>NC_090946.1:68822640-73685140 GCF_040807025.1 Struthio camelus
GCCCCTGTTCCTGCTCGTGCCTGTGCCACTGCCACTGCCACTGCTTGTGCCCCTGCCCTGCCCTTTCTCATGCACCTGCTCATGCCCCTGCCCCTCCTCATGCTCTTGCCCATGCTTGTGCCCCTGCCCCTGCTCGTGCCCCTGCCCCTTGCTCATGCTCGTGCCCCTGCCCCTGCTCGTGCCCCTGCTTGTGCCTATGCCCCTGGCCTTTGCTCGTGCCCCTGCCACTGCTTGTGCTCCTGCTCATGCCCCTGCCCCTGCTCCTGCTTGTGCCTTGTGCCCTGTGCCCCTGCTCCTGCCCATGCCCTCCTCCTGCTTGTGCCCCTGCCCCTGCTTGTGTCCCTGCCCTGCCCTTTCTCGTGCCCCTGCTTGTGCCCCTGCCCCTCTTCATGCCCTTGCCCATGCTCATGTCCCTGGCCCTGCCCTGTCAGCCTGTCCTGCCTGCCCTTAACTCTGCCTGCCCCTGCTCTCCATCTGCCCCTGCCCCAGCCCCTTTACTGCCTGCCTACCTGCCCTTTGCCTGTCTGCCCCCTGCCCGTATCTCCTGCCCCCTTCCCTTCCTGCCCCCACCTCCTGCCTGCCCTAACATCTGCCTACCCCCTCCCCCTTGCCTGCCTACCCCGTCTGCTTGCCCAATTGCTTGCCTCCCCTGCCTGCTTGCTTCTGCCTACCCTGCTGCCTGCTCCCTGCCTGCCTCCAAAGGCACAGCCATGTCCCTTCTTGTCTCCAGGTTGCTGCTAAGCCAGCCATGCTGCTCTCATCACAAGGCTTAGATTGGAAAAACTTATCAGGCATAGCTTGGAGGTCCCTGATACATTCATCTGAGCCCCATCCTGATCTCAAAGCCAGAGCAGTTGCCATTCAGCTGTTGGTTGTGTTGCTGCGTGGCTAACCCACTGCATGTAAAAGGCTCAGGAAGCTGATTTGCAAGCTGCAGGGGAGGGCTGCTGGGTTCCTTGCCAGCGTCATAATTATTTGCTGGTGGGTTGTGTGCCTTGTGTCATCTTCTGGAAGCTTCTTATCCTGTAGTTTTGTATCAAGTTTTCAGCTAAAATCTATGGGCCGAATTCCGAGACAGGCATTTTTACCTTCCTCTATCTTTTTCTCTCCTGTATCCAGCATCTCCTGAAACTGGGTTACGAGACACTGGCCTTCCATCTTACCTATTGGGACAGCAAGATCTGTGCGCATTATCCTCAGTAAATATTACTTGCACATTTGGATCTCCACTCATTTCCGTTATGACCCCTGACAGTCTTCTCCTAGGGTTTGATTATAAGTCACTTTAGTCTGGACTGGGCTGGAGCCTCCTAAGGCTTCGATTAATCCACCGCACCTAGCATTTCTATGACTATAAAAGGAAAAGTTATGATCCTGAATAAGCATCGTGCAGAAGAAAGAAGCAAAAGCATAAAGTATTAAACTTTCATCCAGCACCATAGGAGAGATGTAGTTATTAAATTTCAGCTGCTTATCAAACTGATATGAAAGTCATTTTGCATGATTGCTTTGCATCCTCAAATCTTCTGCTTTTATTTGCAGTGCATCTCTGTGCTTTCTTATTAGAAAAATACTCAAAGGATAAAAAAGCTGATAATATTATTCAGTTTTGACAATTAGGTAGAAAAAACATTTTAAGAAGTGCTTTTTTTATTGCAGCTAGTAATAATAGTGGTGGTCCTCCTGGTAGCAGTCTCTTCTGATGCTACCCAGGGTGATGCTAGCTTTACCCTGTAATGGCTAAAGCCCTGACGGTTATACTGGCAAAAAGAGTGTGAGCCAAGATGTCATTCTCAATATCATAAATGACGTACACAGCCACAGCTTATTTTGCCTTGAGAAAGGTCCATATATCATGCCTTTTTCATTCCCCCACTTGCCATTTCAAACACTCACAGATGGACTGTGGATGGTACCTGTGCTGAAAGGGGCAGAAGGAATTTGCTGCTTCGCGCACCCCATGCGGGTCTTGCCTGCAGCTACCATCCTTCCCCCCAGGATTGCTTGTGCTTTAGCCACTTCAGCAAACCTATCTCTATTTATGGTCAATCTCCCATACGCTTTAGCTGCCCAGCAACTGCCTTTAATTGTTACCTCCCCACATTGTGGTTCTCTTGCAGTTCAGCTCAATCTGCTCCTGATGCTTTGCATGTGAATTTACGCAAAGCTGTGAGCGTTCATGGGAATATGGAGCCCTTAGAAGATGGGAGCAAGTCATCCCATCTCCCACCACTCTTCTTTTCTCCATCATGGTTTCCCGTAGCTTGATGCTTGACTGTTTTTTCCAACAAATGTTCCAGTCATTTCTTTAGCACTCACCCCTCCTTCCCATTTTCTGTTAACGCTCCTCCATCTCCTGCTGAGCCTTACTCCTCCATGATTTAACTCACTCTCAGCAACTGTCACAAAGCTGATGGCTCCCTAGCGTTTATCTCTTTACCTTTGATTGCCACCTTCTGTCCAGGCCTGTAATCTTGTACCGTCCATCTCACATTTCTGTCCAGATGTCTGACCATAAATTCAGTATAGCAAAAATGGAACCTCTTCATCTTCCTTCCTGAGACCTTGTTTCTCCATCTCAGTTGTGCTAGGCTGGAGGGTATTAGCGCATACCTGCTCATCATACTGTCACTGCAAGATACCATTTCTAGGCCCTTACCAATCAAATCACTACTTCTCCAGTCTCTGTACAATGTAACTCTGTCATTCCATGTTCTCCTCTCAGAGCACTTAGTTTTTTGTGCCTCTACTTTCAGACTAGAGAGGATTACAGTTTCCTGTATATAGGTCTACAGTTAGAGAGGGCAGACATAATTCTTGATGATGAGAAGATCTGGGAAAGACAATTTTTCCTCGCTAGTAGAGGACCATCCTCAAGTGGTACATGTCTTTCAGTTAGGCTCTGGGCTGTCAGTAATTCAGGTTAATCCAGATAGTAGCTCATGGACTGATTTTCTTTGGCCCCTAAGGGACTGCAAACACTCTCCCTAGTGCTCAGCCACCTACACAAATCTTGGTCATGAGTATGGCAGTAACTGTCACTTGGCTGTAGAGAGAAATGCAGCCGCGTCATGGAGGTGCAGAAGCTGAAGAGCTTTGGGCTGGAGGAAGGGATGATTTGCAGAGGAAATTCTTCATTAGGAGAGAGGGGAGGAATGGTCATTGTATTAGGAAAAATATTCTGATGGTGAGATGGTGAGATTTGCGAAGCAGGAAGTGAGGACATCTTTGCAGGATTCTTGTAATATTTTTATTGCTATATTGTCCAAAGTACTTTACAAATGTTAAAATATGATTGCATCTTACACCTTGGCAAGGAATAGAATAGATGTCTTTATAAAAGACAATTTAATCAAGGAAAAATAACAATTAGAAAGGAATTTGCCAAAGGAATCAGTAAGTGTAATGCATGGTCAGTCCAAAAACTCTTTTGGCAGTGTAAAAGCAAGCTGGCTGAATTTTGTTGCACTGACCTCTGACTTTTCAGTCCAAATTTAAAGTCTATATGGTTGTGGCAACAAATACTGCTTAAGAGGAAGAAAGTAAAAACATTATCTTATTTCACTGGTTGAGGTCCGATATTCTCTCACTGACGGTTGATAGCTTTCTATTTTAAACACAAAAAACAAAAGCAGGTCATATATTAAAAATATATACAATGTCTTCTGCAGAGTGCTTTAACATTCCCAGCAATATATTCCCATTTTATTCCTAGTAGAGTAAAATTACAGTGTGTAGCAGGGCTGGCACCATGCTTCCATACCATGCAGACATTAGAGCAGAGGGAATAATCCACAATGAATAGTTTAGCCAGTGAATTTAGCCCCTTTTCTGCTTGTGGGATCTCTATGGGCAGACTAAGGTTTCCCTGAGTTTATTATACAAACGAATTCAACAGGATTCTTTTTCCTCTCTAAGTATTTTTAATTGCATGGATTGCTCAGGAACACTTCTCTGTGAATAGTCACCAATCACTTTTTGGGCTTTGTTAGTTATGACTACTTTTGATGAGTCACATGGTGTTGATTTATTTTTCCAATGGATAGAGTACGCAAAACTTCTGGGACACATATTCATGTGTGTGAATCTAAAATCCAGTTTCCATCGATACTTATGCATGCTGTTCTGAAATTCTCTATGAATAGCAACAATATTAACTGAATCATGCAAATGTCCCTAGAAAGCAAACAGAACTAAAAGAGAGTGTGGTTGATATGAATCCGTTTCCAAATTCCAATGAAAGCACAAGTAAGATATTTTTGATGCTATCTACCCGGCTCTAGTAGATTATAGGAATAATGTTGTAGTCTCACTGCTCTCTTTTCATTCCATCCTGTGTTTTCTTTCTTCTCCTGAAGTAACTGTGGGAATGAATTAATAACTAGTCTTTCCCCCAAAATGCAGATTTAAAATAAAATTATTTGATTACCAAATAGCTAGCTCTCGTTTTTCAAAATCAGATTAATACACTGCAGTTGTACCAGTGAGGTCTAGTTAGTTCAGCACAAGCCTGTCTCCAGGATGAGGATCCAGGTAAGAAATCAAAAAGATAATATGGTGCAATAGGGCCAAAAGTAGTTTTGAAACTCTGCCTAGACTTCCTGTAAAGAGAGGTCCCTTTCTTTGAAAGCAACTCTTGCTGTTAAAATGCAGCAGTTTTCTGTGCTGTGATCCTCTACTCCAAATTGTAGTAGGAACTGTCTAATGGAGTGTAAGAGCTAACAGGTGAGAAAAAACATACTTTCAATGTGATTTTCCGCTCCTAGCTACAAGGCTCTACCCTCAAGAACCTCACTAATTACTGAGCTACAGAGGCACTAACTGTGCCTCCCACCCTGATTCAGCATGGTTTTCATCCTTTTTCAGGGAAAACCCAGATTATAGCTCCTGGTTCTGGAATGTCTGGTTTAAACTCTGTTCCAGCCCCATTAGTGAGTGGTGGAAAACATGCGCTACACTCTAACTCTGATTACTTGATTTAATAATCTGGTAGTCTCCTATGTTTTTGACATAAGGGCCCTAGTAGATTGACCAGTCACTGAGGGACTTCCAAGTCTGGGACCATTTATGCCAGTGCTTACGCTGGCCATGTCTAGGACCATCTCTGTGGGCTTTTTGATTTTAAGACTCAGTCATGCTACCCTTTGCATTGCCTGTCAACAGCTGAAGCTGATGAAAATCGTGGCAGAATGAAAAACACAAGACTGGGTTCTTCAGTGAAACCTCCAGCTTGGCACTACCCTAAGAAGTCGTACTGTTTGTGAAACTAGTATCTCAGGTCAGAAGCTGCAGATCAGACATTTGCTGTGTCCTGTACCCCCCACCATTATTACTGCATTTCTTGCGGGTTTTTTTCTGTGGCAGCATCACCATTGTAGCTGAGTGGTTGGGAAGATAACGAGGGTTGGAAGATCAGCAAAATGAGGAGAACAAGGTGGATATCTGTGGATGCTTTAGTAAAAATTATTGGTTCTTCATTGCTTAGGGACGTGAAATGAAATCCAGTCCACCAAATATAGTCCTAGACGTTAATTTACACCTCTATTTTTGATAGGTATTAAAGTAGGGATCCTGAAATATAGTGCTGAAATTACCTATCTAATCAACAGAGAGAGGGAGTTGCATCTGAAAACCTCCAGAATCTGCCTGCTTAATATCTGATCTCTAAAATTTGTGTTTCAGTTGACTAAGTTAGACAAACTGGAGCCTCACTTTCAGCAGTAGGGTTAGATTGCATTTTCCAAATATTTAAGCTGCCTGAGCCAGCAGAAGCTGCCTTCCCTCCTTCTGACTCTTCTGTAGCCAACACAGACTTCCCACACCCTCATGGTGTGACCTATGCACATCCTACAGAAGGGGAGACAGTATAGGATCTGGTCATTATCTGGTCACAGTGCATAACATCAAGTGAGCCGAACTAAGACTGAAGGAGCAACTTTTATCCAGGAGCTTCCTAGCTTTGGAATGCTGAACTTTGCAATTTCATTGTTTAATTTAAACTTCATGGATGTAATTCCCTAGTGTTTTGAAAACATAAGAATTGAAAAAGCAAAAATGTAACTGTCTGTAACTGTTCTGATCTCCATACAGAAGCGGTAGAGGGGTGTTGCTTTCTGTGTGACCTATTATTAGACATAGGAAGGAAACAAGTTTGAACAATATATATTGCTATTTTGCTGTGTATCAGAGTGAAATCAGGACTCAGTAAATGCAGCTTCAGATCCAGTAGCAGTGTGTGGGCTAGGCTTGTTCTGGTTCTTTCCATCCTAAACATCCTTTTACTCCTTATCTTAGGTCCTTTTCTCTCCTTTCCGGTAGCAGGCTTGCGTATCTTTCTTACCATTTCTAACTCCCCCATGAGCTTCTATCCACCTACTTGTCTAGTCACTCTCCTCACAGCTGTGGTGGGTACTAACTCCTTCAGTTCTCTTCTACTCGCATCCCCAAAATGCTGCTCCTCCTTCTCCAAAATCTCAAGGTTGCCACGCTTTTGAATGATCTGGATAGTTCTATTACAGCATGTTCTGGGCTCACTTATTTTTTCCCCATTTTTCCCTAATTATCAGAGTTATATAACACAGAAATACTGATCTGTGCATACACCTTAGCTCTGTGTCCAAAGTGGTCATTCCTTCTTGGTGTTAAATAGAAGCTTTGTTAACTCCTGCGCTCTTATAGCTCTCCATTCCGTCACTCCTTACATCCCTTTCCTTCCCCTCTTCTACTATCTTTCTGTATCAAACCAAGCTTTTTCCTGCCTTTGCATATTTCTTGGACTCCAGCAGCAGCACAGGAGAAAGCAGGTCTCTGCTCCCTGGTTCTGGATGCAGAGACCCAGCAAACTCACCAAGCAGAAGGGGCAAAATCCTGCTCAGGCAGTGGGGCTGAATATTGCAGAGAAAAAGGTGTGTCTGTACAATTTGATTGACATATAGAAAATCTGAGACCCAGGGCATGAAAAGCTTCCAATGCCAAGAATACACTTTTTTTTTTTTCCAGAAGCTTAAGAGTTAACCAATCTTGGCCAATTTTCAAGACCCAGCTTTAAATTATGGAGCTGTCAAGGAAAATATTGAAAGCTGTATTGATTTTTAAACATTGGCAAATAATATATTTTGTTTCATCTCATTCTTAGGAGTGAATGTTCACCTGAGGCAGAACGCAACTATGGAAAATTCCTGACCAAAATGTCAAATTTTGGCAAAGCAATACCTACTGGAAGCAGGTTTTGCAAAAGAAAATTTAAAGCCACCTTCACTATGTCTGTGGCTCTCCCCAGTGTCACAGGAAAGCTAAATTTCATGCTAAGGAAGGATGCTGTATTAACAGCCCTAGAAAATTAAGTAACCTCATCAATTATCAAATATATTAATATAGCTGTAGGGTTTCCCCACCCTAGGCCTATCAGTATGTGGCATCCTAATGTACTGATGACAGTGAATTTCTATCCCTGAACTTTTAATATTTTGGGTTTCCACTGGGATTTGGCAGAAAGGTGAACGGTTCTCACCTTTTACATTGATGGTATTAAACTATCTCATTAGAAGTAGGAAATATTAGATGTACCTATTGTAGATCATGCAACATCCTTCTGAGAATATCCTTCTGGGCATTGGACACTGACAGTATATGTTGATTTCAGAGAGGAGGAATATAATTATCTCCATTAAAAAGCTATACAGTTAACAACACTTGCCATACTATGGAGTACAGGTTACCATGGTATTGCCCTATGCCTAGAATAGGAAATAACTGGTGTATCAAATTCCATCTATGGTAATTGCTACTTTTCTACTGACCACCCATGCAGCATTAAAAGTCTCCTGCCCTACTAATTTGCCTATTTTGAAGTGTATTATGGCTATATTTATTCTCAGTTCCACCTCAAATCACTAGTACACCAAGTACATAATACTGGGTTTTCAAATATCTCAGAATGTGTATTCATGTGATGAGTAGGAAAGGAGCATTCAAGGTGCAAGAGGAGTATGGAAAAGGAAAATAAATGTGTTGGAAGTATGGGGTTCAGGACAGTGTCTGAGGTGCATCTGTGGGCTCGAATAACAGAGAACGGAAAGGATTGAAGGCAAATGGGAAACGTGAGAGGATCAGTGATGATTTTTTGAGTACAAAGGAATATGGTAGTGGAGAGGACAAACAGAATAGATTCAACAACGTAAGAGATTAGCAAGATGGTGAAATTGAGGTTGACGTGGTGATTGAACTACAAAGAGTGGCTATGGCAGAGCTGAAAAGAAAATTTCCATCCCCATCCTTCTCCCACAGGGAAATAAAACCTGCATCCCCTTGTGAGGAAAGTTAGGGACTATATGGAAGATGGACACGTGGTGGGAGCAGGTTTGGGAAGAGAAGGAAGTATGTGTGTGGAAGAGGTGAGTGAGGAAAAGACAAAAAAAATAAAAAGGTTGGTGAAACAAGAACAGGGGTGAGACAGAGGGGATAGCAAAAGGGAGGTTGGGATCCTGGTAGGTGGGGAAAAAAAATTAACAACTCTCCTGTTACAGGTGTTAGGGGAGGATTAGTGCTGTCTCTGCTCAGTCCATCAGAGAGGGGCATATATGCACTCGATTGAATCTTGAGCCTGAAATGACCCTGCATTATTTGTGAGCCACTTCTCCTAAACATCCCAACACTCCAGCAGCACATGAGGAGCTGTAATATGCTTTTAAAAATAAATATCAATATATTCAAGCTAGTTAGTTCCCCTATTAATTTTTTTTTAACTCAGCAGGTTTATAAACTTTCTGGACCTTAGAGTTTGCCTATGGTTTATATGTTCCCTTCTAAAAAAATAATTTCAGATGAATCCTGTGCGTTCCTCTGAGATATCCTGGTGTGAAGGAAGATTTCCTAGAATGTTGTCTTTTTAGCATCTGAGGTTCTGGTATATGTGATATCACACAAAGTTATGTTTAGGAATGCCCTTATCAATGGAGAAACTGCCAGATTATTGTATAGGAGAAAAGCGAATTTTGAAAGCTACGGTAAAACTTGCCTGATAGTTGAGAGATTCAGGACATATTTCTGAACTTAACATAATTTTCACTTCAGCTTTACAGTTCACCTTTAAAACATATCGCCTTTTAAAAATATTTCCACAAGCATCATGTGTGTTACCATCAGAGTGTCAGCTTTAACTGTGAATTTGCTGACTTTGTTATCTGTTTAAGTTTAGCTGCTTATCACTCCAGCACCGCAATGGGGGCTATGTTACAATGCCCAGGTAGATAGGCACAAAGGTAGACTGATTGACTCTGATTTAGCTGAAGATTAGTGCGAGTGCCTAGCTTTGCATGTATGAGTATGGCTGTTGTATATAACGCCAAGATATAAGGCATAATTTGTATAATGTGGGCATCTGCAGAATTGGGCCCACAGTCAGTTAAGAGTGATAGGATAGACAGATAAAGCTAAGTTGGTCTCTCAGTACTATTTAAATGTAGCCCTTTGTATTTATAAACAGCAATATGCTGCTGTTACAAAAGCTATTTCATTTAGTGCCATCCTACATTCAGCAATTTAATTATTCTCTTAATTATTGAAACATTCATCATAGTTTTCCAGTTGATTCATGAGTGGCTGGCTGCATTTCTTTGACTCATTAATACAGTGACAAGGAAATTGACAGTCCTCTTGCAAACCTCCTATCTGTGAACAGTAATACTGGGAATATAAGACCTTTTTTTTTTTTTAATTTTAAAAATTTGTATTATTATCATCAGCAATAACTATAGTCATAAAAGCCTCATTTAGTAGCAAAGGAACAGAACGATATATGAGGAAACTCTAATTATCAATGATTTTGACAGTAAAATCTGCAAACTAATATCTTCCTGAGACCACATTTTTATTACGAAATGGGTGATAAAGCAGAGATAATTCTAAATCCAAACACATATTATATGAAATAGATAAACCCAAGATAAAAATTAATAGTGACCTTGCATGCCTGGATATAAGAAATATAATCAAACATAGATATCAGTCGTGGCTGGAAAAGGACAGGGAGATGCCCACAGGTGAAGGATTAATTTACGCCGTTCTACAATGTGTTCAAAATAAAATCTGTGGCATCTCTCTTCCCTGCCCTGATTTCGAGTGTTTTCATAATTGCCTGTCTGCAAAACAACTACCTTAAAACATTCTCCCAACTTGCATTAAAAAGAAAGATTCCTTCTTTTCTTTTTTATTCTATCCCCTTTGTTTACAGGCTATCTAAATAAAGTCACAGCTCTCTGTCTCTCTGTAATTTTTTGCAACTATCTATCTCTGCTATTTATTTCATTTTTACAGCTTCTAAAATGTCAGGGGCTTCCCTCAAAGACGTCTCGTGTATTCATCAGTTTTCTCTCAGGAGAGGTTGTCCAGAGTTTGAAGCATACAAGGTCTCGTCTTAACGCTTATGTGAGTACTTCTGCCCTTGGATATTATTCTCATCTTCATGATACTATGTAAATCGACAGCTACTTCCCTGCGCTTCCAGCTAGGACTCGTGAATATAGTGCAAGCAGCTGAAAAATACCTAAATAAGGGATGTGAACATCAGAAATATAAAAGTGGAGCCCTGAGCATGTCTGTATGTGCGTGTATGTGTAGGTATGTGTTTGTAGATGTGTGTACTTGTCATATACTGTAGTTTGAAAAGTGAAGCTGTGTAAATCAGTGCATTTATTTAGCTCTCTCACCAACTCTCTCCCTGAGTTAACACCCCAGCACACACAATGCTAGCGAAGGTGATTATCTCTGCTAGCATAATTCCTCCGTAACATCTGCTTTCGCCCATAACACTCCACTAATTTTTCCCTCATTTCATTACACATAATTTTCTTTCAACACAATCTACATGTATTAAGTGGTAATGACTTTCCAGTTAAGAGCAAATCGACGCCAAGGGACCCCCCCCTCGATTGCCTGCCGTGCCTGACTCCGGCTATTAAAGATAAATTTGGTGCCTCAGAAAGCTGCAGTAAGCTAATCAATCAATTAAGCGGTTAGGACATACATTATCAAAATTCCACAGTGCGGGGGTGCATGAGAGCATGCTGATATACTTGGTATGATTTTAGGAGTAAAAAAGGGAAAAGAAATTGCAAGCTACTCATGAATACAGTTTGAGGTTGAAAGTCAGTATTTAGTGTCTTCTGAAATGAAAACTCCATCTATTACACTCGACCGATGCTAACTTCGGTGTCTGTGCTTGTACTATTTCGTTGCAGCTTTTATACCTAGTGCAGTTTACTAGTGATACCAGAATGGAGCTGATGACACAGTAAAATCTATTTTTAAATGATATGAGGGTTCTGGTGCAGAATGAAGCAATGCCATTCACAGTTAAGCTGGCTGTTCTGTCCCTAACTTGTCAATGTGTCTCTTGATACTGCCACACTCTTAACACATTGATTAATATTCTGTGTTTTGTGTGTTGCAAAAAGGTGGTTTAAGGACAGAACGGCAGCCATCAAACCCTGTTAGGTCAAGTTTTATCTTTAACATTGCTTAAATATTCTCTTTGAATTTAATTTTCTTAGGTATTTAATCCTAAATTCTGAAGATTCTAAAATAACCTGAAAAATGGCTTAAGCGTTTTTGCTTTTAAAGAGCTACTCCTAATGAAGTGAAGCCCCTTGAAGGACTAACAAAACAGCCTAAACCCAACTGAAAAAAGATAAATTTTCCAATAATTGAATTATATTTGAGTACAAGGAAATAAGATAATTTCAGAAGTAAGCATAATATCACTAGCAACCTCTTCACTGTTATGCTTTTCTTTATTATCGTTGCTGACATTGTGTTACTCTTTATATTGAAAAATGACTTAATCAGTTTAAGGCCATTTTTAAAATGCAAAATATTTTATTTTGCATTGTACTGAACAACCTGTATGCCAATATTTGGCCAAATGCTAAGAAAATTGAAGAAGCAAAACCCCAAAGACCAAAAGAATTATACTAGTGATCTTTATAGCTCTGCCAAGACTAATACAACAGGAGAGTTAAACAGAACTTTATCACACGATTCCAAGTAGGACAAACTATTACAAAAATTGTAGAACTTATATTTTTATAATAATAAAATATTTTTATAATAATTTTTATGGATTTTATTTAAATCTATAAAGTCAAAACTATAAATGGATCGTTACAATGCTTTGCCAATTACTTTTCCTGTCAGTATTAAGCATTTTGCCTAAAGCTTTGTTATTGTAGTACTGTAGTTATCAGATGAAATGACATGGCAAAACTCCCTGCTTGCTTTTCCAGAGCATTTTCTCCATTTTTTGCAAATTACATTGGAGCATATTTAGTGCATATACTAGTAGTAGCGGAAAGAACCATAACATCCTTTTACTATCTAAATAAATATTCCTTAGCAAAAGAGAAGCAGGTTGTGAAAGACAAAGAGGGTTGTTTCGCTTTGTTTTAAAGTATAGTACAAATAAAGGAGGTAACTCAGTGACTCCCTTCTGATATGTTTGCATAAGGCAAAAAAAAAAAAGAATAAACTCTAAAAAGAGCAGTATAAATGTACACAATACATGTAGAACACTTCATCCAAGCCCTGCACATAAAATACAATTACAGAGAGTTAATAACGGCAAATATAGTGAAATAAAAACAAGAAAAAAAACCTACCCACTGAGAATATACAAGTGCATCCTTCAAAAAAACCCCAAACCAGCATTTTTCAAAAGCGTGACTCTGTCCTTCCCTTAGCAGCATTCTCCATTGACTAGGCAGATAATGAAAAGGTGTCAGGGAGGTACACAGTCTGAACAGTCTAGATTTTTATTTTCTTTCTTCCTTTTGTGCTGTTTCCTCCTATTTATTTTCTTCCTGATTTCTTCTCTTTGCTCTATATGATGTGTATGAAATATTTCAGAGCTACATTTTCTTGTGAGTTGTAGGGCCAGATTTGACTTTATTATCATTACCGCATGCAAGTTCAAGTTTATTTGGTTGAGAGAGATACAATGATGATTCTCCTCCTGGTATTGAAACAGATAAACTGGCTTTTATAGGATTTTTAGTACAGGCTTGTTCTTCTGTCCTGGAATTGATAGTCATTCAATCAGCTTTTATTCTTCACCGCTTCTCTTCTGCGGAAATTTAATTCTGATTTACCTAAAAGCACATCCAAAGATCTTTACCTGTTCATAAGAAATTCCTTTAGACTTGTGGGGGGAGAAGTGGGGGAGAAGATGTGAACAACAAAAAAAACTCAAACCAAACCAGTTTGCCTTCTCCTTTTGTGCGGTACATGTAATGACTGAACTTTTGACTTTAAAGTTTTTCTCTGGTGCAGTATTGTGGAAAAACAAAACAAACCAACGAACAAGCAAACAAAAAAGATCCTCTTGGTGCAAAGACCAGTCTAAGGCAATACTTGGTGAGTGGAAATTTTTTTTGTTGGTTGTTGTTGTTTACTTGAAGCAGATAAAACACCCACCTTAAACCCGCCCTCTATTCAGTTCAGCAGCACCTCCATACTCCAATAAACCGTTTTCATTCCATCTGGCGTGCGTTTGCTCTGAAGACATTTTCCTGTCAATCTCTCCTGCCACATTAAAAATCTGTCATTACTATTGCATTGCCGCCTGGCTCCTGAGATTTGTCTGACTGCTTTATTGCTCCTCTCATTTTTTTTTTTTTCTGCTACAGCCGAGAAGCAGAAATAAAGGTTTGTTGTTGAAACATGGCCGCAAGGAAAGTAGGAGGCACACATCTGTCAAGGTATTACCTTTCTTCAACCAGGGATTAAGGTGTTTTACTGCTCTCGCTACTGAGCAGTCACACTGAATAAATTTTCTCAGTAGAACATAAAAATGAACTCATACATTTTGAACTGGGTTTCATTCTTTCAAGCCAACCCATATAATTATGCAATGGCATCAATGTTCAGGGGGAAAAAGAAAAGTCAGAAAGGTTTATGTGCCCCCCCTTCTCTCTCCTGCACTACCCTCCACATTTACATTATTTAAATGCTTATTAAGAGGACAAGAGTGAAGCACATCAGTGTTGGGGAGAGAAATGTTTTCTTTCACTCTTTTTTGCTGTTTCTGGATCCCTGGCAAGGTCAGATAGGGTACAGGACTTTACTCCTCACATTATGTCTCTGTGCTCACGAAGCACGCCTGGCTGTGAATGCTCACTGTTAATTCACATAGAAGTAAGTTGCTAGAATTCTGATTTCTGAAACACTTTCTTTTTAAAGAAACTGCCCATAACATCAGCTGCTACGTGCCCTCCCATTCCTGCTGAGGGCGTGCAGCTAGCCAGCTTCAACGGAACAAATGAAAACAATTTAAATGAAATAAAACCTATGGAAGTTGTTGTTACGCCAAGTCAGAGCGTGACAGACAAGTCCTTCTGCACAGTCCTCCCTCCGCTGGATGCTCCTGGATCATCATCCTGGTTCAGTTTATATAAAGTCAGACAGAAAAAGCAGAGGGGTTTATGTTGGAGTAAGCTTGAGGTGCAGGCAAATGAGGGATCAGGCCCAGAATTTCTGTGAAATGGAGCAGCATGTGCTGCTTTATGCTTTTTTTCTGAAAAAAAAAAAATAATGCATCTTTTAAATCTGAGGACACCCAAGGACAGAAGGACTAACATCAGTGTAGGAGACATAAATGGCTCCAGCCTTTAAGGAAAAAGTAATTAACAAAGTGCTCCATACAGTCAGAAATCACAGCTCAGTCTGAGTAAAGGCATCTAGATCTCCATGTGTCTAGGAAATTCTTCACTCTGTCCCTACTGCCAGTCTGGCTTGCTTGCTGTTTTGCCCTAGGATCCTCATCTCCAAAATGTCCACACTGCATCCTCTCAGGCTCCCCTCTGGAGTGAAACAAATACCTCTCGCCAGAGATGCTAACTTGTGTTGCTGCTGACTGACATATTTATTTAGCAGTAAGGTATCGCAGTTCAACAGAGAAATATTAGGGACCTGCAGTTCTACTGAAAAACTGCTGCTTGAACAAAAGCAGATGAGCTATCCAGCAGGTCAGCAGATGATCTGTCACTCACTCATTCTTCACAGTGTCCCAAGAAGGTCGTAAATCACCAAGATATCAGTTCACGTCTCTATTCCCCTATCCTTTACTTTCTCCCTGGCTATTTTCCATCCATTTCAACCCAGAGAAGACATGAGGAAAAGCGACCATTGTGAAATCTTCTGCTCCTTTTCCTGCTCCCATATCCTTCCCAGAGCTAGGTGAATGGAATTTACAGCGTTCTTACATCCGTACAACACCCCGCAACGCTGTAGGTTGGAGGGGGAGGCAAAGCACCATCCCAAGCTATTTCCAGGTTTTAATTCTTCAGGGGAAAAGACCATCTTTTTGTCCTGTGTTAGTGCAACATGTAGCACAATGGAGGGTTTACGGTTGTTGCACAGTGCCTCTGTTCAGATGATTAATAATGTGACTGTGGAAACGTAGCTCTTTCGGTTGCTTTTTTTTATGGCATCCCTCAATTGGCCTCTCTGGCTTAGATTGTGTTTGCAAGTAGTCAGCCAGAAGGAGCAAATATACAAAGTGAAAGAGTTGATGCTGAGCACTCCATGTCCACACTGTCTGTGTTTCAGGGGGTTTTACTTCAAACTAGCTCTACTCTGGGACTATGGAACAGACGCCCATTAGCAGGTGGAGTATATTAGATGTGTTTCCAGAGTACAAATCTGGGCTTAATTTCATTTGAAAGTAACCCAGTTTGTGCTCCCTGAGCCTATTCTGCAGTGCAAGCCATAGTACTCTCACAACACCAGCAGAAATGCAGTTGATGATACATTCCCTGGAAGCTCTTCTGTTTGCTGGAACCTGTTTGTGACTGATGCTCCTTCATTTACCTCAGTTACAGGGTGGTGCTTAGTGGCACAGAGAAGCCTTGTATTAATTTTCTACATCAGGTGAGTTTGCAACATTTGTGTATTTAGCTGAACCTAAATCATCCGCATATGTCAACCAAAAAAAAGGGAGAGGGAGGGGAGAGAGAGAGAAAGGGATATATATATGTGTGTGCACATGTGTGTATATATATACATAGATTTCTTATTCTTTTCAATTACCTTTTTAATAACACTATCAGTGACTTTGTCCACACACAAACTTCATGGAAGTTGAAGACTGTGGCACTCTGACACTTAACTGTAAATTCAGATTATTTGCCCAGGTGTTTTTATTTGTGGTCTTTCAAATCCAGGTTTCAAACTTTTCCTTCAGAAATGCACCTTTTGGCAGTGGCCCATTACCTACAGACTACTCCTCTCCCAGCCTCCATAATTCAGAGTTAAAAGTGCTGTCAGTGGCTGTCGCTTCATTTGCAATGGTTGTCTGAAACAGCCAACTACTTTGTACCTTTGGGTGTGTTCGAATTACCTATCAGGCTCCAGATCCAAGCTGGCAAATGGCCTCTTGCCAAGACACTTTCAAAAGCAGTTCATGGTTATAGGAGACAACCATAAGGGGCCAAATTTTCAAAAAACGTGAAGCTACTACCTGTTCTTTTGGGAACTTCAGAGTTCTTTTTTCTCTTAAAGAAAAAACCATGGCCTCTATTTTTATTTAAACAAGAATTGAAATTAGAAGAGTTGAAAATAAAGGTAACTCTATAGCTCAGTCCTCATTAGACTGACCACTTCTTGATTTTAATTACCCAGGAAAAACATGACAACATTTTTCCGTGGATGGGGAACCTTCCTATCCAATCAAAGCAGCTTGAATGTTTAATTTAAATATGCATAACTTCTGGTTCACACAGGGGGAGCTGGTTGATGTGTATTTGAGACGAGACTTTGAGCAGCATAGTTTGATCCGGATCTTGGTGCTATCTGTCTGACTGTAGCTGAATCTCTTTCAATCAACCAGTGGTTATGAAAGCATCACATTGAATCCCTGAGGAATGAGGACGCAGTGAGTGTTATCTTCACTTGGAGAAGTGATTTCAGATACGCAGAGCTTTAATGAGTCAAGGAATTGCGCTGCCCACAACTCACTAATTAATACCTCTCCTCAAAAAAAATTAATTTAAGCTGCCCTCACATGATAATTTTAGCCCCCATACTCTCATCCCAATTAACATAAAGCCGCTCCCTGCTCTCTGCATTTAGGTCATTCCATCTTCACCTATTTTTACTCTCCTGGTATCAATAAAATTAAGTTAGCTCCACCCTAGATATATATAATTAATGAAGTCCCTTTCTTTCAGTAAAACTAAACGTATTCATCTTCTTCCCAACGTGAATATGTAATTCACTTAGCTCACCCTGACAGTTGTCCCTATCATGCCTCTGCAGAGCTCCATAGGTTAGTGCCAGCTACCCAAGGGCAGATACTGCTTTTAGCGAGGGAAGGAAGACAAAGGAAACCTGTTCAGTCAACAAATTTGGGAGTAAAGAAAGGACATAGAGAGAAGAGCCTACCATGTTATGGTTTAGTTTTGGTTTCTTCACCAGTAAAAGTAGCATCTTAGCCTGCTTCTTTTTCTCCTTTTACCTGTCTCTAAAAAAACACGTCAACTTCTGCACAGGTTGCCAAACACCTGAACCAGAACTACAGTGAGGAAACGTCATCTCTTTTAGCACCATCAGCTGAGTCCTTCTGCCTAATGGCCCCCTTTGTTTAAAGAAGATATTGCTTTATCACTTTCAGGCAGATACAGATTTACCAAGGGAGTTACATTCTCATCAGCTCCTGCCAGCATGGCACCCGCTCCCATATTTGGTCACAGGTCTGTTCAGATGGCTGTTGCCCCCATCACTTGGTCTGAAATGCAGCCAGTCAAACAGAAAAACAGTAGGGAAAGGAAAGATGTTCAGTGATCGGTAGCAAGCTTTGAGAGAGCCATTTTCTGCCATAGGCTTCCTGTGTCAACCTCAGTCAACGATTCAGTGTCTGTGCACTTCTATTCCCCATCCTTAAAGCTTGGATTGACAGCACCTTCTCTGTCTCTGTTGTCTCTCAGATACTATGGCAACAGGCCGTATGAGCACCTAGGAAAGGGAGTTGTAGTATACGTACACTGGAGTTTATTTGAGAAACCTATGTGGGAATGCTCCCAACGAAATTACTGCTCACATGCTTGCAATTATTCATAAGTTGAAGCATTTCCTCTGTCACAGAGTCTCTCATCTCTCCTCTGCCAGAACAGAAAATGCCATGAAGAATAGGTGTGGGGAGCTGGGGACGGCTTCCTCCCTGGTCTGTTTGTTCCATTTGTGCTTTGCTTTGTCTTTGCTGTCTCCCTACTTCTAGGTGAGTGGTGATGGTCCAAGAGAGCAGATCGTTCTGCCTGGGGTGAATTTGTAGTGCTGATGCACAGAGCTCAGTGCTGTGGGTCAGGAAGCTACCACAAAGCTATGTTGCAAGCTTAGTTGGAAGATACCCTGCGGAGTCTGCCAAGGGTAGGGGCTTGTGTTTTTCCCCCCAATATTCATCAAAGTTGATATCAACACTTTTCATTGACCTTAAACTGTGAATTGGGGAAGTTAATTTTCTAAAGAATTCCAAAGAAAATTGGACAATTTTGTCCATGTCACATTTTTTTAGCAAAAAGCTAATTTTTTTCCTATCTTACCTGGTCCAGTATCTAACCTGGGGACCCTGGGAAGGCTGAGGGCTGGGGAGGTATTCTCTATTAAAGCTGCCCTGCACTCTGAGAATATCACTGAAAACTTGGGTCAAATCAGCCCCTCTAATAGACTCTATCACACGTAGCCTTCAGCACATGTTTTGTTTTGCCAGCTATTGAATGTTATTGAACCCAGAGCAGCATGACGATGTTTGAACACCTCACAGGGTGCGCTGAGCATCCTCCACAGCTAGTCAGATAGTTTTAGATTATTGTATGTGATCTGCAAGAGTAAATTGATTTAATCCTCTGAAAAAGAGTGTGAAGTAGCCCTACTGGCCACTCAGATCCCTGTGCCCGTGTGTGGCGATAGCAACAAGTTTTAATATGGAACATAAGCCCACAACGTACTGGTGAAGTGGCTGCCCTTGTGTATTAGCTCAGGCTGAGATAAGCTTGGAAATCCTGAGGTCAATTTACCCACAGAAATGAGCCCTACACTGCGACACTTCCCTTTACAGGGTGATCGTAGCACCTCAAGAGACATCGGGACTTGGTGGTTGTTTATCTGTATTCTATGATGCTGTGTCCTGCAGGGCATATTAAAGTCCATGAAATAATGATGAAGCAGAGGGGTAATTAAAAGCCACAGTGACATTGATCTGCTGAAATTTCAGAGGGAGCTCAGGGCACACAGGGAGACTATCCATCTTACCTCACGCAGGGCCAGCTTGATTGGCCTACTGAGTATTGCAGATGGCGAGGTTCCTCACCTGTGGCCAGAAGGACTCCCAATGCAGCAGCCCTACTGGCTTCAGATCTTTGCAAAACAGGAGGCTTGGGGAGCGAGTGGTCACAGCTGCCACAGTCTGCCCTTACGGAGCTACAGAGAAATCATTTAAAGATACAGATCTCCTTTCCAGTTTTTCATCTGCACTTGGTAAAATCTGTATTTTTAGAAAAGAATAGTTTCTCCTACTAAGAACTTTTAGGCTTTCCAGTGAACTTGCTTGTTGTACGAATTCAGTCACCATGTAGCTTTATTTCACAGTTAATTCTCTTTGATTAATCCACTTTTTATTGGTTCATTTTCTTCATCATTCAAAAAAAAATTTCAGGGCATATTCCACACCCATCTGTACATGGTTTCTCATTTCATTTTCTAATTCGCTAACACTAAAAAAAAACTATCTTGAGGTAGATGACTTTCGCTCATATAACAGGCCCTTCTTCCTCAGTTTTGACTGAGTATATGATCCCAAATATACATTTCTGAACCTGTAGCTCAAAGATTACGGGCAAACTGCCTCAGAAACTGCCTTTATATCAGAAAAGTGAGAAGTAGGGAGCTCACTAAACTAGCAGTGATGCTACAGCTTTCTTTGGTAGCTAGCATCTTCTGTACATCATTATATAATCACAGATTTCTACATTCTTTTTATAAATCCCAGCCTATTTTTTATTCTTTGCTTCCTCCCACTTCATTTGCTACTGACGGCTGCTGCTAAAGTTCCCTTACCTCTCTTAGAAAGGAAGTAGGTTAAGAACAACAAGAAGAACCCTATCAGATTAAGGCAAACATGTGGGCCTTACTGAGAAATGATGCATCTTACAATAGTGCAAGCAAAACAGCTTTCTTTGAAGGCTAAATTACTAAATATATCCAGAGACTTCTGTGAGCAGAAAGCAGCTGTCTTCTGCTTGTTTTCAGTTGTTAAATTCCTGATGTCCCAAATAACAAGAAGTCTCATAAAGGTCTGAAACTGATGCAATCAGGACAATAAAATCACTCTGACAATGCTTTCGTTTATACTTAGTTCGTAATTAGGAGTCTGTTGTCTCAGGTTAAAATGCTGTAAAGTTCCACTGAATTGTTAAGCTATTCACAGCAATGTGCTGCTACTAAACTAGGAAAATATAATGTCCTAAAAATATCCTTAAGTAAACACATTAGAAATGGAAGGATGGGAAATCCAGAAAATAGGCCGATGATGTATCTTTTGCACTGAAAAATGGTAAGACTTTGTCCTATTTAGTTGGAAGCTGATAAAGTATTATTTTCTTTAAAAAATAAAGTGAACTGGAGCCTCAACTGGCATGGATTTCCTCTATTCTAGGGTGATTTTTACAAATCAAAGACAGTGTGGTCTCTACTTAAGAAGATTCAAGAATTTACTCACTCTTACCAGTCATGTTATTCTTTTAAAGACAAATAAATAGATTCCTTGTAACTTCTGATCTAGAGGGCAAATTAATACAGATTTCTGATTTTGCAGTGAAGCTCTAATTCTGCAAGCTTCCCTGCACAGATACAATTGTCTGCCTTCATGGCCCTGTTTGTGTACATCTAGCCAAGCTGCACTTCTCCATGTCACTGTTTTCAATCTAGAGGACATCCCGTTCTTCGTAAGATCTGCACACTTTGCTCAACTCAAAATGATTGCGTAACCCCCACTCACATTTGTCTGTAAGAGTATAAATGTTATATATCCCTCCCCCATGCAGTGAGAAAGAAGGATTTCCATAGTTACGTGCTATTAATAATAATAATATTATTATTATCTGAAATAATATCAAAATTGAAGGTGGCCACACTAATTGGAATTATTGTCTGTGCTAACATTATATTAAGAAAACTTTGGATATTTTTGAGTATGAAAAAGCTCTCCAGGATTAAATCCCATGCCATTCAATTGTACTTTGAGTGTGTTTTTAAAGGGGCAGATTCTGGAAAAAACTTTTTAAACTTTCCTCAAGAGTCTACAAATTCTGCAAGAACTCTAGGTTTGAAGAACATCCTGATAAGCTACAGCATCTGAGGATTTCTACTTTTCATATGGGGAGAAATGTAGCATTTTTGGTGATCCAACATTATTTCATTAATTTATATTTACTGTAGGTTACATGAATCAGAGGCAGCCCTCAGGCACCTAAATAAAATTTCAGATTTTCCCAATATCTTCATCACTCGCCTAGCTGAGGACATTCAGATGTCATGCTCAACATTGCGAGCCCTCACAATTCAAAAATCTGGAACCAGCTCCCAAAACATTGTGAAACTGGTGTAGAAATCATGATATTTCTAAAGTCCATCTCAAATATTGTCTCTTTTTAAAGTCATCTCCTAAACATTTCAAGGTTCTACTTTCAAACTGTTCTTGGCGTATAGGACAGCTAGAAATGTTCATATCTTTAGAATGGTATCATTAAAATAAAATAAATAAGAGCTTTTCTTTTAATCGTACAGTTGTTAATAACAACACCAAAGATGGCATGATTCCTGATGAAACCCAGAAAAATGACTATGCTGTCGGTTTAGCTGTTGGAAGGTGACTATTCTCAGTGGAAAGGCTTGCGGAATTGACTTCTACGCTGTGCCACAGTTTTTACTCTTTAGAACAGTGACCTGGAATTGGGGACCTGGTTTGTAATTAAAAGTCAAGCTCAGTATTTTGGGCGGTTTTAGGTTCTGCGCTATGTCAAATCTTATGTACAGTGCTGGCTAACGTTGCTGAATGTGCAGATTTGTTTCAGTATAATCAGCTCACTGCCTTCTTTTCCCTGATGCTCCCAGACTCTTCTGCTGGCATTGTATACTGTGTGTTCACCAGCTGGTATGTGAGGATTTTTCCTCTGAGGATTTCTTTAATCAGTTCATAAGGGGAACTTTTCAGGGCCACTAAAATATGCCTTTATACAAGCATATTCATCTCTCAGTGGCCTAAAACAGAGATTTCCAAAGTCAGCCATAAACATTTATTCCCAGGTGGAACCCATGGGACATGTTCAGTTGCCTGGAAAATCACTTTCAAAATGAGCTTGTATGCTCTGAAAGACATCATGTGCTATTTCTTTCTGGCCATAGAAGAAATGAAGGCAGAAACTAGAAGGGCCAAATCTGACTGTGCTGCACAAGAAGAATCAAATAACAGTTAACCAGGGATGGAGAGGCAACTGTGGCATTACCTGGAGTGCTTACTAGTGGAGAGAGACCAGGACTGTCTGTACGATAGCACAGAAATTACCTCCAAAAGGAGAAAATGTACCCTAGACATGGCCAGTCTCCATCTTCCTTGCTAGTCACTGGAACAGAACTGTTTAAAATGAAGGTTTCACTTTTACAGCACCTTCTTCTCTTGAGAGGATTCTCCCAAAGTACCAGATTTTCTTGGGGAGGCAGCCCAAAGTACCTCTGGCCATGACCTCTAGACAGCACCTCAACACATCCTTTGAATGAAGGCTCCAGCTGCAAAAGTCAGAGCTTTCGTATGTCACTTTCTGGTCTACTTACCAGGCTTCATATCACTTCAAGAGTCCCATGACACCTAATGACTTATATGTTATGAGAAACAGCTTATACATTCTGACTAACATAAATAAATTAACTAAAGAATGTAGTAAAAAGACTTTTTTTTTTTTGATAGTGTTTCTTGCAGCTTAGTAGAACTAAGTTTAAGTGGAAAAACAATAAACCAAGATATCTGAGCCCTGCCCTCTCATAAACTGGTGCTAAGACCATGGTCAAGCCACTAAATTGCTCTCTGATTTAGAAAATCCCCACCTGTAAAATGTTTCCAGAGGTTCCATAAAGATGTTAGTTTTACTAACAATTCTGAGGTGATACATAAACACTGTGTCTTTATTAACAATATTATTTGCACACACTGCTGTCCATAAGCTTTACTGAACTGTGTTAGACCATGCACTGAGAAATGCATAATCCTATATTGTTGCAAAAAGTTTCCAATCTAACTAGGTTGGAAAGAGGCAAGTGGGAAAAGAGAAAAGGAATATTTCTCCTATAACTATTACTCTACACATAGGGAACTGAGAAAAGTTATGCAAATAACATGCAATAGCCCCAGAAATGTATGAAAGATCCATGGATTGAGTGACGTTACATGAAATCTCAGTCCAGGATTTCACCTATATACCACACTGAATAACAACACCCTCACAACTTTGGCTCTTCCCTCCTACTGCTGCTATCGGGGCGTAATATTCATATGACAAATACTAAGAGTTTAATGCCTCAGTAACTGCAGGGGCATCAGTAAGGAAACTGTATTTACCATACGGACAAGAACAAGTTCATCTTGTAGGGAGTCAGGCTCTACTGCCCTACAGATTTCACCAGCACTCATCTGATACCACTTCTGTGCTCTCCTTCCCAACTATCTTCCCCTCAGGGACTTTGCAGGAGTCTGCAATTTCTTTCCCAAGATCATCAAACTGAATTCCTAATTGACCAGGGAAGCCAGTGTGAACTACCTGTGCCTTCATCCTGCAAATGAGTCCCTGTGGTTATGGGAAGCAAGCCACACAGATGTAGATGAAGAACTGAGAAATAAATGAACAAACATCTTTGTGCTAACCTATACTCCACGCAGAGCAGTGTCATGTTTGGTATAATCTCCTAGGTGTATGGAGCTGGAATCACTAAAATTTGAACTTACTGAAAGCTGGAATCTCTGTCATTAAAATAACTGCAAACTTACAATTCATTATCAATATGCTCTGGTCTTGGAGGAAGGGAGGTGGAGAGAGAAAGGAAACAGGAGGAGAAAGATGCCCAGATGGGAACTGAACCTGAGTATCTCTCATGGGAAAATGTATTTCAGTCATCCAGGCAACAGCCTAACCCATGGAAAGAAAATTGTTCTTTCCAGCTGTTAGGCAAAAAGAAAAAATAAATTTAAAAGAGGACAAAAATATAAATTGAACATATTTTTATTTTTCACAAATTATTCTTATTACATTCCTGTTACTTATGAGGAGTCGTTTTTAATATTTAGAGAGTCATACACGTCCCCAAAAAGTGTTTCCTGAAAAACTGAAACCATTATTATGTTCAACTCCCACACAGTTTGTTTTAAAAATATCTTTAAATACTATTAAAGAACAATCATTATGTAGGTTTATATCTTATGAGTGGGAAGCATAAACCACCAATGAATCATATGATTCCTACAACGTTAACAACAATATGATCAGCTACCCTAATAACAACAAGTTTATGCTGACTGTATATCTGTTTTGCAGACAGTTTCCTGCCTTGAAATCTACATAATAGGTAAGCTGTGGCAAGCATAATATGCTATTTCATTTTCATCCTCTATGGATAGCCAGGCACGCTTAGTCTGGTGCATTGCTCTTTCTTTAGGTGCTGCTGCTTGCTAAAGTGTATGGCATCCCTGAACAAGCAAATAAAGAGACTTTTGGGTCAAAGATGCTACAATGTAAGGATTGGCTCCTGAGAAATGTTGGCAAAAATACAGAAATAGAAATTATAATTATTTTACTGTCAGTCACTGGCATTGCTTTTAGTAAAAAGAAAAAAAAAGAAAAGGAAAAAAACTTTTGGTTGCAAAAAGCACTTTTAGTCAGGTGGTGCTCTGCAGAAGGAAGTGACAATGGGATATAACTGAGGAAAGAGAAAGATTGCAAGTGACATGCAGAAACTACCATGAAGATCAATATTTGATCTATAATTATGGGTGTACAGTATGTACTGTGCATTTTTTAAATTTAACTTGGCTTTTACTATTACTCAGTAGGAGGGGAACTGAGAGCCCTGGATAGCAACCACAGGAAGCATGCTTAAATACACATTTTCAGGAGACTTATGAATACAAGAAGGAAAGGATTATAGTCTCTCTGATCTTTTTTCGTGTTGGAAAGTCCAACCTGGGAAATTTAATTTCAGTTGAAAGAATTTGTAAAAATAATTTCCGAAGCTGATGTTGCATAGTATTGCAGCACACATTTCAAAAAAAATGTTGGTGCCACTCCATGGTTATAGTATAGAAAAGATATGCAATGCATATTTCACAGTGGAAATACTGGTGGTATAAAGAGTTACAAATAAATACTAAGTCACTCCTCTGTGTTGGAAAGCCCCCATCATCTTTTTTGTTTTCTGTCAGGAAGCATGCAGGTAATACAGACTCTGATTCTGCTCAAGCAGTGCTGGAAGAAATTACAGTATTCCTGATTCCTGGCAGGTCATATGCATCATGAATTTAACAATGCCTTGAGTGTATATATATATGCATGTCTGTGTGTGCGTGCGTGCGTGCGTGTGTGTGTGTGTGTGTGTGTGTGTGTTGGTGCGCGTGTGTGTGTATATGTATTGATATATGTGTATTTATATGGCACTTCCAGGTTTTCCTGAAGGCCTTTGAAGTTAGCTGGCCAGAAAAGAACAGGCGCTAGAGGGAGGAGAATTATTTTAAGAGTTTTAAGATATATTAGCAGGTATCATCTGCTTGTTAATGAAGCTACAAAGTTACTTCCAGGGCAGAATTCTGCAGATTGCTCCAGAGAAAGCGTCCAATGGTCTGTCTAAAGACCTCATTCCATCATTAACGAGTGCTTAACCTCAGCACATTTGAACTTGGACTGCATGACCAGTAGTCAATTTTCACTAACAGTTCTTTTTTTGATCCTGAAAATCTGTAGCCGTGTCATCAGCTCCTTCTTAATTATACCGTATTCTTTACATCTGTCCTGCTAAATAACTCTAATTGAAATAGCACCGGCGTGAATTTTCGTAATGTTCCCCCCAAGACATCCCGAAAGTGACTCACACGAGAAAACAGACTGAAGTCACAGCTGGAAGCACGTCAAGGATCATTTCCATTTTTACATGATTAATTTGAATTTAATATCTTAAATCAAAACCTGATTAATTTAAATAAAATTTTGATGGTGCCCTGCTTCTAATATACATTGCAGTAATTAGATTCAGCTTAATGTGATTTTTTTACATAATTAAAAAAAAAGAGTAAGTCAAGTGTAACAATGCAGAGTTGGTACAAATCTGTCCATATATACGTATACATACATAGACACAGGCACACACGGGATTTTGTTGAGACATTGCTCAGGTACAGGAAAGAACACAGCTGGATGGCTGTGTTAAAGCTCAACTTACTGCATATGTAGAATATTCTACTTCTACTCACTGCAATATGAGTAACTGTTCTTTAAAAAAATATACAGCCCAAATTAAAAGGGCAGCTGAAATCAGCATCAATGATAAGTAAAAATACTACCAGTGTAACAGCCTTAGTCAACCTAGCAGTCCTAGTTCCTTCCACTTCCAAAACAACTTTTTTTCCGAGGAATTAGCTCTCTGGATCATATAAGTGAACAGTTTTTCTCCATGCAGTTTTTCCCCTGCCTAGCTCTGATTTTATAAAGTGTTCTGCAACAGAGTAAGCAAGTAGCTATTCTCATATGCTAGGATGACAACCCTGCAGCCTGTCTGCACTACATTATCTGACCCTTTGCTGATGCTGGCTGTGGTCAAGGACACCGACTGACAATGGCCAGTGCTAGTGCGTAAAACTTTGCAATCTGCACCAGCAGTTTTCTCAGAAACTTTTCAGCTGTTCCAGCTTCTTTTCAGGAGAAGAAGTTACTCAAATAGATAGAGCAATGGGTTCATCTGCAACTGTAGATGGAGCTTCAGTGAAGGCATGCACCAAAATGATGCAGGTAGACTGGAATCCTGCAGAATCCACATTTGGAGGTGGACTATTTCTTTTTCTTTCCTATCTAAAGATTTATGTAAAATTTATTTCTGTTTAAGGCTAAAATATGTCATTCATTATTGTAAATTATGAATCTTTTCAGGTAAAAATAAAGCAAGACAAAAGAAAATACTGCCTTTAAACACTGAAAAGGAATGTAGGCACTTCCTTCCCCTAAGTAACTGAAATGATCATCAAATTGCTGTTAATATTTAGTCTTCCTTCAGCATCAACCTGACTTTTCAGCGCACATCACCTCCCTTGAGGCGCTCGCACCATTCACCCTTTTGTGAAGGCAAGGAAACTCACTCAGGTTTATCCAACAGCATTCAGCTTTGTATGCGCTATATTGTAAATATATTGTAAAGACACATGATTCACCTTTAATATTTCTTTGAAAGAAAATTCCTTCTTATAGGTGACATCGATGGAGCTTTGCTGATAATTCATCTATAACAAATGATCTGGACATCCTCCCTGTCTTTAAGCAAAATAAATGCATAGCAAAACAAAACAACAACAACAACAAACATAACAGGAGACAGGTTCCAGTCACAGTATTCAGCTAGTAATGTCAGGTTATGGTTATGTGCTTTTCAACAGAAAAGAGAAAAAGTGTATAATAGAAATTGAAGAATCGGGCAAAAAAAAAAAAACCCAGAACCAAAGTTAAAACACAGGCAGAGAGAAGGAAGGGGAACTTTGATTGACAGACAAAGTCATGAACCAGATTTAGTTGGTGAAAAATTTCTACGTGTAGTAAATTGCAACAGCTGATATGTCTATTTTTCAGACGCTTAAGTATTGTCTCTCAGTACTGAAATTATCAAAATGACCTGCACATTGTTCACAGTTTCATTCTGTCCCTTACAAAATACTACTCACTGTCATTGTCACGCACATTGTTCTGTGTCTTAATGCTTGGTCTCTTGCAGTTTATCAGCGCTACCTACAGTTCACTAGAAATATGTAGATACAGATTGAACTCCTTCAATTTGACCAACCTGTCCTCCAAGGGTGTTAGTCCTGTGGATCATGTAGACAGAAGCCAGTGAAGTTGAATACTGATCCCAAGGAACTTGCTTATTTATTATTCATCACACACAAGTAATAATAATAAATGCTGCTTTTTATCTAACAGCTAAAACTTTTGATGACAATCAAGCCTTTTTTTACTTCTAAATTTAGGTTTCTCTTTACATCAAGTACAAAACAGTCCAAAAATAACAGCATAGTTACTATCTGGGGAGAACGCACTTTACTGCTTATATTCTTATTCCAAAGTTAAAGTCAAAACAAAATTAATCGGGAAAGGTTATCTATAATGAATCACCATTCATTTCAGAAAAAATATCTTTGCCAGCAGCAGAAGGAAAATACTTTCAAGCAGTTACATTAGACTATAGACTCCAAGGAGAAGATTACAGATCTTCCATATTCAGCAACATGAATCAAAACTCTTAGGAACTAGTCTAACTTTCTTTTTTTTATTACAAGGCAGCAGGGATTGCTTTTTGTATAGGCTATGATTTAGATGGCTAATTGAAAGTAAGCAGTGGTGAGCTGCTTCCTTGGTAAAATATTACCAAGACAATCTTATCTGAGTTTACAGAGTTATTTTCAATTTGTAAATGCTGTATTCATTTCTACCAGATAAAGCACCTTTAAAAATCCTAGACCCAGGCATGGCTGGATTGCTGTTGCAACCACTCTGCACTGTTTCACCCCACACAAATGCTTTCCACCCCACATATATATGTATAAACTCTGTCTCCCTGTGAATAGTTTTACTGTGAAAAAAAGCCCTCAATCCATTTTATGGTAAATAAACTTAATGATATACTGAATCCCCATAACTTTCAGCTGATGTCATTCTGCCAGTTACCTACTCTGTAGAAATCTCCCTCATTAGAGCCTACACCTTTTAGAGTCTCACCTTTGCAAATTTATCTCTTCCCCATAACACAAAGAAAATTCTGGGCTTTGTTTCGCCATTATAATAGATGTAAATTAATGTTTTGCCATTGTTTGTTGCTGTAATCATAGAGGCAAGTATATATTCCTAACAGCTATCTTATTTTCAATTTGCAAAGCATACTGTGCTTAATCCCATGAGGCAGCCTGTGATTCTAGATATGAATTTAAAAAGGTAATTAAACCGGTGTGGGGGGTTCTCCCAGAGATAGAAAAAACAGGCTCCTGCCAGGTCCAGAGGGGTCTTTAAGAGGTCCCAGGCTGGTCACAGTTCTCGTCCTAGTTTATTACTTGTTTCTATTGTGTGAAACAACTTATTTGTTCATGTAAATTTAGATCATGTTGATACTAGTACAGATTTTTTTTTTTTAATCTAGAAAGGTCACAGAGTTGTTTTTGGTGACTGGCATAAAGCTATTTTTTTCCCAATGATCTTTGCATTTTTACAGTCAAATAGATAGTAAAAGAAACATACTGATAAAAGTTTTAATGCATCTCTGGTGGGTGGCAGTAATTTTAAATATCATACAATCATCATTAAGTCATTTATGTAAATGAAAAGCACTTGACAACCCTTTATATGGCAAAAAATTGTACCAGTTTCTCTATTTCTAGTTTCTTTGTGTCTTCTTTTGCCCTCTTGCTGTCTGTGGCACAGTGCATGTCATACATATACAAGAACTACTTCCTCTAGGGTTTTTGTGAAGACTTTCTGTAGAGAGAGGATCACACGCTGGCATGAGAAAATGTGCAATGAGGAAGTAGTGATGGGACAAGGTTAAACTGATCTTTCATGAAAACTGCCCAAAGGTCATTTCTATAAGCTGAAAGCAACACACTGCACTGGCGAGCTTTAAAAAAATTGTGAAACACTTGGATTTATGTGGGTTTGGATTAGGTGAGTTGTTACCCCATCCCAGTCTCACCATTTGAAATCTGGATCCAGATCTGAGTTTTGAGGCTTCATTTCTAGTTTGCATTATGTGAATTTCAGTTTGAGTTGATGACTGGTTTCAAATGAGACCATAAATCTCTCCTCAAAGTGAAGGGAGGGGAAAGGATCTGATCACTCACCCGGGTTTTACTTGCAAAAATTGACATCTTACACTGAGCACTTTCTGAAGGAAAAGCGAAGGCAGTCAGGAGCTAAACTGGTTTTATTTGCCCAGATGTCTGACAATATTTAAGGCCAGATTCTGCCCTCGAGTCACTTTGGTAGGCAGTGTGAGCATTCACTCTTGGGAAGATTCTGTCCCTAAATGTTCTCACTTCTCAGCACATTGTTACCCTCCCACATATATATTCAGACAGAAAAACAGAATAGTGAACCTCCTCCAGGGGTTTTAATGTAAGTTTGTTGAGTCACATTCTCCTCCTGCTTTTTGTATTGAGTTAGTGGTATAGAAGTTGATTTGAAGGAGATAAAAATGTCAGGAATATAGGAGAAAAATTATATTCCCAGCCTGAGGCTTCCCTGGCTGGAGTTGGGAAGTGCACAGAGCTAGCAAAGGCACCACAAGCAGCATTAGTACAACTACCTCTTTGCTCAGGGTTTACGCCACCAGTAGATATCTAGCAGAGGATTTACTCCATTCCCTGGCTCCTTGTTCTAGTTCTTTGTCCACTCGCTCTTGTTTAGCACAGCCCTTCAGCCACCAGGAACACCTGGCAGAGGAGCCCTGTTGGAGCTACCTGCAGAAAGCCAGTCCAGACCTACATTTCCATATATAATATGAACTCTGCAGGCTTATTCTGGGTTGGAGTTCCCTTTAACTCTTACACCACTCTCCCCCATCAGGAAAGGAAGACAGCACCACAGCTTCTGCTTTCTGACAGAACCTTCCTTGATGCTTTCATGAGGATCACTTCCCATAAACTCCTCCCAAGGATGCTTATTAAGGAAATTAGAAACTATGGTGCATCAGAGCAGGCATTTGTTTTAATTGAATTGAATTATTTATTTACTGAAAGCCTGTACTGTTTGTAATTTCTAGGGCGCCAGTCTTCTCTTGTTAGATTTTTACCAATGAAAGCAGCATTCATTGTAATAGAGATATTCCTGATTTCCATCCAGCAATCAAGAACAGAGTAGGGATCCAGATAGATAGCTCACAAATACAGGTAACAAGAATCATGCATGAAACTGAGCACAATTTAAGCAGCTTCTAGTTGCAAGGTAGTTGAAATCCAGGTCAGTGGCTTTGCGAGGGTTATTAACAGTCCTTGTAGAAATTATAAGAAATGTATATTAGGGTAAAAGCTTCTAATATTTGATTTTTTGATATTTAGCCCGATAGGTAAAGGCTCATCAATGAATTAATAGAGAAAACGAAATGCCCAGCCCTATGTGTTACCTGAGAACTGGTAAAAGTGAGTTCCAGGAAACCAGAGGTCCCAGGCTGTGAAAGGCCTACTCAGGAATGGGAGAAACAAGATTAATTCACTGAGTCAGAACTGATATCTCTGGCAACTGGTCCAGAAACCCTGAGGTATTTCACAGATTTACTAAGAGTGAATTGTCATGGCTCAGCATGAATTTATCCTACTTGGAGAGGCCCCCGCCCAAGTATGTTTTGCTGATTGCCTCAAAAAAGATATTATCTGCACTTGTCTCCCCCGTCATTAAGGAGATTTCAGCATAGATGCACCAAAATTTACTTACACATTTCAGATATCCATAGCACACCATCCCTTATGTCAAGCTTTTGCTTACTTTTCTGTGGCACTCACAGCTAGACAAAAGCAAAAGTAATAACATAAAATAACCCCTAAATTCTGTCCACAGATTTCCCCCTGTTCCCCGTCGTTGTAGCAGGACCCCATCATACTCATCACCAACAATGCAGCTGCCCTCAGGCACCTGAGATGTTAGGAAGTTATTGTGGATGAAGCAGACTGCTGGCATCACTACTCCAAACCGGATGGGCTGATCTTAAAAATATAAAGGTAGAGAGCAGGCTACCGAGTAGCACTGTACCATTAGAGAGCAGGCTACTGAGTAGCACTGTACCATTTTGTTCCCTCAATACACTGTATTAAGGCTGGCTAAAAAGGCAGTCCCAGAAGTTAGGAAATCCCCAAACAATGTAATCAATCCTTCCGTGCCTGTGGTGAGCAATAAAAGTTTATATGAAACCTACAGCACTTCAGACTGAATGGCTGAAAAATAGCACACATTTATCAGAATGCCTGAAAACACACCCCATTCTGGTAGAGCAAAGCAATCAGGGAAGCCATTTTTCACCTAAAAGATTTCCATTCTGCTTTGCTAACACACTATATTCAGTATTGATGCTTCTCTGTGTACAGGAAAGAGCAGACTCTGCAGTACTGGGACACCTCATTCACATGACAGTGATATCGCAGTCGTGCGTTGCTCTTGCTTCACAGTGCGGCTGGAGTTCCTTTATTAAAGCAGCACCCAGCAGTGCTAGCAGACGAAAAGAGCTTGTCAGTGTTTCCCCTAGAGGACTTCATGTTTTAAGGGGCTTTAAATCTGGCTGTTTTATCATGGACAACATGTCCATAAATGGATGTTAAAAGGATTAAACAGAGTTATACCCTCTAACATCCCTAATCCAATAATTGTGGATGGGACTGGACTGCAGAAAGCAGACAGGTTGGTCTGATTTCCCAAAAAAGCATCCTCTGTTGCGACTGTTAGGAACAGAGAGAGGGCTGGACAGACTGCTCAGTCTGGCCCAGTAGTGCTTTCTTATATCTGCCCTTACATAAAGGGAATCATGCAGGAATCAGATCCACATCCATATCAAAGTTCAGAACAGTTTTGAATCTCTGACTCTCTCCTTTAGAAAGATCCAGAAAATTCAGCTAAGGAATGTCAGACTGTCTCTATGGCTGATGGTGCTTGAACCTGGAATTTCTTTAGGGTCTGTCCTTGCTATTGTAGTGGTAAGACCAGCTCCAGTCAACCTTCAACTGAATTTGGTATACTGGCTAATCCTGCTCATGAGATTTTATTTTCCTATTCCAGTGAGAAATATCACCAAAATGACATAAGTCATGGTATTTTGGCTTTTAGAATTCTGCTTAGCAGCTAGAAGGAGAAAGGGTGATGAAAACGGAAAAGGATTTTTCAGATAGTTAACCGAACACATCAAAAACTTAAAAAAGCTTCATTCAAGATAGGCTTTCAAAAAAAAAAAGAAAGAAAAAAAAGAAAAAAAAAACAGCTCGAGAGTTGTCTTTATAAGAAATCCACGGCCACTTTCGAACTTCACAGTTCTCACTGTCCTGTACACAACTCCCACTCAGTACATCACAGCAACAGTACAGATGGAGTTGTGATCTTCTTTACTCCAAAAGCACAGTCTTGTAGCTAAAGAAGGATATCTGTTAGCAGCTCAGGGTCTATACCATAGAGCTGAGCAATTCTCAGTACAGTGGTACATCCCAATTACATAGGCAGTCCTGTGCTCTGCTCTTCTCTGGTGTACTCTTTCTCCATCAAGAAGAAGCTCTGCATGCAAAGCACTCAGCCTTTCTTTGTTGTTGTTTTTACATAAAATTGATTTAAATGAGCAGAGTTGTTTATTATTGAGCTAAAGAGCAGCGTAGAAGTAGGTAGCTTTGCAGGCTTTTTGCTTTCCACTGCTCTAATTAAAAATAAAAATGTTACAATTTCCAAAAGGGCATTTTAAAGCCTATTAATTGATAATGCAGAGAGCAGAGACTTAATACAACGGTGGTAAAGAGAGGAGGGGGAAAGTTAGCAATTAGAAGACATATCATTTACCACTCCTGTAGCTATGTTCTGCTTGTGGTTTTGGAGTTGGTCAGGACAACAGTAAAATTTGGGGGTGCTGATCAGTGAAAAGGATCGCCATGCCACCCCTAAGGAACTGAGGGGCAAAGCAGGGATGTGTTGATCCATAAATCCCTTAGGTAACTATCATCATGCAGTTCTGCTATTTAGAGTAGCTGAGCATCTCACAAACTTAATGTGATTAATGAATATCCTTAGGCCATACTGGTAAGCAAGAGCATCTACTGTCTGTATTTTAGACATGGGGAATAAAGGCCTAGAAGCCTAAATCTCAGCAGTATTTAAGCACCTAATTTGATTCAAATATTTTTAGGATTTGGGCCAGAGAGATTGAGACCATAACTGGCATAGGTATTACAAGAAGTAAAGCTGTGATACATGGGCTTGTGCCTGTGCTAGTATATTTTGATTCTTGGTTTGTTCAGATTTTTCTTCAGAGCCTCTGTTGCACCACTTCAGGCAGGAAAATCTCAGAGGAATGTCTGGGGTTATACAGGATGACTGTGGCAAAGTAGGAACTGAAACCAAGCTTTCACAGGCCAGGCTACCATCTAGACCATCTCCTTAAACATATCCTTTCTCCCAGCTACCAGAAGGAATTTTTGGTTTTGGTGCAAAACCTTTTGGGACTGTAATTAGAATTCTCATGAAAACCCCAAACTAGTAGTTGGTTGTTTTCAAGGTTGAAATTAATCCCTGAAAACATTGTGACGGTAACTTAGACTTTCATCATCTATCATATATTAGGCTGCATAACAGAAAGTATATGATCCAGAAGGACATGGGGAAGGAGAGGTCCAATTCACTGTTGTCATTCACTCCATGTACATACAGCCCATGCTGTTTTTTTTGAGCCACTTCTGGCTTCTTGCTCCACAACCACTAGGAGGTGTACTTAATACATAGGCATGCAGAGGTGGAAAAAACAACATTCAAGCAGTAGAAGTGAAGTAGGAGTCATGTCCAACATGTGGAAAGGCACAATTAAAGATGAAGCGTGCCAGCTAGTGAGTCAGGGGAGCAGCTCATAATGAGTAAGTAAGTTGAAGTTATTGTGTAGGTTTGAGCAGATCTGTGGTCATCCTCATTTAAACTGGGTGCCAAAAGTGGTCTTTGGCTACCCCAGGGTGGTGAGGACTGTAGAAGCAATTCATTATCCTTCCTCCTTACCTCATGGACAAACATGACGGTTAAACTGCATATATACAGACACATTCTATAAGATGAGTATGGGAAGAACAGCATTCCCTGGAGAGTATGACTGCAGCCTGACTATTTATGCCTGATAGGCATATTGCTCCTTAATTTTAACCACATAAGGAATACAAGCATTAAAAAAGAAAAAAAAAAGATAGGCAGATGTTGTCGAATTTTCTGTGAGAACTACAGTGAAAATTCTATCTGCCACAACAGCTCACTCCACATAACCAAGCCGCCGTGCCTACATATCGAAATATAATTGGAAGCCTTTCTTTTGCACCCTTCTGACATATATGCCTACATACATAAGCACACAACCCTGCTTATTTGGAGGACAGAAGGAAAGATGGGCCTTACTGTTACCTCTAATGCTTCAGAAGTCTCAAAGTTGGAGCAGGAATCCTGTTCTTGGGAGCGATAACTCCCTGATTAATTGACTACAGTCCTGTGCTGTTGTTTTCTATCTGGTTGTCTATATACCTTATAGGAAGAAACAGCTGCCAAGGAACATAGGCAATGAGCGTCCCCATGTCCTAATTGCAATAATTGTGCATGGATATCTATTTCAGGTTGGATTTTTTTTTGATGTTTCTATGATTATCTTTCTTCTTTTTTTTTTCTTTTCCTATGTATGATGGGAAATAGCTGCTAAGGAATATGTTAGTTTACATTTCTTTTTGAGCATATACCGACTGTACTAAGAGTTAAACAAGAAAAAGAATGAAAATAAGCACAAAAGACAACATCCGTTCTCATTTCAATTTCCTGGAAGGAAAGTGTGGTTGGGCAGATGGTGCTTTTTTGTTTTACTAAACTAAATGATCAGATGTAAATAATATACACCATATAGGCTATAAAGATACGTTGAAGGTGAGGTTTCCATGTGCAGAGTAGTTATAGTAGAGAGTTTTTCTCTCCCTAGTGATATGTAAAGGTTTTTTTTTTTTTTACTTATTAATTTTTTTTTGTCTCTTCAGCTTGTTTACTGTACCCTCTAACTGCCTAGTCATACTTGATTCAACCACTGTATTTCAGAGAGTTGAGCTGTATATAAGCTAATTCTGATACCTTCCATGGAGAGCCAGGATACTGGTCTCTGGTTGAACGGGCAGAGGAGAGTGGCTGGTAATTTGGCATCACGTGAGTCTCAATATTTCTACATTGCTGTCTTTCTTCATGCCCTGGCTTTATTGTGCATTATGAGAATCTTTTTTCCTTGTGGTTGTCCAATGTGATTTTTCCATCATAGGAGTTCTCCTTTAAGTTGTTTTCCAAGCTGAAATGTTAAATCTTCCTAAGGCTGGGCAGAGTTTGTGTTCTCTGGTAATTAGAAAAGGCCCCTACCAAGGGAAGATAAAACCTTTTCTAAAATAACCCCGACTAAACATGGCCCAACAAGGTCATAATGTTGTCTTCCTGACATACATAATAGCAGAAGACGACATAGTGTTATATCTCTGCAAAGAAATAACATCATGGTTTTTGTTTTTTGCTGGGGTCAAAACGTGTACTTTTTCTTCGCTCCTTATGTGCTGAGTTAACTCGGTGGGACTCAGAGGACATGTCTATGTTCACACCACACGAACACCTCTGTTAATGGTAACAGACTGGAAACACTACGGAGGACACTTAGTATGCTATTACCTGTTTGAACCTCCTCAGGTCTAGGGTGATATTCTGAACATAACATTTGTGGCTACCAGAAGTTTTATTTAACCCTCCAACCTTTTTTCCTAACCTTACAAATGGGCAGAATGGAGGAGGAAAAAAGGATATTTTCTCACTGAAAGAGTAGCACCGTAATCCTCATAAGAGATGAGTCATAGGAAAATACAGAAATTACAAATCAAATCAGAATGACCAGATCTGGGGACATCAGAAAACATAACCACTGCTAAAACTCCTTTATAAACTATGGGACTGACGTTATCTAGAAGATTGGATTAAACTAAAACTGAATTTGCAAAGTTAACTAAAAATTAGAAGTACTAGGCTACAAAGAGACGCTACCTAGTTTTTTATAAGATGGTGATGCTGAATATATGCTATAAAAAAGATTGTCCTTTTGTTTTTCTTTTTATTTTTAATGTATCTTGATGCAAAAACTGTGCTTATTAACCTAGGAGACATGCTAACCGTTGTCAGGATTTTATCATGAGCTTTTTATTGTTATAAATTCATGACTCCTGGATTTAATTGATTTCACAAGAATTTCAGCTCTCACTATAAAATAAAATGTTTCTAGCATGCATTGCATAAATAAAACTTGAAAATGTGGTCAGAATAAACTCAAAGATGTCAAAAAAATTGTAAATGAATAAAATCTATCTTACTTTTTCAGATAGTCTCTCTGCTCTAGGGGCCTGATGCAATTTTGGAGTGCTTGATTTGTTAGCGCAGGGAGTATGAAAAGAAGGACCAAAACATGTTCGTGACATTATTTCAGTATTAGCAAGAAAGTGGAAGGAATAAAAAAAAGAAAACTAAAAATGTGTCAATTAGTCTGAAGCTGTTGTACAAACATGCATGATGCTTAAAGCAAACGTGCCATTGGAACTATGATAATATAAAGGAGAATTTTTAGTTAGCTATTAAAAGTGAAATAAATCAGAACAAAAATAAAGAGCTTGCAGAACTTCCTAAAAGTTTGAAAACCTCAGAGAACGAGATCCATCTTCTCTGGGTGGGCATAGGCAGCTCAGTAGTAAATAAATACAGGAACAAGTCAAATAAATAAATGTTCCAAAGAGGCGTTTCAGCAGCAGAGGAAGAAACACCGAAACGCAGACGCTTCAGCTCAAACACTGCCATGCAACTGCCGAGTGCTTTCGGCGCACAAAGGAGCCAGCAGCATGGCTGGCAGACTCATGCTGCTGCTGCTGCTGCATATCGCAATCAGGAAGTGAGGCTGCAGCACAAATGGCACCAAGAGACATTAAAAGAAGCAGCAGCAGCAGCTTCCCATCAGCAGTCAGGGCTTCAGTCAGTTGCTCACTCAGGCTCCCACAGCTAAAAGCTGACGAGCTTGAAACAGTTTGGGCCCCATAAGGCAACATGTAGTTAGAAAGGAAGGAAAGGCTTTAAACACCTGGGGCCAAACCTCTATCTGCCGTTGATCTCAGCTGCGATAAAACAATATGTGTAAGCCCAAGAGCAGTCTGCTCGCCTCTTGTATGTGTTGTGAAGCCCATAAAAGTTGACCATGGGATAGTTTTGACTTTTCTTATGAGGCACTCCTATAAACAACGTTACTATCCGGATGGAGATACAGATCTGTGCTTGCAATATATAACTCTGTGAGTAAATAAAGCATTAACATACACACATGCACACACTCATAGACACACATAATTATGGATAGCACTCTAAAATGAAGAAAAGAGAGACTGTTTGCAAATAAAACAGCCCAATCCCAGATTAAATTTTAAACAGTTACCAAACAAAACGGAGGCAGTGTACAGGCCCTGGCAAGCAGTTGAGAGTAAAACCTGCTGAACTAGTAAGACACCAAATGTCCTGTGGCACCGGAAAGTAAAAAATCTCATATCTGATTTTTCTTTCTCTTGAAAGAAGCACTTCATCATGCAAACCCACTTCTTTGTTTGGTGAGTGGGCCTGGACTGCCACTGTTCATTACTACAGGAGTCGATGTAGAAATCAACACTGTAGTGCCTTTCATCTCTTGTATTATAAGAATTCAAATTCAATTTTTATTTTACAGCACAGCCACACAATACCTCACAGTATGGTTCTCGGTTGCCTCCATCCGTTAACAATAGCTTTGAAAAGAGATATAGAACATAAAAATAAAACCTTCTTCCCCCCCTAGTCGTTTGTTTCATCTTACAAACAATAGCAATTGACTGTCTAAAACATACAATAATAGTAAGTAGAGTCTATTTAACAACTTACTCTTTCTAAATGTTTTTTTTTTTTTTCTTTTGAGCACCATCACGGTTAGCTGTTCCACACAATTGGGATCCACAAATTTTGGCCGTCTGATTCCTTTGTCAATCACATACCGAGAAGCTGAGGGTCTTTCTTAATTCACATACAGTGGACCATATTGTTCCTTCTGTAATCCTCAGGATTGCTATTCAGACCACAGAGATGAGGCGTTCAGCCCTATCGTAGGCTGCATGGCCTGATGGTTGCAACTCTCTAACTGGCACTGCGTGACTTTTTAATAGTTTGTTTTGGCTTGTTGCAAAAAGTTTTTCAAGCTTTTCGGTCTGAGAGTTTGAAGATAGCATATGCATGTGGTGAAGTGTAAAAGCCATACCAATACAACTAGATTAACTTTTTAAACAGCGACTTTAAAAATTGCATGGTCATCATTTCTCATCCTCTTTGTGAGCACTTCTGCATGTGCATCTGACTGAGATGCTCAGCAACTAGTGGTTAGTTCTGTGGTCAAGAGACGGTTTCATGAAGTCCCTTAAGGTATTTCATAAGCCAGGTGGCCCAGTGGATGTTCAGTTTTGGTTTAAATGCAACAAAATCCCATCAGTCTCAGCAGCGATCACAGTAACAGAGGAAACAGAGCAATGCATGAATTACAAAGGGGAGATGTCCAAAGTAATCTGGCTAGTTTATATTAAGAAAAGATTTGAGAGACCTGCTAGGTTTCTACTTAGTGCCCATCAAGCCTGAAATGGAGCACTTGAGCTCAGGTAAATTTATTTCAAATTGATTTGAACTATCCACACTTCCCAATTTGGACAGTCCAGACCAGAGTACCATGGAGAGAATCTGTTGACATTTCCTACAAAGAATAAAATTAAACCCATTCAAGTCAGGGATTTCAGTGGGATAAGGGACATGAAAATCAGGTCTTTGTATTTGACAATAGAAACAGAGCTTCACTGAGGCTGGCCGTTCTCAGAAAGTCTTTTGGGAAGTGACAAACCCAAGGAATCCTTCTCATTACTGTCTTCAAGCAATTAGGATCAACAAAACTCATACAGAGAAAATCAGACACATTATTTCTTCTTTTTCTGCTTAGTTAATATGCATCTTATATTTCTTTTGTAGATATAACATTAAATAAAGAGCAGCATTCTGAGGTCAGCTGTGGACTGTTCTTTTTATTATGGTAATTCTGTACATATCGAAGCTTATTCAGAAGAAATGGTCTGAAATGATTACCAAGACTTAAACAATTGTCACAGAAATCAGGAAGAAGGATAAGGCTTGCCAAAACCTCAAGAAAGTACTTCAGATAGTTTTTCTTTTATTGCCAAGCAGTGAGGTTCAAGTGAAATATTATTTGCAAATATTCACCTTCTCAGACTGTCACGAGCAGCTGTAACATACCCACTAGCAGCAATTTCCACTTGGCTCTATCCAGAGGGGGGGAAAGTACCAGGAGCTGCATTGTTTATAATTCCCTCAACCCCAGGGGCGATTCTGTTCACCAATTACCTGAAATTAAAGTTAGGTAATTTGACACGTCTGTTTGGTACCCGACCACAAACTACCTCTTAAGCAAACCAAAGAGTTGGATAGTTTATCTTCCACAATACTCTATAGAATTTCATTATTGCAGCCATGACAAGAAAGGAAAAATGAGAAGTTATACAGATTCATGAGTAGCTGGGGCTTGGGGGTGTTTTGGGTCACCATTGTTTGTCTACCATTGGGTCACGTAATCACTGTTACGTGATCCCAGTAGATCTGAGGAGGAGGATATTGGGAGGCAATTTTCTTCCTAGGATGAGGGTTCCCAATCAAACGTAACAGATATAGTAAGAACTTAGCAACAAGAAGCTTCAAAGTGCAGTATTTGACAGGAAAACATGCCTTTCTCTGCAGTTAGAGCATTTCATACCTTGTGTCTTTGCATGCAGTTATATTAGCTAGAAAAACAGCTATATGCATGCAGAGAATTACCTACCTTATCTACAGTGGGTGATTTTTGATCTTTAAGGCCAGTCATTTAAATTATGTAACTGCATCTTGAATGAGATTATATCTAGACTTGGAAATTTTTTAAAGTCAGGTAAACCTGTTAAGCATTTTATTGGTGATGAGTTTGTGTATGCACCACTTGTTTATCTTTTTGTGAGTAAAGAATTAGCTGCCAAGTACCATGACTGAACTGCATGACTCACTCTGTGGATTCATTTACAGTCTGGTGAAACCAGTAGTTGGTAACACCTATCCTTTGTAAGAACTTTTTTACGTGTTGTAATTCTACAGATGAATACTTTTTTATTTTACACAAAAGATTAAGCTGATATCCTTTAAAAACTCAAAAGATGACTCAAAATTCATTCGTTTCTACGTTACATTAGCCATATACCAAAGTGTTCAACGTAACATCTATGAAGTGGGCCTAGTTCTCACTTTCATCAGTATAAATCAGGAGTAATTTCAACGATATCATTAGCCTTAAACAGTATAGAACAAGTGAACAAGAAATACAGAGCCACTATCTTTTACTAGTCAGAGGAGTCAATTGTTAATTGTGAAATCTCATTCTTGTTAGCATAGCTTCCTATTAGGAAATTGTAGAGCCATATAAGTAGCAAGTGCTTTATTTTTTAATTCTGAATATGATTACCCTTTCAACCATATTCTGCATTTCATTTTTACTATGAAAGTTGTTCGTTGCCCAATTTCAAGCTGAAAAACTATAAAAGTCCATTTTGACTTCGCTATAGCAGAACTAAAAGATTTTTTTGAACTAAGATTAAATTGATATATCTTGAGCTTCTGTCATTGTAATATGACATTAGGAGCATAGTCAAATACTAGCTTTGACTATAAGTGTCCTACTAAAGTAGTAGTCTACTGCAGAGTGCTTTTTGATATATCAAAGAAATGGTACTATCTTTCAAACTGCATTCATATTCTAACCTCCTATCATCAAGGTAAAGTAATGGCAAGACTAAAGCCTGAACTTTTTTTACATTTTCTAGAAGTCAGTGCTATAAGGAATTGCCTGGCCTTACATTAGATATTCATGTTTAAATGAACCACAGCTAGGCTTTCCAATCTACAAACTACGTTAATTAGATTCTGTGCTTTTCTCCATATTTTATTTTAGGCTTCCTCACCCTCTCCCCTGCTGCCATTGCTATAGCTTCACTAATGACAAGCCAAGTAAATTTTTTTTTTCCTATAGTTAAAATACTTTTGTTGGAACTATCCACAAATGGTTCTGTATAATGCTGATGGCCAGTGACTTCATTACTCAGTGGGTAGATACTTTTCTACTTCATTATCTCTCCGGTATGTCACCTCCAATACAGAAGGTCCTACTTTAAAAGCCTCTGTTTTCGTTTTGCAAAAAGTCTTAGTTGATGGATGAAACGCTTCTTTAAACAACTCAATATTTATAATTCTGCTATGGCTAAGCTATGTATGGAGAGAAAGACAGACAAACAGACAGGCAACATATGGCTATGAAAAATTAAGAGCAGCCCTAGTTGTGAAGGGTCATTAAGCTGGACACTGTAGTGTATCTCTAAAGGCAGATGGGGTATCTATGACAAGAGTTTGGGTTCCATTTGCTGGGCAATTTTTTTCTTTTGTCTTTCTTACCTCTTCCCCCTCACCCCCCCCCCCACCTTTGAAAAAAGCCACTTTTTGTCCTGGGAATAGCAGAATGAATTCTGACTTCAAATTTTCTTTTTGTCCTAATCTAGAACAAAATATTGAACTCCACAGTCACAGAGCAAAACTTCCAAAAATGTTTATTTGAAACAACTGAAACTATACATTAGTTTTGATTGGTTGGGTGGTTTTACTAAAGTCAAAAAGACCTTCACTGAACAGCTTAAAATGTTATACTACTGAATATATATCTATGATGTACACGTTAATATAGAATAAAATGCAAATGTTGAAAGGATAAGTTTTGAAGAGGCAAACAGCAGAAATGAAATAATCCATTTTGATTTTAAGTCACTGAAATGTTTCCATTAAAAATATTATTAAAATCAGCATGTCCTTAGGAAATACTCGAAAGAAAGAACCATGCATATGCTGTGTATGTTACATGGGCAGCCTGAGATGGAATGAAAAAAAGAAAAAAAAAAGAAAGAAAGGACATAACCTTCCAGCATAGCTCAAAGATAAAAATGAATATGTTAAACTTTTCTGCTACTGAGAAGCATCATATGGACAGACTTCATCTGTGGAACTGAGTGACAAAGCACTACTACTGACTGAAAACATTCAAGATTTGGTCTGGACAGCAACCTCTTGGACTGAAAAAGCTGGCTGATCTTTAGATCAAAAGCTCTGTTTTCTGAGATATGCAGCCAAATATCAGGGTATATCAGAGACATTTCTCAACAGGGTTGAGATTGCTTCCTCATTTCCACGTCAGATGATAGCTCCTTTCCATCAGTGCTGGGTCAGTTTATAGTGCCTCTACCTCAAGACACACTTCTTGATCTATCCAGCTTCTTACACCTTCTTTTACATGCACAGATCAAATCTTCTGAAATTCTACCTTCTTGTCACAGTGCATCATGAACATAGAAGTACAGACAGATTAGACTTGAGCAGCTTATAATATGTCTATACTAACAATGCTTTCAGATGCTGGATGCTGATATTGGCTCGGCTGAAACTGTTTATGGCCAAAATTCATTGTCACACCAGAAACAGAAAATAAAAAATCAAGAACTGTGAAGGAGGAACCTTATGGCCAAATTCAAATCACAATAATGCTATCATCAATTGAGAATAACAGTAAAGAACTGAACGGAGCTGCTCCTGATTGCTCCCGAGGTAGAAAGGATCAGGAAGTACTGTCAGGCAGCTCTGCACTTCTCTAACCGGTGCTTCCTCTGCAGCTCACATGCTCTAAGTCATGCCATATGATGGTGAACACATGGCAACCTGGTCCCACTCTCCTGATTCACATTGTTCTTACATGTAGCCCTATTTTACCTGCATAAATAGGTAGGAATTTCCAATTCCATGGAGATAGTACAAGTTTGGTCATGAAGATAATTAAGTCCTTCGGGCTTGAACTACCCAAACATTTCATACTTGAAAGAAATTCAGACATGACTCTGAATGTCTGGACTAATGCCATCTAAAGAGTTTGGATTCGTTTGTGGTTTAAGATCAGTTCTAAATTCCTCTTCACATCAGTTCGTCAGTCAGATATTTATTATTCTTACTAGTAGTGTTCTAGAATCGCTAGAAATTCTGAGAAAGATATTGTACTGCCTACTTCTACCTACACATAGGAAGAGCTAGTGTCAGTTAAAAACTTTAGATCTAATTGGCAAAGATGGAAAAATAACCAAGGAGAGAAATAAAGCCTTATTGCATCCTGTTACAAAGGGTAACAGAACAACTAAGAAGTCACTTGCCCAAAGAAAAACAGAACACACCAATTGTACAGCTGGGAAAGGACTCTATGGCTGCTAGCTCCCAAGGCAATAGGAGGCTTAGTCTCTAGATCACATGACTTTAAATATTTTGTGGCAATAATTATTTCTAATTGTTATTGTTCACTGTAGTCAGATTAAATTATTTTTAGATTTTCCAGAACCTTTAGAACTCCAATATCCAAACAAGTATATTCTCTGTAAAGGATGGATGCTGACAAAACCTTATATTTGAAGGAATTTACAAAAATGTAGTTACCTCCTGGAATTGCTGTGGTGGTCAGAGAGAAGTGAGACCCCTTGGTACAGAAACAGGGGCATTTCTGAGCATGAAATCAGGTTTAGACGGCTAGAGATCTTTGAGGCTAAAAAAAAAGAAAGGCAGATAAAAAGCTCTGTTTATCTCCAGGAATACGGAGCCTCTGGAAGGTGCCCAAGTCACATTCTTAGCTGAGATTTGTAATTCTACCTGTACTACAAAGTAGAAGACCTGGGCTTCACTCTTAGGGTTTTTTTTTTCTTTTTTGGGTGTTTGTATTGATTTTTAAATTGTAAATATCAACCGTTTATTTATAGCAAGGATTTTCCTAATAGTAACACCGCCTTGCTTAAAACATATTATTTGCTGTGCTGTTTTAGTGTTCGCTAAAAACTCTTGAAATCAAATGAAGAATCTGAAGTAGAACTGTCTCGGCTGTGACTAGGTTTATAAACTTCACTTTCTTTCCTGAGATAGGATTTTTTTGAAAGGGGTGTATGTGTGTGTGTAGGGAGTGCCGGGGGGGGGGGGGGGGGGGGCGGTCACCATGACATGCAGTAAATAATATCAAATAAGACTTGATTAGCAGCTCTGGTGAGATACCAAGAAAGATTAAAACTCATCTGCTCAAAACGTAGTAGTTTGCTGTTGTCACAGAAGTGCTTTACTGACACCCAGAAGCAGTTATAATAAGCAAAAAGATATTGTTTTTACAAGGGCAATTTTAGGCTAAATTTAATCTGTTTTTAAAGAGCTGAAGTGGAAAAAAAAAAAAGAAGAAAATCAAAAAATCAAATTTCTGCTCTGAACTCAGATTATTTTGAAATTGCTGGTATTGCAGTGTGTTAAATATAGTACAATGATCTTCTACTATTCTTGAGACATGACAGCAGTTAGGTGACAACTTAAGAGGACCTTAAATGAAGCAAAACAGAACATCATACTCACTGAGGGAACTGAAGAATAAACTAGCTTTGTCAAACTATCTGTAGACTACTACTACTACTACTACTACTACTACTACTACTACTACTACTACTACTACTACTGCTACTACGGTGAAAGTTTGGTCTCATGCGTCAGGAGTCGTTCCCGATGCTGGACAAGGGATAGTCCCATCCTGCATTGGAAGAGTCTTCCTACTGAAGCATGCAGCATATCCATTCACTGAGCTGGTTGAGGATAAGGGATAGGAAATCAAATTTATGATTACTTCTCACAGATGTCAGTACTGAAAATAAAAGTTCTTCTGGCTCAATATATCAGAGGGCTATTTGTCTATTAATTTGTACTGGCTCTGACTGGAAGTAATTGTAATATTTTTTATTCTAGCATCAGCATGTGGTAACATCCAATTAATTTTAATTTATCAATGATAGTAAATGTGTTTATATGTATATACACCTCCTTAGAAAATACTGTGCTTGTGTTACTTCATCAAAAGAGACAAACATTTTTCAAGTGAATATAATTTAGGTCATTCAGGAGACATTTTCATAACATAATTTTGAGAAACTAAATGAAACTCAATTCAGATTATATTCCAAACTTAACACTCAGTTTAAGCTGACTGAAGGCTGAGTACCTTTCAATCCTATCTGCCACTGTAATAAATAATATGATTAACTTGCTTATCCTCCTGATCCAAACTGTAGCACCTTGTTTTTTAATGATATTTTAACAATCAGTCTCACTTCTCTAGTTTCTCTTTTGGTAATATTTTCCTAATTCACTACAAAAATAAGATCTGAGACTAGATCTCAAAGACCTTTGAAAGTACTGTCCAGTTGGTTAGGGACTGAAAGAATTCTTTTGCCTTGCAAGTATAAACATACCCAGATGAATCGTGTGCCTACAAGCTTCATCCTGCTGTTTTTCAACTAATCATTTGCAAAAGTGAAAAAAAGAAAAAAAGTAAGAAAGAAAAAAAAAAGACTTCTTGTAGGTGAGCCACAGCAGGGCAATTAAGATGATATGGCAGAGGTAGACATCTGCTCCTAGACAGATACAGTTCCACTGATGCTATCTGTAGCTGCAATCCTTCTGAGAGATAAACAACGTGCAAGAGCAATGCACAGAAGGAAATGCCACACTGAGAAAGTGGTGATCGGAGACCAAGCTTGCGGCCCCTGTGGTCTGAGAAAGAGAGAGAGGCAGCAAGAGAAAAAGGGAGGGGTGGCATGTGGGGCCTGTACCAGGCACACACAGGTGACAGAAGTCATAGGACAGATGCACATCAAGATGCAAAGTTGGAAGACGTGCAAGAACTGACACTGGAGGGGAGCAGAATTAAAGCAAAGATGAAAGGCGCAACATGACCGAGAAAGAAAGAGACGGAAAACACCTCTCTAAGCTGCATGCATGTAGTTACAGTTAAAGTATATTGGAATTTAAAAAAGTAATTAGCAGATGATTTATTCTCTAAGATTTGGATGCTTGGAGGGACTTCTTGGAATTTCAAACTCACATTTAGGTTCCTCACTAACCATCTGAACTGTGCTCCCTAGGGTGAACGATCGCTTGTCACTATTTCGTATTACTGTCACAGGGATGCTCATAGACACAATGGAAATGGGATTCCCCCTTCCCCTTGTTGCTTGATACCATACAAGCCTGAAGGAGAATGTGGTGTATATATGTGGAAATAACTTTCAAGCCAAAGGATTACATTGTTTCATTTAGACGAGACTGGAAGCAACAGTAAACTGTCAGAGAGAGCTCCCTGACAGCACCAGGTAAAGGCAAGGCATGTGGTCTCGGGCTGTGACGAGCACTGCTGTGGCTTCCCATGTTATTTGCCCCTCACTCTCCTTGTGAGGAGAGTTTGGCTGCACTCCTCCGATGCCAGGGGTTCACAGTCTCACCAAAACTCAGGGAACATCCTTCCTCCCTCTGACTTTCCCACATGCCAATGAAGGCTGAGCAAAAGTACATTTCATTCAAGAAACTCTCTAGAAAAAAAAAAACAAACAAAAAAACAAAAACAAAAAAAAACGTACACAGCAAGAATTCAAGGCCAGCCCACTTGCTAAGAACACAGGCCGCAAATAAATACCAGGAATGTCTGCTGAGGGGAGGTCCTCTGACTTGCATGATATGCTTTCTTCCTCTCCTGGGCGGGCTTGGGGCTTGATTTACACCAGTGAAAGCTGAAGAACTGAAACAATCATCCTATCTGGCATCAGAATCTCAAACCGATAAATGGAAGTTTTCATAATATATGTTATAATAATACCTCAGCTGGGTTACCCTGTGTTCCCATTTTGTGTATAAATGTTACGTTTCTCTGACATGGAAGGAAAACAACAATTTCAAACTAAAGAGCTTAATGTAAAATCAAAGATTGGAGTGAATCCCATGTCCTCATGCAATCTTGTGCCTTGGGAAGTTTTTAAATTGCTACTCCTGAAAGGTGCTTGCCCAGAAATCCCCAATTCAGAAATTTTCTGTTTTTTCTGCATAACAGAGAGAGAGATGGACTTAATGTCTTTAACAAACAATTCACTTGAGGCTAGATTCTGCTATCCTGAATCACATTATACCCCAGAGAGAGTAACAAATTTAGATACTTCTTGTGTCCACAGGATGCTCATAAACAAAGTGCAGTTATCTCCAATGAATTCATTATGGCAAATTGTGCAATAAGGCTTTTTGTTTATTGAACTTCATTTTTATCTCTCTTACTCTAAAGAGTAATCACGAACATTTGAGTGATGTAGCCCTTTATTTTTTTTAAGATTCACACATAGCCATTCCATTCTGTTTCTTTTTAATTTCACATTCACACATGCAAGCTTAAACATTTCTTTCTGAGACAAGAAAGTTAGAAAAACTCAATCCTGTGAGTATTCACAGAAAGTGAAAAAAAAATTTAAGTGTAGAGTTCTAGTGTGCATGAACTAAGGAACTTAAAATTTTTAAATATGAGCCTGAAATCTCATTATTGCTTTAATAAAATTCACCTAGATCTATATCTACATCAAAATATGAACAGTAACAGAAATGAATAAAACTCTTCTGATAATGTATCTACTATTAGTGTATCATTTCTAGTTTTGCAGCACAATTAATTCTACATATCCAGTAAATTATTCAAGCTTTTGGAGGCTGTCAAATGAGATCTGATCATTTGAGTTAGCTAAAAACATCTACAGTTTTGGAGAATGTGGACTTCCCCTTTTAAAATACATACAGAGACCATCTAACCACAGAGAATGCCATTCATTGTAGATAAGACCTCTAATAGTCATCAGAGTACAGTAATTTCTGAACATTACAAATGATAATGTAGCTGTGTTATTCCCAGCCAGTAATTCCTGGTTAATCTGACAGCTATGGAATGAATACATTCTGTGTTATCCTGCAATATATATTTGACTGATAAAATGTTTTTTATTGGATTGTTCTCCTGTTTCCTCCTCCTTTTTCTTTTTTTTTTTTTTTTGAGAAGTCTAAAATAGCTGTGTTTTGTGAAAAATTTGAAGTTACATTATTAAAAAGAAGAGCTCTTTCTCCCTCTCCTTTTGTATTTCTCAATGCAGCAAAGTTAATCAGATATACAACTTCAAATGAGTAAATTAATAACAGTGCTACAAAATTTATTTTGGGGTATTTTGCACTATTTAGTAATAAACAACTATGCTACCCTGCGCTGTCAAGAAGCAGACTGTCATTATGACTGTACTTTGCCTTTTCACTGGACTGTATAGCATCACTTGAAAGAGTACCCCCTCCTCCATCTCTGCTTTGCTTTGCAGGCTTTTTTTTATCTTTTCTACCTTGCTGGAGGCATTATTAGGGCAGTTCACCTCTGACCAAATGGGCAGACAAACATCCATCCTCTGGAGCCACTACTAGTGTTATTTGGTAGATCAGCTCTCAAATGGTGCTGAACTGTGACCTCTTCTGTTCAAAGACTAAATGCATAAACCTGAGTTTCCATTGGTGCCAAGCCTGGGAACCTGAGTTGCTCCCAAATCCCAGGTCTCCCAGTCAGCAGCACAGTGGGCAGCTCATCATGCCAACCAGCCAGCCTGAAAGAATGTCTTTATTGTCTCTTCAACAAATTCCTTATTGTTTGGCCTACAGGCTGCTAGACCTTGTGAGTGCTATTACTTATCTGTTAACTTTCTTTTTCTCTTTGATTTTGTTTATAAATAAAATTAATTTCTGTTGTTATTTATCAATGTCTTTTTAAAAGATGACTGTTGCTTTTATTCTTTTTTTTTTTTTTTCATTATATGTCTGCCTCTTGGAAGCGTGAATGAGCCAGCAAAATGATATGAACCCTGCAAGGTCAGGCTCCTCAGAAAGAACGGTCTGTGGAAGTGCTAAGTGTCATTATAATGCAGTGCTGAATGTTACATAGAGCAAAATGAGAGCAAAAGCTTTAGACCTTTCAGGAGTTTCTGAAGATGAATACTGTTTCTCTGCTTTTGGCCTCATCCTCTCTGTACTGATTGTATAAATAGGGAAAGCTGGATAGAAGTATGTTTATTTTGGGACCTTACACTTTGGGGATGTTCAAGGGCCAGTTATGTTTAGATGAAGTTAAAGCAGACTGCCTAGTCTAGCTGTTCTTTATCCCTTGAGATAATTCTGAAAGAAGTTAATGGCTGGAGCCAGAACTTGACCTTGCGTCTTAGGCAGGAGCTTCTGGAAGCGCTACTGCAGGACAAGCACTCCGAAAGGCCCAGCTAGGCAGAGCGTCAGCAGGGTAAAGCTGATATTGCATAATTCAGCCAGATTGACCTTGGGAGAAGAAGAGGTCCACAACTGTGACTCCATCACTTGATGAGGTGGACCGCGCTCCATAAATGTGACCAAAACCTACAAAGGGAATAAAGCACCCTTTTTCTTCTCTCTCATATTAGTGATTCTGTATCCAGACATGTCCACTTGTTCAGTGTGGAGCCTTGCTGGTCGCGTTAGAAATCATTTGCATTTCCAGTGTTTCTGGTGGAGTTTTATCCTGAGTAGTATTCCGAACAGAAGTGTGCCTTGTCTCTGTGCAGGGACGGCGAACCTGGATGGAAATATTCCTGTGAAAGGCAAGATAGTTTCTAATCCTCTGAACAGTGCTAATAAAGATCAGTTTAAATACTCATGTATTTCTCCATCATTTTTTGCGCACACTGCTTAGGCAAAACGACAAAGCTACAAGGTTTTGTGGGGCCATGGATGATCTAAGAGTCATAAAAATTTCTTAAATGTGTATATGTGTTTGTGCATGTGTGTGTGTGTCTGCGTGTGTATATTTATATACATACATACATACATATACATATACATATATATATGTGTGTGTGTGTGTATATATATATATATATATATATAAAATTTAATACTTTTCAAGTATGAGAATGGCCGCACAAGAGTAGAAGAATTGCAAAACTAAAATGTCCACATTAAGCTGATGCATGGTACATACTGGATGATATATATACTGCTTTATTGTTCAGTTGTGGCTCAGGAAGCTAAATGCATAATTTAAGATATATGTATAGTCTAAGGGTCAAATGCTGTCAGTTACATAAGTGTAAATCAAGAGCAATTGCACCAAAGTGACTGGAGTTGCAGCACCCTGGATTTACACAAGTGTTACTGAAAGCAGAATATGAGTCAATATGTGTCATCAATACAGCTGAGTTAGTGGTACTGAGGGAGTTTTATGGTATGCATGAACCTAAATCCTTCACATTTTTTCATTCATTTTAATATTACATTTAAGTTCCAATTTTTTGTTACTATTTTTAAAGGAATAAGAAAGTAAGTGAGGCATCCACATCCCTCATCTACCAAACTTTATCAACCCTCAGTTCAGGATGACATGACAAACATCTCGTCATAGGTATAGACAGCTTCTTTTCCTTACTTACATGTAAGGCCAAGCTCTTAACTGACATGAATGCACAATTCTGAACCCCAGGCAGCATGTTTCTAGGCTGACGTTCGGACACAACAGTGAAAGCATCTTTTATTGTTCATCTGTTCTATTAGTGATTACACAGGCAACACATGAAGGGATGGGAAGATAAGTTTTTTAGAAGTAGGGAGGACAAGGATTTGGATGCAGCAGGGCAGATTGTGGACTTGCCTGAAGTAAGTGAGTATGGAAACTTGGCAGCTGTGAGAACAATCAGCTGTATGAAAAGAGCATGGGACAACTTTCTTAACAGACAGTTCTTGGGTTTGTTATTGAGAGGTTCAAGGGGGAAAAATAGCTTCGCATGGCACACTGATTGTAAGATGCACAACTATGGCACCAAACAAGGAGATATAAAAAACTGATAATCTGTTGCAGAACTGGCAGAGTACCTGTCAGATCAATCTGGCCTTCAATGACCTTGTTTTGCATGGAGAAAGAATATATGGTTTTCTGGGCTGAGAGGAGGTTTTCAATTCTGAAGGGAGGTTATGTGTTAAATATATGGTAGCAGCCTATTCAGTAGTAGAAGTCAAGTCCCTTACATGTGGAGCCAGAATCTGGTAGTCTATCACATAAAATAAAGCCATTATTTCTTAAAATACTTTTAAATTGAACATATTATTTTTAAATCACTTGTTTTATAAGATTCTTGAACACGTAGAAAGATTTAAAAAGCCCGGAAGTAGATTCTCCAATATTCCCATAATCAAAAATGGCTGACTGAATTCATGAATTCAGGTCACGTTTACTTAAAAAAAAAAAAAAAAGGAAAAAAGGTCGCAAATTACAATGATCAGCTATGAGGATTTATTACTTCAAAAGGGAAACAGAACAAATATTCTTGAAATAAGAAGGGTAGAATAAGTCTGAATACCGTCATAATAATTACAATTAAATAATAATTTCAAAAAAATACCCATAATGAATTATCATCAGTTTCAGAACATTAAGACATATTTGAATATTGTATATTAGATATACATTTATATAGACATAAGTGCATGCAAGTCTAGAAATAAAATTATTAAAGAAAGACACATTCGTGTACATGCTCAACACTTTCCCACCCTTAGCCAGTTAGAATGCCGTATGGATATGGATTTGTCAGGATTGTTTGATCCCAAAAGCACTTGTATAAGAAAAACTTCTCTTTCAGAGAAATGATCTCTCAAGAGACTGATAGTGATGATACAATAGGCTGGAGCTGCTATTATTAAAAAAAAAAAAATTGCTACTTTTTCTGACTATGTTTCTTTTTCTCCCAGTGGGATTCTGATTCCAGACATTCTGCTAGCCTGACATCCACTGGGAAAGTGATGACACCATAAATTATTTAAAGGTTTGAAAACCACAAGAACTACTGTATATAACCAGATTGGACCGACTTTTTAACTCTTTTGATTAATAATACATAAAGCCTTAGATATGTGAATTGGTCGAGTGCTAACCTGTTAACAAAAGGAGTAGAAGGGATGAATTCTAACATTTCTCATGAGTTATTCTACTTAACACACTGACCAAACAAAACAAACAAATGGAATGCTTTGCCTTAGTCTTATACCTTCAATGAACCATCAATATTTGATGACTACCTAATGTCTCTATATATACAGCTATAGATGATGTTTTGATCGTCCGGCTTCCCAATAACAATCTTCCCTGCTTTTTCCTGCATTCCTCAAAACACACAAGTAGAAACAGTTGCAATATCTTGCTTTCTTTTTTAATTTTAATTTTAACTGCACTACTCAGAAGTGAAAATGATATTTCAATCTTCAGAAACAACAAACAAAGGCTAGAATTTCCCCAGTTTATGACATTTTATACCCAGCAACATGATGAAAGTAGATATGTATGATGTTTAAAGAGACCTCATGCGCTACCCTTCCACTGCTGGCTCTATTTTTAATTATCAGTGGGTTTGTAAATTTCGTGCTATTATTTTCTACTTTGGGTGGAGCTCTGAGACAAAAAAAGTATTCCTATTTTCTTTCCTGTTCAAGTATGGAAGAAAGGATGGCCTGCATTTCTGAGCAACAAGAGAAACTCTACTGGAGACAGATCACTGTTTCTGGGTAATCTGACCTATGCTTCAGGATACAACCTATCCATGGTGACTTCATACAATGCATTAGTCTACGATAGCAACCAACGTCTTTTCTGTATTATCCTTCAGGATTTGGTTTTATTATCCAAACCGAATTTTGACTCCCTTAGCGTAGATGTAGGATTGCATCTTGGTATGATTCACTTCAGTCATTCCTGTGCACTTCTCCTTTATGATTCCCCATATAATTGAATTCTTGACTTCTTTCTGTATCTGGTACTCCTGCTCAACCTGCTAAATGTCCAACGACAGAAACACTGATCAGTTCTTTTTTCCTCTTGACATGGTCATGGAGCCTTCCTTTCTTGGTTCCTCCTAATGAAAAGTATGTCTGGCTGCCCACCTCCCACTTACACATCTTTTAAAATTTCTGTCCTAGCAGTCTGACCTCTGTCCATCCCTCTTCATACAGTATCACCAAATGATCCCTCCATCAAATATTTTGCAAACCCTAAGATCTATGTGGGGTTAATCTACATAAAAGGCAGGAATATTTCAATCCAAAGATACACCATGAAACTTTTGTCAATCCAACTTTCTCAATTTAATCAGCTATTTTGGTGTAAATCTGTGTGGATGTCATACAGTTAGCAGAATTCAAATGAATTCATTACAGTGCGACCAAAATGTGAATCATGTCCCAGCTCTGAGAAATAAATAGGATTCAATTTTGTACTAAAATATAAACTTCAGAAAAATGTAACAGCCCAAAATCAGATCTGAATTGGATCTCACTTATGACACCAACAGTAAATGTAAATTATTTATCATAATTTATTAAATGTTAATGAGTTCCATCACCTGACTTTTGTATGCACAACTTTTATGTGAAATCTGTTGTCAGATTCTGTTCCTTTTCTGGCTCTCAGTATAAAACAATCTGTTTATAGCTCCTCAAATACAATGCTAGTATATTCTTATTCTCTACAGATAATAAGATTCTTGCCTACAATAAAAAAAAAAAACCTTTTCAAGAGTGAAGACCATATCAATAGCAATGTAGCTACATTAATTTGTTTGTTGTTACAGTTATACACACCATCTGAACAATCTACCCTGTCCTAAAATAAAATTTTAGTCATAGCATTATTTTTGTGTATTTTCTTACCGTCTTTTAAGGTCTAACCGAGGGACTGAGACCAGTATATGACTTTACCAGAATAGCAAGTATCTTTCTTATAGTATCTTTCAGCAGTCATTAAAAAAAAATAGAGATCAGCATTTGTTTTCTTTTCCATCTGGGATTATGTGACAAAATGATCTCCTGCATCTAATCAATTATTTTTCTTCTATATATTTTACATTTTCCTGCAAAACCATTTGCAAGTATAACAGAAAGATCCTTTAGAGATAATCTGGTGATTATGACAAATTCAACCTCGGACGCTGCAGGCATTAAAAGATGAAAATTGCCTAAAGTCCACTGTTGTACAATAAATCTGTACCTCTGGACTCCTGTCCTGAGGTGAAAATGCAAACCAGAGAGATATTTAGAATCATTTTGACAGTTCATAAAATTAAGCAGGGATTAGGGATTCTCTCAGAAATAAATAAATAAAAAATACAATGCCACAGGGCCCACACAATGTTAATCACAGCTCCCTGCAACAGGTATTATTGCAACCCACTTTTGGAAAGAAAGAGAAGTCATATAATTAATCCTGGCATATATTTAGCAGTGATGACGCCAATTTAAAATCTGAGTGCATGAGTTCAGCATGTTCATACATATACATATATACATACAAAAATGCATAATTAATGTATAAACTATGTATTAAATTTAAGTTTATACATTTATAGGTTTCTACAGCAATGTTGTACATCTTTTATATTTTATTGTCCTCTTGATTTTATGGATTATCCTGGATATTACAAACACTTGAACATATGCTTAACTTTACATAATGAGAATGTATTGCTGATTTTAGGATGACTCTCGATCTACATGAATTTAAGCAAAAGTGTAACATGTGTTGTACTGGGAACGTATTTGGTGGTGCCAGTCATTTAAAATACATATTTAACAAGAAAAGAATTGCAACTACTGCTGTAGATATAAATGACTGAGCCCTGCTGTATGTGTGGCATGTAAGCCCAAGACATTGCAAATATGGCTAATATGAGTTCAAATCAAAAAGTGTGATCACAGAAATACATTTGTGGTGAGCATGAAGTTTTGCTAGCTGCATTCATCCTCCTAAAATTCCCCACCCACCTCACAGACTTTTCAGTATGGTACAAAATATTTCCTTTCCTCCCTAAACTAATAGGTAACACTGCAATACTAAACAATAGTGCTAGTCCACTTACAGCGGCATGACTCCTTTCCTTACTGGCTGAGCAAACTTTAATATGCTACATTTACACAGTGTATAAAATCAAAAGTTTCACTATACTAGATTAGTATCACGTTTCAATATCTTTGGAAAATGTTAGTTACATTAATATATTTCTAGCAAATTGAAAAGTTCAAAGTAGAGCTAGCTGAAATGCATTAGAATTTTTTTCTAAATTGAAAAAACAGAAGCCAGAAAACATTTTTTAAATTTTTCTTTGTATTCACATTTTATGTCTTAATTTAAGCATTGTATTTTACTCCTAATTTTTAAAGGCCTTGAATACTGTTCAGTAATAGATATTAACAAATTTCCTGATTTAAAAAAGAAGCAAGCATTACTATTACATAGACATATTTTAGACATTTGAAATATAATTAATTTCCGTCCTTAAAAATTTCTTATGAAAATTATTTTCCCTCCTACTCTAGTCCTGAATGCTATCTGAAGATAGAAGAATACATCCCACAAATGTTGATTTAAATATTTAAACAAATTCACTTACTTTGGATTTACATCCCCTTTGGGTTCTACTTTCCATGAATACCCTGGTAAATAAATTTACTGTAAGGAGGATCTGCTGGGAGGGGAAATTATAAACAAAAATTGAAGAATACATGTGGGAAATGAATTTCTGAATTCTAATCATCAATTGTTACACTAACAATTAAAGTTGACTGGAGGACAATAATTCCATGCCACATTAATTTTCAAGAGTTCATGTCTTCATGTCTGGTTTTGTTTGGTTTGCTTTTGTTCTTTGCTGGAGAAAACACAAACCCTTTAGAACATTTTGGTGAAAATGTGCACATATGTGAGTGTATGTCTGTGTACCATAGCCAAGGATACTAAAAGACCAAGACAACTCTTTTCTCACGCTGAATCACAATTTACTCATTTTCATCACTAATTTTTATCTCTGATCACTCAGAGTTGGCTAAAGGAAGAACCTGATCCTGAGCTTTCTACATCCAAGGCTGCTGTTCTAACCACAAGGCAGTCAGCAGAATCAAAAAGTCCGTTTCACTCATTCTCATTCTCCAAAAAATTACCACGCAGCCTGGCTTTCAAAATTCAGAGAGCAAACAGAAACCATAACTAAATGGCTCCCACCCAGCATGCAAGTATCAAATGACTAGAATTCCCATTGCTCGACTGGACTCCTGTCCAGTCGCAGGTTTACCAGGGGCAGAGAAAAGCCCTGACTCAGTGTTTGCCCCACACACCATAGCCGGTGTTGCTCATATTGCTGTGCCATGTGGTACGGACATGTCTGTATGGAGCTATATGGCCTCCTCAGTCATATCAAGGTCATGCCACCCGCAGAACGGCTGAAAGAACTGTATATTTGATGTTTTTCAGGTCAGGTTCATCTCTGCTTTACCTGAGAAGAGAGAGACTGAGAAAAGACATAGGAACTGCGTGACTAGTGCTACAGGAAAAGCGATACTGGTCTGAGCTCCACATCTCTTTCAGCCACCCCCCTTCCCTGTGGGAGTCAGGGCTCACACATCACTATCTCACAGTGCATCTGGAGGCTGGCAAGGGCTAGCTTCAAGGACAGATAAGGCAAGAGAAGTTTCACCTCTTCTCCCCACAGTTTCCTCTGTCTGGGCTGTGTTCCTGGAACACAGAGCCTCTTCACTGTAGCCTCACAATGAGATAATACCATGATGCAAATAGTGTTACTGGCTGCCGTTGGCTGCTGGCAGTCCCTGCACATCCCCGTCCAAGTCACGCTCATGCCACTCAGTTTTAAACCAACCAATACGAACTCTCACTTTGGAAAGCCTGGTATCCTTGGTGGAACAGTCCATATTTCCCTAACCTTAGTGTCATGCAAGGCCCCGCAGACCGCAATGTAAAGGCCATGCTTGCAACCAAGCTTTCTAAAAAAAGCATTAACAGGAGGTGCACATGTATTTGTGCATGTGTCTGTGTATGCTGCTTTTAGTGTCCTTGCTTCTAAGAAGAGGCTCAGGTAACGCCTCCTCCTTTTGAATTTTATCACTGATTTGACAAGTGAGTAGTTATAGTGCCTTCAGTAAGTACAACCACACTTTTGACAAAGCGGCTGGCACATGCCTAAGTAATTTTAGCCAGAAATTACATCAATAGCAAGTTCATCTTCTTATAGACAGCTGGAAAGTGAACTTTGATTTATTTTTATTTTTGGCCTCAGGATAACGGTTTCTTACTTACTTATGTCAATGGTCAATAGCATAACAAATCCTTCATCCTGAGAATACGTGTATCACATGTCAGCAAACCCTGGCCTTTTGGGGTGAAATGATAAACTGCCACTTATTTTCAAATTGATAACTCTCTTGGTTGCCAAGGCAAGTTAATTTGCAAATCAGCATTTGCATGAAGCTTTTAAGCCAATCCAGCTATGCAATGACTGCCATTGCTATGTAATTAGTGTCTAAAACACTTAAAATTAGATTATTAAAAAAAAAATGCAAAAAGATCAGGGAGTTTGCCCAGTACATGGCCAGAGACAATTTTGCTGACTGAATAGAAGATCTGGATTTAGAAAATTACAGCAAGGCTCCGGTATGACCGGAAAGGAATGAAGGATGTGTACACGATAACACTGGCAGACTTAAAGTGAGGAATGTTAGTTTGACTATTTTTCAGAAAAAATAAAATACCCTCCCCTTCCCCCCCATTATTAATTCTCAGATTGCATGACTTAGGTACCACAGAACAGCAGCAAGTGCCAGTTAGAGAATGAAGAAATAGTTAATGAAATCGAATTTGCATTCAGTTAAGACGCTTTCTGAGAAGAGAATTGAACCTGAAATTGTGCTAAATCTCAGGTTTCTACATGAACAATGTCAAAGACTTGCATACTTTCCTGTAATTATTTTAGTTTAAGATGGAAGCAAAGTCAGAAGGTAAGCTTAGTTTTGGTGAAATGTTCTTCATTTTTGGAGGCATCTCTCAACCGCAAGTTCTTCAGCCGTCTTGGGCTAATCTGGTCTGAAGAGTTTGGGGATTACATCAATCACAGCTATAGAAAATGTCTTTGTTCTTTGAACCCCTCTCTTTAGCCCAGTAAGGTACTGATGAAGAAAGGTAGATGTGGAAAAAGAGAAAATAGGAGATGTTCTAGAAGATAGTCCATTTGAAGGAGGGGAAGGTACTGAGAAAAGAAAGGAAACGTGTAAGCAAAGGTTGAATAAATTTTTAATAGATTTAATAGATCTATTTACATTTCTTCACAATGGCTTTTTTAAGTCTTATTTAAATCTTTCCATCTATTGTGCCTTCTATTTCCTTACAATGGCACAGAAATCTCCATCTTCAACTGCTCTCATCACTAAACATCTATCAAAGATAACTGATTGCAGGTCAGTCATTAAAGTGATAGGACTTACACAAGGATCAAAGTTTATGCACTACCTCAGCTTTTCATGAGTCTGACAGCCTTTCCATTTGCCTATGCTAACATACTACTACGCAAAATGAGAAATCTTGGATGAACACAAGCAGTGTAGAGTCTCTGCAGCAGAATTCACGAGGAAATTTACCTTTCTATTGTTTTATTTCCACCCTGCATTTGTGCCCGTTGTACACTGGGTGCCAGGGGCACCGTAGGAAGACAGAGGTGAAATGAGGAATTTCTAAGGGGACTTATATTATCTGATTTTGGAGTATGGCAAAGCAAATACATTTCCATAAGGTAAGCTAGGGGGAGAGCTTCCATCACAAGTGTCAAAAGCATCTATCCACTTACCACCCAGCAAATGCGTGGTAGTACGCCCCTGCGGTAGCAGTATGAGCACAAGCAGGTACTCTAGAGCACCTGACCCACTGTGGATTCATAGTCTGACGTATCTCCTGAAAAGTAGTTCATTTGCATGTACTTTTGGTCTCTGTCCCTCCTCTGTTTGCGGTCTCATAAACTATATTTGTTTTTAACATGTAAGCCTGAATCGTTCAGCCAAATGAGGTGAAGAGCATCACTAACGGTGACTCAGATAAACTCCAGAGAAGCCAATTAATGTAAATAATGTGAAAAAAAAAAGGAAAAAGTGAGAGAGAGTTGGAGCAGGCTGATTTGCCACATGGACATTTTCACTGTAACAGGCATAATGCTGGCTTGGCAAAAAGCATGCTTTGACACTGTTGTCGCTCCATGGGCGCTCAGTGTGTAAATCAGACTGACGCACATAGCTGACATATCAGGGGTATGTGGAAAATAAACTACCCAATCACTCTGGGTCTAACAACTTGCAGACCTCAATGATATACTGTAAGGTTGGTGCTGGTGACTTCAAAAGCAATAAATCAAACTGCCACCGGAAGGTGCTGACAAAATTAGGCAACGAAGATCGAACAGAGAACAAACACTGCTCTGCATAGATAGCTATGTCATCTTCAGGCCTTCTAATATTTATTTTATGTCCTTATTTGGCTTTTATGAATTTACTTTAAGTCTGTATGGGCAATAGGTTTATAGAGAAATGAAAAAAAGGTAGTGGTGTGTGTTTCCCAAAACTTAGTTTCACTAAGAAATGCTGGAGTTTATACCACTATGAAAGATACTGTGTTCTATAAGAATTAATTCCTATATTTAATAAATAATCTTGGTAAAGGCCAAAAATAATATGGGAGATCTATTGATTCCATCTCTTTTAAATGCGGTCAGAGCAGACATTTTCACCCTTTATTCACTCATAAGGAATGATGCCCCAACCTGTCCAGCAGCTTGACAGCTGTGAGTGGTGTTAGAGTCGGTAAAATCTAAAAGTTTGAATCTAAATTCTAGGCTCTGGAAAAGCATAAATTGAGGTCTGGGAAGTGTGGTTTGACCCAGCCTGCCGGTATTCAAAGAGGCAGTCTGAGAGAATTATGAGTTTGAACTTAGATGTTATATATTGATAATGCATGAATTCACTTGGCCTTAGAGAAACATAGCTATGGCTATTTGATATTTGTAATACTTCTTAAATATTCCTCAAACCAAGAGTCTACGTTTATCTTAGAGGGATAACATCTTCCTCAAGAGAATAATCTGAGGAACTTTTCTTCCCTATTATTCTCTGAAAAGTTACTCTGGCAGCTACCTCTTACACGAAGAGCAAATGAAACGAAAAGCAATGATGCAGTTTAACAGAAAGGCCCAGTTTTAGTAGACTTAACTGGGATAAACCTCTCAGATTATCTGGCAGGTTTATTCCAGTGAAGATTTTAGCTGTCACTAGTGACTCCAGATGTACAATAAATCTGAAAGCGAACATAAGGGTCAAGACCTTCCATATGCACTGGGCTTCCCAAGGCGTCTGACCATAACTGAGAATCTCAAAGCTTCGCCCTTTCTTTTGGGCTGGAGATACAAAAAATGAAGTGCAAAGACCCAGAGGCTGTGCTGTGCATGCTGGAGCGCTCCTTCACAATTCTACTGTGAATGATTTGGATCAATATTGAAACAGCATCCGCTGTGTAAAATGCCTCAGCTGGACCTTTCTAAATCACAGTGGAACTCCAGAAACCTACTGCAGTAGCTGTAACTGTGTATGGATCCACTCAAGCAGGGATGGGAAAGTGAAAAGAAGGTCAGAAAATCCTCAGAGTACGTTGTCAATTTAAGTTGATAAAAATCTTTTCAGTCCCCCTGAAGCCTTCTTTGAAAAAAAAACAGAAATGAAATCAAACTATGTCATGCCTTGAACAAAATAGGAATCAACTGTACAGCCTCACACCCGCATTTATAATCTGATAGAGACAGATCCCAGAGTTTCTACCTGCTCTGTGGCATGTAATGCCCTCTTCCTCCCAGTCTTCCTCCCCAGGCCACAGTATGCAAAGAGGAGTTCAGAAGACTATCAAGGGAGAAATTCCACCCGTCAGAGAAAAGGACAAAAGGACACAATACAGGCTGTTTAGTTCTAGCCAGAGTACCACTGGGTCCATTCCCAACCTGTTACCATTGCTTCTGTTCCATCACAAACTTGCCCTGTAAGAAAAATGATTGCTCAAATGAAAATATAGCATGAGGAGAGCACTTGAAAGGAGTATTCAGTGTTTTATGTGTCTACCTGCTATCATTTGGCAATAAAAAATATCAAACTCAATTACCCTACAATTCCTAACGAGGAAAAATAAAACAAAAAATCCAAGTTAAAACTACCTCACACTTCCCATCTTAAACCAAAGAACTTGAAAATAACTTTTCACTGTTTTGATGTTCACAGTGTGCTACTCACACAGAGTCCAGGGTGTTTGTAAGAGATTGATATTAATGAATGATTATGGTCAAGAGTAAACCTACAGCTTCCACACTGCTTTTCTCCTTTCCCAACAATAAACGCTCTCTGAGAGAACAAGCTCTCTGCCCTACGAAGCTTTGCAGAAGAGACCGGGTCCAGTTCTCCTTCACGTGTTATTAGTGTTATAACTGCAACTGTTTTAGATGAGATTTGAATTGGGGCACAGTTAGATGCGTGCTGGCAAGGGAGTCTGAGTAACTGAAGAAGTTACCGCCTTCCCCAAGCAGTTGGGAATGACTGTCCCTGCAATTGAAATATAAGAAAAAATCATTGGAGAATTGCCAGCCCATTTCAGTGTAAAGTAAACTAAAGCAGGATTCACCTGCTCCAAATTAAGGACCATTGCCTTCCAGAGAGTGGACAATAATGAACAGCTGTTCTTTTTACTTAAACTACTCAAACACAATTTTCACATCTCTCAGTTCACACCTGTAAACAAAGATTGAAATCTCATCTTAAATATATTCTTTCCGTATAGTAAGGAAGGAGAATTTTTGCCATTTGACCACTTGCTGTAACTAACAAACACTGTGCCAAGAACTTGAAAACTGCCACCTTATAGCAAGTAAATGCATTTTTGCAAACAACAAGACTACCTCAAATGAGCAGAACTAGCAGGCTGTAAAAATGGTTATTGCACTGCTAGACTTTATGCTGAAACCCTGAATCGAAAACTGCCTAATCTTTCTCAAGTCTTCCTAAGGTTTACAAAGTATAATGTGATTCATCTTGTCTAAATAGCTAGGGGAAGTGCTAAAAAACTTCTTAAGAACGGCAAATTATTTTGGGTGGGTCAAGGATGTGGTACACTGGTGTAATTCTGGACATAAAAGAAATACCACACCTAGCTTCTGTAGGAAGAGAGGATAATTATGAATCACAGTTAGTCAAATAACATTTACCTGTTAAATGCTGGGCATTTTCCTCTTTCTTGCCTCATTGTATTTTTCAGTGTCCCTTGTTCCCATTAACCATGTCATCCTCTTCTAAGTTATTTTGTGTGTGCTTTTGTCAGTGTTCCCAATTTCCCATGCACTGCTGGCTTGGGTTTGAGTGGCAGCTAGGAATCTGTAAGCAGGTGCTGTGGAAGTGAAGCGTGCCATTCGGCCAGTACATTAGGTAAAGTAGCGTTCCCGAGGGAACGCTAATGCGTAGAGCTGCATCAGCCCCAACTGTTCCTCCAAGAAGAGGAAGAGGCCAGTCTTGACCTGTTCTGCCCAGATGTTTTGGAAATGCGCCCATTTTTAGCTGATATAATTGCTGTTAATTTATTAAAATTATAATAGGTATTAACAAAGCAGACTCTTTAGTTGCAACCTCGCATTAAAATGCAAGAGAAGAAATTAGGGATACGGAAGAGGTTATGTTTGAATGCGTAGGACTATATTCAATATTAGCTGAAGACAATTTCCAAAATACGTTGCTCTGTGTAAGAGATAGGATATGACTGATTTAAACATGAATGCAGAAAAAAAAAATTCATATTTCATTATCCTGTGCCAAAATTGTTCAGGGAGTGTTGTAGAGACAAGACATAAGAAAAAGGGCAAGGCACCTAATGTAAAAGCTGATGGTGTAATGAAAGCAAGTCAGTTACAACTACTGAGGCTTATCTGGAAACCTTATCCTTCTGTTTTGAGCTCTGAAAGGAGGGAATCCATGTTCCACAAGCAAGAGGAAACTGTGTTCGTGTCTTTTTATTAACATCCTTTCAGATTAGTGAAATAAGGATTGCCAAGGGAAGAAACATTTACAAAAAACAAACATTCAGTTTGCTTCTTCCTCTTTCCTCCACTTTAGAGTACCTCTCTTTCTGCTTAGAGGGCTGAAGGTAGGCCACTCATTTTCTTGTCACTTTTTAAAAAATAAATGTCCCCCACTCCAGCACAGCTATATGAGTGCAATCATTCCCCGTATCAGCTTGAATTATAAGGGATTACATTCTGTTCCCAACTTCCCAAAGGGGTAAACTTTTTTTTGCAGTTTTAATTTTTAGATTTTTTTTTAGTGAAGAATAGTGGAATTATGGTGTACATGCACACCCAGAAATGAGAATAGAATGTGGTACTGGGTAATTTTATTGGCTAGAATTTCTGGATTTCTGGAGCACTTATTCCAGCTTTTTTTCACAACTATGAACACCAGTTTGCTGATCACCAAGAAGCGAACCAAAAGAGTACTGTGCTTAAAATCAAAACATCATCTTTTTACTCCTTTGCAGCTCTTGTCAAGTAACAAGAGTTTTTTCACACAATGCAAACATTTTAATAATAATAACGGTTGTTATTAATAATAATAGTCATAAGGCAAAGGTGTAATTTAATAGTAATCTTGCATTTGCTCACTTTGACCAAATTAGATAGACTATGCAGTTTTCTATTCTAATCCTTTAACTGTGTTATTTGAAGGAAATATTTCTTCTCCAACATAGCTTTTGCTATGTACGGTGCCTATCTGTGCATACAAAGCATCACATATGGTTGAAGTAGGCCGGAGGGGTTGCTACTAACCATATTTAAAAAAACAGATGTTACTAATCTTCTAAATATTACCCGTATATGATGTCACTTGTGACTGACAGTGGTTGGGGCTCATCAATCCCTTCCAGTGTCCTTTCGAATGTAACATGTAAGGAAAAGTACATTTTGCTCCGGAAGCATGCCCTTAAAAGGACAGACCACTAATAATGAATTGTTGAGCAGAATGCCAGTTGCTGCAGGGAGGTGTATAAACATATTACATGCAAGGAGGAAAAGAAGCTTGTCTGGTAATAGGACATTCGGGGAAACTTTGAGGATGGACAGCCATTTCAGAATCAGGTTGCAATGTGACAAGCCGAATTTTTTAGTTCAAAATGCCTGTCCATCCAAATTGCATGCTGCAAGGTGTCATGCAATACACAAAGGCAACTTTTCTTTTACCTGTACAAAAGGCTTCTTTACTAGTTTATGCATGAATGTAGGGTCTTCTGCAGACAAATCCAGTGCAAATCCCCCTGTTGTTCTTCAATCAAATGCACTTAGTGAGTAAACAAAACTGAAGGGTAGGGCTGAAAATTTTGAACTTAATTGGCACAGAAATGAAATGTCTGCTACCAGAATCCCCAAACAAATTTGACAGCAATATATAAGCAAGAGTTAATTTTTATGGCAATTGTATAGTGTTCTTTTTTCATTACTCTTATAAATCCCTTTCTTCCCAAACCCCTGGGAGTAGCCAGCAGCTTGGATGTGGATTGGGTGCTTTTCCTGGATGTCTAGAAATCTATATAGGAAACTGGACTGATATTTCTAGCCACTATATCAGAAATTAGTTACTGTAGTAGTGGTTTATAACAATACTACACCTCAAGCTCTCTTTCTTCTACCACTAACAACATATTTCTTCATCTTAACCTTTCACGAGTTTCTTCCCCAAATTTCCTATGTTCCCTTGTAAGGCTCATTGCAGGTTTCTCCCACCCTATTTTTTGCTATTTCTATTCTAGTACTCTTACTTACAGAGACTGTACTCTGCCAACTCTACCTCCTTTAGTACCCACTTCACTCAGATATTTATATTAATAACATTCTGCAGAAATGATTCCCAGGGATTAATTATCAATTGGTTTAAAAATAATTTTTTTGATCACTTTTGAACATGTGGCCATTAAATTACTTAGGGTCCCAGCAGTTTCGCATTTTGAGAAGAGTAAATAAGAGCACTTAACTTACTCTAGCTGCATAAAACCCCAAATACAGTTGGGGTTTCATTTTCATTTCCTGATCAGTTTCATTTTATTTCTTTATGGAAGATGGCTTTTGTTACCTAGTTAGTTATGAAGATCCTGTGAAGTCCTGTTCCTCTGAAAAGAGGAAAGGTTAAAGAGGAAAATAGCTTCTCTTTTCTCAGCTCTATAGCCCTTTTTATCTAAAATGTGACCTAAGAGCTCTATTTCAGTACTTTTTCCAGGCCCATGCAACCAGGACTTCTCTCTTAGTTCCTCTTTGCTTATGTCTCTCTTTTATAGACAAAGACACAAACTCTCACAAAGCAATATGAACTTTATCCTCTTGTACCTTTTCATCGTGTAAAGATGCATGCCTGTGTTTTGGCCTAATCTAACCTGTAACAGCGCAAGGAAATTCTCTGCTGCATGCTTACCTTGTGAATTCACATTTTTGTCTTTCATAACACATATGAAACATATTTGCACATTGCTCAGTCTCTTCTTGCTGCCAGCGCGGACTTCAACCGTTCCAGGCAGAAAAAGAAGTTGGGGAGAACTTGAATGACTGGCAACAGGCACACATGGTTAAATGTCAGCATTTCGGTATGTCATTTAATGGTCAGACACTTCAGTGTATTGCCATCCAACAAACCTATGAGACATATTATCAAGGAATATATGCCAGCTCTTTTCCAGCAAACTGCTTAATGCCTGATGCCAAGTACTGGTGGGTGTATACCTTTTTATGCTGTCACTGCATTCAGCCTCCAGGGTGTTGCGTGAAAGGATCATTGGATGTTAATGAATAACAAAATGTGTCATTTCCCTTTAGAATTCGTCTATCTATCATATACAGTGAAAAAGACATGTTTGTTTTCTTCTGCCTGTATTTACATGTGTGTCAAAATACGTACTGTTAAACCTGGCCACATGCTTAGACAGTATGTTGTCTTATTAGTCTTTTTTTCATTGTGACTATTGCACATGATCAAATATCCAGTTTTATATAAAATATAAGAACGACAGCAAAATAATTTAGATCAGGTAGGTTTGTTTCTCACTGCTAGGAGTAGTACCTTGTGTTTAAAAGTGAGCTTTCCATGGACAACGAATTTGTAAGAAAAGCACTTAGCCCGTTTTAAATATGTTGCCATTCAGACTGTCACTAAAATGTGAGAGAAAACCAAATATGTAGGAACCACCATTAGAACTCAAACCCATAATTCAATATATACAGTGAAAAAAAATGTGTAAACTGGTTGTAAAATGATCATATCATTTTAAGGATTGCCCAATATGTTTGTAGAAAGAACTGGAAATTGTTATATATTTCTTTAAATAAAATTTTTATATTTAAATAAAATTATTACATTGGAAATAGTTATTCAGATCTGTTAATGAGTTTCAGATCATTTTAGGAGAAAATGTATTTATTTTGGACAGAGGCCTAGTTAACCCATGAAGGTCAGTCAACCAATCAACAGGTCAGTAGGAGGCCTTTCAAGTCTGACTGCACAAAACCATTGTGGGTTAGTTTCTGGTCAGAAAACAAATAGGTTCAAAAGGCACCTTTGGAAACTAAGAGGGGGTATTAAGTTGCTCATCACAAAGTGTTCTTCCAGCTCTTCCCAGAACCTTCCTGACTTGCATTTCTATGCTTTAAACACTTGTCTATGTGTTTCTATCACTTTAAATAGGTTCTCCAGTGCCACTTCCAGTATTATTTTGCAGTAATTCCAACATATGGGAAGAGTAATGCAGACTTAAGTTGGATATATGGTATTGTATTGAATGCACAAACTATTTCATTGGAAGGTGTAGCAATTAGAAAATATTTCTAATCTTCTTTAAATTCTAAAGGCTGTATATGTGATATAAATATTTTCACAGATAAAGTGTATTATTTTGCAGAGAAACAGAAATATTTTCGTGTGTGTGTGTGTGTGTGTGCACGTGTGTGTATAGTTTTAATGAAAATTCAGTTCACTGTGGGTCTTTAATTGTGTTCTTCAGCAGACCCATTTAAAGTTCCCTGGAGCATATATACTGTACGATTGTGGCATATCACACCAGGTTAAGTCAAACTCAAAATGTTATGTGATATGACAGCATGTAAAACACATGATTAACGCATCCACTGGGAAACTTGGCTTTATGAGAGATGGTGTGACAGGAAAACTTGGGGCACTCTGTGGTAAATTCTACTTTTTAAATATAAAAAAAAAGACTCAGATGTATGCTACTAAGTATTTCAGCTCCTGTTTTGCACCCAAAACTGTGTCCTTTAGATAAAGTTTCACTGTTCAAAGATCAACATATTTTAGGGGTCAGGGTGAGCAGTACAAGTTGTATTTCCCTTGGAGAGGAATTGGCTTGTGGACAATACAGGATAAGATCATTGGGACAAAGCACCTACTAGACAAAACAGAGATCCATTATGTGTATAATCACTCTGTGAACATGTGTGTCTGTGTTTCTGCTGAGAAATGATTTGTAGAAACTAAGCATAACTGGCCAACATAGAAGTTTTGCTGAGCTTTGGAACAATACAAAAAAGTATACACTCTACTTTAACTCTCAACAGAAAGCAATTAAAATATTAATTTCATGCAGGTAGTGATTTTGAGTTGACACAGATTTCAAAAATTCATAGATCATAAGACCAGAAAAAGATACTGTGATGACCTAATTTGATTTTTGTACGAGCCCTTAACCTAAAAGTTAACTTGGTAGTTCCTGAAACTCTAGCATACATACTAGGGTGTGCCCTTTCTACCAAAGGCTTCAGAGCTGCTATTTGCCAATACAGGGCATAACAGGTCTCCTACTTCCCTGCGTAAGAGTAATAATATCATTTATCTACATTTGCTGAACAGAGAGCCTCCAGTATTACTGAGGTAGCATGGAAGAGGACTATGAGCTACACCAGGCAGAATTCAGATCCACTTTATTCCCTCCTGCAGTGTTGTTATAGCTCCACAAATCATCTCTCTCTGTGATAATGTCAGCACCAGCCTGATCCTGAGCAGCACAACCAGGCATTGGCCCCATTTCAGGGTTTATGGTTTATATTTTGTAACACTAGGCTGTGTTGCTGTTTGGGAATTTTTTACATCCGACTTTCCAATGGAGCTTTAGCCATTAAGTCCCCCAGTCCTTTCGCTGCCCTCCCCCATAAACTTTGGACTGAATGGTCAATTTAAACTAAAATTGACAAGAATACAGTTTCAAAAATACTAAGTTTCTGCAAGTCTTGTCAAAATAGACAGCTGGCGAGGAGAGAGATCCTATTTGTGCCCCTGCTCAGAGAGAAGTTTAAATGTCTCTCAGCCCTTATTAGACAGAAGACAATCCATATTGTCATGCAGCTTCAGGACTCACCTCCTCTTCATGCTCTGTGAAAGCACGGTCACTTGTCTGTGACTTGCTGTTGGAGGCAGGTAAATAAAGCAGTGCTATTACAAAGATTTCAGTCCCCTTACCCTTTCTGGTACATCCAGCATTTGCAGTAAAGCCTTTCAACATTTAGGTGTTGGTATCAGGGCAAAACATAAAACCTTATCGATCCATAGATGGATAAAAAGGGAGAGATGTTACATGTATCTATTGAATATTGGTGCCCAATATGGTAGACCTTAAAAATGATCTAGTTTTCAAATTCAGTACTTTCTGAAATTCAGAATTCATTAAAGCTTATCAAATATTAGCTCTCATAATTCCCACTAGCTTTTCATTTATGTATCTTTTCATAATTTCATTATCTTTCCCACTACCTTTTTTCTGGGAAAATTTGAGAAGCTGGAGTGCTAGGACATTTAAAGGTGTGGTATGACTATGGAATTACGAATGGATCTACTGAATTCAGTATAAATAGATGGACTAGATGTCCAAAAGTAGATGGACTAGAATAAATATAATCTGAGGCGGTTGATGAAGAGCCTTTCAGTGGGATCACTAGTGGTGGAGGGCCATAAAAGGTACCATTTGTGCAGTATTCCCATGGTTCTGTCAAAGCATTTAAATTCTGACCTGAAGCATCCAACCGTTTTGGCCTGAAAATATCAGTCATGTTGGATTATGTAACTTTGAATATACTTAGAAGTGAAAAAGGAAATCTTTCCCCCTCTCCCTTCTGCAGGAAAAACAAATGTATTTGTTGTCCTATCCTCACCCTCACATAAAAACAATGGGAGTAACTTTGGAATAATCAAGCGTTCTAAATGTTCAAGCTGCTGATTTAAGAAGTGTTAATTTCACAGATTTTGATGTAGGTAGCGGAGCTTGCCAAAATTCAGATTTTGCATTTTTCAGAAAACTTTGAAATTGTCAATTCTGAGATAAAAACATCGCCATTCTAAAACTTTTTTCTATAACTTTAATTTTTTTTCTGAAATCTGAAATAATATATCAGAATTTTCCGCAAGGGGAAACAAAAATCCAATTTCCCTTCCTTTTTTCCCTTTTGGAATATTTTTCCTTATGAGAACTTTAGTCAAAATAAGCTGGAAATAGTTTTGTTTCAAAGGAGCCAGCAGCTGTGATTGTAAAGACATATTCCAAGTATGTCACTGGCTCCTCTGATATACAGTAGCAGACTCCTGTTAAACATAGAGAGGAACTTTGTATTGATAGGGCGCTTGAAGATCTGTTATAAGCAATTATTGACACATATACACATGAAATAATAAACATGCTGTCTTAATCCACTTCAAGTGAATAAAGACATTCCTGAGGTCTGGACAGTCTTCCATAGAGTGCTGCTAAAAGGCATGGTTCCTGATAGTGTTAAGAGAAGTCTCTGCCTAAAAAAACATGCTTAGTACTGAGCACTTCCGCAAAGTTTATATCACACAGAGCCGAATAGACTTTTCGTTCCATAGGCGTAAGGTAAATGTTTCAAATGTTTTAGTCAAAGGCTGAGGTACCGCGGAGATCAAATCACGGTAAGAAAAAACCCTGCCAGAAGGAGGATTTGCTACTCCCGTGCCGGAGCCTTGCGAGCCTGCTGCCCAGCGAAGCGGCAGCAGCCGCGACAGCCCGTGTCGCTGCGGCCCGGGCCGGCGGTGGACTCAGGTTCCTCGCCCTGAGCGAGAGAGGCAGGGTGCGTTGCAGAGGTCACACATGCTGCCTTTGGGGAGAGGAGCAGGGGGGACGGCAGCTCTGTCTGCATGGGAGATGTGTGTGCGTGTGGCTGCAAATGCTCCTTTTAATAGCCTGCTAAGGTGATGATTTTAGGAGATAGACACCACTTTACTGCTGCTCTGCTATGGGCAAAGCCCTACAGAATTTAATAGGGTTGAGGCTGGTTAGATTATGCTGAAATATAATACAGTTTCACAGAAAGGACTAAAAAAAGCCTACAGAGTTTAGTAGCAATGGCCGTCGTCTTATGACATTTTAAAACCAACATATGTATTTTTAATAGAATATTTTATCTCTGTTATAGATTCTTTTGGATTGGCTTAAAAATGCTATAGACAAGTTATCATCCTCTGTCCAGTTATATTGGATTTTTCTATGAGAGGCAGTTGAAGTGATTGAGTAGTAATAGAAATGGACAACTCTGTTAAAGAATAAGTAACCATGCAGTTGTGCTGCAAAACCAAAGCAGTGCTCTTTGGTTGCCTGATCCTTTCTTAAGACAAAATGGTGCAAAAAAAAAAAAAAAAAAAAAAGGAGGTAATATGATCTTATTTAATGTCCTCCAGCCATCTTTCTTAACTTTTTACTTTTGTTAGTTGCATAAAATGTGCTTGATCCTAAACAAACATGTAGAGGGAGAAAAGGAACTGTGACCCCAAAAAACTTGCTATCTGAAAGCATAGTTCACCAAAAAATAAATGATATATTATGTGAAAGCACCAATAAGAAATGTCTTTGCATTTATTAGCATGTTTAAGTGGATTCTTGTGAAAGTGGCAAAATTCACATTCGCTTCTGTTACAGTCAGGCTCCTGCCAGTGTGAACACATCACTCCTTTCTGCTCTGGTCTGCCAACAGCTTCAGCACTAACGTGAAGGGGAAAAGGCTCACTACAGGATTTCAACAACTCATTACATGACGGGGGCTTATTCTTGCCCATTAATCCCAGGCCTCCTTCAAATGAAGACATAAAATTATGCCAAGTTACTGTTTGAGTTGTGATATTGCCAGATCATAGCTGAGGCGAGAAAATCCTTCAAATCTATTTAATTTGGGACTGAGACACAAACTTGTTCTGGAAACTTATTCTCTTCCCTAGTCATTCTGCCAGGTTTCATGGCTTTGTGCTATTGGTGGTCACCTTAACTGCTGAACTGTTGGGCCAACAATTAAACATAGTTTTAAATACTGCTAATATGAAAAATTTATGTAGGAGGTGCAGTCTGTGGCCCAGGAGTATAAAATGCATTGGCTTTATGCATGAGGCTGAGAGGAGAGATTGTAGGGGCAGTTTGTTACCTAGAAACCAAGTTTTATGACGTTCTGAGAAGTTTGGGAAGTTTTATTGGAAGATTGCCTTTTTCATAAAAACCTCCAGTAAGTTATTGTTATGGCTAATTGAAGAGAGAAGACTAAGGACTCTAGGCCATGAAGTAAATTAAAGTCTAATCTTATTATTTCTCATTAAAAGAAAAAAAAGCAGGTCAGTTGCAATTTAAAAAAGAATACTGATCGAGTATATTTAAACCATGTTCACATAACTGAGGGTTATGAACATTAAAACAAGCAACTCAGGAATGGAATCGCCAGGGCACAGAGGAGCTAACTGATCTGTTAATGTGCAAATGATTTCAGAGTGAATAACTAAGCCTGTGCACATCTGACATGAGAACTGGAGTTTCTATGCTGGTGTGGGCCGTATGAGCAAATGAAACATACACATTCAGACCTGCCCTCAAACTTTACAAAACTTGTAAACAACAGATTCTGCTAACTGAACTTAGGCCAGAGAACTAACCATGCTTGTTACACATTTCTAAATTGCAGTTCTCGGGCCTTGGACCATTTACTGGGTCTGATTTTTCCTGCCATGGGAGTTAATACTCTCACATCTTACCAATATTTTTTTTCCTCCAGCATTCAGTGTCATGTACTGTACCTCTTTATATCCATGTTGAAGGAGGACTGAGGGAAAAAAAAGGAAAATTTTATAATCGACTTTCATTGTCCTGCCTGAAATATTTAGTTCAGTTAAACAATAATAACAAAAAAGCTTATATCAGATGTGCAAAAATGAAACCTCCAAAGCTTTTTTTTTTTTTAATTCAGATGCACAGCAAGCTCTTTATTCTATCCATTTTTAATATGCTTCCATTTCACATATGGCTGCTTTCTGCTCTAGCATACATGAGATTTTTCTCAGTTATGTGTTTCTTTTCTGTGCCCAGAACATATTCCAGGGGGATTTCAAGTGAATGTTGTTTCCTTCTAGACTTTTGAAAAGCCTACCAGAACCAAGCCTTTGCTGTTGCAGGATGAGTTTCAAGAAGAGATGGCCTAGCTGAGACACTGGCCCACCGAGCCGTGGTAGTCTGTGAGGATGTGGCTGTGGGTTCCTGTGGGAATAGAAGCAGGGAAGATAAAAATAATGTATAGAACGAAACAGGGTGATGCTACAGGAAAAAAAAAGGGAGCTTCAGAAGGAAGATACTAGCAGGAATCTGAAAGTCTAGGTTAGATGTGAAGACCTAGGGTTTGAAGGAATGAAAAGAACCCCTGATAAAAGATATTTGGAGAGGACTAAGTTGAAGGGCTTTTGGTTTGGGCAAAGGAACAGTTGAGCAACTGAGACAGTGAGCTTGTGTGGGGCACTGGGAAGAGCCAGACGTCTCTAGGACAGGAAAGACAGGGGCTTCAGGCAGACAGATATAAGGAGCTCTGGGATAAGGGGAGCTGGGAATGACCATGGGGCACTTCTGAAAACACCATTCAGGGACAGAAGAACATGCAAAAGATTCCTCTTGTCCAGCTTAATTAGGATATGCTGACACTCTGCCAGAAATATTGCCATTTTACGTAACAAGCAGTGATTTTTTTGTAAGATGTTTCATGTTACTGAGACAGGGTGGCTCATCAGGGACAAATTTTGGCTCTGGGATATGGAAGGCCATGATGCCCCAGTCAACGGTAGTTCAGTTTTACCTGGAAGATAATGCAATGACCTTTGGCCTGTCCATACAGAAGCATAGATTAGATGTGGTTTAATTAGACTGCAACTTCATTAAATTGTCTGGGAAAAGTGTATCCATCCTACAAGGTAAGAGACCTTTCCCTCCTTGGTCATCCTCAATTTCCAACCTGGACCCAGACTGTTGCTGGGACCTCTTTGGCCTTCCTTGGTAAAAGGATGAAGCAAGCTGATGAGAAGAAACATCATTTCCCTTATGCACCATGCATTGTACCAATCCCTCTTTTCTTTAGCCTCTCTAGGAGCCTTTTCCTATGTTCATTTCCACCTCCAGTTTATTAATGAATCAGACCTTCTACGGAATGGGTATCCGCATTGAACTCTTGCTAAATTATGATAAATTGAATTTAACCTCTTGACCTTTCCAATACGTCCTTCACCCGCTGTGGGGAAAGAAGAAACTTCTTAAAGGAGACATGGATCCATTTTGCTCCTGCTGGAGAGACAAAGCCCCTTGGCATATATGCTGCACAAGTATATTTCTTTTATCAGGCGTTTGAAGAACAGTGAGGATTTTAAAGCTGAACAGGCTTAAGAGATATTTAATGATGAACTGCCATTTGCTAAATGGGGAAGCCAGCCAATACGCACCTGGTTTTTAAATAACTGACTGGTCTGGTTGTGTTAATAGACACGTTACCGTTTAGATAAATAAAACAAATTCAGCTGGATCCTCCACTAGGAAGAAACTTAAAATCATAATTCTTTGTAAACTGTGCATTTCAAAATGACTCACTCTTGTTTCTCCGTAAATGATAACACGACATGCCTATGGACATGGTGAAAAAAAGCTTTTTAAAGATTTTGCACACATAAAGCACACTGTGAGTGTGACATGTTACCTCACGGCGGGTATTGGAAATTATATCATTAGGGTATGGTTTAAAGGGTAGGATAAAATATTAGCATTTATTGCAGCTGACTTACAGCTGATTTTTATAATACTATCAACACATCCTATCAGATTTGTAGGTTTGCAAATATTATATTACTAGATTATGGAATCTTGTTAGTGGGTTTGCATGTATACTGTTATTGAATTTGTTGTTTGCTGATATGATATGAGAAATTGTTATGGTATCAATCTTCTCAATAGTATCTGCAATTTTAAATCCTTAGAGCATACTCCCATTGTATTGCAGCCAATAATAAGATATATATATATTATTTTTTACTATTGATTTTGCATTGCACTGCTATCAGGTTGTCATAGTATTTATTAATTTTAATTGCCACTAAGATCTCACTCAGTTAGTATAGTGTTTACTGCAGAGGGAGGGGGAGGAGTATTTTATCAATTTACAGAGAGTTTATAAGACTGGAAATTCTAGAGTCAGCACAACAGCTTAGGGCTAAATCCTGCTTTTATGCAATATGGCTGCTGAGGAGCAGGAAGCGGAGGGGTGCTAGCAGTAGAAACAGCCTACTTGTGAAGAACAAGATGCAAGGCAGCTGGGGAGAGAAAACGTTCAGGGAGGATACCCTGTTGCATGCATCCTATTTGCTAGTCAGTGCTTCACTGCCATAACTGCTGTTTATCTAACAGGTTTTGGGTAATCAAGGGTAGAAGGCCTCTGAGCGAGGAGTGGCCCATGGGTGGAGGAAGGGCGCTGACCTCCTTCCTGCCTGATGCTTCAGCACCCAGCTGTGTATCACACTTCATAGTGGTTGTGGATTACTAGTGAGAATGGCAAGAGAGACCTGGCTTAGTGACTTTACAAGGTCTTGAATGATTACTGAACTTCCTGCGTACTCGGTTAGAATTCAATAGGTGAAATATCCATTGGTGGAAGACAAATGAATATTTGAGAACTGCATCTACAGACTATCTTTAAACTATAGGCAACTTACTGTTTAGGATATATATTTTCTCAGGAGATAATGTTTATGAATAATCTTACAGAATTTTGTAACATTCACTCGTTTACGTTTTTAATAAACTTATGATGCCAATCATTTATGCAATGAGGAAGCTTAGCTGGGGTTTAGCAAAAAGCTTCAGGCTGAGGTGGGTTTTTTTTCCCCATGAGTGTGAGAATATGTAGTACTATATAGATCTAAAAGCATGCTCTAGCACAGAATCTGCTTAAGAATCCTACAGACTGCAAATAAGAAAAAGTACAGAGTAAACGATGTCTTCATGAGAAGATAACACTTTACTCAGAAGTTCTTTTTTTAATTATTAAATCACTTCAAACAGTTTCAAAATGTAATGGAAACAATATGGTACGGCTCTTGATGTTGGCTTCTACAATTAGTGTGTTATTAATTAAACTCTCGAGTAATATAATAACTTGACTGTTGGAACCTCTCTTTGCATTTAAAATACATGCAAACTGTGGCTTCAATTATAAATAGAATGTAAGTCTAAAGGCTTAAAAATGCAAATTAAATTATTCAGAGATAAATTGTTAAATTTATGTTATATTCCTGAGAAATTACTTTAGTGCATTTCTGTTTTGGCCCATATACTATATCCAAGCTATTATATAACAGCTCACTTTTTCACCACTAAATCTTTGTTGCAGTGGACGTGTGTATCCCTTTAGTAACACGCATAAACACACACTCTCACAGCTAATTGCCGTTTCCTGCGCAATTATCTAGATGTGTCAAAGCCGGGATAGGTTGGTCTGAGAGAGGGCTAACACCCTCTTATCTTGGGGTCTATTTACTTTCAGAAAAGCTGTGCCGAGGAACAGTGATTAGACACATGACATTACAGAGGATCTTGCTTTTGTTGAATCACCACTAAGACTCTCACAGTCCCATTGGACTTTGGAGGAAGCTCATGGTTTAACAAAAATAAATCTGTTTATAGCACCCCAAAATCAAGCTATTTTATTGCATGAGCTACCATTCGGTGTGGGAGTTATAGGTCCATCATCCGGCTTCTATACAATCAAATTATGAAGGTGTATGAAAAGTTCCCAGGGAGAAAAATCATTTTTGGTTTAAAAGTCTGTTTACAGAGTTTTCATCGTTAAATATTCAGACAGTCGCCTGGAGTCTTTGAATTAAAAGTGGTCGGGAATTGGGGATGTCAGGTAACAAGTATCACTGGATTATAATTTTTGACAGCCCTGTTTGAGTCTATATTACATTTATTCAGTCAGGTATACAGTTATATTGAAGAGATCTAGATTGAATATTTTAATTCAAAACATTTAATTAGAAAAACATTTTTAAATTAAGTGGTTTTTGTTTTTTCAAAAACTGCATGGATATGATTAGGTTCATGGAAAAAAAGAAAATGTTTAAATAAATTATTTTTAGACTTAGTGGCAGATGCTACTTAGAACTGATTGAAACATTCTGCTTGATCCCGAATTTTACAAGTTTGTGTTTTGTTACAAAAACAATGAACAAACTAAAAGTAATAGAATGTTTTAACCAATGCCATATTATAATCTGTCAGCAGATTATGCACAGCTATTTTTGGCATATGTTGATATAATAATATAAAAAGAATACAAGAATATAAAATTAGCTTTGATAGAAAAATTCTACACCTTCTAAAAAAAGAATGTTTCTAAAATGGGATTTTTTTCAGAAAAATTGTTACTTTCTTTTTTAAAGAGTAGGAATAAACTTTAAAATATTTATGTTTTCCCCTGGATCAGAAATTTAGCATCTTGATCACGTGAGTCATTCTTCCACATTAGCTTTGGACTTCATCTACCTCAACATTCTCACGGTTGATATTAGAAGTAATCTAAAAGAGACAGTAATGAATAACCCCATCTCAACTCTATTCCTGGTGTCTTATCCCTATGTTTTCACAAAGAAATGGAAGAACTAATTCAAAACGTGTTTTAGAACTAAAGAAAGCTAACAAACAACCCTATTTCAAAGCACCCTCCTCCCCGATTTAAAGGGAAAGCATAAACTAGCAGTAAATCTTCATCAAGGTAAGCAAGGAACAAGTTCACTGACTCCAGTTCAAATGCTAAATCCACTGAGGGGGAAGATATTAGCATCTGTGGATATTGCTTTTGTGCCTCCATCAACAACAAGCTATCTAGTTAACTGACTTGCCAATAAGAAGCCAAATAGCCATAAGCCAGCTGTAACACAGCTGTATGCATTCCTGCCGAAGAGCCATCTGCAGTTTCTGCCACACATCCAGTGTTGGCTCCACAGTTTTTGGTGCCCTGGGGAAACTGGCGAATTTCTGTGCCTCCAAGCACAAGTTTACTTACTCAGGCACAAAATACTGTTCTGTCCCCAAAATATTGCTGCCCTACATGACTGCCTACCCTACACACATCAATTGCTTTTCTCTAGCACCCCAGGCCAAAATTTTTCTATTGAAAGTGCCAAGCAGTTTAGGAGCACGCATATTTTCCTTTTCTATGCTTTCATTTGTCATGGAAATAGCTTCCCAATGCTGCTAGTATTTTGGAGAGTGTGGGTTGTCAGAGATAAAAATTCTGGGTCAAAAGCCTTCCACTCACCCACTTGGAAACAAGAGCCAGAGAGTCCTATCCCTTTATGCTGCTCTCGTCATTTTGGCCAGACTTTTCAAAAGTGTCCTCCCCCACAACGTTTTTGCAGGAGATGCTCAGGTGGCCCCTACAACATACCACCTTTGTCAGCCAGAATGACAGACATGCACCAACCATGAGACAGACTGAAAACAACAATAACAGCAAAATCCCATTATGTAGATCATAAATGTGTACCATGTCTTGCAAATTTGTGATGAACCTATCATCCAAGATAGGAGAATCTGCTCACCTGCCTTTTGCCAATGATGATGAACCATCTAATCTTGGAAAGTAAGTCTAGGAAGGATTTCAAAAGATCATTTAGCCTTTCCTCATGTCTCAAGGCAGGATCCATGTAGTGATGTCTGTTTCTGGGTTTTTGTCTAACCTCTTCTGAAAGACTTAAAAAGATGTCTGATCTATTTTTTTGATTGCGATAGAAAGAAGGACCGTGAGGTTGATTTGGGATATTAATGGTAAGATCTTCAAAATCCTTTTTTTTTTTTTTTTTCCTGATGGTCATGGAAGACACGTGTAATATTGATTTTAGCTTTTATAAAAAATCCTTAATTAAGACATAGAGTTGATCTTTGATTTCCTGGCATTGGAGAATGGAAGCTTTTTGTTTTATTTCAATTGCTATCTGACAGACATTATTATTACTACTGGTAATCCAGGAAAGAACTGAATATATTTTGTTATGTTTTGGGATGCTTATATTCCATTAAGAATGTACATACTGTGTTTTAAATAGTGAGACAAAGAAAAGTCACACAAAACATTTTTATTCATTAAAAATGTGGTTGAATACTTTATTCTCTTTTAGTTACCATCACTTTGAGTAATCTTTGTATTACCTACAAAGGCTCTGGGTAAGCTTTATATCATGTCATAGTTAATACAGAGATAGGACTACTGGCTTTATTTCTTCTTAAAGATGTTATTAAGGCTTTTTTCCAAATCATATTGTGCGCAGGAACAACTGCTTAAAAATATGTGTAGTTTAGTGGTATGAAATTGTAACAACTGCACATCATATCGTTCCATGTTTGTACGCAATAAGTTTTACGTGAAGAATAATATGGTTTTAACGAGTGTTCTCTCTGTACGCAGATATACTTCCCAACTACTCATTCTTAGCATTTGCAGGGATTAAACATTTTTGAGTGCACAGCCTACAAATAATTTTCTGAAGTACATTTAAAAATATTCATAATGATTAGGCCATAAATAGATGTATTACTAACATTCATTGGTCCCTGGATCAACTACTCATCAGGGAAAAGAGTAGTCTTGGTAGAGAAACATGAAAGCTGATTCAAGAAAGTTGCAAGGGGGAAAAAACTTAGTGAAGATCTAGTGCAGTCAAAGATGTTACAAGGATAAAATTCACCTAATTAAGGGATAATCTCTCTTTGTAGTATTGGAGCAATAAATGACTGCAGAGATTGAGTAATCAACAAAGCTAAAATGGGGTCTTTAAACAATCTTCAAACTTGTTTACCATGCTTGTTACAAAGCAGGCAAGATTATTCCAAATTCTCTAGTGATGTAAATAAACAAAACTCCATTAATATAACTGGGACTGCACCCTCTATGCCAGCAGATATTTTAACCTGGTTTTCTTTCCTCCTTTGTGAAGGAATTTGCCTATTTTGCTATGCCATCTTGGTAATTGCATTCTGTTTATTCAAGAGACTGGCAGAGGTGGAACTAACGTGGTGCAGTTATCATGTATTGAGTGACATCTCAGTCCCACAGTGTCCACAGAAAAACTTCAGAGGCTAGATTAGATTAGATCCACAGGATTTCTTCACCTATTTGTGAAGGGACGGGGTTCATACAGCTTGCAGATATCCTTCTAAATTCTAAAAAGAGGCCTGATATTTCAGCAGGGAGACGTATTCATAAATCTAATTAAAATCTAAAATAGCTATGACATTTTAAAAAGCAGTTATATCTTTATTTGGAAAACATCTTCAAGGGATCCAGGATTCAAAATGATGGCCTCTGCCTTCCCGGGTCAACCGGCTGCTGTAGGCCAGTAACATGTGAAACTCAGAAAATACCTTCCTTTCAGTGAAAAAACAGGTTTTTCTCCCTTCATTTCTTAATTGAGGTTGGCATATGCTAAAACATTAAATATCTCTCCAGTCAGCTCTCTGAATCCAAAGTTGGCAGCTTCAGTTTGTCTCCTTACCACAATTCAGAGTTGTATGTGCTTTTTTATTTTCTTTTCCTAACTAAGCTAGATTTTTTCTTTACTCATCAAGGACTTGAGACCACTTAATTATGCTGAGTAGTGCCTTACTCAGGGTGTATTCCTATTGACATTTTATCCAGCACATGTAGTGCTGCTGAATTTGGCCTGTGGATGATTAGTGGCTATTCTATCGGGCTGTCATATCCTATTTAAACAAGCAGTCACTTTTGAAATATTGTACTATGTAGGGAGATATCCTTTGAGTTAAATGGTAAAAAAAAAAAGAACATTGTTTAAAGCAACACAAAGCTGTTGTTGTAAAGAGTTCATAAAGATGAAAGTTGAGAGAATAAATTCTCTGTTTGCAAGCCAGAGAGTGGGAAGGCAAAGCCTGTATTCTCTCTCCTGCTCCGGGTATATTTACTTTAAACCTAACTTCAAGCTAGAAACTAAACTCTTCTGGAAGAGTAAAGAAAATCTCTCTGTGTACTGCTTTAAAGTTAGATTTCCTTTAAGCAATCAGTGCTACAGGTGTGCGTAACTGATGTTGAATAAGGTCTATGTGTGTCTGAGCTGTGATCAGCAAATTCATTTAAGTACTCTGGTTAATACTAAACTCAAGCGTTAATTGAGGAAAATGCATTCCCAGAGACTCATTTCTTTGAAAAAACTAGTTATGCAAGTAAATAGCATTTTGGCTATACACCTTTTACATGGAAACAGGAGTACATAAGGAGAGTTTAATTAAAAATCTAACTATTCCCTCGTCCTGTGCCTGCATGCATACTAGGGTTAGAGAAGTGGTATTTTTTTATCATGCAGAATTGTCGTACTGTTGTGCCAATAATCACTACCTTTTACATTAGTTGAACACTTTCTGGTAATGTCACACATCAGGATGTTCCCATGGAAACAATGGACAAAACAATATCATGGACTGATGCAGTAATAGAGGTTTGGAACCATAATTATTGTCCATGATTAAAACTACAACCAAGTCCCATTATAAACCCTTATTTAGTTTCTCTTTATCTCAAATATACTCTTCAACTTTAGTTAGAGTATTGTTTTGGTGTGAAACATTGCCAGGTTTAATCAGAAGGCACTGCACTGGAGATAAGCAGTTTGAAGAAAATAAGTTTTTGCTTCAAGCTACTTTTGAGTTATAGTTTATCAGAAATACCTTGATTTGGGTTTACTGATCAATACTGAACATTTCCTCGAATTTCCTCTCACTCATACTGACTTACTAAGGCACATTCAAAACTCTGAGAACTGCCATAGCATGAAAAGCGACTTGTGTGAATTACTCTATGAAATCCCAAAGAGCTTTGGGTCAGGCTACGGTGATACTCTTAAACTCCACATCAAAGAAACAAACAAGCAAGCAAGTGAGATGGCACAGGGTTCCTTTGACTTATAGTTGCAGAAAACACAGGAAGAAGTGTGTATGTTTTAGGCATTGGGGGAAGAAAGAGGCAGCAATCTTAAGAAGTTTCCAAACAACTTATAATTCCAACAAACTGGGATTTATCTAACAGAAGTTTTGTTATCTTTTAATTGAAGATTAATTCCTGAAATACCTGGTACGATCTGTGAATTTTTGCTTAAGTTTCCTTGTATGTTGAGAAAATGCTAGGCAAGCACTGCACAATTTTTCTTCCCTCAGGTTAGGTGGAGCATGGGCCTGGCTTTTCAGAGATAGACAATCTAAAGGTACAAGGCAGGAGTCTTGAGATAGGAAACTGAGGCACAGCCAAATTTTAGGAAAAAGCCTGAGCTAAACTCTGTGTTTTTCTAACTATTAAAGCTATACTGCAGAAGGGAAGTTCGTGTGTCTCAACACATTGCTTTTCAGCAGATTAAAAACAGTATACTATGTGCACCAAACAGTAGTTTAATTAAAAGGATACCCTAAAGCATTTTAAAATACAGAAGAACACTTTCTGAAGGGATACCACTGCCAAAACAAACAAATAAAAGTAACTATAAATTTGGCTGTGAATCAAAAAAGTGTTTCCTGAAAAAATATTTTATATATATATAGATATATAGATAGATAGACAGATAGATAGATAGATAATTTTTCTTTTCAGGCAGTGTTATCTCTAAGTATCAGCAACAGTGAAAGATCTTACAAGTGCAAAAGCTAAGCAAGGTGGTCTATCTGATCAAATCTCTAAGCTGAAGCTAGTCCACATTAAAAACATTTAGCTTCACTATCTTGTGTGAACTCGTTCTGTTAAACTATCTTTCGACCACAGAGACATAAAGATACAAGTTTCTGGTAGTGCCTACTTTTGGACACAGATATGGACAATCATGAAAAAGGCAAGAAAAGTTCTTTGGAAATAAATAGCTCTTTGACGTAGAATGATTTTTTAGAGGAAGCACTACTATTTTTGAATGGTGTTAACAAATCCAAGGGCAGTAAGTTTCAGCAGTTTGGAAACTTTAGTTCTTGCTGCATATTTTGCTTAGAGGCCTAAACCTCTGCAGATCTTTCCAACAAGTCTTCTAACCCCTCTGCTCCCTCCAATGGTTTTCCAGAGAATTCTGCATTAGGCTGAAGTCTTAATTCGCAGTAAGGTGAATATTACCTAAATGATCAGGGACCTACCAGTCCTCAGACTAAGCTTGGCAGTGCCATGCTCCTGGCTGACAAGGATTCTCTACAATGAGGATATAGAGTTGTCGTAAGCACAGAATAGGGAACTTCACACAAAACTGGTATAAACTGACACAAAGCATGGAAATGGACTGAGCGTCACCACAGTCTCACCATCTTCTTCTTTGACTACAAGAAGCCTATCTTTAATGTCACCTTAACTAACACACAGTGAAGTCAAAGTTGCCAGCTCGGCATCACCTTTTAATCCTTCCTGAAGAAATGTCTTCCTGGAGGTCCTTCCTCTTCCAAGGATATGTATGACAGTCAGTAATGAAACATATGCTGTCAAGTACCGAAATGAGGCTTTAGTATGAAACTCCACACAGAAAAGTTTCAGTACAAATCAAAATTTCCTCCAGCAAACAATAGGCTCAGAGCAACAGATCCACAACAAAATTAGTATCAAGAGTGTTGACCAGGGTAAGTATTCTGCTTTGTCTCAATGGAAACTGGCAGTGACGCGAGCTCCAGAGGCCACTGGTTCTAATCAAGCTTGTCTCAATAGTTTCCTCGTCCTTGTCAGCAGCTGGACAAAAGAAGAATTAATGCCTAAGTGCATCTGTACTAGTTCAGTACTAGGAAGAGGAGTTTCCATGAAGCCATGAGATAGGCCTTTGGGAGTAGGCAGGATGCTATAGCAGACAGCCTACTGAAGGCAAGAGACAGAGACCTGGGGTCAGAAAAGGAGTTGTTTTTGTGGCTACAGGCCTGAATGAAGTCATGTCTTAACTGAGGATGCTGTGTGTAGCCTTGCTGTTTTTGCCATCTCTATCCAAATTACAGGGGATTGGTGTGTTTACTGGGAACTAGCAATACTTAAATCTTCACCCTTGGTCCATGCTTGTATGGACCCAAATCCCATAGGGGTTTCAACATGTACTTGCCTTGGCACATGTAAAACATCTAATTCCAATCAAAGGTTTGATTTACAGTGCCTGGAGTTAAAAGGATATGTATGTCCATAAGGAATCAGGGCAATATGTTCTTAGGACAATAACTGTCCCTCACTCCATGCCTCTACAATGCCTGGCCCAGGGAGGCATATTGTTACTATGGAATAATAGTAATGATGTACTAGAGCAGGAATTGCTCTGAATTTGCCTTCCAGTAAGAAACTGACCCCATCTCAAGTTCCCGGCATTATCATACAGCAATGGAATGAGATTATTGTTTCCTTTAATTTGTTAATTGGTGGTAGGGCCCAAATGCCCCTACTCAAATTCATTGTGATAGGTGCTGCATAGCAAAGAGTCATTTTTGTTTCTTCTCCAAAGAATTAATCATCACTGTTGGTGGCATAGGCACTAACCACTACCATCAGCTGAAAAGTTTATTATGGATTGCTTCTTGAAATAAAACATAACTTTTATTGGAAGTTTAAACATAAATAAAAACAGCTGGAGGGAAAATACTATTAAATTCTGTGATGAGCCCCATGATGTTCCACTTAAAGTAAAAATTCCTCTTGTTTCGTTTTAAGGACTCTCGTCTGCTGTGTTAAAGTTAGCTTTTCTTTCATGTGGGACAAGTGAGGCTGAAAAGGGAATTTACTTAAAATTGTATATTGAAATTGCAGCTTACAGGAGCTTACGGCCAGTGCAGTTCCAAGAATCCTTCACTATTTCGGTAATAGATGGTCCTTCAACTTATGCTTCCTCTATTACTTTCATGTAGCTTTCTAATTAGTCTTCTTTTAAAGCATTTTAATTGTTTGCTTTCTGTGGACAGACAGAATGCCAAATGTTCACAATCCCCTCATCTTTGAAAGTGACACTGCTCTATTCTGGGGACTGGATTTAAATTATTAACAGAAGATAAACTTATATGCACAAATAAGGGCTGGCTAGGATCAACCATGGGATAAGAGCACAAGAAGCAGCTCATGCCAGCATGCCCCTTTTTTTTTTTTGTCCCCTGCAGTAGGGCCACATTTCGGTCTGCAAGAACAGCTGCTTGGAATCGAGGAACCACCCAAAGAGTCCAGAAACAAAGAAACTGAAATGGAGCTATTCTCCACAGTCATCAGTAGAAACACACAGACGGGGAGAGGGCGTATAGGGTGCAGAGTTAGTCTGTATCTGTACAAGCTCTTGTAAAGTATCATCCAGGTAGAAAAGTATTTGCAGGATTCATTTTTCTTTAGATCCTTGTAACACGTTTTTCACTGTAGAATCTGAAAGCTTTCATAACCTGCATGAACTGTTATGAAAGGTTTGGTTTTCCTGTTTGTGGAGGATACCCTAAAGAGCAAACTTGCCCATGCAGACAGTGAGAGTGATCAGCTCCTGGTGTGACCAAAGTGCAGGAACAGGAGCACACGTGACCCTGCATGTTGGATCCTGCTATTAAGCTTGCTCAGATAGGTTGCCTCCAGGCTGGTCGTGGGTCAGCACAGGGTGGGAAGCTGAGCGTGCCATGCTTACAGCTGACTGGGTGTGTCCCTCCAGGAAGAATTCAAACCGTTTTGACACGGTCCTTTGGCCCCATGCCATATCTCTCAGGAAGGGCAACCATATCTCATGGTCAAATGTTTCAGAGGTCCAAAGTATAATAAGGCTGTGCATCTGCCCCTTGCCTACTCAGGGGAAGAGCCTCACCATTTGAGCCTTGGAGGCCATTTCAATTTCAAATCCTGCCCTGAATCTCAGGGCATGTTATTAGCTTCAACTGGGAGAACTTTCTGCTGATCTCAGAATAATGTCTCTATGCATTTCCTCAATAAAGGACTGGCTTGGACAGCTAAAACTAGTATGGATTTTTCAGCACTGTTTGGATGACTGTGTGTTTGAAAGCTCAGGAAGATTTCATATCTGAGTGGTACATTTGCTACTTCATAGAGCACTGGCTATTCCTGGTAAAAAGGGGTCAAGACTTTTTCTGGCTATCCAGAACTTCTAGGCCAGAGAGTACCCTGAACTTCAGTGCAGATGTGCTATTGCCTGGTGGACATAAGAAGTTTGGATGCATGTTGTTTAAGAAGGCTTCTATGACCAGTGCAGTCTTTTTCACAGAGGGGTTAAGACAATTTATCACAGCTCTTTCTTTGTTCCCACTTTTGGTGCTGGCTGCAGACACTCAGGATTGATAGAGCAACTTACCATGCTGGTAGGATTTAGAAATTTAAGTGGTAGCTGACAAAACGGTGAGCTGGCCTGCAATACGGCCTCCTAACTCAACCTTTGTGTAGTTCACTGAGTTTCTCTCACTTCCATTAGCCTTTTTCTTCTGGGAAGTCCTGCTGCATGACCATCCCAAGCTGTCCAAGGAGCATTAGCAGGATTTCTTCGGCAGAAATAAGTAGAAAGAACAGAAAGCAGACTTTGCTGACTGAAAATTTCATCCTTGTTCTATTTTTTTATTTTATTTTGCTATTAATTCTTCTGAGTGACACTCTTCATATTTCCTTTTTTGGATATGCAGGATTTACTGAATGATTTTTCAGAGCTTGCTTATCCCTTGCAGCTTGCTTATCACTAAGCAGCTTGCTTATTAGCACTGCACCTACGTTTATGGTAAAATAATGAAAAAATGAAGTAGTTTGATGTTGAATTATTTTCCCACTTTGTTACTCAAGTTTCACTTTTTTGGGGAGGAATCTAAGTCACCGTTTTAGAATTTGCTTAGTTGTCATTAATTAAAACTGAAGAGAAGCAAAATTGTTATAGAAAAAAATAAACTAAATATAAATCTTTTTTTCTTTTCTTTTTTTTTTTAATTTACAGCTCCCCTAATTCTTCCCAAACAGGGTCTTCTTTCTTTTCCTTGAAGATGTCATGTGCTCAGCTGTGTAATTCTTTCAGAAAACATACACTTTTCTTACAAATCAAATACTTCTATTAAATTTCCTGTAAAGTCTCTGCAAAAAAAAAAAAAAGTAGTTTCTGATTTTAAGAATCTTCACCAGCATTTCCCCAAAGCATTAATTTTTACAAATACTTTATTGGATCTTATATCACAAGCTTCAAGTGAATCTATATGATCATTATACATTTTTTATTTTTTATGCAATTCCTTGAAGCTCAGAATTTTTTAAGGGGCTGCTATCTGTGAATAATAGCTGCAATTTAAAATCTGTTCTGTTGGGATTAAATTTCAAAGCCACTGAAATCATTCGGGAAATGCCAATACATTTGGTGGGGAAATGGGGAGGGGTTACTATCAAGTTGGTAAGGAACTAGAGTGAAATCTCAGCTTCATTGTAACCAGTGCAGATTTTCCTTTTACTTCCTAGATTCCAGGGCTGAATTTTAATTACTATCATTGTGTCTTATGTAGAATGAGATGAGGTCTCAGTTTAATTGTCTGATAAAAATGTCATAATGTAAAAGGGTATTTAAAAGATCTATTTGCAACCAGATTTACATAGGGACAGGAGAGTTTCAAGGTTTTCCTCCTCCTTGTGCTGTTACAGAAGAGAGCAATGACATTGCCCACAAAACAATAAAAGGTGGCTGGAGAGAGAGCAATACCAGGGCTCTGCCATGGCAAAGTGGGCAAATATGGGCTAGGCAAAGTGGAAGGAAGGAATATAAAACAATTCTGATGAGGATTAGAAGATACACTTTCTTTACCTGTTGGGAAGCACAGGAGAAATGAGAATCCTAAAGGACAAAAATCCCATTGGCGTCAATAGACTGCAGTGAGAGCTTAGCCTGAATAAGGAGTTCAAGCCTGGGCCTTCTTCTTTAAAGGAAGAGAGCAGCATAATGCGTGTCCCTATTAGACATACTGTATACAAAGAGAGGAGTAAGAGTTATAACAGTAGCATACTCTCCTCCTCTCTCAGCTCTGTGATCAGAGAGGTCAGAGCTTCCCTGTTCACTGGGAACAATGCCTTGGAGCAGCAGTCGGGAATCTGTCACTCCAGAGCCACATGCTGCTCTGTGGAAGTAAAATTCTTCCAGCCTCTGGCATCAGAGCACTTGGGAAAGAATTAGGAGGGGGGGGGGAAAAAGAAAGAAAAAGGAAAAGAGAAAGAAAGGAAGGAAGGAAGGAGTACAGTCACTATTTTTGGTAGCAATCCATTACATCTCTCTTTTGGTACCATCATCTGTAGAAACTGTTCCTTCAAGTAAAAATAACAATGCAGTGGACCTGATCACAAACATTCTCTTCCTCTGCCTGAAGTGCACAGGTTTTCAGTTCATTTGATAGCCATGACTGATGCCACCAAAGAAACTTATTCAGAATACTGCCCTTAAAATAAATAAATAAATAAATCGCTTGACAGTGAAATGCATTTTTGTAGTTGATTCTTCAGTGAGAGTCAACTAAATGGTGTGATTCATCAATATTTTCAGCTATGCAGCCATTAAGATCACTGTGATGCTCTCAGAAGTTAGGCAAAAAGAACGGAAAAGAAAAAGGCCAGACTGAAGGGAGATTTAGGACACCTATATTCTCCTCTGAGCTATTCATTGGATTGCAATTAAGTGATCCCAGTCACGTGCTGGTTACAAAAGCCATGTTCTTCCCTTCAGTTACAAGGGTGCATAGCCTTACTCAGTGGATTTATGCAGTTTAAAGGAGATCAGAATTGGGCCCTGAGAGGCTGAACTGTGCACAAACGTTATTGCTAGTGGCAGTGAGCCACAGTCACAGTGCTGTGGGAGAGGTACTATTTATCATATTTCAATCCTAATTTGGTTTCCAGCATTCGTTTCATCCAAAGTTTGGGGGGGTGGTCGGATGCTAAATGTTGGTGCCAGCTGATTTCAAAGAAATTAAAAAAAAAAAAAGGCTAGACAGACATTTGGCAACAAAGGTCATTGACTTTCAGCTGCCTTAAAGAATGATGCATCTGCTTTGTTTGACTGCCAATAGATAAGGTGGATATGAAATTCCCCTTGTAAATTAGCAAGATAAAAGTGATTCTTGTCTCCTTGGATTGATCCTTCTTCCAATGTTTTAATTGTGCTGAAGGCATAGCCCTGTTTTGGAGTCAGTGTCCTCACTGCAAGGTTCCTACCTTGTTTCTCGGGGGAAAGCCCCAGGAAGAATTCCTACCTCTTCCTTCCTGGGCTAGCATCCAGACTGCTCTGTTGTGTCCGCCTCCTGCAGTTTGTCCCAGAGAGTATCCTGTGGTCCAAAGGAAGGCAGGTGAAATGGTTTCTGTACCACTGGAAATGCAGGGACTGAATTTTGATCCTGTTCAGGAGCTGCTTTTTGTTGTCATCTTCCTCCCCCAGGCCACCCTCTGCCACACAAAACAGGAGGACACTTTCTGGTCCTAAGATGAGGGAAAGTGTCACTTGTACAAGCATAAGGACTAGAAAAAGAAAACATGATTCATAGTCACTGAACACTGTCAGGAAAGGCAGCATTGCAAGGCATATAGTCTAAAGCACAGAGGGATCTATATACAGCATATAAGGCCAAATTTGTCTGAAGATTGTCCTTAATTTGCCAATCCTTTTTGGCACACTTGGTTCTAGCTAAGATGACTATAACTCCCAGTTAAAAAATGATTTGCAATTGAAATATGATAAAATAGCTTGTTAATGCCAGGGAGAGCGGTCTGCTAATGTTATTTATTTCAAGTTTGAAGTTTCTCACGGAAGAAAGAAAGAGAGAAAGAAGAAGGAAGGAGGAGAGGGAGCTTTTTTTTTTTTTTTTTAATGTGTTTGCCTTCACGGCTTTGGAGTGCTCACTAATTCCATCTGTCCACAACAGAGCCATCGGAACGGCGAGAAAAAGCATTTCCATATGTGCAAATTAGCATCCAGCCTCTCTTAATCTGTGCAGTGCTCCTCTGAAGTAGATGGCGCGGATGGCTGCCAAACCCACTAATGGCATTCAAATAAAGGACTTTATTGGCTTTAACTGCCACTCTTATTTTTTTTTAAGATAGAGAATGCGTTCCCCCTCTTTTTTATTTTTGTTCTGATATTGTCACTTTGTACTTCTACCATTAAACAAAAAGAATGCAATGTGCAGCTTTTTAGTGGGATCTGTTTTCTCCTACAGATGCATTCTTTTACTTTCTAATGAAATCTCACCATTAGTTATTACACTATAATCAACACTTAAAGTGTATTATTTCTACTCTCAGCCAGCTTGTCTTCCCCAAGAAAGTTCTTCCTTCCTCTTCTCTCTACTTTTCAACAGAAGAGTCACTGCTGAGATGAGAGACGTCTTACTTGGGATCCTGTGAGTTCATATGAAAAGGAATCTTTTTGTTTGTTTGCTTGCTTGCTTCTCAATTTGTTTTTCAAGATCTGGCACATTCACAGCAGCAAGAGAGGACAAGCAGAGATGACAATGGCATCCTATGCTGGGTCACTGTCCCAACGGATGGCTCTGCACCCATCAAGAGCCACCTTTTGGGGTATGTTTTGAATTTTGAACTGCTTGATTATTTTAATGGAAAACAAAGGAAATGATTTAATCCCAAGAAAAATGTAGTCCTTATAGTGAAAGTATCCCTTCCATTTTAGTACATCAATCTCTATTTTCGCCCATCAATATTTCTCCTACTTCTGGCAAGGGTTAGGTAACCATACCTGAGGCCTTACGATCTCAGATCTTGCTGAAAATACCATGGTTGCTAATCCTGACTTGACTAGTGGTGCCAGCAATAAAACCACAGTCTCTAGTGTGTAGCAGCCTCCATATGTTAGCCCCCTAGTCTGCTAAGTCACCACGCCAGCCTAAATTTGAAACATTTCTAAAGTGTTATACAATGTTGTAATAATGTTTTTACAAAACAAAGGCTGAGTTACTGGAAGCCATATTCATCCAATCAGCATTTTATTGAAAGAGGAATCTTGATGGTAGCAGTGGTGACATGGGCTATAAAAAAATAATTTAAAAATTTGCACTAAAATCTTTAAAAGGGGAACATTGACTTATTAGAGAGTGGAATCTGGAAGAAGAACTGCTTCAGGAAAAGAAAGAAAGTCCCTGTTGTATGTTATCTCACTTCCCTGAGGAAGAGTGCACCCCCAAAAAAACCTCAAGCTGAGAACATAGTTGACTTAATTAAAAGGTTCCTAATTGCTGAAATGCTGCTTATAAAAACAAGAATGGACACTGCTAATTACATGCTGAGCAGTGTCTGCCCAAACAGAAAATCTTCTACGTAAGCAGAACTTTCTCAAAATGCTTTTGTTGCTGCTTGTTGTACTATGACCAAACTGAAACAGAATTTTCTCCACACAGAAAAAACAAAACAAACTGATTAAAGATTAACTCCTTACCCAAAACGTAAGCCTACATCATCAAAGACAATCAGGGATAATGTACCTAATTTATTTTTAGTTTTTCTGTAAGATTCTAATCCCACAAATATTTAAGAAAGGATTTAACATTAAGTACCTGGATAGTCTAGCTGTAGTGATGTTAGTTAGGTACTTACAGATGAAGATGGTGGGAAAAATAAACAACCCACACATTATATAAATCCGTATCATATTATTTTTTAACATATATATATCTTTGGTGTGCAAAAAGCTTAGAGTAACAATGCTAACCATGAGTTGGGAAGATCACTGGAGTAAGATCCAAGAAGCTAATTAGAGACTGATTCAAAAAGTTTTCTGCAAATACTTTTATGAATTAAAAAAAAAAAAAAAAGAAAGTTTGACTACATTTATGATCCCATTGGCTATTTTACTCTCTATTTTACTCAAGGAACACCTATCATGTTCACTAGCCATAGTGCTCATTTACAGAGATTAGTTTTCCAAAGGCTTACTCAATTACTCCTAGAATGTATTTGTCAATATTAGTTTTCTAGAAATTATTACTGACTCGCACCAGAAATCTAATTATTTAAAAGAGCCGAGGGAACCATTTTGCTGGGCATTGTACAGATGTTGACTAGAATGTTATTCCTGATTTAAAGGGATTACAGTCTTAGCTGACAAGATGGACAAAGAACAAACAAGCATTGTGTTAAGCTATGCTCCAGTAATTAGGACAAAGAAACAATTCCATGTGATTTCAGTAGTGATTTCACTACAGAGCAATTGAGCACACTATGATAATACTGAGGATCGTAAATGATGGTCAAATGCAGAAAAAAATATCAAATTATGTTATTTGCTATGAATCACTCATTAATCTCTATTTGCATTTCTTATGGCAAAGAGCCTTAACTACTTGATCTGCATGTGCAAATAATAATAATTATTAAATTATGAAAGTAGTGCAATTATTAAATAATGCAACAATATCAATCATTATTCCTATTAATAATAAATTATAATAAGTCTTTCAGAACTAGACAGAATCCCAAGCTGCAACACTCAAACATGGATCTGAAACATCTGCTTGGCCTCAGGGAGGGTCATTTCAGGCACAGGAACACAGTTTAAAATACATATTCTTTTGTATTTCAGTCACCCTCCACAACTCTTCTTCCCCCAGTCCAAACTTAGTTGTGAAATGGAAGATAAGAAACACTATTCAGAAATTATAGAGACTCAACCTCTTTCTCCCTTTATAATTCGTGCAACAATGAGTGTTCTGGTGTTATGATCCTTATTTTACATCTAAGGAGATGAAGGCTGAGAGGACTAACAACAAGGAAGTCAGTGATGGAACAAGGAGTGATTCCCTTACTTCTCTTTCCTACTGCTCTTGCCCACAGAAATTTACCTGATAATTCAAGCCAGTATAAAATTTTATCTTCACAGTAGTTGCATGAAACATATTTAGTTTCCAGTAAAAAAGGTCATTGATCATGGCAGTAGAATATTAGTTCAGATATACTCCATCACTTATACTTAATATACTTTCTTTCTGAAGGATCACAATATGATACAGAAATTTGATGTGGTAGGTTTATGACACTAGCACGTTGTCTGAGGTACTTTTTAAAAGCAAGATCTAAGCAGGTTTTGAAACAGTAAAAGTGCTTTAAAAACAATTAGAAAAAGTACTTAATTAAGATGCTTCAAAATATTTTGAAAATTCAATCTAATCTTCTGTGAAATCAGTTTCCTTGTTTATCATTTGCATTTGATGGTTAAGTAGTTTTGTTGGTAATCTTATAGGGCAAGAATCAATGAAAGAGGGGAGAAGAGTAGTTAAGTAGTAGCATATAAATCCTGCTTTTACATAGTTAAACATATTTTCCCACGGTCCTTTTTCTGCTTTACAAAAACATCCTCTCTTCTGACATAACACCCGCAAAGACTGATACAGAGATTTTCCACAGAGCACAAGTCAGATGAAAGAAACAATTTCAGAACTTCACCCGTGCAGGAGTAGCAACACAAGAGGCTTTTCCTGTCTGACATAAAATTTAACTGTCGTAACTTTGCCCCTTCTCCCAAATAAAGCCGATTGATACAAATTTTGTCAGCACTGGTATTTCTGCAGCATGCACATCCAAGCACATACACATTCACACACATGTGCACACGCATAGATAAATGATGGCAGCAAGAAAAGAAAAAAAATGTAACTCATTTTACATCCAAGTCTCCCTGACTCCAGTCGAGCTTGGCTAATTTACACCAGCTGAGAATCTGCTCTTGTATTTATTTTAGAAAAGATGCAATTTTGTCCTAACAAGCAGTTTGCAAGGCCTACTTGATTGATTTAGTTGAGTCTAGCTGTATTACAGCTTAATGTGTTCACATCACTATTGTTAAAGTTGTTTCAGCACTTCTATCATTACTGCCTAGTTTTTGGCATTTAGGAGTTTATGATAATAATAATAATAGTATTTTGCACTTTTATAGCATCTTTCTTCTGAGGAACTCAAAGAGCTTTGCAAACAATAATTATTCCTTACAATCCCTCAGTAGAGTAGGTTATATTATAACACATTTTACTAATGGTTCAGGTTCTGATTTCCGTCCACATCAGCGCACACACAAACTATCTATGCTACAAATGCCGTCTGGACTCCTTCTGAAACGAAAATGAAAGCAGAAATGCCCTGCAAAAAAGTTGTTGCCACACCAGATCAAAACTGCAGCCCTGATTCCCTGCCTCCTGTACTAATTTTTAAAACATTGCCTTTGCTCTAGCACCTATTCTCTGCTGTGTTCCCTGCAGTAGCAAAGGTTTGGGGAAATCGGCTTAAACAGAGAATCAGACGTTCTCTTCTCTAAGGAAAGTATCTTGTGGCTCTACAAGAACAGATCTTCTTATTTCTGCTAGGGTCTATGTTGTAAGAAACATTATGATCAGAATGCTATTGAGCAATATGGAGCAGGATGGTGGTTATTTCCAGCAGAAATAAGAGCTGTTTTGAAGCTACTTTGCTTTACATCGATGAACAACCTATGTTTGGTGTTTGGGACTCTAGGAGGAGATAGCCATACAAGCTCCACCTTGAGGCTCTATCACATGTGGGAATCAGGCTCACGGTTGGAACTTCATAACTGGGGAAAAAATGGTTTGGCCTATATCTTTGCATTCCATTTTTGAGAATACAGCTAACATTTCATCAGATTAAATCAAAAAAAGGTAATAAAAATATGTACAAACAAAAGGCGGTTATCATTAAGATTTTTTCATGAAAATGAAAAAAAGCAAAAAAAACCCAAAATGCTAAAACAAGGGAAAAGATCATAATTTAACTTTGCAGAATTAGAAGTGGGAATAAACTCACTTTTTAAATTCTTCTATGAAAACAAACCAGTTAAAAATATTTGTATTTCAGGCCACCTTGAAACTCATATTTTAAAAAAACTGAACCATAATACGGAATTTTATTTTGAGATCTACTTTTTAAGACTATTTAGATGTAATGAATGTCAGGCAACATTGTTTTGGATCAAAAAAATCCCCATAAGCTATGTGAGGAAAATTCTTCCTTTTATGAATTGTCTGAGTTCACTGGAAAGTGAATTCTGCTGGAAAAAAATAAAATAGTTATCTAAAAAAAAAGCCTTCTGTTCTGTCTAACGTGTGATCCTATCAATCACTTTCATCATTATATTAAAAATACACACAATTCTAGATGAAACCTATATCATTTCATTCCTTAAAAATGAAAGCTTTTCAGACAGGAAAAAGCTTAGATAATATTCATCAGATAACCTGATTCTAAGTATCAATCTGACCTGTAGAACCTTAACTGGGTTGCGTTAATCACTGTGGACTCTTCTGCTATTAAAATTGATATTAGACAAGAACTTAAATTCAAGTGCATTGATGTTTTCCAATGATAAGAAAAAAAAAAGCAGATAGTCTAATGCCCTTTTTACAGCAATTTGACAGTAGATGATACAATTCAATTAACTCTTCTCATCATCCTCACTGCCACTGGAAATAAAACATCTTTATCAGGTTGGTAAAACTGCTGAGGTTTAAGCATAAGGTAAAGCCTTGACCTCTGTGCTGAAGCCAGTGGATGTTCTGTCATTTATTTCAAGAGATCCTGGATCAGTCATCTTAATACACAGAGTAAAATGTTGGCTCCCAAGGAGCCCCCAGGTCAGGCTCCCACATTGGTGGAAATTTTTCATCACCTTCCATGAAGGCAGATTTTGGCTAGATCCTACAGAGAAGCACAAGGATGGTTCTACAGAATTCTGAAGCTACCTCACATCAATAAATATTTGAAAAATTAATAAACACTGTGATCTAGTAACATCTGAAGATCAAAATCAGATCTGGGAAAACTGAAATAGCCCACTAATATGTATTGGTTGCCTGAAAACTGATGGCATATGACCCTGTGACTACTGTTGATTACCTGTAATTATAATTGCTTACAATTTATTCAAAATTACCCCCTCTGTATTCAGCCCACAAAAACCCTGAAATAACTATTAAAGAGAATCTTTGGAGATCAGTTATTTTTTGGGCTTCAGCTTAATAGGTAAATATGCACAAAACCAAACAAATATCACCAAACAACAAAAAAATAGAGTAAATCTTTTGAAATGATCTAATTCCTCCTAGTCCAGACTCCGATATAAACATTAATATTAACATAGTCTAGGGAAAAAATAACATAATCGAGGCCTCAAATTGTTTGTGTTTACACACTGAAAGATGGATGCACTAGATTCAATTCAGGAGAAACACAGAGCAATCTTAACTCTATCACTTCTAACTGGAGTGCAAAACTCAAATCAATTACTCATAAACATTTATGATAAGATTAATTTAATTTTTTTCCTTAAACAAAGAGGGTAAATTAAAAGAATCAGCTTACTCCTTCCTACTCTGTAGTGACAAGATTAAAAATTAAATTTATACATATTTCATTTCTACATAATAAAGCCTTTTGCAAAAAGAAAAAAATACCACAGTTCATCTAATTAAATCAAAGAAAATTGCCTGCAGCGATGCTACAGTATTACAATTAGATGTCTGCCAAAACCAGCCGTTTGAATTCTTAAACACCATTCCGGTCTTAAATACAAAACATGGTTTTCATCATTTCGTGTGATATCACTGAAATGTCTTTTTATTTTTTTTCATCACTGTTACGTCAGCTTGGAATGCCTTGCCAGACTCATTACATATTTCGGTCTGTCTTACAGAAATGCTGGGTAAAGTAAATACAGGATAGTTGTGCTTTGTTCTCTGCAAATCTACACACAAATCTTGGAATATAATGTTATCGAAACAAATAACATAGTTGAAGAAATATTTTCCTCTGTATTAAAAAAATCAAGTTTCATGTAATTCATGAAGCGCTTAAATCGTCTTTGGCACTAGATATGAAAAGAATAAAAATCCGAGACGCAACCACTACAAGTAGTTGAAGTCAATTATTTATCTACATTTGCTATTCCTAAACAGCCCGATTAGTAAATCTAATTTAGCAGATATATTTCTACATCCAGATCGCAAAAGGCCTGCATTCAAATGCTCAGCTCACCCCCAGACTTTCTCTACGACCTTATGCAAGTCCCAGCTTTCCCCACATCTTTAAAATGGGAGAATAATACTTCCTACCTGACAAGGGTGTTGTCAGGCTAAAATCCACAGAAGAGTATCAGGCACTTAGATACTACATGTAATAAGGAATAGATAAAGAGATAGGCAGAAAAAGAGTGAAGACTGGATAAATAAGTTGCTATGCTACAGTAAAGGCAATTCATTTAAGCTTCCTTTAGTGCCAGCAGAGTTGAGTTACAAGTTACGTTAACTGACAGAAGCAAAAACGTACTCCGAAAGTGCTATGCTGGATTTCAGCAAAACCATCAACCTTTAATCTCAAGAATAATCATATTTGCAAAGCTTTGTGGAATACAAATAGTGAAAGAAAGATTTTGGGAAGATAACATACGAGTGATGACTAAGGCTGCACGTGCTAGGACCTTCCTATGTGATCATGATATATACACATACCTACAAAAACTACAACGTTCACCTTGTCATCTTCTCTCTCTTTCCCTCTGCTGTCTTCCAAGTTCCTATGCTCCTTAGAGCCAGTATTTCTGTAATCTCCTCTGAACTTTCCCAGTTCACGTATAGGCATATTCCCTTTTAGACTCTGTCAGCGACTCAACTCCACCTGGGCTGAGGTAAAATTATATTTAGCCCTCCAGTGAAAATTCCCACTGACCAACTGATGATATCACTTCAGCTGATCTGTATTATACAAAAATGTTCATGCTACAGTTTCACGCTTGCCTAAACAAAAATCGGTGCCTTGTACAGGCTCAGGATCATGAGGGTTTTGCAATCCACTTTGTACAAACACATATGTTTCTGAAATCTTTCTCTAGATCTGAGACAGATGTTCTGTGTTCTGTGCACTTATCTTCTACTATCCTCCGTATGATCAAAGCTGTTTAAGAGGAAGAAATGTAGGAAAAATTCATATACAAAAACATTGAAGGGAAGGGATTTCATTTTTTTCAGGACTAGATGCCGTAGGCAGGGGTCCACTACTCCGATCGAGTGAATAACTCTTTTTAGAGGACTCTGTCAGATACAATTCTTTTGCTTCATTTTGTCCCGTTGCTACTGTCTCACATGGGATTGCATGCACAAAGAATGCCTGGGGGATCTATACTCAGGTTTCAAAAGCAAACAGAACACAAACGCTCTTTACAGGATACACATCAAACTATTGCAGCTCAAAATATGTATAAGAGTTGCTTCTAATGATCCAAAGCTGGTGCTCTGGATCAAGAGGAGATCGTAAAAGGCAAAGAAATTTCCTTCAGTTTAAACATAAACAATAAACTGTTATTCCATTGGAAAATGAAACTTTTGTTTGCACTTTTCCCAGTATTACCTTTTTGACCTTACTGAGAAAATCACTCAAACACTATAAACTTGATCAACAAAAGATGTTAAAAAAAAATCTCTGCATATTCATTTCCTACAGTAGTTTGTAGTGTACAGGAGAGGAGAAAGCAGAGGAAGAAAAAGAGGCTGAACAATATAGAAGTCATGTCAACATTTTGGTTCTACCTACTATATCTTAGCTTGTGAAACTGAGAGAACTTCCTACTCCTTAATCTTTGTGTTTAACTTGAGTGCCTTTTAATAGTATGTTTAAATGAGGTCTGTATGCAGGCAGATGACCAGACAGGTGACCAGAGACAGAGCCTTGAGCTCAACACATAATAACAAGTAGCATTAAGGTTCAATTATTTAACTTCTATTTTTTAGATTTTTTCTTTCATGCTTTGCGTTCACACATAGTGCAATGCATAAGTTGCTGGATTGCACTGGTGAAGGTGTTACAATTAATTACAATTAATTTATGCATAGTTTGATAAGAGTTGTCAAACAGCCAAGGTCCAGCCCTGAGCTTTACTCAGGCACAGGATACTAATTGCACAAAATGTTGACAGCACAAGGAGGAATGGGAACCTGATGATGTTGTCTTCACAAAATGTGCATGAAGTAGGTCATAACTATATAGTCTCATATGATCCAGAAAAGGTGGAATATTTTGAAGTATTTATACAGGTCTCAAAATAGAAGTATTTATGGACAAATTAAGTACTTCCCTCCTGTGGAGCAGGAAGTACTATATTCTTATTTTATAGATGAAGTTTCCAGAACCCTAACAATATGGAGCTTGAAGTGATTTGTCTGGGAGTGTTTTTGTTTTTAAAATCTGTGATTTGAAATGGATGTTATCCTCATAGACAGTTGAGTACAGATACCCTGCAAATCCCACCTGTCTTAATAGTAACTGGCACTGAAGCCTGTCCAGGACAGTTCATTGACCATTTTGTCTGCTTGGCAAAAGTCACATGACATCACTACTAGAGCAGGTTCAGTGAATGTAAGCAGAGCAGAATGGTAAATGCACCCTTGACTACACCTTTACGTTGCACGGTGCTCCTAGAGCTTACCTTCTGACACTGTCCTTCTGCAGACAGCTATGGCAGAGTTCAGCCTTGAGCCGGACCACATCACTGCCGCTCCTTTTCCACTGTGTAGCTGTAGCCAGAGACATCACCGGTTATTCCCACAAAAGCTTTTGGGTAGTGAAGTAAAGCTCAAGTCTCACACTTGGGCTAGTCCTTGAAACACCCACATTTCCACTAGCCATCAACTGGACGCTTTCAGAAGTATCTTAAACTAGCATTACCAAGAAAGCTAGTTATCTAATTTACTGCCTAAAATCACTCAGTCTGTACACACTAGGTGTATTTGTGATTTCCTAAGAAATCTGTGATTTCCTAAGAAATTCATCTATTCACAATGCATCTCTCAGACCAGGCCTAAAACATGACTGGAAGGCAATAAGGCCTCTTCTTACAGTCCCAAAGGAAAAATGTTTGAAACTAGGGTTGAATTCATTTCTCAGATTCCTCTCTGAGAGTATATCCCGATTTATAGTATTTATACATTTCTATATGGCCTCATGTTTCTTCCTTCCTGCAGCAACAAGCCTGTGGGGTACAAGGTTTCAGCAGTAAAACAATAGCCTGGTAGGTCAGCTGGACAAGTTCAGCTTTGGAAAAATGTCCATATCCTATTTAGTCAGCTGTTCCATGGCATTTTCCCGTTCATTGCCACTTACGATAGAGAATTTCAGCACAGAATTCCAGAAAACAACAAGCAAAAAATTAGTAAAATACACTATCAACATTTATTTACCTTGTTCCTTTTTTGCCAGCTCCCAGACACTCGAAAATTCAATACTAATAGACTGATGGTAAAAAGTAGCAAATTCCATTTAAGAAATACATAAGAAAACTCTACAATATATTTGCAGTGAACAGTGCTATTTTTCTCACCCGTCTTTTGCTTTGGTTCCTGAGGAGAACCAAAATATAATACTATTATCCACATCTTCAGTAGCATTTATTTATAAATTGTGCAAGCAACTTTTTAATCTTTGAAGAAATACTTTGTGTTTAAGATTTCACTATAAAATAGTGCCTTTGGGAAATTTTGCTAGTTTGCAGAATTTGCATTGTATCACATTTACCAAACTTGCAGTAATTAGTGAAATTCGGTAGCTCTTTGGGAACTTGCAGTAGTGTATAAGAGTTTCTAAAAATGGAAAATGTCTGTATCTTAGTTGTCAGTAATAGATGTGAGTATGTCCATTCAGGACCAGTGTACGTTTCTTTGCAGATAAACCTATTTAGACTACACAGTGTCAATGAATTCTACTATTACTTGGACTATGGACAGGCCTGATCCAAAGAATGGGACACTGAAATCAAAAGAAGGGATCTGATGGCAGAACTTTTGGCACAGGTAAACAAACATTTCCTTTCTTTCCTGAGGAAAAATCCTGGGGTATGTCTTAGAAGACTCTACTGCATATTCTGCAGCATAACAATTAGTGTATACACCAGCAGCCTATTAGAACCCTAAGAAAAAATTTTCTAAATGAAATGATGACACTTTATCATTTCCAGTGCTTAGAAGTAAACTGCACTTACCTTACTGTCTGGATTAGTCTTAAAAGTATCCTTTTCATGTTGGAGTTACCTATCTTCATGTTAAGAGCGCTTTATGGAGGGAGCAACTCTTTTCTGACCAATCCGTATCTTTCATAGAGTTCCCAGTCAAACTGATAGAAATCTGCTATACTTGTTTGTTCAAGGAAAGGTGCACTTCTTTGCCATTCCCAGCTTTATTTGGATAGCTAGGGAAACCTACCATCCACTGTAGTACACAGAGTTATCAGTGGAAAGCCTCACCTTATCCTTTTGGCAAAAGGTTGTTTAAGAGCAGTACCAGACATGAACCAGAGCGACACTGCAAGTTACAAAAGCAGAGCATTTTGGGGGTAAGTATAACACTTGGAGAGACTGAATAAAAACAAAAGTAAAAGTGAACCACGTGGTTATGTAATAAAGCTTAGCACTTTTCATGAGTTAAGGATTATTATTTGCACATTAAAAATAGAGAAGACCACAGAGACCACTAAAAGCTGGGTTAGAATGTGCGAAGCCCTGAATCCCAGATCTTGCCTTCAACCACTAAACCACATCTTCTATAGTTAGACCTTTTTTTAAGTCATGGAGCTGCTTCTTACTCAACATTCTGCAAGTACTTAAGCCCCCTGCTGAATCGAAGCCTACCTCCTGTAGACCAAAGGCTGCAGCTCTTACTCAGGCACTTATCCTTTGTAATCATGTAACTGAAATCTATCTACAGTAAAACACACCCTTTTTCTGCGCTGGAAAAATAAAGCCATAGAGGCCCTCTGGAGTTCAGGGGCTTGATTTTCAGTGTTACTCAAGTTTTATGCCAGAATAACTCCACTACAGTCAGAAGAAACACACTGGTGAAAAGCTGGAGCAATGTAGCAGAGAATCAGGCCAAAAGTTTCAGGTCAAATTCCATGTAGTCTTGAAGAAAATATCATACCTTCTCATTGTAATCAGCTGCATTTAGTATTACTACTACTATTTAGTATTACTACTACTACTACTATTGCTAACTGAAGTCTGTACCGATACATTTCAGAAAGACAGAAAATCTCACTGAAAACCTGGCCAAGCAATTCTTTTCCATGTGATTGTATTTGATTTGCAAGAAATAATGTATTAACTTGCATTAAATAATTATCCACAAGCTGGAACCTGGTCCTGAGACTCTGACATATGAGTTTCTAGTCATGCTCAGCTGCCTGTAATTTTTCATCTTGAGGGTATCTCCACTATGCAGCTTAGATGAACGGGTTATTTTATGTTAGATCTCCAATGAATATCCATCACTGGCTTTAAAAAAAATGAAAGAAAGAAACGTAATGACTCAGTATAGTCTCTGTCTTTCATATCTCTATTTACTCAAGAGCCATCTGAAGTTCTCTTTGTGTCTGCTCAGATAAACGGCCAGCTGGCTCCTATGCATAATGCATGCATTGTGGCAGGAGCAGGGGTATTTGGTAACCACATATGTGATGACTTGTGTGCGATCAGGTCACCTGCATCTTCATGCTGCATTAGTTTGTGATCCGTCTGTATCTCTTGAGTACTGCCCACAATATGTAGCACACTCAGGAGGCCGAGAGTGGTTAAAAGAAAAGTTTTGACCTCTTTGACCTGCAAGCTGGTGCAATGGTAAATGGGTTTAAACCCTGTGCTATTCAGGGGGTTCTTAGACTGGGCAAGAGACAGAGTCCATTTAATGTGGAAGACTGCAGAAGCAGGATTTTGCCATATTAGCACCAAATTTGTTCAACCAAATTATCCCACCGTTTGGGACCAAACAGTAGTTGCCAGTTACATCTTGCATCATAGATAGAATTGCAATGCTGACAGTAAGACAATGCATCATGGAAGACTTGTCTATATTAAAGATCTTCCAGTTAATTGCCCCCTTAGTTACACCCTAAGGTTCTGTTCTGCCAGATAACTGTTAACCCATTTCAGTTTGAAAGCACTTGGAAACTATGTTCAGCTGAAATTCAATGGTAAGCTCTGAGGACTTGTGGAGAAGACCATACACTGTTGCAACGTCCAGTGAAAGAGTGGAAAGGTCTGGATAGGATCAATATGGGTGAGGAGAGCAATCGCTGTAGCATATTCTGGCTTTTCCTATATTCAGGGAAGTCATTCAGGGAAGTCTTTCCTTGCTTACGGGATCTCTGGCTCAAGATCTTAAGGAAAGGCATATAATAGAGCCCACAGTAGGCAGATCTGATAGCAGATCGTGCTATCAGATGCTTGCTTCAGGCTGACTGTAGCTGTGTGGAAACTCAGCCCCGGCCTGTTGGCACCCCAGGATTTATGTGAGACAAAAACTTGGAGATTCCTGGGCCTCCTGTCTCCTGCCCGCAGGTATTATATTCTTACCTAAATCTTTGTCCACTTTCAATTGTTTTGCTGACCTAACCACCACGGGTCACACCACACCGTATCGCACTATACCTATGGGGGAAGAAACAGGAGGAGGACAAAACTCAGAAATGCTTCCACTGAGTCTACCCCTTTGGCTGCAGGTCCTCTGTCTGAAACTAGCTGATGGCTTGCTACCACAGCAATGCTCCAGGGACTCAAAAGGCCCCTGCCCACCTGAACAGCCTCTGCTTCCCATCGGAGCCGCTGTTTGTGGTGTTGCAGGGCTGATCAATCCCTTCTGCCTCCTACCAGCCCCAGCAAACCCTGGATAGCTGAAAAACCGTGCTACCAAAGCAGCTCTCTGTACCAAAGAGGCAACCAACAAGACCTCCTGTATCAAAGAGCTTGCAGGGTAAACGCCAGCTTGTGTTTGCCACTATTTGTCTGAGGAAAGTGGAATCAGTGATAAAAAAAATAAAGCCTGCATAGGCTGATCAGAAGCTCTATTCCCCTTTTCCACTGAATGCTGAGCTCAAGAAAGTGCTCCCAGGACTTCAGTGTGCCTAAAGTCACGTGCGCCCTTGGTGCCAAACTTGCTCTTTCCCACCTATGTCTGTTTCGGTATCAAAGAAAAAGAACAAACACAGAAAAAGAAGTGGACATCAGAGTTTGTGACCTGCCTCACTAAATAAAATGACGGAGCAGCTGAACTCTTACAAGATTATACTTTTCTAAACACACAGTACGTGGCAGGTCTCCTTCAGCTCCACCCCTGCCCACACAGATATACACACACTTGGTCCGTGAGCGATTTTGAAAATTTGGGCGGTAGAAATGTTTGTCACACCCACAAGCTATAGCTGAGAGGGAGGAACGGGAGAGAAGCCATCCATTTTGGCTTCATGCTAAATTATCAGCATCTTGGCTTCATGCCAGCTCAGCCAGCTTATAATAATAACTGGCTCTGGGCCAAGGCTTTTTAGAACGAAGGAGAGAGCACTGCTTTCTCTTTTTTCAAAAATATTTGTTAATAATCTCCATATTACTCATAATTTATGCAGCTTAATTAAATAAAAATTTCTATTTTAACTTCTGCACTTACAGAAAACTGGAGGTGAACTGAAATTATTGGGAATCCAGAATCAGCGTAGATTTCAAACACGAGACATCCCAGGGACTGTTTATAGCTGGCTTTCTGGTTAGGGCCCCAGCTACCCTGAGAACTGGAGACAAACACTCACAGTTTGATCGAGGATGGCATAAAAACAAGAAAAAGGATGAAAATCTGTGATCAAAATCTACTGTTGTATTGAACCATGCCTTGAACTTTGACCTTTCATCCCCAAAGATATACCACAGCGTCTCTATACAATATGGCAAACTTTAAGAGCGACTGTCTTTGTCTGAAAGAAAGAATTATGGTGATGTCTTACATGATACCTTTCTATTTTTAGAATGAATCCAGTCAAACCACATTCTTAATGGCAAGAGTCGAAGGAGAAGCAAAATTCCTCTAACTCAAACAAATATTTAAGAACTGTCAAGTCTTTCTCACTTTAATCCCATTTCCTTAGGTCTATCTGTCTGTCTTTCTTTTTTTTTAATTATTATTGTTAAGTCCCCTAGAGATGACCTGCTGTGATTGTATAAAAAGCTCCTCATGCATCTGAAGTGCAACCACAAATAATAACAGCAGGCAAAAGCAAATCAGAAATCATATTTCATGCCTTTGAACATAAGATACAGCAAGAAGGAAAAGAATATATGCTAAAGAGATTCCTATTAAGTTGCAGGAGGAACTCCCAATGATAATGCTATGATAGATGAGCTTACAGGATATTTATACTAATGTCTTACACCTTGTTCCTTTTTCAGATTAGCTAGTACTTTATCTTACTCCTGCAGTGCAAATAGCATTCCTAAAAATTGTCCGTGTACAACAGTCCTTCTCTTCAGTTTATACAGTTTTCCGTTGTTACAATTTTTATTAGCTATTACATTTATTACTGACCCGTGCCGCCCTGCACTGAACCTATCTAGAAATATATTGGGCAAACATCAAAAAGAGAGTGAGGTTTGGTTCATGCTGGACATGTACCAAATCCCTGGATGTTGTACTTGGTTAGCATTAACCTTCCTTATGCTTTCTAATAGCTGTAAACAGCCTAGCTGGTCTGCAAAACGAGGCTGCAAACCCTCAAGAACAAGCTTCCTCTTAAAATTTCAGGCACCTCTTGTTTTCTTCTTTCTTCTCTTATAGTATTTTTAGTCCTTCTACTTTGGGGGCTGTCACTAAGGGGATGATGATATCACAGGAGGCATTCAGCACTTCACAAGATTAGGTCTCTGGTCCTTGCCAAAAATTGGAAAGAGTTGAGGACTAAGAAAAAGAAAAGAAAACTTCCTTCTCTCAAATTGGGCAGATATATAGTAAGCTAAGTTGCCATAACACCTTCCTTTACTGTCATTTCATTCTCCTTATTTATCACTTTCATTTTTTGGATCCTCTCAAACACTGTGAGTGTCAAGACCTCTGGTGTGGTCACTGCTTTTCTTATTATTTTCTTATTCTTATATTTTCTTATTATGTTGTACAGTGCCTTGCTAAACAGAGTCCTAATTCCTGACTAGCTCCCACAAACCAATGCACGATAGTAATAACTATTGGCAATAATAATAGATCAGTAACCTGAATAGTTTTCATTTTCAGAAATTTTCACGTCCCATCAGCACTTAAATTTCTGTAAGGTTCTTCTTTTAACTGGAGAAAATTAACCCATTTCTAGTGGACAAACTGCATAAACTAAAGAGTGCTTGCATTCTTCAGGTGTAAGGACAAAGCAGCATGCTGATAGCCTTTAAGATACGGCTTCTTGCAAATTTCATTGTGGGAAGTTTCTCAGGAAGCCTCTTTATTTTCATCTTACATGTTAAAATTTCAGCAGAAAGTTAGACCTTGATTCACAGAAAGAGCGTAGGCTAAGAGGTTTCACTCCCAGGTGAAGCTGGGTGCCTAAGCCTAGTGGCAAGCCTCTCTGTTTTGTAGACTACTGTATATACTGTGATTGTCTCATGCAAAAGTTATAGGGAGTAAGAAGCACTTTGTAATCTGGACTGCTTCTTTATAATCTGGATTATGAACAGTAGCAGAGAGCAGGTGCTAGGTATCCTTGCTAAGAAAGCACCCCAGGTGGACAGCTCAAGCCCAGGTGCCAGGCCCACCAAGGCAGAAATCACAAAGGCTACTCTGCAGCAAAGTGCACTGAGCTGCTAAAGGCCACATGCAGAAAAGCTTCCAAAAGCAGACATGCTCCTTGGGATGCCATGGGGTACAGTGCCTGTGTCTCGGGCTCCTGGCATGGCTCCTACTGAGGCGCAAGTTCGGAGAACCAGTTCTGAGCGGAAAGTGAGTGCACAGGGCTCTCCATGCAGAAACTGCGATTCCAGTGGTGGCTTGTGCTCATTATATAGTGTGAGATCACAAATAGAAGTTTTCACACTTGCCCATCTGCCACCAACTGACTCTAAAGAGCTGGTGAATCATACACTTAAAAGAGGGCGAATTTTTCCCTGCTGCCATTGGAATGTGTTTTGAAATTAAATATGCACAGTACAAAAGCTGAATAACAAGGTTGTGCTGATCACACCAGACACTGTGTATAATGCTACAGACATGAGGGTCAAGGGTCTAGGCCAAGACCATGGCCCTTAGTCACTGCATCAATGAAAGCTGATTCCCCTTTCCCCTTGGTGTTCCTTTCCATGTCTGAAGAGACTATTGAAAGAAAGATTTCTTTGAGAGGAGCCAGAGAAAGAAGAAGGGGAGGGGGAGAGGGTTAAATAACATAAATATGGTGAAAAATATTATTTTTGTGCATGCATATGGTACTTTTTTTCTCTCTCTATCTATAAGCATGCATTTTCCATTTGCTATTTGTAATTATGGCTTTGACTTTACAGTGTATTCATCAGTGACACTGTGATCCTTTTGTTCTGCTGCATATTAAAATGGTTCAGAAGATAGATTCAAAAGGTCTCAGGTTCCCAAGAAGGAACATAATAGGGGTAATGCATGGCAAGAACAGTTTCTGCTTTCTGCAAAACAGAAATAAATAAGGGAGCTATTGCATTACACTTTGTGTACAGTACTGTACTCTTTGTCAAAGTGTTAGACAGATTCTTATCCATTGCAAATACTAGTTCTTAACCTGCTTTACGTCTTGAAATCATTTTTAAGGCTCTCTGCACTTACAATGGAAACCAGGCAGGATTTAGAGAAGCATTGTAAGTACATTCTTTCTGTGAAGAACAATGTTAACATGATCATTTTGGTCATTCAAAAAAAAAAGGGGGGAAAAAAAGACCAAAGATTTTTTTTCGTTACCACTTTAAAAGTAATTTTCTTTGGGTATGACTAATCTACATGAAGTATAACTGTATCCGTTACCCATTGTAGGTTTGTGCAACATATGACAGCTGTTTGACCCTGTCACTAAAGTCTCTCTTGCCATAGAAAAGAGACTAGACTATGCTGTGATGAAGATAAAACAGTCTTTATTCAGACTGCTGGACAGAACCAGACTCCTTGGTTCTCTAGGTGCCAGAGAGACTATATATCCTATGCATCTGTATGTCCTCACAAAAGATCTTCCCAACCCCTGACCTGTACAGGTCGGTTGTGGATTGAACACAACACACTACAGATGTCAGATCTCAGCTGTCCTAGGGCTCAGGCTTAGCTTCGAATATGCTACCTGATTCTCTGGAAACATGACTTCAGCATCCAGGCTAAAGGCTGAATTCATCCACATCGCAAACGAGGAGGCTGTGCAAGCCTCCTGCACAGCTATCTCCACAGCTACGTCACACGGGGTCTGCAATGCTGGTAATCTGTCTCCATGACCCTTGTGGTCCCTTTGTACCTGCCACAGTCAGCCTTGTCTGCTGATGGGAGAATAGTCAGCTGTTTACCTGAAATCACTGTTTCACTGTCATTCTTACAGTCTTTCCACATGAGCACATTGCTAAACAATGCAGTGCTGACTGAGGATACCTTAGCTTACCTTCACACCGCTAGGTGAAGAACTAGAGGCAATACAGCTAAATCAGTGTGTCATTGAGCACAGGTTAATTCACTTCATTCATTAAGAAATATGCCAGATCTGCGGATGTGCCAGTAGCAGCTATCCTACCTGCAGCACCTTGTACAGGACTGTGTTTGTAGTGTGCCAGCTTATTCCATGCTAGCTGAACCATCTCTAAGTGCCTCTGAACTGCATTGTGGGGAACATGACTTTAGGTCTGCTGGTCCCCAGTTTCTCTTGCATAAAACGGATGCAAAAAGTTTGTCCTAAAAACAGATTTGCACTAAAACTGACAGAATTTGATGAAAGGGACCATGTTAGCAATTCAGGAAATAATGGATGTTCTGTCAGTTGCTTATTCCTCCTTGCCAGACAAGAGCTAGCAATTCTTCCCACCCCTTCATTTTCCACATCCTGGAAACCTGGAAGTGAGGAAATCAAGTAAAAAATTCAAAAAGTAGCCAAACGAGGATGAGAAAAAGGTGGTTTCAGTTGGCAAATGTAGATCTGCTGCTCTTAAACACCACAGACTTCTATGGTATTTAAGCATATTCCTCATTTTAACAACATGGGCATCCTTACAGTCTTCAGTAAGAGACCCTTAACTTACAGATATTCTTTAGGGACTTTGTAGATCAGAATCACAGCTACCATGTGCATCGGCAGCCAGGCGGCTGCTCACTTAGCCAGGTGGGCATTCATGTTTAGGACAGTGAAAAACAAAGTCAGAGATGTTTGCTTAATTCCTTCTTTTTATTTCTCTTTGGATTATAGCTGCTTTGGATGTTTAGGTTAAATTAGTTTCACTGGCTATATATCGTCAACGTTAATGGTTGAACAATTAGCGTTGTCTCAATTGCAAATATCTTGTTATTCGCTCTCAGTGTGGCTTTTTGTCTTTTCCCTCCCCAAGAAATGTGGACACATCCCTGAAGTGAGACTTAATAAGAAATTTTTTTTAAACTTATTATTTCAAGAAGTCTCACTCATATATTTTTCTGCTGATAGGACAGCTAACTAGGAGGAAAAGTACTTGCCCAGTGTTCAGAGCTGTGAAGGATAAAAGCCAGCTAACCAACCAACCTTCCTAATTTCCCTCCTCTCTTCCTCACACATTCTGCTTCTTTTATCTCTCTCTCCATCAGCCTCTCTTATGCCTGTCCCTGAAAGTGAGCAGGAAAGACAAATTGCTGTTAACCCTTCAACATTAAGGAAGAAGTGATATCTTTGATGTACTTATATGCTTACATTCGGGCAAACTACATGTAGCCTGGAGAACGTTTAATTAGGTGACTACATTTTTTCCAAATAAGCCCTTTCCCTTTGTCTGTTATAAATGAGTAATGCTTTCCATATATCTATATTCTTCAAGGATGTTTGTGGGAGAGCGTGCTGGATGTGGTACTTCTGTGGGGATATTGCTTAAATCCCTGTCAGCTCTGATGTTCTGCCTTGCACAAAAGCCGAAGAAAGCTGGCCAGCTTATTGGTGGTATTTTGCCCCTTTGGTCCCAGTTTTTTTACCTCAGTCCTGCTCATCTCTTTCTTCAAATAGGGAGCCAGGAGAGGTTGTTACCACAGGCTGATGCTCCGTGGCACCTTGCCTCAGGGTGAGGCAGTGGTTCCCCAGGGAATTCAATGGGAAAGGGGAGGCACTGCCTCAGGGGTATCTTGACTATGAACAATTGACTCCTCCTCCAACCCCTGGAGTTCCCACAGTCTCTGTTGCTCAAAATGCTCACCAGAAGAAGTGAAGGTATGGTACTTTTCAAGCCAAAAGTGCTATCCCAGCTTAGCACGGTATGTGGCCCTTTGAGGACTTGCTCTGGGGCTCGCTCTGTTCACACTCCAGCTGCATTCGTTTTTCTCATGCCCTCAAGTGAGCAGCACTGAGACTGATGGAATACAATACTGATAGGCAGGATATATTCAGTAGAGTTCATAATTTTGCAGATAAAACTACATGATGCCTCAAAAAGTGGTCAGAATAAGTGCATATCTACCTGCAAAATAAGCCATCTACCCCTTGTAAGTCTGCCAGTGTGCAAATGCTCTCCAAAAAACAATTTCTCTGCTGCTCTGCTTCTGGTCGTTTCATATTCTTGTGGTTCAGCTATATCACTATGAGTCACACAACTCTTACTTATGGCTACAACTTCCTTCAATGCTTAGCTATCATCAGTCTATGTAGGCAAGTTTTTTTTCTAGCTGTGTTTTGACTTTTTTGGAAGAATTTCCCATTTCAAGAGTTTTACACTTTTACTGAGGCACTGATAACTTGTAATTTAAGGTGTCACATATATGTTCAGACAGTGAACAATTTCTGCTGTAAGCCACGCTGTTGAAGGAGTTCACAAAACAGGTAAGTGAGGTCTTAGTACCCCTTTTAGGATAAGATTTTAAAAGAGTGCACCTGTCAGATGCAGACATTTGATAATTTTCCTAGATGGAAATTACGATCTTATGAAAGTACAGCCCCAAGTACAAGAGATGAGGTCTTCTACTTCCTCTGATCCTCTCTTGCTATATAGGTCTTTCCAGTTATGGGGAGAAAAAGGGTCCACCGTCATTCAAGGTAAGCACTCTGAGTCTCAAAGAGGCCTTAAAAGGGAGGTCAGAGAAATCACAAATCGAAAGAGAAAATTTGTTTCTATTTAACACTTTAACTGTTTGGGGTGTGCAAAATAACCATGATCTACCACAGCAAAGCGGAATTCATGTAGTTCAAGAGGAGCTGAACAAGATGTGAAAGTGATTCTGTCAGTGCAAATGGGAAGAGTGCAGAGTTTTAGAAGGGGAGAGAAATTCAGAAATGCAACAGTGCAACATGCAAAAAAACATATGAAGCTGCAATGGCAGCAAAAAAGAGTTGCCCTTGTTGTTTGACCTTCTTAAGTTGGTCTTCCTAGCATGTATGGGGTTTGGAAATGTTAAACACTTGAAAAATGTAACATAATCTTATTATAATCACATATGCTGCCTAGAGAAAGTGTTGTGAAGAGTTTCTCCTCGCTAATATTTGGAGAGTTGATAGAAATGACTGTGGGATGAGTAGTATGCAAAAGTATCCACTCACGACTGATTCAAACCAAAATGCACTATGCCTGAGTCAATAATGAGTGTAGGATTAGGCATACTGGACTTGATTTTCCTCTCACTTACAACATTGAAATTTATAATTAATTCAATAGACTGCAAACCACTAGTAAAAGTGGAACCTGCTGTATTCAGTCTGTAGAATCATTTCAAAGAGGAAGTTGTTTTGTAGCTTAGATGATCTGAACCTATTCAGATAATAAGCACCTCAAGGCTGGGACTTTTCTCTCTTAAAAATTAATCACATAGCGCCCAGCACATCTGCACTAGGAGGTACAAGTGTAGAACACGCACATTACAGTGGGAACGAATCCAGAGTCTTGAAGAAGACGGCTGAGTGAGCATGAGTGGTCGTTGATAAGTGTCTCACCGGGTTCAGCGCTTCATAAATGCAACATATGTAAGACTTAGGTTTCTTATCATCTTTTGGACCCATCTTCCTTTTATTTACTTTTACTTTTGTTATTTCATTGCACATAAAGAGATCTTTATTTCCCTGTAATCTCTGACACTGCATGGCACTGTGACGGAAAGGACTATAAGGGGAAAAGCGAAATGGCACATTAACAGCCACTAGTGGAGCAGGCTGAAAAGGAGAAAGACTGAAACTTTTTTTGTTAGCATTTTTAAAAAAATCCTTGAAAATGTACATCATCACTTTTAAAGACAATTTTTAGAGTTCTTTTTATTTATCTTCATTTGGCTGAACGTATGCCATTTTCTACAGAAAAGCAATTCCTTTTCATGTATCTTTACAGCCTTTTTCTCCCCGTACATTACTGTTTTTAGTTTCATAAAACAATTATAAATTTTTAAGTGCACAGATTGCCGGCTTTTTTTTTTTATTTAAGTCAGAAAACAATTATGCCTTGATGTGCTGGTTTGATGCATTCCTATGATAAGGGTGCTTACCTCCCCTCCAATCTCCTCTTTTCTTTGTTATGATATTTTAGAACAAAATTTTGAACAAATATCTTCCTGTCATTTCTAGTGATCAGCCTGAGAGCAAAACTCAGCAACAATCGCAAATTATGAGCATGGGGAAAATAAAGGGAGAAGAAGGGCTAGTAGCTGGTGTGCTAAGCCTGTGCCACAGTTCAGTTCCTCCCTAAGCTGCATGCTTCCTGTGTGACCTTGGACCTTATCCCACTTCTTGGTATTCTATAAAATAGACTTAGAAATACTTTACGTTGCACAGAGGTATTGTGAGAGATAAACATCAAAGTCTGGGAGGTGCTCAAACACTACAGCGATAGAGACAAGATAAGTACTATACACAGAAAAAAACTCCATTATATGACTGCAAACCCCAAACAGTGCTTTAATCTTTAGTCTTATAGTTTAAATAAAGCCCTGTCATATCCCATTGTGTAGTTTTCATGAATGTTTATTTCAATAGCCCTTTTGCAGTGACCATCTGGAATCATTCAGTCGTACAGTACTACTCCAGGCGCTAATTAATTTCTTAAGTCCTGAGAACAGGGGCCTGAGCCTTACCAAAATCTGATCAATGTAAGATCTAAAGGATCACAGACAGGCTAGCTAGATATCTCTTAAATTCAACTAATCCTGGGACCTGCAGGAAGCAGGTCAAGTCTATGTTAGTTTGAGTTCTCAACAAATTAATGACGAAATGGAGGGAAATCACCATTAGATAATGGTATCGTACAGTAGAATGAATTCTTATCCCAAGGGACAGGGATTAGTTTTCCCATTCCTAATGTTTGTTTATGTTATCCCAGTCCGACTAAAACCATAACAGCTTTTTATGGTGATTCCCATCCATCAACATAAAACTGGTTATATCAGATTAGCTCATACCAGTAAGTTCTCCCAGTGCAAAATGGATGGGCTAAATAAGTGTTTTGTAAAAGTGCTTTTATCGAAAGGGCTCAACTACATAATCAAATCACCATGGTTTAAGAAGTTACTGGGCACCTGCTGTGCTGTGGTACCTCTCTGTTCATAGATGCACTTTACCCATGGAAAATGCAAGGTAATATGACCTACCTAAGCTGTCTTTCAGTGCAGACTGAGGGCATTCACGCACTGATGCATCTTAAGTATTTAGTATGAAAAGATCCCAACAATTAAACCAGTTGAATTTTGTGTGTAGAAAAGCTTTTTAGTTCCACCCCACCACAGCTACTAATCAAGCTTATTCAAGCAATTCAGTATATTCTCACCATTTGCCTAGCTGTTGGAAAGCAGGCTTGTACATTTGCCCTCCTTTTCCCTGATTCCTCCTCACTTCCAGAAACCCGGAAGAATAGGAAGGGATCAGGCTCTCTTGGCCATTGAGTCACTGATTCCTCATGTGCTAAGCTGGGACCAGACCTTTGGCTTGCTCAAAGCCTTGGTGTAAGTCCAAGATTCTGGCGGCAACTGCAAGGGCAGCACTGGCTCAAGGTAGAAATTGCTATGGTGACAGCCCTTCTGTTAAGTTCACGGTGCTGTATGAAAGTCACATCAGAAATGAGAGATGGTAGAAGGTGAATTTCTGCTGTAGTAACGTTCTTAGCTTCAGCTATAGACTAGATTAATGAGGAACCCAGAGAGGTGGCATGACAGCAAATGGAGGTAAAGGCCATTAATAGGTTTGCATATAGGGAGTGAAATATATTTAAGGAAGAGTAGAACAAATAATCAATGCAAATAATCACCATCTGAACTAAAATGGCTGATAGTATGTTTGCGTTCTCCTGAACTGAAAATAAATAAATAAATAAATAAATAAAGCAGTGTGACTTTAAAATGACAAAGGCATTAACACATTACTGCTCCGATGAAATACAGTAGAACAAATCTGATTGGAGGCTGGTCAGTTTGTGCCTGATGCCTAATCGAGAGCTTATTTTTTACCACAGTCCCTAGGGTGCTGCTTTATCTTCAAAGCTTGAGCCAAGAAAATTCACATCTTCAAGTTGTCTGCAGGCTGTTTTTCTTTCTTTTTTTTTTCTTTCTCTCTCTCCCCCACCCCCCACCCTCGTTCTCCATCCTGGCTCAGTTGAACAAACCTATTAATCCCCAGTCAAGTGCACACATGCAAAACTGTGATGAAAGAAAGCAAACGCAGAAGAAAAGCGACAGAACTCTACAGAGCAACACCAACACTACTGTTTTCCGTACGCTTTCCTCTCTGTGTTCAGCAAGATTTTATACACGCATCTAGTTTCCAACAATGTCGCAAGATGCAGCTTCGATAAATCTGCTTCACTGTAAACTTAGGCCAGCAGCTATCTTACATGTGGTCACTGCTTTGAAAATGAGACAGCATCAAAAGATTGGGCTGTTTCAGCAGTAAGTTTTCAAGATTCCAGTGGTCTGCTATTAACAAAAATTCTGTTGTGAGCCAGTAGGTTTTGGGCAGTTAATTTCAACTTGTGTTTTTGAAAGGTTCACTTTAACTGGTTATCAGTATTTCAGTAATATAACTCGGAAAGAAACGGATACCAGAAATATCTTTTTAAAAGTACGTCTGCAACTCTGCCCATAAATTAAGCAATTAAATATGTAGGATCTATGGTTAGACACCTACAGACTCGACTGAATAAACAACAATCTAATAGGGTGAAATAAATCTATACAACTGTGGGTCTCATAGTAACATGTGAGACTAAAGATATACGTCAGTATATTCTATTGCTCGAATGTGCTAGTGTTTTGAACATTTAACCCACTGTATGTTTATGGCCTTTTTTCCCTTCCCTTCCTCCCACCCACCCCCCTGTAATTTCGTTCCTTTGGAACGTGATTTAGCGTGGAATATTGAATCTCTTCATTTCAGGGCAGGCGCACTGTTTACCTGTAACTCATATGCAACTGTATCTTAATGGGATCTCAAAGGAGGGGTCAAGGTTATTCAGTTTCCATGCTTAATTCATTTTTGAGGAGGTTTAAATAGAGACTGACAGCATGCTAATGTTTGATAATTGTTGCCACCAGCTAAGGGGAGAATCAATGATCACCTACTACCTCTGTTGGTTTTAGAAACAGATCTTGAGACTGAAAAGTCAAAGTCATTAATCAGTCCGTCGTATGATCTACATAAAACAAACTACATCCTCTCAGCGCATAAAGCATGTCGTCTCTTGTTCATGCATGTTATCTTTCAATTTACATTTTATGTAGATTTGCCCAGCTCTATGATCTCCGGTCAATTTTCTGGCTTACAAGCATGTTTTAAACACTCCCAGCCTCTTTTCAGGTCTCACCATTTTCATCCTCAGCTGAAAATGCTGTTAGCTGAAGCTGCAAGTAGGAGGTGGCGTGTACCAAGAAGGGGGAAATCCCTGCCTGTGTGGTACAAAGAACAGCCATTTGCTAGCAGAAATTCTATTCAGAAGTGGCTGTTAATGAGAACTGATCTGCTAGCACTATTGTTTATATTATTTTACATAGTTTATATTCCTTTTTGTACTGTTTACATTAATTAATAGTAGTATAAACAATAAATAACAGAATTATTATTTGTTCTATGGCAGTATCAGTCTCAGTCACGCCTAGAATTTTTTCATACTTGCGCTGTGTAATTCCAGAGCCAAAAACAGTCTCTGCCCTAGTACTCATACCTGAGTATAACAATGATAGTTCAGCATAATAGGTAACACAGTTGAATATATTTCCAAATATATGTGTGGGCTGCATTATTAATCCCATTTAGCAGAAAGCAAACTGGAACACAAGTCACTAACTGATATTTTCACAATTTTCCATCAATTTGGAGTCTAGAATCATGGCATCTTCTTATACCTGGCCAACTACTTTCTCAGTGCTATTTCTTCTATATTACTCCAGCTGGCAGCCTGTGTTTCTGATGTTTAAGGCTTTGAGATTACTCTCAAGTGACAAATGATGATGTATGTATACACAGTTCAGTTCTTCTCACTTTGAGTTTAACTGGACTTGGAGATGCTAAGGCCCCTGGAAATTAGGCTCTTTGCTTTTCATCCTGGGCAATTGAGAAGAGAGTCATCCTGCTTCAATATGAGATTTTAACATTTGATTTGGAAGTATTTTCTGACTCTCACAAGCTTACAGAGCAACCACAGAAAAGACAAGTCTCTTGACATGCACCTTGTGCTTTAATCACAAGAACATGCTTAATTAGAGGCAAATTCTGACACTGAGTCAATTAGATCACTTGTGGAATAAGGCAGTCCTCAGCGAGAGTGACAGTGCCAAAATCTGGTCCTTGATAAATGAAAGGCAAAGCTGGGTACCTCCCTATGACTTTGATGACAGTGCACAGTAGCTCCCCTGTCTAAAAGTCTGAACATTTCCTGCCTTCCCTTATGAAAGCAAAGGATTTCTAAATATGTTCTATTATTATTATTTATTTAAAAATAGAGTAAATTATTCATTTTCTTTTTATTCTTATTTGAAGTAAAAATAGTACTCACATTCCTGATATTAATTGGTTGAGATTTTCAAAGCTGCATAGGCAATGAAGGAGGAGAATTAAAAATTCTGACTATCTTCCATCCGTCCACTCACATGGCACTCACCATTGCTATGGCTCTCCCAAGGGCTCCCTTTCCTACCTCTTGGTTCGGACTATGTCTTCTGTGCTTATTTGTTTCCCCAAATATCATGTAGCATATTTCAATTTAGCTTTGGAACAAGCTTACGAAAATAGGGCTGATTCTTTTGTCAGGGCATAGAATTTACTAGATTGCTGTGAGTGTCAAATGTTTCTAAGAGGTTACAGAATATCTACAGGGCATAGTAGAACTTCATTTATTTTTTGTTTCTAACCTTTTAGAGCCAGTAAATTGAATTAGAGGGAAAATTGGGTAAATATTTTGAAGAAAAGGAAATCTTCCCATACTACATTGATAAATTTCAAAATTCTATATGTTTAACCTGCTCAGATCTATGGTTAATATTATGCATTCCTTCTCCTGAGGAAGTAGTAACAGCAGAAAGCTCAGAAGCCCATCACTCTCCAGCTGCAAGGTGAGTATTTATCCAGATTAAGATTGTATATCACCAACGAACATCAAGATCTCTTGTGGAAAGTAATGCTCTAACCTTAATAATTATGCAAGCTCAGGATAGGTCATCTGACCAAGAGAAATTTTCTTACAGGCGGTAAAAGTTCCCAAGACTACATGAAAAAGAAGAGATCAGTGGCAGTACTACTGTGATTGTTCATACAGCAGGAAGAAATTCTTCCTGAGGAGTGGAAAGAAGGCATAAGGGGCCAAAATTGTAATGAAGACATGGAGTTATAACAGGAATAAATTTAGCTCCATGAGTTTAGATGAGCAGCCTGGACAAAATGGTACGTGACAGCTCTTCGGAGACAGGTTTTCCTCGGAGTCTGTACTGCCACTTTAGCACTACATGTTTTTCTTAGCCCTAATCATATGCAGTGCAAGAAAGGAAAGAAACTCAGCTGCTTCTAACTGCTGAAAAAGACAGTAGCTTTAGAAATTTTGATGAATGAGTAAATGGATGGATGGACAGAGAGTAGAACCCCACCATATAAACTCCTCACAATTTAGGCTGGCCAATTTTCTGATCCTTTCTTCAACGAGCTAAGAGAAGCACATGGTGGTAACACTTGGAAAACGTCAAGCTCAGTATCACGGTGTTCTGACATTGATCAGATCTCTTATGCAGGTAGTTAGAGATTCTCCACCTTTTTAAAAGGAGAAAAAGTACTAAAAATGTTTCTCCTTTTTGCATGATATCAAGACGCCAGAATAAAGTGAGTGACAGATCATCTTAACTAACCAGCATATTGGGCTATTGTCATTAAAAAAGTATTTTGTGAAGGGTTAGAGAAATCATGTAGACTGAAGAAACAAAAATAGAAACTATTTTCAAATAAAGAAAAATTATTATTTATGACAATTCTCATCCAAAGATATAATTAGTATTCTCCACTAGAATTATGGATCAACACTAAAATAAAATTAAAAAATCTTACAAAATGAGTTTTTTTAAAAAAAAACTTCAATCATCTAACCAACGACAAAACCGCAGTTATTAAATACAAGAAGTTTACTGTAATAATACGTATGTCATCAGAGGTTTCCTTTTGCATACAACTTTCTGACAGCATTTTTACAATGCATTTAAGTTTTAAGCAGCAAAAATTGTACATCTGGATATTTTCTTGATAATCAAAAGCTACTAATATAAGTAAAAATATTCAGATTTTTGGCTAACATTCTTTTTGTTTTTTCATCTGAAAGTGTTTGCATATGTACTTGACTTCCAGGCAGAAATTTAGATGTGTGTCCTCTAAATATTGGGAGCTGGTGCAAGTAAGTTGGTAGAGAAACAACTACTTTGATTTACCCTTGCAATTTATTTTTGGGCACAAAAATATTGCTATACCTTTAATATATGCAAATTGCGTGAACATGGAGCACAGGCCTGCGTCCTTTGAAAAATTCCTCCTTAATCTGCTAGACAACCTCGGTCGCGTATTTGGATAAAGCAGCAAAATTAATGGATGGAGGGAAAGCGGCAGATGTAATGTATTTGGATTTTAGAAAAACATTTGATACAGTATCTGACAAAACCTTACTTGAAAACTTAATTGAAGTTGGCTTGGAGAAGAACAGTGTTATGCGAATTGAAAACAAACATTAATGGATAAATGGGTAAACAAGACGGCAAAGAAAGGGTAATGATAAACCGCAGTGTAATGATTGAGGAGTGGTGCCTACCGGGGCACCAGAGGGATCAGCCTTTGGTCTTATGTAACATCTTTATTAACGATCTCAAATACAGAGTAAGCAACATATTGACAAAATTAGTGGATGATACTAAGTGTGCAGGAGATGTAAAGGAGAGGAATAAAGAATTAGATGATTTAATTATAACGGCATGAATACAGAGTAAACAAAAGAAACTTCCGATTGTTTCGATGTACAGCAAGCACTGCAGCTGGATACAGGAAATGCAGCAAGGAAAAAATCTGTGGGATAGAAGATCTTCTGATAAATGATCCAGAAAGAAGATCTAGAAGTGGCAGCTGACAATTAAAAATAAATATGAGTTTTCCTTATAATACAGCAGCAAAGAAAGACTAAGGCTTTCGAGGTCTGAAGATGCAGAAAAATCTTGTCATAGTATCTTACACGACTGTGGTCTTCAACTCAAATGGAACTTTTTTTTTTTTGCTCTGGACTGCTGATAAGAAAACATGCCATCTGGAGCAACAAATAAACATATGATCAGAAGGGAGCTACATAGAAAAAGAATAGGAAAAGGCTAAAGGATACTTGATATTTAAGAAATATGATAATGGACGCCACAGTTCTGAACACAGTTGACAGCTGAAAACAGGAAACTTTTTTGAAGAAGATGTAACTGAAGACAACAGGATAAGTCTGAAAGTAAAATGTAAGCTGAATAAGAAAGTACAATATCCTTTATATTGAATATAATTAGCTGTAGAACAGTTGCCTTAGGAGAATGATGGAATGAACATACCTGGTTGATTTTTACAGTAAAAGTTTTGATTGCATCCCACTTCTTTGAGGTGGCAGAAAATGTTTTCTGCCTTGACACGTGTCCAATAGCTCAGTTACACTCCACACACCTGACACACCTGGTCTAAACCACAAGTAGGGTTGAAGCCATCACAGCTGGTCAGCTACAGTGATTTAGCACATATGCAGGTGGGGGCCCCATCTTCTCTAAGAGCCTCTTCAGTGATAGAAAAGCTGGACGGTAGCAGGGGTGAAGGGAGCATCTGGAAAGCTAGGCTGTCCTCTAGGGAGACTGCACAGCTCAAAAGCCCAGGGTAGGGCTTGGAACTAGGATTTACATCTCCCTGTGCCAGCTTTGACGAATTTGGTGCAACATTACATTGCAAAGGGTGTCTGGGAAATTCTCTGACTATCATGTGAGGTGTCAACATGTATGTAGAGGTGTTATGTAAAGTCTAGTGCGGCTATGGTAATCAGATGTATCAAGTGACAAGCTGCTCACAAAGTCTTGGAATCCGAGAGAGTTCCACATGGGGATGCACCTGGATTGAGAAGCAGGCAGCCTCGCCAAGGGGTCAGAGGAAGAGGAAATCAGCTTCCCATGGAAGGCACTGCCCTAGTCAAATGGCTATTCAGGGAGCCTTTGCCAGAGCTTCTTGCAGAATCAGCTGTGGTGCATCGTCAAAGGCAACAGGCTGGCGGCTGCGCGACCATACACCGCACAGATGCTTTGAGAGGCATGGTGCGTCAGAAAGCCAAAATGGCTCCTCGTACATAGGGGAAACTGGCCCTTCTGAGAGACATAAACAGCGAAGTAGGATGTGATGGCATTTGCCTGGAGCCAGCCTTTGTGGGGAAGGAATTAGCCCTTTACTTCCTCTCCTTGGCAGAACAAGCGTGCCTAGCCACATGTCTGTGCCGTGTGGAAAACACAACTACTGAGGCTGATAATGACTCTGGGACTCCGAGGCCGACAAGGAGATTAATGCTATGATGAGTTTCACTGCATATGGTTGTGATGGTCATTTTTTATTAGTCTAGGAGGAAAGTTTAGTTTTGCAAAGACCTTGTGTGGCATTAGCCTTGTTACGTAAATCTTGGTAGAGGACATCACAGCAGCAGCAAAAGCGTTTCCTTTCTGCCTCTGAAAAGGGTTAGTTCTCGAGCCAGAATATGTACCAGATGAGGATGTATCTTGTGCTGTCTCAGAAGGATCAGGGTCTACTAGATAATCGACATTAAAAGCTTCTCTACATTGTGTAAAGCAGGGTGTGACCAGTACCTCATATTTGGGGAGTTCTTCTTCCCTCCTAAGGGATCCTAGAGCACTCTGTCCCGTCATCTGACACTAAAATGCAGCCACCTCTGGGGTGGAAGCCAGCAGCCATTCAGCATCAGGGAGAGTGCCATTTTTAAGCAAGACAAATGCATGGAAGAAAGACCATCTGCTAGCATGCCAGTCAATTTGTAGATACAAGTAGATCCATAGCAAGTTGTGACAATCCTATGTGCCAGAGCCCCCCTCCAATATTTCTAACAGAGTACAGGCTAGCATAAGGAAGTCATTTGTGTATGTACTAGTGGTGCTGTCAGTCACTGGGAGGATTCTTTCATGAGATATCAGTAATCTCCCCAAGGACAAGTGACTGAATAGATCTGGTGATATGAGGCAGTGGATCCTACCATAAAAGGGCACAAAGGTAGGCACAACAATTTTTTTGCTCAGCTCTAGTCAGGGGCCTTTGCCAAAGTCTTGAGCCAAAGCTCCTCCGGAGGAGTGCCCAGAAACGTTTGGCTCTAAACCCAGGCTTAGGGATCTCTAAGTGCCAAGTTGTAGAAGCCTCATGGAGTCTCTGTGGCCAAAACTGTGGAAAATGAAATTTACTCTGAATAGAGCCCTTATAGATCAAACATTCAGAGTAGACTAAACATCTTTGACAATGAGTCTAAGATTTCATGGCAAGGCAATTTTGCTCAGTAATTTGTTCAGATCTAAATGCTTTTAGTTCTTCTAAGTTCATTTCTCACTAAATTATTTTCTCAGGACAGTTTGTTTGAAGATAATAAGGCATTCAAGTCTCAACTACAGCAGGACCTTTGCAATACAAGTGCATGTGTTATAATACCTTATTTTCCGTCATGGAGATTTAATCAAATTCACTAAAATGATGGACTGTAATAGAGATTTTTCAATAATGTATGTTAAAAGGGTCCTTATGTAATGGCTTAGAAGTAGGGAGTGAAAAGATGATAGTGTGTTTCAGCATACAATATGCTATGAAGGATTAGCTAAACTATTGGGAAGCCCACACAGGTCTCTACCACCCTTAGTGCTTGTGAGTCATTATGTTTGTTTCTCTGGTAAATTCGGTAAACTGGGGTACAGTATATCACACAGCAATGCCATTTATCATTCCATTCTCTAATAGGAACATAAAACAACCATTGATTGCAAACAGCCTCTTTTCAAGATTCACTACACTGTTTGGCATTTCCAAATGTTTTTATGTTGGCAAGCTATTATAATAACTCATATGGGATCAAAATGCGTATAACTTATTCCAAAGTATTCCACATGCTAATTAAGTAAACAGAAGTGCACTTGTCCCTACCTCCCCCATCAAAAGTGAATACGCTTTTTCTCCAGAACATTGTTTCCCTTCAACTTCTTCTCTTTATGTATCACACTAAACCTTCTTCCCCCACCTCCAGCATTCATATTCCTTTTCACTGACTCTCTTGTTACTGTCTCTGTCTTTTCATGTATCTAAAATATTAAAGTGAAGCAAGGTAATGAGTCACTTTTTATCTCTCCAAGGAGGAGAGAAGAAGATGACATACTGTGCGCTGATCTTACTAAGAAAAGTACAGTATATGTAGAGGTTTTTTGTTTTTATTTAATCCTTACTTTATCAAAACTGCATTGCACGAGTCATCTTCATTCTCTGAAAAGAAAAGAGCAAAGCAAAGCGAAGGCAGGTGAAAGAAGCACTAACAATGATACCAATTGCAACATTTTTCCTGTTCATTTTGGGGCACTGTGTACTTTAGTGCAGCTTGAAGATAGTCATGTCAAAAAATGTTTGATATGTATTAATTTCAAGGAAAATAAGCTTCCCCTTGATGTCCATGTGTGTAAGTCCCATTTGTATTACTCATCCACATAAACCAAGGGAAGAACAGACCTCTTAGAGTTAATTGTATCCTCACATTTGAAGCCAGAACTACAATCTGCCATTCGATTGTTTATGGCTTACGTCTTTTTGCAGATAGCCGGTGCCGCTAATGTCTTTGCAGAGCACGAATGAGAAGTGATCCCTAAGCTGATGTTTTGCGATACACACTCTGCAGAAGGCAGGGGAAAGGCCTGGCTGCCTGGGTCTCCCCCAGTGCAGTGCTGAGGAGCATTTCAGAAGACTTTCACTCTAAATTGGTCACTTGGCTTAAGGACTTGAGGGGCTGTGCACCTACAATGCGTCTGCGAAGGAAGCAGCGGGGGATGAGGGTAAAGAGTCAAGCCTGGCACGTGAGAAGCACTGGGGCCGGGCCAAGAAATCGCTCTCACTAAGGAATTTTCAAAGGAGTTCACCTGGGTGAAAATGGTCTTTGAGGTACAAATCGTTCACACCCCAACTTGTGGCTATAATCGCTTATGCCAGAGGAACAGCCAAAACCAGCTGCTCCACATTGTCTCATTAGGTCTGCCATTTTACACACAGCAGCCAAAGACAAAACAGGCAGTTGCTTGGCAGCAGCCTGGGGCTGTTTGGCACCACTGCAGAAGCATGCTCTTAGCTCAGACTGTGGCCAACCTGAGGCACAGAGAGAAGGAGAAAGAGAGGAGGAGGAGGAGGTGGTCCACAGGCAGTGCCAAGCTTCATTATTGCAACAAGATTTACAGGTTGTAAGTTAGCTTTCTAAGCAGGTAATGACGCCTGCGAGGACAGAGAGGGACATACACCTTACCTGGATCTCTCAGGAATGCTGTGAGGTCTGGGAGAGCTGTGACTGAAGGGAATCATGTTGTATCTGTGCTGCTCTCGAATTTGGTGCTGGGCACCCATCCCTGGATGTTTTCGTGAAAACACAGGGTATGGCCAGCCAGCCTTCCAGGGCTTTGGGGAATAGCTGATTGCCATAGACTTTAATTGCTATTATTGAAAGATTCGCTCCAATCACCCCAAGCTTCAGCTCAGGCACCTATCATGACTAAATTTCATAGTGATAATACATCTCCCTTTACTATGGCTCTCTCAGACTGCATTCCTCCAAAACAGCCATCATAAAGGAAGGAGACAGTTTATGAGAAAGACCTTTTTTTTTTTTTTCCCCAAGTAAGGGTTGCCTTTCTCTTATAGTATATGTTACAAATGTGGAAGTAGAGTATACAGGGCTAGCTATGAATCTTCCACTTTAAGATGATGAGGTATCAGCTTGCTGATACAGCATAACTTTAGTACTCTCCTATTTATCTATGTTGGAGGACACAATATTAATCCCTTCAAAATAATATCTCATAACTTCCATTGCAAATCCCTGAGGTCCCTCACAGGGAAGCCGGAAAAATGCATATCCTGCTGAAAGAATGAGTCCTTTTCAGTAAAGAAAGTGAATTTTTATTTATTTATTTTTCTTTACTGCCCTGCTGTCTCCTCTGTTTTCCTGAGGCCATTGTTAATGATCATAAGACCACTCAGCTTCTGGACATTCTGGTCCCAATCCAGCAGCACTAGGATGAAGAGCACAAAACATTTGCATTTGGATACCTCAAATTTATCTTGCTCCCCTGGGTCTTTTACTTGGTCATTCGTCTCCTTCATGACATATGTAGCAGCATCTACTACGATGAAGAGTGGACTGCTCTGTGCAGTAGGGCTGGCATGGCTGGAATGATAAGGCTGGATGCCAGCCCATTCCACCAGGAATAATATGCTTGGTACACTATCCTTGCCAGCACAGGGAAGACTTATAGTCTCAAATCCATCCATTGGCTGCCTAGTTAGCTTACTTTTTTCAGAGAAGTTTTTTAAGTGTGATATACTAAACTTAACTACACGCTCAGCCTTCCTCAGTTACCCTAGGACATAAGAGAGCTCAGCTCACCACACCCACCTGAGTCTAACTTCAGAGCTGCAGGCTGAAGCAGTTGCCAAGGCCTTTTGCAGGCTTCAGGAGTAACACTTTGACTGAACTGAGCTTAAGAAAATATTCAAGCAAGTATTTAACTCTCAGCTGTGCTTTGGGGAAAATCTCTTAGAAAATGTGCACCAGAGCTGGTGGGGCCAAACTCTGCAGAATGCCCACACTGTAGCCCAAAACCCCTGAGAAACAAATGCAGGCCTCGGAGTAGTTTGTCAAGGCACTTGTGGCTGTACTTGTGCAGGACGTGTTTATACAAGAAATTATGAAAAGTGCACAATATCGTCTGAAAAGAAATAAGCCCTCATGGGTGCAGCTCCTGTTCCTGGAGAGAAATTTAAAAAGAATCACGGTTTGTAGTATGTTTTCTTAAATTTATGCTGTACCTTTGAATAAGCTGAGATTTTGAAAGTTCCTCATTCTTATAAGAAAATGTATTCAAAACTTACTCTTCTCGAGATGATACTTGTATTTTCTTTCCAGCGCTGAGAGGGGGGAGAAAAAAAAGGAGAAGAACATGAAATACATTCATGTCTAAACCGGAATCCTCACAGTCAGGGCAAACTGGGGACACTCCAAAGAATATCAAGTATTAAGAAGCAAAGAGTGTTCCCCCTTCTATCGTTTAAATGTCTTTTTTCCCCCCCTCACAGTACGAAATCAAATCTTATAACTAAACTCACAAGATTTCAGGCTGCAGCAGCATACTCCGAGCATCCTAAGAGCATCGAATGGAAAGTTGTATATCCCTTACAGGTACCGAGAGTAGCACAGCCCTTTCAGAGTATGTAAGCCATACATTCACAACCTGTTTTCAAAGGGGCTCACAAAAGGCATGTGTTCTGTGTACAGAGAGGGAGAACGTATAGGAAGTTAATGTGTGTTCAGGGCAGTGTAACACAACCCTCTTCTCTGCTATTCCCTTCTCCTGGCATCAGGGTGGATGTAATTCTTCTCATGCATTATTGATAGGCCCAAAAGCCTGCCAAGCTAGCCTGCTTTTTTTGTGACAGACAAAGGAGGGTACACGGATGGCACCTCTCACTGCTCGGGGCTCTGCTTTCATTAAGAACATTTTCTGCCTGTTCTCCAAGGGCACCCTCTGTCAGAGACAGCCACGCAATAAAAAAAAATATGGCTTTGAAGTCCAGTGAATAGAAACAAAATGAATTAGCGTTCAGGTGTTCGTGCAACCTGATTACAAAGGCCCGATTCAGTGGCGTCCTTCACACCTTTTCACTTGTCCCTGCATAATCTCGACACATCTTTTAGGCTCTCTGCCTTTCTAGTCCCCCTCCTTCCCACTCCCCCCCCATCCCTTTATTTCCTAATGCTTGCAGGTCCTCCAGGAAGACACAAGCACTTACAGTTGTTGAGTGATTAAATATTTATAATCAGGGCAATGAGTGAGGTGTTGAATAATAAATGCTAAGGTTGAGGCGGCCTTAGATAATTTCTGCAGATTTCTTCATCCACAGCCTCTTTGATACTAAGGCAAAATCCTTTTAATTAACAAAAACTTTTTTCTTTTCTTTTCTTTTCTTCTTCTTCTCCTTTTTTTTTTTAACAGCTGTGACAGTCAATAGCCCTTTATCGCTGTTTTGTTCATGAACCTTAACCCTGCGACAGGGCTGGAGCTGTCATTAAAACCTTAGACAGACATGCATAAAATTTACATTGGTTGTTGCTTCCTCACATTTGGTTTTGTTTTGTATTTGCCCACATTCACTCAAACTGCTTGCTCTACATCAGCTAGGTATTTAGTGAAGAAAATGAAGTCTGTAATAAATGGTCAGTCAGCTATTGAGGACAGTTATAGCATGTTGAGATGGGCACGATGAACGACTGTTACATAAAGCTTCTTTATAGAGCTGTAATTGTAGATAACACTGTACTTTACAAAACAGACTGGAGCAGACTAGAGCTAGATTATCCACAGACTTTTGTTGAGCTGAACTAGCACTGAATTTAGCCTTTAGTATCCTTCTTTGCCCTCCTTAATCTCCTTTGACAGAACTGAGGATTTTTTGAATGATTTTTCTTTAAAAATTAGTATTTTTTTAAAGTTCTGGCTTCTGGAGTCATGTGAGAATTTCAGCATGAGGGAAGGAGGGCTATTTTTCCTTAAGAAAGATTTCAAGCAGTAGCGACTATGGAGAAAAAGGCTGTAAAAGTGATGGCTCGTGAGATCAGAAGTCATACAGCAAGTAAGAATCACTTTCCTTTCCCTCTCTCCTTCTAGTTACATTCACTCTTATGACTATGCAGGAGGCTGATTTGTTGGTTCTGAAAGCTGAAATTTGGCTAAGCTGCTGCAGGCATAACACAGACAAAGTAAAATACAAAGCCACATCACCTATAAGCCAGGGTTAAGAGCTATGACACATTTCAGTGTCAAAGTTGACTTAACCCAGAGTATAAAGCAAACAATTACAGAAGCATTAGGAACCTTGCAGTCTATCTCTGTTTATGTCACTATATCATGATTGGTATATCACAAAACTCCTCTGCAAAATGGATGTTACTGTACTTCCTTATGTGACAAGAAGCTTGGAAAATTATTTCTAATATTTTGCGGTCTTCAAATCAGAAAGGAACTGTAAAACATTCAAAATTTAAAGGGGTAGGCTAAAATTAGAAGTTTTAGAAATAAATGAAGTGTTGGGAATCCATTGTTGTAAAGTGCTGTAGCTGGATGCTGATGAGGAATACTTGTACGGATACATTCCATTGCTTAACTTCTCAGAGAAAAATACAGATCAGGTTAAATTAAGTTGTCCACTTAAGCATAGTTGCTGAAATAAAAAAACAAATAGGGGCTGACTTTAAATAAAAACATCATCATGCTAATAAGTCTCTGTATAATGTAAACAGTACTGCTGTTCTGGTCATATTATCACTTGGCTCAGACAATTTGAAATAGCATGACATCCAGAAGAATGCAGGAGTTGGGACTGGAATGCAGGAAGGAAAATGGTGGCATCCATGTGGACTAAGAAGTTCACCAGCATTGAAAATATTTCCTCTCTTTACATATGAACATCCAAATGCCAGTACAATGCAGCAATAGAAGTAGCAAGCTGAGCTTTCTGGAGGATTTTCTGTTGTTATTGTTGCTAAACTCTGTGTTATGCTATAATCTTATCCTCCAGCCCAGCTTCACTCTGCATGGTTGCTTTGTCCACCTGTTGCACCTCACCAGACATCGAGGCTGCAATCCTTAGGAAATTCAAAAAAGTATTTTGCTGTGCACATGGATCATTCATTTCTGGAAAGGCAGGGGGAAGAAAGGATTCAGTAAGAATAAGATGTTTTCAGGAACAGGTCTGGATTGTAAACTCTGTAAGATAGCATATGTCGTAGTAGCTGTCTCTATGGTGTCTGTCCTTGTAATATGTTGACCCTAGGTGCTACAAAACTTATGTGCTCAAATTAATTTAATTGCTTACACCTTTTTGGCATTTGAAAGGGGAAAAAATCATTACAAAAATCAATTCTCCTAAGTTAATTCAAACCCTCAAGCTTTAACTTCTCATACTCCTCTACTTCCTTTACATAGTGTTTTCCAAATTTGGGTACTTCCCTTGGGACTCTGGGTCAGATTTTAGGTGTAATATGCTGTAAACCCACTGGTTTTGGGGGAGCTGCTTCTGATTTTCACTGATAAAGTGAGCTCAAAGTTGAGTACTGCTCTAGAGAACAAACGCCCATCTACACTTTGGCCCTTTACATCACTTGTCTGTATCTTGGTATGTATAAGGCGTTACAAAGCTAAGGCTCTGTTACCCATGCAGAAAGGTGAAAAAAGGCCTTGAGGTGCTCGAGATCTAGACCCCTCCAAAATGTAGTGCTCTGCCCCAAGTCACCTGTTACTCCTCCGACCAGTAGGAGTCCAGTTTGGAAACAGATAAAATGCCTGTAGTGAATGTCTCTCCAGAACAGGACCATTGGGGCTAAGAAAACGAGATCTTCAGTCTCACTGGAGGTATGTGAAGTCTTTGGTCATCAAAGTGGGTGAAGCATACCTTCCACTAACCTGTTGGTATAGGTGCCCTTTTTTTGCGTGTTTATTTACAAGCCTAGATTTAGCAGGGTAAGCCAGGAGCAAGGGTCAGATAGGGACACTGTCTTCCCAAATGATGCTACATACTTTTTACCATATATGATAGACAGTATCCTTTGTGCAGAGTGAGCTGTGTAAAAGACTTCAGCTGGGTATTTAGGCTTGAAAGGAGACAGTACAGAGCAGACAGAACTTATAATGAGGCAAGGTCTTAGTTCTTTGCTTGGTTCAGCCACTGATTTAATAGGAAAGGAGTTAAACTTTTTCCTTCCTCCCCACATAAACTTTTAATATTCAGAAGCAGAAACTGCCACTTCACGTACATTGGCGTATTTCCTATTAGGGAGCAGCAGATCTCCGTTAGGGCTTCTAGGTGGCATTTTAACCCAAAATCATTTTAATCCAAAATCATTATATATAATAATATTTGTGTTATATAATAATATGTAACAATATACAATGATAATAACAAAAATAACAATAATAAAGTAAATACCACATGAAAAGACATTAATCCCTCCCTTGTAAACATCGCAAATTCAATAGCAATCCCTAGATTTATTAACAAATCTCACTTTACAAAAAGAAAATGAACATACTTGGAAAATTAAATCTATATCAGGGCCTCAACACAAAATCTGCATAAATATTTGACTATAATATTTCTGTCCTAATAGTATTCATTCGTGTAATACTTTATGCTCCTCAGTTTCCCTTTGTCAGGCTCATCTTTACACAAGCTATCACGCACCCTGAGATAGCACTTTACAGGCATAGCAGCAGTGAACATGCCACAGCTAGAGCAACGGATGGTAAAAGGTTACTTAGAATTGCCTCCAAATTTCGTTTCCTCTCCCCACCAAGGGGTAATTGCTAAACCACCAACAGCTAAATAGATTTATCACCAGATGCCAAGGCTGCTAAGTTCCAGACATGTCTTTCCCAGTAGGGGCCACTACAGAGCATTAAATAGGAAGAGTGGGAAGAGAAAATGAGTGCTGTATAACAGAAAGAACCAGGTAAATATGAAAAATGCTTCACTGGAAGATTAATCCTTCTTGTAGTCCACCGTTAAAGTAATAAAAGGTTTATGATTCATTTCTTACATTATAATGGAGGAGGCAATTAGTAATTACTGGATTTATAGTATTTGTTGTGTTAACTCAGCCAATAAAATACACAGCAAAACTGTTTTTCTGAAGTACATTCATTGCAAAGTAATGTTCTTGAAGCATTAAAAATGCAATCTAGTGCACTGCACTTCATGTGTTATTATAGAAAGAAGGATGGTTCTCCAATGTACACTGAGGTATTAAGAACTCAGATATTTTCTTCCTTTTTCTATGCAATTTTTTTCCCAAAGAAAGGTCAAAAAACTAACTGCAGTAATAAGAATGAGCACAAAAACCCACATCTGCTAAATGTCTATTGTTAAAAGACTAAGCACACTTTCTCAATCAAACTACCACATCTTCCCCCTTAATGTGCAATCAAGCTTGGGTCTTTTCTTAGCATGGGGGAATGGCTCGACTCACACTGTCTTCATTGGCTACTATCATTTCCTTCTTCTCTGCCCTAAAAATACTTTTTCTTTCCACTGAAGTACTTCATTAAAATATTATTTGCTTCAGCAGTATTTTTCTCCTGCTGTGAATCAGAATTCCATTATTATATATTGTTTGAATGCAGGTAAAGATTTATGTTCTGGCACTAGTACAAAGTAAATTTTCTATTAAAACCTCTCTTAATATACAGCAAAAAATGTGACCTAAATTAATAAAAAATAAAAGTATTATTCTGTTAATTTCTCATATCTCACCTCTCTGTGCCTAAAGGAGCTGAAGAGGTAGCAAAATGATTGATTTATGATGTATCCATGTTCAGCTATTGGGCCTCTGTCCACGCGCTAAATTAAACATGTAGACTAATAGAAGACACATGACTTTCCAGCCAAAAAACACAACCATCTTTTGCTTCAGCCAAAGGATAATATATAATAAACGCCACAAGTCTAGTGGGACCCTACTGGCAGGGAAGGGAAAAGGAAGGGGAAGAGGAAGGAAAGAAATTTGAGGAACCCGCTTTAATCTGCACCATTAAGTGAGGCATTTTTCTACATCTCATGACTGTAAGCACTACCCCAGTGAAATTCAGGGTTGCCTGTGCTGCTGCCAGCATGATCTTTCATACCTTGCTTAAATGTTTGCATTAAAATTGCAAAAACAAGACTGACTTTCCACCCACTGAAAAACATCTGCTCCACAATGCAAGTGATCAAGGCAGGGATACCCTTGTAATAAAATTCCCTTCTAAAAGTTGTTAAAATAGAAATTATAGTGTCATGTGTAGAACCCTCAGGGGTTCTTTGAAAACCACTTCCCCATCTAAGTATCTACCTTTGTCAAACCAAAATAGGAAACAGCCAATCCTATCAACTATTTCAAGTCAAAAGTTTCTTGACAAAACAGAATCGTTACTCCTAGAAGTGAATTTCTGCTGTTTCACTAGAGAAAAAGCTGTTTGAAAATTTCAAATGGTCAAAATTATGAAAGCAAAGTCTCTTTCTCAATCCAAACATTTTTCTGACTCTACTGCCTTCAGAATTTTGATGATGATAACTGATAATATTGTTTTTTGGTTTCTATGTGAAAATAAATGAAATTTGCATATTTTTTTTTTGAGGACGATAAAAGCTTACTTCATCCAGCACCAGTAATGGGATCTACTGTAAATGCGTTATTTGTTACATGGGGAGAAACCTTATAAATCTAGCTTGTAAAAAATACAAATAAGTCATATGGTATACTTTTTATCACTGCTGACTTTATATACAGTTTAAAACGTGAAGAAAGGCTTGTATGCCTTGAAGCCTGTTGTTTTTACCAAGTGTATCAGTTGATCTAATAAAAGATAATGACTCTACAAACCTTCCCTTTATGCACACGTTTCACACAGTCTAGCTAGAGACAGAAGGGAAAAAATTAAGTTCGCAAGCCTTGCTAGCAAAGTCCCATGGAAAGGACAATGAATTTGTCTGGATGCAATATGTAATAAACAACCCTGCGAAAAGAAGGCAGAAGCTTGCACAGCATCTGCTTTGCAAACTTAAATAACTTGGCCATTTAAGTTTTTTTGTTTGGTCTATTGCATATGGCAAAATGGTCCAACTGATGCACTCAGTACCATCAGTATTTCATTTTTAAAACTAATCTGTTCTCTTCACTCCCCCCTCCCCATGCTGATGGTGGATCAGTTTAATATCTGGATTGCTGGCAGTGCACTTGAGTGCTGGTGAGTCAGCTAGATGGGAATGCTCCCTCTGAGTCAGTGTGGAGCCAGCCTCCCAGCATGGTGCTTGGGGACACTCTGGTGCTTGAGCTGCAATCGTTTTGATCAGAGAAAACCAAAGCTCTGAACAGTTGCGGTCACTTGAGATCACATGGAAAAAATTGAGATATTACGCCAGTATGCTCAGCAAACTCAAAAGACAACAATAATTGCATTAGGCCAGATCTGCTCACACTCTGCCAGGAAGCTTGATGAGATAAAGATAGTCATCTTTGTTTTCTATCATTAAGGAGTCAAGATCATTATTATTTTTTTATTAGAAGAAACGATATAAAAGTTGCTATATTCCACACTGGGAGTGGTTTCATTTCAATGCCACAGAAAGCAATTCTGACACATATAAGCTGTAGGATTCCACATGACAAGAAAGAAATCAGTCCTAGCTGTGCTTTTCCATTGATTTCAATGGAGCTTAGAACACTCCTAGAGTTTTTAAAGCATCTATAAATCATCAAGAAGAAAATAAAAGATATTTAGTAACAAATGAATTCTTTCACTAAGAACTGTACTACCAATTCTTTCCTTAGCCTGTAAGCTCTTTTCAGCAGGGACCAGATTTTTATTCTGTATTCACTCGGTGCACGCCACAGTCAGATCTGTTAAATTTTTGAATGATGTATCTCAGCACAGATACAACAGCCTCCCTGATGACAACGATGTCCATAACAATAAATTCAACACTTTCCGGTAAACAACAAATATAATTATTACACTACATTTCTGTTTATTATTTAAGCATTTTAGTTTCCCATAGCAAAAGTTTGTGTCACTGGCTATGCAGCCAATTAAATACACAAAAATGAACATCTGCAAAATTTCCAGCCAAAAAGAAAGCTCTAATTCTTTCTTGCTTTAAGAAAGAAAGAGACAGGCTGACAGAGAAGATTTTTCTACATTTCATTCTAAAATATTCTAGCTCTTGTTATAACCACCATCCCCCTCATTCACATAGTTGCATGGTTAGTTGGCAGTTTACTAGGGATTCATCATGTACACAGAAAACCATCTGACAAACAAAATTAATTCAGTGAAAGGGACAATAACACTAAAGCTTCAAAGCAATACGAGATGCACAGGTCAGGAAAAACGATTATGGTATTTTAAGTAAAACAAATAAACATTTAGTTTAGCACTGTGTAAAAACGAAAAGCATGTTTCATGATATGTGAAGATCGAATGAAACTCTGTACAAAATATATGTTGAGATCCTGACCTGAGAACACATGTGGCAGGATAGGATTCAGTGCAAAATTAAAAGGAATGAGTTCTCCACCCACCAACTTTAGCAGTGCTGCTAGGCACTGTAATAATTAATTGAGCCTTGATATTTCATCAGCCTTTGATTACAGAGTGGAGCTGAGTGGAACATTTCACACAGAAAGTGAGACAATGTTGCAATGAAGTCAGAAAAAAAATATCACATTTCACCCACCATAGTTTAGTGAACTTTGACATTTGATTTCACTTAGCAGAATGAAAAATTGCATGTGAGTAGAGAAGGGGAGCACAGTGCATTGAGAGGGGAAAGGTAAGGGCTAGGCAGAATACTGTTCTCTAAATGTTTCACATATTGAGTAATTAGTGCTTGAAGATACGGGAGCAGATTCTCAGTTTGACCAAAATTTTGATATAGGCGGAGCAGAGAGGCTGGAGATCTCCCAGGGGTGACACCAGCAGCCCCAGCCCTTCTGACCAAACTCCGGACACTCTGACACCTATCCCAGAGCAGGACAAAGGCTGCTCCAACTCTCACTAGTTGGTCAAGGTCCCTGAAGAAATGTGGGCCAGCTGAGCATAGGTGGAGCAGACACTGAAATGTAGCCCTCGATGCCCTGTGACAGTGATGTGTTTCAGAGCGAAAGTGCCGCCCGAGGCCAGCCACGCCAGCCTGTGCTGCCTGAGCTGCCTTGGTGCGATGGGACTTGCAACCCTGATGCAGCTCGGAAGTCAGCGGAGGGCTGGTTATAGGAAGTGAACTAGAAAATAGTAGTGTTCATTTTTATGACTGAAAGCATTCAAACTCGCCGCAGCACTGCTCAAGTCCCTCAGCATCACGTGGCTTTCCAAGAGCAAACCGTATTCTGATTGAATTTTGCCACTAATTTTAGTGTAAGCCTTAAGGAGTTTGGGGGGGGGGGGGTTGTGCGTAGGGGGCCTTTGTACACCCACTCCATTTAGGGTGAATTTTACCATCTCTCAGTAGCAGATCCTGGTAACGGGGGTGGTGGGGGAGAGAATTCATTTAAGTATCGTGGGGAAAAAAAAGCAAACAAACAAGTATGTTTTAGCTATTTTTGATTGTGCAAATTCTGTATGTACATATATGGTGAAATGTATTACAATTACATAGCAAACTTTTTATTCAACAACATGATGCGAACAGCCTTGTTGCCAGGACTAGGAGTGCTTTGGATGAAAGAAGGTGGCGGGCGGGGGGGGGAGGGCGGGAAGGAACGGGAAGGAAAGACTGGGATGTGTGAAATGTAGGAGAGGAAATGTAAGAAGAGAGAAATCAGAACATGACACATGATAAGGCTACAGAAAGAGCAGCTGATAAAAAAGATAAGCATTAAAGGGGAAATTAAAAGACAGCAAGTTATCCACTTGGAATTGATCAAGAAACAAGAGCATGTATGCCTGTAGTAACATCTCCATCTCCCATTGGCAGTTCCTCCAAGATCCAGGGTGTTCCCTGAGTCCTGGCTGGCATCCAGCTTGGGTAATTATATTCTACTTACATAAAATTCCCCGTGCAGTTTCAATTGGACACCACTTTGCATCCCAAACTGTTCTGCAGTGTGGTTATGCTTGCTTCACAGCAGAGATGGCTGCATTTCAGCAGGGAGCAAAGTTATCTTTTTAAATAGTTCATATACTATGTTGTAAAGCACCTGAGACCCTTCCGCATCAAACGTGCTACAGACATTATGTTATCAGTAGCATGCAAGTTATTAGGAGAAATAGTACACAGTCATCATTTATCTACTGAGACAATAAATTCTGTGTTAAGCAGGGTCTAAGCTAAATCACAGTGCCATGGTAGTGCTCAGATGGAATTGAATGACACAGTTATAAAAGTAATTGAACAAGCCAGTATGGCTACAGCTGGGAAAAGTAAATCAAAGGCCCAGATCCTCAGCTTAAGTAACGTGAACTCAGTGAAGCTCAGCTATTTACACCAGTGGGGAATCTGCCTCAGAAAGCAGGCTGGCAAAGAGAGAATGACCACCCTTCCCAAAGTTTTAATGCTTTCCCACCCACCAGGAGCAGGCAGGCAAGTGCTGATGCACTGTGTTTTAGCAGTGCTTGAGGACTCAAGGGAGGTTACGAGGCCAAAAAATAAGAGAAAGGGGAAAAGCACACACACAAGCTCAAGAGGAGAACCAGTGCCAGCAAAGACAAACAGAGATTCAAAATGCGACTAGGGTTACAGAAATGATCCCCAGCAAGCAGCAGCCACAGGTGAAGGAGCCAAAAGGGGGGAATTGTTCAGATGCCCAGTAGCTTGAAAAGAAACCTGCTTTAATATTAGTTTTAGATTTTTTTTTTTACTGTTTAGATCAAAAGGGCATCAAGTAATGCAATCCATGTGTTTACACAGAGAACAGTATTAGTAAGGGGATGCATGGAAGCCACATGGGGATATCTGCTAAATGAGACCGTGCTGAAAACAATCGTTCAGCAATCTTGCAAACCCCATTGTATGGAAGCAAGTTGACCACCACATAATTCAATTCAACTAAGAGAGAAAGAAGCTGAGCAACTGAGCCCAGCAGCTTGTCAAAGGAAGACAGGTTTGCTATACAGGTCTAACCTGTTACTTTTTACAATTACTTCCACATCCAGAGTTAGGAGATGGAGCACGATAGGTACTACAATGAGGAGAATGATATAAAAATGAACTCAATTAGTGTGAAGACAATGTAGACAAAGTAGGCCATTCAGCTTCCAGAATTTCAGAGAAATGCACTTAAATTAGGGGGAAAAGGGTTTACGTTAATTTTTGATAAACTGCAATTTTCTTGATCATGCTTTTGACTTACTGAATAGCCCCGGCCACTTCATTTACTACCTCTCAGTGGAAAATGTAACATGAAAAGAATTATGTTAATGTGAGACAGACATTTTCTAGAGGATGATTTTTTCTGCTGAAGAAAGATTATTTAAAACTGGAAAGGATTCTTATAAGAGAAAGAGGCAAATAATCCTCCATCCTCAATGGAGTTTCACAGACAGGGAATTGTTGGGGCTGTAAGGAATCTATGATTATCGACACTGTTTCAAAAACCTTGTCAAGAAGGAGGTTAAAGCGGTAATTTATGCCAGTATTTGGCTTCTTCTAAAGAGGAAGGAAAGTCGGTTGAGAAGGTGAAGAGTTTAAATCCTGCTGTTTTTCGATTGACCGTCCAATACTGGTGCAAACTTCAGAAGACAGTAAGAAAATAAACGAGTCAACTGAAATGGATTAAAACAGCTAACATCAGAGTGAGGAGAACCCCATATAATCAAGAGTGATAGATTTAAATGCGAAATATTGCTGGATAGCATAATTTCTTTCAAAACTGGAGGAACCTTGAAAGTGCAACAGCTGTAGATACTTGAAAAAAATCTTTTCTTCAGAAGCAACTAAAGATAATTGGGAATAAAGCTTAAAAAATGGGTCACAGAATATTTTTATTATTATTTTGCACATACTGTGCAGTATTTTGTTGAATTAGAGAACCACATATCTGAAAATCTTACTGAAACACCAGAGACAAGACTTAATTCTTTATCGCGGGTCTGCTAATGCTCTTCAGAATTAAGCTAAATTACTCTGTCTTTGAAGCCTCATATTTTTGACAAATGTCTAAGACTTTTTGATCTTTACCATGTATTTTACGCTAGTCCACAAGTGAACTTTGCAAAAAATTAGCTTTTGATTTTGTGCCTTGCATTTTGTCAACTGGATTCTTGTGAGCTTTGGTTTAGCAACTTTAAGCCTCTGCTTCACAGAGGCTAATTAAATTAAATCAACTGAGTGAAAAGGCAGCCTCTCAGGTCCGCGATAGAACAAGAGCCAATCCCGGAGGGACGGAGAAGGGTAACACAGCAACATACGAGCTTCTCCCCTTCCCCCATCTTCTTTGCGGAAAATGTCCTAGGCACTGTCCAAGAGGCTGTTAGCTAAAACTGGCGTCTGCCGTCAGCTAATGCTGGGCACAAGAAAATAAGCCAAAAAGACAACAGAAGGAGAATGGAAGTGCCAATGTCCTCAGTATTTTGGCGCTGAACAGAAATAAAATCTCCTTTATCTACCTTACTAATTTGTTTGATTAAGGGGATGTGACTTTTCCCCATACACTTGTGACTGGTGAGAAAGCTGCTGGGATATGGCTTTCGAAATCATGTGCGCCACTGATTGCAGCTCACAGACTGTGGGCACAAACTACTGTACTATCTCCTGATTAGGAGAATGGCATCGCTATAGGAAAGTCTGTGAAGCTAGGAAAGCTTAGGGTAATTCCTACCGGTACATGCCTTGGGGTTACAATCAGCAGATGTAATCAGGGTCATACTAGTTAGCATGTCAGCTACAGGTGGAAGGCTAGTAAACTCACCCGCACGAGAATGTTCTTTTTCACTGCAATGTGGACCCACTGGTTAGGAAAGCAGAAGTGTCTAAGACAGTATTCAAAATTCACCCGATCTTATTGTGTATTGTATAAACATGGCAGTAACCTTTCCTTTTCAAATGCAATATGGTCTTGTGCTAAGTGGATGAAAACCTGGGAGAGGAAAGGTTTACAGGGAGAGGTGAAACTTATTAATATTATTGCTGGGGCGGTGGAGGGGGGCAGGGGGCAGGAGGAGAGGAGAAAAAAACAGAAATGCTTTCAAGCACCCAAGTCCTCCTTCAGAACTAAATCACATATCTTTACACATTCAAAATATACTCCTTAAACTCAATGGGAGATTTACCATTGACTCAGTCATCTCCCATGATATTTAAATTGCGAATAGGGAGGATGCAGGATTCATCCTAAAGGAAGGGAAATTGTCTACCATTAAAGAAATTATGGGGTTGTTCTAAATAAAGCCTGGAGTGTGGGAGCATCTTGACCCAAAGCAGGCGTAAAGTTCAGAGAAGGCAAGTCACAACACTTGTGCATCGGTTTACCCACCTGTAAAACGAGTTTAACAGTAAACCTCAGGAAAACATTGAGAATTAATTAACGTATCTGATGTTCTCCGAGATTCCAGAGAGGAGAAAGAATACAGTATAAAATACTATTCTGATTTTTGTCGTTTTGATGATCCATCATTCTGCAGCACTGTGGGGACAGGAACTACTGTCTGATTCAGAAGGCAAACATATGCAAAAGCCATTGAGATTTGCCTTTGTTGTGGGCTGTCAAATGTGTTTTTATTTTTATTTAATTATCGGCCTTTATTGGGAGTGAGTTCCGATTCTGAGTGCTTTCATGGGACATGAGATGACGAGGTGGTACCAAGGGAAGTGCTGCAAAAGTAGGTCAGGTACCACAGATGTAACCAGACAAGTCACTCAGGGGAAGATCAGGTGTTTCAAGTAAGTCAGAGTCTACAGCCTGGAAGAGAATGATTAAAGCTTAGAAACCTTTACTGAAGCTACAGCATGATAGGCCTGGATCTCTATAGCAGTCAGCTGAAACTGTGCTCTTACCAGTTTTCAGCCATCATGCTAAAATCCTGAATCTGCCAAACTTACTCATATAGAGGACTATACCTTGCCTGGCAAGGAGACCCTTTCACTAGTGTTCACATACCATAATTGAGATCTGAGCCTAGAGTAAAAAGAGGCACATGAAAGACACTCAGTTGGTACTACGTTGGATAAACTTTGCTTAGGAATCTGAATTTTTGTCCAAACTGAGCTCATTCTTTGACTCTTTTGAGGTTCTTACACAGATGGGACTTAAAAACTTACCGACTGCCTTAGGTAATGAAATATGCGCTTGTGATTAGATATTCTCAACATGTATGGAATTTGAGCTATCTTCCCTCAGTCATAAAGGGAAAATAAATCTAATAGAGATGCAATATTTATATAGATAATAGATATATATTTAGCTTAAATAAAAGAGGAAAGTTTTTAAGGGTTACCTCACAGCACACCTGTTCACATCCACCTAATTTCACATTCAGCAATAGTAATAGCTTCCCAGTGTAGCCTCTTCGGATTACGTGATCACTGTCCATCTCTAGCTGTGCTTTCCTTTAAGAGAAGTGTTCTGTATGACATTAACCTGGGAAGGACTACAGTTCATCCTCATCCTACCTCTTCTTTGCCCTACTGCTGACCTTACACTCACTTCAGTTCTTGCCTGAGCTTAGGACTCATGTTTTTATAGTGTCTTCTTTGCCCTGGAATGGGAAATCAGAGAAGAGGCTTTTTTTTTTCCCCTCAACAGAGGTTTTCACTGAGTCATCAGACTGGTCCTAATGCTGACATTGGACAAAAGCAATTATATCAGCAGTGCCATAGTGTGCCATGTCATAATGCTGCAATGCTTTCTCCTCACCATCCTGCACTGTTACATGTTCCTGGGCAGGCAAGCCTCACAAGAGTGCTGTTACACAGCTCTTGTTTAGTGTTTAGATCTTTAATATTTAGATCTTTAAAGTATTTTGCGTCTAGGCCTAGCAGGCTTTGTGCCAGTTCCCCAACAATGTAGTTGAATCAGTAACTTGGAGCCTTTTCTACGATAGTGGGTCCAGCAGTCTGCTCTGGGTATGGATCTTATGAGTCTTACAGCCTGCCGGCCTCTTTGCCAAACAATGATATAATCAATAAGCTGCCAGCTCTTGGATCAAGGACGTATCCAAGATATTTTAGGCTTATCCAATTACTGAATAATTGTGTTTGCAATAACCAGCTTGTGTTCAGCGCATTTGGTTGTAAGAAAAAAGATGATTGCCGCTGACTCTCTCAGTGCCGGTACAGCCAGCAACACTCCACTTTATTATAATGTCTCCACTAAACTTTTAAAAGTTACCTCCAACTGTCTATTTTTCTATTTATTTGTAGTGTAACTATAGTGACATCCAGCAACCCCTTCCCAAGCAGCTTATTTGCATTGCTGTCCCCCAGTGGGGTTAACATATAGACATTAAAAGATATTGGCAGCATACTCCCAGTTTCCTTCTTTATCCCCCCTCACACATAGAGTACTCAGTGATAGTCACTAGCTTCACAGCCAACTTTTGAAGCTACCCAGCGAACCAAGGAGAACGTGGAGCTATTTGGAAGTGCTGCTGAGTGCTGCTGTGCTCCTGGCATCCTCTCTCCCTCCAACATCTAGCATTTCAGTATACATCAGCCTTGTAGGAAAGGGTTACCTTTCTTGAGGAAACTCAGGGGTTTTAAATACTTTTCACTCTGCAGACCGAGAAATAACTTATAAACATTGCAGAAAGCTAAGAGCATAAGGATTTTAGCTGGGCTGAACTGTCCTGCTTCAGGCGTTTCTTGGAATACAAGTGGAATAACCGCTTAAAAAGGATAAAAATGTTAATATATTTTCATGGCCATTATTTTGCACATTTTGCACTTCCAAGGGGATTCCAGGCTGCAATAATTTTATAGAAGAGAGGAAGTGACTTTCACTGCATACATTGGGATTTGAGACATGATTCCTGCAGGTTGTTCTGAGAAATCCAAGCAAAATTTTCTTCAGAGGGTCATGTTTAAAATAGTTTGTTCTACTTGTGCATTTAGTAGGTAAACACAACATGTTGCAAATGAAGCTCTATGGGATGGGTTTTTTAAATGTTTTCAGCACTTTTGATTCTCCCAAAGGGTTTTAATCTTGAAATTTTGGGGTAAAAATTTAAAAGTGGATACACTGGTCTAAAAACCAAGCATACTCACATGCCGCAGAGCAATATGTATTTAAGACAAAAGGGTGCTGGGAGCATGAGCAGATACCCTTGGATCAACAAGTATGTCCCACTCTGTATCCAGACGTATGTTAATAACGGCAAGTTCTTTTTTATATCACATAGCTCAAGCTCCCAGGCTGTCGGAGGGTGAACGCTGAGCACATCAGAGAGGTAAGGTATTCCAGTGGCATTGGTCATGGTTCAAAGAAGAGCCAGATGCCTGTCAGCCAGTTGCCAAAGGAAACTGCATACCCTCTTTCTTGGAATGAGATAAGGTGCTAGGATGGTAGCAGCTCAGTACGCAGAAGCAAATCAAGGAAGGGATAAAAAAAAAAGCAGCCTAAAACAAGTGGTAACATCACTTTTAATTTTTTTGTACTGACAGCTTTAAAAATCACTTAAAATCCACATAAAAGTACAGTATGTGGGATTCAAATAAACACAAATGCCCTACTAATGCACTAGCGTGTGTGTAATTATTTTAAAATCTGGTTGCACAACAATGAACTCTGCTTTTCATCTTAATCTCACGGAGGAGAAGAGATTTCTGTGGTCTTGGTAAAATGCAATCCACACCAAGCTTGGACTAGTCTGGCCACCCAGGTTTGCCTTTTCATATATCTGATAGATATGTTTTGACAAGTTATATTAAGTACAAAGCAGGCCACCAGAGCAGCATGTGGAGTTGATATAGACAGAGGCAGAAAGGCAAATAACAGTATGAAGCACAGTTTTGTAGGCAATATTTGCCATAACTGAGTACCCCCCATACATCCTATTACCACTCTTCAGTTAAAAAAGAAAGAAAGAAAGAAAGTAATACAAGAAATAAACCCTGGTAACTTTTGAGAGAAAACATTTTTTGCAGGATTTACAGCCCTTGCATCTTTCTTATCAAAGCCTGCATGTTTTTTTTTAAGATCTGAAATTGTTAGTCCTGGTGTACCTTTCATTATATATTGGCTCAGTTAAGGAGAATGTTGGAAATTCCGTTCCTACCCCATTCTTCTCCCTCTGTTAATACCAGCGTGTGTTTCTTTTAGTTACTCCTCTGAAAACTGGTGCAGAAACTTCATATAGGGAAAAAAAATGCTGGCACGTGCACACCTGAACTGATTGCCCTTTTCTTTCACAACCATCTTGAGTACATCACCGTCATCCTCCAGAGCACTCCTAAACAAGTTTTGGCAAAAGCAAAAACAAACACTATTTTACAACATCTTTGGATGCACTTCCAAAATGCAAAACTAATTAATCAGTAGTCTCCGAGAGACTCAGCTAAATGTGGCTGCCTCTTTGACACTGATCTCTGCTTTGATGTGAATATAGAAAGCATGTGCACAAACCCCCTAAAAGAGGTAATGGGTTTCAATTATGTATTTGTTTGGAAGACGGGGGAGTAGGAGGTTAGCAATAATCCTGCTTAGGCCCTCCCAGCAGCGAGGGTGTTTAACTCCCCGCTTTCCTGCGCTGTTTCTGTACAGGATCCAGTAGGATGCTTTTCTTAGGCTGTCATTGTGCCAAGTTCTTTACAAAGCAGAATATACTTAAAGGACATGTATACTGTCAGGCCTCACATAAAGACTGTTATTTTTAATTATTCATTATCAACACTAGAGAGCTTCTAGCTCAACATATAGGCCTTTCCCCTTGCTGCATTTAACTGTCATTGGTTTTCAAGTCAAGAGTGTGTATTCTAAGCATTAGCTAGTCATTAGGATCATATTCTCCAGACACAATATAATCATCCTAATAATTGATCGTAGTGAAGGTAGTCACTTGTATCCCACACAATTCTCAGCCATGAACTTTGTCCCCTCTAGTTTATTATGCACAGAGAAACATCTTGATGCTATAATCCTATCTTCCTCGCAAATTTACATCAAAGGGCAACAAGCTACATATTGCTCCTTCAAAACATACCACTTGTATGATGCCATAAAAGCACCTGCTTTTTCTGAGAAGTATATTATTAGTAAATGTGAAATCAAAAAACCTAAGTAAAAGCCTTCTTCATAGAGATTGTGCATGTGTGAAGGGAGAAAGAACACGTAGGATTTTCCTCTGAAAATCAAACCTGTTAAATAATAGTGGAAAATCTTTTGTCTCACAAACAAAAGGAATCTATTGATAGCAGGCTCACTAAGAGAAGCTGCTTGTAGAAGTAAGAGAAATCTGAAATACTTATGCAGTAGATACCTTGGGTGAAATTCCAGCTTTCCTTGTTGACTAGATCAATTTAAAATCATTTCACGTTCTTAAATCATTTATTAGTTGTACTCTTTCTCTCTCCCCTTTCACAGACATGTCTGGCACAATATATAGATGGTGAGACTTTGAAGTTTTCAGGATGTTTATTTATAAAAGTTTTAAATCTGATTTTGCCACACAAATCCTAAATATAGTTCTTCAAAGGTGCAAATGCAAACGGACAAAAAAAAGTCCCTGAAATATTTATAAAGATGAGGCAAAAAAAAAAAAAAAATCAATGGTGAACAGCAGCTAATTGTAACCCATTCCCCTCCTCCCCCGCCAACCTCAAGCCTAAGACCAATGTGATATTTTGCCTCTGGAAGATAAAAAGGGAATCTTATGTACATATTTGATAGATTAGATCCATGTACAGCATTCTTAGGAGCGCAGCAATTACTCATCTGTTTATACATATTAAATCAATATCTTAAAAAACTGAGGGGGTTCACTTTCATCTATACTATACAGATATATTTTTTCATCACTTCTAGGTAAAAAAAGGGACTTATTAGTCAGCTGTCCTTTTTTCCAAAACAATATACAAAAGTAAAATGATACTTAGCCAACCCTCTGAGGAGGTAAGAACAATTACATCAAACACCAAAATTATTTAGAATTATTAATCATTTTAAATAGGGAAAAGGCTGAAAGAATGAAAGCATCTGAAGAAGTTCTGCCACTGTTTCTTCTGGGTTTTCTTTTATTTTTTCTCTCTTTTTTTTTTTTTTTTCAATAAGAACAACTCTCCAAGGCTTCAAAAGCAAATAACTTCCCAAGGAGTTTTTGGCAGTATTATGGGCCCAGAGTAGCAGCAGCTCTCATGGGCAGTGTAATATTGCATCATGAGTAGAAAACCTTACAGTAGCAGAGATGGAAGATGACTAATTCATACACAGTTATCACAAGTTACACGCTGGAGTGGAAGGTCAACTTTTTTTTTTTTTCCCTATTGTAGAATGACGAGACGTGAGAAGAACTCAGCTCATGTGTCACTACTTGACAACACAGGACCCAAAAACAATCAAGCAGAAAGTGAGGCTGTAGACCAGCCTGGCATCAGGTAGGTGTTCACTCACTACCAAAGTAAAGAAAATCACCTCATCCACCCGACTAGCAGCTGGCACCGCTTCCATGTCCTCTTGTGAAGTTCTAAGCATGTCTATCCAAATGCCCATATCACTTAAGAATACAGAAAGGTATGAGACTAAAATAAAAGTCTTGTGCAAAAGAAAATGAAGGACTGAATATTAGTGTTTAACCTTGATAGCCTTTTGTTTGTTGCATCTCTCAGCCCCTGGAAGTAGCTTAACATAAAAGTTAGATAACACAGTTGGCTGAACAGGAAAAGTTACAGCGAGGAGAACTAACTACTTGGAAATTAATACAGCTCTTTTCTTCTTGGAAGAAAGTTTAAACTTAATGAAAATCTCCTTCAGTAACCACTTGCGTCCCATGATGTCAAAAGCTATGGGCAGACGAGAAGCAGTCCATACCTCTGTCCAACCAAAGTGGAGCTAATCAGTCACTGTTGCCCACTCAGTATAGTTCTGGTACAAAGAAGTCAGCATAATCCGGTAGAGATCAGAGAAAACTGTGGAAGTCAAGAGAGCTGCTGTTGAGTCATGATCATGAGGAGAACAACTTTCCTTTAAAATAGGAGGTTTGAATCAGAAAAACTGGTGAAATTTTCTCTTACAGAATGGAAAGGAAGACAAAATATTTATATGAACAGAAATAATAGTTTCTTATGAGTCTCATATTGCATCCTTAAACCAGTGACTTAAAGACCACTTCAGCTTTTGTACAGGCACAATGCTTTCTAAGTTTACAAGCTGTATAATTTCTATCTTCTAAAGACATTTTAACACAGAAACTATTGCTTTCTCTTGAGGATACTCAGCAGCATTGGATATTTTTTCAGCTTGTCTTTCAAAATAGATGTCATTCAAATATGACCATTCACAGCTATTTATAATCTGTTTTCCAATAGTGATGGTGAGATTTCTTTTTACTTTCTCCTTCCAAGAAGAAACATGCTTCTAATACTCGGACCTTGCACAGAATGATAAGACTTAATGAGTAAAGCAGGAAACCTAATGAACTAAAGTAGTTGCAACTTTCATTTTTTCACTATATTTTCCTGGATGAGGAAGGTATTATGTCTTCTGATTAATAAAAAGCACATGAGGAAATGGCATGAAGTAGATTAGCACTTTGCAGATAAAGCAACATTGTGCTTACTACTGAGTTAGTTTGCAGTACGGATCTTAACCGCAGTGTTTAATATTCTGTCTGAGGCATTTTAAAGTATTTGGTACTTTTCTGCTCATAGTGAAGTTTTTGGAAAGGTGATCAGCTAGCAGTGTGTGAGAGCCTGGTACCCACTTCCATGTCGTTAACTCTTACTCAGCTAGCTGGAATCTTTGACAGCTCTTTAGTCCTTGGTCACTGAAGACATCTGGAAGACAGAGTCAATTTTCTAGAACTGACAGTGGAACTAACTTCTAAATCTTCTATACCCTCAGATTTTTTTCTGCCCTGTGGGAGTTTCATATAAGAAAGTACATCTCTGGATTCCATTTTAAAGAGCTGTTTCAACTCTTTTTCAGTGAACTTCTTGTCAGCCTTCAACAATTCACTCATGCATCCTTCTCATGTAAACCTAGAAAATACATGTAATACAATACAGAATCCTTGATGTGACACTGGTTGGACTTTTTTAACTTGTAAGTATATAACTTGGATATGATCAGTGATTAAGTATTCTAAAATAATGTGAAGAAATTTTGCCACTATAGTGCAGTTGCTAGCTGAATTCATATGCTGCTGTTTGTGTTTGCTGTGTGGATTATTTAGTATTCTTGAGCACCAAAGTCTGTGTTCAAATAGGAAATGTAAATATTTTCTTATTCTTTACAAGAAGAAAAGGTCAAGTTTCACTAAATTGCTGATATCACGATTTTCAATATTAGAAATTTATCAAAAGCTCACATTCTTCTTGTAAAGGGAGTATTCATTTATCCGCAATAAATATATTTAGTAAGTGACTGTCTAGCATAATAATCCTCTAGCTTTTTACTTTTGTCACAGTGTATAGTGTTTCACAGTGTGAACAGCAATAATGATCATGTGTTCATATGAGTAGATTCATTTTGGCAAGCCTTGTTAGTTGACAGGTATGTAATACACTTGCCTTGCGGCTTTGGGACCAGGTTTCAAATACAGCCTTCACTGAAGTGACTGAAAATCATTCAGATCTCATAACTGTATCAAGTGACAAGTAACGTGAATTCAGTCAGTATGTGTATGGGACCTGATGTACACTAGCCAGTCAAAAACGTTTCCCTTTATTCAGTTGTACTGCTATCTCTGACCATCAGTAAGAAGACACTTAAGGCAAGGGATTAAGGCCAGCAACACAAATCTATCTTTCTAAATATATTCATATCTTTCCAACAAGACATTTATGTGCCCAGCAGCTGTTTCCTTGGCTTTTGTACTCTGTGTCCACTAAAGGAGTTCAAGTCCCTCATATACAAAAAGGGCACTGTACTAATTGTCGACACGAACTGCCAAAAGCAGCAATTCTATCAAGTCGATGTTGACTCAGACATGAACTTGTCCTGATTTGGTTACTCTTTAACGCTCCTGGACACCTCTCACTGATAATGTTATTTTCACTGCTCACCAAAGAGTGCCAAATGTTGGCATCTCATTCATGCTTGTCATTGCCATGATATCACACATTACCCTCTAAGAGGAAACAAGATTTCACCATAGTCTTTATTATATCGCATACAAAGAACATGTCAGTCAGTCAAATGAACTCATGGTTAGAGAAGGAAAATGGAAATTAGGAACTGGGGGTTATCTGGAACACAATCAGTGGGTATATAGGTAAGCTATTTAATTCCCATTTTTGTCCCAGCTTTATCCGGTGTAAAATAACCTTAATACAATGCTTAAATGCTGGCTGGCAACTTTGAGAGATACAGCTGTTTGAAAATGTTTTTATCCATGGTCATGATGTACTGCGTATGCAAGCATTAAATGATTAGCAATTACAACAATTTATAACTAGCTACATAGCCACTTTTTTCCCAAAATATTCTCATATAAATAAGAAAGCTTCATACAGTTGGAGGATCTTCCAACTTTGATACATTTAAAAGGGCAAAGAAAATCATTATATTTGCACTTACTGGTATGGTTAGGAAAAACAGGGCCAACTGCTCCTAGTTGTAATGTCCGATTGGCTATACCAACAGTGGCTAAAGGAGACTGAAAAACTTCAGGGAGATGCTCTCATTACAGTGGCAAAGAGGAAGGAAACTGTTGGCAGAGAAGAAGGGAGAATTCTGCTGCTCTCAGAGTACTGTTTTCTTCTTCTTCCCTCCCTTACTTTAAACCTTGCTCATGCAAATGGGACATTTCTTTTTTTAACTCAGCTCTGACCTCTGAGGTTTCTAAGCCTTTTTTTCGGTCCTGCTGCTTTTACCTCTTTTCCATTTCTTGTACACATTGCTTCATACTGCTTTTTCCACCCATGCATTACTTTGCATATTTACAAACTAAAACCTTCAAGCAGTTTTCTTCCCTTCCCCCCCTGCCACAGCTGTCCATACATTTCTTGCATCCTAGGGAAACATGGCTGAAGGGACTCCATGAGGTCAGGGACTCCATCACGCTGCCCCAAGGCTTTCCACATTACCTCATATTATGTCAGTGTTCTCCTAATTCATTTTCATATGGTGATGAGTGTCAGTAGCAGGCTGGAAGCAGCCACAACATTGGAGGGGGATTACACCATGGCAAGGAAGATTCCCCATTGCATCACCTGGAACATCTATCTGCTCAGGCAGTATCAGCCAGGGAGACCATTTTAATGCTTTTGGTAAATGTCTCACCTAAACAGTGAGCTGCTCCCTTCCTTTTTTGAACAACTAACATTAAACAAAGACTAATACTGACCTGAATCATTTGGATAGTTTGATGACACTAAAATACTGTTTTTATTCCTCCTTATCTTTTAGGCAACCTTCTCCACATTCAAAATCGCAATTCCAACTGTTCCTTGATGAGTAGCAAGCTACATTTTTACTAAACAGCTATGTAATCTGTACGTAAAATAATTCTCCTAGTGTGATTACATTTACTTGAAGATCACTAAGTAAAGCAGTCAGAGCTGGTATTATGGACATCACTACAAAATCCTTCAGATTAATTTTAGATAAGATAGATTTTGTTCAGAAACATATTTCTGAACAAACTATACACGAGAGGAGAAAACATATGAAAACTAAATAAAAACACACTGTAGCACAATCATCAGCTTTTCACGCGCAGTCATCAGCTTTTCACGCTGTGTCATTGAAACCTCTGCTTTAGGAAGCTGCAGGATGTCTAGGCCTTGTGTTGATAGCTTGCATGCAAGCACATGGGAATTGTATGTGTTCATCACTACCTGCTCTCCTTTATATTGCTTCTGGTAGTTCTGTCTCTCTTCTGCACTAAAATCACTGCAATGGGTATTACAGGATGTTCCCATGCTTCCACAAGAGTCAGTAATGTTAATGAATGCCTGCAAAACACTTCAGTCCAGAACATCAACTGGCATAAATCAGGGGAGTTCACTGAAAGTCAGTGGCATTTTTTATAACAGCTAAAATCTGGCTTTTCATGCCAGTATAATGATCTTTTTCTTTAAAGCCAACTGCCATATAAACAAATACAATATATAGGAATTATATTCATAACAGTATGAATAGAAACACACTATAATTTTTGTAATGAACTATAACTGAATAGGTGGATAGAAAATTTTAGGTATTCATGTATCTCAGGTAAGCTTCATAGAAGATGGGGTCAAAATATCAACTGTGTGATGAGAATGAATCTCTAATTAGTATTATTTTTACTATATACAGAATTATATTCATACTAATGGTAGCATCTGCCTTGAATCATCATTACCAGAATTGCTCAGCGTAGCAGCTTGCCCATGAAAATTCCTTTACTTTCTAGTTTGAGCTGCACAAATCTTTACTTCATAATTCCAAAACTATATTGTAGAGCAATTAATCTGGCTAAAAGTCCAAGCTATCTTTAAAAATTCAGCATAAATTCAAATGTTAGAACAAATATATTGCAACTTGTAATGGTATCTGCATTATCAAGCAAGGTAGTGGGCAGACTAACTGAGATTTTCATTCTCATGGTGGACAGAACCTAGAAAAAGGTACAAAGAATATGTAACTTGGGACATTTTCGTTCCTCTTTACTTTTTACGGATTTTTGCATATGTGATCCGATAAATCAATAGCTAGAATAATTGTTCAGCTCAAGGGCAGATTTATACATGAAAGTTTCCCAAAGATTTAACGTCCATTTTTTTATTACCAGAAGTCCATTTCAATAACAGGCCGCTTAAAAGAATGGCTACCACTTAAATCAAGAATCAATTAGAAACATTAGTAAAAGGAACCCTGTTAACTTCCATTAGACCTTGAATGAGCTTTTTAATCTCCATTAACCATGCAGTTGTTAATCATTGTTTTTATCAAGATTATTAAAAAACAGAGTCTTTAATTTCTCTCAGATAAATTAAAAATTCCTTTTGTTAACAAAGTAAAAACAAAACTGACCTTCCAAATGAGGAAAGGAATGGAACTAATGTGTTTAGTTACTTCTTGCTCATGGACTAAGGAAATACTGGTGGAAACCAGAGTAAGCTAATTGATAATTAGTGTAACTTCATCTGCTGTGATGAAGAAAGGTTTTAATCATAAAGGTACGCAGAAAGTCCTGAGTCGGGAATGGGGCCTAAGCAATGTAGAAAATCATCCTACCACCTGATAGGAATGTTTTCACTCTTCATAAGAGATAGCTGGAATGAGGATTACCATAGCTAAAGTGTTAGAAAGTGCATTGTGTCTTCTCCTTTCTGCACTTTCTCCTCCTTGAAATGATGGATCCGCAAACTCTTCAGAACAGCTTGTACTGGTTATAGTATGCTGGTCACCATCCGCAGACTGCAGAAGCGGTGAATATGTTGGTGGATTTTAAGACAGTTAAGAACATCTCCCAAAACCTTCCTCTATTGGGATTGATGTCACTTATCCTAATCTTATTTTCTTTTAAGTGTCCTTATTTATGATTGACATTATTTGCATCACAAAAATAAAACTGAAGGGTATAGGAGGCAAGGAATTAAACCCTTTTTAACACTTCCTGCATTCATTTTCTATCTCTCTGATAGAAGATCTCTATCACCCACTGTGACATTAGCAGGCTGAGAAGTAGGTAGGTGGGAATGAAAATACCTCGTGGGATTTATAGGCTTGGGCAGCACAAAGGGTCACCGTGCTGTTCTATGTGGAGATTCTTTGCTGAAAACAGCTCAGATTTCAGCTTAACGTCCAGTCTTTTAGAATACTCACCTGAGTCTGGCCTTTACGGCTCCTCCACTACTAATTACTGCCTGCAGCAGGTTGACAACAACATAACGATTTAGCCCAGAGGTGAAAATTTCCACTATAAAAAGCAGAGGTGGAAAATGTGAACCTTCCCACTGGATCAAATGCTCACATGCTCATGAAAATATCAGACATTTTCTTCTTGCTTGGCTTACAAATACTCTTACACGCACACAAAAGAATGGGTACTTTGCACAACTGCATTGTAGGGAGCCTAGGGGCAGCAGTGCCATGCATTTAAGAATTACCTAGGGGCTCTTCAAGACTAGCCACTGGAGGCGGAGGTGACACAATGAATTTGGAGAAAGTGGAGGAGTGCTGGCTGAATTGATTCTTATGCATCCTCTGTATTTAGCAATACCCACATATTGGCATTGACATGAGTTCCAGAGGCAGAAGGGTTGAGATGCAACATGGCATTCATAATGAAGGCTGATAGAAGCAAAATGGGAACAATACTAAGTGGGACATAATTGAATATTATTATAAGGTACAATTAAACTTGCTTAAGAGGAAAAATTCTCCTAAGAACTACGTTTCAAGGACTGACATTTCATTGCTTGACACATTCCGGCAATGACTGAGCATGAACAAAGACACTGCAATGGAAGAAGACCTGGCAGCAGAATATTACACTTGAGTGTATGTGAATGTGCTGTGCGCTGAAGGGAGGAGCTGATAAAGCCAGCAGGTGTTATGGAAATTTCAGTTAAACATACTGTTTCTGAGCTGCCACAGCCCTTCTCAGCTACTCCTGGTCTCTTCTGCAAACAACATGGGTGTGTTGCTTTGTTATTACTATGGGGCAGCAACTCTATACAGAACAGAGATCCTCACCTAAGAAATGAAAGCTCGTAACAAAAATAGCCTCAGCCACCCAGACCCTACTGCCATTTTTAATTTGTTTATGAGCTCATGGAGGGCATTCAGGACAAGACTGGCCATACTGAAGATGGGGCGGGAGGGGTTAGTATAGCAGAACAAACAGAATTTCATGCTCCTGGAAGGGATCAGGCAATTGCAGAAACCCCTGCAAAGACTCCACATTCCTTGCAGAGCATAGGGTATGCTACACAGCAGCTTTTAGAGCAAAAATGTGTTGGTAGAAGTGTTGCTACACAAGTAACAAACTATCCAGTGACTAAACCCCAACCCCAGAGCAGATGTGCCTCACAACGCCATAGTCACCCACTGCCTACGCTTATTCAAATGCAGCCAATTTGAACTACAAAGTCTTTCTTATCTTTTCCCCAATCTCTTCCTCCTGAAGACTGTATCACTACCTAACACCACAAGCCCACTCTGACCAACTCCTTCCTTCCCTTCTGTCATCTATCCCTATTATAACCTCCAGTTAAATTTTCCCAGATGTGGGCATTGGTCCTTCAGCCATCCATGTTCACATAAGGTTTCAAATAGCAGCTATATCTCGAGGTAGAGAGTATGTCTATGAAGATAGCAATCTCAAAATATTGTACGAGGCTTTGTTAGGCTAATGGTGGCCCTTCCTCAAGTTTGCTGTGCTTTAGTAATAGCAGGCCTTAATCCAGCTTGATGCAGCTCTTTGTGGTTCAGGTTAGACATAGATGCTCCTAGGAAAACAGCTAATAAGAAGTCAGCTTCAGCAGGCAGAAAGATAGACATATCAGCTCTTATTTTTGATATGCCTTGTTGGTGTTATTTGCCACACCCAGCTGTGTGGCAATTGTTTGTCTTCTGCAAGCTGGCTGTTATCAAGCATACTCAGCATTCCCTGCACCAACCAAGTTTATTGTGAATTAAATCACAGAATCATAGAATCACAGAATGGCCAAGGTTGGAAGGGACCTCTGGAGATCATCTAGTCCAACCCCTCTGCTCAAGCAGGGACCTCTAGAGCATATTGCCCAGGATCACATCCAGGTAGGTTTTGAAAATCTCCAGCGAAGGAGACTCCACCACCTCTCTGGGCAACCTGTTCCAGTGCTCAGTCACCCTCACAGTCAAGAATTTTTTCCTCAGGTTCAGATGGGACTTCCTGTGGTTCAGTTTGTGCCCGTTGCCTCCTGTCCTGTCACTGGGCACCACAGAGAAGAGACTGGCCCCATCCTCTTGACACTTTTCCTTCAGATACTTGTACACATTGATCAGATCGCCTCTCAGTCGTCTCTTCTCCAGGCTGAACAGGCCCAGCTCTCTCAGCCTTTCTTCAGAGGAGAGATGTTCTAGTCCCCTGATCATCTTTGTAGCCCTCCGCTGGACTCTCTCCAGTAGCGCCATATCTCTCTTGTACTGGGGAGCCCAGAACTGGACAGAGTACTCCAGGTGAGGCCTCACCAGGGTTGAGTAGAGGGGGAGAATGCCAACACAGTGAATTGTATGTGAAGCTGAGGTTGCCTGGTACCTGGGAAATCAGATACTAGTAAGATGTTCAAATTTCTGTCTTATCTTGTATCCCCCTTTAGCTGATCTAAATAGAATCAAGATTTACATTGCTTCCTTTCAGTAGAATGGTGACCTATTAAATCTTCACTGAGGACAACAGAAAGTGTTCAGCAGTTTGCTAACTGCCCATTAGTATTCAGGCAAGATGCCCCGCTATCTCACATACAGATTGCCAGTTTGGAGTAGGACGTTGTTCAGTCTAATTTGGTAGCAGGTTTCTGTGCTCGGTTCCTCAAAGAAGTGGACCAATTTACTCTTACCTCACCCTTGAGAGCAGTCATTAGTATTTGTGCAGAAAGGAGGTGGGGGAAAAATGCTACCATATTGGGATGGTGTGAATGCATGCTAACTTTGTACTAAGGTAAACAAATGTGCAAGCAAGAAGGTGAAGTAAATCACTCCCTAGATCTAAAACTAGAGAAGCCATATAGAGAAAGCTATTGGCTCTGAGAAAGGCTGATATAAATTTTTCAGCTCCATTTCCTAGAATCTTTGAGAGTCAATATCTAAAAATGAGTTTGTTCATATAAAGTCTCACAATATCAGAGTTATGACTTGTGGAAACAAAACAGGATCTTTATTGCAAGCCTCTGTTCTTGGTGCAATAGTGTCAAGAAAATAATTACTCATACAGATCCAATTGAAATGTTCTCTTTTTACACCTGTATTTTATTTTGTACCATGCACATCTAACACTTTAACTGCTTCTGTGACTTTTTACAGATGCTGTGAAATACCTCTTTGCATTACCCTGTTAGCTAGCTGAATTCTATCCCTCAGTGTGCAGTATACAAATTGACTGCAGTGTCTATCTAATTTGGGTGAATTGTCCTATCGGAGAAGCAGACTCCTTACTATCCAAAAAGGCAACTGCATCTAAGCTGTGTACCAAATACAGGCTAACATGAAAAGGTAAGTATTCCCAACTCTCTACTAACCTGATTCTGCAGTGCCCCAAAGTTGATGAAGTAGTGCAGCCCAGCTAGCTGACCTTGGTGATGAAGATCTTTCTTATACTTGCAAAGAATCAATGTTTCAGAGGCTCCTTATGAACAATTTTTCCCAAACATTTACCTGCTATTACAACTGCCTGAAATATTTGATTCAACTAATTTATTTTTTCTTCAATGGAAGATTAAATCTTTTTAAATGAAATCTTCCACAGATTTTTTCACTGCCAATTTTCCTTTTTTTTAAGAAAAATTATCTCGAATATGAGTAAATTATTTTATTTTAAATTTCTAGATCTAAGGCAAAAGTATGTCTTTCTTCTCTGCCCCTTCACTTTTCTCTCTGTCTCTCTTTTAGAAAAAAATATGACAAGACAAAATAATATGGAAAAAGGAATTGTTGGTGAAAAGTCACTTCAGAACAGAATCTTTACCCATTTGTAAAGGATCTTTCTTGATAAACGGCACACTTTTAAGTATAAAACTATCGTGGCTACTCTTTTTCATTTTTCCCCCCACGAAACAAATTAAAACTATTTTACTTCCCGTTCCAGCACTGAACTATACCAAATTTATTTTTTCCACTAACAGCTTCAGCAATTCACCATGGATTTTCTCTTAGCTGAGGGGAATTTTCTTTCTCATTCATCAATTATTTCCTATTTTCCTGCAGAAATAAAAAAGTCAAATGCATTTTAAAACAAACATATCAGACATTTTTACTTAGGCTGACCTTTGACAAGCAATATGTTTGTTCTGTTTTTTGTGAGACAAAGTTAGAGAGAAGTGGGTACTTGACTAGGGCTTATGTAAATGTCTGGTGAAGTCAAACAGCAGTGTGCTAGCACAATTCCACTTATCCGAGCCTCTTATGCTACAAAATAAAAATACATATACTGAAAATCAATCTTAATATACAAAAGGCAGAAGTCTTTTTCTGTACCCAGGATACATTGGCATGATGAGAAAGACACCTCCAGACACCTTCCTCACCTTTCATACCTGCCCTTCTGAAACAGCCTTTACTCAATCAATGGTCTTTACATAGCTGGTGCATGCTTTGAATGGCAGAAGTACAATGTCTTATAAAGTTATAATCAGGATGGATCTCACTAATCTGGGTTATAGCTCAACTGTGAAGGCTCTTTTGAGTAAAGTCATTTCTTTATTAATGAGATTCAGCCCAATCTTACTGATAAAAATTACTTTAAAAGATGTCCCTTTGCTGCTATTCAAATGAATGGGAGAAATGGGGTGGGTGTTTTAAGAGCTGTCTTCCTGTCATATCAGGATGGATCTCATTAGTGAAGGGAATGATTTTACCAGGAAAAAAGCTTTTACAATGAGAAAACATAACCTACCATAGATGAGCAAAATTCAAGTCAATTAGGCTAAAAAAAAAAACCTTAAAAAATCATCTCACTGCTCTCATTCATTTTAATAATAAGAGAGAGGACATTTCCCTCTCAAAAAAAACCATCTTTTTTTAAGTTGAACTGGACTGGATCTCATTAATACAGGAACTATTTTACTTAAAGGAGCTTCCAGTATTAATCTACTGTTCAACCTAGATTAACCAAATCAAACATGATTTGAGTGTATGTATGTGAAATAACTCCTAAGTATTATATCTATTTCTAAAGCATGACATCTGAGTTAAGAAATACACATAAGGGTTTTATAATCCACAGCTGCTCTTAAAGTAGCTGAGATACATTTGCCTAGGTAAACTGATAAACCAGTGTTAGGAAATTAAGTTAGATGTGGTCAACCGAGAGTGATCGATGAAAACGCAGTTCAAATATTTTACATATATGCACGTAAAATCTCAGGAACTAAGAGACTCCCCCCTAGTCCTACCGTAACCTTATTGTAAGTAGCCTTTATCCTTTTCCTCAAATGATTAGCAGGGAGGGGAGAGCCACAATTCTGTATCCACTCTTGTTTCCTGTTAACTATCAAAAGAGAGAGAGTTTTAGCTGGGTCCAGGACCAGAGTCATTGTATGACTATGATTTTTCTTGCTCTTTCCCTTTCACTGTTTATCACTGTTTATCACTGGTTATGAGATTCTAAACAGATAAAAACTGTGTAAGAAGATTCCTCAAGAACCAAACGCAAGAGATAGTGTTGATAAGGGAGGGTGATATGGTGAGGGAATGGACATAGTGATCTTCATCTGCAAAGTGTTCCCAGAAGAAAGAAGTGGTTGTGAGGCTGTGCTGCAAATGCAAGATGGCAGAGACCTAGCTGGAGAGGAGTGGGAGGCTGCAGAGCAAATTTCACACTCCGCTCCTGAGATTGGCTAAGCCTGGTAATACGTGTTTGAACAGAAGCTAAGCATAGCAGAATCTGCATGTCTATCATGGAATGCAGTTGTTATTGCAGTAGTTAAAAAGATGACAACAGTGATTTCAAGATCACAAATGTAGACTTGTACAACCATACTGGTTTCCTATTACATGATTTCTCTAATATTTTGATGCCTTTATTCTTCTTTCGTAGTGTTCTTCCATGAAGCAGTATAGTCAGCTGCAGATACTTACCCAAGCTACAAACACAAACCTAGGCAGGAATCAGCTTTTGGTTTAAATTGCCCTAAATTCATTGGAATCACTTTAAGACCTCATACTCCTGTGCCTACAGATGTCTTTTTGCCGTGTTCCTTCCGTGGAACTTTTGCAGTGATTTCTCAGTGATTCAGTGCAGTGGCAGCTGCAAACAGTGGCTACTGGAAAGCTCAGTATTTGCATGTGTGCTCACCACAGTCCCTTTTGGGGAAGAGGGTGTTTTAGAATTCATTATCCCACTATCATCTCATAACAAATATTAATGCAATAAACACTCATGTTATTTTCAACGTGCTTAAAATTATTCCTGATCAGCAAATTACTGAACATACTTGGAATTTAGCAGAAGCAAAGAAAGAAAGAAAAGGGAAAAAAGATTTTGTACAAGATATTTTGTTCTTTTTCCATTCAAAAAAACTGTCAGATTCTTTGGCATATCCACAACCCAGAATTTCAGCACTCTTAACGTACACACTGCTAACGTATCTACAATTGCAAATCCTCTCTGTAACACACCTTGCAATATTTAGGATTATATTTATCACGTCTCTCTCACATAGAAACATACACTTATGTGCATGCAAGCACACATCAACATACATGCCCACACACACATGATAATCCATATAACGATCTTTTTCTTCTGTTGAAACTCTTGAAGATGCCATGACCTCCTATTGTACAGATTTTGATGTATTCTGAACATGTCAAAAAATTGCATGCCATGGACTTCATCTTCACAGATGAGAAAGCTGCTCTGAGGACTGATTGCAGCTATCTGGAATAAAAACACTGTAGGTGTATCCCACATTAAATGTTCAGCTTGAAGCTAGCAGTTAAGCATGTCACATTATTACATGCATAATAATATGATGAGCTGAAATGACAAAATGCCAGCTTCCCACCAAAAATTAAAGCAACAAACGCTATTTTCTTCCAAGGACAGCAACTGTCACTTTGTACAGTGGTTTTTGCAAAAAAGAAAAAAGCATGTGATACCCTGGCAAAATGGCACACCAGTGAAAATATATGAGAATTCAGTTCATTGGGGAATAGAGATGGTTCTCTGGTATTCAGAAATGCTATCAGAGCAAGTAAGCTGTCTGAAATACAAGATCACGGTTAAGGAACGCAACATCTTTCCTTTCACTGAATTCAAATTTAATGCGTATTTGATTGGGTCCTATATATTTGTTAAGGGACAACCAGATATTTTTGATGCATGAGAAAATGACCATTATGAGAATTTTAACATCCATTCTTTCTATGAAAGAGGTCTATTTTGGATGTTCTTTGCAGTTACGTGTAAGACCTCACAAGGTTTATCAAGATTAAAAAAGATACACTTTAATTAGGCTAATATTTTATTTATGTTACAACTTCCCCTTGGTCATGTCTAACAGAGGTTCTATTTACAGTCTTGCCAAATACCAAAGAACAAATCAACAGAACATAAATTTACTTTTCAAAAAGATGTTACTTGGATAAAATTTACATTTGAAAGGCTAAATTTGCATTTCACTCTATACCCCCAAATATCAGCTTATTAAGAAAAATGAGTTTCCAGGAGATCTTCTAGAAGCAAAACTTTTCATTTTCTTCTTATTTTCAGAATGTTTAAGATAATTTTGTTAGTCCATATTTCTTATCATTTTGCTGCATTACATCATACTTTTAGTTATCGCAATACTGCAGATAAGTAAGGTTTTGGTTCTTGTCTCCTCAGAAGCGATGGGTCATTGTTGGTAAATAAATTCTGCAAAGGAAATTAACGCTTAGAAAGAGGTAAAAATAGCCAGGTCTCCTCATGAAGATTAGTTACATGCCAGGAGTCTTCCTACATAGCATATACAAAGGTTAACTGCAGTAAACAGAGAAAAAAAATCAGCATAAGCTTGCTCTAGTACGCATTTGTAGCAATTAATGTGGATTCTCATGGGTGAATCTCAGATATAGTCCTATCATGTTGCTCTTTGGACTTCATCCTGTGACTACTAGAGGTAATACTTCAATAAAAGGGTCTGCTTTCCAGGAGATGCTAAAGAATACTCCAGAGTTAATGAAATATTGAGAAAAAGAGGGATACAAAATATCTTCTGTGCTTCTAAGAAACTTCTGATACACTTCAGTTCCAACACTTGTGCAAGTAATTACATAGCTATTGTTATAGAATAATATATTATCTGATGGATTTGGACATATTATGCACGCCTCGGTTTTGCTCATTAGTGTTTTATTTTACTTACAGTAAATCTCAAAGACCAAATGGCATTTGTCTTGTGTTTTTATATTAACTAAAATACATTACAACCAAAATTCAACTAAAAGATCAAGTGGACATCCCAGTCACTATTTTACTGCTATCAGAACAGTGACCTTCCATGGGCCAAACATCCTTGCTCTCGCTTGTGGACGCTGAAGGTCACAAGGATGCTATTTTCACCTCATATATCCCTGATTTAAAGCACAAAAAAACCCAATGTGTCAGGTCTTTGGCAAATCACAGGGAAAGGAAAAAGTTCCAGCCTCAAACGTTTCCTTGGAAAATGCCAAAGATCTTTCTCTTTTACAACAGCAGCACTGGAGCTTTCACCAGTTTTTTTTCACAGCAGAGAAATGTTGTCATATAGCAGAATCCTGCACTGTTCAGAAAGTTACGGACTACTGTGCTAACCCTGGTTATATTTATATTGTTGTTAAGTCACTTCCAGATGTTGCCCAAGTGAGGGTACCCCATCCCGGGGTCTTGTGTCTATATCTACTTCACCACCAAACCACCCTACAGGTAAGCACAATGCATTCTTGCACACTGATGGGTGCTATCTAGCACAATACTGCCTTTTCAGTCCTGGCAAGGTTCCTCTATCACTCTTCCTTATGAAGTTATTGTTTTACACTCTACTTCCCTTTCTATACTTAGGACAGAATCATGAAGAGCTACAGGCTTCATGGTGGCTTTTCTGCCAAGACTTTGCTTGAACATTTTTTGCCCTAGGACAGGAGTTTCTTTCTTTCCCTAAGGAAAAGAGTTGTTATCTTTGGTCTTGTTGTAGTATCCCTTTAACTCCTTTGTCTTAATAAAGACACCAATGTCAAACTACTAAGCCAACCAGACAAAAGTAAGTCCCTCAAATAAGTGAAAGATCATGCTTTCTGTATTTTGGCCACATGAGGATATGGGCTTCCATATAGGATCAGCTCCCAACTCCCAGATATATGATGTAGATGCAGATTATAACAGGTATATCTGGGTCTCCCATCTGAGGTGGATTCTGGGAGAGGGAGAGAGCCAGCTTGGAGCATGAGCACGCTTTGGTATGCTCCATGCTATGTGGCCTTGTTGCATATGTTTTGGTAGTCTCTAGCCACACTAGGCAGCATGTCTCAGAGGGCAGGTTGTCCAGAATACATATGGTAGCAATATGGAAGGCAATGTAAGGCCTGGGAGCTTCTAGCATTCCTCCCTCCTCTCTCTTGCAACAGTATCACTCTAGAGAGATCTCCAAGGGTCAAACAGCTTGAGTGGCTAGGCAAGCCACCCAGAGCTGCTGAGGAACAGTAAGAAGAAAATGGGCACAGTCATTTTATCCTCACTGGTTCGTATTTTGATATGTGACTTCCACTTCTGGACTAGTTTTCAGTTCTCAGGAACTCTCTAGGTATAGCTGCATGCACACCACTCTTCATGAGCCTCATTTTTAATGTAATCAAAGCACAAGTAACTGAAGTAAAGCTCACACATAACAGACATGTCTGCACCAATTCTAAATGCAAGTGCAAAAAATAACTTCACAGAGGCTGCTATCCAAACCAGCAATAGTTGCCCGTACTCAAGCAAGGCCAGTAAATCAAGAACACTTCCTTTCGTTTCAGCCTCGCTGCATCTTAAAATATAAAATATTCTTTGTCTTAATGCATCATGCTCAGTCTGAGATTTCTGCCTGGGCTGTTCTAGGTTTCTTCCCTTCAGTTTGACTTCTGCAAATGTTCCTTAAACCATGCTGACCTGAGGGGCTAAAGGTAGGGAAGATATAACCACTTCTGTTTGTCTTTCTGTGTATGTAAATGAGCAGAGACACACACTTCACCTTCTTCCCCCTCTCCCTGCTCATGGCGCAATGTCTGGGACCTCCATTAAATGTCTCTTCATTTCTATATGGATGATATTATGTACAGTTGAATGTAGCACTGTAAAAATTAAACTGCCACAGAGAAAAGACAAAACTACAAGAGAAAACAAGGAAAACCAACACAGCAATAAACTGTGAGGATCTCTGATCTCAAACATAATGATAAAATGGCAACTTCGTTTCCTTTCCTCAGAAGAGTATCAAGTATGAGGCACATGCAACAATAATACAAATCATGGAGCTAACCACGGGAATTCTGCCCTCCAACATAAATCTGGATTTGTATCCTGGAATTTAAAGGGATTGCACTGGGGAAACTAAGAATAGAGTTGGAACCACTGCCATAAGAAGCAGTGAAGAACAAAACAGAACAGTATGAAAATGTCAGAGGTCATTTCTGGTCTTAATAGTAATGTACAACACCCCTGCTCCTTCACAAAAATGAGCTGGAAGGTCACTGTCGTTTCTGGTCTTGCAGACGTGTCACTCATTTCCAGCCTCTTCTGATATTTGACAGTATGGACCTGCCTGCAGCACAGCAAGAGTAAAGGATAACACAGCTCACTGAGTAAAATTTCATTAACAATTTTCCTTCTACTCAAATAAGAGCTCACCCCTGACCCTAAAATGTAAAGTTTGCGATGGAAGATGCACTTGTGAGGCTTCAGTTAACGCAATGCAGTCTTCGACAAAGTCAGGCCTCTGCCTTGGAAGAATGCTTGAATTGATAACAATCTTTGATAAAATGCTGCACAATCTGCAAGAAAGAAAAGGGATGCTTTAGTGGAGAAGGTCATGTTTTTCACTGTCTGTTTGATCTGAGTTTATTGCATCAAGGGAAACTAAAAACACTTAAAAACACTGTTTCTCAGTGAAAACCGCTGCATTGCTATCAGCTATATTTATATGTTCATATTCACATTGTAATTAACAGTTTACTCCTAATTTGCAAATAAGATTTATATTTCATTCCTGCAAAACAGGAAGTTCCATTAACAGTTTAATTATTGGTTGCTCAGGATATTCGGTGTTGCAGTAAAACATCGATACTTTTTTTTAATGCAACATGATCTCTTCAAATGCCACGCTTGGTACCTGGATTAGCAAGTGATACAAATTTTTGTCTTATGATGAGACACATTGCTCAGATCAAGTAGCTAATAGATTCACCGAGATGTCTTCTATTTTAAAAATAACTATATAGGGCTGTATATATTGTCTAATGCATTATATGTTATCATAACACGATAGTGTAATTAAGGTCTTATATTCTTATTAAAGATATAACATGAGGTTTCAATTGGGTGAGATCATGAGATCAGTTCATAAATGCGGAAATTAGCTTGAAACAAAACTCCCAACCTTAACATTCCCATATTTGAGGGAATTTGGATCTGAACTCAGTGGATTTAACCAGCCTGTAATATTAAATGTCACTAATTGGACCAGTGATACCTTCTATTCCACTTGCCCAGATACAAATTAAATTGATTTTAAAACAATGATGTGACAAGGAATGCTGTATCAGTAAACACTGTTCTTCTGTAGGGTGAATTATGTCCAGAAGAGAGAGTGCTGTCATAATGACATCAGTTTCCACCCTGGTCTGTGTAAAATGACTCATTTTCTGTGTTGCAACAGCCTGTCCTAGGGAAACCCTTGGAGCAGGAAGGGATGATACACCCACTAGCCATTTGCAGAGACAAAAAGAAAGAGAAAGCTTGTATTACTTTAATATTTGGGTTAGATTTGAAGTATAGTTTAAAGACAGTTGTGGTGTGGGAGTGTGCTCATTTTCAGGGAGCACTATCTTAAGTTGTTTTTATTTATAATGCTCCCAGTGAGAGGAGAGACCTGTGACAGATAAATAACCAGTATCTGCAAGACCATATAAATAAAGCTGAATATTAAGATGAAAGAACACAGGAATCAAAAGCAGTTTCTCATCCCATTCCAGAAAAATTAGGTATTTCCTTTGTGGACAGTTCTTTTTTTTTGTCCATGATCTTTTGTCTATGCAATACTTTTTAACTTAGTAAAACTGTTTCAGCAGCAAGCAACTGAAAGAATCTGAAATGAGGTTTGGTTTTTCTAATTATTATTATTTGTGAGCATTAGAGATTTGGATATTCATTTAATTTTAACTTTCTATGCTTCCAGCGAAGAACATATTAATGCAGACAGCTGGGTCAGAGTCTTGAAGTATGAGATAAGATTGTTTGGGGGAGACCTGTCTAATGTGGGAGACTGGTCTCCCAGATTCATTTCTCGTACTTAATTTTTTTCTTTATTCACAATGCCTTTGCAATTCACACCCTCTAATCTTACCTTGTATAAATGATATTGGCCTGGCTTATTCCTCCAATAGCTTCATAGTGGTAGCTACTGAGGTACCCTTGCATGTGCAGACCTTCGTGCATCTTTGCAGTTGATTACCTAGACGCACTTCATATGGCTTGCATTTTAGATTAAAATTTAGCTTTATGAGTAAAAAAGTCAACAGGTGAGGGGCTTAGTACATAAAGAGAGTTTTGAGCTCCACAGAGCAAACAAAGACAAAGAGAGTATAAAAGAACAGTTCATATTATGAGAAATAGATCTCAGAAGTTACAAAAATTATGTCCATAAAGATACTTTGGGTCTTTTATTTTTCCTTAAAATATATTTTATAGAAATTATCAAATTCTTCAGTTTGCTGCATTTTTAACTAAAATGGCTACAGTGTTTAAAAAGAAAAATGGTTAAATATTTTATATTAGCCTTACTTTGGCATTTAAAGATAGAAAGGGAACATTTATAGTTTCTTTAATTTCACCTAAAAAGTTAAACCTGCCACTTTGTATGTAGTTGGGTTGTTCTGACTATTGGTTAGCCTTCTATTCTGATCAGTCTGCGAGTGATCACTTTATCAAAGAATATCTATATTCTTCAGTATGGATTTATCTTCTGTGACTTTGATATCCATAGCTTTAGTGACGTTGCTAAATGAGAGCAGAACTGGCCATTATGGCCAGTGTGTGTGTTAGGGAGCACATGGGACATCTTCAAAGAGCGATTAAGAAACCACGCAGACAATAAGTCTGGATCCAGAACACTCTTACAGCACTTGAGGACTCCATGCCTTCAGTACCATCTTTCGTATTTTTTCTCCTATTTACTGTGATTTTTGAGAAGCTTACTGTTTACCTGGAAAGAAAATTCAGTCAGAACCATGAAATATAAGTAATCATCATTGATGTTCACCAACAAGCAAAGGGCAGCAAATAAGATATTAGCCACAGAACATCACCTATTAAATGTCTGGAGAGTGGCTAGTCAGGCTGGAAGTATGTAACCCTTTTTTTCTCTGCTGTCACTTATGTCAGTCTTGAATACATTCTGTTTCACTATGCAGTGGATTACACCCAGAGCTTATGGATATGAATATGGGTTGCTTGCTTTGCTCTCTCTGAGCGTGCTCCAGTGGTATTAACACTTGGGGTCAATCTGGATTATCCCATGTTTAAAAGATGGCAATTAAACACTTCAGTTCTTAATTTCTGAGAATTTCCTCTTGCTTATAAGAACAGCTAAAGTAATTGCTTGAACAGACTTAGCTGATATCATATTGCAGGTGGTCTGGGTGGTGGTGAGGGGAAAAAAGGAAGAAATTACTGTCGCACAAGTATTCTTCCTTGGATGAGGCAATCGATGTGAACAATCTACAAGGAATTTAAGGGATGAATTGGTGACTTCATTCTTCAGTGACATTTTCTTCTTCTTGGTAGTTAAGTTGGGACTCAGTAATCAAAGTTAGTTAAGATGCGTTCCTAAAGCAAAGTCTGGAGTCTGAATTTTACACCTGTGTGTTCAGGAAAGAATCTGGTTTCTCATTGCAGGAGGTAATGGTGGCTGAACGTGAGATGTTCTGGGGTTTCACCAAGCGAGCAGGAACCTGAGACCCACTTCCAAGATGAGAAGAAAAAACACAAATAAAAATAGAAAGCTGTCTTTAGCTTGTCAAGGAGATTAGATCAAAAGATGAGATCATCCTGTTGGTAAAGAAGACGTTCCTCTGAAATATCTCTCTCTGATGTCATAAAGTAGTTAGTTTAAAAACTTGCTTGATATATATAATAGCTGGGATATGTTACCTCTGTATTTATTTTTATCCTCAGGATGCTAACTAAGAAAGACCCCAAAAATAAGACACTTTGGGCAAGAAAAAACATTTCAGACTAGTTTAGAAATTATTATGAGAAAGTTTTGTCTGAAATATTGCTAACCTCCCTTTCTAAAGGCATTGTTCTAGAACTCAGGCAGGACTGAATAGATGGATTCAAGGGACCCGACAGCATGTGCTATGAAAAAATGAGCTAGTGGAGGATGAAAGCATGATGTTTGCTTAGAATCACCGTGTACGATCATTTCCGGGGCTGTGCTATGAATTCCAAGCTTGACCATAATTTTCCTTCAATCTTTTTAAATATAAGGACTTTTATCTATAAAATTGACTTAGGGATGTAACTACAGTGCTGGTATGGAGTATGTAACTTTTCTATATAAATCAATGCTTTTATTTATTAGGATTGCATTATTCTTGTCTCATGGGCAAAAACGTGTGACTGCATGACCAGACAGCAGCTAAATGTCAGTGCCAGTGTTAAATTTAAATTGTTTCCCAACTTTATTTCTTATATTCTCTGATAGTATGCAGAGAACATTAAATTCTCGAGGTTTAAAATAGCCTACATAATCATAGGATTCCAAAGCCCAGAGTGCCTACAAGTCCCCTTAGCCCTGAAGGTGTTAATCAGTGTACATACTGCCTCATCTGCATCTTAGAGGCCCTGCAATTAAAATTAAAACTTTTATGCCTGGACTCCAGCTTGCTGCTATTCAAAAGCCTATCTACACACACTGGGGACGGAAAAGGCCTTTTGAATGTAAATAATTGAAAAAATTAGAGGGATTTTCGAAGATTGCAGACCTTCCCTTTAGGACCAGTCCAGGAGCCCTGTCCTTCTGTCAAAGTACAAATTACCCCCATATGGTGATGTCCGTTCTCTGAACTGTAATTTATTCATTATGCAGAGTGCCGAATACCAAATGGTGAAAGCACAGCAGCAGAACAATGAAACAGGCTTAGGAAGCTAATAAGTGTCCAATCAATGAGAACCTAATGAACTATAACATGTAATACTTTATAAGACATTCAAATTAAAAGGGAGGGAAAAAACCCAACAACAATGTAATATCAATTTACTTATTCCCATTTTAACCAAATGAAATAAGCATCATCCTCCAAAAATACAGCGTTTGTGGTAAGGGGAAAAAAACAACAACAAAAAAGCAGGATCAAGCCAAAATTCCTTTAAGAACATGTTAACATACTAACAACCTGTCCTTATGTAATGCAGGCTCTCTGTATCAAGCTTGTTTGGTGAGATAGTAATAGTTCATTTCAGTATCAATGATTGGGAAGTGGAATCAACATAAATCTTTAGAATATACGAATATATGGGTAGCTGAATTCTTCACCAGTAACTCACAGAAGTATTTTGCCGGATAAAATACCTTTACTCTTCAAGACCAAGCAAAACACTCATTTTTTATCTGCACACAACCTTTTCCTCTCTATTCCAGGAGTCTTATTTTACTCTGAGTCCCATTCCCCACCTTTGCCAAAATCTCCTGGATCCAATTCTGTAGTAAAAATAATAATTAATAAATAATATACAAGGTAATCTCAGGAAGGTGCTCTATCCTTCCTAAGCAGCCAATATACAGAACGTATTCTCAATACAGCTGTGTTCAATGAAATGCTGGCAAGGAAACTATTGACTCTTTCTCAGAGATGAGGATGTGAAGGCAGACATCCCGATGTCCAGTCTGACAGACCACTGCTGATTTTCCTGTCTGCTGGGATGCACAATGAAGAATCTCTGTCTTTTACTCCTCTTCCACTGAGACACTCATCTTTAAACAAGAAATTTCAGTTAATGCTTCTCTGAATTATTGTTTTTACATTTAAAAAAATCTTATTGTAGGGTTCCTGGATTTTTTTTTTTGTAATTTAAGTCCTCTTAATCCATTTTATATTGGCTTGTACTGCCTTCCCTGATAGAAAAGGTGCCAACAAGATGGTTCATTCTTGTCTCAGCCAGCTACACATATTAGCAATTCTCACAGCAGTTGCCAAGTATAGCTGTATGTCCTCCTCTTCTAGAGTGGCTGTAGTTTTCTTTTTCCACAGCAGTTGACATTAAGTGTTTTCTGCATTTCCTGCTGCTCCTGTTCACATGTGACAGCAGTTAGTGTCAGCTTCACTCTCTTCATTTCCTCTTCTGTGTGTGGCTCTTTCTTTTTGTAGCTTTCTCCACTAAAAGGAATAAAATCTCCATTTTCATTTGTATTTCTGTGCTTACCCTGGGTTTGATTTGGTGAATGGGATTTTGCATTCTGGATTTCTGCTTCCAGCTCTGCCACTGACATTGTGGCCTTTTCAACCAGTCGTATAAAGTCTTTAGGTCACACTGTAGGAGCTCTGCCGGTGGCACAGTGTTGCACAGGCCTGAATTATGTGTGCCTTGAAAGAAGTAGTCATGAAATGTTTTGAAGCTCTCATTACCCAAAATTGGCAAACAGGCACTGCACTTAATAGTCATTTATTTCTTAGACCTTTATGCTCCTCAGTTAATGCACAAACCAACAGAAAAGGAAAGTAATGCTATGAAGCAGTTTGAGTCTCCGTGCATCTGTGTCACTTCTTTCAGGTGTACAACATAGCAGCCCACTAGAGCTTACTACTGGTGACAGTAGTGTCAGGAGAGGGGTGCACTAGACTGGGTGACTTCTGGAAACTAGAAGATAATGTAATGTAGAACAAATCTCACTTTGCCATCAATGAAAGAAGGCAAGAAAGATTATTGTATGCACTTGTTTGGATAGCTTTTCCAATAAGCTGGCCCTAGGAAGGGTGCTCAGCATTTTAGGATCACTGGACCCATTTGGGAGTTTGAATTATTTAAAAGAATGGCTGAGGAGCCATTGCACATCAGTGAGATTTCCACTAGTTCAACAAAACTGATCAAGTCTCTCCCAGTCTGTCCCAAACCCACATAGCAGTCAAGACAGAAGGATGCAAATATATCAGACTCTGCTTTTGAGTCTGACTATGAGGAATAACTTATTATTTGTTTGGATTTTTTTTTTTTTTTGCCATTTTTTGTTCTGTATTGGCTCACAGATCTTTTGTTTTCTTTCTCACACCTCACACTTTGGCATGACAGCCTCAAAGCAATTGCTACCAAGATTACATTAAAAAAAACTCACTCAGCAGTGCAGGTGCAGTAAAACAAAAATGAAAATGAAAACAACAAAAAAAGAGGAGGGAGAAACATGACAGAACTGCTTTGTTTCCCAAATTATCATCATGCAGTCCAGACATGGTGATGCAATGAACAGCTATCACACTGTGGATAATACAGAAAAGCACTTTTTAGAAGAGTATCCTGTATTCAGAATGTGAGCTGCCAGTGAGAATTAATGTTCATCAGATCTCCACGTCACTCAGTGTTTCACTAGCGGACCAAACCAGAAGGTGTGCTCATAAGGCCAAGAGGGAAGGTACAATTATGACACATGCAGTTTAAAGAGAATATTATATTAAGCAAAAAAGGTTATTTTTAACTTCTTCTCTGGGTCTGTAAATGAACCTCGCTCCCTTTTTAATGAATGGAAGTTTTGCCTCTAACAGTAAAATAGATGCTTTAAACTGGTTTTAATTGGCTTTTTAAAATTATTTTTATTTTAAAACCAGCCACTGCATATAAGGTTAAATCTCTGCATGGTGCAATAAAACTAATACTGAAATAGTGTCCCCCTACTGTAGGAGGAATCTGCAATCAGGACTTCCAAGCACATGCAAAAAATAACTCTTGGATCAGTCTTCTTGTCTTCCAGTAGACTTGGCAAGAGAGACAAGCCATATGTGAAGCCAGCCATATATCAGTTATGTGGTCTTAGATTTTTACAATAAAACAAAGGACTTTGCTGTCAGCCCTCTTGATTTCGTGAAGCCTTTACAGTTTGCAGAAACGTCCCTTTATCAGAAGCCACAAAGTTATCCTTAGACATGTGCCTTTCCTAGGGAAAATATCCTCTGAAAAGGCTATTTATGATTAAATCCATCAGGGAAAGAGGAAGACATGAAAGGAACTAATACAGTAGGTTTCAGCCATGCTGAATGCATCCACATATAACAAGTGGGTGTGAAAACAATTAAAAGGAAAAGAAGAAGAAAGGTCGTGGAGGGGAGGGGCAGGGGAAAGAGTAGTAAAATATACATACACCTAACAATAAGATCAAGGGGAAAATCTTTGTGCCAGCAATGTGGATGCCCTGTTAAATTAAGTGGAACTAAGGTTTCATAGCAGAATTTCTCCAGGCCATTCATTTTGGTATTATTAGCTGGCAGTTTCATATAGGGATCGTGTGAGGAGTGGGTTCAGTTTTAGGACGGTGATTTTCCCAGCTGATTTTGGGTGGACAGTCTATATACATGAACTGAGAGGAGGGCTGTGGGAACCGTGAGGGCAGGAGCTAATGGATAGCTGACACCCGGGGTTTGCGATACCATGTGGATGTGAACAGTTCTTTTTGTCGGATTGCTCTTATGTCTGAAGTTCAGCGTTTGCTCAAGCTCAGGATAAGCACTGGTAGTTTCATTTGATGTAGTGGTAAAAGGAGTCAGGGAAAGAATTTAAAAAGTGAAGAGATGTGATTATGGCACTGTTTTTCTGAATTAGCCTTACAGAAAAGACTCAAAGAATGGAATTGTTAAGAAATTAGTAGGGTTTATTATAGGACTGCAGTAGCAGTGTCAGTAAAAAAAAAAAAATATGCAAAATTCTTGACTATAATGAAAAATGCTGATTTTTCTAATCAACTATTATGAACTATTAAATTTTACACAACAGCAAAACTCCCATGAACAGCTTAGATTTCTGTTCTCCATGAAAGACTTTTCCTATAGTGTTATTTTTTGGGCATATCTTGAGTTTTTAAACTGTTCTAGCTTTCTAGGTCCACTCCAGCAACGCCCTTGAGCTAACTTTAAGTATGCGATTTGTTTCATTGGAATTAGTGGCTTATAATCACGTATGTGCCTAAGGACCTAGTCATGCTACAATCTCATCTGGGTTATCATTTTTTTTCCTTAAAAAAAACTTAGGAACAACAAATCCTAAAATTGACTCCCATTCCCCTTCTTTTTTTTAATTGATCTGTATAATATCTTTGCAAATAATCTTTTTTAAGAGGTTAGGGATATTAGATGCTAATGAAATATTTGCTCTAGAATAAGTATCTCTTACTAATGTCCTGCTCAATATCATGTTGTTTCTGTGGACTCAGTACATAAAGCCTAAGGGCTCTTCTTCAGGGATACTGCTATAGCCATGTTTATAACTTATAACTCCAGACAGGGCAACAAATTCTATTATACAAATATTTGAGGCTATCACAAGGAGAGAACTACTTTAAAATAATCCTTCACTCAGAAGTTGCACTTGCAGCTCTTTTCAGTTACTTTTCATTATTTCGCCACAGGGGAATAGTTTCAAGGAATTATCAGGCTAACCACTGTACTAAAAAGGAGCCTTGCAATTCTACCCCAACCCACTAAATATCATTTAACATCCATTGTTGCAGAAATATGTAACAGACAACTCAAGAGCGTTTTTCTTTTCTACTTCTCACAAAGGTATGAAAATATTAGCAAATGTTCAGATCCCCACTACTCAAAATATTATGGGTCAGATCCTAGCAGAGCAGAGAGGTCAGTGCTCCACCATCGCAGCTTTATATCATTATAGGCTTTAGGGAACAATAGCTTGTGAGGAAGCTTGGTTAAAAGATGGGAAGGAAACCCGAAAAAGGTTAATTATGGGACGCACAACACTTGACAGTTTCCTTTCAATCTGATTCAGCCCAGCTGTGAATGCCTTTGTGTCCCCGGTACAAAGATCCCTCTCTCTGCCGCTGTATGGTCTGTTACTCCTGTGGCTGTGGTGATGCTCACACACCAGAATGGATCCCATACCAAAATGCCACGTGTTTTCCAAAAAGCGCACCTGCTTTGCCATGGATCTATGCTTAGAGCTTGCCGTCTGAAGCATGAACACCCAGAAACTTGTTTTGACAGTTTTGGTTATGTTCGTTAGGGAATCCAAGAACTGAATATTTCTTCTGGGCAGCGAGGGGGTGGAAGGAAAGAAGCACAAACAAAACAAAAACTGAAGCCTGTGACTAATTGGATGAAAGGATGTGAGCAGTTCAGCTCCACTTAATTGAATATGCACTCAAATTAAAAAGAAAGAGTAATTGCCTACAAGACTTTGCATTGCAGATTGGTGGCCTCTTCTATACATTAGTGGAAAGCCTTGGAGCACATGTGTCAGTGGTGTTATTGACAGGAACCCAAATATCCTGTTGTATGCACCTTTATTCACAAGACTTCATTCTAGGAGGGATTAGCCTGCGTTATATTGATGGTTTGGTTTACAAGATAAATTTTCTTGAAAAAGGCGTCCTGATTTCGGTTGGAAATTTGAAATTAGGACCATGCCTTTTAACTGCTGGCTGCTTTCCAAACATTTCCAGATCAGAAGACCCCAAAGCAGTACTTTCTTTTGCAATGTGAAAATTGGTAATTTTTGCATTTGGAGCCAAATCTGGTTATACTTGCTTAGATTTTTCTAGTGATTTTAAAATGAGCTTCACCTGAGTAAAGCCTTACCTGAGCTAAGCACAAATAACCAACAAATGGAAAGCCAAGGAATTCACCTATGGAAGCACAGAACTCAGTTATGAGATCATTTTTAGTAAAAATGTTAAATTAAACTGATTTTGTCTGTACATTGCCATTGCTGTTTATTTATATTAAAGCAGCACCCACAACTTCTAGCCCAGTTGCGCTATACAAAAAACACAGAACAAAGGAAATATCCTACCTTTTAAAATAATTTGTTGCAAGAGTAACAAAGCTCCTTTGTTCACTACTTTATGCATGATGGGTGGATATCATCTTTAAGCAGTAGCTCTGAGAATCAGCCTTTTCCATCCACTTCCAAACACACATATACACATTTTTCATATGAGCCTGCTACAGTAAAAGGACTCCCAAATAAAAGAATGGAGCAGAGTAAAAGGAAAATATTACTTTATATTAATAACAAAAGGAGTGCACAATAATTCCATATACAAAGGTTACCCATTTATGGAGGTAGAAGCCAAGGGCATTTTAAAACTTAAAGATCCAATACTTAAATAAACATATTGGTTTAAGTAGGAAGCAAATATTCCTAGCTCAGCAGGTAGTTGGTATCTAAATCAGATTCAGACTTCACATAAATACACATGTCAAAGCATTTATCTAGTAATAAAAAAAAACAACTCTTAAAGAACGCAGTTCAGATAGGGAAGTGTCAGTTATTTTGCACATTTCCTATTTCCAGCTCATTAGTTTCAGCTTTTGACAGGGGTGGAGCTGAAAGAGGGGGTCAGAAATCCTGTGGAGGTTTTTCTCTCCTCCCAATTTCACATGAATAAACAGAGGGAGGGAGTCCCCTGCCTGTCTGCCAGGCTCTTATCTATCATATTTAGATGCTAGATGCTGTCAGATATGAGACAGCAGTGCCTGTAGGTATTGCTGGTTACTGGGAAATTAAACCTGGAATAGAAGATACTTCTTTCCATTCCAAAACTGACTTTACGGTAGGAGTAGGTTTGGACCGCCTTCAAGAACTGTTGATGTCCAGGTAAAGGTGGCAGGATTATATTTTTGTGATTCACCACTTGCAACTAGTTGTTTGTTTTTTTTTTTCTTTTACTCTTTTCCCTCAATCTGTCCATGGTCTCTTAGCAGCACCCCATCTGTATCTTTTATTTCTCCTACTTTCTCATCTTCATTTCAAATCCAGATTCTCCCACTCCAGAAGTGGTAGGTTTATCCTTACACTACTGGCTTTTGATTAGACCCTCTTCTTCTTTTCAAGATTAGAGTCAACAAAAGTGGCCAAAGTACCTCAATTTTCCTCCTAAATATTTCATATAGTGTTGATGTTCCTCTAGGGAAAAGAGGCAGTGAACATTACTGTAAGAGGGATTTCAGTTCTAATTCTGATTCTTGGAAAACGCTCATACGATCACCAACAATCAAGCTAGCAATTGCCACCTCTGCACTAGAAGTTATACTGCTGTAAGCTGCAATAAGATAACCATGTGGGCACGCGTTTCCCTCATGACAGTAAAGCAAACCATCACGAACTGAAAAGTGAAAGTGTGCATGCAGTCAGCCACTGCAGTCACCTTCCTGCACCTCTGTCCCAGCATGTGGCCCGAGCACCCTGGAGTCGTGCTAAGGGGCGTAACTCACACCGAGCGGCTGCAGTGACCCAGAGCTCATCGTACCACGCGACTTCTGTCTTACAACCAGGAGTCTATCTGCTGTGGGTGGTGGAGTATTTCAGGAGGCATGAGTGCCGAAATAGATCCAAGAGTAGACTTATCACTAAGGAAGAAAAAAAGTCTTAGTGACGGAAGTTTCCCTTCATTTGAGGATAAATCTTAGACAGCCGCTCATCAGTCCTACAAGATCATCATTAGGAAAAACAGGGTAAACAGGTATCCCTGCTCATGAAATGAAGACAAAGTACTAAAGCCAAGTTTGACACAAAAACGATTTGATGCCCTCCTTTTTCGAGTTTTCAATTGTCCTGTTCCAATTGTGAAGCTAACAGTAGCTAGTAAGAGAATAAGTGAACCAAATATAAATAATATTCAGTTTAGAGCCCGTAAGATAGCAAATGGGCCATGTCTCGTTGGTGTCATAGAGACTGAATTCAGTGGAGAAGATGCTGACCCAACATTGACAGAATTATAATCCTGCCACTGTTGATCATTTTCCACAAATTCCCAGTTGGTCGTTTGATATGCAACTCCAAAAAGTTATTGTTTTTCCCCCAGTTTTTTTCTTTTCTTTTAGCCAATAAAGTGAAACCATAACATCAGTGTTGTTTGAAAACATATTTATGTTTGTTTTCCCTATAAAAAGAGATAATAATGTTATGTTCCAATAATATTAAGTTGCAATGTTATTTGCAAGATTGCAGAGCTTTTAATTTTCTGATTATTTCCACAGTGGGAGTTTCAGCTCAATTTCTACCAAGACACTTCTATCTGTTTCGGTTATTTTTTTATTACAGCTAGAAGCAACAATAATTGCCTTTAGTGTATGAAAACATGACTGAGGAGACAATTGTCGTCCCTAAAGACTAAAATCATCAGCATACATTTTTGATGTAAAATTTTTGTAAATTAATTGCAAGGTCCTATAAATATTATATTTACTAAAACTGTGTTGTCTGCTGTCTTCAAAGAAATAATCTTTTTTTTCAAAACTATGCTTCATACACAGTACACTTCCTGAGGCAGAAAACAAAAACATAACCTTCTACTTCCGTAATTTTACATTCTGCTACTTTTCTTTCCTAACTCTAGGTGGTTTTTTTTAATATAATTCAGGAAGGATACAGAAAAAATCAATAACACTCTTAGCAATCAGCACCAATTTACAGTTTTTCTCAACTCAGATGATCAAAATATTGAATATTCATCCCAAATGATAAGTCAGGGTTTTTAAATTTGCTTTTGTACCAAATCAAGAAAAAAATCAAAATGCTAAACATTTTATCAAACAGAAATTTTTCCTCAATTCCAGTTTAGAAATGGTAAAATGAAATTTTTTGAATACTATCAAATGAAAACGTTTCAACTGGAAGTGCTCCAGTGATGTACCATCCACAGGTATTCCATAGCCTGGACTTACAGAGGAATTATCCTTTACAGCCCCAAACAGAGGAACCTCACAGACTGTCCAGGACCTTGAAATACAGTTGTCAAAATCTCTGAAATACATTGAGTAAATGCTAACATTAATAATCCCAATTAAAATTATACTACCTTGTTTCAGTTTGTCCTGGTGGAAAAATAAACCACAGTCAGTTTTTCACTTTGGGAAAAAAAATTGATTTTAAAGCCCTATTTTTAAACCAGAGTGTGTTAACAGCGTATTTTCAGTTGTGCTAGCTCCAGTCTGGTGTGTCCTGTGTAACCCAGCTCAATAGAAGTTTCACAAGATTTAAGGGTATATGGCAAAGCTCTCAAGACACCCGGATTATGTCCTTTTCCCACACCTGCATTTGACTACATGAGCTACAAGATATTCAGGAGAAATGAGCTCTCCAAGCTTCTTTGAGGGAGATGAGCATTGTAACAGTTAACATCAAGACTAGTAATTAGTTCCAATAGGTATTTCAGCTGATTTACCCCAATTAGAATGGCAGCTGTTACATTTGAGCAAGCAGTACTTTGCACTTATATCAACTCATATTAGCAAATTTGGTCCTAGAAAAACATAGAAAATCTATGAAAAGTCATTACAGAAAAATATGCATTGATAAGCAGATTTGACCTCCAGAGGAGATCAGGGACCAGACAATGCAAATAACCAGAAATGTCTGAGGACATAGTTTAATAGCTGAGGACAAATTCAGAAGTGGTCAACTTTTCTAGTTAACAGAACTCTTGATCATTTGTTTAAGTCTAGCCTGTGGTTACTGTGGAGGATTTACTTACTTGTTTGTTTTTGCAACCAGAATGCCCCTTTTTTAGTCAGCTGCCTATTTCCTCAACTGACACAGGAGACTAGAGAAGTAAAAGAGCTAAGGTGCACCCGTTACAACCAGCAGGAATGTAAGCATGCTCTAGGATATGTGATAGGAAATATCAAATATCTCTCTGGCTTTCCCTCAGCTGGTCATTGCTGCAGCTAACCTTGGAAAATGACCCTGTTTTGATTCCTGAAATTTTCTATATCCAAAGTTATTTAGAATAAAGTATGATCTGCAGAACCGTCCTTCTACAAGAAATAAAAAAATGTTGGTATCTGGTTTTGCTAGGATTGAATTTGCCTCCAAGTAATACAAATGAGTAACAGTGCTTTTCCCTACCGTAATATCACTGTGATCAAGCTCTCAACATGACTTACAAACACTATGGGATTAACCAATACTATGCTGACTAGCCAGTAACAACTACACAATCTTCTTTCACTTCAGAAAAGCATCACTGCATACAGCCTGGAAAATTTGGCACCACTAGGTTCGAACCACTGCGACTAAACAAAGCACACTGTAGATAAATGATGCACAGTACTTTTGCCCAAAAAGAAGTTTACATAGCTACACTTACATCTATAAAAAATAACTAGGAGCATGAAGAATGACTGAATTCAAAATGATTGTGTATTATTTGCCCACATTCATATTTCAAAAATTAAACATGTTTCAACACCTAGGAATATGGAAAGGGTTAAACAATAACAGATTTCCTGTGGTAGAACTTAATGTAAAACATTCAAAAGGCTTTTTTAGAACAACAGACTCATACTGTAAAATAGTAATCTTTGGTATATCTTTTTTTCACAACAAAAATACAGGCAAGACAGACTTTGCTGTAATTCTTCCTAATTGCTCTAATGCGCTTCATTTTATTTTAGTGTTTTCAGTTTATAAAAACAGTTAGCATCAGTTTGTTTCCAGTTTTAATGGAGATAAACTCCTTTTCCCCCTGAAAAGCTTCACAATATGGTTGGAAATGTCAGCAATAATTAGGCAAGATGCTTGTGAAAATATAAAATGGAAACAATACATCTTTTTATAATGGAATCAGTTTGTCTGATTATCTCAAACAATGTACATTTCCAACTGCCCAGGAGGGTCATTAGAGCTTATGAAAATCAAACTCTGTTTTTTCTGCTTCATACATCATGGACAACAATATTGTCTCCAGGATCATTATATATTGTCTGGCTTTATAAATATATGTTAGATTTCCTTGAGCTACAGTGACCCTGGAGCATGAAATGCATTTAAAAATGAAAACAACAGAAAATACTTCATGTTATTAACTAAATAACTGTTACAGAGAAATTATAGATGGAAAGATAACCTCACTGAATACGGTACTACTGGAGTGGTACTCAAGGGACTTTGGTTCAATTCTATCTTCAGTCACAAATTTCCAGTATAACCTCAGGAAAGTTATTTCTACCCTATGCACAATAAGGGCTATTTCTCCCTTAAAGTGACGGTTGTGACAATGCTCCCTTCTGAGTTCCTGTCTAGGTGTGAAGTATAATTCAGAAGTTTGTGCTATTCCTTTGAGATATGTTCAGAGACTAGATAAGAGTATCACTTCTGCCTTTTTTTCCTTCTATAGAAATGGGACTAATATTTTCATACCCTCAATGGAGAGCTTATGGATAGAATCCATTAGTGTGTGTGAGGCATCCACATACCGTGATGACAAGGGTCATTTAGCGAGTAAATATCTGGATGGAGTAGGAGAAATTCAGCTACTAAAACTACTTTACATCAATAAAAATAGTTTACAGGAAAAAGACAAACACGGCAAGTCTGATAAGTTTGTCATGTGCTCAGATATCCTCATGTAGCTGTTCTGCACTCCAGAAAGCTGGGGAGCTATTTCAAAGATGAAGTTTCTACCAGTTTAGTTTGTTTTCCTAAGCATTGCAATGCACTTGCTCTACACTATGGCTTAAACACCGTGCTTTTGCTCACTGATCATGGGTTTTAAGTCTTCAGTTGTGTGTTCAGATTCAGCGACAATGATAACCAGCAAGATGGAGTTCTAGGAACGGTGCTGCCTCCTTGCAAACAGGATCCCCTCATATCAGCTGCTGAAGCGCCCAAGGAAAGATTGAAACCTGCAGCAAAATTGTAACAACACATAACAATTTCATTAAAAATGACCTGTTCTAAACCTTTTACAAATATAACAAACTACTGAAGAACCTAAGCTGTGTGTGGATAATGTGGTTAAAACAAGCAAATGCATTAAAAAAGTAATCTGCTCTAACCAATGGCAGTTATTTCTCTTCTGTAGTGCAAGTGCGCATATGCTTTCGTTAATAAAACAAATGCTTACCCATAATGAACACTGTATATTGGTTGCAATGTTCCAGGCCAAAGCAGACAAGATGCTACAAATTATTTTTAAAAAGTATGAAGAAATTAATCAGTAAAATCCTTTTGCTACTCCAAATTCACAATGAAATGATTCATATCAGCTAAGCCACCACCACAATGTAAGGCAAATGCAGCACATTTTCCCTGGCTCTCCATGTACTCTAACCCTCGTAGGCTTATTTTAAGGAGGAGGAGGAGGAGAAGGAGGAGGAAGGCTAAAGGAAGGGGGTCTCTCCACCCTCCTTGCACTGCCCGGTATGCAAGTGTTCCATAGCATGACAGGAGGGAGAAGTTGCCCAACCTCCCAATAGCAATATGATTGGATATGCTCCACAATACATAGCATAAAATACTGACAGCTCCGTTATCAATCTCCGACTAGGGTTTCACTCTTAATTAGCGGAAGCTGAACCAAGGGAACAGTATCATAATATTTTTTGTTTTGTTTTGTGCCTTGATTTGCTCCCCAGCAGTGGTTAAACACTTCATTTTAGTCTAGTAATTCCTCAGCTAGTGATGCAGCTCAGTCAGGGTCAGAGTCCCAAACTTTATTCTGCCCCTGTGCTCATATATTTCTTGGCCAGTGAAACATAGCTTCATTTTCAGAATAAGCAAAGATTTTGCAGAGTGCATTGGAATGACAGAGGAGGAGTCACACTTCTCTCATTTGTGTCTTCTACAGTACAACACAGCATAGAATGTAATGCCCAGGGAAAAAAACAAACCAAACTGAGACCCCAAGGTCCTACAGACAATGTTTTCAGGCTTCATCTTCAGAATGAAGATTTGAGAAATCACCAGTCAACAGTTCAAATCCACCAGAAGCAGAAGGCTGAATTTGGGCCAACATAGAGATTCTCACATGAGATTTTCACACAGTGAACAGCTAATGTTAGTAAAGGCACACGAGAAATCATTGGAAGAACAATTAGCTGGGAGGGCAGACCAGTTGTCTTAACTCTGCAGGGCAGATTGAAATGATAGCAAAAGACTCAGAGGAATGGGAGATAAATTTTCACCTTGTATATCGGTGCTGCAACGGGAAAGGAGATAATGCAATACACTGACAAGTCTGCTGTCCTCATACCACTGCATGAAATCTGTGACTATGTCAGAACTTGATCACAGGTCCATGTTTTCTGCCATAAACACTGACCTCCCTCAGTTTATGAGCTCCCTGCTCTGAGTGTTTTATTCTTCTTCTTGGAGAGAGAGCCTCAGGAAGTTCAACTTAAGGATTTTGGTGTTGGCCTCATTTTTCCATGTCATGTACTTGTTTCTGATATTTTCCTGCTTGTGTTATTTGCTTGCGGAAGCTGCTCCATTCATGGAGTTCAATAAATGGTGTTTGCCATCAGAACAATTTGATTCTAGTTCTAATTATAGCAACAAGCTGCTTTCTTCAAACATATTATGGGTGTTTCATTATTTTAAATTGTTATCGTCCATATTAATTACAGAAACAGTTGATCTTTTCTGAGAAGCAAGCAGCTGCAGATTCCTCCCTTTTTAAATGTCTCATTTTAATAGGTGAAACATCCAGGTAAAAATTAAATCAAGTTGTAATATGATTCTCCAGAAAAGAAGATACGTAAGTTATAACACATCGCCTCCACATTCCGTAGGGTTACACTATTCAGATGTACTCAACCATATCCCTTAGTACAGATCATAGTGAGCCAAATACTGCACAGCTCAATTGCAAAAACAAAGGCCCTAAATAAATCATACAGCAATGGCAACATTACTAATGGGACTACTAGAATCAGAGGAACCAGAGTGTTGCATCTGAGAAGAACCTACAGAATTATTCTGCATGATTTGTTTATGGTATTGCTGGCAAGACATGTTAAGAATGGAAACTAAAAGAGGAATAAAACTCCAGACTATGAGTCTTTTGCCTGTGCATCAAAAGACACATAGTCCGACAATCCAAAGGACAGTCGCTCTGGTCCTTATTGCAAAGTATTTTGCTAAACTCGTGCATGAACAGTCATCTTTACTCCGTGGCAGTTCAACAGCTGAATTTCTGTCAGTTTTCAGTTATCACATATTTGTAGCCGCTGTTCTTTGTGATCCCTGAATGGAGCACAATATAGCACACTGAGCAGTTGCTAAGCCTTCTGACACTTGTGTCATACTTTTGGCCATCTTTATTCAAAGGCCTCTGCCTTTAACAAGCAGCAATAGAAATTCACTCCTTTTTTATGAAATGCACAGTAGTGAGAGCTCACAATGGGGGGATGGACTTTTCCTCTGCATTAGAACAGTGAATCTCAGTATGAAATAAGTTGTTAAGAATCAGAGAGGAAAAATTTATGTTGATGGTGAAAAATATGCTAATGACAAAGATAAGTCCCTTGACACTTGTGCCATATTTAAAATGGTTTTGTATGAAACATTAGGAAATTTACTTTTAGAAACAATTCTCTAATGGTGGGATATAAGTTGTACAACTTTAGGTATCTTCAGATCTAATTAACCTCTGACATTGTGTCGAATCCTGCCTTCAGTAAGGTCTTTGGAAGTATTTCCACCACAGCATCTGCACTTTTGTAAACATCAAGTTATTTCTTAACAGTGGTAAGGATTTGGCCAATTATAATCGTGCTTGGAAGACGGAGATTCAGCTTCTCAGATAAAGCATTGACTGCAGATAAAAATATATTTTTTCTTTAAACGATAAGAGTAAAATCTAGAGAACATTGAGATACTTTTGAAAGGGAATTCTCAAAATCCCTGCATTGATCACATCAGACAAGCAAGATAGAAAAAAAAAAAGAAAAAAGAAAAGAAAGTTCTAAAAAGAAGAGTGAGAGAAAAAAATAAAAATAACCAAAACCTAGAGCTCAATCAATCAATTGAACACTCTCCCCCAGGAACCAATGAACCTAGACTAGTATAAATCAAGAGTTTATAATAAAAGACTAATGATCCTTTTCCCAAAAAATCAATAGCATGCCCAAACATGTTTCCACCAATGAAGTAAGATTTTGCAATGATGAGTAGTCCAAAAAAATGCTCAGATCAACCAGATAGTTACAACTGCGGTTTTCTATACTCCCCTTCACTTTCCCTTTAGTACATATCCCTCCTGGTTTGCATCAGACCAATTAATATCTTTGCTTCCCTAACAGCTCTCTAGATAATTCACAGAAGCATTTGTCTATGTGGCCTAGCATTAAACAGAAACTATTAAACAGTCAGCTCCTATCTCTTCTATAGAATTAACGTCATTTTAACTCCTACTATGCCTTGCTGTTTTGTCATACGTAAATAAGGTATTTCAAAGAAGTTGTAAGGTATTTGTCTCTACGCAGGAGCATGTTCTCCTGATCTAAACCAGGATGCAGTAAGCCTATTTTAGTTGTACTTATGGGAACTGTTCTTTTATTTGCTAATTTTAGCCTTACTAATGCTAAGCAGAAATCACAAGGAAAATCCAGTTCTTTATATAATTTATCTCATTATAATTTATCTTTACAATAGAGAAACTGAGCTGAAGTTTTGGTGGTTTTGCTACATTCACATCATTTTATGATTTGCTGTTAAAACACACGTGAAAGAGACCTGAGGAAAAGTTGGCTGGGAGAGGAAGGAGGAGGGGATCAAACTGTGTATCTGATGCTTATGAGTATACTTTGAAGTGATTTAATACTGAATCCTTCCACTTTTACTGGAACAATGTGCTTTTATTCTTGGAGGTCTAATCACATGAGCATTCACTCACCTCTATAAGTAACATTATTCAGTGTCCCACGATATTCTATTACAATGATTAACAGCCTCCAGTAAATTTGTACTAAAGTTATGCAATACATTGGGAACACTTTGATCAAACCACGGCTCATCCTCCATGGTCTCATTAATTACATGACTCCAACCACCATTCAGCATGCTAGTCCTGAGCAGGTGCAGGTGTGGCCAGATCTCCTTTCATCCCAGGGGCTCCATTTTCTATCTATCTAAAACACTGAGGTGACATCAGAAGTGCCTTTTGACATTGTCCTATCACCCCGAGCTAACCTCTGAAAGGGGACGCAGCTGCCGGGATTCCCGATGTGGCCGGTGAGCGTGCTGGACCTGCCTCCGCACTCAGACACAAGAAGCAGTTCAACATGTACAGGACAGTGCTTTGTTTTGTTTTCTTCAGGCCAGGTTTCAAGGAAAGCCGAGATGCTAATGCTATCTCCATGGACCCAAGAGCAGGTTGTCACAGCACTTATTTGAGTCTGTACCTATGCTTTAACCCTAACATGGTTTCCCTTTCCTCTCCCAGGACTCTAGGATTTGTACAGCCCCCTCTATTACTGTTTACGAACTCCAGCTTGCTTGCAGACAACAGAAGGAATAAAACTGCTGTACGCACAGAGAATGCTTTCCTCCTTGTGCGCAAAAACAGCTTTTCCAGAGCTTATTTCACTCAGTCTGCTAAAGTGTTTTTCACCTCACTTTCCCAGATGTAGCCAACATCTGTGTGGTCTGTGCTGACCATGCAGCAGGGTACAGGGCAGACAGGAGGAACGCAGGGATGCTAAGGAGAAAGATTTCCTGCAGCTCGTTTAGTCACATTTGGAGTAACACTGCGGGTGTGATATAAGGTCATCAGGGCATTACCATCCTGCTGCTTTACGAGAAGAAAATCTGAGGTGCTTGTGCATGAGTAATCTTTATTAAAAAAAAAAAAAGTCAAGAGACAACTATCCAAATAATCTGCTGATCTAGAGGATACTGACCTCCAGCTGACAACTAACATGGTGAACTGTACAGCTTTAGCATTAATGAATTCATTATCAAAGTCTTCCCTGCAACTGAAAAAAATTAACATGACTGTTCCACAGATGGGAAATTAGGGCAGAACAATGAAGGAACTTTACGGAGTCCATCACTTCCAAGGCCCAGATGAGAACGAGCTCCTTTTTGTTTCATAGTTTATTCCTTCTCAAAGCAACTACTGACCTGCAGGCAATCAGACTGGAGGAAGGTAGTAGCAGCAATTGTGAGATTAGTTCTGTAGAAACAGGTCTCCACCTCCCAAAGATGAGACTCTGGTGTGTGGAGAAAGCACCATGTGCTGATACACAAAGCCAAAATCAGCCATAGTGCCTTTCAAATTTGGTAATAGATGAGCAAAACCAGCCATGTAGGATTTATTTGTTAGCACTGACAGTTGTTAAAGACCATGTAACAGTCTGTAATGTATATAAAATTATTGACATCATATGTGTTTATATTTAGGTTAAACAACTAGACTGTTTTTATAAGAGAAAACTGTTTCTGGAAACAATAGACCAAATTGCTTTTTCTTGCTAAAAACAATGATGCAATGCTGCCAGTACCAACAATTTTTATTACAGAATCAGCTAACTGAAAACACAAGGCTCTTTAACAACACGCATCTTACAAAGCACTCCAATGCATGCTGATGCTGTTTTGCTTTGTTTGTTAGTCAGGATGGGTAAAAGCAATTTGTATTTTGCATTTTGCTCATTTATTGCACTAAGGTTTCCTCCTGCTTTCCTTTCTCTTTTATGAGGGAAAGTACTGAGTACTGAAAGCCCCACTTCTTGTGATTTTTTCACTATCAGAATCAGTTTGATGAGGTCACTGTCAGCCGAAGGGAGGAAGGCAAATCCTTCTGGGATGTGCAAAGGGCCAGAAAGAAAAGGAAGGGAATTTTAAGGTAAAAGAAATGGAAAATACACTCCTGTCAACAGAAAGAAGCAAGGCTTCCCAAAATTTGGAGATTACACAGTCACAACCACAGTATCAACATGTCCTGAAAAATGCCTTGGACCATCCCATTAAAAAATATTTCAAACATACGACTACAGAATAGGTTGCAGCAGGACTGAATCTGTGAGACCTGTTTCAATAGCTAACGTTATGGCAAGCACAATCAGTTCAGATGTGTTGAACTTGGGACTGTAAAATAGAATAAGAGGAAGGAGGATTGCCATTTGCCATTTAGAGGCAGTTTAAAATAAACAAAGTCTTTGACTTTTCAGTGTAGCTGACAGGTTAGAGATTCTCTAGATGTGGAGAAGATGCAGCATACTGAGAGTATAAATTCATTTTATGTTTAGGTTTTAAATGTATCTGATTGTCACTGAAATGTTAATCCCTCAAAAGAAAAAAAAAGATTTTATAAATGCAAAAATTAGGCTTTCGTGCTCAGCACAATAATGAAATATACAGTATTCCTTGTTGTCCTTACCTTTGAACTGCAGGTAACTGTATAGCAATGTCACAGGACAGAGATACACTTGTGAAATATTCACGAGCTGATGTCTCTGCAGCCCCATGGGACCTGTGAAGAGCTCTTTTTTTCCCCACATCTCTCTCTCAGACTTTAAATAATGAGCAGCAGAAAAGGTATGAGACAACATGTCTGTGTGTCTCCTTTGAAATCTTTTCTTACATTACCTTGTTATCTGTGCTGAAGAGCAGCAGGTATTCCAGCAGTTCAGAGTGTATCCACAGCAAAAACACCCAGCAAAATAGAGTGCCAGAAGACACCTTTCAGTTCCAGATCCAGTAGGCAAAACACATACCGGTGCACGGAGGGAGTGGTGGCAGGGTTGGGTGTTGTGTGGAGATGAAGGGAGAATTTTTACCAAAATAGTGATTTAGGAAAACAGATAGATTGATTACCTATCCTAGAAAAACATCCAATATACTATTTCCTCCTATACACTCACAAAATGCCTCTATATGGAAAGTTACAAAACTTTGTTTATGTTACAGCCTGGGTCAAAACCGGACCACCCGAGACAGATTAGCATGTCAGTCCCTCCACTAGTCAGGAGGATTTGGGTCATTCTTTTCAGTTTAGTCCTTGGTGACAAGCACTGAGAAGCACAGATGAAGATGTGAATTTGCAGTTTTTCCTGTGCTGCCCTACAGTTTACACCAATCTGAACTCAGGATAAGGTCTGCATAGAGTGGAATTCCTTTTGTTTCCACCACATCTGAATCAGTCTTCAGCATGGACAAGAATAAAGTTAGATACAGACCAGATTTATTAGGTGAATCCATCTTGGCGCCAAGGCAAGATATAGTCCTTTTTCAATGGATGCATCATATATTTTATTCCTAGTGCTCTAACTCTTCTAAACATTGTTTTATTCCTCCTGCATTTTAAAGACGCTTATATAACAGGTACTTTCCCACATTGGCCTTAAAAGACCTTATTCCCTTTCTTTTATTATTTCAACAGACTAACAGTCATTGCAACACAGGTGACGGTAAATCAAATCAAGTTGAAATGTGGGCCTGACTCATTCTCAGACGATACATGATTTGTTTGCATTACATTATCTTGGAAACCCATAACCAATGTGCACTAACTACATGTCCGCACATGGCAAGAAGATAAACGCTCTTAGTCAGTACTATAAAATCTAAATAAAATTGCAATCAGGTTTGGATATTAGGGTAGCTTTGTAACACCCTTGGGGCATTTACTCTTATCATTAAAATTATTTGCATTAGAGTAGTGTCCAGAGATCCTTACTATGATCAGGTTCAAATTGTGCTAGGCTCTGGAAAATGTGCAAAGAGACAAAAGTTTTAAATGCTAAATAGATAATCACAGGCAAAGGGCGGGAGAAATAAAGGATCGTTATCATCATTTTGTAGAGAACTGAGGTGTGGAGGTTATATTCTCTTTATATTCTAAGCATAGGCACAAAGCAATGTTTGAGTCCAACTTCACCTTGCATCCAAATAGTTTGGACACAAGCCTATGTTCAGGCATTGGCTTTGTGGGAGAGCTGATAACAATGGGAGAGAAAGCGTGAGTTTGCCTTTCCCGGCCTCACATCTACCTGCAGCACGGGCAGCTGCGAACAAGGATGGCTTGGCTTACTCAGCCTGCGGCAACCACCACGTATCCTGTCATGCTGTCTTGGGACACCATGACGTCAGTGCTGGTCAGACAAGTTTGCATGAATCCTTCCCGTAAGGACTTGACACCACCTACAGCCCTGAACCATGGGACGCACAGGCAGGCAAGCTATAGGAGGGCCAAAGTCAGAGAACGACACCTGAAAACTCAGAAAACTTTTTTTTTCTCTCTCTCTCTCTCTCTCTCTTTCTCTCTCTTTGGGAAGACCATATATTTTTCTCAAGGTCATCAGAAAATAAGAGTGTAGTTAGGAACCAGGTACCTGGTTCCAGTTCAGCATTCAAAAGTTTGTCATTCCTCTAAAGTAAAAGTTACTGGAATTATAGCTGTAACTTCTTGGAAAAGAAGTGGTGGAAGGACTCTTTTGAACTGAAAGGAAGTTTAGTTTCAAGGAACATTTCAATGTATCCTCCGTACACACATAATTTTTAAAACAGTCACAGAAACAACCACCACAGTGCTGGGCTGACTAAAGAGAGGGTGGATGTTTATATGCTGCTACTTCACCCCATGTTGCCAGGAATAAGAATATTACAAGGTGATAGGGAAAGATATGAGAGGGAGGAGCAGACATGAGTGCTTGATTGTTTGCTTAATTAAGCAATGCTGGCCACATCAAATCGTAGTGAAGTGTATATGTATCTGTGGCATGCTTTTAGTCCCAGGCAACACATTGGCTACCTCCCTGTGAATGGACAGTGAGCGGGAGATATTTTTGAAGATACAAATGTTGACTATCCAGGAGAGCTGAATAGCTACCAATTTTTTCCTTTGAAGACTGTATATCATCAGTTAAGATCATGATCTCACTGAGTGATCCAGTCACTCACAGAAATAATTGTATTTAGGTTAAGGAGACAACAGGCAGAAGGAAGGCTGGCAGGCTTAGGCCTAAAACAGAAACTCCAGCACTCCAGAACAGCATGTGATTTCCTCCTGTTTAAGTTCCTTTAATAAAAAATGTAGATTTTTTTTCTTAACCATGACAGGAACCCTAGTCATTATTTTCCAATACTAATGTTATTGTTTTCCTATAACCCCTATTGTTCTGTAATTCTAGCGGCCCATGTCTAATCCCCTAAGTAACATGTTTATTAGATATAATATTTCATCTCTTGGACTCAGTATCTGACACTATCATTTCCTTCCTTATGGTCCTGGCAGGATCTAATGGTTTTCTTTATCGCAATAGAAAGTTAGAAAGGTGCTCCTCCAAAAGACAAAAATGGACTGTATGTATGTATGCCTTAATTCAATTTGTATCATAAACTCCAGGCCAAATAAAGTAACTTTATAATATTAGACATTTCCAGAGTTGAGTGGGATTCTTTTGGTTTGTTGTTTGTTTTTAATATATGGATGTCCAGTCCTAGTAAATCTGTAGCTCATTGGCTTCATTACCTGTATCCTTGTCAACACAGAACGAAATAGTATCAAATGCTCATGTGATTTCTGATTTTCTTTGGGAATTCAATATCTGTGTGTTTTAATCAAGTGATAATAGGCAGGAACCTTTCCAACTTTCAGCTGACAAAAGCACAATATTAGTTGTTTGATGAGAACTCCTGCATGGATACAAATTCCATGTGGATTTTCCTAGGCTTTGTAAATTTATTTAAAAATAATATATTCTATACACAATTAGACTATGAATGTTAAGAGAGTAAGTAAAGTAATTTATTTGGAATGTGAAACCATCTGGAAAATAAAGACATTTTCATATAATTTTACCTAATATATAATAATTTTTAAGACACAAAAGGGGGTTTGAAAACTTTTGTATCCAGACCCAGAATGGATTCCCCTTAGAAGTGCATTCTTTGCAGACCATCTTCTGCAAAAAAGGACATCTATATCTCTTTATAATGTCTGTGCAGATTTCTGCTAAATGGACCTTGGTCAGAGGCCATTGTTGAATGGAAGTTGGAAAATACTCATATTTTTCCATATTCATTTTCCACACCATGTCAACATCTGCATAGCACACCAGTGAATCTGCATTTCATGCAATGCACTCAAAGGTTACAACTTACAGGTCAGGGATAGGAATTTTCACTGTGCAATCACTGGGCAGCTGAGACTACATACATTACTGAGGTGACAGGTATAGTGCGCAATGATGAACTTTCTGTCAGTCAGAAAGAGGTCACATTGGTATCAGTTGCCAGCATGCCTCTCTCCCAGCTTTAAAAAAAAAGAAAATTAAAAAAAGTCTCTTTTTTTTTTCTGCTTGTGGAAAATGGAAAGAGAGTTGATGTTGTTCACTAACGTCAAGTGGCTGGAGATTTAAAGCTCCAGAGCTCAGGAGGTCTCCTTTAACTGTGCTGGCAGTACTCTCTGTACCACCATAAATTGCTGCCTGAACTGAGCCCCTCAGAAGCTATTCCAGAAGGAACTATGACAGCCACATTAATGGGTACTGAGACAATGAGCTGAAGCCCAGTGTCAGGGAAACCGAAATAAGAGCACTTCGCTATCATGTCTCACAGCTTATTTTTTCATAATTAGTATCACTTATACAAAACAACTACAGTACGGCTAGTTTAAAATAGTCACATTAGTGAACTGAAAGATTTTTAGCTTCTTGTAAAGAGGTGGCTGAGTCTCACACGGAACAGTAAACCGTAACATGAATAAAAGCAGGTGCATAGTTGTAGTTTGCTAAAGGTTCCGCTATAACCCCGTAACTTTAGCTACTGTCATGAACAGATTAGAATATCAAAACTATGATCATTAATCACATCTCATTATACCATCTTTGTCTTCTGTATCAAAGAAATGCTGTAACATATCAGATAACAGAATATTAAAGATTGCAAAAGTTAGTTAAAGGATCATAGTGTCTGTAGTTAGCTCAAGGTACTCTGACTACCTGCTATAAGATCTTTATTCAAGACCACCAGAGATTACTGATATTCACAGTCTTTCTATGAGGCCCCAAAAGAGACTTTCCATGTTCTTGCTTTTTCCCAGCCTGCCTGTGGTGCTTGAACACCCTACGTATTTGGTCTGCACAGTCAAAGGCTGGTTTTTAATATACAAGGAGGTTTGGGTGACATACTTTTTGTGTCAAAAAGAAGTCCTTCTTCCTCTCAAATAAAAAAAAAAATCAGCGCTGGCATAAAGCAATGTTAATAGACATGGAAAAAATTGATTTTGCCAAGGCTAAATTTGTCTAGTGGAGCCTATACTTGAGATCACTGGAGTGCTCTCTTAAGTAGTCTCATTGTATCAGTGCTTGCAGGATAGGGCCTTGAATTTGTTTCTGCCACATGAAGTTTATATATAAGAAGAGGGGATGTAATTGAAATATCTCTGAGGAGTCTTCAGTAAGTCCTGTATTTCTTTATCAAAATAAACTTTTTATGAAAGAAGAATCAAAGAGTATAAGGAGCCTTTAGCAGAGATCTTGATATAAAATGCAACTACAGTCTGTAATAAACACTTTTCCATTTTTCTTGGGAAGTTCTTTGAAAGGAAAGTCTTGCTCATTAAAAATAATGTTTATTTTGTATTATGTATTGGATTTTAGAAATAATATTCACATTATGGATTTGAGGCAGCCAAGCCATAAATTAATGCAAAGACTTTGGCTGCAGAGGACCCTCACCTTATTGAGGACCAACTTTTCCAGGGTGCTATCCCCAAGCAAATTAAGGACCATTCCTGCTGAAATAACACAGCATATTAGAACACAAACTGTGGAGATTCATCTAAAGGCAACCTTTTCTGCATGTTCACATCCGCCCTTCCAAAAATATGCAGCTGACTCAAATGTGCCAGTATCTTAGCATAATAGGGACTGAACCCCAAGCTGCCATACAGCAGAGACTGATGTTCAGGTTCTTCCCACCTAACCTTAGCCACTTAACTGAGGAGCCTTCATGAAATTCAAGTTGCTTCAAACCTCTGTTACAGATAAGTAGGAAAGAAAGGCATTTGTATGAAGATTTGAAGACCTAAAATTTGTATCTTCTCTGGACATTTAGATTTCCGCGTATTGAGCTTCCTGACTATATAGGAAGCTCAATACGCGTCTGCATCATCCCATATTCTTTGCTGTCCCTCTTGTAGATCCTCTAACTTCTTCACAATGATTTTACACTTCCGTTTTTGGTGAAGGCACTAAAAGAGTCTCTCTCCTCCGTCTAGCTATCTACTTTCATGAAAATTGTAAGAGTATAGTATTTGGGGCCTTTGTACTTCTCATCATTTTAGGTTAAAATCAGGCAGAAAGATTTAAAAGTTATTTGTGGGAAATACATGTCATTCATATATCCCCTTTCCTTGAGGAATGAGACTACAAACAGCAAGGATGCTAAGGAATCATTCATAATGAATACTTATTGAGATACAGCAATATAAATGAGTAGGATTCATCTCACAGCAGACACTTCTTTTTTTCAGATGTTATTTGCTGGAATGATTTCTTGGCTATTCTCCACCTAAAAAGTCTACTGCCACAGTGACTCTGAGTCTGTTTGAGGCTCAGAGGAAAAAAATTAAAATGACTAAAATGACTAAGCGCTAAATGTCTACAGTAATGATGGAAAACAGTATAAAAACAGGGTTATTCATGCCTTTGTACAGATAGGCCTGATTTCTTGAAGAAAGGAAGATTCTGGAAACCCTAAGTGTCTGCAACTGGCTTTGTGGGTGTTGGAGGCTCTGGTTTTGATTGCAGCCATTCCCATAGGCACAGAAAATTTCTCTTATTTCTGCAGGGCTTAGTCTTTCCTGCCAAGCAATTCCCTGTTTGATAGGGAATATCACTTAGGGAGGAGAGGAATCATTTTGCACGCTCTTTCACAGACGCTAATATAAGTGCACAGTAAGAATATCCTACTGTCCTACACTGCCCCAGGAATCCTGTTTTTGGATTGAAAGTGGTCTCAGCCTCCAGGGCTAGTGAGAAATCCTGATTGCGAGGGTACTTGGGGCTTACACTGCCAGAGAATTGGGGACTGTCAGTGGAAAGAGTTCACCTCGGAAGACTAAGGAAGTAACAAGAAATGGGTCGTCCGAGTTTCCCTATTTCTTTTTTATGTTTTTAAATCTTCCTTTCCTGTCAGGGTAAAGTGCCTTTTTCACCCTTGGTGTACACAGGTCTGCTCCTGATAACAGTTACAGTATCATGAATAAATCCAGTAAAATCAAAGGAGTTAGGGGTATAAAACCAGGGAGAACAAGTCTGGAGTCTGGTCTCAGTAGGTAGGATTGCAGGATAAACTAGTCAAGGCACTGCCTCATTTTCAGATGGCCAATTCAGCTGTCATGTGACAGTCAAAAAATACATTCAGAGAAATCAGTATGAAAATTTCAAAACCCTACAATTTCATTTGTTCATTTTCGAGGAAATCTAACTAAACAGGCACAAGCTTTAAGCTTAATGTCCAGCCCTGTCTTGCAGATTTAGTCCTGATTACATGTGCATAAAGTCCATTCTATCCTTAGTATTTAGCTTTATCAAACTGACTTTCCCCCCCCCAACATGTATACCAGCTAAATTATTGCTCTTCTCCTCTTCCCAGCTTCCCCAAAGATACTATTCATTAAAATGTAGAGAGTAAAATCTCTATATGTGGATTTTTGCTTATTAGATGCGCTCAGCGCCTCATCATTTGCCAAATTCATATTTGTTGCACAAGGAGGGCAGAAACAATGTGAAATCAATCTTTTTTTGCTTGGCCAGATAAACATAAGACACAATGAGAGAAGGAAAGGCACAGAGAGAGTGAGATAGGGAGAAAGAAAATAAAGCAGGAAAACAGAAAACACCATCCCAGTGGTGATGGATAACTGAAGTGAACGTGTCAGGATGGTATTATGTAAATTACCAAAGCAGCTGAGCAGTGCACTGATGATTACAGAGGATGTGAACAATGTTGTGGTCCCCAGGTGCCACCATGCCTTGTTATTTTTTCTTCCCTCCAACTACCCTTGGGGTAGATTCTTCCTGACCTGAGTCCTTGAAAAAAATCCTCCAAGAAATACTTTCCAAAAAACAAGGTTAGAGGACATCTATGACATTTCTCCAAAGCAATAATAACTGTACCCTGTGTGCTTCCAGTTTAACATTCTAAACAGGGCGTTTTACTCATATCACTGACGGACCTGACTTATCAAGCACCTTAATTAGAGGATGGGCTCAAGGTCAACGTGACTTTAAAAAAAAGGAAAACTTAAGGGTGAGGGTTCAATTTGGCATGCACAAAACTATATTTTGAAGTTACTCTATATTTTTAGAAAATAACTTTTCTTCCTTTCATTAGAGATTCTGTGTGTCTGTCTGTGTTTGCATTTGTGTGTTAGTGTGTGTGTGTGTTTACATTCATTCCCATGTATGCCTTTTTGTTTGTGCCTTTGGTGGGTTTGCTTTAATTACTGGTAAATGAAGTTTGTAAAGTGATAATATTAGTCCATATTTGAGCTCTATGTAGGTCCAAAACCAAAGTCCTATAATCCAAGGATATGCTCATAAATTATCAATACATTCAGACCATCTGGATCCTCTGCAGGTGTCTCAGGATCAGATCTTAGAAAATAACAAACCTCTGTTGGCTTAACTTGTGCAAAATAACTCTTCAACATGTCAAGGATTTCACTCTAATACTTTCTTTCAAACTAGCTAGACATGAAACAAAGCCTAAGAAAATATGAGAACAATAGACAAATGTTTTCAAAAAGGTCCTTAGGATTTTTAAAACTAAATTATTTTGGCCATGCTCCTAATTAATTTGCATTCTCTTTTCATGAGCAGTTGAAATTTTATTATTGTATTAGCAAATTTTATTAGCAAGGTGCTTAGAACATCAAGCTACTCGATCTAGGTTGAGCTATACTGATTACACAAAGTGCCCATTACAATAATCAAAGTTAGACGGAGTTTAGGGAATCCATCATCACACCTCCTACCTACAGCAGGTGATGCAGCAGAGCACGATTCATTACTTTGCAGGTTACAGTAGATGATAAAAATTCTTCCAGCTATCCTTAAAATATGGCAGAGACACGGAGCGCTGGTAGATCTTTCTGTTGGCACAGCACCTATTAAATCAGGACCCATTCCTGTGTCTGAGTTGACTGGACAAAGCAGCAATATCAATAAAAAACAAGAATCACTAGTGTTTATTCCTTAAATAGGAGTTTCTTGGACTAACTAATGTAAAGTCTGCACAGCAGCGTACTTTCCAGCACTGCTATGGGCAGCCTTGTGGGACTAAAAGGTGAACTTGATAACTAACTGACACTTGCACAGGTTCAAAATTTGAAATTGCATTTAATTTGTATGTCCTTATGTAACTGAGAACACGGACCTTTAAAGCAAATATACCAGAAAATAGGCATCCTGCTAAAAATATTTGCAATATAATAACTAATTGAATGGGATTCAGATCTCTGGAGATATCGCAAGTTCTTTTCATGGTGGATGTATTTGTTCTGCCTACATGTGTAAGAGGAAGGCAGTTTGTATGTGAGGGTACATGCAAACGTTCAGTTCTGGAGAGGGAATTCCTTTCCAAGGGAGAGGGGCAGCACGAGCAATTGTAAGGTTCCTGTGTTACTCCCACCTAAGTACTTTGGCTTCAGGGTCAATTACTTGTGCATTTCAAACTGTTGACACAGACATATAAGAACTGTCTATAATGGGTATTAATCCATATAAACCATCAGACAAGATTTGAAATAGAAAGAATTCAACTGAGCTTGCTACTTTCATTTACTTTGTCGCAAAGTCAGTGTATTTTGACATTTTACCGTACTAACATTGACTATATGCCTACACCATATCATTTCATCATGGGGGTACAGAGGTCCAGAGGTAGCACCAAAACCAGAGGAATCAGTTCGGCATTAGCCCTTCTTCCCAGCTCCAAACGATATTGCCTTGTGCTTTATCTTGCTAGACTGGAGTTAGGGCTAACTGGAGTTATTGTGTATTGCATCTTGCAGCATAGAGATAATTTTTCAGGCAAAGCAGCCCCATTGTTCTAGCCACACCATAGCTTCCACCCTCAAAGAGGCTAAGGTGTAACAGAGGGCATAGGAAGAAAAGATCGAAGACAGGGAAGTCAAATTTAGAATAACCACTTTAATCCCTGCTGTGAACTTCATTTTTCACCTGTAAAATATCACTTCAGTATCTCTAAGGTGAGAGCCTACGGACCTCTTTCCCGGAGTTTGGAAAGGAAGGATAGTACAGGTAGGAGTTTAATTCACATTTCTTGGTCACCAGGTCAGGGCTTCCTGTTTTCCAAATTAAGATAGTTATACTTACTATTCTGATCATGGGGTGCAATCCTGCAGCTCTTTCAAGGAGGAGATTTATCAGCAAGGTCAGTATGACTTCTTTGTGATGCTTTTCTTGACTACCTGTATTGGGGCCTCTATAATTAGCGCTGAATGTGTAATTTTGTTTAAATTCATGGCAAGAGAAAAATTAAACAAACTTGAGGGGAAAAAAACTTAACTGGACAATTAGAAAAAACTTATGCTGAAGTACATTGCCATTCCTGGTTTCACTGTTTCTATACAGCAGTTCAGTTTCTCAAGACATCCCAAAAATGCCAGGAGTTAGGAATATGTTAATGGAGGAAATTGCTTATATAACTTCTATTCGTTTGAATTTGGTCAAATTGCCTGGCCTCCTTTCTGGCAAGGTGCATTCTAAATTCCTATAGTTGATAAAAAGCAACATAAGCTACAAAATAACAATTGCTTCTTTCCTGGCTCTCTACTCTGTTTAATTCAGATTCTTTTTTTGTATGACTTTAAAAATAACTTATATAGAAAGGATATGGAAACTGAGGTCTCCTTCCTGTGACTTTCTCAGTACTGTATTGTGTAAGATCTCCAAAAACCCTTATGAGCACAAGTCCTGCTAATTGTTAATTGGGACATTCAATGGAACTTGAGCACCCACTTCACTTAATTGCTTTTGAGCAGCCAACACAGCTCTGAGAAGTGGTAGACATTTGTGACCAGATTTACTCCTACATCCTGGGTCCAATTTGTCAAGAGCAAAAGCATCACTTACAAAATGCCATTGACCCTCAGTTGTTCAGCTTTTTTGCAGAACCTAGGATACCTATTGTTGGGGTTGTTTTATTCAGCTTGGCTCTTCTTAAAAAAATAAATAGATACAGAATTTTTAGAGATTAATGTTCTATTATTTCCTTCACTTTAAGCATTTATTTTAATGTGACTTTTCACTGACAAAAAATGGTACTTATGGCACTGTAATAATAACTTGCACTCGTGTTGTACCTTTCATCTCAAGTGATCCCAAAGCACTTTACTAACTTAACAAGCTGAAACACACTATATTAAATACTATACATAGGGATCACTTTGCCCACTACTGAAACAACTACTTATGTGGTGAAATGAGCCAACTGTTTAAGGGCTCAGTTCTGCAAGGTGTTGAGCTCTATTAGCCTGATACAATGCCCACTGAAGTCACTATAAAGACTCCTGAAGCTTTCAGTGGGCTCTGGATTAGGATTTATTACACTCTTCCAGCTAAACACTTAGTAACATGCTTAACTTAAGCACTTGAGCAGTTCAATTGACATTTATAGAACTTTAAGATGCTTAAAGTTGAGTATGTGAGTTTCTGAAGGAGGGCCAGGTGTCTTAGCGGTTTGCAGTACAGACTGCAGCAAATACATCGAAACAACGTAGAGAAGCAGAAAACAAGAACTGAGGAAGAACACTCTTGCCTGCCCCATCCACTGAGGAGATTAGGTAGCCTGGTGTAAACACCTTTATTGAACACGTGATCAAGACAGCATGAGAAAAGAGTTGTTAGTTCAGTGATCAAAACATTTACATATTCACTACATGCTGATAAGTTTACATTATTGACTCTGTGTTTTATTACCAGTGCTTTATTATATGGAGACTGGAAAATTATGAAACTTTCTGTGTTTGCAAATCACAGGTCCTCTTAATGTAACACAGTAATTCATTAATTTTCTTCCTGCACTGCTAGTTGGATTAATAAGCATCTCTTACATTAATTTATTAATTAAAAAAAGATAAGAAGAAAAGGCCCATAAACTAGAGCACAGGAACTGGAGGAAAAAAAAATTGTGGCTGTTCCCTTTAGTATTAGGCAGCTCCAAGGGTGCTACTTTTCAGTCCCAAAGACAGTAAGGTTTTGTGATACTAGAAAAGACAGTAAGTCCAGGTCAGAGCTGGGACAGTAATAACCCTTCTTCATAACCTGACTGCACCCTTCCATGTTAACATACTGTGAACTGAGCACAAGTGACAAAACCAATCCATCACTGCACCGCCAACACAAAGAAGAATAGAGAGGTTAACAGAAATTGATGACATCCCCGCTCGAATTTTACACTGATTCGGCCAGCTCTACGATTGAAACAGACAAAGATTTATAGTCCGAGCCAGGACGCTGGCTCTCCTTGATTGCCTTGATTTTTTTTTTTTTTATGTGCTTCTGCATATTTATTTCCAAGCTCATCATGGGCTTGTAGCATTAGAATGCTGATTTGATTTTACATTCCAAGAGGAGTAGACATTATGCAGCCATTTGCATGATGTGAGAGAAATCACCATAACGGTTTGTGATATCGGCGACCAAAATGATCACTAATGTTCACCTGCATAAGCAGGATTGTGTAATATATATTTTTTTTGAAATTCAGATTTTTTCTTTTTACTCCTCTCTCTGTGAAAAAAATAAAAAGAGGGAATTATTCCATATCCTGTGGATGAGAAATTGTGTTTTGTCATGCCTCCGAGGGCTACAGTGGTATTGAGCTTTTATGAATTCGTTTGATATCAGGGCTGAGCGTTACGAGTTCCAACACAAATTTTTTTCCCCATGACATTATTACTGAAAGCTTTTATCAGTTCATTGTGACAAAAAATTGATTATTATCCTTGACATTTGATGGATAGCTTTCATAAAAGTACTTTTTTTGTGTGTAAGTCTGTAAAGTTTTCTTAGGAAGGCTCTACTTTCTGGAAAGAAAAAAAAACACTTAATCCATGGAGCATTCTTGTACCATTGTGATCTGTGAAAAAGTTTACAGAAAGTGTAGTAACATTCTGGCTTCTGTACAGCTGCTTCCACTTAAACACTGGTAAAGTGTATGTTCACGCAGCTTAGAGGTAAATTTGGATTAGTAATGGAACTATTCCATAGGTCCCTCAAAAAGCGATTTTGAAGTGGTTGTGACAAACGCATTGATAGCTGCTGTATAGTTAAGGTTAATTTAGGCCTTTATCTTTACCAGGTTCTTATACCTCTTTGGAGTTGTTATATTTTAAATAAGCGTACAGCAGGTGTCGGATAGAACAAAGCTGCCTTTAAATAGTTTAACTCTTGTTTATTGCATTCTAGCAACAAAAGGCGATAGGACTCGACTCATTCTACACAATGCCAGGAGCTGAAGCTAATGGTGATTCAATTACAATCCCTCACAAATGGGAATATTCACCTCTGTGGGTGCATTAGTCTTGATGGGAGCTCAGTGCTTGCCTTGGGAGGAGAATGTACTTTAAGAGAATGTGGCAGAACAGTTTGCTTCCGGAGAACTGGGAAATGGCTGGTTTCCCTAATTGCCATTCTCAAGGATGGATTTGTAGGAGTCTTCCCAGGGACCCTCACTGAAATGAAAGGTAGAAGGACAGTGAGTTTTAGAGAAATTTGTGAAGACAGAAAGTCAGACAGGGGCCAGATCAGCCATTCACTAGAGAAAAGGGGCTTTAGAGAAGATACAATTTGTTATAGGAAAAGATTTTAAACTTTTGAAACAAACGCTGTTCAGTTTCAGATCAATTAAGAGATTAAAAAAAAAAAACAGTTTTCTGCACTGTGTGCCAGTTTCAGATATTTGGTGGTTCCTGAGATCAGGGAAGTCAGCAGTGAACGTGAAGAAAAGAATTAAGCCTTGCTGTTGCTTAGACACCTAAGGGATTACAGGTGATGGACTGGCCCAGCGGCAGCTGAAACATGAGGGAGAAGAGGGAGGAGGATACTGCACGGCAAAGAGCATTCAGTCCTGTACCAGGAGGAGTGAATGAACAGCTGTAGTCTTCTTAATTTCCACCCTCAAACTTTCAGCCTCTGTCCACTCCCAATGAGTCTGTCCTGGGGGTAAGTTCTGAGGTAAATTTATCAAATAGGGACAATAAAGTGTCAGTAATGAAGTAGAAATGGAAGAAATCCTCAGTGCATACTTTACATTTCTCTTTAGAAAGAAGGCTGTTGTTTACAACTATAATGAAACAGTTTTTATTCCAGTAGTGCTGATAGGAGAAGAAAAATAAACAATTTTAAGAAAAATGAGTTAACCTTAATTATTATGAAATACATAGAACCGGATAAATTTCAAAAATATTCAAAGGATTGGCAGACTGGTGGGTCTTGGAAGAGTGAACAAAAAATTGGGTCTCTTTGTTGTGTTACTGTATAGGAAGAATGAGTACTTTGACTTCAGTAAACAATAAGCCAGTTAAATGGATATAGAGCAAGTTAATTAAGGTGTTGTGGGGTGAAATTGATGAAGAATTAAAATTATGGCAATATACATACTGTCAATCAACACAGCTAGATGGAAAAAAAATGGAAAAAATCTTTTTCAGGTAAACTTTTTGATGGAGGTTATGATTTCATTGACAAAGATTTCTCTAAGTCATTTGAAATACTACAGATAGTTAATTCATAAAAATCTGTCTAACTGGTAATTTTTAAAGGGAGTTCTAACAAAAAAAAAAAAAAATCCAGCCAGTTTTTTCCAATTGGCTTCCTCCTGTCTTGATTAAAGTCACGTCCTGACCAGCAATGAGAAAAATAACGTAAAATCAGTCTTGTTAAAATTTACAGATACACACAAAAATAAAAACAATATGATAAACAATGAGAAAGATAGATCTGAAGAAACAACCTCAATCTCACAATAAACTGGACTTACTTAAGTCAGATTTATTTTAATGTTCATTGCTAATAGCAATACTGTATACCTAGGAAGCAAGACTGCAAGTCACAATTTCTCTACGGAGGAAAAATCAATCAATCAACTCAATTTAGGCACTAAGAGCACTCAAAAGGTGCTCTTGGGTACCTCAATGCCAATTTGAGGGCCAAAGGCAAATGGAGACAACATCTTCTGAACACTTCTGTATGAATTGCTGTCATTTGTATGTGATATTTCAAAGACTTTTTCATTTGTTTTCTTTTCTCCTTTCTCCTGATAGAACAGAGAATCCACGAGCAGCTTTCAAGCAAGAAGAAAAATCACATTACTTTACCCTGTGTTAAAATAATTTCCAGGCTCTGAAGCAGGTATGTTCTCCTATTGAACATGAAACCTTAGCTCCATTTGCTTATGTACTTGCCACATGTGACAAATACTGACTTTTTTCAGTGATTAGATTTTATACACTATGAAAAAATGCTAGTCTAACAGGTGGTTTGAATTGGTGGAGGGATTGGTTTGAAATGGTGGAGGGATGTCATTTAACTTACTTACCCATTTTTGTTACTCTTACACTTTCTACTAATTTGTAGGAACTACCCTGTCTAATATTCCACAGGAGAAAAGAATCCCCTTGTAACCAAACATGAAGGGTATGATTCCTCTGCTATTTAGATGCTAACATTGAAACACTAATTAAAAACGTCTGGTTGTAGTTTTAAAAAAATAAAATTTGTTTGGATCATTCATTTGGTTTATTTTATCTCTCCCCCACCCCAACAGAATGGGTGATCCCAGTTTTATTTCATTTGTTTCACAACTGCATTTGCAATCAAACTGATATAACAAACAAAACCCAGATACTATTTTATTTCTATATATCATTTTATGTAAACTATTAAATCACTGCTGTATACATTCAAGTGAATATTGCAGAGCATGACACTAGATTCTTGGCTGGATCTTCCTGTCAGCAATCCATTAGTTGTAAGGAATCTAGAAAGAAACTAATGATATCTATATCAAAAACACACAAAGGGTAGAATATCAGTAGTATAAAGACTATTGAGGAATTTTTAAAATTTGTCTTGTGGTGGGAGTGATTTCACAAAAAAAAAAATATGGTAAAGCAAAGGGGAAAATTTTGGGTCATTCAGATATATTGCTTCAGAAAATTAGAAGGATTTGTTTTGATTTCAATGTTTCATTCTTTGTTACATTAGAGCACTTATCATCCTGTTATGATTATAATATGACAAATTATTTCTAATTGAGAAGTCACTTTTAATGAAAAATTGAAACATCTAAAATAATGCAAAAACTAAACATTTCAAAATTGCTAGTTTCCCTACATTTTCAAATTCACATTTCATCAAGCTTTTCTATTTTGAAAGAATTATTTTCCAGTGAACTGTAAATCCAACAGAATTCCTCTGAACATTTCTAGTCTTTTCTTGACAGATTTCGATGTTTTCATTGTTAGTTGCTAATTCAGTTCATTTTGGACACAAAGGACCAAGCTTAACAATTATGTTTTAGAATTAGGCCTGGACATAGCAGCAAACAGAATGCATTCATTATTTCCAAATTAAAGTTGTGTTTTGAGTTGGAAGGCATTTAGACAAGGATAAGTTGTTTGGTAAGATGAATTTAAGGAAGTCATGCATTGACAAAGCAATATTCTTTTATAGCTAATATGATAGCTGTGTGGATCAAATGCAGACAAAGACAGGAAGATCCCAACAGCAGGAGATATTTGTGGTACTTTCAGTGAGAAAAATAATGAAAACATTCTCACAAATAAAAAAATCAGGTTTAAACTGTGGATTTGTAGGATATCCTAAGAAAAAGAATAATAAACTAAATATATATATATATATATGTACATTGTTCTTCATTGTTCGGAATGACGTGACTTATTTACATTATTCCAAACAGATTTTGTCATGGTGATTTAGCCATCATCCACTTTTTTGGTGCTTACTTGTCTAAATTTTGTGTGTCATATATACAAAGACAGATGAAAGTATTTCTGAGATATAAATTTGCATGTGCAAAGACAAATACAGTAAGATTGAATCATCTCTGTATATTCTGTAATGGGAAAATAAAAAGATGACAGTGAGCATCAAATTAACTTATTTTACTAGCTTCTCCCTCAAACACATTTTAAAATGTGCAAAACAATGTAATTTGTTGTGGCATGCTACTCCCTGTGTTGCTATTAAGCTATCCAGGTGACGCTCTCTCGGGAATCCACTCTGAACAGAGGCCTAATTCAAGACTGGATCACAACATCTGCACCAGATAGAATTTGTCATCTTCTGTCTTCGAGCCCATTGGCTGTTGCTTAGCAACTGGCCAATCTCACAGAGTATTTGCCATGACAAATTAGTAGCGTTGTTACCATGACAACCAGCTTTGTTACTTAATTAAATTGATTTGAATCAGAATTGGCTTTCGGGGAAACAAGTGTGTTGTGTGAAGTAGTAAACATGAGCTTGCAGCTAACCATTCATACTTTGATGTAGCATTCCCTAAAATCAACAACGTCAGGAAGAAATCTACAATCAAGTCTTAGAATCACTCTGGCCAGCTTTGCTCAAGATCTTCGTTTCTTTTCCAAATTTTTAGAGTACTTTGGGCACATTTAGCGATGGTCAAAAACAAATTTAAAGAATGACATCTCTCAGCGAAAAAGAAACCCAGGCTGCTCCAATTTCCTGATGAATTGTTTGATAGTGTAGGTAGGGAATGCGCTGCTCTTTAGCGACTGATTGTGGAACACTGTTACAGTGTCACTGGAGACTGCACAGTTTCAGAGGGAAAGGGGAAGGGAATCGGATTATGTCGAGTGAAGATAGGAATGGAAATTCTTGACATTCTTCCTATTTTTACTCAACTGACATTTTGATTACTACCTTGGGAGTCTCGGTGTTCACCATAATTTATGGCTTTTTCTGGCTTGAGGAAGAGAGGGAAATCCCATCTCTTGATACTTAGGGCCGAGGCATCACAGAATTAAAATAAGGCATGCTAGAAATTCAGATTTCACACTGCTGGTAAATTTCTTTTAACAGAAACACCTACACACTTTTTAATTATGTTTTCTACCCTTCTTATCCTCTTTGCAGACTGACAGAGACACAAGATTAACATATTTATATCTTACATATATTTAATGAATGAAACCTACCCGTTTAGTAAGAGTACAGCTGTTGCAGACTTTAGATATGCAATCTCACAGTTTTCCAGTTTCTCTCTCTTTTATCAGCTGGGAATATACGGGTGGCTGCTGTTGCTGTCCTTCCCAATCTTCTTGCAAATTTAACTGCACAACTCAAGTTGTATTTTCCTTATAAAATATTAAATGAATTGCTTGGAATGATTTGAGATTTCTCATTATGTGTGACTGATTTAAAGCTAGAATATGCTGTTTTGCACGGGTGTTCCAAAGCTTAAATCTATGTAAACAATAAACGGGAAACATCAACCAAGTGGTGACTCACATGGGAAACTGCAAAACGTTGACAAATTCTAAATTACAAGGTGCTGTGTGGCCTTGCTACATTGCTTGTGTGCTATCTGTAATTCGCACTGCTATCATTAGAAAATGCAGACAGCCCACTGAATCTCTCTGAAGTAGATTTTTATTTCTTTAGACTTTATTAGCAGAGTCTCACTTTTTTAATGCACTTGTTTTGAAAGTTTGTCTTTGTTCAGAAGCTTCTGGAAATATAAATCATTTAAAGGAGAGAGGAAACATTTACATATGTACCACTTGCAAAAACAGCTAAGATGATCCTGCACACCTCTGAATGAATTCATACAAAGTATTTTTCTCCTTAAATCTTTTTCAGAGAACTTAGAAATTTTGAAACTTGGTTTACAGCAATGCAAAGGAAAGTTCCAAATACTTTGATGTTTTCTCTCTGGTAAATATTATGCATAATATGCATATTATGCTTATATAGTGATTTCTTCTTCAAAAATCCTGTAGAAATGTCATATTGTCCTTCTCATTGTTATAGCAGAATTAATAACAGGACCTGACATCTTTATTATACAGAGGAGGAAACTGTAGAGGAAAAATTAAGTCACTGGCAAAAGTTCAGAGCTCAGAATCACTGTCCAGATGTCAGCCACCGTTGAAACAATAGATCCTTGGAAAAAAAAAATTTCTGAAACATAGATATCAACGTTAATAATAGAAAAGTCTAAAGAAATTAAAGTGGGGAGGAAATGGGGAGTAAAAGTAAATTCAAAGGATAAATACATGTAAATCTGAAACAGTGTGACGAGACCACACATTGGATAGGCAAACGTAAGCAGCTGAAAAGTCATGCAAAACAAGTCAGAAACAGACTAATTGGGGGGGGGGGGGGAAGGAATCAGTGTAGTGGGCAGAGGGGCAATGTCTTGCCTCTTGCATGGCTTCCCACTTGTATTTCAGTCATCAACAGCAATCAGCATCATCCAGTTAATGTATTGTTCTAAGACAGGATAGGGATTTCTCTCCAGATGAGAGGAACAGACTCTTCTGCATTTTTCAGCCATTCAAAAAGGAAAAGGTGGCAACACTGTAAATACTTTGATTCCTTCCTAAATGTATTTGGCCTTCAGAGATCACAAATTAAAGCAAATATCAGGAGATTAGTAAACACACAAATTTAATAGTTGAAGAACCTGCATATATATCATCCACTGCTGTGTGGGGATCTGGGACACTATTATGGAGATGGCATACGTTAAGATGGTGTTTTAAAGCATACATTTTCATTACTGCATCTTCTTCTGCAATATAAACACAGAGGCATTTGTATCAAAGCTCATTTCATTCAGCGATAGGTATGGTCCTGGAAACAGGCCTTACAGCTGAGAAGCAGCTGTACAAAGCTGGCCACATTGCTGAACCTGAGTCCTTCTTTGTCGTGGACAGTTTAACAAGGCAAGGACTTAGGTCAGTCCAAGGGTGAATCACACAAACAAACCATTTGACTGCCCAGCCTGATTAATTATGCTACCTGCCCTCAGGCAAAGTGAGTAGATACTTTCTAGACACTGCCCATTCCCATCTTTGCAGGTTTGTTAAATAGCCAATAAAAACGCTTTTTAACTTGGCTCAGCTGCAACTAATGGATGTCAATGATTTTTATACTGTCCTCCTCCTTTGTTCAAAAGTTTCAGGGCAAAATTAAAGCAGGAATATATAAATATGATGCATTGTTTTCAGTAGTTTGTCATCACTTATTACTCTTCTCAGTCCCTCCAAAGGAATAAAAGGATGGGGGCATATTTTTCTCTTCAGGGTTAATGAGTATTATTACACTAAGGATGAATGCTTCAAAATCCTTCTGTAATGATTAACTTTATATTCCAAGCAAGAAACTTTTCTCTTCTGGAACTATTTTAATATTCTTCCGTGGCTGACTGTCCTCTCTGATTTAGTGTAGGAGATGATGAGTTACTGATATTTTCCCTACCCACACCTTGAGATTAAAGGTACAGTTGAGCAACTGAAAGCATGTCCCCTCTCCGTTCCATGAACATATCTGAACCACATGAATATAAACAGGTGCAGTGGGACTGATTCAGATCTTTCTTAAAGCCAGGTAGCTCTGGTACAATTTCAGAGAATTAGCACTGTTAAACATCAAGGTTCTGATCACGAACATAAACTCTTGTTATACTAGGTACTGTATAAAGCCAGAAAAAAATGTTGTACAGAGTTACAAGTCAAAGATAAGGACGTTGGTCATATATAGAAGGGGAAAACAAGAAAATAACGAGGCAATTTTTTTGTCAATATGCTATGCCTCAACCACGGCACATTACCAGAATAATATTTGGAAAGTAATAAGTCTGAAAGCTGATAAATGATATTAATGGTATATTAAAGAAAATAAATAGGGTAGGAGTAGGTTTGTAAGTAAGGGTATTAAAGTCAAATTTATGGGCTATACAAATACACATTTTAACAGCATCCCTGATGGTTATCGGCAGGGAAGAATGGTAATTTTCAAAGTCAGAGAAAAGGATATAGAAGAACTGGGATAGGGTAACATGAAAGTTGACAACAATTTTAACTGTGAATGGATAAGAAAGGTTGTGTCTCAGACAAATTAAGTACAAAGTATTTGGATGTGAAGACTGCAGATCTGTCAGAGATGAGCCAGGTTACAAGTCTGACCAACACGCAAGATGGTGAAGAACTTGATCAAAAACATTTCTTCCTTTTAGCCCTATGGGGACAGGTAAACCTGAGGGGATAGTTACATCTGTCTATTTGAATGTGGTGACTGATGCCTGTGATTTAGAGAAGAAAAACAGTAGAGAGCAAAATATGTGGAACCATCATAATAAGCTGAAAGTGAGTATGAAGTAGTGATACAGAGAGCAGACGAAAGGGAGAATTAGAGGAAAAAAGTAAACAAGCAAAGCGGAACCCCAGAGGAAACAGGACTTCAAGCATAGGACTGATCATGCTGATAAGATGATGATGGAGTAATAATTCTGTTATTTTACTAAGAATCCTTAAAATCTTCAGTGACAACTGTTTCAGCTGAGAGGAAGAAGATAGTCCAGTGAAGGTGTAAGTAGGAATGAGAATAGAGGAATCCCAGACACATGCTGTGGTTCTCTCTTTAAAAATCAGAGAGAAAGAAAAGAAATACCTAGGCCAGTACTAGAGGAGCAAGAGAGATGGACTTTCTAAGATGAGGAAAATGAAGTCATGTTTGTATGTTGAGAGAAAAACCACGGAGGGGAGTGAGAGAAAATCAGAGAGAATACAATAACAAAAATAAAATGATTCACTGGAAGAAGGTAATCAACAAAAACCTATGGGAGAAGGAAGAGAGAAATCAATATAGGAAAATCATAGAGTTATCCCAGTATTAAATCAGAACTTAGTGACAAGGTTATTGCCTGAAAAGGAATCTCGGACAGGATTTTTAATTGCTTTTCAGTTTTATTCAGACAGAGGGGTTTGGATGACCTCTCTGCATAAAGGAGAAGATATGTGGTCAACTAGTTCATAAAGGAAAAATGACTTCAACTTTGTTGCATCAACGTGCTGGCCTACAAAGAGCTTTCTAGGAGTTTTAAGTGAAAGTCAGATCATAATTAAGCAGGGATTTATTAGAACAAGGTTATTAAGAAGATGTAATAGCATAAGAGAAATGAAGTAAATAATGCCAAGCAGATCTATCATTCCATTTTTATTTATTAATTACAGCTTTTTCTCCATCATGTGATACAAATGAATTAAAGTTTGTGAACTTTTATTCATAATTTTATTCATGAATAAAAGTTTGTGAACTCCATGAACCTCAGGACTATACATCTTTTTCATATTCTTTAGAAAGCACTTAATAAATATTACATTACATCAAGAGAATACATCTGAGGGCATACTTCCTTAATAGAGCAAAACAGAGGACAAAGTCAAAGTTGAATACATGACACCAAACGGAAATAGTGCTGAGTGATGACGGATTATATTGCAGTTAGGAGAGGATGCATGTTTTCATTCACAGAATGACAAGGCTGAAAATGTCAAGAGGTCAGCTAGTCCATCCCTCCTACGGCAAAATCAGCTATATCTATGTTGTTCCTGACGGTTGCTTGTCTAATCTGCTCTTAAAGACCTCTAGTGATGGAGATTCCACAGCTCCCAGATAATCTTTTTCCAACTGTTTCCTTAGGCTTTCTGTCAGAAGACTTTTCATAGAGCCTGAACGTTCCTTGCTCCAATTAAACCTATTGCGTCTTAGTCTAGTCGGAGGGGCATGTGTTCATTTCCATATTTTTTAGAATTCTTTTCTTCTTCAGGAATACGTTTTTTTCAGACATTTCATATGGAGTATTTATTTTTGGTCAGGGCAGGACAGAAAAGATCCATTAAAATATTCTGTGCCACTGCAATTATTTTAATAAATTATTTGGGGGTGGGAGCATAAAGGTGAAGGAGGGATGGTAGATTGATATATAATGCTAATTTTTTCCTTTGTGCTCATTGAAATAAATTTCTTATCAGTTATGTGAACGTAGTGAGTGTACACTCAAAAGGGAGATAATAAAGAGAGTGTAGTTTTATGCAATATGTAGAATTTCAAAGCATCAGTGACAAGGACTTTGTTTTATACTGAGTTCTGAATCCCTGTTTCCAGCTGATAGAGATCACTGCCCACTAGCAACCACAGAGAGCAGAGTACCCTAAGAAAACATTACACTTTACTGTTGCGGTCAACCAAAAGCCGAGTGGTGGTGACCTCATACTTAACTTTTTAGGTTCCTGTGGCTGCAACTAACATCACAGAGTCTTGCAGGTAGCATGTTGCTTCTGAGTGATGGGTTGGGAAACACTGATTTATAAATCATGATGACACTTTGATGACTACTGTAAATGTGGAGGCACTGAAATAATGTAAACATATTTTCTTTCTCTTTTCTTTTTTTTTTTTTTTTTTTGGTCCGGAGACCAACACCATCTAAGCCCTCACCTGCTTCATGATAATCTTGAGAAACGATAAGGAAAAAAAAGGAAAATATTTCTGGCAAACCTTTCCTTCTTTCCATTAAGATAAAACAAAATCAAGTTGTTCTCCAAGGAAAAAGAATTTTTCTTTTTCAATCAGCTCTAATTAAAATATTGTGAGGGAGTTCTTATTGTGCCTATTCTCCTTTAAACTGGCTGACCTAACACTGGCCAAAGATTTTCAGCTAAGTTTTGTATAAAATTATTGTATATTTACTTTGATCCTTCACCCTTGCCTAGATGCAAAAGTCTGTCTATTCCATGCACCTCTAGGTTTGCATCATTTATCAAGGAGGATGCAAAAGCTGATTTTCTCATGCGAACACCTCTGCTTTTGGGTCATTCCTTTCAATTTACTTTTTCTAATTCTTCTAATTCAGATTAAAATAGTGTAAATACAGTGAAACACTATGAAAGTATGTCACTGTTAATGAAAACTAAGTTACAGCTTCAGTTTGATGATCTTAGAACTACAGAGAAAGGACCAGACTGTAGCACCTCTGCCTAAGTAGCAGTGGAAGAGAAACGAGCAATCTGAGATTGTGTCTAAAACTACACTTGTGTCTGGGGAGTGTGATACTTTAGCTAGAGCTGCTGACATCTATTCTCCAAAGAAGCGAGGGTATTACTGAGCTTAGAAAGAGCTCAGAGGGCAGTATTTTCACAGCCCAGTGGGCCCACAAAGCATCCTGACTTTTTTTCCTTCACAATCTGTATACTACAATTTAATCTCGTATAGCCAACAAGTTTTACTGTCATGTCTAGAATGAGTTTTAAATAGTGATTTACCAGCTTTTAAAATAAATGCTATTTGCAGCAGAAAATCTCTAGTTTAGCTTTGTTTTTCCTTTCCGCTATGAGGACTCCTTTTTCCTTTTCCCCTTAGTATGCTGACAACACCGCTCCGTTAAGGCTGGTTGCTTCCATTTGCATTGGACATCTCTTCTGCATATAGATTGATGAGTTTAATCAGCAAATCAGGAGAAAGATTTGGACATCAATCAGTGTCACTTTTCTTTCTTCATAGTTTCTGATTTGCTACTTCCAGTTATCAATGCAATAAAATGATGCCAATTAAAGATAAAATCTTAGATATAATACCAAGTTAGTGTAACATTTTCAGCAGGCCCAGCAGCTCTATTGTATTGTGATCACTGATATTCTGAAAAAGAGATACCATATTTAACAGCAAGGACCAATGATGGATCCATCATTCAGAGTTCAATCAAAAAAAGACAAATCAGTAGTGTACAGATTAGAGTGTATTGTATCCTCTTCTGTCTTCTTAGTAAATAAAAAAACATTCCATGCATTTCCATGGACACCTAAAAAATTGAAAGTCTAGTTTGTTCCTCAAAACTCAGCCACTTTTATTTATAAAACTAATTTACTCAGTGCAGTTCTAGTACTCTAGATCTAAATGACTTGTTGAAGGCCATGTGATGGAAGGGAATCAAACTAGACCCCCAGGCTAATTCCAAGCATTGCACTGTTCTTCCTTTGCTGGAAAATATCATCTAATTTAGAGAGCTTTGCCAATAGCAGATTATCTTCCTGACTGTGGGGGGACTGAGCTAGTACTTCCTAACCACTAGACTACCTTTATTGTCACACTCTGCAATATGGAGAAGTAAATGTATAGGGCACTCCTCCCGTATCTACAGCCTAGAGATGGAGGGATAACGGATCTAGAGAGACAGATCACTGCTCCTCATGCCCTAGCACGGCCATGTAGTTTTGGTCCACAATATAGGCCTAATTAAGGAATTGAACTAGCATCCTTTTTTAAGGGACCTTTGACTGAAAAAATAGTGTAGTTAGACCAATTACGCGTATATCTCATAATATGTAAAAAAAAAAAAAAAAATCAGTGCAAAGGCCAGCCATCCAAGAAGATAAAATGGCTCATATAATTACAGCTCTTGACGAATGTTTTTCCTTTCACAGATGCTACTGTATGTTAATGGAGATTTTTCTTTAGTTTATGGGCTAGGATTCTGTGGTTTTGAAGCAGTAACTCCTAAGATTCCTTCCCTAGCACTGTTTGTTCTTGATTTAGTTGTTTTTTACAGCATTTTTACCATACCTGGCAATCATACACATATTTGCGATGTCAAGTTTATCTTATATTTTTAGTCTATGGCCAAACTGCCTTATTAGAAATATCTCAGCAAATATCCATTTGACTTTAAGTTATTCACAGGCAATCATGGAATCATAGACTAGAATCATAGAATCCATAGTAAGATATGTTTAAAATGGAAACCGTTTGACTCACATTTTGATTCATATTACAGTCTACATTGTGTCACAGACTGAGCATGTACCGTCTTATTTGCCTCACACTGTGGCAAATAATTCTTCAAAATCTACATTCAGTTTTTTGAAAATTCTGACTGATACATCTACTGACAATGATAAAGATAATAATTATGTAACAGTGATGTTCCTGAAGTGATATGGATATCTGCACAAAGCCTGCTGATATTACCCTGTAGATTTCATATATTTATATATGTATATATTCTAATGTATATGTGTAGATGCATGCATCTACACATATGGGTGTATACATACAAAGCATATACATATGAAACAGTCCTAGTACTACATGTATTTAAATACATATATTTCATAGAGATAGTGGGAGATGATCTAACTGGGCCTTATTTATGAGTTATGTGATCATCCTAGTCTGGAAAGAAAATTATATGATTATATAAACCAAAGAGGTAATAACAGAATAACAGATGCAACCCATCTCAGATGACAGAAAATGAGTTGTTTACCCTCAGTGATAATGGTTACTGAGGAATTCTTGCGAATCCAAATGGCAATGCAGCCATTGGCCTGCAGACAGCATTTGGAGCCTTTATCCTCCCAAAAGAGGCCTGAAAATATGCTGAAATGTAGGTACATAGGACCAGTGCTGTCTTTACGGAAAGATTTCTAAGAGTTTCTTTTACCACCTCTGTAGCAAGAGAGGAGTAAAAGGAAGTTGTGAATGCAAAACGATTCGGCAGCAGTTTTTAAATATATATTCAATCATCTGACATCACCACACCACATAACAGAGTGATAGTTCCTCAAGTGCTCTGAATCCTACCGCCTAGCATCTGTCACGGCTTCATGCTTGATGGCCTTCAAGCCACCAAATGATATTTCATCTTTGATATATGCAGGCTGTGCTTTGCTATCTTCCCTCCTCCTTTTCTCACAGAAATAGAGCCAGATAGATGCTTAGGGCTGACTTCCACAGGCACTGAGTGTCACAAAGACATTTAGTGTCATTTGAGATGCCCTAGGATATTCCTGCCCAGCCTCAGCTGCCACTTCAGAAAGACGCAGGTCTCCTGTAGGTGTGGCCTCTTATCTGACAGCTGTATGTGGATGCCTTAGGGCATCATAAGCAATACTAGATGCCAACACATAGAAAACTGAATCAAACCCTCCCAGAGGTACACTGCAATAACAAGCCCTGCCACCTCGGGCAGGTACCTCCAGCAGCAGAATCCAAAAAGTTTCACCTAGAGAGGTGGGGCAGGTGCAGCTGGCTCTCACAGAGCCTGTGACACAGTGACACTTTATCACAGAAGGGAGGCTGCCTGGATCTGCCATGGCTGCGTTGGGAGCTCAGACTGCCACCGCGGGCTCTGTGTTGTAGTAGCCTTTCAGAATGTCTTCGCAGTCAGTGCACTGCTCAAGGGAAAGATTTTCCTTTTTCCCTCATAGCCTACTGTGGAGACATTTGTCACCCAGGCTATTCAAACCAAATGGACCTTTTTAAAAAAACCAATTGAATAACGTATTGGGCTGACTGCGCTTGTACCAATATCTAAGTTTAGAGAGGAAAGAAAGAGAGAGAGATTTCTGAGGAAGCTAAAATTCTTTTTTTTTTTTTGTTCGAGTTCAAATCAAGCAGGCAGGATCAAAATTCCTTGGCTTGTGTGCCCTTATTTACAATTAGCCGTATTCACTGAAGAGAGACAGTTGTCCTACAATCTGATTATGCAGGAACACCTGATCTGGCTAACACCGAAGCTGAAGAAACCTCTAGGGACCTGCACCCAGTTTTCACACCTCCCCGATTAGTGACTGAAGCCAGGCCCTTCTTCTTGTGACAGATTAATCAAACCTTCTCTCAGCCTCTAATTGGACGACAATCAGGTTCTCAGGGTCTGCTGAACAGGGTGGGGGGGGGGGTGAAGGGGGATCCCCCTTCCCTTATCTTTTGTATGTCTTTCATTTCTGGCCTAGCTGTCTTTTTCTACCTTTTTTATATGATGCATTTACTTTGTTACAGTTTCTCCTCCTTTAAATGAGCTGCATATTTTCACCCAGCATTGCTAACTTCCATCAGTTTTCCACCGAAGACACAACCTTTTCTTCTTATTATAACAGCACAGCTTGCAAAGTGATAGTTAGGAATCAGATTGTGTCAGCACTCCCATTACAACCCCCATTTTCATGTAATCTTTTTTAGTGTGGCCACAGAAATATGCTCAGGACTTAACGCTGCCATCTAGGTCTTGTTCAAAGAGTGAATTTCCCTTTTCTCCACATAGCTGAAGAATAAAATATTTGACCACTTTTAAACTCCAGGAATATAAACAAACCAGCACAGGGGAAAATGTGACAGATTTATGAGGCCAAGCTTATTTCAGTGTTTATCTGGCCAATCCTTTTTCTGCCCCACTACTTGCTAATATTAGAGGCTTTATCTTCCCTCATAGTGACTGTGGATCTAGCCAAGAAAGGAGGCTGCTTGAGGTTCCCTAGGGGTACAAGGAACCTCTGAAGGTTCAGTGTGCTCCATATGAGAATTTAAGCCCTTGAATGTTTATCCAAACTTTCTAGGGATCTCCATTTAACTTTTTCCTCCTTGCTCACCAATGTAAGTTGAAGATGAAAGGGTAATTTGACTTTCCATTTCCTGGACTTTGTCTGTTCAATGACTTATACTTAATGACGTTTTTTCCATTGACTGCTAAGGATTTAGATCTGACTTTATATTATTACCTGAATTCAAAGAAAGAATAAAATAAAATAAACCCTCATAAGATCCACCCTCCTCGTTAACTGAATTTTTACAAATATCAGCATTCTTGATTCAAGAGGAAACAGGATGAAGGTATTCCCGAAACTATTTTCAATACTTTAGAATTAATAGTAACTGCACTGAACAAATTGGCTGAATGAATTCTGATTTCACAGTTGTACCAGATCACATCTACTCACTTTCACATTCTACTATAGCTGAGCAAACACTATGAAGAAAAAATGCCTCTAACTGTATGTATGTTACCTATTTTGTCCTAATATATCCTATTTTGTCCTAATTTATCCTAGGACATTTGAGGCATGTAAATTGTAATGGCCCTGACTGTTGAAGTCTGTCTATGTAGAATCTGTAATCTACAGATCTGGGTCATATGCCAAACTCTAGAAATGTTCTCCGTTCGATCGTCCAACATTTTATTCGGTGGAAGCTCCTTGAACCAACTCATGACTCCTTTACTTATGCAGCTTTATACTATGCTTATGCTGTTTCTCTCACTCAGAGGTCTGCTTACAACAACCAAATCATTTAATCTGAATTCTGTTCTCTCTCCAGCACCACTGCATATGTAAACTTCATGTCCTTGTCGTTAAGGCTCACCTAACTGTATGCCTCTCTGTTTTCCTGACCAGCCTTCTTTTAGGTTGTTTCTATATCGATGTTTTAACTAGACACATGTTTCTGCACAACTACAAAGAAAAATCATCCAGCACCTTTTTATCCACTTTGAACTCATGCTCAGCTACTTAACTCTGGATTAATTCTTGCTAGAATTCCCTAGCTAACAGGGAAACTGCAGTGACTGCTTGACTCCTGATTACCTCCCAGGGCTCTTCCCACAATTCCCCCCAAGAACCACATGAATCTTCCCATAAGCTGGCTGTGAAAGAAGTCTGGTGTTTTTCAGCATTAATGGTACACTAACAAGACCAAACTCTTCACCCTATTTTTCTGCTCCACTTGCAACTTCCTCTGAAGTGATTTTCTTGACTGAATCTGTTAAATTATTTCAACTCTATATATTTAATTCCATGGAAGAGGCCATTTCTATTTTGCTCCCTGTGTGCATTAGCTGCTAATTGTTTGCATGGAGATCATCCTACATAAAAATAGATTAATAAACCAATTGTGCTATTAAAACTTATAACTTAATGAGTACAATAATTATCCTGACCACTATCGTTGTATGTTGCACCCATCTAGCCCTCTTTAATTGTTTCAATTGTTGGTGCTATGAGATAAGGATCTTCCTTTTGGATGAGGTGAAAATATATCCAGAAGGCTGTAAGCCATAGTTTACAAACCCTTATTTATCATGACTCATCTTAGTAACAATAGAGAGGTGTTCCTAAACTAAGTTCTCATTCTCAACAGCCCAAAAATTTTTTATCAGAACATCACGGTAGGCTTTTTTCTTGGCTTTATATTTAATACTTGTCTCTCTTCTGAAACAGAGTAAGAAAAGTCAATTTATATTTTCCAATTATCAACGTTTCAGCTAAGTTTGGTTTTTAAATGTCTTAAATATAATGTGGTCTGCTGATCTCAGCTTAATATTTAAATGCATGTGATATTGTTACTATCACTCTTTACAATATTGTTCAGGGATATTTAGCAATAGGTATTATTTTCTGGCTTATGGATACGACTCTTTATTTTAAAATAAAGTGTGAAGTCTGCACACAGACCTACTTTTTTGAATCTGATCAATTTGAGGGGTCTTTGCCCACACTGCTCTCCTCAAAACTCTCCTTGTTGAGTAATGGAAAATAGGAAATAAAGTTGAGTGACAGAAAGATACATGCTCCAATATAAATTTAGTCCTCGTCAGTAACCAGACATTTCTCATAGAACCCAGTATGTCGCTACAGCCTTACTGTTGTATGCATAAGAGCATATATAAGTGATGATACTTATGAGCTGACCTATTCTGGAAAATTATCTTGAAATTTTGATTGTGGTGTAAAGTCTGAGACTAGCAAGCAAATAAGCACATAGCTAAAATTGTCAAAGTTCCTCAGTGTTCCTCAGTGACTAGTGGATAACGGACAGAAAACATGGCAGTTTTCCAGGATCAAAGGATGACCACTGAGTGTCTGTACATTGAGAAAGTTACATGCTCAGCAATTTATATTTTAGTGGTCAGAGGAGCCTTTCACACATCAGATGGTTTACTGAAGGATGAATGGCCAGTTTTTGGCCTCCTGAGATGCCATGGGTCACCTTCCTCTGTTCTTATATTTGCATAATATCGTCTTTGATTCAGAATTATCTAAAGACATAATTTGACTTCAGACTCCTACATTCCCAGGTGTAGCCTTCAGGGTATTTGCCATAGGTTATCCTCATATTATATTCTTGTGCTTCTGAAGTTGACCTTTTAGTCAATTTTCACTCCATCTTCCTTAGCAGCTTTGCACATCTATAACACCTTTCCTCCAAAGGTCTCAAAGTGCATTACAGCCATCAATAAAACAAAGGTGAGATTTTCAAGGGCACAAAGGGCAGTTACAATGCCTCCCCCACTTGATTTTCAATGAGACCTGAGCATTTATCTTTCACTCTTATGTCTCTGAATCTCTCTTTAACATACCTCACAAGCATGTGGAGACACTAAGTATTATTATTCCGATTTTACATAAGAAGGAAACTGAGGCAAAAAAAGAAGTTAATGGGCTAGCTGAGGTTCACGGCTACACTTTCTTGGAAAGGACCTAAGGGAGTCCCAGGCTGCTATATCTTAGCTATTAGAAAATCCTCCTACAGGAACCTTCCCTTTTCCTTCTATTACCTCAGTTCACATTCTGTCCATGACCTGAAAATAAAGCACCCTTCTTTAAAACCATTCCAGCTTCTTCAAGTCCATTCTAGGCTCTTAGATCTATTTTAAAACCAAACTCCATGGAATATACCCCCAGAGCCTGGAGCAAGCTTTTTTCCAGCTGTTCTGGTCTATTGGGTTCATATGTATTCAGGGCTTCAGGCATTTTTTGTAGCCAGTTGATTAAATATATATTTAGAATTTTTTAATATGCATATTAATTACCCAATAGACTGGAATGACTCTTTAGGAGCAATTTCAGCCTATTGTGTAAAAGCATTATAAAAATCCTTATGAAAAATAGTGATTGCATATGCTTAAATGCTCTCTTCCTTTACACCACCCCCTCCCCTGCTCCCTAACATACCACAAACAAGTTGTATCATATCCTGGATTAATCACTGGACGAATCTCCATTATTGTATTACATGGATGCAAAATCTCATCTTAAATTGGAAATTTTTTCCCCCTACACCATAGACAGGCAAATCTCCCCTCGTGAAGATTGCTGCAGAATCAGGACCCTTACAGAGTGGCAAATAGCGTATCTACGATTACTGTTGTTACTGTTCCAGTATTTTTAAAAATAAAGCAATTTTTGCGAGGTCCTGAGCTCATTTCAAACAGCCCATTTCAGTTCTAATATATTCTGTGCTCCCGTATTCATGCGGGGAATGGCGGGTAGATGGAACAGAAGTACTCATGCAGCCGTATGTATATCCAGATGAAAATATCCAAGCAAAGTGGCAGTGGGGGGTGGGTGAAGAGACTAAGAAAGACTTAATGTTATCTTCTTGCTGTCCCAGTCATCTCACTCCTTTCTAAAAGCACTGGACCCTGTGGTGCATGTTCCTGCATCACCTGATATATTCACGACTGTGTGGACATGCAGCGCTTCCTGTCTAACTGCAGGAAGAGCCTTCTGTTGCATCCTTCTTGGCTCTACGTCCCAAATACTGAAATCTTATTTCTTCACACTCCTGATAGCCCTTTAAACAAGTGTTTGGAAATTTGTGCTGACATTTTGGAGAGTGTTTTACAAGCTGAGAACAACAAGATGAGGAAAGGAGGCTGGTCACAGAAAAGCAGCACAGAATTGCTTAGATACCTGCAAACACACATCTCACATAAAATTACTGAAGACTCAACAATGAACAGGATCATCTCATCCAGAAAACAGGAACAAGCGCTCCCTCTGCCCACTTAAAAGATAATCATATGGGGAGAGCATGAAAAGAATCATGGATGATTCAGGACTTACCCCCATTACTTATTAGGCTACATTAGGAGGATCCTACCACTTACGGATCCCACCACTAGCTCTTTCGGATCCAGTTCCTCAGTCTGCTACTCAAACTACACTTTTGCAGATGAAAATAAATTGCTTTAGTGAGATGTGAATAACTTTCAGTCACTTTAAGCTGCAAAATGAGGTGCTGAATAGGTCCTCTTGGGGATCTAGTGAAGCCTGCTGGGTTTTGGTCTCAAACCAGGTTCCTGACATTCGAGAGTTAAAGCCCTGACTGCTAGTTTACACAAGCTTAGAGCAATTCCACCACTGACTGATCTGTTGGAAAAGCCTCAAAATGAATCCTGTGTTGTTTTAAAGTCCCCTGTCTCTTTCCTGAGCGCAATGGGAAGAGCACCACACCATCCCCTAATACTTGCTGTAAAAGCTGAACCCCTGCAAGTCAGGTATCAAGGAAGATAAATGCTCTGTTAGCCTGCTCTTCTGCTATTACAGAAACATAGCTGAAGTGTGCAGTGATGGACCATGAAATCTGAGGAGAGCCACAAGCCACTCAAGGTGAGAAATATGTGCTGGGAGGTCACATAGCATCTTTGATGTTTCCGTGAAATTATCACACCATAAACTGACAGACTAAAATATTAGATTTTGACCTTTTAAGTCAATCATATCACTTTTTATCTTAAAGATCTTTCATTTGCAAGTTGGTCACATATCAGAAAGTTTAACGTCCTTTTCGTGGTAAAAAACAGGTGCAAGCAAACCCTCTGGGAAAGGGTGAGCTATGAAAGCCATTTGTAATCTTGTACACTTGCCACACTATCTCACTTCAAATGTGGTAGGTATGTGTTAAGCTAAAGCATAAATAATACCACTCGTACATCTGCCTGAAAATCTCAGAGAAGATAGTATACACTGTGTTTTCACAGGCATGTTCATACTTGAAGTGCAAACTGAAACCCACAATGAAAGAGGCTGAATCCTCAATAAACAATTGTCAGCACACACTCTCAAGTTAACATGAAATCCAGTAAACTGTTAATCTGAGGACAGAGTAAGAGTAGGCCAGCACCTTCCCTTTTATTTGTCTGGACTCCAGTTACGCTCACTTGTTGGAAAGTATCGGAAACTCCAATTAACACTTCACTTTTTCTCTGATGAACCACAAGACTTTTAACCATCTTCTCCTATGTCCTTAAAGGACAATAGGTTAAAAGTATCTTCAGCATGATTAATTCAGATCTGGAGTATTAGAATTATTGTCACCATGGTGGCCTAAGTTTACAAGCGAAAAAGAAGAAATGTACTTTAAACACAAACATATATTTCACAAAAGAAAAGAATTAGCTCGTTACATAGATGAGATAAAGATCCTAGATCAACGGCAAATAGGGGATGCAAAGTAAAAATTCCTTTAGGGAATAAGTGTCCACCATTACTACAGTATCTTATAAGGAAGGGCCAGTTTCTTTACCTGTGAACACCCAGCAGAAGGAAGACAATCAGCAGGTGGTGAAAGACTTATCAGAATGATACCTCTGTGTGATCATCAGCTCAGCCAGTGATCTGCTCTGTAGCTCTAACCATCTTTTTCCCCTGTTCCTTGACAGAGTGAAGTTGTAAGGCTCCAGTTCCTGTAAAATGGAAATTCTTTGATTATGAAATCAGCCAGAGGTCACTGGCTTAGAATTCACTTACTCTGCGATGAGTCAGTGACTCTGTGGACAAGGAACATTTATCTCAAAACAAACTCTGCTTTCACAACCTGTGTCATAGTGCTATGATGTAACGTTAGGGTAAGAGGAATAATGCTATATGCACTGTTATTTTTCTTAGGCACCATAGCATGCTTAGGACCCTTTAGTGTCTGGCTGAATTCCATGGGAAATTACACAGTTTCAGACCTGGAATAAAATCTCAAATTCTGAGATGAAAGGAAATGATTTTGTGTTGATTGATTTTGTTAACTAAAAGTGAAAAATGTTATTATTGATTTCACTATCTAAAATGTGAATTTGACAGTTACAATTTAATTTTAAATACAGAAAAGTCAGTTCAAAAATCTGCATTCTAGTAAGGTGAAATTGAGACCATACTGAAGATTAGCAAAAAGGGAAAGGAGAAAGGAAAAAAAGAGAGCGGAGGGTAAGTGGAAGTGACTGGAAGGCGAGAGGATAGCAAGAAGAATGGAGCTGAGGAGAGCAGAGAGGAGAGAAGAGATCTGGTGAAAGGAAATGTAGCCCTGAAAAAGGTTCCTAGTAAGCTGATCTTTTTTTGATGAGTGATCTACCTCTGAAAATAACTTCTGACCAACTCTTCTATGAATTATGAAAGTGCTCTTTTCTACTTTTATTTATAGAATAAATAAATATAATAAAATAAAAGTAATATAGCCACTCCAGCTGTTATCTTTCATTCAGAATGAGAAGAAATAATCAATGTGTTGACACCCCTATATATCAGAATATATATCAATCTCTCTGTCTGAGAGATGGGATGAGGTGGGATGAGGTCTGATGAGGTGGGATGGCATATCAGGATCATAGCAGATAATATTTAGTGGACACTTTCATTCACCCTGTCATGCCATCTAATGGAAGTTAGAGATGGGTTGATAGGTAGGGATCCTATAGCACTGCTGAATACTACTAATCAGTCCAGGATCTAAAATGAAATAATTCCATTTGGTTTGGGGTTAGCAGGACTACATACACTGTGTAAGCTTGTTAGCTAATTAGCAGTGCTCTTGTTATTTCAAAACCATTTGAATCAACATTCTTTGATCAGCCCTGCTATATCCACTTTTCGTCATTCTTTCTTCCTTTCTCCAGTTTAAGCCTCCCTCATTTTCTGTGGCTTGTGGGTTGGAAAAAGCATATTATTTAGATGAGTATCTACTTTTCTTAAGCTTCACAAGAAAGATCAATTCCCCCCACTTCCTATCTCCACCTTCTCTGTTTTAACATTAAATGTCTTCTCTCTCATACATGATTCATAGCTGCCCACAGGACAGTCCTTAGTTTTCCCAACTCCTGCTGAGTGATTGCCAGTGTCCTGGGACTGTGTGACAACACAAAGCAGTAGATTTGTCCTTTCACATCAAGTCTGCAGCTCTCTTTCAGCAGCAGCACTTCCGTTGGTCACAGCAGGGGTAAGTGAGAGTTGGCTGCTGTCAAGAAAAAGGCAGCCAGACTGCAGTGGAGTAGGGATGAGTGCACTACCGGACAAAGTACTTCCGTAAGTTACCCATAAGTGCAGAGCAGCCAGGTGGAGACAGTACAGAAAAGCAAAGGAGAAGTCATGGGTGGACGAGCTGAGGGACTAAGTTAGGCACAGGAAAACAAGCAGGAAAGGAAATAGCCAGGAATTAGCCTGGATGGGAACGAAGAGAAGGGGTAGGAGAGGGCGACCGCAGTCCCCAGATTCTTTAGGCCGTTTAGAAAAACAGAGAAATGACTAACATGTTCATTGGCTTCAGTTTTTACATCCTATAAATGCCTTATTTACCTGTAAGTTCAGAGCACACTGAATCATTTCCCTTTAAGACAATTTAAGTTAGCTATGCAAATATTAAATAAGATACACAAAAGTACTAGGTACTTTCGAAAATTGTGGCCAATCAAGCCATTGGTTTGTCCTAGCAGGCTTGACATTGAGGCAAGGCCCTTGGGAGGGCAAGCAGCAACATCTTCCCCTAGCACTGAGTGCATGCAGGACAAGTCAGTCTGACTCAGAATGAGATAAGCTTTGTCACGAGTGAGGAGTGTTGGATGTTCTTCTCATATGTACATGTCTAAGTGTGAAATGAAGTGAATAACGTCACTTTTTCACTTTCAGGCAGCAGCTTTACGCTTTGAGCAAGGAATCATCGTGCATGGAGGAAGCCCAACTCCACTGGCAGAAGAACATTCATACAAACCTGCGTTAAAAAAAATAAAAGAACTCACCCAAACATACCCAACACACACTCAAACATAAAAGAAAAAGTAGTGCTCCCTAACAATTTCCTTCCAATAGCTGAAAAGAAAATTCATTTTCTCCCCCACTCCACAAATGCTGTCTGGTTGGGCATGGAGACTTAAACGCTGGACAGTTGCATTCACCACCTGATGTGAGCTCAGGAACACGGACAGCAAGTGTGAGGCCTTTTTGTTTTGAGTTTGTTTTCGCATCTCAAGAATAGGATCTTAGGTGCTGCAGTCACAGATCCTGGGAAATAAAGCTAGTGATGAAGAAACCTGAAAGCCCATCTGTTACATACAGATGTCACATATTGTACAGAGATGAGAGGCTTTACAGGGTGTACGTCTTTCCTTTAAACTAGCGGGAGGAGTTTTGCATAATTGAGAACAGATGGAAAAAGAAGGGAAAAGCACCCAAATCATCCTCCTTGCTGTCATACTTCAAGAAATGTGGTTTGTTGTTCGTATGTTATTCATGTACCTGGAAGTCTACCTGACAGTGTGTTGTCCAGTGTTTAATAGCATCGTGTTTTCACAGAAGCCCACTATTTTAAGAGATGTGAGGAATTAAAAATACACTGTGTGAAGTGCTTAAGTGTGGTTACAGAGGAAGTGAGCTGTAACACAGACTAGGAAGTGACTGATCCACGCAAAGCAGGCAAACCTTACAAATTATTAATACATTTATTTATTCTTTATGGAATTATCTTAGCTCTTCTAAAGTGGCCCTAGCTTGGTGCAGTGGGCAGTAAGAATGCAATCAAGTTTAGGAAAGAATATCTTGGTTTTCAAGCTGCTTCCTGGTGGACTTCTGTCTCCATTGTAAAACCACAGAAGCCACAATGTCATTTAACATTACCGTGCAAATAATTGTCATTGCACCTGTATCGGATTTCTCATAGATTGCAGAGGCAGTAAAGAAGCTTCTGACTGTGTTCTCAGATACCCCTTCTGTTCAAAAATTTGGGTTCCAGTAAAGATACTCCAACTTCTCATGCGCTACATCAGGCCCCAAAGCTGTCCCCCTCAAGTACTGGAATACTATGTGTTAAGAGCCAAATGCATTAAAGTCAAAGGCTGGGTTAATAGACGTATGAGGCAGTAAGCGCGCAGTAATTCAGGAACGTGCAAACTTCTCTCTCTTTTTTTACCTCCTTCATTTTTTAAATATAGTTTCCCGCCCTCCTCAGAGTGAAATAGCTAAAGCAAATCCATGTCGTCCAAGTAAAATTCACATGTGAAAACTGAGCTGTAAAGTAGCTTTCCAATAGATCAGATGTGTGTTCACACTGAGGTACACAAGAAAAGAGCTATGGGTTCATCACAGAATTATGCAGAGTTAACTGACGGTAGGACATTGGAATAAACTGTCTTTAGCCCCCCTCTCATTGGTACCTGCCTTCTCTAGCTGCAGCAGGGGCCAAGACATGGGTCTTTATGTTCCAAGACATCCTGACGTGCATAGATAGCACCCCGTCACGGCCATACAACAACGAGCCATGCTAGACTTGCTGCTGGAAGTTTCCCTTCACACAGCTGATATCAGCTGAAAATAATCATACTTAATCCAAACAGGAAATGGTTTGCTCACACCACCACAGCCAGCATGCAGGGCAGGGTGTTCCTGTTATCTCGGAGCTCAACAACAAGGTTCAAAATACAGATAGAGGAAAAGATATGGTGCATCACCTCAGGTGCAAATAGATGTGTCAAATAAAAGCAAATGATGAGAAGAGTTAATCATGAAGCCTATCACTTGTGCAATTGTGGCCCTACCCTCTTCATGCTCTTTTTGTTCACCTATTTGCAGCTTTTCAGCCTCTATCCTCTGCTTCTGCAGCAGTGGCCGCTCCACTCCACTCCTTTGCAGAATGGATTCTGAGCTACTTACCATGGGGTGAGGTTGCATAAGTGACCATAGTCAAGGGAATCAGGATTTGATTACTGGCAAAAGAGTCTTAAGTAGTACATCTGGGAGTGGAGGAGCATCCAGAAATTTCTAAGGCTTATCTGAATTTCCCAAACAGTCTTCAGGAGTCACTGACTGCAGACATTCTTCAGGATCCCTACAGCACTTACTACTACATCTTCTTTTCACAGTCACATCACTGTCATGATACAGGCTGACTGGGAGGATGAAGGGCCTAACTCTCAGTTCATTCTAATTTCAGTGGGATTAGGTGCTTCATTAGTCCAGTACTGTATTTAGATATTGTACTGGTGAGCAGAGCAAAGAACCATGTTTTCGAAGAAACGGAGGCCTTTAGATACCTATGCAGGTAGATGCCTAATGAAATTGCCAGTGTGAGGTTTAGGATCCTAATCTACTTGTATACTTTGCAAAACCTACTGAATACATTCTACATCTTTTAACACTGAAAAAAACTTTAAAAATCTGCCTGTAAGCTATTTCAGAATTTAGGAGACCGTAACTTCCTGAATGCACAAACTCCCAAGCTCTTAGATACTCATGAAATTGTATTCCCTCTCACAACTGCAGACTTTCTCATAATCTAAAAGCCAAACATCTCTGCTTACCACTAGACATAACCGAAGTAGTTAAGATCCCTGACCAAGAAACAGTTGTTCCTATTAACAAAGCACTGCCTCAAAGCTTCTCTCTTTCATGCAGTCTCACCAAGTTCGTTGGCGGTTATAGTCACAGAAGAAAGTGAGCTTGAGCTGCACACTTAGGAAGAGAATACAAACATGATGATTCACTGCTTCATCAAAACACTTAAGCTAGCTTTTAAGGCAAACGACATTTTAGATCTTTGTTTTCATGTAGTAATTCAGGGATCTCTGCTTTTGTGTTCTTCAGTTCTATATTTGCAAACATTTAACTCCCTATTAAAAATGTTAAAATATCTTCTAATTCTGTAGTAAATGCTAGTGATAATATTTTTTCTGATTCTAAGCTGTTTTGTCTAATTTTATTATAGCCTCCTCTTTATGCCAGGAAAGATTGGTAACAATGGTTTGGAGTTAAACTTAGATAGCAAACGGATCTACATTTTCCCAGCTAGACCGAAAGCATATACACAGGATGAGAAGAAAGAAAGTCCTTACATGTCAATTCTGCAATTTGCTATTTCATATCTTCTTTCTTTTCCTGCAAAACTTTGCTTTGTTGAAGATGTTTAAAAGTGTTCCTTATACAGCTGGAATGAATCTGTAGGTTTTTTTAAGGAGAGTGAAAAAAAAAAAAAGAAGAAGAAGAAAACCGAAGAAAGCTCAAATTATGCAGAGGACAGCAAGTTACTTGGGTCAGTTTTTCCAGCATTCATGTGAAATACTTTTTTTTTTTCAGTTTTACAGTTTGACTAGAAATTTTGTGGTCTCAGGAAGCAATATATTTGTATGCTTTTTTTACCTATGCTTCAAGGGAATCTTATTTCTGGGAATTTTCCTTTATTCTGGAAATTTTAATCTTTCTCTAATAATTCATCCTGTTCTATGTCCCAGCTGAAAGAACTCTGAAAGTTCCTGGATGAGTACTGATGAACATCGACCTAACTGAAAAATACAGTTTTATTTATACAATTTTATTTACAGTGGTAACTTTTCTATAGTTGGAATTTTATAGGCTTTCTCATTCAGTAGTTGATCTAATTTGTTTATTTATTTAATTATTAATATGTTTTATGATTCTAAATAGCAATTTTATATTAGTTTACTTAATTTGAAGATGAAATTTGGATATCTGGATAGGCATGTTGTGTAGGTATATTTGTTAAATGTTATTTGGGCCTAACTGACTATTTTTTGGCTGAATAATTTGGCTAATGTGAAAATAGTTTTGTCTTAATTCTTGATTTAAAAAAAATCAAAGGTAGAAATAGTAATTTTTCACGTCAGCTGTTTTTTTTTACCCTAAGGATCATTTGTGAATTTTACAGACATTTTAAACTATGTCTTCTATTAGTTTTATACTTTGAATAGAATGTGAAATATACAACAGCAGTAACATAGTTGTAGAAGTGGGCGAAAGTAGCATTTTTTTTGTAATTTTGCCAAAAATTCATTTCATGCTTTTCATCTACATTGACATTCCAATTACACTTTTAGAACACTTCCCAAATTCAGAAAATTCCAATCATCTGTACATATTAGTTAAGACATTAAAAAGCAGAAGTCAAATTTTGCTAGTTTTTGATTTTATGCCATGATATTGTACATATAAATATTTTAAAGATATATGTACTTTACTGTCTTTTAAAATCAGTATTTTGAAATTGCTCACTATTATGTTTGGTAACATTACATGTCTCAGAAGGCATGCTTTCTGAGGTGTCTCCAGGACCATAAGGTCCCTACTTGAGAAATCCAAAACCATGAGACATTTGGGCAACTCTTAGCCGAGCCACTCTTTCAAGTCAAAAATAACATCCTGTAGTTAGATCATTTGTCACATTTCTTCTGAACTTAGTGAATAATGTTTTACTCATTCTACTGTAGACTATTCACCCAGTAAATATCTTTGTCAGAATATGCATATGCACATAGAATTTCTCAGAACTGGCTATTGTTTAAACGTGGAACACCAACTGCAATTTAATTTAGAGCACAGAAAGACATTGAGCAGAATATGACTGAGCATTTCATGATGCAATAAGCAGAGGCTCCAGAATGACATAATGCCAGTGCAAGCTCTAGACATGTGCAAAGCAAGGGCTGGGGGGAGCTGGCTGCTGGAGCAGTATAGCCCCAGCCCTATCCTCTCTTGCACCACCCTCCCTGGCTCAGAGGCCGTGGGAGGAAGGAGGCTGCTGGAGCAGGTAGGGTGGAGTTTCAGGTTGGAAAGGGTGTAAATAATTGCCAGGGGAAAAGGGTCTTGGAGAGGATGTTTGCAGACAAACAGAGGTAGGTAGCTGTGTTGGGTGAAGAGTGGAGGGGAAAAGAGAGGTTGCTGGTTCCTAAGAGAGGAAGAAGGAAGGACTGGATCCTATGCTCTACAAGTTGGTAGAGAAGGAAGGACTGTTAGGATAGGTGAAATTGGAGCAGGTGAAAAGAAAGAAAGAGATAAATCACTGCTGGCACCAACATACCTCCGAAACTTCCATAGCTCTCTAAATTCAAGTAGCCCATTTTAACCAAAATCTTCCTATAACCTCTCTGACATCTTCCATTGCTAAAACTTTACTCACGTACCACAACAGAGTTAATTTTTGCAGCCTAAATATGAAGAAGACAACTGTTATTTTGTCTCAACCTTTGATAAGACAAACTTCATGCAACTTGATACTTGGTGAGCCGCCTGGAACCTTTTTGCTACAGCTCAGTTCCTCCTGTCTCAGACAACTGATGGAGCAGTCACAGAAGCAAAGCTCTATCCATTGAGCAAGGAAAAGTTTGGAAAGAGAAATTACTGATAGATGACTTTGAGAGTAGACAATCTGCAGTTTTCCTGAAGATTTTCTGTCTGTTTTTCTGGGTGAGAACACAGTTCCACCTAAATTGCCTGTATTCCCACCTATCTTCCCTATGTTCCTTAGGATCTCGCACATGGATTTAAAGACATACCAAAGTTTATACAGTAAGCTGACCAAAATTTCCTCTGATACAAGGGTAGATTCAGTAAAGTCTCAGAACCCTGTTTTATAACAGCACATTCACTGATGGATGAAACAGTGAAGTATTGAACAAGACAATCAAATAATTAAAGGAGTCCACATGGACTGAGACTAAGTAAGAAACACAGGATAGTAATTTGAGATTCCTGTTTTCCATCTGCTCATACCAGAAGGATAAACAGAATAAGGTAGGGATTATGTGAACTAAACAGCCAGGCAAAGGCTCAGCTTACTCATATTAAAGCATCTGTGATAAAAAAGAAGAAAAGCCTATTTAGTAGTAAATTGCATTGTAATTATTTTCAACTCAGTGTGGATGTCTTGCTTTGTTTTTATAACTAAAAAGGTATGCCTGTTTGGATAAATAAATGCCTAGTAAAGTTCTGCTGTGTTTTTCTTTATCACTTCAAATGTAATTTTACAAAGGCATATCCAATAACAATTTTAAAAGCGAAAAAGATTTTTAGCCTAACATTAATATTTTTTACACAGAACCTGCTATTTAATTTATCAAAGCACCTCACAAAGGTTCATTAACAGAACACGCTGGAGTTGAAAATCAAGGGGTTGTGGAGATTGGTAACATGAAAATGGCTTTAAAAAATCAAATGTTCATCATGACTGATTTTTTATATTAAGCCTGAACAATGAAAACAGAGAGAGTGGGTATATGTATTATGATGACTAGTCTAAACCTCCATTCTGGTAAAAATTATGCAAAGCTGAAATTTAGTCCTTCTCATTTGCACAATTGCTCTACCTAAATCTAGCTGGGTTAAGCAGTGTGCTATCACCAGCTCGGCTAACATGACTTGAAACAGGGAAAACAGGTGAAAAGACCTAATTTCACCACTCCTTAAGTGAACAGTAATGTACAGTTTAGCTTTGTCAGCTTAAGAAGATGTTCCAGTAAAATAGGACAAGTGAAAAGAAATTAGCATTTTTTTTCTATTAACACTTTGTGTTTTGGGTTAGACCCGAATAAACAGAAGATCTCTCTCCTAGCTTTATAGGTTTCACATTCATGGTTTTGAAGTCAGCCATAGCAATGTTAAAATTCAACATACAATCTTTTCACTACCTCAGGTAAATCCCAGACTGAAAAGATCAGTGAGAAGCAAGATCAAAACTAAATAATATAAATCTTTCCAGCAGTGTGAAGTCAACAGGACAATGGACAAAGTCAATAAAAGTAGTTTGATTTCTCTCTCATAGACAGCTGTTATCAGATATGGGTCTGATAATAAATATGAGATTTGTCAAAGAGCAGATTGACATCCTAACAGTCGTTATTTTCATTTCATGTCCAATGGGGAGCCTCTGGAATACGCAGTTAGCCTTTTTTTCCCATTATCTCTGTCTCTCAGCTGCATCCTCAAATTATTCAGACCCTATGTATGCTTTGTGGGAAAATCTTAGCTTCATCTGTATGGCAGATGACAGAGACTATTCTTTTGTGTGTTTTTTTTAACTAGTTTTAATCCAAACGAATTATAAAATTATTATCTTTCATCAGCAATTGGGATAGTAGCTCAGAATACAGACACATGCTGGAAGTTTGTGTTGCTTTGCAAAAGCTGGGCAGTAATCTAAAGTCTACCTTCTCATCATGGAAACAGATGTATTTCTTCCTCTCCGCATAGCAATAAGCATTGTGCAAAACATAACCCCACGTGTGGGCTTGACAGAAACTCCATCGCTTTCCTCCTGGGCCTCAGGTGCTTGACATGAGTTTGGACTGTTTACCAAAACACAGTGTTTTTACAATTATAGTAATACTACATTCTCAGGTACATCCCCAGTGTTGATTGGAAGGCAATCTGGATTTTTTCTCTGTCTACTACTTTTTCATTTGAATTAAGTTTTACAGATAGTTCTATGTGGTCCATAATAGAGGCTATTTATTAGTGGAAGCCTCAAGTACATACTCAAAGCTAGCAGATCTTTATTTTGTCCAAAAATGACCATAATTTTCTCAAGTATGCACTGATTTTACCTTAAGACTGAGTAAAAACCAATACCTTTTACAACAGGGCAGGAGTCTCTGTATTTAGACAAAAGAGTATTTAAACATTGTTTAGGATCTAAAATAATCCTTTCTGATTTTTTTTTCTGCAAAATTTATTTTATAATTGATAGAAAGCCTAGGTTAAGTTGATTGCTTTAGAATTTAAAATAGGAGTTGCTGTGGAGCCTGGGACTTAATTTTATGAGTGCTCACTGAGGTTTTACAAACCCATTCAGCAAAAGTCTTGGTTGGTGAGTGAAACTGTGCTCCTCTGAGCTTCAACCCACTGCTGAGACATGAGGAGCTCTGCAAGGCACGCAGATGCATTTAGTAGAAATGTTGCTGGTATTAATTAGTACAAGAAAAGCAACTTGCATTTTTTAGGTTAGATCATAAACCCTCCAGCTGCTGAACACATCTATAGGTATCTTCCTACTGCATTTATTTGCCTCTTAAAGTAGAACAATGCTGAGAAAATGGCAAGAATTAAAATGAACTGAAGTAATTTCTTGCATCTGGATGGCAACTGAGAGTCCAGATAAATAAAGTCATGAGGAGTTTTTTAAAGATTCAGCTTCTGCAGCTATTTACTCAGCAGCAGTTTAGGCACCAGGCAAACTAATTGTTTCTCTCTAATGCCTTAAATTAAACTACAGACATCACTGACCTCAGGGTAAGGAAGAGACTTTTACGAAACTTACAGATTCCAGAAGTGAAAAGAATTCCTTACTGCTGCTGTGAAGGAAGCTTTATGTCTGAGTTCCACGCTCAACAGGAGCAAAGGAGAAGGAAAAAACCCGAGAACCTCATTGCTTCTAATTACGGATTAATTCCGCTTAATCAGAAGTAGGCTCAAACCCAAAAGAAAAAAAAAGAAAGAAAGAAAGAGAGAGAGAGAGAGAGAGATTTGCTCAAGGACCCCAAACTTGCCAGAGATCCAGATCTGCACTCTGACCCCCCACTGAGTATTTCAGCCTTCTCCATCCAGCCTTTGAACCAATACAAATGAAAAATCTCTTCATTATCACAAAGCAGAGTTGTTCTCTAGCATCTCCCAGTTACAGCTGGTGTACGTAGCAAATTACACAGGAAGCCCTGCTATTCGGTGAGGGGTAGGGTTTCCTGGACTCCTCTCCTCTGATGAAAATGCAGGATCTGCTGAGTTGGATCTGCTGCTTTTGTGTGAGTGAAGTAGAACATCTGCTTCAGCCATGCAGTTTCCTATGCAGTTCTGTTAAGTGCTCCGTAAAAGAAACCCCTAGAAATCTAGTTATGCCCAAATACTTTATTTCTATAGATGCAAAATAAGTGGGTTTCCAGTGCTTAGTTCAGAAAATAATCTCCTCATTTCTGCTACCCACTTGGTGATCTTACATAAGGCTGATCCTCTCACTTAACAGCGATGAAAATTTCATCAACAAAATTTGCTTTTGCTCTGCCAAGTCATGACAACCTCAATTAACGCTGAGCTGGAGAGGCATTTGGATGATTACATTAGTCCAACTGGATGTCCTCTTCTCACTGTGATGGCTCTTTTTATGCCATTCTCTGGGTATTTGATCTTCCTATCTAGATTAGGGCAGCTGAGAAGTGAGAGCAAATACAGAGTAGCTGAAATATTTCTGAAGAATCTGCCCACAGTCATGATTTTCATTCTTCATTCATTTTTTAAAGCTGTAAGTAAAACACGTTCTAAACCGCATGGTAGTCAGATCCAATTTTGCTAGGTATTTGTTGAAAGCTTGATAATTCTGATGAATGCAACAAAGAAAATGCATTATGTAAGGCCTACCTTCCTCAAAAAGGTCTGTGTTGATGGTCAAGTGATCGTATTTTTCTTTCCTCAAATCTACTAGCAACAACTCGGCTGTAATCTTTTCCTGTGCTTAAATATTACGCTTTGGTTGTTCAGTTTAGAAGTTCCATTTCACAAAGAATTTAACAGTACACAATATTTAGCTTTTAATCAACTGCATATACTGGCTTCTAGTGAAATACTGACACCTGAAAAGAGGGTAACAGAAGGATTAGACCCATTTAGGTCTTTTTTTCTTTCTTGTAAACAAGCCAGAAAAATAATGTGTTTATAATGAAAAATAGTATGAGGTGCTAGTCCCCACTTAACATATATGAAAATTTTAATTTAGCATTGATCTTAAAAATTGTAATTATTTTAAAACTGAGTGAAGTGCAAACCCAAGAAAAAGTATAAATGGTAAATGAAAGAGAGCAAAAGAGAGGAACTGATGGGATTTGCCTCATGTTTCTTTGCATTATTTCCTCATTTATTTCTCCTTTTAGGCCTATTTTCCTAAGAAGATGATGCTAATGTCACCAGCCTGTCTATCAGTTCCTACACAATAGCCTTTCTTTAATATCTAGAGAATTTCAAACAAATTTGAAAGATGAGGTGAAATTTGAAGGACAATTTACGTTTCTACAACTTTTGTGAATACTGCTGGATAGCTAGGGGAAAAAATACAAAAAGAAATGCCTCCACTGAAGAGAGGATGGGCAGAACTCAGCTTTTATGCTTTCCCTTGGCAACAGTCAGCTAGCCAAGGAGTAGACAGTAGTGAAAACCTGCTAGTCAGTTAGTGCATGCAGTTTCATACTGTTGCATTTATTACTTTGTTTCAACAATGGACAGTTGCACTTATTACAAGCAGAACTAGAGAAAATTATAGAGTACAAAGGTCATGAATTCACAGGAAAATAGCTTTCGGTGGTGCAGAGGCTGATAAAGTTATTATTATGTCTTCCCAGCAGTGAATCTGAACATTCTTCTATGTTGATAGAAATTGGATTTTTCTTTTGTCCTAGTGCTTAGGTTTTCATTTGAGCCTCTCTGATGACAAGATCCATTTGTAAACTTGCATCCCCAAATTTAGATTTCTGTTCTTCCTGGAATTCTGTTTTCTCTGGGTTTGATTGTGACCTGAGTAGCATTTATAAGGAAATTACAAAGCCAAATCAGTAAGTGTTGTGTCCTACAAATTATTTGTCATTGTGGACATCTGGATGGAGAAAAGAAAATCTGGTTCTATGATCATTTTCACAAAATATTTTCCTCAGAGAACTCTTTTTTGTAGCCTAGATCTGCACAAATCACACCAAGTACAGCAAAAACTTGAAACCTCTCAAGTTCTGGTGTTTGATGAGCTTATTTTTACAGTTATCTTTAACATAGTTACCTGAAACAGCCATCAACGGCGTGAGGTGACTAGTTAGGTTCATTTTAGGTAAGTTAGAGAGGTTCAGTGAAAAGCTGAGGTAATGGTTAAAGTATTAAAGAATTGGTCTTACAGTGGAAGGTACAAGAAGCTCAGTCTGCTACATCTAGAAAAGGTTAAAGGGTCATTTGTTCCCAATCGGTCATTCCCTTACATGGGAAAAATAATAACAAATTACTTTAAAAAGCAAAAGATGTAACATGATCTAAAGGCTGACTGTTGTAGCTAGATAAATTCAGGCTAGAAATAACAAGTTTTTAAAATATTCAGATAATTAGTCACTTCACCAAAGATTACTAGTGAGGCACCAGATTCTTTCCTGTGCCCAAATTAATAGAACTGCCTGACAGTCAACCCCATTGAACTCATGTGGTAAAATACTGTATGTTTAGCATTACTGTACTATAAAGTCCAGCAAAAGTCTTGAATTTAAACATTCACTTTGCCACTCTCTTCAGAAGTTGTCCACAAGAATCTTCTTTTCACATTTCAGATCCGCTTCAGATCCACTCCTTACAAAAGACACAAAGCTGATCAATTAAAATTTTACCCTTACTTGCTTCTGTCAAACAGATAATCACCAGTTTATTCCCCCTCACATTTTCCCACCTTTCCATCCCAGCAGTATTAAGAGAACATCATGATAGAGTGGGAACTTCTTGCTCATCCAGATCCTCAGTAGGTGAACTGTTACTACTAAAATTCAATTTCATGTCTTCAGGAACAAAAAGAGTAATAGTCCTCTGAACACTAGTTAGCCAAGACATAAAACCCCAAAGGTGTGTCCACCTTATAATGCATTCATATTTTTTTTTTCATGCAGTGATGACCCCAGGACAGACAATGACAAAAAATAATCTGCTATTGCCTCTGCAAATTTACCTCTAAGAGGCAAAATCAAAGTTGGAATTAATGTGTTTGTTGCCTGTATACTTTTTCTCCTTCTCTTCTTTGTCTGAAAAGGCCTTTGGGTTGATTAGTCATCCTTTCCAGATGAAACATTTTCCTCCCCTCCTAACCTCTGAGATATTCCATTATTTAGGAACAAATGCTGACTGGTGAAGCATGGGCCCTGTTCAGAGAGAAAACAAAAACGGACAGAGGCACTTCCCTCTCTCACTTAAGGCAGAATGCTCTACAAACTTATTTGCAGTCTTTAAGTGCAGAGGAGTAGGAAGTAGCTAGTGTTGCTGGTGGCTTCTCCCAGTCAAAATGAAGTTGTTAGGGGACTGAGATACTGGTTATAGGGAGCAGTTCCTTAATTTATAGACAACATATATTTATTTTGTTATCAAAAGGTATTCTTTTCATTCCCACTCCTGCCTGTACCTGCAAGAGTCATCCATCTGCCAGAACATTTCTGCTGCAGGAATAAACTTTTTGGCCTGCAATCCCTCTAGCTCTTAGCACATACCACCATTCTCTAAGATGATGCAGAACACTGGTGCTACATTTTTGCAGCTGCCACAAGCACTATTAGCAACAGAAGACAATTTTTCCCTAAAGGTTAATAATTAGCCTACAGTTTGGCTTATTTTTCCTTCTCTGAAGCTGTCATCACTAAATAAGCAGAAGAAGCAGCTTCCATTTTCCGCTAAAATTCTGAGAGGCTGTGCAAGGCCCAATATGTATGCTGACTTTCTCCACTCTGTCAACTCTCTTCAAGCACAACCTCTGCTTTTTATCCAGCATCATTTCTAATTCAGCTAAAAGCTGGTTGTATAATGTGTGCTTTTATTTAAGCCTATTCTTACTGACAGCACTAAGTTCTATAGGAAATTATTTTAAATCGATATGGAATAAGTTACATGCAAAGAATCAAGGAAGGGATCAGCACAAGGTCTGTACCCTTCATAACTAGTCCACTAATCACTGATTTTTGGAAGTGGAACCTGGATTCTGGAGCCAACATAAGCTATAAAACAACTTACTTTCAGTTTTTAAAACAAGGAGGCAAAGCTGTGACCAACTCCCATTTTCAATCGCTCTGTCAAGCAGAAACATTATACTAAAAGGGAAAGTTAGACTGTTTTGTTAAGTCATGGTAACTGCTGCTAACACTGGCAACATAGTATTTGGGCATCCTAATGCAGAATTACAACAGTTCTAGAAGAAAAAGTAGCAGATCTCTGGCTGCCCTCTACTTGTAAAGCTATCTGCTTCCTCTGGTAAAAACCAAGCTACTTCACAATGCCTAATCAGCTCCAACCCCAAGTCTTTTGCAGATTAAAGGTCCTATACCTGTAAAATGTGCTAACCACCATCCTTCCTGATAAGAGCCCCTAACCAGATGCTTGCCAGATGTCAGGCTCTATATGCAGTAAAAAGAACCCCGACTTATTCTGCTTTCATTCTCTTTCACAAGCAAGCAACCACAAAGAAATGTGTGTTATAGGTATGAAAGTCCAGCTGTGAGGAAGTGGCTCTCAGACCCCCATAATGCTGCTCAAGTGGAAAGACCAGCTTCCCTTTACTACCACGATGAGGAGGACTGGCTCAGTGGAGAAATATTCCTGTACAGTAGTTCTAGGGAATGTGATGAGACAGCACACAAGGAGAACGGCACTCCCAGACACCAAGAAAGGGTACAGGTGCTCATCAAAACATAGGAGCCTTCTCTATAATTTCAAAATAGAACTGGAATTGGTTTTAGAACTATAAATAGCATATGCCTTGGCAGGCCTGCGAAGAAAGATTTCTCCATTTGTTGTTTCTTTTTCTTAACCTAAAGTTACAAGCATAGATGCACCCCTTCCTGTTTTATGCTCCCTGAAAATCTCGGGAGAGCTAGTTTAAATTCTTAACTGTATTATAGATCCCTCTCTAGCCTAGGACTTGGATGGGTCTGACCGCCAAAAATTCCAAAATATTTTAATTTTACTCTTTTGAGAAGCCTCACTAAAGCCACTGTGGTTGCACAAACAATGTCGTGCTTGAAGGAGGTCTGATACTTTTTCCCAATGGTAACCATATACGGTGTATTATGGATCCTAGTAGTAAACTATCATTGTTGTGTTATCTTTTTCAATCAATAGCTCTTTAAGGTCTATCCTTTTTTCTGTTAGGTGTTAGTCAAAGGCTATAAGGCAGAAGTGTGCAACTCAGTTGAGACAATCCTACTTTCCCATAGTACAAGCAGATGATGAGAATAAATTTCTGACTAATCAAAATTTCATGTTCACATTTTTAAGACTAGTACTGTTGACCATCATATTAATCATCTGTAGAAGTTAGAAAATGTTACGATTCAGAAAACTGCACCTTCAAAAGCAAAGAATATGTTCATTTCTGTAGTTTTACACCTGTTTAAAGGAAGATTGCCATCTAAATTTCTAAATGATTAAATAAATGGTTACTGATTGTGTTAATAAAGTAATTTCAAAAGCATAGACTTGATAAAGTATCTTCCATTAAAAATACATTTATATCACATGATAAACACAGAACAAGGAAGGAGTTTCTCACAAATATAACTAAGACTGATGCAACAGTATAAATCTTAGAACATGCTTAATAGTGTCATGGATTTACTGCTCTCTGCTTACAATCTGGCTTCAGCCACATACCCTTCTTCAAGGTCTTCGTTTTGTGAACACGAGCACAAAGAGCAGACATGCTCTGTTCTACTCAAGCAGGGCTTCTGCGGAGATAAAACTACCATTAGACATCCTAATGCACATAGTTTAAATCACAAAACCAAAAGAATAAAGTTCAGCACAACTGTGTAAACTGAGGTCCTTTATTAAAATACAGACACGGGAGGACTCTGGAATGGGTAAAGACTAAATTATTCTCACCAGACGAGTGATCCTTTCAAGTCTAGGTTTAAGTTCACCAATGCAGCAATGGGAGTGAGCCATCCCTGTTCAGTACCTCACCTAAAGACAGATAAATCTTCAGGGCTCTGCAGGGAGCCCAGGTGCCATGGTATATTTTATCATCACTCTATAAACCATGCTCTGCGTCCATGCCTTTATAATGAGCACAAGGACATGAAGATGGAGAGCCTTGCTGCATATGCAAGGCTCTCATTCTCTGTGTTTACAGAGATTTGAAAATTAGCTTTTTGTTGTCTGTCACAGAATTCTATATTCAAATAAGATTTTATGGTCTACTGTGCATTATAATAAACAAGCTTCTAGACAAAAAGTGGGAGGGTTTATATCTACCTTTCTGTTTTCCTTCTCTTTCTCTCTTTCTTTCTTTCTCTCTCTCTCTTTCTCTCTCTCTCTCTTTTTGTAAGGACAGTGGTAGAAAATGCTGCATCCTGTGTGTGTGAATGTAAATGTCTGAATATTTCCTGAGTCTGAATATCCCCTCAGACTTGCTCTCCGTTACATGACCCAATCCCAAACGTGATCCCAGACTGATCAGACAGTGCGAAATGGCTTGCAAGGCAGAAGCATTAACTAAGAGATGCCAGGGAGGATGAGTTAACAAGGCAGTCTAATCTGAGAGGGAAAAATACTAATGAAAAAGATATTATGTCTGTTTGAAAAGACGTGTCACAAGCCCTCTCACACTGGGGTAGACAGGCTGCAGTATCCTGCACAGCATGCCCTGACATCACCTGCAACTGCCACTGACATCCTTAATGTCAAAACTTTTTTAGATTGCTTGTGGAAGGTAGTTGATAACTGTAGTTTTTCCGAAACTAAAGCTACCTGCTCCCCCCCCACCCCCGCCAAATATGAAAAATTGCAAGTTACATTGTTGTCAGTATTTTTATTATCTTTTTGCTTTTAAATTATTACTATTAGTATTGTGATTTGTATGACAGACGTTACCACAGCGCCTAATTATGGCAGGCCGGAATGCTTAATTTCATTTCATGGGGGAGATACGGTTATTGAGATATAAAGAGAGCAATAGATATATATAATCTTTTCCCCCCCAGCTGTTAGAATTTCTTTTCATTCCATATTTGGCAGAAAAAGATCCTTTTCAAAATCTGTCAAGAAGATCTGCTCATGGCGAGAGACCCACTCTAGGGTGTTCAATGGCTTTATTCAAAGCACCACGAACATGTACCAGGCTGGGTGCGGCAGCAGTGTCAGTGCCTGTGTCACTAGCTTGGGCACAGAGCCCCATGCGCGTGGCTGTATCCTTCCACGACCCAGGCTGGTGCCCCTTCAGCACATCCATGAGCACTGTCAGGTTAGGGTTAAGACCCAAAGACTGAAGTCAGGCACCTCTGCGCCCATAATTTAGACACTGGCCCTAGACTCCTAAATCTCGCTGAAAATCTCCTGTTTAGAAGCTTTTAAAAATGTATGCATGTTTTTGGAGGTGGGGTGGAGGAGGATCTTCCTATGACAGGTTTCATTTAATGAGACAGATGAACAGCAGAGGCCTCTAGAAACAGCCTCCTTAGGGTAGCAAGAAATCTTACACTGAAGCTACATTGTATTTTATCATCAGACACAGGATTTTAATTTATTTTACTGTTGCTTAAGTGCCCAGGGTCCCATTCTCAAGGGATTTACTTATTTATTCTAGTCAAGGATAACTGAATTCTTGGCAATATCTTTGCCCTGTGCCCCCTCAGTTAAGTCAAGGTGTTTGCTTTCCTTTGTTTGCTTGTATGTCAGCTGAATACTTTCTGATCTCCATCATCTTAGGTCTTTTTGTTCAAATCTTCCTGAAGTATGACTGCCTTCCCGCTATCTCTGCTCAGAAATAATGGCTACAAGGCCACGTACGAGGTAGCCATATTGAGCGTCTCAGTAAGTGCAATACACCAACGTAAGCATAAACTGACTGCAGTAAAAGCTGCAGCTCTTCAGCCCAAAGCTAAAGGACTGACCAGCTCCTGAGGCGCAGGTGGGAAGGGAGCCCGCTCGCCCTGACCGGAGTGATCCTGTTCCCCAGAGAGAACAGGTCCTTCCAACTAGGGAAACAGGAAGAGGGAGTCACAGGGATTTTTTAGGATGGAAAAGAACAGTATTTGGATGCCATCAGAGAGCTAAGTGCTACCAAAGCACATGACTGGACCCCCTTTGCTTTATCTGAAGTGGCAAGATGAGACAGTGCCTTGAAAATAAGGAATAGTTTTGAGTAGGTGACAGCCTGAGTTAAGATCCGTTTGCTGATTATAATGAGCCTGTGAAGTACACCTAAAAGATCCTTGAGTGTACTCTTTAGTTATATTGGCTCTCTGCAGTGATTATCTGTTTGTCATCTGTGTCTATTTCGGAAAATTATATTTTAGTTACTGCGAGTTAGTCAGCAGCTTGCACAATAAACAGCTAGTCACAATGAGAGTGTCAGACTCCTACTGGGTCCAGTTACAGTAATGTTTCCACCAACAGGATTTATAAATGAAGCACACAAAAAGCCAGCATCTTAAACACAGGGCTGCGGTAAGGCTGTTAGTGCAACAGTGGCAGGAGCAATTGTTGGAAAAGGCCAGACAGAGAGCTGAACTGAACTGGACTTTTCTCAAACCAGCTTGAGTTCTTTCAGTTTGGTAGGGGAGAAGGTGGCAAGAGAGAAGGACCATCAGTTCAGGAACAACAGGAAAGATTAGTTTTACATAACACAGCTCAAGAGAAAGAGAATAGCAAAATATCAAGGGGGTGACAATAGTTCTCAATTCAGTGCTGTTTCCAGGGACGACAATTATTCTGCTCCATATATTACTAGTACTGAATGCCTACAATTCTGATCAATCTTTTAGGAACTACTGTGATACAAATAAATTATAACGATAGAGTCTGGAAAACCTATCAATAAAATGCCTATAATGTTATACTTATCTGCTTATTTAGGTCTGACATGCATTTATGTCTTTGGAAGTGATTCACCTACTGTAGAAGTCCGTGCCACTTATTTGAAAACTAAATACTTTATCAAGGCATTAGGAGGGGGGAGGGAGGGGGAGGAAGAGGAAAGAAGAATGTCCCCATGTGTGTTTGTGCGTTTTGGACAGGGAAGAAGAATTCTCCTAAAAAGGGGTGACCTGAAATAATTTTCAAGCATTCATTTTGTTATTTAACATCCCTCAAAAATGCAAGGTCTTTCTTATAGATTTCATCTGTGCCACATCCTGTTAGTAACACCATCTCATTACCACAATGGTAACAGTCACTTGATGCTCATTTAACAGAAATCTTTCAAAACAACAGTATTAGAATTTCACAGATGACTCTCTATGATACAGGTTAGCAGCTTCTTAACTCTGCTTTCTTAGCATAATTATATAATTTAGAATTAGTCACTCGTGCTGACCTTTAAATAGAATCAAACATTCAATTTAGATAGTTGTTTTGTCATTAGCAAACAGTGAGCAGCTGAGAACATTTCTGTCATTGGCTGACAATGTCTCAGTGAACACGCAAGAGTCAAGAAAGTGTGCAACGTTTATACTAGTTATGCCTATCCTCTGAAAGATTTAGATTCTCATCCAAAGTCATCACAAGCATTTAAGGTTCGGTCTCACCCTAATGAAAGAAGTCGTTTTTATCCTTTCATCAGAGGCGGAATCATCATTTTAACAAAAATAATGACTCATTATATACAGCAGATGATGGGATAAATTCTGTCCTGGAATAGTTCTCATCAGTTCTTGCAGTCACAGTTTGTATATATGGAATGTGGTTAATCTGAGCCCTGCATATTGCAATTCTTTTATCTCAAAAGTTTTCCACAGGCAGAAATCACTTTGACCACCAAGAAAGTTGCCTCACGTCTGGGACGCAACTCAGCAGCTGTTTGCATTTTTACGCTTAGTTACCTGGCTGCACCCTCTTGGAAATCCAAAAGGTTGTTCTGGGGTAACAGAAAGCAGAATGTTGCCTGTAGCTTTTAGCTACTCCAGTCCTCAGTGCACATATCCCACACACAGTGATTTGAGAAAAACAGGAAGAAGTAAGATAAGCCAAAGCCCCGATGACTACAAAATATACCTTAGTAAGTCCCTAACTGATATTGCCTCTTATCAGATGAAATACCTTAGTATTAACTCCTTTTAATTAAATTCATATTTGATTCTCTACTCATCTTTTGTGGATATTTATAGGCACTCTTCACTGTGATACAAAGTATGGTAAAATATGGGAAAAATGTTCAGAACATTTAAATGGCATCAAAATAGTTTTATAAAAAGAGGGATAAGGGTGTATATGTCTGTGTGTAAGTATACACAAACATATTTGTGCACATACAAACACGTCAGCATCATTGTGATTCAAGATTAGACACTGAGGGAGATTTACTGAGTGCTAATTTTACTTTGTCAGAATGCTGTCTTCCTCTTCTAGTTTTGAATGTGTTTTGAGTGCTCTTTTCTGGGAGAGGTCAAATTACATAGTAATTTACTGATAAATTGTGAGGTGCCTGTGATGCAGATAATCTTTACTAATAATTATCAATTTTTGACACACAGCAAACATTAATAAAACATCGTAAGACTAAAGATTGATATGACAGTACTACAGGAACCAGAGCAAAGACTAAGAAACAGACGGAATGTTGAATATATATATATATTTTTAATCCTCTTTCTGTGCAGTTAAGTTCTGCAAAGCATTGCCTGTTTCTTTTTGTCTTCCAGTCAAAATCTAACTTTTCCCAACTGGCAGAATCAGGAAAATTTCTTGCAGATCTGTCTAAAACCTGTGTCCAATGAATCAAAACTTTCTGATAATATACTGTGTATTTTTCACAGTGCAAGGAATGGTGAATAATCAACAAAATTTAAGATGTGTCCTATCAAAAATAAAACTATTTTTAACAGCAAACTGGCTGTTTTCATTTGATTTGTTAAGTAGATGAGGTACAAAACTACCGTTTTATTCACCCTTGTGTTAGCATAGTACATTCTGTTGAATAGATGGACAACCCCGTACCTGGAAAACTTTCAGAGAACTGTCAATCCTTGAGCATTCTTTCTCAGTATACTGCTACTATACTATCTCCTACTACAAGTACAAAAGCCTTACTGCATACTATTACAAATTATAGGAAAGAAAAACCTATTCCTGAGCAGCAATGTGATAAGCAGAGGAATTCCAGTTCTAATAGCTTCAACAATGAGTCAGTGTTATGTAGAAAGGTTAATCATGGTTAAGAACTGTTATTCTGTGGCCAGAAGACCATACTTATCCCCATAATTTGTGGCTGTTTTTAAAAGGGACTCTATGATAGGCCTGGCTGAAGCCTTATCATTGTGGTTTGTGGTCAGATGGGCCAGCTGAGGCACCGACCAGAAGGTATTTACATACTCAAAGCAATTTCTGGTAAGATTTCCTCAAAAACAACAGTTAAACCAGCTGTTAAAGAAGCAAATGATTCCTAAGGTTAAAAATAATATTTGTGAAAATAGCGCTGTCCTTGTTTGGGGACCGGAACAATCTGGATGAATTATGAAAAATATGAAAACATCATCCAATTCTGTTATTCTTTAGCACACTATCAATTCTCTGTAGCAAAGGAATAAATTAGAAATGGAAAATCAGAAATGTGCAGCCAACCTGCAGCCTGTCCTTTCAATTTTTTTTTGACAAAATGCATTTCACTAGAAAATAACAATTTATGAAACTCAGAACTTTCCTCAGCAGTTTGTCAAGTTCAGCAGAACTTTCAACAAAAAAAGGTTTTTCAGGACCAGAAATGAAATTGTTCAATCTGTCCTACATTGATGTAAGAAATAGGTCTTTCATCTTGGATATTGGAAACTTGGTTTTGAGTCCCAAATCATGAAACATAGGGAGTCTTCTGTTGAGGATCACCTGCATCTTGAGCATATGCTCCATTTAGGGGTTATTTGCTAGTACAGGTGGAGACAGAGGTGAAATGACTATTCCTGAGAAATCCTGCAAATTCTTTGGTTTTCACTCTAATGAACTACAAAATAAAGCAAATTTCGCTTGGGTTTTCAATTTTCTAGTCACCTTTAGCATGTACCTCCCAGCAGAGAATTAGCTTGATGTCAAACTAGTCATTTTGAGAAACCTATTCGCACACTTAAGAGACCCTCGCTTTCCTGCTGTGCAAGCAATCAAGCCTGCACATCAATACCTGCAGTATATCTTTCTTCAGGAGTCCTAAAAAGTATTTGTCATCTTTGATAGCTTTTATCAAGTTGCGTGTTTTAACTCAGATTAAGCTCTTAAATTTGCCTGACTCATATTTAGTTGAATACATGTTAATAAATAAATAAATAAATAAATAAAGCCCATCAGCCCGACCTCGTGTTGTATAATTTATCAGAGGAACTCTCTGCGTCTGTGAATGTGCTGGAGACCCATACTTTAGACAAATCAAGGCAATTTCTACCTATCAGTAAATTAGCTCAGCAGTTTTAGGTACCTACTGAGGCTCATTTTGGAGATTTTCTGACATAAATCAAGGTCTCCATAAGTCCATCAAAACAAACACAACTGGTAGGAAGCACTGAAGCAGACTTTTTTGAACACCTATGCTCAACACTGGGGGCAATCAAAGTGGTTTTAGGCAACAGTGTATTCCCAAGTGCCAGGGTAGTTAAAAGAAGTCAAGCCTTGCAGCGAGCATGCCCCAGTTGGCTGATTAGCAATCACAAAGTCTGCTTTTGTGCTTTTATCATGTCATCTCGCAGTGTGTTTTCTGAGGGTGCTGGTCAGTGCTTACCGCACACCATGACACTTGGAAAGCATTTCTTTTCCAGGGATATAATTGTCTATAAATCTCAACTAAATAGTAGGCAAAGAGATTTCTAATAAGCATCTAACAAATTATTTAAGGGATTCCTAGGATCATATTTAAAAATTCACTATATGTGTTTCACATGGCCAGACACAGTTTGGCATAATAATGAAACTCTGAGAAACTCTTCAGCTTTATTTGCCAGAATTCAACAGAACTCTGTTAGTATTATGATTATTATGTACAGAACACCATGGATATGTGCACTGTATTTATATATGTCTGTGAAAGAGAGCACCTTGCTTACGCTTTATGGAAACTGCATTCTGTGAACAAGATAAGAGTCTTTTGTTTCAGCCTTGTGTAATGGTTGGCATGTAGCAGCAGCACTTTAGGAGAAGCCCCGGAGGAATTGTGATGGGACTGTGACTCAGAAAATTCCCATCTCCTCTCTCGTCTCCTAAGGGAGTCATTTATTTTAGTTCTTTACTTATTGCAATTAATTTGCCTCCTACACCCACTTCCTGCTAACCTGCCTGCCTAGTGGACACGTATCAGAAGAATGGGCTCGCAATCCATTGTACATGCTGCCTGCCACTTTTACCTGCGGATGTTCTTGCATCCAGTCCTGGGATCCGCTGTGGGCAATGGCAGTGAAAGATGGTGGAGAGGCTGCCAGTGGGAAAGGATGAGAAAATAGGAGACATTTATTACAGAAAAGGACATATTTTTCATTTAAAGAATCAACACTTCCTATGCTCATACCAGCTCTAGAAACGACACTTTCAAAGGGGATCCTTTCTTAGAAGGAAACAAACATCCCCAAAGAGATGTTGTTATACCCATTTTACAGATGCTTGAACTTCCAGAAAGCTTGAGGTTGCATGCAAAAATGTGCAGTAACATCTCTTCTGATGTTTCTCTTGGTTGGAAATGTAGCGGATGTAAATTCGAAACATGGTCGTTCACATGCTGTCTCATGGTTTTTGATGGGTTACATTTTGAAAAATTGCCCAAGGATGTAAAAACAAAGTCAAAGACAGAGGTAATATTAGGTCTAAGAATCTCTAATCCCAATCCCGCTAATATTAACTGCCACTTAATACTCCCTCTTGTGTCCGTTCATATGCTTCTCATGGCTACATAGGAGGGTTATTTCTCCTGAATATGTTTTAAACTTCTGCGTTTTAATAACATCACAAGAGGTCACTGACTTATTAGATCAAGTAAAACGACCCATTCCCAGTCCCTTTGGTTAACTTCAGAGTCATGAGAAAGTCAGTAAAACAGCTAGTTCCACACTCCTGGGTACAACTACAGAGGCAAGTCATATCTAATAATGACTCTAGGGTTATTATAAGGATGATGTCCAAAAATTGAAAATACATGAATGACAGCACAGGAGGAGGATACTCTTTGCAAGGCTAACTTTTATTGTCTAAATTAGCACAGTAAAGACTATAGAAAGGAAAGAGAATCTAGTATTTTAGGAAATCATTTATGAAATGTAGATGGGCCTTCAGTTGGGAATAGGGCTGGGCAAAATGTTAGTGGTTCTTTGTTCTTGCAGCTGGCCTGTCGAATTACACAGAGCCAGCACAGTAAATAATACTACTATTGTCTGCCTGTGTCAGAGACAGACAGAAGGTACATTTGGACTTGGTCCAAACACCACAAGGGCCACTCATAGCCACAGTGTCCAATTACTGCTTGCTTGACTATAAAATGCACTTTTTTTGCTGAGCTAATTTAAGAATGGCAGCTTTTAATGGGGCTTGTATTAAAAGGGGACTGCTGCTCCTGCTTTTGCCTGCAAAAAAGTTATATACCATGCAGGAATCACCAAACACATCCACAATGAAAATAATAAGAGTATGATAACATTAGCACAGCAATAACAACAGTGATAGCAAAGTCAGTGCTTTGTAGGGAAAAAAAAAAAGAATCAAGCCCTTCTTGAAATAGCCACATGCAAAACATATAGAAAACCAACTAGATACTATCCAAAATCATGAAACAAGTGTACCCACTGTAGGTCTCTGCAGATGTACATATACTGTATAACTTCTTTCAGTCTTTCAAGGAACAGTTGATCACAGATTTCCTGGTCTTTGCACAGGCACATTTCTTCAAATTTGTGTGCATTATGAATCCTACTACCATTCGTCTGAAGAGCAGTAAACTGTGCAATCCATTTTTTAAATGGACAAAATTCATTTGTGTTAGAAATAGCATTTACTTTTGGTACATACTTATAGAAGATTATTTCTACAGGAGGAAAACCACACGGGATTAGGAATCCAGAAGCTCTCCCCCCTACATTAAGTGCATATCAGGGCTTTGATTTTCTTAGCCTATCTATTAGCTAGAGATAAATTTAGGTCTCCTGTTTAGAGCAATCTGCCTACAGTGCACAAGAGATCAGTAGTTGTCAATGATCTATGAAAACTCACTGTGTTTCTCTCCTCTGCCATGCTGACAAGGTGTTAATTTCTTTCTTGGAATAGCAAGCAAAAAAACCCCAGCAAACTGATAAATTTAGGCGAAGCTCAGGAAAGGACCACATCACTTTTTAAGGCTTCATGTTACCACCATTCCATCACAGGAGTTTTACAAGTCTTGCATAACAAAACAGAATATGGTTATTCTCCAACTTAAAAATCCTGTTATTTTCTGTGGATTTTACACACACACACACACACACACATAGAGTGTTCTCAAAAGTAGTTTCACTCACAGTTGTAGAAGAATTTTAAAATATATGTCACAGGCACAGAAGCATTATCAATCAAAATGTTAAAGCCTTCATAAGCTCTGTGTAGGTGAGTTCATTCTCCTTCTCTTTTATCTTTGCATGTCTTGCAGAGTGCTTCATTTGGAGAAAGACCTAAAAGCCACATTGGGTAACAAGAAGGGATAAAAGGGTAAATCTGTCTGTTCCTATTTGCCAGTCTTCAACATGGAGAACACAGCAAGTATTCTGTCAAGGAAAATGGAGATATTCTTTCTGGCTTCCTTCAGTCCTCAAAAGATGCATCTTCTTTGTAACAGAGAGGAAATATCTCAATACTTAAGTCAAAATAGCAAACTTTTCAAAGGCCAGAAACTTGGAGCTGGTCATGCAACTTGTGAATTGTGCATTATAGGGTTGTTTGATATGGCATAAAACAGAGAGAATCTGAAATATTTCCTCTTCAAAATGATGGATATGGCCAGTCCTTTCTCCAAAAAGCTACCTTCAATTATTAACAGTAGGACAGCAGAGTAAAAAAAAATCTTCCCACTATCTAGAGTGAAGCTCTCTCCAAGAGTCATGGTTGAGTCTCTTTCTCTTATCTTATACAGAAACATTAATTCTTCTCTAGCACACATAAAAACTATTCACAAAGAGGGAACTCTTCACCTATAGGGAAATATTCACATTACACACAGAGTCAGATCACTGTTAAAGTCAGGTTAAGGATGTCACTTCCACATACACGCACACAAAAGATTCAGAGTTAAACCACCTGCTTGTTCCTTAATTCATGCGTCTGCAGAAAAACATATTGGTCTATGGATTGCATAACACAACACATAACACTAAGACATTTGAGGTGCTATGACAGAGTACAAAGACTAAGGATAGTATCCTCATAAATGAGGTTAATGGAATTATTCTGATGCAACTAGCTGAGAATCCAGCCATCAGGATTATATGACGTGTTAGTTTATCCTCATATTTCATGTCTTTATGGGCTTAAGAAATAACAGAGGATTTTTGTGTTAATTTTGTTAACTAAAACTCAAGTGAAGATCTTCTTTTCTTTTTCAAATATAATATTCATGAACTCCTGTGTATGGACTGTATGTAATTCCTGTGTATGAACTGCCACTCAGTCTGTACCAAGTCCATGTTCTGTAATGTCAAGGACTATGGTACCAGAGGGGCCCCTTAGTATGCAAATTATTGACACAATAGAACATAGCAACTCTTCTGGAATCATTATGTTTTATTGTGTCAAGGTCTCATTGAAGACTCTTTAATCTAAGGATTCTTGAGGAGATAAAATCTAATAGCTCCTCTGGAGCCATAAAGGTCTCTGATGTCATAGGCTGTTTGGACACTCCTTACTACAGTATGAGGATTATTAATACAAAAAGTATAATGACTTTGCAACTCCTTTGGGGTCTATTGTGACTATCTAGGATTTTGTAATGTTGGTCATCACCATGCTATGTGAGCCTCCACTACAAAAAATAACACAAAGAATTATCTCCCTTTCTCTCCCTCTGCCACTCGCTCTAAGGAAATGCTAACTTTTTACTGGTCTCTAGAGAACAAAATACAGACATAGTGAATTATAGAAACTAGAGTTTTTGAAATGCTTTACAAAAAATTTGAGTCAGATAGATAGATTCACTTTGCATTTAGTTTTGAGACACTGTGGTGACTGAACATATTTCATCTGGCTATGTCAGTGGAAATTTGCCCAGTGTAACACTCTTTCCAGGGAAAGCAACTTCATTCCCTAATTCTTTTTATGGAAATTAACTGCAGTATTGCCCAGGTGTCCGTTTCTGTCCATGTGTGACGCGCCACTAGAGGGGCGTCCGGGATTCTTTCGTATTCTGGGATTAGTTGCACTGCACTCGAGAGATCATCTTTTGTCAGATGTAAGAATTTATTAGATCTAAGCAGTTCTACACATATGACGGACACTGGACAACACTAAACCATTAACAGCAGACAATCTACAAGTATAACAAAGCTAAGAAGTATAGTAAAGAATTAAAAACAGACACATATCAGAGCTCTATGGTTAAGCTACGGAAGCACAGTACAATGACTGCTCTCGGATGCACGGTATAATGACCGCTCTCGCCCTTTCCTTGTCCTTGTGGGCCACCCCTCCGGTAGAGTTTTCCCCGGATTGTTCTCACCACGCTCGAGCTGCACCAAGAGGATTCAGGCTCTCTCTGGCAGTTGGCATCAGGGGCATCCCCGCTGATGGGTGGGTTGTCGGATCCACGGGCCAGCTGACGGTGAGTCCGAGTCCACACCGAGGTATGTGGCTTACTCTCTTTTATCCTTCCCGGGCTTAGTTCATTAATCAGTGCCAGACCATAGCTGGACAATGGAACAGATGGTCTTAGGTGATAAGAGTATGGATGCCAACAGGATGGTCAACAGAATGCTTATCAGTACATTCAGCAGCTATCAGTGCGCACCTTTAACAGCTATTAGTGTGCACAGTCAGCAGCTATCAGTGCGCACATTCAACAGCTATCAGTACGAAATTCCAAGGTATCTAGATGCTTACAGTGTGAGCCTGCGGTGTCACTTCTCCTTTGCTGACTCAGTTTGCTCTGCACTCATGAGGCTACGGCAACCCCACAGTGTGGTGGCTCTGGCCGTGATGCACCCAGGGTTCCTAAACTCTTGGGGAGCACCCCAGAGCAAACCCCTCTTCTACGGGCTGCACCATCCTGAGTCCCACGTTTGCCTGTGTGGCGCCTATCAGCATGTCAACATTCATGTTTTACTACTATTTGCTGCAAGTTTCCCTCCAGATCAGACGTTGAAAAGAGGAATAACTAAAAAAGGAAAACCAAATACAGCAATTTGCATTTCAGACTGATGATCTGCCTTGAAACCAGAAGCTCTGAACTCTGTTCCATCTCATAAGCTCTAGGAGTTCTTGCTGCATTTTCCCAGTGAATGTGGAATTTGCATAGCTATGGTCTCACAACCCTTGGCTTACCCTCTCCTATGTCTCTTTGGGACTGATACTCAGCTGAGAGCCAGGATTATCAGGATTTAAATATATGCGAAAGTGAGGAGGTGCAGGAATTTCTACAGCAGCTACACAGGGTGAGCCTTCATGATGTGTGACAACAGAGCCGCTGCCATTTCTCAGATGGAGAGATATAGGGCAGGATTCCTTTTTCCTTATTGTTGACCCTTACCCAACATATGCTCTGCTTTTTTATTATTATTTAATTTCTATAAAACATGTTTAATTTTGTGATGATTTCTTTACTACTTTTCCCAGGATCCCACCAGAAAACGTTCAGGTATTACTAGTTATTTTTTACTCACATATTACCATGTAAACCCACTGTTCTACGTGCTACCTAAGCAAAGAAACAGAAAGACTGTCTCAGAGATCAAAAACAACAGGACAAAGAGATGAGGCAGTACTGGTCAGCAAGGCAAGAGATGGGGAAAACGTGCCGTCAGCTTCCTTGGTTTCACATTTTTTGTAGGTATTACAGTAAATGCAAGTTTCAAGAAAGAACTTGAATGAGGACAATGTAAATGCCTGAAAGATGATAACCAGGCACGAATGGCACCAGGAAGGATTTGTTTTCAAACTTAAACAGTGACTAATGGATGTGACTGTCTGGGCCAGAGACAACATCCCAGAAGAGAAACCAAGGAGGTAAGGAAAGCTGGGAGGATCCTTGGAAGTAATGAGAAACAGTTTATATTTGTCTGAATAAAGAAGGGAAAGCCATTGTCAGGATCCAAAAAAGAAGGGAGGTAGCCGGTGCATTAGGTTTGAAAATGGTCTTTGAGGAGCATTTTAGGTGGATATTGGCCTTGCAAGACTGAATTTGTCAAAGCCAGAGAAATCTATGCTGTATTAAATCACAATGCAAAAGAATTGGAACATAAATGAGAGCTTCACTGTGTGAACAGCAAGGAGAGGTTATAATCTTAGGACTTTATGCAAAAAGCGTACGTAAGATTTGAACCATACAGCTGGAGGAGGCTGAGTGCTCACTTCTTTTTATGTGCCTGCCCTTGGTGCTCCACAGATAGATTGCAAAAGGTGCTAAACTGAGCTTTTTTTGCGTGACCTGCAAAGCTGCCAGTTTAAAGCTGCTGAATGCCTTTTGTGTAGTACTGAGAATTCAAGGGGACTGTTGCAGCTCCTTCTCAAGAAGTGCAGTGCACAGTTGCTTTCTGAAGCATGTAGTGCAAGTCTGTGTTGCGATTTCAAAAATAAGACACTTTTTAGCTGATAGATGAAGTACAGCAGCAATCTCTTCTCCCATCTTACCATGGGACAATGTATGATAGGTGGAGTCGATGGTTTCAGTAAACATTCCTCAACATGGCCCCTAAACTGATTCTACTTATACCACAACCACTTGAATGCGCACGTGTGCATGTGCATAGATGCACATTTAAAAGCATTAAGAAGTTAGTCTTCAGTAAGGTAGCGGGTTAAATGTTATTGTGAAGAAATTGAGTAAAATCCTTTCAAATCTTTTTCAGGACCTTTAGTAGTACTCGAAGCATTTCAATCCTATTCCCACTTCTGTCCAGAGAGAGCTTTAGTATCCACATAATTTTATTTAATTTGCAAAGGTCAACAGATAGCGTTACATTTTAAAAGACTCAGCATAAGTTGTTTGCATATTTAGTTTGTTATACGTACGTCAAAGTTTTATTGTTTTTAAATATTGCTAAATATATGTTGCATCACTGATGTGAATATCAGTTTCACCTGTCTCTTCTTTCTAAGAGAAGTAATTGTCCTTTAGAGCAGTCCTGTATAAGCTTAGATTCTATCTGTTCATAAAGTGCAGGAGCCAATTTCAGAACAAGGACACTTTAAAGAAAATATTCCCCTTGCATGACCAGCTAAAGAGAAGAAGATTCAGCATTTTCTCAAACTAATTCTCTTGGGTTTGTGCTAGGACTTCACTAATTTTTGTTATTATTGTTGTTAGAATATGAATCTTTTTCAAGATCTGCAGATTCAATGAGTGATAATCCTGCCTTTTCTTTCTTTATTATAAAAAAAAAATCCTTATACCTTTAGCTGAGTGATCACCATTTGCTTTCTCTCAACTTATGCTTACTCCAGTTAAAAGTATATTTCAATGGCAGGCCAATAATTAAAACTAAATGTATATCACCATAAAATCCAGGCGATGCAAAGAAAAGAAACTTCCAGCTCTTTGCCACTTGAAATAAGGAAGATTATCTTTAGTGTTTTTAGTTTGGTGTTGTTTATTTTTTTCTTTCTCTTCTAATTTGTGGCTATTTCAATATTTTATTTCTTTGGTTTAATCTGAGCACAAGTATGGTATGAAATCTGAAGTATCTGAAGGGGGAGTGTCAAGAGGATGAGGCCAGCCTCTTCTCCGTGGTGCCCAGCAACAGGACAAGAGGCAACGGGCACAAACTGAACCACAGGAAGTTCCATCTGAACCTGAGAAAAAACTTCTTCACTGTGAGGGTGACAGAGCATTGGAACAGGTTGCCCAGAGAGGTGGTGGAGTCTCCTTCGCTGGAGATATTCAAAACCCGCCTGGACGCGATCCTGGGCAATATGCTGTAGAGGACCCTGCTTGAGCAGGGAGGTTGGACTAGATGATCTCCAGAGGTCCCATCCAACCTAAACGATTCTGTGATTCTGTGATTCTGTGAAATCATGGATCTTGTCATCACTCAAGGCAATAACTGAAAATGAAGAATGGATGAACCAACCAAACCCAAGACAAACCATTCTAATATCTGACTCCTTCCTGTTTGCTCTTCCTCCACAACTTTCATATAAGACTACAGAACTGGAAGAGACTTTCTGAGTGTTCAGATCTGGTCACCTATTATGCAATGTGAAACCTGAGACAATTCTTTCCATTTATAGCTATGTTTTCCAGTTTCTGCTATAGAAAAAGTACTTATGAAACAATGAGAGAGATGATCCAAAGTATATTTCCATCCCAAACAGACAAATAGAGGACAGAACTCTTACAGGTCCTGAAGGACAGAATTTTTTCTTGCACCACAAATATGATCAAGGGTTTGCTGACACTATATGAGATGCTCTGGTTGAATCAATACCTTGAACTTTATTTGGAAGCCACTTTATTAAGAAACCTCTTCAGTCAATTTAGCAGTAGGAACCATGGATCTGATTCATCTTATCTAATATGAATGTCTATAGTGTAGTCATCTCCACCTAAACTAGCTGCCTAGACACTCTTCACAGTCAATGGAGAAAAATAAGCATTTCTAAGGTGCAACTTTACTTTTTTTTATTTTTATTCTATTTATTTAAGGGCCAATTTTATTTTAAAACAACCATCTCAGACAGACCTGAGAAATCATGCCCTTTCTGATAACTGTAAGGGAACCCTGGAGTAAGCAGTCCAGATTTGGATACCCCCCTCTTAGAGGGCTGAGGCAGAGGAGAAAAACTCTGCTCCACACCACCTCTACAGCAAGGTAAGGCCAACATGAACAAAGCTACTCCCTTATGTGCTGCCTGTTCAGCATCTTAACCATTATAGCCTGATGACCCTCCCAATTTTCAAAATAGTTATGTCTTCTCCTTATTAACAAATCAGAAAGTAGCTTTATATCCTGACCCGTTCCTATTGGCACATATTTCTTCAGATGCATTCAGTGGTCTATTCAACAAGACATTTAACTTTAAGCAAATGATACCACCTATGCCTGTTCATCAGAGCACTTCATGAGGTAGGTGAAGTTAGGCATGTACTGAGTTCTTCACTTAATTAGTGATGTAGGCTGCTAGCATAATGAAAGTCTGTTTTCAATATACCTCTTCATTGACTTGAAATTTCACAAGGTGAATAGAAACATTAAATCTCTGGTGAAAATCAACAAAGATGCCCTTTGTAGTTTTTGAAAGCTCCAGATATGCTGAGACCCAACTCAGTCTCCATTAAAAGAAGAATCTCATTAACTTTCTTAGGAGCGATATCAGGTCCTGGTTACCGAGGTCAGAAATCAATTAAAATAATCTCACAAAGATTTCATATCACAGCCTAATGAGAGGACAGGACAGGACAGGACAGTACAAGAGGGGAGTAAGAGAGGAAGAGGAGAAGCAGAGGAGGAGAGAGGATATAGGAAAGAGAGTAAAAATTTCCATCACTTGCCAGATGCTGACTTATCATGAAGAATGAGAATCCTTTACTACCCCACATTTTCATATGCTGCAGGAGGTGTGGTGTAAACAAAAATGAATCACCAAGAAACCTTTCTTTTCTGGCAATATTACCAAGTAACATAGAACATAGAGAAGATCAACCAGTTAAAAGGCAACTGAAGAAAGAGTGTAATTTCGAATAGTCACCTACATATCAAAACCAAACTTTTGAAATTAATACCCTGGTATATTAATAAGTAATCAAAATATTCTTTAAATAGAATCAATTAATTTAACATAGAATAAAATTAAAATAAAATAAAAAATAAATAATGGAAGATGTGAGGAAATGAATGAAAAACATCCAGTCTTACTTCATTACAGCATATTCTATTTTCAGGAATAAAGCCCACTAACAGACACCGCATGAAGTACCTCATCAACATACAGCTCTCATGAACTCATGCTGCTTCAATGCGTTGCTTCGGATGATAACATAGCTTGCTGGGTCATAGCATGCCTTTTTTCCCAAATCTGTGAAGTCTCGTAACTGCCAGTCTCAGCTGCCAAGTCTCTTTTATTCGTGTTTTATCCTTCCAACCCATGCACTGCTCAGGACAGTCAGAGTTGTTTCTTTTGGGGGGGGGGGGGGTGCAAGGGAACATCCTTAAAGGTTAATTCTTTGCTTTTATAGACAGATATTCTGCTGCATCTTTGAAACCTAGAATATCAGGGAAAAAAAAAAAGATATCTACAGTTTTTGATTGAAAATGGTAACTATGTTGGGGGGGTACAGTCAATGAAAATGGTTTCATCAAATAACATGAAAACAAGAAAAATCTTAACAATTTTCAATCAAATCTATCTTGTAGACACAAAGTAAGACAAACAAGAATGATAGAATAACCAAGCAATTGTGTGGTAGCTATTTTCATACGTGAAAAATGTAAACTTCTGAATCCCCAAACAAAACTTCTAAACAATAAGGTATCCCTGTTCCTCAGCTCTGAATATGTTGTGGATTCTGGTTAATCATGTAGCAATGTAGCAAGTGCTCTGTCCCTTCTGCACAGAGCAAGGGAAGCAGTATGTAAAGATTTGATTAAGAGAAAAAAGGCCCTCTGATGTCTTGTAAAAAACAGTAAGGATGCAGTACGGCAGCTTGTTCAGCCTCTAAAAGTAAAGAAATAGTCTTTCTTCTGCCAGTTTTGAACTCAATTATTCCTATTATTTTTATTTCAGCAACGCCTTGGGGCCCCAAGTGAGATCAGATCCCCTTTGCAAACACAGTGGGAAAGTTCTTGCCTCAAAGATTTTGTAGTCTAAATAGACTAGGTAGACAAAGGATGAAGATGGGAAGAGAAGCACTGTGGTGTGCTCAGAAGTATACAATAGGCAGTAGCAGATCTGCCAACAAATCTCATGTTTCTGTCCCTATGTTTGCAACCTTGACCAGGTTGGCTCAAGAATAATGTTCTCTCACATTGAACTGCAAAAATACATGGCAGTGTAATATTTAATATGAACCATGCTTCCATTTGCTCTGGTGAGAGCCCACATTCATACATATTAGTGATATAAGTTCCACGTGGTCATAGGTATTTTCTCTTAAGGGAAAAAAATACACTGTTACAGACTTTTATCCTTTTAGCATTCAGTCCTCATAGCTTATTTGTAAATGGCTGCTGAATCTCAAAAAGACACGTGGAGCTCAGAGCACCAGTAGCAAGCAGAGATTTGCTTGCAAATAAAGCCAATTGACCCCTAGGAGTTCTCTTTGAGCACTGTGTAAGTCAGTTTTGTTATATGGCAAAAGAGCTTGTATGTTTTCTTGCAAACGGTTAACTCCGTAGCTCCACACTTGATCAGAACGCAGTTCCAAGAGATCACAAGTTTTTCTGCCTAATATGCAGACCCTCTCATAAGGATACAACTATGCCAGGGGTTTTTTTGTTCTTCGTAAAATGCATGGCAATAAGATATAAAGGGTGACATATTTTTCAAATTTTGTATGAAAATTGCTTTGTACAGTACTAAGGCCCAAACTGTGACACTTCCCTCACTGTGGAACTTACTGTCTTGCTGCACAAGTCCTTATGTTAAATTCAGTAGACTATTTTCTGAATATGACTTTATATGAAGCAAATATACTATAACTTGGTCCTAAATTTTCAGATATGCTTTACAGTTAGTGTTATCCTTTCCATTTTAGGAAGACCGGCAAGATGCATTTCTGCAAAGTGTTTGTGGCACAAAAAGCCTTAAGAATGAAGCCTATAAAGTTCTAAAAAGGAACTAAGGAAAGGATTTGCAGGCTTAGAAAATAACCAGTCAGCTTGATCTCACTTGCAGCAAATGGTGAGTTAAAGACCGAAAATGCAAATTAAAAAGGGTGGCGTACCTTGCAAGCAAAGCTTTTTTTCACTTGCTTCCCTAGATTATTGGGTTTAACTAGGTGTCTTTGTTAGCCAGAAAAAGTTACTAGAGTTCATTAAGGAAGTCTCAAAATATTTGGAAAACCAGAAGCAGTGAAAGGTGCAATCTGTCTGAACTAATGCACTGTCAGCTCCCACCGGTTTAAGGAGGTACTCAGAATCAGGAAAAAGATAATCATCACCTCACGCAATTGGGACCTTTTTCACTGGAATGCTGAGATGGCTTTCAAGGAGTCAAACTCTCCACCCAGGTTACTCCCTGAATTCAGCCTACAGTTGAATCTAGAACTGGTTATTCCAAACTCAGCACTGGAGGATAAAGCCTCCCTTTTTCTTATTTCCCCTGTTAAGTACTCCTGTGTACCTTTCCCAGACTAAACAAGCAACCCTGACCTGCGGCCATTTACTCTCATACAAACAATTAACTTAAAGCATATGTCCTAACATGAATTCTGGCTCCACAAGAACCTGGCATTCCTATGGGAAACAGCCCAAATTAATAACAGACTTCTTTCTGCAACACCTGAAGTGCCCTCTCTTAAAAGAGAGAGATAAGAACATAATTTTTTTTTCCTTTTGGACTAAAATATTTGGGTTTAGGCCTAAAATTATCTCCCGAAGAACAGTTAATTATACTTATTGTAAAGAACACAGTCAACATCTATGTCCCTGTATCACATTCCTGTTTACCCTAAGAAAACATGACAGTTAAAGCAGCATTCTACTTTCCAATATAATAACCTATTTTCACACACTCTCACTAGTGAGTACTTTGTTTGGGCTCTGTCCAAAAGAGATGTAAATGTGTTGGGTTTTTTCCCTTCCACCTCCTTGAAAATTTAAGCTAGATCATTTTGCTATTTCAAAGTATATCAAAGTAGAGGGAAAACTTTATATCTGTTCCCATAGTTTTGAAAACAGTTTCAAAATTATTCTGCGCCTCTACATAAGTCCACTGGACTAAACAGATCAGTGGCCTCTCCCAAGCCCTGTGAGACGAGCCTCAGAGACAAAAGCTGCATATCTCAGAGGTGCCATTCTTACTGAGACAGATCTTTTTCTGAACACTCTTAAGATGCACATGAACTAACAGTACAATCTGAGGCTCATCAGCTTTCCAGGGGCATCCGTTTCAGAGAAAGCATGTGCTCTCAATTTCCACAGTCTAAGGGGGAATTAACTCTGTCCTCAGTCTTTTCTTCTTCATTAAAAGGCATTAAAAAATTACAGATATGAGGGAGTCATCTGCCTTCAGTTATCTTCAAATCCCTCTGTGCAGCATCAGCAGTTTGTTCTTTTGTGTTTCTCCTGGAAAAGACACGTCCTGCATACTCAGCACAGACAAAATTCAGATTTCTACCATTCTACTACCTCTCCTAATACTGCCTATAAATAACCCCCAGCATAGAACAATAAGAATGGATAATTTTCCATTTCCGGATGGAACACGTACTTCAGGCTCTCTTTATTCAGCTGTTACCAGTGAAGCTTTTCGTCCTTCAGTTTGTTCAAGTGGGAAGTGCTTGAGAGCTCAGGCCCTGATTCTCTGAACTTTAGGCTGGATTTTTCTTTATTGCGCTCCAAGTTCTGCTGATTTCAAAACCCCACAGATGTCCACATAACATCTACTGCAGCTCTTTGCCAGCAGCTACTATTGTGGTCCGCCACAAATGGTGTTTTCTCTTACTTGTGAGGTAGGTAAACAGAGCTGAAAAAGCACCTGGAGGTCTCTGCTAGGTGCTGGGACATATGCATACCTCCTTCCCTGCACAAGGAACACCAATTAATATCATCCCATTACGCATCTGTGTCATGGAACACAGGCCCATAAAAGATAATTCTCTCTTCTGTAGGTGAAAGGAGTTAGACACTGGAAAGGGAACATAGCAGGAAGTCTTCTCATTGCCTGTAGCTGGACCTTTCTGCCAAGCCCACAGTGTAACAGAGAACGGAATTCACTTGCAAATTAGGACTCTGTTGTTCATAGTACATAATAGAGGCTATGGAACCTCTAACAATGTACATGAAGAAGATTTGAAGTGAAATGGATTGTGTACCTTAGTCACAAATTAGATGAAAAAACTAGATCTAGTCTTGAGTCCCTTGCTCAGAATTGCTCAGGTAAATCCCAGTGAGCATCAGAGGAGCGCAAGGAAGTAAAAGCTTTCTGATTTGGCCTTTTGTTTTAAATGCTACTGCTACAGAGTTATAATAAAAATGTAAAAATTATGACTCCTTTGGTGATGTTAATTCAGTTACTTGCACTTCTAAAATATTTTCCCCTCAGTTTTAAATGTTCCACTTTATATACCCCACAAAATAGGGAGTGTTTCTCTACCTCAAATAAAAGCTGTTTTCCCAGCCTTCACTTTTTTGTCTCCTAATGCCTTTAATTTACCTATACACTCTTAAGTTTGCATTCCTCTTTCTCTCTCTCTCTATATATGTACACATACATACTTTTTTTTAATTCAACATATTAAAATATTGCTCCAGGCTTCTCCTGTGATCATCCTCTTCCCATTTATCTTTCAGACAGCAATAAAAATATGTAAATATTAAGCCACAAAAACTGTATTACTGTAATGTTAAGGATGTGACTAACACCCGCAAAACGCCAGAGGTTTCAAAGTCAAGGCTGCATGTTGAGCCTCACTCTTTCAACACTCATGTTAAGTAAAATTCAATTAAAAAAGCTCTGATGAGTTGTAGATAAGATTATTTTTTCTACCACTACTACTTGTAATAGTTGAATTATGGGAGTGCTCGCAATATTAGCACTGTCCACACACCATGGACCAGAACAGCAGTTTCAGCTGAAATGAATACAGCCTAAGTTTGCAGGAAGCTTCAAAATAATAAGCAAATAACCACCACCCCTTCTCTTTCCTGATGATTCTGTGACTTCTGGGCACAGGGTCAGCCTCTTGGCATAGCAGAAAGCAGCTTAAAGTTGCTCTAATTTATACCAATTGTTAAAATCCCTACCAAAACAGAAGGATCAGTAGAGGGTAGGCGAAAGCTAGTAACATCTTTTTACATACTGAAGCTCTGTACCACTAAGAGATATTCACTGGATTTGAGAACAGCATCCATTAGATAGGATAGGTTAATAGGCAAACTTCCTCAATAAATGTATATACTAAAAGAGCTCTAGATACAGGTAATTAGAGGAGATTAGAAGCACCTGGACTCTTCTGCATGGAAAAGGCTTAGGACTTGCACATCTGAGCATTCATTTACACCCATGCAAAGTAAACCCCCCAAACAAAAAGATCACAATGCTAGTAAGCGTGACTGGTAAAATATTATACTCTCTTTATTGTTGTCTCAAATGCTTTACAATATTAACTGATTAAGCCTCGCACAGAACATTTGCAAATGCATTTCACTATCTGTAATTTGCAAATAGAGTTTTAGGTGATTTGCCTAGGGTTGCAAAACTAGATTGGCCCATTCAAGCACTCTGTCCCGCATAGTTCGTGACAGTCCCTTGCTGGATAGAGTAGACACAATGGAGGGCTAGATTTTGCCATTCTCCTGTGTATTTTCAGTCATCTCTGATTCTCCCTGTGGTAAACAATAGGATTACTTAAGGAATGACATATAAGAAGCTTTCAGAAGCAAACTAAAGGAGAATCTTGCCCAAAACAATAATATTTGAGGCTAGGTTGATAATTAAAGCCTAATTGTCCAAAATGCTACTGATCTAGTAGACTGTTCAATCACGTGTTCAGCTTTAAGTAGGGGAACAACCCCATTCCCTATAAATTGAGCAATGTGGATTTCAATTTTCCTAAGTGTTTTGTAGGCAGGCCGAAAGATGCACTTCCTTCTTTCCTTAAAAACAGCTGTAATCAACACAGAAAAATTGCTAAAAATACCTATAGTTTAGTAAAAAAAAATACAGCTAATGAAAATACATCGTTTCATTTACTCTTACAGGAATTAGCAATATAAGAGGTTAGTACTTATCTATTGTTTGCAATTTACTACAAACTGCCCTCTTCATTGGACGGAAAGCTTTGCAGAATCAAGCTGAAGATAATAATTTATTGCTTTTTATCAACCATATTTGAAAATCAGGCCCCAAAGTCCTAATTAACTAACATTAGCGGTTTAGTACCTCTTGGAGCAAACAGTATCAGATCTGAATTACGAATGGGTATAGCTCTGCCCCAAACCTGTGTTCGATCTCTGATAAAGAGCACAGTTGTAAACACAATAATTAATTAAAGTAAGGTGCTTTCTTTGTAAAGCGTTCCTGTTCTACGAGTATTGAGTGAGAAACAGATATATTATTTTCTCCAAAGGCCAGTGTGAAAACTTTAGGAAAAAGCAAGAAAGAGGGGATTTCAAGTAGGAATAATTATCCCTCCATATTTTATGTGTTCCATTTGACATACGAGCTGTGGAAACACTTCTCACATAAAGAAAAGCTGAACAATGAAAACCAGAAACCAAATAGCGGTTTCTAAGCAGCCATATAGAAGTCTGTGTCTAGTAGTTAGCAAACGTTAGCAGGTTTTGCTGTCAGATACAGAGAGTACCAACATGTTCTGGAAAACTGTTTTACCTACAGAGGAAAAACAGGCAGCAGCACAGATTGGTCTCCAGCTATTACAGTGCTCCTCCGTTCCTTGCTACCCTTCCATTGCCTAACAACCCCCACAATGCACACACTAGCTGGGCCCAATGGCTTTTCAGGGCAGGGCAAAGTAAATGTACCAGGCTTATTCATCTGCCTCTTTATTTACTTATTTATTTTTACATTGCCTCATTTTCAGTAGGAAAACTCATGTGCATATTCTCATTTTGGTACAGCATTACCATTTAAATGTGGAGACATAAATGTAGTGGCAGCCTGATATGGACCAGTAGATGTATAATCGCTGCAATGCAGCGAACAGTATTACAGGAGAAGAACTGCTATTAGAAATTCTTCGATGCTACTGCTATAGGCCTGTTAGCTATATCAAACAGAAGAGTGTTATTCTCTCAGCTACAAACGAAAGCATGTTCATTTGCCTTGGAATATAAACAAAATACATGAGAGGGAGGAGTCAGTTTGCAATGACTTATTTTAAATTCCTTCCCCAACAATCCCACACAATGTTTAGTTATTGGCATTGTAGTGGTTTAATTTTGTCTGTTCTCAAACCGCGATAAATATCTTGGTCATGACCTTAATGAAGTACATAGTTCTGATTTCAATCTTATATTAACTTTTCACAAGTCAGGAGTTCCTCTTGATTGGAGCTGGTATGTTGGGAGATCAGAGTCAGACATATATCTAAAAATCTACTATAGATCTCTCTGGGCATAATTCAGTACTACATAAAGACGCACAGGTTGTTTGGGGATTTTTTTTTGGTTTTTTTTTTTTGTTTTCTTCTGGCAACCATTGTGGTCTCCTTCATAAAAGGTTGTGAGAGGACATAGATTCAGACATGCTGGAATGTAGTCTAATCTTCTTATTTTGATCTCTAGAAAATAAAGATGTCTTTATTTACTTTTCTTTTTTATATACATTGTCTTTCAAAATATAAATACATTAAAAGAAGGAGAGAAAGGTTGGAAAGCGACAAAAAAATAAGACATTGTTTTAATTGTCTAATCAGCTCAACCTTTGGGAGAACAACCCTAACCCTTGGACAGATGCCAACAACTGCCATTTAGGTATTTACATCTGTTTATCCTCTCAGTCAAATGTCTTTTGTCTTAGGCTTGACATGGGAGTACAAATGTTCTGACCCCTACAAGCGGTTCTCAAACATTGGATAAAAGACTTATTTTCCCTTTTTCTGAAAGGATGAACACATACTTTTACCCTCCCCTATTCCTCTTTACCAGTTATATGCTTCTGTGGCAGTTGTTGACAAGACCTGCATAATTCAGTTTGTGCGTGTGACTAGAATTTCTCAAAGGCTCTGCTGGACTTTTCAGCTATGCTAAATTAACCCTCTAGAACTTTCTGAAGTCTTTAATGCTTTTATGCTATTTATGCTTTTTTTAAGCTAGTTATGCTTTTACTTTACAAATCACATCATCAAGCTAATTTTGGCACATATAACAAAATTTAGGGCTCTTGTAGAATTTGAGGGAGGGGGGCTGTAAGAATTAAAAGTCTGTCTGGAGGAAAATTCCGTTTAAGTATGTACACTGGCATTCTCTGTCTCACTTAAAAAAATCACTTTTGTTCTATGTGCATGATTTTTTGTGTCCACACGTAATTCAACAGATAGCAAAGGCAGTAAAATATAATTATCGGAAATGGCAGCCTTTGTTATCCTTCTTTTCCCTGGCATCAAAGCTGGATTTTTCTCAATAGGTACACCACCTTGCCACTAAAAAAGCCATCATTTAAGTACGTAAATAATCATAGCTCTATTGTGGTTTTAAAGAACTCAGTGAATATCATGTTTCAGCAATTGCTGAATGTTTTCTTCAGGTTTGGTATGAAACACAGCAATAAAGTTATCTCTCAGCTTTACAGAACCCAAAATATTTGATGATGTCTTCTAAGATCAAATGGAAATTAAAGTCTGCGGAGGAAGTTCAAATGAAGCTTCCAGCTAGAACGGTAACATAAAAAGCTCCAACTTAATTGATAAACTCCAGGCAGAGAAACGAGCCTCTAGGCTTGGCTTGACTGTTCTCTCAATCTACAGCAGTCCCAACTACTGCTCAGCTTTAATCATGCATATAGTTGGAAGTAGGACCAAGAGGTCTACCTGAGCTCTCTGCTTTTACTGGCTGCCTACAGAGCCCAAGCAGCTTTGATGAGTTTTTAGGACTACCCTCCATGGCCAGTAAGTCATGCAGAGGAGAAACTGACTTTTCTGTCTGGGGAGGAAAGAAACAAGTTTATCTGAAATGAGCTCTTCACAAATTTTGTCAACGTTCTCACAAGGAAACTGCTTGTTTGCCACTTAGTTCTCATAAAAATTCATACCTAGAGCTATGCTAAACATGGAAATTATGATCCTTAGAGAAGATATTTTTTGTTTTTAATTGAGGGGATACTGGAGGATACAGTCCACAGAACAGTAAACTTTCTTTCTCTGAAAGCAGTCTGGAGCTGAGTAAAAATTCTGTAGCAAGAAACTTAACTAGCAGACTTTGAGGTTTTTCTTTTTTTCCTGTTCAAACACTGAAATTTTAGATTTATTACAATATATTTTTTCTCTTTTTTGTTCTCTCCCAGCTGCAATATTGATATATCCCATTTATGCTGAAGATGTCAGCAATAAGCATTGACTGTCCCAAACTTATGAAGCTGGTGTTGTAGTAGAAATATTTTTTCTGAGTTCCAGAACTTTAGAATGGGGCATATATTTCTCCGTGTGCCTGAAACAGGACTGGTATAAAAGAGAACATTACCTCTACCAACATAAGTAATATGGCTGCAATTGGCTTCACTGATAATATGAAAAATAATAGATAGAAAATAAAAAGGGCAGCTAGCAGGATATTCACCTTAAATGACCCTAAGTAAGTGCCCTATAATGTCTTTGTGATCCAAAATATCGTGGAATTTTCATATTCCTGGTTGGGAACTGTTCTCCTCACTGGGTCATTATGAGACACTAGAGCTCTCAGAAGTCTAAGGCAATATGCTGGAGTTTTGTTTGTTTTTTTATTTGAAGCTTCTGCCAGGAAAGGCAAGCTAATTGAAATGAGGAGTTGCTTCTGTCATTTAATAATTAGCAAGCACTCAGAAAATATATTATTCATTTTTAAACATAAATAATTAAGATGTAATAATGACACTTTTATAAATAATATTTCATTCTCTGTGAATACTCTCCAGGATTTCCTTGCATCCTAAACCTACAACTTGCTCCCTGCTAGTAAATGTATTTTCTGCAACATCCACTGACAGCAAATGGGGCAAAGGGATCTCAATTTCCTTCCCATTTAGATATCTATGGGAACATCTCTAAGGGCTTCCCCCCCTATATCTAGAAATTTAGTCCCTTTTAAGCAGCCAGACTCTTAAGCGTTCACATTACGCAACCAGAATGAGTTGCAACCAGAATGCATCTGAAAGTGTTTCTTTTTTTTTTTTAACGTGTAAAAACATGTAAGCATCAAACAACTACAATTTTGGGAGTCCGAAGATTACAAACTAAAGAAATGGGTTAGTACTAAAAGTGAGAGGTCTAAGTTTCAGTTGACTCTGCAGTTTGCTTAGGCTTATTTAGAAATGAATATTATCTAAAGATACAGCTAAACAGAATTCCAGGAAAGCATGTTCTCTTATTATATGATCAAAGAGTGCAGTTCTGTAGACAATAACTGCTGGATAACATCCCAACACGCTTCAATCTCCTCTCTCTTGCACCCATGTAGGGCCACTGGACCTGAAATTATGACCCCTTCACACTGCACTGGTAGCATAAATATACAGTGCTTCAGAGCCCAACAATAAAGCAACAGTATAAATGAAAATAAGCCCAGCCACTTTAATGAACTTATTTCTGATTTATACCAGTGTAAATACAAGCAAGTCAAGCCTAGTTACTTTCTGGGAGCATCTGTGATTGTAAACCCTTTGGAGTTTACTATTCTCTGCTCTAATAGCATGAAGCAGACTTCAAGCCAATGAAAATGTAATTTACATTAAGAAACTTTACACTGTCAGTCTTGTGTAAGCGTATATTAGCATAAATTAGAAGTAAAAGGCAATTGCAAGAGCAAATCTTAACACACTGTGTCATGAATCAATGGTATAATTTTGTTAAGTTCTCTCATTCTTACATTCAAACAATTTTTCAGTACCTAAACTGAATCAAATAAAAGCAATAGGCAAAAACAGGGACTTGCCCAAATACCAAAATGCCTGAATTTGCAAGTGCTGAAGAACAACACTGGGGATTCATGAGAATTCTCCCAGAAAAATGGGAAGAGAGCAGAAGCTAAGTACAGGTAAGAATACAGGTCTCTTCCTGTGAGGCACAAAGGGGACTGAAAAGCTGATGAAAACATGCCCAGGTGACACCAAGACCATTAAGCAAGTAGCAAGTATCAAAACAGACAGTTGGATCACCATAGCTCTGAACCATATTAATGCTTTACAGAAAATAACAGAAGGAGGCACTGGAAAAATCTGTCAATAATCTGGCAGATTAACTGAATGATGACTGCAATCTTGGTGCAGCTGTGTCTAGCCCGACCAAATGGTTTGCCTCAGTGATGCCAGCTATGTTATCAGGTATATCAGTAACCATATCGGTTGTAACATGTACAGAATTGCTGAGATCAACAGAAACTCAGCGCTTGGAAAGAGTTAAAACACATAATTAGACACAGGGCCAAAATGAAAGGGCCTTCACCCATCCTACGGATGGTGCTATCTCAAAGTATAATCACAGCCTGGGGGGGCATAATGCTATTTATCAACTAACTTGCCTATATTTGAGCTGGGCAAGACAGACACTTTTGTTTAGCATGCATTTAAATGCTGCCAAGCAAGAATTGCAGCCGTGACAACAGTCCTGTAAATCTTGCAAATGAGGGGGAGGGAAAAAAAATAAAAAGGAAGGAATCTATGATTACAGGTGTGTGAATGTATGGACACTTTGGGTCATAGACCCACATGCCATAAAGAAACACACAACACTGAACAAAGGTAAGGATAGAGGAGAGAAAGAACAAGGAAAGCTGTAGGAATAGGTAATCTAAAGCCTACTTTTGACTTCTTCCCACTATTTTACATCTATGTTGTTTCCATGGCAAAAGTCTAAAGAACACCTGAACTAATTGGCCTGGCAGTTAGCCCAGCGATACAGAAAAATGCCAGCCATGACCAAGGTACAAAAACAAAACAAAACAAAACAAAAAACAAAAACAAGCAAAAAACCCCACCTAGTTTATTCTCCTTTTATTCTGGCCAGGTCTTCACTAACAAAAAGGGAGGCATATTGTAAGTGTTCCTATGCCTTTACATGCTACCATGAGCCTTTTGCTAGCAGTTATATTGACACTACAGTCAAGTCCAGCAAAAAGGAGAGGAGAGGAGAGGAGAGGAGAGGAGAGGAGAGGAGAGGAGAGGAGAGGAGAGGAGAGGAGAGGAGAGGAGAGGAGAGGAGAGGAAACAGAGGAGGAAGCCAAAGCGCCTTCCTTTGAGCTAAAGGTGGTATACGTAGCACCAAAAAAGGACTTAAGTTTTCACAGTGCATTGCCATACCGTACAATTAAATGCAACAATAGGTCAGTGAGTGAAATATCATAACTGGATTTTTTAAAGGGCTGGGTGTTTCATGACAACTAGCAGCAGTTGAAACTATCTGAACTAAGATAGTGAGGATAATCAAATCTCATGCTTCATTCTATAAAATGATCACATATAGGAATTGAGCAAAGATTTTTCCTCCATGTGCTAAGTGCACAGTTGGTTGGCAGATATATTTCCCCACAAGGAGAGAAGGTTTTCCTTTCCTCTGCTGTGGTGGGTTATTTGCTGTGCTGAGAACAGGATACCAGTTCACTGTGTCAGGTATGCCAAAAACTATTTAAAAATGTGGCTTAGAAGGGAAATCTACTGTATGTCCACATACTGTATGTATGTGGATTTAAGTTAGTGCATTTTATCTTGCAAATGGGGTAGACTAAAAGAGCACAAACAGTTGGTTATAGCAAGTCAGCTGACAGGCACTAACTTGTTAGACTGCTGTAACGCAATCATTTACCATTCTGTGCCTGTATCCTGAGGAGGAGAGGGACAAATAGCTGAGCGTGCTAGGATGTCATGTAGTAAATCCAAGCTTTTTCTCCTCAGAAAGTTCCCCTGTTTAGCTTTTTGGATTTTCACAGGCTGCCTACACTATATAGGCAAGTGCTTTTGTCATTAATTTTTAAAAGCAGACTGCTGTGTAATTTTAGTCTTCCGGTTCTTCCTCTCTGCTTCTCTCTTATAAGAGAGAAACATACACAAATGCACTTCTATATAGATAAATCTTAAATAGCCATATTTGATTCTGAAAGCTGTCTGATGAGCTGAATATTAAAACTCACATGGACATTCTCCTTTGGGTGAGATGGAAATTCTCCTTTGGCTGAATTCTATGCTAGCATTGGAAAATCTTCACGTATGTGTCCAGAACATCCACAACTCTACAGACAGACACAGGTAGGCTGAAAGAGCAATCAGGATACCATCTGTGTTTGGCAGAAGATTTCTAACCACTTTGCTGCTTTCTCTCTCTCATCTCTCTTAGTGTGAAGAGACAGAGGAACCCATGGAGATTCGGTGAGAATTTAAACAGAACATATTGAAGGCTGCACTGACAACTGTGGATTCAAAGCAGATGAAAAATGAGTGCTGGAGCAGCAATGGTACTATGGATTCAAAAGGCATCTCTTATGCAGCTAGCACAAACACCAGCTATAAGGGCTCAGCTTGCTGGTCCCTCTCTCCCCTATCTCTAGCTCTGCTTTTGTATGCAGGGTTTTACTGTTCATAGCAGCAGATTACTGTTGATACTAATTTGAGCAACTCTCCAAAGTACGTGACAAAGCAAACCTCGTGTACCTTGAATGAAGAACATTGAATTCACTTTCTGAAAAGCACCCATTTTTTCTGAATGTTTGCCTTTAAAATAAGATTCTGCCAGCAATGTAGGTAGTAAAGAATTTTTTTTTCCTGTTGCCTATTATGCCAGTGTCTTTCACATGAAATCCCCCCATTTCCCGTAGCCATTCAGGATCAGTTTCCTTTGCATAACTGAAAACTAGGCCATTTGTTTTCTAGCCTAACAGTTTATTCTGGCAGAACTAAGAGTCTTGATCTAGATGGACACAACTGGAACATCTAGTTCCAGTTGTGACTGGAATGATGATCTCTGCTCTCTGATATCTGAATGTGATACCCAGTTAGGAAGATCTCTGCAGAGCTAAAGGTGAGAGACAAAGCACAGTAAGCAGATGGAGAATCTTATTTTCTTTGCAGTTTTCTAGAGATGAACGTGTATGGCATTCCAGTGGGCCATAGGTGTTGAATTCTAAATAGAAATGTTTTATCTAGAAAAGAGAATGGCAAGGAGAGGAAGAATATTGACTTATTTCCTTAATAGATTTATCTTCCACGCTCCTTCCATCAACAGCAAAATATCACACCATATACAAGTTAACATTACAGTATTACTTACCAAAGGTATGCAAGTAACTGGTTTGTGTGCTCTTCTGCCAGGGCTTTTAGGCCTAAAGAAGACCAGAGATTTAAGCAAAATGTCCTGCAACCCAAATGGGTCATGGTACGTCTATTGCTTTAGAGTCCTGTTGAGTTTTTGGACGATATGATCCAATTTGATATTTGGTTGGAAAACACCTAAGGTCTGTGTGATTATGAAAAGAAATGTGACTCTGTAAAAGGAGCTAGAAAACAGTAAGATCAAGCCAGATCTTGTTCTGCCTCCTCAGCAAAAATGTCAAGCAAATTCTGATTGCAACATTTTTTAATGGGCGATGCTTTCTTATTTATTTATGAAACTACTATAGGATAAGTTGAAATGGGCTCTAAAGAAAAACAGTAAAGCTCACAAAACTGGCAATAAAAAAGTCATAAAATGTTGTGGGGGTTTTGGGCTTTACAGTCCAAAGTAATACTTTTTTTTCCAACTAATTTTTAATAACACATAATATCAAAGCTCCTCACTGCCCTTAAGATGGGTGGGGGAAGGAAAGAGAAGAAACAGTAAAGTTTTATATTTGAGATACCTACCTGAGTTTGCAGAATTCATAATTTGAGAACTTCTGTGTTTGCTTATGATCTGTAATTAGCCCAGCCATGTTAGCACTCAGGATGCTGGTAGGTATTTTATAGAAATCCGAAGAGATACATACCATGTCCCAGAGACCATACAGTCTCTGTGAAATGAGTGACCTTAATGTGAAAGTGATTGAAAATGATACGGGCCTCCAAATCACCATTTTCAGAGTGTTTCTTTTTTTCCTTCTGAGATTAATTAAAACATCTGCATACATCAAATTCATATTAAGGGAAAAATTTTGAGGATATAGAGCCCACAAAGTGGAACAGATTTGAAACACTACTCTGTTCTTATTTTATTACTAAATAGATGTAAGCTTCTTAAAAGATACTGCACTTATTTGAAAAACTGGCCCGGAATGCTATAATCAGAAACTACTGAGAGCTAAGTACCTTTGAAAATCTGCTCTTTATTTAAGTGCTTACGTGGGAGTTGAGCTTGTTAAAAATCATTTTGGTTGCTTAGCAGATGCAAAGGACAAAATTTCACTGAGACTTTACAAGATACTCCCTATCAAAGTGGTCTGAATCAGTGGCTTCCAGTCTTTTTTGATTTAGGAACCCCTAAAATCTTCAGAAGAAATGCAGGCTCCATTGTGAACTTAAATTTATGTGCAATAAGCTTTTTTCCCTAGACTCCTCAGAAGCAATCCAGAACTTACCACTAGAAATATTTGGACTACATTCTGAAACAGGTATGAAACAGAAGGCAGGAGTAAATGGCCTGTTCTTGCAGTGCAGGAAGGTCACCAGCAAAATTCTGCAGAAGTCAGTGCTGGCACCTGCATTGCTGAAGGTGGTTCACCTACAGCATTCATGGGTTACATGGGAAAAAGGGGTGAACACTGAGGTGATAAGATGTGATATATATAGATATATGTAAAGTGAAGCACATCAGGAAAACCAATCATGTTTCTTGTGTGTCTTATCTTGTACTGAGCACATCATTATTATTCAGTGGAGAAAGTTTGGTTTTAAAATAGACAATTCCATGAAAAATATCAATTTAGTGGTCAGTAGTCATCAAAAATTAAATTAAGTGTTTGCAATCCTTGAGAAAAGAGTGAAGAATTACACAGAAAACCTCATTACACTGCAGTATAAATCCATGATTTGCCAGCTCTGTGAGTATATGGAGATCAGATCCCATATCATAAAAACAATATCTGAGAACTGGCAAAGATTCAGAGAGAGAACACAAGGATCAAGGGATGGAATAGCTTCCCTACAGGAATGACCGAGGAGGCTAAGCTAAACTCTTCTGCCTGGAAAGGAGAAAATGTAGAGAGGATGAGACAGAAGTCTACAAAATCACAAGTGGCATGGGAAAGGTGCATAAGTATCAGCTATTCTCTATATTTTCCAGTTCAAGTATTAAGGGCCATTAAAGAAACCAAGCTCTAAACAAACAAAAGGAGGTGGTTCTTTATGCAGCAGATAGCAGCCCTGTGGAGCTCCTTGCCAAAGGAAGAGGATTTACACATGTTCAAGAGGTGGAAGAGAGATCCACTGGAGGCTACTAAACAGACAACATCAGGTTCAGGAAATCCTTTGAGCTGAAGACAAAAGGGTGTTTGAGGGGTATTACAGGGAAGGATCATATATCATATATGTTTAGCATGTGTTCTCCTGGTGTGCTCTGACTCCTGCGCTTACTATTACTGTTTGAGACAGGATACTGTGGATGGATGGACCCCAGTCTAGGGGAGTCTTTTTTTTTTTTTGAAACCACTGCACTACATGAAGAGAAATAACTAGCATACACTCTCAGACAGTTTATTAAATTAGCAAGCCTGCACTTAGGACATTCAGTGACAAATGGCCTATTTGACTGTGGTGATGGTGTATGCTGTATGATATCCAAGAGAGTGTTGCAAAACCACATTTGTTGAGAATACTATGGCATGACTTGTGTCAGATTCCAAAATGAAAGTAGTGCAGTGTGAAGCTTTTGTCCAAGCCTAATTTCTTTTGAAAAACAAAGCAGTGGAAGAGTACTGAAAAGAGAGAGAGACGTCTATTGTTAATATAATTTATTATTTGTTGGAACTCCTGTGGTTAGACACTATAGCAGTACCTTTCAACTCACAGACCATCACAGAAGGAGATAATGTGCTATACAGAAGAATAATTAATGAATTAACCATAAGGTGTTGTGTTTTATAATGTTTTTGTACAAAACTTGAAACTTGGCACTTCACACTGAGGGGAATAATTTGTCTTTGTATTTGTTGAGTACTTTAAAAAAGTTGGTCTCAGAAACTCATTGAGGTTTTTCTGTTACCAGTACAGTAGGCAATCAGACAGAATACAACAACAATGTTTCTAAATAATATATTTGTTTGAATAATTTCTCCAATTTACCCACATTTCATGAGTTTAAGTATAGCTACCAAAGTTGAATAGCTATGGGTTTCATGTCATCCTTGTATTCATGCAAAGGCAGCTGCATAATACTGCCTGGTACTGCAGCTTGTAATGGAAATTAGTTCTTAAGAATTTACTAATGCAAGCCTTTGTTTAAGTTCATGGGCCAACTTCACCGCGACGGAAGCCCAACGAAGGCAGTGAATTTGAATAATTTTAACATCATGTGTTGTTTTAAAAATGTTGACAGGAAAGCATTTCAGAGATCAAAATGTCATGGAAGTTTGAGAAAAAGCTCTAGAAATGTCAGAAATGGAGAACTGCCAGTGTTCATTGGATTAATAGCATTTGCAAGCCACCATGCAGCCAACAAGAGGCAATAAGAAAGAAATCTGTGATCAGAAGAAATATCCTGGCTTAATTGGCTAACATCCTGTATGGCTAATGACAGAAGTCATTTTCCATGCACTCAAAAATGCATGATAGGTCTGGGACTGAAAAAGAGTTTCAAGATTATTTGCTTTCATTCTGACTTTAACTTGAAGTAGGTTGTCTGTAGGCTGGGGCAAGAATGACAGAGAAGAGACAAGTTTGAATAGTCTTAAATTTGGAAATATAAAGAAATAAGTGTCGCAAATAACACACCTAGGAGGTATGTGGGAATGTCTTCTGCCCATTCCCTTACAATATTTCAAACATGAGATTCCAGTTTCACAGTAAAACTTGAAAAGTCGAAGGTTGGGATTTCAGCTGGCTCTGATGTTGTTCAGGTTCTAAACTGCTGGCACTTCTCCCTTGTCCTTTTCATTTCTCACTGATCTAGACAGCAGGAAAAAGTTATATCACAAGATTTGAACATACTAGAAAGGGATGCATTTGAAATTTAAATTTCCTTTGAAAATCGGTGGTATAAAGTTAGCAAGCAATTAGAAAACACTGAATGATAAAGGTTGCAGGGCTACATCAGTGTCCAAATACCACTTCTTTTCCCCACAAATGATGGCATAGTGCTGCTAAAACATGCTACTGGAAGTTCTATCAAAGTTGCTGAACTTGGAATTCATAGAAATATTCCAATATCTTGTTATTTCTGTATCAGTTGCTGAAAAACAGTGAAACATTTTCAGTGCTGCAAAGTTGTTCTTTAAAAAAAGAAACAGTCATAACAGAAAAAATATCTGTCTGAATTGCCTCGGTGAGGAAGAATAATATGGTGTGCAGGAGAAAGGGAAGTAACAAACGTGGTGGTTAACCCACACACTAGGAACACTTTGAGTGTTCTGCTTAATTACAGAGAAGCCAATTGTTTCATGTGAAAGATGGCTCATTATTTAAGTACACTCAGAAAATGGTTAATTAGTTTACTTAACCAACTATACTTTTACTTAGTCTTATTCTTTGTCCTCTGAATGATATTAAATGTATTTTACTTAATCCATGCAATTTGATTCATTTCTCTTTAATTCTGTTACAAAGTATCAATATGAATCATTGAATCATCTGACTACGTTTCTCTCTTTGGGGTGAAAAATCAGCAAAGGCAAGAAAAGGAATTTAATTTCGCCTTAATAAGCTGCAGGCTGATGTTTACAATAAATCAGCCACTATTACCATCCTTAATAGTTGTGAATGAGATAGAGCAGATGTGGTTACATCTCTCCTTTTCTTCCCTTTACTCTTAGGGTCTGAATCCCATACTCTTCTAAAATGAACACACTGGGTTCTCAAATCAGTGCAGAAAAGGATCATATTACTAAATAAGAACCAAGGCCAACAGTCTTTTAATTCCTCAAGTTTGTTTTCTTAAAAAAAAGATGGGTGTTCATTTTCCCTGCAACATTTAAACAGATGTGACAGTCCATAAACAGAAGGGAAAGTGAAGAAAAAATCCATACAGGTTAAGTGTCTTTATTCAACTTCTTTTTTGTATATTATCCTTATGTAATATTCCAGCACCCTGGAACAGAATTGTAGCTGTACTAACCCTATTGATTTTAGTTTACAAGTATATATTCTGTTCTTGATTTTCCAAAGGTGTTATTAGGTATTAAAAGAATGTCACTTTTCTGAAAAATCTTTCCAGGAAAACAAACAAGCAAACAAACAAGTATCACCATAACAGTTAATCGTCTAGTCCTACAGCAGGTGCTGCTTGCATTAGCCCAGTATGTCTGTACTGCAGGTATGAGTCATGAAAAAATATAGGAATCTAAATGAGGAATACGTCTTTTTCAAAAAATCCTTCTTACCACCAGCCTCAGAATATTCATAACTTACCTTATATTTTCTACAAGATTGCTTCCTAAGTAGCTTCATGCCTGGAATTATACCCAGGATGAATTACACTCTCAGCATATTTTTAGAAAGTTTATGAGGGTTAGGAAAGAAAAAGAGGAGGAAGAGTACACAGGAAAACCAAAATTGCAAGCAATTAATTCCACAATATAAAAGTCTGAGGAGCTGGAGAGCAAACATGCATGCTAATGCGTACCAACAGTTACAAAATACATAACATTTTTCATCTGAGAATCTTTACAAAAATAGATATTTGTTATCCCCCTTTACAAATACTATGTCTTGCTAAATGTCACTCAGCAAGCTGAAACATGAGCAGAAGTGAAGTCTCCTGTATCTGCATCCTATCCACCACATTACACCATGGCCCAGTTAAGATGAACAGCTGTGAAGAGACTTTTGTCTGATTAATCTTTTGGCCTGTCAGATTCACAACACCCTTTGCAAAGTTGTAATTCAAAGTCCTCTGATGTGTACCTTAGCACCTATTTTTCTGAGGTTTTTATAACTCAGGCATGAAAAGTTTGGTTGGCATGAAAGTGTCTCCACCCAGCAGCACAGTTTTTCAATTTGTTTTGTTTTGTTTTGTTGGGGTTTTTTTACACTAATTTGGGGAAGGGAAAAGAAAAAGGCTAAAGTATTTGCAAGAGCTAGAAAAGCTTGAAACAGCAGCAATGTCATTTACTTAAACCAGTTTACCTAGACCTAACCATATCAACAATCAAACCACGTCTTAACTCAAAGTAACCCAAAGCTTTCTTACCAGCAATGTCCTTTTCTTCATTTGAGTTCAGTAGGACTGGAAAGAAGGTCTAGGATTTGTTTTTTGTTTGGTTGGTTGGTTGGTTTTTAGTATTCCACTGTGCTAAATTACTTATACCAGGAATTTTGTGAGAGAGCTTAAAGTGACTTGAATTCCAGCTCATCATCGTTTGGCTGAACTTCAGATAATGGGGACAAACATTTCACATCTCTCAAATTAACATTTAAGTTAATCTGTAACTGGTAGGCTGCACTGTAGCATTAGGCAGAGTACTGAAATTTGCTCTTGCTCCATATGTGTTCTTATGAAACACACACGTGAAAATCACTTTTTGTGTAGATTCTGCCACTGCTGCTTCTGCCTCCTTCTGCTGGAACACATCATCTCAAGTCTGCTATGCATATCCTGGAGCAACACCACTCTGAGTATCCTTCACAGGAAAGCTTTCAGCTCCTCCATGGGCTGCGTGCTTTGCCCAGACTTAGGACGGAAATACATTTCACTCTGATTCAATTTCCATGTGTTTTTGACTGGGTTGGTGCCCAGGGTACCTCAAATTCACCACCACTGTTACAGGTTTCAGATGCTTTTTCCATATCCCACTTCTCTTACAGATGTACTGTGAATGATAAGAGGCTAACTTTAGATGTGCAAAAGAGAAAAGGGGGGGGTTATTTATTAAAGCTGCTAATATGGAAAATATCCTACACTCTGATGCTTTAGATCACAGATTAAACATGCCCTATATGATTATTAACTCTGCCATGAAAACTGAAGGAGGCACTACCAGAGGAAAAACATGGTCTCTTTACCAGAGAGATTAAAATCTGACCTAACTTCCACAGAATACTGACAGGACAAGTCTGTATTTCAGCCCGAATGTCAGCTATGTAAACATGGAATGTACTCCCACAGCTTTTTATGCACAAAAAGGCTATTTTTCAATGTAGCAAATATGTCTTTACTAAGCATCCAGCAGGCTTCCAAAACTCAGGTCTTCATACCGGGGAAGTCTGGCTTCAATAATAATAACGCTGTAAGGAATTTAAGGTAATGCAAGGGAACATGGATATTTAGGGCTTTGGAAAAAATGGGCTATGTTTCCTTGTTTCTGAGCTGTTTGTTTAGTTTGTCTTATGTTTTCCTAGCCTTCTGTCCTACTAAATTAAGATTCCTGAGAAGAAGAACCCCAAGAAAGCACATTTCATTTAGGAGAACCTTTCAGCTTGTCTAATATGTGGTTCAAGATTTGGCACTGCTAAGTAATGATGCTGTCATAAAATATCTTATTGCCCTCAACAAAATATAAGGGAGCAAGCTCTCTTATATTTAGTGTTCCTGAATAAGAAGTCTAAAGTTTTCCCATTCTTTCACTTTAAATTGTCTTTTGAAAGACCATATAGTGACAGGCCACACCAAAGTGCTGACAGGGACTGCCAATTCTACCTTTTCTTTGGCTGAAGATTACTGCTTTTCTTCATCTTCTTTCCTTCAAATGTCATAGGACTTATCCACCCTTAGCTTGTCACAATGGTTCTAGCAAAAGTTTCTCAGGACCAGATGTTGTCAAGTGAAAGACTATTTACTTAATTCTGGAGGAGGAAGAGGGGGAAATTTTCAAGTAACTTGATATTTACAGGACTGGAGCACCTTCCAGCAACGTTTTGTAAAAATAGTAGGAGTCATAGAGTGGTCTGAAAGAAGAGAAATGATTGGTTACATGTAGATAAAACAGCACAAGTTATAGAGTTTATAACTAGTTATGGACTACTTACGGAGTCATAACACACTGTCCAACAGTGAAAAGCTGCCAGGCAGAGAGATTAAGGAAGCCTATAACGAAGGTGAAATGTTAATTTGTAGGGAGATAGTGAGAGAGATTTTGATCCTTCTCTGAAGATGGTTAAAGCTATTGTAATGTTAAACATGGACAGATTTAGGGTAGCCAATGAGTATTTTGACACTGGCTTCTGCGAAATGAGAATTCACCTAGACTCTTTTTTTTTTCAGCAGGGAGATCTGTGGTTAGTCCCACTTTTACACATTATGAAAATAAAGCTTTGTAATACATATAGTTGTCAACATTAAGATGTGACTAGAAAAGTAATTCTTGGGACGCTGATAGCTTTGCATTGTAAAAGCTTACAGGCTTCCTTATATTTTTCCTCCCTAATAAGTTTAGATAACTTCCTATTTACTGTCAGTACATCTAATGCATGTCAGATTGGTGCAGCACCAGCATGATATATGCACTAGATACATCTTGATAGCAAAGAGAAACTTACTTATTTCTGAATGGACAAGAAAATTACCCACACGTAGTAAAATATAGGGTTTCCATGGGACTATATTCTGCTTCAAAACCATGTATCGCATGGTGATAATATAAGAATTAGTAAAGTAGGAGAGATACCAGAACTGCAAAGACAGTTATCTTGTCCCTTTGCCCGTATGTGTCTTGCGTTAACATGTACACCTACTTTAATCCCATTTATGTACCTATGGGCTGCTGAGTTTTGCTTCATTGTTATTGTGCATTGTTTTCCACCATAGTCAGCCTGATTGCTACACCCCTTGTACGTTGTCTTGTTTCTTTTGCAGCACCAAGTGACTGCACCTTAGATACAATTACTTGTATTTGTATTGACTTTGCTGTTCACCTACACTGCATACACACCTTCCTGTCCCATTGCCTGCACTATCCTAAGTATATGTGCCAGACTAGAAGAGCTGCCATGGTCCAAGGGAAAAGGAGCGGGGTAACAGAGAAGTGGAGAATATTAATAGTTTAGTGTCCTTCCCAGAAAATGTTGGATTGCAGTGAATTAAGACTGAGATTCCTTGCAATGTTGTTGATATTTTAATCACAGATTTGAAACATCAAATTTACCAACTCTATGAAATTAAGGAAAAGCAAAATGTATTATCTACAAAAGAAACAATGCAGTTAAGGTAGCTGGGAGCTATGTCTCTGTGTTTTCTAAGCAAGTCCTGGCATTTTATTTAGTCAATTTGAGGTACTGCAAGGTAAATAATCAGTTAAAAGTCCTAGACATGTATTTTTGCCTTTACTGAGATTTGCATAAATGCCGACTGTGCTACCTGAAAGTGTTCCTGTCCTGATTTATGGGTGTGTTTGTATTGCTCATATCATAAATCTTCTCCTCTAGGACACTTCTGTTCTGGTATTTATTGACCAAAGACAATTTGCGTTAAGAATGTTTTGAGATCTTGCCAGATATGCACTAGGGAATATTTGAGAAAACATTCAGTACTCAAGTGAATGAATCTCGGCAAGTGTATGATCTCACTACCGAGATAAACATTTTGCCATAATATTTTAGTACCTTATTTTATTAAGAGAAACCTATGTCTCCATATGCATCTATTAACCATAGAGTCAATTCATTTAGGCCAAATCAAAATAAGTGCTGTAAGAAGATAATTTAGGCTAGCAGTCTCAGGCTGATGATTATGGTTCAGTGAACAAATGTTCAGGGTCAGATCTTCTTTTCCTAAGCATAGCTCAAGCCTGAGTACTACCCCCTATTGAAACAAAATGTCCAAAGACGCCCTCTGTGTATTGTTTCTAAGTTTTTAAGTAGCTTGGTTCTAGGAGAGTGTTTTGCAATAATTATTATTATCAAAGCTGAAAATACCTTGAAGGCTTAGATTGAAATGGATGCTTTGCAGTGCTGGGTGCTGCATGGCCTCAAGGTAAGAGATTTCTTGCTAATCTGAGAAACTGAGGCACAAGAAGATTAAAGGGTCCCTGCAAGGGAAAGTCAGCTCCATCGACTTTCAGTCAGCACAGACATTCAGAGGCACAGGAGTGCATTTCTCAGTGCCTTTCCTGCGCAGCAGAGTTCACAAGATGTCCCTGACCAGGATTCAGAGCCAGCATTATGTTGAGAGGGGAGGGAAACACCAGGAATGCAGATCCACCCAGCTATGGGGCCTCACATTACTTGCTGGGGCCAAAGTCCACCTTCCCCTGGGATTAGGCACCTTTCCGAGTGCGGAGGGAGGTGGTAGGGATTCCCCACACTGTTTTCCCTTTTTCTCCCCTCCTTTACAGCCTCTTGTCAGGCAGGGTGAGAGCATTCACTTACGAGCTGGGAGATTCAGCGCTCCCTTCTTTCAGAGTCTGTTTAAATTTCTGAGGGGAGTACTCAGCTCTCCAACCACGTATAGCTGGAAAGCAGTTGAAAGAGCTCTCAGTCCCTCCTGTTGAATTTGTTTCACTTTGCAAGAAATGTTTAAAGATTCATTTGGTCAAAGAGAAAAAAGCAAGACCGAGCATGCTTCTCTATCCTACTGGTTAGGGCACTCACCTGGAAGGGAGGAGACCTGGGCTCCAGTCTTTTGTTTCAATGAATGTTTGTGTGGTTTATATTAAACAGTCATTGGATAAAAATACTTAAATAGTCATTAGAGTAGGGACTGCAGCCCAGATCTGCCCCCTCTCCTTCCAGGTGAGGGCCCCAAATCACTAGAGAGTCGTGCTCGGTCTTGCTGTCTCCCTATCTTCCTATCTTTTTCTAATGAATCTGTAATTATTTGATGCAAGGTAGAACAGCAAAGATTAGGAGAGCACTCCTCCCTCACTGCCTTTCCCTGTTTGCTAGAAAGAAAGGAGGTGTGGGTTCAAAGGCTCTCAGAGCAGGAAACTAAATGGAGGTCTCCCCCATCCTGAGCTACTGGTTCACAGCAGCAGTAGTGGCACTGCTTCCTCCAGTAGCTGTGCTGTGAGTAGAGCTGTGAGGCATACTCTGAGATCACCTAGCAGGCTGAGCCCCTAAGGGGACCACACACAAAATAATACCTCATCTGTACATCCCCATCCAGGTAGGCATGAGTCAGGTGCTGAGCTCTCTAGGACTAAGACACTTCTTGACAGGCCCAGAAGCAGAACTTGAGGCCCTTGGAGAATTCTAATATCAGAACTGAGGAACGTTGGCTAGGTGGCAGATGAGCAGGAGTTTTGAATGCAAATTTTCCAGGATGCAGGAGCCTGAGTCCTTTTCAGAATCTAGCCCTGAGTTATTTGCCAAAGACCACACAGACAGTCTGGGGAAGAAGCAAGATCTGAACAGTGATCTCCTGAGGCACATCGCAGGCCCTTAACAACCAGAGCACCTCTTTGTTCCCAAGTAATCCTATGCAATTTCTCATGGACAAAAAAAATAATGTAGTGAGGGTGGACAAGACAGACTGTTCATCACCCAGAAAGATCACAGCTAACAACTACTGCCATTTCCAGTGGATATATGTAATTAGCAAATCATTCAGTAGACAATCCTCTATGAAAAGCACAAATAAAGCTGGTGAGAGTTCCCGGTGTAACGATTTAGTTATCTTTCCAGAGGAAAACAATGTGGCTGTGTGTAACCTTTTAACTCTTTTTTTCTTTTCTCTTTTCAGTCTTATACTGGATAATTATTTATTTTGTAGTTTAATTAGCTAATTATGCATGTGTTATGGTGCTTTTAAGCAGGAAGTCATTTTGTTCGGTCATAGGTGGCATTTGGCTTTTGTTCAGCTTCTGTAATGTTAGTTTACAACATAATCATTTTTACTTGCAGTGGTCTGAGGTGGTAAAGCCTATACCTGATGCTGATATTTTAATTATTGGCATAAAATTTGAAAAAGGGCAGTGACTGACAGGGAACGGCTTCACTTGGGTAGAGAGTAACTGATAAGTTTGCACAAGCCCCAGGTTGCCGTCTGTGAGGCACAATCACACTGTTTCCCTTTAGATGAACGTGTTTTGAGGCTTTCCAGAGAGTATATTAAAAAACATTAACAAGAGCTCATTGAGTCCTGCGCTATTCCACTCAGGAGTTACTTTTCTGGCTATCATTGTTTTTTCAGAAACATAAACAACCTTGAACTGGATCCCCGTTCTTGTCAGCTCAACAGTAGGGCAGGTCTAGGTAGAACAGTCTTTTAGGAAGTGCATGCAAATGATATATGTTGCAGGGAGCTGAAGGAGGTAATCTTGCTGCCTGCTATAACTTCATGCTACAGCACAAGTTCCGCCCACCTTCAAACAAGTACAGGTTTTCCATAGGTGCAGGCCAGATGCAGAACGCCACTGCAAGAGTTGCTGGCCCTACTTCTTATCAAGTGTCCAGTCATAAAAGCAACTACAGCATGGATCAGTGCTTCTTCCCCGCAGCTGTCCAATTCCCTGGTTAGTCTTAGTTCATAGATTCGGCATAGTGTCCTCTCCCAGCTCCAAACACTGTCAGATATCTCTAGTTTACATTCTGTTGTCAGATATATTACATGCAACCGCAGAACTGTGAAATCATTTATTCATTCTTGTACAGAAAAGATGAGTAAGGATCTTTGGCTCACTTCCCCAGTGGTAAACTCTAGCTATCTCAGTTAGGAAACTGGTCTACCTCAATTCCTTTTCTAGTCAGGTGAGATGCTCAAGAGGACTATTCAGTGCATGTGAATTAGTTTCTCCTGAGAATTACCCTTTGAAGAGCCTCTCATACAGGAACACTAGGCTGCTAGCTTACAGTACCCATAACAATGGTTTAAACCCCTTTTATAGCCACAGATTGGCTATATCGGAATGTGTAGCCGCCTCTACACATTTCTATATGTCAATATATTAAGAGATACACATTCCCAAGAATCTATTAATTGTCCACTAGTAGCCATGCCCACTACACGATGAATACAGGAGAAAAAAAGTGTAGTCTTTGAATATGTCCCTTAGAAACCATAACATGTACAACAGTTCCCGCATGATCAGCTTCGAGACTGAAATGTTGCTCTATGTTGTTAAGCTCACTGACAGTTTTATGATTTAAAGGCATTTTTTTCTACCTCTTTCCCACCCTCCCATTCACATCTTCTTCATGGTGGTGCCTGTGCAACAACACTCTGTAATAACCCCTTTCCCTAAGGGATCAAGGAAGGAAATTCGACAAGTCACTGCCTCTCCCCTTCATTTTTTTTTATTTGGTTTGGATGGTCTCTGAAATGGGCTGGAATGCAAATGGAAGATATTTGGCAGGTTGACATTTGTCTGCAAAGCTAGGCACTGAGCCAGAAGCATGGAGCAAGCTGGAGTGGGTTTGCATAAAGTGGGAGCAATGGTGCCAGAGCACTCCAAAACATTTTCCCCTGAGACTCATACACAGCCCACTCAATTCTTCATTAAGGGTGAAATCCAGCACTATCTGAAGAGCCTTAGGAAAGGGCTTGTGCACTTGTGCACCAATTAAGTTCTTGAGGCCTCTGCACTGGTCTGAATTCCACCCAAAATAAGAATTGTTAGCTGAGGAAGAGATGCTATTACACTCATTATAGTCTGCTTTTGTGAGGAAAAGAGTGTTGGCATGTGGTTGGATGCAGCACAAATCTTCTATTGCATAGCTGCATACATGCAGTACATTTGGTGCAAACACAATCTAGTCTGTCCGTAAAGAACACTTGCTGTGTAAGAGAGTTCAGGTAAGCAAGAGGGCAGGATCTCTCCAGAAAAGACCCTAGAATTTGGACCTTCTTAATATGGGAATAGAGGATTCACTTCTGGAGTAAGGGTACGTAACATGTACAGTAGACAGTGCTAACTGTGATGAGGTGTCTCAGAACAGCATCCTGGAACCTTATTTTTAGCCATAGGTATTAGCTTTCCTGAATCTATTTTTGTACAAATGCAGGATGCACAAAGGGATCGTCTTGATATAGCATTTTCTACAGACAGACAAGAACTATCTGCTATCCTTGGGTGGGCTGGAATATAGTTTTAGCTAGCAAAGAGGTTAACCTAAATTTTTCTCCTTTTTATGTATAAAGCAGGAATTTAGTAGCTCTCTACTGCAGTAAGAAGATAGTCTTAGACGGAAGACATCTTTCTATTAACAAGGTCAACACCATTATTTTGTATGGGTTGCACGAATGCTCATTTGTTTGCATGTGGTGCAGGGAATGCTGCATATTTTAATTTCTAAACAATGGGGTGGCACAATGTCAAAGAGGCACAGAGGGACTAGGAGAGTATGGGGATTGCTTGCAATGCCCCAGAGCCTTTTCACAACAAACCAGTGATAATACGAGCTAATGGTTTCTGTAATACGAACAAGCATAAGGTCAGTTTAAGACTGGTTTTTAGCTTCCATCAGCGGACATCTGCTCCACAAATAAATCTCTTCACATTGTGCATTAGACTGAAATGCAGAGCTGAGTACTGAATATTGGAAATATGTTCTTCAATTAAAAACCTCTTCACACCACATAAAGATATCATACAAGCTGAGTGCAGGGATAGGGACTTACCAAACAATTTGTGAGATCAACCCATCAATTGTATATTATCCCCCTGATGCACATGCTTAACTCCCATTAGTGGCACTGGGAGTAACAAGACTGCACCAATGGAAATAATCCACCTCATATTCTTTACTCAAATGCGGATGCTTTCCATTGAAATGAAGGTGCCTCTAAGAATGTGAGGTTAACAAAAATACAGTCTACACAATGAAAAGAATCAAATGTTTACATTATATAATTGCTTTTGCTTGCTTTGACAAGGAAAATTAGCTCTGTAAAGTGCGAGTTCTAAAATGCATACTTGAATATACTTGATGAGCATAAGATCCCTGCACACCTAAGGCTAGACTGATTAAAAAAACTCACATATGCAATTGAGTTAATTTTTTTTTCTCCCTTGCAGTTGCTGTCAGGAGCCTATGGGTTGAGGCAGTAATTCTGTAATTTGAAAAAGTGTCAAATGGAAGCAAGTATGTTTTAGCATGTGAGCAGGGTCCATCCAGCAAGAGCTTTATTGGAGAGGATAATAGAGATGGTTGAGGAAACAGGTGTCGCCCCAGCTCAGCAGTTGCCTGGCGTCCAATCAGGACTTTGGACTTGAAGGTCGGAAGAGATTATTGTGATCTAAGATGACATATGTATCACGGGATTTAGGTCTTCCTCAAATACTTCAAGAAACAGATAAGTCTTTCTTGGATGGAGAATCCATTGCAGTACATCATAATTGCTCTCCTTATTGAAAAACAAAAACAAAAAAAAAACAAACTGGGGCAAAAAACTTTCATCCAAATTTGTCTGCTTTCAATGATTGGATTTTGTTATAAGTAGATCTGAAAAACTGAAGAATTCTTTCATCACAACAGCTGATTTTTTTTTTCCCCCACTATTCTCTAGTCAACAGCAGAGAGAGAGAGAGGACACTCATTTGGAATGTGGAACTCCCAAGTTCAAGTCCCAGTTTGCCTGGACTGGAGTGGAGCGATTTGGGCTATGTTTTCACCGCAAGTTGGTAGGTCACACTAGGTGCTGGAGAGGCATGCAAACTGTAACCCATGCTAGCTGGGTCAGCTGATACATACACTTCCCAATGCAGGGCAGAAGATTTTCTACATGGGTGCTCAAGGAAGTTTGCAAAAAACTCATGTGGAGGTTAACTGGGCAATGGTAGACTTGCACTGTCAGTCGGGCAAGGTTTTATAAGCAAGTAAAGCAGAGGAGAAGTTGAGTCCTTAATGAAGTGGAGCTCCTTAATATTTTCAATCTACAAGGCCACATTTCACTGCGAGGCAGCGGCTTGTTTTGTGGGGCTGCCTACAGACACTGACACAAATGGTGCAAATTGCAAACAATGAGTGGGAGAGGTGTGTGTACAACCTACTGTATTTTCTTCACAGGTTTTGTGTGCGCCTATTTCCTCCACAATGTTTTGTGAAAGCTCTCTCCAAGGTGCCACAACCTGAATATTATTTGTAGCTTTATTTGTAATGCATTTCCTCAGAAAGTAACTAAATGGGGAGAAAACAACAACAACAACAAATTACAGGTCCCAGAACATCAGGAAACTCTATCATTCTTATGAATCAGAATGCAGGCCAGGCCAGAGACCTTTCAAATCTTTTTGGACTCACAGACCCAAAAACTGATTTGTGACATCAGTGCAAACCCATTGCCCTCAGTGGGATCACACAAATGTATATAGAGACATACAATATATAGAGGGCTTGTTTAAGCAGATGGCTTAATTTTGGGGGTGTACTGTTTGCCTAGCACATTATAACTTCAGCAAAAGAGATTCATGTCACTTTTCTATCAAGTTATGACCTATATTTTCAAATGTGGGTGCTTACGGTTAGCAGTTAAATAAGTGCCCTGATTTCCAGAGCCACTGAATACTTGAGGATGCTATTGCCTGGTTTTGGTTTTGGTTTCTTTTCTTCTTCTTCTTCTTCTTCGTCTTCTTCTTCATCATCTTCTTCTTCTTCCTCTTTTTTGTCAGAATGCTTAAAATGCCATTGGATTTCACAGAGATTAATGAATCACCAGGACTCTTCAAGATCACTTTCTGAACCATAATAGCTATTGAAGTTCCATTTTCAGAGTTACTATTAGGAGCAGGTGAACTGGCTAAATGCACCAGTAATCAGTCAAGGGGAAACAGTATGTAAGATCTAATATGCAGGTAGAAATAACATGGCCTACACCTTTACTTTTGTTTTTGCAGAATCCTCACTCTTTTAACTCCAGTTTGATCTGCATCTCTTAAATTAATTACAAGACTTATAGTCACAGAGTTTAGGACAAAACTGTGAGTAACCTGTTCTAACACCAAAGTTAGCCTAACTTTGATCAGTATTTTGGACTAAATGACCTTCTGATGTCTTCCAACCTAAATTATTCTGTGATTCTTCTTCAGCCCTATGGAGTGTTTTTGAGAAAATGAATTGGAGAAAGCCAGAAGTGCTTACTCAGTAATGACAAGACCTAAGCCACCAAAAAACAAATCCCAAGCAGATGAGGCCAACAGGTGCAACAAAAGGACACTCAAGGCCTCAGGTGAACTAGTAATAACAAAGTGAAATAGATGGAAAGATATCATAGGAGAAGGTGAGTGGGAAGAAGAAATGGGAGTAGCCTTCCCCTAGGCACCGCAGTGGCAGCAAGAGCTCCTGTGATAAGAAACATCATAAATTGATCAGGGCAAAATTTTGCAAAGCAGAAAGAGCTAAGTTTCAAATGCATCAGCTGCATTAGAGCTGGAAGTGCATTGAGAGCCATTTGAGATTGCTGCCTCAGTTTGAAAACGAAGGGGGAAAAAAAGCTATAGGGACAAGATAAGCTATAAGGAATGATGAATACCAACTATTCATGCAGAAGTGATGGTTCAAGAAAGTAAATGTCAAAAAGCTTCCCTGAGGTCATCAGTGGTATACGAGCCCAGTAGTACAGCTTCTGAAACACAAACCTCCTTGCTTCCACCATCCTCTAGAAAAAGACTGCTCTCAAACAGCTCTTCTGAAAGTCTCACAAAGCGGCATTTCATTCTTGGCAGGGTTTCAGAACCAAGGTGCTTTTGAAAACCTGGTTAATGCTCTCCCTGCGTCTTAAGGCCCTAAAGCTGAAAAAGAGATGGTAGTTCCTTGCTCTTCCTAATACAAGAACTAGGAACATCGGAGGAAACTGTCTGGAGACTTGTTTGTTCAAAACAGTTAGGCTGTTCTTCACAGAACGCGTAATGAATCTGTAGAACCTCTTTCCAATGACATGTTGCAGATGCTAAAATGTCACCTTGACTCAAAATGGGTGAATATGTCCTTGGAAGAAAAATCTGTTGAAAGTTACTAAACACAAAGACTCTAGACTCCTAGAGTACAAATACTCTAGACTCCTAGACTACAAATTACTGGAATGCCTGCAGAGTATTCTGGGAGGACTTAAACGCATGCCCTTGTCATCAGTTTCGGCTACTGGCCACTATCATAGACTAAAGACTAGGCTAGATGATCTGATCCAGGATGGCCAGTCTGATATTTTGATATATTCTGATAACTACTCCTAAAATGTGACACTGAGAACACTAACATAGTGGCAGGAGCAGACCCACAAGCTTCAGCGTGTGACTTGGTCAGTAAAAGGACAAAGGAAGTGGTCAAGGAAGCCAGCTCAAAGCTCCTGTGATTCTCAATGGTTCAAATCCCTCCATGCAACGGTAGCAGGAGGAGCTAAAATATCAACAGGATTACATCTTGAAAAGGTGGAATATAAGACAAGAAGTGGCAATCCACATTGTAAAAAGGTACAAAATCAACATCAAAGCTTGAACTTGGAATGAAAGATTTGCAGAGTGTTCATTGTTCCATCCGGTCACAGGGAATTCAAGCTCTCTGTCACATATTTTATACTGCTTAATGCGATGGCTATTATTACTGGGAGGACCAATCTCATTCATTTTATTCATGTGAGTTAGCAGGAAGTATTTGTTCTCTTTAGCGATGAATGAAGGTTTTGGCCTCATACATTAGCACAGAGCAAAACAATAGATCTACTTTTCTTATCCATAGCCTGCTTTACAATAGCCCCAGGTCCAGAACTCCTGATCGCAAGTGATGAGAGAATTGAATTGCACAGTCATGTTCCTTCACAAAGAAACACAAGTGTTTTCCTTTGAAAAAATAAGAATCAGTGATATAAATGTTAAGATTTCTACAGTTCTCTTTTCTACCTAGTATTTTACCATTTACACTGATAAACTGTTAACTATATCTAAGTATGATACCTATTTTAGGCTTTTCCTCTTCATATAATTTTACTCCAAAAAACAACAATATTAATACAGATACAGTTTCTCTTTGAGAATTATATGAGCATTAAAACATTATATGTCAGGTTTGTTCTGTTGAAAGATAGGAACTCAACCTTACATTAACCTAGAGCTTTTACAAAGTCCTAGAAGTCATGGCAGGAATCAGACAGATGTAACCTGACTCCTCTTTACTTAGATTTCCATGGAAACCACTTTTCATTACTAGACCAGATCCCAGACTCACTTTCTTTTCCTAAGACACCAAGGTCAAACCACAATTAATGTTTAATCATCATTACTGTTCTTATTATTTTAAATAAAAAACATCTTAAGTCCTCTGCTTAAGAAAGTAAGAGAGTAAGATGTTGACTAACATACATTTATGAGCATTTAATACTTTCAGATCTAATACAATAATGATAATTTCTGTTAGGCAGTGTTATGCATGCTAAGTACCATTACTGATCCAGTCCATGTTGAGACAGCTGACATGTCACAATTATTTCTATATCTAAGCATATTTGAAATTTAAACTCAGAAGAATTGGAAATATTAAGCATGCATAATCAAGGTTTAAATGTACCAGGCATAAGTGGTGGAAGCTCATTTTTCCTCTCCTAACACTCCTGTAATATTCTTACATAAATCTTTTACTGGATATATCTGTTTGGTGACATAAAATTGATGGACACATTTTATTCATAGATACATCTCATTATTTTTTCTCTACAGGTAAGTTGTGCTTGTATGTCTGTTTTCAAAAAATACTAATACAATAGGCATCATTAAATTCAACATTTCTCTTTTTTTTTTTTTTTGGTTCAAAATCTGGGTAGATCTGCCTTCCAAAATAGATATCTCAGTGACAAATATAAATAGTCTCACCCTGTTCTCTTCTGAAGAATCAATTAAAAGTTCAGTTAAACATACTGCAATCAGAGAGAACATGTCAACTCTCTTCAAGGACTTGAAGTAGGAATTTTTTGTTTGTTTGTTTTTCTCTTTACTAGGATTCTAACTTCCAGGGGCATCTGATTTTTAAAATGATACTTCTTTGCCAGATTTAGAAAAAAGAAAGGTGAAGGGGGGGGCAAGATTCTCAGTGGGCGTAAATTAGCGAAATTTAATTAAAAATGATGATAGAGGAATGTCGAATTATATCAACTGTGAATCTGATCAAATTGTATATACTTTAGTGGGAACTCTTCATGACTTTACAAATTATTCAGTCTTACATCTAATGTTTTTCATGATTAACAGAGTTGTCTCATATCGTAAATGTTGCTGTTTCTCTTGGAGAAGGATATATTGGTTAAAGTCAGCACACGGAAAAAGAAACAATATCTTGATATGAAGGAGTTCATTTTATATTCTTCAGGGCTTTTACAGAATCCAGCAGTGATAAGGTATTTGGAAACCACACAGTCCAAATAATATTAATATGCAGAGGTGGGAAATGAACATCAAGTTACTCAAAATCAACACTGTCCAGGCAGAAACTTGCATCTCAAAAAATAAATTACTTGTAAAACTAAATGTCTATATGAAATATTAAAGTTTAAAACCATTCTGTATTACCCATTTTAAATAGAGGCACCCAACTTGCGCTGCTTCTTCTCCAACCATATCTGAAAGTGAGCAGGCACACTGCATCAATCAAAAGAAGACTGCAGTGAGAAAAATAATCCCCCATCAAAGCAAAATACATAAATACATAAATAAGGCCAGTGTTACTTAAAATATCAGCAGCACTGAAAAGTATTTAAATGAGCATTTAAAAACTTATGAGTGTTTTTCTTTCCCTCCTTTTGCTCCCCTCCATCCTGGGCTTGTTTTATTTGGCATTTTAAGAGTCTGGTTTATTAGGCAAATATTTATGAACTTGACTTTAACCAAAATCCTGTTCACAGCTGCACCTGAGAGTTTCTCCAGCCTTGGATTGGAGCAACTCTCAGGGATCAGCAAATTGTTTGCACAGCCACGGAGGGGGAATTAAAAATCTTGTTGAATCAGGATTAGCAGTCCGCATGAGGAGGAGGAGGAGAGCTCATTTCCATAAGCTCTTCATCTCCCAGGCTGCTCTCAACTCTCAGTGGCCTGCAGACATGTGTGACCCAAAAAGAAAAAAAAAAAAGAGCGTAAAGGAGAAAGAGGGAAAAGAGAAAACAAGAAAGAGGGAAACAACTATATCTTTGCTTAATCTGCTGGGAAGGCTCTCAGCCAGCCTTCACCTCCCTTCAGCCTAATCCATATCACCTCCAACACTTGGAAGTGCAGAACAATGATGAGAGAGATCTCAACTTTGTCACTGAACCTTTGTTCATGCCATAAGCAGCATTGCCAAGCAGGTCAAACTTTGTAAGGTCCTATTTGTTTCTGCCTTCTGATTGATAGTAGAAGCGCTGTGTAAGCCGTGTGAAGTTTCACATATCTTATATCTGTTGAGCCACCTACCTACTACCTGTGTCTCTCAAAGTCTCAGCAAGAGGGTGCAAACTTTGCTCTCTGGTTGTTTAGGATCCATATGCATGTATTCCTATTCGCATGTACATGAACGGTGTTTAAACTCTAAACAAAGTACACAAGTTAGCATGTATAGGCTGTCTTCTCTGTTAGATGTCTGAACGAAGCTGGCTGAGGTAAACAGCAAGCAAATCTTTAAATTACATTAGCCTTACTCCAAAATCATGTGGTCTTGTACAGCTGCCTTAAATTTGCTGGACTGTGAAGTCTCCTGTACACTCATGCGGAGAGATTTCAAAGCAGATGCAGCTGAAAGAGAACTACCATTGCAGGGACATGAAATTAGAGTTTCCTCATTAAGCACATGGCTTCTTACTAGACAGAAAGAAGAATAATACCTTCACCCTCGCCCCCAACTCCCAACCAAAGTTTTCAGTGGAAACATGAGGTTGGGATGCTTGTGGAGGGAGTCTACATCACCTACTCAAACTCCTTCAGCACGAAAACCATCATTGCCACAATCTCTTTTCTTTGGTGCAATTAGGATGAATTTTTAAACAAATCAAACTATCACCAAATCTAAATTTATTTATTTATTTACTTACTTACTTACTTACATTCTATTGATTTGGGAAAAAAAAAAAAGAGGCATTACTCAGCAATTATAAGCGTAGTAAAATTGGAGACAAAATTACTGTGGATGTGTGTGAGAAGCCAAAAGACAAAAAGCAGGCCCTGCTTTATACATGCAGATTTTTGTAGTGTTTGTATTTGCTTTTCCAATAGAACCAAGAGTACAATCTTTTAGCATTAATTGGGGGCTATATAGTTAAATTTCTACAGTACAGCATGCCCCAGACCATATCCTTTTCTGTGATAATTCATCCATCAGCAGGTACTCTAACAGCTGCAATTAAGTGCAATCAAAAGTAGAAATCAATTTGTGAAATGCTCAAAAGAAGAGAGAAATTGCATATCCCAACTATGTGGTCACTTCAATCAACCAGAGATGCTTGAGTCTTCAGTTAAAGTTTGAACAGCTTGGGTTTGTTGACTTTGGCAGTCTTGGTTTTACTAAGTAGAACACCTTGAAATTTTTGAATGAAAAATGTGTGCACAAATTTGGCCCATTTTCAAATCCTCATTTTTTTAATACTGCTAAAGCACATTATTATGCTTATGATTTGACAGACAACTAAAATTTTTTCCTGTGAAATCTTCTTTTCCTCTCTCCTGCCCCAGAGAAGCTGCTTTTTCATGACCTTAAATTGCTCATTTGGGGTGATCATTTTCATCACGCAGAACCTGTTGCTGCCAATACTTACATATCTGAAGACCATTGGAAGCTCTCAGGTGTGACTCTGTGTTGTATTCTGATAAATTTTAAGCACTTCTGAAATCATCCTGCTAGACTGTTTCAGGGACTGAAGAAACCCTTAAAGTGACTTGGGCAATCCTCAGCATCTTCTAAACTGCAACAGCACATTCAGGCTGTTTTTAGGTCAAAGTGGCTGTGCAACGTTTACTTAAACTACATCTTGCCAGGAATGGCCTAAACCCAGATACTCCCACATTTGCTCTCCCACATCCAAAGGCTCCTTCTGGTAGGAGACATTGAAACCCTTCTGGAAGGCCTCCATGCCATTTTTTCTGCCCAGCACTGATCATTTCTCATTGCCTCAAGAGTACCAGGACAGATAGTGGCTGTTGGACCAATCACAAAGCACAGGTGCATTCATAAGAGAGTGCTAATGTGCAGAGCACACCCCAAATATCCCTACCAAGGACACTGTTACCAGTCTTCCCTCATTATATGCTGCAGCCCTACCCCTCCTTTCCCCTTCTTCAGCACCTCCTATACCTAAATCCAACAAGGAGTCTCAAAAACTGCTTTCCATAATGTGTCCACTGGAAAATTTTCACCCAACCAACTTTGAGTTTTAGCTCCTCTTTGCATTTTTCTGGCCTTTTTGCTGGCATCATTACGTCTTTTCACTTGGCATGAAGTAGCTGGAATACAAGAAAGGTTGTGATCCCTTTTCTTTTTTTGTACTGTCCTTTTTGTTATCTCGAATTTCCTTCTGAAACCTCACCCATTCAAGCTTACTAACCAACAACCAGCAAGATTCCTCACCACCACCTGCACCACACCAGCCCTCTAGTCCTTCCTCTTTTTCTGGCCTTCACAATGAGAAAGCTCTCGGAAAGAGTCATTTAACCAGCTTTCCCCGCCTCATTCATTGCACAGATGCCTCAGTTTCCAGCTCTGATCTTTGTCTGATGCTGCTCAGGGAACATGCACAGATGATACTTCTGAATGGTTTGTTCACTCCTTCTCCAACCCAAACAATCACTGCTCCTCCAGCCCCTGCAGCCACACAGCAGGGGCAGCTGAGACTTGCTTTCTGTCAGTGTATGCACTGAACCCTAAGAGAGAATGAACCCAAAAGTTGTACAGCAGCCTGTATTGTTTTCTTGGCAGTAGCATCAAGGTAACAGGAAGGTTGCTCTCCCAGATATAACTAAAATAAATAAATTGATAGATAATGCAGAGTAGGTTACATGCCTCGGAGATGTCTTTCGAGATGTTTTGCAGATTTTTTTCTTTTGTTGTCTTTAGGAACACTGCAGTGGCACATTACGTTAGTGCAAACTGGTGCTGATGCTAGGAGGCTGTACCCACTCTGTCAGGATTCAAAATATTACCACAATCAGCAAGTAAGCAATAAGATATGACAAGAAGTGTGATGCTGTAACATAACAATGCGCCTCCAGGGACACCTGTGAGGGAGGAGGTGAAACTGAGTGTATACAACTGCCCAAGGTGTGATTTTTATCTCAAACTATAATGTAATAAGATGTGATAATAAAAAGGCACAGGACTGAAACAAACCATGTCTTTTTTAGAATGTCAACCTGTTTTTACTGTACGCTGTAAAAAATGTTATGTAGTTTCCTGCTTTCTAAACAGAATACTTGTAAAGTTAGCTGATATAATATACATCAATGTATTCCTTTTTTAAAAAGCCATTAGCCAGAGATTGTATATTCCTCATATGAGTTCTGCTTCAAGAATCCCTTTATGCACCCAAAATGGTTTTGCCAATATCAAATGCATGGTAGAACTGGACCCAACGTTTTGTCTCATTTTAAATATCAGGGGTTTAGAAACCTCATAAGAGAAACATAATACACAACCAGTTCTTGCCTTTCCTAAAAACTCCTCTTCTTTCCTGACATTATTTCACAAGTATATTCTTAACGCAGGTACTATACAAGCCCCAAACCCTCTCTCATACTATTAAAGAAAATTAAACTTACTTAAGCCAAACTAAAACATGGTAGCTTGAAAACTCCTTGGGAGTAAGTAAAGGAGTACAGGCTCCCTAATTTTAAATTTTTGTACACCTACAGCACAAGCATTATATATAAAATAATTTTAAAGTATGACACACTCCAAAAGATGCTCTCAGAATACTTGAAAGTAGAAAGCACGTTATGACCTACTACTAAGCAGTCGCAGTTCTCAGTTACTTCAGTCTCAGAAGAGAGATCATGTTATTACATGATCAGGCCATAAAAAACAAATAGCTTGATTAGCAGATCATAGCTCCCGCTATCAGAGCTTTTCTCACAAATCTCTATTCTGTTTATTTTCAGATTTTAATGTAAGAGTCCTCAGGATAATCCATTAGTATTTTGGAAAATATCTATGGATCAAATGAATAAACATGATGGGGACATTGTCACAAACGCCTCTAGAGAACATGCTAGCTTTTATGGCCATTTTTAGTGGGTTACATGACCCTTTCTTTCTCTTTTACCAATACAGCATGCCTCAATTGTTGTTTTCTCTGAAACATGCCATGAATGTATTTCACAAAAAGAAGTCTCAACAGTTTTGACAAATAGTCCAGTTATCATCAGATGAAGAAAAAAAAAAGGCAAGAGGACAAATTGAGGTATAAAAAATAACTACTGTGTGCCTTGCTATGATTATAAGCAATGCCTATGTAAGCTTTAACATCCTGTTGAGATGAAACACCTCAGCTCCACAAGTATTCTGCTCCCGTTATTGGCTGTGCCTCAAGTTATCAGGCCATTTTTAAGCACGTGTCTGATTGTAAGCCCATGAATAGTAAAGTGCAAATGATTTCAGTGGGAGGGCTCACAGCCATAAAGCTTGCAATAGTCTTGCATTGGTGCTGCTGTTATTTCTGCTTGCTATTATTTTATGATGATGGCCTGTTTATTTTAGCTTGTGATCGACTCTTTGGCTCAGCAGCATGGGATCTACTGTCCCCATTGTGCCCTTTACAAATTTCCAACCTATATTGTGCTCTTTGCTCTCTATGATGGGTAAGATGCAGGGTAGCTGTGTAAAGCAAAGTTTAGCTTCTCCATTCCTCTCCCCCTTGCAGGGAATCAATTATCATGACTCGTGAGTCTAGCAAAGCTGGATTCCATCAGTCCTTCAGTGGGAGAGCTACCTGGGGGAAAGCACCCAGAAATGGTTATACTATAGTGAGTGGTATCGTTACTTCCAAGTCAGTACTGAAGTGTGAAGTGGCATTTCTGCCTGGCATTTGGAATTGACTGTGCTATAGGACGTGTCAAAAGAAGACATAAAACTAAGCTTTTGGCTATTTTGCTCCATTAAAGACCTCATAGTAATTTTCACAATAGCATCATCAGCGTTATGGCTGATTTCAAATTGGGATAATTGCATTCTGCTTACCTGAATTTCTGTTCTGGAGTTCAGCTGGATAAACTAACTCTTTTTTGCTGCCAGAATTCAAATGTTGTGTAGAGGCACGATCCATTCTGAAACAATTGTTTTTTTCCTCTCCAGAGAGAGGTTTATGGCAAATCAGATACTGTAGTGGTAAATATTAGAACGATACATATAAATAAATAAAGGAATTCAAGAGTGGTTGAAGTGATTCCTGTACACATGCACATACACAAGCACATGACCCTTCAAGACGAGAGGCAGTAGATGAGACACTATACTGTAAGACATCACAGTGTTATTATGCTTTGTATGAAGGATGCTATATAAAATATTAATGTATTTCATTAAAATGACTCTTAATGTCAATATGTAGTGTGACTGTGCCATGATTTCTTATGTTAGTAGGTGCTTTACTAGAAGTTATAACTTTACATTATTCAACCACAATAGTCTCTGTAGTAAATGTATTGTCTCTGTTATCAACTTACTTATGCCCCATGAAAAACCATTGCTATGGTGATGAGTATTTTATGGCACAGTATTCGCCTAATTATAAAACTGTTTTCTAGCAGAGGCGCTAACATTATTTTCAACAGCAAAATGCATTTTCAAAATTAAAATATATGCAAATAATTGAGCCATAATCCTCAATGGATGGTATTTTTGATTGATACTTATTTCTGTGTATTAAAAATGTAAGTGGTAAATGTAAAAGTTATTGCAATGGGTGTTTAAGTGGGCTTATTTTTATAACTCTAAAGCAATATCTACCTTTGTTATTTGCTGATGGACTGTAGGTTGTTAAAGTGGAAAAGTTACAATGGAAATAAAATTATTCTATTTCTATATGAAGCATACGATCATACAAAAGAAAAACGCAAGATCTGGGTTTATTAAGCATTTATTTGTAAATAGCATCATCCCTTGAAAAATGACATATTTAGTTCTTTGACTTTATTGCCACTTCCATGGAGCTCAATGTTTTTCTTCAAATCATTATGATTATTATACTCGGTCTGAGAATTTGACACCTGCTGTTTCAAAACTTGATCACAAATGTTTCTGAATATGTATCAGATAGTACAGAATAGAGGGGAATACTATAATAATGTAGGAAGACTAAACAAAAAAAGGAAAAAAATGCTATTCCCAGTAAGAAAAATCAGTCAAAATAGTTATCTAGAATCTGGAGAGAACATGTTAGGTGCATTTAAATTAGTAACATGAAATTTATAATGCAGTGCTAAAAAAAAAAAAAAAACCCTGCTATCAGAGGAAGCAATATTGGTTGAATCCCATAACAAACTGTCTGTAGGAAAAGCAACAAGACTAACAGGCCTAGGACTGATAGTGAGATGGTTAAACAGAAAATGCCAGAAACGCTTGAATGAAAAAGAATAGAATGTCATTAGATAATAATGGGTAAGAACAATGTGTGCGATGTTGTGCTTTAATTTTTATTCATTATTTAAGAGGGAAAAGGCAAGGTATCTGATACAGTTTAATATCTACCATGTTATAATGAATATGATTGTGATATTTAAAGTTTTCTGGAAGTCTCTCTCTTTTATTCCCTTTGCTCTTAATTTCTTCTCCTTTGCCTCTTATTTGTAACTGAATGACTGAATATTTGTACTGCTAACTTGGCACAGGATTTTGAGATGCATGTTTGTGAGAGAAGCTGCAAAATATAAATCAAACTAATAAAGAGTATTGTACTGATGATTATTCAAATTGCATCATCCTTTAATAGAACGTGCTTCCTATAGGTTAAGCAGGCTTTCAATTTAATAAAGCATTTAGACATAATCTTAACTTCAAGCACGCGCTGAAGTCTGTCCGCCATCATCCAAATATTTAGGCATTTGCTTCAAGTGGACTGAAGCATGCACTTAGGGTTAAACAGATGCTTTGCTTAACTGAGGCACAGATCCTAAAACTGTGAGCCTGGTGCTTAATCTATTGAAGGCTTTCAACTCTGCTGGATGTTAGTTCTTTTATTATGCGTAAAGCTGTCCAGGCAGGATGAGATACTGACCCTAAAATGAGTAACAGCACATTCAGCCAATGTTTGTGCTCATGTCTATTATGAATAGAGACGGAATAAAATTAATGCCCAAAATCTGCCATATTTGGAAAAAGAAGTAAGGAAGGTCAGCTTTGAGGGGCCTGCATTTGGATATCGTAGCAGTTTCTGTCATTCGTCTAAAGGTTATTCATGTCAGATTACTATAGGTAAGGTTTGATTCCCAGCTGGTTTATTTTCTGTTTAGTTAGGGAGGGTTTTTTTTTAAGCTTTGGTGTATTTGTACAGCACAAATGCTGGTGCTTGCGTCATTACTTCAGGAAATCAGAAGTAGAAGGGAACTCCTATGTAGTCAATGTCCAGCCCACTGCTAATGAAGGCAACCACGTCGTATAATCCTATTAATAAATTTATTAGTTTAAACTAGTTAGATTAGTTTAAACTAGTTAGATTTTTTTCCCTCACTTCATTGCTCCTTTTTGGAAACTGTTCCAGAGCTTCAGTCCTCTGTTGGTTATAAATCATCTCATTTCTATCCCAGATGTGTTTACAACCAGTTTATACCCATTTGATCTTATGCCAACATTGTCTTGGATTTTAACCCCTATCTAGTTGAAGAAGCAGAGTAAAATATTTTAAAGGAGAAAAAGGGATTACATTGTTGAAAATCTATTATACTGACACAATAACAATTTAGAAAAGAAAATATATTCCTACAGCCTAAGTTTTAGACACACTTATTCCCTTTTGCTAGGACCTGTCAAAATCTAAAGCAAAAGTAGCTTTACCTTTGTCTTGAGAAAAAATCGTAGAAATCTGGATCCTCCTGGTGTGAAAAAAGACAGCTCCTATCAAGGAAAAAATTTAGAATCTATCCCTAGAATTAATGAGATCTATACAAAAGGTAACTTTGTCCCCTTGTTTCTGTCCCAGATTAACAGTTATTTTGAAAAGCCACTGGTCAAATCAGCCATCTCTGGGTGATTTGTTTCTCACATTCAGAAAAATCAGGAAATTAGCCTCCAAAATCTTCAAGATTTTTGGACTGAACCAGTTTAAGGTAACTTACACAAAAAACATTGTTCTATGAAGGCAAACACTGTTGTCTCCCTATCATTGAACTGGTCATGTAACAAGGATTTCCTAGTAAAGATGAGGTTTTGTTTTGGTTTTGGTTGCTTTGGTTTGTTTGTTTTTTTTTTTTTTTTTGGAAAGAAGATAATACAGACATCTTCCTGTCCTTGTTATAAGCACTGCATGCCATTCACTGGTCCTACGCCAAGCCTTTATTGCTCTTCTGCCATGTTTAACCTTGACAAAGGATGCTGGAAAACAAGTACAACTATTGGTGGAAGAGGAAAGATTTTCCAAAAGGTGTCGACTTCATCTTTTCAAAAAGAGGGGACAGGCCTCTGCATATGACTACCTCACTTTTGGCCACTCAAACATACACATATAGATAAAAATAATTTTCAATACACTGTATATGTGGTAATCTCAATTTTTGTTTCAGACAGAGTGAAATGAAAACACCTAAGGAATTTTCATTCACACTCAAACTTATAAAGTATTGTAAAGACCTCCTTAAACTGCAGCTCACATTTATAGGTTTTGATTTATGAAATACAAATCTTATAGAAAGGTGAAGTGTTTTTAAAAAAAAGAAATAAACAGAAAGCCTTCCAAATCTTGAACAGAGAAGGCATATAGTGATATTAAAACTAGGCTATTTGTACTTCACTGGTCACATCACAAAATATATAAGGTCATGGAAAAAAGTAATGCAACAAGGGAACTTTAGGCACACACTGAGAACTTGGAGCATCGGTATCACTGCTTCCTGGAAGTGAAGATTTTATGTTGGAAATAAATACACTTGTATCCAACTTTGTTGAAGTGAAGATCAGAGGAAGAAATGTTATAAATGTCTAAAGCCCCTGATAGGACACTGTCAGTCTTTAAGGATATCTTCCAGATAAATAAGCTTGTCACGCTGAACTCTTATCCGTCTTTTCAGGCTAATTAATCCTGTAGAGTTACTTCTACTTTCCAAGTATAGGGAAGAGAGTAAAAATATCCCATAAATAATAAGAATTATAAATGCTAGTGCCCAATCCTATTGATTTCACTTAGAGATGAGGGCACTCAGCACCTTGCAGGAGGCTCTTGCAACGTCAGACGATCAAGCCCTTATGCAGAAAGAAATCTTTCATTGATTGCTCTTAACTGTAAATGGTGTCATTTCAGAGGAAGTAGCACAGATTTTCAAATACTTTAGGACCCACTCTTGCAAACATTTATGCACAGGAGAACATTTACACAGGTGAGTAGATACAGTGGAGCCTACACACAGAGGCAGAAGCCACTCTCCCATGTCTATGTATGGAGAACTGTATTGTCAGGGGACAGACTTTCTCTTCTTCCTCGTTTTCCCTCACTAGCCACTTCCAGGCATGTGAACTGGATGTACACGGTTATTCCCTTACAAATCACTCACAGAAATGTTCCCTCTCCCTTACTTTCTAAGTCATTTCATACACTTTATTTCCTTTTAGTAGTATGAACCTTCCAGTACACCCAGCACCTGTCCCTTTAACACAGCACACAAGGTTCTTTTCCTCCATACTGTACATTATCCTCATTAACACATATCAGTCAAAAGCACTGTTAATTAAACTGGCAAGATGATTACACACGCCTCCATGTGCCCCCTCAGAGCATCCGCTTGCCAAGATTTTTTCCTCCCTCATCTAAAGTGGGTGGAGAAGGCCCTGAGTAAACCAGAATTTAATGCTTAAAAAAATCCCAGTGCATTGTTTTCTTGGAGCAAAATGGCTTACACATCATCACCACTGTCCCAAATAAATAAATGCTACACTGACACCAGTCTGTAGAATTAACATAACTAGCATATTTGATCTGTACAGACATATAAAGATATTTCTTTTCAAAGCTCCTTTTCAGATAGAAAATTCAAAATAGACTTGACTGACCTTGCACTCTGGACTAATGAGGAAGTCATAATGATTAACTTAAGCTGGGTAAAATCCAACAGGTTGGGGGGGTTGGGGAGTTTAATTTTCAATTTTTTTTCTTTGTAAAAATCTGAATAATTTCCCAGATTTCCTATTCACTTCCACTTGTTTATGACATTTTTTGCCAGGAAATTCACTAGCTTCCAGCAAACATTTCCACAGCATTTCAGAAGTTATAACCATTTTTGCCACATTGCCACAAAACTCTCTTAAGAGAGTTTGCAATTTTGTAATGTGCTTTGGATCAAGTTCTCTTCAAGAATACTATTGGAATGACAGGGCTGGAGGGTACAGTAGTGGCTGTTTCAGTGTTGGAGTATAAATAAAAGCAGGCAGTGGTGATCCCTGAAGCAAAGATAATGTACTTTTCTAGTACACATACACAGACCTGATAGCTACAACGTAAGTCATCCAACTGTCTTGCTAGCAGAACACAATTCTATGAAGCTATAAGAAAATGCTGTCTTGCAAGGAAGGAGATGAATCTGCAGAAATCCATCACTGAGACTGAAAATGCTAATTCCTTAACAGAACATAAAGATCTAAGCTCATGGGAAATGGGAGTAGTAGTCAGCTGAGTGCTAACACCCTATTCTCCAACACGAGACATGTCCTTTAATGTTGAAGACACAAATTAGGTGTAGATATGAAAGTGTCTTTCATATCCCATGATACTTTTTCAATTATTTTGTTCCCCATTCTGTATCAGAACAAGTCAAAATTTTGAAAATGTTTGCGAACAAAAGGGAAGTAAGAATGAGAAACCACGAAAATTTGCTGAAATTATTTTGAAGTGTTTTGTTGCAAACTCTATCTTTTGGAAGCCTTGGAAGCCAAAAGGTGACCTCAAATGTAAATATAGGCTCTCATTTGAAAAATTGTGATTTCACAAAAATGATAGTCTTCAATAAACATTTCCTAGTTTGAGCAGTCCAGAGTTTCCAGAAATTGTCAGAAAATTCTAGACTTGTTGCAATGGCAATATTCAAATCAGAATTTGAGAAATGATAGACCTACCTTAACAGAAAGGAAAATATTCTCTCTGCATAAAAGTTTTTCAAGTTGTCAGTAAATATTCATTTCTTTTTTTTGAATTTTGGTCACCTTTTGTTGACGAGAACAAGATTCTCTTAATATGACTTAAGTCAGATTTCCCGTCAATAGGGCCAACATGCACAGTCCAGAGGGGTAGGATCCTACATGCTGGCTCAAATGCTAATAGCAATATCTCTGTAAGTTCCACTCCTATAAATAAGTGATTATCAATTAAAGATGGAAAATGGGCCTAAAAAAAATGATCTTGAACAGCTACCCTAATGCATTTTTAAAATTCAATCGTTAACTTATTTTCTAAAAAATTTGAATTCTGATCATTTAGTTTAGAATTTGTTTGCTAACACTATCTGCTAGCTATGTTCCAAGTGCTGAAATTTAGCCACATTTGAGTAAACCATTTTAGGGAGGAGATGGGAAGAACACTATGTGTCTACATAAACATACACATACACTCACACTCAGATATTGAAAGGCCTTGTCGTATGCATTGAAGATAAGGAAAAACTACTTACAAGGTAGACTACAGCTTTGCATCAATACAGAATTTTTGGCTTGGTGTTTGTGCTACTTTAAACCTACATGGCTGGCTCAAAGGCTCAGTTGTAACGGGGACACCTTCCCAAAGTGACCTTAGGTTATTTTTGGCATGCAGGCAGAGTTCGCTATCCATCCCTTTCAGTACTGCCCTTGAAGTTTCAGTCTTGACATTTTGAACCTATTTGCAGGAAATGAGTATGCACTACAGGCACTACTGGACCTGATTCCATCCTCTTTAGGTCAATAGTAATTTTAACATTGAGTTCAATAGACACCTATGATGGAAAGGGGCTTGATGTTGCAGTTTGGTCAGTGCTGCGACTTGTCGCAAAACCTGGGCCTAAATTTAATAAATGAATTCTCAAGGAGGACAGATAACTTCTAAAGCAAAGCACCTCCCTTTTCTCCTGCATGATCTCCACAAAATGTCTAAAAAATTTGAATTTTACATTTTTTATGCTATGAATTATATTGGATCATTGTGAATCTGTACAATTGTCAGGAAAGCAGATTGATGTCACTAGCATCAATTTTTTAAATGCATTTTTAGAACGTGGATGAAAGAGGTGAGAAAAAGAAAGGATTACAGTTTTTATGTAATCAAAAATTAACTTGTTCTCCAATTTTGTCTCTGCAAAAGTCAGAATTAGGAATTAGAAGCTATTTGGAAAAGGATATTAATCCAAATTTGTTATTCAAATTTTTTCCCTTCCATTAAAAATGTTCACATGTTTTATGTGATTCTTTTCTAGTGTAGCAAAAAGTATTATTCTGAGGAAGTATAAGTTTGGGTTTGTTAGAACTTCCTTTATAGCTGTTCTTTTGAGACTTTTAGACACAAAATACTGAGCACATCCAGCAAGAAAGTATAATAGGGCAGATTCAGCATAGCTAAGTATATCCATACATGCATGTACTTCATAGTCTAAGTAAAATCTATGCAAATATTAACTAGCTAATAAACGGACAAATAACATAGTCCGCAGTTACCCTCAAAGTATGAGTACAAAGTATAGGGGTAAAGTAATTTAGATGAGCTTGACTACCTAGAAAAAGCGCATGCTGTTGTTTAGCTATTATTTCATTATAGACTGAAGATGTTACTCTGTGGAGGCATACAACATACAGTAACACAAGACTCCACAGGCCAGGGAAATTCTCAAAAATAGCTTGTGTTTCGTGCAGTCTTATGTTTGCACATTACAAGGACAAAAATTACTTCTTCAGGAAGACCTTTATGAGTTTGGTAGGAATGTGCTATCAGAAGCAAGAATATGTAGACTCCAAAGTTAAAGAAATAGCTCTTCCTTTCTCATCAGTTTAATTCATGTGCAAGAATCTAGCTTAAAACAATCTTCATAGCGATTTACGTGATGTTTATGAACGCATAGGTTTGCTTTGGTGTTTTTTAACATATAGGCATTTCTACTGATGAAACTGTTTGAAGCAGTCAAACTTTTCTGCTGTTTCTGGACACAAGGTACTTCAACAGGACAGCAACAAATACATACAAATTCATTATGCAGCACTTAAGATGAAACAGAACCAAAATTTTGAATTTAAGCATCTGCCAATGTTGTGAGGATCAAGAAGCAAAATTATTTCCAAAGTTATAATCATAGACTCTTACTTAGAAGAGGATAAAAGAAATTCAAAAATACAATGATCCTAAACTTCGGGCATTTAAAGTACAGATTGGAACATAGATCTGAACTGCACAACTCTGATTATTTAATTCTTAGTGCACAGTCATCATCAAAATACCTTCTGTGGCAGAGCATTCAAATGTACTTCACTGTGATATTTCAGTATACTATAAATGCAGTAGCATGGAGTGACCCTTTGCATCTTTCTGCATTTATACCACAGCCCAGATGTGTAACCTACTGGCCATGAAGGATCTAACTTTCTCCTTGGTAATTACAGAAAGCAATGTGCTAAAAAATTAAAGGCCTGTTTTGATGAAACATCTTTGTGCCATCCAGCTTGTACAAAAATGATCAGTTGTGGCCATGCATGACCAGAAGAAAATTCAAGTAGCTAAGGACAACCCGTAGCTTGAGTGAACACTGATAGAAGGGACTTAGTAAGTGTTGAGTATACTAGGAGCAGAGAGGAACTGACCTCTGTTTCATAAATCCTTCCTAGGCCTAATGTCTATGTTGCATAACAACCCAGTGGCATAAGAAAGAGAGGTCACAATGCTCACATCATTGTGAGATCCAAGCTGACGCAAACAGATACAACTATCTTATCTATGACCCTTTTTTTACCACATGTGCCAGACATATTCTAAGATCAAATTTTTTACCTCAGTGGGCAAAAGAAATCCCTCTGATTATCACCAGCAAGCAACACATAATATATCCGTAATGACTATATTGGACTAGTTAGTGTTCTAGATTAATGTGAATATGCCACAGTTTCAAAACATATAACACGAGTAGGAAAAACAAGCAAAACTATGCAGTGATAGCCTTTGGGAGGTAATAGAATTAGTAGGTTTGATACAAGCTTGGATCACAGTGGACATGATTATCGTTCTCTGAAGTGTACTGCAGGAGATACAAGCTTTAGCCCAACCAGTTATTCTTCCTTCGAAACCTACTATGTTTACACAATGATAAAAGACTCTTAATTTTTCTGAATTACAGCTCAAAAAAAAAAAAAAAAAGGAGATGGAGAGGGAAATGTAATAATGCAACCCAACTGGAATATTCCTATGATTTACAAGGGAAAGCACATTGGAAAGGTAGTTTGGGGAATATGACAGTGATGTGAAGGGACTTTAGGCATGTAGGCCATATCTACCATCTGTTAAATTTTCCATTTTTACAGGGCTTGAAAAAGGCACTCGCCCACTTGCAGTAATGAGTGAGAAACATTTTCTGATGAGTACAGGCAGCAGCAGAGTGAACTTTACAAGTCTCTGTCTGTTTCCTTGAAATGCTTAGAGGCTACCGCAGAAGAAACAGATCAAGTTTAGGTTGGTGAAAGAGACTTCCCACCACTTTAAGTATGAATATCATGTTACTAGTATAAAAGTGACTGTGCAAATAAGCCAACAAATCGAGTTTAAGTAAGAATAGTCCTTATTCTTTTTTTTGAAGCATCTGGTCCCAGGTGATCTTAAAGACAGGACACTAGCATTTCTGGGTCACTACTTTAATTTATTATGGCAGTCACTTTACTCCTGCAATCCAAATGATTTGAGTATTTGTTAATACAAAAGTCACTGCAATAGCAATTATGTTCAGGTTCTGAGCAAGCCATCAATGAACAAAATGTTTCTAGAGACCTGAAGAGACACAGGCTAAGCTGAATTTCTTCATAATCAAAAAGTAATAGGGAAAAAGTGCTTTTCTTTCATTTCTCACAAACCTCATATAAGAAGCATATGACAAACTTCTGCAATGTTAGTCATACACCCTAAGCCAGAATTTAGTGACAAAATCATATCACTCAAAGACAAAAAAGATGTCCACTGTTTGCTTCCCTGACTAATTTTTATTTAGACACTGACTAAACAGTTCTGAACTAGAACTATATAATACTTTCCCTTTAATAGTATTATAGAAAGGAAAGGAAAGGTGCCAAAAGCGATTTCTCATAGAACTAGAAAGCTGCAATATAGAGTACTAATTTTCTTTGAACTTTCCACAAAGGATCAGTTGAAGATCAGTTGGATTAATTTAAACTATTCAAGCTGTGCACTTCAAGTATTTATGATCTTCTCAGCCACAGTTAGGCACATGGTTTGACCAGTGAGTATAACTTACCATTGGAAAATAGGAGATGGGCATAGATAGAATTTCTATCACGTGAACTTCTTCAGTGAGCATAGTTAGTATTTCCCCCACTTCTCACTCAGTCAGAAACTAAAGGTTTGATACAGAACAATCCTTTGGTGAAATTATCCAGTTTATATAAGGTCACAAAGGTTCTTCTGGTCTTGCAATCCATGCCTTGGCTTGCACATTGAACTGCTTGCTAGAGAGTACATTAAGGTCTATCAAGCTGCAGATGAAATCTCTCTCACACCTGTACCTTTCATTTTATGGACAATTGTTTGCTACAAAGTATTAGAACTGAAAAGGACCAGTACAGAGTCACTCCAGGAATAATAAATGGAAATTGAATGTTGAAAATTCATCAAAAGGGATATTTTTATAAAATAGCCCAAAAGTTCACAAACAAGAGATACTGAACAGCGTGTGGGTTTTGACCTCTGCAGGATTTGACCTCTTTGCCACTATTGGTTCTTTCTACGGATATCCTCCCTGTGCTATTTTTCACTCTTATGAGGAGACGTGGGAATGATGCAAAACCACCCACGTGGTCCAAAATATTAGAAATATTGTTATTTTCTGTCTATCTACAAGCGTTATGTTTTACTCCCTGTTCTCCTGATTGACCTTTCCATTATTAAAAATAACAGGCATGTGATGTCATCATTTTGAATGAATTTCTACAACCTCTGCAATTTAAGGGCTGAACCACATCTGGTACAGTGGTTAGGCAAAGTCACTCCTTACTGAACCTGCCAAATCTCAATCTTATACAATTATCTATTACGAAGATAGAGGCACCTATAAACAACCATTCTTTTGCAATGTATGCACACAGCATACATTACTGTTACAATGTTACTGTAGAGTGACTAATATCTCTGGATCATTAAAATATTTTTCAGTCAGTATATTCATAACTATAACAAAATTTGTGCATTAAATTACATTGGGTTGTTCCAGAAAACAGCCTAGCAGTTTTCATGACAGACAGAAATAAAAGGCAATGAAATTATGCTGATTTTTAAACATAATTCTCCAGTAGTTTAAGAAGAATAAGTTTTTCATTTAAAAAAGCCAGCAGGATCAGCAGGCAACTAAGTTCTGTTTTAGTTGAAAATCAGTGGGAGGGAATATAAAGCCATATTTTTTTTCCTAAACGGAACTGGAGCAGCAGCAAAGCTAACAAGTTGTAATCAGCCAAGATTTTTTTTTTTAACATATCGCAAAAGAGGTACTTTTTAAAAATCTATAGCACCCCAGTGCAATATTACAAAGCATATTTGCTTCAAGTAATTATTCTTGCAGTAGAAAATATGAAGAAAGTCATATCTCAGAAAAGGTAGGAGAGAGAATTACAATAGCCATTTACAATTATAATCTACTTTATTCATTTATATTTACAAATTCTGCAATAATCAACTATCTTATGCTGTATCCTTCTCGAAACTGAAATTCAAAGAATTGCCTGTCCACATGTGATGACAGGTGAATACTCACCAGCCTAAAGTCAGGAAAACAACAAAAAATTCCTCCAGCCATCCAGCTTTGAGCTCAATCCTTCTCAATAGAGTGGAAATAGTAAAGTGGACTTTTCAGCTTACTACGAAGGTCAAAAAATCAGATGAATGGTAAACCAACTGTAAGAGAGAGCTCTGGAGAAATCATTACTAAAGACTGTTGTGCTAACCTCCCTTCCACAAATGTCTCCATTGATTCTACTGGGCTTTGGATCATACCCAGGTCGATTTGATGTCCACTGCACTGTTAGCTGAAGAGAGAAGATCTCTCAAATAGGCAAATCCTAGGCCACTAGTGATCTGAGGACTAATGCCAATAATATGAAGTGGCCAGAAATTTACTGCCAGGACACGTCCACAGAAAAATAATTTTTAGCACATATCAACATTCTGCACTGAACATTTGGTTCAGCTTCCACATAGTCTCAAAGGTATACCTACTTTTCTCTTTTACAAGAAAAAAGAGCTGCACTAGCTGGTACAAGTATCAAGAAACTGAAAAAGGGCAGTTGGCTTAGAGTAACTTTTCTGGCATTGTTCACTAGATTCTACCGGTTTCCTAAAGGATTTGGATTTGCTGATGTAAAGGTGAACAAACCTGCAAACATAAATGAAAACTTCTTCTGAAAATAATTCTTTATTTGCTGCTTTCTATCATAAGGATTTTTAAAGTAAAATATGTACATATCATCAGTATAAGGGGAGAGTTATAGTTGTAATCAGAAAATAAACAGCCAAAAATTTCTCTAAAAACACATTGGACTGCAAAAAATTGTAGGCTGAAGAGGAGCTCTAGGAAGAGATGAAACAAGAAAGATGAAAAGAATTGTTTAATATTTTAACAGTAACATTAAAGGGCTACAAATCTCAAATATTAGCAGGATTTTAAGTTTGTAAGGTAATGAACAGTTGTTTGAGACTCTCTTATAAAAGTTCCTTGGAAAACCTATTCTTGAGGTTTAACTTTGCATTACATTACATATTGCTTGGAGCACTCTCTGTGATATAGGTGGGAAATTCCCAATATCCCTATGTCATACATGCCCCTAATGTGCAACTGTATTTACATCCATGGTATCAATGCACAAAACTGATGTATTAAGCATTGTTCCACCATCTGAACCACTGTGTCTTGGGTCACATTGTAATCAACACCAAAATTTTACCATCTCTGATCCCTTTTTTGAAAAGCTGACCGAAGTGCTTGCAAAACCAACAAGTGCCAAAACTGAAAATCTCTCTGATACAGATTAAGTAGTTCAGCTCAGGTCCATCTTAAATTCAAATTAATCTCAAATAATGAGACTTTCTATTGCTCTGTTCCCAAATTTGTCTCTCCCTGGCAAAAACAACTTGACTCTTTGGGACGTCATCTATAAATTTTAGTGCATAATTTCTTTCATAGGAATGGCAAGATTATCAAAGTTTTCTATTGTTAGGTTTCAGTCACAGAGAGGTCAAGTAAGAGACATATGACCTCCAGATTTGATGTTTAATTGACTGCAGCTGTTCTATAGTCTGGGGAATAATTGGCATGTAAAAGAGCTTTAAACTATGGGCACTCTGATTCCCTCACCCTGACAATAGCATTTGACATCATTAAGGCGGAAGGATGACCTGCGTGGCTGACCAAACCAAGCCTCAGGTCACTTTAATAATTAAAAAGATAAGCGTGATCAATAACAGCAAGCTGTAGCAGTTTACAGCACAATAACTGGTTGCATGTAGTATAACTGGCAATAACAACCTCATATTTATTATGACTGGGTGAAAGTAGGAAGAAGGAGGGCAAAAAAAATGTAGCAAAGTGCAACTGTATACATTTGTTTTCTGCTCATCAATATTTAGCTTGTAATGGAATTTCAGTGACCCATTGACTAAATGCATAGCTATAATCAGCACACAGGTTTTATTTAAGCATTGATCTTTCAGTCAAAAGCCCCATAGCACATCTTGAGAAATTCTGACTTGTGAGGCAAAGCAGGAAGTGTTATAATGACCAACAGACTATGCTCCATTCTGTACACATATAGATAATTGCACAGACTTTGAGACATCTTAGGCAAAATACTGCTAGCAGCTCCAAAAGCAAGAAGGTTTTCTGGTACTAAGTAGCAGTGGTATGTATGCATCTAATTTTTGGAAAAATTTGTGAAGGTTTAGAACACAAAACCTTTTTCAGACTATCAAAATTCATAGCACCTCTACTTACTGCAAACTGTCTCTCCTTTAAACTATCACACAGTTGCCTAATTGTGAACTAAGAAACAGTGCTCTGTAAAACTGTAAAACTTGTCAAAAATCAATTGATCCCTCTTGATAATGCAAAAATATTTCTCTGCCATTTTCCTAATGTAACAGAAAACACCTCTAATGGCATAATTTGGTTAAAAAATAAGCCTAACTCTTATAATCTCTTTCCTACTTTGTGAATATTTTGTAATCTTAAAACTAGGTCTCTTTAAATAGAAAAAAAAAAAGAACTATTTGGACAATGTTTAGAATGTAAATGTATTTAAAAAGCAAACTAATTTAACATTCCCACTCAGCTCTCCTAGGCATACATCCACTGCCTATGCATATTGTTTAATTTACATCATTTGGGATAAATTCCAATACTATAACTATTCTGATTTAAACCAGCTGAATCTCTTCTCTCATGTTTGTAAAAGGCAGTTTAGCGGGTAGTGCCAGGAAACTAGAGTCACCAGGAAGCACAGCAATATGCTTGTTCTGAAGGAAGATTTCCACCTGTTACTCTGTTTTCAGAGCCTGTGTTTAACCTGTTGGAGTTGTCATGACAATAACCTTTGCCATCAGTTTAAACTAGGCTTTAAGTTGCTTGTTTCTGAGTAAAAAAACATCATTGTAGGGCTGTAAATGACACCCCTCAAACTTTAGCCTTTGTTGGCTGATAGACCTCTTGAAATACAGTACACAGCAAAACTATATCAAGATTAGAGAGCCTAACCGGTGATAACTTTCAGTGTTATTATCTTAATAAACTTTCTGTACTTGATTAGCCTGGATAAACAAGATATAGATCAGTCATGATAGCTGGAAAGCTACAGATAAGGTGGTCATCATTTCCAGATAAAAATGCCCATCTATTCTAAGATTGTAATCAAGAACCCTGTGCTGATATTTAGTCTATTCTTACATGGCCTCTAGCTAATTAAATACTAACATGAAATCCATTGTTAATGCTTTCTCTTTTCATTTAATTCACTTCATTGTATCTAATCTGTGCCTTGTAAAGATCATAGAATACTGAAAAACCTTATAGAAGGTTATAAAAGCCACTTACACCTAGCTGTCTCATGCAGCTGAAGGTTGGGGAGTAGCGGGGTTTCTAACTCACTGCTCTTTGTTGAGAACTAGAAACATGCCTGTACTGCAAACCCAAATTCGGGTAACTCCATATTTCAGGAAATTCTTTCTGCTGTGCAAATTCCCATCCAATTTTTTTAGTCAGTACCGCTCTTATGATTCCCACTGTGGATTTTTTCTGTTCTACTTTGTGGGGTCTTGTTTTAAAAATTTAGGAGATGTAGGGTTTTATTTGTTTATTTACAAGTTGAGAAAGAGAGATTACCAACACCTTACTTGCTCAGGAGTGTGAATGAATAAGTATTAAGACTGAAAAGGATCAGGTGTGGAAGCAATTCTCTGCCAACCTTCTCTGCTTCTTTGCACAGATATATTTGAATGGATTATAGAAAAGTAGTTACCTCTCCTATTTAAGGCTGCTGGAAGTACTGCTACAGTATTGTTCCTTCACAGCTCCTCTGGCCCAGAGTTATTTCTCAATATGCCCAGATATATAATTTTTCCTTCCTAATTTCTTAGAATACAAACTATCTAGCTGTTTATCTAGAGTGACTTCTAACTTTGCAGCATATGAGCTTGTAGCCTATGTGCCTCTATCTGATCAGTTAGTATATGTGTTGTGCTTTGAACTCGGAAATATTATAAGAGGTATGTCTTTATTATATCAACTATTGTGAGTGCATCTTCTTTCAGTCATTATTCATATAAGTGCTTTATGCTGACAGCTTAACGATACATTACTAGATTGCCTTTTTTAACCTTAAAACATTTGGTCTGTAACTCATTTCCACTTATTTAGGTACCAATAAACAGACTAAATCCTTGTTTTCTCCTGGAGAAAACTAAAATCAAATTATATGTTTCATTTATCACTTGCATTACCACTACTACCTCTACTATTAGTACCATTCTCTTCTTCTGGAATTGACTATTCTGCACTGTGTTCTAGCTTCCATTTCTCAGTTGTCAACTGACTTTGCTGTGTAGTGGTTTTGAGAAAGCTATCTTTAGTGCTCAAGGATGCCTGGCATTGCAGTGTTCTGCCATTTCTAACTTCTCTATATCTAACATAAATGTCTTTCTTTCAAGGTACAGTCTATTAATTAATCTCTTCAAAATTATGCTAGGAACTTCAGTGTTTGTTCCATTTGTTTTATTTCAGTCAATAATGTAATCACAAATGAATTTCACATCCATCTATCGTGCCCATTTTTCAACTCTTTATCAGGTCATACTTCTGAACAGCTGCCTCTACCATGCATTCCAACTTCTAGCTGTGCTTTACTACACTATTTCTCTCTCTTTTCCAGCCCCTGTGGCCTCTCTTTATCTTAGCCCCTGCTATGCCAGGTGTCCTCCCCACATTAGTTCCAGACCTTCTGGGCATACATGTTTCTGTGTCCCCATCTTCCTTTGGAAAAGAAAAAGGAGGGGAAAAAAAGCAATTTCCATGCAAGCCTTTATACCCTATTTTATCTTAGCCCTACAGGCAAACAGACTTCTAACATAGCTTTAGGAGCTTCTTGTATGCACCTGCTTTCAAGAACCTCTCCCTCTCTCTCTGCCGTTAACCCAAGTCCAAGATAAGCATACCTTCTTTGTCTATCCTGATTTCCCCCACTACATATTTTCTTTCATGCTTCTTTTCTTCTTCTACCAATTTTCCTTCTAATTTTAATCCACTGTCTCAAACCCACCAACAAATTTCACACAATATTTCAGATTAATTCATCAGCATCTGTGCAAGCATACTAACATAAATTCATCTTAAAACATCACAAGTGTCTATATTATAGAAACCTCGGTCGTTTCTGAGTTCTAATACAGTATTTATTGTGACATCATTCATGAAGTTTATCTTGACAGAAAAAAGACTGAAGCTATGGTCATACATCATTGCAAATTGCTCTAGTTTGGTAGTGCTCAATTTTCTAAGTATCAAGAAATGTACATGGAAACATGTAATCAGTCAGAATATGACTGTATTTCAAGTACCTAAAGATGATGAGCAAATTTTACTACCAGATGTCTTCAGTTGCCACTGAGTAGCTTAGTCTATTTGAAGTAATAGATGTTAGGTCAGATATTAGAGTACTGAAAATAAATGGGACTGGCTATTACTATTCCTTTGTTATTCTGGTATCAGTATAGAAATATCAGTGGACTCAATGGACTTTTTTCTACAAGGATCAAAGGCTATTCCTTCTTTCCTAAACATGCTTGCATACAGCTTTTTTCCATTGCCTGACAAAAGCCACTATTGGCACCAGTGCCAAGCATTTGTGAATAATCCTGCCTGCAGACACCCAATGTACAAATTCATACTTCTGCTTTTTATAAACACTGTTTCAGCTACACCATCTGAGCATAAGAAATTAGCTTCAATATAACAGAGGGTGTTGTTCAGTTGGACGTACATTCACCAAATCTTTTCAAGATTAGATTTAACTTCATCTCTACTTTCCTTTTCTGATGTTTTTCTTGTGGAGAGAGGTGGATGGAGAGAAGACAGAGTGGGGACAAATTGTTCTCAACCTACAATTAGGATCCACAGGAAAAAATAGACTCTCCTATATAACTTAATATTTGCTTCCCACAAATAAATTCAAATGCACTAGAAAGATGCAGATGACATGCCACTTTCATTTATCTTAAGATGTCAGGCCAGCCAACTCCATTCCTGCTGATGAAACTTTTATCTCATCAATAACCTCTCTGTCATTCCTTAAATGTCTTAGTCTGATTTAGTTTTGAATGCAGATTCCTGTTGGGTGTTTTTTGTTTGTGGGTTTTTTTTTTACGATAATCTATCCTCAACACTAGGTCAGTTTCTAAAGAATACCTTCTTCTTGCAGTATTCATAACTTCATAACTACCCTTTATTTGCCAACGCCTAAAGCAATTTTGCTTTAAGGTAAGGCAGAAAGCAGGACTCTAATCTCAAAGATCTTACAGTTTCAAAGGACAGGTGATGAAATGAAAAAGGATAACGAAAGGAAAATTGGCTGGGGAAAGACTGCTAAGATAGGATTCCCAGTTTAGTAAGGCACCTAGGGAAATGTTTATCTGTGAGCAGATGCTTCAGTGTTTTGACACATACAAGTCATAATGGCTACTCAGTTCAATCATACAGCTTTTAGACACTAATATTGACCCTTTACTAAGCAATAATAGAAATTTCAAAGGATTCAGAGAAGAAATCAGTGATAGAAAATGGCTATATATACTGATTGATTTCCCTTACCTAACTTTAATTCTGAAATGCTAGATGTTTAGTACAATCTGGTTGATCAGGCTTCTCTGTAGCTGTGAGAAAGAGGAGAAGTTCAGAGAGCAATTTGTCCTATTGAAAGGCAGGATGTGTAGACACTGGTTAAATGATTCACCTTTTAGACTTGACATAGGTTCTCCACTGACTTTGGAGAGAGTCTGGAAGACATCTAACTTTTCCCTTGCTAAAGCTACACATTAAGTATAACTCCCTTTATGTATGCACATCTGTCCTAGAGTCCTAGAACCTGTAAAAAACATGCAGACAGTTGTCCTGAAACCTCCCTCTCTGCATCCACATACAGTTTCCTAGAATTTCTGCTAGTAGTTTCAACTCTAGTTACAAGTAATAGGGAAAAGAACAAACTCTCTGACAGCTAACCACAGCATGTCTCTTAAAAAACTATTTGTATAGAGAAATAAACACTACAAGTTTTTCTTTCACCACTTGCACACTAAGAACATTATCACTGTTGTTGAAAGACAGCACCACAGGTTAACACTTGCCATAACCATGCTTGTTACTTGTCATACAGGAGGTGCTAAATTGTGATATCCAGTGATGGGCTGAGTAAGGGGCACTGCAAAACTGTTCAGCTCCTTGGAAAGGTCAGTGACTGCTCAAGACCTAAGGGGAACACATTACCTCAATGACCTGATGCTGAGAAGGGGTATGCAGGTCACCTTACAGCTTCGTGCCCTGACTTGGGTCCTGTGGGCTCCAGGTGACACTTTGGGGATATTCCCTTCTACTGCAAACAAGATGAGACCACGAGCAGGTTGTGCAAAGATCAGGGAATCTTACACAGAAAAGTATACAGTGTGGCACCTTTATAAGTTTCAGAAAAGAAATGGTATAACTCCAGACCCTGGGGACAAGAGAGAAAGTCTGGAGAAAGGAAGACTTTCCCTTAGCCGAGGAGGATCAAGTTAGAGATCATGTGGGTAAACCTGACGTCCACAAATCCATGGGCCCCGATGGGATGCACCCACGAGTGCTGAGGGAGCTGGCGGATGTTATCGCTAGGCCACTCTCCATCATCTTGGAAAGGTCCTGGAGATCAGGAGGGGTGCCTGAGGACTGGAAGAAAGCCAATGTCATGCCAGTCTTCAAAAAGGGCAAGAAGGAGGAGCCAGGAAACTACAGACCTGTCAGCCTCACCTCCATCCCTGGAAAGGTGATGGAACAGCTCCTCCTGAAGGTCATCACTAAGCATCTGGAGGACAAGAAGGTGATCAGGAGTAGTCAGCATGGATTCACCAAAGGGAAATCATGCTTGACCACTCTGATAGCCTTCTCTGCTGGAAGGACTGGCTGGGTAGATGAGGGGAGAGCAGTCAATGTTGTCTACCTGGACTTCAGCAAGGCGATCTCCCATCACATCCTCGTAGGTAAACTCAGGAAGTGTGACTTGGATGAGTGGACAGTGAGGTGGATTGAGAACTGGCTGGATGGCCGAGCTCAGAGGGTTGTGGTCAGTGGCGCAGTCAAGTTGGAGGCCTGTAGCTAGTGCTGTCCCCCAGGGGTCAGTCCTGGATCCAGTCTTGTTCAACATATTCATCAATGACCTGGAGGAAGGGAGAGAGTGCACCCTCAGCAAGTTTGCTGATGATACTAAACTTGGGGGAGTGGCTGACACACCAGAAGACTGTGCTGCCATTCAGAGGGACCTGGACAGGCTGGAGAGCTGGGCAGACAGGAACCTCATGAAGTTCAACAAAGGCAAGGCCAGGGTCCTGCACCTAGGGAGGAATAATCCCATGCAGCAGTACAGGCTGGGGGCTGCCCTGCTGGAAAGCAGCTCTGCAGAAAAGGACCTGGGAGTGCTGGTGGACAACAAGTTAAGCATGAGCCAGCAATGTGCCCTTGTGGCCAAGAAGGCCAATGGTGTCCTGGGGTGCATTAGGCAAAGTGTTGCCAGCAGGTCGAGGGAGGTGATCCTCCTCGTCTCCTCAGCCCTGGTGAGGCCCCACCTGGAGTCCTGTGTCCAGTTCTGGGCTCCCCAGTACAAGAGAGACACGGCACTCCTGGAGAGAGTCCAGCGGAGGGCTACAAAGAGGACGAGGGGACTGGAGCATCTCTCCGCTGAAGAAAGGCTGAGAGAGCTGGGCCTGTTCAGCCTGGAGAAGAGAAGACTGAGAGGTGATCTGATCAACGTGTACAAGTATCTGAAGGGGGAGTGTCAAGAGGATGAGGCCAGCCTCCTCTCCGTGGTGCCCAGCAACAGGACAAGAGGCAATGGGCACAAACTGAAGCACAGGAAGTTCCATCTGAACCTGAGGAAAAACTGCTTCGCTGTGAGAGTGACTGAGCACTGGAACAGGTTGCCCAGAGGGGTAGTGGAGTCTCCTTCGCTGGAGATATTCAAAACCCGTCTGGATGTGATCCTGGGCAATATGCTGTAGAGGACCCTGCTTGAGCAGGGGAGGGTTGGACTAGATGATCTCCAGAGGTCCCTTCCAACCTCAACTGTTCTTTGATTCTATGAACTTTAAATGGAGAAACAGTATCTTGGCTGACCAGAAAAAGAAAAAGAGTAATGTTGTAGGAATGGGAGATATAAAGCACAGAGACCCTCAAAGAGAATACCAGTGAATGAGGTGTCAGGCTTGGTATCACTGGGAGGGTAAAGAGGAAAGGCAGCGTGATGTGATAATTGACAAGTCTAAGCCATAAGGATGTTTTCTAGATACAGGAATGTAGAAGCAAATCAAAGTTTTTCTCATACCAGAGTAGGCTTCAGCCCTGCCTAGTCTATTGTACTACAGCTCTCGGTGCTCAACTCTAAGACGATTATGTCCGTTTAAAATATAATTTTAGTCACTCTGCCCTTTTTATTTATTTATTTTTTTTAACAAAAGGCAAAATTCCTTCCTGACCATTGCTGGTACTATAATCAGCTTATGTCCTGAAACGTGTGATTTGATTATCCTTATTATCTTGGCTTTCATAGCTATAAAAATATTACTAGTAATAATAAAAGTATCTGCCCCATTTTACTCAAGACAAATTATTTTACGTGGCTACGTCCCGTGGCAATGTACTCAGCAGGTCAAATATATATTGCATATTTGAGCTTATAGAAAACTTTATGGTCCACGAATGAGGTTTCAAATTTTACAAATCTTAAGAGAGCAAGGCTTCCCCGTGATTTGACAGGTGTTTCTACTCACTAGAGGATGATAAGGGTACTGAAAGGATGCTTCACGATACTGTGGATTTTCTCTGTGAGGTTTAGGGGAAACTTTGAGGTTCTGAGCTCACAGGTTTATTTAAATTATTGTACAGTAAGTCCAAAAAATGAAGGTATCTTCAAGTAACTTTATTAAAGTTCTTCATTTTACAGGCCTGTAGCTGTGGGCAAACGTTGCTGCTGACACGCTGCGGGGCGAGCCGGCCGCCTCACGGCCGTTTTGGGTGTCAAACTGGAGAGGCCTGGACCCCATTTTCATTAAGGTTCGCAGCTCCTCCTGCCTGCAGAAATTTCTGCCAAGCTAAAGGAGGCGCCTCCCGTTTTCTCTGGGCTGAAAAACACACATGTCTCCTCAAAGGAAAAGTAGCGCTAGAAGCAAACTGCAACTTAGGTACCGGCGGTTTGAAAGAGGACACGCTGCGGGCGCCCGGGGCCCTGGGCGAGCTGCGCACCGGCCGACGGGGAAGGGGTTAAGCACGGCGCCGGCGCAGGATTAACGGTCAGTGTCAGGGGGCAGAAAGGGAGAAACAGCATCCAAGAGGCCGGCATCCCGCTGGGCATAAACTTGACCTCCTGCCGACCCACAGCTGTCAGGGAGCCCTAAGAGTCACGGTCAGGTCCAAAGTGAAGCGATCTGACCCAGGGCCACCGAGTTGCCATGGCAATGACCTCCGGCTATTATTTATTGACTGGCTGCTCTGCATGCTTGACTAGGCCTCTGGTCGCCGGAGAAAGATGTATTGATTATACATTAGTCTGCTGGGACTGGCTGGCATCGCAGGCCTTTGAGAAACGCCTACCAGCGCCCACACATTATTAGGTTTGGCATAATTCTAAAAGGACACATAGGATGGTTTTATTTTACCTGGCAGCCATGACATTCACTGATATAAAGGATATAATCACAGAAACGGAGTAAGATATTAATGTGGAATTTTGTACGATAACGTTGGGAGCTCCAGGCTGCAAATGCATACACTGCTTTCTAACATGTCACCATTTAATTTAGCATCCAAAATGCTCTACCCATGCATATTTTCTCTCTTTCTGTCAGCTGAAACTCTGAAACAAGGGCATTTTAAAAATTCAGGATACGATGACCAAAAATACCAGAAGGAAGTCTGATTTTTTTAACTGCTTAGTTAACTTTATTCTATTTAAAAAACAAAAAGTTTTTTTTTAATGATGAATGTATTTTAATTATCCTTTTTTTGTAACATTTACCATGACTTTGCCTTATTTACATATTTCCTTTCATTGGTAAAGCCGTTAGTTAAAATTGACTTGTTAAACATACACAAAACTGAATGTGGGTGAATGTTAACAATGACAGTTTTCTGCATACATGCTGAAATCAAGAAAAGAAATGTGGTGTTAGAAATAAAATATATGAACTCTGTTCCAAATCAAAACTCCCCTGGCATCAGTTTAGGTCTTAACATCAGCCTGAACTACATGATTTTAGAGAAATACCATTTAGGTGAAAAATCATTTAAAAAATTGCTGTCATTATTTGAGAATAGCAATAAACATCACTCATGCTGTTCGATCACTCAATTCCAAACAGAGTTTGTCAGTGCTGTCCAAAGCAAGGAAAACAGTTACTTAAAGAAAGAGGAAAGTCGATTTGGGACATGCTGTTGGTGCAGGTGAACAGCACAGAAGCTTGTTCTGCTGGTGCTGATGCCGAGCGGCCAGGCCGGGCGCCGGCGCTCTGCCCGGGAGCTGCCCACGTCCGCGTCCTCCGCCAGGGCAGGGCCGCGCGTGCCGGCGCTGCGCAGGCTGCTTGGCAAGCCTCGTCTCCAGCTGCCGCAGGCAGAGAGCCAGCAGGTACCACCGAAGCCATCTCTGTCAGACATTTGCTGCACCCCCAGCCCTGTCTCACCCTAAATTGCCTCCCTACGGTTAAAAACTGCTTACTGAGCTTCCCAAATCATGAGCACACAAGTGTGACTCCCAACTATATGGAAATTTTGGAGTGCAGTCAATAGGGTCAGATTGCCCCCCACCAAGAGAAACCTTACTGAGCGCTTCCAGGCTGATAGAGAGAGTGAATATACAGTCAGAGCAGAGGTATCTTTTTTTTTTAATTTTTTTTTTTTTTACTCTCTTTCTTTACTGTCAGGATACATAGCAGCCATTTGGAGGAGGGCAGCAAAATACAAGTTAGCTTTAAATACTCTGATCTGATTCTGCCCTGCCTTACAGCCTCTCTCAGTCATGTAGTGCAAAAAGTGAAAATAGGACCTGCTTTGCAGAAAGTTTGAATTATAGCTAATTGTGTTAAGTTAATTTTGGTCTTATTGAGTGCATAGCACACTTTATTGATTGTAACAGAGTAAATTTAAAAGCTAAACCATAAAAGCCTCAAGTCCACAGGAAAAAAACATGATATGTGTGCTTACTAGCAGCATATCACTCATTCTAATTAAAACAAAAATACTATATTAATGGCATAGGGGCCTGACAAGGTGTTGTTCAGAGATGGTGAGATGTTTTCTTTTGGCTGAGTAACACATCTGAACTACATCTCCAGCAAATGTTAAAAGAAATCTGAATTTGCTGGAAAGAGCATCCGATTGTGGCTCATAAGGATCTGAGCCATGATAACACAGGCTGGTAATACTGCACTATAGCCTATAGCCTGATGTTCAATAAAAAATCACAAGACTGACCCAAATTTTCCTATGTTTCAAAGCAAAAATTCACTCATAGGTTCATATTTATGCAAAAAAAAAAAAAAAAGTTGTTTGTGTTTAAGATAGAACTTCAGCACAAAATGAGACTACTCTTCTCATCTCCATGCTGATAATAGTTATTGCAAAGACTATCTGAGTTTACAAGAACCCATCATTTTCAGTCGATAGCCCAAACAGCACTGAATCTGATCATATGGAGCGCATGAAGATGATGATCATCTGGCTGAAGATTAGCAAATCAGATTCAGACTGCAACAGATAAACAGGCCTAGTGCACAGCAGGGCAACTCAGGATCCTTTGATAAAACTTGCATATGTTACACTGTGTAAAAAAAATAAAGTGGAAGTAGGAGTCTCTTCCCCCAATACCTACAATGAGAAATTTTATTATTGTAAAACTGCCACATAAAACTGTTATCAGACACTTCAGGTTAAGGCATTATATGAGACATAAGTGGAATATGCATTTAAATTTCAAAAATATTATCAGTGTCTGGAGACACTCATCTGTAATAAAAATAAAAAGAACTATGGCATGCAAGAAAAAGGCTAATGCAAAGTCAGAAACTGGCAATGTCTTTGGTGTAATATCTGGTATGCTCTAAACTTCTGTTTCATTCTTCTGTTGTACTATATACTTTGCTTCAGACAAGTGACACAAAAAAAACCTCATCTATCAGGGGAAAAGTTCTTCTGAGGCAGAAGAAAAGTTCCTTTTCTGAGGTATAAGACTCTTGTACCATACACAGTAACAATCCACCTAAGTCATTTTACTTGTTCATGGGAGAATGGAACGTACTTTGTTCAAGCTTGCACTGAAGCAAAACATATTGAAATGATACTGTAATGATCAAGCTAATGGCACCACAGAAATCAGATTTCAGTGAAGGCTTCCCCTTGTAAAAATAGGAAATACATAGAAAAGGCATAATATAAATGAGCACTTCCCCCCAGCCTCCCAGAAGTAAACAGACTACAGCAAGCAATAACAAATGAAGTTAATGCCTACCATCACTCCTACAGGAGATTAGAAATAAGAAAAACAATGCTATACAAGTCCCTCCACAGGGATCAAAAAGCATGCGAAAAGTTACCAATATGCAGAAAGTAGCAGGCAGACACTGGTTTCATTGCTCACACTGCATTACACTGCAAAGTGCCCAGTCTAACCCTGCACAATAGTGAAATACCTTGGGTAGCATGGTCTGTTGTCCCCCTCACAGGGCAGATGCGTGCAGTGAGCCCAACAATATATGTATATATTAAAAAAAGACTAAATCCACTATGTGGATCCAACCCCAGGAAGCCAGTCTGAGCTCAGCAAAGGAGAGCAAAAGAAGCCTGGAGAAATTTGCATGTCAAACTCTCACGTGCGCTGATCTGAAAATAAAATTCCCCGTGGAATTTTGTACAGGCAAACAAAGTCTTACCCAGCTGCTACTGAACAGCAAACACATCTTTGACCTGAATCGGAGTTGAGTTTGGGTCCTTCTGCTCCCCATTTTTTAAAGAGCAAACTCTATAAGACCCTAGATACCAGCAAACTTAGTCCAGGCATTTAACAGGCTTGTTCCACGATGTCGCTCACACTTGGTTACAACATATGACATTTAATCATAAATGGCCATACTTACAAGCATGTACTATGTCTATACATATCAAGGATGAAATTCCCTGTGTGCCCCCAGCTTGTATCCACATTGCTGCTATACCTTAAAATGATATTAGGAATAGGTCACAAAAAGGAGCTAATCAGAAGGTGTTCTATTAAGCTGTGCCTATAAATTTGATTATCATATTGCAAGTTTTAAACAAGTTTCTAGCCACAGTTGAAACAGAGGCTCTAAGAGAGAGAGGCTCTAAGAGATGAATGGGCTTTGGAGAGTGAGTAGATGAATTATGCCTGTAAAAGATAGGCAAGCACACTGCCTTTAGGAATGCTGAGGGAACAGCAGTCATTTTTAGACAAGACTATGCTCTCAGTGGCACCAGGATGCTAAGACTGAAATAAAATCAAGGCAAAAAAAAGGAAATAAAATTCTGCATGGCAAATACCTACTCAGCATAGCGAAATTGCTATTTGCAGGTTACAGAGCTAAAACTTTTCATTAGGGTACAACGGGGAGCTCTGCATTTAACTCTTTCAGACAGTAAGTGCTGCTCACATCGTTTAAAATATAAATGTCACTGGCTAACCTGAAGGCTTGCTGTAAATCAAACCTGCACTGTATAAAAACTGTTATTTGTGTCCTAATGGGTCAAACAGAAGAGATGCCCTCTCTAAAAGAGCTGGATACCAGATTCCCCTTTCATTGATCGAGGTTTCAGCTCTGGGTGCTTGAGTTTATGACAAAAGAGTTCACAACACCACTGGCAGGAAGTCGATAGTTTGATAGATACCCTTTGCAGTTGGTCCTGTCTCTAGCACTTTAACCACGCTTTCACTCTGACAGTTATTACTGCTGCAATAAATTCTTCAGTAAAACAAATAGGCTCTCTGAAAATGTATTAGTCCAGGCACACTATTTTACTTAATATAACTGCAAGTCTTAAACAGCTAACTACAGTAGTAAATAGGCCAATATATTTAGAAAGAATTGTGTGTGTGCGTGTGTGCGTGTGCGTGTGTGTGTGTGCGTGTGTGTGTGTGTGTATTTACAGTAGCTTACCTAAAGTTCCCTTCAGATCAGGTTGCACATATTTATTACACCTTCAGGTTATACTTTTTAAAATTCACAAAGTAACTCACAGTAGCAAAAGCTTTAAAAATCCATTTTATATAATGCTGTAAGAATTCTCCTACAGTTTTCAAAATTGCCTAGAGGAGTTTACAGCCTAAATCCTTATCGTGGCCCCAAGGCCCTTGGGTGCTTTTGAAAAACTCTGCCCATTTTATTCATATTTGATCTTAATTGTTACCTATCTTCCAAAATTTTTCCATTTTCTTAGAGAATTTTTGATATTGAATAACAACAGGTTCCAACTGAACTGAGTGGGGAAAATGAATGGGTCAAGAAGGCCTCACTGGGGTCCATAAGCAGAAGCAATTTACTCAGACGCTCCCTTTCCTGTAGGCTGTATCTTTGAGAACTGCAAGTCAAAATGAAATTTCTGTAGAGTCTGGAATCTGGGTTCTCATCAGCTGCAGTCTATAGCTTAATTTAAATAGTTTCTAGATTTGCAAACATTGTTGCATTTCCATTAATTATAATAGGCAAAATGAGAAAAGGGGATTTACTATATTTTGTTGCTGGTTTTCTTCTACGTTATCATATTTTTTTCCATGTGCATTCATTGGCCAACTCCATGAGAAATTAGGAGCAGATTAATATTGAAGCTAATTTATTAACTGCTATCCAAATTCTCTCTGCTTACCCCATTTTCAGAGGAAAACTGTTTACATACAGAACCCTTCAGCACTTCTTCCTACATCCAGAGACTTTCTGTCACTTAGGCGAGATGTCTTGAGACATCTATCCTTCAAGATTAAATGCATCCCTTCTGAGTGGCAGTTGCCACAATTGAAGTAAGCATTTACTGCTAGTGCTCAGCCATGCAGCTAACTGCTCCGTAGCTGGCTGTGGCCTCTCGAGGTGTAGGACATTCATGGGGGAACACTGGTAATTTTGTTTTACCCTGCAGGCATGCAGTTTCTGGCTACATTGTGAGGAAATATCGTTGAGTCCATGCTGAGACTGCTGAGCCTGCTGCTCGAGCTCTCATGAAAGGAAATAAAAGGATAAGAGCTCTCTTGACCTTTAAAGTCCACTTATTTGGGGTGATGGATCTCCCAGACATTTGCAAAAACATCCGAGCCTATTAGATGGCAAGTGAAGAGAAACTGAAAATGGAGATCAAAATTTCAGCTATTAAGACAAAGAGAAAATCTGTATTTTAGCAAAAGCAGCAGTGGGTTGGCAAATAAAGGTCATTTCCACAAGTGTATCAATAAAGGCTCTTATTCTCCTATTTCTTCCAATTCTATTCTTTCCCTATGAAACAGCTGTATTATTTTCCTTCCTTTTATGCGTAATCTAGTCTTTCCAAACTAACCTGTCCCCTACATTTCATCTTTCTTACCAGGGATCAAATCAGCCAAAACATTGGCTTGTGTAGCTTAAACTAGTGAAATGACGCAGAAAAAACAGATCCAGTCAAGCTCAGGTATAATTTCTGAGACAATCTTTATGATTAGAAATCAAAGCTAATTATTATCAGCAGAAAAGTAACAAAACTCTCAAAGTTCAGGGTTCAATCTGGTAATCAGATCCAGGTTGGCTAGATGGTTTTCTAAAACCCAGGTTGATTTCCCAAACACTGTGTCTCCTCTCTGTTTCAGAGATACTTTTTTGTCAGTCCCCCACCCTCCCAACATTTGTGCAAAGAGAAGCAGGATCCACCTCCCATGCACTTAACTCCTTATCCACCAAAGCAGAAAAACGTCTTTAACCAGTATATCATTCCACTGCTACATTTCAACAATCATCTGCATACTCCTTCTGAGTTACTGAGGTGTTTGCCAATTCAGCCACACCTGCTTCTATGTCCTAACCCAAACCCTAACTTTAGTATAGGTGGTTTTGAAGGAGCTGTGATTGTCAGACCTGTTTTAAAGTTCTATAAGCATGTAATGCACAGATCCAGCTGGTCAGACATCTAGTTGTTCTTGAGAGAGATTCAGAATCAGGAATACAGGGATGTAACCCTAAAGGGAAAGAAAACAGCAAACTCATCTATTAATACATTGATCAAACAGAAGAAAATAGCATCTGCCAAGATGATATAAAAAGGTTTACAGCATTAATCTACTTTATTTTTCTAACAGCAACATCGTCAGTTACACCATTTCATGAGTGAAAGTCCACCTGGATTTAACAAGGTAAGGTTCAGCTCTTTCAATCTTGTTGTAGGATAGTACGGGCCTGAGCAGAACCACAAAATATTTTGCTCCCTTTTATCTTTACATAAATAATGCTACTATTGTTGATAGTTCACAGCGCTTACACTGCCAAGTATGTCCCAGACAGAAAAGATAGAAAGCACAATAGAAATACCTTTTAAAACAAGAAACACTTTGAGAGAGGGAGAACAAAGAATGATGGGAACAATTATGCTGGATAGAAGCAAAGACTATCTAGTGGCTGAGTTCACTATTCTAGCGGGCACAACCCTTCTTCATAACCTTAGTGGCATCCTCCCTTCTCCCCAGCTCTGAATGAATCCAAGCAGAGGCAGAATAACACAGAGCCGAACCTAGTCAAAAAAAAACTTCCAGGACATAAAAGCTATAGAGCGACTGAAGGAGAAAAAAAAATGAAGTCACTGGACTAGGAACAGGGGTCTTCCCTAGTAAAGCACAAGGTCAAGACGCACAGCAGGGTTTGAGCCTCTGCTGCCATGAGTGAATCTTAAATCTGTGGCAGAGTTAGAGGGAGACTAGGACAATACCCATCACCTGCATGATGGCATTTATGAAGAAAAAGCCCCTTTGCAGCTTGTGATGCCATCCTCTGATGTAAAGTGGGACCTAGAAAAAGATCAAAACCATCTGCTTATGGCTACGAGAGGGATGTGACTTTATCTATAAAAAAAGGAAAGGGTGTCTGACAATCTCAATTAAAAAAAAAAATCTAGCCATTACCAGATGCCTAAAAAAGATGAAGAGCAGGGCGAACAAGCATATATGATACTTCCAGCTAATACTTTCCCAGATGCTGACTGTTTTCAGCATGGGGACTTCCAGAGCTGGATGTGGTTTCTACATATTTAGCAATCTTCAAAGGATTTCTCCTCCATAAACTTGTCCAGTCTCATCTGAACCTTTCTCAACTTTTAACACTCAGGAAAAGAAACAGGGAACAAAGGACAATTGCTGATATGCTTAAAGATATCAGACTGGCACAAAGGTCATCTAGATCTGACTTCAGATTCTTCCTTGTGGCTCATCTATAGCGTCTGAGACGCAAATTCATCCCAACTGTATTAGGACCACAGTCACCCTATGTGCCCTACATAGCACAATGGAGAGAAAAATAGCATCAAAAACAGATTTAGACGTTAAAAAAATATATTCAGCAATAACCTACCACACAAGCATTAGAAAACTCCCAGAAGTTCTCTCCTTTTCTCCTTACACTAAAACCACCTATCAGGCAGATAACTATAAAGGCCCTAAACATTGCTCTCCTTTATCCTCTATGGTGAAATCGTGTGATGGCAAGCCATGATTTTGACAGTCCAGAAAAGGTGACAGAGGAAGTATAAAGTCTCAAAAGATCTCTAGCTAAGGGCAAGAGGTAAATTCCCCAATTCAGGTGAAGAGCAAGGACACTCCTCTCGAGGCTGAGGACAGATCACACTATGGTAGTGCCAGGCACATCTCAACCACTCTCTGTTACAGTAGTGCACTCTCTGACACTTCTTTCTTCAGGGAAGAGGGTACTTCGTAGTAACCTCTACCATGCTAGGCAGCATGGGCAACTGGAACTTGAACAGAAAAGACACAGCAATGGGAGAGTGTGCTTTGTTTCTCCACCAGTAAAAACAGAAGAATAAATCTTCAATAATCTTGTCATTGTTCAACTTGCCTATTCAGATGTATGACCTGCCAAGACTTAGACACAACTCTAGTTTTGCATGTTGATAGAAAGTTCCTTTGAAGGGTATACTATGAGTAGGAGAAAGTGCGAGTAGTCTTACATTTCCAATTAATTGAATGCAAGAGCTGCATCTTAGACTGTTGGACCAAGTCTTTCATTTGTTTATGTGTATACATTTGGCATGAAACAATGGATCCTACTGTCTGATGGGATTTCTGTATTGTATTAAACAGAAGAAACTGCATCCAAAATACTGGTAGCTGCAAAATAATGGTGCTGGAAATTCAGTCCAACCATATGAATGGATACATTCCTCACACAATGGCCATGGTTTCCTTAGCTATCCAAAAACACTTCATAACACAGAGCAGTACGTAGAATCTCCTTTCTTTTCATAATAACTTAAGCTTAAGGGTATGAACTTGAGGCTGTTTTTGGTGGATTCATTCTCAAGCACTTGATATATAAATTTAGTAAATTTCCTTATTCCCTTATAATCACATTTCCTTATATCCCCTGTTAATTCACATTTGCAGAGCCAAGTTGGAACAAACCAAGAGGACAGTTACTGAACCGATTTTCCCCTGTCCTTAATATTTCCTCTTGTTCTATTCCTCCTCTTCTGTAAGGCCATCTTACAGAAGGCCTGAGCTCCCCTCCACACACTTGCCCAACTTTCCTAGAGAGAAATAAACTTTGCTGTTGACATCAAACATTACCTTATTGATTTTTTTTCTATTTCTATAAAGATTTCTATATTCACAGTCACTTTGCTGCAGAAAACTGGACCTTGGCTCTTTCCTTAGCCGCACTGGACACATATTTGCTGACATGTCTTTTCAATTAAACTACAACCAAGAGCTGCACAGAAACAGGAAACCACTCTCAACCTCAAACCAATCCAGACACCGGAAACCAGGGATAGACAGAAGCAAGCTGCAGCTTCATTAACAACAGCAGAGCAGCAAAAAGCAGTACTTGCAGAAGGACAGCAGACCTTCTGTTGATATATGCTGTACTGAAAGGCATAAACCCATTAGTTATCCTTCCCCCTCTGCTGTCTCAAGAGCCTTTTCAACTCACACAGGTAACGTTAGTCATCTGTGAGCTAAGAGTGTGTCTTCACTAAAGTCACACACAGTAACAAGTTTATTGCAATGAAGGGAAATACAGATTTCTTCAGGTCCACGTGACAGTAGAGCCAGGACATCAGGGAGCTCGTGGAAAAAACGTACCCTGCTACTGAGGCATGTATGGCTGTGGCTAGGCTGCTGACTCGTTGAGTAGAACATCTTGTACCTAGTTAGCTTAAAGTAGCAGGGAATCTCTACATTACATTGCCTTCTGGTATGTAGATATACCATGAGAGATGACCAGAACTACTTGAAGGGGAATCTTTATTGGTCATATGAAATCATCTCCAATGGTCTCTTCAATCCACAAACTAAAATTGGCATTGTGTCATTTCAGGTTACTTCTTTCCCTTTAAAGAAAGTCCACTTTCAACCTAAGAAACCACCTCACTGAAAATTTTGCCAAAAATTACTACATGCCTAATTATTTGCTGAATTAACATTTTCAGGGAAAAAAATGTATATATATGTTTATGTAAAAAATTCCAACTCGTTGTCCTGGTGGACTGTAGATCTGGCAAAACTGTGTTGCAGCCTAAAAAGAACAGATGTTAATGATAATACCACAAGTAGCAGAGCATGGGAAACAAGTTTCTAAGTATTGCTTAAGAAAAGCAAAACCTACATAATGGGAGTAATGTCATCATTAACCGCATCACTCCAGCTGACAGTGTTCACACCCACTGCAAGAGTGTGTTGTTTGTCAAGATATCAGGAGTGGCACAGCACAGCTAGCCCCTGTCTGTCTTTGGACTTCAGAAATCTGATCTCTGCTTGCCTTTCTAGCTGTGCTGCTCTTAAAGATAAGTTAGCTATTCTCTTATTGACAAACATCTAATCAAGCAATTGCAAGGTGGTGTTACTCTTTGTTTGCTGCTAGGTGCTCTTCAGTAATGTAATGAAAACTTGATACCCAAAAGCAAAGAAAGCTTGAAGAATATCCTTTTCTTGACTGACAGCTGTCAATTTGGTTATACACCTTATGCAAGAAACCCCAAAAGACACATATATCTCCCAGAAGTCTCCACCATTCTGCAATAAATTTTATTCTGTCATTTACAGCTATGGGGAGCCTTAGCTGCACAGTAGGATCTGGATCCAGTTCTAATTTCATAGTTTGGATCAAGATCCAACAGGTATTAGAGATTAGAGGCCATTCACAAGGACCATATTTTTTCTAAATTATGTAGTCAGACTGGCATCTAGTGGGATTTTGAAATGTGCCTAGGAGCCTAACTGGATTTCTGAAACCCTCCTTAGGTGCCAGTCAACAGTTTTAAGTGGCTAAAAACTTCCAACCCGCCACATGGTTTTGATTTGTATTCAGTCTTACCAGTAAAGTAAGTCAAGTCTCAAGATTCAGTTCTTGTTTCTCTCTCAACTTGACTTTTTTTTTATTTGAAAAAAAAGGGCTGTTTTACTCTTGGACAGAGCTTGGAGTGGCAGCTGAACGTGGTAAACAGGAGACAAATGCATCAACTAACAGTTTTGTTTTTTTTTTAACTTCAAGTATCACTTGAGAGAAGATTTGGCAAAACATGCTTTTATGAGAGTATCACATGCTGGATAGCTTGGTGCAAGTGTATTCTCAGCAGACATAGAGAGTAACACTGCATGCTTTACTTCTCATTCCTTTGGCAAAGCAGCACCCCAGGTAAGATGACAACACTGATGTTGCTGATTATCTGACATCAGAATAATAATTTCCAAAATGATTTATATTGAACTTACCTGTGTGAGAGAATGACATCCAAGCCTATTGGCTATCACTATTTCTGTAAAGAAACTTAAGTTGCAGGTGTGTCAGGTTTATTGAATTGAGGTAAAAATACTGAGTATTTTGATGATGGTTCATCTTCAGATGCAAATCATACAGGAATGAGGAAGCATGTTCATAACTAGAAACATAGTTAGATCAGAACATGGATGTTAAACACACATGCAGGTAACCAATTTGCATAGTACATTTTTCTTCTAAGTAAGTCCTTTATTCAATTAAACATCCTCCAATTGCCCAGAGAAAGTCTTCATAAGTTGCTTATGTTGAGAAGTAAAAGCAGCTAAATAGATTCCTTTTCATTTTATTTTTATTCATAACATGTAAAGTTGCTTTTGATTAGGAAAAAAAGTTTGTTCAATGGCATATTTCTTTTTTAAAGTATCAGTTTGTGTTTGCCTCTCTTCATGTGGGATGTTATATTAAATTATTCATTTTTACAGAATGGAAATTAATTATTGTGTATGAAATCCCAAACACATATGGTCACAGTGCTGGTTAGATCTGCCTCCTGCTATGCTTTAGAGATTCAAATTTGGAGGTAGCATGATATTTTCCATGCCAAGACCACCTATGGTTTTCAAGATATAAGTATCTGAAAATTAGCATTTTCACACTGAGCACTTGTTCCAGCTTTAGTATACATTGATGACTACCATCTTGTAACTACATGTACTAGAATGGATGTTAGCAATCTATAAATGTAATTTAAGTTCTTCTGAAGTTCACTGACTAACTGCATTTTCTACATCTACCTTTAGCACTATGTAACATCAATCTCCTCTTTTGAAATCCCTCAGAATGTCTCTTGACTGATAGCAGTGATTGGCGTTAATTAATTTCAAGGGTCAGTTGTGAATGATTGGTTTGTCATGGTCAAGGACTGAATTATATACGATCAGGAGAGCGTGCTGAAATGGTCAGTCATTCAGTGAAAATCAAAGACCATAAGTTTAGATGGAAAAGAATTCATGGCTCTGTTTATGAATGCAGCCAAGCCACTTTACGTCTGAAATTAAAGGTCCTTGGGCATGAATCTGCTGTTAAGGAAATCGCCCAATCTCTAACTGTATTTTTGGCTATAAGATGTATAAAGAAAAAATATATTTCTTTCAGCAATTGTCAAGGAAAGACCTACTCAGAAGATACAGCAAATAACTTACCTATTTATAAGGAAAATCAGATTAATTCCTGTTATTATATAACAAACTTCTATTTCTTTAGTCTTCACTAATGCATCCATATCATATGCTATAAACTATTTAGAAAAGGATGGAGATTACGGACCAAGAAGCAAAAGACAGTAATCACCGCTTTTTCTTATGCCTGCCATTATATTGATTCAACTTTGTATTCTCTTTTGTTTCCCCTGCAGTGTATAACTAAAAGAGAAATGAAAAGAAAATAATATGCTCAAGGGAACAATTCTTTCTTCCAAGAAAGGAGTTACTCATGATTTTTCTGTTAACTTACATATTGATAAAATTTATATTGAAAGTATCCTAATCAAACACATCAATGAATGTTCATTTCGTGCAGCTTTTATAATACGATAGTAAATATCTAAACTCACTTAAGTCAGCACCTAAGGGAACATACAGAGTAGCCGTATTGGGGGATGTTTTTGTAGGGAAGTATTTAAAACATGTTAGGTATCGAGAGCAAAAATGGTACCTCTTACTCACCCAAATATCTGAATTGGTGCTGGTGCAGGCTAACAACAAAAATTCAGAAAAAAACATAAAAATATTTTAAAATATATTGTTACATTTTTCTTATTTCATATATGAGATTTCCAGACATATAAAAATACAAAACATTGTACACAACCTATACAATTCACCATCAGAGAACATCTAACTTTTAGTGTGATGCAATTGATGTATAGCTGTTAAATTTGGACTATGCACAAGGCCAAAAATCAGACTGCGCAGCTCCTTCAGATTCAAAACTGGGGTCACAGTTCTAAAAAAATTGAAAAACAAGGCAATGCAGAGGGTCTTGATATTCCCTTAAGTTAGAAGAGTACATACTTTGTTCTTTTTCCATTGTAAATATGCAGGACGGTAGGCCTTATACCTACTCAAAAGTCATATTTTGTAGGATAAAACCAAAACTTTGGGCAGACAATAACAGGTTGATATACATTTGGCCTAGAACCCTAAGCTAAATATTTCAGGGCTTTTCAGAGCTGTAGCCCATCAAACTAGAAAGGTCTGTTTAAGTGACTACAGTTTTAATAGTAAAACTAAGATATATTACATATACCTGCTATTTCCAGCCAATCAATTGGAAAAATTAGTAAGCAGGTTGAAATTAAAAAAAATTGAATATAGATCTGTAGCAGGAACACGCAAACCAGAGCTATGAGCAGCCCCGTTAAGTATACTCCCAGTGTTACCAGTGCAAAATAACAGGTTCTGCGTCTCTATGGATTCAACAGTAGGACTGTAAAAGTAGGACTAGTTGAAGAAAGAGAAATGATTTTCATCAAATGTAGCATTCTGTCATATATGAAAACTAACATTCTAGCTTATGAAATAAGCAGTTCTAGCTCTCATTGCTGCCAAGAAAAATCTAAATGTGTGGCATAAATGCAGCCGGAAGGCTAAAACCAAAATAGAAGAACCCACAATAAATAGTTTGCAAGTACATCTTGTGGACTGCAAGACAGTACTATGAGCTTTGAACTCTTGGGGCGGGCAATGCCATCCTTAACTTGCCACAGAGATTAGAAAAGTTCAGTGATGAACAATATTTCACTCTCCAGAATAAAAGGCCCATAAAAATGGGGCCTATGACAGTGAGTGGCACATGAATTTTCTAAAAAATGCCAAAGTACATGTATCTAGCCTTATTTGTAATAACAAATTGTAAGTATGCTAAATGCCAGCTATTCCCATCTGCTCCTCAAATCTAACCAGCTCCAATTTCTTAAAGGTGTTGAGCCAAAAGTGGACCTTTTGTATTTGTAAACCAAACTGGATATTAATGGATTCATTTTATGAAATTGTAACTTTAAATTAGGTGCTTGAAGTTTTTTTAACATAAGAACCATGCTCTTCATAATAATGTTGTAATATGGGTGCACTTCATAACACAGGTGTATAGCTTTCCTTAACAGCATCGATGACAGTGAATGTTATTTATTAATCCAATAGCAACTAAAAGTCCCAGCCATGCTAGGTTCTTAAACACACTAGGATCTGTACAAATATAATACTTCCAATCTGTGTATGGAAACCATGCCATCAATAATCCCACACATTTAAAATATTCAATAAATATCAGACTTCTGTTAAAGAATTAAAGACAACAACGCTAGCAAATATGGAGCGGATAGAAGAATCAGGATCACAAATCATCTTGGAGGAAAAATTAAATTAAATAAGCAGTATTTTGTTCACAGTGAAGCTGACAGCAAAACTTCCCTTACTTTCAAAAGATTTGGGGTGCCATCCACTGCTTACGAGCTCACATTTAGCAATTTTATTCTTAATATCTCTTAAGTACAACCCAAAATAGTTAAAGTGACAGTAAAGTCACTGCACAGTCTAACAGAATGAGCCAATATTCTTTAAAATGGACAGATGTGCTTCCACTGCCTTCAGGGGAGGCCTTAAAGTAAAGAAGATTTAATCAAAACACAGAAACGTTAAAAGCTAGACTTGCTAAACAGTTAAAGGGTGAGTACTAAGTACTATGAGAAACCATGGTGATGGACACATTAAAAATACCTGAGACAAACAGAGAGACAGAAATAGGTTGATAGATGAGTAACAAGGTCAAATGGCATCAGTCCACAGGTGATATGTTTTAGGAGCAAGCTGTTGCATAGAAGCATGCAGTAGATTGCTGGGGAGAGGCGGGGGGTGTTCAGGAAAGTTGGTGTATTTCCAAACATTGGTGGAAAGCAGAAACAGCGAGAGTGGGCCAGCCTCCCACAGATCACATCTGATCCATTGAGAGTAGGATTAAATACGATTGCCATAAACATGCATTTTGCCTATTAACATGTAAACTGATGGCAATATGTATAAACAAAAATAGCTGTGTATCAGGCATTTTATTAGGTATCACAACTTTATTAATTTGGTATGTACACAAGGACATAAGTTTAGCAAGGAAAGTACACTGTTAGGGAAGGTGTATCTCTGACCTTTTTTCTTTTCTTAAGAGAAAATAACCGAGCTTGAGAAACTCATGATACCAGTGAACTAGTTTAATAAAGAAAAAGCAAGCTCTGTAGGAAGAACGATCAGGCATTAAGCAGTGATCAAACTAATCATCAGGCAATGTAGGTAAGCGGGGAAGTAGCAGTACACAGCTGACACAAGAGTTGCAAAGAGCCTGCCCATCCGCTTTCACCCCATTTATTTAAAAAACTCTAGTCGAGACAGTGCAAACTAGTGTCACCATATCAACAGACTTTGGCAGTGACAACCCATGTTGAAAAGTGAAATAACGTACAATTTGCTCTGTTAGTACTTTGTCCGCCAGATAAAGAGCAGAACAGGCAGACTGTTTCTAATTCCAGTACAGAATCGCAGAATCACAGAATCACAGAATGGTTGAGGTTGGAAGGGACCTCTGGAGATCATCTAGTCCAACCTCCCTGATCAAGCAGGGACCTCTAACAATCAGTCGTGAAAAGACAAGGGCTGAGAGTCTACGCAGATTGCTACACTCCCAGGACAGGAGGAATAGGAACTAGTAACAGAAGTTGTGTTCTTGCAATTTTTTCTTTCACTGTCTTCGTATACTGATTGTACTGCTTGAAAATAGAATAGTCTTTTTATTATCATGCTCACTAAAATAAAAACCTCTCCTAATTTACAGTGTACCAGTATGGGATCCTTAGTATATTTTCACAATGATTTTTTAAATGATTACTGCATCCTTCTTTAAATGTGCTGTGCATCAACAGCATTTTTTTAAATCATGACTGATTGACTTTCATTTTCTAATTAGCAGAGTTTTAAAAGCTGGGCAAGGGGAATTGTTTTTTTAAACCCTTCAGTGGACAAACTGAAATATAAACTTGAAATGGAAAGCCTCTCTTGCAAGTCTTAGCAGAGATCATATCTTCTTTACGATTAAGAAATGATGAGAAGTATTTCCATGGGTGCAGACTACATATTCTAACAGATAACAACAGTAACTAAACTGTATGGGTGCAGCCTCCATATACACACACTGCCAGTACGACCCAGTAGAGAGTTTTTTAATTATGGTCTATCACTGCTATTGCTGGGGTACAACACAGTCAGCACACTCATTTGGATGTTAAGCTGTGCTCGTAAGTGCAACTGTACAATTGTACTTGTTAAAAGTTGGTGCTCACAATAGAAATAGATAAAATCTCTGCGTGTTGAACCAGGAATAGATCATAGCTCTAGCTATATTAGTTTCCTGCTATCCACCAAATACCAACATTTTAAAGTTCTGTGAAGAGCCAAAAAAGAATTGGAGAAACAAAGCAAGAGATTAATGGATCATTTTAAGCATTTAATGAGAATGAGGGTACATCTTGGACACAGGTCATAAAACTGGCTGAAGACTGACAACAATGCATAATGACTGTGCGAAGGAATCCCCATTATCAAGCTAATAGTCAGGAAAAGATAGATTACGATGGCACAGTATTCACATGTGGCCTCTTGAGGATCATTTCTTAAATGAATTCTTAACATGCAATGCTGCAAAAAGATGATTTGTTGAGACTCGAGGACGATTTCTTTCCCAGATATTTCAATGGTTTTAGCATGGCCGATGACATATTTTCTCCTTAGGTTGTGTACCCAGAAAATAGATAAGAATATATTAAATGGCATGAAAGCATAGTTTAATAAAGTGAGCATCTTACACCATGTTCATCAGGCTTCAATATACTGTAGGGCAAAAATACACATTGCGATAAAGCTTTGAGAAAGACAAAGAGAAGTGCTGAGTACAGGTTTTTCCTACTGAGTCCATTCAACTTACAAGAATCAGAATCACACAGCTGAGCTGTGACCTCATGGCTGGAGCCAGTCTTCATTAGTCCCAAAAGCTATTGTTAATCTTGTGAAAATCCTTGGTGTATTTTGTCCCAGTTAAAACATGAGGGCTTCATATGGAGAACTGGTGACATGGGCTCTGCAAACAGGGAACAGATTATGATATTAAGCTACAGACTCCACTTGTAAAAGTTATCCATGTATGAAAAAAACGTAACAGGAGGCACTGTACAATCTTCCTATCCATTCTAGGGTAGTGTCTGCCAAAACAGCACCAAAAGACAGTCCTAATCAGACCTAAGTTTCTGAAGCCAATTCATTAAAGGAAAAGCAAAGCCTAAAGGCATTAACTTTATGCCACCCTTGCTGAAGCAGGAAAGCAAGGCTGGACTAAAAATTGCTTCTCGTGCCTTCATATAGATTAACAAAAGGGAAAAAAGCAGTGGTTTTGTATTAATTCCTCCACAAAAAGGCCAATAATTACCTGGCCAACAGTTGGCACAGTGAATTGAAATATTTAGCAGAAAACAGGCTTATGCAATCACACTGTTTATTATGTTATTCACATCTGTTTCTCCTCCTCATAATAACTTTGAGTCTACTGACCAGCTGCCTTCATCACCCTATGACTTTGAGCCTTTGGTGATCAATTTCCTCCCAGTCTGACGTCCTGGTTTCATCCCAGTTTCGAGCAGAAGTCACAAAGTTAATTAGGTTCCATGAGTTTCTTGAAAATCGGCAGCTGAATAGTGGAGAAAGACCATATGAGTTCCCCATGGAGAGAATTTCTCACGGAGCTTTGGACTAGTTACAATACATGCTGTCCCTTTGTCATCTTACAGGTCAAAAAAGATCAGTAGGGAGCCAAAGAAGGGACAAGGATCTTATGAGAGGAAGCTAAAGATATTGCTGCAGGAGGTGTTATAGCAGGCCTGAAGGGTAACTGAAGTTTTTTCAGTGGATAAAGTCAGCAGCATTTTGACTCAGCATATAAATCCGTGAGAAATCAGGCGGCATTAATTCTGTTGCTAGCAAAACATTTGTTTTTCTTTTCTTAAATACAAAGAACAGCCTTTTATGTACAGAAGAAAGGATGTGGAGAAACCTCCAACATATGTTCCAGGTATATGATAACACCAAACCTATACAACTTGTCAAAGTGGGATGCATTACAGAGGGGATCTGAATTTGATGCGGTATATATAACGCCCTGAGTCAAAGTCAGCTAATGTCAGTGAGGCCCCATCTGCTGTTTTCAGCAGACTTTGGATCAGGCTCATTGCATGCTGATAAAGGTAAAGTAGAAGGGGGCCTTGAATTCTCATTCTGATTTATGCTGAGTAATTGAATACAAATATAAAGACAATATAAATAACTTCAGAAAGGTCACTTGGCTAGTCAGGCTAAGAAATAAATTTAGAAGCCTTAGGTAAAGGCTTAGACTATCAGAGAAAACACTTAATTTAAAGGCATCAGGCAATTATTTTATCATTATGCTTTTTTAAGAACACCAAGCATCATTCAAAATCTATGGGGTTTTTGCATTTCTAATGTAGTAAACAATCAATAAGGCTTTTCAGTTCTTTTCCTATGGCCTGATCCTACTATTGATCTTAACTCAAAGTTCCTCTTTTACTCCAGTGAAGTCTCACATATGAAAGGACAGCCAGACTCAGCTATAATGAGTTTCTGTATCAGAGTCATTTATGATATATGCAAGATTCCCACTATCTGGGAATAGTATCTGGCAGTCATGTGCTGCTGCATAGGAGCGGAGGGAGCCAACACTCTGCTTACCAGTGTGACCCACTAAATGTCCTTTGGCAGTAACGTATGAACCCATTTGTTAGGAAGTCCAAGGACCAGGGTACCAAAGTCTGAATGTCATTTCCAGAGGGAAGAAAAAGAGATATATAGTTAAATGCATGTGTGTTTCCTTTTTGTTTTGACTCAGCTCTTGTCTTCTAAGAGTTATGAGATATTCTCCAAGCTAGACACTGTATTCAGCTCCTTCTTGCATATTCTTAAAACTTATCTGTTGCTCAGTTGTCACACCCAAATCCTACATATGTACTAAGGATACTGAAACCAATTTTATACTTCCTGACTTGAAATGAAGCAAGCTTTGAGGAAAACCTTTCTCAGACTCCTGAATGGGCTGTGTAAGTAAACCGCAGGATGTACAGAAAGAAAATGATGTGGCCTCCCTTCTCTCCAGATATCCTGAGTTGGTAAAAAGGTAATAAAGCTTTCAGATAGTATTTGTAAAATTATTTCTATCTTGCTTTCTAAACCAGCTGAAAACACAGGGGTCACAAATAAATCTTCAATTAGGAAGCCCAGAATCTGACCTGAAAAGAAATTAAAGCTGTGATTCTTGGTTACTCATTTGGTGCTTGAAGATGGAGCTGTATGAGCTGTCAGGGTAGCCGGCAATGCAGGAACATCTGTATTTCACTGAGGCTATCATATATGCTGTAGAAGAATCAGATCTAACCTCCAGAATATCTAAAGAAGGAGTAGGGCCAGAAGCATGATAACAGTGCAGGGTCCTGCTCAGGATAATTGAGCATACTTAACAGGATGCACTGGGTATGGAGGGTAGCTAGTCTATGTATTGATTAGGTTGTTTGTATTGCTAATATAACCAGTTTACCATGGAGATGCTAAGCCCCTGAGTAAATTTCTCAAAGCCATACAGGAAGGCAATAGCAGATGTCAGACCAGGACAACCAAAATTTCCCAGTTCCTATTCCAGATTAGAGATAGATTAGATAGAGTTAGATTTTGTATATTGGTTACAACAAGAAAATCCAAGCATGTATTACTGGCAGAGCTACAGTTTATTAATCCTACTCTCCCTGAGGAGATATGTTTGAAATGTAAGTCCGTAATCTTCTTCACATGTTTAATTTTAACCAGACAACAGTCCCATTAAGGAAATGGTACTGCTCTCACAGTTAAAGATAAGCACATGCTTGTTTACAGGATTTACTTTTCTTTTTGTAACCAACACATAATCACCTACAAAGTTGGAGAGCCAGTCATTCCTTCAATTTGACCTACAAAGACTATTTGCTTCTAGATACCTAACTGCATCTGTTCCCTGCTTGATACGTGTATGAAATTACTGATAAATAGAAAGACTTCACTGCAGCCAGTGAACATTCTTGGACAATATAAACAGAAGGAACATAATTTTTCCTATCTTGCCATATTTATTCCACTTTAAATTATGTTCCTGGATATCTAAAGATTGGCAGTGAGAAAATGAGTAGGTCTGTCTTTTGAGGCAGAAATCTGCCGTTCAAGGCTGGGAGTGCACATGGCGCACTGTAGAAAGGAAGGGTGCTCTGCTTAACTGCACATCCAAAGCTGTGCATAGAAAGATAATACCATGTCCAAGACCAGCAGGAAAGAGTAGGAAGGACAAGAGAAGTGATTGCATTAATGTCTTCTTTGTCCTGCCCCTTAAGAAATAAAGATACTGTTTTTAGGAAAAGGTGGAGGTATCTAGAGCTGCAAAGAAGGGGGAAGCAGTGCCTGGAACCAAGAGAAAGCGGTAGGGAGCCCAGAGGAGCTGGACAGGAAATGAAAGGAATGCAAGAAATTTAGTCAGGAGCCGAACAGTCTTTGGCAGAAAAATCTTTGATTGCTGCTATATATTCTTTAATTAAAATGGGTCAGGAAAACAGAGAGAGCTCTGCAGTTTAAAGAGGTCTTCAGTTCACCTGGCTGCCTTTATCGTTTGTGGCATAGTGAAAAAGGCAAAAAAAAAAGTTACAGGCTCAATTTATACCAATGCGTGCACTTTTAATTGTCTATACTAGATGTAAAAAGACCAGCATGCAGGCTGTGTTAAAAATGAATGTTACTATACTATATATAGTATATAATATATTATATATACTATATAACGTTATATCCTATATAAGAAGCCAAACAGTCCTGCTATCTAAGGTTTTGTAAGACATTTTATTCCATCTGTGTAAAAAGGAAGACGCATAGAAAACTACCCACACTCCTAGGGGAATAAAGCTCTTTCTGCTCTGGCTTATTAAAGTACCATTTTTAACATAACTGATAATTCGTACTATGTAGCACTTCACAAATACAAACATATTTACCTTCTTATCAGCTTCAGGCGTAGGCATTACCTTCTTAATAGACATAGGCAGGGTGGGGCCAAGCTCAGCATCTCCCTCATAGATCAGTAACCATATGTGGGATAAACTTGACAATTTCCCACCATTTTACAAACGCAAAAATTTAGAAAAAAATGACAGAGAGCACTGGAAGGAAAGCTATAGCAGGGCTAGGACGAGAACACAAGCAATCCTGGTTCTGTTTTTTTCTTTTTTAATGTGAGCTTCTTTCTGTTCATTCCTGTTTTATTAGAGCAATATTAAAGATTTAATCCCATAGCTTTGGCTCACACAAGCACTCCTTTTGCAAGCAGAAGTCTCCCATGAGTTTAGTGAAATTAATGTTGCTATATGATGGGATTTTTAAAAAGGGTCCCAGGTGGAAGCTGCTGCTTGCTGAAGATGGTCTAGTCCCACTGAAGGAAATTCTTTAAGGAATTTTCCATATTACTGAAGATCATCCATGAAGTTAAGATATGGTTACTTGAAACTCGTAGTAGTACTGTAGATTAGAAGCTTTGCACAAAACTTCAGTCTCCATCTTATACTAAAAGGATTAAAAACACTACATCTTGGTTCTTCCTTATAATGGCAGACTCTCATCATTAACTCTTAACATGCACACAAAAGCTTCTGCTCTGCTGTCTGGGGTCATACTGCGGTGTGGTTTTAGAAACCTTAGGAAATGGGACTTTAGGATCAGTTCAGCTTATACCTTTTGGTAAAAACGTACTATTTCTGTAAATGAAGAGTCCTTGTTTTCTCCCTGATAGATGTGCAGGCATGCCTCACTAGCAATTACCGAGGGTCACGGGCAAACAATTTCTACACCTACTGTACATAATAATTGTCATGAGAAATTATCTTCACAGCCTTCTGAGCTTCCCGTTTGCAAACAATGATCTGTACGATAATAATACTTCTATAGCTTAGGGTGCATACACATTAGTCTGGTATATACACAGCTCAAATTTCCAACAGAAGTCAGCATTGATCATCAAAAGTTTATTCCATGCTTCATAGCTGGGAACAAAATACTTTTGGCATGTTTTTATCAACAAAATAGTCATCTTCAGCGCCTCTGGCTGTATATTATTCCTGACTAAATGGACTAAATGGACATGCTACAAGCCTCCTACATTCTAACATATGGCTTTCTGGTACGCTTCAGAAGGAGAAATTAAGCAGTCGTCATAAGTATTAATAGTCTCTATAGTGCTAAATCAAGAAAATTTTGAAGATTTATATCTTATAATATGGTTCCTTCAAGAGATACCTCTTTAAAAACCAGAATATTTTTACATTCAGTATTAAGTATTATTTTCTCTTAATTTCTTGTAATCCTTTAATATGGCAGACATGTACCTGATCATGCTATATCCCGTACAGCAGAGTATGTTTGTGTGCTGCTAAGTGCTAAGACACTTTATATATATGATACCTGTTTTGCCAAGTTGCCTCTCTTTCTCTGTGCAGGCTGTAAGAACATTCTAAATGAAATATGCATTAAAAACACTTTAAAATGTGTGTGCTATCCATAAGAGAGCCACGTAGTGCCTTTTCCTTTGAGTAACCTGTGGCCCCTACGGTCCTTTATGCTAAAATACTGAAAACAGGTGTATCTTGACCCTCTGAAGATCTGATATGAGCTGACTGGATCAAAGGCCAAGGTCACTTGAGTCAAAAGATTGGCTGAGTGATATTATTTTTGTCATGGTTCCAAACTGTTGAGAGGTAGGACTCTGAATCTGGCACATGAGAATCAAATGATATGATAGTCTAGTTATTAAATATGACAGATAGAAAAGGCTGTATGTTGCACAGCTACTCTGTGATTAGTACCCTATACTTTACAATGTCACTGTTCCAAATGCTATAATACTTCCAAGACTCTTTCAAGAACTAAGGCTTTTGAATTTAAAAAGAAACAATAAAAGAAGATGCAGATGAAATCTGGTAAGCCTGTAAGATTTTACAGCTTATATTTCCAAACAGCATTCTAGTTCAGTAATTCAACTGTAAAACTAGTTCTCTACCCCCATTTTTTCCTTAGGACTATCTTTACATTTTTTATTTTGTTTTATTTTAATCAGATAGATGAATAAAATAATATGAAGCATTAGAAGAAAGAGAAACAGGAAAAGTGGCTTCTATCCCCTGATTTTCATTTTCCTTTTGCATTTAAATGCAGCATTTTAAATCTAACTCTATTACCCCACAGAAAAACTATCCAGAGGATTAGGGTGGAACCCCACCAACAATGAGAATGCCCGACTCACCTACCTATCTCAAACACCATCTTTTTAATGTAATCAAAGGTAGGGTAGTTTAACGTTTAGCATGGCATATCAGTAACTCATACAGTCTATCAGTTCATGCATCTGTAAACTGGGTATACATTATTTCTCTCTCCCTGATGTTTTGCAAATGTTTTTAAAATGCTTTGAGATCCACTGATGAAAGACATGCTAGTAGCATTCAGTATCACTGACATGGGCGTCTTGAGTGCCTACTCACATTTTGAAAATATAGCCTTTTGTCTTTAGCAGAAGGCCTAAACCCTAATTAAATGGGAGGATTTTTGTGTGCCGAGGGCTTGCAAAGTATTAGACAAGTTAGCAAAAAAGCCCATCCAGGAGTCCAGGGGGAGAAAAATAAAATGCAATCAAGCAATCTTGCAATCAGCAGAAAAAAGCTAAATAGAAACATATTACATAGCCTGTAACTGTAATAGGCTAACATTGTATTATTTCCAAGATGTAACTGCTGCATACAGTCAGAAGGAAAGGTGAAGAATCATAAAAGGTACACTGAAAAAATGGAAGAGAAATGGAGAACGTGCATTTAAAACTTAGGATTTTATTTTCTTTCTTCTCAGAGAAGGGATGATTGCTTGTTACAGATCATAAAAATGATCATATTAAGACATGTCTGAACGGGCAACAGTTGCTACTGTACTTTAGACCAGAGCTGGAAGGAATGAGTGTTTCTGTTTTGAGTAGAAGTGGGCCCCCTGGTCTCTAAGAATGTGTGCATTATGTATAATAGATACCTGTCTGATATAATTAATTATATTTTTCCTAAATTTAACATTGCCTGAAGGGTAAAATCATTTTGCTTGGTGAAATCCCTCATGCCACACAAAGTCTGTGCGCAAGCCAGATTTAATTGCTGTGATAAAACCACAAGAAAGACCAGGTTTGCATTAAATCTATAACCACATCTAGTGAAGAATAGCTTTAATCACCTTTGAAATGGTGACCACAAGATAATTAAAGGGAAAGTGTTCTCATTAGTAATTATCCAGGAATATCAAATCTCAGTTTATCGTGAAGTCTAATTTAAAATGGCTTGGCATGGTTTTAATTTTTTCCTCTATTTTTGAGGTTCTGAATCTCCTAGAATTTCTTCTATCAGGCTGGGAAAAAATTTAAATTTGCCCCACACAGTTTCACAACCCTCTGTCATGCTTCATTTCCTGGGTCAGCACTAGCAAAAGTGAAGGTATCAGGTAACAACACTGACTTTTCATTGACAACTTTGCCATTTGTTCAGGACAAACTGAAATCCTCATTAGAGACAGTAATGCTGATATTGCTCTGAGATTATCTATATCTGTATTTTCTTTCTCCTACCAATAAATCCATCTTCTTGTCCAGTGTTTTTTGTTTTCTCATTGTAACAAATATTTGGTGTCTTGCAGGTATGCTTTCAGTGGAAAAGAGAAGAATAAACATAATTTAAGCAATAACTTGCTTTATTTGCACTTATAGATCAAGATTGCAATGGAGGTTTTCAAAGAGTGTGCAAGACCACCCCTATTCTCCAGAATCAAAGCACAACTAGGCATACTAGGCTTTGACAAGAGTCATCTTCCTTATGAACTGACCCTAATCAAAGACCCAGGCAGAGAGCAAATTCTCTTACTGCTCACATTGTTTCCTCTCTCTGACTTGTATAACAAACCTAATAATACACACCGCATCTCATTAGGCTTAACATTTGCTTCCATGCAAATAAAATGAATTTGGAAGACCATATTTAATAACATCAGACTGCCATAAAGGTACAACTTGGTATGTATAGCAGTGTACACTAGATTCCTCTACAGGAACTTATTTCCCTCTGCATGCTTACTCCATTTTCCTCCTCCTTTGCTCTTTACGCACCTTAGCAAATATGCCAGGAGGGGAGACTCCTGAACTACTTTGGTCTGAACTACTGCCTATGAAATTTCAGATAGCTTGATTTTTGGCTTGGCAAAGTTTGGTGGGGGGCGCTTTCAATATTAGGCTTATAATGAAAGGCTTATTGTAACCTTATCTATGTTATGTGGAAAAGATCAGCATCACTCAATCATAACAAAAATGCAGAAGGCTTCTTTTCTTTCTTTAAATGTAATTTAGTTTTCCTTTCCCCCAAGTCTCATTGTGGGTTCACTGAGCTATGCTCCCCTTCAGGCAGAAATGGAAACCAGAGGAGTTGCATTCTTTCAATCCATTTCTGACAGTGAGTGTGGCTGCATCAAGCTAAGCAGCTAAAGCCTTGCCCATTACTCTGCAGTGCAGCTGTGCAGACCTTAGCTGTTTTGGATCACAGTACTATCATATAGACTTTTCCTGAGATTTCAGTAGGTCTATTGCTGCTGAATTGCACTTGAGAGGCAAATACCCTCATTAAAAAACAACAACAAAAAAACACAAATATCACTAAAAAGCTTTGCATTCAGCTGGTTTTGTGTTGAAATTGGATAATATTGTATAGTTTACACAATACAGAAAGACTTATTTGAACCTGGCCCCAGGTTTGCTTTGAAATGTTCATGAACCATAGCAAAACTTTCAACTGATGTAAAGTGAGATTCAAGTTTGTAATGAAACCAGACCATTTTACATGGATTCAGGTTTCATAACGCAGGTCTCTTGCAGCTGTACTCTCAAAGGAACATATTTCTATCTCAAGATGGGATTTACATACTGTATGCAACTCCCCACACATCCAGGCAAGATTATTACTTTCTTATATAGCTGTAAATCCTAGAGCTTTATGTTATGTCAAGGGAATGGATAATCAGCTCACTAAGGGCCAAATCCTACCCCCTGAACAGGCATGTCAGGGCCCAAGAGGTGAAAGAAATACTGTTCTTTGAGGAGACAGATTAGCAAGGCACAGCCTCCACTGTGGCACCAACGACGCTCCGTTCATACCCTTGTGCTAGGGTTTCTGAGCAAGATTACAATCAGCCTCGATAACCACAGGCAGAACAGTACAGGACTCAGCAGCCGTGCACTGAGCAGACCAGTCTGTTAGTGCATCACATCAAACAGGCACTGACACAGGTTCTTCGTTTCCCTAGAAGCAGTCCCTTCCACTCAAATTTGAAACATATTGGCCAACTAACATGGATAATGTTAAACTATAGCAGGGATAAATAGAAAGCATTAGATTCTGGACTCCAATACTACTCCTTAACACTTAAAAAAAAAAAAAAAGGTGAAAGTAAAATATAAAGCAGAGACCTGTACCATTTTTGATGTTGCTGCAATTTGCCTAATATTGCCCAGATAGCCTGAAGAAGAACCCAATTCTCTGCACCCTCTATCCCCAGTAATATAATACTTTCCTGTTGTCTGCATAGCTCCCCTGACCTGGGTTCTCTTCCATCTTCACCACACGTGGGTGCTCTGAAGGGTTAGCATCCTTTGACACACCAATAAAAAGAGGAAAGACAGAATTTCAACATTTTATAATGAGTGGCATTCTAAAAAGAAAAAGAGATATGAGGAATGCCCTATTTTAAAGGCCAAGGGCAAATACAAGACATTTCCCTGTTCAGCAGCAGCCCTCACATAGGTATAGCTTGTTTCCCGGCAGCCTAAGCATTGCTCACATCAGGCAAGCACCAGAGAGTAGGACATGGCCTTGTTCTGATCTGATCTGATCTCTAACGCTGGGCCCAGTTTCCTTCCTTTGTCATTCTCCCTGCCAAAACAAGGCTCTTGCAACACACCCCTCTTATGCTGTGCGTGGAGGGGTGTGCAGAGGAAGCAATTAACTCCCACAGCTGGCCTAATTCCTACAGGATGGAGAGACAACCTTGGTCCCTTTTCTAGTCAGTTTAAGGATTAACCCCTTCTTCCTCAGGGCCTTGAGGGAGTGTGTGCACCCTGGCACATACAGATTTTAGGTACAGCTCTGTACATATCTGAGACCTGACTTTCAGCAATAGTCCCAGCCTGAATGACAAAGGACTATCTGTCTTTAAACAAAGCATAATATCAGTAACAGATTAAAAGCAAAGTTCTGTGTTTACATTCATTATTGTAGACCTGGTCCAAGTAAATATAATCAAGTCCTTTAGAGATTATCCAAAAGCATAGGGAAGGAAATCAGAACCATATAGTAAAATCTTCTGTCATTCATGTAAATGATTAATATATAATCGAATGATAATATTACAAATAATAATACATGGCACTTATATAGCACCTGCCATCTGAAGATCTCAGCACTTTGCAAACAACTACAAAATCTCACACATGCTAGCAACATGGCTTATGATCTTTTCAGCCTAACCTTTCAAAACTTTACATGCCATATGAGCGTGTTAAAACCAGGAAATGAATATGCCTGTGACTTCACAGAATTTGACATGCTTTCAGGTCTAAATCTGGTGCAAATATGTGCCCACCCTACGTGAATCTGGCCACAAAGTGGCTACAGTTAAGATATTATTGGAGTGATGTATTTAAGTGTGTGTATGTGTGTGCATGCATGTGTGTGTGTGCATTTGCCTGTGTGCATATATATTTAATTATTATCAGAGTTTTCATTCACTTAGGGTCTGTCTTGCTTCAAGGAAAAGGAAAGGACTTACAGTCCCAGAAGTCAGCTCTGCCTTCTGCTACCTGAGACAGAAAAAAGGTGGTATAGCTCTCAAAATGGAGCTGCTGAGACAGAAAAGAGAGTTTGGCCAGGTTAGACAGAAGATTTATCAATTTACTCTTCATGCAGTCTACCACAGGTGCTCACATCAAGCCCAGCCAGATGTAAAATCTAGATCACAAGTTAAATTTCCTCCTGCGGTTATGCTGGCAAACGCACTCGGTGCAAAGAACCCCACACATGTACACCTGATTAGTGTCTGTGAGGAGCAGTGGGCAAATGATGAAGGTACATAAAGTAAAGACTAACAGATTCAACCCATGTGCTGGGCAGATATATTAAAATGTGCAGATTATCATTATGTGCTGGATTTGGAGTATGCAATAGCAATTCCTGTCCAGAGGCGCTGAGAATTAAATGAATCAGACCTGGCCCCCAGCCTCTCATACGACCGTAAAAATGTGCGTCCAGTGACTAAAAGAGGATGGTGGTGGCTCATGGACACGGCACCAGCTTTGGGATCTGAAGGGTTGGAATCTATCCGCAATGTGACCAGTCAACTGCACTGTGTCACCTCAGTTAAATAATTTCTCCCCATATTTCTGCTTTTTCTTCCACTTTAGTGTAAACTCTCTCTACTTTTTAAAATGAAGATGGGATTTTTTAAGGCTTCATTTAGTTCCATTAAGAGTTAGTTTGTAATGGCCTAAAGGTCTCGTGATACAAGGAGATCCAGGTAGGTGAATGCAATGGTCTCCATTAATCTCTTGTTTGTTCGTAGCGTGACTAGCATTACTATGTATCATCCCAGAAGAGGCCTCAAGAAACTGCCATAATTCAAATATACCTTAATATCAATATTGCAAAGTACTCCTGAGTACAGTAAGCCATTATTTCAAGCTTTTTGTTGTAAGATCTACCTATCTATCTCAACACAAAGTTCTTTTGAGGATAATAGAGGACACATTTTCTTCTTTTATTCTTTTCTTTCTTTCTTTCCACTTTGCTTTCACTCTTTCTCTTTCTTTTTCTCTTTCTTTTTTCCTTCCTTCCCTTGTTCCTTCCTTCCTCTTCCTTCCTTCCCTCCCTCCCTCATCCCTTCCTTTCTTCCTTTCTTGTCAGAACTGTTCCTTCCCATCTCTCTTCTAAAGATACTTCATTCTTTCCACCTTAAACTCCTAAATGAAAAATGCATCTGAAGCATCTATTTCTCAAAGTTACCCTATCTAATCAGGGACCGTAAATAAAACCATGTGAACCAGGTGAACAGTCATACATAAGGAATAACTTAAAGCAAATAATCATAGTGTTCAAATTACAGATAATTCATAGGGTACAGTTTGTTCACAAAAATAATTCAGCAGACAATTACAAATAACGAGCTAATTTGGGAAATCATAATTAGCTGATATGTGTAGAGCTGAATCTGCTAGATGAATTGTTATGAAGTGTTCAACCAGCTCTACTATTTACTTCGTGAAGTAACTAAATCCAAAGGTCAAAGTGCAAACCACTGCAGAATGAAAGTATTTACATATTATCTATGTTTGAAGCACACAATAAAAGCTGCAGACAGTGCACAGCTAAAAAGGTATGTTAATCACCCTGGAAATCATAATGCAAAATTAGCATGCAATAGATGTAAAATGGCAAACAGATAAATGCAGACATGTGATCAAACTGGGCCAGAAAAGTCCAGGTCATCATCCTACCTTCCCACTGATATCATTTATCTTATGAGTAGGGGAATGGACTGATATTATTACTCTTGTTGCGGGGCATAGACCAGAATTTCAAACTCATTTCACTTACATGCGCTCACAAACTTCCTAATTTCTATCCTGTAGAGATGGGACTGAGATTACAAAGTTCATAATAGAATTTGATGCTGTGTGAGGTGTTTGGAGTTGATTATGCAAAAATCTGTGAGTTGTTCTCTTGAAATTTTAGCGCAAATTAGCAAAATGTGAATAAAATTGCATTTATCAGTAATTTCATTATAGTTTTGGTGCTTCCTGAAGACAAAGGAGGAAACAGAAGAAAAACACATAAGTCAGAAGGAACTCACGTACAACCCTTTACTCTAGGCTAACATCCATTTGCTGTGTTCTGGGCACTTCTTTTGAACAAACTCATTTTGAGTCTGAACTATGGGCTTTCAAAGTACACTTTATAAGTGAAAATTCAGTTCTGACCTAGATTTGGCCATGTTTTAGACCAGGGGATATTTATTAGACAGCTTTGTGGTACTAAACATGTTTACACTGTTAAACAGCTTTAAAGAAGGAAGTTCTCATGAACAGTATTTTCTCTCAATTTCACAGTCCCTGCTACAGACTCTATATATTTCCTTGCAGAAAAATATTGTTAAGGCAATACTGAAGAAAGCAGGTTAAAATGAACATAACACTATTCTGGTAAAGTCAGTAAATTATAGCCCTTTTTGCTCCCTGTTTCCTCTTGTATTGGTTCCCCCTTTTTTGGATCAGAGCAAGTCCAAACAAATAAAGCTGAGTGTGGATTTAGGAGGCCATTTGGAATCTGTCCCTTTTAATAGAGTTATTCTAACCATACCAGAATGTTATGTAGTTTTGTGTTCTGTCTCTTTTTAAATGTTGGCCATCACTTTAGTCTGAGTGCTCTGCTGCATGAACCTGATATGCAAGCTGCAGAAGTGTACCAAATTTAGTCTTGACCAAACAAGTGAATTTCCTAAGCATCCCATATCCTGAGTATTTCTAAGCAAACCATATTCTCTACTAAGTCATATGGCACTGGAATGCTCAGTAGAAATTCAGACAGTAGAAAAATCCTGGGTGAGGCTGCATGAAGCTACAAACACCATTTAAAAATGAAAGATATCTCGTCATTCTGACCAGAAAGTCTCCACAAACCACTAATAAATGTACTCCAGACCACAGTGGGGGAATGGCTGAGATAGACAAATCATTTAATAACTAGAACATGTTCTTCATTCACAGTACTTTCTTTAAAGGGGAATGAAAGAAGGACACACAGTCTTTGACAAAGCATTTCCTTTAGGCAATACAATCCTTACTTTTAATTTATAATCCAGTTTACTCGGCCAAAACAATTTTTCCTTTTCATTTCGCTGCTATGAACTTTGCTGGGAGCCAGCTGGTCACCACTTTCTATCCTAGAGGTAGCTGCTCTGTATTGTTGTGAAGTGCTTAGGGATTTACAAGATGGAAGACACTATAAATGTAAGAAATTGTGGAGCTTGTTAAAGCTATTATGAAACTTCCATTTTACATTAGTCAGATCTTTTCACAACCACTTTATCACTGAGGTCACCAAAATATCATCCGTCCTTTCAACCATCATCAGATTCATTTAAATGACATTATCCAGTCCCAAAATCTTGCACAATTTGGATGAACTGCATCCAGTTCATCCCTGTTTTTGCAAAAACAGAACAGGCTCACAGTTTGCATACTTTACAGTAACCTGAGTTTGAACTATTCCTTTACCAAAATCTTCATTGTACCTATCTGTATTCCAAATCTCTACTTCTGTGCAGTTCTTGAATGTGAAAAATTATGAATGAAAAGATATCATTTACAGCTCAGAATATCATAGATAGAAACAATCATTAGAGCATAGGCATGTATACAAAATCATCAGCCTAGGTTAGTCCAAATGGTCCAGCGAGAAGACAAAGAAGTAACTAATTCATTGTGTGAGCAGCCTGGTCATTAACAACTCTACAGAAAGAGATGGCAGCTTAACTAAAACATTATTGTTGAAGTGAAAAAGAAAAAAAAAACCCACAATTATGACATTCAATTATTCTATTAAGTGAAATTAACTATTCTTCTTGTTCTTTGAAAAGACCAAGATAAAGCACAGGATCCAAATAATTAGGTCAGCAGCAATGAATTCTGAAGAAAAGCTGTCTAGACTTCTATTTTCGTTTTCAAATTTGAGCGGTTGGGTTTTGTGTGCCTGTATGTGTTTGCTCCTTTGAATTCTCAGGGTGGTCACGTTAATAAGTTTGCCCCGGCAGGTAGAGTGAAGTCTGGATCAAGGTGTGGCATTCCCGCTTTGATGTCGGCTGTCACGCTCGGCTGCCTCTGGATCTCTTTGGCTGCCATCAAGTCTGTTGTCGTGGGAGACCAGGTAAACTAGAGCTGTTCCGCTATTTGGCACAAGTCAAAGGGGAGTTAGGTCAGATATCTTTTATGCTGTGAGGTATTCTGATCCTCACCAGGTAAAAATACAAAAAGAACACAGCTCGTAACAAACTTCTAAATAAAAAGGCATTGATTCACACTGTGTTTTTAATAGAGACTATGGTATGTTAGTGCAATAGCAGTTATTGAGGTTTGTAAAAGGTCTTGTAAAGGGGATCTATACAATAGAAAGGAAATGATGAACCAAGATAAATAGTGAGTTGGCATTCATTTAGAGAATCAGAACACAATTCACAGAAAGCTTGAGGGTGTTGAATAAGGTTTTCTTCAACTGTGAATTTGCTGGACATTTAGCAAAAGGAAGCAGAACACTTACAAAGCAAGGTTTTCCCCACCTTTCATATTCTTACAAACACTAGTAACTAATAGCAGCAGTTTGCAAAGCCAGATGCAAATGGAGTAAGAAATTTAACAGGGAGAAACCAATAGATTCAAGAATCCAAGCTTTTTCTTGGACACAGGGAGGTCTCTTTCTAAAGGGTACTCAGCAGGTACACTCTATTATTTATTAGTATGACTAATGTGAGGAACTCCCATGGTTCACACAGGGAAGTTCTTCCCTGCTTAACTTACATTCTGTAGTATAAAACCTTTCATTCATGTTGTCCTCAAATGTCCAAAATGTTTTCCAAAATGTTTCAAAATGTTTTGAAAAGGAAGGTATAAGCAAAGTAAGTGGACTGTTCGTAGAAGCTGAATCATCACACTATATGGCTGAAATGATGCTATGACATAAACTGCTCCTGGTAGCACAAAACACTGAAAATGAAATGAAAAGAAAAGAAAAGAAAAGAAAAGAAAAGAAAAGAAAAGAAAAGAAAAGAAAAGAAAAGAAAAGAAAAGAAAAGAAAAGAAAAAAGAAAAGAAAAGAGAAGAGAAGAGAAGAGAAGAGAAAAGAAAAGAAAAAGGTTCTGTTTTATCAAAGACTCTATATGCTGATCTTTTTTTCACTTTTTACGCAGGCTGGTAAATGCTCTCAAACCTATGGAAATTTTGGAGTAAGAATTGATTGAATATGGGACCTCTGAATTTGGCTCATTTTGTATTAAACAAGAGTATGAAAATGAAAAATAGGTATTAGCCTCAAGTTTTTCTAAAATCTAATACCAGAACAGTGCTCATGCATTTATTCTTGTCCTTTACAGTTGCCATCCTGAAAGAAAGATACAGCTGAGGTCAAAAACAACCGTTCAAGGCCACCTTAAACTGAAGTTCACAGAATCACAGAGTGGTTAAGGTTGAAAGGGCCCTCTAGAGATCATCTAGTCCAGCCCCACTGCTCAAGCAGGGTCACCTACAACAGGTTGCCCAGGACCTTGTTCAAACAGCTTTCAAAAAAAAAAGATTTAAAAGACGGCACGTTAGTACGATGTCAATAACTTCTAAGGATCTGTGGAGAATATGAACAACCACATACAATCCGAACAAGCTGAACTAGTGGAAATCATCTTGCTGCATGGGTTTCTTGACAGCATAACGAACAATACCCCTGTCATCACAATAAACCCTACAACTTGAAAATAAGGCTGAAAACACTGCAAACACCAGTGGATTTATGAATAACTTCTGAGGCTAAACATGGTAAGCTATGGAACTGATCCACTGCCTAACCACAAAGTCCTGCTCATGGAGACTCCCTCATTTCACTGTTGCTTCACATGCCTTCCTGCGGACCCTATAGTTTTGTGCTCTCCTACTCCCTGGCCCATGTAGCCTGAACTTGCATTTACTGATTAGTAAATGGGACTGGCCTAGGACAAGGTCACTGGGCCAGAGAAGGTCTGTGCACCAGCTAGTGCAGCCCTGAAATGGTGCAGCAAACGCTGGGTTTCCAGACCTCAGAGAGGTACCAATAAATACATAAATAAATGAATGAATAAAAAGGAGAGAGAGTTCAATTTCTCAAGAACTACAAAGAAGATATCTGGAAAAAAAATACTGCTTCATCAGGTAACAGTCTTAAAACACACTCTTCCAAATAAAATTAACACTCAAAGGTTTAGACAATCCATGTGTAACATTATGGAAAGAGAATAAGACAGACCATTGACTTAGGAACTGTCTGTCCAACAGCAGAAGCTTGTGGGAAATGATCCCAAACTTCAACGTGTGATGAAAAGACATTATAGAGCTTCCTACATCAATGCAGCACTAGTTTAGTCATTTGTTATTTGATGCATATTTGGGGTAAACTACCAGGAGCTCTTAGGCCAGGTTCAGCCACGAGATCTATGGAGTTTTTGCTGTGGTCAGCTCAGTTCCTGGAGTACATAAGTAATCTTATTTTTACTTCTCTTTATTTTTTCCCCTTGTGGGCTCTAAGTGCTCATTATTTTATCAATGTTAACGATGGAACATATGAGTAAAATTTCCACAGGCATCTAAATGACTTTAGGACAATAAATCCCATTGGCTTTGGATTCTAAGTCAATTAGATGCATTTGAAAATTTTACCTTTTATCTGCATGCTTCACTATTCAGATTTATTAACCAATCATTTAGGAAGGAAGGGGCCAGAGCAAAAGGATCCCCAAAGTGTAAAATTTACAACACTGCTATCTATCCTTACCAATTGCTCAAGTTTAATTCTCTAATTTAATTCATTAATTAAAGAATATGCTAATAGACTGAAAAACTCAGGCAAAGGTTTCTCTCTGAGCCTTCTCCATCTTGAGAACCCAATTCCTAACAAAATACACACATCAAGCATGAAAGCATTGCAATTCTTTTCAGATCATAGCTTCTGTTGGTACAGGAGGACTCTTCCCTGTTGAATATACTGTTGAACAAACATACAAAACTTCCCTAAGAAATTGAATTTTCAGAGTTTACGTTTCTCATCAGTTCTCTGGCCCGTTGCATTCCATTGTCAGCAAGTTCATTCCAAATATTCCATCCTGGGTTATTTTTCTCTCTTTTAATGTCACTCATTTTATTTGATCTCTATGTCCTAGTCCTACCTTAAATAATTCCTCTCTATTTTTGCAAAGATTGAGCCAAATGGAGAAAACGGCTAAAGGACTTAGAAAACCATCTCTACTGATTGAAATGTTTGTGTTTCACTGTAATTCCTTTTTTCCATACTGCTGACATCTCTGCAGGTAGCTTTCTTGCCTCTGGGCAACAGGGTCATAGGTTCATGCTACAGCAAAGCGGGAAAGGCTGGAGAACTTCCTTTCCTCTTGGCCCAACACTGCATGTGTGCTATGCACTATATTTCTCTACTGTTCCCATCTGCTACATAAACATTTAATAGCCCACAACTGTGTTGAAAAGCTGATAAATTCTGACACATTGGCCCATTTTCTCACTTAAGCCTACAGTACGAAATAGTATATGGCCTTCTCAGCAGGAGAACATATTTAGGTCTCATCCTTATTTCTCAATGTATTTTCAATATAAACTCTTTCAGATTCAGGGTTGAACATCTTACAGCAACTATGGACCTCACACTCATGATAAAAAAGAAATCAAAACCCCCAAACAGCATTGGGATTATTGGTCTGTGAACATTTCTGTCTATTTACAGTAGATCAGAATTAGTAAGAGAGAGAGAATGGAGGTTTTATAACATCAATTTAACATTAATTACCTAAATCTCTTTGAGGACATGTAACAAAAAGCCCCCGACATTTGTGTCACAAAGATTATTATAACATATTGCCAAGTCATAGCATCGCTGCACTGGTAGATAGAATTCAAATTCTAATCCAGGCTAAAGATGCTACAGCTGTCACCCTTGCCCAGCAAAGCCCTCTTAGGTTCAAAAGTTAGCCGTCCTCCTGCCTGCCTGCACCAGATCGGTTCGTGATCCCTAGAGATTACTAATCCCGACTTCTCTGCACACAGTTGACAGGAAGAATAAAGCTATTGTGCCTTCCTAATAATTCAGGCTAATCACATATTTATAAAAGAAAACTAGGAACAAGTGATTAACTCCTTCCAATTCAACTACTGATAGTATAGAGTTAATACGGAGGCAGCTGGAATAGCTTTAAAATGTGTTTAAATTTTAATGCAGTTATAAAATTATAAATGTTTAAATAACTAAGTTTTGGATTAGCTTAGTTGCCCAATATTGCTCACAACTGTCACCAAAGAAACATGGAAACGCAACAGAGGTTTTTATTTTGGACATATGTATTTAACCTGAAATCACAGATATAATTCATGGCAAGTCCAGTTCAGGTGTTCACCCCTTCTGAAGGAAAAGGATGCAGTAACCATTTGAAATAGATAATTCGTATATCCAGGATATGACTGGAATCAGTACAATATAGGACAGATTTTCATTCTTATCTTAAATGTATTGAAATGCTGAGATTCCTAGGGTAATTCTAGACCCCAGTGTGTGAGGGGTCCAAAGAGATGCTACTCTTTAGTGTTTACTAGCAGTTTGGTATTGAAAGAGTACCAGTAGACTTCAAAAAGGACAAAGTAGAAAAGCCTCAGAAAAGCAGAACCCAATCAGTTGTCCCAGCACATCATGGGTTTAGGCAGGAGCTGTTCCTCTACCCTTATATTCTTGGTATTTCCTGGGTCTCCCACGGAAACTGTTGACTCACTCCTGACTTTCTCAAGTTCCCAATCTAGGAGAGGCTGAGCAGTGCTTGGTGTCATCGGTATGTAACAAAGTCACAGGCACACAGCACCGTTCAAGAAAAAAAAGCATAGTATATCAGCAATTGGGGCCCATGGCACATAAGGTCTTCTAGGAACAGAGCAGGAAATGGTATATTTAAAGAAAGCAATATGCTGGAAGAAAATGAATTACTGAATCCACCCTCATATTGTCCTGTCCCCAACAGCAAGCCATTTAAAACAGTGTCTTCTCTGCAGTAACACTTTTAAAAATAAAGTGATATGCATATTTTTGTTGTTGAAAATCTTTACTTTTATCAGGCACCAGACACCATGAATATTGTCAAAAACTAGTAACTTTTGGATTCTTCTCCATATACAGACAATCTGTTCAGGCATTCAGAAAAGGAATGGCGAAAACTTTACTAATGCTTTGAATATTAGCCTTTAAGCTCTGTCTAAAATAGAATGAAAACATAATATTTGTATGGAGATGCAGCTACCTTTCAGATACTTCCTTCCCTTGGTCCCAACTATATATTTACTTCTATCTCAAAACTGTTTGTTATTTAGGAGAGGGAAAAAGTGAGACAGACTAACAAAACAGGATGAACGTCAGAATACCAAAGAGCCCAGTCCTCTACCAGCAGTTGTGCTGCTAACAGGGGAGAGGTGAGGCTGCGCATGCAAGCACAGCTACCTGCTGGAAAGGGTAAGATGTCTTTATGGGATGAAGGAACTGCAGGTTCAAATCCTTGCTCTGCCTGACTCTTTCACAATCAATATTTAATAAATCTTAGTTCAAACTGGTTCAGAGCAAGGACCTGAACATAATCTTCTACATCTAACAAAATTTTCAAAGAGTCTCCATTTCATACTGGATGAGCAGAACTATGTTGATACCTCAAAAAATGTACTGAAATTTCTGTTTTCAAGCCAGCTTCATTTCAGACTAAGATTTGCAGAGCCCTATTTCATTTCTCTGTATGTATCACTGGCCAGATTTATAGCACTTTTCAGTAGAGACTAAGACACAAACAGGAGGCTCTGAGATGCTACAGCTGAATCAGGCTGTTTTAACTAGGAAAAACAGTGTATTTCTAGGTAATGTTAAAATCACAGTGAAGAGAAACAGGTACAGCTCTAATGTAATTTAGCCAGTTGAAGTAAATCTCATTTGTTTGTCTTGACCGCTAATGGGTTAAAAAACAGTTCAGCACTATATTCACCTCTTATTCTGACGCTGCCTAAAGAAAGGATTGTTTCCTTTACTTTTCCTTTTTCAGTCATCCTCACCCCGGAAGACTGTGAATTTGTGTGTGAATGTTTTTCTTCTAACCCCTCTCTCTCTTCTTTTATATGATTCATGATGAATGCTTATCATCCATTGAGTTGTTTGGCATGGGCATACCCAAAGAAAATAAAAGACATTTCAAAAAAAATACTAAAAACAAAAGCTTACAATGACCTCTTGGTATGAATGAGCAGGAGAAGAAAATGACAATTGAGGAAAAAAGCTCTTGTTTACAAACATTTATCTTTACTTATTAACTATTTATGAAGGAAAATAGCCACATATACATGATTGGCAAATTGGCTTATGTTTAAATAATGTGTCTAAAGTTTGACTGAGCACAGAGGTTCATCTTTAAATAAACAAATGGTACCATAATGTTATAGTCATTAAATATAAACAAGCAGTGGTCATGGTACCCGCTACACTAAAGTTGTACAGAAGCATCTGAGTTTCCTTAAGCTCCTCCAGTGAACTGTGAAGAGGTTCATATCAGGGAAAGTCACTGAAATACATTATGCTCACAGCCTTTCCTTTCATTGCTTCTTTTCACTCAGTAGCTGAGCTTGCTGGTGAACTGAATTTGCTGGGAATGGAAATAAAGGAGCATTTCCTAACACTGTCAGCACAAATAGGTAACCTGGGCTCTCTCTCCAAATATTTCAGCTTTTCGGCATTCACTGCAGATTCTCACCTAACATGCCTTGGATGAGATACCCTGAGATGCAGCAGACAACAACAGAAACAGACAGGTGAGCAGACTGTTTTGTTTGGTTGATTTGTTGGGTTTATTTCTGTTCCTGAGCATGTTATTACGAACATGAACTGCGGTCCACTAATGTCTGTTGGTACTGCACCCCTCCCTCTCATGGACTTGCACCGCCATGCATATTGTCCCTATTTCACAGCTATAAGGACCAACAGATTTTCTTTCTTGCAGAAGAATTTTTTATTTGCTCTTCAGCGAAGTCAGGGTAAAAAGATGGTGCAACCAGATCTGAAAATGCTGAGAGAGACTTGGTAACTGCAATGGGAGGAATATTCCAAAAACAGAAAATAACGAATGCCTGTCAGCCTGGACCAGATTTCTCCTATGATCAAACTGCTGTTAGGAGAAGCTGCAGACACTCTCCAAAGGGTAATATTAAGCTCTGCTTGCACGGTTGGAAATTTAAGACTTAAGAAAGAAGTTAAGAATCTGCTTCTTCACAGCCCCCTTCCCCACCTCTAGCTTTCCTAAATCTTAGTCCCATGGTGGTTAGCTTTAGCCTTTTAAAGGGCACAGTTGTAGCTGGTTGCAGTGAGAGGAGCTGCCTGAGGGCAGCTGTAGTCCATGGAGAGCCCTTTAGAGTAGGACTACAACCCTGAACTGAGAAAATCAGACCTAAAGCAGAGTCTAGAGCACTGGGGTCAGAGTGTCCCTCTTGCCAGTCTTACTTAACAGTTGGTTTGTGTTCTCAATAGGGTGGAGATCTCCAGCCTGTAGTATACACAAGATGTCCAATGCACAGTATGCAACAGGTCTGACCTGTCATTCGTCTATACTTTGTGACGATATTTCCATGCATATGAAATGAGAGTGAAATGCTGCCGTGGCATAATTACCTACCTTCTTATGCTCATGGCAGTCTACTACTTTGTTCTGGGCAATGGTAAATAATTTGAAAAGATTCAGAAACATAGAGAATCAGATCTTAGGCATTTTAAAAACTCATCAGACCACACTGCAAACAGTGGAGTCTGCTATGGAAAGCATTTTTAGCTTGGGGAATGCAGATGAGAAAACATAGGGATAGAGCAATTAAAAGTCTTGGTTCCCCCCTCCCACCTCCAGCATATGGCAGAGAATTGGACCAGAATCAAGCAATGTCTCTACTCAGTGGAGTCTGACTTCTGACCTCTAAGACAATGGAGTCACAAGCTATCCTGAGACTTGATTGAGAAGCCACTTCAACATTTCCATAAGTCATTCTGCCATTGCAGATCTGTCACAATTTTGTCATAAAGTTTGCAGAATTCTGTTGACATTGTGTCATCTCAATAAATGCAAAGGGAAAAAAAATGAGTCGGGGCAGGTGCGAGCACAGATTTCAAGTCTAATGCGTGGGCTGCTGCATGTCTTCTGACATAATCTAGGCTCTCATACTTGATGTTTTTCTGGAGCCGCGGTGAACTCTTCCATCCTTTCAAGCGATCAACCTCATTTGACTAATTTGAGAAGAAAAAAAAAGAAAAACACTTCACTTCCCCTCGCAAAGAATCCTCGGCCAAGTTGGATCTTTAAAAAAAGGAACTTAACAATTTGGGGCCTGGTTGTCATTTACATGAAGGTCACTTCACACTGATCTGGCTGTGTAAACGGGCCATAAGTTACTTCTACACCCACTTGAAAGACCTCTTATGCTTGCCAGAATGATGTAAAATGGCCTCAATTTAAGTGAGAATTCAGGCTCTTATTTTTAAAGCACTGTCCCTTTAGGGAGATGCATCAGGCAAGTACATCATATTGCACTAATTATAATTATTTTAATGGAAGCCTACAGCTTACGGAAGGCAAACAAAATGGCCGCTAACAGCACTAAAGTAAAAGCACCCAGACCAGAGTGGGCACGTTCCATAGCAGATGTCTCCAGAGCCTCCAAAGCACCTGAATAGTTCCCCACTCTTTAACATTGGATCTGCTCCACTGGCTGTTCAAATGCTTAGTTACCCATAAACACGCTGGCAAGATGAAACCTTTTAACATGGAAAGGCCCACTGCACCAAGATGTGGGAGATCTGGTGGTGCTGAGCAAAGTCGGATCTTTCCAAAGCTGTGCTTTTTCTCAAATGTGCTCAGTCCAGCTGTGATGGGAAGACTTTTGTGTGACCAACCCCACTTACATATTAATTGAGAACTGCAGTTGGGTGGTCTACATATGAAAGAGTGTTCACACTTTTCCATGTACCAGAGGGCAGGTGCTATGTGACTTACCTTGCACAGAGAAGTCATCAGCCGGGGTGGTGACTTTCATGTTTATGCTTAATAGGGACCAACCTGAAATGATCGATATCAAATGGGCTAATTAATAGGCAACAAAGAGTAAGAAGCTTTAGACATTATAGAATTGGTGACATTTAACATCAGTATCTCTGGGTTTAATAGTTTTTTGCTTAATCTCTTAGTCACCCAGTTGGCTATATTTGAAGATTTTTTATTTTTAATATTCTTTGTGCAAGTCGCATTTGTGACCTGGATTCTTTGTATGGCAGACAGGATTAGATAAATTAGGAATGTAATACAAATGGCAAGAAATTAGAATATAATTCCTTCAGGTAGAGTTTGGTGACTTTACTGAATTTAATTTCACGCTAAACACCAAAGAGGGATTCGAGAGGTTAGAAACATAGAGCTCAAACTGACAGAAAGAACTGTGTGAAACATAATTTGAGCCCAGTCCAGACTTCAGTTTTGTGGGCCCTGGGAGAACTAACACATTCAGATCCCTAGGCAGATGCCTCCTAAACCTCCATCACTAATTCTCCAGAAGCCTTCTGTTGTTCCCTCATCTCCATCAGGCTGAGACAAACCTCGCCTCTGCGTAGCTCCCAAAGCAGGCAAAACCAAATTGTGTCTAACTTTTGGGAGGAGATGGCAAAAACAAAATCTTCATTAACTAGTTTTAATCAGCATCCACTAGTCTTGCTCGTGCATCATTTCAGTCAATGATATAATATTTAATAAAAATATTCTATTTTACAATATCATACTGTGACTTTTAAAACTAAAAGTCTCTATAGAGATACAGCCAAAAAGACAATTTGTCCTCCCTCACAAGCATCTCAGCCATTTTGTATTTGACCTTTATTCCCCTCATTCTTAATTTAAGGTCTCTTATTTGTCTCCCTAATTAGTGGGCTTATACAAAGCAGATCTTATTCCCCTCAAAGTAATTATCAACCAGGGAGCAGCTAATTTCATTTTGGATCCATTTATGTGCAAAAGAAAGAACAAAAGGACCAAATGTTACTGCATCTCCAAAGTGTGAGCATTAGTACTTTAGAATATGTAAAACTACTTCTTTAAAGCAAATGGGAAGCTGTGTAACAACTGAGAATTTTTAAGTCTAAGGTTTGCGAGATCTTGACATTCCAGGTTTGTGCTAGAAGAATTCAGTGAGGCTAGCACAAGGTGGCTGGACCACCCAAGGGAGGAGGCGACCCAGGGGTTCCAGCTGATCCCAGGTGCTTTCCCCACCCTGCTCCCCAGGATGGCAGTGAGCCCTTGTGGAATTGTATCACCTTCTGGAAGTAGGCAGCTTCCAGCGTTTCCCATCACCCTGCTCTCTGAGCTATGTGGTACTTACCTCATGGCTCTCAGCTTAGAAATATGGTTTGTAAGATGCAGCTAGTAGGATCAAGAAGGTTAAGGAACTATGTCTTTAGACTACCAGAGAACCAGTCTTCATATGATCTTCTGTAAATGAGCACAGATTCCCATACTCAGAAATGACAACTGTGACGGTCCAGCAGTCAAACAACAATAAGAAGGCAGGAACTGTCATAAATGACATTATGAGAACGTACACTGAGCATCCCACACCATCAAAACGGCATGTTCCTCCACTTCTTTTGTGTGCATAGACTCCAAAGCTAGCACCAAGAGTAATTTTTCTTTAGAAATACTTCCCCTTTTGAACAAGAAGAGTTGTCTGAATGAAGCCCTTCACCTTCATCTATCAGGACAAAAACTGGAATTCTCATCTGGAGCAATAGTTGGGCTTTTAGTTCAAAGGATTGCAGTGGATGTGTGATTTCACTAACTCTGGAAAAATGTAGTTCTCCAAGGGACATGTTATTCCTTCCGTCCCTTCTCTGATGAAAGACTGCAATTGTAGCAGACACAGACTTTCATCAATCAGTGTGTGTTTCCCCATTTGCACATGTTTTACTTAGACCTCATCCAGGCACCCTCCTGCCAAAGTCATTATACTCTTGTACCAAGAACAAACAGGAGTTTTGCCTGAAAAAGGATCTGAGTTATCCCTGAGGCAAGTATTTGAACAGCAATGTATTCCATTAATAGACATATTGAATGGTTAAATGTGTGGCACACAAGTAATGAAGTTACCTTCTGTCACCCAGCTCTTCCAGAGCGAACAGTTACTTCCATTACTTATCATCCTCAGTGTCCCCCTGACCTTTTCTGGAAAGATCAGGAAATCCCGCATGAAGTGCCAAGTTAGGGAAAAGAAGGCAAAAGGTAATCAAGGAGAAAACATAACACCGATAATACAAAAAGCGAAGGCAGCTGACCAGTGTCTGGGCAGGATGCCTAGGAGAGGTGTAATGGATAGGCCTGCAATACAGATTTCATTGGTCTCATGTATCCCATTAGATCCCTATGCAATCAGGTTTGTGCCATGTCTGGAAAGGGCACTGCAGATTTCTGTTCTTCTGACCTTCTCTGTTTTGTTTTACTTTCCACAGACAGAAACCAAGAAGGGAATAGAAAATCATCAGTATGGGGAACGCCTATTGTTTATGAAGCAAAGTCAGCACAAATTAGAATTATGAGAAAAAGTGCAGAAAGCAAGATGGGGTGGGACACACAGAGCTTATGTTTCAGAATAGCACAAGCGTCATTCTCTCCTCCTTTTCCCAAGCAGGACCATAAAAGCAGCTCCAGCTTGCCCTGCTCAGACAAAATGTCTGGAAGCAGCAAGCAGCCCTGGTCACTTTTCACCTTTAAATACATGGAAACAAAAACAAGGGATATTTAAAAAAATTTGAAAGTGGAACTGTGCTACCACCTTCAGATCCTCCATTTGGCTGAGAAATCCAGAGAACAATTCTCAGTTCTCTTTCAGGGAAAGATACAGAAACAGATCCCTCCAGCTTTTGCTCCAACATACAGAGGATATTTCAGAGACATAATTGTCTCCTCTCACCTTCGTTTTCTCACCTCTGTTCCAAACCTAGGACATCAAATCAGCTTATTCCAAGAAAACGGAGGTCTGATTTTACAGACAGTTTTCTTTTGCTGCTGGGCTCAATTTACCCATTGCTGCTGTCACTGTTGTTATATACATTGTCATCAAATCAACCATCCAAAACAGCCACCATCCCAAGAACATAGCACTGCAGACCCATTTATTACCAAGACTCAGTAAGTTCCAGCCCAAAAGTTGTCTTTCTTGCAGATTTATTGACTCAAACTTAAGTGTCTCTTCCCTGACTAATACTAGCTCAATCTAAAGCTTCACCTGCAGACTGAGGGAGATCTAATTGTCTGTACAAATAGAAACTTAGGACAAGAAGTCAGATTCCAGACCTCTGCTACTCATGTAGCACTTAGGACCATCACCTAGCCAGGCATTAAGAGGCAGACAGCACAAAGCAGCATGAAATAAAGTTAGTGCTCATCAGAGCAATTCTGGTTTTGATTTCTGGTTCTGATTTTCTGGTTTTTTGAGCAATTCTGGCAATTTTCCTGTGCAACATGCTCTAGGTGACCCTGCTTGAGCAGGAGGGTTGGACTAGATGATCTCCAGAGGTCTCTTCCAACCTCAACCATTCTGTGATTCTGTGCTGCCAAAGAAAAAAAAAATATAAACAAGGCATAGCCTCATCTTTTTCTAAGTATCTAGCATAACTACCACTGAGATCTGACTGGATGACACCACAAACTTTGCTAGACTATTTTGTCCTCTCTTCCATGCTTCCCACCCACAGTACCTCCATTCCCCCATTTGGATGGGATGGTTTGGTTTGGGATAGGATGGGATGGGATGGGATAGGATAGGATAGGATAGGATAGGTCTGGTAGCCTATTAAACAGAAGTACTGAGGCCACAATGCCCAATTGTGGCCCAGTTAAACTTGGAAATCCTTCTGCTGATAATTATACAAGTTCTAAAATGACTTCTTTCTTTTATAAAGGTTAGTCACAGATGGACAAAGGTGAGATAATTCTAATATTGGCAGCTGAGTTACACATGCTATGCACACACGCACATGCACAAAAAATCCTCATTATTAAATCACAAAGCAATTAAAAAATTAAAAATTTCATAAGACCTCACATAAAAGAAATACAAGTGTTTAATGATGGATTATAAAGTGAAAGTGAGAAAAAAGTAAAAGCTCAGCTGTCTCTGGGGCTTCCCTTGTAGCCTGTGATACTGATTTCTGTCTTCACCCTCACACAAGCCGCAAGAGCTAATAAATTCCTGGCTCCCCTGCCTGGGAGCCAAGGCCGATTAATATCTGCCTACCTTGTTACCTAATTCATTATGGAATAGCAGTTAATTTGATTTGATATTATTTTAATAAAATTCTGTAATATATTAGATTGTTTCAGGCTATCAAAATAATTTTCCAATTATTACGGTTACTCAAGCAAGTCTTTTTTTCCCTTCATGAGCGGCAGTTGGTCTGACTCAGAATACATTAGCTCCTACAGCTTCATCCTGGCCAGAGGAATACGAAGTATATGCATGATTACACCAGAAATGTTATTGCCAGTAATGTGAGCCTGCAGATCAAGGCACAGAGTCCAGAGATTGATGTGCAATTACAGGCCCCCATGACGTCATGACATTGGTGATTACCCTTCTTCTACAACTGAGTTAATGCATTAATATACACATATATAACTACACACACACATACATATATGCATACAAAGATATGTACATCTGTTATACTCTGTATCCTGATACTGTGTTTGAGGGGTAGCAGTACATGAAGGCAACGTGGGATAGCTCTGTATCTGACAGGGAACTCGTGGTACTCGCTCCTGGCATGGCTGGGTAGTTCCAGGGGACTGGTCTGCCCAGTAGGAGCGGGTAGGTGAGCTTTACAAGCAGCAGGAGTTACCCCTTTCATTGTCATCACTTTTGGCCATCTTCAACAAACAGCAGCTTGCATCCCTGCTTTGAAAGTGTCAGGCTGCTCTTTTCTCTTAGTTAGAACAAATGTGTAAGAGTCAGAGCAAAGACAGGACATGGGTGGAACTTGATTGAAATGGGAAAAGGCAGCTTAGACAAAAGAGCAGGTGCAAACACTGCAGCTCCATTTGCAGATGCCTTGAATGTCATAACATTTCTGCCTGCATACATGAGAGCATCATCGTCATATGCTTCTGGGTTTGAGAGGGTAGAATATAAGACCAAATACTATTATGGCTTGATCCTCGTCCCACTGGGCTGGGAAAAAGTTTACCGCCATCTTAACTGGGGGCAAAACTGGATCTGCATTAGCAGTTTCATATAGTACATACAATATAAATATAAATGAGCAGTAACAAAAATAGTAGTTCTATCTTACTATTTTCACAATACTTTCCCCAGAAGGTTTCTGTTCACATGAATATATAAAATACCTGTAATGCCAAGCTGTGAATCAGGAAAGAGTCCTTAATTTTTGAATGGTGGCAGAAGATGCTGTTTAGTCCTCAGAAATAAGAACTGATAGGGCCAGTTGCCTCTCTCTCTCAGATCATCATTCCAGTGGATGTCCTGACCCTGCTGGGGCCCATCCTATGAAAATGTGAAAATTCACTGAGGATTGCCATTCTGTTCTACCATTTCCTTGTGTGGAATGAAAAGAGAAATGCAAGCAGCTGAGTTTAAGCTGCTGATCATTTTTAAATGGTGGTTTTCTTCTTTATGTAGCACATCACAGTTCCTTTTTCATATTCTGTTCCAAAAGTGGTTATTCCCATTCTGTGCAGTTATTTTAGAAGAGTGGTGGCTGACCCATGGGATGTATGTCAAATATGATTTACAACCTTTTTCATGCTTCAGCAGAACTCAGCAGAAGCATAAAGGGATCGGAACATACGCTACATATGTGAAGAAATACAACTTCTTTTTGTTTTAGTATTTGTAAATTGCCTTATTATTTCCATTGCTTAGCTAGTATTAGGTCCCCAAAATAGCACTGTTAATAGCGGCGTGTTGCAACAGCACTCATTGTGCAAAGAGTTTAATATTACAAGTAAATTGTATGCAACCTGCCAAGTGAAAGCACTATCATATCATACCTAGAGGTTAGTGTAATTTTTTCTTCCTTGCATCAATATTTCTTAACTTGGGTGGATTTAAATTGGTGGGACAAAAAGAGTATTGTCTATCACAGGTATTTGTGAAAGATGGAGGACGGTGCAGAATATATGCCTAATATAAGATTATTTGCCTCTCTAATCCTTAACACTGTGAATGTTTCTAAGTTTTTCATTTAAACTCATTGCATCTTTTCCACAAATTATACTTTTGCAAGCACTTATAGGATAAACTCTAACAAAATTGTTGTCTTGTCAGAAAATCCACATGCACAAAAGACTGTTGGAAGCATTCACTGTTTCACACAGACCTGTTTCAGAAAGGAAGCTCCCTATACAATGTTTGATGACTAGAAAGCTTGGCTTACAATCCATCTCTCACCATTTTTTAGTTCTGGAATGTGTATGCCTTCTTCCATGAATAACAACTTTTTAAAGATATTTTAAATGTATCTATTACATTTTAAAGAAAATAAAACAGGCAAAAAGACTTACAAAGAATCCTGACTTGTCTTTTGAAAAAAATCCCAACATCATTAATGATAACTGAAGGTTTTCAGTCACTCAGTATTAGTGATGCTGAAGTGAATTAACTAAAAGGCTTTCATGCTTCTTGATCTTAGATCCCATGCCTGAAACACTTATTCATGAGAGTCATCCTGACTCACGTAAGTTGTCCTATTGAAGTCAATGTATCTCAGCATGTAAGTAGGGTTTGAAGAGAGGCCTTTGGTATATAAAAGCAGGAAACAGAGTTGGTTCTCATGATTCTTGCATAGAAACTGGTAGGTTTACATTCTTTTCAACAGCTCTAATGCATAATCAGCTAAAATGATTTTAGATCCTAGAAATTGCTACAAGATGGTTATAAATTCTTTGTGTGGACAACTTTTCCATTTGGTGGTAAAACTGGAAGGCCTTATCACTCTTTTATAACTTTCCATATAATTTTTATGAACGCAAACACAAGGCATCAAAGACTGCAGGCTGAAAACTTCTCTGTGATCCAAACCAAGTGGCAAAATTAAGTCCTGAAAACGTTAAGAATCACATCTGGTTTATGGTCTGCTTAGACAACTTGGCCTGAGAACATAGCACAGGAGTAGATTGATGCAGAATAAGGCTCAAATTTAATAATCAAGCTTGGTTACTGAATACAGCTATAAAGACGGATGAAATGAAAAGTTTGTATTACATGTCTCCACTCATCATGTAACAAAAGAACATAAAATAAGGCGATGTTTTAAGACGAAAAAATAGTCTGCACTGAAAAGGCATCAGATATAAACAATATGGGATTAGATTTTATTACAAACAAGACCAGAGCAAGTATGTGATGTCCATTGTCTGATAATGGGAGCAGGACCTAAGAACCTTAGGCTCTAACTGCAGTCACTTATACATGTGCTTCTCTTTATACAAGGAACTGGAGTTCCCAAAATCCTTGGTTACTTGGTTGCCAACAGACAGCTCTGCCAGGGTATTACCATTGCTAAAGCTCTGTTCTTCACCCTCTTGTTCTCTTCCTCCCTTTCATTCCACCCCTCTTCTCCCTGGGTAGTTATTCTCTTTGCTGGCCAGCAGAGTTGTTGTGGTAATTTTGTATTCTTCTCATCCTATCCTCCTCTGATCGCAAGTCCCCCAATAGAGTGTCTTGAGTGACATACAGTAGAAAAGAACATTTGATTGAAAACTTATATGCTGTGCTATTATAATATCTATTATTATATACATTGTTCAGCTATTAATCCACATATTCTGCAAGTCACAGGACTGCAGTTCCAAGGTGCATCAATATCTCTGAGGCCCTTAAAGGTTCTCCCAAACGTAGCTTTAGTTATAGGAGCAGGAACATGGGCCTGATAGAAGAGAAAATCCTGGAAGTGATATAGCCCTGGGGAAATGTTCTCACAATAACTGATGACAAACCAGACAGAAAAGATTTAATATGCATTTTTTCCATGGTTGGGCTTTCTGAATTGCCCTGTGAAAAACTGGCCACAGTGAAGATTTATCTTTCTAGATATCTATCTTAGGTATGTGCATGACCCCCACTTCAGTGCCTCTGCCTGTTGCTTTCTTTGACACATTAACCTTCCAATATCCCTTCAGAACTGCTCGTCCCATTTAATAGCTGAAGACTTGAGGCACAGCTGGTCAGAATCACACAAGGCGTATGGGTGTCTTGACCTTTCAAACATCTTTCCATATGAACTGCTAGGTAAGTATATCCAAAGAATATCCCCTTACTACTCTATTCATGTCCTCCTTTGCACTTTAATTGCTACTGTATTTAGTGAAACAAATACATACCATAGTTCAGTCAGCTCAGCACTAAATCTTCTTTATCATTTGTAGTGACTTAGGGAAGTGTTTTAAATGTTGTTGGACAGTGCTTCTGCTAAATAAATGTCACAATATTTGTCCAATTTTTAGTGAGCTCATCACAGTCATTTTCTTTAAGCAACAAGAGTTACTCTTTTTTCTTTTTGCTTTGTTAGGAATGCCAACAAATACCTATGTACAATAGAAACAAACTCTGAGGAGGTCAATATGAATGGAAAAAGTATCATGCAGTATAGTTATGAACATCGACATTTTCTATATAACAAAAAATATAAACAGCAACCCATGAAGAAAAAGGTCAAATAAAGGCAGCCCAGAATGCATCTGCATGGAGGGAAGAACAGAGCATCTGTTAAACAGTGCACAAATGTTACCAGGCTTCCAAAAAATTGAAGCATTCTCTGGGTTTAGGGGCCTCAGTATACTCAGTCTACAACTGTGCAAGCAAGGAAACTTGTCTATGGAAAAAAATGGGTCCTATTTTCCATTTTCTGGGGTATACATTGTGGACAATTATGAAAAAAAAAAACAAGAGAAAAAAGTGCCAAACTATTATAAAAATAGAATCAGATAGATTTTCTCTCATGTTAAAGTTTATATTCTTAGATATAACCTCTTAAAGAAATATCTATGATTATCTAAGTATCTCACACCTTTGGGCTGGGATCTCAGTTTTTATGTATGTTCATGAGTAAGCAGGGTATATACTTAACCAAGAGACTTCAGAGAAAACTGCAACAGAAGTCGTATGAGTGATTTTAGAGAGAAAAAGGATGAATGACAGTTAGAGGCACTGTCATAGACTGAGAGAAACAAAATGGAGCACATGCTCTGCCCTAGTCTTCCTCTGTAACTTCTGCTGAGTCATTTAATGTCTAAGTTTCCCAACTGCAACACAGGGGCAATATCATTTCCTGTTTTCATAGAGATGGTCAGAGGGTGGATATATTCAGACACTGACCTGCTCAGATCCTACTGAAAGGGGAACCAACAGCACTCATACTACGTTTAGTCCTCCTAGCCATCAGAAAAGGAGAGACAATGATCCTAGAGGTGAGCAATTGCACAAGAGACATAAAAGTGAGGTAATTAAAAATCATTGGGTAGAACAGTGATGAAGTTTGAGTGATTGCATTCTCCCTAGTTAAAAAAATAACTCCTTGAAGCTTCAATTGGATATAGGATTTTTTTTTTTTCATTTGAAGACAGCAGGTGTTGTGCTATATTGCTGAGCATCATTAACGAGTTGCCATGCTTCTCCGTAGCTGTGGATTGGCAAAATGATTTGCTTTAGTATCTAAAACACTTTGTAGTTCTCTGAGGAGAAAAACATACAGATGTGAAAGAAGTTACACGTGGAAAGGCCTGTTTTCTTAGAAGCATAGTGCAGGTTTTAAGTGGTCAGAGCAGGTTACCACGGAGCAGAGCAGTAGGACATGGGTTCTTGTGGATTCCTGAAGACAGTCCCAAGCCCACCTGCTCACCAATACTCATCAGCTGCCAGTGATTGTCCCCACAGATCACTTGGTGGAACAGATCGTCGCATGGGTTTTTCACTGCCCGAATCACTGAGTTTGGCTCAAACTGCTTTTAGCAGCAGTGTAGGTGAGCATAGTTGCTTTCATCCTCAAGTCAGGGCAGACTTTTCCGTAGCTAGTTCTACCAGCCTGGACTTGGGAGCGGTAAACTTTTGAGAGGGGTAATAACAAATAGCCTGGGAAAAGAGCAGGAAGAAATGCTTAAGGCTATTTTGGCAAGTTGTAAACTAATTCGATGCCTAATGTCCTAGCTATCTCAGAAGCTTCACAAGTTCTTTGTCCTGTCTTAACAAATTCCAGGCATATAGGCAATCCTGTAACCTGCTGGTGTAAGCAGAGTTATTGATTTTATTCTGAACTTTTTGCAGAGTTCCTGCTCTATCCTAGTGCATAGCTCTATGAATGAAATAGCCTATCTACCTTCGCGGCGCGCACTTAGACAATGCAAAAGTCTTATCCTTGAAAATTCCCATTGGATAGGAGGAACTCAGCAGAGAGTAAAGAGCAGGACTGCAGAACTCAACGAGGAGGTCCTTCACCTTGCTGGTCCAGTCAAACAGTTAGATGGAAAGGCAACACTTGAAAGGGTTCTCAAGGGACATAGGTGGATAGCATCAAAACTTTTTACCTCTTCTTAAAATCTTCAAAAATATACTGGAATGAATCCTCTTCAGTTGCCAGCATTTACTGCTCTGTTTTTCAGCTGAGAATCTGCTTTGGTGAAAACTTGCTGCACGTCATCATTTCAATTTCCTGTGAACTTTTTCAAGGATTCAAAAAATTATAAACATAAGAAAAGTGGAAGAAAAGGGACTGACACATATCGATGTGTAAGGAAGCAAGTTCAAGAAAATCCATGTAGATAAAAGAGAAGGTATTGGAATTCATGATGGTCCTTCCTTCCCAAGAGTTTATTCCACAAAGGTGGAATGATACCTTCAAAATATGTGCAAATTGTTTGCACATAAAGGTATTATCTTCCATATAAGATATTGATATGATTCAGGTAGCCATTTACCAGGAAAGACTTCAAGAACTGAATAAGCATCAAATAATTAATAAGAAAAAAAGAAGTAAAAATGGACCCTCCATTTAAATTTCCCATGTGATTTGTTTAAAAGAAAGTCAAAAGAATGATAATTGGACTCAAAAGAGAGTGTATAACAGAAATAGAAGGGTGTTTTGAGATTCTAATTTTAAATGGTATAATGCTAGATTGTGAGCATAGTTACAGCAGAGTAAATCTGAAGTAAATCCATTGACATCAAATCAAAGCCAGAGTCACTGAAGTCAGTTACTCCGGGTTTAGAGTGACATAACTGAGATTAGAATTTGGTCCGTGCAATTTAGATAAGGTCACTGTATATACAGGAAAATAGAAACCAAGACATCAGAGTGCACTGAAACTAAGTTGATAAATAGAATGGAAGAGTTTACATATGAGAGTATTAGTTAGAGTTGGAAGAATAATAAAGATTATTAAGAGGTGACATGACTGAGGTATTTAAACTAGCTGAAGATTATTATAAAATTAAGCTTGATGATCTATTTGAGTTTGCTGAAGAGACCAGAACTAGAGGATTTAGGTTTAAGTAAAGTGGGAATATATCTAAGAAGAATTTAAGGAAGTACTATTTTACAGAGACTGATATAAGGATGGAAGATACTTCAAATTCAAATGTTAGAGATATGCCACATTAATATTTAAGCAAATACAGTAAGACTATCCGCAACCTAATACATTTAAGTGGTATCAGTCAGATTTATGCTTGGAAATAGCCAATCACCTTTCACAGAGAGTTAATTTTCACTAATTATTTCTTCCCCTGAATATCTAGATCAAATCAAAGGGATATAGCTTAAAGCAGCCTAGTTTTTTGAAGTACTGTAATTTTTCACTAGGTGAGGATCTGATATTCTGCTTTTCTTCCTTTCAGCAAGACTGGCAAACCTCGGGAGCTTGGCTGCACATGACGGCAGGGTGGCATGAGGAAGCTTACACTTCTGTTGTCCACACATAACCTGTTTGGTGGGTAATTAAAGGATTTTAATCTCCACCACAGTCAATCTGGCACCTTTCAAAAACTCAAATAGACAGGCGCTGAAGAAGAAAAAGAAAGAGAACTCCTAATTCTCATTGAAGGAGAAAAAGATTAATTATGTGGAAAAGATAAATAAATCTTATGAACAGTGTATCATTGTTTTCTGGATCACTACTGAAAAAGATAAAGCTCAGCCTAATGTCCCACCTCCAGTGACCTTTTTAAGATCAGGACGCTGACATTCATTTTAAAACTAGATTTGATTTTACCAGCTGTTAAGAAAATATCCAAGAGGGGGTAATCTGGAGGGTTTGTAATCATGAAGATGAACCTTTCTGTGACATGTTTGACTACCTGTGGAGCACCATTCATGCTTCTCCAAGCCCTAAAGTGAATTCTTCATGATGCAGAGGTCTCTGCAGACTGACAGAAAGGCGGGGGGAGTGATCATGTTAACCAGAGTTACGTGTATAATCTTCAGCCTTTCCCAACACCTGCAGCTCTGCTAAAAATCTACCTCTTAGGTAATTTTTTTTTCCATGAGGGGAAATGATGAGAGAGTTTAATCAGTGCTGTGCATCTCTGAAAATCAAAAGATAAATCTGGAAAAGATCAAATAGACAAATGACCCAAAGGTTTACTTCCATAGTCCCACCATGGGTCTTTTTTCCTATGCATTTTCCTTTCTTTCCCAACACCGCAAACCTGAAGAATGTGACTAATCAGGCTAAGGGAAAGTCTTAAGTCTCTTTAAGGGATGGCAACAGGAGAGAGTGCTAATATTTTATTTTTATTTTTCTTCCTCATATCAGATTATATTACAAGCCTCAACTGAAGTAGTAAGTAAGGCATTTTTAAAATCTCAGTCTAGTTCAATTCCTTGCAGATCATCTTTTAGTTCAGACTGCAGTGCCTCAGTGTTGTTGCTGTGAAAGTTACATGCACCATGCTGAAAAGCTTTGTCATGAGGACTTCATCAAGGGGTGCTGTTCCATCAGGTTCATTCTGATAGCAGGTTTGAGGCTGAATTTCCTCAGGATACAAACAGTCTAGAGTCCGTTGCTCGTGAACAATTGTTCTTAATCCATTAAGGCATCAGCTCTGTAGAACCTGTTTCAAAAGGTAAGAGCAAACCTGCCATTCGTACACAAGGGAAGGGCAGGAAATAGCACTGCTCCATGCATCCTAGCCTCACGGAAGTGGGATCTGCAAGGCAGGCAGCAAAATGTAGGACATACATAGGTGGAATTTCAGATGAGCTGCTGCCACCTTTAGTCTTTTTTGGGTGTGTTCTATTGGCTATTTTCTGTTATTCCATTCAGGGCTGGATGCAACCCATTTTATTTTAAGCAGTTAGTTGAATGTCAGAAGCAAAGTCATTCTAGTTTTCCCACACAGTTGAGAGAGAAAGTTGGCTGTCTTCATAGGGAAGTTTGATCTTGGGTAATCCACAAGACAGATTGGCCTGTAGACCTGTACTCGTCTTTCTCCTGGCCATACAGGAAGGCTAGAGTGGCTCCATTTCTAAATTAAATATCTCAGTTACATTCCCAGTTAGATCCCTTAGTGTGTAAGTGATCGTGAACTCCATTCCTAAGGCACCTAAGTCTTTTCATAAATCGTATAGTGCAGATTTGTGAATTTGACCCTTGACATTTGGCACCTAAAATTAGGCCTAATGACACTGAACGATACATTGCCAAACCCAATTATGACTCTTTCCCAGGGTCACAGAGGCTGTTATTTGAACTCATCCTGCTCATAACCTAGGTTATTATGCTGGTAACTGTAGCATCTTTCTGATTTTTTTATTTTCATTTCCTTGAAGAAATAAGATTGATGTCGTTATGTGAGCTGGCTGGCTTTCCCCACCCTTGAATAACTTTCCCCCTGAATAACTTCACTGACCAATTTCAGCTACATGCGAAATCATAAAAATGCTTAAATTACACACTTTTATGAGTATGTTGGGCATAGAGGAGACCAAACCTGATGCCTCCACTGAAGAAAAAAGAAACAGAAGTTGATCGTTATCCACTTCGTTTGTCAATGGCCAACTAGTCAATCAACATGTGTGTTGCCACAGCTTGTGCTGCCTTTTACTCATGGGGGATAAAATAAAAGACAGAGGAAGAACCTGCAAAACTGTGCTGAGTAAGGGGAAGTTTAGGGGACAAAAGTTTTTTATCTTCCCATACATTGGAAGCCAGACTGCATTTGTCCATCCATAAGCAATGGAACAACTTATTCTTCCAATGTGAGTATTGTAGATGTGACTTTCTCTTACTATTCTTTTTTTCAGCTAGCATCTGGTAGGTAAATATAGGAGGAATTTGAAATTGCCTAAGTTGAAAAGATTTACCTTTTATTTTACTCTGCTAAGATTATTTTGGTTTTGTGTTTAATTACAAGGCAGCATATATATGTTTCTGAAGCTCCACTTCTACACAAATGTTACAAACTGGTAAAGTCTATTTCTATGTAAGACCGAGGTTGGGAAGATGGCAAAACCAGTTTTCGGGGCATACTTAATAGATCAAAAATGCCCCTGCACTTGAAGACAAATGCAGAACTAGTACAAACACATCTGGCCAATTCATGCTTGTCTGATATATTTAAATCGGGTAATTTTATGCTGGATCAGGTATTATTTGTTCTTCTGCAGCCATCAATGGGCCATGATGAGCACTATACTGCGTGCTCTGGTTAATTTGACATAAATACCATACCTGAGCCAGATCACATTTTGTGCAGAAGAAGATCCAGTTGTGCACAGATCTGATATTAATGAGTACAGAACTAAGCTTTAAACTACAGCTTTCCTCTCTGTGTAAGTAATAAATGGAAGCCAAGTGCAAGTTACTGGTTATATATTTTCTCTGATGCTAGCTAATCTCCCATATTCAGTTAAAGTACATAAGCATTTTAACACTATCTCCATATGCATCCCACTTCCCATTACGCTATCCCAAATATTGCAGTGAGCCTGCTTTACTCCCAAATGATTATACATAATGGGCAATGTCTGGATGGAACGGTTGTGGTGAGCAAATGAGCTATCTCAAACTTACAGTGTGGGACTGCTCTACCGTTAACAGAATCTTCTGACATTATTTCAGGCAGTGAGATTATTAAGTGTCAAAGGGCTAAATAGGAGAGGTCATTCAATGGAAATATCAGCAAACTCAGTCATATAAAAAGCATAGTACCAAATGCTCTATATGACATTAGCCCATCTCTGCCATAAATATATAGAAGATCTGTTTCCAACTAGCGCGTGAAATAATTTTTTTTTTTTTTAATATGTGGTATGGTAAAACAATGCCACCTCTGTGCATAACAGCCTGCAGTGGAAAAGGCTTGCCTTGGCCCTGGCTTGCTGCATGAAAGAGGGAAGAAGACATCTTTAATAATACAAATAAAAAGGGGACTGGATAGTTTAAAGGAAATAGGGGTGCTAGATAGGTGGGAAAACAGATTTTAAGAATATTCATACAGAAAAGCTGAGCCATGAGGAAGGGTAGCCCATCTTTCTTTTCTGATCGAATGGTCTGAAATTGTGTGTATATATAAATATTTAATGGAAATAATTTTATGGAAGGCAGAAGAAACCAAAATATCAAGCCTGATATCTAACCTTTTCTCCCTGGGCTTCAAAGAGGCAGCTTCAGTCCTTAGTGAAGCCTGATCTCAGTTTATGAAATAGGCTTTGTGCTTAGGGGGAATGGGAATAAGAAATTCTCTGAGATGAATTTAACCCAGCTGGATCACATTGGATAACAAAGCTAACCAGACTGAGTAGTGTCTCCATCTCAAAAAGAGTGCTGCTTTTTCCTTCAGTCCACTGAATGAAGGATTAAGAAAAGCAGAAGAGATCAACACAAGGCTAAATAGGATCTCATTGGCAAAATATTGGATTATAAATCAGAGATACTGGAACTACTCGCTCTGTCATCGACCTACTACTTGAATCTGTTGCTTCACACTTGGCTGCCCATGCTTACCCACACCCACTTCTTCCTATTTGTTTGCACAGTTTCTAGCACAATGGAGCCTACACATGCTGCTGTAATCAAATAACAGTAGTAGTGGCATGGAATAGCATAAAAGCAGGAGTGTGTGCAGGAGAAAAGAAAACGTTGCACTCCGATAGTCTGTTCCACAATGAGACAGTATTTCACAAAATTAACTCATGAAACATTTGGAAGGATTGAAAAGGAAACATTTTTTTTTTTTTTTTTAGCTGAGATATGCTGTTGTCAGCTATAACTGAGGCAAATACTTTAAAAATAATATTATTGAACTGTCAGGAACAAGACAGTTAATTCCTATGCATGCATCCCCACCTGTAAACAACTGTTGCTGTGAAACATGCCGTGGTATTGAAAGCATTACATCTTTTAATACAGTTAGAAGGATCTACCATTAAAAGGATGTAACGGAGCCGGTTCTTATTTGCCAGTATTGCTTTGGAAACGGAGATGAAAGAAAGGATGCCTTTGTGGTTAAGGAAAAGGATTATGCCTACAATGCAGGAAGTTCAGTTCCCAGCCTAGTTCATCGATGCCCGCGTGACCTTGAGCACATTTAAGCTCATCTTCTCAGCGGAGGTGCCTAAATTCCCTTATGGAAGGCACTGCCACAGGATGTGCCCGGGCCAGAGGTGTATTAGGGGTCCAGAGAGGGCTTAGGCTCATGCAGAGAGGCTATGCTTTAAAGATCACGATCTGGATGAACTGGAGGCTTTCAAAACTCATCAAATCTCTAGCTACAGAAACTGAAAAGCTATACCAAGGAAAGATCTCTTCATAGCTGCTTTTTTACTGAACTTGCCTAAGCTTTCATTACTGCCCCTGCCAGAGACAGCATACTTGAAAGGTTGTTCTTCTGCTGAGGAGTGGTTGCTTTTCCATTACAGTTATGTTTTGATATAGATGATAGAGTGCAGGTCTCAGATTCAGATCTCTGCAGGTCTGTTTCTCTCGTCCACTCTTTGTCTGTCTTGACTAATTCAGCTGTAAGTTTGAATCCTCACCCCACTGGTTTATGGGAGTTTTGCCATTAACTTCAGCAAGCAATGATTTTCTCTTACATTCTTTGAGCCCGGGACTGTCTCTTACTATATGCATGCAGTGACTAGCTCACTGGGGTGCTGAAGTCAGTTGGGACTGCCATATGCTACTGTAATGCAAATAAATGTTAGTATACATGAGGGAGGAAGGGAGATCAGATAGGTTTTCTTTTCACCATTTTATAAAAATCCTCTCAAACTTGAAGAACTTCAAGATATTACATTAAAAACAGTCTTTTTATTGTTTTTTTCATGATCTTCAGCATTTTTCATGTGCAGACTAAGGGCTAACAGCTCTTCATGGTATTTACAGGAAAAATGCATAGTGCTAAATAATCGCCACATGCCGTGGGAGGAACTTCTGTTTTTAATAAAACCAATCTGGTCTGGATCAATGATAAGGGGGCATAATTTCTTCAAATGGGAAGCCAGCTCTTTGAAAGGAATCTTACGCTCTACATTAATCTCAGAACAGGGTCTGCAGGGTAAGCAGAAATCAGAGGCCTGGCCGGTTTTATGAATAAAGAGTATTGTCCCTGTCTGAGGGAAAATTCTGGCAGAGATTTTAGTGGGAGAAAGAAGGAAGGTTTTGGTGAAGGGGACAGAGGGCTCTGGCATGTAAGGGGCTAGTTGCTGCTCTCCTCTTATTTAGATGTACAAGCATGTATTCAAGAGTCTATTTACTGGCTGATTAGGAGACGGTTAAGAGGATCCTAGCTCTTGCATTAGGACTCTCCTTTTTCAGGGAAGAAATCCTCCCAGTCACAAAGCAGGGAGCAATAACTGAGCAGAATACTTACCCACATCGCGGCCACCTTTAGCACAGCCAACTCATGTAACGTACATGATCGCCTCTGTTCCCTGCTGGCTGCCCCTCAGCTCTTTTCTCTCCTGTCGGCATATGTGTGGGTAGCCCACTGCAGATAAGCCAAGCCCCACTGATACCAGCGGGGTTTTGTTTGGTCACAGTGGTCCTCCTGCAAGAAACAAGTAGCAGGACTGAGGCCATGTATTCCTCTCCCCTGCGCTACGTCTCTGTCTTGCCGCTGGATCGGCTCTGTAGTCTCCCATCTACTGTTGCTGCAGAAACAGCCTGAGTATTCTCCACCCTGCATTTCCCTCCACAATACAATCAATCTAATCTTACTGTCCATTGTTTCTGTAATTAATGCATCGGTGCATGACAAATCGCTAAACAGAGGAAAAACAGAGACTTGTCTTCGGATTGTATGGATCCCAAACATAAACAACAGGGAGGAGAAGAAAAAGACAGCAGGTGTCCGAACAAACCAATTGTTGTCACTGGACTGAAGGACGACATTCAAATGCTAGCCACCGCAATCAGCTCATTTTAAGCAGCTGTCCAGTTGGACAGCTACATTCACTGTAAACAAAGTGGCTTGCAACTAGAAATGCTTTTACTTGCAGTTCACTTTTCCGAATATTACAGGTGAACCAAATCACATGGATTATCCTTCATCTTATTAGAAACAATAACAGTAAGTGCTTATATAGTGCCTTTGTGCCACTGATCTTAAGGCACTCTATAAACTCTAAGCATCCTTCTTTTACAGTTAAGGAAGAGCAGAGCAGTGATTTACTCAAGGTCACAACACAAATCATCAATAGACTGAAGAACAGACCTTACATTTCCTGATTTCAGCTCTACGATCATACTAATAGATCTCAGTTGCACCTCTGGGAGGAGGGAAGAAAGAACAGACATTTACCAGCTGATTTCGTCGGGGTAAAATAGATGTATGTAGAAACTTAGGAATTAAAAAAAAAAGTTGCTTTAATTTTATGATTGCTTTTGCCCACTTTCTTACAGCCTTAAGTGCATGTGCTGCAAATGCTACCTTGGTTGTGCATTATTACATGTTTCAAGCAGCAAGTTGTCTAAAAGGATATCACATTTTTCCAGTTTCTGCTATGGATGTGACCACCAGGAAGATGAAAATTTCCACGGTGTTGGAAAAACAGGCAAACAAGACAAATAGTCAACATAATAATTACTTTTTTGGCAAAGTACTTAGTGGAAAATTTCCCATTGTCATTGTACAAACAATGCACGTCCTCCGATGAAACAGTGTCAGAGTGTTTCTCATAAACATATGCACCATTTCCTCTTCAGAAAGGTCAAGTGAAATAGCATCTATCAAGAGGAGCATTTAGAAGCAACCCACCTGTTATTGCCAGCCAACATCAACTCACAGAAATGATGCTACTGTGTCTTGGGGAAAGACAACCGGTTCTCTGTCTGCAGTGGATTTTTACTGTGTAAGAGAAGAACACAGTGGTTGAAATTCACAGTCCATTACTTTAAACTAGTTTTGTGAGGCCTATTAAAGTCAGTAAAGATAAATCATTGGGGTTTGGATTAGCACCCTCAATGGGGGTATTGAGAAGATACATGCTAGTGTATAGAAGAAGTCTTTTGAGGCTTCCTACAAGATCCTTCCACTTAGGGGACTTCATTTTTGAAACAGGAGTTATTGTAATAAATAGATCTTTCTAAAATATATGGTACAGATCAGCCAAAAGTTGTGGGTTTGAAGCAGGGATGGCTGGATAAAATGTTTCAGTCTGTATTATGTAGGACAACAGACAATATCATCATAATGATCCCTTGGACTTTGTGAACCACAGATATACACAGTGCCTTTCAATCTGTGATCTGTGGATCCCTCAGGATCCATAAATGAGATCTACAGATATGGGAAAGAGGATGGTAAAAAGCAAATTCATATTCACTATACAGCGTACCATGGCTGTGAAATTTCTAAAGGAGAGAGGGGCATACCACCAGGGGAAAACACTTAAGGGTCTGCCAATAAGGAGAGATTAGCTACCAAGGACCTGCAAATAATGACTCTCAGGCAAACAAAACTTTGATCTTTCTTTCAATTCTGATTTAGACATTAAAAAAATAAAAAATCTTCTGTGAAAACAAGTTCCTCGGCCTTCATTCAAATTTTCAGTCCCTTCCTACTACTCTGAACCACCTCTCTGATATGAGAGCTATAAGTATATTTACAAATACGTATATATATGTATGTATGTGTGTGTATATATGTATGTCTTTTGAAGAAAAGACGTCTTTCAGAAATCTGCAGTCAAAAGATATTGAATAGCTCAGAGGAGAACAACGTTAGGGTAGGCACAGAACAAACAGTACTGAAAGATTTCTGAGTGACTATAATGCATATGACAAATGGAAAGGACCACTGAAATCTGAAGTCTTACAGAAGAGAAGTTTAATATGCAGGTCATCAGGGAGAGGAGGAAGAATTGGACAACTTGAAGGGCAAATCATGCTAGAATTCTGTGCAAGCCACTGAGCACAAATGACAAATACACCCAGAGACAACACTCGTGTGCACAAATACACTGTATAATCCCAGACACTGTAAGAAACATGTAAACATTCGGGCTTGCATTTGCATACGTTCTGAAAATGCTAGAGGACGTTTTTGCAAGCTATTATTTAATTTATTCACAAGGTCGATTTGGAAACAGTGTTCAAATGTTTTGGAAATACGTCAAGAGCATCGTTTTATTTCATGGTATTGTGGTAGCATCTCATTATATTAGTCTAATATGAATGCAGCACAATGAAAAAGCTATTGTGATGGTATTGTACTAGGCTAAATAGATAGAATGTTATTACAGCACTGTAAAAGGAAAGATTTATAGGTTAGCATTTGCATTTATGAGTAAGAACCGCACATGCAGCTACATACTTGGCTATTTGGACTCCCAAGGAAACTAAACCTTTTGTTATACTGAGAGTAATCAGGCATTTGAGTAGCGAATGACCCTGCTATTGCTGGAAAAAGCAGCAGCAAGGGAGAATAGATGTGTTCACTCTGCTTCTGGACCAGTTTCTTCTGCCACACTCCCCAGAGGTTTTATCCCCTTTCAACAAGGGCATCAGGATCCCAGACAGAATAGGATCCAATTGCACATCAAAGCAGCCTTTTTTTCAGGATGGGCAAGTAAGGGGCACAATTTTAATTTCTGCAGAAATACAGCCAGCAGGGAAACAAAACTACCTTGTATGAGCTGAGGAATGTCTTTGCTTTCTCCAGGATATTTTCCACTGTGATTAGAGGCAGAGGTGATGGAGGAGAACTGAGGGGATTTCTCTGTTTTCTTGCTAGAAACATTTTGCCAAATACAAGAGGTTTTCAGTAGGGCATCCCTTCAGCCCCTTCTCTCCCTTGCTGAGTTTAGATTGATGAGATCTATGAGGTTTCTATTTAAAGGAGAAAATCCCTGTTTGCTTTCAACTTAGGTGAATAAGTCTGATCTGAAGAGGAAAAAAATCCTGAGAGCCAGATCCTCGGTGTTGTAATCATAACAGTTGTGCTGAATGGAATGAAACTACACTGATTTATAACAGCCAGGATTTGGGCCCAATACCATGAACATACCTTTTTAAACAATTTTTGTTAAATATCTCTCCCTGCTAGGAACCTTGTTAGTGTCTCTTGAAAGATTTGACATTGCAGTGATAATTGCTTCCAGCTGGAAATCTAATATAATAATGAGCAGTCTTAAAAACAGGAAATAGTACTCAGGTGTGGAATAAGGGCCTGATCCAAAGCCTGTGGAGGTCAGTCAGGATCATACCGTGGCTTCTGGTAGGTTTTGGATCTTTCCTAAAAAGAAACATTAAAAAGTGTCTGAAGGGAGCAGGTGCTTCATTCTCAGTGAATGTCACTGAAATGTGAGATGTTAGTTCCCTTAGGTACTACTGAAAATCCCATATAAGATCACAAATGTGGGAAACTTTCACATGTAAGTGACTTCTGGAAAGGGATTTTAACTGCACAATTTGCAACTGAGCTGCACTGATTCTGGAGGCTTTCAAGAATCACATCCTCATGTTCACTTTGGCAATATGCACATTGATCAGATGTCAGTCTGAAAGAATGGCATTTCAATATTACTGCATGGAACAGAAATCTTTGTTTAACCAGGGATACCAATCTGTGAAGTGCTGAATGCTTTCTGTCAGATGCTGAATGTCTTCGTCAATGCTGAAATCACTCCACATCCTGTCAAAGGTGGTCAGCACAGCAGGAGAACAGTGTTTTGAAAGAGCATTCCTCTACCGTTGTGAAGGAAGGACTGTCGGTTCACACTCTTCCACACCAGCAATGAGTTCATCAATGTATGGCCTGTCTTACTAAATTATACACTAAAATTAATTAATATTTTTAAAAGATTTACAGTTATTTTCTTTCTCCTCCTTCTTCCAGTGGTGGAAACAGCTTGCTTCACACTTATTCATAAAATCTAGCACATTTTTTCCATTAATGCCAGCTCTGCACCACACCGCTCCTGCCCACCTGGCAAGAGAGTACCAGTGGTCGCATTGCTCTTCTTCCTCAGAAACTGCCCTGTGATGCAGAAGGCACTAATACTACAGTCATATACTGACTGTCTTACCTTTCATGGAAGCCAAGTCCATCTTTATTTGCAAAACAACTTATTTATTATAGGAAGGAATAAACTGAAATGTTTTCAGGGGGCATGCTGCAATCCAAGGTGCGCTATTATCACACTATTAGGGTTTCATCTGAGCTACTTTAAAAATATCTATTTATCTTATTCAGAAATAAAATCTGCTGAGAAATCCACCATACAGAAATCATATGATACCTAGATCCAAAAAAGAAAAACTAAAAGGTCTTGCTCATGAAATCTTTTTTCCAAAAAGGCAGAAGGGCCAGTCTTTAAGATGCTTATTACAAATTTTATCTAACATTAATTTCATGTAGAGAACATTCGTATGTTAGGAGAAGTTTTAGCACTGCATAAGTAACAGATACATGGAAGAGTAGACAGGCAGACAAACGTGTATTGATTAAAAACAACAACAAAAAGAGCTTCACATGTCAGAGAAAGGGCTTTCCCCTTTTCCTAAAATATATGTATATAAATATAAATCTTTGAGATGCTGGATGCTGTGGGATGCTTAAGTTCTTTTTCTCTGTTTTTAGTGACATTATAACATCAATAAGAAAATTAGTTATTACAAAGAAATAGAGTTTCTGTTAGAGTTAGAAAATAACATTACTGGTCTGCCTCTGGTTATAGGAAACCATTGCTTAGAAATATCATTTCAGTTTGATCAATGTCTTAAGTAGTTATTTAAGACCAATTGAATCTATTTAAAAGAAATATTTGTTTTTCATTATCATAATTTATGCCTCCTCATCTTTACAGTTGAATCAAACAGAAGTAACTTCTGATATTGCTACACACATCTTACTCATGTTATACCTTGTTCTTGACCACTGAGTTACAGATTGCTCCAAAGTTAACAATGGACTGAAGTTTAAACCAATGAATTATTAGATGTTATTTTTGCTAAGATGGAGAGCATACCAATTATTCCTTTCTGGAAATCAAAGGTACAGCTCTTATGTATTTTCAGAATAATTTATAAGAAAAATGATGATAGCCAGGTCTTTGACTCCTAAAACAGTACATCTTTGGAATTTAAATCCATCAGCTTGGAAACCCATCCTCCTAAGCCAGTAGGTACCTGAAAGCAAATGCATAAATACTTTTCCACCTGAAAATTCTTCCACCACTTGAAGCCTCCGTATACTGCATCACAAATCAGAGGTGAGGTAGAAAGCAGCCTTTACTCCGTCAAAATCTCTAATCGACTTCCATCCATTTGATGCCCACGAAATCCTGAGGTACAGGAGTGAGTCCTACACAAAGCTCAGGCACATTCATTCAAAACATATCTGGAAAAGATGATGACTTTTAGGCACCTCATGGTTTAAGCGGTCCATTGAAATCACTGTCTTAAAAACATGTCTGTTGGGTGCTTATTCCCAGAAAAGTATTCCATGCTTTGGATTGCAAGGAAAGACAGACATCTATATGATCTTCTTCAAAGGAAGCCACCTCCAATTAAGAAAAAGGTAGAAGATTAGAAACTGCATTGCCTGGTGTTTCGTACTGGCTAGCCTTCTGTGGCTCCCGTGGCATCTCAAATTTTTGGCTCACGTTCTGGATGAATCAGGATTTCCCCACTGAGCATATAGGGAAACTAATCAGATAATTTTAATCTTATGAATCATCTCCTATGGTCAGAGAGTTAAATTTTTCTGAAAATCGAGGTGATGAAACTCACTTCCCAAAAATGAAGTATTTATACATAGTCTAATTTGTAAAATGTGGAAATAAGTCCATTGACTTAAAACAGACTTACACATATACTTAAGGCTGGCCACCTAGTTAAAGGTCTTGCTGAATCAGTGCCTGTATGTAAAAGCAGAAAAGAGTAATCAACTTTTCTGTTTCATACTATCATCTCCCAGTTTAAATCAACTTCTAGAAGCTTATCCAACTGCCATGACATTTCTGTTTAATACTTCTCACTGGATCATATCTTCAAGGAACAATCATGCCACATATTTGCAAATAGAAATATTTGTTTTAGCCAATGTTCATCCCAAAGGGGTGTCTCCGTATGAGTGTACTGTTGGATTTCTGTGTTTTACAGGAACATAAAACAGAAAATAGTTTATTGTTCAATACTATGCCTGTAACAGACTTTTAACTGGAAAATTGGAGACCGTAAAACATCAAATGATTATATCTTTTAGTCCTGCTATCATGCTTGAAAGGAAATGATTTGGTTCATTAAGTATTCTGCAGGTTAAAAACAAATTATCTCCATTTGTATTTATTTGCAGATCTAAAGAGCTATCAAGCTCACAAACCTCTTCTGGACTATTAAAACCATCCAATACCAATTTTAAGAGTGCTCAGGAGGCAGCTCGCAAGCAAGTAGCACCCAAAACCAGGGACAGATTTTCAAAAAACTCAGCTTCTGACAAGCTGAGTTTATTTGGGGGGCATAAACAGGAATCAAGCCCTTCAGAAAATCTAGACTTCATTATGAACTCTAAATATTAAAAATCTGACCTTTATTGAAGGCACTGAGTACTTAAAAACTCGCTACTATGTTATATTGAAATTCCCATTGGAAAGCTGTTTGTGTGCCAGAAAAGGGTTTTAAGTTAAAAACATGTTTTAAAGGAATTCCAAGACACATATCTAGCTAGCAGGATACCTTTAAAAATATATTTAAGATAATGGTGAAGGAAAAAAAAGGGGTTATTTTGTTGTATGGCAACGCTATCACATACAACACGCACAGTACAGACAAAAAGCCAGAGAAATAAAAACTAAAGCAGGTTGCCAGTAAGGAGTTAAAAATGAACAGAATGTTTTTAGTCCAATTGTAATAATAATGGTACTTCAAAAAACAGAAGATAACATAGTGCTGTTTCAAGTGACTAAAACAGCTGAACTAATTGCTGATGTGAAATAAAGTTGTAGAATCTGGAGAAGCAAGGACACAATTCCAGGGGCCTACAACTTTAAAATTACCAGTATAAAATGTTTTTATGAATTCCAAACAAAGACAGTTAAAACAACAGTCTTTCAGGTCTGGGAGAAGTAGCTTGAACAGGACAAAGTAGTTCAAAATTGATCATTTAGCATATTTTCCTCCTCCACGCCATACCATTGTTCTTTCATTTTGGACAAGAGAATAAAGGGAGGAAAAAAAAAGATAGTATTTTATAGGTGCTGCACTGCCTCTATGAAGTAATCCCAGAAAAGACAAGTTTTAATGAGTAAAATATAGTAATGAAGACACTCTTGGGCTTTTAGATGTTCATCTTCAAATGGATGGCCCTCTCTATGGACCACAAGGTCAATGAGAAAGATAAGCAATCGCCTGTCCACAAGGATACAAATAAACAGCTCTTCTAGGAAAGCACCACAGGGATTTAACAGGAAAAATCTGACTGTACCAGATAAGTTATACAGGAAAATGCAACTAAATCAGTGTATAATATAAGCTAAGCATCTTTTAAAAGGACGAGAATAGGAAGTATTTCACATTTATTTCTCAGGTAGCCTGAAATGTCCCATTTGTACCGTAATCTATGAAACATCTGGGGCTGATCTGAGCCTCCTACTCTGTCCAGATGTGCTACATAATTTGTCCCTTTTCAGGCACAGTGATTTGGAAACTACCTTCATAATGAGCCTCAAACACTCGTTGCAGGGAAGGCTCTGATTCCTCTTCGTTCGTATAATTTTGGATCATTTATTTTTTTCCTCTGCCTTATGTGGATGCTAAAAGGATGTGGGTTCTTGAGAGAGTTTTTATTGGAGACCAGTAGTGCCACATCCTCTTCCTCCTGGTGGCAACTGTTTGGTGGATGAGAAATACGGAGACAGTCCTGGCCTTGCCGAGCTGCATGAAGAAGGTGTATGTGGAATGTGAGAAGAGCTATATCTGGAATATCTTTCGATCCGCCCCCAAGAGCAGATAATATCCATTTGCAGCATGCTAATGCAAGATTACAGGGAGGTAAGACCGTTGTGTAAAATGATCTCTGCTTCATCTTATTCGATTTAGCCCAGCCAAAAATTAGTCTTACACCCACTAACGCCCTTAAAGGGATATGCTGCTTTTAATGTACGAGATGAAGAACGGGGGGAGGATAAGAGATGAAAAAGAAGAACTATGATAACTGTGGGACCTGAAAGCTATAGTGTGCTCAATTAATTAGAGTCTTCACTTATTTTTTTTTTAAAAAAAAAGGTCTCTCTGTGCACATATTTAAAAACTGGTAATAATATATCACTACTGTACCACTACGGAGCCTCTTTGAGATGCTCAATGAAATACTTGAATTACAAAGTAACAATTTCTATTGTTAGGAGTTGCTGCTATTCTCTTTTTATTGATGTCATAAAGTAGGTATTTATGAGATGAGGTTATTAAGATCAATAGTATAAATGGAACACCTAATTCTCTCTTTTTCAGGCCAGCACAATGCATTCCTCCAGTGGAATCTGTGAGAATAAAAGGTGACTGGATACTGTCAGTTAACCCTAATCCAAATGCAAAGAGCTCACCCTATTAACAATGAGTCATTTTTTACATGTTTCTTAGATCTAAAACTATCTTGTCCCTAAGTAGCCTTTATGAAATTTACAGATTTGAATTCATTGCAGGATTGGATTTGCCACATTTACAACCACCATTGAAACTATATTTTTTCTTATTTAAAATGAGAAAGAGAAGATAGAGCACTTTATTTGAGAATCAAGTTAGTGGAGTGTTTTTAATAAATATGATACTTTGTGAAAAAAATTCCTTTTGCAAGGACAAAAGAATCTCAGTCCAGGGCTGATACTTCAGAGAAATCTTTGCACCTACAGAATAGTCAGAGTTGCAAAGAAACTTTGATAAGAACTAGATTAAATATATCTACTAATGAAGAAATGAAACTGCATTTGCATGCATATAGTTTCACTAATCAGCTCAACTTGTAAAATGTAGACAATGTCTTTGAACCAATTGCAGTCACCAGGCTCTCACAAATATTTCTAGGGATCTGATTCTTGTTTACTGTTTGCCTTTTGCACCTGTAATCAGCAACACCATCAATCACTATTAATTTACGCTCATGATTAAATAGTATAAGTTTAGTTTAGTGGCCATCATGAAGGGAAAATATTTGTCAACACTGTTGTTCCAAACAGCTCTGCTCTTAGAACTTCATTCTCCAAGCACTTGCTCACTTCTGTGAGATTTACTCACAGGAACAACAGTTTGAAAAGATAGGTATTTCCTAAAAGCTCTTAAATCATGAGATGCTGCAGGAGATGGTGAATGTTCTTTGCTGTTAATTGACAAAAAATTTTATAAAGACATTTTTTTCAGATTTAGATCAAACAAGATACTTAGTAAATTTACATTAACTTTAGCAAGAGATAGAAAAAAAGGGGAAAAAGGCTACAAAATAATAGAAGTCTATTATCATTCTAACATTGCTCATTGCTCATCACATTTTTAGAAGATGTAGCTTTCAAAAGTGCACTGAAAAATCTACTATAACATTTTAAAATCTTAAAAAGCACATAGGCAAACTGAAATGTCTTATTTCATGTAAAAAGATATTCATTCACCTTGATTTTGGTTTAATTGTTTTGTTCAGTGTATTTTGCGATCAGTTATTTGAAGGTAAAAGTGAACTGGGACATCAGTTTCTCGTATAGCCCTCCCCACAGAATCTGTTAAGAAAAAGTTCAGTAACTCACCCAGTTTGTCTATGTGACTATAGGAAAGAAACTTTTTACCCATCTAAGAGGGTACACAAAAACTTAAGCACAGAAACTCCTGAGTCCCAACAATAACAGCAGTAAGTTACTGGTAAAGTCTTGTCCACCCTGCTTATATAGACATAAGGGTTGCATAAATCACAAAAAAAAAAAAGCTGTCTACAGGTATTGCACTGTCAGGTATTGCACCTCAGCATCTGTCCAATGATGGGAAGGGTGTGCAAAGCAGCACTGGCCTGAGGGAAGAGCATCCCTGAAACACAGCTGCGCGGGGTATCCCCAGACACAGCCCCACGTGTGCATGTGGTTCCTGTGCCACCCGCTTCTCCGTGCAGGCTCGCTTTCCTCGCAGACCATGCTGTGAGCTGCCTTGAAACCTTTATAAGGCTAATGCGAAGATAAACCTCGCGTCATGCTGGAAAATATTTGAGGAGCACAGGACCCTTATGTGTCTATCAGGCTGTCTATTCACCACACTGTACTCAAAGCCTCTTTGCTGTTATTCCACAACTTGTGAATCAGGAGAGTAGGTTGGGAGCAAAATAGCGCTGTACAACAAACCTGTGTAGTAATTGTGAAAGCTATGTACTGCGCAATGCCATCATATGGCTCCAAAGCTTTTGTTCCAGATAACTTGTTACATGCTTAAACACAGGCATTGCAATGATATAATTAAAACACTTGTGATTAGGGTAATACAAGAAGTTATAAAAGCAACACCATATTACAACCTGCTAAACCTTAGCTGTAGGCATACAGAGAAAAGCTACCAGGAAAAGATAAGAAGTGTACAGACCTTTGACTCCATCTGAAAAACCAAGCTAATAAATTCAGGAGTAATCTTCTGATGGTGTATACCTATATGAAGTTACCTTGTCTTAGTTTTGCCATGATGGACAGGAAGGTCCCCTGAGCAATGTTTCTGTGCCTTAAATGCTCCTGTGGTCATGCCACAGGGCACTAGCTTTACTGTGAGCTATTCTACAATAATACTAGTTAACTCGTGCTCGTACTTATTGTAGGTTCTTTACCACTATTGAAAAAAATGTACGTTTTGTCAAAAAAAAAAAAACTACTAAAATGCTTCAAATGTTGGTTGGAGATTTAAGATACTCAAAATAAAAAAATAAATTCTTTTTCCAGGAAAACACTAATTTCCATTTAGCCAAAAATAATTTTCCATAGGGAAAAGCTTAAGTAAATACTCATAATCAGCTATATTCATGACTTTGCAGATAAATTGCTGCAAACACCATGCACTATTATGCTTTGTTTTGTTTAATAATTCTAGCTAGAAGTCCACAAGTGAAATCATTGCTGCGACTGGGAATCCTTGATTTAGCTGACAAGTATTTAGCTACAATATCCTATGGATGCAGAATTAAATGAGGACTTTGTCCTTCTCTTCCAGTCTGATCCCAGAAGATGCTTGGGCTAGATTATCTTCTATAAAGTGTTTTGCCCCAGAGTCCCTAGAGAACACTACCTCCTTAAAAGGACAGCATATTAATCTAATAAAAATCCAATCTATGGAGATCCATTACTGTGCAACTGGGAAAACCAAAACAGACGAGATACTAATATAAAAACCTTAGTGAATTCCTTTGTGTATTATATGCACTACAGCATTTACAAATGACCACATGGATTGTGTAATATCATCTACTGTGGCAAGGTTCTTTTATAGGTCCCTGTGGGCTGAAATGTTTAGACACAACGGAGCTGAGCAGAGGGGCTAGTTGTAGATTTAACTGGGAATTCTTCTGTTTATGGGCTTGTATCTCAGCCATATCATTGCTTTAAAAATTGCTTTTGAATTTAGTAGTAGGAGGGCTTGACCTCAAAATAGTAACAACATATGTATCCCCTTAACTAAGCTATGCATAAGACTGCAGATTGCAATGCAGAGAGACATTAGCTATGTGAGTTAAGATGCCATTAGCTAAACTGCCCAGGAAGGGTAACTTTTGTCAATTGTCATTAACACATTTTTTATCCTGATACTTTAGAGATCAGAAGTGTTAACCTGGAAATGGCATTCTGATTTAAATCTCTTTAATGCTTGGAAGGCTTGGTCATTTCTTTATGATATCACATTGCTCTTTGAGAAGAGTCCTTCCTCAGCTCAGCATCTGTAAATTGCCTGTATGTGGGTCTCACTTAAGGGGAAAAGGATCCTTTCAATTGTTTCATGAGTTACTCAGATCTGTCATAAAACTGTCACCTTGGATTATTGCTTAAATGTTGGCTGCAGGCTGAAAACAGTATGTCCACGCAGCACTCACCCAGTTCAGGTGGGGTTTATAAAAGCGAAATTGTTGCTCTGCAGGGAGATACCTGTTAACCTCATTCATTTGTAAAACTGGTTACATATTTTGGCACTCGCTTGTGCAGTCCGACACTGACAAAGCTTTTGACAAGATGAAGTAGATATATGATATTTATGTAAGGATCTCAGAAAGTGCACGTTCAGAGCAAACTTTATTAACCGAACCTGAGCTCTCTCTGTGTCAGCCAGCAGCTCCTGGTGTAGGAAGACCTCAAAGCTTCTGCTGTTTGCCCTTAACGGGATGGGATCAGGTGATACGGGAACAGAGGAGCATCCCAGCTTTATGTGCATTCCTCCGCTTTGTTATTCAGATGCCCTTCACCAAGCTGCAGGGTTGTGTGGGACAGATGCTGGAAACGAGGAGCCCTTCTTGGGGGATGTTTAGCAGCTTCAACTCCTATAAGCATCATTTCCCAGAGCAATGTAGGAATCACTCCGCACCTTAGTGGAATAGATTCTGTACGACTCTGTTCATTTTGTTATATAGTCAAGGAATAATCACTAAATAATGCCAAACTGAACTTAAGAATATTGTAAATATGTCTGCATTCACCTGTAACCTTGATATTTTTATTAATCTGCCTTAAAATCGTATCTAGTTGTATTTAATCTGACTAAGTACGTGGCTACATTTAGTACTGCTTCCTAAATTTCGGAAAATTTAGGAAGAAAAAACTACTAAAGACAAAAATTAGTACATAACTCTGCTAAGCCAATTCAGCTGGAATTGATCATGAGCACTATGTCACACCGTGGTCATTTGGGAGGGTTCTGTTCTTGCAGTGGAAAATCACTGATTTCCACCGAAGTCCGAGTTTTTGTGCAGAATCCATACATTTAAGGAGCCTGGTGCACATTTGGAAGAAAACAATGAAAAAATGAATAAGGAATTGTGCCATAACTTCCACAACAGAAAGATTCATTTTATCTGAGCTGAGCAGCTGCCAGGCTAAGGTGTAAGAAAGATACTATAAGCAGGAGCTGAAGACTGGAGATAAAATGTCAGGAGATGCAGGTGGACAGCAAGCGGCCTGAGGCCTGAAGCTGAATTAACACATGCTCTGTCTCTGGGAATGTATTTGAGGAAACTCCAACTGAACTTTTGGAGGACCCAGATTTTTGGTAATTTCCAACATCAGATAGCCCAATAAGAAAAATGTTATATAGCACTGGCATTCAGTAATCATGCACAAATACCATAGGGTATGCCTGGCTTTAGCCGTTAATTCATCATCTGGGACATGTGGTTCACAGCCAAGCTGTGGGTGTGCTGTAAACCTAATGCTCCCTTCCCATTGCTAACTGGTGCTAAGATGGAGGGTTGCAAGAAGAGAGGATAAACCAGAAAAAGGAACAGTGACAAGAATTTCTGTCATTTCATTGTGCAAGCATGTTTTCCCTGTTGCTTTAAAATGATTCAAGACCTACTCCTGCAGGCAGAAGATTTCTGCCAGTTTTTGTGCAGGCACCAAAGTATCCACCAGAGCCCATAGCTGTGTTATAGAAATTTTGTTCTTCTGCAACAGTTCTGATCATGATCTTGTGTTTCCTTTGCTGGCAGACTCTTGGTATGTTGCTGCCACACCAGGCCTTACCTTGGACTCCCTCATTCTTGGGCAAAAGAGGAAAATACAGCACAGTTCCAGGCTGCTGTCCTGTCCAGGAATTTTTTGGGGGGCAGATATGGAAAAAGACACATCCCCAGCTTAGCTTAACCTCTGAGCCTCACTCTTTATCTCCAGACTGCCCGTATTTTCTGTTCTACTTTCCCACCCTACTGTGACACAGCAAGACACTCAGATTTTTCCTCTGATTACATACAAGCTTTGTAATATAACTGCTGTATTGCAGGCTGGGATTTCATATATTGTAATCAAGTATGATCAACTCACTGCAGGTGCTATGGCGGGCAGAGGACGATGAAGTCCCTACTTTCTAAGCACTCCCAACCTAACTTCTGAACATTGCTACCAATAAGGGTGATTGGCAGTGCCTTCTGCAGTGTGAGGGGATAATTGTGGTGCCGTGGTATAAGCAAGTGAGGCTTATTCTATAGTTTTGCTATAAAAAAGAAAAGAAAAGAACAACTCTGATAAGAACAGGATGGAGTAAAAGAGTAGGTTTACAGTGAAGCAATTACATGGTCACTTGAGCCAGGCACAGGTGTGACTGAGACAATCTAAGTGATTTTTTGTACCATGTATGTACTCAGGCAAAAAAATCCAGAGGACACTAGACTGCAACTATTCCTCACTCAGCTTATTGTAACTACTAAAGGATAGGTGAATTTTCAGTGGGGAATTAATGTTGTGAAGGGGTTTAATGTTATATAGCTTATGGCACATCAAAGATCCTTAGCTCTTAGCTCATGATAATCCGGATAGAATTTAACCTACAAAACTTAAAAGGTGAGTCTACATTACATGTAAAAAAAAAAAAAAAATCTATTTTATATTGTCATTTAGGGTCCAGTGCAGTAGGTCTTAAAGTTAACAGGACTCTTTCTGTCGATTTCAGTGGTCTTTGGATCAAATCCTGACAGTCAGGACTCTGAACTGTGTGATGTGTAGAAGTGTCTTTTTTAAGTGCTCCTTGCAATCAGATAAAACCCTTTCCTAAATGGCATCATTCAATATACAGATTGTAGCAGGTAATTGTATTGTAAATTACTGTAGCAAGCTTAGATTCAGCTATTTAAGTACTCACCTGGCAAAACTGCAAAAGCTTTTTTATTCCCTTTACTTTCCAGTATCTATTTCATTTTTCATGGCTCCTTAACTCAGATATTGAAGTGGGCAATTTGGACTGAAACTTGGCATAGAAGTTTTCAGCCTCCAAGCAAATATTTGTCATTTAAAAATCATGAAGCTGTTGAGTAGAACTTGGCAAACTGTTCTTAAACTGCATATATGGCAAGTATACTTGCAAAGTATTAATGCACAGGGTAGGCATACTTTCTGGCAAAACACGCTCTCACACACGTGTGCAAACACTCAAAATAGGCAGATACAGCTTCCTTGCACATCAGTACTCCTTGTAATGCTGTGCTGATGACTGTGTGTCCTACAGATCTGAACACGAACATCAGTTTGGATGTGCCTTTCGTAACAAGTAATGCTTGTTTCTTTCTGTGCACTGGCATAATAGAGTATAATCCCTCCAAAAGAGGTCATAATAAATAATATGCGCACAGGCAGAGATTTTGAAAGCAAATACTTCAAAAATACAAAAATAGAAGCACAAAAGGTAAATTTATAATTTTATGCATAATATAAATTTATTGAATACTAGGCTTTTTACAAATGTCTCGACAACAAAGGGAAAAGGGAAAAAAGGGAGGAAGGGACAGAGGTACTCAAGAGACTTCACGATACCTAACGCTTACCCAATTAAAATTACCCATTTATATCTTCATCTTGCCAACTGTGGAGGCACAAAGAAGCCTTCACTGTCACGAAATTTAATGAGCATTAAGGCTGACCAGCAGCTAGTAGGACTTCTTAGACTTGTAAGGCTGATCTCTTTAAACACATGCTCTTGGTGCTTCACAGTCAGCACATGATACACTGCAAGGGATCTGGAGAACCAGCAGCCACAAACTCATTGCCCAAAGTCCAGGGAGGAATCAGAGACAGGAATAACAAGATAAGGTGCCATTTATGTCATACCAAGCATAAAGGGCTTAAAGCCAGCACAGTACCACAGAGAATGACCTAAAAAGTCGTGGGTCTGCTTTCTGCCAGTGATAAGGTATCTTATCAACTTTCTTCCTCAGTGACTGTAAATGACTCAATATATAAACTCAGATGGCAGACACTACACTACAGTAAAAAACAGCCAGTTAAATTTGGGGCAGATTGGAAGCTTTAATTTGAAAATGTCCATGCTTGTCAATTCAATTAGATGAGAATTTATTGGCAAGACAAGCTAAGTAAGTCTTGCCAAAAATATAAGAAAAAGTCAGACTCATCAGATAACCGTCTGAGGCAGGTACAACCCACCAGGCTAGATATTTCTGCTTTATAAGTTTTCTCCGTTACATCCACATGTCAGTATTGTCCTGAATTTGGAACAGGTTCTGCAGTTGCAAGCTGCCTGTTTTGCCATCCAGCTCCTCTTTCACAAAACCTCCAGGTCCTTTCTGTTTTATTCCACAGTGGCAGAGGGGCGCAGTGAGGTGTTTGTACCTACCTGTCTGCAGCTGCCTACCAAACTCATTTATGACCTGTGTTGCTGTATTTTCCAACAGCCTAAACCACCAGGTATCCCACACGTATGGAGGACAGAACAGTGCTACCTACCAGAGGTCTCTCCTAAATCCCTACAGGGAATAGTCCTTTTTTTTTAAACTCTGCATTTTTTAAAAAATTGAGCTGTGATTATGTGGTATACGCTTAATTAAAATGTACTATAATTGAAGTATTTTGCTGAAGTCACTTTTTTTCAAGCAACAGGTTTACCAGATGATAAAACTTGTCTTGTGGTTTCTCTGCCTTTGCCAAGAAGCTCAGAGCTAAGTAGAGTGGGTGGGGTCAGCCCTGGACATCAAACCACCCCTCACCCCCCCACCTTCCCCCCCCCAGTGAATGGCAGCATTCTTCACTTAGCTCTCATGCTCAAGGCTTAAGTCAGGCTTTTTGCCAAACACTCAAGTCCAAGACAAATAGCCTATGTGGGTGTTTTGTGCACAAAGATGACTGAGGTTCATTTTAGCTAGATGGATAAACCTTTTGAAATCTGGCTTGTTAGAACTGACTATATTATAGATCAGAGTTAGCTGTTTATTGAAAAGCACTGTGAGAGGAATTTAAATTATCCGTGAATCAGAATGACCTGGGAGTGAAGCACCAGCAGCATTTGGTGCCATTGAAACACAGAGCATTCCTGGCTCATCTTGCACTTGCAAGTTTCTTTGCCTCTTTAGATCTCCTCTAATTTGTTTGTCATCGTTTTTTCATTCATGTAGGAAAAAATAGTATATAGGCTTTCATATCTGCACAAAACTCTTTAAACAAACTTTGAAAGCTGGAAAAGTATAAGATGGGATGTCACCTTGCATAATAATTCAGGGGAAGGGGAAGCATTTGCAAAATACAGCATGTCTATATCAAAGGCACTTCCCTAAGGCTCTGGACTAAAATTAAAAATTTTACCTGTCCCAAAGAGAAGCATTGTTTTCTCTTCCTTTCTCTTGCTTGTGAGAATGGGCCTATTTTCCTTCTGAAGGGCCTCCTCCATCTCAGCTGACAACAAAAACAGTAGTTGTATTCTTGAAATGTACCACAGTTTACCCCAATCTACAGCCACAAAGGAAACACAGCCTTAAGAGCAGCTCTCCCGTGTGTTGCCGGTGCGTTGCATGAGGGCTGTTGAGTCAGCTCAGCCCTGGTTTCTTTACTGTAGAGACAGCCGGTAGTGCCATTAGTCAACATGTGTCATTTAACCCATGGCAGTGTCACGGAGGGACACGCAGGTGAGATGAGTCACAGCCACAGACAGCGTTATCAGGTTAGCGCACAGCTCTACTAAGCTAAGGCATCCTGTTTCTCTGCATTTAATTTGATCAGACTTAACCCAGAATATGCTAAAAGGCTATTCTTTTGCTACCATGAGGTAACTGTGCACTGCACTTATTATGCAGTGTAGACGTACTTCTAGAGCCAAAGTGACAGCTCTCCGTGTCATGAGAACCTGCATCCCCTGGGACCTGGGCTAAAAAGCACCATGTAACTTCACATCAAGGAAACCATAAGACTGTAAAAAGTCCCACTTACTGATGATCCAGGCTGCATTTGACCCTACAGTGGTGTAAATAAACCTGGCAAAATCAGGCCTTTGTTGATTAATGTGGTGTTGACAGCACCCTAATGGGTGCTATTAGAGGAATGACAGTTATTATGGTGTTTATGATGCACATCTATGGGATCTGCAGAATTCTGCATTCTGCACACATCTTAATTACAGAAACATTGTGGAAATGCCTTAATAAAATGAAAAAAATGTTCACAGGTAAAATTGCCACATTTTTAAGGGTAAATGCAGCTGTAACACATCCTATTGATCAAAGTATATTAAAATTACCCAGACCAAATAATGAAAATAAAATAAACTATTGACCAGCAGCTTATTCCATAAACACCATCCATCTTATGTTCAGAATAAAACTGGGATCCTGCAGAAAAACTATCAAGCAATCATATAACTAATATTACTATAAGCCATATGCGTAAGTAAGTTAAATTAAAGCTGAACAGTCAGCCTTAATTCAAGTATTACCAAAGTCTGATTGCTTTACTTTGCAATTCTTAAATATTGTTATGATATTCCATATTTGTTTGATATCATTTTAACAATGTTACCTGGAGGCTACTACTGGGCAGCAGTGACCAGTTTTTAAAAGGAAAACACTCAGCATAACACAGATATGTCAGAGCATCAAAGGAGTGATCTCAGAATTGTTCAAGTTATTGTTAGGTTTTGCATTCAATTGTAAAGTAAATATTTCCAAATACTCAACAGCAACTATATTAAGATACCCATCACATGCTGCAAAACAGACATGAATGTGACATGTGTTTCCCCTGCCCACCCAGGAACAGCAAGCAGCGCAGAGCCTGGTTCGTGCCACCCCATGTGCTGTTCCTGTCCCCCCACCATCAAGGTGGCTTTCAGCCCTGTAAGTACCAGTTGCTAATAGGTCTGTTTCACAACTTTTCCTTCAAAAACTCCTTTCTGTTACACTCTTAGCATCTGTTTCTTCCCCCTTGGGAGCTGCAACACTAAGTAAGCAATACTGCTTTATCAAGAATCCAAGGCCTGATCCAGCATCTACTGAAGTCAATTTCAGTACAGTTCAGTGAGGCTAGACAGGTACAGCTGAAGTACCAAAAAAAGGGAAAAAAAGAGACAGACAGGCAGACAGACACATCAGACAGGCTTGTCCAGTTGTCCGGTGCCTCTCAGACATGCATACAGAGGAACAGGCACAGGAGGACTCTGGCTACTAGTGATGTAACTCCATGGGTTGATGCTCCATTCTTCTGCATTACAGCAAAGCAGCCAGTTGTTACAGCCCCTGCAGTTTCTCTCCTTTATACCATCACTAAGCACATTATTCCCTCATTGCACTCAGAGAGCTATCTTATGTGATTCTTGCTTCTTTGTTGAGGTATCTCCTGCAAAACTTCCCGTTGGCATTACTGGACATTGGATCAGGCTCTACACAGATGAGCTGAGCTGAGCTGAGCTGAGCTAAGTGAATTTTACGCACAAACGTTGATCCAGGCATGGATCCCATGTGTTACCTGGAAGCCTGTTCCCAAATAGCATTGGTAAATTGCTTTGGGGCTATACACTAGCTCTCCTAGTACTTACAGCAACATACTGGGAAATGATTCTTTATTCCTGGATTTGACACCTGAGTCAATCAGCTTTCTGCCATCCTTCTTTTGTTTCTGTTTGTAAGGCTGGAATTGCTACCTCATTTCAAGGCTTGTCATCTGAAGCAGTACAAAATTTAGGGTATGAGCAGGCCAACCACAAGCAGCTGAGGTTCAGCCTTCAGCTGCGACTTGATAACTGCATGTGTACGTGCTTCTAGATTGTTGCAAATATGAAACAAAACTGGTTGCCTAAAACCAGACTCAGTGGATTTAAGCCACTTCCTGGGTAACGAGCTAGTTTCCTTTTCACATGCAACAGACCTACTTGGACATGTCTCAGCAAAGGGGTGATAACTTGAAAACATTCACTATGTTAATCAATGAAAATCCTCAGCCAGGCCCTTAGACAGTGAGGTATTTGGGGTGGGATTATTTTTTGGTTTTGTTTTTAAAAAAATGAGTCCTAGTCCATTACTAAAGTTACAAGAAACCAAATTAATAAACATAAATAAGACACAATAAATATCAGTATTTCGGTGTTATGGACATTATTATTACAGGACCTTTTCATTGTGAAGGTTAATTCATTAAGGTCTGAAAAACATTTGGAGGTCCCTGTAAAAAGGAGCTAAGAAATGCAAAAGTGTAACTTTGGTATTGAGTTATTTATCAGCTGTTTGTTTAGCATTTGTGCTCAGTCCGCAAGTTTCACATGTAAATCAAATACAATGAGTCTATGACAACTCACAAGATTTACACAGATGGGACCTGACCATCTCTCTCTGAAGTCACTGGAGGTGGTCTGGGTCCCTAATGACTGCAAATAGGAGAAACAACGTAAATATTTTCTTGTATAATACCTTCAATTAGGTTAGTAAAATATCTCTGCATAAAAACACATAGCTCTTAAAAAACCCAAACCCTGCGCATACTGGAGCTCGTATGGATAAAGATAATAGACACAAGAATTGCATTACCATGCTAATACAATAGGGAATTCTACTGTCTCTCTTCTGAATAACCTCTCATGCAAATTTCAAATGTTGACCATGACACCAGACCTTCTTAGGGCACCGAGTTGTGTTTCCCTATGCTTACAATATATTTGATTTCAATACAAAAATGCAGACTCATCAAAAGCCCACCTTTCTGCCAGCATTCAATTATTTAAATACTATACAATGTGTTTTTTTCGCCTCTGAATCTTGCATTAAGTACCTCAGGCAAGTTCACAAGTAAAATAGTATGAAAAGAACAGAAATCAAAGTGAGGAAAAAATTTTAATCACCAGGGTCCTTTTTAGCTATTAGTTTCTACTTTTCCTCACCTTTGGCCTGTTGTTTAAAAAGCTGATTCTAACATGTATTTAAGCATACAGCAAGCATAGATATCTAAATTCTCTCCACAATAATGATTTTATAATCTTCTTGAAGTCACAGGCAGACTTATTTGTAATTGGGGTCATCATTTAGCCCACATGCTAGATTGACCACATGCTAAACTTCTGAACTATGCAAAGGCTCATTGCTGTTTTCCTTTTACAATATGTTCAGTTTCTGATGCACATAGTTAAAGATGGAATATTTATAAATATACAAGCTTCATAGTACTTATAAAATGTTGCAAATTCAAAATCCAAGAATAATGCATATATAAGGATATTCTTAACATGCACATACTCTTTAAAAAGCTTTATTTTGTGTGCCATATTCTGCTCTCGGTTCCTAGAAATCACAGTGCCAGGGAAGTGATAAAACACATAAAGGTTGGTGGTTTCAATCACTTCCCCTTTTTATAGACAAAAGTTTATTTTATCTTGCAGATAGAGGTTTGAGCTAATCACATGAAACAATTTTATACTTCTTAGAGAGTAAGGAAAATCAGAAGTCTTTCCTTTAGTGTATTCTATAAAAATCCTACAAAAGAAGTTACATCTAGGTTTGTGTGTGATATACAGAAGCTAACTCCCTGGCGTCCCAGTCTTGCAAGAGGTTTTGGGGTGCAAATGAGCCCCACCAGCTCCCTCACACCAGCCCGTGGGAGGTTCGAAATAAACCACCCTTCCTGGAGGCTCTTGCACTGGATGCCGTCCCCTACAGATTCGTCTCAGAGCTGACTGAAGAAAACGGAAAATCTCTCCTGACCACCGCAGCTGGGTTTGGATTCCAGGGCCCTGGAAAAATTTTGCTTCAGAAGAGCTTAGAGTCTAAGAAGTATATCTTTGTTGCAGGCCTAAATGTAATGTGATTCTAATAGTCATGAATAGGACATAAGAAATATGGAAATATCTGCACATGTTCCTTGCTCGAACAGTGGGTGCCATTAGAAAGCATAGTAGTGTTCCGGACTATTGATTTTACCACAGTATTTCCTTGCTTAGAGTGTTTTCCACTATGAGATATTTGTACCATGCCATAGTAAATGTTTTTTTTTAACAGTGCTTACTGTACTTTTGTTTGAAAAGCTATGTGAATAATGTAAGTTCTCTTATAATGCTGAGTTACTCAGCTGGTTTGTCTTATTTAAAAAAATAAGTAGGGACAGCCAAATGGCATGTACAGCTGAAGTGAGATAAAAGGAGGAAATATTAAAAATATTAAATAGTGACTTCCATGAAGTATTTTAGATTCTAATAATGTTAAATAGGGGCTAAATGCGTAGGTAGAGTTCAGATTTTGACTGTATTTGCTTAGAACAAAAACAAACACCCAAACCAGACCTCATTTATCTTCCAAAACAAATACAGCTTAAGTTGTATAAGATATACCTTTTTTATATCACCTACTTAAAGTTATTCCTTGGGGTTTGTTGGGGTTTGTTTTGGGTTGGGTTCCCCCCCACACCCCGAAAAAGATTCCTTTATTCCACTGTAGGATAATGGGGAGAAAGCAGAGAGGCAGAAAAAAGGGCAAGAAAAAAGGGAGACTTCCAAACCCGTCCTTCTAAGTTCCAACATACTCAAAACATAAATCAGCTCATCTGTGAAACTGAGGTCCAAGTTTTGTATAAATGGAGTTGATATTGTTTTTACCCTTGACTGAAGTTGTTGTCGAAAAAACCCTGATCTTTGTTGATTATCAATAGGCACAACTCCTTTTTTCTGGATCTGTATTCCTAACTTCATAGCTTACAGATATGTTACTTTTCCTAACAATGAACAGTGTAACTAGTGATGAAAGCATGGACTGGAAAGTAGGTAGATAAAATACTGGTGAAAATTCATTAAGGCTGATATATTATTGGGTGGCAAATTATATTTAGAGAGTTGGTTTTAGTGATTTGCTGTCATCCTGGAGGGATGCATTAAGGGTTCCATGGGGGTCTCTCCTGCATTTAGTACTAATCAGTACTTCATTAATGACTTAGTTGATGGAATAAAGTGTATCTATAATAAATCTACAGATGACATCCAGCTAAGAGACATTTCATGCACTTTGGATTAGATTTAAAAAAAAAATTGGACAAAATGATGGCCTTAAAAAGTAGGATGCAGCTTCGTAAGGACAAAGGCAAAGTTCTATACTTTGTAAAAACATTCACCAGGAGTGAGTAATGTCAGCTCATCCGGCTCTGGGACACAAAGATACCACAGGGTTTTTTGGATCTCTTTCAGACTATTTTGTATACTGTATGTTAAAATTCCTTGTGATAGAACAAATTCAATGTGAACATTCTCCCATCTTCACGGACACTCACAAGAATCCCTTGATAGGACCATTTTCTTGGATGACCCTGACAAATAAGCCCCTGTGATCCTTCTGAAAAGCAAAATCCCTCTTGGATTCACTGGAACACAAAGGACTGGACTATTCAGAGGCCAATATAGCTGGAAAAGGAAAAGCCAGACTGTTGGAGAAAATTAGCTTCAGGCATACATTTTCACTAAGTCTGCAGAGAGTTGTCTCTGAGAGATTTATCATCCTAAATTACCACTGGATCTACATAGGAAATAAATCTTCACAGATATCCACTTGGAACAGGAAAAGAAAGTTACCCTTCCCATTCCAGGATGTGTGTTAGCAGAGTTTTTTCACAGAATTCAGTAAAGCATTTGTATGTAATGGGCTGTTGATGTTAGCAGATATGGGCAAAGGGGGTACTGGCAGAAAGGCCAAAACCTTAGTATTTCCACCTAAGTTCAAAGTTATGAGCATTGAACCAGAAGTGCTGCTATGATGTTTTGCAAGAACTGTTATTCAAATGCTTTTTCTCTCCCATTTCTTTTTCTTAATACTGCACTTCCTAGCAGCACTACAGCTCCTGGAGGGTCTCCTTTCTTCTTGTGTCAGCTTAAAGCACTGTAGGAATTGCACAGTAACGAGACATCATAAAAGATGTACTCCAGTGGAGAATCTTGCCTCAAAAAGGAAAATGGAACCGGGAAATACCTGAAACACCATTCCTATGAGACGCCACATCTGCACTTCAAACCAAAATCTTTTCAGTTTTCAGATGTTAGATTTTTTTGTCCTACATTGAAATTATCTGCAGAGAGCTGACACTCTTTAAGCAGATTCATCAAAAATCTAATCTTCTCCTTGATGGCAAACATTTGCTCAAAATAAATGAATTTAGCACGATTCCAGAGTATGATACTTTTGATTCTACTGCAGTACTGTGATTTCTTGTGCATTGTAATCATGCGTATTGAACTAAACGATGTCAACAGACATTAATCCTTCATGGAATGCATAAAAATAAGCTGTGATAAAATCTCTACAAAGAATGAATCATAAATTTATTTATAATTTTGATTAGTTTTCAGATTAGTCAAATATTGAAGAGCACTGTAAATCTATCTGGAAACCACTTGTTTTCTACTCTATTTAATCTAGAGATCTAGGAAAAGACTGTATCAGAGTGGAAGTCATTGGGCACTTACCTTCTCCTCATCCTGTATGTGTGCCACAAAATTAATGCCTGCTTGAATTACGTGGTACACACCATGCTCCTCAGCTTTCTTGCAGCTGGAGAGTTATTGTTTAAATATGTAAGGAGACAGGTTTCCACTTCCATGACTTCCCAAACCTGAACAGAAGTTCCCTATTGACAAATGCAGCTCATTTTGAAGAACGATGTAGTCCTCCTGAAGAAATTTAGGGACAGGGCAGTACAAATCATCTGAGAACCAGAAAAGGATATTTCAAAGAAGAATGGAAATCCTTATCATGAGCAGGATCATGTGCAGTGAGACTAAAAAGAGGAGAGAGCCTGATATATGAGTTTTCTACTGCTGATGGATTTTAATCTGCTGAAAGAACAAAAGAGGAATACTCTGCAGGGCTCAATGACTGTGTCCTCACAAAGCATGTTTAGAAGAAACAGCTGGCTCTGCTGGCAAGAGTTAAAAAATCCTACTTTGAATACACATCCATGGGAAGAAGAAAAAAAGTAGTATAAAGGATATGAAGGCTAAGAACAGTAAAAGAGAATAATAGAAGAGGAAAAAGAGAGGAGGAAGGGGAAGAATTTCAGGATGATTCTCTGACTGCAGCCCATAGTACATAGATCAGTATTTGATCTTATGCCAATGTCTGAAGCTAGTCAAGAGATCTCTCCTACTGCTCAACTGCTGTAATGAGGTCTATTATGCATTTATTTAGAAGCTCCAGCACATGCACATTCCAGCTACTTGCCACCAACATGATTTAAACTCTTGCAGAATGTCTGGATTTAAAAATCTCTTCCCTGTTTACTTCCAGCTGCAGTTCAATAGGCTGCAATTCACGATGTCTTTAAAACATTCTTCACCAGGAACCTCACCAAGTTAAATCACACTTTCTTCACTACACGGTGGTTGGTGGATATATCCTGACTTGGCAACTCTTGATCATGGTTCTGAGGGCCCTTTGGCAGGTCATTCTTCTGAAGGCCAGTTTTCAATTTTCAGGTCTTGATTCTTCTACAGTTCAGGTTGGGTCATAATGTTTTTAGCTTCCTTCTTATCTTTTAAACTTATCTTTTGTTTCTGGACAAATGAATTGCTAAAATATCTGTGGGTTGCTGACACTTGGAAATAGTTCAGCTTCGAGAAATGTTGAAAACTCCCAACTGAGTTAGAAAGTTAAAGTTTTGAGGAGAAAATGTAAACTTAAAAAAAATATTCTAATTAGGGTGAAATCTGTAACATTTGATCAGTAATTCCCAGTTACAACAACTTTTTAAAATCTCATAAAAATTTAAAAAAGTAAAGTTACCTACTCTCTGTGTAGTTTATGGAAAATATGTTTTTCAAGGTTAGCAATATGCTTCTATTTTAACTGCTGCTGTGACAGGCTCCCTATAAGTCAATCCAATAAGCAATTAAATATTGTTCATGTCTGTAAATTTAGCAGGGAGGAGGTGTCTATTAACTGCCACAAAACAAGAACATAGGCTGTTAACAGGCAACTCATCTGCTGTCCTATGCTAACATCCAATAGTAGAGCTATCTTTCAGACAGGAAAATCAAAATCAGCTTACATTAACGTTTGAAGCAAAAGTCATGGATAATCCACTAAAGCAAAATGAATATCAGAGTCAGTGGGTTTCAAAAAGAAAAAAGGAAAAAGTGGCTATAAACTCCACAGAAAGTGGAAATACAGGCATTGTTATACAGACCTCTAATCTCTTGTGCAGCGCTATATGTGGAGAGGAAAAAATGCCTTCCTGACCTCTCCAGGTGATCAATTTACACTCTGAAGCCTGAAAGCTGATCTGTATCTATTCCAAATTAACTGGAATAGAAAGAGGCATGAGGCTAAAACATAAAGAAATAACACTGTAAAAAGCAGAAAGTACCTTATTCATCAGTGCAAGTCGGGATGTCATTTGCTAGGAAAGGAGCTATCTTCCTTTTATAAATATGCCTGTGCAGATTTTAATATCAAAAGTACCTCAGAACTCTCAGTGAAAATAATCTCCACAGGTCCTGGTCCAAAGCCCATGGAGACCAGTAGGAATCCCTCCCTCTGCTGCAGGGGACACTGAATCAGGCTCTTTTCTCTCTAACAAAGGTTCCCTCCATCACAGGGCTGTGATGTCCCCTCCTTCCTGCCTGCTACTGTACGTTCAACTTCTGTTTTGAAGCCTACAGAAAATAACAAACAACCCAGATGAACCTAACTAGAAAAATTGTTTCAGATGGGGAAAGATATGCGAGATCGCATCAGCTTTACCCAACGTTAAGATAAAATGTTATGTGACCTACAATCCAACGCACTGTATTGCATGTGATCTTCATGTAGTATAATTTTACAACCTTTTTTAGTCTAGGTCTACTGAACTTCTGTTATTTCCAAAGTGTTAAAAAATACTCCGTTTGCGAATATAAATGATTATAATTGACAGTGCATTGTCAATCTATTGCAAAGCTGATTTAATTAAGAATGCCAAGGGGCATCATTTGGGGCCAGGTATCTAAGCTGCAAAATTTTTTTTGATCTCAACCTCTCCCTATAGGACCGTCCACACTGGCACCAAAGGCTGGAGGGCAAGAGAACAAAGGGAATTTTATGTGTCTGAATTCAAATTCTTTCCCTTTGAAATGAAGCGTCCAGAATGGGCTATAAAACTGTGAAAATGGATTTCTGGCCGCATTTGATGTTAAGCCTTTAGTGTCAAGAGCCAGGTCTTTTTTTCTTTCTCTTTCTTTTAGGGTTTTTTTTCCCTTTCCCTGAATGGTCTTGTGGGGAATTTGTCCTATAAATTATTTCTTACGGTTTGTATGCATACAGTATGGCCTTGTCTCATACTTAGAACTCAAAGTAGGCTATTTGTGTGTGTTGTGTTTTAATTAACTTGTGTTTTCAGTAAAATTGCAATGGAAAACATTGTGCGAAAGAGGTTCATTTCATGTGGCTCTTTTTGCTATCAGCCTGTGTGTGAAACCTTAATGTTTATTAAGCACCTCGGCAGAAAGAGTAACTTTCACTCTCGTCTTCCTTTTTCATGCCAAGTAGTCATAATCCTTTGTGTCATCTCTTCCATTCCCATAGTAGGATATTGCAATGCAATAAGAAAAGCAGAGGATTAGGCCCACTTAGAATGATCATGCAGAGGGATCTATTATAATAATGATTACAACCATTTTATCTTTAATAGCTAGCCACTGATGGAAGGGTAAGGCGAGGAGAAGAGAGACAGATAAATGAAAGGAATCTTGGCATACTGAAATGATTTGTTCCTAGGCTTTGATTGTATATGAAAATTGATCTTTAAATATTTATTTGTAACAAAAGCAGTTGGCAATACCTTATTAAAGCTGGCTAAATTAATTTAAGTTGTTATACACCACTTACGCAGTACCTTTTTGCTATCTGAAGAAAAAACTTTGTGTGTGTGTGTGAGTGTGTGTGTGTGTGTGCGTGCAGTTTGGTTAGAAAACATTTTTTAATAAAACCAGTAGCGCTTCTTTATTCATTTCTCTGCATGTTCTGTTCTCATAAAGCCAGATTTCAATGATTAGCAATTCTTTTTTTACCCAAGCATATCAAGGTGTTGTAAGCCAAATTTAGTTCAATAAGAACAGGAAAGACCCCTTTTACCAGGAGCCAGACCCATAGTTTTTCAAATATAGACTAAAAAATGTTCAAAAATGTACCTCCTGCCCTTGTTAAGTAAAGTGAAAAAAAAAAATCAAAATAAAAATCCTCTCTTTGTTATGTTTCTGGATTTCACTGTCTCTAGTCCTACATTCCTGCTATTTCAGCCCCTCCTTTTCTTTCTGATATCCTTTTCTTGTAGTTTTCTTTCTCCAGGCCTCCCTCAGGCTTCCTGCCATCTCTCTAGACTTTTTCTCTTTTCCGTTCACTCGGGTTCATTCTGATCTTTTTTCTTTTGTTTTACATACCGCAGGTAGTTCCCTTTTTCCTCCCTTTTCACATGTATTTTTCCCTGCATTTTGCTTTTTATTTCTCCATCCTTGTGTATGTTTGTAATTCTCTACTTTTCTGCATTTTTAAGCAAGTTCTTCAATCTATGATATATATATCTGTACAAATAAAGAGGAGTATAATTGCAGTCAATGGAAATATTCAAGATTTAGGCAGCATTCTAGTATCTGATGCCAAGAGGTTTACTCTAGCAGGCTGATAAACCAGAGTCTATCTATCAGAACTCTTTAAATGAGACTAGAAAAGAGTTGATGTTGACGAGATAGGGACTTATTCTCTAGAATTGCTTTTCAGGAACTCTTGCTTACAAGCAAATTATTCACAGAATTGAGTTTTCTTTCTGACTTCCTATCATGTGAACGCTGTCAAGATTTTTGGTGAGGTCCATATCGTGACTTGATGGGAAACAGTTTATTGCAGCACAAAAAGGAAAATTAGCGCCAATGTGATTTTCAAACAAATCAGATTTTCTCTAACCTATTTAGCTCTCAAAGAAATGTTTCTTTAGGTACCTGTGTAACTCCAATAGTACCCTAAAAATCATGCTTTTCTTTGATTTTAAGAAACCACGTTCAGAAAATACAGGGAGCTGTTTGACAAGCTATGCAGCAGAGCACTTTTTGCACATATAACGTTCTGTCTCTATTTACGCTACATGCTATTACTGAGATCAGAATCCTTCCTTTGAGCATAGATGCATGAATAGGACCAATCAGTCAATGAAACACACAACACACACCTTCTATCAATGTTCACCTTGAATAAATAAGTCTATCTGTTAGATATTGATACATTTAGCTCAAGAATTATGCAAGTCACCTCTTTCAGTTTGGGTCTGGTTACTGATTTATAAATACAAATATGCATTGCTTCTATTTGGTCACAGCCTCCACCCTCATCTCCGGATAATAAAACTCATAGGACTGAGTCAAGCCCATGCAGATGTCCTTCTTTGCCCATCAGTTCAGCATAATATATAAATGTTACAACTTTACATAAGTGACTAGGTCCTACAGGTTTAAAGCTAAGCATCTGCTAAAGCACTTTGTTGAATCACTATTTTTACAAACCAGTGAAAGTTATACTCACATAGATGAATAAATAGACAAAGAAGGGCACCAAAAATGGGAGGAGCTCTAATTTTCCTTCATATTTATAAATATACACATACAGACTTGCTAAAATATATTTATGTTCATTTGTATACACATCTACACAAAGATAACTATCTTCCATTAAATGCAGCTGTGTGAGCAAAATATTTTTACTCCATTTTCATGTAGGCAAAGTACAAAATCCCAGCTAATCCCAAAACTTTGAAACTTTGGACCCAGGAGTTTGCATTTCCCTTGCTGCCTCTAGGAGAGATAGACCAACTGCTATATACACTCAAATTGATTTAAATAATTTTTAAATGCAAAATAAAGAAATATAACAAAACCTTTCATACTATATATTCCAGCTTCTCAGACACCCTATGAAACAGAAAATAGGAGCATTTAAGATGTTACACATGGTTGCACCAAAACCACAGCCAAAATTTGTGTTTTACATCTGTTAGCCAGGCAATGTTTTGTCCTGTCCAAGATGTGGTCAGGTTCTGAATTAAGATTTATTGAAATGAGTATCCCAGGGTCCATTGCAGCTCTACAGCCTCAGGCTGTGATAATGTGAGATTTTGGAAACTAAATAGAATAGGGCTTAGCCAGTAAGCAGAGAGAAGAATCCAAGGAAAAGGCACTGCAAAAGGCTTGGTTGGATTTCAGTACATGGTGGTTTGCATCTTCTTTCTGAGATAGTTTCTCTGAGGGTCATGGCGTTGTGCTCATGGTCTGTGGTTTTTCTATCCTGACCACAGCAGGTCAGGAAAAATTCCTTGTTGCTAGTTTACACTTCTAGGCCTACTAACCCCAGCCTTGTAGCCAAATTAGAGTGGGAAACTTGTGGACAAATATAAAATTATTTCATTCGGATACATAAGTGACAACTTTCTGCCCTTACTGCAAGAATTTGCTACTCAGCAGCTATCATACTCCTGTACAGAGTCACCTTCACTTCAGTGACCAGTAAGGTTTTCTCTCAGTGCCTCTTAGGAAATTATTGTCTGTCACTTAAAAACGTTTTCTTTATGAATATCATTGAAATCTGTATATGTTTTCCCTTTAGTTCCTTCCCCCAGCTCACACACACCCCAGTACTCTTGGTACCAAAGATGTGACCAACTTGCAACTCACTCAGCCCAAACACTCTGAGCCCAGAGTTCAGCTTTTGGGTCTAGTGCTATTACAGCTACACACCCACCCACCCATCCACCCACCCACCACTTTCTTTAGATTCCTCGGGCCAGGCACAGCACACTGAGTAAGAGCTCAACAAAAGAAAACTGTAACACAAAGTGCTCTAATTTCCGGTAACACATAGCAAAACCTCTTTATCAGTTTGAAACTCTTCAGAGGGGTCTAATCAGAAACCCAAATCTTCAGCCTGAAAAGACTTTAGATGTAAATGTTCTAAAACAGAAAAGCTTTCGCTCAGATCCAGGGCTTGCATTCACAAGTTAGCCAGTGCAGTGACCACCTGATTGATATACGCAAGAAACAGCAGCTAACGTGCACAGATGAGTCTGGCTGAAAACGAACCATGCATGCAAAACTCCCATGTGCACTAAGCTCATGCTGACATGCTGCAGCTGGTTTCAGGAACACAAGTAGATGAAGTCTACCAGGATGTGGTCAACACTGTAGTAAGGTACATATAATATGTTTTTCCCCAGAGGCCTTTGCAGCAAACCCACAAGTTTTTTGGAGGTAACTTCACTGCACAGCTTTCAACTTGCTGGATAAATTGTAATGGTTATTCACTGCTGGTACTGCAACAATAGCTCTTTCCATCCTTGAGCTCATTTCATTTATTTTCTTTCTTTCATAAATGGTTGAAAGTAGAAAATAGTACCAGATGATTAGTTAGATACCTTTTGGGTATAAAACTTCAAAGAAGGGAGAGTAATGATGAAAACATAATAATCAAAGTTTCCACTTAGATTTATTACTTATTATTACTATGAATATTTTCCAATTTTTAGAATACATGCCACAAAGAAAATGCATGTGAAGCTTTCAGTTTTTAGCGCTCTATTTATTAACAATAGTTCCATTCAATGTCCATAAACAGCAGATGCAATTTTAGTGAAATCCATAAGCAATAAAGCTACTCATATTCTAATTCAAATATCTTGATCCATTATTATCAATTCTGGTTTGTTGATTATTTAGTGCCATTACAACAGTAAGTGCTAAGTGCTTTCTAAATTAAGATTCATGATAGTCATTCTAGCCACGTTAAGAAAAAAGGAGCGTTAACCTGGTTCTCTGAATAACATCTTACACTAAATAGAAAAAAATGGAATATTTCCTTGGTAAGTTCAATAGGATTTTTCTCAACAGTCTGCCACCTGATATTTAAATGAAACATATATTTTATCCACGCACAGAAGTTATTGATCAGTGAACTTGAAAAACTGCAGATAAGATTATTATGTATTTAATACTCAAAGGTGTGCTATGAGTTTTCACAATAATTAAAAATAAAATTTCCCATTTGACCTATGATCTAATGACCAAATCCAAAACCCAGGGAAGTTACTCGTCATGACTTTTCATGGAGACCTTATTCTCTTCCAGACATTCAGTAAAATCTAGCAAGATTTACATGACTAAATAAGCACACAGTCACTTTTGATCCTTGGCCTCCCTCCTTGATACTCATTTTTATTTGCTTGTTACCCTCTCTGATTAAATTGTATCAAAAATGGGCAAAAAACTAGGTAGAGTCAGCAGTCTGCAGTGTGATTACGTTATGCCAAGGCTACTCAAATGGTGAAGTGCCATGCGTGATCAGACACACCATACGCACCTCATTAAAAACACCAGAGAGCATTTTATAACAGCTTTTTTTGCATTTAGTCATAGCTTTGCTACACTTTATATGTTTGTGTTAAAGTTTGCTAGGCACAGACAATTTATGGGAAAACTTCAATTAGATGGTTCAGCTGTGTTTGAGAACAAGGCTCAGGAAGAAAGGCATCATTAATCTTCACTGAAGCTCTTCCTTACGAAAGTTAAGCTTCCAGAAAACCTCAAGCCTCCTTTTGGGCAAAGGGGAGAAGGAGACTTAAGTTTGGCTCAGGAGCAGCATTTTTATAGATGGTTTAATAACGATTCACACAAAGGATTAAAGGCTCATCTTGTTAGAGAACTAATGAACTTCTGTAAAAATAGACAATATTTGGATTCAAATGTTAGTTATAGATATTTAATGCATTGTAGTGCACTGTCTATTTTAGCCAGAACCAAAAAATGCATATTTGTTTTACTCACAGAGTATTCAGGCTGGAGTCAATCAAGCTAAATTTAGAGATTGCCTTCTGTGAGTGGCAGAACACATGCAACCGAATTGTCTACAAATCTTGAGCTGGAGATCCAGCGCGGATTCTCCGAAGTTACACAAGGGCTGATCCAAGTAGTAGCTGTTCTCTCAACAGGGCTCAAGAGTATTATTAAATTCGCTCTCCTCAGCTGCCAATTTTCATAAAATTTGCAAGAACTTAGCATCTTTGAGAGCTTTGTGTCTCTCCCTCATATTTGTGTGGATTTAGCCAACGGGTTCTAATGGTACAGACATATAGATCACACATACATATAGTGTAATCATTACTACCTCTCTTCCTTAGTAAATCAGGCTAAAAACATAGAAGGTAAGCCTCTAAGACTCTTCTAGACCTCCAACATAGAGTGTAGAATTGTCTCTTCCTGTACACAACCCCCCATTGTTTTATCCAGGCCAGTTCTAAATGACATCATTGATTTGTGAGTAGAGTATCTAGTAATTAGTTGGTTTTTTAATGGTCATGCCATTTGACATACTAAATGTTATGCATTACTTAAACAATAGGATGGAAATATCAATAGTCTGGTGCCACCGTGCATGGCTCCTTTCCATTAGAGTGCATATATGTGTGAGAATAGTGAGTAATAGGCGACTATGTTTCTCTATGATATATCTGGTGAAGTCAGCATGAACGTTTTCTACCACTACACCTCCAGGGGTAGCCAAAAATTACTATGATTTCATTTATCTTTCTGGGTTTGGTTAAGAGGCTTATTTGGGGGTTTATTAAGAAATTTAACTGGCTTTTGCCGTGAGAAATACCTTTAGCTAGACCTCACCTACCACTTCTCTCACTGACAACAGGTTCACTGGCTATTTCTTTACTGAGGACCCTCTGCAACAATCGCAAGAAGGGTTATTCTGGGTCTCCATTTCAGCTGTTTATCTCTTTCTCACACAAACCCTTTTTTTTTAACTTCTAGCACTGTTGTTTTGCCTGGAGAAAAGGTGGCATGAGCAGGGGGAACTAATAGCAATTTTCAATACCACTGAGAAGGTTATCTCAAAGATGGAGCCAGGAAGATGGAGTCAGGCTTTTCACAGCAGTGCATGGTGGGAGGAACAAGAGTCAATAAAGATAAATTGAAGCATGAGTGTGTACTCCAGCCTTGGAGGTTCTCAAGACCTGACTGGACAAAGTCCTGAGAAACTTGATCTCAGTTTGGTGGCCCAGCTTTGAGCAGGAGGTTGGATTAAAGATCTGCCATGGTCCCTTCTAGCCTGAATTATTCTATCATTTTATAATTCTATGATTGCCTTTTAAATTCACATTCTGTACAAAGACATACCTGCAAACACTGCCTTGCCATAAGATGTTGATATAGAGAATGATCGTTAGCAAACTGGCAAGATTAGGCCTATGAATCAATACTTCTGTAACATAGTTTTGAGTCTGAAAGACTTCTTTCAGATAATTGCAATGGAATAGAATGTCATATGTAAAAATAGTATCTTATGTAGTCCCTCACTGACTTTTGGTCTGTAGATAACTTAGTAAACAACACTGGATAGATAGGGTCCCTAGGGCCCCTAATACTGTTGCTGTGTTTTCATGGTTTCTAAGGCCATCAGTCCTGTTGGTGTTAAATGCTGCTGTAAATGTATACAGCGGAGAGAGAAATGAATACTACACATTGTGACTCCCTAGGATTTCTGAGAGGATTTCCTTGAGGAGTAGAAATGTTTTATATCGATGGACATTGGATGCATTGTGAGACCTCACCTGGCATTGGGTGATTTCTTTAAAAATATCACATTACTTGGAGAACTCTCCCTCAATAAGGTTTTTGTATTGTGGGGAAAAGTTATTTACGACGTTGGTGGTTCCCCTTTGAAGTCATTTGTCTTGTTGAGAGGGGAAGTGGAGCTGGCCTTTGAAGAGTCTCATTTCATCTTGGATCTCACTCTTTGAAGTACACTTTACCCCATGGGCATTCCCTGTGGAAAATCTCTCATTGTTCATGGGTCTCCTAAGAAAATATTCCCCAGAGGCACACTTCCCCAAAGAATAATTTACCTTAACGATACATGCAGTGATGTATTTTTCATCCTTGCCAACAGCAGGCATAGCCTAGTTACATCAACTGCACAAATTATTTTACAGAGAAAATATAGGTGACTGTTAGCATAGTATGTAGAGGGCAGTTGCATAATGTGTACAGTGTCCAAATCTTGATAAACATAGTTTCCTTAATGCTATTGAAAAAATATAAGAACTTTCAGTAGTAATTTGCTGCCTTTAGACATCCTTAATTTTCTGGTGCCTTTCATGCTGAAATGTTCTCATTCCTATTTTCTAACAGCAAGCATTCTCTGAAAGCCTGAAGACAATCCTGTCAACCATTTTCGGTCCTGATGATGTTCAAAGATAGCCATTATGAGTGTGATAAAAACAAAGGAGAGAAGATACTTTTTCACTTTAAAGAATTGTCACTGATTTTTCTTACTGCAGCCAACTGAAGTAAACCGTCCTTTGTGGCTCAGTGCTCATTGAGGTCTAGTACCTCAGTGAGGTTGCAAACTACAGATTAGGAACATAAATACAAACAAACAGCCACACCTATGGTCCATAAAAGCATTTTGACCATTAAAGCAGCAGTACTTCTGGTATATCCTACCGTGCCTGATTGCAAAGACATAATAAAGGTTAATTGCTATGCATACAGGCTCAGCTCTAGGAATAACCAAAACAAACAGTTAACTCGGACAGCAAATTTCCAGAATGGAAAAACAGCCGTGGCCTTGCTGCCCATTTTGCTCATACCACAGCCTTGGAAAGACAGGCTGGATGTCACAGCTGCCCCATGTGCATGGGGACGCATGGGTGGTAGAAGTGGGAGTCCTCCCAGAGGCAAGAACCATTGCCCCAAGACTTCTGGTTCCCCGGCATCAGAAAAAGCAGCAAATCTGGCTTTGCAGGACTCCTTTTGCAGGACTCAGTGCCTCATTCCTCTCTTTCTTTTCCTGTTGCAGGAGTGACCCGTTTCTGCTCAGGCCCCATTTACTCTGAAAGGATGCAGTGTTGGAAGCCTAAAACTGACTCAGTACATTATAAATATTTTGGAGCATTGATTTAATTTAGTCTATGCTAGCAACAAGCCTACTGTTTTACAGAGGGCCTGTGTCACTGAAAAATCTCTGATAGATCTAGGATTGTTGCAAAAGCATCATGTTAAATTCTCACATTTCAATCTGAATGCTGTAAGAAACACACAGTGGATTGTGGTGGATATTATAGTATGCACAGTTTGTAGTTTGTTTATATATATATTATATATATTTTAAACATATAGAAAACTTCAATTACCTCTGAAAATGGAGGATTCTGAAGAGATAAGAGCTCAACCTACCTGAGCACTTCCTTTCAAAATTATGTAACTGATTTGGGTAAAGATAGTATGATATTTCCTGTAGCACTATATTTAAGTATTAATGGATTTTTCCTATGAAATCTCTATCTCTCTTCTGCAAGGCAACCTTTGACCATCTTACTTGTTTGATATTATAGTCCTTTCCATGGCAACAGCTTGTGATGTCATGCATGGACAGATTATGAGGTCAAAAAGTGCCCAGGATGGAGTTGGAGGAAGAAGTTGGAAAGGTTCAGAATATATATACATATTTTTCAAAGTAAGTATTCAAAAGAAGTGGAAAACATGCTTACAGTAAATGCAATAATTGTTTAACTTAACTTGTCAAGAGGTTTTTGTGGTTGAGTCAGTCCTAATGATGATGATGATGATGATGATGATGATGATGATGATGATGATGATGTGGAAAAAATTGCAAAGACCATAGTACTGTCAGACAATAATCAAAGACCTTTATATCTGTTACATACATAATATTAATTCCTTATTATGGTAGCTTCTACAGAAACTTTTCAGAATCTTTACTTTCTCAGCAATGGATCTTAAACTAGTATGAGTGGTGGTTACAGGCAAAAAATGTAGGTGTGGATTTGGCTTCTCTCTTCTCCCAAAAATTCACCAATATTCAAACCTGGGGTTTTGGTTCAATTTTGTTTAGAGAATGTTTTTGTCCACACTTCAGTTTAAACAATATCTCAGTGATACGTTCACATACAGGACTTTTACTCTGGTCCATCATTACCTCAAATGCTTGTTGGATGTTGTTTGCAGAAGTTCTGAAAAATATATTTCTTTTCCACGCTAAGACTTTTCATTCATGTCTATTTATTTAGCAATTGATAAAATTTCATAAGTTACAAGAAACCATTTCTTTTAATTTTTCTCATGGCTAGTCTGATTTCTCCTGGAATGGCCTTAAACTTTAAAGTGTTCAAAAAGGATGATGCATTCGTGGGTTTTTAAAAAAAAATCCAGTTACAATCTCCAGTTCAAGAAACAGCTAAACTACTGGTTGCATGAACCTAGAAGGGTAGACTGGGAGAAGAATCACGCTACATTTACCTGTTTTCTTACGTTTTTCCCCTGGGCATCTGCTATTGACTCCTTTTAGAGTAAGAATACTCAGCTAGACGGAGCTCTGGTCTGCGTGAGGATGTAGCTCTTGTATTTAACCTGATTGTGGAAAGCGCTGAAAAGCTTGAAATCTGAGGGGCAGTACTAAGCTTGATCATACTTTCATAATGAAGTCCATCCTTGTTAAACAAAGACATCACTAAGTTCCAATGAATTCAAATTTAAACTGTGTCTATAAACATAACATTGTTTACCTCTTTCATTTATGACGATATTTCAGCTAAAGTTGTTATAAAATTGCACTGCTTTGTGCTATGTCATAAAATGAAAGCATATATTACATTAAGCAGTAAGGAGCTGTATCTCATTTAAAACACATAACCGCATAATTTCATAGATATATATCTATCTATAGATATATATCTATGAACAATGAAATTGCCCCAAAATTAAAACCCTCCTGGCAGTGTATTTGTAAACACAATCAGCCCATAATCCAATAAAAAGACTCTGCTTTGAATTAATGTGCATTGCTTCTCTATTCTGCCTTTACAAATAGAACTTTTCATCTGAACTTCCTCGCTCCCTCTCTTTGTTTCGCTAAAAATAATTGTAGTGATTTTCTTCCTCACTTGTAAACAGTAGAGGAAACATTTGAAAAGTAGAATAAAATTGAGTTGAAGGAAAAAAAAGAAGTAGATATAATTCCTTTTATACCTGCAAATAGAAAAAGCAAATCTAATTTCTCAGAACTTCTGGCATGAAACACTTTGCATTTTAAAAAGAAACCATCACTTCAATCATTTTTTATGATTCTGATAATGAAAATGAAAGCTAGATTGTTAAATGGAAAGTGCAATGATTTTATATACACATAAAAAAGAAACCATTTCTTTAATTCTGATAATTTAAAACAAAATTTTCTAAATGACAACCTTTTAGTTATAATTCATTAACCTTCCATGCAACAATATTTGGTACAAAAGTAAATCTTAAGATATACGAAGACAAATGAAATACTTAGAGGTTAATCCTTGAACAAGACAGGAATTTAAAGAGAGATGCTCGGTTCGTAATATTTACTGAATTGAGTTAAAGAAGGAAAGAAAGAAGATATTATATTCTTCATACAAGAATTACTACACAGAATTTGGAAGATAAATTGAATACTGATATACCTGAAATATTTAACTACAAGATTTTCTTTTCTCTTATTAAGTGCTTTTCTTCAAGATTCCAGAACTCTCGTGATACTGGAAACAATTTGAAGAAACAGGAAAGAAAAATGTATCTGTTTGTGAGATTTTTTATTTTTATATTGCGAAACTGAAGAAACATTTTGTAATAAATTCTTACTCTGCTATTAAACTTTGTCTGCTAGATATGATAACTATATCACACACAGAATCACACAGAATCGTTTAGGTTGGAAGGGACCTCTGGAGATCATCTCGTCCAACCTCCCTGTTCAAGCAGGGTCACCTAGAGCATATTGCTCAGGATCACATCCAGACGGGTTTTGAATATCTCCAGCGAAGGAGACTCCACTACCTCTCTGGGCAACCTGTTCCAATGCTCTGTCACCCTCACAGTGAAGAAGTTTTTCCTCAGGTTCAGATGGGACTTCCTGTGCTTCAGTTTCTGCCCATTGCCTCTTGTCCTGTTGCTGGGCACCACGGAGAAGAGGCTGGCATCATCCTCTTGACACTCCCCCTTCAGATACTTGTACACGTTGATGAGATCCCCTCTCAATCTTCTCTTCTCCAGGCTGAACAGGCCCAGCTCTTGCAATCTTTCTTCATAGGAGAGGTGCTCCAGCCCTCTAATCATCTTGGTAGCCCTCCGCTGGACTCTCTCCAGGAGTGCCATGTCTCTCTTGTACTGGGGAGCCCAGAACTGGACACAGTACTCCAGGTGAGGCCTCACCAGGGCTGAGGAGAGGGGCAGGATCACCTCCCTCGACCTGCTGGCCACACTCTGCCTAATGCACCCCAGGAGACCATTGGCCTTCTTGGCCACAAGGGCACACTGCTGGCTCATGTTTAACTTGTTGTCCACCAGCACTCCCAGGTCCTTCTCGGCAGAGCTACTTTCCAACAGGTCAACCCCCAGCCTGTACTGGTGCATGGGGTTATTCCTGCCTAGGTGCAGGACCTTGCACTTGCCTTTGTTGAACTTCATGAGGTTCCTCTCCGCCCAGCTCCCCAGCCTGTCCAGGTCCCTCTGAATGGCAGCACAGTCTTCTGGTGTGTCAGCCACTCCCCCCAGTTTAGTATCATCAGCAAACTTGCTGAGGGTGCACTCTGTCCCTTCCTCCAGGTCATTGATGAATATATTGAACAAGACTGGGCCCAGGACTGACCCCTGGGGGACAGCACTAGCCACAGGCCTCCAACTTGACTCTGCGCCATTCACCACAACCCTCTGAGCTCGGCCATCCAGCCAGTTCTCAAGCCACCTCACCGTCCACTCATCTAGCCCACACTTCCTGAGCTTACCTAGGAGGATGTGATGGGAGACAGTGTCAAAAGCCTTGCTGAAGTCCAGGGAGACAACATCCACTGCTCTGCCCTCATCTACCCAGCCAGTCATTCTGTCATAGAAGGCTATCAGATTGGTCAAGCATGATTTCCCTTTGGTGAATCCATGCTGACTACTCCTGATCACCTTCTTGTCCTCCAGATGCTTAGTGATGACCTTCAGGAGGAGCTGTTCCATCACCTTTCCAGGGATGGAGGTGAGGCTGACAGGCCTGTAGTTTCCTGGCTCCTCCTTCTTGCCCTTTTTGAAGACTGGCATGACATTGGCTTTCTTCCAGTCCTCAGGCACCTCTCCTGATTGCCATGACCTTTCCAAGATGATGGAGAGTGGCCTAGCGATAACATCCACCAGCTCCCTCAGCACTCGTGGGTGCATCCCATCGGGGCCCATGGATTTGTGGATGTCAAGTTTAGACAAAAGATCTCTAACCTGATCCTCCTCCACCAAGGGAGAGTCTTCCTTTCTCCAGCCTTCCTCTCTTGTCTCCAAGGTCTGGAATTCCTCAGGACTGGCCTTAGCAGTGAAGACGGAAGCAAAGAAGGCATTCAATAACTCTGCCTTCTCTGTATCTTTTGTCACCAGGGCACCCGTCCCATTCAGCAGCGGGCCCACGTTTTCCCTAGTCTTCCTCTTGCTATTGATGTATTTGAAGAAGGCCTTCTTGTTGTCCTTGACATCCCTTGCCAGATTTAATTCCAAATGGGCCTTAGCCTTTCTTGTCGCGTCCCTGCACGCTCTGACAATGTCCCTGTATTCCTCCCAAGTGGCCTGTCCCCTTTTCCACATTCTGTACACTTCCTTCTTCTGTTGGAGTTTGGCCAGGAGTTCCTTGCTCAGCCATGCAGGTCTCCTGCCCGCTTTGCTCGACTTCTTCCTCAGAGGGATGCACTGATCCTGAGCCTGGAGGAAGTGACGCTTGAATATTAACCAGCTTTCTTGGACCCCTCTTCCTTCTAGGGCCCTACCCCAGGAGATTCCCCTAAGTAGGTCCCTGAAGAGGCCAAAGTCAGCTCTCCCATATACAACACATGGTGTCAATTCCAGCTTCCTGACTGGTGCTAGCAGAAGCAATTTTCACTTATTTTCTCAACAGACTTTTATTTGTTCTTTCTAAGCTGGTGGGTTCAGAAAGAAGACTTGGCCTAAGCAGGTCTATGATCTGTGCTCCCTCAGCTGCACATCAAGGATACTTTTTCTCCCTTCTCTTACCTTTCAAAGGGAAGGTATAGTGTCTTCTCAGCTCCCCTTTCCCCAGAACATACAACCCTGGTACTTTTTGGTCCTATCGAAGTCAATAGCAAAATCCCATTGATTTCAATAGGGTCTCAAGGTCTCAATATCATCCCAAAAAAGCTAGTTAGGATCTGGAGGAGTGATGATGGGAGGATGTGCGGGGACTGGCATTGCATATCCCACTGGGTCCTCTTCATTCATTTTCCATCGTCCTATGCAGACAAATAAGAAAGTCGCTCTCCACTGCAGGGAGACAACAGTCAAGGTGTCCGATGAACAGGCAAAAGATGAAAGCTTTGAGAAGGGAGGGCACAAAGACTGGAGGTAAAAAAAAAAAAAAAAAGGCCTAGTTCCTCTCTGAACACACAGTGCCTGCGTGAGGGCAGCCAGACCTGCTGACAGAAGCATCAAGGGTTTTGCACAATAAAAGCCCATTGCTGATCACAGCAAGAACCAGCAGTACATTTACTGAGGATGTCAGCAAGGAAGCCTCTCATTTCTGAAAGCAGCTTCCTAAGTCAGGGCATACAGAAGTACATAGGGCCAAAGCAAGACATGATCTAAGCGCTGGTTGCCCTCTGGGCAGGCTACTAAGGCTGACAGCCCAAGAGAACACTTTGGCTCCAAAGTTTATGCCAGAGGAGGGGTCCATAGATGCAAACATAGCACAGGTTGAATGTGAGAAGTCTGCAATACGTCAGTGTCAGTCAAGAAAGTACTACCTTTTTCAAACTACTCCCTGGTTTGCCCCTCTCAAAGCACCAGGTGAGAGCAAGCCCATCCCCAGAGGCCACCCATGTACCAAGAGACTATTACAAAGCTTTTCAGCTTCCAGTCAGTCAAAAAATCCAGCCTTGAGCCTTGGGTAGGCTGGTGAGAATCTTTCCCAGGCTTCCCTTGGCCAGCACCTGGGGAAAACAGGACTCTCTCGAAGATTCGCTCTTCCCTGAGCTCTTGCCTGCCCTTTGGCTCACCCTTCTTTCTTTCCCGGTGGCTTCAGATCAGAGACGGGCTGTTTCCTCAAATCCTCCAGCTTAGATTGGTTGCAGGCCTCTGCAAGTCTGTGGCCAAAACTAAAGCCAGGGACAATTCCTGAACGAGGAAGCTCACAATGCCCTGTTTATTTACACAGCACAAATGATTGAAATCATTATGCCCCAGACTAGCAGGACCTATTTATAAACAAAATCTTAAGATGAGCAATATAGCAGGACTCTCCACTACTTCATAACAAGCACCAATGCCACCCCCCCATCCCCACTATAAAGCTCTGAGGCCCTTCTGACTTGCCACATGAAAGATACATTCCTCCCTGTTAAATTAAAATCTAATCATACTCTGCAGTAAACAAGGCGCAAAGAACACTCTCAAAATTATGGGATGAAAACCAGCAACATTAAGGGCCAAACTCTCCCCTCAGATCTATCCTGCATCTCTTTGACAAGTGCAATCAGTTAAATGCTTGAGAGCTTGACAGCGCCACCCCACTAGACTTCTGATGTGCTTGGTATTCCACCCTCTTCCATAAATTATGGATCTTTAGATCTGCATGTCCTCCATGTTTGTGATGGCTGTTATCCAACAGACGGAAGGCTTGGGAAGAAGTGGATATTTCTTTCAAAACACTTAAATTACTCCTATGTTTCTGTCTATACAAAGCAGATCTGGAACTACTTAAATGGGCATCAGTTGCACTTGGAGCTTTGGAATGAATAACTTTGCTTTTTATCCTCCTCAGACACTCATCCAATCTAAATAAAATGTGAGATCTAAACAGCAGACTCGCACTTCAGTGCTGTCTGGACTTTTGACTCTCAACAGCACCCTTTGAAACTTGAAATGATTTTACTAAGGCCTCGCAATCTGCGTGCAAGAGGACGGGAATGCAGTTGAAGGTGGAAGAGGGTGGTGAACCCCCTGTGAAGTCACAGGCTAGCTTTTCAACTTGTCACATATCCCCTATGGTCAATATGGACAACAGGCCCCTTACAGATCCTATGAATCAGGTGTATTGAATGATTATTTGGCTATATACTTTTTATAATCTTACTTAACCATGTTTACTTAACCATAGTAATCACATTGAGTCCTTGATATGATTAGAATTTAAGAATTAATAAGGCTTAGCACTTATACAGTGCTTTGCATTTTTCTCTTCAGAGTAGAGAACAAGCATTAACTAATTGCTCTTCGGAAAAACACTTTTATTATCACAATTTTATGAGGTGAAAACTAAGAGGTTAAGTAACTTGCCTGAAGTAATTCAATAAGTTACACTGGGATTAAAATTTAGGAGTTCCTGGCTGCCAGCCCTACTTTTCGACCACTAGACCACTCTGCCTCTTATTATAAGAATTTAATTTACTTGGCAGAGAATACATCTTTCATGTGGTAAGCCATATACTGTCATTCTAATGGAGCTGAAGGAAGGTGAGAAGGCCAGGAGATCTCACTGTGAAGTAATGAAGAGTCACACCATGATACTTCTGTTTAAAAATCTTTCTCTAACAGACCACTTCCACCCTATAAAAAGATGGTCTTTTTTTTTGTCCAAAATACTGGTGCTTATAGGCAGGCATCTGAATTTCTATAGCAGCACCTAAAGAAATAAACTGAAATCTAAGGAAACTGTAACAATCAGGTCACTGGTATTTTGATATATGCTTCCCACTTTGATTTCACCAAAACACAATGAATGTCTTGACACCTAAGCACCAGAAGATGGGTAATCTTCACCTAATCTTCCGTTCTTGGCCAGGGTTCTTACCTTTGTTTTGTTCTGCAATATTCTTCTTTTGAAAGTACTCTTTTTCTTTAGTACAGACCTCAAAAAAGCTAAAGATATAGTATGGACAAGGGTGCATGCATGTGTCTGCAGGAGCATATAAGTTAAAAGAAGGTGAGTAACAATATAGCTAGAAATGCATTTTCATGTAGCCGTTTTTTACAGGCTAATCTAATATACTAATTACGGAAAGTTCTGCATGTACTAGAAATCAGTGGTTAGTGTCTGGAGGTGAAAACGGTAAGAAATTTGTGTGTGAATGTGTGTGCGTGAGAGGGAGAGAAAAGGAAAGAGAGGGAGACAGCGACCACATTTTGAGCAACCACAGAGATTTCCTGTATCTCCAAGTATATCAATCTCATCTATACTACATCGTCCAACAAAAAGTAGCCCCACAAAGAATTAATATATGGCCATAGGAGCTTTATCTACATTGCTTTCCATCTCCCAGGTAGAACTGTGCAGGTGTATTGTAAATTACACCCAAATTTAATGTCGAGTCTTTTATTTTCTTAAGGTTTACCAAAAAATATAGACATGAAATCAAAGAAAGGAGTGTCAGAAGGACAGTAGCAACCACTGTGTGAACGTCTTTCGATCTCGAGACAGAATAAAATCTGTCTCTGAACACAGACTGGTTATTGCAACAGAAAACAAACACAGTGGCTATACACAGATCCAAGAAAAGAAAACTTATTACCATTAGTGGAGGGGAGAAAGCCTTGATAATGCAAGGCTCTTTAAAAATAGTGAGGAAAAAGAATGAGAACTTGATAATACGAATTAAATCTTATGCCAGAGGTTTAAGTTTGCAAGACTGAAGAAAGCAGACATTACTGAAAATGTATTCTGACATGTAAAAATCGTTGGCAAATTAAGCCAAAATAAAAAGAGCACAGGCAGTAAGATATTTTAATTATTTTTGTGTACAGCAGATACGCACACATTTGTCAAAAGCACAGTAAAAGTGATTTGTTCAAACTCCAGAAAGGTTCATTGTCACCTCAGTTCATTTAACCTGCTAGGTTTCTTTAAACATGAATTGTTTGATTTACTCAGTTCTTTGTTGTTGCTGCTCAGCACTGTGATAATTACCTAGACAGCACAAAATTGGCTGTCCTCTCCCCTACACCTCTTCCTCTTTATGTTCACACATACAGAAATGAAACCTATGTCTGAACCACTTTGTTAGCACTGGACAGGTTGGCTTCTGTTGGGAACACTTGTCATTTTCAACAGATCGGTAGGCTACGTGAAGGAAATAATAGAAGTATGCCCCCATTGCTCATTTGGCCCAGGCCTTATAACTGATGAGCCTCTTAGCCCTCTCTATAAGTCAGAGTATTACTGGAAACATTGCAACGACTAGTAACGTTCAGCAGATTCTCCAGTGATCCAAGTGACACTATGCCAAAAGTCTCTTTATCAGCTGTAACTAAGAAAAAAGCTTGCTGAAAGCTAGGATTGATTCCTTCCTTGCTGAAAATACTTATTGCAGAAGTATAAAGAGTCATACCAGATTTCTGGAAAGAACTATGGAATTTAATGATTTAACAGAAAGGTAACCTGTCCTCCATCGTGACAGGGACCTCAAGGTTTCTGCAAACAAATGTTCCCACAAATCACATGAAGCTAAGAGCAACCAGGACTCTTCTGGAGACATCCTAACAGAACAGCATTTCCCATGGGCCAAACTACTTTTCACTGTTGGTAAGTTGCAAGATGGGAGAAAAGGGAGCGGTGATCTTCAGTCTTTAAACTACTCCCTTCCTTTTCTCTTTCTCTCTCACTCCTTTTTTTTTTCTTTTTAAAAAAAGAAATTACTCCTTTCCTATTGTCTAACAGGACCTGCTGTTCTTTCTTTAAACTCCTTGAGGGGGTTGGCCAGTTCTTTTCTCTTATTTCTACTCCATCTCCTTCAATACCTTTCCTGCATGGGCTGAAAAATAAGCCTGAAAGGAGAGATCTGGCAAAAAGGCACATTCAAAACTGGTGGCTCCACCATTTAGTTTCTCATATTCCCTATAGCAGAAACACTTCCTACTGCTGTGCACCTTCTCCTGGAAACCAGCCTGCTTGTGCTTGGTCTGGTGAGAGGATCTTACCTCCTGTCACCTGCTAAGGCAGGGAAGAGTCCAGTCCTCTGTTGGCTTTTCCACTTTTTTGGGCAAACTACCTTGCCCTCGAAACTGTTCCTGTCTCAGAACAGTGCTGGCGCTAATCCAAGCCACCTTCACATATAGCTTTTTCCCCTGTGTGATTGACACAAACAAGAAGACCTAATGTCTTTACCGCAGGGACCTTGATTTCAGCTGACACAAGGACAAATGAGATCTGTAGGCATCCTAATCAAAAAAATGTTCCAGCTTTCTAGAGGGACAATATGGATGAGTAAAGCCATATGTGACACAGCATTGCACATTCTTTCCCTTTTCTATCTTATTGGATGCTAAGGGATTTAGTACTCCTGACTTACCATTTTTGCCAGGAAATTTGAAGCCAAACTCTGCTTTCAGCTACACATGTAAATCACTGTGGGGTTATATGCATGAAAACAAGACCAAAACTTAGACCACAGATTTTCCAAGGAAAAATAAGTGCTGCATTTCAGGCAATTAGAAGCACTAAAGTAAACATTTAGTCACCATTGAGTCATGAGCCAAAAAACACAGTAGTCAATTACAGCTTTCGGCAGCAATAATTAATATGGTGTTGATGAAAACTGTGTTTTTCACTCAACATACAAAGCTATTTCAGGTAATTAAATGTAACCTCATCTATATGTAATTTGTCTTTAATCTGCACACGATACAGAATTTCAACCTCATATCCTGTATTCTGCAGGGAAAATAACATAGAAACATTAGCTAAAGTATATACCCAATAACCCTAACATGATTTGTTTGCATTTAAAATTATATCACACTTTATGATTAAACATTTGACTATGGAAAGGTTTATAATTTAATCATTTGCACAGTCTTTCCTACATTACTCCTTATTTCTGATTTATGGAGATGAAGTGAGAGATCAATTTTAACTGTACACACTACACACGCAGTCATTTCTCTGTATGTTTTACACTCCTTTCCCAGAGGCATTAAATAAAAAGAAAGTAAATACTTATGGAAAAGAGCATTGTTGTCACTTCTGTTGAAGGACTTCTGGTATTGTGAAGCTTCTGAATACAGAATGACCTACAAAGTACTCTTTAGTATACTGTATTGACCTGACTTTCCAAACTGCAGATTATCTACTTTTCTCATTGAAGCTAATGAAACTCAAAATGCACCTCTGAAAATTAATGTATATCACTGCCTTCTAAGTTACTGTTTGCAAAACTGAGTAATTTGGACTCCACTTTTCCAGACTGACTGCCCAGCTACTTCCAGCTGTAGTCATATAGCAGGAAATACAGAGAAGAAGCAATCCTCTATCTTAGGAAGCTTCAATTTACGTATTTTTAGATTTGCAATAAATTGTTTGTGTTCTAGGCTTTGAGCTGTTCCTCCAGAAACTGGTTGCCAGTTGAAGCATCAGAGTTTCATGTGACTGCTACCAAAGTTAACTTCAGGAGGTTAGAAACCTGAGCTGTCAGTACTACAAGGCTAACATACCTGATATTTTCTAATCTGAGCTGCAGATTAGTTGTCCCTATTAGGTTCATAAAATAAGCCTTCAGAAAAGATAAAACTTTTATGCAATTTGAAACGCAGAGGGTTGCTATTACCTTTAGAAAGTGCTAAGCATTTTATGTTTTTCCCAAAACTACAATAACTTTGCCATCTTTGTTATCACAGGAGGACCTTGTTTCATAACACTATCACAGCTTTACACTTTCTAAATAAAATAGGCTACTCTAGTACAACAAAATATCCAATTACCATGCTTCAAGTTCTTTAAACAAGTGGGACCTCTCTGATTACCAGTTTGCCTTATTTCAAAAAGGCAATAAATTCTCAACTATTAGCATTATCAATTCTCATAAATTAAATAACTGGAAAACATGATTAATAATCCCAACCAAATAAATTGTTGCTAGCGGCATACCAAATATTTTGTATTGGTGACTAGCGTTTTTGTGGGCCTAAACATTTACTGTGAGACATGATTTTTCAGAAGCATTTGCAATGTCTTTGAAAAATATTCAATAAAAGACATGTGGTCCATTCAGGTGGATTTTTGGTCCACGAAATGTATTTAATGTAAAATTGTAAGACTCTGATACCAAGGAAATTCCCTGGCTTTGGCATCAAACTCTTTCTCTAAGCACATACAAGAAAATACTTTAACACTTATTCGGAGGGGGCACAAGCCAAATGGAATGGCACAGTCATCCAATAAGCTAAAAGCATAACACAGTGCCCTACATGGGCACAATAAGTAAGTGCATTCATGTTATTTGTTTGAAGGAAAAAAAAAAAGGGAGGCTTTTCGAGAAACCACCTGCATATTGTTAAAGAGGAATGAATTACCTGTAGCCTTCAAAGGAAAGCAGGGGCTGTTAAAATAAACTTGGGGGTTGGAAGGATTTAGGATGCTGAAGGTGGGCCTGAGTTACAAGACTTGCACATCTCTCTGAATTTTGACTCCTTGGTTACCCAAAACCCAGGTACGCACAGATGCAGGATTTCAGTAGACAGTCATTGCCCCAACTGTCAGATCTGGAGCCAGGCTTGCCAATATCCAAATCTAGTTCTTTGCTTTGAAGTTGTCTTCTGAAGAACTGTAACAATAAGAGGAAAAATAAAACATAATGTCCTCTGGCAAGAACATAGAATTGCAGATGGTGGGATAGATCTAGTGCTCAAAAACTGTTAGCTAAGATCCTAAAATTATGAGTTTAAAATAAGAAAGTGCATGCTGGATTCTCTAGAGTCTCCTTCAGTTTTGAGCTGTTGGTGCACTTGGGCGCACTTTCAAGCTTTTCACCACAACCACAGGGGTTGGAAACTTCTGCTCCCTTTCAAATGAAAAATGGGATTCTCACATGGTCACTTCATTTCAGGAATGGAGGCTTTAAAGAAAACACCAGTCAGGACAAGTTTCATAATAAAATGGTAAAGACTGGCAATACTGTAGGTCTTTTCAGAATTCACGAACCTCAAAAGAAGCAAGGCAAAATCCACTTGGTTTCAGGTTTCATAGAACTTTGCAGCTCAGCTCCAGTTTGTCCTAAAGTTCACTAAAGTTCAGCCTTTCAAGTCACTCTGATTCGATTTATGGTTTTCTTCCTAAACGCTATAAAACTTGGGGTATTACATGAGTTTGACATGAGCCAGGTGGAAGTGAGTAGGTCTGACGGTGTCTTGATTTGAGATTTTCAGTCTGTTTTAACACAAAACAGAAAGCAAAATTCCATCTTCCTCTGCAGCTGGAAAAAAGTTTCATATGATCCTCTGTGAGCCAAATTGACTGAGTCCCAGGGAGCTCTTGGGACTCCCAGAAGTCCACATTTGTGTAACTGTGCAGTGAGGCTGGTCTATGGGGTCCTCATACAACTGCCTCCAGGTAGTGCTAAGAGTCCTGGAAGCACAGCAAAGAGAACAGTGTGGATCTGCCTTGCCTCAGAGAGTGTATTTGCTGTACCTTTCCCAAGGATGCAGAGCATCACAGTCTGTCCTCACTACAGGATTTACTTGAGCCTGAGGCTCAGTTTTCTGAAACACATGGTGCACTAGTGAACCTTTGTACAGAGTATATTTACAGTGCATGTTCCTTGGTGCTGAGAGGCCCTGTCTTTCTTTACATTACAGCTAATAAAATGGGGTCTTCACCTTGTCAGATCTGCCCACGATTTGGCCAAATAGAATGCACAAAGATACTGTGACCAGTCTCACTCTTCCAGAGCATTTCTGCATGGCATGACACAATGCATTATACTGGTCATCCGCAATGACCACAACTTGCCTTCCAACCACATTCCAGCCTTTCTAGGTTAATAGCATCTCCCAAAAAGAGATAAAATCAACAAAATAATAATAAATAATCTACAACATATTCCATTCCCTTCAGGTACAGTCAATTAGTTGCACAGGCATTCTTCAGCATCCCCCGCTGAATAATAAACTAATAACTGAGCTATATACCTATAACTGCAGCTGGAACGCAGAGGCACTCAAGCTACTTCAGGTATTACAAGCAGTCTGGTCACAGAAGCTGAAACACCCTATAGACTAATTTGTCCTATTAAAAGTCAGTTTAAATTAGGGCTCCATGAAGCCTTGTGATAGCCCCAGATTTTTTTCTAGTACCTGAGCTGAGTCAGTTCAAGCCAAACTGGATAGATTTATACTATACAGGAGCCTGTAATATAGACACATTTTAAAATACAGACCGAATCAGAGCTCTACCACAAGCCTGATTTACCCTTTCTAGTTCTTTGTTCTTTTTTACAACACACAGGGCCAGAGCACAACCTCCCCCTTTTAAGACCCTTTTACAGGAATTCCTATATCTCCTAATCACTCTTCCCTGATTTACTTCCCCTCCAGCCCTCCTCTTAACCAACACTCTCATCCAGACTTACAGGAGAAGCTCTTACTCCTAATCCCCTGACTAATCTGTACCAGCCAACCATGTCCTGATAGAAAAGGGCAGATGACCCATCACAACTCAGGCAGAGTCCAGCTCCCTTTAAAGGATCCGACAAGGCTGTGACCAGCATCAATAGCACGCCAGTCAAAACTGCAGTCATTGTATTTGCATCTTTCTTTTCTTTCTGTGACTTTCTTTGAAGTTTATGCTTTTTAACAAAGAACAGTAGATTGACTTTAAGGAGAAAAACTTTGTAAAAAATTTGAATAGGAAGAGGAGGAAGAAAGGGCTATTGACAGCCTCCATTAGAAGGGCGTAAACAAATTTCTCTGCCAGCATGACACAGAGGAATCTCCTTTTCATGGATTAGACATACATGTATTTATTATCTTTGTCTATACAATTCCTGCACTGTATGTTCCAAAATAGATTTTTTTCTTTTTTCTACCTGTTGAAGTTAAATCCCTGCAAAGAATGTGCACTACTTGTGAAAAACCCACCTAAATTCCACACTTACCCTTAGCCACTCTTTGACAGAGATTTTGCCATTTCCAGGTAAATCTTTACAAACAATCCATACAGGTAATTTGTCGCAATTACATTTGATTGTGGATTTGCTACCGGTCAGCACAGAGCTTGGCTCTCACAACCTGTAAAGACTTTTTAAGGTAAAGAACCTTCCGAAGCAACAGTTTGACCAACAGGAAAGAGGAATGCAGCAGCCTAAATTTTCCATTATAAATTTCAATTATAAATTCTTGCCTTTGAGATAACAAGCTATTGACAAATTTTCAGGAAAAAGAAAGGTTTAATTAGAAAATGGTAAGTGAGGCTTTGCCTCAATGATATTGTAATTTGGGTTTCTCAGCATAGCAGATACCAAGGAAATGGAGTTTATGCCCTAAACTCGTATTTGAAATGAGCATTTTCCTCCATTATTTCACCTCTAAGTTTTATGATGAAATTCTTATGCTAGTAAGAGAATTTTGCCAATTGTTATCTATTAAGACAGAATTTTGCCTTGTGAGACTGGGCTAAAGTGAAAACTTTACCATTTTGTTTCTCCAATGTGCAAACTCAACTTATATAGAATAAAACATGAAAGCATGAATTAAATTAATACCAATATTTACTGAAGTTTAACAAGAAAGTAAAAGATATGTATCTCTTTGTTTATCTACATCTCTCTTACACAGTTATTAAACTTTCCCCAAAATATGATTTTAATAATCTTTAATTAACGTACAATAAATATCCTATTAAATTGAACTCTTTAGTTTGGGAAAGCAATTATTCATTTGAGACATTTAATTTGAAGGGTTACCACAGATCCTTATCTCTGTAAACTAGATTGCAATACTTCTTGCTAGAAATTTTGTAGGAAGTTCATTTGTGGGTGAAAATCATGCTTGGGCATTTCAAAGGCACTTAAACCCCTAATTTACTCCAAAGAATATAAAGCCCCTCTACCAGCTATGCAATTTATGTGAACAGTTACCCTATATTCCCCGTACAATTAGTGGAGAGAGTCATTACTTTGTTGACTATATGGCCGGTCTAGGGTAACTATGCTCCTAAATTCTGTCCCTGGTGAAATGCCTAAAGTTAGGAGCATTAGCTGCAGACCCCAGATGCCAAGCAAACATCTTTTACAAAATCTTAGTGTGGTCTGAAAATTCCAGATTTCAAGATGAGGATGAATTCATTCATTTTGCCTGTTAAGGAAATATGCAGTCTTTGTAATCCACAGTTACTTTAAATCTTATATGTGAAGCTTAGGAAATATCTGAAATTTCTGTGGAGATATTTGCTCATCTTTCCACTGAAGACTTTAAGGTCCATCCTGGAGTAGGATAAGAGAAAACCCCATACGGTTAAGCTCTGCAATTGAAATGATAAAGCCGATAACAGGAATTTATCATTCTTATTGATACCTTCTCTGCTGAGCTATCTTCTATGGGGTGGCTGTTCAGATACGTCCATATTATTTATGTCTTCCTGTACATCCATCCATCCATTTCCCTTTTATTTATTTTTATATATTAGTGCAAAGGGAGCCATTCTGAGCCCCCTGTGGCCAGCAGTTCGGTCAGCAAATGCATACATATGGTAGCTTAATGTATTTGTGAATCAATTGTTATGATTACAAGTAAAAATGTGTAACTGAGTTTAATACTGTTATTATGTGTAAAATCATAGTAACCTTACATGCAAGAGTCCTGGAATTCTGGCCTCCTCTTTTAGCTTAGCTTTCCCTTGAGCATTTATTCATTTGTTTGCCCTTGCCAAAAAAATTATTCACCTAAACACAGCCCCCTCATGATGTCAATGGAAGTCTGAGCAACCTACGGCAGAGAATGTTCAAAGCTTATATTACTGCAAAGCAATGTTATCTTATGGTTTGTTTTATTTTCTTGGATATCCTGTCCTGTGAGAAGACTAATCCTGTAACTGAGACTGACTTGTGATTTTTCACAGTATAACAAAGTATAACAAAAATGCCTACATTTCACCTTTTAATGATTAAATCTCTCCAGTGCCCTGAGCCTTGGACATGCAGGCACAAAAGTAATTTTATGCACATGAACAATCCCACTGAACTCGCTGGGTCTACACGTATAGCATTGCATATACTCATACAAGCAAGATCAAGGACTACTTTTGTCAAGAACATCTGTAGCAAAGGAATGTTGTTGCAAGTAAACAGTCTCTAAGTTAGCAAACCTCATAGCTTTGCTTCATTGCTCAGTCACCCACAAAAGTCACTTAATGCCGTTCAAAGCACTTGGCTTTGAGCAATATTCCTTAAGTAATTTGCTTTAATACTGTGATAGCATAGTTTACTGAAGCTTTTAGAAAATTAAAGGAAAAAAAGGGTATAACCACTTATTGTAGGCAGTTACAAGTCAATGCAAATGTAGTATTTGAAAATCAGAGTTAACATGCCAATTGATATTTCATTCTGCATTGCTTAGTGGTCAGGATAATGGCTTCCTATCTTCATGCATTTATTTTCACCTGATAATGTTGAATTTTTGAACAACGGTGCAAGCACAGGAACAGTTTGTGTAAGTAAATGAACCATGTCAGCAACTGTAATTCAGTCAGCATTGAAAACAGGATCAAAATGTATTAAATTATTAGTGATAGTTTCTCTCTGCAAGAAGGCAAATCTATGTGAACAAAAAAAAAAATTAACTAGAATATGAAACTGAAATAATAAAAATGTCAGGTCCCTTTAAATAGTATATTAGCACTCAGATTCTCTACATCTTAAGTGGTATTTCATTCTAAAGGAACTAAGAAAAGTAATCTGTGGCTAAATGTACAGTGTTTCAAAAGGATTGCTCTACAGGTAGATTAAACAAAGAAGCCCAGGCCAAAGAATCCATCTATATAACCATTCTCAAATAGGAAATGCATTTTATACAGCATAAAAGATAAACTGCAGCGTTATGTGACAGCTAAGAACTCTTGTATTGATTCCTAAAAATATTGACTTAATTTTATCAAAACGTATTTATTCATCACTGCTGCATCAATGATCTTCTGTATTTTATATGTAAATAATCTATTCTATTCCCTTGATCATGTTAATCTTACTAATGACAAATTACCATTCTCCACATACAGTTCCTAGATTTACAAATTATCACTCCTGCTTTCAGGGGACTGAGAATCAGCCACGCTTGCTAATGCCTCCATGGATCGCCTGACACATAGCAGATTTTTATATTCCCTTTTAAAGCATTCAGCTCGCAAGAAATAATTTATAAATCTGGCTATCACTCGCACTTATCCTCTTACTGCTTGAGGGGGAAAAAGAACAAGATCAAATTGGGAGGATTATTAACAATTTAAGAACTTTATTTGCTTCAATTAACCCTTTGCATGAAAAATTGCATGCTAAAACCCATTGGTTTAAGGAAAGGAAGGTGAAGTATCCTGTTTATTCAATTATGGTGGAGAACTTGGACAAATAGAACATATTACCCACAAATACTCTTCATTTACTGATTTAAAAAAAAAAAAGTGTGAATTTTAAATGTACATTTAAACCCAAGAGCTTTCTCTCATCCCAGCAAACAGAACATGACCTGAATTAAGGAACTAGAACTGTGACAAATCAAGCAAGTTAAAAATTCAGACTTTGGGGCTGTTTCTCTCTTGCTCTACACCTGTGCATAGTGGAGACAAAATACTACCGCTCTCACTGAGAAGCATCATACCTCCATTTGATGTTTCCCCTGTGGTTGTATAAACGGCCATGGGACAGTGAAGAATGAGATCCTCAAACTTCATCCTTCATTTAAGGTTCACCTGCTTTGGTGTAACCCCTTACAGCAACCTTCTTCCCATGCAGAAATAAATACTGGCAGTAGTCACAGAATGGCTTGCTACCTTTTATTGCTAAGAGGTCTTTAGCTCTCTCAGTGCAAGGGAATGAGAACTGGCTGTAATTACTGAGCTACTGCTGGAAAGAAAAGGTAGTTATCTGTCCCTTCACTATAAAAGTATTTTGAGAATCACTTTGAGCATTCCTGAAACCCCCTCAAGGCCATGGCCTGCTATAAGAGAAATCCTGACATAACATGGGATTCAGTTGCCAAACACAAGTGCCTCATACTACCTGAGGTGGATCAAAGTTTCCTTCTGACTTCTAAAATACCATTCCAGAAGAAAAAGGTCTACTGCCAGTCCCACTTAGATATCTGAGGCACCCAAAATGCTAATGTGCACCTACATCTGAGTGACTGAATCCTTCTCAGTGAGCCAAATAAGCTCCCACTGTAGTCAGTGAAAGTCTCTATTTCAATGATAACATTAATTGTGATCAGTATCAGTAATCAGTATCATCTGCCAGTATAACATCAGTGAAATAATGATTAGATGTGAAAACAGCATTAACAAAGCAAAGGGCCCATGACATCTACTATGACCTGATTTAAACTGCATAACTAGTGCCAAAGTATCCATTCCTCTGCTCAGCCCCCCAGAAGGAGCTGGTGTAAATACATTCATAACAGCTCCCCACCTCAAAAAGAAAAAAAGAGAATTCCCCTGAGATTACTGGGCAGCTAAATTCAGGAGATACCATCACCCCAGAAGGTGCCTACTTAAGCCAGAAGGTCTCAGATGGTGTATCTATGTTACGGATCACACATACATCCTGCTCTCAACCCATTCCCATAGTAACAAAGATATAAGACATCTCAGTGCTGACAAATCCTCGTTTTGCAGAGAAGGAATGGTTGGGAATGCTTCCTTTAGCTTCACTTCTGCCTGACCATTCCCCACACATCACCACAGCACTTGACCGTATATGTGACTGGATCTTTCTCATTAGGAACTCCCTTCTACCTACAGAATAACTTTCCTCTAAGTATACTAATGGGATCTGTAATTAGCAGAATATAGTATTTCAATAGACTCCAAACTCCCATTTCTACTTCATTAAATCCAGGTTCACTCTGAGCAGTCTATGTGTCAATATGTATTTACGATCCTTTTGAAGCACAACTTATTGGCCTATACAATCTAAAATACAGACTGGATCGATTGTAATGGTCTGTCATGTAAATTCTCCTTAGTTCAATGGCCACTGCCACAATAGACTTTCAAAAGCACTGCAGTCTATCATGCATCTAATCTATAGAAACCTAATTCTGATATTCATTCGTTATATGGAGGTTTTCATTTATATTAGAGATGAGCAGAAAGGCTAATATTTGGAACTGAATGACTTTTGGACATGAATTTTTATAACTATAATTCAAATGAGAGATACATCCTTACATGCAAACATCCTCTTTCTCCATGCATCAAGCAAGGATAAGCCTTCTTCTTTCTCTATACAAGAAGAGTTAAGATTTTAGAGGGCATGAATAATGTAGCCTTGTTTCTAGAGAATAGGATTTCTTTTCTGTCCTGAACTCTCTAAAGTTAGCTATCACTGCAAGACATCTTTTACAAATATGCTCATCTACTTACATTTCCTTTAGGAATGTCAGGGTAGAAAAGGGACCTGCTACTTACTGCTCCTTTCAGAAAGGTTGAAAATGGTGTATCTTGACTTGTATGGACAATTCCCAGCTTTCGCTATTACTGCTAGCTATTTTTTAAAAGTTAGCTTCTGGAATTATAAAGACCTGGGGCAACTTTCAATTACAAACAAGTGTATCTTTAAAATGTCTGCCATACTCTATGGGACATTTTTAACTGGTTGGGATTCCACGGCACTCATATTGTGGTTATTATTTTCCATATAACTGGAATGCTAACTCTACAACAGAATCAGTTCTTTACATGTCTACCACAAGAAAAAGAAAAATATCAAAGTGTAACTTCAGGGTAATTGCAGCAGGTAAATCCAAAGTCGTTTGTGCAGTTAGATTCTAACTAAAATTAACATGAAGGTAAGGGTTGCTGCCTACAAACACCCACTCATACCTTTAGTCATATGAGTCATTCAGTGACAGCCAATGAAAATATTTGGTGAGTAAACGTCTATATATGTTTATAGGCTCCCGTCCTAATAGGGTACTAATAAGCAATTCAGATACGTAGTTTACTTCCTTATATGCATTAATGCTAATTACAAGTAACCAGAATTATAAAGACAATGTAATTACATTCTAATTATAGCATAACCACAGCCACTGTATTACAAAGTGTAACTCAGTTTTAAAAAACCTTTCGCTTTCTATAGACATATCATTTTAGCACTTGATTTTTATTCCCATTTTTCCTGTATCTCACCTTTCAATAAAGCATATCTGAACACTCAAGATAGTTTTTGAGTCAATTTTCATTGGACAACAGGGTAGACTAAATAATGTTATATTATCTACCTATATTTTAAATTAAGCAATACTCACATTTCCTGTATTCTTTGTAAAACGGGGGAAACATAGAGGAAGCATATAGGTAAAGTAGCTCCACCATATACCCAACACTCAAGCCTTAGTACATTCACACAGTGCTACTCCAGTAGCTTTCTACAATGAGAACAAAAAGATCTTTGGAAGGCTTGCCTATTATATAAGGACCATTTAATTTCTATTTCTACCCATTGTAGAGTGACACTGGTATTACAGCCATAAAAGCTTATTTCTCCTTGTCACCCTGATCATGTTCGGCCTGCTCTGTCAGTAAGAAAAAATCACAGAATCACAGAATCACAGAATCACAGAATAGTTGAGGTTGGAAGGGACCTCTGGAGATCATTTAGTCCAACCTCCCTGCTCAAGCAGGGTCCTCTACAGCATATTGCCCAGGATCGCGTCCAGGCGGGTTTTGAATATCTCCAGCGAAGGAGACTCCATAACCTCTCTGGGCAACCTGTTCCAATGCTCTGTCACCCTCACAGTGAAGAAGTTTTTTCTCAGGTTCAGATGGAACTTCCTGTGGTTCAGTTTGTGCCCGTTGCCTCTTGTCCTGTCGCTGGGCACCACGGAGAAGAGGCTGGCCTCATCCTCTTGACACTCCCCCTTCAGATACTTGTACACGTTGATCAGATCACCTCTCAGTCTTCTCTTCTCCAGGCTGAACAGGCCCAGCTCTCTCAGCCTTTCTTCAGCGGAGAGATGCTCCAGTCCCCTCGTCCTCTTTGTAGCCCTCCGCTGGACTCTCTCCAGGAGTGCCGTGTCTCTCTTGTACTGGGGAGCCCAGAACTGGACACAGTACTCCAGGTGGGGCCTCACCAGGGCTGAGGAGACGAGGAGGATCACCTCCCTCGACCTGCTGGCAACACTTTGCCTAATGCACCCCAGGACACCATTGGCCTTCTTGGCCACAAGGGCACATTGCTGGCTCATGCTTAACTTGTTGTCCACCAGCACTCCCAGGTCCTTTTCTGCAGAGCTGCTTTCCAGCAGGGCAGCCCCCAGCCTGTACTGCTGCATGGGATTATTCCTCCCTAGGTGCAGGACCTTGCACTTGCCTTTGTTGAACTTCATGAGGTTCCTGTCTGCCCACCTCTCCAGCCTGTCCAGGTCCCTCTGAATGGCAGCACAGTCTTCTGGTGTGTCAGCCACTCCCCCCAGTTCAGTATCATCAGCAAACTTGCTGAGGGTGCACTCTGTCCCTTCCTCCAGGTCATCGAGGAATACACTGAACAAGACGTTCAAATTTGTACAATACAAATGAACAAGACATACAATAGGTACCAGCAAGGTAGAAACAGAACAAACCACCAGTCAAGATGCATGTCCCATCACTGAGCAGGGAAAGGAAAACAACAGAAAAAACAGTGCTCCTCTACCCAAGCTCTTTCTCACACCCACCAACTGATAGTGAGGGAACTGGTTAACTTTTTAGAGATACCTTGGAAAAAGATGGAAAGAGCAATCCAAGATAATAAAGCAACCACTTTCCCCTGCAGAAAAGCATGTCTAGTTGTGGGAACAAGTAAGCCAAGAGAGCTTGGAAGGAAAGCCAAAGAGTGTTCAAGGTTTTACTGCATTAAGCAGGAAAATCATTCCCTTGAGGAAACTTCTGAAAGTTTGAGGGGTTTGTGGAGACACTTGGAGTCCTTTGTTTCCTTCGAGGATGACAGGAAGGTAAAAGAAACAGAGCAAGATAACAAAGCACACTGCTTTGGAGAAGCACTGTGGGCTCAGTTGCATCTTTCCTAGCTGGAAGGAGGAAGTGTTGCAGAATGATCATTCTTGCCCATTGGCAAAGGGCAGCACTGCCAAGCAGAAGAAATAAAATAAATCATAAGACAAAGACAGAGAAACCCAGTAGACTTACTCTAGTCTGAAAATAACATGAATCCTGTCTCCAGGGTGTGCGTGTCGTCCCACACACCTGTACTGCATAGCCTTGCTAGTAGCATCATGTCCTGGGAAGAGGAAGACACCACCAGGTGGAAGTGCTTCATTCCCTGTTTGCCAGTCAAGGATCAGACTCAGCCATCTCTGCAGTAATTGCCCACACTGTCTCTGACTGACTCGGAGCTTTGTGCTATTTTCTACTGGTACAGAGTACTAGCTAAACAAGCCAAGTTTAAATCTGGGAGTAAAAGTTTCTTTGAGGCTCTGAGTCTCAGCCATGAAGTCTAAAGTCTTCTTCACAGAGAAATGCTTATTTCTGTGAGAGCAAAAATATCTTTAAAACATCACAGCCAGCATACAAGGGCTGGAAGAGAGAGAACTCAGCGCAGCTTCACCATGTATACAGGCTTATGAAGATGTAGCCTTATTAGATAATTTTAAAGGTAAGGCAATAGAGCAATAACATAAAGCTTATGATCCTGAAGATGCTGGTTCTCTGTTAACTTTGTAAGGTCCATACAGCAAGACCCTTCCCTCATTATCAATAGACAAGAAGGAGACCTTCTTGAGAACCCAGCATTATTCATGAGCTGTAAAACAGCTCAGCAAAACATGGCAGAAATACAGAGAGTAACCCGTGTATCTAATGCCAACTGCTAGAGTTGCTTGTCTTTATGATTGGCATAACTGTGATGACAAGTTCTTGAAGGAGAATATAGCCCATTTCACAGTGATACATTCAGAGGGTACTATGTCATCATTTGCTTGTATGTTTAAGTTTTACTGCTAGGGAAGCCTTTAGATGCTTAAAATTCAAGAAGGGAAAAAGACTTCAGGGAAGAACCCGCCCATCATTCGGTATTTTTCCCCCGAACAATAGAGTAAATTAAATGAATGTGTGAAATAATAATAAGCAAATCATTACATTTACCCAGGCCAAAACGAAAAGGACAAAATAAAATGCATCTCCTAAAATGAATCTGCAGTAATGAAACCTTAAAAAAAAAAAATCTGCTTTAAGAGTCAGTTATTCAAAATGAATGAGGGAAACTGTTTAGAAAGTAGAAGAATAAAGAGAAAAAATATCAAATGTAAGTGGTCAGCAGTGGAATTGTGCAAACTCATAATTTTGGCCTGAATACAAAAAACCTATATGTGTATGTGTTGAGAATGGGAAAGGACTGAAATTAGATTGTTTCTAAAGCTGACAGAGTCAATGGCTATGCAACTCACCCTTGCCAGCATATACAACAAAATATATGTAAATGCAGATACCTCTCAGGTGTGGCTAATATCAAATACAGCTAGCACTAGCATCAGTAAAGGTTTTAAGTCCATAAGATATCTGTTATCTCCTCCTGTTATTTAATGCAACTATGATCATCCTACCAAGCATTGTCGTATAATAATAAGTCCTATGTTCATTTTCTAGGAAACCTACTAAAAATGCAACTAATACTTGCATGAACTCATAACCAGAGACACTGAGAAACTAAATTATCTATTCTGTACACTCAGTAGTAAGCAACATTTCCAAACGTAAGTCGCAAGAGTAGCATAATGGGATTTAAACATATGCACATTTCCTGGAGGGGAAAAAAAAAAAAGCATCAACTTGGAAAACCTGACTAACGAACCATAGGCAAAAGTCCTGCAGGGTTATATCCCCAGTGATTTGGAGATGGTATGCAGCTAAAGCTGAAAGCAGATAACTAACTGCTGTCCTACTACACTCATCTCCTGATTATATCCCACTCACTTGGAGGACTCTCATTGCTGGTCTGATTGAGCTCTTGTCCAAAGAAAATGTTTTGCTCCTGAAGGATCTGAATTTCCCTCTGATGTTAGATACCAGCTCTGGAAACCTTTCATTGGGTCAAGGTGCTGGGCAGGCATAAGCCCAAACAGCGCAGCCTCCTAGCCAGCCCTCTCCTCACTGCTTTTATGTCTAGGAAGGTATGATGAGCTATTCACACATTTTCAAACATGATTACAAACATTATACCCGCCTCAGTTTTAAAGTCCTTAGGGGTTTTCTTAAAAAACATGAATGACTCAAACTCTTTTTTGTAAATAAGGCCTGATCCCTCAGCATTTTAAAGGGCTAGCACTGTAGCCTTTATTTTAGTGAAGTATGAGGTCTAATGCACTGGAATACGTTTCTAAATTCCTTGAGGAATGGTGCAAGCAGTAGAGTGGGTAGTCCAAAGAACTGGAGTCAAATATACCACTTAAAGACTTCTTAAAAAAAAAAAAAACAAACTCATCCAAATTGGGAGCAAGCAGTTCAGGAAGCAAACAAGATAGCAGCTAGCATGTTATCAGAGCAAGGAAATCAGCAACAAAGATCAAAATGGTATCTCAGCATACTAATGTTGACAATGTCTGTGAGTCCCAGTGCTCAAAAAGACCACAGCAGTAATCTTGGTGCAACACATCCAATCAGCAGCAGTTTACTTGCAGGGTTCAACAGGAAACCCTCACATTTATCAACTCTGCCCTCTCATCAGTGTATGTCACTGCACTCCATAGAAGCTAGCGCTGTGTTAATTTATCAGCAAATCAAGAGCAGAATAAAATTGCAACTTTTATCTTCCTTTATTTCCTTCAGTGCTTTATCCTTCACTCTAAATAATAAAATGCAAGGGTTTGTAGCTTGAAATTCCAGCAAGTAAAATGAAGAAAAAGGTAAATCCAGATCAGTCCAGTGAGGCAGACACCTTGACCTGCAAAATCCCTCTAACTTCTGCACAGCTCCTCACAGGCACAAGTTTCTGCTGGCACAGATCAGACCGGAGGAGCGTTCTTGTAACTCTCTGGAGCGTGGGCTCCCAAGTACTTTATAAGCTTGTGATGAAGGAGGGCTATCTCCAAAGCAGGCTGGCTTGTTTCTCCCCTCAGTTCTCACTTGCAGAAGCTGGTTGAAATGCAGTCCGATTGTTCATATGAAACACAGTTCAAACACAGTAAGAGTCAGGCCCTGGATTTGCAAAGAAGGGAGATTAAAATCTTCATGGATTGATTACCTACATCCTAACTATCACTCTGTTTTATTGACTGGTTCATTGGCTCTGGCTTTGGGTCAGTGCATAGTAGCATAACTCCACGAAAGCGGAGTCCATACACATTCTATTCACATGGATTTAATTAAATAGTTAAAGTTTAAAAGTGAATATATTAAATTTTTTTGAAGTTGAGATATAAAAGATAAGCTGCTTCAAAAAAAAAGAAAAATCAAGAGAATTAATATGCCTTCTGTGTCTGTGACGATTTTCAACTTAGTGTCTCAAAGCGGGGAAGGAAGAGGCATCACTTAGTACAGCTTTGCCAGTATGTGTCAGTATGCAGCAGTGGTTTATTACTACACAAACAATATTGCATGAGAGCTCAGAGCAGTGCAAAGAGAATTATTTAGCCGAAACCAAAGGAGATGGCACTGTGTAATACACATGCACTGTATAAGTAGCACATGATTACAAAGCGGAGCTGTATAGATCTGCTAGTTCTGTAATGAACACAAGTGGTCAGGGTGTTGGTTTGCATCTCAGATGAAAAACGACTGCCCTGGAGCTAATGATGTCCTTAACACTACGCTGGGTTGGTGTAACCGAAAAGGGAAAAGTGTCTCCTGCAAAGTCAGCTGCACCAGCTCCTGCAGCAGCTCATCAGGCTGTTCGCTGGATCTCTTTTCTTCAAGAGGAGAGGGGTGACCTGACCCTGCTTGAGAGTTGTATCTGAATCAAAGCACAGGCTGAGATGGCAAATTTAGAACAAAAAGAGAAAGGAGAAGGAAGAGAAGCACAACTTCTCACAGCTAAAGACTCTTTATCCAGGAGCCAGAAATCAAAATTATTCTTCGTGCTACTACTGTGTAATACTTACATTGCAAGAAGACAGATATACAGATATGTTTTTTCTCTGTGTGATTAGTCTAAACAAGTCAATGACTGAATTTTTTTTCTAGTTGCTTCCTTCCCCTCTAACGTAAAATAAAAATAAAATATTTTAAAGCAATTTAAAATGCTTGTATGAAAGTTCACTTTATAAAATAGCATTCTGGATCATTTTTGATATCTATTTTTGAGCCCAGGGAGGAAATTTACCAAGTCAGTTCCTTGCATCTCAGAAACCTATTGCAAGCTCTGGCTGGAGAACATGTGAAATATGACTTGCCAACAGTTGCTCTGTTTGAGCATACTGTACTTCAAGTCAGACCTGGGCAGGAAATAAAGATCAGAGCCGCGTTCTGCGTGCTTCTTACTTAGGGGTCCTGCAAAAAAAAGTACCAACTGTCAAGAGCAAATCATCAAAAAGCAGATAAAAATCAAACTGCTGTGCTCAAATCATGCCTAAATAGTTTGCCTATGATGATAATATCAGAAAGACAAAGAATGAACAGTTAGCTTTATTCAATCCCAGTTAAAACCGTGGCTATGGCAGGACAGTAACTACACACAAAACAAAAGGTCCTTGTAATAAAGTTTTGCTCCTAAATACAAACCATTGAGTCCGTTAATGTTTACTTAAGTACTTGTCGTCTAAAGAAGGAGCAGGGAAAACAATCAACATAACCAAAAGCTTGTGACACCAATTTGCATCCAGTTCCAAGTGCATGTTTTATTTATTTTCAATCAGGATCAATCAGGAAAGAAAATAATCAATGAAGTCGCAGTCATGAGTGGTATTTGGCCATCTGGGGGCCCCAGTATCTCTCGGCCTGCATTGGAGGCAAGGGAAAAGAATTTTTTTCGAGAGCACGGAGGAGCTCCATATGGTTGAGATCAAAGGTGTTGCTGGGTGCATGGTTCTGCTTTATTGCCAGGCACTGCTGTTAATTAGAAAACAAGATCAGAGGCAGTATTAAAATCCAATTAAATTGATATGAACAGATTGCCAAGTGATGTTCACTAATGTATAATTGAGCACCATGCAAATTTCGGTGGCTGCCTTTTGTTTTTTCTCCCCTCACTCTGGAATGAATGATGAAGCTATGAAGTTTTTCCTCGTTGTAGAAGATAAACAAGTTAATGCAGTGATCTAGGGGGTATTGCTTCAGTGATTGATGAAAATGAGAGTGGAATATTAACGTGTGACTTTTGGGGGGTTTCTTTTATAATCTTATTTTGTTCTTCATTCTTTTATTATTGTTGTTTTTGTTATTCTTGTTACGGTGATATCCCAGTACATGCGCAGATCCTTCATCATCCCATCATTTCAAATACAGGGAAAGTTCCTTTGTAGTTGAAGATTTGATTTAAACAATTACAACACCATGAATATTTCAAGTGACAGACCTGCTACTGCTGGAAATTAACTTTTCCCAAGAACTATATGGACTTTATACCGTATATCTTTGTTTAGAATCCGCAGCTTCTATTAAATTTAATTACTTCCCTGTGCAGCTTTATATTGAGGGTAACTTCAAAACGAGGGCAGCAGCTATTAAATTTAATTACTTTCCCCTGCGGCTTGCATAGTAAAGGTGCATGGTTAAGGTGCAGCTACTAAACAAGAGTAGTTTCTAAACAAAGATATACAATATTTATACCGTATATATTTCTCCTTTTCTATCTCTCTGTCTTTAATATATACACTGTGCACGTGTGTGCATGTGCAATGCAGGCACACAGTTAAGTGAAGTTATGGTAATTTCTAATCAGAGTTCCATAATATTTAAACTATCTCTGTTTCACTCTCTTTTTGAATAGCTCACATGGTTCCACTCACAATTCATATAGATTTCAACATGACCAGACTTTTTTAAAGAGCAAAATTCCAGGATATAAAATTCATTAAAATATTAAAGAAATTCTTAAGTCTTTTGGAAAGATACATCTTTGTTTAACAACTACTAACAGAAATAATTGTAGGCCCACAAATAACTGGTAACTATCATTCTTGCAAAAACCAATGTATTAATATCATTGTATTTAATCCAACCTATCATTTGTTAGCTGTGAAGACGCACTGACGTAAAAGTTGGTTTTCAAAACAAGGTCAAAGTTAAGAATGCATGAAAGGCCAGCAAATCAAAAATGGAAATGTCTGACATGCTGTTCACAAGACATTTGTGAAGTTTTAGGAAATTATTTAAATTCTTTTGACAGAAGAACCCCTTTAGTTAAATAATGTTAGCTGGGCACATGAGCAGATAAACAAAACTGCTGTTGTATTTGTGTTCACATAGAGAGGCAACACCGGTTTATCTGGGCTCACAAGTGCAGCGAGGACAATGCAAGGACGGCTGCAAGTGTAGGCAGAGGGAAGGGTGGGCACTATGAAACAGTTAAGATTTTCAATCCCTTCGTTTCATTTTAGATAAACACCATAGGGCATTATGCTGTCCATTCAGTCTCATCCCAGTAGGTCGCTTATCCTTTATGATTCATCGCAGTGCACCCCTTGTCTATACACAGAACAGAGTAGTGGTGGGAATCGGTGTAGCATTTCTATCTTCAGGATAACCTAAAATATTTTGCAAAATTAATATTAAACACTGGAAATTCTGCTACAGTGCAAGCAAATGAGGAGGCTGTGACGTGTTGGATGCAACTCCAGTATGATGTGAAAGAACTGGATTTTACCAGCATTCAGGAAAAAGGAAATGGTACCAGTGACTTCTGGAACGTTAAATATTCCCCCTAAATATATATAAAAGTTTTATTGAAATAGAGAAGTTAAGTAGCTCGCTACTCAATCCCAAGCATAAATGTGTTTCTACATGAAAAACTAGAGTAAAGATCAGAAGCATTAAAATTGTTCTGCTTAAAATTCTAGGTGAAAATACAGCAATGTAAAGCGTTAAAATATTTTGTTGGAAACTTTAAAAAATTAAAATGGCCCTAAGAAATTGTGAGGGGAAGAACTTTCCTTTATTTCATTTTTTCCCTCATTCTTCAACTAAAAAAAAAATGAAAGGAATAATTTGGTTTTATTAGTTTGGTTTGAGTATTTCAGAGGGCTGGGAATTTCTCTTTATACTCCCCTTCCCACTTTGACTGAAGAAAGGAAAACAACAAAAACGTGCTAAGCAGAGAGGGTGGAGAGAAATAAAGGGGAAAAAATGGTTGAACCATTACTATGAAAAGATTGTTAAAAATCTGTCCTAAGTCTTTCCTGCAAAAGGACAGTAATTGAGAATTTTTCACAAAGCTAATAAAGGAACAGATAAATTAAAAGGCTCCTTTGATTAATACTTTACCCCTTTGTGTTTCTAAGTTTTGCTTTCAAAAAGCTCTAACAGAAGCCGTCCTGGTACCTCACTGAAAATATTACTTTAAAGTTTCTGTGTCTGATGGGGAGTTCTGGTTAAGATGCTAATCAGCCATGCTAGAGGCTTCATAACTCATTCCTTGCCAAATGCCTATGTTCAGTAGGAGGACTTAATTGATCGATGGATTTTGCAAATAACTGTCAAAAGAAATGAGTCCCAGTCCTGAACCAGAACACATTATTTGCTGTCCCATTATAGATTAGGAAATACAGCATGATGCAAAGAAAGCAGGAGATTTTTTCTGAGGGCACTTTTCGTCCTCCTGTCCTGTGGATAAGGACCTGTTTAATTATTACCTGTTTATACAGCTCTTTGGGCTCTTGAACCCTGACTGTGGTGACAAAGAAATACTATATTGCAGAGAGAAGGAAAAAGAATCAAGAGGACAAGAAGGAGTAATTAAAGGAGAAAAGACAATGAAACATGCTACTCAAAGAAAATGATCATCAGTTTACCCACAATTATACTAATGTGGTGTCTGGGACACAGAATTTCTGTTCAAGACCTACAGAAGGAGATGACAGCTATTGCAGTTGTGATGAAGCCGTGCTCTTGCAGCAAGTCTATGCTACTGGTTGTAATTTAGCCTTAGCGCTGTGGTCAGAAAGACTAACCTAGCTAACTCATTTAAAATTAGCCGAGTCTCTCTGCGTAGCACAGCACTTAGCAAGGAAGAATGGCCCTGGAAAAGCACCTCTGCATAGGGAAATGTGTACAAAAGCTAACCTTTAGAAGGAGACAACGGAATCAAATAATGATGAGGGAAACAGAAGATGAAGAGATCACATGAATAGCTGAGGTAATGTAAAAGTAAAATTTGCAATGATAACATCCCTAATTCCTTCTAATTTTTAACCTCTAGAAAACAGGAATAAGTATCTCACTGTAATACTTCATCCCAACCCCCATGAAATGAGCATCTGTACATTGACTTCAGTGAGCTCTGAATGCCTCTTTGGCTTTCACAGTAGCAAGATTCATTTTCTGACTGTGCGAAAGTACTGGCTTTGATCTCACTTTTTTCTGCTCATGACGTAGAACAATTAAGTATCAGCAACTCCATCCGGAGTTGCAATTAGCCCTGCTGTATGTCCCTCCATCTCTATGGGCAAACGTGCAGAGTACATTTAAAAGACTTCATGGTGAAAATTAAGTTCATTTCTTCATAACTAGTCAACATTGCAATTGGTGCAGCTGCTACGGACAAGCTCTTTTTCACTTTCTCAAAGCAAGTCTTTCCCTTTGAACTCTAGGCTTCATTATCTCCCAAGCTTTACATATTGGATGACATGGATAATTTAATACTACACTGTCAGTGGCTTTAGCGTGAAGTTTGCCTTTAACAGAAAGCTAACTGCTGATCTTCAGACACAAAGCCCAGGAAGCTATCAGCAGAGTTCAAAATTAGCTGAGATCTTATGGCCTGAGGCCGCCCTGGTAACTAATGGCAATTTTACAATCATTAGTTTTTGCCTTATGGGCCAGTAGTAAGTGGGACCATGATCATGACCCAAATCTAAAAAAAAGGCCTCCAGGCCCAGCTTTTTGTCAGATTATGGCTTTACTTACCTAAGCTGGTTTTATCTTATTACAGTGTGTAAGCTGTGGTAAGCTTGATACAGACAGGATGAAAGAAAAGAAATCGACCTAACCTTAGCAGGGTATTAATCACAGGAAAAAGTTGGGAGAAAGGATCTGGGTTACAAATCAGCGTTATACATGCTGGTCTCTACTTGATGAACTACAGATTTGAATTTCATTTTGTTCTATCATATTCATATTCATTTCAAACTGTCAAACACTGTAAACATGACATAGGATTTTTACTTTGAAAGTAAGTTCCTTAGCTGAATACCTTGGTTTATATACTTTGGTTTACACACTTTCCTAATAGCACATTTTTAAGATGCTCACAGAGAAGACAAGATTCCTCTAAATAAAAAGTTTCCAGTCCTTACTTCTGAGATGATTTTTAGATTTTTAACTAGTGACTATACAGTGTATAAACTTCAGGGGAAGAAAAAAAACCAAGACACCTTACTTTCATCATGCAGCTTTTCTCTTAGTCTCCTTCCATCCCCTTGAATTTTCCTTTCTGTGTTACCAACACAGTATCTGCAGGAGGAGGAAAGGGTGCCCACACAGCTAGGCAAGCCTGGTAACAACCAGCTCAAGGCATAAGCTAAATAGGCAGCTGCAAGCAGAAAATTGGTTTCTTCACCTAGGCCTGAGGAGACAGAGGGGAGATGCCTGAACCATCCTCGTTTGACTCGACAGATGTCTTTTGCTACTTCCTGGTGGCAGGCTTAGGGGAGCTGCAGTTTATAGACCATGTAGGGTCCAGTCACTTGTCAGCCCTTCTCTGCACCTCTGTCCCTTCCTTCACTGACAAAACCCTTTTGCTCAGAACTCTCCTCCTCTTCCTGGGCTCAATCCTTCTTTTGTCCCCTCTCAGGACTATAGGATGGATATAGCCTGCTGGACCCAGTAGGATGTGGGCTGTAAGCAGCAAGTTCCTAGTGGAAGGGAAAAGGAGGAAGAAATGGGGGAAGAAGAAGGCAAAGACGAAGAAATCATGCAAGAAAGAGTGAGAGGGACTGGAGCCCAGCAAAACCTCACTGCTAACTGCTTTTTACTTACAAGAAATTAATGTAAAACTTTTGATTTGAGACATCTGCAAGAATGCTGAACGATTTCAATGAAAGTAAATTTTTTTTTTATATTTTAATGTGTTGCATGATAGAAAAAAATTTCCTAACCGTCTAATTTTCAGCAATTGACTTGAGCAACCATGAGCCTTTGGATAAGTGTTTCTGCTGTGTGAATAGAAAGAAAAAAATAGATTTTAGAAACATTCAGAATTTATTTTCTAAAATTTGATTTCCATGGCCATTAAATTCCTTATTGTGACCTCCCTTATAGTTACTCGTGTTTCTTCTGAGTCCAAAAATTTCTGCTCGATTAACATATCTCTCTTTGAAAGCCATGGGATATTGAGGGAGGGATAGACTGATTACTGGAAAGAACGGTGATGGAGGAGGAACTGACTCCCAGGTGCTGCATAGAAGTGATAGAATAATACATAAAGAAAAGGATTCTAAGATTGCATAGTAAACACAATCTAAGCAGTTTTCACTTAGGATAAGGTTATGTTGTGGTTTTGTGCCTACTAAGAAAATAGAGGAATAGGGTGCTGGTAAGGAGAGAGAAATGATGGAAAGCCTAGGCTTGTGCGAATGAGGCCCAGCTCGTCAGTGATCTCCTGCACACTTTTTCTGTGATTCTTTTTCTTCAAAGTACAACTCTATTTACCTAATATGTCAATGCTGTAAGAATTAACATTTACAAACTGTCCTATCACCCCAGACTATATGGCAACATAAGTACAGACACCAAATAACAGATGTAGCACAAACAATGCCTATTTTCTCCTTGCATACAGAGGATGGGCTATACAGTGCTTACCAAACCAAATGATATAGATTGTCTCACTGTATTTCCGAATCCGACCATACTGTTTTCTTTACCCATCACTGCATACTTGCCTTGTCTCTTCTATGCTTCCTTTAAACATCCTCTTCAGCCACTCAAACAGCATAAGGAAGTAAATGGACCTGGTCTAAGCAACCAGCACGGCCATTCCTATTTTCCCAAGTCTTTTATCTTACTTTTAGATTGCAAATTCTTTGAGGCAGGGATAATCATTTTGTTCTCTGTTTCTGCAGTAAATTAATCACCTGATCTAGATCAGACTTCTAGATGCAACAAGAATAACTTAGTAAGATGAAGAAAGTGAAACTGTTTCATTAGCATATTCAAACAAATAGAAGAATAATATCGATCATCACGAGGCAACAAAAATGTTATTCAGTGTCCCCATTGTGTGAGATTATACAATTTTTATTTGAATAGTTTTGTAGTGACAGACAGTTTAATAAGTTGGCAAAGTCAAGGGTATTGTTCATCCGAGCGTTGGGTGTTATTTACTATTCAAAAATATGATAAAAGAGCTATCTCCAGCAGCATGGCCCAACCATAGACCCACCTAGCAGGCTCTCTGGAGGAAATGGACAATGAATATCAGAGCAATAAGTGTAACTCAAAGGCCTCCTCTTGCCACAGCAGAAGCTGACAGCAGCATCTTCAGAAGAAAGAAAGCAGGCAGGGTTGGAACCACGCTTTCTCCGGGAGGTGGACTGGTCCCCACATCCACTCAGCTGTCAGGCAGACAGTACAAGGGCTCCTGAAGTTAGACAGTTCTGGGTCAATATTTCAGTGTTACTAAACATAGGAAACAGGTCAACAAAGTCACTGATTAACTGGTCACCCTTAACATAATCACATCTTAGAAGTCCTGCTGCTGTTAACATCCATGCCTAAACTTCATTTCATTCTCCTGGAGCTTGTTTGGGTCTGAAGTGAACTGAAAAACAGTGAATATTTATTTTTGTCACTCACAGAGGAGCTAGGACTATGATCCCACACAGGAGTGGGTTTATTGAGAAAGAAGTTGCCATTCAAAAGTTGAACTGTGGTTCAACTATTTTGGAGAAACATAAGCAGATAGCACAGTGCTTTTCTTCATAGTGGATATGCTCGTTGGCTATTGCAACAAAACCTAAGATCTGTCTAAATGATCATACACTTTCTGGAATCTGTGGGATGAAGTGAGGAAAGAATAAGGAAGTTAGGTGAGAAAGGTAGAAAGTTTTCTAGTACTTTTTTAATTAATTCTGCAGCTTGAATGAGAACTGCTCACGTGGACTACTACATTATCAAGCAAAAAATGAGCACAGTGACTAATGCTGAAATCAAAGTGAGGCACCTCTAACTTATACAACCTACCAACATATTTAGTAGGATTCAGATAAACTAGCTTGATCTTAATGACCTGATCTCGGATCCATTCACCTACTCCCAGCCTTGGAAGGCAGAGTGAATTTGGATGCTGCTGACTAAATAAGCCATGTGGGAGTATGTCTTTCAGACACAGATGGTATTAGTCCTCCAAAACTAATGAGAGCTTGGTAATCTCAAGGGGGGCAAGAGCAGGGGGAGGGGCAGTCAACCCCAAACGGGGAGGCAGTGCTTAGCAGTGGATTCCAGAAGAAAACAACATGATTACCAGAGACAGACATGCTGCAATCTTTGCTTGTTAACGTGAATAAATGATCTGGGTTGTTCAGAAAGAAGTTACTGAATCAGCACTTCTCTTTGCAAATGATGAAGCTTTATTCAAGAGAAAGGCACAGTCTACTGATGTTGCCAGTTCCTTCCCTTCAGTTTTGCCAAGAGGTGAAAGTCAAGAAGGAGACAGGACACAGTTGTCACTAGCATCAGCTACTGACATGACTGCTACATGGCAACTGACCGCCCCACAAACCGGCCTGCCTCACACCTCAGTAATCTCCAGTGTGGGCACCTCCTGTCATTTAGTATGTGGGAGGATGGGTTTGATCTTGTAAAAATCCACCTACCTGATGATGAACTCACGCTGATTTATGGGATGTCCGAAGAGGTTAGGTGCCCAAATCCTGTTGTTCTCAGCAGAGCTTAAGTTGCTTTGAAGGTTATAGCTTCCTTCCCTTGTAAAAGCAGCTCCTCTAGGTGTGAGCCAACAGCGGCTGAAGCAGTGGAAAGATCCTCAACAGCTCCACTGAGGGCTTTCCCAGACCCTAACTGCCCAATTAAATGGCCTTCTTAACATGGCTGCTATACAAATCGCACCATTTTACCTGCTTCAGGGATACAAAGAAAATGAAACTGAACATACTACCCCAGGAAGAGTGGTGGTAAGCAGTGACAGTGAAGTCTTCTTTGGAGAAGCTTGAACGTTTTTTCTAACATTATTTTTAGCTGCCGTCCCAGAAATTATTGACTTTTAAATAAAATTTTGAATTCTGCTCTTATATTGTTTATCCCTCCAGTTATCTGCTTTCGAATATGGATGAATCTACTGATTGAAAATTAAATATAAATATCTATGTACTTTATATATTTAGTAACAAACACATACACACACATGTACAGTTTATTTGCATTGTTGCCTGGGAACAAAATGCCTATTTTTAGTTAATATCAGGTGATTTTAATTTACAAGAACTGCCTTGCCTCTCAGCATTTTAAAGAGCATACACAGAGGCACCTGCGTGCTTCTAACATTTGATGTATCATTAAATATGCCTTCTCACATTTGGCACATAAACCCTGATAAAGTTTCACCTTTTAACGAAATAAATGACTCAATTAACAAGATGAAAAACAGCAGTGTGGTGGCAGACCCTCTTGGTGGCAAAAAAAAAGGATAGAAAAGAATTATCCCAGCAGGGTGTTAATACAAGGAGCGCCACAACACACAGCGGGCACCTGATTTGACTGACAGCCACCCAGCAAAGCTGACAGATTTGTCAGCTTGCTGACCGCTGGTTTGAGTCTCTCGCACCACCCTAGGAATAAATTGTTGCTCAGGAATGGCTGGGCAAGCAGTCACTTGTCTCTGTTAATCTAATTGAATTTTTTTAAGTTGTTTTTGTTTTTTATCTGCCTCTGTGTAGAAATGTTCATTCTGGGAGCAGCAAATTTTGGCATCCTTAGATGACTAACTTCCTCACAGAGCTGCCATCTTTTGAAGGAAAAAACAGATATGGTTCCTGGGCCAAATTCATCTCTCAGCTCCCAGGGGTTGAATGGATACAACTGAGGCATAATTTGACCTACCATGAGGAAAAATTAAATTTTTTTGATGGCACTGGAAGTTGGGACATCTGTATTCATAACTCTGTTCCTCCAGAAGCTCCCAACTGACATTGAGCACGCCATTCACAGAATCACAGAATCGTTTAGGTTGGATGGGACCTCTGGAGATCATCTAGTCCAACCTCCCTGTTCAAGCAGGGTCACCTAGAGCATATTGCTCAGGATCACATCCAGACGGGTTTTGAATACCTCCAGCGAAGGAGACTCCACTACCTCTCTGGGCAACCTGTTCCAATGCTCTGTCACCCTCACAGTGAAGAAGTTTTTTCTCAGGTTCAGATGGAACTTCCTGTGGTTCAGTTTGTGCCCGTTGCCTCTTGTCCTGTCGCTGGGCACCACGGAGAAGAGGCTGGCCTCATCCTCTTGACACTCCCCCTTCAGATACTTGTACACTTTTATGAGATCCCTTCTCAATCTTCTCTTCTCCAGGCTGAACAGGCCCAACTCTTGCAGTCTTTCTTCATAGGAGAGGTGCTCCAGCCCTGTACCTCAGCTCCTCGGAAACAGAAAGGAGACAATAATATCTTCTAATGTTCAGCCTTTCTCTGTTTTGTCTAAATAGTTTGGATTTGGGACCAGCTCTTCGTAAAAACAAGCACCTTGTCCCAGTTGTCACCTCAAGTTGTTTTTATGATGGAAGCAAAAACAATATCACTGTTTAGGTACTCTACTAAGTGAATAACGACTTTAGTTACAGTGTGTGTATCTATCTGGACTAAAAATCTCATCAGTATTGGAAATCGTCCCTAGGAATGGTGTCTCCCACCGATAATGGGAAAACAGCAGGTTTCACTTTTATCGCTTACTGAGGAACCAGTTTCCAACCTAGGAATGACAGATTATGTATACTGCAGTGATTTCTGGGATCCTGGATCACCGCTCATCTTGAAAGCAGTCTTTTCTGCAGTCTCTGTTCACATTCAATTCGTACTACTTTCAGAGAAAAGTACTACTGAGAGCTAATCATGCAGAGTCAAGCTCTTCATTTACTACAGGCTACGTAAATCTCCCCTCCTTGTTGTGATTTATAAAGGACCCCTAGGCCCATATTCTTCCCCTGTTACACACTATAAACCCCTACCACCATCCAAAAGATTTTTTTATTAGCTAAATCATTAGCTAATATTAGAGAGAAGATACCATGAGTTGCTATTGGCCAGAAAGAAATAAAAACTGTTGTGAATATGGAAGACTGAGCAGTGGAGGTTAGAGACAGCCTGCGATGTTCACACACGAGCTGGCATTCTGCCTCTGGGAGCCAATGTATGCATGATGATAGACAGAAATCTAGCAGAAAGGGCAGTTTAAAAATGCTATATCTTTCCTTGAAGTGGACATTTGCCTTGAAGTGAGCATCTACTCTGCTTTTCAACAAGAAATTAACAATAATTTGAGCGCATATGGAGAAAACTGGAGTTTTCCACTCAAAGGCGGTGCCATACTATTAGGTATAGAAGAGTCTACCAGTCTTCTGAAAATCTGGCTAAGCAAAGTTGATGTCATTTAAAGAACCGATGATCAGAAATTATACAAAATCATTCTACTGGATAGCAGAGTTTCTGAGGTTAGTAGGTGTAAACCCCCAACCTCTATTATATAACCAGGCATATGTGTCTACATGACTGACATCTTTATAGCTATATGCGGTATCTTTCTATGCATCATTAAGCACCAAGAATACTTCTAATCAATCTAGATCTAGGAATCAGCATTTACAAAGGTTTTTAAAAGTATGACATATCAAACCAAATATGTCCTGGGTTGACGCAATGCTGATCTTCCAACTACACTACTGAGAAAGGCCAAGTTGCTTCGAATAAATCTCTGGAGATAAGATGTAGAAGACCTCGTGCTGGATCTGCTCTGAGGCAATGAATTCTCACTAAAGAAAGACACAACTAAAATAACTTGGTGATATTTTTTAGTTGTGTAAGATAAGTTTCACTTATACCTATGCATCAAGAAAGCATTAAAACTCCAGCGCTCAAAAGCCTCGTTTAATTTCAAATGACAATGCTTCTGTTCACATGAGAAAGCCTCAAGACTAGCTTTGAATTCCTATGAACAAACAATATCTATTTACTTCCAAGCTGAGCATTTCACGTTCCCTTAGTACCACAATGTATTTGTAATTTTTCCCAAGAAAGAACAAGTTTAGCACCCGTTTAACTCAAGGCAGGCAGTGTCATGCTGTTCTCTCAGTTACAGGGCTCCATACTGGTTTTCATCCTGGCTCTCTGTTGTCATTCTAAGGAGATTATATTTTTACTTTTCCTCTGCTTACCATGATGAAGTTCTGCTTTCTCTAATGGAACCGCCCTCACGTCATCAATAGGGTTGTTTGTTGAATCAGATAATGTTAAAAGCATACACACATAAGAATCTGACCTTTAGCTAAAACTTTTATAATAGAGAGGTGATTATTTCTAATATAGATTAGGATTTGCACTGCAAACTGTCAAGAAATGTCAGCATAAGTAAAGGCATACATTATTTTACTGTATATTCCATAAACGGTGGAAAAAAAGAAAAGTTAAATGTCTTCCTAAAGTAAATGGGTTCCTATTTGCCTTAACAGTCTTATTTAGCTGGCACCCGCTTTGGAATAGATCTATCAACAAAACAGATGAATAGAGAATTTGCGAATACTTCCTCAATTTCCATACAGTACCTCTTCAAAATGTATATAGTGACATGCGGAAAGAATGAAATTTGACAGGTCTTTCTAAGAACCATTTGACAGTAGTACTGAAACTAAAACAGAGTCAAATGTGGGCAAAAACTGACTGTGTCCAGAACTAGAAATTGCTAGTTTCCAGCATTTATCTAGACGATCATTAAGTTCTAGACCTTTTGAATATCTCCCATCATGCTTCACACTGGATGATATTGAGAGGAATAACTGCTTTTCCTTACTACAGATTTCATTTTTATTTTAATTTTTCTTTGTGACAGCCATCTGCAGAGAGAGAAAGAGGGATAAAGGTTTTACCCTTGACTGCAATTTTGTTCCAGGAGAACAGAACAATGCACGTCAAGTTCCAGCTACTGGAAAATCAGAATTTTATGCTGATCTTCATGTGACTCCTGTGATTTTGAATAGACAGCGATGTTAGCTTTCCCCTATTTACCTGTACAAGCCCCTTTTTCTGTGCCAAAGTTTGTGGTGTTGTGCACATGTAACTCCTGTCTCTCTGCAATGAAAATTGTTTTTCTTTAACAGTTAGTAAACCACACAGGTATGGAGGGAAGAGTAATTCCCACATACTTCTATGAGCAATTTGTACAAATGTTACAGTGACGTATTTTGATCGCTTATTAAATGAGACATCAATCCTATCCAATGGCAGATGCCCTATTGCAGAACCTGCACAAGTTAGGGCTAGTCTGCAACATTTTGGTAGTGCTGAATAAGGTCTTGGAGCAGAGGGAGCAGTGCCTCGGTAGTCCTATCCAGCAGCAGATATAGTACTTTTTAACTGAAGGAAGAGCTGCTCTTTGACCACAAAACCAGAATATGGTGCATAGGACATGCAGGCACAGCATCAGTTCATATGATGCAGAAATCTTTTCTGAGAGAAAAGCATTTTGCTATGCAAATGCTTCTCTTCTCAATCTAGGTGCTCTGTAACAGCTTTGTCGGTAGGTGAAGACATCAGGCACCTGCAGGTTTTTAACAGAATGTTCACCATGTAGTGAATTAACAACAGAGCAAGGCTTAGGACATCAAAACACCTTGTAAACAAACAGTGCAAAGAATTCTACCTTCTATTTCTTGAGAAACAGTATATCTTAAAGCACAGAGGCACAGCAAAGGCTACACAGTCCAAAAATGTTGGAGTTAGGAGTTATACATATATACATACATATTCCCATACACACTCAAGTAAATAAGGGAAAAATATGTATATTATTGTCGAGTTATAGTAACATTCAGTGCCCCCTATGCAGGAAGGTTTGACTCCACACTGAAAAGGAGACATGTAACAAAATAAACGGCATGAAGTCTTGACTCTGTACAGTTTAGTGGAAAAACTCTTATTGACTTTAATAACATTCTGCCTTCTGCCCATGAAACTTAAAGCATTCCTAAGTAAAGGCGAAGAGTTCATTAATGTTAGGCTCACCTGCCTAAATAGGAATGCAAATATTAGGCCCAATTCACCACTGAGTCACTGCTGTTGTGGTTATCCACATAATAGTTTTACACTAAGATAATTATTCCCTTCACAAAATATAAATTATTTCAAAATAAAAGATATTATGATCACTCTCTGTTGTCTCTGTTCTTCTGCCTATAAAAGAATTCAGATCCCTGTAAATGACTAGCTAGCAAGTATAATGTCATTCTTGTAAAAGGAGGACATTCATTCACCTCTTCAGGAGGAAATCTAAAAGGCAACAGAAGGGTCTTCCATATTTATTCTTCCTCAGTATGAAGGAGTCCTGAAAAGTCAATTCAGTGTTTTTCCGTAATGCAAAACTTTTCACATTCAGGAGAGTCATCCTGATGATCTGCTCAGGATATAGAACCAAGAGCAAGGGACACATGGAGTTCACCACAAAATTTGCAGTGTCCAGTGACAAACAGCTGCAGTGACCTTTATGCAACCAATGCTCAAGAGAAAATAAACATTTTTTTCCAAAGCTTTATGATCCACTTGAGGAAATTCCACTCACAGAAAAAAACCTAACTTAATTGAGAAAATTGTTAGCTATGAATGATTCGCTAAGCTATAGTAATAACTAAAGTATTAAATATCTTATGATATAACTAGAAAAATTCTCCAGTTTTTGTTCTGCAGAAATTAAGCTGAAACCTTTCTTTATAGGAAATACAGTGCTCGTCCATCATTATAACAGTCCTATAGAACCATCTTCAGGAATCACACATTGCTTTTCAGTTTCATATGCAAGAAAAAAGAAACAGGAAACAGAATTCAGTGCATGGATGAATAAGCCCACGACTTATTAGATCGTTTTTGCTCTGATCAAGGGAATAGCTCAAAGGAAAGAGGTCAGAGGGAATAGTACTGTTAATATGCAATTGATGAAATCCTCAAACACATATTGATCCACTTTTTATTACATTTTTAAACCCTTGACTGTGAATATTTCCCAATAAGACAATAACTATAGCAAATATAATTTGCTGTTCTTAATCACAGTAGATGTTCTTTCTCCTCTAAAGATCATCACACAGGAGATATTTGCATCCAATACACAATGTGAATTTACCATAGATTGCATTTCATACACTACCCTCTTTTTCATGTTCATTTCTTCAAGCATATCATGTCTGTATTTGACACTATCTGTACTAACATATTTTAGTCACACACAGAAATCCCAAACAAACTTTCCTGACAACATAAATTGTTACTACAGAATAGCGTAATAATGTGTTAGACCTCTACCCCCTAAAAAACCTTCACTGCCTTATTCATTACTTAAATAAAAAGAAAAAGCCAAGTTAACTGTCAGGAGTTTTTTTCTCAGAGCTGCAGAATTTCACAAGGAATTCAATCTACAGGGAAAATTGGGGATAGCTGGTCGCCTAGACAGGCCTGCCAGCGGAAAGTCTTTCTACCGCTTCTGTTTGACACAGCTTGAGGCAAAGCAGGTTGTATAGGCCTTGACCCAGCAAGGTCATCATTTTGTGAGGAATTCTGAGGCCTGACATCTGCTGCCTGGCTCTGAGTAAAAACCAGACCCCCTTAGCCAAAACAGAGCCCTGTGTAAAATAATCCCTCAGCAAGGATCCTAGACTTCAGTGAAAAGGCTAAATGGCCCTCTTTTTGTCTGGGTGTCCAGGCTTTTCAGTCCTTCCTGGTCACGTAGTGCAGAGTTCAGAACAAAACCATTCCCAGAATGCACATAAAACCATACTCTCACAACTCCATGCCATAACTTCTTCACCTCGTGCAAGACTTTCATTTATGCTCCGGGCACATGGTTTTACAAATAAAAAGGGACGGGCATGCAGCAGCTTAGAAAGGGACATACTCATATGCTAAAAATGGATTCAAAATCCATTGTACTAAATAAAGTATGTGATGTGTGTGTGCTATTTAAGAATTATTAAGACCACATACAAGAACTGGAAGACCTGAATCTCAGGGTTTCTATTTCTCCGCATGGGACAGGGACTCAGAGGAAAGTGGTGACCCATATAAAGGTAGCTGTAAGCCTAAGCTGCAGCTTAATTTTGAATTATATTGAAAGCCTTTCAGCCATTCTAACATCAGAAGGAGACTGATGGAGGGCATCTGATAATATTCTGCTTACAGGGAATCTCCACATAGCAAAAGTGGTGCAAGGACTGCCACTGGCAGGACGCACAGAGTGAAACGAAAGCTTATCTAGAGGACAGGTTATTGCAGCTAGTGTCTTTTTCTCAGAGCTAAGTTAAAGCATTCCTGAAGTAAGTTTAATCTCGTAACAAAGGCCAGGTAGGTCCCTGGATTCTTCTATGAAACAAATACATTTTGTCCTCCTCTTGCCTCCCTTGCTCCACCTAGCCCCAAGCACAAGCAAATTCTAAAGTAAACAAGGCTATACAAAAAAAAAAAAAAAGTATTTTATAGTGCGAAATACACAGGACTGGTATTCCTCTCTAAATATGCCATGTTCTCTCCCCATGGCAACTACTACTGCAATGACCCCTTACCGCATCCCGGTAGCAATAGTTGTCTATGCCACTATGTCACACCATCACCTCCCCTCTGCTGAGTCAGCGCAGTAGGATGCATGACAAAATGTGGGATGCGATAAATGAGGAAGTGTCTGACTGCTGCCTCCACCTTTCTCTCTGGCACTCCCAGCTCCCTTACCCAAGAAATACAAGTTGGCCTCTAGCCAGCCTGAGGCACCCTTTCGCACGGCTTCCTCAGGAACTGCTGTCCTCGTGAGATCTTGGAGATCTACCAGCAAACTCACTAGTCACTTTCATGCAGCTTTCACCTGCCACCACTGCTTTTTCAGTGTGGCAGGGCATTACCTAAGGAGTTGGCTGAATAGAAACGGAAAGCATGGTAGGAGATGATGAGCTTCTGTGAACAGATTTCAGGGAGAAAAATTATTTAACGTAAAATATCAGCATGAGATCAAAAGATCAAAATCAGTCATGAATAAATTTAAACTAAAAATTAGGAAGTAGATTTCTAAGTCTCCAACTAAATAAAGCACTACAACAGTCTTCCAGGTGAAGATGATATTGTTTCAGACTGACATTGATTAACTTACAGAAGGGATTTTGTAACTAAATGGAAGAAAATGTGAAAATAAAAAGTTAAAGATCTTTATATGAATTCTGGGATTAGAAAATGTCACAGTACATCAAGGGAGTTGCATTGCATTCGTACTTTATTATTAATCCCTAATTTTAAAGTCTCTGGTGGATGCCTTGAGTTTGTTGAATGCTGACTATTGAGGTATTTCATTGCCTTCTTCCACAGCATAGAGTATGACCTCGCATCAGATGTTTCAAATCCAGGCCATTGCAGACACTTAGGTACTAGTAATGCTCCAGGATTGTCCAACCTGAGGCAAATTAGAGCTGAGGATGTTGATCTTTATTAATGATCTTAAATTTGTTATGGGATATTGAGAAGCACTTGATTGCCCAAGGTATGAGGAGTCAGAGTTGCATGAACCCTTCTGAAAGAGACAGTTATGGCTTACAGTTACAGGACCTGGACACAATGGCCCAGGCCATTTCCCCAGTCCTATGTCCATAAGAAAGTGGAGATACAGGATACAAGATAGGAACTTGAGGCTGGGATAATTTGAATTAAAGAAAGGAGAGAATTAAATGACTGTGTTCATGGCAGAACCAATGGGAGAAAAAAATATGAGGGAAAGTCAGTCAATATACACCAAGAAAATTCAGTATAAAAAAGAAACAGTGTACTCATGAACACCACTTCTTCCACGGTTATGACAGCCACAACTACAGTCCTGAAGTTTTTCAACTGAATGCACTCCTCATCAGTCCAACAATATGAGTACTAGCATCTCAAGTATGCTTACAGCTAAGAAAATGCAAATAGTACAATTTTACATATTAAAAATACACTCCAAGGAGGTACTTTGCTCGACTTCTGCTAATTTCAGGCTCTCAGTAGAGCTTTGCCTAAGGAAAGACTGAGAGGAAATTAGAAGAGGTGTGCAGGGTGGAAAGGGCATCATTATCCCTTTGCCTGTCACACACAAGAGCCTATCACAGATAAAGCAGTATATCAGTCTAGAGAAGAATGAGCATGTTTAGAGTAAAAAGTGAATGAGCTCAAAAAGCAGAAAAGAGCGCACCCGTAGGATGATAAAAGCCTTTATAAAATCAGAGTTTCTTTGAGTTAGCATTTTATTCAGTGCAAGGAATAGCTGTGTTCAGACTCTAGTGCTTAATTTTATATATTCCTTAATGTTATTCAGCTATTTTAAGATTTGCCAAAGGTTTTCTGATTGTCTAGGAGCTTCTAGATAAAATTCTGTGCAATATTGTTGGCACAGAGTGCACCATACGCACAGCTCCTCACCTTCCAGCACTTCATGGTCTGCCCTTTCGTCCGCTTCTTTCCTGGCAAGACACTCTGGCCTGCCTTCAAATTTCACCAACAAATAATATACTGCTTGAATCAGAACCAGACCCAAACAAGGATCTCAACATATTTCTGAATCTCAGCATAATCAGAATATGCTTGTCCCTTCTTGGGAGTTGTAAACTCCTTAGCCGCTGTGTTTTGGTCTTTGTTAAAGGCTCCAGTGAATCAAACCAAAGAGACAAAAATTGGCAAGCATGTTTCCTTTGGGGAAACCCTGACAACCCTAATGGAAGCTGGTCTGTAAATACATTAGCTGCATTTGTAAGTAGTATGAGGGCTGTAGAACCGTCTTTAAACTGCCTACATATGGGGTGTATCTACTCAATGAAAATTTTCATTTCAAGGAGATCGTGCGGTGGTTTTATAAAAAGGCACCTGGTACCTTCATTTAAGCAAAGAGAATGTCCTCATGAGCCACTGCTTTCACAAAAGGATTGTCCTCCAAAGTGTGCATTCGTGAGTAGATGTCGCATGCTGCTTTCTGTTGCTACAAGTCTTTTTGCGCTATGAGGTATCTTTAACTTTAAGCACACTTGGGACATATACAGAAGTTTGATCATTCTGTTTGTGTGCAACAAACTCTGAAAATGGCATAATTCCTCTCTTACTATGCCATAGTCCTCATCTCTTCAAAGCTGCTGGTATCACTTTCAAACACAGTTATTTCATTTTGAATGAAATCATTCTCTGTATCATGATACTGTTAGTCAGGCAGGAGCGTTTCCAACATAAATGAAAATAAAAATCTTTCAAAGCCTTGTTTTAAATCTGCATGTTCCTAAATATATAAGCAGTGCAAGCAGTTCTAGTAACAAGGGTCTAAAATTAAAGGGCAAGTGAGATTTCAGTTCACAAAACTCGGAAGTTTTGGCTTACTTGAGGAAAAAGCAAAAAAAAAAAAAAAAAAAAAGGTTCCTAGTCACTATACTAGGCTTTCTTGTTGGATGTTCCTCGTGTGTCTGGCATCAGTTCCAATAGCTGAGATACTGGGATCAAAGAAACGTAGCTCCTACCAGCCACTTCTTTTCCCTGCCATGCTAGGAAACTGTCATAGGAGGTCTAACCAAAAATTGTTCTTTCCAACATGACAAGTTCTCTGAAATCAGGACTGGTTGTACATGCAACAGTGTGCCTAAGGGGAAAGAGATAGAAAGGGAGGCCTTGTTTTGCAGAAAACATTTTCCAAGAGTAATATTTTATATCAGCTAACACTATCAACTGCCTATTTGTCTCCCTATCTGTTCTTGTAGTCTCCTTGTTAGACCAGATGGCTACATCAACATAAATTCTTCTTTTACCTGCTCCCTAGAAAACCTCTTCTCTACAAGTTCCTAGGTGACCTGGTTCTTATCCAGTCAAGTCATATTTCCTAATGATCTGGATGGATGAAGGGCATATTCACTCTTTAAGGGACAAAGGAGAAAGTAGGCTCCCTATGCAAGGGTAGAACCCTTCTTTCTCTGTCCTAAATTTCAGCTGATATAGCTGTGGAGGTTCTCAAAGTATTTTGTGCAACTAATGCTCTTCTGGCTTGCTCGTAAATGGTGCTGTGTTGGATGTTGCCTATCTTTCCTTGCTGTTGCTGCTACGATGTACTTTGTTACCAGCATTTTAAGAAGCTGTTGAAGTTTTACTGATGAAGTACTTTTCTGAGATTTATATCAATAAAAAATATCTTGCTAAGCTTTTTATTGAAAAAAAATGCCTTGATAAGATTGATATTGAAAAAAACTATTCTAAAGATTTGTGCTGATAATAATTATGCACTGATTAATTGGATTAATTTTCTGCATGATCAAAACATGATCAGTACTTTATAATGCAGCTACAAAATGATGGCTCCCAACAAACACATGATGTGGTCTGCTTTCTTAAATCTGGGAGGGCTGGCATAGAGATGGAAATGGGGCCAGCAAGAGAACAGAGGGGAAATATGCTGTTTTCTAGGCTGTTCTGAACAAGAAGTTGTGATGCTGTTTGGTAAGAAAGAAGGTATCAGTGAAGGGTGGCTGGAGACTGTGGAGGCAGCCCATTCTACATTGGGCAGACTCACCTGCAATTGCTCGTTTTCAGGATCCCAAGGGAAGCTGTAGTTTGGAAAGAGAAATAGTGGTATTCAGAAAGGTCACTATCTCAGGTCCATTCAATAGGGCCATATCCATCATTTGCATTTCAGTGGTGACTGTATAGTACAGAGTACGGTACACTGTAATTGCAGTGATATTTACCAGCCTTTTCTGCCATTCTCCTGGCAGCCTGAGCATTTTCAGGGATCAGGAGATGGGAATGTCAGCCAGAGTGGCTAGATCAGTCTACAGTGTCTCAATTGGACTGTTAAACCTTAAACAGCTCTTGGCAGTCAAGTACATCTTTCTGCAAAAAGTTATTTTTTGCCCTTTTATTGGAGTCCTCCTGTCCATTGGCACTGCATTGGCATCAAGTCTGTGACAGCATCCCACCCTGAAATCTGGTCAGACTTGCTGTACCATGGCAAAATAGTACAAAGATACAAGGGCTCCACTCTTCTCTTTTCTGTTCTTATAAACTGTACTCATATCCTTCTGTTAATTATGATCCTGTGCAGTCATTCTTTCCAGCTGTTGCTATAGTCATTACTGCTAACATGTGGGTGTATTTCAGGGACACATTCCCCACAGTCTACCTGGAAGGCTGAAGAACAGCTGTGGTGGCTGGCCAGACTAACATCCTAGGTATTTTTGATAGATAGTCTAGACAAGAGGCTGAACCTGTCTGTGCGCTAACACAGCGAGATATCATCCAGTTGCCTTGACTTCAGGCTACTGGAAGGTACTCTGATAAATAGACTAGACATTTGGGTTAGGAGCAAAGCCATGTGGGAAAGCATCACGTCAGGCAGCAGTATAGTGCAGCGTGACTTTTCTGGAAGAGAAATTAAGTCCAGTTTCCACATGAATGAAAATTCCCCAGAAATGTTGACAATGGCATCTGTATAAAGGATGGGATCTTACAGATGCAGATCTTTTAATACTGATGCAATCTGTTTTGTACCGGTATGAATTGCCCATATAGACAAACCCTTGATGTCACAAAGTATACGCACAAAAAGGGAGATGGGGGAGCAGTCGTACTGCAGGATGCAGTTCAATTCTAAACCAAAACAAATGTATTTGAACAGTTTTTCCTAGTCTGTCAAGGAGTTTCAGACCCTAAAGGTATTTGAGCCTGTTCCCTTTCTCCTTAGGTACAATCACTAATCTCTCTCACTATTTTTTTTCAAAGATGCAACCTACTTACCTACCACATAAAATGCAGAAACTCATATTATCATGGTTCAGCTTTAGAGATTTACATTAGAATCAGTGAACCTTATTTTAGCACAATATATATGGTGAGCAATGCAGTGAGAGAAGACTGGGTTTATTCCCCAGATAAGTCATTTATTTCTTTCCTCAAAGAAAAATCCAATATCCTGAGATCAGATGCATATTGAAGCTTTGGTGGAAGAAAAAAATAGACTTAGGTTGGATTAACGTTTTCAAATTGGACACTCACTATCTGTACTCTCTGCAGAGCAGATTCTGTACCTATTGCTTACTGCACACCGTGTATGAGCCTGGCTTAAGCGTTTTCCTTGAAGGGTTTGTGGCCTGAACTTATTTACCTAGCACATAATTTATGAAAACCTTGTATTGCTTAATGCATTTGTCAACAACTATGAATTTCAGAGATTCAAGCCATTAAACAGATTCAGTTATAACCAGAAAGTCTACATATGTTCAAACCTAGGAATAAACAGTTTAGCAAACTGATAGAAATTCCGGAGTTACCCCTTTTTGCTTCTAATCAATAGTGACTAAAGATCTTTGTGACTGTATTATTGTATAGAGACCAGAGAGGATATATTTAAATAGGTTGGTCAAAACAGCATTTAGACCTGGTCATTTTTTTCCTCTAAAAATTGTCAGCCAAATACAAAAGTGGTTTTAGCCAAAATCTGTAAGTATTCAGTCTTTTGCTATTTTGATAACAATGTAGAAATTGAAAAATTCATATCTTAGTAGGGATGAGATAGAAGCACTAGTACTACATTTGCAGTTGATTCTACATCCATTTTTATTAGTCCCACAATTATCAACAGACCTTTCATCCACCCTATGTCATCCATCCCTTTTTTCCTCACTCTCAGCTTGTTCCAGTTCCCCACTCACTCTGCAGGTAACTTGCTAAAATATTTGCGTTGTAGCCACCACAGGGCACCTCAACGCTTTCATAGGCTCTGACCCAAAATGATTACTCTGTGGCATGGGCTACCATGTGACTCAGCCAAGCATGAAACCCAGACCCTCAAGTTTTTAATCACAAGATTATCCCTTACCTGTGAAATTCCAGTGAATTATTTTAACTAGAGATTTCCCTACTGCCTTGATTTAATTTAGAATATTTTTTGTTAAGAAAGCGGAGAGAGATATCAATATATATTACTTTTATCTTATATCCAATATCTTTGGCAAGATATAGGAACCATTGGGTGATATCACGATAAGAGCATAATAAGAGCATTGTGTCCTAATAAGGCTAGCATTAGGATGTATATTATTAGAATTAACATAGAACCAGTGTCCTCTGTCCACAGCCAAGACTTTCAGTCTGCTAAAATGTGAACAAAAAGGTGGCCAGTATCTCAAATTTTCTATGAACTTATGAGATAAGAGACAATAAATGGATCTATAGCTGAGCAGAGATGATGAAGATAATGCAGTTGTATGTTGTCAGTACAATATGCCATGGTCTCAGCAGCTTAACCACTGCTGAATTTTTAGCAAAAGGGAGCAGGTTAATCATCAGCCTCAGAGTAGACTGGATGGGAAGGAGGTCACCTACCCTGAGGTCCGCACTGCACCAGGACACATGATAAGTGCAGCTTGAAATTCTGACTTTAACCTTTGAAAAAGTTGTTTGAGACAACAGAGAGCCCAGGAGCGGCCCTGGGCTGCATTCAGAAGCAAAGGGTTGCATAGGGCACCATGGCAGGCATGCTGTGCTTGGGGTAAACTCTTCACGTCTGCCTCCACCCGGGACGGGGCAAGAGGCTCCTGCTCAGGTCAGGGCAGCAGCAGCTGGAAGACCATGCATCTTTAGCAGAACATAATCTTAAATGACTTCTTGTTCTATGCGTGCGTGTGTGTGTGAGAGTAAGCGTGTGTGAGTGAGCGTGTGTATGTTGAAAGATGCTTCTTATGCAAGGGAATATGAGTGTAGAGTTGCACGCTGGAACCTAAACTGCAGGTGTTTTTCGAGGACGCCGTTTTGGCTGGGTTGGTGCTAGTTATAGTCACACCCCTTTTCTCGGTGGTTTTATTTATAAATAACATTATCCTGGAGGGCAGAGAGCAGAAAATATCAGCACATATGGCATGTCAAATCCCCTACTGCTTGGAGATCCCTGAAATGCTTAGGTACAACAGGGCGTGCTTAGGGCTCTGAAAAATCCTGCCTTTTGTCATTTTAAGTCAGGCCTTTAACATTATTCTAATAGAGTTGTTTTGTATTTAATTATGCATCTGTTGTATAATACATCTACAATAAATACCTCTAGTTATTGCTTCTTAAAATCCCTTTCTTTCCAATATTGACTGCTCTAATTTACTTTTATGCAAACAGCCTAGTCAGATTTAATAAAATGTCTTAGTAGCATGTTTAATGACATCATTCCCCCTAGGGACAGTTGGGAAAATGACCTTCCATTTTACGAAAGAAGAGGATTAATTTTCATTGTCTGCCCCAGTTAATGCGTGTTTAGACATAAAGGCCCGATCAATATGACAGAGAGTATAGTGATTTTACTCACAGTAGTTTCTAAATGGACATTTCTTACTAATCCATTTTTATAAATCACTTTAAAGGCTTTATTGATCTTTAATTGGGAGCTACACCTAATCACTCGAGTGCAATCCATGACTAGCTCTAAACATTTTAACCCTTTCCACACAGCTCTTTAAAATTCAAATCACGAGAACTCTTGCTGTCTCCTCCCCCTCATACGTTATATAGCATTCTTAACTCTTAAACAGATTTTTCCCAGACCATCACACATCAGGAGTTCAAAATTCTAGGAAAAAAGTTATAGCAAAAGCAGTAAAGAGACAGTGTTGTGTGTGTATGCCAAAAATACAGATGAGGAAAGCAAATACAGACACTGAAGTGAATACTACTGTAGAAAATGAGGAGATACACTAGATTACAGGCTTCTTTCCATCTCAAACTTCACTGAAGCTCATAATCACAACTGTCAAATGTTCCTTTCTTTTATTAAGCATCAAGTCATACTGTAAAAGCATTTGTTTGGACACATATTGTCTGATGGACAAAGGTCAATGAGATTCAGAGATCCACAAGTGGATCTTGAAGTTTTCATGCAGTTCTCAGGGTTCTAAAATGTTAGGCCAAGGCATTATAAATTTTTCAAGTAACATAACTAACTATTTTTGTCCTGGGGGGGGGGGGGGGGGGTGTATCTGTGGATGTGTTTGTGGATGTGTGGAGTTAACACACGTACACATATATCATACTATATAATATTAAAAATATACATTCACATGTACACAATAAAAACATCTTCGCGCTGTACATAGTCATAAGTTCTTAAAGTTATATTTTTACATCCACTTCAAAAGTTTTGAAAAAAGTGTGACTTTCCAAGATTTAATTCCCTTCTCCTTGAAAAGTTCTTTTGAAAGGAACAGTCACTCATGATTTACACCAACATACTGGTATAATTATAAGACAATATTTATCCTCATAGATCAGAAAGAATCTTCTTCCATCTATTTTTACCATTTAGTGTTTTGTGAATGGTTTTTGAAAGAACTCTTGCAATTGCAGCGTAGACAGCACTCTGGATTGGGACTTATTTTATGACTTATTTAGTTACACAAATAGAAAACATTATAAAATGCTACACTTCCGTGGTTACTGCATTCATACAGATTTCTTGATAATGGGTGAATTAATTTAAAAAATATTTAAGAAAATGTCTGCCTTGACTGAGAGTTTCCAGGCCAAGAAACCCCACAAATGCAATATTTTGCAATCACAACGTTTATGATATTATCTTATCAGAAATATGAGCCTTTCTGTAGGACACTAAAACAGAATCTTCAGAGAGAGACTTAGTGAGCATAGAATCTGGAAATAAGTATTAAAGTCCAGTAGACAAATTTAATCTGCTTAATTGCTGCAATTTCTGAGATTCTACTATGGCCTTCTATAGGATTTTCCATTCATCTAGGATCGCTATGTCAGAACAAAGACTAACATAGCACACTTGCCTAGGGCTTTTGTCTGTAACTGAAACAAACCAGAACTGCATTGTTCTCTTAACAAGTTCAAAGACCTTTTTGACTGAAGGCTAATGGATACAGCTGGGCAAAATCCAGTAATGGTAAAGATGTCTTTTAATATTTCAAAACTATCTCTAAACAAATAATTCTCTACTACATACTCTGCTATCCTTTCTGGTAAATATAGCCATATTCCCATTTAAAAGTACCTAGTGCCATAAAGTGCTAGAAACAAGCAAATGGAAATTCCAATGATTTCTTCCAATCTTTTTAATTTTTTTTCTGGTTTTTCTGCATTTAAAAGAGTATGGGGTAGAAAAAGTAGAAAGGTAATTCAGATGAAATTCTGGAAAGCTACTGGAAAATAGTCTGTGTCCTGCAACATCACATGTAGCCCATTTATGATAGAAAAATAAACAAGTGCTAGCTTATGCTTACAAAGTTAAAACTGAAACAGTTAAAGACATACCAGCAGTTTGGGAATTGGAGTATACTAAGGGACTGTGGCACTGAGTTGTGGTTCTGATCAGTCATTCAGAAATATCTGTTTCTGAACACATTTACTAGGAGTTAATTTCAGAGGCAAAACTTTCACCATATTTTTGGTAAGTTAAACAGAAGAGCTCAAAATGTGTTGAGGTAACTATTAATATGACAAGTGTTTTTTTGCATCTTCTGGACTCTGGATTGTAAATAACTGAAGAGGAACATGATGCTGTAAGGTGTTTTTGTCAGTGGCAGTTCATTATAATAACAGTATGGTACTAATAATTGTTTCTAAGACAAACATTAAATAATGGAATCTAAAGGAGGAAATGCCAGTGGCAGCACCCTTGGGCTCTGAAGGCATGGTAACTCCTGGCCACCTTTCCCTTTATCAGGGCACCTTCTCAGCTCGTGTAACTTAGGACATAGTTCCTCTTTTAAAACTCTGTAAATGAAAGCAATATTGTCACAATGATGATTGCATGTCATGTTTTTATTTATTTAGTTTTTGTTTGCTGTTACCTTGATTTTCTGGTTGCATAGTCCCTGTGGGAATTAAGCAAATTTGAGTTGTTTTCTTTCTTCAAAAGTTCTATGCAGATCTGCTTTATACTTCAACAGGAATCACCAGCTCAGAAGCTTTGACTAATACTGGTTTATAAACCAAAGGAAAATATAGTGGCTGGGGTTAAAGAAGGAAAAGGAGAGATGATCAGAGAGATGCAGGGAGGCAAAGATGGAGAGATGCAGGGAGGGAGGGAAAAAGGGGGAAAGGGAGAGGAAGGAAGGCAGGAGAAGGAAAGAAAGTAAGAGAGAGAGAAAGAAAGAGAAAGAAAGAGAAAAAGAAAACAGAGAAGAGCAACAAAGAAAGAGAAAAAGAGAAAGAGAAAGAGAAAGAGAAAGAGAAAGAGAAAGAGAAAGAAAGAGAAAGAGAAAGAGAAAGAGAGAGAAAGAGAAAGAGAAAGAGAAAGAAAGAAAGAGAAGGATAAAGAAAGAAAAAAATGATGGAACAAAGAAAGGGATTGAAGATTTCTGTATGTGCATACACGTAGAGAGCGTTTTTGATGCTGATGAGCAAACACAGGAATAAGAAGTATTTTGATTAGGAATTGTCATTCTGCGGGAGTCAGAAAGCATAGTTATGTCATTAGGTAACAATCTATAATTAACTCATTCAAGTATCTGTGAAGGACATGGCTGAGCCAAGGACAGGAACAGCTATTCCACCCACATGTTCAAATAAAAGCAAACAAAAGTTCTTGCTGTCTGTCACCATAGTCAGAACCTTCATGAAAGATGGTTGATGTACAGTTATTACTCTGGACATTATTTCTTAATAAAGAGTCTGTGTGATAAACCTTTATTCTCCATACAGAAAATGCTATATTTTAAAGGAAATACATGAGTCTGATGACTGGATAAAAAATTATCATAAAAATAAACCAAAAATCAAATTATAATTTAAAAAAAATCTTCCAATCTCAAATGTTCTTAACTGTGAGACAGAAGTGAAAGTGGCAGCGCTAGTTTAACTCCTGACCTGGCAGTTAAAAAAGAATGGCGGAATTGGATGGCAACTGTCCTATTATTAACTACTTTAGCTATAGCATAGATCCCAGCATTGCTTTATACTCATTGTTAGAATATATGTCATAAAACATGGTCAGGAGATAGGAAGAAATGACAATAGGATATCTTGGAAAAATATGCACATTGTACAGGTATATTAAATGAATATAATGAAACATTAATCACACTTTCCTTCTCCTGTTCATTTTTAATCTTCACAGATTTATGGGGCTGTTTATAGTGTTTTCCAATTTTGATGACAATATTTGATTTTTTTAAAATGTTGTTTCTGAAACATTCCCAAAGTTATTTGCAATTAAAATATTGTTATTGGTTAAGGATAAATAACTTAATTCTGTGTTTATATATATGCAGAGGTAGGTCATAACTGGCCATTAAATCGAAATAAATCATTGCAGATTTACGCTGGTATGATTGAAAGAAAAATCTGGGTCATGGTTCCCAGTTATTACTCCCACCGTCTCACTGACTTACCGAAGGGGTGTAAATAAGAACATAATTTAGCCCAAGTTGTGCAATTATGACTACTAATTCCCCAAGGATAAATTCTGATTTGAGGGAAGTTTATTCTAAATTACTTTCCCTATTCCTGTATTATGTGATATATGTGATGTAAGAGAAAAATAAAGGAAGGAAAGAAAGAAAGAAGGAAGAGAGAAGGAAGGAAAGAAGGAAAGAAACAAGAAAGCAAGGAAAGAAGGAAAGAAGAAAAATGAAGCAAGGAAAGAAACAAGGAAGGAAGGAAAGAAAGATGGAGCAAGAAGGAGCAAGAATGAGAAAGCGAAAGGGGAGAAGAAAGCAAGCAAGAAAAAATAAAGCAAAGAAAGTGAAGAAAGAAAGAAAGAGAAAAAGAAGGGAAGAAAGATGTTCATAACAAAGATCTCTAACGTTATTAGTTAAAAACCAATTTGACTATAAACTTTAATTCCTCTGCTAAATGTCAAGCAGTATTGGATATACCAGCAGTTCCCTTACCCCTCCTTGTTATTAATACATGCTTAGCTCCAGTGGAAATTAGAAGGTCTGTAATAATACCCTTCCAAAAACACTTCAGATGAAAACTTTAGTTTGAAATTTACTGAGAACTCTATTACTGTAGTAACAAGTTATATAAAAGGCAAATGTTAGGATAGAAGCCTTTCATTTAGACCAGCTTATTTCTGACATTATATGTATTCTACTTTTTTCAGAAGAGTTAGAGTCATTGAATTTGACCAGTATGCAATCCACTGCTAAAGAACACATTACCTTGGGGTTTCTCTTATTTTAAAACCATTTAATTTCCTTAATACCCAGAATCTTTGTACAGCACTCGCCATAAGCTTTGTCAAATCAGTGCTTTGTCAAACATGAGCCAAACAGCACTATGGGCAGAACTTCCTCTGAGATGTATACATATAACCCTGCATAGCTTAGTTTCTTTCTGCAAATGTAATTGAAAGTCACTTAAATTATGCTACGTACATTGCATTCTCCTGTCCAAAAATGGCATTGTAAGCTCTGTAGGCACAAAGGAGAAAATCTTTTGTGTGCATGTGTTTCTGTGTGTATGGGGGTGGAGGAGGAAGAGAAATGGAAACTGAAAGGGTAACTTGGAATTTGAAGCAAGAAACAGAAAAAGAGATAACCAAGATGGCATTTTGGCTCAAAAATTAAATAATCCTTAACCCAGTCTCCTGATACATGGCACTTTGTGATAGGTTCAAGATAAGAAGACTCCCAGTTCTCATCTAAAACTGTAAAGATATTGAAAATAAAAAAAAAAAAAACAATAAATTTTGCTGGTATTTATTTCATGAGAAAATCCAACAGGAATTTTATTATTTAGTTTTCAAAAAGGTAATAGACTTGAAATCTTGAGAAGAGAAGAGAAGAGAAGAGAAGAGAAGAGAAGAGAAGAGAAGAGAAGAGAAGAGAAGAGAAGAGAAGAGAAGAGAAGAGGAGAAGCGAAGATTTAATATTAATTCCTGCAAAGTTATACTTTTTCAGATAGACTTTACTCATGCAGATGTATCACCTAATTTCAGTGAAATTTGTGTGTAGGAAGTTTTGCAGGATTTGGCCTTGAATTTTTTTTTATGTTTTCCTTCTTTTTATTTTTGAGTAGTCTTTTGAGGTTTGAAAATACATCCCCAAAGAAATGTTCCGGGTTTAAAATATTCCAGATATAAAATGGTATTTTTGTGCTCATTGCATTTCTGTATGTCTGTTATACATCATTATGTAACAAAACTCCTTTCAACATTAAGGGCTAAGTGATTTGTCTCAAATAATATTGCTAATATTGAATAAATACTCCTTCCTAGAATTTCTCCAGTTTCCTTGCAAGCTTCACTATTTCTATGTAACACCATAATTTCACAGGCCCTTGAAATGCTGTTGCATAAAGAATTGCAATATAAGTTATCCAAGGTTACAAAAGTCCAGCTCAGCCCATTATATATATATATTTATTTTTTCTTTAATGTCAGGAAGAGAAGAATGTTAGTAGAAACTGGTCAATTTTGTCTACTTATAATTGAAGTAGCTTAACTACGGGGTCCTTGAGCTACCTGGTGAAGTCACAAGTTGGCATGACAACAAGCTCAGAAAGTCTAGAAATAGGAGAAAATGTATACAGTTCAGACCACCAGAACGGGTCTTGTTTGGTTCACTTTAATGAGATGGACCTGTTATTTCTTTCTGCACGATATTTATGTGGCAGTTGCTAAAGGAAACTATGAGATAGATAGTCTGAAAGAAATGAGCTTTACCAATATGGTTGTTGCCAATCATACTAGTGTCTAGGGCCACATCGTTCCCAGTGATGCTGCTGATGATCTGCAACATCCTCACTACGTGAGATGGAACCAAATGGTAATCGCAGTTCAAAAAGGCTGATCTTGGTAAAATTTTACCAAGTTTCTCAGTGCCTAAGAGCCTCTGTTGTGCTTGTGCAATTTCCTAGAAGTTCAACAGCAAACATCAGTATGTATTGAAAACTGAAGTTACCTTTTTGACATTGCTATTTTATATTCATGCTTCCTAGTTTTATCTTTACGAAATTGGGATTGGACTGCTGCTGGAACTTATAGCTGGCTGACATGCTGGTTTTGGTTGGGGTTTTCTGGGGACAGGGAGAAAGATTTGCCTCCTTGGCTATTTCTGAATCACAGAAATACTCCTTCGAATTTTCAGGTAAGAATGAATGGAAATTCATCTCAAAATTTATTTGGGTGGAAGCAAACATCTTTCTCCAGTAAAACTGAAACTTTTCATATCTTTTACCTTTTATGTTGTCATTATAGCAGATAAAATAAATTGAATATCTCAAAATAAAAAAAGAAAACTCTTCAATTTAAAATATGGAGACATGATGGTTTGTTTCTCTTCCAAATCAAAGTTTGGCATTTCAATTTTAAAAAAGTTAGGATTTTTTGATAAAAAAGTCAAATTTTTTCCGATCAGCTTTAAATGTCATCTTTGATCTCATCTAAGAGCCTGCCAAGCAGGGACTTCCCCATAAAGGATTCCACATTGTTAAAGAGAAAGGAAATAAATGTAAACTTTCCTCCCAATCTTAATTCTTTATACCTTGAAATCTTTCTGGGTTATTTTATTTTTTATGCCTTCATAAAGAGTTAAGAGATATTTCTCACAGTGATTGATACCATGGGAAGCCAGCAAAAATTTGGCATGAAACTTTGGACTTCACTTAAATTGTTCGATTTTGTAACAACAAACAAGAATTTTATTACCATCTTATCCCTTGCTGGCCCCAAGATAGCCTCTTATCAACACAATACAACACAACATCACAAAAGAGATTAGGACAGAAAGGGATAAAAAAGTACTGTATCAGTTGAAATGGCAAGGGAGTGAATGTAACATTTTCTTTACTGAAAATCTTATCAATATTTATTATTTTTATACTTTAAAAAGTCACCAATTTCTTGCCAAAATTATGCCTTTTCCTTCTCCTTTAAATCCATCCACATCACTTGCAATACAATCCTTCACTAGGCTGCAGTGGAGCAGTAGGTCATTCTAAAGTAGAATAGGAAAAATAATCAGTGTAATGGCCATAACCTTGAAAACATTTATTCTTGAATACATAAAAAGGGAAAATTTACTGAAAATCAGGAAGCCTGTGTTAATTCTGGGCTGTTGGTGCAATAACTTTTCTGTGCCAGTCATTTACCTGGAGCATTTACCTGGAGAAATTACTGGAGCACTTTCAGTGATAACATAAATTGTACAGCTACAATATGAACAGTAACAATCACCTAAAGAAAGTTACATTCATTCCCACAAAGTAGTTATCTGAAATATACATATACATATGGATGTGTGAGTTAGGGTTAGAGAGCGTTATTACAGGGAGAGCAGCAATGACTCCTGTATTTAGGAGTCATTGCCTAGCACATTCCATTATAAAAACCCTTCTGACTGTTTTATTGCAGAACTGAAACACCACCATAGCTTGCGGTTAGTCTGTGAAACTGAGCACAGGAGTAGTTCCTTGCACAGGGAGATGTCTTTTGCGTGCCCTGTGGAGGTCTCTTCAGATTTGGTGGAGTTATAAATTCATGGAAAATGATTTCCATCACTAGTCACTCAGGATTTGTGTCTATCTGTTATTATTGCACATGGACCACTCCAGCTTCTCTCTTCTACTCCGCACGGGTCACCAAATAAATATGTCTTTGTTTTTACTTTCTTTAAAGGAAAGAAACTGTTTTTCAGGTAAGCTAGTCTTGGAACCAGCAGCATACAATGTGAACCCCTCTTCTGTTTACTGCTGTTAATTATTTTTGCTCTTCTCAGCTTACTACTGAGCAATGCCTCCTACTTCACTGGCAACACGAGCTGGGAACAGAACACAGATGTCCAGCAGGACACATTTGAGCTCAAGGCTCCCGTGGACAATAGATTTTTGCACTAAATGACCTTCATTCACTTCACAGAGTTCTGTGGGAAAAGTAGATTCTCTATTTTTCATATTTTTAAGTTAATGCAATTAGTATGATTAAAAGTTAATATTTTAAGCCTGCAAACAAGATATCAATTTTCAATCTCACAGGAAACCTTGAATCCAGTCTGGCTCTCAAGGGCTCCACCAAAGCTTCAGTAATGTTCTTTTCATGTTCCTTGTATTAAACGCATTACGGGCATTACATGCTGTATCTGCATATGTACATACGCAGTAGCATATAACACTTATAGATAAAGGATGTATAGCTAGTTATAAGCTAGGCATGCCAAAGCTGAAGGCTGCAGAAGTACTGGAGAGATACTCAGCTTGGCTTTCAGCTGCCTCGGCAGGAGGAGTTAGACTCTGCTGAGCTGCACAGTACCATCACTGAATGGTTAGCTAACTTGAAGCAAGTGCAAGTCTGTCTACACTACCTTGCAAACTCACTTTATTTTGATTTTTTTTAAGCAGCTTTTGGCCCTAAAGACCACAACAATCTATCTGTCATGTCACTTACCAGCAGCAGCACATAAACTGAATCGGAGTGCTAAATATTCCCATTGAGAAAATGGACAAAAATGTGAATGTGAAAAAAAAACAAAACAACTAATTAATTGCAGTGCTTTCTTTCTATCCCAGCTATTCAAAGTTCTGTTAGAAATGCACATTGCTCTATAACAGGACCAAGCTCCACTCTTACACTTATAAAATCAAAACATTAACTTTTTAATTCATTTACATATTTGCCTCAATGTAAATTTTGTCATCTTTTTTTATGAAATGCTATGTCTTGTAGGTCAATAAAATAAGGTTATATTTTAATTTCTGGAGTGTACCAAATAAGTTTGGAACCCCAGATTTCATGGGTTTTTTATGTACTTGATGTCTAATTTTCTATTACTTCTGAATTTTGTTGAAGAATTATTTTTTAAGTTGGCAGTCCTAGTGCTAAATTTCCAATGTAAGCATATTATTTAAGGCTGAATGGTAATCTCTCAAGTAGGGGTAAGATTTCTTAACCATAATAGGTTGAATGGTGATGCCATGAAGACTGATGGAACTCAAGATAAGTCAGGTATAAGAATAGTTGAAGCTGAAACAAGTTTTGATTCTTACTATTAAATATATTCGACATATATGAGTTTTGCCTCAGTAATATTGTTGCAACTTCTGCAGATTTTAGCCTAAAGCACAGAGGTGAACCTGTGAATGATAAGATAAATGGCCATGGCCTCCCCTGAGCAACAGCTGCTAAAATAGTTTAAGTTGTGTTATAACTTTTTCACATAGGTCAATAAAATTTTTTACCTTCCCTACTCAGTTCTTTGGAGAGTCACTAATACAACTGTGGGTATGGTAATACCAGGAAAGAAATGCTGAATTTTATCTTAGGCATCTCAAGCCCAATTTTAAGGGATACTCATGTGACATGAATAAATCTTGATCGGAATTTTTGAAACACGATGTTTTCTCAAAGGGCAATATAGTTTCAGCCTAGTTTCACTTTGAATTTTACATTCACTTTAACCAGAAATGAAAGCTAATGTAAGCTAATACTGAAAAAAAGGGGAAAAAAAACATGATCAGGAACATGAAATGGCAGAAATTTGCATGGCTCTGTTTAATACTCAGAGACAATAGCCTACATTATGCAAAATTATATTGCTTAAGTCAAAGCTAGTTTTGAATTTTTAGGACCATAAAAAATCCCAGTGTGAAACCACAAACTTCTGCCTTTTCTTTTTTTCTTTCTTTTTTTCCTTGCTGTCTTGTAACTTAAAAAATATCCGAGTGATTTAAACCATATTTTGTAAAAACAAGTTTCTCCCGTGCCGAGACCTTGTGTGCCAAGTTTCAGCACACAGCAAATTTTTATAGGCTGAAATATTAACCTCTCAAAAAAGGAGCGTGTAATGGAAACACTGCTAATTCCTTGACTTTTGGGGCATAATGAGACACTAACGTACTAGCTCTGAGAAGTATAAGGGGACAATTTCTGATCTTAGTTACAGAGGTCCTCATCCAGAGCAACTTCTTTCTTTTCGGGCTATTTATATACTCGCAAAAAAATGGTTTTTTTTTTCAGAAATACTGTTCCTGGGAGTGATCATCTACTTTACAAATACGGAAACTAGTGTCATTTCAGATTTATGAGCTACAGTGTGTCCCTGCAGATAATTAAAAAGCTGTACATAAATATGATCATGTAGTGCAGTTTCACAGAATCATACACACCTCAAGATTACATGCTAGTTGTGTTTGTAAGTGGTAACTGTCTCATTAGCTCTCAGATATTGAATATTATTGAGAAATTCCTATAACTGCAGAAAAAATGAGTGTCCTCTTATCTCTAATGTTTCTACATAGCACTAGTTGCTTGAATGAAGTTCACCACCAGAGAAAAAATTTGCCAGCTGGGCCCATAATCTAGTCACTCCCCACTCAAAGATGAGATCCCTACTTCTAAGCTCTTCACAGTCAAGAGTCTGATCCCAGCATCGCAAGAAGATTTAAATGTAACAGGCCTTCAAGGTAAATATCCTGTGGAACCAGTTCAATATGAAATATTATGTGATTTAAAACTTATTATGTGATTAACAACTCAGTGACACTAGACTGATGGGATCACTGTAGAATGTCTAATCTAAGAATAAAGGATAATTAATTTAATAAATGATAATGTATTTAACACATACAGACCATTGCTAACACACTCTAGGGCAAAAGTTGAAATACTTGATCTGTATGTCATACATATGCCACACATTTATTCCTGAACACAGAGGTTATCTCTACATTGCAATCAGGTATGACTCCGTGCAGATATACATGCCTGTTGTCACCTGAATGCAAGCTAGCTTAGGTAACAGGAAAGCAAAGACATAACAGCACAAGTTTTAATCTCATGAACAAGAACCTGTTTTCTCCAGCAGTTGTGCACAGACCGCAGTGAAACTGATGCTACTGCATAGCAGGTATTTATCGTAGCTAACTGCTGGCACTTAATTTAAGAACCTGATTTGGATATAGCATCTTCAGGAAGGAGAAGAGGGCAAGCCTAATTTCTGCTGGTTATCCAGCAAAGCAGCTGAAGTCTGCCAGTATTTAGGGGAACCAACTTCCTAACTTCGTCATTCATGTTAGGATGAAGCCTAAGTAGAGTATCCTCATAGCTACTGCCTTGTTAGGTTGGAGGTGAAAGACATAACCTAACACCACTAAAGATTTGTTAAAGGGTTATATCTATCCCTGCAATGAATCCAAGCACATATGAAGATACACAGACTGGAGTTGTTCCAGTCTGACTTGAACAATTTGCAGATTCTAGCTTAAAATGCAAAGGCAAAATCTTGAAAGTTTCTAAGGGTTTTTTTTGAAACATTTACTCTCCCGTAGCTATACAAATGTATAGAATGACTTAGACTGCTGTATTTACACCCATTACACACATATTGCTCTTTACATATATATCCAATATTATATGTTGTTATATATGAAATCTACTATGGGTGTATAATATACATTTCAAGTAAAATGTATTTCAGACAGAAAAGATGGACATTTTCCCTTTAAAATTGTGTTTGTTTAACATTTTCACAAACAGAAAGGTTACAGCCTTTTGAAATACATTCAAACAAGCTCTTTTCTGCAAACAACATTGTTTTTGTGAATCAGACATTTCTGATTAAACAACATTCAAGAAAAAAAAAACCTCTGGCAAGTCACAATGCTCCCCAAACATCCCTTCAGTCAGCTGACACTATAATACTTTATGAAGGATTTGGACAGTGGATCTTCCATTATTTTTACCAAAAGTAGTGGCAGACAACCTTTGCTGTGAATTCCAGAGCTAGGTGTATTTGTATATACACACAACTTTTTTAGCAACTTACACCCAAACATTCAGCAAGTAAATAAAATATGCTTGCATATGTAAAGATGAGTCCAAAATCAAAAGACATTTGAACATTTGTCGCCTTGCCCGCCTTGCCCTGCAGAGAACCACTGAGTACCTCAGGTATGAATTAGGCACTGAGCTCAGTCCGACAAAGATGCCAGCAATACCGAGCTTTTGCTGTCACTTTTATATAGGTAACTATAAATTAAATAAAATTCATGGGTGTGGATGAGAGCTCTGTGTATCGCATTTTTGGATTTAGCAACCCAGCTTCTAATATATACCTCTAAGTCCTGCTGTGCCCAAGTTCTGTGGCCAATGAGCACTGCAACATACAAAGAGATTTTGTCATCTAATCCTCCGGACCCAGCGTGCCATGGCTCCCCCTCACCCACCCATTCTTCCCGTGGAAAAAAAGCTGTGGGATGAAGGACGGTACATGTCAGGATTTTACCCTGTGATGGAGACACAACATGATGAGATAGTGGGAAAGTGCTCAGTTTATACACATTTTTAATGCATGTAAGCCTTAGGCTCAAACTCTGCAGACAACCTTAAAGAGGGGTCACATCATACTAACTCTCAGGGGCCAAATGTGTTTCCCAGTATTTTTATGTAGCAGCTGGCACATTTGGGGCACTACTGTAAAATAAATAATAACCGTTCGTAAACTGAGGTTGACACCCTGCTCCAAACTAAAACTATTAAGCATTTTGCTTTTGCCTCAGAGGCAGAAATAAAGAGTGACATATCCCACATGGCTAAAATTCCTTGGCTTTTCTCTCAGTCGCATTAACATTATTAAAAACATGCAAACTTGGGGAGGGGGGGTGCTGTTGTTGTTTTGGTCTTTGCATTGTTATTTTGTTTGTTTCCTTACTCTACTCCAACCCATTGTTTTCACTTATTACCCATGCCACGAACAATAACCGATGAAGCAGCAAAAATCCTGTGCAATTGTTTGGAGAGCAGCAGTAGTCCCATTGTGCTGCTGGGATCTCAGCCCAGCGTACCAGTTCAGCATGCAAGGTTACCAAAACCAAGCTGCGATAGCTCAAATCTACCTCTCCCAGCTGGAAAGATTTGGGAAACTCACAGTTTAAAAAAGGAGCATGTGTGGGCAAAGGTCATCAGTTCGGCAGTCCCTCCCAGAGCGAGGCTCAGCATTCAGCTTTATATAGGACATGTCTCCCCAGACCACACTCCCCAAGTCCCGGGTAGATGCATGTTACACCACTTTTGTAAAGCACATACTTTACAACTTTCTACTGGAAAGGTCAAAATATCCACTTTACTGTGGACATTAACTTTCAAATAAGTAAATGTTTTAATTGTCATTAATATTATTATTACATTTAAATTTAAGCAGTAATAAAAAAATGCCAATCTAAGGTTCTGTCCGAAGCATAATCCAAGAAGCATTGAAGAGTCTTTCAAAGCGGGACTTGGGCAGCCAGCTTTCTCCCAGCAATCATTTTCCACCCCTTTAATTTGGCGTAGAACCCGTAAGTCCTGTTCAAAAATACTATCGTACAAATACATTTTGCCACAAGCAGACAAGTTCCTTACATTAAAATCTGTAACCCATTTCATATAAGCATAATTGCATTTACTGCAAAGTTACTTGCAAGCTCTTTATTTTGTTCTAAATATTTCACAGTCCAGAAATTATTACTAGTAAAGTGCTCATGTTCAGAATATGATGGAGTTTGTAATAAACTTCAAACAGGGCTGTGGATACAAGGAGAAAAATGATTTAGAAAATTTTTGCTCATCCTGACTTGTGAACGGTATACTCTTTTTTCAGAAGAATTTAGAAGTACGATATAAAGCAAGCAATACATTTCAATACTTTAATTTAAAGAACACAACAAAGAAACAACTTTGAAACTTAAACAAAACATTCCTTTTCTCTTGTTGTGTGAAATACGAAGTATTCACAGTGATGCTGTAAGAACCTTCAGAAAGATGCACTGATTAGATTAGATAAGCAAGAACAGAGATTAGACTCGAAACCAGCACACACATCTGCTAGGGAGGGCTATTTTTATTATCTTTGGTTTACACTCAGCGATGAGGCTCAATTGTGAGAAGAGGAAATCTCAGTTAAGTGGGAGAAAAGTTTTATTAATGGGACAACGATGTTTTTCTTGCTGCTTGGGTTGTCCGCTCGTTTTGAGCCAGAGCAAAGCATATTTTGAACTTTAAAGAGAAATCGGGATCGCTGGATCACTTTCCTACAACAGTTAAATTACCACACCACTGAGCTCTCACTATCGCTTCAGCCACTCGCTACCGAGCTGCGAGAACGGCCTTGCTGCTCCTGCCGCCGCAGCCCGCGTTGTCCCGGCCGTGCCCCGCTCCCGGCGGGCGCCCGGACGCCAGCGCCGGGAGTCGGCGCGGGGCCCACGGGGTGCCCCGGCCGTGCCGAGGGTACAGGCCACCCGCATGGGGCACAGACCCAGCACTGCCCACCGCAGCATCCGCCCTTGTGCATAGACACCACGCCAAAAACCTCTCCAAGCGGCTCAGCCGTAGATATCTGCTAGCTACTCTGCAGCACCCTCGCAAGGCATCCTCGTTTTTTCCTCTTTTTTTCAGTTGTACTTTTTAGACAGTTTACGCTTCCTCTCTCAAAACAGATTTTATCCTAATAAAGGCTTTTATTGCTATTATTCACCTGTCATTACACAGCATTAGACAATTATGTAGCATAGCTCCACTTGCAGAGTGAGGAACATTCCCATTTGCTTTCAAATGGGAATGGGAAGACAACATAAACAAAACATTTCATTAAAATATAGAGCTGCAGCTTTATTTATTTAAAAAAAAAAAAAAACCATTGCCAAGACTGCCACCTACGCTTTAAAAACTTTGCTATGAAAACTCACTGGCATGAGCAAAAAGAAAAAAAAAAAAATCTATGGGCATGAAACAGTCTTCAGTCACAGTTTGATTGCCAGGCGATTGACAAAATAATTTGTACCCGTCGATTTTCATGAAGGAAATTTTTACAATGGATTTGCCAAGCAGATTTTTAATTTTAATCAGTAATGAAAAAATGACAACATGGATCACAACAAGACATCAGCCGTTAAATGGGCTTTCGCGATTGCTGTCAGGACGACTCCATTAGGCAGCCATACCTTTGTGGGCATCAATCACGCTCTTCAAACTCTTGTACATCTTCGAGATTTAATTAGACATTTAAGTTCTTTACTAGCAATTTGCAAAACTGTCACTAACTAAAAGTGCAAGACACTAAAAAAAAATTTAAGAGTGAGAGAGAGATTTCTTCTGAGCCCTAAGAGACTGTTTATCTAATTCCTGGGAGCAGTTTTAAAGTCACCATTACCCTTCACTGAGTCTGACCAACGACTTTGAAGGCTAATTGCTGCTGCAGACTGAAACCGAGCACAGAAATGCCTCAGACACAGCTGCAAACTACCTTTAACCACTACGCTGCGGCAAGCGGATCGCCGAGGAGGGAGGGTGGGCTCGCCCCTGCACGCTTCCTCGATGCCTTCTGCAGCCGGGTGCGGAGACGGCAGGAAACGCCGTCTCAACTTGCTACCATGACTGCTGCATCTGGGTTGGCAAGAGCTAGTGAGCTTAGGGAATCCTTTCCTGGGAAATAAAACGTGTGCAGAACGGCCGGCCGTGCCGCGGGAGCCGCGGGAGCCGAGGCCGCCTCGAGGCGCGGGAAGCGTCCGCCGGGGCGCCCAGCTCCCGGGCTAACAGCTTCGACGCGCGCCCGGCGAAAACGCGCCCCCTGCACGGCTCCCTGCCGCGGCCTGCTCTTCGAAATCGTTGCACGTCTCAGGGGGTGTTATCTCGGCGAGACGGGCTTTTTTTGTTTGTTTGGAGAGCCTTGGACATTACCGGAACAAACCGGGGTCTTTTTTATTGCTTTCACTGCTGCTCGAATGAAAAGCCTTCGTCAGCATTTCGCCAAACAGGTCCTCACAGGTTTTGCTGGAGAGGGAGGCTGATGAGAAGTAAAAGCACTAACTTAGAGGGCTTTAGTTTTGGGTAAATATTTTATTCTTCTCCTCAAGAGGATTTCCACAGCAAAAGCTATAGTCTCCTTTAAATGAACTTTGGCATACTACATAGCATTAGAGAGAGAAGTATAAAAGGCGGATTGTGAAAATGCTGTTACTCACCAATGAAAAATTTGCCCTGGGCGAAGATGTACAGTAGAGAGTTATTTTCAGGCTAAAGTTTTTTTAATGCGATTTTTTTTTCTCTTCGGTGGTGAAATGAGGGGGCAGGGACTCTCCAGTTTCCTACAGATCTTCAGCACAATGAGCGAGGGCATCAAACTTCAGCCATTAGCACATTAGAGTTATTTATTAGTCACCAGTCTGCACTGATATAGGAATATTTTCGGATTTTGCAATTATGCCCTCACAAGGATTACCTGTTCTCACCTGCATAAACTACTTTGCTTTACCAAGGGAGACAGATGACTCTGTGTCTTATTATTCAGGCAAAATTAGCTTCTTGCATTCCCAAGCAACCACAATCATTGTCATGGCAATTTTCATGACTCTTCTGCATAAATATAGTACCCATTTCACATCAGAAAGAGGGTGAACTGTGGCAGGGTGATAAGATGGAGGTAGCTGTATTATTAGGAGCATGGGACCAGCCGTTGGGGGGCTTCCACTGGGCAGAGGAGCCCGTCATCGGCCAAACTTCCGCCCTGCGGAGCTGGTTAACCTTGTGCAGTGGAAGGCAGTGGTGCATGTGGGTTGGTGGAGAGACCCATTTTTGCCCACCAGCACTGCCAGCCCTCTCAAACAGGACGAATACCCCAAGCCATCTGTCTGGGGACCGCAGCAGCATCCTCCATCTGCCCTTCCTTGCCTGCTGAAGCCCTCCCGTACACACAACGTCCCGGTCACTAGGGACATCACCAGCAGTAAGAGAAAGACAGCACGTATGAGGAAAATCAAAGGAGACATGCGGGCTCTGGAGGAGGAAGCCAGGGAGCTCCTCACCGAGCTCCTAGGGAACATGAGACATCCGCAGCAGCGGCTGCTCTGGCACCAGCTGAAAGCACCAAGTCCTGAGACAGGGATTAAACAAAGGGAATCATCTTCCCCCCATCAAAAATAAAATAAAAAGAAGCTGTGAGGAAATCACCCTTCGCACCACCTCACTATGCAGCTTACGTGAGCGGGTGCCCAGTTAGCAGGTATTTCTGGGAAATTAGAGAAAACTAAGGGGCTGTGAAGAAACTGAGGAAAGAGGCAAGACTGAATGAGTGAAAAACCCAGACCAGCATCTGTAGCAATTAAGAGTCTTTGGAAATTTTCAGTTTTATGGTCCCCACCAGTTCTTTAACACACTTTCTTTAAATCATCTGATCAAACGCTTTGATTATTCATCAGTACCTCACTGCTTCTGGATGAGAGAGCACACAGGCGACACATGAATCACGTACCTGCATTTACACCAACACAGCGCAATACATAGCACATGATCATCCAAGCCTATTTTATATAGAAGTAAACAGCAACATAGCAACAGCACATTGGAGTACTTTTCACCTTCCATGAGCTTCCAAACTTCTAAACTAATTAACCTCTACACTACAGCTATGAGTCAGGTGACTTTTAATAATATCAATATAAATGTCTTTTCAAATGCGAATACTGAGACTAATGAGAAATATGATGCCAGAGAAGATAACTCAAGCGCTGCATACTGAAGTTTGACTCCACCTCACTGCAATTTTTATCATTTGCTTTACCTTTAAAAGGGACAGCCTTTGTAGATAAATAAGCTTATGCATGTGCGTACATATAAAGTTTCTTCCTCCCTTATTTCATATATGCACACACACACACATACACACACAAACATACACACAAAGTGAAATCTAGCATTATCTGTATTAAAACCCTGCTGTCTTCAACCTAGAGCGCCCCGTTACGAAGCCTTTCCCACACAGGAGAATCGGTGACCGCATGGCTGAGGGAGCTGGGCCAGGGAAGGGCCGAGCCTGCAGCCCGCGTGAGCAGCGCAAGGGCCATGCTGTGCTGGGGCACTTCAAGGGTACAACCTGCTCCCTATCTGCCCGCACAGCTTGTGTTGAAAGAACTTTTGCACTGACGAAGCAAGAATTTTCTCCTAGCAGCAGCACCGGGACAATTAAACCACTCTAAGCCCTGATGCCTTCAAGCACTGCTACTTCAGCAGTGTACTTCCTCCTCTTTCCCAACACGCCACAAGCTCCTGTATAGCATATTTCTGTCCATTGGAGTGCTAGGTGGAAAAGAGCAGTTAGATCACCTGGTCGGTCCATCTGCTTGGCAATACTTTCTTCAACTTTCTAACTCAAGTGCTGCTCAAAAAAACTTTCCACTGACTCAAAGGGTGTTTCACCTGAGTAAGTCCTAAGTAAAGTCCATGAGATTTAGCCACCTCAGTGTTGGTACAAGAAGATCTGTGGAGAAACGCCCCTTGCTTTTTTGGTGTCGGGCCAGCAGGGTGGAATGGGAAAGCATGAGGAACATTTTGTGAATCAGCCTTTTCTTACCACACAGAGGTCTGGCAGGAAATTCTCCCGCCGGTCCGACCATGCCCAGTTCCTGGGCATCGCTGCCAGCTCTGTGCACTGCAGGGGCCCCCTGGAGGAAATAACAGGCTGGAGGCTGGAGCGGCCTCTGCAGTCTGCCACACAGATGACCCTCCCAAGGGCTCTTCTTCCAGTTTATAGAGATCACCAGGACTTTAGACCATTAGTAATTTTTTAAGGTGTTTTTGTTCTTGAGAGCATGAGCCCTCTGCCTGTTTTACAATATGATATGAGTAAGATGTCTCCCTCAATCCACTCTCCGAACTATATATTCCAGCCTACTTAAATATTGTCCCTCCAACTTTGGGCTCCTGAACCTTTCCTATATCTACATGCTGCAAAGAGAGCGACTTCGGCCAGCAAGAAGGCAGATCTGAACGAAATAAAGGCAGTAGCCTTTGTCAAAGATGCCCTTACAGCTTCATCATGTCAGTCACTATTGATCTGACAATCTGACTGATTTCAAAATGCAAAAATATTTGTGGCCATTCTGAAGGAAGAGAAGTATAAGTTAACCTATTGCACAGGGTAAAAGACCTTGATTTAGAAATTGGTCTTCTAGCTAGAAACTTCAGCCAACAGAAAAAAAGAGCTTGATCTGTACATAATCCATTTAAATAGAAATTGACCACAGTGATAAAAATAAAACTTGTTTGAGCTCTTTCTTCAGAGTATGTGATAAAAAAATATTGAAGATAGGTAGTTTCTTTTCATTGGTTTGGATGGATTTCATTCATGCAGCTCTTATCTCCGTGAAACACTTCAGTAGATTTTCTTTTTCCTCCAATTATTCAATCTTCTAAAAATCAGTCTGGTATAGTAAAATCCTAGTCCCTGCTTGTGGATTTTGCCATTACATAGCTAACACAAACAAAATCTCATCCAGAGGCTCCAACAATTTTTAATAAACCTACAATAGCAGATCGACTCTATGTTTCTGAATGATGAGTGTAAACTAAATACTAAAAATATAAAAAGATCTTATGTAGCCCAATGTCTGGCCTCAGCTATATAAAGGAAAGTCTGAAATAATTCAATAGGTCTAAAAGTGACACAGAGTCTCAGAGGAGATCGTGATTTGTAACTTTCATACATGAAGTGGGTGAAGTGGCTCTAGGTATATTATTTTCTCATCATATCTGCAGAGCGGCAATTATATTCATTTCAGTGAAAGTCATGATCACATCAGTGTTAGAACTATGTAAACTATTCCAAGATAAACTTTGCATCATTTCAGATATTGGTGATAAATCAAACCTCAGCAGAGTTGAGCTGAAAAATTATATCGAATGTATTGACAGATTTGTTCATGTTAATTCATCAGTCAATTCAGCCTATGAGTCAATGAGCAATACATTCACCCAACAGAATCCCACATATCGAGAATAAAGATACTTTTCCATGTGGTTAAGGCTCTCTGATTACTACCAGCTAATTTCTAATGAGGCTGAGCTATAATTTGCAGGTTTGCTTCAAGTCCAACTTCCTCCATCCTCAAAGCCAAGTGTTACATCAAATAAGCCTCAAAATTCCCACTTAATTTTGAGTTCCACTTAACTCCTTGACTATCTGCCACTGCTCCCTCCCATTCCCACAGCTATTATTTACATACACACACACACACACACACACACACACACACACACACACACACACACACACACGAACATTCATGTTCCAGTGCCATTGGCAGTATAAGGGCCTTAAGCTGAAAGGGGCCATCTTTTGATGTAGAACATCTGTGGCAAAATTCATCCTTTCCCACAGGATCTCCTCAAGTTTCCATCTCATGTGAACCTAAAATCAGAAGACAAAAAATTGTAAATGTGAAAGGGAGGCTTTAAGAGCTCCAGAACATGCAAAACATCCATGCGTTCATGTTCCGAAAAACCCAGATCATCAGGTTTCCTAAAGCCTCTGACAGTACCAAAATCAAACACAGAATGAGAATCCATAAGCAAAATATAATTCCAGATTTTCAGCCGATGTTAACGAGCAGGGCTATGCTGCTTACCTCAGCCTCAGCTGATCCATTATTATTTCTTTGCTTTTCTTTGCATGTAAGTACCATTCATATCCAGAAGCATTCGGCATATTTTCTTTTGTATATTCTTTTACTCTGGTTATTTGACTCACTACCAAAACAAATAAACTAAAATAGCCCTACACACATGTCTATTGTATCGTATCCACAAAGGATTCTGTTATTATATATGCAGAAGCGGAACTTCTAGAAAATAAAACACGAAACAGTTTGAGTCTCTAAGGCCAATTACAACTACTCTGATTTAAAAGGATTATAGAGAAGCAGGCTCTGTGCAATAATTTCCAGTCTAATTACAATTTACAAAGAATCTTCATTGTTGTCAAAAATATTTAATGTGCCTTGGCATTTAGCAAATAATCTAATTCGATTTTTTTTTTTTGGTCACACAACATGATCGCACACAATTCTACGAGCTGTTTACAGTGAGCAAAATTATCCTTGCAGCTAGATAGTTAGATCCTTCTGAATTGGTAATCAAACATGATTGTGATTACACTGAATTTTTAGTGCTGTCACAAGTGTGCCCTTACTAATCGCAGGACTATGAGAATAGCTGCAAAACCCTAAGCTTTATGAATAAAATTCACCATGAGAGCAAGAAAGAGAGAGAGAGAGAGAGAATGACCGGTCTTTAGTAGGATTATTTGCTGTCTAATAGAGGTCAGAACCCCAATACAGTTTAACAATATAACAGGCATACACCTAAATGGATATGTCAGTTTTTACAGTATTAAATTATTTAGCAGTAATTACCCAGCATGTGGATACTATAAATGTAGGTCTTATAAGTACGAGAAAATAGTCTGCTTTGTTCATTCAAATTGATGGTTTGTCGGCCAGCTATAAAAGTACCGACAGTTGCCAGCATTCTACGTTGTATTGCACTTCCGGCAAGCAAGAAGTGGCTACAGGCCTTTTTTTGGTGGAGGAAATTTTAAAATTAAGCTCCAGGCTAGTGACAAAGACAGATTAAAAATGTAAGGTGGAGAGCTCTATCTTTTCACAGAGCGGGGAAAGTACAAATGGAGCAACCCAATGGGTCTAAAGAGACCTTGCTCCCTGCAGCCAGAGTCCTCCTTCTGGCTCCAGAAGAGCCTGTGTAACAATCCAGTCTACACTGGCTTTTCTGCTAAGGTTCCCAAGACAGCTGAGAGTTATGAAGACGAGTTTTAGAGGTGATAGGTCTGACTGATTCGCAGAAAATAAAAATACCGTCTCTTGTTATGTGCTGCTCAACCTTGATTCGAAGACCAACAGAAGAAAAACTCCATTGACCAAATGCCAGCAACTGAGCCATCCACATTTACACGAAGAAATATGTAGGACATCATAAGATTTTTTTTGCAGCGAGGTCCTTTAGATTCTGCAGCAAACCATAAAGTCTGCAGCAGCTTCCTTCAGTATCTTCATGCTGACATTTTAATTAATTAAATATAAATCTGAATGATACTGTTAATAAAGAAGTATCTATCTGCCTTATTTATTTTGACACTAGATTCTCACCTTGAAGAATAAAGGATATAGTGTAGGTAGCAAGATAAGCATTTTGTGTGTTTTTTCCCTTAAAAAGACAAACAGTGAAATACTGTGAATACAGCTGAATCAAGAAGGTCCTATATATTTAAGTGAAAGTTATGTCATTTGAATATGCATCTTTACATTAGAGAGCTAACAACATTTAGAGAAGAATTTCAAAATTCACATTGCTCAGTAATTATTTTAGTCTGTCATCAGATTCAGGAAAACAGCCCTGCATCACTTTATACTCAACATAACATTCACAAAGGTGAAGGAGTCTTGGTACACTCTGTGATGAATTCCAGGTATGTGAGCTACAGTTTGGATCCTTCAAAAAACAGAAAAAAGGTAGCTATGGCCTTTAGGCAAATGAATGACAACTATCTGTACGGAAGTGGGTAAAAGTAGTTACTTCACAGCAGACTGGAAAATAAAGAACTTCAGTATTTTTGTCATATCGGAGAAGCTGTTCTCTGACTCAGTGCCATGGTATTTGCATACATTACAAAACTTCTCCATACCAATTGTGTTGCAGATGCTAAATCATCATGGACAATTTTATAACCCATACAGATCCATTCAGGGATGGGGTACACGTTCATCCGTTTTTTAAAAGACGATAAGCATAAAATAGATAGCAAGCATTTTGTTGTTATGACAATTTGGCATCTTCTGAGCAAATGTATTTGCTTACTATATATACATCTTCAAGCTGTCAAGTAATTGGACAACCATTGCCCTCTCCTCATATTACAAGTTTGATTAAAATGGCAGAGGCCAGATGCCCAGCTCACTCACAGATTCTTTAATTAGAGGGTCTCCTGAACCTCCGAACCACTTGAATAAAAAAAGAGCAATTAACACTTTTCCAGGGCTCCCTTCGTCCATCTGTCACAGCACAGGTGAAAAAAAAAAAAGAAAAGAAAGAAAAGAAAAGGGGGGGAAAAAAGGAAAAGGAGAAAGAAAGAAGGAAATGATGATAATGGATCCCTCTTCCAGAGAGCACTGGACTCTGAGTGTGCTCCTCCAGTCAGCCCATCGAAAACCTCCGTCCCTCCCCCTGCCGAAGATGAAAAGCCTCTAGGTTTTCAAATATGCTAACTGCACAGTGCATTGTCTTGGGGAGAAAATCATGTGAAAGCTACACAGACGGGCACAACATGTTTTTAATCACCCCCATTTCCATCAGGCAAGAAAGCCTCACAAAGCTCGGTCGGTTGGATGCAAGGGCTTGACATGTGAGGGCATCCCGCGTCCCACCCCCTCGCGGCCCCCCCAGCCACGCTCACTATCAAACGAGATCTCTTATCAGCCTTAGTTAGATCATAATGAAATAATTGCAGGACTCAACTGAGGGTGACTGCAGTGTAGTGAGGTGAATTAATTTTTCCACCACAGCAGGGCATGTCAGATCTGGCCACGAGCAGGTCAAGCCATTATTTTTTGTGGGTGTGTGAGAGTGATTGACTGGATCTCAGCAACGACTGCAGATGCAAAGAGGTTTGGGGGACTATTTGTGGGAGAAAAACAAAGTTGCACCTCAGCTTTGCTTTATCCTTTACAGGGTAGATGAAAATGAAAGCAAAACAATGTGAAACTTAACACAGACAGAACCTCCTTAGTCAGATTAAAAAAAAAAAACAAAAAACCTCATGCAACTTACACAGCTTCAAAAATTTCATCAGGCATCTGCAAAATATGCAGTTCAAGCCACTCCAGGGAGGATGCTGGGTTTTTTTTTAATTAAAGCTTATAATAAGTTTATGGTTAAAATGTTAGAAATATGCAACTTCTAATGATCAATATCACAACTCACAATCCCATAAACAGGACCTCTGCATTGAAGATAAAACACTCTGTATGGCTCAGAGAGGTATTCGGATTCAAATGCTTCGAAACGTTGTATTGAAGGCCAGACAGCACATTATCTCCTTAGCAAAGCCAAGAAAACATCTATCTTTTTTGCCCAGCTATTTAGGGGTAGAGAGGATTGTGATTTTGAACATTTCCTGTGTTTTCAACGTTTATAAAAATTCCTGCTTTTGAGAATTTTGGTAAAAGAAAATAGCTTCTTATCTGAAAATGAGCTACACATTTTAATCAAAAGTTATGTAAACCTTAGAAAAGCTATCTTACAATTCTGATTTTTCTCTTCAGAAGACAACGCCTGAAAGAAAATTAAAATTAAAAAAATTAAAAAATAAAATTTCTACTAAAATTTTTCTACTAGCTCTGTGCTTGCATGTCAAATTCTTACATGCTGCCAGCACAGTGTTTTCATTCACCAGCAATAAAAAAAAAATGTGGAGCTTCTACTAATATAGTGCTATATTACTTGGTAAAAGCTATTTTTTTCTCTTTTTTTTCTTTTTCTAACTAGCTACTACTGAGCGAAAAGCCGGTCAGAATTCTATGGCTGTGTAGTACAATGCTTCCAAGAACGATGTTCTGAAGAAGTCATTTTCACTGAAGCCATCCTCAGTATCTGCGTCAACTCAGAGAAATCCCCTGACAATTTCCATTGTGGCCATGAAGAGGAAGCACAATGTCTTGCCTCAAGAAATGGAAAATGCTAGTTGAAGTTCACGAGCTCTTGCAAACTACTAGTAAAAACCAGGAAGGATGAGTACTTGGAGACCAGTGGAACCTTACAGAGGAATGAAATTAGGTAATTAACCAGTATGATTTTAATGTAAAACACTCGAGGCTGAAGTGACTACTAAAAGCCGGCATTAGGAAGAAAACACACCTGTGCTACAAACTTTACGTTTTCCCCTCATTCTCTTCCAGAATCCAGAACTAACGAGAAATGCGGTGCTAGTCGCATTCTGCATGCATTTGCCCTCGGTGGCTAAAGGGGGGAGAGACATTTTCAGATATGACTTTGTTAATTCCCTTCTGTTTCTTTTTTCCCATATAATTTAGAAAATGTGAAGGGGATGAGGGAAAGGAGCACAATTCAGTCTTCTCTTGTTAAAGGTAAATAAGATGACAAAAAAAAATATTGCAAACATCTATATAACCCCCAAGCTGTGCTTTCTTAATTACAGAGCAGATAGAAACATCTCTAAAATACCCCTGGCAATTATTCACCAATTTTTCTTCTTAGCGACTTTCCAGGTCCAGTCACCTCAGAGGCTCCAGTGCACCCTCCTGACAAGCTGAGTGAGAACAACGTGATTATTTAGCACCGAGAGAATACTAAGCCTAATACTACAGCACCTCAGCTGAAAGACCAATAAAAAAAAAAACCATTTCTCAACAAGATACTAACGCTAGCTTATCCTAGCAGCCAGCGAGAGGTACTCACAGCTCTTACCTCCCGAAGAAGGGAAAGAAGACAGTCAAGAGGGCGTGAAGAAGAAGAAATGAAGCGGAAAGAGGACAGACTTGCTCTCAAACTTTCCAGGCCTGGTTTCTTTTGCTTTGGCCTAAGCTGCTGGCTCACCTTAACTCCTCACTCGTGCAAACTGCACAGTCAGAGACAGCATGCAAGAAATTGTGCATCAGGCTATTTTTAAGGAGCATTCTTTGTCAGTAGTGTTCTTATTTTCTTGTTGCTTTACATATACATAAATATATATATAAAAAAATTCATACATATATAAGTATATACATGTTTTTCTCCCCCATGTCCCATCCCTGGAGAGCCTGTCAGGCCTGTCAGCCTCCCTAGTTAACCCCTGGGCTTCCACTCCCTGTCTCTCAGGCAGAGGAACTTCTCACTGAATTAAGCCGCTGAGCACATGTTGCTAAGAGAGGAAAAGAGCCAGGTCAGATTCTGGCCCTGATAGTAAGCACTGCGGGAAATCTGCAGAAATATTTCTCAACAACCCTGTGCCAGCAAAGAGACAGGAAGAATAGGCAGGGAGATAGCACCTTTTTTAAGTGGGGAGGAGTGAAAAATGTCCCATCAGGTCCCAAAGTCAAATATTTTCTGTGCTGGTATGATTCACAAGAACACCTAGGCTCCTTCATATTGAAGGGTCATTTTTCCCAAGCCACCCCAACACTGGGGAAACAGAAAGTGGCCTTTTCCCCATTCATTGGCCATTATTAAATCTGTTTAATAATACATTCTTCTACTGCATTTTCTGCTATTTCCCATTGACTCTGCCCTGGAGATGGATACCTCCCCTAACTTCAGCGACCTTCTGACAATCAAAAAATACACACAATACAAAAAACTGTTCTGCAGGGTGCACACCTGCGTTTTATCACACCCCCTATTTTCCCTCCCTCCTTCCTCCCGCTGACGTGCCTTGAATTCTATGTATTCTATGAATACATAGAATTTCCCCTGCTAGAGATTGCAAGACCCTCTGGGCAGAGACCTTGTCTTTTTGCATGTTTGAAAAGTGCGTCTCCTTTTGCTAGAGCTCAGCCCTTCACCATTCTTCCTTCTCTTCAATAACACAGAGCTTTACTCCCTCTCTGACATAAAATCCTACTTTAAAAATGCTTTCATATTGTTATGGGTCTTGAAGCCCCAGTGAGTAGCTGGAATGGGATGTGTTCTATAAATGGCATAAATGCTGACTGATAATATCATGTGTTAATTGGCAATATCTGTGTTCAGTAGGCTCCTGCAATATGTGTTATATCTCATTGACTAGTTATGTACTCGTGATACTAGGTATTAACTATTTACAGGATAAATGTGTGTTCCTTTCAAGGAAGCATGTGAATTTAGTAGTTTTGTTTAATTAGCCTTTATGGCCTGTCAAAGTCTGGAAAGTGAAGAGAGCATCCATCCAATGTGACATACTGTCAAAACCAGGCAAAGCAGCAGCGTCTGCCCTGCGCTACCGTTCCCTCAGAAACATTCCCTTGAGATAATCGTCTCAGCAGCATCAAATTCTGGGCAGTTCTGACCTGACCGGAAGCTCGCAAAAGGCAATGGGCGTCTTCCACAGACTTTGCTGGTTTTCAAGGGCATAATGTTGCTCCTTTGGTCTTAGCAGTTAGACAGTACTCAGTTCCCTCCAGGACTGCTCCAGTTAAGATGAGAAAACAGTGACATGCTACAGTGACGTTCTCCTGTTTTCTTTTTCTCTCTCTCTTTCTTTTTTCACAAAACCTGATGTTTGCTCCTCTGTGCACAAAGGGAGTACAAGGCAGTGACTTCCGTACTCAGAATTCACCACCGAGCTCCGCACCCCACTCTCTGTCCCGCTCCTGTCTCCCGAGGCCGGTTCACAACTGCTCCACCTGGATTTCTGATGGCTTTTCTGCCACTGAACACTCAGCAACTGCAAACCCAGTGTCCTCTCCCCTGTGTTTGCCACCAAAGAAATCCCCCTGCCAACATGCTCGGCTCTGACCTAGCATGTGCTGTCTGAAATCCCTCCATTGTCTGCGCCTGTTATTTTATTCCTATATAAAGCGGCTCAATTGCTTCTTCTCCGGAGCCTGAAAAGGAGTGTTTGGCAAAGCTTCTGATTTTAATGAGATATATTATTGTCTTTGGATCAAAGGCTCACTTGATGGCAGCTATTAGCACCTTTCACCATAACAGTAATTTAAAGGTGACCACAGGCATCTTCTGTTTACTGCTTAGCAGTACCCCATCTTTCTTCCACCCCGATTTGGGAGGAGTGCGGATACATACTTGACCAAGAATGAGCTCAGTGCATGTGTTCACTGTCAACAAAGGTGTAGAAGGGGAAGAGGGATTCTTGCTATTATAATCCACACTATTTCCTTGCAAATTCAGGTGGAATAAAAGCTTAAAGTACTTTTCATCCTTTTGCAGGCACCACTGTAATCGCTTCACCTACGCAGCAGACTTTACCTAACGAGCCTCCAATATAAACTAGAGCCTTCACTTCTCGAGGATTGTAAAGGAACATAACTAGCATACATTTTTTGTCATGCCTAAAACATTACTATTGGGTGGAATTGCTGGTTAACTAGGCTGGGAATTCATTTTAGGGAATTCAGCTGCCTCCTTTCCCCTCTCCTTCCGCACACCCTCCTGCCATGGCTGGTAAATCCTGGTGGATGAAAAACAAACTTTCTTCTAACAGCGTAAGATTTAAATTAGGCCATTTCTGAACTCATTTTATTAAACTGCCAGACTTTACCCTATGCAGGACTGAACTGATAATCAACTGATATTATCTGAGAGTAATAACTAATTTATGTTGCTAGGATCACAGATTTGATTTTCCAGGGTGTCCAGTTCATGCACTGGAGAATGCCAGGTCCCCAGCATGTCATTTTTCACAATCAGCTCATGATATGCAGTTAAGAACTGTTACATGTTAAAAGCCATTAAACGTGCTAACATCTTCTTCTATCTTCCAAACATTTACTACACCAGGAGCACAGGCACATGGCTGAACAGATCATCATCCTTTGCATGGTATTAATGTTGCATATAACCACTATTTATTATAGGGCTACAAAAAAGGAAACAAGGAAAATGAAACACTTGCTCTGTCTCCAAGAGCAAGGGTTTAATGCTGTCGGTTTGCATGACCTATAAAGAAATTTCACGTAACTATTCTTGTCAATCATGTTCAAATGGCTCAGCCCTGCCCTTTTTGTGTTGCTCTACCTTCTATCCATTGTGCTTGCAACCACCCCTGCCACCCTTGTAGCTGTTAAAGCAAAACGTTCAACTGCAAATTGTTAATTTCTGCTGTTATACTGAACTACCGTGTATGCAGTTTATTTTTTATAATGATTTCCAATTAAATATCACTAATTCAGTCTTAACATCTCATTTTTTACTTAACTTCAAAGACGACGAAGCAACTTATACACCAAATTAATTATGTCTATTATCACTTAAAGAAATCCACTTAATTCTGTCAAGCCTGGCAAATGATATAAAAATGTTGGTTTGATAATATTAACATCAACAACTTAAACTGCATTTAAACCAAGGAAGAAGAAAATAGAAATAATTAATTGCTCGTCACAAATCTGCCCAATATGGAATGCCATGTGGTTCTGCTTTTCTAATAAATTAGTTTTCTTTCTCTGCATTATTCTTTGTTAGGTACATAAGTAGTTAAAGGAGCATATTGAAAAATGAACAATCAGGCTAACAAGGAAAGTGATTAAAAGTTATTAAAACCAGAGCCAAAATACTGAAGAAGATGTAGAAGTTTTGAAATTTTGTCCCAAGTGAACCGGCTTAGGCTAGCTGAGAGGCGTTTACGTTTTTCCTTGTACCCTTTTGCTTGTATTTCTCCCTTATCCAAAGGGAGAAAAATTTATGATGAAAAATAAAACAAAAAAATAAAGGCGAGAAACTGGGACAAGGACATTAATTTATGCATTAAAACTCAGGAAGGCAGTGACAACATTCAAACAATCTTAGGTCTCCAACGTTATCAATGCTTGTGCTGCGATGAGTTTTCTAGGGCTCTGCACAGGAGACAGGTATGTCTGAGCAGACCTAACTGTCTTTGTTTCAAACAAGGGCCGAATAGAGGGGAGAGCAGACAGTAGCATCCTTTTACCTCTCCTCTTTGCTCAGCTCCCTCTCGAGAGCCCAGCAGTCAAAGGGTGCAGTTAATGTGGGCATGGGCGGGTGTCACCACGATCTAAACAGACAGAGCAGAAATGAATTTCCCCACCAGAGATTAGCCAGCAAATTAAGCTAGATCTCCCTGATGGGAAACGCAGTGATGGAAAGTGCCCAGCTCCTCGCCACGCTCCTCAGAACGGCTCCTGCCCAAGGTGTCCCACCACCAACAACCGATTTCTCGGCACAGCTGGGGCGGATGGGTGGGGGCCAGGAGAAAGTGGTGGCCGTTGGCTGCTGGTGTGCACTCCCCCGGCTCACAGACCCCTACGCTCCGCGCTAGACCGGAGACAAAACTTTGATGAAGGCATGTCCTGCAAAAGCTTCCCACAAAATATAGAGTCAGACCCTCCGCAAGGATGTCTCACCATTACTCCATTTACCTCAAAGGAGCAATGTTGACTTACACAAGGTGATGGTCTAAAGTCTCGTATTTATTCACAGGGCACAATCCCATTCAAGTGTTTGGAGTGCCCCTGGTAATAAGCACTTCGAAGTAAGTGTTTGCAGAGTGAGGCAGTATTTATTTATTTTGTAACATGAGAAAATCCCCCTCTCAGTTTGCCAGGCCATGTTCTCAGACATTTTTCTCATTTTATCTTTCGAGGAGATGTTAGCCAGGTGCAAACCATTACTAGAACTGGCTTCCAGAATGTTCTTTCTGAGGGAAATTTTGCAAATTCAAAAGAAAAAATATCCATATCAGAATGAAAAGTGGAAATTTCAAAATTTCTTATAGGAAGGAATTCTGGGACTGGGGAAGGCTATAGTAAATAGTTGAAATGTTTTGGCTAGAAGTGCTGAAATCATATTCTGGGTGGAAGTCCAAGCTAATATGTTTGCAGTTCAGCCCTAAGACCACTGCACCAGAACAAGGTGCCCAGGAGCTCTGAGGGGCCCCAATACCTCCTGCCACAGTGCTAGGGGCTTGAACTCAAGACCTACAAGTGCACTGCGCAACTCCAGAGGTGCGGCACCAGCGGCAGGGTGGAGGTCCGGGGCTGCCCACGGCGGGGCTGATGGACTGCAGAAGACCAGCCTGGCTTTGATAGACATCAAACAGAAACATAAAAGCCCAGCTGCTTAATTCATGCTGTAACAACTCACACCTTGTACCTTTAGAGGTCAGCCTCCAGCATTCAGCCAAGACAGCAAGCTGTAATAAGAGCTCTCTGTCATCACTGAAATCCATATATAAGGCTGATCCAAAGTTCATAGAAGATGGCAAGTTTTCTATCAGCTTCACTATTTACGAAGACCTTAATGGACCTTAGTTTTCACATATTCATTACTGGGTTTCCACTAACTAAAAGAAGTGGTTTTATTATCCAGTGCTTGAATCCAGTCCTAAGATGTACTGATCAGATGACCTCAGCACATGAAAGAGGAATCTCTGCTAAGCAGGGAGACCGGACTCTTTGCCCCTGTACAACCCCTTTGCTCCGCTTGAGTGGCATAAAGGAGATATAATCCATCCACGGATTGCCAGTACTGAATTCCCCACACAGATGAATATTTTCTACTGGCATAAAACCAGCAGAGCCATTTCCTAATGCCAACCTCACCTCCTTCTCAGCAAGGCAGAGATGGAAGGAGACATATCTGGGGAGGCTGTTTGAGGATTTAATCTCCACTCTGTCACCAGAACCTCAGTAGCAAAGATCCCTTCACCAGCTGTTTCAAATCAAAGTAACAGAGTAGTATCTTAACTCACATGGGAAAAGTACAGCCAAGAAATCAGGGAGCCAGTCTTCTACCAAGCAGATCCTGGAGTAGGAGCGAACTTGGTCTTCTGCATCTTAGTTTCATTCCACTAGCCTCTGTTATCAGGAAACAAGGTGAAACTGAGCAATACTCACCTACAAGTTATAGAGATACATATGAATAATTTAATAACCAGCTGGAGGAGAAAAGATTGAAGCTCTTGGACCAGCAATGAAAGAAAGCTGCAAAGTCAAAGCCTTTCTCCCTGGCAAATGCCCAACAAGCAGCTATTTCTGATTTGCACACGCAAAGTGTGTTTATATCTGTCATGCAAATTCATATGCAAAAGAGGGACTGTGCAGCAAAAATTACCCCTTGCAGATTTCCCCAGTTGTCCCTGCTGGAGAGTGCACAGTGTGCTGAGGAGAGCTTGTCCAGCCCACTGCAAATCTTTGACAAGAACCCTTTTCTAGCACATGGTCCTAAGTGGTATCAAAAATAGTAATTCAGCCATCTCCAAGCAAACAAAAACAGAGTCTGCAAGAGACAAGAGGCTGCCAAATCTGAAGTGATGCATGTAACGTTTCTCTTTCAGGAAGAAGGGATGTTTTCTCTTTCATCTGTTTTTTGTTTGTTCATTTGGTTTCATTCATTTACAAGAGTTTCCTTTTAACCAAAGGGGAAAAAAGTTGGTGTTTATTTACATCCTCTCTGCATAATAAGGTCCTGGCCCTTACACACATAAGCGTAGTCCCATTTAAGTCAATGGGATTGCTCGCCTGAGGAGAGAGTTAAGTAAGTACCAAAATCCTTGAAGGAACAGGGCATAAAATAGCTACCTATTGGCATAAAATAACTATATCTATTGCAGAAACCTAAATAATTCAATTATGCAGTTGTTCTCCCTTCTCCTTGTTTAATCCATTAAGTGGTGTTTCGTTATGTTGTTAAAACAATATAAAGTTATCACAAGAGTTAAGGAGGCAGCACCCGGTCTGATTTCCATGCTGCCCGACAGGCAGCCCTTTGTTATAATCATCATAATAATATTAAGTAAAAGATAAGGACCGCTGTCAAAAAGTTAATCATCAAAAGCTGGAAATCACAGAGTGAATCTGTCAGTCGTCTGAACCGGACAGGGTCATGAAAATGAAAGGGAAAGAACGCGCAGTCCGCAGACGATGCTTACATGCTAATAAAAACCAGCCAGGCAAAAACATATATGCACAAGGCTGAGCAATTTGTCACCCTGGGCTATCATGGCTGTTCCCCTGCCTATTGTAACAATGCCAGCATTCAAAATAGTCAGAAAGGAGCTTACAGGAGCTGAATGCCAGCACATGTGTTTTTCCAGCTGGAGCTGAGTCCTGGACCAGCTTCTGAATTCTACTTTAAGTTTCTTACTCTCTCCCTGAAACAGGAAAAACACATAATGCAAGGACTGAAAGCCCTAAAATAAAATGTCGAAGAGAAAGTAACGCTGGAAAGAGTCCTAAAAACATAGCTGCGAATTGGAAAGTGTTAGCCGTCCCCCCGCTGCGCACATCCCTTCCCCTCGGCAGTGCCTCCCTCGGCTGCCCTGGCCTCGGCGCGGGAGCCCGGGGGATCGCGGACCCCGGCGCCTCCGTCCCCCCCCCCCCCCCCCCCCCAGGCGCCGGGGCAGCGAAGGGGGTCCTCGAAGTTTCCCTCCACCTGGCATTGAACACTGCACCTCCGAAAACTCCCAAATGCTTCGATCCCTTCACTGTTTGGGTCTTGCGGTATTGGCAGAGCCTCCTTCTCGCCCCTTCTTCGGTTGGAATAGTTCAATACTGTGCAAGTGCTTGTTCAAAAAAAAAAAAAATAGTTTGAAACCCACTCCAAAGTTTACAGTCATCTACTCCAAGCATAATCATTTCAAACACTGCAGCACTTCACATTTGGTTAAAACCACTTCAGTCTAGAAGTGATTAGAGGTTGAAGATTTGCAGTTTAAAATTTAAATTAAACTGTTTAAAATTATTGGAACACTTCACACATTTAAAGCAAATAATTTTTATTTATTTATTTATTTATTTATCTGTCCTCCCAGCAGTTCTGGATTTTCATTAGAAAAACCAATGCAAAGGCAGCTATTATACAATCGAGAGGGATCAGAAGTCAGATTTAGGCTTTCAAACCACAATAACTCGCAAAAGAGAAAGTTTTGAAAATGACTGTGTTTCCTCAACAGCAAGAAGAACAAAAATATCTGTAGCTATATATAGAGAGAAGCATAGGAATAGATAATAATTGTGTGTGGTTAAAGACTTTTGCTAAAATATTACCTCAGATCATTTGCAACTAAATTCCTTCATTTATAAAAAGCCTATAGCAGAGGCAAGTAAATACACTGTACTTTTAATTTCATTTCATTTTAGCTTTCTAAAATTTTGTATTTTAGTGAGACAAATTAATAGACAGAAAGTAAAAATAAATCCTCTTCTCTAAATGAATATTTCTTTTCCTTTCCCTCCCAAAGATACAGGCAACAATCCCAAACTCAACACTCCTATGAATTTAAGTGGCACAACATACTAGCTATATTTGACCTGTAAACTAATCTGCTACCTGCTATCACAGAATTTCATCCTCAGTTCCTCCAAAGAAGCACAGGTGCTTGTGTCAAGTTGCAGATCACAATTTAAAATAGAAACCACACAGCACATACATACGCAGGATCCCTCAAGTCAGAAATAAGCTGAGACATTATATACAGCATAGTCCTATGTTTTTTAACTTGAAAGGGCTGACGAAGCAGGCTGAAAAATAAAATATTTCATCGTTTACATCACTCCTAAAAACAGGCAATCCCCAATTTCAAATTGGTTGGGAGGGATAAGAGGAAGGCAGCGTCTGAGACATTTCGAAAACAAATCTTTGTTCCAGTTTTTCATTACCCACAGGCAGGGTGTTGCACGCTGGTGGAGAGCAAGGAGCTCGGCAGCAGCAGCCCAGGTTGCTGGTGCTGGTGCTATTAGGCAGCCGCAGAGTCACGGCGCAGCCTCTCTATTCCGCTTCTCTGAAATACTGATTCGATGGCATCGGCCTTTGTGCATGGATTAACTGGAACCATGGTTTTCTTTTGTTTCTTCCCTCAAGGAGGGAGTTGGAAAAGAAGGCAGCTCTCAGATGTCGTTTTTTAAGTACCCTTAAGTATACATACATATATATAATGTATGTATGTATGTGTGTGTGTGTGTGTTTGTGTGTGTGTGTGTGTGTATCTCACCAGGTTTCATCAGTGTTCTCCAAGCTTCAAAGATGGTGAAGGGTCTTTATAGTTAGCAAAGGGTCATTTACAGTTAGTTTTTTACAGCATTAGGATTCTTTAATATTGCCACAGAAAAGTAAGAAACATAAAAATAGACGAAAAATCAAACCTAAGACGTACAACACCATGTTTATCAATACTAGCTTGCAAACCCCCTAGAAGGGGACACTAGCTGAGACCAGCAAGCCCATTTTCATCTCTCCCTCACATTTCCTTCTTATTATCATCAGCTAACGACCCACACTTCCTCACCAGGTTCATCAGTAGCAGGAGGTGTAGGTGACAGATTAGTTGTGCAAGTAGCGTCAGACCCCATACCGATTCTTCACTGGTGGGAATCCCCATGTAAAACCAAAAAAGGGGAGGGGGGGGTCAAAGGGGGAGGGGGTAGGGAAAAAAAGAAGAGGAAAAAAATAGAAAAAAGAGAAACTTTTTCCCCAAGTACGAGCAAGTAATACTCAACACTTGTGCATTTGATATTCAAATCTTTTATGATCTTTATATTAAAACTTCCTACTTGCCACATGCCTTTTTAAGCAGTACTAGTCTTTGACACACATGCTAAAATCTACCCAGTGTGTTAAAGTTATTGAACTGTTGCGAGCTTCCTGACAACAGTGCTCTGCTAATGCCAGTTTTGATTCCACTGACATTAATCTTAGTAGGGCTGAGATGCTGTTAATACTTACTTCCTAAGCGAGGTAACCCCTTCAAAGGCTGACACACACCACCTCGCCTTGTTCATCAAATGTATAATCTTACTAAATGCTGTAATCTTAAATCCCAACCTAGAGTAACTAGCAGTGCTTACATTATCATTTTTCTTTAAAGTTCATCGAAAGGGAAAAAAAATTATCTGTTAAAGAATTGCAGATTTCAAAGACCCAACAATCAGAACTTAGGACCAACATCTTCTCGATATGCTGCACCGCATCGCTTATTAAGCTTTAACATTGACACAATCTAAGATTATTCATGCTTTTCTGCCAGTCCACCCACGCTTCCATGCACACAACACACATGAATCTTCCAGAAGGTCCCACTGAAATTTTAAAGAGCTCTTTTTTTTCCCATTTGACAACATTACATCCTCAAATTAAAAAGGGGGAATGTGGTTATAGCATATGATGTAGAAGGAATTATAAAAATGGCCCTTCATTGCCAGTGCTACTCAATGACAGCTCATTTTCTTGTGCCAATAGGAAGAACAAGATTAGAAGTGACTCTAATTCTTACCCAGACTTCAGGCCGGTGAAAGTCAAGTTAAAGAAATAAGGCTCTCAGTCTCTGGAGGGCAAGGGTACCAGTCACTTATTTCTTATGAACACTTGCTGACATGTGCACTAAGCATAATAATAATAATTTTATTTATAAAGTGCTCCCCCGCCGAAGTGCTTGGGGCATTGTACAATATCATAAAAGCAATTTAAAGTACATTTTAAAACACAGGAAATAATGGACCACCCTCTAATAATAATAATTTTTATTTAGAAAATTATGACAAGAACACTGGCCTAATGTTAGGCACTCCCATTCGCTGCAGCAGAAAAGGAAAGAAGGAAAAAGAAGAGAAGAGAAGAGAAGAGAAGAGAAGAGAAGAGAAGAGAAGAGAAGAGAAGAGAAGAGAAGAGAAGAGAAGAGAAGAGAAGAGAAAAAAGAAAATAAAAGAAGAAGAAAGGAGAGGAGAGGAGAAGGGAAAAAAGAAGGAGAGAAAGAGAGAGAAAAAGAAAGAAAGAAAGAAAAAAGAAAGAAAAGACAGAAAGATCTTTTAACTGTTTTTGATTTACACATTTCAAGGCTCCTAAAGCATCTGGGTTTAAATAAATCACACACATTTAAAGTAGGGCCGTTTTCCTGTGTATAATGAAAATCACAAGGGAATAATATGACTAACAAATTGCCAGGTAGTTAATTCTCAGCTCTTGTTAGGCAGCATTGATGCTTCAATTTTGCAGACCAGCTTGAATTGCTTAATTTCCTAGTATTCACTGTTGTAAGTGATATTTCTTACAATGTTGATGCAGGAGCAGTAGGATATATCTTTCCTTTCATATACTGCCTGTATGTAAAATTTTTAATTAATATTTTTGTAGGGATAAAAACAAAAGGTTTTGCATCACAGGAAAGGCCAGATTTATCCCAGATGCTAATCTCCTAGTGTCAGCAAAGTTACCTGGGGGATACCTATATATCACTCTATCATTGTTAAGTCTAATAACAGGCATCTCCTGGGGAGTAAGAGGTAGAAAAGGAAAAGGGAACCAGGAAGCTCAGGCTGGGAGCTGCAGGTGCCAGGGCAATGCCTGACGTCGGACAGGTTCTCACTGTGCGGGAGCAAAGAGGGCAACGAGCCTACTGCAGCCGCGAGGGCCTGACAAGCACTGCCCGCAGCAGCGCCTCGACCAGCGGACCTTGGGACCGAAGCATGGCACAGGATTCAGGGCTTTGCCTACAGTCATGCAAAACTGCATTTTTGCCTTTTTCCGCAGCTATCTCTGAAGATTTCTGCTGTGACTACCACATGTCCGGAATGATTCTGCAAAGCAGGCTGAGAACCACTGAAAATTTTGCCTAGGTAGTACTGGAAAGGTCAGATAGAAAGGCACCTTTGATATTCACAATCAGAGTGCCTAGATCAGATTCCTAATTAGGACTCACTACTAATTATTTTGAAATGATGGATATGCTTAACCAGAAACTTCTGCTGAGTGTCCTTGTGCACTCCACATTCCCTGCTCCATCAGTGCTTTTGCACCCACACTTAAAGACTGAGATGTTCAAGGAAGACTCAGAATAGATTAATTTTAATAGAAGCTTCTGAATAACTCTCCAAATTTGCTTTGAAAATTTCAGCAGCAGTGTCAAGGAATCCACCTAGCTATTCTGCATACTCACAAGCGAAGGGATTATAGCTTTGCCTATATTTTGGACAACCTCGACCAACGCTCTATACTTAGCAAATACAAACACATTCAAATATGATTGACTGCTCTAGCACTCTCCAGTGTTCCTTTTCCCCCCAGCGGGCAGACAGTTCTGCTCAGGAATAGAACGTAAATTATTATAACCAACTCACCACTTGACTTTTTAAGCCTTTTTTTCTGTGCCGGTTGCACCTTTTCACTGAGTAGATTTAATTGGGTCTTTAAATTGTATTTCCCTCACTGAATTTCCTCGTTGCATGCTTCTTTGCATGTTTCATTGCTCAGCATTATCATTCATTGTTTCAGCTGCTTTCTTTTGTCTGCTGCCCTTCTCCTGTTAACATCAAGTTTCTTTGCTAGTCAAATAAGTTATCCTACTCATCTTATAATGCCTTGGTTTCAGCTTTAAAAAAAAATAAAAGCAGGAGGATACAACATCTTCACATGGCTTATTAGAATTCAGTATGACTGGCAAGTGTCATTTAGAAAAGAGATACTGCACCTTTAATAAATTTAATCCACGTCTGATTACAGAGGAAGAAAGCTCTTTTTTTAATCTTACAGGGCTGGAATATTGCAATAACTGTTACATCTGATTTTAAAAACAAGATTTGCTAAAGGTCAACGTATCTCCTGGCCACATATGCAGCAACATTGAAATTTCCTTGGCCAGGGAATAAAAAGATTCTATCATTAAAAATAAAAGCGCAAGGACATCTTGCAAGCCCATAGGGTTTTCAGAAAGAGAAGGAGACATTTTGTTATCAACTAGCAATCATAAGATTTTTAAGCAATATCTCTAATCTGCTTCTCTTCCCCCACACCCCCGCTCCCCACAACCCCCCTTTCCTTTTCACATCAAGGTCTTTTTATCTTCCAATTTTGCATCTAAAGATGAGGTGAATGCCATTAGCTCAATTCAACCTCAAGTGTAGTCAGATGTGCCTGTGATTTCTGAAAAGCACTGTCTAAGGTCACATTAAAATGTATAAGAGCTTTTCTGTTCCTGAGAAGGGGGCTTATTATCCATCCATGGTGTAAGGGAGTAATGTCAGTGGCCATAGACGAGGGTGAAAACAAAAGAGATACCAGGGTTTCAGCCTTTTGTCGGGGAACCTCTCTGGCTTCCTTTTATTGCTGTCTGAAGCCCTACAGATAGCGCCACAGACTGTAAACTTGGGCAGCTCTAGGGGAGAGAAAAACAAGTTCAACAGGCTCAGACTCTCCTTCCCTGAACCCTCGTCTTTAAATATTTAACTCTTTCTACAAACACTAAAACCAGAGAACTCCGCTCTGGATTCACCGAGGGGTTTTTGCCACTCACTTCGCTGCTGGGAGCGCCACGGTGGCAGCCCACGGCCCTGAGCCGGCTGGGGACGGGCACCCTCCTTTTACTTTAGGCACGCCAGTATCCTTGGACTGGGAACATGCTAAAGGTTTAGAGTCAGGACAAGATTAGAGCTGCCAAAATTGGCAGCAACTTGGAGTGCTGTTCCCTTTTCTTTTCTTTTTTTTTTTTTAAAAAAAAGGGCTGTCAAGAAAAGTTAATCAGTGTTTACCTGGGCATGATATCCGTATTTTCCACAGATTGAATTAAGGAGCTATTACTCAGGGACAACGCAATTCATCGGTAAAAATTATTACGTTTATCTTTTTTTAAAAAATATATATGTAATGCTCAAAATGGAAATTCAGTTACAGAGGGTTTTTTAAAAATAGATATTCATAGCTTGTTTTAAAATCCCTATAAAATGTGATTGTATATTTTAGACTCGATTCCTGTCTCAGACCTTTGTGAGTGATGTTATAGCTTTAAATACCTTGTAGATATCCCTTCAGGGCGGCGTGTATGGCTGACTTACAGAAGTCTGATGTCTTGAAGAGACTGCAGGCATGCTCTTTCTACTGTACAACTATGAGCTGAACTCCCATGACCTGGTACAGAAGACACACTCTCGGTGATCTACCACTGAAGCTGCAGGTAGGCCTTTTTCTGGAAAAACAAGGGATTATTTCCACAACTTCAACGGCCATTTGCCCTAAGGAATGGGCAAACCAAAAGCATGAAACAGGTTTTTTTCTTCCTTTTTTTTTTCTTTTTTTAAAACAGTAGGTCTGATTCATCTCCTCTCTGAAGCACATTAAACGCAATCTAATTTATAAAGGGTGGGCCAAATGTATTCAGGGCATAATACTTCTGAATGTTACACCAGAAGTTAATCTGACCCATAATTTTCCAGGTTGGTAAATTTTCCCATCTTGCAATAGTGATGCCAGTTAAGTGACTCACAATGATGAGATAATGTAGTAACTTAATTACCATTGTGAACAATGAAGTTGCCACGCAGTTTGTGTATCTTGAAATGGCACGCAAGTCAGTAAGGGTAATTCCTGGCTTTAGTGTGTACCAGTGAGCTTATCAGAAGGAATAACAGACTGGTATTTCACTTCTTTGTGAGTAAGGTTGATAGCTTCTGTAATATTTTTTTCATGATACTACAAATTTCCAAGCCTTGCCTCGGAACTCACTGGCTTTTTCCCATGCAAGTGACTGCCCATTAAAGGGAGTCAAGGCACATTTGCAACGTCCAAACAGCAATACGAATATGTGATACAGTCTGTACAATCATTGTAACATGGAAAAACAATTACTCGTGCAAAAGAAGGTTTGACATATCTAAGCACTATTTTTGCCTGTTGGACAACTCGAGTATCAGCAGGAACTATTCCATTCCTATGTGCCTGCAACATGTTTGAGAGCAATTACCATGACATGTATAGGTGAGCCCGCTACAGGTTTCATCTATCTATTCTAAGTACAAACAATGAATATTCAGCACCTCAGGCTGGGCACAGTACAGACTGGGCAAAGACCCTCTGCACAGTCCTCTACTCAAGCTGGTACGAGAACATAGCCCAGCTCTAAGCAGAGTGGAGACAGAGCAAGACTTCGTAATCCTTGGGGAAAGATGACAATGTATTGCTTTCGTCCCTTCCTGAGAAAAAAATATCATTGGGTGAACAATACCCATGCCTTGCCTCATATGTCAATAGATACTAAAAACTAAGCTCTGGGCTACAACACTGTATTTACCCTGTTTGTCATGTGGTTACATCAATGTTTTTACTTTCCGTCAGTTCCATGGAGCACTGGCAGCAGACACCCCATCTCTTTAGCCTTTACCCTGGCCATTACCTCACCTCGGTACAAAGCATGCCGGATGCCTCTCCCAGAATTGGAAAGTCTTCCTCTGCAGACTCTAGCCAGCTTGGGATCAGAAGGATGAGTTAAATACATAACTTCAAATATAATCAAACTTGCAGTAGGCTACTTGGTTGGTTTCCACACCCCATATGCCAAATACATCCTCTAAATTACTTCCTTATTTGTCATTTATGTACTTTTGAATTTTAATGAATAGTTCTCTCGTTCTTTGCCAAACTCTTATATTCATAGAAAGCTGGCATTTCACAAATATCAAAGAGTGCTGCTAAGTGAACCAACCTTACGAAACTCAAGAATCATCATTCAAATTCTCTGTTAACATACAAAAACAGCTAACTGACATTTATCTTTTAATATAAACAATATTTTTGGTTATCCCTTTGGTGCTCCTGCCCAGCCCAGGAAAGTGTCCAGAGTCCCAGGGCTGCCATATCGTCCTGATGTCTTGAGCTCCTTCAAAATCTGCAGCAAGATGAATCACATTGTACTTTTAGTTTTCCGCTGCTCTTTTTAATAGGAAGGCTCATGAAGAAATTTCTCCCTCTTTTTTTGGCAGCCATTTGGCAGTAGATCATCTTTCTTTTAGTAACTGACACGATATTTCCACAATAGTACTGCAGTATTTCCACAGTAATCTGCAGAACATGGACATTCGTGTACTGGGAACTGGAGAAAACTGAAACATTTGTTTCATAGCCTCATAACCTTCTAGTTTGATTTTTTTTTTCTTTTTTTTTTTTTTTTGAAGGAAGGTTTTTCTGATAAGCCATCTCTGATTTAAGGAACAGCCATAATTTTGTTTAGGGAAAGATGAAAGACCTCCTCAGAGATCAAGGAAAAGAAATAGGGAAAGAAATGAAGCTGAAATCAGTCCAGGTGATTTTTTCTCAGTGCCTTCCAATACAATGGAGAGGCAAAAAAAAAGAAAAGACAGATATGAGACACCAATCAGTACATTCTCCCACAGCACAGAAAGAAAGATTTTAGATTCAAAGAGCATTCAGATATCTCCTGTGATGAGGGACGACTCTTTTGCTTAGATGGACTCCACTAAAACAGATAGAATGACAACTTCTCAGGTGCAAAATTGGCTTTTTAAGTGGGCTTTAAAATAAGCTGAAAGGAGAAGCTTTTACTTAATCCAGAGAATCAAGTGTGTGCTTTTAACACACAAAATAAGATAGAAGTTGAGGCTCTGAAATAGAAGATGAATAATAAAAGTACTAAAGTCATAAAGTGTCTTTATGTAAATGGAAATTCTGTGTGGGAAACAAGCAAGAAGAACTAGAAGTATCACTAAATAATGGAAAGTATGAGTGCAAGTGAAACCTTGTAAAATGATTCTCATAACCAGAATATCAGTACGGACAGGTTCAATTTATATAGAAGAGATACAGCGGGAAGAGGCAGAGGAGGGATGGTTTTGTATGTGAAAAACATCTCCAATGCCAGCAGACGACAATATGAAAATGGAGAATAGGGTAGTGAAATTCTTGGATAAAGACAAAAGGAATGAAAATCAAAGGGGAATCTACAGGAGGTAAATGCTATAGATCACCAAGACTGGAGGAAAGCAAGAATGATAACTCTTGGACCAACTCTCAAGATACTTGTAACCACAGGATACCTTCCCCATTGGAGAGTTTAATTTCCCAGATATTTTCTGTGCAGCTAGAGCAAGATACAGGCTACATCAAAGATATTTTTAAATTGTGTGGGAGACAGCTTCATAATCCTGACAGGAGAGATTCCAACCAGTAGAAAAGGCAACCTGGAAGTAATTCTTCCTCGGAGGCTTGAATTAATCATGTAGAACCAACCAGTAAAGAAACTTAGAACCAGTTAACTGCCATCTTCTCACCCTGAGTGGAAGGGATTCATGGCAAGGTATACATTTTAAGAAGCCATATTCTGGGTAGGAAAGTTATCTTCAACCCAATTCCATTGCCTTTAAGTTGGTCAAAAAGCAGCCATTGATTTTGTTCTTAGATGCAGGCTTCACCTTCATCTTGAAGACAATTCACTTCGAGGTGAGAATTTGCAACACGTCAGCAATGCTCCGTGAAGAGGAGGGATTCGCCTATGAAATGTCAGGCCACTGTCTGAGGCACCAGACCTAAGTGCCAAATCACCATACCTGATCAAGAGCAAGACTTCTCCCCAGGGTGTTTCAGCCAGTCTAAGATCTGCATTGCCCTCTGGATATGGCTAGCCTTCTGTGTGAAGCACCTTAGGCATCTAGTTAGGTAGAATTAATCTCCTGTTCAATGCTCACGCGGATGCTTTTATGCTCCTGCTAAGAATATCTTTATGTGAAGCAGCTTACTCTGACAGTATCCATATGGAAAGCTGGTACAAAACAGCGTGTTGCACTGTGTCCTGCTTTTGCTAGCTAAAGGAGACTGATGGACATATTAAAATTCATCTATGAGAAAGCAAACTGTAAAATCTCAAAGGACATCAGAAATGATTGTTGTTAGGGGTTACATGTAGTTCTAAGTCATTTTTTGACCACAAAATAGTTTTCTGGGTGATACCAATACCAGTTTTGCTTGTGAAGCTAGAAATAATGCTCTCATACACCTTCCTGGAAGGGCTGAGGCAGAACACATGTTTCTCTTGATGAGGCCTCATTAGCCTCTTTTCCTGAAGTTGGTTCCCCATTCCTCCTCCCAATAGCCTTATCTATACATGTTCCCCCATTTGATCTTTACTCAACAAGGGTGACCTGAACTGCATTGTACCTTCTGTTCTAGAGGAGATCCTTCTAATGCCTTATGCAGTACTGTTCATATTTTACTCTTTTTATTAAATATGTCTTACCTGGAATTTCCTTTACCTTTTTCACAGCCACATCATTGCCAATGGCTCAGATACATCTGTAAACATTAGTATCTCTAATATTTGAGGCAGTGTGATTTGTCTCCTCTCAAAATGAGTCTCCAATTTCTAGCAGAAATTCTTGTTATTGCCTCCTAAGTGAAGGACTTTGTCCTTTTTACTATTACATTTAAAACAATTTGGAGTACTAACAGTCTCCAGATCATTTGTATTTCTCCTTAACTTTTGGGAGCATAGAGCCAGTTATGCAGTAATGATGGAAACCCTAATGGTTTCTTGTAGCATGAAGTCTGGGGCTAGTGGCAAAGCCCAGAACACAGAGAGAAATCTTCAGACCGTGTAAATCAACAAAGCTCTTTTGATTCAGTTTTCACAAGAATGTGGCTTCAAATCTCTAGCATATGTTCAAAAATGTAGTCCAGTAATGTGGAAGAAAATACAAGTACTATTGTTATTTTGAAGACTTAAGATTATTATTCACGAAATGCAATGGGACAAGAAAAATCTCATAAAGAAAAAGCAAACCAAGAAAAAAATCTCAAATGTGCAACATTTAAAAGCAACTTGAAGATTTCTATCTTAATATGGAAAATATTTTTTCTTGCTACTGTAGATTTGAGATGTTAATAAGTTTTCATTCATGCAGACTAACTTGAAAAGAATACAAATGTCATAATCTAGATCAAAATCATTCCCACTCTATTTGAGATATACATCTCATAATCAAGAACATCCAGGTCCCCCTCTTTCGGGAACTGCTATATTCCCCAGGGGATTGCCATGCTGGCGTTAATTTATGCAGGTAGAAAATTTAGACACAGTGAGACTCAGAGCATCAACATGCAGGGCAGTCTGTTTGCCTGAAAAATGGACAAACTCATTTTAAAAATGATTTGCAAGATGCACACTGTCTCCTGTCTGTTCTGGGTTCTCAGAGCTCCCTGTGAGTTCAGAGTTGCAGCTCCTTACTGGATAATCACCAAGGCAGCTTGTGATAAGTATCACGCTCAGTGATGGAAGCAGTTCAGAGTTTCTGAAAGTAAGGTAAATAGGTTTCCATTAATTGGAAAGAGCACTCTTTAATTACTTTTCTAGCCTAGACTAGCCTATTCTAATATATATCATAATTTAAAATACAGTATGCTAACTAATGTCTACAGAATTTTCATTACAAAGGGTGAAGAGCTAACTCTTTTGGAGCCAAAGGCAGTTTTGCTATTGATTTTGACAAGGTCAAGAATTCACCACCGATAGATAAAGTTATTCCTGACTAGCACTCAGTACCTGTGGGAGAAAGAGCAAGTCACTTCCCCAGGCTCCTGTGGTCTCTCCCACAGCACGTTTTCACAGTCAAGCCTATTAGCTCAGGGACTATTTCCCAGATTTACTTGATTGGACGATACAGAGGGGCAGATAGGCTCACAAAAGGTGCCAAGATATTTAAAAAGTACTATCTAACCATTGGACACATACAAACATAAACCTATACTGGATTAGATAACAAGCTGCCTAGCCTCTTCCTAGTAACAGATGCTTAAGGAAACAGCAGAGACAAAGCAGATCCAGACTGAGTATTTTCTCCAGTTTACCTTTCTGGCTTCCCCCAATCTGTTTTAAAGACTCTATAAAGTTGAGCTTACTTCTGAAACATATGGTTTAACAGCCACAGCTGGACTTCAATGAATATGCCTCTTCTTTTTTTTAACTCATTTTTTCTTTTCCTTTCCACTATATCCCATTCCACATTTTAATTATGCACTGTATAAAAAAGGAAATATCTTTTTGTTTGTTTTAAACCTAATAATTTCACTAGATTGTGAAAAACATGGCCTAAACCTTCCCTAATCACCTTCTCTGCAATATTGGTTATATTACAGAGTTCTGTCACATTGCCTTAAAAGTTCTTGTCCAAGCCAAAAAGTCCTACTATCAGAAGCCATTCTTACATCTGGTCAAACATATCACATTTCTCTATGCTGCTTTCAGTTCTCCTTTGTCTCTTTTGAGATGAGATAACCATAACTGCATTCAATATTTAAGTTATGGATATGCCATGAATATCCATAACAACATAATGAGGCTTTTGATTTCTTTCTGTATTCTTTTTCCTAATCATTCCTAAAATTCCCTTTGCCTTTCTTGAGCTGATCCTTTTCCATTACTCTCCAATATGATTTCAACATCTCTGAGCATCCATACCATCCTGACCACACATATATAGATAGGAAGAGACAAAGATTTTAGCAGGGGGGCTCTCCCTGTCTACTACTACTTTGCAGTTATCACCACTGAATTTCATTTGCCATTTTAAATCTCAGTCTCTCAGGCTCATGGGATACACCTTAGGATCTATCAAAGCTCTACTAAATGAATACTAGTTAAAAGTTAATTTTTGCAGGTGAAACTTTTAATATCATTTTCCTTCACCATAATTGATACTACTGTAACAAACTCAACTCCAAGTTATTCAGGAGTCTAACAAGGTTTCAGAATCTCACTGGAGTTCCCATTTAATATAAGAAATAATATTGATGGCACAATAGATCATACTGCTGCAATCTTATAGGAGCAGACAGCATACAAGAAGACACAGTTGATGCTCCATGTGGCAATTACAGAATTTAGCTGTAGCACTTCGGTTGAATACTTGTACCATTTCCTAATTAAATGATTCCACTTCACAGGTCAGCCATATAGTCATTTGATTGAGTAAATACAGGACTGTACAAACTTGCATCTTAGCAAAGTTCTTTTCTTTTCTTCTCTTTTTTTGCTTTTGTATGATCTCTTTGCTTCTAAGTTTATCATAAGGTAGGAAATATAAGAACAGAAAACAATTCTGAAGTTCCAAGAATAAGTAGTATAAAATATTATAGAACTCGACATCCCTGTGGCATATATATTTTTAAAGATGGCACTTCAATATATCCTTAATTAATTGTAGGCTGAATGCCTCCTACTTCTGATTAAAGAAAGCTTACATGCTGTTCTGAGAATTAATATATAAAGTTTGTATATTTTACGCATGTATCTAGCATGCAGCTTTAAGAACAGCAGCAATGTAAGATATTAACAGATCATGTCAGAAGTCCACCATTTTTATTAACTCATAAAGGAAGATAAAATACATACTGGTATTTCTAGTTTTCATCCTCATGGGAAATGTCAGTGCTCTTGCAACCACAAACCTCCCTCTCAGCTATCTTTAAAGGTCCAATAGTGAAAGGTCTATGTCTGAGCTAGCCACCATAAATTTCCTCTTAGTGTTTAAGGATAAGAGGAGTAAGCCTTTGAAGGAGCTTGCCTTTCTCCAATGAAGACAAGAGGGAGCCTAGGATGACAAGCATGCCCATGGATATCTCACCGTTAGCCTCTCAGGGTAAAACAGATGAATTCTTCCTCTTACATGCACTGCAATTGGCTTGGACCTACCAGGCCCATTCAAGCATCCAGAAAAACTGATCTTCTGCAAGAAGTTTGATGAAGCAATGGGTAAGCAAATAATAATGGCTCCCTCTCTTAGAGAAACACCAACTCCAGGGGCCTGGGCCTAATATAAAGTCAACAGGAAATTACTGTCTTTGTGATCTAGGATAACTGAAAGAATATTCTCCTGCCACTGAGTCAACAGTTTGGTAAGTAACGGCTGTCATCTGATGCCCTCCCTCCATTGTATAGACTATCAGCTAAAGAGCTCCATTCAGCTGCAGTCTGATAGAAGTATTTTTGGAGCTCTGCAACAATATAAGAAAACCACTGGTACTCTCAAGACAGCAAGAGCTTTTCTAATGCTGCATCATAGCTATAAATATAAAGAAATAATCTAAATTAACATATAGATACAATATCTATTACAAATGTAGACATAATAATATACTCAGGTATAAATATATAGTTACTTTTATATAGATATGAATGAATAAATAAATATCTAAGTATTCTATAGTATCTGTAAAAACATGGGAAATATATCTATTCTCATGTGAGAGACCAATGGAGTTATGTTCATGATGTGCTGTTACCTAACAATTTTATATGTAACATCAAATATACAGCTAGTTGAAAAGCATGAAGAGATCATAGTTCTTAACATATTTGGAAACTATCAACATATACAAGATCCTATCACTCATAAACTGCTACTTTAGGATGAAAAGAAAGTGGGCCAAATTCACCCCTTCTGGAACATCACTGAATTGAAAGGTGTTGGATGCTGTGTGAATTGCCATAGCTTTTCCAATGCTCATACATTGCATAAGGTTCATAGCTTTCTGGCAATCTTATTTTAAAAGAATCTTCATGTTCCATTTAGGATGCATCTGTAATTGCAACTTTTATTGCGTAGCCTGGCACTGGCTTTTGCAAATTTACCTTGTAAATGTGGAGAACCCCAGAACGAGGTTATCCTCTTCTGTTTACAGAAGAGAAGCTACACATGTGGTTTACAAAATGTTTCCCCAGAAGGAGAGCCCTAAACATCTGAGTAATGTGTGAGATTTACAAACTAAAGCCTGCTAAAGTGGTTTTCCAAGAGTAGCAATGATTAACACAGCCCATCAGAGCTTTATTTATTAATCGGGCTGTCTGTGCCAACTCCAACCACAGAGTCGGAGACATGAGCATACGTGCACTCACACACACACATGCACTCGCACACACAACACACTTCTTGTTGCAACTTGCTATTAAGACATTTCCTTCCTTTCATATAGGAAGCATTATAGAAGATTAACCCACTCTCCCTTTTCTTCCCAGCACACTGTGATTCTTCATACTCAGAATTCCTGTAATTCTGAAATTCTGGCTGGAGGAGCTTTCCCCCATTCTATCCAGATCAAAGACAAACAGCAAAAAATGAAATTAGGCCTCCCATACAATGCAAGGCCCTCTTCATTTCTAAGTTATGCAGATGACCCCTCCACAAAAATAACAATCTCTAGGAACTTGGAAGAAGAAACTGTAGTCCCAGTTGCTTTGACCTAAATAAAGTGTCTGTGTAATTATCTTCAGTGAGGCTTGCCAAAACATCATTTTATACTGTTCAAATGCATATTCTAAGAGGGGATGGAAATCTGAGGGACAGGATGGCAAGCAAAGTACATTTTATTTCTCTGAACAATTAGAAAGATTATAATAATACAGCAAACACTATGCATCCTGCCACAATGTGCCATCTTCTATCCCAAAGGATCTCAAAGAGACTAGTCACTAATTCCATTTTTCCTGTTCCAAAAAATTTCACGTCAACATTTAACTATTTTGTTCCATACAGCATGATACAAACGTAAACTTTCTACTTGTCTTTTCATTCTCATATTTCATTTTCTCAAATCTTGAAACAGCTGATGTGTATTTGTTTGGGTTTTTTTTCCCAATGACTTGGGACTCTATGCAGTCCTGATAAACAGGCGTCTTTGCTCAAATGTAAGCCAAATTTTGCCCATAAATTATATCTTTCTTTTCATTACAGACATTTTGCAAACCTTCCACTCAAATGTTAGAGATGATTAGGCAATTTTAGTTACGCAATAAGAAAACTGATAAAATCTTCTTTTGAAAGGATTCACTTGGAAATAAAATCTCATTTAGGTGGGTGAAATCTGAGCAAATGTGAAACTTGGAAATCAAGGTGACTTTTCATCATTTGATGAATATTTTGCTTAAAAATTGAACTTTTCTATGGAAATGTTTATTAAATTTAAAAAAACTATTTTAAACTGAAAATTTATTACGCTAGAAGACATGATTTCCAGGGTGATGTAAGAGTTCAATACCATAACATTTTTTTTTCATGACAGAGGTACAGATTGATGTGTGGGCTACACACCCCAACAGCTGCTTGAAACACAGGACGTGATTAAAAAAAAAATAGGAGAAACACACTCAACGTTCCAAAATATTTTCCAGATCTCTAACAAAAACTGAAGTTCAGTCTTCTCAAAATTTAAAAGATAAAAAAGGGAATAAACACCTCAGACATTCTCCTTATCATTTTAAGCTGGCATTTTCATAACCTGAAAAATTAAATTCAAGAGACTTCAGGACTTGACTGTTTATGACTTAGAGAAGGATTTTTATAGACAGAAAATTATTCCTTGACTTGAAATCTGTCCAGGACACCACAGAGAGCAGCATCTTGAGAAGTGATGTGGTCAAAACAAGGGATACGCTCATGCTCAGCTATTTAGTACAAAATCCTCCTCCTGGAAACTAGACAAACTGTCAGACACTACCACAGTGACCATCCCAAACAAAGCAATAAAGCATTTCATCAGGAATGTTACCCACGCTGTGTAATTTCAGACAATAGACACTAGTTTGCTAGCAATGGGTTTGTGCAATTTAGAAGGAAATGTGAAAGCTGGTCAAATAGAGAAAGGAAAAAATTTCTGGCCTATTACAGAAAACCTCAACAAGCAAAAGAAAATACATGGAGGCTTTCTCCCACACAAATCCTTAATAGGTTGGTATCTAGATGCATGCCTGTAGTTCTTGAGTTTTTAAAGCATTATTAGAGCCAACAGAGGCAGGAAAGTAAAACAGAAAGGAGACTTCTGAAGTTGAAAGCATACAGTAGCTGATGAACTAGTGACTTCTCAAAACTACCATCAGGAGACCCTGTTGGGTTCAAACATAATCTCAGGAGAAATAATATATTTGGGAGGAAGATACCTGTGTTGATCAGATAAAGCTTCAACCATGCAGCACAGCAGTGGCTGGGCATATTATTCACAAATATCACAGATGCACACCTGTTACAAACTCAGGACATCAGCGTGAAAGTGGTACTAAGATTCAGTCAGCAGGATGTGGAAAGGAACATAGCAGACAAACAACCAGTAAACACCAGAACAGACTTTCAAAACACCCCGCTAGCAGAAGAACCAAGAGGAAGCCAGTCTCTTATCATCACAAGAATAAATTGCATTGGCACCAACATCAAGATGCCTACAAGGTAAACACAAGACTTTATACAATACTGGCACGAAAAAAGTAACTCTCTTAAACCCAAAGGAGAACACCTTAATTCTCTAGGCAAGTTGGAGGCTCACAAAAAAATATAAAAGAAAGAACTTGTTGTTAAAAGGTGTTAAGTTATATAAATGTTGAGAATTTTAAGTGTATAAGCTAGCCACATTTAATGTTATTTCAAATATGACAAAAGGCACATTAGAAAAGGTGGTTTCCCAATAAGAGATATTATGTTTTGATAGGCTGCTTGTATTCACATTTCTGTCTGAGATCTTAGAGAACTCTGCTTTCAAGAGGTGCCTCATGAGAGAGGACACTATGTGTGTAGGAAGGACTAAAACCTGAACTGTGCACTGCTTTTGCTCTCTCTCTTTTTGTGCTTGAACATCAAACACTAAGGACATCACTTCACTTTTAGTTCACCTTTTTAGCTTATCCTATAACCCTTAACACTTCCATTCAGGGAAGTATAACTTCTAGGTGCTGCCTCTTCTCCTTTCTTCCCATGAGTGCAGTAAAGATGAAGCTACTAATGTCCTTCAAATGGAATGACAACAGCCGTAAAAGAGAGGGCATTGTCTGGGGTTCTGAGGAGACATACTGCTTGTCACCTTCTGCCTTACCTGTTAGTGCTGTGCTGACTTATTGCTTTTTTTCTCTTTAAAGTGGATTTCACATTTTTCTCTGGCAGTTCATTTGGCTAGTGCAGGCCTTTGTTTTCTTGTTTATTCTGTTTGTATCTGCAGGAACAATGCATGATATTTTTCACATAGCATTTTTTGTACACTTTGACCCAAAATTTAACACCTTCATTCCTTGTTATCTACAACAGAGAATTCTGATATTTTGAATCAGCTTTTCTGTTCAGACCAACCTCTGTCCAGCGTAAGAACAATCACATAACATAATGTCTATATGCTGTGCTGTGGATAGACATGAACTCACTGCCAGGTTACTAAGTCAACTAAACTCTACATAGCCATGGTTAACAAAATATCAAACCTGACAGAAGCCTAGCTGATAATGAGACCAAATACACTGACTTCAAGAAGGCAGACAACTATCCCGCTACTTACCGTGTCCCATTTTATTGCAGTTCAATAGGGTTGTGTCCTCTTACATTTCAAATGAACATGCAGTTCACACATCATATCAAAACATTTACATCCTAAAGGAAGCCAAGCCACTGGCTGCATTCTGTGTAGCTACAGCCACTAAATATTTGCAATGAGCTAAAACATATATTCAGAATATGATTTTCCCCTGCTAAGACTCATGTTCAAAAAGTATTCAACCTCCTTGTTAACGACCTGCTTTAGAGTCCACTTTCCAGATTTAGTCTTTACACTGAGCAGACTGGATCTATATAAATGGAGCTAGAACAGTTTGTCTTATTTTAGCAGATATTTGGTTGGAGATGTTTCCCAGAAAGCCAGCCATCCTGTGCAGGGAAAGATGTGCACAAGGGAGAAAAACTGAAGGGACGAAGACCCCAAACAAAGTATTCAAGCAAATGGAGTGGGCAGATCCGGGTATATATGGCATGCTTGTCCAGCAGTAAATTGCCATGGGTGAGCAGAACCTCTAATTCACATTCCAGGCAGTGAGGGGAGCTTGAAATGGAGGGCAACATGAGTAAGGATCAAACAACTTAGGCAAGATTTTGCCCTGTCTCAACTCAAATTCAGGACGACAAGCTAGGACTTGCTACCCACAGTCAGAATTGTCCTGTTAGAACAATGTAAATCATGTGAGAATAATCGTATGAGGAAGTGAAGGAGACAGACAAAGCTCCTATGCTAACCAATAACCCTTTCTAGCCCCCCCCATTACAGATCTCCCCAGTTCTCACTGACTGAGGCAACGCTCAGAAGGACAGAGAAATCCAGTAATTGTTTTCATCTGACTACGTCACAAACACCTCTTGCTCAGTGAACAATTCCTCTTGTATTCTCCGAAAAATCACAAAGACAGATTCTCAGAAACTGTAAAAAGCTTCACATTGAACAATCACTACAATGCCACAATGGCTGAAGATCTAGCCCAGTGTGTATAATGGTTACGGGCAGGAAATTCCAAACCTCCTTTATCATTTGAGTTCTCCCTGTGTGATTTATTTGAGACTGTATTAAATGATGGCTGTCGGTTGTTTGAGGTTTAGTTTTCAGAAGGGTTCTGTTCAAAGTCTCTCTTCCAAAAAGCAACTGAAAATTTTGTTGTTTTCATTGAAAACAGCTCCTTATTTTGGGAAGTATTGAAATTCATTATTATTATCCTTGCTTGTGAAAATCATCTCCCACAGGCAAGTAGTCACATCAAGTACAGACAGTACCTGCAAGCTATAGACTTCCAGTCAGTGAATGTGGTAGCAGAACTGAAGAATTTCTTCCTTTGGTCACAATTTTTTCTTCTCTGCCTATCTAGATCCTTCTCTGTAGGGAAAGTGATCATTGCTGTCATAGTCTCAGCCTCACTATGTAAGTTAAAAACATGCCCTGTCTCCACTACATGATTACAGGCAGACTTTCAACACTGATAGTCTATGAGCTAAAGTCAAGGAACGTGCGCCAGCTGTTACAAAACAGTTTTCCTGGAAAATAGCCACCAGACCAGCAGTCAAACTAGGACATTCTACATACAAGGAAGAAGAAGAAAAAAAAAGCACAGCAGTACAACACATGATTTTAATAAAGTCAGGAATGCCATGAAATGTCCAGAGGAAAACATGTCTATACTAACCACTAAATTTGATGATCCATGAACATTCACTGCAAGGAGAGTACTGTGGCACTGAAACACTCACCCAGCATCTTTACTTTCCGTTGAAATCTCATGCAGAAACTCAGGTGTCACTCTATCCTGTTCAGGCTTGGATACTTGCTCATCTGAGTATCTGAGGACATCACATTAAGTGATGTGTCTCACATCCATCACATGTTCTTTGTTCTCTCATCATCTCCCCATGGAGGAGGAGAACGTGGCGCCAGGCCTCTTGTTTTCCTAGGGATTTTTTTTTCTGGTTTTGTCTGCACATGTTGCTGCATACTGGATAAAGCAAGGTCAAAAAAGCATGTCTCACACTTGGAGTGGAAGACTGTGAGGCTCGTAACGGTCCTTAGTTTCTTAGGCTTTTGTTTCATTGACTGAGAGCTTCCCTAAGGCTGCATTTCCTGCACAGACTAGCTTTATCGAAATGGAAGCGTGCTCTATTGAGCCAGAAGAGCAAAGTTATCAGTGTCCACCACTAGAATGCAACTTATGCAGCTTTTTACAAACTGCAGTGGAAAAAGGCAAGGTGTTCCACAGGGAACTCAAGTGAGAAGTCGTGATTTAGGCCCATTTCTGATCAGAAATGACTAGGCCTAACGTTCCTCATACTGTGAGCCATGACAGTAAGAGAAAAAACAGGTGATGCAGCAGAGAGAAGGGAGCCGCTCAGCAGCACAAGTGCTATTTCACAGCTTAGGAGACAATTACTGTCTTCTGAAACAAAGCAGTCTGGGTTCTTTGGAGAGATAGCGTTAAGCACTAGAAAAATGCAAATGTGGGCTGGATACCTATGATAGGAAGGTAAACAAACACAAGTTTTATTTAAACATCAGAAGCAGCCTTTGTGACAAATATTCACATCATCTAACTTCAGGCAGAGAATTTTAGTGATGAAGTTAAGACACTAAACTGTACATATAGTCAAAGACTTGGGGGCTGAGAGCTACGAACCTCCTCTCCTTCACAGACACCTGGGCTTTCCTGTTAGATTCCCAGTGCTAGCCTGAACACAGATCATACCAACACTAACCGCAGAACCTACTTATGGTTAAGAATGAACTTTAGTACTCAGCTTCCTCCAGACCATAATGCTATGTAAAAGGCAGGAGGCACATTCAAAAGATGTGACGACACTGTGTGGCCATGATTGCTGGCACATATCATAAGAGGGAGGAGGATGTTTAGTCAGCTTGTCCAGGATGTAATGAGAGCAGTTGGCAGCTGAGAAGGACAGCTTTGGACAGCCAGCAGGGAAATTGCAGGTGGATTAAACATTTTGGAGGGTCAGGGTATCTGAGCTGCAGGAGAACTAACAGCTGGGAGGAGGAAGGGGACTGTAAGCACTCTTGTCAAGGCTGGAAGGATGCTTCTGCGTGACTCTCTCCAGTTGACCTTGTACACTTTAACATGGGGGTGCAGAAGCAAAGGGGCACAGGAGGGCGTTGCTTCTTGTTTGGATTTGGCTTTTTGGTCATTTTGTTGCAAATTACCCAAAGCAACTGTTGGTCCTGATGGCTGAGGCGTACAGTGTGGCACTGAAAACATAAGTCAAAAAAGTGTGTGTTTGTGTGTGTGCGTGTGTGTGCATGTGCATAAATATACGTATTGGCTATCCTGAATATTCAAAGCCAAATTGTTTTAGAAGCAAGAAAGTTTACATTTAAGATAATGAAAACAATATCAGGCCACCAAGAAAAAACATCACATGTTTAGCATATGCCTCTCAAGATTTTTGATGTTATCAGAGGGGAAGTCCTCTCAAGAAATGCAAAGTATCCTGATTTGGCTTGAACATAAGTATTCTCTTAGAAATGCCAATTGGCTAGGTGGAATTTTACAGATGAATATTTTGTACCTGTACAATACAGATCTTTTGTCTTAGATATGGGCAAAACAGGAATAATTTCATGATGAGATCACCACTATATTCCCCAAATAGGGCTCAGTATAGCATCAGTTCTAGTTCTACCTTCAACCATGAAAGCATCTTTCCTTTTTTTTCATTAGTACAGGCATGAGCATTTTATTGCACATTTCAAGGTAATTCAGTTCAGACCATCATATTCATGTTGTGCCTCTAAAGGGGCATAGACGTTGTTTGGACAGAGCAATACAGGTTAATTGTAACTTCACCAGTTATATATTACAAACAAAACACTGACAATAAAACAAGAGACAGAAAATCAATATGGTGTCAGACAAATTAATTATCAATGGTATATGGAGTTAAAAATAATGGAATGAGATCATCCACTTAGTTATTTTCAATGGTCTGCCTCTCTGTGATCCTCTTCTGAGTTTAGAAAATTCTCCAAGGTCTATGAAAGCAGAATAATTATCTATTCAGTTAAGCTCCTTTCTCTGCCTGCCTCTACAATGAAAACTCAAACACACTTCACTCAGCCTCACTTGCCGTCCTTTGCCTTGGGCCACATTGCTTTCTGCCACACTAGGACCTCCTGGTAGTCTTAAGGCTCGTTACACCAACTGTGCAAAAATGACTTTCAGTTTCCAAATGTTTCCCCCTTCTCCCATTTGTCACTCAGGCACCCAGCACTGACACCCCTGTATCCTTCTCTGCTGGCATCTCAGCTCCCACAAAGCCCTGCTAAAGGCTCCCTGTCTAATGCCTCACTACCCCTCATCTTTCTCTAGCCTGGGTTTCCTTCCTTTTTCTCACCTTTCTTCTTTCAGTCTATCCCATATTTCACCTCAACCACAATCTTCCACATCACCCCAGTGCCTGAATCTTTTCTTCAACCTGTTATTGAGGCTGCCACAGCTCTGTCCCACCAACAGCTCCCACCAACAGATTGCCTGTTATTCTCTAGGCAATCTCCTGTACTTAATGCCTTTAGGCCATATTTCCAACTTGAGTGGTATAATTACAGACTGTCCCTTCCCCAAGGCAAGAAAGGATGTCTTTGGGTCAAATTCTGAACTAGTATGTATCAGCTTGGCTCCACAGTTTTCAGAGGAATGGTGCAGACTCAAAGCAGCTGAAAGCCTGATACATAGCTTTGCCCTGAGGAATAATTGCAGTACGTTACACTATTAGTTGAGAAGTTCTCCTTACCCAGTAATGGCTACGGCTAGTTTTGCCTAAAAGCCAAAGACGGAAGCTGGTATATTGTGTTTTTATAGTTGTGGGTCATTCACAGTTCTGTCAGATGCATAATCATCACAGCAGACTTTGTTTAGCTGTTTTCAAAAATTTGGAATTGCTTGCGGGAGAAGGGGTGAAAAGCAACAAAAGGACTTAATTAAAGCATATTCACTGAGGTCACCAAGTTATGACACATACGTTTGGTTAAACAATTACATTTTTGTTCATTGTCGCAAAAACTGGCAGTTCAGATTTACAAGACCAGTTTCTCATCTGTTAACTCCACTGGTCTGTCTGGAGCCTCCCCCAGTGTGAGCCATGTGCAAGCAGTAGCCTTCAATGCCCAATAATTGCTTAGGACAAAATGTAATTTTAGGGTCTCCTTTCCTCCTAGATTACCGATTTTTAATTAACAGGACTCAGAGATCAGTAACTCAAACTTTTTGCATGATGAACCCAAGATCCTTTCACGAACAAATTACGGCCCAGATCATGCCTCTAGGCACAGCCCTGAGACAGCAGCAGGTGATGAAGGCAAGCCACCCCGGAAGCAGCCCCCAGAGGCAGAGTCACTCAGGGACAGCCCCCAGGCACACAATCCCCCTCCTGTCCCTTGCTTGCGTGGAGGCACTGAGCCCTGTCTCCTGTCGGCCTCGTCCGGCAGCAGCTCACAGTCGGACCTGTGGCAGCTTGGCCAAGTCCTCCTGCCCCACCTGTGGGAGCAGGGAGCTGAGGAGGAGCTCCACCCTGAGCGCTGCACACCTGGGCACTGGCAGTTGCAGAATTACTCCTCTTACTCCTCTGCACGGACACATAAATCTGCCCCAACAGGTTTCTCTCCCCAGCTGCAGAATGACTGAAATATTCTGCAGATGATAGGTCTCTGAGCAAGATGAATGAACAAGCAGGGCCACATCCTCAGCTGGTGAGATTTAGTGCTGCACTGATTTGATCCTTTTTTCTTTTTCTGTATTGCCTTGCAAAGCAAAGCTGTTGCCCAGCATATTCTTCTTGCAGAAAACTTAGAGTAGAGATGGTGCTATTACTTTGGTCATCCATCATTTCCATTCCCCTCTTTTTGTGCATTTTAACCTGATTTAAAAAAAAAAAAAAAGAGCAGTGCTTACATAACTTCCAGTGTGCCATCTCAACTGGTGAAAAAGCCAGGGAATTCAGAGTAATACCCATCTAAATAACGGTGCCACAAATGAAGAAATAGTAGCACTTTTGCAAAAGGCTGCCAAGAGAGGCTGAGAGAGAGATGCTAGATAAAGAACAGGGTTGTATGTGAGGAAGGAAGAAAACTGCAAGAGATAAAAAGGAAGATGTAGAGATTTAAACTCAAGAAATGAGGCAGATTTTTGTAAATCAGGACAAGGCTATAAAAACAAAGATGAGAGAGGAGACTAGAAAAAACAATATTGAATTTATCAAGACAATACTGAACAAACAAAACAAAACTTGAAAGTACAGTAGTAGGAAAAGAAAGCACAAGAGAGGAAAATATCATTTTACTGCACTGCCAGGCAAAAGACAGAACTCAGTAAGTGACAGGGCAAAAATCATTAAAAGGCCTGGAGTATTCTACAGAGAGTTAGAGCCCTGCGTTTAGAGCAACTAGCCAAGAAAAGAGTCTTTGCCTTCAAAAAGCACCTCTGAAATCACAAATGAATAAAATGCATGGCCTGACCAAAGCATACAGTGGGTCAAGGCAGTGGCAGACGGTTGCCTTTGATAATCTATGAAACAGCCTGTCAGATAGCAGTGCGCCCTTTCTGATGTCTGTTTGGCGTCCTGTATGAAAAGAGCTGTTGGTTCTCATTGCAGGAGGTGTTTGTCTCCCCCTACCCTCTCCCCTCCCCCCCCAAAAAAAAGGCAGTTGGTACAATTGATTCTCTAAGCAGAGATGCTGCAAACTGACTAGATATAGAGAAATTTTTTTTTTGCATAACATGGGCCATATAGACAGAGATATTCTGCATGAACAAACACAGCATTACAGTTGGGGCCATAAAAGGAGATGGCTTCAATTCCTAGGGCCTTCAAAGAAGGCTTCAGAAAATTTTAGGAAGGTGCCGCAGAGGGAATACAGCGGCCTAGAATACAAGCCATACCAACTTAAGTGTCAGGCCCCATGCATGACCATGAGAGTATTGTTTGGGGTCAGAAGAAAGGTCTGCCTCTTCTTTCTCCAGCAGTCAGGCCAAAATCAGGTGTATATGAAAGAGTTTAAGATCAAAGCAACATGTACAATATTTCTCTGAATGGTCTTCCAATCTCCAGCCATTTGTGGCTCAGGGACTTCCTAGGCCAGAGATGGTTTCTGTGCACTCAGGAATCCTCAGGGATTTCTCTTCTGCAAGCTTACAAAGCCTCCCCTTTAAGACATGTAAACTTTTAGACACATGCAGCAAGGAGTTGCACAGTTTACCTGCATGCTGAGTGAAGAACAACTTCTGACCTTCCTTTGCTAGCACTATTTAATTTGTTTGCATGCATCCACAAGATTTTACAAACTTCGGTTGATCTCTTTTCCAGCCTGAAGAGACTTAGTTTTCTAAAGAGGATACTCTTTTCAGTCCTCGGATCTTCCCCGGGGTCCTTCTCTAAATAGGAACCATGCTGAACTATTTGAAAAAGCAAGTACTGCCAGCGGTCATTGATAGTAGATCTATGAATTGATAGAAGGTAGTTTCATATCAGACTTAATGTTTGTTTTCTAGGACAGAAGGTAGAAGAATGGAAAGTATTGTTTCTGAAAGAAGAAGAGGTCAGGGGAGAGTAATAATACACATATTTCTTTTTTGAGCTATATTTTACCTGATGCATGCAAAGAAGTGCAAGGTAGGCCTAACAGCGCTTGAGGAACAGAGGTGGCCTATACAGCCAGAAGGGCCAAAAAAAAACCCAACACCCTCCCAAAACCCTTTTAAGGCATCACATAGCTCCAAAGTAGCACAAAAGAACGAGTAGAAGTGCCAGTCCACCAATTAGTCCTTTCTCCCTATTATCTTACTGAACTGGGCCAGGCCACCACAAGCTGAAGCCCCTTAAGGACTGCAGCAAAATACGCTTCCCTCTTAATGAGCAGTAGGGGCATTTCTGAGCTACCCTGGGCAGCTTCAGTCTGCCCCTTACTCTAATCTAACCCTAAATTATTCTCAAAGGAGCTGATTTTGCACTGCCCTTCTCTTAACCTCCATTAAATCATTTTTATCTCTACAATGCCCCTTAATTTCAGTGAGATCAACCACAGAGTAAGACACTATTCAGTGCAGGAGTGACCCTACCCTCCAATTTTCCTCTAAGCATCAAAGCCCAGGGAAAATATTTCACAGCTAATACCTGTTACCTTCCCCTCCCAGATATTTAAGAGACCAATCTATTTATTTATAGTACTCATTTGTCCTAGCCTAAGCAACCAAGTGCTATCCTTCTGCCTGGGGAGCACAGCAACGTTGGCAGAGCACTAACGGACAAACACTTACAGAGAAAACCAAGAGAAAAACAAAACAAACTGCTTGTAAATTCTTAAACCTTCTTTCAACATCACCTACCACCCTCTCCTGCAAACATCATGGTAATTGCTAACACTGTGGATATGGGCTCCAGTTAGGCAATCTGCAAAGGGTAAACACTTGGGCCAAATCTTGGAGCTTCTGCTGATTTTTAGCAGCTGCAGATCTGGCCTGCGATCTGCTGTTTACCATAGACAAAGGCAAGAAAGTATGTATTTCTTACACTTCCTGTTAGCATTTGAGCAAACATCGTGTTTAATATTAGAAAGCAGTATGCATGTGGTTGCTTAGGAATGAATAACATTCCTTCGATATGCCCTCTGATACGCACCAGGTTGCTGTGGGATGTTTTTGTGCATTCTACTTGAGCAGTTACTAGGGTCTGGAGTCCACGGGAACATGACATTGTAATCTTGGTCATGTTTTATTTATAGGGAGTAGTGCAGCAGATAGGGTGTGTTAACAAACAAAGATGATTGCTTCAGGGGCACTCTCTCGTCCTGAGGTAATTAAGACAAAGTAGTTTCACTGGTCGGGGGATTCATGCTGCAGACAACCTTTCCCTTGCTAAAATGATCTGCAGCAACCAGGCCAAAAAGGCTAAATCAGAAGCAACATGGGTAGTGTTTTATCTTTGGTTAAAGGTGTATCCTTAAATGGCGCTGGCATAAATTATACTTCTTAAAAATCCATATAACATTAAAAACTACTGAGAAGAAAATGTCAGGCTTAGAGATGTGCAGATTTTCAGCTGGAGAAATATCCAAAGAACTGCTGCTGCTGCTGCCTAGCTTCTCTTTCGTGGCCTGAACTGGAAACATTGACTGTCACCAAGGCCACCTTAACCACAAACCCTGAGAGATGCTGGCCTGACAAAACATGTAAACTCGGAGTCAAGCTCAGCTGTCACAGAATCTCAACATCACAGGGGAAATCTATTCCACCATCAAAGGTCACAACTCAGACTTATGGCTGCTCACATTTGTTGGTTATTTGCAAACTATACGGCTGTGATCACAGCCATGTGGTACTCGTTCTGGTGGAATTTACAGAAATACACACAAAGCACGGTACAGGTTTCACCAGAAAATATACTAAGATGATCTTCCTTGTCCATCATTCTGTCCACATCTCTTCTCCCTTCTTTAGTCTCCCCTCCAAATCCATCCCTTCCGCTGCTGCAAGTTCCAGTACAAAAGCTCCCCCAAGACCCTACAGCTCCTTCTCACTCTCTTTTGCAGTGATGGCAGGAGTGCTGGCTGAAGGAGGTCAGGTTGACCTCTTGAACTCGAACACCCTTGTGTTGTGCTGTGCTTCACCTGAAGGTGGAGGAAAGCCCTGCTCCTTCCTCAGGCCCTGCCCCTTCCCTGGGCAAGGGCAGCCGGTACAGCACAGACAGGCAGGTTTCTCCTCCCGCTTCCTCCTCATCGCTGTTGTGTGACACCTGAATGCCAGCACAGGCAGCCAGCAGAGGGTATTGCACTTAGGGTGCAATCAGGCTGAAATACGTATACAATATTTCTTTCCAACCCTGCTGAAGTTGGGGCGGTTATCCAGCTCAAGGAAAAATCTAGCAATATTTGCCAGTCACTCTCCCTGGAGATTCAGTGTTCATTTCTGTCGAGAGTCATACTACATCACTTACATTTCATCATGTTCATTCAAGATGGGCCAGTACCTTTACTACCCTACACAGCATGGAGAACATTGCAGAAATCTAGAATTTGCACACTCTTCTCTTCTTTCAACCAAACAGGGTCCCAATGACCTTGGCCAAAATTAGTGTAAAATCTGTGTGAGTACATGTGCATCTGCATGTGTGTGCCTGCAGGTATCTGAGAGTCTGCTGGAGACTAAGAAAGAACAAATGTGATTGCAAGCATTATGAAGATCTATTAGACTACACCAGTTTGTCAGTCAATGCAGAATATAGTTTTCCCATAGAGGTTGTTTTAGGTATGAGCAGAGGATTGGCCAGCAGGTAAAATAATAAATTTAGAAAGAAGGACCTTCTATACAGAACCTGTATGTGTAGAACCCATGGGACTGTACTTGCTGATATTGGAGTTTTCCCTGCCTTTTACTGCCAGGAAACGGCAGGTTCTCCAGCCCTTCTTTTTCTTCGTCATCAACACAGTCACTGCCATCTCGCTTACTAATATTTTTATTCCACCTTTCTCCAATTAAACAGCTGGGTTATATACTACACAGAAGCTACCTATTCATTGTTTGAGCATTCATAGTTGCAACCATATCACTAATGGATTTCAAAGCATCTTGGGCTTGTCACCCTTTGTGACAGAAAAATCTCTGCTTGTACTCTTTTTATTCTGATTGACTGGTTAGCAAACATTGACCTATTTGGAGTTCTTTTATTTTTTAGTTTAGTGATTTATTCTCCTCAGGTGGAAGGGTTTTAGAGGGGGGATGTTTGACTGGATAGAGATAGTCATTCTTAGTTACAAGGAAATGGTATTCTTTCTACAGGGAAAGAAGCCATTTGGAAGAGGGAGGTTTGTGGTCTTTCTTCTAAAGGGTTAGCATCTGGATTTCACCTGTCTCCCCTGGAAAGAGGCCAAAATTTCATCCTTAATCAATGTTTTTGTCCCCAGCTCTCATGAACCTTGCCCTGAGCCCTATGATGTGAGGGAGCACAGCCAACACAGTGGTTTACAGCACAAGTTTTGGTCTTGGATGTCACTAGAGGTTGCTTCATTTGACACTTTGAAGATCAGGCCCCGCTCCTTAAATTGGCGTATGAATCTATCTGGGATCCAGGAGAAGGACTTGAGCGTGGGCTTGAAAGGCGCACTGTAGCCTAGACCCTACAGGCAGCTTCATTTGGTAGCAGCTAGAGTAAATGCCCTGCCTTCACATTCAGCTCCACATTACAGTAATCCAGCCTGGAGGTGACACGTTCATCCAAATGGGCCAAGGCCAGGGGGAAGGGATGAGGTTTCCTATTGAAATTGTCTATAATCTGTCCTTATGCAATGGAATTTTCCTTCTTTTCTTTATTCAGGGAATCTCCGCTCTTGGGAAGGAGTCACACTCCAAAGTGTAGTCCCTTCTCTGAACTGTTGGCCAGACGTGCTATATGTTAGTACCAACACATTATTTTCCCTTACAATATTTTCTGCTCTTTGGCTCAAACTGTGTGGATCTGTACGGATCAGGAGGGCTCTCGAGCTGCACTCCTGGCCCAATAAAGGTGAGCACTCATGAACCTGAAAGCACAAACTGCCATGCAAGGTCACATTCAGGCTAGTGGACAACAGGTCAGACAATCTAATAGCAGCCCCTTTCATTAGTTAATGTGATAGTCATTTTGTTACTGCTCTCTGGCTACAGATGGGCCATGAGGTGAAAAGACAGCATTTCAGCTCAGTTATGAGACGTCTGTGCAGCTTTTAGCAGGGCCATAGAAACCAACAGGAGATTTTCCACCAACTCTGACAGGCTCTGACCCAGACCTATATGGAAAAACATCTTTTCTTACACCTTCAGATGTCATTTGCCATAACAACTCATCCACCAAAGGACAGATGTTCTTTTAGTATTAATGGAACAGGATCAAAAATTACAGGATTTGGATTCAGGAGATCTATATGAAGCTGTACGAAATGTGTCTACTTCACACATTTTTTGTACGATCTTTAGCAAGTCACTTAAGCTTCAGATCCCAGTTCATAAAGCTGCAATATTAATGCTTTTTCTTTTCTACCCTTCATTTCTGCTGCCTAAAAATGTTAAATTTTGGGGACAGACACTGTCTTTAAGAAGAAATCCTCACAAAGCCAGAGGCAGTAAACTCCAGTGTTGCTTTTCCAAGAGAGTTTCAGATATACAGGATACTTCCAAAACATCAACAATAACATTTATTTATCAAGATTTCCCATCTTTAGCTAATAGGCTACATTTGCTGTGTAGGATGCTTACAGCAGTGCTGCTGCCTTCTGTCACCATTAACGCAGAAGAGTGGTCTGCTCAAATGAGAGACAATTTGAAAGGAAAGAATAAATACATTTAATGAAACCTGACAGATACCTTTCACACCTTTCCAGGGAAAGACATTAATTGCCCCCTTTGCTTTTAACTGTCCTACGTTGATATTTTAAGATAGATCAATATAGTATAAAACCAGTATCTTGATTGCTTGAACTATATGTTCTAATTAGGCTAATTTGCATTTTTCTCTGAGTTAAATTAAGGGCTAAATTCAGGTCTAGTGGAAGAATTCTTTCAAAGGTTATGTTGCACTAACTTACACCAGATCTGAATTTGGTCCATAGGTCTCTACTTATTCCTGATAAATCCTGGATTCTTCACTTCATGTGAAGGCAAGTGTTGCCATTGAACTCCCTGCTTTAGTACATATTTAAATTAAATCTTTAAACTTTTAAGATGCCAATCAAGGGAATTATGATGGCGGGTTTGCAAGAAAAGCCTGACCTCCAGCTGCAAAAAGACTAATTTAGAGCTGCATAAGCTGAAGCTCCCTATGAAGGTATGGAAGCACGTATGCTTCCTTTTCTGTGTACCAAGGAGCAGTACGTAGAAGCCATAGAGGGGGAAAATATCTTTATAACAAGTTTCTGCTTACTTGGCAACAGTTATTTTGTCGTCATCTGTGCCTCCCTGACCTTCACTTTGTTTCCTTCTTCCCTTTATTTGGATAAGCAATCTAAATGCTTTCAATTTAGATTCCTCTCTAGACTTCTGATAATTTTCTTTACTTTCTTCAAGACTACCCTCCAACTGGCCTCCGTTTGTCTTGATTTATAAGAACTGAACCCACGACTGGAGGCGGAAGGGTTTTACCAATGTTGAGTAGAGTGGATAGAGTACATTACACCATTTGCTGGCTACTCTCGTTTATACAGCCCACCATGGTATTTATCTTTTTTGCAACAGCAAAAGTTGTTCTCTCCATGTCACTTGTGATCCATCCTTCAGACTGACCAATGGCACTTTAGTGAATTTAGAGAGATATTAAAATCACTTTGAAATCGATCACCAGTCTTCAGCATGCTTTCAATCTCTCTCAACTTGGTTTGGTGTGCAAATATAATAAGTATTCTCTCTTGGGTCCAAAACCTGAAGTTTTAAGGAAAACGTTGCACAGAACTGCTCCTAGTATCCATCCCCTGAAAACCTGCTTGATCACTGCTCCACTTTGGAGTGGCTCTTCTGAGTGACTTGATTCCCCTCAGGGAGCCTCTCTCTCTTTCTCTCCGTCCCCTAAATTAGATACTAAGCTATCATTAATTCAGGACTTTGAAGAGAACTGAATATGCAGGCCACAATTGAGTTACACCAGATTTACACCTAGTGGTGATAACAACCTATGCTAGAGGTGTGCTTTTTGCCTCCCCAGATATGGAAAGTGTGCTTGGAGACAGACAGTTACTCGAATATTAGAGAATAACGATGACTGTACGGGGCAGAGTTCTACTGTCTACCTGTCGTTGATCCAAAGTGATCCTGTCACTTTTACTGGTGGGTGATATATACTGTGCCATTGCGCACATCACCTTACTTGAAGGAAATGGGGTACCTTTTTTCTCCTTGTCTGAAATCCATATTCAGATATGCACAATCCAAACCACCAGCTCCACTCTGTCTGAGGTATTTGGAAAGTCATGGAGCTGGGAAGCTACGCAGGACAGAAAATCAGGAGCATGTAGGAAGTTAAACAAACTGAAATGCAACGTGTTGCTGGTAGACATGGAGGCAAGCAAAAGACTTTACTTGTAGGGTATGCAAGTCTCTTTTTTCATTCAGAGGATCTGATTTCATTTTTGCCTACCCTCCTTAGGCAGCTAGTGTGTGGGAGAACTGTAGGGCAGCACACCAGTCCTTTGGAGCAGGAGTGTTTCATAGGAATAAAGAAACTTCCCTTGAGGCAAAGTACAGATTAGTTTGCACTGCAATTTAGGGAGAAGGAAAAGTCCAGTCTTGTCTGGCCAGAGGAAAAATGACCAAAATCTCATCTCTGGGAAAACAACATGGAGAAGAAAAATATTCTGACTTTATATTCAGGAATCACTCATCATCAGGATTAAAGTGGTAACACGAAATGAAATCACATCTGGGGACACGGTTAACAAAAGAAACAGTCTCTGAGTGGGGCTAATCATGTGAACTCTGTGGCCAGAGTCCCTGCATATCAAGACAAGTACGTACTTATGGGGAAAATTGCTCGATAGATTACGTCAGACTGTAATGACAAAAAAAGCTACTTAATTTTGCAGGATGATCATTCACATACATCACAGAAGTTCCTACTGACATGCACAGTCTACTTAATTCACCAAGAGCTACTGCTTTCCACTCCTCTGTTTGAGGATTAACCTGCTGGAGAAGCTATCCTTAGCATCAGAAAGCAATCAAGATAATTTGATTTTAAAAAACTTTTGCTTTAAAAAATTTGAAGAATGTCTCAGTCTTTCTGAAAAGTATGTTAGATATTAAAACCATTTACCAAGCTGATGTGGACAGTAAAAAGTTTAAACTCTCAGGTGATTAGTTTAGATCATCGGCCACTTTAAATAAGCATAGCTGCCTTAGCAGATGCTGATTTACACTGGGTAAGAACCTGTTCCAAGATGGTTTGCTCCCATATAAAGTAGAATTAGAAAACCCATTTCCCTAACTTGCTAAAAATTTTTTTTTTATCTTCTTCTTACAAATCTATTTCTGGGAAAAGACTCCATCTTCCTGGACATATCCCCATCTCTTTTGGGGATTATACCTGTTTTATGTACCTCTGCTGCAGGGTGTTGTAGAGTCACAGATGGGCAAGACATTTTACAGCCATGGTCAGCCATCTATTGCAGAAGAAGTTTTGTGCTAACTGAAATTGTACTGCTGAGGTCCTCTCCTCAGATCAACTTAGTCTGCCAGCGGGGACTGTTTAAACTATCCAACTCTACACCAGAGTGGATGAAGAGCACCCACAGGAGCTATATTGCAACGATTTTATAGAGATGATAAACTATAGCAGAGAAGTAAGTGGCAAATTATTTAGATCAAATTCAAAACCAGCAAATACGCATGAAACATTTTCACCAGCTGCCCTTTTCCAGACAGAGACTTGCTTTTTGACCGAAAATATGTTTTCCTCAGCAAGAAGGTTCATATCGCTAGTCATTGGCAGTTTGGGTATTTTAAAAGGCTACAATTCCATACTGTTGCTTCAAGAGTCTTTGCAATGAGCCGGATTATGGGTCTAAATTTAAACTTCCTACAGGTAGGGAGGTTTCCATCAGGGTCTCATTTAGAGAGTTTCTCTGCAGCACAGCTGGAACACTAATGAGTTATATTGATCTAGAAATGACTTTGTAGTCTTTCATATCCAGTGAAATAGATGACTGTCCTGGCCTTTCTTTGTTTACCCCCAATGTTTACTACCTGTTGGATATTATAATAGTTTTCTAGACCTAATATATGGGGAGTTAGGCCTATGCCTCTCTGCAATAAAGATAAGGCTAAGCCACAAATTGAGGCAGGATGAGTCTGACTTTCCAATTTCTCTATGTTCAACAGTGTGTAGAAAATAAAAATAATAACCTGAGCCATTGGAATATGAGAATAATAACTGTGATAGGAGATTTTTTTCTAAAATAACTTTGATCCATAAACTTTATTTTCAAAAGTCATCTGGAAATGCAAAGCTTGTGAAAAATCAGTCAGTCTTAGAGCCTAAGTTACTTCTAAAATGGGATTTAAAATCACATTTCACTTAGGTATTTTGAAATGTCTAACAGGCTTGATTCATCAATGATCCTCCAACATATTCCTTTCATCTGAACATTATTAACATGTGAAACATGATTTTCTACCTTGTTTATATCTCTTAACATCTCCTTCTCTCTTCTAATTTTGTAAATGTATCATTTCATTCTGTCAGTCATTTTGGTGTAGTTTGTAGGAATTATGCTTTTTTGAGTGAAATTGCATTATGTTACATCATTGCTAAGAATTCAAAGTATTCTGTTGTAAGTGCCTGGTTTCTGATTAGATCGCTGCAGCCATGTCCTGAATAGAAACTACCATTGCTATCAATAGCACTTTTCCCTGGTTTTCCTGATGGTTCACACTGGCAATATATCATGTGAAGACATTACTCCTTTGACCTCCTTCTTCACTCCAAAAATTCTTCACACCCCAACACCATGGAAAGTTAAACGATTAGAGTTTGTTCTGCAGTGTTTCCATGTCTGTCTTGGCTTTTGAGCTTCATTGTAGTTTCACTCGTTTCTCCACATCTCACAGCAGTGAAGATCCATGCCCCGTGAAGAGTGAAGCCCCACCTCCCCCAAACACACAGGTAGTTATATTCATATTTTGATGTAAATAAGAAAAACCAGTATGAAGAAGAATTACAAACATACCTCCTGCTGGTACTTTGGTACTGTGGAGACTTCATATGACCTAGATTAGTCAGGCTAGCCACTGAGCTTTGCTTTCTGGTCTACTGGTTTCCAGTAAAAAATCAGCAACTTAAGAGATTTTAAGTTACTACAAGAATGCTATATGGACTTTACAGAAATGCAATGGCTACTCCAACTGAGATTTCTGCTCGGAGCGGGGGTGTCTTCACTTACATTTTAAGTAACTTCACTAAACTCACTGGCAATCTTGAGGACACAGTGCAGTAGACTAAAATCATGCCTCAGTTACACAAATTGTTAATTTTGGGAGAAATTCAAATGAAATAAATATTGTATTCTAGCTTTCCACAAGTGCACCTGAAATTTGAATCCAAAGTTATGTACACAGAAATGTACACATAGAAGCTTTTACACACTCACACATATATATCTTGTTAGTTTTTGGATAGACTTAAAAACATTTCTTTTGTTGCTCAAAAATATTTCTGAAGAGCACCATCTATTTTTGTAAATATTGTAAGTGCTTGCTAGTTTATGGGTGAATATAGGAATCATTAAAACACGATTGTTTTCCTTCTCATTTTCATTGAATTTGATTTTCTCTCCTGATACCTATGACTTTTGCCATAATCGGCAATGGTGTCTGTCAACCCTGCAAGAAAATATGTAAATGGTCTTCACTTGCACAGGAGGTATTTTACAGGTAGCCTGATAGATTAAGAAATAAATAAAAAGATATACATGAAAGCAAACCTATGTCCAGCTTTTGTGCAGAAAAAACAATCTGTTAATCAGTACATTGTCTGTATAATGCAATAGATTTCTCCTGATCAGTATGAGAAGTAGAATACTTAGAACCATATTTTTTGGAACTACATTCACCCTCAAACTATATAGTCCAACTAAACCCTGAAGCATGTGTCCACTTTCAATAAATGTAGTACCATATTGTTATAGTCCATGATTAAACCCATGGGGAAGTGGATAGTGATAAAAATACATTAAGAATCTTTTTTACAGGCCTTTTTTTTTTTAATGGGTAGGTTTAAAATTATATTCGATTCTGTTCTGTGTAATATAGTGTTTAGGAAATGTACTGAAAGAAATAATCTTGCATTGGTAGTGGCTGGGCAAATGGAGTGAATAGGTCTTTTCCATTTCTAACATTTGCGATCCCTTCCTGGAGAGAAGAGTCCGTCATCTGTCAGATAGTGAAATACATGTTGTCATCGAGTAGCTAAAGGTCAGTGTTTAGCTGAGCTAGGAGAATAATTCAGAGCAAATCAACTATTAGGCAAATGTTGCCTTTTTTTTGCTTACAAGTTGTCTGCAAATAGATCACAATTTTCTCAAATGTATTCATTATTCAGAATTATTTCCTGAATGATTTTGGTGTATAATTGTTGGTCTGTTCACAAGCCTTTCATTTTGAGTACTCAGTTTTCAAGCTGTTTTAATTGGACATACAGATCACATGGTATGTTCCTGTCCTTTGATAGGGTAAATGTAACTCTGATTCTACTTTCTGAGGGAAATGGCTCAATTAGGAAGTTCAGTGTCCACTACTACTCCATTATATGTTCTTAACCTTTATGTGAAGTTTTTTTTTTTTTTATGTAAATCCACCGAGCCAGATTAAATCTCAGGTATACTTATGTAAATCTGGAGTAAATCTATTGAATCCAAAAAAATAACATGGTATAGAATTAGGATAAGTGAGCAAAAGGCCCTAGGGAAATAAAATCACCTTTATAAAATGTTCCTTCATTATAAAAAGGCTGACTTAGAGTGTAAAGTACCATTGCATACCAAAGTTTGAACTCCATTGGTTTGATTCAGGTTTCCCAAAGATATTTTTAAACCTTTTCCCTTTACTGATTTCAACAGAATCCTTAAGTTATGCTAGCATGCAGGAAATAAGAGTATCCAGCTTGATGATGCTACGAAAAGACTCGTTTGGATTTAGTGTTTGTTGCCTTGTTTGTGCAACTTCTCACATCTCTTCTGTCAAAAGGGCATAATCCTGCTTTTTCCCTCATATCAGTGCATATGAGGAATGAGGGCTTACAAGTTCCAGCACATCTAACAGTGATGATTTAAGGCATCACCACTTGCAGGCTGTTTATGCTTCTCCTTGCCCAGCAGACATCACCTTCCTTAGCAGAGGCTGTGGATGGACCAATAGTTCCCTTGCACTGCCAAACCCGCCCAACCACAGGCCAAAATGCACAGCAGGAGCAGTCACATCTTAAAACGCCCTGGCAATATCTGCAAGGGCTGTAACTCCATCAAAGCTGACAAGATGGCATAATGGTATAAAGCTCCAGTAGATTAAGTCATGTCTATGGGGTGTCAAAAACACTCTATTCAAATGCAAACCGTTAAGAAATTTAGAAGTAAAATGTAACAGGCTTTACAGAACACTGCAGAACGCATTAAAAATGAACATGGCATTTTAGAATTACAGTGTGAACCATAAACCAATTTAATTGGTCAGAACTGGATTCTGATTTCATTTTCACTACTTTTTCACAAGTGCAACTTTTCAAAGACTCTAACTTTTATACCATATTAAAGCCTTGATCCAGCAAAGCACTTCCTTACATACATACCTAAATTTAGATTGTAGATTCAGAGAGGCTGAGATCAGGAAAGGACCATCTGTAGGCACTCTTCTGTAGCACAAATCACTTAACTTCCCCTCCTGACTACTGAGTCGAGCCAAATACTTTAAAGTCCACGAGCAGTTCCTTTGAAATGAGTTTCAATTACCCACCTGCTTTGAATCACAAGCCAGTTACATGGATTGTTGGACCGGGGCCTCCAGGAAATCAGAATCTGGTCTCCAACATTCCAAATCTTTCCTGAGCTTTTTAATAATGGTTTGAATGCAATTCTCTCATTTAAGATTTCCATGCATTTGCTAACAGATTGACTTGATAGAGAGTATCAGGATAGCAGACTGCCTGTAGCTATCAGCTCTTATCTTCAAACTGCAAATTAAGCACAATTCTACCTTTACATGTGTATGTCTTTGTCCTTAGCCTAGGAGGAGGAGAAGACGGGTAACTGAAGTTACATTTCGGTGCTTCTCACAGCTTCACACAGTCTGTAGCCCAGATTCAGCTCCTGGTTAAATTGGTAAGTGTTTCTCCATATTTATGTTGGCATCAAAGACGCAAAACACATTAACAAACTTAGATGCATACGACTGCTAGCCTGCTTCGTGCTAAGCGTGCAGTTAACTTCATAGGAACGGAAATTTAAGAGCAAAGTTCTTCATATCTTCACAAAACTGTGCTCTAATTGCCTCAAATTTAACATAATTTCATATGGAAAATTTGACAGCTTAAAGCATTAATCTGCCTGCTACTCTCAAGACCCCAACTCAGGAAACTTACTTTACACTAAGGGACTTAAGCGGGATTTGAGCCCATGCTTAGCATTACGCAAGTATTCACATGTCCTCCCTGAACAAGAATTATCTCCCAACTGACTCCCAAGAGATCTGACAGAGAATATTGCATGAACACCAACATCCATAATGAAATTTCAGCTTCTCACTCTCTTCCACTCTTTTCCCCTTCCCACCCTGCAATTTCAAATAATCAGGAAAGACAAGATTTGGAGATCAAGTCAAATGTCCAATTTATTTTTATAACTTGAAACTGGAACAAACGTTGTTTTGAACGAGCGTACAAATGAAATGGTAGACACATGCTGAACTCAACATTGTGACAATAAGGGAAAAAAAAGAGGCCAAAAATCTTGTACAGAGAATAAAAGGAACAATAAATATTTCACTAAGCCATATTGAAATGACCTCCAGCCATCTCAACATTTTATCCATAATAAAAAAAAAAAGTGCTCTCGTTTTTTTAAACAGAGCACAAATACCAAGCAATAATAAATAGTTCCAAACTTGTAGTAAAAGACAAAACCTCCAAGTAAACAACAAAAGCTCATACAATAAGTAATAGAAAAAGGTAATAAAAATATTTTGCCTTGCCGGTACAAATGCAAACAACTTAAATCAACGTTACTTTGCTTTGCAGTTCTAAAATACAAAGAGCACCATAAAAATGAGTTTGCCTGTGATAAACAAAACCTTGGACTGTCTTTTACATAGGACTGGGATGAAATGCTGATTTTTGGACCCTTTCCTTAAAATCAGTATTTTTCTTTCTCGCACAGGTTCTCGGGCCGATCCTGTTGCCATGGGAGTCAATTGGAGTTTTGCTCTGGACTTCAAAGGCAGCAGGACTAGACACAATAAAAGTAATAAATTCCACCTTAATAATAATGATAATAATAAACTATCTAAATTGTGAAGAGAACTATGGCAGCATTCTAGCTATTGTATGTCTGTTACATTGTGCTTATGGCCTAGTAAACTACGGTTCTCCTAAGACAGAAGAGGAAAGGAGGGCTCTATTCCACTATCACTACAGTTTGCAGAAACACAACCCTTGTGCTTTGGGGGTGACTTACTGTTAGTTTCAGTGATTTAAGTCACAAAATTAGACAAGTGCTGGTGTTAGCTATCCTAGATAATTAAAAAAAACCAATAATAATGGGGAGACAGGAGCTCCCAAGCAATTTACGCTAAAATGAAAGGTGAATTCTTTCTTAAATCTATCAACTGCAGACTGAAAACCTGTGGTTAACTTCTGATCTTCATTACGCTGGCATACAACCGAGGCATTCTGCTGAATTCTGTGACCATTACTCAGGATTTATACAAACATCAGAGAGCAAAATTTTCACCAAAAAGTAAAAATGTGCCTTTAAGGGATCACATTCCACCCTCAGCTATGCTGGAGTAATCCAGGCCTAAGAGTGATGAATAATTCCTGATTTATATCAGTTTAATTGAGATCCAGAATTTGTCCAGAAGTCTTAAGGGCACAATGTTCAAGCCAGGAAGACATATCTATCTGTTAGGTAGCTGGACCAAATTCTCCTTGTTGTCACACCCATGCCTCTCCAAATGCTCCAGCAGTTTCGCACCGATGAAAGCAGAGGAAGAATTTGGCACGTTTTTTTTTTTTTTTTGGCTAGGTTTACCGTCATTTCCTGAAACAGTGTTGAGCGTTTTTTTCTCCTTCTCCCCTTCACTAGAGTATCAGCGCCTCTTCTGTCACCTGTCTTCCCCTCAACCCAAAAGGGAGAGAGAGAGAGAGAGAAAGAACAGCAAAGAAGAGAGAAATCAAAAGGCACAGAATTTCATCCCAGTCCCAAACATTCAGAAATTTATGGAATGTACAATTAGGAGTGAAGAGCAGCAAAGCAGATAATAACATGGACTGGCAAGACCTGCACATGGACTAGGTCCTGTTCTGACAGGGAAGAGGAGGGCTGTGCCTGGACCAATTTTACTTCAATCGGTTACAACTGTACCAACAGCAGATCATTCTACCGGTGTCAGAGCGGATGCAACAGCTCTCACTTTTTTTTTTAAAGACTAAAATGACTTTCTTCCAGAGGGCGGTGGTAGGGTGTGGGGGAGAGGGAGCGGGAGGCGGCAGTGAGAGAGGTAAGACGTGTTTGACATCTTGTTTGAAAGGGGGGAAAAAAGCTCCTCTCCCCCTCTCGAATCTGCAGGGAAGCTGTGGGACGTCACCTCAGACACCGTTAAGGAAACTGAATTTCATCTAACACGAACAGGCAATAACCATCCAGCCTGGTTCAACCATACCTGGTAAAACCTTGATGCAAGGGGTCCAGGCAACTTTGAAGTTATTTAGAGCCCTGTGGGAACAGCACTTTTTTGTAGGCCATTTCTGACAAAAAAAATATATATATACAACTAAAATTATTTGTGAACATCAACAACAAAAAATTAAAAATAAAAAAGCACTTAATTATTTTGTTTTGTTTCTTTTACTCAAAGGTCGTCTAACAACCCCCTTTTTTCCTGTACAATAAGGACTTCACATACAAATTTTTTTTTATTTTTGCAATATTTTATCCTGCCAAATTAAAAAAATATATTATGGCAGCCTGTTTGTTTGTTTTTATTTTTATTTCCAAATTCACTAACAAAAAGGTACATTAAATCCCTTTAAAAGGACAAGCGTACAGTTAAAAAATTACAAGCTTCAGTAAAAATACAGCAAGTGCCTACATCATATGAATCAACCAATATCAATATCCATTCCAGAAGGGGAAGGGGTGGGGGAAAGGGAAGAAAAAAAGAGAAAAATAGGTACAGGTCAGAAACGTGATTTTTTTTTCTGCAAAGCAATAACAATATTAAGCACTTTTTTCTACATACTTTTTCTACATGGTGTAGCAATCACCTTTTAATCCCCAAATACAAGTTTCTATACATTTTTTGAAATAAAAATTCAACACCCAAGGCAGAAAAAAATTTACTAAAACTCAAGACTTTACAGTTACAGTGACAAGAACAAATTTATAGACCCACCATTTAAATTTTACTGCAACATTTTCAAGGAAAAAAGAAAAGTTTTTTTTTTTTCTTTCTGGTTTTGTAAAATGCCCAGGCATTCTCCATTATTACAAATACTGGTCCACTTTTACAGTAATCAAGAAATTTTAATATATATAATATATACTAAAACCCCGTCACCAAAAGAAAACAATATACACATGGCCATTATGGCATTTTTTTAATAACCTATTAAGCAAACTTTGAAAAAAAAAAGATTGCTCAAACACACATACACACAATTTTTTTTTACCCTTGTATGTATTCAATACTGTAAACGTATTTTAAGACAGAGTGCACTAAATTTAACTTTTAAAAAAAATTAGCCGTTGTTCCTGAATTGTTTTTTCTCATTCAATGATAACAACTTGTAATTTGTGTCATTTGAGTTTTAATTCAGCAGTAAATCATTTCCATTCCATTTCCTAAGCAGCGTTGTCCTGAAAAAAAAAAAAAGGCTGAGAATAATTCAGCTAATGGATGTCCGAAGTTGTGCTGGGTATACATCTTCATTTGATTGGGTCTTATGGCATTTTCATGTCCACTATCTTCAACCAGTAATTTTTTTAAGTAAATGTGGCTCTTTTTTTTCTAAAGAATGTACTTTTCTTGTTTTACTTTTTTTTTTTTAAAAGTCTTTTCATTTCACAAAAACGTTTTGCATTTGTCTCAAGAGACTCAAATAGGAAGATCAGTTTTCAAGGCACTCACGTCAAATTGAATGGCAGTAGAAAAACTGTCCAATAAATTATTTTTATTTATTTTTCTTTATAGTGCCAGTATTGTGAATGCCATGCTTAGCAACACTGACACTTAATCTCAGCTGTTCCCTTACAGTTTAACCCACCTTTGGGCCAAGTAGAAGAATATGATGTAATTTCTTGTTGAGAAGCCATTTTTCTCTTAACCACAAACAAAAGCTTTAAAGTGCGGGTCAACATAATTAAAATGTCTAACCATAATTGTCCACTGTTTGTTAATATTAGCCTTAACAGGCTTTACAGAATTTAAAATTTGAAAGTAGAGCAGGTGCATTTTTCATTACTTTTTTTGTTGCAACGCTTTTCACATAACATAATTCTGTTCCTAATTCAGTCAATTCAGACTTCAGCAGGAACAGAAACTTGCCAATACAGGTAACTCAACTCATATTTATTTTTTCCCTTCCTTGTAATAACATCATTGTACATCACATAAGATAGCTCTAATATTTCCATTCATAAACCCCATGAGTAAAAGTCGTTCTTTTTTTTTTTTTTTTTTAATCGAGAAATCCCCACTTTCCCATTCTGTTGTAATTATTTTACCTACAGCAAATCTGGACCAAGGAAGAGGCATGTACAGATGTCCTGAACTCAATTAGATTTGTGTTTGTGCGGTTCAGAGAGAGAAAAAGACGACATTTGGTTTCTCCAAGGTTTGAAGAGAATATTGCAGTACCTTAGATGTACTTTTATTGTCAGTGGGAGGAGGGAGGGAAAGACACCCCAATAAGTGACAGAATGGCACCACTATGTCGCCTGAGCTTTAACAACAAGAAGAAACTATCTCAGAATAATGCACAATTAAGAATGTTATGTTTTTTCCGACTGTAGCTGCCTTCTGAAAACACCTGCACCCATGTCTTTTTAGTTGACAAAACTTTAATGATGAAATCTATCTCGGAAAGGCCTCTATCATTAGCGACATTGTCAGTGCTACATATTAGATCCAATTCCAAAAGAAAGTGCTAATTTTAAAGATTGTTATCCGCTGTACAATTTTGTTTTACCTAACGTTCAAGGTTATTTAAAAAGAGGAAAGGGAAAAAAGGAAAAGAAGAAAGATCTGTGTTAAAATGCTGGCTTCTTCACAAGAAATTACACACGCTTAGCTCAAATTTCAACAAAGCAGCGGCCCAAAAATTATAATTTAAAAAGATATGTTTCTCCCCTACAATGCAAGTAATCTCAGGCTATGACTGGGTAAAATTAAAAAGGGATACCCAACAAAATTTTAAAAGAAATTTAAACAGAAAGAATAAAAAAAAAGTACCTGCACATGCCAAAAAATTACAAAAACCCAATAAATACAGAAATTATTGCACAGTTAAAAGGCTCCACAATTTTTACTGCCTTAATCAACCCTCGGGTTTAATAGAACTTTGTAGACACAGGTTATATTTAAGCGCCAAAGTCTGGCACCTACCATAGTTATGCTAAGTTATGTTTACGGAGGCAAGTTAGGTCATCTTTTCTCAGTTGGCAATAGTTAAACTGTACAAATAAAATGTTACCTAGACCCCTGAAATTTAACCTAGTGGGGGGCCTTAGCTTCTTTCTGCCTGCTCAATTTTGACGTCATTTGTCAGCAAATGTTCTCCATGCCACTTTTTCATGTGTTTCTCCAGGGTGCTGTAAACACTGAAGGGCATCTGGCAAATGTCGCAGCGGTAGACCTCCTTCCCTATCTGGCCATGCGTTTTCATATGACGCGTCAGCTTACTGCTCTGGGCACATGCATAGTTGCAGAGCTCGCATTTGTAAGGCCGCTCTCCAGTGTGGCTCCGACGGTGCACCGTTAAATTGCTGCAGTTCTTAAAGACTTTGCCACAGTACTCACATGTATCACTCCTCCGCCCTTCCTTCGAACTGGGTCGCCCGGGGCCAGGACCACTGATGTGGGGAGTGCTGCCTCCGCTCGCCGTACCGCTGCGCCCTGAGAGCCCCCCGTCTAGCATGTCCCCTGGTGGGGTGGAGAAACGCAGGCTCCCGTTCTCCGAAGAGTGCTCGGAAGAAGTTGCGAAGGGGGATTGTCGGGAGTCTGTGAATCCTAGAAACGGATCCTTCATGAAGTGCCTTGATGCTGCGTACCCTACCAGCCACTGGGAGTAAACATTTTCAGAAGGTATTATTGTTGCTGGTGGCAAGTCCAAATCTTTCTCTACCTTTATTCTTTTAGAAGAATTGTTTAAACTGGGGCTTGTGATAGGTGTCGGCTTGCGAGGGAACAAGTTTGGGAAGGGTTCACCTGGGCCAAAGTTTCTTCCATTGACTGTCCCTTCCTCAGTGCGGTCCAGCTCTCCCACCACTGAGTCTTCGTCACCTGTATCTCTCTGACAGAGATCTCGAGGACACAAGTCTCGCTGGTCAGAAGACCTTTTCATGAAGCTACTCCTTTTCTGTTTTTCAGCTAGCATGTCATTATATTGCTGAATGGCACCTAGACTTACATTCTCTATAACTTTTCCCAGGACAAGGGATTTTTCATCTGGTAACGATTTGGAACCATTTTCTCGGTTACGACTCAGCTCTGAGTCCATACTGAAACTTGACTCTGGCCTGCTCTCGTTTTCAAGCTCCTCTTCCTCCTCCTCCTCTTCTTCCTCTTCTTCATTGTCATGGCCCAAGGAAGGATCGCTCTCATTCCTGAAATCTGTCTCACTGGATTTCAGTCCCTCTCCAGTGAGCTCGCTTGTGCCTGGCTCAGGGGAACTAGTGGTGGACAGTCCATCATCTGACCTACCTGTCATGGAGCCAGCTTTATGCATGTGTGTTTTCATATGACGCTTTAGCTTGCTGGCCTGGGAGCAAGCATGGTCACAGAGTTGACACTTGTAGGGCTTTTCTCCTGTGTGACTGCGTCGGTGCACAATAAGATTACTCTGGAACTTGAATGTTTTCCCACAGAATTCACAGGACTTACTCTTGGCCTGAGGCTGGGGAGGCGTAGTGCTGCTGGGGGGCATTGGTGGCAGTGGCGGGGTGCTCAAAAAAGGTGATTTAGGACTTGGCTGGAAAGGATTCAACAGGCGATGCATAGGGTTGGTGCGACTGGGTGAGACTGGAGGAGGGGTGGAACTGTTTCCTGCCAGTTCTCGAAGCCTTCTGGAGAAATCCATCGCTGGGGACTCAATTGCCATGGGGTTTAAACGCATAACTCTGTCAAAGGCACTGGGATGCTGGGCAACTAACCCCATTTCTTCGGCACTAAGGCGATGCGGATCCAGATGATGACGAGGCGGCGGGCTGAAGAGTGGAGGTGTGTTTGGGAGCCGACCCTCACCAAAGCCAGGGTGTTCACGCAAGATGGGTCCTGTCATCCGTAGGAGATTGAAAGGGTTGTTGTCTCCAAGGAAATTCATCAGCGGGGACTGTGCAACAGTCTCTGGTCCCAGAGGAGGAGGGATGGTGATGCGTGGAGTAAGGGAACTGTTTGAAGGGCTTGTTTCCAGGTAGATGCGGAATCCATGTGTGTTCTGGGCATGCTGAAGCAAGAACCAAGCGCTATTAAAAGGCTGCTTGCATGTTGTGCAAATATAGCTTGAAGGCTCATCTTTACCTATAAAAGAAAAACAGAAAGAACACTCAAAAAATAATGCAGTGGAGAACATTTAAATATAGTTGGCATGCACTTTATTTTGCTAACACATTCTCTCCTTAGCATTTCTGAAAGAAGGATTTAATTGCAATGTATTGACTGATATAAATTGTTGAACAGCACATTTACTCACCGTGCTTTTACATTTAACATGTATGACAAATATCACACATACGCACTGGTGCAATATACGTTTATATCCTCTAACTTACATATAAAACCTTCCTTTATGACGCATGAGGATCCAAATCCTTTCACATGTTTATTCACAGAAAGGAATTTGTTTCAAGGGATTTATGACTACATATGGAAATCAATCAAAATGTGGTGTTGTAGGTTTTATGGGGCACCTGGAAGGAGCTTCAGTATCATTTTCACTCTTTCATTTTATATTTTTATATACTTCATGCAGCAGTCCCCCGAGATCTTGCTGTATTTAATTTATACATGCTCCAGTCATACTGGCCTTGCCACTTTTAAAATACTATGTAGGTACTTATCTGCACAAGTCCTATTAAAGCCAACAGCAGCTTGGAAAACGTACCCTTGCATAAACCACTTTGAGATTCTTTTTGCCAAAACACCAAGAAGCCACTCAAACGAAACATCCGGTAATCAAAGCCGACAGCACAGTTGCAATTAACAGTAACAAATGTCGGGCCGTGCTTGAACTGGGTCCCAAGAATTTCTGAGCCTGAGCCTGCCCTCCAAGGCAGAAACGCTCGCCAGAGCCAAAAACATTGTTCTGTTTGCCTTTCTAGCCTCTGTGAACAACTGCACAGAGGTGGAAAGCATTCCTTTAACCTTGATTCAGCTTTACATAAAAGACAGGTGTGGACAAGTCTGCACTACAGTCATAATTTTGCTAGCAAGAAAGTTCCAGTCCTGGGCACAATATAAACTATGTGCTATCTTCAGAAAGCATTTTTCCCCCCTTCTTCAATTCCTCTACAAGGCTCTAACTCTTGACAAATTCACAAGTACGTGTGCAGCTGAAAACCACAGTCGAGGATTTGTTCTTTTTCAAAATGAGGAGGAGGACTCCTGCAAAACAGGAGTTTTTCCTCTCCGTTTTGAGAAACCTAAAATTAACTTCTTGTTTGCTTATTCATTGGTTTGTTTGTTTATGAAAGCATGCATTTTGGCTAGCGATGGTCCCACTGCACCCAAAGGCACTAAACTTCCTCAGCGTTCAAACCCGGAACCAGACTTCCTGCCTGAGCGGTACCTGCCCAGGGCGCCGAGGCCAGCCCCTGCCCCCAGCCCCTCCGCAGGCGGTCGCCTCTGCCGTTGAACTGCACAGCCCGCCGCCAGACGGGCCTATTGCGATGCACAGCACCCTGCTGCTTGAGCTTGAAACTGAACCAGTTTATAAGGTGAATGAAACTGGATTATCAAAACTACCCTTTTTAAAGACTCACGGCAACCAAACGAATTTTTAAATACAGACATATCATGGGAAGAAGGACTGCTGCCGACCGATGAACTCCCCTCTTCTGGCTGCTGCAGGAACGGCTCCTTCTACAAAACCTCAGGCAAGGAGGATAAAGATTATCTACCTCCCTATCAGCCTGTGTCGATCTGATCTTATCACCCAGCGAACACCTATACAAGCATACGGCAAGGAACGTCTACCAGCATGAGGCTTACTTACAAACGTGTGTGACAAACGGGGTGCGGTTCCTTACCCCGCTCCTGATTTAGCAGGACTGTTGCTGTGGATGGCAGCCTCAGACCCCGATTTCAGGGAATCCGGCCCCCCGCAGCCAGCAAAAGCTGTACGCAACACCGCCTGCGTCTCCGTTCGACTGACGGCCTCTACGCCCAGGCCCGTCAGGCGGTGTCGTACGGGGAGCTACTGAGGACTACCGCGCTCACTTGCTTGGATTAATCTCTTAACAACTGTTACTGGAAAAGGAAACACGTTTGGGAACTGCATTCTGCTTGGAAAAAGTGACCATAACTGCCACTGACATTAATGAAAACCGCATAAAAACACTGAAAGGAACTGCTACGTTATCCCTGAAAATCTGCTCAGCGCTGAGGCAGTTAGGGAGTTTTATGTCAGCTCCGCAGCCAAAGCAACAGAAAACTCTCGCATTATTACTTCAAATATTTAAATTTCTGTTTCTTACAGAAATATGATGAAAATGTCTAGACCTTTAACTTTTCTTGCACAGCAACATGTGTAGTATAAAAAGTGACAGAAATCACTGAGGCAGACTAAAGTATATAACATACTCTGTCAAAAGCTTTTTTTAACAATATGTTTTACCTCAGCTCACCCTAGAATAGATTTTAATAAAGCCCCTTCTGAAGTGTGATCTAATAGCAAATGAAGTGCAGCATCATACAAGGTCATATATCTTCAAATTAAAGAGTACTCTGCACCCTTCACCTTCATTTTATCCACTCTAATTAATCAATTTATCACCCACAGCTGTTTCATTCTTTCGATTTTAAAGTCACAGTATGCATTCTTTTCTTTTTTTTTTAATTTTAAAAATAAAGTAGGTGAGAGTGTGTGTGTGTGTGTGTGTGTGTGTGTGTGTGTGTGTGTGTGTGTGTGTGCACGTGTGTGCGTGCGTGTATTCTCCTTACTTAGCTCAAGAGCTGACAGAAGGAAGAAAACAGCTGTGTATTAGATGACAACAACAACAGCAACACGTTTACTTCAGAAAAGGCACATACACGAAAAGAAGAATTCCTGAGCAGGCTGAGGATCAAGGCCAATCTAAAACTGAAATGGCTGATTAAAAAAATTACCCTCAAAATGGCAGCTGGCTGGATGCTTGCTACTACATGTTAAATGGAACTGAGATGTTTTGTTTTGTTCTCCAAAACTTCACCTCTGTGAAATTCAAGCGAGGAAAGTAAACCCCTTCCTTTGCAGTCTTCTTGCAAACAGAGCAAATTAGTGCCATTACTGATACAAGATTTACAGGCTATCAGTCATAAAACAGCCGCCTCTTCCTTTTTGTTTTGTTTAGCTTTTATGCCCCTAAACGCTCCTTTTGAGAAGACCCCACATGACGGCAAAATTGGCTGTAGGCTACCTGACTGCCGAGCTCTGACTGCTTCCTGAGTGTTAGTGTGTGTGTGTGTGCCTCTGTGTGTGTGTGTGTGTATGTATTTTTATATTTTTTTTAAACTTTCACAACCCTCACAGATTCTCCCCAGACTCCCCTTATAAAAAATAAAATAAAATAAAATAAAATAAAATGTTCATTTCCATATTATCACTTCATGGTTATCTTGCCTAGAAGTTGCCCTGAGCAGTGTAGATGCTCACTTTTAAGAACAGAACAATGTCAAAAAGTCTTTGAAGACCCACTCTGAACATTTTTGTATTCAAAAACTTGCTAAATATTTTAAACATGCCCAGAAACAGCCACGTATTGCTCAAGAATGAGCCTTTATATTTAATAATGCAGTGCACCTAGACTATAAAACTCTTTGTTAGAAGGCTACTTTTGATATATGGTTATCTTAATCCCTCGCCACCTGCACTGAAGTCTGTCTAAATACTCACTTTATGACAACTAGCTATATAGGCTTTGCCATATGCAATCTTTATCACTTTAGCATGTGCTTGACTTTGAGCATGTGAGTAATCAACATCAGTGAAACTTAAGCGTACGCTAAAGTGCTTTGTTGGATAGTGATGAAATTATTCATGTGCTTAGAGTTAAGCGTGAGCCAAGACTTCATTAATACAGTTCAATGAATTGCACGTGGATTCAACTTTATAGTCTGTAAATAGGCACGATTTTACGGACTGATGGATCAAGTATATCTTTTTATCTTTACACTGTTTGGTAGGTACCTATGCATATACTGAGATGAGACATCCAGGCCACAAGCTCTGAGCAATGGATGGTGGCTTCAGTGTTGCACTAAATCTAAACAAGTACAGCCACAGGAGTTCAGACTTAAGACAGATTTGTAGGGTTGGATCCTATTGAGATACAGGTTTATATTTAGAAACACTTGATTTTAAGGCTAGAAAGGGCCATAAAATTAAAGAATGAGACGACTGGGATAAACCTCAAGGGTTCCTCTTGTCCAATTCCTGACCCAAGGCAGGTCCATATCTGTGTATCTATGGTCATACCTATGAGAGACGCTCAATTATCCTGCTTGAAAGGCCACTCTAATTAATGGAGATTCCACAGCCTTCCTAAAGTCCATGTCATTGCTGTTCATCTTCACCATCACGAAGTCTGTCCAAATGCCTAATCTAGATTTTTCTTGCCACAGGACGATAACATTTTGTCCTACGTACACAGACATGAATAACATAAGAAGAAATCTAATCTGCACCTTACAGGCCATACAGCTTTCATCTAGTCCAAAGATTTACAGTGGGACCAGTTTATATGTTTTAGAGCCCCCTTCCCCCAACTTGATTTTGAAACTCCAAGTGAGAGGGAGTCTGTGGAAATGGCTGACTACCCTTAGTATTAAAAAACTCTTATTTCCAGTTCAAATTGCTGAGTTCAACTGTCAGCCATTAGATCTTGTTATGTTTTTATCTGGTAGATTAAAAATCTCTCTAGTATCTTCTCCCAAAGTAGGCAATTATAAACTATGAATTTATTGAACACTCTTGCCTTTTCTGCATATAATGACAAAAGACTGTCTTTTCCAGAAATATTAAAATGTGTTCCCTCCATTACTGCATGACAGATTATGTTCCGTTCAAAATGTCAAAGCAATAATGAGCTTTCTTCTGTTTCATGAACGGTACAAAACAAAGCTAAATTCAGATTCTGCCTGCCAAATTCTGCTCTTATGGAGGCCATCGAACAAAGATAGGTAGGTTTGCCCAAGCCTGAACAAGAGTAGCATGAGCCCGTGCACCAGACTGGTGCAGTCTGGTGCAGTCCACTGCACCAGATAGCCTGAATTCCCTGACTTATCTGTCCTCTGCAGTCTGACTTGTATCATTCAATGATGCACAGATTTCCCCTGCCCAGTTGGTATATGACTTTCTATATACCCTGAATGCTGAGCACCATTGCCCTGAAGATAAATTTCCCCTCCAAATATTCTGAGTTTTTCTGGATACTATCAAACAATAATCAGTGTGAGATAAGAACTGTTGAGAATTCATTATTTTCTGCTAGGCTATAGTGACATCCTGTACCTTACGAATCCTCCCCTTAGCATGCCTGAATAATTCCATTAACTGTAACAGAGAATGAACTCCCCCTTTTTTAATCAGCTGCCCATACCCTACCTGCCAGGACTGCAGTGGATACCAAGCCAGGTCCACATAACTATGGCCATTTACCTCTAGCAGTACTTCCCAGCTAATGTTTCTGGTTCCCTTTACAAAGTTACAACAGCAGCAGTAAAAGTGTTAAGGAATTTTAATGCTGCTTTACTGCACCTTTAGAAGTTCAGGAAAAGTAGAAACTTGCAAGCTTTAAAGAAAGGACACCTTTTATTGTAGCACTCAGGAACAGACATGTATCAGGTTCCTACATCTTTCCACCAACATTATTCTCTTCTCCACCACTTGATTTTTAATGAGCATTTAAATAATTACTCCTTCTTATTATGATGGTTACTCTAATAATATCAATAAAGGTAGCGTAGATGTTCCATAAAAAAACACCTTTAATTGAATTATTATTAAATTAAAATGCCATAATTGAAAACAGTAGTTTAACAAGTCTCCTTATAAGACCAGCTGACATTAAAGAGAAGGGCATTAAATACTGAAAAGATTTAGTGTTTCATGGTGAAGAAAATGTATGGTTGTATGGGGTTTGACAGGTCACCTACACAAGGGCCAAATACTTCTCATGTGTCCGACGAGTGAACTATACACCAGCTCGATCTGGTATGCAAAAAATTCTGTAACATAGGTCCAAAATGAAGTCATTACATTTCTGCTGGAAGAAGTTTCATAAGCCATATTACTGCTCAAACTATGCAAAGTAGGCAAGAACATTTACTTACATATTTTTCTGATTGAATGCTACCTTAACTAAACACTCACAATATCAGACGCTTTACCCTCACTGCATTCCCCAGGATGTTTAAAATGCTGCTCTCTCCACTTAGGACTCTACAGAGGAGTCCACAGAGGGACTGAGAGTCCTAATAAAAGAGAGACAGAAGTGTAAAGTAGGGTCCAAGCCTGAGTCGGGATTATCACTGCCAGTCCAACATTCACCACCAGCGTTAAACGTCAGAGGCAATGGGACCATTTCTCTTCATACTTCTCTTCATTTTAATTTTGTGTTGATGGCAACACAAGTTGAAGATGCAAAACCAGCTGAACTCTTCTGTCCATCCACAGAACTAACACAATGCATCCATCCCTACAGTGCTGCCTTGTCTGAAGAAATGGTTCTAGAGAGTCTTGCAGCATTTTCTGCTAAGAGTGATGGGGACTATCACCAACAATTCATAAAGTAAGCAACAAATGGCTACAAAAATTGGCGTTTCATGACTTAGCAAGATGCCTGCAGTGTCATAACCTAAGTGCCTCCAATTTTCCACCCAGACAAGAAGTCACTCTCTCTTGTGAAGCTCAGCCAACCTAAAGGGCATCCTCAGTCCAGGTGAGGAGTTCAAGGTTTCGGTGCCAGAGAACAGGCATGAGGGGCCACAGAGCCTGTCATAATCTGGACAAGGGGAATCTTAGCATGATTTCAGTGAAAGGAAAGAATGTGACAGGGAAACAAAGATGAAATGCTTTTAAAAAGTGGATGGGAAAATAACGGTGGTGTCTCAAGAAAGCAGAAGTAACTGGAAAGCACGCTAAACCCTGTGTTTCAGTCCATATATGGCACTATTCTCTTTTCCTATCTTGTCCCTTGAATAGCCCCTCTCCTCCAGTGCAATCTTCAAAAAGAACAAAAATCACAACTTCAGTCAATATTCTCCTCTCATACACTGCCTGCATGTTTTGCAGCTTTCCCCATCCTGTTTCTACCTTGATTACTGAGACTGCAAGTTCTCCGCAGAGATTACGCAAAAAGCTTTATGCCAAGAGAACCTACAAACCTCACAAGACCCTCTCATTCCCGATAGTGATTTTAATTAGCAGTGAAAAATATTCTTGAGAGCATTTTCTACCTGTTGAAAAAAAAAAAAAAAACTACAATAGCACTGGCTGGGGCCCATATTAAAATATACTAATATTTTTAATAGAGATCCAAATTCTATCTGTGCTAAAGCCAGGTGACAAACTCTGTCCTTGGTGGATTAAAATGTGCCCCACTTTCGAGAGCCTGTTTTGTTTACTAACACAGTTGTGCTATCCATTGGTGTCAGTGGTCAGGGCTGTGTTGATCATAGTTAGGGATTCTTGTAATAATAAATATTATCTTTTTGTTGAATAAACTATTTTATCATATGAGTTGAAAACCAAAAAGATTAATTGCCGATCACACAGCTGAGCAGCCAGACTGTCATGCTATGTATCTATAGCCACCCCTCTCCGAATTCCAAGAACAAAGAACATGAAGCCTTGAAAGTATCAGAGATATCAACCTTACAGTCATACTCTTAGCCAAACTCTGATTTGAATTACCCTGCAATGAATCTGAAGTCACTCCACTGATCACCAGTGTAGACTCTGAGATCTTCCAGATTAAGTTATACCAGGATACAAAAATAAGGATATAACTACGTTTATATGAATATAACAAGTTGTGATTTTTTTCCAGTAAATTTTCCCCAAAAGCATTTTATATGTCATCCATGGCATTTAAACTTGCAAAAAAGGAGACGGCTGCAGGCAGGCCACAGCCATGCATAATGCAAATAAATGCTTCTTAATGGACATAGACAAACTGTGGCTGAAGGTCCAGCTTCTGTTCAATAGCCTCACTTTCTGTTAGGCTTAATCATACCGCAGAATTGTACTGCCAGAATCACATAAATGGGCCAAATGCACAGTTCGGCTTAATTTAGAGTGCATCACAAAATGGCAACATTATATTTTTAAGTATAAAATGTCAACAGTCATTTTGGGCAACTTCCTTCTGGATGTCGAATTTTTCATTCCTAAAAAGAGCTTGTGGCTTACTGGAAGTTAATGTTCAGCCTATAGAAGTATAGGAAGTGCTTTTACTTAGTGCAAAAAAGGAAAAAAAAGGCATAGCAAAAATTGGAACTAACAATGTAGGGATTCTGACCCAGAAGAACTACTAAGATGGAAGATAAAAACATGTTTGTCATCTCTGCACACCTTCTTCTAATTGGTGTTAAACTCTAAAATACAAAGGCAATTTATAAAGCAGAGAAAGGGAGAAGTGTGAAAAGTAAGGAGCAAACAGGAAAATCAATATTAAAAGATCAATAGTGAATGAGTTAACTTTTAAATTAGCCCTTTATGATACAACAGTTTCAACCGACTCCACCTTTAGCATCCAAACAGCTTTGTGTCTTTTAGCTAGTCCCTGTGAATCTAAGGTATCAGTTAGCAGATTGCAAAGATGCTTTACAAATCCACTATACGAAACAGTGAAAAGCATCAGTAAAAATAGGGAAATTAAGGGGTGGGGGGAGGGGGGAATATACCCATTAGTAAGATGAAAAGGCCATATGAATACCCATGGCTCTTAGTTTTATATATAGTATCCCAGTTACAGCATTCATGAAAAACCCTTGTACTGCTCAAGGACACTTTTAGGCCTTTTCTTTGCATAAGGTATTCAGATGCATTTGAAATAATGTCAGTCTTTTTTATAACATATGAAATATGCCAGCAGCTTCCCCTTAAATTGGTTTCCTATAAGTAGTTTTGTTTGAAAACTGGCAAGTGCTGGGGTTTTTTTTCTTCCCCACAGACTTTTCTAAGGTGCCATTTTCTCATCTTACAAGCGGAATTCTGAGTAATCTGAATAGGAACTTAGAGGAGGATACAAAAAGGAAATTGTCCATGCCGTATAATGGAAAAATAGAGTAAATTAGGGAACAATAAGAAAAGCCAAAGGGTGAAAACAAATTTTCCTTTTTTTTTTCTTTTCCCCCGGAGTTCTTCTGTCTGTGTTACTATAACTATTTCTTGAGGGCATTAGGTGCATATTCGTAGTTAGTAAACGAAATAGCATTTTTGTTTTAATTCATTATTTCTTTAACAAATGCTAACTCCCATCTCTGCTTCTTTAAATCCACAAAATCTCCACGTTCACTCCTAAGAAGTATTATAAAGGCTGTAAATCTTGTTTTAATGGAATGTACATTTAGCTATGAGGAGATAATTGACGTTATGGAGGGCCTAGATGCTGAATTATATAGGTTATCTAATACAAAGGGGACTCATTACTGAAGCACTACAAACAAGTAGTAATATATGTATATTGTTCTGAGTGGCGTTATAGCAAAAGTGTTCAGGTCTGCAGGGATTTATAAAACACAGGAAAACAGCAGACATGCACTTGTAAATTTGTCTCATTTGTCTCTGAAGTTAAAGGTTATTCCCTTGATCTGAATTTGTAATAAAAACATGCTAGACTAAGGTTTGTAGAGAATGTTTGAATATGTAAATTGTGTATAATGATAGGCAATTATAGGGTAAAAACTGGACCTTATGAATGTTACAGAATTGCATGGAGCATCAAAGTATTTTCCTTCAGATGAAATATTTATCTTTTATGCATGTTATAAGCACTTTTTCAAAGGTATTCAGCAACCTATTTGAGTGGAGAGTTGACAAAATTCAAACCATTACAACAGACTAAGACTGTGGGCTTATGCACAGGAGAAGCCACAGCTTTTTACAAAATATACATAATAAATCTCTTGAACTAATGGTTCCGGAGATGGATCCTCAAGGACAAGTTCCAGTGATTTTCACTCCCTTAGATGAAAGCTGGTCAGATGTTTCTGGATATTTTAAAGAAGATGTGGGGGTGGAAGTGTAGGGAGGGGGACTGTGGAGAATAACTAGGTAAGAATGTGAATCTCCTTGGACTGATTCAACGAAGCCCCATTCCCCCTCCAGTTAGCTGCCTGCTGTATTCAGGGAGAAAAAAACGGATATCGCATCAAGATAGAAAGGAGTAAAGCCGGGCGACGATACTGTAGTTTATGCTGCTGAAGATAAGGTTTTCTCCTTCTCTGAGCACGACAGTCTGTTCAGGTTAACCAACTGCAGTGTTAGAATAACTCCAGCCGACTTGTCACAGAGTACAAAAGTCATCAGCAACTGAATGTTCTTTTCTGCACCGCAATTAAGACGAATCAATACGACGTGCCACAAATGGTATTTTACTCTCAATAAGAACTCGGGCTGAGTTTATTCAGAATATTTTAGCGCTTCCCCAGGGGATTTTGGTCCGACGCAGATGGCAAATAAAGTACTCAGCCTAGGGCTAGAGCACATTATGCTAATTCTAATGTCAGATGTACTTTAATATACAGCTCTATTTAATCACCCCATTATTTCACATTTCCATATGAAAAACCTGCGGCACTTCTGCAGAGCTTTCACTCTGCGACAATGCCAGCTTCCTTCAACGAGCTCGCTGTGAAACAGAAAAGAAGACTGGTCATTCTCGCCAGTCAAAATGTTACAGTTTCAAAGTTTCAGTATTCCTGAATTTAAAGTGGGTCTTCCAGTGCAATTAGCAAACGGCTCTGCTACAATGCTGATATGCACAAAATGCTAAGGAGGTGTGATTCAAAAAAATAAAAATAACAGCCCTCCCTCTGCACCTTCACTGCTTGCGCACGCAGACTTATACAGACATGCATCTCAAATCCACTTGCAAAACAGCAATAATAAAAATAATAAAAGCATTGTCACAGTGCAATTCAACCAATATTCTTAACACTCGTCACCTAAGCACGACCATTGCCGGCTGCATGCCTTCCGTTACTTAGAACAGACATGGCAGGCACAGCTGCCAACCTACAGATGTCTCTGACTAAAACCTTCCTTGTGTATCAGTAATTTTTGCCTGTAACAAACTACACCTCAAATTAGATTTACAAGCCGCACCCTTTCAGCATGAGCCACTCTCCAAACTCTCTGCAAATTTACCCTGATGCAACATCTCTGGTGACCACAGAACTTGAACCGATGGACTGAAAGGCAAAATGATCCAACTTGGATTTATATCGAAAAGAATGAAGGAAAAACCTACACCAAGGAGCTTTTTTTTTTTTTCCAAAGCCATGTAGCTTCTATATGTGCAGACAGGGAAAGTAGACAGGGGCACCTCTCCTCAGCATCCAAGCTTTACCTTTGAGAGTAATTCTGTGAGAGACTCTTAATTCAGCTTTTGTGCAAGGTCACAAGTGAAATGAGTTTCATGGTCTCAGCAAAATCTTCCTCCAGTTTGGCAGAACTGGGGCTCCGTGACAACTAGTACTGCACATCAGGGGAGCCAGGTCAGGACTGGATTATATTGAGATGCTGTTAGAGGAATGCATGAAGCTTAAATCAGTCGGTTTTCTAATCATTGCATTAAACCTACACTGTATTTCACAAAAAAGACCTATTTAGAAAAAGACCTATTTTTTTTCTCCTTCAACCACCCCAGTCTGCATCCTTTAAAAATTGTTCAGTAATGCATGCAGAAGCCAGCACCTGGGGCCAGACCTCACCTGGTTTCACTGTTATGCGTCAACATTTAAATACACAGAACTCTACTGCAGTGCCTTGACATGGCATATGTCACAAATTCCATGTCCTAATTTGAACACAGCAGATAATATGCCTCACATTCAAGGCAGAAATGCTTACCTTTTCAATCTTTATTTTAGATATGTGCATGTGTGTGTGTGTGTGTGTGTGTGTGTGTGTGTGTGTGTGCGCGCGCGCGTGTGTGTGCGCGCACGTGTGTATGTATACGTATGTGTATACACACACACACACACACACACACACACACATATATATGTTTATATACATACCATATGTAAAGTGGTTTGCTCTGTAAAGATGATTATGAAAGTAGCAATGTCCCCAAACAAGAAAGGGGGCTGAGAAGTATGGATGGATTCTCCTTCCTCAATTATTCCTACTAGTTCTTCAAATACAGGGCTTGATCTCGGAGGAATCTGATCCTACAGTTTCACCCTATTGGAAGTCTTGCCTGAATGGGAAATAAGGCACAAGCTAATTTAGTAAATTAGGGCAATTTTAAGGTTTGTTAAGTATAGAATATCTCATCCTGAATATGAATAGTTAAATTCAAAAGAGTAATGGAAAATGAATGTTTAATATCCTAATACAAAGCCCAAAGTCAGTGTGAATCTTTCCACCAGCTTCAATGGACTCTTGATCAGGGTCTTATTCCACATTGGGATTTGTTAGTCTCCAGACACTGTCTTCAACATAGGTATAAATCTGGTTTGTGGTAGTGTAGTTAAAAGAACAGAACTGAGTTCATAGCAGCCTAAAGAAGTCAGTTGTAAATATATTAGAGGAATAAACAGAGACATACCTACTAAAGTATCTTTTGTATCTTTAGTTTAATGAACTACAGCAGTTGAAGTACGAGAAATGCAGAGACTGATATTAATCCTTGACAATGCTGTTGCTTTTTCTTATGTTGATATTATGTTGGTTTTAGGAAGTAAAAAAGAATAATAATACTCTATAGATCTTTTTATTTTGCTCAGTTTGGATAAATTGACTGCATTCTTAAGCTCTGTTATTAAGACTCCTTTGCAAAAATTGTAGCTGAAACTAGCAGAATATTTTTTTAATAACATATTTGTTCTTGGCAATAAACAAATTTGTGGAATCTCAGTCAATTTCCATCATTATGGAAATTTTTTGAATGCCAGAATGTGTCTGCAGTCACATCTTACACTACAGGGCTGCTACAGGACTTGAAGTCCTGTAAAGGAAAATCCCAGACTGAGTGAACAAAGAGGAGAATGAGCAGAAACATTAAGAATCTAAATATTAAGGGGGGAAGAGAAATCTGTAAAACACTTCAGATGACAAAAGAAAACATCAGTTACAGTAGTAGGGATCTTGGGGGTTGCTCTAGATTAAATAGCTAAAATGCAATCTATGAGTATGAAGTTGCAAAAGATGAATATACTTAATCGTACTTCCTTAAGTACAAAGAGAAAAATACAATTTTTGCTCCTTGAATAGGCGATGTTTTACGCCACTATTACACTGCAAAAAATAATGCCAATGTGGATTAAAAGAAGAACCTAAAAACTTCATATTTTATTTCTATGCAATCCAGATTGATCACCTAAGAGCAGCATAATTAAACAATGCTAAGCATCCCAACTCCTTTGAGAATGTGCTGCCTAAAAATATTTTTAGAACAATCACTGTAGTAATTCTTCTTAGTTGTAGAAACACTCCAAATCAGAAAGTCAATTTTTCCTCTATTTGCAGAAGTGTGCTGGTTTTCACTGGAAAGGCGCCTGTGTTTTGTTTGGCTGCTGTTCATATACTGCCTTGGCAGGATTTCCTTGGATTGCTTACAGTGAACATTGCTCTTGCATACAGTAGCACTCCCATTTTAACCGTCCCAGCCACACGTTTTCTAATAACACACCGAGAGCTGCACAATCCCTATAAGCACAGCTCTTTAAAGCAGCAACAGAAGGGGGTGGGGGCGGAGGGCGGGAGGGGGAGAGGCTCTGCCCGCTCAAAATTGAGCGCTGCAAACGCAGGATAGTCCTTTGAAAAACAACCAATGTGAATTGTGTTTAAGGAGCAGCTTTCCAGGAAAAGAAAAAAAAAAAAAAAAACAGCTCGGAGAAGAGGGCCTGATTCAGCTGATTCACTGAATCTAATCTGCACTGAGGAGGCTCCGAACGTCACTGAATTGGGTCCTAAGTACCAGTTTTTTTCTTTTCTTTTTTTTTCTCTCCTCCTGAAAGTGCAGATAACTTGATAACTCCTGGTGTCACGTCACGTGTTCGAGACCCAGCGCCTGATCCTGTGTTCCCTGTGCATCCACATTTTCCACCCCGTCAGGTGAAGACAGAGGCATCAGAAACACAGAACTCAACTGTTGGAATGAGACGGGCAGACGACGTAAAAGACGAGGACATCTATCTCGCTGAAATAGTCACAGGAAACAAACACAGCATTTCTACCTACGGCTAAGAGAGAAAAAGCCAGTAACAAAACCGTTATTCAGCTCCGTGCCCTTTGCAAATAGCACTGACTTGTTAGTGGACAGCTGCGGCTCAGCCCCCCTCCAAGCCAATCCAACTTGCTGCGTTTGCCACCCTGCTTTTGGAGATCGACAGCAATTTGCATCTCCATGCATCTCATTTCTCGTTAAGTAAGTTGATTAATTTGGGCAAGGGAAGACGTTTCCACAAGCATTATTTCTGCCTTTCAAAATTCCACTACCTCCCCCCTCAGCGGTACAGCCCCCACTTCGCACCTCTCTTTCTCCCTGGCCCTTTCTCTCCCCCCCACTCTCTCGCTCCGCTCTCCCTCTCCCTCTTTCTCGCTGTTGTTTACAAAGGTTTCATTATGTTTTCAACTAATCAGAAAGGCCTACTAATACACAATTAACATGTGACTAAAAAAAAAAAAAAATAGCTTCCAGAAGAAGGAAAAGTAATTAAGCAGAGAATGCTTTTCAGTAAGTGCTCGCTTTAACCCATCGTCAGAGAACAGAGCCTAGGTTAGTCCACAATGGATGGAACAGATGCCAAGGGCGAAATGTTAAAAGCAAATAAAAAAGGACATTATTTTCTTTGGGAATAATAACTATCAACGGCACAAAAACGAACATCAGACTGCAGTTGTTTTTATCTGACCTCCTCCTCTTTCCTCCACTTTTCTAAAGTGCCTTTTCTGTGTGTTTCGTTAAATTAAATATAAAAACATAAAGGTATCATTTATTGCATCTTTGCTTCCAAGGTGACAGGAAACCAAATACTCAGCATCACCATCAAAATGGCACAATTTGGGCTACGAAAATGATTTTACTTTAAAAGATGTTAGGCCTAAACTTACACTTACACTAAGCTCCTAGAAACGTCAGCAGGAATTTTACCCGAGCAATGACAAGGGGGGTTAAACCCTCTGCAACTTGGGCTGTGTTATCTCAACAAAGAGGAACTATAGGAGACAGTTTAAAAGGTTGCAGTGTTTGTAGTGTTTCAGTTGCTAACTTTTATCCAGTTGTTAACTTTGTATCTGCTGTGCCTTGCCTGAGAGTTGCCACACAGATTGGCAGCCTAAGGCCACATATATAAATGGACAGACAGAGAGATAGATTGATTCACAGATAGATAGACAGATATAGTATGTGTATATATGGTTAACTAAAATGGTATCTGAATAGATTCCGCCTTTTTTCTATCCAAGGATTGTCAAAATACATTCAAATGTGCCCCATGTTCTTGATGCATTCAGCCGACCTCCACAGCAAAAATGGTTCCCTTTGGAAAAATATAAATTCCTCTAGATGTTTGTCCTTGGAGTGGAGCATTTGGGATATTTTTATTTCTGTTCCCCCCCCCCCCCCAACCCATTCTAAATCAGACACTTGCTTAGTGGTGTGTTTTGAAAACCAAATTCTGCAAGGAGCTCGGTGTTTTCAGCAAAACACTAAGCACCACTTTGGTCTCACCGAAAGCAAAGTGGAGCTGAGGGGCAATTGTAAAACAGGCCCTCCAAAGACACAAAGGAACACATGCAGTAACAGCTCCTTTTTCTTAAATTACACCCCCTCCATGAATTTATATTCCAAACTATGTATCACATACGGAGTATTTTTTACTACCCAAAATCCCATTAGTTTCATTGGCACTTTAGGTAATAAGATTTCCATGGTAAAAATTCCATTTCTATTAGACTGGGTCCATAGGACTCACCAGCCTGATATGATTGTCAGAGGAAAGGGAGGATCTGTGGGTTTGTTACAATATGAGGATTTGTCCACACAGAAGTTGGCACCAGTTTAATCAAAAGGACTCACTTTAACCAGCACAAACCCCAGTGTAGCCTCTCTTTCTGTCAGCTTAAAACTGGCTATATCAGGAAATTTCTTACTGTAAATTTATATAGGTATACTAAAACAGGTCAGCTAAACTGAAGTCAAATCTATACCCAGAAGCATTCTGGATTATCAATCTGAAAGATCCCTTTAGTTAAACTGGTGTAAAATGGCATTCAGCCCAGACCTAAATGTTGCACTCACTTCCACACGTGAAGTCTGTAAGAGACAGGATGGTACTTCAGATTGAATCCTCAAGTTCTCTGCAAGGACACAGTGAAATCAGTGAGACTTGTACGAGCCAGATCCTGCCGCTCTTGCTCATAAGAACATAAAAACAGTGGGTCAGGCCCATACGATCCAGGACCCTGTTTTCAACCATGGCCACAAGCAGAAGCTTAGGGAAAGAGCTTCTTTCAGCCTTCCCTATCTAGACCTCCCAGCTTCTAGCAGTCAATGGTTTAGGGTCTTTCAAGGCCTTTCTTTGATCTAGACTGGATTAGCATTTCTGTTGACCATACACCTACCTATTTCCCTGCATTTGCCTAATCCTTTCCTGTACCCATGTTTCGTTTAGCCTCTGCAACATCCTGCAGCAGCTTTAAATCCACTGCCTGACTCACAAGGCATCTTGTGAGAACACTTGGGAACACAATGGGAACACTTGCCCTGCTAAGTGCAACCTGAGTGAGTCAGGGCAGCAGAGCATCACAGAATGCTACCTTAATGATACAGGCAACAAAATCAGACTCTCTGCTTTTACCCAATTCTTACTTCAGCCAAATCCTTACAGATTCCATAGGAGACTATATTCTAAGTAGAAGCTCCCAGAAAACTTCAGGATCGAGCACAGGCACTAGGAATGGAAGCTCCTTCCCAAACTACCCTTCCTTTAGGATGTTTGGTCTCTTGATTTTTGATCTACAGCATAGCTTCTTGTTCTGTTCCTATCCTAGGTTTAAATGCCTCCAGCCAAGGAGATTTATGGATCAAATGCTGGGAGATGGGTTTATGAGAGCTTTGCAGAAATAATGCCGAAGCTTGACACTTTTTTCCACCAGTACCTCTTAAGAATACTCCACAACCTGAAAATCACTCATGATCTGGAAGCTTTTCCTAATGCTCATTTCACACTTAGCTCAGTTTACCTATGATTCGTGACTGTAGCTCTCATTCTAGACATGCACAAGCATTGTACTTAGCATCGAGCAAATACTGAAGTCGTATCGACTCCACACACTTCCTAATATAACTCCAAACTTTCCTGAAATGCAGAATTGGGGGTGCTCATGCTACTGAATCACCCCCAGCATTCCTGAAATACTTAAATCATATCCCCAGCCACTTTCTCCTTATTTACTTGCTCATATATTTTTAGTTCTTTTCATCATTCCCTATGAAATGAACCCTCTAGCATTTTAATCACTTTTGCTGTTCTTCTCTGAGTTACCTCCAATTGACAACATCGTCCAATTAGCAAGGTGCACAGGAATATACATAGCATTGGGTTATTATTCTGTGTAAATATAGTTTTCTATTTAAAGTCTTGCTATGGATCAGATTCTGACTTCAAGAACACTCCAGAATGGTATAACTGAGGACTGAATTTGGCCCATAACTAAGGCTGACTGAAGCACGTAAATTCGGAAATAAGAGTATTTTCCACAACTCAGTGTCATTGTCTCTGGATCAAGTAGCGCTCCCTTCCCCAAGACCCCTGAAACAGGCAGGCAGAGCTGAGTGACGGAGGGATTAGTTGACAACCTTCAGTCTGGACTGTCTTGCCTTTATCAATCTCAGGCAGATGCTTAACTCTATAGAGAGGTTATTTTCTAACCAAGACATCATGGCACACCAGATTTACAAAAAATACAATTCAGGGATATGGGATGCAAAACATCAAGAAGGGCCCAGAACATGCATAGAGCACACAGAAATCGGGCTGACACATAGCCAGAGTTTGGAGGGAGAATGAGAATAAGCATCCAGGAGTGTCTGACAGGGGACAGATAGCAAGGATGCCAAGGAATTGTTTCGGGGATTCCACTGAGGTTTAACAAGAAGTAGTGGGATTTAATTAGGTCAGTGACAGTGTAGGCCGGTTATCAGGAAAATGTTTCCTAACTGTGAAGCCCACAAATCCTTAAGAGAAGTCCCAACCCAGTGTTGCCACACAATGAAGAGAAGCACTTCAGAGTACCTGACGGAACACAGCATTGTACTGCCAGAGACTGGGCAGCATTATGTAATAGGCATTTGCTACTTTTTAAATACAGGGGCATGATTCACAAAAATGATTCTGAGTGCTCAGAGTATCCCATTTAGAAACACTGGGCTCAGTGGAGGTACTTACGTACTTCAACAGAGTCGGTGCAGCAAGGCAGCTTCAGTGTATTCTATAAATGAGTGCTATCAATATCGGTCATTAAGAGCTCAGGTCAAAACTGTTAATATCTCATCAGTCTTGCGAGCTGCACATCTCTTTCCCAAAACACACCTTTGGATTTATTATTAGGATGTTTCAGCTCTTGGATTTTTAAATCAAGCTGATTCACATACTTTAATGTTCAGCAGAAAATTAAAAATATATGCCAATAAAGTATTTTTCCCAACTTATTAGGAAATACATATGATATATATTTATATATTATATATTATCATCTTTTTAGACCCAATGATGTGTGCTTTCTCAGATGAGATGACCAGTTACTCAGATGAATAGATTTAATTTCATATCTACAAGCATAAGGTTTTTTTACTTAAGCTTGGTCAAATGTGTCTATTCATAAAAGATGCTTATTGGGTTTTGCTGGGAAGGGAAGGAAGGCTGAACAGTTGAGTCACTATTTATCCCTCTGTCGAGATGGATGAGCAGTGGATAAATCTGGTGTATACTCTTTGTCTACTGGCCTTGGCAATAGCAACTCTGCTGTGCCGACCCATCAAAGTCAACAAATGCACTCCCAACTAACTAACTATACATGCTAGGTACAGGATATACAGAGAAGTCATGCCTGTTTTAGTGGACAATGTGAACTTTCATGATGACAAAAGGAGCAGCACTATCCATTACCCAAGAGGTGAGAGAACTAAAGTTTATTTAAGGGTTGGGAGAAGTAATAAACTAATTTGAGTTAGAGATTCCAAAATGCTAGTTTCTAAAGTCACCTCCTCCACCTTGGAAGATCCCCTACATTTAGCGGCCTTCAATTCTTCCAAATCTAAATGTACACACAATGTTTCTGACTGCACTCTTATATTTGAAAAAAGAAATTGGAGTAATGCATAAACTTTCCCTTCCTGAATAAAATGGGACAGAGGCATGAAAGTTCCCCTAATTCTCTAGCCCTCAAAGCATGAAAGGGACTTGCATCTTTTTATTGTTCAAATCAAAGAGGACTTAAATCAAAGCGGTCACTCCTGCTTCAGTCTATGGGCCTGACCTTCCTTAGAAATTCGGAGCGTTTTGTCACATCTCCTTCACAGTTTCAGGTGCTCTGAAACCACAAAGAATCAGCCAGTGAAGGCGAAGCCTGGAGCCCTATTTCACACGGCTCCACACTGTCAGCTCCCCCCTCCACAGTTCTACCTACTTGTTTGTGTCAGGGTTTGGAGACAGAGGTTGACGGAAAGCAAACAAGAGCTTTTCTGTGACAATCCCTGCTTCCCTTGCAGCCTTGGCCAATTTGTTCAAGGAAAAGCTGTGGCTGTAGGATACAGAACTGCAGCAGAATAGAGGAGAGCCAGGAAGTGGCATGGAGACCACGACAGGTTATCAGAGGTGCTGTCTGCGACACAGCAATCGTACAGTGATTACGGAATCCAAACAGCATTCAGGATGAGATCTGAAAGCTGCCCACAGAAAAGGACAGTGAATCTCCACTGAAGGTTAAGGGAATTAGAAACCCAAATTCCTCCCAGAATCACCAGTTTTAGAGCTGTTTAAATGCACACAGTAGTATCATCTCAATCTACAATAAACAAATTCTTTTTGGGTTTCCTATCTTTTCCTAGCAAATTATAAAGTAAAATGTCCTTCCTTCCTTTGCCAACTACCCCTTTGTTTTACCCATTATCAAGCTCTCCTCTGCTGGCTTCTGTTTAATTTTCCAGTGCTGAAGTCAGAAGCTAAGCAGAGCAAATTTTTCGCCCTACTGTAAACCTACTAAAGGCTTTTACCAAAGATAAATGTAGCCCTGCAGACACAATAGGGTGCAATGGAGTGGCATAAGGAGAAATCTGATTTTCATTACTATAAGGATACAGACAATGCAGTTATGTGGTGATTATTATATAACCCACACTTCTATAACAGACGAACAGGAGTCAAACCTGTGCACTTAAGTAATAAAAGGTTTACAAATGGGCCTCTTCTATTAATGTAAATAGTCTTCTCTATTTTATTAAGATCCATCTATTGTACGGTGCACTGAGCTAACAAGCAATCTTCAGTTGCCACCTCGCGTGTCTGCATTGCATAGTACAATTTCTCCTAGATAAATATCTCCAGAGAAGCAGGAAAACAATTAAAACTAGAAGGTAATAAATGATGAAGAAGCCTATGAACAGCATGCTGGCCCGCTTCCCAGTCTTCATTCATGCATCAAAAAATCCCATAGCTCTGAGTCTTTGAGAGGGCAGCTGGGCAGTAGGGATGTCCACAGTAATAGACATGGGAATTAGATCTGATCGAATGTCCTCATTGCATTTTCAACAGCACATGTAGTCTTTTCCCCCCTTCCCTCCGGTTCCCCCATCTCTCACCCTACTACCAGAACACATGACAAATGATCCCGTAACCAAGCAACCGGACAATTGAAGAGTTTCAAAGTTCTAGTATATGACAAAACTAGCTATGATCATTTCAGTGATCAGGCTCTGGTTGAAAGGCCATACCTGTTTTTTGAGTTAAATACACTTGCTCTTTCGGTCAGTTCATTTTGCCCCGGCAAGGGTTTGCAAGGCTAGGTGGAGGCAGAACTTTGTCCTCTGAGCTTAAAAGCTCTGTCCACTATGTCTGCCGTTCCCTGACCTTCTGCTGTTCCATGACACATACACGAGGATGGCAAACACAAAGGAAACAAAGATGTATCTGCTTGACGGTGACTTGCATGGCATCAGTGGAGTCATTTCAATTGATGCAACCTTGGTGATACTCCACCAACGATACCCCAATGAGGTTTCATCCTCAACTGGTGAATGCTCATAGAGTGTCCACTGGTAGGTACAGAACACTTAGCACAGTTTAATCCACTGCCACTATTCTATTTCTTTGCATAATGCAGTAACATTATTTATATGAATTAAGTCACTGAAAATATTTTAAAATATCTAAATCTTTTTCAAGGGCCTATTCTAACTGCAATAGCCCATTCCACTGGGGAACAGATTGTGAGATAACTGATTTTGATGCCACCATGTATGCCCTTGCTTTAGACTCAGGACACATAACTCACATAGAGGTCAATTATATCATGGTACAGTCCCCAGTGGCAGGGTCTATGGCTTAAAGAGATCCTGTGCTAGAAAAAGTGTACGATTATCACAGGCTGGCATTGGTTTCCAAACAAAAATTTAATGTTAAGATTATGTTTATTGCCTATACACACACATGCATACACACACACAAACATGTTTATGTATGTGTGTGTATAATGTGTATAAAATCTATATTGAATATATAAGGGGTATGTTGACTCCTATTAGTACAGATATGTATGTAACTCTCACTAGTACAATATCTTTGATATATATGTAGAAAAACGTACAGCAAGAATTTTTAACTCTTGTATCACAGACAGTAGAGATGGGCTGACAAACAGATCCTTACTATAGACATTCAGTTCTACCCATTTGAATCAACAAGGGAAGTAAATGTCTTGAAAAGGAATGCAGACTAGAATCTGTTAATTTTTTAAAAGCCTGAGCTATTTTAAGCCTTCTCAAATCCTTGAGTATCCTGGCAATACTGAGTCAGCATTCACATATTATCCATAATGGTTAACTTGCCTCCACAGATGAAAACTGTTAGTAATAAAACTTGACCCTATTAGGTTTGCCCAAGATTAAGTTTTCTGGCTGATCACTGAATGTGGGTGGTCAGACATGCACTTCTACATCTCCATTTAACAATAAGGACCCATAAGAATGTGGTATTACTCTAAAGAGAACTAGTCATAGGTAACTAAACCCCCCACAAAAGACTTGGCAAGGCACCCTGAGATTACGCTGCCAAATTCGAAAGAAGGGTGAATGCTTTCCAATCCCCAGAAAGCATTCAGGTTATACTCTTTGGTGAGGCAGTGGTTAAATCTAGCATCAGGCAGAGAAAATTTGTTGTAAACAGTGGAGTTCTTAACAGGCTGGCATTCTAGACTGTGCAACAAGAGGTAGCTTACAGGCGAAGGGAGAGAGCAGGAAAAGCAGTCAACTGGAAAATATCACATTCCCTTTATCAACCCAGCTCCTTGGTGCCTCTCCACAGGAACATTCCTTCAATCTCAGTTTTTAAGTTACATCCAATTTCTGACCCCAAGTGAATGTTGAAAGTATTCACGCTGTGTGACCTTACCGCTTACACCTCCATCAGTTTTTGACCACCTTAAACCCACAGAATATAACCTCAGCATGAGATCCACCATTCGGATGCCAAGCTTCAAGACAATGTGAGCCACAGTGAGAGATTTGCTTGTGGGACCAGGATGTGCCTCAAAGTGAAGACAGTGAAAGAAATGAGGGAAACTATGCTGGGAATGTGCATCACTGGAATTCTTTAAAGCTAAATGAAGCCTATATTCCATTTCAATGTCAGACAAAATCAGAGAGCTTCAAATAAGAAAACACACTTTGGGAAATTAACAGGTTAGTACAGCTGGAATTTTTCATCACTGCTGCCTAGTACAGGTTTTTGGTCACTTTTAAGTATAGAAAAGAATGTCTAGCAAAGATCATTTAGAGCATGCAGAGCTTCAGATTAGGAACATTAACATCCTGATCAGGGTGTACGATTATAAGTAATAAAATCACCTTCTTCATCCATGTTAGTATTGTGGCCATGGATAGTGCAGATATGCTGGAGGGACTTCAGATGCATATCAACTCTTCCAAGAGCAACCCTCCTCACTGCACTGCACTCATTCAATTTACATCTCATTGCATCAGGCAATAATTAACAAAAACAAAAAGACAAAAAACAAAACAAAACAAAAAAAATCCTCAAAAACAAAAAAGCCCTCAGGATCTTGTGAACTATGGGATTGCAGGAAGCCAGGTCCCTGTAGATTCTGGCTGGTTTAATAACACTGGTGAGAAAACAAGAGTGATAAAAAGAGCGACCGGCGTGTTCAAGAACAATGGATAGAGTATCAATCACAGCACAACTGGCAAAGCTATGCCCATTCTCCTCCTTGCAGAGACGCTAACCCTGACCTATTTGCTGCAGCAAAGGGGCAAGTTTAATGAAACAAAATGGCTGGAAGGGTTGCCATGGTAAGATACCCAGGAGATTATGCTATGTAGCATGCAGGCAACAGTAAAGGGCAATGTGTAGGCTCCCGCCTCTTCATGGGGTGCAGAATCCCGCCCATCTTCTCCAGCTCCCCAGTGAGATGGCAGTCCCCAGCTTAGCATTTCCAAGAGGTGGAGCCACCCATTCCTGTTCCCTCTACCCGTTCTCTTCTGGAGAAACCTTTGTGATGCAGTTTGTGCTCTGCAAAGCTGCGTTTGTACTGGAAATGCTAATGTGAGCTGAAGGAGGAGAGAAACGGAGGACAGCCTACTGCCCTGCACAGCGCTCTTGGGAGAGGCCTCCCTCTAGCCTTACAGAAACAATTTGAAGGCCTCCACAGACACTCACTTTGCTCCACAAAAACAGCTCGCCAATAATGAAGACCTGTTCACAAAACACACTGCCACTTGACAGGAGCCAGGGTGACTGGATTCAGGCTGAGAGGAAATGCTTAGCAGGAGTCACTTGAAACTTCCACTACCTCAGATTTTGTCCCAGACTGTGCCCTCCTAATTTTCCATATAAGCAACTGGCTTGTCCTATGTTTACTGTTACAATTCCTGCTTGATTTACAAAGTGCTCCATCTCCCTAAGCGTGCCACGCAGCCCTGCATGCTGCATACTGAACACCACGGGCCCATCAATTTAGCATGGCACAAATTCTCACAGTGGAATGATGTTTTGCACTGGGCTATTGTCCACAAACCATTATTTGTCAAAAAACAAACAAAAGGAGAATGTTGGATATACTTTTACATGATACTTTCCTGGTTCCTGAAAATGTGAGATAATGAATAAAAATGTTCATTACAGAATTATTCACTTTTCTCCATGATTCACGTCCCGGTAATTACCGTGACCAGCCTAATAAAAACTGCTACAAAACGAAGGTCAACTAGCAGTTAGAAGTGTTCATTTTCATTTCAATGTATTCATCTCTGGCTCCTAATGGCCTCATTTTCTCCTATGCTCTTTAATAAATACCACTGAATTACAGGTTAAATAGCTAAATTAAATTATTGCAATTACAGCGTGCAGAGCACTGAAACTGGTTTACCTTTCCCAGTTCAATTAGAGGGGAAGTTTCAACAGCCTGAGACTCCTGATTGCTGTCAATATTCTGAATCACTAGGAATCTACACTAAAGGCCAGGTTATTTGGTTACAGACTGGGTCATTTCTACACCCCTCTTCCCTCCTGTATCAAGAAGAACGACTCGAGCGCTCTCAGCTGAAACAGAATCAGATAATCAAAGTGTTTTGGGGGGAAGCAACCACAACACATAATTCTTCTCGACTGAAAAGAAGGAAGCCTTGAAGTGACTCAGGCTGAGGGTGAGCATAGGAAATGACAACCTTATTCCTCCAAAGGAGAAGTACATACATTTTAATAAATATGAATGCTTAACCTGCCATCGGCCCACAATTATTTTACATGTACAAATTAAAGATGTTCTTCATTATTTAAATATATTCCAGCATTTGTTGACGTTGCCCCTTCCACAGGCTTAATTATTTAACATCCCTTTATAAGAATGAATATCTTAATAATAAGGACTGCTGGAATAGAAATTTGAAAAAGAAGGTTTTGATTCCAAAAGATCCCAGAGCATGCTATAAAGCTATATTTGTTGTGGAAGAGCTCCCCCTTACTTCTTCACTCTCATGTTTGCAAAAAGCACCAAAAAAAAAAGTCTATCACGAATAGGGGATTCTTTCCTGCAATGACAACAGGACATGAAACACATGCACACTCAAATACAATTAGAACAGCACTGAAACATTTTAACTTCTCAGCGCTATTGCTATTTCTAGCATCAAGGGGAGAGTAAGTCTGTTTGTCTTCCACTGAAATCCAACTCAAAGCCATGTGTTCAGCACTGCACTTAAACGGAGAAATGATATTGTCACAGTGGGAAAAGCGAGAAGGAGCACGCCGCTAACTCACTCCCAGGCTTTGATCATTCCTTCTCAGGACACCTAAGGGGAGCAGGGAGGAAGGGAGTTACTTTGTGCCAAGTTGAAGAGCCACATTAAAATGTCTCCAACACCAAACTAAAAATATATGTACTCATTAAGGTAATTGGGAGTGCATACAAAATGCTGTTCTTTTATTATCTCATCTTTAATAAGGTTTGCCACTACAAGTATATAATTCCTGCTAATGTCAACTGTGCATATGCCAAAACAGAATACGGCCAACACACTGAAACTGAGTAAGAGATCACTATGATTGTTCAAGGAGACACTGATACGGACACGACTATGACTTCAAAATGCCTCCAAAATCCTTGCACATGCCACATCAAGGCAGAGGAACACAAATAAGGTTTTGTCTGCTAGGTTTTGGGTTGCGGGTTTTTGGATGTGGATCCTGCTGCAAAGAGCATACACAAATCAGTATATTGTTTTGGTGTTTGCTCTCAATAGCTTGAGCTGTACTGTATCCCTATCAGATTTTCTACAAGTTATGAACCACACTTCTCATGGACTTGGGTGGAGAGATAGATTCCAAATGTGAATTATCAAGAGAAGATCAAATCTTCAATGATGTAACTTACAGTGTGGGGCAGATCCTGAAGCTACTCTATAATAATGCCAGAGATAATTCATGACAGCACCTAGAGCACAAGAGGACAGGAAAGCACTCTGCAGTGCTTTCTGTAACTCTATCCAAGTTCCACATCAGCAGAGAAATCCAGAAACAAAAGGAGGAAGAGCATTACCAGGATCACTGTGAAGTCCTTAGTAAAAGAACTGAGGAGCTCCATGCACATGTGAGCTGAGGAAGAGGATGAGGAGTTCTGAAGTCTAAATTTATCACTCAGCCCTCTAAGCAAACCTGAAAGGTTTGAATCACCACCCACCCTTCCTCAAACTGAGAGCAGGGTTCAGTTCACACACACCGTCATGAACTGAGCCCTGCAGGGCTTAAACAGTTCTAGCCAAAACTGCGGCAATGGCAATGAAATGAGTGTGTTTTGTGATAACTGACAAATTAGGTTACATCTCTCCGACCGTGAAGTGTGTGCACGCTACAAGGTATGTCCACTGTTTTCCTCCCAGGTCTAAGAGGGCATCCCTAACACCTCAGGGCTGAGTGACCCATGTTCTGGACTTTCAGATCCTATTTGGAATCTAGCTGGAATATGGAAGAGAGAACTGCAAGGCTTTTCTTATGTCCATGACATTAAAAAAAAAGGCTCTTGAAGGATAATTGCACCAGCCAAGCAATATAATCAATGTACAAACCCTATTCCTTCTCATAGGACACGAAAGAGCCTATCTTATAGATTCAACATGGTTAAAGTTAAAAGGAGTTTGAAGACTTTCAACGGTAGCTGTTCAGAACGCTTTAACCAAAGTTTCTTGACAGCTAAGATGAGCTGTATTAAGAGCTGAGTTCCAGCAAAGTCTTCATTAGAAAGACTGTGCAAGAGAAAGACAGTTGTCTAGTGATCAGAGACTTGCCTGGTACTTATAAGAGCTGTACTCAACTCCATCTTCTGTCTGAGAGAGAATGATATGGGAGGAAGATGCTGAAACAACACTGATAATGACCCAGAAGCCAAGAGGTTTGAGCCAAAATGTCATGGTTTTTCCTAAAAAAGCTGAACACAGAATTCCATTTCACAGGAACACCTGAAAATTTAGGTTTCTCTCAAGTATGAAGAAAAACACAATTTGCAATTTTAATAACTGAACATGTGCTATTTATTCTTAAATCTCAGGACTCAAATATATTAAGTGAAACCCAACAGAAGTCACCCTAAAGTTTCTAGTGGGTTGTACAAGTCCCAATTTCATGCCCAGATCATGTATTTTTTCTCAGAAAACCAGTGCTAGCACCCAAAAAAGTGAAGGAAGCTGATTTTTTCTGGGCAATTTCAAAATTTTCTTACACCATAAAGTTTAAGTTCCCTCAGAGGAAAGCCAAGCAGGAAAGAATACTAGTGCATTAGTAGTAAAAAGCAATAAAGGGAAACAAGGTAAAATGTACTTCTAGAAGTCTTTGAACTACAAAAACCAAACAAAGTGCAGACAACCTGGAAACACCAGCCAACACTAACCTCTTTTGGACTGTTTTTGTTCTACTCTGTTAAGCATAGTTTGTCCTTTCTTAGAGTAAAGCATTTATTATCCTCCTTAGGGAAGCTTGCTGAAGTCACTCCTTTCTCTTATGGCTGAATTGCCACTCCCTTTCTCGAGGTGAAGAGAAAGGGTAATATCAGCATACTGCATTATTGAGATCTCAACAATTTCAAGAGACTACAAACTAACCTTTCAGGGCTGGTGGTGAACTGCATTGCCTGAGGGAGAAGTAGCGATGAAGCCTAGAGACCTCTTCAGGGCCGAAAACTGCATCACAGCAGTCAGATGCAATTATGGACTGGAGCAGCTAGCAGGAAAGGGGATTGACAGTGACCAAGACAGTGGAAAGGCCTGGGAGAAGGCAGACCAAACATTAGTAATGCTAAGTCAATACCTAGATTGCTAAATCTATGCGTTACACAAAGGATCTCCTTTGGCAACCGTTATTCAAGATGAGTAACGTTTGCTCACGCTGACTTCAATGAAAATTCAGTGCCTGAGAAACTGCTACCTATGGTGAGGAAGGGTATGTCTACATGGTATCTGGCAGGCTGACAAAGGCTTACCCTGCCTGCGCTCCAACCTCGCCAGACACAAGCCAGCATCAATGCAGAAGACACGTAGCTGTGGTTAGTACAACACCAAACCCAAGCTAACAAGCCCTGCAGAGAAACAGGGCTCAAGCTCAACATCCTCACTCACACAGCTGTATGGCTTCCGGTGCAGGGCTGGCTTATATCCAGTTGGCTTGAAGCATGGGCAGAACAAGCTCATGTCTGCTTGCAAAATACCGTGCACACCTACCTTAACACAGCTCTGACTTTCGCCAAGAGGTTGAAGAAATTAAGAAATCCCACATAAAGCAGCCATTCTGGATTCCTGGCTTCTTCAAAACCTGAAGATTCACATTGTAGAGCCAACCCCGGTTTGCTTTCCTAGCGGGTTCAAGGTATCAAGTACTTAATCTCAAGATAAAATTAGTAGTATTTAAATCTTTTAGATTTCCTCTTTTTAAAAATTTATTTTTCGTGTTCTCAATCACAATAAAATCTAGAAGCTGTTTTCCATGGTTTGATCAGAAATGCTCCAGTATCTCTATGCATATGTTTTAGTCCTCCTAAGTAGGAAATTCATACATACTTTTCTCACATATTTCAACTCCGAATACCTTGGGCCAAAATAGTCTGATCTTCTGCAAGATAATTTGATAAGTGCTAACCTCGTTTACAGGCCTAATCCAAAACCAAATCAAATCGCTTTCAACCGTATATTTATCTTATGCCTGTTGTTCATGTAGCGACGTGACCAGAGCAGATGTCTAGAGGCTGGGAACATACTAACCAAGTCTTTACCCAAACTCTTTTTTCTTCTTGCCTGTAAAATGGTCATACTTATCTGTGAGGGTTGATTAGGAGAAACCACAAAGATGAACTATGCTACAGAATCTCAGGCAAGTAGTAGCATTTTTAAGGATCATCATTCCATTTCTAAGCCACCAAAAAACTACACTTCAGAGAGCAAAAGAAACAGTGCACTCTCCGACCCCTGCGCAGCTTAACTTCTGAGGAATCAACATGTCAACATGATGGACACTACTCATAAATAACAAAGCTGGCCAACGTATCCTGGTGCTTTCCTATCAAATCCAATCGCTACACCCATTGCCAAAAAAAAAATGACTCACAAAATGACTAAGAGGGATGGGTAACTGAAAAGCAGAGGCTACAAAAGGAGTGACACAATACTGTGAAGTATTAATTCTATCAGGGAACCTGGCATCCTTTTGTGTATTTTATGTCCTTCCCTCTTTGGGAACACAATGTCAACCCAGCTTGGTCATTTTATTATTTAGGAGAGGGGAATTCCTCCTTGCATCAGGAACCTCATCACTGCAAAGGAAAAAGTAAAGGCATCCAGAGTAAAAACAAAATGTTAAAACAGGTTTGTGTCTTAGAGCTCAAAGTGGCATTTGGAAAGGCAGCAAATGACAACTGAACCAGAACGCATCCGTTGCTGCTCATGGTACACAGACATAAGAAGAGGAGGAGAAGTGAGCCGGGAGCAGGGGAATGGCAGAAATGGCTGGACTGTGCCAAATTTTCTCTCACTATCCTTGCCAAAACACCCTGTTGTCTCCTGAAGTACAACTTAATGGTAGCCCATGAACAGAAGCCCAGTTTAATGCCCACTGAATCAATAGCAGTTGATTTTTCTGATAACTGCCATGGACTCTGTCTAGATCCTGCCCTGAAAGTGTTCATTCGTTCCCTGGCTGTCACTCAATTATATTTCTTCCTAAAGTAGATCTCAAAGGGTTGAATTCCTCTGAATATATAAGTCTGTTCACAATAATCCTGTTTAAGTTCTTGCACTGCTTTCTTTATCGGCATACCTGTTTGCCTGAGATTAAGCCTCACGTATTATTAGCCTTTACACATCCCCACTACAGAGACACACAGGGGGAAAAGGAGTTGGCCAGGTTCACAGAGGGATTGCGTGATGGTGGCAGCAGCAAGAAACCCCAATTCCACTTGATTCCCAGTTCTGCACCTGAGCTGAAAAACTATCTTGACTGTAAAGACTTCTACTTTATTGCTTACTATTTGCACACTTTTCAAATTAGAAGTGCTCTGGGCTCCTCGCGATGAAAGGTTCTAGCTAAATACGTATTGTTCTCGTTGTTGTTGTTTATCATTAAGATTATTCACAAACAGAAGTGGCAGTGTAGATTCAGAACAAGTTCTGTTGAGGCTCATATATCTTCCAGGCATCTATCTATGCTGTTATATAGCATTAAGGTGTGAACAGGGAAAGCCATGTACCTAGTCAGTGCTGTTTAAGTGGCCTGCCAATTCCAGCTAATCACCAAGTTATTTACTTCCAGTTTATTAGGCCGAAACTGCCACTAGCTGTTGGCAGCCTCTAATATTTACACCTTACTTTCCTGGGGTCTCTTCAAGCACTGCCGTAATAAAAAAGCCATTTCTTCCAGGTTTAGATGCAAGAATTAACACACAGAGCACCAGGCAAGGCCAAGCCAAATCCTGATCTCAGTTACAAATGTGCAACCCCATTGATTTCCAATGGCTTAATTTGCAATGGTCTTGAGCTGCTGTACCTGAAAGCACAATTTGATCCACTGTTTTCACAGAGAGGAGTAACAGTAGTACCTCTTACACACTTGTGAGTATTTTAAAACATTCACAATAACAGTTCAACAAATATCAATCACAATCAATGGCTCTCAGTCTCACTTCCATCATATTCAATAAAGCCCAGGAAGAGTAATTCCTCAAAAATTAACCTAAATTATTCTCAGTCACTTTATACACTTCTATAGCTTTTTATTTTTTAGTATTATTTAGTATTTTCACATATTTATTCTCATAATACTTACATGAGAGAATGAAAAGCTGTAATTCCTTACTGAATTAGTGGGAAATTTCAATGGAGAAATTAAGGGACTTTCCCAAGATCACAAGGGAAATTCTATGCAGAAACAGGGTGGATTTAGATTTCCCAGACTGTAGGGAATAGGACATATGATACGAGAATCCCCTTCTGTGGTTAATACTTTTCACTCGATACTCATAAAAGCATAGAGCAATTTCTCAAATCCACTCATAATACTTCTCAACCTGGATTTTCCTTTTTTAGACAGATACATGGTCCTTTCACCGATACCCCTGACATTCCTGGACAGGAGTGATTTCTTTCTCCCCGCTGTAAAGAAAATCTGTTGTTCATCTAATACTACTGCTTTTCCTAAAGAATGTTCGCTGTGTGTAGTGTTTTCCTTTGACTTTAGTTGCATGATTAAAGCTTACTGCCATGCTCACAGCTGTGTAAGACCAAGAGAGTATCAGCCTGTGCACACAGGACATGAGATTTCTGACGCTGAGCCTCCGATCTGAGTTGCGCTTTGTGCTCTATGCGACGTTCCCAACCCCTGCACACCTTTCCGACTGCCAACACTAGGGAGTTCCACAATTTGCTTAGGGCCAGACACACCTCTACTCCTAGGAAAACCTGCTAAGAAAGAACCAGAGCAAAGCAATACTTACTCATACCACATGTGCACTTACTCAAGTGACCACTTCCAGAAACAATAAAAAAACTATGGAGAAGCTCTGCCCTGCAAAATTTACATATTCACAGCTCAGTACAGGAGGCTGGGTACACTGCAATGGGGAGAAGCCACCATGTTACACAGGATAGTTTTCCTTATACGTTCTCTCAAGGATGTTTTCTTCAACCTCCAAATAAGCACGCAGAAACAACTAGTTGTTCACACTACATCAGGAGACACTGCAACATGTTTGGCCGAATGCATTGTAAGCTGTACCTCATTTCTTGAGGGTGAACTCCTGGCTCCACTGCAGTCCACGGAAATTAAGTTTACCATGCAGTACAGACTGACCAGGGAAACCACTAAGCACATAGCTCAGTATGACTATTTCACCAGCTAATTTAGGATTGTCGTGTTTGCACCAAGTACATTGCAATGTTTTTCCTCTACAAGAAGACAAAGCTTTGAAGAGAGTGGAGAAAGGAAGAGAGAGAAGAAAAACAAAAAGTAGGTTTTGTTTTGCTATAACCTGATAATATGATCTGGTAGGGAGACAACTAAGCATTTAATTTATTTCGGTCCACTTACAGATTTCCAGGCACCTTCTGAGGTGTATCACTTGGGGACTCTTGAGATTATAGCACAATATACCTCAGAGAAAATGATCAGGAATAACTAAAAGGCTTTACCCCAATAGCGCAGAAAATATAGCTGCTCAGTTCACTATTATCTGTGAAACAAAAACTAAGCATTTAAAAAAAAAAAATCAGATTTGAAATTGATGTCACTATTGTCACATCACAAACAGAAAAGCCAGCTGAAAGTAAAACAAGTTTCTCCCCTGTTCTCATCTGCCTGCTGTGTGCAGTGCCATTCAGGTACCAGGGAAAGGGAAAGCCACACTGGAAGTACTGTTCTTTGCTGTGATTTTTACATCACTACAGTACAGAAGCCGATGTAACCTGCGCTCTGGGATGCCAGTATCCACTCTATCCTTTTGTACAACTCCAAATCCTCTCTCTGTCCCATTCATCCTCGGCCTGCCCATGTCTCTCTTCTTCCCTCTCTCTCCTCCCATATACACACATCCTAAGCCAGCCTGAATAACAGACAACAAGGAAGATTTGTGTTGGACTCTACATCTGCTTTTGTCGATCTCTAAAATAGTTTTTTAGGCAGTATTTGAATGATGACTTAACAAAACAAGCAAACGAAAAGGCCCATTTCACAAAAAAATTCAGAGACTAAAAAAACTAACTGTTTTTTCTCTTTCACTCCCGGTAATATTGGATAACAGTTTAACAGTCCAGCAAAGGTATTTTACAAGGGGCTTTAAAAACCAAGCTCTCTGCTTTTTGGAAACACTGACAATCCTACTGCAGCTATTAGAAATGCCTGCCTTTGGCCAAAATTTTTCCTCCTCCACACTGACATGCACTGGCTGCTAACCTACTGTTACACACTGGCTGGGGAGATGTATTTGAAGGGCCAAGATGACTCTGCTTGTGAAAAGACTGTAAAGCATCACGCTTCACTAAACTGGAGACCCCAGATGAAAAGATACTGTTTGTACCTGCTTTTATCTAAAAAGCCCTTTCTCTTATTGTGGGCAGGAGGATGTCTCAGTTATCTGCAGGCTACAAAAACTGATCCTGGGCCTAGGCAATTCAATCTTTTGCTCCTTTTGCTGTCTGCTTTCCACAAATGTGCATGAACTCAAACTAGCAAACTTTGAGAAGCATTTGACCTTGCTTGCCAGAAATGCTAGAGCACTTTGTCAGGCCACAAGTAGGAAAGAGAACAATATCAGCCTAACTTTTTTAACAGATTGAATTAACTTCAGAATCAGGGCAGCACATGCAATACTACCGGAAATTGGACTTACCTGCCCTTGGACAACCGACCGGTACAATTTTGTGAGTAAAAACTGAGACTCAAGTCCTGTTTGCAATCATTTCATACAACATTTTCCTGGAGTTTGTCAACCTGAGGATAACGCTGTCTTGTGTATAGATATTTCACAACCAGAGGAAAGAAATACCTGGGATATATTATTATTTGTTAACTGTTCATTCAGTTCATGATAGGTGTGTGACTCTGAACTGTATCTGGCATCTAACATCTCTCTTTTGATAGATAGCGGTATCTCAGCAGCCTGCTCTCCGAGCCAGCGCAGACAAGGAACGGGCAGCACACGTTCATCAAACTAACATCTGCTTTCAATTCTCATTTATAGATGTGGAATCTTTTCAACTGGACGTTAATCATTCTCTGCAGCAGCAATTAGATACTTGAGACAGATCAGAACAAATCAAATTAGCCTTATTTATTAAACAAAAAATCCTAAAGAGTAAATAAAAAAGACACCAGACCATCCTGTGTGTAGCAGGATAAAAAGAAAATTAAAATCTTGAAACTCAGGACTCTAAAAGCTTTCAGGTGCTATTTTCAAAGCCTCAACTGTAACCAAATAGCAGAGGGCTCTACTGCAGAATGCCTCGTGGATTATTTTAGCAATAAGGTATAATTGAAAGGATTAATGCGAATGTAATGTTTCCCTTCCAAAAATTCCAGGAATGCTGAAATGACTCTCATCTGCACTGTATGACTCATGTTTTTAATGCTAGAACTCCATTTTCACTTCTGAGGAATTCAAGCTCAGGGAAATGTTACCACAGAAATACTCATTCAATTGACAAAGGAAAATCTCTCTCTCTTTTGCTGAGGTTTAGCCCAAAGAATCACATCTTTGGAGAATCTGGTTTGGTTCAAATTAAGGTAATGGACATCTTGCACACCAAGAAGAGAAACCATGCTCTCTGAGAGACAAGAGATCAAGGAGATCACTCTGAGCTCAAATTCTCAAACCAGCTTGAACGAGGCGCAGCAGCTTCCTGTTGCTGGGCTTCTCTTGCTTAACATGGCAGACAGCTTGCAGCAAGCAAGATGGGGGACACACTATGTGGGACATTCACGTGAGAATTAGCAGCAAAACATTCATAGCCTTCACGACCAATCTGGGCTAGCCTAGTGGAAGCTCCACCAAACATGCAATGCTTTCTTCCTCTTTCTTTTCTTTCAGTCAGGAAAAAAATGCTGCTGTTTTTTAACGGGGAAATAATGTAGTGTGTTTGTTACAGACAACTGGCAGTGCCTAAGTGGAGCTCTCATCATCTAGATACATACAGCAGCAGTGTTTGTTTGTTTGTTTGTTTAAATAATGGAGGCTATATGTTAAGCAGATGAGAAGTTTCATGATAGAAAATGTCTGAGTATGGCATTACAGTTTGGCCTTCCACACGTAAAATGATCCTCAACTTTCCGGTAGCCTGGTAGCCTCTGCACTTGGAAAGCTCCACGCAGAGGAGAGCAATTCCAGAGGAAATCCCAGGCACCATGAAGGGAGGGAACATAATTCTGCTGTGCACCATGAAAAAATGGGCTGACTGTTTTATCATCTCTCCTCTTAGTACCTATTCAGGGTTCCCATCAGCAGGAATAGGGTTTGCATAGGAAGGAAGAATATGCTTTTTTCCAGTGAATCAGTCCGACCTCTCCTCCTCCTTCGATATCCGCAGTCAAGCCTCCTCCCAAGCTAATTCTTCCCTCTCCCTTCCCCAGCTCCGCATACACCTGACCGTAATAACAGACAAGATAACATCTGGGGTTAGCTCATTACATGTTTATTACTCCTTTGTTTATATCTTCATAAATATAAACCGTTGTTACCTGTGCAAACCTGTGCCTCCAGCCCAGTTCTGGTGAGCCCTGAAAGCCCCAAATTGAAAATAGCCTAAAGATGTGAAGAATCACAGCATTACAGTCCAAAGGGCAGCCACTTAGCTGAGGTATTTAGAGAGAACCATTGCAACATATAGCATGTACGTATGGTTTTATATTCAAGATTTCCTGGCTCGGAGGTACTGTGTTAGCTAGTTAGATGTGGTTATAAATAGAAGCGCCTGCTAACATTAATCACAATAATCTGGTGATGTGGCTACCAATGTGAAATCATGAAAGGCGCAGGTACCTTGCAAAGCCAAGCCCAGTGTATCGCTGGTCAGATCATTTATCAGCCAGGGAAAAAACCCTTTCCTCCATGTTCTGTGATCTCATGCAAACTGGAATCTGAGAGAAAGAGGGAGGAAGGGGCCTTGTTTTTTGATGTGATTTGATTTTTCATTTGGTTCAATGTAACTTTAAGAAATATTAATCTGCTCCTTCATTTAATTTCATCTGTACCACTGGCCAAGAGAAATGCACTAATTTATAAGTTGAAGCAAGCCTTGAGATAATGTCACCCACCATTCATCCAAATTTGTCACTAGCATCCCATTAAAGCCGTAATTATTTTTTAATTAAAACTAAGGAAGCTGGCATGCGTGTGCCTACTTTATACATCTGTTATGGGTTAAAATAGCTTTTAAAAAATGTTTTTTTAGACCGCAGTCTTTTGTGGCCATGGCCTATGCCAAAGAAAACGCAAACTTGCTTATTTTCTCCATGGGGCGCAACACTGCCTATGTGTGCCTGAACAGATTCGACTGGCCGTGAAAAGAATTCTAAATAAAACACAAACATGGAATTTGGCAACGCCACAGAAGCGAGCTTAAGACTAATTCCAGCATGCGGACGGCTCTCACACAGCAAGTCTGGCTCCACTATAAATGAAACCAGGCTCTGTAAAATCGCCAGTAAAGTTTGAGTTAGGATTTAAAGAGACAGAGCTCTTATTCCAAGATTTAAGGAAAAAACACACGCGCACACACACACACACACACACATATCCCAACTTATTAAGGAAATTCATGCTGGCCCAATAAGTCTGCACATCACAAGCTGTGTTTACTTTCAGCAGTCATTACTATTTAAAAAAATGTAAAAAAAAAAAAAGAAAAGAAGAAGAAAAAGAAGAAGAAAAAGAAGAAGAAGAAGAAAAAGAAGAAGAAAAAGAAGAAGAAAAAGAAAAAGAAAAAGAAAAAGAAAAAGAAAAAGAAAAAGAAAAAGAAAAAGAAAAAGAAAAAGAAAAAGAAAAAGAAAAAGAAAAAGAAAAAGAAAGACAAAGAAAGCAAACACACTTTGGACTTGATTTTTGAAAGGGAAATCTAAAAAAATGCTGTTAATTATTACTGCAGGGACCAGTGGCACAGACAGCAATGAATAGAGGATCTACCTGCAGGGAAGCAGAAACAATATATTAAAAAAGAAAGCAGTATGAAAGCTTGGGGCAGAGCAGGCGAAGGGAAAGGTGTGGATGGGGAGAACCACCATGGCCAGGGTGGCCACGGACAGAGCAGCCTGTTTTCATCAGATAGCTCAGCAACCAGGATGTTGACTCACCGTGACTTGCTAGGAGGGAGGTATATGCAATATAGCCCTGCACTGCCAAGAAGAGGGTGCGCAGAATCAACCCCAGGGCAACGCAATCCCACGGGTAACCCTCCCCTGGCAATCGCAACCGGCCAGAAGAGCCGGCCCGAGAGAACAAAGACATCTGTGAAGAAAGAGTGAGAGTGAGGAAAGAGAACACCAGCATTCACTCATCTTTGCCTATTAAGGACAAATCAAGTTTGAGAAATCCTAGTTTATAATCTCAAGGCATGGCCTGGCAAATCTAATGGGAAGGGGCAGGGAGCAAATTAGGTAAGGCCATGATGGTACTGTCTCCCGCACTTCTTTACTCTCCCTTACAAATCTGGATGATATCAGGCCACAGAATTAAAATTAAACCTCAAGTGCCCACCTCAAACCCTGATCATCAGTCTTTTCCTCAAAACAGGGAGAGAGGAATAGCAGATTTGCTGGCTAGAGGCCTCTAAATATTAGAAGAGTTCAGACATTTACAAGTGTGCTCAACTGCTCTAATGGACCTTGACAGTGGTGGTGGAGGGACGGGCGAACATCACTGTAGCTTTCACAGTGCTCCTTGTGGAAAATGTGCAGAGAAAGTACGGAGGATATTGGGGGAGGAGGGCTTCAAGAAACTTAACAGATTTAATATTTCACAGCTATTCCACATATCTGTTGATCATGACAATATAGGGTTTGGCTTCAATAGGCTATAGAGTTTTCAAGCATTCTACATCGACTTTTACAGAAGAAGCATTAGTTCAGTTTAAGGGGGAGACAAAAATACAGAAAGAATTTCATTTTTTTTAGTAAATTACATAAGGCTCTGCACAAAGGTAAAGACAGTCACTAATCTTGTCCTCACTGTAAGAAAAAACCACAATGATTCTGTTCCCAGTTTAATCAATAGTTCACAGATTTTTAAAAAGAATTTAGGTTAATCAATCCGTAAACACTCAGACCTAATTTTTGGACAGACTTTGCATTTTAAGCCTGTCTGTGCCATAGTAAATGAACTTACGCTCTTCCTATTCAACCAGAGGAGAGGAGAAAATAACCCAAACCTTTTTTAGAAGATGCATACTGAAATAATAACAGCTTCACTTACAAGCGAAAAGATCTGCTGTCATGCTGAGGTCTTACTAAGTTCCAATAATTTTTATTTTTTACCTTCCTCACTGTGGACACTTTTAAATGGTATGTCTTTCTCAACAATGCTCTGATTCTTACTTAAGTCACTACACTTCCATGGCGTACACAAACCAGATTCTCAGCTGACATTATGGCACAATGCCACTGAAATAAAAAAAACACCTCTTAGATGCTCGCTAAGCACCCCGTGTGCTCCTGCAGTCAATAACCAATCCTTCAGTGGACTGATGGTACCGTGCACCCTGAAAGCACCGCACTTGTCAAACAGCCATGGAAGAGATGTAAGGATCAGTTTTAGATCAGGACCTCACGTGAAATAATCTAGGTCGATACGGGACATATAAGGAGACAGCCTGACACACACAAACAGGACGGAGGCTCTCCTCACATTTCCAGGGGATGGAATGAAGATAATACATTTACAATTGGCTCCAAATGGCCAAGCGACATTTAAAGAAGCACAAAAGCTGCAGGTATGTCATGTAAACTGGCCTCTCTCTAACCAGAAATTCCTTATGTTATTAGCAAAGATAGTAATTTAAAAAGCACTGTTTTATGGCGTGATTCCAAATGCCTGTGTCTCCCCACCGCATTGCTTAGTGCCTGCATTAACCTCATTCCATAAGTCCCAGGACCTCTGACTCTTACAGCTGAATTCATAAAAAATGTAAGCCCTTGCTATGTGGGATTTTTGCCTGCTTCCTTCCAAGTGCACATTTCACTGACTCATTGAACCTGGCTTTCTCAATTTCTGCTACAGTGGATCGTGTTGTCTGGAAGAGGCACCCATGGAAATGGATTGCTTAAGAAATAACAGGAGGGAAAAAAGAATGATAGCAAAGGCACATGCCACACTCTAGCCTACCAGATTCCTGTATGCGTCGCTTGTAAAAGCCTGTCCAGAAGAAAGTAAGCATCAAAAAAGTATGTTCCCAACAGTTGTTTACTGCTCTGCGAAAAGAAGGGCCAATGTGCAGCATTGTGCAACACAGGAGCACAATGGGGCATGTGCAAGGTGCACCAGCATGGCTGCTTTGACTCAAATCCTTTTCTGAACATAAAGCATCCCATCTGAGCACAGAATTCCTCCTTTCATCTATTTTTATGAAGCACTAAGAAAAGAAAAAAGAACCCAGGTCCCCTGAATCAGGCAGCTCTGAATGGACATGGGGTAATTTTTTGCAGAACCATTCTCTGGCCTAAACCTGAGCTGCCCCAAGAATATGTGATCCAATTCCACTAAAAAAATAAAATAAAATAAAGCCATTTCACTATGAAATGTACAATTCCTCACTATTGCCTCTGTCTTTTCCACATTGGCTTGTGAACTAAAGAACAGTCCTCATCGCAGATACCGACACCATATGCCATGGTTCGCCCTACCTCCCTTTGACATTAAGAGTTATATTTGTGCACACAAGATTTATCTCTGCTCATCCAAACTGGACAGCCAAGTTCACTTCCTGGCACACGCACACACACATATGAACACATCCTCACATATCTGATGGAAAGTGAGAAGAAAAGTTATGACAAAAATCTATTGCTGAAGGAGTAGAAGAAACGTCGTTCTAAACATGTCAGGTGAGGTTGTACAAGCTGCTAACTGTTTGACGTATACTATGTACAAGGGAACAATTTACTAAGAGGAAGAATAAGTGCAAACATCTATGCCTAGTATATGTGTATAAAAAAATCAGCTCTTAAAAAACATGATGTGCTGCCCAACCAAATGGCAAGGTACCTGAAAAACAACGCTACCCCTAATTTTGCTGCTTCATAAGTGATTGCTTCCTTCCTTCCTTCTCTTTCTGCATTTGATCTGTTATCTTTTTAGCAAGAGTTCACCAAGAGGCATTCAGACAACTCCTCTGAAAGGGTGGGAAAGAGGTAGTAGCGGGGAGAGCCTGCTCCTATACTGCAGGTCATCCCTGATGATTACCCCATTGCTCCTGTTGCAAAAATACAGAAGGGATTCCTGGCCTTTTGCTGAATATGATCATGTACCATATTTCAACTTTAAAAATATATCTGCTCCTCCTTCATACAACTGAGAAAAAGTGTTTCTGGGTGTGATGGCTGTCTGCATTTATGGAGGTGCCTAAACCTCCACTACTGCACCCCATTAATGCAGTCTTTATTGATGTTGATTTTTTTTTTTTGAAAGTATGGCAAAAAAGCCAGAAAAAGAGAAGATTCTGATTTGCTCAGGTCTTGTCAGAGTAGCAGGCAACTTGCCATGGGTCGTGCCTCTTCATGACCGATCTACTCGCTCCCTTCCAAACTAATGATATTTCCAAATATTTAATGAATCAAGAGGAAAACTTGGGGGTTTATTACTAATGCGAACAATGAGGCACAAGAAAGGCCCCCTGTAAAAACAAAACAAAACAAAAAACCAAAACAAATTAACAAAAAAGGACAACACTTTCCAATGAGAAAGAATAGAAATGTCCTTCCTTTAGTTTCTCGTAACCTCTCCTTTTGCCTCATCTCCCACATGACACCACAAAGCGTCTTCATGCTTTAACAAAGATGGGTTGCTTGCCATGTAGTCCTGTGGTCCTTACCTATACTCTGAAGTTACCTACCCCTAACCCAACCATCATTCAGCAAACTCTAATAGGAAATAAATTCATCTATTCCAATAAGTAAATTTTAAAATCACCCTCACCCATCTTGTTCCTATATTTTTAAATTTGACTGTGGCCAGAGAATTGCTGGCTATGAATTACCCTTCCCCCACTCGCACATACACCCTTTAAAAATGCAAAATCTAGCCCTCTATTTCAATATTTCTGATGTCAGTGACCGGTGTCGGCTCTCCCCATACAGTAACTGCTTTAAAGCGCTGCATACAGCACTGCATTAAAAATTAATTACACATGCTATTTTATTGATAGTGCATAATGTAATGAGCACCAGCTGTGCTAAACATCCAAACTCCTTTTTAAGACAGCTATAAAAAAAGAAAGAAACTGCACTTCCAAATGCTTCTCCTGTCAGAGGAGAAAAACAGCAACATCTTGGATGGATTTGAAACAGGATTCTTTGATTTAGCTCTCCATTTGGAACGTTTGAAGAGTTCAGACTTTCGGGCTCAGCATAGTGGTATGCGCGATCGAGTTAACTCTCTAAATGTTGGAGCCATTGTCTTTACTGCAGGCAATGTTTCCATGAACCCTTTCGTCTTGAGACTACTAGATTCAGTTCCACCCGTTAATATTGCAGTTAGGAGCCTTTCTTTTTCCTTGGATGTCTGGGAGTCGCAGGCATCCACTTTTAAGCACCTTTAAATATCTCTATTGCCCCTGCTGGCTCTTAACTTTACATAATTAGGGCTTACAAAGTTATACTGATAGGGTGTCTTTTGAGAACAAAGCCTAAGTCACATTTAAATTGCCAGCACTGCTGCCCCATGCAGCACCCTCATTTTAGCTGCCTCTTTGCTGTCTTAAAGTCCTTTCGTCATCTCTTGATAAACACACCGTATAGTCAAAAAATCAGTCTGCGATTAGATAAATCTATTTTGAGTTTAGATCCGATTTTAATATCTGGTGAGACAGAGGAGCTGCATAGACGGACAGGTCACATATGATTTTAATACTTGGATAGATGGATGAACACACAGATTGATAGATAGCCGAAAAGATACATACATACAGACTGATACATTACTGTTTTCAGTATATACATCTCTCACACATCCCTGCAGTCCATAAGTGTCAATTCTACTACAGCATGCATTAAATATTTCAATAAAATAAATAAATACATGTAACCATGACTAATAGGGACATCTCTCCTGAATGTTAGCCAGTACTTTATGTACATTTTTTTTTTATGCAGCAGCATTAAAAGATACATTTACAAATGGTCTCAGGGAAACTATAGGTCTTTGTCTGCTCTCACATACATATGCCCAATTCCTCTTTCTCTTCTCAAAAAAATAGCCTCAATCAGAAATCGAGTTTTGGAGGACTTTTTTTTTTTTTTCCAGATTCCACTCAGCAAAAAATGAGGAGTAACGTATCAGCCATCGTCCTGGGACTTGATGAGTTAGGAGGTTTTTGCCGGATGAGTTTGCGTTCTCTGCTCTGATTACTGTTTTGTTTTCCATTGATCCTCCTGTGTTAATAAAACCCAGTCTGGAGTGAACAAAAGCTTGCTTCTTGCTCTAGTATGAAATGTGCCGAGCGCATACTATATCATTAACATAAAAGTTTTTTGAAATAATACTGCTTTCTAGACAGACTGTATTAATTGCATCAAGCTTTTTACAGCAGGGTGGTCTAATCTAGCTCTTCTCATTGGCTGACTCCAGTTATACAACTAACACAAATTGAATACTATGATATAATTGAAGGAGGGGAAAATATTCTTTTAAAATCTATTATTTACTTACAGGTACTTCTTTTACCTTTATTGTCACCTTAACCTTTGCCAAGAAAACACCAGACTAAAAGATGCAGTAAGTAGAATTTCAGTAGCCAAGTACATTGATACTAACTTTACAAGATGACTATGTGATTTTCAGAAGGTCCTAATGACTAATACAGCTGATTCCTTGAATTAATAGGAGCTGGTTCCATTTCTCTGAGCTACGAACCTATGCCTTCCTCTATTTTTAGGCCTTTGACTTCACAGCCCCATCCATTAAATGACTGCTGCCCATGCCCACTTGCTGTTTTTATATATGCAACTAAGTATCATAATTGCTTTTGACCTCCTTCTATCAGCCTACATGCGGGAAGGAAGCAATTTCACTGGTTAGCTGAATATATATGTATTAGACAGGTTTAATTATCTTTACAGAGGTATATAAAATCCTCACTCATGGGCCCAGGTCCAAAGATTCTGGACCAGGTACATATCTAAAAGCATGCATAAGGGATAAATTATTATCTGTATCATTGCACACCACTTTGTCTTATACCAATTAGAATTCCATTTCTAGGGCTTTTGCACTGTAGGATCTTCAGGGCAGGGACTTCTTCCTTTGGAGAGCACATTGTAAAGTGCCATGCACTTCTGTGCTGAGATTTTCAAAGCTCGTTTCTCGTTAACTTTAATGGGAAATGGGCATCCAAATCTCTTAGGCAGCTTTGACAATTTAAGCCTTAATGTACAATATTAATAAATCAGCATCATAAAAAGAGCCTTATGAAGATGTATTGTGAAAAAACAGCCCCACAAAAAGCATTGCAGTGTATGTGTGCATGCACAGAGGCATATACTTTTCCTTACATAATTATGTCTCTCAACAATCATTTGCATGTCTCTGTTATGCAAAAAAAAACCTGTGTGCATTTTACAGCTACGCTAAGCAGTTGCAATTCATTGAAATGAAATAAAAAGCAGGCTCAAAAAAAGCACCCTAATCTGGCAAGGGGTAAAGCAAAATGAATGCTTTGCCCATTTATATTTTAGATCCAAGCTACACAACCCTGTGAATTTCATGACTCTATTCCAACTTCTAATTAAATAGGCACTAAAAACATTTAAACAGGAGAACCCAATTCAACAGACAGAAGCCTCTCAGGCAAAAAAAATAAATAAATAAAGAGACAGAGAGATTGTTCCAGCGATATTTGCAGACATTTAAAAGAAATCATATTGAAAAACATAGACCTTTACTCGCAAATTTCTCATCCTGTGGTGCCCTGGACACAAGGAAAAGAACAAAGACAGAAGGGACCACAACCAACAACTAGAATGAGACACAGTGGACACCCAAACGGACTTCCCAGCACCATTTACTGCAACTACTATCAGCAGCACGTTTTGCAAAGATCACTAACAGCTCTGAATGAAGCAGGATGACTCTCCTTTTGCATAACTGAACGCTACTTAGCAGTATACTAGGCAATTGCCCTTATCTACCTCTGAGATTTCCAAATGCAGCATTTACATGTGAGTATCCCAAATTCCACAGGCAGCGGGAAGGTTAGATTCTCTAGCACAAAATTGCTGAGGTTCTTAAGGACCTGATTTGTGAGCACCAACAGAGATTTGGGAGTACCTGCAACTTCAAGTCTTCAGATTTGCAGCCTGCTTGAAAACTATATTGGAAAACTCCAGGTCCTGAATTAAATGAACGCTGAAAAACAGGAAAGGTAAGAAATGATGAAGGAGGGGGAGAGGCGGGAACTGTTGATGGCTTTTGTTCAAAGAAGGAAACAATTCCTCAGAAGCAAGAACAGGGCTGGCAGAATAAAAAGCTAATCAAGTCAGAGAGACAAGCAAATCTCTAAAGCTGTAGCAAGTGACTATTGTAAATGGCTGTATGAAAAAAAGGAGGGCACATCACAGGGACCATCACTAGATTATTAGTCAACACACAGAAATCACTTTTCTTTCATTTCCACAAAACATTTTGGGAGCCAGAAAGATCCTGTTCCCGTGCCTCAGGGCTTTAATCACACCCAGGCTCATCTACAGTGAATGCTAAGGGAGCTAAGAAGGGGTTAAGTAGATATAAGTCTTCTTTTCAAGGGGAGAAAATGTTTCTTTTAAGCAGAACTTGACCAACTACTGTTATAAACACGTAGCACGCACTTTGATATAATCTATTCTCTAAGCGCCATAGACCACCGCAGTAATTATAGGAAGCCATGATAACAGGTCTGTCCCTCCACAGAGCTGGCATCGTTCTTTTAGCAAATGGACAATTCCAAAAACTAACAGTGCACAACTATAAAGTGAGAACTGAAAGTAGGTAAAGCACAAAAGCCTTGTGTTCCCATGTTCTTTAACGAGCTATTCCTTCCTTCCTTTTCTATTTTCAGTTTTACTTTCTTCCCTCTCCACTAGCTGTTGGTATCAGAAGCAATTGGGAACCAGGGGTATCCAGTTCACTGTTACAACTACGTACCTATCAGAGATACATGTGTGAATACCGTATCAGTGAAGACAGAGAAAAAGGAAAATATGAGATAAATTCCAGTTTGCTTTACTAGTTACGGGGAGGAGGGAAGAGGGGGGGCGGCTATCTGACTTTCTGACACAGAGCTCACCATTCAGAAGAGCCCATTTCTACACTCGTTTCCAGCCAGTGTCAATCTACTGAGGTCAACGAAGCAGAGCCATATTAAAACAGTTATCTGCCCCCCACGGTGAGTACAGTAACTTGGGTAGGAAATCAGACGAAATCCCCTGGATGCTCTGACTGCACTGCACCGTGTAACCTGTTGCTCCGAGCCGGAGCGCGTGCCCTGGCCGAAGAGGCGGTGTGCAGGCTGAGCCTCACCCAGAGGGCCACGGCAGCCTTCCACAGACTGCCTGTGCTTCGCATATGGGTCTAGAAAAGGGCTCTGCAGAGTGTGCTCAGCCTTCTCCTGAGAATATTTTGTCTTTCAAGACAAGCTTTCCAAGATACAAATTTAAAATCCTTGCAAAACTTTTTCTCTTGCTTTATTACATCAAAAGGGATGCACGGGGATGCTCTCATGAGATAAAGCGTGTTGTAGCCAGGTGGTAGAAAGAAGGTGCTTGCGGAAGAAAAAAGCTGTGTGGAGCAAAGTTATGCTAGCTTCAGGAGGATGTGAAGAGCCATTTTCTGAAGGCTTGCTATCTGTCTTGCTAGCAGTTCTTGCTATCTGTCTACATCCTTTGGTCCTCACGCATTATTTATCCAGTATCACTTTGCGGACTTCCTATTAAATCCCCACGCATGTGAGCATGAATGAGGGCCGCAGGGTTTGGCCCACCACAGTGAGTCACAAGTAAATGCTTGAGGATTTTGCCACAGCTGTATTTTCTTTCAAGCCCTCGCCATTTTCACCTCTGCAGCACTCAGTTCACCACAGACCCAATCTTGCAACTGAGCCATGCTCAAAAACACCCACTGATTTCAAAGGCATTGCTGGGTCTGAAATGGTGCGGTTTGGCAACAATATGTCAGTGTCCTCTTTAGCTAGCTCGGTGTACCCTCATTTCCACATCACTTTCCCCTCCTCGTGGTGACAAAAGTCAAGCATCCAGAGGGAATAAAGGAAAAGAAAAACTGATGGGGGAGAGGGGAGGGATGTGTGGCAAATTACCAAGGAGCGTTTTCTGGAAGCGAGGGAGAAAACTGCATGGAGCACATACATCCTGCGTGCACGTGGACTCTGAGGAAAGCTTTTAATACGAATGATTAGGGAGAAAAAAAAAAGACCTCAGATGTTAAATGTTATCCAATTAAGCTTAAAATAAACAGCCCAGAGAGATGAAATCTTGATACCAGGGTATCACATTATGTGAGGATTCTCAGACATTTGTTCACAATGTGGCATAAACAGACCAGCCGCGGACGCTGGTGACATCTGAAAGTGGGCAGACAGGAGGGACGGGAAGGGGAAAAAAAGGAATGGCGTCACACACCCTTTCCCGCTCCCCGTCCTCCATGATGGTGGAGGGGAAAAAAGGAAGGGGGGGGGGGGGTTGTTCAGGGCATTTTCACTGCCTTCCCCACACAACCCAGGGAAGGCAGCTCTCACACAGTAAAGATGACATCACTTGGCAGCACTACTGACCTTCAGATAGCAACAAAAAAAAAAAAAAAACGTTTCTATTACCTGACAACTGACAATGACATCCAAATGTGCCTGACGTCTCAGTCTGAATCTCAGTCTGAGTCCCGCCAACTGAGACTGCACGTGCACCACAGCAGGGCAGGCTAAGGCAGGGCGGGAGAGAGGCCAGTGCGCGGAGAGGTGACGTGATCACTGATGTGTGAGGGTGGGAGGAGGCAGCTATGGGAGCCCCCGGCAGGTTTGCAGGCCTGGACGGCCCTGGAGAAAAAACAATAGAAAAAACTGTCAGTCGGATCTAAGTTTGAAGGGACAGAGGAGGCATCATCAGGGAAAACAGGCGAGGTGGAGGCTGACTGCCTAAGTCACTACACACTGTGTCTGAACTGATTTCTGGGTCAGGCTGAGACTGGCACAACTCACTCGAAGGCCAGGGAGGAGAAATGGGCTGAGGAGAAGAGCAAGAAGAGACCTCAGGGACCGGCGAAACCCCCGCGCGCTAGAGTAGCGCTCTGAATGTGCGCCCGGGCCCAGGGGCCCGCGGGAGGGGGCACAGAAAGGGGACGAAGCAGGCGATGAGGGTGCGGGAGAGAGGGTGGACACGGTGCGGAGGAAAGCTGGAGGCGCTTAACGTCGCCACCAGCGCTTGCTTAGGGACCAAAGCAAAAAGGGGATTACTGTTTTATGGCTGTGTTAATGCATTTAACTGACATAAGACTGGGTAGGCTTTATGCCGAGCTACTGCTGAAACAGGCTTGACACACCAGCGCAGACAAAGTGCAGTGACTTAGAGCTCAAATGGCTTCACAGAGGTGCCAGGAATCAAGCTCCCAGAATAAAGCATTCATGGGCCACTGTGTTGCCTTCCCATTTGAGCTGCAGCCAGTTATGCATTTTGCACGCCCCGATTATGCAGACTGCTTCCCTACCAAGCCTGTAAAGAAGGGAGCAAGCTTTTACCTACTGGCTAAAAATGATACTGTATCCTCCAACTATCTTATTTATTTTTAACCCATCTAGGAATCACCTGCCACTTAAAAACTGTATTTAGAATTTTCTCCTGCTCCACTAGAAACACTCACTCCTCCTGGCACCAGTCCAAAGAAGAGCTCCGTGGCTCAAAAAAACTAAAACACAAGTCGTAAATATCTGTACACACCTGCACAAATACAAACAGGCAGATACGCACAAACACACACACACGCACACACGCTGGTCGGCGCAAAGGAACAGAGTTTTGAAGAGAAGTCGAGAGAACAGCACAGCTTTGCATCCACTGAGCATCCAACCCTGTTTATTTAAATCTATGCCTTCTATTTAATTACTAGATAAAGGGTAGCTACTAATCAAGGACAGTTTCTAAACGAAGATATGAGGTGGAGTGGCCGCTGTTAAAAAGCTGGCATTTGCCAACAGTTACCGCACAGTGGTAGATCAGAAACCACAGTTTCCCCCTGCATTTAGATCAGGAAATATGTGTGCTAGTGTGGGGTATCTTTTGGCAAATGCTCTTTTTGGTTTAACGGCGGCAGTTCTGTCTACGCCGCCATGCGCACCTTGCATAAACATGCAAACACCGTGGCAGCAGGAAGAAATATTTATCCATGCTCCCTCCAACAGGAGAAAAGCAGCATTTGATAAGGGAGCCCCTCCACCTCGCGAGTCCCAATTTGGAAACTAGGCCTACATGTTGATCTGACAGCTACACATGTGAGGCAAACGGGGATACTTCATCCTTGGCACAGCATCCAGCGCTCTAGTCTGCAAGGACTGCATTTGATTTTGCCGTTTATCTTAAATGGCTAAGAGACCACCAGTGCAAAACATTTGTGTGAAGCTTTTGCCAAAACCACAAGTGAAGAGTCTAAATTCCCTGTGTAAATACTTGAGCTTCAAGCATCAAGGATAAAATTTGTGCTCTTTTGTGAGGACTGTATTTAAATAGAAGTCATCTCTGTGGCTCATGGGACAAGGAGGGATTTTTTTATTTTGGGGGCTCAGTAGCTTGGCTTTAGCAACTGTTTGATCTCTCTGGAAATATTACACAAGCAGGTAATGATAACCACTATCTAAACTCCACTATCTAAACTGTACCTGTGTTACATGCTGGGCAGGACTGTGAGCTAGGCATGTGGAAACAGATGTCAGACACGGGATTTTTTTCGGTATGCAGAGGAGCCACTCCATTGCTCTGGTAACATACATGAGTAACAAGCTTTTCTGTAGAACAAGGAAAACCTAAAAAGATTCCCTCCAATTAATTAACAATTGGATTTTATATTTTAATAGTATAAAAATAAGTAGGCTACCACAGACGAGGTTCAAGGTGTGAGCTTGGAATCCGGTTTTAGAGGAGGACCACAGGGCAGCTATGATTCAGCTTACACCGAAACGTACCTGTGGCCCCACCATAACTAAGAGCACATGTCCTGCTGTCACTCAGCCCTCTGCACATCATGATGCTGTACTACAGCTCACAACAAGGTTTTGAAGCAGTCAGTCACACAGAGGAACCGTATGAGGCCCACTAAGTGCACCATTAAGCACAGCTGCATTTATTTTAATACAGAGGTGCACGGGTCCTAGCATGCAACATTACCATGAAAGCAACTATCTCTCCTCTTGTCTCAGTGGGCCCCACCTTTCTGCTAGCAATGAAGTTGATAAAATCTGCACAGCCCTGCGGCATCTGAGGAGACACTAAAAGCTCATCACATGGGTACAGTGAGGCCCTGCCTGCTCTAATCCAACATGTTTCCTCCAGTGTGGAGAGGAAATTAAGGTTTCAAGTAAGAGGTGTCTAATCATCTAGAGGAAAGAGATCCTGTAACAGTCTTCCAACAGAGTTAGTAGGGGAAAGCCAACTATCTGCTTTAACAAGGTGCCTAACAAATTTATGGAAAGGACTATAGGATACGGCTGCCAGTGAAGAGAAGGAACTGAATTTGTGACCCTCAAGGTCCCGTTCAGCCCTTTGACTTATACATCAGGAAATTGTAAAAGTGCTAATCCAGACTCAGAAAGAAAAGGTGAGGTAAGGAAGAAGGGGAGGAAAAAAAGAGGGTTCTGGAAGATCTTCAGAGAGTCCCACCACTACTACAGTGTCCAGTGCCAAGAAACAAAGATCCCAGGGCTTACAGACCAGAAGGCCAAGTCTGCCCCTATAAGCAACTTTAAACTAGGTGATACCTTTTCTTCTTTGCTACCACTTTAGGATTTTTTTAAATTTGTTTTTAGTAAGTCACAAACAACAGGACAGCCCTATAAAATCAGACAAAGTGGTAAACCATGAAGAGGGAAATTGTATCCACTGGCATCAAGGAAAGGGATGGAAAAAAGGAGGGCACCACTGTTAGATATGCTGCACCTCTGTATGGTTATAGAAAGGTTAACAGTGGTACTCAGAAATACTCAACATATGTTTGCTGAGAATATGCCTGGGTTTTACCCCTCCACCTCCTTTTCTGTGGGATTCTTCTGCATAAAGATTCCATCTAATGCTGAAAATGAACATGGGGGTTCTACCCTTTTTCAACTTAATGGGAACAGGTAATAGACATGCATAAAAATTAACAAATGGATAAAAAGATAAACAGATACAAATAGATAGAAAGATAGACGCTTGTCCTAAAGTGATGCTGAGAGTTTTCCGCTCAGCTCATGCAGCACCAGGTGAGAGATGGGAGTGAGTCTCTGCAATACTACGGCCAATTGACCACATCATGTTGCACACCGGTTTTAAAAGGAAAACAGTCTTGTGAGCCCCTGACTGTCACAAAGGGCACAACCACAACCTTCACTAAGGCAAAGCAGAATGTAAAAAGAACTGTGCTGCAATTTTGGAGGTTGGTTTGGAAAATCTGATCTAGTCGGGTGTCAGTGGGCACACACGTGCAGTTCTGTATCTCTACACACACACTGGCAGGATGTCTGAGGCTTAATTCTCCTCCTGGATCAGCATTGGGAAATCACTCACCTGCACTGCAGATCTCAATTACATATTCTGCATTTATTCTGCATGGATGTGAGGGGAGTTTTGCACGTAGCATGAGTGTGAAACATGCAAAGGGATTGTCACAGTGTAGATAAAAGATCTGCATTGCTGATAGCAGAGGAGGATTTTGTTCTTACGCTTTAAAAAGGCTTAGCATATACTCACTGCATATACATGGCAGTAGCTCACAGGTTATGTTGACTCCCAGGCACCACTAAGAGTAATTTTTTTGCTCTCTGCTATTTTTAAACTTGCAAAGAAGAAAATAAGGTAAATTGGACATGACCCCAGAAGATGGAAATGAGCATAAGAGCCTAGATGAACATGACAAAAGCCACAATCAAGGCAGAAATTGCATCCTTTTGTTGTCCCTCTCCCTGAGCCTAGGCATGACTGGCCATATGATATGGTATATGTAAAACATCACGCTCCCCAGGCACATCTGCAGAAAAGTCCCTGAGCTAAGCACAAAGATGGAGCTGCAAGTAGCATTCACAATGTCCCATCTCAGTTGTTCAGACTGGGGGACCTGATTTTAATTTAAGATATTTTGTTTTACATCTTATATTGTATGTAAATGTGACCATATGTAGCTATGTAGCTGGCGTGTCTCACAAGGTGTTGTGTGCTTGCCTGGCTGCGTGGCTATGCATGTATCTGCAAGGCAGACAGGCAGGTGTACATGCAAACAAGTAAGCCACCTAACAGTACATGAACGAAGTTTTTCTATGTGTCTGTCTGGTGATGGAAAAAATCAATCAGTAGCTCGTTAAAGAGATTAAAGTTCACTTTCATTGCTAAAAATAACTCTATTTTAATATAGAGAAAAACATCAGTATAAAGAGTGCAGTTGCAGCCTCATCCCTGCCCTGTGCTCATGATAGGTTCAGGGACAGTACTGCAGATGTTCTGAGATAGAGTTTATAAGTACCATTGCAGCAGCCCTGAACAGATACATCCAAAAGTGCAAGACAGATCTATTCCCTAATCTCTCCAACAGATTTTTCCAAGTTTTTCCCGAAATAAGTTGTTTCATCTGTAATATATCCTCTCATATGCACCATTCCCACCTGATATTTCTATCTGATCTTTCTACCGTGTCTTTTCACACAGCCGCCAACAGAATTGCCAGAAGGAAGAGCGTGCACACACGTGCACACGCACATACACACGCGTGCACACAGATAAGGTGCTGAAATACAGAGGCACAAACATTTCCAATAGCAACTAGCAGAGCAATGCATGCACATCCTCCGAGTGGCAGATCCACAGAGTGTTCCCCAGTAAAGGCAGAAAGACGCAACAGCATACACAGCTACACTAGTATACACACTCGGGCACACACCATTCGGCTCACACCCAGACCCACCCTTACCTCTTCCCCCCAAGACACACAGCAGTTTTGGAATAGTTCTCCTGCACTGACTTATGATGCTCTGTCAAGATTACAACTTTGCTTGAGCTGGAAATTCAAAGACTGAGTTGGGAAGAGAAGAGGGAGGGCAGGGAAGGGATTTCTTGTTATATTTTGTTCAAGGATTTTTTTTTTTTTTGGCAGACAAGGATTCCCTTTGAATTGATACATTTCTTTCTCCCAAGAATTTTGAATGATAATGCATAAATGAGTCATAGATCAAGAACAGCGACATGGTGAGCAAGAAGGAGAAGGAGTGAGTGAGGGGCACTGGCACAGAAATTTGACAGTACCCCAACTCCCCCCCCTTCCTCCCCCCATGCCAAGACATTAATTCTCACAAGTCGGAGAAAATTACTATGCATGAATGCAAAAAGCATGATCAGGAGTAATTAACATGGCTTCATATGCAAATTTTATTAATGCAGAAGTACAAAGTCATTATGCAAATGAAACTTACGTCAACTCTCTTGACAAATATTCATCTCTAAAGCTCAAGTTTCTCCCTTCTAATTTTTTTTTAATTTTTGGTGTAAAACAAAACATTAAAAAAAAAAGTGACGAGGACTGTTTGACAAGTTTGCAAAGTTGTTTTTCATCCGGAGAAATTTATTCTTGCATTGTTGATATTTTTTTGTTGTTGTTGGCAGGTACACGACAGCTCATGGAGAAGAGAAAGGGAGGGATGGGGGAGCGAGAAAGCTACCAGCAGCAGGCAGCCAATCAAAACGCCAGCGGCTGTAATGAGCGCGATTGATGACTGTTTGGCTTTACTGCAGGGTAATGAACTAGAATCCAGTCTGAGGAGGAAAAAAATATGAATATTCATGAAGCTGTGCTCCTGCCTTTGATGATTAAAGAAATTTTTAATATTCAAATAAGCGCTTGCCAAGTGATTAACAAAGAACAAGCACGCAGGAATATGGAAATGGAGCTGTGGAAGATTTGGGAGTCACAGTCTGTGCAGTAAAGACAGCACAAAATTTCATAAACAAGATAGGCAGATAACCCAATTCAAATCTGAGCAAATAAAGGGGAAAAAATCCAGTTCTTTTTCATCAGTTTGGATATTGTATCAGTCACTTTGTTTTAAAGTGCAAAGGAGAATAAAAGCAACCTATGCAGTAAGATTGGGGGAAAAATCCGTACCCTGAGAAACCCAACCCAGCAATTACAAAGTAAGCATCCTGGGTGAGAAACTGATAGGAAAATGACAGCTAAGTCTGCTGTGGGCTAGTGTTTTCCAAAAAGCATGAGTCTGCCTGATGCCGAGAGCCTACCAGCTATTGAGAATCTCCAACTTGTTGTATATGACAGGCAGGAGTCAAAAGTATCCTGAAATAACTGAAGCCGATCCCTGCAGCTAAATCCCTTTCACCAGCTAGAGAGCACATAGCTAGGCTTGACCACCGTCTTGGAGATGGGAGGGAGGGAGTGCAATAGAAAAAAGAAATATTATTGCCAGGGGAAAAAAAAAAAAGTAGAAAAGGAGGGTGCAAGAAGGTCTCAACTATCCATCCTTGTAATCAGTTGGTTAAAAAGTGCTTTCCATGTCTGAGTAAGAAAGGCTCTCCCCTCCCAACAGGTTTCTGAACAAGGATGCAGAAATCCAGGCACATTACAAAATGTCTGATAAGTTCAGGCTCTCACAGTTTAATAGCTTCACTAAGGGTTCACACTGAAGCACATAATAACAATATGAGCTGCTAAAATGACTTTCCAGTTAAAATATATCTAATTAGCAGCCAATGACATCCTTTTTTTTTCTTTTTTTCTTCTTTTTTTTGGAAAAACAGTTAACTTCATGTCTATCTTACACAAAAAGGGAATATGGTCGAGCTCTTTCTGTCTCTCAAATAACAGAGTAAGGATGTCTTCAGACTCTTAGGGCATTGGAAAACCGACTCACCTTCTTTGTTATTAGATCCTGGGGTTTCACAGGCCTGTTTGGCTTTTCTGCAGATCTTTAAAACCTCTGGTTAATTATTTCCTATTTAAAAATCTAAAGAAAGCATAGTCTAGGTACCATTTAATAATTAGCTGATGTCTTCAGAATGCAACATTTCAACTCTATTGTAAAAAAAAAAGATTATAACAACATGAGGACAACGCTACAAAATGCACAAGATAGCCATGACTGTAACCTTCGGAGTCGCAGTGAAAATACACCAGGGAGCTAACGGGATTTCCCCCTCCCCAACCCTCCCCCAATACCTGCTCCATTTTTTGGCGACACAAAAACATCCACTATTGATGCACCACAGGAAAGAAAAGGAGGGGGGGGGGGGAGAAGGAAAAAAATGCCTAAATGTAAGTAAAGATAAGGTTAAACACCATGCAGAGGTATTGCTGAGCGTTCTTCCTCTGCATAATGCCAAGACCTTTCGAACATGCCTGTTGTCTCTAGGTGTGTGTGGGAGGGTGAAGTGCTGTATTACATAACATATATGCTGCAGTGGCTACGCACAACGACACTGATTAAAAAGCTCAACAGTGAAACTCAGCTTTCCGTTTCCTGGCTTCGGGTAGTTTGCACCAGACCCTTAAACACCGTAAATGTTATCTTTTGTCTATGAGGTTCTTTGGCTTTATTTTAATCAATGCGTTTTCTCTTTTAATGACACAGAAGCAACGAACAGCTCACACAGTTGGTTGCTTTGAAGCCCTTCCTAAATGGCAGTTAAGTTCTATCGTATAAATGTGAATACTTAATATTTATGTCACACATTTTCTTTTCTTTCTTTAAAAGCACCCCATTTACATATTTCTGGAGAATAATGATACTTCAGCAGGGCAGGTGAAGATACATTTCAGCATACAGAGTCAATGCGGAAAAGTATTAAGAGTCAATATTGTAAAAATCAGCCTTTAGATTTCAGTGGCTTGAATTGAGCACGCAGCTGTGGTTGCCTGTCAGTAGTTAGATGCTGTAATAATAACAACAACAATAATAACAATAATAATAATAATACGCCTTTCATTTCTCTAGTGCCTTCCACGCAAAGATCTGGAAGCACTTTACAAAGATAAATAAACTGAGCTTGGAACACCCCGTGTGGCTAATAAATATCTTAATACATCTAAATATCCTGTTTTGAGCACGCAGCTCTTCTCGCTGCATAAAAGTCCGCGTTTTGGAAGGTCCAGATATGGGCGCATTGCATTGCCGAGGCTCCCAGAGCGAGGGCAGGCCCCCGGTTTTGTTCCTTGTTTTTCAACTCACCTAGCAGAGCACGTGGACTTGCGGAAGCAGCCCCCCGACACGCCTGTCAGAGCCCCTATCGAGTACCCAAACCTGCCTCTCCAGAAGGGAGGAGGGTGCTGCTTTTCGGCGGCCCCCAGGGCGCGGGGCGGCCGCTCTCCCTCCCCGAGCAGCCGGGCCCGGAGGCCTCTCACTGCCCACCCAGACCTGCTCCCTTCCCCTCCCTGACCGTTGCGAGCGAGAAGCGAAGCCGGTAACTGAACATCCTCGCTTATCCCCGTTACGGCTACGAGGAAGACGAGGCCCCGGCGGCCCGAGGCTGAGCCAGGCCCTCGCTCCCCCTGCCACCCCGCCCCGCCGCCGTGCCCTCTCCCCCCACGGCGACGCTCTGCCCACTGGCACCCGCTCCACGAGCAGACGCAGGGGAAATAAAGGCAGCATCGGGCCCAAAGCGACCCGGGCAGAGGCACAAATTCAGCACAGGCAACACACGTAACCCAAACGCAGCGCAGAAAACCGCGGCTCTCCCCGGCTGCCGCCCGGGCCGGGGGCGCGCGGCCCGTGGCATGAACCGCCCGGGCTGCGGCGCTTCGCCTCCCGGAGCTGGGCTTCCCCTTCCCTCCCTCCCTCCCTCCGTCCATCCGACGGACGGACGGACGCACGCACGGACGCAGCCCGCCAAGGCTCGCGCGCAGCACCGGGCTGGGGCCGCGGGGCGCCGCGCACAATGGGGCCCTGATCCGAGCTGGCGTGGCTCGCAGCTACCGCAGTAAACCAACAAATAACAATAATCACCCGGGTCTGTGGAGTTTGTTTTCCGACGGGCATAAAGGGCTGGCAATAAACAGTTCATCAATTTGCCCAACTTTGTTCCCCAACTCTTGTAATTAAGTCCTGGGGAGTTTCAATGGTTATAAAAATCCTTGTGGGGATTAAAATTTTTAGTCCTGATTATACCGTGAATATTTCTATACGCCAGCAAATATTCTTGATATAATTAAAATATATAGCCAACCCAACAGACGATCACAGCAATTTAACAGGCCCTGGAATTAATAAAGGAACTCAGTGGACGGAAGGAGTCGTTTCAAAGGACTGTCATAAAGGCAAGAGCACATATACAAGCAGCTAGAGGGAAGTACCACCATCAGTCATCTGAGAGCTTGACCACAAGAGTACAGTCAAGATGCTGAAAGGCAGGAACCGAACTGGCCAGGGAAGAGCCACAGGTAACCAGGAGTCAGTAACACTGATGGGCTTCACCTCTGGCTGGGCTTCACCTCCGGTTGGGACTGAGCCCAGATACATCTGCACACCCTGCACCCCACGCAAGTATCCTCAGGCAGCCCGCGGCCTCTGGAAGAGTCCACAGCAGGAACTTGCTGCTCAGCCGAGCACGTGTTCCTTGCCCCAAACTTTGCCCTCTACTAGTATTTTCAAATTTTTTTCCCTGTCTGACACTAAAAAAAAAATTCAGTGGTGGCATCAGGCAGAAGTGAGACTTCAGCAGCACTTCAGCTATTTGGTAGCAAAGTGAACTCCTAGAAGCTGAGGGAACTTGAGGAAAGAGACAGAGGAAGTCACTCTACCCCTCTGTGCCTCAGTCTCCCTATCTGTGAAAACCAGCTAATTATATCAACCTGATTTTGTTAAATGTCCTGGAAACTAAAAAGACTCTGTAAGAGCAATATATGAAACAGCAGCACTGTTAACTCTGTCACTGCTGGCAATGGAAGAAGGACTATGAAGCGATGTCAAGGTTCCTACAAAGCACAGACCAATATACAGGCACAATTAACTCTGGGAAGGAATCACAGCTCCTGTTTTGCCTGGCTCACCTCTTGCCAAAAGTAATATAAAAGTAGACACCTTGGAAGTGCTGAATTTCAATGTGAAAAACGGTTTACCTGCCTAGTGTCGATGAATGCTCTACACTACAAGTAATTTAACAGTGTATGTGTGTGGATGGCGGGGGGGGGGGTCTCATTAATTTGCACATTTGTAATTTACCGATTTGCCCTTGTGCACAGAGCACCGTTCACGTTCAGCAGAGCATTTCACTAACACCAAGCAAACTTAAACAAGCAAAGCAGGGCAAGAAAATCTTAAGAAACAAAGAGGCAACAAATTTTTAAAATCAGGATTCCCTTTGAGTTTTGAATCTCTCAGGGGAAAAGCATTGCAGCCATGTGTGCACAAGTGAGCCCAAGTTTGATAACTAAAACTGTCAAATTAAATGAGCAGAGCAATCAGCTGGAGATTGTAAAACAATTCACCAAACAAGGGCAACCCTGACGATCTTCAGCTTCAGTCCTCAATTTACTGGACAACACTACAACTGAGTAAATAGAGAATGCACTCTGAATAGAAAAAGATGCTAGGAAATTAACCAAACAAGTTGGTTTTGATTAAGGGAAGAAAGCAGACAAATAAACCAGCAACCAAAGAATCTAGCTCAGGCTATTATGTAAGTTAAAAAGGGGAAATAATCTAGAATGAACCGACATTTCATTTGCATAAGGAAGCATGTTGCAAACCTGCAGCGCAATCCTGCTGCTAAATAGCACAATGAAAAGTTTTATCTGAAGACTTCGATCCAAACGGAATTTGGCCTATTGCAAGTGTTAATTATACGGGATGACAGAACCCCACCTGGAGAGGTAAATCTCGAGTACAGTAAAAATAGCCCCTTGTTCAATAAGACACGAAACTACTAAGAGCAAAATCAACTACAAGAAAGTAAGAACTATTTTGAGTACAGGACATGCTTTCATGGGTATATTTTCTCTGGATCAATTTCTCCCGTAACTCCTAATTCACCCATGTATTTGTACAGAATAGCATCCTTCTCCATAAGATAAAAGCGTAAGACGAAAAGGCTTTTTACCATCAGGTCTGCCTGAAATGGAAGCCAAAGTTCATTACTTAGGAAAGCATATTTATAAAAATAAATGAGAACAAAATAGAGGTACAGTACAAACCAAGGTGAAGCAAAAGACATTCCTTAAAGCCATGTTCAGGATGAGAAGTTGTATTAAATTCATACGTATCACCCCAGCAAAAGGCTAGTGGGTTTTTGTTTTGTTTTTTGATGAAAATGTCAATATACTCAAACGGGAGCTTAGCGCTCTAACCAAATCTTTCTATAACCTCTTGCATTACAAGCAAAATCCCTAAAATGTCACCAGCTAAAAATATTGACCTGGGCTGTAATTAGTTTCAATAAAGCAGTCCTTTTAGCCCTAATTTTCTACATGTGGATGGCATTTCTGAAGCAAGTATTACGAACCTTCTTTCAAGTACAAGTGGAATCAGATTGTAAAATCACAAGCAGTGATCTAATAGTTTTTCCTCTAAGCATCTCTTTTATTTCCCTGTAACAAATTTAAATCCATTCTTCAATCCCTTAACAGGTGATCAGTGAAAATATGCACGCACACCTAAACCACTACAACAAACTTTATTTTTTAAATAACACTCCAATCACTAATATAATAAAGAACTGTTATAACATGTTAGCACTGGTATCATTATTCCTTATGATTCAATAGTCTAATGACTGGCTGTAACAGAGGTTTATGTTCTGCCGAGGTTTATACCACTATTTAATGTAATTAAACAAACTGGCAGCCAAAGCCTCCATGGAAATATCACTTCTGTCGCAGAGTATTCCCACCAGAAATTCAGAGGAATCATAACACGCAAACTTTGATTCTGTTTTATTTCCCCCCCTGTTCTGAAACTGCTCTGGCATTTCTTAGACTTAGTAAAGTGAAAGAAGGAATTAATGTGGCTTCTGAAGACTCGATGTTATTGACAGCACTAATAATCTATGGCAAACACCCAGCTCCGTAAAGGCGCAAGGACGCGTCGCTGAGCAAAGGAGCCGCGCCTGGGCTCCCGAGCCCTGCAGCAGCCCGGTCCTTCGGCAGCACGGGGAGCAGCAGGACCCCCGCCGTCCCCGGCCCTCCACACGCCCGGCCTGGGGCCGCGACTGCAACAGCAATGGGGTTTTAGGTAAACCACAGAAACGCCAATATTCATCACAGGCCAGATCCCTGTCCCCACTGAAAGCCGAACTAGAGCTCCTCTGCAGACAGGATAAGGCCCTTCCATTGTGATTAAAAAGTAATAACACATGCAAAGCTCTGACAAGGAAAAGGATCTTTTTTGCAAATTTTAAAATCAAACAGAGAGCGTCCGCAAGTTTTCCGATCCATGTTACAGTTGCATCTGGGATCACAGACATCTGGGGTAACAGCATAAAGGAGAATGGGACCATGTCCATATGACTAAAAAACTTGCTATCTGAAGTCAGAGAAGAGCGCTTAATACCCAGGAAAGCGTCTGTCCCTCGGAAACGGAGTTACCTTTTGGGCCACATTCGCCTCCACTCGCTGCAGCTCCACAGCGGACAACAGATGTGCCCCAAAGGTAAATATAGCTGTGCATGGCTTGGCAGGTCTCCCCGAAAAGGGCGCTCAGCCCTTGCTGCGGCCCTCCCTTGAGAGAAACACTTTCCAGGAGCAGCAAGAACAGCAGGCATGAGGAGCAGCATTCGGCCCGCTGACAGACACCGCTCCGGCCCCACTAACCAGGGTAACGAGCCAGCATCACCCACAACCCGCAGGAGCCGAGCGCACAAGCCGACTTGGTTAAAATAGAGGCTCAGTTGCCTTCCACTCCCAGCTGTAGAGCTATCTGTAGGAAAAAAAAACCCACGGAAACAGAATCCACACCCAAGGAGGGGGGGCACAAGGAACGATAACGAGAAAGGAAAAATGTCTGGTTCCCATTATTGCTCTCCCCAGCGCTCTCAGCGCCACAAGCAGTCTTTTTAAAAAAAGGGGGCTTCTGTAACAGAAGTTCAGGTTCCCTTAATCTGGGCTCCTGAACTGCCAGGATCTAGTTATGTTTTCTCATTCTGAAGATTTTAATACTTTTATTTTATAGTCAAATCTTGGGGGGGGGGGGGCAAAAGGGGAGAATTTCAGTGTCACTGAAAAAAAGAAGTCACCAGGTTTTGCGATCCAGCAGCTTCCTTGGCAGAGAGGACTGCTGGTTGGCATAATCCACTCATTTGACAAAACTACTATTTCTGGGCACACACTCAAAAACAGGTAGGAAGCAAATGCTGAGAAATAAGGAAGTAAAAACAGCCAACAGATTTTTCACTACCAAGAACGCCAAGAGTAAACATGATTTATTTAGCTGTGTTTAACATGTCTCTTCTGCACTAGACTGCAGAAATCTGCTTGCATTTAGGGAAGGAGGAGGAGGCGGGGGGGAGGGGATAAAAAGGGAATCCATTACGGCGCTCCGCTGGTACTTTCTGAATTGTTCAGTCACACAGTTTTATTGAGTACAAGTATTTTCTAGCCTCAAATATATTCATGTGTCAGAAGAAAGCAGCACTAATCTGCTGTTAATTAACAAGCTGCTGCTAACAAAAGATGAAGGACCCAATTCATACAAACAATATTTACGTGGGTGTCGCATGATTTTGCCACAGATCTTTTCTTTTCTTCCTCCCCCCACCCGCACCCCCCCTTCCTCCTCCTCCTCCTCAGCGCAGGAGTTGGGGGGACGCAGCGCGAGGGAGTCCTGGCTCCTGCTCGAGGCTGGCACCCACGGCCGAGGCGAGGACGCCCGCTCTGATCCCGACCCCGCTGACGCCAACAGCCAAACTCCTCGTTTCCTCCGAGGGGATCCCGCCCGCGGCCGCCCGAGGAACCCAGCGCCGGGGCTCGGGCGACCGCGCGGGGAAGGGCCCTATCGCCGGCTCGCAAGTGAAATTTCCTTAGATCCTTCTTCAATTAAGAGGCAGAAGCCATCTTCTGGCGCCGTGCCCGCGGCAGCGAGGCTGCTGAGGCGCTGGGAAGCGGCACGAGGAGAAGCTCCCATCCTCCACCCATCCCTGCCGGTGGTGCGCCGGCTGCGGGAGGGGAAGGGCGAGATCTCAGCCCACCCCGGTGCCCTGCCTGTGATTTCGCGTTCGTTTAATCCAACCGTCGTGCTCAGGACTGTGGGGAGGGCGGCGGCGGGGAGAAGCTTGCCAGCCGCACCGAAACCTGCAGGGATTCGAGCTTGTTCAAAAATATCAATGCACACACAAAAGGGTAGGGTTGTGAGCGCTGGACCGGAGGGCAGGCTAGGCGCTCTCGGTGATAGCCCCGTTGTGTCACCCGCTCCCTGCCATGACCGTGGAGTGCAGCACTTGCGGCCTCATCCGGAGCGGTACTGAGCACCGCGGGCTCCCCCAGCGCCCCGCCGGACACAGCCAGGCACTTCGGAAAATCAAGCCATTCGCATCTTTCTGCCTCATCTGAGAAATGAGAGCACCTATCTGCATATCTCCTGTGGGTGGTTTAAAGCTGGTGTTGGCAAAGAAATGGGAGGGCTAAAACCGACACCGACTAGCCAGATGAGCACTAAAAATTCCTGGCCTTGCTCCGCTCAGGAAACAAAGGTGGGACTGCGGGTTTACAGAAAGGGCTGGTGGTCTCCTCTGGTTTAGGTATCCAGCCACCCAGACCAGCCCTCAAAAAGGGCTAGATGACGCCGTTCAGGGTCTCCTCAAGCACTGCCGTCACACAGCTGCTACTGGGAGAAATGCAGGGACAGGAGCGTGCTGCGGGTGGAAACTAGAAGTATTTGAGCATGGTTTCAGAAGTGCAAAGGTCATTCTGTAATTAATGGGGGTGGTATTTCTGCTAGCAGAGCGCTCTGCTTATCCAAGGTGTTGTTTCACCCAGAAGGGTCACGCAGTTTCCTCTGATAAGAACCAAGCTCTGCAGGGAAATACACACATCATGCCCTCCAGGTCTTCCCTCTACACCCTAAACCTGTCCCTTAAAACAGGAAATTTTAACTCTAAAAGTCCACCAACCCTCAGTTAGCACACACCCTCCAGGCACCCTCGCTGCCCCCAACCCTGTGCGGTTCCTCCCGCTTGCCGGCCGCAGCTCTCCCCCCCTTGCTTTTGGCACGCTGCCTTGCCCCCACCAGGACCCCAGTGTGGGGTCTGCACCAGCACAAGCCTCTGAGAGGGAGCAGCCCTGAATGCAAATTAGCACAAACTCTTCCCCGTATCTTCTCCTCTATGGTGCACATCCGGAGTCATCTTCACCACTTCTAGACCATCATTTTAACGAAGTCCTTGCCTGGGCTTTTTCAAAGAGCAATATTGTTTTTTTTTTTAACAGCGATATTTGAAACAGTGACATTTACCGCTTGAAAAGCTAAGTGAACACATTTAAACAAGCATCTTAAAAGAGCTAATGAAAGAAAGAAACAGATCCATCTGTACTGCATTCTCCACCCACTACCGCTCAAAAAAATAAACCTTTCCAGACAGCAGGGAAGCCTCCCAACAGCGAAGACAATAGGAGTTCCCAAGCTTCCTGTGAGCAGAGTGAGGACAGACTACACGCCAGTGCAACACCCCACCTATCTGACTTCTGCTGCAAGCTGCCCATCGCCCTCAGCAAAGCCTGTGATGAGCACTAGCAAGGTGAAGGCTCCAGCACTAAAAGAGGGCTCATCAGTCCTTCCAACACAAGCAGGTGCCTTTGCCAGGGATCTCTCACAGACACCACTGCATCCATAACCTCCCCCCCACTTAACTATCTCTAATGATGGCTAGTTGTCAGACAAGGAGTGCTGCAGACCGAGGGCTTCCGTCCTCATCCACAGAGGAGATAGAGAAAGGATGAGGCCGTTCCAAAATAATAATGCACTGTTAAAAAACCCTGCCCTGGAGAATCACAGGTGGACATTTCCAGTGGCCAGCTAAGACGTCTTTTGCTCCGGTGTACCAACACTGGTAACAGAAAAGTGCATAATGCATCTCTTTCAAGAAACAGCGCCGATCAGGTTTCCTCAATCAACTTCAGAATCAAAAATAAAGTGCATCACCTTAAATGATGAACTTTGCAAAATTGGGAATAGCATTCTTTAGTGAAGTGTGAGGGGGCTGGACTGGGGGCTTGGGTTTTTTAGGCGTTTTGGGGGGTTACTCTTTTATCTTCTTTCCGCAAAGAAACCCTGTACCATAAACATTAATCAAACACTATAGTCTGCCTTTTAGTCTTGAACAATTATGAGTGCAGTTTTGTGATCTTTAGCCATATTTACTGATACTCAAAGGCAGATTCTATCTTGTTAGATAGTTATAAATGGGACCCCAGGGAATCAGCACACAGGCTGAGGCAGATGTGAAAGCTTTCTTAGCGCCTATGCGTGTTTCAGGCTTCCAGTGCTGAAATTATGAATGTTTTGGAAAAAAAAAAAAAAAACTTTAGATTCCTCTGCCAGATCATTACAAAGAGCTGTCCATAGACTGAAAAAAAAAAAAAAGTTCCATTTTGCTGAACTTAGTATTTTTTAAGGTTAACTGTTAAATTTCAAAGTGTGGTTTACATGTGCTTGCCATTTGTACGCACAAAAGTTTCTCAGGCAGACATAGAAAAGGTCTCTGGTTATAAACTATTAAAGAGAAAGCAAGCCACAAATTCTATCTCATTCTCTCTTAGTTAAATATATTGTTTCTGGTCCAGACCTGTTTCATAATACTATAAAATAGACACATGTTTCCGACACCAGATTTGAGAAGCTGTCACATTAAAGGTAAACTTTTAATCTGCTATAGACAAACAGCACACATTTTTATTTCCTGAGTAACAGCTTTGGAGAAATGTTTAAACAAGAATTTAAGAGCTTTGTGGTAAAGCCACATATAGGGGTCTCAGACAGCTACTGGGTCTGAGCTTCTTTTTTGTTGTTGTTGTTGTTGTTGTTCTTTTTTAATTCTTTAAATAACCTGCTTTAAAGTAGACTTAGGAGCAGAATGCACAGTTAAGTGAACCTCTAGGCTTGCTTTCATTTCTAGTTAATAAAAAAGAAATGTTTGAACTGAAACACAGGCCTGAATTTCTGGCTGTTCATCCTCGTCTTTTCATTTTCTTGGGACTCGCAATCGAATACTTTTAAGAACTTAATTGTGTCACAATTAGTAACACATTAGTCCTTCGGTAGTTTTAATAGCAACCCAGGTTTTTCCCCAAGGCACTTAAAAATGGCAGGCTCGGCTATACTCTCCTTTTTCAAAACTCCCATGCACTTTCTTCTTTAAAAACCTCCCACATGCATTTCACTTGGTCTGAAAATACCAGCACAGATCTTAATCCTGCCAACGCTTACAGACATGCTTAACTTTCTGCACATCAGTAATCCCGCTGAATGCAGGAGGACCGTTTGTGTACCTACAGCTCGGTATAGGCTAAGGATGAAATCCTGGCTCCAGTAAAGCCAATGGCAAAACTCCCATTGACGTCAATAAGGTTATGATTTGACATCGAGTTGTTGCAGGACCATCCTCATTTTAAGGTACTTTCCCAAACTCTTCTTTTCCTGTTTTCTTCCTGCTGCTGCTCCCCCTCACCTCCCACACTCACTCTTGTGGGGCCCCATATTGAGACCACTTGAAAACTTCTGCCTTTCAAAGCCCTCTACGAGGGAAACCCCCTCGCTGAGACAGGAAACATCCTTTGCAGGTAAAGCTGAAAGAAACTATTTTGCCCCGCTGTATGCGTTTGAGTAAACTAATTAAAACCTGGGAACTTTGGTTCCAAACGATGCCAAGAAGCAATCGTTAATATGAGCTGAAGTGAAACGGGAAGCTCCAGACATTTAAAATTAGCTGTAGGGGGAAAAGGGGGGAAAAAATGCAGAGGCAAAGGATTTTTTTAATTTTACTGTAAAGCTGCCGTGGTGCACTCTGGAGTGCATGGGGTTAAAATGAATGGGGGGTAGTCTTAACTGAGGGAGGAGAGCGCTGCTGAAAGCAGCGGCAGCCGCCTCGGAAGCGATGCGGTGCTGTGAAGAGGAGGCAGAAGTGAGCAAACCAGCTGAACTGCTTGCAGAATTAATCAGTAACAAAGAGGCTGGAGCTGTTGGCGGGCTCCAGCCCTTGAACCTGGACTCTGCTCTATAAATTTCAACTTGGAAAGGCTCGCTACTTGTTGAAAGACAGGTTGGCTCCAGGCCAAGCCATGGGGGGGGAAGCCCCCCCCCCCAAATTCCTTCTTGCTCAGGAAACTTCCCTTCAATTTCTAACTCTTTTTATGAGCTAGTAATAGGGCACTCTAGCAAACGGGAAACGAAAGGGGGTATTGAAAGGAAAAAAATAAGGCGGGAGTTGTTTTAATAAAGAAAATAAAACAAGTAGGTGCTAAATTCAAATCTGGATTTCGCTGCACGCAAGAACATCAGCTATAACAGAAGACTTCAGAGCGCCTTGCCAATAACTCAAAGGAGATTTTACAGTTATATTAGCTGGCTACAGGTTTAACTCTGAAAATAATAAACGTCTTAAAAGGAACAAGGCTGTTTAATCCCTGTCTGCAGTCTTGTCTTGTTCTCTCCTCCTCCACCACTCTACCTTTTTAAATGACCATTACGAAAGCAGTGTGGTATAAAAAAAATGTAGAAATTCAGAAGCATCTCTTTCCTTTTTATTTTTTCTCCCTTCCAACAGGGAAGTGCAGGAGAACAGACGCTCTCCTTAGCCCCTGTTCATTGCAAAGGCACTTTTATTCACAAATACCTCTCCCGTGCGGTGCTTTCACAACTTGAACAGACAAGGAGTGGGCTGGGGCAGAGCAAGGGGATGGCGAGCCGGGGGGGGGGGGGGGGGGGGGGGGAGCTGTCAAAGTGGAAAGAAAGAAGGCAAACATCTACTCAGAGGCCAGACACACGGACCAAGGTCAGCTGCAGAGACGCAGCCCCTTGCAGCAGCTATGCAATTATGCCCAAATTATGCATAGCACTCTGATTCCCAGAGCCTGCATGCAGGGACTGGACCAGAGGATCTAGGACACCAGGAAGGTGTATAATGATGTTAATTGCTCTTCCGAGTTGCTAAAGGGTAGATTAGCTACTCCTCAGCTAGAGCAGGGGCTGATGCTCTAGGCTGCTTGCAAGAATACGTGTAGATAAAAGACCCTAATGAGAGAGTGGAGAGAGAAATATGGTAAGTGCCAGCCGTGATCAAAAGGTGAAATAAAATATCAAAATAAAGTGCAGTCTAATCAGAGCTGGGAGGACAGGGGTAGACAACCTCTTCACTGAAAGTGGCTGTTAAGTTAAATTAATCACTCCCACCTCCCTTCCTCCCCAAAACCCCTCATTTTTAATGAAGGGGCTTACTCCTGCAATGCTGAAACCCGTCCAAGTCGTTGGACGTTTAAAGATATATACGTAGCATGCCTGCGACACACACACATCCTGTACTTCCACTTTCCAAGAAAACTGGAATCTGCTACTTGGTAGGTCTTTTCCATCTGTAGTTTTTATGACTCTGCTGAGGGACCAACGAGCAGTGTCCCCCTTTTCTCACTCAAGAAATACGCTACCAAATGCCAGAACAGAGGAGCGAGGGAGAGCGAGTTTAAGAGCTGTTGGGCTCAACAGTGGTTTGTGCTGATCGTGCTTGAATCTTCGTGCAAAGGCACACATGCAAAGAGGAAAAAAACAACAACCACTAAGTAACCACTTCACATCTGCCATTAAGATTATTAAACTTCTTATAAGCGGTATCTACCCCACCTTTCCCGCTACACACAAACATACACACACCCCCAAGCTCTCCAACATGGTACGGAGAGCCAAGAACGCTCTGCTCTCCCTGCTGCAGCAACCGCATTTATTCCTGTTAAGGGGTTAACGATTCGTTTCCACTACTTCTCTCGAGAAAACCTACAATGAAAACATTGGCTCACGAAAGCGTTCTCACTGCCAGAATGCCACAGCGCGAGTGAAAAGTCCGTTTTGTTTTCATTACATCTCTGGGATTTCCGGCTTAACTCCTGAGCTTAGACACCAAATCCCTAGATACCCCACCCACCCACTTTTTTTTTTTTTTAACATTTATACTGCACAGCCCACCAATTACCATTTGGAGGGTGGGAGGGAGTGGGGAGAAGGCACCACGCTGAAAACGATGCTCTCACAGAAGCGAACGCGTTCGTCTCCCAAGCAGAGAGCTACCCAGTTTCTCTGGGCTTCCAGGACCGTCCGTTAAGAAACGGTTTCATCTCTATACCTTGCCTCTCTCCTCTATTTCTCATCCTCTGCTCTCCCACCTTCCCGCTCGGCCACCAAAGCCAGAGCTGAAACTCAGCCCCAGATCTCTATGCCCTTTGAAGTTATGTGACATGACATAGAAATCCAAGCCTTTCTTGTACAAAAAGTATGATTACTTCAGTTATTTTTTTCTCCAGCTATGATAGAAAAATGTTCCAATCTCAAAAAAAAAAAAAACTAGAAAGGTTCAACCTTTATGTCACAGCCTATTTGGTCACTGTGTGTATAGGCAGCGCAGTTCAAACATGGGCTGAGAAAGCAAAACAGCACATTGAAAAGGCATGAAGGGAGACTACCTCACGCTAGAGCAGCACTTCTGTCCTGCTGAAGCAAAGCAACGAATTTTTGTGCCTTTAAATACTCATTCACCTTAGGAGAGCAACAGCAACTTTTTGTATGTATAGGCCAGCTTTTCCACATTGTAATACTTCCAAACAACTACCTTTCCTTCTGCTAGATTCTAGTGCAAAATTTCCCTGCAAACTTACGCGAACTCCCTTCTTGCAGTCAATACTCCACTAAGCATTCAAGTCTACTCTTATTAGTCACATCAGAACAAATGCCAAAGCCAGTCTATATGATAATTGGGCACTGCTTTTATTTTGTTTCTGACAGTTGCTTGCAAAATTATCAGGAAAAATGACTAATTACCAGCTGACCAGTGCCTTTTCATCATTTAGCATCATATGTTCACTAAAAATCTACCTATCTTTCCATACCAACAGTTATCAGAGAAATACACATTGCTCTCTGGTCTCCCACATGGCCCAAGTAATTTCACAGGAGGTCCCCAAAAAGGCAAAGAAACACTTTGTTGGGTGGCGTTTTGATTTGGCTCTGCTGCTGAAAACGTCCAGAGTCGTTTCGTTGCATTAAAAAAAGGTACACAAATGTATACATTTTGGTCTTACAGAGTTAGTCAAGATGCACATCCATCTCAGAGCGAAAAGAATCTGGCCATGTGCACTGAACGACCTTCTTAAATCTTCTCTCATCAGCCTGAAAAATGGCACTTCTGTCGAAAAGGCTTTACCTAGTATTGTCACAAGTAAAACCCAAGATGACTATAACTAAGTGAGATTAGAGAGAGAGGAAAAAAATAACAATAGCGAGCTCTCTTCTTCCAGTTCGGCACCCCGTGCACTCGAGAGCATGCTGGGGGGCAAGTGCCTGCTCGCGTGACCCAATCCATTTGGCACCCCACCACCAACTGCAGGGGAGCTGCACCAAGGTGAACGTGGCGCAGAGCGGGGCGAGCTGGACCCCTTGCGGGCAGCCGTTTGCCACCTCTCCTCCTGCACCGTTACTCGGCTGCCCCTGTTTTGCGGCAGTTCAGCTAACTGCAGCAGAGCGCAAAAAAATAACTTTGAAAAACAAGATGGTGAGAGGAGCAAAGCAAAACAAAAACTGCCAGGGAGAATTGAGGGCATAACATTCCTGAACGTTTTTTAGTCTGTTTTTAAAATCCGGTATGATTGATTTCACACTTGACTATCGCAGATGTCTCCGCGCCTGGAGCGGCTGGGCTGGGAGCAGGGCAGGGGCTGTGGACACGCTGGGAGCGGTGTCAAAGCGAAACCGCAGCAGGGAGGGCGGCCGGCTGCCCCGGGGTAGCTGGAAACCGAGGGCTGAACGGACGACGTTGGAGCCGTGCCACATGGGTGCGGTGCAGTTCAAGCAAGGGGAAAAAAAGGGTTTCATAATAAGCAGGTTTCTCACCTTTAACTCTTCCTGGGATTACTACTGGCCTTACCGGTGTCTTTGCAGGACACCCTGCACCGTGCCAAATGGAGGAGGCCCCTCTGCAACAGGGGCTGCTATGGGGCTGCCTGCAGTTTCCTTGTGCAACTACCTGCTCACAGCAAGGTGCCGACATCAGAGCCGTAGAGACACATGTGCACGCCTGGAATTGGGGACAGTGTGACACTGCGACAGTGCCTGCATGTTCCCGCACAGGGGGAAAGGATGCAGGGCTGCTACATTCTTTCCGGCCGTGTTTCCCCCTCTCCCCTTCGTTTCTCCCACCGTCCCCACCCAGGGGCATCGCCAGCGGTCAGGCGCAAAAACATGTCCCTGAGGAGCGCTGTCATTCCTCCCCCAGCCAGACACACTGCAACGCGAGGCGAGAGGCTTTGGCGTCCTGCAGAGCAGCTGGCCTGACCAGCGGCAGCCAACTTCCAGGAACGCCGCCCGCCGCGGAGCATCGCGCTCGCCCTGCCTTTCACGCCGTCTCCTGGCTCAGCAGCGGCTGGCACCGGGCACCACGGCAGCACGGGGAGCACCTCCCAGCGTGCAGACCCCGCACGTGTCTCCGTCTGGTCTCACTGGCAGGCTGAGAACTTCAATTTGCCACTCTTGCTGCAGTTCCCGCTGCCCCTCGCTCTGGAAACGTCCCCTCGAAGCAGCAGCAGCGAGGGGACTGCAGTGCGAGGGCAGGGCAGCGAACTCGGCAGTGCCCCGTGCATCGTGGGCTGGGGCTGGAGCCCCCCCACCTGCTCAGGGCAACCCCACGCACGCCCGCTCTGCCTTTCGGACGGGAGCCAGGCGCCGCCGATATGCTTTATCTGGCACCCGCGCAGCGATGTGCACAAACAGGGCTGTGGATGAGATCACCCGACTTGTTTTTCTCCTTGCGACCGAAGTCAGGACCTCAACCGAGGTCTCCAGAGGCAAACGACTCGGTTCATTAAACCACTGCAAACCCTTGCTCTCAAAGGAGCCGAGGCTGAAACCTTCCCCCCCACACACACATCCCTGCCCAGTCCCCCCCCATGTTGTGCAGACGCACCAATTAGCAAAACACATTGCTAAATACCCGATAAAGCTGCAGATTCTCATCTCCCACATGGTGGAGGAGGCCAGGTAACTCTGCTGATATCAGGGAAAACCTGGCAGAGGCGAGAGAATAAGCAAGCCTGGAAAAGTCTCACAAAAAGGATTTTGACTGTAACCCAAGTTTCTCAGGCTCTATTACCACATATTTCTGGAAGCCTCTTCTTTCCTACGTAGCATTTTTTCTAGCCTCACTTTGACAAGTTAGTCCTGCTAGAACTACCGTGTTGAAGAGCTACTGGTGGCAGGATCAGGTGCCACAGCAGGCCTGGGAAAGGGAAGCGCGGCCAACGCTGACTGGTTTCCAGTGCCTCGTGCCAGCTCGGCGCTGCCCAGGCCACCTGTTCCCAACCTGCCTGACATCTCCGGCGATCAAGCTCGGGGTTTTTCTGCTAGCATTCTCCTTCCCTTGCACGTGAAGGCATCATGATGGCTGAGTCCTATAGTTAATATGAGCACACGGGTCCATAATGGTACATTGTAAGTGAATGTCTCAGAGTAGACAGCAATAATAATTAGCTGTCATGATTTGAAAAAAGGATAATCCATGCCATTGAGTTAACAATCACTCACACAACACACATGGATTTAACTAATCTTAATTTGGAGAAAAATAACAATTCTAAATATATCAAATAGCCTATTTCATGGCAACCTGCGGCGGTGTTTATCTCTGGCTTCCAGCACATGCGAGTTATTTAGTTTCTCTCACTGGCAGTTTTACCATTCAAAAGCCTTAAATGAACATTCATGGAGCAGGGGTTGCAGTTAAATCCCACATCTGACAGGGAACCTTTTTTCACGATGCACATCTAGTTCAAGTATGTATGGAAGCCCAGCATTGGCGGCCCAGACTGGACGAATGAGGAATTCAAATCAACTCCCTTCCCCTTCCTAGCACTGTCTTTGCAGAAATTAACTGTGCTGTCTTAATGAATCTCTGCTGCTGTTCTGGTTATCTGTTTGGGAGGGTAAACTGCCCAGAGCACAGAAAAAGATAACAATCAGATGAACCGGTGAAGCTGGAGAAGATCTGATCTAAGTGGTCCCTGTCCCCAACGGAGGCTCCCTTCTCTTCAGTTTAAGGTCCCCTGCCCCTCTACTCTGACGGTTTAGCTGCTCCTCTGCTCGTTGCCTGGCCTCTGTCAATTAATCCAGTGTTAAAAACAAGCAGATCAGTATTTTTTTCTTTAATCTGGATTATTTCACAGAAGCCTGCTAGTGAAAAGACTGGTGGCCAGCTAACTCAGCAGAGCCTAGAGGAGGACAGTAGATACCCACCATCAAAGCACCACAGGAGCCACCCCTCTGGGGCCTTCTTCCACCAGAACTAGTCAACTGGTCATGCCCAAGATCTCATAAATATGAAAGTTAAAAAGTAACTAAAGTAATAAAATGTAATGGTAGTCAAACTTTCCAAAACATCTGTCACTGATAAAGCAAAAGAAGCAGTGACAGGCAACTCCTAGCTAATTCATTGGCCTTACTTTATTTTGCTGTGCGACAACCTGGTACATTTGCTTGATATGTATGAATGTATGAGAGGCAGAACTGATTTCCAGACAGGTCAGCCAATTTCTAGTTTGAAACTGGAAAGCTTTACAAGACAAACTGCTCCTAAGAAAGCCACATTCTCATAGCACCAGCTAACGTACTACCACATACCTTATGGACAGTGGTAGCTAAATTAAAGTGACTTGAAAAGCTTGAATTTGCAAGTTAGGAGTCAAGGAAAGATTACAGACTTCATTAATAGAAGGTCTATAAAAGCCGACTGCAGAGATAAAGTTGTCTTTGTCTCAGCCAAAATCTAAAAATGTCAGTTGGAGATTTGCACTACACGTGCAAATTCTTTCAGATGCCCGAGATCTACCTGACTCCCTCTCAGCGGCACAAGTTCTGCCACCTGGCCAAGGTGACCAGAGTAAGCGGCATTATCAAGAAATAAGAAAGAAGGAAAGAAGGAAAGAAGGAAAGAAGGAAAGAAGGAAAGAAGGAAAGAAGGAAAGATCTCACAATGCCATAGCACCCTGTGTCAGCATTAACATTCTGCGAGGTGCTTGCGTCCCAGCACGCCGGGTGAAGCACCCTCACACCCAGAGGGAAGAAAGGTCCTATGGCAAAGCCAGGCTCAGCGCTTGTCTTTCTTACCCTCGCTACACTCAGCTATGGGAAGCTGTAACGTTTTGCGGCTTAGTCACACAGCAGAAGGCCGCACAAATCATTTCAACTGAGTTAGGAGGTCTACAAAAATAACACAAGATCAAGGAGAGTAGCTGAAACCTATTCGAGGGCAGCAGCAGTGGCAGCATATTTCAGGGAGCCAGAGTGGCGAGTGGGTGATTTCTAGTTTCCCTCTTCAAATATAAAGACTCAATTATCTTTGAACAGCTTGCTTTACACATGAATTGACACATTTATTTTACAATAAATAACTGAAAGTTATCTATGTTTCCTTTACTGTTAATCTACACAAAGAAATAATAAACAGAGCTTGTCTACAAAAATGCAACTACTGCAGTCCTCAGAATTCAATTAAGCTAAAATAATTAATGCTTCCACCATATTAAATTACTTTATACATTTGAGCCACTGAAGTTTTTTTATTCTTTAATCTTTTTCTCCTTTTTATTTAATAAAAAAAAGTTAGTTTCAAAGTGGGGGGGGCTGGCTAGGAGGGAGAAAAAGAGCATGATTTGCTGTTAAAATGTAATGGTCTCCTTTAGCTGACACAGCATGTAGAGTGTTTTGTGCCTTTGATTAAAATAACATTTTAAATGCTTTGAACAAACATATCTCCCCATACTTCTAAGGGATTATTTTACATATTTCTTGGTGGAATAAAGAAATTCATTCTTCCTGTTGCAGTACAGAAAGGCTAAGAATATCTTTCGTCACATATAAAGTAAAAATACTGTAGGCTGTTGCATTATTACCAAAAAAATAAAAAAATAAAGGGAGGGGGTGGCGGGGTGGGAGAAAGCTGCCTTAGAGATTAAGTTTCCCTTTTATGAAATCGTATTTAGTCTCTTTTTTTAACAAATCTAACAACAATGCTCTACAGCCGCTCACTGGGAAATACCTTTAATGTTAAATGCAGATTCTGATTTTCTTGGCTAATGCAGAAAGCCTTTCTATTGAAATATAAATAAGGGGTTTGGTATATCCCACTAAAGCCTTTCCAGTGAATGACTTCTGTGGGTTTTTCATGGCTACCCTCCATGACTGTAATGTGAAGCTTTTATCCTACTATTGAAAACTATCCGCTGCTATTAAAAAAAATATGGCAGGACACTGCACCTTTTTATCTCGGAGCTGGGCTCCTAATTGAGAAAGCATTATTACTGCACTATTTAGTGGATGTCCCTATCTCTGTGCACTGCTGAGAAAATGCCAATCAAATGATAAACCCTTTAATTTTTGTCAATTCAAAATCTTTCATACATATTTTCATTTGATATTCAGTTTAGTCTGAAAGAGATTAGGTGCTCTGGATTAGCTTTTTAATTTTTTTATGCCTTTTCCACATGTGAATGTCCCCCGGCCACAGTGGATTTTCTGCACGGCAAAGGCACTAGTTACACTGGTGTTGACCTACAGACCCTGAACGGCAGACTCTGAGCTGGGTATAGCCGTTGAAGTACTGCATTATCAACTGAACTTGGGCACAGATTAATAAGAGATGAGCTGGACTATAGCTAGAGCCTAAGTCTTTAGGACCAGGCTGAGCACTGGGCACCTCCAGCAAGGGCTCAGCACTATCAGCTTGCGCAGAGACCGACAACTGAGAGTGCTGAGCACCATGCAGGATGTCTTCAGCAGACTGAAGAAGAAGGTCCTCAACACTTTTGCTCCCATCCATCGGGAAGAAAATCTAGCCTCAGAAAGATGCTATACCATGAAGGAGTCATCTCTGCCAGGAAATGCATTCACAACAGCCAAAGGATGAGGAAAGGATGGGGTCAGGCCTTGCAGCAGGGCTGCTTATAATGCTACAATGGATGCTGCCACTTCTAATGCCCCCAAAGCCACCAGCCTTCCCATGCCAAGATGGTGACTGCATCCATGAAAGACTTATAGAAGACAACAGCCTAGTCAGTGGGTTGCATATGCCCTCTCCAGAGAGAGGAGACCTGGAGGATCTGAAGACTGCAGCAGTTCAAATCCCAGATCTTCGTTTACATGATGGCCGAGCCCATGATAGATGAGAGGGATTGAATCAGAGACCTCCAATGGCAAAAGCAGGAAAACGCTTAAGTTTCTATTGTAAAGAGAAATTCTGCCATCATGCATGTAACTAACGCAGGTCTTCTGTGGATCCCCTTGCAGGAACACCTCTGCTACAGGCAGGACCCTGGACCATCAGCTCTAATCCCCTATGACAATTTTTAGAGAAACTGGGAGAGTGACAGCAGTGACGATTTGCCACTGGTCTTTTCTACGGGAAGCATATAGCCAGCTTGAACAAATAGGCCAGTCTGAGGGGATATCCTGCTGTGTAATATAAAAAGCCCACTCTCTAGCAGGGAGCACAGTGTCCCTTACACCCAGCATGAGCAGTGCATACCATGCTGCAGAGGAGTACAAGGCTGCAGAGAGAAGAAATGCACTGCACGCCGGAAGCTGCCCCACACTGTGCGCTCTGCAAGAGCCATTTCAGAACAGCTCACCCAGGAAGATAGCATCGCCTGCCTGCCCATCAGTCAGACCAGTGGGGATCTGCTGAGTAAATGTTAACTACACCACTTTGCAGTTGCCTTGGAGCAACTTCAACCTACACACCCAACTTCTCTCAGATGTCCCAGAGTTTTAGAAAAAGAAATGCCTGTAATCTGCTCACCCGGGCCAGCTCGTGCTCTCATCTCCCCTTTCAAAAGCCTCATTTGGTGTGGGCATTTAAATGGAAGAGTCCCCCACCCCATTCCAGCAATCTGCAGGGATCCAGGATAGGTGGCACAGTCAGTAACTCAGATAGGGAAGCTGAAACCTACCCCCAGCAAAAGGAACAAGCAAGGACTCAGTGAAGCCCCTTGGAACCAAATCTTCTTCCCACTGGGGCCAAAGAGATTTTTCCACTGACTTCAGTGAGGCTGGGATTTGGCCCTTCCCCCGGGTCTGAGTGTTACACAGAGTTTCCACATTGGATTGAACTGAGTGTATCACCAAATTCTCCTATCCCTCCACCGCAGCTACCTGCTTAAGGACACTCCTGAAATGGCCTCTCTGATCCCAACCTTGTACTTTTTCCTGTGTGTACAGGCTGGCTCTTTGCTACTGCAGAAGATGAAGAGTCCTCTCTCTCAGGCAGCGGTCCTGCACAGATAGACAGCTACCCTGAATTAAACGTGGGGTGAGCCACCTCGCTGACCTGTGTGGCTGTGAGGTCCTCCAGACTGATGGTTCCTATAAAGACCTGCGACTGAAGCCTCCGTTTCATGGCACTTTCTAGAGGGCTCTCGTTAAAAGATTACCTAGGCAGTTGATTGAGTGTAAAACATGCTGTACCTGCAATGTTCTCCTGCTTGGGGCAAATTCCTTTTGTAGGCGTGAGAAGACGGTCTTCTTCATCGGGTGTGACTTGGATCCCGATTTCCACTGGCTCTGACACTTTCCTGAGCTCGGCGCGTGAGGAGGGGGGAGGGCTGCTCTTATCCATGCTCTTTTCATAGCAGACACCACCAGTGCCATTGCACTGTTTTCTCTTGTGCTCTATAAAAACCAAGATGTCTCCCAGCGGGAAGTTCATCTGACACTGTCCACAGGTTAACAAGTCGGGGTCTGTCCCGCCTGCGGCGATGCTGATGCTGCCCGGCTCTGCTATTGCCAGGCTCTCATCCTCGTCGGCGATTGCCGGTTCCACATGGTCAGCCTCTGCTTTACATGGACAAGGAGAAAGGGAGGAAAGGGACGAGGGGAGAAGAGAGAGAGATTGCTTTGAATGTTCACAGACTCTGAAGGATGCATCACAAGAGGCCCAGCCTCCCCCCAAAAGAAGCCCAGTCTGATTAGATCTTTTATTTTTCAGCTTTTCCACTATCCCATAGTGATTTCAATATATTTTGCAACCAAGCCTGCCTGAAACAAAATGGAAAGGCTGACCTGGCATAGCTCTCCTGACAGCTCCTTCACATTGCTGCCAGCACTGCAAGAATATCAGCAAAGAGCCATTTTGCAAACGTTCGAGCCCCGAGTCACTTTCTGAAAAGGTTCCTCTTCTTGTATCCCACCTTCTCATTCCCACAGCATCTCCCAACCACCTGGCAAAAGCCCCTTTCAGCAAATCTTACGCACCCAAACCTCTCCTTTGATTTCAGTGAGGGGGGAAAGCAGGGGGAGAAGAAGCTGAGCGCTCTGAAGAAGCAGGATCAGGCTTGTTGCAGCACACAAAAATAGTACCACCTTGTCCTTTGCAAAGATAGCAGCAAGGTTAAATGGCCACCCGTTACCACGAGCTATGGCAAATCATTTGCAAGAGTAAGGTAAGCAGGATATGCTCTAATGAGAAGTTAAGGGGTTTCCAAAGCATGTACAGTGGGAGAAAGAATGAGATACTTATTTAATATCCTGGGATATCGGCTGAACCTTAAATCTTCCACTCATTTGTCTGATGTCAAATACCTGTACAGTTGCTATATAGGTTATTTAAAAGTTTTGTAGAAATCTTGCCCATGAACCTAACGGATTTCATACCACTACCCCCAAAGGACCCAGAAAGCATTTCTGAGTGACCGGACTGAGTTTCTAAGAAATAAGCAACTTCTCATTTCACAATCAATCACGCGTAGTGCTTCTTTTTTTAATGGGTATTTTGTAGATAATTCTTACATTATAAAATAATTATGGATCACAATTCATTTCTGGGGCAAAATGCATTTTTTGGTTTGCTTTCTCTTGTTCTACTGTGTAACTGCCAACTCATACAAACCTTGGTCTTTACTCAGGCAAAATTTCCACTGACTTTTGCCTAAGGCTGTTTTGCCTCAGAAAGGACTATAGCATTTGGGCTGAACAAAACAGAGGAACTAACAGTATGTAAATCAGTGAGCGAGACCTATAATCGAATCAGGATTAAAAGAATACTAGGAAAAATGTTGTCTATCAGCACCAACAGTTTGCTTATGAATTTCTTGGAGAACGCAGTATCTCAAAGAAGAGAGACTGGGCTAAACAGATGTCATAACCCAGACCTGGGTCCTCTTCCTGGCCGAAAACAAAAGGAGTCTTGTGCCGGTCTTTAGCAAATTGCAAAAAAGCGCATAGAAAAGGGACAAGAGGTAGAAGATGAAATATATTAAGTGGCATAAAAAAATATTTGAAGCTTGCAAAAGACAGTTTAGAAGAAGAATCGCCCTGTTTTCCCCTTCCAGCATAAATAATTGATTCGTGTATCTACCAGCTGTGCTACAAGTTGCATCAGAGCTCACTAACAGCAGAATACCGAGCAGCAGCAGCAGCAGCAGCAGCAGCGGCAAAAGGACTGGGAGCCCAAAGAGGTGCCTGAGTGGGAACCATCCTGCTGGAACGAAAGAGGGGCACGGGAAGGCTCGAGTTCCTTAAACCAACTCGCGACAAGGTTACCAAACACAAAGCATAATACCCATTCTGAAAACCATTAATTACCTTTTTTCCCCTTAATCTAAGTTTAAAGGGAGTTTGAAGACAATACTACATAATTAATTCAGCAATTTATTTTATGAAAAGATGCCCTGCCTTAGTGAAAATGTAACCATAACCCTGTGCTGAACAGGGACTGCTGGGAAGAGAGCGGAAGTCTGTGAACACTGTGTGTCACAATGCAAAAGGTAATTATTTAGTGCTTCGGTTCCCTTTAATGATCTAACATTGAGCAATATTGTTTATATTGAAGAGAGCTTGCACCTTTAATTACCAATTACATATACATCATTTTAGAGCCAAAAGAAAAGGACTGTGAAAAGGGTCCTTTAGAAATGTGCGTGCTATTTCTAGGAAGAATTCCTATTAAGGGGGAGCAGAGTGTCAAAATATTAAAAAAAAAAAAACCCCACACACGGAGACACACATACGTGCATACACACACAGGAGATGGGACAAAGAGCTAGAAAAGACAACACGAAAATGGGAACTGAACCAAGGGTCATAAGAAATGAAAGTGGCAGAGGGGGGAAATGCTTGTTACTAGTTTCACGTAGCATTCCTGTAAAGCTTTCAGATTAAAGTATGTCTCTCAACTTACAAAGGCTGAATTTTGGCATATATGTAACAAATAAAAAGAAAAGCACAGATCTCAACTTTATTATCTTTTTGATGTGAGGAGGGTTTTTTTTTAATCCTGTGATTTAAATTGTGCCTTTCAGAAAACATAGCAAAACTGCTGCATTTGATAAGGGTCCTGACCATGCGTCTGTGGAAACGTGAAGGAGGCTTTAACAGCTAAACTGTTGAGAATTCTTCCTTTTCAGTTCTGCAGTGCATCTGAATATTAGTTAAATCCACATATGCCTATTCACTTACTCTCTCTCACTCTCTCTTTCCAAGGACTCTGCAATGGCACTTTTTTAAAATAACATCTGGTATTCCTTCATATTTTGGCAGTGTTCACATTACCGAAAATCAGCTTTTCATTTTCTTGGTACACTGAGCCCTCGTGATCGGTAGTAATTGGGTTCCAAAGTATCAAAGGTTTTTTTTATTCGGCTCTATTTCTGATTTTAGCTTAATAAATCATCAAGCATGAGACCAGTCACATACCCAACAATGCAAAAGCTATATTACATTCTCTCATTCAGGAGGTGGAAAACAGACATAAAAGAATGAAAAACAAAATACTGAATAGATCTTCAAATGCATTTTATCCATGTCAATTTGCATGTTTTTACTCAGAATAAAAAAAGAAAAGGCTTCCTATTGACAACTCAATTAAGCCATTAAAAACCTACATTCAAATAACATTACAGGAGAGATTTAAAACCCACAAAGGAAAAGAGAAAAAAGCCTGAAAGTCCAGCCCATAACGCATCGGGTCATGCCTGGCTAATACAGCAGCCAAGATCTTATGCTGTTTAAGGAGTCCTTTAATACCAATGGGGCAATTTAGGCCAGTCTCAGTCTAAAGTTCTGACTCCACTTGTGTCTGTGGGTTTAAAATAAGTCGCTTTACATTATTTGAATTTAACTCTGTGGTTTTTTTTCTGTTTGTTGGTAGCTGGGTTTAGGGGGAGGAGGGTGTTTCCTCACGAGTATTTATTTATTTAATTTAAGAAGAAAAAAGCAAGCCTGACAAAAAAAGGAGACTGGAAAACATCTCATCTCCCTTACGTGGGAAAAGGAAAAAAAATGCAAACGAGCTATTTCCAGCCCGGACCCGTGCCATGGCTCCTCCAGGTGTGCGAAGGTGTGCCCAGCATTTTCCCTACGCCCAGGGAAGCCTCCGCACCGCCCTGCATTGCCTTCCTACGGAGCACACCGAGGGCCAGCTCCGGGGATGGGCTGAGCAGGGGGACATCAGTGACACCCGTGTCACTCAACAGCTGCATGCAATTACTGCAGCTGGACCAGCGAAATTTTTTGCCTTACCCTGGAAAGCATTATTACACTTGCTGGCTGGACTCTAAGCTGTATCTCAGAGCGCTCTGCCTGCCATGACAAAACAGGGTGCACAATTTTCTTAACTCCATGAGGGCACTGCCACAAAACCATCAGCGCTCCTGTCTCAGCAAGGTGACACGACTACAGCGGATGTGCCCCATGCGTACAGCACTCTTATGCCCAGGGTTAGAAGAAACGTGCACGCTAAGTACTTTCTGCCTGTCAAATGTCTCAAAATCATACTCATTAATAGTGAAAAAGATGATGTTATTAAAAAATGTTTCGAAGGCCTCAAAAGACAAACCCGTAGACGCTTGCTCACAGGCTTTGGCTGAGGCCAGGTCCAGGTAGCGGTAATTTCTTTTCTTGCATTTTTATTGTACTGCAGAACGAAAGGCACCAAGGAAACGAAAAGCCATCAACCTAGTCTCTTGCTTGTTTTTCTCCTTTGCCTGGCACCGAAGGGAGGCAGAGAAGGGAGCAAGAGGCAACGGTCTGGCCCTGGCCCAAAGCCCTGCATGTCAAACTTCCTCTCCGTGTTCAGTTTCTGCAGCTCGGTCCCAGATCGATAACACGCGGGCTAAGGGGAACCTCGCCAGTGCCACAGAGAGAAGGCGCCAGCGGGTGCCCTGCCTGCCCCGCGCCCTCCACCCCCCCCACCAAGTCCTGCGCCGACCCCGACGGGTGAAGCACGGCCTGACCCCTCCGGCTGCGTTTCTCTGGGGCGAGCTGGGGCTCTCGCGGCAGCCCAGAGCCTGCGGTCGGGGCTCCCGCGCCCCTGCTCGCACCCAGCGAGTCACCGGCGCACGTGCTGCGGTGTAACGAATGCGACGTTCTCTGCGCGCAGTCACCGCTAGCTTGAAAGCAAATCCAGATCTATGTGCGCCTCAGCCTAGTTCAAAAGTGAGCACAAATAAGTGGCTTGTTCTTCAGGGTGTTGCCCAAAGCAGGCTTGAAAATGATGTCCTTTCAATCAACACCCACATGTCACATTTACTGTAACATCAACATGCTGAACAGAAATAGCTCCGATCACACACTCTCTAGCTGGGTTATCAAAGAGATCGGTGTCAGGATCCGAGCTGCACAAAGACTAACACTTCTGAAAGCAGGCGATTCAGCTCCTCGCCATCTAAGTTTATCAATAACCTGTTTCCAGATCCTTTTCTGCAGCTCGCCACAGCTGCAAGGTGCAGAGTTTAGTTCATGTCGACACATTTGCATCGGCATCGCGTTCAGCTCCAACAGACACTGCTTATCTGCCATCGATTTTTAATTTTTCCGAACCGGAGGGCTGAAAAACAAGCTCTCATAGTATTTAAAAACAACGACCAAAAAAAGTGTGAGGCTGCGCTGGCCGAAAGAGGAAAGGCCGGCGACTTGATCAGAAAGCCGCAGGAACAGAAGGGGCCTGCAGCTCCGCGTCACTTTTAAAGTGACTCCGGTGCACAAAGCCGGCTGCCGAAAGGGCAAATCCCCGTCGGCCCCGCGAGCAGGGCCGGCAGCCGCACGCCGCTGCCCCGGCACGCCGCCGCAGCCCCTCCGGCCCCGCGGCCTGTCCAGGCGGCTGGGCAAGGGGCCGAGGCCGCGGCCCCCGTGCGGTGCCGGGCGGCCGGGGCCGGGGCCGGGGCCGGGGCTGGGGGGGCTCTGCCGCAGGCGGCCGAGGGGCTCCGACGTGAGCGCGCCGCCGGAGCCTGGAGGGAAACGGCCCGTTTGGCCCCGGTGCGTTAGCAAACGTCGCCGCCGCGCCGCTGCGAGCCAGGGGGTCTCCGGCCAAGGCCGCTTCGCAGAAGTATCCCGAACGGCTCAGGAAGCAGTTTAACCCCCAGCACGCACCTGAGACGCAGCAAACCCAACCGCCACCGTTGGAAAAAAAAAAAAAGAAAGAAAGAAAAGGAAAAAAAAAAAGGGAGACACGCCACTGTTTAAGGGGAAATAAGAAGGGAAACGGCACAATAACAACGCAGAACCCCAACTGAACAAAAGCCAAGAATATCCAAGAATCCCCTTGAACCTCAAACATTTGTCAGAGGCTATTTCCTCAGAAACGACGCGCAGCGCTTCCGAAGGGAGTGGCGTGTCTCCTCTTAAGTAAACTATACGTTCATAAAAAAATATTTACTGCTTTTGAGAGCGTAAAATGCATAGGCTCTTCTATAGACTGCAGAAGCTGTAAATCTTCCCAGATAAAATGCAATGTGATGATGTGATATAAAAGCATTCTTTGTTCCCAAGTGAATAGATTTGTTTTATTTAAAACTAAATGACAAGCAAGGAGAGGAAAAAGCGCTCGGTACCACAAAAGGCGCAGGAGCGGTATTTTGGTACAATTTTTTAACCGGCTTAGAAAAGAGTATTTGAATCACAGATTCTTACCCGAAGATTTAAAAGGTATGATCAAAATTGAGCAATTAGTTTCGAACGCATATTAAACACACCACAACTCTGTTCTTTTTTTAAATATCAGTCTCAGAAGAGACTGTTTCTCAATTGTGTTTAAAGCACTGTTGCTCATATACAATTTTCTTAAGCCATTTTTTTTGCTTTCATTGAAGCCTATTCATTGTAACATTCAGTGAATTTATGGCTTATTCCAGTGGCTTAGTAAAAGGGGTCATAAAAAAGTTAAGTAAACCAGTGTTTTTTTTTTTTCCCTCTTCCTTAACTTTGGATTCCTTTTTTATACTGTGCTGCCTAGTGCTTAGTCTTTGGAAAGTACCTTGGGCATATTCAGCACAGACACAAATTATCAGCTGCTTCAGGGAAAAAAAACGGAATTTCTTGCACTGAGGCAACTACACAAAAGACTTGCATATGTCAAAAATACGGAACTAAGTCGCTGTGAATGCTGCACCATTAATCAAATCCTCGATCTGGTGTCACTTTTGCCAGTAAAATGATGATATTCTTCTAACCCCCTTCTGCTGGCGCGTGCCTGCAACGCATGAAGCGTGTCCCTCTGCTTTAATTTGTTTTCGAATAGCCTGCTTTAGGCATTTTTTATATATTCCTTGGGAGGGAGGGGGGGAAAAAAAGATGCTACTTAAAGCTCCAGCAAGGGTCTACAGTACCGAGCAGGGAAACAGCTTTCGGAGGGGGAGAGCAGCAAGTACATCGAACTGATGTTCAGATGCTGAGCGCACAACTGCTCTGAGGCTTGCAGCCGTGGGTGCAGAGGAACGGTGTGCAGCCGGCACAGATACATTTTAAGAAAGTAAATAAACATAAAAGAGGAAGGTGCTGTAGTAGGAGCAGCTGAATGAATCACACATTTATCAGCACATGCTGTTACTGATGCCTTTTTCCTCCCTCATTAAAAAGATACATATATATAAAGCTAGCTACATTCAATGCTGACATTTTACCAGGTGCTTTTACAGTATCACTAACTTTAAAGCACGCAGAAACCCTGCAACCACCGTTTATTTTTCCACGCGCTTTCTCTTGAGGCTACCTAGGCAAGACCAAATTCGGCTGACAACTGAACCGAGCGCGGGGCGCAGAGCAACCTGGAAGAAACTGCTGCATGGCGGAAGAGCAATCGAAAGAAGAAAAAGCCCAGGCAGGGGAAGCGGAGAGCCATTTTGGTGCAGCACATCTCCTCAGGGAGACTTTTCTAGCGGGTCTCAGTCTTGGCGAGTGGGCCAGGTGGGAGGCAGAGGAGGGCGCGGGAGGAAGGGAAGCGTGTGCACACGCAGGGTGGGCAGGGGGGACGGGGAGGAGGAGACGGGCACTGCTGCTCCTCTTAGCAAAAGTTAGCAGTCGGGGAATGGAAGCAAAGCCACAATCGGCAAAGTTTGAGGTTTCGGGAGGGGAGAAGGGGAGGTTTTCCCCGCAGCTGGAGAAGGTGAGCTTCGCCGGCAGAGGAGACGCCGTGCTCTTCATCTCACAGGTCTGCCAAAGGAGCTGGCTGCTGTCTATGCGCTCCCAACTAGCTCAATTCAAACATTAAATGAAGTAGAGAAATCATCACATAAATTGCTGGCCCTCTCTACTCAAGAGTGAAGGGTTTCTGTACAGTTGATGACAGCCCTGATCTTTTGTCTGACCTAATTTATTTCCCTTTCAGGCTAGAATAAAACGCACTTTCCTGTCACAGGATAACCTTCATCCACATATTGTGCCCTAAAAATAAGAATATGCTTTTACTATGTTAACAATACCATAACTTGATGAATTTCTCAGACTGCGTGAAATAAACATTCTCCCCTGACATCCAGTGATCAAAGGGTGCTAGCTATGCGTATGCCACGAAATTATATGTTTGGGCAAGAAAGCGTCCCATGAAAGTCCATCCACGGCACACAAGCAAACCGAAACACAGAACAGCGCAAGCCCTGGGGAGCAGCTTTTCAGCAGCAACTTCTACATGACATGTGTGATTTTATGTTTATTTCTTTAGAAAAAAATACTTCTTTTCATTTACAACAACTGCAGGGTTTTGTTTTAAGGACCTGAGGATCAAAGTGCGGCAAACTATGCAATATCGGATCCCCTTGGCAGGGGTACGTGTGGCTTTCTGACATGTAAGCACGGCAAATTGTGTACGTGTGTGTCCGCCCTGTTGCTGCACACACCTTCTTCGAGAAGTCCAGCTTCCTTGCTCTGGGTTTTTATGTCCACTGGAAACGAACAAATGGATGTATGTGGGCTTTTCCCCCCACGCACAGAGACACCCCTATGTACAAGTATTGTTGCCTCGATCCCTATCTGACAACAACAAATTGAGAACTTAAACATTATATGCTGACAATAAAAGGCACGGTTAAAAACTAATTTTAATTAAAAACTCCTGTCTGCCAGAGTCAATTAATCAGCCATGATTTAGCTAAAAATAGACATGTCTCGCTTGCAGCCCCTCTCTCAGCTAGCACTATATAGATCTTCGCATGAAAATCAATACTACAACTTTACACTGAAAACATTTTACAGCAGCGTGAACTGTCTCAGATATAGCTATTATTTCCTAGGGTAGAGCATCGCAGGCAGCCGCGCTAGCAGGGCTCAGCCATCCCCTGCATGAGACAGGCTATGAGCTCCCCCTAGTCGCCGATATCCGCCACTTGCAGCCCCCGCACAACGCAGGCTTGCGATTCACCTAAAAGCCAGCAAAGTTTATTTTGGAAAGTATTTTATATCAACAAACAATACCGAGTGCAAAGCAATCTAGATAGGAAACGTGCAAGAGAAATAAATGTCTTGTGCGAGGCATTTTGTACCGAAAAGATAGGCTAGCAGCGAGCTCAGCTCAGGGAAGAGAAGCAGAAGAGGTGTCAACTTTAAGTCGGTAACTGATATCAATAATTTGCACTACTTCTACGAGAGCGCACTCCTCTAAGTCATAATTATTGTCAAATATGCCACAAGACAACCCTTTGTTCTACAGAGAAACATACATTTTGCGCAAGACAAGGGCTCCAACCGTTCCTATTAAACACAGCCAGGTTGTAAAATCTTTAAGACTTTTATTTCTCAATATTTAAATAAGCCTGACAAAATATGCTCTGCATCTGCCGACCAGCAAAAAAATGCAAAATGATTTCTCACCCGCTGTACATCTATTTAAGACATCGAGCAAATCAGCCAAGAAGGACTAAACAATCTAGATCCGCAATCTAGTTACTCGGCATCATTTAAAAATATATTTTTAAAAGACCAGAAAACCATGAAAATATGACAGCATTTTTTTTTATCCTTTGAGTCCAATACAAATACATTCACATGAAAGGCAACCTGCAAATCACCAGAACATAACCCTTTTTTTCCTGACCTATTTAAAGCCGACACATATAATGTCTTTTAAAAACATATGAGGCTTTTCTATGCACAACTATGTGGGTATGATGGAAAAAGAAGCCATCTCCAAAATAATTTCCTAATTCTTTAGTAACACCTTACATTCCCTTTTGTATGAAAGTTGATTACTTTTTCTTTTCTGTAGGAAAAAGTGCATTAATTGCACTAAATCTAAATGCCTTTTAAGTGAAGTTCCTTGAAGCAATTTGCAAAACTTTGACATACAAAAAATGCTACTGTTTCTTTTTAATGCGCAGATAAAAATCGATAAAGGAAATTATTACTCTTCCTAGGGAACCTGCTGAGCAGGTACTGAAGAGTCTCCTTTGGGAAACCTGCCTTGCTGTCTGGAATTGTAGGATTTTACTGAGCCTTTCCCTCCGAATCTTTGCTGCTGCTCTGCAGAATGGTCTTGCTTTGCCGCCTCCTGCAAAACTGCTATCAGCAAGCTTTTCTCATGCTCTCACCTTTCACATTTCCCTCAAATGTAAAATGCAGGACTAGTTTGAAAACAGATTTCTCAAGTTAAGAAAAAAAGGAAAAAGAAAAAGAAATCTTAAGCTGAAAAATCAGCAGTTTGAATTAAAACAAAATGCTTCTTTGCACAGAGCAGCTCTCCAGCACAGCCTCCTCTTTTCTACCTATTCACACTTTTAAGCTTTGTCCACCCTTTTAAGTGAGCACAGCGACCAAGTTTGTTCTGTCCACCAGCACTGAAGAAAGGTCCAGAGCTGCTCTTTTCTCTCCATGTCTTTCCCTCCCTTTTTGTACTGCATATGCATCCATTCCAGGTCTGCCTGGGTGAGCCTAGCAAGGACAAACAGGCCACTCAGTTTTGCAGTCTTAAAAGACCACTGTGCTAATGAGACCCTGGAACTCTGGAGCACAACTACATTGCAGTTTCTCTGCTTTTTTGTGTTTGCTTCTCTTACACTCAGGATTTAAACATTTCTCTGAACACCAAGAGCATGAAACCTAATAAACTCCAGCTAAGCAGTGCCAGAAAACCCTTCTCTTTCTCTCTCTCCACATCTCCCTCTCTCTATTTTCTTGCCTGGCATAGACCTCCAATCCATCCTGAAATGCAACTCTCCTGACAGATGCCAAAAAGGGAGAGAGGGGGGGAAAAAAAAGTCAAAGCTAAGCATGATATAAATGCAAGATTTCACAAAACAGCATCAATTCATCCCAGCTTTGGGGGCTTGGCTTGGCTTAGGGTTGGGTTTATTTTGTTGCAAGTGTTTTGGCTTCCTATTCCGTTGCACTGCTACTTTGCAAACTCCCCCTTGAAGAGGACAGCAACCTCCCTGGGCTGCTTTTTTTCCCCACGAATTACACCTTCCCGCGGATTGCGAAACCCCCTCCTGGCCGCCTGCAGCTGGGGCCCGGCGTCCGTGTGAACATGCCTGCGCTTCCTGCGCCCCCAGCCCCAACCTCGGCACCAGCCGCGGCACCCCCCCACGCAGCTCCCACCCTCCTCCCAGGGATACCTTCATTTTTTGCTGCCACCGCTCAGCGTGCAGCCTCATTTCTCCGCCAAGCTTCCTCAGAATGGAGAGACAGAGAACCACAAGCGGGGAGGGAGGGAAGCTGCGCGCCGCGCCGCGCTGCTCTCCATTCCTCCCCAGCCTCCCCGCTAAACCCATTGTACACGCGGCTCCTCGGCACCTTTTAATGCTCTCCTGCCTCGTTATTTACTTTCAAGTAAAAGCGATCAGAAAGCGAGATCAAATTGGAAAAACAAACCTACCTGGCTCTCTTCTCCACCCCACCTCCCCCCCCACCCCAACAGCAACAGCAGCAAGAAAAGAAATGTTTCACCCCTTTAAACAAATTCAGACGTGCGCAACAAAACAGATTTTCCGCACACCCCCTTTCAACACCCCACATCTCGCAACTGAGACAGAAAAGAAGTGGGAGAAATTGCACGGGCCGATTCGGAGGGTTTGGGTTGTTGAGGCTTTTCTTATTAAAAAAGGAAAAAAAAATAAGGAAAAAATAAACCACCACCAAAAAGGGAAACGCATTTTCCAAACCGGATGGTTTAAACAAAATGCAATTAACGAAGGGGGGGTGGAGAGATCCACCTTTTATGGTGATGCAAATCTGGCCCCAAAATAGCAATGAATTAAAAACACCCCCCTCTCCGAAAGAGCTGAATACCAGATGCATCTTCATTTGTGTTCCACCAGCTGATGGGCGGGGGGGGGGGAGGAGGAGGAACGGGTTAAAAAATAAAGGAGCACACCAAAAAAAAAAAAAAAAGGAAAGACAGAGAGAAAGAAATTGAAATTGCGGGAGCCAAAACGTCCCCCCCCCCACACACCCTCCCCTACGAAAAGAAAAAAAAAACTCACAGGCGGTGCAAATATATATATATATATATATATATATATATATATAGATTCCCAAGGAAATCTTACAAACAGAAATTTATCACCGGTAACAAAGAAAGAGAGGAGCTCGCAAGCACCAAATGCTCCTAGCAGATGGCTCCTATTCTTGGCTTTCAGGGGAGGGGAGAGAAGCCGGGGGAATATTTTATTTATTTATTTAAATTCTTTAAAATCTGAACATAAATATTCGGATCCGCCGCGGCTGAGGCTCAGCCCCGGGCCGGCTCCGTGCATGCCGCCGCCGCCGCCGCCCCCCCCCCCCCCCCCCGCAGCACAGCAACTTGCGGACTCCGCCGGGGGGGCCCGGCCGGCTTCCCGGCGAGGAGCGGGGCCATCCCGGCCCCCGCCCACCCCCGACCTCTCCGTGGCGGGCTGCGCCCCCCCCCACGCCCCGGTCCGAGGCGAAGGATTTTTTGGAGGGTAACGCGCCCCCCGCCCCGTGCCCCGGTGGCGGCGGGGCGCGCTGGGGCCCCGCGCCCGGAGGCGGCTCCCCGCGGGCGCAGCCGGGAGCGGCGGAGCGGGGTGCCCGGCGCGGGGACCTGCCTCCGGCTCCGCGGCAGGCGCTCGCCCCTCTCCCGAGGTTTTGGGGGTGGGGAGCGGGGAGGAGGGTGGGATGCTGGAGCTGAAGGGGGGGGTCCTCCTTCCCTCCCTCCGCTTTTCTTTTTCTTTTTTTTTTTTGGGGGGGGGTGTTGTTTTCATTTGACAATGGGAGCGTCGGCAAAGTGCAGCCTCCGCTCCTGCCCCAGCACCGGAGCTGGCGCCGCTGCCCGGCCCGCGTTTCGTGCCCTGCAGCCCCGTCCGCCGCCTCGGCTCTCCCCGCGCCCTCCCTCCGCCGACAGACACCCCCCCCCAGCCCCTCCGCAGCCCCTGGCCCCGTCCGACCTCATCTTCCCCCCACGCCGCCTTGGAGGAGAGTCACCCCCCGGCGATGCACCTGGGTCGGGCAGGGCTGCAGCCTGCCTGCCCCGCGCCCCGCGCCGGGGGCTCGGCCCCGCCGCGGCCACCCCGGCCCGCTCTGCCCCGGCCGACCCACAGCCTCCATGTGCTTCCCACCGACTTCGCCCGGCCGCTGTGCTGCCCACCTCCACCCGCCCCCCCCACCCCGCCCCGGCGCCTGTCACGCCGCGGCAACGCGCTCGGCCAACTTTTCCCACCGCTGCGCGCTGCCCCCGGAGCGGGGAGCGGGGCCGAGGGCGAGCAGCGGGGCAGCGCGGCCGGTTCGGCACGGCACGGCACGGCCCGGCCTGGCCCGGCCCGGCCCGGCCCGGCCCGGCGCGCCCCGCTCCGCCGCCCCGCGCACGCCCCGCTCCCCCGGGGCAGCCCCGCTCTCGCTCCGCCGGCCGCGGCCCGCCGCCCGCCTGCCCGCCTCACCTCCGCGCCGCTGCAAATTCACGGCAAACTTCGGGCTTCTCCCCCCCATCCACCCCCAGCCCATCCCCCCGAGCCGCACACCCCCCTCCCCTCTTTAATTCCCTGCTCCTCTCCCTCTCTCTGAAGTCATTTACCAGCTTTGGTTTCTCCTGGACTCCCCCCCCCCCGCTTCCTCCCCTTCTCTAATTTTGCTCCTTGATTTCGGCTCGGTTTGGTTCCAAGTTCAAACTTACGTGTGATAATCTCTCTTTGTGACAAGTGCTGCGGGTTTCCCTGCTTGCGACGGGACATTGCCCTGGCATTTACACTGGCATCGCCTGGAGAGCTGCACTGGTTTGGGGAGATGTGTTGGGGGTGCCGATCGTCCTCTTTTTTTTTCTTTCTTCTTTTTCTTCTTTATCGACTTCTTCTTCTTTCAAAAATAAAAGAAAAGGGAAAAAAAACCTCCTTTTTGTTGCTGCTGTGGTGCACTAGCTGGGATCCCCTCTCAATTAAAAATCATCATCATCATCATCATCATCAGGAAAAAGCTTTGTCGCTCTGCTTTTTCTCTTTCAAACACTCTGTCTTTTCTCCACTGCTGCTGCCACTTGGACTTCCAAATCTCTTCTTGAACTTAGGAGGATATGCACCGCCAGTGACACTTTTCTGTTTCCCTCTTTCCAGAGTGCTTGGCAAATTGGCAAGTGCGCTTTTCCACCAGGAGGGTAAAAATAAAAATAAAAAATATCAAAAAGAAGCAGGAATATCAAAAAAAGTACTAGAACTGGGATTGCCCACACACACAAAAATTGCCAAAAAATTGTTTTTCAGAGATTGACCCTTTCTGGGTAGAGATATATATATATATTTTTTTTTTTTTTTGAAAAGGGGTAGCCAAAACTGTGTCTCCTCTTTCCCAGTTCAAGTGGCACTGCTTTGCCCTGGTGCTTTTGGATTGCCAGTGCTCCTGCACCACTTTGCACTCTTCCCCCCTCGCCTGGCACTGGGACTGGAAGGAAGGAAGCCCCCAGTGCAGCTGGGCTGGTGCTGGCTATTACTATTATATATTGCAATGTGAAGATGGCGGAGTCCTGGTTCTCTGGGAGCGCTCTGTCTCTCTATGGCTGGGGCTGCCTCTGTACAATGGGATAAAATTCAAGTTCAAGTGCGGACGTGACGTTTAATCTGCACTAGAGACAAAAAGACCCAGAGAGTAGGAGCACTGGGGGCGACTAGCGGTGGCTTTTTAACATTGTACCCTGCAAGAGAACAAGAAACACCACTCGCACTCACACACACACGCACACACACATGCACACGCGCGCGCGCGCACACACACACACACACACACAGACACAGACACACACACACACACACAAACTAAGGCATATGCATGGATCGGGAGCAGCTCCGGGCTTTGTGCAGTGCTGTTTCTCGGGTACGCTGAATGCTAAAAGAAAAGAGGAGGGGGGACAAATCCGTATCCTCCCGCACAGCAAAACTTCCCCCGAGCCCAGCCTCAGCCCCGGCGCCGGCCGCGGCGGCAGCGGCTCCCGGGCCGGCGGCGCTGCGCGGCCGCGCTCCGAGCCGCGCTGCTGCCCCGGCCGGGCGCCGCGGCCGGCAGCCCAGGAGGGCGCCGGCGGGAGGCTGCGGAGGGCTGCTCGCCGCTGCTGCTCTCTCCCCGCTGCTCATGCCGCCTCCCGCTCTCCGCCGTCCTAGCTCGGCTCTGGCTCTTGCTCCTCCGCGGTCCGTGTCCGGCATGAGATCCCGAGAGGTCTCGGGCCGCTCTTTCCTTTCGACTCCGCCGCAGCTCCTCGGTTGCGAGCACCTTCCCCGTGCGTTTCTTTCAAACAGTTTTACAACAACACAAATATCTGTGTGGGCTGGGGAGAGATTTTTTTTTTTCCTCCTCTCTCCCTAATGTAAGTGTGATCGTTCTGGGACACGCACGCACACACGCTCCCGAGCCGCACACGCACACACACTCCTCTTCGACCTTCTTCTGCCGCCCCCCCCACCTTAAAATGCCTGGCTGTGAGGATTTTTCGTGGAGGAATTAGTCTCAGACACGAATCGAGAGACACTGAGTTCCCAGGGACCGCATCTCAACGCACTTTTCCTCCAATTTCACACGCAGGTAAATGCCCACAAGTGCGTGCGCTTCTAACTTGGGAGCTTCTTGGAAACCAACTTTTTCCTCCTCTACCTCCGCTGTCCTAGCCCCATCTCCTTTGATTTTTTTCCCTCTCTCTCCAGGCAAGCAAATAGTTTCGTGCAAAGTGCTTTTCAGCACCAGCTCTGGACAGGTCGAGGGAAATGGGGAGGGGGAGTGTTGGGGGTTTGAAGGCGGATGGGAGAGAAACCCAGGAAACCCAGCCTCCACCCGGAGCACGCTCGGAGAGTCGCTCTGCATTCGTGTCATTTACTTTCTACGTTAAATGAATATTTTTTGTATTAAATCGCATGTGAGCCTTAGGGGACCAGAATTCATCTCGGTGCCCTTAATCAGCTTTGAGTAGAATTTGGCTAAACAGCAACACTCTCGCCTCCTCCAGCAAATCTGCCTTTGCCTATACACACGCACACACACATACACTGCTCACATCTCGCATTTCGGCTCTGGCAGCCCCCAGATCCCTGGAGCCGGCTCCGACCCGCACTCCCCGGGCGGGCCAGACCCCCATCTCCCGAGGCCTGGCGGTGGGGCTCGCCGGCGGGCGCAGGGCCAGCTTTGCGATGCCCTCCCCTGCCCCGGCTCAGCCATCAGCCTCCATTAACACACAAGCAAACATGTAAAAGACATTTAACGGCGCTTAAGCTTGTTTAGATTCTTCGCCGCGTTTGTTTGTTTTGTTTTACAGGGTCCTACAAAGAAAAACTAGCGTGGTGACAGCAGCGGCTTTCCGCCGCCGGGAAGGCACCTGGGGCTGTCGCCGGCCCCGTTCAGCCCCGGGCAGGGCCATCCCGGCCCCTGGCCGCCGACAGCGGGCTGGGACCCGGCCCGTCCCCTCGGGGCGCCTCGGCCCAGGCCGCCGCCGCGGGGGGGCCCGCAGCTGGCGGGGGGCGGGGGGCAGCGGCTGCCCCTGGGGTGAGCTGGGGTGCGGGGGGGGAGGGGCGGGGGGGTCATTTTCTGTCCTTGGGGGTGCAAAGTCCGGCTCGCAGCGGCTCCGGCCGTTTCTCAGGGAGTTGCAGGAAGCTGCGCCCCTTCGGAGCGAGGCTTATCGGGAAGTTACTGGGCATCATCTGTTGATTAACCAGTGTCTTCCAGCGGGCACTGGGAGCCGGAGATAAGGGCGATCAATGATTGACCCGGCGGGCAGCGCGGAGCGGCGCGGAGCCCTCTCCCTCCCGCCCGCGTCGGCAGGCTGCGGGCAGGGCTGCTGGGGGTGAGCTCCCAGCCTGCCTCCTCTTCCTCCTCCTCCGAAAATACATCCCAATAGGGAAGGGGAAAAAAAAAATTCCAAAGTGATTTCTCAGTCTCCTCTTTCCTCCCCTGTCTGGCACTTGTGATCATTAGCACTGAAAGCTGTTAATGTCTTGTCTCACAGCTCCCCCTTTAGTCTCTCTGCTCTCCCTGTCTCGCGTTCAAAGCCAGATCAATAGCAGGCTCTTTCTAACCTTGACCTATCCCTCGACCCGCCTCCATCTGCAGCTGGCCCCACCGTTTCGTTGTCCCCCTCCCCCGCCGTTGTTTGCCCCATCAGCCAAACAAGAGGGGCCGGGGGCTGCGGCCGGGCGGCGGGTGCTGCCCCCCGGCATCGCTCCGCTTTGTCGGGGGGCCCCTCGCCTCGGCGGCGCCGGCGGTGCCGAGCCCCCTCCTGCCCCGCGCCCCTCACCGCAGCCCGGCGCGGGCCTGGTGCCGCCGCGTCCCCGCCGCCGCCGTGGGCTGAGCGCGCCGCCAAGCCCCACGCAGCGCCCTTCACACCGCGGCGGCTGCTCCCCGCTGCAAAAGAGGCGAAACCCGCAAGAAGAGGGCAAGCTTTTCACCCGCTGTAAAGGTGCTTTAGTGCCTCGTTTTAAATTAGGCAAAAATGCGCTTGCACGCACAAAATGTCTTGTACTAAGGTAGTCATCTTTCCTGTCTTCATAATATGCCCGGGATTTGAAGAGTTCTCATCTAGAAACACCATCCTTATCATAGGGGAAAACAAGCTAATATGATGTTAAATCTTCCATTTTATCCTGTATACAACAAGGCATGCAGAGTCGAGAACTCTCAGCACACCCATGTTTAGCTTCTGGGTTTCTTTCTTTTCTTTTTTGAAATCATGCGATGTCTTTTGCTGAGATTTGGCACAGATATAGATACGTAAATAAGCATGGCTCCAGTGTGAAGAGGAAGTCCCGATATCCTCACAGAGGACAAGCCTGAGGTGTCACTTGGACTTATTTTGAGTGCATTTCCACTTTCTCCCCATTTGCTCAAATAACTTTTCAGTCGAAGAGAAATTGAAGCTGCATATTCTGTGTGATGTGATTTTAGTTTCTTCCCAGTCTTCACTTGAGAAAGCTCATACTAACTTAGAAGTAAATTGTTTCTGATACAGATCTAGGACTTGTAGGGAGGAAAAGAGAGAGAAGGAAGGAAGGAAGCAAGCAAGCAAGCAAGCAAGGTTTGAGACAATCTTGATATAAATGAGGCTGCGATTCTCATTCTCTTTGAATCTTTAAATGTTGTTGTTTCGGAAAAATAAGGATAAACAGAGGGCATTGATCTGATCGGCTTAGTTAGCCGCTCCACCTTGTGAAAAGATACAGAAACACAGAATCTAACCAGATCATATTTACATACATATTAATAAAGCTCCCGAGGTGGCAGTTCAGCCTTCACATACAGTGCAAGGATCTCTGTGAGTTCTCATTTTAGACCCATAAAAAAAAAGATAAAAAAAGGTCTTTTGGGTTTCCCTGAATATTTTTGTGCAATGGTTTTATATCATTTCTGAAAATTACATAGTTAAGTGGCATCAAATTTCTGGGTGATATAATAACTCAAAATGTGTAGTTTTTTTGTATCAAATCACTTTGCAGCCATAAACAGAGCTGCAGAACCTCAATCAGAGGAATGATTTGGTGAGGATTTTTTTTTTCATTTATGGCAAACAGTAAAATTGTTCTTGTTATCTATTCAAATATATATAAATTGCAACATTTATTGACTTGATTTTCTTTTCCACGACACTGGTGTATTGCAGGGTGCAGTGAAAGGAAGGTTTAAGAGGGTAATGTATTATCCCCTGCCCATTTCCCAAAACTTTTGGGAAAGAGGCAAAAAGGATGCAGGTTTCATTATGTTTTCAAGACATTTGCTGTCCCCTCATTTTTGGTCGCTGTCACTTGCTGATGTTTCCAGCATTGCATTTTGAAAATAAGATTCCCTCAACATTTGCATTCAAAACCTTCCCCAGAGCGCACTGCTTAGTCTGTGCTCTGTTGTTTTGTTTTGTTTTGTTTTGTTTTGTTTTGTTTTCCTGCAGACTCTCTCATTTTTCCAACCCTTTTAAGTTCTAATCCTACTAGGTAACAGCCTAAATGTTGGGGCCTTATTTTGTTCCCCAACCTTTTTTTTCGATTGAAACAAACAAAACCAATTAAAATAAGCAAAACCAAAACAATACGTCCTCCTCCCCACCCTAAATACCACAGAGCCAGCAAGCAAGAGCAGAAGAAAATCACCTATTTTTTTCCTCAGAGAAAATGCAGGATTGGGCCCTATTTGGCTATTATCCTCAGTTTAAAAGGCACGTTCCTAAAGTCACATTTTGGTCTGTTTGTGCTTCAGACTTTCAGCCAGTAGAGGTTCAGCTGTGTCTCCGCTGAAATCGCTTGCAGGACTCTCGTGGACTGTGATGAGAGCAAGATCCGTGCTTGTATTTCTAATTTGCGCGTCTCTGAAAGTCGTATGACAAATCACTTCAGCACCCTGTTGCACCCAGTGCGAGGGAAGGGATCAGCCCGCACCCTGCATGGGCTGCCGCGCTGGGGCAGGGGGAGCACCCGAACACGAGCCACGAGGCCCCTCCGCTACAGCTCAGTCCCACCGAGGTGCCACCTGTGAATCCTCATAGCACCCACGTTACGGTTGTTATTTAAAACAATAGCAATAATAATAAATAAATCGAAGGAAACGGGCAAAATCCACTGTTGCTGGGGAGGCTTTTTAAACAACAACAAAAAAAGCTGGCACATGTTCACTAACAAATTTAGTCCAAGGATTGTTTGTGTCTTTGGAAAACAAGTGCCATCGCTGCTTGGTGCAGTAAGCTGAGTTTTGTGAACCAGCACTAGTTTCACTGTACAAAAAACCCTGAAACACTCTTGGAAATTGAGGGATATCTTCCTCTTAAGAGGTAATTTTAAAACTTGTTCCGTTATGTAAATATGTAACATTGTCTCTGTCTAGAGGTTCGCTTGCAACTTGGTTTGCACAGGGAAGGGACAAAGAATCCCTTCTCCATCCTCTTCCATACATACTCCTCGGTGCTTGTAAGTCCTGGAATTTGGGAGCTGTAGAGCTCTCCTCAGCTTTCAAGTGCAAGTTTCAACCAATTTATTCTCTTTACCTCCTCAGATGATTTTAAGAGGATTTGAAATCTTTGGATTGTTTAAAATAACAAAGGCCTCTACACTCTGAGCGTGGCAATGAAATCTTCAGTTTGAACTCATGACAGAGATGTCTCAGCCTGTCTCTTGTGAATCATGAAAATCTGAACATCAGCAAAGAGAGACACCTCATTTATTCTTCTTTATTCTTACTCCTCTATGTCCTTCCTCCTTTATTTTATTTGAATAGGGTATAATGATAATAATGTATTATTATTATTATTATTATTATTATTATTATTATTATTATTATTATTATTAATTTAACTTGGGCAGGTGAACTCAAACAGGGAAGTTCATCAGTTTCTAGATGCAGCACCAGCCTCTGCAGTTTCATTATTCCTGTTGACAATTAGGGAACAGAGAAGCGCGGATGTCTGGCCTGGGAGTGCTTGTGTATTGCACCCAAATTACACATTCTTGTTCATAAAGAGTGGAACAAAGTATGAATGCGAACGTCATTGCTGGTGTCTCAGGCAACTACTCACATCTTAATTGAAAATGATCAAATAACAGCCTTCCCTTAGACACACAAACGACATGTATTGCCATGCTCATTGAAGAGGGTTGAGATGAAAAGCAAGAAGCAGCAGCTGATATTGGCCATAAGATCCCCCCAGGCTGCACGCACCGGATGGGGCTGTGTTTCCCTTCACCTCGGCTCTCCGCAAGGTGACCCCAGCGACTCCGACAGGGAGGTGCTCCTGTTTTCCCGATTGCGCTTGCCACTTCTCCAGTTTTGATTTCGCCAAGTCCCCAGATACATTGCTCTTGCTTCTGCTGGTGATCTACAGGTCAATGCCACAGTGATAGATCAGTTGTTCCTCTCACCTCAGCTGACATTTGGAAATGTAATTTAGGAGCATCAGGCCGCCTCAGTGCTGGATGGACCAAAGGTTTGATAGCACCATAGTCAAAGGCCACAGAGATGCAAAGCTTTTACAGAGCAGCAAATGAAGTCTTTTCTGAGCCAACTGTTCCACCTGGACCCCACTACAAATTATTGTTTTCAATTACCACCTGTGTACTCCTTCCCATGCAACTTATTGATGTAAAATTACAACAACACTGGTATAAATAAGTTATGCTGCGGTTGTAAAATGGAAGAAATTTTGTTGTAGCAATTATGTTCAGCAAGATGACAAAATAAATTTCCAGTGCTGTGCTTGCAGTAACCTGGGGAATTTAAACCTCATAATTTCCATTCATTTCAGATAATTTGGAGTAATTTCTATATGTAATAACTTTGTAATGAAAAACACAGCGGTACTGAAGTGATTTCAACTCTTTTTTTTTTTTTCCTATGGTATACATGGCACAAAATAAATAATAAAAATAATATTTCCTTTTTGTATGTGTTCAGTAATTCTTTCAGCAAAATCATAAACTAATACCAGGACTAAATCTCTGTCCATGAAATGAAAAATAAATTGAGTTAAAGAAAGTGAAAAAGTATGAAAGGCCGTGGATGTTTTATTGTGACTTTATTAAATTGTATCATCTCATGCTCTATGGTATCCCCAGGGGTTACAGTTCTGGGGAAGGGCAGAGAGCTAGGATAGGTACAAGTCCCTAGATCAAAAGCAGAGATGGCTGGAGCAAATTCATGCAAGAGTGTTTAATTCAACCCTTTAATTTTTAAAACAGAAACTGGAAATAATAATAATAGAACATGAGAGAGGTGTGGGAAAGTACAGGACAAAAGCAATAAGTCGCTTTGGGGCACAGATTTTCATTAGTGTATTTGATAGTAAGTTACTTAGAGACTGTAAACATGTGTAATCACAGAATATGCTCCAATACAAGGGAATAACATTTAATTAAAGATAAGAAGAAGTACTGTACATCACTGAAGAGCTGTATCTGTGTCCTACTTACTGTCACAACACAGGGCTATTACTACACAATAAATGTGAAATCACGTGCTCTGCTTTGTGGAAAACAGTGATTTCCTTGGGAAAAATAATAATACAAAACCAATAATACTGTTTTTACATTCACATCTTACTGACATCTCCAGGGGATTCATAAAGGTGAGTAGGGAATGAAATACTTCTTGCAGTGATGAGCAAAAGGAGGCATAAAAGGTGTCACTATAACCTTTGAAAGGTTATCCAACCAAACTGGGGCACAGATGTGAAAATGTAAAATTATAAAAGCTAAAAGCCAGTTATCTGAATTGCTAAAAACCCATCTGCAAATGGCATCATGATCAGTTATAGTTAAACATCATTTTTATAAACAATAGCAATATTAAAATACGTACGGTCACGTTACTACTTGGTAGTGTGGTACTGAGCTGTACAAGAAGAGGGTCAGCTTGAGTAAGTTCCCCCGGTGCCATTCAGGGATAGTACTCGAAGCTCATTCCTGCCCCTGCACACCCTTAAATTTGCAGATGCCATCTCACTCCCTTGCCGTCTTCACCGCAGCCAGTGCCGTAACCCAGCCTGCCTTTTACCTAAAGAAAAACATGAAATACAAAAGAGCCGAAGACTTCTGACAACCCACTGGAAACTTTATCTGAGGATCATGCAGCTGCAGCAAGGGGATATCAGAAAGCTGAGGTCTGCCCAGAATTCAGAGGAGAGGAAAGAAAAGGCAGTTAAGGAAAAAGTGAGACTGCAGGTTTTGGTGAACGAAAATGGGGGTTGTGAGTCTAAGCTAGTCAGGTCAGACTACTACTACACACTACTTTTAATTGGGCAAGGGGAAGAGAACATAACCAGGCTAGGCTTCAGGGCTGCAGGCTGTTACAGGAAAGCCCAAAAGAAATGAGGAATAGCTCACGTGATGGCATTAAGAAACTGGCTGGTGAGAAAAGAGAGTATTGTGAAGCGTTTGAGTAAAGGTGCGAATTGCCGGTGGCTTGCCAGAGATACTAGGAAACAGAAACATCAAATTCTACCTATTTAAAGTCTTTACACGGCCTCACAGCGTCACACATCTCTCTCAGGGAAAGAAACACTCAGAGCCTGATTTTGAAGGGGGCCCATCAACCCGCAGATAAACTAGTGCACAGATTCTCATTTTGGGGCTTAGCTCCTACTGAAATCAGTAGTCATTAGGTACCTAAATAATTTTTCAGGATCTGTTGGTGATTTATCAAATCTGTGGCACAGGGTTTACCCTAGAACAGTTTACGCCCCAGGTACCCAAGATGCATGAGTCCAGAAGCCTTACTCTTTAGCAAACACAATTCAGATCTAGAAACACAACAGGAGATATAAAGGAGGTAAAAGTCAGTCACAGTACAACAGCACACAGCAGCAGCTGGCTCCAAAGTTTTAAAAATGGAGATTCCCATCCCCAACCTTCATGCTAAAGAAATGGAAGTAGAAACAAAGTTCTAAAAACTAGAAGCAGGTGAAGGTCAACAGCAACATGTAATGGAAGGGAGCGGAAAAACTCTGATCCCTTCATCAAAAGCATCCTTAAAAGCAAATACCAAAATAAAACCCACTTGTGGTCACAAAGCTGAGGGGCTACATTTGCATAGTGGCCCCTGTGTCTCTGCATTTTTATGCAATGATGTTGCATTTACTGAGAAGAGGGAAATATCTGCTATCTCTGCAAGCCTCCACACCAAAACCCAAGAACTTTTTTTTTTTTTTGTAATCTATTTTTAAGCTTGTATATATGTATTTTTCATTCTAACTTCTCCTAGATTTCTGAATCCACTTCCAAATTACAGGTAGGGATGCATCATCTTCCATCAAGTCACCCACGAATTCACCACGTTTCCCCAAATACAGCTTTTAGGAGAATTAGTTAATAGCCTTATGCGAAGCAAACAAACATCTAAAATCAAAGCTCTATTTCCTCTGAGTCAGGTTAGACAATCTTCTCAAGTGACAATGCCCTTGCATATCAGCTGTCACGTGAAGCCCGACCCGTCCAACATTAGGCCTTTCCTGCTAAAGAAAGTGATTTACATGGAATTTTAGTTGGGACTGGGCACAAGTGGATGTATTTATTTGCTTTACTGGATATAGGTAGATGAGGTCAACCTCTAAACTGAGGGTTAAAACAATCACTGTCTTTTCTGTATTCAAATTTTAATTGAAATTGTGACCTCAAATTTAGCTATCCAGAAGCAAAAGTGTATTGGGAGGGGGAAGATAAGCAGAAATGAAGACAAAAGCAGGTGTCGTTTTACACACATAAGTAAGTCTCCTTGCATGTTAGATTATTGACTTGTTTGCAGAATCAGGGCTTTAGACTGAAGTACACCCAAGACCCCGTTTGCCTCTCCGTACAGTGATGAACACACTACCAGCGTTCGCCATGTAGTGGAGCACATAAAATAAGAGTTAAACAATGCCAACAAAATCCCCCTCACCCCATGCACAAATTAAATTCATGATGAGCAGGCCTGAGGGAGGGAAGCAGCAGTGGAGGCCTGGCATGCCATGTTAAACTGAATCTCCCTTCTGCCTACTCCTCCACCTTTCTTCTCCTCCTCCTCGCCATGTGGCATCCTACTCTCCTGCTGCTTGCCTGCTACGCCTCTGCACCCACGCCGTGAAGCACCGTACGGTCGCAGTAGCAGTGGCAGCAGCACGCTGCCAGTCCCTGCCTAATCATCCCCCATCGCGCAGCCCGTGAAGACCTGCTCTTCCCCCTTGGGCTCCCATCCCACCGACCACCGCACAACTAATTGGGGGAATTGGCCAGGCTGCTTGGGCACCTCCTGGGCGTGCTATGGTTGAGGATGCGAGGTCTAGGCAGCAGGTGGATACTCCTGACCGTGCTCTGCCCCAGAGACCCGACCGAGGCAAGTCGATGCTGCCGTTGCGGCTGTGCCTGCAGTTAGTGGGGCAGTGCAGGAGGAAACACTCAAACAATCTCCAGGAGGCGCTTGCAAGAATTATCCCCTGTTGTCTGTCGCAGCTCACTGGCATGTCTGACTGTTCTATGTCCTTTTATCAGGATTAAGCCTCATGTTCTTCATGGTGGATTTTTATCATGGTTAAGCCAGTGTGGGTCATCCATGGCGATATGGGGATGATAGCTGTTGCTTTACCAGCCTCTGCCAGGGCTGTACCCCTCTGCCACCTCCTGACTATGGTACCTGAACTTTGCTGAACTTCTCTGCGCTACCTTTCATCCTACAGGGAAAGTCACCGCAGAGGAACTGTAGGACTAGCTTGATGAAAGGTGCTGTTTTCTGGACCTCAGAGAAGGGCCAGTAACACCAGTGACAGCACTCATGGCTCTAACTAACCAAGAGACATCTTATGTCTGAACCTGAGTACAGAGGATCTCTGTTGATTCCTGCCGCACTGGGCATTGTTCTGCGATGACCAACCCAGGCGAATCAATTTATCTTTTCAGTGTAACATGTCCTGCTGCTACCATAAAGGGTAAAAAAACATGAACCCGATAGGTGCATCATGCAAAAGTGACTCTGTGGTGCATCAGCTTTCGCAGACAGAACCTGCAAGTACTCTCACCTCAGTGCACACCACTTTCTTTTGCTTGCAGAGTTGCACACAGGCACGAGGGCTGGGCACACCAGTGGGCTGGCTCTGCACAGATAGCTTGTCTTTCTAAGCTGTACCGTTGGGCTAGCACAGCTCTTCCCAATGAAGGGCTAAACGGTCCCATCAGAAAGGCAGGACTTACTAGCTGAGCCACAGATTCCTTCCGACCAAGCTGCAGGCACTGTGCTGAGCCATGAGAACAAACAGACTCGAGTTAGCAGTAGGTTGGAAATCTCTGTAAGCACACCCTACTGTGTGATGCAAACCTGCCCGAAAAGCCATATCCACAATCTCACTACCGTTTCATTGCTGCCACCTTCAGATTTTATTAAGATTTGGGCATTTTTTCATAAAAACTTCTCATTTTAAAAAAGAGCTTTTCCTAACCGCAGAGAAAAAAAGTTAACATGTGCCAAAAGCCCAGACTGTGCCAACCAAAAGGCTCAGCATTCCGGAGCAAAAAGGACCCTTTCCTAAAAGCAATGAAATGAACTAAAACAGCAAATGCTTCTTCAGTCAGTGTTTCAGGCTTACTTCAGGAATCCTGAGTGCCTGTGGTTACCACCCAGCTCTTCTTTACCAGCTGGCACTTCATGTGCTTGCAAGAATATTCATGCTGAAAACTGTCTTCACCATTCCCCACCTGGCCAGCAGCTGCTAAGATAGAAAGGTGTAGAGTGGGAGGGCAGTGGCTGACCAGAAACCATCTCCATCCCACCAGGGCACAACAGATAACAGCAGAGTTATCCGAGAAGCAGCTGACCTTTTCCTGCCTGTCACATGATGGGCCAAGCATAAACTGTGCTTGCTCCTCTCACACAGCAGAGTTCGGTGGGTGAGCTTCGGCGCCGCAGCAGCACGAACGCACCCGGCCGGTACAAGGCTGGCCCAGCGCCGCCTGGCATTCACCTGCCTTTGGCTTCTCCGACCGTTTGCATTGCACGGTGCTGTGGAAAGTAGCTGCTGCTCCCTGACAGAGCACTTGTAGGCTGCTGGATACCACTCAGATTTAACCTTACATCACCAAAGGCATATTCTCATATGCTTAAGATCTTAATTTTTCTGATGAATATTGTGAAACATTTGGATTCCCCAAAGAGGATAGTTCTGTGGCCATTTGGTATTCAAATTGCATGTCTCTGGGGCATGTGCAATTCAAACCTTTCAACTTTCTGAGATATGCCCATTGCTCTCAAGTACTGTGGATTAATAAATTTGAAGGCTACAGGCTACTTGCATAATAAAAGCAGTAGAAATTCACACAGACGTTCACACAACCAAGCCCATAGTTTCCATTCGAGTTCCAGAAAGCCATTCAGTTTTAACTTAAGGACAACAAGACCACACCAACCTTAAGTAAATTCTTTTAATAATTTATTGCTATCCTTATTAAAAAATTGCACCTTATTTCTAGCCTGTCCAGGTTTGGTTCCCTGCAGACTGATCTCACCAATTGGTTTGGGTTAGAGTAAAGAATTATATCCTTCTCCCCATACAGATACTTCTAGTCAGGAAGCTTCTGAACTTTCTCATCAATAAATCAGTTTTGGCCCCTCAGTAAAAGGTGTGGAATACAGAATTCAAAATGCTGCTCTTTCCTCTTTTTGCAGCATTCAAAAAATTGTACAAGCTTTCCTTGACACTGCTAAAAAGAAAGAAAACTGATGCCCTCACATTGTTAGCTGAGCCAAAGAAATCATTCAGCGAGAACCAAAGTAGATTTGTTGTACATAACAGTCCTAGACAGCTTGTTTTATTTATTTAAATGGACCAGTGAAAGAAGGATTTCCAAAATCCATTTTAGAACCACTGAGCTGTGCTATAACCAACTTGCATCAAAAGTAGATTTACTGAGGAGGTTAAAAAGGCTCAACCCTATTCCTCCCTAATTAGTTCTAATCAGTGAAAGATATTCCTGCCGCAGATTAAGAGAATTGCCACATCACTGCAGAGCCCCCATATCCATATCCATATCCATATCCATATCCATATCCATATCCATATCCATATCATCACTGTTGACTCTCCTGCCTGCACAATCAGGTGATTTCTCATGTCCTCCCTCTCCTTTGGTTACTACCTGCTTGTTGTCTCAAACCAGAGGGTGCCCAGGGGTTTTCTCTCTCAGCAACTTCTGCCCTTTGAAAATACTACGGGGGTGGGGGGAGGGGAGTGGAAATTACATTTTTTAGGGATATGCATACTTTTCAAAATCTGGCCCCAAAATGCTGCTGGCCAGCGCATGGGGTTGGGACCTATGAGAAGCAGGTGCCCTTCGTAACAACCATGGTCAGCATCGTATCACCAACCAGCTTAACAAACTTCTATTTTTTTCTTAGATTCTAGGTTAAATATTACTTAGAACAGAACAAGATACAGTTCTCAGTACACAAGAAACTGATTTATGCTGCATAAACACTTTGTGGGAGGGACCATCTTCTTGAATCTTGCTTGTATCTTGCCAGCACAAAAAATTTCCTTTGAAGAATATTGAGGAACAGAAATACTCAAAGATAATTAAATAATGTATTTTTAATTCACTGTTGTTACATAGATGTCTTTTTTCAATTCATGCTTCAAAATTGTATTTGCAACAAAATACACATTTAAATGTATGTTTTATGCTTTATTTAGTATTCATTTGAATTAAAAAAACAGATGTTCAACAAGGCCGTGTTTTAGAGTTAGGCTATCTGTGCTGCCTTATATTTATCAGCAGGACTGCACATCTTACTTTCTATCTATTTACCTCCTATGATTTCTCAAAGGAATTGTTTTATACATTCTTTAACACAGGTCAGTTGAGCTATTTTGATAGTGAGAGGCAAGTTTTACTTAGGTGAAGTTTTTTTTTTAAGATTTCATTAAAAAGGGCATAGCTGATTCCTCTGAAAGTTCAACTGTGACAAAGTGAGGATTATTGTGTTGTTATCTTTCTTTCATTGATAATTTTAGTATGTCAGTTACACTGAAATAAATCATACCTATATAGGAAGTTATAGGTATTTATATACACTGATGCTAAACGAGGAGACAGTCGGTCCCACTCTGATTTCACTCGAACTAATTCAGATGGAATTGCTTCAGGTATGAGATGGCATAACTGATTTAGAATTCAACTCGTAATCTGCAACGAGATATGTGAAAATATGTGGCCACATGCCAGGTACAGTAGGCAAACCACAAATTTAGCCATCGATTTAAAATACGAGATAAGGAAATAATGTTTGATGATTATATAAATTAACAGTATAAGATCTATTGTGAAATACACAACGCATTTTCTAGAACAGTAACATATGAGTTCTGGACCTGATTCATCTCTGTCTTATACTTTGTTGAAACAGGCAAACGTGTCCAAAAGCAAATGTAAAAAGCTACCGGGTCAGTATGGAGTGTTTTATCCCTGCTTTACCCATTATACAAGACGCACAGCAATGCACAGTCAGGAGGTCTCCGATCGCAGTGCAGAAAGCACTGCAGACGCAGAAAGAACCTGGCCTGGGCCAGGTTCTCTGGGCAATGATATCATTTCACCATCGTGACGGAGCAAAGGGAACAGAACTGTGCCCTTTTGTCCTGTTTGAGTCCTGGACATGGCCCGCAGAGACAGGATATCTCCTGTGACAGACGGAGGGTACTCAAGGTTTGTACTGTGATCAGAGCAAGGCCGTGCCCTGCCCTGGTGTTCTGCACTGGGTGGTAATCTTGAATGCCAACTATTATAAACTCAAAGCGATAACATCTCTAGTTTCATGGATTTATTGTCATTGCCAGCATTGCCCATTGGCCTCAGGATGGTTTTATTGTACATCACCGCAATGTGGCCACATTTCTGCAGGTTAGAATTGCTGCTTATCAGGTCTTTGAATGACATTGCAGATGGCTTCATAACCCAGCTGGAACTGACCTGGCCACCAGCGGAGGGGCAGGGACCGTGCTGCAGGCTGGCAGCCACGTCCTCCTGGGTGTGTGCTCGGACGGGCCCTCAAGCTGCTGAAGTCACCCTGCAGATAACAGAAAGATATTACGCTTTTTTAATTCCCCAGGCAGTTGCAGGACTTGTCAAATGGTCTCGTTCTCCACCTCTCTTGCATTTTTGCCCTTGCCAGGCATTTTTCTTTCAGCCTTTCTTATTGTTTCACTACAGAGAGCCTACAAAGGGCTCTGCTGCCTGCATTACTGTTAGGCGGTTGCCTCCTGCAATGGAATCATGTGTCCTGCAGATGATCTTGTCTCCATTTAGGGAATGTTTAACATCTCCAGAGCTACAGATTTTGCAGCTCTGTAATACAAGTGTCTATATCAGCTGCTCTTTCTTGGGGTGGGGCAAAAAACACAATATTTCTCCAGAGTCTCATTCTGTCTGCAGGGTCATGATTCTAATCAAACCCCTTTATCAGCTATTCCAGTGTTTCAGGCATTGTTCCTGGCAACAGCATCTCACTTGCTTCTTGTCCTTTAATTCCCAGTGAGACAGTAAAAATCTCTACCTTCATTTTCTCATCTTTATCTCCCATGGTCAGCTTTGCATACAGACTTGATTCTGGCTTCCATGCTCCTGCAAGGTTTTTTGTGTCCCTTTATATTACTTGTTTGCTCTGTTTCTAGCTGCTGCTCTGTAAACTCACTCTTCTTTCCTTGCTGTGGGTCTCACCACTTGGGTTCATGTACCACATGCTAGGTAACGCTGTGAGAGGGCTGTAGTACTTCTAGGCGTGGTTCTCTTTTAAGACAATTTCAGTGTTTATACTGATATGCTAAGGACACTGACTTCCTGGTGCCACTAAGGCCTTCTGCTCTGCAGGCTGTGTCCCCTTTCCATGCTCCCAGAAGGCTGCTCAAAGCATCTGATGGGGCATCGTCTGTGACAGCAGCCCAGAGCTGCTCCCAGCAGTGGTGGAGTGGGTGTGGGACATGAAGTGATGAAGAGTCCTCGTTCTTTCATTCTCCATTTGGACACAGTGAAGGGTCAGGGCCTGGGTCTTGAACCAGACTGCAGGATAAAACTGGCCAGATATGATGAGACTGGCCAGGCACAATACATATGGCCTGTCTGATCAGATGCACAGGTCTACAGAGTCTAAACTGTGTCATCACCGGGGAGAAATAGGCATTTTAAGGGTGCACTTCACTTCAGCCTAAAATGCTTTTGAAGAACTGTTCCCCCAGATGCTTGTTTCTCCACATCCTTCCGAGGACAAACTCGTTGCCTGCACGTGGCCAAATGGCTGTCCCCGGTCCGTCTGTCTGGCACTTGCTGCTTAGCGCTGCTTCGGCTTCCATGCCTCTTGCAAGTACACAATGGCAGGGAACACCTTTTTAATGCTTTTTGCTTGAAGTGAAGGAGACTCTAGTCATGCCCACAGACTGAGGTGAAAATATTGACCTTACCTATCCCTCCTGGACGATATCTGAGCTCAGGATCAGGCTCCAGAATAGAGATAGCATGAGAAAAGAGGTCTGGAAAAGAAGGAACCTTGGAGGAATGATCCAGGGAAGAAGAATCATTTTGGTGTGTTCTGCTGCGTGGAAGAAGGATAATAATCTGTTGTTCCTTAATACTCAAGAAAAAGTAGAAAACTTACTTTCTGCTGCCTGCTGCAAATATTCAGGGGCCAACTCTGCTGTGTGTTGCAACCTTTGATGTACTTTGATGGTCAGCTTTCCTGACTCAGTGCAGCTACCCCAGTATAAAATCAGCAACAGAATAAAGAAGCAGGCCATACATTTTTAAAAAAATAGATGAAAAAAATAGATGAATGAAAAGACCTGCTCCCCTGATGTTAATGGAAGGTTTCTTTGCATTTAATACTATGGAGAAAATTTGTCCAAGAGCAATTCAACCAAATGTAAATATTGCCCCCTACTAGTACTGCCAAGATCAATGAGAAGCTGGATTAGCTGTCTCATAAGTGTTACTATTTAAGTTAGATCAATGCTGGAGCTGGTTGCATGTATGCACCTGATTTTCTAATGTTTTTATTTTAATTTTTTTTCTTGTTAATTTCCTCTCTGTGAAGGTAATGCTGATGAAAGCTCTTAGGTTAAAATCTCAGGAAACTGAGGTCGTCTGGTTATCCCCAGAGCAGCTTCAGGTGTAGCATGAACATGTCCGGGGATATTTCCAGGAGACAGGCCCCCAGGTAACTCCCATTTGATGCCCCCTGGGTTATTGGTCAGCGTGATGAAGATACGTGTGCAAATTATGGGGTTTGTCCATATCCCAAGGTTTTCTCACTCAAACTGGTAGCTCAAGAAGTTAATTCATCACAGTTCATGTCAACTTAGGTCTTTATGGCTATATCAAATTGTTTAGTGAACACAATAAAGAAGTGGGAATTGACTTTGATGACATACTCGTGCATTTTGTATTCATTTTCCACAAGCACATGTAGAGGAGAAATGTTTGTTTCCTCCTTCCAAGAACACTCTCAGAAAGGGAATCCTGCAGTATCTACCAAGAATGTTGCACCCTGATCCAGCCAAGCAATTAAGCATGTGCTTAAAATTATAAATTATCCTACGGACTGATGTCCTCTTCTATAACCAGGACACCTTTTTCCTGTGCTGCTTTTTCATTCTGTGATTATAAATCATCAAAGTAGTGGAAAATAAGGCAGAGACACAGGGCACGCTTACACCACAAGCGCACAAATGTCTCACTCCACACAGCTAATTCCAGAACTGGCTATCTGGGGCTGCAAGTATATTTGTGCATGACCGCTCCTGAATCCAAACTCTTTCATCTACTTCTTAGCTCTGCGCAGTTTGGGCCTCTGGCTGGAGCCAGTGATCTTTGCCCAAGTGCCTCTGCATGGCACAGATCCCATGCATGTGCCCATAAATGCCATATAATGCAAGGACTTTCCTTGGGGTTTTCCTATACATAGGTCAAAAGGAGTTCAACACTGATTCTTTGGAAAAAGCATGCGAGACCAGGCCCCGCAGGGACCCTGGGGCAGCTGAAGCATCATTTTAGAGCATCTCAGGATGGAGGCAGCAGTGCCAAAGCTTTAGGGGAAATCTGCGCCACATGGAGCAAAAATGGTTCTGGACACCCTGAGAAGCCTTAAAAGCAATATGACATTTTGTCAAATTTAATCCAATTCCACATATTTTGCCATTGCTTTCCAAACTTCGTTGTCCTATGAATTTGGCAACTTTTTCTTGTCTACCCTTACAAAATAGGATCAGCTTTCAAAAAGAAATGTGCCCAAGCAAAATCTACGCCTTTCTTGCCAGCAATTATGGGAACATTTTCCATTTCCTTTGCCTTTCTCTAAGAGTCTTGTCCCTTACTCTTCAAACAGCACATTCAGTCCTTCACCCTGATCTCCTCCAAAAGGATTTACTACCCAGGGAATTTCCTGAACTTTCTCTTTTGGAATCTGAATTTCCTTCAAAGAAATGAATGCAGTTTTGAAAAACAGGTTTTACTTATTATTGAGATAAAATATCTTTCTTCTATACAGCAATGAAAAGGTGGTATCTCTGATGTGGGTAAAAGATCTAAATAACTCATACAATCCAGTAATGATCGAAGGAGCACTGAGATGTATAAGCAGTCTCTCACAGGTGTATTCATACCTTGTCACCTGCTGAATGGACTCTGAACTGCTAAGTTGTGTTGCATAAATTCAAAAAGAGCTGGGAATTGAATGTTGTTCTGAGAATCTGAGAACTAGGACGCTGTTGTCACAGTATAGCAGCAATTCTAAAGATTCCCTGAGCCAACACTCTTGCTATATTTTGTATTTTCATGCTTTTCTTTGTAGAGATTTCCCCCCCCCCCCCCACAAATTACATCAATGAAAGGATTAAGTGGTATGAGGGGAGAGGTAACTATCCAAGGAAGTAAGCTAATACTTCTGTGAGTCATAAGCTGTCTTACCAGACCAGTCCTGAGAGCAAAGAGAGCTACAGGAATGTCTATTTTAGTCCCCCCAAAAAAAATAAGTTTGGAGAAGGGAACATTTCTGCACAGATTGTCACTACTTCGTGAATGCTCACTGAAAAAGCCATGAATCTGGTACAGCTCAACAGCAGACAACTTTTGAGGAAAGCTTATTCTCTGGCCGTGAATTATGCACAGATAATTATACTGTTCTCTTTTGGCAGCCCACTCCGTGGTTCCCATCTTGGCACATCATCTTCTCTTCCAAGTCATACATCCATTAGCTCAAGCCTGAGAGCCCTTCCCCAGGTCACACGCATGACACCCTCTGAAGGAGTGGGACCATGATGACAATTTGTCAGATATGATAACTAACAAATTAGTGCCTCGCGTTGCCGTCAATGTTTGGGGTTTCTGATACAGTGCATGCAGAGCTGTTCATTAGGCATGTTTGACAGAGGGTGGGAGTGGAGAGGTTGTTTTGTCTTCCTTCACTTTTAATTCTGACAATTGCAAATACGCTGCAGGCTTCTCAGCTCAAACGCTCGTTGCACTATCCTGGCTAAATCCTAGAGTGGAGGAGAAATGAGCTCTCTTGGGTGACCACTCCAGCGTGTAGGAGTGAAGCATCCTTTTCATATTCTGTCAGTGCTACAGTAACAGCAAAAATCTTTCAAAACATCCTTCATGTATATATTCAAATTCCTCATACTTTTATTCCTCTTTAGGAACATAAGATCATTGGAGACATCCTAGTTCTAACAAGTATTGTGGAAATACATTGTCAAAGCCTTTTAAAATGTTCCCTTAGATACCTCATCTTTAGAGGCAGCCCAGCTTTCAGCAGCTGTGAGGGGCAGCAGTTAGCTGCAACTGTTACAATTTGTTGCAGCTCAGCCTCCTGGAATAATTCCTGTCAATGAATCATTATGGATTAGACCATACTTAAAAGGTTAATTTATATACAACTGCTGAAGCTTGTATTGACCCTTCCTGCACTGGTCTGAGGCACTGAATGTTTTATTGCCTCTCTGTATAAACAAAAGTTCCAGATAACTGCATATCCTTGACAAGATGTGCTTAACCCTTTCGGCGATGGGGAAGCTTTCGGAAATGGCTCTGCTTGTGAGGAGGTCAGGAACAGTGTGCAGAAAGACGGTTTGGTGACGTACCTATACCTCCTATTTTGGCGTTCCCTCTGCACTTGCAAAGGCCATTCATTTCCAGCACAGTAGTGCCAAACTAGATTTTGTAGTAATGTGTCTCCAATAAAAATATAAGAGAAAAAGGTGTGCAAGGAGAGGTAAAATCTTTCATTAAATGAAATGCTGTGATTTAAGGGGTATGCTTATTGTTTGTTGCTTTTGCTTTGGCCTGGAGGAAGGAGTTATGAGCCTGAAAGGTAGTCCATTTCTTTCTACCTCTGTCTTCTACCTAATAAAATATGACTCGTTCCTATAAACCTCATGTCACCAGCATGGCTTAGCTATAAGTACCTGTTAGGGTCTTAAGTGTTATTCATGAATAAAGTTAAAATATGTCACGGTCATTTCTCCACATCATAGCCATAAAATGACGTGCAGTGTTTAGGTACCAAAGATATGCTTTAATCCCCCAAACATGTATGATTCTAGTATGATTTGGGAAAATAATTGAAACAGACTTTGCAGCATAAGCTTAAGAGTGATTTAAACATCTACAGTTACTCTGTGCAACAGAGATGTGAATCACCTGTGTTTGCAATCCTTCATGGCCTTTTCAGCCATCCTTTTTTTGTGTCAGCTGCTGCAGCAGTGCAACCTGATTCTTCCTGCAGAATCACCTCTTGATACTGTGGACAGGACCTCTGCCGTCCTGAAATGACTGCTGAGGGAAAACCAGATGTGAGACTCTCTGGACTAGATCCACCGTGGGACAAAGACTCAGCATTGCACTGCTGGATTTCCAGATGCTCAGACGTCTGTGGGAAACCGTAATCCCGGTGTAGGCAGCCTAAGCTCCTAAGCAGGTGGAGTTACACATCCAGCATGGGGTTCAAAAGCTAAGGATTCACATGGCCAGGCAACGTGTGCCCCAGGGAGAGCCCTGGTCTCCAGGTCAAGGAGTGTACTCCAGCTCATGCCTGCACCTTCTCCCAGCTGGTGCATACCTTGTTCCAATGGCTATCCCACAGCTCTTTGCATCTACACAGATCAGGACTCTTTAGCATGCTTTACACACCATGCTTCCTACTCTTCCATCTGGTTTATTGGTCGGTCACACCATCTCACGCACACCCCCTGATTTCATTATATATATAGTGCCCATCCACCATGCATGCTCTCAGCCATCCGTTTCTCAGGCATCTACCACCCACTTGGGAAAACATATTCCTTGCTGCTGCTGCTCTTCCTGTGGTTTGAGAGGCAAAGATATGGGGCGCAAGACCGATGTCAAGTCCTTCCTAAATGGTGAGATTTAACCCTTCTGGAGTCATTTCAGACCCGTACAGACCGTGTTTGCCAGGAACCAGAAACATTTTTCCTCCTCTCTCCCTTCTGACACTGGTCTGGATCATAGCAATGATCTACAACTTTTTCACAACTTAGGCTGTATTTGAAGGGAAAAGGCCATCACCCTCTCTTCTGCATGCGATACCAGCCCTCACAGTGTCGGGGTATAGTGAACACTATTGTTGCATGGGTTGTGTCACTCTACGTGGATACTGAGGTCCCTGAACTCCTGTAAGACAGATGTTTCCGGAGCCGGCAGGAGTCTGTAAGTCATTCTTAATTCACCTATGTACATAGGAGCAATGCTGATACAGGCAGCACTGCTTCCTGAGATGGGAGAAAATGCGCAAGGCCATCTGCACACATGCAGCTCAGAGCTAAAACCAACAAGGTCTTAACACACAACACCTTGGTCTACCCAGCTTAAACTGAGCTACCTTATCAGTACTCATAAACCCTACCCTCACGTATCTAACAGTAGTCCTCTCTTCACCCAACACAGTAGAGCATTGTTCTCCTTTAGATACACAAGATATAAGCAAGACCGTTGTTTCCCCTTCCCATACAACCAGAAAGCACAAGCATCTTGGCCTGCTGTAAAATATAAACACCATCCCTGACACATAGAAATACAAGTGTCTATCCTCTTTTCCCCACAATAACAATTTCCTATGAAGATATAGAAACGGTTTTTATTTCCCACTTGCAAACAAGCATTTTTCCCAAGTCCCGTGCTAAGAAGTTCTTCTCCTTCATCTATGAGATTATCACAGAGCCAAAAGTGCTCCTTCACAAAGGCCAAGTATCACGTCTATATAGTGGAAGGCCTCCATTAAACCTAGCGTCAAACTTCCCTGGGCAGCTAAGCAGTACCACTTGGCTGCTGTTTGCCCCTGTATCTCTGCCCTGTATGAAGAACCTATATCTCCCCCATACTCAAGTGACCGTATAACCCACTGCTGTCCTTCCCAAGGGTATCCACTCATGTGAACAGAGAAGAAAAGGAACTAAAAGGACCTCCCCAGGTCCTTGAAGAAAAGGAGGTGGCACACCACTTTATACCAAAATATAAATTTAATTCCAACTATTCACTCAAATCAGGTAAAAGCTGCCAGGCTGCTAAAAATAAAAGCAATACCACTCTGGACAACAACAAAAACAACTCTGTGTGCCCAGGGTGCCATGCCATAGCACATCACTGTTGGCCAAGTCACTAGCTGGATTGGAAGGGCTGGTGGTTAGCACAGTCAGGCTTTCAGAGGCTTAGCTATGGGAGTGTGACTGAACAAGTAAAGAGCACCTCTTGATCCTGCTCCTGTTCCCTCATCACCTCTTCTAGGTGGTGAGGAAATCTGATGCCTGTTGGGTCAGTTTTGCTTAGGGAGGGCTCACTCACTGCTTATTGTCACATCCATGCCCAGCTCTTGGCTTCCAAGGATTGATCTCTGATGTGGTGGGTTATTCTTGCAGGAGTGTTCCTGGCAGCACCATACGGTTCAGGAGCAGAGTATGCTGCACAAATTGCTCGCACCAGCATTCATGGGTGAGTGGAGAATGGCAGGAGAAAGTAGGATGGGGTGATCTTAATTCTGTCATGGCCCATGGGTAGAGTCTGGTTCCCAGATTCTCTGGGTTTCCCGCGTACCCCCATCTCAGGCTCAGAGGGCTGTGCAGAACTGCTCCACAGCTGACCCTACAGCTGGTACAGCTCAGCATAGCACAGTAAAGGGCTGCACTGCAAATGCTTTGCAGCCTTTCCTTCATGAAGAGCTGCTCACCAGCTAGCCCTGGTAACTCCTGTGGGACCACTAGCCTCTGTCTTCAGGTTTCTTCCCAGAGGAAGTTGCTTCATTCCCAGCTGAAGCCTGGGAGTTATACAAATGTGTGGGAAGTGGATGACTGTAGGAATTAGAGTCCTGCAGTGAAATAGAGATCCAGCCAAATCCAGCACAGTACCAGTCACACCGTAGAAACCAGCACTTTGAAGGCATAAGTATTTCTGCTACACAAAGCAACAGAGCCTAAACCTTGCCTCCCAAAAGTAGTTAACGATCCATTTCTGTTTGAAACTGTGAGCCCCCTTAGGTTTTAGAAGCCTAAAGCAGGTCAGTCTTTTCTCATAAAAACCACGCACAGAGAGGAACAACTCCTCCCATACCCCAATACGCGCCATAGAAAGGGAAGTTTGCTTTCCTGTTCCCGTCCTGCCTGATCTTAAGGCCAGGCTTGCCCTAAGAAGAGGCCTAATCTTCCATAAACTGTTTTCAGCAGTGAATAAGATGTGTCTCTTGTGGAAGCCTTTCCACTTGTTGTAGATAATAAAATATTTATTTGCCCAGAGATTTGAGCCTCTCTCTTCCCTGTTTCACATTAGTGTGCTAATCCCTGGCAGTAGAGTAAGTCTCTCTCTCCCTCACGTGTGTGCAAGTGCTCTCCTCCTTCGGCTCAATGGATATTTATTTTTCATACAAAGTAGACTAACTGGAAGACCAGACTGTCTAATTACCTGGGGGCAGAGCATAATGCTGACGTGATGCATGTGAAGCAGATAAGGAGTTTAAAAGGTGGTCTCCCACTTCCCCTTACAGATGTTGCAACTGCCATTGGGTCAAGTGGGATACCTGTTGTATGTCTTGGCAGTTACCTCTGGCCCAAATACAGTGGGCACTTACACAGTTTTCAGTGTAATTCTGCTCCTCTAATAAGACTTCCTCTAATGGAAATTTACTCTTTTAATGGGACTGAAGTCACATTTGGCTAATATCCAATCTGTTCCCTTAAAAATGCCAAGGAGTTTAGGGATCATGAAAACTCAAAGCCACATCCACCTCCTTTTCTCTCGCCTTAGATGATCCCTCCCTTCCAAACAGAAGAGAAAAGTTCGAGCACATTCTTCCTTCTGACGCGGACCTCTTTCTGGGGGATTGCAGTCTTCAGCCTGAGAATTTCTGTCATCTAAATTTCTGAATGCAAGGCTGACACAAAAAGAAGTTTTCAAAGACCTTTCTGAAATTGCTGCATATTTGCTGGACTTGGAAATAAGCAGAAATCTCAACTATATCGTGAGTGCCTTGTTCTTGATACCAAACAGCGTAAGCAGTTCTCATAGGACCACTTATAAGAGTGGATAATTATACACATAAGCAAGAAGACCACAATTTTTCCCCAGAAGATCTTTCAAATTTCAAGGCAGGACAAGTCCTGCTCCTGATAACCTCTCCCCAAAGGAATCTTCCATTGTAAATACCTTGAAAGTTGGCGGTACCTAGAATGCTACTGAGAGCATTTTTCCAGCACTGCAAAAAAAAATTGTCATGACAACATATTATTAATAACTAAACCTGCTGCTGTTCTTCCTCTGTGGCACCAAAATGCTTGAAACTACTTAAAGCAGCAAAGATAATAATCTGTTTAATAAACATGTTTGATTGTGTAAGACAGTGCTTCTTAAGCTTTTCCTGTTGAAGGATCACCTAATCTGTGTTAAAAACAAAAGAACAACCAGGGGAAATCTGAACACTTTTGGAAGTCAAGTTCATTTATTTTTGTCAAATTGTTCTGTTTCTTGGTTTGTGAATGAAAGAAAGTGCATATTCAAGAATTTATCATCTTTGTTTTTTGCAGTATGCCTATAGATTACCCTCTGATGTCTTCTGGACCAGTGTTGGCTCCAGGGCCCCACAGGGGCTCGGGCGACAGGATGCTTCAGCAGCTTAGTAACGAGAATTACTGATGCTTTTTGCCTTGGTTACTGGTTCAGATACAACCCTGGTTTGTAACTATCCACCTCTAATACCTACTCTCAATAAGCTGACTGATATCTCAGACATGACCCATTAGGATTAGCTTAGTTAAAGCTCCACCGACCAGTGTGGTTGTAGGGTGCTTATTTTGAATGCAGGCCAGCAAGGCCGTGAGTAGTGTTAATGACTGACCATCTATGGCAGATCTCTTCTACCCTTGGTTTCCGTAACAGGAAGTGTGCTGATGGCTGCCTACGAATAGCTGCAGTCTCTAATGTACACAGGACTTTAGGGCACTACCTGCTGCATAAGAAACCTCATCCCAAATGCTAGCAGCTGCAGCCATCAGGCTGGGGTTCGCACGAGCTCTTCCTTTCAAAGTAGGGCTGTGAAGCAGGCTGGCAGGATGTGCGACAGAAGTTTGCACAGCCGTCCTATAACCTGCGCCTATGTTGTGACTGAATATGTGCCCTCGGGTCTGCAGCAAGCAATATATAGTCTTTCTTTAAAAAAATGTGTTGTATTGGAAAGCATTTACTGTACTACAAACCAGTAAATGGGTGTGTCTGTTGAAACTCTGAGTCATTTCTCAAGTCCACTCCAAAGCCAAGTCGTTTAAGTCCTAACGGGCAAAGGAGCAGTTAAGCAATTACTGCAGCACTGCAGTCCACGCTGCTGATAAAAGAGAAGGTCTCAGGCTTGTTGTCAAAGCTCAGAGAAATGACTGTCCCTGCTTTGGTATTAATCAACAAGGTTAAGGTTTTAATTCACACCCTTGTCAATTTTGCTGCTATAGGATGTTAAATAAAATTGGATACAGACTCCTTCCAGCTAACCCAAGTTATAATTATTGGTCAAAAGTCACAATGCCAGACACATTTATTGTTAGTTATCTCAGTAATCTTTAACCTTCCATGGCAAAAGATCTCTAAAGAGAAATAGAAAACAAACAAGGGTTGGGCGTTAAAACGTAATGACTCAACTGAACCTGAGCTAGGTTAAGGCACTGTTTTCTCTTCTTTTGTTTTAAATGTCCCTCCAAGCTTGTAAAGCAAGCTTGACCTGTATCTGGACACAAGAAATGTTAGCTTAATAGGGATTTTGTTCACGGAGCGTCTTTGAAAGCGTTAGGTTCTCTGGGATTCATGGGTCTGATCCATCAAAAACAAAAACATCCCTTATCGGTGTGGGATATCTTCTGCTTAAAAGTCTGATTTGAACTGAAGATGTTCACTAAATCTGTGCATAGTTTGCAACCTGTTTGTTAGGTACTGAAAGGGTAGATACTTCAGATACCATGGGAAAAGCTCTGAAAAGGTGTATAGCACTATGCTGAATTCATATGCCACTTGATATTATGTGCACCAGAGCACATAAGGTATGTCCAGAGAGAGATCACTCACCTATTCCTTAAATATGCAAACTGAATCATGAAATGTCACTGGTACAACTGAACTAGACAGCATTTCTGCCAGCAAGGCAGATGAGCTTGAGTTTAAAGCACTGAGGAGACTTGGGCTCTAACCTTAACAATGACTTTTTATTTGACCACAAGCCAACTAATTACTCGGTTAATCTTTGCAAGGTGATGTGAGGTCTTTGAGTAAAAATACAAGAACAAAGTGTGATATAGATTTCTGTTGATCCATAATGTCTCTGAATAGTATTGAAAACAGAGCTGTGTGAAACACTATGATTTCATTTCACAGGGATTCATTTGACTGGGTCTGCAAAGGATTTGCACACGTGGGTTTTGTTTTGACTTTTGGAGTTCAAAAAATCCAGCTTTGGCCCTAACACTAGGAAAATCAGTGGGATTACTGAGATACTTGCAAGTAAGATGTTCAAAGTCTCGATGAACTGAGTTGGTGGCTAATAAAATTGCAAGAACTGAGAGAATGTTAGATTTCTGCTTTTTCTTTTTTTTTTTTTTCCTGGAATGAATCACCTACTTTCACCTCATTTTGAATTGGCATCATGAGAGAATACTTTTGTCAGGTTTTTTAATCCAAACCTGTGAGTTCTCCTAGCTCCTAAACACTGTGGAAGTAGTTTTAGAAATTCAGGCAGACTAGACAGAGAAAGAGAGAAAAGGAGAGTGCAAGGGAAAGAAAGAGAGAAATTTCTCAAAGGGCTAGCAAATCTCAGTCACCTTTTGACAAACGTGGTCTGAGTTCCAAGCTGGTGATGAAACCTGAAGCCAGGCAAGTTTCTTGTGATTTGGGGTTCTGCTATGAACATTTTGCACAGCTCTAGCTGAAAGGATCTGTCCTGCTGTGCTGCACTCTGTGCCCTGTGTGCAGTGCATTTGTCACTGTGCAGAACAGAGCAGGGGAGTACAGATCAAAGGCAGCAGAGAAAGATGGGCTCAGCAGCAGCTGAGGATCAAGGTGCCCCTTAAAGTTTTTGTGTTGTGCTGTTTGTTGTGAAATATTTTTATTCGGGGGTGCGGGGTGGGAGGGGTGCGGGGAAGATAGCAAGAAGACTCTGCGGCCCCGGAGGTCTGTTTTACACTGGTCTTTTCTGTCCTTTGCTCATTGTGCCTTCTTATCAATTAATGCCCTAGTGCCCATACAGAAGTACAGTTGCGGTCTCTGCACACAGAAAATCAGTCATCTGATTCCTTTCTGGACAATCCTTTGTCTTCCAGAGTAAGCCAGCTCTGGGAGCCTATTTCCAAAATAGTGCTTGTGTGGCTAGAAAGGAAGGAGCGGGATTAATTTCTATTGCCCTGCTTATGTGCCGAGATCTTCAGGCAATCAGAAACATCACCTGCAAATCTTCCTGACAGTACAATTTTGCCCATAGCTATAGGATTCAGTCATACACAACACATCCTTCTAGTCTTGCTGCTCTTAGAACAGTGCCAGGCACATTTGCTGTTTGCATTATGCTTAATTCATAGACTCAGCATTTGGCATTGTTTGTAAGTCTATATCATTATCTTTGTTCATATTGACATCAGAAGCTCTCCTTCGTTTGTGTGTGTGTGTGTGTGTGTGTGTGTGTCTATGAGCTCGGTGGAGCCGCTCTATCAATCAATCAAGCAAGCAGGCAATCAGTCAATGTACAAGTATCTGAAGCTGCTATATACAACAAGAGAGTATGTCAGGCAGATACCTGGGTTCTAATTAGGACGAGGTATCATTCTAATTTCTCTGACTTGGTCTGTACTTCATAGGACCTGGGGAAGTTCTTTGTCATTAACATGTCAATAAAGCAATACAAATGAGGCTGGAGGGAAATATCAGATCCCAGAACCACAGTGTCAGCCCCAGTCTCTGATGCATTCTTTTGCTGGGGGGTGAGGGGGGGGATGCACTTTCAGACGTAGTTGATCAAAGAAATATCATATACAATAGATTCTCTTTTCTTCACTCTAGCGACTGGGTGGCCCATTGAGATTGATTGAATTTTATGAATTAAGCGAAGAAGTGAACGCACAATGACAAGGAGGTTGTATTACAAAAGCTGAGATGCCAGATTCTGCATACGTTAAGCCGATGTCAGTTGGGAATAATTCCGCTGACAGCAATGGAGTTACACTAGATTTCTTCTGAGGCAGCTTGGATCTGGCCTGCTTTGTTTTTTGATGGCTGTAATTTAGTTTAATTATTTATGCTAACACTTTTTGCCATATTTTAAATGTTCTATGATATATTTTCTGAAGGTAGAAAAAATTTAGTAATATAGGTCATTACTGCAACATTAACACTATTAAATCTTTGGAGGGGAGGAAGCCCCACTGCTGATGGTGTTAAATTGATAACGTATGTAGATTAGCACAGAGCTGGATTAAAAAAATGTGCCACTCTAAAAGCAGGGGGAAAAGGCCGATTCCCCTTAATGCCTGGCAGAATTTGTAAATATCAAAATCACGCCTTCATGTTTTTCTCTTTTGTGATAACTGTAAAATAGAATTAAAAATAATGAAGAAAGTGTAGAGATCTCAAAAACACACATTTAGTCTTAAAAGTCTTAATCTAAAAATTCTTCCCGTGTTTTTTCCTTCCCCGGCCTCCTGTCAATTTCTCCACTGTAGTGACGACAAAGAAAAAAAGCAAAAGAATATTAGAAATAATAGCTTTGAAGATTGTAGAAGCTGGGTAAGCTTCTATGATTTTGCTCAGTAAATTCTAATTCTTTTTTCTTAGGTGGTTGCATAACACGAATAACTTTAGGGAAGAGCTGCTCTGTTCATGAGATTTAGGGATCGCTTAATGCATGAATGAACTGCTGCCATCTTCTGACTTTTCTGAGTTCTGCAAATTAAAAAGACAACTTCCTACTGTAATCAAGTGCCCTGGGGAAAATACTTGCAGTGTTAGAACTTGGTGGCACCAAGGGCTTTATTTTTAAATCACATTTTAAAAGATGATAAAGCTGTCCTAGTGTCCTTTACACATGTATACAAAAGTAAGCTTCAAAATGGGGTAAGGTGTATTGGAAGGATACCACTGAGAAGCAGATGAACACTTTCAGCTCTGCCTGAAAAATGTTCTTAATCATAAAGTTAGAGCCTGATTTGATCCTCTACTGCCATACGGGCAACTCCACTAAACCATTGGGCAATGCCTATGTATAACAGGGGATAAAAACATGGCTTAAGGATCTGAAGGCAACATTGAAATTATGATGTCATTTGATAGTACAAACGCTAAAGGGAAAGCTTATACTTTACCCTTTTGGAAGATGGAGTGAATGAAACCTCTGGCTCAGAATGGCTTTGCATTTAAGCAATTCAATTTCAGATTTTTCATGTGGCTTCTTAGCTTTACAGCAGGCCAAACTGAAATCCCAGTTCTGAGCATTCACAGCCTCAGGGACATTTGAAACACAGAGCTGAATTCTGCAGTTTGAGCCCTTTTGAGTATTGATGCCTTTTGTGGGTTGCAGAGCTTACACTCGGAGCCCTGATGTATAATCCTGTTCATTTAGCTATCAGCTGGTCACCCACCATCACAGTACTTCAGTGCTCTGCTAAGTTTGATAAAGACTGGCTAGAAATAAAGACATTATGGATTACTCCAAGAATTAAGTGAACATTATTTGCTTCTGGATTTCTCTGTCCTCGTGCGTGGACCCCGCTTAGGTAGGACTACCTGAAGGAAGGCTCTGGGCTGAGTCCAAGGACAGGCTATTCACATGCCTTGGGGCAGGTGTGAGGACACACGTGAAGAGAAAAATGGCTTTGAAAAGGAAACTTCAAGTGCAATGCGAGGCCTTTTCTTCCGGCTGCTCACCCTCACTTGTGCTCAGCACCAGCAGTTCCCAATATTTACAGCTGATTTTTGAGAGGTATCCACACTCAGCAGGCTGAGCAGTTCTGGGTCTGTGGACACTGATTTTGGAACCTGAATGGGGCTGAGCTCATCAGCTAAAGCGGACTGTGGAGCCCAGAATGGATACCCCTACTCACACATCTGACCGGTACAGTCGCCTAATCACGCGGTGAGCACAGCCTGCAAGAGGTGGTCCTCCTCTTGGCAGGCAGCACCTTGGGAAACAGTGATTTAAAGCAAATCCCCTGGAGCTCCTTCTGCAGTGTGCATGCAAGAGGGAGCTGGTTTGAGTAATTTAATAACTCCAGAAATTCAGTGGGTCTGTCCACATAGTCGTAAGGAGCAAATTAGATCCCAAATTCACAGATTAAAAATATTTCTTAGTCAGAAAGCCTTCCTGTACTTCCTTAGGAGACAAACCTCTTCCTTCTTGAATGTCTTTAGCTCTGAGGAAGAACAAGTTGACAAACAGCCTGATCTACAAACCATACGAAAGAGTTGAGGGACCTAAGATAGCTCTTTGCTCTTTTCCCCTTTATCACGTGCTCCTTTTATCTGCAGCAACCAGCCAAATTGCACAAAGCAGCTTTCAGTGGGTACTCTGGTACCCTGATTCATATTCCTCAGCGTGGTGGGGTGGAAAGGGAAAATTTCCTTCTCAATGTCAGGTAGGTCAGGGCACACGAGTGGTGAAGGATGGAGGTGGCCAAGGGTCCTTCCCTCAGGGACCAGGGAGAAGATCTGAGGTAGGCTGTGCCTCTGGGTGCTGATGTCTGGTATCAAAGCCTCCCGAGAGGGATCACTGCTCCCTGCAGCGTCTGTCCCTGTCAGGCCAGACCTGACTCAACACCTTACTTACCCGTGCTACCCTTTGCCCTTCACTTCTGTTAAAAATAAGAGAAATACTCTTCATCGTGCCTTCGTGCGGGTGGCTAGGAGCCCCTGGAGGCATGGTGACCCGCTCTCACCCTGGCAGCCTGCACCATCATGCCTACACAGTATTTACAGCTCTCCTGTGCCAGCCTCATTGCCAGCTGTGAGCGTGCCAACATACTTCCCTTCTAGTGCCTGTGGAGAGTCGCGAGACTAGGAGGCTTCTGCCTGTGTGCTGAACCAGCGTTGGCTTATGAAGCATATTTAACATCCAAAGGCCAGCTGTGCGCTGTTCCATCCCTGAAATCTCTAGCCGGCGAATAAAATGAATGAAATGTAAGTGCTGCTTTATTAGCTGCTTTTATGTAGTCACCTCAGGCTGCACAGGTGTGCTAGGAGTTGTTGGGATGTTAGATGTACTCAGCACGTGGTTAAACGACGTGGAGGCATTTCATCTCGGAAGCACCCAGCGAGGGAAAGAAGAGACCCCCGGGGTAAGGCTGAAAATCTATCTGCCTGTTCAGAGAGACGGTTGTCCTGGGGCTTTATGAGATATAAGGCTGAAATACTGACCACATACGGCCGTCAGAAATACTCTCTCATTAGCCCTGGTGAGATTGCAGTGCGGGCAAATAAATTTACAAACTCTCATTCTTACTGTAAGTTCCAAAAGGATACAGTATTTTCTTTTTCTTGTCTTAAACCCCGAGCAGTTCTGTTTGAAACACCTGCACTCCTCCATCCCAGGGATGCCTGCAGTTTTTGTGCAGCTTCCTCTGTTCGGAAGGACCTTCCAATTACTTCAGCGGGTTTCCACGTTATCTTTGGTTAGGAAAGGAATTTCTGCCATGTTGTAAATCCTAATCCTAGTCCCGAGGAGAATTTTATATTATTAGATTATACTGCTAAGAGATGAAAGCAACAATTTTTCCATATGCTCTGTTTTCTTTCCCTATCTTGTGCCATTAAACTGAAGATCCAACTTTATGTCATTCTCCCCAGTAACATACACTGCTGCAGACATCTCCACAATGTCAGAAAGTGCCTTCTTGCTTGATGCGGAAAGTTTAGATTCCCTAGGACCTACTTTAAAATTTAGTCTCTGCTTGCCCAAGAAATTTACCTTTCTTGATACTTCCTGCATTTATACACTGTGAAAGAAAATAAACCAACAGATTTTAGGAGCAAAGCACATAAAAGGTTTTTTTTTTTTTTTGTCCCAGGCTGGCCAGTATTTACAGTAAAGCATTTAGAAACATGTACATTACTTTAATATATTGTGATTTCCTCAAGAAATCTGGCAAGACCTTCTCATGATTTACAGTCCTCATTAATAGACGTGCAAACACTGGCCTGCACAACGAAAGACTGTACAACCATATGTGTTAGAGCTTACGTACTTACAGCCTGCACCAGTGACTGAACTTGGCACAATATCTGATGAACTTAACTGTATAAAACCTGTGTGAAACAGAGCCCCAGGAGCCCAGGGCATGCCACTGGTCTCGGCTGAGGCCAGCTCACATGCAGGCTAGGAGAGTGCAGTGACACTTCCAGTGATTGCAGGTCCCAGCTTGGCTTTTCCTCTTCTGATCTCCAAGAGTAATTCTAATACTAGGAGAAGCTCTTTTCCCCCGGTGAAGACAACAACATTTAAATAGCTCTCAGCTTCACCCGTTGTGCATTCCTACCAAACTCCTATTATCGTTCACCTGGGGGGGAAAAAAAAACCCAACTTTCTCTAATAAGAATGGAAAACAGTTGTTCTTCAATCCACCCCTGAGGGAGGTAGCTGCCTTCCAAACACTGCAGTCATTGCCACATCTATCTGTAAACCTTACATACTGAACGTCAGCACTTCGGGTGCTCCCGGCTCCCACCTGGTGGGGAGCAGGAGGGAGGACTGTGACAAAGCTCTTCGTTTGCACAGTCTGTCCCAAATCCACACTGATGGAAATTTCAATGGGAAAAAGCTCTCTGCCCCAGTGTGTTCATGAATAAAGGTGAGAAGTAAAGAGGATAGAGTTTCATCTGCATAGACCTTCAATGGAGAATTAACTTGGTGACACTTTAGGAGTTGTTGTGAATAAATACCAATAATACCAATTCAGAATTGTCAAGGTAGTAAAGTTGGAATAAAAGAGTGTTAATAAGAGGCTGTTAAGGGTTCAATTGCTTATTCTGTTCCTTGAGTTCCTTGAGAAAGCCTTTAACTGAAGGTGAGGTATAACATACATGCAACTGAATAACTCTGAGGTGATGTCCGTGTGTGTGTGTGTGTGTGTGTGTGTGTGTGTGTGTGTGTGTGCGTGTACTATAAATATACACCTCAAAGAACTATAAATATATACCTCAAAGATTAATATGTGCTTCTTATTGCCAGAGATATTCTACAGTTGATGTCTCTTTTTACAACTTCCACCTACACCACAGTGTCACTCACTTATTTACCTCCCTTTGGAATAAATGCATCCTTGGAACATCTTCAAACAGAACTTACGGAGAAGGTGGTACAGCAGAGACAAACTGAAGCTTAATTGTGATAAACTGGGTTCTGTGACTGTAACTCAATTAACATGCTAAATGCAATTGAAAGCAGAAAGGAAGTTAATTCTCCTAAGCACAAAGTACGTTACTGGAATTGGCTTGAATCTACAGGGTGCAGCATAGGTGTCAGAAGGCTGTTGAGATCAGTTTAATTCTTATCTTTGAAATGCAGAGAAATTCAGGCTTTACCAGATCTTACTGTCCATGGAAGTAAATAGCAGTGTGTTATGGTTGCAGCTAATATTTCTCGTGGGCAATTTGTTCTAGAATTTAATGGGTTTGGTTTATTGCTTTTTGACTCAAGGATCACTTCCTTCTTAATACTGGGAAGAGAATACTGAAGAGATGCATGATGCTCTTGGAGCAGAAGACCATCTGGTTTACAATGGCCTAGGCTCTGTCGTCCATGGTCCTGTTCAGCCTTGGCTCAGCCCGCTTTCAGTCTGTGTTCTGCTGTGGAGTTTTATACAAACTGCGTTATCTTTACTTGGCTTTTAATCAGATCCAGGCTGCATATTCTAAATCGATTCCTCAAAGGACATGGGGGATACTGTAAACAACAGGAATGGTAACCTTGGGCCAGCAAACTTACACTCAATTCTCTAGCTTTGCGTCAAGTTTTGCAGTCCACCGGGTGGGCAAAGTGATCTGCTTACCAATGACTGCCAACAGGTTGCCAAAAGAAACAATAGGACTAAAATGCTTTATGCAGGAGGGAAATAATTAAGACAGTAAAAACTGTTCTCTACATGTTATGTGAGAATGATTCCTCCTCCTCATTTTTTAGTGCGCTGGGGAAACAGTAGCTGTAAGAGAAAGCCAATGGTTTTTTGTATGTGTGTTTGCTTTCAAATTGCAGCCTAAAATGTTTCCTTAATTAAATCCAAAGGAAAGAAGTTGCATTACTGATTTCCCGATAGGCGTTACTGGTTGATACAAAGGCAGTGCAACCTCTCTGTCCTTTTCAGAGGCTAAGTTCAGGCACCTTCCCTGTGCCTTCTTCCTATATTGCTGGACACAGATGCAAGCTATAAAGAAGATATCAGAAAGTTAGAGCTCTGAATGTTCATCTCCATCCTAGTACAATGGCAAATAGCAACTTGGACTGTTAAGTAAAACAAACCATAGATCCAAGAAATGTGGCAGCGCTCCCCATCCACCCAAGCTGCCTCTGCAATCCGCTGTTTCTGTCCCAGAGGGGACTGCCACCCCATGCCTGGTGTTCAGGCTCACAGGCCCCAAATCATCTTCTGCTTAGACCACTCTCTTGGTCCTCATCTCCGGATCATGTCTTGCTTCCCTGATTTTTTTTTTTTTTCCCTGAGCCTCTCTCCTGATCCTGACCAACACTGGAGAGGACAGAGCTGTAAACCAAGTCCCTCAGCAGTGCTGCAAAATCACATGAGAAATGACTGTTCTTACAGTGCTTCTGACAGGATAAAAAGCAGAAAAGCTACTTTCTATAGATATTTTCAGATTAATTTTGCAGTCCCCATTGCAGGCCAAAGCTACTTGGACAGCCCACATAGCCATCTGTATCTCAGAGTGCTTACCTGAACTGAACTGCCACTTTTTTATTTTATTTATTTCAGGCTTATCATTAGCTTTGAACAGAATTTGTTAGGTTTAGGCAGGGTAGGCAAGGACACAGCTGTTGTCTGAGTCTATCTCCTGCTACCTTTAACAGAAGGGAAGAACCTGTCAGGGGCTGTTTTGCCTCAACGTATCCCATGGCAGTTATTTGTTAGTCCTGTTATCATTGACCCACTGACTGTGACTCCAGCTCCTGGTTACTGCCATAGAGGAATTATAAATTAGTCTTTGGAAACCCAGAGACAATGACTATTTTATAAAGAGCCAGCTCCACAAATAAATGTTTGCACACATGCTTGTGATCTTGCTGTGGACGCTTCCTTTGCCCATTAGTCCTACAGAATTGTTGATACATCTCTCAGAGATCTGAAACTAATCTTTCAGAGACCTAGTCCGGGGTTTTCTGAATTAGAAGGGAATTTACAAAGGAATATCTTAGAAGATCTTACAGCCAGCAATGACTTGCAAAGACTCATGCTTTAAAAGCAGAACTTTATTTAATGGTGCCAAAATTCATTCATTCCTGCAAAGCCTCAGATTTTCTTGCTGCAGTACATCCATTCTTAAATGTCAGACTCCATGCACACAGCCCAATTTGGTATTTATATGATGAACATTGCAAACCAATGCTCCTTAATATAGCTGCAGTCTTGTGATGGGATTATTTCCCTTATGAAAAAGCAGGATATTAAGTCCATTAAAAGATACATGAAGTATGGCAGGTGCACAGCAATTTTGCAAGACTGAGGGAAAAAATGATACCTTAATACGCTGAGGTGAGGTCTTTTCTACTTTTTGACAGTTTACATTTCAGAGCTATTTGGTAAAAATCATCTTTGGTTAGAACCACTGCAGAAAATTCAGCTCTCAGTGATGTGGGTGTAGATCTGGGATAATTCCATTCTGAACAACAGAGCTACTTCAGACTTACTCTAGACCTGCTGTCACACAGGTGACACGATGGAATAATATTAAAAGAAGACTCCAACTCCTGAAATTACGATTGCCCATGGCCAGAGCATGGCTCACATTCATCCCCAAGGGAATCCCTACCGGTGAAGTGAGGGACCCATCCCCTAAGAGGAAAGCAGTGGGAAAGAGTTTGTGGACTCACTTTGTGAGAACCAAACTGAAATAGAGCCTTTGCTCAGAGGCATACAATGCTTGCATTTCAAGTGCATTCATGTCACCAGTCCCACTCTGCCTGGTGGGAACTGAGAGACAAAGAGAGAAATTGCTCCAGGACACTGGAAAGCCACTAGCAGAGGGAGGACTAGCATCCGACTTTGGAGAGTGCAGTCTGTGCGTTAGCCATGAGGCTGTGCTGGGACACAGCACTGAGGTAAAGGTAGAGATATACAAAGCAACTAGCTGGCTTTTGCATGAGGTTGGTCAAACTTTGTAGGACAAGAACAGTGTGGGGATCAAGAAAAGATTGTTTTATGTGTTTCCCAACCTCAAAATTCATACCAAGTTTCCATTTGGCCAAGTTTCCGTTCTTTTCCATCCCCTCCAAAAACAAAGTCAGGTTAATGACAGAAAAATGCACCTTCCCACTTGCCGGAGCCTGATTTTGCAAGCCTGTCCATAGAGGCAGCCACTGTCTTCTGTGTGGGCCAAAGAGGTGAGTGTGAGCATGTTTCGGGGCAGGCAGGAAGGCAACAGAGGGATGCTCAGCTGGGAGGTGTTGTCACGCTCAGGTAGCCCCGCATGTGACAGAAGATAAAGGCACCTTCCAGCTATTGAGTATACGATGATGCAAATATTTACCTGCAACAGTTTGTCAGAATTTAGCTTTTATTCCATAGAGGGATATACTGTGTCCATTGCATTCCCAGTTTGTTGTGTTTTCTCATCTTTTTCCAGTGGAACGTACCGGCCAAACTGCGACGCAGGGAATCACTGCCAGCTGCTCCAGAAGTGGTGTCCCCTTCACTCCACTTCCTCTGCTCCTTCCCCTCCTTTGCTATGGATCGACATTTCAGCCAAGCCGTGATTTTGTGTTCACAGAGAAGGACGGAGTGGAATTTTGCTGTATACCCTCTTCAGCTTATCGTAGCTGTCTCTTATTACTACCATGTTGCTAAGGCATTTGTGACTCTTGTCCAACACTAGCAGCTGGATTTTGGCAGCTTTCCAGGCACTTCCACTAATATAACTCAAAGTTACCACACGTTTTCTCATGAGGTTTAGGATGCTGCTGGACTTAGACTCCTAAGGATGCTTTCTTTTCCTGCCTGCCCTCATCCAAGGCTTTAGTGTTAATTCTGAGTACTTTACATCCCTGGAGTCGTTAGAAGTAGGATCTATATGCTTCTCCCTGATTATGGATCACACCAACGTTTCATCAAAGCAAGACACAGCTCTGGTGATGTATGACACTAATGCATCATCAGTCAGCCATCGCAATAATGATGCATTAGTATAATATGCTTTCAGGATGGAGTTGTACTGATGATGTATTTTCAAAAAGATGGAGTCCCAGAGAAAAGAAACAGTCTGGAGCTAATTCAGTATGAACTTGGCCACCAAAAGCATACATTGTGCAGCTGACTGGGATAAGCAGGATGACTTTACATTACCCATGCTGACCCTGATCCTTTTTTTTTTCATTTTACTCTTTCCTTTTTTCCCCTTCTCCTTGCTTCTTTTCTCCTCCACTAGCACTTTTTCCCTCTTACTCTTTGTTCCTCTTTCTCTTCTTCTTTCTTTTTCTTTTTTTTTTCACACTGGTGACTCATGGCCACTGGCTTTATTCATATATTCTTGTCTCTCACAGTCTGACCTTGTGTCATGCTGTATAACTTAATATTATCCCACTAGAAACTTTTTCCCCCCTCTGAGTGAGATAATATTAAGGTGACCTGTAAGTGCAATAGATAAAAATCTCCAGGCCATCTAGGCAGTGACATTAAAAATCATCACAACTCTTAAGTGATGGAGGGGGGGAAATCTTATGGGATCTTTCCTTGGCAAAGGCAGTAAATGTGGGCTGAGGAGTGGCTACCCCTGGGATTTCTCATAGCCTTCAGCTTCTGGAAGATGAGAAGTGTGTTAACCCATTCACACAGCTAACAATATTAAAACAACAAACAGTGCTCAATCAAACCCAGCTTGTCATCTTTCATTGGATAAAAAGTAACCTTTCTAATAAACATTTCAACTAATAAAGACTACAAAAGTAATTATGCCATTAGCTCGCTAGCCCCTGACACCCAGACATTCATTTCAAAGTAACTTTTCCTGCAGTGTTTAGACCTAGACAATTGAATGATGGAAAGATATTATACCAAGACCAAACATAAATAAAATTGGCTTCAGTCTTGTCTGGAATTCAGGCTATACATGGAACTCAGATAATGCCCTCAGTCTAGTACTAACATGTTGTTAGCATCCAGCTCAGGAATAGATGAATTCTAGGAATTTGATCTTTCAGCGCTTTCAAATGCGTATTCTTTGAAATAAAGTGTTCCGCAGTGCTTTACAGTGCCGAAGTATTTTGGAATATATATTCACCACAGAACATGCAAAAGACCTTTTGTGACATATACAAATATTCACAATTTTTATTATTATTTTGCCACTTAATTTATTAGTACTGCTATTTCTTCAGTTATATTAACACTCAAGAGATCCCAATCAAGACATGGCCACCCATTGTAAAAGCACCGGGGCACAAGCTCGTAATGAAAAGACAACTCCTGCTAAAGTGCTCAATAACTATGTAGTGCAGGGTTTTTCTTTTTGCTTAGGGTGAGTTTAAATCTTCTGAAAAATGCAGGGGCTTGTAGCCCTGGTGGCTGAAATCATCTGTTTATTCGTGTATAGCTCAGGCACATCAGTGTGCCTCAGCACTGAGTTGAACTGACAAAACAAGTGTTGATTTTCCATGTCTAGCTTGTGGCCTCTCTGCTATAAAAGCTACTAAGCAGGTCAGCTGTGGAGACAGGCAGAAAATGGACTATAGCCCCTTCTGCTCATTTTACATAGCCTACCATGCTCACTGCAATTGGGACGGGGAAGCAGTGACCTGCAAGTTTGAAACTGTTCTGCTCTTGTTGCTTCAAATTCATTTCCAGTTAAGTTGCTCAGGTGGGAAAACGTAGGATCATTGGAATTGATATCTTGCTTTTAATTTAATTTAGCCGTGCACTAATTAATCTTCAGCTCATCTGGATGGAAAACTAGGTATTTTTATTCTCATTTTACAGGTAGTGAAATTAAAGCAAACTTAATTTACATACTTAAAGTCATTAAAAGAAAGAGGAGTTTGGAGTAGCTTAGAGGTAGGATCTGCTGTTCTTAAGCACCAATTCTGTTTCAGCATAGAAAAGCCAATCTTGCATTTAGCTTTCACCCTTCTGAAATACAACTTCTAAATATGTATTCATTAAGCATCAGCATGAATAATCTCACAATTCTTTGATGTTCTTTTCCCATAAACTGTTATGAGTTCCTCTACCAGTATTAGGTCATAAAGGTTTGGTTTGCACAATAAGTGTTGCCATATATAGCTAAAAGATTATCCCTGTAGCACCAAAACTCTAATTGGCTGGTGAGATTGATTAACATGTGAAGCAAAGCTAAGGTCTTTAATCAATCTTAGAAGTCATTTATTGAGACTATATGACAAAGCCATAAAGGTTATTGCAAATGACGTATTTCAATATTAAAACCAGAACATTCTCCCTTTGTGGAGGTTTGAGTATGCTTTTTTCCCCCTTGTTCATAATAAATTAAGATTGAAATTAAATAGATACAAAATAAAAGGATGAGTTCAGGAATGCATGCCTCTTTATCATTAGTCAGTAATATCCAGTGAACTGAAATTCCTTGCTAAGAATGCCTCAGAGCCCAGCTTAAGGTTCATTCACCCCAACTAACACCTACTATCACTCTGTAGTGGTTAGTTATCATCATATCTAATCTTGATGAGAAATTGGAAAGCACTAAGCACACTATTCTCATTTCTCTCTTTGTAAAAAGTAAGGTTGAATAAAGTATTCGTGGCTACATGAAATGACGGTCTCAGTGTATAAGGAAGTCATATGCTGAGGGCTGATCCCCTGCTCTACGAGGCATCCTGCATGGATACCAGATTCAGAACGGATCCTCAGGGAAGGCTGGGAGTTGTAAAGGTAAACCTGTTCCTAAATCTGAAAGTTGAGCCCAGGACTGTGCTTCTATGTAAGAAAGGGCTGCGCCAAGAGATTGCATAAGCATCTGACAGCTTGCTAGCTGGATGAAACAGAGATAGACACCTCTTGGGTGATCTAACATACAGATAGTTATAATTATGTTTTTCTATTTCTATCCACCTGTCTCAAAATTGAGTAACCATGCTGTTAAATTTGGATTGCATTAAGAACATTCTTTCTTGCATTTACCTTGACATTTGCCTTATGTTAAGAGTGACTTCAGAGTAACTAGAATCATTCCTTCGTAAGGACTTTACACTGCTCAAAATCAGAGTCCTGGACCAAAACCTAAAACTTTCTCATAGGTAGAGCCACACTGCTGTGGTTAGCAACTAGTAGTTCAGGTCCTCAAGAATATCCAAATAAGGTGTCCCTTGTTTCTCTTTGCCCAGGAGCTACTCTAAAACATCAGCGCGGAAAGCCACAGCCAGGACAAGAAGTTACTGGTGTTTGCAATATTTCCAAACATTACATTCTAAGTTTTATTCCTCTCGATCAGGGATTTCTTACCACATATTTTGTGTTTGTTCAGTTGCTCTTCTGCTCCTTTTACATCTCTTTAAGTGAAATGAAAGGCCAGTCACATTCAGGATCAAGTGAAACTGTCATACCTAGGATTTCCAAGATAATCCATCCCTTAATGCAGATAATATGAAACAGGGAGCAACCAAGAGTAATTTTCACATACCTCACAAAGCATAAAGAATTTGATTCCACAGAATTTACAACCTAGATTGTCAGATGACGAAACTGAGACAGAGAAAACTGTCATTTTTTTTTCTTGTGACCACACAAGAAACGCACAGGAAATCCAAATGTCTGAAATGTCATTCCAAAACCTTGATCATGAGACCAAACTCCTTTTTATTTTTTAATTACTGCCAGCCTTTGCGGTTTAGGAGAAGCACCTCTAAATTCATGTCCCCAGTACTGAGGCAATGTGCATAAGTGAGGATTTCCATGAGCAATTGAGTGATCTGGGACAAAATGACTTACCTGAAAGACCCCCTGTTGATTTCTAGAAAGCCAATGCTTGACTTAATAAGAGTAAAATTCATAGCTTTGGTTTCTGTGCCAATATTAAACTAATCATCCCTGAAAAAAATGAAAAGGCCAGCAACCAATAAGAAAGTAGATGTGTGATTTTATTTCTAATGAGGGAGTCTATATGATTCTTAATGACCTTCTCCCACCTTTGGCCTCTCAGTGCCCTGAAGAGCAACAGATGCACAGCTAGTAAGGCTAAATCAGGCAAGCACAGCAAGATGGCAAGAGAAAAGAGAACATTTTCAGACATGCTAAGTCTGATCCTCGTCTTTTATTGTGCAGGTGTGTCATAATGAGAGAAGTAAGCATGTAGAAATTAGAGGTGGAAAGGGCTATCAGGTCATCTTGTTCATCCCCTTTTCAGCAAAAGAGGCTCTGAAAGAAATATAGTATTAATGCGGGACCAAAGAACAGAAGAAAAGGCAGGAATTAAGTGAAATAAGTTCCAAAAGCATTAGTGGCTGTTACAGGTAATACAAGTTAATAAGTAACATTAAGGCAGATGTGGCCATTAATTGGCCATTTAGATTTCTGTGTGTGTGTGTGTGTGTGTGCGAGCGTGTGTGTGAGAAGTTATTAATGACAGCCACGTTCTAATATTTCCTGGTCATATCCACAGTAAAAGTCAGAAACAGTCTTCACTCAACAGGATAATGAGGTAGTTAATGGATGATCTAGCTATTTGATCTATATTTTTAGTGCATTTAAATAGAATAACTATAATATGGCAACAGCACCTGATATCCAGCAAGTAAAGAGAGAGGAAGAGAAGGATGACATTTCTTTGCAGGGAAAAAGGCTGGAAGCATTACTTCAAAGTTCACGTTACATTCAAGAGAGGCAGGAAATGTGGAGGAGAGGCTGTAGCATATGAAATATTGCACTTTAGGAACCTCTGTAGCGGTACAGACCCTGGTTGCAAATGTCACAAGTGAAGAGTCACACTCTGGTCTACATCGTTAAACTGGGAGTTCGCTGCAATGCATCGGTATCAGTCATGGAGCTGGGGGTGGCCTGTTGCTTTAGGTTAGATGGATCTGGGACTGTATGCCTGAAACACCCTTGAATCCCTATCATAGAAGTTTTATCATAAATGGAGAACAATTTATGACAGTTATGGGACATCTTACATGTCCCTGGGACAATCCTACAGAAGCTGGCACCACTTCTACTGTTTGATGGTCTTAAGAGTTCTGCATGCTGTTCGTTTGCAGAGATGATGCTCTCACTGCCTAGGTACTAACTGTGAATAATCCCACCTCTGAGAGCTCTGTCCCAGTAGTCATCCCAGATTGCATTCCCGATGCACAGCTGTTCTCCAGAGCAGATGTCCTGACTTCCTTGGTATGCACTCAGATAATTTGAACTCAGCAGGGCAGGCTCAGCTACACTGGCACAAGGAAGATAGGAAAACAAAACGTTGTGGCGTGTGAACACAGCCTATTTTCATTGGAAGTAAATAACATAGAGCCACAGAGTATAAAATACAGTCATACTTTTTGTGTGACCAGAAAAAAATGTGCACATAGAACAAAGGTGGAGGTAGTCAACTATGAGGAGAGACACAAAGTAGTTCTGTAATGAGAAAAACATCCTACAGCTTTGTAGACTGTCTAGTCCCTTTATGGATTCAACCTACTGGATGACCACTGGTCACAGTATTTCTCATCCCGTAGTTTTGGAGGGTTTTTGGGGAGAGGAGATGATTTATTCTCATGACCGTTTCAAAGTACTGATATACATAAATATTTAAAACATGCATAGCGTCTCTGTGACCTCTTCCCTCCAGCTAACTGTTTCAGGTCTGTGGCAGTCCTACCCTCCCCTCCATCTCTGCTGGCCTGCCAGCAGCACCCAGGTGTCTTCCCAGGGCACTGACTCACCGGTCTGATGGGGCTGGACTGTCATATGGGGCGATGCCATTGCTGAGATGTCCAAAGATGGAGGTCACTGCAGCCCAAGTAACTGATCATACCCTGAGGAACTGATCTCAGCTTTTGAACCAGGAGATGGGAAGCTCTTCAAGCAAGGAGTTAAGTAAGGCTAATCTCAGGTAAATCCAAAGATGCCCATATCTAAGCAGCTAGAGAGAAGGCCCTCAGTGCAGATATTAAAAATGTGGTTTTTAAAAAGCCAATTAGTGTCACGTGACTTCCTTGTGGGGTGTTTCACTTTCCCAGAGATGGTAGGTTAGGAACTGGAATGCAGTGTTCCCAATGTTTTTTCCCAGAGAGCTGAGCTATCATATTTTCCACCCTCCTGAAAGGGTTAATGAGAAACCTCTTCCATGCCCCTGACTTTACCTTCCCCCCTTGCTATATTCTTGCTTCCTTTGCTGAATCCATTTGCAAATGATATCACTTGTCTGCATATTGTCACTCGCCGCCTGCCCACCCATTTATCAAGTGTCTGCAGCTCGGCACAGGCTTGCCCTGTCCTCCCTGCTCCATTGTCTCCCCTGACCCAGGGGAAGGTGTGTGTGCGAGACTGGGAGGGAAGATGGGTCTCTCCCACAGCACCGCGTACCAGGGGCCTGGGCAGAGCCGGCTGCCGCAGGCCGGCAATGCAGCTGGGAAGACACAATTACACCAGGAGACTGACAGCTCCCCCTCCCCGTCTGGCATTGACAGATGACCTTGCAGGGACAGCAGCCCTGGGCCTCCCCACAGACATTAGCTGATATAATAGGCGAGACTGGACACGCTGTACGGAGAATGCAGGAGGTAGGTAAATCATCCTGGCTCAGTGAAAATAAACTCCACCGTTTACTTTCACAATAGGTTTCCCCTCAAACTCATAAACTCGTTTCTCAGTAACCCTAAAGCAAAATGATCATGGAATTTGAACATAACATTTACCAAGTCCTAATGAATAACATAATTATCACTTTATGCAAATCAAAGCTAATTTGCATCTGTGAATATTTAACTATTAAAAACAACACTTTGATCTTGAATAAAAATATGTATATCACATAATCATAGCCTTATGGAACATGAAAACTATCTTTTTTCTCTCTTTTCTTTTTTTTTAACTGTATAGTTTTGCTGCACTCGGGTTTGCTGTTTGAACCTTCTCAGTGGGGATTCCTTCTATGGAGCTTCTTCCTTGAGGATGTCCACTGGGGTCTCTCTGTGGCTGTCATCACAGCAGGGCACATCGGGCCTTTCTCTTTAGGTCACTTCATCTTTGATCGTGCTGCCCTTCCTTCAGTTTGCTTTTTTCTCCCTTATTACTGTCCACTTTGGTGGCAGCAGTGGATGGATGCCCAGGCAGGCTGAGTGCTAGTGCATTACATGCTGTGCAGAGATATTGCCAAGAGATGGGTACTTTATATATTTAAATACAAAATAAGAGAAGAAGTCAGACTCTGCTCGCATATCTAAATCAAGCCACAGTGATAGAGACTTTTCTCTAAGGGAAAGATTACCAGAGATGACACAGGAAGCACAAGTCTTTCATGGGACATTTCCCTGTTGAAAGCTCTCAACCTGGTTCCTGGAACAGCCTAATCACTTTGGTCCAGCTCCCACTGACATGACCTTAATAATGTTAAGAAACAGCTCTCTGTGCTGATCTGGGGATTCAAGACCCCCATTGTGAATAGTTAAATGATAAAGCTCCTGTTTGCACATAATGGCTCTACTATCACCAGTTGTTGTCCCGGGTTGTGGTTCATTCACCATAAAGATTAGTTTTAAAGAAGCCTTCCACCTCACCAAATAACTCCTTGTCTGCAAAGATCTTCATTGGTTATTAAACCAAATAAAATAATAACTTGTATCTGGCAGCCCAAAATTCCCTCAAAGGCTGTCATTGATTATGGCCTCTATTCAACAGGGTTATCCAGCAAATGACCTCAAATGCACCTCCTGAACTGGGTCGGTAGAGAATATCAGGGGGATTAACTCCCCTTATCTAATAGCTTAAAATGCCTCCCCCGGGGGGGAGGGGGGGGTGAAAGAAAAGCCTCTGCTGCATTTAAAGAGCAGTCCCTTCTTTACTCCCCCATGCCATTATCACATCCTGATGCCCAGCTACCAGATTCTCATTCTCGAGGAGAGGATAGGAGGTTTGTTGTCCAACCTGTTGTAACTGTCCTGCCTTGCTTGCAGTAATCACACATGCTGATGGAGCCAGACAGGGAAACAATGCATATGCTTAACTTCAAAGCGATGTAGGTGTTCACCTGGGAAAAGAAATCTTGGTTCCAGTCCTTAGCTCGAATTCCTGCTTAAGTATTTTGCATTGAGGAATTTTTTCCTGGAACAGGGCTTGGAGCCCAAGTTTCCTCTTTCCAGGTAATCTTTTCTGGGATAAAGGGTCGTGCTCATATTCCCCTTTTGCATCTAACATCTAATGATTATTCCACAAAATAGTGGAACGCCTTCAGCAGGACGAACTGAAAGTCTCTCCTGAGAATACCCTGAGAATCTGTGGGTTCAGATACTTAGCCATCTCTCAAGAAATTGAACTTGGGTCATCTACATGCCGGTGGAGTGCACTAGCCGCTGAGCTGTTGGAAAAGCTGGGAGTGGTGAAGAAGGAAACAGGTGGTAGCACTTGCACCTCTTCTGATATTTTGTAAGCAAAGGATGGCGTAGAAATTTAACTGCAGGACTGCTTGTAGTGTCGTATTTCCCATTTGGACTTCAGTGACTTTAAAGTCTGAGCTGTTTAGAATTTGAGTGTTGGTTTGAACTTTGCAGTTTGGGCTTCAGTCTAGCAAGTGCATATTTTAAACAAAGAAAACATTTGGCAAATAGTTGATTCTGCATGCAGGCAATGTCCCTCTGCTCCACACGATTTATTTTTACAAGGGTCTAAGGGAGACACATTTCTCTAAAAATAAAAGGCATCTACATGAGGCTGAATTATTCCTTCCCAAACACAAACTGATATTCTTCTTGTTTCCAAGCACTCTATCAAATTACAACAAAGCAGCACCGTACACCTTAAGTTAAGGAGTCTACAACTGCACCTTTCAATCCTAGCCTTTCCAGCCCCAAGACACACACATTGCTCCTCTAATGCTTTTGTCCATTGGAATTGATACTATGACCCCAACCTTTGAAACTTTACAAGTTATTTATGGCGTTTCCTGCGCACGGTGTAATAAGGTAAATTCAGTAGCTGATGTGAAAGTAAACGATTGAAAAAGAATGGAATACTAGGGATATTTTTTTTAACTATGGAACTTGACTTTGCAAAAAGCAGAGGAAGATTGTTTTCTTCAAATCAGCCAAGGTCTCTTAAAGCGTATGACTTATGGTTTAGTGACATGTAAGAGAGAAACTCTCATATGTCTACTGTGAAAGGGATTAGAGAAAACACCACTCAGGTATCGGTGCTAATTTAATATTTTTAACCGAGTACTGAAAATCATTCAATATATTTTGAAGGAGTGTCTCTCCTGCTTATCTGCCTAAGAAAAAGCAGCATCCGCAATGCATAGCTATTTACAAAATCATTCTGCTGGGTTACCTCCATCCTTCGCTTTGAGAGCTCCCCATTGGGAGGGAAGCCAAAAATGACAAGCTGAAGTTTACGCTTGAGCATCTTGATTCAAAACATGTAGAAAACCAGGTGAAAGAGTATGCGAACGGAAAGTGTGTTTGTCATTGGCACCCTTTTTTTCCGAGATATAAAACAATGAGGCCCAGATGTTACAATTGTAGGAATGCTAAAAATTTCATAATTCATTCTGCAGGCATGAAAAGCCACGGAAGGTCAGGCCAAACAGACTTCGGGTTTGTGCCCGGCAGGAGCTGTTCAGAATGGGTCTTTTTAGTGTGCAGTATCCATTACCAATTGATGTCAGAGAGCCTCTTATGTATGGATCATCTAATGCTTTTTTTTAAAAGGTAGAAAAATATCCATGGCAAAGTTTCAACACATGTATTTGAAGGGAAAGTTGGAGTTATGCAGACAGAACTTCTGTTTTGACCAGCTAAGAATGGCAAGTTCAAGTTTTATCCTGCTATCTTTCAATCCCATGGTAGGATGATTATCATTAAAAAAAAATAGCTGGAAACTTCTATGCTGTGTAAGAAAAATCTTTTGGAGCTCTCTATTTCTGGCTGATAAGTGAACCAACCCTGCTTTCATCTAGTAGCCTGCTGTCAAGAAAGCGGGTTTGAACAGGTTTGGGTTTATTACTACATGAAGTGCAGCATGTGTCAGTCTGTGTTTCTAGGACAGAACAGTTTAAGTAAAGTTCAAGGTTATACCCAAGGCAGAATCGTGTGGATGGCTTGCAAAGAACCGCTAGCCTCCAGCAGCACTGAAAAACTGCTGGGTTTGCTCAAAACGATAGCCAAACTAGGGGCATACTGCTGTCTCCTGGCTCAAGCAGATCCCATGGTGCCTTTGCCAGGCTGTTTCCTGTATCGCAGGGGTTTCCCACATTACTGTGGCTACATGCTGGTGTCTGCAGGTTTGGCTGTAGCAGCTCCTGCTGCCCCAGGGTGCGTTTGCATCTTCCTGCCACCCACTCCAGAGTCAAACCCGTCTGTGCCTTCTGCTGCAGCCCCTGTGTGCCTCCCCCACTGTAGCTTCCCCAGAAAAGTCTCCTAGTCCCTTCTCTTCCCCTCCAGAGACACTTTGGGAAAAGGTGAAGCAGGCCCAGTGTCCAGAAATCAAATGCAAGGCTCAGCATGACTCTGGCCCCAGCCGCTGCACCAGAAGTATGGGAACCCTTCCACGGACATTTGTCCCAATTCAGTTATTTCACTGACGCTGACAGCGGTAAAAGGAGCGTCTTCCCTGCCGCTGCTCTCCTCCCAGGCTCTGTCCTTGCCCTGCAGTTTCACCCTCTGCCTGTGCTAGTGGCCTAGCTCTCCCTGCCCCTCTTCGTGGGGTGGCAAAATTCAGAGATGGCCCCTCCTGCTCAGTAGTCCTGTCCCAGCTCTGCTACCATCCCCATGGGACTTTGCACAAGCCTGTGCCCCGCCTGCAAAACTGAGATCCTGAATCCACCCCAAGACTTTTGCTGTTCATCTGCAGCACCCACCACCCTGGTCACTGCCCTGTCCATACCAGAGCTGGCAGAGGTGCCCTGCTCCCAAGGCTGCCCAGGGCAATGCTGGGCTCTTCCTGCACTCAGCACTGCACCTCCGCCCTGCTTAGCGGTGGTCTCAGTACAACCATTAGTGACACATCTGCTACAGTCCCCAGGAGGCAAACGAGACTGTAAAACCTAGTATTACCTTTGTGTCCTCTCCCTTAGTTTCAAAAAGCAGGTGCAAATGCCTGCTTCTCCAAGCACTGTCTCCCAGTTCAGAGCTCCCATTCCCAGCACATCCAGCCCCTCTGTTCTGTCTGAGGGCCACCTCATAGTCACATCTCAACTACTTACTGTCAGAAAAAAATGCTGACATAAAGAAGATTAACCAAAGACAAAGAGCCAGCTGATGGCTCATTCCAACTCAAAGCAGAGCAGAGTGCAGAGCAGAGGGCTTTGTCCTAACTTACTTACTCCCAGGAGGGCTTACTTGTATTTGCACCACCTGCAGCCAGCGTATCTCCTCACCTTTCCAATGGCACCACTGCAATATGTGCTGGAGATGCCTAAGCCATTCTTTGCACCAGCAAAGCCTGACTGTGCAATGAGAAAGGTAAAGTTCCCCCATTGCAAACACTTTCTCTTCACTTGTAACTTGTCTTACAGGGTTGTAACTCTTGCTAATGATGAGCCTTTGTTGGCTGTAACCTTCAGTAGGACCAGAATCAGGGTTTCATTTACTCACATTTCCTTTGATTTCTCTTCAGCTTGTACATAATTTCACTTAGGAATTAAGCTTTTTGCTGTATATATCTTAAGCAGAAGTCCATTCAAACAGAATGCCATTTATAAAGGCTGAAAATTTTGCAGTGAAAAAAATGTCAAAATACACTTTATTATAATTGCACTCGAATATGTAGTTTTGTATGTTTACTTCAGGGAGAGGAACCTTGGCATATACTTAATTAAAGAAATGGAGCCTGCAGGAGATCTTGGAATAGAGCTCATTGTGTTTTGGTTTGGGGTGAATTTCACAATCTACTCTATAGTTTTATTAATCTTTCTAAGCATGAACAAACTATGGCTATTTCTGTAGAAAATGGGAAGGAAATAAAACTTAGAAGCATTTGGAAGTGGTTTAAAACATAGCAGGAGAAATTACAGTATTTAATGTCAAAATCTAGACAATTATTACAGAATAAATGGCTGCATGCAAGAGAAATAAAGTTTGAACCAAGACTGATAATTGATACTTCAACAAAGGAGACATTTTTATGAAACAGAAATTCTGAAACATACTTTTAGCACTTTTGTCAATTAACCATCAATAAAGGTTACAATCAGCACCAGGAAAGCCTGCAATATGATTCCTGTTGACATCATCTTTTTTGATTAAAGCTAAAAAAGTTAACCTAAAGACCCTCAGAACAGGAACCCAAGAAGTGAAGCTCCGGTGAACTTCCTAACACCAACTACTGAATCCAGGAAAGAGTGCAGAAATATGTCACTTAAACGAGTAACGGGTTATGATATACAGCCACAGCCGAGCATTGCTGAAAATGGTGTCACACCAATCGGAAGGTGACAAAAATTGTGGAATACCCTTGGTAAGAGGTGGCAAACCTGATCTTGTGATGGGAGTACATGGGAAATACGCACATGCAATGCACACATGAAGAGCATTTGTATGTCAGCTTCTCAGCTAGCTCCTGTGTCAGGACCTGGGATATCAGCACGTGGGGAAGGTGACAGGGCTTTGAATCTGAAGCCGTGCCTCATTAGCAGTGAAATTACCCTCCCTCCTTTTGGAAGGAGACAGTTTCAAGACCTCAGTGGGGCCAATGAGGGAGGGGTGTCAGTTTTTTCTAGGGATCAGTGGCTAGAGCATGCTACTATAACCTTTGAATTGACTAAGAGAGAAAGGAGACACCTTCCTGAAACAAAAAATAACACTTATCTCCTCCTTTTTCTTCTTCATGAAATGCCAGGGCTAGGGTGGCCAGAATGGTGAAAGCAGTGAAATGAAGTCTTACAAAGTGTGACTAATTCTATTTGTCAAGTCGCTTTCTGTGTTAAAGAGTTGCTGATCTATAAATTAAGCTAACTTTTATTTTTTACAGAAAGAATGAGAAATAAGTATTTTGCTTATCATTTTTGTGCATTACGAGTCTCTTTCACTGTTTTACTCCTCCTCACTTCTACTTTTTCCCATGAGAAAGAGAATGTCAGTTAATGTGTGTGGAATTGGGGTATTCTCCACAGAAGCAAATATAATTTAAGTGTAAGGGGGGGGGATATAAATTTATATGGGGAAATAAAAAATTTCAGAAACATACTATGCAAAACTAAATTGTTGATTTAAAAAAAAGTCTTCAAGAAACACATTTATCTTACCCTGGCCAGCTATAACTACTGGTAAGTGAATAGCTTCTGGATCTATAAAACCAGAGCCTTGTACCAGTAGGAGTATTAGCATTAGATCTTACCTGCTCCCTTCTTGTCCCATACACATAGCAGAACGCATAAAGTAGGTTCAGTTTAACAGCATAAAGACCTTAAGCATACAATTCTAGCCAAAGGAAACCCTTTACAGAAGGTCTGAGACAAAGAGCTCTGTGTCATAGGATCATAAGGTTTTCATTAATTGTGTGAATGCATGGGCCAGAAGTACTGATTTCCTCAATATTTAACATGCTTTTAGTTGAGGTAAAAGGAGATATCACACCAAAAGAGGAAAAATGTGATGTTTCAGCACATCGGTTTCACGTACCCTGATGCATAACGGACTCTTCAGCTTTAGGTTAAAGGCACAAACATACCACTGTGCCAGTAGTGGTGTAGAGGAGAGAGTAAATTTGACACCTAAGGACGGGCTTCAGAGAAGCCAGAGAGCAAAACAAAAACCTGATCAAGCTTACCGATAAGAAATGTCAGTGAGAGGGCCGTAGTATGAAGTATTTAGTAGTATTTAGGAGAAAATTAAGCAAAGGCAGTTAAATAGCTACCTCTGGAAGAGACGGCACCTATCTCCCCTGGGATTCCTAGCTCTAAATCATCTCCTGGAACTAATGAAAATACAAAAAGACAACTAATAGTCATCTTTCCCATATAGTTCCTCTTAGCCACGAGAGGTAGGAAATCTGCTTTCAGATCTTCCTCCTCTCTCCTCCCCTCCTCACCTGACTAAAAACCAGAGATTTGAGCCTTAGTCTACCGTTGAAAAGAGTGACCTAGCCACCACCCTGTCAGGTATTCTGGGACAGGACTTTCTCAATATCCTCTGCTGAATCTGATCTACTTTGCTATATCTAATTAAATATTTGTATCCAGTTATAAACTAAACTTGACTCTTCCCCTCTTCTTTCTGTAAGGCCAAAGTATAAGGATAGTCCTGCAGGCTGAGAGAGAACATGCTGATACCCAAAAGACCTTTAGGTCAATTAAGCTTGTCTGGAGCATGTCAGAAGGTGATCTAGTGCACTTTCCTGCACCACTGTAATATCAGCTATAATTAGAGCATTCCTGATAGATGCTATGTAGCTAGTTCTTAAAATCTCTGGAGATATACACTCTGTGACCACCCCAAGCAATCCACCCCCATGCTCCACTCAGGATAGGCTTGAGAGATGAGATCTCAGTGACACCTGAACATTGGGCATAAGTACTTAAAAGGCTAGATAAATGGTGAAGTCCCTTTGTACAACTAACACCAAAAATTCAACATTCTTGGCTCAATTCAAGGCAACCCCTGCTTTCACCGATGGCAGTTACCTATTGATGCTTTGACTGAATGTCTGATGGGTCACATACCTGCCCAGGAAATCCAAATGGAGCATTGCTCCTCCTCCTGGATCTCTGTGGACAGTAAGGATGCTTGTACTCATTGCACCACAGTAAGTAACAGTGCCAGAGAAACATTTTGCCAAGGATAGGAAAGACTGGCTGTTCCTCCACCTACTTTCAGTAGCAAGGGGAAGTATTAGAGTCCTCTTAAAGAGGAGAAAATGCATGGACATGAAAATAGGGTGGGAGGATGAAACCTGTCTACATCAGGCATCCTCCTCCCTCCGGTACTACAGATGCCCTATCAAGAGGAAAAGGTTATGTAATGAAAGAAGTCTGCCTACAAAGCCTGCTGCTACAAAAATTTGCCAAGAAAAGAGACTCTTGAGAGAGTGCCTTACAACAGCCTAAAAGCTAGACATTGCAAACCAGAACCTCAAAGCATGGTCTCTGGGTAAAAACCTGGAAGGGATTAAAAGGATAGAAAGAGCACTGAATAAACTGAAAAAGCACATAATGGGGCATCTCTGGAGAGTCTTATTCATTATTGTTACTGTTATTTCAAATAAAAATACTGTTTATTTTCAGTTACTGTAGAGTGTAGAGACCCTAGTGAAGGAACTGGGGCTGGTTGTGTTCAGAATTCAACAAGCAAGAACATAATTTTAACTTAACAGGATGATGATAACAAATTATCACACCAAACTTCTCTAGTATTCAGGGACATCTCTATAGGCCCATCCAGCAATGGAGATTGCCATGTGACTCATACGACTGATATGATCATGATTCATGTAACCGGTATGATTGATATGAACAATCAGCAAATAGAAATAGGGTTTCTGCCCGCTGCCTCCAATTTGTTCAAGTAGTTTTCATTGGCTCTGTTTTTATTTCAACTCTGTTATTCTCACAGCCAGGATCTGGAAATGCATTGCCATGAAAGAAAGAAAATGGAGCTGTTTAAATACTTCGCCGTTAGCGAACCATGAAATGAAATACTCAGTCCTGGTTTAATTCAAGGTTGGGTTAACATTTTGAGATTGCCAGAGACAGATGCCTGTAAGCCTGTTACTGTTCCCAAAGTGGCCAGCTTCTGATACTTTACTGATATTTCTGGAACCATTTATCGTTTGTACATGTATGTATTAAATATATATATTCTTTTTCTCTTCTCTTGAGCATTGTGATTCACACTCTGATGGTATCTAGAGATCCCCAGTGAGACAAGGGCTCATGTGGGCTAGGGGACACTGTGTGCATACTCCATCTGACCAAAAGGCAGAGAAAAGCTAGGAGATAGATAGAAGACTTTGTGTCCCCTTTCTACAGATAGAAAACTTAGGCACAAACAAGTGAACAGACTTACTCAAGATGCCACAGGCAATCTATGGTGGGGCTGGGAACTGAATCCAGATTTCCTGAATCCTATCCCGTGCCTTAACCTCAAAAGCGTCCTTTCTCACTAATCAGGCATATCAGACGAGTCATCAGACACCTATGTGCATATCTGCATACCTCTGTGGTCCTGAAAACTAGTTTGTTCTCTCCTGCCTCACCCACAGAGGTTTGATAAGGTGGTAAAACCAGCTTAAAGACTTCCTTTGTTCTAATGACAGAAGTTCCATATAGCAACTCTGTCCAAGTGGTCTGACCTTGGTCACAAGGTCCTGAGATACAAAACAGCTGACAGATGGGATAAATCTCTATGGAAACTTCCTCCCAGCTTGTGCCACACTAGGTATGCGAGTATGAGTGGCTGGACGTGCAGGGCTAACAAAGGCACCTGAGACAAACTGGTGAGAGAGGTTCATCTGCTGTTTCCAAAAACCACATTGCCTGTAGACTGGAGGTATGACATTGTCCACTAGATACAAAGTGCATAAGACTCAAAATGAGGCCAAACAGTCTGGAAGTCACCAGAAATCATTGATGATTTCTGCAGCTGAGGATCCACATACCTTATCCTCAGTAAATCCTACCAAACTGGAGAAACACAGAGTAAGTTTCATTTGAGAAACTGTGCAGAAAAAGACTCCAGGTTAATTTGATAGTTGTAGCTCCAATACTTAGTTGATCTACATTAGCAGAAAAGCTGTCTTTCAATTTCTTTTAAGAACAGGTGTTGCAAACCTTGTCTCTAGGTGTGACAGAAACCTGTTGTGTTGAACAGAAAGTTGACAGAGGTAGCAGTAGGCATGACAGGAGCATATAAGACTCCTTAAGCTAATCGTTAAAGCCTAAGATCAAGAAATCAAGGGATTACATGTGCCTCTGATGGTCTTGTCAAGCCAAGAGAAAAAGAGGTACTGAAAAAGTAACAGCTGAAAAGTGAGGCTAGTGTGATAAGGTGGCAATTCTCAAAAAGAGGTGACTCAAGCAGTAATACATGCTGGTATTACCTAAAAAACATGAAAAGCGCATAAGGAAAATATTGTGAAACTGTATACCTTTTTAGGAAGAAATCAACAGGTTTGAGAGGCTCGTCTATTATCACTGGAAAAACACTTTTACTCTGACACTCAGACTGGGAAAATAAACAGGGAAGAAAGTTTTAGTGCTGCTGCAGTTGGTGGCAAAACTTCCACTGATCACAGTGGCGCCAAGTCCTCATCCCAGGAGCCTCATCATAGGACAGGAAAATATTGCTATTCTGAGCCATTTAAACTCTTGAGAGGGGCAGAGCCTCAGATTTTGACTGTTCCCTCTGGCCAAGGCTTTTTTGAGCTGCCCATAATACCAACATCGTTCCCAAAGGCCAGCATAGCATGCAGGTATATCTGCAGTGCACGTTATAGTGTTAAGTGAGCTAGCTCTAAAAGAACTAGCTTGAGGACGAGAAGCAATCCAGACTTATTACCATGGTTCTCTACCCAGGCTAATTCATTGTGCTAATGTAGCTATACCGCTTCTAGGTAACTCTGAACAGCACAGTGTTGTGAGATTTGGATTTGCCAAGAACACAGATGTATCACTAGGTTGAATGAGAAAGGCCCCAGACTAACAGGTTGGTTGGTAATGTGAGGTACACCGAAGGAGGCTATTACTTTGTGCTGCTTTAATGCCCTCTAATTTTTTTAATTAAAGCTTGGTTAAAATATCCCATAGGGAAAAATCCCGTGTTGGCAAAAGGAGTAGGCCAAAAAAACCTCACAGGCTCTTTTCTGGCATTAACGCCTATTACTCTAAGCAGCAATCCAGCCCAAACTTGTAGGAGAATAAAGCTACCACACTCTTACCACAAAGACTGCTGTTCTTTGCCAGTAATTGCTGTTTTTCCATATACAAGGACCAGATCATCTACTTTCATTCAAAACAACTTCTTTTAGATTAAGCGAAAACAGCAGCTAGACAAGAAAAGAAAAAAAAAAAAACAAAGAAAAGAAAAGAAAAAGAAAGGTCTCCAAGAGAGACAACAGTGTGTGTTCCCCCGTAACAGGCTGGAGCAAGCAGGACTGAAACGGCTGCTGCCTCTGCACACCGGCCCGATTTCTTTGAAATTCCAAGTGTTGCTGCCAGGCGTAAATGTTTCCCTCGTAACGCAGGCCCTTCAGGCCTCCCGTCGTTTGGATGGGCCTATATGAAGCCTCGCGAACGGCTGATGTCCAGTAAAGCAGCGATCGGATGTGTCTGCGAACCAGACACCCAGCTGTATAAAGGTTTGGCTCCAAAAAGAGTAGCAACGCCGATGCCCTGTGAGCCCTGTCTGGTACTGGGTCTGCCCTTCCCGCCTACCTATAGCCCTGTGTTAAGTCACATCTCACGGAGAGAGTAAGCGATCTGGGCAAGAAGGGAAGCATCCTGTTACGCTGCCCGCGTGCAGCTTCAGCGGGGTCCGGTGCTGGCCCAGGACCGCATCTCGCCGGGGTCGCCATCGCGCAGCTCTAACCTTAATAAACCAGGGTGATAACGCCATCGGGGTAAAACCGCTGCTGCAGTTACTCGGGGGCAGCTCCGGCCTGGGAAAGGCCCGTGAAGGCAGCGGGGCACCGTTTCACGGGAGCCAGCGCCACGGCCCGCGCTCGGCTCGCTCCTCGCGAGAGCCCTATCGATCTGCCGGGCTTGACAGCGGGAGCTGATTTATGCTTATGTAGCCGCATTATATAAAGGAGCTGTGGCCTTTTCCTGTCAGCATAGGTGTGGTCATCACCTAATTATCCCAAAGTGAGTGTGAGAGAGTATAGATGTTAGGCAGATAAAACTTACCTGTTAAGAAATTAATTCTACTTTCTCTGAGGCTCTGCTGTTGCTTCTGCCCCACACGCACGTACCTTCCCGCACGCACAAACACACGCACGCAAACACTAAACAGATACATTCACCTGGAGACTATTATTGACTATTCGATATGGTCTGATTGCTTAAGTTAAAACTCTCCAAAGAAAAGAGTTTGCAGATTTCTGTCAGCCAGGGATCTATTACTCATGCTCAGCCATCTGGTATTTAATGAGAATATGACAAGCTGATTGTTATTTTTTTTCACATGGCAAATTGGAAAATGTGACTTTTTGATCTGTATTTTAATTACACCCCCTCTGATCTCTCTCCCTTGCACTTTCTTAGTAATCTGAATTTGCAGAGTAGATACACTCTGACTTTCCCTACTAGCCCTGCCTCTCTAATGGCTACACAAATTTCGTTTCTTTACCTTTCTCTGATTCACCTGTGATCCGCTGATGTTTAAAGCAAACTCCTTTTCTCTCAGTTCAAGAGCCAAGGAAGGGCTTAGGCTGAGGATGAGCCTGCTTGGCTCTCCAAGCAGCCCTTCAGTGCCTGCCTGGCGACAGCAGCTCTGCGGCACCCTGCTTTTTCCGTGAACATGGCTCCCACGGAAGGGGAATTATCTCACGTTACAGGCATTGATATTATCAGTCTTATAGTTTTGGTTAAATGCTGAAAACATGCTAAAAACATTTAAATCCTTCACTTTTCCACAAAACAAAGGGAAGATGCTACGTGCCGTAGAAATGCGGATTTCCGTCAGACTGACCCCTGCTCTGTTCATGATCAGTTGCTGCCTGCTTAGCTGGGCCTCCTGCCTATAGCTGCAGTTAAATCAGACTATATATGAAAGCATGACTTTAAAGGGACCGGACCCCATCACATGACACGTTTTTGTCCAAGTTCCACTATCATGTGACAATCTACAGTAGATTTATGAAATTAAGCACAGATGGCTACTTTGTTTTTGTTCTTTGAACTGACAGCTGCTGGTGTAAAAATAAATTAAATTAAATTTCATATAAGTCAGACTTAGAGATATTTTCTTGGTTAAATAATCTTTAAGTCCCCCCCCTCCCCCCCGCATGCACGTACATTTTAATGCTTTGCCCGTTCTCGCCTCTCACCCCACGCTCTTGGCATAGCCGCGAGCATAGGCCCATGGAGCCGGGAGCCTTCCCAGCGTGCCCCAGCAGTGACCTCCTCCCGGTGCCGAGGCACAAACCTCTCCGGGGACACGGGAGATCCCGTATGCCCTGCGATGTCCCAAGCCCTATCCCCAGGCAGGCCCTGAATGACAATGGGAACAAATAGTGCCAAGTCTGGCCAGTGAGAATAGCTGAAGCAGGGCCATTTAGAGCCACTTTCCATCAGGAAACCCTGCTAAAAGAGGGGAAAACCCCATGAATTCTCCACCCTGCAAGCCCGAGGGAGAGTATTCCTAAGCCCTTAGGAAGCGTCAGCTCTAAAAGGTTGATTCTGCCAACAAAAGTGGGAGGATTGTTATTAGCAGAGCTGTTAATAATCCAATATATAGGGAAATATGAAGAAAGTCCCTTCTAAGGAGGAAAAGAATTAGCAGGTGCATAAAAGAGAATGAGCTAATTTTTTAAGAAAACAATGTTTCAGGATTAGCCAAAGGGTTTGCCTATATTCACAATTCTCCATGGAGCACTTTAAAGTCTTCTGTGTTTGTATCACTTAAAGTGCTGCTATTTTAGGTCAGTGTAAATAAGTCATGTGTGCCGTCAGCCTTGTACAAGTGCTTTCTACTGCTTAATAATACATGTGCTTGTCCATTATAGGGGCTACATGGGTATGTGTTGGGATCTAGAGGCAGTCATGCAAAGATCCTGTCTTTGGCAGGGCTGCTTAATGGTTTGGAGAGAGGGCCTGCAGTATATACTTGCGATGACCTGGAGCGGGGCAGAGGCTAAGCCTAGCTCCGATCACAGTGTCCAATAAATAATTCATAAGAAACTATACCATGGTATCACTGCTTTGCTCCCCAGATATGCCAGCGATCCAGCGCTACTGCCCATTATTCTATTTGTATGGAGATATCAGGATTTGAGGTAACAGGGGTTATTTAACCACACTGGAATTCTGCCATTTCAATTGCATTTCAGAAATTTGCTGGGATTTGGCAAGCGTTTTGGATCAGGAGAAAAAGGAAGGAGCAAGAAATGGGAATTACAGCATCCAAGGTTCCCTCATGGAGGAACCTGGCTGAGTGATGCTGCTCAGACGCAGTGTCCTAGAGGACACAGCGAGCAGAGCTTCTCCTGGGTCTGAAGTTCGCTTTGACTCCATGTAGCTGCTGAGATGCACTTTCAGCCTGTGATTTGGGTATCCGACAGGCTCCCAACACCATTCCACCCCTGTGAAATCTATTCAGATGAATTGATTTCGAGTGGGAGCAGGAGGCTCTGAGGCTGAGATCCACCCTGACCTGATATTTGCACTTCTGTATCGTTCACTCCCTTTTGTATGCTAGCTCTCTCTCGGTCTCTTTTTCTATTTATAGAACGGACTCTTCAGCACAGGGACTCTCATTATGTGCTTATCCAGCAATTAGCACAACAGGGTCCTGTTCTCTGAGGGCCTTTAGGCAGGATGGTAGCAATCACAGTTAGTTTTACTAAGGGTCTAAGTTGCACAGTAGCAAGTGCAATAGAGTGAATACAGGACAGAGAGCTTGAGCTTCCTAGATCTCAGTCATTTGATCATTTTGCAAAGTTACACTGAAATGCAGAAGTCAAGGGGGGAAAGTAAGCCTGTCCATGATGCATAATTACTGAGTTAGTGCTGAAAGAGCACTTGGGTGGTGGAAGCACTAGTCCTGCTAGCAAACTGCTGTGCCACATTTGCTTCTAGCTGTCCGCATGTTACTGCATCCTGCTAGGTAGACACAGCTTTGAATTAGAAGTGGGTTCTGATATTCTGAGTCAGTTGCTTTACCTCTGAGCTTCTGGGGAGAAAACGGGATAACATGCCTGCTTTTCCTGGTGGGCTTCTGTGAGACTTAATCAGCTGATATTTGTAAAGGATTTTGCCTTATGCTTTTGTGATTTTGCTTCCAGAGAAGTCAATTCAGATTTGCTGTTCCTCCAACAGGAGGAAAATTCAGCCAGTAAAAAGAGCAAACTATTGTACTGGAAAAGCCAAATCTCTTGAGTCTGACTTGCTGGGAGGAAGATGCCAAAATACCTTTACAAATCTGTGCCTCAGTACCAGTGTCAGGTTTGCAAGGTGCAAATGCTGTACTGCTGGAATAAATGAATAGGGGTTTGCTAACAAAAGGCTTGCCCAATCACAGTGTACTCCTGCATTTCAACAGACCACCTCAGGCTGCTGAAACTGAGCACAATGTCTGTGAAATTAATAGTTAAAGAGTAATTTGGTAAAAGAAAATGGTGGGAAAAAAAAGAAATTTAGTTTAAAATGATACTTTTCTTTCCCATTCAAATGTTACAGATCTGATTTCTTTGACAGAAAAATAAGTATGTGTATGTATCTATACGGTGAGTTTGAAGGAGAGGTTTAGAAACAAGATTTTTAACAGAAAACAAAGGCACTTCAGTTAATAAGCATGCATTAATGTTGAAAAAGCCTCATAATAGTGTTCCTTGTGCATATGTGGGAGTGAGGGATTGTAAGAACAAGTGGTGGCTGGTTGCCTAGGTTTATCAAAGCCCAGTAGGGCAGGATCACCTCTTTGTCTTTGCTGTGCTCAGAGTCATCAATCCCTCCTGTTCCTTCCGGAGCTGTGAAAATGTCAAGGGAGAAACTCCTCCTCCTTTAACAAAACTGAAGTGCTATGAAAGCCCAAGCTCCAGGCAAACACCCACCGCGCAGCAACTCGGGGCCGGGAGGCATCCAGGCACCCTGGTCCCATGGGCTCTGCTGGGCAGAGGGTTTGGGGCAGACCTATGTTGTTGTTGGCTGGTGGGAACCCACAGCACCACTTGCAGTTGTGCTCCCTGTAGGGTATGCAGCCCTTTGCGAAGCAAGTAGGGGCAGGGCGCCCTGGGAAGAAGCGGGACTTTCTGGGCTTGTTACCCCTGAGCAAGGGCTGGCTACATTTCCATGCCCCAACAGGGCAGTGCTGGAGGCAGTTTGGTTTGGTTAGTGGAACTAGCACTTGAAATCACAGTTCCCACTGCCTTAAGCACACTCTGCTCCTGGGGCTTTCTACCCCATGCTCCCCTTCCTGCTTCCTCATGCACTCATCGCAGGCCCAGAAGCTCTCCCCCTTTCTGCAAGCCAGTTCCCATCCAGCCTACCTGGCCTCCAAACAAAATCCTGCTAGAAGGACACGCTACTGAAATCCAGCTCTCCGAGATCACTCCAGTGCTCACAAAGGCCTCCAGGTGTTATAAGACACCTCAACACTGGTGGAAGGGAAACAGGCCTTGCTGTTGGCTCCCCTCTCCACCTCCCCATGGAGAGCAGTAGATGATGGCCACAGTCCATCCACGCAAAGACATGGCTGGCCATTGCAGCATGAGACAACTACAACAATGGGGAGAGGAATGCAGACGAGGAAGTGAGGATGGCTGGAGGGATGGTGGGGCTGCGGGAGGGTGGTGGAGGGTGAGAGGAGGAAAGAAAGGCTGGGGGAGGAGCGGAGAGAGTGATAAGGTGCAGGTTGATGTAGGAGATATAATTGCACACAGAGCTGTCCAGAGCCTCCAGGCAGAGAAGCAGGTGACGGAGTATGATCCGGGGGAAGCAAATGCCTTCACAGCACCTGCAGCATGTTCCCCACCCAGAGAGAGTTGAACTCATTAGCTTGCTGAAAAAATGCTCTGAATCAGTGCAACCCACATGTGAAAGACTTAACACCAAAGAAAAAAGTTCACCCAAGCACTGCTCCATAAGGTAGCTCTAACAGGTTGGAATCAGAGCCGTTCTCTGCTTTCTTACGTGGTCTGACGAAGAGATAGCGTGGGGTTTTTTATGCTGCTGGTTTCCCCAGCAGGATCAGAGGGATTCTTGGGCCTGAGCAGACAGCAGGGGAGATGCTGGTCCGTTGCTGCGGTGTGCACAGGTCATAGCATGCAAAGGCACCTCTGGCCTCCCTCCTATGCTCGGGGAGAGGTTGTGGGCAGAATAGTGTTTCACTAACTGTGCTCAGGCTGGGAGTCAAATATTCCTCTGGCCTCCATAATTCTTATGCTAAATAATTCTACCAAAATCATCCAGCCCAGGAAGCAATTTCATGGTGAAATAAGTAAAGACGATAAACTGAACCAGGTAAAACCCCAGATCATTAGCACACTATTAAGCATGGCATTTACCCCAGCTTACTGTAGGCATGATAATATTTTTTGTGATTGCAATTAAAAGTTTCTTTTACTCTGACTGCAAAGATAACCTTCCAAGTGTACTGACCAAAATCCAAATCAGTCTCATCTACTTGAATGTGCATATGTCCTGAAACAACTGGTACCTCTGAGAAGTATATACCATCCTATTCCTTTCAATGAAGCATCGTTGCTAACGATGGCAATAAACGACGTGAATGATGAACATGCGCTACTTGCCTGTTCAGCTCATGTTTTCCTTTGATGCTGTTGGGCATCATGGCAGACACTGGCGGTAACTTTTGCTGTGTGGTGGTGGCGGCTTTGCCAGGAGATCTCATGACTCTCAAACATTTTAGACCATGTGAGATCATGCATGAAGGACAGTGAAAGAGGAGATTCTTCCTATCTGTTAATTCTGCTTCTTGAAATTTCAAAATCCCAAATCACTATCCACATCACCTGCATTGCCCAAAACCCCTCTTCCCCATCTAAAGTGACCAGTTGCCCACAGCACCTCCCCACTTGTCAGTACAAGCACTGATGAGACAGCTTAAGAAGAAGCAGAGAGTATTTTAAAAGTAAAATACAAAATTTCTACAATGGCAAGCAAGGAACCAAGTGGGATAAACTGTTCCTTTGAGTATGTCCCATAGTGAAGGATGAGGCCAGGTCACACTTTTTTCCTAAGAAACACTGGTAGGCATTGCACTTTCTTGCACAGGCAACCTGCTATACTCAACATTGCCCATCAGTCTTGAGTCTTGCTGTTGGGGAAAAAGCCGTATCACCTTTTGTCTTTCACCATTTCCTTGGGAAGCAGAGGGTGAGCTGCTCAGTATTGCTCTGAGGGGCGAGTCGAGAACTGCCTCAGGGTGCCCTCAGAGATGAGGGGAGATAACCCTCATGGGAGACTGGTTGACAGCCTGGTCTGACCCGTAGCCCTTCCCCTGCCCCCTGCATGCTCTTAGCTGTGCCTCTCAGCTCCTGTTTCCTTCTTTTGTGCTAACCACCTCCAAGCAGGCAGTAAAATAGGTCAACCCAGTTTCCTAGAGGCCTATACTTGTTCCATTTTACTTTCGCACTAGCACTAGCTGCTGCTGCCTTTGGGAGTTATTATCCTTCCTGTACAGGAAAAATATAGTGGAAAAAAAGTAGCTCACCTCCCACATAGGCTTAGAAAAGAGGGAACTTCCAGTCCAGCAGAGAAAATGCGAACCTCTGCGTCCAACTCAAGAAAGCAAAACTTGTAATGCTATCACAGAATTCATTGCTTCAACAGCCATTACATGTTATTTCAAATAAATAAAACTAAAAAATAGCCCTAGATTGGCTCATGTCTTCAAAACACATTAAGAATTTATGCCTGCCAGCTCAAACTTTGTATTAAGAGAAGTTTCCTAGTGACCTGGGATTAGGTATGTAAATAGTGAATTAACAAAATGTCCGGACGACACAGAATTTTTTAGGTTACTCAAGACTATGGGGAACTACAATGCATTCCAGAAAGACTTGACCAGACAACATGATGGAAGATGAAATTCAGCACAGACATGTGGAAGCAAATGCACACTGCAGGAAATAATTTAAGCTTTCATACACACTGAGGGACTGTGAATTAGTGATGAGAGGCACTATGGTGGACACCCAATACCTTCAGCGAAGCTGGCTGCTCAAAGCATAGCCCAGATCAAAAAAGGAATGAGGGAAAATTCAGCTAGCTAAAGGTGAGTGGGCTGATATTCATACTGGAAAAACCTTCTGAGTTACCCTGGAACACAATTTAAAGTTACCTAAGAATGAGGCAGCTGTGAAATCAATTTTCTCTTTACCTCAGTCAGGTCTTCCAGGGGCTCAAGTTTTACATACCAGGAAGGACAGAGTTGGTTGATAAGCCTTGTAAAAGATTTGGACCCTACTGAATTTTTTATCCATCTATAAAGTCCTTCAAAAGTGATAGATAACCTGACAAAAACTCAAATTTAGCAACTAAGTTCCTATCAACTGGAATTAGAAAAGGTGTCCCACTCACCTGAACACATTGCATAAATGGTAATTGGAGACAGTTTCAACAAGATAGGTTGCCTTAGTTTTGCTGTGAACGAGCTAAACGCTTCTTTGACATAAAACACTATTTCAGAGTCACCTAAAGCAAATAATCCCCCTTTTAGTGTGGAGCAGGAAATAAAAATTTTTTTCTCTCTCTTTTTTTTTTTTTTTTTTTTGCTTTAAGATAAGGGGCATGAGACAATGACTGGGAATGAAAGCGCTGTAAATTAATTTGTATTATAATTTCTGCAATGCTTCTGTATATAAATGGAAGTTATGTACATAATTTATGGAGGATGGTATATGTGAACTGGAGTCTCAAACCCCCTCAAACACACTCACTCAAGCATGATGTGTAGAACACTAACACTCTTAGACAGCATGCAGATTGCCATAGTAAAAAAAAATCACTCTAATACTGTGCATTACAATAATAAATGCAGGAATTAGAGGTTTTTACCTCTCTCTAAATAAATTATGCATATACAGTTTTAAATTAACCAAATTAAATGATTAAAGACACTCCATTCCTTCATAAACTTCTCTCAGGAGTAAGGAACGCAGCATACAAGCAGAGGCCCCCGGTTCCTCTGAGCCTTGCTGTTTCATTTGAAGCAATCTTAGATGTACTTCCCTTTCCTCCTAACTCTGCAAGGATAGAAGACATTTTATTTTCCCTTTAACTCACTGTTTTTAAGAGAAACACAAGTGATGAGACTAGAAGCACCAATTTTGTTTGTGACCCCAGTGTGGGGCATTACTGGAGCTAGAATAGTGCATGGCTCCTCAGAGGTAACACTCACCATCAATAATTGGTTCCAGTATTTCTGCCTCTGGATTTAAACAAAAGAGTCAAACAGGGGTAAGTCTTCTGGACTGGGCTGGAGTTGTAATTGGATGACACTCCTGAAATGCAGGTCCCCAGTGTCTTCTCCATACACAGCACCATCATGGCATTTTGTCAGTAATGACAAGGTTTGTGGTAGTACATTTGACCCTTGTTCACACTCAGCTGCAAACATTGTTGCCCATTTTAATGTAGGAGGGAGTTTAGACCATAGCTTAGCAGACTCATTTCTTAGCCATTTCACCAAGCGGCACGATAGCCTTAAGCCTAAGCGCATCAGCCTTAAGGAGAAGAAACTGCAGAGATTTGAGAGTGTCCACTTCCTACAGTTACCTGTACTTCCTACCACCATATTACCAAACAGAGCTCAACTCCACTACATCCTAGATACCCAATTAATTAGCTCTGTTCTTACACGGAATCTCTGGACAGTATCTATCAATCTCAAAGCCCTTAGCTTAAAATACTAGTCTTTTTATAGGCAGAGAGACGCAGGCACAAAAAAATAGAGAACCTTTCCCAACATCACAGGATAGGGCTGAGTGGAAGAGCTCAGAAGGGACTGTCGGACACTCGACTGTCAGGTGCTGACCACAGCACCCCCACCAACTGCAGGAATTTCCTCAGCTCATCCACTGCAAGATGTCATTTAAACTTTGCTGAACAAGCCAGAGTAACTTGTTTCCTAGATAACTCAAGCATTACAGATGTTAAAACTTCCCAAGGCTGTATCAGAACGGTCTACTGAAATCTGCATATTTAGAAAAACACGAATGTCCACATAACATAGCTCTCAAATGGATTTTATGCAACTCCACCAGGGAAGATTACACAAGCTTGTCACTCTGCGTAGGAATCCGTATTTCAGAGCAACTTTCTCCATGCCAATCAGCTCAAATACTGATGTTTTAAGCTGCGTGAAAACAGAAAGAATAGTAGCTCTAACTGAAGGCCGTGCAGGGACATCACAGTTCAAAGAATTTGCTATATTTCTTCCTTAATTGCACCTATGACTACCATGTGCTGATATATACTTTCATTCATTGCATTTTGACTGCGTTTTCACTGTTTGCTACAAAAATAGCCTCCCCCTTAATCCCTGAAGGTAGCATGCCCTCACCTTATTGGTTGTATGTAAGATAGCAGTAACTCTTGAACCATTCTCAGAGCTCTGAAAAGGAAACCCATTTTTAACAATAGAAGAAACTGTAAATAGGGGTTCAGGAAGCAACTTCTGCTATGGGCAGTGAGATTAAGAAACATAACTGTTTTTAAAGTCTAATTTAAACTGTAACTTTACTAGGGAGATTATAGACAAACGTTATAACCACTACCTTCAGGGAGAGGTTTGTGCCTGTCCTCTGTAGAGTGAGCATTCTACCTGTCTTGGAAGTGGAGTCGCTTTTCCAAGATAAATACTGAGACTTCTATGTCTCAGACACAAAGCAGTTATAAGGGACAGAAATCAAAAGGAAAATAATTATTTTACGATAAAAAAAATATTGACAAATGTCTGGCTTAAGCTTTGGGTAAAAGTTGGGAGCAATTTTCATGTCAGAGTGCTGAACTGAGCTTTGCTTTATAACTGGACCAGTAACAATTTTGCCTGACCCTAAACAAATGAGGTTCAAATTTCTTCAAAGTTATTTTAAATGCTAAACCAATCGGTTACTGAAATCTTTTTTTTTGCAAGGTTCTGAGTACAGTTACAGCCTCATGGTTAAACTGAAGACTATTAGTTCATTTTGTTCATAGCATGAACCAGGGCTCTTAGACATTAATGGGGAATATACTGTGAAAACAGTAGTGGTCTTTTGCAGAAAAGAAGATTTCTAAACATTTTTAAACTTCTCAATAGCTAACTTGTCATTAGAATTTGAAACAGTGGAATGTAATGCTCTCATAGAATAATTACAGGCTATTAGGCTATAAGCTCTTCAGAATTTGTTTCTTGTGTGATGGGGTACCAATCTTCTTGTGGCCTCCAGCATCATTGTAGCACAAATAACAACATTACATTTCCTGGCTATCTGTAAAACTAACTAGTACCCCTTCTCTACAGCACAAGGAGCTGTTACAAGCTGACATCCATGTGTACACACCAAAATGTGAAGCACATGGCTGTAAAAACAGGAAATACACACTTTATATTTTTAAACTGACTAAGTTATCAGCGTTGTGTTTGGATTCTGTGTGGGATGTGTGTGAAGGACAAAGACTAAAGCATCTGTGACAGCAAGATACAATTGGGTGGCTGGAAGAATATTCAAGAGGAGTTGAGAGAATTTGCCTGAACAGCAGAGGACATGAGAAGCTTGGCCTAGGATGGAGAGGGATGCAGGGCCCCTGCAAACCTGCTCTGTGCATGGTTTGACAGAATCAGAAGGATTCGTATTTCCCTCTTGCTTGCATGAATTCAGGTCATTCAGGGCCAGAACTGCCTTTTCTGTAAATGTGCGTCAGAGTAGCAAGTCAATTAGATACATAGGGGTGGTTCTCCGGAGTTCATGAGGTACTAAACGTGTATGAGCTGAGTTTAATGCTACAGCAGTGGGTGGACAGAGCATAATACCACTTTTCCTTTCACTTCTGGTGCTTGGAAATAGATAACCTACAGAAGGTGAATCCAAGCCAGCTAGTTTCAGCAAACACAAAAAAGTTGCGTTTAAAATTCATCTAAATATTCTATGGTGTTTATAGAAATAAAGGAAGATGCAAAGATTTTCCTCACTCAGAAGAGCTTTCCCATTCTCTTCTGACTGATCTCTGCCCATTTCCTTCTGCCTCATGGAGCTGATAGACCACTGTTCCTGTCCTCAGGCTTCAGCCATAAGAGTGCGTGCTTCTGCAGTGCCGCTTCAGTCCTTAATATCGGAAGCCATTTTACATAGGCAGCTCCATCTGCCATTTCAGAAGTTCCCAGTTGCTAAAAGAGGTTCTGACTCAGTCTCCTTCTGTCATCAAAGGTCTGCCACTCACCAGTCCCTCATCTAAGCATTTATAAAACCTGACTAGATTTTGACATTTGTTAAGTCAAATTGAAGGTGCAATTTCTTTTTGAGAGTCCAGTTGCTCTCCTCTGTTGTGAAGGCTCACGCGGTCCCTCGTAAGAAACCATACAGCTATGGCACATCTTGCTAGCTTCTCTGCTCTGACATGGCTTGACAGAGCAAAGGTAGTCCTTTTAGACCATCTGTAGGAATGCCTGCATTAAGGAGCATCTAGTGCAAATGACTGATAATCTTCCTGATTGAATAACTGTACAAACTAACTGCTGAGCTAGAATATATTTAAAAGGAGACAAACCCTGATGCTGTGCAGTCCATGTCCACAGGGAAAAGTGAAGGTGCTTAGGAGACAAGTTGTGATTCAACCAGTATGGAGGAAAACAGAATTTGGAGCTCAACTGCACAAACTTCTCAAGCAATTCTGTATCATCATTTATTTATCTATTTATTTATTTTATTATTATGACTAAATGTGAAAAGTATGGAGTGCAGCAAACTCTGTTCCAAAAAAAAGTACTAGAGAAAATGTCCCTATTTTTATCTACATAAGTAAAAATATTCCAGAAGACAAAATTTGACTATAGAACTGCTTGTCAGAATATGGCATGCAGCACATGAACTTCGGAGCTTCAAAAGAAACACTGGACTCTTGGAAATAAGAAAATTCACCTGAAAAGAACTGAAGAGCACACAACAGTTCCACGCACAGTAAATGAACGTAATCATGGAACTGTCACTTACTGGCCTAATTGCTAAAATAGGATCATGAAATCCAGGTATGTTTACACTCACCTGAATTCAAAGCTCCATGTTTAGAAATCAGAATGCAGGCTCTACCTACGGACCGGAGAAACTGTATCACGGACAGTCGTGACAAGAATATATTTAACAGCCAAGCAACTCAATGGGAGCTTGTTTACAGCTCCAAGACAGAAAGGATTAAGGAAGTGCTTTGTTATTTGACCAGGCAAAATGACAATTAAGAATATAAATACCGCTATAAGCAGCACTGGTGTTACGAGTACCAGAACACATTCCAGTCAAGGTATCTTGGAAGAGTGTTGAAAACTTGGAGGAGCACAGTAAAGGCACCCCAAAATCACTCTCAGACTGGAGGAAACAGCTTACAGTAGGAGGCTTTCTCTGCCTACCTCATCAAAAAAAGAAGCCTAGGAGGTAAACCTGATTATTCCATACAAGCATATTCACAGAGAGAAATTTCCAGGGACCTAGCAAGCTTTTGAATCCAGCAAAACAAAGCACACCAAAATCTACAATTAGGAGCTGAAACAACAGAACATATTTTTAAGAGTGAGAGTGATCAAATACTAAAAAAAAATATCTGCCAAGAACAACAAAGGAATTGCCATCTCTTGCTGTCTTCATATCAACACTAGATGTCTTTGCTTTAGTCAAATGCATGTTATGGATGTGTACCAGGTAACTGGATGCAATTTAATGGACTGTAATAGAGAGGAGGTTAAGGCCAGTGATCTTCCAGACTCAAGTTATAAAACTAGAGTTGGATTGGTCACCCTTAACACATTCTGGAAAGGATATAATAGCTTCTGCTTGTGCTTCAGGGCTTTCATCAATCTCTTTTAGGAACAAGAATAAGGGTCTTCATGGAAGGTGGTTTCCTAAACCCACAGGTTCCTGAGCTACTTGTCCTACATTTCCATCAAGCATCAGTTGTGTAGCTTCTGCCTCTTTGTGCTTTGTTCTTCTTCATGGTCTTTTTGGCTAGATGGACCACAGGGAGGAGTCACACGGCCTCTTCAGACACGTCCCTAGCTGACAGCAGCTCACTGGATTGTGTCTGTAAGACTGCTGATTCCTACAACGTTATGCAAAATTCACAGTTTGGCTTGTTTCTATAGGTGTTCCTCTGCAATTCAGTGTTAGCTAAATGAACAACTCGATTACAGCATTTGTGAAAGATTATTTACATTTTTTTCATTAAAAACGTCACTGGAAGTCCAGTCGTTCCCTACTATAATAGTTGAAGCCACTGCCAACAGCATACAAGGCTGATATTAATTAAGGTAGAAGGTGACAGCACTTGGAAAATGAACACTTTTCTCTTCTCAGATAAATGACCTTTAACGAGTGCTTGTTCTTTAGCTAGACTGGGTCATTACTAGAGATTACTGAGCATTTTCAACAAAACTAGAACCTCTGACTCATCTCCAGTTTTAAAATTTAACACTGGAAAGTGATGGAGACTCTTCTCTGCATGCTACAGTGTTGTCTGCCAGTGTCATGAGCCCAACCACATGAGCCCAGCACAACCACGAGCCCACCACAACGGGCAGCTAATAAACCCTGAGTATCATTTTCCACTGAGCAGCAGAAGGGAGGTGGTAAGCTTCATTTTCTCCCTCAGAAGTAAAGCCTTTCCTTCACTCTGCAGAACCAGCCTTGGAAAGTGTGCAAATCACCACCTGATGTAGTTCCTCTTATGATCAACGCACAGGCTACAAAAAATAGGAGAAAACTGAGCTTGCAGTCCATGTTCTCTCCTCTTTGTCACAGTCATGTCCAACATACAAGGAGAGCAAGTTTTAAATAGCTGCACTACTGTACATAATCCTTAGACAGTATTTTCTCTTCACCATAGCTTCACTCCCGGGTAGTGAAACTGCGGCTGGTTGTGATCTGAGCTCTAACTCCCAAGGCTTTGATGAGATCCTTAACATTAGTTTCTCTTAGGGTACCATATGCCTTACAACATTGGAGTTTCAGAGTGCTCTACTGGAGGAAATTCATTAAGAGAGCCTCGCTATGTGTAAATCTCCGTTGCACAGAAGACCTCATGGAAGAGATGAAGATCAGCTGCAAGCATGACACATACCATAGAGAAGCACAGGCAATCACTCTCTCCAGCGCTTCAGGACAAGGTGGTGGTGGTGGTGGTGGGGAAACAAAAATCTCCCACCCAACCTCTTTGTTCAGAGAGGAGGGCTTCCCGCCACCCTCCACAGCTAGCTGATTCAGTCAAATTCTGCAACTTGCTCCTTTCTGCATGAGACATTAAATGATGGTTCTGGGCACACACCGTGCTGAGAAACCATGCTACAGTTTAAGACAGTTGGAACACAGGGCCTGCTTAGGAAGCAATTTGAAATTATTGAGAGCAGCACTTCACATTTCCACAGCAGAAGCCTTTATAGGCTGGAAGCCTCAAACCTTGATCACTTCCAATTGAACCACTTATAAAAAATGTGCACTGCTGGAATATTTTAAATGACTGTGTGCAATGTGTACTGACTGAACATTAGGGGCTTCAATTAAATAACAGTTCAGAACATAATGAACTGAAAAAATTTCACACTCTCTAAAGTGAGATAAGCATGAAGTAAAGTAGAGAGAATTAAGAAAAAGTGCACTGAATATGGTACCAGTCACTGGCTGTTGAGATTCAGCCAGAAACTCAACAGAACAGCTCGTGAGCTAGGTTTTTTCCAGACGTCTCAAAGGGCACAGGAAAGGTATGGGTCCCCTTTTTTTTTTTTTTTTTTTAAAAAAAAAAAGAAAGTATGATGCTACTTGTGTTGAAATCAGGGATGCACCTACCCTATGAGCTTGGCGTGGTCATCTCTGAAGTTAGGAACTTCTGCATGCACATTCAGAGTCAGGTCTTCTCTGCTGTGAGCTGAGACGATATTCTGAAGTCTGCATCTAGGTTCTGTCCTAAGACTGAGCTAACTTTGGGTGGAATTTCCTTTAGTAATTCTTAGATTTATTAATGAAAATGATCTTCCCTTATGACTCATCTAAACCACAGGCTGAAGTGACACAATGTCTGAAACTGCTTACAGGTATCAAGAATGATGCAACAAAGACTGCTCATTCTGTAATTAGCAGTAGTAAGAATTTAACTAATTTGCCTTCCTAAGCAATCTCACTCTTTAGCTATTAGCAGCACTCACAGCACAGCAGAGGCTTTCTGGCCTTTTAAAAAGATACCCCTTGCCCAGAGGAACTTGCCTGACTTCTCGCCTTTGAACGCATGTACAGGTGTACAGCAGTTACCATACTTGCTTCTATCCAAGCTCTTAAAGGCACTTGACCCCATTTCTCTAGTCCCTCTTGTTTCTGACTGGTCTCAAATGCCACGTACTCCTCTCCCTCCATTCATATGTCTTTGCTGCCCACTCTGGATGTTTTCTCTGCATTTCAGCAAAAATAGAAAGAGAGACAGCAAAGAACATCCTACACTACATGAGCTGCTTGCTCCAGAATACTGCACCGTGCTCTGCAAAGGAGAAAGCTGCCACCCAGGGGTGCCAGCATTGCGCTTTGGTAACCAGTGACTTCGAACAACGGTTGTTCTCCCTTTGTTCCATGGGTGGCTTGTTAGTTTGGGAGGTAAATCCCTTTACAGACTTCCCATGATCCCTAAAATAAACTTATTTAGCTTGAAATGGAACAAAATGAGATCTCACTGCAGTAAGTACCGTGTTTATCCCTTTACCAGAAAGGGCACGGGTGTCTTTAGAGATCTTGCAAATAGGAAAGATGTTTCAAAAAAATTAAACTAAAGAAACAAACAGTAAAACTGACACACTTCATATTCTTTGCCTTACTAGACTTAACACTTCTGTGTGTTTGAGGCTGTAGTTACAGCTGATTCGCTACTATTGCTTTACCTGTAGTACCTCATCCCCAGCCTATATGACCACCTCAGTGGCACCTGTTCTATGTGTGTTCTCTTCATTTTTATTAATAGGAGGCCAGGTCTTATAGCCAAGTCCCCAGCAGCTGCACTCTCTAAGAGTCTGTGAAGGCTGAAGATGATGGACAGAGGTATCTTGTGAGGTTGGTCTAGTACTTCTCTTTTGACTTGTAACTAGATCAAAAAGGTCAGAAAGGTGAAAGCATGTGGACCTTACTTAATGGGTATTTCAAGTGGTAGATAATAACTCAGTTTGCCAATAAGCTCTCATGGATGCTCACTACACGTAGGGAATATCAAGTCAGATGGTAGTCAGGAGCCTGCATGTATTCCAGTTTACCTGATATAAACCCAGCATGAAAAAACCTGAAGCAGATTATAAAAGTCATTTACAAGCATATGTGGTAAGCTTAATGATTTAGTAGGTCTATACAAATTGTAAATGTGCTCTAATCTTCAAAAAAAAAAGTTACCAAATAAATAAAATAGAAGGGAAACTTATGCACACTTCCTCAAGTTCCATATTGCCAAACTGATGAGTCTATTATCAAAGACTCAGTCTAACTGGTATTATGAGGAATGTAGGAAATCAAGCTCAAACCACTGAACTTCTATTCTGCCATGCATAGAAAAAGCATCAAAAGCAACGCAGAAACCTTTCTTCTTAGACAACTATGTAATTACCTGACCATGGGATAAGTTTCTACCTTCCCTCCCCCTCCTCCCCCCCACTTTGAATCTGTTTGTAATCTTAGGGCTGAGAGCTAATTTTCTTCTTAACTTTGTCCAGAAATCTGAAGCACTACAATCAATGCTTTGCTTTTTCAGGCTTCTACTGAGCGACAAGTTTCTTGTTTTTGTTTGCTGTGGAAGAGTTTCAGTGGTACCTGTGTGTCATTTAGTCAGTTTAAGGTTCCCTGCCTTTCAGCTTGTATCGGACAGCCCCTTGCCCTTCTAGTTAGCGAAAAGGAAACGGGACTAGGGCTGGATCAAAAAAACAACTTTCCCATCCAGATTCAATTTGTTCTTCATATTGAGGCAAAATTCATTTTTAACCATTTGCACCAAAGAACAAAAAGCTATTAAGAATTCAGATCACTTGGAATCTTTTGCTTCAGCATTTCAAAAAAAAAAAAAAAAGAAAAGGAGGGGGGAGATTGAATTTTATTAGCTTACAGTTCTAAATAAAAAGTCATTTCAAACCCAAATCAGAGGTTTTTAATTTAAGTAAGTAGCTTCTGTGAAAGGTGAGGCATGGTTTTCTTCTGGCTGTCTCATGGTTGACAATGAACTGCAATGGGGGCTGTCTGCACATGATTTTCTCTTGGCTAACAACGTATGGACTCACGTGACAGTCTGTAGCTAAAGTAGGGTGCTTACTTGGCTGGCTACTTTCATGAAATTTGGTGGGGCTCAGCAATCTCTGAGACGTCGGTGGTTTTGTCAGATTTGAAGCTGACCAACCAATTCATAAATTGCACGTAGGGAGAGGCGAAGAGGAGGGGTAACTACAGGAGTCTTTGTCTTTTTAAGAAATCAGACTGGAAACATTAAAACAGAGACACTTAGATCCAATGTCTTCAGAAGTCCTCTACATGAGGAAGACATGCTAAAACTCAGCCTTTCCTGCAAATACCTGCAATTTAGACTGATACTTTTGTAAGAGACCATTTTGTCACTAACTCAACCCTTGCCTTTCCCCACAGTACCTTTCATTACTTTGCATATCTTCATCACAACTGCTCTTTAACTTAAATAGCCTCAGTCTTTAGAGGCTTCCTCATGTGGAAGTTCCACCTTGACTTTGTAATCTATATTTGACTTTTTCTATCCTCTTGGAAATGCGATGATCGGGCCACATCATTGAGTATTTTTCAGTCTTCCATGCTAACACTTTATTCGCATTTGCCACCACAGAACTCAACCAAAGCAGCCACAATTACACCAAAGAGTGCTTACCTGTCCTGCGGATAAGCTAAACACTGCTGTTAGAGTTATTTTCTTCCCCTAGTCCATTGCTCCTCACACTCCTCAGTCCCATGACTGCCCAAGTTTTTCTTTAGGGAAAATCAATGCTTAATGATCTTCTCTTCCTAAAAATGAACAACTTAGTTTAGTAAACATTTGTACTAGAAACAATCTTCTAGTTTGCTGAAGAAGCTATTTCACATGATCCTGAAAACATTTAAAAGACATCCCTCGTGATCAAAACTACAGTTCGGGCTCCACCATCCTAAAGTCGACCCTTCTTCATATCAGAAAACATAATAGTGCTTCTTCATCTCGAAAAAGTATTACAAAATTCAGCTCTGTGAGAGCTGTGAGACATTTGGAAACCACTGGAAGAAAACATGCCATGAAAGTGAATGTCTTTACTGAGTGATGCAAATATATGTTAAGTAATAAAATTCTGAGTTCCTAAATAGGCTTGCCTTATTTTGATATTCAAGGAAATGAAAAAAGACATGCATACTTCTCATTTAATCCTTTCAAGGTATAAATTCTGCCTATTTTTATGTAGTTGCCCAATATGGACAATAAAAATAGCTGTCTTAATGAACAGAAAGAGGAGGAAAAGGCCACCTAATTTCTTGTGATGCTAAACCATGAAGTCCATCTCAAGACTACATAACCATCATTTCTGGGTTGAAGTTCCACTTGCTGGAGCTTATTTCTTTGAGAAAAATGCTGCTGCTTCTTGAAACTCAGTTTAAGATGACTGAAATATTCTATAAGAGCATATTACTACTCCCCAAAGTGAAATTAGAAAAAGATTAATATACTTTGCTGAGAGTAAGTTTGATAACTATCATTGTGCTGTGTATTTGCTTCTCGTGGCAGATGATATTTGATCACTTGAAATGATTACTTAGCTTTAGCTGAAAATCTTTTGATTCTAGTGGCTATAAATCATCACTCCCACAAGTATTACTACTAACTAGTGAGTATTTAGACAGCATTAGTACAGGCTAATAACTCCTCTCAAAGGGAGAGGAGGCAGAGATTACCTCTATCATCCTTTCTTTTTATGCGTGTGTGCGTGCGCGTGTGTATGTGTGCGTAAGTAAAACCTCAAGGGACAATGCAAGAGTTTTTAAAGCAATAGCTAATCCTCTAACACTAAAAATTAGCCATATCAGTGTCAAACTGTATTAGAATATTTTAAACTCAAAAGTAACATCTTTTTCCAGAGGGAAAACAATTTCATCTAAACCTGAGTGACAATATCAAAACATGTATATTATGTAATTACAGTGGTGCACATGCTAATAGTGCTAGATACTTCATAGCAGTGTGCTTTAAGTGGACCTATTGAGAAGCCTAGAACGAGAGCTTCCACAAAACAAGAATAAGCATTCATTTGTTAAAATGATATCTCCATTTCGAAGGTACAGGCAACTACTACTTCATGTAAAAATCGTACAGGAAACAGACTACTATTTTCATTACATAGCTTCTTATTCTTTGAAAGATATGTGCATCATACCTGTATCAAGGGGTTCAGCATCAATCTATAAAATTAATGTGGTAGTACTCTAGAAGCATTCACATCTCAGTTGATACCTAAAAAAAAATATGTGAAGCTATATGTGAAAAATAGGATTGCAAAAAATCACTCAGCACTGACATAATATTAAAGGTGCAACGCTTTTTTTACCATAGAGAACTACATCTGATTCATCTGCAACGCTTTTTAAATGGTGATGCAATTTAAAATTAATAAATCTGTTTTTCATAGACACTTTTCAAAGGTTTCAAAAATTATAACATATTTCAGTTTTAATTTTTAAGTCATAGCTTGCTCAAGAGTATCGACATATCAATGTACGCCGCTATACAGAAAAAAATGTCTTTTTACCTAATCTTTTGGCTCACTGAAATCCAAATTAAAATTCAATAGAACTCGGCTTTGGTCACCTGAAAAAAATATCACCGTTTCCTCATTCACTTCATTGGTTTATGCCTTCCAAAAGTGCTTAGATGCTGCTTTAGAGCTGTAGGTAAAAAAATCATATGTATGTATATATGAAAAAAATTAAAGGGACAAATTATGTATTTGCATAATTAGCAGCTATGGTAGGGTAAGTTAACAGGGATGTTAGAGGAAATCATTTTAACAAGTTACTGATGATGTACGCTTTTCTCTTTCATTTTCCTGTAGTCTGTTTTACGTTATCCTTTTTACTTTAAATACATAGCAGTTCTAGTCCTTTTGTTACAAACTGTTCAATAGTATCTTGACAGCAGAACTACATCTTCGTTCTCATTTAATAACTATTTATCATTCTGTATCTGCCCATTTTCAAGAAGGAATAAAGTTAAGTGTTCCAGAAATTGGAAAAAATTGAAACTTGACCTTTATTAAGTGGGTTAATTGTCACAATCTCAGCATGTATGAAATTAATGACCAAAAAGTGGAACTTTAGAGTTTCAGAAGACTAGGTTAATGTCCAAAAAAGTCTAAACTTTGACCTTCTTGACATATGCCAAAAGAAACAGCTATCCTAATAAATTACTACCTGTGTGCAATTATAATAAACCATTCCTAGCATCCAATCACTTGAATTAATTGCTGCAAGGCAATGGGGCTTTCTTATAGACATTCAAGTTAATCCACAAAATCCTTTGCAGGTCACACGAGGGTGTGCATGCATGCTTCTTTCAGTATGGCAGATACAGGTTTAAAGCACATTATTCATACCTTTGGACCAAATATCTGTATACAGCAACACTTATTAACGTTACAATTAGGAGCCTTGGCTGAGCTACTAACAGCACTGAAAATGGTGAGCCAGCACAGAATAAAACAAAAGCAAAGGAATTTGCCTTAACGCCATACCATAAACTAATTGCTGGATGCAGGGCATATATGCATTTCACAAATTTCAGCCCTACAAAAGAGAAATACAGTCACTTTGGGTAAATACAGCAACAAACTGCAGAATGTTTAAAAAAAACAGCACTGACAACAAGAAAGTTAAAAAATAAAGAATTCTCTGGATGGATCCAACTGAAACAGCAGCATAATGTAAAACTGACCGACTTCCAGGTTACCATGTCAAACATAGATGAATTGGCTAAGTAAACAGCCAATATTTCTGTTACGGGCAGCAAGTGCATGTACAGAACAGACTGGTGGTCCCCACCTGACACAAAGCCACAAAGAGGTGGCTACTAACATCTGCAAATGAAATGAGAAATGCCAACTGGCATGGAAATTCAGCGACTCTCAGTCTTGTCACACAGAAACAGTACTGTGGATGTTACAAGGAAACTTGCTTTGCCCTTACAGATTCTCCTTGGAGGACAAATAACTTCGGTGTTCAGGGCTGTCAAGTTGGCCCATTTTTCAAGAACAATACATGCTTAATATTAAATAAAATGCAAAGTGTTTAAGTTCAATTATCTAATTCTGCTGGTGTTTGAATCTGTGCATAAGTAATGGTGATTCATTTGGGAAATCAACATTCCTCACACATGCAAGATTTTATTCCCTATCCTCATGCAGATTTTAAATACCTTTCTGAAGAACTAAAGAAGAATCTCAGAGGGCTACAGATCTGTTTCACTCAAATTCGAGCTAAACTGCTCAAAAGCATAAGTTGTGATGGTCAGCATTACCAATTTTCTTATGTCTGAACAGGAGTTAATTGGAAAATGATTGTCTTGTTCTTCCAAAACTGGGAAGCTCCAAAACATTTATATTCTGCATGGAACAAACTCAGAAATCTTAAAATAAATAACTAAAAATAGACACGAGAACAGTTTGCAGCACAGTGATTAGAAGGCTCACTTGCAACATAGGTGACTGAGGTTCAAAAGTCTAATCTGTGTATGACCAACTTGGTATAATAAAGTAGTCCCAGTTCAGATACATAAATATTATTTGGAGGGAGGCCCCCAAGTCCAGGTGCACTATGTTTCAGGTTAGCTTCTTGACTACAATGCTATCATCTCTTCTGATATTACTTTCCGTGGCTTTGACCAGTTCTTCCATGCTGGATTTGTAAAGCCTCTGCTTTCCTGTGTTGAATATTTCTCCTGCAGTTGCAGCGGAGCAAGCGAATGGACACCAATGACTGCAGTCCAGCAGTCTTTACACGGGTTGCTTTCACTGCTGCACTGACGACAAGGCTGTAGTTCACACCACCTCACTTAAATCTGCTATAACTGGCAGCAAAGGATAAACTAGAATAGTTTGTAATTAGTAATTTTCATTTGCTCCTAAGGAAAGTGAAGCCCTTGTGTAATTGTGACATGTATGGCTTGCTTAAAAATCCACAATTTTTTCAGTACTAACTGGAGATATTCTCTTTTTAAACACTAACTGAATCTCAAAGCTTGTCGTTTTTCAGGATAGCAACCACTGCCTCTAACACTTACACTAGATAGCATTCAGTTGCCCAGCTTTTATTTGCCATTTAAGAAATGATGACATCTTGCTTTCCTCCACTACCTTGCTTAATCTTTGCTGATGAAAATTGGTCCCAGGTGCAACTGTTAAGGCTTTCTAGCATGAGTGACCAAGGCAGAAGTCAAATACCTTCTGGTTTCCAACTGTTCCAGTACTGAATGTACAATACTTTCTGGACAATGCAAACACTGACTACCAACTTGATTGTTTTTGTAACCTGTCTGGTCCAGTTCATGCTGCTGCCCAATTTAATAAAAGTAATTTAATTTTTAAGTGAAGTTTGCCCTCTAGGTACACTGAAAATAAAGATAAATTGTTAATGACTAAAGACAGTCCACATAAGGCAAAAATTACATTTTGTTAGAAATACATGATTACCATATACAACCTAATATATGCCAGCAAACAAAACAGCTTATTTAAGCACATCTCAAAGCCTGTTATAAATAATTCAGGAATGTTTCATACTCAGCAATAGGTTACCAAAAACGCGCACACATAGGTGTTTTGGTTTCTGCCTAGTACCACAGGAGGGGCACTTTGGCAGCAAGATGAGAAATTTGTTTTTCTTCTTTCCACTAAACAAAGTCATAAAGATATTTTACTTTATTAGTAAAGCTCGAGTTTATATTTTTTACACTAACTTTATAGCAACCATTCAGTTAGTTTTGAGATATGTTGAATACTTCAGTGAACCTAAGGAAAAAATACCCCCAAAATTCCATTTCTTAAAATAAAAGCAAGCACAAATATATATATATATATATATATATATATATTTTTTTTTTTTTTTTAAATGAAAAATCCTCCACATGGTTTCCAAACCTGCTGAATTCATTAAGAAATAGATGGAGATACCAGAGAAATGCTAAGGAAACTTTTCTAACCATGAGTCACCAATCTACATGCTGGACATAGTGAAGCATGCAGTGTGCTCAGAGAAGAATCCATATTAGAAACTATTAAATACAGTTTCTATGCCATATTAAATATAGATGGTAATTATGTGAAAGTCATGTGATCATATCTGAATTACACATTCAGAAAGGATCAGTTAAAAACCTTCCAGGAAAATGGGATCAGATGCTGCTGTGTCAGATGTATTTGGTAGAGCAATGTTTTGTCTAAACACTCCTACTTGGCACAGAGTACGAGAAATAATGAGGACTGAATTTCAGTCCACAGAACTAGAAAAGAGCAGTGGATTATGGGAGCATCTTTGGTGTGTCAGGCAAACACTTGGGTTTTACAATGCTTAGGGAATGATAGCTGTTTCATAATTTCTTCACTTCTCTTTCTACAAAATTAGGGTGATACAGCTGGAAGTAGCAGCTATAAAATACTGTTTCTAAACACGTAAACTAGAGAAGAACAGTTTGTGTAACCTAAGCCTCCCAGCGTACCATTGAAATGCGCAAGTTTTATCACTCTGTGGTCATTCTTCCCTAAAGACAAATGAGCTTCAAGTATGCAGCTACTGTTGAGCTGCATAGATTTGCTGTACATATGGTCTTTTTAACAGTGTCCAAAGGAAGGAATACTTATTTTAGCCAAGATCCTAAAACATAATTCAAATTCTCCTACCTCTAGCAGAAAGGCTCTCATTTCTTCAGCGTACTCATGACAGCGCCTTAGCTAAGGGTTGTATTTATATACTTCACAATCATTTTTTCAGGAAGTGGAGAATGTCACCTGAGTTTGTACATTTAACTTCATCAACAGGGCTATAAGGACATAGCTTTACAGTATAAAGCCAAAAAAGTTACAGGTTGGTAGGGAAACGATTCATCAGCAGCTAGGTTCATGCAAAATTCAAAAGGTTTTTTTTTTTTCCCCCCCTTCATTTTGTTTTTGGAGAACAGTCCGAGAAATCCAAGTGATGTCTTTCTTACATGAATACTTCATATAGCTAACTAAACAGAAGCAAGATTTGGCATTTAGCCTGGGATTAGTGTGAACAGCCTCTTAACCAAACATTATGAAAAAAGTTAACTTTAAAATGCTTTGAAAGGTCTGTTTTCATGACAGATGGTAATAAGGGCTCGTCAGTGCCAATTTTTTTCATTTCCACCTCAATTTTCAAAAGCTTAAGTTTTAGGTTAGTGTTTCTGAGAAACCATTACATGCGTAGAGGAAAAATGCAAATTACAAAATTAGATTACTCACTATTTTTATTGTGTGCAACATATTTTTCTAAGCAACTAACATACGAAGAGTAAGAATTTGACCTTGCTTAATGGACCACATTCCCTGTCTGCTTAATAACTCTCCTTCTCTTCCTCCCCCCCACCCCCAGCTACACTTCCTTTAATCTTTATCTGTACACCCGGACAGTTATTCCTCTCCACACCCACCCACCCCAAAAGATACAACAGTCATTAGCAGGTAGGGATTTCGTTTGTATAATACACTCACCATGGAAGACATTGTAGAACTATATTTTATTCAAGAAAACCCATATATTCTGCCCTGTGGTGACCACAGGCTTTGCTAAGCCATAGATATCAGCAAATACTGGAACAGAATACAGTGTATCAGATTCAATCAAAGCATTTAAATTCTGGTTTACAGTTAAAATTTTCAGGGAAGGCTAGCTTCAAAAATTCGTTATAGTATCTACTACAATGTTGTGCAATGTAACTGGCAGAAACAGAAGAATATTGGTCCTACAAAAAACTGAAAAGTAATGACTTTTTTATGACATTTAAACTGTCAAGACAATAATTCATAACATTCTACCAAAGGCAGCATATAGTTACAAAAATACTGGTCCAGCATCTTGTTAAGTGGTGAAGCAATGTCCAAGGTGCAACGGCAACATGCCACTCTCAGTGAAATATTTTTTAAAAAACTATTTTTTCTATTTTCCCCACACTGATACTAACTGAACACCAAAACTGGTATGACAATCTGAAAATTACTACTTGTTATGTGTATTGCACCAAAGATTTATGCAAAAACACATCTTCCAAGTTGCAGCAAAAAAGAAGCAAAATCTAGTAAAAGTGAATAGGCCAAAAGACATTTTACTGCAACTGATCTTGGAACAACAGGTTGCAACATTTACTGGACTTTAACCAATTGTCCAAGCTTGTCTCATCTTTCCGTTATCTTGAACTTTAGGATACAAAAGTAAAAGATAAAGTCCTTAATTTTGAGAAGAGAATTAAATCACTCTCCATTCACCCCCAAAATTAAAATATTCCATCCTCCTCTCCTCCCAGTACCCAGGTAATTTCAAAGTCAAGCTTTGGAATTACCCTTGTTCTGTTACTGCACTGTTCTAGGATTGTATTGTTTCAATTTAGAAGTTAAAACATACAGTGGGAGGGCGACCAAAATTGTTGGGAGACAGTAGACCTGTTTAATTTGTGCAGGCATCCCAAGAAACGTGCATCAGACTGAGACACAATCTAAATGGCAAACCATACTGCAGACTTGGCTTTGGTCTGGACTTAGACCAAGAATACATTAGCCTAACTGCCGTTTTCTTCAAGAAAACGGTATCACTTAGTATCTTAACCAAAAGATGAAGCTGAGTAAGATTAGGTAACTGCTGTCACATTCAATGTTACATCCAACAACACAGAAATGAAGGAGTAGCAGACAAAAATATTAATCATATTTTCCTTTTAATAATGGTTTAGTCAAAAGTGTAGCCTTGAAAAACCCTAGCTAATTGTGAAAACCTGAAGAAGCTGGGAAGCAACCTCACTTTGAACAGTACACTTTAAAGCTGCGGCTTGGCCTATCTGCTTTCAAACTCTCCAGTAGTACTGCCAACCTTGTAAACAAAAGGTACCGCCTGGAAATAAAAAAAAGTCAGCCTTTAAAAGTTGGTGAATGGTGTACTGTAGCAGCCTAACTCTGACTGAAGAAGAAAGATGAGATATTTTCATACAGTAAACAAAAGACAAAGTAAACTGAAATCCTCAGAAATCACTTTGAGTGTATACAATTTGGATTCTCATCAACACTTAAAAACTACAGAACATAAGGTTGCCACCTTACCTTTTTCTGGACTGGCATACCTGATTTTAAACAGGTTTTCCTCCAGTCTCCCAAGTTTCTGATCCTCTTATCCAGTTTTCTGCTGTACTATTCTCTCACCTTCATGCTGAATACCGAGTCAGTCCTGCCTTCTGCTTTTCTTGGCAGGAGGCAGAGCAAGCTCTTAATTTCGGTAGTCAGAGTGACAGAACAACAAAAGCACAGCAGATAGAAGAGCTTAATTCTTCCCCAGGAAGAAAAAACATTTGGTTCAACAAAGGGCTGCAAAATCTTCCAAAGGCACCTCTTTCCCCAGTTTTTGCCTGAAAGCAAGATGGCAATCTTAATTGAAAAGGGATGCTAAATCTTTTAAATAACTTAAAAATTCATTGTCATATAAAGCAGCAAAAACATTTTCCTCTGCAGAAAGAGAAATGTTAACAAAGAAACACACCAACATAAATGCACTGTTCATAAACTTCAGCTAATTTAATTTCACAAGAAAGTCAAACTTTAAGACTATTCTTTAACCTCATCAGTGCTGTCTGAAGAAGATTCTTTGGCGTCTTCAGTCTCTCTGTTACTTTCCTCTTGATTTAGATTTTCACATTCTGATTTGGTCCCATTAAATAGAGAGTTTTCACCATTTACAAATCCATTCTCTGTGACTTCTGCATCAATAGCTTCATCAATCTTTAAGTCCCCTTGCTCTTCTGCATCTTCCAGGTTTCTCAAGACAATAGGCAGTCTAGAATCTGGCACAGTGTTCTCCAACAAGGCAATATTGCTCTCTTCATATTTAGGAATGGGAGCTCCATCTGCCATTTGTTTGGTATAGTATTCTCGGCTAGCAGCTGCACTCTTTACTGCTTTCTCCAAGATCTCTTTTTCACCTAAGCGCAATTTGATAGCCATTATCGCATGAGAAGAAAGGTCATGGGTCTCCAAAAAGGACTTATCATCCTAGCAGGAAAGAAAGAGAAAGTTTCATTACAAACAACGAGTACAACAAAAAGAGCTCTCTATGCTTCAAGAATAAGGGACACTAGTTCCACCAGTTGATCCAAATGGACATATTTGAGGGCACTGGCATGGAGTCCCAGTGAAATTTATCAAAAATTCATGAAGAGGCCAAAATTTCTCCACATATATCAGCTTGCATAACAGGCAAAGTCAGGAGACTTTACAAACACAGGAAACTCATAGGTTCACTTATAATACGCTTGCAGTATTTTCAGTTTGGAAAATACAACTAGTAGACAACAAGTTGAAACTGACTCCACATTTCACTTGCAGAGAAAAAACAAGTAGCCTCTACTTGGAGAATCAAAGAAAAAAAATACATTAACAAAATTACATTAGCAGAATTGCGGTTTTTTGCAATCTTATTTGCCTTAGATAATGCAAATAAGTCTCTAGACTTTAAAAAGTGCAAAATGAGTTATGTACTAACACTAAGATGAAAGTTTGTAAAGAGAGGATGAGGGACAAAGAATCTTTTCCTACAGTGATGATGCAAAATATTTTAGAAATTTAAATTTCATGTAACAATAAATTTACCTCTACTGTTGTTTTATAGGTTTTCAAAAGAAGGGATGCCCTGGCTTCTAGGAACGTCCAAAGTTTAATTTCGTTGTCCCAGCTAACAGGAAACTCGGAGTTCCCCAGAGTGAAGATTTTGTCAATGGCATGCTCGCCTATCAAGTGCTCCTTCAGCTCTTCTGCAAGAAGTAAAAAAAATGATGTCATCACTCACTTTGTCAGTTGACAAACTGCAGAAAGCTTTATTTCAATAACATAGTTTTAAATTGCTAAGGAAAAAGCTCTCCTCAAAAAATAATAATCAAATGAGGAGAATGCTAGGAATAGCCAGCTCAAAGTGGTATCTGGAAGTCTTGAGGTTAGCAGAGAAGGGATCTTCAGCTCCATTCCGACATAAAGTCCCAAATATTCCAGCCTCTCACGCACAACATAACTCTATGACAATGAGATAGATTGTCTCACATGATAATTGATAAACAAAACAAAGGGAGTAATTTTTTTAGAGTTCAGTGAACTTTTCAATAAAAAAAAAAATGAAACAGCAGGGAAATTATGCAAATACCAGTGGATTTATTTTTCCTATTATTTCAGTAGTCCTTCTCAGCAGCAGAAACTACCTACCGTTGGTCCAAAAAAGACATCCAAACAAACCTCGTACAGAGCAGAAAATGTTTTTAACTGGCCCCTTGACACTACACAAATTCCATTAATCTTTTAATCACCACATTCCTCTCCCGCAAAGCGGCTATAACAAACTTAAAGTAAAACATATCAAACAGCAGAATTGTAACTGAAGTCTACAGTTTAAATTGCTACATGTTTAAATTTTACTTGTTCATGAAAGGATTACTGGAGCAAGAGTCTTCCCACTAGTGGAATAACCATTACACAGAGTTTCTCAATAAACAGTTACTTATGGAGCATTTAAGACACGGAGCATTAAGACAGAACAAAATCACATTTCAGAGAAATGTCCGCTAGCTATGTTTTCTTCTCCAAGAGAAAATTCACCCCCTCACAAGCATCCTAAAAATTTCTTCACTAGAATTCTTAATAGAATCTAAAAAACATATAACAGAATCCAGTGAAGTCAAACACTAAATAGGGTAGGTTCTTTTGATTAAACGAAGCAAACAGAGCACGTATAACAACTTGAAAACCCACTATAATTTTCCTACTGGTCTCAAAATCCACATCATTTGCACACCATCCCTAACTGAAAGGGATTTCTCTTGTTGTCATGAAAACCTATCCTATCTGTACTTTCCATAACTGCACCTAATCAGCTATCCTATCTGTAACTTCCATAACTGCATCTAATCAGCATGCAGTTATTATAAGCATTTAATCAAAAGTTTCACATGCACAGATTAAGTTAGTATTTAATAACCGCACATAGATTTTTCCTGGTACAACCACTAACATGTAAAAAACACTATAAGGACCATTTGCAAATACATAAATTGACTTTAGATGAGGAATTACCAAAATGTTTTAAATATTCAACTTTGAAGTGTTTCTTTCATATTTCCGCTACAAGATAGAATATTCCAGTTCCATACCTGAATGATTCCGGTAGTAATGGCTAACATGCTATAATTTTAAGTGTGTAATAAACCCCTAGGTCTCATACGATCTTGCATTGTGAACCATTTTTAAACCTAAGAACTAAAGATCAAGCTCTCGAGCTCATTTATTTACAACACTCAGGCAGATTAAAAAAAAAAAAAAAAGCGCATCACCTCATGCTTTAGGAGGAGGAGTTCCAAGAAGACTATGTTCTAAAATATTCCCTCAAACCACACAGCTACACATAGGGTTCTCACTAGCAAGCTAACTTATAGATAGCCTTTTAACTCTCCCGACCCAAAATACTTCTTTTCTGATGCTCTAGTTTAATGTTTTATGTAAATGTCTTTCACTTTCCTGCTTAGGAAAAAAAAAAAGAAAAAGAAAAAAGGAAAAGGAAAAATGAACAGAAAGCATAAAATAGATTATAAAACATCTTACCTTCGCTCATACAAAACACTCGAAGGAAAGCCAGAAGCTGAGCAGAAATCGGAGGCTCAGTGGAGTGCAAGGCAAAAACACTAGAACTAACAAATAAAACAATCAAACAATAACTGTACATGCAAGTTCCACTGTGGGAGTTTTGAACTCATTTCAATATAACTGACCTTAAAAAGCATACCAAAAAAATGCAATGTTACAAAAGTTACTTTTAAAAAATTAGGTTGCACAAATTTAAACTGAAGAAAGATTCTCTAATCTGTATTTGAAAAGAATAATTCTCTCTCCACAATACTACACTTAAAATGATTTTTATATGGATTTCATAAATAGATTCATGGAAATGCAATGTTTCACATCTGCTGCTCCTAACAGTGCCCTCTGTACCGAAAAGACTAAAGGCAAATGCTGTGGGTCACATACTGAGTGTTGTAGAATGTCTGTAAGCAACAGGAAAGAAAGAAAAACCACGGATTGCTTCACATTAATCCTTGCTTCACTTTTGTTCAAACCGTTATTAAAGCAAAGATTTTTTTCCCCTCTATATGGTCCAAATTAGATGATAGTATAGCACACAATTTTTGCAAATATTATTGCAATGACTTTAACTTGCTACACAAACAGGAGAAATATTAAACCTGAGAAAACTATCATAGAAGAGCTTTATATATGCTCTACTGGACACTATATACTTGGAAATGTTTGAAAAAGCCCAGCTCATTGTGTTTTACTTACGTTGGGATACCAGCACGAGCTAAGACCTCTGCCTTCATAGCATACAGCCTGTCACTTTTACTCACGCCAAGCTTTATTTTCACTCTGTCATGTGAATTATTATCAAAGAAAAAACCACTGTGGATCACAAATTCAGCGTTTGACCGAGTGCCATAAAAAATGTAAATCTAGAAGGATGAAAAGAGAAGTGAAGGGACAGGAAAAAAGCTTAAGATCAACTCATAAATCTGACATAATTTGCAAGTTATTTCCTGAAAGAGTTACTATTCTGTAGCAAAGTATAAGGTATACTTGATTACATAAAGAAACATACTTTGTTTTCTGGTATTGATTCAAATATAGTAAGGCAATAAAACTTTAGAGGCAGATGTAAACATATTCATATAACTGAGACAGACTTCGAAAGCAGAGAAGAGGTTCTTAGTCTATACTTTACAACAAAAATGCTTTCCTTTCTCTCACTCTCACAAAATACTAGTATTTGCAAATAAGCTCTCAAAGATCCTATGCCTTCAAAGACCAACAAAAAATCTGAGACAATGAGGGCCCATTACAGGTATTGGTGTTTCTGAGGTAATTTTTCCCCCGCATGTCTACCCAAGAACATAACTGACACTGCTGCTGGATCAACTTTGCTTTGGTTATAAAGGTAACCTCCAGGCATGAACATACCAAAACATGTCACGCAAAGAACTGATCTGTGTTCAGCCAGTATTGATTTTTATGTTATTCTCTGAACTCTTTATCTAAAGCAAAGACATTACTTTATTACTGTATTACAAGATAATACATTCCTAAATATTACCTGCAAAAAGTGTTTAACTGAAAATGAATAAAAAGCAGGCAATTCAGTGAACAGCAGAACAACCAAAGTCTAGTTTCCTACAGGTGCTTTTGCAGCCGACTGATTTTGGTACCTAAAGTGCAAAATTTTGGTACCTAAAGTGCAAAATTTAATTGCAGTTTTTCCTTTGTTACCTCTCACAAATGGTGGTGGGAGAGCACCCAATTAGGATCTGTCTTCTATAACCAGCCACTGATTTTCAAAAAAATTGTGGGTCGTTAATAATCTTTCTTTGATAGCTAATCCAGTGATATATTTAGTTGGGGGGGGGGGGGGGGGGGAACATCAGAAGAGACAAAAGGCATGTCAACAGCGTTAGAGTGTTCACACAGTTTTTCCACTACGGGTTCGGCTGCGTGAAGCACATGGGACAACAGGTCGTAGGGATAGTTGTCGTCTTTTCTCCTACGAAGAGGACATTTTCTCTTTTGTTTCATAATGGAATTATCAGTAATGGAACTGTAAAAAACAGTTACAGAATTCCCACCAATGCTCTGGATACCTTTAAGCTTCCATTCCCGTCTAGCGGACAGGGGAAAGCACAGCTAAACAACATAAGTGATGCTTTTAATTTCTTCTTTCTAAATTTTAGATTAGAAATATATACTCTAAGCACTGAATGCTTAAACATTATATTAAAATATAGTAAATGTTACATTTTAACACACTACTGCAATGAATGAGTGACCTGTATGTTAAGTTTGCTAGCCACTCTCCTCCTCTGACAAAGCCCTTCCCCAAAACGCTGAGGAAAACCGCAGGAAATAAAATGTCAGTGCAGATCTCCATTTGATTACAGGACATGCTACACAATCAGAAAAACACGCGGTTCAGGAGTTCTTTTTCTGAACAGGTTTTAAACTACTGTGATATATCTCATATTATAGTATAAATCATTATCATGCGAAAATACAGTAGTCCCTTACACTGTAAGGCTGATCACAACAAAGCAAATTAAGCAGAATGAGAAGTTGCTTAGTTCACGGCCAGCGTTTGATAGACTGTGTGGATGTCTGCTGCCTCAAATTCCTTAGCAGTAAAAGCATGTACTCTTTCTACTGAAACTGTAAGGAATAACGTCTTCGCAGTCTATTGAAAGACACAGGCACTATGCAATTAAAACATCTTAATGTCGTCAATAATTCACAGTTAAAGTTTGTATTGTATAGAAATTTAAAAACACGCTAATAAATAACAAATTAAGCAAAACCCCTAAAAAAATTGAAATAGAGGAATCCTCTATAACTTAAATGAAGAGAGCAGCCAGAAAAGCTATACAACATATCTACTGCCAGCTGTGGAAAATCAGAAATTAGATCACTTGTGGAAAAACCGTGGACCCCTTTTAACTCATCATACTGGCATTGGAAAAACAGCAAATATTTGACTACCATAACAAATTATAGGAACAACACACGCCAAAAAAAAAAAAAATACTATCACTATGAACCACAGCATAGCAATGGATAATATACCTCTGGAAAGCCACAGTTAAGAAAAAATTGTCAAACACATCTCCGTTCAGAAAGGAGGTAACGAAACGTAAGAAAAATGAAAATCAAAAGATTATAAAATGTGAAACTGGCAAAATAATACATTTAAGGGAATAACTCAGAGACTGAGTTATAAAACATCTGAGGATGTTTCATAGATGGAATCTTTTTTTGGCCATGCTGACTACTACAATCGCACGAGCAGTACAAAAAACGGAGTGCTACTACAATGAGGGTTTAAGCTGGCTGCTGACATATAGCACTGGAACACTCCTATCAGAGACTTCCTACGGTCCTGGAACCACTACCTTCAATGCATCATTTGACAGATTTAGTTTGGACATTCATTTTCATTTCTTAGCAGCTGTAAACAGAATATTGGAATCTGAACTGTTCCGTGCATCTTTGAAAGGCCCTACACTGCACAACACAGACTTTGGTACTTTCTGTTTGAGAATGAAGAGATGTATTCTTTTTCGAACACGTACGCACAAGCAAGGAAGTATATTTTTAGGCACCTTCTCATTTTCGCTAAGCGCAGGAATGAAACATAGGTAAAACGACTGACAAGTCTATTGGTTAATATCTCTTTGCTTCTTATTAGTCTTTATTTAACAAATGACAAAACTATTAAGAAAGATTCTACAAACTGCTACAAACTGAGATCTCAAAACTAAAATATATTCATCTTTTTTCCTTGGGACATACGCCTTCTATTAACCTTATCTAGAATACAAAATTCAGTACCTCTATATGTGCATCCACCAGTGATTAAATATTCAAATAGTTCCCTAGAATAGGAGGAATCAAAACTCTCCTAACATTGATGTCTGCCAAAGGACGGAAAACATTTTATTCTGAAAATCGTGCATTTATTTAATTTGGTAGCATTTTCATCAAGAATTACACAAGTACAATAAAATTCAAATGCAACAGGGCTTTACCCACACCACCATGCTCTTACACTTTTTGTGCAAGTCTTAGTTGCAGATTAGCAAAACTCTGTTACAGCTATCAGAATGTTTGACGTTAGCTATCTAATGGACAAATACTCGTAGGGGCACACTCACTACCTTTTTATCAAGGTAGCCTATTACTTGCAAACGCAGTCTTACAAAACTTAATTACAAAGCAATTATGTTCACGCTACCTGTTCTCCAGCCTTGAAATCCTGAAGCGCTACACATTCACACCGGTCATCTTCTAAGTTGTAGCCTGTAGTGATCTATCCAAGGAAAAAATAAAGTACCTTCAGCATATTATATTTCTCTCCTCCTCACTGACAAACTGTCGTCCTTACTGGAAATAGATATTAACAATAGCAAATGTATACGTTACTTTCTCTGCCCAATATAATATGGTTGATATTGAATGTTTTAAGATTCCTAAGTAATCCCTTCTTAGCTAAGAACACTAAAAGCGCCGCATTAGAGAAATCTAAGGGAGGAAATTATCCACCTGAAGTAAATGGAAGGCTCTGAGGAAAGCACCCTCCAAAGATCACGGCCAGTCCTATGCTAAACTCAGCAGCTTCCTATAAAGTTCTTCAGTTTTAAGTCACACTCAGGAGACCCATGGAAGCAATGCACTGAGAGTTTTGTATTCTCTGTTTTATCCTTCAACTATCAGCCCATTTTTGATCTCTCTCAACGAAAAAGGATAAGGTAACAATGGATCTTTGCAGGATACCATCTTCAGAGAATTGTAAGTCACTTGTAAATAATAACTTTAGATAAAGTTAAGTAATACTCTTAAATTACTAAAAGAATTTTTTTCCAGTAGGACTAGGCAATGGAAGAGGACAAAGATTTCTCCACAAACCTGTACCTACTTCTCTTAAAAAACAAACAAACAAACAAAACACACCCCACAAAACTCTTAAGTGTTCACATTAACAAGTAAATCCACCCTAAAAAAAATAATACTTTCTAAAGTGACAAACAGCATGTCCTTGAAAAATATTACGAAAGATACAGATACAGCTAAAAGATGGGGCATAAGCCCTAGGGAAAGCCAAAGATTCTCTCTCAACCTTTGTAAAAGAAAGCGTATTTGTTTGCAAGCTGACTCGCATTTGAGCTTAGGTATACCGTGACTCTCGTCCTGGATGTACTTTATCCAAACAGAACTCCATAGGTTACTTTGAGAGCTTGGTTGACGGTTTACATATTAATAGTTTTACTCTGCTTGCATAATCAAATATGTATTTGTAAGGCAAAACAATGCTTTCAAAGTGACCACAGGGAACTTGTCTCAGGCGAAGCAAATCCAAAATGGCAGCCACAAGCTAGGACAGTTAGGCCCTAAGGGACACTTACATAACTGCACTGTATGTGGCTGCCACCACTTAAGATTTGTTAAAAGGATTTGTGGTACACTGAGATCAGGAGAGAATACTACAGCCATGCAGTGTGGCCTGTTGCAAAACACTGACAGTAGTCTTAACGCAGAAATCCCTGTACATTCCCTATCCTGGGCTGAATAATCTCTAATTAAAACCTACTCTTTAGAAGGTTATCTAACCCTGAATTACAGGTTTCAAGTGCTAGAGAATTTACTCTCATCATTACAAATGTACCTTCCAAGTTCAAATACAGTCACCTTCTGAAAAATTGTATTTTCCACTCAAAAAAGGGAACTCTTGACAGCACTTAACCCATCCTGTAATTTTCTTAGTGCATAAACTCAGTGAAATATTTTCAACTTGAAAACTCCATTCAAGTCTTTTGAAAGGATTGTAAAACAGGAGAATTTCAAAGATCGGAGGAATTCTGGTAATATCTTAATATCTATTAAGAGAAGAATTCTGTAAGCTTAAGCATGTTTCACTAGACTACTGTTTTGGGGGGGGATTGTTTTTTGCCCCCACTTTTTTTTTTTTTTTTTTTTTTTTTTTTTAAAACAGCAGCACGTTTAATGGGCTATCCTATAAAGCATAATGGAGTGCTATACTTCTATTTCCTGTTTCTTTTAACAGTAGCCAGGTTAGAGAATTAACAGGGAGTTACTTCTTTTCCCACATGATAGCTGACAAATTGCAACCTTTCAGTTTTATTTCTGAAGCAGACCAATATATGAACTCCAACCTGGGTATAAAGCATGCAATAGTCTACTCGGTCAGTGATTAAAGATAGACCCAGCCCAATAGGCAGAATGTAGTTCATTCAAAGCTCTGGCAGAACTGGTAATCAACCTCTGACTGTCAAAATGCAATCCCACTAAAGAATAACAATGAGAAATGCATGAAGACAACCATTTTGATATAGTTCTTAGAGGCAGGCTGATCTAATTAATAGTGTCAGAAGCAAGAAAAAGCTGGGTGGACCTAGCTCCAGTTAAAACCCAAAGAGCATTTTATTATCTAGCTTGTGGAAAAGGCCCTGTGGAATAGAGCAAGAACAGGCATACATAATAGCTGACTGACTCAAGAAGCACTTCAGTGCTGCCTCTGGAATAGTCTAGGCAGTGGCATATACAATGCCGTCTTCCATTTTTTACCTTCATGTAATGAAGAACTACTCACTTGATGTACTTTAAAGGTGCAATCTATAATTACAGCAGAATCCACTCTCATCCCACTCTACAATAATATAGATTACAACACAGGCAATTTAGTTCTCTTAGTAGATTTTTCCTATTTCTACTAATACTAGTAAACTAACACTCAATAAAAACTATTTAGTAGCTTTTCTTGGTCCATTATCGATATTATAGCTCTCTGTCCCTCCTGAATCTATAAGTTGAAACTAGTTTCTGTAGAAATATGAAACAAACGGGTAAAGTCTGTATACACATACAAATTATTTAGGCTTTTCTCCCTCCTTCTTTAGGATACGCTTAAGCATAAAAAGTGCCTACAGCCCTGATAGACTACTGCACTAGCAGGTTTGGCTCCAGAGGTATGGCTGGCTCCATACCAAACCCACTGTTAAGAAATATAATAAAAAATAAAAATTACTTCATCAATTTAAATACAAGTTTGAATGATTAAAATAACATAAGTAGCCCATATAAAAAGAACAGCTAGTTGTTTTTTCCCCTCCCAGGACCTTAATTTTCTTCCTCTTTTCCTTTAATCCCAACTTTGAAGGCATTTATTAAAAGTTGTCTAATGAATACAGGCAAGTCTCTGCAAAAGCATCTGAAAGCGATGTCCAACAGGAAAAGGATGCAGGAAGTACTGATGCTTGCAGGTGAGACATATTACAAAAAAATGCATTTCTGAAGCTTAAGCAATTTTCTTTACATCAGAGACTCTCATCTAAATGCTGCTAATAAATCAAAGTTATCATATTATTTAACAAACAGTGAAAGGCAAGAATCACTATTAGAGAATAACATATAATCACCTTTTAGAAACCCCCAAATATATGCAACTTTTCAGCCTAGCCTATCACACTGTATTTGGTATAAGACATGGTAACAATAAGTCAGCTAAATGTCAAGTCAGAAACAACTTTATTTTACAATTTTTTCCCCATTTAAAGTAATCTTTTCTTATACAAACAATACTAACGCTTACTGCCATCCTAACACTCAGGTTAGTTCTACCACAAAAGAACCAGATTATTTGAATAGCATCGTCATATTTACTGTTATGAATAATCCTTCCTACTAGAAATATAATTTGAGGGTATGATTCCTGAAGCGTACATGAGGCTGGCAATCTGCTGTACACCACTGACAAACTATCCTCTTACGACTTTCCACTTCCTCAGTTCAACATTAACCAGACTGTTAATGAAATCAAGACCTCATCCTCTGAACTAGCTCACATAAGCCAAAATGTCAGCAGGTCTGACTTTCTATATACATATGTCACCTTTTAAATGTTTAATATGCCCTAAAGTAGTATTTTTGCATTTTGTTTCTTTGATGTAGTAACAGATGTACTGTTTTTGTTGAACTAGGCTTTGTTCTTGTCCTTGCTGTCTCCATAACAAGGCTCTTTGGGCATGGTTAGGAGAATAGGCAGTATTTCTTAGTTGCAAATTTCTAATCAATTTCCCTAGTGGTAGGTACAAAAGGCAACCTCCATCATTGTCTGCTTTCATATTCTCAGTATAAATCTATCTAGTCTTGCAAAATCCTTGTCAGCCCCACCAGAAACAAAACTCTATGTCAGAAGATCAGAAATATTCAGACTTGGCTGGGAAAAGAAAAAAAGTCTTGTGTAATTAAAAATTTTTGAAGTTACATACTCTTAAGAGTATATGAGGTAGAGCCACATGCAAAGTTTGCAATCACTTCTAGAAGTTTTCACTAGACGAAGAAAGATCGCACTGAAAAGTTACCGTAAGATATTTAAAAAACTGACATATCTTTAAGATGTTAGTTTTTTAAGGCCACTTGGGAAGATAAAATACGAAATGAAAAGTGTTATTAAACTGCTCTAAGGCAGTTGAAAGGTTTAATACTTAAGCCCTCAAGTCTCTCAGCAACAATGAAGAAATCCTTACCAGTCCATTAGTATGATTACACATGTCCCATAAAGGTATCAGAGCCAACGTAACTCGAGAACCATCTTCTGTTGGAATCTGGTTCTGTCGTGTCATAACAGAAGAAACTGCCCATCTACCAAAAAAAAAAAATTAAACCATTAAAAATATACTGATATTCAAAACATCAATATAGGATTACTTGTAGTCCAACCTGAAGCAACCTTTTAGACCAAAAGTTTCCAAATTTAGTTTTCTTCAATATCACAGAATACTGACGGCAACAGCAGTAGCAGGTCTCATCACCTGCAGGAGAAGGTGCAGCTGCTGGGTTTCCAAGACACACACATAGTATATTGGATTCCCAATCAGGACTGCAACACCAAACCTCTTCTGCACTCTTTGCAGAAGAACCTCATCTTCATACCTTCCATACCTTGACCAGGACCCACTGCCATGTTTTTTGCTTCCCCAATCACGTACTGTACACACACCTCTCATCATATATCCCAAAACTGGGGTCAGCTAATCCTGCAGGCTTCAAAGGGGTTCACAACCAATGCTTGGCAGCAGTAGGTCTCATCTGCGTGCAGACTTTCGTAAGAGCCAGGAGGCATTTTTCCCCTAGCTCCCTAAGAGCTTACATATAACATGAATTGGAAACCAGTGTCATCACCTGACACAGGTGTGATACCTTGGTAAGCATTCCTCTTCAGTTTGGGGACCTTTGATTTAGATTAGTCTTGTTAAACTTTCTACTTAGCAGAATACAGAAAGGGGAAAAAATAATAACCCAAAACATTCAGCTATCCAGTTTAAAATATGAAACAAGTAAAAGATAGTTTAGGATAGACATCACTCAAAACCTTTCTAGGCCAGGTCAAGCAAACGAAACACCGGCTACCTATTCAAAAAGGCTTCTGAAAAGCTGAAGATTTCAGTATTTTCGAAACATTCCTGAAATTCCAGCTTTATTTTAATTAAGACAAAAATGAATATGAAATGCTACAAAGATATATTCTTAAAGTTTCACTATATTCTTGCTTTAACACAAATAACTTTTTTTGAAGGGGGGGGAAAAAAAAGAAAAAGAAAAAGGACACTACCAGGAGAAAGTCAAGGTAACTTTAATTCCCACAGAATTCACTACTAACGAGTACCTGAAATACAAAATTAGATTTTCAGAAGGATTCTAGATTGCTTAGAAAGATCATCAACTTCAGATCTAGTTAATTTCAAAAAAACAAGTTAAAATTGTGGATTATTCTGATATATAAACACTATTTGAAGTGCAAGAGTAATATGTTTATTTTTTATTGTCACTTTATCTGCAAAATTTCAGCCAACTACACAGGAAAGTTAGCATGTTTCTCTGTGACATTACAGGTGAAGGTGGTATGCTTTAGAAATCCAATTTTGAGAGATTGACCCAGAAGTAAACTGGGCTAAAACATCCCTGTAAGAGCTCACGAATGCCTTTTATTCATGCCATTTTACTCATCTAACAGAATTAAAGCTCTTACCTTAATTATTCTTACTTTTATCTTAATTATGCCAACCCTTATACCACCTCTAAGTGACACTCTTGCTTCACATGTACAGTCCAAGTTCTCCAGCTCTCCCATCCAACAGCCACGGTAAATATTAGTTTTCACTATTATGTACTGGTAAAGCCTTTTATAAAATAAACAAAAACTAAAAACAAAAAACCCCACAAACTCAAACCTCCTGCACTGTCTACTGAATTATTTTCTTTAAAAATAACCAATCGCCTTACTAATCTCAGACTGTGTGTGCTAATTGGCTAAATTAACTGGTCATAAATACTACTCCTTTGTAACTATTAAAATCCGCATATTTATTTCACTTTCTTTTTCATTAAGAAAGTATATCAGAATCAAATTGTACATTTAAATTTTTAATAACAATAGGGCTCTCCCACCACTGAAGGGGTTTCAGGGCCCTGCAGCTCACTTAAAAACAAAAAAATTTATATATACATACATATATATATATACACACACACATATATATATATTAAAACACAAGACAGACCAACCTGTAGTCATCATAAGTGAAAGAATCCTTTAAGGGCAGTTTGCTGGCATTAGGATGGGTCTGGGAAATGGAAGTTTCAGAAAAAGGTGAAAAGAGAAAGAAAACAGAAATCAGTCAGCAGAATTTCATTATTTAGCTGCCTAACAGATCCTAACAAGAGCCAAATGAAGCAGGAGGCGTCCAGCCGCGCTACAGAGGGATCATCATGCTATTATGCTCTCATACATCACTGTCAACTTAATTTGTTGTGCCCAGCAGCCGCCATAAATCTGTTTCTTCATATTTCAAGACTAGAAACCACAGACACCATACAAAAATAACAAAAGTTAAGGTGGACTGAGTAGGAGAAGGTAGAACTTTTCGGGGGGGGGGGGGGGGGGGGAGAAACCAAACAGTAAGCGCACGTTAGGCTTTACCAACTTTTACAATTCCCTCTTCTCTGAAATATCAGTAACATGTTACAAATGCTAGATAAATGTATTCAAAATTTTCACTTCTTCCCTTATACCTCTAAAGGCTTTATCCATAGCAGTTACACTACGCTTCAGACAGAAAATAGACTAAAATATATAAGCAATGTTGGGGACAAACATAGCTTAGATAATATCTGTATTAACGCAACTATATATGCGCTAATCTCAAAGCCAGATAATTCCATTTTAGAAGGCATATTATAGCTGATGTTAACAAGCAAAACATTTAGTTTTTACAAAGGTTTTGGGAAACGATAGCATCTATTACTTTTCTGATAAATTAACTTATTAAAAGTTTCAAAAATACAGGTAGTTTTAAGCCCAGGCTGTCACGCCTTCTAGAGGTTAGAACTTTGTCCCAATTCACAAATGGAAAGGTATAATAGCATAAATTTTAATCTTCAGTTTCAATCAAGCCTCACAGAGAAACTGAAGTAAATGATAAAAAGGTTATTTCTAAAGATACAAGTGATGTTTTGCTTAGCTCTATCTTTGCAACACTCCATGTGCATGAAGCTCCATGTAGTATGCAGTTTTTTACTCTTGATGCATTAGCATCACAAGTGCATGGTAATTTATCATTTCTCACTGTAATGTACTTGATGGCACTGTGTGCAGGACAGTAGGGGGATGAGGTAAAAGTGGCTCAAACCGTAAATCAATTAGAAAACAAAAGCTTGTGCTCAGTGAGCAATTTTAGGCAAATTATATATTACAAAAGACTGCCAATTGGGTGTTAGGTCCCAGGTGTCTGCTCTCCCCCATCCCCTCTAGTTAACCCTTTGGATGGACTTCTGAAACATCTATGAAGTTAACAATTTGAGTAACTGCTGCCCCTTGCCTCCTTTTTTCAGGAAGGACTTTACATTTTTATGTGATTTTCATTCACGTTGATGATCATTGACATTGCATAACAAATTTATTTGAGTTTAATGTTAATAGCATATTTTACAAAATTTTTTCTTCCCATAAAACCATTCAAAACAAAACTAGAACTGAAAAATCAAAATAATAAATTTCTGGAGATATCGTCTCTGCAGTAAAGCATTCCAGACTTCAGAAATGAACACAGAATCTTGGCTTTCAACTGGAAATAACAATTCTGTTAAAACAAAACAAAAAAAGCAGCCTAACATTATCCCCTTACGATATTTTAATTTCAATTTTTGTCAGTATTAGTAATCTATTTTAAAGTAGCTTGATACAATAAACTAAGCAGAGAAAGTCCACACTTGTACTGAAACATACAATACTACCAGTTTTACATTAAATGTATTAAATGTACATTTGTCTGTTGCATTTCTATTAATTGTGAAAAGTGGGAATCTCATTCTGCATCCGAAGTTTTTAAAATAGATACACGAACAGAGAAGATGCATTCCTTCAGAAATTGGTTTCTTCAATATTCCATTCCTTTGTAGTCCATGCACTTGATTTTCCTCTTGCTTAGCTTCACTGCTTACAAAACTGCATTTCCCAATGTGTTTCATGTTAGTATTTAAAGACATTGTTTTAGTAAAACTGCACAGATATTTTCAACAACTATCCTACTGATGCTTGTTTCGGCTTCATACATTTCACGCTCACCAGGAGACTGCTCATCAGCGTGGTGCTAATGCCACCTACTGGTGCTGAAGCAGAACACTCGTTGAAAAATCACATGCAAAATCACTCCTATCTGTTTGGAAATCGAAGAGAAATTCCACAGTAGCCAAGCAACCCAACAGCCCTCCAAACGGTCTTTCCCTCCTCCCCCTACTTAGAAAAGCAAGTTTTGAAACACAAAGTTAATTAAAACTAACATCCACTGCAGCAGCCTTCAGATATTATTCCAACATTCTGAAATCCTCATTTTTGATACCTTACCTTCAGTGTAAACAGATATTGCTGTAGTTTAAATGGAGGGTCCTAGTAAGTTTATCACAATATAAAGACCTCAGGTGTGCAAATAGATACCGCTGTGTCTTTTTCCTCTCTGCCTTTCCGCTCTCCTTCCTCTTCCCAAACAAGAGCTTTCAAGAGAACTAATTATTTTGCAAACAGCAGTAATTACCAGGCTTATAATGCACTAAAGGGCATTATAGAGAATACAGAGGGCTCAATAATGCAAAAGACAGTGTCCTTTTACTTCAAAAGCTCTTAGACTAAACACAGTACATACACATAGTCTCGATCACAGCCTACACAGGGAGCATCAGCTAACAATCTCAACCCTAGCTTGGAGTAAATATCTATAAGAAGCAAGAAATTATATACATGCTGTCATTATCCTTTCAGAGAGAACATCAGTATTAAACGTAACTGCATGGGTTTTGTGCTCAAGACATCTCACAACTGCATACTGCAATGACACTAATTGTTCATGTGACATAAGCTCTCCCTCTAATTAGTCCAGACTTGAACATGCAACCCATGTGTAAAGATTCTGAACTCTACTAAATGCTTGGTTAACCCTTCCTCATTGGCAATCCCTACATTTCCCGGGTTTACAATATATCGCTACAGTCCAGACATAACCTATATAAAAACATTAGTAAATTACCATAAAGGACAAAATCTATGGTCTTATATGAGGGACAAGTCAAAATAAAATTGTAGTCTACGAAACTACCATAACATCCCACGATACAATATTCTAGTAGCTATTTTGAAGTTAAGATACTCTAATGTCAGTACATTTGATTATGTTAGATTTCTGACTTGAGCTTTTTAAGTATGTAACTTACAAACCCTATAGATTACAAGAATCTGAAGACACACAAAAAAACCAATATTCTGATTAAAAAAATTGATTTAGTATGCAGCTTCTCTTTATAGTCCCTTGGTAAAAATGGAATCTCCCTAACAAACACTTAATAAAACCTGTCAATATATCTAGAAAGAAAAATGACACAAATGCATTAAGTATTAAATACCCTTGAAAAAAGTCACATATTCCATGAATTTTTGATGTACTATCTTGACATTAATGTAAAACCTTGATATTTATAATTGACAGATATTTAATAAAGTACAGAAGATGACTGCAGCACAGCAAGCAAATTGCTTGGGCTGATCAAAAAGATACAGACGTATTTAAACTAAACAAACATTTAATATGTAAAAAAAAAAAAAAAAATCAGATCTAGCTTTTACAGGTTTATGCAGCTAGGTCTCTACAATAGCTATGAAATGTGACATTATCCAATACATGAACCCTAATTTTAACTTACCAAATCTGTATGCAGTAGTTTCAGAAAGTTGGGAGGGGAAGCTTTAAATAAAAAATGGGAACATGAAAATGCGAATCTATTCATTTAGATGCAGGTCCTGATATTCTACTGAAAGAGTTATTATAAAGAACAAATACCATCTATTTAGTTACCCTTTCTGTGAAAATATTGTCAGAGCTGGCAATCAGGGTGATGACCACTGCAAAAACAAATAGTGGCATACTGAATTTCATTTTCATCCTGATGCTGTTATTCAAGAAGAGGAAAAAAAAAAAAAAAAGCTTCTTCCCTTTCAGCGTTCCAAGCCTTCTTTGAGACATTTGGAGGAGATCTCAAAATAACTAGAAATATTAAAAAGTAGCAGTGATTGCTGCCAGATTGTCTGCAGCCACTGTGGAAAGAGACAGACTGTTATTCTAGTCACCTAAAACACTATCAGACTAGAAGCCAGTTACTCAGTATGGCAACCATAGATAAGGGAGGGGAGAGGGAAAAAGGCTTTTAAACATTTTTCTCCTTTTTGTAAGCAGTAATATCCATGGGTTCACGTCTCATGGAAAACTGCAACTCCTGATGCTCCCAGTGGGGCCTTTGCACTTGTCATTTCTTCACCTTATTTTTGAACGGACATGACAAGATTAATTTTCAAATCTTATAAACTGGATGCTAGAATCTTCCACGTTTGAGGACGCTATTTTTTTTTTTTTTGGTCTGGACAGCGTAAAGGCTTCAATATGGACCGGATGTGTGCCCTTCTAACTGAGGAGTCATCACAACCTTTACTTCTCTATCCATCCTACAAGGGCAGTAACCTCCTGTAAGGGAGTGGGCAGACTGCTGGAGGCAGTAACCCCTTACCCCATTCAATCATGAAATGCCAAAGCTCATCTGTCAGAGCTCCTAATCTCAACAGAGGAATTTCCATCAAAAGGAGCTTAATAATATTGGCTTGTTTAGCAAGTGATGCCCAGTAAAATTCTAATTACTGTAACACGCTACAACATTTGAGTAAAGAGTTAAAAAATTAGACTTTACCGAATGTCACGTTTGTGTTCGTATCTATGATGCCACTAGATGTCTTGTGAAGCACAGATATATTATGATGTGAAGTCATATTGGCCAGCATATTCCTTGGCATCATTTGCCCTTGTATCCCCTGAGTATGTGCCCTTCTATCCCCTAAGTACGAAAAAATTAATTGAATCACTAAATATGACCAAACACATATATATCTTTAAGACAATACCTTTACGTTGAAATAAACTGACCAAGTCACGTATTAGTCCACTGTTACGCATAACCAAAAAAAAATCCTTTCTTAAGCCAGTGTGTTTCACATTTCTGTATTCTAACTCATCATTACACATACGCTTCCCATCACGACAGACACCTGTTTGCTGGTTTCCGCCGTTTGTAGGCACAGAGATAGTTGGGATTCTGTTCTTCTGAACATTTCAAGTGCTCACAAACCCAAGGAAAAGTAGTGGGTAATATTTGCATCAGTATTTCTGAATCAGATTTCAATATTCTCAAAAACCTCTCGTGTACTGCTGAAGTAGAGACACATTCATTTCTATCTCAGAAAATCATCATACCAAGTGTTGAGATTACGCCAAGGCAATCACCCCCGATCCCAGCTCCCAGAACATTAAGAGTACTTGAAACAGTTAAAGCCCAAACCACTCTAAGCTTCCACCTTGCTGACTTTCATTCCTTTGAACACGAAACCCAAGGGTTCGTTCCTTTTGACCAAACAATTTTTTCCTCCCCTTCTTTGCAGATTCTCCCCTCTTTCCAATGCACTCATTAACATGGGAGATTTCGTTATGCGCCTAGTTGGATGCTACTGATGGTTTCAGGCCAACGTGTAGGTGTATGAAAACACAAACATACACCACATACACACTTTCAGGGCCAGAAGCAGGAAGATCTGTCAGCATTTGCTGGTTACTGTCCCTTTCCTAGTTCTGGAAATCCTTTGAAGCAGCAGCCTTGAAGAGAAATTCCTCTCTGCAGAGCTGCTGAGGCTGTAACTGCCCTAAAGCTAAGTAAAATAAAGAATTCAGAATGGAGGATCCTAGTGATCTACAGGGAAACAAGAACTCCCTTCTTCTATTGGACATATGCTGCCTAACCTAAGGAAAAGCCAGCACAGTGTGCAGGACAGGAGAAAAAGTTAAAGATTATTTTACTTTGTAATATAGTTTATAACTACAGGGACATGCTTTGGAATTTTAAAACAGTCTGATTCATTAAAGCTACGAATTATATCCACAAACCTACATCATTATATGATTTTCTAAAAGATCTGAAAGATTATCCTGCTTTACAAAAGCTAACAGAATGAAGCTCAAAACTGAAAAGGTACTACAGGATTGAAACTTTAAATAAACTTAAATAACATTCTTGCTTACTCTTTATGTCAGCAATTTTTATTTATTTTTCACCAATATACACAAAAAAGCACTGTTCCACGCTACTATGGGACTCATATAGCGGAAGCAGTGGGGAATGACTCCTTCTGGTGCAGTGGAATTTAACTGCAGAATCTGTTTTTCTGTATCTTCTACTTGCAAAAATTGTACTTAGCCAATAAGAAAGAAGTGGCACCACAGACCACTCAAGTCATGACATTAGTTGCTAACTCTAGGGTCTGAAGGACTGAGAACCCATACCATTTGCAAATGGGACTTTGCCATTTGGCTGAACGCACAGCAATCATTTCCAACCAATTGCAAACCAGTATTCTGCCTACAATCTCACGGCACCTCTTTTACTAAATGAAGGGAAGACAGTGAGTGACTCTCACATTCCTTTCTCGATCAATCCATTTACAGAATATTTCTTCATTATACAGAATTCAAAACAGGTAACCAGTCTTTCCCAGTTAGGAAGCAACTCAGATATGACTTTTACATTAATAACCAAGCTTCCTACACCTTTTCCTGTCCCTCCACAAAATTATTTAGAACTGAATGCACGCTCACTAACGGCCGAAGGATTGAAAAGGAAGTGCGTGTTGGGCAGAGATTGGACGCGTTTTGCAATAACACAATCCCCCTCCCACGTCCCCTCTCCCCATTCATGTAGCAGAAAAGCACACTAGATACATAGCTCCTTTGCTAAATCAGCTCATGATATACATATAAAGTCCAGTGTTCATGCTGAGCCTTAGACTGACAGATTCAGTCTACAGAACTTTGTTCACACTGGTACAGTAAGACAGCTACAGTAAAGAATTTTCTCACAAAGGTCTATGCCTGCCTATTAGGACATTTAATTTACTCTTTAGGCTCCTCCTGAGGAACAAGGCTTAACTTGCTCATTTTATTCAGTGATGCTTCATGCACAAATTTATCACAAAGCTCCACAATTAATTCAGTGAATCACAGACCACGAATAAAATGCTGTAATGGAAAGTATGAAGTGAACTGCTTTAAAAAGACAGGGACAATATTTCCTATTCACAGCCCCTCCACATCTGAAGAGTTTTCTAACAAGCATTAATATTATGCATTACAGCTACCACTGTTACCTGTGAACTGAATACGCAAACTTACGGATAAAACATACTTGGAGCCACCAAGTTGAAAGCTTGGATCATGACCATCTTACAACTAAAACACAGAACTATATGACTGACACTGAGTACGGGGCACAGTGAGGCCCAAAACCAGACACACTGTGACTATACTGCACATATACCTCCCCTCCCGCCCCCCCCAAAAAACTATCACTTCTCTTCAACTCCCATTCAAATGGTAGTACAAGAAAATAAACTTTGGTTTACTTAGCATCATATCAGTCTCCTACTGTGTTGAGTATTAGCATTGGGTCTGACTGAAGAGGATAATCCACTTTGTAATTTAGTTAAATTACTAATTTTAACAAAGATAAGTCCCCTGTATAATTTTGCAGTGCTTAAAGAATACATCCTTTGAGCATTCCATTCTAAGAAACATCAGCTTGGTATCATATTTTAAATTTATGGAACATTTATAACTGCTGTTATATCAGGAAAAATATTAAATCTGCACAATAAGTATAAACTTTAAATGAGGAAGTGTACTTGTAAGTGCATGACGATCTCCTGATGTCTACTGAGGCACTCACTTCCACAAAAGGCAGACAACATCCATAGGGATAAACTCAACTGCTCCAGAAAGTGCAACTCAGTTAAAAACAAAAATAAAAATAACCAATAGAAAAGCAAACAAAAAATATCTCCACACTATTGGCTGTAAAAGTAGATGCTTATCTACATTCTCAACCAGGAGAGTGGTTGAGAATCCTATCTTTCAAAAAAAATGTCTTAGAAGATCATAATGCTAATAAGAGAACATATTATTCCTCCCAAATGTGATTTAAACTCTGCAGAAACAAATTTTGTTGAGTGTTGGCATATAGGCTTTGAAGAATATCTCTGTTTCTCTAGAGGAAAGAGGGCATTTAAGCTCATATAACAGAAATCCAAACCATTCAGAAATTAAAATAAATTAATACCTACTGGTTAGTAGGCCTTAACAATGAATGTCCAAAGAAAGATGACATTCACATCCAAAAAAACAAAAACAAAAAATCTGTTTTATCCTGTCTGTCCTCCTCCAAATTTAAAACAATTCTAATGAGAAAGCAAAGTTTACAGTTCTGAAATTGTTAGCTTATACCCGAGAGTCACTTAAACATATGCAAAGCCTCCAAAATACTAAACCATATATTCTGATTGCAAGAGATAACAGACACTGCAAGTGGGATGTGCCTGTATTTTCATCCAAGCCAGCACAGTCCAGTTGGGCACCTGGTGGCTGAATCTGGCCCACAGGATGCCTCCATATGGCCTGCCACCTTTTCCTTGGAGGAGATAGGGAACAGCTGTTTGAGGAGCAATGCTGCCCAAACAGCCAAACACCTCCTCCTGTGTCCGGCTGGCTCAGCGCCCAGAGCTGTCATGTTCTGGGGCAGGCGAGGAAGGACTGGGGGAAGAAGGAAGCAGACCTCCTACCCATGCAAGGCCTTGAGCTGTTAATTTGCCTGAGACAGACAGATAATCCAGCAAAGCCCCTAGCTGCTTCTGTGGTGGAGACGGGCAGCCACAGGAATGGTCGTTATCATTGCCAAGAGTGGGATATACCAGAAATGACATAGAAAATAAGAATTTGGCCCATGTGTGCAAAGTTTAAACCACATTACAGTAGATACACTAAGTGTTACAGTATAAGCATGAATACAGTCAATATTCAGCTTGCTGCCAGCAAAACAGACTAATACATCATTTTGGCCCTCATAAAGAAGAAAAAAAACCAGAAAGGCAGAAATATATTCCATTATTAACTAGCTATTGATCTATTGCTGATCAAGGGGCCCACTTCAGGTAGTGAAATTCGGACAAAGCAAATCTAAATAGCAACACTTATTTTTTTAAGTGCTCAGCTAATGAAATTTTAACTCTCTCATTAAGCTGACGTTTATAATAAACAAGCAAATAAAAAATGAAAGATGTTACAGAGTTTACAACTGCACCATCTTTTTTCCAGTCATTTTTGAGAGTAACGCTGACATTACTTCTAAAAAAGCTATTTGATTGGTATGCCAATTAAGTGGGGGGGGGGGGGGGGTGGAAGGGGGAACTTACCTGGCGCATGATCAAAATTATATTCTGCCTCCAAATACATTTGCTTTTGACTGCTTATTAGTTGAACTCTTTAGAAACATTACAATATACATTATCTAGCATACATAAACAGCCTTCGAGCAGGTTGAATAGTTTAGAGCACTTTAAAAGGTAGAATAGTGGGGTAGCATTGGTGGGGTGGTATCTTAGGCCAAGAAAGATCAGACATTCTACCTCACACCGCTCTGGAAAATTATACACTTACTGTAATAATACTGATTAGGAACAGTGTAAGAAATAACATTAGAGTGTCATAAACCATATTTAAAGTACCACAGCTTCAAACACCGGGGTCAAAATTATATCCAGCTACTGCAGAGTAAGAAACGCAATGCCAGATTTTAAAGATGCTATAACATTATTTTGAGATCTAGAACTTAACGGTGCTTTAAAATTTCCCTCCTAAAATAATATTCCAGTGCCCAACAGCTAATAAGTGGATTTTGGAATTTCACTCCCACTAAATCAATTAGTCAAATTTGGTATGAATAATAAATCAAATTTAGTTTCCAATTAAAAGGGATTACAACCTCCAGGAGATTAAGTTCTCTCTCCAATAGTGCAAACAAACTGATCAAAATATCCTTGACATATTACTGCAAGGCTTGCATTCACAATGAGACTAAAATAACACGTTAAAAAGCACCATATATAGTGATCTATCAATCAATCAATACACATTGGTAGGAAAACCAGTAGGAAAGCGTTCCTGTGGAAAACTCAGGATACTATACAGATTACACATACTATTTAAAAGTATTAATATGACTTCTACCAAACAGATTCTGTAAAAAATTGTATGTGATTCAATTTAGATGTAGCTATTAAAATGCATAGTGCTGCAGGTTCTTTTAAGAACAAATGCTAATTTTCTTTGGTTTATTATATGTTTGACAAAAAGGCACTGTTACAAGCTACTTAAAACATCCTGTTACTGCTTCAGGGATGTAGGTTCAAGCAGTAGGGATTTTGACCATTTTTCAATTCAACCTACCAATTAGACAAGTGACGTGTAGCCTTCCCTATAGCGGACCTGAGCTTGACAGACAGCTAACTTGCTCTATTTTTAAGGTCCCCTTCAGAAAAACCCACAATCCCCCAACAGTCCAGAGACTACAGGCTGAAAACACTGTGTCTAAATCAGTGCCTAACTGCCATCCTGGACCGTTCTGCAAAACTGATCCTCTCTCCCAGGGTACCAGAGACAGCCACACGTTAATATTCGTGGCACCACTGCCTAGCGTGCCCCTGAATGCAGCAGGCTAGCACAACATGAAAGTTGTCCTTTAGTGAGGCAGCTAGTAACAGCCTCTACTACACTTGGGGAAAAGACACGACACTGCTTCAGACTTTTAGTGTCCAAAATGATTAAATAGCGTTCTGGCATTTCTACCCGCTATAAGAGCATTCCTTGTCTGGATGTCTTGTTTGAATCTACAAAAACTTCTCTGTAGAAGACTACAAACAGGCACCCAGGTGCAGGTGGGAGGAAAAGTCAAGCAGGAAAACCACTGCATATTCTTTTTAAAAAAGGGTTCAAACTTTGTTTTATTTTCTTTAGGAATATAATCTCACAGTGAATGTCTGTAAACTATATGGCTCCCTCTTGTGCTTATTATACCACATTTCAGTGTAGAAAAAAAAATTCAACATTAAACCATAAACATTCGGGCTCTGTTCGCCCTTCGCCACACATGCGATGCCCATAAATGTTAATGGAAGTTACACGCCTACCTTCCAGGGAGAAGAAAACCCTGCAGTTTACAAAACTTCTCTTTGGAAGAAACTACAAAAACATCTTAAAATTAGAAGTCTACCATGAGGAAAGTACTCTTTTGACTATTCGCTGTATTTTGATAGCGATGCAGAATCCAAATACTCCTTTAAAGTCAAGTTTGTAAGAACTTTTAGCTCTTAACTATTTTTTAGTTATCAAATTACACACATTTAGAAAGGTGTCAGTGTGGTGTATAGAGCCTGGCTAACATGCTCAAGGGTTTATTTTTGTCTGCTCAACATCACACCTGTTTTTGCTTTTCAAACCAGACTACAGCCTAGCTTACAACAGCTGTGAAATGCATGAATCCGCCCCTTCTTCACGTGTATCCAGACTAATCACTTTGAGAAAGAGTTAGAACCGCAGCGTTCAGAGAAAAGCACCATTGTGCAGAAGCTAGGGAAATAAAACAGACCCGCACTAGGCAAACAATATTTAAATCTGCATACGTTATAAGAATCAAAATTATTTTAATAACAGCCTAGTAATCCTACGCTATAAAGAAAATTAAGCGTTCTGGTTAATGATTTGTTAACCCTTTTATTCCCTCTGGTCATAAGAGGTGTTTTACAGACTAAAAACGCTGCAGTAGAAGTATTTTGATTTCCCCAATACTCTTTTTTAGTGTCTTCAAACATCATCAAAACACTCTGTATTTCAAGATGCCGCATGTTCTACTTTCTGCGGTTGAATAGCCAGCAAGAAACTAAATAAAGTTAGCAGCCTGTTTTGTATTACAAAAAGTACATTTGTAAATTTAAAAAATTGGTCCGCATGCCTGAAGCAGTATCAAAATCCTAGTCACATACGCCAGCTTTCATGAAAATATTTATGCTAAAGCAGTAACAGCACTGAATGAAATGATGGCATACAAAAAACTAATGTTCACTTTCACATATCCTTCCCCTCCCCCCTTCATTTACATGATGAGATTTTCTCTCCCCACTCTTCTTCTCGATATACTCAAGAACTTCCAAAATTATTACCTTTAGCACTAGTACTTTTCAGGTCAACTTTGCTCACAGAATGATTTGAGCACACGCAAGATGATACCAAAATTCATTTCAGCTTTTCTAAATAATGAAAGATGGCATGTTGTTTTAGCAGAGGAAAGAGGCATTTGTTTTTTTCCTCTGCACTTCCCCCCTCCCAACTATTTCACAAATTACAAGCTCTTTTTTTGAAAGCAAAAACAAAAAATGAATTTATAAAACACACTATAAACAGAAGACACTGTGACAAAGTTAACACGGATCTTTAGCACTCACGTTCTCTGACCAATTATAATGGTATAAATAACTCATTGATTAACATGCATCTTGTATTATTTGTTATACTGGTATCAACGTTACCACTGCTAAGATTAAGGTTAAGCACTGTTCCACGTGGTAAACCAAAATTTCCCTTTTAAGAAAACACATACAGCCCCCCACATACAGCCATTGTATGTTGCCACTGCAGCACACAACAGCAGAAATAGCAAAGAAATGAAGTAAAGAACTGAGAAACAGTCTAAATCCCCAAATAATTTACGATACAATTTTGGAGAAGTCACTTAAGCTGCATCTACAGAAGTAAAGGGTTTTGTGCAATACAGTTAGAGCTGTAACCCTTCCAGTGTCAATGCAACTTTTATCAGCAATAAACATATTATTTTGCTAGTTTAGTTACGGTAAGGATTCTGCTTGTAGAACTGTTCCATAAAAACCTTAATAACCTTAATTCTTTAAAAAAATTATCATCATCCTTTCCAAAAAACAACAGCTATTTTTCAATGCCACATGAAGTATTATGATTACCAAATCCTGACTTGTTCAACTGTGTAGAAAAAGAACTTTGATCCCAACCACATCCTATTTTGAAATAAGCAGATGAGGCTTCACTGAATATTTCAAAGGAGTTTTCTGTACCAAGATTAGAAATACTTATGGGATCTTTTCAGTTTTTAAAACTTATTTCCATGAGTTTGCAAAAAGATTAATAATAGCAATCTAGTACATTCCTTTGGCACTCTTGGAGCCAGCTGTGCTACAGAGCTTCCTAATGTGACATTTACTGAACACTAGTAAATAAACATGCAGCTGAATTTATGGTTACCTGGCAGCACTGAAAGCACGACACCAAACAACTGGAACACACCAGAAATTTACCTAATAGTTAATCACAGCTCAAAAAAAAAAAAAAAATCCAACTAACAAAAAAAACCATAGTGACACGTAAACTACACTCATACAAATAAATGACTCCTGTTTGATCTACCCGCATGCCCATCTTCAACGTTAAAAAGCACCTAAATTATACAAGAACATAAAACAACAAATAATGCATTCCTTAGGAGGCTCTCAAGCAAAAAAAATCCAGTCTGGATTTTAGACCACAAGCGGCCAGAACCTAAATTTTAACAATTCCTGCAAAAGGCAACAGTACAGTACTAAATCCCTTCTTGGGTGCTCTAATGCAAAAGCTCAAAGAGAACAGTGCCATCTATTGAAACGTGACTTCCATGGTTTCCCACTGCTGCGACCAAACCAAACAGAAACAGCCTAAATCGTATCAGACGCTGATACAACTCAGTCTGAGAGTTCTTCCTCCATGAGGTACTAGAACGTTTCTATGTAAATGCAAATATACAATGGAATACAATAGTGCAGAGTATTAAAGGCTTGTTATGTACAGCAAATCACCACAACCAGTGTTCTGAAGACAGTTTGCTCCTAAAGTCATCTCATGTATATTATTTTCTTTGCTCAAACTGTAGCTTTTCTTACCCTAACCTAGTCAACAGGATGGCTTTCAAAGCTGAATGTAAGTTATTTTAGTGAGACATTACTTTCATCATATTAGATTAAATTCTACAAAAATGATTTTTGATTGGCTTTAAGAAATAACAAGAGAAATAGCGTGTATTCACCATCCTTAAACAGATTTTATGACACATAAAACTTATAGAAACATACATTTTAATATTTTTGTCAAACATTTAAGCTACTTTTCACATAATAGCTATCTCATGCTCCAACTAATATTATACCACGGCATTTTATATAGATTCTTTAGTGGTACTTGTATAACCTTAATATCAGTTTACAGGTACTCATCAACCACTGAGAAGAGGTTCTGAAATATGGGTGTCAGAACCCCATGTGCCATTCTGAATCTCAGCAAAGCTGTACTTCAGCTTTTTTAAAGTAATGTTCTGATTATACAAGCTCCCACGTGTAACATTACCACTGCAGGATTAGTTAATGAAATGATGGAACTAGTCATAGTAATAGCTTAGCTATCTGAATAAGCATTGTAAAGAACGTGAATAGTAGTTGGCAGAATTGCATAACATGTTACGCAATATTCTTTAAAAACAGTAGAACTAATCAGGGATAAAAAGCTGCTCTAAAGGAATAAAACGTAGTAGTTCTGTTTGCTCAGATAGTATTGTTTTAGAAAAAAGTGAAAAGCTGGCAGGCCAAGTGGGAACTGCTAGCCTAGAACAGTACAGGGCAAGAAAGGAGAGTTACCTCTACTATCCTTCCCTGAATTAACACACCTGGATATGAGAACACTGTTCTTTCCTGACATAAAAGCTACTTTTCATACTCCTTGCCTCAAAATGAAAGCATCTTACTTAATATTTACCCAGTATCTTCAATGACTTGAGTTTTCAGAAAGTATCACTGCATTCATCAAGTGCTCAAAATATCTGGGAAATTAACACTGTCTCATACGTACATACGAAGTTCTTTAAATAGCAAGCAGCTGAGCAAAATAATTTAACTTTTGTTGTTAACTTAAAATAGTTAATATGAAATTCTGATAGCATTGGATGAGAATAGAATTGCTGTGTATCTTCTGACCTTCCGTATTTTCTGCCAAGAAACATCTCCAGATCACATACTTCTGGTCAAAATTCAGTACATAGTCATATGTTCTTCAGACAGACTTGCCAAAAAACAGCTTTTGATGTTTGGGTATTGAGCACTACATTGACGACAACACATCACCATTCACCTGCAACACCCGTTACGTCTGGATGTCCGTCAAAGTAATAGTTCTACCTCAGAAACTCAATTTAAATCATTATTTCAGAAGCATGGTGAAAAATTAATCTGTCTCAAGTCTACATATGCTACAATTGTTACCAGATAGGTTTAGCTATGTATTTAAAAGCAATCAAAATTCTTACTAAGTTAAAGAGAACGGAAAGCCACAGTCATTAGAAGTACAACATATACATTTTTTCTGTGGCAATTAGAAATTATAATTTTACTTTGTTTATTGTAAACTATAAATTTTTCATACCATTATAGACACATAGTTTCTAGGAGATCTCTGGAGGTCATCTAGCCCAACTTCCTGCAGGCAAACTTCTGCAGTCTGGCTACCACTAGGTAGCTGAAAACAATAATTGGATCACTGCTTACCTCCTTTTCTCCAGGCTGAACAAATACCACTCCCTCAGCCTCTCCTTGCATGGCTAAAGGGCTGAAGCACATGACATCTTAGTAGCCCTTCTCTGAACTCACTCCAGTTTGTCAACATCTCTCTTGCACTGGGGGGGCCAAAAACTGTGCAGTACTCCAGAAGCCTCAACAGTGCGAAATGGAGGGGAGTAATCATTTTTCCTTAAGATATTAAATACACTCTTATAATATGCCTGCTGAACTGTGAAATTTTAACAGTAGTCAAAAACCAGTAGCAAATCAATTTAATGATTTAAACTTTTCCAGTGTCTATAACAGCAATACATTTCGTCTATTATTTGGCAGCATTGTTTTCACACCTTCCTCAATAAGCATCATGAGAACAACATATGTTTCATACTACATTTAAGATGCTTACCTGAATAACTTTGTAGAAATAGGCATACTGTCGAGCTGTGTTTTTATATTGGCTGAAAACATCATGTATGGCCTGAGTTGACTGAAGATATTGCACTTCATCTTCTTCAAAATAGAGCGGAGTGTCATATTCGTTGGGGAGAGTTTGAATGTAGGGCAGCCAGAAAGAGTTAGGGTTCGCTCGCTCGCAAAGAAGATGGAATGCCAATGTTATGTTGCCCATGGCTTGAAGAATCCGATCTTGAGAATACAGGGATCCTGAATTAACCCACAAAGATGAGGCATTAAATTAATTGCCTGGGAAAACATCTTCCTAGATTTATTTTAAAAGGATAAGAGGAAATAAAAATAGCTTTTCATATTCCTAATGCATTTGGCTGCTCATGTTGCGTTATGCTGCAAGCAAGTTATTTGATACCTAAGTGCTTCGTACAATTGCATGGTGGAAAAACATGAAGAAAGTAAAACAATACTCTCAGCATCTCTCTATATAGAGCACCTTATTTTCAAGCATTTAACAAGCTACACAAAATGTATTCAAAATAACACATACACTTCTGGAAGATATTAAGCATACACAGCCAGAGACAAAAAAGAAAATTAAATTCTTTCCACTGATGTTTCAAGCTTCCAGCTATTCCAAACCCAGATGCGAAGCAAGTTCTGTGGTAAAGGAGATGAGCTAAAAAAAATAAAGCCTCCTATTGAATGATCCCACACATATCAAATTCTTGCTTATGAATTTCTTTAAGCTCTTACCTAATACTGAATTTTTAGCTGATTCAACTGTCATCAACAGTTTTCTCGGAACCCACAGAAACAACTCTTCAGCCTACAGAAAGGAAAAAAACATATCGAGGGTCCTTTAGCATTTATAAGATATACCAAATGTCTTAAATATATGAACATCATCTTTAAATTACAGGTTTTCTTCATTCCCTTTTTAATCAAAATTCTTCCTCCTCTTCCATTGCAAACTAAACAAATAAGCTACAAAAATGCTTTTATATTGTGGTACCAAATGCCACAATCTGCATTATACAAAGCTTAAAACAAAAGATACCTAGATTGCAAAATGAAGTGCTTAAGTTCGGTAGTGCTAACATGGAGGTTCTCCACACAACCTCAAATCCATCCAATGCACCACATCCATTACATTGCCATTATGTGATCAAATATCTTCTCTTTTTCACGTTATGTGTCCATTCTTCATTTAGAAGAGCTGTTCAAGACTTTTATCCTTATCAATTGGTAGTGCTAGTTTTATTAACTGCAGTCTACCAAAGCCCTAAAATGAACATAACACGCTCATATTCTCACATACATTCTACAACAGCCGACTGCCTCATTTTAATCCCTGTTTTGCAGATGAGAAGTAGCCTTGAAAAACAGCCTCAAAAGCTTACCTTTTAATAGCTAGCTAATTGTGCGTCTGTACTCCCACCTGATGGTCAAAAGACTTTTTACAAATATTAGGTATTTTTCTTTTTTCAATTCACAGAAAAATAAATGTTACAAATACTTTTATGAGGCCAAAATAACACTGATTTAAAAGAAGGGATATGAAAGAAGAGGAGACGAGGCTAAGTAGTTAGAAAATATGAACGAGAAGGCTACCCCAATGGGGGCGGAGGACTCTAGTTATCAGGATAACCGCAGAGAAAAAGCGACTGATTAAAAATTCACAGCAAAATAATATTCAATTTCTATGAATAATTTTATTTCTCAAGTATACAGTTTAGGGAGTTTTATAACGGCACTTTCATTAACATTCAAAAGGGGGAACACAAGAAAATGAGCACTTCAGAGCTCTGCAGCTACATTCTAAACACGATTTTCTACTCTACTCAAAAGTTCACATGCTCACCTTTATCTCTCTTGTTGCTTTCAGACCAAACCCCTCTTCTTCAAAGTTAGCTATTTCAAAACCCTCCGTGGATGCTCCATTTTCAGTAGCCCACTTTATCAAATCAGGGAAATAGTCATCTCTTTTCCCATCGAAGACAACAGACAAACCTATGTACACAGTTTATTAAAAAACAAATGCAGGAATAAGAGGATTTAGAAAGATAAAAAGTTTAATATAAACGCAGAAAACTGCAAAACATAACTATCTTCCAGCAGTTCTATTTTGAAGAAGCTGAGTCAAAACTGGTCTTTGTTAAGTGTTATTCGATAGCCTATAACTGTCATACCTCATTTTCATCAACTTAAACATTCTGCCAAATTGGCTCACCAGTCATCTTAAAAAAAATCGGCCATCTAAACTGGGTTGTGAAGAAGTGTGAAGCTCTCCTCCCCCTTTCCCTTTTAAATAAGCTATGAGTGCAAATATTTACCAGCTTAATATTGATGATAAATGCAATCCTGACAAGCTAATATAGACAACAAGGAGAAATTTTAGTAGCAGGCTGTAATTTCATTAATTCAGTACTGGAACTGATGATAAACAGATTTCAACCTGTCCTCCTTAGGCATTTAGCTTTCTCCTGTAGCATATGGATCTACTAAAGTCTAAACAATAATTATGACCGATGATCCTCCTAACATTACAGAGCTCTCTCAAATTGTTTAAGCTTTACTTCTCCAATAGGAATGTGGTCTCCCAGTGAAATCTCAGTTGTCATTCATTTCCTCAGCTTTCACTTTAACTTTCATCTGATTTGAACTCAAGCATTATGGTTCTCAGTAATTAGTTTGGCTATACTCAGTCAGCTCTGTCTGTACCTCTTTCCCCTATTTCCTGGTCAATATAAACTCTAATGTCAGATCATGTTAAAAGTGTTCAAAAAAAATCCCTGAAACGCTCAGGCCTTTTTATAAGTAGCCATATGTGATCAGCAAGTTGCTTACATCCAAAAATACACCAGCTAAGTATAGATCATGAATACATCTGTTATTAAAAAGGTTTTAGAAAAGTAGTTTTAGGATATTTGAAAGAAATCTTTTCAGTATTTCCATCCCCACAACAAATAAAATCTGTAGTTTACATGACAGTGCAACTATCATCTAAAGCTACATTCTTTGTATATTGGCAGAAACGGTGAAGTATTTTTGACTGCACTGGGAATCTAGTGTGCTCTCCCCCCCCCTTTTTTTTTTTAATTAAAGATGGCATTTCCCCTTTATTTGAGATTCATTTTAGTATGTTATTTTTTGTAGAATATATTTAGAGCCAAGGCCTCACACATGCAGTCAGACTAGCTACGTAACTTCTACAGAACTTGGCAGGTGTTTATACTGTCCAGGACTGTTCTTTTTATTTCCAACATTTACTACTGTATAAGGCTACTTGGAAGCTTTTAAAATGCAGCCTGCATTTGGAATTGTTCTCTAAGCATCTCTGAAATACTATTTCTGTTCCTCATATATGATGCAGGCCAACACTTCCCACATTTTTAAATTTTTTTCCAAATTAAAAAGAACAGCTCCTTTAAACTACATGCACTATTTATTTCTATGGTGAACAAAATATAGCTATACTGATGAAAATCTGTATTGCAAAGTTAGCTTAATTTAACATTTTGCTAAGAAGTCAAATGAAGAAAAGTTTTAGAAATTATATGTACTCAGCTTTCAAATTAAGATTTTTCTCTAATCAAGACCAATTTAGTTCATGTTCTCCAACCCAGCGTTCTACTCAAGAAAAGCACAGAAGTATGATTCTTTGAGCAATATACTAATTTGTACATCTTAAAGTTCCCCACAGCAATTTATATTCTCTTTGCTAATTGTTTAAAGTTTTTATTAAGCTAGAAAACTACATATAATATAAAATAGTATGTTCTGTTCAAAAATAGTTTCGAAAGACACCCTTTGTATTTATACTCACAATGTACGTAAGAATGTTATATTAAAACGCATTTGTATATCAGCAGTACTGTGGTGAGTAGGTTTTGCATATTCCATGGCAAAACCTATACCTAGTTAACATAATATTGTTACACAAATTCTGCTTCTTTTGCAAGCAGCCATTTTCCTCATAGATGGTTCGATCTCTCTGGCACAGCAGAAGGATACCGTGAATAGCCCAATCCTAACACTAAATCTGTTCTTGTTAACCTGAGTTGTTTTACCATAATACATGTATTATATCATAAAAACAAGGGTATATAACACAAGATTATATAAGTTATGGGTGAGCAAAACAATGAATCAAGTTCACCTCTACACAGCTGCATGACGCAGTCACTCAAACAGTACCATTCATACTTTGCCCATGCCCTCTGCCAATAGCTGCTGTTTAGAGGTTTACAAATCCTTTTATGAAGTAAGGTTTTATGTATTAGTCAATATATACTAAAAACACATGTTAAAAGCACATTTCAAACCTCTGAGTCTAGTCTGCTTCTGCTTCTTGAAGCAAGTACATCATATAGCTTGTTTTATCAAAGCATTCAAGTTCAATTTTAAACGCAATTTGGCTTTTTTGCCTTTCCTACGTAAGTACCAGAGTAAAAAGAATTGTTCAAAGATATTTTCAAGTATTTCCAGCTCTAATCTATCCACGCCCTGGTTAAAAAGTTACTCATCTGCCAATAAAATATAATGGCGATAAGAGATTAATTATACTAAAATTAAATGGAAGGTATTTTTAAGAACTTACTTCCAAAGAAAAACAAAACTAATAGGGGAATAAAGTATAAACAACAGATCACTGAGTTATTACAGATTATATTGAAAGAAAATTGTTCTGATCTAAAAAATAAGTACACCTTAAGCTTAGGAAAATCAGTGATAAAACTCCAAATTAACTGTGATACCATACACATTTATTTATTTTAATTATGTACTTGATTTATAAGAGTAACTTTCATTACCTGATTTATTTTGTACATTTATACATTTTTATTTTGTCATAATTTGATTTCATTATGTTGAATGCAGAAACTGTTGCCATGTCCAGTAAAGTGTTCAGGTCAAAATTAAATGTTGACAAAATTCAGTTCAAACCATGCCGATTTATAGAGGCAGAGGGTCAGACTACATGATCAAAAAGGCCTATTATTCTCAAATAATTTTTATTTCTAGTCCTCAAGATTGTCACCTCAGCAAAATCTCAGGATGTCTCTTTGGTTTATCATACAAAACTATCATAGGATCATTTTTCTGTGACGTTTATCAATAAGTACGTATATTCAAACGGTTAGTATCAGCAGTTAAGCCCATTAGAATATTTAAGAAACATCTGCAAGTACAAAAAGCAAGCACAGGTCAGAGAGCTAGTATTTTTGTCCCAAAACAACAGGATTGCATAATATTTATAATATAACAGCGAAAAATATTTTTCTTTACACAATCAACAACTTTTCAAGCAAACCTGAGCTGAACCACCTTTATCTTATGATCAGTTTTTTACATTTACCTTTTTGTTTTTTGCGAATTTTCTCAACAAGCGAACGAATCTGCACATATTCTTCCCATTCCTTACCAGGACCCGGGGTAGGACTGCTGCATTCTGGAAATAAAAATGCCAAAATTGAAATGTTCTCTTTAATATAATATATATTTTTAACATCAGAGAAAGGGTCATGATTTCATGGTAACTTTAACCAAACCTTAGTATTACATGTCCTTCAAATATGTTTACATAGTAAATGTTATGATCTCCATTGTTATACACATCTCATTGTTTGACATATAATAGAGACTTTTGAAATTTTAACAGTATAACTTGCCCCAAGTTATTTTGCTCTTATTCATTTCTTATTCTTTCAGATATAAGACAGACCAAAAGGAAAAAAAAAAAGGTAAAAAACCAGAAATAGAAGTAGACAGTCTCAAAGATGAAACAAACACCAGTGTTTTCAATAATCCAAGCAAAACATTCTGCTTACATTAGCCTGCTTGCCATCATGCTTACTGTAACAAAAGCAAATGATACATCAGCAATGCTTAAGCAGGGCAACTGAGAAATTGACTGGTACATGCATTTGACCTGCCTATGTCAATACAGTGTTAAGATGTACGTATACTGGAAGGACAAGCAAAAGAACATGTAGCCAAGCTTTAGCTTTAGATCATATCCACAATGTCTCAAACAATGCTCTCGATGCCAGGGTGTGCACTTCTTGATCTGAGCTGCACGAATCTAAGTGGCCAGGTGAAGACTGCTTTACACAACTGATTTGAAAACCTTTGCATTGAACAAAATACAGAAGATTGACAAAAAGACCAGCTGAGACTTGTCTTTGCCTGGAAAATTAGATCTATGTTTTATTTTTGGTAATAACATTGAAAGCACAGGCCAACCGTAAGATAAGCATCAAACTACTACGTCAACTCCTTGCCTGTTCTTTGTGAGCAACGGTAAAGAAAAATCCTAATTTTTCTAAGGCAGCATTTAGATGTGTCCACAAACTTCTCAACAAGCAGAAAAAACTTTGGTCTACCCACCAGAATTGAGAAGTAAAGAAAGCTTCTGAATAAAAAAAGCTACAACTTTATTTAAGAGACAGAAATATCAGTGAAGTTGCATTAGAGTTGTATTGCTGCTTTCCACAGGTACTTTTTCTGCTCTGATGTCCAAAATTATACTTCAGTTTGAAGTACTAGTCAAATGTTAAACAGAAACAGTATAATTATTGAGGTTCACAAGAACGGCATTTTAGACAATGCTGCAATGTTAAGTAATCTAGAGTAGCTTTTCATCTGATCTCCGTTAGTATCAATGCATGTGTTGAAAAGTAAAGCCAAAAGCTGCCAAAAATACAGTATGTCCAATACATACTCACAGACACCGAGAACGGTATATATTAATGGTGGTATATACTATGAGGAACTAGATGCAATCTTAGGCAGGCTGAAAGAGTAAACAAGCTTGGCCGCTTACAGGAAATGAATGGAATACATTGGTTTACATAAGAGGACAGGGAATGTTTTCGACTGCTCTGCACACCACCCCTTTCCCCAAAGGGTTATAAAATGGAACTTACTTTGTAGTAATTCGCTGATTAGATTCAACATTTCCTTTGGAGATACCGTTGTTGTGGCTCCTGTACCTGACTTCTGAGTTTTCACTCGGCTCTTCTTCCCCATCTTCCAACTAAAACAGATTAAAGAGCAAACTATCACCAATTACTAAGAAACTAAACATGGTAATGATGACTAGACAAGATCTTCTGTCATTAGTCACTTACAAAAATGGAGCATGAAGAGTTGTTTCTGGCACGTATGTACTTGCGCAGCAAGTGTTATTGTTTGAATGGTCTGAACACATTGCAATAGTTCAGTGCAATCTAAAGCAATATTTCATGTAGTTGCAAATTAATTACCTCATGGTAATTAGAAATTAGCAATCTTAGAAGCAAAACCACTCAGATCACTTGTGAATTCATTATTTCTGAAGGAGTATTATGGATATCAAAGTATCCACATTATATTAAAACAGATGTTATTTTACCTTATCAGCTGCATCTGGACATCAGCTGAATTAGTATTTGTGCTTGCACTAGAGTAGTAATTCACAATGAGTATTAAATTAAGTATTCCACTTCAAAAAAAAAAAAAAAAAAACCCAGAAGAACAATGCACTCCAACATGCAATAAAATTGACAGGCATAGCAGGATACCAGCTTAACTGTATATGGGAAACCTGACTAACAAGAGCTCAAACACAGAACAGAAGTAAACACAGAGCAGGAGAGTGAAGCAGGCACAGGCAACCAAGAGTGACCATAGATGCACTGTCTGGGCAAGCAGGGACAGAACTACAGAGGGCAAAGCTTGGCTGGACTTCAAATCGAAGAAGGATGTGAATGGCAAGAAGAAAGGGATCTACAGGTATATCACCAGCAAAAGATAGATCAGAGAAAAAGCAGACCTCTCTGCTAAATGGCGAAGCAAGGTAGTGATAAAAGGCACAGAAAAGCTGAGCTACCCAATACTTTCTTTGCCATGGTCCCTACTGGTAAGGTCTGCTTTCAGGATTCCCAGGTTTCTGTGTCTCATCCCAAAGTTTGGGGGAGAGGAGGATCAGTTACAGCGTGCTTAGCCAAGCTGGACCCACACAAGTCTGTAGGACCAGATCGGATTTATCCACTGTGCTGAGAAAACTAGCTGATGTCACTGCAAGGCTGCTGGCTATCGTCTTAGAACGGTCATGGTGATTCCCAATGACAGGAAGAAGGTAACTTAAAAAGGGGGGGGGTGGGGAGGGCAGAAGATCCAGGGAACTAGACACTGGTCAGTCTCTCCTTATTCCTTTGCAAATCATAGAGCAAGTCCTAAAGGGAAGCTATTTCACTCAATGGATATGAATGTGACTGGGATCAGCCAACACAGACTTATCAAGGGCAGATCACGTTTAACTAACCTTCTATGAAGAAGTAACTGGTTCTATGGATCAGAGAAGATCAGTGGCTGTCATTTATTTTGACTTTAGCAAGGCTTTTAACAATCTTCCATAGCGCACTAGTTGTCAAGCTGAGGAGTTATAGACTGAATGGGTGAACTACAGCATGGACGGAATAACTCCCTGGACAATCAGGTTTAAAAGGCTGTGTGATCCACAGTTTAAAGTCTAACTGGCAGCTGGTTACAAGCAGTTTTCCTCAGAGGCGTATACTGTTTAACATCTCCATTAGAGATCTGGATGCAAGGACAAAAAGCATCCTCAGCAAATTTATAATGATACAAATCAGGGCAAGCAGTCGATATGTTGGAGGGCAGGATCACCACTTGGAGGGACTTCAACAAACTAGAAGCAGTCAACAGGAACCTCATGAAGACGAATGCAAAGTGCAGCACTTGGGATGAAAAGTCCCCTATACAACACCATTTGCCATAGACTGACCGGCCAGCTCTGCCTAAAAGGACTTAGAAATTCTAGTGGATGGTAAGTTGAACATAAGTCAGCGCTGCAGTGAAGAAGACTAACTGTAGTTTGAACTGCACTAGCAAGAGCATAACTAACAGGTCAAGGGAAGTGATTATTCCCCTCTGTTTGGCCCTTGTGATATCACATCTGGAATGCTGTGCAGTTCTGGGCCTCCTAGCACAAAAAGAAATTGACAAACTAGAGCAAGTCCAGAGGAAGGCCATTAACATGGCAAAAGGGCTGAAGCACATGACATAAAAGGAGAAGCTGAGGGAGCAGGGTGTGTTCGGCCTGGAGAAGGGAAAGAACCAACTGCAGTCTTCACCTACATAACAGGGTGTTGTTATACAGAAGACAAACAGATTCTTCTCAAGGAAGCGCAAGAAAAGATCAACAGGCAACAGCCACAAGTTACAGCAAGGGAAATTTCAGCTACATATAAGGAGACTCCTCTCTATCTGGGTGGTTATGCACAGGAACAGGTTGTGCAGAGAGGCTGTTAAAACTCCATCTTTGGAGATTTTAAAAATCTGACTAGGCAAGGCCCAGAGTGAGCTGATCTACATTTGAAGCTAGGGCAGGATGCTGAGCTAGACAATCTCCAGGAGATCCCTTCCCACCTCATTTTTTCTGTGATTCTACATTTTATTGCAATAGATGTTTTTGTCTATATATGGGCAGCCTGCATATTCTGTCTGGCATATAAAATCTACCTGTAAAGCGTAGAAGCTCCTATGTCCAGTTACTTCTCATAACATAGCGAGAGGGAAGTTAGACACACACAGGTGCTAGAAATTGCGTACAAAAAAGTACTTATATTCTAGGTGTTCTGAGCACTCTACGTTTGTAAAAAGGATCCTTTTACACTTAGTCGGTGTAACTAGCTTATCCAAAATGAAATGTTTCCTCTGACACTCCATCAAAAAGTTTTGTTCCTGGACAGTTGCTCTTAATACTGGAATGTATCAACTAGCAGCCAAATAGCTGCTCTCCACGCTGACCAAGACTGAAACAATTACAATCCAAACGATAAGTAATTGTACAGAGCAGACCTTTCAAATGCAAGTGCTATAAATTTAAAGTGTTTAGTGGGAAAGGTATATAATCTGGTTAATTCCATTTTCCATTAAAATTAAAGTGAGCAAGAAACTTTCAAGACCAAGTCTTAACTTAAATACTAACTTAGAATGATCAGAAAGTGAATTAAACTTAATTCAGTTAACTTACTAAATCACTCAAAATTAAAGGAGTTCACAACTGACTGAAAAGACAATACCCCACAACAAAAGGGGGAAAAAAATCTAAGGAAAACTATAAGGTGTCGTCAAAAAGGAAAATATCAAACTGGGACCTTCTGGCTCTGAACACAGTACAAGGAACGAGACAGACTGTCTCCAGGGACATGGAGTCTAAGTCATCCTGGGGCACAATGAGGCTTATTTCATCTCTCTCTAGCAGAATGGGAAGCTCAAATAACCCATGTGGGCAGTTTAACTTTATCAGTCCCCTGTCCCGAGCTGCATAGTTTACTTTCCCAATGCATCTTCTGTCATGAAAAGGCCTCATATGCAAACTGGTAAGGAGAACTCTCACAGATTCATTGCAGTCAACTGTTTGACTGGCCACATCCCTTAAAGTTTCTAAATCAACACTGAAACGTCCGTTGGAAAGACGTTGCTCTACCACGAGCAATTTATTGCATTTGATACAAGACTTGATTCAGTGTTTCAGCTCATATGAGGCATGGGGTCATGCTCACTATGAGATCCATGTGTATTTGTAATGGTATAAATTGAGAATAGGATCAACATAAACTGCCAGCCTACTGTAATATAGCAGAAGACAGAGCTATAAAAGAGCACTACTGCTACCAGCTTAAAAAAAAAACAAAAACCAAAAAAACCCAACCTAAAAAAGTTAACGCAGATTTTTTTTTCTTTTTGCTAATAATGCTCATTCATAACTGTAAAAAGATAAACAGAGCTCAAGGTACACAAGGCCACTTTTGCAATCACATTATTTGCACCTGGTCGATTCACTTTACTGTTCTACTTGCCAATATGCTATTCTGTTGTATTTATTTTAGACCCTTCTGCCCTTACAGACTCTTAAGAGAAATCAGTCAGATTGGCCTGTCTCACGGATCCAGCTGCAGGTTTGGAGACAGAGTCCAAATTCTTCAGGGTAAGAGCTGTCTTTGGTGCAATGTAAAGCACAATTCCATTCTGTGTGACACACACAAATGCTTTTCTATATTCACTCTAAGCAAAATCCATGGTATTTTTAAGAATCATTAGAAAATTAAAGCACTCATATAGTTCATTTTCCATGCTGCAATTTATAAATTATGAGACTATATGGTTTATATACATCAAGATGCTGATAAATATGGAGATAAATAAGTTGAGCAACTGAAAAGATTTTGAAGAATTTTGGTTTCTTATCTTTAAGAAAAAAATATGTTTATCAACCAAAGGATCAACAGAAAGCATACTAAGTAAACGTCCTGCCTACACAAGAAAGTAAAAGACCTAAAAACTGCAGTATTCTGATTTTTTTTTTTTTGAAGTTGTTTCTAGTGGAAGACCTGCTTGGAAAACAAACATCCAACACAGATTTCATCAGAAGAAAGAAAACCCCAAAGAATACTATGCACATTTTATACATGGAGGCATGGAAATACCACCATGCAATTAGAACTCTATGATACACCAATACATGAAGCTGCATGAATATGGAGTACAGCCAGCGCTGGATTTTGAAGTTTTCTTAGTATGAAACATTTTAATAGTAAGGATCCATTTTTGCAGTGCAAGCATTACCAAGAGATACATCTAAAGATAAAGCTAATTTCAGAATACATGACCTTCAGCTTCCCAAATGTAATAAAAAAAATAAAAATGTGAACAAAGCTAATTATTTCCATTACTAGGTACATTTATTTTTGTTTTAAAGACCAAAAAAATAATGTCTAGTTGAAATCTGGTCTGTGTAAGTGAGAAATTCAAAGCTAATACAAGACCTCTGTCTCAGATCCTACTGTTTAGGTATCACACAGCAAACATGCCACAAGAACTAACAAATTCTGTGAGGAACACTCATTTGGTTGACTGCACCATAATTACAGATGCATTTTCCACAGTAGCATGCTACCCATATCTGTACATGAAATAAGTTTTGCAAAGATCTTTACTCTCTTCTTTGACAATGTATGTATCTTGTCTAAACTACTGCTTCTGTGTCATCAAAATTTCCATGGAGAAACAAAATCCTATATGCATGCTTAAATCAGCAAGTCTGTCTCACACAGAAAAGCAAAACTAGCAGACCGGTATCTGGAGATCTCTTGTTAGGAAAGCATTTCCTCTGAAGAAATATTATCTTTTGAGATCTGAACTGTACTTTTTTACTCAATTCACCAATCAGAAAAATAGGTCTCCACTTCCTACATTACTTATCTCTTCAAAAGCTCTGAAGTATCATCTCAGTTACATGAAACTGTTATATCTATTCAAAATCCAATGAATCTAAAATACATATTTTTAGTAAAAATAGTAATTTGAAAGGAATTGCTGCTATACATATTTGTCCAGAAAAGATTTTCCAAATATCACTCCAACAGAGCTGCCTAGTATAAAAGTGACAACATTCTTATAAAAGTTAATGTACTATGAAAGTATTTTCAGAATTTCTTAAAACCAACACACAACATATAATCTAATTTCATGTCTGAGGAAAAAAGAGCTTAGTTAATGCTCCTTGCTGTATTTAAACAAAAGACAATGGGCTATACTCATAGCATGAGACCCAGTATAGCTCCTTACTTAAAAGAGAGAAAATAAATCAAGCTTCTTTGCGAAATTACTTTTTGTAATTAAAACTGCATTCATATCATACAGCTTATGAAACAGATTTCAGTTTGATTTCAATTCTAAAGAAAATCCTAGAATTCCTAGAAATGTGTAACTTCAGAAAAAACAGTATTTTTTTTAATTTGAAGTACAATTTTAGATATGAAGCATTACTGTTTTATAAATGAATAAAACAAGGTTTCAGAAACAAATGAAGTATAAGGCTGTTTCTCAACAAAGCAATGAAAAGACAGGCTGCTTGCCAGTACATGCATGACAACAGAAGCAGCAATATAAGATATACTTGCATGACATGAAGAGAAAAACAGAACAAAAAAATCCTTCAGGATCAAGATAAACTGCAGAACCTATAAATATCTGAAGAAGCAACGGCACACACTCCAGTGAAGAAGGGTTTTTTTGGTTAGTTGGCTGTTTTTTTTACATTTGTTTTTCTGGTTGTCTTTCAGCTAATATTTTTAAGTTCTGGGCCATGCCTCCTTTCAAATGAATTTTGTTGAAAATTCCTGAAAGCATTCTGCAAAGAGAGAGTACGCTGACACCAACGACGAATAAGCTTGGTAATACACAACACAGTCACATTTCCAAATACTGCGTTGTCAGCTAGCTTGGTAAAAAAGAATCACGCAAAAAACGGTGCCAGTGAGGTGTTTAAAGATCCGTCTCCCAGCTTTACTACTACTGTCGAGAAGTTCTTTTATGTCAGACTTTGAACTTCTGTTTCAGCATCACGCACAGAAATATTCTTTTTTTAAGAGTTGTAAAACATTCCCCCTTGACTTATAAGCTCTGTAAAGTGAGCATGTTCACTTAACGGCTTTAGAACGTAACCATGAGAATGCTGTGCAAAACACTCCAGAAAAACTACTAAAGAATTGTCACCACCCTTTTTATTTTTTTTTTTAAATATATCACTGCTTAAACATCATATTTAAGAAAGTTAATACTTAAAGTGTTAGAGAACCTGGCTGCATCACAGTACCACACTTTCACAGGGAAACAATGCCAAACTTGGATGATAAAAATATAGAACTACCAAGACAAAACTTCAGAAAAAATTAAAATATTCTGTTGTAATCATTAATGAAAAAGAAATATCCCAGCTGTTCATGTTTACACAATCAGTAAGTTCACTGCAGCACTACTTTATTAAAGCTGTAGTTAAGTCTGACAGAAAAAGAAAATCCATCATGAGGAAATATAAAGGCACCCACATCTCGGTCATTAGGTCAAAATACAAGTTTGCAACCCATTTTACATTTGTCAATATAGTCGTTATGCTGGGTAGCCACTGTATTCATTTTTAGTATTTAGCTGTGTTAGTTTTAAAGAATTTGTCCTATATAAGGAAGAATATATGAAGATTGTTTTTTTCTGATCTGCATCTTTTTTCCCCATATGCATCTTTTTCAACGGTCCCAGAATCCCCATAAAGCTCTTAGTTACCCTTCCCATCTATCCAGGAAACATTCACATCACTGTTCTCAACGCAACTTTTCCCCTAGCAAGAGGGCCAACTTATGTTTGAGTTTCCCAACTCTGTCAAATTTGATTGAAAATGCCCAAAAAGTTGATGGGCGAAGATGGGAAGAACTAAACAGCAGATAGAACTGATACGATCCCATAAGCTTACTTCTTTCAGCTATACTTTCTACTTTACAAAGTCATGAACCAGCTATTCAAAAAATCATTGAGCTTTTAAAATAACAACTAAGTTAGGAACTCCCACAGCTGAGACATCCATTCAAGTTTAACTCTGCTTCAAGGACCCAATGTATTTCCAATGCAGTATCTTAACATTGTATCTGCTTTAATGCAGACCCTTGTAGACGCTAATTACATTATGTTTTCATTACATAATAGATCCCACCCCACGTATCCTCTTGGCATATGCTAGATGAGGGCACAGAAGATGAGGGGTAGTATTAGAAAGACAGATAACGATCCACAAGGGCAGACAAGGAGAAGATGAGGAAATTCTCAAGCCATGCAAAGAGCACTGAAAGGCAAGTACAGCAGGTGGTTGCAGGATATGTTCCTTGGCAGCACTGAGAGGGCAGACAAATGAGTAAGATGTACACAAACCAGGCTTGCAATTTTTTTTCTAATTTGGTTACCCAGACTAAGTAAGTTTCCTCTCTACTTCAGTTAAGGAAGTAGATCATCTGCTTGTATTGACGTATGTTAAGCTAGGGGCCTAAAGGACATGTTTAATGCTTACAGGCAATTGACAGGAGTTCTTCAATCTGTATGCAAGAAAATACAATTTGACGTTGGATATGACCAGGCTTAATGGGAATTTGGTCTTTTCCTTCCACTGATCAAGCTTTTTCTTCTAAACGTCAATCTTACAGCTGCAAGTAAAAAAATAAATATATCTTATAGCCAATAGAAAGCATGAAATCTAGAAGTATCAGAACAGTGTGGGTGGAGGAAAAGATCTGTGATCTTTTAAAAAAAAAAATCAGTTTATACATTTACAATGAACACTATGTTTGCTTGTGAAAACCACCTACACCGTGTCACTTACAAACCACATTAACACTCTCATCACTCCTAAGGTATTCATCTAGATGTCTCCTCTAAGTAAATGACTAATTGGTTACTGATTCAGTCCTCCTCCCCCATTGCTCAATCTCTCACCTTTGCTGAACTCCACTCCTGCTCTTCTTGCCGTCTTCACTTCTCCTACTCCCACTGGCTTTTCCTTTTTCATTTCCTTTCACCTCCTCTATAAACTTGCCCCAGAAGCCCTATGAAATGCAATGTCATTACACAGCTCCTGTGCTTGCACATTTTCTTTCTCCAACTTGTTTCTGTCCCTCCATTTAAATTGTAAGCTCTTTTGGAAGAGGGACATCCTGTGATTGTAAAGTGCTCATAACAAGAAAGCCCATTTTTTACAGGATCTTAAGCACTACCTAACACTGATGATGCTGCTAACAAAAAGTCACCTATAAATAACCCCGAAAAGATTAATCACAGAAAAGTATCTCCTATAGGAACATATTACCCATATGGTGTCCACTTAAGCTCACATTCCATTTAAAGTAAAACATAAATTTATGTTTCCTCACAATTCCCTTGGCCATAATCTATAATATTTCCTTCTTTAAGAGCTAGCTTTGATACACTTGATCCTTGTGGTCAGATGCTGTACTTAAAATCAATTCAGTGCACAGCCCTGCAAATACATACTGCCCCAGGTTCTTTTACTGTCCCAGAACAACTTGGTAGTAGATAATATTGCTTTTAATCAGTTGTAGTAATTCTTTACACTATAGTCACATGACCTCTCAAATTCAGCTCCTTCCTGCTAGATAAGAAACTGAACTCTCTCCTGTATAAGATACAAGGAATGCCATGCTTATATTTTTCATGGGACCATCAAGCTGCCTCCAACAGCAGCTCATAGCTCTGAAATATAGATGTTCTGCAGTAAGAGGGAGATACTAGCACAAATATATATTGTGTTACACCAAGCTGCAGTTCTCTCCCAGTTTCTTCATGAGATTTGTGCTTGCCATTCCTCCCTCCCCTTCTAATGTCTGCTTCCCAAATCCAAAACCCCATAAAGTTACGGGGCTTCTTCCTCAATCTTCTCTTGGCATTTCTAGCAAGCCATCTACCATAGGGAGGTAACAGCTTGTTTAAAATAAATAAATAAATAAATAAATAAATAAATAGAGAGACGCACAGAGCAGCATCCACCATCTCCCAGAACAGTGAGCAGTGTGAAGTTGCTCTGCTCTGCTTCTCTAAGTCTGTGATGTTCAGCCCCATCTCCATTTCCTTGATTTGTTCCTTCTCATATTCAGCTGGTTCTGTTCTCTTTTCCTCTTCTCTCCTAGCAGCAGTTAGGGCTTAACACTCATACTTAGTATCTCAAGAAAAAAAATACCTGTACATAACTTTTAGCATAATATCAAAAAATGGTGAACTAGATTGCACTATATATTAATAACCATCTAGTCATATGTTCATTCTATATCAGTGTTAATATTAGCATTCTGAATACAACTAAAATTTGTATTTGAAGATAAAGTACAAATATATGTGTGGGCAGCCGTCTCTGAAAAATAAAGATGTATGTGCCTGTAGCCACCTCTGAAGTTACTGGTGCCGCAAACAGAATGCCTTTCATTGCCACACGGTTTTTCATCTCACTAAGCACTTTGGAACTATATTAAGTGCAAATGATAAGTTATGATTGCAATAAAAAAATTTCACCTTTTATGACTTCCACCTTGCCTGATTTTCAACATATAAAAGCTATAGTTCTAAACAACTTAAAACTATAAGAGAGGAGAAAGGGAAAACGTAGAGTGTGACAATACAGTGCTATTGCCAATACAACACTTCCGCATAGCACTAGACGCTATGGTAACATAAATCCTATACGTAGTAAGTGACCACATAACAACTCCTTTGTAAGGAAGGAAAAACAGGAAGTCTACGCTACACATGTATGTAAATGTTGTCTTTTAAAGATAAGTAGCATTTAAATTAAGAATAACAACAAAGTACAAAAACAAATCTGCCACACTGTAAAAACAGTAAGCCAACAAACCTATTCCATGCCAAATAGAGTGATCATATTCTTGAAGAGGAGGAAAATTGACACAATTCACTTTCTCTATACCAAAATTTAGAAAAAAAAAGGCTTCCTCCAGTTTGCTCTATTTCATGTAAGATTTAAATGAAAAATAGCTAAGATTACTATAACAAATATTATGATGTGTATGAAGTAATTCACATATTTATATGACACAAGTTACCTAAGTGCACCAGCACTCTTTAACCTCAGAAGTCAAAATCCAGCCAACTGAAAATTTTCCTCTAGTTTTCACTAATGAAAAGAAAAAATTATTATATGTGTATATACATATACACACACATAAATATATATACATAGACATATATGCCTACATTCACAAGTGTTTCCAAATTAATATTATATTTCTCTTTCTATATATAGGAAGGGTTTGAATAAATTTTCAGCATATGTACTTGTCACCACTTTAAAAACAGTTAACATCAACTAAACACATCAAAAATATTATGAGATAACATTTTTGCTCTGGTACTTATTTCAGAAAACTCGGTTAATGCAAAACATCGTTTTTCACTAAGATACTGCTTTTACTTAGTGTTACAGCTGGGCTATTGACTAAGGCAGAAGATAGTCACATGAATGACTTGTGTTTCAACGAACCCAGATGTAAAGTACATTGTGACTGTTTCTGAGGACATTGCTTACATGCTTTGTGCTGGAAGAGCTGTTTGCTATGACTGTGAACATTTTTCTGCAATCCCCAAAGCACCCCCTTCAGCAGATGCAAAAAATAAAAGAATAAAAAAAATAAAAATAAAAGGTTTGGTCCACAAAAGGAATGAGATTAGCTTTAGTCCAAAGCACACTCCTATGGCTCACTTAAGAAAACGCCCCAAAATAAACTCCAAAACCCATAAATATAGAAATGTTAATCGTCTGCCAAATCTTTATCAGATAGTATGTCACAGGTCAAAGTAAGCCCTGTAGTTATAAAGGTATTTTGGTTTTAAGTATCAGCCTGTCCACATACACCAGGAAATAACCTACTACATAATATTTAATTTCACATGTTCATACACTAATTCATAAAGTAGTATATACATATAGGCAAAGGTTGCATGTATTTAAACTGTTTTCCAAAAATCTCATAAAACCAGAACTTTCATAAATTTCTAAAATAGCTCCTGTGATGTCTTAACACAATGTGTTTATTCCCCATTTCAATAGGCCGAGAATGCTCAAATCACTTTAGTACACGTCATTTCAGACAAGTTCTTGAACCCTGCTAGCATACTCGCAAACAATAAGAGTATACTTACTTCACATGGTAAATACAGGACTGAGACTAAAACTACTGGGTATTAACAACTGCAGTTCTCCTTTGCCACTCTTCTCGCTCCAAAAACCTTAATGTGAATAATGCCTCACGTGATCAAAGACTACGATCTTATATCGGTATTTCCTGTACTTTGTGTAAAGCAAGATTAAGTGCCAACAGTAAGAACACAAGGCCTTATTAATGACTATAAAGGTAATAGCAAGTTAAAATGCAGCAATGCTGTGTTAAAGACCATACATATTTTCTTGATAAAGATGCAATAAAACAGTGTAACACCCACTACGTTGCCACAAAGCAAACAACTAAGAGCAGAAGTTCAGCCCCCACTCAAGACAAGTGGTATACTTGGAAATTTTGACAGATTCGAGGGTAAAATTAAGGACTGTAGGATGGTAGTATCTAAGCACACATTGTTTCAATGAAAACCGTTCAAAAAATTGCTGCGTCCAAAACGTTCATTTCACATGCCCCGCAGTATAAGTGCTTCTTAGTCACTAGCAACCAGAATAATTTTAACAACCAAACAAGAGGGAACCTCTTTAAAGAGATGGAAGAGTTTTTACCTAGCAAGAACTTCAACAATTCTCCCATGTATTGTTTCCTTTTTAAAAAAAAAAAAAGGGGGGGGGGGGGGAACAACACATACCTTTTTTTAGTATTGTGTGTAAATTCCCTAAGATATGGGGAAAAGACACCTCAACATACTTTTAAAGTTTCTTCCTCTTTTCCAGACCCTAGATTGAATTCCCTCTCTCTCTACTGCCGGGTCTGCTCCACAGCTAGAGCACAAGTTGATCCTGGCTGAACGGTAAAACAAAACAAACCTCCCAAAACCCCCAAATGCTTCAGCATCACTGTAAAGTTTTTTTTTTTTTTTAAAGTCTTCTTTTTAAATTGCATTATAGCCAGTGATATATAAATAATACAAAACTAGGCAATAACATATATTCCAATTAACTGGACCATCTCCAGAGAAGAGATTTAAAGCTAAAGATGCTTAATGCCAAGGACTACTGTTTAATTGCAACAATAATTCCACCTAAGTGGAATGCCCTCAAGCAACTTAACACTAAGTGGGCCCATGATTCTTTCTTTGCAGTGAAAAACTCTTTAACAGTTCTGTTTATTTTTTGTTTTAATGCCTTTGTCTACCCTCCTGCTTTCTACACATATTGCAGCTCTGATATAAATTACTGCTGCCTGCTAGGCTGCTCCTTTTCAATCAGATGATTATGTTGGGCCATCATACCGGCAGCTCACATCTCCAATCACCGCATAGGCATCACTTTCTATACAAGTGTTTTTCTCCACATTCTCCAGGCCTTTCTAGATGTAACCGACCAAACTTTGAGGCCTCTCATCCAAGCGGCTAAATGATATAAATATAACCATATATTGAAGATACCATGACCCTCTCATTCATAAGGACCTCCTCCCACATCCCTTGCAATAGCAGACCATTTACTGTAGGTTAGAATCAGTCATATATAATATACTTAGAGATCTGTTTGACGTCTCTTCATTCCACGGACTGAAGTGGGTCAAGGTGAATTTTTTAAACATGTTAAGCATCTTTCTCCATGCTTATACGAAGAAGCAAAAAAAAAAAATTTTAATGAAAAGTAGGAAGGAAAGAAAGTATCCACAGCATAAAAAGGTTCAACAAGCTTTAAGATCTGTGTTATGCTATATCACAGCACATGTGATTCTTGCAATCAAAATCAGTTTCATTATACATGCACATCTCAAAAATTTAAGTTAGTTGAATGTTTCAATGCCACTGCTGAGCCCCCAAAATGCCGAAGAATCTATATTTGGACATTGTACTGACACTGTACAGTGGGCATAATTAAATTTGGCTTAAAGTTATTGATATTTGAAACTGGCTAGTTTCATGTTATTTCTTGGAATACCTGGTTCTTACTAAATAAGATCCAAAAAGTTTTAAATAACTGCTGTACTATTTTCTAGCTAAGAGTGAAGCACAGCTGTTTCATCAAGCTTCCGTCCATAGCAGGTTAGCTCACTGAAGGTGCACTGCAGGAGTGGTGCTGCTAGCACTTCACCCTGACCGGTAGAGCTTAGTATTACTATCAGATCATAAGGAACAAAACACACCCAAAGGAATGTATACAAAAATGTATATTCAATGCATAATTAAAGCAAAGGATTTCTGGGCTTTGGTCAGGAACCGCAGTACAGACTTGCATGAATTATGAGAACTTAACAGTGAGGAGAACTACAATAGATACATGTGTGCCTTTTCTTAAAATGTTCTAGGGCATTTGGGGATATCTGTGTCAGGTACTGTGTTTGCTACTAACTTTGGAGGTGGAGGAAAGAGAGGGGAGAACTCTCTCTTAAGTGATTCGTGTGCTTTGGACAATTCTGAAAAACACTGGATAGTATTTTGAAATAGGAGTTCAGAGGAGTAGGGAGAAAAATTTGGAATAGCACTCTACTTTTTCATACAGAGATAGTACACCCATCTGCATTCGTGCTGTGGGTGTGGAATTACGTTGGCTAGTTATGAAAAGGCACACACCACCACCATTCTTGAACATAAATATCCTAATCAGCATTACCACCATTCAATTCCATATGTATCCATGTGAAGTTTGAGCAAAACGGGAGTTACCTTCATTAAGTGGTAGGATATGGCAATGGTTATCAAGGTAGAAGTAAATCATAAGACTGCACAAAATTACCACAACGCAAGTAAAAAAGAGCACCTTCGTTCTCAACAGATGAAAAGAAACTTTCCTAACAGAACTGTTACAGACTTCCCTTGTAGCAGGGCTAATAATTACATTTTTGGTTTGTTTGTTTTTTGCTAGGGAACACTCTCTGAGTAGATCACAGCCTTCAGGTCAGTTACAATTACACTTCAAGATACCGTAACTCTGGTATCCCTGGAAATACCCATGACAGACCAAGCACTTTTGAAACCCAAAAGAATGCTAATATAACAGTTAGGAAAGGAACTTCTCATCACATTTAAGTACATCAGGTATAGTATATATATATATATACACATTTTTAAGCTTCTCCTAAGAGTCCCTGATAAATAATGTAATTTAGGGTTGCTAAGAGTTGGGAGGCTTTCAAACTCACATGCCTTAAGTCCACTCCCTATTTTGTGGTTAAAATGGTAATTATTCTAGAAAGAGTGACCAGGAATTTCAGCTGAATTTCTGACAATTTTCTGATCATTTTATCGCAGACCTTGAAAGTGAAGAAGCTGGTTCCTCCAAGCCCCTTTTCACCTTCTAGCATTCCTAGTTGATAACTCTAGGGTCTCCTCCCAGTCTAGTCAAACTAGTGACGTTGTGGTGGCTTTCAGTAATAAAGCTTTTGATACATGCATTTATTGAGATATCAGATACGGGAAAGACACTGCAACATTAAGTATTATTTTACTTCACACCTGAGTTTTCAGAGCTTTGATAAGGTAAAAAAAACTGAACTGCATACAGACTACAAGCCACTGTAAATTGCAGTCAGCTTCTCAGAAGTTTTAATTCTTAGGATTCAGAATAATGACGGTAGAACTATTTGGTAGCACATTTTTTGTATGCTTGCAGGTGAGAAAATAGACCAAAGAAAAAAATATTTCACAAACATTTATTCTGGCAAACATAGTACAGAGCAAATACATTGCCCCTTCCAGTTGCAGAACAAATTCAGGAAAACCACTGACACCCTGAGCTATGCGCTGCTTTCTGAACAAAATCCTCTACTTTGTATTAAGGGAGAAAGATTGAATAGCATTCTTCCACCAAAGGACTGCCTCAAGAAGTATACCTACCACTGTAATATGCCTATTGAAAACCCTTGCTTTTCCCACCCTGCCTATCCCCAGCCATGTCACTCACCTAAATCTCCCACCCTCAGGCAGGCCAGGCACCAACAGCCAGAAGAGGACTGACCAGACTGCCAGACCCTAAAAGCAATATTCCAAAATGTTCACATTGTAAGAAGCTGCATCAATTTCTATAGACCTCTTATGAATCTAAGAAACTAAAGCCTGTATCTCATGTCTCCAACTCCTCCAACCTGACATTTCAATGTCCTTTTTCCCCCAACTATATGCATTTCTGTTTTCCCAGGGCTATCTCATTCCTGCACAGCCAGCATACAAATACTGCACTTACCTCAGATTTCAGTGTTTTGAATTTTCAAGAATCCCAGGAGTCTGCAGATTCATCACCTTCCAAGCTCTCCAAGATCTGTATGGCTTCCTGTGCCACAGCTCAAGAAGACAGACTTCAGAACCAAGGCCTGCTGCCATAGCTAAGGCTTTACCTCACTCATCAGGAAAATCACCATCTCTTTCTCCCCAATTTGTCCAGTAAAGGACAATGAACGGGGGATTGTACTGACCACCGAGCCATACCCAGAACACTTGCAAGACGAAGTTTATCTCCATCAGCCTAAAGTAAGAATTTGTTTCTTCTCCGATATAATCTCAAGAACGAGGGAAAAAGCAGCAGCATGACTTCTGACAACAGCGGCATTAGTGTTAGCACACTGCTTACCAGTTCCTGTACCTGAGGATTTGCTACTCCCAGAAACAGAACTATTGTCTACTAATCTGGCACACTTCTAAATCAAGAGAAAGAGAACATCCCAGTCAGGACAAGGATGGAAGTGACCAAAAGATTCTTCCTGAGAGAGCACATAAAGGGCAGAACTGAACACAAACACAATTAGCAACTATATCATTCAGAAGCAGCTCCTGACATCTTGCTGTAGGTCATATTCATGTAATATTTCCATTCACCAGAGAAAAATGCATCCTGGGAGCAGCAGTACTTTCCAAAGCTAGAATGTTCAAGTTCTATACCTTAGGACAGCGTGTCACACACTGTTAGGGTAAAAGTCTGCAGAAATTTGCTCAAAACAGGTTCCTTAAATTCATCTGATCTGACATTTCTGACAGTTTTCTGGGAGAAAAAACAAACGTTGTATCTTGACAAAAGGTAACATTTTCCTCACCGTTTCAAAGAATTTCGCTTTCTTAAAGGTAGAAGAGTGAAACCCTGGTGGAAAAAACTAGTTACCTTACTACATTAAACTTCCCATCTTCAAAGCAGGCACACAAAATATCTTCAGGACTATGACCTCAGTTTGCCAGAGTGTACAGAGTGACATAAGTCTCTGTAAGTCTTTGGCTGTTCATATCATTATTTAAAAAAAAAAAAAAAAGAAAGAAAAAATTTTGCACTCCTACCTCCAACCCACTTACCGAGACTAATTACTCAAAATAGAGTAAGCAGTTATCACATCAGGAAGCTATTGTTTCATGTTAGTCTTCCCAATGCTCATAATCAAAGTAGAATTGGACAGTTTCTCATATTCAGGTATCCATTCAAAGATTTAATAAGCCAGAGGAACAGGTTGTACAAAGCATCCTAACAGTGACACGAAGGGAATCACAACACTGTCATTGTCTTGAAAGCAGGAATTCCTCTTTTTTTTTTTATTTAAATTAGAGCAGTGAAATGCAAAAATTGTAGTCTCATGAACCCTTATAAACCTCACCATATTTTTCTCAACAATCAGCCAGGAGCAAATTGAGAAATAACTGTTTAAAATATTGAATTCCAGAAAAAGGAGCATACAGCAGACACCAATCTAAATCTGACTGCCCCACGAAAATCCAGCAGTCATTTTCGGCAACTTTTCAAGCTTTACAATGACTGTACCAGCTTCTTCATTGTACTAACACACAAAACCTCTCAAACTGGTATGACAACCAGTTTCATTTGCTCCTGACTGACAGGATCAGGTGCAGCATGCTCCAGAGGAAAAGGATGCATCTCTGTTTTAAGAGGAGTTAATGTATTAATATGCCATCGTACAACTCTGGACAGGAAACTGAAACATGAAATGTTGTTGCTGGTCACCCCAAGTGGACAGCCATTCTCCCTCTCCACCAGACAACCTGGGCTACTTCCTCCAAGTCTAAAAACAATACTCCAGCAAGCAGAATTCCTCTGGGGGAAAAAAAAAGAAAAAAAAAAACCATGCATGCATAACTCAGCTTACTGCAGAGATCCACTTTATTTGGAGAAGCTAGCTTCCAAAGTTAAGGTTATCCAGTTGCAAGAACATTAACACATGCACATAAGCCTCTAAACATTAATATCAAAACCCAGGCAGCGTTCCCTTCCATGGTGGGCAGAAAGAAAAATTTCTGATGGCTCAGAGATGTTAATGATGACAGTCATTTCTTTAACAAGAAAGGACTGTTGAAATGCATCAGCCTCATCAAGCTCCTGAACCCCAGTAGCTCTGTCCATGCCACCTGGAAGTTCCCAGACCAGCCACAGGTCACCATCCGTACAGGGCAATGGAATATTGACCCACAATGCTGTCAGCTTATTTTGAGAAGTCAGTTTTGTATATATGAAAGGATACGATCCGAGCGCTGGATAAGTCAGTCAAAAGATTTTAAACACACAGCTGTAGATACTTCTTAACATGTTCAATGCAAAAAATAATTTGCAGACACAGAATCACAGAATCGTTTAGGTTGGATGGGACCTCTGGAGATCATCTCGTCCAACCCCTCTGCTCAAGCAGGGACCTCTAGAGCATATTGCCCAGCATCACATCCAGACGGGTTTTGAATATCTCCAGCGAAGGAGACTCCACTACCTCTCTGGGCAACCTGTTCCAGGGCTCTGTCACCCTCACAGTCAAGAAGTTTTTCCTCAGGTTCAGATGGAACTTCCTGTGGTTCAGTTTGTGCCCGTTGCCTCTTGTCCTGTTGCTGGGCACCACGGAGAGGAGGCTGGCCTCATCCTCTTGACACTCCCCCTTCAGATACTTGTACACATTGATCAGATCACCTCCCAGTCTTCTCTTCTCCAGGCTGAACAGGCCCAGCTCTTGCAGTCTTTCTTCAGAGGAGAGGTGCTCCAGCCCTCTAATCATCTTGGTAGCCCTCCGCTGGACTCTCCACAGTAGCGCCATGTCTCTCTTGCACTGGGGAGCCCAGAACTGGACACAGTACTCCAGGTGAGGCCTCACCAGGGCTGAGGAGAGGGGCAAGATCACCTCCCTCCACCTGCTGGCAACACTCTGCCTAATGCACCCCAGGACACCATTGGCCTTCTTGGCCACAAGGGCACACTGCTGGCTCATGTTTAACTTGTTGTCCACCAGCACTCCCAGGTCCTTCTCTGCAGAGCTGCTTTCCAGCAGGTCAACCCCCAGCCTGTACTGCTGCATGGGATTATTTCTCCCTAGGTGCAGGACCCCGCACTTGCCTTTGTTGAACTTCATGAGGTTCCTCTCTGCCCACCTCTCCAGCCTGTCCAGGTCCCTCTGAATGGCAGCACAGCCTTCTGGTGTGGCAGCCACTCCTCCCAGTTTAGTATCATCAGCAAACTTGCTGAGGGTGCACTCTGTCCCTTCCTCCAGGTCATTGATGAATACATTGAACAAGACTGGACCCAGTACTGACCCCTGGGGGACAGCACTAGCTACAGGCCTCCAACTTGACTCTGCACCGTTCACTACAACCCTCTGAGCTCAGCCATCCAGCCAGTTCTCAATCCACCTCACTGTCCACTCATCTAGCCCACACTTCCTGAGTTTCCCTACGAGGATGTGATGGGAGACAGTGTCAAAAGCCTTGCTGAAGTCCAGGTAGACAACATCCACACATTAAAAAAATGCTTACATATCAAGGTTTCAACTGGCAGGGCTGAATGAATTAACTTTTAAATAGTCATAGGGCACCAGCCAAGATTGTAAGCTTTAAACATTTTGTTACTGGTTTTAAAGAATTAAGAAACCCAATTCTGTAAACACACTGATATCAAACTCTATTTCATTCTGTCAATAATCAGTGGAAGAATATATTGGTGATGTTAATTCATCATATCCTAGTAAAAGCCTGGATTATTTTCTCTTCTTTTTAAAACATAGAATACAGTCTAGCGACTATCAAAGTAATAAGACAGAGTCATTTTGACATAAATGTAGCAATACTATCTATGCAGGTAGAAGAATCTAACGTCAAATCATCCACACACCTAAACAGAATGCTTTCAGCTTTGGACTTCAGTTTCCAAAATGATAAAACAGGTAATTGTCGAAACATTTGATGCTTCATTCTTTTTTCTGCAATACAAATCTTGCATAGCTTCCTGGAACTAGAGACTTGTTATAAACAGATAACTCGGTATTTGCTAACTCAGGCATCTGTTCTTGGTTTCATGAGATATGCTCTAGTCCCTATTACTTTCACCTCTTCCAAGAGCCAGAAACTAAAAACTGAAGGATGAGAAGGCAAACTGTTCTGTCACAACTCCACCGTTTTAAGAACTGTAAATAGCTGTGATTTTCAAGGATCACTTCTTCCATGCTCAGGAATGGCCCATCCTCAGGTGCAGCAAGTAAAGTAAAGGAGGTCTGCATGGATGAACAAGGAGTCCCTGACTAAACTCAAATATTTAAAAAAAAAAAAAAAAAGAAAAAAAAGAAAAAAAAAAGAGGTGGAAGCAAGGTCAGGTAACCCAGGAAGGTTACCTGGTGGCAGACACTGTGCAAGCACGCAGAGAGAGGTTAGGAAAGTCAAAGCCCACCAAGAGCTGAATCTAGTGAAGGGATGTGAAAGGCAACAAGAAAGGCTTCTACAAGTACATAAGCAGCAAAAGACTAGGGAAAGCATAAGCCTGCTGCTGAATGGGAACGTGGAGCTGCTCACAATAAATTTTTAATCTTAGTCTTTATTGATTAAACTTGCCCTCAGGAATCCTAGGTCCCAGAGACCGGGGGGAAAAGTCCAGAGCAAGAAAGACTTACGCTCAATGGAAAAGGATCAAGTTAAGGAATGTTTAAACAAATTGTACATACACAAGTCCATGAGACCTGATAAGAAGCATCCAGGAGTGCTGAGTGAGCTGGCCTGTGTCACTACAAGGCCTCTAGCTTTGAAAGACTGTGGCAATCAGGCAAGGTTCCTGAGGACTAGAAGAAAGCATATGTCACTCCTATCAAGACGGGCAAAAAGGAGGATCTGGGGAGGATTTACAGGTCAGTCAGCCTTACTTCATTCTGTGGGAAAGTGTCCATGATCCTGAAAACCATTTCCAGAGAAAGATCAAAAAGGTGACTGGGAGTAGTCAGTATGGATTTAGGAAGTGGAAATCATACCTGAACAACCTGACAGCCTTCCAAGACAAGAAGGCAAGCTCAGTGGATAAGAGAGCAGTGGATGTTGTTTATCTTGAGTCTAGCAAGGCTTTTGACACCATTTCCCATCGCATCCTCAGACAAACTGATGAAATGCAGATTAGAAAAAACAGACAGTGAGGTAGATTGACAACTGGCTGAACTACCAGTCTTTAAAGAGTTGCAAACAGCAGCACAAAACTGGAGGCCAGTCATCAGTGATGTACCCCCGGGGTAAATACTGAGGCCAATACTGCTTCACATGCTCATTAATGGCCGGGACGATGGTACAGAGCATACCCTCAGCAAACTTGCAGACAATACAAAACCATGAGAGGTGGCTGATACACCAGATGGCTGTGCTGCCATTCAGAGGCCTTGACAGGCTAGAGAAATCAAGAAGTTCAAAGGGAAATGCAAGGTCCTACATCCAGGGAGAATTAATCCCATACACCAGCACATGGTGGAGGCCAAGGAACTGGAAGGCAGCTTTGGAGAGAAGGAGCTGTGGGTCCTGGTGGACAAGGAGTTGAACACGAGCCAGTAACACATCCTTGTGGCAAAGACAACCAACAGCCTCTCTGGTCGCATCAGTAAGAGTTTTGCCAGCAGGCTGAGGGAGTCAATTATTCCCTGCTACTCAGCACTAGTGAGACTACACCTAGAGTGCCATGTTCTGAGCTCCCCAGTACAAAGAGGGCGTGGACATACTGGACCAGGTCCAGCGAAGATCCACAAAGATGATTAAGGGATTGGAGCATCTGTCATACAAGGAGAGACTGAGAGAACAGGGATTGCTCAGCCTGGAGAAGAGAAGGCTCAGTGGGATATTATCAACGTGCATAAATATCTGAAGGGGGGGGGGGGGGGGCAGAGGAGGGTGACGGAGAATAAAGCAAGCCAGACTTTTCTTAGTAGTTCCCAGTAAGAGGGCAACAGGCAATGAGCACTAACTGAAATACAGGAAATCCCATTTAAATATGAGAAATCTTTTACTGTATAGATGATTGAACACTGGAACAGGTTACCCAGAGAGGCTGTGGAGTCTCCATCCTTAGAGATATTCAAAATCCAACTGGACAAGGTCCTGAGCAATCTGCTTTAATCAACCCTGCTTTCAGGAGGGGTTGGACTAGACAATCTCCAGAGTTGCCTTCCAACCCCAACCATTCTGTGACACCTCTTAAGGGCACCCCTTTAGACAACTAAGGTGTAAATACAGTCTTTCTTTCTGCCTACATGAACAGATAGTCTAACAAATAGTAAATAAAATACTATGTACTACTTTTGGTGTGCAGTTCTTCTCCCGAATATTTGGAATGCTCCCAGTCTGCAGAAATAGTATTTCTCAGTCATCTTTTAACCAAAGAACTTATTCATGAAAAAAGAAATTCTTAGACCACCTTGGACAGCGCTGTCTTTCTTAAAGAGAAGTTTTCACACATGATAAAGCTCGGAATTTTTGCAATCTGTTCACAGATCAACTTCTGACCATGGGTTGGGAACTTTACTTGCTGACTGGAAGAATTAAGGTTCTGGTAAAACTTCTATTTTTAAAAAAAACTTGAAAAAGCGAAATAAATAAAGGGAACAATACGAACATCTCTCCAGGTAAACATTTCTATACATTCTATACTTGTGCTCACATACATTCACAACATAACTGCAGACACCAAGACACTAGAGACTTAAATTACCTACAGGCAAATTTGCAAAACTGTATCTTTCAGAACTCTTCTTTTGAAGTATTTTAATAGAAACCAAAAACCTGAAAGTATCTGAAGCTATTATGTGGCTACAGCTATTAAGCTTTGTCATCAGGTAAGGGTAACTAACAAATGTTTCCAGGACTAGGCACAAAGATAACCACACTTGTTCCAACCCAGAGTTATTCAAGGTCTTTCCCCACACCACCACCCACTCTTGAGTGCTTCACTGGGGCAGGAAACAGAGTGCACCTTGGTTACCATTTATTCCCCTGCAGCCCTTCCCCATAATTCATATCCTCTTAAATTATCATCAATATAGGCACGCTGAGTGAGATCCAGCACATGGGAAGTACTGGACCTATGATGCAGGTTCCTTGGAAGAGGAAACCCACAGAAGATATCCTGTTTCCACTCTGCTAAAATAACAGTACATGAAGACTTGGGCACTAGTGTTATAAAGCATTAAAAATTTTCAAAGGAAGATTCTGCTATTTCTATTAGCTGCTTATTAAGACATACATGCAATGTTTGCACTGAAAGAGTTTTAATTTTTTGGGGAGTTGCATATTTCCATCGCTATCATACCCTACAATGTATTTGCTCTCATGCCCTACATATTATATAACATATAATATACATATAAAAATGTATGTGTATATATAATTTATAAAATATATTTTTAAAAAAATCTAGAAATTGACCTACATGCAAAAGAACCAAAGTGCTAGCACAAGAGCCCCAGAGATGCACTCTCCTTTCAGGCGCAGGTTGCTGGCACTCTAGCAGAAACAACTGCAAAGCAGCTAATTATAGCTGGTACATTTACAGTCCATCTTCAGTTACAAAGACAGTTTTGGCCTACATTAACACATTGGCTGAAAGCCATGGTAGTTCAAGCACAGTCATTCAGTCACTTCCAGCAGAGGTCCTTCAGAAATATTGAGAAGACATCAGAGAGTAAAACATAACAGGAAGTAGATACTAATCTGTCATCCCATGCATTTGACAGGGTTTAACAGCCTTGGGCTCAAAAATCCTTCTGAAATGTAGAAGAATCAAATTAGAAGTTCCATTTTCTTTTTTATTAGGACATCAGCAGCTAGAGGCTCAGAAACTCACCTTCCACCTTAACAGTGTATCACCTAGACCTGGCCAACTTTGAGGCATCTAAACACCTGTTCCCACGTATTCACTGGAGATAAAACTGAACTCAAAGTCACTCACATCTCAACACGCTTCAAAGAAAGACAACATGGAATTTTTCCTGCATCTGACAGATACTCTGCTCTAACCTGCATAACAGATCCCAGAAATGAAAACAAGATTTTAGTGCTACCTCTTCAGCATTCCAAAGAGTAAGGTACAGAAAAGTTAGCAGCAGAACTGCTGAACAGCATAGGAAAAGGGGTAAAGGACAGACAGGAACAGAACAACTGGAATAGTCAGTTGGTGGAAGAGATGTAGGGAAGAGCCAATGTAGGACAGAGGAGCTAAAAACAGAAAAAGGGAGCAAAGAAGGTTATGGCAGAGGAAGGGCAAGAGCAAGAACGTAAAGCAATGTAAAAATACTCGAGCACTAAACTTGTTTTTAATTACTACAATATAAGCTTCTTCACAGACTAAAACAGACAACACTAATGGGGCACTTTTACGGTAATATCAAAAACTCCTGCTGTGCTTTATTTATAGATTTGACTGGTCCTTTCACATAGTTTACACTTCATTTTTGCCTAAGATATTTTTAAACCTCTGAAATCAGATCTAGGAAGCTGAAGTACCTCTAAACTTAGTTGACAAAGGACAGTCAGAACTAAGTTCAGAATCCCGTTTACTGTACCATCAGTAAACAGAAGCTGTACCATCATAGGTTCACTAATATTATCGCAAGTCTAAAGCATCTGGAAAAAAGGTAAGTTAGCACTACTGCTGTACGCGCTGCACGCAACTACTCCGAAAAGAGCAAACTGTATTAAACCATTTCGATTTTAGGTGAAAGAAAAAATATATCATAAAAATATTACTATGATAAACAGCCAAGCCATAGAGTAATATCAAAAATAGTTACTAAAATTAGCTCAATGTTTATTTGATCCACTTATAAATTCCACCTATTTTACCAAATTCAGCTAGTTATCGGGAAGCAACTTCCAAAGACATTGAGTCTTATAATTAGAATCAAAGAACACTGTCTTGACAATACTTTGACCTGGCATGCTCAAAACACTCTTAAAACTACTAGAAAAGTAGGAAATGCGATCACTAGAGAGTCCGACATTATTTCTTTCACTTCTCTTGAACCTGATTAAATACTAAAACCAGAACTGCCTCAAATTAAGTATAAACTTCTGGTAAGAAACTCTTATATGGTAAATAACACAAAATGCTAAAGGGGTAAAGAAGAGTGGCAATATATAAGGCATCCAAAGACATGCTTTTGTATGTCAAACACTCTCACTTACCAGCTTGCTAATCCTGAACTGATTAATACCTAAAAATATGAGTTTTTTTCCCCGTTGTTCCACTGAAGCTTACTGTCTTCAGCAGGAGGAATGCTTCTTACTGTAAACACTTCCCTGAAGATCAGCGAAAGAGAGTTTATTAGCTGCCACACAGGCAACAGTTCAGGCTCTCTCTCTCAACGATTAATAACCTTTCCACATCCCTTATGAACCAGCTCCTTAGACATCTCTTTGACCAGAAGAGTAAAAATATTTACTCTGTACGAAAAAAAAAAAGCTGAAAACAATAAATAGACAGGCTAAACTCCCACTACTTTGCCATCCTACTCTTGTCATTTCATTTTTTACTTGAGTTTAGCTCTTTCTGAAGACTCCCACATAGTTTTTTCCAAATTCCTTTCTTTAAAGTAAAAAGAATGAAAACTGATGCACTCTCTTTTTATTCATATATTTTTAAATATAGTCTTCACTTATAAAATATTAATCTCACTTTATAAATCTAAAACTCACAACTGAGAATCAAGCAAGTCACCCTGGTTCAGACATCAGGGCACAGACAGAACTTGCAAAACAGCCCAGGCCTCCAAAAAGACTTGTTGCTTAACACACCGGCATCATATGTCCTACCTTACTTTACCAAGTGCTGAACATTATGATGTTTTGGTAGCAAAAATACAGATCCCCTGAGATCTCTAATACCCTCAGACTGTCTCTTTCTTTTAAAGAATCACCACCAAAACACTCATCTTCTGCAAAATACCCAATACATCAGTTGCACTGTATGAGCAGTATCATTATGGTGAAATATTATACCTAAGTTCATTGCATTAATTACAATAAAAATGTCACGAAGACGTTCACTTTTCTATACAGAGGGACATAATGGGTTTTATTTTTAAAGTATGTACAATATCACAACTAGAAGCCTATTTAAAAATTTAGATCCAACTTCGGCATATAGCTCAGACCATCCCTAACTGGAAACAGCAATATACAGATTACAAATTATTTCAGGGCTTAAGCTTCTCCCTCCCTTGCCAAGACCCTAGATCTATCTGTACGGGTGCCATGACAAGGATGTATTTTTCAGATTTTATTTCAACACATACTTCAATCCAGCTAGCTAAACATAACTGAAACCTCCATTAAAGTGAAAGCTAGCATGCTTGAATCTTTACCATATTAAATAACCTAACTGAGCACAAATATCTGAAAATACCGTCCTCTTTTGGCCCATCATGCTATTCTCTCTAACAACTTCTACACCTGCTTACTATTTTATACATAAACAAGATATCAGACATGTAGAACGCTACAGCCTCTTACTCATGTACAGTAGTTTCAAAATGCTTTATTTTGAACTGCCACTCTAACGTAGAGGTTAGGAAATTGTTCAGAACTAGAGACACATGCAAAATACAGCCTCAACTTAAGCAACTCTATACAAGTCCTGCTCCGAGTAGGAAAGGAAGATGAGGAACAGTTTCAATACAAGTTCTGTTTCAGCAACTTCTGTAGTAATATGGAGAGGTTGCAAAACCCAGGCTGTTGCAGGAGTAATTCCCACTCAGATAAGCAGTTTGAATCATATTTGGCCTAAATGTAAAACGTTTATTCTAATTTTAAGTCACTTTTTTTCCTATTAGGTTTAGCCCCTTTATAAAAGCAAGTTCCAGATTGCGTGAGAAAAAGAAACAAAATAGAGTGCTCTTTCACTGCCATGGAAAGGCACTAAAGAATCGCATACCAGCAGAACTGTTACTGAGCCAGATCCTGAGAACTGGAGGTATGGGAGGCTTTGGAAAGCTAGAGAAGTAGGAGTAGCGAGTATTCAAAATGTGTCACATGTAAAAAAAGGAATTACATCATGGAGAAAGCAGTTTTAAGCCATTTGTTTAACTCCGCTTTCTTATCAACGCCTGGGGGATGGGACAAGGGAAACGAGCATTAAGAAGTGAATGCCACTGCCTCAACTCACTCTGAAATCACGCCGCTCGGGTTTAAACAAAACCCACCCACGTCGGAGCAGAAGAGCAAACAGGCAGTGGGCCGCGGAGAGCACGCCAATCTCCGCTGGCAAGTAAGTGGGAGAGAGAAACAGGATGACGAGTGGGAGCCGCGAGGCGGAGCGGCGTCACCCCGCTCCCCGCGGCGGGCGGCACGGAGGCTGCCTCGCCCCCGACGGGCGGGCCGGCCGGCCGGCCGGTGCTGCCCCGCGAGCGAGGGGGGGGCGCGGCGCGTGGGCGCGCGGCGGCTAACGGCCGGCTAACGGCCGCCCGCGAGGGCGCGAGTGGGCGCCCAGCCTGCCCGCCACGGCGAGGCGGGGGCTGCCACGGAGCCGAGCGCGCGGGGCAGGGGGGAAACGCCGCGGGGAGAGCGCCTGGGGACAGCGCCGTGACGGGAGCGAAGGGGGCGGCGAGGCCTGGGCCGGCGCTGCGCGCCCCGCGGCGGGGAGGAGGGTGTCCGGAAAGAGTTGCGCGTCCCACAGGAAGGGGAAGCGGCGGGGCGGGCGGCGGGGCGAGGTTCCTCCGGGGGCCGAGGGAAGGCGCCGCTCCCCGCCGGGAGGGGGTCCGGGCCGGGGGCAACGGGATTGGGGCGGGGGGGAGTTGGTGGCCAGCGCTGGCCTCCCACTCAGCGGGCGGGGGGGCGCCGGGCGGGGCCCCGCCTTACCTCCCGCCCGGCGGCGGCTGTGCCTCGCCCGCTGCGAGCGGCGCCGAAGCCGAGCTCCTCTCACCGGACACCGCTGCCGGGGGCGGGCGGCGGCGGCCGAGCTAGCCCGAGCCCCGCACTCCCAGCGCCCGGCCCCGCCCGCGGCCCCGCCCCGCCCTCCGCCGCCGCCATTGGCCCAGCCGGGCCGACAAGGAAGACCCCGCCCCCTCCGAGGCCCGTAGCGGCCAATCCCCAGCGACCACCCCTTCGCCTTCGCTACCGGTCTTGGAAAAGGGCATGGCTGCTTCCCTCCCATTGGCTGCAGTTTAATCCGTGCCTCCGGCTTCTTACTGGCTGGCTCGGCTTGCAATCTTCTCGCTCCTGCTTTCTGATTGGTCATTCTAAGGCTACGGGAGCGCGTCGCGTGCCTCCTCCTCGAGCTTCGCAGACGCTGAAGGAGACGGGATTGGCTGCGGGGGCTGCTGGCTCTCATTGGCCGTTAGACGGCAGCGGCTCGGCGCTTGCGCGCTATGCCCTCGTGACGTCGGCGTGATGACGCAGAGAGCGGCCTGGCCTGGTTCCCAAGATGGCGGCGCGCAGGGAGCGGAGGCCGCGCTGTCGTTAGTGGCTCTGCGCTCCTGTGGGGTTTCCTCTCCTGTGCGTGGCCTGTGAGTGCGTTACGGGGCGCGGGGGGGGGGGCACCGGGGCGGCCCGCCTTCTCCGCGCCGTGGCCTGGGGGGCCTGGCTGGGGAGGAAGAGAAAGCAACGGGGAGGCTGCAGTGTCTGGCCGGGACAGGGAGCGAGCGCCCGCCCGGGCTCCGGAGGCCTCGTCTGCGGCGGGAGGAGCACCGGGGGGGCCGGGAGGAGCTGCCCCCACCCGGCCTGGGGGCTGCCGAGGCTGGGCGCTGTCAACTAGTTTGTTCAGAGAAGAAGAACAGAACAAAAAAAAAACTGAATCTTCTCTCTAAAGTCTTTTCACCTTTACGAGGTGGTAAAGAAAAATCTCAGGCCCCGTGTTATTTTGCTTTTGATTATTGTGGTCTTAATTGGAGAGTTTGAGGTGATTGCTTGGAATTCGCCTTTAGGGGTTTTAATATTTTGCCTGTTTGTTTTTTACAGATTTTCATTTGGGGATGGTTTTAGTGCTCATAAAAGCAGCTCTCTCGTTGCTTTTCAGAAAGGGAGTTTTAATGTTAGTTGAGCTTTAAACTACTTAGAACTTTAAGCATCAAAACGAACTTTGAAGAAAATGGTCTCCAAAACTTGCGGAAATAATACTTGATAATGGCAATGGGAGCGCGTGGTGATGCCACTGAACTGTTTTGCTGACTCTAGAAATGCTTTCAAGTAGCTATTCACTTATTTGTGACAGAGGTTGGGTTGATCTGTCACTAGTAAGACAGTGGAGGGTCTCCATATGTGAATACGGAGCAAAGGTGGTTTCCTTTGTTCTGAAAAAGAGAAACTTTCTGAAGGTAGAGAAAGGTATTTATTGTAGGCATAGGTATTCTGACTGTTCATGTAGTTTTCTTTTACTTTTGCGAGGGAAACATTTGGAAAATTAAGCTTAGCTTAATTTTAACAGCTTTACATTTGAGTCTTTCTTGGATTGTTATGCTTAGAGCAGTAAATTATATCGTCTGTTAATTAACATTCCCTACAGGAACCTTTGCAGGTGACTACAGTAGTTTGTGAGTAGTATCTCTAGTTTATTGAATTGCAGTAAAATAGTCTTATCCCTGTTTTCTAGTCTGAAAGAGATAAAGGTGCGAAGACAGTCTTCATTCTCTCTTTTAAGTGAGACATACGTGAACATCGGTCATAACCTAAATGCCAACAAGTTATCTGTGGAGCTGTATGCTGTCAATATAGATTTGTGATGTACAAGTCAGCACAGGAAAATAACATACTAATTGAGTGTAATCAGTTGCCTCATTTTGGAGGTGGTTTTAGATGGCACAGTACCATACAGACTCACATTACTGGTCTTGATCTTTATTTTTTTTCCTTTTTTTTCTTTAAATAACATACACACACAATTTACAAAGCTTTATGCCGAATTATTGCCACCATCTTACCACCCAGATATATCCAAGAGATCAACTATGTGTTTAAATTGCCATTCAGCCGGACCTAATGGATGGGTTTCTTAGTTATTGAACAATGGTCTGAATTAAAATTTTATTTTTTTACCACTTCAAATCTTGCTGTTACCATCATTGAATTGTTTTTCCTTATTTTGTGGACAAAGTAAGTGAAATTTGTACTGCTAAAAATAAGTGTTTTTAATAGTGTACTTTTGAATTTCTTTATTAAAGGGTTACTATCAAAGATGACCTTTGTTCTTTGAATTGAATTCCCAATATATGGGGGAGATAAGGGAGAGGTTAAGTATGACTTGTCTTTGAGAAGGGATAAAAAAGTTCCCTTTCTGGTATTTTTAAAGACATATGTTTTCCTTTTCTTAAAGGTTCTAGAGCTACTACCCGAAGACTTTCTTTTGAAAACTTAACAAGCAAGAACACAATTCTATTTTAATAAATGAAGGAGAATAAAGAAAATTCCAGTCCTTCTGTAAACTTGGCAAACCTGGACCATACAAAGCCATGCTGGTATTGGGATAAGAAAGATTTGGCACATACACCTTCGCAGCTAGAAGGGCTGGATCCAGCTACGGAAGCAAGATACCGCAGGGAGGGGGCCAGATTCATATTTGATGTAGGAACACGCTTAGGCCTGTATCCTTTAAATTCATGATGGTATAAAATGTCTTTTTGAATTGAGGTTTTAAAAATAAAACATACTAAAAATGGCTTTATTTGCTTAGTCATTCAGATGTTATTTTGCCAGTAATTACAGTGAGTTTCACTGCCTTTTCGTGTAACGCATTCCTACGTAACTTTTATCCATTTATTGGATAAATAAGGTTGCAGCTGAACTCTGAGGGCAACAGGGAGGGACGGTGGTATAGACTTTCCAGTTATGTATGACTTTTGGCAGTTATCAGACTTGGTCTCTTACTGGATTAATCTGTAGAACTTCTTAAATTTTGAAATTTGCACTTTTTCTGTGTTATTTTGCCTCTGAGGCCTCTAACTTATGTCCCTCTCCCCATTTTTGTTTAGGGTCGTGTTTACAATTTTGTATGCAATAGTGATTTCTCACCACTATCTGTCTCTGTCTCTTATAGATTGCCACTTACATTTTTTGGTTCCTACGTTCTTGGTACTCCTTTGTTCGGTAAAACCTGACAAGGATGAATTTTCACTTTTATCCTTAAAGGAAAGAATAGGGAGCGTATCTAGCGTTTATTTGCATCTATAGATGTAGATAATGACTAACCTCTCTCCACACAAACGCTTGAACGTGAAGTGATAGTTCTTCTCTTCCTTCGTGTGCCTACCGCTGTTTTGGGCCTTTTCGGGCCCGGGCAGATGGGGAATTTATTGTGTGGATGGCCAGGCATGGACCCCCTCCATTAGATATGTATGGTCATGACTTTGCACATGTCCAGTAGACGCTTTAGGTATCAACTGCATCTGGGCTGAGCCATAGAATTTCTGCAGCCTTTTGCAGAACTTTCTAACTGGTCACTGAATGGACTCTTGAGTTACTTGGTACAACAGAACGCATCTTTTCTTTTGTGCATGTTTGTTTTTGAGTTCGATTTATTTCATATTTGAAAATCCTTAACCTGCACCACAGACACTATGATACTCTAGCAACCGGAATAATTTATTTTCATCGATTTTATATGTTTCATTCCTTCAAACAGTTCCCCAGATATGTAAGTTTTTACGGTATTATATCATACTGCAGTTGTGCTAAGCACAGACTATTTAAATTGATAATAAGTTACTTGGGCACTGCAGCTAGGCCCAGCTCTTATTCATAGCATCACTGATTTAAACCAAGCGATGTCTACTTTTTTTAGTATTACAGTATCGTGAGTCACAGAGCAATGATAGAAAAAACTGTGACTTGGAGAACATTTAACTTCTATATTTGAGTTATAGAAATAAGTAAGTATTTTCCTTTAAAAACAGGATTATACAGCTATGGTAAGTATAATGTTTTCCATATAATGAAAAGTAAGCATTTTATCTAAGTAATCATAGCTTAAAACATGCTGTTCTGCTTGTTTACGCATTTTCATCTGTGCTTAGAAACATGTTTGTATTGATACTGCAGTTATGTCACGATGATATTATCCTTTAGAAAGGGTAACAGCTATAGTTTTTTCTGTTATTGCTGTATGGCTGAAAAAATTAAAAAAAAAAAAAAAAGTAATTACCACCGTAAACTGCTTGACAGGAAATACTCTATTAAGACACATTCTGCTTTGGATTTCTAATCATGAAATAAAACTGTATATAATGGACTGTTATCCAAATTCTGTATTTACTTTGAAGAAGTAAAAGCTAAATTATCACTATAATAAAGTTAAAAGTTAATACTCTTATTAAGTCTTTCCTGGGAAGCTTCTGGGGATTTGTTAACGGAGGCTGACGGTACTTTTAGCTATGCAGTATAGTATAGTGTTGTAGATGCAGACAACTTCCTGAAAGCACTTTCTTTTTTAGGTAACAGGAGCCTGCTGTCTCTTCCTGGCAGGAAAAGTTGAAGAAACACCTAAAAAATGTAAAGATATAATCAAAACAGCCCGTAGCTTACTAAATGATGTACAGTTTGGACAGTTTGGAGATGATCCAAAGGTAAAAACACTAATGTTGAAATTTTATCTCATCCTATCGTACTCCAACAAGGTGACACAAACTCATTAGAGCGCTGACTGAATTTCAGTTGTTCTAATTGCTTGTTCAGCATGTAACTGTGAAAATACTTCTTGCTAATACAAGTTACTTTGGAAGCCCATTGGGGCAAGTGGTGGTATAAAAGTTTTGCATTTCATTTCATTATGCAAATTCTGTTGTTGTTGTTTTTTTTAAAGTAAAAGTAAACAAGTCGTTCTGGTGAAGAGCTACAGACATCATCACGACATAAAACATATTTGACAGAATCCTAATGTGGTATTAGGAAATTAGTAGCAAATCTTAAATTAGGTATGAGAACCACATCTCAAAGTATTAGGAAGTTTCCTATTTAGAATATTTGGCTTAACAAAGCTATGCTTCTCTCAAAATTTGTTTTTTTAATAAATGGCATAAAAATGTGAACCCACGGAGAGAAATGTGGTGGGGGCTTCCTTTTTTGCCTTGGTTTTCTGTATTTGATACTTGGGTGCTGAATCTGTTTCTGTTCTTTGCTCCATGGAGAAAAAGGAGGTTTAAACACCACTTCCCTATCCCCCTACCCCCCTAAAAAAGAAAAGAAGAAAAGGAGGAAAAAAAATATCTGTATTTAAAATAATTTTTAAGTTGGAAAAGTGTCTTTTCTCTTTGGAGACATACCTTAATCAAGCAAAAGCAAATGTGTTTGGAGATGCTGTATAATCATACTTCATACAGGCATAAAATACGTATGAGTAAAAGGAGGAGTAATATTGTGGTTACCTTGTTACATCCTCTAGGAAGAAGTGATGGTCCTTGAAAGAATATTACTGCAGACAATAAAGTTTGATTTGCAAGTGGAACATCCGTACCAGTTCCTTCTTAAATATGCCAAACAACTCAAAGGTAAACTGTTACAGGGTGAGCAGCTGCTGCTTGTTCTTAATCTGTCACACTTAATTGACATTAACAGTGGAGAGGTATTCTCTTCCAAACCATTTGTCCTTTCTAATATCTTAATTATAACTTTCCTGATTATTTTTCAGGAGACAAAAATAAAATTCAGAAACTGGTTCAAATGGCATGGACGTTTGTGAATGACAGGTAAGATACTTAAGGGGATAACTTCGGACAGTGAAATAGTTTCTGTGGTTCAGTTTATTCTGGGTTCAGAGACTTCTTTGACAAATGCTTGTTAGGTTTCTGCAAGTAGTGAAGACAGCTGACGTATTTCTTGATGTAGGTGTTCTTCAATTTTTATTTCAGTCTTCACCATGATATTTTGTTGAGCAGGATGAATGCAGAAGTAGACCCCTAAGACCTATGACATTTTGTGGGAAGGATTTAATGCTTACGTGCAAAAAAAGATTGTTTGAAAAGATCTAACCAAGTTATAGATCTTCAGGATAGAAGTTGGCTTATTGCCCAGTCCAGGGCATGTTCCTCATTCTGCGAAAAGAAATTACTGCAAGATACCATTCTGTTTCCTTAGTTCATTGTCATAGATTCTTGGTTAAAAACAGTGGTGGTGGTGGTGGTGGTTGTTGTTGTTGTTGTTTTTTAACAATTCTGTCGTGTTGGTCAACTTTGAAAAAGAAGAATAGGATATTTTAGCAATAGTAAACCATTATGCTCAGTGGAAATATGGTTTTTGGAGATATATTTACAGTTTCTTGAATGGCAGATTTGTAATAGCGATACAAGGATCGCATGAATTCATGCGAGTATATGCGGAATCATTTTTGCATGTGTAGTGGCATTTGAAAAAAGAACTTTTAGAACTTTTTACACTTCAGTTCTGCTAAGGTGAGTTCTGAAGAGCTGGGCAAGTTAATTCACCAACGGCAGTTAAGTGTATTTACTAGTTTCTGTAGCCACTTCTTAAGACAATATCAAAGTGGCCTGACCCTTTGGAAATGCAAAGCCTTCAGTAGAACACCATTAAAAAGAGCTGCGTTTTTATTCATGTGCCTAACTTTAAATAGCCCAGTGTGGGTCCAAATTCTCAATCTGTAGATGTAATCCAAATAGATTATTGGGTTGTGTAATAGATGATACCACGTAACCTGCCATAATTAGTTTGAGGAGAAGGTTGTTTAGCATGTTTGCAAGCCAGTAGATGTATACTTCAGCTTCTGTCCCTCTTACTGACAGTGGTGCATAGGGAAAAAAGTGTACAATTTGGCTCTTATTACTGTAAAGTGCATTAGGAAAAACTTTTCTTCTGTATCTGCCTAACTTTGGACACTTATATTTGGAATTATGTGATATTTAATGACTCAAGAAAATACTAATGTGAAGCTAGAGTGACTGTTTCAAATAACATTTCTCTCTGTTCTTGAGAGGCTGTTCTGTGTTTGCTTAATAGGCACCATATTAGAAGTGTATTTCTTTTTTGAGATCCTGGAAAAATAATTCTATACTTTGTGCTACAAGGCTTTAGAACAGGAGATTTTATTCTTATGCAACTGTAATACATCCCTAAATAAATGTCATAAAGGTAATAATAATAAATTAGTGTTTTAAGAGCTATTTCCTGTGCCTCATTGTTGATTGCTGACTTGATTGCTCCAATATTGAAGTTTCTCATTTGCCTTGAGTCATCTGTAGCCCACTAAGAGAAGACTGTTTTAAACCGCTGCATAGGTTACTATTTTGGTGCCTGTAACAAAATTATCAGTGAGTTGGCACAAACTTAACTGGCTAGCTGGATACGAAACTGTTTTAACAGGATTTTTTAAAGCAGACCTTATGTTACGGGTTCTGCGGAAGAGCTGAGTTGCCTGAGAATTAAAACAAATTCTGCAATTTAAATTATGAGATTTTGACATGAATAAATTTAATACCAATAATCAGCTACTTTGTAGCATTAATGTAACAAAGGCTACTCAGGAGAACCTTTTTACAGCTTTATCTAAAATTTACACACAGCTTGACAAGTTGTTTTATAAGTTCGTGTTGGCTTTTGTTCTCTTTTAATTACTTGCTTATATTTTATTGAAAAACGCTTGAACGCTTAAACTCTAAAATTTGAATGTGAGTGTCATTCCCTAACCAGTGAAATGCAGTGACTGTGCATTTCAGTAGCAAAGAACATGAATACTGTATTGAGTTAATGCCACAGGGGAGTCTGTAGTGGAATGTAGCTGCCCGTACTTGGAATATTGTATTATCTTTTCCCCCTATTTCACACTCATGTGGTGTTAAGTTTTTCCTATTTTTAAGCTCCAAATTTTCCTGTTTGTATGTGGTGTGTTGCTGCTGCAGGCAGTTTTGTAAACTGTTTTATGTAATAAGACTATTTTTAGTTTTCTGCATTTAAATTGTAGTCATATTTATTACCCTGCAAGTTATAGCTATCCTACATTAAAATTTTGTACTATGACAATCAGAGATACCTTCAGGTCTGTGAATTTTTGTTTTTAAATATTTTCTAGCCTCTGCACTACGCTGTCACTGCAGTGGGAACCAGAAATCATAGCTGTTGCAGTTATGTACTTAGCAGGCCGTTTGTGTAAGTTTGAAATACAAGAATGGACATCAAAACCAATGTACAGACGATGGTGGGAACAATTTGTCCAAGATGTTCCTGTTGACGTTCTGGAAGGTATGGCGAACGTTTGCTGCAAGCAAATGAATTTTTTCCTTGACTGTGTGATCCAGGTTGTAGGTAAATTCAAACTGCTTTTTCTCTGCATCTTGGCCAAAAATAATCATGCGTAGAGTCTGCAGCTCAGAATATATATGCTATGCCCTATTCAGATTCATAATTAAACTTTTTAGACTAGCTTAGTCTGGAACCATCTTTGATTGTCGTGATTAGTCTTTTGGTCGATATTTGTTTTACTAATTGTTCAGTTTATAGCACAGCTAGTTAAGCACTGGAACTAATGAAGCCTAATTTCCGGTGGTTTTCTGGTTGATGATCAGTCTCTTTAACAGAACTATGCTCGGGCTGCAGTAGGAGTTCATATCTTATGATGCGCTAGGACTGATAAATAGATTCTGTGATTTCTAGTAGCATCATTACACCATCTTCATATTTTTCTTTTCATGTTTTCTGAAAGGCCCAAATTCATCCATCAGGTTTTCTTTTGGGGAAGCTAGTGGGATTTTTTCTGTATAGACCAATGTTTTTCTGAATACAGGGACACACGCTATTTTGATTTTATCCTTCTGTCAGAATTCACTAAAACAGGCTAGTAAACTGAAAAGTTGGTGGGTTGAGGAGGTAGAGGAGAATTGGTGGGGTGATTACACAGTGTTCACATGATGTTCTTAAGAAAGGCTAAAAACGGAATAATGTGAAAACTCTCAATCCCAAACCCTTTGAACATTAAAAACATCTTCCTGTCTGCAACCCCCAGGCTGGCACTTTGTAAATATTTTTGGCACAGGCAGTGAAAAAGAATCATGTAGGAGCTCCTTCCTTCTGATGTATGAGAATAAGACACTGAAATAAGAAGTTAATCTTTTTACCACAACTGTTATGAATTTCATACTCTGTAAGCTTCTGCACAGGAGCACAAGGATTTTTCTTGTGCCTTGGTCTTCGAAGTCCAACAGTTGGTTTTTGACAGCCCTGAATTTAAGAATTAGTGATCTTGTGACACAAATAATTAGGATACTAGTTGCTCGGTGCCATAAGATTGGCTATACTGTTTCATCCAGTTCATTTCCAGTACTGACCAAAGTAGATGCTAGAGGAAGAACATTTATAATATTTCCCTTAATACAGTCTCAGTATCCAGTCTTGGAGGATTTTTTGAGCCCAATCCTGATACAGCTATCAACCCAACAACTAACTGGTAACCTGCAGCATATCTCTCTTCCGAGTGCTTGTCCTGTGCCCTCTTGAATGCCTGTAAACTGCGTAAGTAACATCTTTGTCAATGAATTCTGTAAGTCTGTTACTGCATCATTAAGAATCAGCTTCTTCTGTCTGTTTTGAAGCTGGCTCCTACTAACTTTGTTTCATGGCCATTTGTTCTTGTACTGAAATATTCTATCCCTGTCAGCCTTCCCAATGCCATTCATGATTTTGCAGGCACCTACTGTATCCACTAGGTAGTTTCCAGTCTGAAGAATTGCAGCTTCTTTGAGCGTTACTTACATTGAAATTCTTCCTTACTTTTGAACGTTTGTATTGACTGAACTCTTCCAGTTCTATTCTCATCCTTTTGAGATGAAGAGTGCTCTATATATGTGGTTTTGGTCCCAATGTATGGATGAACCATGGATTTATATGCAGTACTGTGTACAGTACAGTGGTAGAATGTTTTCTGTTTGTTCCTTGCTCCTTTTTTGGTTCTTTGTGATTTGATTTGGTTTTTTTGAGGTTCTGGGACTCTGAGCCAATGTTTTCACTGAAGTGTCTGTTTTAACTCTACACTCTTGCTTTTGAATAGAATGGCCAGCTCAAAGTCTGTTATTTTATATATAAAGGTACAACCATTTTTCCCTGTGTGCATACTTCGCATATGTCTGCACTGAATTTGATCTGCAACGTTATTGGTCAGTCACAGCAAAAGAATTTACACCAAGTTCTTCAGTCCGCTGGCATCCTACTAGTTAAAATAACTAGTATTTGCATCACTAGCAAACTTTGCCACCTCCTTGCTCACCCCTTTACCAACTGATCTAAGACAGCAAAGATCCCAACACAGAGTGCTACAGAGCTTGGGTTCTTCTGTGTTGCAAGAGTCGATCACTTACTGAAACCCTCTTCATTTCTTTAAATCAGTTTAATAGCTAAGCCCTTTGCTCCTATACTGGTGCTGCTTAGTGTCCTTAAAAGCCGTTGAAGGATTCTGTCAATTGTTTTGAAAATCTAGGAGGACTGTATCAGCTGGATCATTCATCTGTGTGATTATCCTTTTCAGAGAACTCCAGGAACTTCAAAAAGCAAGACCTCTACTGACTCTCATTAAGTAAATTGCGGTTAGGTTTTAGAATTGTTAGGTGAATACTATCCAATTCTGGTGTGTGGTTTTTTTTTGTTTGTTTGTTTGTTTGTTGGCACGGGGAAGGCTGACAGGGATGGAATATTTCAGTACAAGAACAAATGGCCATGAAACAAAGTTAGTAGGAGCCAGCTTCAAAACAAACAGAAGAAGCTGATTCTTAATGATGCAGTAACAGACGTGCAGAATTCATTGACAAATTTTGTTTATAAGTGGTTACATGCTGTATTCGTATTGCAGCTTCTTTCAGAGTTACTTTGGTTTCAGACAGATTTTCTGCTGAATCCCTGCCAAAGAAGGTGGTAGCATGGGTATCTTTCCATTTTCTGCTACCGCATCAGTGAATGCAGATACAAAGGACTCATTTAGCTTTCCTGTAAAGGTTTTGTCCTTCTTGAGTGCTGCTTTTGCACCCTGTGTTCGGTTGGTCTTATGCAATCTCTGACAGACTTTTTTGCTACCAATGTGTTGGAGTAAGGATTTAGTATTGGTTCCGATTCCTTTATTTAGTTACTCCTGAAACATTATTGACTGACCTAATTAGACGTACATTTTTAACATCTACTGTTTGTCTCATTTACTTAACTATGTCACTGTTAAGAGGCTCTCCAAGCACACAATACTGGCATGCAATATAGTAATACCGAGACACTTTATGCACACCCTCCAGAAGAACAAGAATATACATCTATATATTCAGCATAGCAGAAAGAACTCAAAAATACAAAGTTAAATTGAAAATAATCTTTGTTTTTAAAGAAATCTGTAGTAAATGTGCAATGGATTTTTCTGAAGCAAAAAGCTTGACCGTTATGTATTAAATCCACACTTGTACATTACAGATGTATAATCTTTGAACTTTCTTTTGTAGACATCTGTCACCAGATCCTGGATCTGTACTCGCAGGGGAAGCAGCAAATGCCTCATCATACTCCTCACCAGCTGCAGCAGCCACCATCTCTTCAATCTACACCCCAGGCACCTACGGTGCAGCAATCACAGCAATCCCAGCAATCAGAGCAGTCACAGACTCAGCAACAAAAGGAGTCCCAGCAGTCAGCACAGCAGCAGCAGCAGCAGCAGCAGCAGCAAACACAAGCACAACAATCAAAAAAGCCCTCTCCCCAGTCAAGTCCTCCCAGACAGATTAAAAGACCAGCAGTAAGTTTAGTGAATTCTAGCTTGCATTTTATTTTCATCCTGATCTGATGTCTCTTTGATTCAAAGGCTGCACTATGCAGCAAACTTGTGGTTTCCTTTGAAAATGCGGCCAGTAACTAATTTTGTATGGCAGACTTCTACTGGTTGTATGGCAAGCGTGTAAGTGTAAAACAGCCTTGATGGTTTTGGCATACTGCATACTCATTCCACTTGAGGCAAACCTAGTGGACAGACTTGTTAGCATGAACTGTTAAGGTTTTAACTCCGTTCATGTTCTGTTTTGGTAGCACGTGTTCTGTGCTATCAAAATTTTTTTCACTATTGAGCAGACTTGATTTATGGAATATCTCTTGTGCCTTGTCAGATTTATGTACAACATTTGTTTTTAACTGCCATACTTGAACGTAGCGAGATGTACAATGCTGATGTCACTATTTGACTTTTTGGTCTTTGATTACAAACATATGAGAAAGATGACTTTTAACAAGTATGTCAAAATTCTGGAGCTTGTGCTTAGGAAGGGCCTTCTAAAATAATAATAGTAGAAGCTTACAAATGCAAATACATTCAAGTCTCATTTTATGGTCTATGTTATCACCTAATCATTGAAAATAAGAAAACGTGTTGGCAGTTGGATAATATCATAAGTACTCTATGTGCTTATCTGCAGTCATCAAGTCCAGATGAAGCTTTTTAACCTTTATCTATACTTTCTGTGTGTGTTTCACTTCTGAGTTACCAAAAAAAAGCGTGGAGGCATCACCCAAATCTTCTCACATCTGCTTAGTAGGAGGAATGTTTTCAAAAGTAAACTCTTTAGAATAAGCCCATTTAGGAAGTAAGTTGCATACAGCTTATGTTTTGTCTTGTTGTAATTAATGTGTGCAAAACCTAGAGGACGCTACAAGAAATAGAAACGGGAGAAGCAAAAAAAGATGCACTGGAACGGGATAGGAAGAGCGCAGCATTTTCTTGATAGCAGCATCCTAAAGAGGGAAAACTAAAAATCTCTAAAACCTAAGTCTTTTTATACCAGATATGACCTACTGCTGGAGGAAAAAATTTGCATCAAAACATGCAGTCCTTATGCTAAAGGAGTTTAAACTTTTTCAAGATAGAAAGCTGATACAATGTATTAAATAGCTTGGCAATTGGGAGAACTCTTTCTTGGTAGCATGTCTTTCTTTTAACTCCACCTTTGGCACAAATTCTGTTTGGTTGTCAAATCGGTAGGGCAGGGATCTCTTTTCTTATTTGTCTTGAACAAATATGCCTAGGACAGTTTGGCGCACCAGAAACCATAAACAATTTGGACGTTTTGTATGTGTCTGTCTGATTGTAAGTTGTTAGGAATACTTGTTTTAAGGTTCTGCCTTCAACTAGTTCACCCTCTTCAATGTTATGAACTACCTTTTGGAAAGAATTGTTACCATCTTCATGAATAGAGTCTATTTGTGCTTTAACAATCACCTCTCTTAAGGATCTTTGGGCAACTTAACTTTTCTTGATATTAGAGATTGAGGTCCACCACCTAATAATTGAGGAATTAGAAAGTATAGTTAGATAGGTGTGGATAATCCTCTCTAGACATCCAGATCAAGTATAAAGCCAAGGGTAACTCACGGGAGGAGTGTTATTGGAGAGCAGCACAAACCATGAGAAAAGCAACTGTGATTTGAACTCATTTTTGTTCCAGAAAACAGTCAGGGAGAGCAAGATGTTTAAAAGACTGACTTGGTGCTTCTAAAATGTTCTTCAGTTGGGTGAATCATACGCCTTATTAAAAATGTTTGCCTCTTTTTGTCAGTAGGGCTTTGCATGACTTCTCTTTCAGCTTGTATAGAATACAAATATACTTAATTCCTAGAGGCCAGATTCTCCATTTACGTGAACTCTGTTATCTTCTACTTGCAAGCAGCTGAGGCATTAGCCCCTGACTTACAGACCCATACCAGATGTCTAAAGCATCTGCACACCCTCCACATCTGTGGTAGTGAAGAGCACTTTAATGTTCAGTTGAGTTCACTAAAATAGACTGGTGAATTATTAGATGTAGAAAGTATATTTAATTTGATAGAAGTTATTAGTGGGAGCAATTTTTAGTGCTTGTAGAAACAGCACTAAGGGAGGAGTTGCATTAGGGTGTGGATTCAGCTTATGAAAGTCTTAAATAGTAGCTAGTATGCTAGTAAATCCTTAGCTTTGACTCTGGGTTGTCATGGCTGTAGCAATGCAAACTACAATTCAGTACAAAGCGGGGAAAAAAAGAAAGCTTATCTCTTCATATATGTCTCTAATTTTGCTAGAAAGTGAAGACCTCGCTAAAACGACCATTTCAAACTTACTGGAGGAAAAATGTTCAGCAACTGCTATTTTTAGGGAAGTGCTTTATATTTTGATAGGCTTTGGAGTTACTTTTGATTCTTTTTTCTTTAGCAAAAACTTAAATTGATTTTTGTTCTCCTGTTACATGAGCTATCTCTCATTTGGCTGCAGTTGCTTGTTCCATACTGATAGTGTACCTCATTGACATTACTTTCTGAGCACTGCCTCCTATAAGCAAATACACAATAACTGAATTGCCTATCACTTGAAATACAACACCTGACTGCGCAGAATAAGTGAATTTTTTGGAAGTTTTGAAAGTAAATAGTGGAAACTTATTTCTGTTTGAAAATGAAGGGGAGATGCAGCATTTGTGCATAGTCTTACAGATGAGGAAATTAGTTTTGGAAAACCAGGAAAAGAGAGCCTGAATTAAAAAAAAAAAAAAGGGGCAGCAAATGAGTGTGTGCCTAGTCATCGGGAAAAATTTGTGTGTTTGGAATGGAAAGATTAAGACTATCTTTAAGAAAAATAACAAAACCAGAAGGTGATGGGAGATGAATTGAAACGACTATCTAAGGAATGCAAGAATGAGCAGGCCTTGATTAGCTTTGTATGGGACAGCAAAAATCTTAAGAACACTCAACAGAATAGATGAAAATTCACTGTTCAAATTCAACTGAAATGTCTGTCAGTTCCTGGTGCAGAAGTTAAAGTGATGTGAACTGACCAACAGTTTGTGGAGGTAGAACAGCTGAAGGTAAATAGTAACTTAAAGAACTTTCATTCAGAAGGCAGTGAGGCTTTGCACCTCCTTGACTCTTATCATTACTTTTAAATACATTTGGAACTGAGCTTATTGTACTGAAAAATTTCTGAAAGGTTTTCTGCTTTTCTCAAAGACCATGAACTAGCCATCTCAGTTGGAGTAAACAAGCTGGGACAGTCTTCTCATACTCCCTTTTCTGTGATCCTTTAAAAACAAAACAAAACAAACAAAAAAAAAAGCCTCTGTGTGATCAGAAGGGTGATGTGAAGTTTTGTGGGTTCTGCTCAGTGTGCATAAATATTTTCTGGTATAATACTTGGCTTTTATACAGTGCTTTCCGTCTCAGAGCTTCTGAAATGCTTTACACTGAGCAACACTTTCACTCTCCTCTTGTCCTGGTTTTAAAATAAAAAAAAAAAAAAAAAAAAAAAAGTAGAGGCCTGAAGTGGTTTTGACAAAGGTCAAATGACAGGTCAGTAGCAGAATCAGGAACAGAGGCCAAGTCTCTTGCTCTCGGTTCAGTGAGCAGTTTACTGGACCACAGTGTATCTGTTGTAGATTTATAAATAAATTAAATGAGATGGTAATATTCAACAATGAGAACAGCAGGAAATGCAACATTTAAAATAGGTGTAATTTTTCTCAATCTCTTCATTCTTCCTGCTAAGCTAGGCACTCTGTGTGATTTTATTGGTTTGTTCAGTATTGTATTGTTGAGCTTTAATAGCTTCCTAATAAAAATACAAAAACAGATGAAGGATGTGCCTCCCCCCCTTTTGGGAGGGAGGAGGATTGAGTTGGAAATTGGTTCTAGTTTAGTCAGATCTATACAAAAGATCTTCCACAGGCCAAAGTTGTTTCTTTCCCACTTTGTTTTCTTGTTACTATTTTGAAATGTTTTGTGTTTTGCAGTGGTTGTCATGTTGCCCTGTTTTCAATTTTATTTTTTTATTTTTTAAACAGGCTGTATCTCCCAAAGAAGAAACAAAGGCAACAGGTATGTCAGTATTTCATAATGATTCCATTCATTTTATGTGAGCAAGATTGCTCTTTTAGCCAAAATAAGCCACTTGCTGATGTGTGCTTGGCTTGTTTGCTTGCAGGCTCGGGTCATCCAAACTATTTGATACCAATACTGCATCCTTAAATACCTACTGTAACTATTTTTAACTTGTTCCTAACTGCACTATTTATGAAAATGTAGTATAGCTGTTCTCCAAGAGTGCCTAAATGCAGTCTGTTCAGTAGCTGTCTTGCTAAACTAATGGCATCTCAACTTACAGCTCGATGCATCATTTGGAGTGGTCCTCCAGAAGCATGTGGAACCGGGACATGACTGAAGGTGTCATGTCACTGAATATCTGGACTAATAGGAAGTCTGTTAGTAATCAGTGACATAAGTAATCAGTTGTTCGCGTGGCTGCCAGTAAAACCATTTTGTATTAATTTACAGCCTAGCTTAACAAATATGCTTCACCACAGTGATCACATCTAGTTCTTTTGGTACAATGGGTGTTTTAGGGGGTTATTTTTGTTTTGTTTTGTTTTTTGCTATTTTTTGTAATAGCATATTTCAGGATAGCTAGGACTCAGTTCCTTGGCAAAGGAGTTTGGCACTGCTCTGTCTCCAGCTCTGCAGAGAGATTCCAAAGAGCTGTCCCTTCTTCCACCTCTCTCCTGTGTAATTTCTATCCTCTGTTTGGTATCTAGACACGCGTTCCCCTAGCCTAGGGCATAGGAGTTCAGCTTCTCCCGAGACTTACTTCAACTATTTACAAGTTTCAGTTTCTGCTAGACAGCTACATGCGCTGATCTGCACATTCATATTGTTACTGGGACAAGTTACCTCCGGTTATAAAATACATAGCTTGAATTGGTAGGCCTGCGTTCTTCTGGTAAACTGGTGTGTGATACTTGATGCTATTTTATTTATACAAAGGTCTTGATTCTAGTTAACTTTTTCAAACATGCCTAATACATAGGGTTTCCACTGCACTTTGCATAGAGAAACATGATAAATGATAGCCCTTCTCATGAGACTAGAGATGGATTTTGGCTCAAACATATTAGAGTGCAATAGCAAATTAGGAACTTCCAAATGTTTTTCAGAACCACCACCACCATCTAAAATTCCTAAAATTGAAACTTCACATCCACCGATACCTCCTGCGCATCCACCTCCAGGTAAGCTTTTATTTCTTAAACACCGCTTCTCTTGCGGTTTACTGCTTTGCTTTTCATTCAGATGGTGGTAGTGGTGTGAGGGGAGGGATTGTTGCCTTGGTTAATCAGCTTGGCATGTAAAAGTATGAGGCAGATAAGCTTTGGAGGGCATTTCATCTTTGTAGCACAGATTTTTCAAGTCAAGAGCAGAAGGTTATGACGGAAATGAGTGTATTCTATGTGGACAAAGGCAAAATAAAGCTCTGACTGTTAAAGGCCTAGAAGAATAAACGAACCGTGGTTAGCTGGCAAAAAGGGACTTGCCTCCTTAAAAGGAGGCCATACCGTTATCACACTAGATTCTAACTGTCCTATTGAAGTCCTGCATGTTACGTTTTTATTATAGAAACTCTGCAGGTGTGTAACTCTTCTAAACAAAAGGGGTATGCTTTATCTTGGCTACGTCCCGAAAGAGGGCTTTCATCTGCCAGAGAACTTGTAATACTGTGTGCATGCCTTATGTTTGCAGAATAAATGGTACTGTTTTAAAAATGTGCTTCCAGCACTTTGATGCATTAGCTGTCCTTCCACTGACCCTTAGATATGACATAAATATTTTATAGAGCATGCTTCATAATGTAACTGCAAAATGACAGCTTCTAACAGGGGATAACAAGAGAGAAAAACAGTGCTTTGAAATATAGTAAGACCAGGGTTGTTTTTTTTTTTTTTTTGTTAAAATCCAGTTAAGAATGAAGGTGTGTGGTTTTGGGTTTTTTTTTTTTTTTTGTTTTAAGATAATATTAATCATTCCTCCAGTTAATAAATCTTGAATGCATATCTTAATTCAGAAAGATTTTAGCAATGAGCAAATGGGGAAAGCAGTTGCCTGTTACAGTTTAGGAGGTACAAATTCTTGAAATTGTGGGTACCACAACCAGTATACCCACCTTGCATGACACAATCATGTAGTTGTTCTAGGGGACAATTTTGCTGTTAAGATTATGACAGCTTATGTAAGGTAAATTCTAGTCATGCAGGTAACCAGTTTCCTTTGTTATCTAAAATTTTTCTCAAACTTTATATAAGGAAATCACTGTATAAGCACTGATATGTTTTAAGAACAGTCTTTAGAGGCCGTCTGTCTCTTTTGGAGCTCTGAGGAAAAAGCAGTTGAAAACTAAGTATATTTCTTTATTGTGCAAATGAAGAGAATTACTAGGAGGTAGTTGGATAATCACTGGAAATGTGACCACTCTGTATATCTGCTTCTAAATAATCTTTCTTATTGAAAAAAATATGATTTGTGTATTGTTATGTATACAAGAAAAGTGCATCTTTGATGCCACAAATTCTTTTCTGTTTGGGCATTTTAATGCTGACGGTATGATCTTACAGAGATGTTGCCATTAGTTTTGTCTTATCCTGAAGTTTCTCACTTTGCAAAGTCTACATTAAAAGAAAAACCCAAGACTTGTATTTCATAGTTAAAAGAGAAGACAGCTTAATGCACATTCTTCTTGAAAATGGCCAAGTAGAATTCAGTACAATTCTGACCTTTTTATGAACTTCCCTGGGCTGTCGTACGCTGAGCTCTCCCTGAAATTAATCAGTGGATCAAAGCTAATCAGATTTCGTGTCTCAAGTAATCTATACCAATTTCTTTCTTCATCCTCAGTGTTCCCCCCCCCCACCCTCCCTTTTTGATAAAGCAGATTTAGAACTGAGTAGTAAAGACTTGAAACTTTGGCCAATATTCTCAAATAGTATCTCCAAACATGTGAGGCAAGTGAAGTGCAGTGAGTAAGCCCAGGCCACCTTCTGGAGTATAAAGGGAGGCGTGGACTACGCAAGATTGAAGCACTGAGCAGATGATTTTCGGTATCTAGGGTCTCATGACTTCTTAAAATATGCTAGTTGTGATTCTGTCCATGCAGTCTGCTAATTTCTGCTGGTTGTAGAACAATATTTTAGTTATAAGAAAATTAGTAATAAGGAAAAAAAGTATTTAACTTTTAAAATGGGAAAAGCTGACATTGGAGTTTTGGTCTGCAGCTTAGTAATTTTCTAGTGACTTAGTAAGATCCAACTGGATACTGTATGACATACAGAGACTTAGAGAATAGTGGGAGTCCTCTTTTGATGTGTTTATTGGAGGAAGAGTGAAGAGCATTCAGGTGTTGTTGTTGTTGTTGCCACCACCCTTCAGAAAAATAAACAAAACTTTTTGTGTTCCAGAGCGCAAGCCTCCTTTGACAACTGCAGTCTCAATGGGAGAAGCAGAGCAAACTACTACCGTGGACTCAGTAGATATGCCAAAGGTCCAGATTCCTCCCCCTGCTCATCCTGCCCCAGTACATCAGCCTCCACCTCTGCCACATCGGCCCCCACCCCCACCCCCAACCAGTTATATTACAGGGATGTCTACTACAAATTCTTACATGTCAGGAGAGGGTTATCAAAGTCTTCAGTCAATGATGAAAACGGAAGGACCAACATATGGAGCTTTGCCACCGGCCTATGGACCACCAACTCACCTACCATATCATCCACATGTCTATCCTCCCAACCCTCCACCACCAGTTCCTCCTCCACCCCCCACTTCATTCCCTCCACCCAATATCCCACCTCCTACTCCTGGATATCCTCCTCCACCTACATACAATCCGAACTTCCCACCTCCAAGACTGCCTCCAACTCATGCAGTACCACCTCATCCACCTCCAGGGCTGGGAATGCCTCCAGCTAGTTATCCCCCACCTACCGTACCCCCTGGTGGACAGCCACCTGTACCACCTCCAATTCCACCACCTGGTATGCCACCTGTAGCGGGACTTGGACGTGCTACGTGGATGAGATAGCATGAGGTAACTTTTGCATGATACCCTTTCATGTTGATTAGGCAGGAGTAGTGAGCCAAAAACTACATTGTAAAGATGAAGAGGAGGATAATTTGTATAATTTAGATGAAGAAATGAGACCATGAAATGGAAACTTAGCTGATCTGTTTGCAGTATTGTTTATGGTGAGTTATATAGGCTTCTAGATTTTAATTAGCTTTGCAGTATCTATTCTAACTTTATACGTTTGACTGAAGTCTAAATTGTCTCAAGTTATTCCAGCACTGGATTACTTTGTACTAGCAAAAATGTTAACCAGCCATATTGGCTCAATTATATCAGTAAGAAGTAAATTTCCTTCTAGAAATCAGTGCCTATTTTTGAGTATCAAAATAGCCAGATACCATGAAATCTCATCTACAAGAAGAAACTTCATTTTCATTAACAATTAAAACAACACTTTGATGGCAAGCATCAAAGCTACTTTATTTAAAAGAGATTCTGAATCGTAGATGACTGAAATCCTTTCGAGGTGTTTGCCTTGCTGATATTTTTGTTTTGGAATGTACTGGTATCTTAAAGTATTGTATGTTTACACCTATTTGCAGATTCCTGTACATAATATATATATTTTCTAAGTGTGAAAGTCTGAATGTAACAACCTACTGTGATATATACATCCTGGTTATAAATGGGACTACTTCATTCACACCTACCCAAATAAAATTGGTTCTGAATTTAGTGGATTTCCCAGTTTTTCATTATCAGTTCAGAATTCATAGCTGTGGTACATTGCAAGATATTTCAGCAGTGGTCTTCCAAACCCCATTCACAAGTTTATTTAAAAAGAATGTAATTTTATTTTATTCAACTAAAAGTATACACTATCACAATCAATCTCTTACTTCATTTTTACTAAAATATTTCAAATGAATGTTTTACACACATTATCAAAAAAATCTGTACTATTATTTTCCCTCCCCCAAAAAACCCAGAGTGGTTCAATAATAGGTAAAAACGTGGGCTAAGAGCTAAAGAATTTTGCTATATACACAACAGCAGGTGTTAACTTTTCCAGTTCTTTGTAAATCATATACAGAAAATATAGCAGGGCTGTAATATCACAGGTTTAACAGAAATCAAACTTCAAACTGATTTCCAAAGCAGCACAAATAGACTTTCCCCACATTATGAAAAATATACAATTTTATCACTTTACAGTCATGCACTTTGAAAAAGATCAGTAGTACTCTTCCCCCACAGTTTCTAAAAAGATAAAAGGTCACTTTAACACTGATTTTTTTTTTTCTTTTCTTTTAATATCTAATATTTGGATAAAAATGTGCCATTCTCGAACAAGGTTGTGCTCAGCAGTCTTATCAAGGTGCAAAGAGCCAACTGAAGCTGGTTATACCATAGCATTTCAAAAACTTCTATGGAAATGTTGTTCAGTCACTCCAAAAAACGTCAAGGATGTGATTCTGCTTTCCCTAAACGAGCATCAGTGGAGGCTTTCTTTGCCATAGGGTGGCAGAACCCAGGGCTTCGATCTTGAGGAAGTTAACTTGGGCTATTGCCCCCAGGTATGTCAATTTAACGGCCGCTATTTCAAGGGATGCACTCCTCCAGCTTGATATACAAAGCGCCTCAGGTAGTTTTCATTGAAGACTTAGCGCATAGTTAAGCGAATTTAAATATGCATACAAAACTTCTTTTTAGACAATTGAAAGTTTAGCACCCAAGTCATCCCATAAAGTCATTGAGTGTCATTTTCTCCCAGGAAGACACCTTTTAGCTCAAAGGGAGCTAGGTATGAAGAGTAGCAAGCCTAAACCCCCCCTCCCCTTACGTACAGCACTGTTATGTTTTTTCATTCAATCAAAAAAATGCACATCTTGCGTCTTATGCTGCCAAATAAAATCATTAAAAAATACAGATTATACCCTACAAGTATAAAGGTTGTTCAGCTGAACCAATTGGCTACCCTGTAAAACTGGCTTTTTAGTATTTGTAGCAGATACTGGACCTCAGTTACAGCACTGCGTCCCTGGTAGGTGAGATCCGTGGGTGGAATGAAACAGACTTTGCTTAAAGTCGCCAAATAGATTCTGGGAGAAGTTTGATATGGGAAAAATGTGTTTGAGAACTTCGTAGTTGGTGAGACTAGTAGTCTGATTAGCATAGTTCGTCTTGTTGAGAGGACCGGCTAGCCTAAAATAGTAAGTGTGTCGCCAACACGCTTAACTTTCTACAAGTGTTGGCAACGTTTACATTGCTTTAGTTAAAACTTACTGATGTAAATTAACCCTGCTCCCAATATGCTTAATTTCTCTGCTTAATCCAGAGATTAGATGCCACCAAAATTAAAATGGGCTTGCAAGCAGATAGATTAAAGTAACCCTCTCTTAAACATTAGATGTTAAAGAAGAATGATGTGTCTTATTTGCCCTTCTCAGGAAGGGGCAAAAATATGCCACATGTTCTGGTATGAAAATCTCAGGGTATAAATTGTACAGGAGGAAGAAAAGTAATCAATGGCAAGTAGAAACTGGAGGGCAATGAAAAAACACGCAAAACAAAGCAAAGGAGGGGAAATCAGGAATCCTCTAAAGAGGTCATATTTTAAAGGAGACAGTCATATTCTAGAATAGATTTTTCCAGACTTACACTGGATGCAAGTACTCGTTAGAGTTACAGTTAGCCAGCTCAGTATTTGCTGACTGAGCAATAGTAAGAAATAAGCTATTGGCGAGTGGGCGGGGTGGGGTGGGGAGGGTATCTTCTTCTTGATTTTTTCTTTTTTAAATAAACATCTTGACTTTTATTTCTACACCCTATAACGAAGTGGTTCTTACACTTACTGGTTAGTATGTATGCTGGTTGTATTCCTTCTCTTATCTTTTTATTAGTTACAGACCTAGGCTTTGACACTGCAAATTAGAGTTTCCAGGCAGCTAGTTACACTGTATACAATGGGACCAATTACCTGTTTTATAACTTGTAAGCGCTAGCTCCTTGTTTTTTTATTGGTGCTCCTTATCAGTATAGTAACAGGAGTCAAGAATTCAACTAGTAGAGCAAATTCTTTTAACGGTGAGAAGCTGTCCAGCTAAGTCAACTGTCTGTTGCCGGATTCTTATGGAGAACAAAAAGAAAGTGATGAGGTTTGAAGTCATTAAATCTTCAAACTGATCACCAAGGCAACGCAACTTTTGAAGAGCAGGTGTTGATCTTTACACCTGCCAGTCTTTTAACGTTATTTCACACCAATAGTTCTAATAACCACACCCACCTTCCTTGACCTACTGGGGAAAGATGGGAGGGAGCATCTACTGAAATACAGGGCCAGCTGCTGTGACAAGTTGGAAAAGAAAGGGGGGTCAAATTCTTACTACATCTATACAAGTAGCTACTCCACACTAACAAAATATGTCCCATTATTTTTATATACAACCATTTGAAGGAGGAAAAACCCACTTGTTTTGGTTCATTAACAAAAATAAAGCTTCAATGGCAGGAAGTAGTCTCACCCGACAGCCCACATTAATACTGAGTTTTTATTCAGCCCCACGAGGTTGTTGTTTGGTTACCTTACACAGCAACCAATATAGGTGAGGGTTCCAGCAAGAACATTAAAAAAAGTACCCAAATCTTCCATATGTGAAAGATGAGCTGCTCCTGAAGATACTGTGAAAGCCAAAGTGCTGCTAGGACGGCTGTTTCTGCTGAACTGTTTAATAGTAAAAGCTTTACAGGAACAGTGTTGCCATATTTGTAGGGAATACTGGTGTCTGGCAAAGTGACTTCAATTCATTCACATTATGACTGCAGAAATCTGAATGTCATTTGTTCATGAAAAATCAGTTCATTAACAGCTCATACTGAGTCTCAAGCTTTTCTGTCTGCTTGTGAGATGAGTACCACAGTACGATGTACAAAGTGGTACAAGTGTTTAATCCCTCCACTCAGTGTTTTATACAGCGCCTTGTGCAAACAGTCATATGTTATTCCTCCAAATAAGGACCTCCGAAAAAAATAGTAGCAGCTCAGGAAATTGGCAGCCTGTAAGCCAATGAATTCAAATTGCTGTTTTCTTGGAAGGTTCCAAAAATGTGCTGCCTGGAGCCACTAGCCTAGTTATGAATCAATTAACAAGCAGGTGGACAAAGCGATACAAACTGTGACGTCTCTGCAGGTTAAGGTTTCTTCTTGTTCTTCTTAGAAATTCTCTCAAGTTAATTCTACAAACAGACCGTACAACAAAGCAGGTTTGAACTACAATACAAATGATCCAAGTCTGGCATTACTGAATGGTTACCCATCGAACATTGGTTCCAGAGCACCACAGCCTGAAATCAGGCTTTTAGCTGCCATATTTACACTATTGACAGTTAGAAAAAAGCAAAAATGGGGGGGAAAAAAATGGAAAAAAAAAAATCAACCCCCAAATCCCAAAGAACAGGCAGCCAGAAACAGTAACTCTCCCTCTTTTAGTCTTCACGGAGTCACTTCCAGTCTATAGGACGATATTCCTACAATGGACCCTTGAACTGGTTTCCAGAAAGATGTTGCCTGATGGAGGGTTTGGAGCTGGCAGCGTCACCCAGCTTTCGCCAGACAACCTATAAGAAAAAATAAAGGGGTGGGGGAGCAAAAGGCAAGAATTAAAAATCAAAGACACTGTTGATTTCTAGTATTTATCTAAAAGTCAAAATGGGCAATTTCCTAGAGCAGCGCTGTAATTCTCAGTAGGGCCACTGGATGGCATCTATGCGCCAGTTTCCAAGGAAAATCCACTGAGGTGTTTTTCTAATTAGTCTCTCTTGAAATTAGAGCCGTTTTTGCCTGGGGTAATAGTGTAAAACAAATACACGAGGTTCAGAAGTTAATTTCAATGGTAAGTCAGCCCTGTCATACTTACAGAAGTAATGTTACCAGGAAGAGAAAAAAATAACGGTTAAAATGATATCTATGACTTTCTAAAAACATAATGCCCTCTCTACGGCCATTGGGGTAAATGGGGCTGTTTTAAAACTGGAAGAAACTGCAAAGCACTTTATAGCCACCTACATAAAATTAATATTAAAAAAAAGCACAGCTAATAATAGACAAACATAAATTAGCCCATTTAGGCAGGGGATGAAGTTACGGTGTTTTACCTTCCCCCCTGCATGGCTATAAGGGAATCTGGGCATTAAGCAGACCAAATAACCTAAAAAGCAGGCCCTCATTTATTCTGTTCTGGTCTTGCTTAAAGAGGTCTAGCAACCTAAGTGACATGCTTTAGCTCTTGCCAAGGATTGCTTTAGTGATTTAGCTGTGTAAAATCCATTTATTGCACCCTTTTTTTTTTTTTTTTGGGTTGAAGTGTTTTTTTTCCCATTGCCCTTTAAGATTTTTCCCACTGCTTGCATGAAGGAGAGCACTGTCTTGTTCTTTCTCCCTCCCACTGCATCTGTAAAGATGCAGTCACCAAAATACAGTAGTGATGCCATAGTGTGTCTGAATGCGACAGCACTGTCTTGCCATCACAGTAGTTTTGCAAGACCTCACTGCAACCAATTTCAGAATTTAAAAGGAGGATTAGACCTCTCTCTGCTGCTGTGATGCACAAAAAGGTGCCACCTGTGCTGACCACCAATCTGGACTTGTAAAAGAGAGAGCTTGGTAAGCATCCTCCTCCCTGCTGCGGGAACTGCTGTTACTGTCAAATAGCAAATCCCCGACTGCACATGACACTTGGTTTGAGCCATGTTCTAGCAGAAGTCCAAAGTTCTTTGCTTAAATCCAATGCACAGCCAAGGTATTTCTCTTATTAGCAGGCTAGGCTTGAAACTGGAGGTAGCAGCACAGCAAGCAAATGCTGCAGAGCAGAGTTTTGGTACAAAAGCTCAGTGTACAGCATGTGGCAAGCTCAGTTTACAGTGCGGTCACTAAACAATGTTTGTGGTACTAAAAGAACCACACACACAATCCTGTTGAAAGGCTTCAACCAGGAAGCTTCTCCCTCCGACATCAGCTCAGGGTTTTGGCTCAAAGCCATTCAAGCTGGCTGACTTTAAACATAGCAGACCAATTGCTGCTCTCAGCCCAAACTGAGTCCCTAAGGGCGCAGCTAGATTCTGCCACAAACAGGAGTCTTCCACCAAGGCAGAGCCTTCTGCAGAGCTATCAGTCCCCAAGTCTAGCTGCTCTGTCTGCACCTGCTAAGGCAGTGCCCTGGGGAGGATGAGCTGAGCAAAGGCTGCTCAGCTCAGTGAACGAGGCAGTCAGGTTGCTGATACCCAAAGCAGTAGTCAGCAGAGCCTTGACTCTTCCCTCCTGTCTGGATTTCCCCTGCGGATTTCATGTCAAACATTCATATGCAGAACAGTGCTCCTCAGTACTTATAACAAAAGAACACAACAAGGACCACTAGAATTATTGAGAGACGTGATTACATTGCACATTTCACGAACAATCGCTTTCTCCTTTTCACTCAGGTCTTCTTCATAGTTATCTTGCATTTGCCTGTCCAAATTTTCATGGACCTCAAGGACCTACAGACAAACAATATTACAAAAGAATTATGCTCCTCAAACAGTTAACAGTGCCCTCAATAATGTAATTAACCACTATTTAAATTGGCCGTGAGATTCAGAGTATCACAAAGATGAGCATGAAACTAAGTTTGGCCCCTCCATCCTCCCCCCCTTCCCCTGCAAGGACATGTCTCTCTCCATAACCTGCAAGGTGTGACTAGCGCCAGAAGAGCAGGGCACCATGGCGCTATTTGCATGCCTCTGATCCACCATTAACTTGGAGATCTTGAGACAATTTCACTCACCTTTGCCCGAAAACTGCTTTCAACCCCTTTAGTTTCTCAGAGGAACCCCTCTGATGCCCATGAGAGTGACCAAGAGAGAGGGGCTGTCATCATGGAGGCCAGCACCCAGTGAGCCTGACACGATGCCCTGCTCCCACCCAGGGTTGGATCAGCCAGGCTGGGCTGGGAGGTGCAAATAATACTGCTGCAGCCCAGGCCCCTGAGCACTGACTGCAGTCTTCTGAAGGCTCCTTTCCCAACAAGAGCTGCATGTCTTGGTGAATCTGGGTCACAGTCTCTTTGTGCCATAGATGCCCTCTTAAAACGGAGATAATCACCTTGACTCTCTAAGCTTTACTTTAATCTCCCAGACAGCATTGTTTGCAAAGCACGGGGCATTGCCCTTAGCAGTGCTCTGCGAGGTGCAGCAAGGCCCTAGCTGCCACGGCAGAGCCCCAAATGGGGCATCAGACCATTTTTGTACCATCACTTGCAATGGAAACCACCCTGGTTATAACCGTTGCACCCAGCATGGGGGCAGTTCTGCCATGCTTCTTCCCATGGAGCCCCTGCCCTGGTCAATGTTAGGAAATATGTGATCCTTGGCCAGTATGCAAGTGTAGCCACACACACCCCTGAAGTCTACTAGCTGCTAAATGAGATCAGCTAGTACAAATGCAGATAAATGCCTCATATATCCACTGACATCCTTGGGCCTGGCCTATCTTGTCCTACACAGGCAACTCTGTTTCGTTGTTTTTCCTCTTTACATGGTGACATACAATGGGACCACATAGGTGCCTGCAGCACCCTACCCACGTGAGTTTTGGGGGAAATGAGGTCTTAGCTTTCCTTTATCTCCTGTTTGGGACTATGCAGCTTTTTCACAATAGTAACAGGAGGAAAGCACTGCAAAAGCAGGAAATGTGGCTGTAAAAGCATAGAAATGGGACTGCAAGAGTTGGGCAGGGGGGAGGGGAGGATCTGAGACTCTCCACAGAGTTTTTGACAGGCAACTACCAGGATCATCTGCCTCAGCTGCTTCACAAGGAGCCCAGGGGACCCAGCACTAAAAACATGCTCAGTTGCCTTTGCTGGGCTCCCACGGGTGATCCAGACAGTCCAAGACTCAGGATGTTTGTATGGAGCTTAGGTTCATGGCTCTCCAGGCACTCAAAAGTCAATCTAGTTTACAGCAGTCAAAGCATGCAAGGAAGCTCAGCTCTGCTCTCAGGTTTGGGGGTCATACCAGCTCACTCAGCATTTCCCAGCATGGGGGGCTGCCAGATTGGCTAGAACCAGGTTTCCTTGCAGGAACAGAGAGGTTACAGCTCCAGCATTGAAGCCACAGGTCCAAGTCCAGTGCTAATGCTCATGGAGCTCACATACTACACGTGGCCTGGGGCTTGGGGACACGTCTGCAGGTTTGCCTTAGGAACACGAGCAAATCTGCTGTGAAAGACTGCCAGGTCACTCTGCAAAAAATAATGGAAACATCCTGCCTGTCACTTACTTTCCTAAACTACATTTTTGAGTTGACAATAGTTGAAAATGGTGTTGCTCCTTTTCTTTTAAGGAAAAAATTGATTTTTAACATCTTGGGGTTTTTTTAGAAAACGCTTAGGGATATATTCGCCAAGCTATGATCCTCAGGCCATGAATGGCTGGCAAGACAACTGCACGTGGCTCAGGAAACAACTGTTTCAACAGCCGTACACAACAACAGTGATGTACAACTGCTGTGCACACCCCCGTGCTCCCCGGCACCTGGCACCTCCGCACCGCGCTTGGAGCAGACTCAGCTGGGCGCCAGCCCTGGCTGCCGGCGCAGCCAGAGCAACAGGCAGCTCACAGCTGGGTCGCCACAGAGCAGCGCCCGTGGGAGGTACTGTGCCTGTTTTCTAAAAGTGATTGGGTGGTCCTTTGATGAAAGAGGTTGAGGCTGGCTGAGAGGTGGTTTAAAAACGCGCTGGTATTAAAGGCAGCCTTCACTTCCAGTTGGAAACATGCTGATCCACAGAAATATCCCCTCGTGCATGTTCCAAAAGTCTTCTCAGGCATTCAAATAGCTTCTCCGGATGAGTCTGTTGCATAAGTCAGGCATATCACAGTGCAGGACTGCACCGAGATTGCACCGCTACCTTTGCGCTGACCTACGTAACTCGCCCAGGGCTTTGACACTGATGAAAAACGTGGTCATCTCAGCATGCAGGGTGAAAGATCCTGAAATCACCCAATGCCATCAAACAGCACATAATGTCTAATTCACCATGTGTCAAATATAGCCACACACATACAAAGCTTTATAGCAACTATATTTGTATATATAAATATTTGCGTATCCACTAGGGAACTACAGACCTGGATGCAGTACAGGGATGGGTTTCACTCTTTGCTGAGGCATACAGCATTGTCTGCTCTAAGAAATGGGATACTAGACTAGGTTATCCATTGGCCTGCTCCAGCAGTCTTGCTGTATTCTGACTGCTTAACTTACAAAAATAGGTCATTCTCCTAGGGCTCTTAACCTACTTCTAAAATGCATCGGCTAGTTTAACCAACATATCTGGGACCAGTCTTTATACAAATAAGACTATCCACGTGCTTTTTAAGGGAAGAGGAAGGGCAAGAGAAATGCAAAAAACATGTATACGCTGACAAAGAGAACATCTACTTTTTGCTAAAGAGGAGGGAATTAATTATTGATCCTGCTGGACTCACACATCGAACTTGCTTGTCTGGAGTCAGTATGCCTCTGATGCTCAGCTGCAAGAGCAACCGCCTGCACAATCAGACCCCAGCGCAGCACACCAGGAATGTCTGTCGAGCAGCTAAGCACTGGCTGTGTCTACAGGGCAAGTGTCAAGGACAACTGTGGCTTAGATTAGTTAAAGATCACATCAGCTCCAGCATCTGCTTCCACCAGCCATTAATCTTGCAGACACAAGAGTCCCAGAGGAGAAAAATAAACTGTTTTTCTATGACGTCCGCTTAAAATAAAACTGCATTCGCTAGTCCATGAGGTGCGAAGGGGTGGTGCAGCCCATTTCTTGCCGTGCAAATGTCTTTCAATAGTGTAAATGGAGCACAGTCAGAGCTGAAAGCTGATAAGGCAGTAGTTATGGTTGTATATCATTTCTGAATGATGTGGGACTCGTTAACCCTGGAAACCATCCCTCTCCACAAGCCAAAGCCCATTTCTGGGTAGACACTTTGTAAAGATGTGTTAGCATCTTGGACAAAGGAAAAGGGGATCAGGAGGGTAAAACTTGAAAGCTAATCACAGAAAGGTATGCTGGAAGAAAACAAACCCTGAAGAGCAAAATCGCCTCCTGAAGAGGAGAACCTGCTGACCCAGCCCCATCCATTTTCAAATCCTGCCAGGTGCCTCCTCAGCTACTAAAGACACTAACCACAACTCACAGACTGTGTATTCAATTTGGATCTAAGGTCAGAAACAGGCTTACACTTCCTTGTGACTTCTGGCACCTCCCAAACCAGAAACCTACAGAAAATGGACAGGTGTATCCCAGGCTCCAAGAGGCTGATGTCATCCCCTTCTTGGGGATGTCATCCCCATTAAATTTCACTGAAAGAACAACTAAAGCTGTCGTGGGATTTGGCCCTTTGATGATCCATCCGCATTACATCATCTCCCTGGGTGAAACTTCATCCCAGGTTGGCAGCCTGCTCCATCCCAAGCCCACAGTGATTCCCAAGCTCCTGGCAGGATGCAGAGTGTGGCCCTGGGAGATAGGGATGGGTAATCATTGTCAACTGCTCCTTCTGCTTTTCAGCAAAAGGACTCCACAGCTTTACCTTTTCAAGACAACTTCTATGATGTTAAACAAGTAACTATGAACATGCTGTGCCTAGCTGCAGATGCGCGTGCTAGCTCATCTTGCTTTCCCCATGCTGGTATGTAAACTGTGAAGAACACCTCAGGTATATTTAGTTCTCTTTCGTCACTGAACTGAGTCTGTGAGCGAGACAGCTTCACCTCAGTCAACCCGATCCATTACATCCACATCCTTTCTGACTTTCTCTACTGGCCCCACGCAACCACTGAGCTACCCTCCGTGCATCATAAAAACAAACTCGCAACAGTACGGATCACTGCAATAAAACTAAGACAGTGGAGTATTGGGCTAAATATGGGGCAAGCATTTCTGTAACAGGAAGCACTGAGATTAAGAAGTGCTCTCCTAAAGGTGCAAGTCTCACAGTGTTTTATAAGTCACCCAGACAAAGCACTGGGGAACCCAGCATAGTGAGCAATCCTGCTTTGGTCGGGGAACAGATAAGATGCCCCACGAGGCCTTTTCCCTATGGACCAAATCCTGCCTTCTCAACACCCGTGGGAGTGACCGAACACCCTCTTGACGGTTCTGTGCAAATCAGAGAGTTGCCACCCCTGGGGGAGTTCGATTACAGGCTAGAAGTTGTTTTCTTACATTTGCCTCCTCCTCATCTCCCCATGTCTTTAGCAGGTTTGTTCAATTCCTAAGAAAAGTGCTTTGATGTTCAGTGAGATACTGATATGTAGCATATGTACCTTTTATTCTCGTTAGCAAGAACAGTTGTTAGGAGTGCCAAGCTGTCATCCTGCTCCTTTTTTATTAGGTGCAAATAAACAACAAGTTTTTCAGAAAAAAAAAAAAAAAAGAAAACCCTTAAAACGTTCTCAAGAAAGAAGTTAGGCTAAACCAAAAGCAGCCCTTCAGCCATGCAGCATTCAGCTGTGGGAAAAAGCCAAGCAAAAAGCCTAGCGGACATCTACACAGATGGGCACAGACAGAGGTAAGTAATCCAGCTCTGTTGCTGCTCCTAGCTGGTCAAACATACGCCAGCTCTCACCTGGAAACCTGCACCAGATCCACGCACAGTGCTGTACCCCCGAATAAGCACAGCCCCTCAGTCGTCTTTGCTTGGGCGCAGAGCTGTGTTGCTGTGCCCATATAGCTTCTGGACTTGCAGCTGAGCAGCCCAGAACACAAGCTGCCTGCAGGCGCTGCTCAGTGGAACTGACGTTCTTGCCAGCTGCGCTCCTGCTTCTCCTGACTTCTCCTTAAGTTTTGGCTTTACCACTGTCACCTCATAGGTCTGTCCTGGAGCCAAACTCTGTGCCATTTAGATGCCAGATGCGGAAACACGCAAAGTGAAGTGATTTGTTAGCACTTGCTGAAGGACAGGCTAAGCTAGCGCTGGTGAAGCAGTCCCACAGCTGGACTTTTCTCCAGCTGTCGGCCATGGGGATCTGAGCCTCTGAGAATCCTCCTTTGATTTCATGAGAGCTTTTTAAACTTGTACAAAACTTTTCAGGTTCAACAAATAGATGGAAATATGCAAATCAGTATATTCCAACCAAAACCTAACTTAGTTAGGGATTTTCCAGCAAACTCTAAGATACCCTAGAAAGGATTTGCATTTCTGTGTCTCTTAAACACTCAAAAATAACTTGCTTAACTGTTAAAATATGTAACACTAGGCTATTACATTTTTCCTGCTAATGGATGGTGACTAGGACTTTAAAACTTCTGTGAAATTTTCTCCTTTAACTCAGCAAGCAGGGAATGATAAACAGATAGGGCATGCAACTGCTTCAGCATCAAGAGTTTTTGCTGAAGGTCTCCCACCCCAAAATTAGTCATGCGCGATTTGCTTAACTCCAGCTATATAAATCCTGGTAACCAGTAATCTGCCCGAGTACTAATTTTCTATTTCTAATTAATTGTCATGATTTCACGAGAACAGAAAGCATGCAGTTATGACACTTCCGTGCTTGTTGCAATGCAGTGTGGGGGTCTGAGGCATTCTTACCTTCATAGCATGCACAACAGCCTCTGGTTTCTGACCAACAGGGACATAGGCTGCTGCAGGAGAAGACCCAATATCAGATGTCATGCGAGCTGGTCCCTGTTGAAATAAGGGGAGTACACATGATTTAATTCCCTTGGAGTGATTTTAGCAAAAGAAAATAACCAAAAAATGTGAGCACTAGCTCCTCAAACCTTCAGCACTTGTAGAGACAAAAGACGTGATCCCTTCCTCAGAAGTTATTTGGTTTTAATTCCATTTAAGCCTGGCATCACTCAGTTGGGGTACACTGAGGCAGGAGATCAACCTGGTTTAAAGCTAAATCAGTTTAAAACACCTTTTTGGTCATTTAGGATAACTTTCTACAAAGACAAGAACAGTTCTCATCCTTCTAGCCAAGGCTGCAATGCAAACAAGACGATTTTCCAGCATAAACTGGTTATTTCTAAGAAGCTGTAAGCATGAAAGAAACAGTTGGCATAACATTATTGCTTTTTTGGCAACATTTTCACATGGCGATCAAGTACCAATCTTCAGCTACAGAGAAAATTGTGAAGGCAACCTTAAAACAAACAGATATCCAAACCTAGTATTGGCTGGGGTAGTTTCCAAAATGCTGGCCAGTTCTTCTGCAGGGAGGATCCCATCAGGAAAGATATAGAAGTTAAATTTTACAAAAGAGTCCTACTTTCTAAGCAGTCTTGTAGGCACTTTTTATATTACTTTCCTTTTTGAAAAAGGCCTCTGTCTTGGATTACGTGAGACACAGTATCTTTACGCAGAGAGTAGCGCCCTGCCTGTTCCTAATATTTGTGCATTTGCACTGTAGCTTTGGAAGAAATCAACAATGAATCCATTGACCAAATTCATACTTAGTCTTCACATCCTTTAGGAAACACAAAAAATGATTATACTGAGGGCCTGTGCAAGTAAATCAGGATGGCAGAGTGGTATGTAGCACCATTACAGGAATGCTTTCACATACAGCGCATGCGGCACTCCATTCTCATATTTTCCACGTTTAAAAACACAAAATGTTTTAAGCCTCGTCCCCTCACTTTGCCTTCTAAGCCAAGGCCAATAAGTTAGTCATGTGAGAAAGAAGCATCAAAGGAAGGACACTTTGTCACTTCTTAGCTTTCCAGACATTTTAGGTTTTGGGGGCTTTTTTATTAGTAGAAAGAAAATGTTCGTGTGTGAACAGCAAGTAAGAGGATGAGGACAAAAATAGCAGGAAAGACATGGAGTCTTTCATGTCTAAGCCACTGGGTCTGTACTTAACCCACATAATGACCAACAGTCATTTACCCGTAATAGCTTCCCATCAACCTTTATGAACTGAATTGCTGGTCATACAATAATTTCCTTTTGAGGGGTAGGCATACCAGGAAAAAGCACAATTAGAATTAGTAACTCCACAATATATCTCCAAAGAGATCTAATAGACTGTCAAAGCTTAGAGATCAACCAACACTCACAGGTTGGGTATGGGCCTGGGCCCAGGCCTACTGGCAGGTGGTTACAGCTCAGGAGAGAGAAAACTTCACGTTCCCGCCCTGGCTGTGAAAGCTGTATGGCTACCCGGAGGACACGTCCTCAGCTATCAAGTCAGTTCCTTTAATGTTACATAGAACAGGCAGAGGCTGGGGGAAAGAACACCAGAGACTGGATCCATCTGGTCTACAACTATGACCTAGAACTGCAAAATTGGTTGCAAATTTCTCACGGAGCTGGTAAACGCAATAGACTCCTCGCAGAATCAGTCGTCTTCCACAGAGGTCAAAGGCTTCAATACATGCATAGCTTCTCTGGCTTTAGCATGAAAACTGTCTTCTCTTCTTGAATGATCAAGATCATGACAATTGAAAGCAGAATATTTGGGATTTTCTGGCCTTAAAACCATACTTGATATAGATCTTGCCCCACAGGCCTCGTTAGAAGGAACACAAGAATACCAAGCAAAGGTTGAACATCCAATATTTCTTCTGAGTTGAGAGTAAACTGACAAAATAAAAGGAATCCTGCTGGATCCTGCAGCTGACAACATTTTAAATATAGTTTTCTGACCTAACTTGAGTAGATTACAGTTTTCAGAATGACAGGCAGCAATAGCTTATCCTCATAAAAGTGAAGTCACTAATGAGCTACTAAGCATTTCTATGATGATAACCACTCTCAAAGTTATTACAGAATACAAATGAAACCAGAAAGATTAGAGAGAAGTGTTTTCCAAAGAATTTGATCATACTTAATGGATTACCATACAGACACAATAAAAAAAAAAATCAGTTATCAATTATGCATTTGTACAAGCGCAAGCAGAGTAATACACTGTGCATATTGTATCAAACAAAAAATGCTCAGAGTGGTAGTTTCCTGCTTAAAGGAGTGGCTGAAATGTGACAACAGAAATCAGCTGAGCTCTACTTGAACACAGGTAGAGAATTTGACTCAAGTAGATAAAAAAAGTGTTAAAGAATGCAACAAAGGGGGTAAACCTGAACATAACAATTCTGCCCTGCTCTCACAGCCTCAGAACCAGATGACTCATTGCTAAAACACACGTGATCCTTGATTCTTAGGTTGGAAGCCAAAAAAACCCAGCAAATTGCAATGGATGTCCAACTTGCTGAGTATACTCTTCTCCAATGGCAGATAACCATGTAACAGACTCTTCAATGAAAGTGCAGAGAATGACCACACAGCTGGCCCTCACGCCACCCAGAAACCCCAAACACCCTGAAAGAAATCCGACATCATTCATACAGAAGACGAAAACATGCACATGAAGAAAGCAGGGGAGCATGCCAGGATCTTACCAACACCCCTAGTCTCTGCAATTGTGAGATACATCAAGCAAAAATACCCACATGCTGCTGTGAAAAAGGCAGTACTCCTAAGTACACGGCTAAGGATGGCTTAATATTTATCATCGCACTTACAGTTTTATTGTATAGTTGCCTCCTTAGAGAAGTCTCTTTCCAGGCATTAAAAAAAAAGGACAAAGGTTTAGAGTTTTGTAAGGCGTTTTAGATGCTTAATTCCCACTGATTTCAGTGTGATTCACAAAAATGCTTTAGCTAGGCTCATATCCGCTTCTTGGGCTGAGGCAAACATGCAAGTGGCCACAAAAAAGGAGTCTATAGTAATCAAGAGAAAAAAATGACAATATAGTCAAGCAGGATGGATGGCCAGCTTTGGAGGATGGAGTAGAGGAAAACGGGCAGAGTTCACCGATAGTGTTAGCTGAAGGGGAGGAAATGGAAGGAATTGTAGATAAGGTCAAGATTTCTCAACTGGAAAACTGCCAACAGTGAGAGAGCAGGGAGGGAACGGGAAGAGAAAGGAGGATGTGCATATTACCCAGCAGCAAAATAGCTGAGATGAAATACAGGGGAGGGAAACCAGAGATAGGACACTGGAAGGAGAGGAGGGAGAGGGAAATCTCTGGAAGTCAGCTTTCAGGTAGTAGATGAAATCACACAGGAGGAAGAGATTCCTTATGCCTAAAATAGACATATCTGGAAAATGTTTGTAAGAACTACCATAGTTGCACCCCACCACTATATCTCATCTATTTTGAGGACCTTCATCACTGTAGAAATCTATGCCCTTCCTGTTCCTTACAGCGGACATTTTCATAGCCATGGGAACATGACTGACTCAGCACCCTGCCAGGCAATAATAATGAGGTTAATATAGTTACATGCTAACCAACTGAAATTCTGCATATAGACAAAAAGCAATACAGTGTGTGTCATGGGGTGTGTATCACTGAAATTCTTCTCCTTGTCTAGCTCTGTCAAACATGCACTTTCTGCATTAGACAGATGTCTGACTTTTCCACTTGCGAGGTTTTCATACCATTCAGTAGCTCAGAGATGGTTCATTCTCCATCCTCAGACACGTGGCTGAGGTGCCACATAATTATATAAATGAATGACGATAAAAAACAGTTCAGAAATCATCAAAAAGGATGCAATTATATTTACAACAAAGATGTTGAGAGTTATAATCTTGATTGCTTTTCTAGTTTACTTCTGCTGAGGCTGAAGCAACTAATGAGAAGCTGAGTCATTTCAAAGGCAAAGTTTCTTATTCTCTTTGGCCTCAACTAGCTTTGGAGTTGCTCCAAATTTACAGCAGCGGAGATGAAACTAGAAGTTAGTACATTTAATGCAATAGCTACACAAGGAATTTGGAATTTAAGAAGAAAATGATGTGGCATCAAACCATCACCCGGGTAGAATTACATTGCACACCTCTTTCTGTTTCGTCCACAAGCAGTTACGCTACCAAAAGAAAGGACAGTCCAATGGTGAGAATTCTAGCCTAAGACCAAATAGCTCTAAGTTACATATCTGAGGCATCACAGAGTTCTTAAGTGCTTGCAGAAAGTGCCTTATCCTCACTACACATAAAGTTTGCTGAGTACTCCACCTCTGAGGCCAGGAGGAGCAAGAGGCCCTTCTCTTGAGATACGTCTTTAGGAAGCAAATGGCCTCATTGCCATGCGCGGGAACAAAACATAATCCAGATGTTGAGCTGTGTGTGGCCCATCTGACATTTCCTAAGTGGTTGCTTTTGCTGCTCTGCAAACAACTGTGGCAGTCCAGAGCTTTAGAGACTGTTGTACCCTGGACCTCTGTGGGATCGTCCCTGGTGAGAACAGTCCCATTTCTGCTGCCAGGACATAACAAAGCCCAGAGAGGCTTCTCATGAGGTTCATCCACATGCCTCATGGGTGGCAAATCCCAAGTCCTCAGCACCTGTTCCAGTGAGGAAACCAAGGTGAGAGCTATTCCTCCACCTCTCCTGCCTTCTCTCTACATATATAGCAGTACTGAATCACCTACTGAACTCATTTCCCCAATTCTGTTTGAGCCTTAAAGACAATCAGCGGTTCCCTGAGATGCTCCTCTATTGCCACTCAAACCACAGACCCTCTCAGAAACCTCTCACAGCAGCCCCGACTGCAGGGCTTGTGATTCAAGCCTGATGTCTGTTAGGGGTTTCACAGTGCAGCTGTAGCATCATTAGACTATGAAAAGAGAGAGGAACACTGCAGTCTCTCAAGTCTGAGCATCCTTAAAAGTGATGTGCCACGCACAGGAGACAAATCCTCCAGTTCTCTATCTGCTAAGAATTACGCTTGACCCAGTGATGGCATCAAATCAAAAGCAGAAAACAAACCAAATAAAACTAGCCTTAACACACTCCCGCTGCCCAGAGCCCAAAGACGAGCAGTCAAGCAACAGTGCTGGTGTTCGAAACAAGAAAATCTGAACACCACCAGTATCGCAAATGATCCTTTTTAATCTGATACCAGAAAAACGAAAAGTAGAGGCCTTAACTGCAGTTGCTTGAGAGCACCTGCTACTGTATATCCAGTCATGATGGTACTGCGAATGTGTAAGACTTAAGTTGCCTAATGAGTCCTTGCTGGCTCTGTCTAGTTACGCAGGATGCGGTCCAACACAGATGCAGAAAGGCACCGTTGGCACCGTTCTCGAGGCTCCATTTCCACACGTTCAGAGGAACAAAACTAATAAAACTCACTGAATGGTGCACGCTGGGAACTCCTGGCAGTGACACACCTCCACAGAGGCAAAACAAGGCTTAAAAATATGAATAGTTCTTAATAATAGTGGGAATACTTCAGAATCCAAATGTAATGTCACCTCCAAGAAGAAAAGAACCTAACTGGGCAACAACAAGTGTCTGCTTTTTTTATAGGTTTTGATTCGGAAGTGTAAAATTTTACTTCACCGAATAGCCATAGCCGAGGCACTGAGAATGTTTCAAACCGAAGTAGAGCATGTGAGCAAGCGTTATTGCTTCTGAACTTCACATCTTATTGCCTTCTATTAATTTTTGTCTACGATTTCAAAAAACAAGCAGACATTTAGGATTCAAATCCAATTAAACAAACCACAATGTTCTAATAGCATACCTCAGACAACATTAAAGCTAAATGGAATCATATGAGATACTGTGAAGTTTTTATTGCCGAGACAGAGCAAGGAAAATTACATTATAGGCAGGCATTGCCAGACAACTCACAATAAAATTCCCACATATATTTATTTCACAGTGGTTTTGCTTGTAGCCTGCCTATCCATATTTGAATTATACCGCGGCCTTTCCTTAGCACTCATCATATCCCATCCAGGTGTTTTACATAAACACAGGTGCCTACGCTGCTCTGTAAATTAGGAGCTGTTGAGGGACAAGAATGAAGCAGTAACATGCTCGCAGCCATGTGGAAAGCCAGTGGTAGAGCCAGGCAAATGGGGAAAATGGTAATAGGGAGGTGGTAATATGGAAAGGCCCCAAGTTCAACTGCAAACCTCTGTCGTGGCTGCACGAGGCTCCTGGACTCTGGGCATAACAGAGGGGCTCACCCTACTCTGGTTTTGTGAATTGGGCTTACGGTTACAACGTTTAGAAAGCATCTAAACAAAACCCCACAGGACATACTCCTGCTTTCTCCCTGCTTATCCCTCCTTCCGTCTTCCCAACTCCCCTAGCACAGCTCTTGTCTCCCAGCCCACCGCAGCATCCCGCTATCTCCACAAGTGCAACAGGCAGTCAGGTTACCCCATGGACGGGGAAAGATGTGCATACATGACCGTAACGCCCAGCATTAATAATAAACAAAACTGGGAGCGTTGCAAGGGGAGGTGCAGAGCAGCACCAGAAAAGCACCCTACAGTGACGTCCTGTGCGAGACTGGCTCAGCGAGGGACCAGCTTCAGCATTCCCCACCCACCGCAGGCTCAGGCACACGGACGTTCTTGCAGGAGCCACTGGAGCAAGCGCAGACTCGCGGGAGTTCTGCAGTTGCCTGACTAACTGACAAGGAAACACAATGGTTCAGATTTGCTGACGTCAAAAAAGGGGGGACCAGTGCAGACACAAAGGGATCCTAATCCACGTACCTCGCACTTGCCCCTTTTCTCGATTTGTGCCACAAACCAGTAAGAGTATATACCAAACCGCTGTTGGATAGGAGATCCTGTCTTACTCCAGCTAGCTGGACCCTGAGCACATGAGCAAGATTTATCAGTTGAGCACCGACATCTCACATAGCTTCACCCCTGGAGAGGGGCACAGCTAGAGTTCGTGCTAGGGAGGGCGGTGGGGAAAAACAGCTGCAAAACCGACCGCCAAATGCACTGGGCGTCTTGCATGTGAGGAATATCGCACTGACCCTTGTGGGGAACCAGCTGAAACCCTGACACACAGGATCCTCTTCACAAACGCAGCACGAGCAGCACCAAGGGGAAAGAGCCCTTGGCTTACACAGAAGGCTGATTCATTCAGAAAGAGAAATCTCACGGCACATCTTTCACACCGAGCTGAGTGGCAGCCCCGGGAGATCGCAGCGAAAAACTCTCCAGGCTCAGGCAGGGCTGGCCGCAGGAGAGCTGCAGGAACCCTGCTGAGCTCAGACAGGTTATTTTCTGCATAGAGGTGCTCCCAGAATTTGGGCTTCACCTTTTTTGAGACTGTCAGTCTCAGCAATTTGCCAGGTCCTATAAAGGCAAATCAGAGCATCTAACTGTGGATGGCTGGCTGCTTTCCAGCCCGGGCCTCACTCCCCTGCCTCCGTGTGCCACGCAGTGGTGGAGGGGTTAATGGCTGAAACAAAGAGCCGGTGCTGAGCGGCTCTGAAGCGTGACATGATTCTCAACCGACGTTTCGCCCTCCCTTCCTTTGAAGCCCCTTCCTCCCCTCCTGCATCTTGTCGTGCTGGTAGCACACTTCTGCCACCATACGCGGCGCTCTTAAAGGGGACCGGCTCCTCTCTCGGCCCAACAGGGACAACCCACCTGGAGATGACCTGGCAGGGCTCCTCACTGGGACAAGAAGGCCATTTCCTAGGAGGAGAGATCAGGCGACCAGCACCGGCTCTGTTACAAGCCGCATTGCCCAGCACTGTACAAACCACAGCCTTTCTGCCATCGTGCTCCTGGTGGTGCCCGACCTCCCATCCGAGCATGCGAGAGCGTCACAAAAGCCAGAGATGACCCAGACCCGGCATGTGCCCAGTCTGCCAGGCAGATGACTCAAAGCAGCGGCGACACTTTGTTATTGTTGTTATGTGCCTGCTCTGCAGAGAGGCTGCCAGCACCCAATTCCACACACACCAGCCCACCCCTCCTTGTAGCCTTACACGGCTGCGCTGTCCTACATTCCCAAAATCACAGCACACAGCTTCACAGCTGTGAACACTTGACGCCCTGCCACCAGGCGCACGGGAAGAGACACGGGGGAGATCCTGCAGAAGGACACCGGCTCCCCAGCACAACGTTGCACCGCAGATCCCTGCCACGGGCGGAAGTGAGGGAAGAAGCCATCAGTGCTTGGTATTAGCATCCTCGCTATCAAATCAAGGGACTTTATAGCAGATGCTAATCTCTTTCGGCATTACTTAATTTGCACCCTTTAATCATAGCGAGCAGCTGGTCATGTAAACATTCAAATCCATGAATTAACCATTGGGTTCGCACAGGAGCCAGGCCGAGCTCAGACATCATCTAGTCAGACAACATGCATCTTCAGGGCCTTGGTAGACTTTAGCGAAATCTACTTAAACAACAAAAAGGGCTTACATGGCCCTTTTGTTTAATAAAGAAACAATTTAACTGTTTCCCTGCATTCCGGGGATAAACATCAAGGACACCCACAAAAGAATAGCTCTCCTCCTCCCCGGCAGACATGACACACCGTGCGCTCTACGGGCTGTGTTGGCGTACCACAGGAACGGGAGCTCGTCGGGGACTGCCCAGGACAGAATAAACAAAGTCAGGACATTGTTGCAGCTAGATCTCATCTGCAAACAGGAAGGGTGGCTTTTACCAGTACTGCGCTAATGGTGGATCACAGTTGCAGTCCTGGGAAACTCCTCAGTGCTTGCAAGTCGGTGAGCCAGCTTCCTCCAGCAGCGGAAATGGAAAGGAAAGCAGTTGTTGTTAGGACTTACGACAGCACCGCAGCGCTGAAATTGGTGTATGCGGTCAAAAAACCACCACCGACAGCTTCAGCAGCCCCCTGCATTTTGATATTATTACCAATAAGATATATTGCAGAGCAGTTTCAGCCCTTAATTACCTGATACAAATGAACAAAAAGAAATCTGACTGCTACTGACAGGACTGATCCATGTTTTTCCGTGCACAAAGTGCACTAACTCTGCCTGACTCATAGGGGCACTATCAGCATTAATATTTTGTGAAGCGCTAGTTCTCTTACTCACATCAAGCACATTGGGTATTAGAATGAAACAGTGGGTATTTTCAGATACTCAGACATTTCAGCTAGCCTGGCTGAAAATATGTGGCTGGTGGAGGACACGATGCAGATGCCTGTCGTGCTCCCCTTGCGCGCACACACACGTCAGCCCTCCAGGTTTCCATTTTGACTGGGCTGCTCGAAGCAGCCTCCTGGAAAAAAACCCTACGATCCAGAGCACGGGCTGACCCCGTGCTAACGCTTGTGCCGAATGCATGCGAGGGTCTACAGTGGGTGGTCAACGTGGGCGACGCTTTCTCTCGCATCCTGCAGCTACCTGCAGTGGTGGGTGGCTCAGGATGCGGGTTGTCAGCGCCCCTTTTGGCTCATCGCATCCCCCAAACTTCGTCAGTGCCTAACTTGGCCAGCGCTGGCTGCCACGAGGAAAAAAGACACCCGCTGCTCAGAGACATCGGAGCAACCGCTGATGAAGGGCAGCTGCCTTTTAAAATGTATTAGCTTATTCTCAGCTGCTTGCAACGCCCTCTCTGAAGTTTTACAATAGCGTTCCCCAGGCTGCGAATTCTGCCGCTCTCCTGACAAACCTTTCGTTTGATTTCCCCTTCTGCAGCCCCAACTGCCGCAGCGGCAAAACGGCTGCCTTGAATGTCTCCCTTTGTCTGTTCGACAGCGTCCCGGCGTTACCGGCGTTGTCAGCGGGAAGGAGCCGCCGGCTGCTGCGCTCCTCGCCCGCTGCTTCCCCTGCGCCCGGGAAGGTGCCGCGGCGCTCGGGCAGCCGCCACCGCCGCTGCCACGCGGGGACACTCAGCCGGCTGTCCTCGGACGCGCGCGGAAAGCGGAAAGCTTGCCCCGACGGCGGTGGCTCCGGGCACGTGAATCGGAGCAGGGTTTGTGCGGAGCTACGCCGGGGCGTCGAGGTGTTTTGCCAGGCCGGCGCGCAGGCACCGACGCCGCAAACACCACGCACGGCGAGCAGCATGGCAAGCCCTGTCCCAGCATGTCCAGTGGCTCCGCACCCGCAGGGAGGACTGGGGAGCTCTGCACCTCGCAGGAGCTCCCGACCGGGCTCTCTGCAGGCCGCTGCGCCGAGGCGAGCCGGGCTGAGGGTGTGCTGAGCTCCCCGGTGCTCGAGGACGGCGCCTTGCTCTGGGGTCCCCCCTCCCCGAGGACAGGCTTTGGCCGCAGCCACGTTTAACTCTGAACTCTGCTCTTGCCAGGCTAATGCAGACACTTAATATGGTACTTCCCCTAGGAGGAGCTGAGGGAAAGATATTGTGTCATGTTCTCACTTTTCTTCTGCCTTAACCCTCACGTCAAGGAGGTTCGAGGTCACCATCTTTCCAGCTACAAGGGAAGGACGGGACCCACCAGAGCTCGAGCTGTAGCTATTATGTGCCATCACACCACCTCCCCTCACCACCTCAGCAGCAGGCTCAGGACCCCGCCAGCACGTCAGCTAAGGAGTCTCCTATCATCCCTTTCTACCCTATCTAACGGCTTCTCTTTACACCTACAGACCACAAACATTTGGGTTTGTTTTTATAACAGTGTACGTACCATATGGCAAAATGAAATACACTTTTCACAAGTATCTATCTTTATGAGGCAGAGCTATGAAACGTGGTTGGTTATGACAGCGTGGTGAAATCAAGGGAAGGAGCCAAACAAGCAACAGGAGCACCAGGCAAGCAGCAGTGCGATGCTGTAGCCGAGCGGTTACAGCGACCACGGGAAGCTTAGATCCAGGTCCAGTCTGTGCATTTTGCATGACACAGTTGCTGGATGAAAACGCAGCTGCAATGAGAGGCAGTGCCAGGAATGCAGGAATTTAGCACTCCTCTGCTGAGTGCCTTAACCTCTCAGCTACGCAATCACACCTTCTCTGCTTATTTGCAATTTGTCATAGACCTCGCATTTTTTTATGGGGTACAGATTTAGTAGGCAAAAAGGTGGTATCTCTTCCCAGTCTGGTCTCTAGGCTAAAATAGACTCCTGAGAGATGTAGCTTTGAACACCCCAAGAGGGAAATTTCACTTTTCTCAGGAGAAATTTATTCTAGTCACTAGTGATTTACATAAAGGGTGAGCAATGGCACTGTCACCACTGTCTTCTCAAAGAAGGGAGCCTCACTCAGTCCCTTCAGAGGACATCTGCAGACGCTTCCCCTGAGAGGATTCCACTCTATGGACCTCAGATGAACGTAGGCACCTTCCTCCAGCGATGACTTAGGGTACCTTATGGAACACCGTAAGGAGCTGCTCCTCCTCAGCAAGTGGTCACATAGGAAACTACTATAATGAAACTCAGTACAAAAACTTTAAAAAGGGGAAGGTGAGGAAGGTGATATTTCTTTTAAGCAAAACTGAGTTCAGTAACTCTCACTCAGTCTTGAATAGATGTCACTCACCCTCACATCCACAAATTCACCAAAAGGTGCTTGTACATGTGGTCTGGTCAGAGTTGCTGCGTGCAACACAGAGGACAGGGGACACCAGCCAGCAAGTCCGAACAACGTCTCTTGTTTTATTCCTCTTTGATGACAGTGAATTGGGTTTTGATCAGATTTTTTATACCCTTTATGAGTAAACAGTTAGCAGAGGGTGATCTATTACCTCAGCATCTTGCTTACTAACCCTATATAAATCCTAGGAAGGCTGCTGCCTGTTGTCTCCGTTCCTTCGTTTTCAGTACCTTACCTAAGTCTTCCTGATAGAATAACAGGAAGCATAAAGGCACATCCATGGGCTAACCTTACTGACATTATCCCATTATCAGGGAACAAGTCTTCTAGCGACAAGCCATCTGTGCTGTGGCCTTATCAGAGCACAGACCTTCTGGTCCTGATGCAAACAACACATCCTCGGTGTTTACCCATTTGTTTGCTGTCAGTTGTGCCTTTGGTTATCAGTGCAGGCCATTCCTTGCTCTAGTGTTCCTTCTGGTATTTTCACACACTCTCATCCAACTAATCCTAATACTGCTATTACAAATCGCTATGGTTACTTCCGGCAGAAGTAGAATTCTTATTAAAAATAACTTGAAAATTCCTTGCCCATTTTAAGTATGTCAGCCACGCGAGCTCCAACCACTAAAACCAGGCTGGTTCACCTTTAATGGTGTTTTATGTCAATGCAGATAAATGGCTCCTCCAAAAAACCGGCTTATTAACTTCTCAAGGTGAAGGTACCTCCAAGTCTAGGAAGGTGAGCAACCTTAAGTCTGCCTTCCAGGTTGGGACGCTCAAGATGTGCCTGAGGCTCAGCTGCAGAGCAGCAGACAGGAACATGAAGAGCTGCAGAGACTGCGTGTACAAGTCAGAGTATCAAAGTAATAGACAAGAACATGCCAAAAGGAGCGGAGAAGAGACAAAGAGGCAAGTTTGGGGCTGTGCCCCAGCCACAGCATTTTTCCTCAGCTTTGCTACGGAGACCTCAAATGCCAAGAAATCAGCAAGTGAGATTTTACTCCTTAGAAAAGACATTGCTGAAACATTATTGTTAGTAACAAAAATACAGCCTTATCACTATGGATGTGGAACATCCTTTCCTCTCATACGTTCCCCCAATGTCAGAAACAGTATTAAGATTGTTAGATATGCACAAGAGATTAAGCATTGTGTATGCTAGCTTTAAGGAGAGAGACAGCGACTTGAGAGCTGATACCAAGTATGGACAATTCCACCTCCCAGTCTTAATTCATCATTAGATTAATGCTGGAGAAAGCCCATGAGAGAAACAACTGAACTCTTCAGCAGTGCAAGAGTGTTCCAAAAATTAAATACTGCCTTTTAGTATGTGCCACTGGAGGATCCTGGAGCACTTAGTGCTATTTAGCTTAGCAATAAACAACTGCCTCGAAACCATGCTACAGAACGGGTGATTTCCCACCCAGTTCCTTAGAGGGAAAAATTGAGACACAGGGGGGTGAAAGAAGCTGCACCTGTACACCGAAAGAAAGGTGCTCCACAGTGACAGCTACAGACCTTGGTCCTGATTCACAGAGCTGTGCCAACAAGACTCCTCCTCCCCCTGCAAATGGCAATGACCCAAAGCTGTCACTATTCTAAAATTCTAGGTGTTACTGAAATACAGTTACCAGCTCACTATCCAGAGGTGAGACTATACAAAGAGGCAATCTACACTCCTTGCACAACGACAACAAACAAAACTGGAGATCAGTAACTTTCACTCAGCATTATTAAAACTCCAGGAAAGCTCTGGGAGCTGGAAGAGTTTCTAAAACAGACAGAGCGTCACTTCTCCATGCTCTCCAGGCACAAATGTGTTAAGGTTTCCATTGCCTTAATCTGAGACTCCCCTGTCACCAACAACTTCCTGCTGGTGGAAGAGCAGCCAGAAGGCTGCTAAGTTGAGTGCATTAACTCATCCCAAGTGATGCTGTATCCACACGAAGGAGCCAGGAAGGGGACACAGACTGTGCAGATGAAGACATGAATACAATATGAGTGGGAAAATCTGTTTTAGCTGCCCAGGAGAACCCAAGTACTGAAGACATAGCAACAGCCTGGACTGGTAAATGAAAGGCGAAGCTCCCCAAGGACACCGTGGGATCATTTCCACCGCTGACACCTAGACACTGCACTGGCCAGCCTGCAGTCCTCAGCTGCACACTGCTTACATATAGCTGAGATTCAGCACCCATGCCTGGGATGTCGTCTGAGGGACAGCAAGGCTGAGCCAGTCTGCTGGCTATGAGAGAGATGAAGCCAGGAAGGCTTCACCCTCCTTGCCCCAGTGCCTATCCCTGCTCATCGCAGCAGGGCAGCAGGTCCCACAGGTCTATGTGTGACGAGCTCCCTCTCATGCCTCCATCAGGGCCTGAGCTCAGTCACCCTTCCCTCACCTCTGAAGGACACAGTGAACCTCTAGGTACGACGATTTTGATTTGTGGTTCATGGAGTCAGAAAGGTTGACCACTGTGCTATCAGTTAAAGCTAACATAAGCGTGCCTGCCCACTGTCACACCTTCACTCACAATGGCCAGGGATTTATAGGTCAGAACTAACCCCCTGGGACTTCTTTTCATGGATATTTGGTAGCTACTGCACACCACAGAGCAAATCTATAATTCACTTTCAGCATGATGCATCACCAATCAAACAGACAGCATTTCTGCACAGAGAGCAATTCTGAGTGTCTTTCGATTACGTGGCTTGAGTATACTGGTATCCATGATCCAGGATCTATTCGAAAAACAAAACTATTTAATTAACTGAGGTATGTCAGGGCCACGGAGAGACGGAGTGACGCTTATGTACAAACGTAATGACAGTGAGGGATGTACTGGAGTAACCAAACTCCCAAATTGTTCCCAATTCATTGCACAGAAAGTGACAATGATGAAACCCCGAGCAGATGCGACAGTTTGGAGCAGACTCCAATTGTGGGCCATCACTCATCAGAATGAAGCCTGTACACAGACAAAGAAGAATTTCTCACAAACTTATTTCTGCTGTCAAAAAGGCTGCAGAGAAAGTCAGGTATGTCTAACAGTCCATTGGGAGATGCCTGAGACATTTGAAGGGATCTGCATGGATTTGTGATCATTATCCTTTATCACAAAAAGTGGTATCGAATGTCAGTCCCAGAAACAAAGTGTTTTCTGTAGGAACAGATAAAGAAACAACTATGTAAGTAGTCCAGCCAGTATGGATTTGGATCTCGAACTGCTTTGGTACTACCTCTCAATCATCCTCCCCCAAAGAAGGCAAAATACAGCCAGGGTAACAGATGAAGGTGAGTGTCAGACCACAGCTGGGCCTCTCAATAAACATTCACATGAGGTGCCACATCTTCCTTGAGAAAGGACAGAAAGCACTGGCAACTGGCCAGGGACGGATCCAGCAGGCAATACTGTGACCCACCAGCACCTGCCGCGTTCCACTGAGTTACACGGGCTGATAGTCAAGCAGAGAAGACTCGTCTCCCAGCTCCTAACCCAGACTCATCTTTCCTGCAGACACCAGCCAACTGTGTCCCAGTCTGACACACAAGACAGCCACCAAACTGTGTGCAGCAGTGTTTCTTGGAGCAAGCAGCCCAGGCCAACCAAACATCCCCCATCTGAAAATATGCTGAGGATCAAAAGTGCATGAGAAGGGAAAGAAAATCCCCAAAATCTTAAGCCACCTGTACAGTTAGATGTAGTTTTCTAAGGACAACGCTCACACCCCTCTGCCCTCCTTGTATTTATCTGTAGTAAGTCTCCTGACTATAGGGGGAACAGAGTTAGAAAATAGGATATTTAGTCAAAATCTTCTGTTTCGTTTACAAGGTTTTGTCTGGTTCTTTGACTGGAGGTTCTTTATTCATTCTGCAGAGATAGAAAGAGTCTGTATTTTCCAACTGGATGGAGTTTTATTTATGGAGTCTTTCTTAAATTATTACTTTTCCCCCTCTTCTACACATCTAAGAGGAATGCTAAACCTACAGAATGACTTTTACCCAAGTAGCCAGTCAACATAGTCTTTGTCCTACAGCATTTGTAGAGCTGCAGAGTGTGGGCTCTGGACGCAGGGCAGAAGATCCCGACAGGCAGCGAGCACCCAAAGCTGTGCCCCCATCAGGCCTTTGCTCAAGTTCACAGCAGCTGCAGCCAGCTCGTGGCAGGACACTGCTGACTGCCTATATACTCTTCCTGCAATCTGGAACATGATGTCACCGAGCAAATGTCATGTCCCAGGCACTTAGGTAAACATCTGGCAGATAATCATCTGGCATTGTTCATTCTCCTCAGCCATACTTTGCACGGTAATGACTGTGTATTGCTGGGCTCCAAGGAGGAGCCCTGTGGACAGCAGCACAATATTTACTTTTCGCAAGAGTATTCTCTGACTTCAATCAAGATTCTTTTGTCATCTGAGAAGAAGCAAAGCAGGCAGATCTTAGGAAACATAAATCTCATCTGTGATACAGAAAAAAATGAAACAAAAGTCCTAAGGACTTAATCACTACAGAAATCCGGACTATGCACTGTCAGACGATTGGCACGAGGTGAACATCCTTCACCTCATCCATGGTTAGCTTTTTCGACAGCAGACATAAAGGACGTCCATAAAGAAGGAGTGGCAGGTTTAAAAGGATTAAGTCTTGCTTTAAAAGGTGCTCAACAGTGATCATCAGTTATGTGAAAAACCTGAGCAGGGAAATTAATGATCCAAGGATTTCATGGGTAAAGATCAGTATTTCTGGGGGCTCGCCATTCTCTAAATAGCTACATTTTTGGTTAGGTTTATTTTCTGAAGTAGGGCCTCATTTTACACTACTGATTTCAGGGCCAATCTTCAGCTGGGAGAACTGCCCTTTTAATCTCTGCGAGCAGGCCCTCCAGGCTGGCCCGCTGCCTGGGAAACCTACGGCTCCTTTTTGCATCGGCACACCAGGTAAGCAAACGGCTCTTACGTTTTGCATGGCATCCTGATACTGCGGCAGTGACGACAGCTGTGACTCAGAGTGGTACGGGGATAAGCCTTTTCTGAGAGTCCTCAAATCCCCAGTGCTGGACTGCTGCAAAGACAAAGATAGAAAATAGGACAGTCCATATTAACAAGGAGGAGGAAAGTTGTGCCTGTTCTGCTCAAAACGCTGCATTAGTTTTTCCCACGACCACTTCTGTACTGTGGTCTGTTCCCATAACAACTTCTCCCTGCAACAGCAGTTAAAGCGACCATTGTATTAAAATGCTTCTCCCGTCCTTAACACCTGGAAAAAACATTTGCAAGCAGCTGGAGATGAAACTGTCAAGATCTACTCCATTAAATAATATATGGAGAAGGCATTTTTATTTTACCTAAGTTCATACAAGTCAGTTAAAAACATTTATTAAGATGCAAATGATAATACTATTTTTCAGACTCCAGATAAAATTAAAATCACTAAAAGAAATCCACCAGGAGACATTTTCTAGATCTTTTTCAGAGTTGGCTATTCCAATCCCAGGCATGTGGAAAGCAGTGGGAACTTGTAAACACTACCACTGTCATTCACTTAAGCTTGCAAAACGTGTATGAAAGTAACAGTTTCTTATTGGCTTATGAACTTTCATCCACCCACATGTTCTAAAACAAAGTCAAATAGATAACTGTAATCTATATGACTCTACAAACCAACTGCAATCAATTGTCTGCATGCAAAGGAACAAACACAACCACTTTGGTGACTGAGTATTACAAGAGGGCTGAATAATCTTCTCAGGACACAGTTTCTGCCTCGTGTTACTAGTTGTCTCACTCTATGATTCTGAAACAGTCTTAGAACCAGAAGAGTTTTTAATTTATAATAGCACACCCATAAAAAGTCAATATATAAGCAGCTGAAATCAAAGATCTGGGGGAAGTATTATATCTTTTTATTACCAATAAACATGCTCATGAACTTTACATATTTTAAGAGTATCAAGCAATGCAGTGTACTCTACTTTAAAACTATAAAATCATGACCTTTTAGATTTTTATGCTCCATTAAGACTTTCGACTTGCATTTGCTGCAGAAATGATGTTTTCCACTTCAAAAGTATCAAAGAAAAACCACTGGTGCAATAAAATTTAACAGAATGTCTCATAAATCAGCTCAACTGTATGTAAAAAACCCTCAGTAACCTCAAAGGCCTGACCGAAACCAAGACCTTTAGAGACTGTGGCTGTTGCACAGATCTGTGGAAATGTGGGGACTTCATTTCCATCTCTTGCTCCCATTTTACAGAGAAGAATTTGGTGCTTTCAGAGCAGATATATCATTTTTTATCAGCATCGAGAACATTTTCTTGTAGCTATGTGGTCTCCTTAGGATATCTTCAGCTCTTGTTTTATTCCAAAATGCTCTAATCTTAGGAAAAAATATCTAGTGTGATCTAGTGATTTCACAAACATTATAGCACGCTCACCCTATCAACTTTCCTTTTACAAGCTGTGAAAAAAATGGCCAGTTTTCAAGAAAGTCATCATGAGAAATGAATGCTAGTCCTGTATCACCTCATCTACTGCCAAGTGTTCTATTATTTCACATAGACTCAAGTGGTATGGAATGATTTTAGCATACTGGATGTCCAGGTTTCCCTTGAATTTACAAGGTGGCATCAGAGGAGACTATCATCCATCTTTACTTGTTCATTTCACACTGTCGAGAGTCACAGACAAAAAGATCTGAAGCGAGAACTACCTCCTTCTGTAGTTAAAAAGTGACTGGTGCAAACCTGTTTTTCCTTCATCATGCCTGGGAGGTAAACACTTTCAAAGGAGGGTTAGAAGTCTGCAAAGAAAAATGATGACTAGACCCTTTAGTTTAGTTTTTCTTGCTGGCAGTGTCCCAGCGTGTGATGCGTAGGGGTCTTTTGGTGGTTACACGGAAAGGCTTTTGCCCTGGCTGGTTAACCTTCCACTGCCTTGCTGTGTGCAAGCTGCAACCTCTTTTTCACCTATTGTACATGTACTGGGAGACAGCAACCTTTTGGAGAGGTCCCAACACTACACTACCCACTCCATTAGTTTGTCAGTTCAGGAGAAAATGCACCCTTCTCTCACGTCTGTGATAAATGGGCTCTTGCATGGGCAAGGAAAAAAACAAAAAAATAGCACAGCAAAAACGCAAGGTTCTCACTTTGTGCTGGAGACCTCAGATGTCATCAATCTCTCTCCAGAGCTCTCCATCAAGCTCTGCTCCAGAAGGAGGTACATGTTGCCTGAGACTTTCGCAAACTGCACTGAGACATGTCAACATGCCACATTGTTATGAGAAAGCAGCGGTGTCGAAATGAGCCTTAAAGAGACGGACTGGGTGGACATTTCGCTCCGTCCTGCAGAGACTTGCTCACTTGCCCCAGAATCTGCATGGGTATGTCTACATTAGATCTACCATTTGTTTCATGAAGCGCCGTAGGTTGTACTGGTAGCAAGTAAGAATACCTTGCCAACCAAAGGAAGTAAGGCAGCCTCACCTCGGCCTGGTCAACACACAATATTGTAGAGCTGTAGCTAAAAATATGCTAGTTAAAGCTGATTTAATTTAACTGACCTAGACTCCTGCCTGGAGCAGGAGCCTGCATTAATTTCAGTTTGGCTTAAATCGTTTCAAATTGTGTTGATAAATGCACAAATACAGCCAAAACCTTTGCTATAACAAGTGCTTATAATGGATTAGTTCAATCACTGTTTTTAAACAAATCCCATTTAAGACAGTGCCCTTGTGTGTGACTAAACTATTGTTCAATTGTTTCAGTGACTGCTATTTATGAATCTGACCCAACGCACTCGATTCGATGCAAAAGTTCCAACTGAGTTCAATGAACATCAAAACCAGCCCTTAATTAAAGAAAAGAAAGAAAAAGTAAAAAAGGGGGAAGGGAAGGGAAAGGGAAAGGAAGGGAAAGGAAGGCAAGGCAAGGCAAGGCAAGGCAAGGCAAGGCAAGGCAAGGCAAGGCAAGAATTCAGATCTTTCCAGAAGAGGGATGAGGCGTTTTAGGAGGGCATAGAGAAAAATCCTCATCTGCTGTTAGTTACGATATGTCTGTCTTGAAAATGACCAAAGAACCACTTTTCCCTACTAGTGTCAGTAGGAACACCAGTCCCTTTCAGGAGCACTCCCTTTCATGATCACTCCACTCAACATAACTTTCCTTCTATAGTTTCCAGAATTTGTTTCAAAATGTAACTTTGTGTAATTATTTTTTCTAACAGCCTAACAATCACAGATCTGCACTATTTATTTTTCTTGCATTAAAAGCAAAGGTCTATATTTTCACCATAGAAGGGAAAATTGCTTTTTCTTCCTTTTTTAAAGAGGAATGGTACAGTGACACATACTCATCAGACCTCTCTAAACATTTACACATTCACTGGGCTTTGCTATCAATGTTAGAGATAACCAGGAAAAGAAAGTGAATCCCTCATTAAAAAGCAATATGACTAATGATGCATCGGAACGAGTAGCCATTACTCCACTTAAATCTAAATTAAAAATCCTGGTATTTGCATTGTCAATTCACTCACAAAACGAAATCTCTTATTACCTTACCCAATTTTCATTACTGAGATGTAAGTGGATCCCAAATTGCTTTTCTAGTCAGAATGGCATTTAAAAGTACAATCACTGATCATCTCTCTTCACCATCGCTGTTGAAGATTATCTCAATTAGTGGGCAACATGTCTTTAATAAAGTACCCTTCAGGTAAAATCACTTCATATTTCTGGAGGTTCAAGGAATTTATCAGTAAAATAACTTTCACCTGAACTACAACTCTTCATAGGAGAGTTTTGATTGAACTTTTTCGGGGAATGTTTTCTAAGGTGAAGTGCAGAGAGAGACACAGACAGACAGACAGAACGAGATGGAGACTGAGAGAGCCTAGGAGTCTTTGCTTCCCCTGTTTGAACTTGAAGAAGAGAAGATAAAAGAAAGAGAAGAAAAAAGGAAGCAGAGAGTGGAGAAGGGAATAGAAGAGTAAAGAAGAGTAGAATAGAGTACAGCAGAGCAGAGCAGAGAAGCGAAGCGCAGAGTAGAGCAGAGTAGAGAGCAGAGCAGGAAAACAGAGAAAAGAAAGCATCTCCAAACTTTCACAATGGTATAGAAGTGGAAGATCTCACCTAGGTCTAATTCAGTTCCTTACACGTAGCGTTCCCTCCCTTTACAGGCTGTAGAGCAGAGACAAGCCCGCACACCCAACCCCTTCACCTTAAATACAACTCTGTGCTATATGTTGCCAACACTGACAGCGCAACAGTGGCCCCTCACATCCAATAACTCTTTATCATCTGGAAATAATGAAATGACATTATTTTTCAACAAGGCAGAACTGGAACTGACCTGAGAAGACATTGTGATTGGACCAAAACTTGGGATCTTTGTCAGTCCTTCTATGCAGGAAATGGACCTAAATAGGCCCATCCTGAAAGGGAAGGGATTTTTTCCTACTCGTATCAGTAAGAAAAGAATGGGACCAACAAATCAGACTTCAGTAAAAATGGACTGTAAACCCAACTTTCTGTCTTCTAGACATGGAAGTAATTTAACAATTAACATGAGTGGAAAGTGAAAAATATTTTCCATAAAAATAGTTTATCTTTTTAAAATATTTTATTTATAAATTCAGGTTTTGGTCCTTAACCAGTTCTAAAATTGAATTTAAAAAAAATGAGCAGACACTTGTTTCTATCAAAGCTTTCTATTCTGCTGGCAGGCAGAAGGAATGGTGGCCTCTGACTTTTTGACCTGATGTGCTGAGTGATTCAATTTGGAAATAACACAAATAACACAAGAAGATGGATAGTGTTTGTGGTATTTTAAGGTCAAGGTACTACAAAGAAACATTTATTTTCCTTTCTGTTTCTGTCCAGTAAAGTCCGATCAGTGCTATGGCCATGTTGAAACAACTGTGAAGATAAAGTGTTGAAAACTTAGGGACAAGTTAGACAAATTATCTTTTCTGTTACACTTTGGTGTTACTTTTGCTGGAAGGGAAAAAAAAGAAGACAAGGACTTAATTCTTAAACACTTTGATGTAACAAAACGGACCATTCTTAACAGGAGTTAAGCACAGAAACACAGAAATTTACTTGAGAGACCTTTCCCAGCATTTATGAAAGAGATTAGCGAAACTACAGAACCATTTCAATTAGCATTATGTTCTGAAGTAACTGAGGAAAATTAAAAAGTGATACTGTCAGCTTCCAGGAATTCACAAATTAGCATTCAGAAAAACAGGGTTATATAAGTAGCCTTTAACTGAAAACACTGTTTTCTTTTCTGACATAAATTGTAACAGCTAAAGTCTGTAGAGAGGTAAAAAAAAATAATTAATCACAACTGATCAGTTTGACTCTGTGCCCTATGGAAAGATTAGAGCCTCTGCTGAGAGTAACAGCTTCACTTTTCCCCACAGCTTGCAGTGTCCTCTTGGAGCAATTGAGGTGCCTAACCACAGGTATCCAGTGCCACTGCAGGTGCCACTGCAGTATCCAAGGGACCTGAGAAAAAAGCCCCATCCTGCTGGTGCTCAACCGGATGCCTCGGGGGACAGCCCAGGTGGCACCTAAGGACTATATGCCTGAGTACCTGAGATGCTCTTCTTGCCACCTTTCCAAAATTCATTTTTAACTTCCCATATTGTGAAAGCTTCCTTTCCTGGTCCACATGCCGTGCAAAACAAAATCAAGCACTAACTTTATGAAAGCCTGGATTCCTAGAAGATATTTTCCAAGGGCAACCACTTTCTGTTTATCTCTGGGGAGTCTCTTTATTAAAAAATGTATGCAGAATTAAGAGAAGAATCAACTATACGTGAGTCACTGATATCACACTTCCCGAATATTTTAGTTTTGGAGACTACGATCTGCTCCATTTTTCTACAAGGCAGACCCATTGGCTCTGAGTTCAAGAGACAGCAGATTACGCACTGCACCACTGTGGCAGGCCCATTACTTGAACCAAGACTTGGTGGCTTTTCTGTGCAGCAGAGCCTGTTGTTAACACCTAAATCACAGTACTTCCTTGAGCCGTTGTTCAGCTCCGATAAGAGTCATCTGTAAGAGCAGGAGAAACACAGGTTTTTGACCTTGGAGGTCTAAAGAACTTTTTAAATGATACAAGGCTACTACTTAATTCTATTAATATTATACCTGCTATTCAATATGACTTTATGAGAAATTAACTATCTTAATATGAAATGCAACTAGATGGAAAGGAATTTTGCAATCAATTCAATACTGGCAATAAATCATGCCTTTATTCAGACCGGCTGAAAAGACTTTCTTTGGACACATGAGTATGCCACACCAACACCCAGCCCTTAGAGAGACAAGCAATTTCCATTTTTTAGTGTATATTCTGTTGTTTACCAAACATAGGATTCCCTTTAGCTGCAATTTAAATATTGAAACTGGTGAAACTGGTCTCTAACAAGAGGGCAATGGCATCACATCCTAACCATGTAAGCCCAAAAGGAACTTTTAGGATTTGGGGAATACTCTACATGAAAAAATTTCATTCTTTCTTACTGAATGCCCTAGTTTCACCCCCTAAATCTCAAATATCAGATGGAAAGCTGTGCTAAGGCTTAGGCTTTTGATTATATATATTCGTGGGAGAAGAAGGAAGAAGGTTTTATTTCAATTCACTAGATTAGGCTGTCTTCATCTTTATGAACTGTTGCACTGCCCATTAGTTGAATTACTTGCCTCTCACTACAGTATAAATACTTAAACCTACTGGCAATAATTTTCTACACCATAATTGTTCTAGTAATTGAAACCGCCTCAATTTTGACACTCAGCAACCTACTGTTTGCAACTGGGTAATTAAATGGAAGGTTTAACTTGAAATCTTTTACTGCTATTCCAAGCAACATGCTGGTCCTGCAGCAATTTAGCTAGAAGTATCAGCTTCTCCCTATGCAGGTAAATGATTTTGATTTGAAGCTGGTCAAAATTCAGCTTTCACTAACAAATGTCTTTTGCACAAGTACAGAATGGAAATCAAAAATAATTAGAGGCATATTTAATATATTCAGATGATTAAAAAATGGAAATCGTCAACATTAGCATGTGAAAGAACAAGCAATCAGAGCCCGAAACAACCAGCACCAATATTAAAACGCAGCCCGCAGATCCACAAAGCTGTTTGTGGATGCATTAGTAGTCTCTACCTTACTGAAATTTCGTGGTAAGCTGTTGCAGTCAGTCAGCTAGAAGGGAACAGAAGAACATTATACAATTGGAAACTTAATGGAAAAATGATATTTTATCATCTTGGATGAATTTTATCTTTACTGCAGATGATCAAAATAAGCTGGTCTTGCAGGCAGCGTTTGACAAGATAATGTTAATACTAACATTTGAACTCATTTTTCCTGCATTAATGAATGAAGTATTGCAGAACCGGTTACTATCTGCACAAATATTAATATCTTACCACCCCAATTTTGTGCATGGTGACCCGAGATCCAGTTGACTACACTGAATCACCTTACTCTTATTCATAACAACATAAGTACTATTTTACGACACCCTCCAAAGTCAATGGCACTATCAGACTATACTAGCCTGTAAGAATGATCTAGCCCAAGATTCACCTAGTAATGCCAGCAGAATAACTCTTCATTTGCTGAGGTAAATTAGAACAGAAGCATATCTTAAGTAATGTGAATGGGATGCTCACTACGTCAGCAAAAGACCTGCGAAGTGAACGTACTATTGCTGCTTCTCATCCGTGGCTATGAACAGAAAATAGGGCATGACATTTTGCAATACACATCCAAGAGACTCAGCACAGAATACGCAACATCAAGGAAGGATTAAGTGACCTCATCTGATCCTGTAACGCTAACAAGTAATTGAATCTGTATTAAAACTGGGAGTCTCACAGATGCCTTGCACAAACAAATACAAGACAATGGGCCCACCTTCCACAGCTCTAGTACATACACCACTGCAACAGACCCAGCTTTCTCTTTGCCTTACTGCAGAACCCGCACCTCACACTAGTAGCCCTTTCAGGTGACCTTATATCCAGGTGAATATCCCCTGTGACAGGGCTTTGCACAAAGATTTCCTCCTTATCTCACTGATCAGTGTTTTAGTCTCGTGCACTGGGAAGTTGAGGGATCTGCAATTTCACTGTGTGAAGCTAACTAATAACTGAATTAAGGTTCAGCAATTGCAGTTATCGCTACAAGACGTTTTCAAGCAAAAATAAGCTCAGCAAAGTACACATCTGACTTTAAGTATATGTGAAGAGTCCCACTAGCTTCAATAGGACTTATCAGCCATGCTGAAAATTACACACATGAGAGTGCAATAAAAATCAGAAGTATTTTATTTTTAAGGAACCCTGCAAATGAGAAAAAGTTAAGGGATGAATTAAAACTATTTAACATCTTCCATGTCATATAATAATACTAACGTGCTGTAAGAGGAGATATCAAATGGCTTCACATAGGTTCGTATCCTTGTTGTACACACAGAGAAACTGCTGGTGTACAGCTGGCTGGAGATCGCTCCTCAGGCTGGTGGCAAAAGCCTTAGCAGACCAAGGTCTACACTCAATCTCCTAGTTCCTTCTCCAGTGTTCAGCCAGCAGGTCACAAGTACAATCTTAGTTAATTTTGTCAATAAGACATTAAAAGTCATTTTTAGCTATCCATATGGAATTTGAAGCCTTGGGAATGAGTGCAGAACCCTCATACAACAGTCGGTGCAGAGAGCATTGAGGATGTGTTTGGTTGTGTGACACGGCTGGATCTCGGCCATTCACAAATATAACTCAGGAAGAAACTCTCCCACTGCTCCATATCATATCTGTCAAAAGCATGGGAGATCGGAGTCAGGACCGGAGATTTCAGAACTGCCTCTCCTCTGATTTTTCCTTCTTATCCTGAGTTGCCCACATAAAAGCTGAAGCAGCAGGTTTCATCCGGTCACAATGCTGAAATGGAGAGCCAACACTCTAGGGAAGGCTTAATAAATAGCAGGAGATAGTCAGTAAGATGCTTAGCAGACTTGGCCTTGTACAACTACTATTGGAAAAATATTTTTATTAGTAGCTCAGTGGGGTATAGGCAATAAAAGCAGTGCAACTTTCAAACCTCTCCATTCTCTGTAGTAACGAATAAAGGGAACTTCAATTCACTGTTAACACTCAAGAATGGCTGTATTTTTTACCTCTTGTTTTAGACCAGCAGAGAAGGATCAGCCCTGTAACTCATGGGAGACTGAGATAATCAGCTCAAACCAAATCGCAGTGTATAATTATAATCACGCAACTCTCAGGCTTTGCTCAAGAGATAATACGGGCTGGAGCAGCTGAGATCTAGGCACCGCAGTCTATAACCCAAATAGAAATTCAGCTCAACAGTTAACAAAGCCAAACAGAAATATAACCATTGACATTCAGTATAGCCCATATCTGGTCTGTGGCTTGTACGCCATGAGTTTGAGAGTGTCATACTGATGGAGCCCATCCATGGCTCATTAGTCAGCACCAAAATCAGCCTCTTCATTAGCGATGCTAATAGAGAAGCTGAAGAATGATGCCCCAATTCCACAGGACAAGTAGATGTGGATGTGGTATTAAGCGCATGAATAAACTTACTGGACCATGCCCTGGAGTCACCATTCCCTGTTTTCTTCTTTCAATTGTACTCCGGCCAGCAAGACCAGAGGGGACCCTCAACCCCACTAGCATATACTCAACCAAAGCAATGCAGCTGCGCTCAAGTCACTCTCCACATCCCATTAGTAAGTGAGTTAGGAAGGAGGAAGACAAAGGCCTGAATCACCCTGTCATAAATCAGAAAAGGTCCCCATGGGCTTTAACCAACACTGAGGCCAAACTAGCTGAGGACGTTGCTGGCCTCTTCTCTCTTGTATTGAACAGTGCTCGAGGCAGGATGGAAACTCAGACCGTTGACCTCCGGAGGATCACTTGAAACACTCTGCTGAACCGAGACTTGAATAGGTAGGAAGAATCAGCTGGAGCCAGACTGATTTTTATGAGATAGTTTCAATGTTCTTTAAAAGTTTCCTACATGGATTTAGATGTACTGTTTTGGCTTTTTGAAAAACAAAATAAAACTGAAAATTTTGTTATAAACTTATAGTTTTGGCTAAAGCTTCTGTTTTGCAAAAGCCATGAAAGAGTAACAACTTTCCACACTTCCCAAAACTGTCTTCAGATAGCAGATTTGGATTTGAACTTATTGCAAAAGCCTGTCTTTAAGCCCCTCTAGTTGTTGCGTACTTTCTCTCTGAATACATTTTTCAGTCCTTCTCAGATAGATTGATCACTGAGAATCTGAGTAGTTTGAACCTGTCTACCTATTATAAAGATATGAAATATTGTCACTTTATAGCCTGATGTAATTAACAGCTTTTTTTCCCTGTCCCTGTCCTTATAAATAGAAAAAACTGCCATCTATTGAAATTATTACAAAGTTGGTTAAACACAGGATATGACTAATCCTGCATTTCACAGCCGGAGGTTAAACTGAGCCTCATTAAACCCAATGTTCCTGCTCTCTCACAACAGAAGTAAATGGGGCACGAAGATTTTTGTGTGTGTTTGTGCGTATATATCTATGTCTTGTACTCACACTCACACACAGAAGTTCAACTCCAATCCTTCCAAAATTTTAAGTTGCAAGAGATCATATGATTATTTCAAATTCATAAGATTCAATAAACAATTTATGTCTCTGTCTATCTTTTATTTGCCTTCTGTATTCAAAGCTTTTTGAATCATATTCTAAGTTTCTCTAGCAACATAATTTATGTGTGTCAGGTGACATCTCGTAAAATCACTTGATGTCATAGGTTACAATCTCAAGAACACACTAGACAGATGATAAAGCTTTCATTAAAAGTTGCAAAAGTTCACTTCTGTCATTGATTCCGTTTTTCAGAAGTGCCCCCATCCGTGAATGGAAGGCAAATGCAAAGAGAGTATTTATTTTCATAGAGAGCAGTCCAAGATCCCCGTGTTCAAAGTCAACAGAATGAATTCCAGTGTCTTAAATGATTTGAAAGTATTTTGGATGCAAGTTTGAGACATCTTTGGACTGTTCTTACAAAACTGTACACCCCTTTTTGGATTTTGGAAAAAAATAAAACTATTGTATTCAATAAATATATAGTTTACTAAATCTTAAGTCCACTTACTTGATAGCAAATTGGTCATTATCAGTCAGTCTGATCATTCTAATCCATAAAAGAAAGGGCTGATACGAAACACACTCACAAAGAGATTGGTTTTCTATAGTGCCTTTTCATGAAGCTTCCCCTACCACAGTTGAGGAAGCTAGATTTGGGGGGAATCCGTCAAATTTTCTTGCATTTATGCATGTAAGTAATGCAATGCAATTAGAAGCCTAAGCTGAACTTTGGAGAATGCAATAGAGAATGTCTTGTGAAAATCTGGTTCTGTGTGAGTTGTATTCCAAAATCCCTAGGATTCAGTAGAAAGTCTCATTGACTTCAAATTAATCTTTGGCTGAGACCCCAAAGATGCATCTTCTTTTTCCTTAATTAAAGTCAATAAGCAGCTAAACATTTAAACAGTGTATAAGAATAGGGTATTTCCTCTTCAGTATTTTGAATTTAAATGGAGATGAAATGCATTGGAAATCTTTCTTGCCTGAGTCACTCTCTATTACAAAAAACTCCATTTCCCTCATGAGGCTTTAAATTAAAGCAATTATATTTATCCTTCTCACACGCAAATAATAGGTAGACGTTGGGGAAATAAGATGGGTTTGTAATTTTGTTCCACTTGTGCTGTGCACATGCAACACTCCCGGCACAAGTAATGGCCTCACAACAGAACTACTGAGCTGCAATTCAAAGGCCCAAATGCTAAGACCTGATATCAACTCTGAGAGCTGAGAGGCAAATGCACAAGCAGGACCTGTTAACGGCTGACTTGGCACAAAAGTGACTAGCATTAAAATAATAGAAGAAATTGTACTCCAGTCGTCTTGCAGCCAGCCAGCCAGCCCGTTGTGTGAAATTCTTTTTCTCCTCTAGCCTCCTTTTTTCAGGAAAGATCAAACTTCTTGCTGAACTGCATTTACATCTTTGCTCATTGCAACACTAAAGGTTCTCAGGCTCTCTTAAATCCACGGGTCCATTTTTCTCCTTTTTAGAACAATATGCTATCAAATGCCTGTTGAGTACCCATTTGTGCCAAGTACACACTTGCTTAAGAAGACTTTCAGCTGTCTGTAGTCTGCCTCACCAAGAACCCATGAGGAAGCTCCTAGCTTGCAAACCTCAGCTCTGCCTTCACAGCAGCATTTACAGGTATTATTTACTATCGTTCTACTACCTGTACAGCTTCAGCTTTACCAGATGGGCTTTTAATTCAGAATTTGCATGCCGTTTCTTAAAAGTCAAAATAAGCACAGTTTTCAAGTTTCTTTTTAAAAGGAAAAGATCTTCCTGGGATGCTCCAAATTCCAATCAGCTAGCAGGCAGATGCTGAAGTGCTGTGAAGTGCTGGTAACTCTGAAGTACATTTGGTGGTTTAATTAAATACTCAAATGTTCCTGATAACTCCCAGGGGCTGTCCCCACTCAAGGGAATTCTTCATCTTTCTGCTCTCCACAGGGGGCCCTGAAAATTTCTACCTAAAAGATGCATCATGATTTCATTATCAAAATTCTTGTTATCTCAGAGTCTCGCTGCCTGTTTGACACATCTGCTCTGATCAAATCTGGGCTTTTTGAAGCAATGGTGTGCAACATGCTCCGGGCATCTCTGAACGGCAGAATTCCTCCGGTATATCTCTTCTGAAGGGAAAAGTCAGACTAGGCTCAGCAAAGACTTCAAAACAAAAGAAGTCTTGACAGTCAGCCTATGATATGCAGTACCTTAATATGAGAAGTGAGAACAAGGTGATGAGTCCATGAAACCTTTACACTTCGGTTTTATTTAAATGTGCCTAATCCTTGCCATTATACACAAAGATTTGAAAATGTAAAATAATTGTGAACAATGGCCAAAAGTTTGTCACTGCTATTATCTCCAAAATGTATGCATTAGTAATAAAACTAATCAGAAATGACTTTTGGAACTCCTGAAGCACTCCTGAAGACATGGGTTTCTCTGATCTTCAGAGAAAGGGGTTATTACACATCCATTTTTAAAGGCACAGTGTGAGATGGCTTAAAGGGTCTACTTTTTACTTAGACACTTTGAGCTCAGAGGAACTGAAAGCAAATGCAGCCTCCCATCTCAGGTGTTATATCCCAATAATATGGAAGGTACCCTCTCCTAGTTGTCTGTCCCTGTTGCAAAGGAAAGGTTAATCTCAACTTTCTAGTGCATTTCCCACAACGGTACAGAGAAAAAGCATTGCCTCTTCCACATGATGTGAGGTGGATTAAATCAACACACACAGTATAATTTAGTGTACTTGTTCCCCAGAGAATTTAAGACTATAAGTGATGCTTGCAAAGCCCTCCAAAGCCAACACCCAACATTCCTTAGAGCTTACACTAGTGTTTGTTACACCTCAACTAAAACTGCAGAAAATAAAGTTGTCCATTAAGTATGCACACCAGAAACATATTTGGATTTCACCTCTCCTGTAACGCAAAGTTGGAAACAAACCAAGGACTTCTACTCCACCTTGCCACATAAAAATGAGCCGGTTAGTGAAAGGCTGCGAGAAGTCAGGTTACTAACGCTCCTCAGAAACCCAGCATGTGCCTCCTCCCTTACTCAGTATGTGCTCTTAGAGCACAGGAGACAGTTACACTTGTGAGAGAGGCTGACACTGTCAAATCTAGGACACTGAGGTCCTGTCTGCACTGTGTCGCCTTTGCCACTGTGGTTACGCCACGGAAGTCTGCTAGCATTAGACGAGCGTGCACTGACGGACATTATTTGATAGCAGCAATCGCTTACAGCACCTCTCCGAAACAATATAAACTAGGGCAACAAAAGCTGTGTTTTGTCAGAACCGCTACCAGGGACTTTGTCAGCACAGCGATGTCATCCAAGAGCATGACTTTCTAGGTAACACTGCCACACCAGCAAAACATTATAGTGCAAACCTGAGTCAAAGAAAGGTATAAAATTGGAGTAGCTTTTCCTTGGAGGAAGGAGAATGCAAAAAGCAACGATTATTGACAGGTTAGGAAAGGCCAAAGGAGCTCATTTCCCAACAGTTTCTACACTGATTGCCTTACAGTATCACCAAATCTACTGCTGGAAAAAGATGCTAATTCTGGTGAGCAGAGACTATGCTGGGGTGGATGTACAGAAGGAGAGAAATGACCATAAAAAGGAAAAGAAGGCAAAACCAAAAAATCCATATACGGCTACCATGAATAACATCCATTTCTCCATTTACTTTCATCCCACTCTAAAATGTGCCTCATGGGATGGTAGCTCTTGGTCCCACAAGGAAAAGCTCTCTCCATTAATCTGTTCAAATGAGTCACCAGAAAAACAGGAGCATGAATCACAGCACACTCGCCCTGCTGGCAGCATGTACAGTGCAAAGCAGCAGCCCCAGCACGGCTGGCACGCTCTTGCCTCTCCCACTGAGGCTTTGTTTTAATGTGCTCAAGGAAAAAGGAGATGTCAGGATGCACATTTAGAAGTGCACATTTAGGAGCCTTGCACTAACTTAATTTTATGTCTGAAGGTGCCACAAGGGCACTCATCACGTCTCAGCATAGACTAACTTCCCAGATGCACAAAGATAAAGGAACAAATCTTGCTCAGGATGCACCCGCTAGCAAAGGGGCATTGTGTCACTGGCCACTGTAATATAAATCCTCCTATAAAGCTTGCAATATCATTTGCAGCACCAGCTTTCTCAGGTTTCTCTGGATGAAGCGCTATTTCAGCTCTATGTTTAGCACTTGGAAAGAAGCCAGGAAGACTTCCATAACTACTACTGATTTGTTAATCCCTTAATGCACAGGCACTGGTTGTTACTTAGGACATCAGGTTTCATCACTCCTCAGCACTGTGGTGATGGAACTTCTTGACACCAGGCAGCAAATATTATTGCAATGTCAATACTCCCAGGGAGAAAGCCAAGCTGAGTTAAAACGTGACTTTGGTGTTGACAAGCAATTTTGGCGTTGTGGAGCACACCTGCCAGGATTACCTGGAAACTTTAAAAACAGCAGAAAGTTTGCTGGGATCCTTTCTGACTATCGTCTTATCCAGAGATCCACATGATAAGAGCTAAACATTTTCCAACCAAATGAAGCAAGAAAGAATACAGTAAGTGGGTTATACTTTTTCAGGAAAGTACTGGGAACAATGTGTACATAGACACTGCTGTCTGTACCTATAAAGATTTTCCTCATCTTTCTTCCTCTTTTTGTGGACTCTGGTAGAAAATGAGGTTACAATTGGTGAGTTTCGTACTGAGCATTAAAAGAGAAACATCCAAAACTAGGTTTGCAGGACCACAAATCTGGAGGAGATGCAGGTCTGTATTTCCAGCACCCAGAGAATGGCAGCTTCAACATTTCATGTGTTGCCCTAAGAAGAGCCTAGTGCTCTGGTAAAAAAAGAGGTATTTCATGAGTATAACCTAAAATAGGTTGGATCCTGATATTTTTGGAGGGCCACTAAGACATTATGTAGGGATTGCACAGGACATCGGACTCCTGTCTGGAGTCAGTGGCTAGTGCTGCTAAGGAGGTTGCTAACCCCCTCTGGAGCACAGAGCTGCTTTAAGATCATTTCCCTCCTTCCTGGATCTGAACGTTTGTAGTAACACAGCCTGAAAAGCGTGGATAACTGAAGACGGTCTGTGAGCTCTGAGGAAAACGCACAGCCTTCTCACCCACAACGAAGTGAAGGCAGAAGCTCCAACAGGCAGGGCTGCTTCAGGCAACGAGAAGCCCGGTTCCCAACCCCAGGGTGAACCTTGAGGCGCTTTGAGGGTAGACTCTCGATGATGGCAAAGAGTGACTACATCATGAACATTTCCCTCTCCTCCAACCGAAGCGAGCAAAGTTTTCAGCTAAGAGCCTTACTTCCCAGCCTCTGCCAGTCAGTGAGTGACTGCCTTGGCTGGCAGCGACAGAGACTGACATCCACCCACCACTGGAAGAGCAAGACTTAAACGGTTGGGGATTTTTTTTTTGTATTTTGCTAACTCAGAGTCAAACACTCTTGAAGGATGGTGTCTTCAGCTGCAGCCCTGCACAACGCTTATGCACACTAAGAAAAACTGGGCTTTACCTGGAAGCCTCATGCTAATGACTGCAATGTGACTGGGTAGCCTTTTAGCCTGTCTACTTTTCACCTACGAATTGCCGATCGCTTTTTTGACCTCATAAAGGCAGACCCAGGCGACTAAAGCTCTCGGTGCTACATGGCTCACAAATGGCAGGACGAAGTCAGGCCAAGGGCATGCTGAGCAGGGAGCCGGTTCCCGAATCCGTGCATGTCTCCTAGCAACTGCCCAGCCTGCGCAGCAGTGCCCATCTGTTTATCAATATTTCCAATGAAATCGTCTCGAGGTTTAAACTGCCACCAGCTAATTTATGGGTTGGGAGAATAAGAGAGAGAGTTAAAATTAAATTAGGAATTGATTAATACTTGAAGCCACTTGGTAGCTGTTGAGTTGAGCGCCTTTTGGGGGTTTTAACTCTTTGGTGTTCCATGAGTTGTGTTTTATGACTATCACTACAGCTACTACTACAGCTAGTACACTCAAAACTTGGGGTAATTTTTGAAAAGCTCACAGTCGGGTGAGAATGTGGAGTTCAGTAAAAATAAGGTTCAACAAAATTATTTTCTTGAAAGTCCAGTAAGCATATAGCCTTCTTGTCAGTTTTATTTTTTAAAAGGAATGTTTTAGAAATGAAATGGAAGAAACAAGAAGTGATACTGGACAACTCTATTTTCAGACTCAGTGAAATGAAAAGAACAGCATAATATACCTTGGCAAAAAGGGTTTTTTTTTAAAGAATTTAGGAATTGTTTTACCATCACTCCTTATAACTGGAACAAACTTGTAACAAAATGATTCTGAAACTCAGTGCCTGAAGCAAGAAGCAAAGTTCAGAAAAAGAGAAACTTAAAAAGGAAGAATAGTATAATAGTGAAAAGATGCAGAGAACAAGAGAAAGGGTAACTCTTCTGATGGTTTAAATGGACAGTTTCACGGATTTCAGCAAAGCTGCCCCTGTTCACACCAAGTGCTGTGTTTTATGGGGGATCTAGGGGACACAACAAGACAGCATGGTTGTTTTCTTGCCTACCACTTGACATTGCTGTATATAGATAGGTAAGCACAGCAAATGATCAAAAGTCCAGCGGCATGTAGAGCAGACGTTGAAGGACAGATGCAAGCAAAAAGTGCCAGTTTTAAAGAGGTCTGCTCTGTTTTAAACAAGATCACAAATAAAATCTAGGAGCCAGCACTGCATAAAACTACTCCCAAGGCTGTCCCTTTACTACAGTCTCACAATTCAACAGCATAAAACAAAATGTAAATGGGTGAGACAAAATCCTAGAGCAAGGGCACAGGCAGCACTGGACTGTACCATCACTGAGCGAGAGCAGTTGCTAACCAAGGAGTTGTGCACGGACACATGGGTGCAGACACCCCACGCACACCTACGCTCCTCCGCACACGCCTGCTTCTTCGGGTGCACGTCCTCCTCCCGCCAGCTCCTGCCCCCCCGAAGCTGAGAGTTGTTGGCTCATCACTTCAGCCACAGCAGCACCCGTCCTTTGTGCCCATCCATGTGCATTTCAGTCTTTGCCTCATGTTTCCTAAACACATATGGACATGGACCCTAACAGAGAATTTACCTTTTTTTTTTCTACATGCAGTTTTGAGGTAGCACTACTATAAGAGGTGCGTAAGAAAACAAGGCCCAATGCTATCAATCAGCAGCATTTGACATGAAGGACCACTGTGCTCTCACCCTCTGAAGAAGCTCACTGAAGCCCTAGTGAATTCAAGCAGGCAGACAGACACAACTATACGGAAATAGGAGAACAGAGCCTGACACCACATTAATATCTATTAGGCAACAGATAAAAAACCTACCTGAGAGAGAAGCTTGTTGTCATCCTCCAGCAGTTTCACTTTTGTTTCAAGTTGCCTGATATAGCTGGAAGACGAATCTTCAGGAAAAGAGAAAAAAATATGTTTAAGCTTCACGTTTTATAGATAAGTACTGTCAGACAGTGATGCATCTTCCCACTGTGCGGAAGGGAAGGTTGGGAAAGAGCTAATTACTAAAAATTCAAATGTTAAGGGTGAGGAGGGGATTCTGCCAAAAGCTTTTTCACTAAGGCGCTGAGATTCAGCCACAGTGGTATCTTCTGTGAATTCATACCAGCCCCAGTCGGTCAGGGGTGGGGGGAAGAGAAAAGGCAAGTGAAGTTGAAATGTTCTGTTCCTTTTTTTTTAAATTAAAGTAGTTTCTGAACTCTGAAAGACATTCGCATTCATCTAAAATGCACCAAAATACTCAACAACAGAAGAAGATGTTTCCTTTCAAGTTCAAATAAACAACCCCCTCCTCCTTTTTTTTTCAAATCCAGTTGACAAACTCCCCAAAATAAGTTGCTTGTATGGGTCTACAAAGATGCTACTGTCAGAATTCCCACAAACGAGGGCATGAAACGCATAGCCAGACCACTACGCTGAAGCATACACAGACTGACATATTGCAACACAAATGCCTATCAATGAGACCTGCTTTTTTCTAGGGGAAGCATGTGACACTAGACAGCAAAATATTGGGGCAATAAAGTACAATATAACCTCACATAAAATGGTAATATCCAACTTGAAGAAATTTAATGGCCAGTTTACCATCACAATAAGATAGCAGCACCAGATACGGTGACCTGGTATAGAAGATATCTTGCCAGAGAGCTCTGTGGGTGGCTTACCGCTGTCCAAAACATCTGGTGTTTGTTTTGAAATGTGCTTTGATGCAACACATTTGCAAATTTCACAGGGAAGAAATTAAAGGAACCTGGGAAAACCTTGTAACCATCTTCATTATAGTTCAATAGTTTGCAATGGTTCCTTCCATCCATCAGTATGTTTGTAAAATTTCTTTTGGTAGCAGACGCTGTGAATTCTTTCAGGAGGGGGAGAAGAGGAAGCTGTGCTGCTTAAGCCTACGAAAAAACCTGAGCAATTTCTGCACTGCTAAAAGCGCTCTGTAAAATGGAGTTACATTTTACTTCATTTTATTTATTACGGAATGGCTGCAAAGCCATTATTCAACCACAGGGCTTCACGCTGAGCATGAATCAGAGAGGAACCCAGCATCACGCAACCGCGTTCATGCTGGTGCATATTGCTGATACCCAGCACCATTCAGGATCAGCCCATTATGGTTAGCAGGCAACATTAGCTAAATTTTCACACATACAAACGCATGCACATACACACATATTCATTACTTGGAAGATTTAGGCCGGCACTGTGCTAAACAGCTTATCGTTCCCATGGCCAGCACCTGCCAAACACACTCAGCACAACCCTAAATTCTGTTTCTTGGACATTCTTTGGGCAGGTCTGCAGAAGAGCTAGCATGCAAGCTGCAGCTAATCACTTAGAGCACTTTGACCATTCAAGAGAAAAATTGGAATATGCCCGAAAAAGTGCTACCATAGACAAGTGCCAAGCTGCACATAAAGGAACAGCAGGACAGATTAGAGTCAAGTGCCCATCTACAGGACAAACATTCTCAAAGGAAACATATTCACTTTTTTTCTTTTGATTGTGCTTTGTGCAAAACCAGAAAATCCAAATAAATCCTCATAAGAAAGGATAAGAAGACGCTGTAGGAATCCATGTAAGTTCAGTGAGCTGTTTAAGTGGTCATAAGGTTCACAACAATATCAGCTCCAGCTGCACAGATCACAAACTCTATCCCTCCAACAATTCAAACTTGGGAGGAGTCTCCGGATCAGAGGAAAAGAAGGCAAAAGCAGTAGGTTATATGATCAGTCCATAGCACCTTCCTAGCCAAGGCCTCATGCCAACAATATCGTGAATTTAGTCACGCATATAAAAATGGGTAGAGTACAATGCTACAGAAGATCTATGCTTAAGTCAGCAAGATTTCAGCATCAGCTTGAACAGCTTGCTGAAATAGTAATGAATCTTTCCTCCATCACAGTAATAGGGGAATCTGAGTCTTAAAGGCAAAGCCAGGAGGACCACAGATCATTTAGTCTAACCTCCTCTGCATCCCAGGCCACTACGTTTATTGACTTGCCCCTAAATTCAGTCCAGTAATATTCATTTGGCTAAATATAATTCCCAGAAGAGTCTCTAGATCAGTCTGAAGACATCCAGTGACTCCACCTGTTCCACTGCTCTGCTATGGAAAGAGCCTCCACCTGTACAGTGGGCTCCCTTCACCTGCCTGGCAGCTGCACAGGGTAAAGGCATGCTCCCAGCGCAGCACAGAAGGGATTGCCTCTAAATAATGAATCAAATGATCCAGATACATCAGCTCAAGTTTTGGGGTATTCAGAGCAGCTTCAACGAAGGAATCAAACTGCAGTCAAAGGACAGGCTTTATCGATGCCCACCTGGAAATGAGAGATATGCCACTGGACTGAAGACAGTCTGAGCATGCATTAATTACATAGATAGCCACACTTACATGAACAAGTGTAAAAAACACTAGATAAAGCTAAAGAAGAACTGCATGTGTTGCCAGGTCACACACGGGCTCCACTACAACCACAGTACTAATGACCCTTTCTTTGGCCTGTTAGTGGACCCGGCCGGTTTCCCAGTGGCAAGGACTCTGCTACTCACAGAGGTCCAAGCTCTGAACTGTCCTGTCCCTCCGTAGTGCTTCCACGGTGCCAGCCATGAGCCATCACACTACCTTGCGTGCAGAGAACAGCAAGAAAGCTTATGGGAACTGTTTATGACTCCGATAAGCCCTTTCTCCCCATCTCATGCCCACAGCGGGCAGAGACACTGTACAAGGCCCCCTCCAGCAGTTTAAGCACAGCAGTAAACTACCACGGTTGTGTCCAGGCCCTGGATGCTGCAAGGACTGACTTGTTGACTGCAAGAACAGAGAGCATAGCCACTCAAAGAAAGAAAGAAATGAGGAGAAAATTATTTCCTCATTTTGGTTTTATGCCCCACGTAAAGCAAAGAGCTTTCCTCAAGCATGTCCTGAGGACAATCCTCGTCTCCCCAGGAGCCAGTGCACACCATGGCCTGCTCCAACCACAAAGCCTTTTCTGAGATTTGCTGGAGTTCTTCAAATACCATTGTTCAATCCCAAATCACATCCCATGTCTGATCTCAGCCAGAAAACACCCCACAGCAACATAAAACATATGGAGAGAGAAGAAAAAAAGAGAAAGCAAACAATTTTTGTCGGCTGAAAGTGCTCCATCTCAGGCAAAGCCTGAGAAACACTGCTCAAAGCTGTTAGCATCCTCACTACGCCCTCAAAAACGAATCGTCAACATCTTCTGGTGCTGCCTTTGTGGAAGTAGGTGCCAGATAAGCAGTTTGCATCTTGATCTCAGTTTAAAAGATCTCATAACTCTTGTGACAGCAGGCAGTAACACTCCAGGGCTGAGCAGCAAAGCCCTAGGCTGAGGCTCTCCCACATTGGATCAAGAAACACATTCCCAACATTTTTCTGCCTCTGACCTTCCTCTTATCAGTGAATTTCCCTCCTCCCCTGCCTCCCCCAAAGCCGTGGCTGGTAGAAAGGCCCAGGTGACCCACCCAGAAGACGGTGCTGAGCAGGAATGTGGATAGCCCAGACCCCCTCGTCGCATTCATTAGAAATTAAACAAATGATCCCCATCACCTTATCAAAGTCTGCCTTCAGTCATGAGGAATGCTTAACCTTCAGTCCAAAACCACATTCTTCTCTGTGGTGTGAGAGGCTCTCCAGATCCTGAGCATTATGGCATACCAACAGCACACCCTAGGCCAGACCGTCAGCTAATAAAATAATAACATGGCACTGACTTCAAATCCACTTACTCCTGCCTATGTATCGCTGAAGGTCTCACACCTTACTCTACCCATGGCAGACAGCTAAATCAACAGGCTCTGTGAAAGCGCAGCATGATGAAGAAAAGGGTATAGTATCACAGAAGCAGACAAAGATAGTGGCCAAGGACACAGTGGGATAAGCTTTTCAGCAGGATTTTTGGTGAGGCAGGAACTCAGTCGCTCCCAGGATGACCCTCAGGTGGACATGCTCTTTGAGTTGTTCCTAGGAGCCTCAGGTACCCGCTGCATGAGCAGTGTTTGCCTTAGTGGGCCAGATGGCATCAGAAGGAAGGAATTTCCCCTCAAAACGTTGCACCTCCCACCCTTCCCGTTACACATGTCAAACGCAGTGCTAGCCCGTCATCACACTCGGTGCATCTTCCAGCAGCAAAAAACCTTTTCAAGCAGCTACCACGATCCAACAGTCTCCATCCACAGGGCTACTTCCATTTGTGGTTAAAGTGCAAGAAAATGCTGCTGTTTGAGCGGGACGAAGAACGGATGCTTTCCCTGCCCTGGCAGCCTGTCTCGCCACGAGCACGTGCTTGGAGGGCTGAGGGCCCCACCACGCTGTCTCCACGCACCCGGCCCCAGAGGCAAGGCGAGCGGACAGCCAGCCAGCCCTGCTCGGCGAGGCAATCATCAGATGTAACAGCACGACTAATGAAAACTGAAGAAGTGAGTGTTGTAATTAGCCATCACTCACTTGTACAATTTAAATGCTTCAAGCTAAATTGTTTGCAGAGCTGTAAAATCTGAAGTCCCGTTTCTTTATAAAGCCTTTGAAAAACTAATTGGATGTAGTTCCTAACATTATCTCCGTGAGAGGTAAAAGAGCTGCATTCCAGCCCGTGAAGGAGCATTACCGTTATTACCCACCCTCCTGAAGATTTACTGTCTTAAAAAATATACTCCATCTGGAATCGGGTGTAATTCAACTTTGATGTAATCTAGCTGAGTAACTTTTCTCCACATAGATAAACCACTTAATACTCATTATAGCTAAATTGAGGCAAGACAAATCACTCTACCTTGTTTTAACTAAATGGCCTTCGAGGCAGCAGGGGACTGCCTGGCTCTTGATGCTTTTTTAAAATATAAATTAGAAACTGTTTTAACAATCAAAACAATCTCTCAGCCTGTGGAGCACTGAACAATGTCATTTTAAAAGACACGTGGAGACACTGGAACATTTCTGATCCTCATGTGAGATTTCACAGGAGCCTGTCTGATGGGCAAATAAAATGAATTATACATTTATTTTGACAGTAACAAAAGAAATGGTTTTATTTCGTTGTACGCAGTTTCTCAAAACCAAGAGTGTGTGGAGCATTGTAGTGACACGGTCGGGATCAAGCAACAGTTAAGACCTTTTTATAATGAGGTCTTCCTCACTTCAGCAGTTTCGCAGAACAATTCACAGCAGAGATACAACAAAAGGTTAATACAGCTGTCCATAAGAACAGGATTCAGTCAGGGTGAAACAGACCCTGCACCTAGTGCGGACAGTACGTGATGGGAAACAGCCCAGCATGAGCACAGAGATGAGCTAACAGAGGTGAATTAGTCCTTTTCCACTGTATTCCCCTGTGTATCAGTCTGTCTTTTCAGTGTCTGCTGCAAACAAGGGTTGCACGGTCCCCCCATCAGGTGCTGTAGGTCCCAGCCAAGGTCTCCCTGCTCCTGCAGCTTCCACAGGGCTGCCCCACTCCCCCAGCCCTCCGCACACATCCGTCACTGGGAACAAGGGACAGAGTTGATCTGCCTCCCACTGCGTTTTTGCCCTACTAGCACACTTCTGCAAGTATGATTTAACACAGTCAAGAGCAGCTGCACTTTCTTTGTCAACATCCTAAAATGAGACTTTTCCTTCCTTCATAAAGAGCAACTACCCTACAGGAATTCTCCCAGATCCAAACTAAAGGAGACAAGACACAGGAAGGAGTTATGCCCTGCCACAATTTACACCTTGCGGCCAGCTGCCTTATTTTCCTTCGCTTGATGGGATGCTGACATTTTTGCTTCCTCTCCTTCCATCAAAGATGGTCCCATAAAAAGACCTTCACTCACCTGTGTTCAATAAAACATTTCACTGTTTGTCGGCAGTTTTGTTATCACACCTCTACTCTTCAGCACGATATTTCAGATTCTTACTGCTCTGCTGGTTTTGCTTCTTGACACAGACAAGCAGGCTGAAAAATGGGCCAGCAGTTATGTCTTGTAAAGAAGTTGATTTACTAAGGCGGTGGGGCACCTGGGAAGCAGATGAAACTCGCATCTTTTCATATATATTGTCATTAAAGGAAAACTTTTAGACATTTGGACAAACCTATAACCCTTACTTTTTCCTAGCCAAGCCCAATCTTTCTGTTCTTTCCAGCAAACCCCATTCCTGCTGCCCTGTTTCATACTGGTGTGCAAGACAAGTCTCCACATCAGGGTGAACTCAGCAGATGGCACGCTGGCTGGCCAACTTAAACATGGGCGGGCACACTGCAGAGCCATTGCCAAGTTTCTCAGGTTTTGCAGGGGCTCCCCTCCACAAACGGGCTCTCAGGACATGTTGCTCAGTTGCTTGCATCGGTGTGCTGAGCTTCTCAGTGACTCGTCCCATGGACCCAGGGAGGAATCTCTTCTTCCAGCACCCTAAGGACACTCTGATGTCCGAGCGATTCAGCCCGTGTCCCCCCTGAACCAAGGGCTGCTTTCCAGCCTGAGCAAAAGGGACACCTTTTGACACTAGCTCTGTCCAAGCTATTTCCCACTGAAAATATCCCTAAATGCAGCTGAGAAAGCATATGAGCAGGTGGGAGAGTAGCTTTACAGACAAAACACAGGTTACAGCCAAATGACACCCTGGCAGTGAGGTGAAGCAGCTCACCAACCTAAAACCTCCGCTCTCTTCTCTCAAGTTCAAAACACCATAGTCGGCTAACTACAATCCCCACACCTTTCCTGCAGGAGCTTGGGAGCAATTTGCAACCTCATTATGGAGGTGACAAGAGAATACACACCGACATGGTGTATGGCAGACAAAGGCTTCCACCTTTTTCAGCTTCGCAAAATATTCTGCAAACAAACTATACCAATTTGTTCTACCATCACATTAGCCACGAGCAGTGCATTATAGGCCCCCACAGCCTGCCAGCCACTGTTAAAAAGGTAATGGAAGTGTACTTACAGAAATACAAGTGAGGCCAAATCACAAATATTTTCATACCTGAGGTGCTACAGCAGATTCTTCTTGAACAGACACTGCCTTAGACCACATTAAATAAATGAAAGACCCTTATGCAACATCTGAAGCCACCCATAATAAAGTGTTTGTCTGAATAAGACTGGAAGGATCCAGTCTTGTATTTTTAAGGTGGAGGTGATGGATCAGATATAGGATAGGTATTAAAATACAATTTAAAGCAACAGAGGAGTGACTTGACTGCACTATCAATCCAATCACAAAAACCAAAAAAGTTGAGTCTCAGGCTGATATATATATTTTTTTAATATCACAAGCCGGTGGTTAGGTACTGACAACAAAGCTGAGTTGCTGCAAAACACTGCTCCAGCACGATGGGACATATGCCACTGGAGCTATTTAATTAACATTTCCAAGCTCTGAAGTTTTTTCAAGACTGCACATTCCCAACTCAGTTCCAGCTCATTAGGCCTGTCTAAGAGCTTAGTGGCCTCAAGTCAGTCTGTAAATGACTGATAAGGTCTCTCCTGACTTTGGCTTTTGCTGTTCACTACTGTGACTTCCAGCAATGACATCATCTTCAAGCACAGGAGAACATCTGCCCGTTATGACTGTCAACAGGAGCTCAAGAGCTCCTGATATCTTATCAGGATTTCATTAGGAAGCAGCTGATAGGAAAGGAAGAGTGTGTGCATGTATGTGCCTGGGTATTACAGCGTAGCCAGGAGAGAGCTGTCTCATCTCATCTGAAAAGCGGCTACCCAATTCTCCTTTTCAAGCTTGAGTGACCTTTACATTGCAATTGTAATCTTCATGAGGGCCATCTTTCTATCACTATCTAGCAAAGCACAAACCACATGAGATTGCTTGTGTCCAAGTATGTCTAGCCCACTTAACCTGTAAGTCCTGCTTAATGCGAAGAGGGAAACAAAATCAGCAAAGAGAATACAATGAGGAGCAGGGAAAAAGAGCAGAGACATTGGTAAAACACTGCCCTACCTTGTGGTGCCTACCTAGCCAGAGAAAAGCATTATGGATGGTAGTTGAAGGATCCCACTGCCCACACCACAACATGACTCCCTGCTCCTCAAACCACTGCAGCAGAGCTGGTGCTGGGGACCAGCCCTGTCACCGCCAGCATGCAGGACTGAAGCACCAGCGACGGGTTTGTGCCCACACTGCACTTCCTTCACCTGAGAGGAACAACAGCAGCGTCACTTCTGTCAATGTGTTTTGCCTCTGGTGGCAAACAACGACAGCCTGTTCTGCCAACAGCTCTCGAGTGCTTTCCATAGAGCTTCTTGTGAACCTGCTGGCAGAGGAGGTCTTCCTCCTTCTGGGTGGCTAAAACACTCCCCGTATGACGCGAGAAGCCACTGCTCAGCCTAGGAAGTGGTGGGGTGTTCACACTGACCTACACGGCGCCTTCTCCAGTCACCTCTCCCTCAAAGCATTGCTACTTGGAGGTAGCCCTTGGTAGCCCTTGGCTGGTAAAGGAAGGGTAGGGGCACCTGCAATTTAGGAAGAGACAGCTGAGGGTGCATGTGCAGCTTACAATGGGGACACAAAGGGATCCTCTCTTCTCCCCCACCCCTCCCAACAATGACACAAGGACTGCACCGCAATTTTTTTAAAGCTGCTTTTGTTGATATGTTTTTTTTCCCTCGGTCTTATTTTTCTTTGCTGGGAGCTATATCTCACAGAATCACAGAATCACAGAATGGCCAAGGTTGGAAGGGACCTCTGGAGATCATCTCGTCCAACCCCTCTGCTCAAGCAGGGACCTCTAGAGCATATTGCCCAGCATCACATCCAGACGGGTTTTGAATATCTCCAGCAAAGGAGACTCCACTACCTCTCTGGGCAACCTGTTCCAATGCTCTGTCACCCTCACAGTCAAGAAGTTTTTCCTCAGGTTTAGGTGGAACTTCCTGTGGTTCAGTTTGTGCCCATTGCCTCTTGTCCTGTTGCTGGGCACCACGGAGAGGAGGCTGGCCTCATCCTCTTGACACTCCCCCTTCAGATACTTGTACACATTGATCAGATCCCCTCTCAGTCTTCTCTTCTCCAGGCTGAACAGGCCCAGCTCTCGCAGTCTTTCTTCAGAGGAGAGGTGCTCCAGCCCTCTAATCATCTTGGTAGCCCTCCGCTGGACTCTCCACAGTAGCGCCATGTCTCTCTTGTACTGGGGAACCCAGAACTGGACACAGTACTCCAGGTGGGGCCTCACCAGGGCTGAGGAGAGGGGCAAGATCACCTCCCTCCACCTGCTGGCAACACTCTGCCTAATGCACCCCAGGACACCATTGGCCTTCTTGGCCACAAGGGCACACTGCTGGCTCATGTTTAACTTGTTGTCCACCAGCACTCCCAGGTCCTTCTCTGCAGAGCTGCTTTCCAGCAGGTCAACCCCCAGCCTGTACTGCTGCATGGGATTATTCCTGCCTAGGTGCAGGACCTTGCACTTGCCTTGGTTGAACTCCATGAGGTTCCTGTCTGCCCACCTCTCCAGCCTGTCCAGGTCCCTCTGAATGGCAGCACAGCCTTCTGGTGTGGCAGCCACTCCTCCCAGTTTAGTATCATCAGCAAACTTGCTGAGGGTGCACTCTGTCCCTTCATCCGGGGGGATGTGTCATCTCCACACAGAGAATGGGAGAGTATTTTGCTCTCTTTCCATAGGAAAAAATAACACCTTGAGTCCAAAACTGTTGAGCAAAATATTCTATTCATTCCTATTGCATGCAGGACAGATCAGCTCATCCACAAGTACTAGAGTCATTACTGTTTATCCAGGTTTCCGTGGGAAATCTTTGCTTCCACACTCCAGAGATTTTGAAGGTAAACAATCTACCAAAAGATTCGTGTTTGTTTTCCAAGTTGTGTTTTAAAGCCTGACTGTGGACAACACTCTGAGAACAATTAGTATGATTTTTTTGAGGTTCAGTCTCAGACCGAGCTTTCAAACACGAATGGACAGAATGCAATTAGGACTTAATAAGCAACAGTGATAGAAGTATTAATGTCCAATGTATGGACAGCCAGAGATCCTCGACTGGTATGCATATAAGAGAGGAAAGCCGAATTCCATCAGATGCAGAGTTCTTCCACCAGTCACGCAAACGCCTGCACTTTCAGAGGGAGCAGGCGCGCACTAGATAGATAAATTCCAGGTACTCTAATATGTTCAGCACCCATCACAGCTTGTGGTGACACTGGGCAGATTTCAGGTTTTGCTTTGCCTCTTTAGGAAGCCGTTTTCTGTCTAAACATATAGATTTGCTTGACAAAAGTCTACCCAAATAATAAAAGGACAACTCCTGAGAAAGTAGGACAATGTTCAAATTGCAGGTGGAGCTCAGAGTGATGCTCCCTTTGAGACATAGTGTGATACCAGCATTTCTTCATCGTTGCCTACTGTTTAATAAGAACAGAGACTACAAAAGATGTTGCAGCTGGAAGGACAGGGGAAGATCAAACGGACTACTGGATGTGATGCTGTGCAAGCTAAAACCTGCAAATGAAAACCTAAAGCGAGTAAAAGATGAGTAACGCCAGCAAACAGGAGCCTCTTTGACTATCTTGTGCCTTAGTCGACACACCTCCACCCAGTAAGCTTTGCTTCCCATGTCTGAGCTACGCTGCAGTGGTATAGGCTCTTCTGTTACCTCCAGTCCCAGCAGAGTAAGCCCCTAGACCATTGAACAGTGCCAAAGTGGTGAATTAAGCAATGATCATAATCTTCCTTATTCTGTACCTCTCTCCTCTTGCTACAGATGGGCAAGTGTGGAGCTACTACAGTCTGGCCTAAGCAGGACCTTCCACGAGTGTCTAATTTGAGACACAAGACAGCTAAATCTCCTGCCTTTGACTGACCCATGTGTTGCTCCTCATTGGTGTGAGGAATGTCGCTGTTGCACAACAAGGAAGGGCCGGATCCTTCCCTCGAAGGTCGGACCCAAGAGCCATCTGAGTCTTCCTCAGGGGAAGACAGAGGTGAATGGAAAGTTGTGTCAATAGTGCTTGGTAAAGGAGCAGAACAGCAAGTCCCTCACAGCTAATGGGATTCTGCAGCTTTAATGATTATGAAAAGGTTAAAATGACCTGCTAGGCACCCTCAGTTGTTTAAGCCTCTTTTCCTTCCTCGTGCTACTTTAATCTTGGTAACATGGTCACATGACTCGGTTAAAAAAAGCCCCGAAGCCGATTAGGGGCTTTCTACTGGCTACAAACCACTCAAAACATTTGCGATGGTGTGAATGCTTTGGAAAGAATAGCTTGCTTTGCTCTGCACCTTCCTTTTGGGGGCATCTAAGTGGATGCTGCAGCCTCTTGAAATTGCTAAGAGCATATTCTCAAGGGTGAAAAACACTTGAAACCAGGACTGTATACTCATTTTCACCTGTACCAACCCAGTTATTTAATTCCTCCCTCCCACCTCCAAACTACAACCCTTCTCACCTGACTTTGGCTACTGCTGCAGTAGCCTCTGTCCCTGTCTATAAAACAGCAACTAAAGGCAGAGCTCGTCACACAGCCAATGTATTGCATTCAAAGCCACCCTGGAGTTGGATCTAAAATTCTGCAGCAGCATCCCAGGAACCTCATGCCCAGCAGTTCTGTGGAAAAGGATCTTGGTTGGGGACTACTGCAATTTGTAAACTGGACATGATTCAACGTCACACTGTGGTAAAAGCAGTATGTAGGATCAAGCTGGGATGCAGAAGCAAGAGTTCTATATATAAACAGGCAAAATAATCCTTCTTCATCAGTGCCATTAAAGATCTTGAGTAGGGATCTGTGTCCAGTTTTAGGCATCATGCCTGAAGACTCACGCGGACTAGTTGTAAAGAATTCAGAGGAGAGAAATAAGGAGGATCAGAGTGTGGCAAGCGTAATCTATCAAGTGAGCTCGAAGGAATCCAGATTGTTTAGTCTGGGGAAAAAAAGACTGAGGATAGACACAGTAACGGATTCAAATATGTAAATTAAAATGATTGTTGAAAAGATGAAGCAAATAAATTGTTCTCCATGTCCACTTGGGGAAAGCAGGCAGGAATAGTTAAGGGCTGGAAGAGATTACCTTAGGAGGTTGTAGAATAGCCATTGTTGAAATTTTTAAGAACAGGTTAGACCAACATTTGTCAGGAGTAGTTTAAGCAGAGTTGAGTCTGCCTTGGGGCAAAGGGATGAGCTAGGTAACCACCAGATCCCAGCCCTTCAGATCTACTTTCCACAACTGTTCCAGTACATATAACACATGACAAAAATCTGTTGTTATTTCACTTAAATTTCAGAAAGCAAGTACTGCAGTTATTTAAAACCAAAAATGAAAACACTAAACAGCCTTTGATTGGCATGTTGAATTGAGTAATCTGAAACCATCCATGCATTTCGGTTTTTCTTCTCCTGCAGAAATTCTCACCTAACTGCACAGCGGCTCACAAAAAAGGTGAAAGGAGAGCTGGCAAGAGCATATTGGAAAGAACAAGACATGGGCTACGACTCTGGATACTAATGGGATGTTTGCAATAAAAAGACTGCATTGGAAACAGTTGGCTGTTTTAAACACTGTCAGTGATATCAGAGTCAGCTCCCCCAAAACAAGAGAGTTCTCATCTATAAGAATTACTGTTGCCAGCTTTTTCACAAAAATTAGTAGTCCTAAATCATGGAAAGCCCACACAGCGCTAGGCTCAGTATGAGCATAGTAACAACCTATGTCCTCTAGCCAGAAGAGCTTAAAAAAGAGGGACTCAACGAATATAGACAAGTTGGGGAGTGCCAGCAAACTGTGTTGGTTAAGAAACTGGCCTCAGCAGCACTAAAGCCAAACTGCTGTCAAGGTTCATAGGCACTGTGACAGGGAGAGCTTTGGAGAGAGCCTAGGAGACCTTGTCCATGTCTACAAGTTTAAGGGAAGCACAAAGGTGCTAATTTGAAAACTAAGTATGTGGGGAATGAAAGCCAGGACAACTTGGAACTATTTTAGAAGCCCGGAAACTCCCATAATAAGCTGTTACCTTCCACAAAATAACATAAAAAGTAACAGCCAGAAGCCCCAAGTTTCTGAAGTTGTACCACTGAAACCAAAAACAGTAATAAAAGCAAGCAGAGTCCAAAGAGTTTTTGTCACTCTTTTGCAGCCAGAAAGCTCTGCTGAACAGGTTGCTCTGCACATTTGCATGCCCTATTGCCCTGTCAGTTACCACTTGCAAATCCACTGGAATCAATGCAATGGGGCCACCAAATCTGCTCCTCAGCCTTCGTTCTGCTTTATTCTCATTTTATTCCACAGCAAAAAGTGGCCTGCAGTGAGTATTTGACTGGAATGAATTACAGTTCAGTATCTTTCTCTTAAAACACATCACACTGACCAAAGTCAGGCAAAATCTTTGCTCCCAGATCTGAACTCACCCAAATGCATGCAGATCCGATCTGGTCCTTGAAAGACTGGGGGGGCTTGTTACAGTTGCAAAAGCTTGATCACACTAGGCAAGACCTTTGCTGAAGTTCCTCCCTTTTTGTGACAAACCTCTATAACCACAAAGTCTGTGCAAAACATGTCAGGTTAATGCAAAGCCTGGTGGAATAGAATAGTCGTGAATAAGTTTTCTTTGAAATTTTGTTTGAATCCCTAAATATTTTCTGCTGGACAGATAAACATTACCTCCTAGGTAAGAAGCACCGCCAAGTTTCAGATGGCTGTGATTCTTATATTCAACATTGTACATACAAACGCGTGGTAGGTTTTATGCAGAAATTCCCATTGCCTTCAAGGGAATTCAGCTTAAACGCTGATAGCACAAAGCAGTCCAATTGGGCTTTCCTGAGTTTACAGAAATACTTCAAACGCAACCTGCAGGGCGGGGGGGGGGGGGGGGGGAGGGCAGCTTATCAGATAAGGTGATCTATTTTTGTTAACAGGGTAAAACCAGAAAATCTTAACTATTTGCAAGAGCATTGATCTTTCTTTGTAAACATCCTGTTGCAACTTTTGCAGGCCAGAGCAAATGCATTTCTGGTGGTAAATCTGCCCCCCCCTTATGCTTGGGAAGATTCTTCTGGACAATAAACGCAGGGAGCCCGGGAGAGGGCTGCATAATTATCCGCCCGACACAATGGAAACCCGCCTTTGCAGTGTGGTCTTCAACCGTCAGGAATCCAAGCTGCGTGATAATTAAAACTCAAAAATCCTCTTCCGCCAAGCCCAGAGAGAAATTAAACTTTAATTTCCACTCCTCAAAATAACCCCGCGATGTGCAGGGAGCCCCCTATTTTAAAAAAATCTCGCAGATGCAAATGATGCCCTTCGCAGCACCGAGAGGAAAAATTTAATTGGCAGTGAGAAAAACTAATGATTAGGTTAATGAAAAATAGGCTCTATTGACTCAGGCCACTCGACCATTCCTGATGAGGGTAAACAACCCTCCCCCACTCCTTCCCCGTCCCCTTCCCTTTGTCTGCTGCATACGGCGGCGCTGAAAGCAGAAACCCATTCAAAAGCGATGCCTCAGTGGGAAAAGGCTGGAGCCAGATCAAAGTCCGTCTCTCCGGGGGCCGGCGAGAGCCTAACGCCCTCTGAATGGGCAGCGCAGCCTCTGTGCGCGCAGGAATTTTTTTACCCCCTCCTCAGCACGACGGCGATGCAGGTTGCCGGAGCCGGAGCTGGCAGCGAGGCCGGAGGAGAAAGGCAGAGGGAGAGGAGTGAAGAAAGGCGGGACGGGGCAAACCACTGGGACAGCTAATTAAAGAAAGACGCGAAACGAGAGCAAGGGCAGCTGCGGATCACAGCCGCTGTTTTCGAGGCCGGCGGAGCTCTGTCTCGTTTGCACGGCCGCTAAGGACAGGAGAGACCGGCTCAGCCCTCCACGCTCACGTCGTGGCCAGCGCGGGCTCTCGGTCCCCTTTCCCACCCTCCTGCCCCTGTCCCCCACCCTCCTCTCCTCAGCCCCATCACCCGACTCCCCTCGCACTAGCAGAGCCTCAGAAAGGCCGAAAGGCAGCCGGCCCCTGCAGGGCAGAGACTTTTGTGCTCCCCTGCCTTTGTCCCTTCCCAGCCACGCGAACGCGGCTTGCCCCAGCTCTCCCCCGCGTTTCTTCAGCTCTTCCTCACCATGCGGCACCCCGAGCAGGACACGACGCTCAGGCCGACACATGGCAGAAGGAAGAAGGGAGGGAAACCGTACCCTTGGCTTCCTCCAGCTGCTCAGCGCCACTCCTCAGAAGTACGCGTGCCAAGTGCAGCACCGCAAAGGTGCCACAATCCTCGGCAAAGACAGTCAAAAAGCATTTATCCAGTTATGCCTGGCATTTACTTGCTGCATAGGATGCTAACAAACCTCATTATCACACCTGGAGCTGGCAATGTAACACTCTTGTCCAAACTGACTAGAAAGATGCTTGGTATCACGGTGTAACCGACTCTTGCCATGCCACTTGGGAGCTTGTTGGGAATTTTTAGGTGTATTTTTTCACACGGAAATGCTGCTGTGTCAATAGAATATTTTTAATGGAAATACATCAGTTTTCATGCAATTTTTAGCTCAGGATGAGATTTCTGGTCAGAACCTGAGAGAGAAAAAGAGAAAGCCTAAAATAGTCACAAGCCTGGGGCTTAAGGCAATCCCCAGGGAACGCCTAAATCCCTGCACACAAAGTTCTTCTGGAGCTGGGGGATCATGTGTGTCTGTGCTGAAGACACAAAAATGTCTATGTCTATACGGAGCCCGGCTACACTGCAGGAAGAAACCCTGAGCCCTGTGCTAATCATCAAAAATGAATGCTGCTGTAGAGCCAGCGGCTCCTATCAGCTAGGATGGACACTTACAGACCCCAGCGTTCACCATATGCAGTTCTGGATCTGGCACATATTTTGCTGGTTTGATGGGCCAGTCTCTCTCACCGACCCAGTGCTTCTTGAGGGTCCCAGCAGGGAAGGGGCTCTGTGCTGCAGTGCAGAGCACAGAGCTGGGCCCCCACCACGGGCTGGCATGGTGAAGGCTCTCACAGCGCAGAGGCTTAAAATTGCAGTTCAGATGCATTTCACAACACTCTGTGAAGTCGGTGAGTCAGCAAGGACAAAAACAAATAGAAAAAGAAATGCACTTGGCCGCTTGCCCTAACATACCACGGAGGTGGGACACAGAAAAGACAGTGGTGTGCAAAAGTATGAAGTGTCCAGGCAGGAAGGGCAGGAGAAGAAACCACAAAAAAAAAAGAAAGTTCTGATTTCTGGTGTTTTGTAAAATGATTCTTTTATTGTCCTCCTGCCCATTTCCTCCTTTCCACCTAGCACCAGAAAAACACTCAGCCTCACTCTCTCCTACCCCAGACTGTGGTTAAACATTATGTGCTCCAATTGCTTAGTAATTTAACTCACTTTTGATAAACACATTCCAATGGCAGCATGACCATGGGAGGAAGGTGTGTTTCTTTCAAACACCTTTGAGGACTCAGTGCAGACAGGAAAAACAGGCACACACAAAAACTACCAAGTATGTACAGTTACTTCACCGTACAATCCTTCAGTGTCAAGCTGGAAGAAGGTATAAATCCTATTTCTGCCAACTTTCACATAAAAAAATTCAACAAAACCCAGTAACTGGGTCACAGAGAAGCCCCTTTGTGCCATCAAATTACACAGATGGAGCAGAGACTGTTGGCCACTTTCCTACATGAGTGTGGAGGCATATTCTCTTTTGGGAAAGCACTTCCTACCTGAAGTCCCCTCCTCCCTGCACCTGCAGCTCTGCTGGAGGAGTTTGCAGAAGGAAATTAAACAGGAAAAGGGCTGTCAAGTGTAATTTTTTGCCTATGCTTGAACTGCTGGATGGTTTGTAAGGGCCAGCTGGAATGGTGGTAAGCCAGTCAAAAATACGCTACATCCCAAAGCCGAGCATAACAGAGATTCCTGATACTTAGATAGAATGACTCTGGGTGCAGTTTAAGAATCTGAACAAAGTAAACCTATTATTAATGCCTAGAAAGAAGAGTGGGACAATACCTAAGCATTTCCTAACAGCATGATGCTGAAAGGGAGTAGAAACAAGACGGAAGAGCGGTTTAAAACACGTCACTGGGCTGGATTCATACAATGAGACAAAAACAAATAGAAGTGAGTAAAAATAATACAACATTACTGCAATAAAAATAGGGCAAATCACTTAGAAATGGCAAGTCCCTTACAAAATTAATCTCCCTGATGTCTTTGTGATTTACTGTCACCTAGGCTGCCATCCTCATACAGTTTTAGGAAGTGCTCCAGAAAGTCAGTCCCTTCCAGCAGTGAACCTGTTAAGAGGGTGCTCGCTAACCCCCACTGACAGGGAAATGTGGGTGAGTAGCATCTCACAGGATGAGTCCCCTTGTAATTAAAGGAAAGCATGCTCCTAAAGAGAACTGTGCAGTCACCTTGTCTGGGATACTTACGGAGAGCCCAGGCATTTGTCCGTCAGGGATAATAAAATCAATCCCACAGTGATTCAGCGACCAGGGGACCGGAAGAGACCTTCTGATCCCGTAAGCTAAACAAATACTTGATATGGCTTTGTGAAAGGACTCTGTAAACCTTTATCAGGTTTCCCTACGGATACATTCCTTATATTAAATATAAGCAATGCAGCCAGCTTTCTCTGTTATTTATTAACAGGTTTATTACCTCTTACTTAAGCACTTTGGACTGGCAGCTGACCGCTCCCTGAAATGCTGGTTAACGTGCACTTCTCTGCATTTCTAGAAGGTGCCTCAGTAGCTCGCTCCTAGCCATGACTTAGGTATACAAAAAGCCTGCAGGCTCCATTTGTGCATGTGGAGGGCTTTGAAGAGGGGGCTCGCAGCAGCAGCTGTTCGACACATGAACACGGACACCCGGTTTGCTCCTGTGCCCTCCTGAGCTGCTGCGCCCCTCATGTCCATTAGTCAGGAAAATGGCCCAGGTTTCTGGCTGCAAATACCATGATATAGCAGGGAAAAGGGGTACTGAGACACGAACATCTTCCTTCCCAAACACTTAATCCCCACGTGGGGTCCCAGGCTCTTCCTGACTGTTCATTGTGAAAGGTCATCTGCAGCTCCTTGTAGTCCACATTTCAGGACCAGCTGAGAACTAGTAGAGGGAGAGAGGATAATCTTCTTATTTGCACAAAATAGTACTCTGCTACATAAAAGAAAAAGGACAAGTAAGCACAGCAATCTTTTGCGATAACCACATGGGCTCATTTTCTAGGGGGTGCACATTGTACCCCCATTGAGTTTCCCATTGGGAGACAAGTCATTACGCCTAAAGAAAAAGGAGGTTACTCTGGTTCAGGCACAGGGATGTAGAAGGAAAACACATGGATATTTAAGGTGATGTCATTCATGAAAACATAAAGATGTTTCAGGTCACCTAGCATCCAGATTCCCAAAGTTTTTTGCTTGCCATTTTGCTTGCCTCCCATTCCTGAGAGGTATGTCCCATATACTCCTCCCTCCTTCCAAGCCAGGCAGTATTTAGAAAGAGCAAGTGTGCCGAATTTTGGGCGTACCACTTCAAGCCCTGCCAGAGCCCTACCTCACACAGAGACAAGCCCCTACTGCCAGCGCACTGGTAACATCTTACTTCTGTAGAGACAAGGCAGTGTTTTTCTCATGTCCTCATTTTAACATGACCCGAGTAAGTAAGCGCCTGTTACTTCCCTTGAGAAACTATGTCGCAGCCTAACAGCTTTCACCTTGAGGAGACGTTTCCTGACAACTTTCTCCTTTGCCTAATTTCATCTTATTAATCCTAGTTATACAAGCTTGGTCCACTCCACACAATGCCTTCCCCACCCTTCAAATACTAGTGCTTGGTTCTCACATCCCCCCATGAGGCTGTTTGCCCATACTAGCAGCAACGCACGGGGCCCAGCCCTCGCACTCCTTCCCAGCCGGTGCCGGCTCTGCAGACACAGGAGAGACGCCCGGGATGCTGTTTGTACAGGGGGATTTGCTCTTTCCCCCACTCTCTTCCACAAACATATTCTGTGCACTGTTTTAAATGACAGGTTGCCCCTCTCTTTCTCTAGGAAGTGCTTTGCAATGCCAATCTCCATCACACGAATGCGAAGCCCGAACAGTACTATTTGTGTTGACCAACAGGAATTTAATCAACTAACAATAATAAACTGGGTAATACTCAATTGTATGAATCCGTCAGTCAGATGAAAGGATTTACAAAGCACGGATTTATCTTAAAGCCCTGGCAGCTTTCCCACGGTTCCATTCCAATCTACGGAGATATAGAGAATACGTGAAAACTCCTAAATCCGGGTTTTCCTGCACAGTGTGTTAAGTTCTAATAAGTCTCTCAACTCCAAATCTATATTTTTTCATGTCCTCTGCTTCGCTGCTTGCTCTTACCTAACCCAAAATGAGCATTACACCATAGCAAAGCCCACTCAGAGACAGTCAGCTTATGTAATCACTAATTCCATAAGCATTACAATGTCTTTAGTGACAAAAAGGCTAAACACAGGCTCAGACCAACAACAGCCAATTCACTGTAGAGAATTAAACAGAAGAAATTGATGTTTCTTTGTGAAATCAATTAGCAGCACCACCATTGGTTTAGCAGATAGCATCTTTCTAGCAGGTTAGGGAACATCTTCTGACATTGCAGATCATTGACAGGATTGTTTGCTTACTTTGGTGAAGTGAAGCCTCGTTACAGGAAATCAAAGAAAAACAATAGGCCACCTTTTGGCTGCAAACAACCTACAGGAATAGCAAAATGGCCAGACACGGTCTCGTTCTGGATGGTGGCTGCACATGGAATTGGGGAAGTATCTTCATGAGGTATTTGAAAGTGTGCCCTCCTGGCTTTGCGCTCCTGCAGGCTGTTCACACCCTGACTTCCTTCTGCTAAACCTAACCAAATTTCTAACTGGTAGCCCTATAGGCCAGTGCCACAGAAGGGTGACTGTTCACCACTGCGGAGCCAACTAATTTGGCTGTAGGGAGAGACAGCATGAAAAAGGGCAACCCATGCAGAAAAGGCTCTGCTGGGTCTCCTTACAGGTGCTGGATAGATGAGGAAGCAAGTGTAGTGTGCTTCACCTTGTCCCCTGCATCTCTCCCCAAGGGCAGTCTGCTCCATCGCCAGGAGAACAAGCAAAATCTTAGTCCTCACAGACACCAGGAACAAGTAGAACTACCTGCTGGAAGGAAAGATGCAGCTGCTTAACCTCTCCCTCGTAGACCTTCCTGGTGCAGCAGCCTGGGAAGCTCTCACAGCTGCGAGAGCACACCCCAGCCATGCACATGCCGGGGCCAGACGGCTCCTTAGATCTCCTCTTCCACCAACACGGGCCACCCCCAGGCCAACAAAGAGCATCTCAGCTGCTCACTTGCAACACGTGGCCAACGTCACACGGCTAAGCAGTCCGATCCCGTGCAGTTGAGAGAATTGGATAGCTTTTGAAGTGGCCTATTGTTTACATTATCCAGGCAGTTACAGTATTGTTAGCTTTAAAGACGTCTCCCTGCATAGCAGGCAAGCATCTGGGTTTTGGGACTGAGCCGCAGCAATGGGAAGCAGCTGTGATGTTGCTGAGGGCGGCTGCACAGGGGCTATTAAACCCAAAGATAACAATTCCGGCTCAGTAAGTCCTTGAGCTGCAAATGTTGGAGGCTGGGCAGGTATTGTAGGGAATCATGTCACTGTATGTTTTCCTTAGGTTTAATTCCCTAGGCAACCTAGGCTCCCGGGCACTGCTGGAGACAGGATACCAGGCTAGGTGCATCTTTAATCTGAACCGAAATTGCCAGGACCACGTCTTTAAGCCTACTTTAGCCTTTGCTTATCACACAGCTTGGAGGTGCTGGGCACTGCTAAAGTGGGGGAGAGGACTCAAGTGGCAGCATGTCCCTTATTCCTCTCTGTTCCCAGATCCAGTCAGTTTTTCTGAATGGCTTTGTAACCATGCTGACCAGCGCACATGAGAGACCTGTGCAGAATAAAACAGGAAAAGAAAAATTCAACAAATGTTGAAGTTCCCAAGCAAGGAGTCCACAGTAAAAAAGTAGGATTAACCAGCAATAAAGGTAGATTGGTATTAGCTACTTTCCAAAGGTCAGCTGCAATATCTGTTTTTTTCACAATTTAGCCACATCCACGTCACCTTACATAGCATAGCAGCTAATGAAAGACACCTCAAAAGCCCAGGAGAGCAATGATTTTACTAGGACGAGTTATGAAATTAATTGATAGAGTATGGTAGAGTATTCTTGGAGGCACGTGCAAACATGGACACCACCCTTTGATAGAAAGCACAAGTGCAAGTGAGCTGACTGCCAGCAATGTGGGTAAAGACTCAGCTTTATGGCCAACCGTGGTTTGTGGCAGAAGCAAAAAGGGGACAGAGATTTCCTGTAGCGGGAGGAGGTTTTGGCAGAGGTTTGAGAGCTTTAACCCCCCAAGCTAAGGCTGCTGTTTGGCAGATCAGAGTCTTCTGTTTAAGGAAGAATCCACCAAAAACACTCATCAGTAAAATAAAGGAAACATCTCTAAGCAATCCCAAACGATCCCCTTTCCAGGCCTATCCTCTGCTCTTTCAGTCCTGCAGAAAGATCAAGAAAGCAAGCCTGGGAGTCAAACCGACTTCCCACACATGACCAGCTCACACCACTACCACAGGCTGGCTCAGATAAATAAATACACATATACAACACCTAGCAGCATGGCAGGGCCCTCCCTCCCCTCCGATCTGTACTAATCTCCTCTAATGTCTGTGCTGCAGAACATAATTTAGAGGCAATGGCACGCTCCCTAACACATTGCCTCTCTCACACAGCAATTAAATGTACATCATTGTCTGGCTGTCCTGTATCCTTGGGGCAGGAGGGATTGTCATCATCTTAAAGTCATGATTTACAGAGGTAATAATCATGGCACCAGCCTCATTACATGCCAACTTTCGGGAAATTAGGTGATAGATATTATTCATTAACTTGCCACATGATACCCATATCCATCCATCTGTTACAGCTGAGCTAACATTTTGGTTCAGAGCGTGTGAGCTAATAGCATCTTTAGGAAGGAAGCAGGAGCTGTCCTGAAATGTGATGGGGAGAAAAGAGTAAGATTCCAACTGGGTAAAATCAATTTACAAAAAAAAAAAAGAAAAAGAAAAAGAAAATTAAACAGAGACCTGACAAACCTGGAGGCTTCATGGATATTCAGCAGAAGGACAGTCAGGCCTGAGCAGAGGAATATGCAGGTTATAACACGGGGCCTAGAAGATGACGTGCATGAGGTATAAGCGTCGCTCCTGGTGAGCTCCAACCAAAACAGCAGTACGTGCCGCGGGGCTGGATTAACACTATTTCAGTGTGCACAGACAGGCCGCTTTGTCATACGGAGCTGCATGGGACGCTCCAGAGGAGCTCCTAGCACTTGGGCAGAGCCGGGTGTCTCCATGCTGTGCTCCTGGGTGGCTGCTCCCTTTAGAGAGCACAGTGACCCTTCACCGTCACAGTCCAGCAACTCTTCCCTTACCCTCAGCTGGTACCAGGGGCCGATACCAGCCTTTAGCAGCCCCTGCATCACAGAGTTACTTGTCCTTTGTCCCTACGTGGGACACGGCCACCCTGAGTGCACAAGACAGCAAGCGGCAGAAGAGAGCAGGGCCTCCAGAGCTGCTCTGTTTCTTCCCCAAAACATCTTACGATGCCAGTTTTGCCTTAACTAACACTGAGATGGGCATTTTTAGGGAATTTATTTTCAGGATGATTCACTCCCCAAAAAGAGGAATGAAAAGGATACCTGTGAAATACTTTCACTTTCCATCTTTTCAGGGAAGGCTGTGTTCTTAGGCACAGAAAACAGCAGGTAAATGCTGCGACCTCAGACAGGCACAATCCCACACTGCACAGACATCTACTCTCAACTATTAGTCATCATTAGTTAAATAATACAAATGGTTTCCCAGAAAATTTCTTGCCGGGGGAACAGAAAAGCAAACGCTGATGGTGCTGCTACAGCCAGTGCCAGCCTTTGATATGACGGCACTGCAAATCTCTGACAGAGGCTCCCCAGCAATACAGAAAGAGGCTTGTGCCCATCAAGCTTCAGCATGCCCAGAGGCCCAAATTTATCTTCTCTAACCCTATTCAACCCTTTTAACAAATGCTTCCTCAAGCAAAATGCATTAAGAGGTACCACAAAAGGATTTTTTATTCTGACTCACTCCCTCAGTGCATAAAAGTACTGTTTTCAGACACTGAAAATCCTGGAGGTTGCGAGGTATCTCTTATCTTGCAAATACTAAAAAAAAGGGGATGGCAGGAGAGCAAGGACTGGGCTACAGGGAGAAGCAGAGGGAGCAGCAAGGCCTGGGAGCAGGGAGGTCTGTGTTATAGTTCGAAGGTGCCCCTAATTATAGGTATGACATATGGTTTTGTGACTGGCCTAACTGCAGGCAGCTGCCTATGGGGGAGATGCTACCCCATCCTATCCCCCAGGATCCAGCGATGACACAACACCCCTCGCCCCGTCCAGCGCCAGGGGGCGGATGGGCATGTGGCGCTGCACGCGGGAGCCAGGACCAACCCCTGGCAACTGCCCAAAGTGAAGTCAACCTCAGCCACTCGCAAAACCACCTGAAGCCGCGTCCAGCGCTTCATCTCCAAACTCAAGCTAATAGTTCTCCACTGTCTTTTCCCCACAGTAGCTCAGGATAGTCAGATAAGCAGTATCGAAAGTGCAACGTGTTATTACACAGCAGTAGTTCAGCTGAAGTATTCACATGCCAACTGTGCCGGTTTACAAACCTGTTGGCTGAGTAGCGTTAATTTATCTGGTAGTGCCAATACGCTTTGTAGCCCTTATCGCATTTCCCACACAACTTGATAAAGCTCTGTTTGCCAGGCCGGCTGGCCGGCACTGCCAGGTGTGAATCATGGTGTACAAGCATGCGGCGTACAAGCCTGTTGAGCTCTACCCCCGTGTCCTCACCCCGGCTGTCTATGCAACAGGAAATATCGTTCTTGTACCTGGAATCAGCTTAAACGGTAAAATAATTGTGTAGTCATTGTCAAAACTTTGCTTGCCTCAGATTCATACACACATTTTCCCTTTCACAACTCTTAACACAAGAATTTTGTACCTCTGCGTTAAACTTTCAGTTCAGAAGGTAAAAGTGAATAAACTACATAACAATAAGTCTAGCCTAAGTTTCCAGTAGAGGTAAATAAGTATTTACACCCTCACTGAAGAGCTCAGTAACCTGAGAAATAATAAAAATCAGTGCAAAGAGCATATGCTTAGAGTCACTCATACATCCATACGCTCTGTTGGACCAGAGCTATGCATCACAAGAGTCTTCAGCACAACCAAGAACAGAGTCTTCATCTCCTATCCCAAAATCCCTCGCTTCAGTCACCAAGCCATCGTCTGTCCTTAATTTCCCACATCCAAGCGAGAGGAACTGTGCCTGTGCTTGGCACAGTCTTCGGGGACCAGGCCATGGGGCTCTCCCACATCCTGAGGCAGGCGTGAAGCCTGTGTAGACTGTAACTGTAAATGTCGTGGCTGCCGAACCACTCGCCAGCCGTGCCCGTCACTAGAAAGATCCAGGACGCTGCTCAGGGCGATTCCTTATCTTTGTTCAACACAGCCCCGGTAAAAACGCTGAGCAGAGAGCTGTCACACAAGTTTATAAGGAGCACACCAGAGAAGTTATACTGCCCTTCTTGTGAGCCAAGAAGGCAGTAAACAAAATACATTCCTTTGTAAATGTAACAAACAACTGGTAATTTTAAGGTGCCCTTGACTGCACTATAGGTGCATACCGTTCCCACCTCTAGATTATTCTGCTTGGCTTGCCGGTGTATGTTGTACGCAAGTTAACAGGAAGGAAGCTCATTTGGAGACAAGGCTCGACTTCTCACTACAACACCGTGTTGATAGGGTTAAGAGTCATTTTACAGGGCTGCTTATGACATCTGTAACATACATCATGAGCTTAGATATTGTTATTAGGATTAAAGGGACGAAATTTTAGCATAACTCCAGAATTCACACAGATTTGTGTTCCTTCAGGACTCAACAGCATTTGCCTAGGGCAACAAGATGGTAGGGAAAGCAAAATATTCAACAGCTGAGAGAGATGAATAAATGAACCTAAATTGGATTTGAAGAAATCATTTAGGCTAGAAATTAGGAAAAAGAGGCATGAGATTCAGGCCCAGCCTTCCAATATAAACAGAAGGGGCAAAGGTGCTGAACTGATTTCAAAATGGCTCTTGAGCCATTTGTGGAAGGCATTATCAGGTGCGAGTGCTTGCTATGGCAGGACACTCCATTCACCAACCCTTCTAAAGTAATACACCCTTTTGAGGTGGAAGAATGGTTAAAGGAGTTTGGGCATAATGAGTACATCAACCCCGGGTGTTATGAGGAAATAGGGGAAGTAAATGAGTTTGACCCAAAGATACCCCGGGACCACTTGTGGGGACTGAAGCACAAACCTTGCGTGTAGTGAAGCAAGATTGTTTGTTTCATATTTCATCCTCTCTTGCATGCCTTGTTGTGTGGGAATGCAGCTGTGTTTGCAGATTGAAGTCGCTTTGCTACATTACTACAAGCCGCGCTCTGCATTATGGTTATCTTCCCGATCTCACATCCTTGCCCTAGTTTCAATATCTGCACTCGGACAGCTCACGGGCACCTGCCCGTCTTGGCACTGACACAAGTCTTCGTATTATGCGCGCTTTCCTAGGGCTTCTGGCACTGAGAAAATACTTTGTTGCTGCTCCTGGTCGTCTTCTGGTGCACGTCGCCCCGGGCATCTCCCCCTTTTGGTTTTAACAAAACTGCATGTGAATGTGAACCGGCGACGCCCTCCGGAACAAGGGAACCACAAAACAGGATGGGAAAGGAGGGAGCAGGCGGCGCGTGTGGGGGCCGCCAAGCCAATCAGCTGGTAAAGAGACTCGCATGGACATGGGGACTAACCAATCCACAGGGAGTGGGGGACGTGCAAGAATTCGGATAATAAATAAAAGATCGCTTGGGGAAAGCTTCGGGGCTGCTGTGTAGACGCTTAAATAAAGAGCACGAATTCATACTGAATGGACTCTGAGTAATTCTTCTGCCCCGGATTATAGCCGCCGATTATCCTGCAGCACCCTTTAATACTGATGATTTTAAAAAATATATACTGTTACCACACCTTCCACACAGCATTAATGTAACATTTATCTAAGGGGACAGCCACACTCACTATGCTTGTTTTGGATGTTATAGCATTCCTCCCTTGTGATCGTAAACCTGGTATAATTAGGTAAGGTATAATTAAAAGTAGATTCCACCTAAATTAATTTGCAAACATAAACATTCGGGAGCAAATTCAGCCTTGGTTAAATTCTACTGAAGTCACTGAAATCACCTCAGGGATGAACATGGCCATGCTGAACGCACATCTCTACTACCAGATGAGCTGGGCGCCTGCAAAGGGGGTAATGGGTCTCTTGGACAAGCACAATCACAAGCAGAGATGGGGATGGCCAGGATGAAGGTTACGGATAGGACTGCCTCGTGGCTTAGGATACATTAGCGCTTTAACTGCTATTTTTGCAGAGATTCTCAGTTAGGCAAAAAACTTAGCTTCAGCTTTTCTACAAAACAACAAGAGTAAGACACTCTCCTTCAGGTCACTGCCACACTATACCAAGCGCTGGGTGGCCCTTTGGGAATTTGAGCTTTCAGACAGATTAATACAGCTTGACTGAAGAAGGAAAGATGACAGACAATACTTAAGAGACTCCCAAACTGTACTCGCCCTTGAATTGCTTTTTCAATTTTCTTCACAATCCCTTGATCAGAAAAATCCTTTCCCATATAAAGAAGTACAAATATTCTTGCTCCTGGTAAATAATTTTAATTAAGATAGTGGACAAATGGTAAAGATTCACTTTCATTTCACTTTTGATTTCACTTCCATTGACTGCAGTTTTAAAGAGAATCTCAAATATTCAGAGGCCAGAATCACAGATTCAATGACAATAACTTAAAAAGACAGCATAACAAAACCTTTTACAAATATAATACCTTAACCAGCTGCCAGTCATTAAACAAAAACCTAAGCTTACCCAATGGATTTCTGATCATTAGAACAGCCCAGAGAAGCCCTTGGAAAGTTTTGGGAGTTTATCATCGTTACTGAGTCATCATTGACCTTTTAAAACCTTCTGTGAATTATAATTAAAGATATTAAAATGATGCATACATATTATCATTTGTTTGTGGTTTTGCCCATAAAGGACATCACCAAGGACAAGAGAGCACAAATATAAAAGAGAGAATTTAACTGTTTGTCCTCTTCCCTCTTGGCCCCCAAATACTTGTCAGTCCATTTGTTCCACAAGAGCACAAACTGTTTTATTTCATTTAGGCTACTGGTATTCTGGTGGATGGCCCTGAGACGAAAAAGCCAAGGGCACGGCAGAACCGCTGCGCCGCATGTGCAGAGCTGCTCTCCCGCAGCTGCACAGGGGAACCGGCCCGCGGGCAGCACCGGCCCCTGCCCGCAGCCGGCATGGGAGCAGGGCCGGCAGCACGAAGGACCGAGCAGCAGCAGCATCGGCATGCGCACAGCCATCATCAACCCTCTCAGACCAACGACCCGATGATCTAATTTTAGCACTAACTGCCTCAATAGCATCTCGGGAAGATGTCTGCTGTGCAGCCGCAGGGAGCCATCGGACAGTGGCAGGGCAAGAACAAAATCAATAGCAAACCCCTAGTGAGATTCAAGGAAGGCAACCCCACCAGGACGCAGCAAAAAGCTGCATTTCTACAGGAGAGCTCATGGGAGAGCAACGGGCATGGGCAAGAAGAGAGCAAAGCTGGCACAAAGCGGAGCCGGGCTCACAGCTCGGGGCAGGTACAGCCAATGCAAGTTCCTCTCCATGTGCATCCTCCTGCCAGGTCCCAGACGGACCAAGAGAGCACTCTCCCCCTTTCCTTTCCTTTGGAGAAAAGGGCAAAAAACCAAAACCCTGGTCACAGATGATGCACTCCCAAAAGAAAACCTTGTCTCATTCACCCACCGCCTTTTCCCCTAGAGCAGAGCTCTGGCTGTCCCTCACTGCCAAAGATAACATAGCTGAGAAAGGAATTGCATACTGTGCATGAAGCTACTGGAGAAAATCCCACCTTTATCTTAGCAAAACAATTTTTCCTTTCCACCACTGGCAGAAGAAAGAATGGCCCCACCTATCTGCAATTGCATAATATAGCTGCAGCACTGAAAGCAATGTTTTCATGGGAAAAAGATGGTGAGCAAATGCCTTATGCCTGGTTCACAGACTGTAATGGGATGCAGCACTTGGAAACTAAGAAAAAAAGAGCAGTACAGGTATCAGCTGGACCAGAGGACTACCAGTTTGGGAAGCAGTGGGCTGGGAATACTATATACATGAGAAGGCCACTTCCACATTTGCACAGGGATGATGGGCAGGGTGAGCCAGTAGGGGGGTTCCACCTCCAGTAGGTGCGACTCCAGGAATAGATTTCTTTCTTGCTATCAAAATTTCTGTGAGAAACCACCTCCAAGCACTCACGGCGCCTGCTGGAGCGGCAAGAGTTGCTCCACGAGCAGCCGTGGGCTTCAGCTTACAGCCCCGTGCCATGCCAGCAGCTCCCAAAACCTGCTTTCACACCCACAGCAGCCCAGGGCCAGGGCGGGCTGGAAGTACCCACTGTGCTCTTCACACACTCCCGCTTGCTGGGCCAGCTTTTCATCTGCTCGGGGCCAAGAAGTCAGGCCACATGTTCAAATACATAGATATGAATAAAGCTGGGAGTGCTGAGCCTGAGATCTGTATCCTACAGGACGAGTCTGCCAGTCCTTGCTCTGGCAACGTGTCCTTGTGGCAATGGGAAACGTCAAGCTTTTTGGTCTAAAAGAGGATTATTAGCTAATATTGATGCTCATTCTAAAAAGAGAAACTCTTTGCAAGGCTAAAAAGAAAAAAAACTACTGCTGTCTTGGGAAACGTCTTTCCCACTGGCTTCTCCTTAAGCGTTCAGTTTAGGCTTGTGGGAACCTAATGCATTAGAAACTCACCCATAATTTGCATGCCCCAAACAGCAGAGATATCATGAGATCTGGTATTACTGAGATTTCTTTCCTTTGGCAAAACATATTCCAGAACATTAACTTGGAGAAAAGTTCACACATCATTACAACTAAGCTGTATGCGCCTGGTGAGTGAGGAAAGGGCACAAGATGACACATTACCCTGTGGTTTTATTACACTGGCTTTGCTTCCTTGCCCCATTTGCAAAATTAGGGTTGGTCATAATCTTTCCCTCAGTCTTTCCTGAAAATTAGGAAGGGGCTGAACCAGATTTCCCAATTAAAAAATTCTTCCCACAGTTCCAGAGATGTGAAAATGGATTTGCCAAGTATTTCATCTGAAGGAGCTTTCTGAAGTGCCAATGCAGCATCTGGATGCTGAAATGTTTCTCTGCAAGTGCTCTGGAAGACACTCTGGTGAATTCTCCAGGGCACGTACATGTTCTCAGAGCGATCTCCTCACGCTTCGCCCTCTGCATCCACAGGCCCAAATAAGAGGGGAATGTGGCCCAGAAGGTAAACAACACTAAAATCTTTAAAATATGTGCTTTAACAAAAGCCTTATTGAGACTGCCTTTTGGTTTTCTGCTGATATTCAGTGGCAGGAAATAGATCTCTAAACGTAGCAAGAATGCAGAAGTCTGAGAAGTCCTCAGCAATGGGGATTACAATGGAGCCACCTCTGTTGCCTCCCTACTATCAGACCCTTTCCCCAGAGCTGCTCTGCAAACACGGCCCAAGCAGGTCCCTTAGGCGAGACACTGAAATCTCCCCTCCAGGCAGGTCTGAGCTACCATTGCCAAAGGGGATCCCAGGGATGTAAGCTCCTGTTTGTGGAGTCTGTGCTCCTAGCAGGAGGAAAGAGGCTTTGCAAACCCAAAATTCGAACAGTAAAGCTGCAGAGACAGGAAGGAGCAGGGCCTCCTCCCTGGGGGACCGGTACAGCCTCGCAGAACTCCTCCAGGCTCCTGAAACGATCTTCGTTATTTTAAAGACAGTGGAAGACGTGAGCCCACCAAGCTGCAGAGCACAGACGACCCGCAGCACTGTCTGAAGCCTCATTTTGCCAGGCTCAAGGAAGCCATCTCTGCCCTAAAAGCTTTAGGGTCCCTTTAAACACAGCAAACTGAAGAAGCCTTGCAAACTTGCACTCCCCATTTTACAGATAAGAATCAAGACACAGAGAAGCAAAGCGACTTGCCTAAGGTTACACAAGAAGTCTGTGGCCAATCTCAGTCCCATAAGTCCCAGCCTAGTGCCTTAATCACACACTGTCTTCTCTTTAATGTGCTGACCGGTTTCACATCACAAAGCCACAACCTTGAGTCCCTGCACGGACAACCTCTCCCCAGCAAGTGCCCTGCAGCTGCCGGTGACTTTGAGAGCAGCCATAAAGTCCCATGCGGTAGCTGAGCGACCTGGGAGAGAGGAGTTCATGGCCCGTGTTGTCTTCCCCACTAAAAACCAATGCCCTGAGCTCCAGCCCTTCCCCTTGCCCTTACGCTGACACCAAGGCACAGGTGGAGCTCTCCATCGCCTCCTCTCTGTCACTGCTAACAGTCACCGGCTGCAAACTCAGAGGCAGCTGTTGCCACAACAGACTACGTGTTGTCAGGGAAATACCACACGTTTATCAGTAAGAAGTGTTGGCGTGCGCAGACAGACCAGCTAAACTCATTCAGACTGGAGTCGCTCCTCCTGTTCTCCAGCTCACTTAACCCAAGCATGAGCAAATACCTTCTCTGTGACTTTAGACATTAACGACGCGCACAGAGACAGATTTTTTAAGCTGTGGAGCTTCCTCGTTCCTTCAGTGCAACAGGCTGCCCAAAGAGGTTGTGCAGCTTCCATCCGCGGAGGCTTTGCAAGACCCAACTGGACAAAGTCCTGAGCAAGCTTCTCTGGACTCACGGCTGACCCTGCTTTGAGTAGGTTGGACTACAGACCTCCCCAGGTCCAGCCTGAATTACCCTCTCTCCTTCCTGGACACTACAATATGCCCTAATTCATAGCAAATAGGAAATTCCGACATTGAATTGAAAAGTGAAATTCAGATGTTTTAAGAAAAAAATTTAAAAGATCTAAACATGTGATATAATTGGGCCAATTTAAAAGAGGGCAGTGTTACAACTTAAAGAAGAAAATGAAAATAACCTATCTGTAAAGCTTCTCTGCTCCAGGATGCTATCCAAAACACTCTTATTCTCTCTTACATGTATTTGCCTGGAGCTGTGGTCAGGAAAGTCTTCTAACAGCAGTGCCAACTTCCCATACCTACCGCTTTGTTTTCTCATGAGGTTTGGATGTTTTTTAAGACCTTACAGGAAACCTAGGGTTTTCCCCACATATTTTTGTTAAACAAAATTTTAAAAATAAGCCACCTGAGCGTTCACATTCTTTCAAACAAGTTCACACACATCTTCAAAATAAGGAAGAGGAAACAGCCTGTGAAACAGGCTGAGATACACTTTATTTTAATTATTAAAAATGACAATGTTAATTTCAGAGCCTTCAATAATTCAGTTTAATTACCCAAGAGATAATACTGTCAGACGGAACACTGTAAAATATATATAAACAAAACAAAACGTATCAGTCCCAGGCAGAATGACTGAACCTATTACCATGTCCCCAAACAAATGCCACACTGTAGAGCGCTGGCACAGTGGCAGGTAATAAAAGTGACACTCAATGTTTCAGGAGGGAACAATGCAAATGCTCCAGCATTCAGTCAGAGGCAGGTGACAGCATCTTTTCTTTGATTCAGTCGTTTTCTTTAAAGACATAGCCCCCGCATCCCCTCTAGATCCTTTTGTTCAGCAAACAATGTGTCCTGCACAGATGGCACTGACTTGTGAGACAAACTGCTCCAGCTAATTGTTCATCCTGGCCATGAACAGCGGGAACCAGGGAGAGCGTGTGGACCCACGGACCATACAGCCACAAATTATCCTTCAATAGGCATCTGCCCTTTCCCTCAAAGTCTCACCCTCTCCTCTCTCAGGTCTACATATAGCATACACAGGAGGAAAGTCAGAATATGGAAGGATGCCCTAGAAGCACTTATATGCCAAAAGCAGTTGAATTAGTCACGACAGCAGCAAAAACAGCACCTTTACTCTGGCTTACAGAGAAAACCTCTCAAGCACAAAGGAGTATATCCCGCTATTTATACCAATCATTGCCTCCCTCCGCGCCAATCGGAGCCACGCTCTCACCAGCGTTTCCCAGTGTGCTTCTCTTGTTGCCCGTGCTGCTGAAAATGGACCCTTCCATTTGATCCAATTAATTTATTTATTCTCCAAAGCCCTTTGTGGGGGGGAGGGTGAAAAAAGGTGGAAGCGCTCAAGGAAAGGACCCCGAATAAATCTGCGTCAGCTTCCTGTCACTAAACCATTCTCCGGAAAAATAAATGCCAAGTTAAATTCCATAAGCCGCTGACAGAATGTAAAAGGCAGATTCCTAGCAAACAGAAATACCATCAAAAAAGGTCACGCCAGTCGCAAGGGTGACCTGGTGCTCAGAGCGAGGCGGACAGCCCTGCTCTGCTCCCCTTGCTGTTCACATTCCCTCTCATCTAGAGAAGAGGCACCTTTGATGATGCATTTACATTTAGAAAGAAAATTGAGAAATCTATACCTTTCACCAATGGTGCTGTTATGGAATTCAGTGAACGGATAACATGCTCAGTATCTACTAGCATGAATATAAAAACAAAAAGGGAAGGAAAAGCCTGCGGCAAGACTAATATTAATACCCAGCCATGTCACTCCCAATTAAGTTCATATCTAATGAGCACATTTTCTCCTTGCACTGTCCACTGATGCTGTAAGCAACGTCCAATGAAAAGCATAAAATGCTGCTTCTGGAAAGCAATGATCTGTACTGGTAAATTTTGAACCAACCAATTATGGACCTTTTTTTTTTTTTAATAGAACAAGTAGGGTTTCTACGAATTGTAGTCCTGAATGCCAGAAGATGTCTGCATCCCACAAAATTTCTGCCCAGATAGAAATACAAACACTTTTCACAGATTGCAATCACTAAACAGATTTGCTATTATTGTTTCCACTGTAAATAAATTCATATGTAGAAAAAAATCTCCTGTGCACCCTAACTAACAACAATCAGCGCTCAGTACTGCATTTGCATTCTGATCTCCTTGTCTTCTACAAACATCAACTGTTTCGCCAGATTACTCAAGATCTGAAATTAAGTGGATGAATCTATCGTAACAGCACTGTTTATTATTAGGTAGGATGTAATTTCACTTTGTGTTATTCACAAGCCCTAAAATTAGCCTATGGGAGAGTTAAATCATCCAAACAAGAAAAAACTTACATCATTCCCCAAAATGCCTATCTACTCATTGCAGCAGGTGTGGCAGGGAGAGCCAAGACCTGAGCTTCTCCAGTGGTGGACCCCCGCACAGCAATACGAGCCAGATCTCGAGCTAGTACAGCAGGATAGCACCACGGCCAAGCAAACAAGTCCTGACTCACAACCTCCCCCAGAGGAGCTTATACTACTCCCGGCTCCAGCACCACAACCTTCATTCCCACAGGCATCCCTCCATGAGTTACACTCCATGACAAGACACAGGCACACTCTCCAAATCATCTTGATAAAACTCGTAAAGAGAAAGTTGACCCTCTTCCCCCCTAATCCAGTTTGCTTTGTAGTCTTCATAAAATTAAGTTTTGGGTTGACAATATTAATGTAATCCACGTCAGCCTGCATGGCTGGAGACTCCTAGAGGCAGCGTGGAGCTCTGAAGCACAGCAAAGGGGAGCTGCTTATCGCTCCAGGGGAAGAGTTACCTCTCTGCTTTGGGACGCCTGATGCATTTCCCTCCCTCCTTCCTTTTTCTCCAGGAAGAGATCTCTTAATTCCAAGGATGTTACAGCACTTGGCCAGCTCTCATCCTCTCCAAGGATGTTCTTGAAGCACACAAATATGTTCACGGAGCCTTTTATGTCTCTTCCCCAGTGGATTGTTCCGTGTTGAGGAGACCCAGGAATAAACATGGCCAGCGTCTTGCTAGACATGGTGCTGGCCTGTCCCTGTCAGACAGGGAGATCTCATTAATAACAGGTGGTTAAAACCAAAACCTGTATCAAAAGCCAGTGACAGATCTACTCGGATAGGGGCAGCAACAACTTGAGTACAAGTTTTAAAGCCAAGTAAATGCCTAGCCTTTCCAGACGCCTCAACGGTTGTGTTAGCTTGGCTAACGCAAGCTAAACTGTTAGCTTGGCTTGCTCCTGAGCCTCGATCAACCTCCAGTCACTACATCAGTAATATCATATCTTTCCTCCAAAAGCAGCAAACAAATGTCACAGGCCAAAACTTTGACTCCAGTGGGGTGCTTGATAGAGTAGAAAGATCAAGATGATCTTCCACCCTCCTTTCCTTCTACTGCCAGCATTGTCTTACTGCTTTTTCTCTATCCTAAGTACCAAGTGTTTCAAGGCAGAACGGTGAGGCAACAGAGAAGGACACACACTACTAAAGTACAGGCCATATCTCAAAGATTTTAAGAGTCAGGGTGAATTCTCCAAAAGGATTCCCCAAAAAGGCGTTAATAAATAAAAAATAAAATAATAGGTTCCATTCTCAGCTGGAATTGCACTTGCAGTGAAAGAAAATCTGTACTTGGCGGGGTGGGGAGAAAGGGGAGAAGAAATATTCTGAGCCAGTTCAACCTCAAAGAAATAATGCTGTTGTTTTAAAATTGCCCATCCTTCTGAAGTCAGCCAGCCAGAAGTGATCCTTTCCAAACCTATCTGCTTTGTTTTTCCTCACTGCTCTAGCTAGGTTTTAAAGGGGAGGGAGGAAGACAAAGAAAAGTCAACACTTTCAGAAGGTATCTCAACCTCACCTAACCTCCCCCTCCACATACACATACACACACACACACACACACATACACACCCCCACACCCCCACACCCTGCAATCTGATACAATCATTTTATTACAGCTTCAGCTCTGCTAAATCCAATTTATCTGCCAGGCCATAAATCTTGCCCTGTACTGGAGCAGAGCCTTGGTTTCAAGCTCAAAGAGATGCTTCACCCAAATAATGAATGCCCCAAATCCGTTATTGTTTAACCCATGAATGCGGCAGAGAGAAATGAGCAGCACAACTGGCAGAGTTTGCTTGTCAGCATGTGCAGCTAGAAATGGAAAGTCAGCAGATGATCTAGACCCAAATATTTAGCAAATATTGAGAAAGCAAAAAAAAAAAAAAAAGCTACACAGAGCGTGTAAAAACACTCCAGGGTTTAATCCACACGTGGACTGCTGAACAATCCATCACATGTTATGAAATTCTTCCTCCAAAATACTGAAGTTTAAGAATACCTGGCAAAGACAAAAGACCTGGTAGGAAATCAAATCTATTTCACAGGCTAATTATATTTCCACCTTTAAAATTGGTGCCAATACAGAAGAAGTGGGAAATTAGGATTATCGCCTCAAAACGCTGCAATAACAACCCTATGTTCTCTTGCAACATCACCACCTGGCACCGTCACAATGCTAAACGCTTGCACAATTCTCGAGTTTGGCACGTGGCCCAAATGGTTGGGGAGGAGAAAGCATGGAGCTGCAGCAATCAGCTAACAGTGAGAAAAATACACAGGTCTGGAGGCAAGATCTTGAGGTCTCGAAAACAGATTGGTGGGCTCCTTTAGTTATTTATTTGCCACAGGTAATCCCAATTTGGACACTGGCTTGATCCTTCACTTTGAGCAAGCAACTAAGTTGTGCTTTACCTGTTAGCCACGTTTTGGTAGCCAGCTTTGCTAAAGCCCCTTTACCATATGTATGACTGGAGGAGGCTGTATGACTTTGCTACTGGAATTCCTGGTTATCTCAGTTGAGGACAGGGTAAACTATGACAGACTGGTGGGAGAGGAGTGATTGGTGTGCAACCAGCTTTGCTGCTGAAGAAAATATGCTGGGTAATTGGTCCTTCCCATGCAACAGGTTTCTGAAAGGTCTATTCTGAGCTCTGGCATAAATTGTGGGCTCAGGACAGAGGTGATTCCACAGCCTGTGTTAAGATAATAAGGACGATCCCTCGCTTCCACTACCCAAGATCTCCCAATACACACACAAACAGAATTTCTTATGAAATCAGCTGAAATATGAGTAAAGAAAAAGAAAATCCTAAAACAATGGCGACCAGACAAGTTTTTAAAGGAGCAAAACTTGAGAAGTTTTCTGGAAACTCAGGTAATTTGCTGCACAAGCCAAGAGGATAAATAAAGTGCTCTGCTCCCTTCCCTCAGCCTCCTCTTTCTTTTTTGTATATTTGTGCTTTATAGAAAATAATAATGATAGAATTGGAAGTCAGGACTAAAAAGGCAAAGACTTTCTCGTATATTCTTCAGGCGGGACAGAGACAACTTCCCCCTGAGCTCTGCCAACAAAACTCAACCCAGGCCTCAAACTCCAGCGGAGCTTTGAAAAGGCACGCAGACCTATGAGACTTTCTGAGCACACAGGACAGTGTGTCTCAGAGATACCTCTCTGAGGTCAGTCCACGAAGTATACGCATCTGGTATGATGCCTTGCCCAAGGAGCTTGTTCTTCCCTGTAGAGACTCATACACTGAGCTCCCAGTGACCAGCAGACAGCCTGTACCAACTCCTCCCTCTCCACTTAGCACAGCCAGCTGGTTTGGGGCATAATGCTTCAAAAAAGGAAGCAGATTAATATGACAGTCCACTGGGGAACAAGGCTTTTCTGCAGCCTAGAAAACATGACCTACAAAGAATGACTGAAGGAACTAGGTTGTTTAGTCTAGTGAAGACTGGGGATAGCCATGATAACTATCTTTAAAATACCTGATAAATAGCTGGAAAGAAGCGAATAACCTGTTCTCCCTTCCCACAGCAGAACAGACAAGGCAACAACAGACCTAAATTATAGCAACAAAGATTTAGGTTAGAGGTTAGGAAAAACTTTATAGTGGGAATGATAGAGCCTCACTGGAAGACACTGCCTGGTGAGGTTATGGAATCACCAGCTGTGGAGGTTTTCAAGACTAGGTTATAGAAACATATATTTAGATGAGCTGGTCTTGCCTTAAGGCAGAGAGATGAGCTACATGACTCCCGCAAGACTTTTCCATGTCTTACTGCCTCTTACTCTATTAGTAATAGTGGTTCACAAGTCATTATTGCAATTTTCAAATCAATCTGTTGCTTTGAGGCCCATTCTTGACTTCTGCAATTGCATTCTACTTCCAGTCCACCCAGGACTACTGTTCTGTGGAAAGCAGGCCCAAAATTTCTATCAGCAACAAAAGTAACTGGAAGAGCCTATTTGATCTGAGCACTGGATTCCACTTGGCGAAGCAGGTCCAGAACAGCGTAACAAGAACAAGATTTCCAAACAACAGTGGAGCACACAGAGTGTCAAACAAAACTCTGAAGTGCCATCATCACTCTCCTGAACTGGTACCCCTAGGTCAGCTTGTCACCAGTACAGCACCAATCTTGTACACGCAAATGGGGGCGAAATCTTAACGAATAATTTTGTTACAGCCACCATATTGCATTGCAGTCTGCAGATTCATTGCTCTGATCACAAAGGACATATTCTTTCTCCTTCCGCATGCATACACTGCACAGATATCTAAGACATAAAACACGACAGTTAAGCATCAGGAGGAAAAAAGGTGGGAGAAAAAGCGTCCAAGCAGGCATCAAGAATGTATTGACTCTTTGAACCCAATTCCCTTGTCATTTGTGCTGCCTTCATCTGTTTGCATCTAGATTCACCTCAGAGCAGACAGTTTCCAGTTAAACTGCCACACAAGGGAAGACTCAAACCTCTTCCATCTCCTTGTGTCGAAGGTCAGACACAAACACGGAGGGTTCTGGTCGGAGATCAAAGACGGCGGGTCAGTCTTCGCCTGCCCACCACAGCGCATGCAAGTCCCCCATCAGCATTTCAGCACTGGGCTTGCTTCCCTTCCAGCTCCCTCACCCTCAGAACTGAATGCCTTAGAGAAAGGCTCATTTCTTCCTGCCAAGGCATGGCAAAGCCCAATTTACATGGGAGAAAACATGTTCCTAGAGCTTAGGTGAGAAGCCAAGGCACCAAGCTGAATAACCTTCTCCTTAATGCCACCATTCAGAACCTGTATCAGAGCCTCAAACACCTCACCACCACCGTACTACAGAAACAAGCACAAACAAGTCATCGGCTAAAACATACATTCAGAAATTAGCTACAGTGTAAATTAATAAAGGCTTTAACAAAGGGACATAAGGACATATATTTGGCATCTTATTTTAATTCTTCTAAATTGTAGGCAGTTTTTCAGCAATATAAATTCTTTGAAGTGAGTGGTTCTCCCCTAATCATCATAGTTTATATTTACATGATGAGGTGTAATGATGCATCTCAGGAATGTTATGGTATTAGTTAAATTAACTAAGACAACTCGGGCTGCAAGCTGATGAATTTTAATGTGTCAGCATCAAATATGAAAATGCAGTTGTGTAGATCTCTGGATTCCCATGACCATATGGTTCAGAATTCTAATTAATGTCTTCGGATTCCATTTTGTGTAACTTACAGCTACATTAATTCAATATTTTTTCAGAATTTTGGAAAAACATATATTTTGCCAAGTTGTGGGTTTTCAGAATGAGTTGAAGAAAAATCTTCTATTTCCTCTTGACCCGACAACCTCATCTTACCTCCGTTTGGTCTGGCAGTTTTCCCATATCAGAGGTCAGCTGGAGCTGTTACTCTGCCCTAACCAGTCTACAGAGACCCCCTCTGCAAGAAGCATAAAGGTTTATTATTAAAAACAAACTCGCTTTCAAATCATTATGTGCTGTGAGCAATCAGACAAACTCTGCAGGAGTAAATGCAGTCCAGCCTTCTGAAACACGACAGTTGGGACACGTAGCGATAGCACAGATCCTGCAGCTGGGGCACTCTTCTCTCGATAGCGTTGCAGATCACTGCAAGACACTGTGGACACTGTTGACAGAGGACTTCTGGCTCCATGGTGCTCTGCATAACACAGGGTTTTGCAAGTTCAAATTTGGGGATAGTGACATTTTCCCCTCCTTATCTGACCCCATTTCTTAATGATCCACATTCAAGATCACTGTTGCCCGCCAGGCAACAAACAACTTCTTTTACTTGTGCTTCTCATTAGTTAAACCAAATCTAAATAAAATCAAAGCACAACGCACATTCAATCCAGAATTCAAAGCAGATCTTGCCAGACATACGTACCATCCACAGCTATTTTAGAAAAAAATATTTCAGTACTCTAACTAGTAATACTTGAGATGTATACGGTGTGAAAAGAGCGACTACAGCATCACTCTGTTGCTTTCTGAAACGTGAGCAAGGCTTTCGAAAGCCAGGCGCATTAACCCAACCTCACAGTAGCCTTGAAAGACCCCCAGCAGCAACTCTGGCAGGCACTGCTTCACACCCAGTATGAGATGGCTTCATAGCTCTAAGCACATCTTGGCAAGGCTACACTCATGCAGGGTTTCTTCTGATTTTATAGAGTTACACACTTCTCACAGCATGGCAGGGAAAGGATGGCCTTGAGAGGTTTAAAGATTTAAGATGTTTCTCTTATTTTCTTTCACAAGAGCTACATATAACTACAGGCACTATCAATTTGAGAGCCGAGCTCGGCAAGAGCTAAATATGTTTAGCTTCCATTTTCCACAGTGCCCTACAGGAAGATGGTTTTAAAACGTCAATGGTTGCTCCATTTTGAAAGGGTCAAGAGGATCCACGATTGAGATAGCCAGTTCTGCAGTTTACTGAATTTGCCTCCTTCACAGAATTGCAATGGAAGAAGTGATCACTAAACGCAATGGAAGTTCAGAATTACTGGCTGCATCCCCAAAAGTGATATTACAGAAACACTGGTAACAGTCAGGCAATATGACACGCAGGGACGGACCAGTGGTGTATTAGTAAGCGCCTGTTGCCTCTAACCTTGAAATGAAAACGCTGTAGAGCAGTCACAATTTCTTTGCTGAATGTTGTATGCTGTATGTACAGCACCTGACGCAATGGGCAGTCCCTGCTTTATGTCTGACTCTGGATGTCACCCTACTAATATAAGAAATAGTTCACCAAAGACATCAAGAAGAGATCCTCATTCCCAAGTGTTTTTAGGTTTCCAACTCACATTTTCCTTCAACCGGTATGAGGAACTCAACTGTCTCCGACAATTTGGGCTAAAGGCCTAGTCTCCCAGAACTGGGTTATTCTCATTCACACAAGAGGAGGTATCAGAACAGCAGAAAGCAGCAGGGCAGGGAGTCATCACAGCTAAAGCAGAGACACAAGCAGAGCTGTCAAGTGTCCTGCAAGTGCTGCTTTTCCCTTTCTGGTGAAGGAGACCAATTGCATCAACATTAGCCATCAGCCTCCCTGCTCACTGCTCCCTTGCGTGGGAAACAGTCATCTGCTTCTGGTCTGGACCACCAGATAATTAAATAGAATAAGCACATTATTAGCACCACCTCCCCGTTGGTTTTTGCCTTTTCGGCAAATGAAATTGATAGAGCACAGAGCCTTCTTCTGCAGCAACGATCTACCTGCCACTGCTGGAAATGGCTGGGAAAAAGACCCTCCTAAGCCAAGGGTCAGGAAAGCCACCTCGTTGCTAGGCTTCCTTCTACCTAGCTCTCCAAGTCCGTTTTCAAATCTTACACCTTGACTTCTAGAGGGAGGCAGCCAGTCCTACTTGAGCAAAATGAACAAATAGATCTTTTCAATTTAAAAGGTCCAAACTCTCTCTTTCCACTTCAAACTATAAGAAACCATCTGGATGGTCACAAGCAAGGACCAAGCAAAATATTCAACAGAACATTTCTGAGATGAAACTGCTGCACAGATATTTTCATCTCAGAAACTCTACAAGATATTATTAATGCACAAGAATCCCTCTCCAGAAATGCTGCATGACAGGCATTCACATAGAGCTGATGAGCATTTACTTAACAACAAAACCCCAGGAAATATTTAAAAAAAAAAACAGACTGCAATCCTAATCCTTATACCTACTCATTTCTTAAATAATGTTATTATGTATTTGTTATTTGCATTATAAGCCCAGTCACAGACAACAAGCCTTGTCTGAGCGGCTGTTCAGACACAAAAGTAAAGAGAAATTTGTCATCCCCAAGTGACTGGAGGCACTGCAGCTAAAGCAGCGATACCAGAGGAGCAGTGAGAGCCTTGCAAGGGCCACTTCCCCATATCTGCTCGGATTAATTGCACCAAGCACCTCTGGTCCTGCACTGGTGTCCTCATCTCGCAGACCGTGATTAACCATCCCACTTCCCTAGCATACACACTGGGGATCTGTGCATGTTCTCCTCTGTTTGTGCGTAACACCTAATTGTTATTTCTACTGTGGAAGAGCCTAAGGACTCCTAAAGGGTTTATGGCCCCATTATCTCAGGCACTGTAAAAGCAGTCAGCACAAGGTCAGCTCCCACACACAGACACAGGTGAGACTGCATAAATTAACCACTGCCGTCTCCAGAGCCTCAGGTGGCCCCAGCAAACACAGCCTGAGCATAGTGGCAAACAACTCGGCCACGCAGAAGAGGAGAGTGGTTTCTGCTAGGGCTAAAATAAAAACAATTTCTTAAAACAAACAAACAAAAAAAGGGATTCCCAGATCAAATTAAACTTTGTTCTAAATGGCTGTTAAGAAGGAAAAGTTTGCTTTGGGTTCCCCACTTGCATGAAAACAATATAGTTTTATTGCAAGAGATTTCTTTTTTAAGGCCCTAGGGCTTTCATTCTTCAGCTTTTCGCCCCACAGTGAGACAGAGGCATTGAAGCAGAACGTCATAGACAAATAAGGAAGCAATATGCTGAAATGCTGCCCTCCGAAGAGGGAGTTGGACATTCTTAGGCTTTGGCAATGCAATCTTGTTTATTAAGGCTTGGAGAGCCACTTCCCAAGAAATACAAACTTTATTCAAATCCCAGAGTAATTCATAAGCCTGATCCTAACATCCATCCTTACATAAATCACTAACTCATTTTTGAGAACAATTTCATTAGCTATAGTATAAGGAGCTCATGTATGTACTGATGAGTGCTGCAGGTTATTCCTTACCTTCCCACACCTTTTCAAATAGGTGGAACAAGCAGAACTAAATCTTCCGTAGGCTTTGAAAAGACCAAGAAGCTACAGAAATGGTTTTTCTTCATCATTTTGTTTTAATGTAGACAAAGAAATCCACTGCAAAGTCTTTCACCGAAAGAGCTGTATTACTGCTCTCTTTCCCAGGACTCAGCAAGCAGTCCCTTCTCAAACAAAATCCCCACTGATGCAAAGGGAGTTTTGAGGCCAGATCCTGACATTCTTGCCCAGAAGACCATGCACACCCTGCAAGGCAAAGGGACCTGCAGAGCATCCCCAGGCAGGGCTGCTGAACGGCCTGTGAAACAGAGGGTCTGCACACCTCCAGCTCAGGGGAAATTATGTCTGTGGGGTATCCTCCCATGAAGTGCACGCATCCTGCCAGCCTTCAACAGCAAAGATTTAGTACCAAAAGGAAACCGCTTTGCCGCGTGCGGTCACATCCTGGAAGCACAGCAGCTGCAGGGCAACATTGCTGACTTCACTGTCTGACCATTTCTTTGCCTTCTATTTGTTTTCTTTCGTCCTTTTTACACTTTCCTATTTTCTGGGCTCGTTTTCTGATGATCCTCCTCCTCCACGCCTTTTGCTTTCTGCTTCTCAACATTTTCTTTCTAACATATCCCAGCTGTTGTTGTATGCTTTACTTTTACTTCAAACACACATATTTAAACAAGCAAAAGCACAATACGCGTGTTCCTCCCTTTACGCCTAAATACAGAACCATTTGCCCCAGCAGTTTGATTGATTAGCTCCGGTCAAGTTAGGTGAGGAGTTTAAATAGGCATTCTGCAAACATGGCTGATTTTGCTTAATTAGGGATCTGCTCCATCAGCAGATCAGTGGAGCCACTAATCAGCAAGGGCTGGTCACAAGCTGCCACAGTAACTTCTTCCACTGGGACAGCCAGAGCCAGAGAAAAATGCCAGTTTTCTGCCCAAAGCCTTGTCTGAACATGCAAGTTGCATCACTGTGACAACGCCAGTGCAGCTGACGAAGAAAAAACCCCTTCCTTTTTTGCATAGATGCCATTACACCAACGTAAATGTGCATACACCAGAACAACTATCTCGCGCTCCATCTGAGAATAAACCGCAACGATGTAAGGCATGTTCCTGCAGCTAAAACCATGCCTGAACTGGGAGTAACTACACTGGTTACAATAAAAAATAAAACAAAACAAACAAACAAACAAAAAACCACACAGGTACCAAACCTACAGGGCTGGTTACATGCTGCTGTGATAACTAACCTAAACACACCTTGGGAGGCTCCTGTGTGTGAAGCTCCTCAGCCTTACAATCATGTGAAAACAGCGCAGATTTAGCACCGCTGTAGTGCTCTCTTTCCCAGTTTGGCGCTCTCTCTTGGCCCGCAACAGCTGTTTCAGAGATGAATCATTACAACGAGCTACAGGGGCACATGACAAGAAGAAACCCAAAGCCACAACATGAGCCAACATTAAAGGCTGACGTTTGGGGTCTTTTTCCTGTTCAACCCAGCGAGAAAACAATCAGGCTTTTTAAAATCAGAAAAGAAAAACAAAACCCCAAGAGTGCCCAGTTAGTTTTTCATGAATCGGGTCAGCTCTGTGACTCAAATTTTATCAGTTTCAACAAGGTGACCAGACACTTAAAAACAGCGCTGATAGCAGTTATGTTTCCCACAACAAGCGGCAGCTAATGTGCTATTACAGCTTGTCAGGACGTTAAGCAGATTAGCAGCAGCGTGTTTGAACCAGTTTTACGGCCTGGCTCCTGGAGAGGGCTCAGGCGGAGGGCCCGGCGCCGGTGCCCCGGCGCAGGCTGGGTTCCCGGCCCCCCGGCCGCTGCTCGAGGCTGGCCCTGCCAAAGGGATTTGCAGGCACCCCGGGCGCCGCAGCCCTGCCGCCCGGCCCGGAGCACCTCCCCGACGCGCCGCGGGCAGCGTCGCTGGGCGCCCGGCTCGCACGGCGCTCCGCCGCCGAGCTGCTCTTTACGGATCTGTCAGCCTGCAATTTAGAGCTTCAAAACCCGCCCGGTCATACCTGTTGACCTCTGCGCTATGCAAACAAGACCGTGTCGCTGAAGATTTAAATTCGGCCAATGGAAACCTCACTGTGGTTAACACCAAGGCTGACTTACTGCCTCCAAGCAGGGACCCTTAAAACTCCTCCGTCTGCACTACGGGGAATCGCTGTTATTTATTGAGTGCTGTCAGCGGGGTCAGTGCCGTTTGAAACCCAGAGGAAGATAGGGCGCCTCACTCAAGTAGCTGACAGTCACATTGCCGCTTAAAACTGTGGCTTAGCGCTTTTATGAAATACTTACGGCAGACCTCAGCCTCCTAGAGCACGTGAGAAGGAACGGAGAAAATAAAAACATCCCTTATCATTCAGGATGCGGCAGCAGAGATGAGATAGAAGTCGGAGGCGTTTCAAAGCAGAAGCCCTGGACTGGCAGGGGAATCCGTCACTGTATCTCTGCCGACGGCGCGCAGCCTGGGAGGTTACGGGCAGGCTGGGGGTCACCCTTGCTTTCTTTCATTACACGGGAGAAGAGTCTTGAGTATTTTTTCTTCTGTTGTCACACAGGGTCATGCTGCGGGAAGGGATTAGAAGCAGTGATCTAAACCCTTTTTTCCTGCCTACCAGTGAGGAATCTGAGCAGCCCAGGATGGATGGCTCGACAAAGGTATCTGTTTTTCCAGCTCTAACATCTATCTTGTAAGACCCTCGGTGCATCAGAAATAGGGCTTTTTAGTGTTCAAAGCAAACAGTGCTTCATCAAAGCACAGACTAACTCTCCCAAAAGCCATATGCCCAAGACGGGTCCAGAAGCAGCCCTAAACTGAGCAATAAAGTAATCAAAGGGCTCTTTACAGGCCACAGACTATCACAGGAGACGGAGGGATGTGCGGGGCAGCAGGGCTACACCAGCCCGCTGTGCAGCCTCTTCCCAAACCAGGTTACTTCGGTGGGTGAGAGCGACAGATACCTCCGGACAACAGGGAAGCAGCCCCAGCATAAAACAACGGCCTGGGTTCCCCTAGCTCCTGCCCAGCCTTCCCCCAAGCCGTGAAGAGGGCCGCCATTCCCGGCCGTGGCCGCGGGCCCGAAGGCTTCCTGCGCCGCTCTGCAAACCAACTTTTCTGTTGAACGTGGACGTGGGGCAGAGCAAGCTTGTTCTTTGCTGTGCTCGCCCAGCTCTGCTGAGCCGGCGTGTTAGGAGGCTGCTCTGAGAGGGCGACAGCCCCAGGAGTGCTGCCGTGAAGCGGTCCCCCATCAGCTGCAGCGGCACGAAGCCTCAAGCAAAACCGGAATGAGGCATCATGGCCCTTGCCTTGGGGCTTCACAGAAGCGCCTCCCTTTCCACCTCCTTCTCCACCGGAAAACCTCCTGTTCCACCTCTTGAGATGGCAAAACCAGACTGAGGTATTCCTGACTTACAAATATACCCATTCCAAATAAGTTTCCATCCAAGCTCCTTCAAGGATTGGCTACAAAAGGACTTTCCCTGGAGCGTGGCCAGTGCGGGTGCAGCTCAGGGGCTGGGAGAGGGACAGGAGGAGGAGGACGGGGAGGAGGGGGCCTGCACGGGGCTGCTGGACCCCTGGCAGCCTCCCCGGGCTCCCCCCCGCCGCCCTGCCGCCCTGCCACTGGCGCTGGCTGCAATGAGCAACGCTGAAGGCAAACAAAAGTTCAAGTCAACACAGCCTTTACAGGGTGCAAACGGCTGCCACTTATTTCCATATAAGGACTATTTAAATGCAAAGGCTGGTAACCATTTCTTTGCTGATTATGTTGCAGGAGGAGAAAACCCGCTGGTGAATAGAAGTGGAAAGGGAACAGAATGACCCTGCTTTGTTGGCCTCTCTTTTTAAGTATGCATATCTTGATTCCCGGCTTTTCACATGGAAAGTCCAACAGCCGGCTGTAAAACGAGGAGGCTCTGAATGAAAAGTAAAAATTCCCCCACAAGCCCCGAAGTCAAGCGCCGAGCAGCACCCCGTTCCACGGCACGCTGCGCTGAAACAGCAGAGCGCTCCTTCCTCCATTTATTGCCACTCACCAAGAAATTGTCTGTGGTCTAGAATTTATTCTAACTCTTGACAGGAAACAAACAATGCACGCTCGCTATTTTTAGACGTGGCCTCAAATAATACACTACTTTAAAACATACGCTTAATTCAGTCTTTTGCAAGCCAGAGAAGATACTCACAGGCAGTGAATAACAAGTGTTTGACATTTAAATGTAACTTATTTGTAAAAGTGGTTAACATTTGTATAACTAAGGTGCATTCAGTGCAAGGTATTTCTGTGCTGTTCATCCTAGTACATATGAAAATTGTCTGTCTCAAAAAAAAAATTATACTTAATTACCTGCCTGCGTTTTCCACCTGGGTACCATTAAAGATAGCAGAATGCCATTTGTTCAGAGTAATTTCCATTCAATATTCTTTTTTATTCCAATATTCTTCCTGAATACCTCACATAAATGTCAAGACCTGGATGCGTCCTCAAATCCCAGGACTCAGTGGCCGAAAGCAAAGTATATTTGCAAATCCTTTTGATATCAATGGGACCTACAGTATCCTACCCCTTTGAAGAAATATGTCAGGTCGCCAGATTTTCAGGACTGCACATGCATTTAGTTGCACACCTAACTGGATCATGCGGATATCTTGATTGGCCCTTTGAACTTCCTGTATTAGAAACTGCAATAAGTCAGGCACACAAACGGCATACTCTCACACCTGAAGTCCATAATATAGGAAAGCACACTAAATGAACTAATACTCCCTCATGAGGCAAGAGCATTTTTTGGTATTTATTTTCCATTAGAAGGATATGCTCATAACTAATTAATTCTAGCTTAACAACTTTTTTTTTTTTTTTTTTTGTAGCTGTGAGGTTATTACTGGAGGAAGCCTGAGAAAGAAGATGGGAAGGAGAGCCACAGAGAGCCAGTAATGCCACAAGTTATTAGTTAGAAATGCAACCACACCTCTCCAATACCCGGACCACATCCCTTTCAGAAACATGAAGTTTCCTAAAGCAAAGAGCTTCTAACAGCACAAATAAATAAATAACGATGTGTCTGCAACCACCATAGCCTTTAATTAAACAGCAACTGAATAAACAGCTCAGAAGTTGTTGCAACAGGCTGGCCATAACCCCACTTGGCTTGGGACCGCGAAGCCCTGGACCACTGCTGCCCTTTTGGCTTTTGACTCCAAGGGTCAGGTTCCCGCCAGGCCCTTCCCCGTATTCGTGGCTTTTAAGTAGCACAAGCTCTACTTTTGTTGGTTTGCTGCTTTTAATCTGACTGCAAGCAACAAGCCTGCCACACACCGGGCTGGCTAGTGGGGATTTCCTTACCCTGACTGGGACTGGAGTGGTGTTTGGTAAACAGTTTCCATGGCCTCATAAAAAAGGCAGAAAGCATCAAATGGATATTCCACTAATCCCAACAGTTGCTTCCTACCATCAATCATTACAGCTATCTTCTAGCCAGGAACTCATATTTATAACGTCTATAAAAGGATTTGCGGCAAGGTAGCATGCATTCATCAAGGATGTAATTCCATCAGCAATGAATTTGGCCCCCCTGACTTTGTCATGACCAAACATAGCTCTTGCCTTAAGGAAAAAAATACACCCAACATACATAAAAAATGCACCACACCTTTGTAGCCTTATCTTTTAATGCAATACAGTGTGTGTTGTTCTTCATTTTATATTAACAGCTCAAATTACCAAGGTTTTCCACCTTGGTCTGCGTTATCAGATCTCCCTCATCCCAGCATTTTGAAAAACACAGTGCTATTCAAATGCAAGTACTTTAAAGTGAATTTGCATTGTTCCTAGGAGAGCAGGAATAGCGCTAAAAAAAAACACACACACACACACACCCTAATATTAGGCAACATTTTCACTTCTTTATTAAGCTAAAGATCTGTTAAAGTGTAGATTTCCCCCCTGTGCCAATAACACCTGGCAGAACATAAGATACTTAGGATGTCTTTACTATAATGACATTTCCACTGAAAAGCACGTAGGCATTTAGCTACATTTCCAGAGAGCTGCAATGTTACTCAGTGAGGGAACCTAGATGCACTGAGAGGTGAGAAGGGTACAGGCAAAATTGCAGGCAATTAGTATTTTCTTGATATAGCTGTAATTTGTGAATTTGCAAAAATCGTCATCTAAAATCTTGGTTAATTTGATTCAAGAATAATTCAAATGTGTCTGTCACCTTCTCGCACCCACAAACATATACCAGCACACCCACAGGCACTGAACAAAGTGAATCAAGCCAAGAAGAAAATTATCCCACCCTGTTCTGCCCAGTGCATTCATCAACACAGTGCGCAACCCCCTTCCCAGCTATCTTCCCACACTAGCTGGGGAATCGTGGGCTCCCTGCAATTTGATCGACTGTTTATGCAGTCAACGAAGGAGCAACGGAGGAAAAAAAACTCCAAATGACTAACAATGCTCTTCAAAGGGAAAAAAAAATGTTTTCCCATGGTTTAAAATTACAATCTAAATTTTAGTAGAAAAGTGATAGTGGGTGCCTCAGTGGCAGGTACAAGATAACATTACCCCGTGCTACGGCACGGCTGACAGCATGGCAGGTCCCCCTCGGCATGGGAATGCAGACTGCAATCCTGTCACAGGTAATCCACTTTCTCAAAATATACTGCTGACCTAAGTGCTCAGGTGCCCCCTCATCTAGGTGGTCTGTTTCTTTACAAGAATGCGGCTGGTATTTCTTTGCTTTTCTGTTTTCCTTGCCTGAGAAGACCTCTGAGAGACTCACCACTGAGGGTGCAGATTTACACCTTGCAATGAGAAGGGAGGGGCTGGTGGGGGGGGCTCCGAAGGGTCTTCGGGTGAAGCCTACCGAAGGGGAAGAGGTTTCTTTGGCAAGATGAACAGTGATCACTTCCTAACAGTTTAGGCACAGGATGCCACTTTTCCTGTGAATATATTTACACTTAAATAATACACCTATACAACTGAAGGCAAGAAGTAATCAAAACCTGACATTTCACCTGTGCTCTGCAAAAGTAAACCTCAGTCAAAAGTGGAATGCTAAAGGGAGGAAAGCAAGAGATATGCTTTGATTTATAGGTTACTTTTAAAATTAGTGACGGAGGAGTTTTCACAGTAGCCCTTTAGAAGGTCTCTGTTTATTTGAGGAGCTCAGAGGAGCACAATGATGGCACAGGCTCACGTTAAATTCCATAACCCAGATGGAGCCAGATCTACTCAATCAGTATTTATTTGGATTTAAATAAAAAAGGAAGGCCATCCAAATAAAAGTGCAGAGTTTCCAGCTGATAATTAAGTATACTAATGCACAAATATATTTAGACAAGAACTAGCACATTGGTGCAATCAAAGGACAGGACACCGTTTATAGGCCATTCCTAATATAAACAAACTGCAGAACTGCCCCCTCGTGCCAAGATTATACTTAATTGGTAATATCCTCTCCCTCATGAAATCCTGTCAAGTATATGATTTTTGCAGTATATCTGAAAGGATATTTCATTTGGGCTGCGGCATGGAGACCCAAACAAGCCTTGGGACTGCAAGATTCAGAAGGAGGTGTATTTAGCAGCGGTCAGCGCTGGGTGAACAACACCTGGGCCGTGATCTGCTCCAAGCCCTGTCTTTTTTATTTGCAGGCTGTTAATTCATGCAGCACATAATAGGCACAAGGAAGCATTACATATCCCAAGCAACTTTTTGCTCTAGGAGTTGGCTCAAGTGTTTTAATGAAATCACAGCTTATCTAAATTTATACTGTTCTCTGTATACCTGCTCTATTTTCCAATACATAAATTATTCTTCACTTCCTTCCTGAAGGAGCTATTATTTAACAGCATAGCTGGCATTAACTACTGTATCACATTCCTCCATAGGCACATTAGAGCAGTGATGGAGTGCAACAGTAACACAAAAACACATGCACAACACTCCCTGTACTAAACCCTTGCAGTGTAACCCATTTAGACATAAGAGGCAATATAAATAGAAGAGATCATCAGCCTAAGCCAGTACAGGACACAGTGCAGTGCGTGAATGGACTTCTTCTTCCACTTCACAAAATTAAAATACTCCATAGACTGTAATAACAGTTCGGCTTGTTCTCAACGCATCTACCCTGAATGGGTAAAGGGGGATATTGTTGTGATTTCTTTACAGATATCAAGCAGTCAAGCACGGCTTGCTTTAGTTTCGCTCCCTCTGTGTAGTGTTTCTTTGAAAGCTGTCTTTATTTAATCTTAATTCAGATTATCTGAAGCAGCCCTCTCATCTAACCCAAAGAAATAACACTGGACTTGGTTTCAAAAATTGCTGCTCTCTCCCCCCCCCCCACCCCATTACAAGGTACAGACATCTTGTCATCTATGGTCATGTCTACCCAGCTGATTTCACACAGTTCTCTTGCTGATGTTGCACAGTAACGTCAACCAAAAAAAAAAAGAATCATTCCATCACCTGGCTGATCTGAAGTAACATTATCAGTTTTATATGCACATTTTAAATAGATGTTTTACTTTACAGGCATATTTTTTAGATTCTGATCTCATTTCAGCCTCTGTCCCCAAAGCAACTTTCCGTGGATTGATTTCTCCATCCTAAGAAAGTTACATTGACTTCCAATACCTACACGAAACCACTCGTCTCTAATCAGGAATTTAACTGAATTAGTATTATAATGAGCGCAAGGAAAGCTGCCTATAGGCATGGATTTATTTAAACTAAGGCTGTGCTATGTAGAGAACTGCAAACAAAGTATTCCCCAGATTCAATGATTTGTTCCAGGAACGCCTCCCCCGTGTCAGTAAGAGGGCTGTGCAGCTCCTCATTCCAAGGGGAGAAGATTGCTGTGCTGCCAGACTGGAAAAAGGAAAAGCAAGTAGGCTGTGAAGAGCGCAGTGCTCGGTAGGTCTCTTCCCGAGACACATATGCCCTCTCACAAGGTGAATATAAGACATTTCACGACTTATTGCTCATGCTGCCCTTGCAACCAAGGAAGTAGGTGGGTAGAAGTCACCTCACCACCTTCCAAGACAGAAGAGAGCAGAGCAAACAGTGAGCTCTCCTATTTCAAATTTATAAGGCTTTGGGTCCAATCCTACTTCAGCCAACTCAAATAAAAGTGTACGGAATAGGAGGTGTCTGCGTTAGCAATAACATAGCTCTAGAGCAAAGTGTGCTCCAGCTGCATTAGGTGCAAGCAGAGAATGAAGCACCAGCAGATGCGCAAGGCCAAAATTTGCATCAGTCCAGGAATCCCTCACACATACCGTCCATCACGGACAAACAACGGAGGTGTGGGCAAAGTGAGCTCTCCCAACTTCAGCTCCTGCTTCATCTCCTCCAAGTACTCGCAGCACCAAGTTTAATCCAGCCCTGAGGGCAGGTGATTTAGGAAACACAAAGTTACTGGAATAGTATTTTACATCTGCAGGGAAGATGTCCAGATGGCGCTGGGCATGCACCTTTACCACTTCTACCAGACATACAGTTTGCATGATTGTTTGCTATCCACAGATTTGGACCTCAAAACTCAGGTCCAGTCCCAGATTTGCTCCTATCAACAGAAACTTCTTCCTCAGATTCACATCTTTATAGTCAGAGGAGGGGATTAGCAATTGTGAAGCCTCCTTGAACAGAAAGAGAAGTCAGTGGCTTCTCTTCAGAACTCTGCAGGCAAAAGACAGACAGACAAGATGCCCTGGCTGGGTGATAAAAAGGCAAATGATGTCAAGCTGTAGCAAAGTTAATACAGTGGCAGGGCCCAAGAAGGTGTTCTTCCAAGGACCAGTGCCCTGCTCTGGGACCTACGGAGGTCTCACCTACATACAACACTGCCTCAGCCAGGTCATTCTCCAGGCCCGAATGGACCACTGGAGAATTTAATATCTGAGAGGCCATCACAAGGACAAGATCCTAGGTTCTTCTAGGAAAATTCTGGTGTTTGCCACTTCATGGGGGAAAATGGTATCCCAGGGTTATTTCTTCTCTTACAGCAACTGAGGCTTCTCACCTCTTTTCACCCTCCAAATACAGAGCTGGGTTTTCCAAAACACAAGTCACAACACAGTTAAGAAGGGCTAAGAAGAAAAAGCTAGAGAAGCAAGAATCCCAAATGGGTTTCACCTAGAGGCAAGGGACAAAGGCAGTGCTATTGGATAACTTTATCAACATTATTTCACAAGATTCAAAAAATAGGTCAACCTGTCACCAGAGAGATTGAGAGGGATTAGTTTAATACCAGTGTGTCCAAGTAAAGGTCAGAGAAAGCTCCTCTGATTTACGAAATTAAGACGGATTGTATGGCCATTAGCAAGTTGTTTTCTTGGACGATATTTGTATGGTTGTCTAGGTGGGTCTGAAGATGAGGCAGATGCCACTCAGGAGAGCCTAGGATAAGAAAGTTTGCAGCAGCTCTTGGAGGCAAATTTCCAAGCCATGGATTTAAAAGGTAGGGTTGCATGGACTTGCCTGGATTTACAGAGTGAACCTGCCAAACATTTTGTTGCATACGTTTGTAACACAAACCAAGATCTGTGTATGATCCAATCGGAGGCTCCCATATTATGTTGGGAGGATGACATCAAGCAGCAGGCCTTTGCAGCATGCCATGAGATCAAAACTACTCAGAGAGCAATCCTTGGAGGAAACCCAGTTACAGAGTATGCTACAGCATCAGACTTGCTGTGCTGTCAAGAAGAGTCTTAACTCTTGGGCTACGATGATTCATCTTTGTCTGCAACCTCTAACATTTCCCACCTCCATCTCTGTAGACACATTAGTAGAATTCATTCACAGCATGTAATAGCCAGGGTGGATGAACTGGCATGGTCCAAAGTCCTTCTAAGCCCTTCTCCTGGCCCACAGGCAAGGGAACCCTATTCACAATTAGTTGAGAAGAACTCAGAATAGCTCCAGAGCACCTAGGAACAGCCTCAGGTGGAAAAATGAAAATATGGAAGAGTTTGCTTTCTCCCTAATGCTCCACTTTACAAGCTGGTTTGGGCTGTACCCCAACCTTATTTTTGTCAGGAAGGACCAGTCCTTGCTCACCGCAAATACTCTTCTGATCAGCCGTCAGAGAAGTTAGGCAGGGCTCAAAGAAAAACAGCTGTGCGAGTCTCTCCTCTCTCTTCCACACTCCCTGCTTTCAACACCTGCCTCCCCATCCCAGCGCTCCCATAGCAAAAGCTAAGCAGAACCTCCTCTAGACCCAGGTTATCCCGAAACATCGTACAGTAGTTTGTCTGTAGTCTCTCCCAGCTCGCTCAGTTAAGAGACAGAATGGACGCTTGGTTTGTATCAGCAACCCTGGCTCCAATGCTAGGAATTAGGGTCCGCCAATTAGGCAACGTGCTGAGGCTTATCTCTGTGTCTAATCACTAATAAAGTTGCAACCTGGTGCATTTGTACTGTATTAGGACTCACTCAACAGCATGGGCTTTAAGGTCATTTGCTTCCTCCAATCACTGCTAGGTTTAGGGTAGCGGGCGTGCCTTACCCCTGGCAGATCTCGCTCCTGCTCCCACCGTCAGCAGAAATCCAATTATGGGGACAATGGGTCCCAGCCCGCCAAGGCTGACAGGCCTGTCCGACATCCCACCCCAGCACCCCTTCAACAATGGCTCCTTTTGTTTCAGCATTGCTATTGTTTGTGATTCTCTCGCATCCCTGGACACAGGATAAAGAGCAGTGTTTGCAGAGATGTTTATGAATGAGGTCTCAGAGCACACAGTGCAGGAACACAGGGCTTGATCGGGGACAAAAAGGGTCATGGTTTCTAAACGCCACACCAAGATTAAAGCATTAAAGATGCAATATGCACTAGTCAGGAATGAAAACTTACGGGTGAACCAAAAACAAAAAGTGAAATCCTAGCCCTTCCAAAGTCAAGGGAAGTTTTGTCAGGACCTCAATGGAGCCAGAGTGTTTCTCAAAATACTTATACTAAGCAAAATACCTAGCAGATCCTGTGGCTTTACAACAGTGTTTTGAAAAGATCTGACATCATATTGATTTCCAAAGGGGAAAATAAATAATTTTAGCTTAATGAGAATGTTTCCTGATTAAAAATGTAGTAGAAAGCCACAGTAAATAGTAGGATCCAGGCCAAACAAACTAGAGGAAAAATACAAGCTAATAAAATTTAAATTAGTTCCCCTCATGCCATAGAAAATACTCCCGTTAAAGTCTGATGTTCAGCTGATGCAAAGAAAACTTCAAGCTAAGTTCATCAGCAGGAAAGACCTGTGTCTTGAGTTAGAGGTTTCATTTCGATTTCTAAGAGCCTATTAGAGCCAAGTCAGTTTTGCAATGAAAAAATTTATCAGTGCTCAGGAAGCTGATGAAGTTAAGGTCAACTTCTAAAACACCTTCAGCATATGAGAACTAAAAGTCTTTTTAATATTCAAGCCAGCTGCAGCCAAAACCCCAGCTCTCTTAGCCCCACAAGGCCTTCTAGGGATAAAGCCAACTGCAAGGTCACACTGGAAAGTGCCCTGTTCATGAAACTCTGCTGAGAAGAAGAAGATAGTAATATTGCGAATCCTTTCTAGCCTTTAAAGAGTAGAGGTAGATGTATAATTGCATTCAGTGAAACATCATATGGTAATAAGCAGCAATGGAACAGCCAAGTATAAATCTCCCATTCACTAGTGTCGCATGTATAAATCTATTTACCAAGGATTACTCTCTAGCTTCTACCATAATAAAGCATCAGGAAAATGTCTTGTGTACAGCTAGCAGAGAAGGGATTCTGAAAGGCAGCAGGCTGTTCTTCAGAGGGACTTACTGTAATTAGCCATCCTGAGAGTTTGTTACAAATATGATATTAAGTGCCCGCTGCATATTTGGTATGCTTGCTTGGGTTTGGGGGTTTTTTGGTTTTGCTTTTTTTTTTTTTTTTTAAATAAGACTTCCCTCTTCGCCACAAAAATGTTGACAGACATAGGCTTTAGTATTACACCTATAAACAGGGTCCAGAGTTCAGTGAAAGAACCACAACGGCTCTTTCGACTTAGACTTTGGATCAGGTTGTAATTTATCACCACCATTTACAAAAGGATGTTATTTTGGCCTAGTTTCTGCTCAATGTAAATGTTTTATGTAGGCTAATCCTGGATAAATATCTGTTTTCTAGATCTTTCACTGCACATTATGGGCTGTATTAGAAAGATTAAGCACTGCACAGTCAACTAAGAGCCTTTCTATAGAGTGCTCCAGCTCCCAGTTCCGCAAGGAAGCCACATCACACGTCACTGAAATACTATGTGTATCTGCATCACTATGCTTTGCTTTGCCAAAATCTCCTGCCTGTCACCTTTGTTATTTGTAGCCCCGACCAAACAGTGTTTCAGAAAAGCTTTTGTTCTGAGTTGATGAGCTAAGGCTAGATTGTGTTCAAACAGTAGCTGGGTAAGGAACAATCCCATGCCAACATAGCATTTTACAGAACAGAATCAAACCAAAAACATGGGCTGTTCATATGGGACAAGCCAACTGTTTTAATGCCATTTAATTCAGAGAGATAGACTTCTTAAGCACAGCAATAAACAGAACACAATTTTAGCTCCAGAACACATAATGTTCTCCTGACTCTGCTTCTACGAATGACACGTAAGAAAGGAATACTGATATACCAGAGACCTATACCTGGAATATATTATCCCAAATGACTTGGGTAATATACTTCACCACACAGTTCAAATCTTTCCTTTCTTTCACTTATGACTCCAGCTGCCATTCAGATGCTTAGTATCAATTCTATCGAAATCAAACTACCCTCTCCATACCCACATGGTCACAACAACCTGAACAGCACAAGACCACGAGCCAAATTCAGCCTTGGTATAACGCAACTAACTGGATGTAAAAAGCCTCATAAAAGGGCCTTCCTCCATGCAATAAGATCTCAAAACTTGAGATCAGTCTGATCTGCATGTGGAGAGACAGAGAGTAAACAAAGCAGTAGCCTCTGAAAAAAATGAAAATCTGTACCTTTTTTCAAGTGCCAGCTAGCTTATTATTGCAGCTTCCATCTGCCAACAAAGTAATAATCAACCACAGGTAAATCTTCCTAGGAAACTCCCCAATCCTTTTCAGATAAAAATACTGAAGAAAATACAGATGTATTCTCTTGTTTCCAATATCCTCATCGCAGAGCTTCCACTACTAGTCACCATCCCACCCAACTCGGAGCTCATGTTTTAGAAAGTCCCATGACGCAAATCTGCACACATCACAAGCATTCTAGGATGAATATCTGAAGAAGCTCCTAGAGAAAAAACTGCGTATGCTCATCACAGTGCTTGATCCCACCTTCTTTGCAGGGCATTTTTCAGAGGCATCACTCTCACTGCCCTTTGACACAGGCAATTATCTGCTCCCAATCCAGGCTGACCTCACATTCCTTACCCACCTGAAACTCCCATGTAAAGATAACAGGAGTTTTCACTCGCATTAGCTTAGCCTCTTTGTTCTGGACAAGGAAATGATATTCATAATACCCTAACTGATTTCATTTCAGTAGAGGATTAGCTGCAATCTTTGTTGCTGTAGAACTTGGAGGCAAGCAAGCAACTACTGTCAAATAATTGCAATGCTTTTTGCTTTACAATGGATACCCAGAGGTTTGCATAAACAACCCTTTTGCTAGATTCAATCTGCAGTAAATTACAGTGCATACCCCAGATCTACTTAGAAAGCCTACAGAGTCCTGTAGATAAGGCCCAGGACTGAAGGTCGGAAGATGAAAGCTCTGCTGCCTGCTCTTTGCATACTTAGGCTAGTCAACATCCAAACCCTACAAAAGGGGAACAATGCTACTTCCCAGGCTTATTTATATGCGATGAGGCCAAACTCATTAACGTTTACAAAGCACTTCTAGCCTCCTTGTCTGGAAGGAGTTATACAACCATAAAGTATTATTCATGCTGTTCTAAGGCAGAAAAGTACGTATTACTGCAAATCCAGCAGTAGCTTTTCATGCACCATTAAGGTTTACTACACAGCCTTAATCTAATCATAAGCACTTCAGAACCCAGATCTGTCATTCGAAACATACAGATCAGACTTCATCACTGAATAACCAACTGGGTCAACTATATACAGCACAGGACACACATGAACATTTTTTCTCATTTATATCACACATCTTCAAATGAACCACGTGTATTTTCAAAACTCCATCATAATTGGTTTTCCTGCCATCTTGCCTTATGTCCACCCAGGATTTCAACAGGTTCAAAACTCAGGTACTACATGTGTTTGCACAGGTTTGAAAAGCAGAGATGGGAAGAAGTGCAAGGTTCAGGTCTACACACTCTCCAGCCGTTACAGCGGAAAATGGTTCCTTCAGGCATCTTTTTCTGCCCATTATTTTTATTGGATCTCCTTTGCTTGCAATTCTGAAAATGTATTCATAACTAGTGGTAGACTTGCTTTTGACTTGCTGATCAAAATACAATCTTTATACCTCCAGGCACCATCATCAATGCTGCGCTGGAGGGAGTTCAATTCAGTTCAATGAAATCAGCTGTTAAAAATAATAGCTCATTCCGAAACCGCATCTTTGGACTCATTTATTCCATCTCCTCCTTCAGGCTGCTGCTGCATTCCTTTCCTTTGGCCACCAGTCTCATCTTGAGCTGGGCAGGCAATTCCTGCTCCCCAGTCCCTCACCGCCAGCTCAGCACGGGGGCAGAAAGGCAGCACAGGGAAGAACAGCCCCTTGAGCTCAACTTAGGTTCTCCTCCCAACTGCCCTCTTGCTCTCTACCCTCTTGCAGCAGGTCTCGGAGCTCAGCATCCCCACAGTGCTCTATGCCAGGCCACATGCTCCACGCTGCCCAGCCCTACCCTCAAGCTCTGCAGGTGTTGTTTTTGACAGAACAACATTATCCCTTGCCTTTGATATGGTTTAGGTTTAAATGCAGATACGAAATGTCTGGTTAAAAAGAAAGGTCAAATTCAAGTATTGCCATCCTTAAACATAGCATGTTCATAGAGTTTTACCCTTTAGGGAACATACCAGTTCCAGGGCCAGCTCCAAGCCTTTCCCAAAACTATTGCACTTTCCTCACTTTGGACTGCAAAAAAACTTAGTCCTCTAATTTTCTCCAAATAAGGCAGAAAATAAGGCAGAATGAAAGGGCGCAACAGCAGATTTTCCATCTGAAACCTTCCCCATCCAACCTGGCCAAGATGCTAGAATGGGCCAGAGTTCAGGGACTGAAAGGAAAAACAGAAACCTTTCCATGCAGGGAACAAGTGAATCAGCTGCTGTTTATGTGATCTGTTCCTCATCTTGCAGGACTCAGAGCAGACTTGTCTCCACGACTATGGGATCAGAAAGCTCGTTACACCTAGGCCTAGGCCATCACTGATAGAGGGCATTTACAACTGTGTAGCAACACTTTCTCAGGTACACAGCCACACGTCCAAAATTTTGGAAAATTAGCCAGTCACATTAGATACTGCCAAGAGCAAAGTCTGAACTACTTTCACAGCATTTAATATTCTAAAAGTGCTGAACACCTGCCCTTTGAACAGAAGATGTCCTTCAGTATTTCAGATGCATCCCCGAAAGCTCAGATGCTCAGATCACTTGCCGTTCGGCAAACTCTTGGCCTACCATTGTAGAGCCAACGCAGGAATATGACTTGTGCGCTCTCCATGCGTACATATACACCCTCCTGTAACTCTTCCTCGCATTGGGCATTGCATGCTATTTTGTTACCAAAAGCTCTGCTTACACATAAAAAGAAACACACAAAAGTGGATAAACACATAGCTTTAACTTTAAGCACGGATTAAACAACACGGCTGTTTAAAAGAATGTTCTCTTAAGGAAGGAACTTCCAGAGGAACTTAATTATGCGTCCTAGGGTTAATGAAAGGATTTGCGTGATCCAGTTTCTCTTCCTTACTACCATGCAAGTGAGTGATGGATGTGATTGAATACAACAATGCACTTAACCCCCCAGGATCTACCTCTATGATTTTAAATAATTAAGTAGCATTCATTTGGGGCGATCCCTTCTTCCCCCCCGCTGCTTAGCTTTACATATAGAAAACATTGAGTGTACAAGGCAAACAACAAATAGGAATATAATTAGTCCTTTCGAACCAAGATGTTGTTTAACTTAACTAATTGAAAAGAGAGAAAGCAAAAGCTTGCACTGCATGGCTAGCAGCTAAGTTATAAAATGTCACTTTTCTGAAGTTCGTACTCCAGTAATTATCTTTTATACATAGAACAGTGACTCATAAATCTGCTTTTTCATAAAAATCCTCTACAAAACAGTCTGTAATAAAAGAGCTCCTCCCCCTCCCCCCCCTTTTTGGTCCACTTGAAGCTGAAACAAGGTCTTTATGATCTGTGGGAGTGGAAAGTCATTAGGGTTTCAATTCCAAATGAAAATTAAGGCTTTTAACTTCCCATACGACTCATACTGACAACCTTTCATACATAATTGCCTAGGAAGAGTTACTGCGGTCTTGTCACCCTTCTAATGATTTGCTGATATACTGACAAATAGATCCTCCCTATGAATTCCACTATGCAAACGTGAACAAAAGCCAAAGGTGGCTAAGAAACATTGGGTTCACACACAAAAGTGACTTTGATGACTTTTCAGTCAGGGCTTACTAGGAGTTACCAAATTAGTGGAGTCAGAAATAGAGCAATCAAGGGATCAGGTAAGAATTCAATTGGAAAGAGGAAAGGTGTCTTTGGCAATTACAGCAAAGACATTGCTGCTTTGCATTGAAACAGAGTGATGTGACAACAAGGACCCGTTTCCTTCACAATTGTGGTTCCGTACCTTAGCCTAAACTGCACTAGGCTATTAGATAAACATTATACGCATTTTAAAGATATACATATATATATATATAATGTGATACTGAACTAGGTAACACAGAAGGGATGAGCTGAAACAACAAATTCTATCCCCACTCTCTGAAAGATACGGGGGTAACTCGTTGCCCTGATAATGCTGTGACAGCGGTACCATCTTTCTGCACTTCTCTTACCTAGGTCTCGCTGTGCAGAGGCAAACACTGCTCTTTCTCTTTTTTGCTCTTTGTCTTCTCATCTGGGAGGCAATTCTATTATTTGACATGCTTCTTTCTATTTTTGATTTGTCTGTTCATAGATCAATACCCTGCTGTCCCAAGAGGTAAATACAATACAGAAAGAGGCACCCCAACACTTAAAGCCCTTCAACTCCAGTAAAGTTGAAACAGGATTTGAAGCAACTCCAAAACTGGGAATTAGAAATGTCTGGAGTTTTAGTTACTAATAAAGGCTAGGGCTGCTCCTTCCCTGCTGGCTCCAAATAATTCAAAACCTGTGTTGTTTGTTATCACTGGTATCATAGCAATGGTTAGAGGCCCCAACTGAGGTAAGGGTCCAGTCCTGCTGAGCACTGTACAAACATATTATAAATAACCCAAAGAACTATACAAATAACTTGGAGAAGACACAGGAAATATACTATCCTGGTTCTATAAAAGGAGAACCACAGATTGCATGATTTGCCTAATATTGCATCAGAAAGACATGGTAGAATGAGAAGCGTACCAAATCTGAGTCCCAATCCAGTACTGTAGTTACAAAACCATCCATCCTTCTTTTGTTATCTTAAATCTTAAGCCTAAAAGGATACAGTCTTAACTGATCTCATACAAGCAGGGGACTGTATTTTGTTACAAGAGACCAGGAGACAAGCACCAGAGAGAATACTTCCAGATAAACCGCTCAGCATCCGAAGGCAAACAGCTATACTAAAATAGAACAATTTTCAGAAGACGGTTAAATGCATTGAGCTGGTTATCATTCACTCACATGCAGCTATATCAACATGGCCTGGAGGACTGAAAACTGCAGACATAATTATATCGCAAAACTGGAACCTTTAGCCACTCCAGAAGAGCCATCTCCACAAACAAGGCGTGCGTTATCGTGTTTCAGGACATCAAAGCGGAATAAATGTGCAGGCTTTAAAAAGTGATCTCCATGTTTTAAGAGGTGTAACAAGCAGTTAAGAGGTTGAAAAGGGAAAACTCTATGAGGAAATTATACTGCAAACATTATCAGAATTGGAAGTTGCAAAGCCTGCTGTACTGGCGGAAATACCCAACTGGTCTGCAGCCTCAAAAATAAACATCGCAACTAAAGGACGGAGTAATTGAAATAAAGAAGGTTGAGTACAAAACGTGTATGTAACAGCAAAGGACAGAGGTATCAGCAGTCTGCAAAGCAGCAGACAACTGCCTCACCCCAGCGCCGGGTTTGAGCTGCAATCAGGATAATGAACAAGGGGACACTCTGTCAGAGTTCTTCACAATATGTCATCTTCGTGTGATGCATGGGTCACTGGTGAAGATCATATAACCTATGAGTACGTATCACATTCAACAGCAAACAAGCTTTTAACTCAGTGGAAAGGAATTAAAAGCTTCACAGATCCAAAGCAAAGATCAAAGTTATATTCAGCTGCTGGGAAACACACAAATATGAGACGGCAAGCCCCAGTAACGGAGATAAGAAACAGAAACCAAGAAGACAAAAGAATACTGTGCATCACAAAAGTGCTTTAAGATCATACATGAAAAAAGTTTTTTTCTTAATACCTTTGTTAGGAGCTGAAAAAGATTCAGCATCAACTAAAATGAGTAATTTTTATTACCAGTACTCTGTCAGCATCTGACCATACTATTCCAGCATAAAAGGGTAGACTGGTATGTAGGTTTTCCTGAAGCCACTTCTAGTACATCATGCTGAAAACAAAAATGGGAGGAAACCAGTGAAAACGTCAACATGACAATCATGACTAGCTGCATGTATATGAGAAGGGGTAGTCCTCTGGCTAGACAAAAATCAAGTAGACTACTACCTCAATAGGACAGATTATGTCCGTTTGTGGAGATCAAAGATATTATGAACCTCCTTTGCATAAAAGACTAAAACAAGTGTGTAGAGTCTAGGTCTGAACTCTCTTCAAGTAGTACAGTGTCTCTGCATAACTTCACTGAGCACGGAGAAAGACCATATTGCTAAGCGGTCTACAGCCAGATACAAAGTCACAGTCATCCTTCAAGGAGCACCAAGTGACAGAAGTGGCATTTATAGGATAAGACATTATCAATAAGTGTCACAGAGTGAATGAAATGTACCTTAGCAAGTAAAAAACTGCACATGAAAGATGGATACAAGCCCTCCAGAGAATGTTTAGCACTTAATGGAGAGTCAGAAACCAGGCATGCAGGATTTAACCTTGCATTTGTGATACTCAGCAACCTGTCTGCAGATGATCAAGGGTAGAAGATGTGGCTGAGGACAGTTTTTAAATCTAGTCAGTCCCAATAGATCAGACAACGATATTGACAGCAAACCTCTTGCTGCAATGGTTTCCATAGAAATATTAAGCTTTGGGGACTGGACATCCTGTAAAGCTTACTTTTTCTTTTTCTTTTCTTTTTTTTTTTTTTTGAATAATGGGTTTGTTTTTCTTGATCTACTTAAAGAGATTCTTTTATCTGCTCCCTTCCTTTCTGCGGCACCCTCTGTTGGGACAGGACAGAGCAGCATCCGCTCCATACTCTTCATGTCCTGCCGAAGCAAGGCTCTCACCACCAAACAGCTCCATTTCGTTATTCCAGGAAAGTACGGGCAGGTCAGACAGTGCTGCCAAATCCACAGGCACAAGTAGGCCTGGAGCATCCTATATGCTCCAGGGACAGTTTGAAGCAGCAGTGAAGGATCTACTCTCCTGTCTCCACCTCAGCCCTGCTCCATCTCCTTGCTCCACAAACTCCTTTGGCTTTCTCCCACAAACATTCAAATGCCACTGACTTTTCTGCATGAGAATGAATCCCCAGCAGACAGGGAAGTTTGGGGATGAAATGGGGGGAAAAGGAGGCAATATGCAGTCTTGAGTTTCACTGTCTGGAGTTGGGGGACAGAGCAACGGCTGAAAAGCTATTCAGAGCATTCCAGATTTGATTGAACTAATTCTGCCGGCAAGCCTGGGATGACACAACTGCTTAGGGCATATACCGTCTCTTTCATTTGCAGCTTACAGCTGGTCAATGCCCCAGCCAGTTGCCATCTGACCGTAAGTCCATTACTCCTCCCTATTGCTCCCTCCCTTAGAGGCAATGTAGAGATCTCCCACCACGTCAAGACTACACAAATAGCTCCAAAGTTGAGGCATCCAGTCCTATGAACTTACAGAAGAACCTCACTGAACACAGTGGTCTAATTCCCATCAGATTTGGGGCTGCTTCATCCACACTGTCAGATCCCTAGAAGTGGATGGTCTGTAGTCACTTGCTAAGTCAAGTGATGCTACTTCAGTATTGTCAGCACACAGTGTTGTAGAGTGCCTCAGTCGCAAATCTAACTGATAAATTAACCTGTCAATAAATTAGTATCTACTACATCACGAACAACCTTTCAAAAAGCCCGTCTGCAGGAGAACCCACACGGAAGCTGACCGCAGGGCCTCCCTGGCCAGGAGGAGGAGGGAGGCATGACCAGGGCGACGGCAATTCCCAGCGGCGCAGCATCCCTCGGGTGCGGGGCTGCCTCTGCGTAACAGAAAACTGGAGAGAGGGCGGACAGGGAAGTACCCGCCACTCTCGCTCACAGTGACCTTCCCCTGCCCGCCAAGCCGCAGAGCAGAACCACTCATGAATACGGACCTGCCGTATCAAGCACAGACCTCGATAACCTGAAGCGTGAGTTGCCCAAAGAGCATTTAAACTCTGCAGCCGAAGGTGGGTCAGACCATGTCAGCATTATCACCCTTCCTCCAACCCCGTTTCGCACACGGCTGGACTGCGCATTACCTCAGCAGGAAGCGGCGAGGTGAGCTCTCAGCAGAGCTGCCTTCTCGCAGATGCCGACACTGCGCTCTTTCGCTAGAGCAGGTCATTGCTCAGAGACCTAAGGAGAAGTCACTACAAGCGAGGAGCTCTCTGAGAGGGGCAAACACCAAGGCAAGAAGCAATTTAAGGGAGGGAAGACTGTACATATGCCTCTAGGCGTGGAGACAGAGGTAACCTGGCATAAATGGTCTCAGCCCAGACGTGAGCAACTATAAAAGTGTTCAAAATAACCTGTACCGCAGCCTTCAATTGCCATGGTGATAAATGTTTCCTAATGCCTAAGAACAGCTGAGTCCTGAACTCCACATACCTCATTCACTAACAAAAGCACTCATTATCAAAAAAAAAAAAAATTACAAATGAATTGTGGCCATTTTAAGCCTTCCTCAGCTCAAGGGCTGCTTTACACGCTCCCGTTTCAATGGGGAGCACTGCGCTCGCACAACTGTTAATTCAGAAGATGGAGCTAGCTTGCTTTTCGCTTCACAATTCAGTAGGCAACAGAAAGACAGATTCTCTGAGACAGTGTTACTTTTTCTGCCAGGAGTTATCTATTTGCAGAAGTGGGTCAACTTCCTCTTGGTGGACATGTTAGTGTGCGAGTGCCTAGCAGCGCTGCCTGCAAATTTCTGCCCGCTCCACGTGCGGGGGAACCTCTGCACATAACTATTTCTGGCAGCCAAGCGTTTCATGAATTGCAGCAAGTTAACCACAAGGGGATGATGACATTTGGAGACAGGGCAGGATGAATTCTGGCTCGCAGACAAAAAGTCAGGTTAAAAATACAGAATGCAGTCGCAAACGTAGCCAATCGCTGCAAAGCCTCAGGAAAGCTGGATACATGGCCCCAAACCTCCCTTGCTCCACGAGGCCGCCGCCACCGCCGTGTGTTTTGCAGCAGGAAGCGTTACAGCTCGATTGTGAGCATGGGAAGAGCTTCAGCATTAATTAGCCTTCTTGGGGTCAAGTATCTGCAGCGGGTTTGTAAATCTTTTCATTTGCCTTACACCACGCCTCAGGACATACACACACCAAACATTTTTGCCCGTTTAAGCCTCTCACCCACATCATGCCCATCAATGAGATCAGCCACTTTCTATCTTTATTCTGCTTCCAGAGCATCTCCAAAGACCAGCCCGAACACAGGAGGATGTCGCAGGAACAGTCCGGCGGGACAACATCAGCAGGCGCCGCCGTGGATGTGTTTGAGTGAGACACGAGCGAGCGAGGCCACAGCCCTGCCCCTTCCCAGGCTGGGCCAGGAGAAAGCGATGCTAGCACCATGCCACCACCAACTGGTGGGCCCGCCTGCCCTTCTCCTTCATGGCCCCATGGCTCCACCAAGCATTAATCCTCAAGCTTTTAAAGGACACCCTTCTCCTAAGCCTCATTCAGCATTAGTGTTCATGCCCCTCTTCTTACATACACACACAAATAAAACACATGCCAGGGCTACATTTTGGGTTCCCATGCCATGCCTGCCACTTAATTAGATCACCATTTAATTCAATCCTCAGCTTTATTCGATGAAATGTCTCCAGAGGACCAAATCATGTACATTTAACCAACACAGCTTATTCCCCTTATTTTGATTGCGTTTGACAAATACAAGTGGATAATTCCATCAAAGGCCCATAGAAAATTGCCTTCTAATCAATACAAGTTCTTTCCTTCAACAGGACAGCTGAGAGCAAAATGTCTCTTTAGAAAACTGAAAGACTAAAACAAAAGAAAACCGCAGGACTACAGAGTATATATTTCCAGATAAAGTCCAATTTACGTACCCAGTTTAAATGTCACAAGCCTTCTTTTCAAGGATATCAGCTGCCCTCAAGTTTCAGAGTCTAAAGGGCTAGCACACATTCAACACCTGAGCAGGGAGGGAGATAGAGAAATGACAGTGAAAAAGATACCACAAGCTGAGCTCTCCAAAACTGAAGCCCCTTAGATGACTGGACAACAACTGCTGGCTGTACGAAACTCAAGCTGTCATCTTAGTGTCTGAAATCTCAGCATTTATAAACCTATTAGCAGAGCTCAATAAACTTACAGGAGGGATGGAGGCAGGTATTTCTACAGAGGTCTTACATTTACTATATCAACCCAAGGCAAGTTTCCTTGTTTAATTACACGTAACTTCCATGTAGCTGCCTACAACACCAGAAATACTGTCACGTTAAATACAGCAGTATCAACAAAAAAAAAAAGTTAATGCAATGTGCAGAGGATAAAAAGTGCTATTGATACAAGAAAGATACAATTTTCTAAGTAGCCAAAACCCTATTCCACATCTTAAGGTTGGCAGGGGCCATTTAGCTCTGATACATCTCCCTTACAGAGAAGAGAGCCTTCTCTGATACGAGAGCCAGGCTGCTGTGCCTTCTCGGCATGGGACTGCAAGGAGTGACACCTGACATGAGGGAGAGAAATGATATCCTGCCTTTCAGCAGGGCTAGCACAGCTGCATTGCAAGAATGAACAACGGTCACCACGACACCTTGACCAGGATTAATCTTGCCTGACTTTAGATGATTATCTATGAACTAGTTATCTACGCTGCCTTCCCATCAGGGGAGAGAAAGGGCATGTTCAGCGTGCAACTCTCCTCCTCCTAGGGTAGGTTGTGTGAATCGTAACATGGAAGTGTCCCTCTCTCCCCACTGCCTATAAAGGGAGCCCAAGGTGTTAAAGTCTGTACTGTAAATACCTCAAGTTAAATGAGTTGAACCTCACTCTTTACTTCTGCCCCTGTATCTTCTCTTTTCAGAGGCCTCACTAATGTGTCCCAGTAAATATTATGTATATTGACTATAAATACTCTAATAAAAAAGAAAAAAGGACTTTGGCCCAAAGGGTGTGAGAAGAAGAGGAGAAATAAGTACAGATGTGGCTGCACATCAGATCATTATCAACCCACAGGGAACAGCTACTTCTCTTTGCCACCATTTTAAATGTAATATATTGTATCCTCTAGGTAAATATGTGGACATTTACAAGTGGGAATCAATAGAACTAGAGAACTTCCCACCCCCTCACCCAGAGAGACCATTCTTCTTCCACTGGAGCAGAGAGCAGTGATAGGCCATTTATTAATGCCTCCGCCACAACGGGCTATCTGCTGTGTCCATGGCTTTCCTACACTTTCTGACCACTCCTGGTTTCAAGTGTTGATGTTCTTACGAATGTTTTTTAGAAACCTATTCATGCTGATAAATATATTAACATTTCATTCAAGTGGAATAAAGTCAAGGAGACACTGGAAACAGCATCAATAATTTTGGGAACCCAGAACAAACAGCTTTAGTGGAAGACGAATGAGAAGTTCTAAAGACAAAATTTAGCTGATGAAGGGAAAAATATTAATGCCTGAAAGCCTTGCATGCACTGGATTTTGTCCCAGTTACACATCAGCAGCTAGCGTGTTTGTATCACTCCAGGCTTGTAGTGTAGGCGAGGAAAGCCACAATTCGCACTTACGCTTGTCTCAAGGCAGCGTTAAACTGGACTGGTAAAAATCACACCTTGCCTGCCCGCAGTACTGTCACAGCACTGGTGATGGCTCACCATGACTGGCACGGACACAGCCCCTGCAGACAAGGCTGACTTGTTCTGCACTGGCACCAAGGGCACATTTGCTCTTTATTATCAGCTCTCCAGTGTCCCAGATGTGCACACAAATCCTACTGAAGCCAATTGTCCTCCTTTAGATTGTTATCGGATAAACAGTCATTTGAGTCAGATCTAGAGACACCTAAAATCAGTGGAAGCATTTTATCTGGCGTCAGGGAACTTCTGAATCACTCCTCCCAGTTTTCCCACAGTCCAGGGACATACACTAAGGCACCTGAAGGCTTTTAACTTCCTGCAGGTCACGTTAATATGACCCAGTGCAGCTCTTCTCTTTTATTGGAAACTTTATTCTGGCATAAAACAAGAAGTAGCAATGCCATTAGCTCCAACTGGGCTGCCTAAATCTGGAAGTTTGGAAAGACCATGCCCATGCACGTAGACTCCTGCTGTGCACACAAAGTATAAGCCCAAAGCACTCGGGCAAGCAAAGCATAGCAACTGTGCCTAGATTTCTGTCCTGGATCTGTGGCTAGATTTATGGGAACTGTGACACATTGCTCAATATAGATGTAACTGCCCAGTTCCCATCATGTAGCTTGAAGGTGTCTCTATCTCTGCAGTCAAGCTCCCCTGCTTATACGCCAGTAAGCAGAAAACGGAAACTTTCAAGCCTAACAGACTTCCCCTTAGATCCCAGCACAATATCCAGAGCTGCGTAGGATTATATGTGTCATCCAAGATTAGCTGATTTCACACTATCATTCCTCTTATCTTCCATGAGCAGTTACTTGGTCATCAGGTTCCAGGTACTGGCTTCCAAAATGCCAGTTATAAGAATAAATAGACTTTAGAAAAGAGAAAGGAAGATGGATCACAGATTCTTTTTTCAAAAACCCTGACGGGTACCATTTATATTGAATATACCTTACAAATTTAGAGTTTCAAGTCCATAGTCTCACCTTGGGTCAGGTCACTGGAGCCAATAAATCAAGTCCTGGCTTACCAACTCACTTCAAAAGGATTGTTCAAGAGGAAGGAAGGAATATTTAATCCACCTCTGCTTGCCAAGATTTCATTAAAAAGCTACCTTCCTAGGAGCATTTAACAGTTGCCATGCTCTTAACTCCTTCAGAAAAGCATTAAACAAGTGAAAACATCCTGCTTAATACCTAGAAAAGCAGAGCACCGCATGAAGCCTTAGCAAAAGGATACCACTACCAGAGGAAGTAAATTTTATGATTTTCTAGTTTCCTATAGTACATAAAGTCATATAGTAAATAGCTCACCATACCTCGCTCTTATCAGTTGTCTAAGGCTTCCGCTGTGTTCTCTTAGTACAGACGCTAAATTCTGCCCTGGATTTGTCTCCATCCTCCAAAAGAAAGCATGTGAGGGCTGTTCATTAATGTATTAGTTGTGCTGGCCAGGCAGTTTCTGGTTTATCCACTAACAGTGTTTTACAGAAATGAGGCAGGAGCAAAGCAGGCTGAATTTTGTAACCTATAAATGAAATGCCACTTTCTCCTCTGCCTCCCTTCCATTCTTACCCACAGAAAAAAATTCATCAGCAAAAGAGTAAAAAAAGGCTAAAATACAAACTGCACCTTCATGCACTGAAAACAGAGAAGGTGCTAGGAGAAACGGAGAGAATCCCACGCTGCAGGGGCTGCTCAGGGGCAGCTCCTCCACCGACCTGACTTTCTGGATTCTTTGTGTTCACCTGCCTTGCTCGTCCACATTGTGTCCCCAGCTTAATGGCATCCCGCGTGGTCCCAAGTAAGCCTCCTCGCCAGACTTCTTGCTGTCAGTCAAAAAGCGGCCAGATAAGCTTTGCATTTGAATACCTATTCACAGACTTTTCCAAAGGCACATTCAGGGAAATGGCCTCGCTGAATACTGATGCTATCTGAGAACAACAACTATTTAAATCATTTTACAGCTTCACTACCTAAATGGAGAGAATGGGCCTGTTTGCATCTTTACAAGGATTATTAGCTTAGAGTGTTGATCATATCTGCCCCATCCTCAGAAAGCCAGGCAGGCTGGCTGTAGAGTTAGCTTGAGTGCTTCCTACAGAGACCATCTTCCACAGCTCAAGTCACACACCCCTTAAAGCGAAGTCACTAAGTCACCAGGGTCACTTCTGAAATGTTTGTGTTAGCCCATACTGCTCCTTCATAGGCAGAAGCATGCGGAAGGTCGCAGAAGCATGCATGGAAACATATGCACGTGCACATGCTTTACCGCAACTCCCTGCAGTTTCCCTCTATAGGGGAACTAGACTCAGCTCTCAGTCATCTCCAGATGATGCGACTGGGCAAGGTCCCACATACAGCATTTGAGCACAGAAACAGGGACCAAGCTCTGCAAGCAGAGACCTTCCTCTTCATCCACACCAAAATAGCTGAATTCCAGGTAAAGCTTCCCATGGTGCCTCACTGGGTTTAAGGGAGAGCTCTGAGGCCTCAGCAGTATCTCAGATTCACAGGAGTCCTCGGTTAACAGCAATGAATTCAAGTCACTTTGTCCAAGAGAGCAGTGCAGTACCAGAAACGGATTTTGGTTTAAGGTTCATAGAAGAGAGCTGCAAGGCCCTTCTGTCCCAAAACAGTAACGGCACATTCAGTAGCTACCACATGCACTGTGGGCCTCTGTGAATAGCAATGCTTTACAAAAACAAAGTCACATCAGGAGCAGAAGCTATCTGCAAATTAACAAACAGGTTATTTCCAATTAATAAAACACTAGCAGAGGGAGAGAAGGAAACACATTTTTAACGATGCCTGCTGTATCCTGCAACCTCTGCTGACTGGGGATCACTGTTTAAACCAGCAACGCTGTCCACTGGATTAGGTGGCTGCAATGTCTCCAGCCATGAGCGGGGAAATACAGCTGCGGCAGCCAAACCAAGCATGGCAAATTCATCCATGAACACACCACCGGGCTGATCAGTGCTGCGTGGCCTCAGATCTCCTGGGGCACTGAGGACTTGCCATAAATCACCAAGACTAGGACCAGCACTCCTTGGTCCCGCCAAGACTACTGAAAGCTCTGGGAACTGAAGAAAGCACTACTTGGCAGTCACATCCAGCTGCTCTCCTCCCCAGCGCCCCGCCTGCCCTCTCATCTTCTCTCCCTTTAGACATTCAGTGGCCTCTCCTGCGGTGCAAGCCAGAGCCGAAAATCAGTCAGAGTCAATCTCCCGGGCTCTCCATCCCTGCTGGCTGGCTGACAGGACTGAGGGGGCAGTTTCTGTGCTTGGAGGAGGGAGATGTGTATCCCTGACTAAAGACTACTTCCCTCTGGTTGGAAAAAGGGCTTAAGAAGGCTGAAATTCCAGGAGTCATATCTAAGGATTTAGACTGGTACTTGGTTTGATTCCTGCTAACCCGCTCTTCCAAACTACTCCTTTTAAATGTCAAATTTGAAATCTTGTTGGTTTCCAGATTTCCCCTCTTCACCTTTTTAAAAGAAAAAAAATCTCCATTTTAAAGACATTCTGGGATAATCCAATATTATTATTTTAATGCCTGATCAGTATTATGACACTAGGAGAAACTTTGCTGGACTATACAGTGCCAGAGAAGGCTTGGCATGATTTCACAATGGAGCTTGTTTCTAACTTTAACGACTAGGCTGAACAAAATTATGAATGTCCCTTCGAGAGCAATCTCTTTGCTACGAACAAAGCTCCTATTTCTGATGGGGAGTGCGGGGAAGCCAAGTTTCACCTAGCCAAAATTGTTCAGCATGCAACAGCCAGCCTGTCCTGAGAGCCCAGGGAGCTAACAGGTGATGCTTTATGTGGCAGACCCAGACTTTAATCAATTGCTTCCAAAATCTCATACAGGCTTTAATCAGTCTCATGAAACTAGCTGGTAAACAAGCCAAATATAAAACAAAATCTTTAACGGGGAGAGGAGAAGGAGAGGAAGAAATCAATGTCTATGTAACTCTGAAAATACAGGCTCAGCCTGCCATTAAAAAAAAAAAAAGGCAAAAAAACCCCCCCAGAAACCCTCCAGATAAAAAAGCCTTCATCCCTCAACCCCAGAGATCAGTAATGTAGCCAAGGAGACTGCCCTCAGTGCAGGCACTGCAGAGTCGCTTGCCTCTGCACCAGGTGAGCACCGCCACCGCCCCGCACATGGGTGCACCTACCCAGTCCCCCCAGCTGCCTTGACTGCTCTTCCAAAGCCCTTGCGGTCACCAAGGACTGCAGGGGATGGGAACGGCTTGGACACAGCCCCCCAGGCATCTCTCATCCCACTGACAAGGGGGGATGGAGAGATCAGCACACGGCAGAGGGCAAAGTTGGTTGCACCTGCTGCAAGGGGAGTGAGGAGGGGGGAGGTTGGGGAAACGCTCACCGTTGAGGCCGTTGGGTATGCTCCGGTGGTGAAGGGGCGCAGACAGGTCATCCATAGACCTTCGCATGGCCCCAGCCTTGCTGTCGCCAGGCTTGTGGTGGTGGAGGTGGTGATGATGGTGGTCGGGGCTTCCTGCACTGCCTGTGCTGGAGGTGCTGCTCCCGTCCCCCACGTCCCTGGTGCCCGACCCACCATTGAGGTTGGTGAGGCTGGCCTGGCTGTCAATGGAGCTCCGCGAACCAGCCCCACTCCGCTCCTCGTCCAGCATGAGCACCATCTCCTTCAGCTCCACGTTCTCCCTCAGCAGGGTCTCCTGCCTTGCCTCCAGGTCCTTCAGCTTCTGCTGGTACATGCCCACCTCCTTCCACATCACGCTGGCCGTGTGCCTCCCGAACCGCTGCCATTCCCTCGACAGCTTCTTGCCTTTCTGCCTGTCGTCGTCCAGGAAGCAGCAGAGCTCCCTCAGCTCCTGGTTATCGTCCTGCAACTTCTGGTTCACCTCCTTCAGCCCGCGGATCTCGTGCAGGTGGAGCTGCAGCCGCCGGTTCACATCCTTCATTAAGTTGCCGTGTTCCACCATTAAGTTCATCTTTTCATTCTCCACTTTCCTCAGTCTTTTCACTAGCTCTTCCTTGCTCCACCTCAGCATTTCCTCTTCTGAAATTTTGCTCAGGTCTTCTTTAGACCCTTCCAGGGAATTTTTTGCCATCATCTGTGCCTAGAGAGCGTTTGTTCTTAAACAGTAACAAATGGTCCGGGTTATTTGGATTATTTTGTTCGCCTGATCTCCTGGGACTAAAATTTACCGCAGCATCTTGGGGAAGAAATACTATAGTTCTCCACAGAGCGCTGGGCAAGGGAAAACAGCAACGCCACTCTGGGTGATCTGCTCTCCCGCAGACCCCATAATAAAAAAGCAATCCGGAGGTGGAGGGGGGGACCAAGAACGAACAAAAAACCACGCACACGCCCTCCCCCAAACGGGGCTCGGGGTGGCAGTGAATCAGGAGGGAAGCGCTGCAGCCCACGGAATGAAGCCTCCAACAGCAATCGGTCAACTTACCCCGGGCAAAACAACTACGCGGCGGCCGGCCCCCGCCCCCAATTCGCTCCTGCCACTTGTTCCGCCGCCCCCCCCAGCCCGCCGCTCCCCGGCAAATGCGCGCAGAGAAACCGCACCATCAATCCGCTCCGGCGGAGCCCACCTCGCCCGGCACGGCACGGCACGGCCCGGCCCGCACGGAGACGTGGGGCCGAGCCCGGTGCAGCGGCGGCGGCTGTCCGCGCCCGCGGCGTGCGGCGCTGCCGAGGAGCGGTGCGAGGAGCCGGAGCCCTCCCGGAATGGCTCAGCCCTCGGGAAGGAGGAGACGGGCGGCAGGGCCGGGCTGGTCCCACCTCCTGGCGGGCCGGGAGGCGCGGCGCGGCGCGGCGCGGCCCTGCCCGAGCGGCGAGCAGGCGAGCGGGCGCGGCGGGCGCTGCTGCCGGCGGCTCGGCTCGGCTCGGCTCGGCTCGGCTCGGCTCGGCTCGCGGCCCCGGCCCTCCCCCGCTGCCCCATTGGCTGCCGGGGGCGGGCCGGGCCGGGCGCTGGCCGGACCCCGGTGCGCCGCTCGCCGCCGCCGGCTCGGGTTGCCGGGGCCGCGGCCGCCGCAGCCAATGCGGGGCCGCCAGGCGCCTTCAAACGGCAGGTACAAAGGGAAGGGCCGCGCCCGCCTCCCGCCGCCGCGCTGCTCTCCGCCGCTGAGCCCCCCCCTTCTTCCACACCGTTTTTTGTTTTCTTTTCATCCACCTTTTTTTCCTTGCCCTGCTTCCTCCCACCCCCCCGCCGCCGCCCCCAGCCGTGTGCGCGGAGGGAGCACCAGTCGGGAGAAGGGTGGGGTTGAATGGCAGGAAAAGGAGCTCGCCGCCCGGCCCGGCCCGGCCCGGTTCGGTCCGACCCGGCCGCGCTGTGTAACGAGCAGCCCCGGAGCGTCCGGGGCAGGCGGCGGGGCCGGGCCGGGAGCGGGCGGCGTTGCCCGGGGGTGCGGGCACGGCCGCCGCCCCGCCGCGCCGGGCTTTGTTCCTCCAGCCGCGCCGCTGCCCCGGCCCCGCTGCGCCCCGGGCTGCGGCGCGGCACGCCGCGCTCCGCTCCCCGTCCCCCCCGGAGCCGCCTTTGTGCCCGCGTCCCCTCCTGCCTCGGCCGCAGCCTGCAGGCTGGCAGAACCGCCCCAGGCTGCCCGCTCTGCTCCCGGGAGAGCTGTGTTCCTTCCGACACCGTGCGGGGATGCAGGAGCAAACAGCCTCTGAGGCACCCGTGCTTCTTATTCCTCACTCAAACCTGCCCAGCTTTTCATGGTCTTTACCGAGGGGTCTGCTCAGGAGCAGGCATGGCAGGGTGGCTTCTGTGCACAGAGCCCGGGAAAGGGCCCAGAAAGTTCACTGCGTTAAAGGAGATTTCCCAGGCAATATGTGGGCAGATTTCCTATATCCTTGCATCACATCCCCTGACTTTTAGTCTAATGCACATTTGCTTGGACTTCACTCTCTCTCTCTCTAGGCTGCTTTTGACCGATACCACATTGTAAAAATGAAACATGCACCAGGACAGAGACGTGCTGCCAGCTATTTCCTACTGAGGATCCTTACAAAGCCCTAGGGAATCGCCATCTTTCTGTTCCCAAGGAACCTCAATAAATGATTTGACTCTAAGGTTAACTCAGTGCAATCTCAGATTTCTGACCACACTTAAAGCTACTCAAGACACCCTCTAGCAAAAAACAAACATCACATATGATGCCAGAGCATGGGATGCAGAACACATGGCCTAGGCATAGAAGGGACATCAGTCCCGAGAAGGGTGGGGAATTGCAACCTTTGCCTGGTGGTGTTATCTTCCTAAATCTAAGTCAGTAAAGCTGCAGTTTCCTGCATGCTTTTCTGTGCGAATCTGTAGTCATTGGTTTCTGAACTGAGAAATATCCGTGGCAATATAAGACAACTGCCAGTTCCCCACTAAAGTAAAACAGCAGGACTTCTCCATTTCTGGTGGAGTTTACCCTCTCCATGGACATTGTTGGCCCCCCTCCTCTCCCAAAGTGGCTTTTATCCCAGATCGTAAGGGTAACAGGAGCTTGGGATAGAGAGCAGCCACCAGTTCACGTCAGGTGGGATATGCAGGTGCTCTCTGGTAACATACATTACAGATATTGTTAAAATGGGAGGAAGACAATTCTCCCTAGCACGTACACAAATCAAGGTAATTCCCTAGAAAGGAGGGGGTAGTCATGCCATTGTACAGAAGAGTGGTGAGGCCTTGCCTGAAATGGAGGTCTGCTTCTACTTCCCTCTAACAGGTCTCGGATATAAATATACTTGATTTTTGCATAAAGTGGCCATGGTCACCAAGTGGCCACAATCGAATCGGTACAAAATTAGACCGTGCCAAGTCTCCTGCTTCATGCCCCGCTGAGCCAGGCTGTTGGAAGATAACACCCTTTGCAGTGCGGTGCACTGCTGCAGCTCAGGGTTGCATCATGTCTAGAAGGCATTCAAGTGTTTTCTAAGCCAAGTCTTTTATTTACAAGGCTTTAATCACATCCTTCCCTACAGGAAGCAGAAAGTGCTTCTCCCAGACCCTCCCATGCGGTGATTTGACTAGCAGATCCCCAGCCGGTGCCTAGCGGGGAAGGAGGAGCCGAGTAGGCAGCAGGGGCGGAGAACCCTCTGGCCACCGCACCACCAATTCAGGTGTAGCTGTGTAGCTACACCTTAGAGGTGCTTGGCCCAGGCAGTGTCTGCCTTGTGTTTGCTCGATCTTTTTTCCCAAGAAGAGGTGTTTTTTCTAGCTGAAACTTTATGAAGTTTGAGCACCATTGATACCTCTGCAAGGAAGGAACCCAGCAGATAGGGGGGCTCCAAAAAGGAAGTGATGAGATTATTAATATCCACAGAGGAAGTCACTGTGATGATTAAGACTTGCTTTCCAGACTGAATGGGTATGTCTATGCTCTTAAAGTTAAAGGGCACAGATCCAGCCTGCCACTATCCACGAGGGATTTGCGGTCACTGTTGTGCCCCGTGAGCTTTGGACCTGCTGCGTTTGGGCATTCAGGCTCGGATGTGCTCTGGAGGTGGCATTGAAACTGCACGAAAAGATCTGCTGTCTGCCCCGATGACATCTGATCCTGACAAATATGCGGTGAAACAGTCATCTGTCAGGAACGAACAGAGAGGGCCAGGGTTAACAGGTCTGAGTGAATGAGGCACGAATCAGGTGGCCATCATGCCTCACCTATTCACTCTGTGACCTTCCCTCCGAGGTGGCTATTGCATTGCAGTAGAGAAAAACCTCTTTAGCTTCGAAGTGTGAGGCAGCAGTGTTAGCGCAGATGTGTAAAGCTTGGTAGGATCAGAAAGTGTCTGTGGCCTGGATTATATATGTGTATAGTGCAATGTTACGCTCAAAAACAAATTATGTATTTCAAGCAGATATTTAATCAACACAAATAATACACAATATTGGAGTATTTTTGATGGGCTTCTGCTTTTTTATTTACCGTTAACAAGCCCTATTTCTCAGTGTTGTTTGGAAGGAATTATGATTCTCCTGTGCCAGTTTAAGATGAAGAGTAACAGAAGTTCATAACATGCTACAGATTTGATCTGTTACATTTGGTCATGGCCACTTCTGCAGGCAGTGAGTGCAAAGCACTTTTAATATGCATGTTATCTTAATCTTTTTATTCCCATGTAATACAGCGTCAATCATTGAATCAAATGGACACTTTCACCCTCTTTAATCAGGAGTGAAAGTTTAAAGCATGATAAGAATTTTAGGAAAAAAAAATACTGGACAAAATTCCTCTTGATGATAACGCCTGAACTCAGCAGGTGACACAGAATGCATTTGATCCTTGATATTGTATAGTGATATATAACATCATTTAAGTCTTACCAAAGCATTCCCTCTACAGGGCTGCGTTAGAATTACAGAAAGCGCTTCCACCATTTGGATCTGCGTTGTTGCTTAGCCACCTGAGAGGGGTGGCTCTTGCAAAACCCACTCGTTCTTGAGGAGAAGGAGAAACTTTAGTGGGAGTGTCACATGACTTTGCTTTTCCAAGGCAGCATAGGAAGGAGTGAGCCCAAGTGCTGTAGTTGCTAGGTCACCCTGTGTTGCCCTGCACATCCTGGAGCCTGAGAGGAGAGGATCTTCTGTTCCCAATTCCTCACCACTTAGTCCATGTCCCTGCTCAAAAAGTAACTCCTGGCCTGCTGATGTGATGTGCTGGCCATGCTGTGTTGGCTCAGCCATAGGACACAGTCCTGTGACAGGGGCATGACAGTAGATTGTCACTCCTTTCATCCACTACTTTGTGCTTCTCTATCAGTATATTTGCAAAGAAATTGCCTGTTTGTCCAGGCTGAAAATTGCTGATCCAGAAAACTTGGCACATAGCAGAAGGAGCTCTTTGTTACTGAAATCAGAGGGCTGGATTCTCCTTTTGGTGGCCTGCTATGAGTATGCAGCCAGAGGGGCAGGGGCTACAAGAGGAGGTAGAAAGGGTCACAGCTCTGCCCCTCACCTCCCCACCAGGTCTTGCTCAGGAGGGCACACTGTCTGGGCTGCGTGGTTCACTTGGCATTGTGCAGCTGCGTGTGCTTCAAGGCCCTGCTCCAGTTAACACGAGCTGAAGACCTTTCTCATAAAATATGTACTCCATGAATCACTTACATGGGTTATAAATCCTCAGCTGCATTAGTATTTTTTCATGAGTCCGTGCCAAGGACTAATCCTTGATTAGTATTTTGAAATATACGATCCAGATTGCGTCAGTGGAAGTTCTCTTTTGTGCAACAAAGCTTTACTGTGCAACACGCCTAATCTCTGCTAATAAGATAGGTGCCTCACTTGTAGTCTGATTAAACAGTGTTTCAAGTCAGAACATTTTTACAAGTAGCAGCTACCTGGAGAACTGTCATGTTTCCTTCTTCCTTCTTCTCCCAGTTATTTGCTGTATAACCCAAGCAGATCAGCTGAAGATTTCTATGAAAAGTCTTCATCCCTCTACTTGCCCATCTGGCTGAGCTATGAGGAAAAGGCAGTCTCTCAGAGGATTATGCAGCACTCCTTAATGCTGCGTTCTGGCAATATAACTGGGCCATCCAGTTCATTCACTTTGCTTCTGAAAGTAATATATATTAGTGGAAGGTTTCATCCTGTGTCCACAAAACCTTTTTATTTTGTGCCCTCACACTGCCAGTAAAATTATAAAATGCACCAGCTTGATTTAAAGCCTTCAGGATATTCAGAGAATAATTATGGTTGTGACCAGCAAACTCTTTGTCATGCCAGAAAAACAGGTCCTCTAAATGTCAGAAACCTCTAAATGCTACTACAAAGCGTAGCATCCAAACTCGAGACCAGAGGAGGTAGAGAGCTGATCCCTGAAGCAAGGCAAGGGACAAAAGTGCTTGAAGTGTGCTCTGAACTAAAACTATTTGACAGTCTCAGTTTAAAGTCTCACCTGAAAGTAGTATTGAGTCTAGATCTGTTCCACGCAGGCACCTTTACGGGGCTGTTGGAGCAATACCGTGTTAGATCTTTTGTCCTATCAGCAGCTACAGTGTGCACGTGCACAGTACATTTGAGGCAAGTAGAAAAAGCCCATAAAATCCCCAGACCCCCAGTGTTCACCAAAACTTCTTTTTCACCGAAGTTTTTGAACCATTTCTTGCAATGCAGTTGTGTTTTTTCCCCCCTCCCTAATCTTTCTGTTGATAGAGGACTGGAATCTAAATCTAGGAAGCAATAGGCATAAGCCACTCCTAATTGGGAGTTACAGGTGATTGACGCCTCTCAGACTCATACGTAATAGCTATAGCAAAAATTTCACTGCTAGTTAAGTGGGGGGAAAAATCCAATTTCATGGTGCAGTCAGAAGGCTGCATACGATATCAAAGCTATTTTTCCAAGTAGTAAGAAAAATCCCCAAACTACTCTTACAACATTTTAATCACTGGGATTGCCATGTGCCCATGAGCTCAGGCAACGTGCTGATGAGCTGAGTCACCTCTTCTGACATTGTCTACCCAGGCAACAAGGAGCACCGCAAAGACCTTGAAGTCCAATGTATGTCAAGAAATGAAACTGGCAAAACTTGCCATCTCTTCCTGAATATATGAGAAATCACCAAAAAGCAGGAACGTGGAGGCAGCCAGACTGGACCAGAGCGCTGCCCCCCACCCTCACCCCCCGCCCCCCATATCGTCTCTGCCAGTGGCCAATACCAGAGGCTTATGAGAATACTGTGAAAAACCTGCCCATAGGGTGAGTTTCCTCCTCATTGCCATCTGGCACTGCTTGGCTTCTTCCCAGAAGCATTGAGGTTTACAACCCTTCCAAAAATATTTGCAGTCCTATCTAACGTGGGAAGAAGCCCAGAGATAGCTGATACATCTTTTCCTTTTGTAAGTGTTCCTGTGAAAGCAGGCAATACAACAGATATGTACAAGAAATGAAAGTTAAGGTTTTACATCCGCCCCTGTGTCTCTTCCCTACACTTCTCAGTTCCTGTGACATCAGAGTACATCCTGGAGGCCAAACTCTGCCCGAATTACATGCAAAGCTCCCAAAAGGGGGCTGCGTGTGTCTGGCGGTAGCATGTGGTCCCCACACCCAGAGGTACTTGCAGGAGGCTGTTTTGCAAGATGTGAGTGTGACACTCCCAGGCTGTAGTTACACCTTTCATGGGTGCGCTCGGCACCCACCCACCATGCAGGGCCAAGCAAGCTCCTGTGGTTTAGACCTGCAGCTTTTAAGCCACTGGGGATGTAAACACTGGCTTTGCTGAGAACATATTCATACTACACGCAATTTCTTCTCTCCTTGCCTATGTTGTATTTTTCTTATGACTCCAGCATCCCTTTGCAGCTGTTTTGGGCAAGGCAGGATTGTTGTTCCATGAGTGACAATGAATTAACCTGGTTTCAACTGAATGAGTTTTGTCATCATTGGCCTCAAAACAGGATATGGAATGGAAAAATATCAGTGCTGTTCCTAGAGAGGGTTTTCTCACTCTGACTTTGGCTTTCAGATTCGTGGGCAGGTGGCTGGAGACAGACGAGCCTCAGAGCTGGGCAGGTTCCCCCCGAGCAGGCCGTGATCTGGCGGGATGCAACAAACCTTCAGACTCTTCTGGGCTCCCCCAACATCACTGTGCTCCACATACGTCCTCCTTCTCCCCAGGTCCTTCTCCCCAGGTCCATACGTCCTTCTTCTCCCTCCATGCTTGGGAGACGGACCGAGCTGGGCACTGGTGGACACACAACAGACACCTTGCTATTTAAGCCAATGAGTCCGTTGGCATTAGCAGCATGAGGTCTGTGAAACTCATGCTGTTCTACAGTACAGAAAACAGACTACGTGACACCACCCACTCTGCACTTTAAGCTCTTATTTATCATTTTCGCTGTGCCTGGACTGAACAAATGACCTCTTAGCTGTGCTGATGAACCATGGAAGTACGAATACCCAGATTTGTACTCTAAGCTAGGCCTGTTGGTACGGTACCCTTTACTCAGTGGCAAAATGTATTTTCTGCTTGCAAGACACATCTTTGCTGAGGACTTAATTTTGCCTTCTTTTGTAGCTCACTGAAGCCATTGGGATTTTATAGCAGATAAGAAAGGAGAGTCATGCCCTAAAATGCTGACACCACTTCTATATATCATAGGGATTTCTGAATAATTCATAGTGTCAAGCAGAGCAAGTTAAAGGAACAGTGTCAAAAGTGACAACATCCAATTTTAATACATACAAATAAAAACTCCCAAATTTCCTTCTTATGCAAAAAATACAATCAGTCTTTCCAAACAAGAGCTACAATAATGTTACAAAACGTGAGGTGATATGCCAGACACCAGGATTTTATTTTAATCAAATATCTTATCCTTTACCTTTGCCTTGTGTGATGTTTGAAATGAAATGAAATGAAATTGGACTCTGACTGGAGAGAGGGGCAATGTATTCTTCCCCAGTGCACACTCGAACATGGAAATCTTGCCAAAGATCCCAATTTGCTGTCACATTGGCCTTCAGGTTTATTCCACTTTCTACTCCTAAAAACTATTGACTTGGGAAATACTGATTCCTGAAAGCAAGGTTAGAGACTAAGTTGTTTATGGTGCTGGTACTAAATTAAAGACCCCTGACTTGTGAGCTTATTTTGAATCCTAAACCAGATCCATGCTTTTCCAAAGGGCCCTTGTCTTTGCGATGAACAGAATGAGGGCTCCGGGATGCAAGGCCCTCCAGGAAATCATGCTTGAAATTCAGATAAAAATGTAGCAGTTCCAGTTCATCTCTTCTTGTGCATGTGAAAGTAACAAATCCCCTCTAATTTGAGAGGGGGGTTTTTCTACATTTCTCCTCCCCTGTTTTGGACTTGTGACCCTCGCTGTGTCTGACATTTGGGCCTCAGCAGACTGGAGAGGTATCGAGGGAATGGTAAATGCCAACATATGGCCTGCTGCTCAGAAGAGCACAGCAAGGGAGGGAGCGTGTGACGTGTGTCTGCAAACCTGAACTGAGCTGGAATGTCTCATTTTAGGTCTCCTAACCAGTGCTCCTTGCAGTCAATACAGTAAATTACTTAAATGAATCAATGTCCCTAGCCAGCTTTACGGACCTCAGCCACAGCAGGTCTTCGGTGGGCAGGTGATTCGGAGTGATTTTCTGTAGTCTGCCCACGTCTGCAGCCCACTATAGGACAGGGATACAGTTACAAATGGCGATGCCGTTTGAATACAAATTGGAGAAAGAGTGCCGCTCTCACCGTGGGAGGCAAGGGAAGCCCCAGGTGGCGGCGGGGTAATGGGATTGCTCTTGCAAGGTTCACCGTGATAGCTGCTACTGCAGCTTCTGTCCTCCAGCTTGGCAGCGCATTTTATTAAATTTCCTGCGCGCTTGTCATTTGCGTGATGCCGTTTGGCATAGGCTCGCGCTCTCTCTGTGGGGCTGAGCAATGCCAATTTGGCTTGCGTCTCTCCTCGAGCCAGCAGGTTGCTCCGAGTTCGCTGAGCCTTTGTATTCGGCGCCCATTTTCTGTCCGTTGTTTACTACGAGAGACGGGAAGGCTCTGCTCTAAGCCGTGCCCTGGTCTCATTCGCACGTTATTATGTGTGGCAATTCTGTTGTTGCCACAGAAGTGAAATTTTGAAAGTGAAGAATTAATTGCCTCAGGGTTCTGATCATTTTTAGCAGCTGGGAGATAATCTGTCAAAATCAGGAACTATTTTAGCACTGAGCAGTCAGAGCAGCAAAGATGCCCCATTATTTTTAGTCTCTTCCCTTCGTTTCCAGAGCAGACCAACTTGAGGCTTCGTAGAATTCATATTTTGGATGCAATTTGAGTTCCATGCTGTAGATATTACTTGAAACCATGATGTAGGTTTGTTTTGATAGCATGCAGAATGTACTAGGCTTAACTGATCAGTCATGCATGTGAATTTGAACTTCTTTGCTGCATTCCCTTCTTTCCCTTAATTAGAAGTGAATATAATGCCCAGGAAAGTTTCCAGAACTGACAACTCTGGAAGCTGATGTTCCAGCTGAACAGAGTGTAGCAAAGCAAGAATCAAAGCAAATTTATTATGCCTGTGTGCTCACTGCGGTTCAGCCCCATATCCTTCAGGCCTTGGGCCACCAGCAGTGTTGCCCCTGGGGACCAGGCCCCCGGGGTGCCTTTGCTGTGTTTCAGTCACTTGCCCACTGCAATGTGCGGTAGCTTGAAGAGCCTGCTCAGGACTTCCAGCTGGGCCCTGCTCTCTCCTGACTGACACAACTTGTCCTCTGCTAAGCTGAGCTGGTTTTAAACCAATGGTTCAAGCATAGAAAACACTGCAGGGCAGAGCTGTGAGTGATGGCAACTGGTGCGGTGCCTATGAGGGAATAATATTCATTGCCCTAAGCAAAAGATCAAGTCCATTCTCCCCATAAAGCTTGCAGAGCTTTATCTTAATAATGCTTATTTTAACAAATCTGGCTTTGGATATTTGATTACAGAAGCATTCCCAAGCAATGAATTTCTCTGTAGCAAGAACAACGTTAGTTACTGCTGTACTGCTATGTTCGTACTTCTGCTTCCTTCGTAGCTGCAGGGCTCGCCAAGGACATGGAAGGGAAGGGGCTTTTCCTTCTTCCTTTTTGAAGGAAAGGGAGTTTTCATGATACCTGAGGAAGGAGGCATATTTTCCTACAATCCCTATGTCAGTAATGAGAAGGGGTGGGGGGAGAAGCTCCTCCAGCAGGCAGCTCAGGGCAGGGGTCCAAGTTAGGTCTAACTCCGCTGCAGGGAAACAGGAAAAAGGGAAAACATCCTCCAGAAGCCAGCCCACTGCCTGGGGAGCAGACAGCAGAGATTAGAGGCTCTCCTCCGGGACAGCCTGTCCTGGCCCTTGGTGTTTGCTCATCACTGCCAGTCGCCTGGAGAACTGCAGCTTTGCAGTGTCCGTGAAGGCACAAGAGCCGTGAATCCCCTTCCTACCCACTCGATAGCTGGGCACACTGACATCTTGTACAGTTCCCTGTACAGAAGGACTGTTGGTGCTTTCTTTGTGCAGATAACCAAAGGCAAACAGTTTCTAAATGCAAGGCCAGCATCCATGAGAGCCTTGCTAATCCACGGAGGAAGCCTTTCCCAACTTGAGAGCGGAGCCTGGGGACCGCAGAAGCTCCTGCCGTACAAATTTGAATAGTCATCGTACTACCACACACAAGCTTTCAGAGGCAGGCCAACTCCTGCTCTCCGTTACACCTCATCACTGACATCCATGGCATTTCCTCAGAGGAGGTTCAAATGGAGCTGCTAACACCTGAGAGAAAGGTCTCCCCTTGGCCCCGGGGCCAGCGCGGCCCTGCGCGGCTGGGGGCAGAGGCAAGGCGGGCGGCCCCCAGCCGCCGCTCTCCCTCCCCCTTCCCGCACACAAGCCTGCTTTTGTTCTTCCTTCAACTTACCTGACCTGACAGACTGGAAAAGCCGCCCGAGTCCTGGGAGGAGATCCTGCCTTTCAGTGAGCTGGGACTCCGAAAATAATTGTGCGCGCCAGCCCCTTTGCAAGCGCCCGGATGGAGGGCAAGAGCCGGGTGCGCCAGGGCTCGTCCCGCACCACTGCCCGGGAGCGGCCGGCCGGCCCAGCTCTCCCGCCGCAGAGCTGCCTTGCCCGAGCCAGTGCAACTGTCCTGTTTGGGACCTGCTCCCATAAATCCAGCCTGGCCTAGGGCTCGCTGCTGAATCAGACTCCTGAGAAATCAAGGCCAAAACCAAAGTTTGTTTGGCTGCTCGTATTCCGCTCTTTCCACGTATCCTCCTAGAGGCAGATGATTTTGTGGTCCCCGTGCGTATCGGGTGCATTAGATGGGTGACCCTAGTCACGTTAGTTTCACTAGGTGAGCCAAATTCTCTCTGGGGATAAGCAGGAGCAGCTCTGCTGACTTCAGTGGATTTTATAATGGATCTATGTATAATTTGGTACCGCTGCATCTCTTCCCCAGTTATTTTACATAACTGCCCTTAGTGGTCTTTAGAAGAATATAAGAAACACTTGAAGCCACTTTTCCGTTTGGAAGTTCACTGGCCAGGGAGTCCAAAGAGACGCTGGAGGGTACCACATGTCTGTGTCTGCAAAACTTGCAGTTCTTGCCTCCGACTCATCACACTAACTTTGCACTTCAGTGGGTGCAGCATTGTGCTTTTAGCGCTGTGGGGCTGGATCTTTACAAACTTCTTCCAGTGCAGATTTTTAGACCCATGGTTACCTCTTTTTTATGCTAACGTATTAGACATCTGCTCTAGGGAAGTGGCTGGCTCAGGGGACTGGCTTTGTCCCTAGGATGCTGGTTCAAACCCAGGTGCGATAGGCAGTGATTGGAAGTCACTACTGTTTGACAGCTGTTAAATAGCCAGTACGAAATAAATTGGTGTCTTTGATGTCCTTTCCTCATTAACAGTTGTCCACATCTCATCACCACAAAGAGAACCTAATTATCAGCCTCTTCCAATGACGGTGGTTCAGAAGATACGGGGACAGATGAATTACTTACTTAGTCCTCCAAATGGCTTGGTGGTACAGCCCAGGCCAGAAGTGGGGTGCACTGATAGAGGAAAAATACGCACTGGTTCTGCTCCCAGAGATAAAGGGAAGGGTCAGGCCTCCAGGGCTACTCTTTTCAGGAATTTCACTATATTGCTCTTGTGATAGTGCTAAAAGACTCCGGATCTATTGCTTTAATCTTAGAAAGATTGCCCCTGCCTACTAGGAGTTTGCACTATAGGACAAGAGGTGGCAGACCTGGATCTACCACAGCCGGACACAGACAACACAAACTAAGGAGACTATTTTGATCGTAATCTAGTTACCCAGAACATCATTACAGTGATTTAAATATTAAGCTAATAGTTTTACTACAAAACACCCAAAGATTAAAACCCTCAAAACTCCAGCTTTCATATATTTGCTTTTGACAACTGCAACACAAAAGAATTGATAGGGCAACAAATGAAACTTAGGCCTAAGCACACAGCAAATACTCCTTACTTTACAAATTTCTAAATAAGATTAGGACTTGCTTTCAATCACAGCATTATCAGTCTAACCCCAACGGATCTTAAATCCTTTGGTGAAAAAAAATGAAAGTAGTTTGTAGCTGATAAACGAGATCAGATCCTTTGAATGAAAAACAGCATGTCAACTAATTACATCATTATTTAAAATTAAAATCATCATGAAAGGCCAACCTAATGCCTTAGTGAACTTAATATTTTCCTCTCTCAAACCCTGCCTTGCCATCCTTTATTTGACTATGAACCTAGCATATAACACAGTTATTGCAGGAAGAAGAACAGACAACTAATGAAAATGTTAGTTTTCATTAGCTGCTGCCTGTCCACATGCTACTTGATTAGCATAATTCATCAGGTGAGAGCTAGGCCTCGGATCAGTCGTCTTCTTTCACCTGCCGCATAAGAGTGGTCACACCTTGCTGAAGGATTGCAGGAAGGTGTCTCACAGGCAGCACATATGGTTGATGGATGATACTTAAAAGCCTCCTGCCCTGAGCTGGGCCAAAGCAGTTCATAATACAGGGGCTGACATCAAATCTTACACACATCTGTAATGGGGATATCTCCTGTCCAATGCGAGAATAATGCTCAACGGCTCACAGGCATTTTTTAAATTACCTTGTTGAGGAAAATAAAGGGAGACGTGTTAGTCCTGCTACAGAGAGCTCAGGAGGAGTGGAAGTGACCATTTATACAGTCGTTTTTTCATCCCTCTAGTGGAAATAAGAGCAGGACTGTGGTTTTTCAGGAGCTGTTTATGCTCAGTTAAGGAGGGTGACAAGTCCGCTACCAGGACGGCTAAAGGGAAACACCATTCCCGCTGACCGCGAGCGGGCAAGAGGCATCGGGCTGAGGGTCAGCATCACCGGGAAGGGTCTGTGTTACCCAAGGGGGGACATGGAGAAGCATGCTGGAGCGCATTTTCCAAAATAGGCTCTGCAACAAAATCTGGGAGGACTGTGTAGCGCGTGGTTAGCGCGTAGCTTCTCACCCAGCTTCTCCTCTGCTCCGGCTGCCCCCAGGGTGGTGGCTGGCAGACGAAAACCTGACGGGCCGCAGGGGGAGTAACAGGAAAGTTCCCCGTTTGGTGTCTCAGTTTTGCACGCTACTGCAGGTATGATTTTGAGGCAAACTACCATTTGCCTGCACCATTTGGCAACACTGTAGTTAGAGTGATAATAATATGATTGTTACTGCAGAAAAAAATGAAATCGACCATGAATATGATAAGCCTATTATCAGCGTCCAAGCTGATTATATTATAAAAACTGCACAGATAGGAAAAAATATATTCGGCTTTTTAAAAATGATTTGGTACAATTTAAATTATCTTTTTTTGTAATCCTAAAGAAAGAGATATAGTTTTTATAGGTACATGATTTTTTGTCTCCAATAGCACATAAAATAATTCCTCATAAATTCTCCATTCCTTACAAAAGATGATACTGCTAATTGGGTGATCAGATACAATTCTTTCTCAGTTATACTGAAACACTATAAAAACAATTTATTTGCAGCTACAATGACATTAAAATTAAACTCAAGTGTGAGACCTGCTTTTCTGAAGGTCTCTGAATGTCCTTTGAGTTTGTAAGCAATATGTTCTCATGGGATACATGAATTCATGCCCTTAATCCGTTCTGACTTTAAAAGTCCAGCTTCCTTTATGGAACATCTCATTATACATGGTCTTGCTCCAGCAAATGCACTCCCATCAGTTTTCTCTGATGTCTGTTTAATACAACATCTTCTGAATTATTTAATAGGCAAACATATGGATTAAATAAAGCAAACACATCTACCAGAGCTTACACACGCTGGGCAAACTTTTAACTAAAACTTTGCAAACTTTCTACAGTCTGGGTATAAAATCCCTAAGCCAGAAACCCTGGCAGTGTTATGATCACGATGTCACTGCAGTCAGCCCCAAAGCTGCAGTAACGGGTCCTCGAAGAACCCTTGCCACCACCGCAAGAGGGGCGAATCCCGCAACAGGAGCAAATCGGGGTCAGATCAAGGGAAAATGTCTTGAGGCTACCAATGGGATAAATTATAGCAGCTTTCAAATTGTTCTAATATATAATATGGATTGGCCAGGTACACTGCTTTCTCATAGTCGGTATAATTCAAGTTCATCTGCTTTTGTTGGTCCATTGCTCCCCAGTACCTGCGATGTGTTTGTCACCTGTAGCTGATGGTCTGACCTTTTTTTTTTTCTAGGTTTTACATTTTGTACACGGCTCTGAAATTCAGTTTATGATTACATTTATTTGTTTTGGAGTGATATATAGCCCATGGTGAATGTTTACTGAAACAAGGGTAAGTCAGTCTAGAGTTTTCCTCTGATTAATTTGAATGTAATTCTGCTTTCCATTTCTCTTGACCTTTGAAATCTCCCTTGTGACTACTCATCAGAAAACCTAGATATGATAAATTAGAAATTCTTTTAGATCTTAGATCAGATTGGAATAATAATCACTCTACTTCCAAATATCCATTTGAGGCTTTGTCAGTTTGTTTCCAGAAATTGCATGTAATCTAAGCAATAAGAGTTGCAGACATTAAACTGGTAAAATTTCTATATGTGAGCGTAACTGTTTAGGTGCAGAAAAAATTAGCTCCCTCTACATGGCTCTTTCAGACTTTAAAATCCAAACACTCTGACCCCAGCTGAAGTTACTAGTGACCCTTTTTGAATTGTTCTGACAGCATGGTTCCTTTACATGCTTTGATTAGCCTTATTTGTAGCTGAAACTGTGAAGTAAACACATTAGCTGGATGTGTCTGTTAAAGCTGAGAAACTGATATGGTGTTTTATTCTTGGTAGCAATTTAGGTGCAAACTAACCAAATTCAAATGAAAACCATCCCCATAACGATAGCTATCTGAGCCAATTATCAGATTTACTTGTTGGTGCTGAGCAAAAAAAGGACAAGGGATGAAATGAAACCAGGCTTCAGCCAGAAGGGCTTACAGTCCACAGAAGAGAGGTGCAGGGTAGACAGGAAGCTTGGGAATCTCTGGCAGCAGACGAGCTAATATTTGCCTTAAGGTTGAGAGGAGTGGACGGGTATCCAGGAGGGAGGTGAGTGCTATATTCCTTTTCAATAAGCTCTTTCCCTAGTAAAGGGACATACTGTTTGGGAAGTCGGCAGCCCCATGTCACCGCTCGAAGAAAGACGGGGAATGGAGGAGGCGCGTATTATGCAGTCACACAAGACCTGCAATCTTGACCCTGTTTGTTTAATTAATGTGGTTTTTTTCCCCCCTTTTGCTGCTGATTGCTTTAAAAAAGCCATTATCTTTCCCAGTATTCCCTTAGCTACAGCAGCAGTAGAACTCCAGCCTTGAATACTCTGATAAGGTTTATTTTCTATTTTTTCCAGTGTCTGCTGACCCAGGGACAGGAAGGATTGTTTCTGGATCCTTTTGCTGACACATAAGTCAGTAGAGTTGCCACTCAGGCCAGAGAGGCAGCACTGGCCTTGCTTGCACTACAGGTCTACAGCACGTACAGCATTTTCTGCTGAGCCCACCAGCCTCCCCTTTGCATTCGGTCAGTGGTGCTTTAGTACTTTTTAAAGCTACGTCATTCCTATCAGTCATTTTGTTTCAATAGTGGCCACCCCTGCACATACCTTGTAAACTCTGAGCCTCTTCCCAAACCCTATTTTATACTTTCTTTACTCTTCTCTTTCATGACCTCTTTCCCCTACACAATAGTTAGGTTCAATATTTGGATGTACTGCCATAGAGCCTGCATCCACATTTGGGAATTAGCACCAGCTGTGCTAGGTGCCCGACAAGCACAGAAACAGTTGGTTTCAGTCCCAAAGAGCTTAGAGTCCAAATGGTTGCGCTGGGTTTTGGAGAGAGGAGCTTTGGCTTTCTTAGATGGTTGTTTTAAGCTTTGAGTACTCACTTGAAGTTCAGAGGACAAAATATCCTGGCTGAAATCCTGACCCAAATGAAGTCAGAGCCTGCTCTGCCACAGACTTACGAGGGTAAAGATTGTGCCTGTGCGATCAACCACCCAAAGCATTTGTTTTGGATATCTTTTCTTGTTCAGTGTCAAAATAACAGAATTATATCTGTGTTAAACAAGATGTTGGCAGTCCTTTATGTGTTTATACAGAAGATAGAAAACCATTTTCCCTCTAAGCACCCACGAAACAAATTTTCATTCATATATACTTCACAAGGCACTTAGTTTAGTTTCCTCAGGACTTCATGGACCTCTTTGCTAATGACCAATGCTGTACAACTAATTTTTATCACGTAGAAGATGATCAGGTCAGCTCCAAAAGTGTCACCCATTAATACTAAGCATGGAACAACAAATCTGTTAGAAATTCAGCGTTCTTTGTCCAAATTGCCAGTATGCATCTCTTCAAAGAAGACTAGAAACCCAACATCCTAAAGTAATGTAAATAATAAGAATAGTTTAATTTGGAAGCTATTAGAAATGTAACTTCAGTTTATTTGCATATGTGCTTGCAGCTAAGTCATTTCCTATTGCTTCTGTAGCATAAGAACCCGTCTCACACTCAATTCAATGTTTTACTTTATTGTTTTAACACTTACCTAACTTGGGCAATCCCAGTCCCACCAAACATGGTGAAAACACAAATTTAAAAGCCTGGCTTGCATCTTTCAGTGGGAGTTTGCCAATAAACATCATGAATTAGGCCTTAAAAGAAAGACAGAGTAAAAATGTATTGTATTCGCACTGCAAAATTAGATGATTACCTAAAGGATAATTTCAAGCATTTTAATCTTTTCAGCAATGTACCAGATTTTTGTATCTTTGTTCAGATCTAGTATCCTGGGCAATGATGGATTTTTGACACGGATGAAACAGCAGTAGCTTGACTTATATTATTTGACAAGGTCCTAGTCCTGGAGATTTCTGGTCAGCAATTATAAACGCCACAGAAATATTATGGAATTGGAAGTTACTGACTGCATCAAAACTGTATCATCGGCATAGTTTAAATTCAACCCATGGGGCCACAAAGTCCTTTAAATCGCCCTCGGTTATGTAAAAAGCTCGACTCTGACAAGGTGGAAAAGCTCCTGTGACCCAGTTTCAAAGGCTCGGTGCTGTGGCATAGCAGGAGGAGCTTCACGGGAGTCTCTCTTTTATATGGAAACCCAGAAGAATTCCACTTGTATGGGAGGAATTTCTCTCACATAAAGGGCAGCTCAGATTTATTAGCAAGAAGGACACGAGATTAATAGGGGGAAACGGGATGGCAGGAAGAGAGCGTGCGTTCCTCTGCACGTGTGCTCATGCACACGCGGGACTGTGCTGCTTTTATGTGTAATTTTCAAGCATTGTTCCAAAAGCAACAGACAAATAATCCAAGCAGATATTACTGCTCCTCTGCTGTGCTGCTCACTGAGCAGACAACGTAGTGATAAGCACAGCAAAAATGCCCAGGGAGAGAAGTGCAGCAAAAAACAGTGTCCTCTCCTACATTCAGATATATTCTGCAGTATTAGCCAAAACAGACAGATGCCCAGCCATCAGTGCGTATTAACGCGTCGAGTGATCTCCGAGCAGCACTAACAACATGAGTAATTGTAAGGCATGAGGTTGTTTTGTTTTACATGTAGTGTACCTCGATTTGATAGTAACCATTTTAAAGTCTGGAAGAATTTTGCACTCACTAAGCTGATTTTACAAGCAAAGAGAAGTGCTTGTCAGCAAAGGTTAATGTAGCTGTCACTGCAGGAGAGCCCTGTGGGTAGAAAGAGCCTCATCTGGCGGTTTTTTAAAGGGCAAGAGTCATCTCTGTAAAGGAGGAATTTTTCCATTTCTAGAAGCCTTTCACATAGTTGTAGTGAATGGCTGTGCAAGCTACCACTGCTGTTTGTAGGAATGGCTCCTGGTTTTTTGTGATTATCCGTATTTGTTTCCATTATCTATATTTTTAAGTTTTATAAGCTGTTCTTGTCCAAAACGAATAAAATCTTGATTTGAGAAGATAAAAGGTGAAATTCTGGGCGTTTTTATGGCTTGCATTGGTATGAGATTAGAGGGCTGTGAAGTAGGAAAGGACTATCTCTCCTTTCTACTGATGGAAGCAGAGGCAGGCAGAGACTAAATGCTGAAAGGGACTCTGGACTCCAAGCTCCTGCCTTACATGTCACAAGTACCTTAGCATGTAATTGTCTCATTATAGGAGAATTGCACCCAAATCCTCAACTTCCAGGCTATCCCTTAACCACTGGCAGTTTTTGCCCTTTGTTAAAGCATCCAAGGTGAAATTCAGATGGTTATATGTTAAGTACCCCTAATTTAAGTACCACATTTAAAATAGAGAGAGGTTTGCCAGCGTCGGGCTGGCCTTGTGGCAGGAGGGCCTCGTGGTAATGCAGCCACAGCCACCTTTCAGCCAAGCCCTGTGGTGGGCTCCCATCTATGTCTCCAGGATGTCGCTAGCACAGCCAGGAGACACACTGGCGACGCCTAACAGGAAAAGCTTAAAACCGATCCTGAGACTTCCAAATGAGAGCTGCTTTTATTTACCCCCAGTTGCCAGGAGATGGAGTCATTCAACATGAAGTATAAAGGCAGACAAAATTTTGCTTATAGACGGGATCTTTAGTCAAGATATTCAGGAAGTGCATTCTTTGAGTTTCCAGAGAGCAAAGCTATTAATGCCGTACGTCTTGGCAAAGAGCTGTGCAGCGCTGGAAGAGTAAATGTGGGGGCTGTCTTGGGATCATATGATCATAGTGCTGTGAGCAAGCTGGTTTCTGTCACTCAAAACCTGTCCACAGTGAGCTAGAAAAGAGACTGACAGAGAAATCATTCTTTTTCTATTAATGGTAACATCTCTCAGATATTACCGAACTAGACACTGGATCAGATTTGAGGCAAAGACTCCAAGGTGAAACCTTGATTTAGATCCACAGGAGACCAGCCCACATGTTGCATAAGGAGACTCGTTGTGTAACAGAAAAAAAGCATTCAGTCTTCACCCAGACCCGGCCCTTTGGCTCTGCCACTCTGGATATGGAAAATCAGTGGCCTACTTTTTGCTGGGCATCTCTACAACCTGGATGAGTCTCTGCTGCCCAAATTGGTTGTGCCATGGCCAAGCTCCACACTTTGAAAGTTTAGCGTGGCTACAACATCCGTAGCCAACCATGTCCCTCAGGCACCGTTTGGAGACAACCCATCCTGGAGCGCCTCCAGGCCTGCATTCGGCTTGGAGTGACTTTAAAAGTCACCTTCGTGCTCCCCATACAAGAGCATTTGGGGGTAGTAAAGAGAGGTCCACGGGGCAAGCAAACCAGCTGGAGCTGTTCTCAGTCAGGGAGCACATGGTGGCTATTTCGTGGTGCCTGGCTTACATAAAACAAGGTCAGAGTTTAGAAATGGCATTGGACCCTCAGCAGTGGGTGAGCAGGCAAATCACTGGGAATGGTGATGCTTTTTTTCACGGCTGGTGCTGGTTTAGAAGTGATCTCTCTCACTTTCTGACCAAGACGCAGGCACAGTGCAGCAGGCTCTGTTCATCTCTAGCCTGGGTTACTGCACCACTGAAGGCCTTTCTAGAGCTGTGCTCTGAGGGCTCCAAGATACCTCTCTGTCTACCTCAGGCTGTTAATTTTGGCACAGGTTAACCAGAGTTAGCTCGAGACCTCCTTACCGGGGAGCTGCCTTCTCCCTCGCTGCGGTGGCTTGGCTGCTGGGGCTGTGCGGGGAGGCCAGGCTGTCACTGTCCTGCCACGACCCGCACGGGGCGCAGGGCAGGTCGCTGCTGGGAAAATGCCGTCACTCCTGAGCTCCTCTCCCTGCTGCCGTGACGGCCAGAGGCTGCCAGCTCCTGGGACGCTGCTGGGATGCCCAGCCAAAAACCCTGCAGGCCATAGGGGAGGCCAGGGAAGAAACTTTAAATACACGTACTCCTATGGCAACAGATACTATCGCTCATGATTTAAACCTTAAGTTAATGGAGCCCTCAAGTCACAGTTGTTTCCAACAGATCTTACAAATGTCTGTAAAAATAGAAATTCTCTTCCTGAGCTTGTGCTTGAGTCTTGGGCTGCTCTTGTGGTTGGGCCTTCCCTGCTCTCCCTCCTCTGCTGCTGGACTGCCGGGTAAATACTACATCTATTTTACCATTCTGAGCTACGTCAGATGATTGACTCACAAATCATAGCTAATATACAGAGAATAAGACATTTTGATTTTTTCAAAATAACTCTAGATGTCTGAAGAGGTCTCTTCTCTTAGCTTAGGGCCTAATCCTTTATTTTAAAGATCCTAAGATTTAAGTCAATAAGAGTTTAGAAATGGATTTGCGAAGTGGTACGTACAGAAGGTAGGAATTTCAAGGATGCCTAAGGAAGTCAGACACTTTGCTCACACTGAGATCAATGAAAAGTAGGCACCTAACTCACTTGGGACTCTTTGTAAAAGGCTTCTCGTCATGGACTTCAGCCAGAGTTAAGCTATTAGGGAATTTAACAGTCTACAATAATGTTGCTCCACCATAGACTTTTTTTTCCTGCGCAGACTAGCTGACAGGAAAGAAAGCAATCTGAGTCTACTCAGAACTTCATTTGATTCTGCATTATTGCATCTAGATCAGGTTTCGTGGGAGACTGTGAGCCTCTCTGAAGGCAGGCAGTCAAGCTCTGCAGTGCAGTTGTATGCTGTGGTATGTCTCCATACCAACGTTGCTGCCCTTACCATCACTATGGAAGATGCTTCCTGCTGTTCCATGGTGGCAGAGTGCGTTCTTGGGCCAAGGCCCTCCTCAACGTTGTGAAGGAAATAAACACATGCATCTCTTTCTGACTTTGCCCAGAGAAGCTGAAAGAAAAGGCACAAAATCAGCGGATCATGATACCCTTGGCCGTCTTTAAATGCCATACTTGTGTAAATAAACTAAAAATCTGCATATTGCCTTAGCAGAAAACGTTGTTCCTTGCATATTTCATGAAGGCGCTGCACGTGACTGGAAACCAGTGGCAGTGTGGTAAGTGGTATTGGGACGGTTATGCAAGTGTGACGGGACATAGCAATTTGGATCAGGTCCCAAGCTAGATATAGTCTGCACTTGCGGGGGGTCCCTTTCCTCCCAGAAGAAAACACAGTATTCTTTCCACATGGACTTGTGTTACTTTTTTTTTTCCCCTCTTTTCCTCTTCTTCCTGAAAGACGGTTTGGTCCTCAGATGTTTGGGGTTTTTTGTATTAAAAGCAAGTCTGAGGGCTTGCTAGGGTGGACAACGTTGCGCACCTCATCGCTCAGGCAGAAAGGTTTCAGAAATACTGTATTCGCAGTCTCTCTGCTTTCAGAACAGCAGCCATCATCTCCTGCTGCAAGACTTTCCTATGCTGATTACTTTGGGGAAACATTTTTCAAGTTGCAGCTTGCTTTTATTGGCTATGCTTTCTATTTTCAGCTCATAGAAGATATCTGAACAACCTGTTTGCAGCTCCTTGTCCTTTTGCAAGGGTGAAGTAATGGCAGCATTGGTTGCTGCTGGCTTCGCTCTGCAAGAGCAGTGTTTTTGTTGCTGTTCATCGAAAAATCTTACTCTCTCCTGAATACAGACAGGACTAAATGACCCTGAGGTGAAAGTGTGGATCCAGACTGGGTCTTCCCTTTTTAGTATGGGGTCATCTCTACCATTAATCATCTTTTCTCATTGTGGAATATACATGTTCCTGTAAATGAGCTTTTTCACCTCTCAGAGCAGAGCAAACAAAGGGCTATTTTATTATGCTTTGGATCACTGGTGATCCAAAATATGGAAAGGCTCATTTGTACAGTTCAGTGAGCAAGTTTTTTGGTCTTTTTTTTTTTTTTTTACAAACAAGTTATATGGTTATATGCAATATACAACACAAAGCATTCAGATGTTACATAAAATCAATACAACACTTTCTAAAAAGAAACTTACATTTTAATGCCTTTATTATTTCTCTTGTGACCAAACCAGAGGAAAAGATCCACGCACTGTAGAACAGACAGACAGCATTTAAGTGTTTTTACTGATTGACCCATTTCTTTTACTGCAGGAAAAATACTCACAATATTTTAATGTTTTCTTTACATTCTGCTATTGTGTAAGCTGGCAAGAAGAAATGGCCTTTCTGCACATGCTACACAAAAGCAATGCTTACCACCCATACGTCGTCTTTAGACTGCTTGTGTGAGAACTTCTCTGGCAGCAAACTATGAAGCAAAAGACGGAGTTATTTGCTTTGTGTACACCTCTGACGTTTGCATCCTGCTTGTGCTTAAGATGAGCGTCAGAACGACAGGAAGAACATTTAGCAGCATGGGAGTCCCAGATGTCATATACAAAGCTACAATCAAGCTGTGCTGACTTCCACCGTATGTGGGGCTGCGCTCCTATTTCGTGCAAGCATTTGCACACACGCGCACACGACGCAGAGCACAGGAACACGCAGCATCGGGCATGGATGAAGTGGTGAGGGGGTGCTTCAGAGCAGCGGGATTAAGGGAGATGAGGGCTCGCATGGTTCTAGCCCCACGAGAAATTAGGTCTTCCATGTTGCGGCAGGACATTTCACTCTACATCTGAGTCATTGCTGCATGTCTAGAGGCAGCAAGATTTCTGCTTCTCAAATCCTCTGACAGCATTCTTGGTATAGCACGTGATATTATCTGCGCTGGGCTGACTCTTTTTGCATTAAGCACTTCCTTAGCATTAAAATGCATGTGTAGGCCTATTGCAGTCAACGTGACTTCAGCTACTAAGCAAGTTAAACACAGACTTGTGTTCCTTGACAAACTGGCTGAAATGAGAAGATGCCCGTTTGCTTTTGACTGTGTTGTAAAACTATTCTTGCACCTTCCCAAAGGCTTAATATATCTTTTCTGCTGTTCATGTGTTGTTCACTAAAAGCCATGCAAATGACCAGTCTCCGTGCCAGCAGATCACTTTAAAATTGACTAAAAGGGATTCTGTTCTCATAAAGGAATTTTTTACCTTGCTCTCATTTATTTGTGTGCATCTCTGTGTTTTGGGGTGTGTATATGTTATATACTTTCACACATACATGGCTTTAGTGGTGTTTTCATAATAATAATTTCTTCTCAGTATCTCCATAAATAAAGAAATCAAACCATTTAGAAAATAAACGAGTAACAGAAGGGCTTAGAGATCAGACACATAACGAGATGGCAAAGACTAATGTTTCACAAAGAGTTAAAGCTCTGTATTCAATTACTGACTCTTATCTTCTTCAGTCCTGGTGCTCCCAGGTGGCTTGGGTACAAGCAGTTTGTCCTCTGGGTATTAAAGCTTACAGCATTAAACTCATCTCTGTTGACCTAAACTGCAATTGAGGCCAGAGTTCCAGACACGAGGTCAAACGCTGGTCATTTCATCAAACGTGATTTGATCGCATTTCTAAGCAATGTGCCCACGTTCTGTGTGTCCCATGAATGCTAACAAATTCTAAAATAAGCAGAAACAGTGAAAAAATCTGAATGCTGCCCATTCAAGAGCTCAGTCTGAGAGCTATGAGGACTAGACTTTTGAGCTGCAGAACATATATAACTATCTATTACATTAATTGTAGTTGGATTTCAGGTTTGGTACCCTAAACTGATCAAGATTTTTTAAATGTAGGCTTTTTATGTCCTCCTGTTGAGCTGTTTGCAAGCAAACACTGAATTTTCACAGCTGGCTACTTGAATTTCATGCATCAGTAGAAATGCTGATGTTGAGGATTCACTGAAGGCAACAGATAAAACTCCTGGGGACTTCAGTGGGAATAGGAGCAATCTAATACCTTAAGAAAAGAGTGATGTTCTCAATAGCTGATATATAGCACAAAAAATTCAACTGATTGATTGATTCATGTGATTAAGCACAGGGACCAATGTTCAAATGACCCAAATTAAAAATGAGTCATTTTAATAAGAAACCTCCTGAGTGGCACATTCTCAAACTACCATGCAATTTTGGTGAATACTACCCAAATCAAAAATCATTCCCATTCTGTAATTGACCCACAGACAAGAGACCACGTGTTATTGCTGTCAGGTATCAGCAAGCGCAAATTTTCAAATTTATGAAAACTCATAAAGAATAACAAAACCGTGATTAAAAATATCAATAAACTACACCTTGATTGCCATGGAGGAGGCAAACTTCAACCATCCTCATTTTATAAATAGGAAAATTCAGGCAGAAAGCTATCAGCTTGGGAATGATCACACAGTGAGTCTCCAACAGGGCTGGGAATAAAAGCAGAGATGTGTGCTCCCATCCACCACAGCAAAGATTCCTCAAATACAGCCCATGAGCTCCTACCTGTGGCCTGTGAAGCCTCAAAATACAGCTCACAGTGAGATCTAAATATGGTCACCCTTGACATACCTAGCTCATTACTGAGGCGGAGGCAGCCACAGTCTCCATTTTTTAGCAGTACCTTGTAGATTAATTGTTATGCAGCCCCCAGCCTGAGGGGTCGCCAAAAAATTGCCCTGTATGAATGAACAAAACACTGGGAATTCTGGCATTAGGATGTGTGGCACACAGAGGATTTCCATAAGGTATGTCATGCTGCTTTGCAGTGAGGTATACTCTGCTGTTTTGCAGTCATGAACAAATAAAATCTAAAATTCTTACAGTTCTAAAACGTATTGCTAAATATGCTCAGCATTTCATTTTCACTCCATTTCTGAGATGGTGCATGGATGCTAAACTAAGCAAGGGCTGTAACAATATATCAAGAAGCTATAGGATAAATCTCATTATCACCGAATACGCTTGGTTACTGTGACCCATTCTTTGTACATTAAGTGTTGTTACAATGTTAATTAACAATGTGTGTGGTTTTTTTAATAGGACATTTAAAAATCATCACAAACACTGAAACAACAACTGCTGTTAACTAGAGGAATAACAGATTAACTAGGATGACTAGGAAGATGTATGTTGTATGTATCAGTTGTTTTTACAAAAATATGGGATTGCATAACTGCATACTTTTTCTGTGCATGGCATGCAAAGCTTTCGGGGGCAGTGGATGAGATAATGTGTTTTCCAATGCACTTGCCAAGGTCATCCATGAAAAACTGTTTTAAAATGACAAAAAATAAAAAAGCAAAAGCAAAGCCAGGTAGAGAATTCTGAAGTGAGATAATCAGGTATCCTTGTCGTCTGCACACATTCAAAGTTTTCAGTGACCTTACTTGCAGTTACATAAGCATATGGAGAGGAAAACAAACTCTTATTAAATGCTGCAACACATATGGTCTCCTGACAGGATGTTCCAAACCATGCAGTGATTTTACAGTCCATATGCACTGTACAGCAATTCTTTGGTCTCAAAACAAGAATCAAAAATAGCATAGCAGCATGAACTCCACATTCTTTTTCTTTCATGGGCAGTCTCTGTGTTAAAGTTAAAATACATACTACACGATGGCTAGCTGCATTTAACAGCAAAAAATGCCACATACTTGGGCCTTAATAAATGATAACATGATGTACGATGTGATATGCAAAAAAAGGACCAACATTTGGAGTAAAATTTTTCCCAGCGGCATGCCATAAAGCACTTTAAGGTAAGAAATACATCATCAACAGTTCCATTTTCCTTGGGCAGGGAGTTTACCTGTACAGCACGCATGAACACCAACCTGAATGGAAGAGTATCTTCATAAAGAAGATGTCACCTGGCCTATCAAGAACCCCACAGCGTAAAGACTCCATCAGACCTTTCTTTTGCAAGGTCAAAGCCGGATCTAATCAGACTCTCAGTTTGTAATGCCAACGAACGTAGAAGCAGTAGTCACACTGAACCTAAGTTTTCTCACTTTTAAATGTTTCTCAGTCACATAAACCTTAAGTGTTATTATCTGTCATATTGTGGTCATACACGATATTCAGTGACAGAACTGAGCCCAGCAGTCAGCACTTGCGGATTCAGTTTAAGGGATTTGTTTCCAGTATCATATGTTCCAGCCCTATATACTGTACTATACAGCTCATACCTGGCGGGTTGTGGTCTGCTTGGAACCCACCTAAACACTCCTTCCCAAAGCTGCCACCAAAATAAAAGATAGGTGCGCACCGATTTGCTCCGTGCACAGTACAGCCCATCCGCAACCCCAGCTGTGGCTGCAGCGAGCTCAGCGTCGCAAACCCCGTTTCCGAAGCTGGGAACTGGCCACCTCCGCGTTTCTCTTAGGTGAAAGCTCCCCGGACCCCGCGCGAATATGTAAATGGATGTGCGTGCGCGGGCGCGCCTGTCCGGCCGCGGCCGCGGGAGGCGCGCAGCGGCGGCGGCGGCGGCGGAAGCCCCGTGCGCGCACGGAGCCCGCGGAGGAGCCTCCCGGCGGCGGCGGCGCGGGCTGCGCGGGGCGGCGATGCGGGCGCGGCGGCGGCGGCGGCGGGCGGCGGCGGGGCCCGGCGGGGCGCGGACGGCGGTGCCGCTGCCGCCGCTGCTGCTGGCGGCGCTGGCGCTGGCCCCGGCGCCGGCGCGGCCGCACCCGCAATGCCTGGACTTCAAGCCGCCGTTCCGGCCGCCGCGGCCGCTCGCTTTCTGCGGGCGCTACGCGGCCTTCGGCTGCTGCGACCCGCAGCGCGACCGGGCGCTGCTGCAGCGCTTCTACCGCCTCAGCGCCCGCCTCGACGGGCCCACGTACGCCGCCTGCGCCGGACACCTGCAGGAGCTGCTCTGCCAGGTGAGGCGGCCGCGGCCGCGGCTTCCTGCTGCTGCCTGCACCGCTGCCGCGGAGCTGCCGCCGCGGCTGCCTGTGCCCACGCAGGGCCCACGGCCCAGCGCCGCTGCTCCGGCCCAGGGCACAGGTGCAGGTGCCATGGGGGGTGCATCCCCAGGCACGGGTGCTTCAGCCCAGGGCGCATCAGCCCAGGCACGAGTGCTCGGGCCAGGCTCAGGGCCCATTGGTCCAGGCACGGGTGTATCATCCCAGGCATGGGTGCATCCACCCACGCAGGGCACATCAGCCCAGACATGGGTGCTTGGGCCAGGCTCAGGGCCCACTGGTCCAGGCACGGGTATATCATCCCAGGCACGGGTGCATCCACCCACGCAGGGCACATCAGCCCAGCCATGGGCTCCTTGGCCCACACAGGGCAACGTCAGCCCAGGTGTGGACGCAGCTGCCAGCACAGGGGTGCATCCACCCACTCGGAGTGCACTGGCCTAGGCACAGGTGCTTTGGAGTGCAAAGGAGTGCATCAGTCATGGCAGTACTGCATCATCCCGAATATGGGTGCCTTAGCTCAGGCACGAGTGCATCAGTCCACATAGGGCATCGGTGCATAAACCGTGGTGTTAGTACATGGGCCCAGGCAGGCGTGTATCAGCCAACATACGGGCAATAGTGCGTCGGCCCAAGGCATGTGCTCCATGGCATGCTCAGGAGCAATTGGCCATCATCAGGCTTCTCACTGGACTTATTGGCCACTGACAGGTGTCAAAGGAGTAATCAGGATGTGGCTGTGCTTTAATTTATGAGCAGCAGTACTCTGAGAGGTGGGTGTGTGGGCAGATGCAACTTCTGGACTGTCCTTGCCCTCCCAAGGTTAGACCTTTGGAAATGATGAAGACACCCAGGAGGGGACCTGCTTGCATAGAACATATTCCTTGTTACACGCAACTTGGGGGATCAAGCAGTTTTTAATAGTGGATTGCAGCATCCCAAGACTCTTCTGATGTGCGCCAGGTGCTAACAGTCCTGAAGATGGGTGCAGAGTACTGCCTGAGGATGTGGCCTAGCAAGCTTGGTGGCAGCCATCCTTCACAAGGACAATTTCTACCCAGGGTTGATGATCTGTGATTAGATACGCTAACAGGATGATCACAGTCTGCACAGAGCAAAGTGTCTGACCTTGTGATCAGGGTTGGCCTCGTGTATATGAAAATGCCCCTGAGACAGAGCAGTGGCAGCTCTGTGCTGTGCAAGTGAAAGTTTTAAATTAATTCAGACAAAAGAGTCTCGTCTGCTGTGCTGAGGTGGGATCAAAGTGGCTGTAGAGCAATCCTGCTCTCCATATTTTGCAGGGAAATCTTGTGTTACTGAAAGCATAAGGAGAAGGACAACCCTTTTCCACAACAGCTGTTAGAGATTTGCCTTTTATTTTGTTCCACTTTGTACTGAAAGCAAAAACCTTTGAATATAGCCCTGAAAGAAATTGTATCCAAAAGTCCATTTTCAGATAGGAAACAAGAAGTTAGCAGTGCCTGCTAAGTGCTCTTTCTACCTCTGGAAGTGATAAGTAAGTCTCCTGTGTACATCAGAAAGCTGATGTTGAAAATTTCTTCAGAGGCAGTGAAATACTTCAGCATGGAAGAAATGATTCACTGAAACCTTGTAATGAGCTCTATGTATCATCAGCCTTAGACGTGACTACAAATGGTTTCACCTCTGGGCATGCAAGCACAAAATGGAAGTTTAGGCATTACAAACACCTCCAAAACACTCCTGCTTTCATTTATTCTTTATATATAACATTTATATCCTATACTTGAATTAATGAGTGATTTTCTGTGAATTATTCGATACACTTATGTCTCTTTTTGCTCACAGTTCATGATTTTACTCAAATGTAATGAAATTATTTTGACAAATGTCTCTTTTTGTACTTGCAGTGACCATTCTTAACCTTTTCTTACACTGTGATTTGTTATGTGGTGCTATTTCTATTGCTACTGTGAGGTAGGATTTGTTCACTCACTGTAAGTTGTGTTAGTTAACTAGAGAAAAATCTACAAAAAATCAAAGTGTGCAGATAAGAACCTGAAAAAAGGACCAGATCATTTGAGACTGGAAGTGTTGGTTTTTATGGTCACTTCTCAGTTTAATTGGTAGATTTTTATTAAGTTTTTATTGAACTTTTTTAAGTGCTACAGATGTGGTGAGGGATGTTGTGAGTACTGTTGTCCTTCTGGTTCCCTGGTCCGTCATTCTTGATCCTTTGACCCTCACACCCTATTTTCATTTGTTGTTCCTGATATCTTTTTGTTTGTTTGTTTGTTTTTCCCCGTTTTCTTTACCCTAGCTGGCTTCCTAGAGGGGGCTATAAGGTTTGTTGTAATCAGGCCTAACCCTGAAAGGAGAAATCAATAAAGGCAGCCAAGAAGGAGGTATTTTGTGAGAGCATGCCAACCTGGCTGCTTTCTGTGGTCTTTTCCCCACCTCCCACCACTACTGGATTAGGAGTGTTGGAAGGCAGCCCTGCCTAGTCCTTATGCTAACTATGGACTTGTTCACAGGTTTGTCCAATCCTTTTCCAACCTGCTGATACCATCTGCCTGTGCAACCTCATGTGGTAGCAAATTTCAAAAATTTGCCACCTCCCATAAGGGAATATTTTTCTGTTTTAAACAGCTCTCCTGCCAATTTCACTCAATGCCCCTTAGCTCTAGTATTTCAGGGTTTGTAAATAATGGGTGTGCATTAACTTTACGCACCAGCTTTGTGATTTTGCCAACCTCTCCCCCAGGTATGCCCCCCTCCCAACCTCTTTTCTCCAAACCGTGGAGACCCAGGCTTTCTGTTACCCCCTCACGTTCGGAGCGAGATAGTGCAAGTCAACAGGGAATGTCAGGGATCACGTGAAAGTTGGATGTCTTCCTGAGAAACTGCATTGCTTCCCCTGGATTGATAGCAGAAGTAAATAAGCCATTGTTTGATGTGGGTGTTTGGCTGAATTCAGGCTGTTGCAGTTCCTTGGATAAATAGCTGCCTTTGAATTCCTGGAATAGACAGACTAGGTCTGGCTCACTTGTTTTAATTCTGATGAGGTATTTTCATAGTGTCAGCTTGTTCCAGTCCTGCTGAAGCTACTGATCACCTGTCCATTAGCGCCCTTGGTCTTTGGATCGTAGCGTTGTTTAACGTTTATGAACAAACCACCATGGCATGTCATCTGGAAGTGGGAATTTAGATCCGTTAGTGATGCTGAGCTGTGACCAAATGTAGTTTCTTGGCGTTTTGAAGGAACGTGACAAATAACACAATGTGAAGGGTGAAGGCAATATCTGATTCAAAAGCAGAGCAATTCAGGAGCAGGATTCAGGCTTCATCTTGTGTAGAATTAAAATTGGAAGAAATTCCAAATACAACTGTAAAAGTACCATAGACACATGCTTGAATACACTATTGGGCTGGTGATGAGATCTCTGTACATCACTGTCCGTGTAATGCCGCTATGGGTATCCATATGCTGCCAGGAATGTGGTAGGAATTGAAGAAGTCACCTGCAACATTGTCTGCTGTTCAAACACCCCTGAGACCCCTGAGACTAGGGGTGATTAATCCACAGTGGCAAAGGAACTGGGAAATCTTACCTCTGTGCTATCGTTAGTTCTGATGCTGAAGCCGTCTGAATTCTGATGCTGTACTCATTGCTTGATGAGTACATCAGTTCACTGCTTGATTTGAAACAGGCTGTCAGAGGACCAGGTAGATCATGGTACACAAACGGGGAGCTTGTTCTCGCTCCGGATGTGGAAATTCCCATGCACAGAATGACCTCAGATGCCGCCCTCACTTCAAATTCTCTTGCTGTCTTGCTTAAATTTGTTTTTAAGGCCAAATTTTCAGCCACAACAAACAAACTGGCAGATATTCCAGCTCTTTTCCGCCTCTGGCACACCTCTGTGTTCATGTAACTGAGCTGAGTGGCGCTACCCAATCTGCGTATGTAATTTCAGTGTTTTGTGTCACATGCAGTCTCCTTTTTACCACATTAATTGCTGCTCATTTGAAGGCATAATAACCTTCATTTTGCAATGAATGGCTTGACATTACAGGAAGAAAGTTCATTGTGCACTAATGATCTGTTATATGGCTGCTCAGTTTATTATGGTATGTAATGGAAAATAAAATAAAATTAAATATTGTGTGTACTTATCAGCTAATTTAAATACTTAAACGTCTTGGATATTATATCTTTTCAGCTGTTGAATAGTAGTGTAATCTGCATTAAGAAATAGCTCCCTGTAGATTTTTTTTTTTTTTTAACTAAGCTGGTTTTGCTCGGAAGAAATGCCATACAGGAATCCAAAAATGTAGAATTTATTCAGGAAGGATAGTTTTTCTTCCTATCTTTCTTGCCTCTGTTATTTATCTACCCTATGAAAATAACTGAGCCTCCATTGACTCATATTACATTATTTGGAGAGTATTTTTGAGAATCTTGTTGGGAAGATGCATTACAACAGGAAAATATGATATGTTATTGCAAGAAAAAGCCATTGCGAAGCAGGATAACTGAGTCAGCTTGGTCAGTTTTTAACTTGCAGGCAGTTTGACTGGATTGCAGTGGCCTTTTATATAAAGAAAATGTTTGTAAGAATTTTCTTGTTGGAGGGTACACTGAATTATGTAAACTTGCTTCAGTCCTCGGGCAAGATTTTGGGTGCTGCACCTTCAATAAACTGTGGGTTATGCTGCACAGCTCCTGGAGGACGCTGTCTGGACTCTGGCCGTTTTGTGCTAGCTCTCTAGAATCCTGCATATGATGCAATAAATCTGAACACCCTACGCACAGCTTGGTGACCTACGTGTGATCTGGAGATGCACTCGACCTCTCCTGGTCGCCCAAAGCACCTGTGCTCCCGGCTGGCAGCCGAGGCAGCCGGCAGGGGCAGGGAAGGCGCACACGGGGCGCGCGTCCTGTCACGGGTGTCCTCGTCTCCTCCTCCGCTTTCTTGCCTCGCTGCTCCCCTCCGCTGGCACGTCGCCCTTAGAGCAGTGCTGGCCATGGCAGCGGCTTTGGCCCTGCTCACCTTTCCCCGTCCCTCCTCAATCTGGAGATGCAGGACCCGAACGAATCCTCTCGGCGTAATTCCTGCTGTGCTGTTACGTCCTTGGTTTCACCACAGTGCTGCGGTCAGTCTGCTCTTTGTCTATGAGCAAGCAGATCATCCAGGAGGGAAAAACCTCTCTCCCCCCAGTACAAGGTGATGGAGCGAGATACATGTTAGCATTGGTCTGGTTTTCTCGAGGTCAGGGCTATGGTTTGAATAAATGAATACCCGCACATGGAAGCCAGCTTTCACCGGGAATATTGATGATCACTTCCATATATACTGAGATAAACCCCTCTTCTAAGCTTTTCCTCTGATAATATATTTTCAGAATAAACCGCAATATATGTTGTGATTAAGGTGAAATTTCTCCAATTAGTGTTGCTGTTCAGCTATTTCAAATCTGTTCCAAAAAAATGGCCTGAGGATTTTTCCTCTCTCCTTCTAGGAGTGCTCTCCATACGCAGCCCACTTGTACGACGCCGAGGATCCCTCCACTCCTGTGCGGACGATCCCAGGTCTTTGCCAAGACTACTGTGTGCAAGTCTGGCAAAAATGCAGGTCCATTTTCCGCTATCTCTCCACGGACAAAGAGTTAATCGCCCTGGAGCACAACATGGCCAAATTCTGCCGCTATTTGTCCTTGGAAGACGTAGACTACTGCTTTCCTCACCTCCTAGTTAATGAGAATCTCAACCAAAACCTGGGATTCGTGACTGCCAATGCCGAGGGCTGTCTCCAGCTCTGCCTGGTGGAGGTGGCCAACGGGCTGCGCAACCCTGTTGCGATGGTGCATGCAAACGATGGCACCCACCGCTTCTTCGTTGCCGAGCAGGTTGGCCTGGTGTGGACCTACCTCCCCGATCTATCGAGGCTCGAAAAGCCATTTCTGAATGTCAGTGAAGCTGTGCTCACCTCACCTTGGGAAGGAGACGAGAGAGGTTTTCTAGGTATTGTCTTCCATCCTAAATTCAAATTTAATGGTAAAGTGTATGTCTACTATTCAGTTGAAGTTCGTTATGAAGAGAGAATCCGAATCAGTGAGTTCAGAATTTCTCCTGGTGACATGAATACTTTGGACCATGGTTCTGAAAGGTATTGTACACACATTTATCTGACAAATGTATTTAAAATCTCAGAGGACAGCTTGTGCATTTTTAAAGACTACTAACTACAGTGAATGAGACTTATTTGGCTTCATATCGTTCTTGTATTCTCATGTGTTAGCAAGTTAATCCAAGTCCACGTCCACTGGAAGTGGTGCAAAATGCAGGGCAGAAAAAAGGACAAAATACACAGATACATCATGACTGAAATTCTGAATTTATAAAGCTAGACTAGAAAATCAAAGCTCCATTCCCAGGGCTGATGCTCTGTATTATGGAGCATATTAAGTTAGAGAATATGCGTGTCCTCTGTGAATGAACTGCGAGTGCTCAGGAAGAAAACACTTACATTTCTCATTTACAGTATTTCAGAAGCTTTAACTGAACTTTGTTTGAACATTATTTACAGTTAATATTGAGGTTTGTTTATTTTCTAGATTTTTTTATGTCGTAATGAGAATGTTGATTACTCATTAAAATAGATTTCTGCAAAGCATTAGTCAAATTTGTCCATAGCAAAAGATTTCCCAAACCAATATAAATATAGTGAAGTATGCTACCCCAAAGATGGATTTGGCCCCACATTTTTTTCATCTGAATGGCAGCTCGGCCCGATGATATTACAAATTTAATATCATATTAAAGAAAATTCACATCATTATGACATTACGGAGTGCATTTTGATTGGAAAATTCTTTTCTTTTTTTTTTTTTTTTTTTTGCCTTGCATTTGCTATAATAACACTGTTGGGGACAACTATCTGATGTTCATAAGCTTAATGTATCTGCATTTATGAGGACAAAAATTATTTCCAGTTCAGAATTTCTTCAGTGGCCACCTCTGGAAAATATTCTTCCTTTCTATTTCTGATCATCAAACATAAACTTCTCTTTCCCCATCCACCCAGGGTCTTGCAGTTATTGATGTGGAAGGGGTTTCCTTCTGATAGTGCCTCATGTAGGTCTGTGTCTGTGTTTGGGATACATCTGCTTTCATTAACCAGCTCTCTTCCAACGTTCCCCTCTAAACCAAAGTTTTCTCCTTTCTCTGCACCTTTCAATAACTGAAATGTTGAAGAGAAGGGCCATGCTGAGGAAGAACAGAGCCACTTCTGGCTCCTGTCCGAGCGCGCCCAGCGCTGGGCAAGCCGTGCCCTTGGAACTGTGTTTCTGTGCGCTGTCCCAAGAAACACCTGTGTGAGATCCTGTGCAACACATGCACCAAATTCATATGCACTATTACAGTAATCACAGTAAAACAGCAATTACAAAACTTTTGGCAAACTTGCAGAATGCAAGCAAAAATACATTTTGCATTTAGTGAGATTAAAATTTTGCTTTATAGTGAAGTGAGTCATCCTAACATGGGGCTAACATGTTCTAAAATGGGGCATCTTTGTCGTGTCGGTGTACCATATTTAATGTGGTTTAGAGTTGCACAGCTGGATTGAGGCACAACCTAAGCATTTATGTGCACTTTTTTGAAATATAGCTCTCCCTGTTTTTAAATTTGTCCAGGTTCTGAGTTAATGAGTCTGATCCTGCAGTTCATCCACATTAGCATGCACAGATAATTAGAAGTGTGTATGTAGAGATAGCTTATAGATTTATAACCTGTTACAGAATCACAAATCCACTGTTTTAAGAAAACCTTGAATAGTATTAATTTAAAGACTGTTAACGGTGTTACACAGGGCGTATTAGGTACTTTCCAGATACGGAGCAGTGGATGATTCTAGCTGAAAGATGCACATAGCCTGATGACAGAAGGGGGATGCTGGTCTGCATAGCAGTTATAGCAGTTTGGTGCAAGTAGCATTGTCCTTGGCAGGTAAAGAGAATTTTAATGTGTTCCTCAGGAAATGAGTCTGGAGCTTAAAGCTGCTGTTGCGTAGGTCCCTGCGCTGTCTTGTTTGAAAATTATCAGGTTCTGCAATTGTAACATTTCCTGTACTTGTTTAGCTGATCCTCAGTACAGCAAAAGCTTGAAAAAACAAAACCATGGTCCTGTTTTGCTTGTATAGGCATGGCTCCCGCTGACTTCATCTGAAACGCTCTCCAGTGGGGCGCTTCGGCCTGACGCTTAGCGCAGCTTGCACGAGCAGGAAGGCCCCAGTCTGCGTGCCTGCAGATTTTTACTAAATGTCTTCTGCTTTTTTCCGTCTTTGGGAGATTGAGGAGAACTCCAGTTTCTGCTCTTCACGGGATCCTGCCTTGCAGCTGCAGTCTCTGTGTGCTCTTGCACAGCGACCTTATTTCAGAAGTGATAAAGTTTAGAGGCAGGGGACAGAATAATGTTACCGATTTCATTTCTGCATTTTACAATGTTTTGGGATTGTAACTATCAGTACTTTCACAAGGAGACAAGCTCTCTGAAGGTGAAGTGTTATACGTGATTATAAACAGTTATTTTTAGGGATATTAAGAGGCACTTCCAGCATGAAAACTGGTCTTTTTAAAAAGACCAGAGTAAAATAAACTTCAGTTGTTATGCCTGGGAATTTTCACTGTGTATTGGTGGCTTTCCTGTTCTATGAAATCATACCTTTCCACATTTCACCTTTTCCTTGCTAAGAAAGGGATGCCAGATGCATAAAATAAACAGATGAAAGTAACGGAGAATGAGGTTTCAAAATGAAGCTAAGTGTTGGCACTGCTTTGAATAACCTTTGTCAAAATGTTAATCTGTTGCTGCTGCTTTTAACAGTTCTCCAAGTTCCTAAAGTACTCTCTATATAATTCTCCTTTAATCTTTTCTCTTTAAAAATTTAACTATTATTTAATGTTTGAGAGGTCTTCATCTCCTTGAAAGTGCCTGTCACATTTGTGCCAAATACTGTACAGATGCATAGATAGACTGGAGTGCTTTCTCTTGTAGCTTACAATCTGATTTTGAACTGCAATGCCTTTTTTTTTTTTTAAAGTATAGCAAGGAGGAAGAGGCAGAGGAAAAATATATTTAAAAGTATACTCTGTCATGTGATTTCCCAGTTTCCTTATTTCACAATTTGGTGTTTGTGTAATCTAGAAAATATGTTGCAATTACATAAGGTAATAAAATCGTTTATGCCTGAGTAAAATTCAATAACATGGGTATGGAGAAAGATGTTTTGGGTTTCATCTGCAGCCATTCTCATGTGTCAAGGATGACACTAGACTGATGCGCTACCCTTTGCTTAGGACGTGTGCAGTTGATAATGCTTTGTTGCTGTTTCTGATTAGGATAATCCTGGAAGTGGAAGAACCAGCTTCCAATCATAACGGAGGAGAGCTGCTCTTTGGAGATGATGGTTATCTCTATATATTTACTGGAGATGGAGGCATGGCTGGAGATCCTTTTGGGACCTTTGGAAATGCCCAGAACAAGTATGACCCCCTAAAACTTCGTGTGCACCATGCGTCTCTCTCGCTGCCTCTGCTGGTGCTTATGCAGACGTGGGTGTAGGTAGATCTCCCGTGCAATTCCTCCTCCATGGAGGAGGTTGTTGTAGTGTTTCTTTTCTCCTACAAGACACAATAACTCACTGAACCTTCCATCTTTTTTCTCAGAGTTCGATTTTCTGGCAAATGGAGGGGTCAGTGAAATGGGAACAGCGGAGCAATCCCTACTTTCACCTCCAAGCGACTGGTTGAAGCCTGCCAGGCAGCTAGTCAGAGGAGGTCATTACCATCTGAAGGCTGCTCAGTGGCCCATGTCAAATGAAATGGTCTTCATCCAAGTGCTCATGTATCAATGTCTGGATCACAAAACCGCTGCCGCAGTTGGCACGCGCGCTGGCAGCGCGGAGGAGCAAGGGAGCCGTGCTCACCCCGTGCGCGGCCCCGTTAATCCCAGTGCCGGGGCTCTGGGGGGAGCTGGCCCTGCCGCTGCCACCCGCGCTGGCACGCAGAGAGGCTCCAGCGTGGGGCACAGTCCCTCTGGCAGTTTGCATGAATAGTAAATTAACTTCAGCCCCAATCCTGCCAACTCTGGCTATTTGCTCGTTTTTCTCCTGTGAGTGGTCTTATTCAGATCAGTAGAACTGGTCGTGTGCTTACAGCGGGAAAGTCAGCAGGATCAAGACCGTCATTTTTTAAGTTGCTTGTGGGAGCTTGTATACCCAGATCCTGCTCTGGTTAAATGTCCTACAAAGCTACAATTAGTGTCAGATCGCATGCATCATTCCCTTAATAGTTTCCAGTGGGTAGGTAGGTTGGTTGGTTTTTCTCACGCATTGAAAGACTTGTGTTCTCCAAAGCAGAAATAAAGAAATCTTAGACTTTTTAAAGCATCCATCTCTGAATGAGAATATGCGTTTAACCAAGGTCTAGTTTTATTTCCCTTCTTTCTTTTTTTCTTCCTTTATTCTCCAAATGCAGGTCGACATTGTTGGGCAAAGTGTTGCGGATCGATGTGGACAACAACGACCGTGGGCCCCTTTACAGAATCCCCCGAGACAACCCTTTTGTCGATGACCCAAAAGCTCGCCCTGAAATCTATGCCTACGGAGTGCGAAACATGTGGCGCTGCTCCTTCGATCGAGGCGAGCCTCACACAAAGGAAGGGAAAGGCCGTCTTTTCTGCGGCGACGTAGGACAGAATAAATATGAAGAAATCGACATTGTAGAGAAAGGAAAAAATTATGGCTGGAGGGCAAGGGAAGGATTCAGCTGTTACGATAAAAAACTTTGCACCAATTCTTCAATAGGTAAATACACTTTCTGTTTAAATTACCTATCTCACACATTGGGAAGTTTTCCACACGTTCCTTTTTAATTTTTGCCTTCAAAGTCTGGCTGCTTGGTTGCAAACATATATTTTTGAGATATAACTCTGTGCAGTCTCAGTATGGAAGAGAGCTGACTTGGAGAAAAATATTAGTAGTCCAAACGTTACCATTTTTGAGTTAGGAGAAAAGAAGAAATGTGCTAGCTCTTGTTTTTCTGGGTCATGTATGTCGTTAGTCAAATATTCCTGGTGATTCTGTGATTTGGGGGACAGTTTCATCTTTCTGACGTGAGGCAAACTTTCCTGCAGAAGCAAGAGCAATTTGGAGAGTTTGTATTTTCTTCCTAGCTTACAAATAACATCCTTATATCTAAATATATATATCTGTATTTTTAATATGTATTCTGTAAGCTGGTCAGCTACTATCCACACTGCTGCTGTACGGGTAACAGCATGTGCAGTATGTTTTTCTTTTTTAGCTGTGCCAGAAAGAAAAACCTTAATTTCTTTTTTACTTTTCAAACTTGGAGTCAGCATATTTGCTGGCTGTCTGGACTCTGGCGCTCGTGCTAAGCAAAAGCGTGTCGTGTCGCAAGTTCTGATGTGGACCGCAGCTCGTGCTGGAGTATCTCCACACAGACCTGCTGAAGCCAGTGGACTGGCCCTGATTTGCACTGAGAGTCTGGGTTTTTTTTCTCTTCTGTGTGCTCTGTGATCTTGTTTAACTTCCTGCCTTTTATTAACTTAGATGTAAGTAAAGTGGTAGTGATTAGATCTTTTCCATAAAAACGTTGAGAGTGCAGAGCAGATTTTTTGCACTTCCTTTGCTGAAGCAACTGTCAGAGAGCCCACTGAAAGCTCTCCTGCGTGACAGGGCCTCCTTTAGCCTTGCTGGTAAGCACTTTGCTGAGGTCTCCAGGGAGCCGGGAAGTTTGCCGATGCCTTCAGAGAGCCTTTTGTCAGAAAAGCGAAGTGTCACAGCCCCTTTAAAATGCCAAGCGCCGTGCAAGTGTAGAAAGCACCTGCTTCAGCTGACGTGCCCTGGTGCAGGGAGCCACGCGACTGGACAGGCCCACGCTGGAGCCTCGCGTTGGAGACGTCTGAAACACAGGACAGAGAGAAACGCTGCGAGGAAGGAGCACGGCGAGAGCTGAGGGGAGATGCGTGTGCCCCCAGGCTTCCAGGGCAAAGGGGTGAAGATGCACCCAGTGGAGAGCTTCACAATGAGAGCAGCTCCCTCTGTTTTGCTGCTGTCTAGTGTTTTAGCTCGCATTTTATGATGAACCCCTGTTCATCAGTACTACATCCTGCCTGTGCCGTACCATAAATATTTTATGGCTCTTTCAGGTTAAGCTGAAACACAAGCTCTTGGTGCTTCATAGTAAAACCAGCCAGGCCATTTAGAAATTGGCTGGCCGCAGCAGTAGTAGAGCCTGGTTATAGAGGGAAGAGAAGGGCTCAGGAAAATGTTTAGATGTCTGGGTGATCGAGAGCGCTCAGGCCTGTCTTGCATTGCAAGTAAAATGTCGACCAGTCTGTCTGAGGTGGGATGTCCTTGGTTAGCGCAGCCGGCCGGAAGGGGCTATTGAACAGTGTTCTGAAAGGTGAAAATGGAGCTCAGTTTGACTCCATCAGCAGCTGATCTAATCAGAAGATGCTCAAATAAACCTCATGGTCTCATGATAGACTCACAAGAGCTATGTAAACAGCTGTTCTGCATCATGTGTAAAACAAGGCAAGCCACGTATCTTTTCCCCTCTACAGATGATGTGCTTCCAATTTATGCTTATCCACACAAAATGGGGAAATCTGTTACAGGAGGCTATGTCTATAGGGGTTGTGAGTCTCCAAACCTGAATGGCCTGTACATATTTGGTGATTTTATGAGTGGGTAAGTAAATTTTTTGGATGCTCGCTAAGCTGTACATGCTCTATTGATACTATATCTGCTTGCGAGTGCTCGTGCAGTCTAACCTTTGCTGACTTGCTGCTATGTGCTGGTTACAAGCACTGTACAAAGCCTAACTGCTCATTACAAGTGACTCACGTGGCGTGCTTTTTATAATCTTTATTCCATGTTGCTGCGCAGGAATGCGACCTTCACATTCCAGCAGCCACAGATGTTGCTGATTCACATGGAGTCAGTACAAGTGAAAGGCTGGGGATCGGACATTCATTGCAAATCCAGAAAGTGGTGTAAAAACACATTCTAGTGCATCCTAAAGAAACTTCCCCTGTTTCAGCATTTCCAGACACAGAAAATATTGGAAAAAAAAAAAAAAATTGCCCAGTAGTGGGTCTGGTGCAAACCTGTGATGGTGCATGAGACTTGCATATTTTCCCCCACCTCCTCTCACTGTGCTGTACCTGTATCTCCTCCGTTTTCAGCACAGATCCTCCCTCCACCTTGCACCCCAGGTGCCCCGTGCACTGACTGCCCCAGTCTGATTCACTCACCAGCAGCTTTCGGGGGTGGCGGGGTCGGGCGGGAGAGCGGCCGCAGAGCTGCAGCCAAGCCAGGCATCCTGCGTCCCTAGTAGGGCCCCACACACAATGAAGTGCTGAAGTGCAGCTCTTAAACCCTCCCCTGTCACATTTTCATGTGTTTGCCTTCCCCCTGAAAGGCAAGGTGTTATGAGTCTGGGCAATATAGGTGCCTTAATATCAGCAATCCTTCATTTCTTGGAGGAGCTGCAGTTTCTATTGCAGCTAATTTGGGTAGGAAGCATTAAACATCCTTTTAATTTTCCCGATTAATATTCATAAATCTTTGTCCTGGTTGCTTGAAGCAAGTTATTTTTGCCTTTCAGACGCTTGATGTCTTTGAAAGAGGACCATGCTACGGGAGAGTGGCAGTACAGTGAGATCTGCATGGGGACAGGACAGACCTGCATGTTCCCTGGGCTTATCAATAACTATTATCAATATATCATCTCTTTTGCTGAAGATGAAGCAGGTAAGCATTTGGCATTATCTCACGTTGGGTCATATGCTTATGGTTTCTCATCAGAGCGGGCTCATTCTGGGAGGCAAGCGGGCCAGAGCACGAGTCCGTTGGTCTCCAAAATACCTGCAGGTTAGACTCTCAGGTTCTCCCAAACATCAAACCAGAGCCACAATCCCAATTTCCAGGCTTGTGCTCTTCCTCGGGTGACTGACCCAGGAATTGGGAGAGGCAGTTCTCTGCCTGTCTCCTTAGGTGCAGTTTGTGCTGCTGCCTGCAGTTCAGGTTTGGAGGGAAAGTGATTAGCTGAGGGCAAATACATTAAATGCCAGCTTACAAAGAAACCTCACACCTCACTGTGAAATGCCTTGGGGAACGTAGGCCCTCAGAGGCTAACAAGCTACTACTGAAGTGAGAGCAGGGCAATATGACAAGTTTATGCTTTTGGCCAGTCGAGAAACCTGTTGACATTATTAATGGATAGGGAAAAACAGATAAAACTAAGAAATAATTATGAACTTGCTTGTACTGGCCTGGAATATTTGTACATCTCAAGGTGGAACAGAGAGTGAAAGCTCTACGTTAGGTCTTGAATGAGGCATCTGCAAAAGGCTGTTTTAGGACCAGGTTTTACTCGTGCCGGTTGGGATTTTGGCTCGCCTAGGGCTGGAGGCTGTGGCCTCCGTGAAGTTTTACATGGCTGTACTTTTAAGACTTGAGACATTTTACATTCAAGGAATGAGCTCCTGCTATTTGCAAAGTAGGAGATAAAGTGTCCGGGGGTGAACCTGGCAGTTGCTACCTCTGTTAGCACAGAGCACAGTTTTATTGTTGGTTACCCAGCCCAAAGGAAGGGCGAGCGGGCTGCGCGATTCATGGCTGCGGAAGGCTGTTTAGCTGGGTTGCTAAGGAGCAGCATGTGCAGCTTTGAAATCCAGGAGTTTGTGTTGCTCGCCCATTGTCGGGGAAGTCCGTTGGCTTTTGATCACAGGCGCCTGCTACCAGAATGCCCCAGTTTGTAAAAATCTGTTTTTCCTGGACAGTTGTGCAGACAATATAAGAAGTGGCTGTTGGGGAATAACCGTATCTATTATGCTCTCCCTTTTAATCATGAAAATAAAACCCTACCCAATTAGGTACTAGCTCAAGAGCTTTACTTTAGGATTAGAATTTTTGGAGTTAAAATCTGTTTTCTTTAATCGTTAATAGAAATTGTTAATAATGTTAATAAAAATTGTTAATAAAAGGTAGGGCTGGCTGTTTCACAGTGCTAGGATGAGGAGCATATCCTACCCTAAAATCAGAATAGTAGCTTAATCTAAATCTGCTTTAACTTAAGAGGATCTTGAGGTGCAGTCTCAAGCTGTTAATTGCAGCCCTCATTCGTGCACCTTTGTCCCTCGCCTGCGGGCAGAGTGAGTGCAAAGCGGGAGTGAAATACTGTCCTTCTGCCTTGGTGCTTTTCACACACGGTTTGCATAAATATAGTAGAGGTGGGTGGGAACGTGGGCCGGGACTCTGTTCTCAGGGGGAGTAATTTCCTTTATATTTATTTTATTATGATAGGAAGAAATTTGTTGATAACAGTTCAGTGAATTTTCTTTATCTGTGGTAAGCAGTCTTCTCTTGCACCTTTTTGCTGTGCAAGGAGTCTGGTTTTACAAGTTTACCACACCATTTATTTTAACAAGCTTTTCTTCGTGGAAGTATTTATTTTTAGGGTTGTTGCTGTGATGGACATTAATCTGGCTGATTTACTGGCTGTGTTTATATGATGGGGACACCTATATTTTTCGATCATTGCACACACGTTATAGAGCCGGCAGTCCCATCCTTTGGGAGTTGGATGTGCTGGGGACACCCCAGGTGCTTTGAACGTGTGCCGTCTGTCCTTGGGGCACGCCGGCGATAAATCTGGCATGCCGCCCACATGCTTCACGGCCCGTGCACCCATATTTCTGCCTGATAGTTTCCAGGAAAGAAACATGGGTTGTGAAGCACACCTTACTGCACCGCAAGACACAGTGCCAGGCATATTTCACATCCCTGTTTGGACCAAGGCTGCCTCTGGCATGCCGCTAACAGACTCCTGTGTCACCACCAGAAAAAGGAAGAAATTATTTCATGCTCAGTATTATTTGTGTAGAGCCCAGCTAATATACCAAGTCAATTCACTGCGGCACGGCGTGGGCATGCTGTGCATGTTTAAGAGTTATTGTCCTTTTTCAGGTTAGCTAGATGCAACTAACCATCCACTCCTTGCCATGACCACTCCAACCCTTTCCCCCTTTTCTTCCTCCTCCTTTGGGTCTCCTCCTACCTATAGGAGGCCCAAAGAAATCTGGCCTTACCCTCATTAAGCAGGTCTTAGTTGCCCCCTTTGCCCAACTCCCCTGTTTTCTTTTTTAAACATTGCAATTTTTTTCTTTCAGCCCAATCAGCTCTCCCATCCTTTTTCGTTGCGCCACACAAGCACTTGTGCTGGCGAAAGCGAAAGGGGAGTGCTGGAGGGACTGACTGCTTGTGCTGCCAAGAGCGTAATGCTGGCCTCCGCAGCACAACAGGAGGAGAGGGATGGAGACGCAGTTAAGAGAAAATACATCAAATAAATGGTGACAGAAATTGTCTGGCTGAAGGTCGAGCCCTACCCATGTGGCTTGACAGAGCTGCGGCAAGTCCAAATGCCTTTTTGGTGAGATTCGTCTCACTTTGTGAATGTGCTAGGGAAGCAAAAGCAAAATCTTTTTCTTCTGTAATTCACCCCAAAGGAGCACTTCATCAAAAAGAGCAAAGACAGTGGTGAACAGTCTTAATTTCCTTCCATTGTATTTTGACAAACGAAATTCAGGGTGTGATTATTTTGCATTACTGAAGTCGAAGTACACAGATTTGACTGAGATGACAGCTAAAGTGTGGGCAGTGGAAATTTGTCAAAATAATATTTCATGATAATATGTTAGAGTGCACACTCATTGAGTATTTTATATGCTATTGGAATGCGTATGAACTTTCATTATAAACCCATATTGTTTGCTTCGGTAGCCAGATCTCTCTGCTTCAGTCCCAGCTTCCTTAATGCTCTCTGACCTGCGATGCAGAGTTAATGCCTTTGTGCTGAGCAGCACTCCATGGAGTACAGAAGCTGCATGGAAAGTTTTCATAGCGGTGTTTAGTTTTTTTTTTTTTTTCCTTAGGGGAGCTTTACTTCATGTCTACTGGAATACCAAGTGCCACTGCTCCCGCTGGAGTGATTTACAAAGTGGTGGACACTTCTAGGTAGGAGATGTTCTTATGGCAAAATTTAGCTTTGATGCTCTGGATCTGGGTTCGAATGTGTTAATTGATGCTGACTAACGAAGTATTTCTTCTCCTCCACTGGGCCCCTTTGTCGAGCAAGATCAAGGAATGGCTTGAGCAACATGTTGCTGGTCTGCTCTGCTCCCGCAGTGGTCGGCATCTGCCTTGATCAGCAGTCGCGCACTTGTTCATTATGTGGCTTGTCAGCGTTATGCTGGCTGGGGAATTTGTTCCTGAAAGCTAGAGAAGTGTTTTATGGGTGGCTTGTCTTTCTCGGGTAAAGTTTCTCAAGGTTCCTGTCCGCAATGGGGTGGTTTATATCGAGGGGTTTTTCTCGGTCCCGCTCCATCTCCCGCGAGAGTCCTGTGCACAGACCTTCACATGAAGCTGGACCAGAGTGAGCTGTAGGGCTTTCTTGGACAAAGCAGAAAGAATACAAAAAAATCAAAAAGTACACCCTTTTCTGTGTTTTAGAAAGGAGAGTGATTTCGACAACTAAGAGCGTCGTTACTCCTTCTGGATCCTGTGTGCTTGTACCTGAGACTGGGCAAGGCAGGGAATATTAATGTTTTACAGGAAGGCTTGCAGCTTTTTTTTCCAGTTTCCTATTTATCAGACATTCCTACTACTGGCTAAACACCAAAGTATTTTCAGCTGGACACGTAGAATGAGACTTCATGAGATTTTGCTTTTACTTTTTTAAATGAATTAAACTTACAGCTTTGGCTATCTGAGTATTTTTTCAAAGTCAACCCACTTTTCTGTTTATATGTTGGAAACAGCCCCAGAACTTCCTCATTTTTTCCTTTGACTCCTCCTCTAACAGTAGCATTTTCCATTATCTAATGCAGGGGAGTAGTTCCTGTAAACTGTATGTTGAGACTTGTATTACGCAACCTTTACAAAAATAAAAAAGCAGAAGTCAAAGGACAGTCAGAAGTTTGAATTTAAAAAGAAGTCTCTTTACTAAAGTGTTAGAGTATAGCAATAGGAATAAGAAAGAACTTCCAGGAAAATTTATAAAGCTATGTAACATCCCTACATGAGTACCCAAGAGAGGAATTCTTTGTCTGCATTTCTGTTCACAGAAATGCAAATGCAAGCTATCGTAATTACACAGGAATTACATCCTCCAGATGCAAAAAGAGTGCATTTTTTGAACAGTTTTGAAAATCCTCTGAAGAAGCCTGCAGATGAACAAGCCAACCATAGGAAAAAGCAATTATGAACGGGATGCAACTATTCAGAAGTGAGGTGTACTTCCACGGCAGACAAATTTGTGTCAAAGGAACGTGTCATTTTAAGAGAAAGCCTCTGTAGGAGGCACTTAGAGTGTTAATGTCTTGTTTGAAACTAATGCATTTTTTGAACTACTAAAATGATAATTTGCTGGCAGTGACAAATCTCAGGACTCTATTTTCCATGGAAAACTTTCCACCAGGCTGCTTTCAACGTTTGTATTGATTGTGATAAAAGGGGAAGTCTTTTATTTTTCCTTTATGCTAATGATATATGAATAATAGTGTGTCATTTTGCTTCCCTTAAGACAGCCTGAAAACTCGTATACACTTGATTTTTATGTCAGATGTTCAATATATATTGTCTAGTTTCATGATCTTTATTTTCAATTTGATTCATCTTTTTCTGTATTACTTGAGCCTGCCAATGTGGTTTTTTTCCTTAATGGATTCATCAATGGCAAGTGAAAACAGAGCCAAAAGACTCCATTGACTTGCGAAGATTTGGACTTTAATTAATGGAAATATATGATTGTTTAATCATGTTTTCTACTGTAAGAGACTATTTGGATCATGTAAACAGATTTCCTCCCCCCTCCCCCCCCACCCAAGCATTACATTTGTTGAAAAGCAATGGGAAGCAAAGGCTCGTGATGCCACTGGAAAGGAATGAATTGTACGCCATATGTGTCTCTCTTTTCACAGGAGAGCACCACCAGGAAAATGCCGAGTTGAGCCTTTGCCAGTGAAAGTAAAAAGCAAGCTCATAAAGTTTGTGCCAAAGGAGAGTAAGTATAATTGTTGCTGCTTATTATTGATACATGTTGGTTGGCAGTGAGTATAAACTCGAAGCTTGTCCTATCTCTGTATGTGTGGAGACCACCCGGAACGTCAGCCTTCGGAGTAGCCTCTAAATTCATTTTTACCAGGTGTTTTGAATATGAGGAGTTGGCTCAAATAAGCCAGGTGATAGGCGTTACTTCCCCGCTCCTATCCATGGGGAATCTTCTCTGTGTACTCTGCCCCTAAATTTCTTCTCTTTTCACGCTACACAGTAACAGGGCTCTTTCTTTAAGAGCAACGTGGTGTCCTCCTAAGGGTTTCTGTATGGAGATCCTGTGCTGTGGTGCTTTTCAGTAACAAGAGATTTTTGCAGTGCCTTTAGGGAGTGAGGAGCACTTCAGGAGGTGAAGGATATTATGGCTAAAGGGTTGGGAAAAAGCTCATGGAGCAAGATCAGCTCTGAGTCATCTCTGCCTGTAAGTAAGAGAATATGTGATGAGAAAATGCTCCCAAAAGACAGCCTGATCAGCTATTCAGGTGAACTTTTGTTTTACCCAAACCCTCCAGGGCATTTTGATTGCTCCTTACTGAATGCACTATTGTGCTGCTAAAACTGGAGTAGTGGAAGATGTAGCTGAATCTGCAGCAAACCAAATACTATTTATGTTAAAAACAAAAAAAACTAAATGCACTAATAGATTCTCAGAATTAGATTGGCAGTATCTCATTTCTTTTCTGCAATATATTTTGTTTGCACATTTAAGTACCTAGGCAGTACTCTAACAAGTTTGAAATTAAGTTAATATTATGGCAGGAACTTTAAAGTTTGTATATTCTTATTTAATTTTTAATTACATTAATTGTGCTACACTATATTTAAATCATTGATGTTGCTTCCCACAGCTTTGACTTAATGAAGGGAATGAGAGTACTCAGCACCTTATGAGATTAAATCTTTTAAGGTGGAACAAACAAGGCTAATTATTAACTGTTGCGATGCCTTTGGAAACATGCCCCTGTGGAAGCTCTGCACACGGTTTTCAAACGTTGTTTATTTTGCTCATGTTCCACCAGTTCTGTCTCTGTTTTTTTGTTGTGGATTACTTGCCGTGCAAGCTAAGCATGCTTTCGTCACAAAATAAAACCTGGAAACAGTGGGAGAGATTCTTTCAAGAACTACATTCAGGTTTAGGTGAAAACCAAGCATGAAAATTTTAATTCAGAATCATGAAAACAAGGCTGGATAGCTGTAAATATTCTGTTGTTTTGGCTAGTGTTTAGTGTGAATGCTACAGAATCGCCAAAGCTTGCAGCTTACGTTAGCTGAATGAAGGCATTTCTTGGAAATGTGTTTAATAAATCAGTTGAGGAAGAATAATATATAATAACAGCTTAGTTTAGCAAGGTGAAGAGCACTCCCAGAAGACCATTAGGTTTCCTGCAGTCCTACATGTCATTATATGAATTCCAGAATTGTGAACTGCTTTACTAGGTCGGTCTTTGAAGGCAGAGGTGTGCACGGATCAGGCTTGCGCATTTATTTCTTGTTTTCAAAACCTCAGCTTCCAGAGAAGGGCAGACTTTTCATGCCATAAATAGACTGTTTCTCCAAATAGGAGGTTGTTGAGAGGCTGTTCCAAAAAGCGGGCTATTCCAAAGGTTTGCCTTTTTGGGACAATGGAGATTGAGTAATATTAAGATGGCTTTGATTGCCGTGTTTTTCCCTGTCCCTAAACTACAAAGCAAATGAATGAGAATGGAGGATAAATCTAGGCTATAATTCGAAAGGTTGTGATGTCTTTGCGAATACATATGACGCTGTCACAACTCAGTTGGTTGCTATTTTGAGTCATTCCAAATTACTTCCTTTTGACAAGCTAAGATTTGTTTTTAAGCTAGAAATAGAGCGCCTGTGAATAAGCAAGTCCAGTAACACCTGGAAACCTGGAAACTGTGACAGCAAAGAGTTTTAAGCTCTTTGGAGTTCAAGGCTGTGGGTTTTTTTTTTTTTTTTTTTAAAGGGGGAAGGAAAGAAACAACCCCAAATCCTGTTTTATGTGTTGTCCTGGCAACTCCGTTCCTTTTGCACATTCCAGTTACCAGAGAGAATTGGTTTTGAATGTTCATGACTCCAGCTACTCTGAATAAAGCATCTGGCACAGTGGGGAGGCCGGAGCTCTCGCGGCCTGGTAACGATCCAATCCTGAGTAATGAAGGGAATAGCAGAAGTCGTGCTGTCTCCAAAATGCCTTCGGCCGGGGAGAAGGGTCTGGTGGGGAACTCCTCTTCTCCCGGCGAAGCTTCGGCTCTGACCCTTTGGCGGCTGCGCTGGCGTCCTGCCCGTGAAGGGCTTGGGAATTTGGTAGCGTTTCCTTCTCGGGGCGGGGGGAAGAGTCTCGTTCGCTGGCGTTAAGCGGTGCAGTCCTCTCCGCTTAACTAAAAGCAGCAGACGTTTTACCGCTGATGACATTGGCTCCCCAGAAACGTTTTCGCTCCTCCACCGGCTCAAGGAAGCAAAACCCACCAGGGGAATTAAATAAGCCAAATGTTTTCAAGCACCGTTTTTATACGGCTATTTTTAGACGCTGTCGTAGAATCGCAGCCTCACGTTTGCCTCCCTTTTTCCCCCCTCCCAACAGAACTGATAGTGAAGACGCCCACGCCGCGGCCTCGGCCCAGGGCCCCGACCAGGGCGCCGGGGGGCGGCGCGCCGGGCGCCGAGGCCTCCCGCGCCCCCACCGCCGGCCGGGGGGGCCCAGCCCTGCCGCCGCCCCCCACCAACAGGACCCGAGGGCCCCCCGCCACCCCGGCCCCCAAGCCTCGGAAAGGCACCGGCGGAGGCGCACGACGAGGGCGACGGAGGAAGAAGAAGAAACCCGCCGGCACCCCCGCGCCGCCCCGCAACGGCGCGGTGCGGCTGGCGGCCGAGCGGGACGGCGGCCGGCGGTGGGACCGGGGCCGGGTGGAGGTGTACATCGACGGCGAGTGGGGCACGGTCTGCGACGACGGCTGGAGCGCCGCCGCCGCCGCCGTGGTGTGCCGCCAGCTGGGCTTCCCCTACGCCGTGCGGGCCAGCAAGAAAGCGGAGTTTGGGGCGGGGAGCTCGCTCCGCATCCTGCTGGACGACGTGCGGTGCTCCGGGCGGGAGCGGAGCCTGCTGGAGTGTGCCCACGCCGCCGTCGGCACGCACAACTGCTCCCACGAGGAGGACGCCGGCGTGGTCTGCAGCCGCGAGGAGGTGGAGGACTGGTGAGACGGGGCCGGAGCAGGCGCTGGAAGGCGACGGCCAGCGCCTCCCTCCGCCTGCCCTCCCCTCCGGGGCGGCGTGAGCCTTCAACGCGGCGCGCTCTGCCCGAGCAGGGGGGCTGTTTTCTTGGTGTTCATCCCCATCCGTCTGGCTTGAGTACGTCCGTGAGCAGGGACTGGGTTTATCTGGATGGGATGGGTTTTTTTTTTGTTTGTTTTTTTTTTTTTTAGAGCGAGAAGAAGGAGAAAAACCCAAGCAGCAGTGATTATAGGTTAGGAAGAAGACGCCATCCTCGTGCCCTTTCATCTTTCCATCTGTTTTTTGCCCAGCCACACTTCACAGTGTTTGGCTGAAAAAGAAGGGTCGAAATGGCCTCGTTTGGCCCTCGCTCATGGAAGCGTGTGCGCAGTTGTACTGCCTTTGCCGCTTGCAGCCCGGCGGGGTGATTTCTAAGCCTGCGCCTGAGTCGGTGCCTTTCTTTGCGGAACACAAACATCAGATTTTTGTTAGCTTTCTGTGCACTAGTTTAAAGGACAGTGATTCTTTTGTAATGCTGTACGTTGGTATAAGCCTACTGATTATCGGAGAGAACTGCCTCTAAATAACAATCCGGTAAATTAGACAAAATCAGAGCAGACTGCCTGGAAAGTATTTCTTCTGTTTACAGTAGTGTAAGTGAAAAGAAAAGTGGACCTTTTGTACGTAAACAGGACCACAGTCCAGTTTAACCCTGAAAATACTTTGTACTTATTTCTCTGCTTTCTTAGACGTCATGTAGCCACATATTTCTGCATCCAGTTTTCACAGGTGTGAATGACTAGACAAGACTTAATACATTGGAGTAAAACTCCTGTAATATGCTTTTTAAAGGAGATCTTAAATCTCATTTTGTCTGAAACATGTTTTTCACTTAAGTAATCATTGGACATACGTTTCCCTCTTTTGTGGTCTCTCTACTGTTGGCAGCATTTTACCTGTTATTTTTTCTGATACGGTAAAGATGGTTTTTATCTCGTTGCTCATACAAAAACACAGGAAAGACAAAAACAGAACAAATGAGTAAAATGAGTAGTGTATCCAGCAAAGTCGATAAGCAGGGCTTGGTATCTGAAGCTCTTAATTTGGATGTTTATTTTAATTCCCCAGTTTCAAGTTGACAGTGTCCTCTTAAATACAAAACATTGATGCATATGGTAAATAAATTTGTTTTAAATAGTTTTTCCTGGACTTTCTGGTGTACCTGCTAAATATTATTTTAGTATTAAGGAACACCTTCCCTATATAAATGCAGGTGATCAAAAAAGTAGCACTGTCTTCCTAACCAATGTTAAATTTAAAGGGGAGAACAGCCATGTAACCTGCCTTTTGTATAGCATCGCTCTTGCTTCATTAGAGACCTAAAAATGCCATCAAGAACCAGGCTTTCAGTAGGCTTTTCTCATTGCAGTAAGGGTGCAAGTGCATCCATTTGAAGTGCAGAAGTCCACTCTAAATGCATCAAAACGTTCAGGAAACGGTTAAGAGAGTCTTTTGTAAATTCTTCTGTTAGAGTATTTGGCACCTATTGAGCCGAGGGGACTAGAGGGTTCAAAAAATGGAAAATAAAGATTTAATCTTTCTCCTTCAGAATTCCACTTCTCTTGTTCCTTAGTCAGATTTCAGCGGATTGTGAGATTTTAAGGCGAATCATGATGATAGTTCTGCTTAAAAACTTCTAGGTAGACAAAAGAGGCCTGCATAACAAAAGATGCTGTGCAGTAATTGAGATGATTTGAAACTGTCTGCCGTAGAACAATAAGATGGGAATTTCATCATTATTTTCCAGAAGTATTCTTTTTTCTAATGTAACTATTAGTTACCTTCTCCTCCTCTAGCCCATTTGACCCTCCTGAGCATCAGCAAAGGCCGCCTCATTCTTGCATGTTGCTAGTTTTGACTGCCACCAACCCCCAGCTGACAATCACTTAATGGCACACTGTGTCTGTTGGCAGATTAAAGCGTATGGAAGCCAACCCACCAGGGTCAGCTGTTGGCAGCAGAGAGCTTTGCAGTGACGCAGCTGGCTATACAAACGCAGAACTGTACTCCCTGGATGTATGTTGAGGGAGTTATGTGGGTGCCACATAAATCTCAGAGGAAATATTTAGTGGTAGAGGAAGACAGAGACTTGCAAATACATCTTCTCCCTCTTATCCCTTCTCCCAGCCTACACTGAGTAGAAGAGCATTGCACATAAGTGGAAGAAGCACTTGAGTATGTGCAGGCACATACGTGTGCATGTATGTGCATGCCAGCTCAGTACATCTTTATGAAGGTGGGAAGATAGTTGTTGCAAGCCTGTAATATTCAAAGCACAGAAGTACATTTAAACACCTGATATATTATCTGCTGTTTAACGGAGTCTTTACTGGTAGCATTTTTCTTTATTTTAAAATACATTTATATACACGGCTGTTATATAAACTGAGCTTTTGATAAACAGTGCTGCTGCATTTGAATGTGCTAGTATACCAACCTGGATGCTGATTCAGGATAAATATCAAAATGGCCCAGAATAACACTGGTTACCACAGTACAGCTGCTTTTTTAGCATGTGTTATATGCAGGCCTTGACTCTGCCTGATAGTACTATGGTTTATTGCCTTCTATCGTAATCTTACCTCTTTGATTCAAACTGGAACATCTGTATTTTTCCTTCCACTGTTATAGAGCGGATGTGTTATGTCAGCGCAGCTACATCACATGGAGGACCCAGCATATCTTTAAGGGAATAATAATGACCCACCCTTGTTACCTCTTCTTCTTTATCTCCAAGGTAGAGTAGCTGTGTGAAGAGCTCAGTTTCCTTTCACTTACGTGGCTTCTGGTACCCGACAGGCAGGCCGAGCATCTCTGCACTCTGTTGCACTGTGGTGTAGACACATCTTTAGGCAAAAATTTGAGTGCTAACAAACAGGCTTATCAGGATTTGTTAGACAAATTTTCCCATGAGTTACTGCAGAAAAATTCTAGAGTTATTTTGCCAAAATGAGGCAGACACAGTGAAATAAGTAGGGCTTTGCTGTGGGGACGCTCAAACGCTGGCAAACCTATGCAGGGTGCTCAGAGCCAGATTGCCCACGCCGCGAAGATGGGCCCTCAGTGGAGGAAGTTCAAGCTCTGTCCGTTGTCTCTGTATCAGATTGCAGGGTATGAGCAGCATGAGGCACGTTCATTACGTTAGTAAGTACGGTGGCCTGTAATTATATAATACCGAAGCCGTGACTCAAGCGCAGAAAGCTCAGCGTCAGCAGTGTGGGCGACCTCGGTCTTAGCGCAGCACGGCGAGGAGGAGAGTGGGCAGCAGCAGGCGTTGGGGCAGCTGCCAGAGTGCCCCATTCCCTGCTGCGCCCCCGTTGTCGCACCCAGCTTATTCCAGTGTTGCTGGGGTGCCGCGGCTTTGCGCCCAAGCCCGAAGGGGAGGATAGAAAGAAGAGCCGAGTGGCTGCCGGGCGAGCCTGCCCTGCGTGGCAGAGCGGGGTGCTGTCCCCCCTAAGCGTGGCAGGGCCCTGCTTAGTTATCGTTTGATAACTAATAACTGTGCTCCAAATGTAGGTTTGAGTAATTCATAGTTTTTCTCTGTTAAACAAACAAGTAAGACTGCAAATGCACTTGGTGTGTGTCAGTTTTGCTGCCTTGTACATGACCTTCTTGAGGTTTTTCATGTCTGGGCTTTACTCTGGGGCACAGGTGCAGCCATCCTGCTGCCCAGAGCAGTGTTTTAATGCAGCCAGAAAAGCAGTTAAGATTGAAACTGCAATCATTCCTTACCGATAATGTGGGAAATAGAGATGCTATTGTTAAGGGAAAAAATCTCCAGTGTTCAGCAGTTGTAAAGCACTGACTCTGACGTTGAGTAGCTTGTTCCTCAGGGGCATAGCCAATGGTCACTGCTAAACTCCTGGCCCTTTTGGCTTAGTGTTACTAGTCTTACCAATTACTTGCCCACCATAAAAAAAAAAAAAAAATTGTTGACAGAGGAGGACCAGCTTGCTTCTTCCAGTCCTTGTGCAGCTCGGTACGTATGAGCTGGGTGACAACTAACTTAGGGGAAATGTCAATGCAAACATCTGTATGTAGCACCGCTGGGTAAGAAACAACTGCATCCGCTGTTTTGCAGAGGTACAGCTGACTCCCGTAGCCACCATAGCTTAACCTGCTGCAAGAGGTCTGCGTTTACCTCAGTTCGTTCGTTATGAGCAATTGCTTTTGCTGAGAGCTCTCCTCAATGCCAGAGGTGGATGGAAGATGACAGTGCCTGTCCAGCTTGACCGCGGTGGGTCTGATGGTCTTGAAAGGTGCCAGGGAGCAGCACCGCTCGTGCAGACCTCCTTTCCACAGATTCACACAGAAGGAAACCCCAAAGGCGTTACAGTGATTAAGCTGGCACGCTGTCCCTGAAGGGCAGGGATCAGGATCACGCGCCCCAAGCTGTGTCCCCGCAGCATGTCTGGTTATTGTCACCCCTAGTCTTAACCACGAGCAGTAAGGAGCGGTCTCTGTTACTCTTGTTTAGCTGCTCTGAGGGAATATGAGCGGATTTTTAGAGAGTTTGGAGAGTATGGCTGGAAAGATGTCACTATGTGAAATGGTTTTGGTGCCCAGGGGAGCTAGGCCCTGTGTGTTGAACCCCACCGCCTGTACAGGAGCAGTTTTACTTACAAGCAGTTAACAATGCTTACAAGCATGTTACACACTGGGACAGCTGTTAATAAATGCAGTTTATCACCTGGGCAGGAAAGGGCTCCCTCTAGCCATGATCAGGGAGGGTTAGCATCTCACAAAGTTAGGTGGAGCAGACAGTCTTTCGGAGAAAAGGTAGCACTTACTAGGTAACTGTTCACAAAAAGCTTTTGTGCTGAGTAAGCAGGAAAAATGTGAATCTGGGACTCCAGAAAAGATTGGATGCACACATGCGGGTGAAAGTATTCTCAAAGATTCTCTTTGGCTACATCTGTACTAGTAAATGAACCAGGAAAACACTCGGAAACGTTTCCTGGCGCTGGCAATAAATGACCTGTGCTGTTAAGTCTTTAGAGCAGTCCCCAGCGTGCTTTTGGCTGAGACCAACCAGCGGTCTCCCAGATAACTCTAGGATAGTTCAGAAGTAAGCACAAGTGTGGGACCGTTCCCAGTAGCAGGCAGCTTGGATGCAGCTGGCCAGTTTTGGAAGTAAGAGCATGTAAGTGTGTGGATGTTGAATGTCTTGCACTAGCTGGCCTTAATACTGGGGAACAACTTAGTTTTACTAAATATAGGTGTAGGCTTTGTGAAAACTAAGTGCAAGGTGACTGTTTTTACCTAAGGACTGAATTTCCAATTGCAAGGCCATGTAACCTTCTTGACAATTTGTTTACTGGATGATGAATACAAATCCTTGGGGCAGCTCAGAAGTACGGGGAGAAAAAGCGATAGTTTTCTTTTGGTTTTGTGCACCTGCTTTTAAACACGGTGAATGTATTGCTGGGATTTGAACTGCTCACTTTTTTTTTTTTTTCCTTTTACTTTTACCATATATTGCGGTTTTAGATAAGATACCAGCTGAGTTGCAGCCCACAAGGTATTTCATTTCTGTGTGTGCAGCCATTCTTTAAACCAAGATCTTAGACCATTTTTGCAGTGCCTAGCATTGCAGGATAATTGCAGACACTTAGGAGATGCGAGGAGTTTCTTCAGGAAGCAGCAGAGCTGCTTTGGGAACTGTAGTCACAGAGGCTCCTGCCAGGCGTAGGACAACGAGGGAAGCTCTTGCACCGCGAAGGTCTGCCAGGGCGATTGCAAGGCAATACAGGTGGGATGAGCAGTTATTGCATCATCTGAGGCTTTGCTTTGGAAGAGCTGGGGGAGAGGGAATTACCCTTAAACCTTTATCGCAGAAGAAAGATCTAGCTTCAGCTTTTTTCCCTCCTTGGTGACATGCTCTGCTGGGTGTAACGTGCTGTTAAACATAACACAGCAGGGGCCCGTGCAGTCGTGAGGCTGTTGACTCACGGGTGTCAGACCGAGCCAGCCCAGCCTGAGTCCTCACTTGCCAACGGCTTGCTTCTTTGTCAGCGCTTGAAGATACTCTAATGTTCCTCGGCAGATGTTGTGACTTGGGGAGGTGACTTTCCGGATGTCAAATAGAAGGTCAGATTTTTGTTATTAATTTGGTGTCACTTCTCTTTTTTTCTTATCCCTTAATAATCAGGTTGATATAGTGGGTCACTTTCTGTTTCCAAAAATACTATAACACACCTCAGTAGCCTTGGCTTGAATGGACTTTATTATGATTCACTCTCATACAAATAACGGTAGAATTTGGCCTACTCCTTTACACTGTATATTCATATACATACATAAATATATATATATACACACACACATATACTGAGGACAGTTCTATAATTATTTTGGAATAGAAGTAACATTTTTCTTTACTTAATAATTATTAATAGCTGGATTTAAAATAAGGTCGTCTGTTGTAATTGTGCTGGTAACACAATTTAAGTCCCTATTTAGTGGTATTATTTATAATACTGCAATTTGTCTTTTGTAATAAAAATAACTAAATGTTTAAATTAAACCATTCGTTTTTTTCCTTTTCAGTATGGTGCATGAATGAATAGAACTGTAAGGACACAGCAGCAAATATCTTCCTGAATATTGTAGATGACGAGTAATAGAGAAGCAGTCACTGATTGTTCTGGGGAGGTGGTTTAAGATAAATGGCTCTCTTATATTTTTGTAAAAAATTCTGTATGATCCTACTGTAAATAAGTTCACCTGCCGCAGTACTTTTCACACTAGCTGTCATAATAGTAGTAGGAACAAAGAGATGGCATATTATTACCTGGCCATCAGAACAGCAAGATGGGTTTTGGAGGCATATTTCAATGAATATTTTGAAATCTGCTTATATTCTTTACACAGTGTTCCACTGAGCTGGATAACTGTCTGCTGGTATTGTGGAGTTTTAATTCCATGTTGAAAGATACAGAGAATATTAATCTGCCTAAACCCTTAGAATATTTTAGATTCAATGGTAAGTTGAGCGGTTTGATTTTGCAGTCATGCAGCAAGAAAGCTTGCAAACATAAGTTTTCTGTACTGAATTTTCCAGTCCTTAGAGCAGAGAACTTGACCTTTTGCACTGTTAAAAGGAAATGATTATTTGCCACAGTATAGTGATGATGTGAGACTGAAGCCATCCAACAGATAAGGGGGTGAGGGCATGCTGTATAAAGGCACAATGAAAGTTATTTGCCTCCGGTTAAACAGAATGTTTGAATTTTTCACAGCTAGCGTACTAAAATCTGCATTTCTTCGTGATGTCGGCATGATCACCATATTAAAAACATTACAAGTATTGGAAACTGTAGATCTTTCTTTAGCTTCATCATAAGTGATTTGAATGTTCCCATAAGCAGCAAACCTGTAAAGAGTTGCTACCAAAACGTCTACCATTTTCTCAACAGCTGGTGCATGTTTAGCAATGATATGTCATAAGGAGCCCTGTGTTAGTTATAATGTGATGATCATGTTTGTTATTGATGATCATATAAAGTAGTAATACAAAAGCATGTGCAGAGCAGTGGTGGTTCTGGCTGGGGTTTCCCAGACCCTGGCCTGTGCTCAGACATGGGACAGTGCTGGCGTGCTGGTTTTGATGCGGCTATGTGGTGTGTGAACATGCAGGAAACTAGTGCAGCTCATCCGCGTCTCGGACACTGTTAGATCTCCAGGCCTTAACTGATGGGGGCGTATGCAGTGCTTATGTGTGGTATTTCCCAGCACGTGTCAGAGCCGCCAGAGCTGGACAGAGACTGAAGTCCCTAAACAGTAGTTGGTCCTCAGAGTCCACCTGGACAGTATTTCTGAATGGAAAAGGAGGACGTGCCTGGTAAAATCAGTCCCCAGGTTTGTACTTCCATTGGGCTTGGATGAAATGCATTGCTCATGGTAGCCCCAGGCCCTATTAATTCCGTAAGGATCTTTAGGCAGGGGGTTGAGGTTTTAGACTATAACTTCAGGAGAGGTACTCATTTAATCACCACCTGCAGTTAACCAGTAGCATACAACAGATGGAGACATTTAACTATAAAATTAGAGGTTTTATTTAGCAATGTATTTTATTGGCAAGCTCAGAACTGCCCCAGGATGCCCACCACTTGGGCACATGCCGCAGAGCTGGGAAGTCATTTGCAAGTGCGAGAGATGCCTGTGTCGTATCCTCTACCTGCTGTCCTCACACATGGACTGAATGAGGCTGGGCTTCTCAAGAGAGAGGAATTAATGTTTTCAAAATGCCTGACTATGAAAAGAGATGCAAAAGAGAACAGGAGTTTGGACTAATCCTATGTCCTATACATTTTTCAGATTCACATTGTAGCTTTGCATCAGTTATTAGTTCCCAGGTTCCTGCTCTTCTGTTCTGCTCCCACGTGTCTCTTGCTCTTTGTACTTCTGGGAATGTGCAAGTTGGCAAAATGTCCACGCGATGGCAGTTCAGTCCTCGGCAGAAAAGCGACAGGCGGGAAAGTTCAGCAGGTCCAAGTCTCCACTCATTTTTAGAGCAGCATGTGGATCCCAGAAAGATAATAAACTGACTTTGTATCACGTCCTTCATTCAAGGGTAGAGAAACATGTTAGAATACGAACAGAAGCTTTTATTAAAGCTTATCTTTAAAGCCAGAAATATAATCTCCAATCCACCCAGGCTGAATACTTACGAAAGGGGAGCTATTGACTGATAATTACATTTGCATGAGAAGCTTCGTTCTGAGAGCTTGCGTATTCTAATCAGGAATCAGAAATATATTACATGGACTCTCTATCCCATCAAAACATATAAAATATCAAATATTTTATCACATATTAAATAATCCCTGTGAGCTGCTCACAAACAAGGTAGGAGCAGGAATTTTTCACAGGAATTATTCTGAGAGTGATTTCAAATGAATGAATACATTACAAAAAAAGGTTGATGAAACTCAGAAAATCAACCTTTCATCATGAAGTTCACTGAGTGGCTTTAAAGGTGTTGTCATTAATTAGCCTCAGTTTTTAAGCACTTTCTCTGAGTGGTGCTATTTTTGTGATTAGCTATAGCTTTCACACTGATTGGAATTTGTATCAGGAGGAGATCATGATATATATCATCAGACAAAATGGGAAGGAATGGGAAGCTTTTTTCTGAAAACAAGAGGTTATCACACCCCAAGCTTAACAGAAAGAAAAAAAATCACTTTTAATTAAGATAAATAGAAATAGTAGTTACATAATATTGTTCATCCTTGGTAAAGCACAGTAATTTCCAGATAAACAAAATCCATGTAAAGACAAAGTCAGTGCTGAGACTAAGTACCTAAAACATAGAGGAAAATCATTCCAGGGTTGCTGCAATTATTTCAAACAAAAGAAAGAAAATCAGTGTTAAATTAACAGAAATCTAAATAATATTTAAAAAACACAACCTGCTTCCGCTCTGTTGTGTGCTGACAGCCAATGACTTCAGTTTCTAACATTTTGTGCCATTACCAAGTCGCAGAATTTCTCAGAGGTCATAATTCAGCATTTCCAATGAGCTCATAATTTGTGCTGTGCAATGTGAACCCACAAAAGAGGTGCCACATGGAGCACAGGTTGGAAATCAGCGGATGAAGACTCCAGGTTGTATTTGTTCTTAAAGGGCATGTCAGGTTTCCTGCCTCTCCTCCTTTGACCTTTGTGGCCACCCAAAATGGAAAGCCCAGGAACCCCTCCCAGGCTGCCAGCCTTCACAGTTTTGTCCCGAGTCTCGCCATGCCTGGTGTTTTTGGCTGAAGCACCAGTGACAGCTCAGATTTCAAGAAGACAAAGGCACTAGCTTTGCCTCGCCGTGCACGTCTGACCTTCTTGACAGAGAAAGGAGCCTATTAACATGCCTTGAGGATCACTGGAGAGCTCAGTGCAGTCTCAGCATTCCCCCCCGACCCGTGGAGCTAAGGGTCACGTCAACCGTCGCAGTGACCGTCCCAGGCAAGCCCACCATGGTGAGGGGGCAAAGGGAGAAATGAACCCCTAAATGAAGAGGAGGTGCCAGCTGCCAGGCCCTAGTTGCAGCCATTCGGTGGCTCGTCCAGGTCCTTCTGCCTCTGCCAGAGCCCAGCTGTGCTGACAGCATCAAGCTCCTGCCCCACCACCAGTGGGAGAGTGGGCCAAGTAACTGAAACATAAGGAGTCTTGGGCTAGGCTTGCCATGAGATGTGTCAGTTCCCGGGGATGTCAGAAGAAAATCCTTCACGTCCTTTGAGGTCTGCAATACCAAAACTTGCTTTCTCGCTCTGGGTCACCTCTGTACTCCCTCGGAGGCTGCCTAGTGTGGAGCAGGCAGGTCTGTGAGCTACCAAACTGCAGGCTCAGTGCTTTCTACTAATCTGGTGCAGGCTCTGCTGATGTGTCTCCTACAGATGCCTTCTCTTTCCCGTATATTATCTGATCTCTAACACAAGCTGAGCTCACGTTACAAAACCAGACAATTTCTTTCATCTATCTGGTTTTCATCTATTTTGTGATCTGTATTTCTATGTCAAATTTTGATGAACTTGGCCACTAGGTTCAAAGCTGTTAGTGAGGGCTATGTAGACAGATGGGTATGCATATCACAGGAAACCAGGAAAAATAAGACACAGAGTCTCAGCTGCTACAGATGCTCTTTAAACTCTCCTTTATCTGCGGGCTCCCCACTGCCCCTCTATCAGTCACCGGCAGAACACCGGCCATTCAAAATTATTTACCGTTTTGAAACCAAAATAAAATAAAGACAACAGACCCTCACCTTACCCCAGCATGAGCTGTTGTTGCTTTGATAGCAGTTCTCTGCTATCTCTGACCTGCTAGTCTCAAAAACAAGCACAAAAGCAAGTCACACAAGAAAACCAAACAAAACTTGCAGCCTGTGGCCTTATAACAGCCATTTCTTACATTTAAAAGCCAAAGCAAGCTCATATATAATTAAATCTGAGCTGCCTGGCATACGATTGCTGCATCAGATGGACAAAAGCAGGGGGTGCCATGAATTACATCCCACCCTCCTGCTGAGGAGAGGTATGGCCATATGGGAGCTGCTGGGAGGGAGGCAGGGAGGCCTGGGAAAGACTCCACACTGGGAAGAGGCCGGGGTAGGAGCTCCTGGGGCAGCCTTGTGCGGGGGTGAGAAACATGTCCCGATACCCACAAGCGGCAAAATATAAGAGCAAATGGTAAAAATCCATCTAGCTTAGTATCCTGTCTCCAAGAGGCTGACTGAAGCACGCACGGGGAACGGGGACGTGAACAGGGGTATCCTGTGCGCGATAGCTGATGTGCTTTTTTTGTTTTTGTTTTTTTTTCCTTTAAAGGACACGGCCGGCAGCAGAGTTTGTCCTGGCTGTCCTGCCCCGGCTGCGCTCAGGCTCACCTCCACCGAGGGAAGCATATGTAACCCCTCCAGACACGCGCTGCGTGGAGGTTTCTTCGAGCCTGCCTGAGGGTTTCTGTCAGTCCCGGTGCCAACGTGGGGTCGAGCGCCCCGCAGCACCTCCGGCAGCCCTCGGCCGCCGTGCCCGCGTGAGCAACGACGGACCGCTCACCGGGCAGGTGTGTTAAAATTGGAGTCCCCCAGGGGAATACGTCTGCCCAGGGCTTTGTTGGCGTCCGGTTAATTACAAGACGGCGTTTCCGAGGAGGCCCCAGGGAAGGGGCCCGGCGCAGGCAGGGCAGAGCGGGGCCGGCCGGCGTGCGCCGTGCAGTGCCCGAGCTGTGCGCCTGATGGCACTCCCGCCAAGCCCTGCTGAGGGGAAGGCTGTTTTTCCAGACTATCCTGACTCCCACATGACTCTGCGTACTCGCTCGCCCGCCTGTGCAGCTGCTGCCTGTTTTTTCTCCGCTCCCCGAAGCGGCATGCAGCCTGGTCTGGCCGGGTAGCCCGGCCCGCGGCTGGCCTTGCGCCGCGGCCGGCTCCCAGGGCCGCCAGCAACGCCGGGCCTGGCCCCGCTGCCGGCCGTGCTGCCGCTTTAAGCTCAGCTTGGCTCTGCTCGACCTCCTTCCCGGCTTCCTCCGGCCGCTGGAGCTCATCCAGCCCCCCCTCCACCCGCGGCAGGCCAGCAGGGCCAGCACAGGCCTCGTGCCCCGCAGGCCATGGAGGTGCTGTGGGCGCTCCTCCTTCTGCTCCTGGCGGCGGCGCTCCTGGCCCTCGGCACGTACTGCGGCTACGTCAAATACGTCCACGCGAAGTACGACCACATCCCCGGCGCCCCGCGCGAGAGGTAAGGGGCAGGCCCCGCGCTGCAGGCGGGCCCAGTTTGGGGTCTGATTAACGTCAAAACGTTAGCGGAGGAGAGGGAGCAACGCAGGCCACAGCGGCGGGCCGGGGCCCGGCTGACGTCGGCAGGGACCAGCGTAAAGTCATGTCACTCCCCGGGAGCGGCAAACGCGCACCCGATGCCGGGGAAACGCTGGCGCTGCCGGCAGCTTTGCCATCCGTTTCTCAGGCCAAGGCGGGCACGGAGAGGTTAAGCGAGTGGTTCGTGCATGGCCGTGCCCCTGCCTGGGACCGCGCGGCCCCGCCGAGGGAGGTGGGACGGCGTCGGCTCAGAGCCGGAGCGACGGAGCCGCGTCCGCATCCGTAGTCCTGCTGAGAAGTGAGGGGGAGTCACGCAGGTGAAGCCCTGCTGGCTGCAGGGGCCCTGAGAAAACAGCCCCGTCCATGAATAACATGTCCCACTAGCTCAGTGGGAGGTCTCGTGCCGTGGGGATGCCGCTGTCCTGGCTCACAATCCTTCTGCATTAAACCACAGCTTTCTTTTTTATATGGAAGAGCGAGCTGTCAGTCAGCGTCCGCTACCGGCAATGTTCGAGGGGTCTTGCACTGGATCAGTGCACGAGCCGTGCTTGGGACCCTCCCTATCTGTGTCTGTGCTCATGCTGACACCAGTCTGCCCTCCCGCAGAGCACTGAAAGGCACATCACCTGCCAGTGACACCACCCAACGCCGTCCCGGCGCTCCCTCGCTGTTTAGGTCTGTAGTTTCTGCACACCCTCAAATGTCAAAAATTATCAAGGGCGATGAGAAGTCTAGCAGCATGGTAGTGGCATCGCTTTCACAAGGAGACACAGTTCTTGCAGAAGTGTGTGGGCTTTGCATTTAACCTCACCTTTGGGTGCATATACCCTCAAATAATGTGCTGATACCGCTGTGGAAACACACATCGCAACAGCACTCTCTTAAGTAAGTAGTCCTATAAAAACACCAAGCCTGGTTGCCTAACCCCAATTTTTAGCCTACTTGTGTAATCAAGGTCAGATATTAAGAGATAGAGGTCAGATTAGAGATATAATGGATATTGTTATACCTGATCCTGCTTGCCCTTAGATTTGAGATGTGAAGTAACATCCTAGAATAGTGGCAGCTTGTAAAGTAACTCTGTGGCTGTTTTTCTTTTTCTTCTTCAGCATGTGAGGCTTAATCTCAGCCTAAGATCCTTCCCAGGAAAGTTTCTAGTACTACTGTCTCTAAGCAGAAGCTTGTCTGTCATGTGAGCCCATGATAGCTCTGATTTCTGATAGCTTTTTAAAAGTATAGTCAGTGACTTGCCTGAAACGTCCAAACACTTCCACTCCTAAATATCCAAAGGTCAAATAGCTCCATCTATGTTAAGTAGTTCATAAAAAAAAAGGTAAAGTGGGTTGCTTGTCTGGTGGTGGCCTCCCTAGTACCAGAAAGATGTTGACAAACTGGAGCAAGTCCAGTGGAGGACAACCAGGATGGTCGGGGGCTGGACCACAGGGAGTACAAGGAGAGGCTGAGGCAGAAGGGTCTATTTAGTATGAAGAAGATGCCGCTGAAGGGTAGAGGGGATCCATTTGCTGTTTTTAGCTACCTAATGGGTGGTTATGAGAAGATGGAGCTGGGCTCTTCTTGGATAGGTACAGCAGAAGGACAAAGGGCAATGGACACAAGTTGCAGCAAGGGAAATTCCAGTTAGGTATGAGGAAAAACTTCCCCATGAGGGTGCTCAGACACTGACACAAATTGCCCGTGGAGGCTGTGGACTCTCCATTCCTGCAGATGCTCGAAGCTCGACTAGACAAGGCTCTGAGCAACCTAATGTAGCTCTGAAGTTGGCCCTGCTTGCAGCAGGAAACTGAACCAATGGCCTTGAGGGGTCCTTGCCAACCCAAATTATTCTGTGAGTCTATGGTTCTAACATGTGATTCACCCAAATTTAAGCACTCCTCAGCTGACATTTTATCCAGAAAACTAGGGAAGAATGGGACCAGCAACAGAGGAACCAAAGTGATGTGTTGGAAGGCAGAACTCTCTGGGAACACCAGGTAGAAAACTTCCCCAGATCAGTGGTTCCTTGATAGAATATAATCACTTCATTTAAACAAAATCGTGGGAAGAGAGTTATTCTGCTTCCAACTTCATGGGGTTCTTAGTTAGATGGTGGAAGGATAGGGAAACTGATGTCTCCCACCTTCTCCACAGTTTAAGACCTTAAGATTATGATTTTCTTGGCCTTCATGATGGAGATATCCTGAGGGAGGACCTCCACACATGCTGATGGAAAAGAGGAAACCAGCAACATCATGACCTATGCGCGTTTCAACTAAATACTGTGCAGTAGCTGGAGTCGGCCACCTATGCTGCTGTCAGCCCCACAGGAATGTGTTCCTTTTCTTCTCTATTTCATTTTTTCCCCTCTACTCTTTCCTTTGATATCTATTGGATGGCAGCCTGGTCCTGCTAGTCAGAACTCCACTTTCTGCAGCAATATGAAGCACCTGCATAAGTGCCAGGCAAGAGACCAGAACCCATCTGAGCTTACCAGGTCTTCAAACGCCAGAGAAGGCTATGGGCCAATCTCTCCCTCCACTTGCAAGACTGCAAAGACAGGAGCCATGAGCTTTTTTGCGGTCCTTCTGCCAAGGCTTCTGTGAGTTTGTCTTATTTGATCCTAAAGGAGAGAGGATTCAACTGGAACAGCAACAACAGCCAGCCCAGCCCACTTCTCTCTTAGCCCAGACAAGCAGCTAATACCACTGTCCATTTCTAAGTGCTTCAGTGGAGTTTCAGGAGTCCCTTGTCAACACTTTGCCTCTTCCAGATGGACAAGGCAAAAGATCCAGATGTGTCCAGTAGGATTATTTCTTGATTTGTTCACCCCACACTTTGACTTCAGCTCCTCACACAGCTGAAAATTGTTCAAGGGCTGGACAGAACAACTCACAGGCCATAGCCTGCCTGCGGGCTGCTCTCAGAGCTGTGCCAAGCTAGACGGCTCAGCATGGCTGGGTTTTGCTACAACTTTCTAAAGCTAAAGGCAAAGGAAATAAGGCATATCGATATGAAAGCCTTACTTTGTGCTTTCCATTTCATAGAAATCACAGCATTGTTTAGGCTGAAAGGCACCATAGGAGGTCTCTAGTCCTACCTCCTGCTCAAAGCAGGGCCATTGAATTCAGAGCAGGTTGCTCAGGGCTTTGCCCAGTCAGGCATTCAAAACCTCCAAGAACAGAGACAGCACAGCCTCTCTGGGCAACTGTCCTCATGGAGAGAAAAATCTTTCCTCTCTCTGAATCTTCCCTGTTTCAACTTCTGCCTGCTGTCCCATGCCCTCGCACCACGCACCCTGCAAAGAGCCTGGCCGTCTTCCAGCTGACCTCCTTGTAGCTACTGGGGGTGCTGTGAGGTCCCCCCAAAGCTATCTGTGCCCCAGGCTGAACAAACTCTGGTCCCTCAGCTTCTCACAGGGCAAGCGCTCCAGGCCTGACCAGCTGAATTCGCTTCAGTTTGCCACTGTCTGTCACCGTCTGTCTTGTACTGGGCACCCCAAAACTGGACACAGTTTCCTATATGGGGTCTCATAAGTGCTGAGTAAAGGAGGATAATCACTTCCCTCCCTCTGCTGGCTGGATTCCTGTTCAGTCAGCCCAGGATGCTGCCGGCCCTCTCAACTGCCAGGGTGCAGTGCTGGCTCATGTCCTACTTGCTGCCCAACAGGCCCCCGCGCTGTGTTCAGCCCCGCTGCTCCCCAGGCAGTCAGTCCTTGGCCTATGTGGTTTCAAGGTGTTAGTCTGTCCTGATTTTGTGTTTGTCCTTGTCTCTTTCCTTTGCCTGTGATAACAGCTTAAAAAAGCCTTGTTTTAGGATGAAGTAGAACAGAGTCTTATCAAAGCCTCAGACCTTGAGTAAGCTCTTATGGCTGCATGATGACACACCTGATTTCTCGGGCTGGTTTATTTTATCACAGCTAACACAGCATATCTCTAAAGGAGACTGTTGTGCAGAAAAGGCTGAAAAAGTGAGTCATTAGCAGCTTTGCGTCATTTGTACTGCATGAATAGTTCACCTTTGAAGAGAGAAGGCTATCTCTTCAAAAGTTAATTTCACATTAGAGATCTAAAGGTAAGAAATGGAAAAAAGGATTTATTTGCAAATACCTGTCTTCAGGTGACATTGTCTCATAATGCTATCACAAACTGAGTCCTTGCTTAGTTTTATCATGGCATGCATTAAGTGCTAGCAATTGTGGCCTCTCTTTAGAAGATTAATGTTTTAGGCGTGTTGTAGCACTTAACCTGAATTTTTTGTTCACATGAAAAAGAAGACTGTCAAAACTGAATCCAACAAGTTTTTGAAAACCTTCGCTTGCTTTTATACCGGTCGGTAGAGAATCCTCTGGGCTCCTGTGAAGGATTCAGTGCAGAGCCCCAGAAGACAAGTCTCAAAATGATGCACACATGGTGCATGTTATGAAAGCCTTTCACCTAGTCTTCTGCTGATTTTGTCATTAGGAACTTACTGTGCTATTTGTGTGTGGGCAGGGTAATTGAGATTTAGCACTATCAGCCCCTAAGAACACATATACATGTGGTGAGTGAAGCATGTGTTTTCTGCATTATCCAAGTCCTAGTGTTGCAAGTTCATCTAGGTATGTTTGACATTATCCACGTGCAAGATCTTGCTGACTGCAAAAAGCAACCAATGAATAAAGAAAACATAATGCTAGCCTTGCATCAGGGAATGATGGCTGCTCCAGAGTACGGCTGTAGCCTTGACCCTCCCCACCGGCCTGTGGAACAAGGCCAGGGTAAAGGAGGATACGGCCTGTAGCCTTACTGTACTGGCACTTTTTCAAGTGGTCTCTGCACAGTAAAAGGGTACTGATGAAAAAGAGAATGAAAAACGTTTCTGAGGATCCATTTGTCACTACTAACCAGTCACACAAGGGGGGTCATGGGTGGGACCTTGTGTCATACGCTCCAGAAAGAGTGGTTCCTGAGGCTTTACTAATGAAGGATATTTTAGAGTCCAATTGCGAATAGGAGATTCACACAAATGAAGAATTAAAAGTCTCTGTAGGAGCTGTTGGGTAATTTTGTTGAGTGCTTGTTATTTTAAGCACTTACTGGATCCAACAGAAAGAAAGTAGGCGTTTGTTTTTCTCCTATAGCTAGTGTATATTGAAGGGAGTGATAGCATGACTATCTGTCTCAACTGGAAAACAGATCTCAAGCATAGCTTGCTTGCTTTTAGAGAGGAACTTAGCCAAATCATCCTTCAGAGGCATGCAAAGTTGGCGGGAATTCCCCACTCATACCTCCAGGAAGAAAGTGATCTCTGACTTTTGTCTAAAGATAATGTATTTGAAGGGTTAATCCTTTTTATTGATTTCTGCAATTTTGCCTATTAATCAGTGGTTATCCTTCTAGGTTTACCTCTTCTTTTCGGCATTTGAATTAATGTGGCCTTAGACAGAAATAGGCTATTCCTATTTTTTATATCAGTTTAACTCCATTGACAGAAGAAAAGTTACCGCTTATCTGGGCCGGACCTGTATTCTTTATTTTGTGTGTACAGAAATGTAATAGCCGCAGTGTAGATTGAGTCAATTTAGGCAGACTAAGATCAAAGCAGTTCATTGGGGGTTCCCACACACAACTCCAAATATCCCTTATTCTTATGCAGGAAAAAAGCTCCCCTCAGCTTGCAGCACACTAGAGCTTTGTTCTGCTTCTCTGCATTGATCTTCCTGACAGTGCAGGAGCCACACAGAGTGACCATGGTCTTCCAGTTTAGAAGAGCGCTGGTCACAGCTGAGTGTTATTTTCATCTTTCCTTAAGTGGAGGAATAATACAAACACCATGCATAGTGTCCACTCAGCAACAGAGAAGACGTACACTGAGTAATTAGTCCACAGGGCATGTGGGTATGTAAAGAGCGTCACTGAAATGTTGTTCTTACTCCAGCTGTTTCCCTAAGCAAAGGATCTTGAGCAAGTTTTAAAAGCAAATTATTTCTTTTGCAAGAGCAAGTATCATTCCAAAATCTTCTTTGCCTCACCAGATCACGCTAGAACAACAAGGTCTTGGACCTAACCCTACAGTCTTCCAAGGTCCTTCCATTCTAAAATCAGTTTCGAGCAGTATAGTCCATCCAAAACCCTATTTTGGCATCCTCATGACAGTCAAACTTCTTTTTCTGTAGCTTTCTACTTGGACATCTGCCAATTATATGGAGAATGATGAAGAAAAAGCAGTTTATGCATGATCTCTTCCTGCAGTGGTAAGTTGAGGTACCTCAGTAACTTAGAATCAGGTAGCCCTGTAATTTCCTGTGCCTGGGAAATCAAGGCGCAGAGATATTGAGTTACATACTTAGCATCATGACCTCAGCAGGTCAGCAGAGGAACTAGAGCATTGATCTTTCTCTTTATTCAGTCAAGACTGCAGTACGTCTAGTACATTCTAGTTTAGTCCTTTGAGGTTATTAGGCCTGCATTGTTACATGTTCATGTTTTATACTATAATTGTCTTTTTTTTCTTGCCTTCTTGTAGGGCAGAGAAATACGGACCCATTATACGATTTAATGCTTTTCACAGAGTCTCAGTAATGGTTTTGAGTCCTGAAGGAGTGAAGGTACTGCAAATAAAATAGAATCTACAGTGGGGATCAGCCCATCCATCCAGAAAAAGAGAAGTGCTGTCTAATATTTAGAACAGCATGATCCAGCCAGTCTGTACCCTGTGGGAGCGCAGCTCTGGGCCAGGTTACGAGAGTGAGGTATTACTGTGGACTCTCAGCTGTCCTGACTCTACTTCTTGCTTGATTTACTTTGTTACCTTTCTTTAAGCTGCAGATGGAGCAACCATCCACCATTTCTGAAAAGCAGACTATCTGCAAGAGCTTAATATCTCAAAAGAGCAAGGCACAAAGGGGCTGAATTTTTCCTCTAAATCATGGTAGTAGTCACAGTGTGAGATTTGAGGTCATTGGGGAAGCGAGTGCTACAGGCATGCAAAACAAGCTATCAGTCCACCAACCAAGGCACACCAAATAATTCATGAAGCCTTCAGACTGTTACCACAGGAAGAAGTGGGTGAATGTGTGAGTGTTTCCTTATGTTTGGTGTGGGAAATGGATTGCTCTCAGAATTTACTGACAGGAGATTTGATTTTAGGAATTCTTGATGTCGCCACACTACCCAAAGGATCGACTGGTGTATGGACGTATCTTCAACATGTTTGGTGTAAGGTAAGCAAAATCCAGCTGAAGCCATTGTGACCTGAAAGTTAGTGAAATATTAATTAAGTCACAGACATTACATTGGCTTTCACTCAGAACATTGACTCTCCTATTGGGGTTAATGACTCATTATAGACATATTTAAGCACCAGGTACCTACTAAGTTATACTGAAAGTGCACATATCAAATCAAATGTCTTCCCAATCAGGGATGAGCTCGTATTCATTTTTTACCTAATCTTGTATGTTTCTGATGTGGATGTTCATTTAGTCTCAGAGCGACTTTTTTAAGGCTTATCAAACTTCTCATACGGATTTTAGAGCGCTGAACTGTTCCTTAGTGCACTGGAGTTTCCAGCTCCTAAGCTTAATGAGAGGAAAAGGGAATGTTCCCTGTTAGCCTGAAGCTCCTAAAAATATAGTAATCCAGTTATTGTATTAATTATTTGTATAGCAACTATTCTTGGGAACCTCTGTAATGAACCAGGGTCTTGTTGGACTCAGCATTCCACAAGTACTAGGCAAAACATTTCTGCAGTTCAGTCGTCGTCCACCATGATGAAATGATTGCGTACACAAAGCAGCGTGGTACTCCCTGCATGCGGGAAAAATACAATAAAGTAGATGTGAAAGAGCTATATCTGTGACTATACAGCTTCCAGCTGGCTCCCTTGCTGAAACCTGTTCCCCTCCACGTTTTCCTAAATGCTAGATTTCTTGGGAACGGTTTGGCGACTGATTGCAACTATGATCGTTGGCACAAGCAGCGGAAGATTATGGATCCGGCTTTCAGTCGAACGTAAGGCAAATATCTCTGGGATGATCTATCTGTTGTTTCCACTATTCTTTTGATTCTTACTGTCACTGATCCGTTATTTGATATTTAGAAAGGGTGAACCCATTTAGTGCCAAAATCACATTTTACTTAGAGTCCAATACATCATTTCCATGACAACTGTAATTTGACCAATCTTTCTATGTGGGAATGGAGGGACACCCATAGCTCAGTGACGGCAGGAGTGGATCCCGTGGTTATGCATCCAGGAATGTGGTGAGGGCCGCCTTACTCTGTCTGAAAATAGATCTCAGATACTGGAAGTGGGCAAGCCTCAGCACCACGTGCCTCAGTGATTCGCTATGGGAGACATGGCATGATTAATAAGCAGGGTGGGTGGTCTAGTTTGCTTGTGTGTGCCTGTATAAAACAGGTGCATTGCATTTAGGGTCTAAAGATGAAGTCCATTAGCTTTGGCATGCACAGACCAAAGCCCTTTGCCATGTTTTTACATGGCAGAACTGTGTTGGGCTGCTGCAAGAAGAATTTAGCTCATTTTGTCTTGCAATGGTCTTTTTTTACCTCTTTGTCTTTAAAAAGAGTTAAGGCAAAAAAAAAGTTTCTTTACAATTTTATATGGAAAATAATGAAGATAATTTTGTCTAAGCAGAGATGTGCTCCCCAAAGCCCCCATCACTCATCTTTATTAATTGTTTAGCTACCTGATTGGTCTGATGGAAACTTTTAATGAAAAAGCAGAGGAGCTGATGGAGAAGCTAGAAGAAAAGGCAGATGGAAAAAAAGAGTTTAGCATGATGACAATGATGAACCGAGTGACTTTGGATATCATTGCAAAGGTACCAGCTACTTTCTTGTTTCCTCTGCAATAGGCAGGAAAGAATGGAAGTAAGGTGTGCCAGCAACGGCACACCGTCAGGAGGCCAGAGTCAGGGAACAAGAACTTTACCCAGAAACGCCAGAATACTTGTGGGACTAATTGTGCCACTTCCATCAGGGTGAGTGACACTGAAACCCATAGGAAGGGACAGTTTAGGGAAGTGTTTACTGTCCAGGTTGTGTGTGAGTGGCCTGCAGTATGCTACATGGGAACCCTTTGCAAAAGCCCATCCAATCTATGTTAACTCACATCTCTCCAAGCCAAAAGGGGCACACCGGTATTCATTTATACGTGCATGCTGTACTATTATCGTTATATGTCAGCATGAAATCTGCCTCACAGTGGCGTTTTGCTTCTTAATGTGAAGCACTTTGGGATGAATAGAGCAGCATTAAACTACTAATTTCCCCCAAGATAAGGAGAAAGCCTAATCTAAATATTACTCTTCCCTCACAGTTGCCCATAAGGCAGAATCTAGCATAAGGTATTTTTATGGTAAAAGAGTTCAGTGTGAGGCTGTTCTGCTCTCCCATCCCAGACCCCATAAGGCAGAAGGATTCAGTGAGTTGCTGCTTTTTTCTCTCACTGTCCTCAGATAGCCTTTGGCTTGGAATTAAACTCGCTGAATGATGACCAGACGCCCTTCCCACACGCTGTGACCATGATTATGAAGGGAATGACCGAGATACGCATCCCCTTTGTGGAGGTAGGTACTCACTCATTTCAGTAGTCTCTCCTCATATCGAGGTCCATATGTGACTGGGAAAGTGTTTTTAGTAACTCCTTCCCTCCAGCATGCATTGAGATAAGATTTACTAGTGCTTTAAAACACTTGCAAAATTAATCTTATTATTTAATGCTTTGTTTCTGTCTTTCTGCCTTCTCTTCCCCTCTGTGTCTCTTTTCACCCTCTCTCATTTTTTTAATACATTCACACCCATCACTGCAAAAATTGAGAAGTCCGGAGGGACAAAGGGAGCATTTGTCCGAGAAAGACTGCAGCCTTCACTTAATGTGGTATAAATTTGAGTTTTCTTACTGTAAAAAATTTCTATTTTTGACCAAAACTCAAATAATAGAAAATTAGGGATGAAATCTGAAATATTTCTGTTGTTTACATAAAACAATTTCCCATGAAAGGTGTAGTTTAGACTTCTAGTGCTTCTGTTTTCTTTTTTGAGCCCAAAGACCCTGGTTAGATTCTATGTCACATGTTACGGTTTCTTTCCTTGGAGAGGTGAGGGATTTTGCCCGCTCTGCTCAAAATATAAGCTCTGACAAGGCATGTCATCGGCATGCACAGATTGAAACATTTCTTGTTCTAGCCAAAATTAGTCATTCTGGGGACATTCACCTTTTTCCGAGGAGGCCAGACATTTTAGTGAAAAATGTCATTTAACAGAAAATGAGGTCCTTATTTGAAAAATAATACTGTCAATATTTTTACCAGCCAAAGATATAACATAACTAAGGAGATTCTATATTCAGTACATGCCAGGAAAACAGAAAATGGTAAAGGAGGTCCGGGAGAGTGTCAGATTGCTGCGCCGTGTGGGCAAGGAGTGCATTGAGCAACGGAGAGAAGCCATGCAGAACGGGAAGGAACCCACGTTAGATATTCTTACGCAGATGCTGAAAGGAAACGGTAGGATACTCACTGTTGTTTGAGTTAATTGGTCAGTGGAAGTTTTTTCCTGAGATTTGGGGAGCCTTATTTTGGGGATCTGAACTTTGACACTCAATCTTCTTTTAACATGTTCAGGAGTGTAAGTTTTTTCACACTGAAGAGACATAGTGGGACTTGTTTGGAAAATGTCTTCCCTTTGAATGCATTCCCAGTTTCTTTATGTTGGATCATATATTGGGCACAAGTCACCCCTGAGCTGCCCTCTCAGAATCCACTCCCAATTCCACCTCGGACAAAATACTCAAAGCAGAACGTAGTATTCTAGCGGTTCCAACTGGGACATGGGGAAATTTTCTAATCTTGCTTTTTTTTCTGTCTTGACAGCTCTGGAGGAAATTAGAGATGATGAAAATATTCTGGATAACTTTATCACTTTCTTTGTCGCTGGTTGGTAGCTATTTCATTATTTGGATATGTAATGTGGGAAGCTGTACTTGTTCTTGGGCCGTCTACAGGAGCATTGTTAACGGTTTTGCTCGCTCCTTGCGACACTGCTGTAACTAGGAATCACTTCATCAGAAAACAGCATTCCTGTACTGGAAAAAGATCAGTTGAGTGAGATCTGAAAGAATTTGTAGTTTTCTCATAGGCAAACGATGTTTTATCCTCCTACTCTGTCCTTTAAACATAGTGAATAATGCCAAGCTGCAGTGCAGAGAGCAACACTTCCTGCTGTTGTGCGAGAATATTCTTTATATAGGTCTGGCCCTTTCTCCCCATCTCCTGCTAAATCCCACTGAAAGAATCTTATACATTTTATAGTATAGATGCCTTTGCTTCACCTCATCCACACACATGAATGCCATTCTTCCCTTAAGGGCATTACGCAATGCTTAGTAGGTGAGGGCTCTGTTAAAACTACCGGAAGAAAACAGAGGCCAACATGATATGTGAGGTAAATAACAGAAACATTGTTCCTGTTGTAAGTCAGTAGGATTCAGGTTCCTAACAAGGTGAGATCAAAACATCTTTTGCAAGAAAGCTATCTATCTTTTCAACAAATGCATCTTTAAAGAGGTCTGTTTTCAGTAATGCTTTAGAATAATACATATGACTACCAATGAAAAAATGAAAAATGTCCACAGAAAACAGACACTCTGAAGAAAGCCTGTTAGAAGCTCAGTTTGCCTTCAAAATTAGTGTATTCTTGTTTCTTAGCAGGACTATATGTCCTGCTGTATGACATGGCAAATATACAGTCTGACTGGCCTCTTTTGAACCATTGGTCCTTGATGTTAGGGAATTCTTAACCAGTAAGTGCTGTATACATCAGCTACAGCTTTGCATTGATCTAGCTAGCTTGTATCTTTACCAGCTCTAACCTGTGCTTGAAACGCTTGAAAGATCCTTAAATAAATATTACATCCCTTTTAGTATTTCTTTTTCTTTTCTTTTTCTTTTTTCTTTTCTTTTCTTTTTTCTTTTCTTTTCTTTTCTTTTCTTTTTTCTTTTCTTTTCTTTTCTTTTCTTTTTTCTTTTCTTTTCTTTTCTTTTCTTTTCTTTTCTTTTCTTTTCTTTTCTTTTCTTTTCTTTTCTTTTCTTTTCTTTTCTTTTCCTCCTAGCATATTTGAAATTAAACATTCAGGGCCTCAATTTTAAAGTAGTCTATTCACATTAACACTACTAGACCTTCTTAATATTCAGACTTATTTCAGACTAATCTTTAAATTTATTTTTTGTGTTGTTAGGTCATGAAACAACTGCCAATCAGTTGTCATTTACAGTAATGGCACTGGCTCAGCATCCTGAAATATTGGAAAGGTATGTACACTGTAATTTCCAAGGTCAGTGTCACTGTTAATTTCAAGAATTTAATAATTATAAGGATTACTAAAAATCTAGGCTCCATCCCTAATAAATTCTAGCCTCCTTTCCAAAATGCACAATTTCATAGTCCATTATATCTAAAATTTAAAAGGAAGCTTGAAGATGAATTATTTCAATTCCATCTAAGTGATCTTTTTTCAGTTTTTTTACAAACTGGTCCTGAAACCCACCTGATTCCCTTGCACTGTATGCCGACTATTATATCCTCATATGAGGCACAAGTTCAGGCAGGCTGGCTGGGAATCAATAGGCATTTTGCCTGAGGATGGAAGTCAAAGTCCAGTTCAATGTCTGGAAAGTTCAAAAATGTTATTTGTCAAACTACTTGGCAAGAAATGGGCATCTGTAACTAATGTTTTTTAATTTAAATACAGACTTCAGGCAGAAGTGGATGAAGCTATTGGTGCCAAGAGAGACATTGACTATGACGATCTTGGCAAACTCGAGTACTTATCACAGGTACTGTAGGAGCGAGATAAAACACCAGTCAGAACTGTTTGGTAGTGCTCTTGCCATGTCATGCAACTGCCAGGAGGAGTCCCATACTTCTTACATTTTATGCGTGATACCAACATTGCATTCCGAGAGCCTTTGTCCTCAGAGAAGTAAGCAGGTAATCTGAGCCTTTTGCAGCAGCTGAACCTTGTCAGGAAAGTTGCTTCTAGAGTTTCACCCTGAAATCCAACACGATTCTTTCACTGCTTTCTTTAATTATTACCAAGCTGGGAACTAGAGCTGAGTTGATTATTCCATGCCAGTTTAAGCTGAAACCATAGCCATACTTTAAGAAGGATTTGTAACTTTGAGCCCAAGCTTTGCATGTCCTACACAGTTCCCAGACTTACTTACAGATCTACTTTTCTTTGATTATTACTAAAGCATTTCCAACTATGATCTCACCATGTGCAATAAACCAAGCAGGATTTGGGGACATCTCAAAATAATAGTTAGTTTTCACAGTTTTCATTTTTTAGGATTCAGTCTTTGAACCCTCTTCAGTCACTTGGAAAAAGAGTTTGGTCCTAACAGAGGTCTTGTGTATAGAAATGCTGGTTGGTATTGAACCAAGCCAGGGCTTGGTTACTTACCAGCGTTTGTGTTGCATGTCCTTTTTTACAAGATGGGAGACACCAGTAACCCTTAGCAGAGGCTGACTCACAATCCTGGCAACTACTTTCCCTGCTTAAATTTCCCTATCGTTTTAATGGTCTGCCACGCTTACTTTTTTCTTAAACTGCCGTGTTGAAATGGATGGTGGCATTTTAACATTTGCCATGTCTGTTCCCATAAATCACTGTACTTTGAATGTGGATAATGATCAAAAGTTTACTTCTCATATGGAAAAGACATCTCTGTGCTTGCTGGAATCAGCAGGTTTCTTCAGACTTCTCCAAACATGATCACATGTTTGGGATCATGTTTGGAGAACATGATCCCAAACATGTGATCACCTATCCCTTAGATGCCTCGTCCCTACCAACTGGGACTAGGTATCTAAGCCTTTCAGTTTTAAGGCAAATCACATGCAATCCCTCCCAGCAGACCATTTATTTAATAAAACAAGCATGAGATCTGTGCAGCCAAAATCACAGTCACCCTTGGTCAGAGAGCCAGTCTGTCACTGCAGCATCAGAGACCATGGGACTCTTCTCTGGCTATTCAAGCAGTTATGAATCTTTTTGTCCACACTTCTTTTTCACTAACTCACTCAAGCATACACACCGTTAATTGCATTTGCAGTGCAATGCTAATGTGCACTGTTAATTAGGCTTCACTTCCTTGAAATAAGCCATTCTTTCAGCTCCCTGCTACCAAAAGAAATGGTCTCATTCTATTTTTTTCCCACTGTTCCTTTTTCAGTTTTCTTTTGCCAGGTTGTTTTTTGTCAGTTTGGTGCAGTGGTTTGGCTCAGCTCAAGAACAGTCTCCCCAAGCACCAGAAACTGCACAAAGGCAGGAGTGGGAGCACAGTGCTGAGAGTAGGAAGGAGTGGGAGCAACCGTACATTTTCATGGCAACAAGCTCTAAGATTAGCTCAGTGGGTGCTTGAAATATCACCCTTAGATATTCCCTTTGAATTTCCTTTCCAGTAATTTTTAACTTAGTTGTTGACCTGACTTTAGTTGTTAAAACTATTCAGCATATCCGATATCTCTTGTGGTTTTCATTTCTCTTTTTCTATACTTCAGCAGTCATAAGAAAGTACATATGCGTATGCCTGAATGCATTGGCATGCAGTGAAGGTTTAGGTCTACAACTCTCTCGGTTAATCTCTACCAGAAGTACATTACCTTTATATCCACATCGTTAGGAAGAACAAAACGGCAGCATTCTATACTAGCCATCAGCTTTTCTTCCATATACTGTTCACCTTCCTAATCAATCAACTGATATTTTCTCTTGCTGGCATATAAGACCATGAATTTCTTGTCATTAGTGAGGAATTGTAAAGAAACAGCTTTTTTGATTTGAAACTAGGTCTGAAGTAAATGAGTTAATTTTGCCCTATATTTTGCACACAGGAGTCCAAGAGAGGTATGCCAGCATCGCTTCCACAAGTCAAAAGGTCCCATTTTAGCCAGAGGCCGTAGGGAAGGAATTTTCTTTCTGCTTCCTACACTGTATTAGCTAACTAGCCCTTTGTGCTTTTTGCTGATGCAGGTTTTGAAGGAATCGCTCCGACTGTACCCACCTGCCCCAGGGACTGTACGTTGGACAGAGACGGAAAATGTCATTGAAGGCATCAGGATTCCAGCAAACACAACGCTCTTTGTGAGCCAGCAGCAAAATCCACACATCAGCAGCTTTTAGCTGCTGCAATGGGTCCAAATGCAGAGGATCTGGGTAGCAGAGGTCCAAAATACTTTCCGGGCATAATTCTACTGGAGGCTCTGAAATTAGGCCTGGAGAAATTTTGACCAAAAATGAGATGTAAATTGGGACTCTGGAACATTTTTGTGAGAGGCTTGGGAAGCAGAAGCAAGACCAACCCCTATCTGGGGAGTGGAAAGCAGTTATATTTTTGTATCTATCTGTAACAGCAGAGAGGAATTTCCAGTTTGCTTCTCCTGATTATTGCAAATTAACTCTTTCTTGACAGTTCAGCACTTATATAATGGGGAGGATGGAACGGTATTTCAAGGACCCACTCACTTTCAATCCTGACCGATTTAGCAAAGATGCACCAAAGTGAGTTTCCTTTTATTGCCAAGTTATGAAATATCTAATAAGGAGTCATTATAGGAAGAGATTTCAAGGGTAAAATGTGGAATGCAATTACTTTTTCATTCCAGTATGAGTAACACTAAAGCCTTATCCAAATGCAAATAGAAAACAACAATGTCCAGTTTTTGTTCAGAAATTGTTTAGACTGCATGATGAACGTAAAATGCTGTTCTGCAATAGGGTCAAAAGGCCTAAGCTATGTCTACAGCAGTAGGCAGTAGTGCAATAGGAGGGAGCAATGGGTCAAAGCAGTTGGTGCTGAAGCCCCCATATCTACACTGTGTGAGATCAGGGGTTTTACTTCAGATTAGAATTAGTCCAAATGTTGGTCTCCTGGGCCAAAAGTCCATGTCCACTCATGTGATTCAGAGCTGTCCAAAGGAGAAATGGTTGGATCTTTATGTCCCATTGACGGGCTAGAGCACATTTAGAGCATGCTTGAATTTAGCTTAGAAATCGAGTTTGCACGCATCAAAACTGCTCTCTGGCCTCAGCCAACACACAGTAAGTGGAGCTAACTAGAGAATTTGCTTCCAAACTGCACTACTGTTCTGAACCATAAATGCAAATTTGGAGACAGCCTTAACAACTTGGGTGAGTAAAGTGGTATTTAGACCATCTCCTTGTTGTGGTGATGAAACGTTTGCTTCTTCCTTTACAACAAAGCCATCAGAATGACAGTTTTGAACTTTTTTTCTTCATAGGCCATATTACTCCTACTTTCCATTCTCTCTGGGACCCCGATCCTGTATTGGGCAGGTATTTGCACAGGTAAGCAGGCCTGGAATGACGATCCATTAGTGAGCGCTGTGCCAGTTCAAGGTGTGCCGGTGGTTGCTGGTGTTCAGAGGCCAAAGGCCGTTCTGATGAAGCACGAGCCCTCTTGCCTTTAGAGGGAAAACCCCCAACATGTCTGTGACAGGGCATGTACCTGCCATGTGATCAAACATTGTCACACAACCAGATAGATGTACATGTACCAGACTTGTCCCGTGTCACCCAATCATGCATAAATCCAAGGTGTCTTCAGGAGAGGGGGCAGCAGGCCGCTCAACTCGTGGCTTGTTCCAAGTCACCCTGCTTGAATCCAAACCCTTTTATAGGAATTGCAACCACCACTGCGTTGCCCTCGCAAGATCAGACACAAGGAATGTGTGCAGGGGCTATTAGGCACCAACTTATGGTTGCAGCTTGCAGAGTCAAGCCATGCAGGACATCAGCTGGCAAAAGGGCACAAGCCAGCCAAGACTGGTGGTGAGAAAGAGAGGAGGGCTTTGCATGAATGGGAGGAAGAATTTAACAAAATATGTGAATATCTGAGCATTGCAAGGGGGCATTTTAGAAGCACAATAGGAGGCCAACTCTTTGGGTTTGTGCTGTGAGTTCATCTAAGCATTCAGGCTTAAAATCTTGGTTGGATTTACACTCTGATTTCCAAAACAGGATTAACACATAAACACAAGGACAGATCTTTGTACTTACCATTTGTCTTCAAATCCAGGAAGCCCCAAGTGGCTATGTGCTGCCTGCCCAAACTCACAGTCAGCTGCATTGATAGAGTCATGTGTTAAGTTTTAAATCTCCATATTGACAAAGCAGCATGACATAGCACACTGAATTTAAGTAGCTGCGGTAAAGGCTGAATTTGCTGTCACTGATTTTGAGTTTGCTTTTCTCCTTAACAGATGGAGGCGAAAGTGGTGATGGCAAAATTGCTGCAGAGGTTTGAATTCCAGCTGGTACCAGGGCAGAGTTTTAAACTCTTGGATACTGGAACCCTTAGGCCACTAGATGGAGTAATATGTAAATTGAAGCCGAGGAGCCTTCCGAAAGGCGTCCAGGCATGATTGTCAGGAAAGGGAGCGTGATGTGGTAGTAGCAGAGTTTCTTCCGATGTTGAAGATTTCCCCACTAATCAATGGTTACATTTTATAGATGCCTTTAGAGGATTACTAGACTGAAAATTTTCTTAGCCTTTCACATCATTTATGGAAGAAAGCCTTAGGAGATCCATTCTAGATACGTTTGAATATCTTCGATCTGGAAGCTTGTCTGGAACTTGCAAAGCATATTTTTTTTCAGCAGGGACTATTTAGTTCTGACCAGACTTTGAAAAGAACATCCCTTCAGTGGAGTATCCCTGGTAGCTATACGCAAACCTAAAGTCAAATCCTAGCTGATATTTTCCATTGGTTTCACTTACAATACAAGATGGTCTAAGTAAAGGGCTTTCTTAGTTACTTAAAACTTACTTAGTTCAGGGAGTTTCATATTTACACAGTGAATCAAACAGTTAGTAGGAGCACAAGGTTTGGGCTGAGTTTGGGAACAGAAGCTTGAAGATACTCTCTTGGTCAAAACAATTTTCCCATCTCTATTCTAAATAAGAATATGGATTGATAGAAGCAATCTGAAACAGAAATCACTACTATTAGCCACTAGTTTTCCTTGATGCTTCTGCCTCATTTTTCTTCAGTGTCTCCCACTTTTCTTCCAATATTATTCAGAGTGTAGGTTGACAATCCACTTCAACCACTGCTGCTGTCAAAAGAGGTTCTCCCTTTTCCTCCTACACTGCTGCCCGCACCCCCCCCCAACACACACACACACTTATTCTCATGCAACACTATAGTTTTGGGGAGGGGAGTTGTCTTGTTGGGTTCATTTTAACCCAGTCAGTTTCCTCATCTGGCTGCCCATGAAGCTATGCAAACGCTTGGACTAGACAGCCTGGTAGGTACAGCAGGGTTGGAAATAAGTGCCTAGAAGCAGATGCTGCTTAAACTGACATTGCCTCTGAAGAAATGTGCCTCCCTTGAGCAAGACGCAGACGAACATCCTGCACCCTCCTTTGCTGCTGCTGCTCCTCGGAAATTGCTCACTGCATGCAGGCTTTCAAAAAGCCTATCTCTGCTAGGGAAAAAAATGTGCAAAAATCCCACCTTCCAGAAATATTTGGATACCTAATAGGAGTTTGGGCATAAGATCTATCTTGAAATAAAGGAAATTCAGGACATTTGATCCTGCCACTGTTTTATCTTACCTTTTCCAATTAAAACGTGGAGAAGCTGGTCAAGTTACTGTGTTGGATTCCACACCAGTACAGTGATTTCCCAGAGATTTCCCTGGGTCTGCTCATGTTGTGCAACAGATCGTTCAGCGCAGCAGGGCAATAACAGGACAATAAGGTTGTTGCTCTTATTGATAATATAAGCTATGTTATACAATGTACAAATATTACCTATACCCAGAGGTACTAACTGTACTTGTATTGTAATTGTACTTGTATTGCTAGAGCAGGTTTAGCCTACCAATCAATAGGTCAGTTCTTCAGTCCCTTTTTGCTGGAGATCTGCTTATATCCTCTTACAGATTAATAAAATCTTGTTTGGAAAACTAAGGACTTTCTGGCTGGAAGCGTGTTCGTGGGAGCTAATATGGTTGGGAGCCAGATGCTTGATGTCAGTTGGGCTAGATTTGCTGGTGGCATAACAAAAGGCTGAATTCTGAGAATATGTCAAAGGCAGGGAAATATCACAGCAGTAAAGGAGTTGTCAGGGAAGCTGTGAAAGGGAGTGGCATATGCTGTGAGCAGCACACAGACAGTTTGACAGACATACCGGCAAATCGCACCGTGGGGATGCAAGATGCCACCACCCCAGCTCTCCGCTCTGCCTTGCTAATGAATGAGCTGAGATGCATTTGTAGCCTAAACACATATGCCCTGCCGGTACCTCTGCAATGGGTCGAGGTGCCTCCAAGGAGGGGCCAGGGCTGACAAGGAGGGTGGTAGCTTGTTGGAACCCTGCAGTGAGTTTTGCCGGGCCTCATCTGCCCCAGACCTGCCTGCTCTGTGCTTACCCTGCTCGGAGAATGCCACATTCCTGCTCTCTCTGCAAGCTCAAATGCTAGCCTGCTGTCCAGGGACTACTGACACAGGCCTTCCAGTTTTACTGCCAGACGTGGAAGCACAGCCCTTGCCAGACTGTCGTCTGTCAGTGCTGATCATCTTCCACCAGATGGCAAGCTCTCATCGCCAATGCACAAAGCAGGAGCAGCACTCCTTGGCTTCCATAGCTCCTTCTCTCAGCAGACAACCTGTCCTGAGCTTTGCAAGTGAGCGTGTGCCAGCAGGAGATGATTTCTAGACCACAGGGATGTTGTGCAAACACCTATTCCATTTGGCCAATGAGCTCTCTCCATTTCATCTGCACTGCTAGCCAGGAGGTGATCCCTCATCTTCCAGAAAAAGGATCGGCGTTCAACCCATCAGGTTCAGGAAAGCTGCTCCCCGGGGCCCTGTATGCCAGTTAGGTGCTCTGCCAAACCCTGCCAAGAAGCTTCAGACCACAAGTACCCAGGCAGACACAGCTGTGACTGTCATGGGCTATGAAAAAAGCTGGGGGCTGCAGCTTTCATGGACACCACAGAAAAGGAGTTTCTTCTTGCTCTGGGAAAGAGAAACATGTTATTTCACTTCCTGGGCAAGCCAGCTTTATCTGTACCAAGCACTCAGCCAGGGATCATGGCCAGTAAAAAGGAAATGCAGAGCAGGAGCTGTATCCCCTTCCCAGTGGTCATCCCAGCTGCTTGTGGGAGAATGTGTCAAACTACATGCAAATGTATCAAATGCCACTACCTTTCTCCTTATATTTTTACTGGCTCTTGGGGAAAACAGAGAAAGATCTGAAAATGACTAGCTGGGGTGGTTTTTTCCTGGGCACCACCTGAAAGGGGCCCAACCCAGCCCTGCATGGAGTGCTGCAGGCTGGAGGGACAGGGAAGTCACGGTTTACTCAGAACTGCAAACCCACTCTGTTCAGGACTGCTCCAGCCCCTGAACCCTACGAGTAAGGGTAGGGTGCCCTCCAGCAGATCCCAGAGCTCCTCTTGCCTTCATCCTCTGCAGATGCACATGCTTGGAGACAAACAGGAACTCTCAGGAAAGGCTCAGCCAGCAGGAGTCAAGGTAAAGAGCTGCCTCCAAACACGAGGGTACCAATGGCAACACTCATTCCGAAGTGTCTTTATTACAGGTATCTAATTTTTCCTGCTTTTCTGACTGATGGCTGCTGCAGGTTTCTTTGATCCCCCTTCCAGATCTATAAACCCTTTGCCTCCCTCTTTTGGATTGATGCCCAGGACTTTCATGTATGCACTCAGAGTGAGGACTTTCCCTAGGATTTCTCCCCAGGTTTTTTATGATAATCCAAGAGCCTTGATCTTATCCCTTTTAGATCAGTGCCATAGACAAATAACAGGAGAAGCAGGGAAATCACCACTGCCTAGACAGAGCCTCTTGTGATAGGAGGGAGCCAGTTACGGGAAACATACCCAGAGGAGCCTGGTATATTGTCTTTCAGAGGAAGGCAAATCACTTTACAGCTGGGATGGGACAAAAGGATCCTTCCTTACCCCAGCTAGTTCGGGGCACGGGAGCAAGACTCATAATTTTGCATCTACATCTCATGAAGGGCTCACCTACATTTCCAGGGAGGGGCACAGCTAGCATTAGTGCAAGGAAAGAAGTGGGAAAAACAACCACAGTTTTGCCTGGGAGAAATATCAGGCAAAATATTCTTCCTAGGCATAATAAAATCTTAAAATAATGAAATATTAAAAAATAATCCTTGGAAGAAACCAGTAGAAGCTCAGATTCTATCACAGTCATTGTATTATAGCAGGGCCCAAAATCTTCTGAACAATGCAGGGACTTCCGAACTTTCTGTAGCCTCTGGGGGACTGAATGTAGATAAGAGAGCATAAGATATTGTCCTTTTTATTGCTGGAGCCAAGTATGCACAGTGAGGTAGGAATCAGATGTTTCTCTGGACATTTTGCTGCCTGCCAGGCTCATTTATCCAGCCATGAACAGCTCCCTGCTGCCTTCTTTACCGCAGTGGCTTTAGAGCACTGTACTAAGTGGATACAGCATGTTTAATCAAGGTATGGTCAGAAAACCTGGTGCTCCGAGAAGTGGTGGGCCTAGTGCAAGCATGCAGGTTACTGTGCATTTCCCCTAGGTCTGGTTATACGAAGATAAGTGCAGCGTGAAACCTCCCCTGGATCTAGGCAAAATCTGCTACTGAGGCAAGACACCCTCAAAGCAGCTGTCCACAGCACATATCTAGCACATCCTCACCACCCAGAGCTCGTATGCTGGGAAAGGCAATATAGACAGGCAGAAACATTGCAACTAGCCTTCTTTCTGCTGAGTGAGAGCAGAATAATTTGCTGTATCCGCTTAGTCAGGACTGTTGGGCCTTCTCTCACTTGCTCCTCTTTTCCTCCTTACATTTTTTGATATACAAATTGTGAGATCCTGTGTTTTCTTAAACCCAGGGACAAAAGAAGCACTGCTAGAGGAGGAGTAACAATTCCTCTCGGAGGCACTGTGTCCGCTCTTCTTCATTCTTGCAGTGATATCCGGGACAAGGGAAGCACCAGCGGAGTGGTGGAGCTGCCTACATGGGGACACTTCAATCCTGCCAGCATCTCAGTAAGACCATTTTAGAGCTGCTCCATCTTGTTGCCCATGTCAATGCTTTGGTCTGCTCTGCAAGACACTTTCTGATATGATTTATAAGTAATAACTGTCTGTTGCATGGTAACATTTGGAGGCCCCATCCAAGTGACACTTCACGCACAAGGGAGGGCCCTTTACTCTATTTTACTCCCTATGAACTAACTCAGTTTCTTGCTCTAGAAACAGAGCCTTAACAGCAGTTAAGGGAGGCTCAGAATACTGAAAATAAGCTGACTGAACTCCACACTAGCCGGGGTAAGGAAGGATCCTGTTCTCCCATTCCAGCTTTGAAGGGATTTGCTGTGCTGGTCAGCTAATTCTGCTAGTAGACCATTTTCTTCTAACACTGAACTTCTGACTCACATCCTTCCTCTTTAGCTCCATTCTTTCCTTCTCTTAACAATGTTGCTGGTCACACATTTCCTCTCCTCAGCATTGGAAATACCACTACAGTCATTTCTCATGCTTCGATCATCCTTCTCTTTGATCCGTCTGTAGGATTTGCTTCCTATGTATAATACTCCAGTACTGAGGTGCAGATGGGAGTGTTGAACTCTCTGCCCCGTTCTGGGGCCTCCCTGGACTGGTGCAAGGTAAGTTATTCCTCCATTATGTACTCATTGTAAAAATATTAAAGAGCAGCTTCCTTCTAAGCCTTTTCAAATGGACTTTATTTAGTTAAGCCTTATCCCTGCTCCGTTCCTTAAAAGATTACAGCACTGGAAGCTATAAGCAGACAGTGAAGAGTCTCCAATGTCCAAGGCACCAGCAGTGTCCAATAACAGATTATGCTGGATCCACCCAGAAGACCCGAGCAGGGGACAGATACTGGCTCCAAATACAAAGGAAGACTCTACTCTGCGGAGTCTTTCCAGCTTTTTTTGGTTAAGGGCTGATCCTTGTCTCTCTTACATTCACCTTTCATCTCTTTTCCCTTTTACCTCCTCTTCTCTCTTTTGTTTGGACAATTCCTCCAAAGAAAATAAAGGACACTCAAATTACCACTTAGTCTTCTTATATCTTTTCCGCAGCGCCTTGCTGTGTTTCACTTTTAACGTGTCAGCTCTATCAAGATGACGCTACCTTTAGTGCTATTGTCTGTAAGATGCCTTGCACAACAGAGCCAAGATCTTGGCAGGAATCCTTAAGTGCTACTATAAAGCAAATAAATAATCCATCATTATTATTTTTATTTATCTATGAGTCTTCTCTAATAGGTCTTGATATTATTATGGTGCTGAGGACATGCTGAAATTAAATAATACTACATTCATTTGGCATCTATTCCCTTGGAAACACAGGTAAAAATGCATTTAATAGTTCTCCAGTGACAATGAACATTCATTAATATAACACAGACGTGTACTTGATTTGAAAATAAGGACAGTAATTAAAGAGCTATCAAGGTTAAAAAGCAACAAAGGAAATTTAACTACTGAAAGAGTTGTTCTGGGATTGGAGTCTAGCCTATATATGAATGGAAAACAACAGGAAGCCCGAGATTTTCTAGCTTATTTTAAACAGATTTTGTCTGCTGAGTAAGTGATGTATACTGCTAGACCATGGGCTCTGCCCTCACTTCCAAAATCCTTACGTCTGTAAATTTCCCGAGGAATTCAGAATTCATTTTTCCTTTTTTACAGAACAGCTGTACTCCACTGTGGCACTGCTCCTCAGACTCTACCTCACACATTGGTCTGGGGATGCTGAACTGACGTGAAGTGAAAGTGAAATTTTGTGCATGCTTTTGGGAAGGAAGGAATTTATGATCGACTGCTTATGTTCATTACTTCTATTACAATAGTCCTGGGAATCACCAGTCATGCTCTAGATGCAAGCTCTGACAATCTCTGTCCCATAGGCCTTGGTATTTAAGGGTGGTTTCTCAGAGAGGTTTCACACAGGCTTATTTGCAGGTGTGGCTTCCGAAGAAGTTATCTGAGCAGTATGTACATTATATGTGAGTAAGGAGAGAGGTGATGGCACTGCTTTATGTGGAATGAGACAAGGTCCAAGGAAGTTGGGACACTTTGCAGGACCAAGTGGCCACACTGCTCGTTCATGCGTAGAACAAACCCTGCACGGTTTTATTTACCTCAGCCAGCCAGTGTCCTCCTAGCATGTGAAGAAACTGCAGGTTCTCAGCAGAACCAAGTCCCTGAGAGACAGGAGAGACAAGGGCGTCTGAAGGGAATGCCAGCTCTCCCATTTAGCAGCGAAAAGTCAGACATATCTCCTCCAAACTGAGGTATGCTGTTGAGAGGAGGTCACCATACCTGGCCGTACATCACCACTCTCCCTTTCTGGGGAGGATCTCCTAGACAAGTTTTGCCGCTGAAGAAATTACGACAGGAACCGAAGCAAATCAGGCAGAGAGGCAGGCAGTTATTTTAACTTCTAATCCAGTAGTGTAGCAGTAAATAAAAAAGTGAATAAACTCAGTGGTTTGGTGTTTCAGACCAGTGAGGAGAGTTAGTAGCATATTGCCTAAATCAGAAGCAGATAAACTGCATTTGCCTTTGCTATATGCTAACTCTTCCTTCCTTTCTAAGACCTTCTTTCTGAACAGTAGCCCTCAGTGGAGATAGATGTATACAAAAAACTTGTGATAGAGTCAAGAGAGGAACCCTAGTCTTCTGAATCCCATTTCTCTGCAGCAATCTCAGTAACACTTTCCTCTTCTTTGTAGGTATATGGGTCAGAGATGGCAACACTGGGTAGATTGTGTATCACTACTCCAATATATTTCCTCCCATATAAATAGCAGGGCAACATTTTCTGGCTGGATTGTCAGCTTTTGGCAGGGGAAGTTGAGCTTTTTTTGTCCCCCTCCCTTTTTTTTTTTTTTCCTGGAAGCAATTAGAATTCCATCCTTTAGCTAGTGTGTTGCTATTTCCATCCAATACAGTTTAGCTTTCTAACAAGAGAGACTGCCAGTATTCGCTTTTATTAGAAACTCAGCCTGAGAGTTTTCGCAGGCATGGGAATTTGGTAGCCCCCTTCTTACCGATTTTAATCAAGTTTTCCATCCCCTTGGCTGCGTTCTCCAGCAACTGTAGCCGGGTTCATGAAGAGCATAGGCTGGAAACCCATATATGGTCCTATCGACAGCCACCACGCGGGGGGGGGGGGGGTATGGGTGACGGGCAGACCGGAGGGGGTATGGGTGGGGATGCCGTACTCATTGGCGGCGGCTCCGACCCGAGCGGCGTTCCCCCCAGCAGCGGCGTCCGTGCCGGTGCCTCGTGAGGAAGAGGAGGGCACCGCCGGGGCCGGGGCCGGGGCCGGGGCCGGGGCCGGGGCCGGGCGGGGGCGCGGCTCGCCCGGCGCCGGGGGAGGCGGCCGGCCCGACACGCCCCCGACGGCGCTCGCCTTCCCCGGCGGCGGCGGCGGCAGAGCGGCCCCAGCGCGCAGCCCCGCTCCCCATGGAGCCGGCGGCGGAGCGGGCGCGGGCGCGGCGGGGCGCCCGGCTGAGCGCCGCGGCGCTGCTGGCGCTGCTGGCCCTGCTGGCGCTGCTGGCCGGCCGCGGCGGTGAGGGGCAGCCGGGCTCGCCGCCGCTGCCGCCGGGTTTGCTGGAGGAGCTGCGGCAGAGGCGGCGCGACCTGCGGCGCTTGGCGGCGGGCGGCGGCGGCGGCGGGGCGGCGGGCGCCCTGGGCTGCGGCGACCTGCGGCGGGTGTCGGGCGTCAGCGTGGTGGGCTGGGGCTTCACCAAGGTGGTGCTGCGGGCGGCGCTGGCGGGCGGCGGCGCCGTGGCCCTCAAGTCGGTGCACGGGGCGGGCCGCGAGGTGCGGCAGTGCGTGCAGCGCTACGCGGCCCCCGCCGGCTGCCACCGCCTGGCCGCCTACAAGCTGCTCAAGGAGGTGGCGCTGCTGCAGCGCCTGCGACACCCCGGCATCGTCCAGGTACGGCGGGGCGGCGGCGGCGGGGCGCGCCCGGCTCCGTTATGGACCACTTTGCCGGTGCCGTCCAGCGGCGGCGAAACCGGCCCGGGCGGGCGGCGGGGGGTTGTGGATGTGTCAAGGCGGCCGCCAGTGACTGTCCTTCATGCGTGGGATGCGCCTCGTTGGTAGGGAAATTCCTCAAATCCACATCCTGCATCAGTCGCTGCCCGCGGCCGTCCGGGGCGCCGATGGCGGGAGCGCGGCGCCTCCCGACCCGACCCGGCCCGGACCCGGCCCCGGCCCCGGCCCCGCGCTCGGCTTCGCCGCACGGCGCCGGCTTGTCCTGGGCACAGCGCGCCCGGTGCTGCCGGCGGCTGTAATCGAACCCCGAGGGCTAAGTCGATCTGCCAGTATTTTTTCAACCCCCCCCCCCAAACCTCCCTTGCTGCCTGGGAAGCCGTCCTGGACTTCCTTGCATCCTCGCTAGCTCACACCGCTCTGACACTTCTCCTTTTCTCTCTGCAGCTGCATGGTCAATGCTATGATAGTAGTGGAGATCCTGAAGTAAAGGTCACAGCTATGCTGGAGCTGGGATCCCCCCTGGAGATGATTCAGCTTCTGCAGACCCCCTGGGAAGAGAGATTCAAAGTAAGAAAACAAAACAAAGGGAGTTTTGTCGGTAGCTTTTAGACCTCAGACTGAGTAAATGCCAAGAGCCCTGCCAGGGCAAACCGGATTGTCATGCTGACACTGTTTGCTCCCGCAGATTACCTTTAAATAATTTTGCTTTCTCTCCTTTTAAATTATGTTAAAAATAGTCATAGTCTAGAGTTTCACCAATAGGTTCCTTTTCTCTAAAGCGACTTAAAAGACGAATTTTGCTGGGAAGAAATGGCAGCAAAACCTTGCTCAGGGCTGGGGTGGTGCATAATACTCAGTTTTCTGTTGTATTTTTAGTTAGCCTCCCCTCTGTTGGTCCCCTCTGCAGAGGGACTAATGACTTTCATAGCCAGCCACATTAGCAGACCAGGACTGACTCAGGAAAGCCACCTCACCTTGTTATGTGTCTGTTGTTGCCTGTATGTTACCTATATCTAGGCAGCAAGCTGAGCAGCCTTTCTCCTGTTACGTGTTTGCATGATGTTTCTGATCTTAGCCCTTTAGGTATTACTGTAATACCAACACTGCTAAATTGCTTTCTTCGTGCTGCAGGTGATAGGATCACATCCCTGTTCCGGATACCGGTCTTGTCTCCTAAACATTACGCATCGAGACTTTTAAGCTCCCCATGAACATAAATGACTTATGACATGGCAGTTATTTTGGTTATGGCTTGTATTACAGTTTCGCCGCAAGGTCTCAGTTGGGGGCTGATTGCTACTTGTTTCCTTCCCTGGAGGAAGGAGAGCATCAAGTAGAAGCATGGGTGCCTTAATGCCAATATGAAATTCTCTGGGTAAAATAAAAACACAGCAAAACTCCCAAAATAAAATTCCTCCCTGCATGTGGTCCCCAATGTTGAAAATGAACCTTGCCATCCAAGGCAGAGTGAGAGAGTGGCAGCTGTACTCACTGAGCTGCGGGAAGTGAAGCTGGGTTCACTTCAGCTCGGTTGCTTCACTAGTGAAGTTAAAATAGCGTCAAAGCTTCCGGAATCATTTCACCTGACCTGTAGAGTCCCACTTTTGCTAGCAAACTGCTTTATACTGGCTTCTATGCAGCTTTCCATGCATTTCATCTTCTCAAAACTGTAGAAGCCTTCTACAGAGCTGAGAAACCCATGTTACTGGATTTGCTGGTGGCAAGGTTTGGTATAGTGACGTTAAGATTGTAATAATCTTTCAACTGCTCAAGACACTAATGCAGAACGTAGACTGACACTGTCTAGTCCTGTTTCCTAATTTGGGCATCTAAATGGATGGGATTTCCCCTGTAACGAGCCACATCAGATACCAGAGATTCTGTGAGTGGTTCCAAGTGAGCAAACCTTGTGCCTGCATAGATGACTATCTCAGGCAGAGAGACGTGGTACGGCTCTGACTGCAGCACACCTAGCTGATGATATGGTTAATTTGATCCTAGGACTCCCAATACTGAATGAAAAGTGCTGCAGCTACTTGAAGTGCTGGGTCAGGAAAAATGCACTCTTCTAGCTCTAGTCTGTTCAAAAATTGCCTACCAGGCTTTATGTCAGATCAGGTCTTGTCTGGCCTTTCCCTGCTGCCAGAAAGCTGACATAAAAGCAAAAAGCTGGCATAAAATATATTACATGCTTTGGCTAATTCTTCAGAAGCACGACTGTGAGCCCAAATTTGTACTGCTGAGTGATGCAGCAACACATGAATCTAGTATTAATGACCACAGAGCCTTGGTCTGTATGGAGCAGCACGGGGGAAAGGAGGAGAATATATTAATTCTATGCCAGAGTGGGGAGGAAAAAAAACCCTTCTGATTTCAGCTAGCAAATCAGTATAGGTCCTGAAACATGAAGGCTGCTATTGTTTTCCTCACAGCTTTCTCCTCTAGTTAGGATAACTGCAAATGTCTCTTCTTGTATGCGCATTTTTAAAAAATGTTGCTGAACTACTTACCACAGTCAAATCCTGTGGCAATGTTGATAAGAAATTTTGTAGCGCACAAAACCTGTTACCTTTTACATGCTATATGCTTTTTTGCCTTTAATTTCAGTGAATGCCCTCCCCTTTGTTCTACTTCCAATTTAATAGCTGTTTTTCATCTGTTTTCCCCATGCATATTCATCTTCTCTTTCTCAGATTTGCCTGAGTCTTGTGAAACTGCTGTTTTACTTGGCACATTCCCCCCTGGGTTCAATAGCCCTCTTGGATTTCCAGCCGAGGCAGTTTGTTATGGTGGATGGAAACCTAAAAGTGACAGACATGGATGATGCCAGCACTGAGGAACTGTCATGCAAGGAAGATAATGACTGCACACTCGATTTCCCTACAAAAAGCTTTCCTCTCAAGTGCTCTACAGTTGGGAAATGTGAAGGAATAAATGAAAAGAAGAATCTTTTCAATGCATATCGGTATGTCCAATTAGCTAGGGGAAAAAATCTGGCTTATTTGAACTCACACAAGGCCATGTAGCGTGTAGTATCTCACATTGCTTCCCTGCAGTGTTTCCCCCTCACCTCTGTCAGAGGAGAGTTAAGGATCACTTTGAAGCAAGTTTATTTTCCTTATAAGGCAGGAAAATAGTTTAGTTATATTATCCAGGGGGAATGCAGGCATCCTTCTTCTACTGCTCCCTTTCCCCAATGCCCTCTAGAAATTTGCTTCAAAGGTTGCACCTGTGAATTTATTGTTTGCCAAACAGGTCCTACTAAAAGCCTCAACGATTGAAAGCCACCAGCTATGTTTGCTGGAAGCAGTGGCAAGGCAGGCTGCCTGCCAAAGCACATCAACTTTGACCTGCTGGTGCTGGGAACGGACTAGCTAACTTCTCCCTTGAACTCCGTGTCGCTCTAACAAAACTGTGGGCAGCTATGGAACAGTAATGAAACACCCAAATAATGGGCAAGAGGCTGAGACTGCTGCATCACTTCATGTAGACCACCAACTAATCCTTAAAATGTGATGACCTCTACTTACCACTGATGTTTGGCAGGTCAGGTGAAAGTGGAAGTCTTGGCAGCTGGATATTTATGCAGAATGTCTTATTATGGGAGCCCTTATTGGCGGGACTTGCTGTTAAAGGGTGAATCCCTGCATAGACTGTTACAACCTTGCAGTAATGCATTTGTCTCTTGTAGAACAGGAGTTTTCTGGAGGGTGCAGGGAATAAATAAGAGAGTGTTCTACCTTTCCATGGGTTCTCTACGTTTCCAGGGATGCCAAATCTTTTCAGGGCAAGAAAAAGGTCTTGCATGAGTCTTCTTTTATATAGGTCTTGTGTTGATGGGAAATCCATTGCTTAGTGCACAAAAATTGACCCAAGGAGTAGGAACGAGGGAAAGCTCCATTATTTGAAAGCTAAAGTGTAGTGCTTGGCTGCACTCTGTGCTGTAAAGACCAAGCTTCCGCATTCATCCACAGGAATGGTCTGTGAGATGCCAGTGAAGCTTTCAAACATAATTTAAGAGCGAAAGTAGACTCACTAGTCACATGTGGCTAATGAAGTCAGAGGAAAATGTAGATAACTTAGTCACTAAGGAATCTGAGTGACTGTATTCTAATCAGCCTGTGGGATTTTTGCAGGTATTTTTTCACCTATCTTCTGCCACACTCTGCACCCCCTGCTTTGCAGCCCTCTTTGAGTGATATTCTGAACGCAACAGGTACCAGCTACATTCATAAACCAAGGCTTTTTTATTAGATTATAAATGGTATTTCGTGGAAGTACTCATCTCTGTCAATTTGTCTTAAAATGTAGGTGATTTACGATATGGAATAAACGAAACCCTGAAAGCTTTTGAAAAGGTTTTACATCTGTACAAGTCTGGGCTCTATCTACAGAAAAGACCTCTTCTTTTAAAAGGTACATGATTTCAAACGCTATAAGTAATAATCCCTGAGGGAGCAAGGAAGGTTGTATTGGCCAAATTCTGATCTCTCTTACATTCGGACACTCTGTAGTCACAAGGAATAGAATTAAGCACCAAAGTATCTTTTTTTTCTTCCCTCATTTGAGCAATCTTTTGTTGCTTCTTCACGGGAGTTATGCCTGATTGCATTGTTTTGCGGTGTAATTGCAGTACAGACAATCTGGCATACATATGAACATATGTTGGCACTGCTTCTAAATACTGTTTTGAGAATGTGCATCAGCCTGGGTTTTAAGTGAATTGATATATTTGCTATAGCTTACGCAGCTAGACTAGAGAAGTGAGCTAGAGTCTGGCATACTCTCCTCCCTTCAGGGTCATCTTATTCTATTGACAAATAGGACAGTTTTCCAGGTTGATATGCAATCTTCCCCTGTTTCAGTCGATGGCTTCTGGCCGGTCAGCATGGTTTATTGTAGGAGCACAAAGTGTGGGCGGGTGGCAACACTGACTGAGCCGAGTGTGGCAGGGTAGCTAGAGTCTTGCTGCCCTACTATATTTCTTTGTTTTTTCTTTCTTTTTTTCTTTCTGAAGACCATTCTCCTGTTTGATGGGGATAAAGGAGCTTTTATGAGGCAGTTCTGTGGCAGAGATGTGGCTGATCATCCTTCCTACTGGAAGGCTTGGAAAATCCAGCAGTTCCCATGGCTTACATTTTCCCGAGTGTTTTCTTGAGGTGGTGGGGGAGTGATGGCAGCTTGAGGAAGGAAATCCCTTTGTGTTCGGAGGAGCTGGAATCGGCCCATTTATGAACAAAAATATCTGGGCATTTGTGCTGAAGGACCGGCAGTTTTAACGGGAATTGCCAGTGTTTTCCAGTGACACCTACCTGTTGACTTAGCAGCTGGCCCAGTAGCAATGTGCTAACGTGATCACCATCCCAGAGGTGTGGGAAGGTGGGGAGAGACTCTTAGTCAGTGAACAATAGCCTTCCCATTGCCTGCTCAGGCTTGTCAAGCCTTTTATGTTCTGCTGGAACAAAATCTAGCTTCCCTTTCCTCTGCTGTGGTTCCTAAATCTTCTGTACCTGTGGGTCACACCGTGAGGTGTGGGTTCACCAACACACCCCACACTGCCATGTGGCAGATCTGCGATTCCCTGGGGAACTGGTGCTGCTGTTGGGGCTGAGGTGACTGTTGTGGTGTTGGCTCCTCTGGAGCCCTGCTAGAAACGCCAATCCACACCGCAGCCCACTGCTACAGCCTCTGCCCTCTCATGTGCCCCTATAGGCTCTCCCCTGTCCCTTCACACCGTATTGATTCTCTACAGGAACTTGAGAGCTCTGCCTCTCTATCGTTATCTGTTGAGGAATTGCTGTCCAGTGCTTGACAGCAGAAGTAAAAGTAAGGATTTGGAAGTTTTCTACTTTTGCAGCTCCACTTGCTCCGTTTAAGCAGGTCGATTCAATCTATCGCTATCTCATTTCCATGAAGAATTTCACTAGAGTGCAAAGTAGAAAGTGTTGCAACTAGTCATTGAACGTGCACTTAATTTCTCTAAATACCATCTTTCTGTTCCCAGAATACATCTCCCTAAAGGGCTTCCGAACTGTGGAAGTAGAAAACTATAAGTGCTGGCCCTCCTACAGCCACCTGGGGTGTCTGCTCTCGGTGCACAGTGCTGAGGAAGCTGCCGCAATTTGCAACTCCCAATCCCAGTGTCAAAGTTTTATTGTCACCCAGCAGAGGACATGGACAGGTGAGCTTCGGCCAGGGCTGAAGGTCCTATGACAGGAGCATGAAGTCAATGACCGTGCGGTGCCCCAGCTTCCTCATTCATAAGTGGGGATAAGCCCTCTGTCATAGTGCCTTGGGTCTACAGGTGCATAGAAAAGCTGACTTTCTTATTCTCAAGGCAGCTGGCTGCCATGGTGGGCATCCAAGGATCCAGAGCGTTTGCAAGGAGAGATGTGTTGATGTAAGAGAAAAACTTCATTCTCCTTTGGATTTCTTCTGCCTTTTCAGAACATGCAATATTTTTCTGAATTTTCCTCTCCAATTTTTGCACAGCACTGCTATGTATTGTTACTTATTCATGCAAAGATGGCTTCATTTTGGTGTAGGTGAAACAATTCCCCTGGTATATATAGTTTGCAAAAAGCTGTGGGTTTTTCTGAGATGAAAGCAGCTGTGTAAAAGTAGGTGGTTACTATTGTCATAATTGGAAGACTCATAGCTTACAAGTTGTTATCCCCTTCATCAAAGCTAAAGCCCCAAACCAGTGGATTTCACAAATGTCACTGTAATTAGCTCTGATTATAGCCTTTTATAGCTAGCATGTTTTCAGAATTATGTTCTAAATTACCTCGTTTAGCTGACACTTCAATAGTGGGCTAAATTGTTACTCGTAAAGTAAAACACTAAATGAGGTAACGGAGTGTTTTAAGTGGCAGTGCTGAAGAATCATGCCTTGTCAGCTCACATGACATACTCTGTTAAAACAACAAAAATACAATCTTTCATGGCTCTGTATGGAACTGGCATATGGTTAACTACTGACATAAGAGCGCTCACATTGATACAACACAAAACTCTCAGAGCCAGTTTCGTGCTAACAATGGACTGCGTGAATTCTGCGTGATGTGTCCCATCTGGTCTCCTAACAGGGTGGATATTAGTTGCTGTGTTAGTGCATTACTGGAAGGAGCTGCACTTAAAACTGTGCAAAATGATGCAGAATAAGAAGCCACATAGAAGAGAACATCCTTTCTGCAATGCCGCGCTCGGATGCTGGTCCTTGCCCTCCAGCACCATGCCTGCAGTCTGTTACATTTCTCTTGCTGCAGCTTTTCTTCCTCACATTTTTAGAGTAAATCTTTGCAACCGAAGGTGACAAAAGTGTGTGGCAGGCCTCTGAAATGCTGCCTGCTTAACTTTGCTGTTTGAATTAATGAGAGCTGTGGGAACATGCCAGTCCCTCTTAGTGTAACTTTGTAAAGCAAAGCAAGACATAAAGGCTTCTTGGGCCTGATTTTGCATTCCTTGTGCACACTTACTGAACTCAATCAGTGTCTGGAGTACTCTGGGAGTGTAAAACACATCTACAGCAGGGCAGAACGACCCTCCTTTGAGAAAGTATTATGTTCCTGTGTCTTTTGGGAGAAATAGCATGGGGTCAAAATGAACCTATCTATCTCCTCTGTTAAACTTGCATTTTTATTTCTTTTCCAGGACGCCCACTCGCCTCGTTTCAGAGTAGTCCGACTGGTTTGATACCGGATGTTAATGCTGTCGTCTATATTAAACGATCAGCTTCCACAGGGGGAAGACTTTAAAGACAATGAGATCACATAAAACGATCGATCCTGGGAGGAACAAACCGTTGGGGAGAATTTCATCTACTGAAAAGAATGACATATTTTATTTTGCTTTAGGATGTGATCTCCCTGCCAGCTCAGGCTGAGTCAAATGCTGCTGTCTCCTTGATCAAAGCTCAGATTTCTCACTGCAGAATGCTCCCTTCTCCACAGCCCTGCTGGCTTGTTTATCTCTGTTCCCACACTCTGCTGTTCCTCATGAACGCGCTCAATTTTAGTCAAATGTTGCTAGAATGTGCAATACCTAGCCTTGCTGCTTCAGTAACCAGCTTGTCAGTCAAGAAATAGAAATAGCTGCAAGGGACCCAGCTGCAGTAGGCCTAGTTAGTTCAGCAGTCTCTGAAAACCTATGAATAAGGCACCTTGGAGAATGCAGTGGCTCCTCCTGCAGCTGCCAACAAGGATTTCATGCCACTGCAACTATAAAGGTCTGGATTTCAGGGGCAGGGCAGAGGTTGCAGGGTTGGGTTCCACAACCAGAGGTTGATGATGGGTGTGGTCTTCAAAGGAGGGTTTTGATTCAGTTCCTTCCAGGACAGAGGAGGAAGATATGTACAAATCAGCTCTGGAACTCTATGTCAGAATGCATGCATGCAGGATTTGGGTTTTATCCTATGCGGTTTGTAATGCCAGCTCCCGTGTATCAACCTTGAAGGTTTTTCTCTGTTACTTTCCATGAAAGAGCGAGACATTCAAATTATTTATGTACAAAGTGTTAGTCTGTATGGTAAAGAATGGCTATGTTTATTCTAAGCATGGTGTCAAAAGCCTTTTTTAATTGTTTTTTAGTCGTCTGTATCTTTATTGTACCCGAATGAACAAATGCAAATGTTCCTCACCTCCACTCACCTCTCAGCATTACCTACTGCTGAAGAAAGCCTGAGGGTGTGCTTGGCAGCCTGCAAATATGCCCAAGCCCCTTGGACTCTTAGATCCTGGAGGACACTGGCTGTGCTTGCTGGGCTCACAGGTAGAAATGACTGCTCTTGGGACACTGCTGTTGACTCCCTGTAGCTTACTGCTGCATGCGGATATTGCCATGCAGGCCTCTGCAGCAGCCTGGTGCCCCTGGACTAGGGATGCCTGAGCTCTTGCCCTGGGTTGTGCTGTGCTTCTCACAGTCTGTCCTGTGTTTCCGAATGCAGACGCTCACCTTTCAGCTCATTGGGGCTCTATTAACCCACAGCAATGCCATTGGGGGGGGGCTTTCTCATGCAGTACAACCCCTGCTGCTCACACTGAGGCTCAGCTACTCTGACAGTGATATCAGTTAATGAGGACTCCTCCTTAGCACAACAGGAAGGCTCTTAGTATGATGGCCACTTTGCTGCAAGCTTTGTGAGGGCAATGCTTTTTAAATGGGCAGCCACAGACGTCCTCTCCATTACAGTGGGTCCTGTGGAAGTCGAAGGAAAGGCCCTGTCAGGGGTCCTCTGTCGTTTCACACTGAGCAAGGCTTCGGACATCTGCTCTGTGGTACTTCACATTAGCGAGTGGTAATGAGACTGTATTCCATGTCTCTCAACCTCATGAGACACAAATCAGAACCATACCCGCAATGTAAAGGCCGGCCTGGGGTCATTTCAGAGACGAGAGAGACTACGAAAACTCAAAGGTTGAAGTGATTCCAGTTTGCGTTAGAAAGATTTTCCTGTCCTAAAAAAAAATCTCTCCTGGTAAGAAGTGAAGGCCAAGGCTCCGAGAGCGCTGTGTGTTTCAGTCATGCCACACTCCTTTCATGTTGCAGATTTTTCCATAAAATTTTCATTGTATTATTTATTTTCTGCAAATCAGAGTCAGGTCCAACCCGTCAGCAGATGGGGCAGGGTACAGTGCTGTTATTTGTATACAAGCAGATTCCAGCCTCAAGCCTGCAGTTGTTGGATTCTGTGAGCAAAGATCATATCACCCTGTCCTGGAAAGTTCTGAGCACACAGCGCTTAACAAATAATAAAAAATATTAATAAAAAGAGAACTTAAGCTTGAAAGAATCCCAATTGCTTGATCTGCTTTTGCCATACCAGATGGCTTTTTTAGGAAATTTAGTCCACTCTCTTCAAATGTAGGATACGTTCTTAGAGCCCTGACCCGTTAGTGCATTCACCAGGCTGTTTAATGACACGCTCCACTCTGTCCCGGTGGGTATCTGGTATGCTGAACTGGAGCTACCGTGTGTCTGCTTCCACTCACCTTCTTTCATGCCTCCAGCAGTGTAATGCCTCTCTCTGTGTGCGACTAAGATTTGTCCTTTGTTCATTTTCTTGGTGCAAACTCTGACATTTGCACCAGTGAAATGAGGAAAGCAAAGATAAATGTTCACAGCCACCGGTTGGGGCACAGGCATATGTTTATGTCCAGCTCTGTTCATGTGCTAGAGACGTAGAAGACGGGGCAAATGTGTTGTTAAAAGTGTATGCACCCGTCCTCCCTGCGGTACATAACACCCAGTGGATATGCCAGATTCTGCATGATTTGAGATGACATCCTACTGCAGTCAAATGGTGCTCGGTGAATGCTGGCTCAGGTACAGGAGGAGAAAACATTTTATTGTCCCCCCAGCATCTAGAGCAATAGTTGCATCTGAGGAAACACAGCCACCAGAACAACCTTGCTTTTTGCCAGCCACTTGCTGCTGCCCTCTGCTAAGAAACCTTTTCCAATGGCAGTGCCAGTTTAAATGCATGTGAAAGTAATTCTGTGCAAGCCTGCAGTGGCTGGTGGTGACTCTTAGGCTTCGCGCAGCCCATGAGCTCTCAGACGCAGCTTCTGGGCCCGGTGTGCGTGCAGCACCCAGGCTGCTGAACAAGCTGGAGGTAAGTCTACAGGCGGAAGCATATTCTGTACAGCCCCTGTGCACCATGTGGCTACTTTATAGCACACTATCTTTATGTCCCATCTCATCCAGCTAGTCTTTATTCATTCCATCCTTTTTTATTTTAACTGCCTCAAGCAGCTTTAGACTTTCGATTCCAGTGAAAATTTCACTGCACACCTAAAAACTGTATTTCAGTAACTGTGGCACATGCAACACACAGATAAAAACAGTTGTTGTCCTTAAAACTCACAATTACTGGAGTCAATTTGTCTCTGCTATCTCTGATCAGTATTTTAGCCATCATTGTGGAAGATGTAACAGAGGAAAGCGCTTGGAAGGAAACAGCAGGAGATCAATTGCAATGGAAACCATGTGTGCTGGAGGAATAATATTTACCTAAATGTGTCTATCACATCTTCCCAAAGGATACAGCTATTAGGAGAAAATGGATATGAAAATGCTGCCTCCACAGTTAAAAGTTAGGAATATCATTTCTTTAAACACAAACTTTAATAGTCTTAATTAATTCCGTATTGCAATAACAGAGGTAAAGCCTCATCCATAAGGGATTATACCATGTACTCCAAAGATGTAAACCACAGTTTAATAAATAGCAACAGATGCAGAATGACTCATTTTAAGTGTGCTTGCCCATGCATTTACATGACTGGTGAATCCATGCTTGGTTGAGGACTGGCATGAGGGGAATAGAACTGATTAAAGAAGAGGCAGCTCATGGTTCAACTAATAGTAAAAACAATACCTATATTTTTGTATTACGTGTTTTGCAAACTTCAGTGATGCTCTCAACAACATTCAAATAGATGAACTTTCAGGTTTGTATGGAGCATTTGTGAAAAGCAGGAGTTTATTATAAGCAGCTGTAGGCCCAAATCACACATCTGGGTTAATATTAATTTTTGTAAAGTCTTGTGTAAATTCATGAGCTAAACACTGATCTTTATGACTAGAAGTCAGAGCAGTTTTGTCCTACAGGGACGAAGGACCTGTTTTGTGGTCTAGCCTGAGGGGTAGTGAGGTGTAATTCCAAGATCTAGACTAGCCACTCACGATGGCTTAGTAGGACTTAAAGAGTGAATTTTCTCTCAAACTGTCCATAGCACTATCACTGATCTTTCTCCATGTTTAAATTGTCCCAGCATACCAAAGTGACATCAACAGCAGTGTGGAGATGATGGTGGTGAATGAAAATTTATATATCATAAGTTTATGTAAGGGGCAACCATAAGCCTCTCTGCCTCCTCTATAGCATATGCTTAATCTTGGATGGTGGATTTGCCCTAAACGCTAGTTCTTGGCTAATAGGAAAATGTATCAGATTACACCAAACAAGTCTATGTGCTCCAAGGTGGGGTGATAGCTAGAGGGAATGACTGCCAAACTCTTCCACTCAAAATTAAGTTCCTGGCTCTATGCAAGAACTTCAGGCAACAACTTGTGCAGTGGAGCTTTTGCCTTCCTGGCTGATGAGCCCACGTGGCAGAAGCGCTGGGCCTACTGATGGGGTGGATTGGAGGCCGTCAAGATGCTGATGGTTTTGAAAAAAACATGCTTGGCCTTTCTGGGCAGCAAGTGACATCCATGCACTGCATCTGCTTCTACACCGCCCTATCTTCAGGTCCTCCTGACAACGATATTGGGTCTAGATGTGGTGGTAGGTGAGGACGCTCACCTACTCCTTAGTCTCCTTGTAGAACCGTTGCCCCGTTCCCTGACCTCCATGTGTGGCCCCACAGTGTCTCAACCTCACAGCGAGCCTATATGTGCTAGTATGACCGAGGAGCCGCTAGGTCATCTGCTGTTGGAGGTGAGTAGGGAGAAGCGGGTGCCCCGTTGGAATAGTGTAACCACAAGATGAGCCTATCTTTGATTTGTAACCTATCTTTTCATTTACCATTAACCCTTTCTAGATTAGAAAGTGCTAAATACTAAGTAGTAATAAAGCCCTGTAAACAAGGAAGGGTAAAGCTATGTATTAAAAGCACCATGCCTTAGCTACATTGTGCCTTTAATATGCCACATCATACCTTCCAAATCCAAGTCTAGATGAGGCTTAAGAAAAGGCAAATGCCTACATTGTGCTTATCAGCATTTACCCTCAAACCCCGTCAGAATGAATGGAAGTTTCTCCCAGAGTTCTTGAATGAAATCTATTGTCCTATTTAGGATACTGGAAATGTAAGATCCAGCCTCAAAATGAAATAAAACATCAGCCGCTCCCTAAGCAACAAAATAAGCAATGAAATTTTCAGATTCTTGTATCTGTAAATTATATCTCCCCACATAATGCCTTTAGCAAGTGAATTGTTCTTTCTGCTGGGAAAAACCGTGCTGCAAGTTCTCCCAGTGCCTCAGATGACAGATCAGAGAGTTCTGGCTCAGATTAAAAGCTTGATGATGAAACCTGGGGACACAAGTTAATCATCACATTGGGTAGCCAGAAAAGCGTTTTATGCGTATCTTGAGGACACCTGGGTGCAAAGGAAATTTTCTAAGACCTCAAACGGAAAATATTCAGAAATGTTTTGGATAACTGGGTGCTGTGTTTAGCTCAGCGCTGTTCCTCGCTCGTTTGGAGAGGCAGTCATGAACTCCTACTCCTAATTAATCTTGTCCTTGTTTGTTTCTGCTGATTCTTTAAATACACAAGAAAGGATTCACTGTCCCTGTCAGCAGAGTTAATGCCACGGCTTGCATTTTCAGGGGAGAATATTTCACTTTGTCCAGCAGAACTTAACTACTGTTACATGGCTATGATAATTAACGTTACCTCCAAGGCAAAGCAGTTACACCAGATTAAATTCACTCTTACTCTAGAACAGTGTTAAACTCAAAGTTTTAGTAGCACAGCCAAAGACCGGGTCAAGATGTACTCTAAAAATAAAGCATGGCCTAATCACTGCAATTGGCCTGTTTGGTGACTTTCCGTATGGTAACAACTGTTAAAACCTCCACTGACACCCTTATGAACCAGCTAAATGATGTTTGCTCCAGCCAGGGAACCGTAGGCACAAGCTGCCTCCAGCACAGAGTGACTAACTAGCCTGGGTTTTTAGGAGGAAAAAAAAGAATAAATATTTAAGAACTGCATTTCATTAAAGGGGTTTTATTTTATTTTCACTGAGCGCTGCATCTTTGAAAGAGATCAGTGGCGTGTTATTTTAGCAGCGCTTCCTCCATCTTGCTAAGATAACACAGGAGCGCAGGAAGCAGCCTCTCCCCTCACCGCCGTTGTTTTCCTACCGACCCGGACTATCAGTCAGCGCTGGTGGCAACGCTGAGACGGAGAGGGCAGAGGGGCTGCCGAGCCTCCCGGCAAGGTGCCCGGCTGACGCCGCGGAGGCTGTCGCGGAGGCCGTGGGCTGCAGGCAGGGGCGATGGCCGGCGCGCCGCCCCGCGCCGCAGCGCTGCCAAGCCCGGCTGATCCCAGCACGCCCTGGCGCTCGCGTACCGGCGGGCTGGCACGGCGCTGGCGGCGCCGTCTCCTCCGGCAGGGCCAGCGGGGCAGAGCTCCGGCAGCCCCAGACCCCGGCTGAGAGCAGCTCCCTTCGCTCTGACATCTCGTGGCCCCCTGTCCAAAGCATCTCCCCGCTAGTGCTGGATCTGACAGCGATTTTTCTAAGCGCGAGGGCCAAAGCATGCGGTTGCTTCTGCTCTGTTTCAAACACAGGTATGGCGAATTCTTCGTTTGGAGCCGTTGTTTAGCAGAACAGCTTCAGTCCTGCCGGCCTGCAGATGAGCTGTCCTGGGAAGGGTGAGCAGTCCCCATGCCAGAAACCAAATCAAAGTTTTGCCTTCTTCCTTAGAAGTGCAGTTTTACCTTGCCTGACCCCCCATCCTGCGGAGGACCCTGAACTTGTGCGGATCAGCTCTGCACGTTCATGCACAGGAAAAGAATAGGGAGAACAAACAAAACACCCCACCCTCTTCCACTTATTTAAGATCAGAAGGAGGGTGTAGGCTAAGCCTGGAGGACTGGATTTATGGATTCAGAAGAACCTGGTTATTAAGACGTTATGAAAGTTTTCCTCTCCTTTAAATGCATAAATATGCAGATGAAAGGAGCCATGTGATCTGGCCACCGGCCATGCTGCTGCAGGCTGAGCCTAATTATCAGCTGCCAGCACTGCTGCTTTTTAAGTGGTGAGCATGATTAAAGACGCAAAGACAATTGAAGAAAGTTAGATTGGTTCTTACAAGGCCTGCTTCTATTTTATAACCACATGGCAGCTTGGCCTTGAGACTGAATCTGCCCTTACAAGCTGAGGGAGAGGAGCTGTGCTGATCAGACGGTTTCTTTTCAACCACAAGCTCCACGTGCTCTCGCATTCATCATGTTCATAGCAAGATATTTTGCCAAGGCAAACTGCTTTCCTTCCCAGATCTGAAAAAAAAGAGCTCTCTGTGGTGTAGCAAGCAAAGCAGGTAGGACCGTGATAGGGGAGAGAGGGAGTCGATAATTTCAGAACCGTGGTCCAAATATTCACTCTCTCCTAACCAGAGAGGTGGAAACTCATTTTAAATACGTTGTGAAAACAGGATTTCTGGGGCTCCTCCTTTCCCTGGGAACAGGAAATATCATGGGCCAGCCCAGATGGTCTTGAGCGTTTGGGGAAGAACCGCAGGGCCACGGATGAAACGAAGAACTGGGATTCTGCTTGCCAGAGCTGCCGTTTTCCTAGCGCAGTTTCATAGCTGTCGTGGTCGAAGCAAGGCCAGATAGTCTGGCAGCATCCATCCTTCTGTGATCTGTATTCGCAGGGGGACGGGGCCTGGCTCTGCGAAGTGACAGACCTGTCAAGTCTCACACCTCGAGTGTGAATCGGGCACAGTGGGTTTTTGCCTTCCCGCAGCTACAGCTGTACCTGGTGCCTTCCCAAGGCCTCCCCCTGTCCTGGGGTTTGGGTGATCGATGCAACGGGTTGGCTTTGCCCGGGATCCCCGGCCGGCTGCGCCGTGCCCGGCGGGCTGAGAAGTGGCAGACTTCTGCGCAACTCGTTTTGCTGTTGTTTCATGGCTTTCCAGAGAGACGAGCGCTTTGGCCGGTTTTTAGCTCCAGCGTGGCAGCGCTCCCCCAGTACGGTCCTGGAAGGCGGCCGCTGTCGCAGCAGCCCCAGGGCGTTGGCAGACCCGCTGCAGCCGCTGAGCACGCACCGCGGGAGGAGGCACTGCTAGCCGTGAGGCAGCAAGCGATGTGAGAAATCCCGCTGAAAGGACGCCGCTCGCCCGCAGACACGGCTCAGCCTGCCCCCGTCTCCTGCGAGTGTCCCGTTCAGACACGGACCTGTAAAACGAACCCTGCTCAAGGAGTCTTGTGTCCATACGCAGCCATCCAAGTTAAGGGATACGGCCGGTGCGCTCCGTCCTGCCCTGGGAAATGCGCCTGCTCCTCCGCTGGACTGGGGTCTTCGTTTCAGAGGCTGGGGAAGGGGAGCCGGGCTGTCTCCTCCCCACCGTGGCTTGCGAGCTGCGTACCCAAGGAGTCAGTTTGTCCTCTGAAAGGGGGCAGCACATGCAGCGCTGTCTGCCCCAGATTAAGGCCTCCTCCAGTTTCTTGTGATTTAACTACTTTCCAATGTATAATCTACGGGAGACAAAGACGGGAAACAACCACGATTATCCTGAGGCATACCTTGGCAGCCCCCACAGCCCCCTGCCCCGCGGTGCTGCCTTTAGGTTTTTAGCCTTCGTCTTATGTCTGTCAAGAAACAAACCGGTTAAAGAAATCAGCTAGTCTGTTCCGAAGCTGTGCTTTAAGAAGCCCTGCTGTAATTCTGTGTTCTCTTCAAATATTTCGTGTTTAAATGGCAAGACTGTAGCATCACTGCTGCTCCTGAATAACCAAGGATCCTTAAAGAACTATTTTATGATTACAGGTTCGCTAAGGTTGAGATTTGCATTTTTCCTATTATGCTTGCTCTGTGCCGCTTCCCAGATCATGTTCAATCTTTTCAGAATAAAGTAGTGTTAGGCACTAACTGCTCATTAAAAATCTACTTAAAATCCTGACCTCCTTCACTACTTGAAAAAACAAACATGTTTCATCCTGGAGATTATTCTATTCAAAAGGTAAGGAAAATGAGCCAGATATCAGGGCTAATTATCTGATAAAGGACATTCCATACTGATCCAATATATACCATCAGGCCACAGAAGTCTGTTTTTTTAAATCATTAATAATGCATAAGCATGCTGCTCTTTCTAGTCCCAGCCAGATGCCTCTGTATTATGAGACCATCCTCACTAATATATTCTCTGGTAGAGGAAAAGAAAGTTAATCACATGCAGGGAATAGCAGGAATATATATATATATATTTTAATAATTCTCTGTCTTCTGTTCTTGGCATTTGTTTGCATTTAAACATGAGGACAATCCTCTCATCAAGGATGGGAAGGGGGCTGCCTGTCAGCCTGCTTGCTCTTGCTCTTTTCTCTTTCAAGGTTTATTCCTGAGGAACCGTACAGCAGGGTGTTAGGACTTCTGAGAGCCTCTTCTCCACAACAGCTCCCCTGAAGCCAAACGTTATCTATAGATTTGCATCTGAGCCCTGCTATCAACTCACTATTTATGCACACTCTAGCCACATAACAGGGTTCCTCTTGGGCTGGTGATCTGCAAAATGGGCTGGTTCAGTGGCTGGGGAAAAACGTATGTGATTACATCTAAAAATGCAGTTCAAATACCCCTGTAAACATCTCCATTTTTATCAGTAAAGTACAGGGAAAAAGAAAGCAGATAATTAAATCAGAGAGTGAGAACAAACAGGAGCTCCTGGCTGTGGTTTTATCAAGCCAAATCAGTGTCTTGCCGCTGCCAAAGGGGTCTCACCATCTCCTTCCCAGCCCCCTTCCCTGTTCCTGCCTCGATGTGTCTGCCCGGTATCTTGCGCGTCTGAGACCTGGGAAACCAATTCCACCCTCCAAACTGGCAGGAAACCTTCCAAGCAACGAACTGAAAATATGTGTGCTCAGTTAGTGAGCCCGATCTGATGGGACACGTGTCAGAGGTGTATCCGGGCAGGGGGGTGCTGAGGAGGCAGGGGCGAGGGAAGGGATAAGCGGGAGAGGAAGAGAGGGCTGGGGGGTGAGCAGCGGGTGTCAGCCTGGCTCCATCCCTGCCACCGTCCCCAGGGCTGGTGGCCGGGACAGCAGCCACCTGCCCCAGCCCCAGCCTCCTTCTCCAGAGCCTCCTCAGAGACCATCCTCTGCTGAGCAGGCAAAGGGGGAAATCTACCCAGACCACAAGCAGGACTACCTCTCTGCTGGCTTAACATGCCAAAATACACTAGGAAAGGGCATAAAAAGGCCCCAGAAGGGGCAAGAGCACACAGAGAGGAGGAGGAGGAAGGGCAGAGCAGCTGAAGGCGGCAGGTAGGTTGACTCAGGTTACCGTGGCACAGCACCATTGCCGGTATGCTTTCATGGTCTATTGAAGCAAAAATGCAAATTCATATTCCTGGAAAAGCTTTCCCATCACTTTTCTTGCTCCAGCTGCAACAGCAGTACTACTGAAGAGCCAGCCAGATCAACAGCCGTTAGACAGCTAGAAACTAACCCTTCCCTGAAAAATGTATTAGTCTTAAGTCAGAGTAGCTGCCTGATGTGGAGCATGTGGTTGCATGAGTGCGGTCAGGAGCCCAGCGAGGCAGTGAGAACATGGCTGGGAGCCAGGGGAACTGTACAAAAACCACTTTTCCATCAGTCACCCCTACAGACTTAGATTGACCTATGTTAATTAAGAAAATACACTCTGGTTCTCTATCCCAGTGGCTGGGACTGAGGTTCTTGTGCTTCAAATTGTTTATAAATGGTATTTAATGGGACCTTAGGACAACATGCACAAGCAAGCTTTGTCCTAGCAAGGAATTTCGCAAACTCCTCAGATTTTTAATATGTGGAATATACTGTTTCATCCCTCTCCATGGATAGACTCAGGTGCCTAATTTTCCCTCTACACTGTGGAGCATCAGAGGCTGCTCTTCCACATCATTTTAAAATATCGGTCAGTGCCAGCATGGCTCTCCTCACCCTGAAGCCCCTCGCTCCCTCCAGCCCCTCAGTGGCACTCTCATTTCTCTGACCTTGCAATGAGCCAGTTCAGGGAGCTAAACTGATAGAAAATAATTATCCTTTTTTTTTTTTTTTGTCAGGTTAGATTTCTGCCACGGTAGTTTCCTGAACTGACTTACCACATGGTCAGACGAACATCAGTGCCACCAGACAAGTATGAGGAGGCACTGGGTAAGCACATCAGAGAAAACCCAGATGAAACAGCCATTAGATATGCTTAACTATTGGGAAACCGCAGCTTAGGCGACTGCTAGTATAACTCTTAGTTGCACAGAACCCCAAATAGATCAATATAGTACGGCACAAAGGACTTCTGTGGCCTCATTAATTTGTATTTTGAATGCGTGGTGAGGAAGGCCAGGATAACGCAAGCACTAAATATTTTGCATGACCCAAACTGTAAGGGGTTACACGGGTCTTTTCTGTGTTCATACATGGCCTGGTTACTGTTAAGAAAAATCTGTTTTCCGGCAGTAGAAGTGAAAGCAGTGGTGCCCGTCCTCAGGTTCGCCCTGCTATGCCGAGCACACAGGAGACGAGAGCAGTACATGCTTTCTTTCCCAGGTCGGCAAGCCCTTTGTACAGCCCTTTGCTGCTCTGCACTTAATGTTTAGAAGAAATGTGCGAAAAGTGCTATAGGTACAGCCTAGACTACAACTCTCATATCTTTCTCTAATGAAATCTGACATTTATCTTCAGCTGAGAAAAATGACTTATGTTCAGAATGAACTCTCTGGCTTTGTAATCCTGGACTGAGCATTTTTTCTAGAAGATGTGGGAATTAGCTGAGTCTAACTGAGGTATGAAGCACTCAGCAGGCTTCGCTGACCAGCTATTGCAGCACTACGCATTTCAGCAAGCTTTTTTCCAAATCAGAGCTACATTTTCCAGCTGTACTGGTGCTCAGTGGGTAGAAAGAGCCAGGTATCTCGGAGGATAAGTGGAGCCAAGAGGAAACCCTGGGCTCTGGGGTGGACCACAAGTGCGGTCCAGACTAGGCAATTTGCATTTCTCCGTTCCCTGAACGATGCTAGGCGTGCTGGAGATTTTCCCCATGGACAGTGACCACAGTTCCTCCTTCACCCTGAAGAGGGAAAGTAGTGGAAGGGTAGAGCCCATCAAAAGAAAGTTTTCTGGCTCGCATTTCAAACGCGACTCCTGAGCAGTGACACAGATTCATTCGCACGCTCCCCGCAAACTGCACTGGGGTGGTAGTTCATATCAGAGACTCTTGCCTCTGCTTCACCGATCTTCACCGGTCTCTGCTTCACCGATCACAGGCCTCTTTAGACCTTTTCCATCCATCGGTCCCCAGGGCGTTCCTGTGCACCGCCACGGGATGTCTCAGCGGCTGACACCGATCTCACGTCAGGTGGCTGGTAGGCAGCTTTGTTACCACGACGCTCCCTTGGAAAGCTGATCCCGTATCTGAGGATGTCTAAGTTTCCCTAAAGAACTGGCATGTTCAAAGTCACTCACAACGGATTTAATTTCCTTTCAAGATACTTACAATTTGCACCTGTCTGACACAAGGTAAATTTTAATGGGAGAAGTACATGACAGGTGTAAATCATTTGGATCACCCAGCCTTACACCGGAGATGAATTTTTCTCCTCATCTGAGTGAGCAGAAAAGAATTTGCATCTCTGTTAGTGATGACTCAAGCCAGTAGCCAAAAATTGTGAAAGAGAAATTCAGAAGTTTGAATCAGCACGACTCCAGATCCTTTTTTTCTAAGAGTAAAAGAATAAAAGGTAGACTAGACTACCAGAGTGTGCCAGGATTGCTGTAGTGCAGTGCCGATGTGCCAGGTAAGATCTGGTTGACAAATGAACAGCACTTCAAAAAAGGTGTAAAACTGAAAATAGCACTCTGTGCAGGTTAGGGAAACAAGTTTCAGTTTTGCCTATATTGCAAAAAGGAATCGGGGTTTAGGAAGAACTTGCCTGGCATGCTGGTGTTTCAGCTCTCAGCAAAAAAGCCATTCATATTTTATAGCCAAACTTGCAGTGATGGAGCTGGAGTTCCTTTCAGCTATGATGTACATTTTTTAACATATTTTTTCATATTAAAAAAGGAAAATTTTAGGACAACTTCTAAAAATACTTCCTGGAATTTCTGAAGTCTGCCATTGCATCTGGCATAGCTGGCAGAGGTGAGTACCCTGAACTATGCTGTTGTGGCCTTGTCTTCTTGCCTGGCTGGATAAGCCCCACCTCAGGAGAGCTGGATGGATCTGTGCTGGCTCTGTGCTCACATGTTGTTTTTACAAGGAAAATAACGCCTGCAAAACAAAACTGATTTTAAACTGATTTAATTAAACTGATACCAATCTCGCTAATGTAAATGCAAAACAAGAAAAAATGTATCTTGCTTTAAATCCTTTTTAGCATACCAAATGCAGGATAAATTGGAGGTTTAAGTGAGGGTTACCTGGCTTGTGTATGTCTCGCTTATGAGCCAGTATTGAGAGTTTGAGTTAAAGGTAGGCAAAAAGTAAGCTGCTGCCTGACATTGACAGAAGGTAGCACCGTAGCACCAGCAAAAAGGCCAATTTGAAAAGACGAAAGAGTTATTATTATTCCTGTTCAAACTGGCAAAAATGATGAATTCAGTCTTCATAGGATTTTATGGGGGAATTAGAAAGTTAACTGGAAAGGGTGGGAGAAGAAAATAAGACAGTACCTGTGCTGGTTTAACTGCACTTTTCCTCAAATTGAGGAACACGGGTAGCCTGGCATAGGAGGAACCATCCTGAGGAGCGACTGTGACGGAGCAGGAACTGAGGCTGAGAGGAGGCGGAAAAGGCAGGGAGGGAGCAGCGCTCCAGGGCTTTGGGGAGGAGAGGCCGAGCCAGCTTGACAAATCCGGTGTCATATAGCGGTCTATAAGCAAGTGGTGAGAACTGCTGTTCCAGATCTGCCCTGGGCTGGCCAGGCTCTCAGAAATGGTTCTCATCTTGGCCCTTAGAGTTATCCTTGCCACAGGCATCCTAGGTGGATATTTCAGATGTGTGAGGGCTTTCTCTCTGCAGCTTCCATGAGGCCATGGAGATTGTTGCAAGAAGTATATGCACAGAAATGGGAAGGTGACAATCACAGGCTTTCTGCAAAGCGGCCTGGGATGAGGTGTTGTGGGAAGCAACCACATCTTCTTCCTCAAAGAGCATCTGTTTTGCTCTCCATACAGTCTCCTCATGCCAAATGCACCATATGGAAGTTCCATTCATTGACCAGACATGCTGGAGAATGGGAGAGACAGCAGGAAAGCCTTCTCTGCAAGCATAAGAGATTGTTCAAAGACAAGGTTACGTAGGCTCTTCCACTCGTGTGGAAGTTGATGGAACACACAGAATGGATTGAATTCGTTTAGTTAGCAGGTTTCTGTGCACTTTATCAGAGTACGAATTCACAGTGGGCATTACTTCTTCAGGTACCCAAGCTACGTTTGTGGTGTGTTTGCCTGCATGCTGTTTCTCTAGTGCAGCTACGGAGGAGTCGGCGTGCTCGAGGGCAGGACTGTACCGCAGGTGCTTGGTTCTTAAGAGCACCTGCTGTCTGCTGCTGTTGTCAGTGTGAGCAGGGTTCATTGCTCAGCCTCCTATTAAGGCCTGAGGTGGAAGTATGATGTGCATTTCTCTCTATGATAAGCTTCAGCCGATTCAATGGACAATGTGGTGCTTCCTCGCTTCCCATCCTTCCTTTTCAAGTCATACTCAGCAAATGTGGTTGCCACATTGCTGTCAGGCTGTGACACGCAAACATGAAAATCCAGAATCAGAAACGAAATGCTGCATAGCCCAACCAAGGAGAAATGCAGGGAGTTTGAGGCATTTCCTTTAACTGTCACAGTGAATGAAATGCTAAGAACTGAAAGCTCACTAGCTCAAATAATCCTACCTATTCTATCCAGACAGGAAAACTGAGGCACACAAAGCTTATCCGCTGCCTACCGAGTCCGTAGCGGAGCTACATATAAAACACTAAGTGCCTGAGGGTATTTTTGCTGGTGCTTCCCAGGCAGAATGTGCAAAGGGTTTATGAACTTTAGCACAGAGAAATGTTTATGGTGGCTACTCAGTTCCTGACTTGGAGCTGGCTTGTATCCATGCCGCTTAGGGATATCCCCTGCGTCAGGGAGAAAACAGATCTGTCTACCAAAGATTGTACAAATATGACAGCTTCCCGTCTCGTGACTTAACCTTCGTTTAGGCTTTCTCACCATTGCAGGTAGGGTATTCAGCAAACCCTAACATTAGCTCTTGAACACATACTATCATAACTAGTTATGTTAGAGGAAGATCATACCTCATCCTGCAATAAAATATGAAGATGGCAAACAAACCAGGGAAGTCATATGCTTACTGAAAGTCTAAGCATACAGAGAGCGTAACATCAGAGGAGTCAGACAATTAAATGATTTCACTCTTCCACCTTCCATTTAGCAATCAATGAAAGTTCTTCCTCCAGGGAAAAGCCAGATGAGGGGGGAGAGCTAGGCCCACTGTTTTGCCTGGGGTGCCAAAAAGAAATACATCATGATTTATATGTTAATGAGCAATTCTCGTTAGGCAATGCATTCTGCAAGGTGTTGCAGTGGGGGACTGCGAGGTTTACCCGTCAGAGGAAATTAATTCATCATCAAAGGGAGACAGGGAGCTCCCTGGTGAGAACTGTAAATAGGGCATTCGGAGACTGGCAGAGCGCTGGGTGGCATGTCCCCCCAGTTAGCGGTGCTATTGACAGTCGGTCCAGTGCCCGCTCTCAGGCTCCAGCTCACGCACATTATTTATAGTGCGTTTCACATTCCTGGTTGGTATCCAGTCAATGTTGGTTTCAATTAGAATAAATGCTTATTGATTGAGAGGAGATGGGCTGGCTGATTAGCTCCTTGAGAAGCAGAGCACGCTGCTGGCAGAGGGCGGGCTGGGCTCCTAACCGTGGCGGAAGTGCATGGGCTTCTGAAAATTTGTCACGGAGGAGAAGTCTTCTAGATGAAATCAATTCATTGAAGAGTCCACCTAATAAAGACAAATGGCTAACTTCATTAGGGAATTAACGATAGGCCTGATAAAAACCCCGGTGGGAGTCCTATTGACTTCAGCAAGCTTTGGATCCAGCCAAGTATTTACCCTGAAGCAGTGGTTTCCAACCTTTGTTTAGGCTACTGCAAGATATGTGCACACAGCCATGCAGTAGGAAACAGCAGACAAAACATGCTTGTGCTAACAAGTGCTTGAGCTAGAGATGGAGAGGTATAGATGGAAACCAAGAATCTTCCAACTGCAATAGGAATGCCTACCAAAAAAGACAAGCATCTTTATTTACACAAATTTCTTTAGATACTATGGAAGAAAGTCTTAGCTGGATAGGTGCTCCAGGAGCATTAAACCACAACATATTCCCCCCTCCCTAGTTCTGCATGCATTTTCATAAGCACAGCTGGATCTAGATGGCATGATTGACTTCCTTGCATGTTTGGGCATCTGAAACATTTAACTTGCTAATAGTCTCATGCTATGTATGAGACACTGCTGATCTGATTACACACAGTTCTCTTGCTTTGAATAATAGAGGAGAGTTGCCTGCATTTATTCACATCATTTATACATGACTAAATTACTAGGTTCTTTACAGGTTGGCTATCACCGTTCTCAGATCTCAAGGATCCCTCACAACGAGGGCACAAACAAGGTAGAGATTTGTAACGTTGCTGTGAGCAAGAGGCTTGTTTGCTGGAAGTACTGGCAAGATGCCCAACCTTGATTCTTTGAATCTTTTTTCGTACCATCTCCTGTGGAGCTTTTGAATCTGCAGAATCTAAGTTTTTGGAGGTAACCTGGCCAGCTGTGGCACCGCTTCGCTGCCTGCCACCCCTCTGATCTCCCACCAGCAGAGCTTCAAAGAGATCTAGGCTCTGAGTGACCTTCCCAGGAGCAGGCGGTCCTGCCTGCTGCCACCTTGCCTCAGGCGCTGCGCGAGGACAGCTCCCCGGCTCCTGACAGGTAGTGAAGCTGGGCAAAGTCAAGCTTCAACAGCTGGGAAGAGCTTTGGCTTCTGGTCTCTAATTAGTGCAAGGAAGCCCATTCAAGAGGACTTTGGGACTGCACTGTGCAGGGACGTGTGGCCAAGGAGAAATAAAGTGATTTTTAAGTTAGGTGAACTTATTTCAGGCCAGCGATGTTTTGGAGCATGGTAAGTCGGGGGGGGGGGGTTAGAGAGAGAAACGTCCCCACTAACTTGCGTGGCTGCCAGCAGGCTGAAGCCTGCAGTGCCGTCAGTGGGTCTGCAGAGCAATCAGGGTGCTCAGAGGGGCTTTCAGCTCCAGCGCTGCCACACGGGGGCGTACACACACGGGTGTCCATTTCTCCATCTGACACCACTTCAGTTTGTATGTTGGGATCTCTCTGAGACAAGGCTTGTCCCTCCCCATGTGTTCAAGCAAACCCCAGCACAATGCGGGTCTGTTCCTGCCCAAAGGCCTGCCGATCCCACACCTGGGATGAGGCTCAGCAGGGCAGAGTGGGGCCTTCAGCTACGTGTGGGCCACAGGGCTCCATCCACCATCAGCACGGGAAGGGCTGAGCAGGGAGGGACAGGGTAGCAGCTCGGGATCAAGGCACCTTCACCAGCCAGCTGGCCCTGGGATTTATACGGTTTCTCCATCGTGCAGCACAGAAGAAACCTTTCCAGCAGCAGCATCCGTAGCTGCCTGGGCAGCAGCCCCCGGGCTGTGCGGCCGGTGGGCCGGGCTGGGGGGGATACAGGAGCAGAGCCGTTCGGCAGTGCTCCAAGCACAGTGGAGGGCTTTGCGGATGAGATTTCTTCAAGGAAGGGCTGTGTTTGCTGCACGCTGCAGCGTTCCCCTCCTGTGGCCAGGCTCTGCTGGTGCAGCCAGCGCTGCAGGCAGGCCGCCCAGGGCTGCAGGATCCAAAACCTCGGCCCTCTCGCTGAGCAGACCTTCTGAAGTACAGCGTGACCTTGCCGAGCTTAAAAAGCAAGTCGGATCAAAAGGGAAACACTTCAGCATGAGCCTGTAATACTGATGAAGCCACAGGAACAATAATCCTGTAAATGATTAATGAGTCCCTTTATTATTCATGCCAGTGTCGGGCGCTGCCAGGGAAAGTCCTGCCGCAGTCTGACATTGGCCGCAGGCTGCCGGGCTGAGGGCTGCTGCCGAGGCGCGTGCAGGGGCTGCGCTCTCCTCTCAGGGAGGCAGCTTCCGTGCAATTTTGCTTTGCCAAATCCCAGATGTAATATCAGCGGTATAAAAGTGTTGCAGAGACACCACTGTCTCTTTATGGGTAGGTTTTTTTGCCATGGGCTATCAGCGGTCAGGTTTCAAGGTTTAACAGAGTCAGGCTATTCAGCATTATTGGATTGCGTTGTAGGTCATGTAGCATGTTACACAGGAAGAGGGACTGGAGGATGATTATGGTCTTTTCTAGTGGTTACAATCTAACAAAGGTCCTGTCTAGCATTCTGCCTGCAGCCAGCGTTGAGGGAGGAAATTCCCTTAGTGTCCGCACACAGATGAGCAGGAGGCAAACAATTTGATCTGGATTCTACCTAAATCCCAGGATTTTCACATCTGGCCTAAAGCTTCTGGAGATGAGCGTGCAATGCTGTACCCGGGGGACATTGGCGCCTGACCTTGGTGGGTCTCATACCCTGCAGCATGAGTGCTAATTAGCCACATCATTATCTCAGTGTGCCCTGCTGGAAGTGTTGTCTAGGAGTACAGGGATTCGCTGGAAACATTCGTTCCAATGTAGGACAATGTAATTACTATTACCATCAGAGAAGGGAATGACTAATAAGGACCTTCAGAGAGTGTTTCATTCATCCTTCGCTCCATGGCTTCAAAGACAACTTTAAAAGGCATAATTAAATAGCTTGAGTGCTAAAACTGCCTTGGCTCTTTTAGTTAATTTCTTTCCAATATCAAGATATAAAGTGGACAATAATTTCCCAGCAGGCCTACATCTCCACCCTTAATGAGCTAATGGAGCTTACATCTGCCTGCTCTCACATTTTGCTCTTGCTGTGCATTTCTACCTGTTGTTCACTGTTTTCCTGCTGACTCGAGTGATACTGCCCAGAACAGGTGACTGTTCCTTTTTTATCTCACTCCAGCATCTCTCTGTGCAGTAGCTCCTCACAAGCACAGCAGAATACCGTTATTTTGGTGACCATCTGCATGAAAGATGAGCCTGATTTGGTGAAGGACTTGAATGAGCCAATGTGTTTATTGCTCAGCACTGACTTTTTCATCAGCTTGATAGGGCATAGGGACACTCCTTCAGTCTTTCTGGGTCTGCAGGGGAAAAAATCAGATATCGGCACAGGTAACTGTGACAACGGCTCCAATTGACCAAACATCTCTGCCTCCTTTAGTAAATTTGTCCTTGCAGTAGTAGTCCTTGTAGTAACAATGCCACTTTTTTTTAAATCGTGCAGGTGCTCAAGACACAGCCAGGCCACTAACTCCCACTGAATTCAATGCCTTCTAGTAGGAATTTTAAAATATACTGCTTCTTTTCTGCTAAAGTAAGTGTTTCTGCTGTAGGTTCTCTCTCCAGTAGAACTCTTTAGAAAGAGTAATTCATCTTAAATAATTTTGGAAGCGAAAAAAAAGGAATGTTCAAATAAACTCAGAGGTACTGACCTTCTCGAATTGAAGTCAACATCTAAAAATAACAAAACAGCTGTCTGGAAGTCCTTCATACCTGCTTACATCAAGTGAGGCTGTTAATGGAGTAATGCCAGTATAAGAGAGGGATAAATGAATGAGACTCAATGAATTTGATTATTTTCATTACCTCCCCTGGTGTTACTGAGAGATGCCAGCCTGTCTGCAGGAGATGCTGTGAGGTACTTCCAGGCACCTAAAGACCTCAGTGCTTGTAAGAGTGAATATGGGGTAAACCTAATGAGCTTCTTAGATGATTAACTACACATCCTCCTTCCCACACTGGAGACTAGTTATTGAAGTCGGATGTTTTTGTATGTGGCCAGAGATAGGCCAGGCAGTTTGGTCAAGTGCTGTAGTTTTGACTTCGTGACGTAATCAAGCAGAAGAGGAGTAGTTCACACCTTTGCCATCGATCAGGTGCCTACAGCCAGGCTGGGGAAGGAAGAGAGTTTGCACGAGGCCAGAATCCCGGCCCAGATCCCCGAATCTGCAGGGTGTCTCTATAAAAGGGGAGCAGACGGTTTCTACCATTTCTGGTTACAAGAATATCACAGATACCTGCTGACCTCAGCGTGCCGATGGCCGGTGGGCGTGAGTGCCATGACTGCGGAGCTGAGAACAGTGCTGTAAGTTGTCGCACCCAACTTTCGCCTCGCTCCCCCGCCACACGTCACCAGCCCTATTTTAATGTGAGGTATGTTATGCCTGTAACTCCCTGCCCAGAATAGCAATTTGGGTTGTGGTAGCTGAGTACCCAATGGCCTGCTGGCCGTGCCACCCTGCCATGGCAGTGAGCACCTCTGGCCTTTATAGCTTTGTGATAAAAGTTATGTTTAAATCCACTTACGTAAATGAACTTTTCAAACAATAGCTTTCTGAGTTGCTTAGAAGAGAACCTCATATATGATGCAAAACAATAATGCTTAGTAATAACAGTATAAAGCTCTGCTGTTCTTGGTCTTCTGTTACCCTATCTGGCCATAAAACACTCCTCAAGTGTGAATCTAGACAGAAACTAATGCAATATTCTCTATACAAGTAACATCTGTAAAAAATGTTAGATCTGTTGTTGTTAAAAAGCCCTGTATTAATTACCTAATTACAGACAACCAAATTCCATTTCTCCTTGGTGATGAAAATGCTAAAAAATTAGGTAGCAATTTACAAGAGCACAATAAATCTAGAAGTATTCTTCATTTAAACTCAGTAAGGTCATCTCTGTGATTAATGTGGGGGTGAGAGAGGGAATGGAGCTCAGAGATGGATGTTCCCACAGGCTTTACTAAAATACCTCTCAGTAAATCTAGTAAGCTTATAATACTGGTAGCCTAAAAAGGAGCAAACGTATTTATAAAGTTCAAGAAGAAGAGGCAAATCAATGTATAACCACACACTTAGACTTCTAAGGATACAGATATATGAGCCTTTGGCTCATACATCTATATGATTATGGGCATTACATTACATGCATTTATTATATACACAATACACATATAATATAGCTGTAAAATTAGCAAAAGAGTGTAATTTCCGTATTTCTGAAGTTCAACTGGCTGGAAGAATACATTCACTAGCAACTCCATCATTTTCCAGGAGAGGGCAGTCATACATGTTCACAGGTTTTACAAATGATGAGAAGAAACTCGGTACGTTAAGTAAAGAAACAGGTCATCTTAAAAATATAAACATTTATTTACGCTTTCGTGGCCTTGCAGATATCACTGTCGGTCTCAGGCTAAAACCTTCCCGCAGCCTTTATGAACCAGCAGTATCAGGTGAAACTATTTTCCCTAATGCTGCAGCCAAAATTTTCACAGACAGAGGCCTCCTGAGCAAAGACATAATAACAAGCTTCATTAGGCAGTTTACAGATTTTAAAGTGCTATATAAAACTAAGTATAAATACAGTAGAGCAGGTGGTCAGTAGACACTTCCCATTACTGTGCTTCCTCTGGAAGTCTACGCAGCTGCTTGAGGAATGAGAACTGTACTATTCCTTACATGTAGCCCAAACATACTGGCAGCAAATTGTTAATAGTCCAAATAGCAGCTAAATCACTGGGAACCATTTGAAAGGTGCTATTAGTCTCTTTTGTTATGTAAATGCCAGGTGGAAGTCAACACAAATATTAATTGCTAATCTGTTCAGTTGAATTGTTTTGAGCCAAGCAGGCATGGTAACAAACCTGAGAGGCTTTGTGTTTTATTTTAATTAACTCAACAAGAAAGACAATTTAAATGAAATGTTTTCAGTTGCGTTCTCCAGTGCTAATCAGCAGCTCATTATCTTTAATCACACTAGCATTGATTTTCTCCTTTTCGATTGCAGTGATGGAGAGACCAAGTACAAATGCATCATGGCACTTTGCATGAACGCAGTGAGGCAAGAGGAGGAAGAGGAAAGAAAGCCAGTGGCCATACGGGATGCATGAGCAGGGGGAGAACCAAGCCCTGTCACGGGTTCGCAGACGCGGACACCACCATCTGTCAGAGAAGGGGATCCAGCCCTTTCCAGGCCAGGTCAGCAGCCCACCGTGCGAGGCAGAGGTGGAACGGGTCCCAGAAGAGTCCCTCAAAGGGCTTTCTGACACTCTGCCCCCATGCTTGCACCCTCCTGTTGTGTCCCCACACAGGCCGAGAGCTCACACGGTGCCAGCCTCAGCTGGGCCAGCCCATTGCCTGAAGACTAGTGTTCTTATCTTGCTTGGCGAGCTGGTCCAGCCAGTCACACAGCTGTGACTGTGTGACAGCTAGGATAACGTGGGGGATGTAGTGAGCAAGCGAGAGCGGCTGTGCTGCCTTAGGGTTGTGAAATCACATCCTGAGACTTTCCAACATGCTTGGGCATGGCCATGAGGTGATATGTCCTGGCACCTTGCAAGTCTTTCTGCACAGCAGGGTGGGCTTGATGAGAGCTGTGAAGATTGTCCCCTGTTTTGGCCTAGTGCTGAGGACAGCATCCACCACAGGCATGCAGAAGGTGTTCGACCAGGCCCACTCACCCCTTGGGCAAGGCTTTACCTCAGGGAGCACTGGTACATCAGATCTGCTCCTGCTGGGGCATGGGGGTGCACTCAAGGGGTTGCTGGCAGGTAGAGCCCCCTAGGACACCCTAGGAGACTCGTTTCCACTTGGCACTTCTCCTCCCTATGCCCAAAGTGTTCAGGCAGGGCAGCTGTGGCCACTCACAGCCCATCCCCGAGCACCCAGAGCATCTGGATGCCACATTGGGAGGTGTCTCCATGGTCCACAGCAGTTGAGGGCACGGATTCAGACATGAGCACCTCCATTCTCCCCAGGGGCACACTCAGGTGCCTAAAACATTCAATAACAGGGAGGTAATTACCCCTTTTGGGCTAGTTCTAGGTAGCCACTTGCTGGGTTTGGTATTCCCCATTTCAGCCTGCCATCTGTGCAGGACACCAGGCTGAAGGGCCTGATGCCCCTGTGCATGTTGCAGGTAGCCTTTCTCTGCACCTGCAGGCTCAGCACTGCAGCACTGACCCATATGTCTTTACAAATGCAAGACTTGGACCTCTTAGGAAAATATGTATAGCTTACAACTGCTTCAAGTTCATTATTTTCCTACATCTTCCTGCCTTTCCAGCACTAGAGGGTCAACTGGGATGATAATGACTCTGATAGTCCTTGCAGCTTTTGGGTAGCAAGCTCAAATTTTCTAGTATATCATCAATCCTGAAATCATGGTTTTCTGCTGCTTCTCTGTTCTCTTCCTAAGATCCCCATGTCCAGCGCAAGTATCCATCTCCTTAAAATGTTCTTCTTCACTGATTTCACAACCTGTGCCACCTCATCAGTTGTTCAGTTGTACCAGAGCACAGGCTTTGGGAGTCATTTTGGAAACATCGAGTACCCATACGACTCTGAATTTCAAGGTTCGATGCCTACTCTTATTTGTGTATCATCCATCTTGCAACATCCAGTACCAAAGCATTTAATGATATCACTCATGAAAGAACTATTTCTGGGGGTGTAAGCATAAGCATGAAATGATACTTTGCAATGTTATTATTATATTGTGACAGAGATGTAGGTGATGGATAACAAGCTGTAGATAAATTACCCAATATAATGAAATTCTTGCTTGGAAGATCCTAAAGCCAAATTAAACCCAGATGCATCCTAGAAACAGAGCCAGACAAAAAGCCATGTTTTGGCTGTGGTTTTATAAAACTTCATCAGATATATTTTGGGTTTGCACAGCCATCCCACCTCTGAGATTTTATTTTATCTGGATCACTGCTATGAAGAGCTAAAAGTGTTAGATGAAAAAGTCTAGCTTTTGCCAGACTGCATATGAAAAAATTCAATATAGAACACTTTCAGAAGGTCAGCAGGGTACTTATTACAGTCAGAAAACAAAACATGAGATTCTACTCTTGAGTATTAAAACTGCTCAGGGGGATGTAACGGGTCCGTTACTAAGTGGTAGGCATTACATACTGCTCTATATTGGCCTGGTACCCTGAAAGCAGATGGCAAGGCTCCCGTTGACTTCAGTGCTGCAGAATCAGGCACTATGTGATTGTACTTCCGCCATATGAAAATGAGCAAAGTCTATGCAAACAGTCTGCTTGAAGGCTGGAAATTGTCTGTGCCAAGATGGCACACGTTCCCTGCCCGAGGGCTGCTGGGTAGTGCCACGATGCCCTGTCCTCTGATAGAGAAATCGGGCTGACCAGCCCCATCTTTTATATGCTGCAAAGCCCAAGGAATGAGTGAAATCTAAATTCTTCTCGCGCTTGTAACCTGAGATCTGTAATGCAGCCTCTGAAAGTCTCTGGGATCCTATGTTTCATACCATTTTGACTCTCCCTGGAGTTAATTTCTGTACATCTCTGTCATGCTGCAAGTTGATTTGCTCGGTGCCTTGGTGGCACAGATCCATATTAGCATGTGTTACATAGAGACGATCTCGCATAGAGGTTATCTATTTTTTTGCCTTTTAATTGGCTGGAAAAAATGAAGCCATCCCATATTAAGTATGCACATAAACACAATTGATCCTCATATTTCCAGAGAGCCTCTGCAACCTTTTTCTGAAGGTGGAGGTAAATAGCCACCAGAAATATTTGTCAGGGAGCATGTTCAAGAACTTAGCTCAAGAACTAAGAACTAGCTGAATGCATTAGAGTACCAGCCACGACCAGAAAGCTCATGTTCCGATATGTGTATGTATCCCAAATTTCCTGGTTGTATGGTGAGACACCACAAAGGACTGTTGGTCAAATTCAGTCCTGCAGTAACTTCAGTGAAATCGAATCTTGTGCCTTCGAGTTACTGGTGCAACACCAGGGACTAATTTGGCCCATAAATCTTATTCAGTTTGATCTTATTCAGTTTGAGTTAGCACTGGTCATTTCACACAGCAGGCCGGCTTTACAAACAGGAGTTTTCTCTTCAGCTCCTGCTGTGTATGTCCCCGTGCATCATCTTCCGTCTTTGAAAAATTATGCTCTTTAGTCCTATTGTGTCTAAAGGAAAGTATTCATCAATGCAGAGAAAAATGTGGATTAGCCCTGCATCTGCTCGTCTCTCTGCTAAGGAACCCGGTGAAGCGGAGGAGGAGTTTTGCCGAGGGAAACAGTAGTAGCGAGTGCTGTTGATGTAGATAGAAGTAAAAAGTCTGCCCTGAGGACAGCTTGTCAAATGAAACCTCCTGTGCCATTAATTACAGTTCCAAGGTGCAGATGAAATATGTATGTGATAGAAGAGGTTTGCTTTTTAATGTATTGTTCGAGTGAGATTTTAAAGAGACAGCATCAAGCCAGGTTTTCAGCTCACAAATAGCAGTTTTTCTTTTCTTTTTACTCTTTCCATCGCCTTCTCAAAACCCTGGCTGTAGCTCTGTTACACCTCCACAGGCTGATTTCTTCCTGCTGGAAGGGCCCTAAGACTGACATTTTTTCAGTGGTCATGTCAGTTCTCACATTAATGCTGTTATCATTTGAAATAACTGGAATTGCAGAAGCAATCCTAGATTCATTTTATTTGTTAGAGAATTGTAATTTCAATTGAACTCCATGCAAAATAAAAAAGGCAGGGTATGAAGAATTATAATTCAGCTCTAGCTAGTATTTTGAATTTTGTATCAAAAGCACAATAAAACCTTTAGTGAAAACAAACAAAAAAAATATACTAATAATAGAAGTACACAGAGTACATCCCAGCCAGGGCAGGAACTCTGTTAAAATGCGTAGTGTAAACAAGCAATATAAAATAGTTCTCACCCAAGGGACTGCAAAGGGAAACTTTGCTATCTACAGTCTGCAGAGGGAAACTGAGTCACAGAGAACTTTAATCTTTTGTTTAGTGTCACACAGGAAATCTGTGGCAGAGCCATGAACTAAACTTAGTTTCCTGAGTCCCGAGCGCAGACGTAGCCACGGCCAGCCTGCATTCCTCCCCTGAGCGGAGCAGAGCAATAAATAGCAGAGAGCAAGGGAAAGCGAGAGGAGACATGAGAGAAGCTGACTGCGCTCAGCAGAGATTTGTGGTGACCTGGCAGATCAGCGCAATGGCTGGGGGGAAGGATTTACAGCCAGGAAAGCTGCCCCTCGCCCGCCTGGAGATGGCACGCGGAGCCAAGTCGCTGTTTGCTGGAGTTTGTGCATTGCAATACAGCAGAGGCAGCAGAGGTAATGAATGGTGATTCCCTTGCAGTTTTCACCCTGCCTTTGCCCCCTATCTATCCAGCTGCAGAAACCCCGTTTTTAACCCTCACGCTGCCTCAAGCGTCTGGGCTGCATTACCACCCATCTCCTACCACCCCTTCTGCACTGCCCGCAGCGGCACTGTCCCCCACTTTCTTCCTATGCCGCCAGAGCCCCTGTTTGTGCCGCTGGCAGGGCAAGCGATGGCACATGCAGTGACAAATTCGGGGCGCTGTGCATGCTGCCCGGCCAGCCAGGCCGGGCGCACTAGTTGCCCAGCTGGTCCCTGCCAGGCACATGGGACACCGGTTAACGTTGCCAACCTGCCTCTAGTCAGGCAGCCCCACACTAGTCACTTCTTCCCCCTCTGCCGAGGCACAGATTTCTGTGAAAACTGCAGGAACTTCAACATCTTTTGCACCTTACAGTTGCTTGGAACTGGCCCGCGGGTTTGTTGCCGCAGGGACGCTGCAAGCCTTGTTTCTGGACAAGGAGCTGACAAGGGTGCTGACGAGGAGCGCTACGTTGGCGAGACAGCCCTGGGCCGCCTTTGCGGGGCTGGACAGGAGCCTCGGTTATGTTGGTGCCAGCAGCATGTGCCTTTCCAAAGGCTGAATTTAGTCCGAGGAGCCTCCGGGAACAAGAGGGGAGATCGTGGCAAGGGAGGCCCAGCGGCCGAGGTGCGGCTCGCTCAGAGCAGCGCAGCAGCAGAGAAGGGAGCCTTTCAGCAACGAACAGCAAAGCTTTTGAATCCGAGTATACGGAAAGGAAAACTGCGTTTTGCTTTCTCTGCCTGCCCTGCCCAGAGTGAAAAACTCAGCTCTAAGGAAAAACTTCTGTCGAAATGGAAACATGCTTGCCACACTGCCCTTTGCAAAAGAAACAACTTGGCTTTTGACCATAAGTGGAATTTCCTTACATGTGGGCTCTGCTGCGAGACAGATTTCTTTCAGGTCTCTGCCACTTCCTAAATTAAAAGTATCACTGCTGTTTTAATTGTCAGCTCTGCAGCCTTTGAACTTTTCCTGTCTATTCCTTGCAAGGTTTATCCCTTGCACCGTTAGTAAGCTCTTGTAACTTTTTAGGTGTAATTTTGTGATAAAAAGCGCCGATCTACTTCAAGAACACCAGGATCCCTGAGCAGTTCACGTCAGCTGCTACAATAGTGGCCTGCAATTGACCTTTCTAGCACATCTAACTCAGTTCTGCACTGTATAGCAATGATTTTTTCTGCAGCCCCCTGCTGACAGGATGTACCCTGGGATTTCAGAGACAAGTGTTCACCTACTTCTACTAATTCCTATCATGTCTGTGGATTAATAAAAAGACAGACAGGAAATGGATTCAGGATACAGCAAAAATACTGCCTTGGTTTTGTGCCAAAGGGGAGTAAGGGCATAGCATGAATAAGGCATAGTGGAGACTGGCAAGAGGCAGTCAGTCTGGTGGCACGTTGAGAGGCAGCATCAACCCTGAAACTGCCCTGAGATGGAAATTCTTCGGTTTATTGAGAATCTGCTGCATGTTAAAATGCTGGAATTGCTCTGAAGGTGCTTCACTCCCGTGTGTGTGTGAGGCAGATGCTTACTTAGGACTCCACCGCTGGAAAAGTTTGCTCACAGAGAAACCTGGTGTAAGCACAGCTCCTTGCGTGGGTGAATGAATCCAGGCAGGCACTCTATGGGAAATATTCCAGTGCCTTCCTCCATTACGGAGCAGGGAGCAGGCTCCTCTGTCACCTTGCCACCGCCTCACGGAGTGACTTTAGGAAAATCACTTTACCCCCTTCCCGAATTTCCTCCTCTCTGTGATGGAAATGGTGGATTTGTGTTTCCTGCTGGGGGACTCAATGCCTACCAGCCAGCCGCTGCATGACTCAGCAGTGAGATGCTGAAGGCCCTGTTGCGTCTAGTCCACCCTTCCCACCCCACACCCCCAGAGCTGTGAGTCTAACCACACGAAGGGGTTCCTGACTTTCTCCTCAACAAACCTAGAGGTGTGCAGAGTAAAGAAAGAGCATCAATATCTGAGAATCTGAAACAAATCTAACTCTGCTTTTGATGAAAAGCTCTTGAAAATATTACTTATGTGCTACAGAAGTAGTCACATGCAAGCTTTCCTATGGCCCTCAGCCCCAACGTGACCTACAGAGGTCACTAAAATGGTTCTTCATTCACTATTCCCATGGAGCCCTGTCCTCTTCGCAAAAATTGCTAACAAGGTCGCTATTTCCGTTAATTATGACTCTGTCTATCGTAAAAAGGAGGCATCTCCAAATGAATAAGACTGACAGCTCCTCCCTGATCATTCCCTCTGTCAAACCCTGACGAACGTCTGCAAAGAAGCAAATGAAAATGGCTGTAAGTTGGATGATCTTGAATCAAGGTACAAAACTCAGGATACCCTAATGCTGTTCATTTGACTCTGATTCTATTAGCAATTCCTTAATACTTCTGTCTCCTAGCACGGCAGACCTTCACCTAGTGCTGTGGGGACAGCAACTGCTTTGGTAGAGAAGCCCATCTGGAGAACCGGTTGCCCTCTCTGGCGCTCTGTCTTTGCTGCTAGTGATCCCAGGAAGCCTAAAACAGTGGAGAACCTGCGAGGAAATCCTACGAGTTACTCACAGCTAAGGGCTGCCAGGGAAGAGGTTAGTAGCCATGGTTATGGCCATGATCACTCAGCCCACATTTTGCCGCTCTCCTAGACCCATTAAAAGGTCTGCATTTGCATGGAGCTTAGTTTGCTCCTATTTTAAGTACGGGATGAAACTCTGATCTCTTGGATACCTGTTTGTGGCTATCGCTGGCAAGTGACAGTTTTAACAACATATGTTTTGAGCTGAGTTGATGAAAATATCTTGCTGTGCTTGACATAGCATTAAGCAGATAGGAAATTCGGGAGACGAGAATGGAAATGGGATGTCATTCATTTGAAGATAAGACCATTTGGTTCTTTCATATATATATGTATGTATTTTTTAGTATCTTGTTTAGGCCTACTTAAAATGAAGACTGAAGAGTAGGTGAAAGCGTTATTTCTCGATAGCCTGCCCTCTGTGTTGTTGACCTGCAGCTGAAGGAGACGGGTTTTGTTTCCTCAAAACAAGTTTCAATATTCCCAGGACGAGCCAATAATTCAGAGTGTCTGACACTTCACCTTTCTTTATTGCCAAACTGATATCCTTGATCATGGGCGGCTGCAATTAGTCCCCAAAGCACTTATTGTACATGACTTATGCTGTGGCTTTTACCTTTTGAAAGGATGATATTGTCCTTTCTTAATTCCTCTTGGGATCTTCCAGCTCTCAAGCCTTTGTCAGTTAACCTTGGATATATAAGCCATCTAGGGAAATTATTGATTCCTCTTGTCTCCACCTCCCCGGCCTGTTAGGCTGATTTATAGGAATTTTGGTAAGAACCGCTAAAAACCTGGCAGAGCTAATTTGTGACTCTTTTAAAGATTTCCCTCACTGCAGAGACCATCTGTTTGCCTGACTGTTATTTTTGCAGCTGCCAAATCAGGTTTGCAAGACTCTCACCTTCTCCTGAAACCCACCACTTGATACCATAATATTTACATTCAGGGCTCAACACTGCTTTTTCCATAAGATCTGTGCAGAGTAAATGCAGCTACAGTCAGCTGTGAAAGATTCAGTCTTAATCCCACTGAAATAAATAGCGGAAACACCATTGAAACAAGAAGCCGCAAGACCGAATCTAACTGTGTAATTTTTCTTTGCTTTTTATGTTCACCATGAGACTGCTCAATAACACCTGGAGCATTTGCAGTGGGAACTCCCAGTAACACTAATTGCAGCGGTGCATGAAACTCCACCTGCTCCACCTGGGGGAGCAGGTTCTGCCTCGATCCTCCTGTGCCGGTGCCTCCTGCGGAAGCTGTCAGGGAGCAGCCACCTGCATTTGTCAGTGAAGGGTGACAGCGAGACTCATGCTGCTGTCCTCGCCATCTGTGAATGCCTGTGCAAATACATTTCACTGCAGTGCTACAGCAGGTGGATCCCGGTGTATGTGCTCATTTCAATATTCGGTGCACCAGGAGAAGTTGCCCACAACAATTCCTACAGCTCGGAAGCCAGTTTTACCGTCCAGATGTGGCTTTAATATTTCCTCTTTTAGTTTCAGCAGCCCTTTGTAACTCTTCCCCAGAGGATGTAACTGCTTATAAATTAAATGAGACTAAAATGCCACTGAGATTCAGACCATCCACTCATTTCTTCTTTAAGATAAATCCTCTTCCAAGTCTTTGATCTTCTTATTTTATTTATTGTGTATCAACACATTTGCATAAGTGTTTTTGTTGTGAGCCAACAATCATCACTGGTGAGATTCATTTTTCTTGGAGACAGCTGGAATTTCTCCCTCATTTTCTCTTTGAAAGTGCAGAGTTATTTTCTCTGCCATTGGATTGGTGTCACCTGACATAGTTAATCTTCCAATCTGCTTTCTAGGGTGACATCAGAGGACATGATGGAGACATTTCCTTTCTTGAATACAAAGCTCAGATTCAGTTGTGACTGGCGAAAATTCGGTTACAATTTTTTTAAATACAGAGTGATACTACAGTTTCCCAGGTGCAAAATGATGCTATATCTTGTTACTTCCAGTGGCTACTGTTACTTTTGTATCTGTCCCTTGCTTCCTAGAGGACTATCTATCTGTTTTGACTGTCAGCTATATCTTGCCTTTTTTTCTCTCTCCCTCCTTTCACTGGCTGCTCCAGCATGAGACGTCGTCAGTGCATCAGCTCTTCTTGTAATTACGTTATTGCACGTCCGGCCCATCACGCTGAAATGTGAAAAGTATGTGTCAGAAAACAATCATGAAATAAAATCCCAATTATTGGGACTTTCTGGGCATTTGACTTTTAGCCCGAACAACTTTGCTTTTCTCGGGGAAACCTTGCGCTCGTTGCAGGGCAGAGGTCCAGGCCTGTCCCAGCAGCAGCTTCGTGGTTGCTTCTTTGCTGTTTCAGTAACGAGCAGCCAAAGTGTCACCGTCACAGCATCGGCGATGGCAGGTGCTCCGGCTGTGATTTTCTGGCCATGAACTGGTGAGGATTTCTGGGGAGCAGGCCCAAAGCTTGCCCCCAAATCGGGCAGGGAGGGGAGGGCACCGAGCCCCCCAAGGGCGCGCTCCTGCTCGGTGCAGCTGCTCGAGGCAGGCAGCGGTGCAGCCTGGCGCCCTTTATAACTCGCCTCGCTGGGGCCCCCTGCGCCACGCCGGCGAGCGATCTCCTAGGACTCGACCCGGGTCGACACAGAGAGCCTGAGCCCAGCCTCCTCGTCAGCCATCGCGCGTGCCTCCTGGCAGAAATGTTCGGAGGACCCCATTAATGCCCTGCTATGCCAAAGCATTAGCCGCTCCCCGCCCCGCCGTGCGATGGAGACAGGCCCTGCGCCGGGGTGATGGATGTCCCAGCACGTCCTGGCCTGGGGGCATCGGCTCGTGCCCACCCACGGCCCTGATGGGCAGCACGCCCCTCCGGTGTGACCCAGCGGTGCCTTGGTGCGGGCACCCCGCACAGCTTTCCCACGGCCCCACACGAGGCTGGCTGGGCCAGCCTGGCCTGGCCAGGGGTGAGAGGAAGGCCGGAGGGCTGAGCTGTGCTGCTGGAGGCGGGAAGGTGGCCGCGGGGAGCCGGCAGCAGCCGGTGGATGCTCGGTGCAAGAGCTGCACGTGCCGAGGTCCCTGCAGATGGCCAGGACGTTCCCTCTCGCTTCTCTCCACTTCGTCTGGGTGCAATCTGGAAGATGTGATTAATTTTACTTGCTGTATGAGAGGCCAGAAAGGCCCATGCTGTCCCCACCAGCCGTAGGGCTGTGCAGGGTGGGGGGAGCAAGCTGGACATCCTTAACAGATTCCTAACTTTGAGTCCTAAGGAGACAAAATCCTAGGAACAGAAGACTTAGAGCATCTACTGAAAAGCAACTTGTCTGCCTGAGCTGGTGGAAACATTCAGCTCGTCCTCTGCTGCAGAGAGCGCAGGTTGTCTGCTCCACAAACGCCGCAGTGCTGGGGGTTGCATCCCCCCGCAAGGCAGCCGCTCTCGTTTGTTAGTGTCCTGGGAGAACATTACTCATATGCTGCTGGCAGTGGGCTTACTGCAGCCGGCGGTTTCTTTTCCATCCCTGGGCCCTGTCCCTCCCTCCCCCCTTCTTACTGGGTCTGTGAATACTCCTGTACCTAATAGGCAGAAATCTCTTCACACAGCAGGAAAAAAATCCGATGGCATTTGCATACATTAGGAGGGAGCAGCACATTTCAGTCATTTTCTGTTTGAGCGGCGTGGCAATCACGCTGATGCGAGATATAAATGCCTGCCGAACGGGGCGGTAAGACGCTTGCTTCAATCTCACGGCAAACTGCAGATTCAATAATCAGATCTGACTTGGTTAGCTAAAGAAATCGTGCTCTCTCGCTGTGATTTTCCTCTGCTAGGAGAGAGAAACGCAGAGGGAATGAGCACAATTCATCAGGACTCCTACACCAGTGACAAGATTAGCAAAGCCCTTCTTGCACCGGGGACTTTAGCAGGCGGGCAGCGGCGGGCAGGGCGCGAGGTGCCGCAGCAAGAACCACAGCTCCTGCCTTTGCTACATCCGTGGCTGAACAAGAGATACGCCAACCCCCTGACCCGCTGGGGACCTTTCGGGGCAATACAGCTCTTTACGCCTTGAGATAGCTGAGCCCTTCAGGCTGGGGGTAAAATTGCCGTGACCACCAAGAGACTTAAGGTCTTAAAGGTCAGATTTTTAAAGGCATTTAGGCACTTAAATCAGAACCTTAAAAATCATGTGAGAGAGACTACTGGGTCCCACTCTGTATCTCACTCGTTTGGGTGACAGATGATAGTATTTGTGAGAACATCTATCTGCTGCTCACTCCTGCAAACTTGGCCTTACTAAAAGGCAGCAGGACTCGAGGCTGCTTGGACCCTAGAGCAGCTGTGTACCTGTAACGTCATAGGTGTCCTGCACCCAGGTTTTGCCACAAGTTTCTTCATTCCCCAGGCATATTAGCGCAACACCAGGCTCTGCATATCTGAAAAGCCACATGCACAGTCCATACTTACTGCCTACATGGGGTATCTGCAGGCTTCATGGCATGTACAGCAAACTATGCTTCTACTTCTTCCTGGAAAATTCCAGAGAGAGATATGGCAACTCTAGCTACTGCTTTTGATGTTAAAAACAAACAAAAAAAAAACACCAAAAAACAACAGAAAAGTATGATCAGATAAAATGCTAATGAGGAAAGCTGCGTGATTTCTTTTAAGCACTGTCCTATGCAAGTGACCTTTTTTGGTGGGATATGAAAACATGTATTCTGTACACGCTCTGCTACTTTGTTCTCCACCTCCTTTAAGTATTTCAAGACACATAAGGCCTGTGCAACTGTCTTCCACAAGCCGAATTGAATACAGGCAAACCTTTAGGAAATATTCCAATGCCTTCCTCCATGAATTAAATTTACTGTTTCAGTCATGGTATTTGTCATAGATTTTATGCAGAAGAGTATTTATGCTGGGCAGTAGTATGAAGTAGGCAGATTAATGACCAGTTTTCATTGAGTACTGAGGGATAAGTATCCTCCAGGTTCATTGTAAAACCCAAGTGACAGCAATTCTTGATAAGTATTTAACATAAATCTCATATTAGTTCAATGCTTATTAAAATAATCTGTACTTTATTTCTCACTGTTTATTGTTTAATTCAATTTTTGTCTTTTGCATTTTTGGCCATGAAAAACACCAGACCTATTCATAAATTCCCCAAACTTTCTCCTATCACAGTTAAATTTTCCAGGGTTGGCCTGTCTCCAGGAGCAAGCATGGCTCTTTTCAGTCTGAGAAACAGAGAAAGTTAAAAGAAATTCTGTTGTACTCTTAAAAAAAAGTCTCATGGTGCCTCAAAAAAAGCAACTTTACAACCAAAATATTCCCGGATCAAAGTAAATTTTTACTTGAAACAGTCCTCATTAAAGATAAGTTTTGCTACTATTACGGTAAGAAATAGGTTTGATTTGTTCAACTCATGACCCTGTGGATAATTTCATACTTCAATGTTTCACTGAAGAGCTCTCCCAAAGCTCAGTAGAAGATGGGTGCCAAAACCTAGCAATGTCTCTGACAGACAAGCTCTTGCCAACATTGCTGTAATAGTTTAAAATGTTTTTGCCTTCTCCCCAATCTTCTCTGCTTGCTTCTCTGCTGTCTCTTCCAGAAGATGTTGTCTCCTGTAGCAGACTTGGCCAAGGACAGCATAAGTGGGGTGGCTGAGACAGGTTTCTTAAAATGCTGATGAGGATGAGTTTGAGCTAAGACACCAAACTGATTTGGCGAGATTTCAACACAGGCACTTGTCCAGCTCTGCTTGAGGGCTCTAACCTTCAGCAGAGGAGCACTAGCACACAGCTGGGAGAAGGCAACATCAAAACCATTTGCAGCTTTTTGCTCCGTGAATGTAAGTTAGAACTGTGAATCCTTGATCCTGCAAATACTTGTGTATATATTTAACTTTATTACTGTGAGTAGTTCCAGAAACTTCAGTGGGGCTTGAAGTTACATTGGCACGTAAATACTTGCAGAATGGGGAGCCTGCACTTGTACTGAGTCTATCTAAGAAAGCTTCGACTCACACGTATGTCTGAGCAGTTCACCTCCGCACTGAAACTGCACTCCAGAATCTCAGAGTTACAGAGAGTACTTGCACTCACTTTTCTTTTCAGAAAGTGTACTAAAGGCAGCCTTGCTCTGGCTTACTGGAATAAAATAAAATCCTCCAGGGTGGTTTAGGCCTCCTTCCCTTCCCAGATTTGTACTGAGATTAAGAGCAGCCTCCTCCGTGACTGTCTGTCTTTCAGATTAGACAGAGACCATTCCTCGGGTCTATGGGCGGCAGAAGAACAGACCGGATAAGCATGCTGCCTTGCATTTCCCCTCCTCGCACAGCATCCCTGGCAAAGAACGTAGCTTGAGGCTGTGTTATTCTCTCTCCAGAGCTGACACCCAAGCGTGACTTACACCAGTGAATATCCCAGCATTGTTACACCAGCAGCCCTAGAAACAGCTGCTGACGAGGGCTCTCCCTGGCAGGGCGATGCTAACAGGTCCTCAGGCCAGCAAGCCGAAGGGCTGGCCAAGTGCAGAGCTGGTGCAGGGAGCCCCAGGACCCTGGGCAGGCTCTGGGCTCACTACCTCACCGAGGGACCCGGAGGGGAACGTTTCTGGAATATGTAGCTGTTATATTTCCAGCTATTTTAGCTTCTTACTCACCAGTCTGATATCCTGCATTGAATCTACGGGTAGCTATGCTGCTGAGGAACAAGCAAGTTGCTAAAATGCTTCTCTTCAGGGTTTCAAGGCCAACAGTTTCAGGCTTGGGTGCTTAAAATGAAGCATCTATTAAAAGTAGCCTAATTTTTTCAGAGGAGCTGAGCGCTCTTAGCAGACTCACTGTCAATTAAGCTTTTTTCCTCGAGGTATTTAACAACCACAGGTATGGTAGATAAAGGCTAGTTTATCCCCAACTGTTGTTCCCAGCTGTGAAAGGAACAAAACGTGCCTGTAACCCATCTCCTCCACAGGAGGAGCACCCGCCAGGTGTCAAAGCTCTGCTCTCTCTGCGGAACACACAATGTTTTTAATGGTGCCAGAGCCTTTGTTTTTACTTTGTTAAGGTGGCCAGTGAGTAAAGCAGTGTGCAGAGATACTGTCTCACTGGCCGGACCGGGCTGAAGGTTGCAAGGTCTGGAAATTTCATACCAGACAAATCCTACTTAAGTTTTCTAAAGATTAAAAAAACAAGCTGTGGCTGTAGCCATCAAATGCTTCATTAAGACAGCATCAAAGCACCCTATTTTAAACGCTCAGAAGTCAAGAAAAGTTACAGAGCAATCTGTGTTCACAATATTGCCGTTGTCTGGTATAAATATACTGTGAAACAACCTTCAGCAGCATTGTCACAAGCTATTTCTCGGCTATTACAATACAAACGAGAAATCACATTTTTTGTTCTGCCCCCTTAAACAGCTCCATTGTAGAGACGTACTCTAACGAAAACTGCCGCCTCCTCCAAGCCCCTCCAGAAAAGCAGGGTACTTCTGTTCCAGTCCTTGCTTAATCTGCAGCTCTAGAAGACACAGAGCGAGATTTAGTGCATCCCGCCAAAACGCTCTCTCGACCCCGGCAGCCCCCCGGCAAACCGGGAGCGCCCCGGCGTTGTGGGTCCGACCACAAACTTCCCCTCGCAGCAATGAGCGTGCTGCTTCGGGACAGACTTCCAGCTTCGCTCTTCAAAGCTGTTTCATAAATATTCTATGGCCTTTCAGCCGGGGTAATGTGCCTCGGTGACATTAAAGAGGAAACTCTGTGAAGGGGAGGGATGACAACAAATTTATCCACCAATAGCACACTCTTTTGGCACAAAAGCACATTCTTATCTTTACATCCCATAATGAGAAGGCAGAGCCAGGACTGTTGCTACAGCTCTCTGGGTGGGTAGATGTACAATAAAACCGAAGGGCAGCTGTAAATTGTGAGATAGTTTTTTCGCCCCTGCCTCGGCGAGCAGAAGAGCCTGCGTTGGCCGTGGTTCCCCGCAGCCCCCGGCGGGAGACCTCCGCGCACGATGTCGGACTGCGAGGGACTGCCTGTGGGTAAGAGCCAGATTTATATTTACCGCAGCGTCCCGCCGGCTAGTTCACGTTCTCAGATTGCAAAGTCACCCGCGAGCCCGCTTGCTTCTGACGGCAGCCGGCGCGGCGGCGGCGGTGGCAGCGGCGGGGGGAGAAGCTCCTCGCGACCACCAGAAACCCCCCGTGCTCTGGGTCACGCAGCGGTCGCGCCGGGCTGCCACGCACGCTAGCGACCGGGTCGCCGCGGCTCGCCTCGCCTGCAAAGGCGCGGGGGCCGAGCCGGGGACGGGCTGCGTAGCTCAGGCCGGGGGTCAGCGGCGGCTCTTTCTGGGCAAAGGGCAGCATCGGCCCGTCGTCTCGAGGGTCCAAGCAGCAGTTTCTGGAGGACCAGGCGCGCTGCGTGTGCGCCGCGTTGACGCGCTGATAAACCGTCCGCGCGGCAATGGGCGCAGCAAGGGCGGATAAGCGTAATGCGAATGCGTTATGTGCTGGAAGAGAACACAGACGTACCTGTTTCAAATAACTGCCTTACGTGTTTCGTCTGGATTTGGAAAGGAGTCTTTTACTAGCGCTTCTGGCTGCATATGTCAAACTTCACTGTACAAGAGCGCAAGCCAGAAGAGGCATGTTTCTCAGCTGGGTTTTTTTTTTTTTTTGTATTTCTACCCGTACTGTAAACATTCACTAGACCGCTTGCATGAAAGGAAATTCTTGTGGAAACGCTACAGTAATTCTCTGCCAAGGCGTTCGACTAATGAAGACACGGACCATCGAAAACATCTGTCTTTTTTCTTTTGCCATGGCAAGCACACATCTTTTCATATATGTATATATACATATGCACACACACACATATATGTAAATATAGTAATACTTGTGTTTTACTGGCCTCTGAAGGCCATGCGCAGAGATGAGGCTCTTGACTAAAATGTGGGACTAGTAAAGAAGGCTGCCGCAGTCGTTTTTATTTCTCTCTCTCTCTGCTTCCATTTTCCAAAAACAAACCAAGCACAAAATGTGCACTCAGAAGCAGAGTGAAAAAATATAAATTATATATGCCATGCAGAGCGAACTGCACCATGCACAATTCTCTGCGCTGTCAAACAGTTGCTGTGAGTGCCTGAAGACAGGAGAGAGATGACTGTTTCTTGCTTACCTTATCGAAGGGCTGATCTGTTACAGCGTAACTTCTCTTCTTCAGCAAAGCTGGCTTTGATTTCAAGGGCCTGACCCATGTTTGCTTGTGAAGCACTCTGAGCTGAGGGTAGGATATTTCAGGATGACAGTGACAGTATTTAGCTGGCATCTGATATTACTGATGAAACTGATATTGAGCATACATAGCAGGTTGTGTGCAAAAGTTGCTTATATCTCAATTACCTTTGCTGCTGAAAGGGCCCGGGAGGTTTCCTTCGGAAAATTGTTCGTAGATGTGTAATTCGAGGGAAGGAAGAAGTTTGTTATGAGAAGGAATGGAAGGTAAAGACGAGCCGAGCTGCGGGTGTTTAGATGTGGACGCAGCTCGGAAATGTTCCAGCACATGCCGAGGAAAGGTTCGTTTCTCCTCGTTCCTCTCGTCTTCCTCCCAGGTTCGTGTCTGCCTGTTCCCCTCCTCTTCCTCCCACTCCGCAGGCCCCTTCCCGGCCCCGGGCCGGCAGCATTTCTAGCACTCACGCTCTCTTTTATACCTTGCGACATGGCTGATACCAGGCAGAAACAACCAACCGGAGCCAAACCTTCACACTCTGCAAAGACCTTGCATAATTTCCTGGTTCGTTTGGCTACACACAAAAACAACACTAGAGGTACAAGTGACGGCACTGGTTACTAAACAATTGTAGTGAACCAGGTGCTGACAACTTGCTTTTCATATCAGGGTGTTTTGAAATCAAATAGATCCCTTTGCTGTTACTTCTCTTTTACAAGCTATTTCAGAACATAACAACTTCAGCAATAAATAATCCGTTAAAAGGCTTGCAAAAAAATCAGCACAAAACTTTCTAAAATAATAATCGAAGTTCACTACTGCAGAAATACCATTTTACTGAACCCAATGAGCCTAGTTAGGCTGAGGCTGATGTTGGCCTTGTACTTCTTCAATCCTTATTTTTGGCCAGACAGTATAACTACAAAGAGTTCGTTATAGAGACATGTATCACGAACACTGTAGTGTAGATTGTAGCCAGTATCAAGAGCCCTGTCTACAATATAAACTATAGAGAAATATGCATATGTGTGCGTATGCACACGCACACGACTATAAATAAGTTTAGCCAAACCACAATGTTGTTGTCAAGTGTATGTATTACTTCACCAACCTTTTTGCAAAGGGTATGGCTAATGAACAACCTTGAAGTTTGTAGTTACAGTAAATTAACGCCAGGATTTTTACACTGCTTTCAGCCTACACAAGAATGCAGTAAGAACAGCTGCATAATTGTTCTCTCAGAGAAGCAACGCAGAGGGAACTGATGAATACAATCTTTGAATTAAATCGCTGGACACGAATGGGTCAATATACCGATCATTTTTCAACAAGAAGATTTATTCAGTAAGAATATTTCACTTCTACATCTGGAGCAGCCATGTACTTTTTCAGGATGAAAGCTCTGGGTTTTTAAATCTCTGTTTTATGTTAGATTCCAGTGCGGCTGCACTGTTTTGCTGATTTGGAAGGGAAAATTAAACATGTGATGCAAACAAAGTTTTGTTTTGCTTTTCGAATGTAGTACAGAAGACATAAAAATGGATGTCAGAGTGCAGATTAAATATAAGCAAGCGTAGAGCCATTTTGGACCGAGTTCCTACCAAAATAGGCACTGGCAAGTGTTGATGTCAAACTGATCAGTTAGTGAACAGAATTCCAGAATTAACACTAATCATTTCTCATTGTAACACAGGTATATAAAGAAGAAAGAAAGATCAGTCACTTCAGGACAGCACACTCCTATTTCTTTCTCATTAGCAGGTATTGACATAGTGATGCTGTCCATTAGTGCTAGGTACATAAATTTCCTGTCATTCCTACATGCAGATAAAAGAAAGGCACATCAATTATTTAAGTGCTTCCTCTTGTGTGTATTATTTTTCTTTTGTAGGGAGGCATAGTTCAGCCTCTGTACAACTGAATGCTTTTTCACGCACCCAGCATTTTGATTAGGAATATATGAGTCATGATGGTTCTGGTCCTTAACACAGTCCTCCCCACTTCAGAAAAACCTGTGAAGTCAAGCAAAGGTTCTTAAAGTGCCCGTCTGCTTTTTTTCCCCTCAAAGACTGTGTCAGATATAGGGTGATTCTGAAGGACATGGCCTGAAGTTTTGTGGGCAACACCACTCTGTTGCAATAATCCAAGGCATTTAGCTGTGATAGATGAGGATTATAATGCTGAAGAGGGAGTAGCTATTCAGATTTTGGGAATCCCATGTGTACTTACTTTCTCTGTTTTTTATAAAACAGTGCTAAAAAGGGAAGAAACAGCATTGATTCAGCTTGTTCTGCAGCAAGTGGCATGCAAATCTAATCGGTTTCGTTAAAATTCCTTCCAAACTTTTATTGGCATCCTTTCAACAGAGGAAGAAATAAGATCTTTCGTCTGAAATATATTCTTGAATCCTTAGCTAAATATTTCCTTTCAAAGTTAAAATTGCACGTTTCAAACACGTCTTTAGGAGAGACTGTAGCCAATTTGCTAAAATAGATGTTTTCAGAGTCAGGATATCCCAGAAACCTACAATAATTTTGGTTTCTTGAGATTCACTGAGTATTCTGCAGTGTCATGGGGAGTGCATTTAGCTCAGCAGTAAGTCCTGGATTAGCCAAAGCTGCTGCTGGTGAGTGAGAAATGAGTTGATTTGAGCCCATTCTCCCACCACACTGTGCTGTCACTGTGTGACCATCGGGAGTAAGAAAAAGGGACAAATATACTTTTGTTACACAAAATTATTAGAAATGATTCAGTCTACGCATGGGGAGTAGGTCTGTCAAATAAAATTGCCCCACTTTTGCATAGTCCTATCAGTATGGAAATATGCTGTAAATTAATATTTCATTCAACGGGGTGAAAAATATCTAGCCCACTGGCATTCCTTGGGCCAGAGTATCAGTTTTGCCCTGCTGTCTATACCTTAGAAAAAGGCTGTAGACCCAAACACTAATATACTCGCATGGCTGGTCCCACTGAATACAGCTGTTTGCAAGATCAGATCCTGAGCAAATGGCAACACACTGAAATTACGTGGCGGAATTAACGTGCAGGCTACATTCAGTACTCTTAAGTTTCTGGGGTAAACATGAGATGGGCAAGTTTTTCTCGCCCTACCAACCCAGCTGCTCACTGCAGCCCTGCGTTAACAATGTACTGTAGGTCCCGATCCCACCAAAGCTGCCAGGCACGTTGGGAGGATTGCCTTGCCTGTGCGGGGCTCCTCAGCAGAGTCCCCAGGGCAGGACTGGAGAAGGCCAGGGTGCCCGGGCTCGCACACCTTTGGACCTCTCCAGCAAAGCCCTGTGCCGCGAGGCAAGAGCAATCATGCAGTCAGTATGCTAAGAAACAGCAAAATATATAAAACTTCCAGCTTTGGGGAAGAACAGTCTGAAGATGAAATTAAGAGTAATTATAAATGACTACAGGTATACCATAGTCACAGAAAATCTGCAGCCATGCTGAAGGCACAGGGGTTAGATGCCACTACTGATTTCTTGAAGTCTCTCGAATGGTTTCATCTGAAAGTCTACAAGCCCAGCCCTGCTCTTGTCTACCTTGCTGCATGTCATGGCGCAGTCATTTGAAGATGCTCTGCAGTTGAGACAAACACCTTAAAGAGGGAAGGTAAAAATGATCAATGGGCAGTGTAAATCCTCAAGGAAGAAGCACTTCCCAGCCAACCCCTTTCAGAGGGTTCTGCTCTCGCTCCAGCCACTGGTCAGTTCGTACCCACTGGCTAAGACGTAGTCCCTCTATGCGGGACTTTCTGTAGCAGCAGTATCCATGAGGCAGTTTTGTTTGGCTTGGTTGAAATCCAGAGCCCACCTTCAGCAAACCGGCTCCCTCCTGCTCTCCCTTCTCTTCCCAAGAGCCCTTTCACGTGCTCACCTCGGTGGCTGCCCATGGGAAGCCCCTGCCAAGGGGAGCAAAGAGGGAGGAAATCCCCACCGGCTCCCGGCCCAGTACCTCCATGCTCTCTGGCCTCTCACAGCTTACACAGTTCATCATTGCTCATATGGACAGTTTCCACTGTCTAAAACTTGCCAGCCAAAAGGCATCACAGCCTGTACGCCCAACTTTGTGAAAGGCTTTGAGAGTTAGACATGAAGGGCTCTGCGTAAGAACTAAATGCTTTTGCTGGAGCAGCCAGCTTTAGCAGGTGGGAAATGTCCGTTTTTGACCACTGGAGAATTTTCTGAGTAGTATGAAGCAGTAATAGCTAATTTCTGCAAAGTGCTGAGAACCTGAAGTGCTCTTTATTATTCAACAGGGTCTGTAACTGATGAACACCTAGTAAAATCTCTGGGCTTGATGTATGCATCTCTTGGCAAACTCATTTCCTTTTACATTTGGGATGTCAGATCAGATGAGCATTAATTATTAGAGCCAGTCACAATTTTTTCCGGTGGAGTGTTCTTCCATCATACAACGTAGAGGTCACCAAATCAAAATTTATCATTTTGTCAATGTTTTCGGTACATTAACGCATTTCAAAACACTTCATTTCAAAAATCAAAATGAAGTGGAAAGGAAGATAGATCTTCTTGAAATACTTCAGTAAAATAAAAACAGATATAATAGGGAAAAATCTGTGTTCCTTGGCCCAGTTTGATGCAAATGAAACTTTGAAATCCAGAATTTTCTTGAGAAAAATTCTCAATCCTCTTTTTGAGCGACTCTGTGGCCTGCCCCATAAACCTTTTTGGTCAAGCACTGTATTTTCAGTCTGTGTGAACAGAGGCTTGAACAATGGAGCCCTGTGCACTGGTGAGGAGGAACACTAACGGTAATGAAATAACAGTTATTTTGTGTGGCTTTAAACAACCTTTGGAACAGTAGGATCAGGCAAGCAGGCACTGAAAAGCAAATGACTCCAGAGCCCCAGGAATCCGTGTTTCATAAGAATAACATGAGAAGTGGATTTATGGTAACAAGTAAGCCCTGCTGAGACACACGAGCAGGAGCACATCAGAAACAAACCTGAAAAGCTCTCTCTGCAGATGAAGGATTTCAAGACAGCCCATGGACCAAAATATCAGAGGCAGCCAAAGGCTTCTAAAGAGTTAAAATCGACTGTGTGCACAATTCACCTGCTTTGCAGGTTGTTGGAGTATGAGCCTTGGTTAAAATGACTCCCTACCGAGGTGTGACTGTCATGTTCAAACACTGTTTCAAAGCAATGAGGCTGCAGCGGCTCAGCCGTAGTCTTTTCTTCACCACCTTCTCAGATCTTTTACTAGAAAAAAAGTGCTTTTCAGTTTAGAAGAAATCTGAGGACTCCCAAACCAATGCAGTAATAGCTGCAGTCCTGTGAAAGGGAGAGAGCTTGAAGGCTAGAAGCAACTCTCAGTTTGTACTTGTGTAAAATGCCACAGACAGCAAATCTGGTTCTTTGTTATCAAAGCCAAAGAGAAAAGGAACCTGTTCTCTGTTGTATCCAGGCTTTTTCTCAATAGGGGCTTATCTCAGCTCCAGCTGTAGCGTAGCTGTACATAGTTGCAGTTATGTAGTACGAGTCCCTTTGGCTAATCATAAAGTTGATTTTTGGAACTGTAGGTTCAAGGTCTGCAGCCTTCCTGGAGATACTCAGTTGCTTGGTGTAACTGGGGTGTTTGTGTCTTGTGAGACCATACGCTTCCTTTTGGCAGTTTATTGGGGATGGTGTGTCAGCACCAGGACTTAGGAGTGCCCCATCGCTGGGGCTGGCCGGTGGTTGGGTGAGAGGTGCTCGTGTCTGACTGTGCTCTGTGAGTACAGTAAGCCGAAGCATAGAGTTAGGCAGCATCCTCTGCGTGTGGATTTAAAACGTAGCAAATGTGGTGTTCTTCCGTGGACAAAGTTGTGTATCTGGCTGTCAGGCAGGCAGACGCTGCGCCTGCTCACAGCACTTCAAAAGCAAAGTATGTGCATTATGGATTATTGGGGCTCCAAGAGGAGGCTATTATCGCTGAACAGCTGTAGACCTTAACACCGAGCTTCAGAAGTTTAAGCTTGCAGAAATCTACTGAAATCCCGTCTTGGAGTATAGGAGAGGATTTCTTATCTTTTTTTTTCTTTTTTTTCTTTTTTTTCTTTTTTTTTTCTTCTTCTTTTCTGGAGGGTGAGTGCTTAAGAAGGAGAGCTTTCAGGCAATCATTAGTGATAGCTGCAGTGAACATGTAAGTTTGCAGCTGGAATGCTAGTTAAGGCTCTCTTTAGGGAAATATTAAGGATGGTTCCTAAGTGCTCCTCCTCCCCCCTGCACACTAGCAGGAGGATTTTGCTTATATGCAGAAATATTTGGAATCTGTAGTTTGTACCAAGGTCTGCGAAGAAAAAAACATGCACAAGCTATGCAGCAAATTTCTTAGCAGTCTTATTTCATGATGTTTACGGTAACTTAAGGCATGTGAAAGACAACCGATGGGTTTTTTCTCTACCTCTCCACCATGCCTCGCAACATCTGCAGCATTTCCGACATAGTCTATGTTAAGCCATTGGCATTTAGAAGCCATAATTGCATTTAACATTTGCGTCTTGCTGTCTGGAGCCCTCTCTTGCTGCATCAGTGTTTCACAGGCAGTAATTTAGAGGGTGGGGGCCATTTCACACATTATGCAGTTCAGACTCTACACTAAACACCCTCCCTACCCTCCCACTGACCTGCCTGGTGACCAGTTCTCTGTTCTACCTATTTAGTTACCTTTTGGTCCCTGTCATTTCTTTCCTCGCTGTCTGCAATCGGTTCTCTCGCCGTACGCAAATGTTTTTCAGAGGTAAATTGGTAGCATTCAGGATTCCCCCAGATCCTGGCTCACCTAAAACCAGAACAGCAAGATCCCCCAGTGTTGCCTTCCAGGTGGAAAATTAGGGAAAGCAACTCAGGGGTGGAGGAATAGGCTCCTTGCAAATGCCAAGCGCTGGACCTGGACCTACTGATGGTGGCTGCTGCAGCGTGCAGGATTGCTTTCCCAGAGGAGTCACAGCTTCACTTACTGGCAGAAGTAAACATTCAGTCATCAGGGCGTGCGGGGGCTGGTCGGAGCTGTTGTTTGGTTCTGCATGCAATCTATCAATCACAGAAATTACTTTTGGAGGAAGAGCCTGTGTCTCTAAGCCCCCTCTCGGATGACTCCAAGCTGGGCTCAATAAATTGGCTGTGGCCCTTGAGGAGTCAAACCAAATTGTGAGAAGGCTGGAGAAGATACAATGCCCTCTGCTTAGTAGATAACAGAGTGCTTAATATATTCCCTTTAGGAAAGGAGCATTTTCAGCAAGGTACTGATGATTCATTCATCTCAGAGGGTTTCCCTGTTCCTCCTCCCCACCATCAGGGTAGGAACACCCCAGCTCCCCGTCCCTGCTTTCACCACTGTGCCTGGCTTGTGTTTCCATCAAGTGTGTTTTCAGTGCTCCACAGGAGAGGAAGGACTTTCACCCACACCAGCTGGTGTGAGGATATGAAATGAAAAGTTTGGAGAGAAGTCGTATGAAAGGTTTAGGTCCAAAATCCCCTCATAAATCCATAGGCACTATTTGTCAAACGTGGCATTTCATGTGGTTTTCCTCTATTTTGCAGATAACTACGTTTCCTCGCTGCCTACAAAGCTCATGTGCACACTTACCCTTTGTGCTACGCCTTTTGTGGAGGTGCAGGATAGGTTATTGTTTTGCCGGTAACCCTCAATCACGCAACACATCTAGAACACTTTCCCATAAATAAACATTGTAACACTGATGGGAAAATGGCTACACCTTTGGTGCTGCAACCATCAGTGAGAATAAAGCACTGGGACATTAATGGGGGTGTATAAGCATGACTAACAACTCTCCTAGGCCCCTCCAGTGGGCGTAGGCATTCCTGCTTCTCCCCAGAAATTGGATGAGAGCGTGACTCTGCAGTTCAGTTACTCCGGGTTGTTTTAAAAAAGTATGTGAAACTCCCACAGCAGCAGCCAGCTAGCCAGGCAAGGGGTCTTCAGCCTGAATTAGGGTCAAGTGAAAATACTTGTAGCTATACAACTTGCTCAAAGAGGCTTTGCTGAGACAACTAAGGAGTAAAAGCGCATCAGAAAGACCAGCATGCAACATCTGGGCACCAAGGTGTTTTCTCCAGATACTCAAAATCTACAAAGGTGACAGCAAGTTTAAGGTCTCAGGTTTTACTTGATCATATCACAGTAATTAAGAAGGACCTAACTTCAGGTTAAGCCTACAATTTGTGTGACTCCCTCTCTGCAGGAAAGGAGAGCTCGCGGAGCCTGATCCAGACCCTTTGGCTCCAAGAGAAGCCTTTCCATTCGCTCCAGTGAATCTAAATCAGGACCCAGAAGTCTTTTCAATCCTGAATTAGAAGTACCTGTATCCCTCTGACCCATAGGTTGCTGCTGCAGCTGGGTCAGCTCAGTTACTCTTCTTAAGCTAGACAGCCCGAGTCCTGCTTGTTTTTGTTGGTGAAGTTTGCTGGGTGACACCTTACCAACAAGGGCTGTCATGGTGTGTGGGAAGTGAAGTGCATTAGTCATACTTTGTCCCAGTATGACTGTTTAGAGAAATATATTTATATTTATATCTAATTTGAAGTCAGTAGATGTTTTATATCTCCCCTAGTGAAACATTCCTAGATATGACTTAGCTGTGTGTCACAGCCATGTGTGTGGCGTTATTCAGAGTTTATATACAAGGGACTGAGGCATAGCCAGATTAAGCTAAAAAAATTCCTCCCTGATGTGGGCGTCCCATCCAAGACACGGAGGAGCACTTCTTTCAGAGCATGCAGCACAGCATCGTACTTCAAAGCAAGGTTTTATTCAAAGCACCGTTTCCCTTGACTTTATTCATTTGCAAGTGTGAGCATTGATCCCTTCCATGAATCAGATCCTGTGGTCTCCAGTCCAGTACTGGAGATGAAGGACGCACAACTACTGACAGTTTGGGAAAAGCTTGATTTCCGCAGTTGCTCAGCCTTTAAGAGGAGCTCTGGGGCTGAGGCAGAGGTACAATCCAGTTTCCAAAAACACTTTTCAAATTGACTTAGCCTGAAATCGTCCTTGATCTTTCTGAAGCTGCATCCTTCACCACGTTTCAGTATCTTCAGCAGGTGAAGCTGTGATGTTATGCTATACAGCCGTATTGGAAACATATTAGTCATAAAATGTAAAACACTCTGTCACCTCATAACTTGATCTCTAGCAGTAAATACACTTTCTCAACTAGCCATAATTATAACTTGATACTTCAACAATTGTTTGGAGAGAGTCTACCGTGTTGATGGGCTCACCCACAAGCACCTCTGATAGAGGCAGCTTGTCCCTGTGAAGCTAAATCTGTCCTTTTCAACTCTTCTACCTAAAGACCAGGGGCTCCCAGGTTATTCCTATTGCTAAAATAGTCAGCTGACCTCTCACACACATCTGACTTAGGCATGCTATTGCAATACGTTTGTGCTACAGGCATATGGACCACATATGGAAGAGATTTTGAGAAGGAAACTACTATTTCCTGCAACTCTCATAAATTCCAAGTGGTATATTCAGGCATAACAGAATTCAGGCAGTAAATTAATGAAATGGAAGCAATTTATCAGGGAAATTTCACTTAAAATCTTTGATTCATCTTAGTGCTGCCAACCCTTTGAAGTTTATCATGAGCCTCATAATATTTATTTGAAAACTTTTTTTCTAAAGATTGGTTTCTTGAGTGATGAAGTTGTAGGGTTTGTTCAAAAGCCTATGCATCATCTATTTTCACCCAATCAGCAATATATGGAGAGCCTTTCCCCTCTGCAGAGTGGGGTTTTTTTTTCCAAGATGTTTTGGTCAGGTTTTTAAACATTTAATTCACAGGGAGAAGCATCATGTGGGGAAAGGAGAGAGAATGTAGTGTCTGGAACTGATATGGCAGGCTGAGGCACGCAAAGCTCAGAGGTGTAGGCTGGAGAATAATATTTCTCTAACAAAAACTATCTTTTAAACACCAACCAGATCTTTGCATGTTTTCATTTTGAGTCATTTAATGAAAAAATTGGAAAACTCCAGGGAAAGTGTTCAAGCTGTTCACAAGGCAAGTGTGTGTTTTTTCAGAAAACTCCTCTCCTATAATTATTTGGCTTCTTCAGATGTTTGGGGAGTCTCTCCACGTGTAAAGTGGCTGAGTAGTCTTTTTGCTGTCCTTTACTACTCCTTACCTACTCCAATATCCTATTAAGTGGTGGAAATAAGAAGACAACTATTTACTCTTCCCCCACATAAACTGCAAGGCGACTACTGCTGAAAAGTGACCAGATGACACATTTTTGCTTAGACTTCAGAAATGAAACTGTCACCCCTCCCTGCTGTAGGAGTGTCCTTGCTTGGACTAATTAAAACATGCCAGATACCAGCAAGGCTGTAGCACAGTTTTGGACTCTGAGCACAGAGAAGGTCTGCAAGACTGTAAGCATGAGAGTATACCATGGTGCCTAGAAGGTGAATGTCTTGATTTTACCCAAGGGATAGATATGGGTTCAGATAATATTTAATTTTCTTAACTTGATTTGACTTACCCCTGTGGAAATGTGCCTTGAAGTTCAGTGCATGTTTGTCATTTGCTTTTTTTTTTCTAATGAAGTTCAGAAACTGGGTCATCCGGGACAGTGGTGCCAGGTCTTTAAAGATTTCCGTGTGATGAGGCATTTCCTCAACCGACAATCTGACTTGTGGAATTAAGTTTCCTTCAGCAAAAGAGAAGTGGAGGCAACTGAGCAATTTAATGAATTGATGCAAGTGGCAGAACCACGCTGCAGAGTGAATCCATCTCCATACAGCTCTGAACCCACCCAAACAGCTGTTTTCTTGTGGCTTGGGGCATGTGCGCTCTTGGGAGCTAGCTCGACCGGCATGCTAAGTTGTGCGGAGAGAGGAGCCAGGACGGGCAGATCAAATTTACTTTCCACTACTCAGCGTACTGCCTTATTGCAGGCCAGAGTGTTTACAAGTCACCTCCAGGAAGAATGCAGTTTAGAGAATATAGCCTGGCAAATAGGCTGTGATACATTTCTCTAGGTTTTGTCCTTTTTCCTCCTTGTGAAACTATTAATTATTTCAAATTTCTCCCCTCAAAAGTTAATAGCATCTGACAGGCTCACTGAGATCCTTATGGACTTGAATTTCTATGTCTTGATCAGCTAGCAGGCATCTACAAAAGGTGTGAAAAATTAGCAAAAAGGTGCTTCTTCACTGATCTAGGTCAGGAATGGCCCTAGATTTCCTCCTGGAACTGGAGGATGGCTTTAGCTCAGAAAAAGCTTGCTAGATTCTTATTTGTGCTCCCATTATTTTCCAAAAACCACTTAACAGAACTAAGTTATTTCCTAGATAATTTCCTTATCTAAATTCTCTGGATACACGTGATGCTTAGGTCTTCAAGGCCTTGTGCTAAATTTAGACGAGGAGGAGAGATTTCTTCTCTGAACCTTCACTTTGTGGGTTATCCATTCACTGCTATGGGCACACTGTGGTCTAAAAATGGCATTTACTGAACAAGGAAATGGACTGGAGACTGGGAAGATGATTGATTTCTTCTTGGTACCTACTAGAACTTCATATACCTTTGGTGGAAATGCAACAAAAAATCAGTGACAGTACTAACACCTCCAAAAGGCATAATCCTTAGTGTTTTTACCTGCAGAAATGCACAATAAAATGAAATTGTAGCTTGTATCAGAAATTACGGGCGCTGACACCTACCTGTGTAGCAATTTTGCCATACCCTAGTACAATATTTGCTAGCAGAATCTTTTGTGGCCACTAGATGGCCCCAGAAGGGGCATCCCCAGGCACCACCAACAGCCCTGCTGTAGCGCGTGGGTGCCCTAGAACTACCCTGTCCTTTCTTATATATTACCTTAGGCAAATACTTCTTTAAAAGTAGTTGGGGGTTTTTTTCAGTTGTGCATGTAGCTCTCAAGAGATCCTAAACATGTGGTGTCTCTGCTGCAATACGGTACATTTCAGAGATAACCAGCCCAAAATATCTCTGGCCTTTCCTTTCAGTTCTTCCCATCCTGCCCATCTGCTGCTTCCTTCTTTGCTCTTCCCAGGCACAAGCCCCCGGAAAGCACCTTGGTTTTATCCAGATATGCAAGGTGATGCTTCAAAACACCAGTCATGAGAATTTGTGGGAGTAAAGTTTTCACATCTGAATACTCGTGAAATAGAAGTGCAAAAGTCATTTTCTGCTTGGAGTGAAGATTAGGAGAAATGTCTTTGTGTTTATTAGAGGAAAACATCTATTCTTTTCACAGCTTTAATAAAGGAGTGTTTCTCTAATTCTTAAGCAATAAAGGTGGAATTCTACCAAGTATCTGATGACAACCCAAACCACAATAGTGAAATATGAGCCTCTTGCTCGTGTCACTGAAGTCTCAGGAGGGAATTATAGCCTTTAGCAGGGTTCATTTGAGGTATACTACTTAAGGTAATAGGGCTGGACAATCTCATTAAGATTTATTTCAACCCTGTTTAAGCATGGGTTCAAAAGTACAGCTCGAACTGTACTGGCTTTATCTTTGACTTACAGAAGAGATTGGAAAAAGAGGTAAACAGAAAACACAATCAATCACTCGGTCAATCAATCTGCTAGGCTATGAGAGTGCAGTATATAGAGAGCATATATTTGTGCCTGGCAGGCTTGGAAGTCGAGGAAATCAGAACAAACTTTTGTCCTTCTTACTTGCATTGGCTTTTTTTTTTTCTCTCTCTCTTTACTGGATTTAAGAGATATTACACCACTATGGGAGGGAACGGAGAACAAAGCAATTGCTTCTGTTCTTCCCTAATGGTAGTTAATCATACACACTGGAGCTGTTCCAGACCTGAGTTTGTCCATACTCATTTGGGAAATGCACAGTTTGGGAAAAATTCATTTTCAAACATTTCAGCTTGTGTTGCAAATTCCCTAAGTAATCTGAAATGTTTAGAAAGCTCCTTGTGCTCCTTGGGCTTGTCCTCCCCCAGAAAATGATACACGAAGGCAGTAGTCCTTTTATCTCACTTTAAATGCTTGCTCTTGCTTCTATTGAAGTGATTCAGATGTGGGTTATTCTGCAGTATTTCCTCTGTTTCTTCAGCAGAAAAGAAGCGTGAAGTATTTTATATAAAAGAGGCAGAGGATCTTTCTACCTTGGACAGGAGAATCTGCTCAATAGCAAAAGCATAAACCCACTAAATGTGCTGTAGTATCATTCTTGTGAGTGGCAGTAGATACCCTGGGATGCTTCAAATGCCAGGGACAGGCTGCACCTACCAGGACGACTTGGTTGTGCCCATGGTCTGAAGCCCAGGGCTTTTGGGATCAGACACCCTGGAATCCACAGGTGAAGCCGGGGCTGCCAGCACGCTCCGGCTCCTCTTAGAGCCTGCAGTGCGAGGGCCTTTCCAGGGGTCACCTCGTGGGACTGCAACCTGCATGTCCGTGCAGCCAGCCCCAAGGGGTGCCCAGCAAGTGAATAACGCAAGCAGTGGAGAGCAGGCCCCCGAGGCCCTCTTTGGTGTCGACTCCACGCAGCGACGTAGCTGAGGCGTGCAGCCCATGAGCGGGTTTTCCTGTTTAGCCAAGACCTCTTGCTCTCTCACCCTTCTCAGGTTTGGATCATCCTTTGTGGTTATCCAAAACCCAAGGATAAATTAGTATCTGCTGAGACCCTGGAGGTGCAGAGGCAGCAGAATACTGCTTTCTGCGGGAGGCTCAGCTGGGAGCCAGCTCGAGCAGCGCTAGTCTGTACGCGTGACTTCACTGGCACTTGTTGCAATGCACAAAACTGCACAACCAGCTCTGCCATGGAGGACAGGACTAAGATCTGCATCTTTGGAAGAAAATTAAGGAACTGAATAGCCAAAAAAATGGAGTCGGCAGCTCTAAGGCTCTATCACCATAGCATCAAACCACTATTTACAAAACTTCTTTGGGAAGAAGTTTCCACAGGCTCTTGCTTTCAGGTTCAGTTAAACTCAGCATAGCCACCGCTCTGCATTTAAACCCTGCCCTGCAAGGCCTGTAATCTAAACACGGAAACATTTAAGTCATGCGCTAAAACAAGAAAACGAAGCTGTGGGCGCAGCCACGCACTGTGCCCCGCAGGGACCCCGGGCCGGGGCTGGGGGAGCCGGGCCGCGCTGGCCTCCCGGCAGCCCACCGTCATGCCAGAGCTAATGAGCCGCGCCGCGAGGGGCGGGCTGACGAGCGGGGTGCGAGGTGGCCCTGCTGCGCTGCCCGGGGGTGCGCGCCCCCCTTGGCAGCACCAGGGCAAAACCCCATCTGCTGTCAGTGCCAGAGCTGCACGAAGTACAGATCCACGGCTGGCATCTGGGGGTGAGGGGGGGAATTAATTGGATGCTCAAATCTTTCTGTTTTAATCTGGAGTTATTAAGGGCGTTTATTTTTTAAAACACAATGTTCGCCCTGACAGTGCCCTTTAAGAGGCTGCATATAAGCTCATTAAAAGCTTCTGTGTGGTATCGTGCTTTTTGCAATTAGTCAGTATTAGTAGACCAGCCCAGTTGCAAGATATTTTTTCTCTCCTGTTTCTCTTTTGTTCCTCCATCTCCTGCCTGTCATAACCTAAACATAGCCTAGATTAGATCCTTTCACACATCAGCCTTTCTGTCTGACAAGTTCTGAAGAAGGGGAAATAAAAAAACCTGAAAGGAATAGAAAATTAACCATTAGGAGCCTCTGACAAATCCAAAGAGGCTCCGAGATTAAGTTCCTCGCCAGTGTCAAGACTAGCAGCAGTGCCAGCGGCATTAGTGGCACTAAGTCACTTAATTCCGATATGATTCAGAATCATTTGTAGCTATCGGCTTATTCAGAGTAAATCCTCTTCCTGCCAGTCCCTTTGTTTGCCATCTCTTGACAAGCTATGTTGCATATAAATTAACTTGTAAGATATGTGAAGGAGGGATCTATTTTCATTTGTATCTGAAGTTTCATGCCTGCAAATGCTACTCCAGAAATAGTAGTAATGAATAGTATTAACAGTTAATGAATCTAATCCTTATTTTGGTTTTATTTGGGGTTTTTTGAGCCTTTACCCAAATACAAAGTAGGTGAAATGAAAGGATTTTCCTGAAAAAGGATTGGAGCTCATTTTTAGAGATACTTAGGCCTTGCTCCACTCAGTGGCAGAGGGCCCAGCTGGCCCATGCCATGATTTGCGTCTCACCAGATGGTTAGAAATTAGCCTCTGAGATCTTTATTTGTTTGGAAATGAAACATGGACTTCTAAGTCGCTCAGTGTCCACAGAGAACTTGGCTTCCTAGGATGGGACAAGGATTTGGGTATCTAAGACACAAATCTTATGATAGCACTTTGGATCATGGTTGCTGGGACTCCAGTTTAACTGCCTTCCCCCACTTGAAACACTTCTATTTCATAAGTGTCTGCAATTCAGACATTTAAGCCCCCCGCATGCCCAAATTTCCACTTTTGTATGTGCCCACAAATGCCTGAGTCCTGATAGAACAGATAAGCTCATGTCCTATTTCAGCCTGAAGAAGACCCTGAAACATCCTTCTGACAGACATGTTCTGAAAATACCTTTTGCACGCCAACAAGAACAGACTTTTCAGAAAGCGGAGCAGCATCCCTGCTTCTTTGTAATAAAACAGGAAAGAAAGGTGCTTTACTGAAGGGATGAGTGCATTCACGGAGCAGCTAAATCTAGGTCTTATTCCTACTGCCTCTGGAGCGGTTTCAAATTCTCTAGCAGAGGATATCCTAACCTGTGGGTTATAAAGTGATGCTTGGGCTTTCTCTGGCATCCTCCTGGTATGTGTGGGTGTGAGTCTGAGTCTTCTGCCTCCTGGAAGAGTGCACCAACAGGCAATTTTTATTAACAGGAAACAGGAGACTAAAACCCACTGCAAGTTGTTACTACTCTGTTGCAGAAAAGGGTGATCTGTGCTTCCTTTTCTGAAAGAAAGGGATTAGGCACATTACTTTAGGAGAGGGATCTGGGGGCTAGGATTTTGTGACAAACCAGTGTGGCGAAGCACTTGGGAAGCCATATAGTAATTAGTATCAGATCCTGTACAACAGACCTCAGCCTTTTCCCTAGCAGTGCCCACGTGGCTGCCCGGAAGAAAGAATGCCGATTCTCTGCCAAGCTGCAACCCTACTTGGCTTGTCTGCGGCGGTTAGCATTAATGGCTCTTCTGTCCTGCGTGCTAGCTCGCGGTGCCTGTGTTTGATGATATCTGGAAGAAAGGCTGACTGCAACAAGGCTGTTAGAGGAATTTTTTTTTTTTCTGGAAAGAGAATAAAAAAAGAGGTCTGTGATGTTCACTTACTCATTTAACAAGTATATGAAAATGTATCCAATCATTATCTTCTTTATTTATAACAAACCTACCACATGAGTGCCAGATGTGTGGAACAGCAATCCGACAAGCAAGTTTTCTTTTAGTGTAAACATTGAAATTATCACACCAAGTTCAGAGATTAGCGTTTAGAGAGTTTGTTCTGGGGACTCAGGAAATGAAGCTCCATGTTTAAAGAAGAGCCTTTCTTTAGCCATTAATAATCTAGACTGAAGAGCCTAATTCACATTCTCCAGTTTTATTCTTTTCTATTTCAGTTGCTTGAACCTCTGTTTCTTCTCCTAGCTGATACCCTTTCCCCACAATGCACTGCAGTGGGACAGCCTGCTCTTCAGCCACTTGGAAATCAACTCCAGAGTGTTTCTCCCAGGTCAAAATACTCTAGGTGCTCACCACCAAACAAGCATGAACCCCCTAAAGGCCACTGAGCAGTGCTATTTGTTGCTGCCAGAAGTAGAAGTTGTCAGATGCAAGGTTCCTCAGGGTATTTTGCTGGCCTATGTGAAACCATTCCCCCTGAGCCTGTCTCGATGGTCGTTCAAGTCTTTTCATTGATACCAGGGAGCTCTAGCTTGGACTTACTGTGTAGAGAAGTGCTCAAACTCGTTAAGGTCCAACTTCTTTTCTGTCTTAGGTTCTCATTTCTAAAATCTCAAAATCTCATCTGTTATTTTCCTTTTTCATCATTTCATCCAAACATGCATCAACTGACAAGTGTATCTTTGTCCTGTCATGTCTTGTGCAAATGTAATCTGTGTGGCATGTACTGGTTGAGCTGAAAAATAGCCTTGATAGCTACTTCCATCACCTTGCCAGGAATGTATTTTGGACACAGTCTAGAGATTAATGCCTTGCCTGATAGCGAGGAGCATTAAGAGCAGGACCAAGATAGGGTCAGATTACTTAAAAAGAGAAATGCTGCAAAATCCAGTATAGAAAGAAGGGAGAAGGGAATATCTCATAGATGAATTTATCCACATTTCAAAGCCGTTCCATCTGAGACGAAGCCAGCCACAGCACTTAAAAATTAAAGACTGTATTTCCATTATATGTTAGGTGTGATCTTGTGTTAGCTGGGTCACAAAAGATTTGAAAGGAGGATAAATATTGTCTATAACCTCAGTTGCCAAAGAAAATGTAAGTGGTATTATTTTCAGCTGCTTACTCATTCAGAGGGAGCCGCAGCACATGAGTCTGGCAGTGCTTTTTGGCTGCTGGAAGCCAGCAGTTTTTCTCTTCAGGCTTGGAATAGGGTATGACCCAGCTCTTGAGGGGAAACAAGGAAAAACCCAAAGTCTGCTGATGTTGTCTTGCTAACGTGATATGTGTCGTCTAAGCATGGACGGTACGGATCCTGAATGGCAAGGGAAGAGAAAGCCTTTTTGGAAACTTTCACAAATGGGAAAACAAGTTTGTTAGTTTCTCTTGCTTTGCTCCAATAAGCACATTTAGTGTTATATGCAAACTTGCTAAAGAAATCATTACTTTTCTCAGTAGTAAAAAGGTTTCATAACAAGGATAGATGGTGTCAACAGAAAAAATAAGAAAGGTGACCATCGAATAACATCAGCGAATGTATCAAGAAAATATTATTTTGCTACCAAATAAAATAATGAAATGATTAATACAATTATTTTGTTTGATTATGCGGCCTGGCTAAACTAAAGGGACTAAATATTCAGTAACTAAGTATCTCTACCCTAGAGGGTTTTCATTATTATTCGCCACTTATGCTACCAAACCCTTAATACCTTGCAAAAAACCCTCAGCAGCAAATATTAAAAATAGCTATATTTTACTAGTTACCAGTGAGTCTTTACATCAGAAGATAGAAGATGTCAAACACGAGATCCTATTAGAAGCAATGGGAAGAGTCATTAATCGCAGCATCACAGATTCGTTCCCTCTGGGGACTGCGTTAATGGACACAATGAGCAGCTGCTGCTGTTTGAAAGCATCCCGTTCCCCCCGTGCTCCTCTGGCCGAGTCGCGTGCGGAGCCCACGCGGGGAGGCACCGTGCAGATTCCCGCCCCCGCCTGCGCCATTCTGCACATCGCCTTCGTGTTGCGTGAAGATAACGGGCCAAATTCTGCCACGCCATCGCAGCCACCAGAGCTCCCCAGCCCGCGGAGAGGCCTGAGGCTCATCATAAGGAAGCTCACAGCAGAACTGAAGAAGCCTCCCTGTTCCTCATTCTTTCTAGGAATTGTTAGTAAATGTGTTGGACTTTTGCTTACAAAAAAAAAAAGGTATAGCTTCAGAGACATGGCAATATTATAACCGAGAATAAAAAAAACAGCAGCTCCAAACCCATTTCAGTTGCAAGACATCTACCAATACACTAACTTCTACATTCATAAACAGTCATTTGTGCTACAGGAACGTCACCAGCAGGCCCAGCTTCATTTTCTCCCAATTCACAGCAATTTGCAGCACTGTAATTTAAGTCCTGGTCATCATCTTGAGTGTGTCTGTTTCGGGGAGGGGCAGTTAAATCACATGAGGCCGTCGCCTTTCGTGGAATTAACTGTACCTTGAGAAGTCAATTACGTATTACTGGCATAAATCAGAGCAATGCAAAGATGTCTGCCAATGAAGTTTAATGACATATTCCTGCTTCTGTTATTGTTGCAGCATATCTAAACTGAGAAAGGGATGATTCTTTTTTCTTTTTTATGAAATGCTTTATGCTTCCAAGGGAATAATAGACAGTGATTTATTTATGAAATTCCTAGAGTGGGAGGAAGTCGTGCTTGGGTCTTGCAGCCATGGAGGGAGATAAATAGACTGTCCTAATATATTTAGCTAAAGATGATATAACCCATAGAAAAGCAGACTGAGCAAGACTGGAGCAACATACACAAGCTGGCACAAAAGACCCTGAGCCAGAGAACAGATTGTTTAGGTGGAGGCACTTGTGGGTACTCCTCACCAACAGATGAATCACTGAGGGTATAACTGGTTATTTTGAGCAGCAGTCCCTACATTTCTTTTGCCTTTTACCTCAAAAAACCTGTACGAAACACTACATATGAACCACTAAATATTGCTATAGGGCGTTGCCAGGATTCCTTACACGGCTAGGCAAGGCTCAAAGCGCACTTGGCAGCAGGGCCTGGAGATGAAGTTAGGGTCCACACAGAAGTAGTTCGCTCCCCTGCATACATCCTCCCACGGTGGGAGAGAGAGAGGAATGGGGGCAGGCATCCACCCTACGTGCTGCCCCAAATCCTTGCTCCTGCGTGCCGCTTTCCCTCAGCCCCTCTGCGGCGACTGAAGAGATTTCATCTTCTGAAATTGTTGCTCTGGGCAAAATCCTTTCAGCCCTGGGGATCATGACAACCCATGAATTTAGCCCAATAATGGAAACCACTGAATATTGCAATATTTGTTGTTACCATTATATTCAACATCTGGAATTAATAGGCTGTAAAACTCATAAGATTTTTTGCTGGGCATCACATTAAGACTTCTATAAAAAAGCAAAGATGTCTCCACTGACAGCACTTAACAATTTTCTCCAGTGCTTTGCCGCCTATTCACCTTGAATGGAAAGTGTTTTTACCTGCCATTGAAGTACACCACCTCCAAGCACAGGGAAACGCTGAGAAGCTGCAAGAAGTGACACTTAAGAGCGGCTGTCTGTTCTTTGGCACACACAGCACCCACGCGCGGGTCTCGTGCAGCTCCTTGCCCGCGGTGCTGCGGTATTGCACACAGATCAGGAATGTGCCCTGTGGTACAGAAAGCGGAACAGAGCCATTGCAACTGCCTTCCGGTTTTGCATGACTGCCAGGTGGATTTTACATTAAATTTCTTGTATGAAATTGGTGGTAAAACACATATAGGCCTAAGCTTGTTTCACCAGCTTTTATTGGACACCAGAAGCAGCATGTACTTATCTTGCAGTGAGGGACACAGAGGCTGTAAGTTGAGAGACCGGCACTCAAATCCAGCAGATCAACACAAAGCCCTTAGGATATTATTCTCACTGCAATTACAAGTAATAGCTATGAGGGAAAGAAAAGATAGTAGACTGTCATGTGCTGACTAGAAATGTTTCTCGTTAGTTGTACGTATAAAGACTGCGGACAAGGATAAATAGTTGCTACTGCAAAGCTCTGAGTGACAAATTGATCCCCATCTATGTCTCTCCTGGCTGCCTCCTGCTTTTCCTTATGGGATACGGTGCTAGGTCATCAGTGTGATCATTTCAAGCCTGGTAAATAAAAGAGCCTGCTTTAAGAGTCTCCTTGTGTGACCCTTGCTTATAAGCATTGCTCACACAAACAGTCCCACTGACAGCAATGCTGATAGGTAGATGGTGGGGACGACTGCAGCGCGGCTGCTAGAGCCTGGAGACGGAGGAACAAAGGCGCCTTTCTCCAAGCGCTGCCTCTCTCCGGAAAGCTCTGACTCACTTCACCTCGTGTGGGACTGGCTGTTTAGCAAAACCAACACTGCCATCTTTTTAACCACGTTTGCAAGATCGCAGCCTTAGGATACACACAGCATTACTCCCTTCAGCTGATTCCATTACCGCTGAAGACACAGGCTTGCGCCTAGGGTGTACCAGCTGCAGAAAAGGCTTCTCTGTGAGAGGATTATGGCTACGGTTCAGATGCTCAACATGTCCTAGTGGAAATATTTCACAATGAAACAATAGTATCATTAAGAGTTTGCAAGGCACCACCATTTGCTGTATTCCTTCTGTTAGATTCTCCGTTAGATTATTATTTTTCCTGGTAAAGCTATGAAAAAAATCAAAATTGATTGTTCCCTTTCCTCATTTTTACAAAACCCAGTTACTTAGGAAGTAGAGACAGAATCTCAGGCTCAGCTGTACAGTACAGCCACAATGTCATGTCAGTGGCAGTACAATATTAAACGTACTGACCTGAGGAGATTTCTGGTCCTATAGGCACATAGGACATGTGCCTATCTGCACATAATTATGTACAAACACAAATTAATGCTGGCTTAAATTATATTAACTATGCCAATTGCATCAAAATATTTTTCTATTCCTTTGTATTTCCAAAGACAGCTATTTTTTCAATATCTATCTCTACATTTCTGAGCATATAATACATGTTGCTCATAGCTGACGCAGGTGTATCACCCCTTCTCCTGTTTGAGTCAGAGATGCCGTTGGATATTTCAATAGACAGGATATGTACTTCTCTAGGTTGTGCCAGGTTTGACAGATTCACACAAGGCATCCAACAGAACTCCTTCAACACACAAATGCTTTCGTTACTGGACGGGTACTCTCCCTTTCCAGTGACCTTGTTATCCTAAGCAGATCCTTATGACATCACCTTAATGCCGTGGCTTAAAACCAGCTTAATTAATTTAGTGTCTCTGCATTGCTGTCTGCTGCCATTGTAACCTTTACATAAATAAAAAGAAGGTAAAGCACCCGGCTGCCTCTCATGCAGAGTTCTTTGAGTCCCGGACATAACCCACCAGCTGCGCCCGGGGCATCCCTGAGGAACATGAGGTCCATCCCTGAGGAACCAGCCCAGGCAGATCACAGCGGAGCGCCGGAATTCTGTGCAGGTCCCTCTCTTTTGCATTACTTAATTCCGCATTGCCATTGACATGGGGATTACCTTCTATTTTATAACAGCACAGCTTTTACCTCCATCTACCAAGGAATTCATTTTCCTTAAGTGTGATGGTGACTCAGTGTTAAGCGGTAACTAGATAGGGTTACTATAAAGATGTTTTCTGTGGTCTGGATGTGATATTGTACAATAGTGTAGGTTTCTGCATTGTTCTATTTGAAACACCATACCTAGAGCAGGAAAAATCTTTTTGACATTGAACTCATAGATTTGTTGCTTTTTAAGTATTACCTGTTCACAGTGAGTGTTTCGGTGTGCATTAGGAACAGAAGATAGCTTTCTTCTTCCTTCAGTACAATTTGAAAAGTAGACAGGTGGCAGTAAAAAAAGGACTGTAAATCTAAGCCCAGCTATAATTCCATTAATGGTTTAACTTCCTTTAATAAGAAGGGATTTGGCTGGTTACTAGCTCAAGATCGCAAATAACTATATTTTCAGTCAGTGAGGAAAAAAAAGCCAGATATACAATCAAAATGCCAGATTTTTAATATATTTAATTTTCCTAAGTAGCAAATGTGTCGATCTTATTTTTATGTTACTCGTTAGTGAACAAAAGAAATCCCAATCCTGAGATCTTGTCAAGGAAATTCAGGATTGGAGTTCATACTGAGACTAATCTACGTAAATTAAATAGCTGTATTGTCTTTCTCCCTGCATTATACATCTTGAGAGCATACCCCCAAAACAAAAGCAGATTTAAAAGAGAAGAATGAGTTGCATTTCTACCCAGCTCCCGTGGCTACCCCAGAAACAGCAGCTCTCCCTTACCAGGGTACTAGCAGTGATGAGGGCTGCAGTTCACCCGTGAGGTTGCCTTTGCAGTCTGCAGGCACAATCCTGTGCGGTGCTGTCAGGTTGTCCCGTACACAGTCCTTTGCTTCACAGCGCTCAGTCCCACAAAGCTACACAAATCTGGCAACTGGCATCACAGCAGCAAATTGTATTAGCTGAATTATGCATGTATCAAACTTAGGCTGTACGAATAGGTTCAAAAAACCCTTCTGACAGCTCTATCACAGTGTTATATGGTATGTGACTTATTAAATTGCGAGCAACTGAAACAGCCTAGGTAAAAAGACACATTTGCAGCTGGCTGCTTTGTCTAGAGTGAGCATTTACAAAAATGCTGCCCTTGCATTTGTGGGATAGGCTCACACGTGCCGAAGATGAGGAAGATCTGCTAGGAGACCACGACACCTCCTCCTGTACAGGTAAAGTGTAGGGCTGCATCTGACATCCAGGAGCCATTGGAAAAGTTACAAGTACAGTGAGATCTCTGGAGATACCTGAAACTGTCCAGCTGGGAGGTGGAATGCGTGTTTGTGGAAGAACAGATATTTTTCCTTTCTAACAAAAATCTTTGAGAAAACCCTAGGTCATGTGTTGCCTTCAGTCTGTAATGGATTCAATGAAAAAACTGCCCACAGAGTCTGGGCCCTTTCCTTGTTCAAAATATAGAGAAAAAATGGTTATATGTGGATAAATGATAATACTCTTAATGATACTATTGGACATCATATTGCCCAGCACATGGAAAAGTCTATGAGCTGAAAGGTTGCACCAAAAGCATGTGCTGAAAAGGTTATTAGCTGAACACCTTCCTCTGCCAGAGAAGCGCAGGCTGCGCTCAGGGCAGGAGAGGAAGGCAAAGCGAGTGCATAGACCCGGGCCACAAAGACAAAGCCAGGGCTCAGTGGTAGGACTGTGCAGTCAAGGTAACCCTGGCTAAGGGTGACAAATAAATTAGTGTGATGCGCTTCTGGGAGCAGTGACACAGTAACACAGCTCTCACCGTTACTCACCTGTGGCAGCTGAGTGGAGAGCGGTACCATAACCCCCGCGCAGGAGGCCCATGGGACCTCAAGTCATGGACAAGCGTGCAGAAGGGCCCAGCGAGGAAGGGAAAGCCCTCTGTGCCAGCAGCCAGCAGGGGAAGAGGGAAGGGGGCTCTACAAGGGTCCCACCAAGCTGTAAGGTGATGACAGTTGCGCCGGGTGGCCTCCTGCCCACATGCTGGCATGGGCATCGCATGCCTCTGTCCCACTGCCACCCTGTGGCTTTTGCTGCACACTGATCTTGTCCCTCTGGCCATGTCATCCTCAAGATGTTTTTCCATCTTCTTTAATCAGATTAACCAGCTGCTCGGGTTCTCAGGGCACCAGCTCTGGGGGACGTACTTCAGACCTTGGGCTGTCTTGCCTTAATACTTACTCCCCGACAGCTGCATGCTGGCAGTAAGGGGATTGTGTTTGACTTGACTTGCCTGGACAGATATACTCTATTTTTCTCCCGAGGGACTCTCTGTCTCCTTGGGCATGGCGCGCTGCCTCGGGGTTTTGTAGCAGAAGGAGGCTCCCGTGGTGCTTTCCACAGGGGAATGGCGCAGGGACCCGGCACGGCTGCTTCTGGCTGATGCCATCGTCCAGCACAGTGGAAAGGAGGCTTGCCAATAGCAGGGAGATCTTTCAGGTGCCTCTGTGTGTCGCAGGGCCCAATGGGATTAAAGCAAACTAACAACTGCATTGGTACCTCTGCAAAGGGCAAGCTGCACTGCAGCTGAAGATCCTGCTTCTTAGCAGAGACACAATGATGAGCTAGTTTGTTCCTAATTTGATATAAATACGAAGGAAAATGGGCACACAAAACAACCACAGAGATCATACGCTTACATGGAGTCTGTTCGCTTAGTCTGAGGGTAAGACTGAGGGACACAGCTTCAGTGACTTAATCAACTATTTTCATCTATGTCTAAAATCCATATATAGGATTAAATGTGTACCACATGCACCAATATAAATGTTTTACATTATTTTGTTTGTAGCATGGAAAAAAAGAACCTGGTAAATCTTTGAATAGCATCAAGTGTGTCCAAACAACAATATAAAGGGATTTTTCCATAAATTCATGCATTTCAAGGTGTCTGTTACTCTCTTCTTAAAATAAGTAACCGGAGCTAATTGTTAACAAAATCAACAGCCATTATGACAATCATATTATGAGCAGACAACTAACACATTGTTTAGATGACAAAGTCTGTGTTTTCTTTAAGCCACACCACCTAGGAGTAGTTGCTATCGCTACAGTTCTTACTGTTATTCTCTCACATCTTTCGGCTTTCCTGCAACTGGATTCGCAAAGCAGTAGTTACTATAAATATGCATATATCTTGCCTCATAAATAATTTCTGACACACATTTTAAGAAGTAGGACAACAAAGATATATGATCTATACAGGCTACACTAAGTGTTTAGGGAGAGTTATTTTTTATAATACAGTTCGGATTTGAATCTGTCAGGTTCTTCTATTGTGGTGTTCACCACAGTACTTAAGTGCTGAGTTTTGGTCCTCCAAACACTATATAAGATTTTCAGTATAAGTTTATTTTGCACCTAGCTAATATCTCAGATGCCGTGCTTTCTGAGCTGGTTGGTTGCTGCAAAAGATGAGGTAAAATACCTGTAACAAGCTCCTACTCGGATAGTGCAAGAGATGAAAGCCTGAGTTGTTTTACATTTACTGGCAGCCTTGCACTTGCAGCACCGTGCTTAAGTCATACCCGCATGTTAGAAAGGCTGGGTGGATGGTAAAATGGTCACTACCCATTTGTCCACATCCCTAATGATGAAGCTTTATGTATTTTTAAAGGAAAATTTGTAATAAACTAGCTAGTCCACAGAAATATAACTTTCTATATTCAGGAGGCATCAGAAATTTATTTTGCCTAGAAGTTATAATGTTCAGTATAATAGCAAATTATCAAAAATGAGTGTATTTTAGTGTTTCTTCCTCTAGATAATTACAGAATAAGATTGTCAGAAACAAACGGAGAGAAACAGTTTCATCTTATAGACTGAAGGGCCTTCTGGAAGCATAGATGCATGTTGGAGCATTTCTCAGAATGTTTTGTTAGATCCATCTGTCAAAGGAAGATATTAAAATATAACTTCTTTCATGTTTTTATATATTATGAGTCTAATTTGACAGCTTTTTCTTTAGTACGTTTCCTATTGTTTTCATTGCCCAAGAAAAGACTTCTGAGTAGATGGTTTTTTTTAAAGAAAAATAATCTAAAACGTAGATAAGATCATGTAAGAAGACTTCCTAGTATCATTACTTTTATTTATCACTTTTGACTGATGAAATTTACACATTTCTAGGCTTATGAGTCCCAATACTGAGAAGTACATCCTCCTCAGTGTATTTATGCTGACATAGTGTCAGCATTGACTCAGAGACGTTTCCACCCCACTCCGTCACCCTACCAGAATCCACGTTTCTTTCATTCTCTAGTCAGGTACTTTTTCCATGTCTCTTTTTAGCATCCGTTCTTAAGCAGATGGACTTGGCAATGTGTCATGACATTCTTAAAAGGTGCTCAGTTCACTCAGTTGGAAAGAAAACCCTGAGCTTAGCACTGCAAAAGCCTTATTTCTGTATTCTAGTATGAGGGTGTGTGTTATCACATCTTCTCTCATGAACAGAGCCATACTATCAGCATGGGCGTCTAACCTGGTTTGAATGCCTACATTATACAAAATGAGGAAAGAGTCTGTAAATTGTCCAAGAACCTCCTCGTGAAATGAGTTTGAAATCGTTTGATTCTGAAAGCTCAGCCCTGAAACTCTTATTTAGGAAGATTAACAGGAAGATCCCTATTACAGTTAGAATATTTTCTCCCTTAACAACAAGGAAAGATTCACTGCGTATTATTATGTTTTGAATGAGATCTTCTGTGCAGTAGGGTTTTAAGGATCTTACAGTTGCCAAGTTTTGCCTTCAAAATCCCAGTGGAACACTTTTATCAAGCCTACTAGGAAATGCACAACTTTGCTGCACAAATTTACTATCTTCAGTTTGATGTCCTCGCGCTAGGCCTTGCTAATATCACAGATGTTAATTTTCCATAAATTTCATCAATCACAGTTTGGAAGCCATAGTTTTCATTGTTTCAGTACATCTCTGCTTTGTATGCATTTGTTATATTTGGTTATTAGCCTTTAACAAAAAACTTCTTGTCTAGTTTAACTTCTCTTTAAAATAAAGCTTCTGAATCAAATGGAGGAAAGATCATTCTATGCTATTGGCCAGTCTTGACTCTTTTGTAAGCATCAGGAACATCTTCAGAATTTAAGACAGGAAATCATTTTGTATCGTCACAACCATCGAACAAAGAAATATTTTTTCCAAATCTCGGAAAATGTCATTTATAGAGATATTGAGTTAGCGAATCTTTGGAGAACGGCCTGGAAAATATAATTCTGTGTATTCACTTAGCACATCAGTAACAAACTGATATTATTAATGTTAATACTTCCAAAGAGGTAGTTCACATTTTGTGGAGCTGAATAGGGGAGTGTTAAAATGCATACATCTTTCCAATGCTAATTTTCATTGGGCATTAATCACTTCATATTTTCTGAAGTTTTTGAAAGTCCTAGGGCCATGATAAATACCTTTGACTCCAAATGAGTTTCATGGAAGTCTTACCTTGGTGAAAGATGTCATCTTCTGATATATCATGATATCAGCCATCAGCAGTTGAAATCTGTGCGGGCTCTCCACCCAGTCCTCAAATTAATGGCTCTGGTGGCATGTCTCAGTTGGGACTGGAGCTGGAGGGAAGAGATCCCTGGGCGCCTCAGGGCTGCTGGTGCTATTTTAGGCTCCTATTGTGAATCCTCTGTCAAGAAATGGCCAGCTCATCCATGTTTTAGTGGATCCTTTGGTCATTCCTCTTCTACCACCTTTATTTCGGTATTGCTTAAGAAACAGTCCTGAATTAACAGGAGATTAATGACATGGCCTAATTGGTTTTGCTATCCTTACAGTTGATGGCCAAATTAATCCCCGTTGGAGCTCCATTAATCTTTATGGATTTACACCCAAGATTAATTTGTCCCCCGATACTAATCACTGGCTGTGTGGTCTGTGGAAAATCACTTAACTTTGAGTGTGGGTTTTCCATTCCAGCTGTAAAATGGGGCTGATAACTCTCAGTTCAGTGAAGATAAAAGCATCAGACACTGTCAGAATTTTTTACTGTCCTTAAATGGAAGAAATTTTTTAATAAAATGCACATTTTACTTGTATGTGCTGGTTTGCACTTGTTTTTTGCTTTAGTGAAGCTTGGAAAGAAACATTTTCACCATGAGGTGTGGTACGTGGGCATTGTAAAGGCTTGGCACCGTAGAGCTCGATGGGAATTCATGTGCTGATTAGGTTAGGCCCAGGGTGTGACACTTCACGTTTTAAGGAAGTCGCACGGCACATCCAAAGGCAGAATATGGCCTTTTCCATTTCTTCCTTGTTTAGGCCAATTTCTACAGCTGTTCCTCAGTGAGAATGTCACAGAAGATAGTAGGAATTTTGCTTAAGTAAGGATTACAGGATTAATCCCTCTATCTCTACTCATGTTTATTTTGGCAGCCATTTAGATTGGCAATCTCAGGAGCTCCCTAGTGCCTGTTCTCTCCATTCTGCTCACAGATACACATCTAAATGTGCCTCTTATGGATTAAAGTAGCAATTGCATTTACCAAGAGGCTTCTGTATTTGCAGAAGAATGTTCTGGTAGTGCCACTAATTAGATAAAACTGTGACTTTACACAGATAATAGAAAAGAATTTGCTGATAAGGTTTGCAGCAATTTATATTAGCTGGGGCCTGGGCTAGAGGTGAATAACAAGTCATCTGTCAGTAAGATGATGAAAGGTACACTTGATTTTTACAACCCCTTCCATTTTAATAAGCCCCGGCACTATCAGTCAACCGGAAAATATATATGTCAAAATATGTTCTTCTGTATGCATGTATATTTAATGCATTAAATTGGCTATATGAGCAAATATATGTATATGCAAAGCCTCAGCTGTTGTAGTCTTTTCTAAAATAAAACTATACAGTGAGATCTAAAGATCTTTGGAAGAAAGGAAGGTGCAGTGTGTTCAGTAAAGAAAAAATTACAGGGTTTTGACTTTTTTTGATACAACTTCTCTGAATGATTTACAAATTGCTGTGTAAATGTAGCTATTTTTCAGCTCTGCGTTTTATTTTATAGCCAGTATCGGCTATTTCTTCTTAATCCTATATATGTAAAACTGTTTTACCTCCTTACTGGAATTCCAGCAGACATGCTAAATATACACTGAAATCATCGTCAATTATTTATTTGAGTTGGCAAGGAAAAATATTTTTAAAGTTTAATGAGGCCAGCAATGATACACAGTTTCATGTTGCTGAGCAACAATACTGATGGCCAGTATTTTTAAGGTAAAAGAATACAGTATAATCATGTTGATGCCTTAGGGCTTGGTTGTACCTCCCATAGTAAAGTTCAGGGGAGGAGGATCAAAGAGCCCAGCGAGCTGCTTCACTCGCTGAATTTCTCAAGACAAAGCAGCAGCTTGCAGGTCGGAAGGGGCAGATTGGAGGACCACCTCCAAGCTCCACAGGTCCCAGAAACCCAGAGGAGAGAAAGCGCTCACCTCCTTCAGGGTACAAAAGACTGAGGACTATGGGGCAGAAGGAATTGGCGGGAAACCTTGAAAGGGATGTAGAAACTAATGAAAGATGTATTTAGTTCAAGTAATTAATTTGGCTCTTCTCAGAATTCAAGGATAAAGAGACATTAAGCAAAGTAAAAGGCGGAACATAAACTTGATGGAAATAAAGGCTTTTGCCCAATGCATAATTGATCTGTGGAACTAACTACATCAGGGTGCTACTGAGGCCAAAAGCATAAAGGGTTCAGAAAGCGACGAGACAGTAACATAGGCCAAGCAATCAGCATTAGCTGCATGAGGTAGAATATTCTTTCAAAATAAGGAATGTGCATATCTTCACGCTTCCAGGGATTAAATAACTAAATAGCGAAACTGGGGAGAAAATTCTTCGGAGCACAAGCTATTTTATAAATGCCTGTTGTGTGGCAAGCTGAGTGCCGTCTGATGCTGGGCCGGCTGGATGACAGGTCTGGTTTAGCCTGGCAGATCTGGCATGTGTGATGTTTTGTAGGGAGTATTCACGATGTCTCCCTAAGGAGAAGCTCTCGCCCTGACTGCCTTTCTTGTATTTGGGCCATATCCCACCTGCATGGGACCAGGGTCAGTGCAAAGTGAGCCCTCAAACAGGATCCAGCAAGCTCTAGGGCTTTGCACGTCCCTCGGGAAAGGACAGGAGTTAAGTGCTGGCTTGCCTGAATCTGTCCAAGCATGTCCCCTACTGATAAGTGCCGTTCCAGCTGCGCGACATCCCGCGGGGGAAAGGTGCAGGGCTGGACGGAGCGTGGCAGAGAGCCACGGTTTCCTTCACTTCCGGCTGCTGCTTCCCCCTGATAATAGAGGGGTTGAAAATACGCAGCGTTACTGCTCATTATTTATTAAGTGTGTTCCCCAATAAACACATCGGTGCAAAGCAGTAACAGATTATCATCCGCTATTTGTGCATATTTTTGAAAAGCGTACTCTGTGCCTACTGGGAGTTATGTTTTTGAATGTTCCTTTTTTGTACTCTCTGAGTCATATTCCCATCATTCCTGTACCTCACAATATTTTCCCATTGCCATAGTGACTGCCTGTGAAGAAGGCACAGCCGCGTAACTTCAGGTTTTTACTGAACCCAAATTGCCTACCAGGCTGGACCTCTGCTCCAGCTTGTGTTATATCAAGCAGCCTGTATGAAACAAATAGCGCATTTTATTTTTAGGAGAATCGTAGCTCACTTCCCACACAGAGACAATACTGTCACCTGTAAAAGCTAAAAATCCTCTCACCAAATAATCCCAACTGCTCTGCCCTAAGCCTTTTCTACCAGGTCTGGCTCCACAAGGAGAAAGTGACTCCACAACTGAATTCTCAAGGAGAAGTAGCTGAAGAAATTGAAACGCATGATAAAGTTGTTCACGTACTTGCATTTGTTTTCCCTCCTCCCTCCCCTCCTCCCCCCATCAAGTCGAATTCCTTAAGAGTAGAAAGTCTGGCCCAAATCTGTGCCTCTGAACACCTCCCTCTGTTGGACACGCATCCAAATGTCACAGCTTTCTCAAGTGTCTAGGCAGAATGGTAAACCTGAATTTCATAAATGTGAAGATCTCATTTTAAACTTGCTGATTTAGGTTTTGGAATATATAGAAGATGACTAAATTATATGAATTTAAATGCGTATCTTAGATAATGTAAAAATCACACAGGTTTTGTAGAGACTTCTTTTGCTAGCACCATGAAGTACCAGTTCAGAAAATAGATTGTCTAGACTTCAAGGCTAATGATCGTTTTCAGTGCCTGTTTAGGAGACTATGCCTCAGTGCAATAAATCATATTACAGTATCACTATTTTAAGAAAGAAAGAGAGGGCAGTTTGTACAGAACGCCTTTACATGTAGGATTTCTGTGAACAGAGAGAAAAGACAGGCATAAATAAATGCCTTCATATATCCCAGAGTACTGTTTTCAGCCTATACAAGCAGTTAATATAAATACACACACAACACTTTTTTTCTGTCTGTAGCAGTACTTTGTGACATTAAGTCAAATACAGACTGAATTCAGTTTCAGATGTTTTCAAAGATGTTGATTATGGGTGCTTGGAGGCATCAAAACTGAGTGACACTCTCCTTTCTGTAGATATGTATGTTTACCTGTAAAACAGTGATTTGTTGTTTCTAAAGGAAAGCAAATAATGCAGGCAATGTGAATGGCCTTTTTATTCCATGAGCATTATAGGACTGGGTCAAAAAAGGGAACAGAGTAGAAAAATCAAATAACCTTACATCCCACCTATTGCTTTGGAAGTCAGCAGTGACCTCAGTCATGATGCCTGCTCAGTCTTCTGGCGCGCTCACTATTGCACCTCTGACAGTGCTTTTTTGCCGAGTGTTGGCTCTGCTTTGTATCTTCTCATAATAGGAAAAGGGGCATTAGCTCATTTCATAATGGGCACTAGTGGATTTTGCTTAGTGCTGACCTGACCCGATATATGCCAGGGACTGTGAGAAGAAAGGCTGATTCTCCATCTCGAGCCCCCAGACGGTAGCACAACTCTTTTTTTTCCCCCTTTGGATCATTAGTTAGTTTATAACAAGTGAATATTAAGAAAGTGACTTGTTTTTTTTGGTATATAAAATTTATTTTCTAGCATGACATTAACAAAACTGTTTTCTTCATCAGCTGCTATTGGAGGTGATAGGATTATTGCCATCAGCTTAAATGGGAGCAAGACCTGGTCTCCTAAGAGCAGAAAAATGCAGCAGTGGATTGTTATTTTGTGTATAAACGGATAAATAGCCTTTCAGCCTAACTGAAAGCCTAGACTCCTAATTTATGTTATCTCAGCTTCATAGCAGCTGAGGGAGATTTTATAAGTAAATTAAGCAGGATTATTTGAGATACTCCAGCTGATTCCTTGTGAGGTCATTACACATAAACCAAACAAAATAAATGTGAGAAGTACAACAGCAAAACCTCTGTGGAAGTGGATTTGTCCTTACTGCTCCCCAGAAAGCTCAAAGGACTGAGCAATAACTCATCGAGCTGAATCTTAGGAAAACGAGGCTGGAAAAGACCTTGAGAGTTCATCTAGTCAATCTGCCTCAAAGCAGGATCAGCTCTAGCCATGTCTTTTCCGACAGATATTGTCCAATATGTTCTTAAAGACGTTCCGTGGACACCCTGTAACTTTCCCAGGCAATTTATTCTGGGGCTTTACTACCTTCCTTTACAGTTAAAAGGTGTTTTTGCTCTAACGTCTAGGCTGAGAATGAGGTTCTTTTTTGATACAATTTAAGCCCCATTTAAACGTGTCCTGTCTACTCCTGTCGCAGAGAACAGATCATTCTCTTCCTGTTTGGAACAGCTGTATGTGCTCCAGGAGTTCTGTCACAGCCCTTTCACGGGGTGCGACAGGTTTGACAGCCCCAGATTTTGCTCAGCCTCTCCTCACAGTTCACATTTTCGAGCTTTCTCTGATCATTCCTATTCTCTTGTGGATTCTCTGTACGTGGTCCACGTTCTCGTAAAATATGGTAGACAAAACTGGACCCGATGCTCCAGCTGAGGCCTTATCAGTGCCGGGTAGGGTGGAAGGATTACTTCATGCATTTTAAGGACTATACTGCTACTTATCTGTCCCAGTAGGATGTTTGCTTTTTCCAAACTGCCTAACATAGTTCACTCAATGTTTGGTCTGTGGCCTGCTATAACCCTTAGAAGAACTATTTCCTAACCAGCTATTACCCGTTTTCCGAGGGATAATTTCTGTCTAAATGTAGTCCCTTTTACTGGTCCTTATTACATTTTATCTTGCTTTTACAGACAGTTCCTTCAGGCTGCCAAGATCTCTTTTTTATTCTTGTCTGCCTAATGACTAGTGTACTTGCAGTGCTCCCAAGCTGTGACTTGCACATTTACTAAGTATATTCTCTACTCCCTTATTTGGTTATTAATGAAAGTGTTGAATATAATGGGACAAAGGACAAAAACATGCAGAATCTTAGTTCATACACCCTTCCATTTTTTTCTACTCTCTAGGTATAATTACCAAACAGTTTTACACCTATTCTGTAGCAGGGTCATCAAGGCCATGTTTCCTTATTTACTTATGAGAGTGTCATCAGAAGTGCAAAAAGCTCTACTTGAGTTAAATGACACCTACTACCTTTCTCCTATCTGCAGTGCATGGTACACTGTCATGAAAAGAGTTAGATCGGTTTGACAGACTTTGTTCTTATAGATAAAGCTGATGATGTTACTCACTTCCTCATTATCTTCTAAGCATTGATATATAGTTTATTTTAAAAATCCTAGATTTTTAGGGAACTGAAGTTAAGCAGACTGATCTATAATTCCCTGACTCCTTGCTTTTTTACCATTTTAAAGATAGGCATGATGCTTTCCTATTTCTGACCCTCTGATACTGTCTATACACCTAAGACACTGTGAGACAATAACTGGCTGTTCTTTGATTACTTTAGCCTTGCCTTTAAGGATCATAGAATGATGTTATCAGGGCTAACTGTTTTTTATATATATATATATGTGTGTGTGTGTGTGTGTGTGTGTGTGTGCGCGCGCGTGTATGTATGTATGTATGTATATGCACACATATATAATATGATATATATAAAATGTAAATGCAGTGCAGCCATGAGATGAATCAGACTGAGGAACTAATTGGGCTGAACAACAGTCATCTATTTGCTAGGTGAATTTTCAGCTGCATCCGTTCCATCATCTAGATCACCGCATGGTCTTTCAGACCTTCAAGACAGCAGGATGCAGGAAGGCAGTGAGGAGCTGGGAATGAAGCAAAGCAGGGAAGTGTAACTACATTTTCCAGTAACAGCACTGGTTTAAAGTGGTTGCTGAAATATAACTTTAATGAAGCAGGTGCCAAAAAGTCCTTAGTTATTTGTACCTTCTTGGTGTCATCGGCCCATAGCTGTCCCTCAGCCCTGAGCAGTGGGACCAGCCCTTCTCAGCCTTCCTTATATGCGTTTGTAGAATGAAATCTTGTTGCCTCGCTGGCCCTACTTGTATCTTAGTTTTTGCTTTTGTCTTTTTGATTTTGCCTCAACAGACCTGTGCCACTCTTCTGTCATTATCCTCAGTAGTTCAACTACTTTCCATACACTTTTTTTTTGTCAGTCAGAAAAGGGTTTGTGTTGTAGCCAGGGACTCTTTTACTATATTCCCTATCCTTCCTCTGCACTGGGATAACTTGAGTTTATGACATATCAGGGAATACATGCAGGGATGGAAAAAACCTTGGGTTTCAAACTTCGCATGCCATATTTCCTAATTTCATATGGAAGGAAATGATCATGAATGAATGACAGGACTTTCTTCATCAGACAAATGGAAAAACGCTAAACTATGTCAAGGCTCTCCTCTGGCTGTGTTGCATGAACATAATACAAGTTAAGGCAGTACATAGCCCATGGAAGCTGCCAGCAGAAGAGAAAAGAGCATTTTTTCAGGCATCCTTCAGCAGTCTTGGGCTGCTCAGCAGACCTGAATGTAAACAGGTATTTTGCTCTGCTTCTAGTCTCTAATCGTCTCATTTTCCACAAGTTCACACATACAACAGTTGAAAATCATGAGTCATATGTATTGTGCATGTATATATGCCATGTGCTTCTTTGAAACACATTTTTGTTAGCTGGTCATGTGAAGCTGAATTGCATCAGCATTGCTAAGTTCTTTTCTTGCTGAAATGACTACTGAACAAGAAGATAGCTGCTGATCTCTTGAAATAAGTGATATCATGAAGGAATAAGGAATATAGATGTGTAAAACTGAAAAATCAGGATCCAGAGCTTTAACTTTGCAAAAAAAAAAATGTTTAGATCTGGACCTTGGTCAGAACAAAGGATGTCTCTGATGAGCATCAAGCAGCTAGCTAAGTCATTTGTAGTTACTTCTGAGTATAGTACAAGAAATCTGTATAACAGTTTTTCTAGCAAATAAATAAAGAAGTCAAGACCTCACCTGAGGCTGACAGTGCTCTGCAAGGTTACAGCAGATGAAGTCTTGCCCTGTGGCCTGTTCTACTTATCCCTTAAGCCTGGGGGCCCATTCGCCTTTTCGTGAGAATATTTGCCTGAAGAGATGGTTTTAGGAAAAGAAGCAAGACTTCTCAGACAGCTAAAAGATATACCACAATATACCACAACTTGGTCATGCCCAGATCATTTATTAAGCGGTTACCAACACCTAAACGAGCTATTTAAGAGCGAGAACCCTAAGGAAAAGGCTGCGAGCAGCAGGGCAACACGGCTGTAGCCTGACTCTTGCAGCCGGAGGCTGACTTGGAAGGCGTGATGGTCACGCAGTGTCCCTTGGCAACCTGCAGCCCTCCATCAGCCAAGGGGACACGGCAGGGGTTTTATGTTCTTAATTCTTTCGTTCATGCCTGCATCTGCTTGTATAATTTATGACACACTATACATATTTTTCTTTTGAGATTTATTCTCTTCTTTATTGCAGTGTTTATTCTACTGGAAAAGGGTGGGGCAAGGAGGGGTTATCAGGCATCAAAAAGTGGAAAATAACTTTTCTTCTAGCCCTTTTCTTTTCTTGAATTATGACTGCGCTAGTGACGAGATCCTTTTAGCTTCTCTCCATTCCCTCATCCACGGCTCTGTTTTTCTCTTGCTGCTTCTTTGAAAGTTTGAGAGAGAAATATCAGGTGATGAAATCCTTAAGAATTAAAATGCTGCACCAGGACTCATTTTCAAAATTGGTAAATGACTTGATGTATGAAACAAATGAGCGATTGTTCTTTATGCTTCAATGGCTGGCAGCCAGGCATCAGAGCCTGGATGATTTCTCAGGGTTGCACTCAGAGACTGTCATTATTGCCCCTGCTCCTTTTCCCTCTGTCCATGGCTCTCTTGAATGCCACCACCAAAGAGAAGAATGCCACGCATGGCTTCCCCTGAGGCAGATTAGTAATCCTACACCTCACACGGGCTGGCAGAGGTGTTTTAAGAGCAGCCGCATTCTTTCCCAAAAGCCAAATATTTTATTACTGTATGGACCCGATCCTGCAATTTGAAAGCCTGTATCTGCTCAGTCCCTGGGTGATTCAAGGCAGCTTCTTTGGTTCAAGCATATATTTTGTTGCATTTTATTTATGAAGTTTTACATGTCAAAAGGAGATGGAAAGAGGAATTTCTCTAAGTTTCTGGATACACTGGCTGTGAATCTGCAGAAGTAAACTGCTTTAAAAAGTACGTGTAATACAAAATTGCTTTGACCCCGTTGCAGGCCTTGGTGTGATTGCTGAGACCAAGACAAAAAAAAATTATTCTGAGCCAAATTCTGCTCCAATGTAAATAAAACAGTTTAATTCAAAACAAAACTATAGTTACCCACAAAAACAAAAGTTGCAGCCGATGCTGGAAATTAGTGTAAAGTGATGCTGAAATCCGTAGGAAAAGATTGTTCCCTATTGCTTTTTTCTCAAGTCAGCGCCAAGTTTAGATTAGCTGATGATTTAACTGCTTTTGTCCATTCCCAGGTTGTTTCTAGGGATCTTGCACTGGGAAGGCAGAAATGGGCTGAGGCAGCAAAAGCCCTGGAAAGATGTAAGGTTTCCATGTAGGTGGTCTTGGGCTCTGGCAGATATCAAAGGAATTTGTGAGAGGAGTGCGCTGAATTCTCTGCTTTTTCGTTGCAGGCCATCCCTCATACCGCCCTCTCTCCTCCACGGGCTTGGGAAAAGCTCATGGAAATCCAGCACATTTGAGCACATTGCTATTGTCCCACGTAGAAATAACCCATGTGGCACAAATGGATTTTGGTCTTTTTTCTCCCCCTACCTCCTTTTGCCACATTAATTTCACATTTGATAAAAGATGCTGGAGATGGATAAGCAAAGCATTAAGCTTGGTTAGTGAGGTGGTAATTGGGCATGTGTGATGGCCAGAGTTAAGATCACAGGTAAATTCTCTGGAGATACTTTCTGGTCATTTGCTTGGTAGCACAAATCAGCTTTCCCAATAAACTTCTACTAAAAGGCTAGCAAAACATATAAAATCATAAAATTAAATTCAGTATTTTTTCTGATTACCTCTCATAAGACATTTGCCATAGTTAATTTTCCACAGGTTCAAAGGAACTGTACAATGTCATGTCTGGGCTAATTTCTAGTGACATAAACTACCAATTTTAGCTCTTAATGGAAATACAGAAAGGAACATAAAGGAGATTGGTATGTCCCCTGCAAAGTTAGTATGTTGAACTGATGGGGTGCTACATCTTCTACATACATTTTTACGTGTGCTTTATTATTTACATGGCTTGTTAATTAATTTTCCTAGTATGTATCAATTCCCTTGAGAAGGCCTTAATGGTGCTTGATCTTGAAAACAGTGAAACGGTGACACGGGAAGGTGGTAAATTATGACTATCAGGTCTTACAAGGCACAAGTTTTAACAACCATTCTACTGACTGAGGAAGGTACTAAACGGTGCTGGGATATCTTCCTTTGCTCACAGGTGATGGGGTTATCATCTATCTGCAGGAGGCAGAGCTCCCTCTCAGAACATAGCTCACATGAACCCTTTTGTCCTTACTGGTTTCTACTTGTGGGTTTTACACCTTCTTGTAAATTGTCACAGTCAAATTAAAATTCTTATTCTAAAAATGGGACAGAATGATACTTTCAGTACCACCTGTGCTAAAAAAGGCAAATTTTGTGTACACCGTAACCGATCAATTTTCTATGCTGTTATTTAAATATCTACCATTTAAAAATACATATATCTATGCCATAATTTGCACTAGTCTTGTTCTTCCATAATAGAATTCAGAAGGCACAGATTTATATTGTTATAGCTTTGCATAAACCAGACATGAAATAGTGACAAAATATGACTTAAATATATGAATAAAATAGGCCTCTGAAATATTTACTGTGATAATAAACTCTTTATAACCGTAACAGGAAAAAAGAAAAAAATCCTTCAAAGTGATCTCAGTCTTGTGCAGGAGGATTGTTCACGTGGAACGAGCCACACAAAACCCTCCCTTTTCTCTACCTGCTGAACTGGAGCTCCCCAAGGTTTAAGCGGGTGCAGGAAAGCTCCTTTTGCTGGGATGCAGGACTGGGAATTCCCCATGTGCAGTACCTGTAAGTCAGAACCGACCTGATAACCCCTACGATCCAGTGAGGGACCCGGCCTGTGCCAAAGCTGTTATATCAAAAACCAGAGAAGCAATTCTCACACGAGGTGGGATTCTGGTCTCTGAGCGCACAGATCCTAAGGAGCTCTCCTACTGAAAGGTTTCAGCCTCTGCTTAGGGCTGAAGCCACCAAAAATAAATAGGGTTGCAGAGCTGAGCTGGAGAGCTGAAAAGGCTTAAGGAGTAACTGCTGAGTGGACAGAACGTTTCTTCATGGGATGCCACCCGTCTCTGTGCCTCTCAGCACAGTCTGAGAGTATCAGAAGCGTTGCTGCTCCCATCAGCACAGATTGCATGGAAGGTAGAAGAAGAGTTGCTTTCCCATGTATTTTTAGTGTATATTGCCTCTCATCAGATTACTAACGTTATTTTTGTTTCTGTGGACATAACAAGTCTGCAGTTGGCTGCTACATAAATTGAAGTGCATGGAACCTAGCTTGCTACAATACTTTACAAAAATAAAAGTAATTCTACCGCAAATACTATACTTGAAAGCATTTCGTAATAAACTGTATAACTAATATCTTCAACGTCCGTAGGCAGGACGGTCTAATGGCTAGCACGCTCAGTTGGCAGTTACTCTGTTTTGATTCTGTCACTGACTTCCACACTCTTCTTTCACTTCTTCTGGCTGTGTCATGTGTTTCATCTCCTTTTCCACATATATAAAACAAAGCCACTATTTAGTTCAAAAAGCCAAATCTGAAAGCACCACTGTTTGCTGAGCGCTCTCCCATCTTTGAATGGAAGGAGTCACAGATGTGCACAGCATTATTCTTTTCATCTTCAAAGCATTCTTTCTGCATTTACAAATTAATCAATTTCCAGAGCAATATTTTCTTTTCTGGGCAGTATGATTAAAAATACTCTTAATAATTACAGAGAAAATTGCTCGTGTCCAACATGTCATTTGAAACAACATGATGTATACAGACATAATGTAACATATTTTCATTTGGATTGTAAAACATGCGCACCTTTGATGGTTTCTTCACACATTTGTTATATTGTATTTTTAATGTGCTCAGACTGCTTGTGTAATGGTGATTCTCCCCTTATATCCCCTCTTTCCCACATGTATGAAGTGTGCTTTGTAGTGACATTCATGAAGACCCCTGCTGTGGCTGAAACAGTGGAGTCCTGCTATTTAGAAGGAACTATTATTCCAGCAGCTGAAGTGTTTTCATAAAGAAGACTAGGAGGCAAGGCACTTTTTCTTTTCCAACAGAATAATAGGAAAGGAAATCCTTACTGGAGCCTATGATAGCACCTTGACAGAGAACCCTGTTCTAATACCTAGAGATAGTCTGTGGATGAGTAAAAACCTCTTTTGAAGCACGAGGACAATTCATCCACGCCATGAATTTCTCTTAAACAAACAAAACCCTCTGTACTTTCTACTGTTTACTCAAGAGAAAAAGGGGAATCTCCAAAGGGGGAAAAAAAGCCATAGGCCTCTAAACTAGGATTTAAGCAGACGTTAGGCAGCTAAATCCAGGACATAGCCCCAGATCCCCCACTGCTAAATGGCTATCTCATCCTGAAAGTGCTTAAAACTCACCAGTTTTATCCAGTCTGGATGAAACCCCCTGGCTGCCCCCCTGGCTCGGGCACCTCAGCTCCGGGGCAGCGGGGAGAGCCACGGCCGCACGCAGCATCGCCCGCTGGCCAGCTCGCCGGGGCTCCCCCCGAGCAGCAGGGACTCTCGCCTTGTCTTTCCCCCTTTCCTTAATTATTCAGGGGGAAGCATAGGTTTGGTACTTTATATTTTGGATGTTAGTCTAGAGTCAGGCACCTGAATGGCTAGTATTGCAGAACTTAACACTTTTTACTGGATGAAGCCTATGACTCACAGAGGAAAATCAAAACTTGACCAAATGTGCAATTTAAAACCTTTCAGGCTAAAGCTGAGATTGACTGCTACATTAAGTAAGTTTATAAACACTGAAATGGACACTTAAGTCTTAAATTGAAACTGAAACATTACAGAACTGGATTCAGCTCCCTTTAACCATGTTGCAGTGAATGTGGTCTATCAAATGATTTCTAAAGAGCTTGAGGGGATCTTTAAAAGTTATTGGCAGTAAAATAGATGCTATAATTCCATGCCTTGATAAATTTGAGTGAAACCAGCGTTTGCAGATGATGGTGCTAGACGCTTTGCAGGGTGAAGTTTGCTCTGCTTACAAAATAGGTTTAGCGTGAGCAGCCGCAGTCCCAGCTTTGCCGATTTGGTCTGCGGACATGCAGTAGGCTAACCTGAAAGAAAAACCCTTCAGCCTCTGTGGCGGATTGAGCATTTGCTTCTTCTCCATTCCGCAGAGGGTCCAATAAATCCTAACTCCATTGGTATTTCTGCACGGTGGCTTTGCCACTGCGAAACAAATGCCAACCTCACTCTCTTACCAAGGGCCACCTTCTTCCTCAACGAGCTCCCACGGCAATGGCTTCCTGCCCAGACCAAGATGTGACTTCGTGCATGAGTAGCATTAAGGTAGACTGTCGAGGCAATCACCAAATGGTGAAAAGAGCCTGACGCTGTCCAGTGATAGTGCCAAATGAGCGACCTAGAAGAGTCACTCTTCAGAAGCTCTTCTCTACCCACCAGCTGGAACGTGCTTGCACTGGGCTTTTTCTCTCAGCATGATTGCAAACAACATAGGAATAAAATGTATAATCAGTTTCCATCATTTTAGCGGGTTTTAAAAGGGTCATTGTTTCTGTTTCATGATGACATTGTGTCTGTGACAAGTTGATCTTGATCTGAGAGTATACTTCAGCTATAACATCATACTATAATAGTATACCATTCTATGCAGTTGAGAGTTATGAATTACAATACTTCCGAAACCACTACAGTATAGTTTTGATATTTATTAGTAATGCAAAAGAAATAGAAATAAAAAAGGAACAGGAATACCTCAAACATCAAAATTCGTTGACTACAGTATATAAATGGGGAGTGAAAGCAAATTTTCTTCATCCTAAAATTGGAGTATTACATCCTGAAAATTCTGCTAGCGATGTGTAAAAGCTCTTTTGTTTTCACTTACCAAACAGTTATTTGTATTACACTACTCAATACAAACGAAACTGAAATAATTAGTTACAAAATACAGCTTCCAAACATGTAATGTCGTACACTTTTAACATGCTCAACAATAAGCGTGCACAAGTGTACAATAAATCCCCTCCAAATACATCAATCCCAGTATACTCATCAGGATGATACGCTCTCCTTCATATAATGTCGCATTTTCCAATGCACTGGCTTGGATCTATACAAATGATTAAAGTTATAGTTTACCAAAAAATGGACTATAAAAAGAAACGCTTTCATTGTTTAGCTGTACCACCAGAATTCCCACAGACGCACTAGTGAATCTTTCAGATCTATTGTTCCATTGTTCACACAGCTAGATATAATTTCTTTTTCATTTTGTGGTTTGTAGTGCAGTTTAGTGTAATGAGATTGTAACAGGCCTAGAAATCATTGCAATTAAATTATGATACTGTTTTCCTTTTCTAACCCTTGCCCTCAGAAGATAATGGCACCATAACAGCAACTAGAGACTTGAACGGATATCATTTTATGTCATACCACTGAGCCGATTTTCATAACGTGGTGAGCTGACAGGCTTCCCTGAGGTAACACCTTCACAACAAATTTCACTGGGGAATCAGTTTTAAGGTTTTAGATATTTTACCTTCCTTTAACAATGCTGTGCTCATAGCAGGTTTATGTTTGATTTTCTAAGTGGCTTTTAATTTCCCCTATCTGTAACGCAGCTGTATTGCTCCTTTTTGTCCTTTCTTCTGCTTTTCTAGGCACTGTAAACGTCATTGAGTCCTTACCTCTCTTACTTTTGTAGCATTAGGACTTTCTTGTAGATTATCTCATTGACAGTAAGTTTTTTACTGCAGAAATAAAACTTTTGGATATGCTTTTTCATTTAATCCATTTAGTATTGGAAACCGTACAGACATATATGGAAATTGTTTTGGCATGAAAATCGTACACCATGGCAAGGTTTCACAGAATTATTTACCAACATTTGGACATCTTCAGGAGGTATAGAGTAAGCTAACATTGACATCTTATGGACACCACACCAATAGCGTTAAATTTGTCTCTAGTAAATGGAGAATTAGCATATTAGAACACTTCTCAGGCTCAAAAAGAATAACTTAACCATGGCAAAAGTGTTTTAAAATGAAGAATCTTGTCAATTTGTGCTAAAACTAAGCTGCGCTTTCCTAGTATTGTAACATATCTGCCAAAAAACCTACGTCTGCCAAAAACCCTGTGTGTGTGTGTGTGTGTGTGTGTGTGTACATTTTCTTACAACAATATCATATTTTGGAAGAGTTTGATGGATTAGGCATGACAAGGTCATGAGAAAACCTAAGGGATCCGTGTGAATTTTAAAGAGCAGAAAGAATCAGGGCTCATTTAAAGCATTAAAAAAGCCTATTGTCCTTAGTACTTTTTAAAGTCATTTTCCCTTCTATGCTTTTTGTTTGTTTGTTTTATAATTAAGCTACTACAAACCTTCTCTCTTCTACAGCCTGCAGCTATAGCACGCAGTTGTTTCAGTCAGATACAAGCTAAGCACCATGAGGCTGGGCAGGCACTTGCATTGGCAGTCTCTTCAACTCTACCGACATTGGCACTGGCAACTCAGGAGGGAGCACTTTTCACTCTGCTTTAATGCGGAACTGATATCTCAGCCTAATATTATGGTGTATTTTTGTGTTAGCACTAGTCTGCTTTAGCAGTTGGTGAGAAGACTCGCATGTGCACAGCTCACGCCTGTGAGCGGATCCACACGACAACCGCCCTGCACAAAGCCCCGTAAAGGACTGAGAGCAGAAGACACACCTTGTTAAATGCTTTGGGATATTTCAAGGCGAAAGGTGCTATGGGGTGCAATACGTTATTTTCCTTGTGTCTCTAGAGGAGCTTGAAATAACAGTGGCTTTCACTCATTGCACACTGCAGCATCTCCAGCACAGAAATCGAAGCCAATGAGGTGTAACATAATTTCACAATGTTCCTAACCACAGTACCCTGGCATCAGCATGAATAGACGTTGTATCTGTACCTAGATAAATATTAAGAACAGTTCAAATTATTGTGCTCTCATGTATTAGAAAAGCGTACAGATGGTGGCAGTCTGCAAACTAAATAACTAAAACTATATAAAATTGTCACAACAAATTAGAAGACGTAGCCTTGCTTTTTAATTACCGCAAGAGACTATCAATTACAGTGTTATCCTGACAACGATGTCCTGTACCCAGCTGGAGTACCGCTGGCATCAGCGGAGGACGCAGGCCGCAGTCGCAGGCGGCCGGTTGCTCCGCTGGGAGCGAGAGGGGCTTTACCCAAAACAGCAATGAGCGCAGCGCCCGCGCAGCAAGGGGGGGCCGGGGCGGCTCTCGGGTCGCCCCCTAAAACGCTGCAGGACCTCTCGGCCCGGGGCTCGGAGGCGTTCCCACCCGTGACTGCACCGCTTATTTTCCCAGGGCAGTTTCATCCCCGAGGAGCAGCGATGTCGCTCCGGGTGTCAGCGCCACGCCGCCGCCGCCCGCCGGCGCGGACCCGGGCCGCCGCCCGCCCCGGCCCTCCGCCGCTCTCCGCCGCCCTCCGCGCCCCCTCTTCCCGCGCCATCCCGCCGCCCGGGCCGCGCCGGAGGGGAGGAGCCGCCGCGGGGCCGCGGGCGGAGGCTGGAGGCGGCGAGAGGGAGCCGCCGCCGCCGCCGCCCGCCTGGCCGCGCTGCGCGGCGCGGCGCGGTGCGGCCCGGCCCGGCCCCGCCCCCGCGGGCCTGCCCCCGGCCTGCGCGGCGGAGCGGGCGGGTCGCCATGGCAACTGAGTGAGGCAGGCAGCAGGCCGCCGGCCCCCGCCGCCGCCGCCGCCGCGCCTCAGTGTGTGGCAGAGCGGGAGCCAGGCAGCCGCCGCCGCCGCCGGGGCAGGCCGGGAGCGCCGCGGCAGGATGGAGGACGGCTTCTCCAGCTACAGCAGCCTCTACGACACCTCCTCGCTGCTCCATTTCTGCAACGGTAAGGCCGCCGCCGCGGCTGCCCGGGTGTCGGCGGCCGGGGCCTGCGGCGGCTCCCGGCGGCCGCACCCGGCCCGGCCCGGCCCGGCCCGGCCCGCTCGGGGGGAGGCGGAGGCGGAGGCCGAGGGGAGGGGAGGAAGCTGCGCCGCCCGCCCCCGCCGTGCAGCGGGAGACCCGCCGGCCTTGCGGGACCGGTGTCTCCCCTCGGGAACTTCTCGTGCGCCGGGTTCACGGGCATATGTGCGTGGTGTGTGGGTGTGTTTTACATATCCGTATTTGTGTATTCATTGTTATGTGTTCGTATTTACATGTACACGCGCGCGCGCACGCCCGTATGCATGTGTGTGTGTATCTGCCTCCGTGAGGAGCTGGTACCACCAGAAGCGCTCAGCCGCCGCTGTGCGTGTCTCTGCTGCATGGGTGACATCTGTCCCCCCGTCCGTCCGCCCGCCCGTCCTTCCGCCCGCCTGTCCCATACCCAGGCACAGGACGCGCTGCGGGGCTGGGTCGCGCCGCGGAGGCGCCCGGGCCCGCGGGGCGCCTGTGTGCTGCTGCCCCGCGCGCCGGGCCGCGGCCGGGGCAGGTGTCCCTGCTGGCTGCGCCTGCCCTGCCTTCCTTCCCTGGCGGGGAACCCACCCGAGGGGTTCTTGGGGTTAAAAACCCTCTTTGGCATTAAGATAGTTGGTCTATAGTTACTGTCTGGTTTTTTTTTGTTTTGTTTTTGTTTCAGTAGGGTTTATTCGGGTGGTGGTGTGATGGCAGTGTGAGAGGCAGGCTGGCTGGCGGTGGCACTGTGGAAAAGGAAGAAGGAAGTGAGGAGTCTGCCAGTATCATCAGAGGGAATATTTGCAGGCTTGCCTTGCAGAAGATGTAGAATTATTTAGCTAGCCCTTATTAGCTGATATGTGGGGGGGAAAGACATCCGGCATCCTAAAAATACAGAGTTCTTCAATACAAACTTTAGAATCAAAATGAGGTATTTTGGGATTTTTGCTTTTAGCAGCAACATTGTGAGCGTTTGTAATGTTTCATAAAAATGAATTCGTGCATCTCTTTTTCCTCCAGTTTTTAGTAGTGGTCCAGCTTTCCACTGCTATCTGAACAGCTGGAGTCAGGTTAATATTAAATTGCTTTATGACAGCAACTGCATCAACATAGCTGCCTCTCCTCTTGGAAAAAAAAAATGAAGATGATAAATTTTACATGATTTTCTTTGTGATGTGGGTTATGGTTAACAGAAAATTCAAATACTTGTGGACCTTGAGATTGTGGGAGTGATTTTTCAGAACAGGAGGAATACTGCGTGTGAGCTGTGCATTGTGGTGTGATGCAGTATTTTCAGAGCTCTTTGAAAAAGAAAACTATGACTATGCACGGGGGCTGTACACTAATACCAGATGCCTGTTTTGCCTAAACTTAACAAATATTTTACTGCAAGTACTTTTAAAAAGGAAACATGTAGCAATTTATTTCAAAGTTTATACTCTAATCAGTTTTTAAGCAAGCTGTCTTCCTACCAAAATCTTTAGGTTTTGCTTTTGCAGTATTCGTGATAGTAGTACGCATCTGGGAACAGTGGGAGTAACAACACTCTTTCTGAGTAGTTTGAATAAACAGAGTATCTTGTGTCTGAGAACTGTTACTTATCTTGATTTTTGTAAGTCTGAACACAGCATTATGCATGATGTAAAAGTGCAGTATATATTTATGTCGTACCTACATAGGTTCTAAAATCTTAGTTAATCCTTGAGTATTATGTTCTAGAATGTAGCACTGAAGAGATCGCTTGAGTAGTTAAGTCATGCAGTCATAGCTAGTAAGCTCGAGAGAATGTTGTGAACTTGTATTATTCTGTATTTATGAAAGAAAGTTGTTTGATTCAGAAGCCTTTCAAGAGTTAGCCTTCAGAGAGGCTAAATTGTATGAGATGAATAAGAAGAAGAGAATTGGGCCTTTGAATACTGCCTAGAGGTGATCAGATATCTCACACAGACACACATGACCCATGAGGAAAAAAGTACAGATGGGGGATACCAGTGAGGGTTTTGAGGTTGAAAGAGGAAAAGGAAATTGCTTTGCAGGGAGGTGGAAAGCTCTGGCAAGTATGATGGGCAGTATGAAAGATGGGATGAAGTTGTGGGGAGGGTAGGCATAGAGAAAGCAAGTGATTGTGATTTGAAGAGGAATGTGACTTCAGAATACTAATTTTTATATTTTAGTATTATAGGTGAGGACATAATGGAATTTTTAATTGTCTTGGAGTGAAGAAACAATAAATACAAATGCAAAGGCAAAAATGTCTGTATGTATTATATTTGAAATGATCAGGACGCAAAGCCTGCCCTCCTGTAAGAATTACTGCAGATAACCTATAGGCTGCACATGTGAAAACACAGGTTCAGGGCAGCAAGCAAGCTGTTAACTGGGCACAAGGACTGCTGCAGCTTCTCCTGTTTCTCTGTCCCTTCTCCTTGCGCTGGGCAGGTGGCAGCCGTGCGAGGGCAGAGGATGCTGGAAGGGACGGAGATGAGCCTGTTGGCGGGGGAAGGAAGAGGAAGTGTAGGGCAGAAGTGCGGGGACAAATTTACCCCAACCCTCCCTCTCTCTCTAGAAAGGACGGCGGATTCAGGAGGGGAATTTGAGTCATTTTTTTCCTTTTCTCTACTCCTTCATATGCAGGTATAGTCTGCATGATTTTTCCAGTAAAGGACTTTCATAGCTTATAATGCATGAAAACATGATGAATGGTGAAAGAAGGGAGAGAAGAAAGAGGTGAGGAAAACATGCTCATTTTGAGTTGCATGTCTAAGAATCTAGGCCAGATATTTAGCACAGCTAGTTCAAAGACACCTACTTTCTTTCTGTAAAATACAACTGTATTTCACAGAGCATTAGGAGAGGGTTGGCATTTGAGAACCACTGTGTTAATGAATGCAAGTGTCAGTCAGAGATAGCATCAAAGCAAGAAATACAAACTTGCAGAGTGAATTTAGGCAAGTTGTTTCACTCTCATTGCCTTAGTTTCCTTGCTTGTAAACTCAGAGGAAGTACATACCTACTGTAGAGGAGGGTATGGCAATAATCTGAAATCTCCCTTTAGATTTTCTGAGGACCGTCTCTTCAGATGCCCAAAGTATTTTGCTAGCTGGTGTGCTTATAGCCTTTTGTTTCTTTGCTTTTTTTAACATAGGACACTAAAATAACTCCTGTTAATGTATGTCTGGGGATGATTCTCAACTTACATCTCACTTTCTAAGTAATGAAGACCATGGCTAGTTTTAGTTTGCATGTTGAACAGTAGGGCTTGGATAAAATTAATCATGCCTCATTCTAAATACCTGCTATCTCTAGTATTAATGTAACTTTTATATAATTCTGAAAGAAAGCCATTACATTCATCTACAATTAATCACTGTTTTAGTAATCTGTTCTCTAAATTGAAAGTAAAAGTAGCAGAATGCTAGTAAAGTAATATGGTATCCAGGGTTTTAGCGTCTGCTTAAGAATTGATAGAGAGAACGATGCTGGACATGAAACTGTAGAACAAGGCACATACCAGGCTTATATACAGTGCTCACCTTGCCTGCAGCTGATTTATTGAGCTGCAAGAGTGATCAGTAGTGATTACAGGCAGGTCAGGGAGGCATTTAGCATGTGGGCAGAGGTTCATGGATCCTTTAACCACAATTCCCTATCCGTTTGCAGTTGTAACTGTAATAAACGTGGTCTGCACTACACTAATGGCTGTGGGCATGGTTATTAGGTATGTAGGATATAAAGGATGAATTTTGTGCGAAGGAAGTGAGAATTTATCCTTGATTCATTTACAACTTGTAACACCTTTTCAATATTCTTCTCTTGGCTAGTCAGAACATTGTAACTGTCAAATGGTCATTTCTGCAACCGTGGATGCCTTGGCTGATGGAAACTTCACATTTAGAATATCTGGATGAAACAGTGAAAAGGTGTAAAAACATTTTTTTTTTCTAAATGAAACTGATTTCTTTTGTAAAGAATTCCATAATTTTAATTACAGTTCTACTTAATTGAATAGCTGAAATATAATTGCTAGTAGAAAAACTTAAGAGTTCCATAAAATTGTACAGTGATGTATATCTATTATATTGGCACTTATTTTTTTTTTTAAAGAAAGGCAGAATCAAAAAAAAACTTTTAAAAAGTAGCAGTCCCTTTTCCCTCCTTCCTCCCAAATAACTAAATTAAGATTTTTGCCAGGTAATAGTTTTGATAACTGTTAATGACCATTTCTTTGTTAAGTCATGCAAAGTATTGTATGAACTGGGTCACATATTAGTTTTGGTCAGCTGATTTCCAGTTCAAATGCTCCTGCTTCTGTAAACATCTCAGCATTACTGAAAATAAATTTAATATATGTACATTTTGTCCCTGACTCATCTACAGGTTGAGTGATGCCTTATCGGTAGGGAAGCAAACTCCGGGAACAGGAAATCGTTATGGACAGAATTGTTCTGACAGTCTTCTTTCCCACTTGACTCTCACACCTCCTCTCCCTAACTTCTGAAAATGCATCTAGTTACTCTCTTCTACAGCTGGACCAAAATCGCACAATATAGTGTGGATTAGGGAACTAACAATAGTACGCTGAGCCTTTTCATTTTTCAGGTCACTAGTTCAAATCTGTCAGGGGTTAGAGGAGAGTGTAATTTGTCTTCCTGTGATCGCTTCTTAGGCATAGTGCAAAATGAAATTGGATCTAGTTTGGCTCTCATTGGACAGATTAATACAATGTGTGAAGAAAAGATGTTGCAAACATGTTAATAGCATTATTCATGTTTGTTGTTTTTTCTCAGCAGCATATAACGACTGAGTAAGACGGACATACCAGACTTTCTCATGATTCATCTCTAGGCCTATTCTCTCCAGGGAAGCACCATGTTTTGAGCTCATGTGGAGAAACCTGCATGAAGTTTCTGTCTGTTTGGTAGAGCAGTAGATTTTATTAGCCAGAAATAGTTGGAGAGCATTTTTTCTTTCATCAGGATTTCATCTGGCTTTTACAATTGGACCCTTAAACGGTAGGCTGGATTGGGCTCTACGTTACATGTCTGTTTCTCACAGTTCTGAAACTACATAGAATGTAGGATGATTTTCGGTCAGATAATAATATTTGCTTCTGCTCCATGTAGAAGATTGTTTCTTGAGTTCCCAGCTTATTTCATAATTCGTTCTGTTACAACAAGAATGGTTTATTAATAAAAATAATATCTATAAGTTTCCAGAACTTGCACTTCCAGTTTTCTTGTATGGAAAAAACGGAGGGGTGGCATACAGAAACATAATTTTTTTGTTTGTATAGTAATTGACTGCAGAATAAATCAGTACACTATGAAATAAAAGTAACGTTTGCTATAATGGACACTTTCACAGTATAGGTTGTTAGACTCATTAAAGCTCAAACTATTATTTTTAATGAAACGCTATATAAATAAAATGAATTTGTTGCCCTATAATTAGCTGTTTCCCAATCATGAATTATTATAGCTTGTTTAGTCATGGATAGTGTTAATTGTAGTTGTTGGGATTTTGTTGTTTGGCTTATTTTTTTAACTAAACTTTTTAAAAGCAAATACAGGGAAAATAGAGACCAGACATGAGAATTCTTCAGTGTTAGTCGAGCCTCAATAACGAATCTGTGTCAGTGTTAGTGGTATGTAGAGAGAAACTACAAGTATCGAGTATTTTATCATGAATAAAACAACATACAGAATTATAAATTAAAGCATTGAGCTCTCAGCAGAAAAACATGCTTTATCTGATCTTCAAGGAGTTTTTTAAAATTTAATAGCCCTTTATAGAGCTGATAAAATGTGTTTTAAGTTCTAATTAAGAATACCAAAATTCATATTCTTTTACTGGATCTTAAACCACATGCAAACAATTCAAATCAGGATTAAAATTATAATAAATTATTGAAAAGTGAATGTTATGCCAGTCAGAGGCCTATATTATAATAGATTTTAGCGAGACTTTCCTCCTGTTTCTCCTTTTCTCAGAAATTCAAGTTGCAATTTTTCAAGTTGATGCTGTAGTTCTGTTGTCATGAGAAATTCTGCTAAGCCATAATGGAGATCTTGTCTTTTGATCCTTAAAATCTTAAGGAAGATGTGAGAGAATAAATAGGAAGATAGCTTGAAATACAGTATTATGAGACTATTTTTTTATTGGGGTGTTTGCTGTTTGCACACTAACTGCGCAACCATAACGTACTGTGCACCCTTAGAGGGAATACGGAGGGAACTTCGGATGATGCTGTTCATCTTCCATGAAACAAAATTTAAAATGCTCGTCCATTGCATAATTAAAATGTGGAAGTAGCTCCCTGAGGATTTTTGGGGAGATGGGGTGGGGATAATGATATGTTAACATGATTTCACTGAATTAATTCTTTGGGAAGTAATTAAGTGAGATTGCCCACACTCCATTACTTCCGAAGAGTAAAATCTGACATGGTCCATCATTTTTTTGTCTTGCTTTGAAATGACTGATTACTGAATAAGTATAATATACTTGTTTGAAAGCTGGTATTAAAGGTCTCTAATAACGTTATGGTCATTGTAGAACATAGATAGAAACATAGACGTGCCTTTTTGCGTTCTAAATCTGAAATAAACACCTCAAAGTGATAAAGATTTTGTATTTATTAATAGCATAGACACTATATTTGATTGTAAACTTATGTTAGTCTCTTGTAAACAGGAGAGAAGAAATATTCTGTGTTTTCAGGTGTGTGTTTTATAATCTATTGCAGGTCAATATATGAAACTTTTCTACTTGCTTGTAAGGGCTCCTTACAAGCCTAAGCTAGACTTTAAAATTCGAGGTTCCTGAGGAACAGAATGCACAAGCATATTTCAATATGTAAATAGGAAATAAGGAGAAATGATCATGATTTCAAGCTAGTAAAGGCAAATATTTTTTAACAAAAACACAAGCTTTATAAGAATCTTCTATCTTAGGGAAACGTGATGCTTTCAGTAATGCTCTCTTTTTCTTAAAACTATGGCAAACCCCACAAAACAAACAAACAGCTTTTGAGATTTCCAAGAGTAGCTATTGCAGGCAGAATTAGGGTGGCTGAGCAGTGATGGGTTAGGAATCAAGTCTAGAATTTCCCTGAGAATGTGGAAGGTTGTTCTAGCCTGAAGTCAGCAGCGTTAGGGACACCTGCTTGTTTGTTTGTTTGTTTGTTTGTTTTCCTTTTTCTTTCTGTCTTGGAAAAAAATCATTCTGAAACTCGAGAAAGATGCAGACAGACCATCAGTTTCACATTTATCCTGTGTTTACTAAGAGCAAATATTCCTTCCCCCTTCCCTATCCAGCATTTCCCAAACTACATTTTACACAGACAGACCTGTTACTCGCTAGAAAGAATCCTTCAAGTTCCCAAATGTCGGTACTACTTTAAATAGTCTGCGGGGTCCAGCAGATGGGTCTTCCCTCTGACCCGAGGTTGGCCAGTTGTGCTCAACTGGTTATGTGACATGGTTCTACCCAAAGACTTGTGCCCTGGCAGCGAACGGCATATGGGGTGTGAGTGAGGTCCGGTGCAAGATGGGTGGTCTGGTGAGGTTGCATGGGCCACGGGGGCAAAAGGGTCTTTATCTAAGCTGATAACAACCTCATGGGCATTAGCACTTCTGGAGACTCAGGCTAGTCTTTATTAGAGTCAGTATCTCCACGTTGGTGTTAAAGAATTGCTGTGGTTTTGCTTTATGTCTTCCCAAATATAGGCCAAAGTAGTAGGTCAGAAACAGCCAGGACTACTCTGCTCAACTAATCTGCAAAATCAGGCCATTTTTTTTAGGTTCCTAACTGTGAATTTTAACATTGAATTTAGGGAGCCCACGTCCATGGGGCATGGATATAAAACATAGATTAAAATAACTTATTCAGAGCGTAACACACTAAAACAGTTACTGTTCTGATTTGGGGCAGGTAAGAGTTGAAATCCTGGTGCTGTACAGAGGATAGGAGTTTGGCAGTTGGCTTCGAGTGCGATTTAAAACTGAAAATGCACCTGATCAAACTCTAACTGAGCCTAAAAAAAACTAAGATTCTTAGGAATATTGCCCCTCCTAGTGAAAATGTACACCACTGTAATTTAGTTAACTCTGCATTATGCTGAGTGCATGGAGGGGTGTGAGGATGGGAGTTTGGCCTTCTTCCTCCCTCTCCCTCCATCCCCCCTGCCCCCTTCTTTTTTAAGGCAGACAGCTTGTGTGTGTCATCCCTGCGGTGGCTGCATTTCAGTTTGGAAATAAGTAATTTCCTCTGTGTTCACATATTTTAATAAACTAATTAGGAATCCTTTGGGACAAAAGATTTTATACATATAATTTTAAAGTTAAGCATTTACATGTTTTGCAAGGCCAGAGGCCGTTCTCTACTGAGAAATGAGAAGAGATCTAATTTCAAAATTTAGGTTTTTGTTGTGTGGTATAGCAAACGTAGCTGGGCTCAGCAACCCATGTAGATAACACTTTCCTTGAACAGTATCCTGCAGGATCTGCAGCTGAAGGGCAGGATACTTTAAAAGAAGTATTAGTAAGATGCACTGGCTCCTAGATGCTGTATTTTAGTCGCTGTGTCTACATGAGCAGGAAATGCAGGACAATAGGAGTGAATCTAAAGCAAAGCAGTTGACACGGAGATCTTGGTATCCATATCTATGTGCATTTGGGGAGTTTTGCTATGGTCTAGCTGTAGTCTGATCCTGAATGCAGAGTAGCACTGAAGTGCTGCTGGTGCTACTGGATGCACTTCAAGAGCTACGCCGTGATGTAAACCAAAGAGCAGTAAGTGAGGATGACTAGTCCAAAAGCACCCTCCTCACCCAGACTGAAATGCTAACGTAGCTGGAGCCGGTAATTATAAATGTTCGTGGATGCTGGGGGTGGCTGCTGTGGCAGCTAGGGCCAGGGCCATTGGTGGTGTTTCTTTCTTTGAAAAAATGGTGTCTGCTCATCTCTGATCCCTTACCATAGTTCTTACTTTCTCCTTTGGGAAGGAGAAATAGGGTCTGGTACACCGCTCCTGAAAAGTTGCGTGCTGGTCGTTCCGTTCCCCGTTGTTTGAGAGTGGCCCGCCTGGCCATCCCTTCCCCTTTTCAGGCTGCAGTTGCACCTGCAGGTAAGCCAACGTCGCAGCGCCCCACTGTGCGAGGGGGGGTCCTGTTTGCTCTTCCCTCTCTTGCTCTGTGTGGTTTTATCCGCTGAACACTTGACAGACTAGCATGTTAAATTAGCTCTGACAAATTAACTTGACAGAAAAATCCATGTAGTTTGTGTGTGGTATTTTGGTTTTACTTCTGCTAAGTTAGTTTTTTGCCAGGTCAGAGAATTAAATCAGCTTCCAGAGGCAGCAGAAGATAAATAACAGGAATAATGGATGGGGCAGACAAAAGCAGGAGCTTTTAAATTGACTGATCATATCTTAGGGCACCACACCTTCGCTTTCGTCATTGCAGCTGCTTGTGGCACTATGTGCTGAATGACATCAATAAACTGATCCAGGTTAAAAGTGGTCCTTTTTTTAATTATTATTATTTTATTTATTGTGGTAAATGCAGTGGTGGAAGGCAAAGTTTTAAAACAATGTGTGAGGCAATTAAGGGGAGAGGCAGGCAGGTACTAAAAGACTGTAATAAAAAGGATTTTTTTTTTTCCTGCTACAGGCATGATTTATAATTGAATTAAAAGTTCATAGAGGTGGAAAATTATACATGCATCATAAATTTCATTTTCAATCCAGTTATCCATTCAAAGCACAATGGACTACCGTAAATTTTTTACTATTGAGATTCCTGCTTCTCTTTGGATATCCAGCTTTCATAGTTGCTTTCATGTTGTTGTTGTTGTTTTTCCTTCCCGGAAGCTATGAATCTCAATATTTTATAATTCTTCTTGTGTTCTTTACAGAATATGACATCACATTTGATTCATAAAAACATAATGGTTGGCCTCAGGCACACAGATGCAGTCAATTTTTTTTTTTTTTTATATACAGAGATTTTAATTGCATATCATATAGTTTTTCTTGTATTTGAAAACCTGTCTAACCATTTTTTCCAACTGTTTTGTGCTTTTGAGAAAGAACTGTTATCTCCATCAAAAGAACAATGAAGTCTTCTTTCTTAATGTTATATTGCCTTTCTGACGCAGTTTTGTAGGAAAAGGCATACCCTAAAGATAGAACATGAATTAATCAATAACAAACATCATCAGTGTGATGATGCAGCTCTGTTCTCACAGAATGAAATCTGGACTACTTTAAGTTAAGCATTCCACCTGACCACAGCAGACTTGGTGACATGGAAAGAGGGAGATCTGAAAGGTCTCTGCCCATCAACGAATTTAAGGATGACAGCTCCTCGAAGTGTATTTTTGTTATTGGTCCCGTGTAAGAAGACCTGGATTAAGGGCCTTAAACTGGAGAGAGCTGCTGTCTGTCCAGTTGGCGTCCTCCTCCTAGATTCCGTAAGGTTAAAGCAAACTTAAAGCAGCTCCACTGTTTCCTGCAAGGCTCTAGAGGAGTCTGCAAAGTCCAGAAACCGTTTGGTTGGATATTGGATTACTAACCTTGGTAGCTGTGACTCAGAATATGAGAGACTTATGTACATGTTGTTCCAGGAAGGTGTAACTTCAGGGTTTTCCTCCTTCCTAATTTTTATTTTTGAGTTTTTAATTTAAAAAATGTTTAGCCTTGGGGAGCTCTCTAAATCTAAGCCTTTTACTGCCTCCTGAATTTGACAGTTACTTCTCTTAGTTTAAGTCTCTAGGCGTGTGCAATGTGAAGGCTTTGAAGTAGCTGCTGCCTGGCTGAAGCCTCTCTGGGGGCAGGGAAAAGGAAAATAAAGTTAGTGCTTTTGCCTCCCCCCCCCCCCCCTTTTAGCATGTCTGTATTATAATGACATAAGACAAAACACAAGAGTAAGTGAAGCTACTGGCTTTTAGTAAATACGCTAAAAATTACAGAATTGCAAAGATTATGCATCTTCCATGGTTTGGTTTCAATTTTAAACAATCAGATTAAAATCAACAGTGCTGGAAATTGCTTGTATACTTCCCTCAAAACTGAAATACGTGTAGGCCACATTCTCTTGACTATTCCAGCAACCTTTTTCCAATCTGGATCCCTTAAAATGAAGTGTCTTGAGATAGTGGATTAGAAGTAGGACAAATACACTGGGGAGAGGAAAACAAAAATCTGTTGCAAACATCTCAGGCTTGGAGGAGGCTGATGAAGTGTTCTCAGCTCAGCTCTGTTTCAGAGCTCTCAGCTGTGGTGTGGAGTATTTCCTTCATCACAGAGATATTATTAACTAATATACATAGTATTTAAAAAATAGCAATATATTCTCATTACTTAGGTTAAACGGCTGTCTAGGTTAGTCTGCTGCAGAGACCCAAGAGGGCTGGGGTCCCATTTTACCTTTTGGTCTATGGCATAAATCTCTTGCAACAAGTAAAGTGGGTTACGTGGTTCTCTGCAGAGGTGCTATGATTGTTCACACCTCAGAGAGTTAATTTGAACAATTAGGTTCTGGGCTGAAAGAAGCAGCTTGCTAGGATTCAGTGTCAAAGTTGTTTAATCAATCCTTACTGATCCTTGATGTTCAACAGAGTGAAAACTGTTTTTGTAAGCCAATGAAAAATCACTGTTTATCTTAATTCTTGTCTTTGTTTTCATGACTTCTTTGCATTGTGGAAGCCTTACTATTATGGTAAATGTAGTAGTAATTTATTTATTTATTTAAGTAGATACTCGATTTATTTTATGCAGTAGTGCAGATGATCTGTGTTAGGTTCTTGTAGGTTCTTGTAATACCTTCTCTTTTCAGCTTTATAGATATTCAGTTTCTCTTTGCGTATAGCTGTTTGCAGACTAAAAATAAATGTTGAATCTGAACGATACTTTAAAATCATTCTGTACTGGAAAAGGCAATACTGTGACTTTCTTGACAAGTTGGGAACTTCTGTAGTTGTGAAATCTTTCCTCTCTTTTCCAGCTACTGCTAGGAAGAACTGACGTATTGTTGGCCTCATGAGTCCCCTCATACCTGTCCTTTGAGCTATGCTTAAGAGCTGCATACCATGCAGGTGGCATGGGCAGTCTGAGAGAAACAGTATTCATGTCCCCTTACAGATGAAAAGGGAAAATTGTTTCAGAGGACAGCCACATATATTTTGAAAGGCTCAGTTATCATATAGTACAATTTATAGGAGTTGCAGTCTCACTTTCATTGCTGTGGAAGTGGCAAAGTATAAGGCATTAAAATATAAGGTCAGTCCTTCAAGACTACTTCCAAGGCTTTTGATGCTATGAAATCTAGGAAGTCCCTTGGACCTTTGTAGCTACAAACCTTTGGTAACAAATTAACAGAGTTGAGCATTGTTAAAATGACTGTATTTTCCAGAATTTTACGTTACTTTTTTTCTTATATGATAAAAGTAGCAGCTTAAAAAAAAAAAAAAGCTTTTGACAGGCTTCCTCATGATAATTATATAGTCAAAAAATGCTGGAGGTTGGCAAGACATTAGAGATGAATAGTATGCAAGTTTGTATGCTTTTTTTTTTAAGCAACATTGTTGCACTGAAGATGAAACACTCTGAACCATTGTGTAGAGGTTTTAAAGTGGGAGAGAGTTGTATCCATTTGAACTAATACAAAGGAAGTTGGAGAAAGCTATTGGCACTTTTACTTCTACTTCAAAGTAACTCCTATGTGTAAGTAAGAAGTTCTTAATCCAACATATTATGTATACTATTTTAGAATTACGTGCATTAGCTTCCAATTACACACAGTCTCTTATGAGACTTTAAAATTAACTTTCTTGAATAACAATTTCTCTTGCACTGTATAATCTGAGCATTGACCATCCTGTGCTTTTCATCCAATTGAGGGCACAGGAAAAAATAGCTTCAATAGGAGATATTTGCTTGCAATATGCATCAAAGAGAAGGGGGAAGGGACAGAAGGGTGAAGCAGGGCTTTGACACATCTATAGTGTAAGATTTTTTTATGTAGTCCACAGGAAAATGAATTAGGAGGTGATATGTAGGAAGCATAAAAGAAAATACATGGTAGCCAGTATTCCTGTGAGATTTTTACAATGTTCAGCATCAAAGAGGGGTACTCATTCACCATCATAACGCTTCTCTGTCCCGCTCGCCAGGCTGCAAGTCTTTCAGAGTTCAGATATTGCAGCAGAGGTGTTAGATGCTAAAATAGCAGACTGTATTTCTACTGCATGTGCTTTAGCCTCTCACAGCTCTGATGTCGATTGAGCTTCATGTACGTGGTCTCCAGCCCCTTCTCCTCCTCCTGGCCTGTGTAGCCATTAGACCCACAGACTTACCAAGGGAATGCTGACGTAGGGTACATTTTACCTTCTAGCTGTTGCGATGGATGTAGGGAATGTATTTTCTGCTTTCTGCCTGCCTCTCTGTGGCTCACGGGCTGCGTGGAGGAAGCAGGAGGTGCAGAAGCTGAGCTGGGGGACTGAGGTAGCCACCAAAAAGCTCTGGAGAGGGAGGGTGAGAGTGGGTTCAGGCGGAGGCTGAGAGCTGGTGGGAGCAGGCACTTAGGCTGGGCAAGTCTGAGAAGGGATGCTAGGAAAGACTAGAAGGGAAAAATCAAAGCCTGGTGCTGAAACAAAATGAAGGGAGGTAGCAAAGTGACTAGGGTGACATGAGCAAGGAGCATGGTGCCAGCATTGGGGAGCGATGGACGCACCTCTGCAGGGTGGCCCTTCAGCGAAGGGGAAGCAGGAGCTGTTACGGAGCAAGAGACCACAGAGGCTGCGAACGCAATCCCTGAAGAAGTGGTATGGTGATAAGGACCAGGATGGAAAGCCCCTGGAGCGGGCAGGGGCTGCCCATGTGGGAACCCTGCACATGCAGTGCCGATTTCCTTGCTGCAGGGCGGCCGGGTGCCTGAGGAGCAGAGACTGCTGGAAAGGAGAACTCTGGCAAATGGTGGGAAGTGGAGGCAGGGAAAGGGCTGGATTATGAACCAGGTTGAGGGGCAGAAAGCTCCAGAATATGTATCGTGAAAGGAGAGCAGAGTCTATAAGGAAAGGCAACGTTCTTGGATCTTGTCCTTACTCTGCTATAAGCAGTTATCTGTGACACCGGATATTTCATTGCCTTCTGGTACTGATCTACAGAGGCTAATGCGGTTTATTGCTGTCAGTCATTTCTGTGGCTGAAGTAGTAGACACAATGTTACAAGCCCTATGGTAAAACTAAGACAATTGTTAGGCTTTTTTTTAAGCACTCAGAAGTTGAAACCTTAGAATTAAGGCCGCACAATGAAGCTTAAAGTACAACTGTTTTATTTGTGTGTTAACAACATTCTTTAATTACTTCATCACCTCCCTTTTTTTTTTTTTATAGGAGCTGTGCCTCATTCATTGCATGAGATAGAGCTTTTTTTCCATCTTTCATAAGTCTAAAGACTTCCAAGTTCAATCTGTTGCTCAGCTACTGCCTGCGGAATTCATTTTTCTGTGTTGTGTTAGAGAAATTTTCTATATCTGAGTGTTTTGGGGGGGGTGAGTCTCATCACTGAAAAAATCCTTAGACACTTGGACCTAGCTAATCTGTGTTCAAGACTGCTTTTCAGATGTACCTGTCTGAATCTTAATTAAAACTGTAATGTTAACTGGTTCCCTGGCACGTTTTGAGAGTGCTGTTTGACTTCTGAAGTCCTGGCCTACCAGGAAAAAAAGAAAAAGGGAAGAAGGAGGGATCAAAAGAGGAAGGGGGGGGGGGGGAAGAAACAAGCTCATGAGAGAGAACCCTGAAAACATGAACAGTTTACACTCAGAAAGGCACGGCCACATGAATTTATCTGTATAGTTGATTGCAGGGGTCCAATTTATGCCAGGTCCACCCACATCCTGTATAGCAGTATTAGCCTTAAGGCTTTGTCTTTACCTGTAGGATCTAATTTATGGTGAGTTTGAAGCTCCAAGGCCACGAAGGTGACAAGAGCGTTAGCAGCCAGACTTTTTGCCTGTTTTGTTGTCGCTAATAGGTGAATTAGAAGATGGCATTTGGAAAAGGATTTGATCCAAGGAGCTGATCACAGCGTATTTTTAAGCCCTTTTTTACAAATGTGAAAGCTATAAAATAGATTGTCCCTGTCTCCTCTTCCTCCCCACCTCCATGAGAACTTGATTTTTTTTTATTAAAATATGCTGTGTGCATGTTACTGTAGCATATTGAAGAGCCACAGAGGATGGGTCATACCGTGGGTACGACCTCGTCGCTCTCGCGGGGCGGTAGCAGCACATTGACGTGAGGTCTGAGGCTGGCATCGTGGCTAGGGGAAATTTGTGACAGTAAAAATAAGATATGATCTCATGCTAGGGAATACAGCTTAAAATAAAATAAGAATGCAGATTGTCTTTAAATAGAGAGGTTGCATTTTAAACCAAATAGTTTTTACGATGCATGCTTCTCTGCTTTCTGGAAAATAACGTGAAACTGTTGTGGAGGTGTTATTCTTTTACTTCTTTTACTTTTTTTTTTTACTTTTTTTTTTTTACTTCTTTTGTTTTGTTTTTTGTTTTACTAGAGAGGAAAGGGATTCTCTCTTCCTTCTTTGGATCCTGAAAGCCCTGAAACGATTCCTCTTCCTGGCTGATATCAAGCTATCCAGTATGCCACCAAATGCAGTATTTGTGGCCATATTTGAGTCACTGCCATGGGCAGTTGGTTCTTTCTGCATTAATCTCAGTATAGATTTTTTCTCTGGAGAGTGCAAATGTGTGATCATAAGATTTTACAATAAAAAATTTGTTTAGCATAAATCATTGTTTTATTATTTATCAAATAGCTTTAAATGATAATTTTGATATTGGTAAGAGTTAAACGGAAGGAAGAGTTAACCCTGATTGGAGATGAACACTGATAATATGGGAAAAATTCCAGTTTGCAGACTTTCCCTGTTTTTTTGTCTCTTCCCCCCCCCCCCCCAAGCAAGACTGCCATTAGTTAATTCAAGTACTTCTGACAAATACTAGATTAACTGTCAAAAGTGAGAAAAGTGTACATTACTGTGAAAGGCAGTACTGAACAAGACAAGCTTTAAAAGAAGACTTAAAATAGTTTTCTAAAATTGAGATAATTTTTTACCTTTAAATATTTAAGTTGTAATTTGATTTTTGTGACAACCTATAATGAAGCCTATTTTTATACTGCACTAATTTTAGTAAATAAAATATTCAAGAGGTACAGAGTTCTAAAGAAAATTCGGACCACTGCCCTAAGTGAAGTTGTTAGCTAAGAACAAAAAACTAGAGCTTACAAAAGTGATAAATCAGCTTTTGATGTCAGGAACCCCTTCTGCAGGTGTGGGAAGAGTGTTTTACTCCTCTCATCTTACATAATTTAGCTCAAGTCTATAAATAACAATTTGAAAAGTTGATAAGCTTGAAATATGGGAAAAGTGGAATTTTGGAGGGTTTCATATCTTATGGAAAAAAACTATTTTAGGCTGAGATTTTTAAATTCTCAAAGGACATAGTTATGAAAAATAACAAAACATGAATTAGTTCAAATTGATAAATAAATTTCTTGCTATTTATGTATTCTCAGTTTCAACAAATCTTTAATTTTTTAAATGGAAATATATCTTACTTGCTTACATGTTTCTGAAATTTAACATAATTTTTTAATTTTTTAAAACTTTTGGCATGCATGATTATAATTTTTATTAAAATGCAGATTATAAGAAATTATAGGTAAAAGTTAATGTTCCAGTAAATGCCAGTATCAGTTGCTGCTCTAATATCTAATGTGGAAGTTGGAAAGCTGAAGAAATGTATGCTAACCTGAATAGCTGCTTAAATGCTTATGCAGTGCTTTCTCTAATGTACTGTCAAGGCTATATTTTATTTGCTGATCAACTAATGGCTGATATGTCTTAATGGCTCCTTGCTAGTAAGAATCAACTTTCCTTTAGGAAAATATCTAAAAAGTGCATAAAGAAGATAAAATTAAGATTGGTCTGTAGAGCACAATCACAGGATGATGTCACTAACTTTTAAGAGATATTTTAAATCAGATTTCTTGCCTTTTAAATCTGTCCTGACAGCAGCTGAAAGCAGACCTCTTTCTGCTTTACTCACATAAGACGTAGTTGGAGAAGCTGGTTGAGGCATCCGCTTTTTAAAGGCAGTGAAAATATACTGAAGTATGTACTGATAAAGTTTCCAAGAAAATGCACTCTCCGTACCAGTTTCTGGAGTTTATTTGTACATTGTTTAAAACCCATTTAGCCAAGCAAATCTTGCATCTAACTTGGTTATTTTTGTCTAACAGTGCCAAACAAAAGCTAAAGTCTTATTAGCGTACATCATATGACAAATCTGAATTCGTTCTTTACTGCCTTCTGTAAGATGACTTGAAAATTTGTCAATAAATACGATATGGAGATCAGAATTAGTGTAAATGTTTTACTCTCCTCCCACATTCGGCAATGTGCTTTCATTCTCTTAAGACTGTAGTACAGGCATGTTCCTCAGAATATCAATGAGAATATAAAATAATAAAACATAGCTACCCTCCCCCAAGCTCTTCTGCTCTGAGAGCTCTCCTTAATTACCCTGCTATTTCCTTTCCTTACAAGTTACTGTTATGCTGTTTCTTCAGTTTTTTAACTCTAGGCAGATCATCTGGTGCCACGTGTCTCAAGCTACTATCCTTATATTTTGCTCCTGCTGCAGAAGGTCATCTTTACTCTTGCAGCTTCTATTTGCAATGGTCTGTTGTTGTGGGGACTCCTCCCAGGAGAACATAGAGGAGTGATAATTTGTCAAAACGTTTCCTATCGATTTCTGCTCAACAGAGCCAGCACAGGAGCTCTAAACCATAAAGCATTTACATTGCTAGACCTTTTCTGAGGAAAGTCACTTTAATTTGTTGATGTAGAGAAAATTTCTTCCATCTTTCACTTGAACACTACTGAGGAAGATAATTTTTAGCCAGCTGATTTCCAAATAAAATCTTACCTATCATCTGCTGCCATAAAGCAGGAAGCTTCTGGTTATAGCTTGCCAGCTACAGGCAGGTCAAGGACGCGTTCTTGTAATTTTGGTAGGGTGATTGCTGACTAATTAGTCATGAGGACTTTTGGAGAATTTTCTGCTAAGAGCATTTTCTTCTTTCCCATTTTGTTAATGAATACAGGGCACGCAGCTGTGAGGTTCTCAGTGATGCTTGCTGTTATGGATTGCCTTTCTTTCAAATTCGGCTTCTAATTTTAGGAAATTACATTCCTTTTTTTTTTTTTTTTTTTTTAACTTTCTAATGGTAGAACTGTAAAAGGACAAGTTATTCCTCAGTGAATGCTGTGGAATATGATAATATACTTTTATAAATCCTAGGACTACAATAGCTAGCTATACTAGACAAGGGAAAATACTGTTCACAAGTATGTCTGTAGTCCTTATAAAGCAAATGAACAAATATTTGGATAACAAAAATTTTGTAAAGTCTCTTCTCTGTTACTATAGTCTCTTCTGGATCACCTGTCTCATGGGTTCCTGGTACAATTCAGGGGAGGACATTAGGCAGATGTGTGGGATAGTGCTGTTGTCTTCCCATTTCCTCCCACACATCCATACCTTCTGAGGACGTGGTACAACTAATCTGGTCTATTCAGATTACTTGCTGTGAGATGCACCTGATTGTACGGAACTAGGGCATCACCTTGCAATGCTAATGGTTCTTATCTAAAGTATATGCATTAGAATAGGGATTGAACTGAAAAGTTGTCCTACCTGTTCAGAGGCTGTATGCAGATATGAGTATATAAACTCATAGACAGGTGTGACATTGTTCCTATGGCTATCAAGTTTAAAGAGAGATATGATTTCTTGCTCCTCACAATTAGAGCTTTGCAGATCAAAAAAGATACACGATACTTGCACTTTTATCTGATTATACGTTTTTACAACAAACTGCAATTAGAGGATTTGGCATTGGAAAGCCCATTCCTTAGCATGTGGCTGGCAACCGGTTTTGCTTTCTGAAACTTCATATAAAGCAAAGCAGATTCGATATAAACTATAGTTAAATATTTTTGTGTATTTTTTCCCTAACCACCCAAAACAACAAGATTATATGGGATAACACTGTTTTGGGCTTTAAGTCCACTTGCTTTTCACAGTGGAAAGCACTAATCTGGTCAAATCGGGGTCTAGCAGAGCAGACCAGTGTACACCGGACTTCATGATAAGCTGTTGCACATATGTGCAGTCAGTGTCTCCTGGAGACAAGCCTGAAAAGCTACAGTTTTTCAGGTATAGTATAATGTTTTGCATTAGAAAAGTGGATGCGGGAGAAAGAGAATAGTTAGTCTATGCAATAGGGTTGACACTAATCTTTTGAACAAAGGAGCTTGGCATTGTGTTGTCAAAGGAAACTAAACTGCTGTTTTATTTTCCCATTGTTCTGTGGCACAGAGAGTCTTTTGGTCTGCAAATGACTGCTGACATTATGCCATAAAAACAGCCACAAGTAGAATACTTGGTACTTTCCTGATTTTGCATCTAAGCCTGGCAACTGTGTCATGGCTGCATTCCACTGCTCATGTGCCACAGCAAATTGCTCACGTTCATTTTGTGAGATGTTTTATGTTTTAAACCTTGGATTTTGATGGTTGCCTTTCCTCCTAATTCTCCTTTTTAGCACTTTCTTAATGTCAGTTCAGACTCAGGCTATATCTATGAAATAGGTTTTATGGCTGACTTTTGTGCCTTAGACTCAGAGGCACATTAAATGACCCAAGAAGGGAGGGCAGGGTTTAAAGAAGTGGGAAATGCCTGCCATATAGGGTTTCTTTCTGCACTATTAGAGTTTCCAGCTAAGCAGATGGCGCTGAGAGAGGTGAAACAGAGAGATCGTTTGACAGCCAGTGTTGCCCTGACTCCCAGGGAGCCTAGAGGAATTAGTTCAATGACTCAATTAGTTGCATGCAATCTCTGTGATAACTTGGGCTGGAGAAGAGAGGCTGCCAAATGTGTGCCAAGTGACATGTGCAACATCTGACTGTCCTGCAAAGTTAAGGGAACTGTTGAAAACCTGCACAGATGGAAAAAATGTTGTGGAAGGGCAAAATGTAGGATCTTCAGTATTCTTAATTGCTTGCTAGTAGCTAGCAATGCTAACTACTGCACCAAATTCAGCCTGTTATTCTCCCTATCTAAACTCAACTGTAGGATTTGGCTTTTTGTTTTAATAAATGCTGTTCTTAATTTTCTGTTTCTGGCGTTATGGGCTTTTTCAGCAGCTGTTATCTTCTGACATATAGTAGGCTGCATGCCGGGGCAGAGAATTCCTTTTTGTTCAGGTGCATATTTCATACAGTTCTAGTAGTGGTGCTGAATTAATATTGATTTCCAAGGAATGTAAATACTTATGTCCATTAATTTCAAGAGAAATGCAGAAAGTGATGTACTTACTGATATCGCTCGATGATGGAAAGTATTACTGCCAGTTGATCTCAGGTCAGGCCTTTTGGTATAGCCTACAAAACAGTGCCCCAAGAAAGGCATCTCTGGGTGCAGGTGATACTACACTTTCACTACCATCCTTTGCCATGTTTTCCATCATTTGGAAAATCTTTAATTTTTGCCAAGGACACTGTTGGAATTTGCCATCCTCAAAGGGTTTAGATTTTCTTTTCTGATATCCTGGACAGTATGTAAATTTGATGACTAGGACTGCAAGATGGTGCTTTTAATCACTATTGTAATAGCGTCTAGCAACCACATCCCCATTGTGCAAGGTATTTTATAAACTTGCTATGTACAGAATATATCCTGAAAAGTTTTGGCGGTATTTCATATACAGATTAATCCTATTAATTGTTACTGCAAAGAGGCAATGCAGACTGAGTAAAGTCAGGTTTGCTTGCCAGTCTTTCCAGAATCAGTACATAATGTTTCCACTACTTAATCAGCTGTCACGGTCTGAGTTGGACAAGATAGTCTCAGAATTAATGTCTGCGTAGGGCAAAGGTGAAATGTGTTAAATAAGCACCAGAGTTTGTTTAATGAAGTAATTTTTGGAGGCGGGGGGAAGGGGAATGCGAATGCTAAGTCCTTTTTTTTTTTTTTTTTTTTTAACTTTAGTATTAATTTTAATAGAGTAAGTGAACAATATTTATACTGCTTACTCATCTTGAAAATTTGTAGATATTTGGCAATGCAAAACTAGATGCAGATAGTTTCCTTTTAGTTTGCTTTATTCTGAGAGTTCCTTTATTTCCTAAATCATTAATTTACAGTTTAGCTTTTCCAGTCGGTAAAAAACAGAGAAAGTAGTATATATTTTAATGTGCTCTCTAAGTAGTAATATATGTCATTTTCCTTTACCCTACACACAATAAAATAATATTTAAATCATGCTTACTTGTAAGCAGTATACACATCCTCTTCTTGGCTCTCTTTCAGATGTTTCTTCACATTTGGCTAAGTTCAAGTAATAAGATGCTGAAAAGCTGGAAGATGCTCTGGAAGCAGATTAATCATCTGACTCAGTATTGTCTTCTAGTTTGCCGCAGGAAATCTTTCCAATCTATGAGATCATGGATTAGCTGGTTGGAAAATTGAAAGAGAGGCATGAAGAACATTCCCTTTTTTTTGCTGTATTCTCTTTGAAACCTGGAGAATCTCAGCAAAGCATTAATTGAGAAATGACTGTTCTTTCCAAGCTTTGCCACAAATGTGTGTTGCGATGAAAAACCAGGCATCTCAATTGGAACTTCCTGACTGTATCTAAATTTGGACATTGTAGGTGGCATTTATCTCACCAGATGTAGATGTTTATGTTTAAGATAGTGATGTAGGCTTTCATTATATTTCATGGAAAGAAACGAACGCTTGTAGAACGTGATTCATTTCAGATTTCTAAAGTCAAGTTGCATAAATTTCATTTTAAAAGTATGTTTCCTTCCTTCTGATTAAAAAAGAGGCAATGACAAATTCTAACATAGACGCTATCAGTGTAGGTGATCTGAAGTCTGTGCTAGCTGTCCGTGGGCAAAAATGGTGGTCATGACTGCTGAGTAGATCCAATGCGCAGCAGATAATGCTTCAAAGCAAACTGTTAGGATCTATAGTCTCCTTTATATACCTTTCAAGACAGTGAGCACCTGTGGTTTCATGACAGCTAGATTGTAAAGCTGTCACCAATCTAAATATACTGGCACTGTTAAAAATTGTTAATGTTATTGTATCTACAGACACAAAAAGTAACAAGTATTGGCATAGTGATTCTCTTATTGTACTGTGAAGCTATGCAGTAAAGTTTATGTGTTATTACAGTGTATTTCTAACCATTCGGATTTCTTTTAAAAGTACACTTTGTATTTCCTTGGATTTGCATGAAGCATTTTGAGGTCTTTACGTTGTTACTGTCAAGAGCTTTTCTCTAAGTTACTGTAACTGGAACTGTAAAATCAAAACACTCTTGCACTCCAGCTGCCATGAGAGTAAGTTCATGGACAAAATGAGCCAAAATTTAGCCCCAGACTCCACCCTCCAAAGCCAAGGCACTTCTTTGCCTCTTGATACTGCACAGCCACCCCGCTCGGTACCTGCTGTGCTCCTGTCACAGCTGCGTTTTGTGAGTTATTTGAGAATGTGTTTTATGTGTGAGAAAATGTATAACTATATGCTATAAAAAGTTAAGTCACTTTAAATTTAATATTGGCTTGGGAACAATAAGAAGAAGATGGGTCTACTCCAGGTCTACATCACCTTACAAATATTTATTAAAGATTTCCTTACACGTTTTCTTCTTTACTGTGAAGATGACCTTTATCCTGCAGAAGTAAATCATAATTTAGACTAACAGTATAGCTTTTTGTCTTGTGGGCAGACTAGATAGTCTGTTATGACTATTTTTTATTGTTTGTCTGGTTAGTTTATATAATTTTTTTTTTTTTGTCAACGTACCACTTTGCTTGTTTATGTGTGTTTAAGTTGTAACTTTATTGTTTAGTGTATTCTGATCTAATGATCCTGGCTGCAAGAACATTTCATCCTCCACTAACTGAATGTTACTGAAAGCTGGTAGAAACTTTCTTCTCTTCTGCATGCTTGGAAGGGAACTGGATCCAGCAAGATAATAGCTATAAAAATAAAATAAAATAAAAATTGCTGTAAAAAAAGCAAATTGTAAGCTGCAGCAAGAATGAGAGTCCTTCACATAGAAGGAGCAGGATGGGTGTTGGCAGGGGAAGGTGTCACGAGCCCGGAGGACGGGTTTGCTGCTGCTTTTTCAGCAGGGAAAGGAGGGGAAGAGAGACAGTGACCGCTGGGATGTGGGGGGAAAAATAGAGGTGTACATCATGATAACTATTAGGAGGAACAGTTTCATAAGGGACTGTAAATAAACCTAGTGGCACTGATTTACTATTTGAAGCTTTGTATTTGAGAAAAATTAAAGTTTCTTTACCCTTAAAAGTTGACGAAATTGATACTTTAGTGAAGGTGTTTTCTTTTCTAACAAGCAGCAGATCATTTTAACACCAACTGATTTTTTTGTCTCCCCCCCCCCCCCCTTGGATTTCCTTCTGTGCCCTGGTCTTGGGAGTTGATTTTTTTTTTTGACTTATTTCAGAAGGAAAGTATGGCATGCCATACTGAATTTGGCAGACTGGTAGACATTTGAATTCAGCCTGTGTTGGTCAAATCAAGCTTTTGATTTGGTTGCCTATTGTCCAGTATGCTAATCCATGTTATTTCCAGCTGAGTTAAAGTGTAAAGTCATTAGAGCAGCGTGGGCCTTTTGTTTGCACAAGGAAAGGTTAAGTTCAACAGGCAGCTCATACTGCTGCCAACATGTCTGCTAATCTTATTTTTGGGATTAATTACCTGTAACAGCTGCAGTACAGATTTCTGTTGCTGAACAGAATTGTGATTAAGCCAAAGTTTGGAAAGCACTGAGATTGTGTCATGGGGAAAGTTGTTCAGCATTTTTCAGGAACTCAAGTTTTGGTTTAGTTTGTCAGAACTGGATACTTATTACCATTATGTTCAGCATAAAATCTTTAATATGTGGATAATGTGGATATTTTAGATATACTCTGAAAACCCCATAACAGAAATAACAAGTAACTTAAACTATATTAGCCTGTAACTAGTTTATGGACTGTCAGTATTCCTATATCTTTGTTTTTGAGTTGTTTCTAGTTCAGCTTTTGGTAACAGCAGATAGTTGTTGGGGATGTGGGGGATAAGGAAGCCAAAAGTAACTCGTGAACAGGTTTTGAAAACAACTAGTATTCGGATGGATTAGAGACAAATAAATTTTTTTTTCTTATTGTTATTTTAAATGCAAATTTTCCCACTGAGAAATTTTCTAATTAAAAATTTGGATATTGTAAACATTGTTGGACATGATTTTAAATGCATTCAGATGCTGAAACTGTTGTTTTCTTGTTGGAGCACTTACTTTGTTTTAAAATTCGACACTATTATGCACAATCCATTTAACTTTCATTGTAAGTCCTCATGCCTATGAGTGGAAAACTTTGATGTGGAATGGAAGAGAATTAGGTACACAAGAAACGAAAACAAATACGAGTTTCTTTGAAAAGAGACACTGACTTTAACAGTCAGAAGAAACGTGTGTAATGGACTCACTTTAGGAATGAGAGAGAAGTAAATTATGATCATAGATATTAGCTGTATAAGTATCCATTTTTGTAAAGTGTAATTTATTAACTCTTCAGATGAAAGCTATAATACAGTCATCACTAGCTTATCATTACTTAAAATGATCCAGTAGGTTAACACCCAACTTTTTGTTAATTTCAAATGTAGCTAGTTAAATAAAACCTTGTAATTCTCTTTAAAACTGTAAGTTTTTTTTTTTCCTTGTAGATATTAGCTTTGACATCTTTGGCATTGTTTTTGTCCTATTTTATTCTGTTTTTTCCTTAACTTAATATTGTAAGAAATTATGATGTTTCTATTTGATAGGAAATGGAGTGGAACGAAAGTACCCATTTAGGAAAAATATTCTCATTACTAGTTTTGGGTGGAAAGAATGCATAGTCCTCATCAGTGACTTACAGACTTTAAACTTCTGTGGATTGCTTCTGAATAACTGGCGAGTTGTGTACAAAGTAATGACTCTCTAAAACTTTGCAGGCTAGGGGTGCAATTTTCAAGGAATTCTGAACGTCTTTAACTTTTCTATTTCAGTCAGCAGGAGTGTTTACGTACCAAGTTACTCATGTACATTAGGGCTTACCAAATTATGTTAATATCTTTGCTCCAGTTTGTGGGCATGAAAAATGTATACCCATCTATTGCTTATATATCTCTAATGTACGCTTCCTATCACATATATGAGAAAGAAAATCTAGAAAGGTATGCAGAACATCAGAAAGTGTAGCTCTTTATTTTCTGGCACTGGTAAACATTCAGATCTAGAGGAAGAGTAAATCATTGAATTGCGATGACTTGATCACTCGAGTTTGATACACAAGGATAATTGACTGTGGGGTTTGATTAGCAGACCTGAAGGAAACTTCCTACTTTTTGCCATTTTATTTGCTCTTTATCCCTCCCCACTTCCCCAATATCTCTTCCCTTTAATCACTTAAACTTTCCTCTTTAGAGGTCATCAGGTGTGCAAAAGCCTTTTTACCTACAATCATTTATATAAGGTGTTTCTTTATGATTCTACATTGTGTATTGATGTATTTTTTTCTGCCGTTTCACTTAGATGACAGTGCCTCTGCTGCAAGCAGTATGGAGGTAACAGATCGCATTGCTTCTCTGGAGCAGCGTGTGCAGATGCAGGAAGATGACATCCAGCTGCTTAAATCTGCCCTTGCTGATGTGGTTCGACGCTTGAATATTACAGAGGAACAACAGGCCATGCAAAACAAGAAAGGACCTACCAAAGGTTTGCATTTCAGATATATGTAAAATTAGGTATTGCATTTCAAGGAACATTGTATATATTACAGTAGGTCATTGTTTATATCTTTTGAAATGCTCAAAATCATCAAATAAAACTCAAAAATAAAATTTGAAATTTAACCTGTTAAAGAGAACATATAAAAATCCAAGTAGTTTAACTTGTGAGCTCTCCAAAGTTCCCATGACTCAGTAAAGCATTTATATATTCTTATATTCTGAAGCTCCTTTCTGCATTTAACCATGGCTACCATTTCCTGACTTTTGTTCAAAGTTAGTGTATAAATGCTTTGGGGAACCTATCATCTTCTATGGGTGAAAACGGTAAGAGCTTTTTAATTGAAAAAAATAATTAAGTTTACATTTAGGTAAAATTTAAGTTTATTTTAAGAAAAAATGGCTCAAGTGTCTTTGGATATGCCTACCCCATTTGAAGACAAGGAGCTGTGAGCTAGCTGAAGGGCGTATGTCCATGGAGATGATGCAACACCAGCCACTCAGGTACTCAAGAGAGATACACCTACGGTTGTGTGCTTGACTTAGCTGTACCACAGCAGGTCCCAGGGCCAGCTAGGTGGCAGATGTGACAGATGTCACCGCTCCACAGTGTGTCTTGTGGACACATGCCGCAGAGTGCGCGCTCCTGGTCCTTGTTCTACAGGAATGGGTGTATTTGTATGCAAATCAGAAAAGTTTGAGTTGGGCATCAACCACTTCACAGTAGCAAAGGCTTATTGGAATCCAGCTGATAAGATTTCATGTAGTACATGATTCTGTAAAAGCATAGAAAACTATCTGTGTGCACCTTAGCAGAAGCGCATAAAGTATATTTGGATAGTCTTAGGAGTAATAGTTATAGCAAGCTAGATGTGGAAAGAAAGTCTGGTTGAGTTCGTAGACTCTTTAATGTCTAAATTATGGAATGTGTTTCTTTGAGGTCCTAATAGATATTAACTAAGACTAAATTTTTAATTTATTTTGGAAGGATGATATGTAATTATGTAATTATGGATTCATAATTTTCTAAGACTTCTTTTCAGGTGGGTTATATGTTTGTGACTGTGTCGCATTTATTTTTAGGCATTGATTTAATAGATTAGGTAAGCAACAAATTTAATTTGCTGAATTGTGACTCTGTTTCAATATTTTGTATCTGGAAATGGGGAGAGGAGAAAGCAAGACCGATTTGCACAGTCGGATTGGTTGATCTTATATCATATTAGTTGCTGAATAGAAGATACAGTGAATGTCTGTGGTCTTGTGTTCCCACGCTCTCCCCTTCTTCTATTCTCATCTTGTCCTTGTCTGTTTGATTGCAAAAAAATATTTAACCTATCAGATAAGTTAGATGGTACTGAAGATAGCCTTCACTGTGATAAAATGTTCCACCAAATGTGATTGTACAAGGGATTAAGAGGCCTTATGTTGCCTGTAAAATAAATATTATCTGATGCATGGAGGAAATAAAGTCTAGTAATTATCAAATTGTAACCAAATTGTTGTTCTTGTCTGCCAGCTTTACTTAGCCAAATGCAGAGTTAAATTTTCATGGACTCTGTGAAGAACTGGATCCTAACTCTGGAGATGCTTTCCTTGTTGTGACAGATCTTTAAGGCTATAGTTCAATGTACACCCCAAAAAAACCGCCACCTTATAAGCCTGTGCTTCTGCCTTCTGCTAAAGGGGGAGGGCACGGGTGTGTGTTTTCTTGTGTGTATGTGTGGCATAGATACTTGCTATTGATACTTGATTTCTTATTCATGTGTGAAATTACACACATGGATAAGAAATTACAGGATAAGAAATTTTACTGTGATAATGCAAATGGAGCACTGCAAAATAATGCCCATAGCTCATCCACAACAAACTGCTGAAATGAGCCCTGATAAATGCTAACTAAATACAACTCATTTATGGAAATACTTGCTGCTGTAAATATTTATGTAAATAGCTTATTCTTTCAGTTGTATCATTAGTGTATGGTTGCCCTTGTTTACTTTATTAAACATATTCTGCAACATATGAAAGAGAATTTGAGGTATCCAGATCATTTGTTTCTTTCAGCAGTTTTGTCAAATATGATACATTTCAGGTGATGGCCTATTTTTCTAATTGTAGACACAATTACTTTAAACTAATTGCCTACGCTACTTAGCTAGCCTGTAAGACTAAGCTTCATTTCAATGCTGTAACTTAGAATAGCATTGCAACGGCTCCCAATGGTGACTGCAAGGAGAGGGGTTTGAACAGACATGGGTGAAACTGGAGCGGAGGCTTCTAACATTTTGTCATATGGGCTGAGTAGGACTCAAGCTGTTTTCTATCCATTGGTCGTTTAATGGCCAATTCCACGTATATCACTTTAAAAAGTGGAATTTAGTCTCACAACGCATCAGAAAAATCTGGTCCATGCAAACTCTTATTCAAAGCATATTGTCTGCTGTTTCTTTCCCTTAATCTATTGTCCAGGATTAAAAGGTGGGGGGGGGGGAGAGGAAGAAGAGGTTCCTGCCTTTGAAAAAACAGGGTCCTAGCTGTGCTCTTTAGAATCTGGAATAAGAAACTTAATGGGACAAAAGACTCCATTTTCTGAGTACTAAGTCTTTAAAATTGGTCGAGTTTAAGGTTTTCAGAAATATAATGCAACTAAGCTTGAGCTTGTTTCCAGACTTGCATGACCTCTGGTTCTAGACCTCCGCTAAGCAGCTTAGACGCAGTGCAGGTCGTGGGAACTGAGCTGCTTTTCTGGTCCATTTATGGAGCTCCTTCACTAATGGTGCTTTTTATATTTAATGCAACTACCTTGTGGAGTTCAGTATGGCTTCCGGCCTTTGTTTTACTCTTGTTTGTTGTTCTTTCCTATTGCAATTATTGGTTTGTTTGTAAACTTAACAGCCCTATTAATTCATAGATCAGAGTATGATTAAAAAAGCTGCTGCTGAGACTGATAAACATGTCAGTACTGCTACCACAGGTAAGACCGCGAAGCAAAAAAACCTTACAAAATAAACGTTATTGACAAAGCAATAATAGGAATGTGTTTGAGTTACTGACATCCACGGCTTCTAACAGTAACGACATGTTTGCAGTTGTCTGACTGTTATGTCGGTTACCACTAGTGTGAAATAGCTCTAGATAAAACTAAATGGCTCCGGAGTAAATAGTGGATTAATTGAATAATTTATAGTTTTTCCGTATACCATGTAATAGTTTCATGTTGTTGCTTTCTGCACCATCTGATTAGGGGGTTAGATCTTGGAACCTTCAGCCGCAGAAGCGAGGACCCTGCACTGGCATCGGTCAGACCCTCTGCTGACTGCTAAAAGTTACAGGGTTTATTACTGGCTGTTGCCACTTCTGCTTTGATAAGGATTGGAGAGAAAACAAACTCTAGCTAGTTTCCTCCAGCTACAGTTTAGTACAGATTTATTTTCTATAATTATAAAGAAGGATTTTAATCACTTATTAACTTCATTTTATTGTGATTATTATCATTATGTTTTGGCTTCATGTGTGAGCTCTAAAGATAGTGTTAGTCTTTTAAAACAGATCAGGGAAACCAGAGCTAGAAGGCACCTCAAGAGTTCACTTGTCCTGTCTAGCCTTTCTTTAAAGCTTCCCATAAAATCAGAGAACTCCTACTCTTTCTATTATTGGTAAGAGGGTTATTATCTAACCCTGTCTAACCCTTTCTGCAGATACAGGCTCTGCAGTCCTCAGTGGGCATGGAGGAGATTTTATTCTTTTTTTCTTTGCTGACTTGTTGTCATGTCATCTTTCAATCTTCTAGACCAAATAAGCCTTATTCCTTCAATATATCCTTATGGGTTATTTTCTAGATTTCTCTACTCTGAACAAATGCATGATCGATACATAACAGGCAAGTATATAGCTTGACAAAATTAACTGCTTTAATACACGTCAAGCAGTTTTATCCTGAAACTTGCATTCCCAAGTTTATCTTGTTTACTGATATAATCTCAAACATGGCACAGGCTTTCACATTTGTCTTTTTTTGTTCAGTGGGTGAAAACTTGAGGTCAGCAAGTCAATAAATGCTTGCAGTCTGTGCTACAATGAGAAGTTATCGTAGTATAATTGAGGACCATGTACAGTTGTTAGCTTTTTGGTTTAGCTTGTTAGATTTTGTTCTCATCAGTCCTTTTTCAGAGTATTTCTTAGGTATTATTTCTGACATCCTCTTGAATTTCAGTGAAATTTTAACACGCTTACCTTAAGTAACTTATGGCTTCTGCCTTCTCTTGGGTATTGTTGTATCTGAACCTAGAGACTTTTGGCATTTTTACCCGGAAGGCCAGTAATACCAAATTCTGTCCAATTTCAAGTGACGCAGAAAGCTTTGATTTTCTTCCCTGCTGTAGAGAGAGCATTAGCCATGTTCATAGCAATGTTTTCAGGTTATGTTTGACTATAGTTTTTGTGTTTGTAGCCACTGCTTGCGGCTTTAACCACTGTTTTTTTGCAACTAATTTCTAATGTACTTGAATGGAACTTTTACATTATTTTCATGTTCATTACATGTATGACGCGTATATAAGTTTTTGAGCCAATATTTGATGAGGAGAATGTAGGCAGATAATATGTGCTGATTATGTCCCACTGTTTGGCTGATTTCAATGACTTTTTCAGACTAAAAGATAAAATTCCTATTTGCCCAACATAAGCCCACGTTCCTCTTTCAGAGAAGAGGCTTTTTGGGTGGAGGTGGGAAATCAGGTTTTTTTGGTAGATTATTTGCTTGTGTAAAATCTTGCAAAACACTGAGAGGTAAAGAGTAGGAGTTTCTCGGATGGCTGCCTGCCTTTGTTTCTTACTTTTTTCTAAATGCTGTCCAGATGGGCAATACACAGATATTCTTTTAGGGGAGCAAAATGTTTTCTGGTGGCAGCAGCTGTCTTTGCTCTTACCAGTAAGCTCACTGAACTAGAACAGAGTTTTGCAGATGAGCACAGGTTATGTTTAGCGTGTTTGAGCAATATGCAGATGACCTGATTGATATCATTATAAATAAAAATAATTTGCCTATCCACTAAAGCCCTCATCTTTAGTGGAATTGGGCAGTAGTGAAACATAATGGGCTTGCTGCACAGGTATTTTTAAATATTCTAATACTGTTCACTTAAAAAAAACACACAAAGAAAAGGAAAAGGAAAAATAAAACCATAATGTCATTGTCTGCTTATTTTACAGCAAGACCATTGGTACAAACACTGCCTTTAAGGACTACTGTTAATAATGGAACTGTGTTACCAAAGAAACCAAGTGGCTCTTTACCTTCCCCATCAGGAACCAGGAAGGAAACTGTACCACCAGCAGCAAAAAGGTGCGCATACATTAGAAACATTATGATTGTTAAATTGAGAAAATAGTATATATCCTGTATTAAACTTGTAGCTGTGAAGTTTTTCTCGCTTTCAAAGCAATGATCTGAAATTTAGTTCAGAAAAAAAAGGAGAGATGAAACTTATTCTAAGAGATTTTAAACTTATTTGGTTCAATTAATCAGAATTAAGTTTATTTTAGTAAATATTGAAAAAATACACAGTGCTTGGTCTACTAGTTTCTGTGTTATTTGCGTGTTAATACAGTCTAGCGTATAGCAGATAAGGCATTTCTACGTTGTTGTTGCACAAAATGACACGAAAAGTAGTACAAAGGTTCTTTTCATAGCTAATGGCAAACGTATATAGTCTGAAGAACAACTATGCTATCACTACACATCGGTTTATCACCTTTAGTTGTTTTCTCTCAGTTAAAATTATTTCAGAAACAGAATGTGCTGTGTTATAAACATCTCGGGAAGGAAAAATCTGTGTGTAGCACATATTTATGCGAGTGAAAACATCTGTTTTTAGATATCTTAAAATTAACATGTATTTATGTCCTTTAAAAAGTACTGAGCAATCTCAATTCTTCTTGTGTGCGTGCACACATATGTGTATGCACGTACATATATATATATATATATTTTTTTAAGTGGACTACATATGTCCGTGTTTTATGTATACATTTAGGTTATAAAGAATGTAATGGGTTGGGTGGCGCAAGTTCAAGTTACACGTGAGTTATTGTGGTGCTAATCTGCTGTACTCTTTGCCTTTAAAAGATAATAAAATATTGTGTGTGATTTCTTTTACATTTCCTTTGTGGTGAGTCATCCTCAGCTTTTTATAGTGATGATGCTGTCAATTCTGAGGAAGGCAAGTTGTGGAGATGAGAGTATTAGCCTGCTAAGATCTGACTCTTGTTTTGTAAAAAGGATTTCTCCATAAACAGGAGATGGTGACTTTTTTTTTTTTTGGTCACCAGTTGTTACTCTTTTGAAGGAGATCAATTTTCCAGAAGACTCTAGTTTTTGTTATTGTAAAGAAGCTATAGCGTGCAGGATTAAAATTGGAAAAACCCTATTTGTTTCAACCTCACACAAATGGAACTGGGCTGCTATGAGCTGGGGCTCACTGCGGCTGCAGGTTTGGCTGAATCAGCCCTTAAGATAAGAGAAAGAAGGTAAACACTGTATAAATGGTTATAATGTTATCAGAATTTTGAAGGTGCCTGAGAAAACCTGCCATTTAAAAAGAATATTTGTTAGTGCTTAAAAAGGAGCACTATTTTCTATATGTTGATTTTTTTTAATGAAAATTTATTCTTTACAAATAATTATTACTATTTTTTTAACATTAACAAAACATCGAGTTTGACATGGTAGTTACAAAGTAAAAGAGCACAGGCGGTAGCACACTTCACCTCTATACAAAGGGTATGACTATGTTCACTCTCTCTCTCTCTGAGGTTCAGGATAGGACTTTCCACCCCAGAGTAGGGTGGATCAAATCTGGGTTAGGATTATAATTGTGATTTCTCCATTCTGAGAGTCCTTAACATAATTCTGGTGCCTGTCAGATGTTGCCTGCAGCCTATAGGCATTATCATCGCTAAGGATCCCTGTAGATAAGTGACATCCTACAGCCCTTCCACCTCACCCACCTCCTTTCTGGACACCTTCAGCCCTAATGGAGAAGTCCTTAGGGATTATTCTGTGACTGTCTTGCTTCCTGTACAAGAAAAGTTTTCCACCAGATATGGATAAAGTCCTTTTATCATGCTCCGTTCCTTCCCTTTGATGTAAAGGAGCTAGACTGAAGGTGCTTTAAATATACAATATGAAAATGTATATTCAATTTTGGAAAGAAATAATAAACATTGGCAATTTTGCTATTATAGATGGACACTTATGAAGAGTGGCTTCATTAAAGTTAGGAAGAGCAGGGTTACTTCATGTCCTGAAAAAGGTAGTTCTAAATCTAGGTGCTGTGAGTCCTGGCAAACCTTTTCTTAAGGCATTCTTTAAATAAACAATGAAAATACGAGCCAATTTTATTACCTTCAAACACTCTAAAATACTATATTTGTTGGATTTGATACACTATTTTCACTTTTTAGTTTCTTACTAAATTATATTAAAGTATATTTGTCTTGCATAGAAATATACTTGGAGAGGCATAAAGTGGGTTATTAATGAATTACCAATGAATTACTGTGAGAATCTGTTTTTGCATTGCAAGTTATTCTCCACTCTTAGTAGCTTGTGATAAAGAATCTTAAAAAAACTGATAGGGTTTCTTATATTTATTGTAAATCGTATTCCAGATGAACAGTATTCAAACAGCTCAGTATTCAGTGATAATTCATTAAATGTTCCAAATAACTTACTTGCAAATAGTCAAGTATTGAAATCATTATGAATATTTATTAATGTGATTTCATTATATCCATTCATACTTTGTATTTATACTGGATCTTTTTACATTCAAGAGCGGTAGGTGTGTATGCATATAACCAGTAATGGAAACACATCAGCAAGATAAAATTTGATTTATTTAAGAGGTAAAACTTGTTCATTTGTGCTAGGAAGCTTCACTTAGTGTTGACCCTCTTCATAGATGGGGTGTAGTTTTAAATAACTATTCTTTAGTTCTGGATTTTTTAGTTCTGTTTTCTGCTAAAATAGTCATGTCTCTATAGTGCTTTTTCTATAGACTGATACCAAAATTTTTGCTACTGTATAATGCAGGTATTCTAGTAGTCCAAAATATTTTAATGTGGCGTAACAGCTCTAAATGGTATATGTGTTCACAGATATTTTAAAATTTAACGACTCCTTAGATATTTACAAACTCTCAACACTTTTCCTATGCAACACAGGTGCAGAAAATAAAAATTGAAAAAAAAAAGTGAATCATACATTTTTTTTACTGAATTTTCTTTTAAATTGTTGTTCCATTGTTGATAATTACAAATATCTATAAGTATTGCTATCTTCACATTTTTATTCTTCTAACCTGTGACCTTATTTTCAAAAAAAAAAAAAAAAAAAAAAAAAGCAAAGATTTAGGTCAGGGAGTCCCTCCTGTTTTACTGAAGGTGATGTTAAGAAAACAAGATTATGAATAAATAACTTCTGATTTCTTCATTCTCTGAAACTTTCACAATTTTGATTAGGAAGTGTATGATAGTCAATTGAAACGGCATTGGTCTATTCATTCAAACTGTATGCAATACATATTTATATACATACATGCAAATAATCTCCACAGGCATTAAATGTGCATCTATAAATTCCACTGCTTAGAAATATATGTACTTATTGATATATCTACACATACAATCTCATTGTATGCAATAGCTGTGTTTAAATATGTTGGTTAACTCATTTGAGCCTGCAGGTTGGTATGCTGCTGGTCCCTTTTGCTGGATTACCAAGGAGATGTGGTTCAGAGTTCACTACGTTTTCTGATTTCCCATTTAATATTTGAAATGGAAATGACTTCTTCTAGCAGGAGTATAAAATTGGAGATAATAAAAAAGGCTTGAGGCTGACATACTGGAACTAGCAGGCTTTTATGCCACAGGCTCTCTCAATGACCTTATGCAAATCACTTAACCTCCATGCATATTGGTTTTCCATCTGAAAAGTGTGCATATTGGTATAGCATCAGACTGTTATAAGGGCTAATGTATTAATTAGAACAAGATCTTGCAAAAAGCTGAGTAACCTCAGCTGACTCTGACTTTAATTAGAATCGAGGGCACTAAACCCCCTTCAGTATTCAGACCTCATATAGTCAACACCCAATTATCCAAGGAAAGGAAGGGACGAAGTAACCCGAGTAGAGCAAAAGTACAAATAAAAACAACAGGTCGATTAGATTATAAACGTGTATGGTAATAATGCAACGCAAGATAGAAAACCTGGCGATTCTGTTGATGCTGGGATCAGAAATTCTGGTCTAGCATCAACATGCGCTGCTGTGTTCACATGATGCAGTGCCACGTGAACACAGCTACACTGCTTCCAGACGCAGGCTGGCTAGTGCAGAATTGATATGGTTTAGTAATACTGAATAATGACCTGACACTGATGGTCAAGAATTGCCTGCATCTGTTAATGTTTAACAGGATTTGTTTTGTTTGTTTGTTTGTTGAACAAAAAGCTTTTGCCCGGGATTTGATTTTGAATTTAATATATTTACTACTTTTAGGCAGTAGAAGTCAGGAATTAGGCTGAGTATTTCGGTACCAGCTTTTTGAACTCTGCCATATTATCATTCCGAACTTTGTGCATAGAATAATTATTTGAAATCCTCATTCAGAATAGGATGAGCTTTGTGTATCATGAACAGAACTTTCCCTTCCCCCTCTACTCTTCCTTTCAGATGGAATGTGGCTTGAAGTTCGCTGCTTAACATTAAGTTTTTGTTTGGACTTTGTCCAGTGCACAGTAGTAATGTTTTGTGTTCCCAATTAAAATCTAGATCTGGCTTTGTTTCCAGCAGTTGAGGGGAAAAAGGGAAAAAAAATGTAAGGGAGGAGAATGCAAACAGTACCTTTCCCAGTAGGGATGCTGATGCAGACTATAGGCTACCCTATACTGTGTCTTTCAAAAGAAGATAATCATTCATTCTTTCTTCTTGAGCAGATTGTAAAATATTACAATGGTACAAAACTCTGAGAATGGAGATCAAAAGGAAGAAGCTGGAACAAAGAGAACGTTATAGAAAGCTTTGTTTGTAGGGAAAATAAAATACTTTAGAAGAACAGGAATTTATCATATTAAACTCTAAACACATGGCCCCTAGGAAATTGTTCAATCTCCCAGAATTAATGTTCTACATTCTGTTCTGGGGACAACAATGATTTGTAACTGGCGCGCATACAAACTCTGTATCAAACCCTCAATTAAGTCTTCTATTTAGCACTTGACTTGCAAGAATAGTGTTTTAGAAGAAAAGGGATGTAAATTAAAAAATGTGTCTCCATTGAACTTTGAGTAGCAAAACCATTATGCTGCTTTACTATATCTTCAACAATTAAAGTTATTAGTGCACTTTGCTCAAAGGCATAATGAAATTGAAGTCATATAGTATTCCTGAATTTATTCTAATTGAATTAAATGAGGGTCAGAAAGAGTGCTAGACAAGTTTCAAAATATTATTAATATTGTCAGTTACAGTCTAAGAGCATTGCGCACTATTTCTTAATTCATTTTTATTAAGAAGCTTTTCTTTCCCTCCCCTTCCAAATTTTGGTAATTAATTTTTTTTTTTCTTAATTTTTGGCCAGATTTGCTCACCACAATTCAGTAATGCAACCATCTGAAACATTCATGCTATGCAATGGTATATGTATGTATATATGAGGATTTCTTTTCTTGTGCTTATTGTTGCTTTGTTAATAGTCTTTTGTCTTCTAGCTGGATCATCTGTCTCGTTTCCTCAGATAGCCTCTTTGATTTTTTTTTTTTTTTCCAAGTAGCTTTAGAAATGGTCAGCGTATACAGAGCATTGCTAAGTTTTTTGTCATTCAAAGATACATTGGTGTTCTTAAATGTATGGTTTGAAATGATTAAACATCTGACTGAGTGTCAATAAACACTATAGTGTTTACTCTTGCACGTGACTTCATATCTTGAATGCATGCAATTATGTGTCTTTTAATGTAAGTTTGTTTTTAATGTCGTTTCCACGTTTTATTGTTGCATTCACTTTTTATTCTGCTTTGTTTACGCATCTCTCAATCTGGATAAGCAGGTCTGTGAACCTTCTCAATGCATGCAAACTGAAAAAGCCTGCTCTAAGGTGAGGGATCCTTAATAGCTTTGTAGTGTTGAAGCTCAGTTGTTTTCCCTTCTGTCATGGTTCAACACATAAGCAAGTGGCTGTTTTAGTAGTAGCACTAACATTGTAGAACTTAACTGTAAAAATTATTAACTTTTTCAGAAGTACATTTTTAAAACTTCTCATCATCAATAAACTTAAATGCATTACAAAATTTAGACTTAAATAATAATTCCAGTTATGGTATCACCATATTCTCACGCTAACATCATTTTTATTATAGAGATAGTTCATTAGGCCACGTTACTTTCTTGAAAAAGCTAGCAATAGCATTACTGAATATTAACCTTTTCAATAATTGAAAATGCCATCCTCTCATAAAGTTAATGTGGAAGCCAGGTTCTGGAATCCAGTTACACTCTTAGAAGTCTGTAAATTAGATGTATATTTTCTGTAATCTACTCTCCTCATTTTTAGATTCCTCTTCAGGTGACAGCGTATCTACTGTAGCTACAAATATGAATAATGGTGTTTACTATCCTGGACCTACCAAAAAGTGTATATGCCAAAACTGAGTTAATACACCTGTGTTGCTCCAGGCTACCTGCTGATACTCGTTCCTGGGCATCTGGGGTTTTCAGTTGAACATTTGTAATAGAATTTCTCAGAAGATGGCACGGCTAATTAGTTTAAGCACTAGTGGACATAAGCCAAAGGAGTTTTAAAAAATTTTATTCTCGTTCCACTGCAGTAAAAGTAGTTTTGATGCTGTGAAATGGGACTTCATTTTTCAAAAGGAAGGTAGCATTATACTTTTAGGCTTCAGTCCCATTTGTTGTTATCCGTTAGTCTATCTTTTGACTGTTGATAGCTGTAAAAATAAAACCATAAGCAACACTAAAATTAAATTGAAATTACTTCTGTAACTTACAGTTTTTCTGACATTAGAACAATTTGGTGGTTTCCTTAATTAGCTTTTGATGTGGGCTAATATTACATCATCTTGTTCTGGTCAAGGCAAAGAAGCAAGAATAATGGTTAGACCCTGCAAAATCACACCTACGGGATGTTTATGCAGTGGTGTTTATAAAATAGTGGAAGGACTCATGCTAATAAAGGTATTTTATATGGCATCAACATTTTCAGTATCAGGGCTTATTCTTTAATTGGAGTAATATTAAATTGGATGATGTTATGAGAGGCAGGGAACACTTAAATGTTAACAGTATGCTGTTGAATATATTTGAGGAGTTTTCTTAATGCATTTATCCTTTGAGATGACTTGGAGAATCTTAGGCCACTTTAGGAAACACTGATTTCTGAAGTGACGACAGAATTAAATTCTTTTTGCTACCACTTCCCTTCTCCTATGAACTGCTTGCTTTCTGCCCGTGTGTAACTTAGCATTCTGCTTGTTCTCTTACACCACTCTCTCCACAAAAATAGTATCCTTAATTGCAACTTAATCATTCGAATTGTACTTGCTTCTAGTACAGAAATGCAGCACTGAAGGTTTGTTCTGACATTGCAAGTTCCAAAAAGGTTTTGTCGAGTTACTCGAGATGCTTCTGAGATTCCTGCCCTGTGGAGCCTGCCCTGGCTGGGGTTTCCTTCCCTCGAGGCCGTTGCTTTGCAGAGAGACGCTAGTTCAGTCTTTCCTGTTACTTCTGTCACTGAGCCTCAGCTGAGGAATTTGAGCTGAGGAATTTCACCTGCCTCATTGGTAAAAAGCCATAATGGAGCAGGAAAATACCTATGTGTATGTGTGTCAGCTGTGTCTCACACTTGACAGACTGTTAAGACTAAACAAAAAAGTCTGCCTCATTTCTTTTATTAATGACGAGTCAATGCCTTTTTTTTTTTTTTTTTTTATACACTACACATGAAAAAGGACAGCTTCTGGAGAGCTGGCTAACGTAGCGATAGCTACTATAGTAGCTATAGTAGGAATAGCTTTTAGGAGCATCCAGAGGCTTGGCGTAGAGCTCACAGAGGCCTGGGGCAATGAGCATGGTGGTAATGGGCTGTTCCGGGGGTCATGACAGGGGGGTATTGAGGGGCAGGGGGAGCCAGGTGGAGACAGGAATAGGAATGGCTCGATGAGGCTGAGGCTTGAAGAAGCAGGCGTAGAAAGAACGGAAGTTTTCCGGTTTTGGGGGTTGTGTCTGAGATTTGGGGAGAGTTGCGTGGGTGTTAGCGTGACCTTCCAAGCCATCGTCAGTGTCCTGTGGGACCTGGGGCAAGAGAGTTGCTGCAGGAGCTGTGGGAATGCTACCGGAAAAGCAGACTTTTCCACTCAGCTCTCTGGAAGGAGGAAAACAGCACAAGCCTGGGGTAGGGGGAAGCTTCTCTTTACCTGCTTATGTTTGGCCCATCTTTTCCTATCAGAGGGAGCTGGATGGTTAAGGGGTGCCCTAAAGTCGTGCAAGACCTTAATAGGTGCTCTTGCACAGGAGGGAGGAGACAAGTGAGAGGGAAAGGGAAAATTTTAAGCCTTCGAGGAAATGCCCCAACAGGGAATGTGAGGAATCTAATCCATTCCTACCTGTAAGTAGGAAGCATACATTTTTGATAAGCTAATGAAAAATTGTAGGCCAGCTCTCCATTAATTTCACTTGCAGGTGTGTTAAAACTAGCTTTGAAGCACAGAATAACTGATTTTGAATGAAGAGATAAAGTTAGCTTGGGAGTGCTCAAATTCTGACTTACTTTCGGCAGTCTCTGTAGTCTGGCTCGAAGTGTCAGGTGGCTGCTCTCACTTCTTATTTTTAAAAAAAAGTTCAAAACTCCAGAAGTTTGGAGCAGTATTCCAAGATTTGAAATATGACCTTTGAATATTCTTCCTCAGCAGTCTGTCTTATTCCCCGGAAAGTAGATTTTTCAGCCTATCTTATGATATTGATATAGCCCATCTTTGGTTTTATGATGAAGGAAAAAGCAGTATGTTAGTCTTTCTTGTACTAGATACTCAGCAAAACTCTTATGTAGGCTCTTCACCAAATCAAGCTGTGATTAAAAAAAAAAAAAATAGAAAAAAAGAATTCAACTTTTAAGAGCTGTAGTTATTTTTAAGAGTCAGAATTCTACTTAATACGTTTGTCAGAAATGTTTGTCATAAAAATATGTGTTTTTACAAGTACTGCTGTAAAACTTGATCCCTTTTTTATTAGCACTGTTAAGAGAACCAGTTCAGCCGAGCGTGTGTCACCAGGAGGTCGTCGGGAAAGCTATGGAGATTCCAAGGGGAGTCGCAACCGCACAGGATCCACCAGCAGTTCCTCCAGTGGTAAAAAGAACAGCGAAAGGTAATGGTATTTTAAAATCTCCTTTCTACACCTACTGCCCTAACAATGAAATTAGTCTCTAAGTTCAGTTTTTTTATAAGCTACACCAGTTGGACAAAAGTGTATTTTAAAGCACTTTAAATCAGACCATTTTTCAAGTTTAGATAAAATTTATTCGCTTTGTATCTATACCATGAACCACATAAAAATCTTGAATTGCTCAAAAAGCTCATAATTGTTAAATACATTTTTTCATTATCTTTGTGGTTTCCCTTAGTCTTCAAGTTCCTGGCATATACTCTTGATAAGACAGCTGTGGGTTTTTCTCTTTTTTTTTTTTTTTTTTTTTTTTTTTTAATAAATACAATGATTTATGTACCTGATAGTTATAGGTAGTTTGAGAACTTTAACGTATTTTTCTTGTTTTCTTGTTTCTTGGATTTTTCTCTTATCAGATTTTTGGAGCGCTGTGATTGTTTGGTTATGTGTTCTGATACATCTTGAACCTCGTTGTTGGCTTAAGAAAAAAAAAAAAGGAGCTAAAGTTGTTCCCTGTTTTCAATATTACTATGTTCAAGCTACATGGTGATTACATGATTTTCAGAAGGATCTGAGCTGTTTTTCGCTTTACATTTTCTGTTATTATCTTGTCCCACACAGTGATTTGGGTCAAGAGAGAAGTGAGTAATGAGGAAGGCAGGCAAATCAAGAGAGGTTTTTGTGAGCACAAAGGGTAGAGAATAGCTTTGGAGGTAGGTCTTGCAAAGTCTGGAAAATTTTGCTGAGTTAGTTTAACAAGGCTAGCGTCGCCACCTGGACCTTCTAGCAGAACTGGCAAAAGGGAAAATGTGCTTATCAGCCACTCCAGGCCACTCATTGTCTGGTATTTTATATTCAAATTCAATCAAATTTCAAGTGCTTTAAATATCGTAAAAATACCAAAATTAAGTTTAGACAGTTAAAAAGTTTCATCCATTTTTTGACTATTTCTTTAATTATATATTTTGGGGCCATAAGTATGTATGTAACTGTAACTGTATGTAACAGTCTATACTGAGGAAATAGTCTTCTAGCTGGATCATATGTCTTGCTTTTTGTGATAGCATTTTTTTCCCCTCAGAATAGCTTTAGAGACCACCAACAGTATATATACAGCACTGTGAAGACTTTTATCGTTCAAATATACATAGGTGACTCATTAAGCTATGGGTTGAAACCACCAAGTATCTAACTAAAATTATTTTCTGAAGAGAGTAGTGTGTGGAGCTAAGTGGCTGAGGTATAGGAATTCATGCCATTCTACCAACTTTCTTATGGCAAATGACAGATAGCAAAAAAAAAGTTGGAATGTGGTAATATTTTCAAACCACTGCCATTGTCGACTCAGATTAATGAGAAATGAAAGAAGAGGCTTAAATGCAAGTGCTATCCAGAGGACTGGAGTAAAGGGGTACCCATTTCTGCCTTAGCACAAAGGAACTTTATTTTTTGGTACTATTTTCTCTGTAGTGCTGGCAGTACAAAGAACAGAATGTCTTTTCCAGCAGTTTCAGGCTTAGGATGGTCTTGAACGAACAACTGATTCATTGACTGATTTCTGTGGCAAAGTTCCTATACTGGGAGGTGGTTCTGTTCCGTATTTCATTGACAGTTTTTGCTCTTGGTCGTTTCACTTGATCTCTGTCATATTCCAGTTCCCTATATATAAAGTGGAGGTGGTGATACTGTTCTACTATCTCACAGATGTTGTGACCGTAGAAACAGAAGGATCATGTAATAACATAATTCATCTGTTCTGTCTGTGCATTTTTGCTTTTTTGTGAGTCATTGGATTGTGCATGAACCAATGGTATGGCACAAAAATCCTTCCTGTTTCCCTTTCTTTTTATCTGTTTGGCATCTTTGAGAGACGTGGGGAGTAAGCAAGCTTTTGTGAACTGATGAACAGCCTAAGTACGGGTGGTAAATTATTGGTAGTTTATTTCCTTACTTAAGAAACTAAGAAATAAAAACATTATGGCCTAACTGATGATCATCTGCAAAATTGTTTTGTTGCCAATCTAAAATTGATCGCAGTAGTAAAAGTACATTTTTAATGTTTTCATACTATTCTAATAGAAATGTAATGGCAATGTAATTTTGCAGCTGCTAGGCCACAAAAGGCTGGGCTACACCATTGATCAGAAATCACTTAATTTGTACTCAGGGAGGACATCCAAAGCACAAACAATGGAATGCTTAAGTACTGTGCAATTATCCCAAGGAACTAATTGAGAGCACGTGTTAAATGGCCTTAGCTGGAGCTAGTGATGTTGGTCCTGCTATTGGTACAATAGTTGTGTGGTTAGAGAGTTTTCCCAGGAATTAGAGAACCTGATTTATATCACCCGCAGCCTGAGGACGTTCAAAACCACAGCTCTCACCTCCTTGAAGAGTGCCTTTATCTATGGTGTGTGCTTGGAAATGACGTCCTTTGCGCTTCCTGTTGAAGCTGGGCCACTGTGCAAATTGCTTTTAAAAAGTGTATCATGGGATCAGAAGAAAAATGAGAATGATTCTATATGCTAGGGGCTAAGGCTGTCCTGCAAAAGTAACTGTATGCATGGAAGAGGGAGGAGGAGGAGGGTGTTACCGAACCAACTGCTCACAGCCCTATCATTTTTTGCATCATGTCTGGTCTGTAGATGAAGCTTATAGCAGAATGCATGTCAGGAATCTAAAAAGGCAATTATGAAATTGTTTTTGAAGTATATAGAGTGGTATGAGTAATTTCAGTTGGTAGGCTGCTGTGCGAAAACATAATGCTATGGAAAGATGTTTTAAGAAGCTTTAAGGGGTGAGGAGGTAACCAGAGTCTCCCATACTATTTTAGGGTTTCCCAATTCCCCATCACTGTGAGAAGGAGTAAGCCTTTATAAAGGGTAGATAACCAGAAAGTGATTTAAGTTTATGGGACTCTGAGCTGTGTTTGTGGTTAGGGTTTGTGTAATTAGAAAGTACGTATGATGTGCTTTGTCGCTGTCACGAATCAGCCTTTCACATTAGCTTCATTAGCTTGAATAAGTCACCATGGACTGTTCAGAACTAAGTGCTTTTTTAATCTCTAATAATGAAGCATTTTTGACTACTGCTCCATCCCATAGTTTTTATTTTCTATAACTATCTTCATTCATAAGAAAATTTGTTAATCCTGGTGTTAGCAATGGCAACACATCATGCTATTTATGTAGATGAGATTGGCTGTGTAGGCCAGCTTGATACATAAGTTTTGATGGTTGGTATTATGAAAGGCTGCTGTATTCGTGGGCAGGATCAGTAGAATTCAGTTAATCATCAAGTAAATCTATCATTAAGTAAATTTATTGTTGAAATAACAGTGTCAAATTAAGGGAAGAGGGAAAATAGCGTAAAATTATTTACATCAACCTCTTTGTAGAGGACAGCTATTTCATTTCATTGTTTTAGCTTCTCATCTTTCGGCTGCTGTTTAGGAAAGGACGCTTTATTTATCCCCTCTGGCTGATGTGGAGACGGGATCAAAGCTCTATGGATGATTCATCCTTCAGCATTCCTCCATTAAAATGATAGATTTTTTCATCCCTTCCAGGATCACCTTAAGAAACATACAACAGTAATCTTAGGTTTTAAAGTTTTACTACATACAGAGAAAATGGAACTGAAAGGAAAATAATTGCTTAATATGGATACCTTCATGCCCCTTTTAAGTTTCATGAGAAGCAACATCCTCAAGCTTAATCATAAAGGGGCAAAGGATAAAGAAAATGTGACACTCATGTTTCTTGAAAATGATTGGTTCTTTCTGACTCCTGTAGTACTATCTAGATTGCTACTCATCTCTTCTATCTTTTCTTTCTCTGCACACAGTATATTTTCCCCTCAAGTTTTCCTGAATGGTTTTCCTGAGGCAAAAAGACAAAGCAACTTTAATTTCAGTCTTCCAGGCAGTAGTCCATTGAGAAAGAAGAAACATTTTAATAATGATGGATATGTGATTTTCAAAGGCTTTTTAGGTTTTATCAAATACTACCATTCACCAAGAACCAATTGGGCAGTTCCACGTTTTGTGTAAACTCTTAGGAGAAGCACCAAACTTTTTTTTCTCCTTAAAGCCAGAGAGAGCAAAGCCGTGAAGCAAGTAAACAGCCACACATTCTCAGATATAGTAGTTTGCACACATGTGCATAGAGATTTTACAGTTAAGAATGCATTCCTGCCTTTTTATTGTAGTTACAGACCTCTTTAAAGCAACAAAATATTAATGACTAACTGGAGACCAAAACATGCAGCTATTCATGACCAATTTCCATATTCTTCTATAACTGAACTAACCCTGTAGGAGAAGATGATCTGGCAGTTAGTGGAGAACAATCTGTAGTTACAAGATGTGAAAGGAATTGAGTGTAAAAAGGTTTTAGCATCTGCCATCAAGAAGCCACAGTGTATGCTGTTTTTATTGTGTCTACGTGAGGATCTATGTTGTAAATAATTGAATTGTGGAATTATGTAAACCATTTTTACCTTTTGCATGTATAGTAGGCACATATAACTGCTTAAAATGTATTTTTTTCATTATTTTCACAGCAAACCCAAGGAACCGATGTTCAGTGCAGGTAGGAACTTTTAAAATTTAACAGATAAATTCTATTATGCTATCACAGTTATTTGTGGATATCCAAGAGCTGGTATTGGGACTTTAAGCATGATACCTACAGGCAACTGGTGGCAAATTTTTTTTTTAAAAAGTTGGTTAGTTTGCTCTAGCTTTTATGGGGCAAACGGGTTTATTTTACCACGAGAATTCTTTGAAAGAAGACAAAGAAGAAAAGACTGTGTTTTCTAACCCCAAATATATTCTTCCTTTTCACAGCAGTATTAAGATTTTTGTTAATTAAAACATATGCAAAATTATAGCTGTGACACTGTCATGTTAAATTAGCATAGAAGGGAGCAAGAAAGTACTATTAAAGAATTCCACATTTGTCCTAATGATCAAATTTGTCAAATTACAAATAAAAAAAAATGTTTTGCAGCTCTGATTTTGGAAATCTATCTTTAATTTGAAAGTTACTGTGTGGGTATTCCTGCTTATGCCACTGTAACAAGATTTCAAAAGCCAAATTGCAGATATAAGTGAAAATATAATTTAGCTTTGTCATTAGAGCTATACAAACTTTTAAATGAAGATATGAATCAATGAAGATATGAAACCGAATAGTATACAGAGCAGCTTATGTTCTGTTACCCAGAAAGAGCTAAAATAAAAGCTTTCTTATTGTAGAGTAATGGACTGAGTGTATATGGATTCATGAGAATTATCATAGTCTTTTTGTATATTGTTCTGCAACAATAATCATACATTAAACTGAAAAAGTAAAAAAAGTAGAAAACCTCTGTTTCTTAGGTCAGCATCCATTTGTTGGATCAGCATCCAACTAAGCCTTTAAGCCATACCTAGGAAAAAGAAAACTGATTCACACAGCATATACTTTTGTTGCACAACGTTTCTTCTTCCCTTGCACCTTGTAAGCAAAGGTATTTGGAATGATTATTCTTTGGGCATTTTTCCAGTAGAAAAAGATCCGTAGTTGAACATATTTGACATTACTTTTACCCTTCTCATCCAGAAAAAATCTCACTGAAATTAATGTTTATTTCTAAGAAAGGTATACTTGATATTCTTAATACTTATTTTAGCATCAAACTGCATAATAAAGCCTAAATTAATATTTTAACAATAAAAGAACTAAACATTTAGACCCACTGTTAGCTGTGGGTAATTTAAAATTAAAACTGTAGAAATTACAGTTTTGACTATAATTACCCAACCTACTGAATGAAGTATGGCTCAGTGTTTTGTCAAGTAACAGGTTAGCCTCCGGCAGAATACGACTGGACAGCCCGTAGAGCAGGTATTTAGTGAGCCTGTTATACTCAAACACATCTTTATCTAGCCCTTCTGTCTCTGTCTCTGTAATCACAAGGGAAGCGCCGTGTGACACACTGCAAAGGTAGGCTTCACTTCCCAAACCTCATAGCTCTCGAAGCAAAACTGGTACTAGTAGGATAATAGCTGTATGTATAAACAGCTGTTTTATAACTTCTACATGCATTTAACAAAATGAAAGCTTTTCTATTTCTTTTGAATAAAGCAAAAAGTATTACACCATCTATTGTACCGTCTACTGAATTATAACCCTCAGCTGCGCTTTAATAGTGGGTTATAATTTAGATGCATGTGGACTTTTTCAGAGGAGTTTGAATTAGAAAAAAAAATGTTGAGAGAGCTATATGGCAACATCTGGATGTTCACTGTGCTTGAAATGGTGTTCTGCACTTCTGCTGAAATTCAAATAGAATCTGCCCCTTTGTTGGCTGTTTTGCTGTTAGCTTAACATACGTTTATAGATGCCTTGATTTTTTTCCCTTGCTTTTTCATACTGAGTAGACTGTAGAGTTTTCTGAATATTGAGTAAGCAGGCTTAGGCATAAAACTAATTTCTCAGTGCTTTTTGCTCAATGTTCTAATACAGAGTTGGTAAAATACATCATATTGGTTTCTAAAGCTATAGCTAAATTGTAGTGTAAATATGCACATTTTTGATGCATGTTTATATCTGTGATATAATCACAGATTTGTCTTGCTTTTTAGAGATAGCTTATTCCTAACGGTGTTTCCACTAATCAGAATCTTTCAACTTTGCAGCAAATCTTAAAATTTCACAAAGAAAAGATGTTTGTTCTCAAAACAGAGTATTTGAAAGTCTCTACTTCTGTGTATTTGATTTTATGCCTGCAATCAGTAGTGGTCTGCTTTGCAGATCCTACTAGCGTTCATGCATCCTCTTGCTGCAATTCAATAACTATATCATTTTTACTGATATTTTCAGCAACAATTTCAATTTTATGAAATTGCAGGTGTAAAAGATATATTTGTTTAAAAATTTCACCATTGGTCTGTCTTTGTAGTTTCTGCTGACTGTCTGTCTTTGTATCTGTATCTTCACATAGAGAATTTTGCTGTCTTAAAATATTGGATATGGAAAATAAATGAAAAGGGATGTGGATTGGTTATGTAGTTCACCTGCTGTATTACTAACGTCAGTCATTGTAGATGAAATTAATATTACCAAAACTTAGACATACACACTTAGGACGACTAGGCCAGGGATAGGAATGTCTAAGTTCCTTTTTATAGTTAGTAGAGAGATACAGGCATCTTGAAGATTCGCTTTAAATACTATGGTTTTGAACCTCTGAACAACATGTGATTAATCCCTCCAAAAGTGTCTGTTACTCCCTACTGACTCTAAAAAGGAGCACTGAGTGACTCAGTCAAATGTTGGATACTTCCATAGTAGGTGTCTAAATGCAAGTTTTATGAGTCTCATGATACCTTTCAGGTGATGAAAGCAGTTCAGTGAATTAGACTTTCATTCTCTTACCTTTATTAAACACAATTAGGAGTTGTCTTGCTGAAAATATATTAACTTCTGGCATACCAATATTAGTAGTATTGGGATATATTTCAATTTTATTAAATAGATGCTGCGTGCTTGTACACATAGGGTTTTACTGCTCTATTATTATAAAGGAAAAACAATTTCTGTAGTTTATTTTCTGATACAGATCTATCAGAGCAGATTTTTAAAAACAGTTCCAATATTTAACAGGCATCTTGAACTCCAAACATCTGTCACCATTATTGATCTGTGCTTTTTTCTTTTTCTTTTTTTTTTTACTTTAATTTTTTTTTTTACTTTAAGTTAAATTTTCCTTTTTTTGTTTCATTTTACACATTAATTCTGTAAATTAGGTGTATTTATAGAGCCCTAGCTCTATGATTTTACTGTGACAGATCAACTAGATACCTTTCCCAAACGAATTAGTATAAAGGCAGATGCACATATTTATGAGGTACAGCATAGCTATAGGTTTATTTGTTCAGCCAATATTTTTAATTCATTTAATCAGGATCTGTAATGTGTGCTTATTTTCCAATTCGAATAGAGCCTTAGTTTTCAAATTGTTTGTGATGATACTTAACAATTCATAGTATAATTTTAACAGACCTAAATTGTATAAGTTTTTTTTTTATTTACATGATTTTGTTACTTCTGCCCTCCCATTTCCTCTGTGCCCACGATTATTTTGTCTAGTAACTCTACAGATGTCACTGACTCCAAAACTGCTTGATTCGCATGAGAACAAGGCTGAATCCCTTGATCTGCCGATGGAGCAGCAGGAGCCAGCACGTTCTGAATCTGGACAAACTTCACCAGAAGTTCACAGGACACCCTCTTTGGCCTTGCCAGTTCCCAAAAGTCCTAGTCAGACCTTCATGGCATTTCCCAGATCACCTAGTTTTATAAGCCCCATGAAGTCCCCAAGTCAGTACTTCCAAATCTGTTATTAATCCCTGCTTCTCTTCCCCAAACATATTTCTTAAAAGCCCAACACATTATTTTTAGTACTTTCTCCTAGAAATGTTTACTTCTGTGAGCCAACTCAGTTTTTGTAGCTTCTCTCCTGTATGTCATTTTCCTTTCTATAATGTGCTGTCAATGTTGTCATTCCTTTTTCAATGTTTAGTGATTCTTAAACACTTTTTTTGCATGTACATCAGCATGATTCCTTTTACTAATTGTTTATGTTCTTTATTCTGGATGTATCTCTAACAGTGTGTATCAAGTGTAAAGTGCATCTTTACACTGAGATGCAAAGAATGCAACTAAGTGTTGAAAAATACTTTAGATGCTGATGCTCCAATGTAAATATTGATGAAAAAAATAAAATAATTTTAAGTGGCATTCCTGCGTTAATTGTAATCTTTGATATTTTCCTCTTCGCTTTTAGTATTTTAAAAAACTGTTAATGCAAAATTATTTTTTAACAAAAAATGATAGTTTCAATCTGAATCCTTTCAGTTTTGTAGTTCTTTATGATAATGTTTAGTTCTAATTCTGCTGTTCCAAGTATTTAGAGGATAAAGGGACTTTGTGTGCTTTAAAAAATTCTGTTTCGTGTTTGTGATTATTTAAAAAAAAAAAAAAGCTGCATAATTTGTCATGTAAATTGGAGACGGCATGTCATTTTGTAATTATAACCCACTAAACTGTTAAGTGGGAAGGGATGGAGAAGCACTGGAGTTCTCCACTGATTATTTTTTGTGTAACACTAAACATTTCTGACCTTTTGTAGAGGAAGGATACGTAAAAATGTTTCTTCGTGGACGTCCTGTTACCATGTACATGCCCAAAGATCAAGTGGAATCTTACAATTTGGAAGCAAAAGTAGAACTACCAGCCAAGAGGCTTAAACTGGAATGGGTGTATCCTTGCTATGATGGGGAAGTAGTGGAAATAATCATTTCTTAATGATTTGCTTTAGATAATTTTTAGAGCTAAAATGTAGCAAAACTAGGATTTTTTTTATTAAAGTTCATTTCATTAGTGAAGTATTAGGCCATGTTCCATTCAAATGGGTGTTTGTCTTGAGGCTGCTGTGTTTTGTGGAATACAGGATAGCAGCTTAAGGAAGATTTTGCTTAAATGTTGCCTGAAGGTTAAGTCTGAAATATACTAATTAGCTCAAGATCAAACTAGGCATATTGTAAGAATGTACTGAACTGTGATTGTTAATTATAGTATGCATAAAACAAGTTCCTGTCTTTTACTAGTTCATTAGTAATTTATCATTTTAAACTGTATTTTATAAAATGTGCACCATTGTCCTTTAGAGGATGCTATAATCAACTTCAATACTTGGATAACACCAGAATCAAATAGTGCTTTGCAACTGTTAGATGCTTAGCAATGTAATTCTTAGTAGATGTCATATACAAAATAGTGCTTGCATTTAGATTGTAAACAGTGCCTAAACACATAAATACCAAACAACCACATTTTCTACTGCCTTTTGTATGTATGAATGGAGATATGTATAGAATTCTGACATTAAAAGAAAAGTGTTTCATCACATATAGAATAGAATCACGTTTCAATTTTAAATATAATAAGGACATTTATAAATATAATAAGGACATTTATTTTTTGTTGAAAAAAGAAATGGCAGATTTCATTTTTGCGTAGTCTTAGCATGTGTGATAGAAGAGTCAAGATAAAACAGAAACACAAAAAGATTTGAATCTGTTTGCAATATCCACTATCTTTAGACAGATTATGTCTTCCAAAGGATTTCTATTTTAAGAAAAGACTCTTTTTGGTCCCTAACAGTGCAAATAGGAAATTGCTTTGCCTTCATATAAGAGAAGACAAACTGCAGATAGTCTTTTGCTAAGTTTTATAAATAGAACTACATGTGGCTTCACAATGTACACATCAAGTTTCCAAAGGATTAATGACAGATTTAGTACCCATTCTTATTATTCCTATTGAAGCAGAGCCTATGAGCTCTATCCCACTCGGCTGGAACTGGAGACAATAAATACAGAAATGACTCCAGGATGCCTTAAAAAAACAGAAATCAACTAAACAGCACAAATTAATAAAATAGTTGAGATTAAAGTGATAAATATTTCTTGTAGTATTCTACTATCTAGTCATTGTCCAAGTTCTTCAGCACATCACGATAAAGTTGAGCGATGTCTTCAGATTTCTGTGAGGCAGCCCTTGCTTCCATAGGAATGATATGGGAGAAAGTGTAAGGATGCTTGCTAAAACAAAAAAACCAAACAAACCAAAAAAGTTGTCATTAGCAGTGTATAGAGGGAAGCTGAAGTTAGCATTTTAGACTGTTATAAGGAATGATAATTAGAATAGGTCATAATTTCAGTATTACTCGTTTCTCACTTAAGGTTCCTTAACTGACTTATGTATTTGCCAGATGGAATACTAGTTTTTATGTGAATATTCATATGTCCTCTCAGGTGTGTTTGTGCGCGTGTACACTCAGTAGAATCCTATACATAAATGTTTTCTACCCGTACAAAAGGTATGAATGAATAAAATGTCCAAACTAATCGTAAATGATTACTGAAGAGGAGACATAGTTCCAAAAAAAAAAAAAAACCCAAAAACAAATCAAACCAAAAAAAAACCACCAGGCGCTGATTTTCTTTCAGATTGTATTTTCTTTGTAGTCAAACCCAATCATGATATCCATACTTAAAAGTTACACCAATGGGTAGGTATTTACAGGATTAAAAAAATAATAATGCTCAGTTTACAGGCTAAAATTATGAGAAGAAAAGCAGGAGGTAGGAGTGCAAGATAATTTAAGGAAAAAGACACAAAAAAGCAAAAAAAGCAACTGATACTGCAGGCATTCAGTTCAGTTAAGCTGGAGAAGCTGTGCTGTTTGCTAGGAAGATAACAGCACTGTAGTAAGAGAAAAGAGCTTTGTAGTGGACAAAATTAGCCTAGCTGTGGGGTTGCAACCAGAAATGCCTTGTAGTGTAAGAACAGGCATAGCGAAAGAAAGTGTTGGGGGCAAGATGGACAAATGGAAATGGCAAAGCAGACTATGAGAAGAGAAGAGAGAAAATCAAATGTATCTAGAATGGCATACGTGAAACCTCATGGGGGCTTGCAATCATGCTGACGGATACCAGGGTAAGGTGAAAAAGGTTAGAGAGTGTATCAGATATATGAAAATACGAAGAAATGGAAATGTTGAATGACAAGGTGTGAGGGAGGGATCAAGCAGAGATGGTAGTCTGAGGGAGAAATCAGCGTTGTGCCTTGTCAGGGAGGGAGCGGAGATCTGTGGAGCTCTGTCTGCGACCAGCTCGTTTGGTGAGCGGGAGGTTTGAAACAAGGCTGCGGGCCAAAGGAAAGGAAGGGGCAAGATAACAGTTGCCGAAGTGCCAGCTCATCAAGTATCAGTTGAAGCCACCAAATCTGAGTGCGGAAAATTGTGAGGGGAGGGAGATATCAACCCATGGTGTTTAAACCTGTGAAGACTGGCTGAGAGATATTAAATAATTGACAACAGAAGTCATAGGAATGGTTGAGTGTGGCATTGTGTTGATCCGAAAGGGAAAGAGGGGAAAGAAAGATTTTCTCTAAAGAATGTGGTTTTCGTTTAACAGCTATTTTTATGCACAGAGATATGAAGGTGTATACAATTGTTTTTAGCTTTTTCTTTTTTAATTTTTAAATCCAAACTTAAACAACTAGTTCATTAGAAAATTACTTTTATGTTATTAAACTAAGGCAATTTCGATGTTGGCTTCAATTGATAATAGCATCTGGCCTTATAGAGAAAAATAAATTTCACCAAATAGAGCACTGTCCTACGGACTAAAGCAGTAACTCTTACCTTTACAGACAGATTAGAAATTCTTAGTAGATTATCTGCAATTTTAAGGCATTTATGGTTTTCATTTCTTTATCATATCTCAAACTTGAAGAAAATTTGGCAGAAATATTCCATTTTAGGAGTCTAAAAGCTGGATTTTTAACTGCATGTTTTGATGGATGGGTATGTTGCACTGCAAATGAACCACTACCTCCACTGGATTAATTAAAAAAAAAAATTAGCAAGCTCTTATCTTACTTCTGAAACATTAATTTAAATAACTTTTATCCTTATTTCTCTGGATTGTGTTAACATAGGTATTTTAGTTTGACTGTGTTATCTTTGATGGTAGAGAGTAAGGTGCAAATCTCTCTTAAATATTCTATAATTAGGATTTTAGTACATACACATATATTTGTTGCAGCCAGTGTCTCCATATTGACCGAATTAGAATCCTGTTTCTTTTTGCCAGGATTCAGCTAATACTGCTCCTCTCTGTTCCCATAAAAAGAGAAAGCCAGAATAGTTGCAGTCCCTAACGGCTCTTCAGAAGAATAAAACTACATAATTTGGCTGAATTAACATTCAGTCTAAATGAGATTGTTTCTGGATTAATTCCAGGTATTTCACTGGATTAATTTTAGATTAGTGTTGATATGACGAGCATCAGAATCTGGGCCACTGTCTTTTAAATACTACAGAAATAAACGGAAATGTATGATGTAACCCTTTTACAGTTTTATGTCCATCTGGTTGGTAATGACCAGAATAATGAAATCAGTCACCCTGAACAAAGGATAATGAAGTCAATCCTAATATAATGCATGGAGATGTATTGAATAACTTATTAGTGTTTGCATCAACTCCAAATTTTTATTTTAATTAGAATCAATCAATGTAAACAGTAAATACACTTTGGACAAAATTGGTGTTGCCTTTGTCTGGCTTTTGTAAAATTCCAGAGAATAGTAAAGGAGTAGTGTATCAAAATCTTATCACTGTCTCCATGACCATTTATCTTCTGTATGCTATATAGAAGATGGTGAAATGCTTTTTTTACAGCTGTTTTTACTGTATGAAAGTAAGGGGTTTTTGAGGGCTTTCAAGTGGTATAGCTGCGCTCAAAACAAAAGATGTCAAGTATCAGGAAATACCAGTGGCAGAAAAAACTTTTCATGTTTAGTTATTTTTAACATGCTTAATTTGTAGGTAATGTTACTGTACCTTGACAAACATGCTAGCTATGGATATAGGGGTCGGGACTGTCGCAGCAACTTATATCTTCTTCCAACGGGTGAAACTGTATATTTCATTGCATCGGTAGTTGTGTTATTCAATGTTGAAGAACAACTTCAGAGACATTACACTGGTCATAACGATGATGTGAAGTGGTAAGTCTCCTAATACGCTTATTTTTTTTTCTCATGATATAGTGTCTGCAAGTTCATCTTTTTTATATATAGCTTTGAAAAGAAAATTCTATTGACTTCACCTGTAAGTCTTGCATAGATTGGGTCCCTATGCTTGACAACCTTTTTGCACAAGCAAACAAAGATGTGATTGTAGTCATAGTAATAGAATGTCCATTACAGCTCTAATCTAGTCAACACGAGACGCAACTACTGTCAGGTTGGGATGGCACAGACTTTTAAGATATCCGAGTATCCATCCAAAGGGAGCCTGAGTTTGCTGGCAAAACCTACCTTGAAGTTTCTGTTGCCATACGTGCTGTGTTACTTAGTTAAACAGCTAGTTTGGATGTATCTACGTGCAATTTGGCTTATTAATCTTGTCCAAATGACTGCTTCTTTCTCTGTTTCAATTGGTAACAATTCCTCCTCATATTTACTGAAGAAAATTTATATTTCAAAATTGGTACACTTTTTACATAGAACACATAGAGTAGAAATCTGACTTTTGACCTGCAGATCTGCTCATTTTTCATTAGTCTGTATTTAGGATAATTTGACATTAATTTCTTCCTTAGGCTCACCTCTTAGTATCTGTACATTCATGCTTCTCTTCTGCTTTAGAAAAGATTGAATTATTTGTCTTCATCTAGACCAGCGTACCAAACATAGGTCTTTTAGGCTGGATCTAACCACAGTTTGGATTGCATCTGCAGTCTTCCTGGAAGTCTTCAGGGATGTCTACATCATGGCAGATATCCTGCAAGCTAGTCCAGAGCCGTCTGGTTTGTTCACATAGCCTAATGCTAAGCAGACGTGCCAGCTTGGGCTTCAAAGTGATTAGCTGTGATCAAGCTTAGAGGATAGTAGGTGTCAGGAAATATCAGTAGCAGTAAATCGCAATATAAATAAACATATGGTTTATCTTGACGGTATCTGTCTACTTGTTGAGTGTAGCTCAAACAAGCACCAGGATTATCTGATGGGCCCTAATGTATGAGTTTGACATCCCTTCTTTAGAGTAAGCATTATGAAACACCTGTTGTCTGTGAAAGCCAAAAATAGAACTGATTATCAAATCTGGTTGCGCTGTGAGCATGTTTCGTTGGATCAAATTATTCATATAATCTAGTTGTTTGACAGGGAGATTTTAACTTGGACCTGTTCCATCTCATTTCTTTCCTTCAAATTTTCTGACTGTAGATATTTCAAAGCATTCCGGTTTATTAGAAAGAGCATACAGTTTTGCATTATAAAGCTGAATGAATTATTGCAACCATTCATTTCACGCTGCACTTTGCCTCTAGAGCTGTATGAAAAATAACTGCCATGAAAAAAGATTTCAGATAGAATTTAGGACAAATGTAGACTATATTCCAGGCATTACTTAAATACACATTTGAGATTCTTTTTTCTTAGAGTCATTAGTTATTGTTGATCACAATTTTATAAATCTCGGTTTTGATTTTAGGAATCAGATGATGTAATTTGTGTGCCCTAGTTCTTACTTAATAAAGAATTTTTTTTACCTTTTAAAAAATATTAAAATTATTAAAATATTAGTAGACATCTTTATTAAGCTCAAACTTTAATAACTGCCTTCCTGCTCTGGAAAAATAGCATCAATTTGAATCATCTTGCCTGACTGCAGGTGTCTAACTTAGCTAGATATCTAAGTTCCTATAAGAGTCACTGAATATCTGGTCAGTAGAGTCTAGAGAGCAATTTGTCTTATATTTGAGTAGATGTGTATGTTTGGTCTGGAGGATTGTCACTGGACTGCATTGGCTGTACTGACCAGATTTCTTCCAACTCTGATGGGAGATATCTGAAGTTAGGTAATTAGCTCATATTGTAAACTTTTGCAGTCATCTAAATCTAGATGAGATGAATCCCAGCGTAAGTGACACTGGTGCTGGTTTGGATACGTTTGAGGTATCAAGGCTTAAGCAAATCGCTGCTTTGTTTGTAATGGAATAATTCAATAAAAGAACATGAAAATTGTTTTATCAGTTCTGTTTAAAGGTGTATGAAACATTTACGTGTCTGTTATGTGTTTTATGACTGAAGACTGCTTATTACAGGCTCAAGTATGATGGAATACATAATAAATGGTTTGAAGTCTGACCGTTTCTTGTTTTTCTTCTCTAGCCTAGCTGTCCATCCTGATAGGATCACTATAGCAACAGGTCAAGTTGCAGGTACATCCAAGGATGGAAAAGTGAGTGACCTCTTAGCTGACATATAATTTGTTGTATTTCACAGGAATATGTTGCCAAGAAGGTATATACTTTTCATATTGCAGTTAAACTGGCCTTAAACTTTAGGAATGAGCACAAACAAAATTTCACTTGAGAATACATATTGCACCATATCAAGGTTTGCCAGTCCCATTATCAAGATCATTCAGTGGTTTCTTGTTCTGTTGCTTGCAAAGGTAATTTTGGAGCTGATCTCCCAAAGAGACATGGAAGGATGACACTAGAGGGGAGACCTGAGAGGAAGGAGTGGCATGGGGAAAGAAAAAGGAGGCGAAGTAGAAGAAACTGCTACTGTCCAATTAAATCTCATTTCTGACCACAGCTACCAAAAGCAAATCAAATAAGAATGGCTTCAGGTTATTTGCTAAAAAAAGAAATGATTTCTTATTCTTGCCATTGTAAAGTCTAATTGTAGAGTAGGAATTTAGTCAGACAGAATAAGATGGTCTTTACCCCAAAGAGTTAAGACAAGTGAGAAAGAATAGGTAGAAGAGGGATGAAGAGTCTGAGGAAAAAGTTGCTCAGCTGATTCCATGGCCAAGCTATCGCAAAATTTTTGGTAGATGTCGTTGAAGAATTTTAAGGAAGGGTTAAAAAAAAAAAAAGATTATCAATACGCTAACTAGATGTAAACGGAGAAAACAAAATTTCTGTCACACATTCTAAGGTTTATGTTAGGATAACTTAGCTGAGTAACATAAACACACTTCTAAATTTTATTGTGTTTGAGAAATCTCTGGGCTTTATTCTTTTAACTTGGTAAGTACAATTACTTACCATTATATTTGTGAAATAAGATCTAGGATTTGATGCCTGTGCTGAGGGGGGAAGGTGGTATATAACCTTATATGAAAGCCTTTTGTATACCTGAGGTACTGGAGTGGTTTTAATTTGTTTTTAAGGGCAATTTCCCTACTTATGATCAATGAGAGGGAAAGCCGGATGGCTGTTGCTTTCTTTCAGATGTTATAGTAGACCTTATATTATTTTCATTTGAAAGGGCAGGGAAAAGGGAAATAAAATATGTCCTCTGCTGTTTTCTTGCAAAGGTTGAACATATAGTTTTAAATTCCTGACTGCTTTCATATGAAACTTAATCAACATGTGCTTACTGGGATTGCCCTCTAGTGGATTTGAGAAGCATTTCTGTCTTCATGTTGAGCCACTGTGAGGGCTCTCTGTGTTACGAAAGTAAGAAATTGGTGGGGAGAAAAGGAGAATCACATAAATTTCAGAGGGAAATGATCTTGGGCAATGTATGTATGAAGATACATACCTTGAGTTTTATGTTTAAAAAAAAAGAAAAAGAAGCTGGTTCTAACTACGATTGTAAAGAAGAATCTGAAGATACAATCCTTTTCTGTGGTCATTTTTATGATTTTGAAATTAGTTATGCTTTAGAAATTCTTAATCTTCTTTATATGCTTGCTGTTTGACATTGACCAGAATTATCTTTATTGCTGTGGTTTAAACAGATAATCCTGGACTAACCCTAGGTCCCATGTCACAAGGTCTTCAACAATTTTCACTTAATGAAAAATGTCTCGGTATCCATTAACTTAACTGAATTGACAGCAGTCAGTGAGATTTGAGGTGCTATACACTCTGAATATTCAATCCTAGATATTGGTCCTAAGCATAGTTATCATTTGTAGCATATCAGTGCTTAAATAGCCTCTCTAGGGAAGTTCTGATAACTTTCATGCCTTAAATTACGTTAAAATGTTTCTTGGTTGCGTTCTTATTTTTTTAATCTTGATATTTTTTACCACCGTTGTTTCAGCTGTTATTTCTGTGTCTATTTTTATAGCAATTACCACCACATGTACGTGTCTGGGATTCTGTTACTCTGAATACACTGCATGTCATTGGAATGGGTTTTTTTGACCGAGCTGTCACTTGCATTGCTTTTTCTAAATCTGTAAGTAAATGAATAGTCATACATATTAAGAATGTGCACCGAACAGGTCTTTGAAGTCTTTCAAACTTAGCTTTCTTGACCAAGCTTTCTCTTTTCCTTAGCTTCCAAGGCGTGCTTTCTAGGCACAGTCTGTCTCAGCTTTCTCTTTAGAAGAGGAAACCTTGAAGTTCAATTGTTTCAGATTGTTTATATCATTATTAAAGTCAGCAATATCTCAAGATTCTCAGGGGTCTATCTTATGCATACATAAACTGCAATTACTTTTTCTAAAGGGACAAACAATTGCAAAGGTCATATGTTCTCGAAATTTCAATATCTTTACTTTTTCCCTTTAATCTTCTCATTACACTTCTCCCTTTAAAAAAGTTATTCTATTTCTGCAGCTACTTTATTATTTATAAAGGATTGTTGAGAATCTATCAAAGATGATGCAGAAGGCATTCAAGTCCTGTATAAAAACATGAGTTTATAATCTGGCACGCAGAAGCCTCGAAGCCCTGAGTATAGAATAGAATATATAAGCCATCAATATATTGTGATGACTTATACCAGTCACCAGAAAAGCATTTTCAAAAAGGAGAGGACTAAATTATGCGTTTCACAGGCAAAATTTACTTCAGTGAAAGTTTCCACAAACATTTGGAATATCAAGAGAATGCTCTGTAAATGTCTGCCTAGATGAGGAATGGTGTACCTAATCATCGAGGAATGCTACTGACAGATGCCATGAGAAAGCAGAAGTGTTTAATGTGTTTGCTTTGCGCTGTGATTTCAGAGTCATAGCTTAGCCTGTTTTGAGCATTACTTACCATCCTATCACAGTGCTGCTTAACTCTTTTTAAACAGCTCTCTCTTCAGGCTACTTATTCTTGTCTCTGTCTCACCTCTTGAGTTGTGTTGAAGCGGATATTTTTGTAGCTGCGCCTGGGAAGTTTATTAGGTATCTGATTCATCAGGAGAACAACCAACTTACCTTATTTATAAACAAAATGAAACGAGGTTGGTTTGGCTCTTTTTTTCCAATGGATCCATTCCCCAAACATGCTCAGGGTGTGATAGCCCAAACTTTTCTGCTTGCCCCGCTCAAGGGGCAGCAACAAGTGGCTGTGCTATGGGTGTCAGGAAAAGGAGTGTTTGTTTCAGCGCTGGTGCCAAAAGATTGCTTGTGTAACTGCAGTCTCATTCTGCATCTGCGAAGTCATCTGCAGTTACAGTGAACGTAGTCAATACCAGGAACAATGGGATAAAAAACATATTTGAATGGCTTGAAAAGCAGTTAGACGTTACTTGATGGTTTATTTCACTGTAGACACAGCTAGGAATTTGAGGAATTACCTCAAATCATTTGAAAAAAACAGTCTGAAAATTACCTTCCAGATACCTGCTACTTGGAAAAAGATGCAGTTGTTATACAGCAATGACCATATTTTGGATATCTAAACAGGTGCATCACCGGTAAGACCTGTGATGTCAATCTGCTCCCCTCAGTTCAGGTAGAGTCTCTGCTGGAGTGCCTCATTCAGTCTTTGGAGTCACACTGCAGAAAAATGGGTATTACCTGGAGAAGGTCTAGCTAATATGACCCAAGAAGAAAGACTGAAGGAGTTAGGGTCATTGCGATTAGGAAAGCAAAGAATGATGGAAGATATAACTTTAAAAAAGACATCTATCAGGAGTAAGTTGCTTTCTCGTTACTTCCTTTGTTCCCCAATTTTGTTCCATTATTGCTCAATAAAGAATAAATTATTCCCCATGTCCAACAAGAAGTAACTGGTTAAAATTGCGATGAAAGTAATTCAGTTTAGTCATCAGGAAAAGCTTTCTTAATAGCACAGATAATAACGGATAGGCTGCCTTGGGAAGTTACATCACTGAAAGTTTAAAAAGAGATACCTACCTCTTTCCTCACAAACTGTGTTTGTCTGCAGTTTTTCCTGAAAGAGTACCTCTTCTATATCCCTTTTTTAGCCCTATTTTTAAATAATCCTATAAAGTGCTATATTTCATGAAGATGTATGGGATAACTAAAATATAACAATGAAAATATAAATATGTCCTTTTTGCCTATACAGAAGTATTTTTTACATGTATTTATGTGTTTCTAATATTAGCTTATGGATGCATTAATATTTTCCATGTTTTGGTTTAGAATGGAGGAAGTAGCCTGTGCTCAGTGGATGACTCAAATGACCATGTGCTTTCTGTGTGGGACTGGCAGAAAGAAGAAAAGCTGGCAGATGTCAAGGTGTTGCAATAAGATATTTTGTGTACTGCTACTTGCTTGTATGTAGATCTGGATTTCTTGTCATAAAATGTCTATGTTTAACTTCTTGTGCCTTTTTTACACTTTCGTTTTATAAAAGGCAAAGAACATGAAGAAAGGGAATGTTTCCTCTTACTGTTAAGATTATCGTAATAACCTTTGCGCTGCTGTAGTTGCACTAGAATTTATTAGAAAAGTCTGGGGAGCAATGATAGGAGCATGTGCAGAAAAGAAAAGTCTTAAACTAATCATGTCTTTGATATAGATCCTCCTCTCATTATCTGACATACTTTTGAAGAATAACTTTTTGATACTAACTTAAAAAATAGAAAATCTTTTGACTTCGGTCTTTTTTCTTCAAAGTATTCTACCAAAGTATTCCAGTCTACAACAATAAATAAATGGCTCAGTATTTTTCTTATATCCGGAGATGATCAGTTTATGTAACTAGAGTATCATTTTATATTGATTTTTTTTTCTTTGAGTTTTAAATTGTGATAACAATGTTTTTCTTTTCTCTTCCAAGTGCTCTAATGAGGCTGTATTTGCTGCAGATTTTCACCCCACTGACACAAATATAATAGTTACTTGCGGAAAATCACACCTTTATTTTTGGACATTAGAAGGGAATTCTCTTATTAAAAAGCAAGGATTATTTGAGGTAAAATAAACTATTTCCTTAATGTTATTTTTATAGGAATGGTACAGTCATACAGAAATAAGACTTAATTATATCTGAGTAAATCAAAACAAAAAGATAATTATTAAACTTGCAGTTTTACAAAAATTCAAATAGCATTCATGGCATGGAACAGAGAACTTTTTGATGGGTTGCCACAATGAAGTTTTGAAATGTAATTCCTATATATGCCTTTTTCTATGTTCTTTATACTGCTTGCCAGCGAAAGAAAATTAAATTAAAACTCTCTATCCTCACCTCAGATTAAAAAAATATAGAGAGCAAAATATGTCTTTTTTTTGCTTTGTCAGAGGAAAGACTTGCAAAACGCCATCTAATTCGATTTTAAATTATGTGAATATGAATATTCTTTCCTTTTCCTCTGTTCTGCTCAGATGCATACACTTACATAATTCAAATAGAGATTGAGCTGGACACTATTTGGTAAATATCATTTTCATATCAAGGTCTTGATTTGGTTTTGTTCTTAAATATAGACTAAGCTTTATAGCAGTTGCATGCACAAGTGAGATATGTTTGCAGTGACTGCAGATAACTACAATAGGACCTAGTTAACTGTTTGCTTGTGGAGCCATGACTTGCAAGTATAGTCAAAACAACTACTTTGCAATGTCAGCTTATAAATTTTTTGTGAAATAAGGATGAGATACTGAGATAATGCATTGAATTTTGTTTCATTTTATTTTATTTTTCATTCATTTCTATCTTTCAAACAACTGGACAGATTTCTGGCTCTGTTATGGCACTGTTGTACCATATGGTTGTTGTAAATGTAACATTGTGGTAGTCCTAGTTAATACTTGGTTCCAGTTAGCTTAAGGGAGAAGAGAAGCCGTGCAAGTTTTTAGGTAGCAAATATTGTAAGTAATGTCCTTAGAAGCTACTAGATAGTGAACATTTTTGTCCTCTTACACATTTCCCTGTTTTGTTCTTCTCAGTATCTTAAATGCAGGGTCTCAAAGCAACATTTCCACTTCTGAACCTTAGGATTCAATAGAAAGATGATTTCTTAATTTATACTGCAGCCAAACTCTCTAGTAATACTTCTCTCCTAGAATCTTTGGAGAAAAAATAATAATAATAGTTTGTTGGCATCTTTGGTCATTTCCAAACGCTTAGAGCCTTTGGGGCTAGGAGAGAGTTGGGAGATTCAGAATATCCCAGGACGTTCTTGGTCTTGCGTTAAAAATTGACAGGCCTTCTCACTTGCTGGGGGAATGCAGCGGTAAAGTGTAATATTGAGTGCAATATTGGGCCCCCAACCTCGGCTGATACATCTTCTGCCCTTGTCTAGATTAACTGTAGACTGTAGGAATGTGATTAAACTCCTGTGTAGACCTTTAAGTAATAATAGAACTGTAAAAGACTAAACTAAATTAGTCAAATGCATACTGTTAAAATGAATGGTCTGCGTGTTGCTGTGAGTGCATATTTTTTCATAACCATGCAGAAACAAGAGAAGCCAAAGTTTGTCCTGTGTGTGACCTTTTCTGAAAATGGTGATACTATTACAGGAGACTCAAGTGGAAACATTTTGGTTTGGGGGAAAGGTAAGACAAGACTGATACTAATATTGAAACCTTACTATAAATGACTGAATTTTTGCATGATTGTAACCTTATTTTAGGAAGAATAAATTTTGTTTTTCTTGAATTCTTTACCAAGACCAATCTTATTCTCTCTTACCAGCTTTTAAAAAACGGTATACCTGACTGCCCTGACACAAAATACTGTAGAGTCTGTTCCCTGTGGTCAAATGCTAAACCATAGAGGTATGCCGGCAAGCATGACTTTGACTGAAATAAGGAATAGCAGAGAAAATTCATGTCTTTAATCGAGGTGGTTGCAAGAAGCACTGTTAACGTAACCGATAATCTCCAATACTGTCCCTCAATATAGTGTTTACAAAAATTATGCCTAAATGTTGCCAAATATTTTTGAAAAGGGAACAAATAGCTTAATTTGTTTGCTTAGGAAGTCAAGCTAGAATGTATGAAGATCTAATTGAATTCCTTAGCTTTATTAAAAATGAACGGATGAACAGGACAAACTTCTTAAAAAGCCTATTCTATTAAGAAAAGGCTTTGTTTTAGGCATCAGAAGGCAATCCTTGCTGGAAGACAATAGTCACAACATCCTAAACATTTACTTACTAAGTGAGATGAATGCATAGGCCTAATGGAGGCCTTATGGTAAAGGGAGACAGGATATGGATGACAACTATTTCTTATTTACTCAATGCCTTCTCCAAGGATGTTGGAGATAAAGGGTATAAAACCTGGGAAGCAACATGGTGACTCATTTACCAAGTTGGACCTTACTGAGCTGCTTTTGTAAACTTTTTTTCATCTGCGGACAACTAGCCAGTTTTCTGTTTTCTGTACTTCAGATCAACTGGTGCATTGTCGTAGTGTTGAGGAAAAGGGTGGATGTAGTATTTGTAACTCGACTTTTTCTTTATTCCCCTTTTTTCCTTCTTACGCTATTTTAAAGCAAGACAGTTGCTCACTTTCCCTTCCAAATGGATGTGAAGGATCTAACTGAGAAATTGCACAGTCTTATCTCCTCCCTGTTCTTTCTGTCTTTCTTCGGGGCCGCTGACAGACAAGGGAGATAGTGGCAGCTGCTGGCATGGCCTGCCGGGTTCAGTGCAGTGTTCAGAGGCCAGTTTACCTTCACGCCCAGACCCTGACTGATTTTTTCCTTTGACTGCAAGCATTGTCTTTGCTTTTTTCCTAGAAATGGAAGTGAATTGTAAGATCTCCTTGCTTCTGTCAGTTCTTTTGGGATGGACACAAATGTTCTTTGTTTTTCTGTCTTAATATGGCATATTTTACTAAGCTTTCACTGCTTCTGAGTCAGTGCTCTATGTTCAAGTGAGGGCTGCTTCCACGTTTTGAATACCCTTAGCAAAAAATTATCTTTATATAATGTAACAGCAACTTACACATTATATCCATAATTAAAGCAAAGGTGATTTATAAAGGAAAAAGCAATTCTTGTCTCCTAATTTACGTCAGCCTATCCCTTGTACTAAACATAAAGTTAGCTAGGCTTTGATGCAAGGTACTTTTTTTCAGTAAGAGAAACGCTAATAATTTTTTCTTTATACTTCATAATCATAATTAGATATGTTTAATCTAATGTAGTTGGTGTGAAGGTATTTTGAGACTAAGGAGGTACTTGCAGAAACCAGCTTCATCCTTGTGAGGTTCTCCCTAGCCTCCTGCCTTATCAGTAAAGAAATACAGACCCTTGCAGAGAGTGATTCAGTGCCTTCTGCCAAGGCATCAAAGAGCCCTATTTAGGCAGATTTCAGTACAGGTTAGGTGTCTGAAAGATCTAGAAGATCCTTGGAAAATCACAAGTGATTGGCTTATTCTTTCTTTGTTGATAAGGTGCGTACTTCAGTTCAAATGTGATGTCAAGTAGTTTAGCTTAAACCCCCGTGAATTAGACTAAGTGAATATATCTATATCTATGTATACATACATATATATCTACACACACACACACATCTATCTATATATATATATATATGTATGTATGTATGTATATACGCACATCCATGCATACACATATATACATACATACATATTTAGTTGAAGGGTAGTAAGTTTTCAAGATATACTAATTCAGTCCCTTCAGTGGAACTGAGCACTTTAGTGCAATAATCGATACCTATCCTCGTCATTGTTAGATATAACCTTGGACAGGTAGAGAAATAAAAATAGATGAATAAAACAAAGGAAAAAATGAGGTAATAAGCTGAATATTTCAGTAGTAATATCTTTTCTCCATGTATACAGGTACCAATAGAATAAGCCATGCAATTCAAGGGGCGCATGAAGGTGGAATATTTGCGCTTTGTATGCTACGAGATGGCACACTAGTATCAGGAGGTGGAAAAGATCGAAAACTAATATCTTGGAATGGAAATTACCAAAAACTTCACAAAACAGAGGTGATATCTCCTATCATTATCTTTACTCTGTTACTCAAAGTGAAATTTTAGCTGTCTTCTGACCTGACGTTCTTAAATCAATTTTTTTTTTCTTATGGAAGTGCATTCTGTGAGCAAGAAAATGAATGCTAAAATGTAATATCTGTTGAGTGATTAGGTCATTTCTGTGCTGGGCTATTCATTAAATAGTATTTTATATTTCAGATTTAATTTAATTGGAAAACAAATCTTCTAATGATATTTTTAATATTATTCTTTTTTGCAATTGATCATTTTTACTTCAGATATTACGATATTAAATATTATTACAATATTTGATTATTTTATACTTTTCTGTTTTCCAAAATGATGTTTTTTTTAATCACTTAATTTTTTTCCATAAATTCTTTTGTTAGTGATTTTTTTTAAATTTAAAAAATAAGTTCCTAAAGTGAGTTCAGTTGCTATATAGGAGCTTGAATTTTAAAGCAGAATTTGTTTGGACAGAATTATATAATGGTTAACATACTGGATGAAAGAGTATAATCAGTGTAAGACTCTGGGGAAGGATTTCAACACAACTGTCTATTATGAAACATTCAAAATATATTTGCAACTGAAATAACATGTTATTTTCAGTAATTTGTTTTGTAACACAACACAGGGTACATGCTTGTTGTGTGGTTTCTAACTATGGCCTCTGAAGATGGCTGCTTTCTTTTTCGTTTATTTGTTCCTACAATGGTTTTGCTTGTTCTTTTCAATTCCACATCTTCCCCTGAGCTTTAAGTTGGAGATTTACACCGAGTCTTGCAGAAACTGGGTGGCAACTAAAGGAGTATAACTTACAGAAAAGCATTAGCGATATAAAGCCTGACACCACCTCTGAGTAGAAATTCTTAATCTGATATCAAGGTCGTAATTAAAATATGATTGAGTTAATGCAGCATGAAGCAACTGTAACTTTTCTATTTGTCAAAATTTATTAATTTATCTGTACTTATGTAATGTTCCATAGATAAGGATATTTTTTCTTGTATAAAGACAGTTACTAAGCTGATGCAAATTGTTACAAACTTTTTGAAGTCAGGGATATATATTCATGTTTTTTATATCTTCTTTGTACAGTTTCTATTAAAATGCACTTGCTAGGCCATATGTCTTTAAAAAAATATTAACACTAAACAAGTCATTTTCTAGTCTGACTTATCTATATGTTTATCTGTTATAAACACAGATTCCGGAGAAGTTTGGTCCAATAAGAACAGTAGCAGAGGGAAAAGGTGATGTTGTATTAATAGGAACCACTAGAAACTTTGTTCTACAGGGCACGCTATCAGGAGATTTTTTTCCCATTACCCAGGTAAGTTGCTGCCTTACATAAATGTTTCTAATTAGCGTAGGAGCAGTAAAGGTATGCCCAAAGTTAAGCTTCATAAATGTGAATTTATTAAATTTATCATTGCAGTACTTTTGGCAGTAAATGACATGATAAATATGCGTCTATCCAAGACAATGTATTTGTAATGCTTTAATATATGGTTTCCTAATTTTTATCATGTGTAATGTTTAGTTTTGATGCTACTGCCAACCCTGTCAAGAAACATTTCTGTTCATGTAGGGTCACACTGATGAGCTTTGGGGACTTGCAGTCCATTCCTCTAAACCTCAGTTCTTCACTTGTGGACATGACAAACACATTACCCTCTGGGATGCTACCACTCATCATCCTATCTGGAACAAGATTATAGAGGTATAAATTTATTAAACGAAGCTCTAGTGTTCTTACAGAAGTTCTCAGTTCATATGGTGGTGCTTGTTGTTGAAGAATATTGTTTTGAAGTATCTTAATGTATAACTTGAGGGAGAAAAAATAAGCAAGAGTCGTAAGACTTATCCTTCTGAAAATGAACATAACACTTAAAAACAAAACTCTGGAGCAAAGATACAGTGCTGTTGGTATTTTTTTGTAAATAAAACTTGGATGTATTTATCAACTAAAAGTAGTTTTGATAAGGATTAATACTACTATCCTGAGCATGATGGTCAGGCTTCAGAAGGAAATGATTTTTTGATAACACTTTTAGCCTGTTATTTTTTTTTTTCCCTAGAACTTGTTAGCATTTTTTGATAGATTCTGTTCACAAATAAAGGAAGTGTTTGGTTTTTCACTTCTTATCCCTGATATGAACTTAGTGTTTAGGTACTGAAGGAGGCTCAGTTTTATAGTTGTACTTAGGCCACTCGGTTCAGCGTTTGCAAACTCTTAACAGTACTTACTTAGTGATGACATGAGTCTGATTATTACATGCATCACTAGAAACTGATTTGTAAAGTGTTTTTTGTCTCATGCAGCTGGCCACCTTTCTAAATAGTTATCCACCAGAAGACATTGGTTTATTTCCTAGAGACAGCAGAGAAGCTTTTATCTCTTTACTTTGAGATGCCACTATTGCATTTTTCAGAGAGTCTTATTTTTGTATCTTGTTGTGGGTGCTTTTGTGCTTCTGTGCTTTTCTGGAGCTGCACATATGGATCAGAATAATGTAGATCACTTCTCAGTCTTCCCTATTTGCCCCTCTGTCCACTGGAAAAGTTCAAACATTACTTCAAAAGAAAACCTAGCAACCTGATGTAGATACACGTATATGTGAACTACCCCGGTCTGCAGATCAATATAGCCCTCAAACTCTAGCCAGGAATTTTCTTACAGATGAATGCCTAGCAATGTTTATAGTATAGCTTACAATATACTGGTGTGTAATATAGTAGAGTATGGAGGAGAATGCATACTGTTTTTTCTGAACCTGCAAAAAACATTTTCAAAGTAACTACTAAACTCCTTCCTGACCATTTTAAAGTTTAATATATGTTAATATGTTTTAGATTTAAAAATAAGCATCCTCCCTCCAGTCCGTAGGGATACTGTAACTATGCCTTAATGGAATAGTCAAATCTTGAGACACACCAAAATCTTTTGAACTGTTTCCAAGGTGCCAAATATAAGACAAAATAAATACCAGCTTAGTCTAAGAGCTTTAATGATAAAACATTATTAAAAAAAGGAAAACAAGCAAACACTGATCAATTATAAAACCAAATTTTCCAGGATCTGCCTTGGTGGACTGTCTAAGAAAAGACAGAGCCTATGCCTGCCTTTGTTTTGAAAGACAGAAATAGCAGCGTGTTGTATTGCACTGCATGGAATACGAACAGCTAGATTGCAGCAGTCCTTTAAGAGCGATTCAGAGTGACTCGAACAATGATGGAAGCTAGAAACTTTTACATATACCTTTCTGATTTTTATCATAATTTTGTGGAGATATTTAATTTGATTATTTAGAAATAGTGCACATGTGGCTTTGTGCAAGTCTTTTATAAGTATCTTGAAGTGGTAAGTAAAAGCATTGGTGCGATTTTTTGATACTTTTCTGATTAAATTTCTTTTTTGTCTGCAATCTTTCAACTGCACATATTAATGTGATCCTTCCCTCTGTTCCTTGTAAAAGTATATTTTTGTATTCATACATATGCTTTCAGAAAGCTTGGAGAATAAAAAGTTGATATTTCAGATATATTTCTGATTGCAGGAATGGTATGCTGAGAACAGCCTATATTCTTGAAGAGAAGTGCAAAATTTGGCAATCTCTCTCCCTTGGGGGGGTGGGGGGGGGGGTCCTGAGAGCATTTGCTCTCCTGCTTTCTGCGGAAGACAGCATACAGCGTTGGTAGTGAAGCATCGTTAGCGGAGATAATTACAATGCGGGGAAGACAAACAGATCTGTCAGCAAGATAAGCTGCTTTCACTGATATAAAGTTATTTATTTTTAGTAAATTATCATGAGCTCAAAAAACAGGCAAAGTTTCCACTATCTTATCCTTACTGTCTTCTGAAAAACTGAAATGGAGCTTAGATGATTGCAAATTATAGTGAGTTTCAATGGTTAATGTTTAGCTTGCCTATGCAGAAATAAAAGGCTCTCTAAGAAACTGTTGTTTCTGAAATGTTTAAGAACCTCCTGTATTTATCTTGATTCTTTTGAAATGGTTGGCAACAGCAGTAGGTCTATTAAATCAGACTTAGATTTTTTTCCCCCCTCCAAGAACTCACTGCTTCGTTTAGACAAGATTTCTGTTATCAATCTTGACAATAATCTCCTTATTAGATAATCTGCTTATTAAACACCTGAAACGTCTGAGACCATATTTCATAAGTCACTGACAGCTTATCTGAAGTAAATGAATCCACGGGAACCTGTTTTTATCTCAAAGATCTACATAAGATCTTCCTAATGTAATTATCAGTACAAGTTGTTGCTCAGAATAAACTCACTGTTCAAATCTCTGTTTTATGCAAGAGAATATTTTAGCATTTAGTAGTTGTATGAAGTTATAATTTGAAGAACTAGCAAATTTCCCTTTCTGGACTATTCTAGTGGTTCAAACATGTATGTACAAGTCTCAGATTTTAACGATTCTTTGAAACTTCTTTGAATTAATAAATTGTTTAAAATTAAGGAGACCGTCCCTTATACCTAGCCACTAGTGCAGGTAATTACAAATTGATAAAAATGTAAACCAGTTTACTAAAATGGCTGATATGATAAGTGTTTTAGAATATAGAAAAGCAAGATGACATAGGTGTTTTTGTGAGCTATACTACTTGTTTTGTTTTTTTTTTTTTCCTTACATTTTAAAATTAATTTTTGGCAGGTGTCAGAAGAAAATAGGCTATTTATTTTAGGACTTTCTCCTATGACCTACAAGGTTCTGCAGCTCATTCTTTTTAGCTGTAATATGTTAGAAAGAAAATGCATACATTTGAATGGCGAGAAAAACACTGTAATTTTGCGTATATCTCCATAGTACTATACTACTGATTTTTTTTTGCAAAAGTGAATGTAAAATGCTTCAATATTGCAGATCAAAATAAGAAACCCAGTTCATGCCCTTAATCTCCCACTAGGCTGCAAGTGGCAGGTGCTGAAAGTCTTCTACATGTGTAGAAGTTACGCTTTATCCCTCCATGCAAAGTAATACGTAACTCTGTTGAATAATGTACTCACATGTCCTTTAGACAGTAGGTAAACTGCAGCTTTGATACTTAATTCTTAGGTCAGATCTAATTTAATAAGCTATTTTTATCTCTTGTGATTTGTTGAAAAGCTGCCTTTTGTCAATGTTATTGTTATGGAATCACTTGCCAAGTTATTTTTAGATTAGGTAGTGCAGAAGAAGATCAGTGGCCTTGTATAAAGGGGAAAATATACTGAGTAATGTTTGAATCAGTTAAAAACGTATTATTTTTGTCTCCTTTCCTGAAGAAAAATTGAATTATATTTTTGTTATGAACTGGACTAGTTAAAAATATGAGCTTCCTTCTGAAACATTTTAGGATCCAGCACAGTCTTCAGGTTTTCATCCTTCGGCATCCGTTGTTGCAGTAGGGACGCTAACTGGAAGGTAAGATGCACAGGGCTACACTGGGGGCACTAAGAAACAGGACATGATTTTTCCAGCTCACCAAATCCAAGTTCATGTTCTTGTTTTCCAGATGCATGCACAATTCTTTTCTCTTTTGTGCATCCCCTATTGATTTCAACTGGATTTGAAAGGGAACTATATTTGTATTGCGTTAGTGGCTAGAAACCCTGTCTTTGGACCAGTACCTCACTGTGCTGAGTGGGGTGAACACAGCGTGACCGTAGGATGAGGAGAAAGGCCCTGTCCCGGGGGAGGTGACAGCCTGAGACAAGTGCCAGGAGAAGGATTTTCACAGGGCAGGAGATATAAGTTAGCAATGAGACCACGCATGGAAGGTGGTGTCACTATACCAGTAACCTAAATGTTAAATTTTTGTGTCCATCCTTGCAAAGGAGTGTTTAAAGGAGGAGCTGGAAGGAGCATAATGGATTAACTTTGCAGATGTGTGCACAGAGTTTCTCTGAGGCCTGGAGGGCAGCACAGAAGAAATTGCATAGGAAAATGGTGTTCATTTGAATATTTAATAAGTAGTTTATTATCTCTAATGCAGTAATGTCCCAGGGCTTTAAAAGAATTTTGGCAAGCGTCCCACTGTTAGGCATGGTAAAAATTCGTATTAAGAGACTTGTTCTGCCTGAAGACATACAAAACCAGGGAGAAAAATAGTATCTGTTATCTTCATTTTACAGGGAAAATTGAGCCCTTTGGCACATAGTAGATCAATGGCAGAGCCGTGGTTTTAGCCTTGATTGCCTAAGTTGTAATGGAGTGCGTTATAATTTTATAATATAATTTTATAATCTGCCTTATAATATAAAATCACCATCATTTTGTCCTTTCCTTTAATGTCACCTGAGGGCAGACTTTGCTGTTAGTATTGGAAGTAATTAAACATAACTGAGAATATGCAGAATACTGATAGGTAGTCAAGATTATTTAGGATTGTTTATTTGCCTCAATAAGTAAATCAAAAGGAGAAATTTTGGGGTGGAATCTTTACTTTGTCTTTAACAGTCTAGTGAAAGTATTAAAATGCAAACTTTATCCCCTGTTTGTTTCCACAAAATAAATTTTGATTAATTAATAATGAATAAATAAAGAAAAACTTCACATCAGAAGAATCAGTGCATTCTGATTCCAAGATAAAACAATCCTGATTCTTGCTTACATTTTCCATTGCTCTAGGATTTAATGTAGGCATCAATGTAAATGTCAGCATAGCATAGAGAAGCCTTAAAGGAGGAGGCTAATTAATATAATTCATACTTTATTATAATGAATGATACATAGTAAAACAGAATAAAATCTGAAGAATGATATCGGGGTCAATATCTGAAAATTATTCTTGTTAAGGCTATTGGAAAGAAACCGCACTTCTGTTAAAGTACAACATAAATCGAAATGAGTAGCAGTTGCTATTTTTCTTTTTTTTTTTTTTTTGGTGCAAAACTTATGGAGTGTTGCTATTTTGACAGAAGAAAAGTTGATCAAGATTAGAGTAGAATTAAATTCCTTATAGGATGACTTATTGGCCTCTTTCTATATTTACAACAGGTGGTTTGTGTTTGACACGGAAACAAAAGACTTGGTCACTGTACACACAGATGGGAACGAACAGCTGTCCGTGATGCGTTACTCACCAGGTTTGAGAGAGTTTATTTACTGGTTGAAAAAGAAGCGTTGAATTTCTTATTAAATGGGGGGGTTGTTTGAAAATCATTCCCCACCCTACCATATTTAAGCTGAAAATAAATAAGTGGTGAAACATTGGCAACAATGAATGAATAGTGCCTTAAGCTCTAGTTTCTCTTTAGTTCCCTTTTTCCCCCCTCATACTCAGCATGATTTCAGTGGGAAGGGAAAAACAAACTTGACTTTAACTGTGCATGTTGTTGCAATCAGGTTAGCCCTAAATTGACAATAGCTGCTTCCAGAACTGCTACCTGTTTTTAAAGGTAATATTTCCTATAAACCTGCTGCTTGTGATGTTGATGTAAGCATCAACATGTAACTGTAAAAGAAAAAAAATAGAACTATGCTTTTTCTTTTTCAGTATTAAGGCCTTTAAGAACAGTTTCCATTGTCTGTGATACGATAACTCTTTAAAATCATTTTCAGTTCTTTCTTACTAGAATAATTACAAGTCACTTTTGTATTTATAGATGGAAACTTCTTGGCAATAGGTTCCCATGACAACTGTATTTATATATATGGTGTAAGCGAAAATGGAAGAAAGTACACTCGAATTGGCAAATGTTCAGTAAGTGCATTTTTTTCTCTGTGTTCAATATTAACAACCAAGTGTGTTTTGTAAGACTGCATTAATACAGTTATGTTGAGAGATACTGTTAGCACAGCTAATATAATACTCTTCTCTTCATAGGGTCATTCCAGCTTTATTACTCATTTGGATTGGTCTGTTAATTCACAGTATCTTGTGTCTAATTCAGGGGACTATGAAATCCTATATTGTGAGTAACAACTATGTTTTGTCTTTTTGTGCAGAGTTTAGGCAGTCTGATTCAGATTTAAAATTTAAATGAGACTATATAATTGCAAAGAGAGACCGTATGTTTTAATTCATCTGGTACCATCAGAGCCTATATGGTTTTAAAAAGCACGACAACATTTTTAATTTTTTCTTTTATAGGGATCCCCTCTGCTTGTAAACAAGTAGTGAGTGTTGAAACAACTCGAGATATAGAATGGGCTACTTACACCTGTACTTTAGGATTCCATGTTTTCGGTATGTACAAGCTCTCGTTATTCTTGTTATTAACGGCTACTTGAAATGTCGACTTTTTTATGAAACATGACTATTCATATTTCAGGGAATAACTTCTGTTATGCCATTTTTATCACAATCTGTCCTCTTATTTCAGTCCAGGAAGGCTCTGATGTAATATATTCTTGCTAGCTTCAAGTAGCGATATAAAATTGCAACACAAGAGGGGAACAGGGAAGAAATCACAAACTGCCCATTCTGTCATACTGGAATTGCTTCTCATCTCTTTTGGTATAAAGTACCAGCTCTATGGAACTTGTATCAGTTATTTAGGCAGCCCCTGGACCAGATCCCCTTGTCAGCACCAGTTTCACTTACATTTTGTGTTTGCACAGTTACTGTGCAAACACAGTATCAGTAACAGCCTCCATCACAAAGGACTTATAATGGACTTTGAGGTAAGACATTCAATACAATTAAATGAGAGGAAAGACATAGAAGAAAAAAGAAAAAATAGGAACGCATGTAACAAAATCGTGATGGTTTGTTTCCATGTGCCCTCTATTAATTTTGGAGGACCTGTTTTTCATAGTGTATTTTAAATTTTTGCATTTTTGCATTCCCAACTCATGCAGAACTTGACTGCTCATTATAAAAGCTGTGTACAAGAAACCTCAAATTGCTAGAATAAAGTAGGAAGCCATTGTAGAGATTCAAACAAGAGTCTGTTTTAGTATAAGTATTAAACAAGGAAGATTTTCAGCCATGTTTCAAGTAGGATAGATGCAGTAATGTGTTTGAAAGCAGACAGAAAGGACTTATTTAGAACCTAAAAGATGGCGTGGTGGTAGCAATATATTAGGAAGAAATATTCACATTTTGTAAAATTTAAAGCTAACAGGCCATGCTTGGGTCACACTAAAACATGCGGATTTAGTAAAAGGAGAAAGTTCTAGATTACAGGCTGGATGTTAACATCATGTATTTCTCTCATATGAGAGATGAGGGCCCCTATAGAAATGTTAATATATTTCAATCTCTAATCTTTGGGGCTTGAGTTTGCCTGACACAGCGTCACAAAGCCACAAAATCTTTGTGTTTACTATCAAAGGTTCAGATATTCTGATTCTGAAATGAAGAAAATACTTAAGTGAGTATTCCATACTTTATAAATTGGACCCATGCAACATACAGAGCTAGTAAAAGCGGAGGCTGCTTTTGGCACATGCAGAGTCATAGGAGAAGGGTGTTACACCTAGGAGGGGTTTCCTCCACCCTGCAACAGCATTGACTTTTGGAGCAAGACTGTGGAACAAAATGTTCTACTGGACCAATAAGGAACTTGTGGAAGCATCGTATGCTTTTTTATAGTCTTTATAAGCTAGAGAGACAAATATGGGGAATAAATAAAAAGGGCTGTTTTTTAATATTTATCAAAGTGATTATTTTATTAATATAACAGAGGCTGTGAGAAGGTTAGTCAAATGAATGGAATTTGAAACTAAAAGAGTACAACTTATTCAGAAAATATATTTAATGGAAAAGGAGAGAACAGGATGCTGTGTATACTGAGGATTCACAGATACACTGTGAACAAAAGTTAAGTTAATGTGAAGTTACAAAGATAATGCATAGTAATTATAGATGAAAAAAAAGACCATTAATGGTGGGTGGGGATATAATGTTGCCCATCCTACCAGAAAGATCAAGTGAATGGAAATTTTTTTAATAGCTAGCAGAATCAGTCAAACCCAGGAACTGAAAAGTATGTGATTTTTTTTTTTTTTTTTAACTGTTCCGGTGTGTGCTGGGAAAGGAATTACAGTACCCTGGCTAACCAGCACACCCTCAAAATTCCTTTGTATGTCTTTTTGATACAGGAAGTAGGCAAGCACCAAGACGGGAATTTCTCCCAGAATTGATTCTAAGTAGATGGAAAAAACACATTAAGAATGAGAATGCATCTTAGGTAGGAATGGCAGTGGAATCATGGAGATCATGGCCCCACATACAGGAAGGAAAAGAGAGCAGTAAAATAAAAATAATTGGCTTCAGGGAGACAAACTGCATAAATTCAGAGTTCTGCTAAGTAAGATCTCAAGTTGGAGAGAAGAAATTGGAGAGATCTGGTTATTTCCTTAAATGATGTGAAGGGCACAAATTCTCCCAGCACAGAGGAAAGAGAGAAAGGGCAGCAGGAGACAAACTTCGCTAGACAATGTTGACCTCTCCTACAAGGAGGAGGAATGCAGAAGGTAGGAGCTGTGCTGGAGTACCAGGAAGAGATATAAACAAAACCTAAACATAACTGCATACTTGTGACAAATACAGGAATAACAGAAGGACCAAGGACAGCATTGGTCTGCTACTCAGATGGAGAGGAGGGAGAGATGACATTGAGAAGGCTGCAGTGTGTGGGTGTGTGTTTGTTTGTTTTTTAATCTATCTTCATTAAAAGTCCTACTACAATGTGATGGCTAGCCCAGTTAGTGCCAGCACCAAAAGGGTAAGACCTCTGCTTTGAGTAGGGAAGGAATAAGTTAGAAAATATGAGTTAGATCTATTCAAAGTATCTGAATGTGAGGAGCCTCACTGCACCTGTAAAAACAACTGGTTAATGTAATCACAGAACCATTAATACTTTTTTTCAGGACCTCACAGAAACTCTGTAAGCTACTGGAAGAATGAGAAAGAATGAATGCAAGATCTGTAGGCCACATACTTACCTTCAGAGCCCATATGGAGACAATAAAGTACAAAGTTAGTGCCTAGAACAATAAATTGAAGAAGCCCATAAATTCTAAATTGGAAGCTAGTCCAGTAATGTTGGAAATCACTCTACTGTTCAGTACCTCAGGGCCTCAAAGTGACCACTATGAACAGTCTTTAAATGCTTGCCAGGTTTGCCCTACTGGGCATAGCAGAAGCACTCACATCATCAAAGACATGAGGCATCCACTATATGGATGTTCACCAACTACTGACTGAGCGAAACTAGAGACGTTTTCTCACTTTAGCAGAATCACTTAGACATCACAAATAGTATGCATAGAATTCACACTTTAGCATAATCAGTGCAGGGTGGAAAATGAGCATTGATCTGTTGAACACCTGCCTTCAAGTGTGGGAACAGATTAGTTAGCCTGGAAGTATTTGGAGATGATTCAACCAAAAATCAACAGCGTATAAGGAAATGTGTTCAACAGAGAATGTTCTAGTGATGCAAATACATGCAAATTTGAAGGACAAAAGAGTATGAAACACTTACTAATCTATATGCTTTTGGAAGAACCGTGTGCTACTGGACAAGGCATCAGATCATATCACATGCCCAGTATTGGGAAAGTATGAATTGCAGTTGAAGGACAAGAAGAAATGTAAGATGCTGTGAAAAGCCTGACAATATATTGCAAGCAAGCTAGGGAAGCACAACTGAGACTGGCTGGGTGCAAAACAGATTAGAAGGCAGTACACTGAATATTATTTTTGTTTAAATATTTTTATTAATAATATGGTTAGTAAAACAGTATATTTATTTAATTTGTAGATGACATTAAGCTGCAGGAGTAGCATTTAAAATTTTCTTGACAAAGTGATGGTATGAAAAAAGGAGGCAATTCAATAGGGACAAATAGAACGTTATACATTTAAACAGCATAAGGCAATTGTACAAATGCAGAATGGAGGATGGCAGGTAAGATAGCAGTTCTGCAGAGGAAGATCAGGAGATTACTCTCGCCTACAAACTGAACATGAGGCAACATTATTATGCTGTTGTGAAAAAGGCAGATGCATTAGTAGGATGTATAATAAAAAGGATGACATGCAAAATGTGAAGTAATTGTCCATTTATCCTCAGTATCTGCTTCAGTCACAGCTGGAATACTGCTTCTGGTTTCTGCACGTTGAACCAACAGATAGTGTAGTCCAAGTGATCACTAGCAAGAATAGTAATAATACATGTAAATATTGTTCTGTGAGAAAAGATGTAATGAATGCGTTTTAGAGAAGAGAAGGAGAAAGCAGCATGGCATCAGTCTTCAAATGAGAGAAAGGAAATGGTCTCTTTTCCATGCCTAGACAGGATGGGACAAAAAATAGTAGACTAATTTTTCAGCAAAGGGGATTCAGTTTTCGTATCAGGAAAAACTAACAGTGAGAATAGTGGGCACTGGAATCACTTATGAAAGAGCGTGGAATCTCGGAGGAAAAAGAAACTGGAATGATCCTTTCCCCATGTCAAAATGACAATCAGATTTTTTAAAATCATTTCCTCCAATTTGTCATATTGACCTTTTGAGAAGACTCCTCTGTTTTCAGTTAGCGTTCCTTGTTCATACAGCTTCCTTTTTGTCAAAGTAGTTACTTAAAACAGCCTTTCGGTGTCTTTATTCAGTGCCCCATTCTTAATTCCACAACAGCTGTGAGTACTGTATTTCTTCCCTGCACATTGCTTTTCTTTCTTGCCTCTTTCTTTTTACTATTCATGATATAGCAAAGAGGTGTTTCCATACACAATGTCAGGAGAGTTAATGGAACTCCACAAATCAATACTTTGTATTTCATTTTATTTACAATAATTTGTAATTCCTCAAAGATCACATGTACAAATAGATGAAATCTCCTCCTTTCAGTGCTTTTGAACTTTTATATGCAAAATACAAAAACGATATTTGAGAGGAACTACATGCACATCAAATACTAGCTGTTTCTACAGTTCAGGGCAGGTTCCCATTCTGGTGTTCTCTGTAGTCCAAATGCTAGAATCTGTCGGGGGGGTCGGGTAAGCAGGGCAGTAGGAAATACCCAGCTCTGTATACTGTATACAAAAAAAATGAAATTTCAATAAGGAGCTAGATTTTGTTATAATTTCAGCAGATGAATGTTCAGAAGTTTTAAAGATCTGGTGCAGAGGTTTGGTCGTTGTATCAATGAGCATACAGTTTAATTTAGAAAAACATTGTGCAAAACCAGCAAGGAATAGAGGACATGAGGAAGTAGGATAAATACTTACAGTGAAATAAGTGTTTAAGAATCTTATAATATGTTCAGTTTGATTTTGAGGGATTCATTAATTATTTGAATAACATTTATAAATTGTCGTAGATTTTTAGACTGTAGTAGTATGAAAAAAGTGTGTTGAGTCATGCTATAATAACGTGAAGAAGTTATGTTAGGTCATATGTGAATAAGTTTCTTTTTTGGTAGCTATATTAAAGAAAAAAATTTGCTTTTAAGACAAGCAAAAGGGAAAAATAAAAACAGTAACATGCTATTCTCTATATAACCATGTAAAAATACCTGTAGGCTCAGATATATCACCATAACTCAAAAGAATACTTTCCTGGAGTAAAAATCACTTTGCTGAGTAGAAAGAATAAACAGAAGTATTTCTTTGTGCTTAATTTCCTATTAGGATCTGGACTTTTGCTGGTGCTTAAGTACATATATTGACCTAACTACAGTTGTGTTTATAATTTTTACTTTTTTAAAAAAAAAACAAGTAATCTTTTATTAAAATTATAACAAAAACCTGAGCTATGACTTTTATTTCCATTATAGAAACCTATAATTAGTCCCTCCATTTTTCAGGTGTATGGCCTGAAGGTTCAGATGGAACAGATATCAATGCTGTCTGTCGATCACATGGGAGAAAACTGCTATCAACAGGGGATGATTTTGGCAAAGTACATCTCTTCTCATATCCCTGTTCACAGTTTAGGGTAAGTTGCTTTAAAAAAAATTCACTCTCACAAACACAGGATTTTTTTTTTGTCCTATGTACAAATGAAAAAGGAAGAATAGCAATACTTATGTGATAAAGGGTGTTACTTAATATTGACTGAAACTAAAATCAAATTTAAAATTTAATTTTAAATATTACAGTACGTCAGGAGAATAATGTGGATGCTTTAATTTCATTGTAGTTATGTTATAATGATATATTTTATGATAATTTATATTCTCACTAATATGATGTTTTCTAGGCTCCAAGCCATGTGTACGGTGGACACAGTAGTCATGTAACTAATGTAGATTTTCTCTGTGAAGACACCCATCTCATCTCCACAGGCGGAAAAGATACAAGTATTATGCAGTGGCGAGTCATTTAGAGAAAACATCAGTGTGAACATACACAGGTGAATCGACCATGCACAGAACTTCTGTAAAAACTGTATATTTAAAACTTAACAGTATGTTTGCAGTTTAGCCTGGTCACTGTGATTTTTGTTTAAAGAATTTTTACAAACCTCAGGAAAATTAAGCCCTGTGCTGGTTACCTTACTCAGTTTAGTGATTTTTTTTTCATCGTGTCACACCTTAAGAATGATTGTTTTATCTTTAGTTGTACAATATACAATGCAGTACAAGTTTAATATAAAAATGTGGCTTGACAGTTTGCAATACAGTGGTATCAGCAGAATGTGACTATCTTAAATGTTTTCTATAAACACTGCTAAAATGGTCACAAAAATGCCTTTCAAAGACTGTATATATGTGCTTATTTGTTTCACTATCTACACTTTGTACTGTATATCTACTTATTTAGAAAAATCTATGACAACATTGAGGTACTGAATTGTTTCTGATGGAGGAAGATGAATTGATTAAAAAGAAAAAAGGTATAAACCAAGCTGTAAGATGCAAAAATTAACATATTCTAGATCTAAAAATGTGAATTTTAGAAAATTTGCGTTCCCTTGGGAATAGCACACCTTAGCTATCACCTGTGAGGAGCTGTGTTCCCTTTGAAATCTGCAAATCAGCAGGTTATGCCCCACTTTAACCTGAACTTCTCAGCAGAGTTTAAAGATGTTTGTGGTTCAGGTATTCCAAATGAGTTTAAATCCAAATCTTTTTTAGTTGTATATGAACAATTTCCTATTTCAAAACAAAACAAAAAAACTTGACCACATGCCCATTATTGATTGATATATTTAACTAATATGTATATTAATCAGCATGATACTATATTGTACATGTATAAGATTTTAGCAGTTCATAACAAATGGTAAGGCAATCTAGCTTTACTTTTTTTATGCTTACGGATATTGTATATTTGTATTTTAAGACCAAGTAGACCAAGTCTAAAGATATCTTTTTAAGTGTACCATAAACCTGCAGAGGGTAAAGGAAGTCTTCAAAGCCTACATGAGACATTAATATGTAACTTCTGGCCCCTGTGTTTTGTGCATGGATGGATATTTATAGTATGAAATAAGATTGTGTTTTGCAATGAAGTAATAGTGGAGGTGGTATAAAATGGTTAAGAAGGCCTTATCAATGTTGATTGTGACACAGATTGAAATGTATTGTTTACTTTGAGGAATGTATCTGAAGAATTTTAAGAGAGGAGTTCTAAGCAGACTCAAAAAAGATAATATTAAAATTTTGCTTGTAATGGACAGTAAACATTACTTCTTTGAACTCTAAAGCACTGGTTGTTTAGAGTGATTTAAATGAAACAGAATCAATAAATTTTGAAACTTTTTTATTACATCTCCAACCTGCTACACTGAAAGTGCAGGACACCAATAAACATGTATTAAAGTGAATTTTCAATGTATTCTTCCCGTTCAATTTAATGTATTCATTTCAGCATGAAAAACTTGCTATCAGATAGATACCGTAATGAGACACATTTGTGCATTCTGAGTTGCATTTGAAAATATTTGGGGATAATCTAAATTTGAGAGTACATAATTTCAAGCATGTGCATAACTCTAAGAATGTGATCACTAATGCATACAGAGCAGATGAAACTGAAGCTTCATAAAAGCAAAGAAAGGCTTGCTTTAAGCTACAAATTTTCTTTATTCTACCTCCTAATCATATAATTAATTCCTGAGAAAGCTAGTGATAGAGGAATGCCATTCCATTGCAGAGGGTTATCTTCATTGCAAGAGTTCCTGGCAATTTTCTGTGCTAGAAAATCTTGCCTGAGGGCAAGTTCCTAAGGCCAAGGTTTCAGGGTCACTTTAAGCTAACAGAAACTAACGCTATTGCTGAAGGGAGAGGTCTTGCCCCTGGCTGCTTCTTCCCATCTCATGTAGCAGTGCAAGAGTTAATGGGGCCATAGGGAGAACTAAACTGGGAGATGGACCCAGGTTAAGTTAATTCAGGGAAAAAAAGCAAGCAAGCAAACAACCGCAACTGAAAACAGGAAACTCGTTGTCTCAGTATCCTTGTCAAGTTTGCTGGGCAGCTGTATGAGTGCTTGTACTGAGATAAAGGAAACACCAATGTGAACCACAGAATCACAGAATGGTTTAGGTTGGAAGGGACCTCTGGAGATCATCTAGTCCAACCCCCCTGCTCAAGCAGGGTCCTCTAGAGCATATTGCCCAGGATCCCATCCAGATGGGTTTTGAATGTCTCCAGGGAAGGAGACTCCACTACCTCTCTGGGCAACCTGTTCCAGTGCTCAGTCACCCTCACAGCGAAGAAGTTTTTCCTCAGGTTCAGATGGAACTTCCTGTGGTTCAGTTTCTGCCCGTTGCCTCTTGTCCTGTCGCTGGGCACCACGGAGAAGAGTCTGGCCCCATCCTCTTGACACTCCCCCTTCAGATACTTATACATGTTGATAAGATTCCCCCCTCAGTCTTCTCTTCTCCAGGCTACACAGGCCCAGCTCTCGCAGCCTTTCTTCAGAGGAGAGATGCTCCAGTCCCCTCATCATCTTTGTAGCCCTCCGCTGGACTCTCTCCAGGAGTGCCATGTCTCTCTTGTACTGGGGAGCCCAGAACTGGACACAGTACTCCAGGTGAGGCCTCACCAGGGCTGAGTAGAGGGGCAGGATCACCTCCCTCCACCTGCTGGCAACACTCTGCCTAATGCACCCCAGGATCCCATTGGCCTTCTTGGCCACAAGGGCACATTGCTGCCTCATGTTTAACTTGTTGTCCACCAGCACTCCCAGGTCCTTCTCGGGAGAGCTGCTTTCCAGCAGGTCAACCCCCAGCCTGTACTGCTGCATGGGGTTCTTCCTCCCTAGGTGCAGGACCCTGCACTTGCCTATGTTGAACTCCATGAGGTTCCTGTCTGCTCAACTCCCCAGCCTGTCCAGGTCCCTCTGAATGGCAGCACGGCCCTCTGGTGTGTCAGCCTCTCCTCCCGGTTTAGTATCATCAGCAAACTTGCTGAGGGCGCGCTCTGTGCCTTCATCCCGGTCATTGATGAATATGTTGAACAAGACTGGACCCAGTACTGACCCCTGGGGAACACCACAACCCTCTGAGCTCTGCCATCCAGCCAGTTCTCAATCCACCTCACCGTCCACTCATCTAACCCACACTTCCTGAGTTTCCCTATGAGGATGTGATGGGAGACAGTGTCCAAAGCCTTGCTGAAGTCCAGGTAGACAACATCCCCTGCTCTCCCCTCATCTACTTAGTCAGTCATTCCATCATAGAAGGCTATGTGCTTGGTCAAGCATGATTTCCCTTTGGTGAATCCATGCTGACTACTCCTGATCACCTTCTTGTCCTCCAGATGCTTAGTGAGGACCTCCAGGATGAGCTGTTCCATGACCTTTGCAGGGATGGAGGTGAGGCTGAGAGGCCTGTAGTTTCCTGTCTCCTCCTTCTTGCCCTTTTTGAAGACTGGGGTGACATTGGCTTTCTTCCAGTCCTCAGGCACCTCTCCTGATCTCCAGGACCTTTCCAAGATGATGGAGAGTGGCCTAGCAATAACATTCTCCAGCTCCCTCAGCACTCGTGGATGTATCCCATCGGGGCCCATGGATTTGTGGATGTCAAGTTTGGACAAAAGATCTCTAACCTGATCCCCCTCAACCAAGGGAGAGTCTTCCTTTCTCCAGCCTTCCTCTCTTGTCTGTCTTGTCTCTTCCAGGGTCTGGAATTCCTGAGGACTGGCCTTAGCCGTAAAGACTGAAGCAAAGGCAGCATTCAATAACTCTGCCTTCTCTATATCCTTCGTTACCAGGGCACCTGCCCCATTCAGCAGCGGACCCACGTTTTCCCTAGTCTTCCTTTTGCTATTGATGTATTTGAAGAAACCCTTCTTGTTGTTCTTGACATCCCTTGCCAGATTCAATTCCAAATGGGCTTTAGCCTTCCTTGTCGCATCCCTGCAGACTCTGACAACGTCCCTATATTCCTCCCAAGTGGCCTGTCCCCTTTTCCACATTCTGTACACTTCCTTCTTCTGTTGGAGCTTTGTCAGGAGTTCCTTGCTCAGCCATGCAGGTCTCCTGCCCGCTTTGCTGGATTTCTTACTCAGAGGGATGCACCCATCTTGAGCCTGGAGGAGGTGACGCTTGAATATTAACCAGCTTTCTTGACCCCTCTTCCTTCTAGGGCCCTACCCCATGAGATTCCCCTAACTAGGTCCCTGAAGAGGCCAAAGTTAGCTCTCCTGAAGTCCAGGGTTGCAATCCTACTTATTGCCCTGCTTCCTCCTTGTAGGATCCTGAACTCCACCATCTCATGGTCACTGCAGCCAAGGCTGCCCCCAACTTTCACATCTCCAACTAGACCTTCTTCGTTTGTTAGTACAAGGTCTAGCAGCCCACCTCTCCTCCTTGGCGTCTCCACCACCTGGGTCAAGAAATTATCATCAATCCTCTGCAGGAACCTCTTTGACTGTTTGTGCCTATGTTAGCTATGCTGTCTTCGCAACAGATGTCAGGGTGGTTGAAGTCTCCCATGTGAAGATGGAAGTAAATGGACAGAGTAGCAGTAGGACAACTTCTTTTGATAGCAGTGTCACCTTCCCTCCATTTAAAGTAAGTGAAGCCCAGGCATAATACTCCTACCCTTACGAGGGTTAACCTGATCCTAAGAGTTCATAATATCCAAGTGACAGGATCTTGTCTGGATATCTAGTTAATTATGTTACAATACCTGGTGTTTTATATGTGTGTATATATATATTCTTTTATATGTATTTATATATATATATTTTTTTTTTTTTGCTTACATGGAGGACTTTCAGGTGTCCTTTAAAGAATTTATGGGTGATTTGTCATTACTTGCAACTGTGTAAATAGGAGCTGCAAATTGGATTTGCTCATTCTCTTTTCATCCTTCTGCTATGCTTGGCAGAGTCTTGGGCTGTGGTGTATATCTGATCCCCTTCTTCATTTTAAACTATTCTCCCTACAAGAAATAGATGCAAGTTCATCCCTAGGGTTACTGATCAAAAGGAATTTTCAACAATCCCATCCCAAATGTGCTCCTCTATTTTTAATTTTTGCTTTTAAATGTGTCTGTTCCTCTGTGAGAATATGATAGATATATTGGCTGTATTCGCAAATGCTGGCTAGCTTCTTGAGCCAAATATCCATTTGATGACTTTTAAAATATTCTTCTCTCATTATCCGGGAAATTCTTTGCAATTTTACCATTGTTATGTGTAATCCAGCACATCTGCTGTTTTCTTTGTGTCCATTTTCCTCACTCCTTTTTTCCAACTCTGTTACAAGTATTCCTTTGCAGCTCCAGTGTGACCAACTGATTGATTTTTCCAGTCTTCTCATAATCATGAATCCACATCTGACCTCCATGCACTCATATGCTTATTTTTACTCAATTTTCATGATACCTATCCCAGTCTGGGCCTTCTGTTCTGCCCGTCCTCTCAACTTCTCGCATCTTCCTTACAACAACCTTCAGCACTCCCCAGTTCTACCCATTTCTCAGTTCTTGCCTTTATTTGTTTTCTCAGGAATGCCCTCTTTCGGCCTAAAAAAGAATTTACCCATGAACTTTGCATATTTCATTCCCTCAGTAGCACCTGGTACTCTTTTACCTGGATCCCTTCATCTAATATTTTTTTGGCAGCAGTTGTCTTTTTCTACCCTTCCATGGAGTCTAAGGATAGAGTGGGGCTAGTGACATGGCTGGGCTTCAGCTTCGAATCCATCCATGTAATCCTGGCTGCAGCAGTGTAGCACTGCTCAGAGACTCACCTCTGCTCATCTCACCTGTATTGTTGTTATCTACCATCCATCCAGCTAGCCCTTTACAGCTTTCTTCAGTTTCAATTTCCATTTCTTACTGTTTTTCTTGTCATCTCTGGCATCACCCTACTGTGACTTCAGCTTCCAGGTGTATGTCCTTCTTAGCCCTTAACTAAGCATTTTACTATTCTTATCTGCTTATAAAACCCATGGTGCTGAATACCTCTGTGATCACTTTGTGGTCAAGTTGCTGGTTACTTACTGCATTACAGATCAGCTATCCATATCTATGCTGCTTCTTTGACCTCAGCTTATCGATATCAATGACTTTGCATCTGCTTTTAGATCCTTCCTTCCTGCTCCCCTTCCTTAGTTCGATTAGTGTGTTGAGATGATCAATACTAGCTTGTTGTTTCTTGATTGTCCTCCATTTATCTGCATGCATTCCTGTAATATATATCACATGCTTAAGTTATGAAATATTTTTGGATAGGGTTTTTTTTGCTCTGTCGTTGTATATTTCTTAGCAGTAGGATCTTGTGGTCTGTAGCCAGAACTCCTACAACAGCACAAGTAAGACTGCCGCTTTGTCCAAAATGGTGAGCATGTATATTCAGATAATACTTGTGAGTGTCAGGATTTTCAAAGCGATTAGCCTCTGGAGTGCATTATGTCTATACCCTAAGTCTTAAATTATTCAGCAAACAATATATATGCTTTCAAAAGGTGTCTTTCTCCATCTGGTATATGCTTATAAAACAAATACAGAACCAGTCCGTGTTTTAGGACAGTAGCCCACTTTCAAGTTGATGCTTTTCATCATTACGTTTACATCTCCTAACTAAAATATATTTATTTTACTCCTAAAAGACACACATTTACAATACATTAAAACTACAACCTTGTTGCATTTTATTATATATTATTATGTTGTGTTTTATTTAAATTGTTGTCTCTAAGTTGATTATTGCGTAGATGCTTACGGCAGTGCTCGGTTTTCATAGGGGGTTAAAACCTGACAGATATTAACAATTTCCAGTGGATGAGCTCCATAAAAATCAGTCACTGTATCTTAAGAAAGAATCAAGAAAGGGCATATATGAAAGAGAAAATAAGTAATTTTCAATGCTAGCAAATAAAAAAATCCATTTCAAATAAAAAAAAAAGTCCTCTCATACAGAAAGTCCTTTTTATAAAAAGGATTTTTTTACTATTTTAATAAATACAGGATTCTGTTTTCTATGTGAAAAGCTTGGGTGAAATTTCTTCTTCAAAAGAACTAATTTTAGAAAATATTATTTCCCTTCAAAATTTTTCATATGACGAGTTTGTAAAGCAAAACAGAAATCCGTTTTTGCAAAGCTTGGCACTTTTAATTTCTTTGGTTTCTGTGCAGAGTAGCAGGCAGTCTTTTTGTTGTGTTTTCCTCCGTCCCTGCAACTAGAACTGTTGACAGATCACTAGACTGAATCCTCAAAAATTCTACAGATGGCAAGGAAAATGTCGCTTTAATTACTAGTGTAAAGAACTTATGAGAAGCCTAAATAGAAATCCTTTTCTTCTATTACTGGCCTGAATGCGTGGCTCTGCCGGAGCAGCCTGGTCAGTTCGGTGCTGCTCTTGCCCTTCGCATCTTGCATGGTAACTGCAGAGGGCTGTGCTTTAGGACAGAAGCTCCAAGCCAGAAGATTTCATAGCCTAAAAGATGGGAAATAAGGACAGAGCTGAACCAAGATCTGTCTGCTTTTGTGTAAATGCTACCAGCTACTGAAGGAGTGAGTACATTAGTGGTCTGCATTCTTGCTGCAAGAGATTTCTGTTTCTCCTTAGACAGTTCTACTGCAATTCCATTTTTCTTAAGGAGCAAGTTTGGCCCCTGAATTCATTAAATAAATATAGAGATATAAGACATATTTTACATTAAGGTATTGAGGATAGCTCAGGGAAAGCTCTTGTCTAGTGCTAAATTTGGTAGACCTGGTCTTGTTTGCATCGTTGCTGATACCAAAACGCTCATTTAGGAAAACCACTTGTGGGGACCTTTGTCAATCAGGATGTTTCACATGATGTGTGTTCTCTTTGGTATCTTGTCAAATGTGGAAGTGTAAGAACAAATCTCCTTTCACAGAGCACAGCTGTACTGTTAGTGAGTCACAGAGGCTGCCGAAACTTCATTTGGAGCCTATCGTGTGCCTACATTTTTATGAAAGCAGAGCTTGAGGTCTTGTACTCCATGAAAAATGATTCTTCCCAGAAAACTGTTCTTTCCAACCAGCTCCACAGTCCTACCTTAGCACAGGTTTGTTTTTACCACCTTTCGGCTACATACAAGCTGTATTAAATTAGCTTACTATTTCCATTTATTTATAGTGGCCATATCTGCACCTTAAAGGCTGCCTCTCCACACCTGGTCTGAGGTGCTGAGGATATGACCTTGGGAATGGCCACTTATTTTCCAGGCCTCCATGCAAGCAAATGGGTTTATAGCAGAAGCTTTTCAGAGATGAGCATTTTAAAATCTGACTGGTGGAATTATCGAGAATAAACACTTAGCCAGAAGGAGACAAATTCAGCTGTTCTGTGGAGGCCAGTTATCAGGACTACATGAGCTATGTTTGCTCCAGGTTCCAGATTGCAGCCTAAAGAAATCTCCTTCAGGCTGTTCTGTCATTATGGCTAGTCAGCAAAAATTACCAGGCTGGGTCCATTTGCCAGCCATGTTAGGTTATTGTAATTTGTCATTGCTTTGTGTCGCCCTTGTACTGCTGAGACATGTTAAAGAGGGAAGTGTATGCTCGAGGCAGCCTGAGGAGGACACCTTTTTTTACAGAATCTATTGCTTTGGCTGTTCGTTCTGGATTCAGTTTCGCATTAAGATAAATGTCAACATTTTAGGGCTCCTTCCTTCCTGCCCAGCTTCTTTTCAGCAACTTTCATTGACGTCGTAATTCTGAATTTATGATATCAATATGTAACCACAGCGAAGGTTATTATTGCCAGAGGTTCAAGTGTTTTGGCCTCATTACAGCCCCTAAAAAGAGCAGAAGCTGAGCTCTGAGGGCCTCTGTCTATGGTTCGAGCAGTTGGAGAGCAAGCTGACAGGAGGCTCAGTTTAAGTGAAAAGCCCTCTGGCATTTCCCGTATGCAGCGCTCCTGTTCAGCAGAAAAGCTGGCCATACACACTTTAACAGCCTGGAGAGTACTGACTGTCTCTGACTGTGTGAGCACAGCACCATCTCTGTGCTGAGATCTTTCGCACGCATTTCTGGTGAGAAAGACGCTGGTTTTTGTTGCCTCTCTGTGAAAAGTCTAGTCTTTTTTAAAAGTTCAAGCCCAGATAATCTTAACCATCCAAGGCCATGACCAACAGGATTTTAATAATTACAAAACAAATGAGATGAAATGGGTCTTTGCCTGGCTCAGCATAGCCTTTTTAATAGACAGACTTAATAACAGACAGTTTTAAAGATGCAGGTTGTCATCTGAGGGCACCACACTGCCCCCAAACATGGGACATGCCTTATCAAAAACACCGGCTTTGGAAATTCTCAGACGGGGCTAAACTGTAAGCTGAGTATTTCTTCAAAGATAAAATTATTTGTTAAAAGGAAAATTGGAATTGTCAGATGTGGTTATACTTGCCATTCCTTCCCTTCTACCTCACCCTACTATGAAAACACACCTCTGGAAGTGCTGTTGGGGGGGTTGGACCACTGATTTCTCCAAGTACAGCCAGGAATGTGCCTGCTCTTTGGAAACGCTGTTAACGGTTTGGCTTCTGGCTCACTGAGAGCCTACATGCTTGTGGTTTACTTGTGTCTTTTCCGTAAGTTCCATGTACAACTTCTTCAGGAAAATCACTGATGGCCTTGAATAGATAACGCAAAAATGGATGCCCAGAGGCTCTGCGCATAGCGGAGTTCCTTCCAGCTTCCTGGAAGTCTGAAGTTTCCTGCTCGAGTCTTTTTACCGATTGTAAACCGTGCTCTCAAAGGGCATAGCTGGAAAGGGTCAGTGGGCTCCTCCCTTTCCCAGAGACATTATTGGCCAGAGGGCTGTCCACACCACGGTCCTGAGGGCTTATTTGGACCCTTCTTTTCCTTATCTGCCATTTTCCTCTGAGAATGCATAACAAAAACATAAAAACATATATCAAAGGTGCATTTTTTCTTACCTTCTCTCTGCCTTTTCCTATACCATTCCCCCTGCCTTCTTTCGCCTCTTCATTCTTTCCTGTCCTCATTTTTGTCCTTTTTATCTACTGTTTCCTTCTATCTTCTTTTCTTGTTCAAAGAACCCCAAGCCTCTTTATTTCCCTCATTTTTCTTTAGTCCTTATTCTTTTGCTCCTGCCAGACTCTCCTGCCATTTGGATCCATTTGTTCCAGTCTCTTCTCATTCTTTCCACCTTCTTTTCCCCAAGACTGGAGGATGTGTTGCTGAAGAAATCCTGTTTTCTGGGACTCTCTTGTACCCTTCCTGCTCCAGCCTCAGCCCAGTGTTTGCCTGTGTGTGCCAGGGATGTGTGTGCTCTTTCACCAGCTGCTTTCTCACCGGAAGGATCTTTTGAGCTGCGATAGCAAATCAGACCCATGCCCAAAACCATTGCTGTGAAATAAAGCTGAAGATAGCAGTGAGCATATAAGTGGCCGAGCACGTGTGTGGTGATGGGTGAAAACCAGGCATCCACATCTGAACTTTTCTGAATTTGGGGAAAATCTAAATCTCCCTTTGTTCCTGAATTTGGTAATTATGCTCTCTCTGCCCCAGCAAGGCAGCCGTGAAACTCTACAACTGAAACCCAACCTCAACACTGGGAAAGCTATGAGTCATGTTGCCTTCTAAGTAACGTTTTTTTAGGAACAAATTCATATGCGTATTACTAGGCATGGTGTATCTTCCTAGCACTGGTCTAACTTTTCAGTTGGTATAAGGCATTCTTCTAAAGATTGACTTTCATGAGACTAAGTCCCCCATGCTTTAGCAAAATCCTTCCAAAAAAGTAGGTAAGCCAAGCTGATGTGAGAAATCTGTTGTCCTGGAAAAGGGCTATGTGTTTTTGTGGACAAAACTGCAGAGAAGCCTGAGAGTTTCAAGGGAAAGTTCTGAGATAGACAAATTTAGAGGTGAAAAAAATTCACCATGAGACTCCTGCTATGCCAGAGAGTGGTTCTGAAAGGGACATTGGCTCACGGAGAAAAACAACTCAATGTCCTTGAGCTCCTGATATGAAGATATTTACAGAGCATATTACTGTGGGCTGTGCGAATAGTTAAAGGAGGGCCTCCTCCTTCTCCTCCTCGTGATGTGAAGTCTTTGAAGTGGCAAACTGAATAAGCCTCTGGGGCAACTGTTATAGAGGGCCCCGGATGTGGCAGATCCATCATGGTTTTGCTTTGTGCAGGAGGTCTCAGCAGGACAGACCTGCCTGCAAGGACTGTGCAGACTTTGTGCAGCTCTCCGCTGTGCCGTGCAGGGGAATTAGCTGTGAGGGGGAGCGGGGAGGCAGCCGAGGCCATTGGGCTGCGAGGACCCAGACAGGATGTCGCTCCGGGGAAGGAGCAGGGGAATCGCCAGTCTGAGGTTCAGAAAGTTTTCTTACAAATGAACAGTTTTAAGTCTCTTAGAAGATGCGTGCTTGCATTAGCAATTAAGTCTTAGATTTGTCCCAGCGAAACGGTTATTACATGGTTTAATCACTTCTTCCCACCAGCAAAATGATCTAGTGGACAGGTGAAACACTAACCTCGTGAAAGCTGATGAAAAAGCTTCATTGATTCTGATACAACCAAGATTTGTGACACCACTCTCCTATTTCTTACCTTTAGCCGCCAACAAGATTGGCATATGCCAATATGATACGTGAAATTTCTTATGCTTTTTTGTCTTATGTCCTAACAAAAGAATAAGTAAAATGTTCAATATAATTGACTGGTAACCTCAGATACTCTGCATTTCTGCATCAATTCTCAAACCACTTCATGGATTGTTCAGCCTCCCAAGCCTTTTGAAGGGTGGGCGTTGTACAAGTTTATAGGTGTTGCTACTTGCCCAAGTATCTCTTTTCAGCAGCCCATGTAGGCATACAGCCAGAAATGGTGAGAACCATCCTCTTTCCCTAGCCAGGTGTTTGCAGTCCCTTCTGTGCCACTGCTTTTGGGTAGAAACACCAGTACTACCGTGTGTATTGTTCATGATTTCATCTATTTGTAAAGACTCACAAAGTCTCTCGGTAACATCAGGTGTCCCTTTATGCTGCAAAGTGCACATGCCCAAATAAAAGCCTTTGCAGAAGATGTTTTTGCTTACTCTAGTTTTATATCTTAACTACAGCATGATTTACCTATGGTTCTTTGCCTACTTGATTTCTAATTGTTATAAACTTAGCTTTGGACAATTACATTTAAAAAAAAACCATTATCAATGCACTCACATATGGATTTGCTCTTTCAGTCATGATTTAAGTTCTAGCCAAATTGTAGTGAAACTTTCTAGTTTAATAAGCACCCTCGTTGCCTTATGTTATCTCCCATATGTTACAGTGGCTGGTCAGTGACCCACACTCTAAAGGATTAGTCAGATGATTGTAATAAGAAGATATAGGTTTTATTTTTCCTCATCATTTCTACATAAGCTTGCTACCTTTAGCAACCCCATCACAAATTATTCAGGTAAGTTTATAAAAGCAGCTGTCACTCAGGGGAGACTGCATATCAGACCTACGGTCTGACACAGTTGTCTCTATGCAAACAGCATACATTGTGCCTTCGAGGAAATTTAGGATAACTGCTTGTAAGAAATGACTGTAAGCTTTGGTTTCCAAAAAATGAGGTGACCCCTTAGTAATGTGGGGAGCTGCTTCTTTAGGGAAGAGCTACTCCATCAGAAGTGAGCTTATCTTAATTGATGGGTGACTTCTGAACAGGATGGCACAGACCTGCTCTGGCGGGGAAGGCATCAGCTGGGCTCTGTGGCTAATGAGGCATGGGGGGCAGGGGGGCTCCCTCCCCTTAGTCTTTCACTAATTCATTTTTGAGCACCTTAATGATAGCTGAAAGTAGCAAGATACAAGATACACAAGATACCAGATACGCAACAGCTACCAACAAACAAGCAATGCTCAGAATAAAAGGCACACAACATTTTAATTATTGTTACTATGGCTGTTGTTGTCATACTACTATTATTATTATTATTATTATCATCATCATCATCATCATCATTGTGTAATTTTATTTAGCATTGGAGCTGTGGTAGGCAGTGTTAAGGCTTGACAAACCAATGGTAAAATAGGTCCCTCAGTCATCAAATCTATGGGGCTTCATTTTTGCAAGATTTATTCCGGTGGCATAAGCTACTGTTACAGTAACAATAATGGCTATATTGGCTTGAATACATGGAAACCTTAACTTTTCAAAGAAGCAGAAATAAAAATAAAAAATACTTATTAAAAATGAGCCCATCACTTTGCCGCATGCTGCTTCGCTCCCCAACTCCTGCACACTCTGTAACATGCCCAGTAGCTTTTGGCACGGTCCCATGGTCTGCTTCAGCCACGAAAAGTGCACGTGCCCCTTATGACCTCCCACAGCTTTCCAGCTGCACGTGAGGCCTCCAGCCCCTTGTTTCCTAACTGCGGGGGCTGCCCCAAGCCTGACATGTCCCTCAGCCCTGTCCATGCCCTGCAGTGCCTGGCACACACCACTTCCCCCTCCGATGCTCAGGCTAGTCTCAACAGCTCCCACGCAGCCGCACAGACCATCACCTCCTGTATTTTCGGTTTGCCAGCACGTTGAACTGCAGGCTTTGCACCTTGCTAAAACTGACTCTGAACAGGGGTAGAGCTAACGGAGGGATTGCTAACGGAGGGACCTGCTGCTGCAGCTCCGTGTCTTCCCTTGGGCTCTGGAGATGGGCAGAGTGCTTGCTGCTGCCTGCGGGAACCTGGGGGCCAGGCCACGCAGCCGCGAGGGCACAAATCAGGACGTGGACACACGAGGAAGGAGGTTGTGGGCGCGTATGCAATTAGATACTGCTCCCCTTGGCCCCAGTACGCACAGGCTATACTGTTTGTGCTCCCAGAATACTGTGCCAGTGCAGCACCAGCCTGGGACCCCACTGGTTATTGTGGGGTTACATCCAAGCACATAGGATGTTTTTTTTGTCCAAACTGGGTGACGCGAGAGAGATCTGCAGGAGAGAGACCTGCAGCTTTTCAATTCAAAGAGCTTGAGGACCTACTTACGAAAGAACCTGAGAAACAACTGCAGTATTTGGTCCCTCCTGGTGCCAGATCTGGGATGAAATTCAAATGATTTCAAATTTCAGCATTTGGAGGACGGTGTACGGGAAGAGGCAAAGACATGTGGCAAGGGGCTGGAGAAGCTCCAGGCACCAGACCTGCAGGAAAGCACTGTCCTCTGCTGGAATCACTCCCCACATGGCTGCGGCTGCACAGGGAGCTGTCAGGGGCTGACTGACGGGAGAGGGGCAGGGAGGGGGCAAGGAGCATGGAGAGGGAAGGAGAGCTGGAAGGGGCGAAGAGGCAGGGCCAGAGGAAGCCCAGGGCACCGGCGGTTGGTTGGGGAAGCGAGGGCAGTAGGAGGACATAGCTGACACCATGGATGAACGAACTTGGAGGGGTAGTTGTCCGGGGGCAAGCAGAAAGGGTGAAGCACCTAGAAACACGTCTTCCTTGCAGTTTTAACTGCAAATAAAATTTCTGCCCTTCCATCTGGATACAAAATCTGGGTTAAGCAAACATTTGTAATGGAGCTATTTAGGCTCCCTAAGTACATGTTGCAGAGGAGAGGTCTGGAACAGCAATTCTGCCCCTGCTGGGAATAATTTAGGGATGCAGCACTTCCAGCACCGAGTGCCGCTGTGCCTCGCCTGCCAGCGCCGCTGCTTTGCTCCTGCGGGCACCGGGCGCCCTGCACTGCCTGCGGCTGCCTGGCCTGCGGCGGTGTGATGCCGCACGGGCTGTGCGGTGGCCTCACCTGCGCTGCTCCCCCCTCACCCGCACTATCCCCCCGGGGGCAGCCGAGGGGTAGTGGCGGGCTGGGAGCGGAGCGGAGCGGGAGCGGAGCGCCTGCCGGGTCGGGAGCCCCGACAGCCGCCCCCAGCGACCCCCCTCCCGCCGGGGCCACGGCAGCGAGGGAGCGGCGGGGCGCGGAGCGTGCGCGGGGCGGGGCGGCGCGGGGGGCGGCGCGGCCCCGCCGCGCGTGGGAGCGGAGCGGGGCGGCAGCGGCGGCGACGCGGCGCTTTGTCCTGCCCACACACACACACACACAGACACACACACAGGGAGCCGGCAACATGGCCGGGCCGGCCGAGGGGCTGCCGGCCGCCGCCCCGCTGCCCGGCTAGCGCCGCGGGGCCCCGGCGCTGCGAGCGGGGGCGGCGCCGCCGCGGACCCCCCCCCCCGCCGCCGCCGCCGCCGCCGCCGCCGCCCATGCCGCGCCGGGCCCGCGCCGCGCTCAGCCGCTGACCGCCGCGGCGCCGCGCCCGCAGGGAAGATGAGGTGAGCGCGGGCGGGACGCGCAGCGCCGAGCAGCGCAGCGCCGCGCGCGCCGGGTGTCGCCCCTCGAGCGGCGCCGCGCGGGTGTCGGTCGCGGCCGTCCGTGGGGGTGGGGATTTGCCGTGCGAGCGGAGAGAGGTTAAGCACTGCCGCGCTTCCTAGTCCTTCACCGGATGGATAATGCTAGTGGGTGGCGACACGTTTGGCATGTTTGACTGTCATTGCTTAAATCCGTAGGACAGATTATCTCGGGGTTACAGCAGGCTGGGAGCGCCTGGCAGACAGCGCTGCGGTGCAGAGCCGGCAGCTCGCTTACTGCTGCTCTTCCGTGTAGCCGCGAGGTAGAGCCGGGGAGCGAGCTTAGCGCGGCCGTGCCCTGCAGCCCGGAGGGTGCCGCCACATGAGCTTGCTGACTTGGTGCGAGGCTCGTCGTGCTGTACCCTCCGGGCCGTCGGGGAACGACGTGCCGCATTGTAAGAGAGTAGTTCACGAAAGGAGGAAAGCCGTGATTTCTTCAGCGCATCCGGCAGCGTAGGTTGCGCCTGATCTTCCAGCGCCTCTCATCTCGCAGTGGAGCGCTCAGACCTGGAGTTTTCTCGAGGTCACTTTGTCTACTGCGAATATGAAGAACAAAAACGCCATGGTTTTCTGCAGTCAGATAAGCGCCTGGTGGGAGGAAGAGGTTTTGTTTTAATTCATGCACTTCCAAGCAAAACCTCTTTCCTCATTAACTCAAGATTTCAGTTGAGCTGTAGGTGTCTCAGAGCAACTCAGCTTCTGATTCATCTTCTAATACCAGTGATTCTTTCCACTTAATTATTATCTTTAGAAGGCACTTTGGGAAACCTCAAAAATGGAAATGATTTAAAGCCAAATGCCTTCCTGTTGTGCATATTCCATAAATGGCAGGCTTTGCATTACTCTTAGGAAGTCCCCTGTACTTCTAAAAACCTTTGCACACTGTTACGGTTACACTTACTCCAAACGTTATCATCTGTGCCTAGGGTTTGGAGATGCATTGGTTTTTAACATAAACTTCCTCATTTGCTTAAAATTGTGTTCTTGAGGGAGGCCAAAAGCACAGAAGCCTGCAGAGTGCCATGCGACTGGTGTCCTACCTCTCTGGCACCTACACAAAAAAAGTATCTTCATCTGTCTCATCTGGCCTGATAACGATGTTGTTCAGAGCACTCCAAAGAGATCAGCCATCAGACAAAACATGCGTAGTGATGTTTTCTCTTGCTGCATCCTTTTGGGTTAATAGCCCAGTCGATAGAGCCGGTCACCTGTGAAGTAGGAGAGCTGACTTTTGGTCTGCCGGCGGTGGCTCCTAACAGCATCTTTCACCCCGGGGGAGGCACTGCTTTGGCTGGCTGGAGGGTTGGAACAATTCTGAGTTTCTCCTGCTGCAGGTACTCTGCTTCTTCAGTAGGTGGTGAAGAAGAGAGAGAGAAAAGAGAGCAGGAACGAGAGAAACCCAGAAGGAGAGACTGTGAGTTAGGATGCCTTCACCATCGTGCACCCGGAATAACTGAGGGTTTGGGTGCCTCAGAGGTGTGAGCAATAGGGCGTTTTGGAAGGAAGCCTAACTCCAGGAGGGGCATGAGGACTGCCTCATTTCCTCGCTTATTGACTGTGATGGACAGGGAGTTGCTAGGCTGGACACTAATGCAGGGCTGTGCCCAGTCTAGCTAAGAAAGCGGGCAGCTGGAAGTTAGGCTCTGGGTGCTGCACAGCAGTGCTTGGTATATCTGCTCTGAGGTGTTTTTTCCCCTGCGACAATCAGCATCTGCAAGTATAGCACATTTTAAACAGCCTGTTTTTATAATTAGCACTCTTATATTTTAAGGTGCGTGCTTGTTTTGTCTTTTGAGATGTGTAAAGGAGTTCCTGTTTTTATTACTGATTTTTTTCCCTTGATTATACAGCAAGGAAAACTCTGAAGGGAGGGGAATTCATTACTGTATAGGTAGCATACTTCAGTAAATATATATTTACAAAGCACCTAAAACCTATTTCGATAACAATTCCTGTTTAATAAATATAGGTTATATAATTCCGGAAGACCCTAGCAGCCTATACAGTCCTTTAATAAAAACTTTCTTAAAACGTTTGCTTAGCCATGTGTATTTTATTTATACTGCTTTTTGTGGTGAATAGATTACACTGCTATTCTTTGCACAATTGCTACTATGTGATGCTTGCCATTTTAAAGTAAAAATTTTCATTTATATTTTGATAATTTCTTTATGTCCTTGCTTCAAGGGTATAAAATGTGTGTAGTGTGGGTGTACCACAGGTCTTAGTAATAAAACAGGCTATCATAGATATTCTATCTCAAAAGTGGACTGAGATTCCTGAGTGGAAAATGCTAGTGCAGAAGTGTTATTATTTCTTAGTATATAAAAATACTGCTCTAGTACAATAAATAGTGAGGTTATTCTATAGTAGATACTTATTTTTGCAAGAAATAGCGTTAACTCATGTTTGAGGAAATATCTGTGAATATTATTTAGATGGGAATTAAGATTTTTAAATTCTGTCAACATTGGTATAACCACCTTGCGTTCCTTAGTCACAAATGTAGTTTATATGGCATCTATGTTTGAGTGGTCTCCACTGTAAAACAAGGTATAGCATTTGTGGGTTCACCCCTGAAAAAGTCTTCACAGTCCCTCTGACAGAGTCAGTGTCTCTCCTAGCCAACTTAAATTCACCATGCTCGTGGCACGCAGTGTTGTGGGCTTGAGGGGTTTTGAGGTGGGGGGAAGCCTTCCGCCTTGGGCAACTTTTTTTTTCCCCCTAAGTAAAATGTACAGCAAATGTCCGGAGATGGAAACAACCTTGAAAGGGGAGCATTCAGATTAAAGCTATTACTCTCCCCTTACGCAAACTCTTCTTTAGGAATACATGCTGTGATCAAGCCTAAGTTAATGGGTCCAGTACAGAAGTTACTGGAGGAAATGGTGTAATAGTGGTTAATCATCCGTATCATCTCAACGTTTGTTGAGTTTTCTAGCTTTCTTTTCTAAAGTCAACCTTTTTGTTCTGAAATTTCTGCATAGCTGCCAATTCAAAACGCTAAAAAGATGTTGTATTTGTCCCTAATGTAAAGGGACAAAGCAAAAACAGAACTGAATATTCACAGTATAAACATGTTATAATAGCAGGAAGAGCATACATCACTTGCTTCTTAAACCTTTTGTTTTCAGACATAAGCAAGCAAAGTCTTTACATTTGTTCCAGTAGACACAATGTATGAAACATTTCATTGTCTGCTACGTTTTCTACTCGTTCATGAGATAACTCAAAGAGTTTTGCCACCACTTTTGGTGGGAGCTGTATGTATGCAGCATTATCTTTTGTTTTCTTTTCCTTCTTTACTGTGAGTTTCTTTCTGTTTGCCTCTGTAAAAGATTAGGTATCATCAGAGAGAATGTGTTATTTTTATGTATAATGTCATCGGAGGAGTTACCAACCTCACTGGGCCAGTGGCCCGTGTAGCCCCGTGCACCGTCTGCTGCAGCCCTTGGTACCACATCAGGTAGAGGAGAGCGCTCCCGTCTTCCGAGACAGATAACAAACTCAAGCTGTACAGAAAGAAAGTTACTTTTAACCTTGTCACTTAGTAATTGAGTTCTGAGCTGGAGCAGTATGTTTGCAACCTGGCTACTTTTTCTTTCATTCCGTGTAGTTTTTGGAGCGTCCTGTCATTTTCCGTCAGCCGCTGTTTGCTCGGAGGCGTCGCATGGCCCCGGTCCCCGGGGCGCGAGGAGCGCTGGGTGCTGCGGCGATGCCTTTCCTTACTTTTCGACCTGCTGCCCTGCACCCCGAAGCCGGGCTGCGCGCTTTTGTCAGCGTGACTGTACGAGCAAACTCCCTCCCCCGTGGCTGCCAGCGTTAACGTCCGCAAAATCCCAAGCGCGGGAACTACGCTGCTGGCAGAAAATCGCTTTTGTTAGTTCCGCTTAGATCTTCAGAGAGAGAGTTTAGCAGCAGACAGACTCCTTTTATCAGCAAATGTTGTACCTGTGCCCAACGTTGCACAGGTACAACAGGTTGCACAGGGTGGCTGCGCCCGGGTGAGTGCAGCGGTTCGTCCGGGGCAGAGCAGCGCTTGGGTTCAGTGGGCGCGCGGGTACCGCGTGGAGGTGTGGCCAGGGAGGCCAGCTATTCCTCCTCTATGCTCGGTGTTATTCTTTATACTTGAAAAATGATAGTACTTTCTCCTCTTTCAAATAAAGCGTTTCGGCTTTCACAAACTCTGGACGTCTTTTTGTCCGCTCCCGCTTTTTTGAAATCTTTTTCTTGTATTCCTGTTGTAATGGTATAGTCAAGGCTGAACATAGTCTTTCAAGTGAGGGTGTGCGTATCCGTTTTATCTTAATGCTGTGATTTCTTTGCGGGCGTAATCACTTCTGTCCTTTTTCAGCTCATTCAGACTATGTTAAGCAACAGGCACCCTCATGCAGAACAGCTCCCTGTTAGACGTATGTCATGGTTAAATGTGTCTGCGTAGTCTTTCGTTGTACTTGCTGTTTCTTAGCTAGGTGTTTCCTTGTGACAGTACAACACTTTTCCCGTTCTAAGTATTTAACAGTCTCTTGTAAGAAATCATCACAATCTTTCTAAAAGCACAAATGCATTTTAAGCTCAAATAACTTATTGAATCTCGCAGGGTAGCGATTTTGTGATTTCTTTCCTTATTTTCTTGATGTCCACTGCAGTTTCTGTCAGTTCTGGGCACTGTGGAAGATGTGCAGTGTTGAATCTCTGCTTTTGTTTTAGGTTCAGTGATTGAAAGTGTTTCTAAAGTTGCTGCCAAATTAAAATGAATCCTGACAAAAGTTCCGTCCCAATAATTACAGAATTAAAATAAAATAAAGTGAAAGAGCTATAGATTTTTTTGTATCTGAGAAGTTCACTGTAGACATTTTATGTTTCTTTGCTAAATCTGCATCGGAATCTTAATATTTTCTCCTCCACTTCCTATTGAGTTTTTTTTAGTTTTGGATCATGTCCCAGTGTTACCCTTCATTGCAGTAGATAGGTGGTGAAAGCTCTGTACTCCATTGTGCGTTGGTATTGTTCCTACAAGAGGATGGGGCATTTCAGTATACATTTTCTGTTTTTACTGCAGTCATCTCAGAAAGCTTGTGATCCCTAATGTTCCTCCTCCCCCATTTTTTTTCCCTCCACCTTATGGCTAGTTTCAATTTCTTGGGAGCACTGAGAAGAGGTAATGTAGCTGTGCCACTATTTCTTCGTCTCGCTCTGTCTTTCTCCCTTAGGCAGATCCCATCAGCTGTCCCCTACCCAAGACTTCCATTTTGTCTGCTTTTTGACCTAATGCGTTATAATGAGGTGGAGCAGCTGAAAGCAGCCTTGCTGCATCTCTGAGTTTCCACAAAGACGCGTTTGAACTGTTCTCCCCGAAAGCATTCCCCTTGCCTACAGGAATGCGGGCCTCCGTGGCATGATGCAGCACCACAAGAGGAGACCTCTGGCCAGGCTGGCCCAAAGACCCCATGCAGTGAGTCATGGTAGCGCAGAGCATTGCTCTGGTTAAGCTGCCTTGTTTCTGGCCAATTATCCCATGGGGAGTTTTGTAGCGTAGGAGGAGGCTATTCCCAGCCCCAGGGCTGGCTGCGATGTTGGAGCGGCACCATGGCACAGTGCGGATGTGCGTTAGTGGGGCACCTCGGGGGTACCCGCTGGCAGGCGGTGCTCAGGGAGCGGAGCTGCGTGTCCCCTGGTAATGCGCTGAGGGCGTCATGGTCTGAGTGACGACCATGTGAAATTGAAAACAGTTTAAATTTGAAGGGTGTTGGGTTTTTTTTTTTTCCTACTTTCTCTCTCTTTAGTTTCTGGAATGTTTATGGCTGCAGAACTTTCCTTTCCTGGGAGGCTTTGCCTTTTTGCATTGAGGCAAACAATCGGAATTGTATTGACAGCCTTTCCAAAACTATTCTTGACTTGAGAGTTATAAAAGTATTAAGTATTTCTATTTTTTTAACTGGAGGAGACAGAACGGGCGAGTCCTTACCAAAAAATTTGAGCCAGGAAAACTCCTTTGCATTTCTGTTTGTCAGAAGTGTCGTTCTGTACCATCGCAACAACGAATGACGCGTTACATTTCACTGGGTATTTCACAGTGCTGGTGTGAGAGACAGGCATGGGGGCCAGAAAACTTTGATTTTCTTTCTTGATACAGACATTCAAGCGAGACATTTGTTTCCAGTTCAGTGTTAGCTTATACATTTCTTCAGAATTCTCACTGCTGCTCCCCTCGGCGGTGCCAAGTGAGCTGTGTGCAGTTTGATAGGGTGAACCATATCATGAAGTCCTTATATGCAAAGACAGAAGAAGAGAGAAATCTCATCTGCCATAAACGAAGGATGTACATGGGGTAGGAACAAGCCGGAGGCAGAAAGATATGGGCAGTTTGTCCTGGCATCACCAGAAATGTTTATGGAGCCATTTCTCCAGGGAGTGTTATTCCTGCAAATTAATGAGGCTTTTACTGAGATGCTAGTCCTGCTGTTCCTCCTGTCCACTACAAACACTTCTACCCAGGCTCCACAGCTCTTGAATTACAAACCATGTAGCCTAGCTGGTAGTGTGGATGAGCCTTGTACCCAATCCAAACAAAGTATTCCCTATCTGAGCTCATGGTCCTTTTTCTCTTGAGGCTTTGAAGGCAGATCTTGTTCAGGTTAGTAATTTGTTCCTCAGGCAGTAGGTGTCATTCCTGCAACTTGAGATCTCAGTTTTCTTCTTTCATCAGTTTTGCGTAGGTGCCCAGAAGGATAGACAGGTTTTTCTCTGATTTACAGGCGAAAAAGCTGTGTCGAGCAACTTGGCTTACTGTAGGGCAATGAATTGTAGCCCATGCCATGGGGTGCCTTGCGCAGGTGCAGGTGGATGCACTAGCAGGGAGGATGTGGTGACTGAGGTCTAGCTTTATGATGAGGCTGTTCAGACCTGAGCGCTGGTCGTTAGCTCCATGGTGCAGATAAACGGTGCTTTGTAGGCCTGTCTGCAGCTGTTAAATCTCTTATTCCTTTTGGCGTTATTTCTTTATCTGCTGGAGGATAACAATACTTACCTGAGGGGGAATTAAGAAGATTAAGTGGCTAGGTCTCAGTCTAGCACAGGATTTAAGAGTATGCTTAAGCTTGGTCCTATTGAAGTCCTTGCTTTGCTAGAATGGAGATTCCTGTTCAGAGAGCATTTTTGGGGCTTATTTGTACTGAGTGCTAAGCACTATTATAATGTCCCTTGTGTTCGCCATACTCCTCCCTTTTCCTTTTTCCCTTTCATATCCTTCTTTTCTTCTTCTTGGTCAGAATGTGCATTGCTTCCTTCCTGTGCTTCATTTCTTTATCCCTCGTAACACATCTCCCCGTAAGCCACTCCCTCTGTAACGAGGAGATCTGGAAAATACACTGAAATGGTATTAGTGAGAAGTAGGTCCATGGTCACCATAATCCCTTTAATTGCATGTTGCATCCTTTTTTCTGTAGCTTACATCTGATCAGGATGTTGGCTGTAATAATGTTCCCTGTGCGCGCTTGAGTGTATGTTTGCATGTGTTCCCCCACGTGCAGCAGCTGGAAGCGTTAAACACAATTGGGACTGCTGAAAGCTGATAGATAGCTTAAATCCGTAAAGAAAAGTGGAAAAGCTGTAACTGTGAAATAAGTCTTTTCTGTTAGCATGTGCCTTGGATGAGTAGGAATATGACTTCAGCACTGAATAAACCAGTGTTACTTAACTTGCGGTTTGTGGTCCATAGGACATCAAAAGATAGCTCAGAAATGCCTGCAAAAACCTTATAATCAGAAACCAAAGAGTTAAAATTGTCCACATATGCACACATTTTCATGCAGTTGGTAGGTATGTAACCATGCCCATTAACTTTTTACTGTTATTATTACCTAGTTAAGAGGTTTTTAATGCTAAAATTGTGAGTATTAGACAACTCTGTTTTGTCCGTTACCTTCATTCCCTCCTGCCAAGCAGTAGCGGGGATATGACAAAATCCGTGAATTCCTTTTTGAAAAGGATTTGTGATTTAAAGGAGAGAAATACTGGACTAGCATATTTTGACAGAATGAGGTAACTTTAATATTCTATCTTTATCATGTATTAGCGTGGAGTACTGCAATGCATTTGCATGCTAATCTTTCCATTAAATAACTAAATACATCATCTAGGTGGATCTAAGTCAATTTTAGATCCCACAGCTGTTTTAAGAAATAAGGGTTTGAGTCAACAAAATAAAACTGCCTTGCCGTTCTCAGGCAATTAATTTCTTGACCAATCAGATAAATATAATGCCAGAGCATGGCGTTATATATTTATTTTACCTGTTGGTTTAATGAAAAGTCCTTTATCTTTCCTTGTTTGTTGTTTATTTTGTCTGGTATTAAGAACCTTCTCTGAATAAATGGATTGAAGGTTTATGCTGTTTCATTTAGCTTCAGTAAGCACGATATTTTCCATTAGAGGAGTTAACTGAAGTCCTGCTTTGTCAGCTGTTGCCAAAGTAAGCAGTAACTTGTAACACAGAGTCTTATTCCTCCACCCCAACCTGGTGTTATGATAGATATTCTCTCTTTGGGGTAGAGTGGCTGTTGTGAAAGAATAACACCAGTCAGGGAACTTGCTATTTTTAGCATGGTAGGTTTTCCGTTTAAAGTGTAAGTGGAGGAAATGAGGAAAGTACAGTGTGGAAGGGAGTGGATTTGTATCTGTTTGTGGACACAAGGGTATCAAGCATACTAAATTTCACTTTTTTTGGCAAGTGCTGCTGTTTTAACTCCAAATCTTGTTGACAAAAGACGTGCAGGACCACGATGATGTAGGTGTCATGTCAGATATAGACTCTGCCTTTGGTAAAGTGGTCAAGTCTCAGTGAATTCAGGGGGGATTAGGGCAGGGAACTGATTTTGATTATGCATGAATTGAGGTGAGAAGCCAAATGAAGGAGCTTTCTAGAGTCTTGACCTGTTGATTCTTGATATTGTATTTATCAGGTTTAATTGGTGTTAGGTTGTTATCTTAAATGCTACTTCACAGTGTATGAAACGCGCACAACTATGAAAAAGATTTCTGTGATGGGTGGTGATCCCTGAGGCTTTCTAACTCACACATAACTAGAGCCAGTCCGAAGTGATGCCTTGCTCTACCTGCAAGTCAGCCTGGAGACAGCCATTCCTCTCCATCCTTGGGGATTTCAGCTGCTCTGACCGTGTCTAGTATTGGAGGCAGGAGAAAAGCTGGCTGATGTTGTGGCATTCAGGTCCTAATCTTGAAGAGACCAGTACACGTTCTTGACCTTATTATTGAGAACAGCATCCTTGGTGTTTGTGAGCCTAGTGACCATTGTGATAAGACTACTGACCATAATAAATGAAAGTACGTGTGCAAATCTTGACAGAATTGGGGTCTCACAGAGCACTGGAATCTGGTGGGTTCATCTGAGGACACAGCTCAGTGGAGGAAGTGTTGTAACTTTTAGGGAGGAAATCAAAAGCTACCCTATTCCTTTCTTGGGTATGGAAGTCCTCACTTGTAACATATTGAAATAGGAACATAAACATCTCTTACTTCAAATATTTTCCCCTACATAAACAATTATTTAGCCTGAAAACTCTGCAATAAATGGGAAAAGAACCCTTGCCTCCAAAAAAAATCTTTCCTCTCATCTCATCCTCTTAGGTTCTGTGCAGTATCTGTTACCTTGCCGTTGAACTTTACTTTTTAGGTGTGGATTGCAACCTGAAATTAAAACAGAGATGTGAGAGTGGGCTACAGAGCACAAAACTGAGGAAGGAAGAGAGGGGAAAAAAGGGGAGGCAGGAGGGGGAGGATAGGACAACGGTGACCGAATACTTCACTTGCCAGGGTTTCTTGCCGTGTGTAAGAAGCAAAACATAACCTTGACTTTTAATTGATTGCCTTTAAAAAAATGTACGGACTTTGGGGAGGAAAGAGAAAAGGAGTGAGTAGAGGAGGACTGATGGTTGGTCACAGAGAGAGGCCTCAGCGTGGTGGTGCCTCAGGATGCGTCAAGTTGAGGATGAAAAGAGGAAGCAGTGCCAGGAGGGAGAAGATGTGTGGTCCAGGAGCAGAGTTAAAGAGAAGTGGCGCTTGTGGCTGCTGCAGCCATCCCAGTGATAGAGGTGAGGCCATGGTGGCCATGGGGACAGTCGCTTGGTGGGCAGTCTGCCAGAGGTTGCCTGAAGGTCAGCTGCTAGATGCCTGTGTGTCTGTTTTGTCCTATTTTGCCCTAAACAAAAGCACTACCAGAACTGTGTGCCTGCAACTCTTTACTGGATCTCAGAAAACCTAAAGCAGGGTACTATTTTAAAATTGGGAGGTGAGAAATATGAGAGCGTTACAGAAAGAGCAGGGGAGACAGAGCCAGGCGCTGAACTAGGGAAGACAGGAACAAGTTTGTGAGAGTGATAAATGTGCATGAGGGCATGTCTCAAGCTGTGAAGCTCATTCAGAGAGCTGTAGATGCCATTTTCCTCTTTCGCAGCAGGTATTTAGCTCTTACGGCTGTCCCGCACCGAGCTGGAGTCACGGCTCTGTTACTGGTGCAACTGGTTGTATCCTATGCTTCTGTACTGAAAGAAATGCATTATTTCCTGCTGGGTCAGTCCCTTGAACCAGTTCACCATGGAGCTGCATAAATGTTTGTCAGCACCAAGCCATGGTGTGGGTAGGCATGGGAAGGACGATCGCGTGGTGGAGCTGGGTCCCTCGAGGTGGCTCCAGTAGTAACGCTTTGCTGCCTCTGGCCCTCACCGCAGAGCAACCTAATGCTTACAGGAGCACAAATTTAAATCACTACATAGTCTGATTAACCCAGTGGTTGGCTAAGGATTTCCACACTAAGTTACTAGAACAGTAGTCCCTTTTCCTTGTAAAGGGATGCTTTATCTAGCCTCTTATTTTTTATACTGCTCTCCAGTCTTTACTCTCTTTGTCCTTTTGGTCAAGGTCTATTGCTATAGGCTTAGTTGCACCCCAACCCTAGCTGTCAGCTGTTATTGCCATCAGGGTCTATACGTCATTCATTTACTTTGGAGATTTGGACACCTTTTGTGACCCTTAGAGATGATAAACCTGAGTGGACACTGCAAAACAACCAAAACACCTGAAGGTTCCCTGAACAAACATTTTAGCGGTATGCTGGGGTATTAGAGGCTATGGTTAAGCCTGATGTGGCTGAAGTCCTTGTCTTCTATTTCGATACAATACAATTATAATCTAATATCAATTTCTGTCTGTGATTTCCCACCAAGTGTGTCTGTGATAGGCCTGAATTGCAGTTCAGCCTCACAGATGGTACCTGCATCACAGAGAATATGAGATGACTAGTGCCCTAAATATGACGGAATACATTTATCTACACATCTCTGTATACAGAAAAATGTCTTTCATGGGAAAAAACCTAGGCCTATAACAGGAGAGAGAGAGTTCGGTGGAAGACTCTGGTGACTCTGCAAGGTTTAGATTGGGGTAATCAAAATTAGAATAAGACCTTAGTACGGTGAATGGATATGACAAGTGGCTTTAACATCTGCCTGAAGATGTTGCCTTTTATAAATTTTATTGTTCTGTTATAAAGAACAGCTTTGACAACTGCTGTATTTTTCTAAAAGTATGAAACATTTCAAATATTTTGGTGACCTGCTATTTAAAAAATAACCATATCAAATGCCTCAGCTTCCTTGAGGATTGTCTCATTTTCCTTTAGGACATGCATTTGTAATGAGCCATTAAAATCCATTCAGATATTGCAAATGCAGGACGACTGAGAGGTGAGGACTTGCAGAGTCTGGTTCTCTCACTCTCTGGTCTCTGGATTCCAGATGAATATTAGCAAAGATGAAAAGACAGGGGAAAGCATTCACAGAAGGGGAACATGCAGACCTTCTAGCATGCCCTGAACAGGATGTGCAGCCTCTAGTATCCCTTTCCTGGGGAATGAATTCATTGATGGTTCAAAGCTGTTGAATTTGGGGGGAGTTTTCCAGTATCTCTTCTATTCTCTGCTATCTATTTCTATTCTAAAGCTGTCTGCATAAGGACGTGAAGGAAAACGAATCCAAATCACTTAAAACATGAATGTAAAGTGAATTAGGTAAACTACATTAAATCATTGTATACATTCTCTAATTCAATGTTCAAGTGACCTTAATTTGATTGAGCTTAATTCACATCAAAGTAAATTTTGCTACATATGAAATAGGGTTGATTTAATTAATAATGAGAGTGTCTGCAGGGATCTAATGTGGTTTAATTCATTAAAGAAATGTTAATTCAGATTACCTTTCTAAAGTTTCCTCATCTAGATAAACCCTACAGCACGGCTGATGAGTTATGCCTAATCTGGTGTAGTTGTGGGTCGGCCTCCTCTGGCTCTAGAAGGACATTCCCACCCCTTCCCTTGTGTGGGACTTCATGACCATTTGGCTGGGAGATGTCTTGTTAATTTGTTAATCCAAACGAGGTAAGCCTGGCAGTTTTCTGTTGGATTAGCCAGCTTTTGACCTGTGGCTGTGCAGTGCTCCACAGGGCAGAGGATGGAGCGTGAATGTGTGATGAAGGTAGAGGAGCAGCTTCCAGCTGAACCAGACTCGGGGCCAGAGAGACAGAGCTCTGTGCTGGCAGGAGGAGAATATCGGCTCCTTGGGCTGCAGCCTTTCCTGAAACAACATGGTACAGCCAGAAGACTGCATGCTGTCCCCGGTGACTGTCTCGCTTTGCCCGCTGCCTCAGGTCAGCTCTTTCTACAGGAGATGCCCTGCTTCAGGAGCCTATTTATAAGCTGGAATTTCACTCCCCGTCATATTACGTAAGACTTGGACTAGATGAAGTCACGAGGCTTGCTGGAGTTGCTTAAAATGAGACTACATTGAGTCTGATTTGCTCAACTTCTAGGTGCAAGTTTCATGTATTGGCTCTGGCTTGCACTGTTCTTTGGCTTTTTCTCTCTTTCTTTTGCCCATGTACCTTTTGAGTAGCTATCACCAGTATCTTGTGCTTTTAGTATAAACACAACTTCTACTGACCCACTTTCTTATAGCTTTTCTTCCTTTTCTGTCTGTGGCTTTTAAGTTTTGTGATTATATTTTTAGCCTCATGATTATTGCAGAAATGGATATGTAATTGCAAAGATAGGACATGTAGAATGGCTGAGACCTGTATATATGTGTGTAGAGAGAGACAGAGAGAGAGAGAGAGAGATTTGTTTTATTTTGTTTTCCTAAGGAAGAACTTACTCTGTTTGCAAAGGATTGGGGTTTCATCCAAAAAACTTTATTCTGCTCTCGTACTTTAGGAGTAAAATAAGTAGGAAAACTGATTATTATCAATAGTCAAAATGAAACTATTGCAGTGCCTTGAGGAGAAAGATGGTTTATAACTGTGAATTAGTTATAGCAAAGTTGGTTGAGTTTCATAGCTTTTTGTTTCCTTTGAAGAGGAGTAAACTGCTATTTGAAAAATAGAGATATGACCTGAAACCTGGTCTGAACTTTAACATGAACCCTAACTTTGATGCTAAAGTCTTTGGACTTTGGAAGACTGGAAGAGAGATGATTTTGTGCTTCAAAATTCTCTTGACATCTATTCCCAGAGTACTAGAAAATGGTTATTGTTGTCCCTGTTAGTATCTTCACACCTTCAAGTTTCAGCTTGCACAGACAGCAATGCCAAAACAGTGCCCAAGGGATGCTGTCAAACTTGCAACCCCCCTTCTTGGGGTTTGGTTCATTCTGTCTTGAAGCCAGGATTTGAAACTACTGAATTGTACCTATCACATCCTATTTTAATAGCACACCCAGACACTTACGAACAATGTGCTTCTTCATGAGGCGATGAAAATCAGTGCAGCTTTGAAAAGACATGCTCTTTAAAGTCGTGGCCTTATTTGGGAAGTTGCTGGAAGCTTGGCTGTTGCAAGAGAATATTTTGGCTCTGTGACAGTTTCCTTTATACGGTTCTCCAGTGAGGAATCCTCTCTGTCTGTGCAGTGATGACTAGCGAGTGTTGCATGCCTTTTTTCCTACTCAGGAATATTTGCTGCAGGAGAACCCAATACATTGGTCAAAAGAGATCAAACACCTCTTTGGACCTCTGTTTGGCCCAGAATATGTAGAGACACCAGGTTTACCAAGCTAGGCTGAAAAAACTTATGGTAATTTGATTCTTGAGCAGATTCAGTTGTTTTTATTGTAACTACTTCTCTACACCCGTCTTTCCCTATACTTACCTGTTGAGTGCTACCTTCTGTTTATGCAAACATGGGGGTTTTTTTAGGAATAACTCTGTCTGCCAACATCGTTATTTTCTTTATGCTCCTTGGGAGCATTTTCTTTATATTCTTGGTTCTTTGGGAACAGTGGTAGGATAAAACAGCCTTTATGACGGAGGTAAATGACAAACTGAAGGGAAAGGTGTCAGAAACAGAAGTGTTTTAGACATAGAGTTGCATCAGGAAAATGAGAGAGGAGAGAGAAGATTATCATAGCAGCTTTTTGAAATGACTTGAAAAGACATAGTTGAAAGAGAAAGAGGGATTAGAGAAGAAAGTCGCCATAAACTAGAAATTGCTATGCCTGTTACTGAATCTCTTGTCTGTATGAAAAACTGGTGGAATATAAAGACACTGCAGAGAATGAAGCACCATCATTTAGGGAAGTCCTGAGGGAAGAGAACCTCAAGGCCACTCTGATGCTGGAGACCTGGGGCACAGCAACGAGTGATACCATATGGATCTGTCATGGCACCTATACCAAAAAGGTACCCTCAAGCATCAAGAATACTATTAGATAGTGATCGTTTGGGTGCAGGTCGGCATAGTCCAGCTGTGGGGCTACGACCTGCCCTTGGGGGTTTATACCCTATGAAGAGTACAAAAATACCCTTCTCTCCCGGATATTGGACCTTCTCCTCCATGTGTCCTTATTGGGTTTCCTTTGACCTGTTCTTCCCTTTCTTGTGCTCTTTTCTGTTTCCAAGGACATAGGGAGGGAGCTGCGTTGACTAGTCTCTGTTCCTTGCCCTACACCGCTGCAGAAATGAAGGCAGTGTTCAGCCAGCACTGACCTGCCTCTGGAGAGGGCAGGTGGAGGGGCAGGAAGAGACTGCAGCTGGGGCAGCCCAAGCATCCAGCTTTGCTTATATTTCACATGCACCAACACTACCACAGCTTTGCTGTCTGATGATAGTAGTGTCACTTAATGCTGCGCTCTTGTACAGCACCCATAGGTATTAGGGGTGGTGCCAATGCTAGGGGTTGAAAAAGCAAGATACTTGTAATGTTAGAGAGCTTGAGCTGTTGGCAACAGATGCATGAAAGGCAGCTAGGAACGTGAGGCCGGAAACAGCAGGCATCAGGTTAGAGAGGCCGATCTGCAGTGCTCTGAGATAGAAATGCTAGTTCAAAATGCATATCAGTGGCTGGTCATGCTCATCTGTCTTTACCTCCAAAGATGAGGGAAGTAAGATTTGGCTCATGAAGAAGTACTTTGTTCTTGAAAATATGAGTCTGTTGGCTATACTGAATTGGTGCCTAGCTCCATTTCAAACGCTCTGGAGTATCCAAGTGATCTGTATGTGGCTGACAGCCGATGGGTGAGCAGAGCCGAGCTGGATGCCAAGCATTGTACCCTGGGGCATCTCAAACGGTGCTGGACACCTGTGTTTAGACAATTGGTTCGAACCCCAAGCAGCGCATGCCAGGATGGATTGCAGCAAGACTATGCAATATTCAGCACTGAGCACCGCTGGGAGGAAAAAGTTTTTGTCTATTGCAGCTTGCTCTGGGGATTGGTGTACAAAATCCAGTCAGTGGATCTACAGCCCATACTGGTCTGACTGCAAAACTTGCTCCTTATTTCCCCTTTTTTCCTTTCCTGGTTTTTGGGAGGAATGTTCTACCTTCTTTGTGCAGTTTTGGGATGAAAAAGAGTGGATCCCACTGCTTTACACTAGGGTGCAATGCAGCTGTGAGCCGGGCTAGATGTCTTGTGTGGCTTCTTGCTATTCTAGTTGGAGTGATGAAAATGCCCCGGTCAGCATAGTTAGGGAGGCAGTAGGTATTACACTGAGCTTGATTCATGGTAGCTAGAGGAAGTTGCATTGCTGCTCCTTACTTGGCTGTAAAATTGCTACTAGCAGTACCAAGGGTAGTTAATCACAGTTGTAAAGCCTAAGTAGGCTTTTTTTAAAGATACTGTGAGAAAATGGGATAATTCAGTTGAAAAATGATAAGCCTTGCAATTAGAGCTGGGCAGGTAGCGTGCTGACCTCAGACTCTGCTCTCCCTCCTGAGCTGCTGCAAAAAATGTTGCTGCCTCTTGAGCAATGCTGCTGGATGGCCAGGGGCTGGGGCTGCTCTGGCGTTGGAATGATGGTTTGATTTTTCCAAAATCTCTCAAATTTGGACTGTGGAGAGAACACAGGCCTGGGAGCTGGCAGAGCCAAAATGAGAATTCAGACTTCAGCAATAACTGTGTTATGCAATCCTGAAACAGATTGCCTGGCATCCCTGACTTGCACATTTTCCTCCTGTGAAATACAGACTGTATTATATAACTCACAGGAAAACTAGGAGAGTTATGGATAATTTTGAATATGGAAAGCAAAGGAAGGCAAAAGAAGGTGCCCCAGAGGTGGGGCTTGTGTTATTGTTAAGCTTTTTTATGAACATGAGTACTTGTCCTTTTGTTAGGAAACTGAATCTCATCCCCACTACCTGTGGAAACTGGAGGATTGATCACATTCAGGTGATGGCGGGGTCCTGAAAGCTGACCGGGTTGAACTGTGGAAGGCCTTTTGCTATGACGTTTTGTAATTTGCATGCATTTAACTCAAAGGTGTAACATGCAGCTTATGTAAAAAGACATTTTTCTGTTAGTTTTGACACTTCCTTTAATTTGTCAGACCTAATAACATTTCCCTGGAGACCTACCCTTTCCGTTTCCAAGAGGTCTTGCAGCAGTGGCAAAGAGCAACAGGAGTTGTAATATCAACCAGTTCCATTAAAAAAAAAAAGAAGAAAAAGAAAAAGTTCTTCAAACTTCAGTCTTTCCTTACATGAAGAACAAAGAAGGGATACAAACATGATATTTAAAACAATACTTTGCAACTCAAACTGTTCGCTCTGCTTGTGATTTGTCATGGAACGTCATACAATATATCACCTTGCTATATGGCTCACGTGGGGTCTTGCTGATGCTCTGCAAATAAATTGGTACTGCTGACGGAAACCTAACCCCTAGCCATGCTGACTCTTTGCAAAATTCAGTCTTGCCAAGCCACGTACATTTCCGAGAAGGCTATCCCAATGTTTTAGAATATAATCATGGCCATCTCCAGCTTTATAGGAAGAAAGCATGAAGCCTCAACTTTGTTGTCTAGATGCATTGATGCTTTTTGAGTGCTGCAGAAGGCCCTGCACTTTGGCACTTAAACTGTCCAAGTCTTGCCAAAGTGCTTGGGACAGGTAAGGGGTAGGTATAGTATTCCTCTGCTATGTGTATTTTACTTAGGCAGCATCTCTCATCAATAAATAAATTTCATCTGAGATGCGTTATCACAGGGGGGAAGGTTGTGGGAGTGCCCTCATGTTTCTTGCATGGTGTGATGTGCTGCTAGAGGGATGTCCAGGATTCTTTTGGATTTCGGGGTTAGTTGCACTGAACTCGAGAGATCATCATTTGTCAGATATAAGAATTTATTAGATCTAAGCGGTTCTACACATATGATGGACACTGGACAACACTAAACAATTAACAGCAGACGATCTACAAGTATAGCAAAGCTAAGAAGTATAGTAAAGAACTACAAACAGACTACACATATCAGAGCTCTACGGTTAAGCCATGGAAGCACAGTACAATGACTGTTCTTGGATGCATGGGATAATGACCGCTCTCACCCTTTCCTTGTCCTTGTGGGCCACCCCTCCGGTAGAGTTTTCCCCGGATTGTTCTCACCACGCTTGAGCTGCGCCAAGAGGATTCAGGTTCTCTCTGGCAGTTGGCATCAGGGGCATCCCCGCTGATGGGTGGGTTGTCAGGTCCTCAGGCCAGCTGACGGTGAGTCTGAGTCCATGCAGAGGTATGTGGCTTACTTTCTTTTACCCTTCCCGGGCTTAGTTCATTATTCAGTTAATCAGTGCCAGACCATAGTTGGACAGCGGAACAGATGGCCTCAGGTGATAACAGTATGGATACCAACAGGATGGTCAACAGAATGCTCAGCAGTACAGTCAACAGATAACAGTACACACATTCAACAGCTCTCAGTACGCACATTCAGCAAATATCAGTACGAAATTCCAGGGTACCTAGATGCTTACAGTGTGAGTCTGCGGTGTCACTTCTCCTTTGCTTACTGGGTTTGCTCTGCACTCATGAGGTCACTTGAGGGCTGTGGCAACCCCACAGTGCGGTGGCTCTGGCTGTGATGCACCCAGGGTTCCTAAACTCTTGGGGAGCATCCCACAGCAAACCGCTCTTCTGTGGGCTGCACCATCCAGAGTCCCACGTTTACCTGTGTGGCACCTATCACATGGCAGCTGCCGAAGCAGCCAGGCACACTTTGGGAGCCGATTGCGCTATGCCAAAGGAGAGGGAAGTTCCTATTTGCAGGGTCACTGAGGTTGGCAGGGACCTCTGGAGCTCGGCTAGTCCAACCCCCTGCTCAGGGCAGGACCCCCAGGTCCTTCTCTGCAGCAAGGTCCTTCTCTGCTCTCTAGCTGGTGCACCCCCAGCCTGTACTGCTGCATGGGGTTATTCCTCCCTGGGGGCAGGACTTTGCATTTCCCTTTTGTTGAACCTCAGGAGTTTCCTGTCAGCCCATTTCTCCAACCTGTTGAGGACCCTCTGAATGGCAGCACAACCATCTGTCGTATCAACCGAATGTTATGTCATCCGCAAACTTGCTGAGGGTACGCTCTGTCCCGTCGTCCAGGTCATTAATGAAGATGGTAAACAGTGTGGGCCCTGTTGGCGACAGGCCTCCAGCTGGACTTCGTGCTGCTGATCACAGCCCTGTGAGTTCAGCAGTGCAGCCAGCTTTTAGTCCACCTCGCCATCCACTTATCTAGCCTGTACTATATTGGTTTGTGTACAAGGATGTGATGGGAGATGGTGTTGAAAGCCTTATTAAAGTCAAGATTCATCTGTACAGAGTAGGCCAGAGCCTACGTAGTGTGATGTTGTCCCAACTTTTCCTTGGATGGAAGCACAGCTCTAGTCACATCTCACCGCTGACATCTCCCACCTGCCAGCAAAGTAGCGTGGGCTACTGTGTGAAACTGTGCTCACGTGTGCGAGGCTCTTCCAGCGCCTGGGAGAAATCAAAACTTCTGTATGTTGTTATGGGAGCGAGCAAGTAGAATTCTGAAATTGCCAAGGCTTAAGCTTGATGTTGCTGTCAGAAGTTGTTTCTGAACAAAGAATTCCACAGTATATAATGAATAATTCCTTCATGCATTTACTCTGACATCTTTTGCATCAGTTATCAGGGGGAAAAAAAAAAACATTTTCTCTTGTTGCTGTTTGCTGTCTGCTGTGAACTTGCAGGCTCATTTCCAAGTGTTCAATAATTAACTAAAGCACTAGGACTTTACTGTTTTGTTAAAACTTCCTATTGAAGCAAAGGCAATAGAGATGTTAACGTGAAAGCAATGCAGTTAAGTTTTGGCAAATTCTATACCATTAGTCCCTCACAGTGGATTATCCTTATATATCCTGGGTGAAATTCTGGGCCATGATCAGATGAAGCTCTGACACTGTGTCTGTGTAAAATCCCCGCAAGCTAATAGCTCCTAAGACCTTCGTGCTGCGATCTTGCGTTGGAGTCTTATCAACAGCAGTGAGATTACATCTGGCAAACAGAAGCAGGAGTATAAAAGTCATAAAAGTTGGCCTTAAATGACAGGAAGTAGATAAGCGAAAAATTAAGTAGAGTGCAATGTTACAGGAAAATGCAATTGTTAATAGATGCACTCTTAATGTTTACTAAAGATGATGTCAAGTGCACTCTAATATTTTCCATGCAAGGATAACCTATAGCCTGGCAATATACTTGATAATGCGTCCCAAATTTAATAGGCATTAATATGTTCATCTGTGGGGGGGGAAGCTGCTTCGTTCATGTTTGCAGCTAAAAGTAGCAGCCAATATGTTGATATGTGATTCAAATGCTTATTAGATCTATGCCGCTTGATTCATTGAGAACTGCAAGAAATCAGGGTATTTCTGGTGGTATGTGAATACCTTTATTTGTATTCATGATTAAAGTATACACTCTTTTGTTTGTTTATATATGATGTATGCATGACACACAAATGCGCGTTCACTCCACACCAAATGGTGATAATCCAGGTCTAGTTTCAGCCTCCTGCTCCTTTCTTTTCCCACTTATTCCCCCACCACTTGGAAAAAGCCCAAATAACTGATTATGGCTAGCTTGAAGGAAGTTTCCAAATTCAGATCTATAGTTTCTTTATTTTCTCACAAGGTGTTATCCGTGTCTTCTGCTCAGTGTTCACACAGATTAAGATACTAATCGGCCAAGATGTAGGTATAAAATGCTATAGCTGTTATGTGAATTTTGAGGTAGCATAATTCATTATTGCTGCGGCAACATTTGTTTGCAGTATGATTCAAATTAAACTGTGCTGTACTGAAAAAGGTGTGGTTGACAATTGTTTATCTAGGAGTAAATAATACGCTACTGCTTTTTACTTTAAATTCATGCAGTCCTGCGCTTTTCCCTTGGCAGAGATTTTCTATGCTTTAAATAGTTTCTCATAAGCAAGCAAAACTCGGGGCAGGGGTACCTGCACCTTCCGTAAGCGTTAGAGTAAGGCAGATGGGGCTGTATTTGGAAAAACTTTCTGTTTCAGCACCGTGAGATGCTGTATGCTGGCCTGCACCTGGTACAGAGCGTCTATTAATAAAAATAACAGTAAAGCTGTGGAAGCAAATAACGGGCAAGACCTCACACCGGCCATCCTGTGGTCAGGCTGGGCCTCCAGGTTTGCAAAGCGTGAAGTGTACCCAGGCCAAAACTGGGAGGGAGAAAACTGATCTTTGTTGTGAATATACTGTCATATTTTAAAACTGTATCAATGAGGAGGGGACACTGCTAGGATTTCTTTGTGAAGGTTGACTTCTACCACAGTCAAAATAAAGATCACAGAATGAAGGGAGCAGTTTGAAATGAGGATAAAGAAATCATTCTTGTACATTGTAATTGTCTCAGTGTTTTAAGGCAATGTATATTAGAAATCCCATGGATGAAAATGGAAGACAGAGTCATCATTCCCTCCCTCCTTTCACAGCTGAAGGTTTGAGTCAGTACGGTTACCTCCAATACTGAACATGCCATTGCTCAGTAAACTATAGGGTACTGCCACTATTTCCATAATTTTTTCTGTACCTGAACAAACTAAGGTAGCCCTTCCCTCTTCTATTTCAATAAATCCTCTTAAATCTTATTTTCTTAAGACCAAGAATGACTTTTGAACTCAGAGAAAATCCTACTGAAAGGAGATTTTTCAGCATACTCTGGGATGCTGTCTGGGATTGCCCCATCTACACTGCACAAATGTTAGAGCTGCTGCAGATATATACTGGTCATATAGGTTCTTGTTGCCTCATTTCTCTTCTCTATTCCCCTTCTGTTTTCTTCCTCAGGAACTGAAGTGCACGCTGGATCTTTCTGTGCCGTTGAATTTTTCAAAGTGGTCTGAATATCACTTCAGCAAAACAACAATAACACAGCCTTAGTTACGGATGTTCCCTACGTTAGTGGCTTTTCCCTTGCTTCAGTAAGGGAATAAATGCTTACTTCATTAAAATATCTCAGTCTGTTAGTAACAGGATAATATCACGTAGCATCTGGCTAAGACTTTGGTGGAATCTCAGGTCAACAGAACCAACATGGATGTACTGAATACTAATAATACAAGCTATTATTCTTGGGGCAATTAATTTCTTGTGCAGAGGATTGACATAAGGCCTTTATATGCCATTTAAGTACTACCTGAGTGCAGAAACTGCACCATTTCCATCAGCCTTGTCCTGGATTGTCATGTTTCAAATCTTTAAGTATCCTTTGCTCCTTTGCCAAAACTTTCAGCAAGGGTTACCATTTCTGTCGCACAGTCTCACTCATTTGTTAGACTTTGTTTGTTTGTTAGCCTTAAAACTGCAAACTGTTAGCCAAAAGTAAGCTACTGAACTGCTTCTGTGGGAGCTCTCATTGCCACATCTATCTGGCGTTATGTCAGAAGGTGGGATGTGTTCCTTTGCTTCCCATTACATTACTTGTCCCCCCAAATTCATCTGTGTTTAGTCATTTTTTGGTTCCATGACATAATTCCATTCTGTGGTGAAGCATGGAACATGATTCTCTGCCTGGCGGTAAAATCAGTACAGGCTTTGATGAAAAAACAGCTCTTTCTTTTTGTATTGGGTTTTTGTTTCTGGTTGTGGTTTCTGAAGTACTTTCTGTCTCAGGGCATGAGAAATCGCAGCCTTTGATTAAAAAGTCATAAGGAGCTGCTACCATCTTATGACTTAATTAATAAGCCTCTGGAGAAATATTGCATCCAGTTTCAGTGCTGTGTGAAAATGGCAGACGATCAGTAACGTCTGGGCATTTATTTATGTATTTTGCCATTGCGTATGTTCATTAGACTTTTTAAAGTCGCTGCAAGGTCAGTTGGGTAATTGCACGCTGAACCGCGTTCCTGTGGACCATAAGGAATGGTGTTCTCAGATCTTACCATCTAATATGGGAGTCTTTGTAATTAATCAACCAGAAATGACACTAGACTTTCCCATGTTCTCCCACTGGCCCTAAACTTCCCCTCCCAGGTAAGGGGGTGAGGAGCCGATTTCCCAGGATTTGAACCTCCATTATTTCCAGCAGTCCTCTCCCTTCATCTGTTGTCCAGCTAGCAGCCAAGTGTCCGCGTCTCTTCTCGTTCTGCCTGGCCTGAGCTGGCATCCACGGTCCTCTCCTCTGTGAGGTGACTGCACACGGTTATGGCACAGATGCTGAGACTAATTCACTGAATATAAAACTGCACAATGAAATGTCCCTCTGTTTCTCCCGAACACGTTGTCAAGTTCAGCTGGCGCTGTTGAGAGGCTTGGTGAAGTCTCCTGGTGGGTAGGGTGCATCCTGGTGGGTAGGGTGCATACTGTTCGTAGCAAATGGGTAATGGCAGTCTCCAAGCCTATGTTTCTTAGGTGTCCAAAATTTCCACTGAGGGCAAGTGGCTTGCCATAGGGAAGACGAAGTCTGGCTCCTAGTGTTTTTGCTCCCCGCAAGCTGCGCTCCTTGAGATAGGGTCTGTTAAGCTGCTGGGCCACGATGTTTCGGAGGGGCAGATGCTTTGTCCGCTGAGGTATTTTAGGAATGTGCCCTGCGCGCTTCATTTGGGGCACTCCAAGTATAGTAGGTGTAAACCTCATCCTCGTAACCCAAGGGCAGCTGTTAAGTCCCGTCTCTTCCCATTTGCCACTTGGGCTGTGGCAGCGTCCATCTCTGTGCCGTGATCCGTGTAGTCATCCTGAGGCGTGAAGGATGGTGAGTTTTGCTCACGGGTGCAAGAATCGCCTGCTCGTTTGAACCTGCCTGGCTTTAACCCGGGCACTGCCCGCGCTGTTGCCGTGGAGATTGCGTGTCCCTGTTGCTAGGCAGCTGGAGCATCTTTAGTTACAGGCTGCAATGCCATGAAATTCTCAACTTTCCTCATTCCCGTTTTCCTTCTTTCATTTTGAAAATGGGGCTGTTCTGGCTCTTATCCCACTTCATTCAGTTGCTCTGATGCGGTTTGTCAGTGTTAACCCTATAAAACCTAAGACGCGCTCGTGGTATTGTAAATAGGATTTATGGCAGAGAGTACGGGGCTGAAGGAGTTAAGGTGGTTAGGAACAGACTACAGAAGGGATGATTTCTAGTAGATAAACTACTTAAAATGGTCTGGCATTCATGGCAGTGGAGGTTTGTGGCTGTAATCTTTTGTTGCATCATTGATGGGTTTATATGAATAAAAACACAGACCATAATATCACTACAAGGTAAGAAAATCAGCTTGAATTGGCCTAATTAATCTCCTCAGTTACAATATATGCTTGTTTTCCTTTTGTCCTCTGATTGTGTTTTCTGATTTTGATGTAGCATGCGAACAATAATTTAGCTATTGAGCCTGTCTGGTACCGTATTTGACTTATTTGGCTTGAATAATAAAGATATCAGCCTGTATTCTTGGAGTATACTGCATTAATCAGACTTGCTGGAATGATCACATGGTACTCTATCGCCTTTCCCTGGTAGCTGCTGCTTGTCAGCAGCTGGCTGAGCTGTAGGCTGCAGGCCAGTATCTGCATACCCTTTCTCTTCAGAATATTTCCAATATACTCGTGTCTTCAGTATGCGTTTTGCTGCAGTTTGACAAACTAAATGGTCCTCCTGCACGTTAAGAAGATTCTTTTAAATTTCAGAGCATTTGTCTAGTTACTAGGCCATGTATGCATTTGAAGAATTCAGGTAGGCTCTCTGTTTTATACATCAGTGTGCTCGGGTTTTGTTCTCGCAAGGTTTTTGCTGTGTAATGTCAGTAAGCTCTACAGTTAGTTCTTCGATGTGCAAATATTTCTTGCATTTTAAAATCTCTACCCTGTGCATGGGGAAAAGTGCTTGAAGGGTAAGATGCAGGTAGACGGTAGCTAACCGCATGATGAAGTGAGAAGCTGGGTAATTGATTATATCTCTCACAAATTTCATAGCCGTGCAGCCAGGAGCAGCAAGTACAGTGCAGTTATAAATATAAAACAGAAACTGTTCTGTTTAAAAGGGTCTTTGCTATTTTTGGTTCCTGAGAATATGACAGATGCTCTTTTAGATTGAATACTGATTATGACAGAGAAGAAAAAAATGATGCTTGGATTATATACAGAATTAGGTTTTATGCTGCTGCAGAGTATACATGCCTGTTTTTCATAATCTTGTCGCTGCAGAATTCCGTATGAATTATTTAAAATAACAATATGGTTAAGTTGGTTGGGTTTGGTTTGGTGTCTGAAAATATTTGAACTACCGAGATTGTTAGCGTATGAAATTAGCACTTTTCATTTAATATTGGTTCTGCTCAGTATTGCCTCTGCCCCCTCTCCTCCTCCATCCTCACCCCCAATATAACTCTGGCCTTAGGCGAGTACTGAGGTCTCTTAAAACTGTAAGAGATTTTTGAAGACATGAAACAATTTCTGCCCTCACTAACATAGCTCATTATTTTATCTAGTCTGTATTTGACTTTAAAATTTTCCAACCAGTAGTTGGGGGAGGTAGGGTCCACTTTGTTGTTGTTGTTGTTCTGCTTAGTGTACTCAGTTTCTCATAACCCACGTTTTAAAATTGTCCAGATAAAATGGTGACAACATTGTAGCAACATTAGAGATCCCATCATGGTATGTTTGTCTGTCTGTATGTGATCATTGTAATATATCTTAAAAATACCTATTTTTTGATTCAAAAAGAGGTTGTTTGACTGAGTATGCGACTAGACGAGAGGATGAATTGGCTTTGCATACCCCATGAGCATTCTGTACCAAATATTTTAAAATTAAACTTTAGAGCATGAGATGAAATATAAATAACATTATTTCTGTCTTTTGTCGGAGGATTTAACGTATTGGCGATTTGTTTTATGTTTTGCTGATCAATTCTATCTGGAAGTGAGCAGTTAGGTTCAAGGCAGTAAGAGCACCAACAGGCACTCCCCCCGCAAATGTCCTGATTCCAGACATGAATGACGAAGAGAGAGAGCCTAACAGCGAATACTTCTCCTGTTGTGAAATGCAGTGTGATGCTGTCTCAGTGAAAAGATTTTACTGGAAGACCAGATAATGCTGTGTAACTGCAGCTGTCACAGGGTTGTCAAGAGATGCTCCAAATCTTGACATAGCTGATTGTTGGCAGCCAACTGAGCTGCAAATGGGCCCAAAACTTACTGTGCCACTTACTATGCCCACGTCGTGATTTGTATTTCGCCAAGGGGATTGGGTGATATTATTAATAGAATGAAATTCTCAATAAATCTGCACTAGAAATACATATGTTTTTTAAATTCTGTTTTAAAAGCTTTAGCTGTCTTTCAGTGGCATTCCTAGATGTCTTGGGCCAGGAAGATGCTTACCTACTTTTACAGCAAGGATGGTCAAATGCTGATTACACGCCCACTACGCTTATTAAATTCCTCATCTTCTTCTCTTGGACTTGCTTTGAAAATAGTATTAACATTCTGCGTGCAGACGGCTAGACCTTTGTTTTTTTTAAATCTTCCACGCTGCTAGGGCTGTGGTTTCCGTGTAGCAGCATTTAAATGGCATTTATTTTATTAGGCATTTCAGTAGCGTTTTGTTAAGGTTGCATCTACATGTTGATGGAGGTTTTTTAAGGTATGATTATTGTCATGCCTGTGGCTATATTACATTTTGATGGGATCAAAGCATATCTTGAAAGATTAATAAAAAAGAAGTTGTGGTTGCGCAGCTGGGTAGGAGACGTGCTCCCGTGAACTCCTGGGAGCCGAGTGGGTGAATCGGTAGACGGCACTCTCCTCGGGACTAACGACCTCGGGTGCAAAGAGGCCCCATGCTCTTCGCTGGTGCACATTTTTTTATGTGCACGTAAACCATAAACTCGCCCTCCCCAGCAGCCCGAGCGTGACTGCAGATGGGTGCTTGCTGCAAGTTGCCGAAGCACCAGCTGTTTCTGTCTTTTGGTGTCCCCGCACGGCTCGGGTAGGTGCGTACCTCACCGCGGAGGGGCTCAGACCCACCGGTGTCCCCTCGCGCCGTTGCGTGCACGCACACCGAGTTGTCATTTATATACGCGCTACTTTGTGAGACTCCCCGTGGGGGCGGCGGGCCCTGGCCCGGTACCGAGCACCATCCTCGCGGACCGTCTGCCCCAGTTCCCTCTGTGGTTTCAGTTTGATAAAGCCACTTCCCTGGCTAAGTGGTGGGGGGTGCTTTTGTGACCTCTTAAACAGCCGCTGGGCCTCCCCGCAGGCTGGATGAAGTGATCCCAGTGTGTCGTTTGTGAAACGCATATTTGTTGAGCGCTTTGGGATGAAATATAACCGTGGTGGTTCCTGGGTGAATGAGCAGAAACTTCAGCAGCAGAAAAAATCTGGGGGCCGATCCCCTGAATGGTCTCATAGCGCCTTGCATCAGCCGAACGCTGTTTATGTTCCTGTTGTTGGGAAGAAACTAATATCCCCTAAACAGCTTCGATAGCTTTTAAAGTGCGGGTTAAAGGCACTAAACCCATTCTGTTTATATAAGCTGCTGGTTTATACAAGATGCCCATTGGGTCCATTTTCTTACTGATGTTCTTCACTGTCTTCATAGAAATGCCCAAGCTCGTGTGTATTTTGCTTGTAATTGGAGGTAACTGTTGGGTACATTTTTGGGACCTTCTGCTCACCTCACTGTCACAGGGCCACTTTACACCTGAAACTAGCAGGAGGGGTTGTAGATCTGGCCGCAAATGGTACCTCGCATTTCCTATGTTCAGTTCAGATTTAGCTCCCTAGCAGCAGAACACCAATGCAATTTTTTTTTTCTTTTCATGCCATGTCTTTATCTTTGTGGGATATTACTTAGGATGCTTCACAGTGAGCTAGTGTCTATTTCTGATACACCACCCACCATGGCCTCTCAGTATTTTTAACTGCATCTTCTGAGCAAAACTAAGAGCACTACAAAGAGGAAAATAAGTGTCTCAGAGTAGCTGGTTATGAACAGAGGAAACAAAAATCCACTGATGAAGGGAAAGCAAAGCTCAAAATGTGTTTCAGTACAGAAATTCTGGTTTCCTATTGTGCGTGGAGAACATCTCACTGGATGATCTCAAAACCAGCAGCAGCAGTGACTAGCTGTAGTGACCGGCTGTTCCCCTGTATACGCACAAATGAGGCACTGAGCTTTTATTTATGAGCATTTCAAAACTGAGTTCAACTGCAGAACGGGAATCGAACCCAGGAATCCTGACTCGTAAGCCGCTCCTTTTACTGCTGTCAAATTAAAAAGTAAATACCATAAAGCAGTGAAGAGTTCAGTTTGTAGTATCGTTCTGCGAAAACAGATTCCGGCAGCAGGTAGAGGGGGGATGCCTCCTCTGACTTTTGGCTGCAGTATTTATCACGTTTCTGCCAACAGCTCAAATAAATACCTCAAATAAATATAGGTGGCAAGTTTATTAAAAAATAATAATAAAGGATGAGCAATATCATTTTGTTAAGGTGGACATGATATTAAAACCTGAGGTGAAGGCAGATGGCTTTTCCTGCCCCCTTCCCCAAAGAAATTGCAACATCATCTGTGGAAGGGAAAAAGGCTGGTACCTTGAAGGGGTGCAGGCCAACCTTTTGTGGCTCGTCCTGCCGAAAATTCGTAAGAAGGAGACCCTCTTAAGTAGTCCTGATTTGCAAAAGTGCAATCGTTGTTTGAAAAGCCAAGTAACTTCAGGCAGCCATAGGTGAGGACCTTGAAGTGATTTTGCTTGTGTTGTGAATTGCTCTTTGAAAAAATAAGGTCTGCTTTTCTTTTCTGCAAGAAATATGATCATATTGATGAGCAAGAATCAGCAGAAGAGCTGCCGAAGGAGTATTTCAATAGCTGCAAGAGTGTAGCTTTTGTGCAGAGAGGTAATGGGACTGCTGCACTACCGAAAAGTGGAAGAAATCATTGTTCTGAATCTGCGACTTTGACCTCTCAGGTTAGATGGAGCAGCTAGTGAAAAATACATCAAATAGTGTAGTTAGTCCTTTCTGACAAGAGTGAAAAAGAATCAAAACGTAATTGTCATTGAAGTCAAAAGGTGTTAAAAACAAAAGGAGCAAAAAATAGAGAATAACCCAGGGTTTATGGGACTGGACGGCATTTTGTCCGAACGTAATTGTTGGCGGTATCTCAGCCCTTTCTAACCTGCACTGCTGAACTAACTGATTCATGTAGCATGTTCAAAATATCCTTTAGATGTGTAATACCTAAGTACAACAAACAATTTGTGAACCAGAAAGCGTTAAGTGGGCAGTTCAGCTTCAGCAGGCAAGTAAAGCTGCAGGCCGGCCAACTCCCTGCTTGCTGAGCACTTGCTCCTCCTCGGACTATTTCTTCCAACAGACCCGCTAGTTACATTCCTGTCTTTGGTCCTTATGTGAATAGAAGGAAATTGAATGCAAAACTTGATAAAAATACATTGTCGAGACAGAAGCTTTTGATTACATGCAGGAATTGGCAGATCTCGTTGTTCAAGTTGCAAATGCAAATAGTCCATATGATGCCTCTCATCAGAGAAGCAGCATGTGCCTGGAGGGGCCAAGTTACAGTTGCTGTAAGATCCGTAATACCTTTTGCATCTTTATTCAGTTAAGAGTTCACCCTTAATTTTGGGACCACGAGGCCAAATTCTGTTGGCTTGTTGTGAACCAAACTTGCACTAAATCAAAAAAGAAGAAAAGGAGTCAATTAGGGTGTTTTTTGTTGTTTTTGCTTGTCAGTTTGTTTTTGCTGAAGGGAGCTGCCTGAAATCTGACCCTTTGATATTTGAAATTGATTTTAAATAGATGATTTTTGGACAGTTGTTATTTATCCACACAAAGCATAAACCCTGAGGAAATGTTGCTTTATACAGCAGATTGAATCACATGTTTTTGCTGACATATTTTTTCCTTGCGAGAACTGACACTGCGGTTGCCACGTATTTCATTGGTTTAGCACTGATACATTTGAAGGGAAGGAGAGGCATACTTCTAAGGAAGTAATGCAAGAATAGAGTTGCTGGAAATGAAGATAAGCACACACTATTCTCATAATTGCTATGTTATAATATTTCTACTGAAGAGAGAAATATCTCGAGACTCTTTGTTGAAGATTGGGGGGTTATATTTGGCCAGATTTAAGAGGAAAATATTCTAGTGCCTGGGGGTGGGTATAGCTTTATCCTAGATAAACATGTGAAAGTAAATTTATCCCAGGATATTTGTTGGATTAGAAGAGCTTCAGTGTATATGTTAGGAGGTAAATTCCAGTCACTTTAAAAGCAATGTAAATTGTGTGTGTGTGTGCGTGTGCGTGTGTGTGTGTGTGTGCGCGTGTGTGTCTGTGTGTGTGTGTGCGTGTGTGTCTGTGTGTTTGTGTGTGTGTGTGTGTGTGTGTGTGTGTGTGTGTATTTAGTGCCTGAAATATGGAGCTGCCTGTGGAGGTATGCTGTCCTCCCATCTTCCCCTGCTCCAACTGTAAACGCTACATAGCGACTGTCTCACTGATGCCAAAAACTTGGAGCTACCTGTGATCTGCTGCAGTATAGTTAATTTCTAAAAGCAAGACATTTCCCCTCTGTTAAGTTTGACAACCTGATTTTTTTGCATTCTTCTTTTTTTTTCTCCTCTGTCATCTCCTATGCATTTGGTTTTTTAGCCATCCTTGTAGCAATATCCACAAACAAGAAGTGGCTGCTGCTGTTCAACTGGGACCCAGACACACTTTTCAGAGCTGAAACTAGTTGTGCATGGAAATTGTTGTCAGTCTTTAAAATGAAAACAAATGAACAAGTATGAATGGCATCTTTAATGAACAGAATTAACTTAATGATAATTTTTAAATCAACCTATGGACATCCTAGGAGAAAGTCATTCTCAGTCCAGCCTGCCTCCACCTAGTCTCAAATGTAAAGTCTTTGATGAATCTTTGATTCCTGCAGAATACCGCCCTGGACATAGGAGCAGGGATCTGGGTACGGAGCAGGACGGCATGGCCTGTGCCTCTGTCTTTTTGCACGGGAGGGAACTTAGGACCTTGCAATACCTGCTACCCCATCCTCAAGGCACTATATTAATCAACGAGAGGTGAAGAAAAATATGATGTCCATGGGATAAAAAAGAAAACGGCTAACCAGGCAGGGAATACTTCAGAAGCACTTTTCATCTGAGGACCTCAAGGTGCTTTTAAAGAATGAGCTTTACATTCTCCTATTGCAACTTTGTGTGGAAACAGGCAGAAACTCAGGGAGGTTGCTTCCTGCCATTGCTACACGAGAGGCTGCATCCGGAAATCGATCCCAAGCCCTCCTTAGTTGAAAGAGTTTTGTAAACCTGTGACTTGTATCCTTGGAGACTTTCTGGGTAAGGTGTGAGTCCATTCAGTTATCCCAGCTTGGGAACATACAACCTTTAGTGTTTTAGATCACCTGTCTGTAGAAAGAAGTTGAGAAAGCCATGATTTAATTGGCTCATGCAAACCTTGGTGAAGGTTTGTTAAAGCACACGAGAAAAGGTATAAGGAGTAGACAACAGTTGGAAAATCAAAGTTTAAAACGAAACAATGGAGCTTTTTCATATTAATATGCTGCAGTGTTCGCTCAGAAGATTTCACAGAATTAAAATCAAATGGTTAGAGTTTCTTCCCTTTAAGGTTTTATCGGTACTTATAGATTAGTAGCTGAGCAGCAGCTGGAGAGCTTCTTCACACCAACCAGGGACAACCTGTGTTTAGTTTCGTGCTGGGGACTGCATAGCCTCCAAGCACAGCTGGGCTTGTCTCCTTCAGAAGCCACTGCTTCCTTCTAGTGGTGACCTCTTTGGCTCAGGTAACGTTATCAGAAGAAAATGTTATCCATTGGGTATTTTCAGTGCTACCTCTCAAAACATCAGGAAATAGAGATAACAGCTCCTCAAAGCAGTGAGAGAAAGCTGACACTTCAGCTCTTTTTGTTGCAGCTGGTGTAGCGAAAGGGAAGGCAAAGAGAACGAAAAGTCTGTAAAATATCCAGTTTCTTTCCATTTAGGTGCAATGAGAGCAAAATTGTACTGTGAAGAAGAAATGGCTTGGGTGAGGGGAGCACTGAGAAAAACTGTCTCAGGTGATAGTTGCAGGTAGTAAATGGTGTTAATACTGCAGTGTGCCATGAAGTTTGTGAGTTAATGGCTTAGAAGAGATGATGGTTAGGCCTGACTCAAGGATGATGGCTCTGTTTCATGAAAGCAGAGCTGAGGGTTTGAATCTGAAACAGGATGAGAATAAAACTTTTCTGACTTTTCTTTTGTGAAGGTACATACTTGGAGACTTCTCCGTTTTTAGAAACTGCAGTACAAATGTTTTGATTTGGACTGGCCCTTTAGTTTGGTGTCTTAATACTGGTTCTGGATATGAGACTTAAATTTAAGTTCTACCTTGCCTGATTCCAGATAATTTGGGATGAAACACTATTCTTAAAATCACACAGACCTTGGTTTTAAGTCTGGGTCTTCCCACATCCTAGCCAAGTGTCTTAGGCTTTTAGCTACAGAGTATGAGAGATTGTGCTGTCTTAATTGAAAACCAATGTATTTCCATAAAACATGCTACTGTAGTATACTGTTGTAGCAGTCACGGTCTAAGGATATAAGAGAGACAGTATTTGAAGGGAGAGGGAGTATCTTTTATTAAACTGGCTAGTATAGTTGGAGAAAGCAGACAAATTTATGGTTACACGAGTCTTTTTACAGATCTGAAACAGACATTTCCAACAAAGGAGCTAAGAAAATACCAAAACCATTCAGAAGAAGGATAATTTTCTAAAGTAAAATTCCTACTTTTCCTTTCATCAAAGTATCGATTCTTAGCAATGTTGTAAGGCCCAGGACTAATTTCACATTCAATTTGTCTGTGGGAGAGAAGGAAAAGAGGAAAAAAAAATCATACTTGAAGGGAGTAAAAGGAGAAAAAGGCAGATAAAAAGTTAAGAAAAGAGGTGACTGAAACTTTTGGTTCAGACCTGAAGAGGGTTTTTTTTATTTAAAAGCTTGTCCGTTTTTTCTGACTATATGAGTTGATGTGGTAAAAGAAATATTCCTGCAAACCTTGCCTCCACAAAACGTCTTTGCTTGATGAGACAGCACTTTCTGATGATGTTGCATGCGAACTGCATTTTATGTAGTTAACACAGTTCTGTCCAGCTATCACATCTTTGCGTGGTTTGGCCAGGGGCTGTTTCTTGTAAACTTGGGTTAAAATGCCAGTTAACAGATAAAGCCTCTTTTTGATATGCATTGCAAATTGTATGAGATCAAAATGGCATTCTTCTTTTAAATGGGGAGGTGAAATCTAAGGATCGTATTTCAAAAATACAAGAAAAATTCGTTTTACCTGGATCAGATTTTCCCAAGTGTTGAGTGTGTAGCTACTCTTAATTATTCTAGGGAGGAGGGCATGGCGGATGCTTTTTACTAAGAAATTTGGCCTTTGTATTTAAATATGTGGAACGTTTGAATTCTTTGAAAATTTATCTTTGTTTTGAGAGCTAAACCACATGAAAAATTTCATTCTAAAATTGTCCGTGTGGATTGCAGAATGAAGGAAATGGACACGTTGACCCTAATATTGTAGAAGCTTCTGTTTTCTTGCATCTGTAATTTTTCAGTGTGCCAGGTTACTGGCAGAAACATAAGGCTGTTGAAGATTTCTTCCACAAGAACACGCCGAAATCAGGACGTGATGGCTACAACATGCCTCATGTGATTTTTTGCATGATCAGTAAGATGTGTGCAATAAATATTTGTGATTGCTGAAATGGTGTAGGTAGCACTAGTGGTCCAAAGCCATTTCAGACATGAACAAACATCAGAGACCAAGTCAAAAAAGTCATGTGTAAACCTAGAAGAATGCTGTTAGAGCAAATGAAATGTATTTTGTATGTGACCTTGTCACCAGAGAAAGAGGCTATTGCCTGGAGCCTGTGCCTGAGGTCACATGCAGGCAGTTACAATACCACTTGGGCATAAATAAATGCATGTCCCAGTTACGCCAAATGATCGCAGCATCACTATATGTGCTTTGAAAACAGAGAATACAGCCCAAGCTTAACTGTGGTTTCAAGCAAGTAAAGCTGTCCGTTGAGGCGAATCTAAGTGTGCTGCGTGGTGCAACTGGACTCATCCTATTAAAGTAATGGGACATTTTTATTGGAAGGGGAAAAATCAAATCATTTAGGAATTCTAAGTACTTAGTGCTAGAAGGAGTGGGGGAAAACACCCGAAACCATCTTTGGAAAAGGATCTCCCTCAAAGCATGAGGATTATACTTCAAGGACTTGTTAGATGACGTTAGTGACCGTAGTAGTAGGCAATATATTCATATTAGTAGTTCAATTATAACTGAACGTTTTTAGCTCCTGCAAGTAGCTGGTGTTAAATCCAAATTCACTCCGACAGTTTGTTCATAAAACCAAGGTACACATTTATTTAAGCTACTATAAAGCACAGTGTGAAAAGGAGGAGAAAGAAAACACTTGCTTACAAAAAAAAAGGGTCAAAGACGACTCACAGGGTGCTGCACATGTCAGATATCTAAATAATTTTACATGAAAAAGAATGTCTGATTTAGTGTGGAAATCTTGGCATTGCTGATAGAGGTAACGATATCCTGGTTTTGAAGGCTGAAGTAAGAGAAAATCAATCTTGAAATAAGATGTGATTTCCCAGCACTGAGAGTTATTAAACAGTGGGATCGTTCAGAAGGGCAAGCGGTGGATTTGTCATTGCCGCAGCTCTGAGTTGCTATGGCATACCTTTATCAGATAGATTTGATCCTGTTCTGGGGAAAAAGTTTTGTGCCCGTTGATGCAAAAAGGTTGGGGGTGGATGGTGGTGACCTTGGGCTCTGTGTAGCTCAGTCCCCACATCTGCTCGCGTCCTGTCTGAGCTCCAGACGTGCTCGTGTCACTGAGGCTCTACGTCAGCGTAACCTCTACTGCCAAATATTCAGTTGGCTGCTGTTCTGTGTGTGGATGAGGGGAGGACAAGGAGTCAGATAAAGACCTCCTTTTTTCTTTTTTTTTCTCCCCCTGCAGACGTGTAATTTGGCTTCCAAGGTCTGGAATTTGTTTTGTTTTGTTTTTTTTGGTTTGCTCACTGTGAAACATCTGAAACTGGCCTTGCTGACCGGGGCTGCAAGCGTGGCAGCCCAGCTCTCGCCAGCCAATATTTTTACTTATTAATTTCCCACTCCCCCATCAGTTTCCCCAGTAAGTGTTGTGGTCCATACACAGCAATCATCTGGTAATACTTTGCCAAATTTAGTTGCTGGTGCATTCTCAGGACCTCTGAAAGCTTTAAAATTTTTATCTGCAAATTACACATACATAAATAAAAACAACCAATCTGTGAACTAAGTCTTTTTTTTTTTCAGCTGTTCCCCGGTACTTTAAAAGGAAGGAGGATACTATATCTTTTTGTGGGTGCCATGAATAGAAACGTGATTTTCAAGAATGCATTTTGAGACATGCCTACTGTTTTATTCTCTGTTCTGGTAGAAGTGCTGTTACGAAAAGAGCGCAAGGAGGTTAAAACCGTGCCGTTGCATTGCTACAGTGGAAAAATATACACAGTACCTGCAGTCTTGGTTAAAAATGATGACTAGCAGAAAGTGTATTCCAGGGCTGCCTGTGCTGAGCAGATTACTTGAACCAGAGATTCTTTCAGGTGTTCGAGCTAAGCCAGGGATATTTAAGTAAAAAGTCAAAAACTTGACTAAGACTGCTCAGTGAAACCATTATTAAACTTTAAAGGAGGCAATGAAGCAAAGATTAAATGTAGCTGGGTGTGGAAAATAGCTGTGGAAACAGGTTGCTTGTCACTTCGAGTTTTAGTTCTGCATTGGAATGAGCTCAGGCAAGCAAGGGCAGAGCTGGTGGGACAGGTGAATAGATGCTGGTGCGCAGGTTTTGCTGGAATCACAGCCACTTGCATAGTGGCTACCACAAACCAGAGAAATCTGGCTCTGCTCTAGAAATGGTGCACCCAGGAAGACGGGCTGGAATAGTCATCTGTGTTTTGCAGTTGGTGTTTAATGTGCAGCCTCTAGTCTTCAATGCAAAAGCTCCGTAACCTTGAGAGAGGATCAAATCTGACGGTGACAGTTGAGCTAGAGAACTGAGGATTTGCCTCTAATGCTGAGATTTAATGCAGGTGCTACCAGAAATGGTGCATGTGTGGGCACAGGGGACTCTGTGTGTCAAACAACAAGCAGCGCAGCATGGTACCTGCCCATTTGCTCTTGCTGTTTTTAGAAGGTGACTGCAGTGACATGCTCAGTCCCACCGTGGGTGATGGGTGGAAGTACTTGAGAGGCATGAGATCCCTATTTAAACACAAAGGGGAGCAGAGCATGATGTGATTACAGCTTTGTGCGGACGCAGGAAAATTCATGTCTAACAGCTGATGAGTAACTGGTTTGAAATCAGTCAAATAAAATGGAAGTCACTTATCCATATGACAGAAGATACAAATCCCAGAAAAATAGGGATCTGAATACCACTGGGAAAGATTATCCCAAAAAGCAGCATATATATATATATTTGTTTAAGCTGTTTTAAAGGGAAATAACAGATAAATGCTCTCTTTGCAATGATAATTATGATAGTGTACATGTAATAGTTATTAGTACCTCTGTTTTGATGAGGGGCACTGGAATCCAAGAACACTTTAAAGATGTTAATCAATTAAGACTCTTAATGTTTCTGTGGGATTGTTGTAATTATCCCTGCTTTGCAGTTAGTAGGAGAAAGGAGGTTAAATGACATGCCAAAGGTCAGATTCCAGATTAGCTATAGTGCTGCAAATAGAAATCATGACTCAGACTCTCTTCTAGAAGGAAGATCTTGCCTTGGTGAGAATTCAAATTTGAGGTCAGTCTCTAGAAAACTGGATGCCTTGTACTTCTGGCCTTTTTCTGCAGTGGGTTTTATTCCCAATCTTAACCATGAGAGGATGAGCAATGCTGTGGATTCACACGTACAGATGTCTGAGACAGATAGGCTTCATTTCACCTAACTCTAGATAACTACATCAGACCAGGTCCCTGTTGGTCCCTTGTATAATCAATGGAGAAGAAAAGCTGCTGTGGAAGTGATTCATCCGACCTGTTTTAGCTGCTTGCTTTAGGAGTAGCTGAACCATGCTCTAGAAACACTTATTTCTCCTGATTTTTAAGAGAGTCTAGATGAAACTGAAGAGTCTAGAAGAACTGGAACATAGAGGTTGTCTGTGATGGGTGAGAAGCAGAACTCTACACAAGAAAGAAACAAGAAGCTCTCCTGGCCCAAATCGTGGCTTACAGCAGTTTACCTTGTTTACAGCAAGGTTTTGCTGTTGGTCTGGCTGCTAGCACTTCACTCAGAATCACAGAATGGCTCAGGTTGGAAGGGACCTCTGGAGATCATCTAGTCCAACCCCCCTGCTCAAGCAGGGTCCTCTAGAGCATATTGCCCAGGATCCCATCCAGATGGGTTTTGAATTGTCTCCAGGGAAGGAGCCTCCACTAACCTCTCTGGGCAACCTGTTCCAATGCTCAGTCACCCTCACAGTGAAGAAGTTTTTCCTCAGGTTCAGATGGAACTTCCTGTGGTTCAGTTTCTGCCCGTTGCCTCTTGTCCTGTCGCTGGGCACCACGGAGAAGAGTCTGGCCCCATCCTCTTGACACTCCCCCTTCAGATACTTATACATGTTGATAAGATTCCCCCCTCAGTCTTCTCTTCTCCAGGCTACACAGGCCCAGCTCTCGCAGCCTTTCTTCAGAGGAGAGATGCTCCAGTCCCCTCATCATCTTTGTAGCCCTCCGCTGGACTCTCTCCAGTAGCGCCGTATCTCGCTTGTACTGGGGAGCCCAGAACTGGACACAGTACTCCAGGTGAGGCCTCACCAGGGCTGAGTAGAGGGGCAAGATCACCTCCCTCCACCTGCTGGCAACACTCTGTCTAATGCACCCCAGGATCCCATTGGCCTTCTTGGCCACAAGGGCACAGTGCTGGCTCATGTTTAACTTGTTGTCCACCAGCACTCCCAGGTCCTTCTCGGCAGAGCTGCTTTCCAGCAGGTCAACCCCCAGCCTGTACTGCTGCATGGGGTTCTTCCTCCCTAGGTGCAGGACCCTGCACTTGCCTTTGTTGAACTTCATGAGGTTCCTGTCTGCCCAGCTCTCCAGCCTGTCCAGGTCCCTCTGAATGGCAGCACGGCCCTCTGGTGTGTCAGCCACTCCCCCCAGTTTAGTATCATCAGCAAACTTGCTGAGGGTGCACTCTGTGACTTCATCCACTTGCTATCAGGCAGTTAGGGATTGTTGCATCCTTGCTGGTTACAAAGTAGAAGTGACCAGGTTATCCAAAGAAAGAGAAAGCAAGTGCAAAGAGAGCTATTAGGAGGAAGTGGCACGTTTTCCTCCTGCTGACAGGTGAAGACCGCTATAGCTATTGCTAAGTAGAGTTAAATGTTTTGTTCTGCGTTTGGTGGGTTTTGGACATAGCCACACCAGGCCGTCTCGATCTGTGAGCTTTAAACAAGGGGAATGTATGGGTTGAGATCTCCAACTAAATCAGCTATTGATGGGTTGTTGTGTTTGCATATAGTTTAGTACTCTTAACAATCTACTTGTATCACTTTCATTTTCTCAACTTGTTGTCTTTACTCCAGCTTCTAGCCTTTGTATTTTAACATCCACTAGATTTAAGTTCAGTTTTACAATACAAACGTGGGAATGACCACAATGCTGATTGAATTGGGTGAGATCACAGCTTTAAATTTGGTTTATTGCTTGCGCGCTTTATTTTTATTTCAGGAAATGGAGTAAATGAGCTCCCTTGTAAAACATGGTGTTAGTTGAGACAGAACCTGGCTTGTGACTGTCAAGAAAAACATTGAATGGCCTCAGTGTTACATGGGATGTTTCACTCGGTTCTGACTGTACCTTGCCTTAAAAGATCACCTACTGCTTTCTTGTAGTGAGCATTTAGCAGTTCTGTTCTTTATTTCTCTGGCACGGACAGCATCGCCCAGGATGTTCTCATTCTTTAAGTTTATTTTAAATTCTCCAGATACAAAATACATTGCAAATGCAGTGCCTGGGACGCTTACGCAGTGAACTGATTGAAGGCCTCCTTTGCATGGGTTGCAAATATTATTATTACATCAATATTCTCAGGTTAACTTACACTAATATTACATGTCTCTGTGTATTCCTGTGTTTATAAAAGCCCTCTCTGTGTGCTGAGTTGTGTGACGCGCCTTGTGCCTTTGCCAACAGTCTTTGTATTTAGCTGAACTCCCTATTCTGGACATGTAATACCAGCTGAACCCTGAAATCTCTGTACTGCAGCATCATGAAGCTAGTTCCAAGGGAAAGGTGTATTTAAAAAGGCCAAAGAACGACTCATATGTGGGTAGTAAAACCTATCCAAACAAGGAAGGCTCTGAGAATAGCTTCATTCATCATCTGCCTACCAGTTGGGACAGTAAATAAGTCATGCAGAGACTTCCAGAAGATTTAAGTAAATTCCAGATGTTTTAAGTAAGTGAGACATAAATACAGACATGTCGAAGTGTATGCTGTGCTTCTCCTCTTCCATAAATTACATTAGTAATCTGTAACTTTTGTCATCTTGGTAGGTTGTGGTGTTTATGGTTTGAATCAACTAGCTAATGAAGTTGGGTGAGCTGATGTTGTCTGAAACAACTTTCATAAGCGCTGTGAAATAATTGCCATTCTAGACCAGCCTCGATTAGTAGTTCCCAAACACTAAAAAATGAAATTACTTTCAGAAAATGATCCCCCGTGCTCCTGTTGACACCATCTCGCGTTCTTTGAAAGCTTCCCAATAGCTGTGTTTTGTTTAGAGTAGCTGGATCTTCTCAGTGTGGTACTACTTTCTTACATATTTCAATAAGCAGTGAAATAACAGTGCTTATTGAAACAGTGAAAGCAAACAGCTTAAGCATGGAGCTTGAGCACAGTTCATGCTTTCTGAAAATTTGGGCAGATGGTACCCATTACATCCAATTTATATTTTAAGTCTCTGCTCACTCGGATCAGATAAATATGATAACTTTAAAAAAAAAAAAGTTGAGCTCCTGGAGAAGAAACCCATTCTCACACCTGACTAAGCTTTTGCATCTCACTGCTCTGAGAGATGCTGCCATGCTTTGAAAAGGGCACACTACTGTCCTAAGCCAATAGTTAAAACAACCAAACCTATTTTGAACTGAAGGCTACAATTCCCTCTGGGACCAGGAGCTGGTCTCTTCTTCCCTTGCTTTTGCCAGTTGCCATATGACAGAACTTGGCTGTTTATGAGGGCATACTTCCAACTCTGTTATCAAATATTAAGCAGATGAGTATGTAAATCATTTTTAATGTTACTGTGCTAACATCTTTACTAGGGGTGGGGATTTTTTTTTGAACTGGAAAATGAATTGATAGTTCTTTTCTTGCCAACTAAGGCCTGAGAGAGAATGAATTTAACAGTGAAATTTAGCTATAATAAAACACATCATCTGTTTGACTTAGTTTTAAAGGTGGCAGTTGTTTAAAACAGCTGTTTAAGTACATAGCTGTTTTGACTGAGGGCAATCCAATATTAAAATGGCATAATGTGGCAACAAATTTTCATTTAGAATGAATGGCTGACAAAAGAAATATTTAGTTAAGCAGCCTACCCTGAATTTCAGTGGCAGATATTTTGTTTCTAGAAGCACGTATTCAAAAGATGCTGAACGACGAGAGCTTTCTTTCTAGCAGAAAATGCTGTGTTGTGCTTCTTTATGAAAGCAAAGATGCGTTTGCTGACTTGCTGGACTCAGTTCCCTGGTGTGAGATTGCTGCGAAAGTCTGCAAGTGAAATGATGGTGATTGTGCAGAAAGGTTTTATTCATCTACAGAAATAAGAAGGGTCATGAATTAATGGAATAAAATAAAGCCGAAGGTAACATACATGTGTCGTGGTCCTGCTCCTGGGGCTTCCCAGCAATCCTGGGGCAACTCAAGGCTTGTACAGTTGAATGCTTAAGCTAGGATGGAGACCGGCTGGCCTCAGTGAACTTCCTTGTGAAGACTGGGCTTTTGATTATAAGATTTTACTCATCTCCATGACAGCCTGCCCTATGAAGCACAGAAGCGTTGGGCTCTCTGTCCCTACTGCAGAAGTCAAGCAGGACTGATGCAGTTTCCTTGCACTTCATTTCTTTGAACTGGCATGGTTGCCCTCTCGGGGCTGCAAAGTCCCTGGCCATAGGGCCTGCCGATTTTGGAAGCTTCTTAATGTTAAGTCTGATCTCAGTTTTCATTTTTAAAAATAAAAAATTCCTTGACTGTTTACTTGCAAAGAAAATGGAGTTATTCTCAGCCAGTGAAATTTTAGTGCTGTTATGTTTCTGGGTTTCAGGCAGGGCAGGGAATTACATGTAAGTCACGTTCCAAAAACCTCAAGACATGATGTCTCCAATTACACCAATTAAACCAGTTAAAGAAGAAGTTAAGCAGCTTTCCTTCTTACCACAATTCCCCTGCTTTATACCAGCCAGTTCTCCACTGCAGCCTCCAGCATTAGGAGCACTTTATAGCCTGCCCAGGAAGTTCAAAGACCAGGGCAGTCTCGTGTTGCCTGTCCTCAAGGTCAGGGCTCCTCACAGGAGGCATTCGAGGGCCTGCAGGAAAAGGGAAGAGCCAGGAGATCGGCTAGGGATACCTGAGCAGCCGAAGCTGCGGTAGTACGGTGTAAGGAGTAACTGCGGATCTTTTCTCATCCCCTGTTTTGGCACCTAGCCGTCTACTGCTCCCAATTTTGCATCCATTACTAGAATAAAAACCCAGGAACAGAAGGGAGATAGATAAAGTGGCATGAAAAGTTTAGCCTAGTACTTCCAGATACTTCTGAAAGCAGGAAACAGCTCCGTCTTCTTCCGTGGCCTCCCCTATCTCTGTCTCCAAGACTTCCTTCCTCACCATAGATCTTTTTATCATTCCCATAAACCTGCCAGCCCCTAGCCTGTCTTTTCTGCCTTCTTTCTCTTAGCAGGACAGCTAAGCTGAACATAGTGTCTGCATTGGCATGATCACAGCTTTATTAGGGCTGGGATAAATTTTAGCTGAGGTGTATGCATATAGCTTGAAGTTATACTTCTTGCTTGCAGGGGAGATGCAGCATTAGTCTTTCTGCTAGCCTTGTCTGTAGAACAACTTGTCTTTTCTACAGAGATGGGCATCACCTAGCGTTGTTTTGATTAATTTGTCAAATTTTCTAAAATGAATCATCACAGAAAACTTCCCTGTGTCTGAGATTCTTCTGATCTTTGTGCTTGCTCTGTGGTCCTGGTGGCATCAATACGGAAGAGCCTTGTGCTAGCAGTGTTGTGTCTTGGCCCAGCCTTTGGAGAGCATGAGGCAAGTACGGCATGTAGGAGCTCTTTGTTAGGCTTGAAGAACTAGCGTAAAAATTACTAATTTGAACAATTTCAGAACACTGTTAGGTTTATTCTGACTTTTTTCCCCTTTATGGAGGCCTAGAGTCGGGACAGATTTCAAAAAGGAGACGGTGATATGAGGTGAGTGGAGGGGGAACAGGGCCTGAGGAGACAGGAGGTTTCTTCCTAGTTCTGTGAGGGTGCTGGGGTGACTTTGGGAAAAACAAATTCCCTGCCTGTGAAACGGAGACAGTGAAGCTCCTAAGGGAAAATGCTTTGGTCTTTACTGGTGAAAACATGTTAAAGTTGCGACGCTCTTCTTTAGAAAAAAGCTTCTATTTAGACATCTTTCTTTTGGATTGTGCCTCTTGGACCAAGTTGTTTGTATATTTACATGTCATACTGCTTTATAATGTGACTTCCCAGCAAAGCTCACCTGTGGCAGGAGGTGAGGATTTATGGAGTTTAACACATTCATTCAGATTTAACTACCTTTCCGGGAAAATATTTAAAAGTACTTTCTCCAGATAAAAGGTTTTCTATTGCTAGATGTCTTGAAAATGAATGTGTTACCTCAGGGCAAGTGCAGTATCTTCTTATTGCTCGTAACACAGTTACTTTAAATCTTCTGCCTTTATTGAGAAAATTATTACCCTTGTTGAGGATTCCATTAGTCTATCCAGGAGGCTCTTAGCAAAGTAGATGAGTCATGTGAAGCCTTGTGTCTCTTAGTGCGTGTTTGCAAACCTAATTTTAGTCAGTCAACTTTATTCTACGCTGCCAAAATTAGATAACATTGTTACAGCTATGTGACTGTTTAAGTAAAAAAGATTCTCCAGATAAATATAATTATGAAAACCAGCTCCCTTTATCCATATTCAGTCGTGGATCACAAATTCATCCATCAATTTTTTTTTTTTTACAAGATACCTAAAATTGGATTTCGAAGACCCGTTGACATCTGCAGGCTTTGTATCAAGTCCTTAACTGTGCACATATCTAAATGAGTGTCTAACGTTTCCTGTACATTTTCCAGTTTAAAAGTAGTAGTTACTTTTGGGTTCTGACTGCAAATATCCTCATGAGGCGCAGCACCAGTTTTGCTAAAGATTTCTTGACTTGCCAGCAAATTCTGTTTGCTGTTTATTTGCGAGGTTTCACACTTTCTACAAATACAAAGTATTTGTATCTGAGCACCTCCTATGCTGATGACTTTATCATCTGTGTCCTGTGAAGTAGCGGGGAACTCATCTTCATTTGCAGAGCCTGCTAGCCTTGCTCTCCAGCTGATCGGGTTGATCTTTGTAACTCAGTGCTAGGTGAGAAGAGCTGAAGTCAGATCAGGACACGGACTCCAGTTTAGCAAAGAACTTGAGTGCACCCTTCAATCCAAAGCATGTGCTTAAAAGCTTTGTGACAGGGTGGACATTAAACACATCTTCAGTGCTTTATCAAACAGAGTTTAGCTAATGCTTAAAGTTTTGCTGTATTGGACAGTTTTGTTGACTGAGTTTTGCTGTATTGGACAGTTTTGTTTGCTCTGCAAACCAGGTTTGAATTCAGATTATGCAACGCCGAAGATTGGTGAAGCTCACTGTAATTATGAGATTAGGTGATGAGTATTGGAGAAGCACACTTGACTATCCGGAGGCTAGTGGTATTTTGCGTTTACTGTCACAACTGTGTGTCTGCCATAGTCCAACACTCTGAGTAAAGAAACACCCTGGAGATTTGCTGCTGTCGCAGGTGAAGGACCGGGGGTATGGGAGACAGACAGAGGTGTCTGTATGATCAGAAACTGAGGTGAATGTGGTTTGGGACAGGAACGGGCCTGAGTCCTTATGTGATCGTCAACTAAACACATCTAAAAAAGGAGAAATAAACTGATACTCCCTGCAAATTGACTATTAAGTGCGACATCTGATGCAATTGCAAGCTTTCTAAAGTATTAGTTACTTCTGATTGGATTTGTGAGATGTACTAGATGACAACAGTTTATTTAAACATCCGTTGATATTCTTGCTCTAAAGTACCTTAGAGCCATGTGTGGATTATAGAGTATTTGTGAGGACACACTTGCGCAGACTCCCTTGCTGTTCTTTCTTCTGTAATTCATCACCTTTGTGGATATTTCAGCCAGTATTTACACTTGGCCAGTGGCGCACTCTCTTACTCTTCATAAATGATTTTCCAGATGTGGCATCTTGCTCCTAGGATCTTTCTGTCTGTATGTGGGAGTCGGACCATACTTGGAGTCTCTGGACCTTTATCTCCCTCCAGATGATCATGTTGGAGCTATGAGCTGAGCCCACAAAAATCTCCTCCTCAAGATGAGTTTTCTTGCCATTTGTTTTCTCCTGAAGAAACCACCTGCCCCCCCAGCACGGGTTGTTTTTGCAAGGTGTACTGCAGAAGAGGTAGATGGCTCCAAATAACAGGGAGTGAACGCAGCCGTTGTTAAAAGAAAAGGCAAGGCTGGAGCATTTCCCGCGTGTGCCGGCTGCGCAGGGAGCATGTGACTCATGCTTGGACGCCCAGTTCCCTCTTCCCTGCAGCTGTGCTGCGGCTGACTCGCTTGCTCGTGGCGTGGTGCTGCAGCAGCCCTGCGGCTCGGGAGCCCCCGCTGTGGCTGGCTGGGGGTCTGCCACACGGCACCCTGTGGCGCCGGGGCCGGCAGCAGAGAAATGCAGGTGCCAGGCCAGGAGGAGAGCCCTGCGCTGGAAAAACTCCGGAGAAACTTAGTAGCGTCTTGGTGCCAGAGTCATCGTCCTCTCCCCTTGTGGCTGAGGGTGCACGTGGGATCTCATCCCTGGGACAGCAAGGAGCTGGGGCAGGGAGGTTCAAATAGTTTCCTTCCCTTGTGGCTGCCTTGATCCATCAGGTCTTCCCAGTCTCATCCTGTGCATTTTCCCCTGTCCTTCTGTTGACAAGCCCTTGCTGCCTGCCAAGGGAAGGGCCGTTGTGCTCGTTGCACCTGTTCTCTGTGTAAGTGGAGTTTCGCTGTTGTCGATACCAGTCCAGCACTACTGCGCAAGCCCTAGTCTGTGCAAACTTTCGTTTAAATAAACAAAGCATATTTTGAGTTGTATGCAATGTTTGGCCGTGCTAGCACAGAGCTTTAGCAGGTGTCTTTAAAGCCTCCAGAAATGCAACCACAATCCCCAAACGGGATGCACAGTGGGCTAGAGGCTTCTTAGCTCATGGAAGTTGGCCAGCTTCCACTGGGACAATCAGATTAAAAAACAACGCAAAACAAAACTTGTTTTCTTTCTAACAAGCAGCGTTAGAATGACGACTTCTTTTCCCCGCCTCAGCAAGCTGTGCAGCACCTTCTTGCTGCATCTCTCCCCACTTCTCATCTTCTCTCTCCCTCCCTGCCACCTGCTGCAGGGAGCAGACCTACACGCGTGCCACTCGCTTGGCTGCAGTAACTCGAGAACTGTTTTGCCTTCCTGCCACTTAGATAATCCAGGAAGCAAACGCTGTGTTTGGTATTGCAAAGGTCAATGACCAAGGGGAAGTGTAGGGGTAGTCGTGTCGCGTGCGAAGGTAAGAGGAGCCTGAGCCTTGGCGGGTCTCACTCCAGGATCGCATGTGCCCATTGGCCACTGCCGTCTCGTGGTGGGAATGAAACTCAGTCTAAGAGCAATGAGGAGGAAACTGGTGGAGCACCTCCAGGCTGTAGCTGCAGCAGCAGAGCTGAACCCTTTTATATGGTTTAAACATTTTATACATTTAAATGGTTTATATGGCTTTGTGTCCCTGCGAGAAGGGTGCCTCATGAGCCCGGAGAGAAGGCTCAGACGGGAGATCGACAATCTAGTATCGTCAGAAGTATGAAATAAAAAGCAAAATGTTGTATTCTCTGGAATTTTTCTAATTAGATTAGAAAAAAAAAACACTTTAACATGAAAAAATACAGAGAAAAGGTAATCTAGTTAAGTGAGGATTGAAAGTGGTACTGAATAGTGTGTTTGTAATTATTTGTATTTATCCTGGTGTCTCTTGTCAGTTTGGCTTTATTAATGACATACTCAGCAGGCTTGGTTAAAAAGAGGACTTCAAGCAAGTAGTACTGTTATCTTTTATTTAAAAAGAGCTTTGAAATATGAAACACAGAAGGAAAAACAGGTGCTGGAAGAACTGTAGGCAGAGAAAGCCATTATTAGATTATTTTCTCCTTTCAATGGATCTGCAAGCAAAGTTTCTGCCCCGTAGGTGTTCCATGGACTGTTTCTGCTGGAATTAGTTATGAAATGTGAGGGTTTTTTTAATATCAAGAGCAACTTTATATAAAGATGGATAGCACAAAGAGCCGACAGCTTACAACTGCTCTTATCTAGTATAGAGAAACTTCCTTGCTTATAATCACCTTTCAGTGTATCCTTGTGAGTAACCATCTCATTGCGGAGACTGCTCAGATCAAAGGTGAAAGCAGCAATCTTCTACCTTCAGGTCTGAAAACATCATAACTTCCACAGTGCGTTTACTGTCTCATTACTTGTTTTTTGCAAGAAAACCATTATACTCTGTTCGTACTATGTTTGTCAGGCTCCTTAACTCGCTTTCTGTCCTTGCTTTACCTCGTCATCATTCTGAATGCTGCTTGGAAAAGGTGGGAGATGCAAGAGAGTCAGTTTCTCCTTGAAGTCTTGCTATGGACATTGAAAGAATTCTTTATTCGTGTGTTATTTCAATACATGACTGAGCAGCTTCCGAGCCTGGGGAAAGGCTCTATGCTATATAATATGCAGATGGTAAAAATTTGCACTCTGAGCAACTTAGAGATTGTAGTTGTCTTTTATTATTCCTATCGCTTGTCTTTCTCCTTCTCTTTCTGCCGTATGTAGCTGTCTGAACAGTTGGCTGTTATAGTGCTTGGGATGAAGTTTCATATAAGCACTGTGGTTTGTTTGAAAAGGAGGAGCAAAGGAGGACCCACACTGCAGTCGGCGTTTGAGCTTTGGCCTTGTAGGCTGGAGCTCCTGGGTCTGATTCTGCCTTTGGCACTCACCTCCTCAGTGGTTTTGGGGGAGTTATTTCACCTGAGGTTACCTCCTGTTTCCTTTCAGGTCCTATTGGGTATTCTGTGTTGTTGCTGTAAGATCTTTAAGGTAAAGGCTGTCACTTGTTATCTGTTTATACACTATGTAGAAAAACAGGATCTCTAAACTCTTCTGTACTGCAAACACTACCTAAAAAACAAAGTAATGCAATATTATTTAAAATATCCTTTTAATGAGGAATTGTATTGGCTACTAAGAGGTCTTAACTTTGGGATCACCAATTGGAAATAACTCCATGTACTGTTTAGTGTTGGATGGGGCAATCTAGCGTCTCTGTGCAATGGAAAGTTCAGACTTCTTATGCAGGAAGACTTGCTGCAGAGTTGATGGGAGACTCATTTAAACAAAAAAGCTTAAATAATATACTAAGAAGTACCACAAACCGCATGAATTTCCTCCCATGCTTCTTTGACCTGCTCTTCTCAAGCAAAGACTGTAGCACATCAGCCAAGAAACAGATTATTAGAAGCACTCCCCTAAGGTGTCTGCTAGAGACGTCAGTAGACCAGAATCCTGTTTGATTGATGTTGGTGGGGTGTGAGTATGTGTGTGTGTTTTTAGGAGAGGGGGGAAAACTATCTCTTCTTTGTTCCCTGTTTCTGGAAGACTTTACAGGATTGTCATACTGATAATCCCAATTTAATTTAAATAAAATTGAAAAATTGAGGCCGTATATGCCAGAAGTAAGTGCAAAGGGGAAGATCCAGAAGATAGCAGGGCACTTGAAATGGCTCCATATATAGAAAGAAATTGCTGGCAGTGGAGTCTCCTCTCCACTGGGGATACGGTGCCCCCTGAGCCTGTGTCCAAGGCCGTGGTAAACCCTGGCACAAAGCTGCCGAGGAGACCATATGCAGGCAGGGAGGACAACCTACTTCTGCAACTAAACTGACTTCCGTTAAGATTTCTCAGGGAACTGTTTTTTCTGTGGAGCGGTGCAAAATGTTACTTTCTTCTTTGTAACTAGGACTCATAACCTATACAAAAATGGCTTTTTTTCAATTTAGGGCTAGTCTGCACACCTCACAATGATGCCCCACTGTTGTGTTTTTCTTTCTGTGCTTTTTTTTTCTTGCCTTCGTATCTAAAATTTCATAAATACAGCTTGATTGAAACTATCAAAATTTCAGTCAAGCTGTATTATGGGTTTGGTAGAGGGGGAGAGCTTTTCTGTTGACTGTAATGTAAGTGGGGTGCACGCTCAGACATTGGATTTGGCGTGGATGTGTGATGTGGCTGCAAAATGAATGTTTGAGGTGGACGAAAGGATCTCTGTTTCTATGCAAGAGAAGAGGTGGGTATAGAAAAAGCATAGATGGGGATATCCTCCAAAATCCACAGAGGTGCCCCAGATGCAAATAGGATGTCTGTGTTGCCATCACATTTAAAGAACAATTATTTGTTCGCTCTTTGAGACAGCTGCTAGAGGTCAAAAATTACACATCTGCTTTACCCTGTCCTGCAATCCACTTTGCAATCTGTAAAAAAAAAAACAAAACAAAACAAAACAAAACTCTGCTTTTGTACAAAAAGAGAAGAAAAAGAAAAAAGCTAATTCCAGGGTCCCTGCCTCTTTCTCAGCTTATCAGCTAGAAAATTGAGGAGGCCAGGCCTGCTGCATAAAACGCACCGTGGCGACGCAGCTTGCCAGCAGCAGTGGGGAGAGTGGAGCAAGCGAGCACCCGGCAGTGGTGGGGCACTGCTGGCCACGTGCCGTGGGCAAAAGGCACCAAACCACCAGGGAGCAGAGAACCAAGCATTTACGATGTGTGCATATGGGTGTCCCAGCCACCCACCACTGCTGTTTCTTCAAAAGAGGAAAAATGCAGCACTTCACATTTTAATTTGTATGTATTCAGGTAGATTTATCCAGTAGTGGCACAGTCCTATATCTGCATAGAATTATCATCTAGATGTTTGCTTTTTAAAAATGTATTGAATGTTTTATTATAGTCTCTGCTGTGCTTAAAACATTGCTTAAAAACTGCGGGAAGTGTAAATGATGTGCTATAAATAGGCATATGATTCCTAAGCAATAATGTGTGCTGCATAACCTTTGTACCTTAGCAGACTGCCAGATCTGCAGTGAAATCTGGTAGCTGAATACTGTATTGGGTTTGACATTGCATCTGGCTGTAGACACGGAAAACAAAATCCTGCAATCCGATCAGTGGGAGCACTCTGGGCATAAAGAGAGGGGGACGCTGGAGGGGGTTCAACCGCTGCATCTCGCTGAAATTGGGGGGCAGATTTTCACTATGAAGTAGTGCTCACGACAAGCCAATCTGGCCTTCTCTAGCCCCTTCCTATTTCTTTTTAAATCAAAGCAGCCTTTCAGGACAATTTGTTGAAAGCAAAAGCCACCGCTGCTGGGCTTGGTGGAAAAGACAAAATAACTCTTATAACGGAAGGAGCAAATCGCTGTAGCAATTGCTACCAGTGCCAAGATGAAAAAACACAAACACAACTTTGTATTTCTTACTGTATGCTTCTGAGTGTTTTCCTGTTTCCTTCTAATTTAAAAATTGCAAGTGTCCTGTAAATAATTATAGGATGAATGCATGTTGCAGAAGTAGCTCATGTTCTAATAGGGTTATCTTATATAAATCATGCTCTGTCATAAGTGGGTTTAGTGCATATGTGTATCACCTTGATATCACTTTGTATGTCATCAGAGCTGCTTCAGAACATTTTTTCAGCTGTATCTGTCACAATGGATATTTTAAAAACTGCTTTCTTATTATACTACTCTGTTACTCAAACAAGGAAAATTATAAGGCCAGCTTTCAAGTTGATGCATGCTTTATCTGCTTCAGTTAAATCAGTATGCAAGTCCCCACCCACGTTGGCCTGGGGTTATCTTTTTGAAATATGTAACAAAAGAACATTTTATCTTTACTAGCATTTGAAAAATTATTTTCTAAAATCAAGATTGTATTTTCTCCTAAACTTGAATTTAGTGAAATATTTTCAATATTTCATTACTCTGAGAAAATTAGTAGCTATTAATTGTAAGAGAAATGCATCTGGAATTTTTTCCCCTAATGACAGAGTTTCAGCTCCACTATGGCCCACATCATAATGTCTGTTCTTACCACAGTGACCTTCCTGAGGTTACACTAAAGAAAGATTTACCTTGATGCATGCTAGGTTATTTATCCATGGAAACAGAGAGGGGCAAAATCTGGCTTCTGCTGCGACTGGTCACGTGCTAGAAGATCTGCTGGCAGCAAACGCAGCACATGGTGAAAAGTTAGTTGCCCTGATTCTGTCTTTTCCAGAAAGTCAGAGAGACGAACCCAGCCGCGAAGCCCCTGGAAGCGGTGGTGCCGAGCGCGAAGCACGTGGGTGCGTTCTGCGTGCTTGTGCAGCTGGATGTAACACGCAGAGATCCCTGCGTAGCACCGTGCATCACGCTTCATAGTGTCCCTGTCTCCTGTAACTGGTTTATACTGAGCTGAACAGCATTTCAGTGAAAATGCAACTCTTCAAAATAGACTTTTGGTTCTATACTAAAAGTCACCTCTGCTGTGGTCATTCTCCCATTATGCAGCCCAGCATTGTAAAAACAAACTACGCTGATGCTGAGACCAGACAAGCAGAAAGCCAAACCATGTAGGTTTGGGCACAGAAATGTAAGTGTGCCCCTTTAACAACCAAGCATTAACTTCAGAGCTGCTCAAGGGTCATACCTTCATCCAGTGAACTGTCAAAATTGCCATCTTCTCTCTGCGTCTCCCAGCACTTGCTCGTTGTGGATTGTTTATTTTTCTCCAGCAAAGGTCTGCAACCTTGAATCGGTCTAATAACATACATCAGATTGATGATCATGCTGCAGGGGTGCCTTAGCTTAGCTGGCATCCTCCTCGTGGAGATTATAGCCGTCAATTTTCGTCTGCGGTGAGCACCTATCACGTGATTCCTGGCTATAGGAATGTCAGGTGGTTCCTGAAGTTGAACGAGTTTCCGTTTGGCAAGTTTCCCTCCATCCCCAGCATCAGTACTACAAAGGTGTTATCAGTAGGTAATTTGGTTAGGCACCATAACTTATAAGCCTGGAATTAAATTTTCTGATTTATAGCATTAGGTCAGTACCCACCCAGACGTAGTCGCTCTTGAGACTGACTTTATGGATATTTTGTATTTTCAGTCCAAAAACATAGTTTTCTCTTTTGTTAGCTAATCAGAAGTGTCAGAACTCAGTACTGGTTTTTTGGGAAAAAAAAATCAAACTTTAATTAAACTTGGCTTGAGCCAAGCCTGGAATTTTAGGAGGACGATGCAAGAAGCAGATCCATTTGCAGACTAGCAGCCTCAGCAGCTGTGAAACAACATCCGTTCTTGGCACGGGAGGCTCAACACATGCAAAACTTATTGTCTGACTTCGGAGGCCTCTTGAAAACTTGGCCTGCATCTTTTTCTTGCCCCTCTGCTGCCAGCCCCGTGTCCTGTTCTGCTGCACTGGTCCCTTCCCCACAGCCTAGTTTGCTGATGGCTCTGCTCAGGCAGGCAGCAGTACTGGCTCTACTCTGATACTGGGTTAGGGTTGTGTGATTGTGCCAGAAAGCTGGCTTCCACTTATGCCTTCTTGTAACCTCATTTACACAGCGCTCTTCGTGCCTGCTGGAACAGTGTCCATATGAACATTTAAAGTCTCTCAGCTCCCAGATTTCCCAGTGGAAATCCTGATGTATGTGAATGCTACTGCTTCATGTGTGTGACTGGTGTTAGGAGGGAAGTTAGGGTCTGGTCTGGCTTCTCTAGACAAAAACTTGGATCTGAAACCCTGAAAGTAGTTTCTTCCTCTGCATCTCACCACCTTCCAGCTCAAATGTAGATTTGGAGTCTCTGTTCACATGTGGTCCCTATTTCATAGATGATCCAGCCTCAAAACATGCACAGCAGGGATTGCTAACCTGAAATACTAATCCGAATTTTAGCATTAAGTTTTGTCAAGGAGGACTATTGCCAGGGTAAAGAGGTAGGCGTCCCCTGCGAAGCGTTGCGCCTAGTAGGCTGCACATCTATCCCTGGGGCAGCCAATCCTTGCAAGGATTTTTCAAGCACTCATTCCCAGTATGTTTCTAAATAGTGTCTCTGATTACTTCAGAAACCACAACTATAACACTTGGAGGAAGAAGAAAGGCTTAATAAAACCAAATGTGTTTGTTAACATTCATTCACAGCAGCCTCTGTGGCTGAGAGCACCAGCTGCCATAGTCTTCAGCTGTTGCGCTTAGCCAAGCTTAAAAGCAGCAGTAGCGTTGGCTCTGGAGGAAGCTACCGCTCTGCCCTATTGTCTGGAGAAAAAAATTGCTTTATAGTAATGCCTGGAAAGCATGCGCCAGTAAAATACTGAACAGATATAAAGGGCACAGTATTCGAACGTACACAATGAATTTGCAAGACTTTTTCACTCAGATGTTACAGTCTTATGGGCCTGAATCCTCCTTCTTCTTCACCAGGTGGTGGTTTGTCTATGTGGGGACTACATAAAGCACTATCACGTCAGGGGCTGTCTCGTAGTGCTTGGCCTGTGTGCCTGCCAACAGCCATACAAGCTGGAAAATGGCAGTTTTTTTCTGTTTTACCATGACATGTTCTAGATCCATCGGGAGTTGCAAATGTTCAAGGATGCATATAACTTGTTCTGTGGCTAGCTCTGAGCCTGCTGTTGCAATGCTGCTCTCCTCCTGATGCTGTCAGCAGTGGATTGGAGGAAAGGAAGGGGCATCCCATGTGGTAGGACAAATCCAACCAGTGAAGTGCATGTGATGGGTCTTGGGCTTTGAAGGCCGTTATAACGCAGCCTAAATGTCCTAACCAAACTCCAAACTGTGCATGATTTGCGGTATGGGCCAATTCTGTCTTTTCACTGCGTCCTCCCTGGAAATACTGAGTGTTATTTCTCTGTTACAGTGTTCGTCTGTAGTCTTCCATCAAAACAGTTTCTCTGTTGGAGCCATAATGCTTGTTGCTCTTGGCCCCATCTCCAAAGACACGTTCTAAGTTCAGTATTTTTGGAGACTTGTTCCTTATGAGCAGGAGATGAATGACTCCAAGGAAAGCAGTGTGACCGTTTCATTTCTGATCAAGGGCACTCATCCTTCTTATGTCGTTTCTTATGCAGGACAGCAGTTTCCCTTTAATGCTTTTATCACTACCCCACCACCTGCCTCAGCTCCTTTCTGAAAGCACTTCTCTTGCACAGTACTAACTGGAAGCCATCTGCTGTGGCCACATGTCCTGTTGCCGCCTTTCCTCTGGTGTTTGTTGCATCGGCCTGTTGCACCCCAGTTTATACTTAAACTCTAATTTTTGGAACAGGGAATTTCAGGGACTGGAAGGGTAAGTCCTTGCAAAGTCCTGATGGAAATAGGAAAAAAAGTCCTCCAAGATCAATGGATTTCTGCTAGGGTGAAGTAAATTCAAGGGAGAAGAATCTCCGTCCTTCCTCCTCACTCCTCCGACTTTTCCCCCAAAGGTATTGTTACCATCAAAACTGCTTATGGAAAGCACTATTCTGAGAGTGGAAATAGCTTTCTGTGGCTACTTACAATTACTTTAGAGATCAATAGGAAATAACAGCACTTGTGCAGTGAGGAGTGAACAGCACGAACTTAACTTTCCCTCCCCTGCTGTGATGTATGTTGTACTGTGGCCTTGTTTCCTTATCTTCTTTATATGAGAGGGTAATTTCAGGCTTGATTTTTCTTGATTATAAACAAGTAATCTTCAGATTTTACTGTACTGAACCAAGCCAAACCTTGCCTCCATTCTGATGGGGTGTCTCCTCATAATTTGCCATACCAGCGTATTTGGCAGGTACAAAGATCTCTTCACCATCCCGTGTTTTAAGCTCATCTCATTGCTTTTTGTATTTATATGTTTACTGTGTTTGGCGCTGCATGTGGATGGCAGATGAGCTTCACGTGCCTTCCCTTAGCAGTCTTCTCAGAGCAATGCTGGCCGTGTGGGATGCCATGCAAATGAAAGTGGTGCAGTCTTAAAAAAGCTAGACAAAAAAAAATTAAGACATGAGCAAAGGAGTATGAGGAGTTTGGTGTTATCTGTGTGTGAACAAAATAAATGCCCCAATAAAGGGTTTTTTTTTTTTTTTTTTAAGCTTGGACAGCATGGTGCCCACCTAGTTAAAACACCCCTCGATTTCCTTCAGAGGTATCTGAAAAATAACAATTGTATTGTAATTGTTTTGAAGGCTAGACTGAACAGCGAGAAGTGAGAGTTACGTTTCTGGTTTGTGCATTATTGTATTGCTCTAATTCAACTTAATAATTCAATTATCCAGTTAAAGAAATTAAACTAAGATTTAAAGTGTCCTGAATGGGTTGTGCTGAGCCGAAAACATGCCATGGGGTGCGATGAGTGGGACAGTGCCTCTCTTTATCTCTGGGCTTGTAGGACATTTTTCCTCTGGATGCAAGAGGTGAGAATGGAGAACTTCAGTCCTGGACTGCGGCAGAAAACCTGCCGTCAGTCTGTCATCCTGAACGTTCAGCTTCACCCTGAGGAGAAGTGCGCTTGAGATGATCAAATTTGGGAAAAGAAAGTCTGAGTGGAGAGTGGAACTAATTGAACTGAAGTGCTGAGGGCTCTCAGTAGTTCTCAGGTACTTTGGCACTGGGAAGAGAGGAGACACTGCAGCAATTTTGGTCTGCAAAATGTGAAGTGCCTATCTCTAGCAATGGTGCAGCTAATGTCGAGGGAATACAATGAAATGCATCAGAGTAAAATTAAAACCCGCTTCATGTATTTAGAAATGAGGAGATGTATCTGTTTTCATGCTTAGGTGAACTTGACACATACGAATGTATGAACCACAGTCTCTGGTGGTGATTATTATTTTAATAGTAAATGAAAAACCCAGAGAGAGTATAAATTGCTTGTGTTTCTTCATGGCAAAACTGGATTACAGACAATCTAGAAGGAAACACTATACTTGGCAGACTAGAATCAGTTCATATATTGCCAGTTTATCTTTCAGCATTAGCACTGACTGAAGTTAGGGGTTTATTTGTTTGCTGGTTTAGGGGTTGTTTCTGGTTATCAGTTAAATAAATTAAGCATGGAATCGATTGAGTATTTGAATATTTAAAGGCTGCAGCATGTAACGCTATGAACGCTGTGATCTTTAGAGGCACTGACAGCTTTCCCTCTGGCTATTAACATGTCTACTTTATACAACACAAATGTCAACATCGCTACTACTCTAATTAGAGCAGTAGGTCAAACAGTGTCTTTGTCTGTAGAGGAACCTGGGCCATTCGCCATGTTAAGAAGTACTCCTTTTGTTAAACCTGATTTATTTTTTTAAGGTTTGTTTTAACTGGTGACAACCTGCAGAAGCTGTATTTCAGAATGGGCCATTTTTGCTTACTGCAAAAAAGGGAAAAATCCAGAAGAGATTTTCCCTCAGCCCTTTCAACCCTCTGTTTGAGCTATAAATACAAACCTCCCCCAACACTCACAGGCTCGCAGAGGGCTGCAGGGCTGACCTACATGACGGAGGTGCGTTGGTTTGGTTTTGTTCAAATGCAAAACACATGTTCCCAGGGTTAGTTTAAATCATAGTAGTATTGCAAGCTCTAGAAGCTTGTGGAGGTAGAGAAATATAGTGCTACCCCTTAAAACTCTTTTCTGTTAACTGATGCAAAGTAAAGTTGCCATGATCTTCCTCATTTGCGTACTCTCCTGGAGTCTCTGGTTTGGCTTTGCCTTTTCTCATTTGTTTTTAAGTATAATTTCACATCTTTTCCATAAGGATAGATCTTCCACTTAAGATCAAAAAAACAGTGCTGCCCATCTTGAATGTCTGAAAGTTGTGATTGCTCTTTGCAGCTTATCCTGTTTGTTTTTCTGACAATGTCTTTGATTGCTTCTCTTTCGATGCACTACACATCTTGCTAACTGAAATTGCCTGTAACATTATGGAAATAGACTGAAAATTATTTTAAACTAAACATTTCAGTATGTGGATATCCTGGATCTCTGTGATTTTGTTTTTTTAGGGGATAGGTAGGTGGTGAATCTCCAGTGGAAGTTCTCAGATTTCAGAACTGCAGGATTGTTTCTTGGAGTAAGTAATAGTCAGGTGAGCTAACGCTGATGTGACGTGCTGTATACGCTTTAATCCCCCTAGTTGTTTCTCTGAAAGAGCATCAGCTGTGGACTGGAGGTCACAACTGTTTTTCCTCCTTAAAGGAAAGCACATTGAAGAATAGCACCTGGCATGGTCTTGATAGTAGATGGTGCTTCCTAGGGCTCATGTCTGGTTTTATACTCTCATTAGCCTGTAGTACAGTCACTTTCTCCTGGCCTTTTGTCCCTTCCCTATGATGATACGTGCCCTGAAATGGATCAGGTTGGGTACTTGTAACTTTTTGCAGGCTATATGCTCCTTCACCTGTGAACTCAAGCAAACCTGAAGTGCGTGGGGAGGACACAGGATAATAATCCGTAATCTTCCTCTCTGCTGTGCCATGCAGTGTGCCGAAAGCCTTGCTCAGCCGAGTTTGGTGTTACAGGAGCAGGGTGAGGAGCGGAGCCATGCCAACGCAGGGTGACCTGTACAGTACTAGGGCGCATGCATGCAGCGGGGTGGCACAGCAGCGCCGTGGCATGCAGAGCGGGGAGAGCCAGCAGTGCAGCTGGGCACCTCTGGAAGGTCTCCACCTTCCCTCTCCCATGAGCCGACAGGCGCTGCTGGTCATCCCACAGTGCTGGTTAGGCTGCATGGCTTCATCCACGGGCTGGTTTGGAGGAGGCCACCAGCTGCCTTCCTGCTGCCGCCCTCCTAAAATGCTGCTCAGTGGCTTTGCCTCTTTAAGGGTGGTCCTGGAAAGGAAACCAGCTCCTGAACTTTCTTGCAAGACACTCAAACACTCTTTTTATTGGTGAGGGGAAAGCTCATCACAGGTGAAGTTAGTAGGTGAGAACCTGAAATGGCTTAAGTTGCTGGCAGTGTCATGATGCAAAAAAGTCTGTCTTTCCCACCCCAGTAATTTGCTGGGTGCATCTGTAGGAACTGAAGATCCTACCAAGGACATATCCTCCATTAGCTGGTGGATCTGTGCTTTACTTCTCTGTTTTTTTTATTTGTTTGTTTGTTCAGTGACTGTCATTCTACAGAAAATTATAGCTGTTTATTCCCCTAGACAGAAACTGCATGTGCAGATTTATGTTGCCCTTTGCTAAAGAGACAGTGTTGCTTCTGCCAAATTTGCTGCAGCAGATCTATGACTTGGAGGGTGCTCTTCAGCAAGAGCCGAATTAAACCATCGTTGGATTTTTCCAAGTGATTTTCCATCACTTCCAAGGAGAACTATTGCTAAATGTTGCTTCTGTAAAAGCAGCTCAGACTTAAGAGAATATCAGGTGCCAAGACTCCCTTGGATTTCAGTGGGGATAGGATGCCGAACTACCTTATGTATCTTTCAAAATCCCACCACTAAGAGCCAAATGCAACTGAAATAACTGAATTAGGTTTAATTCATTTTTGCCTATCAATTGATGTTTTTCAGTAAGGTTTTCCACTTTTTATTGACTATTAAGTTGAAGAACTAAGTGATACTATCTTTCCTTCCCTCCTCCCCTCCTTCCCTCCTTCCTTTCTTCAGAATAAGAATGTCCTTGTATATGCACCAAAATACTGTAACTGAAAGGATAAAAGAATTTTTGGCTCTTGTTCATCTGTAAAGCAATCCTTAAATGGAGGACATACACGAGTATAAGCAGTTTCTTAGTTGGCATGCTTAGCTGGGCTCTTATTGCCGTAGCTGCAATAGGCTGTGAAAGTTCAGGCCTGTGGCACTGGGTGAGTGTGAGGATCTCGCCGCACTTGTGGAGGGTGTTTGTATCGTCGCCCCCGGAGTTCTCTGACATGGAGAGATCGTTACTTCACCCTTTACTGAAGGGGCCTGTGGGCTATTCTGGCTGTTGTCCACGGGGTATTCTCTGGGCCCATGAGCACGTGAAGCACAGAGAGGGAAAACTGGGCAAGGACGGCTACCAACTTGTCCAGTGCATTTAAGAATGAAGTGGAGAGCTCTGCTGCTTTAGAAACACAAGGCTCTGCAGCTCACACTAGAAATATAGGTGTTACCCATACCTGCTGTACACTCAGGTCAGCCCCCCTCCTCTGTTATTTGCCACATACCTGATTATCCCAGCTCCACAGGAGGCATTGCGCTCCTTTTCCCCGCAGTCCTGGCTGGCTCTCAAGCTGAGCCGTGCAGTTTCTCAAAGGCACACTTCGTTACACACTGTGTTACCCTTTATCGTAGTGAGCTGGGTGCTCATTAGAGCATCACAGTTACAAGCAGAGCCACAATTTTGCTTCAGGAACGCTTTAAAGTTAGCCTGGTACCTGGAAATTAACCTTATCTCAAGCTGGGTTACGGCAAAAGGCAAGTGATAGTACTTATTTGTAACGTCTAAAGTGGATGGTAAAATTGCGACTGTATAAAATGTGCAGATGAAAAAAAATGGAGAAAAATTAAATCAAAACAGCCCCGCTGTACTATCTTACCATCCAGCCTCTGTGTCATGACTCTCTGGTGTCTTCATCCATCCTAGGACGGACTTCTCTGCCCTCCCACCATGGTTTCAGAAAGCCCTTGCTGGCAGTGCACACTTGCTTCCTGGTGACCTCCAGGGGTTTCCTTCAGACTCTTTTTTTCCTTTTCTAAGGTTTATACAACTAATGAAGACAAAAGGTCACTTATAAGTTCACCCCATAAAGCTGTGGTGTGCCTTCCCGCCGCAGAGACGCGAGCGTTACTCTGGCAGAAGAGATGCTCTCGGGGTTCCTGCTCTGCCCGTGCAGAGCTTTGGGACTCGGCTCTGTCTCCACGTGGCGCCTCGGTGTGCAGGTTACACACTCAGTGTGCAGCACGGAGGGTCTCCTGCTGAACGGCGTTTTGTCATCTGTGTCTCTCATCGCATACAGACGCAGATACACATAACGTACAAGTCTTGTTTTTGGTATGGGATCAAGTTTGACATTTGGATCATCACTTTGGAGTGATACCAGGTTTGAAGAGACCAATCTCAACAAGCTCTCTTGAAGGGATCCTGGAAACACCAGTTCAATGGAATTTGCAACAGAACTCTGTCTTTTTGGAAACTGATGCTTATGCAAGGGTTTTTTAACTCACCCAGCACCAGCAAGCGAAGCAAGCACAGTACTGGCGCAGGAGGGGAACAGTAGCTGCTACAGGTGCCATGGACATAAAGCCGTCTAGAGGTTGAGTTTGTGGTGTGTGTATTGATACAGTGCTGAGCGAGCGGTATTCCTGCTGCTTTCTCAGGGTTCCTGTTACATGCTTCAGCGCCTTGAGACTACAGAGTCAGAACTGGGTCCCCAGTGAGCATGACGCTGTACAGAGGCGTAGGTAATGGCTGACCTTACCCGCCTGGGACATGGTGCAGACCCAGAAAGAGCTTACATACTAAGATAAGGCATGGAAAACCTCGTGTATCAGCAGGTTTTATTCTTATTCTCATTTTTTAAAAAGGTGTGAACTTAACTCTAAGTGGCAATGAAAGTGCGAGACTGAGAGCAACGAGGCATATGGCACACCAATTAATAGCTTTCCATTTGTTCCTTTTCCTCTTGTTCTGGAGAGGGGTGGGGAGAGAGGGAGGAGCTGTTTAAATTTCAGTGAGATCAACTTTTCTCTCCATTTCTTTTTAACAATATTCCTGGGAAGTACTGCTCGGGCAATGAGTGACCAGCAGCACTACCTAGGTGGCAGTTAGGAGGCTATAAGCGGTGGGCAGAGAGCTAGAGGTGGCAGTGTGGGATTTGGAAATCCCCAGCAGTCCTGAAGAGCAAAATCCCATTATCCAGAAGCAGTGGGAGGAATGGAAAAACAGACAAACGGTAAACAGAGCCACCAGCTGCATAATGCAGAAGTGTGAGCTGCAAATCGTTCCCTGCGCAGGCTACGGTAATCTTCAGCATGAGGCAGGGAAGTTTTGTTTTGGCACCCCATGCATTTCACAAAAGCACGCCCCAAATCCACAGCCTGACTTCCAGCTGTGGTTGTATTTGTTAAATAAGTAAGGAGCATTGTTTGTGGGTTGAAGCCAGTCATCCTAAGCGGAAAGAGATGAGACAGGCAAGGAGGGCACAAATTTTGAAAAGAAAAGGCTCGTGGCAAAAATGTACTTAGACAGTACTTAGAAAACTTGGTTCTTTGCTAATGCTGCCTAACCCAGCCCCACTGCCTGTCACGGGGATGCGAGCGGGATTTGGAAAGGGCTCTCAGAGGTCAGTGTTTTATCCATTAAGCTGTAACTGCCCGAGCTGAGCACACTGCCCAAGAGATGATTCAGGGCCTTGCCTGATTTGTATTCTGTTTGCACTTTGGGGAGTTGGTTTGAGCAGACCAAGTAGTGCTGCAACATTGCTCGGCCGATAACAGACCAATTAGAAAGTTCACTTCGTGCAGTTCTGCTGTGAACTGGCTGAAGCTTTCTACATCAGTTTGAATGTGGGTAAGCTCTTTGGGGTGTCAAGAGAACCCAGCTTGGAGCTAGGGGAAGAAGTTGGAGGTTATGTCAATGTATTAAATCTTTCAAAACTCTGAGAACGTTTTCTTGTTTTTTTGTTTTTTTAATTAACAGTTTAATGATGATACAGCTTTGGATGCTGATTTCCATATTCTTGCTGGGGCTGAGAAATAATGGTGGCAGCACCTGAAAGAGGAATTTGTCTTTTGATCCCACCTGGATGTGCATGTTAGCCTTAACTTAGAAGCGTTCAGGCTGCCTTAACCATTGCATATGCGGCAGACATGCTGCTGGTGGCATCTTGCTCCTTCCTGGGGTCCCTCTGTCTGAGCCCTCCTGAATTCATGATCGTGGGAGATGGTGAGCTTTAGAAAGCAGTCGCTCTAGGAAAGGCATTTGCAGCAAAAGGCAAGTTGAGGTACCTTTGAAACTTACCCCGTTCTCTGCATCCACCTCTCCTTTCAGTAGTTTGTTGACTTGTGAATGATTTTCAGTTCTCTTTATTTTTTTCCAAAACATTGTATCTGCTAAGCAGAACAGCAGTTCTAAATATTTCAGTGCTGTTACACCAAAAACAGTGTGCTGCTATGAAAAGCAGGTCTTAACAGTAAGCTGTTTAACCCTCCCATTTTGCATAATGTCTCAAGGGCTAAACTTTTATGTTAAACTTTGGGTGGGAGAGGTTATCTTTTGGCAAGTCCCTCTGAAGTTCTGACAAGCAAACTACATGCACCTGACACTATAAAGTTATGCTTTTGAAAAAAATACCCGTAATTCCTAAGGTGAAGACAGAACAAGACAGGGAATATAAGAACGATAGAGAACTTTTACATGGTCTTTTTTACAGCTTAGTACCACAGAACAACGGTCTCTTTCATTTTTCATGGTTATTCAAATGTATTGTGCTTTCTTAAATTCTTTTTAACCAACATTAACTTGAAAAGCTCATTCCACTACGCTTTTTTTTTTTTTTTGAATGATTATAGCTTTCCAGGTTGACAGAAGGACTTTAAATTTCTACTATGCAATTTCAGAAACTTACATGAAAATTACTTAGCCTTAGAGCTTTGTTTTTTCTCTGTGATTTTCCAGTGATACTGCATTTCACTCTGCTGGACATTATAGCTCAGTAGACATAAAGAACGCTGCTTCACAAAATCTCAACGTTTCACTAGACCTATTCCTTTGGAGGCTCAGAAAAAGGATCTGCATTATTTGTTGTCTTCTGGTGGCTTTTCAGCTCATCTGTAAGACCTGTGGAAGAATCTTTGACAAATTTGTGAAAATTTTCACAAACCATGAGGGCTTGCGAGCCTGATGAAGGTCGTTTTAGATTCTGGTCCACACATCTCCTTTAACTTTGTAACAGCTCCGCAGCTTTTTTGCACTTTCAGATGTTGTTGTTTCAGAGGATAGCTTTCATAAGATTTAATGAAATCAGCAGCAGGTTACGTTTAGCCAAAATGCTGAAATTAACTGCCTAAAGTGCCTTTATTAGAAGGTTAACCCTGGATAGTGTTACATATAGACATTAACTGTGAAAAGATATTGGATTTTGTAATAGCCTGAAGCAGGAAAGAAGGGTTATGCACTTACTTTGCCTTTCTGTCCGTCCCATCCTTTTCCTGCTCTCTACCCCCGCCCCAGTGACTGGCCAGCGGATTCCAAGGTTGCAGCCCAGTTTGAGAAGGGAATAAAAGTCACTGACTTGTGAGAATCAGCAAGCAGGTGGAGGGGAGAGCGATTGCCTTCCTGAGGGAAAGGCAGAAATGGGCTGTTGGGCGAGCCGTTCACTGCCACACGGCGTGCGTGCTATCACGGGCCATTTAGCAGCTGTGTAAATCCCGAGAAGCAGCGGTGTGTGGTGTCTCTGCCTGGTGGGAATGTCACGGGGACATATCGGAGTGCAGGTCGCCGTGCCAGGAGAGGCGAGGAAGGTACCGGGGGAGAGGGCACAGATCTACAGGAAAACAAGAATGCTTCTGCCATTTGTGGAAACAGTCTCAGATGTCTTCTCCAGTGTCTTGTACGTTGCAAACAACGTGCAGCTTTGATTTAGAAAAACATACAGTCATCCTGAAAAATGCCAAACATTGCATGCGAACAAGCCTGGTGCACAAATGTGCTCAGTGATCCTGTTTCCATTCTGGCACGTACCGAATTGTTTTTTTTTTTCTGCCAGGCAATGAAGACAAATCTTTGCCAAGAAGTAATGGAGAGAGGGGGAAAAGGGGGTAAAAGGTCCCCAGGATAACTTTTGTTTTGTCAAGTATTGTCAGTAGTTTTGGACCACCAAAGTTCTTTTCCACTATTTTTAGGAGTCACCTAAATGCATCTGCATTCACTAGCTCTCTATATGATTTGTTTGCATTAACAGAATCCAAGAGTGATTGCTTTTGTGAAAAACAGGAAAAGCACCTGATTACAGCATGTAATGTAGAGATTTCTGAGTACAGTTAATTAAGGAAGTATAAATGTTCCTTGTCTTGACTCACCCTATTTGTTTATATTTGGTATTGCTTCATGTCCACCTTGAAAAAGGCCGTACCGTTTCCAGGATGGAAGGCAGTGAATGATCAAGCCTGCAAGGTTCATTTTTTTATCAGAATAAAGTTACTCAGTCTAAATGCATAGTGTGGCTCAGTTTCACGGGCTGTTACTTGTGCCAGGAGTGATTTCTTATTCTTTCTAGCTGGAGCAAACGCTGAGGCCACATTCATAGCCCATCTACATCAGCGCAGATATTGGATTTGAGATGAGGCTCCAATAATCCAGTACTGTTTATCTTGTTGTACTGTCTGACGGGTGACACACACGATATAAAAGATACACTCTGCTGCAGCTGAAATTGCTAATGGGAGTTTTTCTACCAGCTTCAGCAAGAATGGGGTGGGTATCAAGTCAAAAAATTTGCTCAGCATCCTGTTAAATGTTATAAGGGATTATTTTAAGAGCTGTTATAAGCGAAGAAAAAGGTGGAAGGAATATGGATGCACTACCTGCGTTACAATGAAGGGCTTCGCTGTGTGTCTGCTATGCAATGCGTCACGTAGTAATGAAAGGTGTGGTGAGCTGACATGAAAACCCGCCGAGTGTGCCCGTTCTACCTTTGGGGCTGCCTCTGCAAGTTGATGTTTCCTTGCCTCCGTAAGCAAGCTATTATTTCTAACCTGCCCTATTCTGAGAAGTGTAAATATTAGAATTGGAGAGTAGAAACAGTTAATACATTGATGACACTGTTTTGCTTTCCAAGGCTAGACATTCTTCAGCTTGGCATTAGCCTAGTCAGTATTCCTTTTATAACCATAACAGATTCCACTCTAAACACTAGCCCTTGCCAGCTTTTGAGCCTTCCTGCGATACGTGGCCTTCATTTTATTATTTGGCTTTGAACCCTGATTTTTAAGGGATGGTGTTGCTATTTGAAAAGTGCTTTCTCAATGAGTATCAAACGCGCTTAGCGTGGCAACCTGAACATCAGGCATGGCACATGCCTTTAGAGGAAGAAGAACAAGGACTACAAGCAATCAAAATACAGTTAAATGTCATTTCTCATCACTTTTTGTCTGTCTCTTCCGCTGCAGTCTCTTAACTGGACGTATGCTGTTTTTCCATGCCTTCTCTTCATTCCAGTGGAAAATGTCAGAAAACCTCTCTTTATCTTCACACCTGCTAAGTTGTACCTCACCCATCCATATGCCCCTAAAACACTTCTGATAAAAGTAGCTCCACAGTGTTATGGTGCCCATAACATACTATAGAGGTGTTTTTCTGAGCAGATAAGATATTTGCATCATAAAACACGTTCAGATTACATTACTTAGTAGTAAATAGTGGTAAATAATAAAGTTAGTTAGTAATGGAAATGAGCAAATGCAGTTTTCACGTGAGAAGTTCCTAGTCTCTGTTTTAGGCTGTTGTAAAGTTGGTATTTGTGTTTCAAATCCAAAACCCAGAAATTGATACAACATCCCCATCAGTTAGGAGCTACCACAAATAATGCATGCAGTTTGCATGGCCGCTGCCTGCAGCTGGTGAAACCGCTTGTTTACTAAAGCAAAAGGAAACACGCAAGCTGAAAGTGAAAACACATCTGCTGTGGAGCCAGCGCTGGGGGATAGCATGTGCTTGGTGGAATAAATACGAGAATGCTTTTCGGCTGATACTTGGAATAAGTTCACATTGATGCTCAGACCATTGCTAATGGCTCTTTAGAGAGAGGTCATTTTGCCTTGCTGTAACATAAATATGTTATGTGGACAAATTCAGTGTCCATCTTGAAAATGTGCAGTACAGAAGAGGAATTAAAAGAGTCTCTACTCTTTAACGGCCAGCCTCTGTTTGGAAAAGGCAGGAAATGATAAGGCTGGCATGAGGCTGCCGACGCGAGCAGGGTCCCTGTGGGTCTGGGCAGATGCGGGTGGTGGTGCTGCTCGTAGCTCTGAGCGTGGCAGCACCTTTTGTCTGCGGTGGGAGGATGCCCAGGCTGGGCTGCAGCGAGACTGCGAACGGCAGAGGCGTGGAAGACCGGTCCTTTGCAGCGCTGGCTGCCACGAAACAACACAGAAATGTTTGTTTAACAAGGACTGCGAAATGTCCCAGGCACTCAGAACTTTAAGTACTTTCTTACTTTAAGGGGAACTTTTTCTGGCAAACTTTGATCATTTTAAATAAATTTCCCATGATATCATAACGCTCCATTTGTTATAAATGTGCTGATTTGCGGATGTGCAATTAGCTGACTCGAGCAAAATAGCATTATAGATGTCCTGTGTAGGAAGTGGCAGTTTATTTCTCTCCATATGGTCTATAACTTGTTCCATGGCTGCTTAACGTGGGGTCTGGGCTTACTGCCCATTGCTCATCGCAGCTTATAGAGAAGAAAATTGAAAATTAAAGGCAGCCGCAATTGCTCTGTATTGTATTGCAGCCTGCTCTCATTGGAGAGCAAGGGGGGAAGACGAAATCATCTTGGAAAGGGGCACTGAAATGCAAGGGCACTGAATGAAAGGGAGTCAGGGTCTTCCCAGAATGAAAAAAAGACGTCTCCCCAAGTCTTGCATAACTCAGGTCCTTTAAAAGAGTATATGGATATTTCTTCTTTCATATGTTTAGCTATCACTGCTTAGGTGGATCTATACCACCATTTTGTCTCTGTCTAGTGCATAGCAAAATTTGTTTTGACTTTACTAGTGATGGCCTTGCATCCTGAATTAATAGCCTGAAGATGACCCTCATTTGTAAAAGATGCTCTGTGTGGGAACAATTGTTTTGCTGTCACAGTGTTAGTTAGCATCTTAGCTCCTTAAAAACATTTTTAACCCCCTTAATATTAAATAAGTATATTCTACCCTGCTGTCTAGCATCTCTTCTGCTTGCTTAAAATGAATGAAAAGCACAAGAAAAAAATGAGATTTGGCAGAGTCATAGTATAGTTTAACATACAGGGTTAAACTTTCGGAGGACAAGGAATTTTTTTTGTCTCATCAGCATGTTTAGTGGCTGCAAATCTCAGTGTATGAGGAAATGTCTTACATTCAAAGACCGTTAACAGCTGTGAAATTAGTTTTGCAAATCTGAATATATATCTATGCATATTTATACATGCTGTTGTGTAGCATTAGTGCATATATTCATACAATTTTTGTGTGGTTTTTGAAATTTGAGTGTGCGGTTTGTGTGAACTATCAGATTTCTTAATTGTGAACTCTTATTAAATGAAAGATATTGCCACATGCAAATTTTGAATTTTATACATTGTAATAAGCTGCCTTTTTAGCGTAACACTGAACTGAAAACAATAGATATGCAAAGCTATGTGGAAGGTGTGAAATATATGTTTATTAAGAAAAAATGATTTCATTGTGTCTGCATGCTAACAGCTCTTAGATGGTTACAGTTTTATTTTTGGATTATCCATTGTAATAGTCTTTTTAGAGTATACCCAAGCATAATTATAAACTGCATCACCTTTTCATTCTTAAAATATTAACTGTTTTTTGTGTGTTGACACGTGTCATTCTGAGGCTGGGACAGTCACCTCTCTGGGTTCAGTCCGTAGCTCCAAGGATTGAAAATGTATGTCATCATTGTCATGTGCAAATCGTGTTTCATTTGCTAGTGCAACTGTCTCCAAATGGAAGTGAATAGAGCACTTAGACATCTCCGGAGTATCACAGCCTAGCGCGTACAGTCAGTATGCTGGAAAAGTTGTGGGAGTATTTATGTGATTGCAGCTGAAGCCTGGCTCCCATGGTCAGGAATTCGGATCTTGCACAGATCTCAACACATGACCGAAATAATCTGTTTATGCGGCATACCGTCCTTTGCAAGGACCAAATAGAAATCAGCCGCTGGGTCTTATTTGTAATTTGTCCCTGAGTGCTATTTCCTTCTAAGCACTCCCTTTCTGGTCCAAGCCCGCTGAGACATTTTAGCAATGCAAATGAGCGATTAGAGGCACTTCTGCTGGCATGGATGCTGTAGTGCTTAATGAAATTAATTTGGCTCCTGGCAGGGCTCTGAGAGGCAGCGCTGGGCTTTGTGCTGCTCACCGTCACCGTTTCGCAGCGTGACTGGGGACGCGTCAGTGGAGGCCAGCTCTTTGCAGGGCTTCGAGCTCGCTCAGGTCTAGCCGAAGCTGGTGGGAGGCGCAGGTGGGGAGGATGGAGAGTTTGCAGATGTTCTCCAAGGTATTTGTGATCAGGAGCACCAAATCTGTAAGAACAGATTATGCTAGCTCCAATTACTCCAGTCGATTTTTGTGTATAAGGAGAATCATACCTGCTTGGCTTGGCGGGAAAGCGATATGGTAACAAAGTGCTGTCTTCTTCCCCCAAATCATCAACCATCTCTATCCAAGACACGTGAAATCAGGGAAGTTTAAAGGCTATTCAGAGCTCTCCCTAATCTGTCATCCTTCACCCTTCTGCCAGCAACAGTGGAGCCGGCGTGGCCAGTTGAGCAGCCGCATTAGTGATTTGAGTACATAATTATTTGGAGACACATTTTTCGCTTAGTCTTTGCTAATACATGCAGGTATTGTTTACAAGGTAGTGTTTACACAGACGAGCTCTCTAATAGTCTAAGCAGTGTATGAGCCACTTAGAAGAGCTGCCACTTAACTCCAAATGAAACCAAGCTTAAATTTAGGAAAAACAGGATTTTTGAATGAGGCAGAGCAGTGCTCAAAAACCATCCAGCTCTCAGAGCAGAAAGGAATAGTACCAGGTAAGTAAGTGGCAGCCAAATTTAAAACTCAGAAAAGTGATAATAAAATGTAATATGAACACAATAGGAGTTTTGTTTAAATGTCAGTGAAAGCATTTGGGGAGAGGGGGGTTGTAAACTTCCCCCATCAGTTTACAGCCTTCTGTCCTATGGAGATTTGTTGCAGAGGAGGGCAAAACTGCGCCTGAACAGGCAATGCCACAGTGGTGAGAGTGACTGAATTTTGACACCCGAGCTTTTCCTAGGTAGCATTTCACCAATAGTTTCTGCACATCCTTCAGGTGGACAGCGAGGGCAGTGTTTTGTAACAGGAAAACCAGCAAACATAAGAAGCACTCTGGCCCTCGATTCCTGTCAGCCATCCTGTTGATGGCCTTTACTCCGCAGCAGAAACAGCCCAGGAGTGTTTATGGTGTTGTTGTGCCTGGCCAAATGGAGCCTGTTTCTTAGACCTGCCTCTGTTCATGCTATGTTAGCTAGAGATCTAAGGTTATTCGTATATGTGCTGCACTCTCAAACTCTTGCAAGGACGTTAGGGGTTGCATCAGCTCCTGAGGATGGGTCTGCTCGGGGGTCTGCGGGCATCACTCTCATTAGCGCAGACCGCAGAGCCCTAGAGCTGTCTGGCAGAGCCAGCCCATATGTATTCGAAGGTACATGCTGCCTCGGTGGTAAAATCGGGGATCATCGCTGTGTTTCCAGCGAGTTTAAGGAGCTCTGCAGTTCATGGTGTACTTTGTAAGGTTATCTCAACACCACACCTGGTCTGTGAGTGTCTGGAGCCCACATGTCACAGTTTTGGGCAGATGGGCAGTGAGTAATCAAGATAGGTGAGAGAGGGAAGATTTTATGCCGTGATTTAGAGAAGGGAAATAGTTCATTTGCCTCGCGCTTTGGGGAAGTAGGTTCAGACTGAGTTACCCAATCCAGTAGTTCAGCAAATGCTAGTGACCCACAGCTGGGTGAGACCCTTCCTTCCCTCTTCCTACGCACTAATCTTAGAAATATATTATGCGTTAATTTACTCATCATGGGGAGTTTACTACTCATGGGGTAGTTCAGATGTTGTCATCAGGAGCATTATTTTCTTAAGCAATGTAGGTTAAAGAAGGGATATTAAAATAAAGGACAATGTTAATTCCCATATAAACTGTAATCAACCAGATTTTATTATAGCAAAGAATCATTTTTCTTTTGGTTTCTTCTGGCTCATTTGCATTTCCTTTCTCTTCTTTTCTTTATAAATCTTCAGGGAGGAAGTGCTTCCGATGACCTAAGGAAAGGCAGTTAGGAACGCTGAATATTTTTTTTTTCTGTAGTTGTTTTCATTTTGTATTTGCACTGTACATGTTTGAGTAATCACAAATAACAGATTATATACTTAGACACATTAAGAGAATCTGTGAGCACACTGACAAAAACCCAGAAGATAATTTCAGGTGGAAATGGGGAGAAAACCCCAACCCTTTCTACTTAAAACACAGCTCGGTCGATTCAGTTTTCCCTATCATGTTAACTCTGCATTAGCGCTCTCTAGTATTAATCTGCTCATACCACAATGAATCCATACACTAAGCTGAAGCTGGGAAGACTATGCAAAATTTGCGATGTATCTGCATTTACCAGTCTACCAAACCAAGTAATGGGGGAGAAAAAAGAAGCCAAGAAAAATGATGTGTCTGAAAGTCTCGCCTCTGAGATTCAGCCCATTGAAAGTGCAGTTGTACCCCAGGAGAGGTAGCGCTAAAATATTAATTTGGTATTCTGCTCTCCACAACGTCTGCTCTTTTGTTTTTGCTGCCATCCTTGTCAATTTTTTTCCTAAATTTTCAAAGTTTCAATTACTGTTAACAGACCATCTTGCTATCATAGCCAAATGTCATTGCGCAGTTAGCAGAACAGCAGTGCCAGTAAACCAGAGGCTAGAGAGATAGCCGGGAGGTGAAGGCATTATTGCAGGGCAAAACTGACCTGCTCACTGTTAACAGGCGTGTGCATGCATGCAAACACCTGCAGATGCAGCTCGCAGCAGGATGGAAATGAAGGCTTGCAGGCTCAGGGGTCGCCTGCAGGCAGAACATGCTCAAAGAGGCTTGGTTTTGGCAAACGCTCCAATTAAAAAATAGCAAGGTGGTATATACAACAAATTGTATGAAAGGCAATAGCAGGTGACACATTTTCTACAGAAGCTGTGAGATAAGGTATCCTCCTGCTTACGACCGTGATCTCGACAGTGTTTACTTCATGCCAAATCCTGTGCTGCAGTCTGTGGGAGGCTTAGCATGGGGCATGCAGGATCACAGGGAAGAGGTGACTAAATCTTGTCTCTGCTATCTCCAAATTCCAGCTGGCTGAGGGCCTCCCTGGCTGTTAACCCAAATTAGGGCTCTCCCAGATTACCCACGATAGAAGGAAGGCGTACACTGCTTACATACAACCCTTGGAGCAAATATTTTGTTTTGTTTTTAATGTTGGAGATTTCAACGATGTCCATCTGTAGGCTACTTGATTGATCACCTCCTTTGGTGCAAGTGAGGGTTTCTCAGTTTATGTAGTAGTAGTTCATGCTAGTGATGCCCTGAATAGGGCTGCAGGGTCAGAGACCGCCTGGGGAAAAAAAAAAAAAAAACAGTTGCTCTGTCTGGACAATGAGTTAAGCAGGTATAAGCCAGCCTGAGCCCAAAAGCTGTATTGCCACGTTAGCTGAGAGTCAGAGCATAGTAGCTTGGGCGCGGTGCCATGCAAATTCAACTTTTGGGCTGGAGTTGGCCCCCAGCCAGCAAGAGTGTGAGCCCGGAGAGGGGCCCTCGGTGCAGACAGGGCCTCTGGGTTGGGTTATGCACCATGCCCACTTGTTTCCCTGCCGTGAATGACTAAGGGTAATTTTTCTGGGTCTTAGATCTGTTTGCTTTTTCTTTTTCTTGCAGAGTGAACCTGTGCCTTGGAAAACAAGTGAAAGGATTTTAAAATCCATGCCACCAATGAGGAAAAGGCGGCCCATCTAATCTTAATCCGTACTGTTTGGACTTTTGTTCAGTAAATCAGCTGAAAGAAATAATGTATTTCTTCTTTACAGTCCCTTCCCCTGCTCCTCCCATGCAAGTGTTACTTCCTGCCCTTTTGCTTTCTTGATGAAGCTTCCTTTTCCTGTTTTGGTTATAAGCCTTGGTGTAGACTCTTGGGTTGTCTTGCTGCCAAAATTGTGTTCTGCTCTATAATCTAGTGAAATAGGGTATTTGGCTTGCAGTGCACGTGCTAGACTTGAGTATATACTGTTCTGGGATTACCTGACCAGTTCTTCCTCAATGGCAGGCACGTAAGTATCTGAGGACAGTACTCTTAATGACAGTGATTTTGTTGAACAGAGCTGGTGGGTGTGAGTAGAAAGGAAAGCACATATTGTCATACATGCGCATGGTCTGCGTTTTAGTTATAGCATCAAAGGATAATGTATAATTTTATAAAGTGGTAATTAAGTTTTTATGGCAATAATATGTTAATATGCTTCTTCTGGTAGTGAGGGAGCAGCTGACTTGATTCATTGAGCTGCGTTCATTCCTGGTGTGACTCCTCTGAATCCAGAGGAATTGTCACAGATTTATTTGCATTTCTTCTGGGATTAAAGAGAAACCAGCTTTAGGAAAAGACCTTTATTTCGGTTTGTTATATTCACTTAAGAGTGCGCATCTCGGATTATTAGTTATGATTATGATCTTTAAAAGCCTTTGTTTAAAGTATTATTCTACTGAAATTTGCGTGTGGCTGGTTCATGACTGAGAGCACTCAGTCATGTATTTTCATTTGACAGCTCAGTGTCAGGGGTTGCATGCAGTGTATTTAACAAGATTAGTTACTTCTTGTTTTTATTTCTGTAATTTAATGATGAAGGGAAAGAGTTTATATTAATAGCAACCTGATCTAGTAAAGCTGATTTTTACTGTTTTGTCTTAGTATGTGCTTATACACTAATTGGGTTCATAGTGTTTCCCCAGGGGATTTACTTGATATTTAATTTTAGGAACTTCTGAACATTTACATGATACTCAATTTTAGGAACTCCTGAAGTGTATCTTCAAGGTGGTATGCAAAATGTAAAAGTGAACCACTCTTTACTGTAGAAAGAAACCATTGCATGGTTTAAAGCAGTAATGGAGCAATGGAGCTTCTCCATTAGGAGACAGAAGTCGTCATACTTTGTTAGAATAGGTGGAAGTTCAAGGGAAAGTTTCTTTCTTTTCCTAGTGTGTCTCTGAGAGTCTAGTTGTTTGGCTGTGATGGCGTTTCTGATTCTGAATCACTGCGCTTCCACTGCAAAGTGCCTCTTGTAAAGCAGTTCTGGTAAAACATTTATTAAGGTGTTGAGCTGAGATAACGATGAGTGGTGTTTCCCTTAGGATTGTTTAGCTTCTTATGTTGTAGTTTGTAAAACATACCAGAAAGCGATGGGTTAAAATTAATTCCCTGAAGTAGTATCAAATTCTCAGCAATATAAACTAAACAGATGTGCCGGCTTACAAAGGCATAAATGTGCAGCCACCCCACTGGCCCTAAATCTGGGCTGATTGGCAGATCGGGTGTTCAGATGTCGCGCTGGACATGGAGAGGGCAGGATTCTCCGTTAGCTGTTGCTAGTGGCACTGCAGGAGTGAATGATTATGCAGTGACAGTTGGGCCGATGTGAAACTGCTCTTCTCCTGCATTAGCTTTTGGCATATGTTAGTTATTTCTTGTATTTCTGCTCACTTACATCTCCCTTGCTCAAGAGCACTGAGGTGTGACGGAAAGATATATAAGTTTCTTTGGTCATGCCGTGACTGCATGAATTTCCCCAAATTTAGCAGCTAAGCTCCCAGAGTCCTAGCTCTGTGTGGGAGCTGGGTGCCACGCGAGCGTGTCTCTTTTTTGGTTTCCAGCTGAAGTGTCTGGAATAGATGTCTGCAACGAGCAGTTACTGGACGTGGCAGTTCCCCGTAGGTAGGCCAGTAAAGTAGGGATAATTCAAATGAATATCTCATTGCTAGCAGAAAGAAGAGTAATTCTTTACTCTTCCTTATGGAGGTGAACTAGTGTTCGTGTTATACTCATTGCTGCTGTAGGTACCAGGTATTTTAATTTTCTGGTCTGTAAAATATGCCTTTGTTTTGCAGGCCTGTCACGACTCTTAATTTACTTAACACCATCAATCTTTCTGAGAGCTGTTTATGAAAGAGGCCTTGTATATGCACAATTTTCTTGCAGTTATTTACTATTAAGCTGTTTAGATGCTGGAGTTTAACAGTGGAGAAGATGCACGGGCCAGGCACCTGTGGGCAGGTGCTCAGTGCCAAAGTGTGAACCGGGTTTTGCATTAGGCTGATGAGAGGAACGGATGCACTGTCGTGGGGGGTCTCTGTGCAGGCAGACAGCAAGTGACGGGGTGCAAGTTGAGGACTTTTGGCCGTGGGGCCCATGCATTACTTTTGTAAGGGGTCCCAAGAAAGCGGGATCAGACAACCACGTGGAGGCAGTGGTTGTCATTCCTCCCCACATTATAAATGAGACTGTGACTACCACTTCTCTAAATGTCTGCTAGAAAATAACCAGAGCTCTGCAAGTCACTGAAGATGAAACGCACTTATCTATATGTAAAACCCCTATAGGTTTGCACTGGCCTTTAGTTTGATCTGTGGCCAAATGCTGTAGTTTTGCTACGTTGCTGGGGGAATAGGCTCGGCAGCGCCCAGGGACGGAGGCAGGGGAAGGACTGTGACGCTGCGAGCCCTGCAGGTTTGGCGCAGAGGGAAGTTGAGTTTGAGGCAAGAGTTCCCAATTGAGGTACCAGCCCAGCTGACGTGCTGTTGCAGAAATGAGGCTCCCAACAAGAAACGAGTCATGAGCAAAGCCGGTAGTGAATCTCCAGTGGGAAGGTTTGTGAACCTTTCGTCACCACAAGACAAAGTTAGTGCTTGAGCAAGCTGTATCAGTAATGAGCTAAGGTTTCAGATACCGTATATGTGTATGACCTGACCGTTTTGTGTTCATAGCAGTTCCCAGGATTTTTCTTCTGTAAATCCAGTATCCCGACAGAAATGTCCCCCCGTTTCTTAAAGAGGATAATTTAAATTCTTTCCCTTGCACCCCAGCTTGTTGCAATGAAATGAACTAAAAAAAAATCTGGTCGGCATATCAGTCCATTAGGGTTTGCTGTTCGCTTTAAATGCTGCAGAAACATGACCTGTAGGTTGTTAATTTTGAGGTTAACACAGATATATATCACACAGACCACACATCTCCGTATACAGGATTTTATATTTACACTAGCTATTTTAAAGCTAACAGCGGGAGAATTCTGTCAGCTTCTTAAGGCAGCATCAGCATCTACTTCTTGCGTGTCAGGTTTAACCACACGACTGTGACTTTTTGTAGTCAGACTGGGTGGACAATTAGAGAGTGAGCTGTGCTAAATGGCTTGTGAGTTATCTCACCCGTTCTGTATGCTGACAGTTTGTTCCCAGCTGGGACAAGTCTCGGGTAAAGAAACATTAGCAGTTTCTAATACCAATAGGGATCGTTAGATCAGTCAAAAATAATTTTTAATGTGGGGGAAAAAAGGAAAGAAAATGCATGAGGAAAGGACATTAAAAATAAGGTAAATGTTCACAAAGGTAGCTGTTTGCGTTTTTCTAAGAATGTCTGATTTCAGCTCCTTTGAAAGGGAGCGAACAATTAGCGGTTAAAAGGAATAGATCCATAGTGGGTTCAAAGCATGATAGTTTGATTCCCGCCAAGGGAGCTTTCACAGACTCCACCGAATGAAACCAGGTAAACAGCTGTGTCTGTGAATATGAAGGTACTGAGAGTCTCCGGGTCCAAGTGCGATGGTCCCCTGGAGCCCACAGAAGTGGTGATTTACAGTCATTTTCTTACATCTCTCGTGAGCGAGATTCTGTGGTCCTCCTAAAGCTGTAGTTCACCACTGTGGCTGTGGGAGAAAGTGTGGTTTAGACCTCTTCTTGCCCCTCCAGGGGTAGCCTGCTGGGCAAACTGGGGCAGCACTGGGCGCCGACAGCCTCCCCGGGGCCAGCTGTGATAGCCCAGCGCTGCGGCAGCCCCTGCCCCAGGGAGCCTTTGATGAGAGGGTGGCACAGTGACTCAGTAACAAGCTCTTCAGAGGTATTTATTTACGGGAAGACAGCTTGTAAGTAGAAAAAACGGATAGGTTAATGAAAGACCAGCGCAGCTTGATCTATCATCTTTTTCTCAGGCAGGGGTATGAGAGAAAAGCTTTGGAGACCCTTTAGAGTCTGTCTCGCAAAGACTTACTTCCAACCGTTATGGGTTACTCTTTTTTCCTGTTTATTCTCTATGCCAAATCTGTCATAGTTCATTTCTGTGCTTTTTGCTTTTATAGCTGAATAACTCCCTTGGCCTAGGCAGAGCAAAGCAGGAGGACTTCTCCTTAACACGTGTTCCCCCCACCCCCCACCCCCCACTCTCCTGTTCTCCGTGGTCATTTTTCATTGTTTCATCATTTCATTTCTTATCATGTTTCCTACTACTGCTTATTTGCACGCAGTCAGCCAGGTAACCTCAAGCAGGTCGATTAAGGCTCATGTGATAATTCACAAAAAATGCAGCTGTCTTCCCCAAGACTTCTCGTGTTATCTTTTCCATACTCCTTTGCGGCTGTGTTTTGGCTATGAATCCTTGGCAATCATAAGTTTATTAAAAGCCAGAAAGAACAGGGATGCATTTTTCAAGTTCTGCACAGAAAGAAGAGTAGACATTTCCGGATGGAGTTGCCTTCATTGCAGCACTGGCTCGAGGTGTAATTGACGGCTACCTCTAACTGCTATCTGAACAGAGTGATCTCTGTACTTTTAAAAGTGCTCCGTACGTTCAAGAATACCTTTAAGCTTGAAGGGACGCATTTGGGGATGAAAACGCTGTTGACACTGCGTTACTGAGCTAGTAATGTAAGAAGGATGCAGCAAGTATGTGTTGCTGGTCCAAGCATCCCATACAGCCCAAGTGCTCTGTCATCTGACCACTCTCACTGAAGCTAAGCTACTTCAAGAAGGGTTGACTCCAGATTAGGTAACTTGCACTGCAGTAAAGACAAACTCAAAACAGAAAAGAGAGAAGAGAGTTGATGGAAATGGGTTACAGAAAATAAAGCAAGCAGTATCAGCAGCAAGTTTTTTTTTTTTTTAAAACAAGAAAAATTATTGCCGAGCTAAGAACTTCATCAGTTTTGTAGACCAGCTTCAGACAGAACTGCTCAGGTGTTTTGGATAAGTGTAGAATTTACTGAACTGAAGCACTATAAATCTCAATAATGGCCGCTGGATTTTAGGAAAGTGAAGGATTTCCCAGTGGTCTGCTTCTATCAGATATGAAGTTAAGCACATTTTCTCTACCTTTAAGCGAAGAAGTGGCCCTGCTACAGAGGTTCACCATCCCACAGATGGGGAGCACTCAGGAGAAAATGCTTTCAGAATAGGTAAGGGTGGATATTGGGATTCAGATGTACAGGGGTCCCTAGGCAGACACTCCCTCCCTGCCCCTCCAGTGTAAATAAGATGTCTTGAATCTGGCCTACAGCAAGCTGCAGCACATGGGTTTTGATATTAAGAGCATATGCATGACATTCTTGTGGAACCTGAACTACTTTGTAATTAAGATGTCTCCATGATGGAATTTTTATCTTTCATGTAATTGTCTGTGATGGACACTCAGGCGGATGAAAAGAAGAGCCTGACAGCTTGCATGTTAACGTAACTTAAAAAATGAGTAGGGGAATTAGTAATATTTGGAATGGTATGTGAAACTTGCTGAATCTTCTCCAACATATATCCATTTTTCAATAACTTGTGTATATTCATAGGAAAACAAGGCAAATTCTTGAAGCTACGGTCTCAGCTTTATGTATAAATAATGCTACTCACCAGACTGTTCTCATGGAGAAGGAATATTGAGTATGCACAACAGTGTGACTAAGACCATTTTTATTACCTGTTACGCGTATTTGACATAAGTATCAATGGTGTATGGTCCACAAAACAGGAGAAAATTTTACTGGAATTGCTTTGTGAAACCGCTGTTATTTGATTTACGTTTAAAACAATATAATCCACAGAGCGTAATAGAAATATTCTCACTGACCTGTACAAGAGTTGGACTGAACATTTTCTGAACCGTTTGCAGGGAAGCCTCTTAAAGCAGCAGTGGGATAGTTGTCATTTTTGTGGGTAGGATGAGTAAAGAGTCTTCAGGCATAAAGAGCTACACCTCCATTTAGGGTGAGACAGTGAGCTGGAAAAGCGTCCCTGGAGGCCTTTTAGGTTTTGAAAGATTGATGAAGTGCTTTGCAGGATAGGATACCCCTTGTGCTGTACTTGTTTTATGTTCCTTTTTGTTATTTCACTGGAGGCCAGATAACAGGCTTAATCCTGTTTATATTTAAAGGAATGATGAAAAACTTCCATTGACTGCAGGGAGAGCAGGAATTGAGCTTGATATGTTGTTTTATGTTACGGTAACAATTGATTGTCATGCATTAAATATTGCTCCGGGGGCCAACATCTGTATTTCCATCAAGGGATTGTAGTGTTTCTTTTCTGCAGCTCCTGATGACAAAGTTGGTCTATACATTGGAGTCCAGATGTGGTATTGCGAAGAATGCCAAGATAAGGCCCTCATTTGAGTACAGTTAGGTGCACTCTCTTTGTTGTAAGTAAAGATAATTTAATTAATTTTGACTAATTAAGGAGTCCTTGATAACTGTGGGTTCCAAACTTCATCTCCAGTGCAAACAACAGCCGGTCCATACGTTGGGTCCTGGACTTGCTCTGATGAAGCCATTTGCATGCTACTGCTTACTTTAGTACACCAAGGCTTGTGCCTGATGAGGCTTGAGGGACAGGACCCAGTGTCACACTGGGTGAGCGTGTCACTTACAGGGACCGCAGTTCCTGGGAGCCCGCAGGCTTGCCGGGGTAGGGGCTGCTGTGGCTCTGGACAGGCTGCGGCTTCCCACCAGCTCTACACCTGCAGATGGGACTAGACGCAGGTAGGTGGGCACCATCCAGCTACAGCATCACTCTGTTGGTTGTATTTAGCCAATATTTTTGCCTTTCCGCATCCACATAGCAAAGAAAATCCAGTGTACTTGTTTTTTTGCTGGTATATTTCTCTCCCTTCCTCCCCATCCTTGAAACTGGATAGGGTGACCGTCCTCCAAGCCATTTGGAGGACTCATTGCTGCCTGTCTGGTGTGGTTCTTGCACTCGTAGGAGGATTAGGCAGACTGGAGTGAGTTCAAATCCCTCAGCTGCTAGTCTCAGACTAGAGCCACAGGAGAAAGAGAGACTAGATGCTGGAAGATACCAGTATGCTTCAAAAAAAAAGGAATGTAGAGGTATTTGTTGGGTGTGAATATGTCAGTAAAGGTGCAGGCTTTCTTCAGGTATCTTGGAGAAGTTATTAACATTTGTCTGCTGGGAGCAGACGTGTTGTGCCTTGGGGTCTGTTCTTGACATCCTGGCGCTGAGTTGCTGCAGAATGAATCCCAGGTGCTTGCAGGCTCTGAGCTTCTCACCTGGTTTGGACAGTTATCGAACCGCTGGTGATTTTACATGCAGTCGTGTGTTGGAAACCAGAAAGAAAGGGAGGGGAGGAGGTGGAGAGCAAAAGGAGAAGCCATCTCCCCCTCTCCACAGTCTGCACTGTCTTCACTTATAAACAGCAGAGATGGGATTTTCAGAAGACACTCTTAAACAATGGAAGTATTGTGATTGCTTCATATACACCCAGAGGTTTAACAAGCTGCTAAACAACAGGTATGTCACTTTCAAATGCACCAGCTGAAGATTTCTGACTCTTTGTGGCACAACAGAAAATAATAAGGCAATCCTTGTCTCGCAGAACAAAACAACAGCAACTGGTGGAAGAGTTTGTTTCTGTAAATCCTGAAGTATATAAACAAAATAACGTTTCGTCTTTCAGATTGATCTGAATATATTTCCCATATGCTCTAATAATGGTTTCCATGGCACATAATAAAAATACACTTTTTTCTGAATTTTCTTGCTTTATACTTTATGGAGATGTCTGCCAGGTGTCATTGTTCCGTCTGCAAACCCCAGCATCTTCAGGCTTTTGCCCGCAGCCTGAAGCAAGTCTTTGGACTCCTTGGAGGGCTCTGTGCAATAACTGATAAAGCAAGTCAAGCGTCAGTAGGCTTTAATTTACAACAGCGTATGCATCTGCCTTGGAAATCATCTTTTTGAGATCCACAAAGCAGGAAAGATTGAAAATTGCTGCTATAATCTATCTAGCTCCTCTTAATACTTACAGTAATGTGCTCCCTTTCATTAAAATGATGACAATCATGGGGTTGAGTGGTTTTAGTTTCTCAACAGTTGGTATAATTTATAAGTAGTGTAATTTGGCTGCGGTGGCAATGCAGTGATATGGTTTAGCTCCACTGAGGAGCTTCTCATATATTGGTGTGAAAGTGAGGCATTACTGAGACAAAATCAAAGCAAAGCAGTGTATGCAACGAGGGGAAAAATAATCTGTACAGGTGCAAAGCAGGTTATGCTTGATACTGCATTGCTGAAAATTATTTAATATAGCTTGGACTAAGAAAAAGAGGTGTGTATAAAAACATATAGGCCTATGGGTAATAGGATGGTCATGAATTTAAGGTTTATGGAAGACATAAACCATAACAGTTTTATTTAGGTCTGACCTACACTATTTGCTCATAGGAAATCCCTGCTATGTTCAAAGATCTCAAATCTCCAAAGTTTGGAAGAATTATTTTTCCTCACAGAAGAACTCTTATTTCCTCTTGTATAAGTAGGGTTGCTGTGAATTCAGAACAGAAAGAATTAAAATCCTGACTGGCATTCCAAAAATGCCAGTGGTGTTTATAAAGCACTGTGATCCATATTGACCTGTCACCTCAACAATATTTGCCAGATTTTTTTTTTCACATAAAAGGTGCGTTTTAGTATGAATCTGCATGTGCACAACTTGTCCAGTATACTAATATATTAGTCTCTAATATGCAAGCAATATGTAAAGAAATTACAAATTTCTGTGGTTCTGCAGAACAGAAATAGTTATATATTAATGCTATATGAAATAATGCACTTTAACATGGAAGTGTATGAATGTATGGGTTCCCTTTCCCATTTTCTTTGCTGTTAGGATGAAAGAAAAAAGAGTTTTTGTGCGTTTTGTACGTGTATGCTTGGACTTCTAAGTGCGTCACCAGGTCTGAGTATTAGACATTAGCTGGATTAATGTAATTGATTTCTTCAGTTTACCTAACGTGGCTTTTGGTTCAAGGTCTGCTTGCTTCCAATTTTAAATGTGTGGCTGAGCTTTTTATGTCATGTTTATTTTGTCAGTAAGCTATAAAATATTAGTAAGTTTTCATACAAATATGAAAGGCCTCGCTTGCCAGCAGGTACAAAATAAACGGAACATTCATACTGTTGGACGATTTTCATAAAATGTGTGTGATACAAGTTGTTCCTCAGGGTCTGATATTTGCATGTAAAATAGATTACCAGTTCAAAACAGCAGCATGCTGGAGGTTATTTAAGTGTATGAATACATACATACAGACTTTAACTTAACAAGCAAATTGTGATGTGCCTGCGTTGAAAGGATTAGTAGACTTATTAGAAGATACACATTTTAAATGGCTTTGATAGTTTCTGTTGTTGTCTTTTCCTTGAGATGTGTCTGGTAGTAGACAGCAAATTCACTGTTTCTTCTGATTGTGTTGTGTTTGCTCTCCAGTGAACAGAGTATTTGCCAAGCCCGGGCTTCAGTCATGGTCTATGACGATACCAGTAAGAAATGGGTGCCAATCAAACCTGGACAGCAGGGATTCAGCAGAATCAACATATACCACAACATTGCCACTAACACCTTTAGAGTAGTTGGAGTTAAACTGCAAGATCAACAAGTGAGTAACTGTATTAAGTTTCCTGTGAATTAACCTTTGATCTCTTTCCATACCATCAGTTATATAGTTAATGCAGTCTAGCAAAGTTTCCTGCTCCCTGCAACGTGCCTATTAGTTGCTGTTTGCTCCAATCATTCGGATTTTGTATGGGTTTTTGTGTGTGTGCGTGTGCAGATTGTATCACCATTTATTACTGTTTATTTGTTCTTTAACTTCGAAAGAGAACATTTGGTAATTGCCAGGGAGAATTTAACATGATCTGACTCCCCCCCCCACACACACACACTTTTTTGCTTGTGAAATGAATCTTATTTTGTACTGCAGGTTTTACTCTCAGCTTCCCTTTTTCTACTTTTTGCCCATCGTTAGTACTATATGTACCAAAAAAACCCCCACCACTCTCTGTTGCCCATCCTGTAAAACGTCCTCGTTACATCACTGTGATGAGTAATTAGTTCCTCGTAATGCATTTTGTAATCCTAGGTGCACGCTCTGATCTGATTGACGATGGCCTAAGGCCGCAGGACCTCCTCGGGCATTAGAGGAGTTAGGCGGGATTTGCATAATCGGGGCTGGGATCGGGCCGCCGTCGGCCACGCTGCCCTGGGGCGGCTCTCGCCGGCCACGGCGATGGCGGCGCGTGTCGGTGGGCCCCCTCGGTAGAAGAACCGTCGTGCTCGTGTCCTAGGGAACAAAAACGCCCTCGCGTGAAATAGCGATGCTGCGCGTGGATCCCGTTAGCGTTTTAGGGCAGGAGTTTAGGAGCCTGGGGAGTGGCGGCCTCTGTGCTCGCGTGAGGCCGGGGCTGCGGAGCGCCAGCCCAACTCCTCCAGCCCCTCCTTGGGTGGAGGAGTCAGGGACAACGTGGGTGGTTTCCTGGGGGTTGAGAGCGTTGAGCTGCCTCATGGAGCCACTTTCAAAAGCTGTTTGAGCTGCTTACTGGAGACGGTTATATGCCTTTTATACGCTGTCCGTATATGTTGTCGTGAGTTTGGAAAAGGAAAACCCGAATCGAAATACATTTTTTCTTCAGCATGTTGGCTTTCAGCTACGTGCAGTGCAGTTGTGAACCACCTACATTCTCTTTTGCCTCTATTTTTATCCTTCTCAGTAGAGCAAAGGTAACAGATTAATTTAGTTCCATTTTAAAAATACATTTTTAGAAGTAAATAAAGTGCAGTGGCTGTTTAGTAAGCTGTGCAAATCACTATGGCTCTGGAGCAGGCCGTGCTAACAGTTGTTGCTTTTACCTAGCCAGCAAGTGAACGCAAATGGTTTTCGTGTGGGTGCAGTCGAGGATGCAGCTAAACACTCGGTGTAAAACTCACAAGCAAAAGTCTCCTGAACTATGCATGCGTATACATGCTAGAGGTCTATCTTAACCAGATCTTAACCAATTTAAAGGGTAGAATATATTTGAAACTTGAATCTTGATCTGTATTTTAAACGTTTTGCATTAACTTCAACATTGTATTTGCTTGCAAATGTTGTTGCTTATGAAGAGGAGGCACATCACCTGAATTCCGGAGGAAACAGATATAACAATGTATATTTCTAGCGTTTGAAGACTGAAAATCATCCCACAAACAAAAAAAAATTGGAACAAGTTACCCTAGTTACTTAAAACTGTCTCAAAGAAAATACTAGTTTTAAATATGATTACAAAAAATCCAATGTTATGGATGAAGCAAATTCAAGATAGGGTAGTATAACAGTATTAAAAGGAATGTTCTGGAAGTTGCAGATTCAGATTTTAATATACTTTTATCAGTCTCTTATCAGTCTCGTGTGGAGTGGTAAGCTTTCTGGGCTTCCTAAGTATTTGCATTTAACAAGAACAAAAATGAATTTCAGTAAAAAGGATTCCCTGTATAAGGCATTTCATGCTTGCTCTTAGGTTGTGCTAAAGCACAATGAAAGTGAGGTTTTATTAATAGCAGTTGTTTTGCCAGGAAAACCAATTTTTTTTTCTGAAAAGGACGGATCTTCAGCTAATACGTGATACTGAAGCAGATGAAGCTACACGGATTTCCATGAGTTGAGAAACTAGCTGAAAATACGTAGCACGATAATACCACATAGGAACAATTTTAACCATTATTACATACTTTTTGGGAAGGTGCAGACTAACCTTCATGACTTCACCCTTGCTGGCCTTTTATGTTTCCCTTTTAATTCTTGTTGTTTTGTATTACATCTCTAATAATCTCTGCTGCTTCAATTTTCGTCTTTTTCTTTTTCCTCTCCACATCTTCTCCTCATTGTCTTTCTCTAGCTGCTTTTCTGTTTGCTAGGCTTTTTTTGCGGCATGCGTTACAGTTTATGCTAATCTCTTCCCATTCCACTTACCTTATCGGTGTTTATTTTGTACTCTGGCTGATTGCGTCTAAAAAGTTCAGCACAGAGAAACAGGGTTTTTAGAAAGGGAGGGCTTCAGCGTCACACTCGGCGTTGGGAAGCGGCCATCAGACCTCTGATCGTCCTCGCGTGGCTGGGGACATGCTCACTGCGTGCCTGCGTGCAGCGGGGCTAAGTTAAAGACCGGCGGCAAATGAACTCCTCTTTCCTCTGTGCGCAGACGTGCACTTTCGCATGGACTCATGCTGGCATGATCAGTAATGCTCAAAAACACCGAAGCAGCTTTTTGCAGCTTTGAAGTAGCCACAGAGGCTAGAGCGGTTTTGGAAGCGTGGCCAAATCAGTCTGCTAGTCACTTGACGTCATTAGCTTTAACGTTTCCACGCAGCCTTCGTTTGCTCTTAGTGTATGTTCGGACCTGGCAAGCAAGCAGTTTACCGCTGTGCTGCAACTTGTCAGCTTAACTGTAACCCAGCCTGTTACAAAGGTGAACATGTGAAGCCTGTTAGAAAGCTGGAGCAAAATGTGTTAACTTAAACCACAGGCGAGAGGTTTTGCAAAGGCAGGAACATGCTTAGGATCAGTCTCCGTGGCTTAGCTGATGAGGAGCAGCTCCCCAGTTCAGTCACGGTCCGCTGAGGATTTAAAAGGGTGCTTTTATTTCAAGCGATTTCAGCTCAGCACGATCTCGTAGTTGAAGCGCATGCGCTGAACAGAGGGGTGGGGAGGAGGGTGCAAGTGGGCGTGAATCATACCTCCGGAGGGGCTTGCGTGGTGATGTGGCTCGGGCTGAAATGTAAAACAGGGCTGTGGGAAAGAGGGGACTTTTCAGATCTGAGCCCAAGCCAGAAGCGAAATGGTGACAGCGTGCTTGTGATACAAACCTAACCACATTTTTTGAAAGTTAAAACACTTAACTAATCACCGCTGTAACTTATTAAAGTTGGTCAGGTTTGGGCCTGCTTGCAGGAACAGAGAGTCTGGCCTGAACTGTAGCAGCTTCAAGCTCCTACGCCATAACCTCCGCGTTTTGGAGAAGGCCCGGCCGCTTGCGTGTCCGGGGTTTGAACGCTGCCCGCGCGGCAGGCCCCAAGCTGAAGACAACGTCCCGAACTTCTGAGAAGACGACCAGCGCCTTAGTGCTCGATGGGCAGCAGCGGGGTCTGAGAGGCTCGTGCAGTAACTCTCGCAGGGATCCGGGTTGTGGCTGGGCCTCAGGTGGGGTCTCGTGTCCGTGTCTGAGCGCTGTCATTCAAGAAAGCAGATGGCTCAGTTAGGTAGTAAGCACGATAGAAATAGCGAGTGTGTCCTTAGTTGCCCACTGACATAACATCTCTTTTGAGGGTTTCTATAAATTTTATAAATATAAATCTACAAATTTAATATATATAAATGCGCTATAATTATCTGACATCTGTTAAATAGGTATATCAGTGAGATGATGCCATCCTTAAAAAACAGAAATGTGTGAAAAACAATTTGCTGCTTATGCGCTAGCTACTCATCTAATGTTTTCCTGGCAGTTTAAATTGTTTTCCTGGCAGTTTAAATTGTTTTGTCCACTGAAAAGTCAAAAGGCGTAGATGTAGGAGCTGTTCACCTTCGAAGTCGGTTTTAAAACTCTGCTTTTATAACGAGGAAGAACTGTCAGTAATTTAGCAAAGATATTGTTAATCTAATTAAATGTGTTGGAGGTTTTTGCATGCAGTAGTAGCATTAACATGCAACTTTCCATTTCCAAAGGGCTGTAAAATCAGACGGTAGAAGAGACACGTTAGTGGGTTTGCTGGTGCGCAGGATCCGTCTGCAACACTAAGTACTGGGTGCAGGGCTTGGCACGGGAGTGGGAGGCTGGTGCTGGGCTGACGGGGCCTGGAGTGCCTGCAGGCGCCCTGGCTGGGCACGTTGTTTGCCCTCCGAAATACCCAGAGACGTTTTCTTTCAGCCCTCGCTGTGGCTGGCGGAGGTGTGCGACGTCGCCCGCTGTCCCTGCTCCCGTCTCGCCGAGGCCGGGCAGGGCGCCCCTGGCCGGCGGCGCGAGCCCTTCCTGCTGCTGTGCGCCCGTGGCCGTGTCTGCGGAGACTGGTGCAGGCTGGTGCGAGGGAAGCTTTCCATTGAGCCGCTTTCAGACTGAAAACGGAGGGATTATTCTGGCTCTCGATAAAACTAAGGCCAAAATAACTCCATCTGTGGATCCCGTCTAGGAGACTCAGAGCCAGATTTGCTATACTCAGATAATGAATTTCAGTCTTACCCTGCGCATAATTTTAGGCTTCTTTCTCCCCAGTTCCCTTCTGCCCCAGCTTCTGCTGGCACGGCGAGGACGCCTCTGTTTCCTGATCTTTCTCTTCTTTCAGCTGCACCGTACATGTTTAGGAGGATAGATTGTGAACCTTTTTGTTAGAATTTCATTTTGTTTCTTCGGTTTACATCACAACAGCCTACCATGGTCACCCCAGAGACGGATATCTTGGGGTGCTGTCCCTGTGACCCATCCATCTGGCTTTGCAGTGCTGCCACCAGCAAGTCCTGCCTCTCCGGTTCGGGTTAGAGCAGCTTACGCTTTCAGCTCTGGAGGTTTCGGGTTTGATCCCAGGTTGCTGCGTACCTCAGTATCCAGCATGCCCTGCCCAAGGGTAAACAGGGCGTTGTATTTAGCAGATTAAATCGATTCATGCAGAAACACCCTTCTGCTGCAGACACCCCTTGACTGCAAATTATAGCATGTACAACAAGGGAAGAGGTGGGAGAGGAAGCACTTTGTCGTCTGGTTTTGTCGCTGCCTATCTGATTCTAGACAAGAACTTTCTCAGGATAAAAAGCTGCTGGTGATCAGGTGCAGGGGAGGAGGAAAAGGCCAGAGCTGGCGCAATGAGTCAAACATGTATTTGCTCGAGGGGAGGGTTAGTGCCAAGAACTCTGTCTTTCTCCTTTTCTGACAACCTTACGTGATCCTCCCACGGAAGATGGCAACAGCTGCTGGCCCTGACTCTTGACATCTGTCTGCAATATATGCGCAGCTGTATCCTGCAGAGGTACTGTAGAAAGCGTGAGCAGGTAATAGATTTTGCAAAACCAGCTTGCAAGGCCCTGAGGCTGAAGTGAACTGTTGTAAATCTCACCCCCAGACCTGTGTCTTCTGTCATCAAAGCTCACACTGCCTCACAGTGTGGCCGTCTATGGATTCACCACATGAATTGCACTGCCAATTTGATTGACCTTTTTTTCACTGAAAAGAGAGCTCTTTTTAACCTTCTCCTCTCTCTTTCAAATCACAGGTAGTGATTAATTATTCAATTGTGAAAGGACTGAAGTACAATCAAGCAACACCTACCTTTCATCAGTGGCGCGATGCCCGGCAGGTCTATGGCTTGAATTTTGCAAGCAAAGAAGAGGCTACCACGTTCTCCAATGCCATGCTGTTTGCTCTGAATATCATGAATTCACAGGATGGAGGTAAATTACAAGCCACTGTGCTCTATATTAATCTGTGCCATTTTATGATGCTTGTGTCACCAGGTGCAGTTGTGCTGGATCGTATGTCGTTCTGAAACGCATTATAATAAAGAGGAAGTTGTTCTCTGGTAGACAGTCTTCAGATCAATAATTGCAGTGGTAGGAACTGTGCATGTTTTCAGACTTTGTTCTCCTTCCTTCCAGTTTTTCATGGTGTCTTAATTCACGACAGAAAATCAATAGTTAAATATTTGGGAATGCCCAGGCAGGCAGGTAGCCCAAGTGATTTATGTGGATTTACCTATGTGTTTTATTACATGTAAGATGGCAGAATGTAACCTTAAATAAACAGAAGCTAGAATAAAATTAGCAACATTTTATAAAAACTTTAGAGGTAGAACTCAGAGCTTTTGTTTCTGGTGCGTTAGGTGTCAGCTACAACCGTTCGCCATTGTGGCCCAGCTTTCTAAAAGGAGAATGTGTGGCTTCTTGGTTATTTGACAAGGAAAGACGCAAAGGCTTGAATTCTGGACATTGACAGATGTTGCTCATAAATATCGTATTGATTGCAGTTGAAGTTTGTACTGAAAGTTACTGTTTTATGACATTTTTGTTACAATAGCTTGACAAAGGCCCAAAATAAAGGCCTGATTTCTCAGTGGAAACCAGTTTCTGGTCTACAATATCTGGTTTAAGCACTGCCCTCAGTTACACGCCCATGACCTCTCTGTAGTTGTTAGGCAGAAACAGAGAGCTGTTGGGAACAGAAAGCAAGACTCACATTGTGTCTTTTTTTCCTGAGAAAAATACCCCACAGCCTTATTTTCCTTTGAAAGCAGTGATTCAGGGTTTATACCACTTGCTGCCCTCCAAGTTTCAGTGCAGTCTTCGTTGACAGTAGCCCGGAGCCCTCTAAAGTATAGGAGTAACTGTCCACCTGATACCAGTTTGTGAGCCCACAAATATCCTGTAAATGGTGATCATGCTTATCTCCTGCAACCTTCAAAACACAAATACGTCGTATTAAAATGCATATTTGTAGTATACTTTTTTTCCTTGTGATTTCTCCATTCATGGTACTAGGTTGACAAAAGTAAGAGTCATGAAAGAGCAAGAACTGTGCTACCTTCTGTGCTGCATTCTGAAGTGCTGAGGACTGAATTCTGGCTTTTTCAGCCTGAACTTTTTGGCTGTAGTTGCACTATAGCAGGAGACTTCTTGGGGGAATCTGGCCAACGGTCCCCGTTCTTACCCGTATCTGAAGGGCGCAGAGCTCTCTTAACTGCCAAAGATCTCTAATACATGCTCGGCCCTTTTAGGCCACCTAATGAGACCTCAAAATTCGTTTTTTGGAGTATAAATATGAGCCTGATACAGTGATGGGCTTAACTCCTATGATTAATTTGACTTTTTTCCAAAAGCCCCAAAGTTTACCTCTTTTTGTTTCATCTCTCTCTCTCTCTCTCTCTCCCCTCAAAGGGTAGTATTTTTGCAGGATTTTGAGATAGTTTCAGTGAGGCACCTTGCAGAAACATCAGTTTCAAAATGAAAACTTCCATTGTAGTCAGATCTTTTAAGATCAAGAAACTATCTTAAAGTTGATCTATCTAAAAATTTTAATTATGTTAGCTATGGCTAACAAAGAACAATAGGTATTTTTAAGATGGTGTTTCTGAGTCCTTGAAAAATTTATTAGATTTCTGAGGAATGTATGAATGGAGAGTAAATAGTAAATAGTCATTTGGATTTTGGTTTTTTGGTATTCTTTTATTTTTTTAGTACCTCAAAGTGTGATAGATGCTTTTCAGCTATAAGATCAGGCCTGTGCTGAAGAGCTTCCTTTTTAAGTTTATAACTGTCGCATAAGCAGACGTGAATTAAGTCACTCAGATGCTAAAATTTCCTTCTTTCATTTTTAGGAAAAAAAATCTTCTGGCAAACTTGCTGTTTTCAGCAACCCGTTTTCTCTCATACATTAAGTGTTAAAAGTTGATTACCAACTTTCTCATCTCTGTACAGCTGAGGTTCTCAAAAGTTGAAATTTGTTTTTAAGAGCATTTCAGCATTTGGGGTTTTTTTCTGGTTATGTGAAGCAAACTCTCCAAATATTGGTTTTCAGCAAAATTCAACTTTTTGAATTAAATTTATTTTTTAAATACTTCTTTTCAAAAATATGAAATTGATATTAGATTGCAAGAAGACATTTTGGTAACAGTAATTGTGTCTAACACTACATATATTTTAATAAAATCCTCTCATAATTGAAATAGATTTTTTTTTTCTTAATTGTTCTGGACAGGGAGTACTTAGAAGTAACTGACAGTAATTATATTTATTGGTAATCAAAAACAAAATTGGAAACAAAAATCACATTTCAGAATTTTCTTGATTCTAAATGTAAAGAATTTCATCTCAAGGCTTCTTCCTTGCAGGAACTTTAACTACAGTTTAATAAGATGATTTTAACAATGTTAGTGTTAAATATTTTGACAGTGAGCTTTTGACCTGCTAAATTCACGCCTGTTTATCTGGGCTGCTTCCCCTGGCCTCCCTTTTCATCGAACAGTACAAAAGGCAGGTAAGCAAAGTCAGCTGATGCAGAGCAAAAACCAGGGAAGGCAGTAGATGAGTAACGACAGAAAGGGTTGGCAGCCTTCCTCTCCTAGCCATTCGTTCCCCATGCTTCTGCATGGTAGCGTTTGATGGATACGTGTTCTCCCTCAGGACTTTTATGTCGTCATAAGATTGCCAGGCATTGCAATGGTCTCACTGTGAGAGTTGACAGCAAAAGTGGACATAAGGTGCAAAGTGTTTGCTCAGCTCTGTCCCTGAACCTGCTCTTCTAGGCTCAGATTGTGCGCATGATTTTGTGGGCATGGTTAATGCAAAAAGGAATTCACAGAAACACACGTATCCATATATTTGTTCAGGCACAGCTCTGACCTGCACACTCAGTTCATTCTGCTGCCTGCATGTTGCACTAGGAAAATTTGATTTTGCTTGTGCAGAAACCGTCAGAAAAAAATGCATTTATATCTATGCCTCCATGTGTTGAAGTTGTTCTGGTGCTTTTGCAGAGGGATTCTGTCTTTAAGGATTGCATTTGTACACACAGTTGTTCTCACGATAAATAAATCCTCAGCCAAAAACTGGGAGTTAAACAAGTGGTTCCCCCGGAACATTCACCCTCAGTACAGCATACCATAGATATCTAACTGCAGTTTGGGATATGCTATGTACATTACTCAGGATGTGCGATTTCTACAGTTTACTTGCTTCGTATATCCCTGCTGTGACACTACTGTGTTGAGCTACTGTTCGTCTTTCAGTATTGGATAAGGATTCTGGCTTCCCTGACTGCTTCTCCCTTCATGTTACCACCTACTTGCACAGACTAAAATTAATCATGTTAGACTGGGACAGAAAATCTGAGAAAGCGTCATGTCTTCAGCAGACGCAACGTCAGTGTGCTATACCTAGACTGACATTTGGGAAAATAACTAGTTTTGTTCGCAAAGCAGTGATGTGGTTTTTTTTGAATGGTGCATTAAACCGGAGAGTTAAAAAATGGCAGCAATCCATGTAATTTCTAGACATCGCTGACTTTTGAATAAATGAGTCACACCAAATTAATATACAGTTATGAACTAGCATTGAGAAATATTACTGCACTGCCCTACTTCTTCTCTAAAGTGTGTTGGAGGTTTAGCGCAATGCCGGTCTGTGTCTCAGTGCCGTAGGGTCTGGCAGCCCTGGCTTCCCACACGTCGCAGAGTCGCTCTGTGGTCAGGGAGGGAGTCACTTCCAGAGCGTGTTTTAGCCCTCCTGGGGCCTGAGATCTGCCACTGAAGGCCTAATCTCTCTCTGCCGATTACGCTGAGCACCAGCAAAAACTAAAGCAAGTACTGCAGTCAAATGTCTGCAGTAAGTGGGATGAGTCTGATCCTAAATCCTCTGCTAATCTGGGTTGCGTGTTGGGATCGTTACTTGTGTAGGGATCCTATCCAGCAGGCCCACATCCTAAAGTTTGGGAAAAAAGCCATAGTCTAAACTTGCTATCTGGTCTTATTTCTGCAGCGGATGAACTTATTTGGAGTGGGGTGGGCCATCTTTAGCGTGTCCAAAATTCTCGGTGTTGTGATGGGTGCTGTGTGTAGCTGTTCCCTTGAGCCTCTTCAAATGCACATCCTAAGCTTAGGTGAGTTAACGATGGCCTTACAATGCAGTGACGGAATACAGTACTTAGCTCAGTCTAGTATTTTGGAAGGATGCTAATGGTCATGTTGGGAACAATATAAAATCAGATAAAATAAGAATAAAAATAGAGCAATGATCCAAATTAGTACAATCCTTCCTCTGGAGGTTGACTTTTGTTCCACTGAATCACAATTGCTTGCCTGCCAGCCTGTTTATATGCCTAATTACTTTGATTTCCTTTTATGTCTCCTTAGTCTGTTCTCCTGTACAATAGAAAATGAAGAGCTGGTTCTGCACCAACCTGCAAAATGAGAGCAAATGATAATGACTGACTTGCTCATTACCAGTCTCTTGCTTAGGGTTGTTTAATGATATCATTTAGTAAGACCATTAATATGACAAATGACTTCCCATTAACTTGGTTTCTTTCATGAGAGTCTGCTTTGTGGAATGAAGTCAGGCTCGGTTGCTGGCACCAGTTACCTGATGCAATGCACGTCCCTGGCCGGCCTTGGCATCTGTAGCCCGGGGCTTCCTTAGGGACAGAGCAGCCCAGGCTAGCTGCTGTGGGAAAAGCATTATGCCCGGATCCTGCCCCCGAGGTTATTTGATGTGGAAGGTGTCACGGGTCTGCCTGGGACATGGACAAGGTTCGTGCCCTTTAGGGCTTGCATCCTCTTAGAATTAACAAATGCAATGACCAATGACAGCATGGCACAGATATTAGAGCTGGATGTGCTGTAATGTGGTGGGAATATCAGTAAACTAAAATGGGCAAGTTCTTCCTTGACATCATTTTGTAGGAATGTCACTGGTGGCAGTGATGAAGGTGACTCTTACTGCAGGGCTTAACAGAGCCTGTAAACTCAATACTTTCTCCAGTGGTTGGTTACCCTTCTCTGAGAAAGGGAATCAGCCTATTTTTTCTCCTTTCTTGTCTGGAGAGCTAGCCAAACCACTAGCAATAGGGGCAGGCAAAGGGATGGCTTCATGCATTTCCCTCATTATTTGCTTGCGTGCTTTATACATCGTCTTTGCTTCCCTGATGATCCCTAGCAGTGCCTGCATGTTATGATCAGAAAAGGTCTAACAGTGACTGCAGAGGGAGACAAGTGGCTTGGCTGTGGGGACTGGTCTGACCAGCTCTGAGGGTTTCTTGGACTTGCATGGTTTAAGGACCTCTTGGAGAAAATAGAGAATCTGATATATGCAGCCTACTGGTAAATGTTGGCATGTTGCATGATAAATATTATAAATTATGGGGTTTTTTTGCTTTTCTTCTGATGTCTTTCTCTTGGAGACTTGGATAGTTATGGTTGACTTACTTACAACACAAGAAACTCATTTATGTTTCTAAATGTAGATGTCATGTGCTGGAAGGCTTATGCAGAGGTCTGTGTTAAAGAGCTATAGTTAGAGGCCAGGTGCCTTTTCTGATCGTGGAGGAAAGCATGAAAAGTCAGAGAGGGGGCTGAAGAAAATGAAAGGAGTGATATTTTTGCCTGCAAGAAAGCCACTGGCTTGTTCTGAGCGTATCTGGCTTTCCGAACGCACGATATCGATGCACGGGGGACAGTGTGCAGAGCCCTCTGCCGTGGGTCTTCCCCAGCACAACTTCACCTCTGCAGGGAGGACGGGCTTTGGCAGTGAGAAGGATTGCTCCTCTTGCTTTTTCTTCTGATGAGGAGATTAGATTTTGATTAGCCTTTTCTTTTCCGCCATTGTGGCTTTTATTTCTCACATGTTTCTCCAGCCTCCTTTCCCAGGAGTTGGATTTGATTAAGTTTTTCAGAGTCTGAGATCTTTTTCTATTCCTTCAGTTTTTCAGCTCGTATGGTAGTCTAGAAGTGACTATATTTCCATATTGCTGTAGGAAGTTGCTTGTAAAGCTCTCTGAGTTCTCCAAGAGGAGGAGAGAAATAGAAGGATAAAGCATTGATTCATTAGACAGCAGGTACTCTGGCACTATATGGCAAAAATTCTCTCTCCTAGTTAGATGGCGTAAGTATTTGCAATGTTTCTATTAGAAGAGGATGTGTGTGAAGATTACAGTGCATCAGATTTCAGATCAAAGGCTATGCAATTTCGGGGGATATAGTTTTGTAATGTTATATTGAGTTCATTTTTCATTAGAATTACTTCAAGTAGTCCTGCGTCTTTCTTCATATTTCAGTAGCACTAAAGTGTAACTGCTGGGAAGAAAGTCAGTCAGCTGTATTCATCTTCTACAATCAATGACTGTTTTATTTGATAATATTGCCCCAAGACTTCCCAGCACTACAGAGGACACAGTGTGGGAAGAAAAAAGACTGCATCTTCATTACAGTACTGCATAGTACATAAAATAACTTATCGATAGTGGAGGCGACCCACCGCACAACACAGTGCACACTTGCAGCTGGCTAGGTCCAAAACCATTCTGGTGTAAAGAGCCCCAAGTGAGGCACTTCACGTAATGCGCTGCAGACTGGTTTCCCACGCTGTCAGGTGCGTTGGTTTAGATTATAAACCCCTAAAATGCTTTATCCTGTGCATATTGTACTTTTACGTGTACTAATAACATTTAAAGACTGATGTAACCTCTTATTGTTTAGGTATTGCTGGACTGTAAGCATGCCGTGATGCTGCAGGTCTTTTAACCAAATAATCCCAGTTGTTGTTGCTACTTACAATGCAGTCATAGAGAATGTGGAAATGACAGACTTTTACACTTACTACTGTAAATATGATCTGTATGGTCAGATGCCCCATGATAGCCAAAATAGCAAGCCACAGGCAATGGTAAGTTGTTAAAAATACAAAAAGCTTTTACTTTAAAAAAAAAAAAATAAGTTTTTCCCAGAGCATTAAATCTGGCCTGACGGACATCTTCTGAAAGCACCAGAGAAAGGTCTAGGGAAACAAATCTTTCACAGTTTTTCCAGCTTTGCGCCTATTCCAGTTTCAATATAAACTTTAGTCCCCCAAAAATGTACTGCAGAGGGGCAATTTCTAATCTAATCTACTGTTCCTTTTAAGACAATGAAGGAGGGAGGGAAAATTCGGATAAGTTGATGACCTTTTTCCTTGCTGCATTGCTTCATCATTGGCACTGTTCCAGAAAAGGCCACTTGAGTTATCAATAAATAATCATTTAGTAAATCGCTTACCATAGGAGTAAATTCCTTCAGATGTTCATTTGTTACCTGGACAGAGATCAGCTGTTACGCAGCAAACAACGTGTGAATATTGATGAGTAACCAACCCAGCGTACTCGCTCCCTGCCAGCCTGGGGAGCAAAACGCTTCCTCCTGCGCTTGTCTGGCTGTCTTAAATTGGCACTTTCTTCTGAAGACCTGGACCTCAGTAATTCCAGGGAAAACAACTGTCAATATGGAGCAGCTGACTGCAAACCTGTAGTGACGTAACTTGCAGCTGCCTACCTAGAGAGGGTTTGCTCTTGAGTGTTTAAACCAGACGATTCGGCGGTTCCCATTTCTGCCTGATTGTTTGAGGGCAGGAGTCTGTTTTGACCCCAGCTGTGAATCTGTGCTCAAACAGTAGCAGCTCTTGCTGTGCCTTACTCTGAAGGCTCTTTCTTAATGTACTGATGGAGATAACAGTCCTCAGGTGAGCCCACTGCCCGTGCTTCCAAAATAACCCATACTTCTCCTCCTGGCATTGTGGGCACTTGCCTTGAAAGGTTCTTCTGCCTGCAGAACTGCTAAACTGCCCCATTCTCAGGTTAACGTGGATTTTCTAGATGGATATACGGAATTTCTAAGGAGCTGGGTCCCCTGCAGAGTATGAGTTAAGGGAAGAGAAACTCATTAAGAGGAAGGTGTTTGAGAGTTAAAAGTGGAGTGTTAAACTTCCCCCCCTTACAGCTCACCCAGAACTGGAAGAACTTGGCCCAGCCAGAAGTAGCAGAGACTGAAACTGGTTAATCTACCATATTAGCTTGGCTCAAGCTAAATGGAGCACCAAAGGTGAATTGCCTCACTCGTGAATAGATAAACTGGGCTTAAGGACTCCTTTCAGCATTAGAATTGTAAATACCATTGCTATTATTCATCTATCAGGAAGTAGCAAACGGTTCTTTAGTTATCCTGCTGTTTAAAAAAAAAGCAAGCATCATTTTTTGGGTCCATTTCTCCAGTTCCCCCCGTTGCAGAGATCCACAGCAGAAAGTTTACCGCTACGTACTTGCCCACCGTTCTTTCCAGGGCAGTGAAGTGCTCTCCCAGTGTTATGCTGATAAAAACTCGTGAAATGCTCCTTGTGTACATCTTTACCACTTTCTGCAGGACTCTGCTATCCCTGCACAGAGGAGCGGCAGCGGCAGAGCTGCTGTTGCACACCTAGAACAACAAAAGATACCTGCGTTCTTTGAAGAGCATAATAAATCTAACGGCTCTCAAGTCTCTCACTGATGTTTTTGCTTCTTTTGCGCTAAATGAAAACCACTTCAGGAAGGAAGCTGGGGGAGAGAACATTGTTTTGAGAGTTAAGAGAGACTTAGGTATGTTGAGGAAAAAAAATCCTGCTAGTGGGATTCCCGGGCAGCACTGCCCTCGAGCCCCTGTCTTCCTGAAACTGGTGTTAACTGGTGAAGTCCCCAGAGTTTAGGGGTAAAAGATGCTATGTAGCTTTTTCGCTAGAATCCAGTAAATGGCAGGAGACTATACTAGCCTAGAAAAAAGGTTTTTATCAGAATTCAGGAAGTCCAGTAATTCATGTGTAAGCCATGTAGCCCATAGAGAAGAAGGGAATGATCAAAGGAGGAGGTTTTACACTCGATTTTAACTCCTTACCTCCTGCGTAGGCGTGGAGGCCCAGCGCACGCTCCAGCCTTGTTTTTCAGATGACAGGAACGATCCCATCTTGCTCAGAAGTAATTTCTGTATGTTCAGGTGTCGCATGTCTGCGGTCTGACTCTGCAACTCCATCCAGTCACAGTGAGCAGCAAAGCCTTAAGGTTAACCTGCTCGCCGGGGGTTTGTGAAAGGCCCAAAGAAGTTAAGTGCTGGGTGCTGCGTTTGCGTGGTCTCCTTTGAGAACCACAGCCGGAGTGCTCAGTTGTTCTCCAGATATGTCCCATCTCCAGTCATTTCTAAAGTGTTCTCGGGGTCCACAGTGCTGTAAACATCTGAAGCATATGAGGAACAACTGGCTTTTTTGTGATGAGAACAGTACTTTTCCTTTTACCTTTTCCATTGCCATACTTTGGCATGTTGAGTCTGAGCGCATCTTGTTTTGCTCAGCAGTAATGTACTATGGGGCTTTTATTTATGCCTTGGACATCTAATTTCTTTCAGTGAAAGAGAAAATGCTCCTTGGAACAGATTTGACTTTTTTAGAAAATGCTCTTCAGTTTGTGTACATTTTCTGTCGTTTGTATTGTAAGTGCTTTGATGTGTAGTATCCTGAGGTAGTCTCTAAAATAACGTGGCTGTCAGAGCAAGAATTGGTTTTCTAGGGCAGTTTGTTGTCTTCTTCAGACCCAGAACGAGAGAGATGGGCTTTAATTCTAAGAACGATGCTCTGCTTAACTGTGTACATGCACTGACATCCCACTCCGCTCTTTGGCTTGATTTATGTTATTTTGAAAACAAAATACTGAAAAGAACATTCTTTGAAGTTACCCTCACTAGGAGGAAAGAGAAAACAATGTTGAAAATAAATACTTAAAATCTTTTAAATGCTGTAGGGGATGCCGTAATCCTTAAAAGAAGAAAAAATGACAAATCATTACACTGTGCTCGTAGTTATACAGATGTAGAGTTGCAAAGACTGATAACTACTGATAGGAGCGCCTAGCTCCAATCATGAAAAAAGCATTGATTTTAAGATAGTGCTGTGCACCATCCAATGCTGTCAATTTTTGGAAAACCAGGCTATAGAAAGTTCCAAGAGATTGCATAGAAAGGGACATCGCCAGCTTTCTACATGAAAGTACCCAAATATACTTATATGGGGGAATATCATACTCTGTTACTTTGAATCATCTTGAAGAAACAGTGCATTCTGTTAGTTATGATGTTGGCTAATTCTAGTGTTATCCACAAAATACTGTATTTATTTGATCCTATTCGTGGGTAACATATGCTAATTAAAGGATATTAGCTAATTTATATCAGTAATTATCTTGAGATGAGATCCAAATGTATAGGGATTTCGATCAATTTTGGTTTACTGCTTGTTGAGCTGGCAGGACATTTGAACCTTTTTTATGTAGTAGATTGTCTGAATTCCCAACTAAGAATCAGTTCTTACAAAAGTTTGTCCCTACACATTAATTCTTACACTTCCCTGGCTGTAATCCTACTCCAAACAAGTAAAGATTGTGTGACCACAGTCCTGCTGGTAACTGGAGTAGAAACGTGGTACAGACTGCAGTCTGTACTGTGTAGTACATCTGTAGTACAGACTTTTATATGTGAGCTAGGCAGTCCTTGTAGTCAAGAAAGAGAAACAGACACTCTTAGGACATTCGGTTACCTATTTTAGATGTGTCTACCAGGGACCTCCAGGCAAAATTCTGCCTTTTTTTCTGTCTTTTTCTTCAAGGACTGTAAAGGATTGCAACTAAGCACCTTTCTCTGGTGAACGACAATTTTGCTACTATCCTCTCCTAAACTTTCTAATTAATAGAATAATTATTTCTAATTATAGCTATAATTAATTAGTAACTATAATAATTTATTCTTATTAAACCAGAGTTTTAATTATTAGGAACCGGAAAAATAATGCACATAAGCCCTATGCTTAGCAATGCTCCATGGATTTCACTGGAGCAGTTAGTGAGAACACATAGGAATACATGTGTTGTGTGTGTCCATATGTGTGTGTTCACATGAGCAATGCACGCCAGATTATCACGTCTCTGACTGCCGCAGCTCTGCAAACAGATGGTCTTTGTACATGCAAATTTTTGGATTTTATACCAGAAGTGAACCCAGAAAGAAATTCACAAGTATATAGATAGAAGTTAGGAATAAGTTGCTAGGTTGAGAGCTTTTTTTCACATGTAATCAAAATAAAATTGATAGTGTTTTAATTTTTTCTTAATTCTGCTTTCGTGTTCTGGAGTTTGCTACATGAAAGACGTTCAATAAAATGTGTTGCTGGTCAAAACACAAGCACTTAGGACCGCAGAGATGAGCGGTGACGCATAACGGTGCAGTTAGAGAGTTAAGGCACAGCTATGCAGCCCTGGCAGTGGACTCAGCTGAGAGGGAAGTCCACTCTTGAATTCCAGCCACTGAGCGAATGGCCATATGCTGCCTCTGTCAACCCATGTAGAGCAGCTTCTGCTGCTGGCTGGTAATCCCTCGGGAGCTCACGCAAATTCTAGTGATTGCCTTCTTAAATGACTCCGTGCAGCATCTTGTTTTTCAAAAAGTCAGGGATCCAAAAGTCGTAAGTTGTATGACATTCCGGAAACAAAATCTCAGACCTTTGCAGAAACGACTGTTGTAATTTCCCCAGTTAATCCCGATGAGGAAATACAACTGAAAATACGAATCATTTAACTGAACTGTAGCCGTTTAAATGTTAGGTATCTAGTCTGCAATAATTGTATAAGTTTCCTCTCTACTCCACTGAGAGAGGATGGCACACGTATTGGTGACTGTCTGTGTAATCGCATGCTGCTTAATGGGGGCTTGACAAGCTTGTACAGTCCCGGGGACACAGCAGGGAGTGAACCACAACCGTGATGAAATGGAACAATCTCTGGCCCTCATTTTAGTTCAGGAAGGAAGTAATCTACTGGTAGGTGTTTTTAGTTCACAGAGTGCATAGCCTTTGCACTTGTACGCGCTCAGCTGCACAGTTGAAGAGAGGAAGAGAAGTCAATGTGATACGTGCATTGAAGGTGCAATTTAAAAATCTCCAATTACAGTGATAGAAAGGTGAAACCTGCAAAGCAATCAGCATCAATCTGGTTTACATGAATTGATTTATCTGTTGCTCCTGATTAGTATTGCAGAATGCTGTATATAAAACACGAATTTTAATTCTGTTTCCTCCGCTTCGGATTTCTAGGGACTCCCTCTGGTGGTTAGTGCAGCACCTAAAATCTACTGTGCGTGCATCCTCGTCGGTGCAATACAGCATGGTACTAGGGGTAGATAATGCAGGCACAGCAATGTAAGGAGAAATGTTAACCTGTTTTGTTCCCTAAATGGAAAGAAAACAACAGTAGTTAATTACTGTACTATTTCTGCTCTGTTTTGGCGCAAGCCTATTTTCTATGCTACGGGAGAGAATCAAGTGCTTAAATGAGCGCAGTCTTCCAGTACTGACCAGGTCTTACATGATGGACCCAGCTTGTGCTCTTCTTAATCTCCTCAGACTCTCACTGAGACGACAGTTTGGTGCCCAGGAAATTCAGGACTGGTCGCTTAGCTCCCCGTTCTGGCTGAACGTTGTAGGTGGTGTGATGCCACCCCGCACTGGGCAGTGGGTGGTGGCGTTCCAGCAGCACAGCCTTCCCTGGCAAAGCTCTGTGTGCAACACATGCAGTTTTGTGCCGGCTGAGAAGCTCACAAGTGCACAAAACGACTCTGATTCGGCACTTGTGTTGGCCGAGAGAACAGGGTTGGTTGGTATAGGTAGAGCTCAGGTGCTCCGCAGATTAAAACCGTGCCCAGTAACATCCTAGAGAATCCACTAGATGTAAGGAGGGGTTAGGGGTGTTAGTCAGAGGCGAATTGTTTTGCTCAGAGAGCTCAAAATATATTGAGCAATCTCTCTTCCTCAAGTGGCAAGCGTGCCTGTGACCTATCCCCAAAAAAACAAGAAATGTCTGAAGTCTTGCACTAAGCAGTTGTTTTATCTTCTGTGCCAAATCTACAGAGCCTATTTTTTTTCGTAGTGATCAGTCTGAAGGTGACTAGGCCTTACAAATTGTCTGTTATTGTTTGCAGCATGTCGTGTACTTTTCCTCACCATTCTGTAAATGTCTTTCAAGTTTGTCTAGGCTTGCACAGTGCCCTACATCAGCAAGGACCGTAGCTGATCATGTATTACACTTCTTTCTTGCTCTGTGCGTCTACAAAACAGCGCTTCCTTTCCTCACTTGTCCCAAAGCAGGGAACAGCTTTAGTTCATCTGCCATGTGTGTCTGTCTGGTTTAACTGAACAGTTCTGAGTCCTCTGGAAAAGCACCTGTAACTGCCAGGCTGGAAGACATTGGCTAGAAAATAGCCCTGATACATGGACTGGAGACTGATATTTCATAGTCAGGCAGGGCCATACTGTAGGCCCTCAGTTAAATGTTGGTGCAGCCTCTCGCACAGTTGCTCAGTGCTTTCCTGTCCCATCTCCAAGGCTTTCCTCCTGAATCCTTTTTAAGCCTTCCTTTCTCATGTCTGTCTCCCTTTCTCCTTCTTGGAGACACCAGAAAAACATCAAGATTTCCATAGACAAGAGTATGAACTCGTATCTTCTCTTACTTTAAGCAATGACACAGTCCCATGGCAGTTCCCCCCAGTGGGCAGAAGGGCACTGAGTGCTCCTGATCACCACTGCCCCTAGTCTGAGGGTCCGGTAAGAAAGGGGAATATGTGTTGACAGAGGCAGTGATGAAAGAACTATTTTTGTGCTAATGGCATCCTTTTCCAGCAATATAATAAACCAGATTTTGTAATTGGTGAAGGTAGGTACACAAATTGTGGGAAAGGTAAGTTCTATTTCAACCCTCCACAGGAAGACTGTGATTTTGTGGCCAGTGATTACAGACGCCTGATGAACCGCAAACATCCAAGCAATGGATGCATAAAGGATTATATTTTAATACATGATCAGTAGAGCTGTCACACTTGTAGGATGGGGAGATGAGATTATTTCCCTTTCCGTGTATAGTTCAGTCTATAAAAGTCCTTTTATTTTGGCCTTGTGCAAGGCTCAGGGGACATGAGAAGGAGCCAGGGAATTACACGTTTCATTTTTCTCAGTTTCTAGTGGTGTTTGGCAAACTGGCAGAATGCTGCTGTGAGGCAGCTGGCTTAGAGGTGCTTTCCAAAAGACATCCCTAGTATTACGGCAAGAGTTAAATGGAAGGAGGCACAGCTGTGAAACTCAATTGCACGTGGACACTGTGTGCTTCTGACCAGGAGACGATGCAAGAGACATGACCCTGATGTATCTTGTAAAGTAGGAAAGTCAGAATTAGTTATTTGTAGTAGGTGGCAATGAGCCACGATTTATCTTCCCTATCTTTCTTTGTATGACATTGTCTAAGCAAATTAGTAGCAATCATTGTAAATGGCTTTTTGCAAGAAATGCAATGCATTATTATTAAAAATGAAAATGTTGTTAAGAGTAAACCCATCGCTGCGTTAGTATTTGCACTGACAATATGTGCAGTGGCTGCTAAGAAACTTGCCATCTAGTTGCAGACGTACTCTGGGAGACTTGGAAGAAGGGGAGCGCAGTCGTTAACAGCTCTTGATCTGCTATTCATATCTCTGTGAAAGAGTGAAAAGGATGGGGAAGGGAGAGGAGGGAGCCAAGTGAGTTAGAGTATGAAAAAGAGTACTGTTGAATATTTTCAGAAATGCTTGTATCCCCACAGCGAGGTATGGAAAGCTAGCGTCAGAAATGTTTCCAAATCTGTTATTCCTGACCTGTGCAGGTGAAGATCTTGCTCCAGGATTGTCCAAACTTTTGTCTTTTGTGACCACAGAATTTAGTTGGTAAGTACAGACTCCGCATACAGAGTTTACAAGAGGTGTAACCTGCTAATAAACTCTCCAGGCCAATATACCCAGAACTGCCGTTCTGGGAAGGAGCAGGTTTAAACAGATGTAGCTGGTTGGTTGTGTGGCTTCTCGCAGGGCTATCGGCACAGAAGTCAACTTATGATGTGAGAGTGTCTTTGCAGCGGGTGATACAGTGTCAGTCAGCGTTGTTGGCCATGCTGATGAAACGGATGCGTATTTGCGTTTTTTGTATGTGTTACTTGGCTTTTCAGCATGAGAAAGAACATTATTCAGTGTTGACTGAGGAATATCTTGGGCTTTTTTGCACCTTTAAAATAATACGTGTGGTCACAAGTCATTGAGATCACCACCGCTGTTGACTGATTGGACTTGCTAAATGTGAATTCCTAGTTTTTGTGAAGTAATGCTGGGTTTCCTGCGGTGTGGTAGCCAGATGCCAGGCCTGTTGCTTTATGGAGAGTGGAAAAGTAGGATGTTCAGAAAAGTCAAATACTGTTAGAAATGGGCTGATTGTATTTGGAGCACCATGAAAGCCAGAGGACATTCTGTTCAGGGGTAGTGACTCAAACGTTAGGGAGATTTTTAAAAAATGTATGTTCTAAAAATGCCTTTCAGAGCTGTGGTTTGGGAGGAAATATATCTATTTATTTATTCACTCATTAAATTGTCTTTTTTGGCAATAACTGCCGCAATAACTAGGCATTTTAGTTTACAGGCTGTGTTTTTCTTGGTAGTGGTTTTCCGTTTTGTTTTGCTTGCTTATTTGTTTTCTACGTACTGTAGGCAACCAGTATTGGCGTCCATAGTAGAAATGGTTCTGGGCGTTGGGATCATGGAGCTCAAGTTCCCATGCATCATTTACAAATACATACATTTCCCTTTTAAGGTGCTTTGCCAGCAAATCCTGTGGCTGAGTAAAATAGAAAACAATTTGAATCAGCAATACAGTGAGACTAGCTGAACTCTGAAGAAAAGAAATGAGGCTTTTTGTACTCCGGAGCCTGCCAAATCACTGCGTGCTGCTGACAAGTGAGGCACAGTGGGCCAAGGCAGGAGCAGCCCGCGCGCCGCTCGCGTGGCCCAGGCGCAAAACAGATTTCCAGATCTTCCATGGAGGCAGGAGGCTCTGCGATAAATCTGGGTCCCCTTAAAGTCAGCCGCAGAACTCCTGTCTCTGAGATAAATGCAGAGTCGACCTCTAGTTTTTAAAAGGAAGAAGGCTTTCAAAAAGCGTGAGAGTCCAAAGGAAAGCACGCCTCGTGCTTTCTGTTGATTTTGTGCCTCATCTTTCTGGCCTTTCTAATCACTCTCAATTTAGCATTTAGACTTCAGGGCTGAATCTAGAATAATAAACATAGATATATTGCTCTTTAGGCTATGTGGCCTTTGATTACTCTTTTGCTATCTGCTGTAGCATTCCTGTAAACCCAGAGAACTGCTTTTTTCCGACTATTATTGCATTGATTTTCTTACTGACGAGATTGCCCGTGGATTGGCTTTTCGGTATCTCATCTGCCTGAGAGTACCCCCGCGAACCACCTCCTTTGTTGCTTGTCTGAGTTTACTGGTACGTCCAGAAATTGCCCGATTAGGGTTGTGCTGTATATATTTCTTGTCTTAGATCACATTGTTTTACAGTTAAATCTTTCAACACTGCTCTGTTTTTAAATAATGTTTTCCCTAACACTGCAAATTGTGCAGAAAGGCGTAGACAGATGGCCACTGATTTGTGTTGTGGGAGGATCTTTGGTCAGCAAGCCTTAATACACAAAGCAGGATTTTTATGATGAAGTATTGAGAAACCCTTGCAAAAACCTCAACTATGCAGAAATATCTAAATCTGTCCTTGATAATGCTGTAAAGGTCAGTGTCAGCTAGTTTGGCTCATAAGGGCCCATTGCGTATGGAAGAGCTGCTCAGTACTCTGCTTAATATGTACAGTCAGGTTTTCTCACACGTTTCACACACTGCTTACTGTCTTTTGGGTTTCTCTTCAGGTTCAAAAATTAAATTGTAGATACAGCAACAAACAAGTTGTGTGTTTCTTTCTAAGCTTTCTTGAGGTGCATCAGACCTGGGAAGCTTTCATGGGAGGTATACACCAGGCATTAGCTGTGCATGGAAGTCACTATTTTATCAACCCTGTAAAAAGGTTTGGAAGGTTTTTTTTAACAAGAACCAAAGCTTTTTCCTAGAAATGTGTTAAATCTGATAATACGTTCGATTTCTTAAAATATAAATATGTTTTACTGAAAAAAGAAAAGAACGTTTGACCTCCCTCAGAAGATAAGGTATATTTTTTTTCATGCTGGAATTACCTTTTGTTTCACTTTTTTTCAAATAAACATAGTATTAAAAAACATGTTTGGTTATCTGGAAGCACACAACAAAATCCCAGCTTTCCAATCAAAACTAAAGAGAAATTCAAGCTAAACATCCATTTTTGTTTCCCTTGTTAATGTTATGTTCACATGCAAGGTAAAGTACAAAAAAATAAAAAGAACTATTTTGTTTGAAAAGTTAAACTGCAATATTTTTAAAGAAAAGGAATAAATATATTTTATCCTGAATTTAAAAAGCATACATTTCTGTGCAAATTCAAATAGTTTTTAAATTGAAATTTCGAATTAAAACCCAAAATTTTACCTGAAAATTCCTTTTTCACTGCTGCACTAGGAGCAGTATAATGTAGGGATGATTCCTGGTCAGTAGTATCTTGATTTATTGGATTTCACATTGTTTTTATTATGGATTATTTTCAGCGCTAAGATTCATTTAGGGCTAACATGAGAACAGTAATTATATAAACAAATTCTGCAAAACAAGCATATTGTCAGCTTTCACACTACATAATTTAAAACAGTATTTTCTCATATTACATGAGAAATGGATGGTAGTAGGTGGTTTTTCTGATCGTATAAAATGATTCTGCATGTGTCCTCTTTTTTCATTTGCTACATCGTGGTTTTGAGGAGAAACACGTAAAATTTGATAATATAAAATTAATCTACTGTTTAAGTAAAATCAGCGGGAATCTGGCTGTAAGCAGTAAGAAGCCGTGTAAGGCAGCAGCCCTTGCACCTCCCTGGGGCTCCTGGCCTCCACGCTCCTGGGTGCAACGTGGACGCAAACACGTGGTCGCAAGCGTGGACGCAAACACGTCCGCTTTGGATGTTGCTTAGGGGGCTGCTTGCCTTCTTTGCAAGGGGTTGTGCTAATCAGCTGGTTTGTGTTCCATTTTCTCTGTTCTGCAGCGGTGTGAATGGGTGGTGATGCCTCTGTTCTCCCCTCTTTTATATGCGCTTTGAAAGTAGGGGCTTTTTTGCTAGTTTAATGTGGTTAGAGATTTTGGAAATGTCTTTTCCTGGGCTGTGCTCACCCCAACCAAAATAAGATTTCCGCTTTCCCGCTGAACTCCATACATGCACAACAGTTACAGTTACCTTAGTTTCTTTCACTTTTTCCACTGGTGCATATTTTCACTGGTGCATGGGAAAAGAAGTAGCCCCTCCCCAAACCAGAGTCATATGGTGGCATTCCCAAAAGTATGTCATAGGCCTCTTTTAGATACAGGTTCATGCTTAGGACTCCTGGCTAATAGCTGCACCTTTGCGGACTTGAAATGTGTTACGTAGATTGAGCAAAGAAGCCCCTTGGTCATGGGACTGTTTTTCATTAAATTCTTTCTTTAACTGACTTTCAGAAGTTATTGGCAGGGCTTTGTCTTGTCAGAATAGACCTTTATTTCGGGGTAATAGAGATGAGGGTACATTAACAATGAAGACTATGAAGAGGGGGTTACATTTAAGGATTTATATTCATCTGCATGTCAGATTAAGATCCTGTGCTATTCCTCACGTGAAATAAAAACAGATAGCAGTTTTGAGAGCTGTGAGCTTTTCTAATGGATTTCTATGCGGAATTTCAGTGAAATATTATCAGACGAAAGTGCCCCTCCCATGCATTAATATCCTTTTGCATTTGGAACAGATATAAAAATAGATACCACGTTGTACGTGCAAACAATGTGGCCGTGTTCATGTAGATTTTTGTTTCCAAAAAGTTAAAGGTCATTCTAGCTCAAAAGGAAATAAAGTTTGCAATTGTTAAGACGAAGGTGGAACGTCTATCCCTAATTCCCTTGGGTAATTGTACTTCATATCCTCTTGCAGCAGTCGCTGCAGGTTCGGATCCTCGTGCCTCACCCCAAGAGCCCAACTCCAGCGTGCAAAGTGTGATTCAGCACGTCACCAGCACTGCGGCTGCCTTAGTCTCAGGCTATGAGAATTGATGAGGGTACAAGATTCACTCGAGCAATCATCGGAAATCCCTCCGGCTGCAGGTCCCCCGGCAGTGCCAGCTACATAACGCTGAGCTACAAACTGCTAGGTGCAACTGCTGCCCTAGAGGCATCCAGGCTCCCCTTGCAGCAGTGGGACAGAGCCGTTGGCGCCGTTCCGGCTCCTCAGCCACAGCCATGAGCCCCTTTCCTCTATGCTGGGTGGCCAGGCTCTTGCAACCACCCTCAGTCCTCCCATTATCCTCCTGCCCACGATCTCCGTCTTCATCAGGATGGAAGAAGAGTACCAAGGTGGCTCTCCTGCTCTTCCTCGCTCCTTCCCACTCGGGTTGCTCCACTGTTTTTGCCCCGTCTTGCTCCCCATTCAGCCTCATCACCCCTGGGGAGAGTTTCCAGAGGAAGTATTTTGAGGAAACTTTTAGTGTGTTCTTGTGCAACACTTCATTAAGGAAGCAAAATTTCTGTGAAGGAAGTGAATTTTCAGCTCTTGCATTTCACATTGAAAAGAATGATTAAATCATGAAAATAATTTTCAGCTGGAGGGTAGTGGAATGAGCTGCTAACGTAAATTAGGCTTCACAGTATTTCAAGGAAAGTTTAGCTTTCACTCGTAAAACTTGCTACTTAGAAAAGGAAAAAAAAATATTCCCACATCACCAAATATGAGTGACTGTAGAGTATATAAACATGGCTGAGGTGTTTTTGGGTTATGAGCTGATGATAGTAAGAGATTATTGTGACCTTGGTACTGAACGAGATCCAGATTTAAATTGTCAATGAATCACTTTTTCACAATATTACAAGCCTGTTCCCCAAAACTTCCTTGATGTGTTATTAATCTCTGCTTTGACAGTTTTTCGTCTCAGCTAAGGTTATTGATTAAGAATAGAACAAATATCTTAAAGCTATCTCATGACTCAGTTATTTTTTCTGAATTGATCTTGCTTGGTCGGATAACTTTTTGTTTCCTTGGTATATATGATCTTGGGAGGAGGTATGCTAGAATGACTGTTTAGAAGAGGAGTATGTCAAGTGAGCCGTCACCAAATATTGAGGAAAAATGAATGCTAGACTGGTAAGCCCAAATATACAGAGCAGAAACCTCATGGTAATTATTCTCTTCCAGTGCAGCACGGCACATATCTGGAACGGAAAAGGATTTAACGGAATTGTTCATGCCAAGATTGCAAAATATCATTTATTTTTTAAATTCGTTGGTTGGGGGGCCATTCAAAAGCAAATGCATTTTGACAAAAAACGTTCAACCGTTTTTTATATATTTATGTGTAGTAAAAGGTGAAAATTTTAAACTAATTATTAAATAGAAAGCATTCTCTCATCTCTAATAACATATTGTAAAAATAGAGCACGTTATTACAGAAGACATAAATATCTGGTGGCCATGATGTCCCTGTAGCTGAAAGGGCTTCATTACAATTGGTTTAATACTAGATGTTACAATTTCCTGTCTATTTATGATTTGAACATTTTATTACTTTAGCCTAAATGGTAAAAAAGTAAATAAATCTGCAGTCAGCGTCAGCTGCTGCAGACTGAAAGGCTCTGGTCCAGCCGGCGGTTCTGAAAATATCTTCGCAGCTGGACTGCAGGATTGTTGTGCTAATACAGGTTAAGGGTGAATAAACTCTTCGCATGTCACCAACTAACTACGTATTGCTGCAGAGGACCCTTGTTCCCAAACAGAGGTTTTGCAAAAGAGCTTCTGTTTGCCGTTTTTCTTGTGATACTGCTGCAGGGCCTTTCACTGCTATTCAGTGCTCCTGTGTTTACTTACAGCCTGACAGACACTTTTTTAACTTTCAAGAGGAGGTGCCAAAGTCCGACTGCCTTCTGGATGGTCCTAGTTTCTCAGTGTTTTACCCGATTTTTTTATTTTGTTTTATCTTTAAGGAAAACATGATTAAGCCACATTGGCCAGTCAGGAAATAGAAATGTATGCAGCCTCTACAAAAATCACATCTTTTCGATGAGAAAAGAATGGGCTTTGGTTTGCAGGCTTTCAGTTCAATTGTCCTCCAAGAACTAGATGTTTTGGAGAAAAATAAAATACTTAACAAGACTTACTAACCTGCCAGTATTTATATGAATTCAAATTCTGTATTCGGGGAGAAAAAGAGTATCAGTTCATTTTCAATGTACTTGATATTGAATGAACCCTTCTGTACTGAAAGAGACCAAGGAATAAAAGAAAATCTTTTCCTCTCTTTCGCTTGCTCCCTCTTTAGGACAGTAAGAGACTGCAGGGGGAGAATGTCTCATAAAACACTTCTTAAATCTGCACAGAAGCAGCATAAAGTATTTAAAACATCCATATGCTGAAAATTATTTATATCCAACTGTATAAAGTGGAAAAACAATATAACAGCGCTTCTCGATCTGCTGTTAAAAGGCATCACTGCAAAGGTTTCCACCCCTGCCCAGGTCTGGGGCAGCAGCTGAATGTGGGTCTAACCGTACCACTGTAGTAGTCCCAGGGGACTGCTCAGATGTTGATGTTTAAGCACCTGCCCAAGTGCTTGTGGTAGTAGGATGCACGTGGTATATTGTAGTACTGCAGCACAGGAGAGTGATGTATTGGTGTCAGGAGACCTGGGAAGACTCACTGTGCTGCCAGCTTCTTCCTGAGTTTCCTAAACCTCGGAAGGCAGGAAGAGGATGGCCCGGGAAACCCGTGTCTCCAGCAAGCCCATACAGCACCTTCTTGCCACTTACAGTTCGGTGCACAATTGCCTTATCACAGGGAAGAAGTATTTTTATAAAAGTGTTTCATTTAAGGTGAAACTGTAGCCCCAGCAGACATGTAGCATTATTGAAGAGTGTGAGATCTGTGGCAGAGAGAGAACTTTATCACCAAGAGAACATTTGATTTAATGTTTCCTTGTCATTCATTATTTCTTATCATTCCCGTCTTTAGCAGAACGTACCATTTTTTAAATTCTCCAAGACCACATGCACCAGGCTGACAGTTGTACGCCGTGTATTTATGCAGCCAGAAGAAAGTCAGCAAGGAAAGATGTCCTTGAGATAACAATCCAAGATCCTGCTCCCTGAGTGTGGCCCTCGTGTCCGTTTGCAGCGCCCTGTCGGTTTGTCCCTGAAACAAGGAGGATGGCATGGGGAGAAAGAGCAGCCTATTTTGCATCCACTCACATCCCTTATGGAGAGGGGGCTTTGCTACACGGTACTGCCGTTTCCCTAGTGGAGTGGAGGTACAGAGCAACCAGCCCTCCGTCCATACGAGGTGAAGCTCCCAGGCTGAAAACCGCTGCTCCTGCAGGGGGTTATTCACCACCGGCACTGAGCCCAGCTCAGTGGAATTACACGTGTGAATAACCTCCATGTGAATAACCTCTCACTGATACCAATGAGAGACATACTTGTTTGTACCCCATCCTGTACTTTTAGTTGGGAGTTTTAACTGGAAAAGAGGTACAGGATTTGCGTGATTTGTAACTGGATGGAAATTACCATGGTAACCACCGCACTTCTTGCGCTCAGGGCTTTTTCCTGGATTCTTCAAGAAGCTGTGTCTGTGTTTATTTATGCAGTTCAAAGTGAAGTTTTGTTAAGCCAGTAGCTTTTTTTTGGTTTTATTGTGTCATTTCCTTTTCTTACCACTATCCCTTTTAGCTCTGCATTTTTTTTCCTTTCCAGATACGATTGTAGTTTTGCAGTGTGGGCCCTTACTGTAACCAAAACCCCTTTGGAATTACAACAACAATCATAACCTTTCCTTTATAGTGACTCTTTGTTGACACAGAAAGAGTAAAGAATCAGTGAAATAATTGTCATCATTTAGCTTACTTATTTCACTGGAGAATTCGGACATTTACAGTGTACCAGGTCAAAGTGCTCTCTCAGTCTCATGAAAAAAATAATTATTAAATGAATCTGTCTTTGGGCTTGGACTGATTTGCTGTAGCATGCAGAGTAGCCTTATGTCTTTCGGGCGTTGGTGCTGCTGATTTTAATGCTAAGTCAGCATTCGTCTACTTTTTGGTCCCTGATTTAGTTTCATCCAAGGTCAACCAGAACAATGGACTCAAACTCAGGAATGCATTTAGGAGAGTATTAAGTATTCCTACATATTAGATACTGAAGTGTCTGTGAGGAAGCTGCCTTAATTAAGACCTGGAAGCTACTAAGTGGACCCCAGGGAATAAACAGCTAACATATTTTGTTGTGAAAACTGTGGTCAGATGAATTTTCTTTAGGTGCTCTTTAGGTGCTGTGGAGACTGGTAATATTTGGTTCCTTGACTGTTGCAGTGTCTTCAAACAGAATTGCTCAGGGACCTCTGGAGATGACCTAGTCCAGGCACCGTCTTAAAGTAAGGCTCACTTCAGAATTTGGTCAGGTTGCTCAGGGCCTTGTCCCATTGAGTTTTGAGTATCTCCAAGGATGGTGATCCACTCTGAACTCTTTGGGAGTCGACACCGGCAGTGAAGTCACCCACCCCTCAGCCTTCCTTTCTCGAAGCCAAACCACCTCGGTTCCCTCGGCCCCTCCTCGCACGCCATTTGCAGCCCCTGACCATCTTCATGATCCTCCAGTGGATCACAGCACTTGGTCAATGTCTCTCTTATATTAGGGGTTCGGAGCTGGACCCAGTGTTACAGATGCTGAGGTGACTCAAGGCCAGTTAGATATAGGGCACTTACATTGCTTTTTATCTCAGCTGTGCTCCTTCCAGGCCAGGGTTTAAAATACCTTGTCAGAGGGAGAATGGGAAAACGTGAAGGTTTCTGTGTTATACCCCATCTTTTAAAAAGATGGAGGGAATCAAAGGAACATTGTGTAAGGACACATCTGCCTGGCTCAGTGCAAAAGTCGGTGTGGGAATCAAAGTACTCCCGGTGGGTTAATGTGCTTGCTCTGCGTCAGTGACTGAGCTGGGGTGCAGTGTCATCTCTGCATGGCCCTGCCTGTGTCGTGTAGGCATGTCCTGAGGAGGAGAGGAAACAAATGGCATTACTGCTCTAGGAACGAGAAGTTTTTCTTTTAATTTAGACTAGGTACTGCTGCTCCAAAACGCAGTCGTGCTTTCTGAGAGTAGGGGTAGAAACTCCACTATCTTTATTAAAGAACACTTGCCATGTTAGGAGAAGTATGCTTATTTTTCAAAGAACCTAGAAAGCGAAGAGCCTTTTATTTTCTCTGTCCTGTTTGTGCAGTGGTCACTGTGCAAGTGTTGGTAATTACTTGCTGAAAGTAATGAACTTCACAGTATTGTGGGGACCATACATTAAATTCAAATGGCAAACAATATTTTAATGACAATAATCCTAGGTATTATCTAGTTGCCTTCAAGGCAAAAGAAGGATTTCCATCGACTTCCCTTGAGGGTTTTATGTGATGAGTGTCTGCTGTTATTGTATTCCCTTGACAGTTATTTTTTTAGGAAGTAATAAAGTTTTAGCTAAGAAATGCCAGATTCCTTTATATTCTTCCATCAGGGACACTTCGTGTGCATTAATGATAAATCTAAAGTAGAGAAATAGAAAAGAGAGCAAATTGGATTGTTAAACAAAGGTTGTTTTAGCTGTTTTTGTGCTATCAGAAATATGCAGACATGTCTGCAAAACTCCACTGAAGTTCAACAAGTAATTAAGCTTACCTACTCAACCGTAGGATGCTATTATTAGCAAAGCATTTAATTAGCTGCCCATTGCGACAGAGTGGAAAAACAAATACCTTGTCTAGCGTTTCCCAAGTGGTCTGTGTGTAGTTCACAGAGCAGCACTAAATTTATCATGTGTCCCATAGACACTGAATAAGTTCCTGATAGAAAAAGCTTTATGCTAAGTTTAACTGTGTATTATTATTACTTTCTAATAGTGCAGCCTAAAAAAACCCCGGCTTTAAAAAGAGAGGGTCAAAAAACCACCCTGAGAAGATGCAAAAATAATATAAACCAATCCATAATTCAGGACACTTTAAATTGTCCATGTGTCAATATTGTTGCTGCTTCTGCTCCAACACAGCTAATGCATCAGAGAGCTTCATAAATGTCTGTTGTGCCACATCCTCAGGAGATTAGGGCAATACAGGATTGAAATAACACGTATGGCAAGGAGGACTGATGGAGAGACTGATATAGCCAGATACTGACTTCAGCCCGTCTGAGGAACGTGCTCTTGGCTCCTAACAGTGCACGAAGGGACGAGGTACCCAGCTCCTCGAACAGTGCTTGGCACTTTGCAGCACTGGCTCTTCACCTACCACTTGAAGCCTATTGCTCCAAATCAGGCAAGCACATGAGTCTAGACTATATCTTCACCGTTGCCTTCTTCAGTTGGATGAAAAGGTGTGTATCACTGGAGACGGGTGTATTGCTGCTCCTATCGCAAAGGTAGCAATCCTCCCCCGCAATGGGAAGATCCTGTCCCCTGGGTTTCACTGCACCACTCTCAGTATATTCAGTTTTGCTATGTCTGTCTCGCATATCGAGGAGGAAATCTCTGCCGATGGGAGTGTTAGACTGGCGGGTGTCCCAGCGTAGCAAGCCGGAAGCCCATTATTAGAAGGCTGAGAATTACTGACCCAGATTATGACCTCTCCAGGACGGGGAGTAACTGCATGCATGTATTTGTCAGCACCTAGCAAACAGCAACCAAAAATAAAACCAAAGCATCAGCAATAGTAGCCCACAAGTATAAGATTTTTAAAGACGGATAAAAATGTTTATTTTCATAGTCTTTCTCAGTAAACCAAAGTAAGTGGCTGAATATAAATTTCAGATATAAATAATCTTCTTTTCTTCAATAATACAATAACATTGTCTGTAGGAGAAAATATGAAAACTGAGTCATTAGAGAAAGCATTTTGCAGCGCATTTAGATCCGATGTCGCTTACTGTGGAGTTTAAATTTGTTTAATTCACGTAGATGTATGGACAGGACACAAGAGTACCAGAAAAAATACAAGCATACATTTACTGTTAGTTACACTGCTTATTCATGCATACTTCTGCTAAACTCTTGGTACCATACAATTAATTTCAGATTCTTTTTGTGTGTCCCTAATCAAATATTCATGGTTATATTCTCACACGCATCATGTTCTCTCTGGTAAAGAAATGATTCTGAAGCCTACCTTGAGGTAAACATGGAGAATAAGGCGTATGTTGAGCTCAAACTTTGGTCTTGTTTATGCACATGTGGACCCGTAGCAACAGTGACAACCAGATATGTATATGAAAATCAAAGGCCAGATGCTGCCTTAGGCAAAACAGTAGCAAGGTGAACCTATAGACTTTCCGGTACTGAGACACATAAAAATAAGAACATGCCTAATCCTCTTTTATCACTTAAAATAAGGAAAGGGAAAATGCCATTTATCCAAAAGAACAGCTAGAAGAAAGCATCCCAGTCTAGATGCAGTTCAGCTGCAAGTTTTGTACATTGGGTTCGAAGTAGAGTAGCACTGAATTTAGAGTAGCACTGAGTTCCCAAAAGAAGAGCTGGTCTTTGGTAAGATATTGCGTAAGCTTTCACTCTTCATTCCTATTTGGGGAAGAAGTGCAATAGCAGCTATCTTAAGATAGAGTGCAAACATTTAGTTCTACTTCTTTCCTTATTAAGAAATAATAAATAATTAGTCATTTCATTTCATATGACTAATACTATTACTTTTCACAGTAATAATACTGTTAAAAGGTATGAATATGATCGGGATTTTTTTGTGAATGGGATAGAAAAACATACTTTGGTGTACATCAAAGCAACGTCAGAAGGTATTTCTGTGTTTGAGTGTCAGCCATTATTAAAAAAAGAATTCATAAAATGTCAGCCTTTTTTAGTTCGCTAACTAACTTTGCCCATGTTGGGTGCTTAACTTTTACTCTCACAATCATTGTGACGTTTCATATTGTGTTCGTATATAGGTTGCTTCTGTAAAAGGAAGTGAATTTGTTAGTGCTGTTCATTATTTATGCAGCACCATAAGCCGAAAGAAGTAAAACTGACAAGAGCCAACCTCAACTTCCTTTCAGTTTGTAGGGGATGATGTTTCATTATTTCCCCCCGTGTTTGAAGTGTCAGGTTTCTGAAATATCTTTTTAATGATATAGATGAAAAAAAGCAGAGGAGGGAGGCACTGTGCAGTACCGGGGGGGGAATAAAAGACGTTGTGAGGCCAGGCTCTCACGGGAGCGGTGGCAGCAGCAGCTCTGCGCGGGGAGGCGAGCGAGGTGGGTCCCTCTGCGCCTTGCTGCTGTCCCTGGGTCAGCAGCCGGGCAGCAGCTCCTCTCCTCGTCAATGAACCAGCTGCTACGGCAGATGATCGTGCTGAATTTCAGGTCATTTGATAACTAGGCCAGGCAGCCGTATTTTGCAGTTCAGCTTGGGTGACACGTAGACTGAGCGCTTCATCAGCACAATGTAGCATTGCTCACGTTTCCCCGCTGCTCAGCTGCGTTTGGTTGGGTTGGGGGTGGCGAAGGGCGGTGCAACCAGGTCCTGTCCTCGAGGGACTAGCAAACACTGTCCATCCCCTGCTTGTGCTTGGTCGGCTCTTCTGCATGCGAGAAAAGTGCAGGGCATGGTTAACTTTCCAGCTTCTTATTTAGTAACGGCTCTTCTTGAGGCTATCACTTAGAAAATCTGCCAGCTGTCTGCAGGCTTGGTAGGCTCTGCATCGTCATGTCTGCTGTTTTGTAAGTGTGAAGTGTGGCGCTGCTTTCCACCGTTGCAGGGGAATGCTTGCACCCTTGTCAGGGAGCAACAGCAAAAGTCTTCTCATTCCTTCAGTGTCTTGGGAATAGGCAAGAGGGGCCACGGTGGGAGTGGGAGGCTCCTCTTGGACTCCCCATAAGTATCTTAACAGGAGGAGCACAACCCTGATCTTTGCTCAGTCTGTTCAGGAGAAAAGCGGTGAAGCTTGCTTAGGCTTGGGGGGAAGGATAAATCGAAAATTCTGGGGAAAACAGCTGGAAATATCATGGTAATTTTCTCAGCTTGGCAGGCTTGTTAATTTTAATGGATTCCCAGAAGAGTCAAGCTTATCCTTGGGGTAAAGAAATTGACAACTAAACATGCTAGATTCCTAGATTTTTACAGCCAGAAGGGATCATCTACTCTAACCTCCTCGTATAACACAGACCTAAGGCGTTTTGCCCGCAAATTCTTGACCAAGTACATAACGCCCTGTTTGTGCTAGAACGTAGTCTTGAGAAAGCCATCCGCAATCATGGTTTAAAAACTGCGTGTGATAAAGAATATAACACTTCCCCAGTGAAGTTTTTCCAGTTGCTTACTGTCAGTGATAAAAGCTTCGTGTAATGTCCAGAATTTGCCTCATGTCAGCTCCTAGCCACTCAACTTGTGCCTGCCTCTGCAAAATAAAAGTCCCTTTATGTCCTTGCTGATTGTGTGCTGTGATCCAGCCAGGCCACGCTCGTTTGGGCGTGCCAACCAGTGCTGTCGGCACGGTCAGATTGAGCTGAGCTCCTCTGCCCCGACGCTGGGCTGGGTCCCATCAGGAGGCAGGTCGGAGGACAGCTGTGTTATCACATCCAAAGAGATACACCTTGCCTCTGAGGGTGCCTGTCTCACTGATGCTGAGGCATGGACTCCAGACTGGACTGTCCATTTGCATCAAAGTAGGGGCAGGATGTGGCCAGTCCACTCCACTTCTAGGCAGATAGGCTCAGAGCAGGGCTAAAAGAGCAAGCTTGGGAACTGAAGCAACACTGGCACACGAAAGGTTGGAATAAAGGTAGCACTACAACAGATTTCAAGAAATGGCTTTGATGAGCCATTTTGGTGTGAATAAGGCTGCGTTTCATGTCTTTTAGAAGGCTGTATCTACTCTCTCTCCCTCCAGGCTTCTCTTCATAATGTGCTGAAAAGCATCCACAGTTTCAAATGGTAAAAACTTAAGCAGAAGAAGAAAAAGCAGGGCAGTAGTTACTTGGACGGAGAATAGACCACTGAATACGCCCGTTATATTTGACATGGCAGCTAAAACTTGTTCTCTGCATTTCAGAGTGAATGCATCCTTTAAGGCAAAGCATCTATTTTTAACTCTCTTTCTGGGAAGTCCATTTTCCCTGTGGTGGTAGGGAAGATAGGTACACTTTGTCACAGTTATCTTTCACAATCATTTACCAGCCTCCTTTCAGTAAGGAAAGCCAGGCAACCGGATGGAAAGTTGGTCACCAAGGCCAAATGATAAATCTCCTTTCATCCTTCCAGAGACTAACTGGGACAGGGAGAGGGGGGAGAGGGACAATCCTGGTTGATTGAGAGGGAGATGTCCCTTTGTAAAAAAGGTAAGGCAAAGCCAAAAGCGTACTTGTTTGTAAATGCTAAGAGTATTTATTTATTTCAGTTAAGTATTTGCTCACAGTGGGTCTTGCAAGGCCGTCCAAGAGTGGTGCACCCAGTCATGAGTCACAAGCAGCAGGGAGAATGATAAGCCAAGATGCAGAATGGTATTCAGGTTTCTAAACCCTCCCTGTATCTATGGGTACTTTGGTAGAGCTTGTGGATTAGTCTCTTAGGATAAGATTTCGTCATAACTAAATGTACAGGACAGAAAGATAAGCATTAGTCTAAGCTGGGCTCCTCCTGTAATCAAAGAGACACAGCACTACCAGAGAAGGATTAATCCTTTTTTAAGACAGCTGTTGATTACTGGGGAAGCTTGAGGAGACCGATGACCACGTCAGTGAGAAGTATGCAAAGCTGAAATATTTTTGAATTGCACTTGCTAGCTTCTGTGGAGGAGTTAGGAAAGGTTGAGGCTTTTCCTTGTACTCAGAGAAGAGGTTCAGGCTTTCTGTGTCATCTGAAAAATGGGTCGGAGTCTCCCCCAAAATGCCTGTTTTTATCTTGGAGAACAGATTGCACTTTCTCAACATTTTCCTATGAATCATAATCAGTTTGAAGGTTTAAATTAATTAAAGTTGAGCCCTCTGAGAAATAACAAAAACATGCCAGCACTTTCTTTGTACCAAATCACCGTAATAGCTGTGTAGCACAGACTTCAAACTTTCCAGTCAGTTAAATTAATTTAAATTGTTGTGCAGAAGACACTTTAGAAAACAATACATTGTAAGCAAGGTATGTTACTAGTGACTCTTACTTAACTGTTACTGTACTGCTGCCTACAGACAGGTAACAGCTTAGGTAACTTGTAAGTGGGGCCAGTCTGTCTTCAGAAATGACATACCAAACTTCATCTTTCCTATACAGCTATTTTGCCCCTAGCAGTACCATGCAAGGAAAAGATAATGTGAAGTGCAAGCATGGCTTTTACAAATCAGTTTAATTTAGTACCACAAACACTAACATGATTTACTCATAGCATATTGTTAGAGAATGGCATCACTGCAAGACACTTCAGCACAGATAAATTTCTCATAGCTATAATCTTTACTTTGAGTTGACTGGGGTTTTCTGGTCACAGTCTGTGACGCTCGCATCTGCCTGGAATGCTTTTTGCTCTCTTTTTATTGGTAGAAACTTTCAGTCTTGCATCATATTTAAAATAGTCTGTACCTGGAAGTTATTAGGTCCACTTCTGCAGGCCCCTGAATCCTTGCTGTCCATGGAAGAAAAGAAGATCAAATACTGTATTCCTAGGCAGTTCTCACTCCCTTGTGCCCCATATTTCAGGCAGCATGGAAATCCAGGAGAGGGTCCCTTGACTTCACTGAGGAGTACTGGCTCGGTGCTGGCTCAGCCAATGTCTCCCTGTGAAGGGAGCAGCTCCAGGGGGACAAAAAGTGGGGAGGGGCACAGTGCTTTCTTCCACATCTTAAATCAACTCCATGCAATCTTACTCCAACCGGATTGCTACAGTATGTGAATGCAGCGTCTCTAGAGACTTAACAGCCATCTTGTGAACGTGATATATGGTTGGAAAACACTTTGACTTTCCTCGGTATGGTCACCAGAAGTCTTTTGGAAGTGATGAGGGAAACAGAGGTCGAGAGCAGAGAAAGGCAACATCAAAAGTTCAGCCTGGTTCAGTGTAACCAGCTTCCAGGGTAAGGCAAAACAGCTGGAACTGATCACTCGATGAAAGAAATTGGTTTCCATCTGCAGGACTGCAGTGGTCTGGGCATTTTTAATGGTATGGCAATGGCTTTTTTAGTATGTTTTGCCCAGCTGAGGAACTTAAAGTTCATCACTCTCCTTCTTTGGAGTTTTTCAGAGCTCTTGAGCGTAGAGACCTTTTCAGAGTGCCAGTGGATAAAGACACTCTTAAAGTCATAAAACCAAGCACTCAGTTCATTTTATTTCAGTTTTGGCGAGGCCTCTGTGCTCTTAGCTGCCAAATGCACTTTTAAGTGACTCCCAAAGCATAGATAATAGGTATTAGGAATAAAAAAGGAAAGCAGCCTTTTCAATTAATGGCAAAATATACCAAAATGGAAATGATATAAATTGTATCAGCTGTGTATTGGCTCCGATGTGCACAGTCTAGATAAAATCGGTAGATGCCCCGACAGATAATTACAGTCATCCTGTAACAGACTTCATGTAGGACAGCCACCTGCCTGGCTGCTGCCACTTGCAGGATCAGAGCTGTCCTTTACTGTCATTGTCGTGGATTGTGGAATTACGCTTTTCCAATTTCTGTTCAAAATAGAGGGATTTTTCTAGCATATCTCCTCACAGAGGACTGCTGCACCAGGTAAACAATGGGTATCATAAGTGGTTTGTCAGCCTTTGCTATAGACTCACCAGTGATTTATATTTGTCAAAATGCAATTTGCACAGTTGATTTCCTCTTGCAAGGATTATAAAACCAGTTAGCTGAGGGCACGTTTGCCTTCTAGCCAGCTTCTATCGGTTCACTCTCTTAATAGGGTCAAGGTTATTTTTTATACAGGAGTCAGAAATGGTCAATTGAATTGCTACTTAAAATCTTTTTAGGTGCACAACATTTGCAAGCACTGCTAGTTTGGGAATCATCTATCTGGCCACAGGCAAACTGTAGTGAAAGCTCCGTGGATACCTCTGTCAAATAACAGTAGTAAGAAATCGTGAGGTTGCTGGTGCTTTTATGGCTAGTACTGCATGCTGCATGGCAGAGTACCACTTTTAAGTGACTTGCATGCAGCTGGTGGTACATGTACTGCAGCTTAGGGATCCCTGATAGATGTTATAAAACCACTTGGCCACAACGTTTTGGTCACACACAAAAACTAGAACTAGGTTTCGCGCCAAACTTAGACCAGTACTGATAGTGTATAGCATCATAACTTTGTTCATCCAGAACAGGATGGAAAGGTGGTGGCTCACCTCATAATCTCTGGGGCCGTTGCTTTCTAAGGGTCTTCATTATTTTTCTGGGGGCCACAGGCCGTGCTGTTAATTTCCACTTCCGAGAGGTCTCTTTCTTGCTTGTATGATCATAGATCTCTATCTTTCTTTCTGAAAGAGGACTGGATAGTGGGGTATCTGAGTGAACCTGTTCTCAGGCCATACGTGCTCTCCTTTGCACATCACCTAACGCCATGCTCTGCCACTTAGGTGTAGCAGGAGTTACTCAGTCATATAATGAAACCTGCTCTGCAGTCCACTTTGTTTGAATGAGCTATTTGAACCCTAAAATTAACGTTAATTTTAGAGTTAGGCCAAGGAAGAAGTAACACTCCACTCCTCATTTTACTGGTTGAATCGTAGATTTTGTTGGCAAGGTATTTTCTCTGAAGGTGGTAAGCCTGCAGAAGGTTCTGCAAGATTTTGTTAACCCTGTTAGATCAGTCTGAGATTCTCTGAGATGTGTTTTGGTCTTGAAGGGTATTGTTCAGCTTCTTATTAGTCATCAATGTGTTTAGTCCCTTAGCAACCAAAATCCTAGTATATATGAGATAAAGACAATAATAAAGAAAATGCAGGGTAACAGATACTCTTGGCCAAATAACTCATAGAGAGACAAAGAGTTAAATGCCTTCTTATGATCGAATGCAGTTGTACCTCTCTGCCTTTACAAATTGCCTCATTTATTTAGTAAATTCTTTTTAATTGCCTACATTTGGGTAGTAGTGTTTCCTTTTGAAAGGGCAGGTAGGTTCCATTGCTGATACAGGATAAGTCGTAAGTCAGCACTCTGGAGATCAGAGCTGGTATTTCACATCAGCCAGATGCTACCCTTCATTGTGACATACAGGATTTGGAGAGTCTTCAGAACTGGAAAGAGAATGCAATGGTGTGAACATACTTTGTTCTCTAGAAAAACTTTTGGAGTCCTGGTGACGAAACATAGTCTACTATTTTATTATTTTAATATCAATTTTGTTAAGTTAAATTTATTTTGGGCTTTTTTTTAAACCCTCAGAAAGTAATTACGTACGATCTTGGCATTTAGGACTATGAGAATCTGAATTTACAGTCAAGTTCCTGAGCATAGTATTCCAGTTTGCTTATGTGCCTCTAATGGCTTTATAACTCAGCAGGCAGAAAACAATGGGCACATGCAGGTAGAATTTCACCATATGTATGGCATAGTGAAAAAGATAGTTTGCTAGGAACAGAGTTTTTGCTTTCTCAGTTATTAATTAGCTAATACTTGTTTTGCTGCATCTGATAGTGGAGCATACCTAAGAGGTATCAATACTGTACATTTAAAATGGGACATAAATAATTCATAGGAACAAGCATTAGAAAATACATGATAAGCAGCTTGGCTATTAGAATATCTACATATCACTCAAATGCTCTGAGAATGCTTTAAAGAGGTAGGAGGCAGGTACAAAGACAGTTACCCACTCGCTTTTGCTGAATAGGTACCATGAACAAAGAATAGGAGCGGCTCTGTTTGATATATTGCAAGGTAGGTAAGAACTTGCCTCCACCTGGGGTTTCACTTGCACTAACCATACCAAGAGCCTTGTAATTTCTATTCAGCAGCTTCCAGAAATTAGATAAAAGACATACCTGCTAAGTTCAGTGGATCTGAACATTGAGCAATCTAAATCAAAGTAGTTTCGCTGAAGCTCTGGAGAAATAGCCCTTAAACCAGCTATGAATTTGCTTGAGGAGTACAGGATTGGGCTGTGAGAAGTCACCAGTAGACAGAATAATGCAACAGCAAGAAGAAGGGAAAGAAACAGATCAAAGAATATTAAGGAAGAGATGACAGAGAATAAATATTCTACATAGTCTCCTCATACAAAGCGTCCATTAACTTCAACTGGATTTTCTTCTGTGAGACCTGCCATACCTAAATATAGAAAAGAAGGCGATTAGCAGACAAAGTAGAGAGGGAGAAAAGTCTTGGGATCAGAGAAGATCAGGAATGATGGGCTGATGAAAAGAACTGCGAGAGGGTAGATGGGGATTTTAAACCGTACATATTTAATTCTGAATCCAGCATGTTTGCACTTAAATTTTAAACCTAGTGCTCTAAAGTCATCCACGGTGTAACCCCTTGGCTTCAGCAGCTGCCCCACTAGTAAATTTGATCCCCGTGTTCATTTGCGGTCCTTTTTGCCCCAGTGCAAACTAATTTTCTTCTTATTCTTCTCATTCATACTTCTGCATTTATTATAATTACTTGCATGCAGACAAACGTTTTGAGGTCTAATTTGCGGGGAGATGGGGAGCAACTGCAATTTCCTTTCACAGTGTTATTTCAGGACCATTTCTCCTTGTCGAAGTAGCGCCTCAGACGATGAAGTCTGCCATTCAGGCACCTGCCGCGCTCCGGTAGGCGAGGAGGAGCTTACGATTAAATATTGAAGCAGCAGGGCCCACGCTGCCGCCGTAGCAGTGTATAGATTACAGCTGGTGAAACCCGGCCCGTGGTGGGACGGCCGGTAAGTGCAGGGGCATGCGAGAGGTGCCGCGGCGAGGGCTCCGAGGAGGGGGCTGCCCTACTATGGTCAGCAGGGAATGGATTTGTCACTGCTTCTGCCTCTGCCACTGTGACTGCGTGGTCCTGTGCAGGATGTCCTGTAGGTGATGGAGAGGTCCCCGCTGCCTTGCATGCCTGGCCCTTGGGTGCCATGCGCCGCCGGGAGCCGTCCCGGAGAGGTGGGGGGGAGCTCCACGCTCGCGCCGGGGTGTTTTCAGGCGGAAATGTGCTCTGCCGCCATCCGGTTGTTCTGGGAAACTGCTTTGCCATTGTATCTGATCAGTTGGTCGTTCGGCTTTGGCTTGTTTTGAACTCCGGCAGGCAGGCGGTAGGGTGCTGAGGTGGTAATATTTGAAAGAAATGACCCATTAGGTTCAGATGGTGCTGGCATTAGTTAGGGCTCTTAAATCAGGGGAGGTGGTTGCAGCGAGAACATGGCATGATGCAGTCTGGGTCGACGTGTCGAATTGTTTCTGTCTTTACCTCCTAATGAATAACATCTATTCTCATGCAATAGGACAGGTTTTAAAAAACATAAGTATGAACAAGAGTGGCATTTTATACCTCCTGTAGTTATATGGATATTTGCCTGCTTTGTGCCTGATAAAGACCTGCCTGTGCCTCTCAACTCCTGGCAGCTCTTCTGGAAATGAGGAGATGTGGGGTCATGGAGGGCTGAGCCATTAGGCTGTGGAGGATGGGGGATTTGCTGTAGACCTTCATACTTGGTGGGATTTTCACTTCCCTTAAGCAAAGAGCTTGGCTTTTGGTGTTAAGTGTGAACAGGATCGGATCCTATATTTTAGTTCCTTCACGTTTGTTGGGAAGACTTGTGCATGTATTACACAGGAATGCTACCCATTACTAGTGTTGCTTTCTTACATTTTTCCATAAATCCCCAAATGTACTTTCATTTCGTTGCCTTTTCCTATACTGTGTTTCGTAGAAAATACCTTTACCTTCTAGCACTCTGTCCTGATACCGATGTCGACACTAGCTGGCTTTTTCTATTAACTATGTGTACATGCTGCTTCAGTGTAAGCTTGGGGCCCTGGTATTCTTCATACTGTGAAAGTACAAGCTAAAAAACTGTTTTGAGGCGTTTACTGCCTCACTAGAGAGTGGAAAAGGAAGGAAGCACTTGGAAAACGGAGAGACTTGCCTTGCAAGGCTCTGCTGGAGTTGGGCCAAGAGTAGACCACTGGGTTCCAGACCCCTTGGGTAATGCCTGCTCCACTAGACTACACTAAGTATATGTATTTTTCTAATTTAATGTGTCATAAATCTTATTGTTAAACAAAACTTGAGATGATGTTTGAAAAGTCGAGTGTGTAAATATCAGCGGAGTGAACTCCTGTACATGCCGGTAGCTGGAATCTTTCTTCCTGCGGCTTCAGAGATTATCAGAGATTTAAATTTGTCCCACAAAAAGAATTGAATTCCTGCTTTTGACTCAGTATGAGGAACTGTAAATATGAAGTGTGTGTAAACGTGTATATGTGTGTGCTTATTAGCAAATGCACACATATTTGCACTTGACTAAAGGAAGATGTTAGGTATATATTTTATGAGACATGCGTGGGGCTTGAGATGTTGCCCCTTGAAGTCAGTGGGAAGGTGCTCTGCGAGTTCAGTGATGTTCTTTCTGCAAATTTTTCTTTTCTTAACCACACTAGGCCAGTATGTGCCTGCTGCCCTTCTCAGCTCTGACAGGGTCCGGCACATTCTTACTGGAATGAAACAATTCATGTCTCCATTAACATCAAATTCGGGAAAGTGCCTTTGCAACATAAGCAGTATGTTTAGATAAAGGGTACTGAGGGGTACCCCCTCAGCTTCTTTGGAGCATCTGCTGCTTGGGCTCTTGGGTTAGCCAGTCCTCTGTGCAGTGGCAGTGAGGTGACAGCTTCTCGGTATTGTTCATGTTCTTGATTTTAACAAGAGTCTGATGGTATTTGGTGTTTTTCAAGTTCCATTACTGCCTAGAGGCACGACATTGTGGGCTAATGAGATGGGTACTGAAAACTTTCAAACCTGGATGTGCAGGATACTAGGCTTGACACATGTTATGAAAAAGACTGAAAGAAAAGAAGAAAAATGAAGAATTCATGTGTTTGTGAGCTTGTTTAAATATGGTTTTGATTTGATACCTTTTTTTAAGCTGGTCTTATACTTCTGAACTTTACGGATGGCTCTTCCAGTCCTGGCACTGACTGGCATTGTCATCCCACCATCGTCCCTGTATGTGCCTGTGTTTACAAAGCCTTTTTCCTCCAGGAAAAAAAAAAAAACTCCCATAGCCCTCTGTGTGCACACCACCTATGGTTTAACGGAAACACAGGCGTTTCTCACAGTAAGTCTCGGCGCCGTCTCTGAGAAGGAAAGAGCTGCGGTGGCAGCGGTGGTGGCGGTGGCGTAGCAGGTGGCAGGCTGACCGGCCCGTATTGCATTAGCGCCTAATCGAGCAGTCGCTGAATTATTTGTTTCTTGCTCAAGCACTCAACGCGGCAAACCCCTCGTGGGGGCGTCCCGGCCCACTCGCAGCCTCCACGGTGCCGGGGCATTGCTGTCCTCCCCACCGCCTCCCCGACTGCGCGGCGCTCGAACGCGTCCCCAGAAAGCGGGCGGCCGAGGGGCAGCGATCTCCTATGACCGAGGGGAAAGCCAGCTTGCCTTCCCCACCACCACCGCACGCAGGCTCGCTGGTGCCCTGCCGGGGCGGGCTGCAGCGTTTCCACGTGTTAAAGCTGAGCGGCGGCGAAGAAAGTAATTCCCAGTCCTCGTCCTAGTCTTGTGTTTTGCATTAAGCAGTTGTTGGATAAGATGACTTTCCACTGGGCGTGCTTCAGTGGCAGTTCGCCGCCGGTCAGTGACACGCGCACGCCTGTGGTTTTCCCCCTTTTCTGCAGGATACTATGCCAGTGCTGTGACTGGTAGACCAGCAGGATCAAACAGTAATCTGTCATAATTTATGCAAAATAGCTGAATTAACAGCTTTAGCTGTTGAATCCAAGACCCACTGGTTGTATGCTGATGTGTCTCCTGGCAGTCTTCAAGGGCATGGAAAATGGTTTTATTCTAATAATCTTGCAGCGCTGGATCTTTTCGTGGCCTTTTTTCTGGTAACTCGTCTCCGCACCTCGTTTCCTTTCTGCTTACTGAGCATGCACAAATGTGTAGAAACACAGGGACCCGGAAACTCTGTTGGGCAGTGCGCACCTCGGTTAGCGAGGCAGCTACATTCGTACTTGCAGGAGGTGTGAACTAGTATTTGGGGCAGGGCACTCTCATTTAAATTACAGGCTTGTTTTTCCAGTTCTGTCACAGTCCTTAAACCATATCTATATGAGAAAGATTCACCAGTGAATGCTAAATCGGTTTTTATTTTAAATGAACAGAGTTCATGTAGGCCCCCTGTGTTCACACTCTTACTTCGGCTTAAGGAGGTCTGCTTCATGTTAGCGTAAAGTAGTACTAAAGGTGTGAGAAGTAAAGCAATCGTACAAATGCCACTTTCAAGAGCTTCCAGGTTGGAAATTGCTACAGTTCAGCTGAGAGGCGGCAACTGGAAAACACACTGTCCCTGTCCCGTGCAGTTTAAGGTAAAATGACGTTGTGAAAAGCATTGCTGGGGATGGTTTTGAGAGAACTTCTTTTACTTTCCCCAGCCGCCGACTTGCCGCAGTCTCAGCAGCCAAGGGACAAGGGAAGGATGCAGAGAAGGGGCAGTTTCTGGCACACAATCAGACATGCTCATTTCACTGCAGTCTTCCAGTGAAAACTTTCCCTTAACGTGAAAGCAAAATTAATTCGGTCTACATCAGAGTAAGAGTGCCTTAGATGATCTTTTGCATGGACTTAGCTGTGTCAATAATAAATCTCACCTGTAGGTAAATTGAGGCAAACAAATTTTACTTGTGCAGACGTGGTCTGGGAATAATCAAGTCATTTAACTTCTGCCTCACAGGACTGGTGAAGCTTAATTAAGGCTTATGTAGTTCTTTGCAGTTCTCGGAGGAGAAGTTTGGTAGATGTGTAAAAGATATTACCGATGGTATTTAGTGTGTTCTGTTGTAAATGCTGTGAGGCACCCAGCCTGTGAATGACACTCTCTGAAACCGTCTCTATTTCAGGTTAATGTTTAACAGGAACGAGGTAAACACTGCATGAAAGCAGTCTTTGTGGTGCTGCAGGGGAATGCTCTGTTTGGGGGATGTGTGTCCTCCCGCCCTGCCCCGGTGTTATTGCTTAGCAGGATTCAAATGACCAAACAGGGTCCCGTATGGAGCTGTAGGTGCTCTGCTGCATAATTAACATTGCAGCCAAACCCTAATGGCATTACAGATTTTTAAAAATGAGCCACAAGTCACCCACCAACCAGAACTCGCCCTTTCGTTAGTCTCTTTGTGGCATGCCCCGGCTCCTGAAGCCCGTCCGGCCGGATGCTTTTTGCAGCGTACCTAACACACGAGCTGTTTCACCTCCAGTGAGGCAGGTGAGGCGCAGTCCCAAAACCCCGGCTTCGAAGCGCCGTGGCAGTGTTTCGCCACAAACGCCGGGGAATCGGGCCGAGCCCCGGCTGCAGCGAGGCGATCCCTCTTTGCAGTCGCCTCCAGCCGTGGAAATTTAGGTCTAAATGACACGCCGTGTCATTCAACTCTGTTTACCCTAGCTCGGGTCCCACAAGCAGTGTAGACGCACTGCTTTATCGAAGTGCTTTATCTAGGCTAATTAGGTCGGTGCTTTGTCCGGGATAATTGCCTCTGCTAATGAGCTTGGACACAGCGTGGCGCGGCGCGGCCGCCCTTCCCGCTGCCTCGCGGCGCGTGGCCCTGCCAGGGCGGCCGGGCAGGCTGTGTCCCCTCCGGCACTGCCCGGCGGCCAGCGCGGCTGCAGAGCGGGTCCCGCCTTGGCTCGGGGCCGGACCGCGGGTGTCTGTGGCCCCACACGGCGCCACGCGGGAGGCTGGCCCCGGCGCGGCCGAGGCGCGGCAGGGTCCGCACGCGTGAAGTGCTGACGGCGTCACCGCGGCAGCGCGATTGCCCAACAGCGGCGAGCGAGCTCGAATTACACCCAGGCCACGAGCACCAGGAACTAGTGGTACAAGGAAACACAGATAAGTTCCTCCGTCCCGCCGGAGCGGAGCTGGAGCCCGCTTGCGTTCACATCCACATCTGCGCATGGGGGAGGCGAGCACAGCCTGCAGATATTCACAGGGAACGAGTCATTCCTCTCGCGTTTTGTATGGGTGAAGGGAGAGGCTGTGGTGCAGAAGGCAGGACAGACCTCCCGAACGAGTCCCCGCCTGGATTTGCGGGTTGGCCGCCGGTAGCTGCGGGCAGCGCAGCCGGGAACCCAAGCTCCCCGTGCCACCGGCGTGGTGAATGGTGGTCCCGGCTGTGCACACATGAGGACGCTGAGATTCACACTGGCCAGAAATATTTCTGACAATTTTTTTTTTTCTGTCAGAAAATGCTGGTTTATTTCAAAGATGCTCCTATGGGAAAGAAAGGCTTTGCTGGAACGGGTAATCAGGAATGATTTCTTCCGTTGAGGACAAAATAAGCAAATGTTTATGATGCTCTTAGGACATAAACGACCGTGAGTCAGACCCAGCACCTGAACCTGAGTCTCCCACAGTTCCTTGACCTACCACATTCGCCACTGGTCTGTGGGTGCTGCGGAGGTTATAAGGGTTGCAGAAACCCTGCTTTGGAGCAGCTGTGTTTCCAGTATTTGAAATTAATTTTAAAAAAATGTAAATTGCTTAGATTAGCATTTCTGTATTTAAGAGCCACAAAATCCTGGTTGCTCAGAGAAAAGGGCCTTGCCTTGTCATTTCCTTGAGTGCACACAGTCAGTAATGCTTGCACTTGTAATGTAAGTAAAAGAGGAAAAAGAAACATGCCGCTCGGGACTGCCCCAGCAGGAGGCAAAAACGGTGACATTGTTCCTTCTTGTTCGTGCCATCCTGACACAGCTAAGCCAAAGCGGAGGCAGGCGCCACAAGCTTTCCCTCGGTGACAGCCGGGGTCTCATTTACGGGCTGGCCGCGAGCCCGAGCGAGGACGTCTCCGTGCGGCAGCAGGGTGCGGTGGTGAAGGCGCCGCACAGAGCGGGCGCTGGGACAGGAAGCACACGGAGGTGGTGCTCGGCTCACCCATGCCCGCGCTGGCAGCGATGCCGCTGCCCTCTCGGCCTCAGGAGGGGCTACAGCCAGCGAGGGTGGGAGCAGCCAGCACAGGGAAGTGCTGAGAGGGCAGCAGATGTTTTCGAGATCTGGGCGCCTCCTAACCTCGTGGAGTAAGAGGGAGGAGAAAAAGCAAACATGGAAAACTTCTGTGCGCTCCCAAAATATGCCTTGAGCTGAATCACAAGGTGCTTAAGTAAAATGCAGTTAATTATTACAAAGCAATGAAGTGAGGAAACAGAGACTTTCACAGTATATTTCCTGTATTAATTAGTCAGTAGTAAAGCTGTCTCTCCTGGTTATTGTATTCAGTAGCACTGTTCTCTGTGTATCTGTTCCCAAAAGCTGTCATGTTAGGAGGCAAGTCACAGTGCAACTAGAAAAGCAGGTTTAAATGAGGATGCCGTTACCAAGAGCAGTTACTGCTCATATCTGCTCATATCTGAGAAAAATCTAAAAATGCGGAGAGAAGTTAAACCTAGAAAGCTCCAATTTAATTTAGAAAACCCTCGGTCAAGCAGGTGCCTTCTGTATGTGCGCTACAGAACACACACATATGAAATCAAGCTTAAAAGTAGGCTCCGCATTCAATATCCATATGAGCTTTGGCTGAGCATGCTAAAAGCAAGCTCAGCAACAAGAGAAACACGAATCTTGACAATTACGGAGCTTAAAGTTGTTTGCAGACTTTTCATCAGATGGCTGTGGGCCTGGGTTTGCAAAGAAACCCACACTCGGGGGGGAAAAAATCTAGACGAATTTGTGCTTCATGCAATAAACATGCCAGGCTCTCTGAAAGGTTGGGTTGGACTTTTTTAGGTTGGCCAGCCTCAGGCAAAATCTTGGCTGACAAAACACGGTGCATCTGGCCTTTTTCCTCAGAGTAAGGGTGAAAGAAAGTAAGAGTGAAATCAAGTTACTTGAATGCAATGAAGAAGAATGATTTTAAGTAGCCTTGCCTGAACTGACTTGTGGCCCACCCTAGGAAAATATCAGGTATTTGCTGAACCACAGGAAATTTTTAAAGCCAGCATTCATTTTGCAACCAAATATTGCAACCGAAAGCAATGCATTTTGTTTCAGTGTGGTCCTAATCCTGCAAACATATGCATGCTTAACAGAAAATATAAGTAAATTCATTTACTTTTTTGCGAGTTCTTTGTACTGAAAATTCAGATAGAACTATTTGCAGATTAATATCCTTAATCACTTAGCTGCCTGCTGTGCTGGTGAGATCAGCTTCAAAAGGCTCCAGATGATAAAAAGCAACCACTCCAACTTCCAGATGTATTCTGTAACCTTGTCCAGCAGGATTTCTTCAGGCTGCTTTCCAAATTGATTTGGTTTGATTTGTTTGGTTTTAAACCTATAGCCAGTCCATAATAGTGTGTACAGGAAAACAGAGTCTTTTTTTTTTTTTTTGTGGTGTTGATCGTCTCTGATTCTAGGTTCCTTCTGCATTTCTAGCATTAGTCAAATTGGCCACACTGCTGTGTTTTTCTGGGTACTTAGCCGCAAGAGAAGGTTCGTGCCAAAGTAGTAGATCAAGATGGAGCCATTAGAGCCTCCATTATACTTTGACATAAATTATTGTCGAAGAAGAATTGTTGTTTCTGCTGCCTCATCCTCTGGCCTTCTTATATTGGCACACGCTTTTATTCATCTTTCCAAGCAGCGTGCAGACTTCTATATGATATTCTGAATCTTTATACAAGGGAAGTTTTCTCATGGTCAGATCATATGCAGTGATGAATATTGCTAAGGTTTATCATGACAATATTTGTTAGCCTATGAGGGAAGTTCTTAATTCCTGAAATTCTTTCATCCAGAAGACTCTTTATTGAAATATGTAACAGGTATGTGTTACAAGACACACAAGAAAATATGTGCGTTATTTGCAGATAGGTCACACCAAAGCCCAGGGTCCGAACCGGTGGCTTTGCCAAACTGTGGGAAGTTTGGTCCAAATCCATGTCCTGGAGATGGGACCTTACCTCTCTTCCTATCCTGTTCAGAAAAAAGTTAAATTCACTTTGCAACTGCTGCTCAGGGGTAGCTCTGACCCTGCTTTCACTTCGGTGGTGAAGGTACACAAAACCTTCGTGCAATAACATGGGATCCTTTGTGCATCTTTAACTGCTTGCACGTGAGCTTCCCTGTGCGCTCTGAATGCCAGTCAGGTTTTTTTTCTGAGACTTCCATCTGAGAAACGCTCACTTTTTTCCCACATTCATTGTTTAGTTTGTTTTTTGCAAAATCTGGCATTTTTGCCTGGATAGTTAGCCAAAGATCTGTGACAAACAGTGTTCAGTTGTCATTGGTGAGACATTAAAGAAGTGGATTGCCCTTATGTCATACCCAGTCTTAAGATTTTCTAAATGTCAGAGCTTTTGACTCAGTGATTGTCATTGCCTCCGTTTTTTGGATACCCTGTTGGAACACATGGAAGGGTCTGGCTTTCAGAAAGTGCTGAGTGTTCCCTTTCTGCAAATGTTAGTCCTTAAAGACAATTCAAAAATAAGCACAACAGAAAGGATCAGTCAGTGCTTCTGGAAATGCTGAGTGCAATGCATTTCTGCGAGCATTTGTGTTTTCGCACAGTCATATTTTCTAATTCATTTTCCGATGAAATTCTGTCTGGCAGAAACATAAAAGGAAAACTGAGCAAAGTTTCCTTACCAATTTGTGAGTGATATGGTTGAATTGTAAGTAAGTGTTCAGTTTTTATTTGCTCTTGATGGATAACTTTTAAAAGGATGGAACTTTGCATTTGAAAATGTGAAAAATAAGGTGCACATACTAATTATTTTCTGTATATAACTGATCTGTTTCACAGTGCTGTTTACCAAAATTCCTGATGCGTTTAATAGAGTTTTTACCAGTTTAATCCAAATTAAAATCTCCCTCCCACCACAAAAGTAATGGAGCAGTTGTCTTTCCACCAAATGTGAAATCACAATAATTACTTTTATTTTCGCAATAATTAATGTAGCTGTTAGTGTACTTGATAAAGAAGTTGAAGAACAGTTTCAGATTAAATAACCAGAGTTAGGAAAGGAGATGTGACTTAAAAAATAGAGACATGAATAGGTTTTTATTGGTGAGTGTCTGTGAAAGCTCAGCTTGATGTAGATCCCGCAGAAGTAGAAGACTTACAGGATAGTAAGAAGAACAGCAAAGTTTATAAAAGATCTGTTTTAGCTTGTATCTCCTTGCGTCTTCCTTCAAGAACCTTCTTTATGTCAACTCAGCATCAGAGCGAGCAGTGCTAGCTAGCACGTTCTCTCGCATACTCATCGCTGTGGTGTTTGTACCTTCATTTGGCTGACCTCCTCATCGTAGCACATGCGGTAAAAGAGCATGAGAGACAAGTGAGGTGAAGCTGGGATGCTCTTGGGTTGGTTCTGTGCTCTTTTCCTCGTCTCTCTCCTGGTCCACGGTGCAGCTCCCATGCTCCTACAGCTCTCTTCTGCCCTGCGGTGCTCTGCAGCCCCGGGATGCTCGCAGATTTTCCACTGTGTAATACCATGTATAAAACTAGAGGAAAAAAAGCTTTAGTAGGACCCAGCCTTTGCTGGGGGATGCCTGCTGCTGTAGGGACATGCACTGGGTGCGTGGTGGCATGTGCTGGCAGGGAGGCAGTGGGAGATGTACTTCCTTGCTTACCCCCTCTGTGGTTTTCCAGAGCAGCGCCACTGGCTCATGGTTATGTCCTACCCCTTGGCCTTGGGTTGAACTACCGTCCAAGCACACAGTAATCCAGCTGGTTCGGACCAAATGCTGCCGAGGCTAGAGCGCATCCCAGTGAGGCAGCCCTTCCTTCCACAGAGCATCCTTTGGGATGCTCCGGGCCTGCACCCTCCCCAAAGGACGACTACATAGTCTACAGCTACCACAATGCCTTTGAGTTTACTGAACAAATCTGCTCACGTATTTAGCCATTGGATTCTCCCAATGGGACTAAAGATTTACCTGAGGTGATAGTTTGGCTAATAGGAAATAATAAATTGAAAAAAATAAAGCAAAGAGAGAACGATAATGCTTTTTTTTTTCCTTGTAATAAGATGGAGAAGCATTTAATCAGAATGGCAGTGTTTTGGGGAAGACTTAGCAATACTGATGTTATATTTGCTTTCCTAATAGAGTTCTGTTGTTTTTTCTGCAGGTCCAGCTGCCCAGCGCCAGGTTCAGAATGGTCCCTCACCAGATGAGATGGAAGCACAGAGAAGGTAAGTGGAGTTAATAAATTAGGGTAGATTTCTAGCTTGTAACTTGGGTGTATGTACAGTCCTTGCTTGCAAATAAGCACTGTTCTTTTTAATCTTATCTGTTTTGTGGTGATTCTGAGTTTTCTATAATTAGTTAATGATCCTGTAATGACTTTTCAAAAGTGAAGTGAGGTGCAGCCCTAGGTAAACTCTTTGCTAAAAGGCAAGCATGAGCCATGCTGGTGTTCAGAGATAAAGACAAAACCTGTTTAAAAGTAATTTGTGGAGTATGTTTCTCAAGCGTATTAAGGAAGTCTAACATCCTGTTCTGGATCACTTGCTAGCAGTTGACAGTCATTTTGCCCAGGAAGCGTCCTATGGACTGTATGTGCTCTTGGTAGTAACTTTGGCCCGTCTTGTGTGTAGCTACCTCCTTTATTGTGTGCTGTTCCTTTTATGAAAGTTTTGCTCTAAACCAGGATGATAACTGAAAACTGTAAATTTAAGTTAGGAGTTCAGGTAAACATCCTGTCATATCCTTCACCTTTACATGTATGTCTAGGCTTAGTGCCACTATTATACACAGCCGTTTCTCTAGCCGATATGAGTGGTCTCCTTGACATCAAAGAGAAGGTAGGCAGGAGCTGTGACAAGCCTTCGTTGTATGCCATTCTCCATAATCAAACTATGATGCCCGTCTTCTCATTTCAGCTTTGCTGATGCAGCCAAAGTTCCTGTAACAGCTGTAGACATTCTTGTAGCAGTAGTAGAAATTCCTGTTGCAGCAGTATCTTTGCCTTTCTTTGCCAAGCATAAGACCTATTTATCATGTCCTGGACCAGTCTGCCTACACTGCATTAGCTGTGTTAAGGCTCACAGAGCCTAGCCATGCCCATGCTTCCTTGTTCAAGTATAGGCTAGTGCACAAAAAAGGACTCTTATTCTCCATCTTCCTGCTCACTGCAAGTGTGTTTCTCCTGCTGTACAAGAGATGCCACAGAGTATCCTGCCATAAAACATGTAGCAGAGAATTAGAGAGTCTCACTTCCCCAGGAGTGTGTTGCAGCACAGGAATCAGCAGCGTCTGTTGCAGCTTACTGCCATGGGATTGTTTAAATGAGGCAGCTGCATATGCTTTTGTGAATAGAGGGGGATCAGCAGGAGCACAGTCAGCTCTCCAGAGGGCTTGGCCTAATGTTTGGTTCAGATAGCAAATAGCTTTGTAAGGGTTTTAGTGGAACTTGGCCTGCAGGTACAGTTCGGCACCAAAAATGTTGGAAGTTGATCTGCCTTAGCGTCTTGACAGACTCTCAGGTCTCAGAGGGCTCTCTGCCTTTGTAGGCTCAACCTTTAACGAAGTCTCTCCTTGTAGGGGTCCAGGCACTGCCTTGACCCTGTGAGCGGTATAGCTTAATATCTCACACACTGTCAGGGGAGTGGAGGTGATGCAACACATCATTTGGATTGATGCTCCACAACTGCCATTCTGACTGGTCCTTATACAAAACCGCATATAGGCCGGTTAAGGCATGGCCCGTATGTAGGCTATTATAGGCACTTAAGCTTCTGTTATAAATTGCCCTCTATAAGATTCTCTCTTTCCCTCTCCAAAATGTGTAAGGAAAGTGTAGGGATATTAGTTTCCTGTGCTTTTATGAATAACTTGTAACGGCCAGAGATTTAATGGGGATTTGTATGTAACTATTAAATGGGTCCGAGGGTAAGAATATTTCACTCAAGATGTGTAGGATTTACTTCTGGGTAGCTAAACTACCATAAAGGTCAGAAAAGAGATCCTGCTAGGCACCTTTGTGTCACATAGAGGCATAAGTCTGTCCCTGCAGTCTGATTGAAAGTCCTGGTCCAGCTCTTGGTTTAACCAGTGGAAAGTACTGAACGTTCAGACCATCTGAAACTCAAACCTCAAATTTAGGCACCTGCTCCTTGCGTTTAAAGTGTGACCAGTCTAACTGTGTTAGAAAAAAGAAGAACAATTTTATTTATTCTTTTTCTTTTAGGGATTGTAAAAGCCCTATGGGTAGACATTATTCCACTGCTATGGGACATATGGTTCTGGGAAAGCTTATTTTGCTCCACTGAACTGGAATAAGCTATGCCAGTAGATGCACTTAGATATTGTCGCATCTGCACTAGGGGATTTGCAGCCTTAATTATGCTAATGCACTCTTTAAGCGTATAGCAGACCTAATTTTAGGCCTAGCCTTTTTTGAATATCTTGTAAGCAGGCAAGGAAACCAAGTTCTGGTAACTGCCCTGCGAATCTGTCTGTTCAAAAGGCTTTTCTGAAGACCTTTAAACAAATGTATAAAGATTATGTGTTTGAAGTCAGAGGGTGTAATTTGTTCTCTCTCATACTTTACTCCTTGTATTCTCTTTAAGCAGCCTTGTGCAAATCTTGGTCTTTATTTAGTTCCACTGGAATAAATTTGACTTCCTAAGAGTCTAACGACTTCTCTTTTTAGCATGTGTGGGAGGCTGTGCTTAGCACGTAGAAACTACATCTGCCCAGAGGCAGGCAGGACGAGCATGAACGCAAAAGACTTCAAGTGACCGTGGTTGACCCTTGCTTCTGAGGAGCAGCCCCATGTGTGTATCTGCTCCGCAGTGGCTCTGGTGACTAGAAGACATCTTACTGATCTTTCTTTCCAGGTCTGTCAGGGCCGAGTTTTCCAAGTGTGCCCTCCAGGTAAAACTAGAACTTTCCCCAAATTTAAAGAGCAAAATATACACCAGATGATTGTTCTTCATCATCAGATTTTGTTAATAAGGGCCAAGCTTTTGTGGAGGACAGTATGCTCAGGAAATTCTTAGTGCATGTGTTTCCAGCTGAAATTTTAGTGGTGTGGCTGATGCTGTTGTCCGGATGATCAGCACATAACTGGCAAATAAAAGCCAAGACAGGTGTTGAAGGAAAGATTTCTGTTAGGTTTAAATTGTCATTGTTCTAATGCAGCCAATGTAATCGGTGTATCACAGTTTCAGCCAGCTAAGGCTGTTGCTCAAAACCGTTTCCCCTTTGCACACATAGTAATTCTCTCAGATATATGTAATCGTTTTCCAGAAATTGCTGGTATTCTGTAGATTGCATGTCTTGAACATAAAATCAGTTTAGGATTGATCCCTCCATAGTGAATAATTATAATCATTGATTTTCCTGTCCCTTTTATAGAATTAGGATTGAAATGTAGGAAATTTATGTTGCAAATTAAGACATTCTTTTTTCCTGCATAACACGAGATTTATTTTTCCAGACATTTTTTCCTAGCAAAACCTTTTATTTATAAATAAACAAGATAAAATTATTTAAACTTACAGATTCATTTAAAAGTACAAGTAAACAAAAATGCAACAGAGAGACCTTTCTAAAATGTTGTATTACCTAATGAGTCCAAATAGAAGTGTTGCCTGTAGTTAAGCTGTCCTTAATGTTCAGAATATGAAATAAGCTTCTTGCAGAAAAAAGAAGTGATTATGCAGTCAATTGAGGCTGGCCCAAATGTGTGTGTAACAAACTCAAGGCAAACTCAGCTTAGAAATCATGGAAGGACATTATCATAGACATTATTACCAAGCGCTCCAGTAAGGTAATTTCAGAGTTGTATTTTAGTAGTATTGAAATCTGTAGTCCGTATCCATGTGTGCGGCGAAAACCCTGGCAAATACTCTAGTTTTTAGCTATCAATCTTCTTAATTAAAGAAGTGTCAGGGAGAGTTTATCAGAGAGGTAACAGGGAAAGCTATTTCTGCTGCAGTGTTACAGTGTGAGAGAGAAGACCTCTGCTGATAGATACAGAGAATTGCACATCTTGGGAAAGCGAAGCCTGAGAAAATGCTTTTCCCGTGGTGGTTCAGTGCTTGGCAGAGCATGTTTCTTACACGAAGCCAGTCCCGATTAACCGTGGCAGTAGGAACCCATGATGGGAAGGAAGCAAAAAAGCAGCGGTGTAGTTTTGTGATCAGCGTCTGCCGAGGAAAGCCAGGAGTCCTCATCTTCCTGGCACTGTTGCCCTTGCACAGATATAGCTGTTTTGGGGTATGACACGAGCAGGCTTTCAGCCAGGCTATCCAATACTTTGCTCACCTGCAGAACTTTGCTGGATCAACAAAGGGCTTTGTTGTGCAGCTGTACAAGATGGGTTTTGTACAGTCAGCACCTAAACACAAATCAAACTTCCAACTACAGGTCCTTCAGGTTGCAGGTCTGTAAAAGACTCAGGAATGTGTCATCTTATGCAAGACGTCCCTTACTTTTCACTGGAAATCCTTGTAGTTAACTACCTGTTTAATTTCTCTTGGGACATGGGATACTATAGTACTCTCTTATTAACTATCCCACATGCAAAGTCCATTAAGGAATTATCTTACATGGATTAACTACCCCCCAAAACAAGCATTTTCTGTATCCTGCAGGTGCAAGACCCTGTTCCAATTTCATTCTCCAGGTCTGTCTTTCAGGAAGAGTACTTCTGTAAGGGACTGGCTCACACCACCCAAAACTTATGACTTGAGGGCTTCTCAATATATAAAGCTGTTACTAAAAAATGTAAAAAAATATATAGTGATTGAGGTTTTTTTCATTGTTGTTTTAGACAAGTGATGGAGCAGCAGCAACAGCGCCAGGAATCTCTGGAAAGAAGAACCTCTACCACAGGCATGTATCAAATACATGGAAACAAAGCACATATATTCCTCTGCCTGCCTGCCTCCTCTAGCTGTAGGTTGGGGGGGGGGAGGTTTGTGATGTTAAAGCAGAACTAGGCTGCTAAAAATGGTTATAATTATGATGCAATTTTAAAGCATTTTCAGCAAGAGACTTCAATGTGTTTAGGCAATATGTTGTTTCACAGAGGCTCGGGTCCTGGGTGCACAGGTGGAGCTAGGCAGATTTTGCGCCTAGCAAAATTTGTATGGCAGAGGGGGATTTTTGGTGTACAAAGGGGGCCAGGCCATGCGTCTTCCGCACCCCGAAAGAGAACATGTAGCGCAGCAATTGGCAGATTGACTCTGTGGTGCAAGGGGATGTCAGCATGAAGTGGTGGATGTGCTGGTTGTGCCAGGTCAGGGGCCCTCCATCGCTCTGCAGCACAAAGCCAGCCACAGCACAGAAGAAAGTATAGCCCTAGATTTTCGTCAGTGGGGATTTGGCAGTAATGAAGTGAGGAGTCTTGTATGAGCTTAATGGAAAAAATATATATATTTAATGAGCTTACGAAAATCTTCTATAGCATATTAAGTTGCATGAAGCTGAGAGAAGAGATGACAGAATAGTTTATAGCGGCAAAATATGGCTTGGCCTATGTGAAAGGAGGCAGAAAGCAAGCCACGATGATTTTCTTTTGGTTTTGTTTTGGGTGTCAGGGTGGGGCTTTTTGGTTAATCTGGCCACACACATGGAATTTTTTGTTTAGTTGTTTTCTACTTGAAACCAACTCAGAGTTACACACGAACTTCAGCCAGGGGCAGAAGTCGCTGAGCTCTGTCCGGGCAGACGTTATCGTGTACGATTGTGCGTCAGTGAAACTGAAATGCTGCCTCAGTGCCTGCAGGGAGGGCGGCGCAGCGTCCCCGGGGCGTTTCTGGCTGCCCGCCCTGCCGCACGCCCAGCGGCGGCCCTGGGCCTGCACAGCCCGTCAGCCTGCCGCTGCGCTCAAAATGTCGCTTGCCACTCTCCTTGGAGCAAAGGTAGCTGTCATAATTCTGACTCAGCGGCGCACAGGGCTCGAAGACGTGTTAAAGCACAAAGTCCGGCCTTTGCTCTGAGGATCACAGCTCTCCGTATCTGGATTTCATTGGAAACCACTAGAACCAGTGGTTTTCTGCACCATCTTGTCTTTGCTTTGAGTTTCTGTTTGCATTTACTTTGCAGTTCCTTTTTTTTTTTCCATGCCACTTTGCCTTGTTTTCATTCCTTGCTGCATATCCATTTTATTCTTTTCGTTTTTCTCTTCTATTCTTTTAGTTTCCACCCTTCAGATAAGCGTGTGCTCTCCCCCCTCTCACCGCCAGTCTCCTCATCCTGACTACAGTAACTGCAGTGCTCCCACCTCGGCTGGTGCTGCCCCGCCACCACCTCCCTATGCCAAAGTTGTGTCTTTAGCATCTGCTGCCCCTCAACCCACTAGTAAAGCCTCTTTCAGATCCTCCAGGAGAGCCAAAGAGCCCCCACAGCTATTCCACAGACATTCAGCCTCTGAGCTGTCACCCTCCCCAGGTTCCTCCCCTCCGGCCTGGCTGAACCACGGGACTGTAACACGAAACATCAAGCAAATCTCACTGTCTCCACCCCCACCCCCACCTTCCCACTTTCCCTTCACCTCTCACCAGCCTCTCAGGCGCTCTTCTCTTCCATACTCTCCTCAGTCTTCTGCTTCTCCCCTCCCACATGCACCACCTGCCCAGAAGGCCTTTGTCCTGCAGCCGCATATTCCAGTCGTCCTGCCCGTGATTCCTGTCGCACACGACAGTCTCAGAGGGTCCACAGGTAAAACAGGCCAGGAAACCTCAGCAAACGTACCTCTAAATGGCCGTCCTGAAGCAGCACTAACAGGACAAATTCCTTTAGGCTCCTGTAGGACCCAGGTGCAAAGTATGGATGGATCCTTCTTCTCACACCCAGAAGCTGTGCCCACCTCCCAGCTGCCCCTGACAGCCAGCCCTCCTGGCTGCTTTAGCCAGGCTTCCTCTCAGTGCTCCCACCCGCCCTCTCCTCCTCCACAGCAATTGCATCAGCCCATGTCACCCTCTCTTCCATTACCTCCCTCGTACGCTGCTCTATCGGAGGTGCCCGTGTCCAAGAGGACCCCTCCTTACATGACTTCATCAACCATTTCCCACTTGAGTAAGTACTTATTTTGACCGAGTTGTGACCTGTAAAAAGCATTAGTTTTGAAGTAATTTAGAAGTCCCATTCGCACAGCCCATGAATGCTGGAAAAAGGCCCGAGAGATCCAAGACTAATCCTGCTGTCCTTGATATCTGAAACCAAGGTGGAGCGGTATAGTATGCAATCAGGGCTGGTCTGAGGACCTTCAGAGCTAAAAGCAGGACAAAAAGCAAAAGTTTCAAGGCCACGGCTCTGTAGTTGGCTTGTTGCAATGTATAGTCTTAGTGTATTAGCCGAGGAGGAGATTTAAAAATCACTCACCAGAGTCAAATTGCATTTGGCAGTGAGCTTGGTACAAAACCTGCACTCAGCTGGCCCAAACTTAGCTGATGGGCTGATGGGCTTTTCTGAATTTGGAGGCCAGGTCTACGGTAGAATTGTTGTCTGTGTAGCAATAATGGTTCAGGTTATGGTTCTTATTCTTTTTTTAAGTGATAGTTCTCTTACCAGCAAAAGATATAACATAAATGTTGGTATAGTAACCTGGAATCCCCTGTGCTTATATAATTTATTTCATTCTAGGAACTCTCTTCCTGGTTTAAACTGCATTCATGGCTGAGGGCTTGCCACCCTAACTATTCCAGCAAATCTTTTTTAATGCAGGCAGGTCAAGAGCGTGGGTCTGTACTTTGCATATGGTCTTGATTTCTAGTGCTCATCTAAAGCCTTCTGAGTTAGAACAATTATGAATAATGCCTGTTTGCAATTCAGATCACGTTTTTTGTGAGTTGGATCCATTCCTGTTTGTAACCGCATATAATGCTTAAATGATGTGCCTAGAAAAGGTAGAAAACAGAGACGTTTTCTTCCACTTTGTGCTAAAAGTATTTTTACCACCCCTGTAGGTTCAGTCTTTAGGCTGATATAAGTCCTTGAAATCCATTCAGTTCAATAAAGTTAGTTTAAATTTACGTCAGTCCATTATTTTGTCTCAGTTCCATTTTTGCCTCAGGCTGGCCTGTAATTAGGTGGGTGTAGTTTTACAATTGCAGTTAACTGTACCCACAATGAATTACTAGCTATTATATTTGTGAACCAAATAGAATTTGAAATGTTTAAAGTATTTCTAATAGCAGCCACAGTTCGTTTCAAGAATGGAATTGGGAGTGTGAAATAATGGGAGAGAGAACCACAGAAATAGGGCAGTATTATAAGAAACCCTTCATAAGAAGAAAATCAGGCTGCTAACGTTAAATATCATTTCCAAAAGTTCCTGGGTCATATCCTCCCTCTTTTTCAAAATAATGCTTACTGAACAATCGAACCGGGGATTACATATCACAAGAAGCCTATTCTGAGAGAACATAACGTAGGGAAAGTCCCTTGTGGTGGTATATTCATTCAACTGACCCATTCAATAGGCAAAACGTTGCCACAGAATTAACCACTTCTAATCAGTCCCTCAAACAGGCTGCCACTTTGAGCAGCTTCGCTGAACCACAATGTGGTTGGAGCTTGACTCTCACCTTGTTTTCCGAGACTGGCCAAGGCCGCGCGCACTCCGTTGAACAGAAAGGCGGATGTGTAGATGTAGCTCACGATTCTGATGAAGAGCTGGTGCTAACAATGTCGCTCATGCAACTTCTGCACATCTGCCTGTGGGAAGCTATAGCAGCGGCATCTATCTTCTGTTGATTTTGGTGCGGAATACGCAGTAGCCCATCCTGGGAGAGAAAGAGGGAGATGGCTTGTTTGTTAGCTACAGGGTGTCGTAAGGACCCAACTGTAGCTGATTCACCATGGATGCCTTCACCATTCATCATCCCTCTGAATGCTTGGTGCCTCCTCGCATTGGTTGCTCATTGCGCTGTCACTTCATGGCCCTGGAAGAGAGAACGTGGCACCGCTCGTGAGCTGGGGAGGGCTGTTCTTCAGGTGCGATTCGTATTCTCTGCGTTTCAGGCCCAGCACTTCCACCAGGTCACCCCAGTGCTGCTGCAGTGATCCCTGCATCGTCTGGGGGGCCCCCGCCTCCACCACCGCCCCCCGTACCTCCGCCGCCCACAGGAGCTGCGCCCCCTCCACCGCCCCCGCTGCCGGCCAGCGCCGGCCAAGCGACTGGCACTGAAGATGGGTCAGTGTCAGGGCTAGCAGCGGCTCTGGCTGGTGCCAAACTAAGGAGAGTTCAACGGGTAAGGATGTGGCACTGGGATTCCTAGATAGGCTCTTCCCTGCTGCAGGAAGGCTCGGCTCAGCTTGATATAGTGATCTGCAAACAAAGCCCATGTGTATTCAGAATCTAGTGTGAAACCTAGAGAAACATGCTTCAGCTGACCATTAGATGAACCGTTAAAAGTCAGTTTGTAATACAACTGAAGCCCAAATGGCTGCAAATTCTTATTTTACTAGATTTTCATTATTTCTGCATTGTATTATCTACTAGTGTTTTACAACCATCATAAGTGGTTTAAACTGCACTGCACTTACAGAAACTAGTTTAGACTGTTGAGGCCTCACATAAGTAGGTGGCCACTAAGGTAAGGGTTGCATAACCTAAACATGCTTGTGAACAAGCAGCAGTGTGGGTTTTTTTTTATCATCTGCCCATATATTTGCCTCATCCAGACTGTTCCCAGGTTTAACAAGGTCTATATGGGTCTCCTTTCCAATGCAGAACACATCCTAACCTCTGGTTTTAGTCTGTGCTGTGATCGCTGCTTCTAATAATTATGAAAGCTAATCATTAAGGGCATGGTCTGAAATTAAATTCTTCTTATGACTTGCAATGTTGATTTCTGTCTTAAGCCAGAAGACGGTTCAGGAGGGTCCAGTCCCAGTGGAGTCTCCAAGAGCGATGCCAATCGAACAAGTAGTGGAGGAGGTGGAGGGGGATTAATGGAAGAAATGAATAAATTACTGGCAAAAAGGTTTGTATTTAGACTTCAAGTAAGCACTAGAATGAGATCAGCAGCAAATTGTCAAGCAAGATACTGTCATTTTCGGTTAGCAATGGGCCACTTTGGTGCCTCTTTGCAATTCGACAGGTCCTGTGTATGTGTTAGTTGCCAGAGGCCCCTGGCACTTAATAGAAAAGCGTTGGTGGTACAGCGATGATATTTCACAGAGTTTAGCTGCTGTAGCAAATCCTGCAGAGTGGTAACCTTCCAGGACAGTGATAAATGTATCCTGTGTGATTTTACCAAATTACCGAATCTATTTCAAAGTTACTGTTTTCTGTAAGAATGAAATATGGGAGGAGCGTAGACAAATAATTTTTTATGCAGCACATTCAGGATGCTGGGCCCAAAAATGTATACAGAAGTGCAATAACAGGATAGCATCTTGGCAAGTGAACTCTTATTGATTCTTAGCATGCTTGAGACAGTCTGGCCAAGTTATTCTCCACCAAGGCAAGCTGTGATGTATCAAGCTATCAGATGTTTAAAGACACTCAGTTTCAAGTCCCTTTGCTTTCTCTTTTCCCCTTGCTTCCAACAGTAATGTATCAGATTGTAACTCCTAATTCCCTGCTGTTACATGTTTTGTTTTTAGCTCTTAAGATTTTTTTACACAAGTAGTGAAAGAAAAAGATGAGTAAGATGACGAAGTGTAGTTAAGTTGTGTAGCGCACAGAGATAAAGTTCTTAAATAAAGTTGTCTAGGATAAAAACAATTTCCTATTCAGTGGGTCTAATTCCAACTGTCTTCCATGTCCTGGTCACTTCAGAAGGAATTCTGAACATGGATTTAATCCTTTGGAAAGCATTATATAAATACACAGAGCTATAAAAGCGGTTACTAGCAGTGTAACATGCCAAATGTATAATGTTCTCTCTTTTTATAATTAAAATAGTTTTAATAGCTTTTAATTAAAGTAGTTAATTATTAGTTTGACCTCTGACCTATTTTGTGCTGCTACATGTCAAGGCTGACCTTGCTGAACTGGCAAATGTCTGTAAGTAAAGTCAGGTTTGGTGGCTAGATTTAGGGGTAACTAGCTATGTTCGAACAAGCAAGCTAAACAGACATTTGATATGCTTGGATACAGAAATCCCTGCAAATGCGTATGTCATTGTCTGTGGTTCTAGTCTAAAAGGTACACAAGTGTGGCTTTCAGCAGTGGGATCCAGATTCTTCGGTTATTCAGGCCTGAATCACTTCAGTATTTTAACAAAAAAACACCTGTACCCCAGTGAGCCCTGTACAGCCAGTACCGAGAAAACAGTGGAGCTGCAAATCCCTTCCCTAAGTGTGTATCGTCAGCAGAATTGTCTATCAAGTTCTGCATCACAAAACCGTGGAAGTAAGTTATTGAAAATACACAAGTGTCAGTCGAGGATGCAGTCTGGACACATGCTGTGAAACTGATATTGAGGGAACTTACCTCGGCTGCAAATCCTTTGACACTGTGTCTCAGGTTATTTTTACAGAGCTGGCAGCTGGGGAGAAAGAAAAGGTGTTTTTGAACTGAGCATGTTCAATACAAAAATCACTGAGCAATGAGCATAGAATCGCAGGGACCTTTTCCAGAGCAGCAAACCACATGCTCAGAAGCAGGGGATGTATCTAATGCTGGGTAAGTAACAGAGAAAAAAGACTTTGAGAGCTCAGGTGATATAAAGTATTGTCCTCTAGATATATTGGCCCCCGTGAGAGTGGCTGTTTGTTTCAGAACTGAATTTCAGGAGAATAATGAACTATCTGACAAACACTATCATTTCTAGCCCAGTAAAGTGTGTTGCAAGGCATAATCTAACATTGATTTCTCACCCTGGCAAATATTTTCCTGGCTCAGGTTCATAACTGCTGTAACCTTTGCTCCGCAGAAATATCAACTAAAGATACTACAGGAACACTGCAAAAACCATTCTTTATCTGGTATAATAAAATCATTAATGCAGTTGAATGTCTATAAATCATTCCCGCAAGGCACTCTGTCCTACAAAAACATGCATATATTTTAACTCCTCTGTTTTTTGCCGAATTCACATCAAATCCTCCAATTTGTCAAGCCACTGAGGCCTTTCTTTTGCCAGTGATGTGTAAAAAAAAATGCTTTGACAAACTTGTGGGGGGTTTTTTAAACTCAGAAGTCTTTCAGAAAGCCATTTGGGATTTGATTTTTTGTTTTTGGGGTTTTTTTTTATGGGATGAATTTTATCCACCTCAGAATAAAGACTAAAGGAAAAATTTGTCATGCTGATATTAAGAAAAAAATCTACAAAGGTAGTATTTGCAGATGGATTAGAATTAAGATCACTGCAGTCAAAATCCATGTGGAGAGTAGAGGTTCCCCGGTAGTCTGAACTCCCAAATCTGATGTCCAGAGGATCAGCACATGGCACATTTCTTGAGTGCAGTTTAGACTCTAAGCAGTACTTGAAAATGAAGAATTTGTTTTTTTCTTTTACTTAGTCAATGCGCTTAACAGCCAAGAAGAAAACAGAGGGACAGAAGAGTCACAACTTATTGCTGGGCTTATAGGTTATGGGAGTGAGAATAAAGGGATATAGAGCAACCACGAAAAGGATATTGCATGTGCTTGAGAAGGCAGTTTGGCCCTTCACTAGAACACCTGCCTGAGCAACCTCTGGGTGTTTTTGTTTCTTCCAGAAGCAGCCAGTTCCTGAGCCCTAGAAAGAAGTTTTCCCTTTCTTACCCAGCTGCAGTTCCTCCCTCCGCTTTGACACATTTCTTTATGCTGTACACCCTCCATCCTATTAAGCACTCCCTCAAAATATTGCCCCCTCCCTGATTCATAATGCTAAGTTTTTGATTCCTCACCACCAACCAAATCCTACGTAACCAAACATATTCAATCTTTGTCAAATTCCCTAAGATGAACTGAGTAAATAATGACTCCCACCAGAGTGTGAATCAGCCTTCTCAGGTGGAAACTGGTGCCTTGCACAGGAGATGTGTTTCCAGAGGGTTGACTGTGTGTCCTATTTCATATTCCTTTGCAAAGGAGGAAAGCAGCATCGCAGTCAGACAAGCCAGCTGACAAAAAGGAAGAGGAAAGCCAAAATGTAAGTGAAGGATTTCTTGCTGTGGTCCTCTTACAAATAAATTGATATGCTCCCTTGTAAGCTAAAGGCCTGTACTCATTCATGTATGTGTCATTATGACTGCTAATTTATTAATAAATGTGTGCATGCAATCAGAAGTTAAGTGTAGTTGCTCTAGTAAGAGCACATTAGAAAGAAGAATTGTCGTCTTCTTCATAGATGAGATGTTGTCCAAACCAGGTGACTAGGTGCTTTTTCATGGTGTGCTCTGAATATTTTAGGGTACTGTAGGCTCTTGCCCCTCAAGAAGATGTCATGAACCCTTTTGGCAAGTCATCTGAGACCAGGTCCATGTTTCGTACTTTAAACTTGCGGCCTCAGCTGGGCTGAGCTGGATCATCGGCCATGTGGGGTAACTCTGGGTTGCCATGCTCCATGCAAAGCAAGAATGAGCTCGCTTTGGAGCCCAGCCTGCATTAAAAACATGTCTCCGAGGGGGAAAGGGGAACAGTAGATTAACCACTAGGCCATGCAAAAGTTAAAATACATGCTTATAACACTCACGGTAAAACAAGACGGAAGTCGGATAAATGGAGGGGAACTTCGATGCATTCATGCTTAACTGTTCTGTCTGTATGTTGTCCACGAAAGCAATTGAACAAGAGTTTGGATTTGATGCAGCTTTTAAGGTGAACTTGATGCATGTGAGAGATGCTGCAAGTTCAGCCGGCAGATTAAAGAACTTCTTTCTACCGGCTGAACTGGTACAGCGTGGGAGATGTTTCCCATTTCAGGAGAGGCCAGGCTCGGAGCTGTGTCCCTTCCCGTCGTGCTTGCCTGGGCTGCTGATCATACCGCATTCATGTGGCTGGCCTGTACCCCTCGGGGAGGCTCGCTGCTGAGGCAGCTACAGGCTGAAGCATCCTGCATCCAGCTTGTCACCTGTACAGAGATATTCCCACCAGAGATATTCCCTCCTGCTCAGAGGAATGGCATTCAGAAAGCACAGGCCTCGCCCCATTCAGAGAGGTCTGTAGCAAGAGCAGGAACAAGCATTTGCATGCTTAAGGAGGAAAGCAGCTATTTTGGGGGAGTTCTTGGAAGGATGCTTCAAGCCTGGAATTTGCCTGTTGAATCCGTGATTCTGCTGTGCAACTATTAATGTTAATCAGGCCCCAAAGCTGATTTGGAACCATTCACTCAGAGATGAAAGGTGCTATTTAGCTTCGAAGTACTCAGCCTCTTCTGTCTTTCTACCATTTACGCTTGCCTTGAAGCTCTGCTTAGTTTGCCTCCCCAAACTTTTAGTAGCACCAAGATGTTTTCTGAGAGCACCTGTTTATAGTGTGCCGTGGAGTACACTATGTGGTGGGGGTATCTTCTGTCGAACTCTGCAGATTCATTTTACCATGCAAAATTAATGCTTTGCCTGAGTGTGTTTTGAGGGCTGTTAAATGATATTGACATGTCAAATATATGGGTCAATGTCACAGACAGCAGAGTCCAAATCTGTGAAGTGGTATTTAATCTTCTAGTTAGTAGGAGTATTGATAGATTAACTTGCCTTGTATTCTGTTAGTAACTGGACTGCTCTCACTGAAGTCAGTGGCTGTCCTAGGCTAAAAGGCTGGGCATTTCTTCAGGCGGCTCGATTTCTGTATTACAGAGAGCCTTTAAATATGGGAAATGGATGATCTGTACGTAGACAACAACAGCCCGCACTTGTCAGGGGAAATTCAGCCTAGGTTTGTGTACAGAGATGAAAGTGATTCAGTTCTTAGTGGAAAAGTGTCCATGAAAAATAAAAAGTGGTATCTCTTAACATGGAAGGAAGAGACAGGTTAAAGTTTAAATGTGCTTCAGCCCATTCCATGGCAGCAGCGCCAGTCAGATATGCTAGGGCTTGTTTCTGTCCCACCTGTGCTCTGGCTGGTCTCCAAAGTAGAAGAGGACTCTGCACTTCATCTCCAAAATTAAGAAACGTCTTGTTTTTCTCCTCCTAGGATGATGCTAGCACCTCTCCTTCACCCATTACACGAGGCGCCACCCAGCAACAGCAGAATTCTTCAGGTATCATATTAAACTACTACTATTTTAGTTGTCGTCTTAACCTAGTCAGCTCTCTCACCCCTGGAATCTGAGTTCAGCGTCCTAGTTCAGAGTGCAATAGTGGTAACTGAAAGAAATTTTCCAAACGACTAGTGTTTGAAAAAGTGTACTCACCATGAAATTGTGTCATTATACTCTTCATAGCCGAGCAAATAACAAAACAGCTAGAAAACCTAGCTATTTAGGTCCAGATATATAGCTGAGGATCTGGGTCTTCACTGCACCTGATTCCTCTAAGAGTGAATACCTCCATTCTTTCACTTCTGCTCATGTAGCTGTCCTGGTTTAAACAGCTAAGGTTTTCATCCTAAACTATAATCTTTCCTTATGATAGTAGCTTTTTGCAGTAGACCTGATCCGGAGAGTTACGAGGTGAAATTAAGGCGGCACCTAAAATGTGTTTTTCCTATGCTGATTTGAAATTATTATATCTCAGTAGATAAACTGCAAGCCAGTCAAATTCATTCTTGCGTCAGCCTTGGATTTTATACACGATAAAATAAATCTCTCCTGAGGGAATGAGCATTTAACCATTCCAGCTTCCTTTTGAAACAAAGCCATTATTGGCTTCCTTTGCAAGGGAAGGGAAAGAAGCCGGGAGAAAGGTGCATATAAATGAAAAAACAAGATCTAGAGATTTCCTAGGAATGCCCATAATTCTTTTGAAGAGCCTTTTAGGACCTCACAGAGGAGCAAACTCTTGTGCTTGTGCACAAGGTGTATGTTGTTCAAGTCTCTGGAACAGTACACTTAATTTTGAACAATTTTCATGAGGAAAGATTGGGATGAGAGTACACATTTCCAATAGCGGGATGTAGTGCAGCTTTTGAGAATCTTCTGTAAGTTAGAAATGTAAACAGCACTAAATAAATTCCTTGGAGATTTGCATAGCAGGGGCTACACCTGTCTTTTCTCAGATACACCCGCATTTTCTGCAAACTATGCAGGCAAGAAAAAGACTTCTTAAATTAAAATATAAATTAACAAATATTATACGGAATAAAATAAGCCTTGCAGCAATGAGTCTGCATTTCTTAATACGTAAGTGATTTGTGCTCTTCCTCCTCCTTTTCCAGTTTCATGTTCTTTTAGTGTAATTTAACTATTTGGTCCCTAGTTAAAGGGATCACTAACCAGATTTTTGCCGATGCTTTCCCTGTGAAACAGGCAACCATGCTCATTCAGCACTCCTGCTTTCCTGGCTCTTTTTAAGTCACTCATCCTCACTGAATAAAAGCAGCTGTCTGCGACAATCAGTTTCAGGAGTTTTTGTTGTTAAGAAAAAAGAATAAACAATGTTCATTTTTTTGTTTTCCAGACTCTGGAAAGAAGCCATGGGAAAGGAGCAATTCTGTTGAAAAGCCTGTATCTTCGTTACTTTCAAGGTGAGCGGCACAGGTTGCTTTGCGGCTGCCTAGCAGCCTGGGTAGCCCCGCTGTCCCCGTGGCATGTGCACAACTCACGTCTCCTTTCATTCCATTGCTGTAGAAACCCATCAGTGGTGAAGAGCTGTGAAGCTAAGAGCCCCACACAATCCCACGTGTCTTCTAGGTACTGGCTAACGGCCTGGCTTCTTAATTGTCTTGGCTTGTCCTTTGGGAAATCACATCATTCGGCACTAATGTTCGTCTTTGTCACATCTTTGCTCGTTCTGTTACAATCTGCTTTGTCTGTCACTGCACAAATTTGGCCTGAGTACAGCTGAAACAAGGTGCAAGCAAAATGCATTGTATCAAAGGCTTCTGCTATGGAAACAGCCCCCTGTTCAGGAAGGCACGTGCATCACAGAAGTTAATTAAACTTAAGCAAGTGCTTAAGGCATATGCAGTCTTGAATTAGAGGCACAGGCTTGGCAGTGTGCTGTGCCATGTGGAAGACATGATTTGGAGCATCTTTTTGTTGCTCCAAAACGACAGCAGTTTTGGGATGACCCTGCAAATAGGAGACTGATGATTTTCGTTTTCCAGCCTCTGGAGAAACTTGAAAGCAGAGCCAGAAATGATCAGAAAGGTCTGCAACTTGGCAAAGGGAAGTTAACTCTTCCATGCAGCTGCAGTGGCTGCATGGGAAAGGAGAGCAAAGCGTAGTGCAGAAGGATTTAGAAGATCCCACAGTTAACAACATCAAACGGTAGAAAGGCCCAGCCACCATGCAGGGCACTCAAAAGTACTGAGGGCAAAAGCTGGCAGCAGTTAAGAGCAGAGAAGCCGAAAGCAGGAATTCAGCAATTCTGTCAGTCAAAGCAGCCAAGCTGCAGTATCACCCCATTCTTACCCATAGATTTTGAGATTAAATTTTGATATTGGACAGCTAAAAAGAGTTCCAGATCCAGGACCACCCTGTATTACTGCAGCACTATACACTGAGATGAAAGGATAAGCTGGAGAAGGAGGTAAACCACAGGCTTACTCATTAGCGTTTACTGCAGAGAAGTGTTCTTTATTTTACACTGTTACTTGTACTACAGTGCTAATAGGTTGCAGAGAGAAAGTTGCCAATGGCAGATACCTGCCCAGGCTTACTGCTATGTTAAAGATGCTGGGATATTCCCTGCCCTAACATGCAAAGGGATGCATTGGTGTAGAGCAAAATATAGTCTCTCCAGCTCTCCTAAAACCAATGCGACATCATGGTTCTAGGAAACATGTGAGAGTTTCCAGTAGAAACAGAAAAGAACGTTATTTATCCTTGCAAATGGGAATGAAACGTGGGCGATTTAAAGCAGTAGTCAAGTTTTCACCAGCTATCATCTGTAATGCCATTCATCCTGGGAAGAGTTCAGTGGAGAACTCCATTCGTAGCGTCACACGTAGAATAGCGTTGAATGTTTGCCTGCTTATATGGCTGGGCGGGGGGGGGGGGGGGCGGTGAGGGAGCAGGCTCTGAAAGCTCTCAGCTGTGGCCTGGTTTTGTTCCTGTTCAACTGATGGCATCTGTATCTATCTTTACTCCCAACTTAACTGTGAAAATGTAGGAAACGCAAAAGATTTTCCCAAGGAAGGATTGCAAGACCCAAGCAATACCCCTTGCATCAGTGAAATCTTGACCACCCCCCCAGTTTGGGACCAAAGATGATAGCAAAGTTCTTTTGTAAAAATTTGTAGAAATTTCTGCTACAAATTATATACTATGATTCATTTTTTGAGATGTTTTAGAATTACTGATTAAAAAAAAGGTCACACAGAGTTCAGCTCACTTGACTAATGTACTCCTTTGAGCTGGATGACTGATAACACCCACGTGTATCAGACATTAAGGGTAAGTTATTTATATTTCTTGGTCAAGAAAAAGTACATCTGCTACACAGTATTATCGATAAACTCTGCTCAAGTCAGGCCTTCCAAGGAAATGATTACTGGATTATTATTTTACTAGTAATCTTTTTCTAACCTGAATTATACTGTTATTTTAGCAACTGATTAAAGTCTATTTGGCCAAGACCAGGTTATCGCACAGCAAGCAAACTGTGAAAGAGAGAAAAACCAGACACTCATCTTGCAGATTGCCAGTGTTGTGATAAGATGCATTGTTAGTAGGTTTTATCCCCTGAAGTTATCTCAGTGTTACCTAGTTTAAAATCATTGGAAAAAAAAAGTATAAGTTTCATTGCAGTCTTTGCTCTCTCTCCAATGCATCTTCAATGCAAGAAGACAGGTGAGGTTGAGTGCAGGAAGCAGTGCTGCTTGCTCTTAAAGCTGAGCAGGCTGCAAGGCACTCCTGGGAAGCACAAGAGGGAGCAGTGCAGCGGTAAAACACATGCTTTCTTGCTCTGTGGTGGATTTCATCTGCTTCATCTGGGTGGATATAGCTTAGCATACATTGCAAGGAACTGACAGGCTTTTTTTATCCTCTATTTCCATTTCTCAAGGATGAAGCCAGTGAGCAGCAGCAATGATGTGGCTATGGATGCCTTAGATTTTGATCGAATGAAACAGGTGAGCAAAAAGGTCTTTCACATTAAAAAAGATGTTGATGAGCTACCCATTTTCCCCCATGCATGCGCTGTACAAGCAAAACAGCTGTTCAGTCTTCTGATTTCCTCTATGACTAGGTGATTAGAGAAGGGATAGTTGTTGAGCAGCAGGAGAGCACAATCTCACTGCTGTTGGATCAAAAAGTCTGTACAGAAACATGCAAGTAAATACACCAGCATCTTCTGCGCCCTTGGCCTGGGACTGTGGACATAGCTTTTAGTAGTGCTAGGCTGTACTCATCAGTGGAGGTGGGGGACACAGCACAACTGTGTTAAACTTGCATTTTCTTCCACCAGTTAGAAGGAAATTCTGAGCAGCTGACTTGTGTTTTGTCTCATCAGGAAATATTGGAGGAAGTTGTAAGAGAGTTACACAAAGTGAAAGAGGAGATAATTGATGGTAAGAAAGAGAAAAATTATTATTTTTCTCATCTTTATGACTAATTTCCTGTAGGTAAGACGACAGGAACTGCAGAGAGTTCCATGGTGTTCTCAGACTTTTTTGAGCAGCTCTGATTTATATACGTATTTGAAGAAAAGCATCTACCCTAACTGAGCTGATCATTACGTTGTATTTCCATCCTTTATTTTTGTGCTGTTGACAAGCATTTTCACTCCTAACCTGTGAGAAATTCGTTGGCCTGTGTTTCTCGGAGGTGGGAGCATGTGAAAGGGCCTGCCAGTAGCCCAGTTGCATGTTAATTTATCACAGCTGGTGAGCGTGAAATCACTTGTAGCCAACCTGACATTCAGGTATCAAACTGTTGGCCCAGCAAAGGTAGCAAACCAAAAAAATCTTCCCAGAGCATCTCCCACAGGCTTCCTACGCTTGAAAAGCGATTTCAGACCTTCGCTCTCTCCACTGGTTAGAACCTTCCAGGTAGCCACATGTTTTTCCTAACTCAATGAAAAGTGCAATGGATCAATGCGTTTTTAGAAATTGCTTGGCATTGTATGACTAAATGTATTTTTCCAGGCCAACATAATGATGTATAAGGCAGCACAGTACTGCTCTTATTGAAATACACAGCAAAATACTTATCTGAAGCCCACATTAAGGCATGTGAAGAGACTTGTCCGCACTTTGCACTCCCTAGCTTAGATTCATACGGGAGGGTAAAAAGAGGAAACTGTAGAACAGCTAAAATCCATTCCCTGTCCCCTTGCCCTAGACCTGTGTGCTCACGAAGCAGCTGGGCAGTTTGCAGCTGAGCAGAGCCTCGCCTGTACATTACCGTCCTCGCAGCTTGGCCCTCAGAGCCTTCCTAGTTCATTGCAATGCAAAATAAGACATTCGTGTAAATCACAGATGCAACTTCTTAAACCAGTATTGCAGTTTGCAAGCAAACAGCTGACTGCTTTCCCTTATTCATCCTTTTACCCTCCACTCATCCTTTTACCAGCGTGTACTTTCTGCAACCTCTATACTTAGCATTTTCCACCGGACGGGGAATAACATTATGCATTAACTTTTTGGTTTGGTTTTCTAGCCATACGGCAGGAGTTGAGTAGAATCAGTACAACATAATGATTGCAAAGCGTTTGGACGGTACTAAGAATGCTAGGAAGATCGGATCATTTCTAAGTGTACCAAGGTCATGCAAGATGGTGAGAGAGGACACCGGCACTGTCTTTGTTCTTATACCCTTTTTATTAGCAGACTCAGCACACTTTGAAGCTTGCTGCTGCCTTGGATTTGCTTCATTTTAAAAGTCTTAACCTAAAGAATATTAAATTTTAAATTTCTGGATTTTTTAGATTTCATCTGACACTGCACATTGGATTTGTCAGCCTTTTTTGTATTTTGTATTTGCTTATTTAAATGTATTACCTTTCTTTTTAGTAGTAGATAAGAACACACGTGAACCATTTGCTTTTAATAGATTACTTCAAAGTAATTTTATTAGTAGTCTGCAATGTAAATGAAGATCCTTTGCCAACAGAAATGTATTGTGGCATCACCAGAAGAAACAGAGACACGTTAGTTGTCAGCCAACAAGTTCTTTGTCTCAGAGTTATCACAATATTAAAAAAAATGGTACGTCGGTGCATCACAGTATCTGTGTTCATATTGGTAATAAACTGTTTATTGTCCACATGGCCCTGCTTTTCTTTGTTTCATTAATCCTTTGAGATTTAGCACTTCTGTTTCACTTTGGTTTATTTTCTTGCTGGTACTGCAGGCACCAGGGACGATGAGAGGAAGGTAACTCACATTCATCAGCCAGCCAGCACCAGAGCACGAGCGCGTCATGTTCGAGAGCATGTGCGTATTAGTGCTAGTGCAATGGCAGCTATGCAGCAGCAGCTCCAGAAGCGTTACAGCACTGCCTTCGTTTGCAGACAGGCGTGGGTCTCACCTACCTGCGTCCTCCAGATTGCCCTCTGGATGCCTTCTGCTGTGGCGCCTGTAGTCAGACTGTTTCAACTTCAGCAGCTTTTTGCTGAACTATGTGAAGCACAGTGGCTGCTGCTCTTTCAGGCCACCACTAACCATCCCACACCTTCAGCCTTAGCTCCTGCACTTCATCTCCTGTCATCACCAAAAAAAACGGTCCCATCAGCTGCACTTCTAAGAGCTTCTAGTAAATAAAAGGGAGGTATTTATTCAGAAGCAGACTACTGAAGGCATGAAGATGATGCAGTCACAGCCAGCTGAAATCACTAGCACTGGTCAGCTAGAGGCTTAAGGGCAGTCATTTGTTAATATTTCACATTTTGCAGTGCTTGATGAGCTTTATTTCAATCCAACTGAAGTCTGAGATAGGCATACAGGACATAGCATCGGAGTGGCTGAACGCTTAACGGTGTGCACCGCTCATGTCCTGCTAGTCATACAATCTTTTTAGAGAGCAATTCTTTCCACTAAGCGTAACCTTGGGGATTTCTGCTTGACTTGATTCAGTGCAAGCTTTACAAGGCAGTGTGCTTGATACCATCTCCTTGATAACCTTGTGTAAGAGGTAAGAGATTGGAGCTCAGCTGTTGAAATCCTTCAAACATTTTCCAAAATGCTTTGCTTTGCTTCCGGCCTTCTAGAAGATTTCTTTTTAAAAGCCGGGCCCTGGGAACTGTTTCAGGTGCAAAGCTCAGCACAGCAATCCGAAGAGAGGCAATTGCTGCTCGCTTGCTAGCGACAGCAAGCTAGACGTTAGCTACACATTAGAGAGCCAGGCAGTGTTTTAGAGTGCAGCAGGCACAAGGCAGCAACAGCTACAACATGCGAAGGACTGCATTAAAGCAAGAAGATGCATATGAGGGGATGGCGTATGCTTTGCAGTTAGTTATAAATTATCTACTTTAGCTCCGAGTGCCTGTGGCTCTCCCTTCAGCACGCTTCTAAGCAATCCGGTCTGACTTACAGGGAACAGTCCAGGAGCTATTTTTTCGTAGTGTAGTTATACTGTAAATTAAATACAAGAATAGCTCTATGGGAGAAATTTAATTTTAATTCAACTGCAAGCTCTGGCGCCTGATTTCTGTTAGCTATTTAATGCTAAGTAGCCCGGTCCCAGCTTCCAGAGCAGAAGGCTAGAGGAAGGTTAGGTAGCGAGGCAAGATTTCCACATCAGAAATAAAGCAGAAAGACACTGATGTGCAATACAGTACTGCAACACTTGGGCCAAGACAAAGAACGTTTCCAGCTAGGAAGAATACAGCCAAGCATCAGTAACAGTAAAGACTATAATGGTCTATTGCATAAATCTCATACAATAGCTCAAGTGTTTCTTAATTTTAAACCCATTTAATGGGATACCTGACAACAGCAAATACTTTTCAAAACTTCTGCCTTTCAAATGATCATAACCATTCTGTGAAACGCTCCCATAATCTTAATTAAGCTTCAGGAAGTTGGAGCCTGGCACAGTTCATTTGGTCTTGGAATGTGACATTATGCCTAAGGTTAGAAATAACTGCATCTTAAATGCAGGCTAAGCTTGTATATGGTGTGCCCCGCTATTAACATTAGCAACCTGCTGTAAGTGAGTTGTTCTTACTTTCTTCTCTTACCTCTGCAGGCCTCGTATAATCAAGGTACAATGAACTGAAGTTTGCGCAGGGTCACTTAATAGCTGTGGGAGCAGAGGCCCAGGATGACGCGGGGAACGAGGGACTTGGCTAACTAGGAGAAACAATAACACCTCATCTGAATCCCAGCAGTTTCCCCAGCGCTACCTGTTATAAACTAGTAAATCCACTCCTGACTGGTCAGGCTCTGACTGCGCTAGTAAAGTAGCAGGGCCAGAGGTCAGCTGTGATCTGCTCTACTAGGAAGTTACTTGCTCAGGTCTTTGCCCAGTTTTGACTGAAGCCGCATACCGCTTCCCAGCACAATTCCTGGGCCCAATTCGGAACTGGCGGGAGGTGGAGACTGTAGCCGGTGGCCACCCTCCTTGCTGGGGGGACTGCTGAGATGGATGAGCCAAGTCGTATCATTCTCGCCAGCCTGGAGGCAGGAGGACAGGTCCTAGGACAGCTAACGCTCAGGTTTGTCCTAGCCTATGGCTCTGCCAGCAGCGATGCATGGTAGTGCTCAGCCATGTAGGAGTACTGCCAGAGGATTTCCCCCTCCCAGACACTCATTTGGTTTGTCCTAAGCCATTCCCTGCTGTAGAAAAGGGTGCCCCACTGAAGTCATGCTGTGCCTGCCTAGGGTACAGCTGCAAGACTGCATAAATCGGCATAAATCAAAAGGGACATTAGCCTCCCCTCCCACCTATCATAAGGTTGTTTGCCCCTATCCATGTCTCACCTTCTTCCTCTTGCCAGAGCATTTGTGTGGCAGCACAGTAAAGGAGAATTCAGATTAATTTTTAAGCTAAGACCGTAAAACTATGCATTGCCCTCATGTTCTTTCAACTCAGAGAGGTTGTGGCGTCTCCTTCCCTGGAGATATTCAAAACTTGCCTGGAGGCGATCTTGGGCAATGTGCTGTAGATGACCCTGCTTGAGCGGGGGGGGGGGCGGCGGTGGCAGGGGTTGGACTAGATGATCTCCAGAGGTCCCTTCCAACCTTGGCCATTCTGTGATTCTGTGAAACTAGTCCCATTCACCCTGTGTTTACCAAAAAAAATAAACAAAACAAAACAAAAAAACCCTTCTGCCAGCATCATTGAAGCAAGGGCAAGTGCCCAAGGAGAAGACAGGCTCCCAGCTTTCCCCAGCAGCACCAGCCTAAAGCATACGTGAGAAAGAGCAAGCTCACACTGCACATCTGCAAACACCAGAAGTTCCAGCAACTTGAAATTCCTACTTAGATGGAGAGAGCAGAGCAGGAGGGCTGTGGTGCTGCCCAGGCATGGAAATTTGGGATAGGAACTGAAATGCCAATGGGAGGCAGGCCAAGAAAGCAGTGGCCAAGTGGGGTTACCCTCAGTTTACACTGTAGCCTCTGTGTCAGGCTAGCCTACGAGTCTATATAGATCACATAGATGACGGCATCATGGAGCAGCTGAGTAAGCAGACTTCAGGGCAGAAGGTCACTCTACATAAAGGAAAAGTACAATAGTCAGAATGAGGAAGATGGCATAAACTTTATTATGGCTTTTATATTAACTTGCTAAAGTTGGCCAAGAAAACTGAGGAACAGCTTGCTAAGGGAAGTTCATCATGGAGAGCCAGCAGCACTGAAGCAAATTAAAAGAAAAGTGAAGCTCCATGAGGTGAGTATTGATAGGAAGAAGTTAATAGAGGTTCCTACAGCAAAGCGTTCTTTGGGGAAAAGGCACCTGAAGAGCCAGTCAAGTCTGACGTGTCAGAAGAAGTCCTGTTCTTCCTCTCCTTTTCAAGAAACCCAGCCCACAAGGAAAAACAGTATCTGTCAATGAACTAATATTCAGCCTCAGAGTCACAAGGGATCTTGCACCATTGAGCAAGCCTGGGTATTTGCCCTTGTGTCAAAATCAGATCAGACAGATATGGAAATCAGAGGAAAAAGAAATGGAGGACAAGGAAGTGCAAGAGCTGCAGGCCAGCTGGTCTCCCTGACGTAGCAGGCAAGCTAGCAAAAGAACCGAAGATGGTACTAGCAAGACAATCTGGCTCACTGAGTCCAGGACTATAGGAAGAACAGAGACTGTGTTAATTGAGGAAATCATGCTGCCCACATCTAACAGCATATTTTGAGGGATCATCAGGCACATAGAATAATCCTTTTCTTTGTAATAGACATGGTTTTCCAGAAAAAAAATACTTGCTAAAACTCTGAGAAATTAAGCTGTCACAATGTAAGAGGATCTTTCAACCCCTCTTTTATCCACCTACTAAGGACAGAAGTAGGTAGTCATCCTTCCAAAATGGAGGGAAGTTGTTAAATGGCGTCTGAACTCCTCATTCCCAAGAAATTGCTCAAGATATTCTTCATAGAGTGTGCTTGGAGAAAGGGAAGGTAATTAAGGTTTATGACAATACGGAATTATTGAGGATAGCCAGAAGCTGATGGGTGGAGAAGAGAGGCAGGAAGATTTAGCTATTCCAACTGATAAAAATGTCAGATGAAGGTCAACGTCAATAGTGCAAAGTAAAATGCTTGGGGAAAGAAACAACCCCAGCTGCGTGTTCCAGGTACATCCCCCAAAGACTATCATCAGTGATGTTTTTTATAGCTACAGAGTATCGCGTGCTTCCCAAATGTCAAGTCAGTGCTCCCTGGGATCAGGGAGCGAAAAAAGTTACAATTATTCTGAAAGCAGTTAGGAAGAAACATCACCTAATGTATCCATATCTTCAGTGGCACAGATACTCCTGACTCCTATTTTCAGGAAGGGAGATAGATAGACTATAGATAATATATACAGAAAAGAAAGCATATAGAAAAGAACTTAGAGAAAAGAATTAGAATAAGGAGAAAAGCAAGAAAAAAGATCAGAAATACTAACACCTTTCGTAGGCAGCGATTAAAATTAGAATCTTTCCATCCCCAAAAAGGCTTCCAGTGATGAAAAACATGAGGAACATGAAGTTACGAATACTCTTGAAGAGGTGGCTAGGAAAGACCTACTCACAGTTCCTCAAACCCAAGCTATGGCACTTCCAATTCACTGATCAGGCAGCACACTGCAGACAGAAGGAAGTTTTTCTCCACATTGCAGTTCAGCTATGCCAATAAGTTACGTGGAATATTGGATCCCAAGAATAGAAATGGATTCGTGAAAGGTTTAGAAAAAGTCCTGGAATAAAGGTCAAACAGCAGCTACTAAAATAATGACCAAAGGTGTACATATTCTGTTTCTTACACCGAAACTCAACTACCAGCCATTGTCAGAAGCAAGATACTGGATTAGACAAGACTTCAAGCTAAAAGTACCCTTAGGTTCTCACAGAAGCTATAATTTACTATTGCATGCCAGGCAGCCCTGCTTGCGTGGTCCTGTGCATGCAAAGTAGCTACATCTAAGCTGGCGTGTAGAGAAACCAGCCCCAAAATATACATATTCATACACATACACACACACACACACACACACAGAGAGAGCACTCTCCTTTGCAGACCAGGCCAAAACTCAGTGTCAGACATGCTTAGCCCTGGACGAGGAAGTTAATTTTAAGTGTAGACCAGAGATTCACATAAGCATAGCTCTCTCTAATCTGTTTTCTCAGTGTTACATAAACAAATATCCTTTATTTAAAAGTATCAATATACTAAAATAGTGCATCATGGTAACATTTCATCGTCTTCTTCCAGGGAGACATTAAGCACCCTTAGATGCTATTTCAGCACACACACACACCCTCCCCCCCACACACACAGACACACACATCCTTCTACTGTTACTGAAAACTCAGCTCATTCATTCAAACAAACAAACAAAATACCAGTGCAGCAGCTGGAGCTATTCTAATAACTTTCTTTTGCCCGTTTGCATAGTCTTTTAACCCTTGAATAAGGACCAATAGTGTCATCAAAAACAAATGCCCAAAGAACTCGAATCCAGGACTGGTGGTGTGGGAGGTTATCGTAATATTCTGCTGCAATCTTCTTCACCTGGAAGAACAAGAGAGAGACAAGGTAGTTAGCTGTACACTGTCAAGTGTATTCAGCAGTCTCCTTCAGATCGGATAGCATAGCCATCAGGTAAAGTTACTTGTTATTGCACGTGAGCTTCTGAAGTTCAGCCAAACCAAGATATACTTAAATACATTTGGATACTTGTAAGCAGATTTCTGCAGTAAGTTTTGCTTCACAGTATTTGCAAGTTGATGGATCTCTGCATTTGGATTAGTTAGAATCAAACTCTTCTCTCTTTTGGAAGGTGGAGGGATCTCCACAATGAGATAACTAACCTATCTTCTAAATTGCCAAGACTCCAACACATATTATTTAAAGCTCTTCTTTCCAGTTGCAGTACTAGCTGCTGAGGGCCTCAGGTGTAAGAGTTCATACCAGCTGAGAAAATATAGCCATGTACCAAAAACATAGCCTTGGTGACAGTTGGTGTTTTTCCTCTGTCCTGCTACCAGGACGAACAGATGAGAGGCAGGTTCCTGCACCGGACAGAGAAGGTGGAAGGACTGCTCTTCTCAGTCCAGTGTTAAAAATGCTTCAAGATTCATTATTAGATGACGAGTCTAATAAAATCTCATCCCCGTTAAAATCCCCAAGTTTTAAAGCTGCTGCCATCAGAGAAGCATTGCAGAGTGGTGGTGGTGTCAGTGTTTTTAGTAGGAGCAAGGACAGAACCCGGAAGACACAAAGGTTTCAAACCTGGCAGATTCGGGGGACTATTAGGATTCCTGAGTTACCAGTCATCCCTGTTCCTACTTCCAGCTCAATGCTCTGCTTTTTGAGCACACCTGATGAGAGCAGCAGCAGCAGAGTCTGTTAACTGCTGTACATTTGCACAAAATCTCCTCAGGCGTTGTTTTATTAGCACTCCACCTCCTAGACAAACAAAGTTCTCCCCAGGACACTCTATTTGAGAGTAGTTTGTCTTGCCGGACAGCATGACTTATTGCTTTAAAAACCCTGTCGAATTTTAGAGCCAGCTACATTGAGCACAGCAGAGATTTGCAGTGAAGGTCAAAAGAGTTGCATACAAATGGCCATCCGGGAGGAGGTGGCTAAGCAGAACCTGAGGTTTAATGGGGTAACCGTAACATAGCGTTTGGACTGTTTTGTGAAAAGGAAAGAATCGCAGCTGAAGTTTAACTGTAAGCCAGTACTACTCACGGCTAGCTACACTGCTAATGCAACTTCCTAGCTGATACCTCCCGCAACAGAGCTTGTGCAATGTACACGTTTTTTAAGAGCTTTTACTTCTGTACCTGGGAACAAGGTCTCAGGTAGTGACTGTGCCTTCTGGCACCTGAGGTTAATTGAAAATGACCCCAGGGAGGAAGTAGGACAAAATGACTTAGCAGAGAGGCCAGTAAGTGCAGTCTGTCTATGCCAGACACAATAGTTTTGGCACTTTGAGGAAATTTTAACAGCAGGTTAGTCTGGGCATAGTGCTGAAGAGCTGAGGTGGACACAACATGCAAGTTCAGAAACTTGCACTTAAATATACTCCATACACATATTCTGCAATTGCATAACGGATTTAAGGGCGGCATCCAGAAAACAACTATTATTTAATAATGAAGATACCCAGCACTGAATTTTGAAGATCATCCATATTGTATTTTGGAAGCAGGAAGCCCAGTCAAGGCTAGCATGCTGCTTGCCAGCATCAAGGGCTGAGTGCTCGCTTGCCAACTATCATTCTAGCAATTCCCTGCAGAGCATGGCAGCAGCTCTTTCTGAATGAGAAGCCTGGTGTGGAAAGCAAAGATGATGACCAAGGTCTTGTATAAGACTGGGTAACCCTATATCAGCTGCCATACAGTAACTCACATCTAAAGTGGCTCTTTGTTCCTGCCCCTGTTTTACCTTGCACCCAGCAGCATGTGGTGCAGGAATTCAAGTAGCAATTGCCCCATGTGCAGCTTCCTGGTGTTCTGAGCAAGAAAACTGCATAAGATATGCAGAAACAAGGAAGGGGAGAAGATAAACCACAACAACATGTTTTTAGCAAAGGAATGGGGAAGAGGAAAAATTTAATGAATTCAGTTAGAAGGCAGAAGAGGGGTGACATCTCAAGGGGTGAAACACATGAGGAAGTTTGTTACATTTTTTTTTTATTTCCATTGTGTTATCACACAGGAGGAAAAAATTAAAAAGATAGAAGCGCCTTCTCGTTGATGGGTCCAAACAAAAAAGTTTCCTAGCAAAAACAGCTCAGATACTGTCATTTGTTTCAGCATCTCTGCGTGCAAAACAAAATTACCTCAAAAATACCAGAGAGCTGGGGGAGCAGGGAGTCATTATTTTTACTGCAGATTCCCTTTTAAAATACAATATTAAACTACCTCTACTAAGTATGCTTCAGGCTAGATAAGTCAGCGTTCACGTTGCCTTCCGGGCACTGTACAAAATGTGTGGATGAGTTTTTAGGTAATAATTTTTGCAGCCGATGTTATCCTCATCTCAAGGAAGGCAGTGCTGTGACAAAGTACTCCTGGATCCTGCTCCTGGCTTCCCCCTCAGGCTCTCCATGTAGCATTGGAAAGAGTCCATTTGCTTCAGTTCCTCCCTCCCTTTATAGCTGCCGCTGGGAACTTGAACTATCCATACACATGAAAACCATAAGTCTTAATCTAGGGCTAGTTTTTGACTGGAAAATGTCACAGAGGGATAACAAGCATAAAGTCTACAAGGAACTGGTTTAGGCACTGGGCACTTGGTATTTTGAGGCTTTGCTGCAGGTAGGTCATGGTGATAAGTAGCAAACCACAGCTTTTGGACTGAAACTTTGCCTCTGATGTTGTGCTTGTGCAGCACAGTCTCCTACTAGGACCCCTCCGGTATATTACCAGAAAGGCACAGAAGTTATAGACAATCTAAGCATTTGACCATGGCTTTTACAGCCCTTTTGTCCTGGGGTAATACAGGAACTAGAGAACCTTGTAATAGCTGAAGGATGACGTTTAGAATGCTAGAAAGCGTATTACATAAGTTCCCTAAAAGCTCCCTTGATTTGGGGTGGGGTGGGGTAGGGAAGCACCCAAGCTAGCCCTCCTAGACATCATAGAGTTAATGAATGAAATCTGCAATTCAAAAAGAGTACACCTACCATGTTTTCCAGGCTTGTCTGTCTAATAAATCTGGCTTCATACCTTGCCTTTTCCTTCTCCCACAAGCTTAATGAATAACTAGTTTGCCTATGGTAACAGTCCAGTTCTTATTGTAGTTCGTAGGAAGAGTAGCACATTCCTCTTCATTCTCCCTTCCCCTCTCACCATAAGTACATCCAATCCTTCAGATAACAAAGAATGGATCTTTTTACTCATTCAGTAAAGAACACAATATTTCATTGTTATAAAGCTTCATGCAAAGACTAATGTAGTCTTAAGTCTACTGGTATTTTTTCAGAGCAGGCCCTTCATTACAATGTTGAATTTCATGCTCTCTTGCATAATCTTTTATTATACTAGAGGGACAAGTTCTTAACTGCACACTCATGTCAGTCATCTTTAATACCTAAATACTTATAGCACAGCCTAATTCTTCCTGCTTCAAATTTGTCACACTCCTAGGGTACAGGTCTTTCCAGTGGCAAATATGCTTCTTGGTACATACTGAATGACCTATAACAGTCCTATGTCCACCTATAACAGAGGACAAAGCTGAATTTACTTTTCTGATAAGCAAGTGGAAGATCGAGTTACTTTCTAGGCTCAAGATCCAGTTATTTTCCAAGCCTGTTTCTTCCCTGCCCCCAATTATGCAGTAACTGAGTAAAGATCTTGTTTCCATTTTATGCTTGCCAATATGTACAAATAAAAATAGTAATATCTGAGAAGTCATCCATAGCAAGCAAATCAGCTATTAGAAATCTGAGCACTGTAGCTTAAGAGACTAAGTCTGAAAAACTAAACTTTCACTCCTTTAGAATGAAGGATTCACTGGGAGGAGGGCAGAGGGAGAGCAAGGGGATGTTTCTACTTCTACCGGTTATGAAGTTCATACATCAGAGCTGTACAGAGAGGATCTGTCCCCATATCTCCTTCCACCAAAGAGTTAGAGAATTTTTCTTCTTGGTTTGTGGAAAAGAACAACCTGTTTGTTTTAACAGAGTAAGCATTTTCCACAACAGCTGTTTTGCCAAGAGATTTCCACTTCATAATAGATTTTTACTTGTAACTGATCACTTGTCAAAGTCTCAGAGTTTTCCATATACTTCTGTCACAGCAACGATTGACAAGGCTCATATCTCACATCTCTTCCACCAGCAGGGCAGGTCTCAACTGCCCTACAGCTAGAAACACATGAAGACACGTCCTTGAAATTCAGCTAATAACTTCGTCCTCTCCACACAGGAGGGCAGACACTTTTAGCTGCTGCCTTGCCTCGAGGAATTAGGCTAAACTACTTGTGATGTGGGTGAGGAAGAGCTTTTCAGGTCTCATTCAGGTCTGGAGCAACAGTCCCAGCAAGTTCAATTAGTCACTCATTTCGTTTGTGTAAGATACAGTGCTAACCTCCTTCTCTTCCTGTATTTACATTTTAGTAATCTAACTTATCCTCTCCAACAAGTTTGAACATTTGAAACCAAAACTATGTTCATACACTTCCCAGCTGAGTGATCAGCTCGACGAGCAATGGGAGTGCCTGACACAAGAACTTCACATGTCAAATGCTGGCTGCTTTAAGGGGACTTTCTGTCCCCCCCAGGAATACCCAAGTTCGGCAGGACAGGCCTCCAGCAGTAAGGCGGGGTGTGTTAATGAATTGGAGGCTATATAGAGGCTCCTGGTGCTCTTCTAAATCACAAGGAGATCTCTTCTTGCATTGAATCTCCTCTCAGACAGTGTTTCTGCGATGAAGAACGTTAACCCACTAAAGCAAGGTTCCCAAACTTAATTTGCCTGGCTATACTGTCATAAGAGTTATTCCGTGTTATACAGTAGTAGAGAGGTCGCAGCTCCTGAACATCAGCCTCCTCAGCTCTACTTCCTCCTCATGAGGATGCTGCCGTAGTAGCTCACAATTCTGCATCAGACCAGAGACAGCAGATATTTCCTGCTTACTCTGCCAGAGGATTGCTGTGCAGGAGTAATACTTCAAAGTCACATACCTCTAACACTGTGAGCTGCTGAAGAACTACCCCCAAAGAGCAGCTAGATACCTGGAGGTAGATACAAAACCATCCCTAGGCACCTGGGCTTTGCAAGTTTGATTCCCATAACTGATAAGAGGCAAGCACAAAGTGGCTTGACTTCCAAAGGAGGAAAGCCACAGCACTTTCTCTATGGCAGACCAGGCACCATCAGTTTCTGTGGGTGGGGAAGTAGAGCTAAAACAGGTCATGTACAGCAAGGTGTTATTTGTATCAGGCTGGAACATGCCCCCAATGCTCAGGTCATCTCAAAAAATAGAAAGACCATTGCTTGATGCTTATCCATCGGGATATAGCTAATATATTGATCATTAGATAAATTTCAAGCAATGATTGCCTCCTGTCTTACTTCAGATGGGCCTTTAAAATGTCAAAGAGCCCAAATCTGGGGGCTAGGGGGGGGAAATGGAGAAATTTAGACCACTGTTACCTCCAACAACAATCTTATGAAAGAGGCATTACTCAAGCTCTCCAAGACAATGAAGTTCCCATTTCCTTCAAATAAACGAGGTACTATAGCAGTTTGGCAGCCATTTCTCTCAATGTTCTGGTTAAAAAGAAAGTATTAAAACAAATCCAAAACACGTTCCTCTTTATTTAAGAATGGATCTATTGCTATGATTTGGTGTGATTTCCCCAAAACAGTTCAGCAGTTTTTATAAAAACCCAATTCACTTTTGCTCATTCTGTGCTTACCATAGGCAGTTTGCATCCGGGAATGCTGGGGAAGTCATGGTGCTCCATGTGGTAGCCTACATTAAAGGTGAGCCAGTTCAGAGGTCCATAATAAGAGTACGTTTCATACCCTTTTAAGAACATGTAGTGTTCTGCTATGAAGTGCCCAGAAATGGGATGTAAACCCATGCAAAGAATTGTACCTGCTATTAAGTAAATAATAGGTTTGAGCCCCCAAAGGTAGTGGATTATAAGGTCTACAGAAAACTGCACAAGAGCGTTAGAAATTTCCATCTGGGTAATTGCTTTGGGGTTCACATACAGTGGTCTCAGACTGTAGAACAGAGGTTGGAGGAAGAGCCAAAGCAGCTTCCGAAGCGGTGTACAGAAGAACCAGCCTTCAAAGTCTGTGGGAATGTCGACGTCGAGGGTGTCCCCACCAAGATATCGGTGATGGTCGATGTGGTATTTCTTGAAGGAGGCAGAGTAAGGTATTCCAATGGGCAAGTTGGCAAAGACTGCAAACCATCGGTTCCACTTGGCCTGCTTGTTCCCAAAGGCAACGTTGTGTGAAATATCATGGATGGCTAAGGTCAGTGAATGGTTGATGCAACCCCCAAAAGCATAAGCCCAGAAGAAAACCCATTTCCAGGATAAGTCTTTCACCAGGTAGCATGCTAGAAACTGCACAAAAACCATTCCAGATACAATCCACTTTAAATGTGGATCTGGTCCCATTAGAGCCTTGATCTCTGGATACTTGGCTAAAGAGAAAAAACACAAAAAATCTCATTAATTTTCATTTAGGTAAAAACAATCACCACTGGCGCACTCAAGCTTTATCATCCTATATTTGAGGCTCTAATTTTTTAAATGGCAGTTTCAGAGCAGGGTTACCACCACAGCGAAGGTTTTACTGATGAACAGGCCCCAGACTCACTTATGGTGTCATGTACCATCACGATACCTATAGGCTGATCGCGATGGCTGCCACGTGGCACTGTGTGCCTTCATGAAGATGAGTATTAGTATGCCAATGACCACTAGATTTAAGCTGTAAGAAGTGCCCTCTGTCAAGGTTTTTGCTCTCTTTTTTTATTTTGCCCAATCCAAATGTTATTTTCTACAGAAGGGATACAGCAACATTGCATATAGATGCTGCTCTATTTGTAACCCTCTTCACACTTTCATTGCAGACATACTACTGAGGGAAGAGGGCTGAGCAACAGGCACTCCAAGTGTTTCTGTGTGGTTACATAGCAATCCTAGTGCTAAAAAAAAAAATTAATGAATATTTGAGTGTTCATCACTGCCTACATCACGCACAGGTCTTTGCACGTGTCAACGTCACAAGAAAGCCAGTAATGTTATCAGGAACTTAGAAGATACAGAAATTTATTCTATGGTCCCATTCATAAGCCAGTTTGCACGTCACACAAAAGGAACAGGCATGAAAGTCAGACAGATAATCATGCAGCAGCTGCAAGGCATTTTCACAAATCCTGAACTACGGCATCAGAGAAATAGGGGTTAGGCTTACTAAGTCTGACTTACCGCTCACATCAGTACAGGACCCAACTTACTGACCTTTGGTTTTGCTGACTATTCACTTGTGCTTTTAAGGAAAAGGAAATATGCAGTAGCACAGCTTGTCTTCTAAATGCATTTCATTGCTTCAGGCCTCTTCTTTACAAACCCACACTTCCCACTTCCACTTTTTACTCTCACATGAGTTTTCCCACATTTCCATGGCCTCTACCTACCTACAGATCTCCTTTTACTCATGCTCTACATCCCTCAATTAATATAGTTTACATAGACAAGACTGTAGGACAAGTCACTTGATCTGGAGCCTATAGTTACACAGTGTGTTCCTAGAAGTTTGATAAGCACATTTTATGAATAGAAAAGTAAATGTCATCTGACGATCACGCTATGGTGTGCGCACCACCACGTTAAAATCAGGTTACGATGATTTGCATGCATGCAGCTGTAGATACTGTAAACATTAGAGACAATATACATAACTTCATGTGACCTTGCAAGCAGCAGTACTAGCTAGTACTGAGGGCAGGATGCAGTTTTTTTTATATAAATGAAGCCTGAGAAGTTTACAGTAGTTGAGACAGAGGCAGCATTGTTTAAGGAAGCAGGCCGGTGTGTTCATGCTCTGCAACTATGCCAAAAACTTTTGAGCCTGTTGGCCAAGCTCGGCCAAGCTTGACGGAGGTTAGAGACAATAAAGATAAAGTGTTGTGGAAGATGATGAAAAGGGATACCCTCAGTTGTTCTGCTTACAAAGGCGAGGGGGAGAAAAATCACTGCTAGGAGCACTCAGGCAGGAGAGATTTTGTAAGTGACAGAAAAGCTCTAGGAAACACCCATATATTTTTAAAGTCAGTCAAATGTTTTGAAAAAAAAATCTCTTGCAAAGGCAGATTTTCTTGTTTTTGATGATTCTGAAATTATAGTTTTCACATTAGAAATGTTAACATGCCAGAAAGTGTTCTCTGATACCTGAACAAGCACCAAAAGTTTAGAAAAAGTCCCAGGTATTGGATATCTGCCCTAAAAAATAACTAGATACAATGACCCGGTTAGAAAGCCTGTTACAGAAATACCTTGTATGCAGCTTAATTTCCTGCTTAGGGACACTCATCTGAAAAACAGAAATCCCTTTAAAATAAAAATAAAAATCAAATACCCTCAAATTTTCAGTCATGCAAGTGGTAGAGGTAAGTTACTACAATTACCAGACCAGCCACTGAGGAGATGCATAGCAACCAATTCTGTTCCTCAGCCTGGTCAAATCCAAGTCACTTTGACTTTTAATAGGGAGGGGAAGCTAAGCAAGCAATGCTTTATACTGTAGCTTGAGAAGACTGATGGTTTTGGATGTATTTCTTTTTGTTGGGGCTAACAAGGATTACAGATTAAATTAAAGAGATTTCAGAGTAATAACTGCTAATCAGCAGCAAGATGTCTGGAAGCATTGCTGGTAGTGGAAGCAATGCAGGTAGGTTGCAATTGTCAGAAGTGACAGCTATTAAGTAACTTGTTAGAGTTTAATATTAAATTCAACATGATTAGCTCCTCTCCAGCAATAAGTAGATGGATATAATGGATATAATAGTTAAACCAAAACACTGTGTCTGTGTATCACTAATGCTGGTAAACATTTCCTGTTCCCATTACAAAACGAAACGGCAAAGTTGACAGGTGGGGTTGTTCAGCTCGGTGGAGGCTGAAAACCCCACTGGTGGGATAGGCTGACAGAGGCCTTTTTGTTCATGCAAAACATTGAACACCAACTCTTTCAGAACATACATTTCATCTCAGATGCAGTGGTCCTGATGACTGCGGTCTACATATAACATGCTAAATACACAGACATGGCAATATAAATATGTATCTCATTTCTGATTTGTGAGCATGTCTTGAAGTTCAGCAAATAAATCCTCAGCAGGTAAAATGCAGCACTTGCAGTTAAAAGATCCAGTGAACCCTGCGGGGCTGTTGTGACAAGTGTCTGCAGGCGACAAGCTGGGCTGTGCAAACCACACAATTGCTGTCAGCCACCTGCATGGCTCAACGGCAACAGAGAATTAGATACAGGGCTACCATGCAGTACTGAACTAGGATCCGTAAAAGACTATAAAACCTGAGACAGCTACACGATAAAGACCACCTTTGTTTCCTATGCCCTGCTCTTTAAATAAAGAGATATCTACTCTCTACTCTTGATACCATTAAAGTTTCACGTTAAGAGGCATCTGAGCACAGATTTTTGCCATACTGCTCTTTCCTGAACCACTTTTGTTTTGACCCTCCTAAGCACTTTTCCATTATGAAGATGACCAGCTTCTGTGTGGTCAGGGTCCATCACTTCTATATGAGGGCTGGGTGAGGGCTGCTAAATGAAGATGGCTATAAGATGGCATTTATAGTGAGCTCTTTATTATCCACCATCATGGCATGGAGAGGGATCAGGAACAGGAGAAAACAAAGAAAAATCCTCAGCCATTCCAGATTTGGGGGGGAGGGGAGGGGAGGGGAGGGGAGGGGAGAGAGACAAAGGAAAAAACATAAGGGTATACGACCACACATAAGGGTATAGGACCAGGATTTGTCCATCAGGGTTCAATGGGACCGGGACAGCTCCAGCTACTGTCGTCTTTACAGCACATTCTCTGGCCTCTGGTTTCTTGGGCAAGGCTGTTAGCTGAGCCAGGCAGACAACTTATCCCCGTGCACTGCTTCCACTTGTCCAGGCAGAGTCACAGTATTGCAGTTCGGAGGGTGAGATATTGCTGCAGATGCACAGGAGCGCAGAAGCAGGGTTCTTCTGTCTCCAAGGCCAGCTCACAGCCAAAGCAGCTGCAAGCACTTCAGTACAGTATGTAGCTGGAGCTAATCAATTCTGCCCGACCCAATCCAGCTTCATGGTCTCTACGTCATGTTCCCAGAGCAGCTGAAAAGTCCACTGTGAGGATGAAATGAAGGCATTGCCCACTTTTATGGCAGCGTGGATGAAAGAACAGCAGTCAAGAAAGAACAAAGGCTGGAAAAATCTTTTCAGACGCAGCCTGTGATTCTGGAAAAGCTCAGTTACTGAATTAATGTTTCACTGGGATCGCTCTGTTGCTGTGTGCAAGCATCAGTCACCTTTCTAGAGGCGTACCTCATTCTAAGACCGCATTGACAAATTACCCTGACTATGCACACTTTTCTCCTGTTGTTCCTTTCTGCAGATTGGACGCTGTACCACATACTTAGCACTGGAGCTGTCCAAAAACATAAAGGTCATGGAGTTTTAAATGAGCAGCAGCACCCAAACCCATGAGAAGCTAGTAATAACAAAAGAAATTTAATTTCTTCATGCTCCTTTATTTTAACCACAACTGCAGCATACATGTATAGTCAAAGTAGGAACACTATTCAATGCAAGACTTTCAGAAGGCCTGTCAAAGAGAAGAAAAAAAATCTCTGTGATGACACTGTCCTGGACTATGGTCTAGTCATCATGAGTCCCTGCCAAAACAAACAAGAGGCACCAGGCACAGGATGGTAGCTTTCACACCCTACGCCCTGTGCTGGAGCTGGTATTTGAACCAAAAAAAAAGAAAGAAAAATTCAGTCAGTTCTCTGACACGGTAGTACTTTGCTTTTTAGCAGCTCAGCTCATAAACACACTCATGAACTGCTTTAAACTGTACAGCACGTTTGAATTGTATTTAACTGAAACCAGACGCAAGCCAAGACACAAGGAGGACACAAGGAGGACACACGCAGAGCAGAGCACACATGACAAAGCCCTCGGGTTTTGCATGGTCTCCTGCCCCCTCCAGTTTTCAAACTAGTAAGAAGCCTTTCGGACTGATTACACTGAAGATTTTTATTCCTACCAGGTCAAGTAGTTTAATCCTTCACTCACCACCCACAAGCTCCCAAATTGTTTTGTGCTAGCAGGCCCAAGAGAGCTGGGTCACTCAATAGTGCTCACCAGTGACGAGGCACCATCCCTTCCCAGGGCAGCCACCGCTCTCCTCACTTGTGTCAGTGCCAGAAATGGCACAATATTACCACGTCACTGTGACAGCAGGTATGACTACGCTTGCTTAAGAGCTGGTAAGAGTAAAGACGTGGGAATACTAACAAGACGACTTCCAACTCCCTGAAACAAAACCTAAAACACACAGTAAGCTGAAGCCTTCAGTTGCACTTTGGTACATTGTTAGTAGAAGATGGCAAGTACCTCAAACATTGACTTTCTGCTCAAATAATTTATTTCACAGGCAGTCCCCATAGGGAGCTGGCAGGAGCACTGGCAGCAGCTACTCCAGCTGCATGCAGCGCAGAACATGCACATCAGTGGCAGCAGGCTGCCCACGTACTGTAGCGTAAAGGAGAAACAGACTGAGTTTCCTCGCCAGGAGCATACGTAATTCAGAGCTTTGATTTAAGCTAGGGAGATATGTATCTTGCACATTGCAGTAGGTACAATTTATTAGAATTTTCATAGGTGTGAGTTTTAAATAGGAGGCAGAAGAAGCAGCTGTAAGACTAGCAGTCTCCACATAAATGAGCAGAGCTCATGTTGACTGAAATCTACTATACTCAGAATTCAGCTGGATGATAAAATAAAATGAAATTTTGCCTTTTTTGGTTTGGTGTCGTTTCCCCCCCCCCCCCGCAAGTAAACATCTCAGCCTTTCTCCATACAATCCACTTATACCATTTCCCCTCCACAATAACTTGCTAAAGAACTAATTATAGAATTATTCTTGGATGTTCAATCAGATTCAGATACTCAGAGCATACCAGGAACAACATGGATTCAACTTTCATCCTCAGCAGCAAACAAGCGCTTTTCTAAGGATCTTACGAAGCAAGACATTTTCTGAACAACCTACAGTAGTTTTATAACATTAGATCCAACCCATATCACAAATAAGATAACGTTCTTCTATGCTGCAACATATTGCTCATTGCTTGTATTCGGAAAACTGTTTGCAAATAAAATAACTATTCATTGTGTGCTTATGGTGTTACCAGCATCCGAGAAACGAGCTTTTCATCTTCTCTCAAGCCTGAAAAAATCCCAGCACTTCCCATTGTGTGCAAGACCATAGTCCCACAGGTGCTTTAATCCAACAGATCCTTACTGCTATAAGAAGTAGAAATTCTATTCTTATTAGAAGTACCCTCTACCTTATGCCCAATCACTCACTGGTTTCCCCCCCCCACACACTGACCAACAGTAACATTTGTATAACTATACCATAAGGTTAGGCAAATCCAGATGAAAAACTTTCCTCTCCTAGGTTAATTTTCAGCCAGGCCACTTCCCCAGTACAGCTCACCACAGAGTTACACAAATCTTGGTTCTGACAAGACAGTAACGGACTTTTCATAAACAAGAAGGTGAGACAATACTGACAAAATAATTATATTTCATAAACTGAAAAGCACAGATAATATGATCAGGGATTTAGGATGAGGGTCAAAGTGCGAGCTTGGCAAAAAACCTTTATATCTTAGAGCCAGCTGACAGCTAGAGAGTACCAAGCACAAGCTAAATTTTAGTACCTAAAGTTTAGGAGCAAGGTACTACAAAGCAAAGAGTTAAGAGACAGAAGTATTACCTCTTCTTTGAGCAAAATTTAGATCTATTTGCTGGTATAGTTACATCAGTTAGGAATCACATCCCTAGTAGGCTCACCTATTGCAAAAAAAATCCCAGTGTAGGCTTCCAGCCAGCCCAGTCGATACACACACTACACGGCTCTGCTGTGCAAGGGAGAATCATCTGGCCCTGGGGATCACTCTTGGGTAGATATGCCAGGGTGATGACCTAGGAATCAGCGCAACAGCTGCAGCCAAAAAGCTGCTTTGAACGATCTGTACTTGAAAAGATCTCCCTAACTCAGAGGAATACTTCTTGTTCAGGCACATTGTCACTGCCTGCAGAAGTCACAGACACCTTGGGAGACTAACTCCCCAGCCAGGCTATGCAACTTCATGACAGTCCATTATTACTGCTCAGATACTCTTTAGAAACACACTGGGACAACAGTTTAGGAAACACTACACCTATAGAAGGAGCTGCCTGCCTTATGCAATTGTCAATTTGTCTATAATATTTTTCCTGATGGATAATTTTCAGTTTTCATTGAAATCCATTTTTGCATGTTCAAACGTATGCAAGATTCGTGCAGCACACTCCAGCGCAACAGAGACTAGACACTTTGATAAATACACCGCCAGGGATTTGCTGACCCTCAGGCTTTGAATGATACAGTGACAGTGGTTATACCGACGTCATATGGGATACTACAATAGTCTCAGTAACTAATAATTCTGGTATTTATGAACTACTCTGCCCTGCCAGACATACCTCAGATCATCCTGCCCCAGTCATCCATGCCTGTCTCTACTTCCATTGCTTCTGCCTCTGCTCCTGCAGCTGGGGAAAGAGGGCTGAGGGGAAGGAGATGGACCTTGATTCCAGTTACTCTTTTTTAACCCAAAGAAAGTAGGAACAGAGCCTCTTTGACTACTTAGCTGATAGGTCCTAAAAGGACACTGAACTGAGGCACTGGTAAGGCAGTCCAACCACTCCACCACCACCTTGCAATACACTTTTGTCAGGGGCTGAAGTCCCCACTCCTGTAGCAAGACCAGGAAAGCAAGAAATTAGCCAGGGGAGAAACAGACCCACCACACACTCCTACCCATAGCTCACTGAAACACAGTCCCCTTGACTGAAAGGGTCAACAGCATGACACCAAGAAGCATCATTTTATACAACGACAGCAGTCAAATCTTTATCATTATTACATAGTGAAACAAGTGGTGTCTTTTTGCTGGATATTATCCAAACCTGGACTAGGATATTCCACCACCATAACTGTAATAGAAAAGTTTTTGTAGTTTAGACTAACCCTGGATTAATCTATTAGATTGTGGAGGAGCTGAGAAAGCAAATCTAATTGTCATAGTCCCTGCCCTGCAACTCGGCCACAAGTCCAGTATTCCTTTTTAGAAGACCTTCAAAAACTCTCCCCTACTGTTTAAAGGGAAGAAAAAAAACAAAAACAAAGCAAAACCTTATTTATTAGTAAGATGTTGAAAAGATAATTCAAGTAGATTAGCAACCGTATGCTGTAACAATTCTGAGTTGTTGGTTCTTCTCATAAACTAGCCTAAAGAGAAACAAAACAAAACAATCCCCAAAACCTGAAAAAACAGAAGCAAAAACCTCCCCATGCACGATACTCATGTACACAGTTAAATGTTGCCTGAACAACATGAAAATATAAGATAAGACTCTACCTTGCCAAAGACCTTTGCCTTGTCCCTGGGAAGAAAGTAGATTATTCTATTACATTCCTGTGGCTTTGTGTCACTCTCTAGCAAGCACTCACCCACATGCTCATTTGTTTTATTGCACTACCACCATACTCAGAAAATTTGCATTTAGGAGGAATCCCAATCAAGCTCCTCTATGCTGACTTGACAAGCAGAGCAATCGTGCTCTTCAAGTTGAACGAGGAAGCACTCTGAAAACAATAAACTCCCAAGAAAATCTCAAAGTACATTTTATTTGAGAAGAGATGAAATTTTACATTAAAAAAAAAAAAGGTATTTCCAATAGTTCTTCAACACTAAATAAATCTTAGAGGAAACAGGTTGGCTTGGGGAAGTGTGGGCTTCCGTGCTCCCAAATCTACCTAGCGGCTGTCTGCTGCAGCCCCAGCGCTCCACCGCCCAACAGGGGCCACGGGGTCTCTAGGTCCGCTGCACCCGGAGCGAACCGGGAGTTAAATCCGCGCTGCAGGGCCGGTGCGCTGCCCTGCTCTTCCACCCCGCGGTCGCTACCTCCAGCACCCGCTTCGCTCAGCCGGGCTCCCAGCTGCTCCCAGCTGCTCGGGCGCTGCCCGGGCGCTCTCGCTGCCTCGGCGGCTGCGGGAGGCGAGCGCTGCCGCGACGGCGCCCCGGCGGAGCCGCCACCTGCGGCCCGGAGCCGCTGCCAGCGCCGCCCGCCGCCTGCCCCGGCCGTGCCGCCGTCGGGGGGAGCCGCCCCCGGGCTGCCCCGGCGGCCCCCGACGTACCCAGCATCTCCCTCCCCTCGACGTACCCAGGATCTCCTTCCTGCGCTGCGTGTGGGGCTGCTCCGTGTAGACCCACTCGAAGTCCCCGCGGGTCACGTGGTTGCCCATGGCTCCCGCGCCGCGCACCGCTCCGCGCCGCCCCGCGCCGCCTTTATAGCTCCGTGCCGGGCGGAGGGCGGCGCCGCCGCCGCCGCCGCCGCCTCCCCCCTCCGCCCCGCCGGCTCGCCCTCGCCTCCGACGGCCGAGCGCCGGCACCGGCACCGGCGCCGCGCTCCGACGGGGCGGCCGGGGCAGTCCCGGCGGGGGGGAGGGGGGGGCCGGTGATAAATGTGCCGTCAGGGCCCTAACCGAAACGTGACTCCTGGCAAAACCCAGCTAGGGGAACTCCTCCCACGGGTGGAAGGCCGGGGACGGCGCCAGGGTGACCGACGCCTGGCACGCGCTCTCCTCTGCCTCTCTTCGCTGGTGCTCTGACAAAGCCTCCCGTGAGCCATCCCAGGAGCAGCCGGCCCTTGGCCAGGTCATGCTTGACTTCTAGGAGCCCACAGCCCGCCACCGCGTCTGGTATCGTTTCCACTGCTGGACCAGCCCGCTCCCTGGATAACGAAGTCAGGCAAAGGGCTGGCTAACCTTAAAACTCCTCTCTAGCCTCTCTCATTCACACAGAGCAGTTGCTGGTGTTGCAAGGTGATGTTTCTCCACATGCAACCCAAAACTAAATTGTTGCTTTTGTTCCCAGTATGCTCTTTGGCAAGCTCACACCTGACCCACTGTCCATCTTCGGCACTCACTACTCTTTCACATTACTCCTTCCACTGCCAACACCCCATCTGGATCAGCTCCACACTTTGAAAACAACTTTATTTCTTTATGTTCCTGTTCATTTCTTAATCCCTCTAGTTCCCTCCATACTCTCCTAGCCCTAAAATTGCTCATTGTAGCAGGAAGTCACAAGCAGCAAAAAAGGAGCCTTGCAAACATGAAACAGTTGCCTGTTAACACTGGCAATATTATTTGCCTTTCCTTAGTCTAGTTTAACTATTTAAGATTGCTTAGTAGCACAGCTATATGAAATGATATGGCTTCAAAAATACCACAATACCAAAACCAAACTAAAACTCCGCCACCTGACTGCTAGAAAGCTTTAGGAGGCTTTTTGATTTCTTTTTTTTTCCCTCCTGAAGCGATCTAGATTTAAACAGTTGAATTCTTAAAGGTCCAAAGCGAGTTGACCAGAAGGAGTACGGTGTAAAAGTAAGCAGCTTTGCATAGAGCCGCGGGAGGAAGTTAACCATTTTCTTTCTACGGGTCAGTTTTTCTACAGGAGCAATGGTTTCTTAACCATGACTACTGCTGCTGTGGCCCAGAAAGTTGCGGGGCCCAACCCAGTTAATGCAGTCTTAATCCAAGTGAGGTTATTGCACATTTCTCTATGGAATGTGCTCTTCAGACAGCCACAGCAGTACCTTGGCCTAAACCTTTAATTGGAGCTAATGTTTTGTCTTGTTGACAGTATCAGTGGAGAGGCCAAAGACTACCAGGACGTGATGATACCCTTCTGTCACTTCCTGTTCAGTCTCAAGGTGACTAAGAAAGAAAATTAGTGGGGCCATCCACACAGTTGCCAAGAAAATAAATATGACTTCATTCCCTAATGTTTATCCAATAAGCTAGTGTTATTGCATCTGCTAAGTTATGCATGGAAAATATCTCCTTTGCAGGCAATGACATTGTCTTCATGTAGCTTATTACTATAGCTTAACCCTACCACACGGGAAGAACAAAAAGCTTTTCTGTCTCCAGTGAGCCGGCATCCCTCTTTGAGGATACTATTTCACCCTTTATATTTCTGTAATAAACTCAACAAATTATACTAATTTAAGAGTAATTATAGATGCCTGACTAACAAGAAACACCAGCTAGAGACTGTCTTCTAGAATAGGCAGAAGTATTATCTGCCACTTTTGTCCATTCCCCCCCCCCCCCCAAATTTTATAGTATGCTAGTAAAATAGGCTTAAAATCATTCACCTGAAGAACGGAGACAGCATTAACATCTCATGCAGGAAACGGAGGGGGCACTTTAGCGTCACCAGGGGATAATAGCCCTTTTAATGAAGATTATAATGTTTGCATCTGAACTCTGCAAGTCCACATACTTACGACACTGTATAGCAACTCAAACATGCTTCAAATGGTCACGTTCTCCCACCTTTGGCCTTCATTAGCAATTTTCTCCGCTTGCTCAGGACTTCTAGCTCTCCAGAAGTTTACCTGAAAGAAATGCTTGACGCACGCAGCAGGAGGAGCACCACTGCTGACTCTACAGGGTACCAACAAATACTGCCTTTCTGCAGTTTTAAATGCAGGCCATGCTCACCTCCTGCATCACAGCTGGCAGCTGCCAGGGTAAAAAGGACAAAAAATCTTTGCTCCATTGTGGACACCACACACACAACGCGGCTCTGAAACAACGCGTACTGGAGCGCTCTTCCACGCAGGCAGGCGGAGACTCCTGTTTCCCCACCCAAAGGTGCCTTTCCCACCAAGTGACTTCTCAGCACCAACATGTTTCTGCAAGGCAGCCCAGCTCCTTCCTCCCTCCACTTCATAAAAGAACAGGTAACAGTAAATACAGCAGGAACACCTGCACACGCTTCCCACTGGCTAGTGCCGGCTCAAGGAGTAGGCTTTATTTTGAAGGATCTGAATTGTGCCCTGCTGTGCAGGCCTTTGAAGCACCTTAATTCTTCTTTTTTTTGTTTTTGTTTGTTTGTTTGCTTTTGTTTTCAGAGACTAATTTTTGGTAAATGTGATGCTCTAGAAGGGCATGCAATAAAATACAGCTGTCTGGTAATTTTATCTCTAAATAAGATATTTTCTCTTATGAGTAAAGGGCTCCATGCCCCATGACAGACTTGTGTTTTCAACTTCCGAGTTATCCAATTTCTTCTCATTGTATTAGAGCTTCCTTCAGGCTTATTTTGATTACCTGAAGAAAATATAGCCCTATATTTTCTTGCTTAGAAAGCATTTTACAGTCATTTTGAACGGGGTGTCACGCTGCCAATTGATGAAACAAGTGACAAGGTCTACAATAAAATGAACCTCTGTGATCAAAGTCAACTTTCCATAGGCTGCATAAGTCGTAGGTGAGTCATGTCATCAGCACGTACACCCACTGGAGTCAGCTCAGGGGAAGTATTTTGCTGACAAGCCCTTCTTCCTGCTCTCCCCTCCTTCCTGTGCTGATCCTTCCCCGGCCCATTCTGGCTTTTTCTTCGCACTGAGTTAACTCTGTCAGATCAGTAAGTTGAATTGACCAAGCAAAGGAGCTAGTGCAACAGAGGAGGCTGAACCTGAGGGGAAGGGAGAAAGACACCTTCCTTTTGCTAGCAGTAAGCCGCTAGATACCTTTGGTCAGATATAACTCACCCTTTATGCAATATGTAAAAAAGCATGACTGCTTTCATGTCAGCTAGTGAAACAGCCACGTTTGCTCAACACTGAGCAAATCTACCAGATCTAAGCCAGTTCATAGCATACTCTGTCTGGGAGCTCCCAAAATTAAGCGTGGCTCAGAGACGTAAGTATTTCTGATCTGCTTGCTGCTGCCAGGTTGTTAGTGCTGACTCCCTGCCAGCTTTCCCAAGCATCTCTCTGGACTCAGCAGTCCTTGCTTTCTACCACCAGCCGGGTGGTGAAAGAAGGATTTGGCACGAAACTGGCACCACCGACCACAATGCTAAGAACTCCTCTCAAACCAGCACAGCCCGGAAACAGCTAGACCGGCGTCACACGGATTTTTGTCAGCCACGGGCCCCATGCTCCCTGCTTCTCCCGGTGCTGCGGAGGTGGCTGCACGGTGGCTGAAAGGCTCTGGGAAAAAAGAAAAAAAAGAAAGTGGTGTAAGCTTGTCAGCTACTTCTTGTCACAACACTCCCACTTCGGGGCAGGTATTTCCAGGGCTGCTCTTAAGGGGAGGCTCAAAGAGCCGGTCGCAGAGCGCGCCAGGGAGCAGCGGGGCCAGACGGCCGCAGAACCCTCCGGGCTGCAGCGGGGCGGCCGCGGCTGTTGGACGCTGAGCGCGGGCGGCCCCCAGCGGCGCGGAGCGGAGCGGCCGCCCCGAGCGAGCCGCCCGACGGCGCGGGCTAACGCGGGCCCGCGCCGAGCGACCGCCGCCACCTGCGGGACGCGCCGAAGGGACCCGCTCCACCTCGGCACCCGCCAGCGCACCCGCAGAATTTGTCACAACGTTTTTTTTTAACACTTGTGGTGAGTGTAACAGGACTCCGGGAGAGCCCTAAAATGCTAAATTGGTCCTTGAAAGTGAAACTTGCCACAGCTTTGACAACTTCCTTTGGTGTAAACTGACTCTTGACCTGCCTTTTCTACATGTTTCCGGCAAGACAACAGAAAATCTGTAGTTCTTTTGCCTAATAATAATGCACATTTTCTTTTTCTTTTTTTTCCAGCAAGCCTAATTCTCCTACGAATGCCATAAAAATCAACAGAAATGAAAATCGTAACTTCAGAACAGAAAGTCTAACTTCATGTTTGCAATAGAATTTATTTGGTAGCACTCATTAATGCTCTTGGCTCCTTTAGAAATACGTGCTTAAGGAACTTCAAAGTGCTCTGATCATTATCTAGAAGTTTAACGAATGCAGGCTTACTGTAATTAATGACACCACCATAATCAAGCACAGAGTGTATTCAGGAAGATTGTGCATGCAGAATTTGGATGAAAGTAACTTCTTTTACATAGGTGCTTTCTCTTGTTTTATGTTTTCATTCTTCTTAGCTTTGCAAAAGAACCTTCTGGGAAAATAATGGCTCCACACCACGTTTTATATTGTTCAGAGGATTTACAATTATTTTCTATTCTTTGAGACATATTTGCTCTTCTGCATCGTAGGTACTTATCCCATGAACAGATTATGCTACCAGCAATGCCATGTTGGGATTCCAGGAAGAGTTTTACCAGCTTTCGACTAGAAATACCCAAATGGAGTGTATTATCCAGACTTTCTTTCCACAGTAAAAATATCACATGCAAAGGTAGCAACACTTCCTAGATAAGAACAGTACATATGACTGTTCTACTGTGGCTTGCTGGATGGTTGCTTTTAATAGTCTATTCTGTCTGCATACAAAACATTTGCATTCGAGTATGCAACATGTCAGTCGCTGAACACAGAACACACAATAAGTAAAAGGAGAGGCAATTTTTGTGAGTTTTTTTTTTTGTCCCCTCCCCCTCAGTAGTCATACTGGTAGCATGTGTTTTACTATAAAAGAGTGAGGAATAAATTGCTCATAAAATATGCCTATCTGTGCATTGTGCTTATACGCCCCTGCTAGTTTGTCACATATCAGACCACACATGCTATGCTGATGAGATGCCCTTATGTTCTCTTTGGAATAGTAACCACTTTCTCAGTCTTTATGATACTTCATTCAAAGTATCAGTTTTCCACTGAGCTGCTGAAGTCAGCATTTCTTCCCCCGGCCAGCCCTGGCTGCACTATTCTCATCAACATGGCTCAGCTGTTAGCTGTCCTAAAAGCCCTTAGCGTTTGTAATTGCTTCCCAAACGTGAGGACCTGGGGGGTTCTCTTGTGGCAAATAGTTTCAGATTTATCAGAAAACGTGGCCCCTGTGAAGAGGGGCACCAGCTTAAACTGTGATTTCTCTCCTCCCACCTTAGGCGTCGCTGGGTCTCTTCTATAAAACTCCACACCACTGTATTTCATCTGTATGGCAATGCTGTCTAGACCACAGCTGACCCTAGCAGATATACTGTTTCAAACGTCTTTCCTGACACTCGGGTTTCAAGCTGATATACTTACAAGCTGTTTTTTTTTTTTTTTTTAGTGCTGCTGCACACACTTCTAACAATGGGGCTGACACGGGGTTAAGCGGACTACTTTGTCCAGCCCCTTAAAGTCAGAGATTGAGTGCTGAGTAGGGGAAAAAAGCCACTTGAAAATGGGTAGCAGCAGTTTCTGGGTGTGTTTGTGTGTGCGTGTGCATGTGTATAGGAAGGATTCCCTCCACAGGGAACAGTTGGAGAACAACCCTGATAACAAACTGTGTTAAATTCTGAAGATTATGTTATACAGTGTCCTTTTTTTTGCTTTGGAAAAAATATCTTTACTCAGTATTTATATTGCAGCAGCACATACATTCCCACCATAATGGGCTAGGACTCCGCTATAAAAACAAAGTAAAACAACTATCTTTTCTTCAATGAGTTTGAGTTACAGACCTTTCTAATAGAAGCACACCAGAAGAAGTACTGAGCAACTTTGCTTATGCCTAAGGAGCATGAGCTTCCATACTCATATTTTATATATCAAATGATCAGAGATGGAAGAAGCACTTTCTATATACTAGAATACTGCAGTATTGTAGAATATTGTAGAACTGCAGTACTGTAGAATATTGTAGAAACCCAGCTAGGTTTGTTTAAGAAAAAAAAAAAAAATTGCTGCGCTCAGGCTTTCTTTGAGATTGCAGCAATTTATACATCCTATTTATTTTTAATTAATTACTCTTAATCACTTCAACCTGGGATTATTTTTCTTTTATAATGTAATACTAACTCTAGGTCTACTTATTCCTGAGTGCTACTGGGATCTACCAATATCCAGTGACTTTAATGCAAGCTGAGAGCTCAGCACTTTTCAGCCTCAGGTCTGGAGCGTGTAACCCAAACAGATGCATATGCACCGAGAGGACTAAGAAGTCCTACTATTTGTAAAAGGCTATAGGTACAAGTAAGAGCTGCAGATTTGCTTTTTGGTTCTCTGGTGCAGAATGAACCGTTAGGATTTACATTCACACATATTGCTGGTGCTGGCAGGTGTGAATTCATACCAGGCAGGCTCAACTAACATGCATTGTTTCCCAGAGGTCTTGTATTAGCTATGACTTGCAACATATGGACTATTCAGATGTCCACAAATTCCTGTGTTGCTAGGGCTAATCTGACTGCTTTGTAAAGGCTGAAGATTATGGGAAGGGCACTTTCATATCCTCATCTATGAAATCTATCAGGACTAGAAGAGGAAACATTCATATTTGATGGCCGTCTTAACAGCTCAACAATACTTATTTATATTTTACATGCACAGTCAAAGGGTTAAATGTTCCTGAAATGAGGATTAGACCCACTGATTTATGAACAACCCGTTCACACAGGAAGAACAATAAATTATACGATCTTGTCCTTACATCAACACTTGTTTAATGAGACTGGGGTGATTAGTGACTATAACTTAGAAATTAGTTTGCAGTGGCAGCAGTGCAAAACCTCTCCCTCCCTCTGCAATACGCACGAGAGAAAATCCTTCTCCCACTGTGCTCAGTCTCAAAGACATAAACAGATGACAAATGGAGGGGGAGGGCTATAAATCTAAGAAAATTAGTTGGTGCAGCCTTGCTAGCTGCTTGGTTTGTTTTTAGGTGGGGACCTGAAGCAGGATATGATACAGCAAGGAAAACAACAATTATTAAAAGTACCAGAAAAAGAAACAGAGAAATGAGGTGCACACAGAGTTCACCACTTGTCTCTGGTCATGGTCAGCAGGCAGAACTTTATGGTCGGTCGTAGTGAGCCTTTAAATAGCTTTTGTAGGAGACCATATACAAATTAGATCAGGGATTTCCCTCATGTTTAATTAGCAGTCAGAGAAGAGATGACAAAGCTATTTATGGGAGAAGCTAGCGAATGGGCCATAAAGGCTAGGGATGGTGGTAGCTATATTAGATCAGCTGGGATGATGAGTCTATTATGAAAGACCTTACAGCTGAAGTAGAAAATACATTGCCTCCAGAACTGTAGAGAGAGAGAAGAAGGACTCCAGGAAGAAGTTGGCACAGCTAATTATCATTTTTCTTAGTGGATTATTTTAATAGCATAGTGAATCCCAGCTTTAATTTATTCCTGAGGTTTCTTTCTTTTTCTGCAAGACCTCTCCTGTTTTAACCGATTAATAAGCCACGTTAGATTAAAATAACAAGTAAAACCCGATACCTAGAATCGGCAGAACTTATTCATTAGATACAGGCATTAACAATATAGAGAAAGAGAACCCTCTATTATCAGCTATTGATTTTCTTTTCCTCTGGTAAGTGCCTCTATATCTGATCTCCTTTACACGTAATGCACAAGAGTGAAAATATTTTAAGAACTATTTATGTCACCTATTTACAAACTAGATAGAGAAGTATTATCAATTTAACAATGAGTACTGATTTACATTGGGAGGGCTAATCTTTCTCCTCTCTTTCAAAACAGTTTGAAAAAATAGGCTATCAGAAGTTTCCATACCAGTGAATTTGACAGGCTGAGTAGAAGAAAATGGGGAAAAGGGTGTGTTACAGTAAACAGTTTGAAATTCTTCCTCTTTCTCCTTTTAACATCAGGTGAAAGAGAGGGGAAAAAGGAGGCCTAAGAAAAAACATCACTTGGAAGAAGAGTATTTTTTTTGGTTCATGCTGCACGACCTTCTTTTTCTTAAAAGATAACAGACTATGTTTACCAAGTAATTCTTGTTTAAAAGAACAGTTTCCTAGTTATGACTTTGATGCAACTGAGATAAGGGCTAAAACAACTACTTGTGAAGTATGAAACCTGTCCTGCAGGAGAATGAGCTTTTGAAACAAGTATCATGCAACAGACTATTAGACACAAGATTAGATGAGTACAGCAGTGACAGCTGTGATTTCTGGATGCTCTGAACTAATAGTTTACTACAGGAATACCAAAAACACAAGGGGAAAAAACTTTGATCGAGTGGCTAAGGATGTTGAATGCTGACTGTTGTCTGCCATCGCTATACTGAGCCTACCTGAGAGGGGCTGCTTAGAGTTCTTCTAAGAGCGCTGCAGTGCCTTGAGCATACCGTACCGCCCATCCCGTACTGTGAGCAGCCCCACTCATTTCACTGCAACCAGGCTGAACATAACAAACTGGTTAAGTCTAATCAGGACAGGGGCCTCAGAAACTGAGTATCCAAGGAGCTACAGAGGCTTCTTTTTGCTTCTGTTACAAAATTGTAAATGAAAACCAAGAAGACAGAGCCAGAGATTCCTCAGTGGTGTCCAGCAAAAGGTCAAAAGCAATGGGTACAAATTGAAATTCCATTTAAGCATACAAAAAAATCTTTTTCATTGTGACGGTGCTCAAACACTGCAACAGGTTGCCCAGAGAGGCTGTGGAGTCTCCATCCTTGGAGATATTAAAAATCTGACTGGACTCGGTCCTGGGCAATCTGCTCTGGTTTGGACTAGACACTCTCTCGAGGTCTCTTCCAACTTCATCTCTGTGACTGTGTGAAACTAAGAAGATCAGCTACTCTTGTTTAAAGCACAAGCTTAATATCCTTTATGGTAAACTGAAACAAAATATAATTTTTCAAATTATCCATCTACGTCATCTGTACATGTACAAAACGTCATGTGTACAAAATGGGTGGTAGGGACCCGTCTTCAGAATTCTTACATCAATATAAAATAACTCTTTGCCCTAAAACAAGAATCCAACACGCAGGATCTTCTGTAACTCTTGAGGTCGAGTAAACGCAAAAAAAGAGGGGAGGAGGGAGATTCAGAGGAGTAAGAGATCTCTCACAGAGTAGAAACTAAAGCCTTCATGCATTTCTTTTTTTTCTTTCTCTTTTAATGCAGTACACGCTACTGGTAGCTAAGGTATATGCTGACGGTACTATTTTTTGTGGGACTCAGTACCAAAATTAAAATGAAAAGAGGCCAGATCTCATTGACCTATAGCTTTCTATCTTCTCCAAACGATGACTGCACAGAGCTACTACACCGTTTTGGCCTTTATTTGCAACTGTTGTCTCTTCGAATCTTCAGATTTGCCCACGCAGCTGTTGAAGAAAGGCAGATATATAACCCAGCTACATCCAGAAGAAAGACAGGCTATGGGAATGCAGGAAGCTGGACTTGTCAAGGCAAAAATAATTCAATTTCGCTCTTTCAGTTAGATATGCTCAGGACCTGCAATTATTATGAGGAATTTTGCAGTGCCAAAAAAGAAGAGTGAAGAGAAATAATACTGGGAAGGGGGTGGGGGGGGGGGTGAGGGGCACATGTGAAAAGTTAAAAACTGGTTTCTGCAGACTGACAGTGGACTATGATTTACCCAAGCAGATTTTAAGGAAGGAACCAGAAAATAAACCACACAGCTAAATCTGAGACATCTATAGCTTGCAAAGACTTTTTTTCATTAAAAAAAAATGCTACAAAGGCTTTAAAATAACTTTTATTTCCAATGAGAGGTTTTCAGACACATTGATGGAATGGACAAGTTTAAAGGGAAATCCTATATTAGACTTACCTGCTCTCTCCCACTTGCAGAGCTGATACTACTCAGACTGCCATCAAACCATGAAGCTGATCAAATGCATTTAGCAAAGTCTCTTTCCCTCTCATCTTTACCCCGCTAAAAATGGCTTGAGAGTGAGTTTTAAATTGCACTTTTCTCCTCACTTTTTAAAGGCAGCTAAGAAACATGCTGGAGTTCTGAGGATGGGGACCAAAATGGGGTGTCTAGGGCTTGAAGATGCAAGATTACCTTGGGAGTAACTTCTGCTGCTGTTTGAACAGAGAAAAGGAAACAAGCCAAGGGAAGGATAAGATTTTGTTTTAGACACCTTTTCATTTGGCAGCTTTCACATCTTTATTTTTGCTTGTCAAGATATTTTTCTCTGTATGAGCTATTGAAATAATGATACATGTCTAATCCTCATGGTTACTGAAAAATATCATATGTCAGTTAAGCAAATTGCCTCATTCAGGATGAAGACGACTTTATAATGGGTAAACTTCTGATGAAGAATCTTTCAACATAACGTTTCTTGTTAAAAAATAATGAATTGTGAATGCTGCAGCAAAACACTGGCTTCAAGCCAAAGTATGGGAAAAAGCAGAAAACATTCATAATATACAAAATAACATGGTTCTGATGCTTACAAATTTAAAATTGCCTTTTCTGTTCAAAAGAAAATGTTGAAAATGTTATGCTTGCTCACAGTAAAAACGTAAAAATTAAATGGGATTATACAAAGCTGTTAAAATAATGTGACTGACCCGAGCTGGACCCAAAAATTTGCATTCATAAACATGGGAGACTGTGAATTTGTGAGTTGGCAAAGCTCATTTACACACACGCACAAAAGCCTCACCTAAAATAATCATTTCCCACATAGCCAACATATTTAGTCATGTGCATCCTTTCAATTAGTTGGTTAATTCAGTAAAAATACGAGTAATGTTGCTGGCCTTCTGTTTCGTATTGACAGCAGTAAGAGTCTAGTATAAATAGATCATAAAATTAATTTCTTCGCAATTAAGCACAACGTGGGGAAACACAGTGTTAAAATTGAAATTTAATCTTCTTTACGGCTCACTTCCTCTTCCCTACATGGAACTCTTTAAAACTTTCCTAGTAGTTCCTGAACCTCCTTTCCAGGTCAGGGTCCGACCGCACTTGCTCTGCAGTCAGAGTCAGCTGCAGTAGGAATTCAGCAGGAGCAGGACTGAGTGCGTGGCTGATACGTAAATGATATTAGTATGTGATCTACGCAAGCTTAGGATAAAAAGTATTATAAGTGAATTGTGCATTTTGACAAAAAAGTATGAATACATTCCATGATGATTCACTGTTTTTTATTATATGTAATTTTTACTGGGGGGCAAGGGAGACTTCAAATCCTAGCTTTGAAAAATTCGTTTTTTTAAAGAGTTTACAGGCACTATTTTCCAAAGTATAAATCCAGTTCTAGAGACCGAGGGGCAGAACGTATATGTAAGTCTGGAAATCTCTTTACAGCATCTAAAATAGCCTTTCAGTTTATGAGAATTTTGCAATGATAAAGTATATCTTGCAGTTTGTTAAAATGAGAGTACTAGATACAACTGGAAGGAAGGAATTCCCAAACCTCCACCCGTTAGGCAAATCTGTTACTATTCCTGCTACATAGTAAGAAAATATTTTCTACTCTTGTCATTAGCCCAGAGCTCAGCAGCGCTGTCTTGAGACTTGGATGAGACTAACTTTGAGAGCACTTCGCGCTGAGGTAGAAGAAAATATTTTACAGCAGGAGTCTTTCATTTGTTTTTAAATGATGGCAAATTGGGGATGCTAGCAAGAAAAGCAAATGGTATAGTGAGAAGTGAATATAAAAACTGAATTTGTCACATGACTACAGCGGCCTAGGAAATACTTACGAGGCAAAACTATATTTTTAGTGAATAGAAGCTTGATATATAAGGGGAAGGAAATAAAGTGTTAACAGAAAAAAATATAAAAGACGGGATAAGGAACAAAAGAGAAGACAATCTTGTCACGGGTGCAAAAGGCCTGTAAGGGTTTGACTTGTTTTAAAAGCCTAGCATTCAGCAGCATTTCACTTTGTACAAACTAAACACTTATTTGTTTCAGATTTAAACACGTGCAGAGCTTACAGTACTTTCATCTGCAAGTGAGGAGGATATACAGTCCTTCTGAAGGACTTGTCATCAGTACCTCTCGAGAGCGTTTTAAGAGACCTTCTGAGTTGCAGGTTATGCTCCTGCGCATCCTGCTTGTAAACATTTCCCCATCTGTTTGTTCATACTAAGACACCTATTTCTTTGCCAACGTTGTTTGTGCTTTAAACGCACACGGGCGTGACCCCTGACCAAGTTAACGACCAAACGAACGCAAAATACATATGAGTGGCGTTTCCCCCTCAGCGCCGGCTCCTGCAGGGAAGCCCCTCGGCCGGGCAAGGAAGGGATGTCCTGTGGCAGCTGGAGAGGGGGAAGTGGAGCGGCTAGAGCAGAAAGCGGCTGCATTTCCAAAGCGGGTTATTACTGTACCGCTGTTTGGGGAGGGGGCCAGCCGCCAGCCATGGAGTCCCGGGGCGGAGAGGTGTTTTAGCAGCAGCAGATAACTGTGCCTCCTAATTGTACCTGAAACGAGGCGATCACTTCACGGGAGCGCGGCTCTGTGCGACGACCGAACTACAAACTACCGTTCGTCTCAACCGCTGCTCTTTAGAGCCGACGCCGGGGGCTCGGCGGCTGGCGGCGGGCACGGGCCGGCCGCGCAGGCCTCCGCAGCGGCGCCGTCCCCGCAGCCACCGGCCCTTCTTGCCCACGAGCCGCCGCTTTCCGGACCCCTCTCCAAGCCCCCGCAACGGGAGGCGGCGGCCCGCGGGCAGCCTGGCCTGGGCCGGGCCGGGCCGGGCCGGGCCCTGCCGCCGCCGCCAGGCCCCTCACGGGCCGCCTCCTCGCGCGCCCCCGGCGGCGCGGAGGTCGCAGCGCGCCGGCCCGCGGCACATGGCGGCCGGGGACGGCCGGGGCGGCGCTCCCGCGCGGGGTGGGGCGAACGCGGCGGGGGCGGAGCCGAGGCGGCGGGCAGCTGACGCCGCCGGCGTCCCATTGGCTGCTCAGCGCCGGGAGGCGCGCTCCTCGTTCGCTGCCCTCCCCGATAGGCCCGCGGCGGTACGCGGAGGCGGGCCGCCGAGGCACGGCGCGCCGCCATAGGCCACTTCGCCTGCCTGGGCGAGCTGTGGGCGTCGAGGGTGGCGTGATTGGCCGCCGCGCGGCAGGGAGGCGGGCCGCGGCGGCAGCGGCCTCCCGGGGCTGGGGTCCGTCTCGGCGGTAGCAGCGGAAGTCTCGCGAGGGAGCGTAGCCGGGATTTGGCGGCTGGCTGCCTCCCTCCCTCCCTCTCTCGCTGGCTGTGAGGAGCTGGTGTTTGTGTGGAAGGGGGAGGAGGCGGCGAAGGAAGGAAAGCGAGAGGAGCCCGAGCCCCACCATCCGCTGAGGGGAGCGGAGCGGAGCCCCCCTCGCCGCCCGCTGATCTCTCTCTTCCCCCTCCCTCCCTCCCCCTCGCCCCACCATGGCCTCCGGAGACACCCTGTACATCGCCACGGACGGCTCGGAGATGCCAGCCGAGATCGTGGAGCTGCACGAGATCGAGGTGGAGACCATCCCGGTGGAGACCATCGAGACCACCGTGGTGGGCGGCGAGGAGGACGAGGAAGAGGAGGACGAGGACGAGTGCTGCGAGGAGTGCGGCCCGCACCACCCGCCCCATCACTACCACCACCACCAGCCCATGATCGCGCTGCAGCCGCTGGTCTCGGACGGGGACCCTAGCGGGGCGGGCGGCGGCGCGGCCGGCGGCGGCGGGGGACAGCTCCATCTGCACCACCACCACCAAGAGGTGATCCTGGTGCAGACCCGCGAGGAGGTGGTAGGGGGAGACGACTCGGACGGACTACGGGCCGACGACGGCTTCGAGGACCAGATCCTCATCCCGGTGCCAGCCCCGGCCGGGGAGGACGAGTACATCGAGCAGACCCTGGTCACCGTGGCCGCCGCCGGCAGCAAGAGCGGAGGCGGCGGCTCCTCCTCGGCCGGTGGAGGAGGCCGCGTTAAGAAGGGCGGCAGCGGCAAGAAGAGCAGCAAGAAGAGTTACCTGAGCGGGGGAGGCGGCGGCGGGGCCGAGGGCGGCGGCGGCAGGAAATGGGAGCAGAAGCAGGTGCAGATCAAGACCCTGGAGGGGGAGTTCTCGGTCACCATGTGGGCCTCGGGTAAGTGCGCGCCGGACCCCTCCCTCCCCGGGCCCTAGGCCCTGCCGGGGGCTCCCCGGCTCGGCCCGGACAGTTTTGTTTTGAAGGGAGGCCATGTTTTGATGTGTGTGATGGGCGCCGCCATGTTCATCGCCAGGGCAAGTATGGCGGCTCCCCCGAAAAGATGGCGGGGTCTGCGCTGCTGCTGCCGCTGCTCCTGCCCGGCTCCGGCGGGGGGAAGGAAAGATGGCGGCGGCCGCCAAGATGGCGGCGGCTGAGGGGGGTGCGAGAGGGAGGGAGGCAGCGCGCCGCTGGCTCCAGGACTAGGCCGCAATGGCGTAGTTTCTGCAGCAGGGGGAGGCGGGGTGTGCGGGCGGGCACACGGTGCGGGGCGAACCCAGCCTCCTCGCTTCTCCCCCCCGTCCCCGCCCCGCGGCGCCCGCTCCCCCGCCGCGTCCTCGCTGCTCCCTCCATGCCTCCGCTCCCTTCCTTCCCTTCCCTTCCCCCCGCGGCCGCCCTCGCTCGCTCCTCCCGGCGCTTTCTTTCCTCCTTCTTCGCCGTTTCCCAGCCCTCCGCCGTCGCGCCTCCCCGTCCCCTCCCCCGGCGCCCCTCTCCGGCCGCCGCTGCCTTCCCGGCGGCGGCGCCGCCGCCCGCCCCTCGGCTGCCTCCGTCGCGCACCCGCCGCCCCATTGGGCCGCATTTTAATGCTGACCGCGGGCGGCGGCGGCCCGTGACCGTTATGTGCGGGGGGGGGGGGGCGGGGGCAGGGGCGCGCCGCGCCGCCCGCCCGCCTGCCTGCCCGCCCCGCCGCCGCCTCACCGGCTCTCCCTGGCCCGGGGACCGGCATCTTTCTCCACACCGTCCGCAAACGTGACCGGTGCGGGGAGGGCCGAGCCTCGGGGCCGCCCGGCACCGGCCAGCCGGGCCGTCGCCGTGGCTGTGGGTGGGGCCTGTTCGCCCGAACCGAGAGGCGGCGGCGAGAGGCAGACACCTTCCCCAGCCCGGGGGCTGCGCGCCCCCGCCGCTGACTGCGCAGACCCCGGGGCTTCCCGAGCCCCCTCGGTAGGAGCCGGGCGTCTGCGAGGCGTCTGCGAGCCCCCTGCGCCCAGCGGGGTGGCCCCGCTCTGTCCCGGGCAGCGGCGGCGGGATCAGGAGGGCTTTCTGGCTCGCGCTCCGAGGTGGGGTAGTTTTCCCGCGGTCAGGTCTCAAGCTTGGGAGAGGCTTTTAGGATAAGGTGCAGTGAGGCTCTGTGATGTGTGAGGTTTGTGTGCAGTTGTGAGTTGCTTCTTGTGGAACGATCTCGGAGGGAATAAAATCTTGGTATTACGAAGGCGTTTGGTAGCTGCAAGGTTTGGAATAAACCTGAAGCATCCCCCCGGTGTTTTATCCACTATTACTATTTTCTTACCTTTTCCTTTAAAGTAAGGGTGGATGTGACTTTTCTGTCAGTGGCAGTGTGTTCCTTGTGTTCCCCCGGCCCCCCAACTCCACCAAAAAACAAACGTATTCCTGGAAGCGAGGCTCTGTAGTCAAAACTTCTACACTAAAGTTACATAAGCATGAAAACTAACAGTCAAAGAGTATCAGCTCATGCCATATTTAAATTGCTGTGTGGTCTTCGAATGATTGGTTGATAATCCATTTTATGTATCGTAATTTCTGTGCTCCTTTTTAATTTGTAAAGAGCCTAATAGGGGTCAGGGTTAAAAGATACTGTTTACGTTCCTGGTGTGCTCTAAACTGTTTGCTTGGGTGTCCTGTGTGAACGGCCCGTGCTTGAGTGCTGAAGGAAAGGTATATTGAATGGCTGAATTCTCTTGCCTAATACAATGCAAAGAATGATTGTTCTGACTTTTTTAGTGCAGGTGGTTATTTAACGAGCTTTAGTGGAGAATATTTTTTTGTGTGTAATGTAGCTGCTGCAAAATGTTCTCAGAAATCTTTTTTAGGAGCCCGATACTCTGTTGACAGCCAATTGAGTCTGCTTCTTGATAAACTTCCGAAATCCTGTTTAGGAGAATGGGATTTCTATACATATCTGTGTATCAATACATGTAAGTGGAATTAAATTCACTTGCTATTTTTTTCTTAGAGTTGACTATCCAGGAAAGACCAAAGAGAATAGAAACAAATGTAGTCTTACAGTGTGTGAAAGCTATCTAAGATAACTGAATGCAAGTGGATGTATGACTTATGAGCTAGCAGGTCACAGGAGCTGACTAAGATCAACTGACAGTCAATACTCGCATGCATTTGTATTCTGTAAATCATAGTGCCCAGTCAGATGCTTCCTTAGAGCTTCTGCGTGCACATTATTACTTAACTGAAATGACATGTGTGCGTGATCAGTGCACTTGATTCTCTTCCCGCTGTTGCATGAGGTAACCTTACTGATTTGAGTGGTTTTACTTTTTATGATCATAAGCGTGCAAGGACAGTCTGGACAATATCCACCATGTATTTTACTGGGGATTCAATTGCACTGATGCGTTCTACTTGGTTAGTCTAACCATGATGCAGAAGGATGCAGAATACCTTTTCTAAGCTTAACTTCTACTCCTCCCTGTCAAAACAGGCTCAAAACCCTAAATCACAAAACCTGTATGTGAAAGAAAAGTATTAAAGTTTAACCTTCATCCCAAACACACACACTTCAAACAGCCTGTCATCATACCTTGCTCAGTTAAGTGTTATGAAGTTTACTGAGCCTATTGGGTAGTCTTTGTAACACCTTTTACACAGCTTCACAAATGTTGTAAAAGTGGTCTGGAGTGGTTCATGGTTGAACGTGGAAGTCCTGAGACTTCATTCTCTGTTTTCAGAGGTTTAAGGGGGAGGAACGAATGCCAGAAAAATTCCAGCAGAAGCAAAACTGGAAAACAAAACAAAGCAAACGACCTGCTTGCAAAAGGGTAGCTGTGCTAAGTTTTTCCCTGCAGAAACAGGGACACTTTATTTTGAAACAAAGATAGCAGTTTTGTGTCTGTATTTTGACATAATTAAACAGACTTGTGCACTGATGTAATTGACTATTTGGTTTAAGTATTTAGCAAAAAGTGTATCAACAGATGAACAGAAAACAAGGCCATGCGTCAAGATAAAACAATGAGCCCTATATTGCTGTTCTTGGGTATTTGAATGGGGAACAAGAGCGTTTCGCTTACTGCAGTGTGGGAAGACAATGTGAATTAATTTCTTGTTACTGTGTTCTAGAGCTGCTATATTAACTTGAACATAGGTCATTGCAAACTTAGGCGATCACAAATCTTTGTCTGTAAGTGAATATAACGTGATGTATCTGTTAGCACATCCTGAAATGTGTAGTAATAGTCTTAAGCAATACATAACAATGTGATTAAGGGGGACTACTCAATCCCTGTCTTTTTATGTGGTTACTTAGTTGCAGTACTGTTGTTAACAACCATTTAGACTTACCATGACTTCTCTTATCACCTTGGTATCTATGGTGATATCAAACTTGTGACCCATGATTACTTTAATTAAAGTATTTAGTTTGAAACAGGAATGCTTTGTTCTAGTTTAGATTAGCTTTCCAGATGAAGAGTGGAATTATTTGACTTTCTTCATACGTGAGAATAGAAACTAAACAATGGAGTTCTGTTCCTTGAGATGTTTAAAGAAGTGTTTGTTGCGGATGCTTCAGTCCTGTTCTTGCATTACGTTTTCTGAATACTGTCTAGCGTCTTTCCTTGTTATTTCCATTGGAGTATCCTGACATGGATTTAGAAAACTGTATATAGTTAATGGCCATTCTCCAAGTGAGACACCCCAATATGTACTAGGAGAACTAGTTTTTACAAAATGGAATTTGAGTACCTGGTAAAGACCAGATTCAGCTTGACTATTCCTCTTTATACCCAGATTAGGTATACAATTGTAGTGGGGAGGAGAAGGATTACTAGAAATCACTTCATCAGATTGCAGTTGCGGAACTAACTCTTAGACACAGGAACGTTTGGGAAGATGATGCTGAAATACTGGCTCCAGCAAATGTTAGAATTTCAGGCAACTTGGGCTTAGTCTTGAAGAAACGTTATATTGGTGTAAATACAGCTGCTTCGGAGTAATGATTGATTCTGTAAAGCTTTAGGATCTGAAAAAGGTTTTGTTTTGGCTTAGTTTATTATTTGCATAGATGCTTAGCAAGTTTAGGGCTGAAATAATGCAGCTGAACTAAACGTTGCCCATGGACGTTAAATGACCGAAGTACCCTCTTCCTAGATAGGAAAGACAAAGATACGGAAGTTAATGTGTGATTTGGAAAAGGACTCTTGGTAATCCAGGAAGCCTGTGCAGTGGACCCATGTTTTAGAATTTGGGGCGTTCATGCTGGGTTTTTAGAAGGTTCTTCAAGATCTCTTTAAAAACCTTTTAACCTCTTAAAACAGTTGGAAAATCTTTGATTTGACTACACGTTTTTTGCCCCGGCGATCTGATAACCGTCTGCTGTTTGAGTGAGTTAGTTGTCTTTTATAGTATAGGTGATAGACGAGTCATTTAGTTCAGTCCTGGGCCTATATCAAGGGTGGCCAAAAATCTCTCTGACGATGAATAGGGAATGAGCTTCCTATATAGAATTATTTTTCATAACTGAAGCAGGAAATGATTATCTGGTTACTTCAGAATATTAGGACGATGATCTGCTTTTGACTCTAGTTATGATAACACTGTAGGCTTTTGGTGTTCATAAACATTCAGTATGCAGTAAAATTTTTCCTAGTGAACCTTAGAGGGTAAGCATACGCTTTCAATATTTTCCTACATCTGTTTTATATGTCTTTTCACTTTCAAAACTGAAATATGCTGATGTGGTTAATCGCGTAATTCTCAGTTAGGTTGCCTCTTAGCCCCTCTTTGAAGTACTATCCTCTAACTTACTTTTGGCTCTTTCCTTGGGAGGTACGTGTCGTTAGTATGATGCTCATTCAGAAGGCCGTAGTGCTTCTGCGCAGTGCCTCACAAATGTTGAGGTCAGATGGTGACTGTTGATATATGCAGTGTTTTTTGTCAGTTCTTGTCTCCTTCAGAGATGCAACAGAGATGGGTGACATGAGGGAAGAACCTGTTCTCCATCTATGCAAGGCACGTGGGATAAAAAGTAGCCTAGTAGCCAATTAGGTGTTAAAAAGTGACAGACCATGTAGAATGGAATTTAGCATTCTGAAATGTCTTTTAATAACTGGATTATTTAACAAGCTAATTATGGTCCTTTGCTTCCAAACATGACCAATAAACTATTTTGGCTGAGGAGATCATGATGTGGTGGCAATAACCAAGCTGCTGCCACAGTGCCTTGGTACTGCACAGTTGCCAAATAATCCTTTATCACATAACTACATTTCAGCTGATCCGAAAAGCAAATGTTTTTAACTGTATGGTCATAAAAACAAAATTTAAGCTTAAACGTTCATCCTCTTAGCTGGTAAACAGATGAGCTCTTAAGCTGGTACCTTGAGGAGGAAGCTCTAGGCTCAGGTCTCATTGCTGTACTAGCAGGTGTACCTTCTGGGTTCCCTTTTGCACTCCTTATTTTCCACACGGGAGATTTGATTGAATAACAATATGTGTTCTCCCTTCTCTATTTCAAAGTAGGAGCTCAGAAAAGTAGGGGTCTAGAGATGGGAGTCCCAAGGTTACAGTCAAGAGTAACAGAGGCAAAATACTGATAGGCCTTCTTGGATTGAAAGTTGAGGGTCTCATTAGAGAGCCAGTGTATTCCAGGGATGTCAGCTGGGGCTGGCTACTATTCCAGAAATGCATGAAATCACGAGGTTCTGGGATGGGTGGATTTTCTGTGCAACAAAAGGGCTGCAACAGGTGGAGAAAATGTGGTAATAAGAACAAAAGGTTTTCAATAAAAGACTTGGGAAACGGATTCTGTCACATTCTGTCATTGATCTGTTACATGGAATCTGCTTTTCTAGTAATTTGATTTTCTCCTGCTTGAGTTGGTACTTTGGCTTGGTACTCTTTATTACTTCACCAGTAGAAATGTACTTAAATAATAGCCAAAAGATCTGACTGGCTAAAACGCAGAACTTTCACTGATCTTAGTACAAAAATATTCCTTTGAGATACTTGCTTTCAATGCAGAAGTGTCCAGTTCAAGATGTATATTGCTTGCATCGGTGGTGTGAGAGAAATGCAGATGGAAGGACGTGGAACATGAACGTTTATTTGGATACCTCTCTAATGTGTCCTTAACGGATGCATAGGACACCCTAGTTCAGGATAAAAGTCTATCCTCTTTAATGAGGCATAGGAGGGGGGTGATGTAGGTATCTTTGTTTGTAACAAATCAGTCTTTTTGTAGCTTTATAAACTGGATGAATATTGGAAATAATTATTAAGAGTCTCTAGTAGTGCATATTTTTGATGATAGGGTGGTTAACTAGTTGACGTAGCTTCAGATGGTGAGCTTATCTCGGAAGACAGGACTGAAATTATGTTTCAAATTCCTAACTGAAAGCTGTAACATCTCTAGGGGAGCAGTGCTGAAGATACATTTAGGCAGAATGCTTTATAGTACAGCAGATTTGGATTTTCAAGTGCTTTTAAGGGACAAAATAAAGTGGGTCAGATAGTATATAGCAGTTCAGTTCCTTTTTTCCTCACTGGCTCCATGGATCTGTCCGTATTTAGCTTGCATGGGTGGCATCCAGATTATCCTGGCATGGACTTAAGCCACATGGAATTACTGCACCTTATTTGTAGTGTACTTTTCCAGAGGTGTTATTAGAATGTGAGGGTTGTGTCTGTTTAACTTTGCTCTCGCTGCAGTATTTTTGATTTTTTTTCTGATGCTTCGTGGGAGGAAAAGGGGAAGTAATTTGTCCATTTGGACGTAACAGGTGCCAGGGCTTGCGTGAAGGCAGAAAACGTCAAGCATCCAACTCGCCTTATTTGCAATGAGAATATTGCTTAACTTGTCAGCCTGAGTGAAAGTTTGCTTGGACTTTAGCCTCCAAACTTTGAGCTGTTTAGTACAGCTTGTTAGGGTCTCACAAATAAACTTGTGATAGATCTGCGCATAGAGGATGTTGGTAAACTTTGGAAGGAGTGTGGGGGGGTTTGTTTGTTTGTTTGTTTGTTTTCCAAGGAGTCGATAATGTCATAGGATGGTCTGTAACTGGGAGATTCTGGATGCTAAAGAGCTATGCAGTCTGCTGCTACTTTTGATAAGATATTTCACTTTTGGTATGGACCAGATCTTCTATCTTGAAGGATGTTAGCCTGACACAGCACTTTAAGGTAACTATTTTATGTGGTGTTCTGGTCTGGTTTGGTGCAAACTCATTTCTGAAACTGTATGTACGTGCTGCTGTAGAGATATGCTTTTTGATATAGGAAAATTTGACCAAGTGTTTCTTATTTTGGCTTAATTATCAGGAATGTATGAAGTGATATCTTCTCATATTTTCTTCTTTGTCAGAGCAACATGTTCGTAGTTCTTCACGTTTTACTCCAATAGCCTATTTTAAGACATAGCAGTGGAATTGATTTCTGTTGGCAGGCTTTTGAGAAGGAAAGACACTGAAGGCTGACTTTTCTCAGTTTTGCCCTTATAATAGCAAGACAGTATCGTTGAATAGTGGGCCTTTACACTACAGACAGAAAGAAGATCTTAAGGAATGTTTGTAGAATTTCCCTGTTGACTCATGCATTTGATATGAGGCAGGAAATGAAAACTAGCTTCTATCGTAAATGTCATCAAATAGTCAAACTGGAAGTTCTGGGTAGCTGTTGAAATGGCTAAATTGAAGGCAGCCAGTCTCATTCTAGTCTGCAGCATGGAGAAGTCTTCACATCTAGCTTTCCAGAAGTTCTGCACTTCTCTGACTCATTGTGTATGTGGTTTTGGTTTTTTGTTTTTTGCCTCTGTATGCATTGCTAAATATCTTTTCTCAAGTTTCCAACTGCTTGGAAGAACAAATTGTTGCTGAACTAGAAGCTTATACCTGAATTGAATTTGTAACTCCTGCAGATGCTGTGAAACTTACTGTAAACCTTTGCTTAAGGTAAATCCAATTGCTTTCTGTAAAGCACTGGTAAAGACTGAAAGGTAGTGTGATGAATGAAAACTAGACATGAAATGAAAAATGGTCCAAAAAGTCACTTTTCAGTTTATTTCTAGTTTAATATTGAGGATGGTATTTTTGTATTAATGCTCCTATCTGTGAGTTGAAGTCTGTTTTCCTCTTTCACCATTGAACATATAAGTGAACTGCTATTTGATCTGGTAGATCAGATTAAACCTCAAACTAGCAGTAACATTTCTAGAAATAGCTCAGTGGCAAAGATTAAAAGCAGGCATTACAAATTGAATAGAAATTTGCCCTTAGTGTATTCCTTTTACTCACTTATGTCTTCTTGTCCTCTCTTTCCTAATTTAAGTTACTGAGTAATGGATAATGTTACTTCCTGTGTTTCTCTTTGGGGGGGGGGGGGTGAGCTTGCCTCATTTCTTCTCTGCCTTATGTTTTCCTGTCTTTGGCGGGGGGTGGGGGGGTGGGGAGAGGTATCAGTATTTCTGTCCTACTGCCTTGTGTTTCCATTCCTTAAACACGAGCTGTGAAATTCAACTTTCTGTTGTTTATGCAAATTTGACTTTGTAGTTCTTTTGTATATAAAGTGCTTTGCAGAATCCACTTCAAATAAGCAAGGCAGGGGAAGTAGTGTAGTGGCAAGTTCATTAACATTTAGCGGAATAGTCACAGCTATATTATGTAGGTGGGTGTGACACACCTGCGTTTTGTTACAGTTGTCCTAGTGCCCTTTGGGAAGGTGGCTTGTCAGGTAGGGGGTGGAGAATAAGATTGGTGCTGGGTGTTCCTCCCTGCAGGTATGAGCTCTGCAGTGAAGAGCTTTCTCTGTGTCTTTCTCTCTAGCTTCCATTGTTATAACATGTTAAAAGGCGAGAGAAACCAGTGTCTTGACACTTTCTAAGGTCTGAAGCTGAGCATATAACAGCAGGGCTTGCACTTGACTTCATTGCAGTGGTTAAGCACGAATCCATACGAGGAGCTCCAGAGCAGATAGAAAGTAGCATTCTCTTGCTGGCTTGCAGATCAAAGGTCTGAATGGTCTCTATCTGCTGTTTACACAGTAGAGTGGGAAGGAGCTTAGGCTCTTCCTTAGGCTTCACCACAGGCAGAAGAAGCCTCTCTGGGAAGGCAAACAGGCTGTTTAGTTTTTTTTGTTTTCTTTCAGACCTTTCTGCAACTGCTGAAAAACTTTAGTTTTATGAGCAAGCGCTGAAGCCCATTAAGCAGTTGTTCTTAGAAGCTGATGTCCCTCTTGGGACACTTCTGTTGGGGGCTAGGGGAGCCTAAAGGGTGTGAAGTTAAAGATCAGTAGTCATAACTCATTATGGTAAGTGTCTGCCACTCCACTGATAGGCTTACTTGTTACTGACTGTTGTTGTGATCCAAAGTGGGTATTATATCTTGAAAATGTTTGAAGGGAGATAAGTCTTTGCAGTGAATCAGGAAAAGGGCAATATAATCTTTAAAATGCAGCCAACATTCTTGTAGGATGGTTCTACTTATTTCCGTATTTGTTTGTGTTAAAGTAGATATGCAATTTCTGCTTTTTTCCTCACCCACTGTGTTCTTTCTATATTCTTTATGCTGTAACTGTATGGATGCCCTTTCACTCTTTACAGGTAGCATAGAAGTCTAAAAGTGCACTGTATTGTTTTAAGAATGTGCAGCAATAGTGAATTTATATTTGTAGGTGTAGCCTAATAACTTATATGCTGTTTTGATCTTCAGTATGTATTGAATTCAGTATTTTATGTATTTCAGATGATAAAAAAGATATTGACCATGAAACAGTGGTGGAAGAGCAGATCATTGGAGAGAATTCTCCTCCAGATTACTCAGAATACATGACAGGAAAGAAACTTCCTCCCGGTGGAATACCCGGCATTGACCTCTCAGACCCCAAACAGCTGGCTGAATTTGCTAGGTAAGTGGGAAGAAAGGATTTTTTTAACTGAAATGTTTTTCACTCCATTGGTTTAATTAAGAAACTGTTAGGGAAAAATTTAAATAGTAAATTTAGTGTGGCTTTTATTGTTCCATTCAATCATCTTTTAAAATAAAGGGTTTCCTTCAGAATGAAATAGTGAATACGGTATTGATAACTGAGCTTTATCTTCAGCAGGTTACTTCTGGTCTTTGGTTCTTGTTAGGTAGGGAAGGGCCTAAATACATTGACAGACTCCATCTTTGACAATGTATGTTTCATGTGAGTAGTATTAAATTCTTCAATGGCAAAGGATTAGGCAAATGAAATGCTGCATTCAGGTTGCTCAGTACAAGAAAGCTAGACTACAACCCTTATTTTGTAAAGCCAGTTACCGTGTATTGTGTGGTTCCCCCCACCCTGTTACCCTGTTTCTTAAACTTTTTTTTTTCTTCGTGGAATCATGCGTCATCCTCTTGTATGCTGCTGGGGTTTTTTCCTCCAGTTTTACAATTGTGGATATTTCATGGATTTTTTTTTTTTTTTTTTCCTCGTGAAGCAAAATTGTCACCCTTTCACATATTTTTACACTGCCTTGAATTACAACGTGCCTTTTACTTTCAAGAAGTGTCAAGTGGTTTTTACCCTCTCCCTTCCCGGAGCTCCTGGAAGCTCAGGGCCCCGGTGTTCAGGGTGACCTGTAGCCACCAGAGGGCAATCTTGAGGTCACGAGAGAGAAGCCTGGCTCTTGGAAGTTATGAAACTCAGGCTTCCCGTGCAGCTTCTTTCTGTGCGCACTGTGCTTGTAATTACCGAAGGCTTACTGCTCCTTTCAGTGTATGGGCAATATTAATGCTGGTGTCCCCCAAAATTTGAGTGCAACTACACTTTTTGCAGCTGTTATGATAACCAGTGTTTTTAATGTTGAAAGCAAAGCATGTATATGAAACTAAACTCATTTTCATTTGGGCGTGAGCTGGGTATTCTTCAGAGCTCTGGTGCAGGATTCCGTCACAGAGAGAGCAGGTAGTTGGTCAGATGTTATTCTTACTTCCTGCGTCAGCTAGTGAAAAGAGTACTACGCTTTTCTTTACCACTGGGTTTTTCTCAGCTACTTGCTGGATGACAAGGACTGTTGAGACTACTTCCAGTCCAGCTTCTTGGTTACATGGATCCTGGTATTCGGTGCGTGCGTGCACTCTTGTTTCTACTCCTGCATCTACGCTTAGATCTTACTGCTTCTAACCACCTTCTTCTGTTACTCTTCCTTCTGCTGCCTTTATGCTTGTAGGGGAGGATTGCAGGCACAGGCTCTTCTCACAATTATTTTCAGTAAAACTTGTGGATTTATGCACAAAATCTGTGGATTTTGAAAATTTCTAATAATATGTCCTAAAGCAGGGAGCAAGCACTGTAAAAGTATCTGATCTGGAAATGCACAAAAAAATTACGAATGGCTGGAAACAAGGACTTACTGGAAGTGGCGGGTGATTCTATTGATACTGCTGTTATTTGGTTTACTAGTGCCGATGGCTTTTCCTCCGAGACCTCCTGAAAGGCTAATCTACGTTTTCTTTGTGAAAGCAAATGTTCAAGTGATGTTCTGTGTATGCGTAGTGTTCCAGTTCTGAAATATTGCTTATACGTTTCTGCTACAGTCATGTGCCTAGATTTGGTATTCTCACTTATTTTAAAGCATGGTAGAACGTTTGGTTCTGTTAAAGATTTGGGTACTGAATAGCTGTGTTTCGCTATGAAGCTTAGATAGTTTCTCACAGGGTATTCTGCATGCAAACACTGAATGTTATTCTCCCGATTGGTTTGAATACTTGAAACGGTTGCCAGAATTTGAGCTTCTTGAAATGTCCAGATTGCTTCTGTCAGATCTTTCTGCATGTTCCTTAATATCGTCAAATGTACTGCATCTTTGGGTAGTAGTTATTTTTATGTTGAGAAAATAGTGGCACCTGGCAGTAGTATAAAATTGCCACTTTTTTGTTCTTGGTAGAATGTTCTAGAAAGTTCTAGGGCTAGAATTTGTAACATGATGGCAAGATTGAGTTTTGTTTGTGCTGTCTCTTATTGTACTTTTGGTATCTCCCTCCACAGCAAATAGAATGAGATCTGCTTTAGTCATAAGACAAATATACAATGGTAGGGTGAACAACAGGGGGCTTGTTGCTTTTAGCAATAGCCCCAAGATGTCCCAAACCCATGAACAAGCGTTCTAGGAGCTTAATTGTAAATATGTGGAAAATCTCAAGCATTAGCTATTTTAAGAAATCTTCTTTAATTTCTTGGTCAGGATCAATGACTATCAAAATTCTAATCTTGCCTTCAAAAAAGGGGGCGGGGGAGGGGGAGAGCCCTCCCCATTAGTTACATGTTGGATCCTAAAAGACTGTGTATAGCTGAGGCTGATAAAATACGGTTGTATTAGAACATGGCTTGCTAAAGTCTTGATTGTGTTGGAGTGAAGCATGTCGAGGGGACTCCTTGTAGTTAATAACACAAATTTAAGATCTAATACATGCAAATCTCTTCTACTAGTCAAAAACAATTTTTGACAGTTTTCTTGTACTGGAATTGGGTTTAGAGGTACTGGGAATGTGGTTGTTCGTGCTAAAAGAATATGCTTGTTAAAAAGTTCTTTGAAGGTTTCAAGCATTGCTTACTCTGAGATTTAGTTTGTAAAAACTCTCTCACCACTTACATTCTGAAAAGTCTGAGCAGCAAGTGAATTTGAAACTTGATTATCTTCAAAAATTACTGAGTAGCTTCATGTACTCTGAGTACAGTTTTCATGTTTCAGTAACAAAGTCATCTTTTACTGGCTTAAAACATTTTGTGCACAATACCCACATGTAAGGAAACAACAGAACTTGCTTGGAGAATTGCATGCTAAGTGTATTTTATGCACTGGAGAGCAAGTTGTTTTGGGATGCCTTCCTGTTTTCATCAAGGTAGTTGGAAGAACTGCATTTTTTTTCTTGCTTTTAACAAACAAAAATTAGCTACTCAAAACCAAGACAAATTCGCTCTTTAGAACTATGCAGCTTCTTTTGAATACGGTTAAATTGACTGACACATTTGCATTGATTCGTGGGAACAAATTTCTTAGGTTCAGTTTAAACACATGGACAAAGCCAGTGCGCTTGAATAACTTAAAACCTTTTGTGGCCTAAACACTTTTATGTTGGAACTGAGTTTTAGTCATAACCGATTTTAGGTGAGGTTCTGGAGTTTAGTTGTTCCTGTTGCCGAGTTGGTTTAGACAGTGGTAGGGCTGGGGGGTGGACTTGAACTCCTGAAGTACTCTGCAGCACTGCAACTTAAATATCTATAGGTTTTCAAAACTGCTTAGTAATTCAGTGTTCGAATGGGCATCGCTGCTGCTCAGCAGCTAGATGGCACTAGTACAGTGAGCAGTTATGCTGCTCATTGAGATACAGTTGTTCTTTGCTGCTTTTTTTGGTGCATTTGCTACTGAGTCATGCAGCAGGAATTCTGGACCCTTTAACTGGAGCTATTGCAGTTATTCCTGGAAAGGCTTTTATACATCCTAAAAGTACTGAACACGCTTTGAATAAACAAGCTGTGTCAGAACCTTAAGATATATTCAGTAATGAGTGGATGGATTACCATAAGTTATACCTGGCTGGGCAACTTATGGCCTTCTACAAATTATTTCATTCTATTTTATGACTCCTGCATTTTCTGTAGCCCACTTAACAATGTGATAGAATGAAAAGAAAAAAAGAACTTGTGCATTTTTCTTAGGCAACCTTACCTCAGAATGTGAAGTATGAGTTGCAAACGATCTGCTCAGAAAGAAATAAAAACTAATAAGTTGCCACATTCGCATTTGATACCTTTGACTGGAACAGTGAAAATCCCTTCAAGTGAAATAAAATGCTTCATCCTAGTCAAAATTGATTACAAGTAATTCTGTAGTTAGGTGTGAAGAAGTCTTTGCTGCTTGGCCCTAAAAGGTTGGGACGTAGGAAGGGCGCATGACGAAGACTTCTTTAAAATTCCTCTTAACAAAACCATTAAAACGATATCTCTGATTTTTCTCCCCCCTTCCTCCCCCTACCCTCTTGAGACATACATGACCAAACTGGCTAAAGACAGCAGAATACAGACATGAGTAAAATACCAAGAAATAAAAAGGGAAGATGCTATAGTTGGGAAATGGGCACGGTAATGAACCCTAGTGGTAAAAGCTTTCCTTTCCTTTCCATGGCTTTATCTTCGGCTCTTAGTACCCTTTCTGAAAGAGTTCCATTGTAAGAACTGCCCTTCCTGTTGAGACGGCCCTCCAAAATGGATAGAAAACAAAGAGGAGGAAACTGCATTAGAGTTTGAAATTGGACCCCCTCCTTAAAAGCGACAAAGCATTCTGGTCGCCTAGATTTATATGACTTAAGCCTCTTTCTGGGGTATAGGATTGCCTGCTGTTTTTGTTCTCGTTGCAGAAAAGCTTAAAGGGCAGTAAACTGACAATTACTTCAAAGTGGTGTTCTGGCATCTTCCGGGGGAGGGGAAATCTCTTGCTCTGTTCCACATTGCAAAGGTCACTTTCTCTGTTTAGCATACAGGATGATAACTGGAACAAAAGTAGTAATTGTTTTTGCCAGAGCCTTGGAGTGAAGGAGAACTTTTCCGTTTTACAACAGTTTTCTGCCTTACTGTGACCAAAACATGCTGACACTGCCTGTGGATTCTTTGATTGTAGATAGATTCCTAGGACACTTTGCACCACTTCCCTTGTGTATATTTATCCAAAAGCCAGTCTAGCCAGTTTCAGGAGTTCTTTGGCACAGATAAATTCTTGCAGTGGCATAGAGCCACAGCACTTGCGTTACTTCAGCTTCAGCAGAGCGGTTCAAGGGGGTGTGGTAGAGCAGGGGAACAGATCAGAAGTGGAAACGATACCACTGATAGATAGAAGAGGAGGAAATTTTTCTCTACTCTTAGAGATCAGGTCATCAGCAAAGGCGAATATCACTGTTGGTCATCGGAGACCTTTAGGAAAGTGTGAAAGTAGTTGCCTGAGAGGGAGATTAATACAGTTCAGGTTTCATTTATACATTGAAGGAGAAGAAAAGATGCAAGAACACAGAGGTTTAAGAGGAACAAAAAAAAGGGAGCTACCAGAACAAGCAGGAAATTTCATACTGTTAATTGCTGTTGCCTTATAGATTTCCTTTGTTCCTAGCCTTAACATTAGTTTGTGGATCTATATTATGATGATGATGATGATTATTTTTAAGTTGGATCTCTCTCCACACCAACCAGTTGTGGAGGCGGATAGGGGTTTAGGGCAGAGGGGGTTGTTCTGTCAAGGTGCAGTTCTTTCAGTTCAGCTAGGTGGCTGAAGGGATGCAGTGAGCTGTTAGATACTTCCTGGTACTGTACAGTGACAGAGTATCTTTCATTTTTACCTGTGTATTTGTATGTCTATATATATATATATTTTTTTTTCCCAGAAGAACTGAGTGGTTTAATGCCTGTGATTTCACTCTCTTAATCTTCTCTATGCACAGATAAGAGAGTTTCCCTTTAGAAAGCTGATGCTGTGGACTCATTGTTGGTTTTGCCATACTGTATACCACTTTCCCTCCTGTCCGCTTCCATCCTAAATATGGCGCTTCAAGCAAGTCAACAGATTTAGCCTTTAATTGCAGTGTGCCAGTACACTGGTCCAAAAAGTACCCTCCCTAGTTTCTCCCAGAAAGCCAGTCTGCATTTGTTACTACTAGGTATGGCCCATAGTAGACTCACTGCAGAAATGAAAATTCTGGTCTTGCCATGTAAATTGACTTTCTGCAAAGGCAGCTGCCCTATTGAAAGTTCCACCCAGGTATCAATGTGTGTGTCTGTAGTTGTTTTAAGTAGTGGTATGTGTTAGAGTTCTGTTTTTGATTAATGTTTCAGGCTAAGAAAACTTGGACGGAGCTGGTAGAGATGCTCTACTGGGTGGGAGCGAAAAGTCTAACCACCAGCAAGAGGGTGGAGCTACCTGCAACAGTGTAATTAAGATCAACAGCCCAGGTTCTAGTCTGGTCTCCTTTTGCAGAAAGTTAATTTTAAAGTAAGACCAAAATCTTTTTTTCTAATACATTTAAATATATAAAGTCTTTGAATTCTTCTTTGAGTGATTGTCCACATGGATTCTACTCCCTTGGGAGAAAGATTAGACTGCTGACAAAATGATCAGTTGTAGTCGCGCTTGTGGTGTGCGTGCTGTCGTGCCTTTAATGTACAAAGGGCTCAGCTGTTCCTCAGCTGCTTTTTGCTGCCCATGGCACCGAGATATATCCTGGACAGTGTTTGGTGCCTCGTCTTTTTAAAGCGTGCGCTTCTATTTTGTTGACTAGCTTGGTTGCCCATGGAACACTGTTACAGTTTTGGGTTTTAGGCTCAAGTTGCTCCCTCCCTATGCTTTCAGCAGAAGTGAAGATTTAAAACCTACCCCTCTGTGAGCGGAACTTTGTTGTCGTTTTATAGTCAGTAGTAACGCTAAATGTTTGTATGTTCAAGTAGGCTGCTGGGCTGATACTCCTCCCTCTAGAAACAAAGCTCAAACTAGAAAATAAGCTTATTGCAGAAGGGGAACACTCCTCATGTTAGGTGCCTGTTCAGACACTGAACTGAAAAATGCAGGTGTACGTTGAATGAAGTTCCAGTCAGTCCCATGTCTGACCATGCAATTCAGCTGCGATTTGTACCCCCGCCTGCCTGACTGTGCTGATAAATCTTCCTGACTACACTGACCAGGGTATTCTCTCTCATTCCACTTCAGCAGCCGGTTATGGATGACTCTGTCACAGCATTTATTTTCCAGAGGTTGCTTCAAAACCAGAGGCAAGATATAACAGTTAGGGATAGGGCTTAACACAGTGGAGACTGGTGGTATCCTATGCCAAATAGAAAGACTGTAAGCTTTACCCACTAAAGCTGTTTGCCACGTCTCTCAGTACTGTTTCTTCTTTATCTAGTCTGCATCTTTACAGAGTCAGTTATAACCTCAGAACAGTGGTGTTTTCACTGATTCTGATCATTCTATGAGCATAGGTTTGTGGCTTAGTAGGGGTATCTCTCCTTTCTTTCTTTTTTTCTTTTTCCTTGAGGAGTGACTCGGGCAACCTATAGCAAACTGATGGTGTTGGAGGTAACGGAGGTATTTTTGAGACTGTCCTTTAAGAACGTTTGTTCTCTAATGCTGTTGACCCACGGCACTATCAGCAGAATGTCCCATGTTCTCAAAGCGTTCTCCTGTGTACCCATTTTGGCCTAACGGGTGCTCCTTTCTATGCCTCCTTCTTCTGTGGAAGTCATAGAGACACAAAGGAACCCTCTCTGAAGGGTAGTAGGAAGTTTTCTTACAGATACTGTAAGAAAGTTGTATGTGTTTTTCCTCTAGCTTCAGTACCTGTACTACTGTGAATCTTAACCCTCGCTGGAGTGTAGTCAATTGGTTAATCCCGTTCTCCTGTTTGTATTTAGTTATTCTATACTTTCCTCAAAGAGATGCATAAACTGAACACAGCACGATCTTCTCTGTTCCAATTATATTAAACTATGAAATTTAGTCAGGTCATTGAAGTTGGTCTCTAGTCTTGGAAACAGAAAAGTTGTCAGAAAGATGAAGATGATAAAGAGGACAGTCTACAAGAACAGAAGCAGATTGCTGTGTTCAGGATGTCCGGTGTCTCCTTAAATGAATGGGATTTTTAGGTATACTGCTGACAATGGTGCAAGAGGGTGGTGAACGCAAATACTTTGCCCCCGTCCTCTAGGAGTTGTTAATATCTGTAAATGAGGGGGCTGTTGAAGCCTGTGAAAGGCATGTGATAACCCTCCAGCTTCCAAATTTTTAGTCGTGTCCATATACTTAACCTTTGCAGGGGACTGTGGCGTTCTTCAGTTAGTGCTGTGCGTAGTCCATGTAGCCTGGAGATGGCTGAGCAGGAGTTTATTTTGAATGTCCACTTAAAAAAACAAAACCAAAACCAAAAAAAACCCAGCCACTGAATCTTTGGGTTTTGTTTTATCTGCAACACGGCTAACTGGCAAGCGCTCTGTCCATACATGGTCACTTGAACTGTGCTAAATCTTGCAGCATAGAGAAGAGCTTTAGGCTGTTTCTGAGGTGTCAGTGATAACCCACAGTACCATAAGAGACTTCTCCACCACCCATGGCTCCAGTGGCACTTGGAAGAAGATCTTTCTGGATCCACTCTTCAGGAATTCTCAGGGATGCTTTTCACTGTCCTTGCCTTAATTCATCCTCACAGGGCCCTCCATTCCTCTCTTCTCTGATCCATGCACATGAGGAAGGCAGGTGAAAGCACAGATTTCAGCCATATTCACAGGAATGCAGCAGTATCAAAGAGCACTGGAGCTATCTGCAAAGAAACAAATTCTTCCCCCGTTTTTTCCATATCTGTTTTTAGGAACTCTCCTCATGGTAGCTAAAACTGCCTTGGATAGCCACGGTCACCTCTGCTTCTTAATGCTAAGAATAGTGATTCTGGTCATGTTAATTCTTTTGCTAAATTTCAGACGCTCATCTCTGTTTAATTTGGACCAAAGAAAACACCAGAAAACTTAGGAGGAATCTAAGTGCCATATCTGAGATACAGAATTATCTGTTACTGTATCATCAGGGAAAGTAGTTCAGGAACTCACATTAACAATCTAATTTCTTTGCCCCAGCAGAGTTTGGGAATGGGTGATATCTCTTGACTTAGATAAGTGAGTTTCAGCTGTATAAGATACATTTACTGAGTTGTCATTTACACCTACGTGCTTATGTTGAGGCTTGCTCCGCTAGTAGTTAAGGCATCTCTTTCAGGCTTTGAGGAAAGCACTACAGGTTTGAGAAATAAGGGTAGGTAAAAGGATGATGCTCTTCCTTGGGAGTACTGTCCATGCATATGACAATCATCAGGCGTCCAGAGAGGTAACTGTTAAAGCAGGACTGTTCTAAAACTGTTGCTTACAGAGAGTCATAAGAATATATTTGAAACCTCTAATTTAAATGCACGTATTAGTTTGCTGGGCTTCCCGTGTAGGCAATGGAGAGTCTTAGTGGGGCCCATAAAATAGTGGTGGATATCCCCATCAGTGACCAAAAGTAAACAGATAATTTCTTGTCAGTTGCTAAGAGTGGAATCCATGTGTACAGTAATTTAAGAATAGCTATTACTGTTTCTGTGGTTATAACGTTGTCTATGTAGACTCCACAACTTGCCTGCCATCCCTGTTTCTGCAGTGTTGTCTTCTAGATTCTGGTATGGTGAAACTACTTAAGAAGGTTTGAGATCTACTGTCTCTTACGTCCTGCTGCAGGGATGGGAGAGGAAGTGAAGACACATAGGCCACATGGGTACGGGCACAACAGAAATGGAGTTTTCAAACAAAACCGCTTGACCACAGTTAAACCAGCAACAGCCTCTCTTTCCATGTATTCAGAGAACTAGGAAGGTAGTGTTAAATGTCTTACTCTGTATTTGAGAGGTGCTTCTGGAAAAGCTGAACTTGCAAAATGCCAAAGTACGCTGTTATTGTGAGGGTTTTAAAAATATTAAACTCTGAATGCTACCGATGCACGTAACACTAGTGAATAAATCTGTGCATTATGCAAACAGCTGTGGGAGAAGAGCTGTCTACTAATATTTTCCTTTTTTATTTTTAAGAATGAAGCCAAGAAAAATTAAAGAAGATGATGCTCCAAGAACGATAGCTTGTCCTCACAAAGTAAGTGAAGCTTTCTTGGCCTTCTGAGTTGGTAGTAATTTGTGGAGCAGAATTTTGTATTGCTGTCATTCTTTTGAGAAATAAGTAAAATATCTTATTGTAAGTAGATAATACTCAGTTAACTGTATTTGAATTATCACTCTTTAGAGGCTTCCTTAAAAACTTTTCACTGAGTAATATATTATTCCCATTCCTTGTCTTAAGGTTAGTGCATCCCTAATCTTCTGGTAACCATGATGCACAGCCCCTAACATGCTGGTTTTACTGTTGTGATTTCCTGCCACTCAAGAATACATACTTGAAAGAATGTTCTGAAAGCTGTTCAAAGTACGTTCCTAAGATCTATATATCCTCTGCTTGGAAATTATCACAGATTGGGAATCTAGATCAGGAATCAGCAATCTATGATGCAGATGCCAAAGTTAGCATATTGGAAGACTCTGAATTATATTCTACAGAGCCGGAAGGTACATCATCTTGAGAGAGAGGCATCTGGGAGATACTGATTCTGATCCACTGGGAGCTGAGAAGCTTCTGTCTTGAATAGATGTTGCCAGTCACCTAGATTGGTAGCATCTAGCTTTACTGAATTACCGAGCTTCTGCATAGCTTCTGTTAGTTGACTTAGCCAGTAATGGAAAAAGAGAATTACAATCTTGCTGACTTCTGGTCTAGATATTGTGAGCCTAAGCAACTATTCTGTACAGATAGCTAATAGTACACACTGGAGAGCATGAATAGAAGGCTTTTTTCGGCCAGCTGTAGTCTAAGCGGTTGTCGCTTTGGGTTAAGAATTCTTCTTTGTGTTTATGTTGATTTCCAATACTTCATATTCTACACATGTCATTAATTCACTGTACTGTAGTACATGGAGATATAGCACCAGATTGAGAAGGAATGCTTACCCCGTACAGTACTGAAGAATGCTGCTTTCATTTCTTTGATTTACTTTTTCATAGCCTCAACTTCATCAAAATAGGGGGAAAAAGAATATTCCTATCCTTCCTTCTCCTTTCCCTACTAGGGTTTCTAGGTTTGTGTATGTATGACTTCAGTTTGAAATAAATGGTTGCAGAAAACATAGCTGTTCCTCTCAGAGGCAAGTGAGGACTTCAAAATAAATGCAAACAGGTTGATTGTGTGCTTATTTTGGTGCTTCTTTACCCCACCCAGTTCTGTGATGTGCAGTGGTAGTGGCACAACACTTTTTTCAAATTTGCCAAAGAAATTGTAGTGCCTGGAGAAACTCTTCTTGAAAGTGGTAATTCTCCCCTTAAGAAATAAGACATGCTTAGATGTGGTTATTAGTTTTGAAGAAAATAGTTTCTGAAGAAGCAGCCTGCAGAATTGAAGATTATTAGTCGACTGTTCTTTAGCTTCTGCAGTTGAACTTTATGCCTCATACCGCTGTGATGTTGGTAGGCTAGTTTCATGTAAACATGAACAACATCATTTGATGTACGCATAGAATTGAAAATTGTTGTTAAGATTTCATGAAGCATTTTATACCTAGAGAAGGACCTTTGTAAAAACATATGATAAATATCTGTTGTCTAGCATTAAAAAGCAAAAAAGGTGTAGTGAAGAGAGTTCCAGGCTGCTATTGGTTTAAATGTACTCTAGAATCAAAAGTACTGTTCCTGTATCAATGCAGCATGTACCCCAGATAAGAGATTAAGACTTCTAGCTCTATACCTGAGTTAATGCGAGTATTTATTGTTTTTAGGTTGAGCTGGCGCTAGCTCAGAGGTACCCCAACCTTGTTCCGTTCCTCTAGTGTTTTGTAGGTTTAAACTGCAGAAGCAGTAGTAGTCTCTTCTATCTGTTTCAAGTGGTAGTTATCAATCTACTGCCACAGAAGGAAGCCCTGCCAGTATGGACTAGATAGTTTCCAACACATGACAGCTTACAGAAACGATCTTGCTCTCCTTCTTGTCAGGATTGAGGAGGGACAGACTAGGAAAGCGTGGAGCAGTGCAGATGTATACTGGACCTTGGAGAATACTCTGTAGTATATTAGAGGATATACAGTACATTGGAGTACTGTAGTACTCCAGAATATGGTACATGGGAGAATATACCATAAGTAGCCATGAACTCCATCATTCTATCTTTTGTTTTTCTTAAACTGTGACTGCTTTTGTTCAGTTTATTCATTTGCTTCTATTAGAACTTCATCTTCTCCATAAGACTGTCCTGTTATTCAGTTGCATATGGTTCATAATATGAAGTGAGGAAAGGTTTTTTTTTTTTGTTTGTTTGTTTTAACAGCTTCTCAATTGATTAGATTTCATGGGATTGCTCTTTTTAAAATCAGGGTAAGGGATCTACTTCTTTTCAGGGCCAACTTTTAAGAAGGTTTTCAGAATATGAAAGCACTTTTTTACTGTAGCAGATAAAACTCTATCAGAACTGGCTTATCCACTAATTGAGTTTCACTGTTCTTTTTAAGGGCTGCACAAAGATGTTCAGGGACAACTCTGCCATGAGGAAGCATCTGCACACTCATGGCCCTCGAGTACACGTATGTGCTGAGTGTGGCAAAGCCTTTGTGGAGAGCTCCAAACTAAAGCGACATCAGCTAGTTCATACTGGAGAGAAGCCCTTTCAGGTATGCTTAACTTCCAGGCATAATTACTCCATGTATAGACTGGTAACTCTAACTTAGCTTCTGTTTGGGGATAATGGTTGTCTTCTAAATTAGATAAGACACTGAATCATCATCTTAAATTACTTGAAAGTCACCTTAAGCTAACTGGGCTACCTTTTGTCTATTTCTGTGGCCTTTTGATAGAAATCAGCAAATTGTTTGTGTGTGTGAGATACCTTACAATATATGTTGTAAAGTTACCCACTTTAAGAAGGAAATCTGCTGTTACTACTCCTCCTCCTCCCCCTTTTCAACTTATGGCATATGGACAACTGACTCTAGGGGTCTCTTTGCTCCACTGGCTCATCATACTAATTTTCAGGAGTGGGTATTAATCAGTTTTCAGTAAAATGATGTTCAACACTGAATCTTTCTCCATTCATATCAAGTCACATGAGCTTCTGCCACCAGAGGTCCCCAGGCTACTTAGTATGGCATTTCTTATTCGCGTAAATGTTCTTCCCAGTGCTTCGATGTCTTGAGTGTATCTGCTTTCTCAGCTATTCCTGTTGCATGTATATTTTTGTTTAGTTTCTTGGAGAAATGAATGTTTCCAGAAATTTGACTTGCAGTCCTCAAGCGCTTATAACAGCTCCAGCATAAGCAGCTATGTATCCGGATAAATACTGGCTGCTAAACATGCTGCCCTTTTGTATTGAGTCCGTCTTGAATCTGAAGCTGGTAAAAGGAGCAAATTCATCACTGAAATTCTGATGTGAAACATTGTTTCTGTTTTCTAGTATAGCTTAACAAAATACTGTTTGGGGGACACAGTGGTTTTGGTTAAGTGTTTGCTTGCAAGCTTGAAGTTATTCTCCTCTTTAAAAATTGATATACTACTGTGATTAAAACAGCCTGAAATATCAGTTTTATTTTTGAAAAGCAATTTAAGTGATGCCCACAACTTCATTTTGATTACATCAGGTTATTAAGTTCTTATGCAATTTTTACTGGCTCTTATTTTTTTTGAGAATGATCTTCAGCATCTGGCCTCATGATTGTGCAGTCTGGTGACTCAAAGGAGAGTCATTTAATCAATGATTAAAACGGCAACTGCTTTTGTTAGCTAATGGCATTATCTTTTCCTTTCAACAGTGCACATTTGAAGGATGTGGAAAGCGTTTTTCACTGGACTTCAATTTACGCACACATGTGCGAATTCATACTGGCGACAGGCCCTATGTTTGCCCATTTGACGGCTGCAATAAGAAGTTTGCGCAATCAACTAACCTGAAATCTCACATCTTAACACATGCTAAGGCCAAAAACAACCAGTGAAAGTAGGAGGAGAAAGTTCTTGAACTCAAAGCATCTTACAGGAGAATGATCGGGAATAAATATGCCTCCTCTTTGTATATTGTTTCTAGGAAAGAATTTTAAAAAAGAACCCTACAAACCTAAAGGACATGTTTTGATAAGTAGTAAATAAAAAGCAAAAAAACACAAAACAAAAAAAAAACTTTAAGGTGACGTTGCTAAGATGCTCTACCTTGCTCTGTAATCCCGTTTCAAGAACACGGTGTTTTGTAAAGCGTGGCCCCGACCGGAGGGGTCAGTTCATGAACTTGCATCAAAAAAGACAATTCTTTATACAACAGTGCTAAAATTGGACTTCTTTTCACATTCTTATAAATATGAAGCTCACCTGTTGCTTACAATTTTTTTAATTTTGTATTTTCCAAGTGTGCATATTGTACACTTTTTGGGGATATGCTTAGTAATGCTATGTGTGATTTTTCTGGAGGTTGATAACTTTGCTTGCAGTAGATTTTCTTTAAAAGAATGGGCAGTTACATGCATACTTCAAAAGTATTTTCCTGTAAAGAAAAAAGTTATATAGGTTTTGTTTGCTATCTTAATTTTGGTTGTATTCTTTGATGTTAACACATTTTGTATAATTGTATCGTATAGCTGTAATGAAATCATGTAGTATCAAATATTAGATGTGATTTAATAGTGTTAATCAATTTAAACCCATTTTAGTCACTTTTTTTGGAAAAAATACTGCCAGATGCTGATGTTCAGTGTAATTTCTTTGCCTGTTCAGTTACGGAAAGTGGTGCTCAGTTGTAGAATGTATTGTACAGGCACTGACCTTTTATTAACACCTGATAATATGTACATCCCATGTAATAGAAAGGGCAACAATAAAACAGTGGTCCTAAAGAAAGAAAATGGCAGAAAATGATCTGTAAGCACAGTCTATTTTCTTTTGTTGTCCAGAGCAATTCTAGTTCCTCTTGAACCTCCCAGAAATTGGAAGCTAAATAAACTCAAGTTTCCTTTACTTTGCATTCAATTACAATGATTTGTGATGAAATTACATAATGCCACATTAGTTGGTATACCTAAACAGAATTGGTGACTGTACCTTTGGGTTTGTTGAGTGACCTGGACTTCCATTTACTGGAATGGTGGATTTGGAGACTTGGCAGTGTTGTAAAGGAGCTTTCAGTATGCCTGGACAGCAAGTAGGTGGAACAGTACAGTAAATAGCTAAATGGGCGCCTTTGTTTAGTCAAGGTAAGGAACCCTGGAAGTTTAAATGCAATGGCAGTATAAAGTGGGGGAAGAGTAGGGTTTGAGTTGGTGATACCAGGAAAAAAAAAAAAATCTTCTTTTGGTTAGCTTGTTTGACTAGATACAATAATGAGAAATTTTGGAACCTCCTTGGTCACCTTTTACTTTGAAATAAGAGCTTAAAAGTTCTCTAAAAGAATTTGATGGAGTTTGATGGTCTAACTAAAAGTGATTGCTAACTTGTTTGTTCAAGTGTTCAAAGTAAGAAAATTGCAGATACTATAGTAAAATGTGACAGACTAATAAACACAAGAATATGCACAGAAATGCATAAGTATTATTTTTTAGAGGAATGTGAGATCTGTTTTACTGTAAAAACTGTTGTCAGTCTTTTCTAAATTCTGTTCTTACAAGGTTCATCAAACTTTTCATGGTTATGACAGTAAAACTTACTTTTGAGTCTACTTCTGGTGGGTAACATGAAAGTAAACTTAAGAAGAGCAAGAGATTTCTTATCCATACATGAGTTATTGTGGACCCTGCAGCTCTACTTTGAGGTTATTAGGGGTAGAAAGAAAGATGGGATGTTTAATTGTAAATTAGAATGCATTAGAACTTTGGCAGTATTTTTTTTTTATAAGCAGTTCTTAAACAGGGCAATATACTGAAATGTGTATAGTTAAAGTTAACTTAAATTCTGTATGCAGTTAAATTAGTGTCTATTCTTTTTTGGAAGGAAATAAAATCAGTTCAGTCTAGTTCTAATTGACCTTACATTTCTTTATAAACACTGTATATGAAGGTGTTAGTCTCATACAGAGGTCTGCTTTCCTGTGAGATAAAGTGGTACCAGTTTTATTGAGTTGCAAGGTAAAGGAATTCCTCAGTTATCTCTGTACTTCATCCTTGAACCTGCATTTGAGTCCAAGTTTTTTTTATATTCGATGTTAATTTGAGGATTAGCAAGGAGCTAAAACTTGTGTTGTCCCTAGTTATACTGAGAGAAGGGGAGATCTCTTGAAAAATTTTTATCCAGGCTTCAGACCTCTCCTCAAATTGCCAACATTCAAGATGCTCCTGAGTCAAAGTAAATGGTAAATTCACCTCAGTTGCAGGAAAGACGGTCTTGCTTTATAACTGGTGAATTCCATGCTGAGAATGAATAAATGCTTGCACTGAGCAACTTCTGTAAGTTAAAGTACAATTGGCACGTCTTGTCCTCCAGAACTTCACACTTAGTTGATTCCAGAGTTGTTCTCTCAGACTTTCAGTGAAGAAGTTGCAAGCTTTGGGGATAGCAACAGAGTTGACTTTGAAACCACCCTTGCCAGCCTACTGTCCACAAGAGCCTGCATTTATACCACCATCTTATGAGTGAGTTCAGGTAAGGGGAGGAGAGTCTAAGGGGTGGGGGAAATGTAGCCAGCAGTTTTATAACTGGCAAAAGGTTTGCGAGCCTATGCATCATGCCTGTTCTATTGCTCGTTTGATCTTACTTTTCATGTTACCTTCTGTGGTGGTTCTGCAGTCAAAATAGGAGAAAGCTTCTGTAGCTGTGCTTATACCTAGGTTCCTGTAGCTTTATATCTTTCGGGATCAGACCAGTTTTTAAAAGGCAGAACTGACTATAGACTTCTCTAGCTGTCTCTGTTTGTAGTGTGCCAATAACAACAGTTTTATGTCTTAAATGCAAGGCAAACTGAACTTAAATACCCTTTCTTTTTAGGGGGATGGGGGGGTGTTTTGTTTGTTTTAAACATTAAGTAGAAGGAGCATAGGTACAACTTTGAAATGGTAGGTGAATAAATTCTTAGTGAAACGAACTAAGGATTACTCTAGTCCTGTCTGCTAGGGCCTCAGCTGCACTTGTACTTGATCCTCGTTATTTTTTTGGACCAAGAGGTTCACTGTTAGATTGAGGTAGCAGAGTCTGGTAATTCACGTTTTTCATCTTGGCCACGATTTTTCAGTCCACAGAGCCATACGCTAAATACAGTCGAATAGTGTAGCTGCCAGCAATATCATGGTTTTAAAAGCAGAGATCCTTTTTTTTTCCTCTGCTAGTTAAGGGCAAAAGAAGCAATAGTTAGAGGGTAAAATTATTTAGACTTTAAAATGTTTGAAGGAAACTGATCCCTTCAGAGTGCTAGATGAGAGGCATTGACAGATACAAAGAAAAGATGTTTCCACTTGGTCATCCCCTGCCCTAAGGTGCGTGCAACACAGGTTTCATCAGCGCATGCCCTGGAAAGACTGGAACTGATTTGATTTGTCTTTCTATTCAGATATGATGGACAAACTTGGGGACAGTATGCAATGAATAGCATTTCTGAAAATGGGGTTCATCGATACTTTGAAAAAATGAGTCTGTATTTTGTCAGGGCTGCTGAACAAATCAGTCCTGGAAGTCCAGATCAAGCCCTGTGGAAGTTGTTACTGTTTCTCTCTAGTGGGCATGACACTAGGTAGCATACATGCCAATAGTTTATTTCAGCCTGTACAGAAATTCTTGATTACTAATTTTCCAGGAGATGGCAGTGAGTTACCAGTTTGTATAGTATAAGCAGCACCCAGAATAATAAAGTGTCAGGCTGTCACTATGAGGACAAGCTCATGGGGAAAGGAGGAGGTCCTGTGTCGTTCAGGAAAGCAGGCCTTGACAGACTTTGAACATGTCAATGTCAAAGAGCAAGTTTCCCATACACCAATGCAAAAGTAAGAAGTACAACTCTTGTCATGACTTCTGGCAGTCCCAAGTGTACTTCTTGTTCATAAAAAGAACCATCAGAGCAATGGTACGTTTGAAATGTGAATAAAGAGCCCTTCAGAGTGACATGGTTCACCTTATATTTTTAGGGGACCCCTGCATCCAAGATTAGTATCAAGTATCTTTAAAGAGAAAAGCAATGTGTTGTTAATGAATGTGCTTTGAACCCTAAGTGGCTATTTTGGTTAGCTGATACACCTATGAAGTACAAATATTTCACTCTAGCAGCAGGCAGCTTCCAGAGGTTGCTACAGAACTACTCAGGTGGATTCACTTGAGGCAGTTAGGACCTCAGAGTCTGACTTTCTTTTAGTGTGTTGCTGTTCGTAATGTTTGCAAGGCAGTTGCAGAGACTTTCCGAACAGATGGTGCATCCAACAGTCCAGCACTGCTGTTCATGAGAGAAGCCAAACCTCCTCTCCAGTAAACTGGTTCTCTCTCCGGAGCAGGCCTATAAAAAAACAAATGTGTACTTAAAAGGGACATTATCTGTGACTAACAGTTACATTTTGCAATAAAACATAGAGCAGAGGAAGACTGAGGCATAAGATAGACTCCTTGTTAAATAGTGGAAAATCCATACAGAGAAAAGCTTGATGACTGGATGTGTCCTAATGTACTTCAGCCAGAACTCCTCTCACCATTTGGCTGCGAGACAAATCCATAGGAAATACTGTTTTATTGGTTATGGTGTGTGTGGAATGACTTACTGGTTGATAAAGTCAGCTGGCCTCCAGAGCTGCAAGGTACTTGCAAAGACCTCGCTAATACTGCCAATAGCAATTTTGGCTTACTAAATTTGGTTGGTGACTGCCTAACAGATACGGCATGATACAGCTGGTATATCAACTTAATTTTAATGTGTTTCTTCTTTCCTCTGCAAAACAAAATATTTGGCCTTTGGGCACGGAATCCTTCGGTTTTTGTCCTTAACCAGAGTTAGACTGGAACGCCTTTTCTTTTCTTTTAAAGTAGTGTTTCAGATTTCTTGCATCTCATTTTGGAGAGGTTTTTGTTATTGCTTTTTCTCATCGATACTGAACTCATGGAGTTGAAGGTCCCCATGCATGGGACAGGTATAACTAATTACCTGTAACTTTATCCCTTAATTAGGTACCTAGTGCTTTGATTGAAACTGCCATGGATTTATATGAAGCCCATGAGCCCTGCAGGTTGAAAGCGCACACAGATGTTTTTCGTTTGGAACTGGATTGTAAGGAATAATAATACTGTTGCAGGTCTTCAGGTTTTCTCCTTGTTTTATTTTTTGTGTGTGTGTGTTTTTTTTTAATCTTCTTGCTTGGGTAAGTTAGGGGATTTTAGTTTTTGTTTGTTTGTTAAAGGGAAGTTTTGTAACATCAGTCCTAAGAGTATTAGGCTTTGGACTAACAATCTCATCAGCTATGGGAAGCGTTCATGGTTCTGTGTATGTAGTACCTCAGTTTTTTCCACGTTGTGAAATGAAAGTGTACAGTCCCTCACTTGTGAAATGGCAGAGAAGCAGGTATCTGCCTGGAGGAAATTAAGGGTAAGAGAGCTATTTTTCCTTATGTCCTTTTAATTGCAGTTCTAAGCTTAAACTTTTTGCTAGCCTGTTTGAAAAATATCTGCAGATTCTTCCTTACGTGAGAATGCATCTAAACGCTTCTCTCAGAGTAAGTAGAAGCCGATACCTTGGAGGGACGAGGTTTTCACATGCTAAGTTCCACCTATGGCCAAGGATACCTTCTCATAATCTCTAAAAGGGACCTCTGGACCTTTGAAAGAGATATCCTAAGGCCTATTTGTGTCCTTTCAGAACAGTTTGTCAGGCCAGCTCTCACAGAACTTTCCCTTAGGCATTACTTAGAAGTAGGCTTTGGGCTAGATGGACTGACCGGTAGGAGAAGCTACCCACTGCCAGCTGGCTTTCCCAGGCTTTCCTGCCCTTACTGAAAGGAAGTATGTGTTGCATGGTACATGTTCAGTAAAGCAAATGCTTTAGGACAGCTCTTCCCTCCATCTTACAGTCAAACTAGGTAATTTTGGCTTTGTTACAGGGAAGGAACTCTAGTAGGCAGCTTTGGCCTGCCACAGGATGAAGGTAGGTGGCTTGCTTGGCTGGAACATTTGAGTATTACTAATCTAGAATAAATCTCTGCTTAAGATGACAGCTAGATCAGATCCTAGAAGAATATTAGTTTTCTCTTTCATACTAACCTCAGCCTAGCCAGGCCAACAACTTACTCTAGCAACAGTTCTTCCTTTTTATTTAACATATGTAGCAAATAGTGCATTAGCAGACCATGAGGTCCATTTTTGTTATGATTTTAGTATTTTTATCAATAGAAACATGGATATTGTTGAAGTGGTACAATCCATTTTTATTGTTATATTTAAAAAAAAAAAAGGGGGGGGGGAGTTTTTCTTAAGTGAGAAAAAGCAGTTGATTCTTAATAAATAATGAATGGTACCAAGAAGCAATTAAACGGTAAATGTGACATTTTATAGATCTCAATCATTTTATAGGGTATTATTTTTCACTACAGACCTTGTCTTGGTTGCTTAGAACTTAGTTTCTGATCAAACTATCTAGTTTAATATCACGTTCTAGGTCAATCACTTCATAACACTTTTTAAAGCAAATTGGTGAAAACTGATACCAAACTGAGTAGACAAGGCTTTTACTGCATATTATATGTACTATTATGCATATTAATTCGCTCTACATTTTGCATGTTTTCTTTTTCTTGCTGTTAATGATAAGTATTTTCCTAACCAGTAGGGACAGCACTGGGACAAAAGTTATAAAATGGTTACATTGAGAGGATGAAAATAGATTATTTTCCTCTGCCTTCCTCCCCCACTGCCCATGAACCATATATAAATGCCTGTTGCTCTGAACGCTGAAACAGTTTTCTTCTTCATGATTTCAAAACTTGTCTCCAGTAGGCTTGACCCTCTGGTTCTCTACTCACTTGCTGTGTCTTCCAGAGTCTTATGATCCCTTAGATCCTTCATCTGTCTTTGTGACTGTAGTGGTTGATATGGCATATTGCCTTGGGTAAGTTTCTGTTTTCTCTTGCTGCTTGCAAGGTAGAAAAGGGATTTAACTGCACCTTCTGCTAATCTAATGGTGTTTGGCACACTTCTGGGCTTGAAGGTGTTCTTTATCTGCATATCAAAAGTCTGACAAATGACAGCCATTAACACTTGTCTCCCAGCCTAACAGTAAATGTGTTTAATTTCACAGAACAAACATTTATTCTCTGCAAGGTCAACTTTTATATTTACATTTTAATAACTTTCTCAGTATCCTACCTGTCCTGCAGCTACAACATATATATTGTCATCTGTGAAATAATGTACCTTTTTCATCATGTGAGCGGTTTAAAAAAAAAAAAAAAAAAACTACATGCAAAGAAAGGCAATGAAGAGAGGACAAATAAAATAGGAATTCTGTTGTGCTGTGATGGCAGCCATAACAAGTGCATTGAATTTCAGCCAATAGATTTTCTATAATGACTTTTTTAAAACTTGGAACTCAAAAACATCTAGCTTTGGACAGTGTAATTTGTCAGTAAAACATTTTTGTAGTATAGGAATTCTTCATATTCAAACTCGTTTAGAAGTTACCTCAATTTTCCTGGGACTTTAGGTCAAAGCTTCCTATTTTCATTGCTGGGCTTGTGTACAAGTTCACTTTTTTCTCTTGTGCTAATTAAGCATGTTTCTGGCTGCAACTTGTAATTCAATAACAGGGTGGGTCAAGGAAAGATCGGAGCACTGGGACTTGATTCTGATGAAGTAGCGCAGATACTGTTGGCTACTACTTCTGAGCCTGAGCTCTGCTGTGTCCCTCCATACAACTCTGAGAAGTGGTAATTGGCAGTTTGGTTTTGGGCTCAGGTGTAGTGTGTGGAGCTCTTTTGAGACCTTTAGATGAAAGCTGCTTTAATATTGTCTGTCTGAGGCCTACTCTGAGAGATTTTTGTAACAGATTCCTGACCTTAATCTTGAGATTCTCATTCAACTCATTTGGAACCCAAAGCTGATAGCTGACTTTACAAGGAAAGACATTAATGCATAAAATCTTTGTTTCCTGAAAAAAGCACTAAGGAAATTTAATCTGCAATGGTTTTGTGGGTGTGCACGCTCGCGCGCTCTCTCTCTCTCTCTCTCTCTCTCTCTCTCTCTCTTTCTCTTTTTTTTCCGCTATACTTTCTTTGGTGATGCCTCTACTGTTAGACCTCCTGTTCCAACCAGTGTCTTCTAACTCCCCTCATGCCTCCTTATCTTCCCCTTCTAGTCTCCAGTCTGAGTGGTACGTGTATTATAGTTTGGAGCTTTGTGCTAGCTGATGGGGTGGGCAGCTCTTCCCAAGCAGAATGGATGATAGAGGATGCATTTTTACCTTCTGATTCCCTTCAGTTGTTGGGTAGGAGAAGCTTTATTAACATCCCAGTGTCATGATGCTTGTGGGAACGGGCATCTGGGGAGGCAGAACACAGTTCTGCCCAATGTAGTTGAATTGGCTGACGTATCAGAAGTGTAGTAGGGAGGAACTGATGGAGTGGTTGTGTTAGCCTGATTAGCACCAGTTTTGTACTCAGTAGTACCACTTAAAAAAATTGAAGATACTGTTGACTGATAAATTTGGTGAGGCAGTGTCCTGTCTTCCATTACAGTAGTTCAAAGGGAGCAGGCAGACCAATGTAGCAGTACTGTGGGACGGACCACTAGATTAATGTGGTTTTTTTTCTTCTCTACGTGGACCTGAAACATTCCTCAGTGGATTCAGAGCCCTGCTACAGTGAGCTTAACCCACACTGAATTTTGCTGCCTTTCATTAATTCCCAGAATAGAGCTCTTAACATGCATTTGAACTGGAGGAAGACAGAACTTAAGCTAGATTGCCCAGTAGTAGTACTGCTCACTGAAATATAAAGCAATTTCAAGTACTGAATCATGTCAAAAAAGACTCAGGCTATTGTCTAGCTTGATTTAATAGTTAGATGTAGCACAGGTTTCAAGCAGTTGACATCAGGATAGGTTGGAGGCTGGCTTTCACCCTCTTCTTAAACTTGTTTATCATGCTATATCAGTAATCTCCAGTGTCTGCCGCTAACTATTTCTTTTAAGATCCATAAGATCTTAATGAATGATTTTCTGGAAAGACTGTTTTAGCAAACACTGAGTAAAATACTGCGTAGCCCATTCTGCTTTATTGATGCTACTGTCTTCTGGGGGTTATCTTCCCAAAGAAACTTCACTTATTCCGAGTCTTTGTTTCTGTGCCATGGTTCAAAGCTGTTGCTCCTGCTGAGAAAGCATGAAGCACTTGAATGACTGCCCCTTGTCATGGTTAGTTGGAGAAGTGGTGGCCCATCCCTTTTCTTTTCTAGCAAACTGATCTTTGACCGAGCTTATTTCAGTTCAGTGTTTTCTACTCTTTAAAAAGATGAATTAGCAGAGCCAGGACCTGACCTCACTTCCTGTCAGCGATGACCTTTTTCATAGGTCGTACCCCCATCATCCAGCTTTTTCTGTGGGGCTTTTTTCATTTGGAGTATTGATGCTTTTCTCTGCGGGCTAACTGCTCTCTTACAGTCTGGACAGAGTAAGTCTGAATTGAGAATACAAAAAGACAATGCTGAGGCCTAATTATCACCTCAGTAGGGGGAAAAACTCTTTAAGTGCAGCACGTGCCCTTTAAAGAGACCGTCTCTGAAGCTGAACAGAACACTGGTAAAAATGGCATGAAAAACCTCAATGAGCACAGAATAAAAACACTGAATGTTAAAAAAATGACAGCCTGTAAAGCTCCTAGTCAAACTTGTGCAGCTCTGAGCTAAGCGCTACCCTAATTCAGGTACGAACAGCTCCCTTGGCAGACTGGGTACTTGATTCTGATGTGAATCCAGCCTTGACTTCTGCAGTTGTGCAGCCTTGGTGCAGATCAACATGACTTAGACTGAACAAATAAATGCAGAGGGGCCAAACACCCTGACAATTTGCTACCTCTAAAAGCAGGATTGTTCTCTTAGTAAACTGCTATAATACCTTCAAGTAAGGTACTCGCTGAAAAATTAAAAAAAATCAGTCTGAAGAAGTGAGCTCAGGCAGCTTCCCTTGTTTACTTCAATAAACTGATCTACTCAAGGGACTTTCCTTCCTGGTGATGCATGGAAGGCAGATGGAGAACAAATTTCTTCAGGCAAAAGCCAAAACCCTACTCTTGCAAGCTGGGTTTCAAACAAGGAAGAGGCACCCAAGTAATACACAAGAAACTTTAAGGAACTGAAGTCAAAATTAAAAAAAAAAAAATGTATTACTTCAGTTTTATACACAATACTTACAGACTACTGTACAAAGGTGTAAATTGTCTTTGCTTTGAGTAGTTGTGCATATGCAGCTTAGTAGATGTGTTTAACATTCAATTTGAATCTCAGTGCAAGTAGGCACTAAAACATCCCCCATACCTCCAAGGTATAAAAAGACATACCAGTTTTACAGGTTTCTCCAGCATACTTTGTTACAGTGCAAAATGCTATGAATTCAGGTTTCTTTAGAAAATCCATATAAATTAAACACATATTGCACATGTCCCAAGCAAAAGTGTAACAAGTTGTACTTACTGACCTAGCTTGATACTTTTGAAAACAGTTCTTCCCCCACCCACACGTGCACTGCTTTCTCCTGGCTATTTGTGCCAAATTGTGTGTGGTTCTTATTCAAAATGTTAAATAACAGTTTATAGCTCTTAGTCTAAAAGTAATCTGTCTTGAACAGACTGCTAAAAATAAAGTAGATTAAGGTAACAAGAAAATTCTCCAAACCCCTTTTCACTCTTCCTTCCAGCTGCACTGCAACTGAACATTTAAAAACCAGTATTGTTTAAATTCATAATGCAAGAGTATTGAACACTAACTGTTTTAGACACTTACATCCCTATTTTCTGGAAAGGTATGAAACCTCCACTATTAAAGATGTACACATTTCTGAAGTACTTAAAGCTGCTAAGCTAACATTGCACCCATTAAGTTCTGAGCAGTAACATAGGTAGGACTTTGACTTCTACACATCACTGGCTGCTGTGCTGTATGTTCAGAGAGGTGGTATAAAGTTACAAACTTCGGAGAACAAAGTCTACGTGGGCTGAAGCTAGTTAATACATTCTGTGCATCCAGCAAATAAAAAAAAAAATGGAGGTGAAGGCAAAGAACACCACTCTTGCTAGCTTTGAGTTACCTTAAATCCTTACTGGCTTTGAAAGTTAAAGGAGCAAGTGCACATGAGAGCAGATGCTACCCTCTGGGTTTGATATTTATGTAAAGCTGAAAGGTGAGAGAGTAGCTTAGGAACAAATCAATTCTTAGCAAACCAATATGAACAAAGACGCAGTACTAAAACCACTGACACGAAAGCAGAGGAAAAGTAAAGCATGTGGCTAGCTGAACGTTCTTCCATGTCTTAAACAGTTCGGGGTTACCTGCAAAATGCTGTCAATATTTAATTTCCTTCCTTCCCCCCCCCCCACCCCCAACTTCACCTTAGAGGACTATACTTATCCCTCTCATATACAAAAAGAACGTTTCTTTTCTGAAAACACTTCTGCATTTGATTCAACTCAGACATTCGGAACATGGGTGGAAGAAAATCTACTTTCTGGTACTATGGCATTCTCCAGCTCCTATTCTGGAGGCAGCAGTATCGGTACAGTACTTTCTAAAGGCAGGTCCCCATCTTACTTGGATACTATTAGATATTGATATTAGGTCCTTAGTAAGGCCATATGTTGCTTGTACAAGTGATGAGATGAAATCCTAATTTGACACATTTAAGAAGTTTTATACAGAGAGAATATATTTACACCCCTTCTGTGGGTCAAGTGTTTACATTAAAAAACCCCAGCTGGGCTTTGGATCAAGGAAACAAAAATGAAACGTTCACAAACTTGAAGGCTGCTGGATTGCTGGGCCTGGCTCACATTCACGAAGGTCTTCTTCTGACCTCATATACATTAGGAACACTGTGACAGTAGCAAAAGTAGCTGCATTGACAGGAAAAGCACGGAGAAGTGTAGAAGATAGACCTCTTGTAAACACCCTCCAGCCTTCATTGTGGTAGCTCTTTCTGACACAGTCTAGAATGCCACTGTACTGCGTGACTCCGCCAACTCCATCTGCCTGAAGCCGGGATTTGATCACATCCACAGGGTAGGTTGAGAGCCAGGATACAATTCCTGACATCCCTCCAGAAAACAGGAGTTTGGGAATAACGTAACTGTCTTCAGCTTCACAGCCTAAATATCTGGTCAGACAGTCATAGGTCAGGAAGTAAAAGCCAAAGCTTGGTGTCTCTCTCATGAGTGTAGAGACCATGCCCCTGTTGATACCCCTCAGCCCTTCCTTTCGATAGATTTTGATCAAACAATCCAGAGAATTTTTGTAGTTCTTCATCTTTAATTTGTATTCACCTGTTCCTTGAAGCTGCATTCTTGTCTTTGCTAACTCCATGGGACAGCAGATGACACACTGAATAGCCCCTGCTGCTGACCCTGCAATAAACTGGTTTAGAGGAGTGTCTTTTCCAAGAGCACGAAGTGTATTTCCTTGTACACCGAATAGAAGTGCATTAATGAAGGTAAGTCCCATCATTGGTGACCCAATACCTTTATAGAGTCCAAAAACCTGGGGGAAGAAGAAAGGAAAAACCTTTTTTTTAACAATAGTGTTGATTATCAACAATAGTGTTGATAATATGCTTATTTCTAGCAGTACGAATACATACTTGTGTATTTTCGGAAAACAATTTCTTAGTAGATCAAGATAAAGTTTTCTGGAAAATTTTATATAGTTCACTAATTTTTTTTCTTAATAGCCAAAAGGCTAAGGCCATCCTTTTAGTCCTGATCTTAAAAGTTCAGCAGAAAAACAATTTATTCACTCACTGCTCAGATTGCTTGCATTCTCTGTAAATTAGTTATTCAAGTAACTAGTTATTTTATTTAAAAAGTTAAGTATTTCAAGTCAAAATTTAAACTTCCAGCCTAGTGATCTTTTTAAGCAAGTTTCTGGCAAACTTCTGAACATAAGCACCCAAGCCTGAGAACTCTGGTGTAAAATGCTTAGTTGTGTGCCAAAACCGCCATATCTGTTCTGCTGTCAGGTCAGATTCGTAATATAGTTTTCTCTTCTGCAATATTTGCAGTTGTTTTTTTTTTTTTTGAACAGCTTTCCCACCCTTATGATACAAAATATACAAAGATACCAAATTTAAAAGGCATTAATTTTGTACTCACAGATTCTTGCTTTATGATGGACTGAAAGCAATGGAAGGTTCCACGATAGAGAGGTTTCTCTACGTTTTGAACTTGCAGACGAACCTGTAAAAAGTTGCATAAGAAAGATATTGATTTGTATGTCAAGAGTGGTGCAACTGGTAAACTAGTGTATTGTACATATATGGAAATTTGCTATAGCAATGTATACGTATGCAAGAGCACAGAGTGGACACTAGAATGCCATATGAGCAAAATCATTTAAAAATATTCTGTAAGGGTTTTGAATTATTTTTCAGAGCACAAATATGAAGGGAGGAGGATTACTGACTCAACTTTTTGTGAAAAATTAGAAAAACAGTATGTGGAAGTACAACAGGGTATACCATTCTCTACAATTTCAGATAGAAGTTTTCCAGTACTAGCTAAAAGGAGTACTTTCTTTATCTAGCTGCCAAGAATACTTCTGTCCATGCTAAGGAATATCTGTACCTGATGGTACACAGAATTTTATAAAAGTTTATTTGCAAGTTTATCATGAAATAGGGATGAGTGCAGAAGAACGGAGACTTTCAACAATAAGAACAAAAAAATCTAGTGTCTCCGGCTGCCAGACTTAGGACACTTAATTGGGATCTTATTTTTCAGAGAGCAGATGGGAAGAGAATCTTAAGATGCCTTGCATTGCACAAGCAAAGGAATAAAAAGCCACTTGTCCCTTTAAATCTTAGTCTGTTTTTTAACCTGCTGAAAGCAAACGATTCGTGAGGTTGTGGCTGTTTGACCTTTACTGTTAGGTGTTCCATCTACCATACACAATTTAATGTATAATTCCTCTTTAATTTACAGCTCAGATAATCAATTAGCTTCTCCAAAACTGAAACAGTATGTTCTGCTGGACAGGTAGATGCTACTGCAACTGGTGACATTAAGAGACAGCCCCATTTTCTAGATAGTTTTTAACCTTTAATGAAGAAGTCCAATTCAATTTTCCCCACGAATTTGTCTTTCACACATTAAAAAAAGGCTCAAAGCTACCTAGTTCATGCAAAGCCCTATATTGCAATAAATTCAAATTGATTTTGCTGGCTTGGTGAAGTTAGAAATCGGTCTTTGATTTCTAGCCTGGAGAGCTTTAACATTCCTCAGAGATGATGTTTATCAACCATTCAACACTGCTGCAACTCCAGGGCCAAAAAATTCAAAACTTATTTTAAACAAAAGAAAAGATTATCAGGTCTACATGGAAGATTCCTGACCCTAAAATATTTTTACCCCTGTTTGTCTAAAGTAAACGCCACCACCACAATGAAAGACCCTGAAAGTGATGTGGGTACAGGATGGATTTGGGGACTTGGTTTGTCTGAATTCTATATTGACGTTAGCTTTCTTAAAGGTGAAAACAAATCTGTTTCAGTATTAGTGTTTTTGACATAACTACAGCATGTCATTTTAAGCTGTGTAAATCAAAACTAGGTTTCAGCGTCTCTTTCATACGTACGCTAGTGTATGCCAGCCAAACTCCAATGCTACAATCGCATCAAGCCTTTCAAGGTAGAACAGGGTTTTAACATATCTTAGAGTTAAAAGTAGGCTTGCAGCGGGAGTCAAAGAAAACAAGTCTTTGTTACTCAAAGTAACAAAGGTTTGAGAACAGGCGTTGGCTTGCGTGCGTGTTGAGGGGGGGATGTTATTAAAACTGCTCAAGAAGCAGATCCATAAGCAAAGTCACAAAATCTCAACAAGCTTTCATATTTGTCCCAAACCAAGGCATATTTACAGTTTTACTGCTACTGTTTTAAACCCCGGCTGTGAAGTCAGGGGACGTCCAACTGTATGGGCTTTGGGAGAATTACAGCTTAGGAGCCCGATTACTTTAACTCTTCTATACACTTGTCTTAAGTAGTTTAGAATTAGTGATATTCTGTACTATGTATGTATAGGTTTCCTACCAACATACAGCTTCCATTGTTTTTGCCCAAATAATTTGAGAAATACTGCCCAATTAAGCCTTGTTGCAGGCTTAAATACTCAGAAAGTTAAAGTACTGACACTCCAAGTCTAAGAATGAAAAACCAGATCTTTAATTTGATCACCTGGGGGATTGGCAGAGTGCCAGATAAGGTGATAAATGTACATGAAACTGTTTATGTCATGAGTATTACTGCCATATTCAACAAGCTCTTATTTAGCATGTACAACTGTAAGAAGATGGATCATTTACATAGTTAAGCCTTCTATTCTATTCATTGCCCGATAATCAGTGTGTCATTTCATCTTACTTCCTTTTTATGTGAAATCATTGCTACTAAGGCTTTAAGTCAAGTAGTAACATGCTGTAATTTATCATCACTAAGGACTTGTACAAAGGTATCCAAGACTAAACAACAAAAAAAAAAGACCCCAAACATTTAATAGCATGTGAAGTAAGCGATTCAGAAGTTTTTGAGCAATGAAGACGTTCGCCATACGTTACGGATAGGAGCTCAACAGCACTGTGCCTGATATTTAGTTTTAGAGCCACTGTGCGTGGAAGCATATACAGGGAGAAATGCATGCCAGAAAGAAGGTCCAGAATAAGACTTTACATTAAAAAAAGGGATATTTAAACCCCACTCCCTCCATGTCATAGCTGTATAAGAGGGACACATCAGTTTAAAAATAAAAAGCTTCATATGTCTTTTAGATTTGTATTTGAACTAATACATTTTGGAATAAATTAAGACTGAGAGAAACAGAAGTGTTCACCTGGGCTATACTTACTAGGTAACTCTCCCGTGATGAGGCTTATCTGTCATCTACAACAAAGTAACACTTTTGCTGTTAATGAAGACAGCCCCTAGCTCAGAAAGTAAAGGCAGTTAAAAGCAAAAAAGCAATTTTAAACATTACATCAACAAACCAGGGATAGGGAGTTTACCATTTCTGAGATCAGCTCAGTTGCGGGTTTCTCACTGCAACTTCAAAGATTTAATCTCTCCCTGCGTGTCCCACCATCCCCCTCCCCCCCTCTCATATTTGATCCATGGGAAACATGATCACTGGCAAAGAAACCTTGAAGTCAAGGTGGAAGTAAAATTCTAGCTTGATCTAAGCAGCCCTCCCAGCGTTCAGTTATGTTAAAACCTTAAAATCTCATGTGGCTATCAACTAGCCCTTTAAACACTGCAGAACTATAAGAAGGGTCAATCTTAACAAATATATATATATATATATATATATATACACACACACACAACAACTTATACAATATCTTTATTTTTTAAGAGACTGGTTATAGTGTTACTTCTCCCATATACAGTAGTGACTATGCCAGCTAGTAACACAATCAGTATTTTCTCTAACAAAGGGTAGATAATGCTGTCCCTTCTAATGGTATAAAAATACAGACTGCCACCCTGGATGTAATAAAATGATTAAAATTATCTGGAAACAAACTGTTCTGCTCTACTGTACATAAAGATGCTTTTTCTGAAGCCAACATGGTTTTTTTGTGCATTAATACATCTGCTAGAACTACTAGCAGTAGAGCTGCAATTTTGTAGACACTTAAATGTTTAGTTTCATGCACTGTAAGTCGTTCCACTTCAAAAAAAAAGCAAAAATACACATGTTTAACTTTAGTCTGAGCACAGAATTTTAGTAGTTTTGCTGGCTTTGGTGAAATGACCTGTCACCTTAAGTTAAACACATAAGACTCTGCAGGGGTCAGGGTGGGAGGAAGAGTGAGAGAGAGACAACCTTCCACGTACCACCTTTAAAAAAAAAAAAAAAAGTGCAAGTCTGAATAATACAATTCCTAAAAATATTTACTGGAAATCAACTGAATTACTTAACAATCAAATTTACCATAGGCTGAGAAACATACATACAGTATTTACTTATTTGAACAGCTTGCACTTGACAGACAAGAACTAGTATCCACTAGCTAGGAAAATCCGTCCTGTATTGATATAACCATGTGGCTAGAATATACAATATGGTCATGACCTCTGTAATACCATCAGCCCTTTGCACATCCAAATTCAGTAGGGAAGATGTGTTCCAAATATAGCTATAGCGAGTGGCATGCTGTCTGCTGCAGGCAAGTGATCCGGTGTATTAATTTAGTAGTGAATAAACCGGAGTCCCTGTACTATTCTTCCAGTGAGAGACTTTGGAGAAGGCAGCCAAAAAGTGACTTAAGTCATCATCCCATCTTGAAAAATGGGCTTGGACACCTGGGGTCCTGGTTGAAGGGCCTTCCATAAGACCTTAAAAATTTCCAGAAAAATCTTATCTTTGAACAGCTTAGCTACTCTTAGTATAGGCATGCATAACACATACCACTACAGGACTGTCAGAAAAAAAAAATTTGGGAAGTTAAAAAAAATAAAAACAAACCTTAAAAAAAAATTCCTAAAGGGAGGAAAAAGGCCCCAGACAAGCTTCATGCTATGGGTATTTGTACACTTACACCCATTGGCTAGTGTAACAAATTAACGCTTGAAGAGTGAGTAGCAGAGCTTGGGAAAAACAACAACAACAAATTTTTCAACCTAGTAACACAGTAGGTTACATGTACAAATGCAGGTACAGGCTGTTTTAGCAATTAGTGATAAACAGCTGCAGAGAAACAAGCTTAGAACAAAATTAAGTTAAATGTAAGATCATATTTTCAAATGCAGTGATGTTGTTATACTGATAAACTTGTAGTTTAGGCTAGTTTGTGTCACGTTACTGGGTTGAGTTACACACACAAATATTTTTCACTTCTGAAGATCTGGAGACTCTGCAAGTCTATAAACAATAGTTCAAGAAGCTTGCTCCAAGCTTTCAGTCATAGCTTCTACAGCATCTGGGGATTTTTTTCCTCCCCCATTCCTTGGAAAAACTTCAAGTTTTCTACCTAGAGACAAAAGAATTTCACGATCAACCCACCTTAACAGTGTCAAATGGGTGTCCTACAAGCACTCCGGCAGCACCTGAAACAAAACAAATAGTACATTTATGACTGTTTTCTTCCTGGATCTGGAGCTACAGTCATCCTAGCGTGAGTACTAATCTGAGGTAGAAGTACACAGTGTTACTGGCACGCCAGCTAAAGAGCTTACTAGCAAGTCAGAAGATAGCGATCCGAGTTCAGGCCTTCAGGCAGGAACTGGATGCCTTTACGCTTTAGTCAAGATGCTGAGCTCCAGACAGGGGTGAGGTGTGTGACCACTGAGCTACGTCACAGGGGAGATGCAATAGGGATTCCTGGCCTCGACCAAAAACAAATCCAGTAGGTAGAAATTACAGATTTCCTTTGAAGCAGAATATTTCATGTACATGCCATCTTTACTCCATGGAAGTGTAAAAAATCGGGAGGCTTCTGTAAAGGAGCAAGAAAACCCCGGTTGCCTGCCCTCAGCCTTTCCAGATGTGACGGTAGCACCTGCAGAAGTAATATGCATTGCCCAAAACCTTTGATTCTAGTATCAAAGGAATTTTTGGAAGCCATATGCTGATCCATTAGTTAACTGTTTGATCTCAATGCATGCATTTTGCATGAAAAGACACAAGTACTAGCTCAAAACAAGAGATCCTCTAGCTCCATTTTTTCAGTGAGCCAAAATGAAAGTTAAATCCATTTATGACCTCGGACAACAGCACAAACAGTGCTTCAGTGTACCTTCACACACTTGCAGAATGATACTGTCCTTCCCTCCCTGCCCCCCCAAGGAGATGGGGCAGAAATGCAGTGCCCCTTCTATGCTCATGCAAAAGGATGAGGTAGTCCAGGTTGTTCAAGGACATTGCAAGGGCCAGCAGATGAGCAAGAGAGTCCAACTGGCAAACACAGCCGTGTGCGCTGCCTGTGAAAAGTCCAATGGAACGACTGAGCGTGCCGCAGTGCATCCTTGCAAGACAGGGGTTGCTAGGATGAAGTCAGACAGAAGATGCCAAACCATCTCCCTGGCAGGTTGGCAAGGAGATATGACAAAAGACAAATGATCGAGAAGATGCATGAATAAATGGTCTTCTCCTGGGTGGAATTTAACAACTGCTAAAAATTAAAATTAAAAAAAAAATAAAAGAAAAGGCCATAAGCGGATACCTAGGGAAGGGGGAGAACAAGACAAGCATACATATGCTTTCCCCGCGGAACTCCAGGCTAAAAACGTTTCCAGTTCAGAGGGCTCCCTGAGCCCGCTGCTGCCTCTTCGGTAGCGCTGCGCTGCGCTCCGCTCCGGGCCGCCGCGGCCACTCGCCGCCGCAGCGCCCCCCGGCCCCGGGCGGCCCCCGCCGTACCGCCGCAGCGCAGCGCAGCGCAGCCGCGGAAGCTCCCGCCCGCCGCAGGCCGCCGCCACCGCGCCGCTGCCGCTTCCTCCTTTACCGGCGCGGCTCCCCGGGCTCAAACCGAGCCCCGGCGGCAGGTTTTCCGCAGGCTGCGGAGAGCTCCCCGCCGCGGCGCCTCCTTCCCCCCCGCTCTCCCCCTTTCCGCGGGCGCGCAGCTCCCCTCGGCCCCTCTCCTCACCGCCGACGCATCCCGCGAGGAAATCCAGAGCCATGCCGGCACCCTCGCTGCCCGGCGGGGCCCGGCGGGGCCGCCGCTCCGCGCACTGCTGCTACTGCTGCTACTGCTGCTGCTGCTGCCGCCGCGCCGCGCCGCGCCGCCCTTTCTATCGCCCCCGCGGCGGCGAGGGGCCGGACCGCCGCGGCCCGCCCCGCTTCGGCAGGGGGGCGGCGGCGGGACAACTCCCCCCACCGCCACTGGCGGCCGCGCCGGGGCGGCTCCGGGCAAAGGGCGGGGGGCGCCGGCCGCGGGCGCTGCAGCTTGGTGCGCTGCAGAGCATCGGTCGCCTTGGTGTTGCCGGCGGCGACTAGAGGCTCCCGCGCATGGGCAAGGCCCCCCCCCGCCCCGCCCCGGTCAGCAGCCCCCGCGCGGAGCCCGGCCTCCCAACTCTCACGCGTGGCTGCTGTGCTCCCCGCCTCGGAGGGGGCTTCTCCTCTCTCTGCAGGCTTTTCTTGCTTCTTGTCAACTCTATAATTTCCTACTAAGCGTTGCCAGGTTTAAGTGCCCTGGTGCCAGAGGCTTTAAACGGGAAACTCGAGCTAGGGACAGTTGCAAAAGGGAGCCCTGTTTAAGCAGCTTGTTATTTCTGCAGGCGATATCTGAGAAAGGGGAATATTAGTGGCCCGGGACAATAAAGCATCTATTCAGGCTTTTTTTAAGAGTTAGTGTTAGAGTAACATGATCTCTGCAGCGCCTGCAAAGTCAGCTTTTCGAGAGTAAGTTCCAAGAAGCAGCACAGAAAAGCTAGATGGTTTTTGCATCTCTTGCCACCATATGGCAGGTTTTTTCTAGGTGTAGCAGCTGGATACGAAGCCAGTTAACACTTACAGTGAAACAGATATTAAAGATCAAGCCGGCTTTGGCTTTCTGTGCAAAGAACAGAAAAAAGACAAGGACATTTACAAGGAGGCCTGAAAGAACATTAAAACAGAACAAATCCTGAGACCCTGTCCCAGGACTTGTCAGCTGCTGGGCCATTGTTACAAATAATAAGCAGACAAGATGGAAAAGCAAAGCATTTGACAAATCCCTGACCTTCCTCATATTTTTCCAGTTCTCTGGATAGACCGTCTCTAAGTTGGGTTCCTTCTCATCTGTAGACACTGTCAAAATCAAATTGATTGTCCACGTGTCTCCAGGACCATTTGGATCCCCCGTCCCACCCAGTGATAACTAGATGCTGCAACACAGAGCAGGTGAGGGGGCTGGCCGTGTCCTTCGCTGGAGCACTAGCGGATTTAATAGCTGCCTGATTCCTAACCCAGACCTGCTGTATCCTTCCAAGTCCCACCTTGTAACAGGGAGCTTAAACCTTTCCAAACCGGTACATCTAAAGCCAGCACTTGAAATGAGACAGGTAACCCTGGGCATGGAATAGAGCCATAAACTCAGACTTTTCCCCTAAATATTTTCTCCAAGTAGAGGGAACCTCGTCCACTCTGGAGTGCACAGAGAGGAACTGCTCTGCGAGTGAAAGTCTAGCAGTTACACTCATCTCTGCTGTGGCTCAAACCTTGGAAGGATCAGCTTGGCCTAAAACATTCCTCACCAAAGTGTTTTTAATCTCATCTTTAAAGTCTCTGATCTCTCAAGCACTCTGCCTCAGAGGAACTACCCTTACCACCAGAAGGGTTTCATAATTTAACATCCACCCACAGTGAACAGGAAAAATAATTTATTTATTTCCTCTATTGTTGCAGGCACTCTTAAAGTTATCTTAAAATAATTGTCAAGTATTGGTCTTTTCTTCTCTGAATTATATTGATTATGATTTTTAGACCTTTTATTCTTGTTACCTCCTTCTAGACTTTCTTCAGTGGATCTAGACTTCCTTGAACTGACCCCAAGACCTTCCTGAGCAAGTAATGGAAGAAGATTACCTTGGGTATTTGCGGACAACACTTTTTGTGTGTGTCCGAATATGAGATTTACTCTTTCCCCTCTTCTCCCCTCCTCCAGCAGCATAAAATTTTTTGACTTGTGGTCAGCCTGTGACTTGTTATATGTCCCAATGCATTTCTGTAGATCAGCTACTTATGGCATTGTTCCCTATCTTGTACTTGCCCAGTTTCTTTCTCATAGTTGCTCCTGGTGGTCCGTGCTGAACTGCTTTTTCCAGATTGTTTTTCCAGTTTGTCAAGATCTTTCAAATTCTAATCGTGTTGTCCATGTTTGTGCAGCCCCTCCTAGGCAGCTGTAACCTCCCAAGGTCTGTCATGTCCCTGCATGCTCAAGCTGTTCCTAATAAGCCTCATTTAATGCTCTTGAACCCCACTATAATAGGCATGTGCCTCACATGGGAGGGCTTATATATTAGCAGGGAGAAAAGTGAAGGTTAATTGGTGGAAAGTTTGCCATTTCAAGGGAGCCAATCAGAAAATTTAGGCACGTGTATAAACCACTAAGGAATGAATATGGGTCAAGTCCTGCTGGGGAGTTTCCTTTTTATCGTTTTTTTCTTGTTTGCCTTTTTTTTTTTTTTTAAAGTTGGAGTTACCCTTGTAAGGCAAAGTCGTATGGATATAAAGGAGTCCCTAAAGTTTGTATGTGGGGAGGTCTCTGAGCTGCATATCAATATAGGTGCCTGTATTTGGGTGTGGTTTCCATAGGGGCTCTGTGACAAAAGGAAGGGTCCTGTAGCTCTTACAGTGTGGTAGTATTGCTTGGATCAAATATTTTCCCTGTTGTAACAGGCCTATGTGCATGCACTAAAAATACCATTTTGGAGAGGAGAGTTAACCTGATGCTCAAGGAAATCCAGACCTAATGATTCTCCTCTTAATTCATGCTATTTTTCTAAATAATTCAGAAACTATGTCTGATCCTGCGTCCACTTGGTTGATGTGTGGTTCCTCTGACTCAGCGCGTGAATCGGACATCATCTGTGAGTTCTTGTGCTCTTCAGGCTCTGGAGATTTGGCTCAGCTGTGGCTGCATTTCTCCAAACATTACTTACAGCTAGCAAGGATGCACTCCTAGAGACCTGGAGTAAGGGCTTGTGTTTTCCCAGCTATTCCCCCCCCTCCACTTTGTTTGAGAGTGTTTAGCTTCCCCCCTTGAGTTGTACAATGTGGACTCCCCAAGTAGAAGTAGCTGACAGCTGCTAAGGAAGCATAGAAGGCCTACCACTGTGTACAGCAGTAGCTGTACATGACTGAGAGAAAATTGGAAGTTATAATTTAATGTCATCCTTAAAAGTCTTCCTTCCCTTTGTCCCATTGTCTTTTACATCTCAGTTGTGGCAGTTTTAGAGAATGGAAGGGGCTTTATGGTGACACTGAAGGGCTGAAATAGATAGGAGAGAAGGTTTCCCTTACCCTTGGTCCTTGTGGAAAGAAGTGACTATCAGCTTCCTTTCCCCCTTGATAGCACCCAGGGAAGATCTGGGAGAAAGTGAGCCTGAAAGAAAGACGGGGAAAAGGAATTGGAAAAGTAGGGAGTGGAAGAGAATAGAGGAGAGTAATGAAGAAGTAGGGCAGAACTAACACTAAAGGTAAATGAAAAACAAAGGAAAAATGGGAAAGCAGAGTAAATTAGGAAAGGAACAGAAATGTGATGTTATGGTAAACTTGCAGAAATTCTAGTGGCAATAGCATGTAGTAAAATACACATTGTTGCCTCAGATGTTTCAAAATCATTTTGTTTGTTTGTGAATTTGGCATCAGCAGTTGGTCACATTCCAGTAATGGCACTAGAATGCGCAGAGTGGTGGGTGGGGGGTCTCCCCTTTGCTCCCCAGAGTTTCCCTGGGCCTTGGCCAGCTCTGGGACTACCTGGAAGAAGAATTTCCTTTCGTACAGCCTTCTGGCCTTAGTCCGTTTTTAATCTTCTGAGGTAATGCACTGCTGCAGCATCTTGACTACAATACTTCTTATGTCATCCAGAAAAACACATCAGTTTCTATCTTTATTTTGATCTGGGTCTGGGTGTGGGCTTGTCCTTCCCATCACTTGGGTGGGTTCCCGGAATCACTCTTCAAGGACTCTCAGGGGTACTAACTCTCTGTGCCTGGCTCATGCATGTGAACCAAGGTGGCATTTAGACCATGTCACACAGCCATGTGAATGTTGCATCATGCTAGCAAGCTGCTTGCAAGGAAAATCTTGCGTTTTGCAGAGACTGATTTCGGTGCAACTAGACTTGAAGATTAACTAGTGCTTCACTGCATGGCTAACAATCTAAAGCAACAGCAAATAAATCAAAACAATGACATGACAGAAGAACTGGGACACAATTTTAAGTATGAAAGAAAAAATTGCAAGATGAGCTGTTCTATGGAAACGCCTAGTGTCTGAAAAAGATTTTTCTGCAAGTGAAGTCACGGAGTACCTTTGTGTGGATTCATAACCGTTTTCTCTAGTTCTCCTAAACTGTTGTACTCATTGCCCCGCTCAATGCTATGCGATTGGCTTGGGTTGTTGGTGTACTCCATTTCCTCAAGATGTAGCTGTCTTTGAAGGCAGAGCTGGTATGGTATTATTCATAGCGGAGCTGATGGTTTTATTATCCATTAACTTTATGACCTTGAGCAGCTTTAGGGTATTCACTGGAGTTATTATCCCATTGGCTTCAAAGGTACTGTATATCAAATGTTGAAACTTCATGGCCTGATAAAATGCTTTGATAAGGCTGGTGCTTAAAAACATGAGCTGTAGCTGATCCCCATGTTTAAGTCTTGTTGAAACAGCTGCTTTGCTTACAGATCCACGGAAGGGTAAGGTTTCCCCCAGAATGTCCTGCTCACGATCTCGGGTTGTGAGACCCCCTCAGTTTCAAGAGAAATCGTGACTGTGATGGATGAATAACTGTTCAAGCTAGTATTTTGGGGGGCTGAACTTGGGAGATGTGGAGGCTGAGAGCTGCTGCAGGAAGGAAGCAGCTCAGTATGCTATGATCTGAGCTGTGAAGTGCCCTGATAAAGTGGAGATAGTTCCAACTTTCCAGGGTTCATCCCAGTGAAGTGAAAACTTTTTTATTATTAGGCATGCATATCATCTGGAAATCCTAACCTTTGCAATTTTAAATGGAAATGGCCAAATTCTGAAACATGCCTTCTGCTCTTTGTCTTGGCCTGCGCTCCACAGGGATATTGTGTATGCAGACGAGCATTTGTAGCTTGAGTTATTGGTTTTAAATGTACTGGTCTGCTGGAAAAGGCAAGTGGAAGTGCAGCTTGCATTTAAAATGGTCAACATTTAGAATGATTTGGAGCACGAATCCATTTAGGCGTGTATATAAACGTGCCCTATCCATATTCAGCTGTCTTGTGCTTTGTTTAAAATGTAAGTCCAGAGCCAAAATCCCTGCGTGCTTCCCTGCAGCAAGTGAGAAACTCAATGACCACAAAGTAGGGAAAAAACTGCTTACAGGCGCTAGTCCAAAGTCCTTTCCTCAGCAGTACCTTTAATTTCAAAGAACAATGTTACTTAGTCACCCACAAAATATACTTGGGACTGGTGACATCGAGCAAAAACACAGTCTCTTGGGAAATCATTCAGAAAAGGAAGATGAAAACTCTGTATTTGGCATTTCTATAGCGTTTTCCAATCTGGGTTTACAAACATTATAAAGTAAGCCTCAAGTTGTTTCTATGAAGTAAAAATATGCAGTTATTTGTATTTCATGAATAAGGGAATTGGTAAAACTGACTTGTCCTTGATTCTAAAGGGAAGAGGAAGCAGAACTGAGCTGAGAACCTCTTCTGCCCAACTCCTGTCTTTGTTTTTAAGCCACTGTGGTGTTCTTACAGGGACATTTCTGTAAGGCAAATGATTTTTGTCTGCCAACAGCTATGCAAATATACTTTCAACACTGTGTACTTGAAATCCTTTGGCACAATTTGTACTCACAAGCAAAGCTGATGATTGGGAGACCAGGTCTCCAGCAGAATCAAAATGCTAGGTTATTTGACAGTGTAGATGCACAGTCCAGTGTGCCAGTGAGAAGCCCTGTGAGTGAGCAAAAAGCCAAAGAAAGTGGGAATGTGTTGTGAGGCAATACCACTAAGGTTTATGGACAGACACATTTGTAATATCTTGGCCTGTCTTCAAGACAGCTTCCTGCTGGGTCATATGTGGGCTTCCAGATATCATAGGCAATGCGTTTGTCATTGCTTTAGTCGTACAAGAAGGCATCTGTTTCTCAGAATCTGAAAGGTTCTGAGAAAAGACGGAGAAAGTATCTGAGAGAACAGACTTAGCAGAGTGACGAATGCTCCTTTGTGGAAACATCCCGAGTGCTCTGTGAGATGGGCACTCCTGGGCTCCTGAACGAACATCAGGGAAATGATGTGATGAGTGAGGTTGTGAACTTTATATGACATTCAGAGACCAACGCTGTTTGTACTGGGGTCTGGGTATTCTTTGCTAATGCTGGGGTTGCTGTGGAAAGAGCTATGGAAACCCCTGGCTTAGAGATGAGTCTTCTCCAGCCTGACCCGATGGAAAAGGTCATGTTAATATTCAAGGCACAGAATTGAACACTTCCTGATGAAATAATAGGTCTGTATTTCTAGGACTGTGTACATTGCTTGCTTATCAGAGGCTTATCAGAGATTGCTGAATTAGCACTGATCAAGCTAGCTTGGCTATCAGTAATTGTTTGCCCATAACAACGTGCGGGCCTTCACTGGCATTAAACTTGCTTCGTAGCATAATTTTTAAGGGAGATGCTTCATTTTTACTTGAGTATATTAATTAATTCAGCATAGTTTCACTTGTTCTCCATTCCCACAAGTTAAAAATCTCCCTAAATTCTTTTGTATCTATCCCTTCTTAACATAAGCTCATAATAATGCTGGTATTTAGACAAAATATGTTTTTTCTGAATTCATTGGTGCTGGTTTTGCCAGTTAAGTATCTTTATAACAATCTTTCCCACATGATTTTAGCAGCTGATATCAAACTCTTAAATAATAATGCTTTATAATCCTAGAGCCAGGTTTTCTTCCAAATTTCCAAGTAACTCTGGGGTTGTTAAATCATATCAGTAGTTCAAATGGGAGGGATAGTAGGCAAGTCAAAACGGTGAGATTTTGGACATGGCATCTCATACATTTTTCATGGGGCTAAAGCAGAGAGCCGAGGTCTCTGCAGGGACACAGTCTGAGAATACGGGGGGAAAAGATATAGAGGCACAGACACTGGAGAGAGCACTCATATTGCAGTGGCACCATAAATGGATTTTGTGGTTATCTCTGTTACTGTGTCTCTAGGCTCCTCCACCACAGCAGCTGTGTTTTAGAGCCAAACACCTGAACTACCCCTGCTGCTAACAAGAAACTTGAGGACACAATATGTTAGTATTGTCATGATAAATAAATGCTACACCATTGCCAGGTGGAGGAGGCGGGGAGGATGAGTGCTTGCCCTACAGGAGCAGGGTGAGGCAGTCCCTGGCTCTCCAAGCCTGCTGTCAGGTCAGGACTCACTATGTCTTTTGTTAGTTAGAGTGCAGAAGATGTGCAAGATGTTGGAAAGAGGCTCAGGATGCAATTAGGAAGTCAATAGCAGCCCTGACAACCCCTCCCTGCAGCAGAGCCAGCAACTCCTTCCCAATTCCAGTAATACAGACTGGCATAAAATCCTTTACAGGAGTTGACTGACATGACTGTCATGGTCCCTCTTTCTTATTGTAAATGTTGGCGTTTTGGGAGAAGATTTAAATACCACTTAAAAAGAACCTTGAGAACAATGCAGTTTTGGATATATATTTTCATATGGGTGCTTGTGTAGGGTGGGTGCCAGCGCTGTTGTTTCCCCTTGTTCCCATGAATCATTTTTGAATAGAGACATTAAGATGTCTCACAAGTGCCTGAAGTCCTCGCAGTGACCCTATGGCAGGGGGCACGCAGGATGCCTGTAGGACTGGCTGATGAGTAGGTTACGCGTAGAGAGGTTAAGTGATTTGCCCAAAGCCGTCAAGACCATCTGTGTCACTTCTTCAATTACGGAAATCCTCTTTCCTTTCTTTGGAAATGTGTGTGCAAACTTCACAAGCCTACATCATCTTTTCAGCAGTGAAATCACTGATCATTTATACCCAGCTAAAAGCGATGAGTTGCCACTGCTCAGAATGATTTCCTCACTGGTTTTGTTTGTTTTGTTGTGAAATACCTGCTGTGAACTTTGGTATTATTGGTTTTTCTTTCTTACCTAAGATAAAAGACAATGAGACAATTTGATCTGACAGTCTGTGACATAGCCACAGCCGAGTGGTACAACGCCTTTTTCCACCCACCCACTCACAAGCCAAGTTTCAGGCTCTGCCAGCTCAATACTACTGTTGTCACTCTCTCCTATTCTGCAATTTGCAAATAGCCCAGTGATGTAGTAGGGGGTAACGTTGTTTGAACAGTCTCTTCAGTCAAGGATTTTCTAAAATAAACTGGACAGCAAGTAATGGGTCTGCACATGGGTCTGATATTGAACAGTGCAAGGGGAATAGAAAACGCAGCATGCTATGACATGAAATAAGGCAGGAACGTTTTCTCAGCAAATCTGGCTTGATGACCTAGTAGGTGGTTGCAGAGGCTAAAGAGGACAGACTTTTCTTTCACTTTGCAGAGTGGAGCTGGTAATGTCCTGGAAATGACTCCCAGCAGGAGAGGGGTAAAGGGATGCTTCTGCCCTTATACTTCACCTACAGTCTCCACATCCACCTATCCCTTTGCTCCACACACTTGTACCAGTCCTTTAACCTTGGTGCCCCTTTAGCCGTAAGCCTGTTCTCTCTGTTTGGGTGGGTAGTGTTTCACCCACCCAAAACTGTGCGAAATTAAGCCCTTCCTCATTTTTCTACCCTTTGGTTTCACAGTTTCTTGCAGATTGCTTCATATTCTCAGATCTATTTTTTCATCCACCAGCACCTTCCACACTCTGCTTTTTCAAAATCCCCTGTGAAATTCACTCATTTTGAACAAATCACTCTCAAACAACTTGCTACTGAGGAAAGGACTTTTGAGTTAGTTCTAGTGGAGTACTATCCATTGTACAGGCTCAAAGCATAGGTTTCATGTATCAGATTTCCTAGGGCATGCTTGAGAAGACCACCTGGACTGAGATCAGGCATTTTAGCTCTTGCTTGCACGGACATGGGCCATGATGTTGCTTTGCAAGATGGACTAGCAGCGATCTCTGTCAGCCCTTGGACATTATGTGCTCTGCATGAAATGATGACAGAAGTTACTTATATTTGATCTGCTGGAAGAGAAGTTTGAAGATCTTCCTGTGAATTCAAGATTTCTCTAGGATGGATTTTTTTAGGATGTTTCTGTTGAACTGTGGCACTGGGAGGGCTGAATTCTCATATGTTTCTAGTGAGGATGGTATCTGAGAGGGGATGTATCTCTGAAACCTGGAGAAGAGGGGATGAAAGAGGAAGCTGCAAGGAGTGAAGGACACTAAGACCTTTAAGGGCTCCAAGTCTCTATGAGGACTCCTGATAAGAGTGGCCAAATCACTGCATTAGGGCCTTTTTCTTTAGCAAAGAGGTGGTGCATACTGGGTATTTGCAAGGACAAGCTGTAGAGTTGTCAGCCCCAGGTCCTGCCAGCCCAGCATCCTTGCTGGGAGGAACAAACCTTTGCTACCCCAGTTCTGTTGGGTATTCAACCTCCTCGCTGACAAGGGAGGGAGTCCTAGCGGACTGCTATGTGTGTTAAGCCATCCTCAAATGAAGAGAGAAGTAAGCAGTGGCTCGCTTTCTTGCAGTTCTGGGAATATTCACTTCCAGAAGGCTCTGCGCTTGTCTCCGTCACATGGCAGCTGAGCCAAGAGAGTCACACAGCTAAAATTGCACATCACAGCGGCGGATACTATTTTCGTCTGAGTTCTAGCCAGAAATTTAAAGAGAAGGATTGGAGAGTACTGTAGAGGAGACTGTTGTTCCTGATGTGATGTTACTTGGGGCTTGTATTATCATCAGCGCACTGCTAAGCCCCTGGCAAGGCAAATGTCTATGACGTAAGCTGTGCGCTTACATTCCCCCGGAGCAGGCTGACCCTTTGCTGCAGCTTCAAGGGACAAGGTGAAATGTCTCAAGCACTAAAGTATTCTTGTTTCAGATGCCCTGTAGAATGATTCCAATCGTATAGACAACATAATTTCTCATGGCCTACCTCATCAAAACGACTGAAATTATAATCAAAGATTATCAAAATACTAAAATCTAGAATAAGCTTTTTGCTGTGTAAAATGAAATACCATTATGATAGAAGTCTTGGAGTCAATGAATGCAAAAGATCATAAAAGTGCATTCATTTTATATTGCAAAATTTTTTTTAAAACGGTCTTAGAATGTTTCCTGAGGAAGATTCCCTTCTGAGCTGCTCATCTCAACGGTCCTGTCTCTATATTCTTGCTGATATTGCATCAGTCTCTGCAGTATCTAGAAAAATATCCCCATAATTGTGCCTGGGGAGAGGGCTGGGATACGTGACAGCATTTTCATTTTAGAAATATAGTGAATTACTTCACTTTGCCTGGAAGCAGTTCCTGGAAAACTGGTATTAAGTGGTGCTGTCTGAACAGCAGTCCTTAAAGCACTGGTGACTGCAGCTCAGGTGAGCAGCCTGGGGGAGCTCTGTAATTGCCTGGTCCGTGAAGGTGCAGGGGGCTATGGCATCCCCCTCGCATGTGACCAACATGACAGGTCCCACACCAGCTCCCACTGCTGGACGAGGCACACAGGGACAGCACCCAGGAATGACTGATATAAGAAATGGAAATGAAAGCACCTTTCCCTGCACTTGGCACGTGTGGACTGTTGATGAACTGTTAATAATTCCTATACAGTCACCAGATGTAACGGGGAGGGCTATTGAATAACCCAGTGCGTTTCAGCAGCTACATTGCTCTCCCTCTAGATAATATTTTACTTCTGTTTTTAAGTTTTTGCTGTCTTTGCATAATGTTACACTATGGAATAAAATGTTCTCTTCAGTTAAGGATGTGTTCAGTGAAGGACTTGTAAGAAATTGTGGAAAATAAGTTGAAATAAATCCTTTAATTTTCAGTTCCCAGAAACTCCCTGCTCTCATAATGAATGATGCTATGTTTCATTGACACATCTGGCCCTCCAGAATATGCACTTCAGAGAGAAGTAGGTTCCTGTGAAATGTGCTGGAGACTTAGCACTAAGGACTAAAACTCCTCAGTTCCTCTGAGAAGCTGGCCCAGGGGGCCAGCAGCCGTGAAATTACCTTCTCACTTTGCTGCCAGTGTGCCTTTGCTCTGACCCGGCGAAACCTCTTCAGGAGCAATGCAATTCAAGTTATGACTTAGCAAGCCTTTACTGCATCAGGACTTCAGTTTCCAGGTTCGTTCTAGGCAGAACTTAACCTCTCCTGCACAGATGCGGCTGCCCTCCAGTGCAGGGCTGTTGTGCAAAAATAGGCAATATAGCACTGTCAAGAGCTGTTCCGCTTAGCAGCACTTTTCTCTTTCCCCTTCCGGGATCAGTCCTCGATGCACTGCACAGAGAGGAAAACTTTCTGCCTGTGCTCTTCCTCCTCTGCCCCCAGATAACCTTGTTTCGTCCCAAGGAGGCGATTTTAGTATTTTTCTTCCATCTCCCTTGGATTTTGCTAGGTGGACCAAATTTCTCCAGAGAATCATATTTGATTTCCAGTACTGGGTTAAAAAGGAGGTTCTGAGACTAGCCTTCCAGCAAAATCTCTTCCTTCATCTTCCCCAGTTTGGGCTTTCAGCAGTAGGACCAAAGACTGGGGTGTGGACAAATAATTTGCTCCAGCAGTAATGATTCTTGCTTCAGGGCTGAACTCTGCAACTGGGAGATATTGGAAAGGGACCTGGGAAGCTGAGCAAGATGTGAGGAAGCAGAGCTCCTCCAGGAGCTGGGAAAACAACCCTGCAGTCTGGGAGGGCAGCAAATGCCTCATGCACGGTTGGATTGATTTCTGGATTTCACCACTTGTATACACAATGAATAGGTGAAGATTCATGGGAATCTGGGTAGAGCTTTAGGGCCAGTGGAGTAGTCGGGAAAGCCAAGGGAAATTCCCAGGGGAGGCTGGGGAAGGGCACAAGCCGCATCCTTGGTAAGAAGGGGTCTGCTCCAACAGGACTGGCTGGGATGCGAGGGAAGGAGGTGTCTCCTACACAGCCGCTGCACCAATTCTCCATGGCATGGGGTGAGTGTCCTTTGATGCAAAGGTGCAAAGCCATCTTCAGGGATTAATAAATTCAACAGGGAATGGCCTCTTGACAGCCAGCATTACCCTGCAAGGTACCACCCCTTGTGATTTTCCAGGCAGAGAGGCACTGCGAACGGCAGCTCTGGCGCAGCATTGCAGGGCTTCACAGGATTACTTATTCACTGTGTTCCTGGAACAGCTCCAAGCTTCCCGTCTCTGCCTCCAGTGTACAAACTCATCGAGTATGCAGAAGGCTCACAGCCCCCAAAGGCAAGTGAAGACAGTAGGAAGGTGGTTCATACTGCAGATCACGCTGCCTCTGACGGACCTGCGGGGCTGTATTTCTCAAAAGACTGAACTGGTATCCTCCCTTCTTCTACCTCCCTAACGTTTAATCAGGGTAACTAAGGCAGCAGACTCAGTCCGGATGGATTTCATTGCTGGGGCCATTGGAGGTAAATAAATCAAGTAGTGCTTGTTGATGAAAGCAGATAGCTGTATTTCCTTATTATTAAGCTATTGGGCAGGTCCTAGTGGCAATGGTAGAGCTGAGAGTCTTTTGGGGTGGGGGGGGGGGGCTGCTTGTTAAAAATGAATTCTTTACTAAGTGGAAAATGTCATCAGAACAGGTTCACAGAGCTTCTGGGGAAACAGCCCTGCAATTTGGTTGGCTGAGGTCATTGCCCTGCAATCTCCTCCAGTCTAGTGATGGAGCAAAACTCTGATAGGAAGAGACTATGTGGAAAATGCGGCATGCAGATACAAACCGGCAAACATTGCCTGGGCAGCAGAACCTTCCCTGTCTGATGCCTCGGGGTCCTGGCCACGAGCCAGTCAGGGCTCTGGAGGGCTGAGGGTGCATCTCATAAAACTGGAAGGGTGGAGGAATGGCTTTGTTTCAGGAAAGGAGGTCTGAATGACTGAAATTTATGTAATCTTAAGCTGAGATGTATTTGCAGCTCTGATGGTAATTTCACTGCAGCCTGCTGCATAGCAGGCTTTGATCTAGCGAATAAAAAAAAAAGTGTGATTTAATTTTAGACATTTTGAGGACATATACTGCTCAAACTCAGTTTTGTTTTAAACACCACTGCTCTCATTTCTTTTCTGAAATCTCCTTATCAGATTAGTATCGAATAGCAAGACAAGAGACTTGGGGTCACCGCCGCCAGAAAGGCCAGGTAAACCTGCCAGATGGCTGAGACGCACAGTCCAAGTCCTGCATGCCAAAGCTTACTAGGTTCTCAGAGCTGCTGAAATTTGGCAGGCTTTCCCTAACCAGGAGTGGCCTGTGGCCCGGTTACAAATGCCCAGTTGCCAGGAGGAACCCTGGTGAGTTTTACCCTGACGCCCCTTTGTGTTCACTGCCCGACCTGCAGATGCCGGTGAGGTTTGGCTGCTCAGTGGCACCCAGGCTGTCACTCAGGCTGTCGGCTCTCCCAGAGCGCGGGGACCTCCACTTGGACCTCTGCTCCTGGTTGGAGAGGGGGATATAACCCCTCTGTGACATCTCTCCTTTCTACTCCTCTTTTCCTCTTGACTTCCAGAGTACATAGTGGAATTTCGGGTCCAGTGGTGTGGCTGGGAAAGGCCAGTCCTACTCTGAAGGAGTCTCTGAACCTTGTCTTAGGTGTCATGATTAAATGCTGTCATTGATATGTGGCTCAGCTTGGCTTAGCAAGGCAGCGATGTTTGTGTTCTCTGGTGGGACTCCACTGTTTTCGTTGGCATTGCTATGACGCAGCCACTTAAGGATGAACTTCTTTTGGTAGGGAATGTGAAGAGTCGAAAACGTAGTTCAAAACAGCCATTCACCTTGGCCTTCTCCCTTGACTTTGGTGCCCAGGCTGTGGTTTCTGTGGCGCCCTCCTCTCCGTGCACTAATGTACAGCCCAGTAAGGCAGCGAGCATATCCTGTGGGTGCCTGTGGACCTGAGAAGTGGGCAGGAGGGGAGTCAGCCTGGGAAGGTGCAAGTTGGGAGCCCTCCAGCCGGGAAGAGAAATGTGCTTGCTTATTTTAATGCACTTTGTTCACCTGAGGGTGTCTGAGAGCAAGATTTTCCGTCCTGTCATCCATGTCAAGCTCAGGGCTTTTTTATGAGGGATAATGCACCCTTTCAGTGGCAGACAGGGGTGTTTTCTGGCATGTTGTCCCCTGTTGGGAGCTTGCACATAGACACGTGCAAAGTACCCTGGGCAAGCGTTTCGGGCCGTGGTCCCTACCCTGACATGGGACAGCTCGCAGGGGAGGGACAGCTTTCCTGTGAAAACAGGGATATTTTTGGCACTGAGATTGTTTCACAGCTTGCGCTTGTTAGAGCTGAAGCAGATTTCACATTCCCAGAGAAGCTGCAAACCCAGCTGAACTGCATCAAGCAACTCAAGTGGCAACACAGATAACAATCGAGTCTATGTTTAGTAAATGATGTTATTGCGACCTTGTTGTGTTTTCCAGATGTTTTGGAGACCACACAGCTTGGGCACCTCTGAAAAACAGCAGAGGTGTAGTCCCTTTGGATCCCATGTAAAGATCCAGCCTGGTTCGGAAGCACACACAAATATTGTTGTGCACCTCCTCCGAGCTACTGCTTCTGTGCCCATGGGACAAGCTCAGCACCTTTGACCTGGGAAATAGTGATCTGCTGTGATTCCAGATGAGAACAACGTGAGAGAAACATGTTCAGTGGCTAAATTTGGAGGCTTTCAATAACCACAAAATGGGGCTGGAGGTGCTGGAAAGCAGCTCAAATATAAGGATGTCCTTGTTGGCCAATATAGCTGACCCTGCTCTGAGCAGGTTGAAGTAGAGACCTCTTTAGGTCCTTCCCAACCTTCCTATGAATCTGTATCTCTTTCTAGCCCTGCTATGGCAGCAGCCCAGGCCGTGGCAGGGCCTGAGCAGTGTTGAGGAGTGATGACTAAGGAGGACTTGACTATTGGGCCTGAGCCAGAGATCTGCGAAAGGGAAGCTGAGGTTTACCTAGCACTGCCCTGATAAAACATCCCAGTCTCTGGCATGTCCAGGCTTCTCTGCATCCTGCTGCAAGGTTACACACCAGGCACATGCAGTCCCAGGGTAGATAAGTAGTCTACCCACAGAGGGAACATGCCGTCTGCTTGTCCGTTCAGCTGAAACAGCTATGCTCAGGTAGTTCAGCTTGTTTAGGGTATGGGGCAGTTTTAATGTTCCCAGCACTTTGCAAAGTATAGGTCTTTGGAACTTGGTATCTACCCATCCAATGCATGGACCATGATCTCTGCTTCTCCCTGTGTCTCCAGGCCAGGATTTGGCCTACAGCTCAGAGCTGTGACAGTCTGGTGGGCTCTGTACGGCAGCTACTTGCTCCCTACTGATTGCCATTTCAGTGGCAGGATCCCTCCTTATTTTAATTGCCAGGTCTAAAGGGCCTGACTTGTGAAGAGATTGTGAGTTATCAGATTTTGTCCCTGCTGTATGCGTGTATACAGGAGATGCTGTAACCTCTACACAATACCGGAGAATATCTCAGACAAAGCAGTCATGAAAGCTGGCCAGCTAAACCCCAGCACTGATCATTCACTTGATTTTTGCCATTATTTTTTTCACAACTGGTGCAATGTTACTGAATGGGAGTCCCATAGGATCCCTCTCACGTATGCATCCTATACATAGCTGGCCTTTGTTGCTTCTGCTGTGCTCACAGTGCATGTATGGGTCAAGCTATCTTTATCCGAGGCTATTTATATCATCTGACATTGTACAGAGCCCTTCTTCCTTGGCCTTTGACAGACTGGGCTTGGCTCCTCACCAAAAAAACTTGACTGCTCTGAGTGCTTTGGTTCTTAAGGAAGTTCATGGCGGGCTGTGGCTGCTGGGAGGCTTTAGGGGCTCACCTCTCCACTTTGGTGGGAGCAGTGGAAAGTTTACCCTTAGGGTCTTTTCCCAGGCGGGGACCTTTTGCCCATATTAAAATAAAGGTGAACGGGAGCCCTTTGGACTGAGGAGCGATGGGGAACAAGCCGGTTTGGGGCAACTTGCTTTTTTTTGTCAATGTTGTTGCTGTCTCCCTTTATCTTGATGTGCGAGCAAAGTGATTCCTTCATAAGGGAATACACTTTGTGTCCAATGCTCATCCAGATCAGCCCTAGTACCTGATAAACATGAGCCAACAAAAAATTGAAAGGCTCCTACCTGCCTGAGCGTGGTGGAGCAAGCTGGGTTTCAGCTGCGCGGGGCTCACCGTGTGCTTGCGTAGCCAGCGTCCGGGCAGCCCCCGAGTGCCACCTTTAAGATTCAGGAAGTTTGCAACCGATGTAATACCAAGTCCTCCAGGCTGAGATGGGGTGCTTGGGCCAGGGCCCAGTACTTCTGAGGTCACCACAGTCATATTGACATTAGCTTATTTGTTGCTTTTCCCTGGAGGGCTGGAGGTGTCTGTGTTTGCAGTCTGCCTCTGGGCTGAGGGCTGGCAATCTAGGACAGTACAGGTGGCCCCAAGGGACTTGGTGCGTTGTCGCTGTCTGCTCAGCTCAGATGCATTGCTCCTCCTAGCTGTCTTATTCTGCTGTTACTTCTTTCTGTCCTGGGTGTTCTCCCTCACTGTCTCTTTCAACCTTACCTCGTTTTGGCTTTGAAATACTCAAGGTGGCTTCTTGGCCCATTTATTATCTCTCTCTGCTGCTATTGATCTGTCCTGCTGGCAGATTTGACAGGGTTTTTGCAGACAAACCTCTTTTTTTTTTTTTCCTCCTCCTGCAAGCAAGACTCTGCCTGGGTTTTTTTGGTATGAGTGAAGCGCTGGAGGCTTGACTGCTGGTGACTCACACCAGCAGCTGCTGCTGTTCTCCAAAACACGGTAGAGCTGCTCGGAGTTCCCAAGTAGCAGTGTAATTGCAGGTGAACATGCCTAATGAAATGACTGTGGCAAGAAATACATTTTTAAGCATCTTCCTTTTTCTTAAAAACAAACAAACAAAATGCTTTTTGTTAGTGGTGGGCAGTTTCTAACTCATGAGCCACCAGAAGCATACTGTTTTCTGACTCCCTGGCTCCCAGAAGAGCTCATATAAGCACTTTTATGAACTTGATCTCTGTATAAATAGCCCACATGGATACAGGTCTGTTGTCCCCCAGCCTGATTTCCTTCCAGATCGCTTGGCAGTTTATATACTTGGAGGAGCTTGGCTAGTCAGCCCCTTTATTGCATCTGCAAACAGATACATGTAGATTAGAGCTGAGAAAGGCAGCGGAGGTGATGGCAGGGGTGGTGATCTGTTCACTACTCCCTCCCTATCTGCAATTAGGGCAGTAACTTTGTCTCACAGGATTAATGTGTTTCCAACTCCAGCAGCTATTTTAAGGTCTCAGAATGAGCCTGGGTGTCGACAGAGGGTTGACAAATCCCCTTAGACTGCTGAAAATGCCTTTACTGTCCCTGGAGGGGAATAAGTGTCAGCTGGTGAGCGGGGCACACTGCTGAGCTAGCTCACTGGCTGTGCGCACACCCCGCCGCTAATCCGTCGCTGCGCCTTAATCCTGCTGAGCCCGAAATGCAACGTGGGGGACGGCCTCGCGCGGGGTCAGCGCTGCTGCTTCCGACGGCAGAGCCACGCCAGGCTGTGCTGCCTCTGGCCTGCGCGTCGCACCAGCCCGCGCCGGCTCAGCGCTTGCCGCGGCTCCCGCCCGAGGGCTCTGCCGTCCCCAGGCTCCAAGCCTGTGCTTTTGTTCCTTGCTCTGGCTTGGCAGCGTACGGAGGTGTTTGGCGCGTGTAGGAAATGCACTTCAGGGGTTTATCCAGCCAGGTGCTGCGAATCCTTACGCTTAATGAATTTTTTACCCAGGACTCTAAATGTGCTTTGTGAAGTGCAGCCAGGCCACGTCCAGTCCCTGGCAGGCAGGCAGGCAGGAGGCAGGCAGGAGTACCGTTCCCATCATGAGGATAAAAGACAGATTACTGAGAACCTGTCTCGCCTGAGGACCACCTCTTTTTAAAAAATGTCCTTGTGCTTTTATTCCTTCATATTTCCAAGTCAAGCATGCGACAACAAAATTGCTCAGCAATACTCAGAGATGCCCTCCTGTGAACGGGGACGCTTTGCTGCTCATGTAAGTGTGGCTTGGTCGCTGCCCGAAGATGCTTTATTGCCTAAACTGAGAGGGGAACAGAAACAGTTCAGTATTGTGGTGCATGTTATCCTTTTAATCTTCCCACTGAGTCTTTTCTCAGGAGGGCTGCCCTGAGCCCCCAGAGTTGGTGGTATGTGCAGACCCTTCCTAGCAGTGGTGGCTTCTGTGTTTTTACCGGCCCAGCCTGCGCCATGGTGCTGCTCCTCCTGAGAAGTTTCCTGCGACGCTCAGACCCCTCCTCTGAACGTGCCTCGGTCTCTTGGAGAAATTGGCCTGTTTAGCTCTATCATTGTTGCTTAAACGTCCTAGCTGGAGCTCGAGAGAGAGCTGGTGCCAAGAGCAGTAGAAGGCAGCAGTTGCATTTTTCTGCAGTTCCCCTTCTTCTGGTGATCCAGGAAAACAGTCTGCTGTGGGGTGCGCTGCTAACCATGTCCAATAAAATGTCTGTTTCAGGTGGGCTAAGCACAGCAGTGGGTTATCCGCTGGATACAGTGAAGGTACCTCTTGGAACTTTATTTGTTGACTACAGACTGAAGGCAAACAGACCCTGTTGCCTTTTTTCCCCTTTTAGAAAACTAGTCCTGTAACTGAATGCTTTAATCTTTTTTACGTCAACATATTTCACTATCTTCATTTGTTTGTGTTGTTTTTGCTCTTTTAAAAAAATGTAGATTATTTAGGGATGCTATTGTATGATTAACTAACTGGTGTGCTGTTAAAGCATTATTGGATGTTTTTTAAAAATCTGATGTCTATATTTCAAAGTTGCCCCTACATTCCTAGGTGAGGATTCAGACCGAAAGGCGTTACAAAGGGATTTGGCACTGCATTCAAGAAACATACAGAACAGAAAAGGTAGGTACCTCTACTCAGAGTTGCTTGTACGAGCTATGGATAGCTTCTTATTTCTACTTGGCGTAGCAGGAGGCGAGGCCTCCTACATAAACCGGAGAAGCAAAGCTCCATTAGTCAGTTTGGTGGGGAAAGACCACAATTACATATAACCATTTTTGGGGAGAACGGTTAGCATGCAACTCAGCCTTGCCAATAATCTCTAAGATAGAAATAAGTTTTGACTCAACAATATATGGACGGTGTTTTAGAGTGAAAACTTTCCCTTGCCGTTCTCTCTTAAAATTGTTCTTTTTTCTCTGTTTCTAACTAGGTTTGGGGATTTTACAAAGGCGTATCTGCGTCAGTCTTCACAGTATCACTGATTTCCTCTGTTTCATTTGGCACATACAGAAACTTCCTTCGCAACATCTGCAAATTGCGATATGGTACTGCAGATGCAAAGCCATCCGAGCTGGATATTTTTCTTGCGGGAAGTGCTACTGGTGCAGTCCGGGTAGGTAAAGAGCCGAAAAGGAAATCACAGAAAGAGATCTTGTCTGCATGTATATGAGGCCGGAGAAGCAGAGACTGGTTTCTGTTCAGGGCTGTGAGGGAGGCTGCTGGGAGCCTGCGTCAAAAACGGTGCCGGCTGGTTTTCGCGTGGGGTCATGCTCTGCCCCGCTGCTCCCCAGCTGCTCAGGTCTACAGAGCGGTCAAGTCCTGCTGGGCAGCTCATGCTGGATTTCCTTTAGAGAGTGCCAACAGAGTTAAGAACACGCTATTGAGAATTATGTGGCAGAAAACATACAAAGAGGAAGAAAAACAACCTGGGTAGGAAACTTTCCAAGGGGCTCTGACCGCATCCCTGCAGAGGGAAGCCTTACGCAGCAAACGCGTAGCTCCGCTGGTGGAGCACAGGCTGGTGGTTTGGCAGTGGCTGAGGTCAGACACGACCGGCAGGCTGCGGGTCAGCGTAGCTGAACAGTAGCCTCCGTGCATCGAGTTCCTGCAGCGCAGGTGTCCGGCACAAAGATGCGTTTCTTGATCAGCAGCTTTCAAGCGGGGGTCAGAGCCTGCCGGGTCAGGGAGAGCAGGAGCAGCCTTTCACCTGGAGGAATTAATTCTCTCGTGCGACGGAGGGTGACATAGCCTGCCGAGGGTGTGCTGCGCAGGGCTGCTCGCCAGCTGGGCGAGCAACGCCACAGCTGCTGAGCTCGGGTTAGGTACCTCCGCGCTCATGGGGAAGGGAACAGCGCGCAGCGTTGCCTTGGCAGGACTCAAAACCGAGCACGGCTCAGGGCATCACTGGTAAGCGAAGCTGCCTGGCAAACGCGCGTGTGATTCCCAGAAAGGATGTTACGTGGTAAGTCTAAATTGAGGTGCGGTTTCCTGCAAGCAGATGGATTTCTGCGAGCCCTGCAGGCGCTGCCAATGCCACAGGGCCTCCCACGGCCCTGGCACGTGCCGGGCTCCGAGGGGCACGCAGCCCTGGCGGATGCAGGCAGTCCTCGGGCAGGGCAGTCCAGCTCATCGGGGCTCTAGGAGTTTCCCGGTAGGGAATGACTCTACTTAACACAGTTGAGTTTCTGATATTCTTTATGGCCTTTTTTCCAATTACCAGTGTGTTGAAGAGCCCCAATGTATGTTATTCGTTAGCCGAGGACATCCTTTTTGTCCATGCCCATGTGGTTTAACAAGTTTTTACAGCTATTTGGTGTACTCTACCTACTTCTGCCTCGCCACTGCGCACAGCGTAACACAAGCTCACACTCCTGGCCTGCTCCTGCTCTGTGGCGGTGTAGTGAGGACCAATGCGAGGAAGCTGGAGCTTGCTGGCTTTAGATAATAAATACTGCTACCTGAAAAGGTGGGAGACGAGTGATTTGATGGGTGAGGCTGGAGGAGCATGAAAACATTGTTTAAATGGGAAGGTTTAAAATAATGTCCTCTAACTTTACAGGTTATGTTGATGACACCTAGTGAGGTAGCTAAAGTTCGAATGCAAACTCAGAGGCAACCACATCCTTCTGTGGCATCTCCCCAACCTATTTCTAAGCCGAAGTACCAAGGCTCTCTGCACTGTCTGAAGGTGATCGCAAAGGAGGAAGGTTTTGGGGGTCTCTACAAAGGCTGCTCTGCATTACTCTGCAGGGATTGCTCCTCTTCTGCAATATATTTCCTTACCTATTCTGTTCTGTGTGACTGGCTTACACCAGTGGGGAAAAAAAAACCGGGTAGGTACAAGAGAGAGTCTTGCATTATCTGCAAAAATGGCTCATTTTGTATCATGCTGAGAGGAAAATCATATTCTCAGCAAACATTACTCAGCATCTGTAAGGCTTTGCTCAAAACCGTGCCTTGTGAGGGGCAAGTTTTATTATTTCACTGTCTTTGTTTCCTGCCCTTCAGCCAGGGGAGCAGGCAGGGTGGGGGTGAGGATTTGCTGGCTGATTGCTCCAGCCGTGCTGAGCAAACTCGGCCCACGTGGCTGAGAGGGTGACAAGCAAGGTAAGCTGCTTAGTACATGGCGACGGCATGTGGGGGGGGGGTTGAGATGCCCTGGGGAAGTTGCCTGCAAGGCGGGCCGCAGGCAGCCTCGCTGTGCTCCCTGCCGGTGGGGGTTTAGAGGGACTCATCTGCAGAGAGGGTCCCCTGCCTAGCACAACTGCAGCGCTTGGAGAATAAACGCAGCCATGGGGAGGATGAAGCAGGGTAAATGCCTTCACCACTCCCAGCACATGCCTTGCTGAAATAACTCAGGCTGAGAGAGCACTGGAAGGGCTGGAGGCTTTTCTTCTAGGCCTGTGGCAATGACACGGCACTGTTGTGCTGGGGACAGCACTCCTGAGATATTTTCAATGTGCTGTGAGGAGAAATAGCAGGAGCCAGGGGCTGGGATGATCCAAGTTAGGGCACATTTAGGATTTGTTCTTGTGTATTACTGTAGTACTGAGAGGAGCATGGGGCATGACCCAGCTGTGTCTGCTGTGAGCAGACACTGGAGAGATGGTCCCTCTCTCTAGTGCAGTGCACACGTTGGGTTTTTTTTTTTTTTTTGCTCTAGGCAACAAAAGGTTTGAGTGTATCAAATAGGAGCTGAACTCTGTGTGTCCCCCAAAAGTTCACTTGAAGGTCTTGTCCCTCAGCAGCTACTCCTTCTCCTGCAGGAGGGGTGTTTACAGCATACTCCAGTACCTAGTATGCGAGCGTGAAATCCTCTTTATGAAGAAATGGGGTATGCAACTGGAAATGAAACATGGACAAAGTGCCATGAGGTATCATGGAGCACTCGTTCAGGGTCAGACTGGAGCTTGAAAATAGAGTCTAGGCGCAGAACTGAAAGAGACTTAGGTTTCTTAGGTTGGTGACTTGTCCCTCCAAAAAAAAGAACTATCTGCTACCCCCTTTGAGAAAATACCAAAGAGGCAAAATAAATTTTTCCATACGGCAAAAACAATCTTCCTGAGAATTACAAAAATAAGGAGGCCCAGCTGAGGAGGGCCTGAGCGCTCTCAGGCTGCGGCAGTTCAGCGCCTTGGAGTGACAGGCTCCATGTCACACTCCATTTGTGTGGTGTTAATGGATGCTGTCTTTGCACAAGCCAGCATGATGTATGCAAAGCAGGTATGCTGTGAAATCAAGGTCACATGTTTTGTATGAGATCACTGGAAATACACAACTGCAAGAGCAAGACAAATTAGTTACTGAAAAACATGAAGGTTAAAAAGTTAGCATTTGCTAAGCAGCTTGTGGAAAGAGAAGGTGCTCCTCCTCGTCCTTCTCTGTCCAAGGAGCAAAGTTTGCTGTTTGAACTAGGAGAACGCCCCCTTGTTCTGCGACTGCATGACTGGCTAAGTGTTTTCCAGCTCTTCTTCACTTTATTCTGCAAGAGCAGGTCAAGCTGTGGGCTCGCTGCTCAAGGCACTGTATAGCCTCATATGATCTATAAAGTGTGCTGTTTAGATTGCTGTATGGTGGAAGGGGAGGTAGAGACAAGGGGCCTGGGAAGGCAAACTCCCTAACAGACACCACGCAGGCTGGATGAATCCAAGGAAAAGATCAGAATTCCAGCAGAACTGGAGAGACAATTATTTAAAGAAATGCTAGGGAACACCTGCAAAAGTGCAGTGATGTTAATGCAGTCATCCTAACTTTGCACTGCTGGCAGGTCCCAACCATGCCAGACTGAGCAAAATTTCAATTTAGGGCTCTTTCTGTTCTCTTTCCTGTTCCTAAAATTATTTGCACAATTAGATTTGAAAAGATTTAAGTAGCTGAGGAAAATAAATCTGAGATGCCCATAGCTATATCAATGAAAGGCTTGAACTAACTGCTCCCCTGCCTTCATCTTCTCTTGCAGGTTTCGTAGTTGTCCTGCTTTCTGGTGGTTTTGCTGGAGTCCTGGCCTGGGGATTAGCTACTCCCATGGATGTCATCAAATCACGGATGCAAACCGACGAATCGGGACAGCACAAGTACAAAGGCCTCATCCACTGCACTAGAGAAAGCGTGAGAAAGGAGGGTGTAAAAGTGCTTTTCAAAGGACTGGGCTTAAACTGCATTCGTGCATTTCCTGTGAACATGGTTGTATTTGTAACATATGAAGCTGTACTGAGGTTTACAGATCATCTTACAAATGAAAAATAGCTTACGTCACTCTGTTCAGAGGTGTATTTTGTTTAGTTTGTTTTTTTTTTTTTGTAACACAACATACAAAAATAACTGCTGAACTCTGCTCACATTGCTGGACAGTGTAAGAAGTATGGAAATTTCAGCACAAAGCTGGATGACTGATCTTTTAGTTTTATTTTTATATGATCACAAACTCAGAGGAAGCCTCGTACTTGCAGTCAACCTCCCTTTTGTCCTGTTAATGTACTTAAGACTGCAGCTACTATTCATGCCATTGAAACATTTGCAAATATTTATGTTCTAAAAGGCTGGTAGTCTGACTAGAGATTTTTGACAAAAGATGGATTTTGTTTTCTAGCAGTACAAAAACTGATCTTCACTACCGAGGCAAGAGTTGAGGGCAGTTTGTGTGTGTTAGATTTAACGCTACACAGTGCATGCTCTTTATATTTAATACATGGATTGCCTTCACTTAATACCTTACATGTTTGTGCTTCAAGCCACAACGGGCAGACCTTTCATTCCTATCTGTAATTTTGCCCAAGTGTTCCACAATTATATCCCTTCAGTAGCAGCTGAAATATGAATTGCCTTGCTTTTTACCTGTTGTCTTTAAATGAATGGCACATAGTCTGTTTACATAATATCTCTCTAATGGCCTCATTGAAAATGAAAACAGGCTTCATTTCCAGTAAATCATGTGATTTTTTTTTTTTCTCCCTGTGCAATCATTAGCAGTAACGCTTCAGTCCCCTTCTGGTGGTAGAAGGTACCATGTTCCTGAATCTTGATAAAGCTTTTTGTACAAGCTGTTCTTGTACTGTAAGGAGGGCAGGGAGAGGAGCAAAAACCTTCGCTTCCCAACAGAAAGATTGCTATAAGCTCTGTGCACTAGGAGTTAGGTAAATGAAAGGAGAAGTGCAAATTGTGTAGTATAATTAAGATTAATTACTTTAAAAAAGGGTATACTCTTTTCACTTTAAAAAACACTGTTAGGACTGGCCAAATGTTTGGGTTTTTTTTTTGTCAAAGTTATGTTCTGAAGGTATAATACTTCATAAACCTGTCTATTGGGGCATGGGGGAAATACGACTGCTTCAGAAGGAACCTCCCTAAACTCAGAAACACTCTGATTTGCAGATCTTGCCTCAGGAGCCGTTTAGATGTTTTGTATCTCTATTTTTCTATCTTGATGAGAACAGCTGGAATGAACTGGATCTCGCCCCAAAATTGTGCTAAAAATGTGCCTTTTTGAAGCAAAAGGGGAAGACTATTTTTTAAAGGAGTTCTTTTATTCAGGGCGGGTGAACTTTTGGTCTGCATCCACTTTTACTGGTTGATAGCATGGCCTTGACTACACTAACAGCAATTTTTCAACAGGCAGGAATGGCCTGCAATGCCGCTATTCTGGAAATGGAAGAAACGATCCTGTACTAAAAGGACAAGCTTAAAAATTTTAAGTGCTACTAGCAAAGAATAAAAGGGACCTCTTCCACTCCAAAAGACTAGTAAAAAGCTCCAGAACCACCCTCCTGAAGTCTAAGCCTTCAACTTGCTTTTTGAATTTGTTCACAGCCATGCTATCAAATGACTACCATGAATTTTTCTCTCAAGAGCCTATCAGCTGCTGCAGCCAAGCCAAGAGCAGGTTTAAAAGACCATAGATAGGTTCAGAGTATGTCACCTTAAAAGGGTGTGAAATGAAAGACGCAACATAGAAGGTGCTTATGGACTTAGCAACCTAGTACCCTTGGTTACATCTTAGGGCATGAGCAGCAAACTTCCTTTAGTCTGAAAATCCTTACAACAAAATATTTATTTAAGCCAGCAAGATTTGAAGTTCCTCTTAAGATGATTCTTAAGAGATTACTTACCCTCACCTCTTTCTACAAGGGATGCATTAGACTGAGTGTTCTCCCAGCAGGGTGGTGAGTTATCCCAGCTCTGCCTGGATGTTTCCTGAAATCAAATTCCTTTATACTATATTATTCTCAGCCTAACTCAGCTCTCAGGCATTAAGTCCTCTGAGCAGAGAGACAGGAAAAAATACCTATAAATAAGACAAATCAATCATTTATTGCTAGGCAGTGTTGATGCCATCCATGGTCAGCCTCATGTTTGAAAACAAAGTCTAATCAGAAGTAGCTCAACTTTCCTAACAGGCTCAAATATTCAAATGACTAAAAACGTCTCCTCCTCTAGGGGTAGGCCAAATACAGGTGGTTTCAAGAAACAGGAATTATAGGTGAATTATAAAACCAAGTGGAAAAAACCGTGGAAGCCAGTCAGAGGGGCTGAGATCTGTAAGCCCCTGGGTATTCAGCATCATACAAAAGCAGGCTCCCACTTGGCCTGAACAAGCGCTACATGAGAGGTAAGTCATTTCTTCAGGAAGTTTATTTGAGGAAGCCAATTACTTTGCAATACATTCAGTCTGCAAGCATTTACTGGGAAAATATATATATGCAATGTATTGGCAACAGCCCATCTTAAAGTAAGAACTCGAGGCTAATTCACATAGAGCGAAGTACTGTAAACCCAGGCACATAAATAAGAAACTATTTTTATTTAACTACATATTATATAGGGTACCCTTAAGTCTATATACACTAAGCTGGGTATTTGGCTTGTGGATTTCGGAATTTGGCTGCTTATTTTCTCACTTCTTTGCATTACCTTGACCTTCAGCTACTCTGTTTGCTACTCTGATAAACACAGAACTATTTCTTCTGATAAATTACCTAGATGAAGGCCAGCCAACAGAAGGAAGACACCACATTTGCTGAGCCATTACTGGGTTTACTTTGCTAAGGACTGCAGCTTTCTGTAGAGCCAATTTCTTTCAGTAACAAACTTCCTGGCCTTGAAAACAGAAAATTTTCTTTAGAAGGAACATTCTGCTTCATGTTTTCATTTTGCTGTTAGTTCTTGGTTTTGTGACAATGTTCACAAATATCTGAGTAGATTTCAGCATGCCTTTTAGTGAGCATGGAAGAGCCATGGGAAGCTATTCAGAATCTCTGCTCCTCAGACAACTGCACTCATTTAAGCACCAGTATGAATGCCAAACCTATCAAAGCATCATAGTAACAGGTCACGCTGACCTTCCCGCATTTCTAAACTGGTTGTTGTACATAAGTAAATTCAACATCCAGTCTTACTTGCAACCAGGCAGTCTTTGGATGACTGACTCTTGCTAGCTTGCTCTGGGAGCAATCTCAAATCTACCTGGTAGGACTGGATACGGAGGGTTACAAGGCATCCTATTTCACTACTCGCAGGGTGATGGGCATCAAAACTAAGAACAACTTCTTGACTCGATGACTAAATCGATACTCCAAAGGGCAAGAAGAGTGATTAAAAATACAGTAAAAGTGTAAATTAAGCCTTTTAAAAGTTAAAAAAAAAATCAAATGAAGAAGTTGGATACAGACTGTGCTCTACATTTTTATTACAGCCAGATGAACAAAATATCAACAAATGGAGGCAAATATAATGAACATTATCTGATAACATTCTCAGACATTTCACCCATGCTTTTCAAGACTGCCCTGTCATAACTTTTAAATTCCTCTGGGATATGAATAATAATGACAACAGATTTAGGAATTTGCCAAGCTTCCTTTGCCAAGAAATTGTATCATTTCTGTTGGATTCAGAAGAGCAACACTTTGTAAGCGTTCATCCGAGTACTTGAGTAAAGTGCTTTCTCAGTAAGCAAGTGATAATTTAATTTTGTTACCACATGCCCTTCTAGAACTTTCCTTTCAGATTTTAATTGCTGTGTTATAAATTAATTCATAAATTTAGTTAGAATAGAACACACTATGAGTTTGTCCCATACCACATTCTTCCGCTGAATAACTGAATTAATTCTTAGTTAAGGAAATAAATCTTACAGGACTGATCTGCCTGGAATATTTTCACAAAGAAATTTGCACAATGAGTTTGTAAAAGCCCTTTAAAATCAATTTAAGAGCTATCTATTAGGTATAGCTCAAAGATGGCAAACACTGCATTGTGAGAACAGAAAGGTCACCATTGAAAAGTCTAATGTAACAAGGAATTAGTTTATTTACCACTGTATTTAAGATGCTATTTTGATTTCTGGGAAGCACTCGATGACTTTAAAAAGAAATAAGTACATCTACTGATTGTTAAAGACTTGTCAGCACTAAGATACTACGACCATGGGTTATAGAGAGGTAGGCTGTTGGTAAACATTTACTTTAATGCATCAAAGTCAGTGGCATTAGATTAGTGGTGCCAGGTCACGTAAACTGAAATGAAAAAAGAAAAAAGCTAAGCACTCCTATTCTCAGCACGAGTTTGAAACACAAAGTAAGACTAAATGTGCTGTGCATTTCAGTTTCCTTGGCCCCTATAACACTAACGCAGTCACTTCGTATACAGCTTGGCGCACAAAAGCTTCCTTCTCAGAAATGCAAGGACATGTATGCACTGCTACAGAACCGTTACAGGTGAAAAGGGAGTAATTTTGCAATGTCTACCAGCTCCCGGCAAGACAAATGGTGCAACACATTCTTATGTGCTAACAGACTGACCCAAGGTCTACTGAAGTCAATGAGAAGCCTCACTCTTGGAAATTCTCCCTCAGACCAAGTGTAATCAGCTGCCTTCAGAGGCTTAAGGATTTTAAAAAAAAATGCTTTTAATTTAAGACTACATATACCAAGATATCTACTAAGTTCCACAGTACAGAATCTGTTAAAGGTTAAATCTTTCACACTTCATTATAGTGCCGTCCTTAAATTTTAAATGACTTGCAAATACCACACATCAATGCCCACCTGTGTTATCAAAGGTATTTTTATTTGATTTAGATAAGATGGGTCTGGGCTAGCCACCATCTATTCTACATAAATACAGGACAGATCTAACAGTATATATTCAGTACTGTACATATGAAAACAAACTAGCTGATCATGTGAATTGCTCCTCCATAAATCATACCAAAGACATTGAAGTTTTTTTTTTTTAATAAAGGAAAGAATGAGGTATTACATGAGGTATTTCAACAAAGTAGATTTTCTCATTGGATAGATCTAAAAATAAGTACTGTGGGTTTAAATGATCTGGTGCAGTAAAACAGGACAGATAGCCCTAGAAATATCACTGCGTACAGCAGTGACTTCATTCTCACAGCATGATTCAACACTTAGTATTTCTCATAACTAGAAACTAACATTTGCATTTCTATAATATCTTTCACCTGAGAATATCAAGGAACTTCACAACCCTGTTTTATCTCCTTCCTTCAGAGGCATTCAGACTGGTATTATAGTTGAAGAAACGAAAGCAAAGACAGTTTTCTGTGACTTGGAAGAGGATAACAAAGCCAACTAGATTTTACTCTCTCCTGCGTTCCACTCGCAGGCCTCCACCCTTTCCGTACTGATCTCAGGCTAAGTCCCCGTGTAATCTACTTCGTAACATTCATCATCTTCATGCATGCGGTGTGTTCCCAAGCAGCCCGCTAGAACATGTAGTCTAGTAAACAAAGCTACACAGGACAAAAGAAATTGGAGTTGCTAGGTATTAGTTTCTGAGATCTGACCTCTTACCAACAAATCTAAAACAATTTACAAGTTAGACTTTAGCATCAAAATGGAAATTTTATTTATATATATTTTCAACATTAAATACAATAAAATAGGGTCCTGTGCTGACAGACATGCTTCTCTGCAAGATCAGGCAATTCTGTCTTGTATGGAATCAATTCCTCAATTAGCACATTTTGATTTTAAATAGATATGAATCCCATTTTAAACTTTTTCTGCACTCTGATGTTCATTGTAAGTAACTCATTAAAAGCAATATTTATAAAGCACTGATAGCAGGCTGTACATAACTAAGGAGTGATGACATACAACAGAAGACAACAAGTATTTGATTTTGGTTTATCAAGTGGTAAGTTACATACGCATTTCTTCAAAATTCAAAAGCTAGCTTCCGTGGAGTCATGAATTGCTTCACCATTTCATCTGTGACCTGCTTGCGTCTCTCTTGATGAGATGCTATCAAGGGCTGCAATGTTTCAATAAGCACCTTCTTCAGCTCCCCTGTGAGCAATTCCCCACTTGTGTATGCCTGTCAAGAAAGTGTTGAGTGCTAAGTATGGTGCTTTATGAAAACAGGCCTAGTGACAAGAATTTCTTTAGAAATATGGCCCTGGCAAATAAAGATTTGGATGTCTCTATAAATACGTATATGCCTTATAAGATCATCTGGTGATGATCTGAAAACGTGACTTGAAAAATTACTTGTTGCTTTTTAAAAGATTAAGGCAGTTGGGCAATTTCATATATAACAAGCTGTATGGACTGAATAAGCTATATTCACAAGAATTTAACTTGGAAACCCTGTAACTACTTGCAGGAAGCTGCACATTTTCCTCCTCAGAATCCCAATTTAAATTAACAGTCGCCCTCAGCTGTGACTTCATGTTTTCTAACCTGGCTCTGAGGCAGCATTGCAGCAAGCTGTGGGTTAGGCTTAGTGTTCCCTGCAGCAGTGTTATGTTAATATTCCTGCAATGGTTGGAGAGTAATGGAAAACTGCTTAGTACCTCAGCTGTGCTCCAGATACATAAAGAATTTGCAAGAGTTTGCAAGGGGATTAGTAGCTACCCAACCTGCCCTTGAGTGGGAAAGGTTAAAGGGTTAGAGAAGAATCTGTAGCTCTTGCATTTCTTACAGCTGTTCCCACCAGGAGAAAGCTGACAAACCAACACGACGTGGGTACTATCATCTACAGATACCTCCTTCCAAAGAATACATATTCCCAAGTATTGTTGATGATCACATATCTGAAAGCAGTGAAAGGTCTTGCTACTGCTGCCAGGGACAGAAGCCGGTCAGATAGTTTTAAGGAAAACACTACTTACATTAGTAGTTAGCTTTTGTTTGGGCTCGGTGATTCAATTCCTCATTGCTATTACCTTTCTTATGAAGTTAAGACAGAAAAAACAACCAGCTTTTGACATGAGCTTTTGTAGTTGCAGAGTATTTAAGTATTTTGCACCTTAGGCACAGGCAGGATTTATGACACAACTAAAGAGCAGCATGATTCTCAACAAGGTTCCATCATTTGAAAAGGAGGGGAGACACTGTCCTACATAGCGTTAGAGATTTTTATGAAAATACTTGGGAAATTGATTTTTTTTCTTTTTTTCAAAAAAAAAAAAAAAGGTAGCGATAATCTGTGAGAAAGGAGAACATTGCAACAACCACATACAATGAAACTTGTAAGAGACGGAGAGCGGAAGAAGAGCAAGATGATTATTTTCCTGGAGAAGGTTCATAGGATGACTTGGTTATAGCTTTGTCCTCCCAGTAAGGAATGAATAGTATTATCTTTAACTTGGCTACTTACCTGCTTCAGTTGTTCAAGCCTGTCATCATCTTCTAGGAAGAAAGTTAGGTACATGAAAGACACATCAACGTCACAGTTACCCCCATACTTCCTGTGCTCTTCAATAGTATCTCTACCGCCCGAGAAGGCATGCTTGTTAATCTGAAACAACATAAAGGTTTGATGGTGTAATTTCTATGAAAGTGCCGATTACTACATTGAGAAAAGGGGGTGTATCACAACCCCCTGAAGGCTATATTAAGGACTAGCTGAAAGATGAGTGGGACAAGTTAATATGGAGTCTTAGGTCTGAAGCAGGAAGGTCAAAAAAGCCAGCGCAGAAAAATGACCATGCACACACATTCCACAGATTGCATAACCAGACCAAAAGGAAGCAGAAAGCAAAAAAAAAATTTCAAACAAGATTTGTTAAAAAAGTTTAAGAAGCTGTTGCTTGTTGGGGAGACTGTGTGCTTACAAGAAATGTACTTTCTATAAGAAAAAATAAAGATATACATCTCATCAAGAAATTAGTTTTGAAAGAGATGGAGGAGGAATGGAGAATTCTGAAGGAATTCTAGAGAGAACCTAGTTTCCTCTTTTTTTTTTCTCAGAGAAGGAAAACACAAGAAAGCAAGGCTACAGATTACAAAACCCTGGCTAGGATGGCTATCCTTAGACAAATGCCAAACTGCTCAGTCTAAAAATGGAATACTTGCTGAGTTTTTTCCTCCTTTTTAAGCCTAGCTTCCTCTGGGCAGACAAACTGCATTGGTAAATATAGCTTATCTGCTTATCCCATTCGCTGTAATTTCAAAAGACCTATTTAAAAGGCCTATTTAAAAATAAATGGCATGGTTAGAGTTCTCAAGGGATGCTAATCTTCCCACAAGTTTAAAGAAAATAGCCAGGGAAAGGAAGAAAAAGCCTTCCCCAATGACAAGAGCAGCTTTCATCTGGATCTTGCACCTTTTTTCAGATATCACCAACAGCCAAGAGAAATGCATGCATATGAAGGAAGATTTTATTGGTGCTGGTCCTTAGGAATTGTTTGTTTCATATTTACCATTCTTGGATATTCTTATTATCTGTATCAGTGTATCAGTGTTGCTTTTTTTGAATCTTTCTAACCATCATGTTATAGATGATATTTTGTGGCAATGAGTTGCATACCATAATTATGCAGTGATGAGTATCTTAAGAAAATAAACTGCCATCTGTCACAATACATCTATTCTTATATTGCAGGACAGCCTGAATAGCTGCTTCAGTATCTGTAAAATTAATTTTTTACATATTATTTTTGTGCTTTCCCTCACATATCCCCTTACCAGATTCCCATGTTTTGCAAGTCCGTTGTTTTTTTCCATGCCCCCAATCTCTATAGTTTGTCTTCTTACTAAGATGAGAGGGACTAAATACAATACACCAGCTGAAGGCATATTATTGTTTCATAAAAAAAAGTTCTATATTATTCTTGAGTTCATTTCTTACATACTTTAGCCCTTACTTATTGATTGTTTCAATGATTCTAGAGTGATCTACAGAATCTATAGTGATGCACTGATCTCTTCTCTAAATTGATATAGATAACTTAGAACCTAAATTAGATTCTAATAAAACATGTAAATAATTGAGCTGAGTGTTCATAGGTGAAATAAGAAGTTTACAACAACAATTCATTTCCTTTGAATAATTTCTCAGATGCTTCTCAGTCTTTCGCGATATTGACTAAGTTTTCATTTTCTATTACCTGCAAGTTTTGAAGCTCATTAATTGGCAATGTATAAGTGACCTGAAAAAGGCTGTAGGTCTTCTTGTGCAAAAGTGGCACTCTAGTTTTAACCTTTAGCTATGACCAGAAGTTACCATTCCTTCTCTGATTTTTGCTTTCCTGGCCACAATAAGATATATACCTTTTCTTGTTTTGATCGATAGTAACTTCAGGTCTAGCTATTTTGTCTATTAATCCTTTTCCACTTAATGACCTTTTTTTTTTTTTTTTTAAAACTACTATGACACAGGTGAGCTTTTGCATAACTCAGTCATCTGACACTGGATGAGAGGGATTTTCCTTAGAACTAAAAGGGGCACTAAGAATACACCCAGACGGTATACCTCTTCTAAAATTTAGATGAGGTTCAACATAATATTTGTCCGGGAATTTGAGTGAGGAGTGCATGTCACCAGCAGATCCTCAAGTAGCAGGAAAAGTCTGGCAAGTACTGTAACTGCCACTGTGCAACACTTTGTGCTCCTTGCATGGAGAGGCAGTCGAGAGAAAGAGCTGCTTATTTGGTTTCTATCACAGGCTGTCAAATTTCAAAACTGTGGCAATACAATGTTTATTATTAAAGCAAGAACCTCCATAAATCTTATTTACACACTGCTGCTCTGCAGATATCAGATAAATAAACAGGATGTTTTGTAGATTACTCTAGCTAATGTTTGTATTGCTAGTATAGCTGGCAGGGCAAGAGATTACACCTCATATGTTCAGCTACCTTTGCCTAAATTTGTCAATTGCCGAAGATGCTTTGCAATGAAATGTATGAGGAAAAAGGATGCTGATATGTTCTAACAAAACATTAAAAAGTCATCATTGTAATCATGAGAAATATCTCTTCATTATAAAGCTCTGTGCTCTCAAGTTGCATAGGTTCTTACCTTGGTCTTGATCTGTTTGGGAGTATCAGTGAGGAAGATGGAGGAGTTTGGGTCACTAGCACTCATTTTTGTCTGTGCTCCTTGCAAGGCTGGGAAGAAGACTGAGTGTAGTAAGGCTGGTTTAGGAAGTCCAATTCTAGGTGCTACATCTCGGGTCATTCTAAAATAAGGATCCTAGAACAACCATTAATAAAAGTACAAAATAAAGCTGAAAAACATGGTTTAAAAGCTGATTAGTGCTGACTGTTAGGCATTAGTTCCTGACTTAACAGGTGGCCTCAGGAAAAGAAAAATGTTTCATAACCTATTTCCAATTCCCTCAGGCAGGCAGCCCACCTTGAGGAACAAAATAAAACAAACCAAAACAAAAAAACCCTTTTTATTTCTGTATTTTCACTGTATCCCCTCCCCACTTCCTCAATTAACAGATACATTCAAATAGCTGTGAAAACTATGCTTAATAGCCTGGAGATGGATGCAGCCTAAGATGTGAGGTTCTTCCCACTGTATTTAACAACCATCACAGAATCTAAACTAAATCAATGACCAAGCTGACCGTGATGTGCTGCTGATCTGACTTAAAACCAACGCAGGAGTTTTACCACATAAAGCAATGGCAGATGAATGTAATTACATCACCTTCCAGTGACTGTCCCTGCCACTTAAACAGCTAAAGATTCAGATGGTGCAGAACTTGATTCCTAGAATCAATATTTATCTACAGTAATGACACTACCACTGTCGTTATCAGTGGATGTTGGTCTATCCTCGTCTAATAGATCTGAATTATTAAAGTTCTTCAGGTTTTTGGCAAAACTACTCCAGTGCTTTGTTATTTTTAGTGGTAGAAGGTTTTTCCCTAAAGTGCAATGTGAACCTCTTGTGTTGTAAGTTAAGTAAGTCCATTACTTCTTGTCCTAGTTACCACAGAAATGGCCAGAAGTTGTTTCTTATCCTCATGTCGATAAGCTTTTGCATAATTGAAGATTTCAGTCTTTGCTTTCATAGACGCCAGTGCATTGTGAAACAGGCTGAGATCAAGACAGGTCCAAGACTGGCAAGAACGAGTAATATACGAATCCATGACTGTGAGGCTATGAAAGCCTTCATCTTTGTCAGAACACAGCACAACACCCTTTTATCTCTCCCAGCTTCTTCTCAAGAAAGGTGTTCAGAGGAATGTTTTATAGATGTTTTGATAGAGCACCATTAACTTTGAAGGGTACATTACCAAAACAAATACACGAAAATCAAATTAAGTAATACTGTTTTTAACCTGGTCAATAGCACATGGAATAAGACACTGAATGTTCTCCTTGCCATTGAAGATCTGCGGAAATGATGAACTGAAGGATGGAGCAGCTTGAATAGCAGGGAAGCTGATCTTTCCTAGAAAATAATACATTGGAAAAAGCTGAGAAAAAGTCAAAATATGCAATGATAAAAAGAGACAGCTTTCTGAAATGTACAAAATACACAGTTGAATCATTCAGATGCTCAGGTGAAGACCAACTCCTGCCCTTATCGTGCATCGTTCCCTCATCTGAGGAAAAATTTTCATCTTTACCTTCTATGATTTCAACACACCTTCAGCTAACAGAACTGATGAAAGAAGACAGGCTGCGACAACAGAGGTTCAGGAAAAGGTTCATTAGCACATGCTCTGTACCTGAAAAATACCTGCCTCGCCTCTTTTCTCTTCAAGTGTCTACTCTTCACAAAAATATACTTGACTGTATCATCACTCTAATGGACTCCTCTTTTTTTTTTTTCCCTTAGTGAGAGAATGGTTACAAAGCTACCTATTGGGCAAGTTCAACTCTAAGATCTTAGACCCATCGCTATGTGCCTGCTATTGTCATGAAAAAGCATCTCAGATGTGACTAATGATCTTCTTCATGTAACTGCAGAGTGTCTAGCCTACTTCCCAGATCAAAACCTTCTCAGGACTGAAAGCTAACAGTAGATGTTTCCAAATATAGAAAGAAGTCATTATCACAATACCAACATTTATTAGAACATTAGTAAGGCATGACCTCGGTGAGAATCAGTTCCTTGGTAACAGTGAAGGCTAAAAAGCTGCCACTGGCCCACTGACTGGTCAGAGAACGATGCTACCATTCAGGAACTCCAAGGTTTTAAATGACAGCTTTGAAACAGAATCTTTCTGTGGCCAGTGTGATAGAAACCTGCAATCGCAGTGAGGTAAATGAAAGGCAGAGCTACTCAATATCTTGACAATTGGGCTTTTGAGGACCTCTTAACTTTTGTCATGTGTGGGTGTGTGTGTATTAATATAAATTTTTCTGTAGAAAAACTTCTATAAGATTTTATAATAGAAATTTCTGGGAAACATTACTGACTATTGTAGTAATAGTTATAAAAAAAGAATTATTCTCTATCCTGGACGCTTGAACTTCTGTGCTTTGTACTTCACTGTTACTAAGGCCAGAAAATAGCTCTCATACTGGAACTTTCACTCCTAAACGTTTTCCATAGTGAAGGCACCACAACAATACCCTTTTGGAATCAGCTTAGAAATATGGATTTTGCTTTTTCTGTCTGTTACTTGAGTGGAAGATACTAATCTGTCTATATAACTACTTAAATAGCTCCATAGAAAGTGAAAACAGCCATCATTTCTAGAAATCTGTATTATTTCCTACCAATGCAATCACTGTCTGTAAAGCCAAAGATTCCTTTCACTTGGTTAAATGTAACATGCTTCTGAATTTTGACGATGTTTTTGTAGAATCCTGCGCTTGTCCTGTGAGAAAGAAAGTGGAAAAATAAAAAGAGGAGTCAAGAGCAGAAAAGCATATAGACAGAAACTTTCATTCCAAAAGGAGAGAGTGCCACAAAACCTGCAGGATTAAACTCCCGAAGGCACCATTTTGGTCTTTTGTGGCACATTTAGATGATAATCAATGATTATTTGCAAACAAGAATTTTATGCCTTGGAAATTTAATATATTCCTTTTTTTTTTTCATAACGCTTATTGCGAACAACATTTTTCTCACAATGAAGTGTCCGAAAACAGAAATATTTTCATTTGGAAATGGTGCCAAAAATGCCTCATGGTGTCTGAAGTTTACTTCTCTCCAGGCTTTTCTGTGAGCTCAGGAATCCTGACTGGATCATGTCTTGGGTGTTGCTTGATATTCCCCATGTATACCCCATAAAGGACACTGTGGTTCACCGAAGAAAAGGTAGCTTAAGATTTTTCATGTTCTCATTTTCTGTGGGCTAAGTTTCCTCGTCCCGTATTTCTCACCAGATACGGCAGCAGCATTTCCAAATCAGAAACTGCTCAGGAACTTCCTTCTTTTATTTCTGCTGAAAACCTGAAGTAATGGGAACGGCAGTTTTGACCTGCCCCTGAGCTGCTCAGTCACAGGGCAGATGATCTGTGCTAATGCATCTTTCCTGAGTCAGGAAAGTCAGGGGAGTGAAAGGAGGAAATGGTTTGTAGGCCCTGCATTCTGGAGGCTATACGTTATACAGATCCATTCTAAAACATGCATTCTCTCATCCTAAGCATCCAAGGAAGCACCCCATGTGAAAGAGCAAAGCCCACAGCTTCAGCTCTGGATTCTGCCGTGGGAAGGCCATGTGAAGGCAGTTCCGATAGCAGTTTCTTTTTTCAAATCTTCTTTAAACTTTACTGAAAGTTCAAATAATAATCTTTCATGCTGTATCATTAAACTAATTGACCATAACAAGTTGCTGAAATCCTTTTTCCGATAAGTAACATAACACATACAAAGTGTAAACACATCTCAAAGGTTTTGATACCATCTTAAATAAAAGAATCTGGAGGTTTCTTGGTGGCTTAGGAATTCTTACGTTTTAGCGGTCTATTTTTTTTTTATTTTTTAAATTTAAGCTTGAGCAGTACACACACAATTGCTTGTTTATATATCATACAGAAGAATGCCAGAAGAATATATATAAAACATATAGACTGCAAAAAAAAAATATTAGTAAGTTTCTATTATAAGTGTTATACAACTTGTCCTGAAGCTTTCAAATCTAGATATATTTATCAAAACACTGCTGGCTGTCAAAGCTTGAGTGACAATACCTACAAATTTTTGATAAAAAGCTCTAAAGAAATCTTATACTTACCCCAAATAATCTAAATCAGAAAAGATAAAGGTTTTATTGATGTCAAAACCACATGCAATAATGTCTTTTGCATTCTCTATTGCATATTCATGTGCTTTCTCAGTTGTCAGGTCCTTCCAAAGGTATTTTTCATCATCAGTCAACTGTATAACTAAGGGAACATCAAATACTTCTTGCAGCCACCTAATAAAAGCAGAAAAGATTTTATCTCAGAATAACTAAAAATGAAGATATAAGGTCATGCAGCTAAAATATTTTTCATATATTTACACAAAAAGATATAAAGAGGCCTGCTTCTGTTATCTTTGTACCATATGCAATGACGTGTGCTTATGTGAACAGTTAAGCTTTTTAAACAGATTATAATGACCACTTACCTGGAAAAAAGAATCAAATTCATTGTTTCCTGTACATATGTTAGTGGTCATATGTGGTCATTTCCAACAGGAACAGAATTGAAAGGGACTTTCTGGCTCTTTGAGTCCTGCTACTGCAGGTACCACATCATACGATCGTTTTACTGAGACTTATCACAAATTCATAATTAACAGGAACAAAAATTCCACGAGCATTACAGGGCTGATGGTTGAAGGAAGGGCTTCATAGTGATGCAGGGACTATGATCAATCTAATGAAATGTTATGATTGTATAAAGTTTGTCATTTACTTAACATTTACTTGAAAAAAACAAAACTCATTGCAATTTATCATTTTAGTAGTTCTACAAACACTAATCAATATTTCCTTTGAAAAACATGTTTTAATTAATATAAATGGTTGAAATAACTTACTTCGTGAATATAAATGGGATAAGATGACCCACATGCATTGCCTGAGAGGAAGGGCCTCTGCCAGTATAAAGGTAAAAGGACTTCTTATTTTCATAGGCGTGAAGGACTTGGTCCATATCTCTAAAGAAAACACAGAGCAAGCATGATGCAATTTTTACAGAACTTAAGAAACATCTATAGCAAAAAGCTTCTATTCAAAGTGTGAGTGTGTTTACAACCAAATGTATTTATAAATAAAATATAGTATCGAGCAAACATACCCGGGTCCAGTGAACATATGAAAAAGAACAAAGAACAAAATAATTAAAATAAAAAAATTGCAACATTTAAAATTACTTCATTGGATAATAATGTCTAAAGCTGAATAAAACAGGGCTGGGAATCATTTCCTGTTCCCAAGGTGAAGGAGTATGTCTTAGTTTGTATACCCACAGCTAAAGTTTCTCCCTTCCCAAAGAAGGTGCCACATCCAAACAATCTACTGGGAATGGTCTCTGGAGGGGGTTTTGTCCTGAATCTCACTCAGGCATGGATTTGAAGAGTGCTAGCTGTCATGGGCCAAAAGGCCATGTGTGCTAACAGTTAAACTGTATAGAAGATTGGAAGGCTGGTGCTTAAGCTTATCCCTTGGTGCTTAAGCTTATCCCTGAGCCTATTTTTTGTAAACACACAGGTACAGCCTCAGAGTCCCAGGCCATGTGGACCCTCACTGGAATCAGCAGTGACTCCATATGAACTCTGGGGTTCTCTGCTAGGCCAGTTCCTCTATCTGGCTGCTCACCTACAGAGTCAAATTGGAACCTGCACAAATTAAAAATTCCCTCCACATTTCTTCTTCTTTTTGGGATTAGTGAGGACATACCAAAAACTAATATGTATACTCAAAAAGAATAAAGTGTTCCAAATGTTGACAGTGTAAACCTGGTGTAGCTTTTACCCATTTCAAATGATAGAGTTGGTTTACCTGGATGTAAAAGAACACAGTCTTTTGCTGGGCATAGGTTTCTCCAGATAATACTCTCAAAAATTCCATCTAATCTGACCTTTAAGTTTAAGAACAAACAAACAAAACTCACCTATGAGAAAAAAAGATTCCTCTGCGTAGAAAGCGGTGAGGTTTTTGCCCAATAGCTCTTTCTATTCGATTGATGAGATCTGTGTCAATTTTACTGCTACCAAACCGAACTGCAACAATAAAATGTTAAAAAAAAAAAAAAAGTAAAAAAGAAATGCATAGCTACAACCAAATCTTGGATTTGCCAAGAACATGCCAATACAGCCTAGATAAAAAGGGACATCTCCTTCTTCAAGGCTCAGGCAAAAGGTAAAACGGCTAGATTTTCCTGGTTATTGTCCTGAGTCCCAGCAGTAGTCTCCGATACTAACTTTTCTTATGTTAGCAGCAGTGTGCAGCGTTGCACCATCCATGACCAATGTTTATGGTTGCAGCTTCCTTAAAGCAAGAGTATTCTTTATTCAGAACAAATGCATGCCAAAGAAACATATGCAGGGCGATAACTTGGTGGCCTCTGGAAACCATGGGATGAAAATGGATGTAAGGCTCTGAATGCTTCTTTCTTGACGCCTATGTTTTCAGCTCTCAGGTCATATTGTTTTCATCTTCAACCCCACACATTCTTATGCAAACCACACTTTTCTTTTACGTTGGTATGGTAATGGACACCACTTCCCTCAAGAGGCTTGAAAAGGTAATGCATAATACTCTTCATTGCAGTAAAGTAGGATTTATTACTTGATGGTTTAGAAAAATCAGCTGATCAATACAATGGCATTTTCTAGACATTTTGGTGCAGTCATTTCATCCAATAAAGGTTCTGACAGATTGAAAAGGTAATATTTTTTCCTATTGCAGATAAAACTGAACTGAGGAAATCTTTCTTCAGTACAGCTTGCTATACTCCAATCCCAGTTCTTGGGGATCCTACTAAGCAGCTCAATATGCCACGATTTTGATCTGATTGACGAAAATCTAGACAAGAATCTGCTCTTTGCTATTATTCTGTTCTACTCAGAATTAGAATAACTTGCAGCGTTAATTACTGGGATTTCCAAAGTACTCTAGGGATTATGGAAATAAAAATTCTTTTATATGTAGATAATATCTAGATCTGTCTATTCCAAGTATTTTATTAAAAACAGGCAATATTAGCAAATTCCCTGGTTATAAGACACATGCCCATATGGCAGAAGCAATTAAGGCTGCATTAGCTGTAACAGGAAATAATCATTCCACTGGAACACAGAGATGACGCTTGACACATCTCAAATGCCGTAACAGTTTCCTAAGGAAACCAGAAACAGAGAAATCACCTTAGACCTATTCATTATGCAGCTAGCAAGCTATATGACTTATATGACTTATACTTTCACCTTTAACTACACTTGGAACAAGTATAATTACCTTGAATGTCCCACACAGAATCAGGCTTATTTTTAACTCCTTCCTTATGTATATTCCCACCTTTTAATTATTTATATATATATATATATATATATATATATTTTAACTAAAAGGAACAAAATATTAAAAGCCTTCCTACAGGGACATGGTAACCAACCAAAAGTGTCCTTCCAAAGGCTATAACTTCCTATTAGAGCAGGTAGGTTTAGATTTCCTTATGTTAGATGCTAGCATCACTGTATAACAGAGCTAGACTGACTCCAGCTGGAGGCAGAGCTGTTACCTGTGCTGTTTACCCAATGCGCTGCCTTGGGAACACAACTCATTTTACAAAGCAAAATAACCAGCTACAGCGGCAGCAAGGAATATTGAGCACACCGAGATAATTTGAAAAGCCGAATATTTAGACACCCTGGGTGTCAGCCAGACCAGACTAATCTCTTTCCCATTAAAAATGGGAACAAAAAAAAAACTTTCCAGCCCTTTAGAGCACAGGTTCTCAAAGTGCAGCAAGGAGGATATTTCTGGTCCATCAAGGCTTCATATACATCTTAGAAAGGATTATTTAAAACCATGCCCATTCTAATCATTGAGACTGCAGTATCCACATGGGTTTTATGAGGGATGGGACAGAAGACTCAGCCCAACATGTTCCCTACAGCTCTAGGATGCCGAGAAGCCCTGAGGATAGGGAGTTCCTCTCCTATCCTCTGGCTGAAGAGAGAGATGCGTGTTTAAGCGCGATGGTGTACTCTGCTACACGGACTATTCACTGAGCAGCCTTTCACAAACAAAAATTAGGAACCCCCACTAAAGAAAAGACTCAATCTTGACATGAGAGAGGAATGGAAACGTATCCAATCTGATCATCAGTTTGGAGGTGTTTCTGCTGTTCCAGATGCTCCACACCTATTTAATTTTCTTCTAGAATTACTGGCTATGCCCTTGCATTACCACAAGACTTTGTATAAAGGCAGTAAACTTGAATTTAGTACAAATTCATTATTAAATGGGAGGGGAAAACAGGTCTATCATTCACCATTATCCAACAGACACAAGTTCTTGTTTGCAATTGTTCATCCACTCTAGGTGAACCAAGCAGGAAACCATACAAAGGAAGCACTGAGCCCATCCACTGACTGATTAAAACAAATGCCACTACAAAAGAAAAATACTGGTTCATGATTCAGCAGACACCAATTTAACCCATATGTTTTGGGAGAGTTATTACATCTGCTTGTCCTGAGCAGACCTTAATTACCAAATTAATTTTTTCCTAGCAGATACAATGGCAAAGTAATTATAATCTGGATGAATACTAACAGAGACCAAATAAACACGAAAATGTTTGATTCAGCAGAACAATAACAACTGGTAAGAGGCTAATCTTACAGAAACAGAAACCATGAAAATGCCCCGGACTAATTGGGGCTAGTCACCCTGGAAACATTTGTATAATGCCATAGGAAGTGGCTAAAAGCTCTCCGTCATACAGAACTTTTTGCTGGAAATGCCTGAATAACTTTAATAAACAGTCACAGACTGCCTTCTTTCTCCATCCCCTTCTTTCCTGTTAAAACTAAATAATTTTTCCCTATCTAATTCCTCTTATGCCCACTTCCTCCTGAAAGGGTCTGTTATTCCTTTTTCAGTACTAACAGCTAAAGCTTTCACAGTTTTATTTCAAAAGATAATGCTGCTTTGTAAAATGTGCAATATAAGCTAGCTGTACTATACATATTTACAGTGTGTTAATATTAATTCTAACAATTTCAAGTGCAGTTCAAGTGAAGATACAGACAGTTAACAATATAAGAAATCCTTTTTATAGATTTGAACTATTCCCTTTTATAGATACTGGCTCTATTACACTTGAAATATAATAAACTGGGAAAATTCAACACTTTGCAGACTCTCTATCCAGAAAGACTCTACCTTCCTAGACAGCTGCAAATAAGGACACACATTCTCCCTAAAAAGCTTTTAAAAAATTATTTAGTGTGCTTTTAATCTATAGTTTTCTAGCTTTCACAAAAAGATAGCTTATAGTTTGCTGTCCGTAAGATAAGAAGTCTTGAAAGCTGATCAGCTTGCCCTGCTGTTTCCAAAATCATATTGCATTGCTGAAAATTTATTGTGCACTTTTCTTCTCTCGCCACTGCCATGTTATATTTGAATACAGAAAACTAACAATCAGTAGTTTTAGTTACACAGTAACTTTACTGACCACGTCACTCTGGACAACCTTTGAAAGGTCATGGAGACCAGGGGAGGTTCCTGAGGACTGGGAGAAAGCAAATGGCATTCTGATCTTCAGGAAGGGCAAGAAGGAGTATCCGGGGAACTACAGGTTGGTCAGCTTCACCACGATCCCTGGGAAGGTGATTGAGAAAATAATCCTGGAAACCATTTCCAAACATATTAAAGACAAGAAAGTGACTGGGAGTAGTTAGCACGGATTTATGAAAGGGAAGTCACGCCTGACCAACCTAACAGTCATCTACGATTAGGTGACTAGCTCAGTGCATAAGGGGAATGCAGTGGATGTTGTTTAGCTCAACTTTGGTAAGGCTTTCATACTGTCTCTTGTAACAGCCTCACAGACAAACTGTTGAGGTACGAACTAGATAAACGGACAGTGAGGTGGACTAAGAGCTTGCTCAACTGCTGGGCTCAAAGGGTTGCGATCAGCAGCACAAAGTCCAGTTGGAGGCCAGTCACTAGTGGTATACCTCAGAAATAGACATTGGGGTGAATACTATTTAATATCTTCATTAATGCCCTGGACAATGAGACAGAGTACCCCCTAAGCAAATTTGCAGATGATACAAGACTGGGAGTAGTGGCTGGTACACCAGATGGCTGTGCTGACATTCAAAGGTATCTCAACTGGCTGGAGAAATAGGCAGACAGGAATCTCATGAAGTTCAACGAAAGGAAATGTCAAGTCCTACACCTGGGCAGGAATAACCGCTGGTGACAACGGGCTGCAAAAGAAGCTCTGCAGAGAAGGACCTGCTGATCCTGGTGGACAAGGAGTTGAACATGACCCAGAAATTTGCCGTTGTGGCAAATAAGGCCAACGGCCTCTTGGGCTGCATCAGGAAGAGCGTTGCCAGCAGGTCAAGAGAGATGATCGTTCCCTTCTACCCAGCACTGGTGAAACCACATCTGGAGCGGTGGGACCAGTTCTGGGCTCCCCAGTACAAGAAGGACATGGACATAATGAATTGAGTCCAGCAAAGGGCAGAGGGCCACAGAGCTGATTAAAGGACTGGAGCACGTGTAATATGAGGAGAAGCCGCGAGACCTAGGATTGTTTAGCCTGGAGAAGAAAAGGCTCAGAGGTGATGCTATCAATGCGTATAAATATCGGATGGCGGGGGGAGGGGCGTAAATAGGACGGAGCCAGACTATTCTCAGTCAAGGCCTGTAAAAGGACAAAAGGCAACGAGCACAAATTGAAATCTAGGAAATTCTATTTAAACATAAGAAAGAACCTCTGTATTGTCAGAATTGCTGAACACTGGAACAGGTTGCCCAGAGAGGTTGTGGAGTCTCTATCCTTGGAGATATTCAAAACCCAACTGCGTCCTGAGATGACTTTGCTTTGAGCAGGGGGGTCGGGCTAGATGATCTCCAGAGGTCCCTTCCAACCTCAATCATTCTGTGATTCTATGTCACTTGCAACATCCAACTCACTGATAAATATCAGCACTCTAACATAGAGAGCTCTTTCTCATTCATCCATCTTTTCTCCACTCATCCTCAAATCCAAAAGCCTACATTCTCTAGGGATGCTCATCTCTAGTACTTTGCTGACATAACCTTTGATCCTACAATATTTGCAGGCTGTTTTGGTGGGTAAATAAGCGTACACCCAGGACAATCATTTGCGAGGAATGTCCCTTTCAATTTAAACCCTTGCTTTTAGCCCTTTCATTGTTTTAAGTTTGCATATACACAAACACAATGGCATCTTTCTCTGGTACTGCCAATAAATATATGGATTGGTGGTTTCCTTTACTGTAAGAGCTGTCAGACGTCAAACTCTTGGACTTTTTTTTTTTTTCTTCTTAAGAGCAGGAAGTTTATCAAGAGCAAATAGTAACTGCTTCACTTCCTGGAGTAGCTAGCATTCTTTGAAAAATTTCCAACGCATCACTTAGAACAAGGTAAATGACTCATCTGCCAAATTCACCAATTTGCTATCAGTAATAAGTACGAAAAACCCCTCCAGTCTAATCTACCACTGGAGGGTAGGTCAAAAGGCAGTATATACACACCCATACACCACGTGTTACTGGAAAAAAGGATAATGGTTTTACCCAACTTATTTACAGTAAAGTAATAGCAATCATTCTCAAAAAGACCTTGAGATTGTGCTAAAGTATTCCACTCTTCCCACTTTTCTACAAGCATTAGAAAACCCCCTAAGAAAACCAAGAGCCTTCCCCAAGCCTCCTTCATAAGTAACAAGATGATGAGAGATCTTGTCCATCTCTAGATTCTAAGAATTCCTTTCTTCCCTCTCCCCCGTGAAGGTACGTCTTTCTTTGTACACTTCTTTTTCCTTTTCCCATAGCCTTCTGCAGACTAAACCAATGCACACGCTCATTTGATGTGATCTTACAAGAGTATCACAGTCAGTCAAAAAACAAAGAAGCAAGCAAGCAAAGAGGTTGGCACTAGCAATTCAGCTCCCAAATGCTGAGCAATTCAGCTCTCAAATATGAGATTATTGCCACACAAGGTCTATCGTGAGAGCCAAGCTACTAAGTAGACACCAGTAATTTAATAGTGTTAAAGAATTTTCATTGAGGTACTAAACACGGTTTGGAGATTGACAACTGTCTTAAAAAAAGAACAAAAATAGTATAAATTAATGAACCGTTCTCTCATCTGTTTCTACGCTATGGACCCAAACGACCTATCAAAATAGATAGCTATAAACCAAACAAGAAAACTAAGGAAACTCCTGTTTCTTAAGTTTCCAAACTTTGCAAGTTTTGTAACATCCTCATCAAAAACATTTTCCATTAGATGAATGTTTTCTGCGGGAGCTACATCTTTTCCACTCCAAACTGCACTTGGCTGCTTGATAGTGCTTTGTGAAGGAGTGACTGCACTTACAGATTTCTATATTAATTTTGGACTGACCCTGCCTTACCTAATGTGCAGGTCAAGTCAGATTCAGTCATAGTTTCTTCACTAACATAACTTTTAATAACAATCCTTATGCTAAAAAATGAACTGTAAATGAAACTTTTATTTTAAGCTGAAAACTTCTTTGCAATGTATTTAAGTCTTCCATAGGAAGCCCCTGCCTGGGGCATTTTCAACTCCTAGAATAAATTCTTTAGATACGTGAATACTAAGATTAGACATAAATTAAAAGGTACCTGTACCATGCCTATGGTTTTGAATTTGTATGATCAGCTGCTATTTTTGTGGTCATCAGAATCACTTTATATAAATCCCTTAGTAGCAGTGAAGAAAGAGTTATACCTATGAGTTTGTCATAATCCACGCCTTTAGCATTTGATGTCTGCACCGTCCAGGGGTCCACAAAGTCCTCATCCTCTTCTTTAGCTGTACCATTGTTTATTGATACAAGATCTCTTGGAGGCAAGCCTGCCTGGTAATCTTGACCTGTTGTTGTTTTATATGACAGTTTTAATGATAACAGCATCCTCACTGCTGCATCAACTTCATCCTGAATAAAGGAAGAAAACAGTTGTTTTACTTAATATATTTAGGATAGATAGACAATTTCATTAATGTCTCAGTCTTCCAAAACCCTGCATCCATGCTTTGACTTATTCATAAGCTCTAAGTTAAGCCTTTATGTACATATTTGCAGTATCAATGCCCAATGTAGAAGAAAAACAGTTTCCTAAGCATTAGAATTTAGAGCATCACCATTGGCAAGGTATTTAAAATCTCTCTGTCTCCTTTTTCCATTTGTGCCTGAGAGGAAAAAAAATGCTTGCCTTATTTTCAGAGGTATAACAAACTTAACATTAAGTATGAATTTCTACCGTATTTAGATATAAATTGTTATCTAATTGACTTTATTAAAAATGTTCTTGCAGCAGCTGACCTTAAAATGATTTATTCATTTCTTCAAGCAGACTTGAAGAAAGAACAAGAACAAGAAGTTCTTTACAACTTTCATTGTTGTGACCTTTCTCATAAAGGGCTATTGTAACATTTCACACAAGCAATAAATATATCAAAGTTTTATTTGACTACCAGTTTTAAAAGCTCATTCCCACAGGCATTCCACAGTCATATTAACCCATATTAAAACTGGGCTGTCTTTGCCAACATACTGATGATAGAATAGGGAACTTGAAATTAATGGAATTAATGGCAAATTACTAAATTACTTAGGGGAGACCAAGCAGGGGTAAGTCAGTACAGTTACAAGACGACATATTTGCCAATGTGTATGATAATGCATGTAGAAAGAGATTTTTAACTAAGAATCTAAAAACAGGGCAGAATGTAATACAAACTTCATTTGAAAACCAAATACCTTGGATCACATCACATAGCATGGCAATTAGTGAAGCAGACTTTTAAGCATACAACTCTCTATTCTTACTTTAGGAGTAACAACTTCGCTCTTATTAAGGACTAGCTTGCTCCAGGTACGTCCACAACAGACACAATGGAAAAATATTTTTAAATAAAGGTTTTTTTTCTTACTGCAATACAAAAGAGATCTCAGAACAAACATACGTTTCAATGCTCTTAAAGACAGACCTGCACTTAAAAATGAACAATTCAGCACATGAAATGGAAATACCTTTGGTGCTTTTCCTGCTTTCAGTGCTCTGACTTTTTCTCCTTGCTCAGTTACTTTTTCAAATAGCTGAAGTGGACTCAAAGATTTCAAATCACAGTTCTGAATATCAGCCATTTTCCAGGAGTGTAAAAGATCTTTTTATTTACAGTTCAAATAAATCTAAAGTCTTCCAATTTTTCAGCTTGTAGATTCAAAACAGCAGCAACAAACTGAAGGAGAACTGTAGGGTGATAAATAGTGTGTATTATTCTTCTACACATATCTTGAGGATTAGAATGCTAGAACAAGAATACTAAAAACTATATCCACCCCATACCTGATTTGATCTGTTTAGAGATTGTGGAAAACTACAACCGCATAGTTTACAATAGAGTAATTCACAAAATATGGAATGTTAAACAATGTATGCTTAAGCAAGCATATAGTTTTGGTTATGAATCACATTAAAACCAGCAAGTTTATTATTGTTCTACATCACAAACATCTTTGTCCCTTTAGTTATAATTTAAAAATGTAACATAAATAAGTTCTCCCTTACTTAATTTTAGTTAATACACCTCTTACTACAACTCTTAGTAATTTCCAAGAGTGGAAGTTCCTGTAATATGGATTATACTGGATTAACTCCCACTTTATTATATATGCCTTCTAAAACAGGGGCACAGCAATTTCTGCTGCCACGGGAATTTCTTCTTCTAACTTCTCAAAAAGTACCTGAACTACCTTCACAGGCTGTCTGATTGATGTCTAAGAAATACGGTGAAGTTGCTACCTGCCTGCCACTAGAGTAAAAATACATTTCAATTGCAGAGGCAGAGATGTTTTATTTTAAGAAATTGTTGAAGCTCAGCAGCTCTCTGTTGGGGAGTTTAGAAGCACATAGGCTCTAAAACAGTTTTTTGTGAAAATTCAAGCACTGTGTTGTTTAAAAATTTGGAACTGAGGATAAACAAGCATTAACTTGATATGGGAAGACTGACTTAAAACCATTATGGTTTCAATTATAGTGAGCTTACCATATTTACATAGAAGAAAATAAGTTTTAAAAAAGGGGGAAGGAGGACATCATTTGTCTGAAAAACAACATTGTAAGTAAAACTGCAGCCATCACAAAAGAATCCATTTGCGATAAATATACCACAAGAGCAGGGTACACAGAGAAGCATATAGAGAATATAAAATAATTTGATAAAATTCTGGTAACAGGAGATACTAGTGCAGGTCTTAATCACAAGAGCGAACTGAGGTAAAAGTAAATTTCCTACGAAAACTGATGTAACTTGGCCAGGGTGGCAAAGAGCTGCACCACAATCTGATGTGATTGACTACTGTAACCATCCAAGCTATTTTATAGCTTTTTCCTGGAGGAAAGTCATGTCATCTTAATTCATAAACTGATGCTTATTTTATACACACTGTATTCAGGTGTGACAGTGACTAATGCAATGCAAGCTGGAAGAGTAAATTAGCCTTTTACTGAGCTGCAAACAGCGACACGTTGGAAAAAGAGCATTTACCTTAACCATTTTCCGTCATACTACGCCTGCATTTTAGTCCATGCAGGAAGATTTCTGTGCCAGTGTAAAGCCCTGCTGACTTCCAAAGGGTTATGTGGACACTGCTATTTATTCAAAGAGAGTAAGTTGCAGGTTTAGAGAGACTAAAACAGCCGTAGAAAGCCTCTTCCTCATCATGGACTAAATAGGCCTTTTCAATACACTTAGCAGGTGACCATTAAAGATTTCATATGAAATGGAATTGTAGGAGGATTTGTGCTCTGAGATCACTGTCATTTCCCTTCTTCAGAATGAAAAGATAAGCCCTCAAGTAAGCAAAGTAAGTATTTTTCAAAGAGAGATACAGGTTTAGATCAAACTACTCTAGAACCCCGGAGAGATTCCCTAACATACTACTGATACATGGCTATGCATGGAGCATGAATAGACTGGATTTACAGATTTAAGTCAAGTAAATCATAAAATCTATTAATAAAAAACACACTCATTTGGTTCCTCTTTCCCATAATAATAATAAAGTGTATAATATTTGCATTAGCTTTTCAGCGCTTTATCAAACCTTCCTTTACAAAATAATCAGGCTAATCACAACCTTGGTTATATTTACAAAGCATATATTTAAACTGCCACTGTAACATGCCTTTGCCTGCCTATAAAACCGAAGGAGGACTTGCTGGTAACCAAAACATATCTATGCTTTGTTTGTCAGACAGCTGCAATATTCCCAAATTTCAGCTTCAGTCAAACACTGTAAGAAACCTGAAAAGCATGTACAACTACTTGCTAATTTTGTTTGCTTAGTGTATTAACACAGACACTGACAAAATACTTAAATTACATAATTGACTAAAATAAGACTGAATAGTATATTATCAGTGATCCTTAAGTTTTGAACCTAATATTGATCCCTTCGAGTCTGATTATTTGACGTCTGATAGCGTTATTTTAAAAAGGTAATTTGAAGCATTTCAAATAATTATCTGACACGTTCCTATAATTTACTTACATTTATTTATTTGGATACTAGTATTCTTCTCTTTCTCATGGGCACGAGCTTTTTAACTGGAAAAGAGAGTATACAAAGTAAATTCGTATTAGGAGAGGTTTATGAAGACTAACACACAGTCTTTCTGAAGGAATATCCCAGCTACGTTGGCTGGCTTCAAATTTTACAAAATACAAAAACTAAACAGGAATTACTCTTTGGTGTAGAACAAACTGTGCCCTGGCATTTTAACTTAATTCTCAAAGGTACGTTCTTATTGATAGATTGCCTCAATTCTGGAAGGCTGAAATGTCAAAGTCAAAATTGAACACACGCTCTGGAGGACAGTAAAAAAGAAAGACTATCTAAGAAAAGTTTTAAATATTATGCGCTTAAGCTGAGCAAAAATTCTCAAACGAAGATGCATTTCTGGTAGAAGTAGCAAAAGCAATCTAATCAACGCAACAAGAAATAAGGATATCAGGATTACAGAATGCAAAAGATAATAACTGCTACCTGCACCTTATCTCTAGTTACCTTAATCTCTAACGCAGTACAACTAAATGTCCTTCTTTGCTGGTGGAATTCAAGCCAGGGATTCAGTTACACGGGACAGAGACCTTTATCAGTTTTTGAAATTCATAAATGTAGTTTTGAACTGTAAAAAAAAAAACACTGGATTTTCTGCATTTTTTCAGGAAGAGTTTTCTTCATTTCTTACTGATACTATGAAAATAAACCGTTCCAGACACATTAGATACTTTATATAAACTGTCTTGGAGGAGGGAAAAAAAAAGGCACACAGGGGGGAAAAAAAAAAAGGCACACACTTTTAGTCCTGAAAGTGGACTATTAAGGCATATAGGACCAGAACCAAAGATGAACTTAAATGCCACAATTTCATAGTGCAAACTTGAAAGAGAATTATGTGCCTGTTCTTCCTATCCAGTGCCTGGTAACTTGTGATGGATCCTGCTCTTGTAACTGTTTAAGAATATTATCACCAAACAAAGCCCAGAAATAATCCTGGGAACAGGTACCAGGAAACAACTGCACCCTCTTCTCTTTCCAGTTGAATGACAGTCACAGATCTATGATAATTTTGGCTGCTTACTATTTGGTTTGGTAAGCGCAGAGAACTAGGAATCCAAGAATAAGGTTTTACATTATGTTAAGAAGCCCTCCTTCATGACAACACCACATGAAGCTACAATAAGACTTCCAAAGAAGCAAGTAATACAAAAATCCCGACTCAACTTTCATGAATGAATGAAAGTACCTGAACACAGGTTTAACAGCATTTATGCTCTTGAAAATTGCATCAAGGCCCTTAGAAATAAAACAAACAAAAATGAAATGACAGCACATGGTACATCCACAGATATCACATGAAACACGTCACAAGAAGTATTCCAACATACACTGCACCTTATAGCAGAACCACCTTCTCCGCCATGCTAATCATTAAATTATATGTGAAAATATCAGAAAAGCTTGCAAGTAGACTCCCTGGGATGGTAACACGACCGCTCAACTAACCTTATTAAAGTTCTGCTCCAGCTGAAGAAAGCCCTTTCTGAGTCTTTGCTACAGCACAGCTCTTAAGAGCTAAGCTGTGGTACAGCAACCGCTTTACACAAAGCTACCCAGAGAGCTAGCGTTCGTAACCCCGGCGCCCTGCGACGCTCCCTTGCCGCGCAGCCCGGCCGAGGCCCTTCACCCGCCTGCGCACAAGGCTTTCGCCCCTGCGGCGCGGCACCAATGCGCTCAGGCGGCCGTGCGGGGAGCCCCGAAGCGCCCCGGCGCCTGACAGCAGCAGCAGCAGGGGGGAACCGCGCCAGGCGGAGACCCCCGCACCCCGCTACGGGCAGAAATAACCCGCTAAGGAGCCTCCCCCCCCGCCCCCCGCGGGGTCTCTCACCGAGGCGCTGCTCGACACCGCTCAGCGCGGCCGCGGCAGCCTCCGGCCGGCCCGCGCCGCCTCCCCTCCTCTCCCCGGCCCGGCCCCGAGCTCACAGCGCCCTGCCCTCGCCTCCCCGGCCCCCTCCGGGCCCGGCCCGGCCCCCGCCGCACGCACCGGCTCTCCTCACCGCCCCGCTGTCACTGCCATTGCATCACCCCCCTACCGGCACGGCGCTCACTGTCTCCCGGCTAGAAACGCATCCTCGACGGAACCCTTTCCTCCCTCCTCCTTCACTATCCACAGCCACGGGACCCGCCTCAGCTCGAAAAAGGCAGTCTCCTCTCGTGCCGCGGCCGGAGCAGGGCTCGTCGGCGCCTAGCCCCTGCTCTTCCCCGCACCCCTTCCCACCGCGAGGGCCTGGGACTGACGGGCCCGTTTGAGCCGTGCGCCGTGTTTCCACCCCGGCGCTCTTTAAAGGCCGGAGCGGCTGCGGAGGGGCCGGTGGGTTTCGGGCCGCGCTGCCGGCGGAGGGGCCGTGGCGCTGCCGCGCAGGTATCGGCGGGAGGGGGGCTCCGCCCCGGGGGGGGGTCGCTCCCGGGGGCCCTGCTTGGTTTCGGTCCCCCGCAGGGGTGTGGGGCGGGCGTGCCCGGGGCGAGCGTGCCGAGCGGCGGCTGGGGGCCGGCAGGCCGCGTGCGCCAGGGCCTCAAAGGCGGCGGAGCGCAGCCGGTCGTAAACGTCGCTGCTTTTGTTTCTTACCTCTGTGTTGTCGCTGAAGGTCGTTCCCGGGGTGCGTGATGTTGTGCAAGCTAAACTTAATGCCCGCTGGTTTAATGGGCGTGGATGAGTCACCGAGTTGTTGAGGTTGGCTGGGCTCTTTGGAGACGGTGTGGACCAACCCCCCCGCTCAGGGCGGGGTCAGCTGGAGCACGCTGCCCTGGCCAGCCGGGTTTTCAGTATCTCCGAGGATGGAGACTGCCTAACCTGTCTGGGCAGCCTGTTCCGGTATTCAGCCACCCTCACAGGGAAGAAGCATTTGCTGATGTTCAGAAGGAGTTTCTTGTGTTTCAGTTTGTGCTCGTTGCCCCAGTCCTGTCACTGCTGAGAAGAGTCTGGCTCCGTCTTCCTTATGCATCTCATTGGATATCTATAAACACCAGTTAGATTCCTACGAGCCCCACCTCTCTCAGCTTCTCATCATATAACACATATTTCAGTCCCTTTGAGGCCCTTTGCTGAGCTCACTTCAGTAAATCTATATCTATTTTGTACTGGGGGGCCCAGAACTGGACACAGTACTCCAGATGTGAGCTCACCAATGCTCAGCAGGTGAGAAGGATCAGCTCCTTTGACCTGCTGGCAGCACTGTTCCTAATGCAGCCCAGGATGCCATTGGCCTCCTTTACCATAAGGGTGCATCACTGACTCATGTTCAACTCTTAGGCCCCAGGGTCCCTGTGGACGTTCTCTGCAAAGCTGCTCGCCAGCTGGTTGGCCCCAGCCTGTGCTAGTACAAGGGATTATCCCTGCCCAGGTGCAGGGCTTTGCACTTCACTTTGCTGACCTTCATGAGGTTCCTGTCTGCCTGTTTCTCTAGCCTGTTGAGGTCCCTCAGAATAGTAGTGCAGCCATCTGCTGTATCGTCAATCATATAATTTAAAAAAAAAGAGAAAAACACAACACTGTAAGTTTCCCTTATAGCTTACTACAGTGTAAAGTGTGTCATTAATACCATAAACTGGTTAAAATACTTATTAAACTCCAGGATGTTTACAGCAAAGTATATTGCGCTTTGGTTTTGGATTTTCTTTATTAGGGTAACATTAGAAATTTTGGGACAGTGTTGATATGAAAAAAAATTGAACGATAATTCTTAAGATGTCAGAAATGCTTTGCTTTTACAAAAACTAAGGCATACAGGTTATGTGTGTAATAGGCTGTTGACCAAATTTGACAGCATTCTTTTGGTATCCCAAGGGAAAAATTTTACCTCGTGCATGCCAAGAGTGGTCTTGCACTTACTTCTGAATCTCAGCTTTAGATAGCCTTTATTTTTTTTGTGCTAAACCAAAACAGGGTAGCTTTGAAAGTATAACTCCATCACTGCTTCTTGTCTGTCTTATAGCTTTTGGACAGAGGTCAGATTCTTAATGCGTTTGTACTTTGAAAACAATCTTGGCTGGGCCTATTTTCAGCCCTGCAAAACAAATAATAGCCATGTATTTCAAATCACTGAAGTGGACTGTAGTAGTATTTTGTACATACATTTTTTGGAACCTCAGTTTGAATTAGAAGGTTGTGGTGACCCTGGAGTGTAGTTCTTCAATGTTACTACTGATTTATTTGACAAGACGTTTCTCAAATAAAGCTGACTTGGAGGAGGGAGGACACTTACCAACTGCTTATGCTGTTCCTTGGTTGAATTGATACTTAAGTTGTCCTGGACTTGTCCTTAGTTTCTGTCACTGCTTTTAGCTATTGTAAACTTCAGATAAAGACATAGAACATCCTCTAGAGGGAGATCGTGACGCTTTTCTGTGGCTAAAGTGTGAGTCACCTTGTTCCAGTTAAATGTCTCAATCACTTATCTTGGAGAGGATCTTTGAATGTGTGTTTTTGTTTAATAGGAGCCTGTTTTCTGGATCTGTACTTGAAAGCTTCATTGCAGAACACAGAGCACAGCCTGTAACTTAATGTTTTTGTAGGTTAAATAAAACATGTATATCTTTTTTTTTATTCCACAGAAACCTAATTCTGAAATTAAATGAGTAATCCTTCTGAATTCTAATGTTCTACTCCTGCAGTAGTATTTGTTTTATATCTCTAAACCAAAGATTTCAGCATCTGATTTGAAAGTGTTGAGTTAAGTCACTGTAGCGTGACCAGTGCTAAGCAAGAAAGCAAAGCAGAAATAAAATGTCACCTTATTTCATCAGGCTTAGCGATTGAAGGACAAAAGTACTTGTTGCCCGTAACTAGCAGAGGTTGGTGTTTGTTTATTTTCTTTTTGTTTTGTTTTGGTTTTTTTGGACAAACCAATTTCTTGAATGTGCCGAAACCTATACTTCACTTGTTCCATACAAACTTTCGGATTGCCATCGTGGTAAGCTATTCAGCATGTTGCGTATACGGTCTTGGCCTGTGATTTCTTTTTCACAGAAACTTAGAAAAGCTTACTCCACAGTAAGGCATCTATGCTTTTATTTTCTATAAAAGTGGATACAAACAGTGAATTTGCTGTAGCTTTTGGCATAAGCCTGTTATGTAAAATAAAGGCTATGTGGAATTTACCCTCTGCAGAGAGTTTGAAATTATCGTGATAAATTTTTGATACGTTAGTAATCTTCTAGTTGCTCCCTTTTTATTTGACAGTTGAATCTGTTCCGTAGAGAGGACTTGAAATATATAGGTTTTATTAGCCTCACTCCGAAATGTTTGGAGTATTTTTATTCCTATGGTTGTACCTCCCGAAACACTGCATTATTACATTATTCTCTCAGGAAAAAGTGCTATAACAAGTAAGGTTAAAGTGATTTACAGTACCTATCTTGTAACTTTGTTTTCGTTTTCATATTCATTTTCATTGTCTTGTGGTATGCAATGTATCTCTGCAATGCATTAAAAATGTATGTAAAGTGCTTGGAGGTGAATGATGTTGCATAATTGAATGTATGAATGTGCTATGAGAAGGAATAAAATATATGAATAAACAGGAATAAAAACATGAGTATCTGTAAAAAGATATGAATATGCTTTAAGTGATTCAAATTGTAGAGTCCGTAATGAATTGTGTTCTGAATGATCAATTCTTTATTGTAGATCATCCTTTTGGAGGATTACAGCACTGAGATTTCTGGAGTCTGCTGTATCTAGCCATAATGAGTTCATCGTTGGTTGCTTATGATGATTCAGACTCTGAGGCAGAAATGGAAAAGACTGAAGTTCCTGATACATCTAGTAGAGGAACAAGCCTTCCAAGTTCTTCTGTAAATCATATTCAGTATTTTGCACCTGGTAGTTTGTGCACAAAATCTATATATGAAATGCAACCTGCTGAGAACACTGACCGTTCTGGCATGGGTATTATTTATGAAGATCCCCCTGAGTATTATACTCGGAATAATAACCCTGATTTGACGTCTCCTTATTGTAGGAGAGCTCCCCCTAGCCACGCTGTATTATGCATGTCCAACAGAAACTATGAACAAACATCAAGCTCTTCAATAAACCCTGGCATTTCTCCTCAGAAGAGAATACATAAAGACAGTATTACTGCCATAAAGGGAATTAGACCATATATCCCTAAAAGACTGCGTCAAGAAAATTCTGGTACGTACAAAGAAAAAGAATCTGATCAGAGAGAAAACTCAAACTGTGATGTTAAGTTAGGCATATCAGGAGAGCAGACTTTGACAAAAATCTCTGAATTAATTAAGCCTTATTTAGGATCCAAATACAAATTCACTGAAGTCCCCAAAAACTTAGTATTTCATATATCTGAACACAGTGGTCCTGTTAATGAGATCCAGTGGTGTCCTGTACGAGAACAGAGTCACATGCTTCTCTCAGCTTCCATGGATAAAACAATCAAGGTAATGTAAAACAAGATGCTTTGTGAACCAATTAAAACTTAAATGTACTATTTTGAATAATGTTCTTCTGGAAATAACAAAATTGCTTGCTGTTGTTTGACGGTCCTCAGAATTTGAGCAGATGTTTTGTAGTACCAGAGGCTTCTAGGAAATCTCAGGTTAATCCCTTTCTATGCATAGAATCCCCTTATTTCAAAATATTTTTGTATTAGACATGCCAACTTCCTGGATATTAAATTAAGAAGCTAGATTTCTAGTAGGTGACTATGTTGTAATCTGTAATAATGACAAGTTTCTGATATTTCCCCCTTTAAGGTCACTGCCGCCATAAGCACAGTTGGGATACAGATTCTACCTTAAGTCATTAAACAACTGACTGCCAACATTGGAAAATTATTTTGGGGAACTTTACCTTTCTCATAGGCCTAGGTGGCTATTGCTGGAGATAGTGTGCTAGCTCAGATGGATCTTTCATCTGAATTTTTATGGCAGTTCTTATGTCCCAAGAAGAGGTCCTATCATGATCTAAGGAATCTGTTCACTTTCAAGTTTGTTTCAGAGGTTGATTGCTCGCTACTTTAAGTGTATTTGTCTTCTAATTCCAATGTATTTGGCTTCAGTTACAGACACCAATTTTTCCTTTAATTTAGTCAGTCCAATGAACCTTACTTTTATTTTTAGAATGGATAATAATTTTATGTGGAAAAATACCACTTGTTTTCCCAGAAATGGAGCTAATGCCACTTGTGGGCTCAAATAGTATTATATGAGTAAAAAGATATCTGGAAACTCCAGAAGGCGTTTACACAGGACCATAGTTTTGGTAAGAGTGCATGGAATGGGTGCTCTTTTTGTGGAAAGCATGCTTTCCCCCTTTATGTAACATAGCGGGTACAAGTATTATTTAAAAATTTCTTTCTAATCTTACCAAGCGTAGCGACAGGAAGAACAGCCTTGGTTTCAGCACGTTTCTAAAACCAAATGAGAGACTGGAACTTCAAAATAGAGTTTGAATTCTCTTTTCATGTTAGAGTTCGTTAGGAATGAAATTCTCCTGGAGTTTATTAAAACTGAAGTTTTACCATTTTTCTTTTTTGTTCTTTAAGTGAAGAATTGAATTTCATTTAGTTTGTTTTTTGATATGGCTTTTCTTGTTCCAGAATTTTGTCTGCTTTCCTCCCCCCTGTTTTGCTATGGAAAGTTTTGGGGCCATATGAAATATGTACTGACTTCACATCTTTCAAACAGTGGTGTGGAATGTCAGACGAAGCTATACTTTTTCCTAAATGCCTATTAAAGCGTTGTTTTTTTGGGGGGTGGGGCGGAGGGACGACACCCCCCCCTTCACCTCCCAAGATGTTTAGCCTGAATAAAATTTCCTTCTCTGTTGCTTAACTATTATTCTCTTACAATATAATAATTTCACTGTTCTGTGTTTAGTTAAGCCATCAAAGTTAGAGTTCTTCATGAACCATGATGTATTTCCTCCTTCATCCTCTTTCCAAAGCTGCTTTTTGTTCATATGTCATATGTTCAGAAGTTGCTTTTCTTCATATGTCAAAGATAAAATAGAATAAAAAAATCTTTCTCTTTGCAAGTTTCTTGTAGTATACGAATAAGTTAAAACTTGGCAACTTGGCCACAGTTTGAAGAACAGACTTAGAAGGGAGAAACCAAAGATGCCAAAAACCTCTAGCAGCACTTTTTGCTCATGTGGTATTTTAAATATGGACTATACAAAACTATATGCATCCCAGACTTCAGTATGCCTGAATTTATCTTTGTCTTAAGCCATGGTACCATATCTGAATGTTTACTAGCCCGGCATTACTAGCATTGCATTGAGTGAAGTGAAATATGGATATACTCAATTTGGAAAAGTAATCTAGAATGAAAATTGTTATTACAGTGTAACTTTATAGAATGTAAAAGATGACCTCTTATTTTATCTTCTGAGCAGGGAAAGAAGGTTTATTCTTTAATTTCCTAAAACAGTATTATTGCCCCCAATACTTAAAGCAATTTACTTAAACAGTAAACTTTTTTCTTCACTATTTGCCTTTTTTTCCCCCCCTCCAAAAGACTCTAATTGCCACCATTCCCTCATTCTATGGAAATATGAAGATTGTTAATATTTGCAGTATTTCACAGTATGACAGTCTAAGCACTAGCAAAGTAATACTGTAACTGTATTATGAATTATATTTGTTACATATCGGTGGTTTGGAAGATATTCTGTAGAGAGCTAAAAAAGGAGGCTTCTTATTTTTCTTTTGCAGTCAGATTGAAGGCTGTAATGGTATGAGCAGTGGTAGCTTCAAAAAGTTTACACCTTCATGTAAATATCTTTCAAGCCAGTAGAGGGCACAGTTAGATTAAGTATTGGCTTACTGTTATGAAACTTAATTTCACCAACTTCTTAGGGTCGCAAGCCCATAAATCTGCAGTGAGAAAGCGCTAGTTTATCCTCTGGGAATTTTTAGGCTGCCTGCCATTGCCTGGAGTTGTCTATTTCCTGCTGTAAGTATAAAAAAACCCAAGTGATTGAAAGCTTAGATGCAGATGTGCTTTTTTTCTTTTCTTACTTTTTTTTTTTTTAATTTCATAGCTTTCCCCAGCTCTCCTTTTGGTTATTCACTTCAAAAAACATCTGTTAGAATCACTAGTTTAAATTCAGGCAGTGGTAACTTATCTTGTTGCCTTTTAATGAGAATATTCATGGTGATAGACACTCAGGATGTTCACACTGTTTACTTTGGATATCTAATTTGGATAAGACTTAATGCACCTACAGTTAGAAACCTAAAATCCCTGTGTAATCAGTAGGGAGATTAGGCGATCCAGAGCCATAAAACTGTGTACTTCAGTTAGTCATGTGAATAATGTGCAGTATAATTGCAAATGAATATTTGAATGCGTAAATATCTTGGATTCAGTCCTTAAATTCAGCTTATACAGCTAAATATCTTTTGAAGGGTGCAGTATAAGTCAGTGACAGTCTGTCAGGATTGAGAGTTCTGTCTAATCAGGTCAGACTGACACGTGTTCATATTTTAAATCTTGAATAAATTAAAAGATCTATAGCCATGTGCTATTTTGATAGTATTTGGCCAGGTTTACATCTTTTATCTGTTCTTTTGAGCTCAAGTATTCTTTTCTTAATTTTTTTTATCACAAGAATTTCCCATTTTGGGAAAGGATATTTTTGGCATGGAGAGGGAGGAAACACTTGGTTTCTTAGTTACCTTAATTTAGTGGTCTTAGTTTAGGTGGGAATGAAGAAGCTGTATCTTATGAATCTTAGGAATCCTGTATGTTGCACATCACATATTCCTATGTCTTTACAATATATGCATGGAAATGATAATGTGGGCTTTAAATATATTATGTATCCTCTTTTAAATCCGGAGAAGAACAGTCTTTATGTTCTCCCAGTTTACTCGATGTGCATTTTACAGTCTTCTCTTTTATGAATGAGTATAAGTCATACCATAATGCTTGTGAAAATCAGGATGATGTTTTCAGCTTGCAGTTGATCAAAGAATAACCTGATGTCAAGGAAGATCATCTGAAATGGTTTGTATGAACAACTTGTGTAAATAGGAAGGACTACGTTATTTCAGATGGTTTTCTGTTTTTTTTTTTTTTGTCAAAACTGTTTCTTAGTGAAATTTCTGGTATGATTGCATTAAAAAAATCACAATAGTTATCGGTGGTTTAGGTCTAACTTTCTTGAGTAACACTTCTACCAGCAGATGGAGTTCTTGAGCACCTCAAAGTGATACTAACTAAACTAGTCTCTTAAAAGCATAAAAAATTTTAATGGTTGCCCATTTTGTGTTGAAAGACAAAAGTTTATGTATGTGTGTTGCAAAGCATATAAAAATCTTCATAGAGTCAGGAAGGCAAGACAGAACTTCATAAGGGAAGGTTATATGTACTGCAGATTAGTTACTTACAGTTCTGCTACTATGGAGCATTATAGATTTCATGCAAAGTTTTAAATCTGTAAGGAATACAAAAAGCGTTTAGATATATACTTTGGAAATAGTCTTTTACTATCTTTTATTTGGATTTTGAGTATTCCCCTTTGGAAGGGGAAGCTGAGATGTAGAATGTCCCGCTCCTCTTAATAGTAGCGCTCCTGATAATATGCCTGGCTTAGATAGCTAGAGGAAGGGGCAGGAGACTTTATTCAAATTAGGGGAAGAACTATTGGGAGCTTTAGTTGTGGCAGTGCTCTTCATCATCACTAATACCTTCTAACTATATTTTCACTGGCTGTTTCTATTTTAAGTAAGCTTTTAAGGGTTGTGAATGAGATTGTCTCAACGCTTGTCCAGACTGATTACACCTATTCTTGTTCTTTAGATAATATTAACTTTTCTGTGTTGTGTCTATTTGAATAGCTGCTGTAAATGAAATCAGTGCCACTTCTGTTTTTGCCATGGTTTTAATAGGACTAATAATCTTTGCATGCATTTTGAGACTCAGCACAGTTAAAGGTGCCTAATTTTCATAGTGTGGATGTTCAGTACTTCCTGAAAATTAGATCTTGTTTAGGTGTTTCTGGTTTAGAACTCAAAATACAGAATCCCAAATCATTGGAGAACACACCTGTTGTTTGTCTCTTAGGATAGATGAAAATTTTCCCTTGAGAGACATGTTTACCAAGTACTTGGTGTAGTGATTTTTGTAAATTCTTAGTGTCTGAAGACCTCGTAATTGCATAGAGCCACATTTCTTATTCTTTCATGCTTATCCCTTCTTCAGGGAAAAAAATAACAAAGAAGTATATTCTAGAAATTTATTATTTTCTAGATCCCGTTGTATCAGACTGAAACAATAGAACACAATAGCCTCTATTCATCCACGTAATGAGTGTAGCATTGACAGCAGCAGTACAGACTTGTTTGAAACTGCTGTTACCCTGCCCCAGAGTAACAAACTCTAAAATTATTTCCATTTTCAAACATGCTGCACACAATTCACTGAAATGAGGATAGATTTATTTCTCATTGTTCTGTCACATGCATGTCTGTTCATAAGGTAATGAATTTAGGCTGCCAAATTATTTCATATAAGTTCACACATAGCTGTCAGATGGTTATAACCTTGTCACCACTGGGTTGGATTCAAACTATTCACTAGACAATATTAGGCAAAACTAGGCAATTATGCTGCTAGTGTCCCTAAGCATTCAAATCTTTAGGTTCATTTAAAAATCTAATTATGACAATGCTCCTTTGATAGTGACTGGTATATAACATGAGAATTTGAGGAGTCTCTTTTTCTTGCAAACACTTCAACTGAAAAACTTCAGAAAAGCGCTATCAATTATGTCAATAACTCTTAAGAATTATTTTTAAAAACACAATATTTTTATTATCAGAAGTGGCAAAGAACCTCTCCTAGTGCTTTGGTGATCCTGTGCTGCTTACGCATACATGTGAAAGAAGCATCGTTGTCTTATTGCTGAAGAGACCACTAAACGGGCTATTCTGAAGTACTGAAGCTGACTTTTTCATTGTGGTGCCTTATTCTGACCTACTTCCCTTTTCTATTTAGAACTATGTTTTTCCAAGGATTTGAAGCTTGCTGATTATTAAGGTAGAAGTACACTGTTTGATAGTCGTGTCGTAAACCGGTTTCTGAAGTACTGAAACTGTTTCTCTGTCTCTCTATATTTTTTTCTAACAAAATTATTTTATATGATTCAGTGGGGTATTCTCTGTAACGCTTATTTTATGTGAAAAGGAGCATCATGTAGGAAGGAATGGACCTGGCCATTGTCAAAAGGTTCTCACTGTGCTTCTGTTGCTTCTGTCTCGATGATAATGTGGGTCAGGATGTAATAGCCAGCTGTTACATAGTGATCCTGCAAAAGCCGTAACACAAGTTAGTGAAGAACAACTCATGAAGGTGGTTGCTTCTGGTCACAAAAGTATATGCAGATAGGGACTGTTTCATGTTTTGGTGTGCTAATACTGAGATATATTTAGAGATTGTTCTTACGTTGAGATTTTTTTTTAATTATTTTCTTGCTTCCAGCAATGCTGTTGTCAAGGAAACAGAAATCCTTGTAATGCCTTTGTTCACTTTCTCAGAATCCACAGCTGGAGATGACTTGTATAGTTTTTATTATGTTGTTAGTAGTTGACACACACTTGTGCCTCAAAGGGTTTTTCAGAGGAGTTTCTTTCTTTGAATCTAAATAGCAGCATCCTCATCTCTACGCTGTGTGATAGCCCATTGTTTTCTTTCCTCCTTCACTAGTAAGAGCTAAATTCAGTGCAACTCTGGACAGCAGTTTATCACAACCTGTGTGCAAACTGGTACTAAAAGGAAAAAAGGGCAAAAAAAAGCACCGAATCCCTCAGCTTTTGGGTTAGGTTTTCAGTCTTGCCAAGGATGTTATTTTTTCTTGGCACCTGGAAATGTGTCCTGAGTTAGGATCTCTGTAAGGAATACTAGAATACTACTCCATGCTGGAGGTCTTGCAAAAGATTTTGGACAGCTTTATGGCCATGTGAAGATGTAGCTGTTTGGTTGAGGAGGAGGAAGGAACCTCATGACGCAGCTAATATGCCCCTGTTTCCAAAAAGAACTGGAAATTGCTTAGAGAAAAGTTCAGAAAGTAAAAATCTTGTGAGCAATAGAATTAATGAAGCCTGGCTGTGAATTTTCTGTCATTTTTCTCTCATTTGGGGCCTCTGTAGTGTCTTTCTTTATTCAGCTGCTGAGTTTTTTAAATCTGGAGAAGAAAGTTATCCTTCTGGTACCCCTAAAATTTGGTAAAAATTGACCAGCTGAGTGAAAAGTTACTGCTGGTAACTGAATGCTTTTGCTATTAAAAAATGTAAGTAACAGCAATCTATTTTGTTTCTCTTCCAGAAGTCTAGCTTTATAGACATGTATTACATACACTTGAAAAAAAATCTGCTAACAAAGGTAAAGGCGTCTCGTGACTTGGATTCCTCACTTCTCTTGGTCTGTCAATGTTGTCAAGGAAACAATCTTCTGAGAAGCTTTGCTCTACTACTTCAGATCCTGTAGAGAGATTACGTGCATAAGATTTATCCAGTGTCAGCAGTAGAAACGGTTTGCCTCAAGTTTCTGTTCTTTTGAGTATGTTCATGTGCTCGCTTTTTTTAAAGCGGATTTTATTTTTAGCGTAGTATAAAATGGCTGCATCGTTAATGTCTTAATACTGGTGAATGTACCAAATATTGTTGACGCTTGATCTTTGGACAGAGCCTGATGTAAAAGAAATTTAATGGCGTATGTTCAATATATTTACGTTATAAACATAACTTTTAGTTACAGATTCCCTTCAATTTAAGGGGAAAAGAAACAGCAATGAAAACTATACTTTAGGAAAGTTGCTTCCCTGCTATGGAGCTAATGAAGCCCATTAACTAACTCCCGTGAGTTAATATCCTCCATCACACATATCACTTTGTTTCATACATATTATTTCATTGCAATGACCCATCCTCTTCAAAGAAAAACATATTCTGTGGATGATCTGGAGCTGTGAATTTGATTTGTCTTCACATACATACACACTGACTGACCAGTTAGTTAGGGTATTATGACTCTGCCCCCACCGTACTTATGGAGGGATTTGAACTTGATGTTTTACTCAATTGCTGACTTTCTTCTAGCAAACTTCTAGGAATTTAATTATAGAAACTTCCACACCTCTCAAATGTGGAAATTCGTTAATGGGTTGAAAGATATTGGGGGACAATTGCAAGACAGTAAAGACTGCATGTACTTGTATGTTGTGTGTGTACCAACAGTGTAACACCTCCCTTCATGAAGCAATACTTCAGAATTTAGAACCTTGTTGCTTCTTTTTCTTGTTGGGTTATCATTTCCTCACTAAAATAATGTTTCTTCATTCTTAATGTTGTGATTAGTAGCTGGAATTTTCATTTTTCTCCATATGAGCAAGACTTCTTTATCACTAGAAAACTTCAGGTTGGTAATGGAGAAAGTACTGCAGACTTGGTCTTCTTGACTGAAGGTTTCTGCATCCTACATATTAAACTGGCCCAAGAACTGCTCAGGGAAGAAATATTAAAATTGGGAAGCACAAAATGAGCTATTAAAGCTATAAGGGTGTTATAGTCCTATGGCTTAATAGTCTCCTACAGATATTTCAAAAAGGCCTCTCTGAAGTGCTGCTCAAATCTTCTTTTTCATAAGTATTTCTGATAGTTTAGAGGCAGCATTTACATTTGAAAACTCTAAATTTTTAAGTGTCTATATTTGCAAGGTGGAGTAAGAGACTGATATTGGGGCACTATGTGCAATTAATTTGGAGAGGCATAAACAAAAGGAAAGAGGTTAGTGCATTACTAGTTCATATGTTTCCTATGATTTGTTTCCTTGCTCTCTCATTTACTCACTTTTTTCCCCCTTCCCTGAGTCTGTCAATCTCTCTTCTTAGCCAGGCCTTCATATTGTCTCACTTTCTTGACTGCTTTTCTTGTCTATCGTTGACTTTAGCTTTCTGATTGCTTCTGTGGAACTTCTAGTTGCTTGCTGCCCCAATTCAGCATTTCTGTGATACAAACTTAATCAGAAGAGTATCCAGAAGACTTTCTTGTAACTGCTTATGTCAACAAGTGGTTTGGTTTGCTTCTAACCTTTTCCTACTGTCGTGTGTAACTTGGACTTTTTGTGAATCTGGCTGTAAACAGGACTCATTACTCATAGCTTATCGTATAACACTGCTACTGTGTGATAGATCCAGGGGTATATGCTGAGGTGCATCTGGTTTTATCCAGCCATATGTCTAGCTGCTGCATATAAACAGTTTGTCGGGATGTAAATAAACAGAGCAAATGGAGATCCAGGACTATTTTGAGGCCCTATTTCTAAGAAATGTAGTTATCCTGTATGTTTAGAAAAGTGAGATGTTGCTAGTAAGCAGTCTTGGTAAATATGTTAAAGCTTGGCAAATGTTAAAGTTAGCCCTGTGATAACACTACAAAACAAATTTTATGTAAAGATAGTTTAATCTTACTCTGCTTGCTAGTACTGGAATCGTGGTAGTCGTATGTTTCACTGGCAGTAAGGACAGCAAGCAGCTTTACAAAATTCATAGTTTATTTCAGCAACTAGATACTTGATCCTACTCATGTTTAAGGCAGTTTTGTCATGAACTTCAGTGGGTTTAGGACTGTATCTTTATCTTCCATAGTGTAGTGTTTTTCATCTGTGGTCTTTGCAGTTATTAATGTTCTCAATAGTCTTGGGAATAATAAACAATTTTATTTAGGTTAATGAAAAAATGAACGCTTGTAAAGAGAAAGGTGTTTGCCCAGGCCAACCAGTAAATGAATAGAAAATTCATTAAAGCTTAGGTTTTCGGATCACTGTTCTAAATCACTATACTGTCCTTGTTATTTAGATGTTATTCAAATCAGTGTGGGCCGTAAGGATGCAGTGGCTACTTTTTAAACTAAAGCCTGCCAGTTAATGTTGGGGGTAGGACCGATTTTTCCCATGAGAGAATTTGGTTATAATTCCCTGCAGACAGAAATTTTGACTTAAGCCCAAGTGTTTGCCAGTATTTTTAGAAATTTTCTTTGTAGCAATGTGTTACTCTGTTCTATTGTACCAATGTGACTAATAGCTATGTCCAGTGTAAACGGGTGCACTGCGGTGTGCTGGGAGCAGCTGCTGCCCCTCTGGCCAGGCTTGTCCGTAGCTGTTGTCCCCGCTGTGCGTTCTCTCAGTGCATACAGTGTGCAGGAACGGCGCAACCTAAATGGCTTGTTTTAATTGTGTTTTTACTTGTCTGTTTTATTGACCTTATTAATAGAAAAGATGCTTATCTGGTTGTATAGGGGGATGTGCGTGCATGTGTATAGAGAGAGAGAGAGAGCGAGAGCTGTAAAGCGTATGGGTAGCCTAGGTGACTTGGTATACTATACTAGAAACAATATGACAATATAAAAGTACAGTCCAAATAGGCTTGTATTTTGATAGCCACTGTTCAGCTGAAAGTTAATGGGGGAACCCTGCCCTCCCCCCAAAAAAACTTAACACAGTTGGTTAATGTTTGGTTTCTCCCTCAGGTTTTCAGATACAGCTGGCAGATCAGCTGCAATTGAATACACAGTTGCATCCTTTAAAAGTGGGGGGTGTAGCCGTTAAGGTTGTACTTATGCTCTGAATGGAATACAATGTTTCCTAATCTAGTAATGGCTGTTCAAAATCTGCAGGATGCAAATTCATCTTTGTGAATGTATCAGTCCAGTTGTTCGTTATGCTGTAGGAGTTGTGAGCACTTACCACAATCCACCGTTTGCTTCTAAACTTGTATGAGTCTGAAATAGAGGCATTTAACATTTATGTGGAGTCCCTGCCCTGCTTTTAATAGAATGTAAATGCATGTGACTTGGGGGAAATGATGGTGCTCAGTAAAACACCACTTGAGTCAGGATACCTCCAGTGGGTGCATGCAGCCAGGGGCGACAGCATGGAACATGGCTAGGAAGGATCCTCTTGCACCTCTCCTGGGAAACTTGCATGCTTGATTGGCTCTCTGAAATGCCTGTATACCAATGCACGCAGCATGGGGAGTAAGCAGGAAGAGTTAGAGATCTGTGTGCAGTCACAGGGCCATGATCTTGTTGCAGTTACAGAGACATGGTGGGATAGCTCACATGACTGGAATGCTGTCATGGATGGCTACGTGCTTTTTAGGAAAGACAGGCCAGGAAGGCGAGGTGGTGGAGTTGCCCTTTATGTGAGGGAGCAACTAGAATGTATGGAGCTCTGCCTAGGGGGTGGATGAGCAGCAAGTTGAGAGCTTCTGGCTAAGGATTAAAGGGGCAGGCTAACGTGGGTGACACTGTTGTGGGGGTTTACTACAGGCCACCTGATCAGGAAGAGGAAGTAGATGAGGCCTTCTACAGACAGCTGGAAGTAGCCTCATGATCACGGGTCCTGATTCTCATGGGAGACTTCAACCACCCTGACATCTGTTGGCAAGACAGCACAGCTAGGCACAAACAATCCAGGAGGTTTCTGCAGAGCATTGAGGATAACTTATTGACACAGGTGGTGGAGACGCCAACGAGGAGAGGTGGGCTGCTAGACCTTGTACTAACAAACGAAGAAGGTCTGGTTGGAGAGGTGAAGGTTGGGGGCAGCCTTGGCTGCAGTGACCCTGAGATGGTGGAGTTCAGGATCCTACGAGGAGGAAGCAGGGCAATGAGTAGGATCGCAGCCCTGGACTTCAGGAGAGCTGACTTTGGCCTCTTCAGGGACCTACTTGGAGGAATCTCATGGGGCAGGGCCCTAGAAGGAAGAGGGGTCCAGGAGAGCTGGTTCATATTCAAGCATCACCTCCTCCAGGCCCAAGATGGGTGCATCCCTCTGAGGAAGAAGTCGAGCAAAGCGGGCAGGAGACCTGCATGGCTGAGCAAGGAACTCCTGACAAAGCTCCAACAGAAGAAGGAAGTGTACAGAATGTGGAAAAGGGGACAGGCCACCTTGGGAGGAATATAGGGATGTCGTTAGAGTATGCAGGGATGCAACAAGGAAGGCTAAGGCCCATTTGGAATCGAATCTGGCAAGGGATGTCAAGGACAAGAAGGGCTTTTTCAAATACATCAGTAGCAAGAGAAACACTAGGGAAAACATGGGCCTGCTGCTGAATGGCGTGGGTGCCCTGCTGACGAAGGATAGAGAGAAGGCAGAGTTGCTGAATACCTTCTTTGCTTCAGTCTTTACTGCTAAAGCCAGCCCTTGGGAATTGCAGACCCTGGGGACAAGAGAGAGAGTCTGGAGAAAGGAAGACTCTCCCTCGGTTGAGGGGGATCGGGTTAGAGATCATCTGGGCAAATGTGACATCCACAAATCCATGGGCCCCGATGTGATGCACCCACGAGTGCTGAGGGAGCTGGCGGATGTTATTGCTAGGCCACTCTCCATCATCTCTGAAAGGCCACAAAGAACAGGAGAGGTGCCTGAAGACTGGAAGAATGGCAGTGTCACCCCAGTCTTCCAAAAGGGCAAGAAGGAGGAGCCAGGATCCTACAGGCCTGTCAGCCTCCCCTCCATGCCTAGAAAGGTGATGGAACAGCTCATCCTGGAAGTCCTCACTAAGCATGTGGAGGACAAGAAGGTGATCAGGAGTAATCAGCATGATTTCTCTTTCGTGAATCCATGCTTGACCAAGCTCATAGCCTTCTATAATGGAATGACTGGCTGGGTAGGTGAGGGCAGAGCAGTGGCTGTTGTCTCCCTGGACTTCAGCAAGGCTTTGGACACTGTCTCCCATCACATCCGCATAGGGAAACTCAGGAAGTGTGGGTTGGATGAGCGGACGGTGAGGTGGATTGAGAACTGGCTGGATGGCCGAGCTCAGAGGGTTGTGGTCGGTGGTGCAGAGTCTAGTTGGAGGCCTGTAGCTAGCGGTGTCCCCCAGGGGTCAGTCCTGGGTCCAGTCTTGTTCAACGTATTCATCGATGACCTGTATGAAGGGACAGAGTGCACCCTCAGCAAGTTTGCTGATGATACTAAACTGGGAGGAGTGGCTGACACACCAGAGGGCCGTGCTGCCATTCTGAGGGACCTGGACAGGCTGGGGAGTTGGGCAGACAGGAACCTCATGGAGTTCTACATAGGCAAGTGCAGGGTCCTGCACCTAGGGAGGAAGAACCCCATGCAGCAGTACAGGCTGGGGGTTGACCTGCTGGAAAGCAGCTCTGCAGAGAAGGACCTGGGAGTGCTGGTGGACAACAAGTTAAACATGAGCCAGCACTGTGCCCTTGTGGCCAAGAAGGCCAATGGTGTCCTGGGGTGCATTAGGCAGAGTGTTGCCAGCAGGTGGAGGGAGGTGATCCTGCCCCTCTCCTCAGCCCTGGTGAGGCCACATCTGGAGTACTGTGTCCAGTTCTGGGCTCCCCAGTACAAGAGAGACATGGCACTCCTGGAGAGAGTCCAGCGGAGGGCTACAAAGATGATGAGGGGACTGGAGCATCTCTCCTCTGAAGAAAGGCTGCGAGAGCTGGGCCTGTGTAGCCTGGAGAAGAGAAGACTGAGAAGGGATCTGATCAGTGTGTACAAGCATCTGAAGGGGGAGTGTCAAGAGGATGGGGCCAGTCTCTTCTCCGTGGTGCCCAGCGACAGGACAAGAGGCAGCGGGCACAAACTGAACCACAGGAAGTTCCACCTAAACCTGAGGAAAAACTTCTTCACTGTGAGGGTGACAGAGCATTGGAACAGGTTGCCCAGAGAGGTGGTGGAGTCTCCTTCCCTGGAGGTATTCAAAACCCACCTGGACGCGATCCTGGGAAATATGCTCTAGAGGGAAATATGCTTGAGCAGGGAGGTTGGACAAGGTGATCTCCAGAGGTCCCTTCTAACCTAAACCATTCTGCGATTCTGTGAAGGAAAATAATATTTTTATAAATGAATGGCTATAATAATTTAGCTAATTATAACTTGGAGAGTTGTAGTGCATTTATTCCTCTCCTGAAGTTCTTCTCCTTTGCCTGCTGGTAAGATGTTGATTACTTAAGTGTTTTCTGGGTACAATTACCAACTGCTTGTAAACACTACTGTGTAATTACACTTTTAGGTGTTCTAAGCATGTTCCTGTTATTCTTAACATGTTGCTATTCCACTGAGGTCAATGAGAAAACTGCAATTTGTGCCCTACCACTGTTTTCCGGTATAGGTTCATCAGTAGAAAATTTGATGTTTTTAAGGCATTCTTAGTAGTTACTCATTATATAATAGTTTCTCTTGTATTACTTGTATACATCAAACCTCTGTGCTTTAATGATCTTTCATCCTAAATATGCCTGATGCTGTGTAGAAAGTGGGTAACTTACCTGAAATAAACTTTGCATTTTTCTCAGGCCAGATATTTGCTATCTGCAATATACAGGAGGGACAGGATATTTAAATACCTTTGTAATACTTTGCCTCACTTCCTGCTGAAGTGGTCCCCAGTATTTGTGTTGTACAACCATCTAGCTTAAATCACAGCCTGATTTATGTTATATAAGTATGCTTTAACTTCTGTTTTTTCTTTCATCATTTTCCAGGAACTTATCTGATGACATGCATCCATAGTGTTAGGCATATTACAATGGCTGATCACAAAACACTTAAGGGATACCTGCAGAATAGGTGGGAATTCTTCCCTCGTGTGTATGTGGGAGAAGTTTTCTCTTGCACTGCTTGCCCAGCATGAATGTACTGTTGCTGTTTTGTAGGTCATAACCTGTGGGTGAAAATGTGATCTGTCTTCCTTAGTCGATAGTTCCTGCAGAATGCATGATTTGCTTCAGGCTTGATTATTACAGAATGTCTTCTTGTGCAATAAAGAATGAACTTTAGAAGAAAAAAAGAAAAAATAATAAGGCAATCAATGGTAAAAATAGTTTGCTATTGAGAAAGGTAGTCTCTTTGATAAAGCAATGCCTTTAAGTTTTGTTTTCTTGGTGATACTTATTTGCAAATCGCTAGGTTTTGAGCTTTATTTGTAAAGTAAAGGTTACCTGCCTTCAAAGTAAAAATGTTTTGCAGGTGGTGCTTTTGTTCTTGGTATCTTGTCCTTATTCAGCTTTTGGTGGCCATACACCTTCTTGGCAAATGGTGGAATTTGGCTAACAAAAAGACTTGTTTGGCACAAATGACTAAAATACCGAATGAAGTTTCTGATTATATGAATCTTACTGTTCAGTCTGCTTTGCCTCAGCTGCACTTGACTCTCATTCGATATTATGGCTGAGAATTTCACGTGTTTCATTTGGAGTGCCTGATATTTACGGTGGTATATCGTAGCTATACCTTTGCCTCCTTTAGTATGCATCTGTGCACCGCTTCAGAAAATACTTACTGTGGATTATGAAATGCTTCAAGAAATAGCACTCCTAATCTACACAGTGGGTTGTGATGCATGTGGTCTAATACCATCATGCTACTTCCATAGAGCAGATGAATTCACATATTGAAAAACATGTTTTAAAATGTTATTTTCCTCATAATTTGCCATAACTTTTGATAAGTATTGAAAATATGCATGCATTTATTGCACTGAAATGTCAAAAGGCATTATTTGGTCGTATTCTTGCGGTAATAAAACAGAAGGACAATACTAATAATACAGAATTTCGTTTCTTATATTTGTCCCTTTTATTCGCTAGTCTCATTGTTCTAGAAAGTGATACCCTTTGGAAAGTGCCCAGCTTCCATGAGGGGATTAAAATCTGCAGTGGATTTGAAGACATGTAGGTAGTAGTCGTCTTTCAATGAATGTCTATTTGGCAGACCTGGCTTGTTTTAGTTGTTTTAGACAAAGTATTTGCATTTGGTAATGCTTGTGTAATGTAACCTTCCCTCCCTCCTCCTCCCCCCCCCCCCCCCCCCCCCATATTTTTCTGTTGACCCTCTACATGAGAAGAGAAATGATTCACATGAAACATTGGAAAAGTAGTTATTATTGGGATGTTTTAACTGTAAAGTATCTCGACCATATTATTGATGTTTTTACAAAGAAAAAAGTGTGGGACAAGAAATATCTGTACTGAGTTAAACTCCTTGCCTGTATCTGCTCTTCACTTGGATAAGCCTGAGCAGGTTGACTTCTGAAATGGATACCTTGAGCACTGTTTTAGAGAAAACTACACTTGTGATGTTAATGATTAGTTTGGCTGAAGATCACTTATCTGAACTTGTGTTTTCGGTAGGGGTGCAGCAACATAGACTATTGTTTATGTCCAGGCTTTATAAATATTTTTCTTTTGCTTTCTTAGTCCATTTACAGCTTAAGGAAATAGATATTAGGGATGGGAGGAAATCCTTGTCAGATACGGAATTAGAAGTCTGAGGCATATGTGCTGTTTGTTTGTCTTCAATGATAAAGAAAGGACCAGCAGTTTCTTGGAAGATGACTTCCTCCTGAAAATTTCAGCTGGCTGCTGTTATAAACTGCATATGGACTCGGAGGTTAATGGCCTGCAGCGTCTTATCTTATCTGTCTGTGTTCTCCAGTCAATAGGCATTGCCAATACTTGAGATGCACTTTTGAAGTAGAACAGTAAGCGTGCACTTACACAGCTAGGCAGCAGCAGCAACCATCTTTTAGAGGGTCAGGAGTTTCCTGACACTACTACTCTTTCCGAATACTTGATTTATTTACTTATTGAGACAGCTTACCTGTTTTTTCTTCTGCAGACAACATTCTTGACGGCTTTCACCTGGAGAGATTTTTCAGGTCTAGGGTAAAAATTGCTAGTCTATTTGAGTTGAAAGATGCAGACCAGTAGGACATTCTTATAGCATACAACTACCCATGCTAATTTGTTTTGTAATCAAAGTCCTCCATGTCAAATAATCAGAGAGAAATAGAGTAGACTTAATCTATTGGGCTGTAGACCTTCAGAATAGTGCCTACGTGTTTTATCTCTTATTCTTGGAGCACATTATTCATTAATGTTTTTTCTTCTATCCAAAAGAGGCTTTTTATTTTTACTCTTTTTAAAAGAATAATAGGTAAAATGTGAAGGCATCTGTTTTAACACCGTGTTGTCAGGCTCATTTTTTCCTATTTTCAGATTTTATTGCTCCAAGAATAGTTGACCAAGACAAAGATGAATGTAGATAATAAGCCTCCTTTCCTTTTTTAAGATAGAAAGGATTATGAAGGTTTTCATGTCTATGCATTTTCTATGGTGTTAACATTCTGCTTAAAATATTTCATCCATGTAATATGATAAACTTGCATCCATTTGTAATGATCTTGGTTTATTTAAACAAGATAAAGTACACAGCCTTAAATGGTTGATTTGCTTAGTATGCATGGTTGTGGTATGCTTAGCCTAAATAAGAATATTTTCAAGAACTGTCCCTCATGTCAGTCTTGTGAGCTTGAGCACAGTTAAGTAAGCTCAGTCATTTTTACTTTCATTTCAATCTGATGATGGGAGGAACTTGTTAACTCTATGCTCTGAAAAAACAATCAAAAGTAGTGTGTTTTCCAGCTGCTTTTGCCTGAAGGAGAGTTTCTTAACAAAAGCCACGTACTTAGGTTTGAACACGTATCTCTACATGAGCAGGTAAGCAAAGGTATCCAATTTTCCAGAGCAACAAAATACTTGATTACAGGTCTAATGATAGTTTAAAAGGTGTTTTCAGATGTGCTGAAATCAAGGACTTGAAGCAGATGAACTTAATTATCTTTGTGAATATTCACAATCACATTATGTGCTTTAAATGTCACATTTGGAAATAGTGCCTTATTGCTAGTTAATTAACAATAATTACTCAAGGTAGTACTTATGTTTCTGGAATTTCTTACCCACTGTGAAAAATGTGCTGTGCTTTTAGAGGTTTAGTAGTATAAAAACTAGATTTTACTTTAACTCATTCTTAAAGTGTTACTGTTGCTTGGCCTCTGTAGTTTGTACTTCTAGTATTCCTGCATGGAGAATCAGTTATTCTGTTCCTTTTATTGCTACATCTGGGCAATGTTTTTAACATCTGAATTATGGTATATAATTAGAGTTGAACTCCTTTAAAATAATAAGAGAGAAGCAATAGCAAATTAGGTTAGCAGTCTGGAAATTCATCATGAAGTGTTACAAAGCTGTGTTGACACCTGCCTCTAAAGAAATGTGACTTATAACAATAGTAGAAAGGATTTCTCAGTGATAGCTCCTGTGCTGAGTATTTGTCTCTCTAAGAATGGCTCTTCTTGGGAAGAGAAGATTACACAACCCAAGGTAGTCTACACTGCAGCAAAAAAAATACCCCTTGCATCATAGGACATCTTTCATATACGCTGCTCTTCAGCTTCCCTCTTTCACTTTCCTTCTCTGCCTTTCATATAGAAATTCAGTAATTGAATTATGAAAAGATTCCTCTCAACTATTTTCCCTTCTGAAAGACTTTTCTTTACCAACGATAGCCTCCTTGTTTGCAGCTGCACACTTTATAATAATGTTTAGTTTAAATAACGAGCAGCCTCAGTTGGACTCGTGCTTACAAACTGGGTGTTCTCTTTGCCTGTAAATTTCTGCATTACGTGCATGAATGAGAAATTCCATTTGAATCCTGCTAACTTATTAATGTATAACTTAATCCACTGTTTTGTAAAGTATATGAAATGCTTTACAATGAAGTCTTTAATTCATGACAATATTTACAATATATGAAACAAATGACTGAATTCCCAGACATTAATTAAAAAAACTAATTCAGAGAACAGCAAGAGACATTACTAAATTTTAGAGACAGTCTAAAACTATGTATGCTTTGTGCAATGGGAGTAAATATAACTGCAAGTATATGAAAGCATGCAGTGAAGAGATGAATATGGTTTAGGCTGGTACAAAGTGAGAGCAATAAAAAAGGAAAAAAGCCTGAGCAGCAAGAAGCTGGAATGATAACATGAATTAGACTGTGGAAGGGTCTTCAACGTAATGAGTGAAAATAGCAAAATAAAGCACTAAGCACTTTACTAGGGAGAACTTCCCCATAGTAACTTTTCCTGTTGGTCATTTTCCTCCAGTTCATTCTACAGCTATTTTTAATAAAGATGTTAGAGAATGACAGAAGCATTCTAGCTTAAAATGATAATGTTCCCAGTGACCAAAAGTTGTTTCAGTCATGTCTATTACAAATGAATTGAGGCCAAATAACACTTATTGTTAACCTTTGTATACGTTCTAACAATGTATCTGAAGGACTCTTTTATCTAAAGGCCTGAGAGATCTGCTGATGGGTACCAAATCACAGAGCCTAATTATCAAAAAACTTGATTGCAGCCCCTGCAACTGGCTTTGTTTATTTTAGAAATTGTTAATTTTCATGTGCTTAAATGGGAATCAAATACTTCTGCAAGTCTGTTTAAAACTGGTCACTAACCTCCTGAAATTTTGCTGATATGTAGAAGCCTGTAATGCTGTTAAAACTTTTAAAGACTCAAAATATTTACATTAACTTTTAATTTTTGAATTAATAATTCTGGGGATCTACTCTGATAAGGTGAAATGAATGCAGTGAAATACTTCTGACAGTGAAGTAGTATGTTCTTTAAACATGTCCAGCTGCTCTGAGAAACACTGCACCAAATCCTGCTTGAATTTACAAAAGTTGTAGTGCGTAAGACATTTATGTTATAGTGCTAAGGAGTCCAGGACACTGGGGCCTGTGGTGGAAGTGATTATGGGTGTATCGGTGTTTGTACTATATAGATTAATTAAGCCAACTTGGGTGCCAGAAATGGCAGAACAGGACAGTGCAGGGCCTTCCTGAGCTAGTTAGGTCTTCCTGTGGGGTGAGGCTCATGAGTTAGTGGAGCGCATCACTTGTGCCACCGTACTGATCTGATGATAGTGTAGACTTATACTACATGAATGTGAGTAGTAATAGCCCCTGCTTATGCTTTACGGCTCACTAAAATGAAGAGAGTTCATCAGGCTTTAGAAAACAAGTGTGTGGGAGGGAAAGTGGTATCTAATCCTACAAATATTTACTTTGTAACTAGATCAGCAAATGTGTGTGTATATATATAATGTTAAATTTAATTAGGTCCTATGTAAATGCCAGGTAGTGTTTGTAAGTATCAGAATTATGTTCTTATCAACTAGTTGATAACACTGTGATTGGTTTATGGCTTCACTTCGACATCCAGCAGGAGAGCTACCTTTAATCTGGTTCCACATCTCTAGCTTGGAGTGTTATTGGTTCCCAGCTTTGAAGATATGCTCTTACACCAGCTGTAAAAAAAATTGGTAACACTTTCTCCTTAATATGGCAAAAATGCAATCGTTATGCAAGGTTTTTATTTGATTTCTGAACTGTTACTATAGAGTAGTATAGTAGATACTTTGAACTTATGCAATTCTATATATTTATAGACATTTTCATCCATGTTTTTATGATCAGCCTTATTTAAGCTGCAGCGCTTGTTCAAATTCAGAACTACTTATATCTGGAAAACAGCCTTGAAACATTTAGATTAAAGAAAAAAAAATCCTTCTTTAAAGTGCACCTTCTTGTATTTTAAATTACTGTCATTTTTATCATCATGATATGGTAGCCAGGTAGAGTAAATGCACAATCTGTAGGCATGTATCAGCTTTCAAAACTTTTGAAGTGTTTTTTAAATGAATATTGGAACTGTTTAATGGCATGGAATCTAGTAGCAAAGCTAATAAACAGCCACTTGATGTATTAATGAAGAAAAAAAGGCTATTTATGGAAATCTTTTGGAGACTGTGAAAGAAATTGCTATCTGTGCCCTCAAGGTTGCTTTTTAGAATCTTTGATTTTTTTTTTTTTTTTTTTTTGAACCTAAAAAATCTAAAGCTATTCTGCTCTGTGGTGGAAAAATATAAACAAACTGCTGCTGTTCAACTTCAGGTTGGTTCTATCACTGCAAGTCCACTTACATTCATATAAAGCAGTACAAAACCATGTCTGCTAACTTGATGTTCATTAGGTTTGCAAATAATAATCTGCCAAAGTCCCTTTAGGGTAAAGGGCTTCATGAAACCATTGTCAGTAACTGACTGTTGGGTTGACTGTGTTAAAGGTTGCTTTTCAAGATTTTGCAGAAGAGAGATTAAATGTTAAAGTACAGAATACAGAGACTCTGTCGAGGAATCTAAATGGTGCTATAGGAACCAAAAGATATTAGAAAGAGTAATATTAAACCTATTTGCAATCTTCTGTTAAGGGGCTGGCATTTAAATGACACACTTGTTTAATGGATTGCGTAGATGTGCAAAGGAGAAATAACAAAAGTTAATCAGTTTTGTTTTATGTAAAGATGTTAATATGTAGATACTTGAATACCCTTAGAAAAAAAGAATGAGCATTCTAATGATGCATGTTGACGTTGTGTAAATTGCTTGGAGAAGAGGAGCTTCTGTAATCACTTCACTTCAAAAGTGAATGTGCTTAAAAAGAAAATAGGATGATGACACAGCCAATGCTATGCATCCGTACTAAAATTACTGTGAATTTGTCAGTTGCCAGCTAACCTGAGATAGTTTGTCTAAAGCTCACTTGGGCTCTACCAAATGGGAAATCAATCCAGAACTGTACCTTTTTCTTTAGCATGCACAAATGTGAGGAGCAAGAATGAATACAGCGGCCTCAGCGTGCTGGATATAAATGTAAAAATGAAATATGAATATTTTTATCTGTAGCATGGGGGAGTCTGGAAGGCAAATTGAGACTTCTGAAAGTCAGTGAGCTGCTTGGCATGTTTATGAATAAGTGCCCCACCAAGTGTGCCAAATGATAGCGATTTCTGTGTTGGGTGAGGAAAGCTGAGTTGGGTCGTATGAGTTTGGAAGGAAATTGTACCAAAAAGAAGTCTCTGATACATTTAAATGAAAGGAATATGCTGTGGGAGTATTTTCATTGTGCGCTGCTGCATAACGAATGGCTGTCTTGCACAGAGCCTGGATTCTCTTTAATTTGAGTCAGCAGATTTTGTCGGAGGCCCTGAATGTCTAGGGAGCCAAAGGTTAACTTTGGGGAACTCCTGAGGCCTTTGTGCCATCTGTCTTGTGTCTCTAAATACTAGAGAGGCTTCTCATAAGTGGCCAGGAAATATGAGTGATTACATTATGGATGCTTGTATCAGCACCAAGCTATTCATTTTGTTAATGCTCTTCAGCTTCTGAGATTTTTTTTCAAAATGAAATTTGTTTTAAAAAAAAAATTACGTCTTCTGTTGATCTCTAAGAGGGAAAGTCAGTGAAGATCTGGAAGGCAGTTTAGTGCTCTGAATTATCTTCTGGAGATCTAATTTATGTAGGAAGTACAGGCTTCCAATTCACACACAGCAAATAAATGTACGTGTTAGATGGTATAACATCCACCATAATATATGTAGCAATATGTTCCAGGGGAGGTAGGAGCCCAGAGGCCTTTCTCACTTTTAGACCACAAGCTTTGTGTATGTTTCCCTCTTAATTACCCCAATTCTTAGCGATACATAAAATCATAATAGCTCAGTAGTGGTACAAACAATTATTTGAAGGTAGGAGGCTCTCCCCCAGAAAAGCAGAAAAGTTTCTCAGTTTGAGTGACCCTGGTGTAACTTGGAATGAGTGGCAGCTCCTATTTTGTACATCCATCCCTCTAAATAACTTATTGCAGAGAAAAATGTTGAAAAGCGCTCAGCTGAAGTTTGTCCCTGTTAGCAGTCACAGGCTATATGTATACTTCAGAGTAACTTAAAAATATCTGGCATAATTTTAAATTAAGTTATCAATGTTAAGAGCTCTGAAAGAGGTGGTGCTGTGGCTGAACTGATGTCCAGTGGTAGCTGCGGTACCTCTGTTACTAGTTTAGTCGTAGCTTCAGTATCGCTTAAATAACATCGGTTTGCCTGTTGTCTTTCTCAAACTGCGTTCTGCACTGGGAAATGAAGAAATCTCTTACTTCAAGACCTTTCTGTAAGAACTTAATCAAACAGTGCTCTTCTAGCCATCTCTTATCTCTTCATCCCTATTCCTAAACTCCTGCAGGATAAGGCCATTTCTGTGGAAACAAGCCAAGCTGTGAATGTTGCTGTGCTGCCAGCTGGCTGTGATATTTCTTCCTCTAAAAGTAAAGATCTTTCTAGCCTGTTCCTTGTGTAATACAATGGTGACTTCAGTAAAATGCTACTACAGGTTGGTGTTGGCAGTCTTGATTTAATTATTTGTATGGCTATTTAAAATGTGGCCAAAATAACATACCTTAAAATCCATTTTAACACGGATCCTACATCTTGATGTGTGTTCTACTTCCACCTTTTGCAGTTTCCAGCGCCTAGATCAGCATAATTCCCAAAGGCTGCAGCTTCCCTGCCCTTCACAGTGAAGAGCAAGTGTTGTGTGATGTGACCGGTAGATGCCACTACTCAAAGGTTCCATGTTTGTGCGTCAAGGTTGGCTGTGTGCTCATACACACACTGGTTACTGCATGCCAGCATGGATTTTCTGTAAGATAAGTAATTGCTCTTCATCTGAGGGAAGAGTGAGGAAATAGTCTGTACAGATTTTCCTTTTTCTATTTCTATGGTGGAACATTTTCCAATCTTGATAGGGGAGAGAACCCTGCTGTTACCTCTATTGCAACTCTACTGCCTTGTATCTCCTCTCCTTTTAAGAACATAGGAGAAGAACTGGGAAAACTTGCACAAACCTTAAACGCTAGCTGTCTGCTAAAATAAAAGGCAAAAGAAATATGAGTGTATTCAGGCACATCTTGATCTCATTACATCAAGAATTTATACTGCAAACTGCTGCAATTATCTAGCAAGTCTTTAAGATGATACATGTAACATAGAAGATTCCAGCAAGTATGCGCTAGTGCGGAAGGCACCATTGCATTTCAAAAGCCTATCAAAAAGCCTAATTTACCTAATGTTTTTAAATGAGCAGTCAAAAAAGGAAATGGTTTCAGGAGAACTTGGTTAATGATGACGTTCTGTCTGCAAGGAAGGAAACTGATGGAACTGGGAAGATTTCCTTCAGCAATATAGAGGGGGGAAAAACATAAAACTAATAAAATAAAAATGAACATGCCAGTTTTCTCTCCAGTATCTTTTATCCTGTAGGGAAACGTTAGTAATAAAAAATGCTATGAACTAACCAATGATTCAGTGTTTTGGGCAGATTTATAACACATATTCTAATCAATGTATGAATTAAAGCCCCAAAAAACCAAGCTGGTTTATCACACCAGTCTACCTGTCCAGGTTGTCTGTATTTTAGATAGATAACACAACTGTACAGCTCTGTGATGGTTCAAAATGCCTATCCTCAATTTTTTATTTTATATCTCCTCTTGCTAAAATAGCAATCAATCCTGTAGAGAAGTGCAGCTGATGTCTAAGAAACACTAGATTGTTTTAATGTGGCCCTTCATTGCCCACTGCCTTGAAAATATTTTTTTAGTAGTAGCTTTACTGCAATTGTCGTAACTTTTTTTTATTTTTTTGGAGGGAGGAGGGGGAAATCTGTGGTACTAGGAATGTTCTATGCTTTAAAGTTTAATTTTAAAAATATCTTTTAAAAGACTGCTTCAAACTTACAAGCCTTCTGCTAAAAAATCATCAAAGATGTTAATTAAAACAATATTGATCCTTCAAAAAGATAAAATAGAAAACTGTTTTCTTGATCTTTAACAGTGGTATTTAAATACTAAGCATGCATAGTTTGTTATGGGATACACTTTCATTTGAAGAAACTAGATTTCTTTGTGTATGTTATTTTATAATACTGTTGTAACTATCAGAACTCGTGATTAATTTTAAGGATATAAGTGATTCTAGTTACTCCCTTTATTATTTAAAGAGTGTGTGTATATATACATATCTAATTTCATAAATATGAAACATTTTAGTTTTATTGACTAGGGAAAAATTCTTAAAAAAGTGTGGAATAATTTCTTCCTATGCTAAGATGTACAGATTCCAAGTCATGTTCCACCCTTCCCTTCAGCCCATAGTTACCATAGTAGAAAATCAACTATTGTTAAAATTGGTAAGACATTCACATTTGTTGAGACACTCAAAGTTTAAGTACCTTTATAACAAATTATAGGCCAAAGCTTGCACAGCAGTAATCATATAATTTAAATAATAATACAATGGTAGTCTAATATGTTCCATTTAATAGGTAGTAATAGTGTTTTAAGCCTGTGATTACTGGATCCTTGGGTGCATGGGTTAGTCTAAGGGTTCTATAAAATTAAGGAAAGCAAGTAACTTGACAGTTGACTTAAGATAGTTGCATATTCTATATCTCCCCTGGGGAATTTTTACTATTTTTCCAAACTAAAACAGATTGAAAACTGCTTTTTTTTTTTCTTTTCTATTTCCACAGAGAAAGAGATGATGTTGTTAAGGAGTGAAAATAATCATGTTCTCTTATAGTACTCTTCTGAAAGTGTATTTAGTTACACCATGCCTAGTTATTGTTTCTCTGAACTTCTCTTATGACTGGTTTCTCTTTCAGACTCTAGCGTTTGCTTCCACCGGAAGATTTTGCCTGATCCATGTTCTGCAACAAGGCACTCATGTTGTGATGTTACAGCTTGATGGTGCTGTATCAACGTGTGGTGAAAGGATGCTGCTTTGTAAGCATCGTGTGTTGCTGTAATGTCACAACATGTTGACGCCCAGGCAGCTCGCGATGACTGACTTGTCTTCTGTCTTTGAAAGTATTTATCAGTCAATTCACTATAGCAGAGCTGCATCGGAATAACTGTCTGATTAGCCTCTTAGGTAGATCTGAAAGAACAAAAACTTTCTACGGATGTGACTTGCTCCAGTTTTGAGTAGCGATCTTTCTGGTAAAGTGAAGCAAAGGTTAGAGAGAATAGAGGCTAAAAGGCAAAGCTATCTTTAATGTTTAAGGATAAAGAATCGGTATGTATTTAATGAGTATAAAAGTCCTTTTGCAGTATTTTTCCATATGCATATTTACATCCATGTCAAGTGGATGTAAATATGTTGTCTAACTATTCTTAAATGTACAGTTGCATACATGCAATATGCATATGAAAGTGCTAATTGTGTAATCAGCAGTGTTTTGTGGTGTCAGAATTAGGGGGGTAACTAATAGTAAATACTATATAATATTGAAAAATCAGGTTATAATCTTTCAAAGTTAATGTAAAGCTTGCTACTTGGAGTTTGTTACCCTCCCTCCACGCACGTGCACAAAGCTTCTGTTGACATTAATGACTTTTGTAAGTGTCAGCACATTTGAAAATTAAACTACTTGAATTTTAATTCTTATATATGCAAGCAGAAGATTAATCTAACATGCTTTAATTAAAATTGCAAACAGAAGAGCCAAATGAGGATGCTGTGGTTATTTTGACTTAAAATACCCTTTTTTGTGATGATTCCTTATTAATCTTTCTGTTTTTAATAGACCTTTTTGTGTTCCTCTTTGTTTAAAAGGATGATATGACTTGTAATGAAGTAGCTTTACTATTGAAGTTAAACACTGTAATGGTCTTTTAATGGTACCTTAATGGGATCTCTGAGGACTTGCACTGAAATAATTTCACCTTTTCCTAATTTTACCTCGTAATGGACTGTAGCAGTACAATTTAAGGTCTCCTTAAATATTTCATTGATTTGTGAAATAAATCAAAATCTAAGCTACCATTCTGTCAAATAGAGGAAGTATTACAGAAACTTTTTGTTGGATTTAGTGTTTTCCGTACTTAAATATTTTGTCTGTCTTGCCATTAATAAGGTACTAGTTGATTTTGTAAGATTTTTGTCAATATCACTGAATAAAAAAGTGTATATTGAATTTATTTGCCTTCCAGCTAGGAATAAGAGAATTTCTCTTGATACTTTGTTTATTTAGTGTGTATATGTATAGATTCCGAAGCTATGTGAAATACAAAAATATTATTCTATATCTAGTGCTTATGTTACTCTTTGCAAGTAATATGAAAGAAGGTTTCTATTCAACTTTGTTATTTTTGGGTAGCCCAGGTGTTGAAATGGAAGTAGCTCATTATAAAGCTGGCATAACTTTAGCTCTGCAGGGACATCTACAGATACATTATAATAAAAATAAAATTTTACAGTGAATTGCTGTGTCATGAAAGCACTCAAATAGAAATGGTATTAACTAATTTGGAAGTTTTTTTTAGCTAGATTTTCATGTGAATGACCTGGCAGGCAAAGATTTTGCCCGGAGCTTGTTCATACTTCAGTAGTTCTGTTTCAGTTCTCACTACACCTTTTCTGGGCAGAGACTGTTAATTTTGGACAAACATCCTTTATAAACAAAAACTAATTCTAATCTATTATTTAAGTTTATGGAGGTGATAGGGCTTATTTCTGAATAGTTATGGCATAGTGGGTTTTTTAACTTATTTTAATCAAGAGCATATGAATTATACTAGTGTTCTTATATTTCTTGTTCCAACAGCTATGCGTGTGTTACTTGTCTAGGTGAAACGCTGCTAAATATAGACAAGAAATGTCTGTATGTGTGCTATCTAAACAGTTCAGAAAGTGAAGGCCTCCCTGTGAGAAGCTGGAGGATTGAACTTATTTGCCCAGATACTTCATGTTATTAGTTGTGGAAGAATATTGAAAACTACCGAAGGGAAATAATGCCTAGTCCTGCCTCCCCATGTCATCTCTCTCTGATTCCAGACGTGGTAACATATAGGAATAGGAATTCAGTAGTTGCAGTACTCTCTTTACACTTATCCGTTTCCAATCAAGGTGGGGGAAAAAGGTTATTTCTAGGTAAGATTGATCTGTTCTGTGAAAAATATAGTGCATATGGTTAAACTTTCGATAAAATGGCAATGTATAACTTAATTTACAAGTTCTGTAATGGAAATTTGCCTGAGATATTAATATCAATTCTGTTCAGTTTCTTACCATTATCTTTTTTGGTTATGTCTTTGTTAAGAATACTAATTTGACTAGCACTGACCAGTCTGTCAGTGACAAATTGACTAGTCTGTCAGTTTTGTGATTTGAAAGATCCCCATGGAGGCTACATTAGTAATGCACAGTTGCAAAAACCCAGGCAACCTATATAAACTTGTTTTCAGTTTTCATTAATTGATTAGACTTTTCTTGTTGTGCTACAAGTTAGTTTTTAGAGTATGGAAATTAATAGGTATATTTATTTCCAAGAGTAGACAACCAATAAGCAAGCTTAGGTCAAGTGTAGTCGTTCTGGTCATTAAAGCTTTAGCAAAAACACTCCGGTGCTGTATGTAAGCAGATGGGCTTGTTGGTTTGTTTACGGAATTCTGTTTTAGTTCTCCTGGTTCTCCCCTTGCCAGCTGAAAATTTAATAGACTAAGACAAAAATAATGAATGTTTTCTTAAAATAATTTTTAAAAATGTTGCCAACTCAAAATATCCTTTTGGTTAAGTTTTTATTTTTCTTTCAATAGCAAAAACAGCTGAATGCAGCTTCATTATCGGCTTGCAGACTTTTGCCTGGGGAGAGCGCTACTGAGTTTCTATGGGAGGTGAAAAATAAAAACATAGCATGACTGGAAATTTATTTCATAGCTATGCTTAGTGTGTTAATAAATATATTTAATAAATATACTATTAAAATATATAATATATTATCATATATCATATTATATATTATATTATAATATATCATAATATATTAATTTATATATTAATAATAAATATATTATTAGCACTGACAGTGTAACAATTTAAATACTCTGAAAATGAATTCTATTCTTATCTCAAGTTCAAAACAGGAAGGCTTGTTTAACAGAACTAAAAATACTAGATTTGAAGCAAAGGATGGAAAAAAAATTGAAAGATCATATATATATACACACATACACACAGGTATACACACACACACACACGCACACACACACACACATATATGCTAGCTCTGCTTTAGGATTTTTATTTTGTGTGCACTTGTCCAAATAAAATTGCTTAATCTCATGCTTAAAAATAACATTCTGGAGAGTCTGCAGCGTGGAAGTTTTCCTTTAACACTGATGATGTCGATGCACTGATAAACATAGCAATCAAAAGGCTCCTTTCCCTACCTCCTGAAATTAAATTTATTGTTTGTACTTTAATTCAGCCTTTGGAGGATTCATCAGTATTAAAGCTTGTTGACATGTATTTATAGCAGTGGTTTTACTGTTTGCAAATCAGTTTTCATGCTACTGGCTAGCTTCTAATATTGCTGCTAACCCAGTTAACAGGTAGGCCACTAGTTGGACAACTTCTGAAATGCTTCTGCATAAATAAAACATCCTACAAAATAAGAGCTATCTTAATATCAATGTAATAGTCTCTTTGCTTGTAAAGAGGAGATTTTCCACCTTATTGATTTGATAAATGTATTTGAAATATTTCAATAGTAAACTTCTTGATGAAAAAAGAAGTGAGACCTTATGCTAGCTGTCTCAGCTAATTAAATTTATTCCACAGTAGTGAGGGGGGGTGCTGTCGTAATAAACTATCAAAATAAAAACTCTTAATCAAATATGAAAGGAAGAAGAAAACTGGCTCTTTTTTACCACAAGATAATCAACTCTTTTGAATTGCATGTCCTGCAAAAAGGAAGCCATTGGAAATCTGTAAGTGCTTGTTCAAATAATAGTGTTGATGTGCACATTTGGCACCGTGTCTCGATAGGAAAATAGATGTCATTTAAAATATGTTTCGTGGAACATTTTTAAGCGTTACTACAGCAAATGATCCAACACATTTGAACATGTGCTAGCTATCTCTAGTTAGCTTTACAGAATTCTACTGAAAAGCTCTTCATTGGGACACTTGGTTTTTACACTTTGAACTGGTATATCCAAAATGGCATAAATCATGTTCTGTGTAACAATCTGAAAATCTATTTACATCCTACTTAGTTGTATCACAGTAAGTTTTATTAGCACTTGCAGTTTACACATTAAGTGAAACTTTAGCTCTTAGTTTTTACAAAGTTAAACTACATGTTTAGACAGTGCAAAGATAATGATCCAGTTAGTACTTTTTTCTGCTTTCATGTAGAATGTTTCGTCTATTTAACAATTACAGTTTTAGAAGTGAGATTTTAATATTTAGCTCACTGTTATGAAGCCACTCTGAAACAAAAATGAAATGTTCTAAATTTTCCTCTAGTTTCTGTAGCAATTTATTCTATATTATATCTATGAATATATTCATTCAAGATCTGATCTGCCCCCCACTCCCCCCACGCAATGGCTTGGAAAGGCTTGGCACACCTACCAATTCTAATGCTTTGGCTATTTCTTGCTTTTAGCTATTTCTTGCTTTTTTTTTTTTCCCCCATGGCTTTCTTCCTGGCTACCCTTCAAGTAATGAGAGTGTACTTGTGCATTTGAGTGGCTCCCTATCCCTACTGCTGCAGATTACAGAGACGATTAGAGAAACCTAGAGGACTTTAGGTCTTGCAGTCCTTTCCCAAAGCTGTGCCTCATGCAAGTGGGGAATTTCAAGAAGGACCGGTAGCAAATATGTTTTTATATCTTTTTTTTTTTCCATGGGACTATTTCTGCCCTCTAGCCCATTGACTTTGGAAGAACCTTTCAAACTACAGTACTGAGCCTGCTTCACAAGCTGGAAAAGACATGCCTCTCTTGTAGCGTGTGGGGCTCTTTTCTCTAGCACGTACTTATTAGGAAAATTTCATAGGTAAGTACTGATATCTCAAGTACTCAAGTACTGATATAAGTACTGATATTTTATTATCTTCCCCTGCCGAAAATACTTTATTTTCAGGGATTGTTTTTCTGAAAGCTTTCAGTCAGAAAATGGAATCTGGAAGCATATAATCCATAACAGATCTCTTCTGTTATATTGTTTAGTTGCTTGTATCGTTTGTGAGCTTTTGATTTTGAAGCTGAGGAGGTCTGGTTTTATTACCCAAAACGCTAGTTGCAGTATTTCGACTATATTCCTAAACTATACAGGAAAGCAAGAAACTTCTCAAAGACCTCTATTTTCAAAATTGTCAGGAACGTGAAAGAGCCACAGAATGAGAACGTGCCTAGGAGAAAACAGAAAAGATGACTTTATTAGAGAACTCTCTAGCGTAATTTTTGTCACTTGGCTGTTTGTACCTGCCGTTTAGGCCCCTTCTGTTAATCCGAGCAGATAACTGTGTAATGCACCATACTTTCTATGATATGAAAGCAATCAGTAGATGAGAAATGGAAAGGCAATGTTATGAATAGTAAAGTCTGAAATGGTAAGGACTAATAGTGAATTGTGAACCAACTTGGCACATTAAAGCCAATTTTAGTAAAATTGGAAAAAAATGCAATTAAAGCGATCGTAATACCTCAATACTGAAAGACATTGAATGAAATCTTCTTTGAAAATGACTGACTAATTTCAAATCTTAAGTCTTGGCTGTTTATTTCTTCAAAATATTGAAGAATTCGTTAATTTGTAACTGTACGTATAGGAGAGGTTATGCAAACAGGAACTAGTCTATCCTCATTACTGTATAGTGGAAAACAGGACTTCAATATCTGGCAAAAAGTATTTTCAGAGTAACAGGCCAAAATATGTGCTTTTACCTTTTTAGCTCAGTGATTAAAATCCCATCACAAGATCAGAACGACTTCAGATTTAATGAGAATTTTGGATTTAACCTAGTAATAACACTGAATGTTTGTAAGGACTGAGAGTTTAAGGCATGCAACAGCACTGAAAACAGTTTCTCCTGGTTAAAAATAATTGAATATAAAGTCTGTCTGTCCTCTAGACAGAAGCATGATAGCATCTAGTCCTGTAAAACTTGGTATGCCTACTAGGGAAGGTATATATTTCAGACTGTGTATGTTTAATGAACTGTTTCTCCCACCCAAGTAATTATTTACATACTTAATGTGTAAGCCATTACTCCATGTAGGATATCAGTCGATTTTAAAGGTTTATATTACTAGGTATTCTTTAAATACCCTGCAGTATTTAAAATACAACTTTCTAAATAATTCTAAGGTGTTTGATATCATTAGAAAAGATCTTACTTTGAGGTTAAAGCTGTATTTGTTATAATAGTGACATTTTAAATTACAGTGTTACAACCTTTAGTTTCAGCTGCAAGCTATTCTTGGATACAAAACCTTTTCCTGGACTCATATTTAGATGCCATTCAGAAAGAATGAGTTTCGGATATTCTTTTGGATAAAATGAGCTCTGAAGATCTATCTCACTTTGCGTTATTTGCAAATTCTGCTCGTTCCTTTGCCTCCATGTCTCCTGTCAATTCTATAGTTTATAAGTTCTTGCACTATGCTAGTCACTACAGTATCACAGAACCTTTCAGGAGGACACAAAGTTATTGATAACAAACAAAAAAATGTTCTTGTTCTTCCTTCCTCTTTGAGAGAAATGTGTGCAGTGAACACATTGGTATGTATGTTTACATTTGTTTTATTTCTTCTTTAATTCATGTTCTTGTTTGGTAGGGAAGGAGTGATCATAAACACTTCATTGAATTGGAATGGAAAGTTTTTAATGGCTTTAATTCCTTAGGGACTTTTTACTATTATCTTGTAATGGCCCTGTAAAAATTTTCTTCTAACGCATAACTCCGCTGGCTATATCATAGCCTAGTTCCATATTCCTTGAAGAGTTACCATTTGCTCTAAACCAGTTGATTAGTGTCTGCTAATTTTTTTTTGTTAGTAATTTAGAGAACGTACTTCCTGGTTCAGGTGTTATGTTGGATGCTCTTTGGGGAAGTGGGATATTTCATCAGCTCTACTAGTTACTTCCATGTAGTCTTTCAGAACTTCATTATAGGCTTGATGTTCAATCCTATTTTGAGCCAGTATATGAGAAAAACAAAGCAAAAAAGATTAGAAAAAATAATTTCCACATAAGTTATTCCTGAAGCACTTGACTCAAGTTTTTTAAAACTAAAACCCTGAAATGCCTTCCATCCTAGAGAATCGGTTAATCTGACATTTGAATGTTTGACAGAGATAGGCAAGCTCGCATATAAAAGACTCATCCCCTTGCAACCCCCCTCCTTTTCTCCTAACGCAGACAGAGAAAGCAGCAGCTCAGAGCAGACGTTCATCTGCAGCTTGTAATGGGAGTAGGCTCGAACTCTCCCTCCAGCTGTGGTTTTTCCTTATTATGATAAAGCAGCAGAAATGTCATTATGCCACACAAGTTGGGAACTACTTGAGAGATGCTCTGACAATGCAGACTTGGTGGCTTCTTTGTGGTGATCCTTTACCCAGGAAAGACGTTTTTCATCCTAAAGAAATACAATGGATTGCCCATTTGTAGGCATAGACAGTTAACAGGCTCTATTGCTTATAGGCTCAGAATAGGTTTTGTAGCTTGCGACAGACACGTTCTGTTTCTGTGGTGTCTTCGTAGCTCCCACTTTTTTATAATTTATTAGTGTGGAAAGTGCATAGCTTGTCCTTTAGTTGTCTTGTTTTCAGTTCTATACACCCATTTTTGTTTCTTGGTATTCAATGGCTTAACTTTACATGACCTTTTACAGGCATGCCTGAATCTCTGTAAGCAATTGCAGAGGAGCTAACCGTAAATAACAAACATTGCCTCTTGCAAACAGCAGCTAAAGCTTCCCTTTTGGTGTGGAAGATGAATAATGAAATTTAAAACTCTTCTTTCTGGGAATGCTTTGCACAGTATCCTCCATGCAGCGGGGTGCATGGTAATATAGCAAAGTTGCACTGAGCTAAATTTCACCAAATCAGAGACTTGAAGGAAAATCCCAGACCACTCATAGGGAACCAAAGCTGGGGCTGAATGCCCCTGCATAAACCTTGCAGAGATCATCACTATGCAGCAATGCAGGATTTGATGTGCTCTGCTGCTGTCTTGTTTGAGTTCTCCTCGGGTTAAGCTGTGAGGCCACAGCAGAAGTAGAACCTATCAGCATTATTTAAAAGCACGTTTGTGGGCTCCAGTGAATTTGCGTTGAACCATCTCTTAAGATGCAAGTGTGTCCTAACTGTTCTGTTCTAAACTGACTGCTTGTATTGGGCATAAACTGTTGGGGTAGAGGCTGTGGGGGTGTGAGGCTTCCTCCCACACAGAAGTCATGAACAGCTCCGTGCTGATTCCAGCTGGCTCTGAAACATGAAGAACAACCCAGTGCATCCCAAAACCTCAGCCAGACAGAGGAGCACCTGGCATCTCTGCTCAAACATATTTGAGAGTGACAGCTGCTAGGGACAGGAGACACGAGAGGAGACGTGGAAGGAGGTGCTTGAGAGACAAGAAGACACACAAAAGGAGATGTGTGAAGAGGTGCGTTTGGAGAACAGGGAAGAGACGCATGGAAGAGGACACACGTGGGAACATGGATGGAGGTGCTGTCTTGGAAGGAGATGCTCCATGCCAGAGGAAGTCCACTTCTGAGGGACAGTGGCCTATGGGTGACCCACACTGGGGCAGGGACAGCCCCGAGGGACTGCAGTCCATGGGTGACCTGTGCTGGGGCAGAGACACTGCTGAGGGACCGCAGGGGACCCATGCTGGGGCAGGGACAGCCCTGAGGGACCGTAGGCCATGGAGGACCCATGCTGGAGCAGAGGAGCGGTAAGAAGGAAGGAGCCAGTGGAGGACAAGAGTAGGAAGCCCGGAACAGCAGAAGGAAACCCTGAGGCGCTGACCCCAACCTCCTGTGCTGCCTGTCGCTTCGCCGAAGGGATCGGGAGGGCATGAATATAACAGTAGCAAGAACAAGGGAAACTGAGGCTAGGAAGGAGGAGAGAGAGCTGTTTGACTGAAGTGGAGCCTGGAGAAAGGTTTCCCTAACTGTTTGTTTAATTGTTGGGGTTTTCTCTCTCTCTCTCTCTCTCTCTCTCTCGCTTTTTTTTTTTTCCCTCAACACCTGAGTCAGTAATTTAACTTATTGCCAATTAACATAAACTTTTAATTAAGTGAGATTCCCTTAGTTGAGACTGTTTTGCCCACAACACTGCCCTAATTCTGGAAGGCGTTCCAGCGCAGCCGTTACCTGCATGAAAAAAGCTGATGGAAAGTGTAACAGTAGAGATAAGTGTGGTATGTAAGGAATTTTGCCGTATGCTTAGTTGGTAGTCTCGTCATTACGAGTAAATCATTTGTTCCGTTTCACAAAATGGAGGGGAGTATTCAGCATTAGGCATGCACTCTTTTCTGCTCATACAGCTTTTTTTTTTAATCAAGTTGGAACTAAGCAGCACTAATGAACTTGCTTTACTTTAGCCTTCATGTGAAAATTGGGTTTTCATACTTAATCACTAAAACATGACAGAAAAAAAAATCTGAAGCATGTACCACCTGTTTTTCCTTTCATCTTGGTTCATTCATTAACTTCCTCCTATTAAAAGCCCTCCAAGACACAATTAACCCTTTTTTAATACTGTGAGACTTGAAATGATCATTAAAACTCATTAAAGAGGCGAAACTTATTTTCAAAGGCACTTTAATATTAAATTTTCCTGATTTCTTTTCTTGTGGTTAGGGTGGAATACTTAGGATACAGCCATCATGGTTACGGTGTTAACTGGCTATTCAAGTAATTAGCAATAATTGCTTGCTTAGCACTGCAGAACCAGAATCTGGTTTTAGATACTTTGAAATAATTTTCTATAATGAATATTGTCTTCTGAGCGTAGGCTATTCTACTAATGATACTGTCAGCAAGTCCTTTTTTTTTTTTTCTAGCAAGAAGAAAATGTAATTGAGGATAAAACACATTACTGAAAGGCTCGGGTGTTTTTTCTCTCCATGTTCTCTTGCATTATGGATTGTGCTGTTACGATAAGAGTGCAAACACTTAAGTTTTCACATTTATTGAATTAGTCTTGTTTTTAATGTCTTCTGAAATGCACAGGCATGCAGTCAATTGTATATTAACACTGACCTCAGTGCTGTTGCACAGGCATAAGTGAAGGCTGAAGTTGGTCTCATTAAAAAAAAAAAAAAAAAAAAAAAAAAGGAAAACAACTATTTTTTGGGTTCTATCAGTTGCCCAGCCTACTGCAGGCATTATATAAGCAATAGTCTTAGAGTTTAGTTGTTGGTTAGGATAGAGAAAACTCAGAAAAGGCTTCCAAGCTTATAAGCAGTGTTATTTAAAAAACACGTGTTTTTTGCGAGATGGAAGTGGTAGTGACTAATCGCTAAGAGTTTTAGAAATGCAGTGGTGACTTTAAAGCAGCGAACTGCCTAGGTTTTTGGTTTATGGCTGCAAATGCCTTAAAACTGTCATGAAACACCATTAAACTGTTAACTTACTTGTACTGCTAATATTAGCAGTGCAAAAGTGGGGTGTACCAGTATGATTGTAGTATTCAGTATAAATTTTATTAGGCACACTCAGTTAGCAGATGTACTAGTGTATCATACAATCATAAGATATTTTATAATTAGCTTTTATATTAACAGGGGGAATAATTTTGATAGCTTATTACCTCACAAAAATGAGCATAGTGGATCTTTACGTGGGTCGTTTGTTGCTTAACTTCTAACTTTGTCTTAAAGCTGTGACTAAAATTGCCCTGCGACAGAATGTGCTTTTGATTATTCTGAACCACATTTGATAACTGAAATTGTCATTAAAACTAGTTGTTCCATTTTCTAAAACATTATTTTGAAAACAGTTGCGTTTTTTTCTTTAAAACAGTGGCCTATTTGGACTATTTGTGTTCTGAAAGCACTAGTTCTTATGTTCTTATCTCCTTATTTTACTTAAAAATTTTATATAATCAGTAGAATGGGATTTTCAGGAGTGCTCGGTATTGGCCCAACTCTATCCAACAGAAGCTAGAAAAACAGAGGACTTAGGCTGATCCTTACAAATCTGCCTGTAGCTGCATGATGATATTCTTGTCCACCTCCTCAGTGAAGTTAAGGAGGTTTAAAATCGTATTTAAAATTCTAAGCTGCAAAAGTGAAAAATATGATAATGTCCTATATAGAGAGACAGCCTGATAATAGCCTATAAAAGGGCAGATCTTAAAGCTGCAGTCTGCTAGACTTCCTTTTATTCTATGGAAAGCAAAATCTGATAGAGGCAAAAATTTTGAAAGAAAAGCGTTAACGAGAAAGTGTATTCAGCTGTATCCATACCCAGAGGTAGGAGGGAAATATAAATGGGAAATAGAACGTGTATTGCATTGAGAACAACTTAGACAATTCAAGAAACAATACAAGTCGTATGAAAATGTATTACTACTAATTTCTCCCTCATTAATAAAATACCTTAATTCTAATGCACCGTGCAACTATTCAAACCCATATTTACAGCTTAGCACATATGAATTTGGAATGCAAAGTTATCTCAGCTAAAATGATTTGCTAAAATTACTTTTCAGTATATTAGAAACAAATAATGTGCCTTCTCATGATAACATTATTCTTATTCTTCTTGTTAAGGTGTGGGATGCTGTAGATGCAGGCTGCTGTTTAAAAACATACTCCTGTCACTACGGCGCCGTTCGAGCTGCCAAGTGGTCGTCTTGTGGAAGAAGAATTCTCAGTGGGGGCTTTGATTCCGTGGTTCATTTAACAGATGTTGAAACAGGTAAAGATCTTATAGGTGTACATTTTAGCCCTATTTGTTACGTTTTTTTGAGTCCAGCTAACTTTTTAAATCTTATTCTTTCTTCTGAAAATAAAGGTAAACTCTCCACAGATCACAGTTAGAATTCTTGAAATACGTCCTCACTAAAAAATAACATGACAATTTAGAATAGCTTAAGGTATTTAAGAAATCCAGGCTATCTTTACCTTCATGAACACATGTAAGCTTTGGGTATCTGGCATAGAAGAACCATGTACTGTTACCATGACAAGACATTGATTTTATCAGACTTTGTCTTTTATTTTCAGTCTCACTGCAGCAATCTTCTCATTTATATTTTCAGGTAAATTCTACTAATGCGAATGAATTTAAATTTGAATATAATGCTCACAAATTATAAACAGAATGGTTACTCTCATTAATGAAACTTATAACAGTAGGATATGTTTTTTGTGCCCAAGCTGTTTGAATAGACTCATACATCAGTGTATGAATGGAAAAATCTTATTTTATAAAATTCTAGAACAAATTCCAAAGATATAGAACTCCATTCTTATATTTTAATTCTGAAAATATCTTTAAATTAACTATCCAGTAACAGTAACAGAATAACAGTCCCTTTTGGATTAGGTTGCTTTTAGTGTTTCATTTGCTAGTCTAGTGTTTCAGATAATGGCAGTAGTATCTGTAAAAAGTTATGTTTACCAAGTTTAAAAACAGATAACCTTATAAATGATTCTTTCTTTACTGACTTAAGCATTAACTAGTATTCCGAACTTAGATATTCTGTATGTGTAAGGGCAAAATGAGTACTTACAAATCTTGAGAGTACTAGATGTACGTTATTGCTTTATTTGAAGGGCAGAGGATTCCTTGACGCTTCTGTGAGTTGTGGTTGTAATGTTGATGTTTGGACCAGACTTAATGTTACAAACCTGATTTGGAAAAATGTGACATGAATGATAGAAATTTTATTCTAATTTCATACACATTCAGCTCAGTTTCTACTTTTTTCCCTTGTTGTAAAGTTGCTCTGTTTTTCATACAAGTCGTTCAGTTCTTCCAGAGAAACAGAGCAAGCAGTTTGCCTCTGGAATCCAAATCAAGCTGGTATGAGAAGCCTCATTGCTATGTGAAAAAACTCTAAGGCAGCTATAAGGTTTTGATTTACATTAGTTCACAGAATCATTCATTTCTCCTCACTCTTCATCAGCGCTGAGAAGATTTCTTCTTTGATTGACTTCAGATAGATATTAGAGCTGTTCCTTCACAAAGGAGACTTTTTATGGGACTTGGCCTTAATTACTTTTCCTTGCTAGACTGAACTAACTATCACTATGTTTAAATGCAGTAAGTGCACGCCGACAGGGCTTTATAAACAGTAATACTGTCTTCAGTGAGTACTTTTGCTCTGCACTCGTCTCTTGCTCTCGTTCTGGTTCAAAATTTTTTCTAGACGTGTTTACTGAACTCTAATCTTTCTTGTCCTTGTTTTCGGTGTAGTTTTTATGTTACTTCTGTGTTATAAAAATTATTGCATCTTCTTTATCAAAACAAACCTAATAGTCTGAAGAGAATTACTTTTGAAAGTTTCAGAATGGTTGCAAGTACAACTTAGTACATGGAGCATTGTTTAACTGTTCACTTCTTTTTTTTGTTATTGTTTTGAGTTGTTTTTCTGTTAGGAACATAGCTGCTGCCTTATTAAATCCAAATTGTAGTCTAGCTAATTGTTTGTTCTGCATCTAATAACAGCTAGTTACAAGATTCTTCAAAGGAAAGTGCAAGCTTTGTTGTAACAAACAGTGCTAGAATAATTCTCCGTGAAATTTTGCTCCTAAGAATGGACTTAAGTTTGAGTATCCCTCTTCCTAAGACTTTTGCTTTGTCTTGGGTGACTCTTTTTAAACTCTTTATGGTTTGAATAATATCAGAGGAGAATGCTGAAATCTCGTCATTAATCAGCAAAAATAATTTGGTGTATTTTTTCAGTCTTATCTGAACTTAGTGGCAGAGAAATCCTGATGCAAAGGTAGAAGACATATCCATGAAAGCCTAATCTGCAATTTTATACCATCAAACCTTTTTCCCTTGTCCTGATAATTAATGAAAGTTCTGGATGGCCAGAGATGGAAGATACTGCAAGGTGGAAAAATTGGCTGACAGGAACCTTATGAGGTTCATCAAGGGCAAGTGTAAAGTCCTGCATCTGGGATGGAATAAACTTGTGCAACAGGACAGGCTGAAGGCAAACTAGCTAGAAAGCAGCTTTGCAGAAAAATATTTGAAGGTCCCAGTGTTAAATATGAATCAGCAGTGTGCCCTTGCAGCAGAGAAGGCCAACTGCATCCTGGTCTGTATTAGCGAGTGCGTTGCCAGCATACAGAGAAGATAAAACCAGGATCTTCTCACAGATGCACAGTGAAAGGATGAGAGGCAGCAGACACAGGTCTGAACACGGGAAACTTTGACTCAGCTTCAGGGTGGTCGAACACTGAAATAGGCTGTCCAGAGAGACTGTGGAGCTGCAACACTTGCAGATGTTCAGAACTCAATTGGACAGGTCCCTGAGTAACCTGCTGTAACTGGGCCTGCTTTGGGGTAGGGAACTGGACTACATGACCTCATACAGGTTGGAAGGGACCTCCAGATTCTTTGATGCTGCGGTGAAGAACACGGAAAGAAAAGAATTCAAACGATTGAAGTACAAGCAGTTAACTTGCCCTGGTTTGGTGAGTTTCAGAATACATGCTATTATTCAAGTTGTTTTTTTTTTTTTTAACTCATTTTTTTTCTAGATGTCATCCATTATCCTTGCATCAAGCTCTACACAAATATGGCTTCCTTGGAAAGCTGTTATTATACATTTTCTGCAGAGTATGTGTCTGATCCAAAATATTCATAAATGGTTTAAGGAGCTGGAAGCTGTTTGTATGAGTATTTCTGTGGGTATAGCTAGCGTGGTGCAAATGCAGTACTGTAACATGGGATTTCATAGATGTCTCTAGATCCAAAAAATTCAACTGAGCTGCCTTTTTTACTGTTTCCCTATCTTTTGTCACCTATCTTTTTTCACCTTTGTCACCTTTTTAAAAAAATCTGCAAAACTTAAAATGGTTATATAAACAGCGGTAACATATCATATTTTGTCAGACATATTTCAGTCAGCAGATTACATTCAAGTCTAATGAGCTTAAGCAGTGTAATTTTCAATACAGTAAAGTGTAAAAGACAACAAAAATGCCCATTCTGTGTAACATTGCAGAGACTGCTGATTACTGTTTTTTATTGTCCTATTTCGTGTGTGTGTTTTTGCATTATAAAAATACAGCTCTTAGCAGTATTAATATCACAGCTGTGAAACCCTTCAGTCAAATGTGAACCAGGGAGGCTCTGTGGTTGTAGTCATCTCTGTTAACGCTACATACTCTCGATCATTTTCTAGTAGTAGTAGTTCAGGTAGTTTGTTGTTTACAGAGTAATGGTAGCGCTATATTCTGTGACAGCTTGGAGCATTTTATTCCAAGAAAACTTTCTTTTGAAACAATTTTAGATCAAGTACACTTGACCTTTAACCTTCTGTTATTTCCAGATATAATGGAGATGCTCTCCCCGCTTTGGAAAGGCTATTTTGCATTTTTAAAATTTTATTTATTACTATTTTATTTTTGGAATGTGTTTTATACATCAGTGGATTCTTCATTAGTCGCAAATGAATCACTATAATAGCATATGCAGAACATTGACTGGGAGAATATTTGCATATTATAGGTATTTTTCATTTCTTTAATGTTCTGATAGAGGGAGTGTTCCAAGAAATCCTGGAGCACTTCCGAAGCTGCTGAATGCTGCAGTTGTGTTTCACGTCATGGACTGAGCTTGACTTCGACTGTAACTTCTTCAGACTTACAGTGAGGAATTTAATACTGTGGCCAGGCTACTGAAATTAAGCTGTTGGCTTTAAAGGAAAGGTCAGATGATATATAACATGGCCACTTGAAGCTAGGTGTTTTTATTTTATTTTATTTTAAATTATTTTGATCTTAAATGAGCCTTTTGCATCTCTAAGAGCCTGAATTTTGCTTTCTTTATTTTCTTGTTTATATCCTAACAAACACACCGTTATTATCATTAGTGTAATTGTATTCATTCAAGTAGAAGTTTTTGTGCTCATACATAATAATCATCTCAGGAGAGTTGTGACTTTCTTCTCTTATTCCCCTCCCTGCCAAGGTATTATCTGACACTTTAGAAAAAGAGTAGATTGAGGTGTTTTTTGTTTTTTTTTTTTTCTTTTGCATGCACATAGGTGTCTTTAAGATGAGGTCACAAGGTTCCTAGTAATAGAGGTTTATTTAGGTGTCACTGGCCAAAAAAAATTCTTTTAGCAGTCTTAAATAACATGCTGAACGTAGTTCAATGGTCAAATTCCATTAGATGGGAGGTAACAGCATTTTGTTACTTTTTATATTCTCAGATGTAAAGTCCTTGCAATAAGAAGAGAGAAAGATACTTATTTTGGGGATGTTCTTGAGAGTAAAAGTTGAAATGATTTTAATATTTCAAGCGACTCTGCTAGAGGGAGACTTGTGTCTATGGTGGAGGAAAAAAAATTAGGAAATGCATGTAGTAAGTGTAAGTTCAGTTCTTGGAAAAATAATCAAACAATTTGTAAGCACAGCAAGATTTAAAAAAAAGAGAAGTAACAGCCAACATCAATTTGTTAAGAACAAATCCTGTCTGATCAATCTAATTTTCTTTGCTCACTGTTGCGCATGAGAGAGCAGCAGACATCATAGATTGTGACTGTAATGAGTTTTTTTTTCATAGTCTTATGCCTTTTTGTAAACAAAGTAGGGAAATATGGTCTACTCTGCAAGATGAGTGCTGAAGTAGTTAAAAACTATTCATAGTATTTATCAGGAGTTTACTCACATGCCGTTATAGGTTTTAGACTTCACTTTTCTTTACAGCTTAGTGTAAGGAAGTGGATGTTTTTGGATTACTTGGTGTGTGAACCTGAGGACCGCTAAACACAGTTGCAAAAGCATCCTGTGCTCAATAACTGTGTTGATGTTCTGTGGAAAAAAACACAATGTTAAATAGCCTTTAAAATATCTGATTTCATAGTTGAGCAGTTTCACAGTAGGCTGCAGCATAAAACAAGCAGAAACATATGTTCAAGGTCTCTTTAAAGAATTTTTTCACACTGTGTATGTTACTGATGGGCCTTTAATGAATGAAGAAATGAATTAAAGCACTTTAGGATTATGAAACACATTGTAAAGATGTAGTAGATATTGTTATCAAAATTGTGAAAATTAAAGATTGGAAAAAACATTTGCTTTCTGCTTTGGAAAAACAACCTCTCACACAGGAAAATGATCTGTGGTATGGATTTTTCCTCAATTAGCTAAATAGGATTTTCAGAGAACATAATTTTCTACAGCCTGTGAGTTGACTGCATCTTTACTATGCCACCTCTAGGAAGTAAAATACAATAAATGTATATACAGTAAATGTACAAGCTTATTCAGTGAAATTTGTTGTAGTGTATTATGGATAAGGGAGTCTTCAGCTAAAAAAAGACATCTCTTCCAATATATAAAATCAGACCCCCAAAGGCTGCATATGCATTTCATATTAATAAGCTTAATAATTGTAAACAAAAGAATACATACGACAGAGAATGATAGAAACATGGAGCAGGATCTTGAGAAAACATTGAAATTGGATTTCCTACACTGTGGGGCTAGGTCCCATCATAGTACAGTTAGAGGTGCAGTGTGAAAAGCAGCAAATTCTGTACATAGTGGGTAAAACACACTAAATTAAATTAGGATAAAAAAAACCTGCTAATAGTTGAAATCGCTATTTCACAATATTGAATTGCACAAACTATTCTGCTGCGCATCATCTTCCAAAATCATCTGATCCATTCCTCAGATGAGTATATGTAGTAAGTTATTGAGGTTCTGAAAAATTTTCAGTGATGAACATTTCATAACTGTATAGAGAATGCACCTCAGCTGTTTAGCCCTGCAGTTTTAATACCTAAAAGGGAAGGATTTAAGAAATGTACTTATGTACCTGTTAGGAAAGACCATTTCACTTTTGATTATAGCAGAGAATTTGATTCAGGCGTGTTTATATGACAAGCAGTCTGGTTTAGATTCCGTATATTGTATAATTTTAGTTCTAGTAAAAGGAGAGTTTCATTGGCATACTATTGTGATTCTCCCCTTCTGAGTATTTTATCTACTGCTTCTTTGCTCCCATATTTTTATTTTCTACATTCCAATCTTTTTCTTATTTTCTGTGACATGGCAGCGAAATGAAATTTATGTGTATACCTAACAATGCCAAAGTCTTCAGAAGAGTATTTGCTGATCTTCCAAAAACAGAGGTTAAATTGAGTTTCATTTTGGGGACAGAGGGAATAAGAACAGAGGGGTTGATTTTAAAGTATTAATCAAAGAACCTGAGTTTTTAAGATTAATGCATCATGATTGTTCCTCACACCAGTCAAATACCTAGCATGGTTAATATCCACATCAGACAGTAAGGTACTGGCTTAGCATAGGAAAGAAAGCAGGTTAAAAAGTATACAGGTAAATTAGATGCTCTAGTTGTTTGCATAAATTTTATTTCTAAATATCAGACGACTGCCTGTAATGATCTCAGTGCCATTAGTGACTTTCACAGAGAGCTTTTGGATAAATAACAGACTCTAGAAGACAAGAAAAGGGCAAACACATCTTTAAAACATGGGGAGATAGGGTAAGGAATTAGAATTTAGGTTCTGGAAAAGTACTGAGCGAATGATCAAATTATTTGGAAGTAGAGGATGAGATGGGGAAAATGGAATTAATAACAAATTATGTCAAATCAAGTTTATTTCTCTCTGTGGAATAGTAACAGATCTTGTAGTTAGTAGAGGACATACATCTTGAATTTAGTGCTTGTCTTTTTTGGTCACGTCTTATGTGACTTTCTCATGCCTTAGGCTAAGGAAAGTGTTTATTCAGAGTAGTTGCTGGGAGCACAGTGGGAGGAAAATGTATGCACTGAGGGGAAAAAAACAATGTCTTGCTGTGCAGGTGAACAGAGATCTCAGTAAAGTCAGCTAACCAATTGATGCGTATCAAAAGATTACAAGATGAGTTTTACTGGATCACTTATGTGTATATCTAATGTCATTTGGGCAGTAAACTTTATGGAGATTTGTGACTGCTTAATCTGATGTTGTATGTCCTTTATGAAGCCATTTGACAGCATTAGTACAGGTAGGCTGCAGTGCAGTAAAGGCATCTTGGTTGTACTCCTGGAGTTTTTGTTATACGAGGTACTGGTAGGAACTAAGTTCCTTTGAAACAAGACGCTATTAAACTAGCGAGAGAGTCTCCATATGGAAGTTCAGTATTTTCTCAAGTGCTCTGGATGACAGAGCAAGATTTGTGTATGTGCAAATGAGGCCTGATAGTGGCATAAACGCGAGCGATCTCTTCTTGCTCCTGATGATTCTAATACTTTCTTCCTTCACTTTCCCCATCTCCTCCCAGTCATCAAGATGCTAAAAGCTCCTATGAAGAGAGAGAGAGTCACCGTTGTGTATAGTGATTCTGTATAGTCAGACTCTGTATAGTCAGGCCCTTGTGTATAGGGCCTCTGCTGCCCTTGTTACTTCTCGTTCCTCTTTTTGGGAGGAGGAACTTCATGAACTAAATTAAGTGTTTCCTTCAGTATTGAAAGAGGCTCTGTAGATCTTACATGGGTCATTGGGGACAATCCATAAAAAGCTGCAAAAGTCTATGTCCGTGTAGAATGGCAGTTCCACCCCCCTACACGCTCTACACTTCCTGCAGTCTATTTTCCCCTGCCCCTACTAGCTCAAAGAGAACACACATGATGAAGTAAAATCTTCTTTTTTTTTTTCTCCTTTAAAATGGATAAATACAAGTCTTTGACAAGTCTTGACTGTGTAAGTTGAGTTCAGCAGATGGGGAAAATGGAACTGATAATGAAACCAATTAATTTGGTTACAAATCATGAAATTAACATGGAAAATATATATGAGAGGTTTTTGATACTGTTCACCTAAGGGTAAGCATTTACACTCGTCACTAACTTTTTTTAGCACAAAGTATTTCTGGATGTTTAAAAAAACTTGTCTTAAGGCAACTCCCATTTGCTGAAAATTTAGATTGATGAATATTTTAAGAAGCCCTTGTCATAGTATTTTAAGTTTTTGACTTCTTCAGCATCTTCTTCACTGTGGCTTATGCAGTCACTTTATTTAATGTAGTTCTTTACACATGATATGTAAAATATAAAATGCAATTGAAATTATGAAGCCAAAAAAAAATATTTTTATCTCCGTCCATGCTGCTATTCCAAAATGATATTTCAGTCAAGGTATATTACTATCATGAATTTGTTAGGATAAAAGCAGTGAACTGTGGAAAAAATCCTATAAGTTAATCTAGCTGAATTCCATTGCCTTTGAAAGTTTTTACAAGCTAACTGATATTAACCACAGGATCCTGCGAAGATTAGTGCACACAATTAGATGTTGAGAACAGTGTAGCCCTGGGAACAGCCATTGCCTTGGTATGATGGTATGTAAATTATTTCCCACTTTGAAGATGAAGTTTCTGCTCTTACTTCACAGAAGTATAAGTAAACAACTCAAAAAAACAGTGGAAATTAGTTTAGGATGTGGGATTTGTATACAGACAGCAGTCGTCTTCTCTAGTTGTAATTTTTATCCTACTGAAAGAAAGCCTGTGGCTTCGCTGTGTAGAAACATTCATCCGTTGGATTCGTAGACTTAGCCCAGCATGTCAACTGAACTGGGACCTCTGTGGAGGTCTCCTCCTTAGTATGCAAATCCCTTCGTTCTCTCACAGGATGTTGTAGAATCCCATGAGCAGGATGAGTTGAATGTAGATGGAAATCAGTGAGTTCAGTCTCATAATTTCGGTAAATCCAAGTAGTCCACGATACTTGATGTGCTAATATAAACATATTCACCTTTGATTGCCTAAGTATTTTTGAAATTGGATTAAAATGAGTAAAATATTTCAGTTTATGCTCAAATTTTCATCTTCGTTTCTCTTTTTGTTTTAGGGAAGCAGATATTTAGCAGCAAAAATGAATTTAGGATCAGCACACTGAAGTTCCACCCTGCAGAGTCAAATATCTTCATTTGTGGAGGGTTCAGCCCAGAAGTTAAAGCTTGGGATATAAGGAATTGTAAGGTAATTAAAATATTATCTTTTTCTTCCCCTTTTTTTTAGTTTATTTAACGTACATTAATTCCAAGGAGCGATGAAGGACCCTTTTAAGGGAAAGGAGGTAAGTTAATTATGCTTGGCAAGTGCTCAGATGTGAGCAGTGAGTCAGGGCTCCACTTGTGGTCATTGCAGAACAAAACACTTTTTAAAAGCCAGTTTTATTTTTTCTAAGTGTTCCATCAGTAAATATTGGGATTAAATGTTTAAAAACTAACATGACCTACAATTTTCTGGCAGAATTTTAAAACTAAAAATAATCTCATACCTTTTTAAAAAAAAAAAAAAAAAAAAAGAAAAAAAATCACCAGGTCACATTCTTGTTGGTATCTTTGACTAATATGTTACTCTGTTTTTTGTGTTGGTGTCATGTATTCAAGTTTTAGCATTTAGGATGTTTCCTAAGTTGGATGTGCTATGCATTAGTAAACTGGTAGATGCAGTGTTTGGCTGAGATGTTATTCTGAAGTGTATTGCATTGGTCGTTGATTGTGTTGCTTTTGTTGACATGAAGCTCTGTAATGTTTCTGAAGCATGAAGAGAAAGACTGCACACAACAAATATCAATTTTTTGCTTCTCTAAATATGGGTAATATTCAGAATGTATTACATTTAGAATATAATGTATTTCAAACTGTAAAAAAAGAAGAAAAGAGCAGATGTGTTAGTCGTAAGCCATATGGTGACTGTAGTTCTTTTAACTTGTGTGTGTTTTGGTCAGGATATGTGTGCGTGTACCTTTTGTGTAGAAGCTTGGAGTAGTTTTACATTCATGAAAGATCACACAGAGGCATGTATGGCCTTTGCTTCTACTCTATCGTGAATCATAAAGGATGGTGTGCTCCCAGCTGTCATTCAGAGTTCAGATGAGACTAGAGCTGTGTTCCCTAAATGTGGAAAGGAAAGGCGAGCTGATGTCCCTGTGCACACAATAGGGCATAGAACAATAGCAACTGTAATCCGAGTAGTTCTTTGATTTCCTCTTGAATTTCTGTTCTTGCAGATCCTACTTATCCTGGTTAGCCATCTATTTGCTCTTGAGGGTGTCTGAACAAAGCTAAGACTGCGTGTCTGAGCTCAGTGTCTGACCTTGATGCGCTAAACAGAATAATAGTGGAGAGATATAGGCAAATATATTTCATATATGAGGACTCTTAACAGGCGAGCTCTGAAGATGTTATGGGAGTCACTTTATTAAGGAACTGCAGTATTCTTATGTAATCAGCAATCTATTTTCTGTGCTGCAATTGCTCCTTTAGATCTGTCACTGGTGTTTGATGAAAGTGTTTAATTCAGTCTGGGTAATGGGATTGTTTGGTGAGTATGTAGGATCTGTAACTTTAGGCGTCCCTCGCTTCGATGAGATCTCAAACGAAAAGCATTTGTGAGTGCACATCTGGAGTGCCAAGTCTGAGACTACTCTAAAACAAATTTATTGTGAGTTTCAGAGATACAGTGCTAACATGAAAAACTGGATAAAAAGTAGAATTAATAGATAGAATTTTTCCCATCTGTCATGCTTTTATGATGGTTAGTTTTCACTGATAAGTATATAAAGAGATACTCAAAACAGTTCCATTAAGGAAGATAATTCTAGTTTTAGACTGTAAAACAATGAATACTTAAGATGAAGAATACCTATGTAACTTTTTAAAAAAGTTGTGATACTTTTTGTGGGAATGTTTTTTCCCTGCCTGCCCCTTCACCAGCACTGCAGTGGTATACAGTACTCTGATATTGTCAGTAAATGATTTTTGTATACCGTCTCTAGAATCAGGAACTGGTGGAACATGGAAGTATATATGACACAGGTGGAAAATAATACCAGTTCATAAGGTGTTCATTGAGTATGATCACAGGTCACCCTGTACATTTACTGTAGAAGAAAAGCTATTTTTCTTTTCTTTTTTTTTTTTTTTGGCTGGGGTGAGAGGAGTGGGAGGGGAGAAAGACTAATGAAAGTCTTTTCTCCTGAACAGCAGGGCCAGTGATTCCATAATGTGCAAATCAGGTAGGGAATATAATTTTTCTTTCTTGAAACTCTCGTAAGAGAAGACCTAGTTGTGTGCAGGAGGTGCAGTCTGTAACTATATACTTAACTGTCCTTTTTAACATAAAGGACCCGTTTGTATGTCATTTATGGTGAACTTCCTTTAAAAAGTATTCCAGGAGATAAATGGGAAAATGGGTATAGATTTTTTGTAAAAATTAGATTCTTGACCATAATGTCAAATTTGAGATATTTGATCCTAGTCAAGAAGATGATGACAGAAGTGGAGGACAGGACATGCTTTCTGAGACTCTCTAACCTGATGCAATAAGCTTTCCCATGAATGATGCTATGAATTAGTGGGCTAAATAACAGATACTACTGCTTGTGCTAAATAAACTGGTTCTGAATCATCTCCTGAGTCTACTGCTCTCCTTTTGTTGATATCTGTGCTAATGCTTGGTATTTTGGTTTTGTCTTGGAATGGTGTTACAGTTGTACCAAGAGAAATGACCTGAAAAGTGCTGTTCTTCTTGGGTCCTGCTTCCTCTTCATGAAATTTCAGTGTTTCAGTATTGCTTTCCCTTGGTACCAGACAAGGTATCAAGCAATACTTTATTCCAAGCAAAGAAGACACTAAACGTGTTCATCACTCGAGGAAAGCAACTCCTTTCCTTGTTAGATTTGTGCCTTGACTCAGCTACAACCAAAATTCTATATTGATTTGTCTGACCTATTTGCTTATGTTTCAGGCCTGTGTAACCATAGCTGCACAAAACAGTTCCTTTGGAACATGAGCAGATTTGGGACAGCATGCGCTTTTAACCTGGAAAGAGGATGCAGAGCAGTGAATGCATCCCATGCTGTAACTGCCAAATATTGATAGCCGGTTTAGCTTGCTGCACCACAAAAGATGCCTCCTGCAGAAATGTGTGCTTGTCCTTGCTACAAGACTGGAGTATGTTGATTGACAAGGGGCAGTTTGATAGCCTTGGGATAGCCTTCTCAGATAAACTGGTTTTGAAAAGCAGAAAAGGGGAAATACCTTCAGATCCCTCACCGATGATCAACATTGCTGGAACAGGGAGAAGGCAAGCAGAGAGGGTGTAGGACGTGGTTTGCATGAGGCGTTATGGCAGTACGGAGCAGGCACGTGAACTGAGAGGGAGATTACAGTAGAAGATGAAGAGATAAGGTGAGTTTAAAATTGGTGAGGTGTTTTAGTTTATAAAAGGCACTGTTATAGGAAGGCACAGGAGCAGGCCAATACTGGTAGATTTTAATAGCTCACCCATTTGTATCTTCTGTAATTCTGATAAAACCTAGCCTTGCTTGATATGATGTTCTGCTATAATTTAATTCTAATATTTTTATGTAAACTACATGTCTAGCAAAATTGCAATGAAGAAAACTGCTCAGTTCTCAGTACTTTACTACTGTGCAGTGGTAAGAAACGAGAGTTATGAATAGAATCACCCTCTTGCAGCGTTGCAGGGGATGGCATAGAAGCTGCAGGTGTGTTTGCATGCAGACCCACTAGCGAACACTTTGGCAACATCCCTAATACATTTCCAGAGGACAAACAGGCACTGTAAAAGCCATTTATGTTTATATAGGCTAATAGAAGTGAAATGTGAATACTTACGCTTTATTAGTTTGACTATACATTCACTGTAAAGCAGCGCTTAGGTTTTCTACTCATTAGAGACTTTATCTTTGAGAGTCAAACAGTATTTTATTGTACCTTATGCTTTGCTGCCCAACTGCCTTTTTTTTTTTTTCCCTCCTCCTCTTTGCTTACTGATCTGAGTATGGTGCCTGTTTTTAATGGATGCAATGAGGTATTTGTCTTTCTATGGGTCATTCTGTGTCCTCATTTTAATATTATTGCCTATGTAGAGGGTACTCAGGATTGTTGTATTATGAAATTTTTCTTTTGGACTCAGAACATTGCTGTTGTTTGATCCCATTTAATGATTTTCTCAATAGGCAGTGCTTTCTGTGGTCAAAATACTGTATATAGCAAAACTTAAACTAGCAGAATAATGCATTTTTATCTCAATAATTGGCCATGTGCTCGTTTTTGTAATGCTGAAGTTCCATCCTTAGGACCTGCCTTAAAGAACTGTTGAATGGTGAAGAATGAAAACGCTGGTTGCTTGTGTAGCTAGTCCTGCAGCACGCTGCTTAGAAAGATTTTGTGCAACTCCATTTCTATAAGCTGATGCTAATGAAAAGATAATGATAGCATTGCATAATATTGCAAAGAAATAATTTACTGTCCAAAAGAATAAATGAATGAATTCATGTGTATTCTGACATGCAGAATAGGAAAGATTTTAGGCTTAGTGAAACACAAAACCAGCCTGTTTCTTTTGTACCAATTCTATACCTGATTTTCTGAGGAAGGTTTTCGAAGGCGTTACCTGCTTTGTTCATTGGGACGCAATTATATTCATGCAGAACTTTGTCAGTCAGAAAACTATCCAATTAAGCAGTGCATTAGGAATATCGGTTTTAATAAGAAGCAGTGTTTAATCAGCTTAGGAAGTGGAAGGTGTAGCTTTAGCCTGGAAATATATACTGATCTTTTTTTCACACATTTGTTAATTTGAAAACCATAGTTTTCTAGTTATTGTGATTGACTTAAGCAACAGGGTATTTTACTGTCTTACCCTAAAAAATTTCCAAAGAGGAGAAATACAGTTTGTGTTGTCCTTTGTTTTTCCTGTCTGAGGTAGCCATATCTCAGCAGATTGTTAGGCACCTAAATTCATGTTCATTTTGAAGTAGTGTTTTGATTTGAAGAACTATTTGTGAATGTTGAAGGTCATAGCTGAGTCGAAAAAGGGGGAAAAATAATCAAACTCTGATTGATTATGGCTCCCTCTTACAGAATTAATACCACGTATGCAGAATAATGTAGTTACATTGCAAACTATCAGCTATACAACGGTTTGATTAGGTGTGAATTATCAATATCTAACGTCTGCTTCTCCCTCCCCAGTTTGGGTATTTCATTAGATTCTTCAGGTATTCCTGTGTTTTCAGCTTATATTATCTTTGTTCAAATGATGCAAACAACTTGTTTTCATTCTGTTCCGTCTTCTACGCTTATGATCATGGTCAAGATTGGATAAAGCGTACTGCCCAATATTTCGAAATTTATCCTGTTGTAATGAGTGCTTTTTGCTCTTAACTGGAATAGCTGGTTGAGGGCTTGTTCTACTTGTTTTCGGTTTTGATGCAAACGTCCTTAACATCTTTCAAGTGCTTTCATCCTAATTCATTACAAGATTTTCCTTGGTATTCTTGCTGATATGAGTTTGCAGTAGCTTTGGTCCTGTTTTGCCTCAAAGTATTATTTCAAGTGATATAACTTGTCATTCAGCTGGGAATGATTGTGTGGGTGAAGTAGTGATTTCCCCATCCCCTACTATCATACTCCTGATGGCCTTTTCAGGCCGTGCAGCATCTTTTGGTAGTATAGTAAGCATCCTAAATAAAGTGCTTGAGTCTTGTTATTCATTTCACATTAAAAACTCAATTTCAGCATTCAATGGTAATTCAATTTCCGAGGTGGTTCTTCAGAACGTATTCCTGTGTTTTAATGGGCTATCCACTTGCACATTTTAAATTTAAATAATTAAGGCAAAATAACCATTATCTATTTCAAATGCATAACTTCAAAAGTATCTGACTCCTCACTTAGGAACTGATGTTAAGTTCTAGGCCTGCGTCGCTGAGAGAATTTTTGGTGGAGATGCAAAGAAAAGCAATAACATCTATCACAGAGGTGGAAGGAATGACTAATAAGAAAAGTGTTGTCCAGCTACACATATATAGTACTTATGTGCAGTGACTGGAAATACGTAAAGATAGGTTTGAGGCAGTCTTTTAGCTATTAAACCCGTGAGAAATGTACAGTAGTCTATTAATCAGAGAAGCGGATATCCGGTCTGTTTTACTTGATTAAAAAAAAAAAATGTTGAAAGCATATTGCTATCCTTTTTCTGTTGAGCAAATAGGCAAAATGATTTCAAATGTAGCACTGGGTATTGCACAAAATGAACGAGAATGGAGGAACAACAAGGAAGTTAAAATCTTCGAGGTAAAGCTAAGCAATATACCTGACAGAGAAATGAATGGATGGAGCAGCTTGTTAACTGCTCAGTAAATCGTAAAGTATACAGGCAACTCAGTATTAGAGACAAGTAATCAAAGCCTGAAAAAATAAATAGAAGAGGCATTTGAATGAATTTAAGGACTTATTATAGTGGTATTTTGTTCTATTTCTGTTAAATCCAGTTTCATCTCTCTGGAGAAGAGATTATTCTGGAGACTTTATATCACTGTATAATGGATTGATTAAATTTATGAAAGATTTGAAGAAAGTGTATACAGACTTTATGAAAAGGCCATAAAAATTTGAAGAGCGCTGCTATGTTAAAAGAAGTGCTGATCTCTGCATTGTTTACCAAAAGGACAGCATCCTATTGAACAGGGTCCCCACAGAGCATTTGGCCTCACAGCTGAACCTGTAAAAGCAGACAGCCCTGTAAAAGGAATCACACAGTAACACTGATGCTTTACGTTAGTCATTTATTTTAGAAGTATTCCCTTTCTCTGCTGAGCTGTGGTCTTAAGATGTCGCACCAGTTGCATTGCACAGTCACTTACTCTTCTGGCTGATCTACATTAGCTTTTTAGACAGGAGGCAATATATATTCCAACCATTTATTCTACCTGAAACTTTAATATTCCTTGAAATACTAGTGGAAAACAAAGGGTTGAGCTTGGATCCTTTAACTCAGCATGAAGGATTTCTTTGTGTTTACTAAAGCAAAATTATTGCAGCTAAACGTGTTAACTTTTTGGTTTTTAAGTCTAGATTCCTAGTCTCATACAGTTGTAATATCAGAACAAAACTACAACTTTAACTGCCTTGTACTGATACTACTTTTAAAGGAACTAAAGTTCCGTATATTGGAAGTGAATTGTCAGATGGAATTGAAAAGATTTATTTGCATGTGTCAACAAGGCGTACATATTGTAAAGCAAGGATGTTATTAGCTCTGCTGAAAAGACATAAAGCACTCAAGAACTCGTGTATGAATGCATTCATTTACATTTTCTAGATGCATCTGTATAACTGTATTCTTAGTTTTTGTAACTTTTACCTTTTATTAACATTCTGCTTTGATTGATGAAACCCTCAACATTTCTTTATCATGTGCACAAAGAAATATGAGGAACTCTAAAGGTAAGGAAGTCAGTAACCATTCTCAGACTCTGGTTAAAATGGAAGAATAATTTATTCCACTGTTTGATGTAGTCTGTGTTTGATCTCTTTTAGGGCTCTCATACAATTTTGTTGATGTGTGTGTTTTTTGTCTTGTAAACCAACAAGGCTCACTGGAGATTTGGAAAGATGTGTGAGCTATAGCTGTTGGAACAGCGTGCCCTGAAACAGTGCCATGCGGTAATCTGGAGAAGAGATGAGTGAAGGAGATCAGGCCATGGCTCTGCTTCTTTCTGATTCTGATCTTTAAGCCATATTAAGTTCTTAGACCCCTCCCCCATGCAACTTCAGTTGGCTTTATGTAGGTATGATAAAATCCTTAATTCTTGCATGGTGCTGAGGTACCAGAGAGATTGTCACGGTACAGTCTGATTCAGCCAGAAAATTTAAAAATGAATAAATAAAAATAACCAGGATTAATGGTGCAAATAACTGTTTATATTTGAGGAGGAGGAAAAAGGGAAAAGTCATCAGGCAGCTGAGGCCCAGTAATCTGACCTGACACAGCCACAGAACAGATTTGAAGGAAGGACTCGTTCACGATGTAGGAATAAATGAAATAAAAGATAAAATTTGAGTTAAGCAAAGGTAGGTTATATAAGACTTACCTTATGAAACTGGTGTCTTACCTTTAAGATTTCTTTGTGGGACTTTGAATAGAGCATTTAGTTAAGCTGCAGAATGCAGGGGCTAACACAGATCTTGTAAAATGAATAAACTAGCTGAAGGGGGGAATCTCAAGAGCATAGAAGAACACGCTTTGCCTGGAAAGAATTTGGGGAAGTGCTTCAAGAATTGGCCCAAATGGAAACAGTATTTAATGTTTTATTTTTGAAAATAGTGTGATGCAAAAAGAGGTGTGCTAATACAATCATCAATTACATAAAAGGAATGGAATATCATACAGGAAAAATAGCTCTGGATTATTAGAATTGGGATGAGTGCAAATGAGTAAAAAGGTCTTGCCTTTTGGGCTCGATAATTTTGGCTAGACACCAGGCAAGTTTCAAAAAAGATGAGTACCAAGACACTCTGTTACACTGATAGGCAAACTTGGGGAAAACTTAGATTGAGAGATTTATACAAAATACCTGTCCCTGAAACTGAGGCCTTATAAGCTTTAGAACAAATTAGAAAAATGGTGGAAGCAGTTATTTTGAACTTCTAAAATTAGACTGGAAATGCACTGCAGAATTGTTATTATTAATAGAAGCAGGGTTAGAGTAACAATAGGTCTTTTTTCATACTGGTATACTATTCTGCATTGAACATAGCTACAATTTTGTAGCTAAGTCAAACAGTCATCTATAGCTGTATGCTTTAAAAAAAAGAGTACTCTTTATATTGTTGATCTGTTTCTCTGTATTTGAGTTTATAAAGAACTAAGCTTAAGTCATTAAAGAATAGTTAAATAAAAGTGGAATGCAAGGGCAGTGCATTTGTTTCCCTGGAAACGTTCTATTGCAATTTTTTAAAGATGAGATGCAGTCATTTTAAGCAGCATGTATTTAGGAGACCTAATGAATTTGTCTCTGGATGGCATATAAATATGAAAAAAGGTTGTAGAAATTGGTGGAATTAGTTGTACTTCTGGTTTCTATAGAGACAGCCAATACATAGTCATGTACTGGTGGTGTTACGATGAACAACGTAATTAAAATAAAATGATTTATGCCATGCTTTAGAATACTGAAGTTATTTTTCTCACACTGTCAGAGACATCCTTACTGAATCTGTTGACAAAAGGTTCAAAGAAATATGGTGCAGGTAGATTTGCACATGCGTCATGGTGTTTGTTTTTAATTTAATTATTAAATCTTAATTTACTATTAACATACAGTGGTCCTTTTTGAGTATGAAAGTACACTTTATGTGGCTGCAAAACACAAAGGGACTGTCCATGTGTGTATATCTGGAAGGTAAATATGGTGGTATTGCAGGATGAGGATTGTAGATCAGTCTGTGCATACAGTCTCCCCAGGAGCAGCCACCCCTGCAAAAGGGAGCATTGAAGTAGGCCAGGAGCAAAACATACCTGCTTCTGGAGCATGGGTGTGCAAGCGTGAAGCTGCTGGGGAACAGTCAATCCTGTTCTGCTCCGTATTTAGACAACGGGCCAAGCAGTCCTTAGGTAAGACAGATTCCACAGGTGGAGTGCAGGCGGGGACTTTATAGGTCCCTGAAGATTGTAATATTTTGTAATTAAGTAAGAACAGCTGTTTTGGGGCAAAAAAAAAAAAAAAAAAAAAAAAAGCAAGGCAAACTTCCTTGGTATGAGTCCCCAGAAAGGATACGCAGGCCCTTCTAAATTACAGTTTTGAGACTGCCTGAGCCGTAGACAGTGTCTCTGTCTTTCACAGCTTTCTGTGAATTTATTTGTTCTTGATTTTTAGCATCTGTGGCATCCTGTAGCAAGGAATTCATCAATTTAAACATGCATTGTGCGAAGAACCATCTCTTCCTGTATGTTTTGAAGCTGCGTTCTGCTAGTTTAGATTCTAAATTCTTATCACAGAAGAAACTGTTCACTTTCTCCATGTCATCTAGACTTATTTATTTCAGATCCTTTCAAATTCCCCTCGATCATCCTCTTTCTTGACCGAAAAGTCCTTAATTACTGTTCCTCATAAAAAAAAAAAAAAAAAAAGTCATTCTGTATCTTTGATGTTCCTTGTCTCTCTTCTACATGTAGATTTCATTTCTGTATCCAATTTGAGATGGGAAGACAATTTTAAATGAAAGTCTGATGAAGTATTTTAATTTTTCCTAATAAGCAGCTGAAACTTTCCGTCACGGGATTCTCGTGCTTTCTCAAGCAATCTGAAAGTGTCTTTAAAAAAATCAGTGTATACCGTGTTGGTAGCTAAAGTCTTCTAGGTCAATACCAGATTAAGCTCAACAGTTTCTTTTTAATCAGTCTCCCCTCCCTTTTAATGATGCTCAGAATGCTTATACAGTCTTGAGCTTGTGTCTCAAAACACTAGCGGTTGCAAACAGAACAAAAAAACTTAATTAAATAGAAAAGCAAAATACTTTTTTCAGTATCATAAAGAAATACAGCAGACTTTATACTATGCTAAAATTGTTTTAAAGAACTCGGCAGTCTAAAAGAACATAAAACCATACCGTTCTTGACCTTTCTATCTATAGTATTATCCTATTTTTTGATTAAAATTGCCATTAAAGCTTTTTAGATGGAGATCAGAAACATAAATTAGATTTGTTACTTGTTCACTTGCTCTTATAAAGTACTTATAAGAGTCTTTTTTGTTGCTCATGAGTATCTAAAAAGCGAAACTACTCATCAACCTCAAACCACGTAGAAAATCTATAGAGATTAGTGTGTGATTGGAATGAATTATCTCAGTCTGTAAAAGCAGATCATTTAAACTGTGATAAATTAGCATTCATTTCTGTTAACACAAGTGCCTTCCACTGCAGTAGAGAAATACTTTATTTTGTGCAAAATAAACTTTTTTTTTTAAGATGGAAGCGAGTTCCAGCAAGTTTCTCAGGCATGTCATGAATTAATTGTCAGAGGTAGAACAAAGCAGGTTTGATTATGAGTACTTTTCAGAGCATGGATGTTGCAATTAGTTATTTTTGAAAGCTATCTTTACAGGGGAATTTAAATATTATGTATACCAAATTTCCAGCTGCTAGTCAGTGTTAATGTATTGTTCTGAGTCAGTTCCTACTATGTGGTCAGATGAGTGAACAGCGTTGTTTTTCTGAGGTGGATGTCGGAGGTATAGAAGAAGCTCTGAAACAGAAAATTATCTTTATAAAATGAGTACAGAAGACTAAGATAAGCAGGGGAAATTGATTATAAGTCTTTATTTAATAACAGAGAAGCAAAACTGTGTACGTATGGATGTGCGCATTTCACAAAGGTTTTTTGGAAGCCTCCGGTAGCTGAAGACCCAAACAGGATGTTTGCATTTGTCAGTTTTCTCTTTAAGATATTAACATATTAAAGAATCACTACCCTGCATCACTGTTTGGGATTTTATTATCTTTTATTGCTGTACGTTGTTCTTTCTCATTTCCAGAAGCTAATTGGCCTTTGCCTGTGCTTCTCTCTCCCTGTTTCCGCACACATTTGTGCTTCTCGGTTGTTTGATCTTCCCAGCTCTCTGGGTTAGAACTGGGCACTTCTGTAAAGGTGCCTGTTGCTAGGTAACCGCCTGCCACAGGTAGGTCTGGCTGGCCGAGCACCCTTCTGCGTTTGTAGCGTTTGGGGTTTTTTTTTCCTTCCTTCTCCCCCCCCCCCCCCCCCCCTTGCATTTAAATTTATTTTCAGTTCTGCTGCAGTTGATACAGCTATCAGGATTTTCTGTGGTTTCCATTTCTCATTCAAGGCACCTGTTATAAACAGGGTGTATATATATATGTTTTTTTACTTCTATAAAATAGCTTAATATTCTACTTTACTAATGAACTATGGGCTTCCTTTTTTTTAAACTCTAAAGAGAGATATGCACGGTAATGTCTCCATAGACAAAGTGGGGGCAATAAATATGCAAATATCACTTTTGGCTTTACAAAGTTGAATTGCTTTCTGTGTTTTGCAGATTACTAGGATGAAAATGACCGGCTAGAGCAGTAACACATTTGTATATTCACTTTCTTAAAAATGCAGGCAAATTGCTGAAAGGTGTGCCAGTTTTTAATTCGGCAGGTTTACCTCTTGTTGACCTCGCTGCAGCGTGTGGAGCGCTTGCGTGACCGAGGTTCTTCGCTGAATGCAAACACGGTGTTTCGAAGCCGTGTGTTTCACAGAGCCTGTGAAAGGCGATGGCGGCAGCCGCTGCTGCGTCGAGATCACAGGGAACAGAGCTCAAAGGCACCTCAGGAGATCGTCTAGCATATCTCTTTACTCTAAAGCGAGATTAACTGGTTTTGAACGCTTCCATGCGTTTTGAGTTTGAGGCAAGAATCAGGACATTCTCATGTTGTATTTGATATTTTAAATTATTTTTCTTCTGTTGGTTAAAGTATAAAGCAGAGGTTGGAGGGTAGAATCCAGAATATTTCATTGCAGTACCTGAAATCTATTTTTATGAAAATGTATGTGCTTACAATATCTAGAAGTGCTGGGCCCATGAACTCAATAGCCATATGCAATGTTATGGGTATAAGGCAGTCACTGAAATGTCTCACAAAGCTGAGAATCACTTCAGTATCATACTTCAAGAAATCTCTGAGCTTAGTTGGCATTTCTGGTTAACAACTTACTTCTGGGCAGCCTGGTAGAAGTGCCCGCTGATATCTTTTAAGAGAGAGAAGTTTAGATATTAATAAGGAAGAGAATTCCAGTATTCTAGTTTTAAGAATCATCATATGCAGAGAGAGATGGATTGCCTTGATGTGGCCACTTGCCTTGAGGTCGCTCTTCACTTGAGGCAAATCAGAGAAAAAGAAAGCAAAGGTATTGGTTTGTAAAATTCAAAATAGGCCACACAGTTGCAGAATTTCTTAAAGAAATGCCGAAAGGAAATTGAAATTATTCATATATTACCTAGAATAGTTTAAACTCTCTCACTTTTTAAGGTCCAACTTGCACTTATGCATTTTAACTTATGTTAAAATGCTCAGAATCCTATAGCTGAGGATCCATTTCTTCATGGATCCAAGCCACTTCGGTATAAGTCAAGAAAGAGAATCTCGATTTGGGAACTCTTACTTTCTTTTATATGAAACACTTTTTTGGAGATTGTTTAAATACAATTCCTCTCTGTCAATAGGCTTCTCTTTAATCCTAATTATTGACTCCCTCCTCTTGTACGGGAAATGTTAATGTCCTAAAGCTTTGGCCATGTGTGATTGTTGCCTTCTAAGAGGGTAAATAAGACCATGCTAGCAATTGCTCTTGTGTTTGACTAAAGCCTGAACTGGTTGTTGTTCCAATGTGGAATATGCAAATAGCCAACTGATGGTTTCTTTTATATAGCATTTAATTTTTCTGTGTATGGACTCTTTATATACATTAACAAGTTACTTAGTTAATACGCTTGTATTGCAACATTTAAAAATGAGTTACTTTTGTCTCATTTTAAAATAATGTATATTTTATTGGAGCCAGTCATTGAGAACAGATTATTATTCCCTTTTTATCCATACTAAAATAACAAACTTTCATATCTGCTAGGTGATAAGAGTATACAAAGCTGCAGTACAACAGACATTGGATATACTGTTTCTCCATGAAGGAAGAGAATTCCTTACAAGCACGGATGCAGTAAGCCGGGACTCAGCTGATCGTACCATTATTGCATGGGACTTCCACAGTGCTGCGAAAATCTCCAATCAGATTTTTCATGTAGGATTAACAGTCATTATTCTTTGGACCATGATTTAGTATTTCATGCTTGTCATTGTTGTTAAAAAGCTTTTGATACTCTATAAGATCATTGTGTGATTTATAAAATGCTCTTAATATAAGTTGAGTTTTAGCAACATTTACTTATTCTTTAAAGAAAGACCTGGAAAACCATGAGATATCCTTGGAAAAGTACTTACATTTCACTGATGTCTAAGCTAAGTTTAAGCAAGTCCACTGAAGTGTCATTCTAGCTTGCCAGTGGTGTATGACAATTTTTGCTCTAGCAGTGTGTTTCTGTCCCCACAGTTTTCCTAGGATAGCAAAATGATATGTTTATCATCAGCTGGAGTGAGTGTTATTGACAAATTGCATGAATTTAATAGTTGCACAGTAACAGCAACCTGATATATACATATGGATATGTGGTAAGGCTAAACAACAGAGGCAACATTTAATTTTCTCAAGTGCAGGTGCAGTATTTTTCTCAGTAATCCATGCAGGCAAGATGTTTAAAGATCTGAACCATCAAGAAGGACTGACAGCTTCAAAGGAAATTGTTAAGGAAGTTCATAGGTGATTCTGACTCCCTGCAGATTATACTGTGCTTTCTAATTCCTTACTGCTAGACCCAGTTTCCCCTCAGAAAGCACGCAGTGCTCTGTCATCAAGTACACTCAGGCACACCGCCTAATGATGTTTGATTTCAGTGCCAAGTACCTTAAACTGCCTAGAACTTCCTTCCCATTTCAGCACATTCAAACAGCATGACAACAATTCTGATGTTCTTCCCACCCTACCGTATAGCCCATTGTACTCAGTGTTCACTGCCAGCCTGGTGTTCCTCACTTGCAGAACCATCCTACAGCCAAAGTTTACTTAATTTGTGTTTGTGCCTTCAAAATTTTTGCACTTGTTTGTGTTGGACTGAAATTAGAAGAGGCTTTTCCATGACTGGTTTGGACCTGGTTTTGAAACATTGTGAGAGTAGTTGATTTCTAATGCTTTTACCATATTTTGAAACTAATCTTAATTCAGTTTTAAACATGAAAACTAGCCTAAAGCTAAACGTTGTTAACTTTTGCAGACATTTCTGAATTTAGAGCCAACAGTAGTCTGAATGACGAGTCACTATCGCGAGTGATTTCTGACTTTAGTAGACTTATATTTAATTGTTCTCTTTGGAAAAGCAGGGAAGGGGGGGGGGGGAATGGTGTCAATTCTCAATTCCTGTCATTGTGGCCAGAACTGCAGGGATTACAAAGGGTTTGAGAACTGAATGAAGTAGTATAGAAGGGTCAGTATGAATACAGAGGAAGATCTGGGACAAGAACAGCCACTTTGATGTTCAGATTTCTTTTCCTCAGGGTTTTCTTTAGGCAGGAAGAGAATGTTTGGGTGCCACAGGGTGGGAGTTGCCTTCCTACAGCAGTTCTGCAGTTTATGGTTCAGAGGGAAATGGGGTTTTTATTAGGAAAATTAGGAAGTCAGAATAGATACTTGATTGAAAGTCTTACACCAAGACAAATATTAAGTGGAGTATAATGAGTTAAGTTTCTTCTCTGTTATGTAACAGATACTGTAGACAACTTATGTTTACCTTACTCATTTTACAGTCTTTCAAATATGTCCAAAAAAACCCCCAACCCTGATTATTTTGAATAAATGTTTCATTTCTTATAACAAAGCTATCTTTTAAATTGTTTTCAGGAGCGTTACACTTGTCCAAGTCTGGCTCTGCACCCAACAGAGTCTGTATTTGTTGCTCAGACAAACGGAAACTACATGGCATTGTTTTCTTCCCAGCGACCTTACCGAATTAACAAAAAGAAAAGATATGAAGGACATAAGGTATCTTTCTTCACCGGAAACTTAGTATTCAAGCCTAGAAGTAAGATAGATAACAAAGTATCTGTTCTTTTTAATATATCTGCTGATAGTGTTGGAGCATAAACGAAGGATAGATATTAATTAGCTTGATTTACTTTCCTATTTTTTAATCAGTTTTGAATCATGTACATTGAGTAAAATAGTTATTAGAAGACTTTGTGAACTGTTAATAGCTTGATATGTTATAGCTATATCTTGATACGCACCTGGAGAAATCATTAGTGCATGTTTATTTAAAGATACGTTTTTGTACCATTTTCATTTTCAGCAGATCACAATGAACTTACGTAACCAGTATCTGAATTTTACACTATTATTGATTTTTACAGGTGGAAGGATTTGCAGTGGGCTGTGAATTTTCTCCAGATGGAACACTTTTGGTGACAGGAAGTTCAGAGGGCAAAGTGTTTTTCTACAACTATCATACTGCTAGGATTATTCGCACTTTGTCTGCACATAAGGAAGCCTGTGTGAGTGCAGCATTTCACCCCATCTTGCCATCACTCCTTGCAACATGTGACTGGGCTGGAGAAATCAAGATCTGGCAATAACAAACGACAGTTATTTTTCAGGATATCTCCTGTGAACCTATCAAAGGCATAGGGTCTGGTGTTTCAGAATGGATAAGCCAAGGTATGCAGTGTGGATTTTTGTTGTGAGTAGAAGAGATTGTTACCTTTTTTTGCTGTGACCTCTAAATGTATGCTTCGATAATACAATTAAGCTGATCTTGATCTTCTAGTTGATAAAGAAAGAAGTGGTCTTACTATCTTCCCAGGCATTGGCCACAAATTTCTGCCTTTTTTGTGTCAACCTTCTTGTGCTTGTCTAGCCCTAGACTGGTTTGAGTAGCTAAACTTGAGGAAAACTATTAATCTTTTTATGTAGCTTTTCACTATAACTCTCTCCCCTGGTCACTGAAGGGTTAGACAAGCATCAGTGTTGTTCGAGGGAAAACAGCTTCCTCTGCACACAGGAAAGCAGGTGGGACTGCCTCTTCTGGAAGCAGGTAGTCTTTTAATCAACGCAGCTTATTGTTAAATGCCGCTTAAGAATTCTAGGCCAAGGTTTTGAAGATAACTTGGAGTTAATTCTGGAAGTCAGTATGTTAGTGTTCTCAAAATCTCCTATCTAAACTTACGAGTCTTAAACTTGCTTTTATGACTGTGTATAAAGAAAATGTAAATGAAAATATGTAAATATTTTTACTAAAACAATAAAACACTTTTTTACATGGTGTCCGTATTTGTGTTTTACTCTTGTTAGTCTTGACAAGTTAATACTCAAGAGTCTCAAGGAATCAATACTTGGGAGAAAAATCAATCTGTAATTTATTGCAAACACATGGAACATTACAAAGGCTTATAAAGAGTATTAAAAAAAAGAGAAAAATCTTACAAGGAATGTGGGAAGACAGACTTATTTCCCCCATACTTTTTGGTTCTTTAACTTACATATTGTCACTTATAAAACAGAAAATTGTCATCAGGCTATTCTATGCAGGGGATACTCATTGACATTCAGATTGGAGCTGGACCATTCTGTAGCAAAGAGAAAATTCATTAGGCATAACTGTGTATTTGCATATGTATAGATTGCTTGTAAAAATGTATTTTTAACTTTACATTCCCTGGACTTGCATTGCCTGAATCTGGAAATAATTATAATATGTTTTGTATGTGTCTGCATGTATGTGCACACACATGTGCGTGTGTGCACGCATACACATTACATAGGCAATACGAATTCTCAACCTTAATTCCATATCGATATAGTATCTTATCTTGCAGTGAGTGCTATAAGCTTGGCTTATGTTTGGTCAGACAGGTCTATAAAGGTATTTTAACACAAAAGATCATTCTGAGTACATTGTCTCTGTCATAGAAGCCATAAAGCATGCATCATAGTAAATTTTCATGTGTAACTTCTATTCTTCCGATTTGTCCTTACACAAATACAAAAGCTCTTTACCATCTTTCATATACTCAGTGAAAATGACCTTTTCAGAGAGAGTTTTTTTTGGAAGACACTTGCAAATGGCATATTTGAATTAGGTAATGAGGAAAATGTACTCCATTTGTTTGTAGTTTGTGCTCATTATAGCTTGTATATAAGCCTGTACCAAGACTTTGAATCCAATTTTCCTCGAACTTTTAGACTGTTTGAAATCTGGATCCAAATATTATGGCTTAAAAACATACGTAGTCTTAATCTTCTTATCAGCAGCTATGATGGATTTTAACAAAGGGCGTTGAATTTTAGTGAACCTTGCAACTTAATGCAAATAGCTGGGGAGTTTGTTTGTTTGTTTGTTTACCTCCCTCCAGACTGTTCTCAATTTCTTACTACTTTTTTTTTTTTTTTTTGTCAATTAGCTGTTCCATACTAACCTGAATTTTGCACTTCTGTTCTTGATTGTCTGTCTAGCATTCAAGCTAACTGTACCCTTTAAATGATGACTGGTTCAGTGATTTGATGAGTTACTCCTAATTTAAGCTGTGAGACTAGGTTTTAAGGGATTCTTTCTAGACTATCTTCATAAATGTCAGGAGTACAGCTGAAAATGACAGATAAGTGCCTATATTTGGGCAGCTGAGTAACAACTGTAGCACATTTTCTAAGAGAGTCTTTGTATCTCTTTTTGTCCCGCTATTTTATTTCAAAAGGTGCTGGTACCACTTTCAAACTACTAGTAATCGGTTGTGTCCATAGGAGGGATGGGCAGTACCGTAGCTGTGCAATATATCCTGTTATCTCTTCAAGAGATTATCTTGGGCTGTTATGTGATTAAATAGAGTGCTGAGAGGCCTCTGATATACATGTGAGCCCATCGTAGACATGTCTTATTGGATCAGGCCCCAACCTACTTGATGACTGCTGTATATCTGAATGAGACTGCTAGAAAATGCTGAAGCTGAGAGAGGCGCTGGGCAGAGTGAAAGATCTAAGAGAACAGCCTTTGGGAATCACTGCCCCTATTGTGTAGAAAAATAACCTCATCTTGTAATTCTACCTGTGTCCTTAGTGTTTGATTTATGTCCTGAGGCAAAGGCCTAATACAGATTATGGTGTCTGGCATTTACGCTTCCTGGAATTACCTTGCAAATATGAATTTTAGACAATTTATAGAAAAAAAGCTTAAATTTGATTAAAGGTAGTGAAGAACAATAAAAGAAATTTGATGCTGTATAACTTAGGGAATTTTAAAATTGGAATTTGTGTCAGATTTTCAAGGTGGCTGGGGCTTTAATTACTTATGAGATCCAGCGGAAAGTTTTATAGTGTAATGAAATAATATTCGCAACATTATCTTGTTAAAATCTTTCTAATATAAAACTGATTAAAGCACAGAATGAAATTTAATCACTGAAAATAGTTTAGCGTGGTGATGTCAATTAAGGTATCGTGATTCAAAGACAAATTCTTCCTCACAATCTATCTAATGAACTATAATCAAAAAATATCCACGTTGCTCCATCATTCTGCAATTACAAAATACTGTTTGGGCTGCAAACAAGGATTGTTATGGACAGAAGAAGCTTTCAGAATGTAATGAATCATTGGTTAATTAATTGTATTCATAAAATGGTAATCTAGAAATGTTTGAATCTTACTTTGAGAGCAGTTCTAGCTTTGTATGGAGCCCTACCGGGCGTTATATATTAGAGCCAAACTAAAGATATTCACCCTTTTGAAATGATCTAGGCTATGTAGATAAACAAGCCATATTTGTTTTAATCTGTTTTGCACTGTATCAAAAAGTAATAATGCCAATCTCTACCCCGTTATTATTTACTACTGGAGCATTATTAATTTGGGGTGCCAGAGGATGCAAATTGCTCAGCTATGCTCTTATCTCAAAAACCTGCTAATTAACAGACAGTTACTAGAATCACTGTGTTCACTCAGCTGAAATACTGTTGGTGAGTCACTAAATCCCTCAGCTATAGGCCTAATCAGGAAAACAGGGTATGGCAATACAATGAAATGACTCTTTCCATAGAAGACGGGCAAATTTAAATCTATAAGATTATGGCAGAACAGAGCAAAGTTAGAAGGCTGAGAAATCATGAGATTTAAAATTTTCCATTATCCTGCTTTTAAGGCAGGGTTTGCGTTACTTTCGACTGAAAATATTTGCTCTGGTTTCTTTGGCTAACCTTCATCTTGTCTTAATTCCAGCCCCTCCTAGCCGTTTCTTGCATCCTTACTGTTTCATTCTCAGTTTTTCTGTTCTCATTTCAGCACCTTGCCTTCTGGTATTTAGGTAGGTAGTAGTTCATATGCTTACACTGTATTCTTCTCCTCTTCAATACATTTCATTTCATTTTGCTGTGTTCTGACTTATTTTGTTCCAGCTGTCTATAGAAAGGTACCCAGAAATCCCAGAACACTTGCACTCCATTCTTGTCTTTCGCTGGTTTCCAGCTTTAAAAAGGCAGCTTACTTTTAGATATTCTCCCCTCTTCACAGAATCCCAGAATCGTTGAGATTGAAAGGGACCTCTGGAGATCATCTAGTCCAACCGCCCTGCTCAAACAGGGTCATCTAGAGCACGTTGCCCAGGATTGCGTCCAGACGGCTTTTGAATATCTCCGAGGATAGAGACTCCACAACCTTTCTGGGCAATCTGTTCCAGTGCTCAGTCGCCTCACAGTAAAGAAGTTTTTTCCTTATGTTTAGACGGAGATTCCTATGTTTCAGTTTCTTAACTTCTGTTCTGTCTGCTTCTCTTCTCACCTATCTGTTTATGACTCAGCACTGTGTTCAGCTGGTCATATCTCTGATATTTTCACACATCAAAGGGTGGAAATCGGGGAATTAAATTAATTTATGAAGCGGGGGGGGGGGAGAACTGATTGAAGTACTTGATCTCCAGTAGCAATAAAACTTCACAGTAAAACAAACTGACCTCTGCGCAGAATCTGATTAATTCTATCACGTATGAGGCCCTACTCTCTGAGGTAAGGCAGAGCAATCTAGTCTATAAGTGGAAGTGATGGGTCTGTAGGTGTAGTTGTGACTCCTTTCATTGCCCTAAGGTGGAAGCTTAAAGGCGTTAAGTTTATTCACCACCCTGTCTCGGTCCTTGGATATCTCCCTGCATAGGCTTATTTAGAAACCTACCAGAAAATATCTAGGTAGTGTGTAGAAATGATAAAGCTCCATCCAAATGTCATTCTACTTACATTTTTCCCATTTTGGGTAAGTGCCTCTTAATCTAAAAATTGTTGCAGGAGCTCTTTGGACAAGGTTGAAACTCACCAGTTGAAGATGCCTGAAATTATGGTCTAGGCAGCTTCAGGTTGGATCCATTTGTCTCCAGTTTTCATCAGCAGTGCCACAAAACTCAGGTAATGTTTCTAGTTCTGAAGGAAATTTATACTAACATGATGTTTGAAGTGTGTCCTTAGAAAAGCAATTTATGTCACTTATGCATAAGTGTACTGTCTCTGCCGCAGACCTGTTTACTTTGAAAAAGGAAATTTCTTGCATGCAGGCTGTTACCATTCCCTTGTAAGCAAGCAACAAAGAATTGCCTCACAATATCATTAGGTTTATCTTTAGCTTTGAACTGAGCTATTTTTCATCGTGCACTGCATGACTGCCTCCTCTGTTGCCTTCCTGTTACGTGATATAAGCAAATCCCAGAGCCCTTCTGCCTTCAGGTGCATAAAGAATGATCAAAGTTGAGTATGAGGTAAAGTGTATCATGATACCTTATAAAACAAACATTAGTTATTTTGATCTCAAAGCTCTGTTCATTTTGGGTTTTTTCCTTCTTTATAATGATTCAGAAACTAAATGGCTGTTAGTGAGCACTCAGATGAATTGCATCCTAATCTAAAGAGGTAATATTTGAGTCTTTGAATACTCTCCGTAGGATGTGTGGTATGAACATATCTGGAAATATCTAGAAATTCCTCTTTTTTTTTTTCTTTTTATCTGGCACAATGCATGTAGGAGAGATTAATACCAAGCTCCCACAATTTATAGTCTTTAAGACTCAGTTCTGCAAGGCCTTTACGTAGTGCTTAAATTGAGAAAGTGCGTGATTTTCTTCAGGGATGCACTCCTGGAGCTGGAGTGAAGGGTAACAACAAACACAGGGCACGATCTATGAAAACTCTATAGAATAGTAGGAGATTAGAAGGAGAATGTGCTTAGAGGGCAAGTGGCAACATCAGGTGACAGATAGCATAGAAGATAAGACCAGAAACAGGAGAAGAGAGCAAAGAAGAATGGATGTAACTAGTCACAGAACAAGAGAAGGAAATATGAGGAGCTTAATACCATTCGTAAAAATGTTTGCATTACAGCTGTATCAGAGAAAGGAATGGAGCAGGCCTTGAAAGTGAGGATAAATATTAAAACATGAATAAAACAACTTAAGAACATACTGTACCTTTGGCCAAAAGGGTGGCGATTCAGAAAGCTTAAAGACTGTGGTGAATGCCTGGCTGTGGAAGCTGAAGCCAGTGAAGTTAGGAGATATGTCAGCTGAGCACTGCCTCTTGTAGCAGGCTGGGTAGAATAAGGAGCTGCTTGAACAGAGCCTCTGTATGTTTCTGTTCTTGTCAAAGTCTCAAACTACTACAACTAGGGGTCCTTTTCAGATGGACAAACCTTGCTGTATTCATGCCGTAAGCTTACTAGACCGTTGTAGTTGCAATTGTTCGGTGACCGCCTCTAGCTGATAAATCTGCCTCTGAGCAGATTAGTTTCTTGATCAGGCCATATTGCCATGCTAGCCAGGGCAGGTGGCTTTTGTTCAGTTTGGACTGCATCTATCTGTAAAATACAATGTAAATTTGTCATAAGGTTGCTACTGTGCTTGCAGGATAACCCTGTAGAATAGGGTAGTTTTCAATTAGTTAATTCCAGTATTCTTAGCGGTCTAGTTGTGGCTGCTTGCAACTTCAGGTGAATTGCAAAATTCACCTGAGAAGCTGCATACTTCCTCGGGCAATTGACATTTTGAGAGCTTTACAGAGAAGGGAGCGGAGGCATGTGTTGTATGATTATTAAAGTAAAGACAATGCTTTTGGGGTTCAAGCTCCTCTCGTAATTTACGTGTGGATCTCTAGTTTCTACTGAAGAAGTGCACTTTTAAATAATCTCTTCATTAATGAAGTATTGAATATTTTCCTTGGTTTTGAACACACTAGCTAAACTACCAGATTATTTACATACCTTTAGGGATGTTTGCATTTGTTGTGTTTTGAATGTCCTTCAGAGAGAGGAAAATTTGGAAGTGAGAAATCTGATGAAGTTTCTCTGCGGGAAACAGCAATACCTCCTCTGACTTTTACAACTGCATATGTTAAGATGCATGTTCTCTTTGATGCAAATGAGCTGACTGGAATTACTGAAGATATGTACTTTCTTACGAAAGAAAAGTGAAACCAGGACCTGGACAAAACCTTGATTTAAACGCTTGTATTTTGATCAACTCGTAAGGGGCTTTAATACTCACAAAAATCCTGCGTTCAAATTGAGATGTGATTTTACAAATACTTGATATGCAAAGTGGCCTTTGAATTGACACTGCTACCACTTCTTCCTCGAAGTAGAAACTCCTAGGTTCTTGTTCCAGTACCACTGTTTAGTGGATCTGGGCCTTGGCACTAAGGAGACTGCTTTTCTGCTCGTGTAATATGGTCACTGGTACAAATAACGGGGAGAACGAAGTTGGCTTCCTTCCCATTTTCTCTACCCTCCCCTTCCCCACATATTTTAAAGGATGCTGAAGCATTTCTGCAGGGAATGCAGTCTGCAGTCCTGAAAAGCCCAGGATGTTCACCTTTGCAATATGTGTTAAAATGCCTTTTATACAGGCATTTTGGGAGGCCTTTGAAAGACTTCAGATACGTTTCATGGAGAGCATGGCTAAGAACAGCTTTAGATTAGGTTTCCCAAACTTACTAGGAGGACTTCTGAATAAACTCCTTTCCTAGTATGAAATTTAACTACTGGGAAATAGTCATCTTGCTCATTCCAGGACTTCTACTGAAAGGGTCTTTCAATTGCCCGGCAGAAATCTCTCTTGAAACAAACTCGCTTAAGACTGGAGCTATATCCAATTATTTTTTTTCGCCACGAAACTCTCCAGCTTTCACCTGATGATAACATTTGTATTCAAGTTAGGAAGCCTTTTTTAACATACCTTTTCACCAAAGTCCTCTAGGTTAGTAAATTCCCATTAATGGGGGATTAATTATGAACCTGAGATCTTCATGAAATGCAATAACTGTATAAAGCAATAAAAAATAGTTTCGTAAGAGAACTTTTAAGAGTAAAATTTTGGCAGTAATTTGAGTAAATTAAAGCAAAAATATCAATAGACTCTTCAAATATTTTCAAGATATTTTCTAGAGGGAGGTTATTTTTTCTTCATAACACAAGGGCTCATCATTTGCTCCTGAAATTAATAGCTCTGTTTTTATTTTTAGCATTCATAATTAAACATTAATTTGCTCTCCGAATGCTTACATTTCAAATTGTGCAATCATTCCCTTTTGAGCAAGTACCGTTCTAAATCTCAGTGAGAAAAAATTCATGACGATTAAGTACATTTGAAGTGTTACTACATTATCTGGATGATTTATTTTTGCATTCATGCAGGGCTCTATCCAATCTATGCTGAAGTTGCAATTGGTCATAAATGACTCCATAGGAATTACAATAAAGGTTTCCACACAGCATCACTATGCAGGTCTAACTACTCTCAGTTCCTGCACAAATCTCTTCTTTCACTTTTAAATTTAACTTCTGCCACATGTCTCAAGAAATATTGTAAATTCCCTCGTGTTTTGCTGTTGTTTGTTTCTTTGCTTCTAATGTTTCTCTGCTTGTCTGTCCTTAACACCTCCTCAGGACAAGAACTATGTCGTTATTGAACATCTGTGAAGTACGCTTCCTGTCATGGGCACAATCACAAACGAACCTGGTGAGAGAACACTTTCAGCTGTCAGTTTTATCTGGCCCATAGTGAACATGCTAAAACATGGCTACGTCTTGGAGGTTTGGTATGTATTAACACAACAGGAGCATTGCTAATCTCTCTGTCTTGAATGTCTTTTTTTATCAGCCAAAGAATATGGTGATTTGTGAAAAAGGAAAGCATCAAGCGTTTTTTGCTCCTCCAGGCTTCTAGTTTGGTGCCTAATTTTCCAGAAACTATAGCCTTCAGAACAGGCATTTGTTTAGAAATGAGTACAAGTGTTAAAATGTGCAGCCAAGTGAGACAATAAAGCTTGATTTTCTTTAATACCTCTTTGACCTGTTGGTTGCATCTAGGACTCTTCTGTTTTCTTCCTGTAATACACTATTAAGTTAGCTAAGCTTATGTTCTTTTTATCCTATTTGTGATAGGGTAAGAGTTTCTGAAGTTTTGCCCACAGAGGACCACTTCACAGGGGGAGGCATCAGGGTGAGGAAAGTGTAATGCATGTGCCACTTCTCTCCGTATCCTCCTAAGGCAGCCCCAACTGCTGGATTTCTTTTCAGGTCCCTTGAGCTCTCAGGCTTGAGGCCTGTCAGAATGGTGTCCTCTTGAAAGCAGAGACCCAGCTCAGTCTGAGCAATGTCTTGTCTCTGGAACTGGCAGATCTTGCTTGGCTTCTCAGTGTCATGCAGAGCCCTAGGAGAGATAAGGGGAACCAGAGGAGTCTGGAATACGTAGTGGTGGAGATTTTTAGCTTCTGAAGCGCTGGCAGCTTTGAGTGCTCAGCACTTACCCACGTTCTCATACAGCTGAAGTAACCTTGTGACTGCTACCAGGTCACCACCTCTGCTGGCTGGTTGAAGATGCTTGTAATTAAAAGTCTTTCTCAGGATTTCTCAGGCTGCACTTCTGAAATTACTGATACAGAGTTTTGGAGAATTCGGTAGCTGATGGTTTCAAAGGGTGTGCGGCTCTGGACCAAACATCCAGCACGTGCTTGTGTGCAATTGCCACTTCAGAGAGGCCTTGATGGCAGTGCTAATCCACCTTAGTCATGTAGTCTGTAGGGTCCCAAAGTGTATGCATGTGGTGAGGTATAACACTTCCTCCTGTAAGGTTGGTGTTTAGCTCATCCAAGCCTGTGATAAAGCTGTCTTTTGCAGAATTGCTATAAAACGGAAATAGCCTAGTATTTGGAGGGAAAATCAAATCGCTATGTACCTCTGTATGTAGTTTAGTAGCATTTTCTGGATGTGTTTTCAACACCTTAGTGCAATAAATAAAAGAAATAGAGCTAATGGGTTGCCTTGCAACTTTATTATGAACAGGAGAATAACCAACAGAGTCCAAATTCCAGGAGACTGAACACATCACATTTCAGCCTGGCGCAACTGTGGGCCGCACAAGCAGCCTTATACAAAAGGAAACTGTCATAAGTAAAAACACATTCAGTTAGGAGAATGTTGTAGAAAAGCGAGTTCTTCACTTTTCAAGGAATCACACTGCCTAAGTGACATGTTTTTCCTCACGCTAATGTTATTGTGCAGTTTTGCATACTGATCATATTCTGTCTTTAAATTATGCTTTTATTTGTGTGGTAGTGGCCTGTCCTCCTGTTAGTCAGGGGTGAGAAATGCCTAACTTCTCTAACACAACCAATTTGTTTTTCAGGTTTCAGATTGACTGTTCTTGCTGTAAGGCTGTTTACAGCTGTTCTTGCTGTAATCGGAATTATTAATTGGAAAATTTAATGATAAGGAAATCATCATAATTTAAGTATTAGGTATAATACATGGAATTTTGCAAGCTTTATGGTGGAAAATATCTAGCGCCTAGTCAGGATGTGGCCATATAGGCAAAGATAAATGAGCAGACCAGCAACAATTTCTGCTATTTTTCTAGGCAAACAATATAATACAGCAGTCAAATGGAAATTCCTTTGTTATATAGAATTCAGAGCAGGTTGCTATAAGCTGCTGGTGAGGTTATGCTGACAAAGATCAAAATGGCTATTTTAGCTGCAGTTTGTATTCAAATTTGTCCAAATTTCCAGAATAATTCTAATGTGATTCAGATGTGCAAGGCAATTAAATGGGATGGTCCACAGCCAGATAGTATAGTCTGTGTATCATCAGTAGGTTTAAAAAGAGCCCTAATGCTTTTATAAGATTTGGTGTGTGGATTGTCCCTAGGATGGCTAGAAGCATGAACTGAATGTACTGTAAATAAACTGTGGCATAAAAACTTTCATTAGTGCCCAGAAAGGAGAGAAAATACTGATGAATGTTGAAATGAGAACATCTGATGGCAGTGTGCAACTCTTGCCTGATGATCATAGGGCTGGAGTAAAAACAAATTGATCAATTCAGCTAGCACAGAGAGGGAGAAACCTGCTTCTAACATCACCATCAATTAGGAATAATTTTGTAGAGGTCAGTGGAGTTACGCTATAAGGTTTTTCATCTTTGATCTTGTGTATTTCTGAGGGTCTGCTGCCATGGTGTTCATTTCACAGATGTGGGACTAAAACACAGATAGAGTCTCGGTGTAACCTGATGAGTCTGTAGAAAAACTCAGAACTGATTATATGTACCCATGTAACTGATGTAAAGAACAAATGTTGCTGTGTGGAATACGACTAATGGGCTATATGCTACAGTACCCGTATGAATCCATAGCAGCTGAGCTGGCCTTGAAGAAATTATCGCAGATTTGTACTGCTGTAAATGGGATGACAGTCCGACCAACTCTCACCAGCCTCTGAAAGAGCTACTAAAAAGAGAAGATTTAATTGTTGCTTTCAGTCAGCAATTTTACACTTATGAGGCTTCCCCATGACTTGCATGTTAGTCACCTGCTGAAGAAAGTGAGCGTGCTCTCAACAAATTGTTTGTCACTGGAAAGTCTTTCTGAGATGATAGGTGCTTTCATGTTGCCTCTTTAATAGCTGTAGCAGTCCAATGAACCTCTCTGTGCAGTGCTGCCTTTTTGAAGCCTTCCTCTTTCGCAAGAAGAGCTGTTTCTTTTAACAGAAGTTGTATGAAGCAGAATTTACTCAGTAGAAAAACATCAAAAAATTCAGAGCAATCCAAAAGTATTGATGTTTAGCTAGTGTGGATGGTACTAACTGAAGAAGGTACAGATGTGTCAAGGTAGTTTGAGAAGAGATTTTGTAGTGACTTTTTAAATTTTAACTGCATTTGCATGTCTACTCCTGGATTCATAAAATAGCTTTGGCTTGCAAACAAGTATAAATATACACTGAAGCATGTTAAGAAATGAGATACCTGCAATGGCAGTGCCGATAGAGACTTGAGGTGGAACCTAGCTACTCTGTAGTAATTTCTGAACACTGTATGTTGAGATGCTTGCTGCACTAATGTATTGTTTCAGTTTAAGAATGCTTTGTAAGGAGAGATGACTAGGAAGAGAAAAGAACGGCTCACAGTAATGTATGTTCTACAAACACTTAAGGGCTGTCAAAAGTGAATGCCAGATTCCCTGGCTCTGAGGAGCATTTTGCTAAACCTAGACAGCTAGGGGGACTGCAGGTCAGGATCACGTGGTGTTGGAGCAATTTCTCGTGAGGTGCGGGGAGTTTGTTAGGGGAACTAGAATGAAGTGTACGAAGCCACATGGATGTCTACAGAACTTAAGCTAATTGAGATGGTTTGTGAGTGAGATGAACATGCCTTATAGCTGACTAAGTGTTGCTTTCAAACTTAAACAGTATACTTGGCCTAGGAATGCTGCAGTCCACCATATTCCCTCTTGAGCAAACACCTTAAAGGAGGCTGTCTGTACTTGGTCCAATCTGTGAGGTATGCATAGTTCTGAGGTACTGTAGCCTAGGGACTGGCCTGTGAATAGGAAATTGCAGATTTCACATCTAAAAGGAAAAAGAGATGAGAATGAAAAGAAAACATATTTGGTAAAGCTCGACAGGTAATGCAATATGCATAGCCTATGCAATTACAATCAAGAGACTATTATGTCAAGTACTGTATAATCAAGTGATAAGAGACAATCCATCCTTCATATGCTTAAACTATAAAAAGATAAAAGAATTATCCTAGCTTTTCGTAAAAATAAAGTGCACATTTTGAGCAAATTAACTTTATGGCAGGACTTGAGAATTGTATGTGTATCTTCATGAGTTGCAAGTTAGGCTGCCTGGGTGGGATCAACATTTCTCTCTAAACAAAACAGAAATTTAATCCTCAAAACAGAATACTCTTAGAAGGGAGAGACAAGTGGAGCCATAAGGAGCTCAAACAAGAGATCAAGTTTAATTGCTGCTGTCTAGAGTGTCAAAAAGTGCATTTCATCTTCCTCATCAGTCAGGACTGATGGAAAAGTAAAAGGCAGTCTAAACCTATTTAAAATAAAACACTTGTCTGGGGCCTTTGCAAAGTGTGATTTCACTGCATTTGTTGTGTTTTGGCTTTCTGGGCTCTGAGATCTAAGTAATGACACTTTTTCAATTAGATCATTTCTTCTGGAGTAGCAAATGCTCTTCTGTTAAAATGATTTAGTTTAGGAATTGCTTTCCACCGCTGACACAAGTCGGGTCATTGTAGGCCAGACTTCACAGCTCTAGCGAAAAATATGTCACTGTAGCTTGCATAACACAATTATTTCCCTTTAAAAAGGGGGGAGAAGCCAAAATGAAAACAAATGAAAACAGTTTGTGTTGCTAAAAGCTTTTTCCTGGGAATTTTTCATAATATGTTCTAAAGATCAGGGGAACACAGTAAATATTGTGACTAGAATGTCTTATTGCAGTTGTGTTGTGCTGACACAGCCATCATCCTAACTCTCTCTGTGTTCTGTTATCTACCCTGCAACTTGTCAGAGAAATTCATGCTGGTTCAAAACAACAAGCCACAGGTTTTCAGTTCAGTTGTATATATTCTCTGGGCAAAATCAGTTTATTTGTTTTATCACGCATGAGCGCTAACGTCTTAGAAATGATTTGTCATTTTAAAGGTTTTGATATATGAATTCATTTTTGTGTTCTTTCACTTTTAGGTCTCATCTTCCTCACCCTCAGACTATTGTGGTCCTGAAAGTGTAGGTAAGGATGAATCAGAAAAATGTTTTTCAATTCTTGCTGGGACTCGACTTGAGAAATCAAGCTTTCATTCTTTATTTCTTGAGTTATAACCTAAACACAAGAAATTTAGGCCTAGATCCTTAAAGATACTAAAATAGCTAACTTTCTTGCTGGGATTAGGCATCTCATCTTAGTGTAACTCTGGGCTCTGGAGCATTTGCCCATCTCATAGAGGATAAAGACTGTGAGGTGCTGAAGGATCATTGAAATAAATTGTTAAATTACAGTCAAGAGAATCATATTCCCTGAATTTATCTCCCTGCAACAAATAATCCCTGCAAACAGATCCTTCCTAAAGAATCTGTTAACTTCACAGTTAGAAGTGCTGTTAGTGTTGTCCCCCGCCTGGTTAGATCGGTGGTGCAATAACTTCCTCAAGGTGAGAGGTTACGTGCTCTGGGGTTATCAGTATAGAGCTTCCTCCTTGTGCCTTATCACACAGTTTAGCCCAGACTAAGAGGCTTTCTGCTGTAGGAATAGACTAACTGAGGGCTTAACTGGGAGCCCGCTAAAATCCATAACCAGTATGTGATGAAAATATTTTTTATTTCTTGTGATTTGTTTTATTGTGCCACATGTGAAGAATTAGAACGTGAGAGGATGCTGACTGGCGTTGACATTACAAAGTTAATTAATCCGGGACTTGCTGATGCTTTTCTTCTAAATCATTGAGCTGTCATTGCTCAGCTAGGTGTGGTAAATATTGCCGCAGCTCTGCAACTCGTGTGTGTCTGCTCTGATGCATAAATCACAAAGGAAAAAATCTGGATGGGTGGATAAATGTAAATATGAATTCATTAGGGTTGACTTTAAAAATAAGAATTTGTCTGAAGAATCATAGTTAGAATATTAATGTATATATATCTGTCAGGAGTGCTGCTGTTAAGGTATATAATTCCCATCAGGAATCATCTCCAGTGATTGTCTCTTGTATCAATTGCAGCTTTGGCCCTTGCAGAGAAAGACATTCACCCTACTATGGCATGCAATAGCTGTCTGCAGGGATGATTCTTCCCTCATCAGCTGGGGTAGGAGGGACCTTGTCACTTCACAGAAGGTTTAGGATGTAGATCCCTAGGCAACCTTGAGGAGCTTCCATCTGGCCCAACACAGAGTGCGCTTCTTTGCAGCATGGATGCTGCAGAAAACTGGTGGGCAAAATTCTTATTCATCCTAGATCTTAAATAGTGCTTTTAGAAGGGTGGATCTGATCCAAACAAAATGTTCTCTCAGTGAAAGGCAGCTCCCCACCTGAATAAAGCAATGGCACCCAGGGAAGGAAGGATGAGTTTTTCTTGATGGAGAGCGTTGCCTGCACTGGTGTTGGTATTCAGGGTCACCCTCGTTGTTACTGTTGTGTTTCCTTAATGGGTTTTATTGATGTGTCCATGTCAAGAACTCGAGCACTGCAATGCCAGCTAAGTCACAGTCAGGACACCTCAAGCATTCAGACTTATCTTTAAGAATTACCATAATTTGATTCCATGGCAAAGATTCAGCCAGGGTTATTACATGCAAGCCCAGCTCTAACGTGTCTGGCCTAGTATTTGTTGTATTGGGCATATTAAAAAGTATGCACCTGCAGGCAGGTGGTTTACGCAGTACCAAAAAACTTCTCCTAAGAGCACCTCTGTTGTCACCAAGTATCTGTCCTCTTTTATATTTCTATTGGAACAATGCAGTCTACAAATTATATTCCATCTTTATTTTCTTAGTGTTCAGTCCTTTATCTTTCTACTCCAGGCTTGTCTATACCTAGCATAACTATTTTTTCTTGTGTCTTTAAGAAAAGACTGCAGATTGTGTCAGTGCAGATTAGCAAGGCTTTGCATGAGCAGTATATGCTTATAGCACACCAGTGAGGCTTCCAGAGAGAATTCTGGACAATATGTTGATTGAGAAGGCACCCCAAAAAGTACTTAATAAACACCTTTTAATATTAAAGTTTTGTGGAACTGCTAGTGTAGAAGCATAGGCCTGAAGCCTGTTAGATACTGAGTTTAGCATATATGAAGAATTTACTATTATGATGATATAAGCTGCTACCCTTTAGCCTAGAAAGTTAATTGTCTTTTCAAGTTAAAGGGAAGAAAGACAAAAATTTGATGGCTTGTTAAGTTAGTATGATTAGGTGCTTTGCCAGAATTATGCTGCCTAATGAGCAGGTGTGAGGTCATGTTTAGTAAGTATTATAATTATTGTAATAGCATGATAAGCATTAATATAAGTTGGAAGTAGATTTAATGAAAAATTGGGTTAGCCTGTAAGAATTAGCCCAATGTAAAGTTTAGCAAATGCTTGGGGACATAAATGTGTAAAGTAGATAAAATAAGATATTTTAGAGCTGCTTTCTGCTGGATCACATTCATTAATCCCTGACCATCTTGCTTTATCAAACCAAAAGGGTTGAATTACTTAGGAATGTGGCTATGAGCACAGACAACAGTTGTGAGCTGTTTTTGTTTTGTCTTGTGCCTGGACGGAGATGACTGCTTTGATTTTATGGTAATAAAGGCATGTTAATTCATGTCTCTTACTTCTCTGAAGTGAACAGTGGTGATTTCTCAGTGACAAAACAAAATCTAACAAAGCAACTAATGATTAATTGACTATGCAATCTGAGTACCTAGCATTTGCATGGACTGTAACTTTGTAATTTTTTCTTTTATCAGCTTCTAAACCTGGGGAAATGAAAGGCAACCGGAGAAGCTCTGCTAGATATGAAGCTGATGTCATTAGGCTCCTCCTTCCCTTGTGATTCCAAAGAAGGGTGGAATTCTTATCTGCCCCATCCTACTAATCAGGAGATTATGGGGGTTTGATGTTGTAAGAATTTGTGGATACTTTATAAGACAAGTTACTTTATGAAGTAAGACTTTATAAGACAAAAGTTTAGTAAATGTGTTTGCACTTTAAAACTTAAATTGAAGACCTATTTGTTAAAAATGCGTTACTGTGGGGAAATATCATTTTAATTATTTTGAGGCAATTAACAGATTATGGGCAAGAAATTTATAATGTAGATAATGGCTTTTGCAGTTAAAGCTTAACATCAGTGCTAGGCTGGCTATGAAAATTGGGGTAGAATGCTTATACACATAACTGCTGTTGTAGAGGATTAAAGTATATGGCTAATGCTAAGGCAAATTCTCTGGCACATAGTGGATCTGTAGATAATGGTATATCCCTTTCCTCTTGCATCATTTAGGACTTTATTCAGCAGAGCATTTAAGTACACACACACATCATTCTGAGGTCAAGTTTCTACTCAAGCACTTATTACTTCATTTAGAAAACACATTTAGGGGAATTAAGATAGACTGAGAAGTGATAAATGTGGCTTTGTAAGCGAGAAAGCCCTGGGATCTCAGAGTTATAAAAGATCCTGCACTGAAAGTGCAGAAGAATTGCAGTAGAAGTTTTCACAGGGGAAAGAAAAGGCATATTTTTTCCGCAAAAAAAAGTTCTAAAACCAGCAACTGAAAACTGCAAGATTGACCCTCAATTGGAAGTGCATCCACTCCAGAAGCAGCAATGCCTTTCATTGCACCAGGATTCTTTTTAGCTTCAGCTAAACAAAAACAGATAGTGACTAAGAATAGCTTTACTGATACAGGCATGGGGAAATATCAAAGAGAAGACAAAATAAGAGAGGCGCTGGAATGAGTGGCAGGCTGTTAGAGAATGACTCAGTCGCTAAACATTTTTTAACAATGAGGCCTTTAACAAAGATATGGAGGAAAAAATTGGAAAATGATGAAAACCTATTGATACTGTTGTCAGTATAGGACCAAGTAGACAAGAACATACCAAGACAGAACGTATGCAAGTCAGCATGTCTGGCTCATGGTCATTAGAAACTTGCTTACGTTGAGGATTGATGTCAGACCCAAGATGCTTTTCAAAACTGCATCAGCCCTTCTCTAAAAAGTAATGTAGATCCTAAAGGCTGGAGATGAGTGCTGCATGGGAGTTATGGACTTAGAAAATTTGATACTGAGGCACCTCAGATCGAATGATTTTGAGAGCGATATTGAAGCCTGGCAAACCTGCAATTGAAACTGCAGAAGTACCGACTGAACCAGCACAAGACTTGACAACAGCATAGCTGGAAATAAATCATCAGAATTGCCAGTGAGGGGGGAGGGAGAAGAATACAAGCTAACCCTGGCAGGGCTCAAGTCCATTGTGAGCAAACCCAAAGCTGTTTGCGGACATTCAGTACGTTACTGTGAAGTGGTGACAAAATTACCAGGAAGACAAAAGAGAAGTATTTGAAAAAGTAAGTGATAAAAGTGGATAAGAGTGAACTATTTAATTGCTGGTTGTAGGATATCGATTAATAGGCATAGTATTTAAGATCAGACAGAACCATTAGGTCTAGTCTGATCTCTGTTATCCTATACTGATGGAGGTGTTAAAAGATAGAGAAGTGGCTGGAAAATTCTCCAAGTATTTTATTCCAATAGTTAATCACACTCATGGCTGGAAATTGTACATAGGGAATCAGGTATTGGCTTCAGCCTTCAACCTATGACTCCTGTTATGTTATTCTCTTATAAATTCCAGAGACCTTTAGAATATAGTGGGGGGGTTGAGGGATTTGAGTTGCTATAAGTCTCTGGCTAAAAGATATTTCCTCCAGGAAAGGAGGAGCCCCAACCTAAAGGCTGGGGCTTGGTTTGGCACCACCCTCCTCTCTGCAGTGTCCTTTAAAAATCTTGCACACCTGCACTGGGAGCAGTGTTCAATACTGTGGGTCTTCCTCGAGGCCTATAATCATCACTCTGTTCCTCCTCGCTTTTCCCAGGTCACTCATCTGAAGCTCACATTAGCCACAGCATTGCATAGGGATGTAATTGCTTGCTTTTCAAATGCTCCGGGGGGCAAGCTTCCATTCTACAAACATGGCCTGGCATTGTTTGCATTAAAATTAAAAACTTTAAATTTGGCCATGTGAAAATACTTGTCATTCGAATGAGGGGCTTTGCTTATGGATATCTCTGAACAACTACCTATTGTTATTTAGGATTTCAGTGTCTGGGGAGCTTCATGCATAAAGTCACTCTGATCTGCATAGCCCCCTCCTTTCCTTGTACTGCCTTTTTGTAGGTTGGGTTTGGACAACTCAGCGTTCATATTAAAATATTCTGGTGTTCAGCGGTAGAAAGGTGAGTAGGGTATTCACTGAAAAGAATTAGAAACAATTAGAGGCTTGAAGGGAGTCGCTTCCAAGGAATGATTGAGAGGACCAAATCTGCATAATTCTTCCGAGTGATATTTAAGGAGAGAGATCACAATAGTCTGTAAGGATTACAAGGTTGTAAACATGAAAGGGGGAGAATAACTGTATAGGCACGTCCAAAGATGTCAATTAGTATGTTAAAATTAAACAAGGAGACATTAATCTAAGTAGCTGTATAATCTTGTTCTGTGATAGATTTTAGAATGGAAATTCTTTTTAATTAAAAGTACTAGAAGGGGAAAGGGTTAGTTGGATAAATTTTCTGGTTGGAGAGAGGAAAAAGAAACTGTTGATTGAAAACTACCTGTTTTGGTCATACCTTAAATTTAGAAATTGAAGCTATTTCTAGACTTTTGAAGAGTTTCAAAGAAAGTGATATTTGTCATTCCAAATTACTGAGATTTTGATTTTTAGCTTTAACTTGGGATGAGAGAATATTTTTGCATCTGAAAAAATGTATTTGTTCTTTATGATTTCATAATGCTTAGACAGCATTGTTTTTCTTAGTGAATTGTACCCTATTTCCCAGGTATCTTTTTGTATTCTTATCTGTTTTAATATAACATTTAGTATGCCTCGCTGCAATCTATTCCTTTGTTTTTCCCTGATCAGTGTTCTGTGTCATTTACATTTATTTTCAGTTTTCATTCATTAAAATGACATTTCTTATCTTCTGCTTCATTGCACTGGTGAAGACTTGCCACTTATTTTCATCACCCTTTTTGTTCTTACTCACGGCAAATGAAATAATTAATCAAAACAAAAAGTCTTGCTCTATGTACCTAAAGCCTTGCATACAGAATTTTGAATACTTCAGACATCCTTTGGAATAGATGCAGTGAGGTTTCCTGGCCACATGGAGATATATTGGCAACTTTATAATGCCTGGGAGAAAATTAGGCTTTTCTGTCCTTGGGAAAAGCTATTTCAAGGCAAATTCTCAGCTACAGGAATGGTGAGTTCTTTGGCATGAAGAACTGTTGTTCTGTATTTTTGGATTTGCTTATCCTTAAATGGACATAAGAATAACATCAAGTCCATCAAACTATATCTGCATGAATGAAAGATGGAAATAAGATGTTCTGAGGACAATGTTGTAGATATTGCCCGCCATTATTAATGTCCTTGAAAAGGTAAGTACTCTGAGAAATGCTGTAGTGGTCAGGCCTACCACCCATTTGGTTGCAGTGTCTCTTTTCATTCTGAAGAGGATATTATTCATTTACTCTTCCAGCCTCTACCATTTTGTATAATTTTAACCGTGTTCTGTCTCCTTAAACTTCAGTTGCTATTCAGTCTATAGTTCGGCCAAATACTTTGTCTGGTGATACAACAGAGTCCCCCTAAAGTCACAGTGCACCACAGTAAGTTGAGAACTTAGTCCAGAGAGACCAAGTGAGGAAAACTGAGTAGCTGATTTTAAGTATCTCCAACTGCATATTCCAAAAAACTATTCAGTGACAGATTTTTATCCCAGTGTAAAAACTGAACATATGCAAAAATGTAATAACAATGCAAAGAAAAACAATATCTACTGTGGAAAAACTGAGTATCTGTCGAGTCCTATACCCCAGGTCTCCCTGTAGTTGTCTCAAGAAATCAAAAATAGAATCTGTCAAAAATGAGGAAATCCTTTGTTATAACTTTTCAAAGTTCTTTTTTGCTTGGAAAAAATAAAACAAGCAATGGTTAAATAGGTGAACCTGAGTGAAATTTTCAGTGAACCTTTCAAACTTTTTTCTCGTGTTCGTTGAAAATGTGCAAACATACCATCAATTTTTCTGCTTACAGAGAAATTTAAAGCATGCAACACATTAAAATTCAGTAATTTGTCTAACTATTTTGATCAATTCAGTGGAAATTTGTTACAAGGTTGCGTATTGTTCTGTGACAGAACTTGTTACAGAAAAATATATTACAACTTCATCGCCTGTTTACTATGAAAAAACAGTTGATTTGGTTAACAACAGTTAATTGGTTGAAAAGACCAGTTTCGGTCTACATATTCTTGCACATAGCACGGGAAAAAGCATAGAGGCAGACTATGAAACTGCAGTAGAATGAAAGAACATAATAAAACAGGATATTAAATAATCAGATATATAATATTTTGCAGAAACCTAGTTTTGTATAATTGCCAAAATAGCAGTTTCGTGTCAAATAATGAATGATAATATAAAAGGATTAATCTGATACTGTCTTCTGGTTCAGTTAATATCAGGATTTATTGTTCTGTAGCTTACATATTTTCTTAGGTAAGATAAAAGTTAATTTTTTACCTCTTGAATGCCAAATCCTCGTATTATTCAACAGAAGAATTAATCTCAGGGATTGTCTAAATTTTATATACCTCAATGAGTCAACAGTAAGATTTTTTTTTTCCCATCTGGTTTTTAATCTTAGTCTTTTCAAGGGGACATAATGGTTTTTCTGGATCTCTAAGTTTATTTACTGCAGGTCAGTTTCTGCCATAGAAACAGTTGGCCCTGGGGAACTTTATTCTATGTGGTTTTTTCATGAACTTCAATGGAATGATTTGTGGCACAACCTGCCACCCAATGCGAGTAAGCATGGGAGAGAGCATAGCAGCACAAAGTGAGTAACAGCTTTTGCACTGAAGTAAGCCTCACCTTAGCATTATGTTGTGGCTTACTTATGTGATATTGTTAGCTACCATTATTCTCCGCAGTACTTCCGTAGATCTCTGAAGGAGTGTTTCGGAACAGCCCAGCTTGTATTTACGCACATTAAGAATGATCAGATTTTTGTATTATCCATGAAGAATACAAAGAGTAGTGGGAATTGTTGCTGCCAGCTGCATTGAATCTCTGGCCTCGTGATTTAAGATGCTTACGTGGGAATTGAACAGTTCTGACGTATTGGTTCGTAGTAATTTATCAGATGATTGTTTTCAGAGAGTCATCAGAAAATATATATATTTTTGGCGGATGTAATGCATATTAGGTCATCCTTTTAGCTGTATCAGAAGGAACTATTTTAGATTTCCTCCGTAATCTCACTGATTATAACTACATATTGCACTAAGTAAAGTTTTTTTCCAAACATAAGCCTGAAAGAGTTAGTATTTCAAATACAGGATGTGTCATCAATGAATACAACTTTAAATATTTATTAAAATTTTATTGCTGTATTCCGCTCCTCACTGAGTGGTGATACTGTAGCCAGGAGGGAAATCTCCAGGACTTCCCTTTCTCTCTTTCTGTTCTTCTCCTATTCTCCTTTTGCTCTCTTCCTTCGGCTACTTGGCAAGACGTGCACTCCTCAGTGACAAAATGGTGAAAAATAGAAAATTCTAAGGAGGTAATCAGAAACTACAGGTAAAACTATATGTTTTTGGAGCCAGTGGTAAAACTGGCATTGGCTACGGGAGGCTAAGTTCTCCTTATATCTTAAAAAATCTCTATATATTAGAAATAGCAAACTACACATAGGGAAAAAAGGGGCAATCATGGAAGGCAACAGTCCTAAAAGCCTTTGTCTGGGAAAGTTAAGATTGTGTCAAGTATGTGTACATTACAGGAGAAGCTTAAGTCGCAAGTTTTCAAGTGCCTAGTGAATTTAAGCCTGTTGATAAGTGGTTTATTTTCCTTATTTGTTTTTCACAGGCCCATGATAAGCAGAGCTTTGTATTCCCAAAGGCTGCAGACTGAAAACCAGTGCTCTCTAATTCACAGACAAAGGGAGACTCCTTTAGAGAGCAATTTAAAACAGTAGCTTTACTCATTAACTTGTTCTGAGCCTTCCTGCTGTTGCCTATGTAAGACCAGACTACCTGGCTAAGTAAGGGGCCTGAAGCTGTGGGTAAGTTCCCCTGTCCGTCAGCCTCAGAGAAGGTGCTGTCAGAGATGTGCACTGGAGGATCTGAGTGTTTCCACTGATTTCTCTTCTGCAGGAAGACAGAGATTGGAGCTGGATAGCAAAAGTGCCAAAGTGCTTCATCTTGCTTGGGCATCCCTTTTTCAGTTACCAGGAGTGTTTTGCTGGACTGATGCTATGCAGGACAAACCCATTCGTATGTATTGCCCAGGGCATGTTTTAATGAAGGAAAAAATCAAAACATCTCCACTGGTGTCTTTTATTAAGTAATGCAAAATACAGTATTAATTATGACACTGCATGCATTTTAGACAATATAAATGCAAGCCTACAGAAAATATGTGACAAAGAAACCCTCAATTACTTTTGAGGTAGTATACAAGGGAAAATAGGAAAGCAGAAACACAGTGGATTAAAAGAACAAAATATTGGTATCACTTTGTGCATACATTAGTCACTCATAAATACATTTGTATGAAATAAGATACAATTCCATTCTCATTAAAAAATATACTTCTTCAAACTCACCATTTTTGTTTGTTCTGTTTTCACATGACATTTTATGGTATTTTATCAGGTGGATCTATTTTTTGTCACTGCCGTCATGATTCTACCCTTTTCCTCCAAGAGTTTAGGCACAGATGGCCTCATGCACAAAAATAAATAAGAAACCTGCTTGAAGGGAAAAGAATTCTGCTCAAATAGCTGAGGATAGTCTAATAAATACCATTTTGTTTATAAAAATATTTCAGGTTTATAAAAGAGGGGAGGGGACAGTCTCCCACGTGGAAAGGATGTCAAGTGAAAAGTGCTGTATAACATTTTTGAAGAGATTTTTCTTTTAAACATACAGTACCATTATGAATATATATTCTATAATAATCCTGTTTCTTAGAACCTTATTGTTCATTAGAAGTATCAAATGCTGTTTGTTTCCTTTTGTTTGTTTTCTTATTGCAGTTTTGGAAGATGCCTAGTTTAGAAGGGTTCCATATAATTGTGCTTTTGTAAGGCTGTCCTTCCGAGTCAAACCAGTACTCCCAGTCCGTTGAAACTGCTGCTGTTTGCTATGTATACCCGAATGGCTTCCTTGTTCCATGGAAGACTGGTGAACTTCTGATGCCTCCACTGAACTCTGATTGAGGGACTCAGCTGAGCTGTTGGGGCTCACGTCCACATATTCTCTTTTCAATACTGGACTACTTTCAATGTTTTTACTACTGCATAACTGGACGGTGATCCTTTCATTTTTTTGGTCTCTTGATTCTTTTGTTTTGTAAGTGGGCAACTTGTCCTGTTTGCAGCTAGTGCTGATGTCAATGTTCAAGCCACTGTCTGTTCTCAGGAAGCAAGAATCCACAAGTCTGCTTTGGCAGATGTCATCTCCTTCTGAGCAGCTATCTGCTTTGTAACTAGCATAGATGGAGCTTGTTCGACTGTCTCCTTTTTTAATAGGGCTGCTGTAGTACTGCTCTGAAAAACTACAGGGTGATAACCTGCCAGTGTTCCTGTAAGAGTATGCGCCAATGTCCTCCACGCTCAGTTGCCTCCATCGCCCAGGCAAGTCTTCTTCTGAGAGATGGGTACTCCTGCAGTCATTCCTCATTTTCTGATTTGCTAAAGCCTGCTGTGGTGTTATGGCTGAGAAATGAAAAGGCTCGTTTGCATAAGGAGGCAGAGTCCTCGTAAAGGTGGGTGAGTTCTCATTGTCATCAGCAAGCTCCATGTGCTGCACAGGTTTGGACTTGGCAAACCTAGGACTCCCCTGGTGCTCATAACCTGCAGGTGACTTTCTTTCAAACAGTTCATCTCGGTTGCTCATGTAGATCGCTTGCTGAGAGGCTGTCAGTGTATTGGCTTGGGCGTTTTCCTTTTCCTCGGATGTAACACTGAAGCTGGAATAGGAGCTGGATGTTGGCAAAGAGGTAATGTACTCTGGGAAGGCTTCGTGAGAGAAGCTAGAATGGAAACCGTCTTCTTCTACAGTGCTGTCAGTGGAGTTCTGGGACCTGAGGAACCCCACGTCTTTCACTTGCGTGTCCACACTCTGTCTCCTCTCCCTCCTCCTCTCCTCAGGGCAGTAAAGGGCAGTATCACTACAGTAGATGTCTGACTTGTACTGGGGCCTTTGTCCGAGTTTTCCAGCAGAATCCTGAAAATTAAGATCCCTTGTGGATGGGCTTGACAAATGTGAAGACAGGTTTGGATCTGGTTTTTCCAGTACTTTGGCAATAACACAAGTGGGTATGGAATCAGCGTAAGAAGTGTGGCACAAGGGGACAGAAAGGCTGCACCCATGTTTTTCCAGATGGATACTGACTCTTTCCTGAAAGTCAGATGGCAACTATAATATAAAGAGATGACAAAGGGGATGGGAGAAAAGGGTGCATGTCAATACTGGTATCTGCTTAGACTTATGCAATGCTAATGGATGAGTGCAATTTATACCATTACATAGTTCACTCTATATGGTTCTTTGACTAGTGCATTAATTCATTTAGCAATGGTTGCAATCTCTGTGCATTTCTGAAAATAAATGTCGTCAAACGACTTTACTTAACATTTGGAAATCTTCATCTGCTCCCCCACATGGAAAATACTATGAAACTGAAAGAATTCCTTCCAAATAGATAGAAATGTAGTAAACAATGATCTTAAAGAATGTAGTAAACAATGATTTTAAAAAGACAGGTAGGGAAATATAGTCTAAAGAAACACTGCAGATTTTATGCATGTGTGGTGTGCAGTTGGAACGTGGGGCTGCTGAGGTGTCTGCTAGGGTGAGGAAAGATGAGGAAGGGTACAATTATATTCTGTTCTTCTATCTTTCTGCCAGTTCCTCTTGCTTCCAACCCAGTGCCAAACCGGCTCCTGCCCTTCAGTGTTGCAGTTGATAAAAATGCTATTTGAAGAGGCTGGAAATTTGGTTTTGCTGCTGCTTGAAGCAGTGGTGCTGATTGCTGTGTTAGAGGAGTGTTTCTCTGTGTTGGGGGAGAAGCAAATCAAACCAGCTATCTTGCCCCAGCACTCAAACATTGCTTGACAGATTGACCACTTTTGCAGTTTCTTACTAAATTGACAGAAATAAGAGCTAAGACCTGAACCTACATTACAATTTCTATGGCAGACTCCACAAAATTAATCAATAAATCTGCTGGGCCTAAGAAATCATATAAATTTTGGAGAAAGTTAGGATCAATTCTGTGGACAGTGATTCCATCTGTCACATGGATCAGAAGAGACTGAGAAACTGCATTTGTTGTTGCGGTTCAAAAGTCGTATTGGTAATACCAAGTATGCTTACCAGTCAGATTTAATCTGCCTTGCCCATTTCAAATTTCTATCAGCAATCAGAAAGGGATATACCAGAGGACTGTTTAAGAGCTGTCTCACAATTTTTCTTGCTGGAAATCAAAAGAACTCATGTTTGGGCTCGGTTTACAACTTAGTTGATAACTGTGGTAGCTCCTTTGACATTCATTTTGATTTATATCGCCTAAGAATTTAGCCCTTGAGATCCTGGCTGAACTGATTTACTCACCAAGGTGAGTATGTTTGCCTAAGTAGAAATTAAGTTTTTTCTAGTCCAATTATTACCAAATAATGGGTGGTTACCATTATAGTCCTAACAATCACACTCCCTCCCTAAGTTTGTTTCTCTAGAAGGAGAGAATGGAATCCTGCAAATACTGAAGCCGTCCTCGCTTTTTTTTCTAAGGCAAAAGAAACTTAAGGGTGCCTCAATGCATGCAAAATATGGCTTGTTGTGAAATGGTGTTCCTGTTACCGTGGAGTAGGATGAGTACTCTTTCAACCAAGAGACCTTCCATGATATTTTGAATTAATCATTTTGTTGTTAATTAGCTCATATATCTTCCACTGGAAATGGAATACAATATTGCCAATCTTCTTGCAGACAGCAATGTTAGTCGTAATAAATAGAGATGCAACAAAGATTGAATAAACATGTTGTAAAATAGGACTGCTGTAAATTGCTATAAAGGTGTGGAAAAGAAATACAGATCATTTAACCCGAAACTGCTGTGTGGGATAGCTGTTATTTTAGTATACCATTACACTGCTGTTTGATCTATTTTATATGCATTACTTAGATTATGAAATGAGTTAAGAAAAAGAACATTCTGTTTTTGGTGTAATGCTGCATACTGGAATTACTAAAATGATATTGCTGTCATGGATGATACACAATCCATTGTCGAGCAATATTTGTATTTGTAAGGAGTTCATTGCCTCTGACAGTACATTCAGACTTGCTAAATTAATAAATGCTTGCAGTTATGAGCAACTCCCTATCTGATTGACTGTATGACAGTCTGTGAGAAATAGTGAGGAGATCCCAATCTGTGATATTTTGCTGTAAGTGGTTTCTAAGTATGTTTAAGGTCCTAAATCTTGCTAATGGGTATGATGCTTCCAGGTATGAGTAATGTCATGATGATTCCTGGATGTGAATTGCTAATGAAAGTTAGTTACTAGGAAAAAAGAAAATCAAGGATTAATATCTTAGTTAATTTTGGAAGTTCTCTCTCAGTTCTGGGAAATAACTGTGCCATTTGACAGAACGGTGTTGATCTGCCCTTATTTGCCAGAGCTGTTTAGTGCCATTAAGCAGTCTACTGGCTCAGAAATACTTTATACGTTTCACCTTGTTGTGCGTTATTCTGTCACATAATTGCACTAAACTGACAAGAGTGATAAAGGGAACACTTTTGTTTAGTATTAGTGACCTTCACCATAGCAATATATATCTGGAAGGTGCTATTGCTTTGCGCAGAGGCTTGCTTCCCAAGAGGCAGTCTTGTTCACTAAGATAGTATTTGTGTGTCTTTTAAGAAGTCTATTTCTCAAACCTAGTTTCCTTGGAAGGCATGATTATTAATTAAAGTTTTCACCTTGGAAATCAATCATCCAGTACTCTAGTTGCTTTAGAAAAATATATTATTTTTGTCAGTCTGTTTTAAATTAGTTGGACTGGAAAATAGCTTCAGGAGGGGAAAATTGATTAGATGATTAGATCAGCATCTTTGATGCCTGCAGGTTGTCATTATTCCACTCCCCCCCCCCCCCCCCCCCCCCCCTGTTTTGTACTCTAAAACCTTTATTTTTCAGCATGATCAGTGCAGGCTAATTCTACTGAATAGCAGAGTTTTTGGAAAAGAGTACCACCAAGTTCCGTCACTAGCTATGATTTTTGTTAACAGCTCCTTCAGCTACATAGAAGACCAACAGGTGTACAACTGCTCTCCCGCTGTTGCTTAAAGGGAAGACAAATCTAAGCCTTAAGGGCAAGCGAGTTCTAGATATATGCAGAATAGCCTATTTTCCATAAAACGTTTGTTTCTTTAAAGAATTATCAAGCTTGGTTACATTACCTCAGAAAGCTTATGTGCCCTGTCATAATTCTTGCTGCACTGGAGCAATTGAGCAGCTAAATTGCAGTCCTTCCTATAGAGCTCCTACAAAAAAAAAAAAAAAAAAGGCAAAAAATAGCTTGTTTTTTAAAGTTTGCATCTAGCTTGCGGCTTTCAGCCTTTCTCCCATTCCTGGGCAATCTTTTAAAAGTTGACTTTGGGGAAGTTTGGAGCATACTTGAACTTTTAAATACATTAAGATTTTCTCTATCTTCCATGGTCCGGGGATTTTTGCCACTTGGCTCTGTATGGGTGGATGAACAAAAGTACCAGACAGAAAATTTTGAGAGCTGTTACTTCAGAACATTTATCTGCATTTCATAAGACAGATGCTTACCACTAGGAACCAGACTTTATACTGTTAACATGCATGGAACTATGAAGGTTAAAATAAACATGAACTTTTAAGCTAAAAGAAAATTTAAGAACAAACAATGTTTATAGAACATCACCTGGATCAGTATGGAGACACTACTTTAGAAAATGCTGAAATAATCTCATGAGAATGTGGGAGAAATTCATTGCAGACTTTTTTTTTTTTTTTTAAAAAGTCCTTTACTGCTTTATGAATTTTTTTTTTATACTTCTTAGCTCCTTTCATATTTTGCAGAATGTAACTCTACACAAATTAAATTTCACTGCGCATATTTGATGCCACGGAACAGGATATTTTTACCGGATAAGAAATTATCATGAGAATTTCATGCAGCGAAAAAGAGAATTTAAAACAAGCTGGTTATATAATTTTTATTCTGAATGGCTCCCACAGCCTATTTAATTGGAAAACTAGGTACAGAAGTTTGCCTGCTTCTCCATACTTCATCTTAATTTAATTTGACATTGCATCCTCCAATCACGATGTTTGAGTTCCTAGAGGTAAGAGTCATGTGTTGCTTCTGACTAAGGTGCCATTACAGAAACGAAGTTGACCTCAGAAGCTGGCTTTATGGGTGAGCGTAGATGAGATACACAAAGCATAAAAACACTGTGGACAACAGGCTGTGTTAACCTGTAAACATTATAAAATGTTTATAGAGAAAAAAATGTTGACTAGTGAAATGATTGGAATTTTCTCTGGTGCTAATGTTGTCATTTCATTGCATGAAAATTTTTACTGTTCCCCTTTTTCCTCTAAAAAGTGGTAAATTTCCTATGAAAAGGAAAGGTGGAAATTTGCCTGTTTTGAAATACTGTTTTAAAGGTGTTCTGTAATAACAGGCTCAACAAGATGTTCCTGGGATTAGTTCGTTGTGAGGCATGTGAGGAGCAAATGTATATTCTTATGGTTGTTAGGTAATTTATATCTTCATATTCAAGCGCCTTTAGATCCTATTGTTTTTTTGTGCATGTGTGCCTTATACGTGCCCCTTTCTGCCTTAAATGTGATGGGGAAATAGGTTTCTCTCATGTAGACCTTGAATTTTATATTGGTACACGCTATCTTTGTTACTGAAAAACAGATGCCAACAGTAGAAATCCAAGGATTCGATTTGAAAGCAGAATCTGCAGCGTGTGCATGTGATTCTGACACGCTACACACTCACCCTGCACCTCATATATCGCTGCATGGTATAGCACAGACAAATATTCCAAATCCCTCATGCCATTACTAGGCACCTAAGAATAACATCGTTCCAGAAAGCAACCCTTTCTTTAAAAGCTGTGAGGGTCTGGTTCTGTGAAGTGGTTGCCATGGAGAGTACAAAAAGCACTTCTGGCACTTTATTTTTAGCAGCTTTAAAAATTACTACAGAAAACTACGTGCAAGTTGAATGTGCTACATGTACTTTGTTCTCAACATGATGGGACATGCCATGTGACTGGAATGAATTTCTGTCCTTTAATATTAATCTGAAAGGAAAATAGCCACTTGTGGGGCAACTGGAACAGTAATCGGCAGTTATGCCTAAAAGTATTTTCCATAGTCTTACACGTTATTTCTGCATCAAAAGCATGATTTCATGTCTGTCAGAGGAATAAGGGGAAATAGCATCCAGGGAAGAAATACTCGTGAATCAAAAATGTGTTCTCCCCATATGGGATTCTTCAGTTTAATATCTTCTTTGGTTATTATGTATAATACTAAAGGGTTCTTTCGTAGTCCTTTATTTAAAAAATTGGCCACATTTAACCTTTACTTTTCTTTGTGAAGCTACATAATTAAAGGCAGGACTTTTGTCTGTGAATTGGCCTCAGACATGAAGAAATGCTACTCTTTGAGGTTTCCAGACATTAACATAATGTTCAGAGTAATTCAGAATAATTCTAATATGTTGGAAGAAGAGTACTCTGTATTCTAGTTCAGTCTAAGTTGCCTTTTTAAAACTATCAACAATGAAAACATTTCTTCATATGTGGGCTCAAAGCTAACTCCATGTCATAGTGGAAGTGCAAGAATATTTACTGGGAGAGATTTACCATCTTTTATATAAATCTGAAATAAGTCCATTGATTTTAGCTGAATTACCCTGGATTTATACCTGTGCTCTAAAAACTTAAAATTTACCCCATTGCATTTACCAATGTCCTTTAATTAAAGATATTAGAGTTATGAAATAACTACTGTTTCAACACAGTTTCTGTAGAAATAAAGGACCAGATTGTGAACGCTCTTTTACCTTTAGAAAGCTGTTAATCACACATACATTCCTATTTACATCAACAGGCATATTCATGGGATCAAGTGCTCCCTGCTATGATTAAGAGTTCATATGGGATATGGAAGGACTGAATGTGAGAGGCTAAAGAAAAGGTATCAACAGAAACATATCTTGTGTAGATGAATTTTTTCTAAGTGTCGAAGGAATGGTATAATAATCAACCCGCCCTTTCTTTGTTGTCTTCCTCAGTTTGTCACATGGAATGAGCTTGTTTGCTAGCTGCAGAACACCTGGCAGTTTCCAGCTGTGTTTAGTGAGATGCAAGGTGACACCTGCAAAGAATATTCCCTGTTTCATTCCATGTAGAGCTGGGGAAAATCTAGCTCTCACTCCCTTCAATAGTCTGAGTGACCAAGCTGGGTCAGTTCTGCCTTCTCCTAGGAGAGCTCACTTGTGCTGGGCAACCCCTTCCAGGGAGGAAAGCCTGAAAGATAGATGAGCTGTGGGAAACAGAGGGTCTACACTGTGCCTATAATCCTCATGATGAATCCTCCCTGCGAGGATATGTCCACTGAGTAGCTCTGAGCATAGGCTTCAGTTAGTCTGCTCTACTAGGCTGAAACTTGTGGCAGACTCGATGCAGAGATATCACCATTTCCTAGAATGTTTTTTCTCATTAATTTTCATTTAGATATAAGGGGGGAAAAAAATCAAAACGAAGTCTCACCCCAGCTGCATGACTTAAGGAGAACTGAAATCCCAGATTGGTGGGAAACATCAACATAAATTAATTGTAGAGGTGGCAGGTTATCTTTTATGTAAACAATAAAAAATTATTCTAATTACATAGGAAGTGCATGGCCTAATTTATTTCCGAGTATAACCTCAGGATGTATCCATAATTAAATACTTACATTGTCTTCTGACAACTTATCTATTGTCACCTTGGCCTCTATTAAGTGATTATTGAGTGCAATTATTTCATGGCTCAAAGCCCGTTTTTCCTCTTCATAATGTTGACCCTGTGTAGAAAATGAAGTAAGTCAGTACTTTTTCTACTGTTAGAATATTCACGAAAAATATCCAAAGCAGCTTGCTGTCATTCATAAACCCAGATAAAAGCACAACAAATCAATGTTTCCTTTTTCCTAGTTTTCTGCTATTTTCATTCAGCAGGCGAGGCAATGTGCTTTGAAAATGTGGAGGTCAAATTGAACTCACGTTGAGAAGCTTACTCCAAAAGCTTTGGCTAGTATGTGAAAAAGCATTGTATTGAACAACAGCTAGTCCTCATTTGTTACAAGATAGGGTTTCTAACCTGGATAGGTTTTAGGCTTCTCTTGGCTTTTGCTACAAGAATGTTCCAGTGATGCCATTAGTTCCCATTCTTATCAGGGAGGAGGAACAATACTTAACAAGCAAAGTAGCTGTGTTTGAGCCAGTTTCTTTTAGCTGTTGACTGTGCTGGCTGCTTTAGAAGCCCTGAATGAGGTTTTTCATTTCTCAAGATGAATGTTTACCTGATTGTGGGGATAACATGCGCTAGCAGAACGTGACCCGCTGTGGGGTAATAGGAAAATAATCTGATTCAAACTTCTTTTTGCCCACTAATTTGATCTTGTTTTACCAGTAGCCTGTAACTCTTTATTATGAATGCAAAGAAATCATCAGGAAAAGTAAAGTGCCACTGGCCCTTCCCCTGTTGCGTCCCATTTTCATATTGCAGTGTTTATTGTCCACCTTATATACCAAAAATTTTTTTGCAATGATCATTTATAACATTACCTCCAGCCTTACATTACTATTAAAAAGAGCATGTGTGTTGTGGTAGCATTTGAACATGCTAGCTGAGATCAAGGTATCTTCCTTGTGCTCAGTGCTGCACACGGACACAGTGAAAGGACCTCTGCCAATTATCCGCAGGGACCTTTTAGAAAGCAGTCTTGCAAATGAGAATAGAAAGTAGAATAAACCCTAATGTACATCTATTTTGTTTTGTGAACTTACTCCAGCGACAAGTTTGCAATCGCCCTTTCCATTCTAGAATTGTTTAAGTAATTTGCGAAAGATTTTCTTTGGCAGACTGACCGTATTAGCTGCTGAAACTTCCCAAATGCCATATTGTCATGGTCACAGAGAAATATTGCACCAGCGCATGCATGCTTGGCATTGTCAGTTAATTGACAGCAATAGGAGTTGTATGTCTTGAAGTCTGAATAAGTATCAAGGTTAATTATCTGGCGCAAAGCACCAGGCTCTCTTAAGGAAGGGTGATTAAATTGGAAGTGGCAACTGTTATCCTAAGTTGCTCTTTAAAGAAAAACACATTCTAAAATGGTCTAAGCAAACCGCTACCTTGCTCTGTAGCATGGATATGATTGAGGTGTCTTTGTCATGGCCTGGCCTGGCCTTATTTTAATGTCTGCTTTTCTTTGGACTGGCTTCTCCCTGCTGTTCCAAGGATGCTCTCCTGAAGGCCCAGCTGTGGCTGGAGGCAGGTTCGGGCTCGGCGCCGCTCCTGTTCTCCTCCTCATTGCTCAGATTGCCAGTGCTCCTGCTAGCTGCTTGGGAACTATATTATGGAAAGCCAAAGTGTAGCTTTGAAGAGCACCTTGGGACTGCAGGAGTTCCAACCTCACCAATTTTAACAAGGCACAATCTTAGGGGCTATGTTTTTTAATTAGGTAGATCGACGTGGATTTATATGAGGCCCTTAACTCTCATTGATTTTAATGGGCACTAAGCAGCTAGGCACTTTGTAATCCTCCTGGACATCTGTGCACTTCTAGAAATCTGCCTCCTTTGAGAGTATGACTGAAGATTACATTTTCAAAGGTATTTAGCTGCTTAATGAGGTAGACAAGTGCTATATTGGTATCTCCAACCACCTAAATACCTGGGAAAAATCTGTCCCTTCAGGTTTCAAAGTCACTTCATGCTTTTGAAGGATTCAGGTCCACTGTGTACAAACTTTAATCTTTCAAATAACTGTTGTATTGAGGATTTTATCAAGCTTTGTATGACAAGCTGCAGTCAATGCCAGCGCAGCTGATTTGTTGGACTCCCCTTTGCCTTAAGCCCTTCTGATTTCAATGAGTGTTGCTCATGTATAACCAAAGTGAATGTGGTGCAATATATTTTGCAGTTCGGGAGAGTTTGTCTCCTCTAGGATTTATAGGCTTCAGCGTAGAGTAGAATTTGTAAAAGGACGGCAGATTCAGGCTTAGCAAGCAGTACCTTCCATTACACTGAGTAATGCTGAATCTGACTGAATTATGGTTTCATTTTGATTCAGGTACTGATAGCTTTTGAGGAGACGTTGTCCAGACTTGGTGCCTGACCAGATATAATTAAAAAGTAGGTTTTTGAACTGTCAAATTCACCTTGATTCAAATTTATATTTAATGGGTCAGCAGATAAACGCCAAAGTCACAGTCCTCTTAGCAGAGCTGTGGAGGAGGGAGCAGGAGAAAGAAAAGCCAGTCCTCTCTGCCAATGTATGTTGACATCCTTCTCTTGAGATAACTGTTGGTGACATGAGCAGAGTATCTGCTAAATTGAAGCAAAACAGGGCAGCCTCAGGGTGAACAGGACACTGAAATGCTTTGATATATTGACCACATACCGTGTGTTATACTGTGCTCAGACCTTTAGCCAGATTGTGGCACAGTGGTGGAAACAAGATGGCAGAGGTTTAACCATTTAACCCTTGGGGAAAATAGTGCCTTTGGGAGAAATGGAGGAGGCAGTTCTCGATCACTGCGTTAAAAGGTTACTCGGGGTTGCAACTCGAGCCCTCCAGTTGCTGTCTGACAGAGTCAGTTAAAGCTGATGGAAAGGCGGACAGGAGTCACAATACCAGTGTCGCAATTGAGAGTTACAAATAGAAAAGCGTATTTTACTTATAACCACCTCCTGAAGGACCCTTCTTTGTTCTATAGCTTTTAGAGGCTTGGTTCTCCTGCTCTTCCACAAGTCCGGTAGTCTCTCTCCTCTCCTTTCAGCACTGCTTTCTGTTCTGCAGGTCTAACAACCTCTCAAAAGTTAATAACAGATTAAGTTAATTAGGTTAGTGATATGTCAATAGCTTGCAGCTGGGCTGAGGACTCCTAAAGACCAATCCAAAATGCAACAGCTGTAGGGTGCAAAGGACTGGCCTACTGGCAGAACTTTGTTCAGAAATTTTTGTTGAATCAGCTCAAATCTGTCTTAGCTCTCCCTCCTCACCCAGCACGAAGCCAACATTAAGGAATACAGCTCTATAGTGTCTGACTAATTTGACAGAGCTGCAATCATGTGCCCACGTCCGAGTCTGATCAAATTTGTACTGCAGAGCGACTCCAGCAGTGCGCTGCTTTGGTATTAATGATTGGGGAACTAAGCACTAAGAGCCATTGTTCCTAGCCTGTATTTAGTCTGAGCCTTGCAGCTTCCTTCTGATGAATATCTGCTCTTTCCAACAGAATCAGGTGATATAATAAAGGCTGACTGTCTGTGTCTGTAACCTTGTGTTTCATATAATTTATACCTATAACAGCTACATATCTTCACAGATCTATAAAAATATAAGGTGTGACTGTCAAAAGCATTTGGTATCATCTAGTCCCTGGACCTGTTATTTGTGGTAGAAGCAGGGTGAAAAGAGTTTTGATAAACTCTTAAACTCTCACAGCATAATAGAAAAAAAGTGTATATTGGAAGTTAACAAAAGCTGGATGAATGGATCCTCGTGAGGCTTTCCTTGTGTATTAGTGGAGTGGTGAAGCCTCCTACTCTAGTCCTTTAGCATGGATCAGCCTAAAACTTGGTTGTCTCTGCAGTTGTGTTTTAATCTCCCTGTGTAATGATTCCAGCAGCTAGAGGGCGTCCTACTGTAGAGTAGTATCAGCCTCAAAGTTAAGGCTGCTTTCTGGCTTCTTTGCTATCCTGAGGGAGCTCTGAGATGTGTACAGACCTTTTGAATCCAATTTCAATTTTGTAAATAAGCAATGCTGGCCTGTGGAAATGTCAGATTTACTTTGCTGTGCTTGAAAAGAGCATTACTGTTCTTGATGTTCCTGTAAGAGGCTTTTCAATGCTACCATGATGATGCTAATACAGTGGTAATAGTGGCCATGGAGGCAGGCTCACAGCGTTCTGCTGGAAATCTCTCTTAATAAGAGGAACTTCAATGACAGAGAAAGACAGAGATGAGGTGGTTACAAATACCATCGAAGTGGTGCTTTTATCCCATCTTGAATGCCTGGACAGAGGTTTATTGCAGTGTTTGTTGATGTGGATTGCAACAGAACTCTGCTCCTTTTTTCTCCACTACTGTGCATTTCCAGAAGGAAGAAAGCACAAAGGAAAAATTCCCCACCTTTTTGGACCAGTATAACACTAGCAGTGCATTTCTCACAGAATACCAGTCATACTAATATTAATATATTAAATACTAGTAGGTGCTGTAAGGCATCTGTGAACCAACTGCAATGCGTTTACCGTTGTGGACTATAGTTGGGGAACAAGCGCTTCTAGGGATACATTTACAAAACAAGGTCTGTGGGTTTTATAGTGATATTTTATAATCCTACTGAAATCATACTATGAAGGATAAAAGAGAGCAGTTCTATAACAAATTATGGCTACCACATCTGACTCAACTGCTGTAACAACTGGTTTACAGCTATTGGAGCTGTTATGATATTTGCATTTTAATATCTTTTTTAATTAGGTAGTTGGTTATTAGCAAATACTGACATCTGCTATAGAAGCAGATGCTTTCTGTGTCATGCACAAAAAGATTTAATATGTAATTAATAAATTGTAGGTCCTAATAAATTAGGGAATAAATATGCATTGCATATGGCATAAGTTCACTTATGTTTCTCCCTGGTACACAGCAAAGACTTCAAAGAGACTCCAGTTTAGATCTGGTACACGTGAATGCATGTCTTTGGAGTCAGTGGAGCAGCAGCTCATTATTACACTAATAGTGAGGAATGAGAGCGTATCTATCACAAAGAAAGGGCACCCGGATGCTCTATGCATTCTCAGTGATTGTTCAGTGACAATATTTCAATGAGTGAGGACAAATACGTTTTACAGCATCTGTCAGCACGTTTCACACCATGGTGAGATAAAGATAAAGGCAGTCATCACTTAGGGAACTGAAGGCTGGGAGAGTACACAATACTCTCTCCTACCAGGGATGGAAACTTTTCACTGCAGCATAGAGTAAGAGTGTAGCTTAGTTCAAGCTTGTGTGCACTCTTATTCCCATCCAGGTGTGTCATGATCTCTGCTGAGCAAGACACTATTTTGAAATACAGTGTGTGAACCAAGAGACCTCTTAGCTGGCTGGGAGGTGGGGGGGATGAATAGGCCAGGGGCATATCCTGCAATGTAAACAAAACAAGAATGAGAAAACTTGTGGTGAAAATAAAACCTTTTTTTCTATTGTAACTCTTTAAGTTAACAGCTGTTCTATTTACAATACTTCCCCACAGACCACATGCATAACATATGTTTTAGCAATTGGCTCATAAAAAGGCAAAAGATGGTTTAGATTTGCAGATATTACTGGGTATTCTGTGCAGTAATTCATGATTTTAAGCATTACTTCATGTTAGTTTCTGCTTTGCAGCTCTTCACATTGCTATGACGGATTTTTAAAAAGCTCTACTACGTGTTTGTGTGTGTGCATGTTTATGGGTGTTTTGAAGCTATGTGAGCTAAGAGTTTAGATATCCATAGCTAGGCTCACACTCACATGCACCCACGAACAGAAACTGTAATAAAAGCACAGCAAACTGACAGGGTGAAAACAACAAACAAAAATAAAGAAAGCCACTTCAATAAATAATGAAACTATGCCAATTGATACCAGCTTGACATGATTCTTGGAGTGTAGGATTTGGTGCTGATCATTGTTTGACAGTGCCATTCGATAGCCATTACGTTTTTGGTTTTACTTCTTTTTATAATGACTTTATTTTAGTTTTACAGCAAAACAGGTATCCAAAGGAGCTATTCACTTAGAGACTCATTGAATCCACAAGTCTGTTTAAGCATGTGTATCTTTACAGGCAGCTAGAGAAAAAGAGCCAAACATTTTGCTGATTTTAGGTAATTCTTTGTCAAGTTACAAACAGAATTGCAGGAACCAGTAGGGACTTATGCACAGTCTGTGGCAGAATCCTGATGACACTGTATGATAATGTACCACTGTCTCATCTTGGCTTCCCACTGCAGTAATCCCCATGACACCCATCCTTGTCTCAACACCTCTTCATGATGCTAATAAAGCCTGGCTTTCAGGAATGCCCTTACATTACGGTAAGGAGTAATGACTAATTCATTATATCTATTCTATGGTTTATTAGATATTTATTTAAAGTAATTTTCTGTTTCCAAGCTGCCAAGGCCATAGGCAAGGCTGCAGTCTTCAGAGACAAAGTTACAGTATTCAAGATTTTAAAATACTCGCTGTTCTAGCAGGGTCAGAGAATATATGCCATTGATGTGTCTTGTGCCTGAGGCCTATTGCAAGAACCCATGTCATGCTGGAGTTCTTCCACTTAAAGACGACACTGGCAGGAATGTTATTCCAACATAACAGACCTTTTTTCACAGAATCGTTTAGGTTGGAAGGGACCTCTGGAGATCATCTAGTCCAACCTCCCTGCTCAAGCAGGGTCACCTAGAGCATATTGCCCAGGATCACATCCAGACGGCTTTTGAATATCTCCAGGGAAGGAGACTCCACCACCCCTCTGGGCAACCTGTTCCAGTGCTCTGTCACCCTCACAGTGAAGAAGTTTTTTCTCAGGTTCAGATGGAACTTCCTGTGGTTCATACTCTCTCCTACCAGGTTTTATGATAGACAAATGGGTAAAGGGAAACAACAGCTATATGGGGATTGGGTTGGCTGAGGAATAGACTAGATTGTCTGTCATAGCTTAATTTTTCTGTTTTTCTAATTTTAACTAGGAGCTCATCACATTAATCAGAGTTATGTGGTCACAGTGAAATGAATGAAATGGAGGTTTCACTTGAGCTGTTGGTAGGTAACAATTCTTTTTCTCTTTGTAATGTTTTTTTTATATGAATAGATAGAAAAGGAGAAGTACTATTACTCCAGACCACACAAGGTGGCTTCATCAGGCTTGCAGCTTGAATCTGTCACTCTAGTGACTGATCATTTGATGCTCAAACTTTCTAGCCACCTAGGTTCATCTGTGGAAATGGAGAAATTACTAGAGATAGGATATTGCTTAGACTCTCTTAAATGGACTGAGAAGAGAAAGACGCATTAGTTTCTCTGGATGAAGAAATAAAGTGGCTTTGGAGGGAAAACATGAAATTCTAAACTTTGGAATCTTATATTCATTCATATTGATTGATGTTAGGATGATGAAGCTAATATGCAAATACATTCTAATTAGAGTTGACTGCATAAGCAAGGCCAATCTCCTAACTAAGCTAAACAAAACTAAAGCTAGACTATTTGCAGTATTTTTCCCTTTAATACTTCTTTCTGCACTAGGAATTTTTGAATTCACATTTCTTGCCACCTTTTGGCATCTTTTCTTAATAATTAGGTAGGTAAAAGTAAAATGAAACTCCCCTCCGCCCCGTAACTGCTGCCTTAAAATAACTATTTAGCTAAATACTCTCTCTTGGGAGTTAAGATATTTCTCTCTCAGAAAAGTTTGCTCTGACTGATCTCACTCCTGTGGCAAGGCTGAATTTCCCTTTTTAGATTTGCACTTGAACCCAAACGTGCAAGACCTGTTCTTGTAGTAAAGACTGAACTGAAGTAGCTCCCAGCCCAAGGTCTGCACCCCAGTGCCTGGCCAGCCCCAAGCACGGCCGCGGCGGGCCGCTGGCAGCTGCTCTGCTCTGCTCCGAGCAGCGCGTGTCCTCTCAGAGAGGACTTCATGTTATCAGTCACAGTATTGGTCTTAAAGCTGTATTTTTCTTTTACTGTGTTATTGTTCTACCTAAGTTCACATTTAGGACTCTTCCTTTTGTTGCAATGGATTTTTATAAACACGTCCATATTCAGAGTGCATATGTCTTTATATTCTGCTGTTCTCATCTCTTAAATGTCTTTAATATACATTGAAACATCAGATGGGATATTGATTGGAAAGATTTGATAAGCAAGGTGAAAAACTCAGAAGTGTATGCAGGGAACAGAGATAATGCACTTGTGTACCTTTTCTGTGTGAATTAGCTCCTCCAGTTTTGTTAAAAAATATGTAGGTTATTCACTTTAAAATCTCATGTTGGATAATGCTATTTAAGGTTTTGAGTTTTCTTTTTCAATCTACCCAAGCTCCTCGAGAACATTGTGAGAAAATCCTCATAAGCTGTTTTTCAAGGCAGAGCAGGAGAAATTCATTAAAGTAAAATGCTTTGTTCAAATATCCAGCCCCTCAGACCCTGCTAAACATAGCATCTTTCTGGCAGCCTCCCAATTCAAACTGGCAGACCCAAGTATAATGACTATATTAAATAACTAGTGTGGAAAAAAGTCGAAAAAAAAGTGAGTCATTATGTAAATTGCTTGAACAAAGAAAGAATTTTGCTTCCAGCCCTGCTAATATGTTCCTCAAGTCTCAGCTGCCTCCTCATTCAGCTTTCTGTGGAATTGTTTTGGTGGTTGTTGTCCTTTTTTGTGTGGTTTAGTCATAGCTCCTTGGAATTGCTGAGAAACTGTGGATGAAGGGACAGACAGGAGCATGCTAGAGAACGGAAGCTAGCTCTGCTGCATGGTTGTTGTCACATGAGACTTTGCTAGGTACAGTCAAATGTTTTCCTCCTTTGCTGACTGCTATTTCAGGAGTAAATTCCACTCATCATAAGGAAAGGCTGCAGACTGGATCACTTAGTAGATTAAGGTTTTCTGTAAAGGAAATGCAACATTTCTTCTCCATCTGACTACTGGGATCAAATCCAAAGAAAAAATAAAATATGGATATATTTTTATGAGAGGATTTGCTCCTACAAGCAGGCAGGAAACTAACTGCTTTATATTCTTTACATTGCTGTTCAGAGCAGTTACTTGAATTGTTGTCTCTAGACTTTGTGTAGATGAGAGAGATTGTCATTTCTGATCAAAAGAAATGCTGTAATATTTCTTCTGTTTCACAGGGTAATTGCTGTATGGATTGACCGTTTTAGCCTAAATCAGTTCCACTATCCTCTTTGCCATTTCAGACTATGTTAGACTTCCACTTGCTTCCTTAGCTCCAGTGTATTATACTGTAGCTCCACTGTCCTTTTCTCAATGATAAATCTGGTCTAAAAGGTCTTTAGTGCTGCCACGCTGCAGTTCACTGCCGCATCATCAGTTGTGCACAGATCTTTGTGGCCACGTTGTAAACCAGAATGGTAAAAAATAACCCTTTAAAATGAAGATAACCCTCTGTTTTGGAAAGAGGTTTTTTTTAAGCTCTCTTTACCATTGAGGAAAAAGTGCATGGAGTCCCACCCTCAGGATTTCTTGAGGGCATTTGGAGATCCAGCCCACAGTTGGAATATTTTCCTGTAGTATCTCAAAATTCAATTGTTTTCTTTTAGCCTAGAGCTTTGCAAAACTTTGAACAGTGTGACTTCTTATTACCTCTTATAATAGCTATTCATACAGCTCCTATTAATTTTAAGTCTCTAAGGTATTATTTTCACAGCAGCTTATAAATATAAATATCCGCCTTAAGAGCGGTTAAGTCAGGCCTTCCCTTACTTAATAGTCTAGAGTGGTGTTGTCCAAGTCTAAGCCAGTCACCTTTCAGCCTTCCTTCAGTCAGTAAAGAGACTTCTTCCTGAGTTTCTTCATCAGACAGTGATTGTTTAAGAATCATCAGAGGAACAGCTCTCCAGCAGTGCCTGTTTCTCTCCACTGGCAATTAGAGATGCTGAGGGTAAAAATGCTTTACATGCTACATAGGCACCTAACTTTTAGAGACTGAATACGAGGCAAAATGAAAATCATTTTGAGTTACTTGCTCAGTACCATACAAATCATATTTGAAGGTTCTGCAGCTAGTGAGTAGATGAGAAAGGCTTCCAGCAGGCTGACTGAAGTGACTTGTTGCCTTATTGGTTTTAATGGGAAGACCTCAAGAAATGGAAAACGTGCTACTCCCCTCGATAATAGGAAGTGCATGCCTCTGCATTTGCGAATGTGTAGCTCTTCCCCATTTGAACGGGTCTGGTTTCTGAGTGTAGCCATTATTCTTGTTTTGCTTGATTAAAAAGCTGTCTGATATTTAGCATTTTCTTCCTGTGAAGACATTTACACAAAGCAGTCTTCTTTCTTTGTTACGCTGAACTGAGCTCTGTCGGTCTCTCACTGTGAGGAGCTGCTTTAGCTCTTGTTCTGATTTTTCAGTTGTCAGTCAGCATTAGTGATTTTCAAGATCCTTTAAAAAACAATGTAAATATCAGAATTTCGTGTATCCCAAATCTGGACTCTCCCTTGTCTGAAACTTTGGCAAAAATCATCATTCTGCTTCATTTACGTTTTCCGTGGTTATACAAACATTACATTTGTTGTCTTTGCCATGACATTCTGCTGGGAGCTCATGCTGAATTGTTCAGCCAGTTTGACTTTCAGAGACCCTGACCTTTACTGAGTTACTACTTTCCAGAGTACAACTCCGTCTTTCCACTTCCCCTTTCTCATTTTTTGGATATGGTCTGCAAAGCATCTCTGTATGCTATATGCTTTTAGTTGTCTGTGGGAAAATATATTTTAATTGAAGGGGCGTAGCTTATGAAAGGATCCAGGTCATTCTGAATGATTTACTTATCATTATTTAGCAATGTTGATAATCCTTTTTATCTTACTTTATCAACAATAATATTATGTTTACTTTTAGGACATTGTTGAAAATATTGATTAATGATAAGAACTGAAGAAATCACTGGGCTGTCTTCATCCATCCCTCAGAAAGACTTTTTTGTAATGGAAATACTCTAGTGTCTGCTATTTTTTTTAGATGGCTTTTAATCATTTTGCAACCCATCTTGGTATTGCATCTTGCTAATTTTTTAATCAGAATGCTATGAAGTGGTATTTCTCACATCTTATGAAAGTCCAAACATAACAACCAATTATGCCATAACTACTGTAACTGCCATTGTTAAAGAAAGTGTGTGGTTTATTTACTATTTTGCATAAAACCATGTTGACTTCCATTATTTATATTGCTGTGATTCACTTTTTCAGTAGCTGAACCTCTTAAACTGTCACTTTGTGCCTTATACAACCTCCATTTACCCTGTTCTATATTTAACCTTTTGAATAGTGGTGTGAGTAAGCATTTTTTTTCATCTCTTAGAATTATGCCAACCTTCAGAGACTTACTCAAACATCAGCTTGACAAGTTAATATGTATTTTTACTTTACTTTGGAATAAAAAGCTGGGAATCTCCTCAGCCAGTTCTTCTGGGATTCTTAGGTAGGAGCTTGTGCAGGCTACCATTTCCACAAAATCACAGAATAGTTGGGGTTGCCGTGGACCTCTGGAGATCACCTAATCCAACCCCCTTGCTCAGGGCAGGGTCAGATAGAGCAGGTGGTCCAGGACCATGTCCAGTCAAGTTTTGAATATCTACAAGGATGGAGACTCCACAGCCTCTCTGGGCAACATGTTCCAGTGTTCAACTACTCTCATATTGAAGAAGTGTTTTCCTGTGTTCAGTGGAATTCCTGTGTTTCAGTTTCTGCTCATTGCTTCTTGTCCTGGCACTGGACACCACTGAGAAGGGTCTGTCTCTGTCTTCTTTACCCTGTCCCCTCAGGTATTTATACAGACTGATAAGATCCCCCCGAGCCTTCTCTTCTCCAGGCTGTACAGTTCCAGCTCTTTCAGCCTCTCCTCATGTGGCACATGCTCTATTCCTTTAATCATTTTTGAGGCCCTTTGCTGGATTCACTCCAGTATGTCCTTGTCCTTCTTGTACTGGGGAGCCCAGTCCTGGACCCAGGACTCCAGACGCAGCCTCACCATTGCTGAACAGAGGGGAAGGATCACCTCCCTTGACCTGCTGGCAATGCTTTTCCTAATGCAGCCCAGGATATTTTTGGCCACCTTTGCCACAAGGGCAAATTGCTGGCCCGTGTTCAACTTGCTGCCCACCAGGACTCCCAGGTCCTTCTCTGCAAAGCTGCTCTCCAGCTGGTTGGCTATCAGCCTGTACTTGTGCAAGGGCTTGTTCCTGCCGAGGTGCAGGGCTTTGCACTTCACTTGGCTTAACTTTATGAGGTTCCTGCCTGCCCATTTCTCCAGCCTGTTGAGGTGGTTCTGAATAGCACTGCAACCATCTGGTGTATCAGTCACTTCTCCCAGTTTTGTATCATCTGCAAACTTGTTGAGAGTGCCTTCAGTCCCGTCAACCAGGTCATTCTTGAAGATCTTAAACAGTATTGGCCCCAGTAACCATGCCTGGGGGATTGAGATCAATATTATTTAAGAAAAAATTCTTTTTATTCCCTAAGACACATTGCTTAACATTTTGTTTAGCTTCTGTTGAACTGGGAAGCTGAATCACAATCAGTAGTAAAAAATGATCTGGCTTAAAGCAAAGGGTGACATGAGAGCTTTGCCTCCTACTAAGAAGAGCACAACTGCTGAGTGAAGAGAGGAAGATGCTCAGCTGGTCTCTGGCCTGTGTGTAGCAAAACAAGAGTGTGAAATGGCCCTGAAATCCCAGTATGGCAGAGCCAGATGTTTCCCAGCACAGGCAACCTGTGACACTAGCCTTGCAAATCTGATGTAAGAAGCACATCACAGTTATTGTACAGTCAGGAGGGAGCTGATCCATATTTGGACAAGATAGGGCCACAAAAAGAACATGGAGGGACTCTGGATGGTATTATTACCCCTGAGTATCCACACACCCTAAGGATCTTATGTATCTCTGGGTTGTACACAGAATGATTTTGAAATAACATTCTGCGAAGCATCAAAGATGGCAACTATATCTGTAAGGAGCTTTTAAGTCTCACCTTAACAGACTTGATTTCTTTTTGTGACTATGGTGTTTGTTTAGTGACATCTCTCTGAAAACTAATTACTGCTTATAACTAATTCATTTACTTTCAGACACAGCTCTTAAAAGACAAAAATCTTCCTGGTAAACATATAGTGTTAAAATGAACCGTTTTCAATTTGTTCTTCTGGCAATTTTTTAATTTCCTTCTGTAAGGGGTGGTCCTTCAATAGTGGATACTGAAATCATTTAACAGCTACTTCCTTCCTGCCAAGGAAGTAGGAAATGCCTTGGGATCCTAGTATGTAAACTATCCTCTGGCATTTAGAAAATGCAGTTTCAATGCCATAACCAAATCCCCTTTCGCTCTGAAGAATAAGGCCTTATTGGCTTATGGGAAAGGTAAATATTGGATAGGATGTTAGTTCCGCTGTATCGGTCAGAAAAGGAAGGAAAAATGTGAAGATGAGACTTGTGCTTAAGAGGAGTGCTGGTTGATGTTTATGGCCTGGATCTTAGGAAATAACTTCAAGGGGAATGTTTTTCAGTCATAAATTTTGGAAAGGAATTGGAAATATTTTTCAGAGTTATTCCCCCATCCACAAAGTTAAATGTTTTAGGCCAGACCCTAAAGTCACAGTTCCAGAAAAGTCCGTATCCTGCTAGCTAGACCCATGATTTGAAACACCTGTGGTCCTCATCAGAGAGATGAGGCAGCTCCTGGTAATGCAATAGACCTGGGGAGATGGTTGAGGGTATGCTTTTGCAACACTGCTTGGAGGCTGACTTTCACTTTCCATCCCAGAAATGCTGGCGCTATATGGGTCACTCTATGTGTTGCAAGGCTTAGGATCTTTGCACAAAAGATTATTGCAGCATAATTATTGCTAATAGTAATGGAAGCCGTGCATGTGTTTTACAAAAAGAGTGATAAACTCTTAAGTGACTATTCTTTTTCAGGTGCCATTCACAGCTTCTGAAAAGTGATGGTGTCTTGTATATGCCCTGAGTTTGTATGCCAAGTCAAGGCTGGGTCATGGCACCTCTTCTGTCCATTCCCTTAAGTGTCAGGTTAGTTGTGGGACCCTCTTTAGAAACTCAGAACTTTGGGGTTAAAACAGACAAAACCTGGCAAATAATCTATGCTGTTTTTTGTCAGCATGGAACGAATGGGCTGTTGCTGTCCTTGTCATTCCTTTCACCGTCCATCACACATTGGTCAAAAGTATTTCTAGGAAACATCATTTTAAATTTAGGGAAACTTTTCCTTTCTATATAATTAGTCTGGCTTTGTCCTCAACTCTTGATTTATTACTATTGGCTGTTGTTCCTCTTGCTATATTTTCACGTTGGTCAATTTGACGGATGGATGTTCTGCCCATACAGCCCCATACAGCATGGTTCCTTGCGTGCACTAGTTGTCCTCAGACCTGCTGTCTAATTTGCTGGTCCTTTTTGAAGGTTTCCTGTCATAAAATTTTGTCCTTTAAGAGGGGAGTTATAATTTGCTGTTTAGCTTTTGAGGTTTGTTCATTGAGAGAAATATGCTAATGTGGAAGGACACAGAAGGCCTATATTGATTCTCATTAGTGATAAGAAATTTCTGTGTCAAGGCTTTAGACAAAATCTGTGATTGTCAAAAAGGCTCCTTTATCCTAAAGCTGGCTCTAGCTTGGAATCTTAACAAACATCCTGCTCTACTTTTCCATTCCAAAATAAGAGAATGAATACTCTCCACATATATGAATACATTTGAGGCCAATGAGAGGCTAACCTCCAGATAACCTGACAATTAGAAAGCAATGTTGTATACCTCTGCACTAGTCTCAAGGTTCAGTAGAAGTCATAGGAGTCACTCTCAGAGGTGAGGACGTCAAGTATGTTCTGGATGAAGATTTGTTTTAAATCTTCTGTAACCTGCTGTGGTAGGGACACTGCTGTGTCTTGGCGTGCTACAGAATCTAGCTCCAGTAAATGGCTTAAGGTGAATAGCAAAGCTGCAGCTCAGTTCCTTCTCAATTTACCTGCTATTGCTGTAGGGAAAATACAACTTAATATAGGTATTTTTAAATGTATTAAGAGTATAATTTAATACAGATAGGTAGGAGAATATATGCTGTCATTGTAGGCAATACAAGACCTGTACTATTTAAAACTCTTCATGATCTGTGCTAACTGCTTATGATAATAAAACTAGGCACTTTTTGAAGGTACAGAAACATTTTCCACCAGCCTGGCATGATTTCAAAGTCCATATTTTGCAGCAGATTAAATATAGAAGATTGATTTTAAGTAATGTCCTAATTGCCGTATGATAGCTAACAGAAATGCAACTTAAGAGCTGGCATGAGGTGCTGTGTTGGATTTTAGGTCAGCTTGTATAGAAATTCAGGCATTCCTAAATAATTTAGCCCACCCAGTCATAGGAAAATTTTTTTAAAATATGTTTTCACTGTCTGCAAGACAACCACTGTTATCAGCAAATCTTATTCACCTAGCTTATGCCATAAACCTTTCATCCAACATTTCCTGTGATTGAAGAATCCTTATTGTTTCTATTGGTAAGTAAGTGCCTGAGGATCCTTGTCATGTATGAAGTTCGCTAATATTTCACGAGAAGATTGTTGCCTAGTGGATGAAGTATGTCTGTGTATGCCCTCTGCATGTCCTGGTATGGTAAGAACCACTCTAGGCATGTCTCACTTCTTTGAGTAGTTGAAGGTCATTAACTGAGCAGCCCACGTGCTTCTGAGGTTTCATGTTTTGTGAAAGGTTTGAGCTGTGGTGGGCTGCTCTGAATGGCCAGGCCAGTCTATCGGGGCTTCATAGGAGTCAGCCAACATCAACCTCAGTCAGAAGAAAGGCTGTCTTTGAAAGGGGATCAGTGACCCAGAATAAGGTCATTGTGACATGAGGGTGAATGTACTGCAGAAGAGGAAATGAAAAATGAAAGTCAAATGATGAGTTGTTTAAACAGTACAACGTGTTAATTGTCACTATTTGTCACTGTCAGGTGACCATGAACCTGTTACAAGTCCAAAATTGAAAACCTTAATATATTCTTTAGCGGAACAAAAGCTACTGAATTATGCAGCAGACTAAAATGTTCCTACTACAGGTGACTCAGCTTTGCTATGCATTATTTAAAAAGCCCTATGATATCTGTCTGCTGCTATGTAACTGCAATCTACACTGCCCTTTTTCACTGGAGTTTTTTATAGATCCCTAATTCTAACCACAATCGTTGGAAACAGTCCTACAAATGCACTTTTGCAGTGCACATTCATCTTCATCTAAGTTTGTGGCTGTCTCCAGTAGTAATTTAAATATACTGCAGAACTGACGGTTACTCTTCTAATTTCGGATAATGAAAAGTAGAATCATATTTGCATTTTTAATCTAAGAAAAGGTATTTGAAGAGCATCTAAACTATATGCTAGTGGATTGTCCTGACATCTTGACAATCTGGAGCTGCATTGGAACTGGAGGTTAAGATGCTCCAGTGCTCTGTAAATGTGAAGAAAGAGGTAGAAGCAGCACATTGCTAGTGTTTAGAGCAGCTGCCAAAACAGAGCCCCATACCATGACTCAGATTCTGGTTTTATTATTCACATAGTTGCATTAAAAAAAAAAAAAAAAAGTTATGGCTACTCTTCAGATTTTCATTTAGTAAATCACTAACCAGAAACCACATGTTTCACACCAGCAACAGCTTCTCCAGCTTTGGGAGTTTCATACTTCTTTTTAGTTTATTGTAGTGTTGCTTAAACCTGGTGGCCCGAACATTTAAAAATAACATGAAAGGATTCCCTCTCAGGTGCACTTTCCATTATTCATATGTCACTAAGAGATTTTCCTCAAGTTATCACTAAAAACTCTCTCATGAAGTTAAATATTTCAAAATAGAGCAGACAAAACTGGGCTCCAAAACAAAAACAGCTTTCCGGATTTAACACTGGAGAGCATTACGCTTTGCTCATAATATCAAAGAGGTGCACAATATTTCTTTTGAAAGAGGATTAAAGTCCAGTAATCTCTCTGGGTTATATAATGGTGTCAAAACAGAGATGATGAGAGAACCATTTCATTATCATACCTCTTGTTGTGAAAATGAACAGGAATTTCCAAATAAAAGGCAGAGAAAGCAGTAAAATCCCTCCAGCCTCATTCTTTTTTTTTTTAATAAGGCTGATGTTCATTTTCTTCCTCTCCTAAATCTCATTTTTAAAGTTAGTTTTCAATTCCCCCCAAAGTGAGGGAAAAAATATGACTGGGTATTTCTGTAGTGATTGCAGAGGCTGCCACCTCCTGACTATTGAGAAGAACTGCTGGGTAGGAGTCAGAATTGATGAGTCAGAATAGAAAATTTTTTCATTTTTCAGCTACTTGGCCACACACAACAGTACGTATCAGTGATATTTACAATCAAGATCAAAATATGAGCTAGGGGCTAAATTGCACCATAGCATGAACAGGGATTATTAAAGTCACTGGAAATCTGTGTGCCTGCACAAGTCAAGGATTGACTGATAAAGATATGAATAGCTTGTTGCCAATCTACTATTTGAGAGAGACTGAAGACTCATTCTCTAAATTACTCTGTGTATTAACCCTGTGCAGGAGTCTGAAAGGCTCTCTGTTTTGGCCTTTCTAAATATGAAAGCACAAGGCTTAGTAAGTATTGTATATATTCCTGCTCCCTTTGGTTGAACACAAAGGAACTTGAGTGATAAAATCTAAAAAAATCAATGGACTGAGAGTGCTGAGGAGCTACTTAAATCTCCTGCCCCTTCAAAATCCTGCTTAGAGCCAGACAAATAAAACGTATTTTGCCTTTTAGGAAAAAATAATGTCAATTATGAAAGTAATACAAAAAGAAAAAATACAGGTGCCATACGCTGTTACGGCATACACAAGCACACAAGAATGATTCAGGGCTCACTGAAATTAATAGAAATGTACTACTGAAATGTGATTGCACTCCCTAGTGCAGCAATAGTGCCTGGGAGCTTTAGCCATGGATCAGGATCCATGTCCTTTTCTGCGTATAACAATTCTGTATCAAGACTAAATATGTTGGTAACTCACAGTATGTCCTCTTAGTTGCACCTGCTGTTGCTTTGCTTTTTCCAAACCCTGCCCCCCAACACTTTGTGAGGAACCAGCCCAGTGTTACTTCTACCTTAGCTAGGCTTAGCCTGCAGCCAGCCGACTTTCATCTGACTACCTGATTTCTGCAAAATATTGTAGGAACAAGGACCCTTGTTTTCTGGTTTAGAGTCTAAGTTTAGAATTTAGAGTTTTTTTGGTGTAAGCCCTTGGTAGGCTTTTACTTTCATTTCCGGCACAAAACGTAGCCCATAAAGGAATATACGACAAGAAAAGTGATGATCGGCTAAAGAATCAACACTTTTGGATAGCTGTATCCAAGGATAGTAGCCCTGTGGCTATGGACGTCTTCTGAAAATCTGACTGTGAGTCTCAGGAAGGACTATGAGGCATGAAGGACTTTTTAAAATCTAGCCCTGTAAGTATAGATGCATTGAATACACAGCAACACTGCGAAAATGCTCAGTTCACAAAAGTGCTTGAGGCCAAAGGACATTGTGAGTTGCTGAGTCCTGCTCCTTGCTATTGCAGGCAGCTGTGCTGTAAATCCTGATTATAAACTCATCATGTTTCAGCTTAAATGTAGCTAAGTGGTAGAGTTGACCCTAATAAAAGTAGTTCTAGTCCTCTGGGGGTTTGCAACCTTTGTCTAATATTTAGGCTAAATTTATTAATGGCTAGTATCTATCCATTTGTTACTGTAGCAGCACTGTCTTTTAGTTTAAGTAGCTCTTAGCCTCTGCTGTTTATACCATGATTATTCTCTTAGGCTAAACAAGCCAGCCTGTTTTAACCTCATTTCAGAAGATAAATTCTTCATCTCCTTGATTATTGTAGTCTTGTTACAGACTGAATTAATCTTCAGTCTGTGGGTGCCTAGGACTGCAAACTGAATACCAGACAGCCTCATCAGGGCCTCATTCTCTAAAAATGCCTTATGAGAGGCATCTCAAATCACATGACTTTTCCAGCTATGGTTGGCTAAGGAACCCTGAATTTTCTTCCTTTTTTCAATTTCAGTGAGCAATCCCTAGTTTATAACAGATTTTTTTTCATTAGTCTAAGGGCATAGATTTATCCCACCTATAGGTCCATACATATCTGTGCTGAAGCACAAGGATCTCACTGCCCAGTCAGTCAAGGGATTAACATAGCCAGCCACTCCAGGAGACTGATTCATATTCCAACTAATGTTGGAAGTGCCCATCTTTCCCTGTTGACTACAAAAGGATCATGGGAATTTCATGTTCCTAAACTGAGGCACTTGGTTAGACAGGATGAATCTGGCCAAAGGACCTCATCTTGTACAGTGCACTGCAAAATTTCATCCTGTATCTGTAACTCAGAGGTATCCTTTCTTGTATACCTTCCAGTTCCCATCATGGCTGCAGAACTGGTAGAACTGATGTAGGTGGCCAGTGGCCACAGATGGACGACTGATGGTAGAAACGCCTTAGATCGGGTTTCACGGACCATAATGCTGCATTCTTGGTACCTGGGATGGAGCTGGTGCAATTGCTCTCTTCCTCAGCATCAGCATGCTTGTATCCTGCTTTCACAAGGTAATTTTCAATTTTACGTCTTAATTTGTATGAGTTATTCTTTCTCCTTTGTTCCACATGAGTATCTGTTTCACTTCTTCTTGGGCTGTCCCTAACATCTGCTTCCCCACTCTCCATTTAGATGACTTCTTTTTTTACTGTCATACTGTTTACACAGTGAAAATCTCTTTTGCTCTGTGTTTTAATTCCTCTTGTGAAGTCTCACTCAGCATGAGTTTTGCCAATTTTCACTTTATTTTCATGCTTGCTGACACAAAGGTTTCGGCCTTCAGTCCTTTCAGAGGTTTTTGTTTATTCAAAATATCACCTGTGAGGTGGTTCCTCATTCAGTTAGTCCCAGAACTACTCTCCCTTACAATTTTTCCCTTAATTTACAATGCATAATCCTATATTTTTGATTTCAAGCTCTTTAAAGCCTTCTCCACTTTTTGCCTTCTTGAATTCTTCAGTCCAGTTAAAGTCCTCTTAATTCCTCTGAATTCTGTCAGTCCAGTTAAATACTCCTCTCAAACGCTCTGACTTCTACTGTAAAATCCAAAGTCAAAGCTGCACATACAACTCTGACATTGCCCTGTGACTTTAAGCTATCTCGCAACAGAGCTTTTTTTTTTTTATGTGAATTTAATTCCTTAATGACAACCATTTGAGAGTTTCTGCAAGTTAGTACTGAGTTGTGCTTCTTTCCTTAGTGTGTATACTATATGATTTACAACTGCATGGACCTTCTTCCCACACAGATCTCATGGTGTCCTTGTAGTGACTATAACAATCTCTTATAATTGCACTCCATACTCTTGTGGAAAGCATCTTCAGTACTTGTTCTGACAAAAATTAGTAACAAATAAAGAACAAAAGAAAGAAACTTGTGTTCTGTTACCATTCTAATTGTGACTTTTACCCTGACTAGTGAACTAGCTTGTTTTGACTTAACTGGTACCCCAAATTTCTATTTGCTGCCACATGGGAGAATTAAGGAAGAAAACACTTTTATAATGGAAACTGTTCTTCCAGGCTGTTCATGTTGCTATGGGATGAACAATTTCTCAGCTCTTCTTCTAAACTTATAAATAAAGCCCAGACGAAGTTATATCTTTAGCTCCATGGGGAAGGAAAGAGATAGAAAGCATATATCTCCTAATCAGAAATCAATCATCTAGCTGGGTGACTTTCAAGTGGGCAACAGCAAAAGAAATTAGAAAATTTGGGGATTCACTCATTTTATTAGGTTTAGAGTGCTAAAAATGAGCATCCCTAGTATCTACTTTTTCTTACATGAGACCCGATTAAGCCCATTCCTTAGACATGTACGTCTCGCCTAATACACCAAGGACTGAGTAGAGGATCTTTAAAACATCCAGCTTGTACAGGTAAGTCCTGTGCAGGGGAGAGTTATACTTCCTGGTCACATTACAACACCTGCTGACCAGCACCATGCTCTGGTGCTCTCCCTTTCTCTCTCTCTCTCTTTCTCTCTCCTCCCCACAGACAGTAAAACTCGCACCTTTGAGTATTTTCCCCCAGCTAAACTTCAGTGTCATGTCTGATTTCTTTCATAGTTTATATCTTGGGATGGTTGGCTGAAGGTAATTTTAGCTCCTTGAACCGTGTTAAAGCAGGAGTGGGATTTCAGGTGTCCTTATAGGAACTAATTAATAGGTCATAAACATGTCACTGAAAGCAATGCTTGCCCTTAATTTTGAAAAGAAAGTGAATTTGGAGATCTTTTCCCTCCTCAAAGGAAGAAAAAAAATCTGCTACAACACTAATTCCATGTACCTTTTAATTAGGTTATTTAATTAGAATGCTTTTGATCTGAGTGTTATTGTTCCGCATGACAGTCCAGAGGGACTGATCACTTCTGAGATTCAACTTTCTATGGATAACCAGCAGCGTTTGGTTGTAAAGAAGGATGATCTCTTAAACTACCTGGAAAATTCTCTTAAGAGTTGCCTCAGAACATGGGGATTAATCTTGACTCTCTATTGCAGCTCCATTTCAAATCTTTAACTGTTTGTTCTCTAGAAAAGAAAATAATAAAACTTTACTGCCATTTGGAGGGGCTTTCAGTTATTTTGCAGGTGTGTGTGCATTTCGAGCATACAGAAACTTATACAGAATACAAGCTGGTGATTTAAATAAGGTTGTGGGAATAGTGCTGGGAAAGGCTGAACAAATAAAATGGAACTAGTTCATTCATCATTTTAACAGCATTTAGCTTGCCTCATAAAGGAAGTGGCAGCTTTTATTGCTCATACAAGGACTTATGCCACTATTAAAGAATGATGCTTCAGCTAGTTCTGCTCTGAACTGCAGTGTGACAAACTCCAGTGGACTGAATCTATTTACTACTTAGCACCTAAATGCTAACTAATAAAACAAAGTGGAATGGCAGTGTTTGTAAATAGGAATTGCAATATTTAAAACTTAAAGTTAGGAAGAAGTATAAAACCTTAAATAAAAACATTTTGCTCAGCATGTTGAGAAGTCAGGTGTTTCCACATTCAAATCTGTTGACTTTCTTGGCTTCATGTTGCATTAAAACCCAAAGGCTTAACAGGATCAAGGCCTCAACAAAACATGACTCCTGCTCTAAAAAGCTTAGCTGGTGAGACTCTCAGCCACCGTGGAAAAATCTTGGTGGATAAACTCCTAACTCTTCCTAAGCCTGTCACTGGTTTTCACCCAATCTCTGCATCCAAAGTTTTCAACAAAAATGTTACATCACTGAGAAACCCTTTAGGCGCCCATTGACTCAGGACTTGTGCTACAAAAATAAAGGATGAGGGAAAGAATGGTGAAATCCCTGTGTTTGGCTGAAAATGTCATTTGAGAAGTGTTCCCTCCAGAGAACTGCAGTGTAGATTGCTGCTGCACGCTTCTGCCCTATGAAATGGGAGCCCTGGGCCATGATGTATTCTGTAGTCTATTTTTGCACTGAATCACTGCAGTATCTCATGGGAACTGTTGTTCATTGAGGGCAGATGGTGCAGAGAAGTCAGCGAGACAAGGACCTAAATAACAAATCCCTGAGACACTTTGGTGTCATATCCAATGCAGAAAGTTCCGTTTGGTTTGCAGTTACAAACTGAATATCTTTCAATGCTTTTTTAAATGAAAAGCTGAAGTTTACCCTTGAAAAATCTAATACTTCCTGGGGGTGGGGCAGGGGGGAAACCTCAACAATATCATTTTGGAGATCAAATATCAAACTGAGTAATTTTCCACTGCAAAAAGAGTTAAAACATAACTTTTCCTCCAGCCCTACAGAAGGCTTTAAAGGCTTCTCTTTCACCTTTCTGCTAAGCTGTAGTTATCCACTGCTACAGAGAGCATCTGCAGGTGTCTGTCTGTCCTGGACTTGCCTAAATTATAGCCAAACCTTCTTCAATCTTTCCTGATACCTTTAGTGATGTGTTTTCCGCCTGTGTATAGCTGGAGTAGCACCTGACCTTGGAACTCCTGTGCCAAGACTCGGTGTGGTCCTCACTCACCCTCTGACATCCTCACTCAGAAACTCAGAGACTTCCAGCGTCTTCCTTCTCCTGTCTCTATTTCACACGTGCAGCAGAGCCTCTGTGGGGAAAAGTCCTTCCTGCTGCCCATGTAGGGATGTGTCATTGATTGAACTTCTAATTCTAACTATATTCCTACAGGGAATTTTCCAATGGCAAATGACTTTTCTGGGTGTGAGGATCATCAGAGTATGGCGGTCGCTGGGCCCCACACAGGGAGATTGTGGCTCATCTACTTGCCGTTATGGCATTTTCTTTCTATCCTGCTCCTCTGTGTTTCTAAGGAGCATCTGCAGTTCCAGCTGCCATGGCAGAAGGCGGAGTCCATATAGGCCCTTGCGCAGGAATGATGCATACTTTGCTCTCACACATATTGCAGCTTCACGTTCAGTTACTGATCTAAATTTAAATCTCTTATCTAGTCTAAAATAATATGATTGTCTTTCTGTATGAAAGCATATAACTATTAGGGGAGGTTCATGTCAGTTATATATTGTTAGGCTTGCATGAGAGTGAATATAATTTGGGAGTAACAATTTGCTAATGTGTTAAGTAGAAAAGGGAGAGGCAGGAAAAAAACATGAGGTGGATATAAAAATATTCTGGTAAGGAATCTCACTGGAAGGAATAAAAACAAGCCATCCCTCTCTCAGGTTTATTTTGTTTTCATGGTTTACCATTCTGGCTTATAGGTTGCATGAGCTTACACTTTCCGAGCTAAAAGGTCTAAACAGCAGAAGAACAGTACTGGGTCAGCCCATCTATCCTGCTGGAGGACAGAATTACCTAGAGGAGGGCACATGAACAGAGCAAGCGCGTAGCGGGAATTTTCCAGGATGTGCTACCAGCCCCTGACAATTTGCAGGTGAAGCACTTTGTTACTTAGTGGTGATGCTATACTAAAGGTGTTTCTCTTGTATGGATTTGCTAATTGCTTCCTGAATTCAGATGTTGTTTTAGCATCCATAATAGTCCATGGCAGGAAGAGCTACAGTTTGACTAGGTGCTGTGTGAAGAAGGGTCTCCTTTCTTTTTTGTTACTTAGTTTTGTTCTGTTATTTGCTACTGTCGTTTGATACCCTCTGGTTCTCATATTAGCTGGGATGAAAAAAGCTCCTGGCTTTTTGGATATCTTTCCTGTGATCCTCCTCTCTCTACCATTTTGTATACAGGAGTCCTATCCATGTAGTTGTTCTTTGCATGGAATGAGCTCTCTAATTTTCTCATCCTGTTGCCCTTCTTTGCATTTTTTTCTATTTCTCCTGTACCCTTTCTGGGATAGAGAGACCTAAACCGAATACAACAGTTAACTTGTGAATGCTCCACTGACTTCTATACGGCTTAGTGATGTTTCCTGTTCTGTTCTTTTATAATATACAAAATGTTTTCAAGCTAGCATTCCACAGAAGTATTTATTGTACCTCAAAACCCCGAGAAGTAATAGCTAGTTTCGAATCTGTCACTGCGTGCAAAACTAGAACTGGGCTTCTGACGTGCTGTCAGTCACTCTGCTCCGATATCCTGCAGCTCCCCACAATCCCCTCTTACCCTTATGCCCTGAGTTGCTCACTGTCATCAGAGTGTTGTCACCATACCAGTCACCTGCATTTTACAGGTCATTTCTGAATATGCTGACCTGCACAGGCCTGAGGTCAGATCTGTCCCTGGCCTTTCTTCATTGAGAAAATGGACCTTTCATTTGCCCTCCCTTTTTTTTTTTTCCTTTGCTTAACAGTGGAAAAACAGCAATTTATAGCCACTGTTATCAGTTATACCATAATTTAAATTTAACCTATCAATTTTCAATGCCTTCTGTATGTGGAAGACATGTTTAAGGTAAGGGAAGTTTATAAGAATAACAAATTCAGCTCCTTTAGTCTGGTTGTCAGTAAGCACTAGAAAGGTATATCTTGACTTCCAAATCACATTATTTCTGGTGAACGTACTTAGAAATAAATGAGTATGAAGATATGAACCTGGAGTTGACCGATTTTTTTTAAACATATAATTCCATTTCTTAAGAAATAAAAAAATCTATATTCTATTTTTTCAGAAAAATATTGTCTTTATCAGTCAAAGCCAACTTGGAAAGCAAAGGCTGTGACACTGGTCTTGGATCCACCACTGTCATCTTCTTGGTATCTCATTCTGATTAAGTGTGTGCACTAGAAGGCTTTAATTTTCATGTTTTGCTTAGCGTTTGGTTGGAGAAGAAGTAGGAATAATTGGCTGTTCATGCCTGCAAAGTAAAATGAGCGCATTCATAGGCTCACTTCCTTCTGCTGTGGGTGCAGACTGCTTTATGCAAACTGATTTGCAGTGGAAGCTTATCTGTAGGTTCTGGCTGTGAGAGGAAAGTAAATAAGCCTAAGCAATTAGAGTAATGCTCATGCAGGTGCAAAGAGCCTGCACAAAGCGCTATTTGCTCTTGCCTTCAAGCCCCTTTAATCATCATTGCAGAGCTTAAGTTGTACATGAGGCTTTTGTGTGGTGCATTTTGCACATAGAGCATTTGAATGCTTCTGTTTCACTATAGAAAGCCTCAGCCCTAAAGATATATCTGGTACCAAAATAGTTGTGAGCATCTTCTCAGTCCTTGATGGAATGAGCCACTTCAGCAACGAGGAGTGGGCAAGCTGTAGTCTCCAAGGTCATTCAAAGGTTTCTATCACTGCTTAGTAACACAGAAAAAAAAAAAAATTGATTTGTTTAATTTTACAAGCAATAGATCAGGGTGGCAACTGTTAGATGATGAGAATCAAAGACTTACTTATGAAAAAATGCAGTTCTGCCATGGTAATTATCTGCACATCTAATGAAATGTAACCCCCCATGGAAATCAATATACTACTGGGATTGTCTATTCTGTAATTTAATGTTTTGTAAAATTCTTTTTTCTCCAGTAATGGAATCTCCTGTCATTTGCTTGCCTTCCTGCTACTTTAAACTCAAGCAGTTAAAGCTGTGCTGTAAGGATCCCCCCAAAAAGCTTTGTTCGTGTTACTGAAATTAATAATAGCAACTTATTTCCTTCTCTTGTGGTGCATCCTAAAATATCAGTGCACAAAGTGAGTGATTCATCTGTTTAGGTTTACATTAATGGTGGCCTGAGGGGATAATTTCAGGCAGAAATTCTATAATATTTTCTGGAGCCAAGCTCTTGCTTTAAGGGCAGAAAAATCACAAGGCTGTTCAACTGATGTTTCTATTCACTGGGAAACTACAACAAAAGTCCAATTTTAGCTCATTTACTAAGAAAAGATTCAAGTTTAAGCAAATATTTGAGCTATATGTCTTTTATTTTTGGATGAAGGATGTGTAAAATTCACCTAGTCATAGGTATTACGGTTTAAAGGTAGCGTTAAATCAGCTAATAGAATCTCATATATAAATCAGTTCACTTAATTCTATTCTTGCACTAAGACCAATAATATGTGGTGGCAGAGGACCATATTTAATGTGCATAAATGTTCTTATATCTTCTGCCCAAGTAACTTTTAGGTTTTTGGTTGTTGTTTCTTTTTTTTTTTTTTTTTTATACCAAAACATGGATGATCTCAGACACAGGACTTAAAGGCAGCTGAAAATGTGGGGCATTTACCACCCCTTCCTCCATCAGTTATCAAGCTCTGCCTCCATCTCCTTTGCTGCCTCATCTCTTGTCAGTTTTATTCTTCTGTGAATTTCTCTACATATCTATTTTTCTCCTGGTGTCTTCTCCTCCTAAGCTAACACTTTTTTTTTTTTGTCATCTGGACAGGATATTACAGGGAGGAGAAATGATAACATTGTTAACATAAAGCTTTGGAGAAATAAGGGACATCAACCACCATCAAGCTGGTCTTCTCCCATTCCCTTTGGGAACTGGAGGACAGTATCATGTCCAGGTGGCAGAACTGGCCAAACCTTCTCTGTGAGGTAGGCAAAATTAAATATTATGAATGCAGAATGAACTCCTAACAAAGAGAAGAGGTGAGAAGTGCTGAGGAGACAACAGAAAAGGATTACTGGCATTATGAAGGTGTCTACAACAAGAATAGGGACTCTGAGCATGAGCAGTGTGGGTTAGGGTAGCGCTGACTGAGAGGAGATTTGGGGAAAATGCATTGGGTTTTTGGAGGAATTCCAGATGATGGGCTAGGGACAGGTTTTCACAGGGCACCCACGTAAGTGCCTCAGTCTCCTACCCTCTTTCCCTCGCTCCTCTGCTGTGCATTTCCCACAAGAACCAGCTTAGTCTCCCTCCACCCTTTTGCCCTCCCACTCTCGGCAGCCTTCCTAAATTTCTGGGATGTGGAGGAAGTGAAGGACAGAGTCTGTTGTGAGAGAAGAGAGAAAAATGTGTTGTTGGGAAAGGGATCTGGAGGAGAGCACTGGAGGGTAAGGCTTTCTATTCGTGCTACTGTAAGGAATAGCAGGGCTATGTTATGGCTATTTCGGAGAGGTATTAACTACTCTCCCACCCCCTTCATAGCCATACCAAAAATGTGTGCTCCTCCGTATCCTCTTGCTTCTGCAAATGTGGTTTCATACGTTTGTGCCCCCCCTCTGAAGCCAACAAGCTTCAAACCCTATCTAGGCAATGTGACTTCAGGCCTGCTAATCTTGTAGACAGTAATAAGAAAATCCCTACTAATTTCCAAGAATGATAACTGACCACTATGGTACAGCTGAAGGTAATGGGATGCAGGTATATTCAAAATGTAGAGCACTAGGAAGGGAAGCTCACTGGTTCTGCAGTGAAGTAGCTGGTTGTACATTCAGGCCATGAGTAGTACCTGAATCATTCAATACTTGCTTGAAGAGGCATCTGCTATGAGGAGTGAAATATGCTAGGTCCTGGCCTAAGTCATGGACTTTTTTGGTAGGGCTTTAGTTGTTCTGTACTCCATGGGTCATGTATTTTCCCAGTTACATGTCACGTTATCCTGAGCAGTGAAACATAAGATTTACTTGTATTTTATTTTGGATTTGGGATAAATATATTTAAATAATCCTCTTTTCCATAATGCAGATGTAGGCTATCTTTCCAGTTATCAGGGAAAAAATCATCTTGTAGATGCCTGACTGCTTACTCTTTTAAATTATTTATCTTCCTCACTCCATCGAAAAAGAATCCAAAATGAAGTATTATGTCTGTCAACTAACATGGGGGAAATGATTGCATTCAAGAAAAAAATTTGAGGACTGGGAGGTTAGCAAATGCAGGAGACTGTCCTTTTTCCCTCTTGCAGATTTGTCATTCTTCATTATGGGAAAGCAGGTGTCTGAGTTTCAGACACCTAGAATTTAATGACTGCTGCAAGCATGCAGCCAAAGTCACTTATGTGTAACCAGTGATCTACTTGAGAAAAGGGTGAAGGTTTTGTATAGAACACATTTAACAGAGGTTTAAGTACAGCACTCTGTAGCTGAAAAGTACTGAGTAAATGGTAATGTATTCTTCATGAGCATACAGCTAGAGCAACTTCCAGCTAGGGAGGTCTGTTCCGAGAAAGAAATTTGATGGACACAGGGAAAGGTGGAAGACGCCTGAGAGGAATGAGCTTAGAGTTCTTGGAGGCAACAGGACAGCCACACATGAGACTTGATGAATAAGATTGCAGTTCGTAAGATCCAGTTAAGAAATTTGCCATTCAGCATGCACGCCTTGAAATATTAAGGGGTGCTTTGAAAATTAACATCTCCCTAAGATGCATCCCTTCTTTGGAGTGAATTCTGTAGCCCCTATTTAAAGGAAAACTGCTGCTGAAGTCACATACAAGATAGCAGAAATCTCAGACTGGATTTAACTGAAATAACATTAAAACCCCCATGAAGCACAAAATAATTGGAAAGAGCTTAATTGGGATCACCAGTTTATTGGGATATCTCTGAGGGAACTGATTTAGTCTAATGAGAATGGATGGTAGTGTGTGCTGATTAACTGGGAGAGCGTTAGCATATGTGGAGCTTAATGGGGAGGGCTCCAACAAGTTTTAAAGTGTGTTCAAGGCTTTCCTAGCTCGGAAGGGTGAGGTCTGGTTTTGTGTTGCTATTGTCAGGAGAGATTTTATTTCAGAAAGAATATCATCCAGACTGTTTTGTATACAAACTCTTCCTTTCACAAGCAGATTCCCCAACTGTGATATTATAAAGGAATTATATACTTTTTAAAAGTCGGATCATCTGTTTTCCTCCAATATATATAATTAGAATTAGCTATAGGGTATCTCAGCAGAGAGAAGAAAGGCAGTTCTACTGTCATTGGACCCTGCAGACAAGACAAGACTGACAGATGCTTGTGATATTTTAACAGATATGTTCCTAGAGTTTCTATTCTGCCTGCCTCAGTTGGGTGCTAAAAAAGATGATTCCTACTCTGATCACTTCAGGCTTTTATTGTTACAATGCTTAACTTTACAGAATTCCTGAAACCCCAACTAGATCGTGTATAAAATGTTGCCTTCAAAGTTCCTATAATAAGTGCAATGTACAAGATATGCTGCCGGTCCCTCTTGCTGGTACTGTCTTTTCATATCCCTTCCTGTAAAACAAGCCGTGTTTCTGCTAAAATTCTTGGCATCCCTATTTAATATAATTCAGAATTTCCTATACAGCCTATGCTGTAATGAGCTACACCTTAATATCCAATGATGTTCGCCTTTGGTGAGCCTTAATTGCTTGTGTAGTTGCTCAGGTCAAGAGCTTTTAGTCTATGTTTAAAAACTCTCTCCTGTGCCATAATGTCCTGCTGAGAAGGTTTTGATTTAAGACCACCCTCTGTTTAACTTGGCTTATGCTTACATATTTGTACTGTTGAATTTTATTTCTTTGTACTGTACCCAGGGATTCAGAGCATGAAAGTTTGAGCGCAACAGTAATACAAATGATTGATACAGCTGCTATCAAAGTTGCCAAACCTGCTAATCTCTATATTTACAGTGTTAATGTTTTCTACAAAATTGTCAGTTAACTTGTCTGTTATGGTATTAAATAATTCTGGCTGCCACAGCCAAGCTGTGCAGAAGTCAGCTACGCAGTTATTAAACACATTAAGCTGAAAGTTATCAAAAAAAGAGCATTTTCCCTTCCCATGGGCACCTTTCATTTGGTGCAGGTGTTTGATTGTATTTCAGGAGTTCTAGTAGAAAATCCATGAAAACAGCTTGTTCTCCAGAGTCCTGTTTTACTATAAAGACAGGTTGATAACACCATTTTGCTCCTTCTTCATTTCTACTGTCAATTCCTGTTATTTCCTTCCACCTCCCTATCTATTGCATTCTTCCCTTGTGAGACCAGACCTCCTACTGACAAACCATGGTTGTGGAGAAACCAGTGATATTTTCTCCCTAGCTGTCACTTTCTGACCACCAGCCTGCTCCCTTTAAGACTGTCAATCACCTGAAGACTTCTTGGACTCAATCCCTCTTCCTGCACTCAAGTTTTCTTTGTTGCTTATATCCTGCTCTTTCTCCCCAGCCCACTCTCTAAGACCATAGCTGGTCCTATTTTGTAACCGGCCTCCTACTGAAGCCACTTTTCTTATGCAACTCACGGCCTAGTCTCAGCTTCCTTCCACATCAGTGGTGTGACTGTTCTTTATGAATGAAATATACAGTACATGTTTCTAACCCATTGGGAATGTGAAAATAGCGTTTCCAACTCCATAAGAAGTGGGATGTAGCTCTCATAAAACGCTTTTCAAGTCTATATGAACTGTATAGATTAAAAAAAAAATCCCTAACTCTACCACTTCCCACCCTATTCTTTTCTGCAGCAGCTATATGGCAATAGGAGCACTTCATATTCCAGAGGGAAAGGTGTGGGGTGGGAGGTTTGTGTTTTGAATACAAAATCCTGGATCTTATAAAAGGGGAGTATTCACTGGATTACAGAATCACTCTCAGTAGGAACAAAGTGCAGTTAAGAGTTGACTTTGGTACCTATATCTGTCCTGTATCTGAGAATTTTCCTATTAAATTGTATGGATGCAAGGGTTATGCTTAAAATTGATAACTATTATGGTTATACTATGAAGCTTACAGTAACACTGTTAAACCAGAGCTTGTCACTGCTCTTCTTCAGGCAAATAGCTGATACTTTTTGATAATGTACAGGCACAAACAGAAAGATTTAAGAGTGCTAATCATTTAAAAGGCAGAGTCAGGAATCTTGTTCTGGGTTGCTCTCTCCTAATTACGTTAGCAAATTCAGATTTCATGAGCAAGAAATTCCCATTCTGCAGTAGAGGAGATCTCTGCAGGGGTACTTTAAGCATCCACTGTTGACACACTATGAACTCCTCCCACACCTTAGGACGCTGGCAGTCCTCTTCAAAAGCCAATATGCTGCTAAAAAGCTGAGTTGGCTGTAGTGTGTTCAGTAGGAGGAGGGCTGCAAATGAAGAGCAGAGGAGGAGGAGAGGCTCAGACACTTGGTAAGAGGAGCTGTGTAGAGATGACCCTCTTCTGAGGCTTCCTCCAGCTGCTCAGTCCTTAGGAGAGGATGATCCAAGTCCTCAGAGCTCATCAGATTTTGATTTACACACCCAAAGGCTTTAAGCTACAGGGACATCGTTCAGGCTGTGCAAAGCCTTTGTTCACTTCAGGTTAAACCTGATCTCTTCTTTACAATGAATCAAAGCTTTTATAAGCCTTGGGCCTTAGTAAAGTAACTGCTTTGTTTTAAAAAGCACTGTTAGAATGACATGGACGGCTAAGCTAGAATAGAGTGAAACATGAGATTTTTGTACCGTGCTAAACATTGAACAATATTTAGAGATGTTACTTGTGCAGTTAGTTGCACAGGACCCTATGCTTTCATCCCAGCATACTACCAAATAGTTACAGACGTTGAACTCTGTTAGAGAATCATGCCTAGAATATGCATAATGTTTAGATAATGTATGTAAAAATAAACAAAAAACCCATATAAAACTCTCATCATAAATAGCCTACCACTGTTAATTCTGCAGAGCTCTTGGCTTAGTAGAGCAGAGTGAATATGAAAACCGTATTTAGTAACAGTAGCATGCTTTAGGCCCTTGAGCAAAGCTCTGTATACTTCAGTAATGACTCTTAACTTGTTTTTAATAGTTACTCTCATTTTTTTCCCAGTCTGACGTATTGTTTTCAAGAAAACCAGATTTCATGGGATAACTTTTTAACGGATTGGACTATCCTTTTCCTGCCTAATTTTTTCAAAGTTTTCAACCTTTCTTCTTAGGAAAGGATCAGCTTATGTGCATTACTCTTCTAGGACACAAAAGGAGCAGCATAGATATCCAGGGTGAACAGGAAGGAGGGATTCATAGCTTTGAAGGACAGGCTATTATTACAATCATAGGAGCTTGTTTTCACCTCACCTAACTTAAGCTCCCTAAAAGATAGGCATCGGATAAAGCTGTTTGCCTGGTCTCTCATCAGCGGAAGAGACATATCCAAAGGGTATTTATGCCAGTGATCTTAGAAACGTGTTTTAAGATGACACAGTCACGATGTAGAGATGTTTCTTTCTCTCCTTTGGCTAAGGAGGAGTCCAGGAGTCCAGGGCTGAATCCTTACAGCTAACTAATTTTAGATAGCTAAAAGTAGGCAGCATGAAACATACCCTTTGTCTGAAGTTCTGACTAGTGCGTGTGACTCCTTATATTAGCTATGTTGAAAATCTGGTAAGTGGCATTGAGCAAGGCTCTTAGGAAAAAAAAAATATTCTGAAGCCCTCTAGGTTCACTGCATTTCTATTTTTTATATAATGGCATATTAGATTTCTTCCAAAGTTCGAGAAATTCCCCATGGTTCTCAGATTTATTAGTGATATATTTTATCTTAAAATCTCAAATAATAGTTTGAAATTTGAGTAGTTTTGAAATCTAAAGGTGTATTTATTGACAGTAGCTGAGTTAAAACCATCAATTTTTAGTCTGTTTAATATCTTCCTCAGTTATTGTCAAAATACAAAATATTTTGTCATCTCATGATATAAATATGTACACTTATATTAACTTCAGATATGTCATTATATCTAACTGCTTGCAAAATCTTTCCTTGTGTCTTCTTGCTTCCTTTATCTATTTTCTATATTTTAGGTCTTGTAATTGGTATTGACTGCTATCAGTTCTTCTTTCCACTTGCTACTCATACAATTTACATTTCATATAGCAATTTTTGCTTCCTCTCTTAAGCTTTTTCATCACCGCTTTCTTCTCTTTCATTCCTAAATGTGGGATCTGTTTTTAGCATGGCAATATGCATGGTGATTGGTGAATGTTTAAAATCCTTTCTCCCAGCTGGTTTGTCTCAAAATAATTATCGGTTTTGTGAAATTCACTCTTTTTTGAATTTTAAAGACACATATCATACATTTGTATTTTATTCTGTGTGCATTTATTAAATGTAATAAATTCCTGATCTCTTACCCTTAAGCTACCACTATTTTAGTTCAAAGATCAATCCTTGTATTTATCATAAAAAAGGCGAAGAGAGAATCCATTCAGGTTTAATGTAGCATTTTTTGTAGCAGGAAATTGTCATCTATATTTTTTCTTATGAGTTTTAAAGAGTTCAGTACTGTCTGTAAGTGACCATTAACATAGGTCACTAAAGCTAAACCTGACAGTGTCGGTTTTTTCCTTGCATATTACAAATAGCTATTTATAGAGATGTTGCTCACCTTGTTCTCTGTTGCGGTGTGGTGGTCTGTAGCAGACACAGATCAGTATGTGATCTTCTGCCTCTATGTTCTGTCGGTAAGTTAGAATTATTCAAGACTACTTATTTTAGAGTTGTCAGGAGCGCTAGAGTGCCATTCTCAAGCTCTGCAGTTCCCTTAATCTGTCCTAAACAGGCTGACTTAAATATTCCAGTCAGGCAAGTCTTTTCCATCAGTTTCAATAATAGTGTCTGGCACCAATGTACATGCATTGAATAAAAATTTCCAACTCTTTTAACTTATTACTAGATTCTTAGTGTTGGTATATAGGCAGCCGGAGAATCTCTTTTCATATCCCTTGGCAACTTGATTAGTTTTATCCTTGACACCTTGATTTTCTGGCAAATGAGTATACTTTGTTTCTGCCTTTCAGTCCCTTTCCTCTTATTGAGCTTGATGTCTGACTGGTATAGCTAGCCACTTCCACAGATAGTAGTCTCCTACTTGCTTAGAGAGAGTACAGCTAAACCAAACAACTTCTTTTCCTCAGAGCATATGGATCAGTGCTCCACAGAAACAAAGTCCTCCCCCTAAAGCAATGTGCCGAGTTAGCAACTCTCTTCCAGAGCATCCTGCTCTTTATCCTATTTTACATGATAGGAGGGGTCTCTGACCAAGAAATTTTTTGGTTATGGTCTCTCTTTCAGATGGGATCCCTTCTCCTGGAAACAACGAAGCTCCCTGGAGGTTGGCATTAGACCCTGTGAGGAAACGGCCAGTGATCTTCTTTATTCTGATTTCTGAACGTTTATAATTGTGTTAAATCAGCTTAAAGAAGAGATGTAGATAAAGTGTCACTAGTGGAAGAAGGTGGCAGATCCATGCTTCTTTTGCACTCTTCCAATAGAGGCTTCTGGCTTGTATTTCCTCATTCTCGTGGAATATATTCCAGCTCTTTATTTTTCATCTCTGGCTGTTTATTCAAAAGACAAATTTCCAGAAGCTGGGCAATGTAAAGCTGGGCAAGATCATGTAGTGAAGGTTTATCAAAATCTCATTTCAAGAGATAAAGCCAATTATATTGTCACCATGGAGAAAAATTAGTCTTGTTCAAATGAATTTTCTCCCCATGATGCTACATTTATTGAGGTCCTGCATCACTGTAGCTGGAAACCCTGAGACGCAGATACGTTAATATAACAGTATGAAAATTCACAGAGGAGCAAAACAGGTACTGGGGAGTCATCTAACAGGGAGATAATTCTCCAGTCCCACAGAGAAGGAATGAGGAGACAGCTGCTGTCTTTGGCTTAAAGCATTGTGGCAGGACTGTCGGCATCTCTCCTGCCTCCACGCTGTTCCCTCACTCAGGGCACTTACAGCCTAAGAAGAAACATGCAGCCAGAAAAGAGTAGGGATTATGCAGCAACATTCAGCCTGAGGAGAAAAAATTCTGCTTTCTGTGACACTTAGTGACCTATGCAGAGGTCCTGTGCTGCCGGCCGGTGAAAGCGTTATTCAGAGGCGCGGGCTTGTCCCGGACTGTACCCGTAGACTGAGGTATCACAGCACGGGGGGTGGCTCCGGTGGATGATTTTGCTTCCCCAGTTTGCTCCTCATGTCAGCCCCGCAAAGCCAGATGACGTGAGCTTTACGTGTGGGAAGCCTTAGCGTAGCAGTTGGACATGGCCATGTTTTGCGCTCTACTTTTTTCTCCTAGGCTATTTTCAGAGATTAACAAAACTGAATTCCTTATTCAGACACTTCTCGTTAGTATCTTGATTTGGGTATTGAATGACTGCACTCTCTTAGAAGGAATTAAATCTATCTTCACTTGACTACTTGGACATTGCTGATAGCATTTAATCTGCTTTCCTTACATTTTGTATAGAAAGTAAAGCTTTACTTTAGTTGATGTTCTTTGTCTGTATATGCACTGCATTCTTTAGTATCCCTCTATAGTCATTAGGACTTTGAAAGAAAAAATACTAAAATATTTGAACAGAAAAGTATAGAGTTTTTGAAAGAAACCTTTAAGTATCAGCAATTTGACACAAAAACAGTCAATGTGTTGTGCCATGCTATCTTCAGGTAGTCCCAAAATAAAGAACTTAACATTTTGCAACAAAATAGAATCAGCCACTACTTTCACATCACCTAACATTAGAAGAAACCTTATTAAGCTTACTACAGCCGGTGCATAAAGATCTGTTAAGTAAATTATGGTTTAAACCTTGCATTGAGAGATTTAGGCTAATTTTATTAGAGGTTTTAATTCTGATTCTCTGCCTAGTAGTTGGGTAACTGTAAAAGAACTATTTATTAATTTAAAGCTCATACAGCTGATTGATGCATGCTAATGCATTTTAGATTTAATAATCACATTTTCCTTAATTGAATTGTATTTGCTCAGACAGAGCATATAATTAAATCAAGTCTTTTCTAATCCTTCTCATGCCAGATTATACTGTGGTACACTGGGGAAAAATAGTCAAAAATATAAATCTATTTAATTTCAGCACACTGAAAAAATCCATGGTCATTGTGAATTTTTGGCATTTATTATTTTCCAAAATAAAGGGGATATAATTTTCCATATATATCTTCTGCGGTAATTAAGAAGTGTACTGATGCTGAAATATGGCAGATAGTGAATTCCACACACCACATGAACAGCAAGTTATTTCAGACAATTGCTTTCAAAAGGTGTTTATGAAGAAGGAGAGGATAGTATTGTTCGTGAATATTTTATACACTTGCTTTTACCTGTTCCTTAGTACTTTCTCTGATGGCATAGAATTAAACAAGGCTAGCGGAAGACACAGAAAACAAAGCCAAAATATAGCTAAAACTCGCAGAGCAGAGTAATGAGGGGATACTCCATGGGGACATGATGATGTGCTTGCATATACCTGCTTAGCTATTTCTAGAATGCAAGCCTAAGACCGTAGCAATTCTGAAGTGTAATGTATTAAAACATCTGGCTTGAATGAGGACCCACAAACTATATAGAGTATGGGATGAATTTCAGGAAGACATACAGAGGAAAAGACAAACTGAGAAAGGAATTTGTCAGGAAAGGGATTTATCTGTTAGCTGAAACAGAAGTAGCATGGCAAAGTGGATTATACTAAGACTTGCAAGAGGAGGGTAAAGTTTAGGCATATGGGAGATTGCTGTTTTAACTCTTTTTTTTTCCTGATTGTTATGGACCTTTTGATAAAAGAAAATACAAGGATGGAATTTGTAGTAGGATGTTCCAGGATGGCATTTTCTTCTTTTTATTATTGGTAAGAGGAATTGGATATAATGATGTGCTATCTGTGCATCTTCTATGTCCTTCTGTTTAGTTCTGTGTCCACTTTAAAACATTTATTCTGCAAAGCAGAGCTATGGAAATAAGCAGCATCTTTTTATCTGATAAAGGATGTAATGCCTCAAGTCTAAATTACTGACCTGATCTAATTTTTCCATCAGAGTTAAATTACAGAATTTATCCTTTTTAATAAACAAGACTGGTTGCTGATTAAAAAATGACCTGCAGCAGAGTCTGATTCTCTTCTTGATATCTGAACAGTATAGCATTATTGAAGATAACATTCTGGGGCTATAGTGATTTGTCTGAGGATTTTGATCTCATGCTCTATGACATTTCACTTGAAGAATGATTTCCTCTTAATATCATATTCAACCTTGTACTAGGAAAGGTCTTATAAAGATTTGTTTCCTTGACTACCCTATGTCACAGGCTTGAAACTTAATTCCATAGCATTAAAAAAATCCAGCACTGGTGTATAATTAATAACTTATCACAGGAAGAAATGTGGTTAGAGAAGTGCTGTCAAGATGCTGCTTGTGAAGCAAAGGCATGGTTTTCATTGCAAATGATTTGAAAAACATATACAGAATGACTATTTGTCTTCACTATACAAAATAGTACCAATGTTGGTCTTGGATGTTTCTTCCATGGGTTTAAGCTTAGATTGATTGAGGTCAATGGAAATACTGCCTTTCAGAGCGGTGTAAGTCATTTCACACCACTTATCACTGACAGCAGTATGGTTTGCTCCTTATTTGAAATAAGGCCAACCTACTCTGCATTCACCATGTAAAAGGGCATCATAATCAGAATTGCTTACATCTGTGCCTCCTGCTACAGGTCTCACAACATCATCTGGAAATATTCCTGATGTTTTCATTTCAATTAACACCCTATCTCTTACATGAGGTCTGGGTAAAGGCAGCAGTCACCTCTTATCCAGGTCATTTGGAACAAAAATCTGAGCATCAACATAAAGGTATAAACAGGGACATCTTGTTTACCTAAATTCAATTAGTAGAAATAAATCTGTCCCTGGGCTGGGAAGAGTCCTGCTGTTCCTAGCCTGGGTTCTTCTTAGATCTGCTCTACAATGTAAAATAGGGCTGAAAAGGGTATCACTGTGCCTGCCTCTTGCTCCCCTGGGCATGAATTAGGTGGCCTCTAGAACTTTACTCCAGTCCCTCTGTGGCAAAAATTTTCTTCTGTGTTTTTATCTGTTTCATCTTGCTGACTCAGGACCAGTTCTTTAGAGAACCAGCAGCTTTCAAGGCCAGCTGTGGTCTGTTTATAATTGAACATAATCAGTTCATTGCCTGACTCTGCTGTTAGTGGGTTCACCTTTTTGGAAGCCAGAAGTGGAGTTTTACTTGCCATCCCCATCCTTGGTCCCCCAGCATTGTTACTATGCTTGAAAAAAGGTGTCTTAACTATCAGCTTACTTTTAAAAAGTCTTTTTAAGCTAGCTAGTCAGTGTCCCACTTCATGCTCTTTCTGCTAGCAATTTAGATGAAGCTGACAAAATGCGCTTTTAGTCTGTCTGCATATCTATCATCTCCCCTTACATTTCACATCAGTGGCATGCCTTGCTAGTGTAGAGACATGCTGGATAATTAAATGCTGAATACATTTTAGTTGGAAGGACAAGAGATGTTGTTGATTCGTGGTAATTCCCTGAAGTTAATGTAATAATATCTTCTGAAGCTGTGCTGATGACAGTAGATTGAAAGGAGAAATGTTTCTGTTAAAAAAAAAAAAAAAAAAAGTAAAAAAAAAATCCATCTATAGTGAGCAAAGAGGATGCTGCTAGAGGTATAGGCCATGTGTAATAACAAAACTGGTGGAAGATCTTACGACGTTTATGATTCTATATACTCCAAGTGCTGTTCTACGAGCATAAAGGATCCAATTAGAGCAAGACAGTATACAAACCAGTCTTTCCTCTTCCTCTTTTTCTTTTCTCCCCACAAAAGTCATTGCCTTCTTATCTCAATTAATTCTACGTTCCCTCCTGTATAATTAAAATGACATGGTTTTAAGTCCTGTAGCTGCTGTACTATTTCCAAAAGATAATTTTCTTTATTTAGGAATAAAATAGATTACAGAAATGGATGGCAGAAACCACTCATAGGGACCTGGACTGATACTTTGCTTGTGTATGCTTCTTTTTTTTTTTTTTTTTTCCTTAATTCCGACAAATGCTATCTTTTGCATTTTGTATTTATTTTTCAAAAAGGAGGTAAGTAAATGACAGCTAAAATTAGATCTAAGTCCTTTGATCCTGCTTGTAGGTACTGGATTGGGGTACAGAAGACCTGACTGACATGGGACCTTTGGAAATTTGCCTCTTGCTTCCTGATGACCTTGGCCAAGATACTTCAATCTTTTGTGCCTTGTTTTACACGTTCACAGAAGATGATGCCTGCTTTTGTGATGGACTTAGAGATGTGGAGTGCCTGCAACACGATACCTTTTCAGTCTTAATCTTACTTGGTATCCCTTTCCCTTGTCTTGTGTTGAATTGGCAGACAATCACAAAGGGCCAAGACACGAGAAAGATACAGAGGCACCCACTTCCCAGAAATGTTTCTATTCCCTTCAGCTACTTTGGGAAGAACAACAACTTCTATTCTCAGCTGGCCAGGACAGTAACCCTGGGGGGTGTCCTGACAGACTGAGACCAAACCAGGGAAATCAAGATGAAGGAAATGACTGAAAAGCTCAGGTATCAGAAACATATGATTTTGAATGCCCTATGTTTTGGAACCTTCTGATCATTTTTCTTGTGGGCAGAGACAACCTAAACCACATGCATCTATCAAGGAAAGAGTGATCACAAGGTGGAAATTGTGGGCAAGATAAGCTATGTGCTGAGAAGCAAAGGAGCTCTTTACTCATGCAACAGAGAAGACCTCAGAAGTAAGAAGTTTCCATTGTTACTTTACAACTTTGAATTACCAGACAGATACTGTACTTCCTTAGGCTGCTGGTTTTCAGGGAAGACTTCCTACTAAGAGAGGGAGACAGAGAAGAATAGTTCCATGGCTTTAGAGGAAAGCAAAGAGTTTCCAGAACAGTCTCTCATGATGTCATATTCATCTACAGCAATTAGGAACAGGCAGGACTGCGTTATGAATTGCTCGGGCAGGACTGATCTGCCAGCCGCATAACAATAGGGTAACAATGGGAAATGAATCTCTCTTTAGAGACTGAAAAGGACTGAAGATGTCTGAAAGCCTCTGTGCACTTTTGTGCTTGTGCAAGTTGGACTTATGTTCCCAAGTTACACAGGAGGATTCATTTATTTGTCTGCAAAACTGATAGGTCCATTCGTTTTGAGCCCACGTAGTTCCTACTGGTGCTAATGTGTGTGGTTTAAAAGTCTGATCCCATTGCCTACTTGGCAATATTTTTTACCTCGAAAATGAATGTGAAAAGAATTAGTGAAAGATGGAAGAGCACTTCTTTAGCACAAAACGGCTATAAGAATGAAAAGACAAACTCTAGAGGCCTCTTAGAAATGAGATTTTTCAGTTACTATTTTTATAAATGACTTGTTTCTGTGGCATTTACGGTCATTTCCTTCCTTACAAACATTTTGATGCAGTTGTCTTAGTCCGCAAAGCACAGACCTCTGGAGCCTGCCTTAACTAACCAAGTATAAATTTCTCTTGAAATTCACAGCTGTCTCACTGAATGTGAGCAAATGAGCCTGCCAGGTTGAGCTGACTCTAAATTTTTCTTGTCTTTGGGATGCAAATCCTTTTACATATATTTAGGTCACCTCTATTTCATTTTCATAGGATATACAGGAGGGGAAAAAAAGCAAGTTGTTCCTTGTAAAACGAAAGAAAATGAAAAATCACTTAATGAGATGAAAAATCACAATTTTAAATCACTCTGCCTGTTCAAAGTCACTGTCTAAGTCGTCATCTTCCATGCAGGAACTAAAACATGCTGGGCTTCTACATTCCTTAGATGTAAGTCAAAAATAGTTTGACTTTTCTTCGTTGCCTTCCTCTTTCACTTATAATTGAAATCATGTTAGTGGGTGACTGGTAGCCATCATGGGAGACTCAGGCACAGTCTAGCCTCTGGTTTAGCTTCCAAATCCAAAATGCTAGGTTCACTCTGGTAGTTAGCTGCTTTTAATGCCTGACTGAAGTTATTCATCAAATTCCTCACCTCTTTGCCCATTCTTTCGCTTCCTGGCTTGGACATCCAGCAAGTTGTTTCCTTTGTAATGACATTCCCATGACACAAGGTCTCATACTTAGAGCTCTGCTGAACCTTGCTCAGCTCATATTTAATTCATCTTTAGATTTCCCCAGCTGGAAATGCTTGGGTATATATTATGGCCATCAGACTGGAAAGCCCCAGACATTCAAGAGTTGGATAAATCAACTGTTAGTGCCATAAAGTATTTGCTGTACCTCTTAGTCTTCCTCTACCTCATAGGCAGGGGAAGAAACAGGATAAAAATCAGTGGAGTGCTTAGATAGTGTAGCATTTCAAACTCTATAGTCCTAAACACAAATTCCTTTTACCTCTGGTTTACATAATAATTTCTTCCAACTTTATGGCTGAGTTACACCCCCAAGCCTACCTTAAAGTAAACGAAAAATCAGGCGTTAACGTGATGTAACGGTTTTCATCTTGACAGATGATACAAAGAATGATACACGTTATATACAGGAATTATGCTGGCTTTGCACAGGGGGAACAGAACCACCTCTGTTTGGGAGCTGTGCAAGGGTGCTTGGCAAGGCTGGTGGAGCTGGTGTCCGGTAGATTTTAAGCAGCAGAGGTACCAGCCCCATCCTCGACATCTGACAACATTCAGTATTGCCTACACTGCTGAAAGGGTCTTGAGTGGCTGAGAGAGAAGAAAACAATTTTCTAACTTACAGACAGCAACAAAATGTAGAATAACGGGATCAGGGATGACGCTTTGATGAACCTCAGGTTTTGGTTTAGCAGCAGGCTTGAGGGAGGTGGATCAGCAGACCAAGTGGTATGTGGGAGTAAGAGTTTACTAAGTGGAGTGCACTGATTTATCTACTAGTTCCCCATGCTATCAGATGCCTCTGTTCCTTATCACAGGACTGTCACCTTCCCTATCTACCTCTATGCTGCCTGTGTATTTTTGTATTAAATGAAGACAGTATGTGCCACAGAGCAAGCGGCGGTGTAAATTCTGGCTTCTTGAAGGCTTTGCATTAGAAGTGAACTTACACCATTGAGGATTCTGTCTGTCAAACTGTTTCTACTGAAAGAAGTGACATTTTAATGTCTTCCTGGAGAATATGGTCTCATGAGCTTTTCGCAGATGGATTTGTGAGATCAGACTTTCAAGAACATTCAAAATGCAGATGGGGGAGGAGGAACGGGCATAATTTTCATTACTGCTTAGGTTTATTAAGCAGCTATTATTAGGTGTCTATCAGTTGTTCCCAAATGTAGATACCATTAAAACTCTGGCTTCTGGCTTTAAAGGTAAAATTACACAACTAACTGCAATAGAAAGCCTTAAAACTTCAAAAACTTTTTACAATACATTGTTTAACTCCAGTGAGGATCATATGCAGAATACAGTTGGCTTGGGATGGTATGAAGGATTTCTTAGCATGTGTTCGGGATGACCTGCATGATCTACTTGTAATTGCTGCTCGTGAGCAGCAAGACCATGGCAGAGCATCCTCAGCAAACTCAGGTCAACATCAGGGAAACTGATGAACACTGGTAACAACTGGAACTAGATGAGAAAATAAAAGTTTTTGATCACGCAGTCCTGTGACAAAACCATGGTCCAAAATTTAAGGACTCTGCTTGATCTTTTCCCACATACTAATGGAAAGAAGAATTATAAAGCTTAATTATTTACAGTTTGTATATTCCTCTGCCTCACCAGGGCTTACAGGACCAAACCAGTCTTCTCTAGTTGAGGACACTGACTGTGGTAAGAACAGGAGTTTATCTATCTGAGTAGTGACAGCAGAATTTTGATTCTGTGCCACATTTGCTTCTACAGTGTCAGTGTTTAGTCTTGCCCAGCTTAATATAGGAACTCTCCACTGATTTCAGCATAGACTATCTAAGCTCTCAGCCCACACAGACATTATGATTTATATTTGTATTTAGAGTTCTAAAGTGACAGAGATTTCAGTTGAACATCATTTGCTGAGATCAAAAGTGTACTTTCAAATATTTTTAAGTATTTGAGAGGTGAGTACTCAAAGGGAAGCAGAGTCTAGAAGAAAGGTAACTGCTACTTCAGCTTTTTTTCTGTGACTGTTGATGAATTAATGATTATTTTTTACATCCCTCGCACCAACAGCAGGCATAACAGGCTCTAACATTCTGGAAACCTCCTGCCCCCTGAAAAAAGGAGGAGGCTGTAGGGAGTCCCAGATTAGTTGTGAAGTGCCTGGGTCAGTCACTGGAAGGGTGAGCTATGGGTCACCTGCAAAGGCAGGGAGAAAGTGGACTCCTGGGAGCATCCCGGCTGACCTGCAGGAGAAATCTGGGAGGATGTCTCCAGTTTTGTACACAAGAGGGAAGGCCACCATCCCTCTCTCCAAGTTCCCCTCTTTCCCAGTAACACTGAGCCAAGCCCCTTCCCTAAGCCCGTCTTTACTGCAGTAGCTGCCTGCACATACATAAGCTTTTGTAAAAATGGGACTTGAGAAGTATCCCCACTGCTACCTGTCCTTTACTCCAGTTGTTCTGCTTGGACACAGTAAATTGTCAAAACTTGTGTAAGAACTTGTGTGTGTATATATGTGTGTGTGTACATACATATTTTTATACATATATACATATATAAGTGTATATATAGAGAGAGATGAGGTAGGGGGGAGAGAGGGAGAAAGTAAAAGGGCAGTCTACATATTTGGATTTGTGTAAAGGTGGAGAAATCAAAGGGTTTTGACTTTGAAATGACAAGCTGACTAAATTAGACAAAAATAATAAACACAGCTGCTCCCCCTAAGCTGGAAAGGGAGAGAAAGTTATCCAAGAGCCCAGACCACCATAAGCTGTTGATTAACCAGACCAGCTGTTATTTAATCGGACTTTCTCTCAAGTATTGAAGGTTTTTAGAGTGTCCTGAAAATCAAATGATTTGGCTTATCCAAACCAAACATGGCACTATTTTCCCCATCTTTTTTGTTTTTTTATATTTATTTTGATTATGTTTTGCATCTTCAGCTTCAGTGTTTCGGGAGGCAAAACACTCTGGAATTAAATAGTGTATAGAGCCTGGTGGATTGTCTTCAAGCCTCCGAAGCTACTTTCAATGATTGTCATGTTAGTAGTGGAATAAAGAAAGGTACCGTGCTCTGTGGAACTGATCTTTCTTCTTTCTGTGCTGTGCCCTGAAATCTTTGCTCAGAGTTTTAAGTGGGTGCCAAAACATCAGTTTAAAAACTCTTTGCTTTCATCTGAAATACCTGACAAAAAGGGCAGGTTTTGGGAGTCCCCCTTTCTATGTTTCTAATATTTTTATTTCATTTACCATCCAGAATGCTTCTGATTTATTCTTTGTAGCACGCATGTAATAAATATTCGGCCATCTTCACACAGGTGAAGATAAAATCTCAAAGTGATTTGGGTAAAAGGGAAAAAAGATAACAAAGGAAGAGTGGAGAAAAAAACCAAATAAACATGAACTCAAATGTTATTTATGATTGTATGATGTTTATATGTATATTTAAAAACAAATATCAGCTATAACCAAGTGTTAGCCCTAGTGTTAACTGGTTACAAATGTATCAGTACTTTATTAGTATTTATTAGTACTTGTGAGCTTTATGAGTACATTGTGTGCTATTTAAATTGACTCCTGAAATAAGAATGATGATATTTAAATTTTGTTTTCCAGATTCTTAGTAAAAGCTGATGCCTCTCCAGTATATTGCCACATTGTATATTTACTTTCAAAACCCAATAATCTGTTCCCCTCGCTCCAAAGCTGCACATACAGGCAAATGTTACATATTAGACTCTCTGTAAAACATAGACTTATCCTAGCATTGTCAAAGGTATACGTCAGGACTCTGTACTCATGAACTATGTGTCTGTGTTTGTGCACTGCACTTGCTAGGGACGAGATAGAGGTGGGCTGGGCAGGAAGAAGAATAGAGAATGGATGATTGAACTGATCCAAGTGAGGGGGAAACATCGCAGGATGTGCTCAGGACCCAAAGATCTTTGAAAATTCACGGTTGTTATTCTTTCCTCTGCTTTAGACATTACACATGCATTTCACTGTACAGTTTCTCCTAATAATGGATATGATGTCAAAGCAGTATCAATAATGAGCCAGGGCATTATAGACGTTGCCGTTCCCTTTTAACATCTTCAAACCATTTTGAACGAGTGTTGCTGTGTCTTTTAGTAATATGCCTTGAGCCCATAAATGGTGCAGTGATTTCCTCGCTCAGTTACTAATTGGTCTGTGACATTGACATTGCAGTTACAGACTCATGCAGATCGGAAATTAATACGCTGAGATTGATAGTTATGACAGCATATGAAAAGTCAGACTATCTAAGCTCTGTTAAATCGCTTAATAAAAGCTGAAAGTATCAAAGAAGCATGAGAAAACCTTGGATTGCCTTATTTGAATTTGTTACTTAATGAAAACATAAATATTTAGAATCCCTGAAGTTATTAACTAAACTAAGCAAAATTATTTTAAAGATAGGATTATTCAACCAGATCATCAGCCCATGCAGTCTCCACTGAAATTAATGAAACTATGCCCTCATACACAGTTTGGGCTCCAGATCATGATATTCATAACACCATATTTCTTTTTAAGCCTACTGTGTTTGGAGCATGGGTTTTTCAGGCCAGCTACCTATCTGTCCTAGAACTCAGAAACTATAAAAACACATTTAATGTTAAAATAAAAAAGTTCACTTATGGTAACTTACCATCCTGTAAAGTTTGTCTTCCAGATCCTGATTAATTCTTTGTAAGGCTAGGTAATTGTTTTGTATCCTAAAACAAAGATGATATGTAATTTAATGCATTGTTCTTTATGTTGGTTTTTTGCCTGTAATTCTCACATTGGTACAAAACTTTGGTTTGCACTAGTTGAAATCTATTTTCTTATCACTCCTGTTGCCAGTCAGTGGTTGCCTTTAAAATATAATTACCATCTCCTTCCTAAGCAAACTTGTTTGTCATATTTGCTTACTATATTTAGGGGCAAGTACCTTCAGGAAGTGAAAATGCACGTGCAATTCCTCGCATCTGTGTGCAGACATGCATCGCAGCATGGGAACTTGCACAAAGGGATTGTAGCTTTGTGTCAGGTTCAGGAATAATATTCAGAGAGGAGATTTGACCTGTACAGTTAGAAACTACAGAAAGCTATTTACCAAGCTCTCTTAATAAGGAAAAATGCAACAGAAACCTAATCACTGCAGTAATAGCAACACACAGGCATCACCATGTGACTTCAAAGAGACTATTCCTTCTTTAGACAAAAGTTCAAGAAGTTCCCTGTTCTCAAGAGTTGGACCCATCCTTTTCCTTCAGCAAACAAATCTAGTTGTCTCCAAAAAGGTTAGCGTGAAAATGGTAGGTATTCATTTTTATTAGCACTAAGGGATTGAATAGACTCAGAAAATGAAACTACACTGCTTATTCCAGAGCAATACACCAAAGAAAGTTTTGATCTCTAGGTTCTCTTGGTCTCTAGGTTCTCTCTCTTTATGTTTCTTGGACGGTAACCTTGGAATTACAGTGGACAAGCTGTGCAGACTGTGGGAAAAATTTCCCTATTTCAGTAGTAGTTGTGCCTTTCTTTTCATGTAAGATAAGGAGAATAGCTACTCGTTCTTGCTTGTACCTATCAGCCAAGCAGTTATATAATAAATGTAAGGCAAATGTTAGATGCTCAGGTATGAAAAGTTTGTCGAAATGCATCTAAATGTTTGCACTGGGAATCTTAGGTCAATAGGTCAAAATATTTTCTGTGATGAGTTGTTTTTAGGTGATGTTCTAGAGAACCCTTTAACAGTGAACTGAGATGTAATGCAAATTTATTTAGCAGAAAGTTGCTTCAGCTGAGAAGTCTGAGTCTTGGATGTGTCTTCCACAATGCATAGGGAGGGAGTAGGATTAAGGAGTTCCCTTTCAGTTGTTTTATGGCTAGGAGCAGCTGCTTATATCAGAATTAAGACATGCATTCAAACTGTGCCATGATTACAGATAAAGGCCCATCTCTTCCTTGTAATGAAGAGACATGACAGTTCAGGTCTCTCTGCAGCTTCAGTTGCTGTGGAGATTTTCTTTCCAGTTAAATGATCAACATTTGCAGGCCAGCGGCTTGTGGTCTCCCTCGCAAGCCATGAACACTCCCCTTCGGGGCTTCCAGTGTGCAAAGAATAGCACTTGGGTGCTTTACACTGGACATGAGGACCTGAGAGGAAAGGACTGTGCCCAGAACAGCTGCCTTGTGGCCATAAATGACATCCCCATGGATGAAACTCCCCAGTGGTCAGCCCAAACTCAGGATATGTATATCATTCAATATATACTCAGAGCCTAAAGGAAGCTTCAGTATTGTGTATCTTTTACAGACCTGCTGAACAGAGGAGATTTTCACACTTTAAGCACGGTCTGTGGTAAATAGTATTTGCTAAGGTGACGACCCAAACTGGCTAGAAATCTGTGAGACTTATACTATCCTGCAGCTTAGTCGTTACTCACCAGTTCTCATAATGCCGTTGTGTAAATGTCCAGGTGACTTAAAGTATTGATTGAAGTGTACAGATCTCTGTGTTGTCCATGTTCCTATTACATGCAGCATTTCCTGCTAAACCTCTGTATAGACATTTATTTGTGCAGCTCTAAATATACTTGGGATTTTCACAGGTTTTTAGGTAGAGTCAACACAACAAAGAGAGATTTCAGGGTACCTTATACCCAGCCTTTCATGGCAAAGGAGAAGTCAGATAGTCTTGGTAAGCTAGTGTAAGCAAGGAGGCTTAAACTGCCTTTAGCTGTAAATAGCTACGCTGCACTTATACAGTTAAGTTGTGCTGATAAGACTGTGTACCACGGTGCAGGCAACAAGGATTTATGAAAACAAGATTGCACCTGATGGTTCAGACCAGAGGTACCCCAGTGTCTGATCTGTCAGCGTCCTGTTTCTTCTGGAAAAGCGAAATAGAACAGCTTAAACGTGTACTTTGCCGAAGCACTCTCCCAGTCTCCAGCAGCTTGTGGCTCAACCAGAGATGGTGTCTTCACATTTGGTGGGCCTGAGTGGACTTTTCTTCAGTTAATTTTTTAATTTCAGTTGATTTTTAAACCCATGTAAACTCCTAACATCCACCGTCTCCTAAGTTTTCATGGGCTCGAGAGCATCTGCGTAAATCCCAAACATTGGAGAATTTTATAGGTTAGGGTCTTTTCTAGCTCAGGCCTCCCTGTACACCAGTCTGTTCTGCAGCATAGATCTATGTGGAGAGCTCACAGGAGCTATTGAAGGTTCTCTTTCCCTATCTTTAAAATCATAAATTAAAACAGCAGTAACTGCTATCAGGATTGCTTATGAGGGTGAAAATACGCCACTGTGTATGCTCCTCAGCTTCTGCAGACATTCTTTTTCTCTTGATATCAGTGAATGGAAGATGGGTTCCCATTAATGTAATTGCTCCTTGCTGTCAACACTTCCATGCCGTAGATGGCAGTGGGTTTTTGCGAGAGGTTACCACTGCAGGCTTCTCTTCTTGTAACTGCTCCCATTTTTTGCCCATGAATTTTTTTCTCTGTGTATGTTTAGCAGAAAGTAGCCCACAAACCCTAATTCGGGAACACATTTGTTTTGCAATAAAAAAAATTGACTGCCTCCCAGTCAGATCAAATCAAATCCAAACAGTAAATCCAAACAAAAAATCCACACTATGTAGGAAGCTGAGCTTCAAAAAGTGTTTCTATTGAGAACAGTATGCAAAGGTAGTCAAAATAAACACAAGCACACATACACAAGCACATACACATACACACGCAAAACCTTAATTGGAAATTCACTATGCCAAAAGAAGTGTCAGCAAGTGAGGATGGCAAGGAGGGAAATGGACCCAAAAATATATGAAAGAAGGTGTGAAAGGGATAAAAGAAGAACAGGATAATCGAATTATAATCTTTGGGCAGCGCAGTAAAATAAAGGAGGAGTAGGGAAAGTTATTCTAAATTAAAAAGACTAAATTAACAGAAAAGCTACTTGCAGAAGAACTGTGCAACCAGATGGCCGCACCTTGCAAAGTTCAAAACATTTTTATGTTGCAAATCTGGCTTCTTTGTAAACAAAGTGAGGAATAGGTAAGCTTCACTACCACGTGAAATTGCTTTAAGAATAAGCTCATTTTATGTGCGTGGATAATTTATTATCATTTTTGATGACTTTTTGTGCTGGTAAATTCAGATTATTAGATGATACCCATGTGCCTCCAGGTGGAATACGTGCATGCATTAAACAAATGCTTACATGTTTGGCTACATCAGGCTGTAAGGAAAAGTATTCTGCCCGTATTTAACATTACGTATCTGTGCCCTAACCCTGCAGACAGCACATTCCAGTTTGTCATGAAAGAGAAAGTCTGCGCAAAGTCTCTGCTTCCACTCTATTTCAAGCCCTCTTAAGGCTATGAAATGTATCTAAAGTAAAACACAGGCCTTGGGCAGACCTTCGGCAAAGAAGGAAATTTCACCCAGGCTGCAGTTCAGCTTTGAAGAATGACTGCTGAAATAGTAACTTCTTGTTCAAAAAACCTTTACCCTGTCTGTCATTGAAAGTTACACTGACTTTCTTATAAAAAAGAGAGTTTTTCCCCTATTTATTCCAAAGCTAACGCAACTATAAGATCCCTGTTCAGAAAACCCCTTCTGCCCATGTTACGTCTTCCTTTTGGTGAAGCAATTGTATGTGTGGGCTAAGCTCAATGCTAAATATTCTTTGCGTATTAAAATAATTAATAATAATCTCTGGTGAAAACTAGAAGGGAGACCTTCCACATTTGTTACCCAGGGTACAATCACATCTGGGATTGCAGATGTATTAGCCTAGACTTAATTTGATTAGTTGAAGTATTATCACTGGTCCTGTGTAAGGGTCATGTGTAAGGAGGAGGAAACCGAGAATGATCTTTGGAGTCTACTTTTGGTTTCAGGATTTTATCTGAAAACTTTTATTTTATTTTTTACTTAAAGCCAAGCTAATCACATTTGATAGGGGGTATAACTGTGCGGTGCATGAAATTCCTAATATCTTTTAAATCACCTTTCAAAGCCAAACCTATGCTTTACAGACGAAAATTCAAAACTGCTCGCCAGTGACCAGCTCCTGGTCCCAGATGTAAATGAGCGACCCGTCTGAGTAAGAAAAGGCAAGCCTGTCAGCAACACAGTTAGTTCTGGATAAACTAACAAGGTAAAGGCTTTCAGAAAGGAGTAGAAAAGAATGGCTATTCAGCCTCTCAGAAAAAAAGCAGCACTCAAAGGTAGTATGAGTTTAATAATAGAAATGTTCTCTAGTATATGAGTGGCATCATGTTACATTGGGCTCATTTATTATGAGGGGTTGAATTTCTCTCCCTGTGAAGTGAATAAGGCAGGAGACACATTATTGAAACTAATTATAGTTCCCTGTTTTCTCACACTCATTTTTCTCTGTGACATGTTGCTGACACTCTTTTGGATGACAGTTTTGTTTCAGACGTTATCTTTTACCAGACTGAGAAATCTGGTTGTTCAACTTGCGGTATGCCTTGCTATTCTCAATAGAAACATTTTTAAAGCTCACCTTGTAAAACACTTTGGACTTCCTGGATGAGATGTCTTCAGTGGAGTAACCACCTGCCTGAAACATAATTTTTAATATAAGTTTTCTTCAAAATCTGAAACAGTGTTCAAGTAGAATATGGGAAAGTCAGTTTTACTGATCTGATGTGACTCTCTACAGGTATTAGACTTTGGCATGAGCACTTGACTTATTTGCCTGATTTTGAAGGGTGTCCAATAAAGCTGATAGGAGGCCTCTGAGTGACTTTAATAGAAACTGTATTTGCCCCTTTGTTTTAACGAGAGTGGGATGGCCAGCCCTCCAATAAATGTGACACAGGATTTATGACAACTGTGCCTGAAATAATGTTTCAAGAGAAAAAAGGGCCAGTGTTCCCTGTTGTTAAAACAGTAATATATTGGAAGAAAATTGCATGAAGAGTGGGGTTACTTGCAGTAGCTCTACTTCTAATGAAGTGATAGGAAAAAATGATACTGTTGACAAGAAAACACCATGGGAAGCCTTTGGGCCGCTCTTGATAGATGTGTGTACATTTCAAAATCATGACGACACCCACTATCCACCTTCTTGTTTTGGCCTTGGTTTAAGAAGCCTCTCCAGTTAGTGAAGCATATAAGTTATAAGCCCACACTAGGATGTTTCCTAATTTGAGACTTAAAGCCTATATGTTTTTAAAATTTGAATGAAATTGTTTGGTTGACCACAATTTGTTGGTTGTTTCTAGTGTTGGTTTGGTTTGTTTTTTATCCTCTGTGAAAACTGAAAAAACAAATTCTTTGGGTATAGCCCTGGAATAATTCCTTTTGAGTTTTGTTTTGGCTCATTCTGTGAATTGAATGAAATTGTCCATATAATTATCCATATGAGTTTAATTATCTGTATGAGTTTAGGAAAGTCCTCACAAAAAATGCAAATACATTTGTGAATAAATAATTACCATAGGTTCAGAAGTTTTGCAAACAAATAAAAGAAGGGATGTTAAAAATCACTGATAAATTTAAAGCTAGATTACACTCCATTTTTATCAGTGCCATAAAAATCAGGAGTGCATGCTTATTATAATTTGCCATTAACTGGGCTTGTGATTTACAATAACTCTGTACCACAGCTTCAATAATTTTATATAATAAGTTTTCAGTATCATTGCATTCTACTTGGGACAAAACACTGCATGATTTGCTGCAGCATAATGTGAAATGCCATAATATTGCATATATTGAATATGAAGTCTCAGCTGTGCGAAAAGGAAGGGCAAATTCTGTTCTCTTGTGTCAGTGCACTGGAGGGTAACAACTGAAAGTATGTAGCCAAACTCATCAAATACATTTATATATACCTATATATATATATATATATATATATATATGCAGTGTCTTTATAATCTTTGTACACATAACACAACATAGCATACCCCACACATATGTTTACATATAAACAATGTCATGTATGTACCTATACATATACTTTAAATTGGTTGTTTACTTTCAATACAACTATGTTACATACCACATGTAAATAACTTTGTATGTAACATGTAATAGATATTCAGATAAGTGAAATACATATTCAATGTGTAAACACATTGTGTGATCAACAAGCAATAAATAATGTATGTTTGACAATGTAGGCTTGTATTTTTACTTGCATATATGGATTTAACATGGCCACTTGAAATTCCTAATAGTTCTATTTATTCCAAAACAGGTAGTTACTAACCTTCTCAGTTTTTCAGTTACTTTTTCAAGTTCCTCCTGAGCACGTCTCAATTCTATTTCAAGATACTGACGCGTAGAATCAAATTCCGTTTCAAGCATTTCCAGTTTATGGGTAGTGTATGATAGGCGCTTTCGTAATTCCCCCTTCTGTTCTTGCAAAGTACTAGAAAAACAAAGACCACAGCTGTAGAATTTAGCTGCTCCAGAAAAGCTTTTTATGATCCACTTTTTGATCAATTCCCTGCAGGATAGATTGGCATTAAGCCATAGAAATGTACTTAATAATTTGTTTACTGCACTTTACAAATCTTCTGATTTAGACAGTTGACTGTCTTCCCATCTGTCTTTTCTAGTGCATTCGTTGCTAATATCTCCTTAGCCATAATGGAATATTTTGCGGAAGAATCCTCAGTAAAAACAAAATACAGCTTACAGTTTCATTTCACATAGCACCTTTCATTTAGAGCTACCTAAAAATACTGCGACTGAAGTCAAAAGATATTTATAGAGCAGTGACTGTAAATAAACTGTGCAAAATACTTCCTTGCCAATATTGCAGGTTATAGTATATTTTTTGAGAGAGGAGATTTTGCCTTATTTGTTCAATTTGCACCCTAATCCCTAGCCAGAGAGCTGCTAGTGTTGTTATCATTCAGTATTTCCCCTAGAGAATGATAATTCTAGTAATTAATCATTATTATAATAATTTTCAAGTAATGGCTCTTTTCTCATTTTGCTGCTTTCTTGTGAGTAGAGGCTTCCATAGATACAGGTGTGACCCTAATTTTTCACAGTACTTTTATTAATAAAGGACTTATGCCCTGCTTGTAAGCTAGCTTCAGTTATACTATTTTCTCGACAAAATATTTAGAGAGAGAGAGAGGAGATTTTTCACTTTGTTGTTTTGTGTTTAGTTAGGAAATAAGATACCATAAAGCCAAAGAGATCCACGCAAAAGTTTTATTCTGGAGGTCAAGGTGCCACCTGCCCTCAAATTGTCCATCTGGATTTGAAATGAGGATCCTGGGAACCCATTCCCTGCTTTACCGGGGACCGACTGTGCAACTTCAGGTGAGTTGGTCTCCTGTTGCCTCAATTCTCTGTCTGCACAATGGAGATCCTTCCTCTTTGTTTATTCAGTTTGTAAGCTCCTCACTTTTACAACATGTTTGCCAAATGCACAGCAAGCCGTGGCTCTGGTTGGAGCTGGTATCTCTGGGCGTGACTGTAATTGGGTACAGAAACTGCAGCCACTGCTGTGATTGAACTGTTGTCCTGGCTCCAGCTGGGAGCTCTGAGATGCGGCAGGACTGGAGTCTGCTATCACCTAGAGACAAAAGGGCTACCACCAGATGCGCTGGGAATTAACTTGCTTGTTTTTAAACATATGCTAAAAATACTACTTCAGAAAATAATGGCAAATCTTGATTCCCTTTGATGTTAACTCAGTACTGCTGCCAGCATCAGTAGAATAATGTTTTGGATCTCTAATTAAACGAGAGAGTTGGGAACAACGTGCCATTCCTCAAGAAATACTTATCTGAGCTGGCTTGCGTGACTGCCTTCTCTTCTACAAACTGCGATAGGAGCTTCAGTAAGTTATTGGAAAAGCTTTACAATTGCTGCTTACTTGATCCATGCAGCTTAGATCTAGGAAGCAGTCTAATGTTTTGCCAACACAGTGCTCTATTTCAATTACACATATTGCGTGGTTACAGTTATACTTAGATTACCACTTGTAGTTATATTCTCTTAGAATAATATATTCTAATTCAGACATTAAATGCAGTTCAAGTTAATACTATCAGTTAGTTTTTATATTTCACTCAATGAATAAAACTAAAACATTATATAGCGAAATGGGCATCTGAACCCAGATTGCTCATTTCTGCATGTTCAGCATGAGGCTGCCATATCATGCTGCCTTTCACTTGCTCTTGCTACTTATGTGCCCAACTTGGGAAAGAAGAGCTGTCAATTTTCCTTCCTAGAGCCAGGCAATCTGGATTTTCTCCTATGAAGGGGGAGTCAGGGCTTCAAAACTGTTTAGAGTCAAGAGAGTTGATCTCAGGTCTTCTGCCGTTGTATAAATCTAACCATTAGGCTCTGCACAAAAAGTAGACAGTAGGTCCTCAAGCTTTGATTTTGAATAAACATGTCCAGGCTGCTACTTTGTGCTGGACAAGTGCAGTTCATGTATGTTAGTTCTGGCCAGGGGAACCTTACACCATCCTGCTGCGCTCGGGAGTTTTGGCCACAGGCAGAGTTTGACCTTTGGGGTGTCAAGGGGCTGTAGCAATACACAAATGATGGGAACATTAGGAAAGTTTTAAATCAGTGATACAAGCGACTGGTTAATAAAAGGGGAAACAGAGAGACGTTAATGGTTTCCCATATCCTTGCCTCCAACTTCCTGGTTTAGGTACCTTCTCATTTGTGTCCGAAATGTACAAAACGTAGGCAGAAGCAACACACCTAACGCCTCAAATGAAGATGCTTGTGCATAGGCTTGTCTATGTGGAGGAACCCAGGGTTCAAAATTTCAGCACTGGGTAAATACTGCTCCTTAGGTGGCAGGTGGTGGTGGGCTGAGCTGCCCACGCAAGCTTTGGGATTCAGCTCTGAACTGCTTTTGAAGAGTCAGGCTTTGGCAGTCTGAAATTTGCACTAGGGCCCCAGCTCAGCAAAATTTTAGAGGATAAACTTAACTTCAAGCTCAACTTTTTGTCTCCTTGAAGGTCACTGTGAAATGTTTATATTCTTGAATTATTTGCTTTCAGGCTGGCATTATTAATTTCATTAAAATAAAGCACATTGTAATGAACTTCACTGAAACAGTATATATAGATGCCTTCTTTCATACAATGCTTTGGTTAGTAAAACACAGCTGTAACGTTGTTAAAAAAAACAAAAACAGCAAACCATAATTCTGAAAAAGCTGGCTGTCCATACTGCGAGACAGCAGCATTTCTGCTCACTGCTGCCCAAGCTAGAAAGACAGGATGGCACCCTGAAAAGTTCATTTTTAGAAAATGAAAAAAAAACTTCCCAAACCTAACAGAACTCCTGCTCAGCATGTGTATTGATTCATCCTGTAGATCTGAAACTGGCTGGCTGTTTTTAAGAGGAACTATTGATTTTAATTACAATGGGGTGGCAGGTATATAACAATAAATCATTATTAAAATACAAGCTACTAGACAGAAAGCTAAAAATTTTAGAAACAAAGAAATGTTCTGACAAAAATATGCTGAATGGCAGGAAATTTATAGCCACTCCTCAGAAAAGAAAAAGGCCCCAGTTGGGGAAAGCGCTTAAGCATCTGCTTATATCCTTTTGAGTCAAGAAATTTCTGAAGAGATATTTAACTTTAAGCAGTGACAAAATGGAACTCATGCTTATGACAGCCCATCTATTGGCACAAATAGAAAAATTTTCCTGAACCTGGAACTGAAACCACAGCATGGGTACCAATGGCTGTAACAGTGGTGGCAGATTCCCAGGGTTATCTACAGTGGAGATTTGTGCATGAATTAAGCTTTGTCTACGTACATTACTGGTTTCAGGTAAAGCCTATTGTTTTCTCTTCCTTCTAGTTATATGAAAAAACATCTGAAAACCAAAGGCAAGACAAGCAAGATTAACAGTAGACCGAGGAAGAACATACAATTGGTCACCTTTAGTACTTCTAACATCAGGGTCAGAGGCCCAAATTTTGTTTTGTGCAAATCTAAGGTATTTCATAAGCTTTTTCTTGCGTGTCTCATGAAACAGATGTTCTTTCTCTGAAAAATTCCCCCCTCACTGCTAGTTTCCAGTATTATAACATAATGCAATGACTGAATTCTCTCTCCTTATGCTTTATTGCATACTTATTTTGTTCCAGAAGTATAGGCTTTTCATAATGAATGTTTCAATTTTGTTATGTACCACTATAAATTTGGCAATGGTAATTTAGACAGGGTTGAAAACAAGGGAAAAAAAACAGTATCGAAATATAGACTCATTAAGTCAACCATTTTGCATTTCCTTTTCTCCAAAACTATAAGCTCCACAAACTAGTTGCATTTTGTTTCTGCTTATCACATACTGATTAATAAGAAATATACTGTGAAAAACGTTTTTTAATGCTGGTAAATCAGTTAATTTTAACTCATAATTTATCTCCCATGGCTAGTTGGTCCTCATGGCTCTTTATTATATGTGCTCATTGTATAGCTAAAAACCAAGAAAATAATTCCGCTGAAAAAGTACAACTGGGAGAGAGGACATATGTGCAAATAGAAGATGGTCTATGGAAAGCTGGTAGTGCTATGTCTTAGAAAAGGCAAATCCTATATTGCATAAACTTCCTGGAAGTCAGACAGCTGGAGTGAGTGAGGAATTATAGGATAGATTCCAAAATCCTGTAGGGCAGGACCTTTTGCATGAGTGGTTCTCTATTTCTTCTAATGATCTCTAAAGCCCTGCTCTTGTGACAACCTGTGGTTCGCAAGTCATTATCCATTTTGTTTCATTAAAGTATTTCTCTAAAAATGAGGACAGTAAGTACAATTTTAAATATTTAGACTGGTGAAAGAAAATCTCTCAAGGGAGGCCACTCTAAAGGTTGTTAAAAATGTGTCTTCAGACTTTCCAAAGTATTATTTTCACCAATTAATTAGCTCTGTTTACAATCATAAGAAGCCCAAAACTATTAAATGGATATGAAAACATTCATTGGCACAAAAAATTGTGTCCATAAACATTGTAACACTGCCAGAAATTCCAAGGTTTGAATTTGGAATTGCTCCCTGACAGGGATTTTGAAGCCCTATTCCCTTTGGCAATGCCCTTACAAAGAGACACCAAGCCACACTATCGAATCTGGTTGCAGGAGTTGATCCTCAGCAACAGTTCAGAGGCTATTTAGGGAAGGTATTACCAGTTGCGAGTTAGCACTACTCAGGTTCTACCTTTAATGAAAAGGGGTCTGTTTTAGAGGAAAAAAATAAGAAGGCTGTACAGGTCAGGACAGAAAACTGAGAAAATACAATATTACCAAATATTTCTGGTATTTTCCTGGTATTAGCAATTTACTATTCCAGCTTGTAGAAGTCTTGAAAAAAAAAAGAGATGTTTGCATTCCTAGCTTCACCCCTCTCTCTCCAGCAGACCTGTGTCCACAAAGTGTGATAAGTGGTTCAAAAACAGATATATTTTTTCTAGATGTTCTCCTCCAGCTGTATTGTGTTATTGCCACTCACACAGCCTCAGCCGTAGGGTCAGGTGCATCAATTGATGAGTACAGTGAAGACAGACGAATGCGTGCCTATCTCAACCTGCAGCAGTCAGTCAGGATTCGCCTGTAGAGAGACTGGAAAAGCTCCAGGTGAACATATTTCCACTGGAGCATTTCAGTCAAAGCTGAAATGCCATATGGTGACAGCTCTATTCTTAGGCAGGTATACTGGAAAATGAGCAGGTTTTCACTTTACCTATCTGATCTCCTGCCAGCTCATCACCTGGCAGATGGCCTGAAGATGGAGGGGCTGTTTAGCTGCCCAGACACTGGAGGATTTCTAGGGCTTGTAAGCCTGGGACAGCCCACAGAGAAGAAGAGCTGTTACTGCCCGAAAGTCAATGTCTATGGGACAGCCACACAGATGGGGTGTTCTGGAAACCCCATACCTACACCAGAGTGGTCAAAGTGCTTTGGCAGCACTCTCAGATCTGTCTGACGCCCCAGGGCTTTTCTTTGCAGAAGATTTCGCATTGCTGCTTTGGACTGGAGCAATGGTATTTTTTGAAATATTGAAATTCTCCTTGGATTTCCTTCACATAGCTCTGGGAATAAGCAAAACAAAATATGATTAACAGTGTAAGGAAAGAAATGAGCAGTGAAGGGACTGCAAAATGAGGACATGGGAGTGACCTATGTCAAACATACTAACAACCATTATTGAACGTTCTCATTTCTTGCTGGTGAAACAGAAGTTTTAATGTAGCTGTGAAATCCTAAGTGATTGTGTTTTGTGGATAAATATCCTGCCTTGAGAGAAGGAATGTGTCAGTAGCAACTAACCTGGACAGGCGTTTGGGGCTCTGAGTCTTGTTCCCGGCTTTGCCAAAAATGCCTTGTCTTATTCTGGACAAGTGAGTTAGTGTGAGACTGATCTGACTACATGCAAATGTCAGTCCTAGCTGGTCCGTTGTGGCTCCCGTTTCTAGTCTATGGTGACAAACAGGCACTATCGGGATGAGATTAATCTGACCTATTTTAGAAGCCTACTTTTAGATGAGGTGACGCAAATCTGGAAGTACCCGTTTCTTTCATTAATTATAAAGAGAATTTAGTTAAGGAACTCAGACATAGATAACTGCGTCTCGTCAGATAACTCCCCCTCTTCCTGAGTCAATATGCCATGTATAAGATGAGGTAATAGTATTCCCTTTCTTGTCTGCTTAGACTACGTGGAGGCCTGCAAAATAGAGCCGCTAAACGTTTTAAGAGTATTTATCAGATCTGCTTAGCACCTGTGATATGTCATATCCTAAAAAAGGTGTCACAGGATCGGGAACATGGGAGGACTAATGGAAATTTAAAAAATAGATTTTTTGGAAAAGAATAAAAAAAAAGCTGCACTTTTTTTTTTTTTAATTTCTTCCCGTGGGTTTTTATCTAGAGAACAGTCAGAAAAGGTCAGCTTTGCATAGGCACTTGCAGCTGAAAAAGCCTGTGAAGAAATGTATAGAGCAGGAGAGACTGGGATTCTGGAAAGGGCCACAGGACTGCTTACGACCCTGGCCTTGACGTGAGGATTTAGACCGCTAATGAAAACCAGGAGTAGTGGCGTGCTGTGGGAGGTGGGGACTGAGAGAGCCTGCAGCTTCTGGGGGTTTGTGCACTTGCTCCTGGGAAGGAGAGCGAAAGGGAAGCCTGACAGCGTGCGGCTTCTGTGGGCCTCAGGGAATGGCGCCTCGTTCAACTAGGGGACAGCAAACGCCTGCCTCCCTGCTTTTGTTTTTGAGCCTTGCGTTGAGTCTAGCAGTAAAGAGACGATGGCAGGCAGCCGGGTGGGAGATGAAGGGCTGGGACACTGCCTTCCTCTGTAACACCCCAGCGGAGCAATAGTTCAGGGAAGAGAGCTGTGTCATTAAAGTTGTGCCCCCAGCAATGTTTCTGAGATTTGTAGTTGCTAGGAAATGAAGTGCAAAATCTTTAAGAAACAGCAGTTGGATTTCTGTGTTAATCAAATTTTTATTGTGTTACATGTTCAGGGTCATGATTTTGAAAGGGTAAAGCTAAAACTATCTATCTTCCTTGTCTGTAGTTTTTGTGGCTAACCTGGCACTTGGTCCAGCTGATTAAAGGGATGGGCTCAAACTACCAAGTCTACATCTAGATATGTTGCCATACCGAGAACTCAACTACGGACTTGAAATTCTTCTCATTAAGGAAGTAGAAGAAATTTCTGATGCTCAGACCTAGAGCCCAGTACACATATCTCAGTGCTCCTGGTCTTCTTTATTCAGCTGTTATATTTGGGCCCCCAAAAATGGCCAGGCAAGTGTATATCCATGTTCTAAAATAGAGATCTTTCCCATGACTTCAGACACACACACACACTTCATTCAGCTTACCTTTTTTGCAAATTTGCACCAAGGTCTGTTGTTTTTTTTTTTTTCCATTGCAGCACATCCATTGAATTTCTCCGTTACTTTCAGAGAAGTTTGTTAAATATTTCAAACTTCAGAGAATGAACAGTTTGCCTGTCAGATTGCATGCATATCTTTCCTTGGTGTATATATAGCTTTTGGAGTTTATTTGCAAGTATTAAACCATTTGAATTTTCTTTCCAGTACTCATTTTCAAAATAAACAACCTGAAGTCGGGTTTGGGTTGGGAGAGGGAAGGCCAGTACATATGTTTCAGAACAAATGTGTGGGTGATCCAAATCTGGAGCTCAGATAGTTTCCAGATGACTGATGGACACATAAAACAAGTAAAAGAGTCCTTTACTTAGGTTCCAGGCATTCTGGCAGAATTTAGACCACAGAAGAGGGATGTTTTTTCAGAAACATAAAAGAATAATTTGGAAGGAAGTGGGGAGAAAAAAGGAGTTCCTTAGCAATTGAAGTCCTAAATGCTGTGGGACGGATCCCTACCATAAGAGTCCATTTATGACACTTGGAAAGCTGATGCAGTTACCTTCAAACATACCTATTGCTGAATTTTGGAAGGTAGCCTTTCTTTACTCAGGATGTGAGTACCTGACAGTTGCATATTTCACTCAATTAAAAATTCAGACCAAGGAATAGCTATTATATGGTAAATGTGTCTAAACTTTGCTGGACTTATTCATAAAAGAAAGAGGCACCTCTTAATTAAAAATAAAACTGAAATGCATTTTGTCTATATTGACCTGACAGTCCTTGGTTGCAGAAGGGATGGCTTCTAATAACAAGTATATGGAGCTCACAGACCCATCTATCAAACAACAGCATTCAATATTAACTGTAATATATGAGATTAAGATATGAAAATTCAGTTACATATTGACATGCAAAAAAACCCTTAGAGGATCAGCTGTCAACACTGAGTTGTCTTAAATGAATGCCATTGTTGTCTGTGGAACACGGTAAGCTTTTTGGAATATATTCATAATAAAGACATAAAATTGTCCTTTATTTAACGGTACTATCCATAACCTAAGGTTCTGAATGGATTGAATAGAAACACCATGAATAAAATTACAGCTTTCAGAAAAAAACACTGAAGGTGTTTTGATTATTTTAAATGAAGTTTCTTTGCCAGGCAATTGTGATTGCCCCAATGAGCTCAAAACTACAAAGGGCAAAAGAAAATGAACAGTGAGAATCCAGGCCTCCATCTAGGGAGTATTTTATTCTGCTGAGCACCAGGGAATCCAGGGTGCAGAACAGTTCATGAAGAGGAAAGAATGTAGAATTATAAATCAGGATATGCACTGTGTATCACATGCAGCTGCACTGGCTAGCCCAGCACTGCGTTTGGTACATGGCTACACAGAGACTGAGGAGCTGAGTCAGTTCTCTGAGGACAGATTTAATATTTCTGTTGACTTGATTTGGATCTGGAGTCTTCAAAATGCATTTCCATTTCCTATTAACGAGATCACCATTTTTGCTTCTGAGTGAGGTTAAATACCTGAGTGAAGCCAGGCTGGCTGTATGTGAGAAATGAAGGAAGTGCACAGAGAAATTCTGCCTGTGAGACTTGTGCCTAAATTCAAAGGTGGCTCAAGTAACATGAAACAGTGGAAATAGCAGAAACTGTTATAATCTCTGCCTTCTTCCAGTCTGTCTCCTAGTGCCTCTATTAGACTCTCCCTGAAGTCTGTAAGGACTAACTGACTTCAGCTCACTCTGGTAGACTCAGAGTCAGTGACTTAAATACATACCATTAAATACATACTGTTTGGTTTGGTAAGTAATCCCAAGGGAGTTTGAATAAAGACTGTCCCCATTCAATTTCTTTTTCTGTGTTGCAGGAAAATGAAGGGGTGAAGAGGTGGAAAAAAGATACAAGAGAAGAAAAAAACCATGCAGTTCAAGGAGCAATACATGTTTTCTGACTCATTCTCAAGAGGTAGGAAGAGTAAGTTTATAGTCTCATGGTAATGGAGAACACTGCTTATGTTCATGCCCTAATCCATTACATTGCTCTCTATGTCCAAATTTTGCCTAGTGCTCTGGATCACATCTGAAATGAGTCAGCTGGTGAAGCTGGGAGAGAAGGAGTTAAATTCTGGTGTGGCAAACTTCAGGCAGCATTTGTCCAAGACAGCAGAGACATAGCCATACTGATCATTCCCAGGATGCCACCAACAGCCCTCCAAAAAAGGCATGGATCTTCACACTTTGTGCTCCCCAGAATCTGCTCTTGACATGACTCTGGAAACAGGCTCATCTCTGTAAGTGCCCATATTTTCTGGCATTCAGAGGCTGATAGGTTTACATAAAGCATCTGGCTAGAAAAAAATGGTGAGTTATATATTTGCAAGGTACAAAAGGATAAGAAAAGCAGGAGGAAGGGCTGACTGTAACAAATACTTTATCTTTCTATAACAAAGGCTATTGGGGGGGCTGTCTCACACAGAAAATGATTTGAAACTGTTGAACAGACATTGCCTGCTTTTTTATGTTTGGCAGAGTCCTAGCAGTCTGCACTGCATCTCACTAGGGAATCCAGACTGCTAAGCAGTGATGAGAAAGAGAAAGGGGAAAAAAAGTGAGGTATTGAGAAATGGTGGTAGCAAAATTAGAGGTAGACTTCAATTTATGACTTGGAAGCCAAAGAGAGCTCTCCAGGCAATTCAAAAAGCATCCTTCAGTTGCACCAGCTCTCCTTACAGCTTCTAGTGGCCAGCTTCTAGATTGCTTTGGTTTGTAGTCATGGATAAGCACTCCCTCTGGAAATTACTGAAGGCAGCCTGCCACATCAGCTCACAAGCCTATAAAGTTCTATTTTAATTGTGTTATTAAACTTTTCTTGCTTTTGCTTTTGTTTGTTTACTTTCCTGATTCATCTGAATCAAGCTGTGCTGAAACAGGAATGTGCTTTATTCTGGACTGTGCTGTTTATTTGTAACAAAACATGTAATAAGAATGGGTGAAACCCACTGCCCAAAAGCAAACTGAAAAGTATCTTGCCGTTTCTTTTAGAGGCCTGAAGTTGGAAGAGAGGGAGGGGGGTAGTATAGAAATGTGCTTTAAAACCAGGAAGAGAATTTGGATCCTATCTCATTTTGTATAAAGTATCCAGACAGAAGTTGAAGAACAGGAGTTATCATCTCTGTTCTCACCTTAGCTATTCCTTAATTTCCCAATCCTTTTCTCTTTCCTTTGATTTAGACTTCATCTGTGTCTGGCTTAAAGGGCTCATTTTCATTCTAGGCGGAAGAAGAACTACAGATACTACTGCTTTTTTTCCTTTATGAACAGCGGATATTGCCTGCACTGAATGAATTACTGAATTATCGTTTTAATTATTTCTGGTTGCAGTTGTATTCTGATCCTCTTTTGTGACAGAAGACATACAAAGGGCCTATGTTATATACCTAACTTGAATACGTAGGTGCCTCTCTTTAAAAAAAAGTCAGTGCTTGCTGAACACTATTACTAAATAGTATAGGAAATAAAGCTGCTATTGCTTAGAATGAGACATAGCACTGACCCCTCAGATATTTATAGTAGCTATTGGTGCAAACCTATTGCAATCTCAGTACTTTATCACTTAGTTCACCCATTACACACAGCTGTGTGACAATACTAAAGCAACATGCCACAGACTTGAACCCTACAGGCTTTTGGGAAGGTTTTGAGCCAGTAGAATAGGTCGTTGATTTGTAGATACAAACAAGCAACAGAGCTGATTAAATAATACACCTTAGCCTTGACATACCTAAATTCTCAGCAGTGCACATGTAATTTAGATTCTGAGGGAAACTATTACTACACACAGACTCATCTATGATGTGTTGAACAAGAACCACTGGCTTTTATCTGAATGAACTTATTTTGCCTGAATATTTCAAGGCATTTTTAGCTTTTCTACAGTAATAAATGATCCTCAGCTCTTTGATCAACTTGATATTATGGGGGGGGGGGGAGCAGGGAGAAAGAAATTGCCACCTGTCATCTTTGGCTAATTATTTTGAGCCTTACCTTGTTTTATACATTCTATCACACTTGTTAGGACTTGTTAACTGAGAAGTCTCCTATTCTACAAGAGTCTGAATGAGTTCACCCCTAGTAGGTTCACCCCTGCTCAGCATGTTGTGCCATCATTTCATATAGCCTTCCTCCTAACCTAGTGTCATGATTTACTAGTCCAGTCAAGTCTGTTTCATTCTGCTCCCTTAGCTGAACTGGCTTTCCAGTATAAGATTCTGTTTTGTTGCCTTTGTGGGAGTAGGGTGAAGGCCAAGGAACTGGATTCTCTTCCGTCAAAATCCCTCTACTAGTCCAGCACCTTGAAATCAGCTCTCCTGTAGATTTTGGAGCAAGCCAGTAAATAAAGGGAGCTCTCTGCACATGCACAATGGCCAAATCAGGCAGCAGATAGGTATCTGAAGAGATGCTTGTGCTGATGTGAAAAGCAGTATGTATTGTGCTTCCTCAAAGGTAAGCAGCTTGCATCTAGCCTTGGAATGTAGCACCCTGAAGAACCATGCGGAGTGATAAAGCAGCTTCATTTTCTACAGGCTTTCCTCTTGTGCCCTGGGTTACGCATTACCTAAACAAAGCCTACAATCTTTTGCCCTCTAATTGGACCACTTTAACATTCTTGGTGGACTGAGACTTGTTTTTTTAACCAAACTTTGTTTTCGTTTTCTGATTATTTTTTTTTTAAGATTAGGGTGCACCAGGCTGGATAAACCAGGCTGGATAAAATAGAATCTACCCTCATTTTGTAAGTGCTGACAGTTTGTCTTAATCACTGTCTTTCACTTTCACAAACAACTGTTCTTGCTTCCTTAAGCAAGCTGATGTTTTCAAATATAATTGAAACACAAGTCTCCAGATATATTTTTTTAAATCTAGGTATGTTGAACCACTATGGATAAGAATTGGATCAATAAACAAGAAGGAAAAGAGTAAACATCCAGGAAACACTAAAAAATATTAAAAAAATTAGATCCTTCTGAGCTGCGAGTCATCTTTCAATCTCAGTCCATTTATTTTCTGAAATGGCTAAATCCCCTGAACTAAAGTCATGGGTTTGTGCTCTTTAAGTTTTGGGGTACTTGGAGATAAGCTGTAGTGTTTTCCTCTATAAGACTAAGCTTATTTTCATTTGAAAATTACGACTACAAGTGGACAGCAATGGTGAAAAAAGATATATATATATTTTAAAGAGCCATATAGAAAGGCTTCTAAATGTCATCTCAAGACTCAGAACTTTCTCATAGGCATCCTTTAAGAACGCCACGTAAGATCAAATGTAGTGATTGCACTCTTGCTGTGCAAATTTGTTCTGATTCTAAAAGACTTCCCAATATTCAATCAAATTGAAATAAGGGTCAAAGATCTTGAAAAAAAAGTTGTGCAAGTGCTGTTTATATTTCATTTTACTGGTCACCTCCTGGCTTTAACAAGGACAAGCAGCAGAACAAAGCTATTGATATATCTGCCTCATCTAAAACCAGGTAAAAATAGAATGCACGTGCAGAGCCCCAGGGACTGCAAAACAGGAATTTAAATCACTTCTCCAAGACTGTTGTGTTTTTACTCTGTAGTATATATATCATGCCAAGAAATACTTAAATAGTCTTACTTATGTCTTTCCAAGAGTAGCAATGTTCTTAAGGTGAAAATTCGCAAACATTATTTACAGAAAATCAAAAGCCTGAAAGAAGGCACTCTAAAGCTTATCCTGTCATTATTTTTATCTAATTAATTTCCTACTTTGAAATATATTACACTATTTCATAACTGAGTGAAAACTACAAGAGTAGTGAATGGTATTTCTTCTACATAACTGCAGTTTGTAATAATGTCAAGCAACAAAGAATAAAGAGTAAATTCAAGGGAAAAGGAGAAGAAAATCTAAGCAAAATATGGAAAAATGAGTCATTAGTTAAACTTATACTATGTGCTGCACTGGAATGTAAACTGGAATCAGTCATAACTCCTCCATCCTTTCACCATCTCTGTATCTATAACAGTGACAAAACCTTACTTCGGAAGACTGAAGACTAATGTAAACCTAAGGAAAGAGTTTGAAGAATATAAACACTGGCAATTAAGAAAGGTAGTTAGACTGCCCAAATAACTCTGGTATCAACATTGGAATTCAAGCATCTGAATTGTAAGAACTACTCCATCAGGAAAAAAAATTAACTGATAGTAGGAAGTTGTGGATTCTGCAGCTTCTTAAACAACTTTCAGCTGTTACTCATGCTAATAATGATTACTACAGGCTTGGCTTAGGCAAGCATCTAGAGTACTATAATAAACAGATCTGCTGTCATTCTCCGAGTTCAGAAAATGTAGCGTGACTGAATGATGACAGACTGCAGACTGACGTGAGAAATGACACATTTTTACAGACATCAGAAAGTTAGAAAGAAAGCATAACTTCACAAAACATCACTTATTAGTTACCTGTCCCAGAGAGTAGGTGAAGATTTTGCGAGCCTGCCCTGGAGAATTCTAGGTTGCCATAGGCAGGTTGGCACCCAGGAATTTCGTACCCTGCAGCATGAATAGAGGATAAACCATGGCTAGGTATGGCTCATAAGACATCCAAGTGGTAACCTAGCTAGATTTGCTGCATATTAGTAGCCTATGGCATAATTTGGTACTTATAATTATTAAAATTCAGAATATCTTACTTTAATGCAGTATTAAATCTGTAAAACAAGGTGGTATTCCAGCGCACACATTTAGTGATTTTCTTGCATGACATCTGTTGTAGGTGGGAAGAGGTATTTAGGATATGTTCATATTGTGGCAGTAAATGGGTGCTACTCCACTGATTTCACTGGAGAAGCATTTGCTTTAAAGATTTTCATATCAGGCCCTTATATTTTTGCACTGTAAAAACATCAGATCAAACGAATTTATACTTCATCAGAAGAGGGCCAGCAAAATTCCTTCTGAGTACCATAGTGAGAACATGTTTAATAGTTTTAATTAAATCTGGGCTGAGGTTCAAATTCCACATACCAGGTTCCATGCACATCTACCAGCAGCAGAACAATAGCTGCAAAATATTTGCTGGAAATGAAAAGCACAAAGAGAAGCAATCTGAACAAGCAATATAAGCCATGAATAACACATAGCAAAAGCAGATCCAGAGCCCAAGAGAAAGACCAACAAGACAGGCAAATTAGCAATGAGAACTGTTGCCCAACATTAACACCAAGCAATACTAGTAAGATTCAAAACACTTTCTTCAGTCCTTATTCAAGCAAATTCTCACTCAAGTCAAATATAGCTTTTCCTGAGTAAAATCTGAGAAAGGATTACAAGATTATATATCTCTCATAGCTTTCCTGATGTTGTCAAACAAACTGTAAGCCTCATAATCAATAGGTGTCTATTTATTTAATATATACCAATGCTGTGGTACTTCACTCTATACTCTCATCCTCAACTGTTGGTGACAGTACAATAGTCCACTATAACAATACAGATTTGAAAATGGTCTCAGCCTGGCCTTCCATTTTGTATCTACATATTTGTTAGGTACAAAATTGGAAACTGCTCCCAAAGATCAGCTCTTTGAAATCTTAATTTTGAACAAAATCAGAGAATTCAGCCAAAGGTTTCTCCAAAACCAATGGAGATTGCTCAGACCTGTGCATTTGCACTTGTTTTCCCTGGTTCACAGATAAGCCCTCTGGAGTAGCTTTCTAATGAAATATCAACACACAACTTTTGAAATGGATGAAATTAAAACATTGCCTGTCTTCTCATACCCACAAGGTTAAATAAAGTATGGTTCTTGGAGCAAAGAAGTCATCTGAGCGGAGAGAAATCGCTGCTGCCTTCAGATCCCTTACCAGCTTTCTTCCACGTAGGTTAACTTAGCCTATCCCATACCTCCTAATGGTATATAGCAAATAGCTTTGTTATAGACAACCTAGCCAAAAAGTTTTAAGGCTGTGAGATGTTCTGATAGAAAGCAGAGAGGTGTGAATTCTACTTTAGTTGCTCGCTCAGTGTTTTTCCTGACATCCTTTTGATAGTTAACTCCTGTGTAATTGTTCCATAAGTGAGCTAATACAGAGAAAAGCTCTCTGCTCTAAACATTATGGGTCTTGATTTGCAAAAGTTCTCTAAGGGGATTTAAAAACATCCTGTCTCAGCTAATCAGTGTCAGTTGTAGTCAGTCTAATCAAATTCTCATGTGCAAGGCTGAGAAATAATTAGTGACTCTAAGATTTATTTATTTGCCTGATATACAAATATGAAAATTAGTTGTCTTTCACAATTTGCATGGGATATTGTTTTATCATTGGCAGATTAGAAGTCATCAAAACATGCATGAATTTTCACCTAAGGCAACTGTAAATTTTAAGGGAAACAAAATGGAAAATGCTCTGTATTCAGTCACTATATTGTTTCCTTTCTCAAAAAACAGTTGCAAGAAGTTTGCAACTATTTAAAAATAATAAAGAATGCTATGTAAAAGCAATATTGTATATTTCCAATATACAAACAGTACAGTTTACTACAGGAAAAATATCAGTCCCAACAAACTGATAATACTGTATTTCAGGTTATCAGATTTTAAAATGGCTTTTTTATTACATTGCAGCATGATAAAGTAACTCATTTTCCTTTTTCTTCTATATAGCTTCTGTTATCTCTCACTGATGTGACTGAGATAGACTCCAATGTCAAGTGAGGTTCGATCTTGGGCCTACTGCTGTAATAGCTTGTGTTTCCTTGTTTCACTTGTCTTGTCCTAGGATATGTAGTATGTTACTCGAAATATTGTCTGTGGCTCATCTGACAGTAATCACAAAAGATACTTATAGATCAATAACCAATTAACAAAAATTAGATGTGTCTGTGAAATATGGTCAACACTTTATTTCACAGTCTAGAGAGGAACAACTAGCAATTCATCAGTTTTGACAGCAGCAGATGATCGATTCACTATGCCCTGCATAGATTCATAGGGACTGCTTTGTCTATTGAAGAAATAATGTCATGAGAAAAGTACACACAACGCACCGTGTGCTCCCCTATCCATATTTTTTAGGTGAGTAAAATTCATAGCATCTAATACATATAAATGTCCCTGGCTCACATGCTAGTCTTCAAAAATACTGCTCTTTTTATGCAAGAATATACACGATGATTTTATAAAGGCCAACGAAAACAGGAATGCTTTCTCTGAAGTAATGTATTTTTCTGATGTTAGAGAATTTCATGGTTGCTCCTTTCTCAGCTTGCGAATGGAGGGCTTAGCGAACAGACTTTAGCAATCTCTAAGCAAAAGTCACCTAAAATCTTGCCCCCACTAAAGCAAGAAGGATTTTTTTGTAGAGTTGGAAGAATGTGTCCTGGTCTGATTTTAGCTTAAAGCCAGTGCTCTTTAAAAAAGTGACCTGAGTGGAAGGGTATTTGAAAAGGCTGTGACTTTGTAGGGAGAAATTGTGTCAGCTTTAACCTGAGCTGTGCTATTATAATTTTTTTTACTCGCCTAATTTAGCACTATTTTGCCCTAGTGTGAAGTTAAAGCAGAACTGCTATTTTGGCTTCTGTTAACAACATCCAGCTATTTTAAGGGTATGCCTTTATAAACACTAGTAAGCCCTGATGAAACATTAACAGAGCAAGTTGGAAGAAATACAGGGACACCTTGGAACACACTGTCACGACTCTACCTCCACAGCACGTCCTTATAGGAGAAGCACGTGGCTCTGATGCTGATTTAGCATCACAGACTTGCAAGATGCTGTCAGCTGTGCTCCCTGCCTACTTTCCTACCAGTCATGCCAAAGTAGGTAACTGGCTGTCATCTCCATGGAACAAAGGCTGGAGCTGATAAAAATGTCATACAATCCATTTTCTGTGAGGGGGTGACAGTTCTATTCCTGGAATTTCCCAGAACTATCTATGACCACAGCATTAAATAATGTAAAACTGCTGCAGGGACTGTAACAATATATCTTAATGAATATTTTAAATCTAATTTCCTATTTGAAAAACAGGCCTGTATGGAACCATGCATACCCCCAGCTGGGACTGGATGAGTAGATCAACAGCACAGACATTGATGCTGACACTAAGAGTTTAAGGTGGTGGGGTATGTCTATCAGGCAGAAAAGGGAGGAAGATGATGACACATTTTATACCTGTTTTCTGACACTATGGGAATAAAGAGACGTTGCTCTGTGGGCTCAATGTAAAACATTTTAAGAGAGCGTGGTTTCACTGGCCAAAGGCCTGCTGGCTTGGGGACCTCTCGACATTTTTCTGGCTCTCCTAATCTGGCAGAAAAGTTCACCCTTTTTCCTCAGCTCATTTCCAGCATTTTATGCGCCACTTTTCTAACAAGCTCCTGCTATGACTTCTCTTCAACTATAACTTTACCCTCCCCACCCCATCTCCTGAGCCTGGTTACCACAATGCCCATCTATCCCTTCCCGTGTTTCTGGCTGGACATTTCAGGCAATATGTTTCTGGTATGACCACTTGTTCCTCCTGCTGCCTCAGCGTCAGCTGCAGTAAGGCTGAAGGTGAAGGGCTCTCTCCGTTACCCCTCTTGGGAAGCCTGACACTGCAGCAGGCTTCGACTGCTGGGAAGAGTCATGGGGGAAAGCCTTGCTCAGTCTTGGAAACTCTGGGCCTGAGCACACTTAGCTGAGATTAAACGTACACGAGACTGAGTTGCCAAACTCTAATTTGTCTCTGTTAACCATGTCTAAACTTTTTGAGAGGCTTTTAATGTGTGTGTGACTTTGGATATATGTTTATAAAAATGCACAAACTCTTAACACCCTGGAAGGCTTCCTTGCAGTATTTTAAGTCCCTGCACTAAACCATGCAGGTGCAAGGGCTTCTTAATGAAAAAATCAGGGGTTACTTTTTGTCTATAAGTAAAACAACAGTTTTCCCCTCTGTTATATTTTCAGAAATGTCTAAACCATTTCAACATAAAAATACGGCAAGGAACATTCCAATTGATACAGTTAAAATTTTGCCAAATGCTAAGCAATCTATTAATGAAAAATGTCTTCAAATACATGTGTAGCCAAATACAAATTATGTTCCAGTCATACAAAAGGGGGCTGATGTACAGGTATAGCAACGAAATGTAAGGATTTGTGACTAAATGTATTAATGAGCTTTCTGTTCTCAAAATGCTAAGACACCATGCACTCTGTAAATAATGCCATGGGAAAGAGACATGAGCTAAGCAGTTGCCTGCATTAGCCTTTACATAAATTTATAATAGTTAAAAATTGATTTAAGCTCTAAAAAGGATTCCTGGGAACATTCCACATTCTTCCAAACTTTTGCTAGCATTAATTATTAGATTAACTGGATGCTCTTGTTTATATATGAATATTCAGCCTTAGCTTGAATATTGTTGGCATTACAGCAAAACTCAGGACTGATAACGTGGAGTTTTGCCAACTCGGGGACTATTTCTTTTGGTATCAATGCTGTACTTTTTTATGGGTATATGACTTCATATTTTGTCAGTCTTTAAACGCATCAAATATACTAATGGATCTGAAATTTAACAGCTGGCTGACTACAATTTTACTGATGATTAGATTTGGGGGAAGAGAAACAGGTGCAGAAACACTCCCTCCTGCAACTACAGAAAAATATGATAGGAATTAGTCATTCTGTATCTGCATGGAAATAATCATAAATTGTTAATAATATTTCATTTTGAGTTTCCTACTTGGGAAGATGATCATCTGCATACTGCAAAAAGCATTATAGCTAGCTTGAATGTCTTGGAGCAGATAAACTGTTGCCATAGAATAAGAAAGGTCATACTTTTCAAGGGTTAGAGATCATCTTTGCAATATAGTTTAATGATAGCTGGTACTTTGTATATTGCCTAAATGCATTCTGCTATTTCCTTTGGGAAGCAATAGACATAAATATACTGTGAAGGTAGTCAAAATATATGGATATCTGTAGACATTTCCCACTGGAACTATACTTGCTTATATGTTTTATGCCATTTCATGAAGTTTAGTATAAGTATCAATGATAACAGCCAGCAACTTCTTTAAGAAATTAATTTTGATGATGAGTTTTTGTATGATGGCAGAATCCAGTTCTCATGAGTAATATTTTTCCATACATAAGAAAACAAATATCAGATTGACCTAAGGGATGTCCTTTCCCACACTTCCCTTGGGTTCCCTGCTCCCACTAGCTGAACATGAATTGTTTCTAATGTGATTAGGCCATTATGATTCATCTTCCCCTACTTTTTTCTTTTGTAAGTGCTTCGCTCCAATGTGCTAGCAGCAGTTCCATTTTTACCCCTTGTTTAGTGTTTGACTTCAGAAAATCTTTACACCTCTATAGCTGCCCTCTCTGAGTGCACTTAACAAAGCTTTGTTTCAACATGGAAAAAATATTGGGTAGCCTATAGTAAATATATGGCCAAGATGACTTATGTCTCTAGAAGTCAATTTTTAAGAATCTAAATGAGACAAATTTGGAGAAAATGGTTTTGTTTCCTAAGGTGGAAGTAAGTACTATAGATGCTCAAGCTACCATGTGTAGACATTAAAAATTGCCTTGCAGGTCCTTTATTGCCAGCGTCATTTTTTCCCCATTTTTCTGCAGTCTCCCTTGGAGCCTCCAAGTTTGGCAGCTTTGGATAATCATTGAATCATCTTCTCATCCAGGAATGCACTACGAGAGAGGACTTTTCTAAGTAGATGAACATATTTACTGCAGACATTAGCTGTACTTGAATGCATATTTCACACCTTTCCAAAATCTAGCATGATGTCTGCAAGAAGGCGTGTGAATGTGTGAACAAAATCATACTGAATAATAAGTAGAATTAAGATTACTGAGAATACCAGTTCCTTTGTGCAAAGACTTTGGTCTGTACAATTCCAGCTTTCCAGCTGTCTGGGGCCTCCAGAGAATCTTAAAGAACTATAATTGTTAGATATCTTTTTAAAATGACACTTGTTTTACATGATAAGTAGAATGAAGTTATCCTTTAAGGCTGAAATGTTATATTGCTTTCACCCCAAATGGTTCTGCTAAATTATACCAATAGATCAATAACTTTCACTTGCCCGCTGAAAACACAGGCTAAAAATCTGTTTTCCAAGCAGCTCTAGTAAGCTATTGGGTGAGGTATTTCTGGCAGAGAGGGAAATTGCTAGCATGCTGGGGGGACGGCAGTGACATCTTGGAGAATGCTCTGCAGAATCCCCTTTTCAAGAAAGAGAGATTCAGTCTGGAAGAGGTGAAAGGGAAAGGCTTTTTATGAGACTGAAGAAGTAGCTTAAAAAAGGAGCTCAAAAGCAAAGCTGGTCTTGACTAGACCAAGAAAAGAAAGACTGAGCAGGAATGTGGTTGCCCTTTTAAACATAACAGGGAGAGGGGAAAACCATTTTGTCTAAAGAAAAATGTTGGCATAAGAACAAGTGAATAAGATTGGCCATGATTACATTTTCTGCTAGAAATTAGAAGACTGCTAATGATAGAACAACATGATTCTGAAACAGCCTTCCAATAACAGTAGCAGACAGAAAACTACTTACAAGACGGAGTATGTGGCTGCCTGAAAGTGCAGATAACTGTTCCAAAATATCCCATATTCCTAAATGTCTTTTCCTCCTAAATTACTTTTTTACAAAATGGCTATTGTCAATAGATTTATTCTAATAATGGGTCTCAGCCCTTCCAAATCTTACTCCCTTCAGAGTAAGTAATTCAAGTAAATTGGTATTTGTGTGAGAACAGAACCAGTACTGCCAATGACAGAAGTCAGAAATGGAAGAAATATAATAGAGAGCGCCAGTGTCAAGCATCTCACCTTTCAGAACCTGATGCAGCTAATAAATTTGTCATGTAATCTCTGCTAGCAATCCATTTATCAGTCCAACACTTTCATGTGTTAGCAGTACAGTTGTACTGCAACAGAGCGCTTGTATTTTGAATTGAGAATACTGTGATTACAGAGATTAGAATATCTAAAGATACGTTCCCAGGAGATGCTCCCAGGTGGCTAAAATCAATAGAAATGATGAATATTTTAAGTCTCCTCAGATTTTCCTTCTGGTTTGTCCATCCAACCCTTATCTTTTATTTCTGAAGAGAATGAGAGTTTTCACTGTGGATAGACTTCTACGTCCCTTTTGCTGAGATAACTAAGCACTGAGTGATTTGCTTCAGAAATCTGCTGTCTAGAGAAATGGTAAATATGCATGTAAACAACTGCCCTAGAGTATAATCTGAGCCATTTGCATAACATAGTTTGCTAGGTTAGAAGAAGGAACTCATTAAAAAAAAAGAGACTAGACTTCAGTTCAGAAATTCTTTTCCTTCTGACTGCTCAGAAACCTGGTCAAGTAATCCTCTTTTGCCTGCTCGTCATAGATTTAGATTCCTTTGGATAAATTCTGCTCTTAGTGAAGAAATTATTCATCACTAACTGTAACTCTAATGAAATAATTCAGTGGAATCGCCTGGGTTAGCTGGCATAGACTTTATCCCTTGTATAGCCATAAAGGTTATCTCAGTCCATCTCTCTGAGCTCTGTGGGGCTATTTGCAATTGATTTTTTCTAGTTGTATGTGTCTTCCATTATAAAGAACAGATTTTCTGTTGTCTTAGGGTATGTTACATTCATTTTAAAGACACTTATCTATGCCAGGAACTCTTACATTGGACTCTTGGGTATGTCAAATAAACAATGGCTCCCAACTTAGAGCAAATCAGTTCACTTCTCTGTCACTTGACTTGCTCTCTTACCCTTTGTTCCTCTCATCTATTTAAACTATCAGTTTATCCAGAGAGGGAAAATCTCTTAGGATTTTTGGGGATGGCATGCAGTATAATGAATCTGTATCTCAGGATGGGACTTTAAGCATTATAATAAAGAGAAAATGAGAGGAGGATTCTGGTGGGGTCACTTGAGTGGAGGGTCTCTTGAGTAATCAGGCTAGAAGGGTGAATATTTAGGGATGACAGTCCTGAGGTATATAAGAACATCTCAATACTCTCAGATTTGTATGGGGTTAAGTTTCTGACTGGCTAACAGGAAGATATCTTGAATATCATGTTAAATTAGACAACCATCAATTAATAAGTTGAATCCAGACTAATGCAGAAGAGAGCTCAGAGGTAAAGGCAAGGCTGAATTTCATCACCCCAGAGATGAGCTTGGTGAGGGCCAAGCCGTTCCTGCCAGGGGAGGGGGCAGTGCTGGAATGAAGAAGCAGGCTTGGTGCTCCTGCTTGTGCTAGGGCCAGGGCCCATGACTTGCAATCAGTCTCCTCACAACATCCTTTCCCCTGGCAGTAGCCGGGGCAGGTCTTTGGCAGAGGCAAAGTGGGAAGCTGCCCCAGCAACTGCATACTTTGTCTATGTGTAGAGCTGGCTCTGCAAATCCCATTCCATTTATTTCCGGACTTGAATCATATATACTATAGCTGGCACAAGGCCCAATCTATGCTTTGAAAATGCTTTAGGGGGAAAAAAAAGTTCTGCAAGGAAAAAAAGCCAGGTGTGAGCAATCAGAGCACAATTAAATCTATTATGAATGGAATGAATTATCCCTTTGAAAATGTTAACTGTTGTGGAACATGTCTTATTTAGCAATGAAAAAATGTATATGTTCAGGTGAGTCTTACTACTGTTTGGCTGACTCCTGTTACATGTTCTTTTGTACTTCCTTTTGAATGTCAGACCTGGCTCTGCAGGAGAAAACAGTCCCAGTCTTTATCCAGATGTACATCAGTCAGTCACAGGCACGAAACTGCTTTATTCAACATAGACAATGTCTAACTATGATTACAGCAAACAAATGTATACCTTTAAAGTAAATTATACAGAACATACCTCTCAAATGGATCAAGGATAAAGGGTGAGAATGGCTCTGAAGTAGTAGTTGGCTGAAGTGCAAGTGCCTGCTTTCAGGACAGGAGTACAGAAAGGCTATTCTCTCTAACCCGTCTTACAGATATCTGCATTTGGGACTCTGGAGTTCCCTGGAGCTTGAACAGACATAGAGCTGCATGGACCTGAGCAGCCAAGCTCCTAAGCACTGTTGTGATTCATCTGTGAGGTTAGACGTGCAAGTCCCTGGAGGAGCTTGATTCATTCACAATGCTCCAAATCCACCTAACCCATATGGACAGGCATTACAGAGTTAGCACAGAGCACAGCAACTACAGTTGCTTCCTTTCGAAGATCCAGCAGTGGAGTATGGAGCACACACTTTTAATGGGCTAAGTAGGAAGCACCGGTTAGTTCTAGTCTGAGAGAACTCAGGTGTATTTCTAGTTTTTCCCAGGATATGTACTTGCTAGCTAGCTGTAGGAACAGTGGGAGCAAAGACACTTTCCAAGCCTCCTGTTGAAACCTGGCACTGGACAAAACTAGGAATGCAAAGTGATTGATTCTGTAGCTCTTGTTGCCTTGACCATATTGTATATCTTTTTCTTCAGCTATTTAAGGAATCAGGACTCCTTATTCAGTGGTTTGAGTCTCTCTTCTGGACATGAGGACTTTTTTTTGAGTCAATGCAGTGCCTGTGTTTTGTGAATGCAGAATAGGGCTTGGATCAGATACTAGACGAGCAAGCATATGCTACTTTAAGTGCAAAAGCTAATGCTAACTAGGCTATGCAAATAACAGAAATTTTAATGTATTCTTTTTGATTTGGCTGCCAAGTGCAACTAATGGCTAATTGGGCCTGAGGTTCGTAACGCTGTTATCCTGTTACAGTGCATACCTGCAAATGAAAAAGTCTGATCTAGTAGCAGATCCCCTCAAACAAAACAAAGAACTGTACAGAAAGCAACAAAGGCAGAATAATATTCCCAATAAGACAGTGTGGCCAAGATACCTGGAAATATTGTTCCTACTTTTGCAAGCTTTAATGACCACAAGCAATTAGAATTAGATGTACATCTCAGTCAAACGATAGCATTATAATACACCCTAATGTGTCCTGAGGCTATGCGCCAGTGTGAAAGAGCTGGAAAGAATATCCTGTGGCTTATATAACTAAATATACTAGGGAGGCGGAGGTCAAGTGATGGGGTTGGCTGCTAAAATGTGAACCTATTAATACTAGACTGTACTCCCTTCACTGCCACATAAGTCTATCTCCCTTTCTCAGTCCTCTGACTTTCCCACAATCCCTGCTAAAAGATATCTCCTTTGCCAGCTTCTGGTATCAGCACAGAAATGTGTTTCTGCTTAGTAGCAGAGTAATTTCCTTTTTTTTGTCTCTTTGGAAAATACCAGCGTCAGGCTCCTGCCAGTTCCAGACCAGAGGTACAGCATCTTGGCTCCTGCAAGTGCAGAAGGTGTTGGATTAAACCAGGACTGACCAAAGGCTTGTCTCTAGCTAAAGCAACTACTTCACTTGTCTTCTGAACTGGGGAAGGGACCAATGCCTGAAAAACAAACACCACAAATCAGCTAGTGAAAACGGCAGGTAACAGGTAGTACGTGATTAGCAGGTAAGCAGTCCCCACTGATCAACTGGCTATGCTCTGTGCGGTATTTCCTGGTGACTACTTAAAAAAAGCCATAGTCTGCAAGGGACCTCTGGGAACATAAGGTGAGAAAGGGGATGTCTGTGGCAGAAATAAACACCAGATAAGCTGAATGACCCTGTGGAGATGCTTAAGGTAGCTCAGATGTGAAAAAAGTAAGTTGTCAATTATCAAATAATTAATATAAAACAGTTTGAGTTCCCCTATTACTGTGGTATGTTCTCATTGTGTTTATGGGGGCTGAAAGGCTACCTCTCCTCCAGCTTCATTAAGTCTTGCTTGTACATTGCTCATTTCTAACATCCCTGTGACCTCTTCTGCTTAATGAGAACCCAGAGTATAAAATTAAGAGACATTCAACTTTCCCTTGTCCATCTATTGCTTATGCACAGCACAAGATCACAGGAAGACTGAAACTTTTGTTCTGCCAGAGCAGTAGTTACCCTGAATGACGGGTTGCAACCAGAGACTGCTCTGACGCACTGCTAACTGCTGTACCACTGCAACTGATAAACATCTAAGCTCTTGGTATTAGGTTTTAATTTTTTTTTCCAACATTTTATTTTTTTCTATGTCTCTGCTTCCAAGCATAGCTATACAGTGCACCTTTTGCTTTAATTCAGCAACTGCTAGTCACTTTCTCTCAGTATATCCATTCCTTTTCCGAAAGAAGCCGCACTCTTTCATTGCTATAGAGGTGGTGGAAGATGAAGCTCAATCCTGGCAGCTGTTTTACACCTTTAGATGAGGAATCCTCTTGACTGCTCACAGGAGTATCCAGCTATGGTGTTGATAACCTGTTCTAATATTATTCCTTCCTGACTCTCTTCCTCCCTGGCAAAGTTTATTTCAGCATCACCTGTGATTTTCCCACTGGCAACTATATCCTTGCTGAAAAGTGACATCCTTTCATGGTCTAAAGCCTGGTGTCTTGTTTCTGTCTTGTTTTCATGTAATCTCTTTTAACAGTTCCAGACATTTTAGCAGGAGGGCTGAGGTGCCCTCTCTCTCCGTAATTCCTGGCCTCTTCCTGATAAGACTTAAAAGTTCTGCTGCTCCCTACAGACCCTTGAATAAACATAGTGGAAGAGAAAGGCAAAATCTGAATCTCTTTCTCCCCTTGCTGTGTTCAGGTGCAACAGGGACAGCAGTTCCTGAACTTCTGGGAATACAGATACAGTGAAATGCACTTTAATAGTAAGACAGAGCTCCCATTGGAAGGGTAGGCACCTAGCCCTATCCTTTGCTTGCACTACCAGCCAACATTTGGTAGGTGGAATCTGACAATGAAGTTCCTAATTCCATTTCCATAGCATGTGCCTTTCAGGCACGGTTTGATATTGAGGATGAATTTCTGAAATTAATAGCGGTAAGTCTGTGGGAATTTTGGTTTGAGTTTCTTCTCTGATGTTCTGTGAGTTCTTTGAATTATGAACTAAATCAGTGGTCAAGGTTGTGACTTAACACTCATATATCATCTTGCTTTACATTATTAGGTAGATTGAGTACTTCTAGATTATGTACTTATTCCCTGGCAGAGTCATGAACTGATACTTTCTGACTCCTGAACAATAATCCAAACAGATGCTCAGCCCTATTGCTTCATATTGGTCAAGCCTGAGTTAGCTAAAAATCTCTGCTAGAATGCTCTGATATTTGACCCCTTTTCATTGCTTTTCTTTCTCAGCATGATTCAGAAACATTTCAGCCAAAGCATTTACTTTGGAGAATTAGATCGAGATAAGGACACAGAAACGGGAAAGTGAGAGAGAAAAAAAAGGAAAACTTTAACAATAACTAGTGATGTGTTCAGCTGGTCTTTAGCTATACACATTTACGGTTTATGGCATGAGTTTAAAAAAAATTAATACACTGTCAGTAGTAAGCATGGGAATAGCTCATTATAACAATTGTGGCTTTTATGCACCTTGCAGAAAGTTGTGTGACCATTTCAACCTCTGCTAAATACTTCGTTAAAGGTTATGGAAAATCATAATTTTATTTCCATTTGTAAGCATTTTACCTCCTGGTATTAGAAAGCCTTTTATTTCAGAAGAGTCCTGCTCTCTGTTTAACTCCTTTGAGTTGGGTGAAAGTATTAACAGATTTTTATGTTTTCACCTCACTGATCTTCAATTTCAGGTTCTTTCTACCCCTGGACTATTACAGAAGACAGTAATTTGCTGAAGGAATTCTTAGCAAGATGATGTCAATATAGTTATAATTAACAATATGTTTTATTTCCGTTTCCCTCCTGGGGTTGAATGATGGCTGTGCAAATGAGGAGAAGGTTTTAAAACAAGCTAAGGTCTCTCTAGGTTTCTATAGATACAAGGTTCATTCTGTGATGTTAGGCAGTAGTTTTTCTTATGTATTCCAGCACTTTTCTGTCCATTTGGACCTGACAAGGTAAATAAGTAATAAAAGTCAAACAGGAAAGGTAGACGAAAAGAAAATGCAGTTGTCCAGATCTATTTAGCCCACTTGACAGTGTTGAAATTATTTTTTTTCTTGTTATTACTATCCATTCTGCAAGAGTATATCAAGCACCACAAAAATGAATAAAGAACCAACCCTTTGTTATGTATTAATGGAAACGATGTACTCTAAAATTAGTGCGTCTGCTGCAGCAGAGAGTAATGTATACTGAACAGCTTGTTCTCTTCTCCCTAAATTTAATTTAAATAGATATAAAATGTAACAGCTCTTAGTTAAAATGGACAGTCCTGCTAATTCAGAAGGTGGAAACACAAGGGTAGCTCATTAAAGGCAAATAAAGAGCGGGCAGGTAAATCAGCACAAGTGCTGGGGAAGTAGCATTTGGGCTGAGTGTATTTGGGTGTACTCTCAGTAGCACACACAGCCACGTGAACATTAAACTCTGAAGGCAGCAATGGGTGATAGGAGTGTTTTGCTAGAAAGCTTTGACCTGTGGGTTACCCAAGACAGGCTGTGGAGACTGAGCCCAAGCAAAGGGGGTGCTGCTTGAGGAGGGCAGCACATGGGAAGTGGGAGATGCTGTCCTGCCAGCACGTGCTGAGGATGACATGAGAAGTTATTGAGAGTCACTATTAATACTGGCAAGGGCTGCAGAAAGAGGCACTTGAGATACAGCTCCAAAGGAAGTCATTAGCAGTCTATAGGGTGGGCTGCTCCAAACGAGTTGCAATAGCGAAAGGTCTGAGGAACACCCATTTGGAGAGCCTAGATTGATACAGAAAGTTTAAAGGATGGGACATATAGAGATTCTGTGATGCGGAGAGAGATGGAGAGCACACATACTACTTTCTTGAACGTTTTTCTAGGTCTTTGAGCCTCCTTATGCACCACAGCTGTGGTGTATTTGTAACCTGGGGCAGCTGGAACCTCAAAATGAAGCTTATCTGCCCTCTGCAATGTGGGAAATGAGTAGCTGAGCATGCTCTGTAGCTTGATCTATGCCTCCTAAAGATGAGCCCTTATACAGCCTGTCAGACCTGTAAAATTTAAAGCTAAGGTCTCCTACAAAGAAACCTTAGGCAAAACCTTCAAGTTGTAGGATTTACTTCAGTGAATCTACAGCAGCTTGCACCAGGTAAGCAGCTGGCTAATGTTACTTGATACTGTTTTAAAACTAAGGAATATGTTAGGCCCTGATGTTTTGTTCTTCACCCTGTTCATCTACTGTGAGTACTTAGGGAGATCTGAGGTATGGGTATTTTCAGCATCTATAATCTCAGAAAAATAACTCTGCAGTGAGGAATCATTTGTAAGAAACACTCTGGTATGCTAATTTAGGCAAAAGCTTGTTCTCACATTTGGGTGCTTAAGGCTAGCTTCATGTTCAGGAACTTGGGTAAAATTGGTGCTTTGGATACTGAGGTGTTGATGCTAGATAGAAAATGTTTTTCTTGTGGCAAATGACAAGCATGAAGGTTTTAATCAAGCAATGAACTTGTTCAAGTTTCTGTGGTTTTTCTTGTTGTTTTGTTTGTTTTAAATTGATGTGCACTCATCACTCTGTAGGAACTATGTACTTATCATATGGTAGGAGAAGAAACCTCTATGTCTTACAACACAAATGCAATATTGGTGTTTCTCTACTGTGGCCCTGAAGCACCTTAGGTGTATGTGAGTGCTGAAGGAACTAAATGAAACGCTTTCAAATATGTGATGTAGAGAACACAGTCTTTGGGCTACATTAACAGTGGTGCTTTGGCCAGTGAATGAGGATGTTGTTGCTATTAAAAATAAGTATAGTATTGTGCATCTACCTATTTTTTAGAAAAAGAAGTTCATAGTCACTAAGGGCAAATTATGGCTGGTTCTTGTACGATAGTATAACAGAGTGCATGCCTCAGCCTCGTAGGTCAGAGGCCAGATGTAACTTTACAAGCTGTGTTTGCAGAGTACAGGAGGGCTGCTAGATTTGCTTTTCTGATCTCCGCTTTTTTGGTGAATTTCAGGGTTTGAAATTGATTCCTCCAGACCTAATGCAAGGATGGCAGATCTAAGGGTGCTAAAACAACCTACTGACCTTCTGACCACTATTTAACATGGACCAGAGACAGTAGTCCATGTGTGATGTAAACTCAGCAATCAATTGCATAGGCACTGCTGCCAGTTCTAAGGGCAAAGGGCTTATTGCCCTTGTCTTCCTCTTCCTGCCAGTCATGGGTAAACTCAAGAAAGCGCATGCCTGAGGGAATATCAGCTCTGCCCCTTAAAATATATGGAGAATGGACTGTGGACTACACTGCCTTCCTCTGTGCTAGAACATTAACTTCCCTCTGAGGCTGTTGGCTACTGTGCCTTATATCCCTTTTTCTCTTCCTTCAGCTGCTCACCTAGCCTTAATGAAATCTCACAAGCAATCTAAATGGAAAGCAAGGCACAAAGTAATAGTTAAGTAAGGTTTCACAAACCTTACTATAACGTGAGACTGAAATAAATAGCTTGGGCCACGGGTATGTGTTTCCTATCATGTTATATAATCCCTTTAATCAACTGATCAGAACTTTTCTTAAAATTAGATTAATTTTAGTCTTTAGACCCATTTTTGATGGTTACAAACAGTCTTTCAAGTGCAAGACTAAATGTACTCCCGCTCAGCTCGTGCTCGTTTGTTCTTATGCATATGCTGCCTCTTCATTTAAAGCACTTATCTCCCTCTCTGTTCTTTCGTAACTCTTATGTGCTTATAAAGCACAAGGTTGGGGGAGGAGGGAAGAGAAAGCTTGAAAAAACTTCTGGGGATAAGTGAGATTTAACAAGGACCATCCAGGTAGCTGGGGTATTTGGAGGATTTGGAGTTTAACTTTTCTCTTCTGTCCTGCTAGTGCTAGTTTAAGTCAGTTATACCAACTGACTTGGAAGGCTTGTCCCCATGAAATGGGAATCACGGAAGCTCAAATAAGGGAAACTCGAGAGCAATTTGAAAGAATGCCCTAACAGCTAATGGGTGAGGTTAGGGGTGACCTGGCAGGTCAGGACAGGAGGCCTGGTGAAGAGAAGATGCTGACCAAGAATTGCGTGAGATAAAGAGTGCTTCTGCTCCATTTATATCTTGAAGACTGATCTCTTCTATTTGAACTCTGGATTCCAGTTTGTTGTTGTCACTAAAATAATTTCATAATTTCAGCAAAGATCATATAGCTATTTTGGTAGGTTTTTTTTTTTAAATGAGGGCTCGTTGATTTCTACTGCCAGTACCCTACTACTTGTGGCCCCCAAAGAAAAGGGTGTAATGCTGTTTGTTTAGTGCTCTCAACTTTATAATAACCTTTATCAACATCTTTATCATCACAGTAACAAAATAATGAGGCTTTCAAATGCTGTCATCACTCTCTCTTCTAAAGATGAGAGAAATGAGTCAAAGAGACTTGGTAAGCCCAGTGTCACGGTCAGAGCTTACTGCCTCTGAATTCTTGTGCAATGCTGATGTGATCCTTTTTCCTATATGTCATTTGTTTGGCTGTACTTTGCATGCAGGACTGGAGAGGTGGCAATGAAATGAAGGATGTTTCCAGAAATCATTCCCCTTAAACAGATATACATTCCCTGTGTGAGAAGGCTGCGTGCTCCCCCAGAAGAAAAGAATCTATCCCTTTGCTTAGAAGTATATTAGTTTAAACAAGAATCCAGTATTATGGCACAAATGCATGCATTCTAAGCTTCGAATATTGGAAGACTTCTACGTTGCTGTAGTGTTTGCAGCACAGGGCATGATTATTTTTCTTTCCAGTAACAGGTTTTGGCTAGGGAACTGATAAGAGGAGACTTTTTTTTGTCCTTTCTTTCTTTTAAAAAGTACTTGCAGGTAGTTTCTGTGGGATCTAATCCCTACCAGTCCTAAGGAAAAGCTTTGATTTTCTGATATATCCTTGTGAGCAAAATAAGCCTGAATAAATTTTTGGTGTTGTAACATCCTTTGTTAGAGTGTTCAAGTCCTCTAGCTTCACTGGTCAAGTGAAGTCCTCTGTGGCGGGTTCAAAATTCTGGCAGTCAATGACTGTACTTCTTTGCTCTGAGCAGTCCTATTGACTGTTGGACTTATTGATGCAACTTGCTTTTCTGTCAGTGCTGGTTATTTTTAGGCTGCTCTTTCAACTTCATTATAACTTACTTTTGAACAGGACACTTGCTGTGCTCTGAAAGATGTTTGTATAGTGCTGCAGCTAAGTAACTCTCTTCCTTCTTGTAGGATGAATTTGGACAGGGCTGTTCAGAGCTAAAATTTTCATTAAAAAGGGATGTTGGGGAAACAAACTTGTGTGAGGTCACAGAGTGAACAGCAACCTGAAGTAACCAAATACAAACTAAGGACTTATTTCAGGCTTCTTTCGAGGAGATATGTTGGTTGGAGTTGCACAGATGCTTTAGCAGACCAATTTTTATTTTTGTGATTCCCTCAAAACACTAAATCAATATATGTTACTGTAAGATCTTTTTAGGAAGAGATTGAAGCCTCTTGCTTGATTTACAAATACATGTTTCTTATAAATTGAAATATATATGAGAAACTTACATGGAGAAGGGATAAGATGGGTTAGAAGGCACAGTGATAGAAATGCTGATTACACTGGAAGACCTATTGATTTGGGCAGTGCATTCAGTTCAGCACGTTTAATCATTTTTCACTTTGTGTAGGCTGTTTTTGTAGCCCTGAATTAGCACAGTTCTTGCCCGCACATCTGGGCGACGGAATGAAAGCAAAGCTTTCTGAGGGATTCTTGAACTTGAAGAAATGGCACGTGCTAGTGACAATCTGTTCTAGGTCTGTTTGTTCAGCTTGGTAGGTGGTTTTTTTGCTTTTATTTTGCAGTAGCAGGTCTTTAAAAACTATACCGGGAACCATAACGTTCCCGTCCCTGCTGTAAAATGTGACTGTCTTCTCTCTACCAGCAGTGATGGCTGTGCCACAGCAGTGCTCGCAGAAGCGATTGAAAAAGGTATCTGTGTTAGTATGAAGGAGGATAGTACTGCTATTATGTTCCAAGAAACAAACAATTTCACACAATGAAATGTTACACATGAATTGAGTTCATCCTTAGCTCTGAGCTGTTTATTTCCTAACTTATGTATTACAACCTATCTATTGCTGCAACATTTAGATATTTTCAGATTTGGTGCTCAGAATTGTTTGATTCTGTATTTTGCTGCAATTAGTTAAATATACATATCTACTTCATAAATGAAAGAGAGCAAAAACTAATCGAAGAGTAACCACGTTATTTTGAAGGACTGCAATGAAGTTAAAATGGAGTTTCATACTAAGATTAATTGATGCTCTATGCTTCTTGTTGAGTAATTATGTCCATTAAAAATTAGTCCACACAATTCAGTACAAACTGCCACTTCAGGGAATATTTAGTGGGGCATACTGGGCTGAGACACACATGCTGATTTGCTCTATACAAGCGACTTCCACAAGTCTATTTGTGTTAGCCCCTGAGAAGAGCCTTATGCATGTTCACAGAAATTTGGAAATGGGTTTTCTGCTTCTCTGGGAACAGTGACATAATGACTGTGCCCAGCAACAATGGACTAACTGCACAGCTAGCTCCTCTGGAACTACAAAAGCACTATTCCTTGGCCATTGCTCTCAAATGGAGTTTCTTCTTCCATATAAATGTTTCCTGAGGAAATGAGTGTGCTTAGGGACTGGAGAACTTGCTGGAACAAACTAGGAGAGATGATGGTGTCAGGGAGGTTCTGGTAAGGCACTCTGAGCAGGAGCAAGGCAAACTTGTGGCTTCCAGAAGCTTTCTAGGCGCTTATTGTGACTATTTCCCTTTCTCAAGTTGGCACAGAGGAACTAAGAGGTGGGGTGTTCTCCAAACCATCTTATTGGAGCCTCCTTGCTGAAGGGAGCAGCTCTGTCCCTGTCCCAGACATCCTTTCTCTGCTCTGTTTCCCGCTATGTTCTCTAAAGCCCATCAGATCTAATCCACAGATGAGAACTGTTAAGAAAATGGCCCTCAGATTGAGTCATAAAGTATATCCCGTTATCTTGGACAAATGCTGACCCCATAAACCATGTAGCAATTTCAAGTACCTTCTTTCCTAGAGCTTCAGCTGTGGGGGCACTCTGTTGACAATTTTCCTCCAGTGACAGGTACTGGATCAAGAAAAAATAAAGATTTTTTTCTAAAGATTTCTAAGCTTATCACCCTGTGCTTTAGTTAGCATAAGGCAGACTCTAGATAAGAACTAAGAGTGAAGCAAGAACTCAGCCCTCCTGCTATGAGAGGGTGTTGCCCAAAGCGTTCATCAGTGCTTCCTACCTCTTTTTGCTTTGAGACAGCTCTGAACAATCTAGGAGTCAGGTAAGGGGTGGCAAACTGGTCAAAAATGGTTTGCTAACCCTGTTAGTCTCTTCAGTTACCGTGATGTCCTGTGAGGAGTTCAACAGAAGTGTTAAGAGACTTGCCAGAATATATCCAGATGGACTGTGTTCAGTTGTCTTTCATCTTTACATGATTGTTCTTGTCAAGCAATCCATAGTTTGATCTTCTGAGTGAACAACATAGAAAATACAAATATATGTGTGTGTGTGTGTATATATATATAATGTGTGTGTGTATATATATATATCGTTGTTCTGGTATTTACTTATCAGGTTCATACTCTGGCTTTTAGTTATATTCTTTCATTGAATTGACTTCAATAGAACTGGAGTTATATTGCCAGTCAGTGTTTTTTTTATTGTTCATCTTTACAATGATAAGGTGGAACTTCATCAAATGGCTCATCATCGTTCACGCCTGAGCATAAGCATATGCAGAAATCTAGTACTAGTATGCATAGACATGAAATCACTCACCTAACTGACTGCGTACAAGCACAAATATTATGTATATATCTATATACACAAAGTAAGAATGTGTGTTCATGTCTGTGTAACACTACCTACAACTTACACTTTCTAAAGGAAAATAGAGAACTTGCCACAGTCACTTCTGGAGAGAAAGACTTTTTTCTTTTTGTGTGTGTGGTGTTTTTTTTTTTTGGAAATATAATTATGTGTTTTTGCAACTCTAACTGATTGAGCTTGAAGTTTATCAGAAACTACTCTGCTGGATAGCATCTTTTACTGGAGGTTGGGGGGGGAGGTAGATACTTACGTCCCTAAATTGAACCATGTAAAACAAAAACAACCAAAATAAAACACATCTGCGAGTCGTTCAGGACTTGCTCTTCAAACTCCAGGACTCTGGTAAGAATTCCAGTGCATAAAGGACTTGGATTATGGGTTCAAAGAATCATAGAATAAACTAGGTTGGAAAGGACCTCTAGAAGTCATCTGGTCCAACCTCTTGCTCAAGTAGGTCCAGTCAGATCAGGATATTTGTCTAGCTGAACTTTGAATATTTCCAGGAATGGAGATTTCACAACCTCTCTAGGCAGTCTACTTCACCCTCCCTCTTCCCTGTTGTATGCTTTGACAACTGCCTGAAATCAGACCTGACCAAAACACACACCATAAAATAGTCTATTTAAAAAAAAAAAAAAATGAGTGGACTGACAAAATGTTCCAATATCAGTCTTCACTAGTAGTATCCCTAATGGAATGGAGGAGGGGAGGATTTGACAGCAAAGCACCGAATGTGTTGGATGATGTTGGACTTCCAGGACTCCTTTTTAGTCTCTAGTGGAGAGTTCTATCAAACTCCAATTCTTCATAATCCTTCATGATCAATATATGAGCAGACCTGGCCTTCTAGAACAACATATCTGGTCTTTAGCTTGCTCCTTGCTGTTCTTTCTTCTTTGACTATTTGAGTAGTTTAGGGTAGGGTTGTGGCCTTCTGCCCCTTTCCTCCACTAAGCGTCTGGCAGCAGTTTTCCTGTCATAGGACCCCAGCGCTGGTGGTCTCATGGCCTGATCAAGGTAGAGCTGCTCAGGTCAAGTAGTGCGAGTGCTCGCTAGGCCACTGAGGGGCTGCTTGCTCTTTCTGACTTTAAACAGAGGAAATCCCTGCATGGCATAATACTGATGGGAGTGTTTCTGGAATGTGATGGGAGGGGAAGAAAAATCCCTGAATGCTTGTCTTTTCTATGCCTTTACAAGACTGTCTGCTGCATAGTGAAAGATTGACTACCCCTGCTTTTTTAGGTTAATGTAAAATTCCTTCACTATACTGAGAATAAATAGAAATACTGGATTAAGGAGGAGGCCCAACTATAGTGTTCAGTAAAAGATTCAGTCACATTGTTCTTATGGTCTGATGGTATCAGTACTGATATGACTACAGGAATGCTCAAGGAGACCATATTTCTCCCACTGTCTGCTTTTTAGCTAACTCCTTTCAGTGCAGCTGCAGCATTTATTCCGTCTCATTCCAATCTTGCCCCCTCTGATATCTTTTTAATTGGATGTATGACACCCTCTCTGCTAGAGCAAAATGCCACAAAGCAGACAAGGTGCTCACTTGTGAGAAAAGCAGACTGATCCACAAATTACTTCCTCCAACCCCAAATAGACTTTTTTGTTTTCCTTCCTCTCAGTTGGACAGAAAAAACTTACTGCTAGCACTGCAGAGTGCAAGCAGCTCTGGCTTAGTAGTATATTTAGGAAGAACTCTTTAAAGTATATTTTGGAAAAAATCCAGTGGCAGTCCAAAATGGATACGTGTATAAGCACATGCGCATGCTTAGGAGGTACCCAAACCTGATGCTGAATAGATGCAGGTCTGGATAGCTTCCATCTTGGGAACAGCAAGAAGCTAAGGGTGAGTGTCTGGGAGCTATAGCTGTGGGAAGGGAAAGTGAATGCCTTAGAAAGCAGAGCAGAAGGCTGGAATCATAAAAGCGGACCTGGAGTGTGGGTTCCCATTGCTGAACTGTGGAGCTGGGTGCTCTAGCGGGCTGGTCCTCCACGTGCAGCAACAGTATGAGCTTGGAGCTGTCACCCATAGGCTCTTGGATGTTGAGCTAGGGGAACTGCAGTTGCTGAGCTTATTCATGCAAGTGCTGAATATTTTGTTTCAAATTACATGCTTAAAATGTCCATTTGTTCCCATTTGAATATATTCCATTCAAACTTGCCAAGATTTGTGTTCTAAAATGGGAACTGATGTCCCATTCTTTACAATCACTGTATTAGCACTCAAATAGTCTTGCTACCCAGCTGGAGAGCCCTTTAAACAATTGGAGCACCTAAATATGGGAGTGACATATCAAGAATGCTGTGTATGATGCAGAAGTCCTAACAATATGTCTGAAAATAGAGACAGAAGATAGTGATCAAAAAAAAAAACCAAAGTAAAACCCATGCATATGTTTTTTTCTGAATCAAAGCAACTGCATAATTTAAGAACTACACATAAAATACTGTAATTGATCTAATGAACTCTAAAGTAAATCACCAAGATCTAATGATGTAGATTTGAATAGTAAATATTAACTCATTATACAATGACTGTTCTGCAGCTCTGAGTCTTCCTTTGGCGTAGTACTTCAAATCTATCAATTCCTGTGTCTTACTAGCACCTACTACATTTGAATTAAAAAATGGAGGCACCTACATGTGGTGGCTATTTAAATAGTTAGTTCAAATTGTCCTTCTAGGCTGAAGAAGTGCTCTCTGTGATCTCCGATTTACAGATGAGAACCGAGGCCTGGAAATGTTAAAGGTCAGACCTGTAAAGTCATTCCAAAGTTTAATCCCCTCTGAGATGTTTGAGGTCTCTACCTCACGCAAACAACCACAACACGAAACTAGTCAATTCCTCGATTTTTTTTTTTTTTTTTTTTGCATGTTTCTAGGATTTTCCTGCAAAGTTATTTCCAGCTTAGGTACAAGTTTCCCTTTACTAAGGAGCCCCCTCACCTCTTTAACCTTGAACTCTCCAGCCTGCAAGGAGGGATCCCTATGCGCTACCCTATGCGTTCTGCAACATCAGCTGCTCTGTTCCTGCCCTCCAGCCTGGGTGCAACTTGCATTGCTATCAAATGGGCAACAAAAAGGCCTCAGGGCTTTTTCCCTTATGGCAGAAGAATTTTTTTGTTTTGTTACACTCAATTTAAATGCCTCTGCTGGTGGTCCATACAAGAAGGAAAGAATGTGAAAGTCTCATTGATTGATGTCTCAATCTGCCTTTTGATTTCTCCTGCTGCCCATTTTACCTAGCTTCTGTCACTGATAATTTGCTTTTACATGTAATGGATGAGGTTCAGAACCATCCATCTCCTCCTTTAACCACAACTTCTTTCAGTGCATTAGTGACTGGAAAGTTACATTTTCCATTCAATGTGAATTTACAAAGAAACTTTTAGATAACGGCCAGCTCTAATGTTCTGACATCACTGAAGAATAAGATAAGAATAAAGATTTATAAGAATAAAATAGAAAGGAAACTCTCCTGCTGCTGCCTGCCCGAAAAAGGGGAGAAGGATAAGGCAAAGGCCCCAACGTTGTGATATTACACAATAGCAATTATGGCAAATGGAAAAGGATGCATAAAAAGTGTATTTTCAGAGAGATGAGCCCAACCCCAAGCGCTAGATCTCTATAAGGGGGAGGGAAAGGGAGCAAGAGACAGGTGGGGTGCATTATCTGAACAGGAGTTATGTTAACTGCCTTCATCTAGAATTGTATTTTCTGTTCCTTATTGCTTGACCCTTTTTATGCAAAGGAAAACCACAGACTAAATCAAAGGCATTACCTGTGTTACAGGGAGTGTACCAAGTTCATCACTACATAAACTGCACTAACTATTTTGATTTGAATGCAATTGTGTCTGTTTACATTGGTGATGAACTTGACCCTTAACACTACCTTGCCTGCGAGAATGTATGCAATGAAGCTTATCCAGTATCCTTAAGTTATATTGTGAGCGTATATGAGTGCAATAAATTTCATTGATTCTATGGGGATTATTTATATTCAGGGATGGAGTTAAGGAGAAGTCTGTGTATTTGGATCCTTCCTTTTAAGGGGTTATGCTACCATGCTATCCATGAAAAGGTGATGGAGAGAAGAACGCTGTTACAAATGAGTTTTGAAATCATCTGTGAGCATGACTTGCCTCTTCCCCATCTCATAGGAGGTCCATGAGCATTTTGATTTGGCCTGGGGGGTGTTCTTTGAAATTTGGTCCTGCTTCTTGACTGAGTGAAAATACTCATTTCAGAAGCAATTATTCTGCTCCTGGTTGTTGCAAGATTTCCACCTTTCCCCTCCCCCCTTGCTCTAATTATCTGCCCACTTTTCTTAGTGCAAATAACTTGCATGAACTGTCCTGGCTTTTACAGAAGCCCCTCAATGATCTTGGAGAAGTCACTTAACCACTCGCAGCCTCATCCTTTTTAAAAAAGGAAGAAGGCTTGCAGGAGCCTGGGAAGGTATTTTGAAACTTGGTTAACATCTAGAAGTGCAAATGTTCCTGTGTTGGTCAAACCTACACAATGCAGAGGCAGAAACTAAAGCTCTTGGATTTGTCTCTTCTCTGCCACGCTTTCACTCTTTGTTCAGTGAATGGTAGACAAAAAGGCATGCTTAATGTTTCCTTTACAACTCCAACACAACATGGAACAGCTATGTTTTGTCCTCTTTTTGTTTTTCCTCCATTCACTCTTTATACACTTTTTGTATAGTGCTTTTTTAAATCCGATGGATAGTAAAGCATTTCACTAATTACTTGCCTCACTCTTGTTAGGCAGGTAAGCAATGTATCCACCTTTACAGTGCAGATAATACTGTACAGTTGACAAGGCTCCAGAACCATTAGTTACTTGACCTTCCTGTCTGATTCATATTTATGAATTTAATAATAAATAATTGCATGTGGAAAAGTCAATAGAGAAATAATGTAGCACACTTCTTTTAGTGCCCTAATTCAATAGAATGAAGCATAAGAAGCATTTCAGTAATTTACTATAGTAAGTACTCTCAGCAGCTTCTGTATTTCAGCTGTTTGGTGCTCCAGTTTGAGATAATTATCTTGGTAATTAGTTATATTGTTATTTAATAGTCCCCAGACAATATTCTGTTTTTTGAAGGAACAGGTCTTTTCTTCTGTATCTTCTCCTGCACAAGAAATGTTTATCTATGAATCTTTCCTCTTGCCAAATCTTTTTTTTCCTTCCCCTGTTTACTGTTTTCTCCTAGAAAGGTCCCTGTTACTGAAAGATAGCTTCTGTTTAGCAGCTGCATAGATGGAGCCATAGGAGACTCCCTCTTCCTGAATCTCTGAAAAAGCTGCAGGAGCTATTTTTGGACTTGCAGGACTAGTAGGAAACAGAACGCAGGTGATAGGAGAGCAGATATTTGGCAGCATTGCACAACTGAAGGGCCAAAGAACTGTCCTCTAAAATCTGGATTTCTCCCCCTCTGCCCTTCTAGGGAAATAGGTAAAGCAGGAAGGTTGGTGAAATGGATTGGTGAAGTGAAACTAGTGAAACTCAATCTCTTAAGTGTGATGATAGTTAATCTTTGTTACAGTTGTGTGAACTTAGGCAGGGAGATCACCATTGTTACTCCAGTAACTCTTGAGAAGAACATCAGTCAGATAGTCAGGATGAGAAAGATTGAACTGTTTCCTGGGAGGACACTCAAGCTTTAGTAACTTAAATGAGTGATTAACCTGCCTAGAAACTTTTCAGGTGGGGAAGGTCTGGTGCAGATATTTAGCGGACCTAAGCCCTCATTTAGGGAGGGGAAGAGGTGAAGCTGCTGATGCAGCACTAGGAGAATTCCTCCAGGAGGTGGAGGGGTGACACAAGCCTGAGGAGAAGACATGAAGCTAAGGTGAGGGAGGAGAAAAAGGCAGGAGATGAGTAAAATGAGTTTGAGGGTAGGTGGCTGTGACCTCTATAAAAAGACACTTCCCTCAATGCCACCCTAGATCACAAAGTGATCCTCCTGTTTAAAAGGAACAGACTGTCATCTCTTTTTGCTCTGTTCCATCGCTCTCTTTGTGGTGTTAGTTCTCAGTCTTTGCAGGAAACTTCTTGGTTTGCTCTACCTGTTATATTAAACAAAATAGTTTGTTTTATTTAATATCTCTGGGTTGTGTGCTTTCAGGGTACTGGCCTGGTCGTGGTTATCCTTTCAACCAACTCCAGTTCCAAGAAGCCAAGCTTTTCTCTCTGACTTTTTAACTGTACAGAAGTTTTTTTTTTTTTTTAATTCATTTAGTGACTGAAACTCCACAAAGTACCATTCCTACTTCTCACCAGCTGGTGGTCCATATGCCACTGCACCTCTACTCTTGTAAATATAAATTTGAAGTCATGCTCACAGATTAGACTTTTAGTGGTTAATATGGCAATATGTTAAAATGTCGAATGATGCAGAATGAGTAAGAAGGGTGGTGGTGAGGAGACAGCAATAATCTGCACACATGTAAAACTTTCCTTCTAAGGGATTCCCAGAGGCTGAAATTCACTAGTGTCTGCAGACAAGTCTGACAGGGTCAGCACAGGGCTGGGATTTGGGATCCACAGCATCTTGAGAGAAGCAGTGGCTCCCAGCTCCTCAATGTTGTCTACCAACATGTTTAAGCTCTAAATTAGGAACAAAAAATACAGTCTGGCACACTGCCCATGAAAGATTGCCAGCTTCTAGCTGAAACTCTTCATTACTCTAGCAAGGGTGATGAGTGTCCTGAGGAGACAGAATTTTTTTGCTTCAGAGAGAATCGTAATATCTCTGGCTGCTACCAGGGCCCTTAGGCTAAAACTATCGGATCCTTCAGGGCTCTAGACTTTGCTCCATGTTTTCAACTCAGTAACTTCAGCTCCTCCACAACTCAGATTCCAAGCAGACGTGCAATCAATGTCTAGCCTGTTAAACTTCCTCTTTCCAGTGCATAATCACCCTTAAGTTCAGCAGGTTGGAGCATGACCCTGCAAGCCCTATTTTCTAATGCTGAAGAAACTGGGCAATAGAAAATGTAGCTTTTCTTTAAGAGCTGCCACTGGTAAAAGGATAACAGTTTTTGTTGATTCTGCTCATAATAAGAATGTCTTCTGCCATTGTAAAACTTGTAATTAACTAATCTCCAGTTCAGTGGCTCATAGTAAAAAGACGAGGAAACATATTCTAGATGGATTTGGAAAGCCTTAAATAGTTTAGAAGCTTTGTGCCATGAATTCATGTTGTAGGTGTACTCCAGCAAGGGCTCCAGTTATTGCAGACTTCTGGCAGGCAACATTCTGGATGTGAATGACAGAAGTATCATGTGAAAGCTTTGTTCTTCATATGAATGTGAAAAATGTGCAAATAGCAACATTGTCTTTTAGATGAGAGAATGTTATCTGGAGTCTCGTCCCTTTCTACTTCCATTAAGCTCTCTGCAAAAGTATAGTTAGCAGTTCTCAGTTTCTGTGTGGTTTGTGCAAACTAATAACGTAATGTAACTAATCTATGCATAATGAGGTAGATAACGCTCAAAACAGAGTTGTAGTTCTGGGAAAAATTGGAGTCCTCCAAGGATGCATTCAGTTGTTCTGAATTCAGCATGCAACCATATCTATGCCTATTTATATCTTAAGATGCCTTCCCAATAATGTGTATATAGAGAAGATGAATAAGAAGATGGGACAGTCTGTAAATCCAGTCTGGCAATTTAATCAGAACTGTCTGCTCTGCTTGCCATGATAATTAGTAGTTCAGTGCTGCTAGAAACCTTAAAATGAAAATTCTGGTAAACTTTGTTTTTACTGTGCAATAGGATTTGAAGATTTCATCAGGGGATGGAGATGGGAATGTAAAACGAGTGCAAAGTCTCAGTATAGCAGTCCAGTCCACACAGTATTACCAGTAAAGCATGAATTAGAATTTTACTATCAAAACTATAACTGAAGCCTTCCATGTTCCCTGAATCCGAAGAACATGTAGCTGTTGTCACTTGCTTGCTGCATGTTGCTAGGTTATAATAAAAGTTGTTCTGGATCATGGGAGAGGTTTCACTGTGTAAGAAAATGATTTTAGACTAGAATATACGTCCTTCAAAGTATACAAAACAACAAGGGCTGGATTTGCTTTCTCTCACATGTCCTCAAGTGCACTGTATGCTGGAATTAAGGGGACATCTCTGAGAGGTTTTCTCTTTTACATTTAGACGATATTCAATCTGATTTGTAAAGAAAAATTTGCAGAAGCTCATAGCATGTGAAATCTGTCAGTTCTAGTAACTGAATCTACTGAGGCGTTGTCAAATTATAAGTATAACACAGTTAAAGGGAAGCAAGCGAAGCCTACAGTTACTGTAAAAATCTGCATCAGCAGCCTTGTCAAGAAAAAAAGTTCCTGTTATCAGGATGTGCCTGTTACCCAGAACTATTTGCACTGTGTGCAATAGACATGACAGCTTTACCCCAGTAAAGTAACATTTGTTAGCAGAATCCCTGTTCAGTGCTATGATTTCGTAAACTTAATTTCTAAGATATGACTTCTAGTTAGTGATCTCTCCTGTAGAGCCAGAGAAGGAGAGAATGTGGGATGGGGGTTGCTTGCAGTTACTAAACAGTTCAGCTGAATTTGGCCCTAAACAACTCATGTCGATCTTTTCTATCTACGACTCATTTCCTCTCTCTCCTGCCTGTAGGCTCTGCTGCCAGAGCTACCACCCAAATCATGCAGACGGCTATTAACCTGCCCCATGGAAAAGCTGAAATTCCTGAATTTGGCTGTTCCATCCCATGTGATTGGGGAGGACTCTGCATCTCTTAAAAGGGCTGGAGCTTTCATGCTGTTGGTTCCTCCAGTAGTAAAAGAGTTTATGTATATCAAACGGTCTACATAAAGAGAAGCCACAAACTGTCTGCACCTTATGAAGGAATAATACAGGACCAGAGCAGTAGAAAAACATGCAACTGAGAACATCACTTTTAGCAAAGGTTCTCTGGCCCTTGTTGCAGCAGTTCCTCTAACTTTTGCTTCCAGCTGCAGGGCAAGGATATTACTTTGCTGCCTACCTTAACTGGGAAAATAGAAGCACATAGGGATGCCTGGGACTTTCCACCTTCAGCTAGGCTATCCGAGACCACACTTCCAGCATGCTTTCAGGCGTCCTGCCCTCCATGCTCAGTCCTCTTGGTGGCATTGGTACAGTGAGGATAGGGCTAAGCAGAGAAGCTTTGTTCTTGCTCAAGGCCTCTAAGGGGTCAGAAATAAAGTGGCATTGCTGGGCAGAGGCTGAGAGCTGGCAGGGCCATACCACTGATGCAGGCTGAGGAACGAAGCACTTCCCCATGTGGCTCTGCCTGGCACTGTGTAAGGGCTGTAAGATGGTGGCAAAATGGGGTACAAGGACCAGCTGCTGTACAGTTTTGGACAAAAATAAGTCAAGTCAGTTATTTTTTTTTAACTAGGACTTGTCAAAAGGCAACAACAGGCTGCAAGTACAGCATTGTAAGGCTGTAGGACTGATGGCTGCTTTTGACTCATATAAAGACTTTTTGCTGGGACTTTCTTCATTTGACTGGGATGATCACGCTTTCCTGTGTGCTGAGCTGCGGTATTGCTCTTCAAGTAATTTACTTAAATATCATTGCTGTTCTGGCTTTCTTCACTCTACTTGCTTTGCTTTGGGCTAGTTTGCTGGGTTTTTCATTTTTATTCTGCTTTCAGAGTATTTGACTCTTGATCTTTCACATTTTAATTGTTGGTCTGGCATCAGTCTACATCAAAATGCAAATACAAATAGAAGCATCATTGCTATTCACAAGCTGAGAGTCAAATCTAAGCATACAATTTATTTTGAATCCAAATAGAATGGTTCCAGTGCTACAGATTATATGCATGCAGTCTAAAATCTATATTTTCCTATAGAAAACAACACTTTTCCAGTCATGAAGAATGTGCCTCACTCTGTGAATATACTTTGTTACTGGTTCCCTGTTGAGTCAGTAAGAACAACCGGGTAGGGCTGCAAAGCATTTATACGTGGCCACTCAAGGATCTGTATTAAATCTTGAAATATATTTGCTACATGTCAGTCTGGACTTTTTCTGATTAAACTCCCTTGAAATACTACTTCCTTCTTACAGAATAGAAAGAGAACACCAAGACAAAATAGTATCTCAAAGGGCAGATGACCTGGCAGTTACAAATGTAACTAAATATGCATGTGCAAAGTCATTTGTCATGCATTTGGTGCTATTTGGATATTGTTTCAAGTGCCTGCACCTGTAGGACTAATACTTATGCAAGACAATAAGACCAATTATACAGATATGTAGGATTTTTTTTAACCTGTAGACTATGTAGGTAAAGCATTGAAAACCACGTTTGTTTGTGCAGAACCCTGAGTAAGCTGGTGTCCCTAATTTAAATGGCAGCACAAAGATTTAACGCTGCTTAAACAGAAAGGCATAAAACAGAAGAGTGCCAATTGCTTATCTCCTCAAATTGCCTATTGTGAGAAGGAGCTCTTGGGAGAGGAGAATAAGTTGCCATTCACTGCTGGGAATTCCAGTACAGCTCTTGGAAGGCCTTAAAAATAGACAGCTCCTTAAACCAATCCTCTTGTCCAAATAGCAATCAAAGCTAATTGAAACATAAAATGAGCTCATCTATTTGACCTAATTTGTGTAGAAACTTCAAAGTTAAGCCCCTTTCCCCTGATGTGAATACAAAACTTTGGTCTTGTCAAGCTCAGAGGAGCACTTTGGAACTGCTAAGTCACAGGAGCTTTTTGTGGACGTGACAGTCTTTCTCACACAGCAGAGCCCCCTTCCCTCCCCTCCCCCCAAAAGCTCAGTGACTTCCAGAAAAAGCTTCAAGCTGCTCTCTTTTCAAAAACAAACAAAACAAAACAAAAACCCAAGATGTGGTAGCCTTTTGCTCTGCTTAGCCTAAATAGCATGTGAGTATTCCTGATGTTCTAGTATGTTATGTAAATCAGTCAGCCACAGTTTTGTTTCCCATGCCATAATATTCCTCCCTAATGCTATTTGCCATCAGAGATGCAGGTTGCCTACACAAGGTGTGTGTGTGTTCTGACACACAGCCTCTTGGTTATAGTTCTGCTGACATAGCAATAGCTGGGCAAGTTCAGGAAGACAGTTAGCTTTCTCTGTGGTTTTTCTAAGAGCTTTGCAAATGCATATATGAAGAAATTCATGCTCTAAGAGCTCGTATACATTCGTGCAATATGGGTGGCCATACTAGAACGCAACTAATGAGCAGTGACTCTTGGTAGAATGGTCATACACATGCAAAAAGTCTCCTTGCAAGGACCTACAGACACCTAGGATTCTGCTGTCTTTCTCAAGAGCTCTGTAAATTATACAGCCCTCACTTCCATGAATTCTGAAAACTGTGATTATTGCTCACTAACTAGTGCCTGTGTTTTTGGCACAGGTTGCTTCATGCTAAGGTAGGTCTGGTCCATAACTAAAATGTCAAGGCAATTTCTCCCTCCCCCCCCCCCCCCGTTAAATGTGAGAATTCTTTTAAATTAAATTCTTATAAATTTAATTCTTATAAATTAAAACTTAATAGTTTTAATTTATTTCAAACTCTTGATCTTTAAAGAAAGTTGAATCAAATCTGGAGGTACATAGCTTTTATTTGAATGCATTCTGAAGTTACTTGTGTGTAAATCAAAAACTGATTGGTAAATTAAATTGCCTAAGCCTTGCCAGCAGCAGTGGAGCTAGCAATTGCAAAGGGCTGTAATAAAGTGCTGCCGGCAAGCTATCTCCTTCCTTTCATCAGTCTGTGTGCTGTAGCACCAGCAAGCATTCAAATTGCACTAGATTTTACCACAAAGCACGCTCAAACACGGTTCACAAAACTATACTGCCCTTGAATCATTTGGGGTTTGCAGCTTGGAGGCTTTTACGTTCTTAAACTTATAAGATTGTTTTGTTGCAGTTGCTGCCACTGTAAGCTTTGTCTCTGCTTTCATTGTTCAGTAAACTTCTCAGACAGTTTTGGTCAGAGCGCTTACATGAAGTTTAGATGCTATTAGCAATATAGAGGATGCAGAGAGCATCTGATTTTCCCAATTCTGATTTTTCTGACCACCAGGGATTATTGTATCTTTGAAAAAAATCTGTTCTGGAAGCTCTACTCCTTGTATCACTAAGTTCTGAACTAATCACAACCATTTAAAAAAAATTTATTTTCCTTAAATATTTGTTCAAAATGCCCACTGTTTTTTTTTTTTTCTTGTTCTTGCCCTTCCTTCTGAGTAGTTCACTGCATTGCTCAGCAATGCTCTTTGCCTTGCAAGAAAAGGGTAGGCAGAGCATTATAATACTGTAAGCCTGGTATCACCTAGGTCCAGCCTCTTCCCATGACTCATTGCAGTTCTCGGTTTGATGGCATGGCTCATCTCCTCCTACCTACTTCCTCAGTCTCTTCAGATGTTTGTCTGGCTCCCACTTGTCCCTGCAGGCCACTTTCCACTGCTATACCTGGTTTCATTCAACCTGACTCTATTCTGCCCTTTGCTCCTGTCATGTTTCTTATTTGCTGGATGCTTATGCTTGTCTGGATATTTACCTAGAGGTAAAAGATATTGTGATGCCATACTTGTTACAGCAGGTGACTGGAGGTGATTCCTTCCAGACCAGTATTGCTACCATTTAGCTTGGTCTTCCAAGTGACAGGATTTGTTTTGGGGCACTGGGATGCAACAGTGCTCAGTTTCCCCCTTTGGAAGGGTGGTGTGATCTTTGAGTGCATTGCTGCAAACCACTAAACCTCGTTTTTGCTCCAGTGCTTCTGTCTTAGGTTTCTGTGGAGATGAGGTATAAGGGACAATGTCTGAGCCAGGTGGTTAGAACAAAGGAGAAGAAGATGAGACAAAACAGTGCCTTAGGATTGTTCTGCACAGGGATGTAGGACAATATAGCACTATTTCCCCTGGACTGGAGGGTGTTCCTGCCAAGTTTACTGACTAGCACAGTTAACAGAAGCAGTGAAAATGAATTGGGATGAGCACGCAAGCCTACAGGTCATGGCACCCTGGCTGCATTAACAAAATTCCCAGAGTTGCTAGCATGAGTGGATCAGCGTGGCTCTGTGACCTAAACAATCCCAGTTTCAGGGCTACTGTTCCCTAGGGAGCTACGGGTATATCCTTGCATGTCCATTGCTCTGGTTGACAACCACCACACTTGGAGCCTGTGAGGAGAAAGGAGTGTTGTTATGCTGTGCTACAATCATACTCTGGATGGTAGCATGAACAAACCAGACATGCTAAAACAGCACTGCAGGGCTGTCACTGCTGCCAGAACTTCCTGCAAGATAAAACCATCTTGTGAAGTGGAGAGAAATGAGCACCTCCTTTACCTATTTGAACATCTGCCAATCTAGATGACTTTTCTACCATAACCTCCAAGGACCCTGCACTCATGGCCCTTTCACACCAGCACTTCCCTATGCTCAATTTCTTCTGAGCTTGCTCTGTGCCATCTCTTCTCCTGTACCCTCAGCCAGGCTTTCAAGTCCCAGCATCAGCTGAGACCGTGCAGGCCTTGCTGAGCAGATGCTGGAGCTGCTGCCTTGTGCCATGGGACTGCTGTCCCGTGGTATCACACCTGTGAGGCAGTGGCTCCCAGCATATCAGCTAGGAATTTAAAGGCAAGACTTATGTAGAAAGTAAAGCATGTTTGTAGGGTAGCTCTGGAAAAACTCCCCTCCTTGTATTCAAGTAACTATGGTAAAATCTATGTCTATACCAGCTGAGAGCAGGAACAAGGACAAGGTGGAGATGGCAGGAAATTGCAACGTGTTCATTAGCATATGAAGAGGGCTATATTTATACTATGTACAAGGAAGGCAGCATGATCTAGCGGGCACTTAAGAAGGTATTCACATTTTTACTATACTACCACAGAAAGGGCTGCACATGCTTCTGACGCTCCTTTATAAGAGTGATATTTCTTCCTTACCACAGATGCACTCAAACGTGCTTGAGAAAGGTCCAGATCTGAGAATTCAGGAGGCTTGGATTGAACTGCTGACTTACTACCAGCACTGAGTGCAAAATATCACTTTGCTTTCATCCGCTCCAAAACAAGGAAATAAAGATGCTACTTTACAGGTTTCTTGTGAGACTCAAATCACTTCCATCAGAGATCCCTGGGCGATTAGGAGAAGTACCACTGTTAGCATTACTAAACTAATGTAATCCTCAGTTGGGGAATCGTATGGATGTATCATAATCTAGAAAAACCCCAAGCCATTCTGGTGCTAATTCTGTGAGTCTGGCAGTCTGTGATGTGATGTGACCTATTTTATGTACTTTTATATAAAAGTTTAGCATACTGTAGATCTTGAAAGCTTAGGTCTAGGAATTTTGATTTATGGAGTTTCTGAATTGTCACTTAAACTTTTAGGAACATAATTAAAAATGAAAGAGCTTTTATTGAACAATATCTATCACCTTAACTGTCACTCCCTGTGGAGTGAGATGCTGCTCAATACTGTGAGATGCTGTAAGAAAGACTGAGAATCTGGCCAGTATATATGTGTGTGTGAAAATAAGTCTCGAAGTCTCTTATGCCAAAGCTGACAACCCTTTCACTTGAGAGGTTGAATGTTATAATCTTTAGTTCAGGCAGGATTAAATGGAAGCATAGAAAGAGCTACTGTGTGAATTTGTACTGGAATTACAGTGGAATTAGCAGCTGTCTCTCATTCACACATCTAGCCTTATTATGGATTAAATCTGACTTGAATGAACAGTTTTTTGAGTAGTCACACTTCTGTATGCCAGCCACTATGGATCTGCAAGGCCTAAGACACAGAAGGCATGTACTCCTCTTGAATATGTGTGCCAAAGACAGCACAGTACTAAAAGTCAAAATAGCATATATACATTTGAAACTTAGTTTAATTTTTCAGTCCTTTTTTATAGATATGATAAGGAACCATCTCCAAAAACCTGTATTTAAAAGATTGTGGTCAACAATAATTAATGTTTAAAGTTACTGTATAATCATACTCTGCCAACCTACATAAGTGCAGATCCCCAAAGGATCTGTGATTAGTAGTTAGCTTTACTTCCTGCCTAATACATTGGTAACGTGAGATGTTATAAAAACTATGTACTCCTAAGAATTGTCCAGAGTGTGAAGATTGCATTTCAGCAGCTTATTTTTCTAGCTGCAACTTCAGCACTAAATAGCATGCTTCCACTTCTAGAGGAAGTTGTCCCTGTATCGGACTAAATACTGATAACCTCACACCTCTGCTTCCTGCTGCTCCTTACATCTGTGATGCTGTCACAGCAAGCTACTGCTGAAAAGGACAGGGAGTGACGTTGCAGGTCACAGTGGCTTCTAGATCTGCAAGGGGAGTTATTACTGCATTATCTGAGGTGAACTGTTTCTCTCCAACTGGATTTTGAGTGAAGGACCATAATGCTGACAGGTATATTAGTTCACTACACCCTTGCGTGTGCTGCCCTGGCTCAGTGAATTCTGTGTTGATTAAAGCGTGGGTGATCAGTTTTGGAGGCTCCTGCATTTGCCCTTCCGTCTCTCGTGGGCCTGGTTGCCCCATTCCTTGTGGGTGCTCCAGATGCACTGAGCTGGAGAATGTGCAAAGCTCACCTAAAGGTTTTTAGAGCTGCCTTTTAAAAATGTTTGGACTTCTTGCTCTCGAGGGCTGTCAGTGTGAAGTGTCTCCTCCGAGAAGCGTGATTCTCTGCACCTCTTTTTCATATTTAAGATTTCCTTATCTTGAAGTTGTTTGTGGAAAGCAAACCCAGATTTTTTTAACCCAGGGAGCTTTCACTCCAGGTGCCTGGGTAGTCTTGTGTATATCCACCTTGTTCCTCTTCTCCTATTTCTCTAAAAAGAGAAACTTTCATTCCTTCTTTGGCTAATTTCAGATACCCTTTTCTCCCCTCCTCCTCAGGAGCCTTGCACCCTCTGTGCACCTCACCTCGGCAGCTGGCTTGGTCTCACTCTCTGGCCCCTGGCCTCCCAGTTGCAAGGGGACACATTCCTGCCTGGTCACAGAAAGAGTGAGGAAGGAGCTGGGATGGGGGAATAGGGTAGAAGATATCCAAGTGCCATGTGATAACGGCTCTTCCTGTGATGCTATGCTGACTTCTATGTGTTGTCTATGGCAAAAAAGTACTTCTTTCCTCTGGCCTGCTCCTTTCACTCCCATTCCTCTCTTCCTTCTCCTGACTTTAGGCTTTCTTTCCTTATGGCCTCCCCAAGACCACTGTGCTTAAGAGACATTATCTGTCTTTACCTGGGTGCCAGATGTGGGTAGGTCCAGGGGAAAAAAAGTAGTTCTCCTAGGTCTGTAGGTTCACCAGGTATTTAATGATTTCAGATTGTATTTCTGTTTCTTTAAACTGCTAAGGGTTCTATCAGTTTACATCCACGGTAGCTACTATCCAGACAGCCTGGCAAAGCTCAGGCTGGAGCAGCGCAACTTCCCTGCTGTGGTGCTGCTGAAGCTCCCTTAGGCTGGCTTGCTGCTCTGCTCTGGAGCACAGAGAGCCCCTTGCACTGGGTTATGTGATTGGGGGGGAAAATCTGTCAGAAAAAAATCTTATATGCAGGAAATGTAAACAGAAAACTTCATTAACAAGCTCCTGACATAGCCTGACCCTTCTCTTGCTGGCATTAGTAGCTAAACTCCCACTTTCTTCAGTGGGGCAGTATGGGTTTTCCCGTCTACCTAGTGGTCGTGAAGTACCGAGGTAAGAACTACCGCGTGCATGAGAGGTGCAAAAGCAGGGTGCTAGGAAAACAGACCTTTAAGGTTGCATACTCTTGTCATAGCACATCCTTTTTTTTTTTTTTTTTTTTTTAAATACGTTCCTGAGCTTATTCTCCTGGGCTCCGCAGTCTCCTAGTCTCCTATTGCAAATGTGACAAGAGCCTCTCTGTTAAAAGCAGTGGCTAAGGCAGGCTCAGGAAAGTATCAAAAGTATTGTACCACGTTTATGCGCACACGCTTATCAAGTGAGCATATCAATAGATATTTGCTTACATTTTCTAACAGTTATTCATGAAATAAGTGTGTATATGCCATAGGTGATCATGTTTAGAGTTTTGCTAAATGCAGGACTATATCCTGAGGTACCTTTTCAGTCCTTACTCAGGAAAAACTCATGTTAATGTTAGGCTTTACCATTACATTGCGGTTGTTTACATGCAAAACCATAATATATTACACAAAGTTTTCCTTTCAGATCAAAAATTATAACATTTTCATTGACATGAGACAGTACGTAAATGTACAACTAAAACACTTCATAAATAAATTAGGAACTTTTGGATATGCATCTTCAAGTCCACTGTAAGAGAATTAACCTCCTCATCCTTCTCAAACCAAAACCAGTTTTGCTTCCAGTCCAGAATTTGCAAAACACTGTCAAATCTGTTCTTTCACAATTGTCTTTTTTTTCCTCCAGTTATTCCCAGAATTCTACAACTTTTCTGCCTTTCTAACTAACTTATGATAGCTGTTCCAAACTTAATCCATCTAAAAAAGTTGTGCTTGGGCAATAGTTGCCACCCACCAAACTGAATCATTAGGCTCTGAGAAGGAATTTGGGCTTGTCCAGTAAAACCAAATAAGAGCGTGGCCAATATTTTGGGGTATTAAAATAGGCTCCGTTAAAACATTGAAAGTGTAATCAAAAGTTCGGCAGCTACTTATCTATTTGATAATACCTGGGAATTTTATTAATAGATGTGTTTTGATTTTAAAAAATGGCCAGAATGCTAGCTGCTTTTTCTCTTAACAACATACACAAAAGCAATATCCCCCAAAGCAGACTTGCACTGAGACATGAGATGGGAAACTTATATGTTTATAAAAGCCATCTCCTTTTGCTTAAAGCAGAGATGTGCTGAGAAACTGGTACAGTATGACAAATTTTAAACACAGAGGAGACGAGATTTATCTGGCTGGTACACAATATAAAATGGAAATCGAGCACCAATGTTACAGCGTTATACTGAAACAAACCACAGTAATTAGATGCTTTGAAGTCAAGCCTATATTTTCTTCAGCTTTTTCATGAATTATTGATCCACTTTCCTCATTAAACAGAATGGCAGGCTCTTGCAGTAAATGGACAAGTGACTACACCATTTATATAATCAAATATCCTCTGCATCTGTCAATAAAACATGTCTGTGTGTAAAACACCCCTTCTGAATTGACATGTCTGCAAAACCGATTTACTAGTATAACCACATTCCTTTTCTTTGTCTCTAAAACACAGCTTCTCTGTACCTCATCATGCAATCCAGTATTTTACACTGATCATATTAAGCAAAATATTTTCCAAGAGCCTTTATCGTCCATTGTGCAATAAAACATTTCTTGTCTATAATGAGATGTAAATAAACTGTCTCACTTACCTTATTTTCTCCATCTCTGCTGCAGAGGCCTACAAGAAATCAAATAATAGGAGCAAGTGAATGAAAGAAAACATTCACTCTGCAGATTTATGCATAGTTAAGGCTTTCCAAATGGTTTTCGACAAGTATCTACAAAGCCACGGTAAGCGAGCCCCACGTCTGCGTTAACAGAAAATAACATTGACAGATTAACTAAGAAATAATGCAGCACGCTGCAGGAACACTGTATACCCACGAGCCATGGGCAACAGAATGACTCAGTTGTAGCGCTGAGGCAGAAAATGGGGGGGGGGGGGGGGGGGCGCAGCAGCAGCAAGTAACAGGTTACTCTGCCTCCTGGATTTCACAGAGAAAGTTGAAATCTAGGGCTACCCTCTGCACGGTGGGCACCGGAGCAGTGTTCTGCTGGCTGCGAAATTAAAGTGACTTCATCACACATGAATTTTGAGTTTAATTCTTCATATTTCACAGAGCCTGGCAGACAGAATGGACACAAGCGTTGCATCCTTAGTGGGAGTTTCGAGTAATCAAATTAGTTTCTGCAAGTAATGCACTATCTTGACAATTAGCATCCCGATGCATGTAGGCTTTTCATTAACCCTTTCATTGCTACTTACCGGAGTGTAAGCTTAGAAGTCCAGAAACTCTTCAGTTCCTAGTGGCTGCAGCTGCAGCCAGACTCCCATTAACCCTTTGATAGCTGCTCATTACTTCTATTGTTTTGAGTCTTTAAAGCCTGGTACAGCAGGAGGTGGTAATTTCAATAATCTGTCTCACTTCATTCTACTTTATAGAAGCTATAAATCCCTATTTATCTATAATACAGAGACTCATTAATCTCTTTGACACTACATAATCGTATGAAAAGCATAGTCTCATTAACTCTTTTGTTTCTCTTTCATCATTATCTCATGCAGATCCCTAATAGCTGCTTCCATTTCATCTTATCGCACCACTAGCATAGAATCTCATCAATCCTCCTGGCTCCGGTTTATTGTAACTAGGGAATGAATACTCAGAGCAATCCTGCAATCTCTAGAGTGAGGTAAATCCCAGCATCACAGAATCTCTTATTTATACTGAAAGCATTGCCCATTAATCATGAACACTTTAAACCTTATTGATTAATGACTAACAATCATATTTGAGTACAAAATAAATTAAAGATTAAAAATGGGGAAATGTAAATTTAATCAGCTAACCAGCAGGAAATTTGTCAAACTGCCTAATAAAACACCCCAAATGACAAATTGCTGGTTCCTCATTGTGTCAGTCATTTTTCCTTCTTCTCATTTACTTTTGATTTTCCCACTAGATAAGTTGTCAGTTAGGCCAATGTTTGCGTGATAATTTCTGATGACATACATTAGGGATTTTGGGCACTCGCTCTGACTTGGTACACAAGAAGCCAGCTGCAGGGAAAGCCCTCCTCGGCTTCCCAGTACTGGATGTAATACATGTTACGCAGTCCCTGCATGTACATTAGAAGCTCCAGGTTGTCCATGGTAAATTCTAGATTTTGAGATTAAAAATTTAACCTGGGAACCCTTATATATATAAATTAGAGAAAGCAGCTGAATGAATGTATATTCTGCAGCGTGTAGGAAACTGACAGTTTAAGCAGTACTGGTTGGAAAATGAACGCTGAGTTTTCTCCCTGCGCAAGGGCAGCCACTGGCAGCCCAATGGGCTCCCTGTGCCTCAAGAAAAACCAGACAGGAGATAAACTCACAAAACAGGATCCTGCCTTAATCATCATGACATCCCCCCTCTCACCAGGGAGAGGCTGGACATAGTTTCTGCCAGACCGCTCACTACTGCTTTGCCCTGAGCTGCAGGAGTTGCCCCTGAAGAGTGGGTACTTAGAAGATCTGATTTCACTGCTTCTGTTATGACAGTTTCTACAGGCATAAAGGAAAACTGACTGAGCCTTGCTTTTGTCTAGTGCTTGGAGTATTGCTGTACCCGCAGAGTCGGGGTGGGGGTAGTTAAGCATGATTAAAGTGCAGGATGGAGAAGAGGAGTTGTAGGCTGGCTTTCTGGTTGTGCTATTAACCTCATCTCTGAACGTAGGTGAGTCATTGGCTACCAAACCCGACAGGAAATTAGCTTTTAAAAAAAAAAAAACATAAAATTAAACCAAGCTACAGTTAGTTCAATCTGAACTGTCCACCTTTAAAAATGGTAAGGCTCTTTTTTCCCCTCTTCAGAGTAAAAGCTGCTTACTTTGTGTGACATGGACAATTTTCTTTGGGTTGCTGGGGATGTTCTCTCTCTTTCCTGGAGAGCTTGGGCAGGGAGTAGAGCTGGATTAGCTCAGCCCTGGTCGGGGGGAAGGTACTCTCACTCGGGTCAGAGCCTTTCCTGGGCCATGGCAGGGGAGTGCTCCATTTCTTCCTTAGACTGTGATCACCTTCTAGTAAATAAAGTGGAAGCAGAAGAAGGGACTAGAGTGTGAGTATTTTTCAGGGGAATGTCCTAGCTTTCGGGTTGGAGAGTCAAACAGGCACATGGAACCTGAGATGGTGAGAACAAAGATAAGAGCAGCTGAGAGATGTAGGAGTATAACTTTTATGCAAAGTAGTTCAATTTTTTTCCAGATAATGGACTTTCCTAAGGAACTCATTTTGTTACCTTGCCCCTCCTTTCCAGCTTCCCCCCACCCCCCCTGTAAAAGCCTTAGCAACTCACTGTTTTTAAAAGCCTGGGTTTGGTTGGTTTGTTTTCTCTTTGTCTGTGGGTTTCTTTTTTGTTTTTAAACAGTTCTGTTTTCACACAAGATATTTTTACTGAGGCAAAATTGCTGTTTCCTAGCTAGTTGCATGCCACTGCTATACCCTTGGAAGTTTTGAGGCTACTTCATTCTTGTGCTGCTCTCCATGAAGACTCTCTTATGAAATATCCTTCTGAACTCATTCTAAAGCTTATTCTAAACAGTTCTGAACTGGCCACTTTTAGGGTATCTTATGGGATCTGTTTCAGTAGAAAAAGTGAAGTAAAAGTTAATATGAGGATACTCGATGTTGTTTATGAGCTGCTGCTTGCTACTGGAATGACTTACTGCAAGTACTTCTTGATCCCTGAACTGAGCAGTGTGATTGAAATCATGTGTGATGGGGGTGGGCCTTTAGAAAATATTTTTATTTAAAATCAGTAATTTTCTTTAATTACAGAACTATCATATGTGATTTGCATACTTCTTTTTTTAAACAATATCAAGGCAAAGTGACTACAGAATTTATTTTACCAGCCTAAAAATAACAATTTTTGCCCTTAACGAAAGGGTTGGCCTCGGTAATTTCCTATACTGCATTTACAAATACAGACTCCTCTACTTAACTAAAATACTGAGACTGGATTGAAGATTTTCCTTCTTATAGAAATGCAATAACCCTGCTTGGAAGCACTTTCAGATGATGCCTAGGACTACTGATAGAAACTTGACTGTGGTTTCCAAGTATTTGAAGAAAGCAAATATAAAGCATAGAACAACTGATATGACACTCTTTGTTTTCTGGGCTTTCAAACGCTCAGCACTTCCAATTTGGGACAGGTATTCAAAAGGCAGGTCAGTTGTCTGTTTTTTTCCTATGCTTATTCTAAATATCTATTTGATATCCTTTGAAATGAACAAAGCCACTAACTGGCTTGACTAAAAGCAGTGATGCTGTTAATGGAAAACACTGGAAATTTTATTGTTATTTTTTCTTCCCTTATACTGTTTTTCAGACAGCATGACCATCTTTCAATTGTTTTCAAGTCAGTAGAGCAAACGAAAATGCTGTGATTCCCTAATTTGTTGTCTCTAACATGTCTAATTATTGAGTACAGTAACTGCAAGGCAATGGAAGGAGAGCATTTTAGTCAGTGGTGTGGGTAAAACTTAATGTGATTTTTTTTCTTCTTTGTTAAATGATTGTTGTCTATAATGTTGATTACTGACCTAAACTTTTTTTTTAAAAAAAGCAAAAAGTCATATTAATAGTCTATCCATCAGTTTGTTAAATTCCCACGGTGACCATGTTGGCAAAGTTTTGTGTTTAACTCTTATTTTATGAAGAACAAGCAACCTAGAGATTTCAGATCTTTCAGACACCTTAAGAAGTTTCCTTTCCCTAAGATCTGATGTCCATTTTCGTCTTTCCGTATCTTCCTACTGTATGTGTAAAGAAGAAGAATTTTCCCGGAGGTGACATCTCTGTTTTTCAGGGTGGGGGGGCTGTGTTTTGTTTTTCTCGTTTCTGTTTTCTTGGGAAGAGATGTTCTATTTTAGACGGAGGGGCAGGACCCAGAGTCTAGCTCAGTTTCCAGCAAGCTCTGTAGTCTGTCTTCCCTTTGAGTTGAGGGGACTTTGGATTGGGTTATTGGCTAGCTGCTGCCACGTATATAAGGAAAGAAAGGTTAGCAGGAAATTGCTGCTACTCCTTTAGTCTGATTGTTGTTACCCTGAATTACTTGGTGTTGAGAGTGGCTTATACTTCTGTGGTGAGGAGAGCTGTAAATAAGCGTTCAGTCAGAACTAAGGTGCTCTGGGCTCCTGACACATTTGTTACCTGCCACATGTTTCGAATCACAACTTTTTCATTTCAGCATATCTTTTGTGCTTGCAGCTGCACTAAAGTTTTATTGATAAAGCCAGTGTGACCATATTGCTTTTTTTTTCCTATAGTGTATAGAATCCACAAATATGATTTAATAAGACTTATGGACTACATATAGTTTGATAAGATCAATCTTTAATTAGACTCTTAATCAATTTTTAGATATTTCTTTGTATAGGTTTCAAAGCACCTGAAGTGATGCCTGAAAAGAGACTATAATTTGATCTATAGGAACTTTAACAGAGCTGGAGGAAATATCCAGCTGTATTTGATTTGGTTTCAAGTGCTGAATGTTTCTAATAGTTCTTTAGCAAAGAAAAAGAATCTTTCTGTAAAAGTCTTGCATTAAATTGTCAAGGAGATGCAAAGAAAATTGAGTTTGGTTCTCTGCAGTTGCCATTATAATAGATGTTTCGTTCCAAAAACACCACCTCGGTGTATGCCCCCATGCCACAAGCCACAAAACATCTCCACTATTCTCAGACCCTCTGAAGACAGTCAGTGTCTAAAAGGTGAAGAGGCATAACAATTTACTGATGGAAGAAGGTAGAAGACGTCAAGAACATCTTAACATCTAATGTCCCCACAATGTTAAGGAGTGTTTTGGGATCATTGGACACTTCCCTGCAGAAAGAAGAACATCACACATTCTAGAAAGAATGGGAGGGTTTTATTAAGCTATGGGGTTTTTGCATCTGACCTGAGCAAAGGTATCTGACAATCAATTTAAACATGAGTAACCACAAGCAAGACATACCAGTTCTCTCAGTACCACCAAGAGCAGCGCTGCGCCCTTCCCAGCATCCCTTCCCTATCTGTGACCAAGTTCTGACACTTCCTAGGGTGACAGAGGAAATCCTCTGAAGCAAAGTTAGCTGACAAATAGAAGCTTGGCTGTTTAGGACTATTTGTATACAATAAAGATACAGCTTAAACAAATCCAGTTCAGTAGAGAAGTAGACAAATTGTCTTTTTACTTCTTAGAGGAAATAACTAAGTTCAGCACCTAAAATCTTCAAACTAGACCTGAATATGTACCTCTTGATCGCCATTAGTCAGTCATGCAATCTGTCCATAAACCTGTTGGGCTCCATCTTGAAGCAATTAGGTTCTTTGCCATATGTGTTCCAGGACATTACTTAACTAGTAATTAACTAGGAAATTAGAAGGTGATTCCAACCATGTTAAATTTTGTATAACCAGCTTATCTCTAACTGATCTTGTACCAATATGCTTTAAATTTAAAGCATATTACTTCTGCCCTGTTTTTAAATTCCCAAACGTATTCATGAAGAGCCATCTTACTTGCGAGGGAAAACAAGACAAGATTCTTTGTTCTCATAAGATCATACTCACTTCCCTCAGTCATTTTAGTATCCCTTCTCTGGATCTATTCCAAATTAATTCAATCTTATCTGAACGTGGGTGATCAGAGCTGCATATCATTTACTAAATTCCTTGCCAGCACACTGTACAATAGTGTGAATGCTTCGGTGACTCCAAAGGAAACGTATCTGCAGTGTATCTTAGACTCGTCTCAGATTTTTCCCTAGCTGTCACACTGGAGGCTCATTGTTATTTTACAGTCCAACAATGCACCTAGGTCTGCGTTTCTCTGCTACCTCTGCATAATGAGCCCTACTACGTGAAGTCTTTATGTGGATATCTTTGTGTTAAATTTCATCCTGTTTCCATTGTTCTGCTTATAAGTAAAACAGTTCTTATAAGAGCCTCCAAACTGTTGTCAGTACCTCCAAACACCTGTCATCTACACATTCCAGAAACACAATTATTGACCCCAGGTCACTAATAAGTATTTGTAACAGGATGTTTCCAAAAACTTCTTCCAAGTTCAGAGAACCTCTTCCCAACCTGATAGGCTTTCTTTTTAACCTATTACAGTTTTCCATTTAATTAGACTTTCATTCAGGTTATAATCTTGATTTATTGTCCATTATAGCAGTTTTAAAAGATAATTTTCTGTTGAGTACTTTATGAACTGCTTTCTGCAAATCTAGATAAATTAGGATGCACTCCTTCAGTATGAAATCAGTTATCTTAACAAAAAGAAACCTTTGCTAAAACTCTGTTGTGTTTTATCCCACTTCTGTTCCTCTGCATTCTTGTTTTCTCAGTTTGCTTCACCTACGTACCATGGAAGCCTTCACTCCTTCACCTTCCTGTGTTGCATTTTCTCCTCACCAATTAGAATATAACTTCTGAACCAATACGCTCAGCGAAAAGCTTTGTTCTTGAGCTTGCTGCATCCCAGATGGGCTAGGATTCTGTGAGGAGAATTACCATGGGGCTCCTGATACCACCAGGGTGAACAGGCTCAGTTTGCTCCTTCCTTATCTATCATAATTGCTGTTGTTCTTTCCTCAGCCAGACACCCTTAAATGATTCCCGTGTTCATTATTGTCCCTACTGAAAGATGCACTGAAGTATCCCTTTAATAATTGGGCCATATCTAAATTATCCTGAACTTCCATCTGACCTTTTGCTATACACTGGGTCATCTTTTTTCTGTGCATCTTTTTACTGAGAGTTTTGTAAAAATCCTTAGCAAGGCTCAAATTCACTGATTTTTTTTTTTTTTTTCCTGAAAGAGTCTGGGGAAAAATCGCAATAAAATAAAATAAAAAGAAATCTTGACCATTATTCTCACCTTATAGGCGTTTAAGTCCTCCACAAGATTTACTGCATGTTTAAACATATAGCCAATAAGCCACAAATTAAAACCTGAAGGTTATACTTTCAATTTTCTTTCACGTGCTTGGGAAAACATAACATTCTCAAGCTATTTTATTTACTAATATTTTAGATTTTTTTGTTTTGCTTCCTTAATTTCGTTTTCACTCTGTAAAGTCTCAGAGCCAGAATCCCAGGAGGAGCAAATTAGCAGAGCTCCACTGAAGTCAAGCCTTGCTAATTTATACCACTAAAAGGCCTGCTCTTAAATGGCAGTTTTGATGCATCAGGTTGACTTCCATCATATCCAGTACTCTCAGCTGGTATGAGATGCCATAGTCCCTCCCAAGAAACAGTCCCAAAAGAACCTGCACTTGTTCTGCATGTCACTTGGCAAACCCTCCAGTGAAACCTAAACAAAGACTATCAAAATTAGGCAGCTTCCTGCCTTAAAATGACACTTAAGTCTCCACTTGAATCATTCAGTACCCTTTTTCTCAGTCAGATGATTTGACCTTGTGTATATGACTCATGTGATTTAACTGCTTGTTTATATTAGAATAGTTCAAGGCAAACTTTTCCCCAACAATCTGACTGTCTAAAATAGAGAGATATGTACAGTCATTTTCATTTCCTGTATCATGCAGACATATAGCAGCCCTTGTGTTTAGTGAGAGTGGACTGATGAACTGTTTTCTTTACAGTTGTTCAACATTGTACAATGACCTAGAATTACAAAAGGTTAAAAGAGAGAGGTAAAGCCACGCTGTTTGTCCAAGTAACCCTGTGCACAGTTCACTTCCAGCTAGCTTGACTCTGGTGTGACCTCCACCAGGTACATCTGTAAATACTGTAAGTGAGTGGAGGCTGAGGAGCCAAAAGAAAATGCAGTCTAATAGACTACCTGGAGTCTGTGTCTCTTAAACGAATACATGGCACTATTCCTATACATTGCCAGTATACTTATGTAAGTGTCTATATTACAGACATTGTTAACTGTAATTACAGGCATTGCATTAATGTATTTAACCACAGTAGTTGCCATTTAAAAGCTACTATTTGTCAATAGATAATATAAAGTGATACCTGAGACAATCAGGATTAACTGCAATATCCTGGTGCACTGACCCCTGACCTAAGGGTGGCCTTATACTGCAGACTGGGAACAAGCTTGGGTCAATATCAACTGGGATGAAATATGAATCCTAGCATAGCTGACATAAGTCCTATACAAACATATGGAACTTTCGGTGTTTGTATCTTTATATCTCTACATGCATCTCTACATAGTGGAGATTTTTTTCTTTCTGCATGTTAGTGATGGGACGTGGGAGAGAGGAGACGGGGAGCAGAACTGCAAAAATCCTACATCCTACACTCAGAGTTGTTTGCAACAAAATATGCATTTTCTGTTCTATCTACATCTATCTATATCCCCCAATTGTCAGGAGGAATCACCTGTGGCCCTATAATACAAAGATTCCCATTTATTTTTCTTACTGGGCTCGGTAGCTTTGTGCTCCGTTTTGGGTACCGCTCCTAAAGGAGAGTGTAGGGAAAGGCCAACAGAATGCTAAGAGAGCTGGATAACTTTACTAACGAAAACAAGACTGAAAGGGGTTAAGAAAATCATCTTCAAGCAGGGAAAAGACAGCTGTAAAGAGAAAGCAAATCAACCATTCTACTGTATCCAGTGTGGATGGAATAGGAAATAATAGGCTCGCACTGAAGCCAGAAAGAGCAAAGCCAACAAACGGAGAGGGAATTTGCTCTCTGCTTTACTGTCTTCAATGTATGTCCATTCCTAAGGCACTGCTGCTTCCCTGAGGCCCAGGCCCTGGGGAGTTGAGTGAGTTTTCTGAAAATAGTGCTTTTGTGTTCATGCCTTTTGTCACTTATGAACTTGTCTGTGGACAGGGAAGAATGAAATAAATGAGGTGCAGCAATATACCTAGACAATGCCATAGATATTTCCTTGAAAAGAAAGCTAAACTTCAAAGCTTTCACATTTTCTGTCATACAGCACTGGTGGAAAACAATATCTGTTTATTGATTCACCTTCTTTTTTATTCCATTTCCAACCAACGTGTGTGGTGCTTTGAAGTCATACCAGTGGTGCTACGTCTATTTCTGGATCAACGGGTATTCCAGTGAATAAAAAGCCATGGAGTATGATAGATCATTTAGATTTGTGTTGTAATTGTTTGAGGAGAGAAATTTACTTAAGCAATAAAAGAATGAGGCCAGAGAATAACATTAAGGAGATCTTTGATCCTTCTCTTTCAAACCAGTCTGTCTCTTCACCAAAGCAATAGGAACTTCCTAATGATATTATGGATGAGATTAAAAAATAAATAAATCAATCAATCACCAAATTCACAGCAAACTAGAAGCGAATTATGATGCCATTTGAATTAAAGGAACTCGTTCTAGTTATCATTTTGGCTTATGTGCCAGGAAAACATAAGTAGGGGGAAGAAAAGAAAGAATCGCATTGCTAGAAGCACTGTCAGTTGAGGCGGGTATTCACTTTATCACAAGAAGCCACTGCAAAGTCTGTTCTGTTCATCAGAGCCCCAGTGGTGTTAGAACATATGCAAATACACATCTGTAAAATAGGCTTAAAACGTGGCATGCTTCAGTAGCTGTTTGGCCCTCACTGTTAAAGTTACAGTCATCTACTGTCTACCTGAAGGTGAATAAATTACTACAGGCTATAGATCATTTAATATATATTTGTATAAATACCTTACTCAGCACCTCAAAATTTTGAATATTAATTACCATCAGAATAATCTGTGCGGCAAGATAGGGCCGGGAACCCATTTCCAGAGACCTTGAGTTCCTTAAGGGAGTCCCAAGGTCAGATGATGTTATAAAGTAAAAGAGATGTGAACCTATCTTGCGCAAGTCTTTAGCTAATTTCCTGACTACTTAATCTAAGCGCTCTCCTCATCACTTTTTAGGTAGGGTGTGAAGGTGAAAAAAGCTCCTTTCATCTGCTTCTCTCTGTACTCCTGCACAAAAGCCAGCCAGATGCTCTCTTCAATACTGCCTAGTAAATAAGGCAAAATATTTCCTAAACTGCAGTGATTTTGGTTTCTATAAAGCCACAGCGTTACTGCTCTCTGTCAGCATTTCTCAGTCCGGTTGTGTGACTGTAATAATTTTAAGTATAAGGTGAATTTTATGCTGGACTTAGATGGTGTCTTAATTGCTATAGGGTCATAAGAGGTCTTTTCTTTTTATATTCACTGCATTCTGCATTAACATTCTTCTCAGGGATTCTTTTCTGCGAGTTTAAAGTCTGTTCTTACTCCTACACAAAACGTGGAATTGTTAGGTTTTACTGTGGAGACATTAAATCAGACTCTGGAGATTCCTTTGTCGAAAAGGAAGCTGTATTGTTAAAATTACATCTGGCTTTTGCACGTGTCACATTTCACAGGAGCATTGAGTCTGTATCATCTAGTGACTTTGCTTGCAGTCTTTCTTTATGCAGTGCTATTTTTAGATTTTCATCCTGTTGGAATTCAATAGTCTAGTTGTCAAGGCGAGCAAGGGAAGATAGCTAAAGTTGAATTTGTCAATGATTCAGCCATGTTTGTTGTTACTATATACTCTTACCCTAGCAGGGGACAAATACCTCATTTAGGACATGTTGTATGAAACTGTCAGATTTTAGAATGAAATGTATCAAGTGCTCAAATATAACTGCAAACCAGGTTTGCATCATTAGAGAAGTGAAAGGTTATTAGAAGACTTGGGGGGAAAATGTGCTTTTCTGTGGGAGGAACAGCAGCCCCCCACACTTTGACTTAACTGCTATTTTGCCCTTTTTCCCTCTCCCCCACCCATTCTCTTCCAACGGGCAGTTTCTTTCGGATACCTTTACTGCCCTCATCTCTGTCACGTGAAGGAGAGAAGAGTTTGGCTGGCGTGTCAGATGAGGATGGGGAAGGATCAGATCAAAACATTATTCTATCCTGGTGCGTGATAAGAAATGAAGACATTTGAGTTCAACAGAAATAGGGTCAAAACCTATGAAAAGACTGATTTTAGTGGGCTACAGATCTGGTTTAATAGTGCAATGTTACACTGAGCAACTGAAAAGCCAAGAATGAGAAAATAGATATTACTGTTAATAGGTGAATACATTTGTCATATATACATATTTAAGCAGTACTAAAGGCACTGATTCTGCAAAGCACACAATATGTATGTAGTTTTGATCAAAAGCATTGTTTCACTAAAGACAGTGGGTTTTTGTGCTTAATTTAACTCCCAGTTCATAAAGAATACATAATTTTAAAGAACATTATCAAATTACAACCTTCAGTGATTTCCAACTTTCTTACTGTGTCCTCTCAAACACTATAACACAAACACTCTGATCTCGAACAGATGGGATTCATTTCCTTTAATGAATTTAAAATTAGGAAATACAGTCAGTTTGGTACAAACTGTCAGTAGCACCTCTGTCAGTGTGTATATCCTGAGATCTGTAGGTGCCCAGGAGACAAATGTACTTGCTGTTGCTGTAGCTGTAAATGGAGAGGCTCAAAAGGTGCAGGAGCTGCAGGTGTGTGTACGTGCAGGTTCCAGGCTGCTCAGGTCGCAGCCTTGGCTATATGGGGAATGGACACTGCAGTTCTGGGGCTGGCAAAACTCTTGCTCTGAATTGTCTTAAATGAGCTCAGCACTTTCTAGGCTGGCTAAGACCTGCCGGTACACTGAAACTAAGTTTCTAGATATTGAACATCGAAGATGATATTGATCAAAAAAAGATGTAAGGGTGGCATATTATATGTACAAGATAAAAAACCTATTTGGAGGAATCCAAAAACTCTTCAATTTTCCCATTCTACAAATATAAGCTTAAATCAAAAATTTTAAATAATAGGTTGTAAACTTTACTTGTTTGAGTGGTGTCTGGCTGGAAAACCTGATTATTGCCAGTTTGCTCTTTGCAGTGTGGAAGATTTGCAGGACTGAAGTAACAGTCTCCTAGCAACCACAGATCCTCTAAGAATCTTCTCTTTGATAGTCCCCAAAATATGTTAATGCTACTAGATATTGCAAAATAAAACACTGGGGTCCATTTCTAATAAAATAAGGAATTCTCATTATGTCTTCAGTCCAAAATAAGACTGCACTGGTTTGGAACTGTAGCACAATTCTGATAGTAACTCAACATGACTTAGGTTGCTAACCATTTTTGTTTTTTTTAAATTAGATTCTCATTACCAAATCCCAATAGTGCAAATGCTTATACGCATAACTGTGTACTTGAATAGTCCCAGTGAACTTGCTGTGACTATTTATGTGTTTAATTACTTGCCGGACTAGAGATTAGTGTCTGAATTTTAGCAGACAATATTTTAAGGGTGCTGCTCCTCTCTATTCCCCTGGTTATCTGTAACGATGCATTTCTTATTAGGAGATTATTCTCTGACAATCTGTTACACATATGCTGAGAAAAGGTGGTCAGAGAATTTAAATCTTGAAAGCAAAGTTCAAAGCTCGCATCCTCATGGGGGATTTTGATTCAGCAAGTATGCTGTCCTCAGGGCATCCACAGAGTGCCTCACCCCTCTGGAGTGCAGTAAATCTTTCAAGGTGCAGCCCTGAGAGCAGAAGGGAAAGAAAAAAGGAGCGAGCATGTTAATCAATTCAAATGCCTACTGCTAGGGACAGCTGCAGTGGTGTGCCAAGAGACATCAAAAGGGCTACACAGATGTAAGTCAGCCTGGGATGCAGGAGTCTGCATTTAATGTAGAATCCCAAAAGATATATTCATACTGCTGCATTGCTATTTTTAATGAATGAAGCAGGAAGGACCATAATGCCAGGCAGAACTTGTTGGAAGGGACTGAAATTCCAGATTTCTACAAAACAGGGAAGAGAGATCACAAAAGTTTTTTTTTTTTTTTTAAGGTCTTTAGAAATGCTGAAATTGGCAAAAATGATTCATTCCCTATGGAACTATGCTATAAAGAGTGGTCTGTATATTAGGCTTCTGTAATTACCCAAAGGATAATGTTTCTCATCTGGTTCTACTGATTATTGTTTAAATGCCATAGAGTCTTATTAATTTGATCTTGATTACATTCTTTAGAAAGGCTTCACCTAGAAGAGAAAAGCTCCCCCTTTTTGCTTATATAGGCAAAGAACAGAAGAGTGGTTGTGGTTAGGATATCTAACTGGCTTCGTTTTATAGTAAAAAAAATGATGGAACACAAGTTAAATGTCTGAGAGACAGGGCAGTATCTATCTCCTCCGGAACAGTCCTGCTGGAGCTCTTGGAGTGCAACAGAGGAGGGAACTTTCCTTCCATTTAAAGCACATCTATTTGCAGTATATTGGAAAGAGCTGTCACTAATTTCTATGCATGTAATCAGTAAGCAGACTTACAGTAAAGTGGAAGGGGATTCTCCAGGTAATGAAGTCCTCTGTAATTGACAATGGGAGGAATCGCCTTTTTGTAGTAACATAAATAGGTACTTCAAAATCTTTTAGATTTTTGAAACTGCAGAAAAATATTGTAGGTGTCTGATTGTGTGCTTATACGGTGCTCTGCCATGCATCATCTTCTCACAGCTTACTGAGAAGGCAAGGAAATCTCCTTTTGTGAGTTCGCTGGTGTGGACTGTCAGTAGACTCAGCCGGTCAGATGATTACTGTGATAGTCTAAGAGGAAAGGTACTTAAAAATTGGATTTGAAAGTAAAAAAACTACAATCATAAATAGGCATAATATGTTTGTGGATGTTTATCTTACCACACAACTAGCTAAAATGATGACGGAATTTCATGACTGTGAAGGAATATTTTTCTCCCCTATTCAAAAAGATTATTTCCTCCTTAATGCCTATATCATTATTTAGCACAACAGTCCCTGTGTCAGGGAAGTTGTGTGATTTCTTGCTATATGGCAGACATATTATACACACTGTCCTCCTTTGTGATCGCAAATGATTTCTGAGCCATGTGTGAAGCACTGCTATTGACCGAGGTTAGTCCTGTTCACGTCCCAGGCGGCTGCTGTCGAGACAGGAAAAGGGAAGTGAAACATAAGAAGAGCCTACAAAAAGGCTATAGAGAGGAGAAGAATGGGAGGTATCAAATAATGACAGCCTATACCTGCAAATATGTCGTGTTGCACTGATGAAATTTCTCAGAGAAGTATTATTGCCTTAATGATGCACAATGCTTTGCTGGGCTAATGGTTTTCTGATGAATACCCAGCAAGGGTAGGTGGGGATCAGAGAGGTTCTAGTCTTTCTCAAGGAACGGAGCTGCAGAGATGATGGAAAACTGCTCCCTTTCTCCTGATGTCAACAGAGAAGCTGCTGACACTTAGGGCTGATAGAAGAAATACTTTTAGTACAGGCCAGGGCAGATTCTCCCTTGCTCAGTGGCAGTGAAAGAGACTGAGCAGGCCACATCAAAGTGACTGCAGATAGTGTGTCCCTATTAATTGCTCCAAAAGAGCTTCTGGGGAGATTAAGTATTACAAAGGGAAACGTAGTGAGACTCGGGGAATTTCCTCCACTGCCATCACAACTGTTGTTTTGACAGTTTTTTTTAGTTGTTATTTCAAATGGCCTATGCATGTAGAATTGTGTTATGTCCATCACTACTAAGAGAATGGCAGGTTTGAACATCAGGAAGACAAAGGCATAGAGATGAACAAGGACAATCACTCCCAGAGACTCAAGGATATTGCACAGGTTCAGAGAAACAAGCAATCTCTGAGTGGGACCCTAATAAATTAATGAGCGATGCTCTATAAATAGTGTCACCACACGCTGGCTTTCCATTCAAGGTTAAATGAAGACATAGTGACTTTCTTTCTTTTAAGAACTCAGCTTAAAAGAGAGTAGTGTTTCAGACAGCAAAGGGGATGTTAGGAATCTGGGTTCAATTCCTTCATCTACATCACATTTTCTGTTATTTTCAGGAAATCTCTTGAACCATGCTACTATAAACATAATCAACTATATTCATTTTTGGGGGCTAATCTTCAATCTATCCCATACCTTAGAGTGTACCTGCAACACAGATGTTACTCTTTCTGTATATTTATGCCGCAGCTTGTGCAATGAAGATTGCAATCCCAATCCTATTTCAGTTAGGATACCTATATTATTACTGCATTGATTCGATGAAATAGGCCAGGAAAATAAAACTGATAAAGATTTAGCCTGTTAAGCTCTATAAATTCAAGCATATTTAGTATCTGCTAAAGGTTTTGTTTTTCATTTAAATTGAATTTTTGTATCAAAGAGAAGACATTGCTGTGATTCAAGACTTCGTTTCACCTAGCTTCCCAAATTGTGTTTTCAACATATTCTTTGTGTGACACTGGGATTAGTCAGAAGATGGATTTGGGTCCTTGTTTCTCTGTATTCCTACCTGTAAAACAAAGGTTGTAAACAGCACTTCCCAATATCACAAATATTCAGGGAGAAGACAAGAACCAAGGACCATGACAGAAAAAAAGAGCTGGACCTAGTGAAAAACTTCAGGAGGAGTGTCTTATCTGTAAAACACTGATGTATGACTACGGCAGGGAATCAGGGCATCAAGTTAGGTATAAATTAAACTTAAATAAATTATAGGCGCATTTATACTGGCAGCAATCTTTGGTGTGAGAATACAGTCCTGAATATCCAGCAGTGAAACAATTGTTCTTGTATAGAAATAAACAAAGGGAGGCTATGCATTTGCCACTTTGTAGCAAAGCAGAAGGAATTTTAGTGCTGAAAATCTGCTTGAGAAATCAATTAGCCTGATAAAGTGGGGACATGCAGACCAATAAACAGTAAAACACATAAGCATATATATAAGTGTATTTTCTTAAAACGGTTTTCTGGATGTCCAAAAAAGAAAGAGGCTGGAAGCTAAAGCTCAAGGTAGAATGTTATCATCTCATACAGTTGTATGTTTCTTCTTTTAACAGTGTAAACATGAGACACTGAGGGAACAGAACCAGGGAAAGAAGCATTGTCAACAGCATAACAGAATAAAGAACCCACTGAACCAAAAACTTCATATGAAGCATAAAAAAAGAGTGAAATAATTGGCTAAAATAGTGAAGGATTTGAAAAGGACATATGTAGAGAACCCAGGGGATAAATGGAGAAAAAAGGGCTCGGCAGTCAAGATAAAGATTTTAGTATATAATATTAATATGACTATATAATATAAGTACAGTGAACATGCCAGATGCCTTTCTTTCACATATGTAGAAAAATGCTAAAGCTAGTCAGAAAAAAAAAAAATCCTCCAGTGTCCTTTCTCAGCTGGGAAAGGATAGGAATTTATAGACTGAAATTCTGGTACTCTTGGTCTCTGTGTGATTTTCACTATTTGATTCAACTATTTTCAGAGTTTCATCCAACAGGCATGTTCCTTTGGGGTAGAGAAGTCACTTGAACTTCTAGTTTGATATCAGTATTTATCAGGGAGAGGATGACATTCCTCTTCTTGCTGTTAAACCAAAGGGGATAGGACGGATTTGTCTGTAAACCTGTGCTGCAGACATCACTAGAAAGGCCTGTCAGGGTCAGTCTGGTGGCTGGACGAAGACAACGGAGCCAAATGACCCTTCAGAAAGAAATATTTCATTTGCTCAGGTCATTCTTTTGGAAAGTGAAGCTGTTTTATTTTCTCTTTAGAGCAATAACCGGCACATATGAAATGAACTAGTCAAGTTTTAGGGGGAGAATTAATATGTTTTAAAAGACCAGTTGATACACTCTGAGAAACAAACAGAAAAGCCACGATGTTCCTGAAACTTTATTTGGAAAAAACAAAATTTTAAACACACAAAGCAGGTTTTGTTGTTATTGTTTTCTTTCCCCAGCTGTATTGGTTGGCCTAATAAAAGTTTTCTCACTTTACAGAATTTGCCATGTTTATAATCTTAGGTTTTCTTAGCTAAAATAATAAATAATATGTAAACATGGAATATCCTGTAAGTAGGAAACTATCTTTCTAACTCCCATCAGGTATTCAGATTATACCTGGCTGCCTGAGGATTTGTATACCTTCAGATAAATGTCTAACTTTACTCTGATCCCTATTGATCCTTTAGATTGCTTCGTGACGAGTTCCACATGCAAGTTAATCTGTGTTTAAAAATCACTCTTTTGATCAGTTTTAAATTTGTTGACTTTCTGTGTCATTTGAGTCTTTCACTCTTGCATTATAAAGGTAGAAACTGGAGTACCTGGCAATCATATTACTACCTGGTTTTTGTATATGTTTCTCTAAAACTTAATCCAGGCTTTTTGCTGTCTCTTCCAGAAGAACTCTTTTAACTGCTTTAATTAAAATTCCTCTTTCCTGAAAGCTTTCTGTTTCTGCTTGGCATTGACAAGATGAAGATCAGAAATGTTTTCAGTACTCTAGACTGGAGTGAAGTGGTTACAAAAGCTACATTTTCTCCTCCTCTTTTTGGACTACAACAGAGTATTCAGCAAATGTTCCTACTGAGTTTTTCATAAGGGCTTTTTTTTTCTTTTTCCTGCCTTTTTTCCCCAATAAACTTAGATTTCTTGCCACCAAGCAGTACATGGTTATGTCAGCATTGAATTTTGTCTTCCCTTATGCTTTATCTTCACCTAGCTTTGTTGTTTCTTTTTGAAATCTGGCATCTTTTGACTTTCCTGAAAAACTTTGTACTACCTTCAGGGTTTTTTTACTTCACTCTTTATCTGCTTTTCCTACATTATTATTAAAGTATGACTCACTAGTCATTATGTTCACCTATTATTAACCTTTTGGACCATTTAGTCTTACAATTTCTTTTCTCTTAGTGTGTTTTGAATGACACAAAAACTTTAATTTTCTCTCCCTCCTCTCTCAATCTGATTCCTTAATTCAGCTAATACGCGCTCACTTTCTCTACAGAGCTCCCCATGACCTAGTAAATGTAACATATACAATCTTCTGGAATGACTTGAAAAAGGCTAACATTATGTCCGTCTTTAAGACCTGAGGAATTACACGCCAGTCAGCCTTGCCTCTGTGCATGGAATGACCATGGAGCACATCCTTTTAAATCCATTTTCAAGCACATGAATTTCTTCTGACTGTGAATAATTCTCATCTCTCTCTTCAATACTACCTTGAATTTTTTGACCGTCTTTCAAATACTGATCTTGTTTATTCTATGCATTGAGGTAAAGATACTCCTCTAACACTATCCCTCTAGTTATAGTTCCAAGGCTGTGTTAGCTTCTTTTTATTTACACTGTCGGGACAGCTACTTGACCATCTACATGGTTTGTTTTACAGTCTCCAAGTCTATAAGCATCACCTTTTTTACACCTAGTTGTATAATTTTATCACTGGTTATATTAATGTTCTTTCCAAAGAGCATTAGCAAGAACAAAGTAAGATCACTTAAGTCACTCCGATCTCATCATTATTTACCATTATCATTATTTATTAATTATCTTATAATTATTTACCATCATTATTACCATTATTCATTTGTGTTTTCCATGAATTTATCAAAATTTTAAAATATTCTCTCTCAATCACCAATAGAAAGGCCTAATATTGTTAGGCCTAATTTCTGAGAACCTTATAAAGTGATTTCCTGCGAAACAACCTTTTGAGAGCTGTTAGTAAGTTCTGTTGTCATTGAAAAAGTGTTTTATTGCCATTATATTGCGCCATACTTTTTTTTAAAGCAAAGAATCATGTCATATTAAATCAAATCCCTTTATAAGACTATCACAGCTGCCCTTTTACACTCACCTGTCCTTTGGGAAACATTGGCCCAAATGTGAAGCTGACTTTGGCAATAGGGAGAGAAGCAGCACAGAATTTCTCATCAGTGTGATGCCATTCTATAAAACTTTCAAAAAAATAATTCCTTCCCTCCAATCTGCTGTGACTATGCAAGACCCAGATTGAGAATTGAGTTGTTAAAATTTTTAGCCACATAAAGCGAGACTTAGGCTTCATGTGGATGATGCAGCTACAGCCTTTTCAGGGTGCCCTGTGTGGTCCTTGCCCTTCTCCGTTCAGATTGGGTACCTTACTGAAGCACACTTGCTTCCTCTGGAATGGGCAACTAGATTTCCTCACAGAAAAAGCATGGAGGAAGGCAATAGGAGGGATAGTGCAATCCTAAATCTCACATGACATGGGAAAAAGATTGCTGGGGACCTGTATGGGGCTCAGGAGCATGGAAATTTGTCTGAAATTAACATCAGGCAAAGGAAGACATAAATTCTCCTACTTAAATATGTGGCTAATTCAGAAGGAAAAGCAGGGTGGGGGAAGAAATGCAAAAATAAAAAAATAGAAATACCTTGTCTGATAAATAGCCTGAAGGCAAAATCCCACTAAGGAGCAAGTACTGAAATTCCTCTTCAGAATTCTCGGGAAAGTTGCTTCACTTTAAAATAACCAGGTATAAAATAGAAAAGCTTCCTCATTAAAGAAAGAGGCCTTTTTCCATGGGATCAAAAAGGAATGACAGCATGACTGCAGGTAAACTTGTAAAAAATAAATAAATAAGTAAAATAAAATCGATCCTGGAAGATTTTTTGGAACATTTTTTAAACCCCGTTTGTTTTTGGAACATTTTTATAAATCCCTTTATACCAAAGGATAACAAGTCATGTCTAATCAACTTATATATATGTTTTTTTTAAACAAGTTCTTGCTTTGAAGACATTCTTACCTTGATACTAAGTAGTTTAGCTAAATAAATGATCAAATGTCACGCTTTGAAGTTCTGAACATTTATCAAAATGTTTCAAATCAGTACTGGGTAAACTATTAATAACCAAAACGTCATAGGAGCAAGCTATTTTTAACCAAAGGGAATTGTTAACATTCCTTATCATTAGAAATTAAAGTGTCTAGTTCTTGGTAAAATTATGCAAATCATGTTATCTGCAAAGGTTATTAGGTTTTCTCCTATAAGAGAAAACGGGAAAGCTAATTTCTCCTTTCCCTTTAAAAAAAATTAAAGGCTCAAAACAGTGTGGGCTCCACAGTGTGTGACCTGATTCCTGTATAAACTTCTCCATGTTCAGGCAAGAGCTATAACCGGGCAGTTTCCAGGGTGTCCCAGCGCTGAGGAGCTCCTGTACAGATGAGACCAGCAGGAGCATGCCCAGCGGTAGGGGATTGGGTGATCTGAACTTATCTTCATGGGAAGAGATGAGCTCATGGGGAATGCTGCAGACTTCCCAATTGCCAGGCCAGCCGGCCCATACAGGACTCGCGGAGAAGTGGTGAGACTTCACAGAAATGGCTGTCATTTGCCTCCTGGGAATCAGTCCTAAAGCTACTCCCTTCTTACCTCCTGGCAACACCTGTCTCATGCATCTCTCCCAGTTTTGGTATTTCACCCATAAGACGAGAGGGACAACTCAAAGCGCATTACAAGTACCTGTCTGACTACACTGTTACTACTTGTTTATTTGTTTCACTGGTAACACATCGGAAAGCACAATGCCCCAGTGTGAGCGTTTGCAAAATTAGGCTCCCAAAACTACTGCTTTGCCTCTAAATTCACATTCCAGTAATGAGCAATTCTACAGTGGACAAAATGAATTATATATGGATAATTACAGCGTAGGTATTAGTCCTTCCTACTTGCAATATCTGTCATAGACTTCAAAGCATATTTTTCCATGAAAAAAAATCCATGCTACTTAAAACATAGTGAGAGGTAATCTCAGATTTTTATATCAGAAGGCTATCAAAGACTGTAATTGTTTTACTACTTGTTTCTTTTTTTTTTTCCTGATTCTCGTTTTTGGTTTTGATATTTTGCAATGGAAAGTGTTACTATAGAGCACAAATATGGCCATCGCTTATGTTTTAAAATGTTCTGTTAAGTGGAGACGGATGAAAACTTCTCACGGAATATACAGAATTTATCTGAAGTACTTTAGACCCAAAGCAATTAAAGAATACCCCATTGCACTCCTTGTAAATAAAAGTTACAGAAAGAGTGAAGACAAACAGAGCTGAGCAAAGGTCTGCTAGATCTAATTTTTTTGTAAAGACAGAAGACAACTGGAACAGACTTTAATGGTGCACCTATCATATCTGAAAGTAATAGGTGACGATGGAAAGCAAGAGAATCAGAAGATAGATTTATTTCTGACAGTAGTAAGTTCTGCTGCACTTGTACTGAAGTTAACAGTTTCCAGTTAATCCAGAGAAAGTAATTTAACTGTAAAACTGCATTACAGGGGTTTGAGTGCTGTATTTGACATAAAAACACAAGATATTTTTAACTTTGAGCTATTAAAGGAAAGCACAAATACAGAAAGGCTGTGACTGAACTAAGGCTGAACAGCCAGTCTTGCACTTCTGAGAGGCTGTGAATCCTCGATTGTGGCTGGAACAAACAGCACAGACTGCTGGAAGACTCAGGACAAACTTTAAGTAAGACAATTAAATTTGCCGTGCCATGAAGTCATTCCATGTAGATCAAAGGTATGAAGGGTTGACAGTGCACTGGCACTACAGATATAACTGAGAATTCAAAATGTTGAAAGAAATAAGACTTGAGAATAAAAACAAGCAGAGCTCAAATCGAGCAAGAGTTGTGTGGAACTGTACTTAACGTAAAGACTACCACATGCCTGGACATATGTGATAGAATTTTTTTGCAAATTCTGTGTGAGAGTTTGAGAGCACCAATTTATGCCTGGCCTTGACGAAAAGGGTGGTGACAGAACCATAACTTCAGCTGAGTGAGTGACGCTGCAGCAGAAGACAAGCAGACCATGAACTGGGAAGCAAACAGGCCATCGTTGTTTTAAGTTTGGCATCAGATCTTAAGTCTTGAGAATCCAGAAACATTGTTATTAGTATGAAAGGGAATGACACAAATAGTGGAAGGCAAAGAGGTGAAACAAGACTATTAAATATATGGGTGCATATGAAACTGGAAAATAAGATGTGTAGTTGTGCAAGGCAAAAAAGTACCATAAGTATTATAAGACATATTAAGTGTGAGATAACACAATAAGCTAACAGCATCAGAATCCACTGCCAATCTTCCTGCTCTGGAAAGAAAAGAAAAGTGTACAAAGGTTTGTTGAAACAGAGAATTATGCTGGGAAATGTGTGTCTAATTTAACTGGTAGAAGAAGGCACTGTTGTGCAAAACTGCCCCTTTGAAAAAGAGCTGCTGACTTTAAATAATTTTAGGGAAACTGAGGAGTTAAATGTCTTCCAAGTCCAAAGCTACCTTGTTGATCAGACTGCACACTGCTAAATTTTTTACATCTCAGATATTAAGACTATATGATACTCCCACATTCATCATAATTTAACTTTCCATTTTACAGTTCAGAAAAAGATATGTTTACAGTGAAAGGCTACATCATAAAGATTTTCAAAAAAAAAAAAGAAAAATCAAAACATAAGCGTTTACGAAAGGAAAGAACAGAAACACTCCTAAGCAATCAATTTTGATTTCATGTTTGGTAAGGACTGTACAAGGGTATAATGAAAAATTTACTGTATCCATTAGCATAAGGATTCCTTGAACTATGCCAGTCAAGGAATGAACTGATCATTCCATCAGTTAAGGCCTTCAACCTTCTGGGGTATGTTTTGCAACAGCTATTTATATTTTCATTTTCTGTAGGACCTTGAAGCACTATGCAAAACTGCATGGTTTATGAGTTATTCTTATTTTATACCTGGAGAAACTGAGGCACAGCAGTGATGGACTTTTACCCAGGGTTATGCAATAAACCAGTGGAGACAATTATAAGAAAACACACTGTTATGTCCTCCGTTGCTTTGGTTATCAAAGGAAAGCTTTCATCTGCCTCAGGAGCTTCTGTTACTGTCCATGTTAACAGAGTGGTCTGATACGTAGTGGTAAATCCTATAAATCTATAACCACTTTTACCTATGTTTTGCAGCAACACATATCTTCAATGCAGCTGTCGATACACAAAAAAATCAGCATTGGAACAGCTGTTGTCTTAACAATTGTTGTTCAACAGAAAGTTAAGGATTTAAAAGAAATCTGTTAGTTATTGGCATATTAAAAAGCTTGGCATATTAAAGCAGTGCACATATACCTCCACTACAGCTTAGAGGACATATGCTAATATTTATATTTATTATAGCGATGAGCGGTTCATAGTTTTGAGAAATGCAAGAACCAAACTATTGATCTTTGGTACTAAAATAACTGAGTTACTAGAAGAGCTACCTGTTGTTTTTCTTCTGCTGCTAGAAATCCAATAAGAGTGGAAAATACTTAATCCCTAGTTGTCATGATGTTCAGCTAATTATTATGTTATTAAATAGTGACTCAGCCATAGTGGTTCATTTGTTTCTTCCTTCTCAAAGAACTGGAGATGTTCTGTGGTTAAAAAGTGAAAGCTGAAACATTCTTCTCAGCACCCTGCTCTTTGTCACTAACGTTTCCCAAGGCAGGGGAGAGATTTCTTTCCTTCCAGGAAGGAAGGAACACTTATGATGTGAATGAATGCAAGAAAAGCAGGAAACCAACCACAGCTGTCAATACGCACACAATTTATGGAGCTGGAGCACTGCTGTGGTAGTATCAGACAGAGACACAATAACCTGTAAAAATGATTCCTGCAGATATGAACTTGGAAATGAAGCAGTTATGTTATACCAAGAATTTGTACAAAAACTGTAGCATTTGAAGGACAAAGGATCCTTCTCAGGTTGCTTCTTGCGATGTCAGCTCTTACGCCCCAACTGGGTGTAAGCATGGTACAAATAAGCTACCAGCAACCTAGCGAAGGAATAGCTTTGGCTCTTTCTACTCTTGCCTGTTCCCAAAATAAATAAGTAGATAAATAACAATCTGACAACGGTTTCCCCTCCATCAGTAGGGGACTGTTTCATTTTTTGTCGGAATAATTAACAGAGTTTTTGTTATTTTCTGCCATCATTGTTTCCTGCTCTATATGGGCAGCTTCTCAGAAAACTCCCATTTTCTCATCACTGCAGAATGGGAGTTGAATGGCAGGTTGGTTAGGGAAGGTGGGATAGAGGAAGGGGAAAGTGGGAAACCTGGGTGTGCGCACTTATACAACGATAATGGAAGGAAAACTTATAGTTGTGTAAGGTCTGCTGCTATCCATAAGGTAAACAGACATTTAGATTTAACTAGAAACTGAGTCTAGCTCAACAAAAGTGCCAGACTAATTTTGTTTTAATTATTTATTGTGTTCCAATTCTCATTGCTGTTTCTACTTTAATTGTATTTTTAATTAACTGCATTGAACGTAATGGGCTGCATCCTTCCCTCCTGTAACTTAGCTACCTGGTTCAATGTCCATTTTACATGTGCTACATCAAAAAAAGAGCTAGCAAAGATAGCAAAGAGTGGAGAAGATCAGTATACATAAGGCAAATGAAGATGCTGCTCTGAGTTCTGCTGCTGAAATAAGGACACCTGTAGAGAATTTTAGCCAATTTTTTTTTTTTAAACTAATTTGTTATTCTGTTTAAACTCCTTATGATCACTGAGTTACCCTGGCTTTCTATAGTTTGCATTGCAGTGATTCCCAGTTTCCTCCCTACGATGACATTTCATGCCCTGGGAAACACTGTACCTTCCCTTCTGTCGCTGTTGAGCGACAGGCTTTGCCGGAGCAGCGGGAGAGGAGCGTCCGGTAAAGGCAGGGCCTCCATCCACCTCCTGCTGCCGTCCGGGTGCCGCGCGCCGGGGCTCCCCGCGGCAGGGCAGGGCCGGGCCTCGGCACCAGGGCCTGTGCCGCGGCCTCACGAGGGAGAAGGGCAGCTGGGGTGCCTCCCTGGGGCCAGGCCAGGTGGCGGTAGGGGGGCCTGCGGTGGGGCCGGGGCCGGCCGAGGGCCCCCCGGGCTGGGTGAAATGGCGGCCTGGCCTGGGCAGGGGAGGGGTGAGCAGCCGTGAGGCTTGGCAGTGCCCTCAGGGCCCGGAGAGCCGCTCTCGTTAGTGCTCCTGGAGGCGCTCTCCCACCGTACAGGCCTCCGTGTCCGTTGCTCGGTTTTATTTTGCCCTGCTGGCTTAGCGGCGGCCCTGGTTTTCTTGTTGCAAGACTATGATTCAGCTTCGAACCTCCAGAAATAGGATGCGTCTAGTGCTTTTCGCGAGCCTACGGCGCGGCGCTCAGCGCAGCGAAGCGCGCGGCCTGGAGAGCTGGCTGACTGCTGCAGAAATAAGTGGCTGTGAACCAGTTTTTGAATCCTCGGCAGCTGCTCGTTTTAACCATGTACACACACAGCAGGTTTTTGTTACTATGGCTATCTAGGGAATAGCTCTCCTTTAGGGGAGCGTCTCTTTATTTTCAAGGGAAAAAGTGTTGCTGTATGAACAAGCCTAGTATTTATTCCTTTTCCTCTTTTGTTTAGACTGCTGTGGTTACCCAAGGAGGGAGCAGGAGGCAGGCACAGCCGTAGAGGTGATCGCTCTTGCCCAGCTAACATCAAATATTGATGCAGATAGCTCATGAGCTTGACTGACGTAGACGTGTACTTGAATAACTTTTTTAAGTGACTCCTTGCAAATATTGAAGTTACTGTTAGAAACTGAGAGCTGTTGGTCAGCAGCACCTCAACAGAAGTCCACACAGATGACAGCCTACTCGCTAGCTGTTCAGCAGTGGGCAGCTACTCCAACGCTGTTGTATCCTGCTTACTTGAGTGTTTTCAACATTAAAATCCTAGCAAGTTCTGGAATATATTTCTTTCTGGCAGTGGAAAAGGAAAGAAATTTAGCGGTTACAGATATAATGGTGATTTGAGGGATAGGGCCATAGTGAGATGTTTAAATAACTTCCTTTTGGCCTAGGTGTACTGAATGGGCTTTAGATTATACATTTAAGAAATGGATTTAGGATGGCAAAAAGGTTGCGGAAGAGTTGCTCTTCTCCACTACTCTACAAGCTACAATACAGAAAAACAACCTGAAGACTAAGGTTGATTTTCAGAAATTGAAAGATTCCTTTGCAAGTCAGCATTGCTTATTGTTGCAAGTCAGCATTTTGGAAATTTCACAAGCATGCACTCAAGAGCATTACACAGGGATATAAACGTGCTGCTGTGGTCTTCAAATGAGACAAATGAGAAGAACTGCATGTTTTATTTACTCTCTGCAGATAGATAGTCATGGTATCTCAAAGCAACTGCATCTGCTTGTAAATATCAAATAGTATTAGTCCTAGTGAGACCCCACTCACTGCTGAATGTGAGCTCTACCCTCTCAGTACTCTTTTTCCAATCAGTTTTGCATCTGCCTTTATTTTTCCCCGTGTTTTGCTGGCCTGTTTAATCATGGGAGAATGTTTAAAAGCCAAGATTTGTGGCATCTGCTGCTTATTTCTTATCCACATGATGTGTTTTCCTGTCATCTAAGGACTCCTGGCACTGAAAAGTTTCATTTGAGAAGGTCAAGTTAAAGCCTCTGCGCAAAGAAGTCACTGAAACAAATGTCTGAGACAGTTTGTGGAAATGCCATTTTTATAGGGCTTATTGAACAAAATATATATTTTAAAAATAATAAAATAGCATCTTGAATGAGGACCTTACCAGACCTGAGGTCAGAGCTGCAGTTCTGAGATATGAATGCATAGCATTGGGGAAGGTAGTCTTCATTCCACTGGGGTCCGCATTTAGTATAAACCCTCCAATCCATACTTCAGCTCATGAAAATTTCTGCTCCAGAAGTTTATCAGTCTCACTGTTTGTCAAAGTTTTAATGCTAGAGTTTCTGATGTGAGGCTAAAACCCACACAGCACCAAGACCTACAGAGAAAATGGAGTTTTTCAATTACAGCTTTGGCAGAAATACCGATTCCCTCTTTTCTGTCCCCAAAATGCATGGTGTGCTAGGTTCATATTTAAAACTGAACTTTTCTTTTACTTAGGTGATGTTAAAGGACAGTGGGGAGGGGCATAAGGTTACATCTGTGTTTCTATTAACCACATGCAGTACGTCAATGGGCAGAATTTTAATACTACCAAAAACCTTAGAACAAGTGGGGCAAAAATATCCATTACATGACTGGAAAAATACATCAGAGCCAGCTCTGGCTCTGAGAAGTGCCTTGCACTTCAATCTGCTATTGGCAGAATTCAGAAGTTTTCATAACGTTGACCAGACGAAACGGTTATGTTAATTATTGTATAGACCTGTGGGAGGGAGTCACTGCATGCTGAGGCCTTCTGCCTCTGTGATATGCCGAAGCCATGTTGTGGCAGAACAAGAAATCAGTTCACAAATATGACAAACACAGGCTGCTGGCTGAAGGAAGGAAAGAAAAATGAGTAGAAACACCTTAAAACCTGCTGTCTCACAAATTGCACAGAAAGGATTTTAGCCTAAACTTGGGCCAAAGAAGAAAAATCTATTGGTCTTCTCTCCATCACACTCTTTTTCTTCCCTTGTCTGGCTCTGCCGCTTTCAGGCATCTCTGCTGATGGTAATTGTTGTAAGCCTGTTGTAGCTTCGGTTACTCTGAAAGTACCATTTCTTTCTAAAGGCAGCCAAAGATAGAGTGTACAATTGAAAATGATTTTAAAACTCAGAGGAAGGGGAAAAGCATATTAACAAAAATCACTAGAAAAGGAACACTAAACATTTTTGATTGCCAGCATTGCTTTCCTGTGACTGGCGCCAAGAGATACCGAAATCAGTGAACTGCATGGGATCAGCATTTTTCTCTGGCTGAGTACTCACCCTTCTGAAGGCAAATAGTAGATTTGGCTGGAAAATGACCTTGTGTTCTGGTTAGAGCCCTGCCTCCTGTGCAGAAATTTAACTTTATAGTAACGCCTGTCCCTTTACCCAAACATCTCCCTCCTCTCTCACTTGCTACTCCCTTTTTCCTCTAAAAATGGAGAGGGGGAACCAAGTACAAACCCTAACTTCAAAAAATGCAGGCTTTTTGGTGAGATACTTAATTTAGTTGAAAACACAATCTTTTCATTGTGAAGCAGCTCAAACTGTCTTTTTATTTTATTCTGTCTTGAATAAATAGCTTACTCTATTGAGTACTGGCTTATAGGTGTCTGTGCTCTGTAAAGAAGATTTTGATCTAATTTGTATTTGATGAGCTGAGAAGCTGTAAATGACCATATGCGTCATCCTGGGAACATTGTAGCTTTATGCACTGTGTTCGACTAGACGGAGGATCCATTAGTGACCCAATGGAGGTGTTTTAGAGCAGGCAAGGAGAACTCTCTAAACACCATCTGCTCTTACTGTTGCTTGTAAAATGATGTCACATCTGCTGCTCTAAAAACATTATGCTGATCTCTCCTACAGTACATGGCTGCTGCACTCCTCTCAGCAGTGGGCAAAGGAGTCAATGCCACATTATTGGGACAAGAAGTGTTAAATTAACTAGAGATGAAATTGCACATGGCCTTCTTGTCTTCTATTATCTTGTGACTGTACCATAAATGTCACAGACAAAATGAGGGAGACGATTTAGCGCTCTATATTTAACTGATGAAGCTGGAAAAATACTTAGACTGCTCGTCTTTTGCTGAGCTTACCCCAGCTTGGCTGCCGCTGGTACGATGAATACTACTACCTACTTCAAACATAACTTGGCCAAGTCCTCTCAGAGACTGAGGGGGTATTTAAAAGTAGGGGCTTCTTCAGTAACTTGATCAGTGAAAAAGCACTTATCCTTGATTTATCCTTGATTTCACAGACATTCTGAGGTTCAGAAAGCACAGCCATTTCTTCTGGTCAGCTGTTCCGATAGCTTACAGTGCTTGACTGCATGCCTAGCTCTCATGAGGTGTTATGCATAAGACTAATTTACCTACCCTGAAGCTTCAGGTGTACATATCTGCATACATAATACCTTTGGAATACTGCTTATTGGTACATCATCAAATTGGCAATTAATGCATCCATAGTGAGAATTTCATAGTAGTGGTGTATAGAATAGAAACACAGTTAGGGTTGGTATCAGAAGGAGAGAGGTTCTAGTGGTGCAGTAGGGACTTTTGGAAGTGCTGAGCAATTGCAGCCCCTGTTGACTAGAGATGAGGTACTTGGCTTTTCACACCCAAATTCAATTATTTTGACCTATGATTCTTATATATTGTTACTAAATGCACAGGTTGTCAATTTACTGTTTTGAGGGGTCTGTAGATGGAGAAACAATGATAAAGGGAAGTTGTTATGGTTTGTTTTACTAGCAGTTCAGCTGCCGTGTCCTTCCTGCGTTCTTTTCCAACGTGTGTGAAGCACAGATGGATTTTGCTGATGTCTGATTGTGAAAAGAAACAACCATTACCTTTTCTCAGTCTCATATTTGAAAAAGGAATTAAGTCATGTACTTAATCCATATTTTGACAGCCTGATGGTCACCTCCAGTTTTCAAGGCAGAGGGGAGCAGACTTCTAAGCAGTGTTATACAAAATGACATGGCAAGAGAGACGCCAGGATGCCAGGAAAGGTGGTCATATGGCATTTTCCTTTGTCATAAGAAACTAATATGAGACCTTAATGAGATAATTTGTCATGTAATTTAGCTAAAGAATGGAAGAACTGATGTAGTCCTCTTTCTTACTTTTTCTTTCTTTCTCGTAGTCCTCTTGAAACCTTGGGTGATTAAAGCAGCATTATTTCTGCTATTGAGGGTGGTTCTAAATTGTCCTGCATGCCTGAAAGACCTGGAACAGACCAGAAAATAGGACACTGGAAGGCTTTTCTGGCCTATGTTCTGCTCCTTAATTAACCACTGACCTGGACAAATCACTTTAGCTCTCTGTGCTTCTGGTGCCTCCTCTTATTATTTCTATTATCCTATTTCACACATCAGTCAGTGAAATGATACTTTCCATTATGGAGTATTTGAACCCTGATCATATTTGTAAACACCACTGTACCATAAGTGGAAATGAAAGCTTTGGCATTCATCCAAGAGCAAGACACTTGCCTTTTCTACAGCACTGTATCAGGCTGGAAGGACATCTTGTATGAAAGAGATTTGGCCCCTTTGTCCCTCTAAGACAGGGACCATCACCTTATCTGCCCTTTCAGTGAGCTTATGTTAGAATTGAAGTGCTCCAGAAACTGAGTATCTTTAGAAATGATACCCTCCCCGCCCCTAAACTTCTCAGACAGGAAAGAACCTGTGGTAGAATAAGACTGTCTCACAAATGTTGTGGCTGTAACAGTAGAAAATGCAACTAATCTGTCAGTGCATAATCTGTCGTGCTGAAGCATTCGTCTTGCAAGAGGACCTGTAATGAACAGCATGAATCCTCATGCATAACAGATAGCAGAAAGCAGAAACTGGTATCACTTTGCCTATTTTTGTTAATGTCTCATGATACTTTACTTCAGGAGGCTACCTATAGGGTTCCTTAAGAATTAACTAGCTAACAGGCTTCCATATATGCATCATTAGAATTTGAATCTTCTTGACAGCCTGAATAAATGTCTAAATTGGTCATATTTCATCTTTACTGTAATTATTGTAATATTCACTTCTTGTGAGAGGAATGAAGAGGAGTGTTATTTTAGCTTGTGCTTCATTCATGTATGTTTTATAAGGATGCACATCTTTGTAACAGACATTTGTCCCCTTCTGTCTCAGCAGCTATAGTAAACATACTTTAGGGCATATATTGATTGAAATTAGAACAATGATGAATACTTTGTTTTCAGGGGGGCTTTGCTAAAGCTACAGGAAGGAACGGAACTGCTTGTATGGACCCAAAGTTTGACACATTAGAGGAATCACACAGGAGGCAGCTCTAGCATCAATGACTCTCCAGGTGCCCCTGGTTCTGACGGGTGGCTGTAGCATCAGCCTGATCTGGGTGATGAGAATAGTGCAGTTCAATTGTGAGATGGAGGACAGATGGAGATGCAAGACCAGCAGGGATGCATTTAGTTAGGTAGCTGCAGTATGTCAAATAGAGAGGATATCCTGAACGTTGTGCCAAAACAAGTTGAGAAGCCCATGTAATGTATTGCCACACAAGCCCATCACTGAGAAAGAATCTAACTGTCTTCATGTAATGACACTGTCTTGGTAATAAGCAATTGTTGTTGGCTTTAACTGCTCGGGTGCAGCACTGCGTAGATGTAGCTAAATTATTATCAGACGTGGCTCAGTAAGCATGGTTAGACTGTATGGAGCAAGGTTATGTTTCTGCCCTCCTCGTGCTTCCTGGGCAAGCATGTCTCGTAGCACTTAAAATCTTAACTTCCAAAATTTTCTGTAGAGGCACCATTCTCCCTACCCAAGCCTTTTTGTAAGACAACATTTGCACCAAATTGGAGCATTGGGTTGCTAGTAACTCAGCGGGGGGTGGGGGGGGGGAAATATTGCAGCATACATATTGCAGTCATTTGCATGTATTGATCAGGCTTGACTTTGTTTATTCTGTGAGATATCGATGAGATAATGTCATGGCCTTAGGTGACAAGTGCACAATTCCTTAGGATACATATGCATATAGTAATAATGATGAGGTCAATAATCAAGTGATCCTAAGACCTCTTGCTCACAGAATATGTACTACTGGTAGGTTTTGTTTGTTTGTTTTGTTTGTCTGTTTGTTTGTTAAGATGAAAGGATATAGCCTTTCTAAGGAGGAGACAGACCTGCTTTTTTCCCACAAACAGGAAAAAAACAATCTATAATATTATATAATATGCTCCCTTGTACAGGCAAAAGTAAATATGTGAAGATGAAGTCTGCCTGGAATGTTGATCCTCATATGCAACTAAATTTGACTCAAATGTAATATCCAGGTTGATTCAAATCTCAAGAGACTACAGACCTGTTCAGGTCTGAAGTCAATCTTACTTACGATTATCTGAGAAGAACTAAACTTTGGCTTGGTACCAGCAGTTCTCTTTTCTCCTGGAACAATAGCAGTGGTATCCAAAGTCTTCCTGAATAAAAGCATTGGTTATTTGAAATAAATGCATTTAACATGGCACAGATCTTAAAAGCCACAGACCAGTCTCTTGTCATGCCTGGCTTTCCCTGAAATGTAATGTGGCCTGGATCTGAGGACAATGAGTCTTGTTTGGACCCATCCATATTTCTCTCTGTATTGATCTGCCCTTTGACAGATTCCAAAAACCATATACTTCCAGTCCCGAGGAACACTTTTCATTTTATGTAATCCTTTTTCCAAATTTTTCAGCCGTCTAAACTAGTCAGTTCATTTCAGCCTGGAAGTCTGACATAGTCTTGAGTTGTGCACCCTCCCCTGTACTGGCATGGATTTGGAGGCTTGCTTTCATCTAGTTAAATCATTTGGCTTTCCCAATTATTTATCCAGCCATTCCAAATTTATATTAGCGCACAAACATGATAAATAATTTCACCCTGCCTGCCAGGTTACTCAAACAGCTTATACCACAGCAATGCTGTGTCCATCATACTTGGTAATTGCTTTCTGCCTATTAGAACTCTCCGTAACTTTGGTCATTAAATAGACTATCCTTTTCTATACTGCTAGCTGTAAGTTCCTCTGCATAGATATGCAGTGAAGATGGTTTATTTAGATTTCATTACAGATACAGCTGTTTGCTGTAGTTTCTGCAGAAACGTTCCGGAATGTTTTGACCAGCTCTCTGAAGAACGAAAGTTGAAAATCACCTTAGTGCGCCTGGATCCAATACAGAACCATCAAAGGAAGTACAAACACAGTTGTGGAGATCTCAGTGGACTTTAGAAAACATAGCAGATAGGAGGCAGTGTGACAAAATTCCTTTTCTGAGTCACTTTTTTATTAGGTTCAGCTTTATTAGCTTCAAGCTTTCAAGCATGCTCTTTCATGCTCTTCAGAATCTGTATTGTTATACCTCTACTCTTCTGTTTTTATATCTAAGGCAACGTAACCAGCACTCACTTGCTCTCTCTCCCTCTCCCTCTCAGATTATCTTCTATGTGTGAATGATAGCTTGGCAACCGAAACATAGTTTTAGGCAATGTTCTATATATGCATTCAAATGAACATTATATAATCAAATACTTTTTAAATATCTTTACAATAACAACATCCAAGACTGTACAGTTATCCTTTCGCTTCTTACTAGTCATGCTTCAGGTGAGGGCTTGCACTAAATAAATTATATTGAAGTCAAATCTTTTGCACGTAGGAGTCCTGAATCTGTAGATAAGACTGAATGTGATATTCTTTTCCCTTACCACTCCTTCCTTTTCTCATGTAGAGTTCTGCAGGCTGAAGTATTGTTTGTTGAGATAAAACACTTGGTAACTACTGTGTTAAATTTAAATGAACAGATTTAAAGCAATCTGATGCTTAAATTGGAGTAGACTGATGCCTACATTAACTGACTGGGATAATAAAGCACTCAGGAATGTTTAGTCAGTTAGTGCTCCATCAGTTGTATGTTCTGATGTGTACAGTATGAGTAAGTCCACTGGAAAAGATGCTGTGACAGATGGCTAATTGAAATGCAAAAACCCATATCCTGCCATAGGCTCAGTCTGGAGCCTCCTGACCCCTTTGCAGGACAGCTCCCATCATGGAGCTGTGATGTGACAGAACATACAATTTCCCTCCATGTTTCATTATCTTTCACCCCTTCTGTTCTCCCTCAGGCCGTCTTTGATAGATGATAACTAAAACATCCAAGGGCGTGCTATAAAATCCTAAGCTTGAGCTGCTGAAGACTGCATGAAATTCTTAAGATTGGGATGTTCTCCTATTTGTTAGTCATCTGTGAATACAGACAACCTTTTGTTTATTTTTAATTTGAATTTGCTTTTTTAAGAATAACGGAGCTTCAAGCTCACATTTTAGCAACATCCGTGTGCATATGTATAGTCTTAAGTAACAGTTCCTGGACCTTTATTGTTTTAGCAAGATTATAACTATTTCTCTAGAGGCAAAACAATATAATGTGACAGTTCAAGGTCTTGCAGCTCAGGATTTCCTACAGTGCCATGCAAGCAAAGAACAGCAATCTCTTTTTGTCCTCCTCCATAAGCATAAACACCCCTTCCTCAGAGAAACAAAGAATCTCATAAGACGAAATTAAAAACAATAACATTTTTGGCCAGCCTGTAGAAGAGCGAGCTTCAGTCTGAAGAACGAACTTTCCCTGTTCTTAAGGTTTCTCAGAAAAATCAGGGAATAAATTATCAGACTAGATGTATTAACTCCAGGCGCACGATCCACAGCAAGGTTTTCGGGATGTCAGACTGCTCACTAGCACTTAGATGCATAACAGAAAATGCCTGTTTAGTGTAGAGATAGCCAAGCAAGCTCTAACCTAACAAACGTGGCTAACTAGTAGCTGGTTACTGAACCCTCTTAGGCTAAATCGTCCTTCTTGGGGGTGCCTTGGCTGCTCATTTAGGGCTGGCTTGGTTATATCTATGTTTCCTTGCAATGTTTCCTTGCAATGCTGGAATACCTTTTTTGTCTGATCTCATAAAGTCTTCCTTTACCACATTAGAAGGACTGGGAAGGACCAGGGACGTGTATCCTATCTTTCCTTCCTCCTATAAATCCTAGAGCTTGGTTCTTCAGCTACTAAAAATAAATCTGCTATGTTATTCCTGGAGAAAAGTTTCTGCACACAGTAAGATCCCACCCAGCAAGACAGGAACAACTCTCAAATAGTCACATTAATGCACAAGTACTTATCACATATGACCCAAAGAAGTGGTTTGAAAGAGAGCTCACCATGCTTGTACTTCTAGGCAGAGAAGCAGACTTTCTGGCTGGCATTTGTTTGCTTTGAGAAATCATAATTTCTACAGGCAAGCCAGATCTTGTTCTGCATGAGGCACCATTACCAAACGACCCAAGACAAGGACTTGTATCCAGGGACAAGGACTTCTCTAATTTGCGTGTTCGTGCTCCAGCCACAATGTCATCACTTCTGAGACTCTCTAAGTCTATTTCTTGATGCGTTTTCCCATCTAGAATATTCTCCTTCCAGCTTTCAGGAGTCTTTCTCTTAATGCGCAGATCATCTAAGCTTCTCACACCGGATGGAAAAGTGTTCTTCAGTTTAGCGGCTCGGTATGCCCTCAGGCTCATGGGATCAAGCACTCTGAAAGTAACTTCATTAATAAATTGAGAGAATTTGAGTTTAGCTTCAATTTTTTCTTCCAAAACAGACAATGAGCTTGATGATCCTTGACTCACCACACTCAAGTCAGATGCAGAGGAACTGCTTTTCTTGTGTGTCGTCTTCTGCCTCTGGAGCTTTTGGCTAGTGTTTCCCAGTTCCGCTGGATATAGAGAAGAGTGTTGCAGTCCATGGGTTTTTTCACCCCCTTTTTGACAGTGCTTTGATTGATGGGGTCGATAGCCTTCATCCTTATTTTTGCTTTTAACAAAGCTTTTAGCTTCTGACCTTGTGCTACCCTGTAATTCAAAGCTGTCCTCACTGGAGCTGCAGTGTTTTGAGTAACTGTTCATTGTCAAATCCCCAGAGAGTTTCATCTCCGCATCAGTTCCTGCTTCTGGTACACATGCAGAGATGGATGCACAACATGCTCGTTCTTCAGTCACCCTGCCAGCCCCCTCTTGCTTGGCAGGTCTTCCAGGCACAACACCCTCTGGCTTAACAGAGGAATTGGAGCCCTGTGACAGTGGCTCCATTTATTTTTGTGTCTGTATGTCAGCCAGCATCAGTGAGAGTGGCATTCCCATAAATCCTTCTCTGTCTTGTAAGACAACAGACATGTCTTTGAAAGGCATAATAGCGCAGCCACCACAGTTTATTCCATATGCATCCCAAATTATGCATATGTTTCATAATTAGATCAATAGCACATTCTCATCATTTTAATTAGCCATAGTAATCAGCAGAATCTATAGGACATGCAAATTTTCCAGGTTATTGAGCACATAGTGGATAAACATGAGCTTTCATTGATCCAAAGCATACGATATATTCTTGTCTGTTGAGCTGGAAACCAAACTACCATGATGTAAATCAATTCTCACTAAGTAAAGACTGGGGTGGTTCTGTTTCAGGGCTTTTTAAAATCCAATAGTAGAGAAGGTCATGCTAGTCTGTCCTAATGCTACCAGTGTTTGCTGTTCTATTAGAAAGCTTAGTAGCAGATCTGTTAGTAGTAGCAGAAAGGCAAACAGCGAATGCGATTCTCACTTTCTACTTGCTTGCTCTTGCCATCGTTTTGATTCTAAAATAATTTGTATAAGGTTTGAATCCAAAGCAATGTGCATTATTTCAGCACTGTGAATGAGTCTGGAGCAATAACAGTGAGGTCTTCCAACATTTGCTATGCAAGGTTCTTGAAGCTCTTTATAGAGGGTAGTGGTTTAGGCAAGTCTGAACTGTGAAGTGCAGAATCATTATTTTTGCTTTGTGCATGCAAGAACCTAAAATATAATCAAAGTGAGGTTAAGAACTGTAGTCTGGCTTTATAATCTGTCTGAAGGCTGGAATCTCCTGATGACGTTCTGCCACAGGAACTGACGAGAGAATGAAATGATTAATTCAAAAGGTTTTCTCTGCATCCACTTTCCTTGGGATGAGGGAGAAAGCAACTTATTTAACCCTTTTTAGCCGGTGGGAATCAGTCTCAGCTTACATCACCTTTGCTGCTATCACTGTGGAATTCTGACAGATGCAATACAGCAGGTGCAGAAGGAAAAGAGAAGGGGATCAAGAGCAGAAACCTGAATTACCTCCTTTAAACACTAGGGCACAGGGATGTGAGAAGGATCCTCGGAAGAGACTGAGAAGAGAAGTAGGAGAAGAGACTCCAATGTGGCAAGCGGAAGGGAAAAAAAGTAAACGAGGAGCACATTTAAGTGTATCAAAGATAGCTGACAGGTCAGCAGCAGCTCAGGTTGAAAGGTAATTCTATGAGCGTTTGAAGCGGACGTTGTAGTTAGGTCCTCATTACCAGTCACTGCCACTACAAAGAATTTATTGTCTCCACATTGGTAATTCCAGGAGTCATTTAAATCATAGTTCATAAAAACTGCTGAAGTGTTACAAATCTCTCAAATTAACATAGTAAGTGCATTAATTTGGCAAATAACATGGGAACAAGAAGATCCTTTTGCCACATCAGAAATCAATTGCTTTCACTGGAATTACTTTCTGAAATGCTTCCATATTTTCTGTGGGACTGTGCCATACCACTGAATGTTATGAACGTCATCCTGATCACTGAGAAAATGCGGCTTAAAATGCATAAAACCTATTCACACCATCCTGGTTCAGAAGAATGTATTCCTCTCTCAACTAAAGGTGAACTGTGCCAGTTTGCAGGGCTAGTGAACGTTTTCTTTTGTCAACACAAAAGATTTTCAAGACCTTTTCAATGCAGTTATGGCACAGTACAGCACTGTTCTCTTCTTGTAAAGCTAGAATTTAGGGGTTTGTTGAGTATGTCCTAAACGTCTGTAAACTTATGGTGACTTGCTGAAGCAAATAGGATCTCCCAAAGATGTAGGGTCTCTGCTAATGCATCTCAGAACTTGTGTGTTCCAGGATCCATTAGAGTCTGGCAAAGTGCAAGTCCCGGGTTACTGCAATTTTAGTGGACTTTATTAATATTTCTGTTTCAGAAACAGAGCAAGCCTCACTCTTGAGCCAGAATCTTTATTGGCTTGTACATATTTGGAGAAGAGATTTTTTTATTCATGTGGCATTGAGAGCATGTGTGCATGAACAAAGCTATGTGAACTACAAGCACAAATTCAGCTATCCGTTGCATATGCGCAAATTTTAAGGTGTGAATGAGACAGAAGTCTGTGGTACAGACAAACAATATGGCTTATATATTCTTTTGTCAGGAAGGAGCCCATTTGTTTTGAAATGTGTCATTCATATAACAGTCAAATATAATTTGCAAAGAAGAAGAAAAATGCCACGATACTTATATGTTTTTAATACTGCTTCTCTCTTTCTTCAAATGATTTCTGCCTAATGACTTCAGACCTTTGTTCTTAACCAGTCATGAAATGGTGATCATGGCATTGATCTAATGGCCAATTATTAAAAACAACAACTAAGCTACACTTTCAAAAAAATAGATAAGATTTCTTACTTCAGTGAGACCAGGCTGATATGGGAATGACTGATACATATCTGTTGACATCAACCCTTCTAAAACTTTGTTAGAATAGGTGTTATCAAAATTGGTAGCAACACTGACTTTTCAGTGGTCTGTCTTAAATAAGTTGTCCAAAATATTCTCTAAAGTGTGCTGAATCACCAAAATTATTTCAACTAGTCACATGTGCAAATAGAGAAGCTGAATATTAAACCAGTATATGCTTAAGAATTTGGATGTTTGAGACTTTGAACTGTTTTATAATGATTTGATATTGGTGATCTGTTTTCCATATGTTAAGTGACTTCTAAAAATGTTAAAATTTTTTTGCCTTATAGATCTAAATCTTTCTGAACACTTTGCTGATAAAGAGAATTTCTCTCCCCCATGCAAGCAGATATGTCTGTGAATAACAGCATATTGCTGCAGTAGTCTGGGCAGTATTCTTGAAACACCTTTAGCAAGCAGTATTAGCAATCAAATTCTTCTGTTATTTCTTGCTATAATATGCCTCTGCTAGGTGGATGCTTGCCTGACTTCTGATCTTTGAGAGCTCTTCTAAAACTGTCATATTAATATTAAAGTATCTTAACAAAAAAACTTATGTATTAATTTTGCATTATTTTACAAACGGTGAGTACAATTCTTGTAATGAATCAGTATGTCTGTGCAAGTCAATTGAATACTGCCTGAACTATGTGACAGACTTAACTATAAATAAGATGTCCTTTGTTAGCAGTTTTGCCATTTACCTGTTACATGACCTTTGGTGGAAATCTGAACTTTCTTCTGCAGCTGCCATTACCTGTCCTTAAAATTTAGGAAAAGACTGTCTTTTTTTATGTATTGATGCACAACCTTGCATAATGAGGACTTAATCAAAATGAGATCTCTAGCTATTAAAAAGAATCAGTCTGTGATACCTCATAAGTGAACAAGTTCCAGAGACTCAGGTAGATCCAGTTTGTAATTTTGTCTAGTGCAATGGCTAACCTATTGTATTCTATTTTAATATTAATAAAATAATATAAACAGAGTAATATTGATTCTTTCCTACTAGAAACTAAGTTGATGGCTGAATCTGAAGCAGTTATAACAGTGTTAGCTAGGATCACAGCTTAAATAGGACTTTCATAATGATTCAGTATTTCATTTGACAAGATTGACGCATTCAAGGTCCTGTCTAGTAAACTTGTTACTTAGCCAAACATATGAAGATTTTTCTAAAGGTTATTTATATTCTGAGTGTTATTTTACACAGTCATTATAAGAAATCTGCATATTTTGTATAAAAATGGCGGAGAACAGAATAGTTACCTCCCAACAGGAATTGAGAGAAATTTCCTACAGATCACTGTGCAAAGAACGAAATTTGAAATCAGCTTTGCAGGAAGTAAAAAAAAAAATCTTCATTCCCACCCCCTTTTAATAATCTTGTTTTTTAAACTTTAGGTGATTTTAATTTTTACTAATAATATCAGAAACAAATGCAGGATCTCTACATGTTGCAAAAAAGCTGCGGTAGGTTGTTATGACAACTGGAAGTTTCTTTGTGTAATGCTTTGGAAGATGTGATCATTTTGGGGTCAAAGCAGACAACATGCAACAGTTCTAGTACTGAAGTGTGAAAAGTTTTTATATATCTACAATTATGATTTCAATGCACTAACAATAAGATTTTCTGCAAATTACCTCAATTTGAAAAACTATAAACAAGTCTAAAGGTTTTACCCATAATGAGATTTGTAAGAAGACTTTAAGCTATTAACTAAAAAGTAAATTGTGCTTTTCAACAAAATATTGGGGTATATTTTACTTCTGTTAAACATTGGGTCCAGCAACTTTGGAGTTATTGGATAGACTCCAGAATTTTGGATCAGGAATTACACTGTTTTCTGTATTGTTCTTATTGCAACAAAGGATGAGTCTTTCCATTACAATGCAGTGTATTTCCTGTAAGCTAGTTCTCAGTCAGCCGTTACATTGCCCAGAAATACTGTCTATGCACCAGAGCCAAACCTGCTGGAGTTAGTAGCAATTGCAATTGCTGATCAAGCTCTGTTCTGATATCAATATTTCTATAGAAGACTAGAAGATTATAGAAGATGATAACTTTTCAGATGTTCAGGCTGTATGGGATACAAAGTCTTCACAAACCGGGGAATTAGATATCTACTAGGTGGTGTAGGTAAGAAGGAATTCCAACAAAATGACAAGTTATTCTGGAAATATCTATTATATATCTATTTTTAACTTTCTCTAAACCGCATCTTTTTACCTTCAGAATATTTATGCATATGGCTAGCTAAGCTTTCTGGTCATTTGGTTCTCCAGGCTGCCCCTGATGAAACCTTTTTCAAACGTGTTCACGGAGGGAATTCTCATCTCCCACCTCTTGGACAGGAAGTGCTGACTAATGCCTCCACATGCTACCTCCTCTGGGCTGTGTGTGGCTTCCTTCTCCAACATGCCAACGCTATATTCAGTTACCATGCCCAATTTTTATTTCTTTTACTATATTTATAAAAAACACAATATACTAACAAAGGACAAACAATAAAGAGGAAAACTGCCAATAGATATGTACGAAGAAGAATGCAACATAACTGAGCAAGCTCCCATGGATAGCTATCTAGTTTCCAGAGCCTAGCAACTTTTTTTGACAAAGTCTTTTAAGAAACAGCATTTCCTCATATTTTTCAATAGCTCCCAGGTCTGTAGATTCTCACTGTATACAGCCCTGAGTAAATGAGATATGGTATTTTCAGAAATAAGTAAGATTAGTCATTAATTTTCAGTGTGATTGAAGGGCTGCTGCATTTATCAATCTACAGGACATACTGAGAACTTTGGAATGACTAGGTAAGTGAGAATGCAGCTTTATTGGGAGTCAGATATACCCATTCGTTCCTAAGTTCTCTGTGTGCCCTACAGATGTATAAGTCCATCAGGTACACTGTCTACTCTCAAAATAGCTACATTGCAGCTCTTTCAGTGACTATTTTCATTCAGATATGCTCTTTCCTCCTATCTCTTTGAATAAAATTGTTATTAAACCTCATACACTACTTTTTGTACTTAATGAAGTTTATTCTGGAGCATTTTACTGGACCTTTCTACTTTATAATTAAATTTATCCCTTTATATTATTCAGATGTTCCTCTCTGACTAGGTTTGTTTTAGAAAAGGGTTTATTTTTTTCTTCTCTAATGGCTGCCAAATACTGATTTGCTTTTAATATAAGGTTGTCTAGCCTAATTTCTTCAGTAAGACAGTGTTGGCTTAAAATGGTCTCAGTATGATTTCATTTAGCACTTCTCCAGAAAGTGTCTCATTCCCAAATTATGCATATGGCTAGCATAATTCCTATGGTACTATTCCTATGGTACTAGGTGTCACACAGCAAAAATTCCATATCACTAAAAATTATGTTGCCATCTTTTTTTTTTTTTAAGAGCAAATCTTTCGTAATGGACAAGTGACACAGCAGTTATTGCCTCTAGTCATTTTACCTCCCTAGAGTCCCCTTGAAATTCTTGCACTCCTAAGTAAAATTCCAGTGGACATTTACTCTAATTCTATAGGATGCAATTTTAATATTCAAGGGGTCAAGCTTTCTTCAGGACCAGAAGAATAAAAGTTCAGTTCCTTTTTTTTAATGGGTGGCTGTAAACTTGAACCAGTTAAAATTTTAAAATTAATTTTTTCTTTCTCTAAAAGTTGTTGGTAGCTCTGTATCATTGGCTGTAATGACAAACAGAAAATTGTACCACAGCGGCCAGCATTAAATCAGTCTTGATTCTTAAAACTTATTTAGTAATTAATTTGTTTGCATTTGGAAGACTCACAAAAAATTTGTTTATATACTTAAATCCAAATTCATGAAAGCTGATTGGCTTTCTCTATAACAGTAACTTCCATGTGGGAAGGTGAGAGAATTAGGATTTTTTTCCCAGTTTTTTTTTCCCCTAGCTTTTTTCAGGTTTGCAGTGATTAACATTAGGCTCCCTGAATTGACCTAGTGTAGCTGTCAAAAGAATAGGATTGCATAACTGCTGTGGAACTGACTATATGCAATATGTCAAAATATACTTGAAGATCCATTTTTGAAGGAGCTTTACCCCCGTGACTCTTCCCCCAGGCATTCATTGATGTGCTGAGAGAATCCCGTTCAAGTATAAATCATAGCAGGGAACAGAAATCTAAGTCTGATTTTTCCACGCAGCCTTAGTTATGTTGATGTTAGGCCAGATTACAGATCTTAAAGAAGTAGAAAACTTCACTGATGTATTTACCAACTGTATGGTGTGCTAGACACTTGACTGTACAATTCAGTATCTCTAAACTGATAACCACTTGCATTGCTGAAATATATAATAATTTTGATCAGGAGGAAAATTTCAGGGATGAATTAAAGTATTCTCATCTTCCTGAATGTATTTCATAAGTATTGACAGCGCTGATATTAAAACTAGTTTCAATAGCTTATGAATTAAGTGCTATTGGTGAAGTATTTGCCTCTTCCCAAGAACAGCAATAAAACTGATAGTTTTCAGTGGCATGAAATGGACTGGAAAAGATACAATGGACTGGAAAAGATACTCTAGTGTTTCACAGAACACTAGAGCTTCTGTGCAGGAATCTGCATGGTGGACTTTACCTTCAGCCTTGAATCTAAATCTAAAGATCTAAAGGATCTAAATCCCTTCTATTAATCTACCTCTCCAACATGCTAAGGCAAATATTTGTCTCTCACAACTGCAGAGTGACCAAACATAATGTTTCAAATTGCTGTGCCATCTTCTTTTCACACAGATGCAAGTCTGATTCATTTAATTTATAGCTGCATGCTAGATGAAGCTGTGCTAAGCCTGTAAGGAGTAGTGTTGAGCATTAGAAGGAGAGATGGTTTTTAGCATTGATCCTGAACCTCAAAATGGAGTCACTGTTCTCTGACAAATGCTACAGCTGCAGCGAGACTAGATCCATCCCAGTTTAACATGTAAACTATAGTTTAAAAATTGAATTAAAATTTAGAAAGAGAAAAATGTAGGCTTGAAATTTTTTAATAAACTGATTTTTAAATTATTATTATGGCAATACAGGAGAGGACACCTTCCATTACTTTGTAAGCAGCCAAGTAAGTATCAGTTGTATACCATTAGCTGTTTATCACCTAGCAGTAGAAAAGTGGACTGTGGACACATTTTGTTGAGTATATTTTGCTTAAAGAAATGTACCAGGCATGTGCAGTATAAGATGATAGGACATCTGATAGCCCTTAATTCCTATGGGACTTTTTCCCTTTCTATTGCCCATGAAAGGGGATTTTTCCCTTTCTGTCACCCATGAAGACAAATTTTACCCTTGCTGAGAAGAGCCAGAGAAGCTGCAGACTATGATCTTTTTTCAGGGGTGTTTACCGACTTTTACTTATCCACATTTCAGACAGTGGAGTGCTTTGAAGAGAGGAATACAAAATAATATGGTGCTGATCTACAATACAGAGAACAGATTTGTGGTCTAGCTAGGCTGAGCTTCGGAGCAGATGCGCTATGCCATTTTCTCATTGTTGGCACTTCCTTAGCACTAAAAGCTTGCGGTATCACCTGTCTGAGAGATTATTGTTCTCGGCCAAGAGAGATGGAGTTTCCCAGCTAACTGGAAATGACAGCATCTGTGAGTAACATGTTCTTTGTCAGATTAACATTTAGTGACCAACTGCAGCTGTGTACCTTGATTGTGACTGACTCCTCAAAATGCTTTCTGTCCTCTACCATTATTGTCTTTCTCTTGCTTGGGTTCTGCTTTAGTGACCTGCTGTATGAGCTGTTTTTCACGCACTATGCCTTTTTTGTAGCCAGCCTGTAGGCTTGGGTAGAGTTGTTTGTTACCTGCATTACACTAGCATTTGAGTCTGTGTCTCCCGTTTACTCTGTAGTTGCATGGTGAAAAGAGCCAGCAACATAACTGATTCTTCTGAGAATATGCAGGTGAGGAGTTTCAGTTTCTTTCTTTGCTCCTTAAGCATGTGTTTTTAGGAGAGCATCAAATCCTTTTAGTCTGTTCTCAAACCTGTTCTTCTTTGAGGCAGGATAACAGTGTCATGTAGCTGTCTAAATTATTTATACTTTTTTTCCTCATTTTACTCTCCTTTTTCTCTCTTCCTCTTTTTCAGATGCTATGTCTTTTTTCTTTATTATTTGGCAAAATAAAGGAGGAAAATCGTAAGAAAATTTTAAAGAGTAGAGAGGAAAAGTTAATGGAAGACTAGAAGTAGTTTTTCACAGCAAATCAGAATGGGAATACAAGTAAATTTCCTTTTTCCACAGGTGGAATGAAAATAATCTCTTCCTAGTTTGATGACAGATGAGTTAATACTTGAACTACACTCTATATGGCCTTGCTGTCCCTAAAGCCGTACCATTCTCCTGGTGAATTCAGCCTACCCAAAGTCCATCCTGGTGATGCTTCCAGGAGTTATTGTAGAGATCTTTCAGTACAGCATCATTTTCTTGTCATCTTTTTTACATCTGCAGGAATATGTAAGTCTGCTAATTAAATCTTAAACATAGAAGAAAGTTTAATGCTGGGAGGGAAATGCATAAACCATGAAGGAATAAGATGTTGCTATGATACTCTTTTTTTTCTTCCCTGTCCTGTGAGCCCATTCAAATTAGTGAACTGTGGTATACTGAACTGTTTATTGCAAAACCTCACAGTTCTTTGTGCTCAATCAGATCAGTGAGGAGCTTTGACTTTCATAAATACAGATGGCCTGCAGTAGGTTTGTGGAATGTCATTAGGATCAGCCTTTTGGAGGATTAGGCAATCACAAAGGATAATGAATGAATGAGCTTTTTGGTCTAGGCAATGCCATCTCCTTGATTCTGAAGCTGCCATTCCCCAGGGGAGGCCTCACGAACTCAATCCTCTTTCCCCTCCTAGTCAATCTCTATTAAATAAAGTCACCAACAATTGCATCCTCATGTAGCTGAGTAGTAACAGCCATAGAAAGGCTCAAAGGATCAAAGTTTGTTAGTGGTGTTAATTCCCAGTGATGTCTCCTTTAGTCTTGTGGGGAAGGTACTATGCTTGCTGGCCCTATTATAACTATCCGTCTTTTTCTTGAGATTTTGTGCTAGCTTTGGGAAGGGCTGTGAGATGTCAAGCTAGAACTTTCCTTTGTTGGCTTCTAACTTATTAGGCTGTACAGAGCTGGTCCTAGGAAGCTTCATGTTGCCTGCAAAGGAGGTCTGTGTTATTATTCACCATAACTGTTACACAGTAATTTTGTTCTCTCTGGCCTCTTTCTTTGTCTCTCTGTATGCATAATCTGCCAAAGACTACCTGTTTCTATTCAGTAAATAAGGAAATGGTTGTTCCAGTTCCATGCTTCAATATGCCCTGGAAAAGTTTCCTTTAAAAAAAGCTTGCCTGCTTATAAATGAGTTGGCTTGGCAGTATGTTTTTGAATGTGTTGTTGTTGTTAATTTGAAAATAACTGGGAGAAATAAATGGTAATTTCTTGCCTGATGGTGTTGCAAGGTTTGGGAGGATGTATATCTTGAATGGGAGGAAAATATTTGATTACCTTGCTGTGGAAGTTAATTGAGCAATTTAAACTTATACAGCAAATTTTTCCCTACATAAAAGATAATTATAAATTATATTGTTTGGAGGTATAGGACATTTCTGTGTTAATATCAGGATATCAGTAGCAGAGCTGTAGTGTTTCAGATGCAGTTATGATACGTTTTTGCCAAGCGCTGCACTCTTGTTTGTTTGCAGTCGGAGTTGCATGTCGTATGAACTGGTGATAAGCAGCTAGGACTAAATGAAAAAAAATGTTTACCTACAAGTGAATATGTGCATGTTTGCACATCAGCTGTAAAAGGAGACCTTTGGGTTCCCTGTCCCTAACTCCTTTCTGCTACAGCTGTTGCAATTTAAAAATGAAGCAAAAGAATGTTTTTTTTTTTCCCTGTAACTCCTGTAGACCCACCCCATTTCATTAGATTAAAGAAATATGTTCATGAGAGCTGTTGAAATACTGCTGTAGAAAGCGTGCTACAGTATGTGCTATTTGTATTGGTTAATGACATGCATTTATGATGTTTCTCATACAAACAATTATTTCGTCTATACTCTTTTTAAGTTTAATGATGATTGACCAATACTTTATATACTTATACAAAGTCATCCATCATGAATATTTTCCTTCAGCATTTAATACAAACCTAAAGTAGCTTTAATGTGTACATATTAGCTTTATTAAAATTATTAATGCCACCACATGACTTTTCCTCTCTTGAAGAGAGAAATAATTGTACTAATTTCATACTTAATGGCCAGTAGTGTGTTCAGGATGCATATTCCAGTTATGATGAGATCAAATAGGCATATTCCATGATGTACATTATGCAAATAAAAGATACATAAATCATTTTTAAAAAACCCTATTATGATAGTCAATTATAAATTATTCCATTAGCTTCTAGCACTGCAGCTACGGGAAGCTTCATCCATATAATTTGCCATCTTGTACCTTAATGTATTAAATATTTCCTTTTTAAGACAGTAATGTCTGCCAAATGAAACAACAGAGCATGTTAATTCATGTTCAAAGCAAGCAATTCAGGTGTCATGTTGCAGCACTACTAATTTAATGCTAAAGACTTCTTTGCTACCTGTTATACATTTTAAATGAAAAAAACAGACATGCTGCTAAGAGAAAACATTACTTACTTGAGATGGATTCTGCAAGCTCTATTCTGCTAGTCCACAGACTGAAATGATGGAGCCAGATTTAGAAGTAGCTTATTAGGTGCATGCTGCTTCAACAGTTACAGCTTTTTTTTTTTTTTTTAAACTGAAAGACAGGATCGTTTTCTTTTAATGAAGCCAGCAGAGAATGATATGCTGTCTGTGTTGCCATGAGAGCGTAAACTTGCATAGCAAGTCAAGCAATTGCTAAACAACTTATCAAGGGTCATTTTCTATCCCCCTGCCAGTGCTTTTCTGTGTAGTTACAAACTTTAGCTGCATCAAGGAAGGTCGTGGTATGTCACAAATGTAGGAAATTACTAGTTAGTCATGTACACTCCAGATCAAAAGTGATTGAGTCAGTACTGTTTGTGAATATAAGTAGATAACCGGGTAGAGCCAAATCCTTCAACAGAAACACCCACTAAATTCCCCAAAGAGGTGGCAAGGCTCTGATTACAGTTGTAGTGCAGTACCTGTGACTCTCCATGGCTCGGGTGTTACTTCTAGAACTCCAGCCCTGAGAAAAGAGTGTAGGAACTGCCCCAGAATGATCACATAGATGCGAAAAAACTAAGTATCTTGTTTCTCCTCCTTTGATATTCTGGGAGCAGAATTTAAACTATCACTATATTTTTGTGTGTATGCAAACCATTGCAACTACAGGGACATGTAAATGTGGTTATAGTTATCCAGATATACTTGATGTTATATATCAAACCATGCACACCTTTGGAGTTTTGATGATGTTACCATTTACAGTATTTGGCTGTTTTCATTCAAATTTTGCCCGCACAGATCCTAACACAAATATGTACACGGTGGTCCCGTATTGAATTATAGTTGCAATATTGCCCTGCAGAAAAAAGTATTGTTTAAATTTAGCCCTGCATTTGGAAACTATGCTTAAAAATACAATCTTGAATACTGACATCCTTTTTACTGTAAAAGGTCTTTTGCCCAAAGATGTTTTAGAATAGGGAAGACTGGAATTTGAGAATTGGAAATTGGATTTTGCATTTTGGAAACTGGAAGTTGCTCTGAGGAAATTGCTCTGGTTTTGGCTTATCTGTCCAAAGCACTGTGCCTTTTGTCTCTAATGCTGTAAAGACAGAGAGATGAACTGTGTTATCACCCATGCTCTGCATCATTAGCTTGCCAGGCTGAGGTGGGGAGATGGCCAGTGATTAGCCACATCTCCATGCCTTAACTTGTTTTTTTTTAGGAAAAAAAGGAGGGGGGGGGGGAGGAGGATGTGAAGGATACCATTGCTTTCTTTAAGATGCTGCACTGCTGCTGTTGAGTTCCTCCAGGCATCCCAGATGGAGCAGGTAAGCTCAGGAACTTTCCGTTAGAGTTGATCCTCATCAGCTGTCAGGAGATTTGGGCTTACTGCTTCCACTGATTTTTGGACCCTGAGTAACATGCAAAACTTGGCTCTTCAAGGAAGTGGTGTCCTGCCTCCCTGAGAGACAGATCTGCCCAGCATCCCAGGGGAAACTCTGAACAGCAGCACCTGCCTCTCACCAGAAAAATCGACCTAGCCTGTTGAAAGGCAATGATTTCTGCCTCTGGGCTGCCACTGGGTTCAAAACTCAGCAGAAGCTGCTGAAATCCAGCATTTGTTGCTTCTCAGAGCTGCGAGATACTGATGTGGAGCAGAGGTTTCTAGTTTGCCCCTCCTGATGGCTTCGGTAGTAGAATAATTCCTTAACCACAGGACCTTGTAACCACATTCCTGCTTTTGTTCCCATTTACTTTTGGGATGGTTGGCATGGAAAATATTTGACTGCTCTCTGGTCTCAGCTTTGTTCCAGGCATTTGTAACTCAGTTCAGCAAGGCCACAGCATATTTTTGTAACTAATGTTTCCATAAGACCTACTGATGGGCATATTCTTCCCCTCAGGCCCCATTATGCCTTGAAAGCAGGTTGGTGAGATACAAGTACAAAAGAAACGGACAGACATTATATACTAGCACCTCCAAGGCATGTGTGGGGAAGAGGGGAAGAACATTGTATTTCTGATGAGAAACGCCTTTTTTTTTTTTCCCCCATGAGTTGACGTGGAGGAGAGGAAACGACTTCATTCGTAGCTGCTGCTTTAGCCACCACTATAATTAAAGTTGGAAGTGCAAAGGAACAAAATGTCGCCTGGCCCTGTGTGCTCCCCGCCTTTACTTTGGCTTTTCCTGATGTAAACGCTTTTTTTCAGGCCTCAGTGGTCCATTCCAAACTGTCCAGATGAAATTCTAGTTCCAATTCCCAAGTGAAAGTAAGGCAAGGCAGATAAACTCCTTTGTGAACAAAGCTTCTGTCATAAAGTAGAAATAAACTCTCTTTCCTTCTACCTTCTTTTCCATTTCTGTATCTTCTTGGCTTGGCTTTCTTTTTGCACACTATGCAGTGCTGTACCCGACAAGCCTCTTCTCACTCCCTGCCCCTCCTTGAGCACAGCTTTCTCCTGAATTCATAATCCTATTGTGAATTCCTGTACAGGAAACATGAAGCATTTCACAATGAATGGCTGGCACAGCCACTGAGCTTGGGGAAAGATACAGAATTTATGATCACTAGCCTGGCTGAGAAAACAGTAATATGATTGATTCTAAGTATATCTTGCAGAACACTGCTATCTAACCACTCATTCTTTCCCATTTCTATCTCCACCTCCCTCTTCTCTCAGTTAAATAATTTCTAACAATAACCTCAGCAGCAGTAAGAAAAGGAAATATAGTCAAGGCTCAACTTTGAATTTCAGCAGTAATGTGACTGGAATCTTTAGTCTTGCCCATTTATAGGATTTGAACTGGATATTTTAAACCTTATTCAAATGGAGGGGAGCAGGTCTTAGAAGGGTGAGAGCATGGCTGTAATGAAGCAGTGCATTTATAAAAGCCAGCGCTGCAAAAGGTAAAAGCAAAGGTCTAGAGCAAGACTGATACCATTGTTCAGTTAGTCATTGATTATGTAACTTAATTTGTTGGTAACTTAATGAGGATATCATGCAATTTTTATTACACCAAACAGAAGAAGGAATTAAATCCTCAGGTACATTCCAGCTCAACTTGCTATCACTAGTGAATAACAGTGATTGCCACAGAAATACTGCTGGGTAGTTTTAAGTGCTGGCTAAATGTCCTCACTTCTCTGTGAAGTAAGAGTTCATCTCCATATGATCCCAGGTAACATATGTAAAAGCCGTCGTCATATTTGAAAGAGAGTAGAACCTTTGGAAAGTTTAGTACTTATTAGTACTACCTTCTTTCAGTGTCATTTTTAAAATCCGTGTCATAAAGGCTCTCTTGAGCTCAAACCTGGGTATAAAATATAGCCAAAGGTTAGAAGTTAGAAAACTATCCAGTGCTAAATAAAGCATCACTTTTTAACAAGGTGCATAATTATCCATCAGACAAACTGCTAGTGTGTGTGATAAATTCTCTAGCATTTGGAAATTTTACTAAATTTGTAAGTGTATATGCACACATACATACATATATTGATGTAAATACATATGTACATATTTTGATTTGCAATGTTATTTAGGCTTCCATAGGAAAATATGAAAAGCTTCTTTTTTTCATTTACTTGCTTCAAACGGAATTATTGCTAAGAGTAAGGTCACAGTAACAGTACTGAGAGTTTGCCTGCATGGTGGAAAAGAAGCTATTTTGCGGTGTCTCGGCACTTTATTTGCTTGCCTTTATCTGCTTTACAGAGCTTGAAAATGTGTCTTTTTTTTAACCTTTCTTTGCCGTGCCATGGAAAAAAATGTTATGAGCAGAGTAAAAAGAAATGGCTACTTGTGTTTAAATACAGGAGCTTTTCATTGCAGGAAATAATGGACCAAATGACCAGCCATTATACTGAATTTAATGTCTTTATTTGTTCTTACTCATCTTCCTTTCACGGAGTGATATAAGCTGGGAATGTGGAGGAGGGAGCTTACTCAGCCCCTTGTGTATGGGGAGTATTTTATGCTGCTCAACCACAATATGACTGAAGGGGCTTGATAATGACTTCCAAAATCTTTCCCTGACAGTCACATAAAAGTTATGCAAAACTTCATAGCCCTCAGTGTTTAATGGGGGGAGAGAAAGGAAGGCAGGCAGTGAAGTTCCTTCACAAACTTAAGACCTACAAAGGAGAAACTGGCAGGGTGCTAGGCAGTCGGCCTGCGGGTTGGGATCTGGATCAGGCTCGGTGAAGGCAGCCGGGGTGAGATTCAGGGCCATGGGGATGGGGTTGGAGATGAAGATGGGCTGAGCAGTTGGCCCACAAGTCCAGTTCAGGGCTGGGGGCCAGATCAACACGGGGGCTGGAGCCTGGTGGGGGACAAATGCTTGACCCTCAGCTGCAAATAGCTCCCACAGGACGGGGGGCTGGCTGCGACCACCCCCTAGTGCTCTCCCCACGGCACCAGCAGGAAGGGGACTGCCCTCAGCTGTGCTGTCTCTAAGCTGTCCCTGAGCCACAGCAACCAAACCTCTTGGAGCAGGGATGCTCCCGCAGCCCTGGCAGAAACTATTTTTCTCCTTTGCGCTTTTGTTATGTAGTGCAAGGTTTCATGTTGCATTTGTATGTGGAAAATCTTTTGAGTTTGCCGTAAACTTTGAGAAAATGCATTCCACTGTGTGCCATCCCAGTTAAGGCCATTAAAGAGGGAACTGTGGTTTGGAAGGACAAGAAGTTGTGAATGAGAAATTACTGGACGGGCGCTGGCAGAATTGCTGTGTGTTCAGCCTGTAGTACCTGTGTAGGTCTCTGGGATGGCCATGGAGAAAGCCATATCTTCCTGTGCAGAGCAGCAGAGATGACTGGACTGGCTGGTTAGGAGCAGACACATGAGGCAGGTTTAGTCTTGCAAATAGTTTACATTGGTGCATCAGGACAAACATTAAGACATCCCTTAAAAATTGAAGATGGGGCTTAAGCTATTTGCTGAAATTGACCTCAGTCCATGAATAACCTCAGCTGTTCTGAAATTGTGTTTTTAAACAAAAAATAAAAAATAAAAACGTCCAGCTTGTCTCCTGGAGACCTAACTTGTACCTTGACTGGGGGATTATTCTGTCTTTCTAAGTCCTCTGGGATTGTTCAGCAAAATAAATGCGTCTCAACTGACTGCAGTGCTCATCGCCCTGTCAAGTGTAATCAAATATGGGGAGAGGACAGGGGAGATAACCTTGAGAGAGGGGGTGTGCTGCGAATTGCAGGCAATATATAGCAAGCTCCCATTCACATGTGCACTAATCTTTTCTCCCACCATATTTGTCATTCTCCACGCATAACCTGCTATCTGCACATCAGTCACGCTCAACTTTCAGCAGCCTGGCTATGGCACACCTACACACAAATTCCCACAGTCTTCATTCACTTCACATTTATATCAGCATCCAAACACCCCTATGGAAACTAGAGTACACAGAAAATGAATGCTATTAATGAATGTAGTTTTGAGGAGACCTCTGCTTTACTTAACCTACTGGGTCATTCTGGACCCCAGTAGGTTAAGTCTGTATTCTGGTAAATCTTGTCTTTTTCATTAAGAAAATGCCCATACGCGATGACTTTTGAAGACATAGGCTTTCTTTGAATAAAAGAAACACACAGCAATTCAATGGTGTCAAGCTCAGAGCATTATTAAAATTGGGGAATATCACGCTACCCTGTTGGAGCTATTGACTCCAATATAGCTTGGAGCAAAAAGTACTTAACCTTGGGTCAGCAGCGCTAAGAACATGACCTGTTAGCAATCTCTCCCTTCAAATTTCAGATGTATTTGGTTAACTCTGGAAATAAAACTACTTAAACTGGAATTCTTTTAGAGTTTCTGAACTATTTTTGTACCCTATTCTCTTTGTCTGTTGCTTTGAATCTTTATGGATTTTCAGCAAGATAGTATTCTTTATACCATCTGTAACTAGCCTTTTTGCAATATGTTGCCAATGCTGCTTCTTTGTTTATTTCTCCTAAAACGGCTTCAAGAAGATGTAAGGAAGGCAAAATAGAAAATCAGACTCCAGATGCCAAATTGATCTGCAGAAAGGCATATGTCTGTTAAGCTCTATTTAGCCAGCTTCTTGCTAAGTATATTTGTTGTGCATTGTTAAATTTGGCTTACTTGAAAATGAGTCTCTTTTCAGACCCTTCAAGGTAGAAAAGGAGCATTTAGAGCCATATATCATGGTCTCTAATGTGAGAAAACAGGCCTTCAAATCTATAAACATCTGTCTTGTTTCTAAAGAGAGAGAATATGTGCTACTTTCTAGAACTGCTTTTTTACCATGTTAATAATTAGTCTTTCCTAATCTTTAGAGAAAGAAGAAAGAGAAAGGACAGAGTATAGGGTATTATTGTGAGTTACAGATAGGAAAGACTACTTGTTTTTTAGACATAGCATTATCATTTCCTGGTATCAAGAAGCTGATAAGCAGCTACTTCCAATGTAACATCTGATTGCTTGAATGACTGAGGAAATATTGATTTAGGAAGTTCAAGGTGAGTGTTTCACCAAGGGCATAATGACTTGGTGATTATTTCAGAGCCTTCTTTTGAATAACCTATTTTCCAATGCATAGAAGGGAATACAAAGAACAAAAATTATTGTAGGGACTCTAACTATAGTATCCCCATTTAACCCTAACCTTATCCAGATCCCAAAAGGAGAAATAGCTTAGAGACTTAAAGTATTTCAGCTGAGTGGATTTATTCATTCTTTTAATTGCTCCCTAGAGTAAATGACATAGATGCTAGCCTGCTTGCTGATATGCTGGAGATAGCTCAGTCCAGCTTGATAACAATGGCTATCTAAATAATCATCTGTAGTAGCAAATATTGCTAGAAATACAGAAAACACAGCAAATTTTATGGAGATTCCAGCAAATACTCCATCTTTTTTGCTCCCCTCCTCAATGCCTAATGCCATTGCTGATATTCAGAGGAGTGGACAGTTGTTCCTGCATATGTTTCTGTCCAAAGAAATGGACAGAAACATTTTCCACAGAGAGTGGAAGTTCTACCCGAAGCATCACCATCAATCTAATTTTATCCATCATTATAATAGGTTGATACAGTTCTGCCAGTAACTACACAGAATGATGCAGGTGTAGTATATATTGTGGAAGGGAGAGGGAACCTGTGCATACCTGGAGCTAAATGATTTGGGAATTCTTTGCTAAGCGCAGTGCTCAGTTTCAGCTTACTTGAAGAGGGTCATATTTATCCTCCTTGTTAGATTTATATATGGAATCATCCATGCTTCTTTTTCTGCAAGGCCAAAAAGATATCAGATCTTTTCAAGTTTTGGAGAAGTAAACAATAAGGTATCCTGAAGGAAAGCTTTCGACACCTCCTCAGGGAATGTTGTTTGCTTTTTTGTTTTCAGTATGTTCAGTCCCTGCAACCTGCTTGTGTTAATGATTTTTTCCTAAATGAAAAACTTCACATGGAGTTCTGGGTTGCTCTTCAGTCAGTTGTTTCTTCTAAGCTGTTGCTTGATAAAAGTAATTGAAATTGCATTTTTCTATAAAATGAAGTTAGCCTTAATGGCTAAATTGACCATTTGGTGCACTAAAGCCCTTGGAATGAAAATTGATACTCACGTAAAGGCACTGTGGTGGAAGGAGAGGAAGGGGAAGGTTTACTGATCCTTTATTTCAAGTAAATGTCCCTATTACTGTATTCATTAGCTCCTATGTGCTATTGACAGTTGGAGAAGTTACACAGGGAAAGTAGTCGTCCTCTTGAAGAACAATGTGTACACTGACTGTCATGCCAACAGGACTGTTGTTTTTCATTGTCTCACTGTCAAGCCTCTGCAAATGAAAACTGTCTTGAAGATCCTCATAGTAGTGATTTGAGCTGTGAATCAGTGTATTCCGTGCAATATTGTTAGCTTTTTTCACCACTGTTTCTCTGGAGACTCTGCTATTGTAGAGTAAGATTGTGCTTGATGAATTCAAGCCTATTACACTGGTCTTGAGGCTCTTTTGGGATAAGTTTGTGGCTGCATGTTGGCTTGAGAAGAAAATTAGGTTCTACCTAATTGTGACCACCCCACAAAGTGGGGATCCTCCAGGGGTTCTTTCCATCATTCCTGTTCATCAGTGGCTGTGAGATCTCTAGAAGGCTGTCATCTCTATAGGCGGAGATTCTCTTATCCAGCAATTGCAGTGCAAATGGTTTTGTTCTCCCTGCAACTTGCCAAGAATTTTGCCAAGGATTATTAAATCTAAGGTCTGAAGTTGCTACCAGCTACCCAGTGACCTTGCTGTTTGGAGATGTGCCAAAAGAAGCATGGTCAGCCTTGAAAATTGAAAATTCTATTTCAGTGCAAGCATCATTAACATATTGCTAAATAGGCAGGCATAGTTCTCCTTTTCCACCTGGTGTGATGACATTTGCAGGATGATAGAAGTGTGGGCAATTTTATTTGATAAAAATGTATCTTCTGTCTCTCCTTCAGGGACTGATGGATGATTTCTGTGAACAAAGAATACCGGACTTACTCACCTGGCAAATGGCAACAGCACATGATCACTATCCTTAAGGTAATTCTTGTGGGAAAAGGAATTTTTCAACTGTTTCTACTACCTATCATGTAAAAGAGCCCAATCTCTTCATCTCTTAGCGTTATAAAATGCACCATTGTCTAAATACCTAACAATTTCTTTAAAAGTCAGATCATGGAATCTTGTGATTCTTGGATTTCATTTATAAAAACAGAAAGCTGTGCTTCAGGAAAACCTGCCAAGGGTTGCACCTGAAAGATGCAGATATGAGAAACCCCAAGACAAATCAAAAATTTATTTTAAATTGTAATTAATTTGTGTTGTACCTGACTCATAAAACTACAGTCATTTGTCAACATCAGAATTTGCAGTTAAAAGATGTTCCAGCACACCAGGTAAATGGCGTGGTGGCAACTGCTCAAAGACATGATCTGACTCCAGATGGACCTAGTGTGCGGGAAATGCTGATCTAGACTAACTCCATTCCTTCCTGGACATATTTGTTTCTATTGAGGAAAAATAATAGTATATGCTGCAGTAATGATTAAACTCCAGAACACAAGTTCTAGGTGATCCCTTATAAGTGCATGCATAAGGAAGAGATACTAGGGTTTTTAATAACTTTGCGGCAGAGAGGAATCTCAAAAAGCTCGTGTGATATCAGCACATTACCATTTGGATAGAGATAAGGTTTGAGTTTTTAATCCTCCCAAAAAATCAAGGAACTTCAGAATTTTAGCCTGAACTTGTGATTGAACTGGCAGACATCCCATTTAGTAATCTTAGATAAGAACATTCCGGAATAGCATTGACAGCTTACCAGAAGTCTGCCACATAGTGTGCTGTTTCAGTCTTCCACATGGAATTTAGAAAAGCTGCCCTTTGCGCAATATTCTATATTTCATGTCTTAACTCCAAAGAATTACTTTGGTACTGCTATCATCCTCAATGAATTTCCCTGAAGAAATATATTGTTTAAAGAGGCTTTCCTCTGCTAAAAAATCTTTTCTTTTCTGGCAGCTAGTAAGACCATTTCTTGCTTCTATGCTGTCAAGGGGATTATAATGAGATTGGCTGCATTAAAAGATACAAAACAGAAATTCACGATGTTTGTCAAGAGTATTCTGATATTGATGATGGATTGTAGTGGTAGATAATGGTCCAGCAAAGCAGTTAGTAACTGTCATTATTGCATTATCTGTGTTTTTAGCCGTATGGGATGTTTCCTCTTTCCTCCCCCTGTGAATCAAAAGAATTGTATTTGAGTCTCCTTGTTTATTTCGTTCAACAGAATTGTGAATCAAAATGTTTCTGAGATGAGAAAGTTTGTCCATGGGGAAAGCTGGATTACACTTTGATGTGATAAGCTCTTCCAAGAATTTGAGGGCTAATAAATCCTGCCTGCATTCCTACCTGGATAAATGAATCTTTTATCCTTTGTTAGAAGGTTGGATAAAGCAATATTCTATATAGCATTTACAGGTTATGCATCTTTTGGGTTTTTTTTCTCCTGTAGAATATTTTGTGGTTCTTGAGTTCGAGTAAGAGGGAGAAGGAAGAAACTGGGGGAATGGAAGCGTGACTGGGAAGAAGAGCCATTCCAGCACTCCCAGGAATAGAAAGCGTATTATCTGAGATATAGCATTTCTTGTAGAACACAGTTGCTGGGTGGACAGGAGTATATCAAATCCTAGAATGAACAAAAATGGCTGTCTGTGTAGTCCACTCTTCAAAATCGCAAAATTTGCCTTAACTAATATGGTAGACCACAGGTTATGACAGGTAGTCTAGAAAGTAGGAATTGCTTGGAGAGATGAACATATGTGGAATATAATTTTGTTTTAAAGGAGAAGAAAAGCAAGGAAGGATGGATTCATGAAGCTAATGAAGGAAGAAAATGGGTAATTGCTCGTAAAACCTAGTATACTTATAGTACAGAACTCCTGATATTTTCTGAGCATTTGGCATGAGGTCATTGCTGATCTCAATGTAAATTTAAGTATTTCATATAGTTACATGACATTAGAGGATGATCTTTTTCAGAAGTGCGCTATGTTACTGCCATTAAAAAATCAGTCAGATCCTTGATATTTAAATGTGGTAGCAACCAAGTGTCCAGGTCTGGATTTTTGTGAGGAGCACTCATACACAGAACGAGATGACTGCTGATTCCTCTTTCTGTTGCTACCCTGAGACATACAACAGTCCTGTTCTCAGGGGACAGCTAGTGTCCCCGTTCTAGCAAAGCCTTTGGGCTTGGCCTTCTCAGCCTCCAAGGAGGGATTGCCTGTCTGAGAGCTCCTAAGCCACAGTTACCATCCCAGATCCCACCATCTCCCTCCTTCCTTTGTGTTTCCCATTTGGCCAGTAGTTGGCCAGCAGTGTGCTGTAAAATCTGTTACTATCTTTTCCAGATGTGAACAATCATGCTGTTTGGATACTTGTTCAGAGTGGAGGAACTGAAGAAAAAATTGCTTTGCTGAAAGACTGAAGACTAGCAGATCCATGTTACAGTCCACGAGCCTCCTTATGACAGAGAATCAGCTCTAGCCGGTCCGTGTGGAGCTATTGTAAGATCCAGTTCCTCACAGGAAGCTTTTTGGAAAATTATATACCCCACATGACTGTAATTTCATATCTTATATGAAACCTTGTGCCACATCAAATTAGGCTTCTTTGAAGGAAGGCAAAGTACCTTCCTGTAGCTTACTTTTCTCCGGTTGAAGGTATTCAGATCCTATATCCTTGTAACCACTCATATATCATATGCTAATAACCTTCTGATAACATATAAGGGCTATGTATAAGACACTTTACCAAGTCCATTGCTATGAATAAGGACATGAATTATTTTCCCAAATACAGCATAATATTTTGATATGATTGGATTGTAGTAATAATGCATTTACAGTTACCTGTCTAATGCAGGATAAGTAAGCACAGCACCAACAAAGAGTCAGCATTTGTCAAGAGTACAGAATATCTCATTATTTTATATATACCTCACACTTTTCTGAAAAACCCTTGCTAGATTTTGAGAGCAACTTTCCAGTTATAAAAGCCAAAGTACTATTTATCAGAGCAATATACTGTATTTAATAATGAAATATATGATGTCAGGAAGACAGGTATCTGTTTTACTCTGACCAAGAATCGTTTAAATTAGTCCTCCTGTCAAAGTCCAATCAGGGAAATTTCATTTTGCCTTCATAAGTTAATAAGATTACTTTTGTCTGCTGCTTGGCTAGAATTCAGGGACTTCCCTGAGGTGCCTACAGTCAGTGATGAATGACATGGTCTCTGGGTAAAAGAAGAGGTGTATTTCAGTTTATAAAATGGCATGGATTCTCATTAATTATTTGAATGCCACAATGTCCTCAGCACAGTGCAAATACATACCTTGTTTCAAAGAATGGAGAGCTATTAACTTTAACTGTGAAATGCTTACGTGAGTTAGTAACTGGCTATATGCCATGCTTTTTGCCTTTCAGAGCTGTTCCACCTCTCTGCTTAAGATGGGTTACCCAGTAGATTCCCAGACAAAACATTTTACTGATAGATACACTGCAATATAGCCTGCATTTCTGTTATGAGACAAAATGTGCTGTCCCTCAGGAAGCACTTTTGAGGCCAAGGTTTCTCTCTCTCATGCATTGTTCAGTCACTGTTTTAGCTAGTGAAGCCTCTATTTTGAAATACGTAGTTCACAGAACTAATGATAGAGTCTTTTCTCCCAGATATAGTGACATAGTGTTATATATTACTCTTAGCATAATATAGCTTCCATCACTCACGTATAACCAAAGAAAATCATTCTTTTGAAAATATTTTCATTTCATCTGCCTTTACCGCTTCAGCTCACCAAATTCAGTTCTATACCCTACTGCAGCGATGAGCAAAACTACTCCTGAGGTCAGGTATGCAGATGATACTTTTCCAGGTCAGACTGGCTATGTCTGCTAGTAAATTAATAGGTCTAGCATTGAGGCTAGCTAGTACAAAATAACTTATGTCCTTACTGATGAAATCTCTTGACCTCCAAAACAGGATGGATGTATGCAAATTTCCAACTGGGAATGGTTCTTTGTCCTTATTAATTCCCAGGCTGTGCCCAGGAATTGTTCAGAAAAGTGCTAGTTAGCCTGAGTCAAAGCTGTGCCAGGCTATAACACCATTATAATGGTGTAGACAACTGTGTTTCATTGCCTAGGAATGTTTCTTCATACTGTTATAGTTTATTAACATAGCTTTGATCTACCAGAAAGTCGTTTCTCATAACTGCTTATCAAAAAGCCACAGAAGCTGCATTCTACCACAGAAGCTCCATTCTACCATTCCTATTTCTACTCCACTTTTCAGCTGTCTAAACTGAGCTGAGCTAACAACGTTGGCATTAGCATTGTTTTATTTCATAGAACTATGCTGTTGCACCAATTTTTATTATGTCTGAGTCTTAAATAATCCCTCTTTGTCTCTCCAAGCTCTTTATCTATTGAAGAGTCACAATCAAATTGGGGGCGGGGGGGGGAAGTGGAGGAGGATATTTATTTTTTATTTCATTTGTACCTGGCTGGTTTCACTTAACTTCAATGCACCCTAATGCTTCAACATATTTAATGTTTTGCTGAGTTCCATGCAGAAAGTCCAGCATGGGTATCTTCTCTCACCTTACCAGCATTCATCAATTCTATGATGCTGACTTCCCAGAATAACACTGATTTCCTCTTTCATGCTTTTGCTTCCTCTTTTCTTCCCCTCCCCACCTGTATTTTCACACTCAGCTGTTCTATTTGTTGCTTAGAATAAGGAGAGTCTAAAATCAGCATGCTCTTCTTTTATTCCTTAGTGTGTAGATAAGGAAGTCTAACTTTAGACTGAACTTGAATACTGGGTCACTACATATAAATATAATCCTTGCCAAGGTATAGCCTAGCTCCAAGTTTCATAAGTTTGTCATTGCTAGTAATAAGTAAATCCCCTCAAATTTGGTTTGGATAATTACTTTACAGTTCAGGAGACTTCAAAGAACGTTTGCTATAATGTTTAAAGCTATCTTTTATGAAAATTTCAGGACTGCTTTCTTGACTTCTTGACTGAGGAAATATATTATTTCATATATAGTGAAGTTTAAGCATTAATGAGCTCTATAATGTGTGTGACTGTACTCCATGACTGCAGCCTTACAAATCCTTATGTAGCCAAGTGAATAGCCCATAAATAATGCCATTGATTGCATAGATACTTACAAAGATTAGCAACGAAGTTTGATGCTCTCTATGTATTTACAATCACTACATTGGTCATTCAAGAGTGAAGATTTTGAGCATCTCGGAAACATAGTACTAACTGTCCTAGTTAAAACTAGTTTCAGCTGGAAAACTGCCTTTTTTACAATCTTTTGACAGTAATGAAAACTCTGCTTCAAACTCTTCTGTTCTCAGTAGCTCATTTTTGCTTCAAAAATATTGTTCTGGGGGTTGAAATGGAAAGGATGGTTGCTGGAAGACCATCTGTTTTTGAAAAGAAAAGAGGAAGTGGAATTGCCATGTCTAGAGTAATTTCACATATGTAACTTGAAAATTGTTGAAATTTGAAGCTCTTTTTTTACAGATTTTTTTAAAATGTAAGGTGAACTTTCACTCATTACAAGAAAAGCCAAATTTTGTGAGGTTTGGGATGATATTGTGAGAAATGAAAAAAATTGTTTAAAGCTTGCAAACTAGTAGACAAATATATTTCATTGCCTCAATGAGTACAACCTAAAATGCAGTCAGGCTGGCAGAAAATACTGATTCAGCTGGATACATTCAATACAAGTGTATACAACATTCACATCAATGAACAAGGTATTCCAAGGGGAGGCCTCAAATTTCTTTAAAACCCCTGAAATACTTAAAGCAGTACAAAATCTGTGTGGAGCTCTGGCCAAGTCCCACCAGAAAACTCAGGAAATGAAGAAAACTGTGGAGCACTGAACTCCTTTCTCAAATCCCAGGAAAGCAGACTTACTCTACAGCTGCTTCTGCATTGTGTATTTCATTTAACAATGACTAAGTTTTGTTTTCCTCTTTGTGATCAAGATGCAGCATTTACAAGGGGGAGACAATGGCCTGCTGTTCTATTACCTAACCTTATAAAAATATCTCCAGTGGAATGCAAGTAATGGCAAAGGCATAACCACTCTTTCTCTGGTCACAGAATCACAGAATGGTTGAGGTTGGCATAGGCCTCTGAGGATCATCTGGTTCAACCCACCTGCTCAGGGCAGGGTCAGCTACAGCATGTAGCTCAGTGCCATGTCCAGTCGGGTTTTGAGCATCTCCAAAGATGGAGATTCCACAGCCTCTCTGGGCACTGTTCCAGTGTTCAACCACCCATATATCAAAAAAGATTTTTTTGTGTGTTCAAATGGTATTTCCTGTGTTTCAGTTTGTGCCTGTTGCCTCTTGTCCCTTCACTGGGCACCTCTGAGAAGAATCTATTTCCATCTTCTTTACCCCCACCCTGCTCCGATGCGGTATTCGTACACATTTGTAAGATCCCTCCTGAGCCTTCTCTTCTCCAGTGTGAACAATTCCAGCTCTCTCAGCCTCTCCTCGTACAACATATACTCCCATCTCTTAATCATCTTTGTGGCCCTTTGCTGGACTCACTCCAGCATTTGCTTATCCTTCTTATACTGGGAGCTTAGAACTGGACCCAGCACTCCAAATGTGGCCTCACCAGTGCTGAGTAGAGGGGGAGGATCACCTTCCTCCACCTGCTGGCAACGCTCTTCCTAATGCAGCCCAGAATGCTGTTGGCTGTCTTTGCTGCAATGGTACATTGCTGGCCTGTGTTCAGCTCTGTGTCCATTAGTACCTCCAGGGCCTTTTCTGCAAAGCTGCTTTCCAGCTAGTTAGCTGACAGCCTGTACTGGCGAAAGGGGTTATTCCTCCCCAGGTGCAGGGCTTTGCATTTCCCTTTTGTTAAACTTCACAAGATTCTTGCCTGCCCATTTCTCCAGCCTGTGGATATCCATCTGAATGGCAGAACAACCATCTAGTATATCAATCACTTCTCCCAGTTTCTTATCATCTACAAAGTTGCTGAGGGTGCACTCTGTCCCATCATCCAGGTCATTACTGAAGATGTTAAACATTGTTGGCCCCAGCATCAACCCCCGAGGTACAGCACTGGTGACTTATCTTTTATGAGAGAAAGAGAGGTCCATTATACTTATGCATGATAAAATGAGTAGGATGAGTGAAGGATGCGGAGGAATTTTGCCTATTTGCTTGATTCAGAAACCTCAGTAATTCCTGGTTTCCCTTCTTTAAAGATGGAAGTCCTGCTAAGGATATATCTGTATGTGTTTCAAGGAGATGCTGGAGAAGTGGAAGGTGTAGAGTTTATACACATCTACTACATTAAAACATGGAAAAGCAGTTTCAGTTACTGTGGAAACTCCTAATTGCTTCAAACCCTTTTACTGCAAGTAACCAATAAACCAGGTCACAGAGGAAAATTGACAAGAGACAGGTAAAGAAGGACGTATCCTCAAGTGATTTTTTTCACATCCAGGCCTTGCCATCATCGAAGTACAGGGAAGGAAATGAATAAGAAGTTTATTTCAGACCACTTTTAGATAAATGTTCTAGTCAATTAGTATAGTTAGTGCATGCATTATACTGTGATTAGTGCAGAAATTGTACAAGAGGAATAGAGCTGCTGTCAACAAGTCAAAATTGCAATTACTTATTTGTCATTTGATAAAATAAATGAATGATTTTTCCAGTGCAGCTTCTGAGCTTTTAAGAAAGGTCACTCCTTTGCTGTAATGGAAATTATCTTTCAATCAAATCCACTCCCTGCTTTAGCTGGTTTGATTTATATCTTATCATTGCAAGTATCATCTGAAAATGAAAATAACATAATGCCATAAAGGTGTTACTGGAAGCACATAAAATAGTATCATGTCTGTTACTGCTGACATGAAGTCAAACTAATCTGTGAATAAAAGCATTGCAGCTGATCAAAAGCTCCCACTTTGTTGTTGGCACCTGAGACACTTCTTAAAATAGTGTCTCTCTTGGTGGTTATTTACTTTATTTCCAGTGTTCTTGTAGAAAGCCTCTCCCAGTTCTGGGAGAAGCCAAGTGTCATTATTAGCCTAGTACCAGGGCATGGCTTGCTTTTGGCAAGGAGATAAACGCTGAAGGGATTTGAGAGGGAAAAGAAATTTCCCACATGCTTAAATAAGAGGCTTAGAAGGCAGAATGGAGAAGGAAATACGAGATAGGAGAAGAAGGAGATAAAGGATGCAACAGTGTAAGTTAAAGATGGCTTGATAGATAAGGTGGCCTTTAGAACCAGGTACATGTCTTCCACCACTTGCTGTGTGAACTTGGGAGAACCAGTCGATCTTTGGTTCCATCTCCAGGTGTGTAATTACCTCACAAGGACATTGAGAGGATAAAACTATTTCAGACAGACAACTATCAGGAACTACAGCAAAGAAAGAGGTGTAAGACCGCTTTGGGCATGAAGAGGAAGAGTTATGACACACTGAGAGCAGAGAACAGGGAGGATGCAGAGAGATGTTGTTCAGTGTGAGAGGAACAAAACCCAAGCTCTGCTTGGGTATGTTCTGTTGGCACGTTACTTATACACCGCTGCATTGCACAAATTGGTTTGTACTCCAAAAGCTTCCATTTTACAAATTAGAAAAGAGGAAAATGGAATGATAAAAATGCTGAACCATCACCTAAAATGGCCAATTTTCAGCGTTTCAGAGTTCAATAGAGTTTTAGAGAGGACAGACTGGAAAAAGATATTGCAGAGCATTTGGAGGAAAATACACAATTTTGAACAGTTGTCCATTTATTCAGCCTCCTACCTGGGCAGTACATATATATATTCTATATATTAGATATATTCTATATTCTATATTTTATTATTATATTTTATATTAATATTCTCAGAACAAACTGCAGCAGAGAAAACGTCACTACATAATTGTAAAAACATGCTCAGGTTTAATTCCCCGAAGTATCTCTGTCAATCAGCTGGTGCCTTCCAGTGACTTCCAAACCTTTTAACTGAATATAATAAACAGTTTCATCACTCTTTTGAGAGGTACACTCAGTCACTGTTGCATCATTATACACTTGTGCATCTTTGAATAGTACTATTTGTAGTGCCAGATACAGGTTTTGATTTGAGTCTACTGCTTTGGATCTCAAGGAGTTTTTTGCTTCTAAAATGTAGGGTATTTTGATAGTTCTTGCTAAGCTAAAACAAAAAGCCTTGCCTGTCAGCTTTCTGTCCATGTGACCATTACTGTTTTACAAATGACACAGAAGCCATGGCTCATCTTTGTAAAGTGCCTTGTAATCTTCCAAAATACTAATCAGCAGTAAACGTTATCAGTGTGAGATCTCCAAGCAAACTGTGACAAGACAAGTCTGAGTATCCTATGAATTGCACGATCCTGTCGTTTTTCTCTGAAATGAAACACAGAATAAAGGTGCAGAATGCAAGGCCTACATATGGCTTCTTGCATGACAATGAAATATCAGCAGTATAGTAAAATCCCTTTGCTCTGTGGTTTTGGAAGAAAGAAAAAGGAGTCTGCTATGATTAAAATCACTGTCAAATACACAAGTTGTCTTCCTCCCAGTGTTTATTCAGGATACATTTGCAATGTGCCTGGGAATGTGATTTGCTCACTGATGAGCAAAAGTGGCTATATACTGCAAAATAGATGACTGACACCTAGCTTCAAACATGGATAGTTCTTATCCCCACTGAGCTGCTTGTATAAATGCTGATATGAAATCTGACATGGTGCTGATGTGTACACAGTGACAACAGGAGATAACAAACTGCAGTATAGTGAAGTTGACTTCTGAACTGGAATGCATTGGAATTAGGATAGCATTGAAAAATCTTACCTGCCTGGATTCCAGTTTGACCAATCAAAAAGTAGTGAAAATAGCTTTTTTACCTTTATGTTAATCTACTGCTTGTCTTTTTACTGCATGTCTTCCTTATTCAGATGCCTAGCAGGAGTAAAGTATTGGAAATAATTATGGACATGGAAGGAAAAGATTATGATTGTTTTCTGTATCTTGTGTCCCTACACTTCTTGGAATTTGTTTTGTTTTGTTTTACAGTACAAAAGACTAGGGTCTTGTTTGCTCTGTTCTTAATTTTGAACTTCAGATTAACCTAAACTGAAAAGTTATGTTTATATTCTGTGTATTAAATGCTAAACAAGAGAAGGACAAATTTACTAGCTTGTTTAGATAGGACTGTTATTTTCTAGTTTTTACAGGAATGCTTTACTAAAAGCAGTCCAGTAAGCTCTCCACTTGCATCTAAAAATTTTCATGTTTTACTTTTACAATTTAAAGAGATGACCAGGAAACCGCACCTTTACATAACCACTGAGATACACAAGGAAAGCGTAATAGTGGATCTGGCTGCTTAGAAATCAAATGCTGTGTTGAAACTAAGATATTTGCAGTTCTGCCTTGTGGGCCAAGACGTTGTTGACTCAGAGATAAAAGCAAGCTCTGTTATGTCCTGAGCATAAAGATTAGTCTGCACCCATGAGGGAGGAACTATTTCTATTTTGCATGGATTGACACAGAATGACATTTGTAGTGTCTCGTTGCTATAGTGGCTTTTAGAAGCTAGAAGGTTTAGGAAGGAATTTTGCCATTAGAACTTGTCCTGGTGCGGGAAAAATGCCCTCACAGATTAGCAATGGTATGCTGAAGGTATAACCTCTTTTTATATGGGGTGTTGTGTCACTGTTGTGGATGGCTTATGTTTCACCTTCTCCTTAAAGACATTTCTTTGGCGCATACTGGGGCTTAGTTATACTGAGCATAGCGTAGGTTTGTGACCTTTGGCTCCAGCTCCTTGGTATGCAATTATAAAACAGGCTGAACTTATATTGTAGGGGTAAGTTTTCATCCTTCGTTCTTGTTAATAAAAATTCAAAGCTACTGTCTGGGTATGGTTTACGCAGCGATATAGGGAAAGGCCTTCCATGGATACAGTCAGTGATTACGGCCTGCAGCAAAAGCAGGCCCCTCTGCTAGTCTCCTCCTTCACACATTGCAAAGAGTAAAGAGAAGATAAATGAAAAGGATCAATGTCTACGCCTGAATTATCCTTTTGTTTTTTTTTTTTATTAGGTTTTGGAGGCAATCCTGTTTAAAGAGGAAAGAAAGCATTTTGAAGGAATAAAAATTTGTAATTCTAATAAAGTTGAAAGTCTAGATCAACTAATTAATGCCTTATTGTGTCTGGTCTGAATGGTCACCCTAATAGTAGCCAATAGCTTAGGAGCTACTGAAATGCAAACTTTTTAGCCTGCAAAAGGGAATGAGCAGTGTAGGAGACATTCCCAGACCACAAGAGACTCTTACAAAGAAAAGTCTGTTCAGGTCTGGAGAACCATGCTAGCCTTAAATGCTATGTGCACTGCTCAGAGCTAAAGCAGTGAGAGCCAGTGCTTAGCTAAAGTAAGGAGGATCACATCCTGGGAGTGGATGGTGCAGAGAGGAGAAGCACTAGAGAGAAGGGGCTAGAGCAGTCAGCAGCGTGGAGGCAGCACTCACCACAAGACCAATGACAGCTTCAGTTAAGCTTTGTTGCTAGGCAAGACCTGACAATCCTAAACTATGAAGCAGATGTTAACTGAGAGTAAAAGCAACCAGCCGCCCTCAACAGAGGTAAAGATTAAAATAGTATTGGTTGAGGCATAGAACTATTGCCCTATTTACCTACGTTGCTGGGTTTTTCTAGTCTCCCTTTAATAAAATATTATGAAGGAAATTGATTCATGTTTGCAAATAATGATTTATTAAACACCAGCTTTAACTTTTTCTGGTTAGTTAAAAGGCTCAAGGTAAAGTTTTATTTGCATCTCCTTAAGTTTGTGCCTGGCTCTTGTTGCTGATAGTCAAGACCTGTCTCAAGAGTTACAGCTGCCTTTCTCTCCCAATCAGACACTAGTGGTGGCTGTGCAGCTAACTGGTAGGCTGGTATAACTGCTAATTCAAACCACTGAGATCTCTCAAATTGGATCAAAAGACTCATAAAATTAAAAATAAAATAATGTTACTTTATTTGAGACAAGTGTTTTATTGAAATGTTTTGTTTCCAGGCACGCAGGTGAGGAGCAGGAGGGATAGATTCATAGGACTGGTAAAGGAGGAAGTCCTCTAGCACTAGGTTTTGCTTTGCCCTAGCAATTAGTTTTGAAGACTTGAGGAAGCCGGGGCAATTCCTTTTTCTTAACTGAGGTGACTAGGCTTCTCTCACAGAAGTGCCCTAATAACCATACTGGCAGAATTTTGGAGCAGGTTGTCCTTAATTTCTCTTGTTAATGCTGCCCTTATAGGTAAGGAGGAATCTCAACTGGATGCCTCACCTTTTGAGATATATAGGCTGATGGTTAGTAATATCACAGTCCTGAGGTGTATCTACAGCTCTACCGTTGCAAAGTGTGGCAGCTCTGTATAAGGCTGAGATTTTTGTGAATCAAGAAATTAAGAATGGATCTCTAGCCTAGTGATCTGGACTTTCACCAAAGAAATAGAAGATCTTGGTTTCTGTTCCTGACTACATAAGGAACCAAACGTTTATTAGAAGTGGGACGAGACCAAAAAGAGGGATTGCAAGCATGACACGTGTTTGAATTTCATCATGCATTGAGAATGCTGGGAGTTAGGAGATGTGGGCTCCTCTCCCATGACCCACCTGAGCTAGGAAGGAAAGGGACAGCTGTTCTTATTTCCTCCTGGTAAGCCAGACCTCATAGTATAAATGATATGTCTAATGTAAACTGAATTGGAATCTTTTCAGGATAACTGCACTGTTGGTTGAGTGTGCTGTTTTCCAAAAACAAATACATTAAATGCCTGAGACTGAAAGTGATGCTATCAGCTTTCCCTCAAGACTGCATGTTTGACATGAAGAATTTAGTCCGTTCATCTGAGTAACTGGGAAGCTATACCAGTGAGTTGGGTGCTGGAGGGAGAAAAATGACTGCTCTTAACCCATCCCCAATAAAGAGGTAAGAGGGCTCACAGAAGAGACCAAGCCTGTTAAAGCTGATGTTTTGAAAAGGAGAGATATCTTGCTCTTCCTCTTTTCTTCTTTTCATACCTCTGAATAAGCTTTTGTTGCAAAAGAAAGGCCCCTAAAATGGAAAATGGAGTTGCAGCTTATGGGTCAGGCTGCAAGGAGAAGTTGTATCTTGCAGGTAATCAGGATGAGTGAAGTATTCTGGCCAGGGCTTCTTGGATGTACAGCCATTTTAGCTGGCTGAGGAGAAAAGTTGCCAGCCTTCCTTATAGGCCTGGGAGGGGAGTTTGCATTTTGCCATTAATGGCTGGAGCTTTCTGTGTTGGCTGACGTGTTCTGGCGGCTGACTGCTTTCCCTTGGCTCAGAATTGGCAGAAGACAGCTGGTGCTGTAACCTGACTGGTTCTGCAAATATGAGGTTATACATAATCAATTATAAAACCAGTATGTATTATTTTCTGACTAGCAAAGTAGAAGATCCATTGGCCTGAATTACTATGTTTCCAACATAGCATTCCTTGAACTGCTAAATTAAAACAATATCATTGGTATATGAGTGCTGTCCAATTTAAAAGTTGCAGTTATTCGTTGCTCCTTAGTAGAGGGAGTCATTAAAACCTTGGCACTCTAGTGTTTAATTAACTTATGTTTCCTTATTAATTTATGGCTGTGTATTTCAAAGTAGCAGCAAGTGATAGGTTGCCTTTTCACAATATCATTAGAGAAAAATTTATACTATGTATTTCCCCCGGTCCTAAGAGTCTAGAATCGTTGAGCTGAATTATCTTGACTCTAATTGCATGTGGTGGGAGAGGCATTATATAGAACAGGAGATGTGTAATGTAGGCATTTGTTTTGAAGAAACATACTGGTTATTTATATATATTTTTAAAGTAGAAAAAAAAGGGTACTGACCAAATAGGTAGCTTTAAATATGCACTGTAGCCAAAACATTATCTGCTTAAAAGCTAGAAATCTTTGGCTGGAATTCTTCATGGGCAGAGCCGGTTCAATGGCACTTCTGAAAGTTAACCAAGCTATATTTCTAAGACGTTTTCAGTTGTTTGTAATGGGAAGATAAGATTAAGGTTTGACTAGATGTTATATGCCAGAGTCAATCTTGTGAAAAAAAATCATTCCTAAGAATGAACTTAAATTAAAAAATTCTGGTAAACTTGCAAAATATCTGTAGTGCCCCTATGCTCTTTAACTGAGCTTTTAAATTTGACAGTAATGCCTTTTGTGTCAGAATGTGCATTTTTCATTAACTGAAATAGTGCACAAGTCCTAAAATAATTAAAGTTTGCACAAGCTCAACAAAGACTTCAGTTTTATAAGCTAATATGTCCAAATATTCCATCATGATTGAACATAATCAAGCTCAGGGGTACAGAAATAACCTGAACTTGATCTGTAATAGCTGCTCTGGACCAGAATAAGCATGAACATAGAAGCACAGAGCAGGGAAGCTGTCTGTCTTTCATCTTCTATGATGCCTGTGCTAGCACCTGGTGAAAGAGGAGGAGGAAAAATACCTCATGTGAAAGCACAGAGAACAAAAGCTGCACTGCAAAATGGCAGGAAGATGGGGAAAAGTGGTCTGATGAAAGTGATATGGTGAAAAAATTAAGTGAAATGGGAATTAATTGAAGTGGGAGGGAAATGAACTGAAAATGAAGCAGCAGATAGGAACTGCTCACACAAAGACAGAGAATGAAGGACGTGGAGGTGTGGACAAAGAGCTAAGGAAGTGTAGTTTACACATGGAGCTAGCAGGGAGATGCTGGTAGAAAATATTGAAGAAAATATTATTTTTCACATGGAAAAAGGAGACAAAGGTAAAATAATCCTGTTTATTCCACCAGGTCCAGCAGGACATATAAAGAACCTAATTTTCGAAGAATACTTAGAATTAGATAGCTCCCTAGGCTTAGCTTTCATTGGTTTTAGCCACATCTGTAAGCACTCAATACATCTGTAAATTCAAGCCTATGGTGTCCAGCTGGATGCTCAGAAAATGAGGCGTTTAGCGTGGCAGAGGCTCTATAAAACACACTACGTTATAACCTGAGCCTTAACGACATGATCACATAAATTCTTACAGGGGAACTTAGTTCTGAAATTATGGGCAATTTCTGATACTCTCTGCTGGGTTTTATGGATTGGATATTCACATAGGCATGTATAAATATATGTTTGTTCCTTATATGAGAACCTTTTATCAGCCAGTTTGGTTAAAATGATCTGCCTTGTAATATAGCTGTACTGTGTATATGTTTTTTATAGTGGTAATTGCTCCATTAACCTCACCTTATGTTGTTTGCAGTAGCATGACCACTGCTGTGCTTCCTACTTAATGTATAGGAAGAGGCTATACACACTATACATACTCAGAAAGGTAAATTCTGGGTATTTTGTGCCACAAACTGCCTGTTGGCATGTGCGTCCTCTAAAGTGAAAATCACAGAATGGGCCAGGCTCTTCTTTTATTTATACAATTAGCTCCTGATGTGAGCAGGAGACACGGGATGAGAGAACCTGGCTCTCTAGCGAAAAGGGACTTTTTTCTCTCTGCCTGAACAAAGGTAAGGCATACTTGACACTCTCTCAGGCATGGAGGAGGAGATAAAAGACTTTCTGTAACCGAGCCTGGATGCTCATGATTCTGTTTTTGAAACAGGCTTATTCCAGTCCTTGAGCTTAAATCGAAACAAAGCTGGGGTCCTGTGAAGTTAAATGGATTATATTGTCACAACCTCCTGTTCTAGCAACATAACTCCTTGAGTAGTTTTTCATGATTTGATCCAAGATAAAGAGATCAGCTTATTGCTCTTGTGTTGCACTTCTCCGTGTCTGTAACTTCAATATTTAACGTTTCCAAAGGGCACTTGAACCATTTGGTTTGCAATAACTTATATTTTATCTAAACTCTTACAGATAAGATTTTTTGTTTCTTCCTGAGAACAGTGCAACATTATAGTTCCAGAGGCTAATAACAACTAAAGGCTTTAACCACACTTATCCCTTGGAACATCAGTTGTTTCTTTCTCAAAATCTCAGACTTCTCATTGACACTTCTAGGTCACGTTAAACTGATCTTTTTTTAATCTGCAGGTTTTTTTCAAGTTTTCTCTTATCATTTTGAAACTTCTGTAATTAAAGGAAATCCTGATTCTGTGTTTGATATTTTCACCAGCATTATGATTTGAATTTGTAAAATCCCAGAGAGCAAGTTACACATGACAACTATTGCAGTAGAAAAAATGGCTGGTTTTATATCAGTTCTTCTCCTTCCTTCTGCTGCCCCCAGAAACAACCCAGATGACTTTTGTAAAACTATATTATGATTCAAATTGTCTACGCTCTTTTTTGCTAGCTGTTGGGCAACTTCAATTGATTAAATGTTGTGTGTGAGCTTTGTTTCTCTATTCTGGGTTCCACTGATCAATATATCCTGTGCTGAATGATCTCAAAATGGTTCAGACTTGCTCAATGGGTACTTGGCAAAGTATTAGGTTAAATTAAAAAAGAGACAGAGAGAGAGAGAACAATTTTTCTCTCGGTTTCTTCCTGTGTGTTTTAAACTGTACGATTGAGTCTAATCCTTGCTCTAGATTTTGTTTATATCACAGTTTATCAGCAAACAACCTGGCTCTTTGTCTTTTTGTTCCTAGTGTCAGAAAATTAACCATGTCCCCTCTATCTTCCTTTTCTGTGAATCCATCTAAGCAGGATGGTTTAAAAATCCTTTGATATCCAGAATGACATTTTTCTTTTACTGCTCTTTTGCATGAAAGTGATTATACAAGATATAAGGTAAGAAAGAAACAAGAGTTTGGGTTTGTTTGGTTGTTTTTTGATTTTTTTTCTCGCCAACCATCTCAATAAACTAACCGTAGTACTTGTGACTTTCATTTCGCTTTTTCTACGGTAACAATAGGAGTAGTGATTCCCACCAGCAAAATACATCACTTATTTTTTGTATCACAGCTGGCTGATGCAGGAAGAAACCTATATTTTGGTCTCACTAGGGAAGCATCCATAGCTTTGTTTCCAACTCTTCCTAGATCAAATCTGACATTTTCAGGGGTGTTAGGTGTATAAACTCTTTCCCAAGCATCAATCTTTTTTGTCATTTGCAACAGTGATTCTCTTACATCCTAACTAGGGCCTTTACTACCTCTGACCATACCTTCCCTGCAGTTTTCAGAAAAATCTGCTCTGATAAGTGACACAAATAATTCCTGATAACCAGAATTACTTTTCTTGGCCTGTTATATAGGTCTCTTCAGCAACTACACTGTTAAAGATGGTTGTAAATATAGAGAAGCATTTTCTGTCAATTCTTTAAAAGTACTTTATCTCTCAGTACACCTGTGAGGCAGGTAAATTTATTGTTATACTTGCTGTTGGTGTTAGAAAACCTCAGCACAAATTAAATGATACTTTCTTTAGCTTATGTAAGGTTTCTTTCTTTAGTATGCAAGGTTTTGTTGAAGAGTTGAGGACTGAGCGTTAGTTTCTACAGTCCTGTGCATTAGCAACTAGTAAGGAGCATCATCAAAGGTGAAGTGAGAACACTGCTGTGGTTTTGAGTTAAGCTCAAGCTATGCTATAGGTAGCTGATGGAGAATGCAGTAAGTTGAAATGTTCTGTCTGTATTCAAAGCGTATCCATTGCGTATATGTGACTCAGACTTCTTATTGTTAAAAAGGCACTGTTAAATATAAGTCAGGATGCCCCTTTTCCCTTTCTTTCTTTCTTCCCCCTAAACTTTTGGAATTCCTAAAAGTATTCCTTGTCAGTATAGTCCCATGAGCTAGAATGTCTCCAAAACTGCACACCTTTCCCACATAACAAGGGTGAGTACAAACTGACTCAAACAGCTACCAGTTGGGTTTTATTTTTAAAACTGAGTGCGATATCGACCAGATTTATGGTACAAATGTTCATACCCAAATCTGGCTCAGATTAGTAGTGTCTTGAGCCTTTTTAAAATCCATTTGCTGTCGTTACAAAATCTTTTCCTTCAAAAGAGCTCTATACTCCCCAAAATGGACAAATTTTATGTCTTATATCGATATTCATGATGCTTTCCAGAACAAACATGAAAATTGTTTTCTTTATGATATTTAAATGAGTATGATTATCTCAGGAATGATTCACAAACATGTGAAGTTTTTCCTTTTGCCAAGCAAAGCTAATACGCCTCTGTCAGACTTTTAATCTGCTTGCTCTCTCTGTTTTTTATAATAAATGATGTTGCATATTGTACACATTTTACAAAATAACAGAATCAGTGAATAGGAAAATTAGCCCCAGTGCCTAGTGCAGAATGACATTCAAACGTTTATATCTGTGGGATAGTTAAGGACTTTCAAGCTAGTGCTCCAAGCCTAGATATGAGAGGCTGTGACTCATTTTTGGTTGTGGAGGAGTACGAAGTATCTCCATTGCTCCCTGTCTTCCTTGGAGCTGCACACAGACATTTTTTCTTAGTCATCCTGTGGAAATCAAGTCAGCAAAATCATTCTGGTAAGGGGTGGCCAGAGCATGCAGTGGCTTGCTGGTAGAAAAGGATGGCTCGTGGCTCTCAGAGAAAGGAAGTCAGCCCATTCCTGTGCTCAGTCTGGACTTGGTAGCCAGTGCCACAAAGTGCAAGGAGCAGCACTTCAGAGGGACTGAGGTAGAACAGCTCTGATGGTCCTTTTGCACTGCCTTTTGTACAACCTTTCCCTCAGGTAGAGCATGATGAGGGCGATCTGTCCCCTTCAAGCTGGATCTCTGTCTCATCACTGATTTGTACTGCTCAGTTGACACGTGTCCAGAAGACGTAAAGCTGCCGGAGGAGGTCCTGCAGCTGCCAGGCTTCAGCTGTGGCTGGACTGTGTGTTCACCAAGGTAAGCAGTGCGGGGTGATGGAGGATTACAGATCACTGCTCTGCAAGGCCAGGTCTGTGCCGTTAGAGCTGGCATTGGCCTTGGGAGTTATGGAGCGAAGCAACCTCTCTGCCTCTCTGACCACTGCTGTCATTTGCACCTTGTTAGATAACGAAGGACATCATTGATTAAGGGAGAGAGAGAGTCCAGCCCCTCATCTCTAGTTGAATTTTTGTCCCAGTGACACCTGGAAAGCCTCTAGTAGTATGCCAGGAGGCCTGGGTTATTTTGGACTGAGGAAATGCAAAGCATTGCAAAAAAGGCAGTGTGCTGAAAACACTTTGGCAGCATCCTTTTCTTCTTATGGCAATTAGAGTAAATTTTCACTTGATTGGAGCTGTAGCAGAATGCTATGAGCAAGGGGCAGCTTGAATTCAGGTTCCATTGTACTGAGAACCACACACGAGAGAGATGCTAAGGATTCACTGCGGGGGGGGGGAGGAGGTTGCTTTAAAATGTCAGTGGGAATTTTGCCTGAATGAGAGCTGGGGAAAATTTCAGTAGTGGGCCAGGATACACAGACAATGTAAATAAGTCCCTAGACTGAGAAGGAAGCTTGTACCTGTCAGAGACTAAAATAACAGTTGCTTAGAGCCAACTGAGCCTCTATTTATGTTATAAAGGTTAATAATCTGAGTGGCAACCAAGAGGTGAAGTGATTCAGAAGTCTAGTTTTCAATTTTTAGAAATATAGAACAGACTGGTTTTTATACCAGCAGATGTAAGAGGGGAGGGGCAAGGGGCAGGGCTGTGAAGGAAACTGCAAGATGCTTTTTGGATTGTATGAAAAGCATTTGGATGTGAACCAAAAAACATCATTTTTAATTTTTCCCTCCTGAAGATAATCAGGAATCTATAGAATCAAAACTGGATAGTTCAGATAGCATGAGGTCAAAAGTAGTTATGTGAATGTGCTAAACAAGCATCCTTTGCAGCCCACCTGTAAGGAAATGCGGACAATCGTTCCGTAGTTTCTCAGTAGTATGGCAAGGAGTGTATTGCTACTTCAGACTTAATGTAGGACTGGCATAAGCAATTTGATGTAGTCAAATAAATCCCTGGCAAAGATATTCATTATTCACAAGGACAATGAGATTCTATTGCTGTGCTTAGAGATCCTACTGGATACTGCAGTCATCTTTAAACTAGATGTGGTCATGACCAATCAAAGTGTCTTTTTTTAAGCTGAGCCTTCCTTTAATACCTTTCTCTCTCACCTGTGGAAAGGCAATGCCTTATCCCCCTGCTTATTTAGGGAACCGCCTTAAAATTGGGCTTGATCCTACCAGGGCCAATGACTGTGCTGGATCCCTGAGCACTGGAGTAGCACTGATTTCATTGTGGTAGAAGTGAAGATAGGATTTGTCCGTGAAATAGGTGGGTTTCACAGAATCTGCCTAACTTTTTTTTTTTTTTTTTAACTAACTCACACCTTTTTCTTCCACAGATCAAATTAGCAGGCTAAATAGAGTGTCAGTGTCCCCTTAGTCACCATTTTCCTATTTTATCTTTTTCTCCTCTCTTGTAACATAAACTAAACTTATTTTAGGTTAAGATGGTAGAACGTTCTTTTCAAAATGGACAAACAAACATAGCAAGCCCAAAACAATTTGATCAAGTTCAGTTTGAAAAACATACCCTAGCATTAGCACAGGAGCCGTGAGTTTCCTGTTAGATCAAACACAGAGAAACATTTATAAATGTGTATTAAAGAATATTAAACTTTTCAGTTTAACAATATTAAAGTTTGCAGTAACAATCTTCAGTGCTATATATTCATGTCCACATACAGACCCCTTTTTTACAGGGGTTCAAGAATTCTTTGTGCATAATAGTCATGCAAAACTTTTCATTTGGGGTCGTATTCTTAAACAAGGTGGTAAGATGATCTAATTGTCCTGGCTTTACTCTGGCTGATGGGAGTCTGGACACTGGCCCTAATAAAAGATGCAATTTCCAGTTCTGGTGGAAGATGCACATGCAGGAGTTCAGCCATACATGAAATCTGAGTGCAAGCTCACTTACAAAGACCTAAACTTAGCCTACAAGACTGAAGCTACAACTGGTGATTTCTGTTCCCATATTCCATCTTTGTAATGGCTTTTACTAAATTTAACAAGGCCTTATTTTTAATCCCGGAATGGTTATCTTTTAAGTAAATGCTTTGTACAAGGACTGTGCCACAACAGAATCTGAGAAATTCAGCTTTTTGGCAAGTTCTGATATATTCTGGAAATACATCCTTGCATTTGCCAACTTTATTTCTCAGAAATAGAGTGGAGTTTCTTGCTTTTTTTCAAAAAACATCTTTTTCACAGTACCCAGAGCTGGAAACTAAGCAGCAGAGGTATTGTGTGCAATAACATGGTTTCAGAATTCAGTGCAAATTATGGATTGCACCTGGATTTTTTACAAGGTGATAGAAGTATTAAGAAAGGACTGGGTGTATAGCATGTAAAAGCTTCTTATCCAAGAGCTTTAGGTGCCCTTAACATGATAAAATCTGAACATGGAACCAAGCTGTTGAAGTGACCTATCACAAATCCTCTACCTGCTCACTTGAACAGTTTTCCCCATCCTTCCTCTTTCTGCCAAATGTTTCAGATGTGGATAGAGGGAAGGAAAAATGAGTCCTGAAGGTCATCCAGTATGGACTATTTCCAAACGAGGTTCTAGGCTCCCTTCCCTTAAAATCAGAGCTCCAAAATGGCTGAAGCTTCTATTTTCAGGGCTCACCACTCAAAGCTATGGCCAAATGCAATGTGCTCAGCACCCCTGGCTTCTAGCTAGAACATTTATGGCCACACTTTTCAAAAGCTTTTTTCTGTCTTTCTGTCTTTTTGTGCTTGTATCTGTCTATAATAGACAAGTCTTTTCTTTTTTTCCCAAAAGTATCTACAAATGTATTTGCCGGCTAAACTGATTTGAAAAATGACCCAACCAGGCAAATAATGGATCTCTAAATTGCAGGAAAATGTGGCAAGAAGTTTCTGTTACTCAGGGAGAGTGAATCTTTCTTTTCCAGGTGGTTGATTGATTCCCATTGTGAACATCATACACTTGTGATTTCTTGGGGCCTTTTTCCCACTCTGGTCATTTTATTGCTTCCTTATTCAAACAAGCAAATATATGACCTATTAGAAAGAAATCTGAATTCAAATTCAAATTATTACAAAGAAACCGAAATCAGCTTGTGAAAAGCTCTGTGAGTTTTCTTGGGGTTTTTTTGATTTTTTTGTTTTTTTTAAATAAAACAGATTTTTAAGTGAATTAGTGCTATATGTAGACTCTGGTCCCAAAAGAAATTCAAAGGGAGAGTGAGTATATAAATCCTACTTAGGTAAAGGTTGCACAGAATAAAATAACATCCAGATTAGAGATTTTTAAAGGGACCACTCTACCAGGGTGCTCTGCCAGTCAAAAGCCCTGATGGCTAATGGGGAAATACTGGATTATTTCTAGTAAAGGTGTGCAGAAAGGGAACATGGTTTGTGTCTATTTCCTCGTCCTTTGAAAAAATTACAAACATACTAGGCACAAGCTGAAATTTTTGGGCAGGGTGTAAATTCCTTTCTTAGGATTTTGTTTTTGGTTTTGTTTTTTTTGTCCCAACTTAACTGAAAGTTTTTGAGAAATGAGAAATCCGGTTTTGGTTTTACAGCTATTCAGAAGGCTTTCTAGGCTTCCTCTGTAAAAATTGGAGAGAGAGGCCTCTAGAGAGGGATCTTAAGGAGATCAGCCTCACTAAACAGAAGTATGCCTTCCTGAGTATTTCTACAAGTGGAGTTGGTACTGAGTGCAGGTGGAATTGCACTGAGCTTCATTCAGAGGTATTGGTTCATAGTTGCACCATAAGAGAAACCAAATTTAAAATTTCAGACAAGTTATAGAAATACAATGGGGAGAACAGAAAGAAGGACTGGTGGCAATCAGTGGGTACCTTAGTGGTGCAGAGGCCAACTGTGTGGGAGTACGAGTGACAGCTAATATTGGACCAACACGCACCCATCCTACTCCATTAGTACCACAGCTGTTTCTAGAGTATGTTCCATCTATGGAGTAGCTATATCTTTCATTGGTAGAAGGTGCAAGCCATAAGATCCCTGCTAGGGGATTTTGATAATGAAAGGGCACAGTCATTACTGACAAGAAAGGCCCTGAGCATCCACTAATTCCTCACATACCTGAAACGCATAAACTAGTGCTGTGGGGAGCATTCAAAAAAAGGAATGCTTCTTGACCACCATACCTGCAGTAGGGAGATAGCAAGAGGCCTCAGTGGAGTCCATCTGCCCCCACTGCTTGCCACAGCCAGCCCTTTGTGACAGCAGGGTAAAATTCTCTCAGTTGGTCAAAGACTTGCTGCTGCCCTCCCATTGCACATCCCTCTTTCTCCTCCCGCTGTGCCTTTTTCTGGAAAAGGGAAGCCTCAGTCAGCTGGGCAGAAGGTTCTACATGTTGCCTCCATAGATAGCTCACACTTGTGCTGAGGCAGCAGTAGCGAGGCCCAGCTTGCCATATAACATGTACAACTCTTTGCTAGCGCTGCTCTCTTCTCTGGAAATAGCTTTCAGCTCTAGGGATCCAGCAGCCAGTGGAAAAAGCAGATCATTTCTCTCGGTTATTCTTTTCCCATCCTCTGCAGGCTAGGGAGACATTGCATCCATTCAGTTCAAGTCTTGCTTCAATCTTTTCTCTTTGCAACCATGAGAACCCAGTATGTGATATTATTTTTTTTTAATGGAAGTTGAGATATCCAGATGCAAGCTTTAGAAAAGCAAAGAATGAAGCTCTAGAACAGTGAGACCACAGATCAATGAAGAAAACTTGGCAGATCCTGTAGATACTTAATGCTATGTTAATTTTAAAGAAGTTAGAAGGCATCTAAGGAATAGACTTGGAAGCCTTATCCTTTGAAGTTTTGCAATAACATCTGCTAGTAACCACCAGTTAGTTTTAATATGTCTGGATCCTCATTTGCCCTGTCCCGACGTTGATTTCCAGGCAGTACTTCGCTCGTTGTTGTGTTGGAGATGAAAGAGATGGAAAGGGTGCCTGACAGCAATGGAGAAGCAAGATGTTGCCCTAATTTTTGGCCATGAAGAGAGTAAGAACGCTTAGCTGGGACACAGGGAAACAATATATATTTTTAAATATAATTTTATGCAGCTAAGCTTCGTGGCTTAACCACACCCATCATGGTATCCACAAACTAGCAAAACTGGTCAGAGATAATATTCTTTTCCCCTTTTTCACCCCTACTTAGAGGCTGTGAAGTGATGTTTAAATTGTTTTTATGATTAGAATTGGATTTTTTTTGAATTCAAAAATATGAATTTGAGATCCTTGCAAAGGTTATATGTTTTTGCCTTGGGGGAGAAGATGTAATCTGTCAGTGTGGTTAGATTTGGCCCATCATCTTAATGATGCATCAGGGGACCTATAAGGTGCATTTCGCCAAAGATTTACGCTCTCTGTGCCTGCTGTGAATTCTGTGCTGTCTGCCCTTCAGGCATGAGATAAACACTGCTGGGTTCAGGCAGTTTTCTATATCAGGATGCTCATGTGTTTTCTGTAAAACACCTGGAAAGTTTCTGTTTTCTTTCTCTCTTTTTTTTTTAAAGTTGAAATGGAAATGCATATTATAAACCTTCTATAACCTTTAAAATCTCCATGGAGGAAAAGGAGAGAAAAATTGTGAGCCCAGAGCATGTACAGAACATTTAATTGCTAATTTCTTTGCAGATTTTTCTGAAATTCTGTGTTCTGACATCAACACTGAAGGAATGACTTTTCAACTAACGTACCTTTTAATTAAAATTATTACAGTGTGGCATTTAAATAATGGCAAATGGAGTCTGGTTCTTTTAAATTTCTTTGTACTTGGGAGTGTTTAAGTGCCATAGACTCTAGCATAAAATCAAAACACTGACCTGCTGTATCCCTCTCACCAAATGACTATATAAGTGTAAAAGAATTACCTAGAATTATCAGTACTATAATCATAGAAATAAGAGGTGCACAAGTAGATGAGGTGCTCAGTTTTTAATTGGGTTAGTCAACACTACAATAAACATAATAAAAAGCCAAGCAAGAATAGGGCTGCATTAAGAAAGGTCCTCCACAAAACACAGACTTGGTAGATATATGTCTAGCTGGAAGTGCTGCAAAACAGTTTAAAGCAATGTAAATACTCCAGTAAGCCTAAACTAATGGAAAAATATTGGAATGTTATTTAGTTTTATTTTTCTCTCTGAGTTCATCTTGAAACCTTCTGAGTTCAGCCAGATATATGAGATTTTGCATGATCAAGGGGTTTTACTGACTTGTGGGTAAAATGATTAACTGATTTAGGTTTATATTATTTTTTCAGTTTAGAAATTTAGAGGCATATATGACTTAGATAGCACTGCAGGCTTTGCTTTGTTACAATATCTCCTTTAGTTGTTCTTTTAAAATTAAAAGGGTATTTGTGTGTTTTCAGGTGGGTTCTATGGATTAGCTCAGGCAGTGGATCTGAAAGGTAAGAGCTGTCATCCATCCCTTTCATTATGATTCGTTGCCATGTTGTGCTGTTTTTCTCCTTGTTTACCTGGGCAAAGAGTGGGAAAGAGCTCAGACAGAACCCAGGAGCACGTGCTTTTTGTTTGTTTCCACAGGTCACTCTAGTGTAGCTGCAAAAGAAGCCCTAAGAGCACAGCTGGGAGCAATGCCAAGGGCTTTGCTAGCTGGTTTGGAGATCAGCTCATTCTGTCCTATTCAGTTTCAGGCCGGGGTATATAATGCTTATTGACATATGGCGAGATGCTTCTAACTACTCACTGAAGCTAACTTGTGAACTCTACTTTGAAATAACATCTTTTTTAGGGCAGGATACCCCTCTGTGTCAATGCAATAACACTGCCAACAACAGCCACTTGACAGATCAATATACTCGCTTATATGTGCACAAAGTGTGGGAGAAAGTCAAAGAATGAATAGCATGTATTTTTAACTCTTTCTCAATATGATGTTTGGAGTGTGATTCTCCTCCTGGAGCTATAAGCTGCCCCTCCTCATAAAGGTTTCTTACCATTTTCTCTCTAATTCAAGCAAGCAGCAGGTCTTCAGGAATAATAACTCATATTTTTGGATGTCTACAGAAAAATTTAAAAAGAAATTCAAAAGACTTTAAATAAAGATACACACTCTCTACTCTAAATTGCTTGAAATGACTATCATCAAGGATCTCTAGCTCTTATGCCCAGCTTTAGATGGATGGCTCTAACATAGCTGGCTTTTTGTGGGCGGATCCTCAGCATTTCTTTGAAACCCTTTCAAGCCTCAGTTCCAGAGCTTCATAACCAAAGCACACACAAACACATGCATTTATAGTAATCTTAGCTTTTCTTTGAACCTGCGTTCTCTTTGTGACTGTTGCAACCAGTAGCTTATAAGTATATGTTCTAGCATCTTGATTAGGTCTGCGCTGGGCTTATCTTTGGAAGAAGAGATTTAGGTTTCTGCATTGGTGCCTTATGTTGACAAAAATTAGTCATAATGATGCAAGTGTCCTTTCACTCCATAATAAAATCTCAGACATCCTAATACTACAGCAGAACTGTATTCTCCACTTAACACATGCAATGGTGGCAATCTTTACCGTATGTTTTGCATACTAATATATATATATAAGGGACTATTAGTTATCTGTGGCATATTATACATGGGGAAGACATCTGGAAAATAAAGTGGGCTATAAGGATACAGCTCTTTCATAATCGTGGCCTCAACCTCCATCAATTTTCAAAAAAAAAATTTAGGGATGACCAGTCTTGGCCTCTTACCACTGCTAACCTGATTCAGAATAGACTCGTGTGTTATTTTTCACTCGGTGACATTGCCAAAAAAAAATTGCTGAAAAACATCTCTTCACGTTTCTATTTTTTGCACTACTTGCAGTTTGTAGGTCTCCTGATCAGATCCAAAGAGTACTCTGAAAATTTAATTAGATAGTAAGCTGACTGCAGATCAATTGCAAATTTGAAAGCAAGTTTTCACAAAACTCCCAATGCATGTAGTCAGCTCCAGCACGTTGACTTGGAGCAAACATAGTTTTTAGTCTATAATCAAGGAGAGCAGATCACTAGCTGGTAAATACTGATATTGCTCTAAAACAACTACAGTGAAGAGAAGAGGAATGCTCAAAGAGAGCTAACTTTTGCACCATGGTACAAAGCCTCAATAACCTTAAGAGAGATCACCATAATAATCTTTCAGTAAACTGACGACAGGTTTGTGATAGCATCTGGAAAATACATTCACATGTTCATCCTTTGATTTTAGTAGAAACATGCTGATTTACACTAGCAAGAAGTATGGTGCAAGTTTAAAAGCTGAACTACAATCATGTGTAGTATTAGCTTTTGAGTCTATCGGAACTAGTTCTGCAGTAACTTTTCTGTATTTGCATATTTTGGACTAGATGTACAGGAAAGCCCTGATCATCTTCAAGAAGCAGAGCACAAAGGGTGAAGCAGCCTGGTGTTCTCCCCGTGTGCGTCCTAACCATGGTTTGAAAGAAACGGAGCTCATGGCAGGGCTATGGGTTGTATTTGCTTAAGCCATAAGAATGCTAGGCTAGGATTCTTATGCAATTGCACTACTGTACTCAGACACTGACATGAATTTAAATGAGGTAAGTATAAATCAGGCTTAGTGTAAGGAGAGGCAAACAATTATTTCAACAGAGTTGTGGCAACATCATAGTTACCCTGAAGAATGTGCAAAGTACAAAGTATACCTTGCTTAAACTGAATAAATTCCAGTATGTGTAGACCTTTCCTGAAAGCCAAAACTTGCTAATTCTATTATTTATAAGAGTCAACTCCCATAAGTATAAAAGAACACATTTTACGTCAAGTAAAATGAATCCTGAATAGAGAAGGGAATTTTAAAAATGAGTAGCACCTAACTGTGCGTGAACTGTGAAATGTATTTGAAAATTAATTTTTTATTTCCTCTTGTCGTTTCTGATCTTGAGTGCACTTGTAACCGTCTTGTACCCAACACTTCTGGCATATATGGCAGGCCAGTGATGCAGACTGCAATCTTGCTAAATTTACTTCTCCTCCTTCCTCTCTCCCTTCCCCCTTGCATATTTATACAAACCTTTTACTGGAATAATTGCCTTTCACTGGTAAAAAGCTGGGTAGAATTTTCTTAATCATCCTTCTCTGATGAAGCACTTGTGACTGGTTCTGAGCTCTCCTAATCTTCCATTTTTGCACACTGTGGGAAGTAATTGCATCATCTAGTCTAACTCTGTGGCTTTACAGTATAGCTAAAGCCATTTTATAGCCAGCTGCTACCAGCAAGTGTGATCCTGCCCTCATTCACCTCTTCTCAATAGGATTTTCAGCACTCTTTCTGCTGCCATTAGTGGTCATCTGATCTCACAGCAAGCTGGTTCAGAAAGCTAAACTAGAAGAAAGGTAATTACTTTTTTTCTTTTCTTTTTCCTAAAAGGTTGATTCTCTGCTGGTTAAACACAATAATCGTGGTGTCATTCAATTAGATCATTCCTAGGGAGGAGCTGGAAGCACATGGCCCAACCTGGAGCTGCAGGAGGGGATAGATGGGACTGTCCCTGGCAACAGCCAGATATTAACTTGGCTTGGCTGTGTCACAAGCAGCACTTTCAAGTTCCTAAATTAGCTTGGACTACTCCAACCATTAAAGTGGAATTTCAAAAAATATGCTTTGAACTCCCATTAAATACCTTTAAATATTCAAACATTTAAATATTTGGGTGACCTGAACTGCTTCTGAGGGGCTCCAATCTAGAGAAAATGGTTTACTCGTTCACGTACCATGTCTAATGGCCTGAGCACCCTCACTGGGTCTAGGGAAATATCACAATGTCTGAGTACACAGTAGCATTTTGGTTTGGAGCACTTCTGTTGTTTTGAAGCCCATTTCCCAGTTGTCCCAATTCCTTTTTGTTGGTTCAGTTCAGGTATAGGTATCTTTACATGTTATGTTAATGATAATTTTTTTCGTCGTGAATAAAGGTGATTATTCCTTTGAATATAGTTTCAGGTTTTTGGTAAGTTCATGTTCAGGTTTTTTGTAAGAAGTGTCATCTGTCCAAACCAGATCTGTTGTAGCACATTCCATTGGTTGCATGAACACTATCTCATGGATGAGTTTTGTCCAGTGATTTAATATCCATTAGGAAATGTTTAAATGAAGAAATACTGATCTTATAGGAATAAATTGCTCTAAAAGACTATAAATACACAGAACAACAGGTAGAGAAAAGAATAGCTCAAGTGACTCAACATGTTAGTCTTAAGTTCTTTGTATTCAATTTCAAATGACACTGTTTCACTTTTTAATTTCAGTTATTACTGTGATAATGGCATTCAGACTGTCAATGCAGCATGACAATTACAGTAAAGAAATTATCTCTAAATTCTCAGAAGGAATTTCATCATTCAGTGTAACACGTACAATAGTTCCTGTCAACATAAGGAGAAACCATTGCTTTTATTAAAGGGACCTGGTAAATACTACCTACCACGTTAACCAATAAACCTTGTCTCAGCAAATCAGCTCTTTATTAATGTCAGCTTGCTGCTGTTATCAGTAGACCAGCTATTATAATTTTAAATCTTCTTTGAGGGAAGAAGTAACTTAAAAATTCTAGTGAGTGCAGGGCAGTTTCCTAGATTCACAGTAAGCAGATCAGGTAAAGCCCTCTCAGATGCAGATTTACTGGGGAAGAACAGAAAGAATATAAATTCTACCACTTGCTTCTGACTTCTCTGCCATGGGACTAGGACCCTATATGCTTCCACTGCCTACCACAAGTTTCTCTGAACTCCCTGCATTTGATGCACAGAGTTGGGAAGCTGGAGAAAACCTGTACTGCTCTGCAGAGTCCAAGGCTTCTCCTCATCTTCTGCACCTCATTGCTGCCCTGTCCCACCAGGTGATGCCCTAGCAATATGTGCCTGTTTTGAGATAAGGCTTAATGTGAGTGAAGACCACGCTTCTCCTGCAGTGTAGATACAATTTAAGACAATTGATGTGCTGCTGGAGGTCCTCCTCCTAATTATAACAAAAAGCAATATGTTCTTATTCCCACTGCTGCTCCTCATTGTGATCCTTGATATAATTAATCATATTGTTACCTGCCTCCAAAAAACCTAAGTAATGAACAAAAATGTTCGGTATTTGATAAGGGTTTTTTTTTTTTTTTGGGGGGGGGGGGGGGTTTAATCTCTGACTGAATGTACAGGTACTTTACAGGTAAATCTTTCTTTATTCCTGAAGCCTTCATTGTCAGGGCTTCCCTGGGCATAGCTTTTTTATCCTTACTGTTGTATATCCAGATGAACTTATTGGCTGATACTATATAAATTGTGTAGAATGAAGTGAAATCAGGATGCAGTTGATATACATCTCTGCATTTCCTTCATGCCAGAAAGCTGTTTCCTGCACAATTGCCTGCATTGCTGAGGCCTTTGCCGAAACTGACAGCTGTATGTCAAAAAAACTGGAGTAATTCTGGTAGGAATAGAAAAATATTCTGAAAAAAAGCCTCTTTTAGAACATTTCCTTGTTTAGAGTGTTAATTTTAATCCATTCTGGGACTTGGTCCAGTGAGACATTCTGTTAGTCTAATGCAAATCCAGGATGGCTCTAGTATATAGTGCCTTCCTGGTTTTTAAGTTCAATTTGTTCTTAGGAGACATAGAATCATAAGCTGAGGGATCTCAAGAGGTCATTTTGGCCTTGTCCAAGCCTCACGTGAGGATGAGCTATGCTTGTACCAGTCCTGATAGAAATGTTCTTCTTGGTCTTGATGACTCATGGTGGTGTTGATTTCTCAGTTTACGCTGACAGTGTATTCCAGGCTTCCACTATACTTACTGCTTCCACTATACTTTTCCTAAGGTCAAACTTAAATATTCCTTGTTGCAATTCATACTCATTGCTTTTTGCTCTGTCCTCCATAGGCATCTCAAATGGCTCTAGACCACCCTGTACAGATATCTGAATGGAAGCCAGTATTCCAGACGAGACCTGGATTGGAGCACTGCATCACGTGTCAAGTGAGCTGTTCCTATTAATAGATCCTAATGCAGCATTTACCTTTTATTGAAACAGCATGGCATTGTTAATTCATGTTCAGTTTGTGGTCCGCAGCATCCCTGAGATCCTTTTTTCCAGAATTCATTCACATTGTTTTGTTTCCTGTTCTTTATTTGCGTAGTTGACTATTCCTGCCTAAATGTCTCTTACACCAATGAAGTGACACACCCTGGGACACATTGCAGCAGTATGTCAGATTAGCAATGCAAGTTAAGAGCATTTCTCCTTGGTTCTCCAGTCATAGCTGTCAGCTTCATTTTCATTTCATGGGGAGGTAAAGTCTATATTCTCATAGTCAGAGCTTTAGGAAGGTAAAATGTGTTTGTTTTGCCACTTACTGGAGGTAAATTTGCAAACTGCAAATCAAGACAGTTGTACCCATGGAAACATCACTTAAACGTATGGGTCCGCAGTTTCTTCTCTAGCCCTCTGATTAGGATTTGGCCGTCCTGTAGACCACATCTCTCTAGTTGAAAAATAAATAAGTGGGAAAATTCATTCTATTCCAAGACAGTCTGCGAATACAAATGACACTTGTAGAGTTTCTTAGTTGATTTCATCACAGCTTAAAATACATCTGAACTAGACGACATTTTGTTAGTTCACTATTTAAAGAGTAGTTTAGAATTCCGAAGTGGGCTGATTTTTCATATCCTTTATTGAGCTAAACTGTCACAAGAATTGGGCTAGTAGTAAGCAGCATTGTTTGGACAATTTCAGAAACTATTTAGTCAATGAGTGTGGCACCTTCTTTGCAACAGTGCTTGAACAGCAACACTGCAATCCAATATTCACCATATAAACTGATATAGATACCGCTCTTTGTTTCTGCTTTGCTAACAAGCAAACTGTTAAGAGGTCGTGAGCTAGAAAAATACCTGACCAGACTTAGCTGATCTGAATTCTATTTGCAATTCGGATACTAGTTTGTGATCTTGTTCAACACATTTTGTCTCTGTTCCCCAGTTTTGCAGTTAGACAATGGTTACTGGCTTCCTGTTGGTAAAGTTCTCAGTTTGAGAGCAATGAGTGAAGCACTATTGCAAGTCTTCACAACTGTGTTTTTCAGTGAACACAAAATACCGTTTTTGTCCCTCAAGAGAGGAACGTGACTTTCAAAATTAAGTTTCTAGTGTAACATTTCAAATAAACTTATCAATTAAATGTTCTGCAGCATTCACTATTTTGCCAAATATTTCTGTCACTGAAAATATTTAGAAAAGTGAGTTCAGAAGAAATCTGAATGCTGCCAAAGATAATTCACTTTAAAATGTGAATGAAAGACTATATATATGTTGCATAATCAGCTATGAAATTGGCCACAGAATTTCAAATGTTTTGTACTTTCATCTAAAAACTTCTGGAAAGGAATTGATCTGCAAACTGTTTTCATGATTTCCTTATGCCTTTTTCTCTGTAGAAAGTACCAATTTTTAACTTCATGTGTCTGTCAAATCTGAATATAATTCAGAGGACAAAGAAAAGGCACTTCTGAGCCTGATGCTAATCCTTCAGCTACATACCAGACTACTGCAGATAGTAGCAGTATGAGATAACGTCAAAGAAAAGTTTACCAAGATCCTTTATTATGACAAAATATTTGGAGGTCAAAATCAGCTTCACCTATATTGAAGATCTTGATTTTTCACTATACTGCGATGATGTTCTCTGACGAGGCCATTTCAGGTTTGCCTTTTCATTGCTAAATGTCCTTTTGGCAGGAGAATTTCTACCATTATTCCTAAGCACGGTGTTTAAATAATCTTGCTTACTGTAAAAAGGAGAATGAATTTGAATTTTAATATGAAAAACCTATAGTGTGCACCAGCATAAAATTAAAGGTTTCTTTTACTCCTTTTGGTCCTCTAGGGTTTTTCAAGAGACTGGTATCATTCTAACATTAATTGCCTTCTGTATTTCCTATGTACATTATGATTAGGATTTATAGTTATAATAATTTCATTAGAGAATCAGTCTCATATAGCTCAATGATTTGATCAGATCTAAAGCTAATGGGAGGAAATACATTCTGAAACAAATGCAACCTGGAATTTTAGTGTTTTCAACTAAAAAAACCCAACCCACCGTAGACTATTTTGTTATACTGTTCACCTCAGTTTGCTACCATTATGCTTAACTGAGCAAAGATGCCGTTGGGTGTTTTATTATTGTGCAAAATCAGAAAATGACAATTTTATTAAAATATACAGTTCTAATTACAGTATGACATTAACAATCAGCAAAATCAGCAATTATGATTCCCATTAACATTAGATACAACTTTGGGGACCTAATTATGAAATGTAATGAACAGGAGAGAAGGCTGCCTGAGTTTATTGGTGGTATTATTATTATTACTGTTATTATTATTTGTAGATTTGTGTGCATACTTACTTAACCCAAAGAAGAAAAGATCAGTTAGAAACGAAATGACTAGACATGGCAGAAAAGATAAGATGAAAAGATACTTCTGCTCTCATATAGCTGTTTACAAAAGTTAAACAAAAACTAAACATGCAAACCTGGTTAAAAGGGAACATCTAAAGCTTGTTTTTGAATTGATGCAGTGATAATGCCAGAGGTAGTTTCCTAGAGAGTTGAGTCTTTGGATTATCTTTCTTTCCCTGTCATAGAAAAGGAACCTGCTGTTCTCCAAGTACGTAAACCTGATTACAGCGAACTAAAGGAACAGTTTATTGTTTACTGATTTCTGGCAAAATTTTCAGTCCTACTTCCCATTGCATTCACATGTCTTTTGAATATCTTGCCAAACTTATACCTGCCTCTTTAGGTGCCTAAATACCTTTAAAAGTTTAGCACAGAATAAAAGATGGTATCATTTTGTGCATATTTTCTTTTCTTCTTGTGTATTAGGGTATTAAATTCAGCTTAGTTGTCCATAGGGAAATTGTATGCAGCATGGATGATAAATACTAACAGAGACAATGATTGCAAAAAAGCAGAAATTATGCCTTTTTTTGGAGCAGAGCATTGTTTTTTCTTCTATTGACACAGTGTAGGTAGCAAAATGAATGGATTTTTACAAGAAGATATATATCTAAGGTTATCTCCTGTCCTCTCTCATTGGAGGTATTCATTAACCAATTCTAGCTTTCGTTCTCTAAATATTTCCTTGTGGAAGCTTTGACTTCCTGAGAAAAGGTCACATCCCCTTTTAGCTAGCATTAACACTGCCTAAAGAAAGGGAAATGTGAAGGAAATAAAACATCTTTCTCATTTACCTCTGTGGTCTTCACACTGTTCTCTTCACTCAAAATAGATCTCACTGGACATACGAGGGACTGCATTACACAATAACTGTAGTCTACGTAGGTCTCAGAATTGAGTTGTGGCTACATATGTATCAGGAAAAGTTTGTTACTTGTAAATTACTTCATTAAAGTTATCCTCATGTGTAAGTCAAAGTAGAATTTCTACATTTGTGTTAGGTCATACAGCTCAGCCGAAATTTTTTTGTCTTTGTTGCTACACAACAGAGAGAGGAACATATTGTTTAGATGTTTTCAAAGCTGAATTTTATGCACTAATCTTTGGGGTTAAGACTTATTTTTACAATAGTCTTACAGCTTTCTCTAGGAAACAGTGAAATTTTGAGGTTTTTTTGTAATTACCAGTGTTCACTCTTGGTGGCTTCTCATTATTCAAGCTTTGTATATTTCAGATTTTGATAGCACGTGGCTAAAGAAGAAATTATAAAGCCGACTTCAGAATCAGTTCGCAATATCTGTAGATATTTATTCCAGTTTACACTAGAAATATCTAAATATTTCTCCACATTTCATTTACCCTAATTAATTCATAAATCCTATAATAAAAGGTGAGAGAGAAAACTTGGAGCTAAAGCTACTATTACTTCTTGTCCTAAAAGATAGCAAAATATGTTGCTCCAGTCAGATTGTCTAGGCATTAATGGGCATTAATCTCTTGTTTAATTCTGCCTCTCCTCTTGTTAAAATGCTATCCAAAACTGCTGCATAATACAAATGAGATCAAGTTTTAGGTGCATGAAAGGTTGCTAATTGCTCTCTTTCTAAGAAATTCTTTCATGTCAGTTGTATGGTAAGAACAAAATAAACCAAGACTTTGATTGCATCTTTGTTAGGACTTTCAGATTTTCAGAGACCTAAAGGGAGGTAATTGTCCAGCTGTTATCAGAAGTTGCCATGAGTAGGATCCCTGCCCCCCTAGTTCCCTTTGGAAGACATTGCCTTAATGTTTTGAAGTGAATATGATATCTATATGATCTACAAACTATGTACTCGCTTCACACATTTTCTGCTTGCTTCTAAAGAAGTCATGCCACCTTTAAATATATTCCTAAGGCTTGTTTGAATTAAGGAATGTAAATCAATATAATCTCAAGTTGTCTTTATTTGCACAAGAATCTAAGAGATTTCTTGTGATGGAGAGAAAGTTCAACAGACAATGGGCACGTTTAATAGCAGGTGGTATTTGCATACTTTTACCATGTCTTCACTATGTTGGCAGATTTTATTGTGTCGAAAAGGTCACTGGGCTCAAATGAGTGGGTAATAAGGACAGAAGAGCTGACTGTGAGAATCCGACGTGTTTGACAGCAGCAGATTTGGGTGCTCTTGAAAAGGCTGATATTGACTAATGCTTCTAGGGTGTGACTTTTACCCTAAAGAGGAGAGTGGTCTTGGAAGCCATCTCCATCTGTAATGGAAGAACATGCATGAAAGTGGAGTTCTAAAGGGGTGACAAAGGTTGTGAGGCAAAGCAGAAAAGACTGATATGTTGAAGTGTACGGTGAGAAAGAGAGGGCCTGGTGTAGCTACACGTGTTAGAGCTATGAAAAGAATAAAGTTAATGCACAGTTCATTTTCCAGTTCAGCTAAGTAGCTTAGGCGTCTTAATTCCCTTTTCAGAAGTGACTTGGGTGTCTGAGCGTGATTTTTACTCTGAGGGTTAGGACTCAGGTCCCAAAAGGTATCTCAGCTGAACAGATCTCCTCTGAGCACTTTCCTCCCTCTCCACAGGCACTGGTCCCCTGCAGATTGGCCCACCCACTATACCACCCACCGTGGACTGGCAGGATGAGTGCTAATTGGTCTGGCAACTCTTCCACTTTGTAATGCAAACTCAGATGAAATCACCCTTCTACCAAAAAGCCTGCCTGTGCACCTTCCTACTGCCTGACAGATAGATTTCCGCTATAGTTCAATGGGACAGAATCAGCATCTCTGATGCAGCAGTTTGCTGCAGCATGAGGAACAATAGGATTTGCCTTTGGGAATCCCAACACTCTACATGATCAGCTCTCCGTTGTGAAATAGGCTCTGTGACTGGGGTAGCGCTCTGAAACCATGGCTGCTGCTGTTGGGGATCAGTAAGGTAACAGCTCAGACCTGCCAGCTCAGCTTGCATTTTTTGGAACCTAATATTTAGCCTCAAGAGAGTATAATTTGGGTTCATATTGATGGACTTTTGGTCAGTCTGCACCTAGATAAGATGCTTGATCTTGTACTCCTCGTTTTAGTGAAGTTCTCATTAATTCCAGGGTGTATGTGTCCTCATGAACTGTTGATCATCATTTACAATTGCAGAATGCATACACAGATTCTGTATTTCTTCTTCAAGATATCAGCATATCCTCATTTATCTAAGAATAATGTTGAAGGGAACAAGGAGGACTCAGCTTTGCTTTGCAAATATGGGATCCTTTCAGGTGAAATATTCACATTCAAGCCCATGAAGTCTCACTAGGTTTGAGATGCTTGTAAATTATCTGAACTTAGCTTAGGGGCTTGCCAGTACTTTCTGAGTAGGGATAGTGTTTATTCCCTGACAAGAATTGTAAATATGTAAATATTCTTGTTTAGAAGCAACAATGCATTGATTTTTTCTAATCAGAAAAAGGCTTATGTTTAGTTTGGTTTGTGGTTCCAGTGATATTTTCCATTGACTCTTGTTTTATTGAAACATCTTTGCTGATTTCTAATAAGATGCCAATTTGTGAGTTCCTGATAAAGCTGGCAAAGAAAGTGCATGATTGTAGCATTTTGTGGAAGTCTCAGCCCTATCAAGCCTCTCTTATTTCAAGTAGATGACTCCTGTGATAGTTTGATATAGTGCATAATGGGGTGCTTTGACTAGTAGTAGTGGTAAACACACAAGTAGAGAGGAGTTAGGTATGTACTGTGTTTCCATGTAGCAGTAAGAGAGGTAAGGCCTGCATAAAGGAGGATGCATTAGGCATAAATATTTCTGTAACAAAAGCATCAGTTCAAATAATAGCATTGATATTTTGTTCTGATATCCTGACGTCAAAATAGTTCTGCATAATTGAATTCAAGCTGAAGTTTAGGGACCAAAGAAATCATTAGATCTTATCAACTGATTTCCTTTGTAACACTAGCAAATACATACCTTCTACTCAGTTATCCCTGTACACAGCACAATTGTTTCTTTGACTGAAAAAAACCCCAGAAATTTGTTCATCTTTCTCTTCCTCCTCCCTGCCTTTTTTTTGGCAGGGGAGGGGAACACGGCTGGTATAGCCTTTTAATACCTGACCTTTTATCCCTGTGGAAGAACTTCATACTCTGTAACCAAGTTATTTTTCTGTCATCTTTTATTAAGTCTAAGTAGCTCAGGCTTTTTAAACCATTCATAATGCAGCCTTCTTCTATTAAGTCCTTTTTTTGAGATGTCTCTTCTTGTCAGCTTTTCATTGCCTCTTAAAAAAGAATGAATACCGTAACAGGACTAAGCGTTAGTCTTGCCAGTTCTGTGTGGAGGGACAAACCACATCTGTTTTCCTAACACTCAATTAAAACACTTTAAAAACCCCAGTACTTTTTATCCTAGCATGGCTCAGGAGTGGTATGGTCATAGTGACCTCCAGTATTGAGGAGGCAAAAGAACTTTTGCTGCCCTCCCATGAATGACTGACCATGAAAATACTGAGGCAGTCGCATTTCCCCACTTCTACAAATTCCAGTGGGAAACAACTTCTTGATAAATTATATGCTCTGTGCTTGCAAAACTGATTTTTTTTTTTTTTGGTATTTCTGGCTGATGCATTTGGCCACCTAGTTCACCTGCTATGTGGCCTGTTACTTGTTTCAGCCACAGCTTTCAGCAGTGGGGTCCCGCTTCTGTAATCAGGACCTCTACTTCTCTTCTTTGGCATAGAACTTTTCATTTGATGGAAACATTTTTCTTTTGAATTGGTAGAGCTTAAATGCTGTTAAGATCACTCTACTCACTGTTATTCATGTTTTGCAAACATTTCTCCTATATAGGTTTGCTAAGCAGAGATTCTAGATCATAACTAGTTAACCAATGTGGAAACCTGTGTAGGTATAAACCTCGTTAAAAATATTTCCATTTGATTCTTCATTTAGGGCTACTTATTGTGGTCTGTCACTTAAGTGGTCTTTGTTCACTTAGTATGTATAATAGAGATATTGTGGAGAGCTTTTTTTTTTTTTTTAAGAGAATGCAGTAATGCAGAAAAGCAGCTTAAGAAGTCAAGTTCATTTTATAATTACCGATATGTATCAAGCTCATCTCCTAAAAAATGAAATCAGACTTATTCAACAAACACTATTTTCTCTTAGAAGATGTTGACGGGCACTAATTATATGCCTGTCCTTTAACAGCTAAATGAATGAATATTCCATTCATATTTGTCCATGATTGGTGTTGGACTCACTAGCCTACATTTGCATAGGTCATCTTGTTTATCCTTGTGAAATATTGCACAAGTATTAAGATTCTTCTTGTCTGTTGTATTTTCCACTTATTCCACAGTTTTTTTCTAAGTAAGGTGAAAGTTAGTGCCAACGACTCACTATGAAGAATTTGTAGGAGTTTTCCAGAACTGCTCACTATATGAAGAGGTTAAGCACTATTACAGACTGCTTAACATCCTCTTTACCTACTGGTATACCAGAAAGTGTTCTCTTTGGATATGTATGTTATCTGCTTTTTCGCAGGTATGGATTAGAAATATTTTTAAATGGTGTTGTCTTTTTGGCATCACTAAACATTTTGCGATCTTTATCAAGTAAACGGGTGTATTCTGTTGCTAGGAAATCATGTATGTTATGTATGTATATAAAAGTTTGGAAGATATATTTCCATATATACTCTTAACATCATTTGTCTTACCAGTTGTGGATTTTTCCCTCAGATTCTTAGATTTTTTTCATCAATTTTCTATATTTTATAAATTCTAATTTACACTGATATCTCTTTCTCCTCTTTCCCTTTCTATCATTTTTCATCACTGGTAATTGCTGCCTTTATTCATCCACTGAATTGTAGTTTTTTAACAGTCTCTGATAAAATTTGTACATTAAGAACTCCCAATTTCTTTTCATATTCTTCCCACTAATTTTTATTACTGTTCTTGAGCCTGGGTAAAATTAACCTCCTCGATGAACTGTGCTTGTGCATTTGTGGCAAACTATTTTGAGACTATCCTACTTACCACAGTCAACACCAGCCAGCTACTAACACTGCCTCCAATGCATCTTTCAGCATCAGTCCAGTGATTAATTCATCAGGAGTGGTCCTATAAAGTGAAATTCCTTTTGAGTTTGAAAATGATAGTCTGCCCTAAGGACTTGAGTGATATTTTACTATTTGGTGGCACGCCACGTCCTGTATCTGCTTCCACAGTCAAAGTCTTTGTTAATACAATTTTATTTCTTTCCACATGTATAGACATGTGCCTCAGGACTAAATTATCCTGCTATCAGATTTAATTCAGTAGTGATTTATGTACACTCAAGCTTCTATACATTGGGGTTATCAGTAACTCAAAATAAAACAATTCATGGGATTTTTAATATAGAATGCAGCTCTCACTCCCCCCCCCTTTTTTCTCCCAACCCACTTTTATTTTATACTTGTTCTGTTCTTCATGTCTTAAAAGTAAATGCACAGGATTGAACAGATAAGTGTTTAGATATTTATGCCTGTTTCCTGCTGCTCTTGCAGGCTCATACTGAGTTTTCATTCCTGGTGAGCTGGCACTATACACAGTTGCGCTCTAGTTCTCAAGAGGCGAATGGCAAAACCAGAAACAAGAGATTTACTTAACTCACATGTTGTTCAAGGGGATGAACTTGAAATTTAAATTTTGGCACTTCCTCTTGAGAACTGAACAACCACAGATTCCTCTATGGTAACAGAGTTAAAGAGGAAGAAGTGCAAATCAAAGTTTGTTTTCTCAGAATAAACATTTGGTTGGTTATGGTTCATGGTGTTGAAGAAGAAAACATAATAAATATTCCAGATCTATGAGGCCTCCTCTTTACTTGCATTCCCTTTCCAGTTTCTTCCCATTGCTTTGCTGATACTGAAAATGCTGATGAGGGAAGGCTGTCAGCGTCTTTCTGAAAAGGCTGAGGACACAAACTGCACATTATATACTTGGGTTTGTGGAGAATAACAGATATTTTTGCATCGTTTTCATATTTTTAGCAAATATACCTATTTGCTAAAATCCCATAAACCTATTTCTATACATTTTAATCACATGAAAACAATAGGGCTCTATAAAATTAATATTTATAAAGATTAATAAATAATCTTGCTTTGCATGTGATACTTTTTTCTATCTCTGGAGGATATGAATTCTATCCACCTAATTTCAATAGTGGTGGTAAAGTTCTGAGCAGCCTTCCTACTTGGGCTCTCTGACCCTTTTCTTGCTTTTGAATAAAATGGGGACTTTAAAAGTTATTTAGAAGTTTGTTCTGTTTTTTTACCTTTGGTTGATGTTTGTGTAGAATGTCATACATCATTGGTTGGATGAATTAAAGTGGCTTGGCTGTAAGTTTCAATTTTTTTTACATTGGAAACTTTTATGACAAAAATAGGTTTCATAGTATCTCTTTAAAATGGTGTAGGCTATATTTCTGCCAATACTCACTTAAAATTGAATTTTCATTTGGCAGCTTTCATGACATTTTATGTATTCATTTTTCTATCACAGTTTGTGCCCCTGGGTTTGACTCTTTGGTGATCCATATATTTCCAGTGAGCAAATGCTTACTGGAAATGAATTTTGGAATTACAGACCTGCTAGTAATATTCAATGCCTGAACAGACTAAATCCAGATACTGATGTTGAGGACTGAAAGAAGCATCTAGCAGACTGGGCAAAGCAAGCGGTGATGGTCTCAGAGAATAGCTGATTCTGAAAATATTTTAAAGGCAACTAACTAACACTGCAAATCTTTTAAAGGCAACTCACTTTGGATGCTTAATCAGAATAGTGAGAAATCTATGCTGGAACTGTAATACATATGTGCATGTGAAGAGGATGTTGCTAAGTCTGATCTTCTCACTTCAGCACTGCTAGTCCAATACATTTCACCTTAGTTCAACTACAGTGAGCATTTGATTTAGGCATAATTTGACTAGAACCGGTTTGTTTGTAGTTTCCCATACAAGTTCGTATGGCAATTGAGTGCACAAACACTATTCAAGATGTTAAACCTTCAGCAGAATTCTATGAAAGAATTCTATGTCCTATATTTTCTGTTGGCTATTGTACCTCCTTTCAATTATAAGTAGAAAGAACTAAACAACCTGTCATTGTTCCAAAGGAACAATTTCCATTTAATTAAGTAGATGTCTTCTGCAAGCTTCCCTGTCAGACCATAGCCTTCAGAACCAGGAGAGGAGGAAAACAGATCAGTAACAGAGTTCAATGCTGCAGCATCTACCAACTCTGCAGTGACTACTGTTAATGACTGTGTGTTGTCCTGGATACCGCCAGAGGAAAGACAAGATAGCAGGGATGTGATTTAATTAGACCACAGCTTTGTTTAGTAGGAATCTAGGGACTATCTGACACACAACTCATCCAGTACAGGTCAATCTGCCTAATGTAACCAACTCCATTTGGAGGGTGACAGCTGCCATCATCGTGCCTCATAAACACGCCTGTAGCAGAGTTACTGAGGGACATCCCTCCTCTGGTTTCAGGGAGTGGAGAGGGTCATACCTTTACAAAAGAAGATCCAGTCCTATTTTGCACCATCTTTACTGATGACCAGAACCCCTTATTGCTCATTTACTTTAACAAACACCTACTGATTTCTACCCAAAATGTAACCTAACCAAGAGATTTTTCAAGCTGCTGAGGGGATGGTGAAAACTTTTGCTGATGACAGTCTGGCTGTGATGGCTTGCTGGTCTTCCTAGCCCTGAAATTAGCTCAGTTCTCATATAGAAGTCCAAAAGCTTGCTCCTTTCTTGAAAAGACCCTGCGGGTGAGAAAAAGGCTGATAATCTTCCCAGTATCTGAGAGATTTCACTGGCCTGATGATGCCTGTCTGCTTGGTGTTCCCCTTCTCAAGGAGGCAGGACTCAGGAGGCAGGGCTCTCCTTAACAGAGACCTGTGTGTTTTCTCTCCTTTCAAACCCGGACCACCTTATTTCTGAGACAGTACAAATAGAGTGGAGTCAGAAAAGTGGTATCTGTGGGCCCATACAAGCTAGTTTGCCTATGTATCAGTATTACTGTCAGAGAGTGACACCGAGATCTGAACTGGTTTGAATGTTTGAATGAGCTTTTGAACACTGGATGAGGCTCAGAGCAAGGAAGTAGTGTAAAAATAGAACAAGGCTGTTACTTCTCCTTACTGTAAAGGGATACCATAAGCCACAAGGCAGGATCATGACACCTGGTTTTGTGTAAAGCGATGCATACCAAGGACGTCATAAAGGCTAATAGTCATTTTAAATTAAAACCTATAGCTAGAGAGATAATAGAATATAAGAAGCCATTGTCTTTTGTGTGTGAATTTAGACAGGTAGGTAGAGGAAATGGAAGCAGCCACACGATCTTAACTCTGTATGTGATACTCAAATAATTTTTGCAAAATGCCATCCAGTGTATCATAGTTAATAACTTGTCTCTGCCTCTCTTGAGAGTCCAGCATCTGGTACTGCAGACAAATGACAATGAAGCAAATCATATGTGAAGCAGCACATTCTTTTGTATTCAAATCTGGTCAGTAGATGTCGTGAGGGGACCCTCTGCCTTGTCCATTGCCTGCTGAGCCCCTCAGAGCACACGCAATGAGGGCAATTGATTGACGCTGACATTATGGCTTTTCTCAATCGTTGTTCAGATGCTCATCTGCACTAAGGAAGTGTGGATCAGCTTTACAGAGCAGGCCCTCAGCAATAATCTCTCCAAATACCCCCTACTGGGTAATTATTTTTCTGTTTCTAATGCGAAAAGTATTGGTACAGGTCTGTTTTTGGATGCAGGAGAGTGGCTCATCATACTATCTTTCAGAAGTGTAATTTACTCCTTTGAGAGTGTTTTATGCCTGTTCACAGGTTAAGCTAGAACATTGTCCTCCAAATGGAAAGGACAGTATTTTATTATCTGTTTTTCAAAGCATGATTAATGGTTTTGTTAGACTGAAGGAGGGGAGCGAGGGGAAGAGTGATTACAATGACCGAAAACAACTAATAGTGGTGACAAATACAGCGATAAAAGGCACCACCAATGGTTCTGGAAAGCCATCTAAGGAGTAGTTCAAGGGCCAAAAAACTTTGAAGAAGCTTGAGCAAGCAGAGAAAAAATCCAGGTCTTCTATGCCTTCAGAAGATCGTCTCTTGACCTGAGACTGCAAGGCTGTAATTATACTGACCTTCTCATTTAACAATTAAATCTGAGATCCTAATGCCCTGTTGTGGGTGTAACATAAAAAAAATAAATGAAAGTTCTCTTGAAAAAGTATCAGCAGTGACCTTTAAGCAAGGAAATACCTGAATTTCTGATATTTTGTCAATTTATTTTCAGAAAGTGAAAAGTTGCGGCTCTCCAGAGCTGACAAGTATTTTACTCCTTTCATCTGTCACTTGGAAAGAGATATGAAACATTTATTTTCTCAATCTTCTCAGAATTGGTAATAAATTGTCAGAGGCAGCCATTCATATCTGGTGGCTTTTTAAATAAAGGATAAGCCCTTCAATATTTCATTTTTCCTCAGCATTGCTCTGTAAGCTTGACTAGGAGGAGGTAATATATAAAAGGGTGTGGGTAAAAGGGCTATTTGTCCAGTTGCAAGGAGTGGTGGGCAAGCGATCCTTGGAGATATTTTATTTTTCTCTTTCTCCTGCTCTGTGTGTACATGTGAACAGCTGTGTGGGAGAACTGAAGGAGACAGACTGGCTGTCAGGAACTACTGGCTTTTGTCAAAGGTGTTATTGAGAACTTTCACAGTCTGGCAGATTTTTGACAGAATCAAATGGTTAATGGGAGACTATACAGAGGCCTATATCTTGCTACTACCAGCATGGGTGTATTCTTAGGAAAAAGCTTAAGGGCTCAATAATGCACATGGGCCTGCCTTGCAGGCTAGTATGGAGGCAGACAACATAGCCCTGTGGGGATTTAAAAGAGAAGTCTCTATTCTTCTGCAGCTTCTTGCCCACTAGTATGTTGAGTCCAGTCTGGAAGCACTGAAATGAACAAAATGCCTATATAAAAACAGATTTCTGGAAAACAGCATGCTGCTTTTGAAAGGTCACTGAAAAGTTCTGTGGGGAGGATTCCCAGGCTCCACTTTCTAGCAGTTACCTGGAGTCTATCCCCACGTGTGAACATGGGAAATGCATGTCACTTCTCTCCATGGCTTTCTGTTGGAAAGGCTTCCTGGGAGTCATTCTTCTGTGCTCAGCTGAATTTCAACCTTTTCATTCAAAAGAGAAAGGAAGGAAGTTCTACCTGCATATTATGTACTCCATTCTCCCATGTTGCTCTCTGGTGATGCATGAAATGCTATCAGTATATTACACATGGCAGAAGAAATGTGAACTGATTGAAAAACACATATAGCCCTGCTAAAGTGCACATCCTGACTCTTTGTTTTTGGATGGATGACAAAGCTCTCAAATTACAGAAAATGTAGAAATCCCCTGCTGTATTTGCTGGTGTGGTCAATGAAAGTTACTGCTTTTTTAGCAGCAATTCCCAGCCTGGAATTCCTTGGTTTTTTTCTCTGTCATTGTGAAATGCATTACTTCACCTGAAGCCATCCTTTGGAGATATACTTGCTAAGTTTGAGAGTGAAGTTAGAAAGAGCAGGGATTACAGTAACATCTAGTGCACGAGTTTCTCAGATCTTATAGAGAAAATGCTGGATAACACTTTGTGCTTCCAGAAGCTGAATTGGACTTCTTTAACTGACTAACCCCATAGTAACAAGCACAGCACCTGTGTGTATTCAGCAACTAGTCTGATGATGAATTTAATGATTTTTTGTTACTTAAATATAGAGGAAAGTGAAGCATGAAGCTGCAGTAAAAATGGTACACAGCTATACTCTGGTACGGATTGCCCAGCGCCTTCCAGTCTTGCTTGGAACCAAGAGCTCCTCCCTCCCCCTCCCCCACCAAGTCTTTGCATTTCCCTGGCCATTTAATTGAATTTCAGATACCTGAAAACATCTGAAGAAAATCCAGACAGAGGAGGAGAGATAAGATTAACACTGCAGGAGCTGACAGAAGGTAGGGATCTAATTTGCTTTTTATAGGGCCATTAGGCTATGTCACGCAAAAAGAGATGCATTTTATTATAACCCACATAGCACTGAGGTTATATTTCAGCTGGCACTGCAAAAACAAGTACCTTGGGCTAGCCAGATGAGGCCTGAGGGTTATCAGGCAGAAAGGGAAAAGAAAAGCAGTGGTGAAATATTTACTATGACATGATGAAACCATCAGCAAATCCAGCCTGCTTCTCATAGTAACAAGGTGCTAAAAGCTTCTCAGTTGTGCAGTAGAACTTTGGCTCCAGGCAGTGAAATTGCAGAATTGCCCTGAAGTGCAGAGGAAGAACATGGAAAACGGTTTCCTCAACCTGAGGGAAGGGGACTGTGTTGTCTGGAGTTATTGATGGTTCTGTTCACATCTGCTACTCAGATGACATGATCATGGTTAAAGGGCTTGGTAGTATCATGAAGTGTGTGCTAATGCAAGGGACCAATAGCAAAGAAGTCTTCTCCTTGAGTCTTCTCACACTTCACTTGTGTCTGCAGCAGGATCTCTGCATATCCTTATCTTTTCTGGAGAAGCAGAGCAGGGTGTGGATGGATTTCAGACCTCTAACAGCTGCAAGTTAACTCTTGCATCCAGTCCTCTTTCTTCCTGCTAAGTCAGTATGGTGAAGCTAGCACCCAAACTATCCTGACTTACTGCTAAGACAGATCATCATCTCTTGAGGTGCAAAAAAGGAAAGTAGAAATCAGGCAGTAAGGAATGCCTCTGAGTCACAGTACTAACGTGCTGTAGTTGAAGAACATACAACAGATGAGCCCAAAATAATTCAGTATTGAAACTGAAACATTTGAGACAGCCCCCACAGGAAAAAATGAGTTCACTTGTACTCTCCACTCTGCTATGATGGCACTGATTTTAATGTGTGCAAATTATGTCAGAAAAATGTTCAAATCTTTACATGGGAGAACAGTGCATGTTAGAGACCTTCTAACCAGGAAGGCTTTCAAGGTACTAGGAGTTTTACTGCTCAGATAGGATTTGTTCTCATTGCTTATTCCTCACCTGAAGTGAATCTGGTTTCTTTTTTTTTTTTTTTTTTTTTGGGGGGGGGGAACCATTTAGCTTCTGCAAAGGTGATTGTAAGGCTGCAGACAGAGTGTTATGTCTGCAGCCCAAGAATAGGTAGCAATAGCAGGTCAAACCTCCATCAAACTCCTCCCTGAGACGTAGTGTGTCTGGTAGCTGGAGTTCAGGCTCTGATCTCCACAAGCAGATTATTGTTAGTCTTTACTATAGACATATCAACCAATTACAATACAAAATTATATAGTATTGTCTTATATGGAAGGAGAAAATGGGTATTTCAAAGACTTCCAGATCAACGAGATAAAAGAAAGAGCCTTTGTGTAAGACTGTGCAGGATGTCTGTCTGTCTGTCTTTTTCCTTCTGTGATCTGCTTTGAAATGAACACAAAAGATCAGGTTCCCTCTGCACCCTTAGAGATGTGGTAAACATATTAAAAGGTAAAAAACAAAGTTATAACGGTTTCTGTAACAATGTAGAGCATGTGGAAATGGTAATACAATAGTTAACTATGTAGATCTGTTTTTTGAAAGCTCACATGTAGCAAAAGTTTTGCCAGAATTCCCCTATTCAGTAATAAAATCAAACAAGACAGAATGCATTGTTTATAGGAAGAATTGTCTTTTAAATGTAAGTATTTTTAGATGCTACTGCTCAACAAGATTTGTAATGTGCAGCTGCCATGCAATGCTGTACTCTGAAAATCAAATAAGAAGTCTGTTATGTGTTTCCTGTCAAATAAAAGGGAAATTAAAAAAAAAAAGTATCTAATTTATCTGAACAGTTAAAATGTCATCATGCAATCATATTTGGAAATGAAATATATTGAGACTAATGTTTGCTTACTCTTGATATTGGTGCATAATGGCTGTGGCTGATAGAGGTCTTTATGGATACAATGTCTTAGGAAAAAGCTGTTTCACAGTAAACTAGTTACTGTGAGACTTTTTTTAAAGAAAACAAAACACAAAACCAAGAAACCCATAGGGGTGCACTGTGAAATATCCTGAGGAATATAGACACATACACAGGAAGAAAAAGGAGACACCTGTTCTATTATTCCGCTGAGAAACAGAGAGTTGTGCAAGTAAACTGACACAAGACAGTATCTCTGTGGTACCTGCTTTTTTTTCCTATGTATGTACTTGTAGTAGGTATTTTACTAGCAGCCGTGGAAGAAAGCATTTTACTGTATTATGCAAACCCACAGAACCTTAATCAGTCTGATATTAGTTTCCTGGTACATTTTTTTCTTGCAAGTTGGCTGAAGGAACCTAAAGGAAGAAAGAACTACCATGAAGTGTCCAGGCCTTGTCCCGTCTCTGACAGTAACCAAGAGCTGATATTTAGAAAAGTGCAGGATGTATAACTTTTAAATACTGTATTTCTTTTGATAATAATGCCAAAATCATTCAGACGAATGTGAGGGCAAGGGTAGTCATTTGTGGTGTATTTTCTTCAGGAGTGACAAGCTCAAGCAATTGCGGAGGTCATAGAGCTGGATGAGATCTCATGGGTCATCACGTCCAGTTTGCAGCAAGCAGCTACCTTATAGGGTCTCATTCCTCCCATCCCACAGGGATTCTCCTTGTTGTCTCTGGAGAGGCTATCATAGCTAACAAGCTGCAGCAGCTGTCTAATTCCCATGGATCTGTCATAAGAAATAAAGTAGCACCTTTCTCCATCAGAGGCAAAGGTGAGTTTCTCCTCCCTCATTCAGAGCATAATGAAGTTTTCTGTCCCAGGTGGGTATGCTCTGCACCATCCTCATCTACTCTGCTGAATTTGGCCCCTTGATTGCAAATAAGAGAGAAATGAGCCAATGCCGCAGGAGATGCAAACTCCCCTCTTTGAGTTTCTCCAAAATGACTCTACTGAGAACTGCATCAAATCTGTGGCTATTGATATGCAGATGTTACAGTCTTTCACTGCATCAGGACAAAGATGACTGCATTTCCATGTCTGTTTTGCACATAAATATGTATATTATCCCAGTGCCCCCGCTTCCTCCAAAATGATAGCAACTGATGTTCAGATAGGACAGTCTATGTGAGACAAAAACCACAAATAAATTATGCTCATGAAATATTCTTTTCCCTTTCCTTTTTTCTGATTTTTATTTTTCTCTGCTATATACAAAGCTCAGGCCAAGCAGGAACCCTCTGGCTATGTGTGTGGGCGGCCAATCTGGTTTTCTGCAAAGGTGACAGCTGCTTGCTTTTCATTAAGGAATATGACTGCCCTCACCTGGTGAGAAAATGCTTGGAAATTTGTCATTCCAGTGATCTTACTGCATGCAAGTCCCCCTGTCAAATGTGACAGCTGAGCAATGCCTACAAAACAAAGGTTCACCCACTACACAGGAGCACAGTTGCTAAAAGAAGTTCTTTAAAATAGCTCCTGCTGTCTGACTTAAAAGACAAACGTGGTAGATTTGATATTATTAGATTAAATGAAAGGTTGTCCTGGCATTTATTTTATTCTTACAGATTCAAAGACATTTAATGTGCTTGTTTTTAATCCTGTCGTAAGTTTGTGTGATTATTCACAGAAATAGAGCTGGCCAATAAGTGTTTCCATCAAAATCTGCTTTATCATACTTAATAGAATATTATTTTGAGAAGGAAAAAAACTCAGGGTATAATTTGTCTAAGCCAAAAAAAGTTATCTGGATAGTTTAGAGAAAGCTTGTAAAGTTTTTTCTTTCCTTGATGTTGTTATGTAAGATGTGATTTTATATTTTGTTAAAAGTAAAATTAAAAAAGCCAACATCATCAAAATATTTCTGGTCATCTGAAAACCGAGGGCGTTCAGACATATCTTTTGTGGAGAATTTCAGAACGGTGAACATTTATTTCTGTCTCAAAACATTTCTAAAATCTTGAGACCCTCCTTGAAACCAGACTTTTGTTCTCTGCACAGAGCTAAGTCATGAATGTGGAACAGGATCAGACATGTGAAAAGTTAAGTGGGGTGACTGTTTAATTTTTCACATCCAGTAAATTCATTCTATCACAGTAGAAAACAGAATAAGTATTATAGTGCAAGATCCAATTTTTAATCACTCTCTTGGAAATGATTTAGAGAAGAGGAGCCCTCTCCTTTTTTCTATTAAAAAAAAGCTGAAATACACAGTGCTCCTGGGATCAAAGGTACTTACAGACACAGAAGAACAGTCAGCCATCCTAGCTTGATCCACAGAAATACCTAGCACCATATTAAGCCTGTCCACAACTAGTGAAGTGCTTAAGGAACATGCTTAAAATTGATCATGGGCTTAAATATTTTATTCAGTTGGGGTCATTTGCTGAGTCTGAGTCTCTTGTGGTGTATGCTCTGGATACTGGGTGGCAATGCACGTTATTGCAGGACACGCACTGCTGTGAGCAGTGAAGATGTGAAACCAAGTTTGAGTGTACGCTTTTGTCTCCCCATATTGGTTCCTTGAGACCTCGTTCATTAATGGGTAATGACATTACAGTTTTGATGGGTTTGGTTATTTACACATAGGGACTGTGTAGAGCATTTCAGTACCACATGGAAGTGTGTTTCAGGCCATTAGCAACCAAGATTATTTATCTGTCAAAGAGAAATTAGCTTGTTTGTGCTTACAGTGAAAGAATATGTGGTCAATCATGTTTATATATGGACACTATTTTTTCCCAAACTGAGCAGGATTCAAACAGGAAGCTGTCTCTTTGCTCTCTTTCCATAGTCTGCCCCACCTTGCTCACTAAACTTTTCTGAGGACCATGTTCCTTGATGTTCCCTTGACCATTTGCTTTTGTCTCTCTTCTGGTGTTTTTTACTCCATTTCTTGCACATACCCTATTAGTAAAACAAAATCCGGTGCAGGCTTTCATCCTGCTTCTGAATGTATTTTTCTGAGGTAATGACAGGCAGCTTGTGTTGTGAGTGTTCAACACAAGACCATTATTATATCAGCATTTTGATTGTATAGATGAAGATTAATTGTTCATCTTTACCAAACTTGAAAGTACTTGTAAAAATCCACCAATTTCAAGAAGATATCACTCAGCTCACTCTGCCACTGTACTGCTCAATATCCTGATAGAGATCAAAATAATGACATTCTGAACATGACTCAGTTAAAATAGTGTAAATACGGATGGTAAAGCTGAACTAAACACATATATACATAGCATCTGTGTCAGAGCATTTACACATTATCACCGCAAAACAGCTTTGGTCTCATTCAAATAGCAACAAACAAGTTTCAGAGATTTAGTCACAGTCCATTTGAAAAGTACAACAATGTATCAAATCCGTTTAGGCAGAGAAATATTTTTTTTCTAAAGAGCTGAAGCTGTTGCTTTCACAAGCTATCACCACCCTCAGTATGAGGTTGCTGTAGTTTTAACTATAGCTGATCTTCCATAGGGGATCTCAAAGGGAACATTGTCAGAAGAAAGTGGAGCCAAAGAGTGCAGAAGAAACTTTTGTCTCAGTTAGAAGCAATCCTGCAGCGATTTAAGGTGATGGATTTCGATTTGCACAATGTGACTGTCACATTTAAAAGGTTAATGGAAAGCATACTTTCTGCAAGTCTGCTGGAAAGTTGATTATATCTAGGTGATACATTGGTGCACGTGAAAGCCTTCGAGCAACAACAGATATGTTCACAAATGTTCTGTGATAGCTTTAATGTTGCTGCAGAGGGGGGAAAAAGCCTTGCTTCAGAAAAAGAGTAATTTTATCTAACACATTTAGTTTGTCAGTGAGAGAAAGTAGTTCCACATACCAAAAAGTACAGAAAACTGAGACCCTGCAGAGGATGTTAGCTTCGCAGATATAAAAAAATGTCAGAGATCGCCACACTTCTGGAAGTCTAAACTACTTTTTTTTATATTACTGCACGGGGCTGGGGCTGGTGGGGAGAGTACCAGCTCCCTCACGCATTTCAGTGACAGGATGGCAGAGGGAAGCCATTGTCCAAAACACAGGTTTGTCTAAGATCAGGCTGCAGCTGCACTGTGTGGTGAAAGGGGTTTTGTGAGTACTCTGTGATAGTGAGGAACTTTTATGGTGCTCCAGAGGAAAAAAAATATTTTCTGGGTCACATGCACATGAAATATTATATAAGAGAAACTACTGCTTCCTGGATTTGTTCAAAAAACAGTTTTACAAATATTCTTCTTAAATGAGTGCTACTGATTTAAAAAAATATATACACCTTCACTTTCTCCTCATGGGAGCCCTCCAGGGCTCTGCCTCACTGCTCTTGCACAGCTAGCCGAGGGAGAATTGTTTCACTTTATTCAAAGTATAATAGACCATGCTGTCTGTTTGGGAAGGATAAACACTTCCCATTTTATTGTGGTCTTCCCTCCAGGTCTGGCATGCTGTGGAAAGGTAACAGTAGCTCTGCCAGACCACTCTGAGACGTCTGACATGCAATTGCTTTAGTATTTCTTAAGGTTGAGGAAAGAGCATTTTCAGCTTTTGCTGAAGGAGAGCTCTTTACATTCCCAGAGGACTTGAAAGAGTCAATCCATTTCAACACGGAAGGCAAAGGAAATACTCTCTTTGACTTCAGTGGGGGTTGGGTCTAGGTCCAGACAAGGGCTGATGAATGAGTGGAATCAGCTGCAAGTGTTCTTCGCTGACGTGATTGCCATCTTTTATGTGGAGCTGAAAAGGACCTGCTTTTGTCTTCCTTTCACTACCTTTGGTACACCTGCTTGAGAAAGCTCAAGAATAGGATGTGTTTCATGCAAAATCTTAGATTTTTCTTTCTTTTCAATCACTGCAACAGAGCACTGCTAGCCACTGTCTCTTTCTCTCCTGCATTGCAGGCCTGTGTGCTGCAGATCATTAGTTATCTGCTCATAGTGTACTTTCTGTGCATGTGCGATGTAGCCTGCATGCATGTGTTCTGGCTGGTAAAGAGTCCTAAAAAGATTTCGAGACACATAACCTGTTCCTGTTTTTCACTGAATCCAACTACATTGTTTATTAATCCTTTTTTTATATATATTAACTGATATAACTTATTATATTACTGTTCTGAGGGCGAAGGGGCCTGATCTGTAGTCACTACTCTTTCTCATATCTCTGATATGAAAAAAAATAAAGGGCTGATCAGGGTATTTAAAAATAAAACAAAGAATTCCTGGTATACATTCACATGTACATAACAAAAAAAGAGCTTAATAATGTATATGCTCTACAAAGCATGTTAGCTTAACTATATATATGTTCTAGCTAAATATATCGCTGGCCACAGGGAACATGGAAAGAGCAGCTACTGGGAATTAAGTTCTAGATATCAGTAAGTCTTATCTTAGCCATACAAAATTGGCACTGTTGAGCATAGCACACCAGCATTGTGTTCAGTGGTAAGAGTTGCACTGCTCACCGCATATAGCAAGAAAATACTAGATCACTTCCATAGGCATGTCACATTTGATCTTGTCCCCATCCTTAGGAACGTAAGGGCTCTCTTTTTAGGAAACAACGTTCTCTGAAAAGTTGCAAAAAGAAATTGCATGGCCAGAAAGCCATGAGGAAGCTATCCATTGATGCTCTGCTTTCCTTCTATTGCTGAAAACAAAATTAGTGTTTATGAATGGTAGATTTTACAAGACTGGAAATTCGTGGCACAGAAGTATGCACGTGAAGAAAGGCTCACAAAGTTTCCCTACTCTACAGCAGTGGTGTGCCTCCAGGTTGTTTTGGAAGGACAGTCTTCTACAGCAAAGAATAGGCTTTTGGACACAAATCCTTCTGTCTAAGATATCCACCCAGGACCTTACAGATTTCTTGTAATCACGGTTCGTTTTAAATTACATTAATTTTCAAATAAGCCACCGAGCACAGGCCAATGTTGAATGTATTTGGCCAGTCTTAGAACTTAATTTGTCAAAAGATTTTTGAATTAAAATTCTCAGTGTTCCTCAAAGATAGATTTTGTTTTGTTTTGTTTTGTTTTAAATAAAACAGTATTTTTTTGTCTTTTGTTAACAGACACTGGTAAGGACCAGAGATTAAACAAAAGAAAATTGCAGGTGACTTTAAAAAAAGAGAAGTAAAGAAGCTGGCCTTTTTTCTCACGCAGTTCTAAGTCCCCGTGTACACTGGGTGCTTTCTAATCTGGTCTCTGATGGGAAATGGTTCCATCTCTGTATGCACCATCTCCAGAGAACAATCTCTTTTTGCTTCCTAAACTGCATATCATGCCAAAATCTGAGCAGAGGTGGAGATTATGGATTAGATTCTATCTCTGTTCCATGGCTGTAAACCCTGATCAAGGTACTGTTGCAGCTCAGGTACTCATTTGGACTATGCCCTCAACACAATGTGTTTCTCAGAAATAATTCTGATTTTGAAAAGTGGCTTGAGAGACCAAGTTTGTCTTTAGCTGGAAGATAACCAACGTGAGAGCAAAACTTGCCACCAATCTAAAGCAGGCCAGACTGGGCTCATCAGTTCATTCACATGGGCCTTGCTGCATTTAGAAGACTGTAACTTTTGACAGTTGGGGTAGCAGTTCTGTAAATTTGTTTCCATTGGGAAATGAAATGGGACAATAGAAGTTAATTTAACAAATTCTGGGTTGTCTAACAACCAGCAAAGGGTAGATTTTTAGGTAATCACCAGTTTCAGTTGGTGTGGGAGGTGGGAGGGGTATATGTGTGTGTTCAGCTATTTTATGGCCTTCTGGCAGTCTGCTGAGTTGCATTTGTTGGTCTTCCAGGGCACCGAATTTTTAGATTACTGGTAACGTTACTTCTGAAAATGCAGTAGGTGCTGACTTACATTTAATTTTCTTATATGAGATAATTATCTTCTGTTCTTTTTTCTACACTTGTTCCCAGATACTTGCCCATCTTCTGAGTGTCTAAATTGGGCTGTCTCATTCCCCAACGTCTTGGTTACTCATTGGGAAGCAATGGAGTCTTTTCTCTGATTTCCATTTGCATTAGGTAAGGACCCATTTAGAGTGCAATTTTATTCTCTGTATCACTAACACTTTACCTGTTTTCCAAAGGTTATCAGAAGTTTCATGACTATCTTAAAACAGTGCAACCGCAAACTGCCGTAGTGACTTAGTTTTCAGTTGGATAAGCAAAGTGATTAGACTCCTCTCTGAGTTGCCAGATGACTCCAAGGCTGACACAAGGCAAGCAGTAAGAATACTAGGTACAGCCCTTTTCGGTGTCAGCCCACTGTTAAATCAGCATAAACTGACTGTAAAACCAGTTTAATTATCTGTGAGATGTATTCAAAAAGGGCTCATCTGAAAAAGAATTTCCAGTAGTTTGAAGTTTTCTCCTAGGTTGTTTGTGTTTTTTTCAGGGGAAGATATTTTTGACTGCTTTCTTTTCGTGCTCTTCAGGTATGGAACACGTTGTGAGATTTCACATGTGTAGCTGACCAGGCACACGTGATTTTCAGCCCATTGTGATGACGTTTGAGATTCATGGAAGACAGAGCCAAAAGTAAGTTCTCTGAGCAGGAATGAGGTTGTTCGTTAGAGATCTTTTCCAATATTTTTTCTTTTTGAAATCCGAAATCCTGAAATTTGACAGCTGATGAATTTTCATCTATGGGGTGCTTTTCCTTCCCTTATTCTTCTTCTTTTGCTCCTGAATTTTGTTCAACATGTGATATCAAGAGCTGGGGCTGAGGGGACTGTCCTTTTTTATTCCATGGTGTCACTTTCCAACTCTTCAGCAAAATTTGAAATACTTACTGGATTAAGGGTTTTTTTGACGTTATTTGATTCTATGCCATGTAAATTTCAAAATGTTAGTTTTGGATAGAGTTCAAAGCTAGCAAAATGAGGAAAAAGATAAAGTTTTAGAGAAAATATCTTGGAACTAATGAGAGCTGGTTGCACTCATTAGTATAAATGAAAAAGAGAGGGGAAGAGAAAGAATAAAAAAAAGAAAAGAAAAAAATCCCATTGCAGTGAACTGCTATCACAAAAAAAAAAATTCAGTACATAAAAATGAAAAGAAAATTCACCATTTTCACACTGCTCTCTCCTCCCCAGCCATTTTTCACTATTTCTAGATCAGACACACGTGGGCATTTGCACTGTATTGATAGTACAAGTGCGTAATTTCTGTGAGGATGTAAGGAGACTGTCAGCATTATAAGAAAGTGTAAAGCATATTGAGACGTCTGTTAGCTGTAGTAGAAATGGAAAGTCCAAAGTGATGAGTTGCTCTTGCTCTGCACTGTGTGGGCAAGGATGAATCACTGCCCAAAAAGACATCCAGCAGATTAAGCTCCTCTTGAAAAATCCCGCCATTCTCTGACTCACTGCTTCTTTCTAAAAAGCCTGTGATAGACAAAATATTTATTTTCAGGCAAACGATTATGAAAAATAAAATAAAATAAAATGACTGATGATCAGTTTCTAACATGAGCAGCATCTTTTTTTAATGCCAATTGATTCATTCATCTTTTTGAATTAATTAGCTCTGCTATTTCCTGTTTGAAAATAAACTGCTTTTTAAATACATTCTTGCCCTTTTCAAACTCTTAAAAATATTGATCCATCAGCAACAGTTGAGTAAGAATATTTAGTCCATCCTAGAATATTTTATCATAAGATCAGGAAAAATCCCAGCAAAGGATGTAAGGATGATGACCAAGAGGAACAGCAGAAGAAATAGCTGGCAGCCTGGCTATGCATCTCTTGGAACAGGACAGGGCGGGCTGTCGCTATGGACTTAAAAGTACCAGAGTCAGCAGAGGCTCAAACAGTATAGGAGAAAGAGCATGTTCATATTTGGCTGCCTGGCTAAGTGGCAATACTTGTACATGTATTCTGAGCTCAACTTGTGTACATGTATTCTGTAGCTCGATTTGTGGCCTAAATGAGCCTGCATGGTTGTTTTCACTTAGTGTGTCAACTTCTCTTAGGAAAGCAGGAACACTTCTGTGAGCAGCGTACACTTTCTGAGCGTGGCATGACTCCCTGTCTGCCCATTACAGACCACACAATGGTCCAGGCTTCTGCTGCAGTGGTGGACATTGGCTCACCCAGTGTGACGGCTGCCTTCCCAGCAACGGTGTAGCAGAGGCCACAGAAGTCGTACTGAAGTAGGCAAGTCAGCATAAGGAGGTTTTAAGTGGGAGCTGAAGTAGGGAGGCTATGGTGATGCCACTAATTAGGTGTTCAGAGAATAGCTATGTGAGGTGCACAGGTAAGCTAATGGCGATGAGATTAACACAAAGATTTTGGAAAATAAAAGGAAATTTTGGAAATCCAAACTGCAAAAAGGGTCAAAAATTTTAATTGGAAAGGGAGTTGGGGATGGGGACTAAGTGGGAGGAAAGATTTCTTCATCCATAAAGAGACTGTCCATATCAGTGAGATTCAAATGAAGGGGATGGGTATCAATTCATCTGAGAAGGGAAAAGTAAAACTCAAAGGAAGAGTCATTTAACAGGAGCTGTAAAGGTAAATGAGTGCCCTACAGATAGATGTGGTTGTGGATCTGCGGGATGAGAAGTGAGAGTTTGGGAAGAGAAGTAATCACACCAGCATAGAAACAAATGACTACCTATTCTCAAGCCTTACTCAGAGTTTGAAACAACCTGTGGCAGAATAAAAACACCATAAGGCTGAAGCCAGAAACGCTAATGCATGGACTTCAGGCGTGCTGAGTCCAGCTCCACGCCTATTTCCATGGCAACTTGCCATGGAAAAGCACTGGCAACTTGCTCAGTGCTTCTTTGTCTAGGCATCCACCATGTATTTCTCTTGCCCTGGAATGGGTCCTTTGGGTGGGAATCTTTTTCCTTGGGCTACAGGGCCAAGGAGGCAGCATGTCCCAAGGAGGGGACATGCTGGTCAAAGGACACAACTAATGCCCAAAGTTCAGAAACAGTTTACTGGGTAATCCTCCAGTTTTAAGGGGAATGGCTTGGAAAAGAGTGTCAGTACTACATAAAGGAGAGGATATGCGTAACTTGGAAGGACTAAAACGCATTATTATTTGGCATATATTTGCAGATCCCTTGGAAATGCTGAAACTTGCATGTAAATATTTGGATATTCATGATCTGCATGATTAAACTTAGAAAAAGATTAGAATTAATTAGTTATTGTATACATCCCCTCATACAAGCTGTTGCACTGTCTCCTGCTGGTGTGTTCCTGTTAGGAAGTGAATCTATTACTGCAGCAGAGTCTATACAAAGAAACATTTGCACCAAAAAGGCCTCTGAATTAGAACAGTTTACAAAAATGCACAACATTACATAGTGATAATGGACCAGATTGAAGTCCTCACAACTCAGTTTTTCACACGAGTCATCCAGTTGGTGGCTGATCTTTGTAACAGCTCACATGAGCAATAGCTCAGCATTATGACTAAGGGATCTGCAATCTGTCTTCCTATTACTATTTGTCTAATTATAACCTTTCTTACTGAGGTAAGTGCAGATTTGCAGTAGAATATGAACACATTTACCTGAAAGTTGCATAGGTATTGCTCAAAACAGTAAGATAACGGTTTCTGTCCAGGAATGTTTACAACCTAGAATGTAGCTGTGAAATAACAAGAGAAGATAAAAAGCAACAGAAGAGAAATGAGGTAGGTTTAGGTAAAATATGCATATGTGGCATGTGGCCACATTTGTGGCATGTGCACACAGGATGTGGCTATGGAGGATCTCTTGCACCTCTCCTGAGAAGCCTGCGTGTGCAATTGCCTCTCTGAAATGCCTGTACATCAATGTGCACAGCATGGGGAATAAGCAGGAAGAATTAGAGATCTGTGTGCAATCGCAGGGCCATGATCTTGTTGCAGTTACAGAGACATGGTGGGATAGCTCACATGACTGGAATGCTGGCATGGATGGCTACGTGCTTTTTAGGAAAGACAGGCCAGGAAGGCGAGGTGGTGGAGTTGCCCTTTATGTGAGGGAGCAACTAGAATGTATGGAGCTCTGCCTAGGGGGTGGATGAGGAGCAAGTTGAGAGCTTCTGGCTAAGGATTAAAGGGCAGGCTAACGTGGGTGACACTGTTGTGGGGGTTTACTACAGGCCACCTGATCAGGAAGAGGAAGTAGATGAGGCCTTCTACCGACAGCTGGAAGTAGCCTCATGATCACGGGTCCTGATTCTCATGGGAGACTTCAACCACCCTGACATCTGTTGGCAAGACAGCACAGCTAGGCACAAACAATCCAGGAGGTTTCTGCAGAGCATTGAGGATAACTTATTGACACAGGTGGTGGAGACGCCAACGAGGAGAGGTGGGCTGCTAGACCTTGTACTAACAAACGAAGAAGGTCTGGTTGGAGAGGTGAAGGTTGGGGGCAGCCTTGGCTGCAGTGACCCTGAGATGGTGGAGTTCAGGATCCTACGAGGAGGAAGCAGGGCAATGAGTAGGATCGCAGCCCTGGACTTCAGGAGAGCTGACTTTGGCCTCTTCAGGGACCTACTTGGAGGAATCTCATGGGGCAGGGCCCTAGAAGGAAGAGGGGTCCAGGAGAGCTGGTTCATATTCAAGCATCGCTTCTTCCAGGCCCAAGATGGGTGCATCCCTCTGAGGAAGAAGTCGAGCAAAGCGGGCAGGAGACCTGCATGGCTGAGCAAGGAACTCCTGACAAAGCTCCAACAGAAGAAGGAAGTGTACAGAATGTGGAAAAGGGGACAGGCCACCTTGGGAGGAATATAGGGATGTCGTTAGAGTATGCAGGGATGCAACAAGGAAGGCTAAGGCCCATTTGGAATCGAATCTGGCAAGGGATGTCAAGGACAAGAAGGGCTTCTTCAAATACATCAGTAGCAAGAGAAACACTAGGGAAAACATGGGCCTGCTGCTGAATGGCGTGGGTGCCCTGCTGACGAAGGATATAGAGAAGGCAGAGTTGCTGAATACCTTCTTTGCTTCAGTCTTTACTGCTAAGGCCAGTCCTCAGGAATTCCAGACCCTGGAGACAAGAGAGAGAGTCTGGAGAAAGGAAGACTCTCCCTTGGTTGAGGGGGATCGGGTTAGAGATCATCTGGGCAAATGTGACATCCACAAATCCATGGGCCCTGATGTGATGCACCCACGAGTGCTGAGGGAGCTGGCGGATGTTATTGCTAGGCCACTCTCCATCATCTCTGAAAGGCTACAAAGAACAGGAGAGGTGCCTGAAGACTGGAAGAAAGCCAATGTCACCCCAGTCTTCCAAAAGGGCAAGAAGGAGGAGCCAGGATTCTACAGGCCTGTCAGCCTCCCCTCCATGCCTAGAAAGGTGATGGAACAGCTCATCCTGGAAGTCCTCACTAAGCATGTGGAGGACAAGAAGGTGATCAGGAGTAATCAGCATGATTTCTCTTTCGTGAATCCATGCTTGACCAAGCTCATAGCCTTCTATAATGGAATGACTGGCTGGGTAGATGAGGGCAGAGCAGTGGCTGTTGTCTCCCTGGACTTCAGCAAGGCTTTGGACACTGTCTCCCATCACATCCGCATAGGGAAACTCAGGAAGTGTGGGTTGGATGAGCGGACGGTGAGGTGGATTGAGAACTGGCTGGATGGCCGAGCTCAGAGGGTTGTGGTCGGTGGTGCAGAGTCTAGCTGGAGGCCTGTAGCTAGTGGTGTCCCCCAGGGGTCAGTCCTGGGTCCAGTCTTGTTCAACGTATTCATCAATGGCCTGTATGAAGGGACAGAGTGCACCCTCAGCAAGTTTGCTGATGATACTAAACTGGGAGGAGTGGCTGACACACCAGAAGACTGTGCTGGACAGGCTGGGGAGTTGGGCGGAGAGGAACCTCCTGAAGTTCAACCAAGGGAAGTGCAGGGTCCTGCACCTAGGGAGGTGCAGCAACCCCATGCAGCAATACAGGTTGGGGGTTGACCTGCTGGAAAGCAGCTCTGTGGAGAAGGACCTGGGAGTCCTGGTGGACAACAAGTTAAGCATGAGCCAGCAATGTGCCCTTGTGGCCAAGAAGGCCAATGGTGTCCTGGGGTGCATTAGGCAGAGTGTTGCCAGCAGGTGGAGGGAGGTGATCCTGCCCCTCTCCTCAGCCCTGGTGAGGCCACATCTGGAGTACTGTGTCCAGTTCTGGGCTCCTCAGTACAAGAGAGATATGGCACTCCTGGAGAGAGTCCAGCGGAGGGCTACAAAGATGATGAGGGGGCTGGAGCATCTCTCCTCTGAAGAAAGGCTGCGAGAGCTGGGCCTGTTCAGTCTGGAGAAGAGAAGACTGAGAGGCGATCTCATCAATGTGAACAAGCGTCTGAAGGGAGGGTGTCTAGAGGATGCGGCCAGCCTCTTCTCCGTGGTGCCCAGTGACAGGACAAGAGGCAATGGGCACAAACAGGAAGTTCCATCTGACCCTGAGAAAAAACTTCTTTCCTGTGAGGGTGACAGAGCACTGGAATGGGTTGCCCAGCAAGGCTGTGGAGTCTCCTTCCCTGGAGGTATTCAAAACCCACCTGGACGTGATCCTGGGCAATGTGCTCTAGCTGACCTTGCTTGAGCAGGGAGGTTGGACTAGATGATCTCCAGAGGTCCCTTCCAACCCTGGCCATTCTGTGGTTCTGTGATTCTATGAAGATCAAACAGACATATAAGTAGGGTTAGACAGAAGGCATAGAGAATATCTCATCTTATAATTAGTATGTGTATCTTATCTTATAATTGCTACTTATATAACTTATATAAGTATATAACTTATATAACTTATATAACTTATTATAACTTATAACTTATATAAGTAACTTAGAATACACTTACATAAATTACCGGGTGTTTCTTATCCTATAGTATACTATAGCATCATTAGCTTTTGATTAAAATGGCACAAGTACCATTGGTCTGATCAACATTACCATTTTTTCTGTAAATTATCTAAAATAAGCTTGAAAGTTGTAGGACTTGGCTGTTCATGGATGAAACCAGAGTTTTTCCATTTGTTTGAATGGAGATAAATTTCGTCCAAACTAATTTTATAAAACTTCTGTATTAGTACAGCTCCAGAACTTTTTACTTGGGTAAATTCATTTGTACATTTATTTATTTTTGTGTTTTTACAGTTTGTGTTAGCAAGGAAGTGACTGACGACTAATGCTAAATATTATCTACAGTATGACCAATTTTTTACTTGTCTCGGGCTTTGCTGACATTCAACCATTTGAACTGATAATTCTATACCAAGTTGAAATTGCTGTGGACAGTTAACTGGTTCTGGACAATTTCAGCTAAAACTAAGTTGCAAGGCAAAGGAAAATACCAAGTTTGGCCCCGGTTAAAAATAAAGTCTCTTCTTGTCTGCAAACTACCTGAAATTTGGTACGTTGCTCATCTTATGTATTCTCTAGCCTTCTGAAATTCTGCCCAAATTTGACTTGGTTATAGGATGTTGAAAAAAACGCAGTTCAAGTGTAATCTGTAGATGATTTGGACTGAGTTTTGCTGAGCAGAGATTGGGACTGAGAGAAGAGTGAAATGAGGACCCAGGGATACCTCAGACACAAGGCTGTGGAAAGCATGATTTGGAGGGGCCTGAGGAGAACAGGAAATCAGCAGGAAGCATTGAGTCTTGGAGAATACATTTCATTCAAGTGCCTGGAAGGGAACCGAGAGTCATCATTTCTCTGCTTTCACAAATATCTGTGAAAAATGCTGGTAAACTGTCCATTCCTCTCTAGTGCTGATTCACCCTGAGAATGACAACCTAACCTTGCTGTCCATTATTCCATTAGCTAAAATGACCACAGTCTGCTTAGTGGAGCTAAAGGTTTGAACCTTTCTGCTGAATCACACAGGTGTGAGTATAATCCTAGGTGATAGCATCTGGGGATTTGGCTTTTAAAAGCCAGGGAGTGACATTGAAAAATAGCGACTTGGAAGAACATTGCTGAAGCTGGGAAATGCATATACACTCAAGTTAAAACCACCAGAGTCAAAGTTTCTTGAGCATCTTGTGACCCTTGTCTGCATATTTGAAGCAGACTGAAATCACTCACCCTTCTAGAGGCTGCAGGGTAGACTGGATTCAGGGAGAAAGATGAGCAGTGCTCTGTTTAAAAACAACTATGCAGCATCATATTTATTTGTCTGCTGTGCAAGAACAGAGTTATTCTGAGAGCCGGGGGATAATGCCCACTCTTCCTGTTAGCAGTGCCCAGACAGGCAGATAGACTGGCGGAGGAGGGAGGAGCTGTGCTTGCCTCAGGCCAGTGAATAGCTTGCAGCCACCTACGGCATGGGGCTCAAACTGCTTGGAAGCACAATGGCTTCCTCGTGGCCTTTTCTTCTTTCTTTTTTTAAATTATGACTACTATTGTAGTATCTCAGCACTTCACAAGCTTTAATTATTTATTTTTCACTTTATTTGTGAATGACCACAACCTATTTTTTCAGACAGTGAAGCACTTTTTATATGCTGAAAGCACATTTCCTATTGATTTGAGAAGCAGCGAGAAGTAGTAAGCCTTTCTGTAAATCCCAAGGTACAATGTTAAACCTCTGTAAATGGAGACGCACAACTACTGTCCACTTTTGAAAAGTTCAGTGTAAATGACATGTCTTCCACTACATACTGTGGCAGAGGCAGATGCTTCTCCAAGGCAGTATTCAACTGCCTCAATCTGGAAATGATCCTTACTTGGGCTGGTATCCCCTGTCTCACTCATCACATACATTCCCATGTCTGCCCTATGTGAGGGAGGGCTCTAGAGCCAGAGTCTTTTCACTTTATATTTAATTGATACATTTTAGTTATACTCTTATAAGTCGTTGGTCTGGAAAAAAATATAAGCAGGAAATTTAAGGCTGTGTCATCATGTGTCAGGTTGCATAGGTGTTCTTAATTTTTGTTTGACTCTGCAATGATGGTAGCATTACTTTACTTGGTATCATACATAGAGATTCTACCAACACCTGAGCTGCATTGATGAAATCTTGACAGATGGAGTCAAAACCAAATGTTCCATTTAATTTAAGGAGGCCAGGATGTCTTTCTTCATATTCTGTCAATTATCTCTCTTTTTTTTTTTTCCAGAAAAGTTGTAAATTAGTATCTTTTGGATATTGCCCTTTTTAATGTTTCCAGAACTTGCAGTACCTACGATTCAGTCAAATACTTGTCTAAGCAAGTGTGAAACATAGTTCAGAACATATTGTTGAAGTCCCGGACTAGGAAAGATTTAATCATGTATTTAACTTACTAGTTTTGTAGATGTAAATACAGAACATGGGATTAATCAGGTGCATACATGCTTGCAAGATCTAATTAAAATATTATTAAAACAGCAAATCACAATTTTTCAACATTTTTCAAATATGATGATAAAATCTGACATTTCTTTTCTTAGGCAGATGATGGAAGTGGCTTATATCAGCTTTTACCACATAATTAATATCCTTTTGAATATGTCAAAACCAAAAACAATGAGATTCCTCACTGAAAGAGGAAATCCCAGTGTTAGATTTAACTTCTGACAATTTTAGACTAATATTCTATAATAAACATAATAAATAAGATGATTTAGGGATTGCCTTGAGTAAGCATATAACTGTGCTTTAATACTAATTACAAATACTGTAATTGTTTCTGGTTCAAATATTGAAGTATTGCAATTGCTTCCAAGTTTAGTACCATTTATTTGGCAATGGCTGAAGCAATAACAAGAGCGTATTACATAAACTTGCTGATCACAGAATTTTTATATTAATGTTTGATTCTCTGAAGAAGGAAATTAATGGGAAGATGCTTGAAAATGCGTCATAAATTAAAATTGCAAAACACTACAGCTTATTTAATCTTTAGCATTCATAGGCAGACTAAGTATCTAAATAGTCACACTGAAGCTGTAAGTATCTGTTTAGAAAAAATCTTTAACCCTGATAAATTATTGAAGAATTTCCATTAACCCTTTGACATGAATGGGCCAACTCTCATGCTTAAAATTGTACTGGAAAGACTCACAGAACAGAGTAGCATTTTTAAATACTTTCTGCAAGTTATATTTAAATAGGCTTTCTATATTTAAGTAAAGTCTAGATTTCTTTGACACACTGCCCCACAACTGTGAAAGATTTACTCCCCAAAATGGTTCACTGGGCACAGTTATCCTCATTCGCTGTTTTGTACAGGCATTTTAGAGAATGCCAGAGTCAGAGCATAGCTGTTCAAACAGCTGGAACAATGGTTTCTGATTATGTTACATGTATTTTCAAATTTAAATAGATTAGCAGTATGTTTTGAGTAATTTATCAGAAGAAAGATTTTCTCTGCACAAATAAGGTGTTGGGAAAACACATACCACTGCTTCACTATTCACCCACTTATTCATTTCTCCAAAAGAATTTAAAAAATTATTCCTGTATGCAGGAACTGTTCCTGTATACAGCTGTACTATATAGCTATTGGTGTTGTTACCCACTTTTGCAGTCATTTGCACACCAAATATTGGTATGTGAAGTCAATTACTCTGAATTCCCCCGTTGGACTTTTTAGTACCAAACAATTTGGGCAGAAATTGGTTAATTTTTGTGTCTAGACTTCTGTCCTCCACTGAGTCTTCCACTAAAGCTTCTACAGTCTGATGTTTTTTCCAGATGAAAGACTGTATCTCAATTATTTGTGAAACCTATTGACTTCATATCAAAATATGTTTGCATTTGTTCTCTCACCCAGAAAAATAAATTATAGAACTGATGTTCCAGGAAGTTTACTTTTTGTGAGTTAAAGATTCAGTCCTAAAGTCTCACTGAAATTCAGAGCTGGATATTCATCTGGGGTAAAAGCTGCACTGCATTCATTTTCAGTACGTGAACATCTGGCATGCAGGTTTTTTTAGACTTAATTAATCATCTGGCTGTGGAGTTTTAATCTATATTTCAAGATGATACAAACCAAAAAGGGCTCATGGTAAAATGTAAATGTAGCAGCAGACCCTTAAGCACTGCATAATCATGTATCAGGCTAACTTGAACAGAATTTATAATTCATATTGTCAGTGATCATCATTCATTATGTGTTTTCATTTTTAAAAAGCCTTACAGTATACTTCGAGGTTTGTCAGCACTTACATATTATAAATAACATTTATGAGGGCTTGCTAATTATTTCCAGAGGCATCAGACTGAAAAAGATGGTAGCAAATCCCCTTAAAGAGAACTAAAGTGGTTGCTGTTTACCTGCTCCCCAAGTGATAGTGGAACCATCACTCGTTTAAAGTTGAGATGCTTCTATCTATGCATCCTCTGTGTGCAGTTTTCACAGCTGATAAAATTACCTTCTCATTTACGGTTGTGTAAGCTAAGAGTAATTTCAGTCAGGGCCCTGTAATGACACTTTTGTGAAATTATTCTGTGTACAGTCAAGCAAATTGCTCTTTATATACCTTTGCTATTAAATGCAAAATCTTCCTTGGTTTGTACCAGAACCTCTTGCACAAACTTTGTGGCAGGCAAGAAGAGTAAGCTAGGGGAGCAACGTTTGGGGTAAAGTCTGTAACGACTTCTGTGTTAATAGAAAGTCAAACTAAACAGCAACGTCTGTATTCTCCATCAGTTTTGGAAGATATTCCAAATGCAGACTGAACCTGTCCATCTCTAGCCTGATTCAGCTGATTTCAGGAGCATCATGTGGTACTAAAGCTGACATCAGTTATCGTTATCAAAACTCTACACTTTGCATTCAGTTGTGGGTATCTGCAGCACAAGGTGGTGAGCCCTTTACTTACTCTAAAGGCGTATTTGTAATCCTTCAGAGGCAACTGCAGATTTTCATCATGGCAGGCACTTACAACAGCCCCAATGAAATAAATTATAAGAAAAAAATTTGCAGTTTAGCCCATTCTATTTAAATAGCCCACGTTGGTATAAGATCTGTGATTGACTTGAGCTTGAATGTGGGGGGAGAAATACCCTTTAAAAGGGTTGCCTTAAAACCCTGACTGGGAAAAGTTATCAGGGTGAGGAAATATAATGCTAACAGACCTAACCAGAACAAAGGATATTAGCTCAAGAACAATTTGGAGATAAGTGTTCTGTTTGCCCATGATAATTAAGGCAATAATGGCATATCTGTTCAAAGTAACTTTGAGATGCTTTACTCCCACCAGGAGGAACTGATCATGGTTAGGTTTCACAGATGTGCAAAGTCAAAAACAATTAGATGGGCTGCATCCAAAACTCATAATTTTTATGGATCAGGGCCATAATTCTTTTCTGTATTTTTGTTTCTCCACCTATTTCTTACCCTAACACAGTGGCAATTTATATGTAGCTAGACACTGGGGAATAATAACAGCCGATGGTCTTCAGACTGACAGGGGGCCTGTATGCAAGGGAGGAGAAGAAAAGAGGTGGGGTGTAAGGATTCTCTGTTAGAAGGCGGTGCTGCGGGAACAGGACTGCTGGGACATGTGATGGAGAGCAGAAAGGATCAGCTTAAACCCGGTCCTTTGAAAAGAGAGCCCTAGACACCAAAAGGTCCGAGGCAGAGAGTTTGATAGATAGAGAGATAGGTGTAGGGTGGCTTAATTGCATCTGCTATCAGCATTTGTGTGTTGTTCTCCTTGTAAGAAAAGCATCCAAATCTGTTGCACAAACATTGTGCGTATCCTTCTGTTACGGTAATATCTCTGAGGCAATTCAGAGTCCTAGCTTCTACCTAAGTATCATTCCAGCCAAATTTTAGCACTGCCTCAAACAGATTGTGAACTTTATGTAATCCCTGACTTCTTACTTGTTCTAAATTTCTCAGAGGAAGAAAGTAATTTAAGGCTTATTATATAAATGTATGTATGTATATATATATATTTAAAATAGCAAATATTAAATTCCATTTAAGCTGACACATAAGCTGAGGACACTGATTAACGACTGGAGAATCATAATGAAAAAAAATTAGCTGGCAATTTGGAGGAGAAGCATTCTCCTATGGAATATATCTATTACAGCAAAATTGCACTTTCTGACAGAAATTTCTTTTGTACAAAAAAATTTGTCAATGAGCCCCAGGTGTCAGAATTTAGTCATCAGCTGTAATGGTGTCCTAGTAATTCACCTTGCAAAGGTTATGCAAAGCCTCATGCACTTGCTTGCTCTCAGCAAGAGGAATAGCTGCATGCAGAGTCTCTCACAATTATCTGCCTTTTCTAATGGTAGGATACAGTTTTCACTTCCTTATAACTTTGTTAGGTGTTACTCTTTTAGACTGAACTTTTGCATGCAGGAGGAATTCATTGAGAGGTGGAGACTGGAGCTGGTGGCAAGGGAAGAGAGCTGGGCATGGCAGAGGGACATAGCTATCTTCTAAGGAACCCTAGGACTCAAGGCAGTAGAGGCAGGATGAAATTAAATTGGCTCAGAGAGCAATGCTGGAGCTGGTGAGGCAGAAAGCAGAGCCTGAGAGTGGAGGCTGGGGAAAGAGATCCCCAATGGGACTGGGTTGTCAGCTGGAAAGCAAAGGAGGCCCCACCTAGGAGATGTGGAGCTTGCTGCTTATTGCTGGGTACAAGACGTTATCATTGCTATTCAGCCTTATTCAGGCTGGTTTTCACTCACAGAACGGTGTCTAGTTATGAGATGAAGGTATTCTGAGTCCTGAAGAAGTGGTGACCAAAAGCTTGCAAGTGTTGATCTGTGAGCCAGGAGCCTGGTGTCACAGCAATAGCATAGGGGAAGGTCTGCCCTGGCAGGAGGTATCTTGCCATCAGGTAGTGATCCTAGTCTTGCTGCTGCTGTAACCCTGGCTAGTGTCTGTCCCCGCCCCAGCCATGCGGAAGTGTGCTGGGCATTCCCTGCCATCATCTCCTGAGATACGTTTGTGGAGTTGGGGAAAGAGCTGCCAAGTGTTTTCTCTTCCTGCTGGATTATGAAATCTCCTCCCTGTTCTCCTGTGCTAAAACATACTGTGACCATGGGAGTTAATGGGGATCGCTTGCTGGGCTGAGGACTTTTTGGAGTGTCAGAAGTTCATTTCATTTCAAACAAGAATTGATTTCCTTGGCCTGGTTGGATACCTCCTTGAGTTTTTGTCTGGCATTGGCACAGTTTACCAGCATGAGTAATCCGAGCTGACCCATTCTGTAAGTGGAGTCCACAGAAAGGTAGCTATCCCGCACGGCCTGTCTGAAACTGAGTTCCCCTGTATAGTCTGCGTGTATGGAGAGAAGCAGATAGAGTCTCACCGAGCTTCAACTTACTTTCAAGCTGTGGTCTGCCAGCAGACTTGTCTTGGGCTTTGGCTTCATGTTTTAAATGAGGTAGCATGTACCCCTTAAAGAAAGTGGCTGGAGTGTGCGAGTATGGGCAAACATGTTGTAAAGATGTGTTGTTTTGGAGGAAAATGTTGGCAAACACCAGGTATTTCAGATGTGGGGCACTGCAGAGGACAGATCCTCCAGCCTGTATATAAGGGCTGCTTGCATTTGAAGGGCTCTTGGAGTTTCCCATGGCATTTGAGGTGCAGCAAACTCAAAACTGCCCAGAGGCTGCTTTAAGAGACACCCACAGAACCCACTGTGTGCAGTCCAGGGTGCCAGGAGAGCTGCAGTAATATGACAGTGGAGGTCTTGCTGCAGTGGGCGAGGTTATAATAGTGAGCAGTGCTTAAACACCAGTGAAGAGGTAAATAGTTCTGCCAAGCATAGTTTGCACTGTGTGGCCTTAGGGTTTATTTAAGGCACACCTCGTGCAGTGATGGGAAGTTCAAGCTCATTAATTAAGTAATGCTCCTCCTAGTCGCTGAACGAGACAGGTAATCACAAAGTACTTCCATAAGACATCTCACTATGTCATAAAAACATGTATTTAAGAGGGGGGAAACGGATTTCTCAAGTGATCTTCAGCAGATCTTGGGCAACGTTCAGGTTTTGAGTGTCTGACTTAAGAAGCTTAATGTTTAGATAACGCTGCTTTTAATGCAATATATTTATATATAGTCTTTCAAACTGAGTGAGCTGAGAATTTGGTAATCTTTGTATTCTTAGTCCTACTATAAGATACAGCTATCTGAGGAATGATTGTCCAAAACAGCCATTTTCAATAATCAATTTTAAGAGTGTATCAGGAACTGCTCAGTGCCTTGCTGCAGAGTGACTTAGACTCTCAGGATCTGACCAGAATATTAATTTGGTCTCAGACTATACATTCAAATTACTCAGTGCTCCTATTTTAATCCTATAGTTGTAGAAATGTTGGGATTTTTGTGTCAGTTGTAAGAACAGACTCCTGGCTCCTCCATCTGGCTGCTAACTATACACAATGAAGTGGTTCGCTAAGCGCTGATCACAATGTAAAATGTACTGATTTTACTTTTTCCACTGATTGTCTTATACTAGAGACAATGCTGTAATATTCTAGTACATTTTATACAGCTTTCATAAGAAATGTCTTGTGAAACAATATAATTCTATAAGTATATATATTCTCTTACCAGTCTGTTCTATCATTTAGGAAATACTCAGGTTTTATTCAAAACCATGTCAACAGAAGATGCATTAATTTTTGAGGAATTGGTAATGAAAGGAGTGGGAAAAGCTGACACTCTTTATTATCTTGTGAAGATATTCAAAACCATCTTATATAATTCAAGAGAGCTCATGGGAAGGCTGTCTTACAAAGAGTAATGCGGATGCTATGATGCCTCAGGATAATAATACGCATTTTCAGTGGCAGCCTTTGAAAGACTTCTTGTTAACAAGAAACATAAAAATAGTTTTTTACTTCATGTATAAATAATATGGAATGCCAATACAAATTGAAAGAAATAAAGATACTTGTATTTAGGCCATTACTATGCAACTGAATGTTCACATGGTTCTGGACCCCCTTCCTTAAGAAGACAAGTCTGTAGTGTCACAACCTCTTTTGGAGGCAGCTGTCCAATCCACTGTCCTCCTTTGTCTTTCTGTGTGGATTTTGTGTGTTTATTAAATCTCTTGAGTCTTATTACTCAACATGCAGGTGCAAACATGCACTAAACATTCCAATTGCATATACTTAATCATAACTTGCTGTGCTAGGCAGCTGCTTTACCAAAAAAAAAAAAAAACCTTAAAATGTTTGAGAATTTGTGGAAACAATTTAATAAGAAGGACAGGTTCTCAGTATTTCTGTGCTGGTTATCTTAGCCATTCTATTGCCTGTGAGGTGTTGATTTATCAAGTTTCAATATATAATTAAAACTTGCACATTCAGAGAATGGTGGTAAAAATCTGTTGCTTATGAAAGTCCCATTGCTACTGTAAAAATGATAACTACAGTTATCATAAGTAGGCTAGAATGACATCTTCACTATCCTAGAAATAAAGTAAATGAAAAATGTTCTGTGCCAAAGGTTCTACCATAATGGAATCGTAATGGTCTTCCACTGCTACACAAGTGCAAAAGTAGGACACAGTGATCTAGGGTAAACGTTTTATAGCAAAGATATTCTTTTCTGAAATATTACAACAGATAGCTGACCCCATGGACCTCCAAGTTTGCTGCCACTGCGCAGCAGTCTGCAACCTCTAAGAATTTTAGAATGACAAGGATGAGAGAAATCACCCATCTTGATGGGACAATGGAAATGTCCATGCTGCCTAGATTGAAAAGCTAATGTCAGTTAGCTTTAATCAGAATGAGAGCTTTGACCGGCGTTGTACAGTGAAAGCTATTTGGTAGGGGGGAGTGACACATATACCTGACGATACTAGAAAACTTTGTTCCTTTTAATGGAATCTAGCCTGGGTACTGAACTCATTTCTCACAAAACTGCAGATTGTTGTAGCTTTTAACAGGAGCTTATTAGAAATTGTTGCACTAGAATGCATGCTGTAACTTATTGACCTGATTTGTGATCTTCTACTTTAAATATTTCCTGATAAAAGCAGTTACTGGGTTTTATCTATAAGAGTTCAAAGCTTCAACTTTAAAAACCGCTGAACAGTTTGATAGGTGATACCTTTCATGTTTTAGTATTGCATAATTTATTAACAATTAGTGAACTATTAGCTGACAGGCTGTTGCAGTTTTGTTCTCAAATTTGACTTACTGGATGCACAAAACTTTAATCTAGACAGTCCAGTTTTCACAGTGTTTATTAGGAATATGGGATGAAGTACAAATCACACTATTAAACCAAGGAAGCTGATGGTGCTTTTCAGGATAGGTAATGGGGTAGTCATTTTGCATTTTCTTCTTCCTTGGAAGCTAGCAGCTGAAGAGGGAGGTTCCTGCTGTTGCCACCAAAATCGTGTCTATATGCTACAGTGCTAGGGAAACCATCCATGCCAAGGCCCTGAGTGTGGCAATCCATAAAGGACCTCACCACAGTCTGGCCTACTGAAGAGAATATGCACCTCTATATCCATCCTCAATAGGTAGGAACATGAGTGCTGATTTCAAAGAAAATTGACATCATGGTGGTAGGAGTGTACTGGCCTGATATTAGATGACATTTCTGCCAATCAGGCAGAGCAGAGAAGGCCCTGACCTTGCTCTGAGGATAGATTTAGTTCATGAAAGAGGCATGGGTTTGTAAATACAGACTTTTTCAATGTTTAATAAGACACTTAAGGTAAGCTATCACTGTACTTTGGGTTCTAATATCTTCCCCTGTTTTTCTCTTCTGCGACTTAAATGTTAAGCTACGCTGTTTATCTTTACAAAAATTTACAGTTACAATTTACAGTTCAAAGGTTTTACATAAATTTTCTCTATAATATTAGAAAGTGAACTGTATTTGGAGATTTCTGCATTGTAATCGGTTGTGGGTTTTTTTTCCTTCTCTCTGTGGAGAAATCATTATTTAGAAATTATATATCTCTGGTGTTTCTATGGCAACATTTTTGCCTTATGCTAATAGGAATTATGGGAAAATAGTCTTTTCCTTTAGCATAGAAAGCAGAGTATTAAAAAAATAACTTTTTTGAAGACTGCAAAAAGTTTAGTGCAGATATTTAGTTACCTTTAGTCTCAGTACAGCTTCAGAAATGGGACAGGTTCATCTCATCGAATTGCAGAAACTAGATGGGTTACCATGAGGATAAAACAAACGTAGTGTTTACTGGCAATGACGCATCAAATTCTTTTGTTTTAATCTGGGTCTAGGCATCTAGCTTGCTTGGGCTCAGCAAGCTTTCTGTCTATGCATGTTTCCTGCTTCAAGTCATGCTGTTTGGGTTTTGCCCTACCTAACACAACATTTACCTACTGTGATAATTCTATTCGTCCCAGCACTGGGCAGTAGGAAGTGAAAGCTGGTAGCAATAGTATTGTAATTAAATGATGTTGAGTTTATTCCTAATTCTACCACAGGGGAAAGCTCTGATCTGTTTCCTTGAAACTGGTGGTAAAACTTTTGATATCTGCAGCGATTGTGCCAACTCTTCCAGGATCTCGAGGGCCCTCCTTGGGCTTGATGTTCTCAGGAGTGCAGTGTGTCTCTGAAGCTGGGTGCATGGCTGCCAGTCAGGTGAAGAGCACAACAAGCTACAGCCAAATGCTTTTTACTCGCTGCAGGAGCCCACGCTGTCTTAGCACAGGGCACCCAACAGCAGGAAGCCCTAAGAGTATTGGGCTGTTGTATATGATATTTATATATATATAATTTTTTCCATTTTATATATATATATGTATATATGTATAAATGAAGAATATTTGCAGTGCAGTGGCCCAACAGCTGCAATTCTGCTTTGCCTAAAGGGAAGGGTTCTGGTCAAGGGAGGAGATGGAGACAGAGTGGTGCGGGGTGGATGGAGGCTGCTTCAGAAAACACAGAATCTGGCTGGTCTGCCAGCTGTGTGTTTTGGGGAACTGATTAGCCTTTTCCCAAAAAATCAATTTATTTTCAAGACTCCCCATGAAAAACTTCTCTTGTCAAAGACTGATGTGCTAAAAATACTTCAAAATGCTTTCAGTCCTGGAAAGGACCTTTTTGGGGGGTGGTGAGGGAGTAGTATGTCCTCCTGTGGGAAGGACAAGAGAAAGGGAAGTTCAATTTGAAAGTGCTTTTGTTTTGGCGAGTTCCTCCTCTTATCAGAACAAGAGAGCAAAATTGATCAAAAAGATCAAGGAATGTTAGCTTTGTTATTTCAATCTATTTTTATAAGGTCTGTTCTTCTTTAACAGATTTTTTCAGACTTCTTGGTCAGTGGTTTAGCCTGAGTTGCGTTATACATAATTTCCTTTTTGTACAAGTAATCTGTCATGCTCTGTCACCTTAATATATAATTGTGAAAGGTCTTTTCAAATTCCTATTACATTACAGGAAATACATGTTGCTGGGCATAGGTCATGTACTCATACTGTAAAAAGCACAAGTAGGATTCTATGTGCTTTTTCAATAATAGGTGGGGCTAATTGCAATAGAGATTACTTTTTGTATTATGGACGCTACATAAACACACGACTCTTTCACACTAAGAACTGGCTGACTCATTAGAGAGTTTGAAGTGTTGATGAGCTGTGGAATATTTAACATATAGAGTAGTAGCTCCTGAAATAGCAACCATGAGATGGTCACAAATGATATTTAAGAATATGTTGCTGCCAACTGCCTCCACAGGTTTTACTGACACCATACAATACCTGTTAACTTTAAAAATGCCAAGCCAGTAGTTGAAAATATCATTCAATAGAAAAAGGTCTAATAGTGAAGCTAGAGCTGTTATACAAAGAATTTAATATACAAGAAATACTGCTTCTCAAGTAGGTGTTATTTAGTAACAACTTCACCCTAAGAAGTTATCCAGATTTCATTAGTGTAGATATCATTCATGTGACTGATGTTAACACACTGAAGGCCTTTTGCTGTTGACTAGGTGAGCAGCAAATACAATTTTAAAAATACAATAGGTCATTTAATGATTGCAGAATTACATTGTTTCTTTTGGTTAGAAAATGGGGAAGGAAACTTGTCCTGAAAATGTGAAGCGAACACCTAGCAGGGGCCTCAGACAGTTCTTCTTGCTGGTAATTGTATTCAGCCAGAAACTTACTGCCAATTCAGCCTCTTGCTGCCACCCACAGCCAGCTGTGCTTAGCAGTTCTTCAACTGACAATAGTTAGAAAAGAGGTGAAGATTTTTGTGTTAGGAGCACACAGTTTGGGAAGAAGTTCAATGTGGCGTTGAACCCCTTAGAAGAAAGAAACAAACTTTAAAACATTGACAAAACATTAGTTTATGGTGTCCGTTTCTTCCTGCTTGGAGCAGCAGCAGCATCTGTTGTCTTTCTCTTGAACTCCTCTGTCTTTGTACTGCATTTATATTATAGAGTATTTAGGCTGAGAGTTTCAAAGCACTAGAAAATAGAGTTCAGTGATTGCTTGAGGCTTTGGATAAAGCACTTGTCAAAAGCAAAGCTCCCGGTACTGCATTTTTGAGTTAACCTGTCTCTGCAGCCAGCGAGGCCCTTCAGTCCCGTACCAGGCTGGAATTGCAGCTTATCCAAGGACAGGCTGCTGTCCCTGAAGTGTCTTTTGTGAGGACAGGAATATGGCTTCAAATGAAGGGATTTAAAAAATAAAAATTAAAAAAAAAAAAACAATCACCCAATAAGCACATTACAACACAAGGCTGGTGACACATGGTCCCCGACAACCTGCTGGGTCACAGGGTTGAAACTAACTTGTATGGTGAGTGGGATCTTCCTTTTTCCTTTGTGGGGATGGGAAAAGGGTTCATATTCACAACTGCAAATATTTTTCTCTCCTTCTTGTGTAGCATAACACAAAGTGGTTTTTTGAGTTTGCTGGAATTAAAAACCCACAGAGGTCCTCATTTTAATCTATTAAAAATCCTCATCTCATAGAGAAGGGAGGGCAGAGCTCTCCACAGCCTATGCCTTGGTCTGCTGAGGATCAAACTGTGAAATTTTGTGGGTGCTTAACAAGCATTTCAACTGCACAGTAGTCTCTAAAAAGCATCACAATCAGATAATAGTTGTATGTTCACATCCAACCAGTTTCATCCTCCATACCCATTAGAAGACTTTGACTGCATATTAGATGCTGTATGGTTGGGAAATGGTAAAACAAAAATGGAAGGAGAATGATTCAGCACTTTGCCCAAGACCAGAGATGCCGAAAGACTGTTTGTGTCAGTACCAGGTTCAGCATCTGCTGGCTTCCAGCTTTCAGTCCAGGGCTCTGTTAACAGGCTGCCTCCCTGTTACCTGATCACTAAAGCCTGCCTTCCTCTCCTTCTCTCATTTCTGCTGCTATAAATACCACCATTCTTGTCCCTGCTTGTATGATTGTATCTCTTCAAATAAGATAAGGTCCTGATGGGAATCTGCTCCAAAGGTTGAACCAGATTTGTTTAGATGTCAAAGGGTGGAGGGACAGGATTGGCGAGGAACCTTGGCTGGGAGTGTCAGTATAAATTTAGCAGAAATGTCTCCCTTTAATTTGGATATCTTGAACTACTGTGGTTCACTGAGTATGATATTCTGCTTTGACCTTTGGATTTCCCCCTTTAGAATGACAATTGTTTAGCTGGCCAACTACAGACTTTTCAATCTGTGGCCAAGGGAAGAGATTATAAACTTTCTAGCTTAGCCTGAAAAAGGTTAGTATGCTATGAATCCATAGGTTGTACAATCGGTATATAAGTGGAGTCATACTACTGTAATTGTAGAAAAACTGATATGGCAAAATCTTTGACATGGCTATGTGTTTGACATGTGTGTTCGTGCAAAGACACAAAGTCTTCATCCATACTAGCGTAGTACACCAGGCACCTGACTTGCTCTTTCCTCAGCGCAGAAAGAGAGAGAGAGGGGAAAAAAAAAAAAAACCTGCAGAAGATTCACAAATCAAAATTCTTTGTGGAATAAGTTCCCATTTTGAGATATTTATTCATAAGCTGGCGGCTTCAGAAAAGGAATAAAAGCTAAGAGAAAACTCTCCTTTAATCAGATATAGATTACCTGGCAGTTCTACTCAATCATTTAGTTAAAATACGTCAAGTAGAGGTGTAGCAAGGCTAGGCCTTTCGATTAAAAACTGATTCAACTCCTGAGGTTGAAAGGAAAATTTCTGGATTGATTTCCCTAGATCTGGACCCCTAGGGATATATGTGTATATATAATTCCAGACTGGAGCTGAAGCAGGAAGATTCTTTTCTGCTGCTTTACATCAGAGGGAGCCAGAATTTCAAATGCTCATGATAGTAATATTTTGGCATAAGTAAAGAAAATTTCTTGAAATCATGAAGTTGTAGAATAATTTAGGTCAGAAGGGATCTCTAAAGGTTATCTCATCCACCCACCTCCCTCAAATCACGAGACCCAGCATGCTATATAGAGTCAAAATTGTCTTTTGAAAGTGTATGTCCTTGGAGTATTTGTATCTGACTCAGAGCCTCATCTTGATGTGAGCATCCTTTTTTTTTCTTTTTTTGTGCATCTTCTCCCCAGCAGTTCTTACATCAGTGTAAGTCATCTTGTATAGGGTGTGTAGAGCCATGTTCTGGCTAGTCAGACTGGTGTGCCTGAAGAATTTACTGGCTTTAGCTGCCAGTAGTGAGCAGTACCTTAGCTGGAGGATAGAGCACCTTCAGCTTAGAGGAGGTGACCTGCCATCCATTTCAGTGCTGTGTCAAATAGGTCTACTTTCAGAGGTCCAGGATTTTAGATGAGAATTGTCAAAGGAGCAGTGAGAAAATTCTGTTTCATAGGAAACTTGGAATTAGTGATCTGCTGTTCTGGTTTCAGATAATGTGGAAGAATAAACAAGAACTGAGGGGGCAGAGCAATATCTGTGGACTGAACATGTTCAGAGGAGGGTGAAAGGGGTATCTGGAAAAGAATGAGGTAGGACTAATCTAAGAAAGAGAGGTATGCGGACATGGATGGAAGAGGGTGCAATTACATGCCAAATGACCCAAGGGTTGAGTTAAACAACTGCACTTCTTGGTTCCTGCAACAAATCCCTAATGTGGATGCTTAGGAGGCCAGCATTTCACCTAATTTACCCCCGTGCCCAAATGTTATGGGGAAGAATTACCAGTGGCATGTCACTAGCAGATGGGGCTGACGGGGGAGATTAGAAGGGTGTGATTAGACACTAGAAGTCAAAGACCCAGACTGGTACACTAACCCAGCTTCAACATCCTGGAAATGCTTGTGCCGTAATTTGGTTTTAGGGGATGTGGGAAGTACACAGGTGTTCGCTTCAATCTTATCTGTGTACGCCTTAGTATACATGACATTTTGGATTATGCTTTTTCTCTCCAAGCTCCATCTCCTCACCTGTCCAAATGAAGAATTAATGTGATACAAACACAACAGAGAATCGCACGTGAAAATAAATTTATGTCCTTGAAGCACTAATTTATTTATTGGTGCTACAGTTTCTAGTCATGTACAGGGCCCAAGCTAATTTATTCTACCTTGGTTTTTTTAGTACATCTAACATTTCATGACAAAGACCACACTTTATTGCCCGCATTGTAATACAAGAATTAATAAATATGCAAAGCTATCTGTTATTGCTCATAGTCATGAGTAATGAACGTCTTGTATATCACACTGTGATGGCTGTTCTTGTTCATCTGACTTTGGCTGCTGTACTACTGAGATTATTTTCTGTTATCCTTGCTTTGTAATTTTTTTTTTGCCTTGTTCTAGAAGATCTGTCCTCTTGTCTGTAACAACTGCTGTGTATGTCTCTTGATCTTGAACACAATTTACAGTGCATTAAAGTACGCTCGTTATTTTAAAACGTTTTGCATAGATGTTGGGTAATGTTGTGTTTTTTTTTTTTTTTTTTTAAAAAGGGTACCTCATGCATTAGTAGAGAGTGCAAATTTTTGTGCATTTGGAAACTGAATGGTGTGTTCAAAGCTAGGCAAAAAAAAAATATATATATATATATATATATACAGAGACGGCTGGCAATTGATTTGAGAAGCCTTGTGATTTACCCAAAACTGGTTTTTTAGCTCATGTCCAATTTTTGTAATCCACTGACAAATGTCTGTCACTTCTTTAAACTGATCTTTCTGAAAACTAGTAAGCACAATGGACACCGCTCCTGAGAGAGACTTTGAATGGTTTCCCTGGGACATTTGATAAGCCTAGTTTCCAGAGCTGCAACTCTTGACAGTAGAGCTGCTTTCTAAACAGTACAAATTTCTTTTCTCAACACAACTTGGATCTCTCTTCAGTCCTATTCTAAGTTGCTGTTGTTGGTGGGTTCTTTTTTTTTTTTCCCCAGAATGTATCAAAGGCTGAATAGTTTTCTCAAATGCCTTATTGGTATGTTTTTTTCCCCCCTCTCTTATCTTACAAAATAGTTTTTAGAGTGAAACCTTGACTTCATGCAAACTGTTCCATCTGTGTAGTCTGTGCTATACGAGGACTAACTCCAGACAAGAAATTTTCACATTCAGTTTAATTCCCATTATACAGCCTGCCTTATTTTCCTGGTCCTTTTATGCATTCTTAATCCTTTTCTCTATCACTGTGTATCTATAAGCAGCCTTTGATGCCATTATTCTTGAAATGCTTAGTCTAAGATGGTAAATCTCTGCATTATTTCTTTTTATCCTGTAAGATACCTAGAAAGAGATCCCTTCATTTACCACAAAAAATCCTGCAAGCTGAAAGATAATACCTGCTTAGCAGTAAATTCTGATGCCTGAACAACATATTAGCTCAGGAAATACAGAATACCTTTTTGAATTGGGTCAGCAAAATATCAACTCTAACTAGATTCTATTATTGCCCTCAGCTGCTGGAGCCTTTGGCTACTGTGAAATGAATTGCTGTGGACCTGTCAGAGTAGCAGGAGAGGTAGGATTTGGGACTGACTAGCTGTAAGGTCAGGAAATCATAGAAGCAGGTAGGCCTGAGAAGGCAGCTTGGCCTGGATTCCTGTATTATTTTGGAATTTTTATATTTTAAACAACAGAGTTGGATGCCAGGAAGGTGAAATTTTTGCCTGAAGGTCTTGGCAGCTTCTATACTAACTGTTTGAGGGTCATCCAGTTTATATCTGTTTATCTAAAGTACAATGTCATCTTTAATAGTCAGGAAGTTTAAGCCAAGCATCTGGAGGAGGTTTAAGCCCAGGGGACAGGGAGGGGAGGAAGGCAACGTGAGGATATTTAGCAGTGCAGGCTAGCTTCAGCGAGAAGGCTTCCTCCTACGTCGAACTGTGCCAGTAGTGGCAACACTGGGCATGAGGAGGTGCCTCGTTGGGGCAGAGTTGGAGGAATTATGGATTCAAAGCATACCTGGACATGGCCCTGAGCAACAGGATTTAACCTTGAAGCTGGCCCTGCTTTGAGCAAGGGCTGGATCAGGCAGCTGCCAGAGACCCCTTTTAACTGAAATTGTTCTGTGGTTCTGTGAATTCATGATCTTTGGCTGCCAGTGCCTTGTCTGTCTCTGTTCTCCTGACACAGGCTATCCTTCAGAGGATCTTCTTTGAAGAATGCCATTGTTTGATCACTCTGCATAGTGCTGCTTTTTCACTGTGGAGAATCTTTAAAATGTTCCCTGGATGTTTTACTTTTTGTCTTGTATTTCATCCTTGCATCCCTGCAATTTTGTTAGAAATGTCTGATTTCTGTTTTCTGGGTTTCTTCAGTTTGAGCCTACTTTATTCTGCACTGGCTGATTGTTTTACCAGGATAATTCTGCAATACACGTGGAGGCCTTTCTCAGGGACTAGATCTTTTATAAAGACTCTCCCATGTGAAGTCAAATTTCCCACAAACAGACTGATAACAACTCAGAATGCAAATGTAATAAGGATGCTAAAACTCTCAGCCTGTAACATAAGAATCTATTCACTCTTTGAACTGGCTTGGGTTAAAATATTTTTGTATAGTCTTTTTCCACCTTGAAATAAAGTATTCCTCAGCAAGCTTTCTCAGATATCTGAGCGCTTTGGGTGTTACTTCTGACAGTAGCATCTTGTTTCCCATCCTTTTTCCAGAGTGAGCTTTCCTTCATGCTCTTGTACTTGTTCCCACGCAGACAGCATTGTTTTTAATTCATGCCATTTTTTTTTTGTATGAAAATGACCGTGGCCATCAGATTTAGTGCTGAACTCAATCCTGGTGGTTATGTTGCATACACTTTAAACATACTAAAAAGACTGATCACTTTAGGGTGTTCAGATGGCTGCTTTCTTGCACTACGTAGCCGTGGGTTGATATGGAAATGTCATTCCTACTTTCTCCGGTTGGGATAATTCTGAGCATAAAGGGGCAAAACTTCATTAATTCAAAAGAAGAATTACTCTGTGAGGCAAAGTACTTGAGCTCAGTAGTCACTATGCAAAGTTCTGGAGTTTGACCCGGGACTTCAGTGCCTACTGCTTTTTTAGACCCTGAAATCCTTTTTAAAAGTTCCAAGCCCAGCTAGTTTACGATAGCACAGGACTGCTGTAATATCGGAGTGTAATATTGGAGCAGGAAGGACAAAGGTGTCAGAATAGGGGTGAGCAAAGTTTATAATTAATTTATAAAGTAAAATTTGGATCAATATATGAAGGATTAGGGAGGCTGCATTTACAGTACTCAGATGCAATACAGATGGAAGTTCTTATACATTCCTGATGAGACTGAATGTTAGAAACACATTTGTGTGGGGGAAGTAAATGACAGTGTTAACTAATGGCTGACGTGAACTCTGTTACTGATTGAATAAGAGCATTTCAGTGGAATATCTCAAATATTAGTCCACTGAGAAGTGGAGAAAGGAAACTTAAATACAGGACATCAGTGGTTGTGAGGCTTCTTTAGGGTCAGTGGAGATTTTTTTTGGTTATTTCTTTTGCGATAAATGGATGGAAGGTGTGGAGTCTAAATTGCATGAGGAGAGGTGGTAGCTATTCTCACAGTAGTTGTGTGTGAGGCAAAAGGAGAAAGGGGAAAATCCCCAAATAAGAAAGTGGGGAAGGAGGAGACTTGCTGTGTCAACACTCACTGTTTAGAGCAGCCTGAAAACAGTGGAGTGTTGCTTTGTCTGTTTCTCTCAGTTGGGTTTGGGGGACTTTGCTGATACTCCTAGGGGAAGCACCGACAGTGTCACCTGCACTTGTGAGGGTCTTCCCCTCCCCTCTGACCCTCAGCTGTGGTGCTACCAAGGAGAGGGACCTTGTGATTGTAGGTTGTCCAGCCCGCGTGTGATTTTTGAGGGGCGGGGGGGAAAAGCATCTCCCCTGATGTTTGATGGTTTGTGAAGATGTGTTGCTGGAGGTGAGGGCTGCCACTGTCCCCTGCATGCCACCTTCCCAGCAGCATTTTGACCTTGGAATTACAATGATTAAACTTGTATTATTTATTTATTTTTGACTGAGAAGCAACAAGAAGTTTCCTAGAGTGCCCCCTAGAAAGGCACATTTGTCTCTAGACAGATGCGATCTGAACAGTTTGAGCTCAAGCTCCATGCAGGCTACTTGTAAGACGCAAAGTGAATACCAGGGACCAACCCTGTAGATACCAGTGAATTCTCAGTGCTCCTGAGACTGCCCTGCCAGGTGCAGCACGGACACAGCCACAACAACGCAGCACAAAGTTGTGTCCTTAACAAGGAATCTCTTTTTCATTCCTGATATTTTACCCACATTAATTTTAAAAATCTGTTTAAAATGATCTGATCAGAGGTATGGGTTGAAGGAGGGGGTAGGAGGCAGACTCTCACACCAAAAATCACCTGATGCTTCCAGAGCACTAGCAACAGTCACTCCAAGATTTCTTCCTTCAATAGTAAGCACTAATTTAGAGGTATTTGGAGGGTTATTTTTCCCCCTGAGAGCCCTACTGGCTTTATCAATATTGAATTTCCTCTGTCATTTTCTCACCTAGTCACTTACTAATGTAAGATTCTTCTTTCACAGTTGGATTCTTGTTCAACTACACCAAATGATTTTCTCTCATCAGCAAGTTTTGCCACCTTGCTTTTCATCTTTTTTCCAGTACATTCAGTTGTGCAGCACAGCAGACTGACACACCGATCCCAGTGGGATTCCTCTGATAGCTTCCCTCCACTGCACATCTATTTGTTTCCTAGATAACTGAGTAATGGATAGGAGAGAACCTTCTTTTTTTTAAAATCACATGATAAAATGTAGTCGTGTCCACTGAAGAATGTTATCAAAAGCCCATATATGTAGATAGATATATACAAGTTTATCTATATATACACACACCAACTAAATGATTCTTTTTTACACACTCATTCCATTAAGCAAAGAGATTTTACTACCAAGTACAAGGCTTTTTACGATTGCTGTATTGACAGCTTTGCTATGCACCTAACAATACATCTACGTGTTTTAACCTTTGTTTTTTCACTCATTTGTCTGATTTGGAGGTCAGATTTACTGGTGTGTAATTCCTTACATTCCATCTGATTTCCTTTTTAAAACTGATATCACTTATGCCCCTTACTATTCTTTGGATTTGGGACTGTTTAAAGCATCATGTTATACAGCACACATCATAGTTCAGCAGTTTCATCTCTGAGCATCAGCTCAGTTGTGGTCAAGCAAGCAAATAAGGTGATAAGAAATATTAGGAAAGGAGTAAGGAAGTAGGCAGGAAACATGATTATGCCACTATTCACAGTGCACCTGCATCTTGAACAATACGTGCAACTTTGCTGTTGCTCCATCTCAGAAAGGATACAGAGGAAACAAGGAAGCAATAGAGAAGGACAGCAAGGGTGATAGGAAGCTCCTGTGTAAGGAGAGACTAACTGGATTAGTACTCCACGTGAAAAAAAAGTTGAGTGAGAGGGAATGTTCTAGATATGATATAGTGAATGTCATCAGGAGATGAATAAGGAATGCTTATTCACTCTTTCTCAGAAGACACTAACAAGGAGATACAAAACAAAATGCTCAAACATCAGGTTTGCAACAAAGGCAGAAGTACTTTTTCACACAATTCTCACTTCATCACTGTAGGATGCTGTGGATGCCAGTGGCTTTGCTGAGTTCAAAAAGCAGTTATACATACTAATCAAGGGGGGGTGGGGGGGTGGGGGGGGGAAACCCAGCTAGCCTGGTGTAACAGCGATGCTGTTGTTAGTTTCCATTTCAGAGGTATGAAAAGGTTGCCCTGTTATTACTCTCTGTCTCATGCAAAGACTGGGGGAGATAACTATTCTTATTCTCTGGAAAAAAATCTTGTTCTGGATTTACTCAGTCCGTTGAGGATCACATATTGCTACTAGAAGAACGTGATTTGCAGTATTAAAAGTCTAACCCCAAATACCTCAAGTCAACAGCAATCTTGTCACTCACTTTCAAGTGCTCTGCTTTGGGGTCTGAGATGAAACCTCAGTTCTGTTACAGTCTTTGTCAAAGCTGATTTCAACAGGAGCAGAGTTTCGCAGGGGGTTCCTGATACTTCTAAAGCATAAGGGAGAATGTCTCTATTAGTGTAGCTGAGTTTGAACCATGAGTATGGGTTGAGGCCTAATAGATTGCACAGTTGAAAGGAAATGAAAATGTGTTTGCCAAGAGCTGAGATCACCGCAGATGCATTCTTTGGGATAGTTTCATGTCTTTTGGAGTCAGTCCAGTGTCAAGAACATTGTTTCACACGTTCTTAGGTAATTAATGCTCTCTGAAACAAATTACAGTCCTGACTGAAAAGGTAGAAGAGCTCTTCTGGATTTAAGTGTGTGCAGGGATAGCTTTTTCAATTAATTTCAAAGGGAGATCTTTTAAAAGCTGATAGGACAAAATATTACAGGCCAAGCAGTAGTTAGTCTTCATTTAAGGTACACCTAGTATGCTCTAACTATAGTTTCCCTTAGCTTATTCTGACTTTATTGTTCTCCAGGCCTGATTATATCCCTTTATGTATGCATGTAAATAAGTAGGGCTTCAGGGTGATCATCACTTGTATGTTAATTGGCTGAGATATGTGAAGATAGGATTACAATCACCTTTTCCGAAGGCCAGCAGACAGCTTGGAAAGCACAGCTGTGAATACTGCACCCTGTTGAGTGGAGCGGCTATTGCTGGTCTCCTGTTGAGTGCTGGAAAGATTTGAAAGATAGCTTTGTTTTGTGCCCAGTAGTAGAATATATCTTCAAGTCATAGTCTTGTGTTATACCCAAAGACAGTAAACCACGTTCATCTGTGTTGTGACACCAATCTGTTTGGGAGAATTAATAAATTTTAGTTTGCAATTAAGCATATTTAAAGCCATTTTTATAATAAATAGTTTATCTGGGCTAGAAGCCATCTTTCATTATAGGGTTGACACCAGGAGCCATGCTGATAATAACACAAAAGAATGATCATTTACCAGATTTCATTGGCTTAGATAATATCTTAAGATATTTCGTTTATAGACACTAGAGTAAGGATATGTTTAGCTTGTTGCAACTCTGTTAATTACACTCAGCTGTTCAGTTATGCTGTACAGAAATAGGTAATGGAACTTCATGAAAAACCGGTACCTGGACACATTCTGTATGTCTATAGTTTCTATAGTTCTTCTAGATAAACCTGTGATCAAAGTTAGGCAGATGTTTGAATACTGCACTGAATTGAAACATCAGTACATAACCTGCAGTTATCACCACTCCTAGATAGGAAACACAAAGCCTTTATGCTCAGAACTGCTGGAAAGATTAGTAAAATGGCTTTGCTTTAGGATTGTATTCCGGTCTTTCTTTTTTTTTTTTCTATTATATAAGATAATTCAAATGACAATTACTACAGAGCATACTCCCTAATGTTAGGTAACTGATTAAACAATGTGGATCAAAGGAAATTCAATAATTATGCATCTAAGTTTGCATCTAAGTTTTAAAAAAATGTGTTTTGAAATGATGAATTATTCACAGCTCAAGATGAAATGGGGAATATTCTGACTTGTGCTTTTGAAGTGTCACTGTATTAATCTAGGCCACTTTCTGCACATCTATAGTCTTTTCATCTTTAGAGATATGCTGCAAGATGGTGAGTTCACGTCACTAAATTCCTGTTGGCAAAGTGTCAGCAAACAAGTATTTTAAAATTTAAAGTTTATTACTGTTGTACTTCAATTAATATTCAGAATTCCTAAGGGAGCTGTGAATGATATGGTCTTTTTCTTTTCCATATTTTGTGGCTTCTGTGGTTTTCTTTTCTCCTATCTAGTTATTTTATTTATTCATATTCGGTAAATGAATTTTCAGTTTGTTACCCTCATCCTCAGATGTGCATTTTGACACCCTCCTCCCTGCCCCCACTCTCCACTACCCCAGCAAGGCAACGTCAACATAATTTTGTTATTTCGAAAATGTATAATTCAACAGCTGGGTCCAAACTAAAATCTGAACATTTAAAAAGAAAAACAATAGAAATCAGCTCCAGATGCAAGTTTTTCAGCCGGGCCTTATTTCTGTAAGTAGATGGGGGAAAAAAGACTGGATTCCAGTGTTACGGATTCGTGTCTACGTTCAGCCTTTGGTCCTCTCCTCCACAATGAGGTATGCTTTTATTCAAATCATTAGAGGGATACCATTCACAAGTTTTGTTAGACTAGTCTGTTGCCAGGCAAAAGCAAGAGTAACAATGTAAAGCCATTTATGTAAGAGTCTCATTTATACAATTCATAACAGAACTGGATAGCAGTATTTTGGGAGTATTTTGCCTTTACTGTAATAAAAATCCATAAAGGGGCAGTGGGTTTGCTAGATTTCCAAAGGCAAAGCGTATGCAGCAAATGGCTCGTGCTGGCCTGATGATACTGGGTGACCAGCGTAAGACAGGAGCTGGGGTATATGGCAGCCCTGTATGTGTGATCCACCCCCCAAACAGAGACCTGAGGTGCCCCTCGGCTCCCAGCTCCTTCAGTGCAAGAAGCCTCCTGTTCCTCTCAAGACCCTTCCTCCCGCCCTGGAGCGTCCCTTACCCTGACGCTCAGCGCAATTTTCTCCTCCTCCTCCAAGCTCCTCTCCTCACAGTATCAGCCTTCCACAGATCCCTCTCCTTGGAGCCTCCACTCTATCCCTACCCCAAAACGCTTCCCACCCACACATCATTTTAGGGCTCTGAGTTTTTGCAAACAGACAATACTAAATCTGCTTGGATCTTTGTAAAAGCTTTTGACAAGCTGTTTCTAAAAGCTCTTGTGGGATAAGAAAAAAGGTCCTCTCAAGAATTAATCACTCACTAAAAAATGAGATAAAAGTAGGAAAAAATATTCGGTTTTTACAGTGCATGGTGGTTACCAGGGTGCTTACCCACAAACACCTGTATGGGAACTTACTTGTTCATAAATATGCTAGGGAAAGGACAGGGCTGACGACGTGACAAAGTTCACTGCAGATAGACTCGTTCAGGATAATTGAAACTAACTGCAAAAAGTACCAGAAAGATTCTGTGATGTTTTGTGACAAAAATGACAGATGAAGTTTAGACTTAGTAAATTCAAATAATTTTTTGGTGGAAAAAAATGATAAAAACAGCAGAAAGTTCAAAATGACCAACTGCTTCTCTGGAAAGAAGTCCTGGGATCATTGTAGATAGTTCTGTAAAACTGTTGGCTCAGTGGTCATAGAGGTTAACTGAACATTATTAGGAGTTATTGCAAAAGTACTGGAAACAAAATAAAAAAATGAAAAAAGTCACTGTATAAATGCACAGGATATCCTCATCTTGAATACCCACCTCCTGCATCTCTGCGCACCCCCACTTTTACAAGCATAAAACAGGCAGGAAGGTTGCCGACAGGGTAACAAGGGTGATCTGAGCTATGTGAAACAGCTCCAGAGAGAGAATAGACTAGAGAAACAGCCTACAGACTACCCCAGAAATAAACTGGACGGCTCCAACTTGCAAAAGAGACAACAGAGTACAAAAGATAGCTAACGTGGAGAATTTTAAATATCTCACTCATAATACAACAAAAAGAGAGCCTCTAATGAAATGATCAGACAGCACATTTAGCACAAACAAAAAGGAAGTCCCTTGCCATACAACCCGTAGTTAAGTTGTACAGCATAGCCAAAGGGACTGGACAAATTCATGGAGGATAAGTCCACAAGTGGTTCTCTAATTGCAGCCCAGTTCACTCATTGCCAAAAGTGGGAGGATAGCTGGGAGGAAGAATTGTTCAGTATTCTCCTGCTTTACTAAATACTTATCACTGGCTGCTTTCAGACTCAACTGGAGGGACTGTTCTCATAGGCTATAACCATTCTTCTGTCTCCCTAGGTCAGATGTAAGGTTAAAGGGGGAGCATCAGGAACGTCAGCAAAGCCAAATAGTCTTGTTGATACTAAAATCCTGACTAACTGTAAAGGGTATTAGACTTCTGGGGTCCGCGTTTTGTCTTCTGCCATGGCAGTTTTATAAACTTGAACTAGAGTGAAGGGTAAATGCTAGCTGGCAGCTATGAGAGATGCTCTTACCCTCATAAGGGAGGTTCTTGCAAGTGGACGTAAATCCATGCTTTTTCCCTGTGAATTTTGATCCTCTATAACTTTAGGCTGCCCTAAGCTGGTTAAGTTCTTTCTGTGTGTGCGCTGGGGCGGGGCATTGAGTTCTTTTCTTTTTTTCTCTGTGGCAAGTCAATATTTATTACATATTTTTGTAAATGTTTTGTGTGTAATACAGCATATAACTCAAGATATTTGTCATTATAAGATGCTTGCAAGCTTTCACGTGATCTACCTCTGTGCAGAGTATTTTTTTAAATTCAGGTGACCAGTCCCTCTCCAGTGATATTTTCTTATGCTGTTCTTGCCCCTGTGGTCAAGTAGTCCTAGGGCAAATTTTGTTTATTCACTTCTCTGATACTGATCAGCTTGGGAGAAATCTGTGGTGTACAAAGGGAAATTTGATGCAGATGGCTAATTAGCAGCAAGATATGGAACAAATGTATGTTCAAAGAAAGACAGAGCACAGCCCAAAACAGCGGGGGGATGAAATCTTGCTTTGCATTTCACAAAGATGTAAAAGATAATGCGGTAAAAATGGATAGATGGAAAAGGAGGATCCAGGAAGATTACAGTACCAGGTTGTTCTTCTGGCCTGGATATCTCACCCCATTATGATCCCTGTGTTCCTCCCTGTGACCCACATCTTTCCTCCCTTCTTCCCAGTGCAGTATTACAGATAAAGCCTTCAGATTTCCTTGGTTTTTATCCAAAAATTCAACAGACTAATGAATACTTGAATGAATAAGTACTATATCCAGTTCTGGGCTTCCCAGTACAAGAAAGACACAGATCTGCTGGAATGAGTCCAGCCAAGGGCCACTAAGATGATTAAGGGGTGGGAGTATATGTCATACAAGGAGAGGCTGAGAGAGCTGGGACTGTTCAGCCTGGAGAGGAAAAGGCTCAGGGGGATCCTAGAAATGTGTATAAATAAGAGGCTATAAAGAAGACAGAGCCAGACTTCTCAGTGATGCCCAGTGACAGGATGAGAGGCAACGGGCACAAACTGAAACACAGGAAACTCCATCTGAACACAAGAAAATGCTTCTTCACTGTGAGGGTTCACTGGACTAGGTTGCTCAGAGAGGTTGTGGAGTCTGCATCCTTGGAGATATTCAAAAACTAGCTGGACTCAGTCCTGGGCAACCTGCTGTAGGTGACCCTGCCCTGAGCCAGGGGTTCAGATGATCTCCAGAGGGTCCTTCCAATGCCAACTATTTTGTGCTTCTGTGAATATTATCTCATTCATAAACATTTGCAGTGTGATAATATACTAATTACCTATGCAAATGGCTAATTGACCAGTTAGGACCGTCTTCAGAAAGTAGATTATACTAATATCAGCTGCTCCTTGTAGTATAGTCAGGAAGGAATGAGCCTGCAGTGTCAGTCATCTCTATCAACAATAAAATAAGGGTAAGTGCCACAACACTGCTCACATTCTTCATTCACAAGTATTTCAGTAATAAGATTTAATTTTCTATCAAATAAAGATTGTCTTAATAATTCTGTACACGAAAGAATGTTATTGAGTGGGTGCTCTTTCTTATTCAGAATAATTTCTGTACAACCCAGACAGTATCATCCTGGTATAAGCATATACAATTTCTCTATAAGTGCATAGCAGATTAAATTCTGTTTCCACTATGCAAGTTTTACTACTAGAAACTGTCATTAGCCTCAGAAGCACATGAGGCTGAGGAAGATGTTTCTGATAAATCCCTTCCTCTCATTTTCATGGAAAGAGCAAAGATGGGCTCCATGAATGAGAAACACCTCCTGCTTGCTTTACAGAGGCATTTGCCTCTGGAAAATAATTTAGGGTGAGAGGGTAAGAAGTAGCAGCTAAAAAGCATTAAGCACTTAGGCTTCTTGGCAGCAAGCCTATGTTTTGCCAGAAGACCCTCAGCAGGAGCTTAGCAAAGAGCCTGTTCGTCTTTGAATGCTCGAAGTTTGCCAATTGCTGACAAAGTTGGAAAGACAGACTTGGTGCCCCATGCTTGTTTAGTGGAAAGTTGGTGAAAAATAAGTTATCTACCATTAAAAAGAAGCTCACCAAATAAATTCTTTCCTTCCCAGTTAAATTCAATTTTAGCTTGCATTTGTTTTGTACTAATTACTTTTTATTGTGTTACATTACCCTGAAGGAACGTCCCAAATGTCCTGAACACATTGCAAGTAGACCCCAGCCCCAAAGGTCTTCACAGCAGCTCCAATTAGATGGGATTTCTCCTCTCAATTCTCTTCTTAAATGTATGCAAATTACAGCACCAGTACTCCACACCGTACCTGGGCAGAAAGGATGACTGCACTTTAAGGTTTGCAAACCTGCATGGCACAGGCCAGACCCTGCTGGAAGGGTATGATCTGTGTGGTCTCTGGGAGAAGCAAGTATGTAAGGGGGTTCCAGTCATAACAAAACTTTTTCTGGAGTTGGTATTGTGCTAGCTTATGTCAGATTGCTTGGACAGTCATGTTAGGAAAGTTTGTCTCCTCAAATATTCCAGGTCCTGTCTGTGCAAGCAGAGTTCTTCAGTATTACCTGAATCTGAAGATTTTCTACAAATCAGACGCATCTGTAGTTCTGTGCCAAAGTTATCTCATAAGACTCAGGCACTTCCTTGTGTGTGATGACTCATTTTATGAATTTAATAGTTTATAACTACAAGTGCCTTTTGACTACAAGCCAATCAACAAAATAACCCGAAACTGTGCAAAACAATTGCAAGCTAAGAGCTCTCTTCATTAGAGATGATCTATGGGCTTTTATGTTCCAAAGAGTAAGGAGGCAAATCTCTGCTTCACACCTGACAATCTACTCATCTGAACTTTGGATAAAGGATAAATGCTTTTCTTGGTGGATAGATTGCTCAGAGAAAAGGAGTATGGTATGTATAGTGGACATGGACTTAGAATAGTAACAGTTCAAAAGATAGCAGCTTTTGGGAGACAAAAGGAAGCTTCTTTCCACTAACCACTGCCTTTCTTTTGGATTATATCTAGTAATACATGTCTGATTTATATGACTTTTTATAGATATTTACAAATGGAATCAGGAGTTTCCCATGAAAAAATAGGTTATTTTCAGGCTAAATACCATCTCTGTTTCTGCTTGACTCTAAATTAATTAAATAGCTTCTTACTCGCATTTACTTAGGACATTATGTTCATTTGAAATTGTACCAGAAATATAAATATAGACATGCAAATTGATGGTATACATTTTTCCTTTATCTTTGGCTCACTCACTTCTTTCTCTAAGAAAAGTCATTACTACTTTGCCACATGAAGTGCCAAGCACATTTGCCTGTCACAAATATCTTGTCTGTTTGCATATCAAAACAAGGTTGACCAGAGCTCAAAGACATTTTAGAGTTTGAGATAATGTTGAATATTAGTTGTTTCCACCTGAGCAAGATGAACTAATTTACAAACATGAATGGTTTCAAGCTCACAGGCTTCTTGTAAGTGATGTCTAAATCGTTGTTCTCATATGGAAAATATGAATCCAAGGAGGTTGAATGACTTTTTGAGTTATGAGAGAAAAATCTGTAAACACGACTAGGAAGGAATATAGATGGCAACTCTTTGTGGAGTGCCTTCAACCTGCATTTCACTTTCTCCTGTTTTTCCCCATTTCACCATATATGAGGTATTATTCCTCACAGAATTTATTTTTGTGTTTTTAACTCTTTTATTGCACATAATTTGATGGCTTCCAGCTCAACAGATTGGAATGGGGAGGACAACTCTCCTGTACTTTATGTGCAAGCAGCACCTAAACAAAAGGAACAAACAAATGGAAGAGAAATGTACTTTGCAAAAGTGAAAGCTAAATAACTTCTGCAATAAGAACAGGGTATATAGTTTTTAGTCATTAACAGTGGGACCTATAGTGCTTTCATCTAAACTATACTAGCAGTTGCCTCAGATACTGAACTCTTTTGAGAACTTGGTGTCATTGTTTAGGTAGACTGACACAATACTAAAGTCAGAGAAATGTGAAATCACAGTTAACCAGAAGTAGGTTTTTATAGGGAATATTGTAATCTGGATCTGGGACATAGGTGTGCTAATGTGACGTGAATTTAAATAAATCCTTGGTCAGCTGTTTTTCCCGTTCACCTGCTTTAACCTCTTCCATCTCAGACCTCTGCGTTGAGGCCACCTTCTCAAATCCTGAAGAGAGACAAACTGCTTGAGCAGCCACCCAGAGCAGCCAGGGAACAAGGCTGACATTTTCAAAAGAAATTGTGTTAGATGCAGCTGTCCTTTAGGACAACCTGACACTGATCTCCTGCAACAAAGCAGCCTTAAGGCTGCTATATCAGGGTAGCAGAGAGACCCCACCAAGTAGTTAAGTCTTCATGTGGCACAGATCGATGTGTGCAGAAGTGTGTGACAAAGCATCATTAAATAGTAATTTCCTTCATCCTCTTGTCTAGTTCTGGTCATTCCACCCTTGTAGTACTAGGGGGACAGTTTGACCCTTTGAATGTTTTGTACTCTGTGGATACACTTATAGCATGAAATTAAGTATGCCAACACCATTCCTAAGTACCTAAGCCAACTGCTATGGAATGGTCCGCATCTGTGCTAGTAAACTAACTTACCTTCTGAAAGGGAGTGTCTTCATGCAAACTGTTGATAGGTGAGGTCTGTGGTGTGCACTAACCATGCTTAGCTTTGCAGAATGTTAGGGTGTTTGGAATTGCTTTGGAGAATGTTAGCTGGAACATGCCAAAAGTGTATCAGGGACCATTCTAGCCATTTAGTAGTAGATGTTCCTGGGAATACTTGAATTTTTTAGTACACATAGCCAGTACACTTAAAGAGAAGGGTGAGGGGAAATGAAACTGGGCAATCTTGAAGGATTGTTTGGTTTTTCTCAAAATACACCCTACTGCTTATTTTTTGAACACATCATCAAAAAAGCACTCAGAACAAGAAGCACTCAAAATATTATGAAATAACTCTGGTAGGTCAGAAGAAAAAAACATGTATAAAGCAGTTGAAGCATATATGTAGCTGTCCTCAAGCTATAGAAGTTTTACAGCATATGGATCTTCATAGATTGGGTGTCCCAAAAAATATACTGGACTCTTGCTCCTCTTGAATTCCATTGAAACTTATATTATTGATTAGTGAGATCGCATGTAGGATAAAACTCTTACTGGCAATGAAATCTTTTAAGTCTCCCAGATAAAATACCTAAAGCTACCTGGCATCCATCACAAACTTTAACTGACACCATCATGCCATGACTATAGAGAGAGATGAATTAGGTCATTTGATAGTCCAATTCTACCTTGTACTTATGATTCTACAAAAGATGCAGGCCTTCAAAGCTGTACAGTGCTATGTAGTGGACTATTTTTAATGCAGAACAACCTCTTGCAGCTTGCTGTGGGCTCTGAAATAGGACTGAGAAGAATGAGGCTGTCAAAGAGACTGTGACCTTCATCTGGCTGTTTGACAGGCTGAGTCATGAGAGGTGCTGTTGTGAACTCAAATCTATTTTACACGCACAAAATCTGTTTTAAAAGTCCGTCACTTTGGAAAGCACTTGGAAAGCTTACCTTCCTGTGAAATGCCGGATGGCCTCAGAAAAAGCTTGGTCTCCGTGTGTGTACAGTATTATTTACGGGCATGCTTACTCTTCTTCCCATCCCATCCACTTTCAGGAGGACGATTTCCTCATGCTTGGCATATTATCAGTGCTGATCACTTGAGAAGCAACTATGTTATCATTTCCTTTTGTCCCTGTACTGTAGTGTCTGTTCAAGCCCATATACAAAGACCAATTAATTTATTTCCCTGTGCCTCTTTCGTGGCATTTTCTAGTATGAGTACTTCACAAGGATTGTTTAAGTTTTACTCTCCGTCCTTCTATGTCTCTTGAGGTGATAGCAAGGAAGTGACCTCATTCCACTGAAAGAGAACTCAGAAATTGAGATGTTAAGGTCAAAAGTTTGCACGGATTTTTCGCTGTCCGATATTCTGTCGGGTATTTCTGACTTGACTTTCCAGATACCTTCATGTGCTGTAACATTTAATAAAACATAAGTAAAGTTTCATTTGAAGATACTTTGCAGTTTTGCAGATCTGCTGATTCCTCATTTGTAGTAGATTCCATTACAAGAAGTAAAGCCGTCCTTTGTCAATTCAATGGCTGAATCGACTTAAGTCTCTTTTTAGTTTGGCTAATGAGCTCAACAGCAGCCTCACTCTGTGAAGTGATGAGGATGTTCATCAACTATTGATTTCTCAGGAGATGAGATAGCTCATTACCTTGCAAGGTGAAGTCTAAGAGTGCAATGCTATAACAGGAGGAAACAGGGAAAAAATGCTGGAACCAGAATGAGCTAATTGTTTGCTTAACTTTAAAATGGCTTGTGAATATTTGGCCATAAAGGGTATTCAGAAAATAAGGAATTAAAACACATTTATTTTCGTTTCCTCTTCCCCCAGAGTCCTGCCAGCCAATTACTTTTTCAAAATATTGTCATATTTTAATGGGGACTAATAAATCAATTGGAACCAAGTATATATTCAGAGCTTTCCTGCTCCAGAATATGAGCACTTTCTGGCTCACAGAGGTTCCTGTTGGCTACTACTAAAAGCAGGAACTGGCACTGAAACAAGGAAGCTTAGGGGGAAAAAATGACAAATTAGAAAGCAAAGGTGTAGGACTGATTGAATTTGTTTCCTGCTATATGGAGAAATTCAAACTTTCCAACAATTTCTCTTCTTATAGAAATTGTTACCTTCCCCTGAAAGCAATGGCAAAAGTCTTCAGGAAGACAAAAGAAATGAAGGTCTATTTCAAAATGAAATTCAGTTCTGGAGTGCCCTTCAGGCTGGGCTCACCTGCCTCTTGAAAGTTAAAAAACCTTGATGCCCTGGTGGAGTCTTCAACCAGGTCTATCCAGTTTGGCAGCTCAGGTGGCAGGCAAGTCATCAGGAAATCAGCTAGCCATGGGACCTGACAGATTTCTGTGAGAAAATGTACTTCCATTTATTAATGTCTTTTTTTTTTCTTCTTCCTGAGAGACATACCTTCTTCTGGAAGTTGTCTGGACAGCTCTAATCATCTGGCCAGCTCTAATTGCAAAACAATGTACAAACAAAACCATATATTTGACACACAGCTTTGAACTTTCCCCCTTTTTGTGAAAGACAAGAAAGACTTGAACAACATTTCTCACCATCTTGTAGCTTTTATTGTGGGTAATGAATATTCATCATGTTGTGTTTCCAGGAACTTTGCTAAAAATAGCACTGTATCTTTGTTTTAAAATGTGATGAGCATAACTATGAAGAATGACTTTGACGCTTTTCCTTCCTTCAGTCTGGTTTGTTAACTCCTTAGGTGATAACGCTTCTGCTCATTGTCAAGCAGCCACTCGCTCAGCAGACAAACCAGAGAAGCACAAAGGCAAAGACATGCGGAAATGCAGGGCTAGAGGGGAATTTAAGGGGTTGATCCCTCCATTCTCAGCCCTGTGGGGCAGGGTAAAAATCTAAAGCATTCTTAGCAAATTTTCACCTAACTGGTTCATCAAACCTCCAGAAGTGTTGTAGCTCTGTCAGAGCTTAACACTGCCTATATTTTCTTCACATTTAGTCTGCTGCAAGCAGATGATGAACAAATATCTAAATCTATATAACTACCTCTTTAACATTTTCTCATCCTTTCCTTGGTGTCCAGGTTTTACAAACTCAAAGGCTTTCTTAACAGCAAATTAGCAAATCTCAACAGCCTTGAACAATTCATATTGTATCTTGATTGATCCTATCGATACGTCCCAGAATGACATTTGTCTTTTTTGCAATAAGTGGACCAGTGTAAAATTGTATCAGTTCATGACTTAATATAACGCCCACATACATCCTTTCTCCTACACTACTTTGCCCAGGCTGTGTACTCCAGTTTGTGTTTGCTATTACAAGGGTTTTTTTCCTTTCCTAATTATCTCTTTATTTAATTTCATCCTGTTGATTCTAGATCAATTTTTTAATTTATCAGCAATTGCCATTTCTGCTGATTTCCTTTTTCCCCTTAGAATTTTTTCCCCAACTTTTCCCAGAGTCACTCAAAGCCTATTATGGAACTCATTAAGTTTATTGTGCGCACTTACTCCTTTTTGTAGTTCAGAACTGTGAACCCTACTATTCTATGTTCACTTTTACTCCACTGATCTTCCATCTTCCAAGTGTCATCCAATTTCTTATTATTTTTCAGGATCAAATATAAAGCAGACATTCACAATGTTGTTATTTCTTTTGCCTTCTGAAACAGAGAGGTGTTCCCAGCATCTTCCAATTCATTAGAGATGGGTAAAAGCAGTTTCTAAGATATGAAAGACCCAGGTTCAAGTATTTGTTCTTCCTGACATTGAGCAATGAATTGAACCTGAGTAAAAGGCATCAAACTACAGGGTCAGTTTCCCAAGCTTAACAAATATTCCACCAAAACAGATTTGGAGAACGAATCAATCATTTATTCTGTTAACCAGCTGAGACACAGTCATGTATCTACCAGCTTTTTTGAGATAAGACAATGTTTTAGATCTGTGTGGCCTTCAGGATCCATGTGACTTTCCCCATGAAAGTTTCTCTGAAACAAGCCCTTTCTCCTGAAGAGTTTTAGTTTCAAAATGATAGCATTGGATAACAGGAAAAAAAAAATCTCAGTCAAAACATTCCTAATTAATATAACTTTTTTGTAAACAGTACAGATCTACCTTCAAGCTACATACATCAAATTTTGGCTTTCACATAAAGGAGAGGAAGTGGGATTGTTGTTATCACTTCAAAAGCAGTGTTGGAACACTCATAACATGGCTCTGATTACAGGCTACAGCAGATGTAACCACACTGTGACATATTTTTATTGAGTTGTAAAGCTCAAGGTATCTGATTCTCCTTTGGAATGGTGAGCAGATAGGGCAGATAGGTAGGAAAGAGAAAGGGCACTCTGAACTATGTTACTTTTAAGTTCACTCATTTGAAAGGTTTACTTGCTTTTCACGCTATGGAACAAAATGGATAATGAGAAAGAAAAGGAAAGTGTGTTCTCTGAGCTTTGGGTACCATTTAGTCTTAACCAGAGACGCATTTTTGTGATTCATACAGAGGTGAGATCTGATAAACAAAGGCTATATAATATGAAGAGTGTTATTTAGGACTTAGCACAGGACCTGGCATTGAAATGCTGTCTCTAATTTCAGATAAGCTACTCCTATACTTGTCTCCATCCCTATAAAACAATTGCGTCTATGCCCCCACTAGGCTTTTGTTTTCAATTGCCATCTTTTGTGGACCAACAGCTACCCTGATTAAATCTATTCAAATCAGCAAGATTTTATAAGAACACAATTTGGTTCATCACATTTGCTTTGATTTTGATATTGTCTAGTTTTAGCTCACTATATAGCTACATTTACTGCTATAATCAGATTTCTAGAAGCTCTGGAAAAATTGTATGAAAGATCTAGTCAGTGGGTCATTGCGTGTATTCTTAACTGTCTCCTAACATGAATACATGTATAATATACATAAAAAATGCAATTGTACTGTCACTGGTAATCTCACCACTTCTTCACTATAAGATTTAGCAGAGTTCATAGGATTAGAAGGTTAGATACAGCCATTACAGGGTAAAAATTAATGTAAAGCCTCACTAAATTAAATCTTGGCCCACTGAAGTCAATACAAAAACTTTCTCTGATTTCAGCAAAAGGACAGTTTTACCCACTTATTTTAACTTAAAGCAAATTGTATAATTGTGATAAATGTCCTTTCAGTTTTAGCACATAAACTAGAGACCATTGAAAGTTACTGTCAAGGGTACTGTTTGGCACAAAACTATCTGTGCTCCAGCAACCTGCATTTGCAATTATCAAAACCAGTCTCAAGTTATCAGCGTGTTGGCTAAACATGTCCTAATAGTTGTACATTCAGTGGAGATCTTTGACATTTAAGAACTATGATACTCATAGGCTATTTTCTCTCAACAAATTTTGACCGTTTTTAACCCACTCTCTCTGATGTTTCCAACCTCTCTTCCTGACAGAGACGATACAGCAACATATAAAATTTTAATACATTATCCATTATTTAATAGGCCCACAAATTAGCATATTGTTGCAATTAGATTTTTTTCTGAGCATACAGACAGACTACAAATCCTGAGAAAAAAGATTGCCAGTTGAACACCCAAGTATCATCTTTTCTTATGTTATTTTCTTTTCAAGGTTGTTGTAAGGCCATGATATAGACAGAAAAGTATAAGGTATTGTCAGCCCATATGCCCTGTGACGCGTTTACAGGTATAGCTTCCATTGGTCTAATGGAGTTTATTACCCTTTTCCAAAGTAATCAAGTAGAACTTTTGTAGTGTTTCTGTTCACTGGGATCCAAAAACTTTTTATATAATAATCATATTTCTGAGTACTGCTGCCTGGGAAGACACCCCCACCCGGAGAAGGATACAGCATAATCTGCATCTGGGCCACTACAGCACAAGAAAGGCCAGAAACAGCCCCTTTGTCAAGGCTAAATTCCCATGTAACAGCTCCTACAATCTTTATCCAGCTCCAACTGTGTCTCTGCAAATCATCTGGAAAAGTTATTTCTACTGTCTTACAACAGCCATTAGTATGCCCTGTTGCCTAACGTTTTCTACCGAAGTCTCTTGGACTGTCGCTGCCTGTCAAAACAGTGAATTTTCATGGCTAGGCTCTGATTTGTCCATCCCTTGCTAGGAGAGGTAGAGCAAATTCAAGGACCATCCGTACATGTGCCTCAGTCAAATGGTGAAGAAGCATTTCATTTTTCACTCTTTACTTTGAAAAGGTCTTTCTGCCAGCCTTTGAATTTGTGACTGAGTTCAATCAAATACATGTGCAAAATGAGAGGCTTGGGATAACTATAGCCTATAAAGTAAGTATGCATACTTCAGTTGTTTAAGATGCCAAAAAATGGTACAGAACTTCTGTTTATTTTCACAGCTCAAATTTGGTCACGATTTACTGGGCAGATTAATTTTTCATGGAAGTCTACCGTCAAGTATTTCTTAAAGTTATGTTCCATTTCAGCTATAGTTCTCTTACCTCAAATCAAATTTAATCTGAAGTTATTTCAGCTCCTATAGTGACGCTTCACATTAAAATGTAAAGTGTTGATAATTAGAGTTCAAAAAAAAGAGCAAACACACTTTGCTATATTTTTTTCTCTATACTGAACTGGCAGGCTTTTACTGCACCCTGGAATCTCACTATTCAGTCTCAGATAGTTGGTTTTGATGTCAGTCATCCAAGATAGGTGAACAAGTATTATCATCTCTATAGATAGGGAAGCAAAGACAAATATAGGGTCTGATTTAGCAGTGTGCGGGATAATGACAGCTTCCATTGACTTCAGTAGCTGTTACAGCTCATCACTTCTAAAGATCAAGCTACTTGTGTTGACTGTTAGACAAAGATAGACTTGTTTTTTATGAGCTGTGTCCTTCTAAAGAGTCACATGAAAGCTATTAAAGTTATTCTAGGAACTACTGTATTTCTTTACAGTAAAACTTCAAGATATAAGTTTAACACTTTACCCTAACATCTGGTGAGCATTATAACAAAATAAATTCTTTTGCACTCATTATCATACTTGCAGTCTCTCCAGCTTGGCAAGAATAAGACAAATGACAGAGTTCAGAGCTCCCATCTTCTGGTATCATCTGTTTCTCTTTTAAATAAAACTACTGAATTTTTATGTTCAAAGTCCTATGCTTATTTTTTCTACCTCAGATACTATTGTATCTGTTATAATAACTAATACAGGCTTCAGCTAGCATTTCTAAAATGTAATTGCTTCAATGGCTCCATAACCTTTATTAATCAAAGATTTAATAATAAACAACAAATATCTTACAAAGCAGCAAAGCTGTTAAGCAGTTGCTTAAATCCCAAAGTGTCTTATGTACTTACACTTTTACTTAAATGTTTTGCTGAATAGGGATAGAATTGAACTGAAGCCAGAAGATGTTGCCCTAGGTCACTGAAGTTATTAGTTTCCATACCAGAATTAGAACTCAAGTTCCCCAAGCATGTCTATAAATCACAAAATCTTGCTTTACTTTATAGTGAAGCTGCCTTTACTAATGAGAATTCTTTTTTCACTAGTGTAACGAATCAGAATAAGAGTAACTGGATATGAAGAAAGTGTCATGATTCAGTTTAATGCATGGGCTCTTTTTACTCCATAAGTAATTCACCTTTACTATTAAAGCAGAGAGATAGCATGTTTTCCAGACTTTCTTTCTCCTGGTTTTACTGCTAGGAAGATGGGTAGGGGCTGTGATTGCTCTTATTTCCACATATCTGTGATAATTACAATTTTTAAATCAATAAAATTAAAGTAGGAGTGTTTTTTTTTTACCAGGAAAAAAAATTTCTTCCCTTCACAGTACCTGAAGATGGTGGGTGGAAATGTTTTTCATCTACATCGTGATGTACAGATCACATATTGAACTACTTTTTTCTTAAAAGTTGTATTTGGTTAATCTTAAGCCATTTTGAATTATGTCCTCCCCCAAAAACAGTTATTTGTGTCCAGCTGTTGCTGGCTTAGTGTGTCAGATTGAGTTCACATCAATGAAATGCAGCATTATAGCAAATGAACTTTAAGGACTCAGACTGTTTTAACAAAAACTCACAAATTCTGCCTCTCAAAACCTAGCTGTAGAGACCTTGTTTCAGCCCCATGCCAGCAAAAGTGGGAGTGTGGTGCTGGATAATGATGGCAGAAATCAATTATTCACGGCTGAGACATCTAATGAAGGAGGCTTAAACATTTATCTTCTCATCACCTATATGGAATCAGATTGCTTTCACCAATATGAAGGCACTTAGATTTAGATTCAATAAAGTACTTACAGGTGTGGATTTAATAGACCAGGGGGACAGGAAAGAAGGGAAAGGATTTTAAAAAATCACCTAAAGATAGAGCAATGTACCTCATATAAGATTCGGGAAGAATTGGCTGTTGGATATTCTATCCAGACTACAGAATTCTTGTTAATAGCGAGTTGCCAAAACAGATGCCCTGATTAATGAGAACAGATGGATTTCTCCAGAGGGTCTGCAGATTTTGACAGTGCTTTCACTAAATGAAATGCTAATGATCTGGCACTGTGCTCCTCTGTGTGGATCAAGCACCAGTGCTATTATTTTATTTGTATTTGGTGGAGTTAGAATGATCCCTTTCAGACTTTTCAGTTGTAAAGTTCTAATATTTAGTTTCATCTTCGTCTCACTGATATCTGTACACAAGTGACCCAAATGCATGTACTGGATCTCACTGTGTGCAAACTCTGTTTTGGTACATTGTACGTTTCTTACAGGTTCTTCTCAAGATCTAAAGGAATACCTGCTTTTTGCATTTTAAAATGCATTTTTTCGAGGTAAATGAATCCTTTGATTCATTCTGGCAAAAATAAGATTATGAGAAAATTTTTCATGGTTTCATGCAACACACACTAATTCTATTGGATATTTTCTTACAGTATGCATGGATTATTTTTACAACTGGTCAGTTTTGTTCCCCAAATGTGCTATTAATCGATATTTCTTTTATTTGATTAGTATTCCAGGTTCATCACTTCATGGCTAACTAGTATTTACTGACTCTTTTTTTCAGCTAGGTCTAATTGCTGCAATAGTATGAAAGCGAGTGACAAAACTGGTGGAGAATTAATTCCCAAGTAGTTTTACAGTCCGTATTGCTTTATGTTACTGGATGTTGCATGTGGTACTGTATTCAAGCAAATAAGACTAATAGAAGAACAGTAGAAAAATGGAGTTTCAAGGATCTACTGTTATTAGTGAATGTATTTAAGTCCTCTATCACCATCTTGTCTTCCTTCTACTGCTACCCACTCCCTAAAAGAAGCAATTTGAAAAACTAGATATGTTTTAGTTTTGATGGTTGTGAGGTGAAGTATTCTGTTTTTCATTTTACATTTCAAAATTAACACTTTTTTTTAAAGGTTAATTAATTTTGCTCCAAAGTAAGATGAAACCTCATTGGGCTGGCTCAAAACATTTTTCTTTTTTTGATAACCTTTTCATTTAGAAATCTTCATCAGTGAGATGAAATTTATTTCAAATTTTTCTGATTTGCAAATATAGCAATTGCAAGAGAAATCTGCTCTTAGCACAATTTATACCTGCCTAGTTGTTGTCTTTAGGGTTTTTTGTTCTTTGCTGTTGTTGAGAGAATATGAAGACAAGGCAGAATAACTCAACTATATGGATAAATTAGGGAGCTAATCCAAGTTCTCAACGGAAATATTCTCATTGATCATAAGAGAAATATCCCTAGAAGTTCATTGCTTTAAGGAATCTGCATCTACAGTTTAGTAGATATGTAAGCCACGAACAACTGGCTTTCACCGGTAAAAAGATGTCCATGCTTGAAATGATTCAAATTTCAAATCCCAAACGATTTGGGAACTCTTGAAAATGTATGCAGTGGGGGTGGTTGTAACAATCGGAGACCAGGACTGGTCTGTTGACAGGATGATAAAACAGTACAACAGTGATAAAGGAGCCAGTAATTTGGAATGATCGCAGTGACTGGCTGGGAAATTTGCCACTGACATCCTCACGGCCAAGACCTGTCCTAAAATACTAAATTCAGGTACTGAATGTTGGCAGAAAGAAAGAAGAATCGATAGTAACCACAAGTGACAGTAAATTTGAGGCAGCAGAGTTTGAAGAGAGACCTACTAATGACATGCCTCAGCACTGTAAACTGCATCCATGGTGGAAAAGTGCCAGCATGGCAGGGATGCCAGAGAATTTGCTGTGTATTCTCAGAGAATAGCTTGGCATGAGACAGGCCGTCTCATTTTTGTTCTAATATCACTGCACAGCTGGTGATTTTCCAACCTGTTCCTTTGCACAACATTTTGCCAGACATATAAAACTTATGGCAGATTGTCCAATCCATAGTAGTATGCGGAGGATGAAAGGACAGCTTATAATAACTTGAATATGATGCAGAATGTATTCAGTTTCCATGATTTCATTAAAGAAAGGATGGGAGCTCACTTGAATTAGACATACTTGATGACGATTCCCTTTTAAAATTCATTTGCAATGTCATTTTGCCTGTTCTAAATCCATTTAATGGGCACTGCAGTTTCTGTTCTTCTAGTTTCTTAATTATAGCACTGTGTGGTATCTTGTCCACACGTTTATTGAAAGCAGTTACGTTAGCACTATTACAGTCACCAACTAAATTTGAAGTCTCAAAAAAAAAAAAACAGATTGACAGGCTCTGTATGCTATGAATCTGTGTTGATTGACATTAATTATATTTCCTGCTTTAGTTACTTATTAATCACCTAAGCTTCTTATTTAGCTTTCTGCTTCTATAGGATTGTGTAGGACTTGGGATATGACAGGAAAAACTTTGAATAAGGCAGCGTGGGTTCCATCTTAAGAGTAAATAGGCAGAAATATCAAACTCTTGGAGCTAAATAAGTAATCTGGCCAAATAGCCAGCCAAACTCCCCTGCTCTCATCCCTCACAGTAAAATATACTAAATAGTCAAAATTCTTCTTCATCTCTTCATTGACACTACCTGGAACTCATTAAAGTGCACCAGGATGAAGTTTGGCTTTAAACTGGCAAATAGCTTCCAGTTGTAGTGCAGTGAGCTTGCCTACTACAAAAAGGGTAGAGGACCCATGACTGTTGCATGTCATCTGCTGTGTAAACCCGTTGAAATTCAAACCTTTTACTGCAGAAGTGAAATGTGAGACCCGCTTCAGGACTGGTGCTCAAGACCATGTGCTGCATAAGCCTTGCTAAGCATGATGTGAACTGACTACATGGTCATAAGTGATCCTTTTACACAACAGTGGGAAACATAAATCACTTTCCTTCCTTTATCTGTAGGGCTGAAAAAATGTCAGGAAGTGAGTTATATTTTTGGACTGAATGGGGCCATAAATGCAGCCATCTGCACTGCTTGCTCTGCTGTCTGCCATTAAAAGATGACAATAGATGAGCCCTGACCATATGATATTTATGCTGCATTAACTTCCTGATGGATTCCACATGTGTTTCAGGCCAGCAGGGTGAGCACTGTGGATCCCTGCTCTCCCCTCCCCTCCCAAAATAGTCTGGAAACATCTCAGATGGTGGTCCTTGAGCCTGCATGGGCTTGGAGTCGGACAGCACAGTCCTACCAAGACAGCTGACTTCCTCTATGGGACAGCAGATTTTCTTGTGGAAGGACCTCTCAGGATGCTTCTACCAAGTGATCAAGTAGCGTGGGGGATCCCTAAAACTTCAAATACTTGAGGAAGGAATTTCATCCTTCTTGAATTTACAGAAGCATCTTGTGAAGAACTGATAGCTTAAGAAATTTTCTATAAAAACACTAGGAGAAAAACATTTATGAAGCTGGAAATGAAACTGCTGGACAGGAAGAGGGATTTTAAAGTTGGCAACCTTCTAATTTTATTTCTGGCACTGGTAAGACCACTCTGTCAAAAGCCCACCCTGTAGTAAACATCGTCTTTGACAAATTACCATAGGACTTAAAAGAAAAGCTTTCAATCACCACATAAAAGTAAAAAACACTTCTCCGGATTTGATTTATTCTAGAATAACCTGCCTTGGCTTCTTCTTTGTGCAGTTTGCATCACGTTAAGGGTGCTGAAGCTCAGAAGAAAAGATTAGAGAATAAATTAGTCAAGTCTCACTTTCCATCACATTGAATTGAGCGTTCCTTCTTTGTTTTGGGACACAGTCCAGCAACTTATGATATTGGTAGCAAGACTGCAGTGGGTTTTGATATGCCTAAGTACCCAGTTCAGTCCCTAGAAAAAATACTTTAAGAAAGAACTGAATTCTTATAACTAGATAATAGTGAATGCAAAAACTGTCTTTAAACATTTCTGTGATCACAGTTACAGGATGACTGCAAATGAAATTTGTACAGATTACAAGGAAAAACCATTTTTGTTTCCATTTTGCAAATGCAACTTGGGATTAGAGACCCAGATGGCTTCTTTCCAGCTCGTGCATCAACACAGGAAAATAATACAAAAACTACAGCAGCTAGAGCTTGGCTAACAAGTCTGTAAGTGATGCGTAAGGCAGAATTGAACCCAGCTCTTATTCTCAGAAGTTTAATTGGCTCCCTTGGGCAAACTGTCAAGAAAGGAAACAGATATGACTCTGGATTAGAGGTGGTCTAAGCACTTTTCAGATCATAGCAAAGGTAATCCTCAGCTCTTTGAGTTACTTTATTTGGGCATGATACCGTGCTCAGAGACCTGAAAGCAGGATTACATACAACTTATGAGTGCACAAGGAATATTTATTGTCTAATAGTCATAGCAAACGACTTATGTGTTACTAGGCTAAGCTTTAGCATATTCACACCCACCTCGCCACTGTAAGCACTTGATGAGTCTTAGCTGGCCAGGTAAAGGTTAAGAAGACATCAAGGGGGAGAACAGGGAAGAATTCTCTGCTCATAGGAACAAGCTGATTCTTATTCTTGCAAAGCTGCTATTTTCAGACTCTCTGCTTTCCCTCCATGCCCTGGGTTTTATACCTTTTCAGGTTAGTATTCATCTCTTAAGACTTTGAGTTCCCGACTATTCCTGAATCAGCTCATCAGTTTAGTTTTCCTAATCTTGCATGCTTTTGCTTTATGGACTTTCATTTACAGCTCAGCAATGTTTTTGAGAGTAAAACTGAGCTAATGTCATCAGCTACTGGCTTAGGCACAGATTTACCAGGAAAGGCTAAAGAACTTTTAAACACCTCAGCTGGTCCCTGCTCTCCTCTGCTGTGTGTTATCACCATTTGTGTAGTTGCTGGAGCGCCACAGTTATGAAGACCAGGGTTAATTGAATGAAGGAGGGTGTTGGATAAAAATTGAAAGTGGAAACTATCACAGAAAAAGGATTCCACTTTAACCTATGAGGTATACGTACGTTCACAAGTAGTACAGTCTGATGAGAGCAAATCTTTAGAAAGAAATAGTTGCTACTGGGGACCAGATTTCCACATCTGTACACATTCGGGAGTTTCAGTTCTCATTAGTCCTAGTCTACAGCAGCAAGCTGAACACCCACTGATGGCTGGGGTGTATTACATGCACAGTTGGAGAACTTCTGATTTAATTTCATTCCGAAGTAATCCATCTTGTGCACTCCAAACCAAAAGTCTGTGCTTTGAACCAGAGCATAGTAAGTGAAATGAAGTAAATGTGCAGTTCACACCAAAAGTGCACTGCTGATCCAAACATTTATTCTTATGCAGATGCACAGAATACTCTAAATAAATAAATAAATAAATAAATAAATAGGGTTATTCTCACTGATCTCTGCACAGAAGCAAACCTCAAAACATAGGATCGGAAGGCATGCTTTTGTTATGGGGCTTTCCCTTCTCCCTCAAACACATATTGTCCAGATTCCATAGCCCTGACCCAACAAAAGTCCCAGCCTATCCAACTGGATGCTTCTGTAAAGTCTGCAGGGTAAAAAAAATTGCTGGTTTCATGTTCTACTGGCAGCAGATGTGGAAATCACCAACACTCCAGTTCCCCCCTTCATCCTCCAGCACCCTGAATCTTCTCCACATGTTCCTTTACTTCTATTATGAAATACAGCTTACAAAATTAAACATTTTTTTGACTCTTAAAATCCTGCTAGCTACACGTAAAAATTCACTGCAGTTACATAATCCTCCTATTCTGTTTAATCTAATAGTGAATTACTGAAAACAGAAAATTTATGGAATTCTATTTTTTGTCAAGGACTGGCTCAGTGAATAGGACAAACAAAGAATTTGGACTTAAATGGTCCTAAGGGCAGTTCAGAGAGCATCCAGATGTTTAAATGTCTTAAAGCTAATGCCCAGAAGCCCCTGTCCTCAATAAGAACCGATAATTGCACACAGTCAGTTAATTTTTTTCATTGCTTTTTAAAATTATCATGTGTCCTGCATATTTGTGTTCTTCTGTCACCTGGTATCATACAATTGAATAAACTGATCTGGATTTATTGGATTTGCCTGAACCTGCTCTGATTAGAGGAAATGGCAAAACTGGCTATGAAGAGGAACGTGGGCTACATACTCATTTTAAAGACAACATTCAAACAGCTTCCCCTAATATCTAGCTGAGTTTAAAATTGTAGCTACATCTCATGAGCGTTTGGAGTAAGTGAATCTAAGGCATAAACTAGGCTAAACCACTTCTGTGCAGCACAACACATTGCTCTCTAGTGTAAAGTGGAGCTGCGAACCCCAGCACATACGCTGGCTCTTTCATGTCAATTCCAGCTTCCAATTGAGTTAATAATAGTACCAGTAATAATAACCGTGATAAGAGAAATAGGAGCAGGAAAGGAAAACCAAAGAAAGAAAGATGGAAAGGCGTAAATTCTCCATGTGATACAGATGTTTAAAGCTAGAAAGATGTGTGCATTTTTCCATCAGAATCAGGAATGTGTACAGTGTCAGTGTGTATTGCCATAAAATAACAAATACATGCAGAAATAATCTGGGAAAATTAACGCTAGCACTGTGATTCGAAGTATTTTCTCTGGCAGGTGGATGCAGAGAGCCTTGACAACAGTTACTGATTCTGTGGCAACAGTTGCAGTGAATGTTTCTGTGTTCTTCTGCTTGGGTTTGCCTCTTTGCTCTGATCCAGGATAGGGATTCTTTGGAAGATGTGAAAATAGCTGGGGACTGAACACAATCTGCTTTCCTTTGCCTTTTTGATGCTTGGTCTCCCTCCTGCTCTGAGCTAGGAGGAGGGCAGAATAGCTGTAATGCAAACCCAATTGCTGTTAGGAGAAGGAGAGATTGGGGACTAGGACTCTAAGAAAAAGTTTCTGGAATTTCTTCGTTGTTCTTATTGTTGCTTATCTTCCAACTTCTATTTTGAAAAAAAAAATTAAATACACAGAGATGAGTATGGTTTGTTGAGTACAGTTTCAGTTCAGGACACTTGGTTTACGATGAAGATGGAGAAAACATTATTCAGTTGTTTTCACAATGAGGCCAAATTGGTTCTGAAAGTGGGAATCATTTTCATTATGCCTGGTTGAGCGATGATGGCAAATTATGACTGAAATTGAGATGACTGATGAACCAGTGGCTGATGCAGTGGGACAATGCTGTATTTTAATTGGAGGAGCCAAATGAAAGCCTGCTGTCCTCATGAGACCAATGCTGCCAGGGGGCAGGCTGACTGTCACCAGCTTTCCTCTCCAGCCAAGAGCTGGCTCGCAGTCTTGCCCATGTTTTGTTCCCTTCCCTGATGGATGGCAGACTTCAGGCTCTGTAAGATTTGGAGTGAAAACCTGCTTCTGCTTGGCAGATCTTCCAAGAGCCAAGTGGCATTACAAAAGCGCTGAATATCAATGTTTTTTTACAGTTGAATGACCCATTTCAGGGCCAGGCACCAAATGTTTGTGTTTTTCCAAATGCAGTCACTCTCCCTAGTCTTTTTGCTCACTGGCGTCTGTGCTAGCACGCAGAAGCTTTCCAACTTTCCTGAGTGGAGTTTAGCTACTTTTTGGGTTGCTGAGCACTTCAGCAAGACCTCATGGGGGAGGTCTCGTGCAGTGGCAAAGCCACCTTGCACCATGACAGAGGATGTGCTGCTCTAGCAGGTATTTATGGGGAGCTACGGGAGGAAAGGAAGTGTCAACAGAGTCCTCTTAAGCCTTACTAGTCAAGTAAGGCTTGCTTTAGTGCTTTATACACTGAAGGTCCAGTCAACAGCCCCAGAAAGTAAAAATTCCTTTCACTATATTCTACAGAGTAAAATAATAAGGGAAACTAGGATCACCATAATTCAAAGATTATTTGCACTGCAGCGCCTCTTGAGGGCTCCTTGTCTTGAACTGACGGATTTAAAATGATGTGGGTTTTTAATTAGCTGTTTTCTCAATCAATTTAACTTAGCCTTTTCAGAAATCATATTGAGAACATCTGGAGCTGTCAAATGGTCATTTTACAATGGGAGCCTCATGTGCAAAGATTGTGGTGTTGATAAAAGCCAATTTAAGATTGAACTGGTACACTCCTCCTCGAGGTAAGCGTTGTGAATATTTCCAGCAGTACTTAAATTCCTGTCAAGGTAGACGCAGCCAGATGAGAAGAATAGAACCATGGTCCCTTTTTCAAGAACAGTAATATGTCTTGTAATGGAAGAAATACGTGTTATATTCTTAGTCCATGTTAGCAAAATACAAAGATAGTAATTGGTGAAATCCTGAATAAGAATTGGTAGAGTCATGAATATGGTAAATAATCCATATATTAAATTTCCTCTTCTTAGACTGACCTGCTCACATCAGGTTTGTATCATCGGCATTATTTGTCTCTGCAGGACAGAGGGCTGTGAGTAAGGATGGATGCATGCCTGTAAGAGATCCAGAAAATCTCTTCTGAATGGAGCCCCATTGACTTCAACAGGTTAATGCATCTGTGGGGGCTTACTCCAAGATGATTTAACAGTAATTTGGCATAATACCTCTTCTTTTGCTTCTTCTCCTTACCCACAACTTTCTATTATATCCTCATAAACTCTCCAAAGGTCCAGCGCAAAACCAAATTCTCAGCTTGCTATGATTTGCACTTAAAAGTGAATTGCCCCTCTCTCCATCTTGTCTGGAGAGTGTAGTCCTGTATGGATAATTAAACAAGAAAAAGTGTGGTAAGTACAAAGCCTTCAGCGTGGTATTTATTACAGGTGACACAGACAGTGGCTTAAAAGTTAGTTTGATTTTTCAAAAGTGATTTTATGTTGTTTTTTTTTTTTTTAATGGTGACATTAGAAACACAGTAGACTAGATTTTATGCCAGGGTAATGAGGTGAAACTGCACCCATTTATAGCAGCGGAGAATCCTCCGCAGCATTTTTAAAATTCCCACAGCAGCATATAATTTATGGGCTTTTCTGCAACAATATGCGCTGTCACACAGTAATGTCTGAAACCAAACAAACCTTTGTGAGACAGAAGGTTCTTATCATTGGAACCAAAACAATTTTCTAAAAAAATTGTATCTATAATTTTCCCAGGAAGGGGTAGTGCTGTTATTTTGGGAAATTTTGGCTAAGGAAGAAAAATTGGGTGCAGGGGAAATGAGGGAAGTTCAGGCCAAATTCTTAAGCTATTCACTCCATCATACAGCTTTGAGCTGGCACATGTCTAAAATCTGTCCTCATACAACCTAAATAACAGTCTATGTAAAGGTCAAGCTAAAAGGTTCAAACACCTTAAGAAATTTCCTGTTCTTCTGACTGCTTTTTCTCTGCCTCATTCAGGAGAAAGGAGGTACTGACCAACATCCCATGGAGCACAGGAAACATTGGGTCTAACTTGAGTGCTCATGGGTTGCTGATTTTCATTTCTATCTTCCTAACTACTGATGTACTGAGACATTTTGAGGCTTGTCTGCTTTGTTTCTAGCATCACATAATGATATAGCTAAACTCAAAAATCAAAAGCAGTCGTCATCCAGTGAAAGATTTTGGACAGAGGAGGGGGAAGCAGGGATCACAGATCTGTGCAATATGGTACTTAACCAGGAAAATCTACTATTCCAGTAAGTTTTTGTTTCAACTCAAAATTCAAGTCAAAAACTTCAAAAAAATCTAGAAATGTCATTCTGATTTTAATTTAAAATTTTCATTTAATTTTCAGTATTTTAATTTCTTCATTTTTACATGTAAAAAAACCTTTAAAAAATAATGGAGTGTCAAGGTGAAAAAACAAAATGTCCCACTCAAAATGGCAAAATGAAGAGCCATTGGAAAAGTGCTTTTCCTTCTTTTTTTAAAACAATATATTCTTGAAATTGATAGATATCACTGAGACATGTAAGACATGAACGAAATTCCTCTTTCAACAGGAAAAGCATTCAGTTTGCTATTTAATGTTTTTCAGATCAGCTCTAGAGCTGAGCTGATTCAGAGACCACAGCAGTCTCTCTGTTGGCTTAATTCTCTTGAAAGGGACCAAGTCCCTCTGCCTGCCTTGATATTTTCAGTGGAGTCTGTCCTGACTGGGGATCTTGAGATTTCTGTTGTTTCTGTGGATTTAATATGATTCTTTTCTATCATTTCTAAGAGGTTTCAGATGATCACAATATTTATATCTCTTCATGAAAGATTGAAACAAAGGACAGCATACAGAAAGGTCTCTTACGTGTTGCAACACTTTATGTTTCTTTCACAAAATTTGCAAGGTAATTCTGAGAACTGGAATTAATCATCCAGTCACTGTACATAGTAAATGGAGGTAGCTGGGTGCCTCCAAAACATCATCCAAAAAGCTCACGTATTGTGCTGAATAGATTCAGTCATCAAAAAATGCAAAGCAGAGGAGATCCTTCCTTGGGAAGAATCACAGTGTTGTGACAGATTTCTCCCCGAAATGTGCACAGTCCATTCCTGAGGTTAGTCACAAATTTTAACAATAACCACACCTCTTAGATGGCCACACTTCTTAGCTACCTTCTGTTTAGGACGCTCCCCTAAAAAAGGGTTGACACGTCCTCTAAGTCCTCCTCCTCCTCATGAAAGAAAGTAAACTTTTAACTTTTACTTGCTACGAGAGTGCCATGGGCACCAGCTGATACATGGAAGCAGTTACCATCCTTCCTCACATCTGTACCGCTGCGTTGCTGAGAGAGATGGTCTCTGGGGACCAGAAAAATGGTACATGCAGTGGAGTTTGTTTAAACCCAGTGACTACACGACCCACATGGGAAGGCGGAGATCTGAGACTTTACTATTTCTCTTTTTACTCCAGCAGCTGTCTCTTATAAAACGTGTCCTGTCCTAGGATCAGAGAGCAGAAACCAGACCTGCCTCCTGCTTCAGTGCTATTCCTACAAGGCCCAGATAGGAAAAGAGCTGAGTTGTTCCCTGATTTGTCTCTGCGTCACAACTGACCTTAAGGCAAATGGGCCTATTAGCTGAGCCTTCTGCTAATGCTGAATTGCTAAGAACGAGGGCTAAGGCACTGTCAGGATCAAAGTAGAGGTGTTAACTGAATCTAAGCACTGAAGAGGTTTTTATCGTCCCAGGAATATTGGATTTCTGTATCATTAACTTGTACTAAGGTGGCAAAAAACTTCTTCACTATCATTTTAGGTAGATTTCTGTGCAGTATTGGTGGATCTCATCTGAAAATACTATGGGAGAGGAAAGCAATGTCAGCAGGGCTACAATAAAATGGGAAGTTCTTACCCAGGTTTCTAAATATCACCCACTTCTTTCTGTCTGTGGCAGAATGTTATCCTGTACTACCACCTACTATGAGGATAACAGTGTCTTCTAAACGCACATTGGCCACAGAACCCGTAAAAATGTAGACTAGTTGGTGGAATACCCACCATCTCCTTATGTGAGCTGTGGTGATGCCATAACTGGGGAATGTGGCTAGTAGATTTTTGTAAACTTTTAATCTATTGAAATCAATTGTTCCTTCTCACTCTGACAAAGACAGTGGATTGCTTTCAGAATGACATGTGGAATAGGAATTTTTTTTCTTGTGCACAAGTATTTTTATCTATTCTTTCTTTTCTGGAGGTCAGTGAAAAACATTTATCTGCTGACAGAGAGAAAATCTTTTCCTGTATGCCAAAACAGCTCAATTTAGAAAGTAGATTTTTATTCACTTCTGGATGAAACTGATGAAATTGATTGTTTTCTTATTTCTGTGTATGAAATTATACACACAGTACATATAATGAAGTAAGCCTGAAGAAATGTATATAACAACCATCTGTTTGCAAAATATTTATTGCCTTAGGCAAGTTTATAACTAGCTCAATGCCTCACATTTCTGCTCTCAGGAAGAGTTCTGCGACTGAAATACTCTGCTTAGAAAATGTGGGTCACCTGCATTACCGTTCATTTGAGAGACAACGTAGTTGTTTCGGGACTGCTTGTTCGCGTATAGAAAAATGATCTATTTCATTAAGTTCTTCCCGAAACTTACGCAGTAAAGACCAACACTTTGCAAAAGACAGGTTTCCCTATTACAAACAACTTCTATATTCAAAGTTTACCTATTCATTTGCAGATGAAAGTCAACTAGGACAGCAGGCCAAATGCACTGTTAATCCTCTCTAATTGTACATACAAATCAGGCAGGTAGGGACATGACAATTCAGATTAGCCCCCTGCAGATTCAAATGTTGTTGCAACAAACTGTAACTGGGAGAAACTGAGCTAGTGTATCAAACACGAAAATTTACTAGTTAATAATTTACTCTCCATAAACAGACCTCCTCCAGCAGGAAAACAATCTGTAGGCTTGGAAATAAGAATCTATTTTTAAATAGATTCCATTCTCTATATTCCATTCTTCTCTTCCATAGAAGATTCCATTCTTCTATGGAATTCTGCAGTGAGGGGGATAGGATAACAAAAGCTCACCTACACCAAGGCAACTGGGTATGGCTCTTTGTCTTTGAACAACTTTGTAGAATTTTATTTGATGCTAGTTGCAGGCCATGCTTTCTGTGCCTCCAGAGTATTATCTGAAAGGTATCAGGTAGAACTGCCCAGTAAAGATCACCATTGTACTTGATACATACACTAAGATGATGAGCCTTGTCCCAGAGAGATAACAGTCTAATATGTGGGAAAAAGTAGTGGAAATGAAAATTATAATCTCTTATTTCTGTAGGGTGCCTCACCTAGCAAAAATCAAACCATTTTTTCTTACTATGACTCACACTCTTATTCTTGACAAGGTCACTCCTTTCCACTCCCATTCAGGACACATATATTATCCTTTGAAAACAAGTAAAAAGTAATTTTTCTGAAGCCTGAGTGATTTAGGAATGCAACCCCAGCTGGAGAGTCATTTCATCAAGACACTTCTCATTTGTTAAGGTAATAAATGAATCCTGTACCTGAAGTTAATGCTAGTAGAGGACACTGAGTAGGGTAGACATTCCAAGATAACAGGACTTAACAGATCGATAAGTACTTTTACAGAGAAACTTACAAGAAAATTTTGCAGGAGAGAGCTGCCTTTGTTGTTGAAGAGTCCAGGTGTCTCCTATATTTTCATCTCCATACAAGCAATGGCAAATGGGAGAAAAGAGAATTTTTCAAAAACTATCAAACGTTGAAGTACTGCTGAGGAAGTTAGTTTGAGTATCATTAACTCAGAGAATGTCACACTGACAACCTAGTTATATTTAGTTTTAACTTGATAATCTAGTTTTATGCTTTGATTTTCATCTGGGGGAACGAACCTCTTATTGTTCTTTCACTTAAAAAAGCATTACTTCTAATCAGCAAGATGACTCATGAAAGCATCTTCTCTATCTCAAATGCAATTAAAACTGCAGGACTTTCAGAATTTAATTATCCAGATGTTTGGCCAGGGCAGTAAGGCTTACTTCACTGCTCTCTTGAAAAGTGATTAAGTTTCACAACATGCCTTTACTTTCAAGTATGGGTCTACCCAACCAACCCTTATAATAAAACATGCGAGAAAGGAGGTACCTTGTGCCTCTCCTTCCTCTCAGTGAACTCAGCAGATGGCAGGAACGCTGGCTGTTTAGCTTTGCTTCTTTGATTCCTTTTTTCCTTCTAACCCACCATCCTTCCGTCCTTCTTTCAGTTTTTCCACAAAGTGACCTTTTTTCTAACAAGGTATCCCACCTTCAGGAAGTACATCTGCATCTTGAAGAGATTCACAGAGCTTTTGTTTGGTCTTCTGAGTCAGGTTGATTTCTGTTGCATACTTTAAGGATGGCATTTCAGTATATACTATTACTTTTTCAATGAACAGTAGGGTGAAGAATATAAATAGTTGTCTACAGAATATATGATAATTGCTGTATCATCACTTAATCGTTTACTTCATCCAAATACTAATGCTGGGATATGGGCCAATTTAACTATGTTTATCAGTGGTTACTATTCATATAGTATCTTAAACATGCAAGCTTAAAAATTGTCATTATTTAACTGAGCTATGCTCCAAGTAGACAGACTTGTACATGCTCTAAACCTCACTGCATCTGATTTGTGAAAGGGCAACTTAGTTCTATTTAACATGAACACAATGTGAGTCTTTTTTTAAACGTCAGAGATGTAAAACTGAAGGTCTTGCAAGTGAAGACTCATCAAGCACCTTGATGGAGAGAATGGAAAAAAACATCCATAAGCACAAAACTCCTGTCCAAAAAACCATGCTGGTAGACTTTCAAACAAGGCAAAGCTATGCCTCTGATCTATGAGGGTTTGTAGCTAAACTCTGCTCTTCAGAATCTATTCCTGGATCATCTGTTCCTGGTTCTTCTCTTTGTTACCGAAGTAGCTTCAATTTCACTAATGAAACATCAACAAGAAAACTCTCTGACTGCCAATTTCTCCACTTGCCATGACAAGTGTCATGAGATTACATGTAGCCACAATATGATAAAGAATAGGTTAAATTCCCCTCCTGAACAGCTAAGCAATAAGAGAGTATTAAAAGACAATCTTTTACTGATGAGAGGAATTAGAAACTTGTTCGAGCTGAAAGGACAGCAGCCCTAGTGTCAGCAAGAACACAGAAGCTGAAACTCTAAGGATGAAGGAGTAATTAGGTTATACTTACGACTCTAATTAATTTGATTACAATATGTGTATTCCTAGCATGTACTAACCTTACCTGAAGACTGAAACACATTCGATGGATGTCAGAATTCTTTTTGTTTAACATTTGCTTCTATTTTTCTTGGTTTTACAATAGAAGAATGGAAACCTCTTCCAATTTATATGCTACAGTTAAAGATTGTTAAATTTCAACTGAAATAAAGTATCATTGAACCCATCTCTAAAATCCACACAAACATAAAGCTTCTGGAAATCACAAGCTAAAGATAAAGCTGAAAAAAATATATCAGCCTCCAAAGATTGTTTGCACATTTTGCATTTAAACTCTGCCACTGAATTTAGTATATTAATTTAAGGTCCAGCCTCAGCTCCACTGAGGCGGTGATAACCATCCTCTTGACTTTAATAAGTTTTGGACAAAACCCTTGTATGCCTTCTTATCATTTTCTTAATATGGATAAATAAGTGATGCATATTATTTGCTCAGCAGTATCAAAATGGATGATTCAGTGAAATATAAACAATTCCTGCTTTTAATTTAATGGCTGTATTTTATTATAATGTAAATTAGCAGTTGTTTTTAATGTATATTCATGGCATACCTCAGGCTTTAATCACGTTTGCTCAACCAGGTGCCAAAGACCTGGAGCTGTTTTCCACGACAGGGACAGGTTACTTTCTAACATTTTTAGATTGCTAACATTAACCTTAGTCTGAGTGTTTTTGAAAATGGTTTGACCATATGGCTTCCATGTTAAAACATACAGTTTGTATTTATACTTTAGTTACAAGCGTGTGATGGACAAACTAGGTTACTTCCATATTACCAATGTTTAGGTCATTTTTTGTGTTGTCCTAGGGACAGGTAGCCCGCATGGTCATGGCCAAGGACTCACCAGGGTAGTCTGTGAACAAACAGGGAACACAAAATAGCTCCTCTTTCAAAGACAAAGAAAGTATTCATCGATATACCTCAGCACATCAACAGCCTAACCTTTTCATCTTTGTAATTATTGTGGGCGTTATAAAGCAGAAATGTTTCCTTAATGAACACTCCCTTACTGACAAATGTGCCTGTTTCATGCTCCTTGCCTTTGGAACTGCCTTTTCTGTAGCATTTAGTGCAGTCCCACCTCCCACTGCTTTGTGTGAAAAGTCCTGCACTCGCTCCAGTGAAAGCTCAAGTACCAGCTAAATCTTTACTGTGGTACACAAGCTTTTATCTTGGACTAATAGCCATTTAGCCTGCTGGGGTGTCCAGCCTGTTGGGTATGCCCCTACTTGCAAAGTGCAGTCAAAAGGCTGACACAGGATCCGGGCACAATTTAGCCCAGCTCTGATCATCCACACTGCAAGACCACGGGACGGACGTTATCACGTTGTTTGCTTCCCAGGCGTCTCTGCTTTGATGTGTCACCAGAATTTCTTTGATCATGGTTAATGGCTCTTTGACCTGCCATAAATTCTGTAACATTATTTGCTGACAAATTGTGAGAAAAATCATGTCTTTCTGAGCACTGGAGGAAACCAAGATTAACCTTTTTCAGGCAATTAAACCTTCCTTCTCACTGTAGTATGAATGAACTGCTAACCAGGGTAATAGAGGCACCCTGGCTCCGCATGGGCAAGAGGATTTTGTGTTTGACCGGAATAGGATTTGGGGACAACACCTGAGAAAGGATATGGATAGCCTTTGCTGGGAAGGCAATCCCTCCGTTCTCCTGTACAGATCTTTTTGTCAGCCCTCACTACCAAGCAATCTTACTCGCAGCACAATTTAGGGCTTGTGAGTTTCCACATACATCACCACTTCACACTGCAGTCCGAACCTGTCTCCAGCAGGCCCCTTCCTCACCGTGACGGTAATCCACTATCTTCCTTTCACCAAGGTCCGACAGAGGAGAACCTTGCTCCATTGCACCTTGGCAAGCCTGCAATCTGCCAGTTTTATCTAGCCAGGAGCAGGGACAGAGTGGGTGGAGATAGGCAGTGGCCAGCAGTGGCAACTGGTAGGGCAGCAGACTGTTTTGTTCCTTGAGCCTAGGTCCCTGCCACAGGGTGCATCTGCGGCTTCAACCACTCCCTGCCTACTGCTTCTCCCTTCTTGGCCTGAGGGCTCCATGCTCCTTCATGAACCACCTTCAGCCACACCCCGGTGCTAATTGTTCAGTAACGACAGCTTTAATTGTCAGGTTATTACCATTTTAATTACTAGGAGACTGGCAGAGACTGAGGTCAGACTACCGAAGATGTGTTATTTTTTATAATCATGGCAACTACTGACTGTTCATTTAGGAAGAAATCTGTTTACATGCATGAGATTTAGAAGTTTTTATTCCTGTTCTGGACAAGAGTTATGTGAAGAATCATGAGACGCTTCTAATATTTGCCATGCAGCCAACTCGGATTAAATGTTGCATGAAAGATTTTCTCTCTTGGTTTCCAAATTTGCAAGAAAAGTTCTTATCCTAACCGGTTTTAAGTGTATAAATGCTCAGGCAAATCACTGCGTGCAATCAGAAGATATAGAGGCTTAGAAAATATGGCCTTATAATGGAGAAGCTTATACATGGAATAGGTTGCTGCAAAGAGAAAGTGAATGATCTGTTCCTTGTATCTGCAGTGAACAGGACAAGAAGTAATGAGGTTAAATTATATCAAAGGCTATTTAGGATAGGCATCAGGAAAAACTTTCTAATAGATATGATAATTAGCCACTGAAACAACTTACTTTGAGAGAATGTGGGTTCCTCATGGTTGCAGGTTTTTAAGGACAGACTGAAAAAGCATCTATGAAGAGCAGATTAAGTTTATTGTTCCTTAAGTTTATTGTTGCAGGGCAATGAACTTAGATGACTTCCTGAGATCCTGTCTATGTCTTCACCAACCATTGGCCTGTAAAGTCTGAATAAGACTATAGGTTTTGCTGATTGTTGTGCTTTTTAAAAGAATTACATGCAGGATATATGCTGGGTTATTTAAATGTATTTACGTATTGCAAACCTTTTAACATAATGGTGATCTGATGAGGCAGACATAGCAATTCTGAAATATGTACTAGAACCATTATTCAGAACCACTAGCTTTTTTTATTTTCTATCTAGAAAAGAACTGCAGAGTGTTTGTTCTACAGACCTCTGTTTGCAAGGTTTATCACTATGAAATGCAGAGTTATGAGTTCTCTTCTGTCTGTAGGCAATGAGAACTATTTTGTGTTCTGCTTAGGGCAGATTGTCAGCAAATAAATGCGCACACTATTCTTTCCTGAATACATGACTTTCATCCTTTTGGGGTCATTGCACTAATAATCTAAAATAAAAGGTGAGAACACTGAAAGCATATAGCAGGTCACCAATGGTGAAAGAGTACACAACGCCGTATACAGAAATGTATCCGTGTGTTTGGACGTAAGTTCTGAGTGCAGACTAATCATTCATGTTCAGAGATATTTAAGTCAGTCAGCAGCTTCCTCACAAAATCCTCAGTAGATTGTTTTACCTGTCAGTATATTCTGTGAGTCGGCTAAAGCAGATTGGCTCTTGGATAGATATTAAGACAATTTTTCCTGTTTATATTTATAGCTCTGTGGGGGATCTTTTCCATCTGCTCCCACTCACAAATAAAGCTTTTCACATTTCACTGGTAAAATTACGTACTGGTTGCATGGATTAAAAAAAAAAAAAAAGCATTTTCACAGGAAAATATCACCTTCTTCAGAGAACAATGGATTTTCTGCCAGAATGGCCTTATAATTTTGCAAAATCAAAATGAAGCCAGAAATAGAATCAGCTACTTTTGGAATCAGCAGTTACTCTACTGGGTGTGCATGTGTGCATGTGTCTAAATAATTTATTTGTGGAAAGATAGTTTAAAAGCTTTGTGGAGCTGTGTTTCAGCAAGGGATATGTGTAAGACAGAAAACTGAGCTGGAACACAAGAGGGAGAATCCTCCGGGGTAAGTAAAACATCAAAGGAAAGGCAAAGACAAGTGAGCAGGCAGGGGAGTGAACTGTTGGCAGAAGGAAGTAGAAGGAAGGGGAGTGGACAGAGATGAAAGCAGAAATGTAAGTGAAATGTAGCTCCAAAGAACTTTTTGAAAGAAGACCAGATGCTCCAATTTGATTCCAAGGATGAGTACAAGTCAGAGAAAATAATCAAATATGAGAGTCATGTGATTCAAAGTGATGACGATGGTGATGAAAATATAAGGCTAAATAGCTGCAAAAGCTAAGGCTTGAGAATATATTTCCTTCTGGATATTTAGAGTGTTTCTAGAAGCCATCTCCAGTAAATAAGCAAGAGAAACTCACAGCAGGAATGGATGTTGTTTGTTACAGAGGAATGTGGAACTGGTTGCAGAGAAGCAAGGCAGAAGCTGGAAAGAGAACTTCTCTTTCAGCTAGCCTGAAAGAGAAGTTGTAGTGATCACAAGAGGTTGCAGCTTTGTCCATTTAAAGGACTGTCACTCTTACCTGTAAGGCAATAATAAGAGAATGCTGATTCCAGGAAGCTGCTGAGGACAATCAGGCCTGGAGTGAGAAGTGATATTATTAAACCTGCTAAAAATAGTATAATATTTATGAGCATAAGTGGTACAAAGAGAAGAGGAGAAAAAGTCCTAAACAGCTGTTCTAGGATTTATCCATAGCCAGGCTGCACACTCCTGAATCCTCAGTCTGTTAGTAGAAGCTTCAGAGAGCAGCAATGTTTATTCCATTATGGCCACAACTCCGGCCATTTGCAAATGCACAAAACGAATTGCTTATAGGCAGCAGAATGACTCTGTAGCAGTGATCTGAGTGCAAGGGAATCTTTGGCCATAGTAAGATTTTTTTCTAGCAAGCCTTTTGGACACTAGGTTATTTTAAGGAAGCTAAAGAGTTCCATATTGAAGTCTAAGAGCTGTTTGTTGACTTTGAATATTTTGTTCCTATCCAGAGGCTGCATAAAATGTAAATGAGCACATCTCTTATTTTCTCACTAGACTAGGAGGCAGGGATTTAGGCAGTTAATTTATTATCACTTATTCCAACATGCAAATGAATCTGTCACTCTGTAAGCCTAAAGAAAAAAAATCCGTTAGAAGAGAAAGATGAATCAGAGAGAGCCATGAAATAAGCCACTCTCTGATTCTCCTTCAGTAAGCATCTTATTTTAAAAGGAATCTACATTTCCAACATATTGTTTCAGGTATGTTAATGTCTTTCTTTCTTTTCTTCCGTCCCACTGGCTGGATAAAGTTTGAGCAGGAGCTGGCAGATGAAAGCCTGAAGAAGGGTAGTTGGTGCTAGGCCTTCCAGACTGTGGCTCTCAGTTCAATCACTTCCATATGGTATGCAGAAGCTTCCCACTGCCAACTTGGCAGCTAGAAATGGGGGGGGGGGGGGGGGGGGGGGGCTGAAATTTCCTGTGACACAACCCACCGTCAATGGGACACTGCAGTAAGTACTCAAGTGGCTTTCATAGAAGAAGGAAATTTGGTGGAGGCAATATTTTAAAAATGGAGAAGGTTGGAGAAAGGAGAGACTAGGAAAGCAGAGGAGGTTGATAATGGAGGAGGTAAAAAGGAAATGGGAAAGAAAATTTAATCCAGCCAATTAATATTTGACCTGAAGGCATTGAACAAGACTGATGTAAGGTGCTCACAGTAGTATGGAGCTCTGACACACAGTAGTATACCATAGTTCCAAAGAAACAGAATTTGCCAGTATGGGATATAAAGCCAGTGTTAATAAAGCTGATTGATGGGGAGTTTGTGAGGAAGGAAAATATATACAGGTTGCAATGTCTGCCAGAACTAGAGTGTGTCGACTGAGAAATCTGACCCAGGAGCACTGTCAAAGATTTCAAAAATCTGTCAGGAATTTGAGACCAAAGAAGGGGTCCGAAGTGATGTGAATATGAGGTCTCTTCTCATTATATGTCATAAGAGGATGATTACTATCATGATAAACCTCTTGTGAAAAACAGTTAACCAAGTGAGTATCAAAATCAATAAACCTCTGGCGCTCCTCTTGTATGCTTCTACATCCCATTTCACCGCCTGCCTCCTTTCGTCCACCACAGCCCAAGTTTGACTCTGGGGGGGCTGTATGGGAACAGTAATGATATTCAGGGTCAGCCAGGCCTCATATAAACTAAGGCACAGGTTTCTGGTTTTTTCATAACCCAGTGGAACAATTGTGGATGTTCTTCATTCACTTAACTGTATGTTAGGTCATAGGCTACAAAAGGAATGAACTGTATCTCATCAGGTACTTCTGTTCCCTCCCTTCCTGCCATTAGCTATCCCTGCTAGGACTGTTTTCCTCCCTTAGTCCTTGCATAGCTCAAAGTAGCTCCAGGTCATAGGAGAGGGCAACAGGAAATCCTGAAATAAGTTGCATACATGCAAAAACCCTATGCATGAGTTAAGGGCAGGACTTCATATAGAGGGATATAGTGGGAAGCCCGCTAACCTTCGGTGTAGACCCAATTTCAACATAGCTACTTTTCTGCAGAGCAAAAAAATTGTTAAGCATAAGAAAGTAATTCATTTTTTCCACCCTCAGTATCCCCCACTGAGCATGAATGAAAATAATATTTCAGTTGCTAGTTACCAAATGTATTTGGAAAGTTTTCTAGTTTAGGAACATTAAAAGGAAGCACTGCAAAGTTGTGTGACTTTGGTATCATTACATAGTATTAATTTCGTCTGGCCTCTCAAAACTCTTTTACGAGACATTAATCAATGCTGAAGGAGCCATTTTTTAATTGAAAAATATAATGAGCCTGTCTTATAATTCTTATCTTTATACTTACCTTTATTCCTTTATCCCAAATAGCTAGCCAAAAGTTCACAAATTCTGAAGGAGTTTTCAGCTAGAAAAAGGAACGGTGGTGGAGTCAGTGGGGAGTCCCCATTCATTTTGTAGGCATGTACAAAGTGCTGTTTCTAAACCCAGGAGGCCCTAACAGGAGCATTTGCCTTTGCTAGCTCTTCCACACCTCCTTCAGGCAGCACTGAGCCCAAAAAGCAGCATTTTTAGCATTCTGCTCCTGGCCAAACTCCTAAGGCTAGCTTAGACTGACAGCTAGGTCCTCCAGCAGCTTTCCCTCTGGACTGGTCGCTCAGCCCTTCTCTGCTTCTCTTGCACAGACCTGCTCAAGCCAATTGCCAGTAAAAATTCTTCTGCCCCTTTGTGATAGACAAGCCAGGATAACTTAGCCTTGGTGCAGTGATGCGTTGGCATGGAGCGACTCTTCCTAGTGTGCTAGTTAGCTTGTTAAAGCTAGCTCAGGTATCTTTACATGCTACTGCACACACACTGTGTGCAGTAAAAGGCTTAAACTTATGGTGGATGATTCTATTTTATTTTTTTAAAAGGATCTTAACATGTTTTTGAAGTTACGTTAAAGTCTTGTGGTTATAACAGTCCACCCATTTCATGAAATTTAATGGAATACATAACATACATTACTTTATACTGCCTTGAGGGGTTTTTTTTACTGTATAATTTGTATAATTGGTTTAGAGAACAGGGCTGAATAAAGCACGATAGGAAATTCAAATAAATCTATTATCACAGCAGTAGGCCAGGCACGTTGCATTTTGAAATATCAAGGAATTCCATATGGAGTAGGTGCATGCAGCAAGAAGGATAAGAATTGACAACATTTATACTGGTAAAGGTTTTTATTTGTCTCATACTCCTCTATAATTGTTGCTTCTTACACATGTGAAATAATGTTCTAGATATCAACTCAGATTTGGATGTCACAAACTATTTGTTGTCATAATGAATCAAAATCATTAATTTATTTAGAGTGACTAGAATTGCTTTATGACTTTATAAGAAGTGACTTGATTAAAACAGTACAGTTAGTTGAATAATGGGAGAATTATTGCAAACTATTCAAATTTTCTGTAAAAATAAATAAACATGAAAACTAAAAATATTTTCAAACTTTGGCCAAAATGTTCTCTAATTTTGGGTCATTTTCAGGTTTATAATAAAATAGAAAATTTTTGAGAAAGCAGATATTTTTGCTTAGTAGAAAACCATTTTTTCCCACCAAAAAAAGGCTTCAGTTGAAAATTTCAGCCATCCATAAAAGATTCGATTTCAAAGGGTTACTTATTTTCCCATTTGCATGTATAGAGAGAAGGATATTACATGATTTGGCCATTCAGTTTTGATGTCAGCCTGGCAATGCACAGGAATTGTTAAGAGCGCTCTGGATTTCCTCAGGAAACAGAGCCAATATCCTCAACAGTTTTGTGTATTTATTAAAAGACAACACCAAGAATTGAGTTTCTGCGTCATCCAAGCTTTTGGTATTGTAGAAGGTTCCTCTTTTTATCTTTTCTTTTTCTTTTTCTTTTTTTTTTTTTTTTGTTTTTCGGGGAGAATAAGCTCATTCGTGTTTCTCCTCTCCAATTCATTTTGTAGTTGCTTTGCAGAAGACAATTCTGTTTTTTATGTCCCCAGTACTGCCATTTACCTCACTGAGGATATTCTTGCTGTGCTCAGCTATAAATCAGCACAGAATACAGGGATGCATTGCTAGAGATCAGGTGCCTGGAAGGGAGCCTACAGTTGCGGTAAATCAGTCTTTTGAGAGTCTCCATAGATGCAAAAGAATCGTTGGCAAGCACAAAAACAGCACTGCTCTTTGAATCTCTCCTTTCCTCCACTGCCCCCAGGATGTAGAGGTTTGCTGGTTGCTCTCACTTCCAATCCAAACAAATGACTGCCACAATCATTTTGGTAAGCTATGTCTCAGGCAATCCTTAATCACACATGGGAACAAAAAGAACAGAGCAACTGAGGCCACTGAATAAGAAACACACACAAGCTATGTCAGTGCCTTCCAAGAAGCTGAGGTCACGAGGGAGAGTCCTCCCTCCTCTTAAGGAAGTCCATTTTCACACAAGGAAAATCCATCCCTACTCATCCTGCACATTCAGGGAGGCCTCCCCAAAGCAGTGCAAATCTTCCTTTTCCTCTTTCTTCTGGTCCAGCTTCTCACTTGTGACAGCAGAGATCCAGTTGTTCTCTTGAGCCTTTGAAGACCTACCCATGGGTGCTGAGGCAGGGCAAACCTCCAGTTCGAAAGGGATACCACAGTCTGACGGATCCTGAGGTGATGAAATGATGCCTAACAGAGTTTTGGCAGCGGTGATGTTGGAGCCATGCTGGCCCCTTGCTCTCCTTGGCAGCAGAGAAGGCAGACATCTGGCCCGATGTTGCCCTTGGTCTGCCTCCTGCCTCAGCAGAGTTAAGGTGGAGCTCACCATGGGCTAGAAACCAGCCCATGGTGCCTTGCAACTGCTGCTCTTCCCTTCCTTTGTCCTCTTTATCCATGTGCTCATGTGCACGTGCCTCAGGAAAGCCAGCTGAAATCAAAAGTGCGCTATTTCTTTCTCCAGCCACCATGTATCAGTGCTCAAATTAAAGGCCAGGCCTGCTGTGAAATAGAAAGTGTTCCCCAACTTATAGCAATTTCTCATAAAGCTACTGTACCAATTGGTTCGATACCTGTGGCTTCCTCCTAAAAGCAAATAATGTTTCACAGCAGCTAACTGAGCAAACAGGGATGAATAAATTAAGCTAAATGCATTTTATTTGCCTTTTGCTTTTAAATGACCACTTTATGTGCATAAAAATGCAAAAGGATTTTTTTCTTTTTAAAGCCAAACGATGAAAAGAGACAGTTTTTGGTTCCAGTACTCATGAATCCTTCCAGTAATAAAACAGGGCTATTTTTCTACTTAGAATTCAATTTTATATTTAAATTGAAGTGTTATTTCATATAAAAATCTCTCCCTGTTGACCAGTAAAGAAATCCGGCCAGTAACACATCATAAGCCCACTGACATTGCCACCAAGTAAATAGACTGTCTTTTAGAAAAACTTGTTTTCATTGCTGGAATGAATCTGGATGCTGAGTCATTTGTACTTCAAGAACTCTATATCCCAGTCCTTGAAGAATATCAAGGAAGTGGTAATTTAGACAGGAATTACTGTTTCTGAGTACTTCCAAGGAAATTATCCTGACAACAGGTGAAGATATCTTTTCTACGGGGCAACATCTGCTTGTGGATTGGATGCGTCCAAGAACTCCCTCACAAACCTGATTGTTCTCCAGTGTAATTACCAGGCACGTGTCTTTGTCCTTGTCTTCTCTAAAATAACAGTATGACTGATAAATGACTTTCAAAATTCCATCATAAGACATGGGTTCTACTCCTCAGAGAAGGTGAAAACACATATGACAGATATTAGCCACGTTGCTTAGTTTGCAATTTAGTTGCAAAAGGCACTTGCATGCTACAATGATGAACCTAGTATATGAATCCAGGTAAATAAAAACAGTGTCATGCTCCATAACATTCATCTGGAGAGTTTTATTTCCTCAGATCAGAGAGAGTTGCCTCTCTAATGTTCTGGAAATGTTAGGCTTGGAGGCTGCACAGTGATTCTGCAGACCTTTTACCAGATAAATATGAATTTTTCTTCTAAAATATCAGTTCCAAGTAAGGCGAGTAATCGTATTTCTGCTTATAAATCTTCTATACTTACCTGTTTAATTGTGCTTATTGAAATTTACTCCACTCTACTTTCTTAGCGTGTCTTGTATTAGGATAGAAACATGACAATAACATTTATTGGTGTATTCTTATGCTGTAATCTAGAGTGACTGTTTACTTTTCCTGAACTTAATCCAAATCTTCAATGAATTAGATCTTCATGTTTACCAAACTCCATTTCCTCCAGTATTTCCTATAGCTATCTCAAACTCTTTATTCTTCTACAGTGAAGACTGAGATCTTCCTATGTTTCTAGTTAATATATTTCTCTGGAGCTGTCAACGACCTAATTTCAAACATGAGACAGATTCTCATGTTGCACAAATTGGCTGATCTCCATTACTGTTTCTGAGTACTTCCAAGGAAATTGAAGGAGTTGATTTACACGATCTTAGGACCTACCCTTTCACCCACATGGTGACATAACAATGCCTACCCTCTTTCTTATACTATCAGATGCTACGGATCTCCAGATCGATCCAGTATAGCTATTTTTATTTTAAGCCCAGTGGTGGATTGGTATTTTAATTATTTCGAGTATGAAAACACCTGTGAACATCTAAATGAGATTGCCAACAACTTACAGGCAAAACTAAAACTGTAAAATAAAAGTTGCAAAAAAATGAAAAGACACTTGTACTGTTTCTCACAGAGAAGTAAGAGAAGAAACAAGCTGGAGCCCCAGAGTGCCTGATACACTGAAGGCTCTGAAAAGACTAGACTGAATTGCAGAGATGAATGGTGAAAATTAATGATGTGCTTTAATGATGGAACAAAACTCAGTGGATGGTAAGAGAATAACTGCAAACATCTGAGGTAGGAAGATAACTAAAATTACAGGGGGAAAAAAGCTGTATTGATATGTACTGCCTAACATCTAACAGTGACTGTCATATAAACTCAGACACAAGTTTTTGTTACCAGAAAGCCATCTAAATGGGATGTAAAGGTTGCAGTATAGTGAAAGCTCTGAGAGACTCCCTTTGAGGAAATAAAGGGCTGGATTCCTTGACACTACAAGATCTGCTCAACAGAGGGAGCCTGATTGCAGCTCCCAAATTATTAAGCTGCCCTGGCCTTGAATGTAACTTAGAAAAGCCTAACAATTTCTTAATTGGTTATGGTTATTAAAGGGCATTCTTCAGCTGATTATCAACACAGCACAGTGTCCCTCTCTCGTCTCCCTGAGCAAATCACATTTTCTCTTTCCGTTTTCCTAAGACATCTGTTACACCAGTGATGTTGTGGGACAGTCAAGGTCTAAAGAGCCTTTATGTCTTTGAACCAATCAGGGATGCTTCCACTTGTGAGGTGGCAGCAGGTGATTCCAGAGCTTTTCTGCTCGAATAAATACTTACACGTAGTTTTGATTACTTTTGCTACTTGCTCTTCAAAGTCCTTTTTGCTTTTCCTTCTTCTGTTTCTAGACACATAGAGGGTGAATTTGCCTATCTATTTCTATTATTTCCTATGCAGTCACTTACTGTTTTCTCCATTTTAATATTAATGTTATAGTTTACATTCCAATGAAAGCTGGTTCATTTGAGTTTAAAACCCTTACAGTCTTCTTTGGGAGGCACTATAGGAGAAGATCCAGGCAAAATCATCTCAAAGCTCTAGCCAATTTAGGGTGCCTTCAAAATACCGTCCTTCCCCTACACACTGTTAAAGGGTCTAACTTGATTTCTCATGTCTCCCAAGCACAAATCATCAGAAGCCCCTCATCTGCACTGTTCAGAAGGAAAAATGATGTTTCAAAGATGCTTCAGGAATTAATTTAACTGTAGAATAGAGAATGTTTCCAGTACGACTCAAGTACAACAATTTATGGTTATTTAGTCATTAGCTTTTGTTTTCAAATTTGCAAGTAAATATTTATTTGCCACGCTCAGGTACTTGTTCTTTTTCAGATACTGTATGTTGCTTCCCACTGATTCTTCCGCCCACCAACTTAAATCTCAAGACAGAACATCTGTTACTAAGCTCTCTGTATGTGAGCCCTGGACTTTCATTTGAAGAAACAGTATAGCGTTAACCAGAAAGTTAGACGCTGCTTTCTAATTTGTGCTTCCTATCTGTGCATCATTTTAAAAGTTTAGAGGTCTCACCTCTGTAGAAGACCATACCACAACTACGCTGCGTTTGGGAGACTGAAAGCATACTGCATGAGAGAGGCAAATAATGAAGAACTAAATGAGAATATGCTATTAACGGCACATGTTCCAGACTGCATCCACCTCAGAGATAGTAGCTCTAATTTTCCAAAGGGGAAATCCTCTGCGAGAAAAAGACTAAGAATCTGGTAGATCATCTTTAGCCCACAGTGACCTCTTATGACAGCTGTTCTATCTATCCTGAAACTGTTAAGACAAAATGTGGAGACTTGTGAATGTATGAGATCAAAGAGATTAAGTTTTTCAGGCAGTTCTTGGCAACAAAATTCATCATTGCTTTTATAATTTTCATGTCCAAAAGTAACACTCATTTAAATGATTTAGTTTTCTTTCCGTCATTTATTTATACATACACAAGGCACTTTCACTAATCCTATACATGCAGACATAAACAAATTAATTAATTGTTTTCTCTAATAGTCTTAAAAAGGGAAAAGTCAGAGAGATTTTCTATTTTTACGGAGTTGGAATGTGCTACTATAGGGACTTGATAATTACCAGAATGATAAGAAAGAAGTCAGTCTTAAAATGGCAATAGATGCCATATTTGCTTGAATTCCATCTTGGGATTTGCAATAGAATTTTCATCTTTCTTTGCACAACAAGGCCAGCAGGAGAAAGGTTTATGACTGTAAGATAAATCAGATGCTATGGACAGAGGCCAAACACAATTTCAAAATGGTATCTTTTCTAATAGACAGACAGCAGGAGATTTCAATGGACGTCTGGATACATTTCTGGACAAGTCAAAGGCACAGTCTGTATTGGTACTAACTATATTAGGGAAGTGTGGAGAACTTGTAAAGGCTACATACACAGTACCAGACCAGAAAAAACAAGTGTAGAATGACAGACCTGAAAAATAGATTCTAGGTCATTGAGCACTACCACCTCTACTAATTGCACCACAAGATGCCTTCATGAAGATATCAAAATCCACTTCCAAGTAAGTGTTTTATTTGCCCTTCATACTCTCTCTAAAAGGCTGTTCACAGCTCTGTTATAAACATTTTTCTAATTTCCACCCAAATTTAACTGTTGTCCAGTTTAAACCAATTTTCTTTTGTGCCAGTGTTGCCCTTCGCACAGATAATTCCTCTCTTTCCTCAGTGATATATTTATTGACAGCAGCTGCTGTCAGCTAGGCTGAGCTACACAGTCTCTTCCAGCTTCTAATCATGCTTGCTAAACTCTAGGTCTCGCCATTCCCTTTCATCTGCACCTCTTTCAGTTTGATTTCCTCTTTCAGTTCGATTTCCTCTTTCTGGGTGACTAGCCCTGTACATAGTACATAACTCAATGGTTGGGGTGGTGAGAAGCAGATATTGCACATTAACAAGATCTTGCAGGATCCATGCTTGCCTGTTTTTCCTAAGCAACTGTGTTACGCTGGCAACAGTAATCAGTTATTATTCTGTGATCCACTGTTATGCTGTGGTCAGGTCCTTTTCCTCAGTCATTTCCCATAAATGACAAAAAAAGACAGGCTCCTGTCTTTTAAAAGGATTTCTTCTTTTGAGTCCTGAAATGCACAACTTTGCATGCCATTTGATTCCATCTCTGAAAAGGTGATGGAACAGCTCATCCTGGAGGCCATCCCTAAGCATGTAGAGGACAAGAAGGGGATCAGAAGTAGTCACCATGAATTCACCAAAGGGAAATCACGTTTAACCAACCTGATAGCCTTCTATGATGGAATGACTGGCTGGGTGGATGACAGAAGAACAGGCGGATGTTGTCTCCCTGGACTTCAGCAAGGCTTTGGACACTGTCTCCCATCACATCCTCATAGCTGAGCTCAGGAAGTGTGGGTTAGATGAGTGGACGGTGAGGTGGATTAGGAACTGGCTGGATGGCTGAGCTCAGAGGGTTGTGGTCGGTGGTGCAGAGTCTAGTTGGAGGCCTGTAGCTAGCGGTGTTCCCCAGGGTCAGTCCTGGGTCCAGTCTTGTTCAACGTATTCATCAATGACCGGGATGAAGGCACAGAGCACACTCTCAGCACGTTTGCTGATGAAACTAAACTGGGAGGAGTGGCTGACACACCAGAGGGCTGTGCTGCCATTCAGAGGGACCTGGACAGGCTGGAGAGCTGGGCAGACAGGAACCTCATGAAATTCAACAAAGGCAAGTGCAGGGTCCTGCACCTAGGGAGGAAGAACCCCGGGCACCAGTACAAGCTGGGGGTTGACCTGCTGGAAAGCAGCTCTGCCGAGAAGGACCTGGGAGTCCTGGTGGACAAGTTGACCATGAGCCAGCAATGTGCCCTTGTGGCCAAGAAGGCCAATGGTATGCTGGTGAGGCCTCACCTGGAGTACTGTGTCCAATTCTGGCCTCCCCAGTACGAGAGAGACATGGAGCTCCTGGAGAGAGTCCAGGGAAGGGCTACTAAGATGATGAGGGGACTGAAGCATCTCTCCTATGAGGAAAGGCTGCGAGAGCTGGGCCTGTGTAGCCTGGAGAAGAGAAGACTGAGGGGGGAATCTTATCAACATGTATAAGTATCTGAAGGAAAAGTGTCAAGAGGATGGGGCCAGACTCTTCTCTGTGGTGCCCAGTGACAGGACAAGAGGCAACGGGCAGAAACTGAAACACAGGAAGTTCCATCTAAACCTGAGGAAAAACTTCTTTCCTGTGAGGGTGACTGAGCCCCGGAACAGGTTGCCCAGAGATATTCAAAAGGCATCTGGACACAATCCTGGGTAATGTGCTCTAGAGGTCCCTGCTTGAGCAGGGAGGTTGGACTAGATGATCTCCAGAGGTCCCTTCCAATCTCAACCATTCTGTGATTCTGTGTGATTCTGTGAATTCCATCTTACTTCATCTTACTTCTACTAATTTATTCACTTCCTTCTCTCTCATCTTCTTTTGCACTGATGAGACCTTGACTATATACATCATCAGTGATTTCCTCAGCACTGATTTCTATTTTTTGAACAGAGATCAGAGATCGTTACTGAAAATATTAAACAAGGTTGACCTGGAAAAATACGCAAGAGGAAGTCCGCTAATAACCTCCCTCCATCCAGCGAGATACTTTCTCTTTCTACCTTTTCCATTGCCATCTCCTCTTTAATCCTCTTCTTACCCGGATTACAGCTCTTGCACTTTAATTCCCAAATTTAACTTATGTGCCTCTGCTTTGCTGACATCCAGACAATGGCCTTGTCCCCCTTTCAGTTGTCCAGAAAAATCATATTTGAAAAAGACAGTAAATTTTTCTGATATAATCTATTTTTGGTAACCCCCTATTAAATTTTATCTGTTACTCATTTACCGCCATATTAAAAATAGAAAATTCCCTCAGGATTGAATTCTCTCAAAAATATGCTCAGAGGCTCTGCATTCTTGAAGAGCAAATCAAAATCCGTAAGCAAAAATGGTGATGTAGCCTAGGGAGAAACCCGTGTGCAAGTCTTCATTGTTTCATCTCTTATATGAATGACTTGTTCTGAGAGGAAGGCGTAAGCAACACTTTGCTTTGACATTGTCTTTGAGTTGCTTTGAGCAGAAAATGGCCCACAGATTCCAAACAGAGCTGAACTTGTTCACTTAGCAGCAAATATACAGGGAGGGGAGAGACCCGTTCCAAGAGTATTAGACAGGAAAATCAGCTGTTGCTAAGAGCTGCTCTTGTCAAGGGTACAGAGAGTTATAAAGCACATCTGTCCCTATGACAGGAAGAGATATATGTCTCCACATCTCTTGAATAGAAAGAAATTACATCTGGTCCAAGGGGACACATTATATACTCACTCCTCACTGACTTGCAGTCTGAAAAAAGTGAGTATAGCAGTTTAAATAAAAACAGGCAAGTAAGTACACAGCTTGGTTTGTTAGAGCAAGATTCTTCACTTGAATTTCTAAGTACTACAGCAATACAAATTATTATTCTCATCATTAATAACAATAGTAATAATAATAGTATCATAACCACTTCTATAGCAAAACAAGAAGTTTAAGATAAAAGTCTCCTTTGTCTCGTAATAAGCTGCAACATTAAGTGTTGAGCCACAGAAAATGCCTCAAAGAATCAGCAAAACCCTTCAAGGCATATATCTTGGGTGATCTGAATTTGAGAAGCCGATATTTCTTTAAAGAAATAAAGTCAAGTTATATTTGGGGGATAATAAGCCAATGGCGAAGTATTTTTCCTTTCTGCATGGGCAGAGGTAGTTCCTCATGGTAGGCAGAGCAAGCACTGCCTGTCCTCAGCTGTATCAGATACAGAAGTGTCTTTACCCACTGCTCTAAATCAGACCTCAAACATATCTTTACATGTTTTTAATTCTTACCCACTTACAGATGTCAGCAGTTTCCACTCCAGAGAAAACATTTTCCTTTCTGCTGCAATGTGAATACAGTTCTGCCCTGTGTCTATAACCCACTATTGGCTTTCCTTATGTACTTTGCAGTATTATGCTAGCACTAAAAATTAAATGACCCTTCTAATTTCAAATAAGTAAATTAATCCCCACCTAGTTCATTGACTTTCTCTTGAATAAAACAATCTCTTTTCGAAGAAATGCTATTCTGAGCAAGGGACCTGTATCACCGTACGTGAGCTGCACCTCTCACCTCACAGAGGTCAATGCAGTGCAGTGCAATGACAATGGAAGATTCTTTTACATTATATTTATTTAGGGTATCGTGAGCAGTAAGGCTGCTCAGAGCACTGTTCTGCGTGCTGTAACATGTTGTCATGGCAACCAAACAAATGGGTCATCCCACTCTTGCTCGGTTTCATTGTTGCACAGCTTGTAAGAGAAACCTTAGCACTAGCATGAACGTGCGTTCGGGCTCCTGTGGGAAACTGAGCTGGGTTCCCTCCCTAATTTGCTATTTGGTGCATTACTCTTGGGGAGGCACACAGCCCATGTGCCTGCCTGGAGACATGCAGAGGCTCAGCTCTATGTATGGGCTTGGAGGGTGAAGACCTGCCTTGAAGTGAAAGCAACTGCCAGGAGCCAGCGACAGTCTTGTCTTCTCCAAAGAAGCCTAGAAGAGCAGTGGGAAACAACACAGCTAAAGGCAACAGGGCAAGAATGGCTGAGCCTAACGCGAGTGGCAAAATAACTGGGAAACATGGGGGCATAGTGGGAGAGGTGAATGAGGGAGTTCATTCAGGAGTGAGACACTCAGTGTCAGCTGAGCAATTCTCATTTCTGTCTTCTTCTGTCCCGTACTTTCCTTGCTGTTCCAGCCCCTCTCTTCTTGCTCACAGTTTCTGTCATTCCCATTCTTTCCTCCTTTTCTCCTTCCCATTTTTTTCTGTATTCTGTAACACTTCATCTTCTATTCCCATGCTCTTACTAGCTCACATACACCCTGCTATTCTCCATTACTTTAGACAGGGCTGTTCCAGCATTACCTATCCTCGCTGTTGCAAGATACTTTCTCTCATGTGACCTTGTTTTCAGACAGGCTAGAACTCAACCTAACTTATAACTATTCAAGCTGGAAATCTCTGCACCAATGAATTGCCTCAGAAAGGTATTTTCCTTAAGTGTATGTAACCATTCTGGCCAAAAATCATAACAAATTTCAAAGACTGAGGAGAAGGATGGGCCAAAATTAGAGTAATCTTAAAAAAACATTTTTCAAACAACCTTCCCACACCTTAACCTACCACCATGCTACAGAGCAGGGATTTGCAGTTTGGCAGGATATGCTGAAGTTTCCTTAAGGGGACATTTTCTGCTTTCCTTATGAATATGTGCTCTTTTCTGGCTAAGATGTAAGCTTCTGAAAAACTGTCATTTGGACGCGCTCAACAGAGACTTCTTAATTTACCAGATAGGACCCCAACAGGTTTGTTTATGCTGCGAGTGTTACAGGCTAGGGACTGGAGTGCAAGGTCTGTGAAGAGAGGATGAGACTGGAGTCTGAAAAAGGTAAGCAGACTCAGAAAGGGAAGCTGGAACAAGACGAAGACCAGGACTACTAGACAAGGAGATCGGGTTTAAGGTGATGAGCAGAAGGCGACTTGAAAGCCAGTGATTAGCAGTGTTGGGAGATTAGATCTAATGTGTAAGGAAATGAGACCTAGAAATCGATGGAGTTCAGGCCTCAGAGCAGAGAGGACTGGTTCTGGATTTTACGAGAAGGTCAGATACTGCAGACAAAGTGGGACCAGGGGAACCTGCAGATTTGGGGAACAGGAGGATGCAATGTATGAAAATGTACTGTTGCAGACTGGCAGATGAAGAACCACTTAGATGGGAAAAGGGGCAGGGAGGCCAAGGAGGTAGCCAAAGAGCATCAGAAGAGACATGGCAGTCACAGAGGTGAGAGCAGAGCTGCAGCTGGAGAAGAGGAAGGAGAAGGACAGATTGTATATGGATTAGGAAAGGAGAAAGTGGGACTGATTGCAAAAGGATACTGGTGTGAGAAATCCAAGGAAAGGTAACAGACACTGACACTGAAAATGGGACAGTACCACCAGAAATGCACTTCTCCTTGCAATTTTTCCTTGACATATTATGATGGAAGGTTTAATTAAAGGTCACACACTGTTATTTCCACAGGAATCTGGGCTCAGTTTTGTAGAACAGACCTGTTGTTAAAATGAGCTATGGCTGTGGTGTGAAAAATATATGGTCTGCAAGCCAACAGGTTCAAAGGTAGGTACAGAGGGAAGCTAGAAGAGAAAGTCTGATCTCTGTAATAAAGCTTCTGCAGCATTATCTTCCATCTGTGCCTCCACTCTGTGATGCTGTGTACGATGCTAGGCAAGTCACTCGAGCCAAGTTACTCATGTGTGGTGATTAATTATGTTTTACTCATTATCTGGCTCTCTCACCTGATCCTGAATTGTTAAGCTTTCACCATCGCCTTTCATGTCTTTGGGAGCCGTGCTATGAATATCTAATGTGCTAAATACACTGAAAAAAATATCTTCCATTGGCAACTCAAACTAAGCAGGAACTACTTATTTTAAATTCTTTTGTTCCTCAGTCCTCCAGATATAAAATGGATGAAGAAGCACTGCCTTTTGTTACGGAGGGGTTCGTTTCTGTTTGTGTAGATGTTGGCTGTTAACATGAACAGCATGAAAAGTCTAAGAGAATGTTCAATAATTCTGTCTTTACAACAGATTTTGAAAAGTGCACAAGATAAGACATAGGAGCCACACGAGTAAACAAAATACCGAAAAGCTGTTTAAAAGGTGAGTACTCAGTCAGGCAGATGTGCCTTGAAAAAACGCAGTGTGTAATGATGAGACTGCAGATGGAATTAGAAAGCATAATTACAGAAAGCCAAATTAAGTTTACATACAGATCTTAATGCTTGCATTTTCCAACTATTGAGAGCTTTACTTTTCAGCCTTGAGAATAATATATTGATACAACTTTACAGACATTCTGTATATGCTCATATTTTGCACAACAAAAACAAACAAAAAAGCATTGAAACAATAAGAAAATCCTAACTCCAGAGGCATGGGAATAGTGTGCTCTTTTCAGGTTCAGTGTCATCATTTTATTAGGATGTAGTTGTATCCTGTTCTGTTGTCTTGTCTTGGTTTTTGTGTGCTCCAATAGTCTTTCTGAGTAAGAGTGTAAATGTTTTCTCTGTATGTTCATACAGTGCCCTGTGCAGTCAGATTCCAGATTGCCAGATGTTTAATACAACATAAATATTAAAATACCTGTATATCTTGACATTGTTGTAGTGACTAGGAGCCCATGATGGAGACCGGTATTTTAGAAACACCAAATAAAAAGACAGTCCTGGACCTAAGAAATTTATAAATTTAAAATGAGACACAGCCATATAAATAAGACATAAGCAGACAAAATAATAATAAGATAAGAGTTGTCATATTAGCATAAATCACTAATTCTCTGCATTTATGCAGACATAATTGACAGCAATGTGATATCTTTCATATTGGATCTGCTTGCCACTACTCTGCAAAGCTGCAGTTAAAGGGATAGCTTTTTATTCTTCTCTTTATCACTAGAGGCTTTTAGCTGTTACCTATAGCAAGCAAAATGCAAGCCAGTGAATTCATACATGATAGATTCTTTGCTCTATATTATAGTTCCCAAAGCCCTGTTGTGACCACCATATATCACCATCTAGAAAATTAATTTCTTAAGGAAAGGTGTCCAAAAAGGGAGAATAGATCAAAATCTGTATGACTGTAATGATGGACATCACTAAATCAGAAAACTGAGTTATTCAGTGTTATCACATTATGCACGAGAACAGGGCTCAGAAGATTTATGACATATTTGTTTGAAGATGGGAAGGGAACAGTGAGAAAATCACAGTTTTGATCAAAAAGCCTAAGGATTATTGCACTTGGAAGAGAAATACCACATTTGAGCATGTGTTCAACATTCACGAACAATACATAAAAGAAACATTTAATTAGTTTGTAAAAGACCTGCAAGTATTCTCAAAGCCCTGCAAGTGTGAACAATTTTTAGCTAGCATAACTCATGGTAGCAGAGAAAAATGGATGATAAAAGACAAACTCAGAACATGATTACTTCAAGAATGTAAGGACAATGTAAGGACCTTCAAGCAGAAGATCCATAGCTCCTATTATTTTAGGAAGCTGAAAATGTGTCCACTTCTGACACAAATTACCAGTATCTCCCTTGCCAGTAGCAGTCAGGACTGGAAATACAGAATGCAGAAGAACTCCATCCTCGGTTCCAGTTTTTAACCTGACCTGTACTGAATATAGTACATTTATTTTTTTCTCTTGAATTTCCTTCTTCCTTTCTCCAAGTCTGTGGTTCATGCCAAAAGAGGTAATATAGTAAGAAGAAGAAACAGGGATGCAGGAGACCTGATTGTGTATGTGTGCCTTTGCCACAAGTGTGCTGTGTGAGTTGGCACTCTGTGCCTCTCAGCTTTTCTCTCTGTGAAATGGGAGTCAACAACAAACGCTCCGGCACAAGCAGGAGCTCAGCATACTCCCCAGGGAATAAAAAATCCTCATTCTTGCATGTCAAGTTATTTGTTTTTACTCGATTTGCAAAACCTTGTCAGTTAGATCTGATTTGAGGAAAAACAGATCAGCACTAATTCAGTTCAGCCTCAGCCCCCTTCTTAATTTTCACCTCTAAGGAATGGAGGTATTTCAGAGACAACAACAATGAAATTCCTGTTTAATCTATTTCAATTAATCTCAACCCGTATTTTATAAGAACATTCCTATCAACTGAGCATTCCGCATTAATATGTATTAAGTAAGTACTGAATCAGCTTACTGAAGCAGTTAATTTGTGTCACTGGAAATCTTTCACTGAAAATTGCCTTTCTAAAGCTATAGTTTATCTCAGGGCTGATACAGCCACTACAAGGTAAAAAGTTGTGCCTGTTGTTGCGTGAGAATGCAGGCTTCCTGACTGCAAGTTTTTTCCAGCTGTACAATTCTGAATATATTATTGTGGTAGCATTATTGAACATTTGTTTTTCACTTATAAATTGTTTCATTTCAAGATGAGGCTTGAAAGAACATCCTGGGAAATGTAGAGCTGAGTCATAAACTAAACCATAGGAAGGAGGCTGTATATTTTTGTGAAATGGACTTTTTGGATATTACATGTGTATAAAGGGTTGATACTTTGCCAGTGTCTATTTTTTTTGTCCTCAGTGCCAGATTGAGGAAAAGAGCTTCTGGCTATGGAAAACAGGATTGCTTCTGGCATGTTCTGCTTTATTACTCCTATGAGATGTTCCTTCTGGTTTGGGTTCTTTTTATTTCTCAAATAATTATTTTTATAGCACCAATTTTTATAAAATATTATCTTTACATTTGCAACTGAAACAGCACCCTTGAGACAGTTTCTTCATCTGTGCCTTACTCACTAGGTAAAAATGCACTGATATAGAATAGCAGAAATTTCATCAAAACTGATCATTTTTGACTGATGGTTATAAAATATCCTGCAACAAAGTAAAGTTTATATAGACCTAGACAAAATGCAAGGTAAACATGTTAAGATAGACAGAACTTTGTTTATGTTTCATTTTATAGTTTAACATCACCATTAAAAAGAGCAGTCAAAGGCATACTTATAAGCCAGACACACAAAAAATTAGCAGCAGAAAAACCGATTAGAAACAGTATAGAGAAGGAAAGAATCGTATAGAATAACAAATTGATAATGCTAAGGGGAAACCCAAAAAGAAACTGTGAACTGGGACTATGACATAGTTAAGTTAACTTGATTTCTTGTATGAGTAGAGGCATATAAAAAAAGACAGAGGAATTCAACAAAAAAAAAAGTGACGAGAGGAATGTTCTGGTTTCTTTGTCAGAAGATGAGCAAATTAAAACCCAGGAAACTTTTTGCACATGACCGGAAACAGATAGCAGACAATAAATGCCCATCTGTGGGTATCTATATACAGCAACAACAGCACTGTTAGTTATGAATTGAATACAACAGCAGTAAACACAGCACCTTTTCATTAAAGCAGCACAAAACCGCAGAAAGCACTAACAGTGAAAATACCATCTTGCTTCTCTATTTAGCAAAAAAATCCAGCTGAGATTAAGATAAAATTGAAGATCAAATAACAGCCAGAGTTTCGACAGCAGTAATGAGTCTAGAAAGGAGTGTGGATTGGTTTTCACTTATTTTTTGCCAGCCACCAACTTCTCCCTGAGTTATTGCAAACACCTTGAGCCTTCAACACAGCCATTTCGAAGCTTTAAAAATAGCAGGCAGCTCTAAGGATCAGAGCTTAGGCCAAAACTGTCAGTATTAGAAGAAATTGAGATTTTAAAGTTTTGTAAGTTGTCCAAGTATCTCTTTTTTATACTGGTGAAGGATTTTTTTTGTTTTATTTCCTCATGAATACATTTTTCTGGTGCATATACTTTCCTTGTATCTGTTTCTGTTCTCCATATATAGATATCATATGTAGAAATACATAGAGAGTTATATTAATATCTGTTATAGAGATCATATATAGATAGATTCTACACACACTCAGCAATATATGGAAATGCTTTCTCGATCCATATGTGGACAGTTCTCAAATAAACTTGAACTGCGGCTCTGTTTTGAATTTCCCCTCTCACAGACATTTAATCTTCAATGGGTCACTATCATTTCAAACTCAGTGTGGCTGAAACTGAGTTCTTCATTTTGATGTATGTCTGTCTCACAGCAAAATGCCTCCATGTCCATTTTTCTTTATAAATATCCCTTTCAGCCAGAAGACAGAATAATTTTTTCTGTCACTTCCAAAAACCATAAGAACTAGTGCCTTAATACAGAGACAGTTTCTCCCTCTCTTGCTTTCTTTCTTGAATATACACAGGCAGCTCCCTTCATTGAAATGAAGTCTAAAATCTAGTTCAGTTTTTTACGGAAAGCAAAATTACTTTACTGCCCTCAGGAAAGTACTTAAAATGTAATATACTAACATGGTAACAAAAATGTTCTGTTTACTGGCTGACTATTAGGAATCTATATGTATATTCACGGCACCAAATTTTTCACACTGTAGGATAAGAAAACAAAATAAGGTTGTGTAAACTACAAATATCATCTTCATCTCAAATGGGTAAAACGTGTTGGATATGTTCCACAAATTATGTGAGGAATTAATTTCCTCAGTATTACTGGCATCTATTAGGCTATTAAGCACCTTTTAAAAATCCTAGGATTCAGGCTTTTTTAATGGCAGTTTAAAGGAAACATTTTCTAGTCCGATTTATATTACAGAACCATAAATGATCACTTTGAAAGGGAGAACTTGGATGGATGGTCTAATCCAAATGATGGTTTTATGTTGGTCTTCCCATAAATGTACTTAACCTTTCCTTAAAGACAACTAATTATTTTGTCTCCGCCCGCTTTATATGGCAAACTGCCACACAGATTGATCAACCTCACTGTTAAAGACAGTAAACCTCTATGCACCCAAGGTGATCTTTCCTCCAACCAAAGTATTGCCAACACTTCTGCCTGCTACAAATATTTCCTTTTGCATTTCTGTCTCTCTTGTCTTCACATGTTATTATGGCTATGTTTCAGTTTCTCTCTCTCTTTAAGCTGAAAAAGTCCTTCCATCATTCTCACATTGTCTTTCAATGAGCTGGTCTACATTATCCTACGCTTCAAGCATATGTGGCCCAACACCAAATAAAATGATAGTGGTACCTTCCTTGCTCTTTGAAAAATGTCTTTGCCTGGATTTCTTTAAAATATATATGTTATTTTGTAACATCATCAAAAAAATCTCAGTTTTTATTTGCTTTATTCACTGAATCATATTTCCTGAGTATATTTCATTTTAATTTATGTCTACGCTATGTAGGTTTCCCCTCCTTTTTCTCCTCTGTTGTCCTCTTGATAGGAAGACAGCAGCAATTAACTAGAGGATTAACTTTGTTGCTGTTGTTGCTGACCTTGCTGTCCCTTGAATCTGTATTTTAATTGCTAGGTATGTGCATCTACCAGTGGCATAACTTCAAATGTAAAATTTTGTTGAATATTTAAAACTTCTTCATTTCTTTTTTTCTTTACAATACCAAAGAAGTGCTAAAGTATGAGCTTAGAGGTGGCAAAAATCTCCCACTCTGAACTTTTCTAACATTGGGAAGGGGTGAAATTGCATTAATTTCTTGATCAAGATTGTTCCAGTCAGAGGAAGGCTGTCCTAGTGATGAGAGTTTTGCCTCAGTCTCCGGAGTGGCCAAGATTTCACGTAATGTATTTTCTAAAATAGCTGACAAAATTATCTGTGCTGTAGTAATTGACTGATAGATGGCACTGAACTAGTGCTTTGTCAATAGTTAAAGTGTGAGGTTATGAGGATTTTGAATGTAGGCAAAGTAATGGGGTTGGCTTTAATTCCTGTAAATTACTGCTGTATATTTTAGCTCTGCTCACTTTTGCTGCTGTTCCAAGGGGAGAAAAATTACCATGATAAAAAAAATATTTTGGCAGTCTCCAGTGAACTGTTGATAACTGCTATTTCTGTGTGTACTTAAGTCTATTCTGTGGGAAAAAGCTTTCTGTTTATTAATCCGGATACAGAAGGTGCTGGGCCGAGGTATGAATCTCCCTACTGAAGCCTACAGACTATGTTGACTTTCAGGAGAGCAGAAACAAGTTCTAGAAGTGGGTATGATAATGGCAGAAATCATTTCATGTTCTTCCTGTTAGTCTTCTGCCAGCTTAGTGTCCTGCATCAGCTCACTGAAGAGCCAGAGGTGACAGGGCTTAAGCTGGCACAAGGGAAGAGGTGCAACCGCATAGCAGGGACATGGAAAAGAGGAGAGGACAAAAGGAGAGAGTGGGTACTGCCCCCCGCTCAGCCACAACCAGCTCTTAGCTGGCTCAGCTCATCTTGTCCAGCCACATACTAGGATGGGATAGGCTGACATAAAGAGCGCAAAATAGTTCTCATGGGCTCCAACTGCGCTGATGAGGTTTGAAGATTTTTTTTTTAACAGACAATACTAACCATACAGTACAGTACACTAATATAGAGTACAGTATGGAGTATAAACTCTTAAAACCAGCTAACATATCTTAAAACTTTGTGCATATGTGTGTTCGTAGCTGACAAGATCCCTTCGAGAGATAAAGGTTACACCTCTGCACTGCTGTTGTTAGTGTTTCTGATACTCTTACTCACAAGGTATTATCGATTTGCCAGGGCAATGGCACTGGCCTGTAATCAGTATTTTTCACTTTCTCTCCGAGATATTCATAAGAACAGTCCAATTAATGATTATTTATGGCTCCCATCTGGAGTCTCAGATGTGGTTTCTAGGTGCATCTCTTGTTACTCTCAGGTTTTAGCTACCAGGAGGATGGAGGGACCTTTCGGAGCTGTTAATACTGATAACTCTCTGTGTGTTTCCCTATCACTGATGCAGAATTTCCATCTCCAGGCTCTTTCAGTATAGAAACAAAAACCTGTCTGAATTTCTCTCCAGTCAAAAGATGTTATATTAGTAGGTAAACAGCACAATGGGGAGTATGAGCACTTGTGGCCAGGCCAGAACTTCAAGAATTCCTTGCAGCTTCTGGATTTTCAGTGTTTGCACAGTTGTTTATATGCTGCTGAGCAGAAGTTTGAAGCTTTGAGAAGAAGAATTCAATCAAAGTTACATTCTGTTTCTCCGTTCAGAGTATAAAAGGAAGATCTTACCCAGCTTAAATTATTGATCTCAGTCTACTGTTTTCAGTAGCTCAAACATGTCCATTATTCCTGTAGGTCTCTAAGAATGCAGGATTGTTTTGTGCCACCTCGGAAAATATGAAAAAACAGTATCTCAGACTGTGGAAAAGGATGCGCTTTTCTGCAATCAGCTGTTGCAGTCACTTGTCTTCAATACTTCCCATGCCCAGATTCCTGTAACAAGTTATTCCAAAGAAAATGCCTGAAGGTTCCAGGGTTTCCACAGAACTATCTATTTCGCAAGAATGACAGACTGTTGGGAGTTCACTAGAGGAATAAGGAGTTCACTCCTTATTCTGTACTCATCATTCATAAATTTTTAGGCAAAGTTTGAAACACTGAGTACAATCCTTAACACCTTGAATGATCTTCTTGCCTTCAAAATGATTATGTGAGGTTCTTTTATTTTCAATTTCCAATGTAAAGATCTCAGGAAAAAAAAAAAAGGTTATAAGGTTATTAGCTTATTCACAGCAGAAATCAGTAAGACCTACCAGAACCCAGTTACTGTATTTTTCAGGGAATATTGTTAAGACTGTGGAGACCTGGATCAGAGTGGTTTTGGCAGCAAATGAGCTAAGTCAAAATGATTTGCAGCTTGGTTTGCTTAGGTGGAAGTAGGGGAGAGAAGAGAATTAGTCTGGATTTACAGAACACTGAGGCTTCTGTTTTGAAATTATTTTTGGATGAGTATCTGGGCAGACTCTTTTCTAACCTATTCTGGATGCACTGGATATCTTTGCTCTAATAAAAGGAGTTCTGACCTCTCAGAAATAAAATTGGCAGGTTTTGTTTAGATAACCATCAAAGTAAGTAGAAAAGACAGAAAGAGGGAGATTTGTCCTAATTTCAGCCATCTGAGAGGCATTTCTGAGACAGCATAGTAAAAAGCAGAGTTGTTCTAAAAAACAGTTTACTTTTGCCTAACAATGTAGCCATGCAAAAAAATTTAAAAGTTTGGAGAAAAAGCAAGAAAAATAGACTCTTCAAAATTTTCATTCTGTAGTGGTGAGTAAAAGATATCATATATAGTATCATGATGACAAGATTTTCCTAAGGATTTTTTTCGTAAGAAATCAGTTTTGCACAATACAGCTGATGTTCAAGAGTTAACTCAGAAAACAGAAGTTTCATCTTATGTCAGAGTATATATTTACAATTCAAATAAGATCAGATAATTTGACAGTGATGAGTGTACTGATAAAACCTATGAATCCTACAAACTCTCTACTCTTATGGTCTGAAAAATAAAGAACACAAGGAGAAATTTCTTGCCAGCTACTTAGGACAGAAGGCAGAAAGACTAAAACCTTCTTTGGCCAGTCGTTCAGGACACTATCAGAGTATCTGAAATCACAACACATCTGTAGGCATTTTAACTGTCCAAATTATCACTCGGTCAGAAAACACAAAGGTCTAACAGGAAGAGACTTCTGCATTAGCAAGCAGAAAACTTAAGACCTAAAAGGAGAGATAAGCAACCATGAGCCTATGACAACCAGAATGCAAATAAATGATTAAGAAAGACAGAATAAAAGGAAAGTTTGATCAGGACTAACAAGGAGCTGCTGTTATTAATCCTAGAAAAGCATAGGTTCACAGAAGAAGAGCAGCGTAAAGGATTAGGTAGTCATGAATCATTACTGGTCCACGTTTTCACGTCTGGAGTGTCCTTCTATCGTTCACGATATCCCAGCTAGGGTTGGTCTTGTGAGCTACAGTGAAAGTTAGGATGGCAAAGTAACCTTTTAAAACTAATAATTAATGTTTCAGCCATAAAAGGAAAGCATGACAAGTAGAAAAGGCATTGAGGCAATCTATGCATGTAGACTTAGGTCAACACGGCTTATCTCAGGTATCAAAACTTCTGCTTGAAGAAGCAGCCTCCGCCCCTCATTCCTTACTCTCAGGTACTGTGTTTTAAACCACCAGTCATTTTCATGCCCTTCCTTTTTCTACCCTTCACTTCCTCTATTCTTCCTTAAGAGCAAAAGTCAGCATGAATAGAAGCAAACTTTCTCAACCTAAGTGACATCATTATCGTCAAGTACCACTAAATGGGCTATCTGAAGCTAACGTATGCTTTTCAGTTTGTATATTTTCAGCGGGGCATCTTGAATTAGTCCATTGTAATTCTAGAGCAAAAGCAGATGGCTGTATAGTTTTGTAACCATGTTATAGGGATCTCCTAGTTGCTTCACATAAATGTAGACAAATTGGTAAATGAGGTCTGGTGGAAGAAACCACTACATCAGCAAGCAGAAGAAAATAGGTCCCCGAGGAGTCCTAAAAACGAGGCATAACTTCTTTCCAGAGGAAAACAAAGAACAAGAATGCAAAGAATAAGAAACAGCCAGTCTATCTCCATATGGGACAGCTCAAAGGAAGAATGGAAGACAGAAAGGGGAAAGGAAGAGTCATAAAATAGAGGGCAGAATTTAAGGTGACTTGTAGTGGAAGTAACGTTTCTTCCTTTGGATCTGTTCAGTATATAAAACCTGGCTAAAGATAATGTTTACGGTTTTGTTTTGTTTTTAACTCTTTACCCTCCCCGCGTTTACCTTCCTTGCTTTTTCTGGGGTCTTTCCTGAAAAAGCTGGAGCTCCCTGCCCTGATTTGAATGAGCAAGAGGAGGTCTTCAGCTTTCTGAAGGCGAGCACAGAATCCACTCTTTGGGGACAGCCGGAGTAACTTTTAAGAAGGTCACATGCGAGAAGGGAGCAGGCGGGTTTAAAACACCTCCGCTAAGACTCCCCTTCTCCCGGGCGCTTCCAGATTCCCCGCGACAGCGGGGGCGCGAGGACCGCAGCTCCTCTCCGCGGAGCCGCCGCCGCAGGCAGGGCCGGGCCGGGCCGGGCCGAGCGCGGCCCCCTACCCCCCCGCCCGCCGCCTGCCCCCGCCCCGGCGCCTCCGCGTTCAGCTGCGCCCCCGCGGCGAGCAACGCGGGCGGGGGGGGGGGTCCCGCCTTCCCCTCCGCTGCCCGGCCAGGACGCCGAGCGCTCCGCGGGGCTCTCCGCAGCGCAGCGGGTGCGGCGCCCCGGCCATGGGGCTGCGCGCTGCCGCCCTCATCGGCTGCTGCTGCCTGCTGCCCCTCGTCCTCCCGGCCGCCCCAGGTAAGAGCTACAGCGGTGGGCGTGCGTGGGCGAGCGTCCCCGCTGCTCCCCGCCGGCAGAGCCGCAGCGCGGACCGCCGCGGGGGGCCGCGCCGCGCCGCGGGAGAGCGCTTGGGAAAGTTTGCGGAGTCGCTGCGGCTGGGTGCGACGCCGCGGCGGGAGCCTCCTGCGGGCCCCCGCGGGCAAACCCGTCCCGACTTCTCGCCCCGGCTAAAGGTTTCTGTGGTATTTAGTGGGCTGTTTCCTTTCGCCAGAGTGTATTTGTCGTGCGGTTTGCATAGGATGTCAGTTGTGAACGGCGGTATTTCAGATTAGTATTGCTTAGTGTGTTTCATGTAAATATTTCACACATACATACACACACAGTGACCGATAAATTTTCTCTTTAGCTTCAGGTACTCCTGCAAAATCCAAACGATTTTTTTTTTCATCCTCCATGGGGTTGAAATGAATTCAGCACTTAGACCATAGATTGTTTTAAATGGAAATTATTTCTGACTGCAGGTACTTTGGTGTTTCAGGTAGCTCTAAGAAGAATGCAATTAGAGTAGTATGTTGTGAAATGACATATATGGCTCTGTTCTAAAATTTCCTTTTCAAACTATGAGTGATATGCTTTGCATATGCTAAAGTGATGTACTTTGTATAATTTTGTAGTTAAAGTGATGTATCTTGTACTATTTTGCAGTTAATTCTTTATGTCATCTCACTTGTCCTATAGCGACACTGGGTAACATGCTCCAATTTAAGTTCATTTGAAATTATACGTTATAAAAACATGTGCTTGGAAAAAAATCAGAATACTACACAGTCTAGTAGCTTTTAAAACATCACTAATGTGCATAGGGCATCATATGATTTCTCTGAGTGCTGATTTTTCTACTACGATATTATAAATTTCTTCTTCCAGGAGTGAGTTGTAAAACTGGCTGCCACCCAGTGAATGGATTTTGTGAATTTCCCAGTGAATGCAGGTAAAAAGATCTATCAGATAAGGCTATTAGCCCAGGAACAGCCTGCTTTAATAATTCATTGTCTTTGTAAAATAGGCAGAAGCTGAAACAATTTGCCCTCTGCAGGTATGGTACTGTAACAAAACAGCACTCTAGTTAACATCCGGTTAACTTGAGTCATACAGCGTAGAGGTCTAAATACCTTGTGGAATTAAAGTCTTAATTTTCAAATAGTCTACATATTCTGGTAAGAAGAGTCTTTACGTTGGCTAGTATTTATTTATTTATTCTCACTGAATGAAGCAATTTTCTTTAACCTCTATCTAGTACTAATTTCTAGTATCCTAGAAGCATTGATGGTATCTTTTTGTTCAAATGCACAACGTTGTCCAATTTTGTATCCGAAAGTTTATTTATTGTGCCTCGAAAAGGGGATCATCCCTGTAATTAGGCTTATGGAAAGTAAACTGTGCTTCTATCTTTTATCTCTTTCAGGTGTCAACCTGGCTGGCAGGGCGCTCTTTGTAATCAGTGCGTGCCTTTCCCTGGCTGTTTGCACGGCAGCTGTGCCAAACCCTGGCAGTGTGTGTGCGAGGAGGGCTGGGTTGGCAGCCTCTGTGACATAGGTTTGCACAGGTTTTCCTATCTTTGAGCAAGTGAGATGAAACAGCTCCCTCTGGTGCTGGAAACACGCAAAAGTCCTTTTACCTAAGTAATTTTTTAAAAAACATAAGGTGATTCGGGACAGTGGCACAGAAGCCTGGAGCTTTTACAATTTAGGTAAAAGCATGTAGTATCTTTTGGCACTGGGCATGTGTGTGAGCAAGGTGTAAACTCGTTCTATTTTAAACACTGATCATTGTAGAGAAAGCTAGCAAATTACTTGCTAACTTCTTGTCATATGTAGGTCTTCTTTTCCAAAACTACATCTTCTTTAACATGTCAGACAAATAATTGAATTGATTTAATATGTAATATATACTGTTTTCTGTATGGACAGATATGAGCGTAATACTTAAGGAAATTTCTTCTTGCAAAGGAAAATACCGTGCTCATTTCTTCATTTACTTAACGTCATGATGATTCAGTCGAGTAGCATTAGCATAACTGAGAAGGTCTGTTTGAACAGGCAACCACTTCCCTCTCGGATCTGAGGGGTAAGCAGAGCTCTTGTGTGCGCTGCCTGACCTCTTTCTAGTCAAAATGAGCCAGCTTAGCATAAGCAATTTGAAGAATTGGCCTCTGCTGAGCTGGTTTATTCTGGCAGACATGGGCAAATGAATGGTCAGCCAGCAGATACAAGGGGGCAGAAACCACATTAGCATCTTAGATGCTTGTGTCTTTTCAGCCAGCATAAGTGCAGCTGGAAGAGGACAGGTATCTGGGGTCTCAGTCTGTTTTCTTGTCGTTAGGGCTTTTGTCATTATAAAAGTTTAAATTTATGGAGCACATTCTGCCCGTTAACACCCAAAGCAGTGATTAATGACAACACAGTTTGAATGGGTTAAATTTTCAAGACAACCAGAAGACTCAAGATTTCCCATAGCACACATCTTCGCAGTGTCGTGGAGCTTGGTGCAAGGTACTGAAGTGCTCACTCAGCTTCTCATCAGGTTTTGCACACATAGGCATATCCAAGCTCCTTAGTTTAAAGCTAGTTCGGGTATGTTTATAAGAGCTGCAGTAGCAGCAGTGTAGATATGGCTATCAGCTCTCAGAGATAATTGCATTAATTATGTAGTTCTAGACACCTCTGACAGATGTGTTTATACCTGAGACAGCTACCCAGACTCTCGTAACAATTGCTGAGGAGAAATGGGTCCCTCTGTGGTCTGAAGTATCTCATCCTAACTTAGAAATAGGTCACTGTGCTTAATTAGAGCCAGCTCAGAAAACATGAGACAAATAGTTCAAGATGTTAAGGTGTACAATCAGATTCCTAGAATTAAATAGAATGACACCCCCCACCTCCTTCTACAACACCACTTTAGGGAGCTCATGTATGTTACCTGTCAATGACTCTAAAGGCCCAGATTTTTACAGGTGTCATGTAAGCATCTAAAGATATCTGTAAGTGTACTATGTTTGCAAGCTGGGCATACTTTTAAAAGCCATATTAAGTGCCTAGCAGAATTTCTAGACTCTTAAATACCTTTGCAATTCTGAACTTTGCAACTTTCCATTCTTGCAACTGCTACTTAGCCTGCAAAACTGTATTTTGCAAATTGTGCCCATATCTTTATGGAAAAATATTATTTTAAAAGGTATTCATTAAAATAGTTTTGTAATTACAAAATGGGTATCCTTTGTTAAAGTCCAGAAACTATTATTTCTCTAAACACTCAGCTCAGAGTCAGCTCAGAGTTTTCTTTGCCAGTTGGAGTCTAGATCCCCAAGCAGAGGTGCCAAGAATACTCAGTTAAAAAGAACTAACAATGTCTTCATCTGCACAGGCATGTTATGTTGACAGTTTTTAACCTCAGTGGATTTACCTACTCTAAATGCGTTGTCTTGCCACAAGGGATTAAGAGAAGGGTCCTCTTTTCCTGCTAGTGGATAATTGTTAAAAATTGTCACCCTGACCCAATAAAGCATTGTCACCTCAAATGGGGTTAACTGCTTGGCCACTGATCTGATCATCCTCTGCTGAAAAGTTAATGTCAGTCTCTTGGGTCTATAAAGTTGTTACAGACTGCTGTAACTCACTCATTAACAGGTGTCACTAAATGAAACTTCATCAGGTTAGGAAAAAGGACAATCTGAAGGCTTCTGCTGTGTTTGGCATCACTGGCATACATATGCATATATGTGTATAACTGACCTTTCAATGTGGAAATACAAACCTGTCAGTTTCTTGCCATAAAATACCAGACTATTGCCTCTGTCTTCTAGTATTGAAGTTTTATATCTGACAAGAAGAGGCCACAATTGTTATAGTTTCACCTGGAAATGACATTGAGTGGCTCTTTCCAACTTCTGGAGATAATTTTTAGCTTCAAGCTTATAATGAGACAAGCCATGCTGAAAAGCTATACTTCTATTGTTCCTGTAGAGATTCAAGGAGGATCATGAGTAATGCAGTTTTGGCAAAACTTTGAAATTAATCCTTTTTTGCTGCTATAGAAAATGCATATAATTGCCAGGGAATTTCTGGCTAGCCATTGTTTTGATGTTGCCAACTGAGATGATGCCAGCTCACAAGGCTGGCAAAGTCCAGAACGCAAAAATGTGACAGGGTCTGAAATTCACTTGACCACTACTGTAAACATTTGAAATACTTTTAAAATATGGATGTATTCTTAGCACCTAATTGCTCATTAAACATAGAAGGAAAAAGAAGTGATTTGGAACAGTGGCATTATATCGTTTTCCATTTCTTAGGAAAGTTAGTGTAGTGAGCTCCTTAGCGTGGACTGTGGAAGTTCCTGCTTAGAGTGGCTTTAGATCATGTAGTGGTTTGCTAACATCTCCGGTTGTGTAGCTGTTATTTTTACAATGGGCCGCCTGGTCCTCAGCTCTTGTCCAGAATGATCTTCTCTATAATGTAGAGGCATCTAGATTATAGGCTGGGCTTAATTCATTGTAAACAAGTAGGCCAGGGTCAGTGGTGTCATTTATGGCTCTTATTGCAGTCACATAAATGGACTTGGCACTTAAGAGAAATCTATGAGGTTGCATTAGTGATAACACTGCTGATCAACTTCTTTGCGATGGTGTGCACCAGCCGTGCCATTATTAACCTTCCAAAAACCATATCCTTGAAATCAAGTGTATGGATATTTGGAACGTGGAAGCGCAGAGCAGGATTTCCCTGTCTGCAACTCTCTTGAGATAGATATACTATCACTGTACAGGCACCAGTACCACATCAAACAGTGGACATAACAAAGGGAAAACCAGTTTCCTCAGTTTATTTCCAGGAAAAATGCCACTCCATTTGGAGTAAAAGAGCCACCATGCTAAATCAGATCAGTCATCTCTGTCATCTTGTTACCCCTGGTTGTGCCTGTACGGTCGTATTTGTGTGCTCCTGACCTCCTAATTGAGCCCTAGCCTCAGTTTGGCCAAAAAGTCAGCATGTAGTATGAGCTCAGTGTATGCTGTGATGCATGTCGCTTGGCTCCTTTGGCACAGGCACTTGGTAAGATCAGAGAATGCCACCAAAGCAGGTAGAGGTGTAGCCTCTTACTACGTGCCCATGCAAGGCATTCAAGAGTAGGAGTCTAGAAATTCTGCTATGGATATTAACCTTGCTCACAAAACTGCTCACTGACTGCCTCGTGCACTGAAGCCTGAGAATTTAATTTCATGTAAATATTAGTTAATTTAATGGTAACACGGTTGTGACTCTTCTTATTTATATTATATAAGCATTATTTACATCATATGTAAATGTAGAGTCATTTTTTGGAAGTCTCATCTCTCGGACTGTTGTCACTTGAGGAAGTAAATTACTTGATTTTTGGCTTTTGAGAAGCAAAGTAGAGAAAATAGAGAACAGTAGGCTACTTGTCTACTTATTTTTTTATATTTTAATAAAGATTGTTCCTATAAATTTTTAAGTTGTGTTTTAAATTTAAATTTATTCCTGAAGAACTTTTATACATCCTTGAAATTATTTTTAATATGATAGACAGTGCATATATATGCATACGTCTGTGTGTCTGTGTGTATATGTATGTATTTATTTATATTTCAGTGAGTTTCCTTGCTCATGCATCAGAGCTCATATTTGCTTAGCTGCCTTTAAAGTCCACCAACTTATGCGGTGAACAACTTTGCTCCAAAAAGCATTCAAGGTTCTTTTGGTTCTTTGAACATTGGAGTTAATGCTTTAAGTACAGGCAAAGTGGTTGTGTTGCAATGAGAACAGGCTCTAACTGCCAAATTAGATGGTGAACAACACTACTCCAAAAAGCGTTCAAGGTGTTTCGGTTCTGAATATTGGAGCTTGCACTCAAAGTGCATGCAAAGTGGTTGTGTTGCAATGAGAACAGTCTAATGTATTGGAAAATAGAGCCTTTTATCCAGGGAAGATTATATTTGAAAGCTAAAGCTGTTGAAATGTTTTGTTATGGTTAAAATTTTGCAGTCCCCCATGATATCATCTAAGTTTCATATTGTGCTGTGGGAAGTAGAATATAAATGCCATTAAATTCCTTTTCGTCTCTTTTGAAAGTATATGTGTGCACATGAGTGTGCAAGGCAGGTCAAATGACCTGCAGTCAGTACATCACTGCAGCTACTCCATTAGTTGGTTCAAGTATGCGCTTTTAATTTATATATTTTTAATTATTTTAAAAGTTCAGTAATTGTTCAGGATGGGGAGTGGGGGCAGCAGGGAAATTGTAAAGAAAATAAGGTGTGTGACTTTTGGGTCAAAACATGTATGCAGCTCTCTCTTCTGGTACAGTTATGTAAGAGTTAGATGCAAACCAGCCAAAAGATGACATTTTAAGAGATTTTGTAACTTGCTGATGTCTATTATTTTGAAATATCTGTACATGAGCACATAATGTTAGACTCTCAGGCAGGGAGAGGGAAGAATTCTTGGTTGTCTATTGCTTTATCAGAATTCTGTGCATGGAGAAGCCGAGGATATGAAAGGATGACTATATTACTGAGAAGCTTTTTCTTCTTCTAATATTTTATTGATGAGATTACTTATTTATAGACTAGAACAAACCTATTTTACAAGTGGGAGCTAGGAAGAGAGAACCAAGCTGAAAAATGCTTGGAATAATAATAATAATAATGATAGTAATAATTTGTATTCCATTTTAACAAAGGGTGAAATAAGCCAAAACACACAAATGCAGGATGAAGGACCATTAAAGCCATATTTTACTTAATGTTTTGTTTACTGTTTAATGACTCTTTCTCATTGATTAATTGAGTCTTGGTTTTACTCATCTGCTGCCCGTTTAGCATTGCGTTGCAATGTTAATAGAACAAAATACGTATGTTTTTAAACAGACATTCACCCATGTTCTGCAAAGCCCTGCACCAATAATTCAACATGCATAGAGACTGGCGATGGAGGATATATTTGTTTGTGTGCCGAGGGATTTACAGGAAAAAACTGCCATCTCAGGAAAGGACCCTGCATTATTAATGGGTAAATATTGATTTCTGATGTGAATTTAAATTCTGCTGCTTTCAGTAGCATCACTGATAGAACTGTTTGAAAAAAGGATGTCTTTTTAATGTTAAAAAATTTAATTGAGTCTAATTGTGGGAATGTAGAGGTACCTGTTATCTTCCAGTTCATCAATAACCTGATTCCATAACCATATGAAATGCCTTTCTGGTGGGTACAGGCTTGATAAAACTATTATGTTAATCCGACACATTTTTTATTCTTCTAAGATTATCTTGTGTCTCTACAGCTCCATACTGGTACCCTCTAGTTCTGCTTTAGCTCAGCAATAGATAATTACAGATCTTTAGATCCTCCTTATGGCTAAATCTCCCTGGATATTTGTACACTCTTATTTAAAGAAAACATGTTGTCATTAACTCCTCTCGCTGTCTCTCGCAAGAATTGCCGTTCTTACAATGTTATACCAGTGGAAATTTTTTACTATTGCTTTTAGCGGGAAATAGTCACACAGGCCTATTTGGGCTTACTTTCAGCATCTGGGATAGCTGCTCTGACTTGCCTATTTCTGTTCATTAACACTGAAGAAACTTAGGCTCCTCACAAGTGCCTTGAATGACATCCAAGCTATTTACCTAACACAGACAGTGTGAATAGCTTTCTTCTTCTGCTTTTCATCTGTACAGCAAATATTTCAGTAATTCAATATGGACATATATTAATTATCCCAAAGAACAGGAGGGAGAAAGGGTACAGATTAGTTCCATATTTTTCGTTTAAATCATCATGTTTTTTATTGCTGAAACTACATTTTGGTGACACTACTCTTGAAACTACATTTTGGTGACACTACTCTATGTCCAGGTTGAATGCTCATGAGCTTATCAGGAAATCTTGAAGAATTTTTTATAATGATTCTTGAAACAAAAATTCCATTTCTCTGGGAAGATGTGTCTTTTTCAGGAAAATAAGCAGCATTCTTTGCAAATCTACTTTTAGGTGAAAAAGACAACTGTTTCCAGCATAAGCACTCAGAATCTGATAATACTTGACAGTCTACCAGAAAGTTCACCTCACATCCTGGCAAGAAACCGTCATATGAGGCTATCTCACTCTCATCTCACTTCCTCCTCTGTGCCCCAGTGGTACAGTTAAAATTGATATTACTAAGAATTGCCACTGGCTCCTTAGTTACTTTTCATAGATGGAATGAAGGCAATTCACCAGTGAAAGTCATTGTTCTAGGCTGTTTACAAAAACAGGCAGATATATCTGCATTAGTGACATCTGTGTGGTGTTTTGAAGCTTTGCTCTGAAGCAGAGCAGCGAGAGGTATACTTGTTAAAATGAAAGTGAAGTATTTGGAAAGCAGCTGAGTGTTATGTCCATGTTTATGCAGCTATTCTTTTTTGTACCACACCTTGCTGAACATGCCTTAAATGCCAGATGTTTAAAATAATTTAATCCATGTATATTAAAGGAGATTAATTCTAATACCTTATTTATTTAAACACATTAAAAACTAAGCAAATGCGACTTAGTACTTGTGAAAAATAAAGAACACATATTCAAAATTCTACATGTTTCCTCTTAATTGTTTTTACTAAAAATTTGTACATGTATAAAACATTGAGAAAGAATCATTTTACTCTTAAATTCTCCAACAATTTCTTCCCGCTTCTCCAAAAGGTTGATAAGGTAGTCCAACCCAGACATGAGGCTCCATCTTCTGGACACTGCTATAACAAAAAAACTTGTCTAATTTTCCATGGGACAGCTAAGGTCAAGAGAACGTGCTAAACTCTTTAAGGCTGACTGTAACTATTCAGTTACTCAAGGACCATATGACAACTAAAGCGTCCTTATTTTTATTAAAGCAGACACAGTGGCTAGTGATCATGGCAAAATTCCTTGTTTGTATGATCACCTCAAATTGTCACCAGACTCCCACTGCTTTGTCACAGTCCAGTGACAACGCCTTTTGCTTTCCCAGTACTGCTTCCAGATTTCCAATTTATTCTTGCAATAGCCTTTTTCCAGCCAACAGCTGCACTGAAGGACTATATGAGAAAACAGAGCTGATTGTTTTATGTGTTAATAGCAAACAGGCAAACTACTCGTTTACACAATATTCAGGCACTTCTGATGAGAGACCACCAAGTGTTTCAGTCCCCAGGAGAGCCAGAGGATGCTTGGAGTAGTCCCTAGCCTAGCTGCTCCCAATGCAATAATTGGGCATGTGAGAGGCTCAGCCGTTATCCCACCAGTGGCCAGGCACCGTTTGTAGTAGGAGCTTAATTCTCCTTTACAGTCACCTCACTTGGACATCAACAAATCTCTTAAAATCCACTCAAAGTCCCACCATGGAAATCCATAATGGCTAGTTGCCACTGACCATTGCATATATGAAATGCCATCATTGTGAAGCTGTGATGTTCAGTACCCTGGGACTTTCCTCTGGAAAGGTAACGCTTAACAGCTTGATCTTTTCAACTATGTCCTGATACTAAGCTCTGTGTATTTAAGGATGTATAATTATTAGGAGAACCATTGTTGTCAGGCATGCTGTAAGCCTCGCCAAGGTTTATGCTGTCTTTTTCATGTCTGAAATTCATTTTTAGAATGTAAGCAGTAAAAGCATTGTTCTTACATTATAAACTGCCATGAAAGTGGCTTTGAGATTTATCTGTAAACCTGTGACCCAAGGCCCCTTTTTTGCCAACAGGGACAGTCTTTTGGCCTGATACCCAGTAAAGCAATGTTATACTGTGAAGTTAAAAAAAAGAGTTTTCGGTGAATTTATGTCACTTAAATCAGAATGCCAGACTATTAACAATTAAGTTCTTCAAAGTTTTGCAGAAATACCTATTTTCCTTTGGTCCTGTACTCACATTACAGCTGACATCATCCCATTTATATTTATTTATTTTAATTTTCAAACTTTATTTGGCCAAACAGCAGTTTGCATGAAAGTATCTGTTCACTTTTAAATTTTCAGTGTGTCACAGAGTGCTATAGAGGCAGAATAAAAACAATCACCTTCGCATCTGGCTGCCATGGCAGAGTGTTTAGCTTTGCCAATACAACACACAGATTGTTTTATGAATAATGAGGTGGAAAACCAAGCCATGCTGCTAGTGTCTTTGTTCCGTCTTGTCTAAATAGTCATTCAGCTAAGTAGCTCTAGGCATATCAAAACAATGGGAAGCTTAATTTGAATAAATGTTTGAAATAGCTCTTTAGGTAGGATTTATATACTGGTGTATTAAGCCTGCCTGAAGGGTCAGTAGAAGATATTATAATCTGTGTTGACAAAGCTGTTGAACAAACTCATTCTTGATTGAACCTCATTGACTTCACTGGATTTGCATTAGGAATTGGCTCTTCTAAAGAAAACCAGCTCTTTTTATTATACAGTGTGTCATAAGTGTTTCTTTCATTGGATTTTGATTCAACTCTGTATATGTATTTGTTCTATGTTCTAGTTCTCCCTGTCAGAATGGAGGAACGTGCGTTGATGACAATGGTTTTGCACCGCATGCTTCCTGTCTGTGCCCTTCTGGTTTTGCTGGCAATTTCTGCGAAATAGATATAGATGACTGTGAATCCAACCCATGTGAAAATGGAGGAACGTGTACAGATATTGGTGCGGGTTTTAGCTGTTTTTGCCCCCGTGGCTATACAGGAAAGCTCTGTAGCAGCCGTGTCATATTCTGTGCAAGTGGCCCATGTGAGAATGGAGGAACATGCAGTGAACATCCCCAGGGAGGATACAAATGCATCTGTAAGCCAGAATTTGTTGGTGCAACCTGTAAGCATCCCAGCAAAAACGCAAGTCTTCCTGGAGTGAATACAGAGACAAAGAATATGCAGAATTACAATCCACACCCAAAAGCTCATCACAAATCAGTGCAACAAGAACATCAAGTCCTGAAAATAACAATGAAAGAAACAATCCAAAATGCAGATCCCTTGCTCAGTAAAAGTCAGGTGATATGTTTCATTATCCTGGGCTTACTTACATGTCTTGTTGTCTTGGGTACAACTGGGATTGTATTTTTTTCAAAATGTGAAATGTGGCTTGCTAATGCCAAATATAGTCATCTCCTACGCAAGAAAAAGAACCTTTTTCTGAAATCTAGCAATGGGGAAAATCTCTCAGTTAATATTATCTTCCCAGAGAAGATCAAATTGACTAATTACACTAAGAACTATACTGCCATCTAGGCCCTCGAAAGCCTAGCAGCAATTTGCAAGTTTTCATAGCAATATGTATAATACATTGAACTTATTACCTGTGACTGGCTTCAGTATTCGTTGATACAATTGCTATAGCTTGGGCTGAATGGTAAAGAAGAAATATGTCTGTATTGCTACATAATTTTTTTCATTCCCCATAATAAAAGTTAAAAAAAAAAAAAAAAAGATTGAAGAGAGGGAATGGTAATTTGATTTATTTTTTAAGGCAGCTATTTTTTTGTAAAATAAAAGGTAATTTACTACTGGAACAATTTTGCAGCTTTCTTGTCTTGTGCATAGTTTGTTTTGGCAAATATGGTACTTGTAAATTACTCACTGATGCTTATTTTTGAATAAATAGCAGTTAAGGGCTATCCTGGTTTATTTATTCATTGGTAAATGTTATGCTACAGCAAACCTGCCACGACTGTCTCTGCCTAATGCTTATTCTAGCTGTGATAAAGACTTTAGAGAATAGGATAAGTAGGAGCAAATCTGGACAAATGTCCCACCTGTCCACTCAGTTTTACTATCATTGCATGGCTGTAAGACAGATTACTTCTGTAGAATCTAACAGGTCTCTGTGATATTAATTTCAGGTTAAAGGTCTCTCTTCCTTTGCATGCTACCTCCAAAATTGTTTTAGCTATCAACAGAAACGTTTAAAAGATGTTCAGTGTCTTTGATCAAACTTTCTATGTAGAGACTCAAACAAAACGTAAAGGATCTGATTCTGATTTTTCTTTAAGTAGGTCTGCAAAGAAGAGTGTTCTTCACCTGTGTCATGGTGAGAAGTGAAAAGACAGCATATGTCACCTCAAAGAGTGCAACTGCTTCAGAATCTTCATTTCTGCTTTTTGTCTGTCATATTTCAAGGAGTGGACAAGGTTCACAAGAATCCAAAGCAGCATTGGCAGACAGGCAAAGGCTCATGGAAGCCACAAAATCATCAGGGCCCTGAGGGCACCAATAGGCCTTAATGGTTCTGACCAGCCTCACCTGGGGCTTCCATTCACATCCCTGCTAATGGGCCCCAGGCTGCATTTCAGCTCAGCCTGGGGCCTTTAGTCCTTCCTGAGCTCTGCTGTAGGAGTGCTGGTCTCTAGCCTTGCCTTGTACATGAACCTTGGACCCATGCTGTAAGTAGCTTGTCTCCTGGCTGTTGTACAGTGTCTACAGTCCTGTTTCCAGCCTTGCCTCCTAGGTGGACCCATGGCTGTTGCCTCCAGCCCTATCGCTAGCCCCAATGCCCTCTGTTCCTTACTGGAGCCCCTGGATGGTCCCTGGACCCGGTTCATCACTTGCTGTATCTGGGACCATTGGAGCCCCTCAGTGGTCCTTGGGCATGGTTCATCATTTATCATGTCCAGGGCCATCAATGGACCCTGTTAGCAGCACCATCTCTGCTTGTTATGCTCAGCCCCTGCAGGACTGTATCCCCATGGTGAGGGCTTAGCCTGCACTGGAGTCACGTTGGCTCCCAGCTCTTCATCCCCTTGCTCTCACTGCTCCCTGAAAAAGAATTTGATTTCAATTGTGGTTCCTAAAGGTGTCTCTAGATGCCATTAATTAACAACTTACTGCCCCAGCCACCCCAGACAGGAATATCTAGCAGCTGCTTCTTCTGTGCTGTCTGATAACTATGCTACTCCCAAATCTATTCATGGTTGCTCAAAAATAAAAAAGCTTTAAAGCACATTCAGTTCATTATCCTAGAATCCTTTTTGTTGACATGTCTCTGAATTGCTATGAGTACATAGCACGTTTGCTGTACTGCTGATAATGTTCACACATGTCATAGCATTACAATGTAATGCAAAGACCACAGCTAACAGGAAAAATGGGTGTAGTGGTACTTATGCGGAAAGTGTTGACTTCTAGATAACAGGATGAAAATGTCAAGGCAAGCAGATGCTTCCTCTCAAAACTCTTGTTGAGAAGATCAATGTTCATCAAAACCAGAAACTTTTTAACTGGTCTTTCAACCAAAGATAACTAAGCTGGAAGTCCAGATGAAAGTAAACCCAGGTAAGCAGCGTACAGTGCCCTATTGAATATGGAGCCAGCCTGAATCACAAACTAGAGGAGTTAACTCTCTCTTTTTTTTTTTTTAAAGATAATATATTTTAAAAATATAATCCAATATTGTGTGTTCTAATATGTGATCTATTCTGTGATAGAAGTATGTTAGAATCAACTCTGAGATAATCAGAAATTTCTGATAACTCTAAGCAAGCCATGCAGCTTTGATTTAAAACCAGTTACAACAATGAATAGCAACTAAGAATCAGTCATCAAATTCCAGACACAGGTCAAATTAGCAAGGCTTTCAGCTTCAGCCACCCCTTTAAATCCAACAGCCTGGCCTAATGAGTTAATAACAAATGTGTAGCTGATGTATACCTGTCCTTTCTATTCTCTAGCAGGTGCAGAGAGTTGTGTGCCTACAGTTTGTCACTCCAGCTTTCTCTTGCACTATTTCTGATTTCAGATACCTCTGTTAAGGCATTTGAGTTTTTTGTTTGTGGTTTTGTTTCTGTTTTAAATCATTTAAAGTGTCTCTTCTTGCCATTCAACACAATGCAGGGGAAGGTGAAGAAAGATTTTAAAATACTTCACAATTTGAACTGGAACTTTTTTTCAGTGGACTGAAATATTTTTTCAGGACCCTTTAGGATATTAACTGAAGAATTCCTTTGCTTGTTATTGTTGTGTGTAAGTGGAGAAAGGGATACGAAACTATTTGAGTGAGTTAGATCTGTGATGCCTAAAGATTAGCAAAAAATGAGATTGAACTGGAGAACTCGTTTCTGACCTTTTTCCACACTAAACATTAGTGAATGCCTCAGTGACTTGACTGGAATTCATTCTCATTTTTTCTGAGGTAAAATGGATCTGGTCCTTAGCTCAGCTGTAATTTGACTTAATTTTTATTCTTAAAACTTGAGATTTTTAATTTGAAAACCAAAGAAGGAAGGATAAAATAAATCGGCAGTAATTGCAGTATTTTGTTGGACAAATTATCCTGCCTGATTACACAGGGAAAGAAAGCACATGAACAATAGCACCTCCTTAAGGATGGTTAAGTTTACTGTGACTCACCCACCCATGCTGCTCTGTGGAAACTAGCCCAGTCATTTCTTGCAGAGTAGCATAGTGCCCCTCCATCTGAAGTCATCGATTAGTGGAGAATATTAGCTACTTAACATAGTTTACTATAAAATACGAAGTACATGTGAGGGAGCTGATGACATTCTTATTGAAAATAGAGTATACAAAAAAGTACTTTTGATGTGAAATGAAGTACTAAAGCAAAAAAAATCTCATCATACTTAATCAAAATAATTACCAGTGCTACTGTACCAAAACTGAACTGCATTGCAAATATTTAAAATTGCAAATGGGATGTAGGCGGATACCAGCTTTGGAGGTATATTCTTGTCAAAGTAGTTGATTATGGAAAAAAATTCCTCCTTTTCAGGTCAGTTCACTGGTGTATTTACCCTTTTAACTTTTTTTTCAGCTAGCAATTTAGTGTCTGTAATTGACCAGAATTCACTACAATGAAGGAAAAAAGAGCTCAAGTTGGTGTGAAGTGCAAACTTCACCATTGAAAAATACTACTGGGAATTACTGTGCTTCAGAAATATCCTTCAAACCCTTAACCTTGATTTGAATTCTATCAATAGAATTAAGATGTCTAAATTTTGGTGTTTGTGTCATCTAAATATCTCTAACTCTGTTAGCTATGTCGTCTTTGCCCATGATGTGGGAGCCCTAGCACAAATCAAATTCTGCTTTACGTGTCTACCTGCTCCAGAAACTAAAAGTCCCAGAAAAGGTGACCTGTGAAGCTAGAGAGCTCACAGAAAGAGCTATGGCTGTCTTAGGTGGGGAGAGAAGCTGGTGCCAATTTTGGTACACAGCTAACAGGGCTGAGCTTTTGTGCTGGATGAGTATACCAGAATTTGATGAAGGAGATGGCTTGAAACCAGCTGAGGCGAAAATGGACTTACAGACAGAGACACCCAAGGGGTCAGGATTTAAGCAGAGCAAACTAGTGCGTGTTTGTATGAAGGAGTTACACTGAGGCATGGTGACAGTACTTCAAAATACTAAGAGAATACTTTACCTTCCCTCATTAAGTCCGTCTAGCCTGGGTTCAGCTTTACTGTGAGGGTTAATGGGATTCTCACCTCATCCCTTGCTCTGAGCAGCATTCCCATGGTTGTCACCCTAGCAGTTACCCCCTTCTCTCTCCTTTTAACAGAGGTGCCATCAGTCATTGCAGCTCGGAAAGCTGTGTTTCAAACTAGATCAAGGCTTTGAGTAACAACGTTTGTGTTTAAAATACAAAATGCGAGGAATTAAATTCATATTTATGAACTGTCATGCATGTTTTTTGGCTATGATAACTCTGTTGGCAGCTCCTCCATCACAGATAGTGTATTTCCTCATATATAGACAGGAGATTCTCTTTGAAGAGAAGGTCAGTGACTCAGCTTTGAAAGAACAATGATTCTTGGCTCCCAGCATCCTTCCTATCTTTTGCAGTGTCAGTGATGAAGCTTAGGAGGCTTATATATTCTTGCAATATTCTCAGAAGAGGAAAAAGTCTCATCCTAAACATGAAAGGCTGGAAAAAAATATATATATGTCTTTAATTCTTCTCTGGAACAGAGCTAAACATACGTATGGGAGTTTCTGTCATATTTGTGGTTTACTGTAATGAATAGTTCCAAAACCACATAAATGATAGAGAACTGGAATAATAGGAGGGACTTAACTTGAAGAAAGCTACAGTATTTGCAGCAGTGTCCTGCAACAGGTCTCAAAAGCAAGAGTTCTTAAATCTGCTTTGTACAGAAAACACTGATAAAATGGCAAAGAAGATAAAAGGAGCACTGATACCATCTCAAATTTTTGAACAAAGGACATGTTTGTTAATAATGAGACAGAATAGAAAAAATATCTACTATATCCATTGCCAGAGGTGCTGGCCTTGGTCAACTATATTGCTGTGTCTCACCTTTTTGCTTTCTTAAGCAACTGTTAGTCAAGCAAGCTTTTCTGAGCCTTCCTCAGCCCCCATCTCTGCCATGTTGCCTGTGTGTAAAAAATAAATAAAAAAGCACGTGATCTCCCTCTTCCCCCAAGCAATAGAATATGCCAAAAGTGTCTTCATTTTATCCATCTCCCTTTGAGACACCTTAGCCTGTTTCTGCTATGTTAACAGAAAAGACTCATAGATATTCCACAAAGATGGGGATTTTAGAGAGACTTTTCCAGGGCAGTGGTGGGGAAGATAGACGTCTGACTGTTGTGAAATGGCCATCATCATATATGCATATACACTACTGAGTTCACTGAAAAAAACCTTAAAAATGTTATGACCATTATGAAAATAAGCAATAATTGTAAGTCACTTTATCTATATTAATAGATTTAAAGAACAAAAGGAGCCATTAGACCATGGAATCTGAATGCTCTAGAAGAGGCCATGGGGTTTCATTCACGTTTCCTTGTAGTGACTGATGATTTATCTGACCTGAAATTCTCCCTGACTTTCTGTAGTCAGGCATATCAGCAGCTCATTTCATGCATGGCATTAAGGAAATAGTACATGCTGATAACATTGTCCCAATCAGCATGCTATTTACAGGGCTTTGGTAGTCTTTTCTTCATTTATTCTACTGCGTTCATTTTATAATAAAAATCAAACTTTGGACAAGGATATCTGAATAGAAAAAATATAGATTTTTTTTTACTGTAGTTCTTGATATCTGTGCATATCCCAATATTATATCTATTGCTTTTGATTAATAAGGATGCTATTTGCAAGTGCTAAACCATCTGCTGAGCAGTGCAGCTGATCTGTTCTTCTAGGCTGATAATCTATGGGCTGTTTTCAAAGTGACATTTAGGTCTAGCTGGACCATGGTATTCCTAGCTAAAACAAACCTTTAGCTTTTGAGAGTCAAGCAGTGTTAACAACCTGGCTGCAGGCTCCCTGGAATATGTGCAAGCCATCACTGAATACAGTGGTCCAGACCATACTGCTTGAGTAAGACAGTTAACATAACTGTGTCCTTCCCTCTCCAAGCCCGTATACTTGCCTGTGCCTTGGCAAACTTTAATTACCAGTAAAAGCTGAAGGGCCTAACAATTTGCTGCAGGTATAGGGCTCCAATGTTTTTAACCAGGATTTTCCTGGCAGAATTATGTGCATATGCATTTAGAGCACTCTAAATTATTGCACACATGCTGTGTATGCATATATTCCATTTACTACGCATTTTTTGTGAATGTGCCATGAACAAATGTTGTATTCCTGGATGTCACAAAGCCTAGAAAAATATCAGTTTCTCTCAGGCTTAGGTTAAAGGAGAGGAGTCTTCTGCCAGGCTCAGGTTAAGAGAGAGGAGTCTTCTCAGAAGATTTTTGTGATTGCTCAACCCAAACTGGAACCAGCACTCAAGACCTACAAAGATGGGCTAGTTTTGCTGCATCTCTGTAGCTATAAATGAGATCAAGCCTACGGTCTGTACCATGTAATAGATTCTGCCCTTATTGCTTCAAGTAATTTTGACTTTTCTTCCTAAATTTCTTAACCAAATTATATAATGGATAAGTTTTATATGGTTCTTTTAAACTTTGCAAGAGGGGAAACAAGACATTATTATTAAGACATTAAAGGGGCTTATTTTAGTCTCAAATACAGGCAGAGCTGCTGCTCTGGGAGTTGAAGAAAACAAAGTTAGTTATTTTTGATCATTAGCTCTAAAGCTCAGAAACAGTGACTTTTTCTTCTATCTCATTCCGCTAAGTTCTTCAGGAAAGATATTTCCTAAGTCAGGGTCCTGGACGTGTCCATGGAAACACAATGCAGTCTTCTAATTCTTTTCATTAGTAAGCCAGAGGTATTTTGCAGGCAGAATGCAATATTCTTACAGTTGATTGACTCTCGTATACAAGTCTGAGCACCGTTAAGGATGCTAAAACATGAAGGTGGTATAATACAAAAAGAAGGACTAAAATAGACTTAACCAGAATTTTGAGCTAGACCAAACTCTTTCTTTATATAATATTTTGGTGCACATAAACTACAACAAAAGTACTACTTTATTCTTCCTTTCTCCACCTTCCTCTTTCAAAACAATGATATCCATTCTATTAATTGTAGCCTTCCACTGTGGATGTCCACTTGATGGCAGCATTTGATCAGAGAACCATTTGCAAGTGTTTAAACTATGCATCCTCTTCCACGTTTTGCATTAGGAAGTTTGTAAGCCATCTGCAGGGATCCTTTATAGGAAAAGGGTAAAAATGGCGAATGAGAACCTGCCTGTGGTTCTTCACTTACAGGTAACTACCACTCACAACCTGGTGAGCCACAGCAAAACCAAAACCACATCTGCATGGGAAGGCTGCAGTCAGACCCCAGCAGGATTACAGGTCTCCTTTGAAATTAAATCAGTGTAGAGACCTGACCTCTACAAAGTCAAGGAGTTAATACTTCTGGAACGGTTACCAGAACAAGCATACCCAGTGTGGATCTTCTGCCACCCTATATGAACACGTGCCTGCCCACATATTCATAACTCGTGCTGGATTTTGGTGTACTACCCTGTGATATGTAAAATTTATCCTTTCATCTAACTTGTAGCTGGATTTTGATAGACCAAGTGCAGACAGTATGCACTTTATAGACAAAACTACATGAATGAAGACAGCTTAAATGTACAGTCGCTGAGTTGAAATGTAGAACAATAAAAGGAAAACAAAGAAATAAACTTCTTATCCCAGAATTAGTGTACATTTTAGCAGTTGTAGTATACTAGTACACTCCTAGCCTTCACCCTTTTACTTGGATATTTTTTGCAGCCAAAAAGGATGCACATAGACACTTTATCAGTAATCCCATACTCATTATCGTGTTCCCCAGGCCATATGGTGAAATTTTGATTTGCCTGCCTCTGTCTTACTGGCTTGCAAAGTTGCTCAAATTGAAAAGGGATAAAATAAGTATTTTTTTAAATCTGTTTTTGTTTGTGTGGTTTTTTTTTTAATTTTTTTTACTGAAGTCAAAGACAGAACTTCACCTAGTCTTCTAGAGCGGTGTGGCACATCCTACAACTGGGTGGGAGATGTACATCTAAAACATTTCCAGCAAGGAATGGTTAACGTTTCCACCGGCCAAATAAGCGTGGAGTTCTTTGGAGTTGTTCCACTCTACCTTCCAGGGTTTAAATTACTGGAAATATTTCAAGAGTCCTGCATTTTATCATGGGGCAAGTGTAAGCTTTTAAGGGATTCAAGCCTCAGCTCTCACCTGTGCCTGGTTTTCTTCCTAAATAATGGGACTTGGAGGACTGAGGAGATATGACTGAGAGCAGATGGCCAGGAGCCTGGATTGCTGGGAGATATAAAAGGCAGCCTGTTCTCAGGGAATGTTGGAGCCATCCCTGTAGTTTTGAGCCTGAGAAAGAATTAGTGATGGCTCCTTGCTGGGGAGAACAAGGATTGCCTGGTAGCCTGAGATGAAAGTGTAAGGAATTGAGCATGGGCTTACTTGATGGGGGAGCGCTATAAGGGGACCAAGTTTGATGTGGAGACCTGGCTGGGGGAGTTTTTCTTTAAAACACTGCAGAGCAGTTATACTGCTAACAAATAAGCTCATCATGTACCATCACTTTGGTATATGGATGTGAAGCTGAAGAGGGCACCTAGAAGGGAGAAGTCGCAGTTTGACAAGATTTGTTCTCCACGTCTGTTCACAGGAACCATCTGAACAGCATTCAGCACTCACAAGTCCTGCTCCTCCACAAGAAAATGGGAATTGTCCAACACTTAATTAAACTGTCACTATTACCTAGGGGTGTCATCTTCCTTTTGAGTATCAATGGCACTATCATTTGTCCTTTGACATATGGTTCATTACTACCCAGATTCTGCATTGATTTAGGCTAGAAGTTTTCTTTTTTTCTGTCCTGCAGTGATGATATTCAGAAAATAAAGTACTGATCAATGAAAAAGGATGGGAAAAATCAGGATAGTCCCCAGCCTCAGCCTTTATTTTCCAGAGAAGCCAACAAAAAAAAGCATAGAGAAGATTAACAACTCTGTTGGTCAAGATTCTCAAAATTTAGATGTTTATAATTCAATAGCTCCCTCTAGTTTATAAGTAGGTAGATCCAGGATCATCCTGTTTACTGATACCATTTGCAGCAGCATGGTATTGGGAGTAAAGTAATTTGTTTGACACTACAGATTAGTGTCTCAAATGCATCTATTTGAGACCAACTACATGCCAAGATATAGTAAGCATAAATAAAAGCAATCAAGTGAACCCACAGAGCACTGAGGAATGGAAGAACATGTCCAAATCAGCCAGGCCACAATCCAATAACAGTAGGTTTTTTTTGCAGGTAAAAAGCGAAAAGAGAAAGGAGAAATAGCCTAGTTTAAAGAAACAAAAGCATGGTGGGTCTAAGCATTTCCTTTGAGTACGTGAAGTAACACACTGTGGTAGGATGGCCTCCACAGAGCCCCAAGACAGAGGAGGAATGAAGGCCACCCAGTTAATCTGGAAACAATGAAACGTAAAGGCCTTGTCAGTCTAGCAGGTGCAACTAATTTGAAGCAAGGGAGGAAATCTAAGTAAGGGGCACAGCTAGGCGAAGGAAGGAATTGGGGCTTTTTCTTTCCTTTTACTCTCCCTGCATGTGTTGCTCAGGCTTGCGATACTCTATTCTATTGCTTGCAGGCAGCGGGGTATGTGCAACTACTACAGGATGACTGGAAATTGGCCATTCTGTTATGGGTGAGTGCCTACAGTGAACCTCACAGTGTAAAGAGGGGAAGGAAGTGAGGAGACTGAAATGGGGTTGATAGTAGCCTGTGTTCAGCACAGAAGAAACTAAATGCTTGGGGTGATGGTGGACTGTTTGTAGCCTGACGATGACTGCAGCTGGGCAAAAAAGGAACTGCTGTTCCTTTGAGTAGAATCATGATGTAATTTTTTTTAAAAAAATAATTGTAACATGAGAGGATTCATTGCTGTTCATCTTCCCCTCCAGTCTTTGAGAACTTGAATTAGAAGAGGACAAACTGTTATTTAAGCCTGTGGTACAAATATTGGAGCATTAAACTATCAGCCTAAATAGGTCTTCAGATGGAGTCGTAATAAACACTTACATATGTTTTGTCTCTTGTGGGCAGTGCTGAGTTTGCAACTGAGCTAGTTCCCACTGAAAATGTTCCAGCTAAGGTTGCCCACAAAGCTCTGCCCAACCAATGTTCATGTTTCTCGTACAAAACCACATTTGCCGTAAGGCTGCAGTATATCCAACTGACTATGTATAAGACTTGACTCCTCTTGCCTATCTCTAAATTGTATCTAGCTGTAAATAGGCAGCTTGAAACATGGGTAATTTGTGCTTGAATGTTTGCAAGGTGCTTTAGTGGACCACAGCTGTGGTAGCGTGTAATGCTGTGACTAGATGGTGCACTTGGCACGTGGTGTATAGAAAGTCCAAATAGAGTGGTGACGGCTGTTCCTTACACAGGTAGTGGTTCAGGCCTGGGTAGTGATTATGTGCATCTCTGGCTTCATCTTTGGGGAAGGAAGATTTTAGCCATAGGATAAGTGGGGGCTCTGGGTTTTTTTTAACTACTCTGAAGTAGTTAAGAATATATATTCCATACCATAAATGTGGAAAAACAGGGCAGTATTTCTGTCCATATGTCCAGCAAGTCTTATTCACTGTTATTTGTATTGTCTGGATTGCAATTATACACTAAATACACTTAGGTAAGTACACTTAGTGTAAACTTGCCTGACAATCCTCTTTCTAGGCGCCTGTGCTGGGGCTGCAACAGCAATGCCTAATGTGAATCATCTATACTCAGGTTCCCCAGTTCTCAGTGTCTCGCTCAGGCTATTGTTGTTTTAAGTCTCGGTGAAAAAACAGCTTAGTTTCCAAGGACGAGAATAGATTAAGTAAGTCTCTTATGCTTCAACATGGCTGTCAGATTATTATTTTTCAATAGCAAGCAGAACTGTACTGTGCTGAGGTCTGCTTGTACAAACTTCATGTTCTTTTAACAGGAGTTTTATTGGAGTGCCGGGATTTCTGTGTATTAATGCAATAGTTAAAACAACAAGTGTGAGGGGAGTAAATGCCAGGTTCATCAGAAACAGCTGATCTAGATAAATATTGAGCCTTTTAAAAGCAGGAATACACCTCCTGCAGGTCAGAGATCATTTTTTTTGAACTCTCAGAGCTGCTGGATGAAATTTGTTCTCTCACAAATAACAAGTTACTGTGCCTTTAACTGTCCCTGGTTACAGGCTGCACAAATCTGCCTATCCTGCAGCAAATAAAAAGCAATTTGAGTCACTTTGAGTTTCAGTGAACTCATGATGCCTTGCATTTGCTGTGAGCTTAGAGTTGCATACGCACTTATAAGACACAGCTGGCCACAGGGATGTGTTATCCCGCCAGGCTGTGTAGGTCTCTGTGCCTGGCATGTGATGTACTTGGGCTTCTTGCACTGAATTCTTTCCAGTGGTAGAGATATGCATGTTGAGGCTATTAGATTGAAGAGCTTCACAATGTCTATTCAAAGCCTATCTGAAAGCCATGCTCATGAAAAGGGGAAGTGGGAAGAAAGTATACTTCCACTGAGATTAGATTTATTTTTTTTTTGTCTGAATAAAGATTTCAGGATAAAGTTCCTAGCCTGAAACTAGAGCTGAAATCTGAGGCATAGAGGGCCTTAGGGTTGTATTGTCATTTGACAATACATGCATGACTGCATTCTTCGCAAAGTTCAGTGAGAATATCATATGATTGCTGAGATGTAAGTTTAGCACTTCAGCAAACCAGCTAGCATCAGGTATATAGCAAACTTGTTTTGCCTTGGCATAGATGAGCTGCTGGTGCAGCTCAAAAGGTTCGGCTTGGGTAAAGCTCCTGCAATTCTTTCATTCTACCAAATGGTCGACTTTTTTTTTTTTTTTTTTTTTTCAATAAATGCACTCAGAAGAATCAGATTCTATGTGTAAGATAGCACATTGACATGAGAGAACAAAAGAGGAGCTGTGAATTACATTGTTGTTCATGCTGAAAGTGTAACAGTGAATTGATTTAAAAAAAAAAAAAAAAAAGTCTGTACCAGCTTTCTTTAAAACAGCATTTCTGAAAGGTTCTCAGTGTCTTCGGATCATATTGGATTCTCTCCAGGACAGCTAAGTCATTGAGGCTTGACAGTGGTGGAGGGGGGCTGAAGCTTTTTCTTGCGTGCAAGTATTTCAGAAGGCTATATCACCAAAATTGCTGCAGAGGCTAGATGCTAGGATGGTTTTAGGTTTTGAACTTTGCTTTCCTATGAAAAACACAGATGTAAATCTTTGATCTTATATCAAATCAAAACACACCCAGTCTAAGCATGAGATTGATTTATATAAACCCTGCATTAGTGTGTAATGGTTTTGATTCTCATTCAAAGTTCTAGTTAGAGTTTCTTTTTAATCAATGACACTGACATATTTCTGGAATAAGCACTTCTATTAAAAAATGTTACCTAACCTTTTTGGCACTCCTGTGACAGGTAAGTACTATCATTTTCCTCAAAATCAAAGAACTGACACCTTGCCAGTGTGTGAGTTCTGGCTCTAATTTCTGAAGTCAGACTACTTTACTTCTAGGTCCTCAGCCTTGGGACTTGTCTTTTCTATGGCCTTGGTTTGCGTCATGAATGATACAGCAGTTGCAAGGGAACTACATACTGTCCTCTATGGAAAAAAAAAAAAAAATCAATCTTGACCATTCCCCATCTGCTAGCTTAAAACTGCTTCTTTACTCGGTGCTTAATGATTGTTGAAAGATGTCTATCCCAGAGCAAAAATTTGAAAGGAAATCTCAGAAGTGTAATTCCTGTTTTTCCCTGTTGTGTACTAGTTTTGCATCTGTGGTCAGATGGTAAAATACACTACGCAACAACCAGTGGTATTGCTTGCAGCTGAGTAAACCCTCAGTAACCTTACTAAATCAAATGCAATAGCGTTATGTTTTCCAGCAGGGATGTAGACTCTGTTAGCATAAAATTGTCAAAGGGTAGCTGATGATACATATTTACCAGCGCAGGAGTGAGTCTGAGCTGGTAAAACATATGTGCTGAGGAGGCTGCAGAAGTAAAAGGTTTCATAGGGGCAGGGAGGTTACTTTAACTGTCATGTTATGACAGCGCGTGTTCATTACTTTTTTGGGGCATGGCCCTTTGTTCTAGTGCCTTGCTGTATGTGTTAAATCCTACGTAGAGCTGAGAATCCATACACTCAGAGTACAGTAAAAAAATAAAAAATCCACCAAGCAATGCAAGGTTGGGTGTAAACCTGCACGCTCAAGAGAGCATGGAGCAAGCATTTGGCTGGACCGAGAGCAGGGCAGCCATGTTAGCCCAGCGCTGCCCTTGAGCTTGTAAACTCATTCCCTCAGCTGGGATTTTTACGCAGGGTAGTAGCACACCCATAGAGCTGGTCAGATCCTGCTTCCAGAGCAAGCTCAGTCAGCACAAGAGGTCATCCCCCTCCACCAGGTACTGTGGATTTTCCCAGACTGAGGAATATGTCTTGGCTGACCTAGGACTCCTGAGGCACTAGGCTTTCCTGAAAATCCCATTCTAAAAACGGCTCTGTTGAGCCTAAGGGAGAATCGGTGAAGGGCAAGAAGAAAACAGATTATACCAATGTACTTTCTCATGTCCACACTTAGTTGCCCTTGTCTCTTTTTCCACAGCACAATCATTTAAAGTAAGCTAAACCAGTAGTAATTAAATCTGAAAATCTGTGAAGAAATCTGTTCACAGGTACTGGTATCATGAAAAATGCAAAGTAAGACATGTCTGTTTTGGCTGCCAGTAGACTGCCTTTACCTACGTGATAAGACTTAAATTCAGCAAGCTGGGAGGAGAGCGTAGCTCTCACTGTGTGGAAGCAGCGAATGTTGGTGAAACAGAGCACTGTCAAAGAAAAGGACTCCATAACATGATGAATGGCAGAAGGTCTGCTGGCGGGGGGGGGAAGTGGAGGTGCACTGGGATACAGTGTCTGTATGAAAATATGTCATGATGGTGAACAGTAAACAGATAAAAGTACAATGGAGATACTAACACCTGTCTGGAAGTTCACATGACCACGGCACAGTCAGAACTCAGGTCTGCACCACTCTTTAGTCCACACATTCATTTCAGCTCTTTATGAAGAGTATAGGATCAAGTCTTATGTTAGTGCTTGATTTCTTCTAGAATGGGTTTTAAAATGACACACAAAAATAAATTAATTTACTAATAAATTTTTTTAAAGATGCTAAAAACAAAGGAAGGTCAATAATGATATCCCATTCATTCAAATGAGAAGAGACATATTTGTTCTTTTTGGAGCTGGTTTTGCAAACCTTTGTGCCAGTGTTACAGAGAAGGTCATGAGTGACACCAGTTGCATTCGCCACCTGTAAAGAAAGGATGCCAGTTGGGACACCCATGAACTGAGCTGAACCGTGCCTTTGAACTCGGACTGACTTTTGGTTTTCTTTGGTCACTATATTTTTTTTTGGTGCCAAATGCAAGAGACATTGCAGAAGAAAATTAAAAACAACCTGTTTTTTCTAGATCTTCATCCTGCTCTTGTAGACCAGAGATTTGGCTGAGTATCCAAGCAGCTGGATGCTTCATAAGAGCACCTTCAGAGACTTTAAAGTCTGCTCTTTTACAAGGTGATTTCTAATGGATTGGGCACTCTTCTATAAATAAAAGCAGCATATGTGTATATATGCACACATACCAGTTATACTGAGTCTACCTGAAAACAGGTGCCACTGATCCAGAGAAAGAGATTTGTTGTGTTTTTTTTTTTTTTTTTTTACTTGCAGTAAGTCTCAGGTTGGCTCTGCTCCCGCAGAATGACTTATTTCGTCTTCTGATGAGCTGAAAATTTGTTTTTGCTAAAAGTTTGGGCTTCACTGCCTGATGTTTTTGGAGAAGGGGGCAATAGCACACTGGGAATTGTATTTAGAAACTGTACATATGCAATGAACAAAAATAATCTATGCTAATGGCAGCCGCTCTTATCAGGAGAATTTTGAAGTACACATGGCTGCTTCAGCACTCTCCATCTCTCATTCTATTTAAAGCTCCCTGGCAATATGTTCTTCCTCTGGACAGAGGGAGAGGACAGACATTATTTAGGGAAGGGGCAGTTATCTGATTTTACTGACATTTAGTGAACATCAGAATCACAACAAAGCTGGGGTGACAACTCTTTTGGCAGATACTGCAGACATGCAAACTCAGTGCCTAATACTGATGACACAGAACAGATTTTCATGTTTTTGTTGTTGAAACTACAAAAACCACTCAGAGCTGATCTCTTTTCCCTTTGGTACATACCTATGAACAAGCAGGACAAACTCAGCCAGAGCAAAAAGGGGGTCTTGTGCAAGTGTCCAGATTACAGTCCTTATTTCATGAGCATATGCGTATTAATTTTTATATAAAGAATAGTTTCCTGGTTCTCCCTCACTACTGAACAGAATATAGGGTCTATTTACTTCTGTCTTGTTCTGCAGCAAAGAGCCTGGCTTACAGGAAAACAACTTTGTCCTTTAGCTGGCCCAGGTTAGTAGAATTAGATGCAGAAGCCCCCGGAAAGGAAGATGCATGCAGATGAGCTACCTTCCCCTTTTTACACTAGTGATTTTCACTGATGACTGGTCAATGCAGTTTTCAGTCTGAACTCTCTCATTTTTCTTTGAGATTAGCTCACTGTAAGAATGCAGACACATAGTTCATTAAGGTTCCAGTTTAAAAAATCCTCTGTCTCTTGAATCTGTTTGAGAGTTTGAAGCCCCTGAACTGTTAGCAAGCTGCAAAAAATGTGTACATATAAACACACACACACACACACACACACACACACACACACACACACACATATATATATGTATGTATATATATATATATATGTGATGACCACAACAGCCACTCTGCACTTTGGCTTGTGCTCTTCCCTGTGGCCGTGTCCCTTCTCTTCCACAGCACGGGCAGACAGCACCCTTCTCTGCATGGTTGCCCAGCTGATTTCAGGAACTCAGGCCAGCCAGCAAAGGATGGATGGAGAAACAACAGGCAGGTTAAAAACTAAGCAATGCTAATGCTTTCTGAAGAGGTGCTGTGAGAACAGATGGGAGAGCTGGGGATTGAATAACTCTGATTTGGATTCCCTGAAGCAAGGATTTGATTTATAGCTGATGACCAGAAGCCCCAAAGATAAGGCTAAGGAATATTCCAGAGAGAGCCAGGAATCCTTCAGCTTGTTCAGTCACACTGTTTCTCACAATAAGAAATTCTAGGTGTAACTTCTGAAGGCTGAGCTCTTGCAAAACTGCAAATCTTCTGTCATAAACTTAGACTAGAAATGTACTTGGTAATGTGGAGCTATTTGTGCCATCTGGCAGCTGTCAGCTTTCTCTATTCACTTCCCCCCTACTAATGCAAAACACAGAAACTGGACCTTTTACATCTTGCTACGTGAAAAAGGTTGGTGTCTAGAGGCTTTTTAAGGCCAAACCGTTGCACTGTTCTGGTGCCTGCTATCTGGGCGTCCATTGCAAACATTAATAACAACTTACCCTGCTCAGCAACAATCATATATTCCTCTTTCTTCTAATATTCCTTTATGGCAGTGCCTCTTCCAAGAACATTGCATATGTCCTCTTAAATACCTGAAATTCACCTCGTGCGCTTCTTCAAAAGGATTTAAAAAACAGCTGGTGTTTATCTTATAGCTATCTCCATTTTTAGCTACAGTTTATTGACCTCCATCATTTTTATCAAAGATAACATTCCTTTTTTTTCTTTTTGCTAGAACATTTACAGCTATTCTCAAATCTTTTTTAGTCAGCACTGACACTTTCCTGTAAGCCACCTGTGACATGAAGTGATTAATCTGCTTGTTCTCCATTTGTGTTATGTCCTGCAAAGAAGAGAGGTGCCGGCTTAGGCAGCATCTTCAGGGGGTTGAGGAGAGGTTGTACCTTGCCCAGAGAATAGCCCAGCGGGAGCAGCTCGAGGATAGCAGGGTAAGGCAGGCAGCAGGCAGGGATAGTCACTGCAAGTACCTGGGAAACTGCCCTGCAAACAGACGTAGAGACTGCTGCAAAAGCGGTGAGCAGACAGTGGCCAGACCTTCATGATGAGGGAAAGAAACACTCACTAGATATTCTGAGTTGGCTGAAGCCACGACTGGGAACAAGGATATTCCCAGAAGAAGACGATGAGCAAAGGCAGGTTTATAAATGCCTTTTTTTTTTCTACTCTGTTGTGTAGTAACTAGATTTCTGTATGTCTAAAAGTGGGGCATTAAAAATCTGACTTTTTCAGGTTAAAAGTCTTTTTTTTGTTTTTGGTCATTGTGAGATTCATACTGTGAGGAAAAAGTCTAGATGTACCTGACTTAGAGCACTGGCAGTTGTGGCCATGGTCTTGCTTTGCAATGCAAGGACAAGAAGCAAAGAAGCGATTTCTCTGATGGCACTGACTATTGTAGGCTGGACGTCAGCTTCACAGAACCTGCCAGCATTTCTGTATGGCGATAAAAAATGAAGTGTGAGGAGCTTCGCAGAACAACATGCCCTGAACTGACATTTCATTGCTGGGATCATCTCTGCTTATCAAAAGAGCCCTGATTCTGCTCCATGGAGACAGCTGTAAAGTCAAAGGCTTCTGATGTTCGTAACACAAGTCTAAATCTCATGTTATTTCACAAATAGAGAATGGCCTTGCAGGTCTTTTCCATGAGGTACTCTGCTACCTGCAGGGCCCAAATCAATACAAACTCAGCTTACTCTAATATCTAACAGAAAAAGAGGGATCTCACTATAATTCTTCTCTGCAGCTACACGTCAGATGAAAATAGTGTACGGCAAACAGTAGCAAATAAATCCTTGCTTCTCTTCAGCAGAAAAGGTAAGGCAGCGTGCAAACCTTACTTTACGAGTTTTGTACTTTAAGATTGGAACTAGTGTTCGTGGAGCACTCCAGAGATTTTCTGCATCAGGATGTCACAGTGCTGTGAGCACGCATCATAGGGAATTGGTTGCCAATCCCCACAACAGTGCCAGCTTCAGAAGTGAAAGATGTTGGTGGGGGTGCTGCTAACCACACATCTTACGTTCCAGAAAAATAACATATTACCTGGGCGAGGTCCATCTGCTGAAGCTGTAAAAATTCTGAGCTCTCAAAGGCCATAACAAACCTCACTGTGGAAACTTGATTCTCCACCATTCGAAGAAATTTTCCCCTTTCCACATCTTGCCAAATGTCTACAAGGTTCTTGCTTTACATATTTCTCTGGGTTCTGTCTTGGTTCCATTTTACTGTTTTCCTTTTCCTCTAAGATACCAGGTCACCTCTGTTCATAGCATTTCCCATTTTTCCACTGTTACCTGCTTTCCAAGTAGCTGTTCTCTAAATATTGCCACTTGGTTGTCACATAATATTACCTGTACCACTCAACAAATAGCAGGGTCCCGTTGCTACATACTGTGTGGAAACAGAGCAGGAGGGAAATCACTGTCCCAAAAAGCATATAAACAAACCATGAGACAGTGATGGATAAGAAAATGGGAAGATCTCTACAGGGTGGATCAGATTGGGTTAACAGACAGTCATCACTCAGAAAACATGTCAGTACTGGAAAATGAGAGCTGCTATCTTACACCAGGAGCCTGCTGCCATAACCCCAGCCTTATCCACTAACGAGGCGTGATAGGTTTGTAAGCATCCCCAGGGCTGGCTGCACGCAGCACTGTTTGACCCAGCACTGTGAACATGCCAGCACTGATCTCAGGACTCTTCCACAACAGGCATCTATCTATCAGAGGTCTTGGCCTCTTACAAACTTTCTGTGATTGTTTCCTCAAAAGCAGAACTAAAAGAATTCAGCTTGATTGATAGAAACTATTTTATTCTGTTTCATATGTTTGCGGCTCCTGCCTCCCAAGAATCTGTTCAGCTTGCTAAAAAATGAAATTGCTGCAGATGGATATTTCTTTCAATTACTGTAAAAACATATAACAAAGCCTCTGGCGTGCCAAGAACCAGGCATCAAAGTTCAAGAGCTTACATATTCTATTAAGTGGTTTAATATTGTAGAGAAGAACAGAAAAAATATAGTGTTTTGTGCCCCATGGCCTTCTTTAGGAGACCTTAGGGAGCTGAAAGGTTGCAGTTTTCCTGGTCTCCTTATTCTAATATTAAAACACTTAATAGAATATGTAAGCACTTGAGCTTTGATGCCTGATTCTTGGCATAGCAAGTACAATTCATACTGTTTTGATGATTTGGGGTGGTCTATAGGAGATTATTTTCCCCTCCTGTTGAGAAACCACAAGAAACGCAGACTTGGCGCACAGTGTTCTGCTTTTTGTCGTGGGGCAGAGCTACTTGTTACTTCAAAAAACCTTTCATTCTAAGAAAAGGTTGCAGCAAAAGTGAGTGGGTGGGATCAGAGCCTTGACTCTGTTAAAGAGACTTTCTATCATGTGGTCCAACTTTGGGTTTTAGTCTGAGCCATATGTAGCACCAGCAATTTGAAAAGAGTTGAGCATTGTCATAGACCTGAGGCGTCCTGGGATTTGGTGCAAAAAGGGCACCTTGTATGTTAGCTTGAGCTGACCAAGAAGCCATTTAGTCATGTTCCCATCTACTGACATACTCCTGTGCTAGCTGTGCATGCTCTAGAACCAGAGCAGAGAAGAGATACCCAGGAAACAACATTCTTGGGTTTTTTTTTCCCCCTCCTGGGGTCAGATGTATCCAAATAGGGACCGAGCAAAAGTAGGAAATCCAGCTCCATGGGAAATAGCCCCAATCATTATCTGAAAACCTGAAATTAAAAAAGTGCTTAAGTTGGAAATGATCATTTTTTATTTTCTTTAGACTCTTGCTCATTTAAATTCACTCAAACACCAAATTGTGTTTTATGAGAGATTTTATTGGCTTGAAGGCTTGGAACCCAGTGCCCAGATTCTTCAGGACTGATCATCAGTCATGCATCGGTCATGTAACTTCAATATCATGCCACAAGGCTCAGAAGTAAATTAGTATATTGCCAGAGGAAAAAATCCTCTAACTTCGAATGAAAAACATAGAATAGAAATTCGGACAGTAGGTCCCAGCTGCACTTCAGGAAGAGGAAATGATGCTGTAGCAAAGTACTTGATTCATATGTCAGAAGGGGAAAACAGGGCTACAACCTTTATGGGGCAATAGCCAAGAGGGAAATGAAATCTAATATTTTTTTTGAAATTAAATATTACAGACTAGTTTGAAAGGAGATGCGAGAGGAGAAGAAAATAGTTCAGTTTGGCTAAATAAAATATTTTATCATCATTATTTTGAGGCAACATCAACGATTTTTGCAGAATCATCCGTCCAGCAGAAATTTCAGGTTATCTTGACAGAAAATTATTGCCTACTTCTTGTCCAAACGTAAGCACAAGAGACTCACTCTGAGAATGTTTGGTAATGATTTCAATATTGTGCCTTTGGTCCATCTCTCCCTTTAAGGTTGAATTCTTCTCTCACTCTTGTTGCTTTTATATCAGTACAGCAGTGCACTCTGCTTGGACACCTAACAAAGACACAGGCAGTCTGTGGCCTGAAAATATGCCAGTCTCTTCTAATTTTAATAGAAGGAATAGCAAGCATTTCCTAGGTCCTGTTCTCCCCCTCCATCAGCTCAGTACTGGCTTAAATGAGTCTCTCCTCAAATGCATTGTGATTGGTATAATGAAATACTCTAGCTGTGTACTAGATGTGGAAGCATGTTCCTAAGCCTTGTTTCTAATTTTAGAATCAGTATTGTGGCGGATTTCTATTCCTTGTTCATTTAAAATCTGATTTAATAGAAGTAGAAGAGGCTGTTGAAGCAGGTCATCAGAAAGTTCAGCCTAGCTTTGATAAACTTGTGTTCCCTTCATTAACATGTCTGAATTGATTGTTTGCTAAGTTTCTTTCCTTCCTCCTTCCAAGTGCAGTTTTAGGCCAGTTCTTAGCTTGAGTGTGTATTGATTTGGAAGGGTTCTTAACTACACTGTTGATTATATCCAACAACAATAACCATTTAGAATCTCACACACCATCTGTAGAGCACTTTAAAAACTTGCAGCCAAATTCTTGTCTATGCCAGAAAATTTGTGTTAAAAGGAGCAAATATTTTTCTGCATCATTTCTGTTTCCCCCTAAAGTCCACAAGAACTCCCTGGGCCTCACGCAGAGGTGAGACCTGCAGAAGTAGAGCATATGTCCCCAGAACAGGAAACCTTTCATTCTCTTTCACAACCCAACAGGTAGAAGTTGGTTCATGCTTGCAGCTGACTAAGTTAGTAAGATGCTGAATCCATGTGAATATATCCTGTCCCCTCAGAAGGGCTTATTTGTCCAAGCTTAAGTGCACTCCCATGGTTACACGCTTCAGAAACTGGCTCACATGCACATGGCAGAGTAGATGCCTGGTGACTTGAACTTTGGGAAGACAGGGCTATCTCAGAGAATAGTAAGTGGCACAATCATGTCTAGTAAGTACCTTCATGGAGGGTTTGGTAGCAGACAAAACTCTAACCTGACAGAAAAAGGCATCACTCAGTTCAGGAGTTGGAAGAAGCAGCCAGTTGAACACATGTGAATCTGTTTTCTTTTTTGTAAATGAAGCAAGTAATCTCTGAAGCCATGTTCCTAGTGTTGCAGTGGATTGTTTCTCCCTTTAATTCTTCAAACAATGGTTAGATATCTTCTTAAAGGGAGACTATGAATTGTTGATTTTTTGTTTTATAGTAAGACACAAAGAAAGGAGTTCTGCACAAGAACAAATTTGGCTTTTCAGCAACCTAGCTAGCACATAATTGATACATACAACACAGAAAGGATGCTGGATGATAATGGCCTGTATTAATGTAAGGTAGGAACATGAAATAATAAAAACTATTACACTAGTAGTACCTTATTCTTCAATTAAAATTTTATAAAATGGATAACGTGGATTCCTCAAACAACAAAAATCCCTTAGAATGCTCTTTCTCTTTGATCTTTCAAGATAACTTCAAGTTAAAGTTTGACAGTGCTGAGTATGATGATACTGCAATAGAAGAATAATGGAAATGAGGTAGTAAACATCAAAAAAGATATTCAGTGTATACGGTGGAGTACATTGTTGTTTAACATCCTTTCAAAGTATGTATTAAAAAATTAGAAAGTTCTGTGCTTTTGAGTGCTGGGGCTGGTTATGACTTTCTGGAAGTCGTATAGCTGTGTACCTTAGCTTATTATAATTACTGCTTCAGTATATTAATGAGCGAGCATAAATGTTTTAGATCATAACAAAGTAACTTTTATGTTTGCTTTACCTGCTTCTTAGCCACACTGTACTAATTCCTTTTAATGAAGCTTTGAAATTCCAGATTATAGGACTTTCATGGAGAAGCCCTCAAAGCACTTTACAAATTCCATTCACAAAACCCTGTGGATAAAGATTATCCTCATTGTAAAATATCAGTAAATTAAGGAACAGGGTTTCAATAATCTGCTTAAGCTAACTGTAGAGAACAATCCTAGGTTCTTAATTTTAGTTCTTGCTCTAATGATTTTCTTTCATATCCTCATTTATTTTTCCTAAAGGAATGCTTTAAATGGAAAGTGTTGTTAATTCATAAAATCTATAGACGTAGGTTTGAATTAAAAACAACATTCGGCAAGGCAGTGTATGCACTATAGTGTGAAAATGTAACAAGTCTCCAGAATCTCTTTCTGACATGCAGGGACATATCTTAAGTAAACCACCCCAATCTTTTTTGAAGAGTTCTTGTCTGAATAACCAGTTGTACTTGTCCTTAGCACTGAGTTCAACAGTGCCACATCTGTGCAGATATTCCAGATGTGATATCATCAGTGTGGTACTGAGAGGGCTGGTCCCTTCCCCAGTCTGCAGCAGGGTGCCCCTTCAGGGGGTGCAATGCTAATTGCTTTCCTTGTCTATGATGGAAGTAAGGATACACTGTTGGACTCCAGTGAGTGATTAAGGGTTCCCCTCCAGCCTAACAATATTATTTGGTGATATATAAGGCCCTGTCCTTTCTTCTGTTCTTCACTTGCTCTCCAGGTATAGATCTTGTGCTTTTCACCTGCCAACTGTTACTAATTTTTCTTCGTCACCTTCTGCAATGATTTGGACCCCTATTTCTCTTTTGAGACAGTTAGTCTTAAATATGATTTTGTGCCATTCACTAGCATGTCTCCCAATCTTTTCCGTATCCGAGGAGAGAGACTCAAGAAGATTAATACCTGGCAATCTTTTACTAGTCTTAAAAGGGGATTGGGGGATGGAATGTCACCTCATATTCTCACAATGGATCTCAGCCCACTAGGTCTTTTAACTCGCCAAAGCTCATTCACTATACAGAGAACCTTACGTATAGTGCCAGAGCAAAACCTTATGACATAGTATGTGATTGGATGAGACATAATACGTTGATCATAATATATTCAGAAGTGATGCAACAGCCATAGTCTGTATTATTTTCTGAGATAGCATAGTTATACTAAACATAACGGTGGAATTGTGGCCATTGTAGCAGTGCTCTAGAGTACTGTAACTTTAAGGTGTCCTTAAATAACTTGCAAAACCAGCCTAGAAAGAATAAAGATCAGATAGGGAAAAAATTTCTATTATGTAAGACATCAGTATCCTTTTAGTCTAGCCTTTTTTGTGGCTGCAGCTGAAACAAAAGAATACATATTTCCAGAGAAAGGAAGTAAAAGAGCAGATTGTAATGTAGAAATCCAGCAAGACTAAATGCTTTTTAATAGCTGAAGAGTTGTGCATAGCTCTTTGTAGCTAATACCTCAGGTCTAGGAACCAATTACAGGAACCTTATGAAAAAAAGAAAATAGAGTTATTATTCTATTGTAAACTGACTGGAATCTCGTTTGTATAGGTAAATATTGTGTTTCTTTTAATGATACAGTTTTGTTGAGTATTTCAAAACTTTACTGAAACTCCTGAGAGCCTGATCCTATTATCGTTGTCGCTGTTGTTATTATCGCTATGGAATAACAAAATGTTCCAAATTCCTATGGGGACATGGAGAAAATTTAGTGATAGCTTCCAAGACATCCTCCATGAGATGGATTCTGTCACCTACACTTCAGTGAGGTACTTCAGTCTCCAAATATTCCCTCTAAAATCAATGGAAGATTCATATAAGCTGACTCCGATTTAACAAAACACAGAAAAGTAGTTTAAACTAGCTACTCTCACCCGTTCCCCAGAGTAAGGCATATTACAGCACTGGAGTAAATGATAATGCTAACTCTGGGCTCCTAACAAACTGCTTCTATTTGGTAACTTTCTGTTTTCTTTCTATTTTGGGGGGGGGGGGGCGGGGAGCTGTTAGGAATATATTTTGTGCTGTGATTTGCAAGAGCAGGAAATGGCCTGTTGATCCTTAGGAGATAAGGAACAATGTTCACTTCTTTCTCTATGCTGACTCAATAACTTGTTACAGTCAGTCTCCTTGACCTCGTATAAGCATGTGCAAGGCTGTCCTGAGCAAAGATAAGTTCACTCTGATGTCATGAACAGCATACCGGAGATTTAATGGTATAATCAAAACATGGATTTTTGTTGGTAGTTTTGTTGCACACGGCAAAAGGATACCATTAGTATTTAGATGATCCTAAAGATCGGGACTGCATCTCCTGTCTAGCAGGAGATGAAGAAATGGTTTGGCAGAAAGCAAATAAAGGAAAGAAATTTTTTCTTACATTAGAGAAATAACTGAGGTTTGGCAAGCAGCTGAATATAGAGACCCCTCCCCCCACCCCAAGCTACACTAAACTTTTATTTTATAATTCCTCCACCCTCTAAGATGAACTGCTTGAAAGTCCAATTAGTCCCTTAATAATCATGACTGTTATCTAATGATGAATAAACCATCTGTAGAAAATATTGCAATCACAGACACAGCTGTTACCATATGCTGAAACTTTCTTACATGACCTTGGTTGCTACAGTACCTACCAGCTGAAATAAGACATGGAAATTTTGCCAGCTTCAATTAGACTAGCAAGCTGTTCCTTTCCCAAGGCTGTTCAGCCACTTCAGACATTAATATAAAGCACAAACCAAGGAGTTATTACTAATTTTGACTGCCTATTCCTAAACTGAAGAGGTGAAACTCTGGAAAGAATATCAGTTCATCATTATTAATGCAGCTAAAAATGGAAAACACAAGTATTTGATTTCAAAGGATCCCCAGTTATCTGTTCCTTCTGGAAATGGAATCGTAAGCCATAGGAAGGCTTTCTTAAGCCGTTCTGCAGGAAGCAGAAAGGCCCTAAAATTAGCTTCGTAACACACTTGGGTTTGTTTAAAACAAAGGCACGAGGGGGGATTTTTGGCAAAGAAGTCCAACTTGCTTTTCTTTATTCAACAGGTAGGAAGTATGTGACCTTGTGTGAGGTTTACTGTTTGTCTACCATGAAGTCTATTTCTAGCAACCCAAGACATTTTAATAAAAGTAATCCTCTAAAACCTTTCCAAATCTGAACTTTCAAATATGCATTTGTAGTAAGGAGGTACCAGCTTAATTATGTATGTCTTTGTCAAGTAATAAATATTTTAATCTTTTGGAGTTTTTATATTAGCTTTTCTAATCCATTTAACCCTTTCTATATTACACCAATATCAAAATGCTGAATTTTGATATGAATCTTAAACCAACTTAGTGTTCAGGACAAATATCTGTTCTTTTATAACAAGACTAATGAAACAGTGCAATTTCTTAGCCCAGGAAAACTGTTTTGTCCTTTAATTGCTGAAATTATCCATTCAGTTTAATATAATACAATAAAGGAATAGAAGAGACGCAGAGAGAATGAAGAGTGTGGGTTGAATTACAGTGCCTGCAAGGATTCCCAGACCTATTTTGTTTCCTAGATTACTCACAAGCAGTATATTATGAGATACCAGTGTTCAAAACTCAGTTTCTGAGGTAATTTTTGTAGGATGATTTGTCGCATGACCTTTTTCTACTTCCAGAAAGCTGAGACAAATTCTGTGAGTGAGTTCTTTGGTTAAGGTGATGATTCTTCTGACTTCAGCATTTATTTTCCATGGACCTTCTCTAATATTTATTCAAAAACTAAAGTTTCTGCAAAAACTTCAATTGCTGAAATTACTTCTTACAATAGGAACACTAGAATTGTTTATTAGATTCCTGGTTATGTTTTACAGCTTTTCATTCCTTTTCCCATCTGCTAGAAAATATTACCTGAAGTTACCTACAAACATTTTATACAACTTCAAATGGTAGAAGAGATGATCTACATTGAGACATGGCCCAGTTCCTCATTAGGGAAGGAAGGGAAAAATAGTAGACAGTCGTAGAAATTGCCTCATTTCTACCTCCACCACTCTCTCCTTTATCATTCAGTACATTTGTAATTCTCTTCTTTTCTTCACCTACCCAGTAACCTCCCATACTCTATTTTAGTACCCCTTTAAAACATGTTAGAAGTGTCACACTAAAGAAGAGCAAAATATCTGTGCGGTTCCCAGATTAACAGCTCGTTCACACAATGTGGCATCTGGCCTACGCTTGCCATGCCTGTACTCCCTGGGCGCACCCAGAGCACTGGAGAAGTCTGACCTACATAAGGGTGTTAGGACTGCTTTTCCCTTGTTTTGTGTCCTGCTCAACAAAATAGTCTCACGCAATAAACAATTAACAGAGTGCTGCTAATCACGCTTGATAGTAAGGAAAACCCTGATTTAGTGAGGACAATGGGAGTATTGCTAGTGCCTTTGCAAAAGCCAAGACTTTCTTCACACAATTACACTGGAATTATGCTGGCTTATGCTTTAGAATGCTTGCACTTATCATCGGTTCATATGGTTAAAAAGCTCAACGTATGAATAGGGTTATTTACAGCACAGTTAAAAGTGTCAATGTGCTTGTACATACCCCCTTGTATAACCAAGTGTACTGAAGTTAGAATATTAAGTAAGCCATATGTTAACTTTGCAGTCATAAGAATTGGTAGTAATCTCTGCAGTTACTTCGTGATTGCAGTTCTAGTACTTAGTATCCTTACTGCAAAGTCCGTTTATCCTATTTCTCTCAGGCTTTTGTAGAAATCAGTCCATGTCTTCCTCAACAGAACCAATAAATTTCTAAATAAATAAGCAGCTAATACAGCCTAAAGTGACTTTTAATTAGAGGAAAAAATGGTTTTGTTGAACTGTTGTGTTTGCTCTAATGCTTTCAGGGAGGCACAGTGAAGACAGAAGCCCCAAACTAGGAGGTTGGTTTTTGACAGCAGTTATGACAAAGCTGTCTGGACTACACAAACTAGCTGGCTGGGATCTGAGATTAATAAGTCCTTCCTTTCCAGTCTTATGTTTTTAATTGGGATTAGCAAATGTATGTGTACAGTTGACAGCAAACCTTTTTCCAATGGTTTTACGTGTGTATACCTTATTAAATTCCTTTTCCCATTCTCACTGGGGAGGAAATATACGGGATTGATTTATTTCTAAATAACACAGGTATAATTTAAGGAGCTGGAACCCCTGCCATGCCTAAATGTCACTTATTTCAATGCGTAGATTAGTAACCCTTCAAAGAGCACGTATTTTTTCAGGAACCATATGTATTTTAGGTTGATAGGTGATATATGTTCTTTCTGTCCTGCTTATGAGAGCACAGTGTGCTCATCTCTAGCATCTGTAGGAAAAGTAGTGCATTTGAAACTAGATCCAAGGTCTTGCTGAGTAAGGAGCCCAATAGAAAGTAGAGATGGGAGTTATACAACTGCTTTTTTGTTTATTTCTTTAAAACTTTTTCTTTGTCTTTCCTAATAGTGTGTTTCCATCGTGATGGCACCCAATTGTTTACTGCCTGAACCTGGCATCCACACTGCTGCCTCAGCAATCTTGCCTATTTGGTTGCTTCACAAATTTATTTCTATCTGGGTGAAAAACTGTTTCTAAGGTATTTTCAGGATCTATCTTTTCTTTCTGCATATTCTCTCCAGTTCAACCATCTGTGCAAATTATCAATGCTGAAATGCTTATTAGAGTCTTTTTTTCTCCTAGATTAACACTTCTCCCATACAGTGAAGTCTGTCTTATAAATTGTGGATCAAATGTTCAGACCACCTAAAGTGGCTTGCACGCAAGTCTACAAAGAGACTTAGGCATGGTGATATTGCGGTTTGCCTCACTTCACTTCTGGTGCTCTGAAGCACCCAAATGGTGAATGGGAGAGGTGCGGTGCTAGTGTGCTATCTGGTAGAAAGCATAAAACAGGCAGTTCGGAAAAGGTAAAGCTGCCAATTCTCCAGCCATATCAAAAAATCTGCCTGTCTCATGGACTTCAGCCTCTAACTGCAAGCATAAGACAACAAGTTATGTAAGTTATGAGACATGAAACTCCAATTCACAAATCTATTTCTTAGGAAGACAGGACTGAAAAGGAGCACCTGGTATATGAATATGTAACTCCTGGGTACAGTCCATTGTAACTGCAGGCAGCCCTGCAATGTATGTAAAAGCCTGAAGAGGGTAAGAACAACGTTCCCTTAACTTCCAGGACTAAGGTGCCTAACTCATTATTTTGGGTACAGAACACTAAAGCATTCTTCCTTTCAAAATACAGACTAAAGTGATGATGGTGCCCAACTTGCTCTTTACTATATTGGTGGTTAGGGCACCTAGCCAAGATGAGACCACTGGCATCAGAGCTTACTGAGGAGTGGAATTAGCACTCACAGATCCCTGGAGGGGGCTAGAACATGTAAAGTCTGTCACAGACATGCTCTGGAAAAGAGGCTTGGGGGCTCAGGATCATATAACTGGGAGCAGGCCAAATACCATTACTCCTCAGTAGAAGAGCCCATACTGTGGTTTCTTCATTCAAGACTGGGGCATCTGTTCAGACATGAAACACTTTGACCATCAGATTCATTTACTTTCTAAAACCATCTAGTCAAACAAACTTTTAACCATTGAAATTATCAAAATTAAAGTTCAAGAAAAGTGTGAGCAAATCTCAAGGTGCCTTGTGATGCCTGATGCTTGAAATAGACCTGAATCTTTCCTCCCTTCCTCTCCCTCTGGCAATATTCTGGAGACAGCAGGAAGGACTGGATGGGTTTAGAATAACATTGTAGGAGAGGTAGTACAGGCAAATCGTATTCAGAAGCAGCTTCATATTTGCCTGTGAATTTAGAATGCCATCTCAAACAATTTGCTGGGAGTCAGTGTAGTCACTGTGAGACGATGGGAAAGATCCATCTCACTTTTGATAGAAAAATCTCTTCTCTGGACTCATTTTTCATCTATAAACCTGATGCCTAAGATAGTCTTATCTACTTCGTAAAAATGTACATCCTTAGCTCCAAGCATTGTAATTCTTGTTGGCAGCCTGATTCTACAGACCCGCTCTGTAGGTCAGTGTTTCTTAATTTCATTTAATTGTAGAACCGTGCTGATGCTTTTAGAAAGAAAAATCCACAGACCACCTCTACAGTGTCCCCACAATTGTCTTCATTTATAAGCCACCAAAAATTAGGCTAAAGTTTGAATATTCATTTATTACCATATGAAAGGAAAGTCTGTTTGCTTGAAAGTTTTTGGAGTATGTGTGGTTTCTTTCTAATTTCATAGACCACACTCCAGCGTATTAAGGACTAACTGTGAGGCATGGAGCATATTCTGAGAAACATAACCCAAAGAACTACTACAGATATTGTATTGGGTGCAGATTGTGTGATACATTAGTTCTCAAATGGCTGTCTAATGTATTCATGCGTTGCAAATGTCCATGCTAGACTTGATCATTTTACTGCTCTCCCTGATGCATCTGCTAAAAAGTAAGCAGAGAGCTGCCTTTGCCAGATAAGAAGCCTGATGTTGTTACATACATGAAATTTGGCCATTAGCAGTCTTGTAGCTCAACAGACAGTAACAGTCAACACTGGGCAAACCCCAAAGTTTGGCAAGGCTGCCACTGCCAGCTTGGGGGACAGAGGGAAAGAATCCACTTCTGAATCCACTGACCTCTAACATTTAAAGTCAGATGACAATATACCAATAAAAGCATTTAACACATGAGGAACCTCTTGTATCGAGCCTGGCAGAGCTCTTGCATTGGCATAATAATTCCTCCTTAAGGAGCTAGGGTTCAAATACTACCATTGTGGAAGACAATACCTGCTGAGATCTTCTGTGTCACTCTTCTGTGACTGGTTTTCTTTTACACAGCTCATTCAGGAACATATTAGTGATTATCTGTTAAATTACCTTCCCTTGCTTAGGAAATAGATATCTGGAATCACGTCATCCTCAGCTTTGCTGTTTCAGTCTTGTCAAAGAATCTGAATCCATTTCATTTTCTAGAAATACCAGTAATGCTCTAAATGTACATATGATTAAAACCTATTTAAAATCCCTGGAACAGCTGTTTTAGAACACATTTCCTTGACAATAATTTTCAGCCTGAAAAGCAGGAATAATTAGCTTTGAAATGACCTACATAGACTGTTCAAAGTGCCTGATTGCTATCAGCCATCCAAGCAAAAAGCTAAGCAAACTACACTAGGTCAATCTCATACAGGAGGCTTGGAAAAAGAGAGTACATTATTTACAAGAAAAAAAAAGCATGTTAGAGACATAAAACAACCTATTGGCATCATCTGGAAACTCATTTGAATTTATACTCAAGGAAAAAGTATTAGAATTTGAGGGCCAAAGTAACAGCAGAAAATAAGATTACTGTTATAATTATGAAAAACAGTAACTGTTGACAGTCTCTGATGATGGTTTTACTGCTGCCTGTCTGTCAAAAAAAGTAAACACTGCTGTATTTTTAGGCTGTCTCTCCTTCTGGTCATGCAGCACCTCTCGCTCGTTCTCTGGCATTCTCCATGCAGTTTGTATCTCTGTAATTATTCTGAGATGGAGTATATTTTGGTATATTTTTATGCTATGTTGTGCACTATGTAGACACTTACTGTCTGAGGCTCCACCGTGATATTAGTAAGTGCAGTACAGCACACTGCAGGGCATTCTTTGGCTGCCTGTTTGCCTCTTCCCACCTCAACCACATCTGTGCTCTCTCCTCTACCAAGTCTCAGGGACTCTATTCACTCAGTCTCTCTTAGTGTCAAGGCAGCATTTGAATAAACTATCAGAAATAAACTACCTCTAATACTAATTCAAAATAAAGACAATTTTCTGTCCCTGCTCCATCTTGCCATGTACTAAGGTCCTTGAGTAATGATGTTATCCTGCTGAAGAGTTTTCAAATTCCTCATTAACATTTTGTTTCATCTTCATTGTGCCATACCTAATGTTGGTCTATGTAGGACTTTGGGAATGGGTTAAATTTTGCTTTGGTTTTGCTGAGTAAGAATAAAACAAATGCCTTGCACATTCAGATTCATAGTGAATCCTGCACACCATCTGCCACCACAGTCCCCCACACAGAAGGACTTTTGGAGGGGTCGGAGCAGAGTCCTCTTGCCAGTCCTATCCACTGGTACCCTTCTGCCCCCTGCACTGCTCTTCTTGCTCTGCTTGCCCAGTGCGTGGGATGACCCATCAGATGATGGGTCCTATTCCACATAGTTTCCTTCAGGAAGTGAGAGCTGCCTGGAATCCCATAAATCTTTCCTAACTTGCTCAAATCCTGTGGGAAGATAGACCCCAACCTCTTCTGGCCCTGAAGAGGTCCTTGTCGGGCCTCCTCACCCCTTACACCATGTTGGTAGGTTGCATAACGCCTAGGTGGTCCAGTTCTGAACCACACCTTGGCAGGGGACATCTTTATATTCCATCTTTATCCTTCATAAATCCATGTCTTTGTCCTTTTGTCTCACCCAGACACAAACAGGTAGAAGCTTTTACCGCCAAAAGAGAAAGAAAAACAAAGGACAACAGAATCAGCACGGGAGACAAACTGAATGCACAGGTGTGAAAATCCTGCAGGGAGCAGTGGCTGCAGGCAAGATCACAGGGTCCCTGGATAGAGACTGCTTCACAGCTGTGTCTACATCATATTGCCCCCCCTCAGCTTTCTCCTCTCCACGTGGAAGAGTCTCAGACTTTATAGTTTCTCTCCATAAGGCAGCTGCTCCATCTTCTCAATCACTTTATTTGCTCTTCCCCATACCTTCTCTAACTCCACCATGTCCTTTTGAGATGAAGAGTCCAGAACTGTACATAGCATTCAAAAGGTGATGCACCAAGCCAAATTACACTCTGTCTTGTTCTCAGTTCTCCTCCTTGATGATGCCTAACACTTTGGGGTTTTTTTTCAGGCTTCTACCACACACGGACCTGGTGGTTGCAGAGGATTGTTAGTGATGATTCCAAAAACTCCTTCCTGAGATATAGCTGCCAGTTCTGAGCTCAGCATCATGTATGCATGGTTTAAATGGTAACTTCTTTGATGCCTAGCCTAATATTTTCTGAATTTTCACCCCCTCCTTCTGCCTGCCCACTTACTCAGTTTTGTGAAGTCTTTCTGGAGTTCTTCCCTGTCTGTGAAGATTAAGCTGAAAAAGCTTAATCACATCTGCAGACATGGTGATTTCAGTGGGCATTCTTTTCTCCAGGTCACTGATGAAGATGTTGTCTAAAACCCGTCTTAGTACCCCTCCTATGCAGGCTCCAAAGTACTCACGCCATGTTTTTTCTTAATAATAAGTTTTAATAATGAAGCCTACTAAAGGGAACGTAAGGTGGATGATTATAAAGCAGCTAGGTCAGAACCTGGATATCTTATCTTGTTCTTACTGAATCCAACATGTATACTTCGTGTGCAGCAGTGAGAATAGTATAGGATAGAAAGGGAGTTCTTTGTCAGCAAGAAGGCAAAGACACACCTATCTATGCCAGAGAGCCTTTACTGTACATCTGCCTTCCTCACTCATTCACTCAGTATAACTTGTTAGCTTCACCGCTTCCAGGACTTGGAGGTTTTTCACCTGACTCGAAAGTACTTATAGAGTGCAGAAGATTTGCTTTGTCTAGTGATTTAATCAGCAGGGAGAGTCCAGGTTAGTATGGATTCTTTCACCAACTTCTTCTCTTTACTCTGTCCTTTAACTCCACTGTACATAAAATGTTGCTAATGCTGCATCTTAACATTTGCAGAATTCAGAGCTGAATATAAAAATGGTATTAAGTTACAAAGCAGAATCCTAATAGCAAACGTTTCCGTGAGAAACCAAGTCTAAATCAAATCCAAAGTATGTCATCTCCCTTGAGCTCTGTGTTACATCTGTGATACCAGATATAAAAACCGTGGTAAAGCCTCTCTGAGTCACTAAGAAGCAAGCTGAAAAAGCCAAGGCCAAAGAAGATGCAAAAAAAAGAAGTACAGTCTGCTCTTAATAGCACAGAGACTAGATGCATTAGAAGCCTTAAGGCTGCGTTTTGCGACTGCTATGGGCAGCAGCTTCAGCAAGGACTTTAAAAACTTAGCTGCTTGGCCTGTCAGGGTGTCAGAGCTTCTGTCCCAGCTGTATCCACCCTCTTTGTGACTACAGTGAACTTTGCCTTCTTCCAGGAAGAGGGGAATTGTCAAGAAAGAGTCACTCTGAAACACCAGGCCCAGAGCTGTGTCTGAAAGGCACCAATAGGTTCTGGGCTGCTGCCGGCTGGTCCCATTTCAAAACTCTTGTGAGTGGAGGAGGTCATAATTATAAGAAGAGCCATTTTTTGGGCAGGCTGAACAGATGTAATGAAGAAAATAAGGACTGGCAGCAATTTACATAAGCTCTATCACCCTATTCCTGTGGATCAGATTTACAGATAAAGAAAAGCTTTTCATCAATAGCAGTAAAACCTCCTCCTACTCAAGCAGTTTTTACAGTCTCAAAGAAACAACAGTTCAATCAAGCAGAACTCTTCTGGCCTTGGGGCAGATGGGTGCCCAGGACAAGCTCTATTCCAGCCCTGTTTTCTGCGGTAATATTTTAGAGGACTTGCAAAAGATCTTAAGAGTGAACTCAGCAAAGCTAAGCATTTCTGTAGTATGTGTTAAATTTCATAATAAGATGAGAGGCAAGAGGAAACTGCAACTCTGTGTGGTAGAATGAAGGCTAACTGCATGTTATTCATTTGGAAATGTCCTAAAGGGCATGCTATAATATAAATTGTTTTATAGTGTTAATAAGGAGAGAATTCAAAGGATGGTTGTTGGCAGAGGAGAACCTAACCTGGCCCAAAATTTTGAAATTAGCAAAAGTAAAGGAAGCGGCACTGAAAAATTACAAGATACGTGAATATAACACAGAGACAGTCAAACTGCTTCAGCAAACAAAATATGAAGCCAGTTGGAAGGAGCTTACTCTCCTGAGGGCTGTTTCTATGTGGAGGAGCTCATTTTATATAAGGTTGCAGCATAAAATGGCCCAGTGTCATAAGTGCCTGAATTTACGATGCTAGGCCAGAAAACGCAATGACGACTGTCAAGCAGCATATCAGACTCTGGATACTAACCCCACCAAAGCAGAGGAGAAGGAGGAAAGCAGAGGAGGAGGGAAGGTTTAACCCTGAGGAGAAGGTACACGCAGCAAATATATAAAAAATAAAAGCTAGTGTTTAAACATTGTCACCAGGTGCTACTTAAAATAGATCAAGAGACTTCGGCTGCAGCAGTGAGTGAGTATCTACAGCGGAAAGCCAGGCTGAGGCCCCTAGCAAATGCCCAGCCAGGTGGCGGGCTCTGTGCTTCCCCTTGTGAACACGTACATCCCAGCGGTCCGAAGGCAAAGGCAAAATCTGTAACCCAGTGAACACTCAAAAGAACTAAAAGTAAATGTGTATTCTTTTATGAGCAGAAGAGCAGATTGTCCAGACACAGAACTAGTCTCCAGCTAGAGCTGCTTGTGAGTATATGGCGGGACACAGGCCAACCTGCAAGGCCTGAGCTGATTGGTAGTACTAGATTTATTAGTATTAACCAAAATATAGATTATGGCTCTGTGTGGCCTCTGAAAGAGCTTGCTAGAAGCCACCTCAGCTAGATACCAAAGGAGGCTCTCTATCTAGGGAAACAAATTGACTCAGGCTGGCCAAGAATTTAATGCAAAAAGCCCAATTAAAGTAAAGCGTACAGAAGAAAGCATGTAGAAGGGAACTACATTCACTTAGAACAAGTCAAATCCTGGTCACTGGCATTTACTGAATGAAATCTTTGCCTTAGAGTTGTTTTGGCAAAATATAGAGAAAGACAAGGAGAAAGGAGAGTGTCATCCGTATTTAGCACGCTATAAAACCCCTCGACAGGTACACTCCCTCCTTTGCCAAAAGCTAGAATACCAGTAATTCTATATATATATCAAAATTTTACCGGTTTATATATTGTAAGACATTCTCATGTAACAAATGTACAAGAGAAAAGAAATGCTCGTCACTGGCAGTCCTGCTGCTGGTAATGTTAAAGAAATGGATGATTTAGCATAAAAAGATATTACGGACTGTTCCACTTACTAGGATACTGTGATAACTGTATTTCCCCTGCCATACTTACCCTACTTCTATAAGTTTATGGGCTTCCTGAACCAATGATTTTATTCAGATTGTCATGTGTAACCTATGCTCTGTGAATATGCATATTTCTTTCTTAATTTTGTTAGGTTTTTTTTTGAACTTCTTTGGACTTTTTGCCACTACAACATTATGTGTCAATAAGTTCAGTAATGTAAATATTCAAATTTGTCAAAAGTACTTTTAAAAAGTACTTAATTTCATTGTTTTGAAACCTGTGGGTGTTCTTACTCCTAAACAGAAGGAAATGCTAAGCAGTTGTTCCCTACTTACTTACTTCAGTATTCGTACTTTTACAGACCTTTCTTTTCCAAACTGAAAAGTGGGGGGCATTGTTCTCTTTTCATATTAAAGTTGTTCCAAATATCTAATAATTCTTGTTTTTCTTGCTATACCTTTTCTAGGTCTACTTTATCTATTTTTGTTCTAGCTAGTCTACTCTTTATGCCCTTTCCTATTGCCACCACTTGGACATGGATTCCACCTTTTGGGGAGGATGTTTTTTTTACTTCTACATTATTCTTTCATCCTGCTGCTTCACAAAACTGGACTCTTTTCTTTTTGTAGTTTACTTTTTGTTGAATGGTTCCATTTAATTAGTAGTGTTCATTAACTGCGATCCTCTGATGTGGTGGTTTTAAACATTGTCCATGCAAGCTTGACAAATTTGCCCTTCTAGCTGCTCCTTTTTAGCTTCCTTTTAACTAGTCATTTTATGGTAAAGTAGTGCTGGATTTTCCTTTCCTTTTACTCTTCTAGAAGTATGTTAAGTTGGAGTATATCATGGCAATTTTACAGTGTCCTTTCTAATTTTTTTTCTTATAAAAAATGCAGATAAAAGCTAATTAGCCTGCTTTAAAAGCAAAGACTTCAGGATGACTTTTTTTTGCAGACACAAACTCCCATCTGGACAAAGACAGTGCCTACCTCTATATTTGCAATGATTAGGTTTTTCAATAGAATGGGACATAGCTGGAGATCTGGTTGCTGCTCAGTAGCCTGCTCATTCTTTTTATATTAGGTTGGCCTTTAGAAAAAAATGGCTCCACCTGCCTTAAAGAAGCAGAGACATGCATAAAAGACTGGAGGGACAATGGTGATTGCAGAGAACCTCTGGTGGCTCTGGACATTATTCAAGTGAATAGGAAGAACCATGGTGCTCCAGTGGCTCTGACATAAGTTAATCAGGAAACCAGATGAAATGACCAACATGGTTATTTATGGTCTATGAATTACTCAAAATAGCTAAATATAATTCCGTTGACTGAGACAAGAGGAGTTAGCTATACTGACTATTTAATTGCTACAAAGGAGAAAATGTAGATATCTAACATCCCTGCAACCTTTTCTGGACAATCCTTTCTCTCTCAAAACTCCCATTGATTTGCAGTCCCATGGAGCTAAAGTCAAGTCGCATGGCATATCTCCTGTCCTGATCTGAGATCCGAGATCTGTTACATAACATCTATGTTGAATTTTTTACAAAGTTCACAATAATAATTCACAAAATGTCAATGCTATTTACAACGTGGAATTGCAACAAATAATAGAATTAATTGCAAATTAATGATTTTTTTTCACAATTACTTATATAAATTGCCCAATAATTACACTGAAAACTTTGCTTTACCCATGATTTACTAACTTAACTTTGTATAATAAGCATAAAATATTCATGTCATACAGTCGACAGGAGAATCCTATATTTATCGAAGTTGGCCATGACATATGTCCTAACCAGGTACTTAAAGGTGCTGTCTTTCAAAAGTTGTACATCTAAGTAAGGAATAAAATCAGTAAAACTTGTAAGATTACCAAAATGAACACTGCTCTCAGGATTGAATAGGAAACTGGACAGTTCTTGACAAACTTCAGTTTTATTACTTCATGTCTTAGCAATGAAACTATAGCAATGGCTATAGCAGAGGCTCAGAAAAAAACACAAGCTGTTTTTGTACTGCACTACAGAGTTCTTTGCATGGTCTCATTATCTCATCTTTTCTCCAGGCTTCTTCTCACCTATTTGTAAGATGGGACCAGACTCCAGGAACTCAAAGTGGAGTTTGAAGAGAATTTAGATGCCTAAATGTGAACTGAAAACCTTCTTTGCTATTCAAAACTCTGTGACTGCCTAAACTTTACAATTCACCCAACACATGGGATTGCACAGGTGACCTGTCCCAGTTTTCACAAGGCTGAACACCTTGGCAGTACACTTGAGCTTTCTAGAGCTCCGTCAGGCTCAGGTAGAGAAAACTGATCAAAAGTCCTCCAAAAAGCTCAATCCCAAAGGTATAAACAGAACATGCCTAATGTGCTGACAACTTCAATTTCCTCAGAAAATGCAGTTTTGACTGCCACCTCCTTGTAAAATTGAAAAAAGGAGTGTCCTTCAATATTGCTCTTCAGAACATTTATTCAGGAGGTGGGAAAGGTATGAAACAGAGGGAATAAGAGTATGTGAAGAACAATCAAATCTGCAATTACTGGATGTCTGGCCAGGTAGCAATTCTGTAGAATAAGAACTAAAGATTTTGTGTAAAACTTCTGAAAGGGAAAAGAGAGAAAGTGATCAAGTTCATTGTTGCATGTGCTTCTTTGTTTCTCACAAAATCATTATGCCTGGATAGCAGCTGGTGCAATGGGACCTCAAGTCTTATGTCTGAGAATAATCTAATGAGCAGTTTTCATGTTAAACAAATGTGTAGTTCACAAAACCAACCAGCAGAGAGCAACACTACTTAAATTTGAGCTGAGCACGATATCTTGACAAGCTAATTATTGCATTACTCTGCATAAAACTGTATAATGCAGTATGTTAAATGTAAGGCTCTGTTACATTAGTCACAGCCATTCACTGCCAATGCATTCCAATGTAATGTCTAACCCAGAAAAACATGTATGCAAATCATCTGAATACTTGCTTTTAATTTGCATGATGTTGAGGGGTTCTTCTGAGGTTATGATATATGGCAAACTTGTAAAATTAAACACAGATGTACTTTTATTTCACACACAAAATTTAACTGCAAAGCTTTAACAAGGAATTTTCACAATGAGCTGATTTCCTCTAGCCATCTGAAGTGGTCATCTGGTTCAGAATGAACTCAGCTTGTGCGAGGTATATTGGCCATGTGAAAACCATGCATTTATCTGTAACTTTTTCTATATCTCTTGAGGAAAAAAAGTTTGACATCTCCTTTATACGGCAGCCCCCAAAATTTATCAGTCTGGAATTACTCCAGCTGCTCCTTCAGCGCATCCACTGGACAACACTATGAAAACAGTCTCCCCAATGTAGACTGAGGAGCACTGGTGAGATGACCTGCTGAGCCCAGTCTCCCTGAGAGATGCAGAGGGAATTTGCCTTTCAGCAAAGCTGGCAATCTAAGCAATGACATTTCTTGACCTTGCTTCCATTTCTTCCACCTTCCTAAAGTTGTAGAGATCAACTTCACATGAAGACTTCAACGTGTACAAGAAGGGCAGAGCAACAGGCTTTCCCAAACGGTACAAGGCTCTGGCTTCATGTCTATCCCAGCTCACAGGTTATACTGCAGACATCTGCTGAGGAGCTCCCCAGGTATCCTGGGAATTGATGTTTCTAATTTTACCACTAAGCAGAGCATCTCTGCCATACTCTTCCTGGGTGTTGTATGTGGCAGACATTATATGGGAAGATCTAAGGCTTGCTGTCTTTGAACAGTTTTCATATTTGTAGTAAGAAATATTATAAGATGGTAGTGAATTCCCTGGCAAATGTGAAGAAGGCTCTGAAGGCAGAAATCCTGATATCTTCATAATATTTCTAAAGCACTTTTTTCTACATACCTAGAAAGTTAATTGAATTATTGAGCACCTATAGCACCATAATGCATATGTGATGGTTAAGTAGAGGTAGACAACAAACTTTTCTTGCAAATCTTTCCATCTAGTCAAATGAAACGATTCAGATTGTTTCCGTGCAGTCTTCAGAAAGTATTCTTGCAATCTGGCTTCCAAAAAGGGATATTCACTGTAAATTTTAATTAAATATTGCTAAATATTTCCAGAAAGGGAATTTGAAATTAACACAGAGAGACTTCACAGCAGCAATCTGATCCAAGAGGTTATGCTCAGCTAGTTAGGAAAAAAAGAATTATACCATGTCTGGTCAAAATATTGGACCAGTTACAAATTATCAAAGTTCAAAACAAATAGTGTACAGAAGATGTGAGCTCAAGCACAAGTCACTCTATTTTTTTAGTTAGATTAATTTCCCAAATAATCTGAAAGAAATAGGAGATTTCTACAACACAAAAACATGGAAATGTCAATGAATAAGCTACTTGCCTCAAAAGATGCTCCAGCCTTGCTCCTTGACTCCCAAAGTCACAGGCATGCATCACAGTGGGGAGTGCAGTTCTTGGAGCTCTCAAGAAACAGAACAGCGCTGAAAGTAGGTAAAGAGCTACCAGTTTTCCTGCGCCTTTGTGTTCATTTCATAGGCTGCCTGTCCTGGCATGGTCTAACACTGAAACCCATTGAGCTCAGGTAGTTTCCTCTCTGATCTAAAGTAAAGCATCACAGGATGCTTGTCGTAAAAAGAGTCAGTGATAATGTCTTGAACATTTGCATTTGTCAAATGCCTTAAAATGCAGTAGCAAAGTCTCATATAATGCCAGGAGACATCCTACCTTGTGTATGCATGGTATAAATAGAATACTTTTTAACCAGCTTTTTCTTGCAACGTATCTTAACGTGACATATCGTAAGTTACTCCCCTTCACTTGGAAAATACCCTCAGTACACTTCCCTCATTACTAAATGCCACCGACACATGTTAGCAGTGTCCATAGGGTATCCACTCATGGGAAGATAAAAAGCTCTACCTGGAAACTCAAGACAAAAAAGCAATATCCCTCAAGCAAAACAGGTGTAAGGGAGCCTTCAGAAAGGAAAGTACAGATGCAAGAGAAGGTACGGACCCAATCTGAATTGGAAGGGTTAGGGAGAAGAGCTGAGAGAACATGATTTCACCACTGGACAAACATTGTAAGATGCAAAAGACCCTTTTGCCCTTTGGGTGAATTCCTCAATCCTTTTATATTCCCTATTCTTGCTGGCACTCTGGAATTTCTCATTCGCAGTAACAAAGAGGGCTAAGAAAAAGTCAAAGTGCACCCTGTTGCCATTCATTCCATATTTCCTGTCATGCTATGTAGATGTATATGTGTGTGTGTGTGTGTGTGTGTGTGTGTGTGTGTGTATATAAAATATTTTTTTTTTGGAGCTAGGTGTGGAGATGAGCTGATCTGAACTGTGTGTATGGTACAGACTGTGCGTAGTAGCGGGACATTAGAAAAGGCTGCATCTTTTCTGTGCTAAACATGAAAACTCCTCTGCTCCCACCCTTTCACAGTGCACCTTACTTTCTCTTCAGTCATTTGCTATATCAGGGTGACTGCAAAGTCTTAGAGCATATGTATGCCTGTATCTTATCAATGCTATAGCATCAGCAATTCTCACAAAAGATGTGCTGTGGTCTTCTGTTTCTCATACATTAATCATGAATTTGCACCCTCTTAGTTAGATCTAGTCTGGCAAATGTGGCCCAGTAAGTGACCTGCACCTTTTACTTCCATGCTAGATACATGGCAAAGTCTGTAACAGAAAAGCCATGTTGCCAATGGTCAATCTCATACCGAAAGTTGCAAAGCAAACACAGGGCTTAATTTTTGGGACAAAGGACCAAAAGAATGTCTGGGGATCATTGCGCCCAGCCGCATACAGTTATAAGCAGACGTGCATGGAATAATAGAACAAAGAATAACTACACTAAGTCACACTGAAGTCCACTGTAACCCACCTTAATCAACAGCGAGAGAAGGACTGGTCCTGACCAATTCCTGTTTCTTGTTGGTCACAAATAGTCTAATGAAACAGCAAAAACAGGATCATTCACCACCAGAGACTGTAGGGTGAGTCCATCCAGGGGCCAGGGAAAGTACCTTTAGGAAGAAGAATGCTCACTGCAGTGCTGCAGGAGATTCACATCTATCCATCTGCTGAGCCCAGACTAGCTGGAATTAGAGAGCAGTTTCTATTTGAGCCACTTCATAAACAGATGTGGATTCATGACCCTAATCTTCCCAGGCTAACATTGTTGGCATTGCCAAGATCACCCTGGGTAAGCTGCTGGGCCTCCAGGTCTGCATAAAGGGACTTACTGTTGACCCTGTTAATATCTGCACTCTGATACCAGGCCCAGAGCTGATTTCTATCAGCAGGCACCTTCCTTCCTCCGTGGCCTGGATCCTTGCATGTGCCCTGTCCTTGTCAGGATTTTTTACTACCATCTAGATCTGCAGAACCATATTTGAGGAGCAACAGCTGGCCCCAGCAGATATATTCAAGGAGACCACAGACCATCAGTCCTTGGGGAATCATGCAAAGCTTTGACCCAGATGACATCGTATCTTTCACCTGCGTGTGCTCGGAAAAGTAGTTTGAACCTATCCCAGTCAGGCCATGCCTGTTTTGCACCATAGTATCTCACAGGAGTGATATCACTCCTCTGATATCAGGCTGTCCTTTTCATGAGCCACTACTATGTCTGTGATCACTTGCTGGTTGCAGCCTGCCTACTGGCATTTTAATAAAAGTATGTTACAGGTTGTAGGCTTAATAGCAGCCTTCTAGGACAGTCGGTTCACCAAACAAGAGGATATGCCTTTTCTATAAGGCAAAGCAGGAAAGCCTGCTTTGCTATAACTCCCATCAAGGACCAGAAAACAAATGGAGGTGATAAGGGCTGCAGCAGAAGCTCTTAGAGCTGGAGATATACCCAGAGATTCAGCCTGCTACAGAATGTTTGGAGTTGAAGGACAAGCTTTTGCCTGGGCAAGCTCAGCTGGGGCTTGACTGAGACTGTTAGCTTTTGTCAAGAAGAATGTCAGGGCTGCCCTTGGTCTGAGCCATCTCTAATCCATCTCTATTGAATCCACCTGTGGGAGTTGGCAGGGGCTGGAGGTCAGCCAGCCAGACTTGTGGTAAGTTCTGTTGATAAATGTGTGTACCCAGACTTGGACATCCCAGTGTGCAATGGGAGGACTGCAAAATCACCTACTCGGCAGCCTTCTACATCAACTGTGCCTGGCAGCCGAGGATGGCAGTTGATAGTGGGTGTTCCTCGCTTTGCACACTTTTCCATCCAGTATGCACAGGTCTGGGTAGCTACATCTCTGCCATTGATGCATTCTCTAGCTGCTAATTGGGATGAACTAGAGATGGTAAGCAGCTACAGACATGGGGTGAAGGACTGTTGTGGTACTTTTCTTTCCAGCAGAGGTCACAGGCACATCTTCTGTTACCACCTCAAAACCTACTCACCACTTCTCAAGACAGCCTATCAAAGAAAGTTCTACTCTTTTTCTGGCTAGGGCTGAACCAGTCCTTTTTATGGGTCTTGAGCCTCCCTTTGAAAGCTACCCAAGCCTAAACACAAGAACCAATGAAGCCTAAGGAAGGGTAAAATAGTAAGACAATCATAGAGCAATACTATCCCAGAAGTCTCCAAGCCTCCAGCAAGTTGCAGCTCAGGAGCTTCCTGAGCTGGACGTAACATCTTTGTGTAGCAATCAACGGACTTCTCTTCCATGAACCTGTTTAGGAGGCCTGCTTGCTTGCTAGCGGGGCATTTTCGTGATTTTGGGAGGGTAAGCTGTCTTAGGCTCACCACTACTTGGCCATTTCTTAACACTGATTGAGCATCAGAAGACATATTTTAAATATAATGGCATCTTCCTTGAACGGACTGCACGTCTTTCTAAGATCTAGGAGAATGTATTCCTTGAGGATTCGCAGTCACCGTATTATAGATCATTTCTGAGCTGTGAGCTAAGATTTTGGAAAATCAATAGGTAAGTATCCATCATGTGAACATGCATCTAGCCATATAGTGACCGTTGCAGACATAAGAGATACTAGGCACCAAATAAATCCATTGGATGCTTTGAGAGGCTTAGTCTTTTGGGATTACATCTGTTTGCTTGTTTCAAATTACAGAATGAAAGTATCAATTTAAAAAGTGTTCTTAATAATTGAACCAACCCTTCTTTTGGAGATTGGCTATACGAAGCACAAAAGTATCATGAAAGCTTTCTTTGGAAGATGGCATCATCTGGAAAATCATCTCAGTGAGCATATTTCCAACAAGTTAATTTAACAGACCTGCTAATCCATCATGTACATTTCATAGAAAGATCTTCCTCTCTTACCAGACCTTAGGGCTGCAAGCTATGCTGTGTTTTTACCTGTATTCTTCAACTCGAAACATCAGATAAAAGATATAATTGATCCTGTGTGCCTAGTTCTTGAGTGACAGATATAAAAATACATTTTCCAAGCTTCTTATTGTTACATTATGCGATCACTTTTGAAATAGGTAAGAACAAACAAAAAAAAATTAGGTAAGTTAGAATACCCTTTACTGAACACAAATCTCTAGATGCCTGCCCACAAGTGGAAGAGAAGTCACTTTTATGTATTTGTTGAACAGAAAATGTGGCATTGCAAAGCCTGTGAATTACATAGTGTTCTCCCTGAAAAACAGAATTGCATAATATGTTGTTTTACTACTGCACGTAGTAAAAAATCATTCTTAGGTCCCAAAGCCAGAAAAAACAACACATGAAAGGACAAACTGACTACAAGTTCACTGCTTTGGATATAAAAAGGTATCTGGCAAGATGAAGTCTTTTTTAGTCCATGTGTTTTTCATTTGAATTGGTTCATGTAAGGTTCTTTCAAGGGGAGGAAAAAAATGCGATAAATCTCCTTAGGAATAGAGCTGTGCAAGCTTGGGAAACTCGCTGGGCAAGCCAGCTTCTTTTGTCCGCCAAATTCTAGGGGCACAAGAGCCTAATGAGAGCTTAATTAAAATTGATGTGAAAAAATTAAACACTTCAAAGTATTGTTTTGGGGCTTGCAAAGCTCATGCTAGTGAAAGTCGATCATTTTGTGGCTTTGGAATTTAGTTCAATTAATATTTTTTGCTCTTCATCTGCAGGCCACTCTTGCTATCTCTTGTCTCTCCATCTGAAAAGAAACAAACCAGGAAAAGTGGTGTTAGGAAAGAGCCTATCCATCTGTTTTCCTCAGTTTCCCTGGGGCCAGGAGGGTGAGGATTTAAGTGCTCACGTCAGAGTTTTAATGCTCTTCCCCTTTCAGGATATTTTTCTACGTGATCTTTTGCAGACAAGCATGAAATCATTCTGTTTGTGCTCTAAGCATATGTGCGTTCACTCTACGCATCCTTGGATGGAGCACGCTGCTGAACACAAACTGATATTTTCTGCTTTTCAGCAGGGGCTTTAGTTTAGGCTCTGCACTGTAAATGCAGTAACATGGCTTCCAGTTCAGGGCTGTCACCCATCCAACTGGCTGAAATCTTGGGCAGAGAAACTTGTATTCTGCCTGCAAAAGACTATGTAGACATACTCTGATACTCATTCACACTGGGCTTGATCTGATGCCTGCTGGAATCAATGACAGTCTTTATACTTCAATAGGTTTTGCAATAAACTTTTTTCAATGTCTTGCATGAAGTATGTATCACTCAGAACTTCTAGGGACTTCAGTGGCCTCAGGATCTTCAGTATCTAGAAGGGTTAGTCTTTGCCATTTCAGTTCAGACATCCCTCATACACAAAAATCAACATTCTTGTTCCAAGCAAGTTTCCATTTTAGTGACAGATTTAGTGAGTATGAGCATCATTCATCATGTCAGCGATTCTGTTGGCACCTCTGCTTGGAGAACTTGGAACTCCAGCAAGTTCTAGGACACAACTGGAGTTTGCGTTGTGTCTAGTATCACCTGATTAGAGCCTACTGTGCACCAGTGCAAATAAGGACTGGGAACTGGTGGAGTTTTTATCAATCTGATGTAACATGAATAGTCAAGCTTTAAGAAAATAATGGTTGCTTGAAGGGGAAATGGTATCAGTAGTGAAGGTATTATTGAATAAACCAGTTTTCTCTAGCCCCTCACAAGTAGCACTCTCTATAGGTTCTCTAACAACGCTTCAGTGGCAGGCAATTAATTCTCTGTTTATTTTTAGATCGAATATATTTATTCAAGCTGGAACAGAAAAGTTTATTGGCAATGATTTTTGGGGGGCTGTTGATTTTTTTTTTTCATTTGGCAAGAGAAACTAAAATAAACATAGTATAAAAATGACTTCTGGGTTTGGGAGGAAAAAATCCACTTCCTGGAGTGGTTAATCTTGAAAACAGAATTTTGGGACCCTTCTGTTATAACTTGGTATTACAAACCAAGTAGAAAAACAAAACAATCTCAGAGGTGGAGCCACATGATCAACTGTTCTTTTGCTAAATTAAGCCTTTTTATGAGCTAGGCCAATGGATATCAGCTATCTCTGGACATGAGTGTATTTGTATCTCAAGGGAATTCTATGGACATTTTGGTGAATAAGTCAAACCTCTAGACAGCATAACAGTCTATTTCTATATCGTTCCCAGGGAAACCAAACTGAAAGCAGAACTTTCCAAAGAGGAAGCAGCCATCGCAAAACACTGACCAGCTGTAGGTGGATGCGCTTCACAGAAATACCACAATTTTTTTCTCTTTTTTTAACAGTGAATAGACCTTTCAATCCAGTGAAAGGTGGTGAGGTGAATTCCAGTGAATGAACCTGCTTTTGCAACTACATCCATTTTATGAACCATATAAAGTCCACTACAGTCAGTTGTGTAAACACAGAATTATGTCCTTGGGACTGAGAGGAACGACACGAAGCAAAAAGCCCAACACGATGCATTTGTCCAACTGAATTTTTGTAATGAAGACGTTTCTTCAACTCAGGGGCAGCAAAACAATCAAGTCAAAGCACTGTAATTTCATATATAAATTTAGTGTGTAATTATCATGCCTACCTTCGTACTAAAGTGAGATTCTTACACTGTATGCACTTTTATCTGTGATATTTTCTTTTAATATTCTCCTCACCACAAAGAACTTTTAAAGCCAAGATAACGTTACTATTAAAGTCAATTTGGAATCTTTTGATCAAGGGATCAAATTAAATATCAAAAGGCAATTAAAAATAAAAGATTTCAGTCTATTTCTATTTTTCAGTTGAACATGATGAAAGCATCAGCATCATTATTATTTTACTTTCTCTCACTTCCTTGGGTCCTGCAAAATGGCTCAGGTGACATGGCTACACAGTTACCGAAGCAGTTTTAACTTAGATCAAAGCATCATAGACTTCAAACTATTATAACTTTCTTTGGATGTTGTTCAACGTTATTTTCTGCCCCTCTGCCGTATAGTAGAGCAAATTCTAAGCTTACACAACACTATTCTTGCATCCCCAAAGTGTCATCCAACACACCACAAAGAATTGCTATTGCTCTTTTATTTTTCATACTTTGTCAGTTCTTTTCTTCATTTTCAGTTAAATGTTCTTATCAAGGAGTGAATAGCTCTTCTTCCTTTTTTGTAACCACAGTGTCTGGTACTCTAGCATATAATATGAATAGTATGTTGCTGTAACCATTATTATGAATAATAATTTTATTATGCCTTATGTACTGTGTACCTCACTCAACATTCAAAAAAAGGCAGGCCCCTGCACTCAGAGGATTTACAGTTTTTAGGGAGAGATTGCACCATCTGCACCTGGAGGAAGTGAAATGCAGAAGAACTGAAGAGCAACCTTACGAGCTCAGACACACTTTCGGTGGGATGAATGTGCCTTCCCCTGGGTGACCAGGCAACCTTGCTAGCCCCAAAGGGAGAGCCCCTTGTAAGCTCTCCAAATTATTCAGCTACCAAGGAGGTATTTGCATCGTCTGACTTCAAGTCCAGAATGTAGATGCCTAACGTGATTGTGAGGAAACGCAATTGAAGAGCTGCAAGGCTGTGAGTGCTGATACCACGCAGAAGACAAGAGAAGGGAATCAGAGACAGGGGAAGACACTGTGTAATGAGGATCTTAGAAGCTGAAGCCACGACATTTGACTACATGAAGAATACATTAGGAGCCAAAGGATATGCTCTTCTACAGAAGACAAACGCAGACACAGTGGGCCTTGCACCATAGCTTTGCGTCATTATAACCCATCGGTTGCATTATCTCTGTCTTCATCAAGTATTACTAATTTATCATCACATAGGTTGTCTTTTTGGCATGTAAAGCTTTGTACTTGGAGCAAAAAATCATTCATTGCTTGTAGTTCTCCTCAAGGGGAGTGAAACCTTTGAGGTTGGAAGTCATGACCATACCCCAGCCAGTGGAGCACACGGAGCATGTGCAGCAGGTTTTGCCAACAAGCTGGTGGCTCTACAGTGTCAAACAGAGCAACAGTTCCTGCTAATTCTGTTGGTCCTCTGCTTACAGTACTAAGATGCATAAGTGCTTATAGCCAAAAATACTGAGGTCACATGATTTCTTCACTTCCAAAAACACCTAAGGACTGGGATCTAGATAAAAAGATGGCCCACTGGGAACTTAATTGGTTTAAAGCAAAAAGTCTGTTTCATCCTTAGTCTTTGAAGGAGTAATGGCCAGGATTTTTCCAACACTGAATGCTGGTTTCAGTGTCAGCTGCTTAGCTGCCTAAGTATTTGAAATGCATCATCAAATTGCAAGGGCTTTCCTTCACAGCAGATTTTTCAAGCTTTCCCAAGAGCTGTGACTGTCATTTTGGCTTAGTTTACTTTCAGATGCACATTACGGATGGATTTCACCAAATGAGTTAGGTGCTACTTTTAACACAAATATTTGCAAATAAGGTATTTCTAACCTATGTTGGTGGAGATTCACAGCTGAGACTTTTCTGTAGAACTTTCCCAGCTAACTGACTAATATGTTTTTACTGATGCTTTTGTTTCTTGCCTTCATTATTAAGCAACGCTGCTAGTTCCTCTGTAAGGCCCATCTAAGGAAACCACTCTCTCATACTTGGGATGGCTCTGTGCTTTGGTATAACTGACAGCTGATTAATCTTGTTCCCTACATTACAGTTTAATTGCCCATGACTCTCCTGCAAAAGCAGGTATTTTCTCTTTGTGAATAGATTTTCCTCCCCTGAGATATTTTTCTGAAAACACTGGGTTTCTGAAAGCACTGGGGACAGCACTCTGCTCAGGAGGTTTCTCTTGTGACCTGCTCTGTACCAAAACACGGACACCTTCTAGAGAGTTCATCTGTGCACAATCCCGACCTGCTCCATTCCTTTACACTTTTGCAGAAATGTAAGTCTGAGTCTTGCACTGGTTGTAATTCCCCTCATTTTACCATGCTGCCACCCAGGATTATCAGCAGGCCAAGCAGAGTACTGAAGATGGCTTATTTCCTCTCATTCACAAAAGTGTAACACCAGTTCACCTTTAGAAGCCATACTGCATGAATGTGACGTCCCTGCTCCAGCAAATCAGCCACAAAACAGCTATTCAGCACATGCCCATGTCAAACTTTTGCTCCATCGTGCACAGAGGGTTTTGCACTCCTGCTGGATGGGGGGGAAGGCAGATGATGGCAGCTGCAAGTTGAGTGAGAAGTGCCTGGCTCTACCTCAGGCACAGAGCTCTAGGACACAGCACCCTCACTCACATGTAGTGCTCCTATTAGAAATTTCCATAATTTTCTTTAAATCCTTCTGTTTTAGGGAAGATCTGTCATGCTGGGGCAACTGCAGGGCACGTTCTGCCAGCATAAACAAACCCAGGAGAAGAGTCACCCCGCCGTGCACTCTTTGTTCTGCTTCTTTCCTGTTTCAGTGACAGCTCTGTCCTGGGCAAAGCCTGCCATTCATGTGAAGATAGGTGGTATTTTAGCCTGATTTCCTAAGAATAGGAGCATAAATGTTTGTGAAGAGGAGAGCTGTTGTACAGGTATCTGAGTCCCTCACCCTTCCCAGTAATGTTTTGCCCTGTTTGTCAGTCTCTACCAACTTTGACAGAAGGCTCAAGAGCTCTAAAATACCAAATTTCCTTTATGTTCTGTGAGAAAAGGCTGCAATGAAAAGGAAAGAATTAAACATATTAACAGTTGCTTACCTAATATGACACATCAGGAAATCTACAGTTTCTTTTCCCTTTCCCCTCCACCCATTAGGCAAAAATGCATAGGAAATCAGACTTCACTAGTTCTGCTATCATAGAACTACTTCTTTTTCTAAGACTCAAAGTAGGCAAGGATCATCTCACTGAACTCCCCTTCTAGTCTCATTTCAGTATATAGGCAATGCTGGCACACAAGCACTGATTCTTTTGTGCAAGCCGTGTAATCACCAAAACATGGGGAAAATGGTGTCAGAATGGTGCCATTTTACGTCTTCTGCACTCAGGTTTTCAAAAGCTACACAACTGTGAAGCATCAAGGCTTACACCTGGGTAGACACTCTGCTATTGATCTTTATAGCATTTCTCTCACTGTTTTGATGCTCCCTGATGCTTACTGGGCAGCAAAGGCATGAACTGAAGGCACAGTTTCATCTGCAAATCTCCATTTACAGCAGGTCATTTGGCTGTACAAAGGAAAACTGACTTCAGCTGATAGGTACATTTTTTCTTTGCTATTTAAAAAATAGGGGTAAGAAAGGGCACCTATCAGATCAGACAGTCATCATTAACACATGCTAAACAGATAATAAAGTAGAGAACCAATATTGTTAATAACAGATAACTGGGCAACTCTGAGGTAAATCAGGACCACTCCCACCCCTTTAGTCTGAAGCATTATTCTGTTTGCTTCTTCTCCAGTGTGTTAAGTACTTGTGCCCTAACAAATGCCTAAATGGCACTAAACTAAGAGTGATCTAGAAGTTAAATTAAATATTCTACTGTCTTGAGAAATATGGCCTTACTGCACCACTGTAAAATCTCAGAAATTCCATTAACACCTGCAGACAATATGTTTCACACTATAAAAAACCCTAAAAACAGACTGAGGGGCAATGGGCACCTTGATCCATTTCTAATCTTTCATTATTCTCTAATCCACACTTGCGTTGCAAATCTAAATTGACACTAAATGTCAATTTCAGAGCACTGTAAAGAGATTTCCATTTTTTACTCCTTATCTTTATTCCATTTATGCTGAAATTTACTTTAGGCTTGATCAACTCAAAGATTTATTTGCTAGTAGCTAGTGGCAATAATGTTGCAGCATTGTCATGAGTTTCCATCTTGACCCACCACATTGCTTAGAAAATACTGAAAAGATAACTTCGTATTATGCTAGCATTCTTCAAGCAGATTATAGAAGATGTGAAAGACTCTAAGTGAATACTGGTTTTATTTCTAGGTCCAACACTGGAAGACTTAGACAATAGTTATACAGCCCTTCACAGAGGAACAGCTTTCCAGCAGCACCAATTAACTTAGTCTCAGTACTATGCTACTCTGACTTTGCAACCTTTGGATTAGAACTCTGGCATGTGGATTAGCATTGGTAGCAACTCGAACCACAGGCAGCATAAGCTGATGCTTTTCTGCAAAAGAATAATGCAGATATGACTTAGAAAGTGATAGAGCTCTTTGCTCTCCATTCTGGGAGGAAGAGAAAAAGCTGTTGAAACAATGTTTCCTTATTGCCTGACAGTAATGTGGACTCTGGGCAGAAACTCAGAATTCAGAGAGCTAGGGAAGAATGAACTTCATAGAGCATGAGTAAGCTCAGTATAGATTTGGTTTTAAAGAAGTAAATTAACTGGGATGGTATAGAGCTGTTGAAGGGCCTCCTCTTGCTGCACTGAAGCAGACCTGCTAGGACTAATACCATCATCTCAATTTTAGACATCTAAATGTTCTTCTTGAAGCCTTCTCTGTTTTCTTCAGACATGTGCAGCTTTACTTTATTTGGTTGATAAAAACAGGGTAGTGCATAGTCCACCTCCCATTAACGTCTATGGATAGTTTTAAAAGAAGTTGCGTTGGCCCATGCAAACAGGCATTTGTCCCTATTGCATTGTTTGAAATAGTTACTCAGTTTCCCATCTTTGACATTGGTTTCAAACATATGAATAGTGTTTAATAAAAGGAAGAACAAAAAATGTCAAATCCTTCACATTCTCTTTTATTCTGGGTAAGCATGACTGAAACAAACAATTGTTCTAAAAAGTCGCATAGATCTGTTACTGAGAAAGACTCCTCTATAAGGGAACACAGTTATAGAAAGGGGAGAACACTAAAAAAGTAAAGAGTAATTGTATCAAATTTGTAGATGAGGGAAGAGTGTGGAATATTAGGTTAGGGAGAGGAGGCTGAAAAATGTGTGGAGATTTTATTAGTATACAGTCTCATGAAAATGACTCACAGTTAAGCAATTATGCCATAGAGGAGTTCCTTTCATTCATGGGAAGAAATTGGGAGGTTCTGGAATTGAAGAAGACCAAAAATTAGTGATGGAAAATACCCAAAGTTTAGAATTTTAAATGTAGGTGGTTACTTCAAATGTTCTGATGTTTGCAGCATTTTACTCTGGTGTTAGATTTATACCAACATGTAGCAGTGGACACTATATCACAAGACCACCAAGGCCGTTTCTCCAACACTAGAGAAGGACGAGTTATACCCGGTGGATTCTTCAGAGATGTTTGCTTAACCAGTTCTTAAAAACTTTCAAGGAAGGTAAATCTATGAATTCCCTAGTCTGTTCCTATATTTCATTATATGCTCAGATGTGGATCACTTAACAGTAGTGTGAGATATGTTAAACAGCTGTACATCCACCTTAGATGAACATCTGCTGGACTATTTTTCCCTTGCTTGCTTATGTCTCATATTCCAAACTTATTGGGTCTCTAAAATTGTCCTTGCTGTCTCAGAGGTTATAGAGGAGCTCTCTTCCTGTTTTCACTGGGGGCAGATACACCAAACGAAGGCCCTGCAATAATTGTTATTTTTACCTTAATAGCACAGGCACTTTTTTATTTTATTTTGTGGATTGTTGATAGAGGGAAGATGTACCAAAAATGAAACAAAATTTAGACAGACTATTTTCTATACCTCAGTGAAGCAGGATTCCACTTGAAATTTAGGCAAGCATGCAGAAGTGGAATGGGAACATTTGCTGTAGCTAAAGCTCCTTTACACTCCTGGGGGGAAGTCAGACAGAAAGATTTGGCTGTACCATGTGTCATGGCACACAGCAGGGAGCTGCCGGTCCAAAATGTCTGCCCACTTCAAAACACTCTCCCAAGCGATACTCCAGATTCTCCAAAGATAAATCTCATAGATATCCAGCACAGGTGTACTTAGAGATACAGTGGAGAGTTAACACTGTGCCAGGAAGTAGCACAACACAGTACCATGAGAAAATTACAGCTGAATCTCATGATCTATGCAAGCATGGTATGCACACCAACAACCAGGCCTGCAACATCCGTCATTTTTCCAGGAAAATGTTTCCAACCCTTTAAAGTTTCCTGCTCTTATTGGAGATTTTGTTTTTTGTGGCATTTATGTCCATTTACGTAACTTCTGTAAATCTGTTGCTAATTGCTGTATTTGCTTCTTTATTCCATTTGTCCAATGCCCTTTGAGTGGTTTTAATAAAATCATATATTATGACTAACGTTTGCTCTCCCCCATCACAGAGTCCTTTTATGTCTCAAATAAAGAAGGTCTGCCTTCTACACACCCAAATCTCCCATCCTGCTCATTCACATAATTAAGGATATTCCTTAAGGATGTAGGGTGGAGCTTCAGGAGGGGCAAGGTGAAGCTCACGATGCGCAGGCTGCGAAGGCATTGCATTCACATGGTAGCCATTTTTCCCACTTCACTGAAACAGTAACTAAGCACCAGGACCCAGCCATCAAGATCTGCAAAGCAGATGACACAGAATGCACTCAGCAGTTAGAGTATATTTGGGCTTCCAAAATAAATACGCATGTTTACACTGATCTTAGAAATGTATGAGAGAGGAGAGGAAAAAAAAGTATGACATACAGCAGCCACAATGCTAGAAGTTTTATAAGGTAACTATCCTTCTGGATAGATTAACGTGTAACTCAGCTCTGCCTAAAGACAGAGTTCACCAAAAATCATATATAAGCATCTTTAGTGCTGTCATGAAAGCTATTCTATTAATCAGTGCTAGTTTCCTGGGACCAGAAATGGTTCTATACTGAATAAGGCCGTTCCAGAAAAAGTTAATCCACCACTAGCAACTCCTTTTCATTTCCTTCATTCTCCTCTATCTAAAGCCAGATCTGCTTGGCACTGCAGCAGCTGGCTTCCAAGATAAAGCTGTAAGGTCTAACATGCACATGCTATAGTCTCTGCATATTCACAAAGGTCAGCAGCTTTTGTGTAATACAGGGTTCCCTCCGTACCAGCCAGCATTGACTTGATAATGTGATGTACTTGCAAAGTCCTCCACTTAGGCAAACCCAGACAAATCATAGACGAGTCATGAAGAGCAATGTGGAAGCTTGAAAGGCTGACCCTATCAAATCCTGCAATTCCACTAGCTACCAGTACAGCCCCAAGCAATAAGAATGTATTGGTCCCAGCAGAAAGACTGGGATACTGGTTCAGAACACAGTATACTTATTTCAAAGAATATCAGTGTCATACACTGATTCAAAGACAAATAGGTAAAGTTAGTCAACAAATTATTGTAGAATGGTTACTGCCAACAATTCATATGCAACATAATTCAACATATCCTTCTTCGGTCCCAATACCTACTGGGGTTCACTCAACAGACATTTTTAAAGTACCTCAGTTCACATATGTGTGAGGCATTTTTATGTAGTTTTAAATATTAAAATATTGAACTAAGCTATACATTTCATAAAATGCTGGGGATTGTTTTACAGAGCAAAATACATTCTAATAATGTGGGAAAAGGAGGAATTTTCATTTTAGTCCCTCAGTAAGGCAATAATATCTTCTTGTCCAGTGATTCTTTTGAAAAATGATGGTCTAAAACCCCTTGTCCTGAAATTTTAAAAACATAATTTAAAAATAAACCTCTAGGCCTCACATTTGCAGAGATATAAATCATTTCAAAACATGTCTCAAAAGAGGTTAAAAATCAAAAGGGAAACAAAAAATCGTAAGTGACTTTTTAAAGAAAAATCTAATTATGTGTATAACCACTGCATTACTTTTGTAGCTTAATCTTTATCCTAAGTGCTCTATTTCCAATTTCATTGTTTGCGATATTATATCGAACCTTAAAACAATGCTTGAAGGCAATAAGTAGTAGTTCCCACCTAGTTAAGAGTCTGTGCTTTAGCTATTTCTAATTTAATATTTACCACTGCATCTTCACAAAAATATAACAGCGAAAAGCAGCCCAAAGTCAGAATGTGCTAATTATGGTACAGGTAGAATTGTTAGTGAAAAGACTGTAATGAGGATGTAGAAAGAAACAGCTTAATCCTCTGAAAAACTACGTTATTTCCCAGCACCCTAACAAGTGAAATGTGCCTTAGGTAAATGGGAAGAGAGAGGAAAAAAGTAAGCTTATGTTACCTGCTGGAAAGCAGCTCTGCCGAGAAGGACCTGGGAGTCCTGGTGGACAACAAGTTGACACCATGAGCCAGCAGTGCGCCCTTGTGGCCAAGAAGGCCAATGGGCTCCTGGGCCGCCTTAGGCAGAGTGTTGCCAGCAGGTCGAGGGAGGTGATCCTGCCCCTCTACTCAGCCCTGGTGAGGCCACATCCGGAGTACTGTGTCCAGTTCTGGACTCCCCAGCACAAGAGAGACGTGGCACTACTGGAGAGAGTCCAGCGGAGGGCTACAAAGATGATGAGGGGACTGGAGCATCTCTCCTCTGAAGAAAGGCTGTGAGAGCCGGGCCTATTTAGCCTGGAGAAGAGAAGACTGAGAGGGGATCTCATCAATGTGTACAAGTATCTGAAGGGAGGGTGTCGAGAGGATGGGGCCAGACTCTTTGTGGTGCCCAGTGATAGGACAAGGGGCAACAGGCACAAACTGAACCACAGGAAGTTCCATCTGAACCTGAGGAAAAACTTCCTGACTGTGAGGGTGACTGAGCATTGGAACAGGTTGCCCAGAGAGGTTGCGGAGTCTCCTTTCCTGGAGATATTCAAAACCTGCCTGGACGCGATCCTGGGAAATATGCTCTAGAGGACCCTGCTTGAGCAGGGGGGTTGGACTAGATGATTTCCAGAGGTCCCTTCCAACCTTGGCCATTCTGTGATTCCTGGGGTGAAAAAGAACAGGTTATCCAAATAAGGTGTCCCGGAGAAGGGAAGATGCTCACTTGGTCTTGGCTTTGAGTAAACTGTAGAGGCTATTTAGTTAGCCTGACAAACTAGCTTAGAAGTCAGAGCAGCTAGAGAGCATCTGGAGTAACATCTTGTAACTCTCTTTTTTATAACGTTGCTTCACAGTTCCAAATTTATGTTTTCCAGTAAACGTATTCTTTAAATTCTAACGTGAAACCAACTTTGCACCATATGACAAACTGGAATTCCAATTCCACGGTTGAAGCAATCTTTCAAATCAAACTGTGCCACTCTCACTCTTGTCCAGGCCCATGAGCCTCCTCCAATATGTGAAGAGAACAGGTGAGCGCCCTGACTGTGTTGTGAAGGCCAATTTAGGTGTTAGCAAATGTGGACATCTGTGGGAAGAAGAGGAGAGCAGCCAGTCTTACAAAAAGAAAGGAAAAAACAAAGGAAGAGCCAGGGTCTGAAGGCAAAGGAGGAACAAAGACCATTAGAAGAGACCATGGGAGAGAGCAGAGGCAGAGGTAAAGAGGGATAGAAGGAAGGGCCAGCCTATGCCAGGACAGCACTGCATGCAGGTAGGTCAGGGGAGATTCAAAGGAGATTCATGGAAGGGTCCTGCCAGCAGCAAGGCATGGGACACAGATCTGATGCTGAAAGGAACAAGGGTGGGCAGGGGGGGAGGGGGGGGCAAACTTACCAACCATCTTTCTTCCTACTAGGCAAAGGATAAAACAAACATTCCTCTGGAGTAAATCAACTTTGACAATCCCATAAAACCAAGCAAGATAGTGAAAGAAATGCCAGCTCAGGTTATTTGCAGTGAAAATATTCTTCTTTGCAGAGAAAAAGGGCAGATCTTAACAGCTCTAGTGAGATCAATATTTGGCCCAAAGATCAAGTCTGAAATGAATGATATATTAATGGAGAGAAGACTTATCTCAAAGGGCAACTCCTATGCAGCCAGGTAAATAGTTTTCTGAGGTACAGCATGCTTAGAGGATCTTCTAACAAAGACATTAATAGAGATAAATGAGAAAAGCTCATGTAATTTCTTCACTTGATTTCAATATACAAGCAAAGGAGAATTATATAGAGGTAGTGGCAATGAATAAAAGAATATGTAGTGATAAGAGACTTCCAGCAGAAAGAAAGCACTGACTTTGATGAAAATGGCAGCCAAGTGTGTATTACTATGACAAAGATGGTATGTAGTCTGTCTCGGGAACTATGTGTAAAGAGTTTTTTTAAAAAAACATTAACAACTGAAACATTTACACAATAAACGCAAGCATCTTGGACAACAAAATAGAAGAACTTTAGTAATAGCATGGGGTGAGAAATTGGATATTATAACAGAAAATAGTGGGCTAAGTCATGACTGAAATGCAGTTACTACAGAAAATGCACTACTCAGTGAGGATATAATCAAACTGGTAAAATCAGTTGGAAGCATTTTATGTTGATGTGGCATTCTGCACAAGAATGAATAAAACAAAATCCTTTTAGGTCTAAACCACACAAAAGAAGGAGGATGAACAAGTTTATACTGATGTAGCCCTGGGAATCTGCCATGGCCTAGTACACTGAAAGAGGGTTTCAAAGCCCTTATGAATGCTACTAAAGTCAGAAATATGAGAGGGAATAGCCTAGTTTTGGGAGATCTTAATTTCCCAGATAGAGGTTGGAAAGTAAATGCAACTTTCTGCCAGGTGTAGTAAAAAGCCCTGGAGTCAATTTCAAGAGGGTCTAAAGAAATATGAAAAAAACCAAACACAATGCAAGCTTTAAATGACCGTAGCTGAGCTCCCCCCCCCCCAGAAATTCATTAAACTAAATTAGCCACTTGGGCACTCAAGAATGAGCAATGCTTCCTCACTCACAAGCCCTGAGTTTAAAATAAAAGAATTTAAAGAAACAGATCTTTATTAGCAGGAAGACTGAAATACATTACACTTGGTAAACCTGAATACTTCACAGTACATAGATCTACCATTCATTTGAGAACATCTGCAGAAGTTCATTGCCTTCAGGTGTGGCCAGCTGTTGAGGTGAAGCACCATTCCTTTACTTATGCCCTCTCTCAGTTCCTGTTGCACCCAGCTCACACGGTATGCATCCAGGTCTCTCACTATCAGTGCACATTTGCCTTGCAGGAGCTCTAATACTCACCCCAACTGAAATAATCATAACTTTGTGTTTGCCTAAGGAGGCCAGCATTCAAGATCTTCCTCTAGGCTGTTCCTGGTGGTCTCCACACAAACAGTCTTAGTTTGTTGTTGGTTTTGGTGCAAGGCACTACTGCCATCCCAGCTCAGTGTGAAACATGTATTTTTAAACAAAGCCATGGGATGGTGAGACCTAAGGAGGGAATCCACAGAAATTGAATTTTATTGTATTAGAAATAGCAGCAATCATGCAAGGAGTAGAGGAAAAAAGGAATGATCAGCAGATAAATGACCAGAAATTGAGAGATTAAGTGAGAACTACCAAAATTCAAGCTCAGCCAAACTTGAGAAGGGTATTAAAACTTCCAGTAAAATGCTTACCTATGCAAAGACAGCAAGGAAAGAAGAGTCTCAATAAATGATGACAATAAAATAACATGGAAGAATAATCTTGCTGTGAGACAAATCTAAGTAAATATTTTGCCTGAATCTCCAGTAAGAACAATGACGTAGACCACAGCGGTGAAGTTAGGATGGGTGAGACTGAAAGCAAAAGTCAGAGTTTAACTTAATCAAGTTACAATACCATTCTGTATCCACGCCAGAATGTATAAGGAATGGATATATTAAATACAAAAAAGGTAATAAATTATCATATAGTAGTTGTATCATATGAGTAGAATATCTCTTTTTGAATAGGAGATTTAAAAAATATATAGATTTCCTAAACGTGAATCATGCCAGCCTATTGCATAGCTCAGTTTGATATTTAGAGGATTTCTACACTAGTGCTTTTAAATGTGATCCAGAAAGCCCAACCTTACTTCTGATATGCCTGCAGGAAACATTAGCTGTATCTATGCATGTGAAATTTTTAATGGGAGCTGAATATCCCTTGAAGAATCCACAAGTTTAATGCAGTTAAAAATAAAATGAATGTATGGTAGATCTAATCTACTTACCTACTGTTAAAGCGATTGGACAGAGCAATTAGGCATTTTTAGGAACGGAATATATATTCCATTAATAGAAGACAAAATGCAAAGTTGTGTGTAGAGGCTCTGATAGTTCTGTCCCTGCAGGGGATGCAACCATCCTTGGAGGTTTTAAAGCCTGGACAAAGGCCTGAGCAACCTGGTCTAAAATCAGTGTCAAACTTGCTTTAAGCAGAAGTCAGACTATAGACCTCCTGAGGTCCCTTCCAATGTGATTTATCCTATCACATGCCAAGAAGCCAACTCAGCCAACAAGAGCAGATCATGTTCTCTTTGAAAACCCTCTGATGTATCCCAAACAGTAGGACTGATAGTAATGTAATATTTGTCACCATTTCTGCTTTTGTAAAATGTGCGTCATTCATTGAAAAAAACTTAAAGCCTAAAATACTGAAAAGGCAGGAAAAAATTAGAGAGACAAGATCTCAGTGAATGTCCCCAGCCGAAAAGATTCCATTTAATGAATCAGAAGGGCAGGCTATATCTATATATACTTAAAATATCTTTTAAGACTTTTTGAAAACAGCTTACAAAGTGAATAAAGAGAAGATAAACAATGTGTATTGGGATATATCATGAAAATGACCTGCAAGATCACACCCCAAATTGGTGGTATAAACCAGGATAAAATTCAGCTCTTCTCTCTCCTCTTAATACTTTAAATTTGGACTAATGCAACTGAGAGTAGAATAATGCCTTTAATGGACAGGCATCTTAAAACACGTTAATGACATTATTCTTGAAAATTTTTTCTTTGACTTTCAGGTAAATTTTTTTAAGAGATTAAAGTACTGTGAGAATCTGTTCATCAGATGCTCTAAGCAACACATTATGTTGAAGTTACATGTTGAGCACGACTATAACAAGCTAGATGAAACAGAAAGCGCCCCTTTTCTGTGAGTTCCACCATTGGTTTGACTGCTGGATACATAACCTGCTTGCAGGCAGAAGCAAAAATTTATGATAAATTCAGAGTATAACAGTTCTTTATTTGAAGTAGCATGCAATTAAATACAATTTCATAAATAACACAGATATCTCGAAACGCAAGATGGGCACTTAATTGATAATAGGTCATATCTTAACCATGACGGTGGCCTATAAGGGTCTCTTCAGCCACGTTTTAAACATTTAGTTGTAAAGTTTTGTAGAATTCTAGAATTGGCTTATTATACTATAGTAAGTGAAATCTGATCCACTGATAAAATGTCAGCTTTTCCTGATATAGGCAGAAAACATTTTAGTAATTATGAGCATATGCCAAATGTGCTTAGCTTAGGAGCAAGAGAAAGACAGTGAGAAAGAGACAAAGAACACAAGAGAACAAGAAAAACTTAGAAAGGAAAAAAAGTGGAAGAGGAAAGGAGAGGAGAGCAGAGCAGAGCAGAGCAGAGCAGAGCAGAGAAGAGAAAAATCGAAAAAAGGAAAAGGGGAAAAAGGAAAAAAGGAAAAAAGATTAAAAAGATAAAAAATGAAAAAGGAAAAAGGAAAAAGGGAAGGGGAAGTGGGAAGCAGGAAGTGAGAAGGGGAAAGGGAAGGGGAAGGAAAGAATTCGACTGAAATCAAACCTGGCATGTTAACCTAATCAGAAATGGCCAGAAAATTTATAAAGCAAACTCTATTGACAAGAACAATAACGAACAGTTAAAAAAAAAGAAGAACGAAAGAAAAAGAAAATTACATAACACTGTCAACATTTCATTGGTTGAACAAGGAAACTGGAAATTTACAAGTTGCTTTTTGTTTTTCCTGTCATTCAAACTAACTGGATTTTGGAATTAAAAATGGGTTGAGCAGAATAAAGAAAAATATAGAGATCAAAATATTTACCACTGATCATACTCTGTTCCTCTCTTCTGATCTTTTGGAGAAATATCTGAAGGGAATGTGGAAGCTTTCTGAAGCTGACTCATTTCCAGTTTAAGATGGTCTGTGATGTCAGTGACTGGTTGTGCTACTTCATGCCAATTACTCACCGCAATGTCAGCGAAACAAGCTGAAGTAACATCTGGATTTATCAAAGTAAAAGCTCTTGAATCACAATGCTTTAGTCTTTCCAAAAGAAGCTGGAGAAAATTTAGTCCCTTTGAAGTCAGCAGGACCTTTTGCCATAACTCTCAGCAGAGCCAGGCTTTTACTCTTTCTCTTTCCAGTTTCTTCTTTCTTTACTCCAGTATCAGACCTGTGAGGTGTGCTGCTATGCTTCTTACTGTCAATCCTTCTGCTATGATGACATTCCAGCAGCATCTGCAGGACTTTCCACTAGTACAACATAGGAGGTTATGGCCTATCCATAAAGAAGCTTACAACTGGTTTTTCAATCTTCCTGCCTTCTTTTAGTTAAGATTGTATTTAATTCTTACCTTTCAAGACAAACGTTCCAACACAGCAAAAACTTTAAAAAAGAAAATGCTATGCTTTGTGCTACAGAATCACAGAACCACAGAATGGCCAAGGTTGGAAGGGACCTCTGGAAATCATCTAGTCCAACCCCCCTGCTCAAGCAGGGTCCTCTAGAGCATATTTCCCAGGATCGCGTCCAGGCAGGTTTTGAATATCTCCAGGAAAGGAGACTCCGCAACCTCTCTGGGCAACCTGTTCCAATGCTCAGTCACCCTCACAGTCAGGAAGTTTTTCCTCAGGTTCAGATGGAACTTCCTGTGGTTCAGTTTGTGCCTGTTGCCCCTTGTCCTATCACTGGGCACCACAAAGAGTCTGGCCCCATCCTCTCGACACCCTCCCTTCAGATACTTGTACACATTGATGAGATCCCCTCTCAGTCTTCTCTTCTCCAGGCTAAATAGGCCCGGCTCTCACAGCCTTTCTTCAGAGGAGAGATGCTCCAGTCCCCTCATCATCTTTGTAGCCCTCCGCTGGACTCTCTCCAGTAGTGCCACGTCTCTCTTGTGCTGGGGAGTCCAGAACTGGACACAGTACTCCGGATGTGGCCTCACCAGGGCTGAGTAGAGGGGCAGGATCACCTCCCTCGACCTGCTGGCAACACTCTGCCTAAGGCGGCCCAGGAGCCCATTGGCCTTCTTGGCCACAAGGGCGCACTGCTGGCTCATGGTGTCAACTTGTTGTCCACCAGGACTCCCAGGTCCTTCTCGGCAGAGCTGCTTTCCAACAGGTCAACCCCCAGCCTGTACTGCTGCATGGGGTTATTTCTCCCCAGGTGCAGGACCCTGCACTTCCCTTGGTTGAACTTCAGGAGGTTCCTCTCCGCCCAGTTCTCCAGCCTGTCCAGTTCCCTCTGAATGGCAGCACAGCCCTCTGGTGTGTCAGCCACTCCTCCCAGTTTAGTATCATCAGCAAACTTGCTGAGGGTGCACTCTGTCCCTTCATACAGGTCATTGATGAATACGTTGAACAAGACTGGACCCAGGACTGACCCCTGGGGGACACCGCTAGCTACAGGCCTCCAGCTAGACTCTGCACCACCGACCACAACCCTCTGAGCTCAGCCATCCAGCCAGTTCTCAACCCACCTCACCGTCCACTCATCTAACCCACGCTTCCTGAGTTTATTTACGAGAATGTGATGGGAGACAGTGTCCAAAGCCTTGCTGTAGTCCAGGGAGACAACAGCCACTGCTCTGCCCTCACCTACCCAGCCAGTCATTCCGTCATAGAAGGCTATCCGATTGGCCAAGCATGATTTCCCTTTGGTGAATCCATGCTGACTACTCCTGATCACCTTCTAGTCCTGTCCACATGCTTAGTGAGGACCCCCAGGAAGAGCTGTTCCATCACCTTTCTAGGCATGGAGGGGAGGCTGACAGGCCTGTAGGATCCTGGCTCCTCCTTCTTGCCCTTTTGGAAGACTGGAGTGACACTGCCATTCTTCCAGTCTTCAGGCACCTCTCCTGTTCTTTGTGGCCTTTCAGAGATGATGGAGAGTGGCCTAGCAATAACATCCGCCAGCTCCCTCAGCACTCGGGGATGCATCCCATCAGGGCCCATGGATTTGTGGATGTTACATTTGCCCAGGTGATTTCTAACCCGATCCTCCTCGACCAAGGGAGAGTCTTCCTTTCTCCAGACTCTCTCTCTTGTCCCCAGGGTCTGCAATTCCCAAGGGCTGGCCTTAGCAGTAAAGACTGAAGCAAAGAAGGTATTCAGCAACTCTGCCTTCTCTCTATCCTTCGTCAGCAGGGCACCCACGCCATTCAGCAGCAGGCCCATGTTTTCCCTAGTCTTCCTTTTGCTATTGATGTATTTGAAGAAGCCCTTCTTGTTGTCCTTGACATCCCTTGCCAGATTCGATTCCAAATGGGCCTTAGCCTTCCTTGTTGCATCCCTGCATACTCTAACAACATCCCTATATTCCTCCCAAGTGGCCTGTCCCCTTTTCCACATTCTGTATCTGAAAGGGGGGTGTCAAGAGGATAAGGCCAGTCTCTCCTCCGTGGTACCCAGCAACAGGACAAGAGGCAATGGGCAGAAACTCAAACATAGGAAGTTCCATCTAAACCTGAGAAAAAAAACTTCTTTGCTGTGAGGGTGACTGAGCATTGGAACAGGTTGCCCAGAGAGGTAGTGGAGTCTCCTTCCCTAGAGATATTCAAAACCTGTCTGGACGTGATCCTGGGAAATATGCTCTAGAGGACCCTGCCTGAGCAGGGAGGTTGGACTAGATGATCTCCAGAGGTCCCTTCCAACCTTGGCCATTCTGTGATTCTATGATTCTGTGATTCTGTGATTCTGTACACTTCCTTCTTCTGTTGGAGCTTTGTCAGGAGTTCCTTGCTCAGCCATGCAGGTCTCCTGCCCGCTTTGCTCGACTTCTTCCTCAGAGGGATGCACCCATCTTGGGCCTGGAAGAAGCGATGCTTGAATATGAACCAGCTCTCCTGGACCCCTCTTCCTTCTAGGGCCCTGCCCCATGAGATTCCTCCAAGTAGGTCCCTGAAGAGGCCAAAGTCAGCTCTCCTGAAGTCCAGGGCTGCGATCCTACTTATTGCCCTGCTTCCTCCTCGTAGGATCCACCATCTCAGAACTCCACCATCTCAGGGTCACTGCAGCCAAGGCTGCCCCCAACCTTCACCTCTCCAACCAGACCTTCTTCGTTTGTTAGTACAAGGTCTAGCAGCCCACCTCTCCTCGTTGGCGTCTCCACCACCTGTGTCAATAAGTTATCCTCAATGCTCTGCAGAAACCTCCTGGATTGTTTGTGCCTAGCTGTGCTGTCTTGCCAACAGATGTCAGGGTGGTTGAAGTCTCCCATGAGAATCAGGACCCGTGATCATGAGGCTACTTCCAGCTGTCTGTAGAAGGCCTCATCTACTTCCTCTTTCTGATCAGGTGGCCTGTAGTAAACCCCCACAACAGTGTCACCCACGTTAGCCTGCCCTTTAATCCTTAGCCAGAAGCTCTCAACTTGCTCTTCATCCACCCCCTAGGCAGAGCTCCATACATTCTAGTTGCTCCCTCACATAAAGGGCAACTCCATCACCTCACCTTCCTGGCCTGTCTTTCCTAAAAAGCACGTAGCCATCCATGACAGCATTCCAGTCATGTGAGCTATCCCACCATGTCTCTGTAACTGCAACAAGATCATGGCCCTGTGACCGCACACAGATCTCTAATTCTTCCTGCTTACCCCCCATGCTGCGTGCACTGGTGTACAGGCATTTCAGGGAGCCAATCAAACATGCAGGCTTCTCAGGAGAGGTGCAAGAGGATCCTTCCTAGCCATGTTCCATGCTGTCGCCCCTGGCTGCATGCACCCACTGGAGGCATCCTGACTTGAGCAGTGTTTTACTGACTACCCTATCTCTATAACACTCCCCTTACCCCATCTTTCCTAATTTAAAGCCCTCCTTACCAGGCTGGCCAACCTGTTGGCAAATACACGCATGCCCCGCTTAGTGAGGAGGATCCCATCCCTCTCCATCAGCTGTCAATCTTCAAACAGGGTCCCATGGTCATAGAAGCCAAAATTCTGTTGCCAACACCAGTGGCGCAGCCAGTTGTTAACTTGGGAAAATGCATCTACTCCTCCTCCCATCCTTTCCCCTCACAGGCAGGATTGAGGAGAAAATGACCTGGGATTCCAGACCCTTGACCACCATCCCCAGAGCTCTGAAGTCCTGTTTGATGGCATCCAATTTGCCCTTGGTGTTATTAGTGCCTACACGGAAGAGCAGCAGAAGGCAATAGTCCGATGCACTGACAAGCCTTGGCAGTCTTTCCATGACATCGCTTATTCGAGGCCCTGGCAGGTGGGAAACCTCTCTAGACAAGAGGTCAGGTCGGCAGATAGGTGCCTCTGTCTCCTGCAGCAGGGAGTCACCCACAACAATTATTTGCCAGGTAATTGGAGGTAACGCTCCAGGTGTTCCCGCATGGCACAGGGTCTGTTAGGCCAGTAGCTTCCCTTGAAGCCATGCCCAGATCCTTTAAAATTGGTTCTGGTAATCCAGACTGAGCATTTGTGGTTGAAAATATACTCACCATTCATTTTTTTTTCTCTTTAGGGTGAGACTATCATCTGAACAACTTCAGAAGAAATACCCGTTTAATTCACTTTCTTCCGATCCCCTACAATAAAAGAATGTTATTTTTTTATTCTCAAAATAGCAAGATACTGATATCATACCAGCTCTGAAAATCTAGAAATCTGAAAGAAAATGTATTATGGGGTACAGGAATTTCCTCCAAGATAATCAAGTGCAGCCTCCTGAACTCCTTAAGAGGAGATGAAAGGTAAAATATTCAAGATCTGCAATAATCCAAAAAAAAGTGTTCACTTTAACTATAGCAATTTTTCCACATGGGAAATTATGGTCACTGTGCTGATGTATCTGCTAGTGGTTCTAGTGTATCTGCTAGTGTATCTGCTGGAACTTTTACCTTTGAATATTTGTTTGCACCTGAGTAAGTTTGGACATTCCTTTGGGAAAAAACTTTTCTGATTGTCTACTTACTGCCTGGAATTAAGCTGAAATTTTGTACCAGTAAGGGAGGACAGGAACGGTGGCTTTAATGTTTGTTATATGCCTCAAGGCATTACCAAAGCACAGTATTAAATGATATTCAGCTAGGACAATCTGAACATCCCAAAGATTTATTTAAGGGAATGTAAAGGCCAAGCACATTAACCAATCTAGACTAGGGACTGTGAGCTATCCTTTTATCAGTCCCTGAGAAAATTAAAAGAAACTAGAATTTGTGTCACTATGTGAAGAAATGAAATGTGAGGTTCCTGTATAGAAGGTTGCCTCGGGCTTTAAAATAGGCCTAAAACTAAATATCTAGAACAGAGACAGCTTGTATGGACCCAGGTCCTCTCTTCACCCAAGGCTAGACATTTCTAAGGGCCAGAATCTTTGTGTCATACTGTCCCTATATTTACTGTCTTGAGCTATTTTAGCCTTATTTTTAATAAACACCACTTGATACAGATGTATGATACGGACTAAAACTGGTTGGCGTTTCTGCTGAAATTTGTTTTATCAGGGAAGCCCAATTAATACAGTGAAAAATCCTTCAGTAGAAGTGCCTTGTATGCAATAAATAAGACGTCAAGATCATGATAGTATCCAGTGTTTCCTTCCACTTTTTAACCTGATATTCATGATGACAACAAAAAATAATGATTTGACAAATGTCATAAAATGGGAAATGTGGATGTAATGAACTGTAATGAGCAAATTTCTCTACTGTTGTTGCCAAAATTAACAACTTTCATAATTAGGGAGACCACTATATGGTTTGCTGTAGGGAGTAACTTGCATCCATATCTCTACAAAAATGGGGAGAGACTAGTACTTTCTCTCTCCAGCAACTTTACTCATGTAAATTGAGTGACTGCAAGAGTTTCAAGCATGATTACTATAACCAAAAGGAAAGTTGTGTTCGTACCAAACCTCACATATTTCAAATCATGGGCAAGCTTTTAACTTTTAATGAGACATCCAAGCAATCCTGCTGGCCACAGATAGCTGAACTATTTATCTCTTAGTGAAGAAAGTTTCCAGGAACTGAAATTTTATAGATTTAAATTACTATTAGATAATTATTTATTTAAATCTCTAGATGCCTCACTGGTTATCTCTGACTACATCATTGCCTCTGACTACTTTAAAAGTTATCCTAATTGCTATTTCTGCAGGACAGCACAGGAAGAGGCTGCCTGCCATCTCCCCAAACTCCGGACATGGCAATACACAAAGAGCAGTTTATGCCTGGGCCATTTGCAGCTTATTAAATTCATATCCAGTTTTGGACAGTCTACTTAGGAGCTTTGGGGAGAGCTGATTAGTTCAGAACTATTCCTTTTCTACAACTTCTTTTTCACAGAATGTTTCTTCCCTTTTCCAGTTTTTCCTTGGGGTTTGGTTGCCACTAAAAGTAAGATTCTACAGTTTATGAATTGCCTAGTCAGATAATCCTTCTGCTGTTTCCCCAAGATTATGGTTTGGATTTTTCTTTGTTTGTTTTTCCTGGTGCCTAAACTTATCACAGGCACGAGAAGAATAAGGGACATCTCAGATCACTATCCTGTGCCAGGCTGTTGTAGTCAACCACATCAGATAATCCATTTCAGAAAGAGATCAAGCTCTACCTTACCACCAATTATGCTTTTTGTCAAAATTACACTGTTGCAGAACTTTATTCCTCTGGTGGTTAGACATTTCTCTTGTAATTTAAAATCTAAGTTCATACTCATAAATAAAGTTTTTGTTTATTTGTTCTTATTCCAACATTGTTTTTAGTTTAAATTGTTTCTTTTCCCACCCTTGCGTTTATCCGTTCTGCTGCATTCACAATAAGCCAAGCCAAATCTATAAAACAAGATTTCTATTTCTCTAATCACCCCTAATAATCCTTTCCTTCATTGATCTTATTCATCTTCCTTGAACAGATGAAGTTCATAATTGAACACTGTACTTGAACTAAGATTTTGATGATAGATGTTTTATCAATGACTTTAGTATTTCCCTGACTTACTGGAAATTCCTAATGCAACAATGTATACTTGTCTTTTTAGCAACTGTTTTGCACTGACAGCACGCAGTCACCAGTACTGAACAAATATTGCTAGGTCTTTTTCAACAATATTTCTAACTACTAAACTCATAGTTGCTACCAGATGTTATTATTACTGTTTCTTCAGGCTATTCAGTTTCAACCCATCTCTGCTGGTCCTCAAGGTCCTCTTATTCTTAAATTTGATATTCTGCTGCATTGATGATGCCTAAACTTTGAATGACAAGGACATTTTTCAGCAAATACCTAATATTTTCCCAAATGGAGTAATGAAAAGGAAACCTGTAAAGAAGATAAGACCCCAAATTGTTGCCAGTAGAACTCCTTTTCTGACTCCTGCCAGTTTAATGGTCAAATTCTCACAGTCTCCCCTAGGCAAGTCAACTTCTTTCCTGCCTTACTATTTCACAGAATCACAGAATCACAGAATCGTTTAGGTTGGAAGGGACCTCTGGAGATCATCTAGTCCAACCTCCCTGCTCAAGCAGGGTCACCTAGAGCATATTGCCCAGGATCACATCCAGACGGCTTTTGAATATCTCCAGCGAAGGAGACTCCACCACCTCTCTGGGCAACCTGTTCCAATGCTCTGTCACCCTCACAGTGAAGAAGTTTTTTCTCAGGTTCAGATGGAACTTCCTGTGGTTCAGTTTCTGCCCATTGCCTCTTGTCCTGTTGCTGGGCACCACGGAGAAGAGGCTGGCCTCATCCTCTTGACACTCCCCTCTTGACATCCTCTTGACACAAAATTTCTGCAAAGATGTTTAATCCCAAGGTCAGATAGAGGAGATCTAGATACAATAAATCTGTTAGACAATGTATTTTCTTATCAGATATTACTTGAAAGCAAATTAGGTTAGTTTAGCATATCTCCCTTGAGTAAACTTAAGTTGTATTTTATCCTTTCTTTTCCTTGTTTCCATATTTGTCTTGTCCAAAGCCAAACCAATATAAAGCATCTGCTTAAGCTGAGAACCACATTGATGCAACAATGCCACTTTTGAAAACTAAAAAAGTTCTTCTAAACAGTGCTGTGCTGTACTTCACCTCATGGATGTATCAGTACATTCAGAACTTAAAGCTTTTTGTACCTGTGGCATGTGCATATGTATTTAGGCACTTAGCAGGGGAAGGAGAAAGTCAGTTAGGCACCTAAGCAAAAAAGGGAGAGGCAAAAACCTTGACTTGGCTGGGGGCGGGGGGGGGGGGGGGGAGCTCTGGAACTATGTAAGTACCTCAAGTTAAACACTAGTTTGTTAACACGCCTGAAGAGTTTTTGAAGCTGCACCTAGAATTCAGGACACCCTGTTCCCAAGGGAGGGCTGTTGGCATTGCAATGTAAACGTAAGCTGTGCTATGTATCCATTCTCTAGTAGGATGAACCATGACTTCTCTTCTATTCATTTTCCCTTTCTTCTACTGTTAGCAGAAAGTTTTCCTAGGTAGCATCATGCCATAATTTGACTTAATTTCAAAATATGTCTTACAAGGAGCTTTTGTTTGGGGGAGGAGAAGGGTAAGGCTGATCCGAGTTTTCCTCCATTGTACATATTATGTTGCTAAGTGACATTTGGCAATGAATATTGCATGTTGCTCCTATTTCTCTGAGCTAGCAGCATTTTGTTGCTATGTTTCAGATGTCTGTGTAGCAAGATATCATCTGTATAAGGACCTGCATTTGAACTGGAAGAGAATGAATGATTGGCAGTATCTTCATCAGCTTCATTAGTATCAAACTTTGACATGTTATTAGTTATAAAATTCATTTTATTGGCAGCTTCTGAACAAAATTTCTCAATGTCTTTAAGGTTTTTTAGATGCTTTGAAAAATGGAACCAATAAAAATTTTTAAAATTTTATTTTTAAAAACATGCATTTTCTGAAATAAACAAAAAGAGAAACTTCTTTGTCCTGTTCTTTAAACTTCCTCTTTCCTGCTTGAAAAAATAGGCTATTCATTCATAAAGGGCATGTAGACATTTCAACTAAAAAATATACTGAGGACATCTTATATTCTGTAATTGATTATTAATTATCTGAAGATAGATAAGTAGGTGGGTAGAGATTTTGGTCTCTCTCAAATTTTACATATGAGAACTATCTCATACTGTGACTTTGGCTCCTATTTCAGCTCCAAAATATTCTATTTTTCCAATTCTTAAGCAGCTTGGGGCATGTATTATATCTAGTACAACGAATGACTCTTTAAATACATTCAAAAACATATCAAAATCTCAGGGATCTAGTGTGTGTATTATGATTTTTACAATACTCTTCTTGCCAATATCATGACATAAACAGTAAATCAAACATATGTACTCTCTCAACTGCTTTTGGGTTACAGCTATGGAACCACCAGAGGCCTTGAATAAAGACGAGTGGAAGGATTACTCTAAAAGCAGACCAAGTGATCAAACAGTTTCTGAACTGAGTCTTTAATTTCCAATCTGATAGAGGAAGAGAAGAATCTTTCAAAAAGTGCTATCTGACACTTGGGGCAGGTCACCTGCTTCTCCTGATCCTCTCCATCACCCACCAGCAATTGAGATTTTCCTTGCTCCTCAAGTCAGCGCAAACGCTGTCCTTCACCCTTTCATAGGAGGAGGTAAAGCTCCCCTCAGGCTTTCTCGTGTTGTTCCCCTAGTACAGCTATTTCCAGTATCTTTGGGTCACAGGTGGCAAACCTTTTGCTGAAAATTTTGCTCAAGTGTAGGACACCTGAGCAAGTCTCAGTGAAGTTCTCAGTTTAGACTTCAAAGTCTAAAATGTGTGCTTAGCTTGGCACCTGGAGATCAGGTCCTGTGAAGTTCATCTTACTGTTCATGGGGAACAAAGCTGAGTATGTGAATATGTCACTTTTGCTAGACCAGGGCCCCTTTGCTGTAAATTAGCCCAGAATGCATAACTGGGAGGAAACTCCCTCGTGCCAAATGCATCAGGGAGCTTTCGTTTCCTTGTATTGCGTCTAGATCTGTAACAGATGACAAACATATCCATATCTCTTTGATCACTACAAAAATAAATGTGTTTGTCTTAAATCTATTACAAGGCAATAAAAGAGTGTTTTAAATGTACTCAATCCAAAATCTTATCAGGCGGGAAAGTGGAATGAACCATTTACTTCATGCTCTTTTGCTATAAAATGTCTTGTTTCTGGAGAGAAACTGCACTTAAGAGAGCAAGAAGGTACACAAACTGACCAATTTAGCGACACTGATCAGATCAGGGATGCAATGAGAAATTCATACTCCCCTGATTTAATAAGAGATAAAATGTTCTGTTTTCCTGGAAGAGCAAAAACATAATTAAGTGAAAAGAATAGAAATTAATGGTTTAAGAAGAAAAAGGAAAGAGAAGAGATTTACAAAACAGTGCAGTTGTACTTTGCAGACCAAAATATCCCCCTTTAAATAAATGTGGTAAAGGGATTAACATTGTGCAACTCACTTGAGAGAACATATCATATTTATAGAGATGTTACAGTGCAAAGGGCCAACCTGTTTGAAATGAGATGATTGTTAGAGCTGCTATAGATGACTGCCCAAAGTTTAATTTTCGAACATACACTAGTGAAAGTCACTGGGCCAATGTCTATTCCTTGTTTGTATGCACAGACAATGTAAAAATTTTGAAGTCTCTCATTAAAAGCTTGATACCTTTTCTCAAACTGCAGACAGGCTTGCTTTCTGCTAAGGGGCTCATCTGTTAGTTATCAGCATTAAGCAATTGTCTGAAACCTGACAATTCAAAAGGAACTCTGGAATAACTTATTTTCCCAAATACAGCAAAATTGGTCCCTACTTCACTCTGCTGGAGAATAGCTTTGTTTTCCTGGATTTTTGTGTTCTAGGGGCAACTTTCTTTTGATACTTTGTCAAATTTTTTACTTTCCAACTTCATAATTGTAATCCACAATACGAATAAAGAGTAGATCTTGGCCAACCTCTTTGAAAGATTTTGTTCTGTTGTATGAATTACCTTTATACAGCAGTGAAGCGAACTATTCCATACTTGTAAGCGCCTATAGGCAATGAGCAAAGTGGTAACATTAGCCTATAATTGACTTGGGCTGCTGATTTCACTCCATATTGCTATTTTTATGAAGAAAATGTTTAGATCCAAATCCTGACCATGCTGTAGAGCAACTAAAGAAACTGTGGGGCTAGTAAAATTCTGAGACATTTTGTGATGATTGGATGCCCTGTGGAGAAACAGAGCATCTTGTATATCTCAAGGCATAGCTCTATTAAGGCACCAAAGAGGAGATGGTAGTCAAAAAGTGTCTTTCAGAAATAGTCTAAAGGTAGAGTAATACTTCAGAAAACTTAATTTATTCAGCCTTTGCACCCACCTACAAATTACATAAGTGACTACATCAATGTTTAAGAACTGTGGTAAGTCAAACTCTGGCTAATGTGTTTTCTAGGCATGAGAGCTAATATATTATACTGTATTTGAATTTTATTAATGTTATTTAAATAAACACTGGAAGAAAGCGTGTATAGCTTGTAACAACTATAAATATTGTTGCATTGTAAACAAATGCCCCATTCTTAAATAGAGATGTAAATCGACCAGGGACCATATGAGTCAATGCAATAATAATACCTTCACCAAACTTTAGATGGTCATTATTTTTAGAATTCAAGTTTTCCATCCCTTGAGGACCTTATTCCTACATCCTAAATCAAAATCACCAAACACATCCCAACAGTTTATTCTTTAAATATAACCTTCATTCCTTCAGTACTGACAAAAAGAACATTGCTTCAAAGCTGAGCCAAAAACCAAAACAGTACATATTCCAAAAGTGAAGTGAGGGAAATAGATTCTTGTTCAGGAATTTGTCCAAGACGAATTGAGTGCAGTACAGCTGCAGCATAATAAAAAGTAATGCTGGAATCCATGGCTAGCCTTTCCTCCGAGCTAAAGTCAACGCCAGAGTTCTTAACTCTTCAGAGACTCCTTGAGAGATGTAGCACAATGGTCATTTGGCCTTCAAACCTGAGAATACTATATAAAGCGGCTATGTAAATCTTATGTAAAGCAGCTGTACCAAAATTCCAGATTCGATACATAGCTTGTGTAAACCAGAATACTCAGCTAAACTCAAAGTTGAGGGAGATAGTCACAGAGAGATGCAGACATCAATTTTGTTTCATAATTCTAAAAGGTAATTGTTTGCCAAGTTTAGGCATAATGCATGTCATCATAGAGAATGAAATAGGATAAGCATTCTCACCCTGGGATTTCATAAAGTATTCCCCACTTAGTGAAAATTACTTTGACTCAGTTCACTATGTAATGGTGGTTATGTTCAAAAGCATTTTGAAGGAATAGAAAAGCAAAGAAGAAAAGAAAAAGAATGTGAGGTGGAACAGCATATTGGGTTGTTTGTTCTCTCCTTTGATTGTGGCTATTTAGTTAAGGCATTAGTTGTTTTGCTTTGCTTTTCTGTGCATACACCTATTGTGGGAATGCTACGTCAAATAAGTGAATGTTTTCCTCTGATCAAAAAGGTGAAGAAATATGTGGCCATTCTGATGTGTTCTGGGGCTGAGCTCCCCAGCATAGCTGTTGATCAAATTCTGTCTATCCTTCCCATAAGATCCACAGATAATTCAGTTCCTTAGTGCAAGATTGTTCTAAGGAAAATTCATTGATTCAATTAATTAAATTGGTCTTAGAATTCATTTCTTCTGAGGATATACCATGCTCTGGATTCCATTTAGAAGATATTTGCTGGCATCAATACCAACCTTTAGCTGCAATTTCAAGGTTCTATTCTATTCAAGGTTTTTTGGTTTTTTTCATTATTATTTAGCATAAAGGCACTAGGATGAAAGAACTGCATTATTAGGACTAGATGATAGATGATAAGTGTTTAAACAATAAGCACTGAAGAAAGAGGATGAAAGATATTTTTACTACAGAAGAGCCTAGGTATTCCACATAGACTTGAGATTTCATAGACAAGATGCTCCAGAAACACACAGAACATTTTCACATCTAATATGTACATGGTCTTTAAATGGACCCTGTTTCAATGGCTGGCACTCAGCAGTCTCATTAATTAGAAATTAGTGAAATATTCTGGGCACAGCTTTCAGAAATTGGTCATGGAAATGAAGGAGATATGGAAAAAAGTATTGACTGAAGTTTATGCAGCTCTTTTCATCAAACAGACAAAGCAAGAGCAAGCTTTGATTTGTCATCTGCTATAGAATAGAAGTGTGGGCGGAGCTGATGGCTGGGCAAAGGGGTACCAAGCTTGCCTGTAATCTGGAAAGATTTTTTGGAATTGCTATTTATTGCCTTTCCCTGAAGTGGGTTTTGTGCAGAACCCAGTCCATTACGGAAGTAACTGCGGTGTGCAGTACATCTTTGTGCTTCAGAAATGTCCTTGAGTGTTGCATCTCCTACTGTTTAGAGTGTAGATTGTCTGCTCCATGCTAGCAAGTTGGAGCCATTGCTACATGAGATGAAACTGCAGACATAAAGCATAGAGTTCTTAGACTAATAATGCAAGAAATACCTGAGGATGAAAAAGACTGAAATATATAACCCTCAGCTTCAGCAGAGACTAAAGTGTCCCACATCTGCCAATTACACTGAAAACTTATCAGGTATATCTATATTGTTGTTGCTCCTGTCATTAATTTTATAAATGTGGTCCCTTGGAATTAAAGCCACTTTGTGCTTGATATAGTACAAATAAGTAACAAAGAAGGCCATCCTTGTCCAAGAGAATCTATAAACCGGGACACAGGGATTCAGTAACACATGAGCAGATGGACTGGGGTGCCTGTCAAGTGCAACTAAGTTATGTATCTGCATGAGGGCAAAGTTGTGCCTGAATGCATATAACTGCAAGATCAAGAGCCTAGACAACAGGATCTGCACGTAGGATTGCAACAAATATAAATATTATTGCATTGTAAACTTTGATCTTTCCTAATCAGGATAGTACTCAGGACTGAGCTTAATATTAATGTAATACAGAACATATTCTGAAGTGATGGGCATGCCTGCGTGCTGACTGGAATAAGGAAGCTCTTCTGGACAATGACACAGAACCTGTGCTCCAATCTGAATGCAGGACAAGGACAACAATAACAAGAAATATACTGAAGGTAAAGTGTTTCTCTTTTTGTCTATTGACTCTAATATTTAGGTTTTACTTCTAACTTCCCTGGGCCTTCGAATAGCATCAAAGAGCTGTTAATAACCAACAGCTCAAGACTTCTGTCATAGACAGTTCGATGATAGATCAAAGTGCGCTACAAACATCTAGGAGGAAAGATGGAAAGAATGGAAGAAAAAAAGAGAACCTTCTTCCTGTTGAACCATGCTGTGCCAAAGCCTATCCTGCTCTATTACTCTGAAAGCTGGTTTAAATTATCTAATACTATTTACACAGCTACAGTCTACAAAACTGTTAGCCTATTTAACACTTTCTGTAAAAGATGCTGCATCATTTCTCATTTCTCTTAAGAACACTTGAAACTGATTAAACATTTCCCTTGGGATGCTACTTGATTTTATTTTTTATTTGAATTTCTTTCACTGCATGATTAATTTGTAATCAAGACTTGTTTTGATTTTCCAAACTGTATTTTAAAATCAAACGTGAAGTAATGACTTGTGGATGGCTTGCAAAATAGTAAAAATGTGTTCCATTAAGAAAAAAGAAGTATTGTGCAAATTGCATGTACCACAGAATTAACCACTCTTTGGTAAGCCTTCTGAAAGTAAGAAAGACCAAAGCATCACAAAGGTCAAGTGTTGTGGAATGATGGTAAAGTTTTAAGGCCTACAAAGTCAAGGGAACGTGAATGACTGCATAGGCGCAAATGACCATCTTATCTTACATAACTGCCTCTTAAAAATTTTGAGTGCAGATCTAATGTAGCTATGCTTGCCAATTTTTGAACTTTTGGCAAACAACCTCCTCCAAGAATGCATGCTTTTTGCTTTGTTTTTATTAAAAATATATGTAAATCTCATTCAATCTAAAATTATGCAATCAAATGGCATCACATTTCTCATGTCCCTTGTCCTCTTTGGGGCTGTGCACAGGCAATGTCTAAAGTTAAAATCTCTTTTGAGTTAAAAATAATGTTTATTTCTTCTCATGTTTAAAAAAAAGATTAACTTTTGTGCAGAGATCTTCTCACTAGAGATCTTAAGCCTTGGCAAGTGCATCTCTTCCAAGCATACTCACTGCCATTTGTCCATTAGGTTTGCTAGAAGTGAGTAAATATTGAGAAGTGAGTAAATATTGTACCACTGAGTCACTGGGCCAACAGACCATTTCAAACTGCTCCAAAGAGATAATTGACCCACTGAAAGTGTAAGGTAACACCCAAACTGAGATCATTGAGTAATGTGATCTCATGCTGAATGTGGGTGTTTTATTTGTTTGCTTTTTGGGGGTGGGTTGGAATGTGTATAAGCCAAGGCTTGATTACTAAGGACTAAGTGGGGAGAGGGAGTATGGAGACAGCTCCCAACACAGGGAGTATGTTTAAATAAAGATGGGCCGAGATCAGCCATTTAATATGACTTTTTTTCTGTAGAGAGTTCAGGAGGTTTGAAGTGCAAGAGGGAGAACAGATAAAGGTCAAGTCCCCCCAGCCGTATATTTAAAACTTTTTCATTTTCTCCCATAGTATTTGGGAAGTGGAGTGAGGGCAAAGTCTTCACTGCCTTTATTTAGGTTCTCCCTGGCTTCTAAGATTGGAAAGTTCCTACTATATTTTTACAAAGCAGACTGCTTTTCAGGCAGGTTTTCTCAAGTTCTTGTTTTATGGGTTTTGGAGAAAGATTCTGGCCGAGACGTTCAGAAGAAAAAGTGTTTGCAGTCTTTGGAGGTTGTTAATTCCTGGAAAAACTTCTGGCAAACTCCAACTCACCAAAATTTCACAGAAAATGCTTGTTAGAATTTGACTAGTTTAAATGAGTTTCTTGTGTTGGTGTCTTTACCTAGTGGAAGTACGAATCGTGCTTGGTTTTACACACAAAGTCAAGCAACGCTGCCAACGTATACAGCCCTCTTCTCTCTGAAATATTTTATTTATTTACTCTGGAGTCTGAAGACAGCTTGGAGACATGTCTCTTGCCAGTGGTATTTGCAGTGGTATTCACAAAGTTGTCCTCTAATTTTTAGGCTTTGTTTGCATTTATTTCTTAGACTCATGTAGAGATTCAGTTTTTAGTAATAACTCTCCTAACCATGACTGAGGTTGCCACCATGTTTTTGCATGGTCACTGACCTGGCCATCAGCCTCCTCCTAGGTGCCATGTAAGACTGCCTTATACCTAGAAAGTAACGAGGACATGAATACTATGAAATCTGTACTTAAAAATACAGATCAAGAATCTATTGCTTCAGAAGTGGCAATCCATTACCATGACAGAGGATGGGAAGAGATATTTTGGATCATTAAGTCCTCATGAATGCTGCAGAAGCCCTTGGACATAATATCTTTTCTAGGAGTGTAACAAGTTCTGTCATGAAACTAAGTAGGGCTTGGGCTTGGGTTGCAACCTTTGGTCTTGTACTACTTATATCAAAAGGCCTTGATTACTAGGATCTTTCTGTAGATTCCAGCTGAAATATCAACAGGACCCTGTTCATCTTTCCTTTTGTTAACATAGCCTAAAATATCATCTCCCACGAGCATTGACAGAGAGATATTAGATGTCTTCCTCAGCCTACACCTTACTAAGATAAACACATCAATCTTATTTTCTTCCCATACACTAGGCTCTCCAGTCCTCTAATCATTCTAATAGCCCTTTTCTGTATCTGTTCCACTTTGAATAGATTTTTCAGAATTGCACTATTTTTCAGCAGTGACTCAGTTTCTGCCAGTTCTTGAAAATGAAACCACCAGTGAACAACAACTTGCAGCAAGGAATCCCATGGTTATTCATCTAGGATGTGAGGAAAGAGCCCTCCAATTTGTCCTGATCTGTGTGCAACATCTTGAAGGGTGCTCTAAGAAGGGACTCTTAGATGTGATGGCAAGGCAAATGAATCATAAACAAAAAGAAGAAATGACATTCAGATCTGGTAATTGGTCAAGATCCATTTTGTAGCTAAGGACCTACCCTCAAATTCAGACCACATCTCTATCCTTTAAAGAAAGGATACTCCATATATCTCCAAAATGACAGTGCAGACGTTGTTCTAATAGTGAGTGTGTGTGCATTTGTGTATGTGTGCACATTCTAAAATATATATGATATTCTGAAAAACTTCCTTTAAGGTACAGTTTGATCATAAGTCATTTCTGAATTACAGTGAAACTCATTCACTTCTGGTGGAGATCGATGAAAATCAGTCGAATTGTGAAAAACTAATTATTCTCCAAATAATCTGCATAATAATTTACTCTCAATTTTTTACTGATATGAAATATATGGATATTATGGTAAACAGCTTCAAATAACCCTTATATTCAAAATAGCCTTGCCAATTTATAACAGCTGAGGATGTGGCCCTATCCTGTTCAAACACATAATACTTCTAAAAACTTAAAATCCACAAGACAACATCTCCTTACCAGGAAAATGAACTATACACCAAAACGGAAAATAAGAAAGAAAGAAGGAAAGAAAAACAAATCCGCTTTACAAGAAGAAAATGAGACATTCCTAAAGCATTTCAGGATGACCACACACCAAGTGAAAAAAAAAAAAAAGGCTGGTTCAAAATGCATGCCCCACACAAAGGATAACTCTGCTTGGCAAAATACAAGACTATCTCCTTTTACTAAGAGCAACTCACCAATCAGTCAACACCACTTTAATTACTTTAAGTATTTTTCCACCTTTCACAGAGTCCATCAGAAGTTCAACACATACTACAAGCCAAGTAGAATATCCAGTAAGTTATATATACGCGCGCACAAACAGACACACACATATATGTATATAAACACAAAAGAATATAACATCATGTGTTCGATTTTGAGAAAACTCAGACATTGACACCAACTATATGACAACATCCATTCCATTCAGTAATGAGATAAATGACATTAAATTTCTCTCTTCTTTTTAACAGCTTTAGGTGGAAAGTGATGGAATATGTGCCTTTCTATTCTCATGCTGTCAGCCACATATATACATAAAAAAGCTTCAGATAGACAGTCTCACAATCATCAAAATTTACTAGCAGTACCAAAGGCTACTACTTTGTTGTTGTTTCTGTAACTTTAGCATCTTAGATGTTCTAGTTATAATCAGAACCTTGCACATTCACATGAAATAAACAGGTGAAATGTTCTGAGAAAATTTATACTCTTTGAGTAGGATAAGTCAAGGGCTAATACAAAAAAGGAGGAGGAAAAACTGAAGATCTTAGTATCAATGCATTAAGCTGCCTAACAGTTCTCCCCAAAGGACAGGCAGGTTTTAAAGAGGGATTTGAAGCAGGACAATGAACTAGCTTTACAGATATTTTACAGGAAGTTCCTTCCAAAATTAGTGGTCAAAAACGCAAGGATACTCGTTTGTGAACTTAACAGGGGTAGCGGGAGTTAATAGTATGTAACTTTATGTGTTTAAGTAGGCTTAAAGAGCTTTGACCCTGAAAGCAAGCAGTGCTTATTTGATAAAATGAAGGAGGAGGACACTACAAGAATAGCAGGGAAGAGATACGTGGCCTAAACTATGGAGTATGGAAACTGTCTTTGCTGCTCTGTCCTGGAGGAACGTTAGAGGAGCAAGAATGTCTTTGTAAGGGCCAACAAAAGGACACTTCATAATTTAAGCGTCAGGCAAAAAGAAGAGTCTCAGTAAGTGTTCTAGAAACCAGAATAATAATACTAGCAAGCATTATGTGTTGGAGATGTTTTGTATGTTAAATTTAGACATAGCTCAGATGTTAGGATTTAGCTAGAGATTCAGATCATGATGGTATCAAGTTAGGAACTTCAACCACACTGAAGTGTGCATACTTACTGCAAAGAACATAGAAGATTTGTGGTGGAAAAATTTGTGGTTCAACCAAACTGAATTTGAACAGTTAGTGAGTCATCCTTGAAGGTGTCAGACAAAAAGTTTATTTAGGACAAAAGGAGACAGGACAAGAATATATCAGTAGATCTGTGAATCTTCAGCAAAGAAATGACTGAGGAATTTTTGGTTGTAGGTGTGATTACATAGGCAAAGTAAAGAAAGAGAACGGAGGGAACCAAAAACAGAAGCCTTTATGTCACCAAAAAGCGGAGGAGCTTCCAGAGGATGTGTTGCAGAAATGATTAGAGAGGTAAGAGAAGCAGCCGAAGAAAGCCAGACCTGTAGAATCCTGGAGAGATTTCAAGAAAAGCTGAAGCAAAGAGACTGCTGAGAAATTACGGTTATAGCAGTGAGTCTGAGATCTGGCAAAGCAGATACCATTAGATGTTGTGGAAAGAATGGCTTCACTTAAGGGCAGAGGAGGGAAGCCAGATTGGAAGAGCTCTAGGAAGAAAAAGTGTAAACAGCACATTCAGAGAGCTTAGAAATGAAACAGCAACTGCAGATGGGCCGGTAGCTAGAGATGCAAGAAGGAGTCAAAAGTGTTTTATTTATGATGTGAGAGACTTAACATATGGTATAACAAGCAGAACAAACCAGAAGCAGTGAAAAGAACAAACCAGAGGAGATCAAGAGGTTAAGAAAAAGAGGAAGGGAAGGGATGAGAATGGGCACACAGGAGATGAAGAGACGAGAAGAGAGAGGGTAAGAGGTGGCAGGAAGAAAAGGGGATTTGGAAAAGAACGGATAAAGCATGTCTGCATGTGTGACTGCACAGAAGCAGAAGGAGAAATCTGCAGATAGGGAAAGGTCTCTGAGCTAGCAGGAAGAGTAAGATCATTTCACACGTTAAAAAAATAACAATCGAAGGAGGAACTCACTAAGACCTTCTGTCAAGAGAAAAGAGAGAGTTTGAGTGTGGAGTTAAAGGTGGTGAAGAGATGGATGGAACCACAGGATTAGGACACATTAAATTTGAGGCAGTGCAGCTGTGTAGCTAGAATGACAGCAAAACTGAAATAGCAGAGAATTGAATGGTAATGAAGTGAGCATAATATGCTGTTTTAGATGTACTAAAAATTATGGTCTTCATATTCTTTAATTTCAAATCTCTCCCCCCCCACCCAGAGTCACAAAGGCCCATATCAGAAGGGTTGCCCTTCACAACAGAATGGATGCTTCAGAATAGCATCAGATTAGAATTTAAAAATTTGTTTAAAAGACAACATTACATGAGCATAAGCAGATTTACAGTATTCATGAAATCACAGAAAAGTCTGAAATTAGCATATATATTTTTATGACATGCATACTTTAGTCATAGAATTATTTTGTGGAGTGTAAGTCTGAATGAAGGCAATAGATATATTTCCAGTAAAATATTTCCAGTTGAGTACAGTGATATTTCCCCACATGGAGGACCCAGCCCTCTCTTTCCATAGCAGAGTGCTCCTTAGCGAGGTCTGAGAGAATTACAGCACGCACGTGCAGCAGCTGCAAGGCTAATGCAAATCACAGAAGGCAGAGACTACGACCATAGAGCTAGATACAGACACCGTTAGCCACGTTGGCTGCATTACGAACCAGATCAGGAAACCAATCCAGGCTAAAACTAACCCAGTAGAAGATTTATTTTTAAACTGATTCATTTCCCAATCATCTCCACTGACTAGCTGTGCAAATGCTTGCACTTGCAGAGGAAAGGGGATGAGATGGCAGCAGAGGGGAAAGTAGGAGACTGTCTTTTTTCAAGGATAGGCTTGACTTTTTCTGTCTTTCCTCAAATACATCTTAAGGGAAGACTAAGCTACCTGGCTGGGTGGGTCTGAAAAGCTAACTGATTTTAGTCTAATCTTAAAAGAGTAAGATAATGTTGTACATATGTCTTCAAACTTCAGACTACCCTGCGATCTCATCATATGAAACCTTAGATTTACTCCCTGCACCAGAGGAGAAAGTTTATACCTGGCACAAGTGGAAGTGAGTCCAAGTCTCCTAAAGGGGCAGCCCACGCTCACATACTCAGCTAATTTTTTTTCAGTTGTCCTTGATTCCCCTAATTTACTTATATTGTTCTTTCTCATATGTCCTCAGATAATTCCTTTCCTTCCTCAGTGTTTTGTCCACCCCTACCAAAATTTTAGGCAACAGCCACATCCCTGTGGCTAATTGCTAGTATTGTTTCTCTCCACTTAAATGGCGACCTTACAATACAAAGGCATTCAGAAGTGAATATAGTTGTATCTAGCTTGCTGTACATAGCCCCTTCTATATCCCATCTCATCTATCATTTCTTCTTTCCAAGTAACTGCTCCCTGTAGAGTTTTCTGAATCTATATGCTATTGGTTAGTTCTTGTTTGTAGGGAAAGCAAGAATAAGAGAGGATCATTTAACTCATGCCTTCCAGGAGGCTGGAGGTCAAAAAGTTGTTCTAATTCCTTGCCAGGGAGAACACAGGCAGTGGGGATTGTTAGCACGCACACAGACTGCGCCGCTAGAGAACGTCAGCTGAAATGTGCACTGGTAGAGGCTCCTCTGGAAGAGCTGAGAATTTGCTAATACAGCAAAGTCTACAGAATGTGACCCATAGAAACACATTATTTTGAATTAAACCTTCTTAGAACCAAGGTGCAATTACAGATGGGGAAAACAGAAAGCTGCTCTGGAGTATCCAGGACCTAGTGGTATGACTGATTTGAATGAGGGCCCAAACTGGGTCTCATACTTCCTCGATGCATCTAGATTGAATCTTTCTCCTTTTTTCTCTTCTTCCATCCATGAGCGCTGAATCATTTACAGGAACACTAATGGCTGCAGAGGAGAGATTACGAGGGAGACTTGTGGAGTTAGCAGTCAATCAGGTGCTCACTCAGACCTCCCAGGTTCCAAGGCAAATGATGCAATCATTGGTCTGACAGGCCTTCTGGAGAACGACCTTTTCTCTAAATAATTTTCTCAGAAAACAAAAAGGGGAAGGTGTCATTTTTGCCCTCAGTTCAGACAAAAATAAATGTTGGAACCTCAGCATTTCTTCACCAAAAAAAGACTATTTGTGTTTTAGCAAGCCCTGAGTGGACCTCTCAGTTTGGGAGCTTGTTTGAAAAGGCTGGCCAGAGAAACAGTGTCCATTTCACGAGTGGAGTGGACCCTGTCCAGCCGGCCAGCTCTGTAGCTGACATAAATTATTGATGAACCGTTGTCTTCCAGCCTAATAGAGCTGCAAAAATGCAATAATTTTGAACTTTCAGTGATTTGAAGTTAGGAGTATTAACTTTCAGATGAGAAATGGCTTAGGTTCTTTATGCCTCTTACAGATCATGTTTCCCTCTTCAGCTTGCAGCTCCAAAACGCCCAGTGACTTCTCTGCGCCTTCACATGCTATGTTGATAAGTGAGGTGTAACTCTTTGCAGGCTGTGGAGAGCAGATATGGGTCTGAAGGGCCCTTTTCTTAGAAAAGACTACAGGGAATGGCCTTCTGGTTCATGAAATTAATGAACAGGCAGAATGATTTGTGAAAAACAACTGTTTTATAGGACCACCACCTGCAGTATGGGCTGAATCCCACAATGTGGAAGCAATCCAGAACATCATTTCAGATTAATTTCTTAACATTTCAACCTTATCCTGCACCCCATCCACCAACGCAGAACATATTCAAGAGTAACAAAGATATTTTTGGCGACACACTGCAGCCATGGGAAATTGGAATGCAAGTCATGCCATATCTACTGACAGCTCATAAAGTACTCCACAGCAGTGCAAAAGATGTATTTTCTATGCCTGAAGATCATGTAGCATGGTCTGCATTCTACTAAATAGTACTGAACTTTTGGCTGTTTATTCCCAACTCTGTGATGTAAGCTCGCCTCCCTGGAAGCCAGATTCCAAGTAAGGCAACCGTTCTGTACACATGCATTGCATGAGAGTTACCTAGTAATAAAAAACATATGAAGTTCTGAAATCAGTTCCCTTTTCTCCCTCCCCAGGTGTTTTTTCATGGCTGTGATTTGTGCAGAAGCCTATAGAAAATGCTGCATATACAAGCCAAGATATATAAAGATTTTCAGGCTCCCAACCCCTATTTAAGCATCTAACTTCAGGTTTCTAAAAAAGAATGGCGGACCCGAATGCCTCTGTAGATCTGGCCTGCAGTATCCAATTTGAATGCACAGGAGAGGAATGGAGTAAAGGTTTCATATGGCTGCTTGCTAACAAGTGAACACCCTAAAGTTTCAGCTCAGATCATTTCTGGAATCATCTGGCAATCAGCTAGTTCTGGTTTTATTCTCGGTTCCTTATACAGATACATTCATTTGTTTCATGTATAATTAGCATCTTAACATTCACAAAACTGACTTTGGATCCACTGTACTTCAGAGCTTCTTATATCCCAAGATACTCTTGAAAATATTTTACCCAACAAAATTATCACATAATTCCTATTCTTAAACTTTTTTATGGACTACATGTTTTCTTTTGCAAAACAAAATAAACACAGGCACAAGATCTTTAACTGGCGGACTTTGGCCTAATTCCACTGACAACAGTGTAGTTGCACTGTTATATATCAGTTTAGATTAAAACAATTCAACCCACAATTACACGTTCTTTTCTGAGACAAGTGGGTTGCAGCACTGAAACTGACCTGAGAATTAAGATTATTTGCAGTATCTGGGAAATTCCGTTCAAAGTCCGCAGACCTTCATTTTCATTGGAGCTTTATGAAACTATTTTTCACCTTTTGTTCTCTTGATACCAACACACCCACTCACATCTGCAACTCCGTCTGACACGGTGTCATCAGCAGCTTTTGTAAGAGTGCTCTATCCCATCTCTTGTATGCATTGCATCACTCATCTTAATAAAAATGTCAGATAGACCCAGTAGTCTTACTTTGGAACTTACATTGGAACTGCTGCTATTTTGTCAGCAAACAATGTATAGTTAGTTTTTTCAGCTGTATGTACACATAGTTTATTTCCCCTGCTTTGTTTATGGAAAAGTCACCTGGGCAACAACGAGCACTTCCTAAAGTCATGATACATGCTTTCATCTACTTTTTCCTCATTCATTGAACCAGTTCTGACAGCAAAGGAAACAGGATTAGCTTAGCATTCTTTTCTTATCAATTCAGGCCAGTTTTTTGCTTTTTGTTTTCCCTTTGTTTGTCACACAGCATATATTTCAGATGTGGAACTTCTTGCTGCAGGATTGTGTGCATGCTAGAAGCCTACATGCATCCAAGGGGAAACTAGATGTGATAATGGAAGATAAATCTACTGAGGGCTACTAAATACAGAGGAATACCCGAGGCACAGATTGCTGAAGATTGGAAGAGTATGCTGAAAAACTATCATCGTATATATTCTCTATTCTCATACTCTTCTTTAGGTATACCTAATTGGACATTGTGGGGGAAAAGATACGGATCTAAATTAAGTTAGACCTTAAGTTTAACTCAGAACAGGCCAGTTCTGTCATGAGGCTAGCTATTTACAAGTTGATTGTTTAATAATATGTTTCAATATTTTCTATGAGTCAAATGCAAGCTAAGCAGGCAGTAAGAGGGGCAGTGCCCTTGACCTTTTCCAGTCTACATTCCCGGTAAGTTCTCAAACATAATCCCTGATGTTTCATAGACTGCTTTTGCTACAGCTTTGAATACTTTGAGCTGCTAATTTGAATACCTGTATTATATATATCTTCTTCAGCCTGACCTTCATTTCGGTCCGTTTTCTTATCCTCTTATCGAAATTTCCTTCATCGTCTCATAATTACCTTATTTAGCTCTTCCTGATATCTTTTATTGCCTCCCTTTTTATAATTTATATTTCATCTTAACTATTGCTCATTGTATTCCTACACACTCATGCCTTTCCTTACATTCATCCTTATCCACATTTCTTTATTTCGCTTTCCACCCAATTCCCTTCTGACTTTCTACTCCTTAAAGTCCTCCTAACATATTCAGCTTTATCTCTTCATGCACTTCTTAATTCAGTATTAGAACTTATTTCCCATTTCACTCTTCTCTGAAATCATGAATCAAATTTTACTCCCTTTTAAATTAATGGTAGCTTTCTCAGTGATTTCAGTAGGAGCAGGAAGACAGATTTCTCATTTACACATACACATATAAATGTGTGTGTCTACTGCAATTATAGTTAAGTGGCTGAACTTGAGCTGACTTTGAGGGAAGTCAGAATGGGTCTCTGTGACCAGGGAGCAAAGCTGGCGTACCGCCTCGGCTAAGCCAGACTACCACAGCTGCTGTCACAACTACCTGTCTGACAAAATCTCAGAAATTTTTGTTCACATGCCCTGCTCATATGCCTTACAGCAAGCAGCCTTAGTGGTGTCATGCTAGTTCACCAACAATAGCTAGATCCTATGTTTATTTTAAAACCTTTCGTTTCTAGACCACCATGTTACTGTACAAAAAGTACCTGACAGATACAAGAGCTAATCAGAAAGGTGACAAGAAGTCACAGATGAATTTAAAATAGAATTTCATAACATAATAGCTTGAGTATCAGCAGATGTCCACAATTACGCCGCTACATAAAAGCTTATAACATACAATTGTTCATGAGTACTTTGGAAGCTAACTGTATCTCTCTTTACTAGTTCAACAGCAGTCTATAAAAAGATTAGTATTTGCAAAGGTTACATAAAAGGTACATGCTTACCAATTCTATGCACTGTACTCGTAGATATATATATAGGAGATGCAAGACACTTCAGAGAAGTGAAAAAAGTGATTTAGATTCCAATCCTAACAACAATTAAGCATGAGAGTACTGCATCTAAAATGCTTGGCAGATCAAGGCCATCATAAGAAAAAATCAAATTGATTCTTGAATCTTCTAAAGAACTTGGAAAAAAAATCTAATATAGAATTTTATCATTTTAAATTACAAATGCCTACATTTCTCTCTATAGCAATGCAACTAGCTGCCCATGATAAACACATAAAAATTGCTAATGAAATAATAGTTTTGTAATTAGTATTTATTTGCATTATATTAGTATTTCAGTAGCCCCTCTGTTCAGGGATCAGGATCTCATTGTGTTTGGCACTACACAAACAGCAAACCAGAAGGTAGTCCCAGCTCCAGAAGATTCCCATCCTGTAAGCAGTGTGTCTCTATGACTTCTTACATACTAGTGCAATGAAATGCACAGAAATATCAGATATACTAGAAATAAGGGTCTATGGTCTGGTCTGGTCTTCAGCAACATCAGGTCAGCTGAAAAGACTCTGAGCTCTGTCACCATAGCAGTATTTTAGAGAAATTGCCCAGCAACAATTACTGAGAGTCAAAATTCCTGAAACCAGATCAAAAAGGAAAACTGCACGCTAACTACAACAGCTTTTTACTCCACTTGCTCTCAAGAACCACATGAAGAACTGGCTCAAGAAAGGATAAGATTCACTCTCTTCACTTTAAAAACATCTAAAAAACCAGTGTCAAGACAAGGCAAATCTGCACGCCCCATCTAGCCAATGGACAAGGCAGGAGGCTCTGTTTGGTGTCTAGGGTGGATCGCACGACCCACTTCTTGCAAGCAGCTTTGTTGCCTCCTGGGAGGGCGAACAGTCCCTGAGCAAGAAGCTCAGCCTGGCCCGGCTGCCTCGACTTAGGCAGCTAAGGAGCTCCAAGGAGACTAGATGCTCCTTAAGCCTGCCCAGAACGAATCCAGCATTTAGCCTCTTGTGAAGCGCAGCTTTACGGCATTTTGATATGCTGTTTTCAAGGCAGGAACTCAAGCCAAAGGGTTTGCATCAGGCATGTTCAATGTTCTGTGTTTCTAATTAAAGCTTGCAGTTTTCATGTTTTGTTTCCAGTGTTTATTTTTAGCCAGACGATGGCTCCTTTTATTATTAAAGAAGATAATTTTGATTAATTTTTTTTAATTCTTAGAACAAACACAAAACACAGTGAAGCATTTTGTTCTCTGCGAGCATGGGAGAATGTTAGGGCATGTCACTTTTCTCCACAAATAATTTTCAGTGTCCCCCAGTGCTGGCCAGCATGCAAGGAAGGGAAGAGGGGCATTCAGAGCAACAAGCGTGAGCTGTTTCAGGTTAAATGAAAGGGTAATTGGTAATTTGGTAACTACCAAAGCCTTGGTAATTTGAAGCCGAAACAATTTGTGTCACATACAGAGATCTTCAAAGACCCTATCAAGTACACTTAAGATATATTTATCTCACAATCCATAAAAACTTTTCTAAGTTTTTTGTTTGTTTGTTTTAGGCTCCATGAAGCATGGAGTTAGTCTAACCTACTGAAATCAACAGGAATTTTTTCATTCATTTTGGTGGGAGATGAGTCACACCTTGTACACTGCTCATCAGCATTAGATTCTGTAGTCCTAGTGGTTTCCCAAAGCACATTTTCAAATACTTTAGCTCACTGAAACCTAAAATTCCTTTCTAGTGGCTATGGTGTCAGCTGATGATGATTCATTCTTTAACTACCTGGGAACTACCTCTATTACTTTTCCATTCTGCAACCCTCTTTGGTCCATTCTTATGTTGGTTGATAGTTCAGAAGTTGTTTCTGAAGTAGCTTGCTTGAAGAGCATTGGTGATAGTTAGACAAGCTTCTGGTGTTCTGTCTGACTGCGTGTTAAGCTGATTTGATATTTCTAATGCCTGCAGTATTGTATTACCCATTGTTGTGCAATAAGTATCTTTGCTTTCTGAGCTATTTACCAATCTCAAAATGCATCTGCAGAGGCTATAATCACTTCTGTGTATTCTCAGTGTTGTTGTTTCACTAACACTGCTTGTTTCATGTCTTTTTTTGTTTTGTTTTGTTACAATTATGAAATAAAGGGCCCATCTTAGAAAGGAACTGTGCAGGCACAAGTCCCTGATGACTACAGAGTGTCACTGAAACCACCTGGCTATCCTCCTAGGATGGAAGTAAGGGACAACCATGTGAAAAATAGGAGGCAGTACTTACCAGTAGGACATACCAGTATTGTTTGCATATAGTATTTTTCCCCTCATTTGTTTCTAGCACCCTCAAACATGCAATTAAACCCTCAAACTTGCAATTAAATTATCAGAGACTTCACTTGAATTTACTCTTCAAATGATGCTTATTGCTCTGTATAATTTCCGTACATAATTTTTTTTAATCAGTTCATTAAACTCTTTATTGTGCATGGCTTAAATTAATTTTAATCTGAAGCTCAGCCACATCAGAATCAGTATCAAATAACTTCTGCTTGTATGTCTGCTTACAGAAGGAGAATAGTTTTTTGACTACAGCATGGAGATGAGAAGGGACACGAAAAACCCCACAAGGTTTGGATAACTAGGTAAGAACTAGGACTGGAAGGTAGAACATTTAAATACTTGTAGTATAATACCTTAGAAGAACACAAATTTGCTACCTAATCTTTCTATGCACAGTGTTCCTCATAAAAATAAACTCTGCTTAACCTTTTTGAGATTTCAGTCTTTCAGTAATGCTTATGATTTCCAGAAAGGTCAAAAAATTTTTTTTTCAGAGACAGTGGCTAAATCAGGCTACGTAATTTGGTTTGCTAGCATCAAAACATTAAGTCAGGTACTTGTGAGCTTCTGTATGCTACTGAATGAAATCCTTTTCTATTTTACCATGATGCTCCCTTACATCACAGTTATATTTATGAGTAAAGAATTTGTTACTAACTTAACCTTCAATTATTGTACTATGCCTTATACTTGATCATATACAAAACTGTTATTCCAGTTTTATACAAATGCTGGTGCATTTTGGTGGTTCTAATCCTCAATTCCAGCCTACTTTTTACATTACGAAATATTCCTACTGCAGTTTCATTCCCATCTTGAAAATTATTATTCAAATTCATCCTCTTTTAACTGTGCAATAACAAATAATTATTATCTTATTTTTATATTTACATGGGTTAGGGCATTAGCGGGCACCGAGAAAAACATGTCTTTTTCATTTAATCATTGTCTTTATACTTGAAAAACTTAATTTATTTATTGTTGGCTACACATAGCTTTTTCCCTACAATGATGCATTATTTTACTGTGAGAGAACTTGGGAAAATAGCACTGTTTTAAATCGCTATCATTTGAAATGATACCATGTACATTTCTGTTGCTCTTAAAACTGTCTTCATGTAGCATGCAACACTTTTACATTTCTTTACGACAAATTTTCCAGCTATTCCATTCTTAGCACCTATGCTGAAATTTCTGCTATAATTTTCTCATTAGTGATTGAAAAGCTTTTTTGCATAAGTTATAATAAGTCTCATGACAATTATTGTGCTCTTCACTGGTTTATAAATTATAATTTCTTGAGTAAAAAAAATACAGAGATTCTTATTAATGATTCAACTTTTACCCATTCTAAGTAATTTGTCTACTCTACATACCATGTGTATTATATGATATATGATGTGTGTTATATGATATATGATATATATATATATGATGTGGCTATTATAGTCCAAAATATTTGTCTATACACATACATTTAATCCAGTAATGAAATAAAATAATCTTTGGACAGGTGAAGACTGAGCATATGGAGAAGTCTTAGCTGCAGTTCTATTAGAAAGACTGGAGCTATTTTAGAAATGCATTTCCTACTTATTCTTTTGCATTCTAACAGTGACTGAAATCTTTGCCATGCAAACGGATAAAGACCTTTGGTTTTAAAGGTGCTGCATAAATGCAAATTGATATTGCTTAAGTTCACTGATAACAAGCCTTGTTTTCAGACAGGGCAGTTCAGGGAAATGAAATAACCTTCAGCAAAGAGACTTTAGATTCAATCACTCATCAGATCTCCCCTTGAGATGTGAATGCTGTCATATTCGCATCAGTGACTTCCAGTCGCTGGTTTTTTGCCCTCCTCTAATCAACGGCAAAAGAAACTTAGTCTTCAAGCACTGATGTCAGTGTTGAATCTGATGGGATTCTACTCCAGTTTTTTCCTTCTACTCCAAAGCCTGTCCTGTCTAAAGCTTAGAGGGAACCACTTTCCAGTGCCAATCACTCAGCTAGGAAGGTCACCTTCTGCCACTCTGTCAGCAGCACAGAAAGTGCTGGCAGCACAACATCATATGGCACAGGCAAGCATCCTGAGGCTGGACTTGTCTTCTCCCTGTAGGCTATGGATCTTGGAAATAAATTCCAAGAATCTCTACTAAGAGATTTATGTCTATCAAAATCAAATATAGTAGCACTCTTAGGTAGCAAATGTTGCTGTTTACACTGCCATTAATGAACATGTCCAGAAATGTTCTTTCGTGAATGATGTCTCTTTACTTGACTCATTAGTGCAAAAATTAAAGATCTGGGTTAATATCACTAACAGGAAAAGTCTAAAATGAAGCCAAATGGATGATTTTGGACTTTAGGGTTGCAAGTCAGTAAAATCTTAAGACAATCCAAAAGAAGGTTCTGTTTTCTGGAGGAAGGAGATGAGCTTTGTGGGTGGTTTTTACTAAAAGATTGGATTTCTTCTGGTTGAATTCTACACTGAAACAAAGCTCAATCAAAAGTTTTGTTATTTAGTGTTTCTTGGTTTATGGATTCAGTCTTCCTTTTACTCTAACAACAAACGAATGACTAAAGCAATGTCCCTTCGAATTAAAGAATGGGTAGTCTCTCTCTATCTGGATGCATCAAGATTCTGGCCTTGATACAGCCGACAGCGGACATAGAGAAGAAAAAGCAAGGTGTTGTATTTATTCTGTTCAGCTTGTTTCAGATGCAGGCCTGGACGCACTAGATACCCCTGCAGCGTGATACTCCGAACTGAAATGCACCCACGAATCCACGTTCTGCAGACTCAGACTCACTTAGCCTTCTTCAACAGAAGCATTGTACCTTCGCTCAGCTGTTGTTCTTTAATCATGTCCTGTTTGAAAGTTAAATTCAAAAGCAATAAAACACAAATTAAATAAAACTAGATTTTATACTATGCTGTTTGCCTGGCAAATCTTCTGAAAGAAATATTTGAAAGTTTACCAAATAGATCAAATAATGATATTTTCCAGACTCTGGTTTTATCATCATGTATTTTAAGTAATGATAGATGGCCTTGGGCCATTATTTTTAAGATAAGTACCAGTCAGAGGACTGGAAGACTGTGGTAATGGTGTTGATATTGCTGTTGTTGTTTTAGTTTTAGACTAAGTTGATCTACGTATCTTGACATAGTTTTCAGTTGTTGAAAAAGTGTTCAATTTCTCTTCCCTCTACTCCTAAAAACAGATGGGTCCAATTCTTCTTCTAAACACAAAGGAATTGAGGACTGTATTCGAGGGCAAAATGAAACCCATGTGACTTTACAAACTGACTTATACATTCCTTGACATTTTAGAATAAATATTTTATATTTTTTCATAAAAACATTCCAAAAACTCTACTTGGACATTCTGAAGTTGTAGATGTGCCAAAAAAAAGAGGCTAGGACTTTGTGTGTGTCCTTCACACACACAATGTAAGATTTCACTTTGAATTTTCCCAGGTCTCACATTATAAAATAGAATATCTGTGATGATACTTAATATTTTTAACAAACGTTACTGATATTTGAAAGTTCTCCACAGAACACATACATGCAGTTGGTTTTTTTTCAAAAATTTCAGTATTCATGCTACTGCTATTTGAGCTAATAATTATAAGAACAGGCCAATACTAGTACATAAGTTCTCATCCTGCTCCAAAAAGAAGGAATGCCCTGGATGTGAGTCCAAATATACCCCTCTCTTGGGCTTCTCTTGTATTAACTTAAACTACAATGAACCATAAACTCGGTGCATATTTTCTCTAAAACTTGGCTGTACTTCAGGTCTCTCCAGTAGTTCCTTCTCTTTTCTATTTCCCTGCCCCTTGGAGATATTGAAGTCCCTTTATTCACAGACTGAGTAAATAGGATTCTGGCACTGAAATCAAGCAACAATTAAGAGTTAATTTTGCCAACTCAGTCAGATATGAGTCTTATTTACCAATGAATTTCAAAAAAGATCCTCTAAGATTCCTTAAATGAATACAGTTTCGAGGTTCTGACTCCTGCTACATTACATTAAAAACAAGATAAAAAAAGACCGTTGCCTTTGAGGGAGTGTTACATACACCTGGTCACAGAGAAAGTTGTCTGTTTAAATTCTGAAGTGATAATATTATATGGCCTTTTTTTTTCTGCTGAATCCAAATTCAAATTCTAGTCCTGCTTTGGTCTCAAGTGTATTCCAGAAAGAGTATCTGCACATGCATTTTCTACAACTGTTGATGGCGAATGTCAATATTCTTAAAGCAAGAGGAAATTATCCTTCCAGAAACCAACACGGGTTGGTTACAAGGAGTAATTTGCTGTATTCTAGCATCTTCAGTTACTGGCAGGAGCAGGTCTCCAGATCCATGTTTGCAATGAGCCATTATGATGTATGTCATAGTATTTCCAAGAATCTCATCCATTTAAAGGAGATGATTGTTTTGAAGGAGCTATTATTTGGTGCCTTTGGGAGCCAAAATAATTAACTGTCTTAGTATTCAAACTTCTTCTTTAACAATCTGAGCTCATATTTATAGGAGAAAGATATTTTAACCAGCATTGCGATGCCACTCCCTGGAAATATTAACTCATCCCCACAGATTAAATCTTCAAAAAATATAAAACCTATTGTAGCACAGATGCTCAGCTTCAATGTTACTCTTTCTTAGGGTGGAAAAGATCATAAGGCAAAACCATTATTAGTTTATCTTTTTTAATAAGTGAGTAAAGAATAGATTTAAGAAATTGCTCTCTTTCTGTTTAGAAAATAATAATTCCTGGCATTAAAAAAAAAAAACCTTTCCTCCATTAACTAGAATGATGCCTTCAATTTTAAGTATCCAGGCAAAATTCTGGTTATCTTTCCAAAAAAATTAATAAAAATCCAGACAGAAATCATCCAAATCCCATAACACTCTTCAAAAAATACTCTCTTGCCCAAATATGCAATGTCAAATTGACCTTATTATTTGTCTTCTTCATTTGCTGTCTATTAGATGTCTAAGAAAACTGATTTATTACTACATGCAGGTCCAAGTCATAGACAACATAGGGCAAATGAATGTTTGCATTTTGCAAAAGCAATAAAAGAGATTGGATTAAGTTTTGGATCATAATATTGTTCATATTGTAACACAGATATGATTGATTTGGAGATATGTCTGGAACATGCTTTGTATTTATTTGAAGGTAATTTTAAATACTAGAATGTGCAGAAACATCTCTTGATGCTAATTAAGTCATTAGAAATAATTACAGAATGCACTTTTTATTGCATTTTTAGATCTTGTTACATATTCACAGCATTATGAAAAAAGTTATTTTACTGGGTCAGTCTAGCTTATGAAGCACTCAGGAATTGCTCTGTGGAGTTCTGCCTTGAGCGGGAGATTTCCCAGAGTAAATCCTGAGGCGTTTGTCCTGCCTCGGCCTCGGCTCGCACAGACACCTAGACTGTGCTGCCAGAACAAGCTGGGCCCTCTGCAGTAACCGTCTGCAGGATCAAAGTTTCGGTAGCTCATTGCTGTCAGATTCAGTTGTCACAAGTCACCTTTCTCTAGCACGGGAGATAAGCACTGCCATCCTTGCAAGTGAGGAAAGCCAAGCTGCAGGACGGTTAGTTTATTTGCAAAGGGGCCACACAGCAAGTCAGTGACATAGCAGCATAGGACCTTGGGAGCTGCTGGCTCACTGTCCCATGCGAGGCCACTAGCACACCGTGCTTCTACAGCGGTCAGGCCGTGTGCCAGCACAAGCTGAGACATTCTAGGATGAATTGGCAGTAGGAGCTTTGCGAAGTTTTCCTGCATTTATTTTATTATGCAGTGAGTGATATAGCAGAATATCCAGATAGAAAATAGCTACATACAGTCACTGAGGCTTTATAGCACTGAATGCCCGTCTGAAAAAATGGAAGTTAGAACAAATTATTTTAAAAAACACTAACAAAATTAAATAAAATTTTGAAAAACAGGACCTTTTGTCATAAGGGATTGTCATTAACAATATGTATAAGTTAATAGTTTTCATATTTTAGGTCACATTTTTATGTGTATAATATATTTACATAAACTGTGTTAAAATGATCAGCAATACATTTAGCTGATAGCCTGGACAGCAAAGATAGTGATATTTTTAGAAGTCCCACACAGAGAAGGAAGAGATTCAAGGAATTTTGCCCTGGTCGTTAGCTCGTAGGATGAAAACAATTCATTGATATCTATTCCACGTGTTAGTTTCTGGCCCTTGGGGAGGCAATAGGACCGTCCAGCTTGAAGAAAACAAGACTTAGGAAAAAAAAGGACTTAAAAAAAATTTCCCCGGAAAATCTGCTTAATGCTGGCAATATCAAGTCATGGGCACAGTTCTGTGGCTTGGGACTCCTGCAGAACTGTGCAAAAACTTGAAGCTGGGCTTCTGGGTCCCTGGTGACAAAGTCAGTGTAATGTTATAGGAATGCTGGTGTTTTTTGAACACAGGGAAGACTTCAGCAGTTGATCCCTCCTCCTTTTCTCTCCCCATTCTTCTTTTTTTTGCAGAAATGTCATTTATTTAATTAGAATAAATGGGCTACACTAAGTATTTGAACGAAATCTGGGATGTAGCAATATTTGGATGTGCCGTCAACCACAAACTCAGCATGCCCGTGCTTCTACAATGTTGACTTTGGACTCTTGAGAACCCAAGCACAACTGGGGCACTTGGGGCAGGAGAACTGGGTAAGCAGAAGAAATCTGTGGGCCAAAGAGCCTGACTAAACATTGTGTTCCAAAAGACAGCTTTGTACACAAAGAATAAGGGGAGCAACAGATTATTCAAGTGGCTCAACACAAAACAGATGGTAAGAATTGAACAGAGCAAAGGACCAATGGGTAGCTGAAGCACGCAGGCGCACTGAGGTCGCACACTCAAAAGACTGAGACACCCAAATCTGATATGTATAATGCTACGGTATCCTATAAGGCTTAAACGTCTGAAGTGATCTTGAGTGTTTCAGTACTAAAAGGGAGAAGCAGACTTTCCTCAAAGGAGTCCAATCTACAGCATACTCCTGCTTCTGAAAATATAGGTTCCTTTAAGGAGTATCAGATTAAGACCTCATAATAGATGTTGCTAAAATAGTATTTTTTTAAATCTTCACATAGATATGAAAGGAGCAGCTGGTCAACCTAAAAGTGTTCTACTTATATGGGACTTTTTCACCCTCAGGCAGCCTTTTGTCCTAAGAGGGACCTTCTCCTCTACAGTTTAGACAACGAATAACTGTTGATTCAGCGGGCTGTCACTACTGTTTTTACACTGCTGACAACCACCTCTCAATGTCCTTTAGGTAAAGAGAAAGAACAAGTAAGCTAGTGAGCCATAAGGGAAAAAAATCAAAGGTAAAACTTTGGCTTCTGATGACAGGAGTGATGAGATATTTCATGTTGTCAAATTTAGAAACAAATTCTAAAAGCGTGTTTTATGGACATAGAACAGAACTCAAAACTATCGAGCCTAAATTTCTTTTTGCTTTTGGTAAAATGCAAGTTCTAGGTTGTAGCAGTTTTTTTTGTTTTGTTTTGCTATAATTTTAGTCCCCTGGTAATCCCAGAAGCAGGACAAGAATTAATCTCCAATAAGGATCTTTATTGTTTGCATAGCTCCGTATTCTGTTTAATTAGAAAAATACGTTTGTTGTTTTTTTAATTTAATTTTATTTGAGAAAATGATGGTTCAAATTAAGGGGGAAAACATTTTGCAAAACTCAACAGTTTTGTGAAACCTTAAACTGTTTCTCTTTATATTTTTTAAAGCTTTGAAAAACCCTAAATGCTATCAAGATTTTTTTTCATTATTTTTTACAGGGTCAAAGATCTAAATCCGTCATGAATTATGGTCAATTAAGCTCAGATAAGTAATAGTGGATGAAGTGCCTTATCATGCTATCTTGTTAACATATATCTTTTTGCATTTGCTTTGGGTGAAGTTATTCTGGAGGTGGAAGTCAACAAATTAACTATTTGTCCCTGAAATTACACTTACTGTTCAAGTTTCCACATTGCAATGGACAGCACGTAGATTCCCACCAAAAGGGACCAACAGTTGTTGAGCAGGGAAGGAAGGGTTAGTCAGCTTTCTTTGAGAAATAATGATTCAAATTAAAGGGAAAATAACCTGCAAATTTAGTTCACAGTCCTGAAGTGAGGACATCTTCAAAATTGTTAAAGATTTTTCCAAAGTTTGCATTCTACAAAAAACTTAGCATTCATTGAAAGAAGGAGATCACAGGTTGCAAGCTCATTTCAGTGTGACCTATGTTGCTCCTATTTGCAGATCACTGGATATTTTCCCACTGCATATTAGTGAAAAAGCTCTGAAACCCCAAAAGGATCTTGAACTTTTGCATAAATTATCTGATTTGAAAATTCAATCAAGAATATTTTATTTGCTAGTGGTCATTCAAAACATTATAGTCCTCCAATAACAAAGAATTAACAACAAATTGTTGCCAACATTTTAACAGAAGTGCCAAAAGATTTTTCTCTAGTGCCTGTGCTAATTCCATCTGCTCCAGTTGTGCTGCATTGAGGGGAAAAGGAATGATATCCAAAGGCTTTTGGTTCCTGATGGTCATACAAAAATGTTTTCTTAAGATTCAGGAGGAAGCACAGCATTTGGCAAATACTGTTACATCAGTGCATATGATCTTTCTTTACAAGAAGAGAAATGTCAGCTACACGCTTATCTAATCAATAGAATTCCATCAAGGTCATTAAATATTAGAGAGAAGGCAGATAATGAGGTAGCTCTGAGTGCCTTTAGGAAATGTCTCCTATTTGGTGCAATCACCTCATTCCAAAATTTTGGTCTTATATTGCCCAGAAATTTTATATATCCCAGAAATAAGTAGTCTCCAGCAGGAGCAGTATACCAGAATCCAAAGAGTAAAGTTGCCCTTTCAGAGACAAGAGAGGCATCAAAGACACAAGAGAGGCATCAAAAATTTCTGTATGCGATGGCATGTATAATCCATCCTATTGATGATTTCTACTGTAGTTTTCAAAAATGTAACGTTTAACATACAGAATAGAAATAAACTGAAGTAAATCTTGACGGATATGCAATGCAATTGATGTAATGCAGGTTTTGATAAAATATCTGCAATTGACTATAACCCAGCAAGTGATTCACTTAGCATAAATCTGTTCTACTTGAAAGTCAGGTATTATAGAGGTGAAAAATCTGGCTCTGTTGAAGGGAGTGGGAGTTTTCTCTTTGATTTCCATGGGCCTGGATTTTACCCTTGGCATTTTTTTCCTCTAAAAACACAATTCAAACAGAATTAGTTGAATAGACAAATGATACTGAGCTGGATATGTTATCTGTTTCTGTCTTCAGAAAATCCTCATCCACCACACACTATAGACCTAAGATGGTATCAAAAGAGAGACTGATTTGAATGAGATACCTTTCTTGACCTTAAAGAGTTTGAAATGGACCAGAGCTGCCCTGTCAGTGATGTAAACTCAGATCTTCTACCTACAAATGTTTATTACATTCACGAAATTGATCACTTAAGTAACTTCACCCAATAATGTTTTCACATACATATTTTTTATTTCAAAAATTAAATTAATCAATCAAAAATCCTTTACATGAGGGTTTTATTATAAAGAATATTCATTTATTTTATTTGAAAAATGTCTTAGAAATAGTTGAATAACTTATTTGGTCAGATCTGCAAATTATTCTTACCATGAAATATTTGTGAATTATTCATTCCAGTTACATTGACTCGAGAAGTAAATGTAAAGGTGGGGAATTTTTAAATAATCTACTCATTCTATCCCAAATTTGTTTGAGTAAGGTTTAGCAAATTGCATGTAAGCATCTTTCCTGCAGAGCCAATATTAGGCCCTAGTCCAGCTGAGTGCTTAACTATATGCCTTCCTGTAAAAATGTGAGTAGTCCTGTCAGCATCAGTAGCAGTTCTTGTCTCTTAAATTAAGTATATCCCTAAACTCTTGCTGAATCAAGAGTTTTATGATTAACCATTCAAAACCCAATATTTGAATGACGGATTCCTCAAGACGGACAACATCTTGTTGTCTTCTATTTCTCAGAGAAATTTGTGAATTCCTCCATGAGCTTCTTTTCCCTCGGTGACCTGAGATGACCTGAATTAACTATGATGCACTATGTGGAAAATATTCCCTCCAAACCGTCCTCCCCCATTTCTCACTTTTAATTTATTGGCCACCCACCCCTCTTTTTTCTTTTTGTTGTTGTCCAAATTTTCCTATTTCCAGCATGTGTTTTAAGATTAAAAAACTCTTATTTGGCAGACAGTATAAACACTGTACCTCAACAGATGTTTTTAGTGTCAGTGCAAGAAATGGCCACACGCTGATGCGGTTCTGCTTGGCACCATTTCTTGTCTGGAGAGACTGACGCTGCATGAATATATTCATTTTACTGCTGGTTTCTTTTTGTCATTCTTTTTTTTCTCTATTCCTCTCTCATGACATTGTGGCAAATTTGGTGTTTCTGTGACTTGTTCTCTCTCTGCTTATGACTTTGTTTCATAAGTCTTCTAAGTCTTGTTTTTGAAGATGCCAGCTGACCTGAATTTACCTTACAGCTTCTCTCCCTCCCCTTTTACAGTGTTTCCAGGATTATGTTCCCAGGTTAACTCGTAGCCTTTACCAACTGTTTTCGTGTATCTCAGTATCACTATTTCTCTCCAAAATGTATTGCTATGCAGGCACATGTATCAAAATAGTTAGGGCCTCAGTGAATGCTATCCACAAGTTCAACAGTTTTTTCTATTTACTCAGCTGGTCATTTTCTTGTACAATTTTTTTTTTTTTTTGTTCCAAGTTGTATTTGAAACAGGGGACAGGTTATATAAGGGCATAATAAAAATATGGCTTTTGTGAAGGCACAGGAATTATCCAAAAGAACCTCTCTTTTTGAGTCTCCTTCCGTCTCATAATCTGAATGGATTTCTCTGGCTTTCTGGTGGCGGGGGAGATTGTTCTGCACAAATTAATGCCAGGTAACAGCTGAAGATGGGAACTGGAACAGTGGACAAAAGCAAAAAAAATTGAAGCTAAAGGTTATGAATTTAGAGTGCATGCTGATCATAAAAAATCTCTGCTGATTAAGTGTTACCAAATGGTACCGTATGAGACACCACAACATTTCCCCAAGCTTGCGAAAGGCCATAATTGTGGTGCTCTAGATAATCTCATGTGGTAACTGCTTACAAAAGTTGACTCTTTAATGGCAATTTTTATGCCTGATGGCTTAATGCAGAATGTCTTGTTCTTTTTGGCATTCTGCATGAAAATGATTAACAGTGAAGTAAGGCAACTGGTAGCAAAAATGAGAAAAAGCAAGTAATGATACAGCTGACTTCCAAAGAGGTAGCATATCTGCTGCTTCCACAGTCTAGCCACCAGCTAGGGTGCTCATCAGCCTGTTGAACAGCACTCATTCTGGTATCAAAGGAAAAGAGATCAGACTCTCCAGAGAAGGACTTCCCAGTTGACTACCTTAGCTAGCAACAGTGCTCTGCTGTCTCCTTAGCTCCCTATCTGTTGCCTTCCCAGCTGCACAGTGTTTCAAGAAGGAATACACTCAACCCACCTTCCAGAAAATGGAAAATTAGACTGTAAACCCCCTCCAACTGGGAGGGAAAAGGGGCTGTAACCAATATTCCCCACTTTCTAGTCAAGACCACCCGCTAAGGTACTACACAAAGCAACAAACTGTAGCACCTTTTCTTTAAAAAAAAGAATGAGCCCTGCTCAGCTAGGCATGAATCCTTTGAAGGTGCCCATCATCTCAGGACTGAAGCGGATATGGTCCCTGTACCACAGGGAGCAATGGGAGTTCATCTCTTTACCCCCCCACACCTGTGAATCACCTCCTGCAAGTGCCTAACTCCTCTCCAGACATTGGTTTTGAGCTCTCTGCTGGGCTCAGGCACCTTAGTTTGGTTACTGAAACCTTTATGTTGAAGACACCTCTTTGGAGTTCATTCCATCCAACCACCAGCACACAATGCTGCTCAGAGGTCTGTGGCATGTCCTCCCTTTCGCCACCATGCATGTATGGATGGCTTCAGGGGAAACGATGCTGCCCTTTGCAGGTAGCAGTGTGTGGAAGAGCTCAGAGGGGCAGCCCCACTGCTCAGCTGGCATTTCACTTCCTGTGGAGCCCTGCTAGGTGCCCTGGGCCGTCTTTCTCTCTCCCCTGCTTTATACAAATGGCTGCAGACATTATTTCAGAAGTTAGGGTGATAGAGCTCATCCTGACCTTAGATAGCACACAGTGGACTATCATATCTCTAGTGCAGCAGGCACAAACATACAATCCTTCAGTGTCAGGGATACATGTCTCATTCTTCCGGCTGCTTTTCTCGCAAACAAATATTTATTTTGGAGAAAGCAGGGGAAATCCAATTCTCTACTTGTGGTTTCAATTCCTTTTGTCTGCAGCATGTTCTGCTAGGGAAGTGATGCACAGTGGTTTCTTTTTCAAATTTGCTTCTGGCTCAGTGAGAAGGTGGGTGGCAGGGCAGTTGGAAGTCATCAAGCACAAGCAATAATGTTTAGTAACCTTTTGTATAACTCTGCCCTCCAAACATTGCAAAGGCTTTCTCTTTCTGTTCTTACCGGGGGACAGATCCTGAGAGGTCCTGAGCAACTTTGAATTTAGCTGACAAATTCTGAACTTAAGCTCCTAAGCAGAGCATAGAAAATCATCATAAAAATCTTTCTTACCCATCCTCCAAAAGGGGAGCAAAGCCACACAACTAGCGTAGAAGCAAAGCAAGTCTCCTAAGAACATTGCAAAAGGGCAGCAACAGGGCAATTAACATGAGCAGACAACATAATCCCGTCACACTAAGGGTCAAATCCTAATCTCCTGGACACCAGTTGAGTAGATAGGATCTTTATGGAATATTTATATCCAGGATGGAGCAGGTGTCAGATTTTTCTCACCCCAGTGGCAAGCACAGCTGCCTTATTGCCACCAGTTAAGTAAATGTCAGCATGAAAGACATGTTCAGAAAAAAATTGCCTCTAGATCCTAGTAGTTGCAACTAGTTACTTGCTAATGACAAACAGTGATGATTGGTGATATTTATTCATGTGGTAGACATTCAAAGTGAGAAGTGGAGTTTAGCATCCCTGGCTAATGCTTTCCCAACAGCAAAAGGATGGCCCATCCGATGTGCTAATATTCAGTTCTATTAGCATTTTTCATGTGCAGATTTTGGCAAGGAAGAGAGATTCTTTACCAGTAAACGGAGTTTTCTCCAGATACTTAGTGCACAAGCACTTTGTGGAAGTAGGCAGAGGAAACAATTGACATCACATAGCTTTTCCTTCTGCAATAGTTTGCCCCCACATCCCTTTCTTCGTGGGAAAAAGTGATCCTCTGTCTTTCTTTGGTATCTCTTGTTGTCCATTGAGAAAAGGAAAGAGGAGAAAAGGACAGAAATGCATATGCACATTTAAAGAATCCTTGTTACTGGTAAATAAACTGTTCTTCTATTTTCAACTGATTACCTACATGCATATTGATACAACGTGACCAGAAAGGACCTCCACATATTTGCATTACCATGGAGAGGTAATGGAAGATCTTCACACCAGTAAAGGCTGTAAGAACACTATCAAGCGCAGCTTCATTCCTGAATGCTTCTGGGATGGCACAGGGTCTCCTGGTATTGAAGAGAGATCCAGGTCAATGATCACTACATGACACAAAAAGTGAAATTTCTCAGCACTACCACTCACTTAGCTAAAAAGCTAGTGGCATTCACTCCAAATATGGATGCAGCCTTAACTGCAGTCTCAAAGCAGGCCATGACAGCCTCTTATCTACATAAACAGTCTGTATGTGGAGATGGCAACATCTGCAGATCGTTAAGCTGTTGACAGGAGCAGCCTCAGAAATCACCTAGAATTTCTGATTCTGTCAAAAATCAGAACTAAGAAGAGAAATAAAGAAATATGGTACAGCCTTACAGGCATCTAGAATGTGAAGGAAAGACACATGAAGACTAGACAAAATGTAAGTTTCTGACTGGGATGGAACTATGAGCCAGAAATAATGATGGGTCTCTAAAAAAACATCCTACCAGGAATAGATACAATACAGGAGAGAATGGACACAATACAGAGAGAAAGACTCTCTCCTACCCTGCTGAAGAAGGTAATACTCAACAGCAAACACACTTTCTTTGGCTTACATATCAGTGAGCAAGTTGCTAAGGGTACACAGGAAGGATGTGAGGGTCATCAGCACCACTTTCAAACGTCACAGAGGAGAAAAGTCTTTCACAAATGGAAGCAGTTTGATCAATCCTTACAGAAATCTGAGGGCCGTGATCCAGAAGTACATCTACAAGAAACACTGGGTACTGCCCAGCTTGGAAGTAGGCACATCCTCACCATGGTCCAACAGATCCAAAAAGATACAGTAACTCAACTAAATAGGTCTTAAAGTGCTTACTAGTCCTTGCCTAGGAGGAGAGTGAAACAGCCACAGAAGGAGAACAGCCCAAGATTCATCTCTGCAAGAAGGATAAGCGTTCATCCTGAGACTCTCCACATACTTCTAGGAATGAATACTAGGCAATTATCACTAAAGGTTGAAGACTCCTTTCCCTGTGCTCTAATTCTCTGAAGTCTGTATCAAAAGACCCAGCAGCAACCCAAAAAAGCATTGTATCTGCTGAAGAACGAGCCCTCCCATGGACCTTCTGCCTACCCATGGTTATGGGTGAAACCAGGGTCAAAGCAGGACCACTTACGGAGAGAGTTCTGAGGCTCAGGTTGTCCCCTCCTGTAAGCCTGAGCCCTTTAAAGGTGGACCATGTGTCACTATTGTGTTACAACAGTCTGGAATATGACCCTCTCCTACACAACAAGACATCTTGCCCACCAGTAAGTGGAAACTGGAAGGAAATCAATCACCTTCTTGGGAAGATTCAGATCAAAAATGGAGAAGACAAATATGCAGAAGCTATATCAGAACAACTTCTCATAAGTAACCAGAGAAAGAACCATGCGGGGCTTACCACAGGAAGTCTAACCAAAGGTGTCACACAGCTGAGAGATGTCAGAAATCAAAGAACAGTTGGGTTGCTGAGTAGTGAAACAATTTGAGCCATGTCTCATTTTATATACCCACATAAGTTAGAGAGATGACACAGTACGGACGCTGAAAAGATAAAATATTATTTGGTCTCAAGGTACAGGGTATATGAATATGTGTAAATATATATGTTGATTATCACTTAACACTAGAAGATAGTCTCATCCATCTGTTTTTATGTAGCCCATATTTTCTGCAAAGGTATCAAAATAAAAATCAGGAGTGATGGAACTTGAAGCAATTCTTCTTTACAAAGGTGTAACAAAAAATCAGATCTGAATTTATTCCTTAAATTGACAAGACAAACTGCAATATCCACCCTATGAAGAGTAAAACAAGGGCTTTGTAAATTCTAGGAGTCTTAGTTTATATTAATGTGACTTGGAAACCAATACTTTTTATGATATTATGTTGGAGGTCTTGATCTTCCAAATATTGAAGCACTTGTTTATAGTTTGGTGTTTAATAACCAAGTGCATTAAAGACTTTCTGGTCTAAATTTACAAGTTTTTGGATCTTCACCAAATGCTCTGCAGAGTGCTGCTCCAGGAAAACACTATCCAAGGTCTGATGACAGCTTAAATTCCTTTATATTTTTAAAGCATTAATAATCGGCAATAGTAGAAATACACTGAAAAGAGGTGATTAATTACTATAATGAAGCAAAGCCTCAGAGAGGCATTAATTACTGTTGTCAAGCTAATCCCAGATTTGTGTCTCATATTTACTTCTCTCTTTTATTATCTGCTTTTATTTTAGATTTATGGGAAATGCATATCAAAAGTGTTTCTGGCGCATAAACAAATTGTCAAGCCAACCCCATACTGACTGATAAATGCCAACCCATATAGATGGAGTTATGATACTAGACTGTGGATATTCAACTGCGAGTGTACTAAAATTAGGCACACGTATTCCCATTTAGCCACTTGAGTCATTCACATCTCTGAAAATAAGGCCAGTTGTTTAGGTGCCTTTAGTTAAGTGACTAAATTGAGACCCCATGTGGCATGTGTATTACAAAATAACAAGAGCTTGTTCCTTAATAGGCTCCCATGAAAGCCAACGGGAGTTTAGCCATAGAGCTCAAAGGGGACGGACTGCACCCAACTAGTGGATTGTGTAATAGCTTTTATTTTGATGTTAAGTTTTTGGTACTTCTCCTCAGTAAAAGATTGAAAACACAAGTTAATAAATCTTCTAATTAAACCACTTACCAATATTACAACATTAGTGCTGGGATAAAAACAAGCAAAAGAAAGGCAATTATAAAAGTGGAAAAGAAACAAAGACAAAGGAAGAAAATGGGACAAGTAGGTGGACTCTGTCTCTGGCTGTCAGTTTGGCTCCTTCACTCTCTCCAAGGAGTCCTTTGGGGAACCAGGATAGGCGGCAGATTTCAAAGGTGTTGACAAGCCTGGCAGCCCAGTGATTTCAATTCGTCCCCCAGCAACAATGCCAGGCAGCTGCAAATGACTCTAACATTCTCTGCTTCATGACGGTTCCAGGATTAGGGATAGGATTTTGCTTTAAGTCCAGTATGGACTCCCTGCTAAGAGGCTCAGGCTTATTTAGACAGTGAACACTTTCAGCCTATAAGCCACAAACCTAGTTTACTTTGCCAAGATAAAAAGGGGAGAAATCTTTTCAAAGAAGGAAAATCACTTCAGGAAGTAAATAAAAGAAGTGTGAAAGGGATCCCACTCAACCATTTTTATTTCAAGGGACCATATGTTCCAAAATCCCTGCAATAGTTTGGAAATCTCCTATCGTATAATTCAGAGGCATGTTAATTTTTTTTTCTTGTGCAGGGGACAGATAGCACCATTCAATGTTGTATAAAAACAATAATAAATTACTTGGATTTTTAACAAAGGGTGGGCATTTTTTCCCAAAATGTCTCCTTCCCAGCTTGGGCAGGCTTCTTCCAATAAACTAGGCACAAGGGTCTATCCTTTTTCTACCTGAGCTCAGCATCAGGCTACGAACAGAAACAGCGATAGAGCATTATGCATAGGAACATCATGAATATCTTCGGACATGAACTTTCTCTCCAACACAGTAACCATGTTTAAGGCACTCACATAGCCTTACTACTCTCTACATCAGTTGTGGAGCCACCAGAATCACCAGATACTCCAGCCTCCATTTTCCTTACACGCTGATTGCCTGGGGATATTACACTTTGATTTGCAATGTGAGGATAGGGAAGGGACAAGAATAACTGAAAAAAGGACCACATTTTTTGACCTCTTCATACATTTAAAGGAGCATTTTTTTTTAACCTGTATTTTCAGACTTGGAGACCTGTAGAAGGAAAGATGAGGTTTTGGCTCAAAGACAAAATCTCTTAATTTCTGGGTAGTTGTGATTATTGCATACTTCACCCCAAACCACTGAAATAAATGGAGTTTTGCCAATGGCTTCACTGGAAACTGGCACCATGCCTGCATTTGGTAATTTCATGACTGTTTTACAGCTGTAAGCCTATGCATAAAGCATATATTTTGGCTTCTGATGCATCACAAGTTAGAAGAACTGTCTAATGAACATTGTCTTAGAAGAGCACTCTCTTTTATGCATAATTTATTGTGTCTTCATCTGTGAAACCAACTCAAAGCACAAATACAAAGCAAATATATTGTGGGCTACAACAGAATAGACAATAGTAAATGTGCAAAATATTTTATCTTTTTTCAGTATTTCTAATGTAAGACTTTACAAATGTGAAGAAGAGTCCACTATAAACAAATACTGACTTCTTTCAGCATACTTCGCAAAGTTAGATAACTGGAAGTTATCTTAGTTAGATAGCAACGTTAGATAACTGGAAGAAAGGCACATTTCAACTCATTTTCAGTTTAAAAAACCCTAAAGCAGCTTGCCTTCCAGGCTTGTTCTTGAATATTACCAAAATGGATGTTTATTTCAGTACCTCAGGAGAAAAAAAATGCCACTCTGGAAAATATCAAGAGAATTAAAATTTATTATAATACTCTTTTTCACTGCTGCTCTTCTGTCTTCTCAGCAGGTGCCAATAATAAAAACCACATCCAACGTTTCTAAAACACAATGTGTTCTGAAACACATGTGGTTGACTGACAACAAAAAATCCTTTTTTATCTTATCCATTCTTTCATGGGCAAAATAAACTTGCAGTGTACCCTACATAACTTAGTTTTAGGATAAAATTATCCCCGGATGTAGCATTTCCAAATTGTTACCGAACTGGTCACTTAACATAGTTTATTATCTCTCTGTTTAATCTGAGTTGAAAAAAAGCAGAGGGTTTGCTGTATGTATACAAATATCGGCAGGAAAAGAAAACAACAAAAGTAATGGAGACTTTCTCAGCCTTCCTAGTTATGCCTCTCATGTTTGTCTAAAAAACTTCTTGCTAACGTTAAAATTCATTAATATGGGAAATACTGAGTTCACTGCCTGCAACACCTCCATTGTAGAAATCAGACTGCTGCTATCTACCACATGTTCTGGCACAAACCCAGCTTAGTTCCTTTCCTCCTCTGTCTGTCTTCTCCCTCAACCTCATAAAAATCTCACAGAATTACTTACAGAAACACACATGCTTTGGAAAGAGACATGTCAAGGGCAGTCCCTAATGCTGCCACTTCATGGCCAGACCCATGACACAAGAGCACAGGACCTCATGGAGGCCACTGAGGCTCTGTCTGGGTGCGGGGACATTCCCACATGGAAAAGATTGTAGAACTGGAGAATTAGGCCAAGTAATTTGTTAATCCTTCACATGATCCTGTATCTTGCATACGTTGTGCAGCAACGTATCTTTCAATTGGGACTGGTTATGTTATGCTGAAGTTCATCTTACGTAATGCTGATCAGTTAGACCACAGATGCTGAAATAAGTGGGCCTTCAGGAGCTGGCCTTCTCGCCCCTGAGTGATTACAGAATCAAGAGCAAAGCGTACCAAGAGTAAAATAAATCAAGAACTGAAGAACAGAACAGTTAAAACAGGGCCCTATATGGCCTCTTTATCCCAAACATGTCCTGTTTTTCTTTGCCATCTGAGCAGATTTTTGATTATTGCAGCCTGTGTCCAGGTTTTCTTAGAGCTCTGCCAGAAACAAGAGCTGGGGCATGTTTATTTGTGAGGGTAGATCCAAGAGAGGGGATAAGTTCAGCCAGCTAGCAGGCGCTAGCATCCAAGGAAGTGAAAGAGGACCTGGGGAGGGTTCAGAAATTCAAAGTTTTAGAAACAAAAATGGATCTGTCAGTAATTCTTCCTACAGATACGTAGCCTTGGAGTGGGGAGGAAGGTTAATAAGATGGATGCTCAGGTGGGAAAGGATTTGAATGTGGACAGAAGTCAGGAACTTACACAGATGAGTATTTGGGACTTGGAGAAAAAAGCTTCAAGCAATAACCTGAGAAGTCTCGGGTGGCTTAGGAAGGGAAAAAGCAATAGTACTGGAGTAGATTGTTCAGGGGTGGGAAGGCTTTGGTACAGGAAAGGTCAGGAAAGAAGAGATTGCTGGCTGAGCAATATCCAGGAAGATATGGGTTTGGAGGATTTGGGATAACAGAGTTGAGACTGGGGCTGAAGGATCAGGGGATCCCCATATAGCATAGTTTGGAGGTAAGGACACAGTCACAGCATAACACTCCCATCTCATTAAGACACTGTTACCCTCACTGATACCCAGTATTACCCAGCCTACTCCCCACCCCAACAAGAACATCTGGAGGCACACACTATCCTTTTGCCACTGCTGGAAATAAAACAGTGCTAAGTCACGCTCCTGAGTAAAGCTTAAAATGTCCAAAAAATGGAAAACCACTAAAAATTTCCACAGAGCTCCACTGTGTCTGTGCAGCGATAGGAAACAGTATAAGCAAAAAGGTCAGTCAGCAAGTCATGTTGTTTACTGCAGAGCAGAAGCATTTGATGTTCACGACACTAACTACAGCGCAGTGCAGCAGAAACAAGGGAAGTCCTGCCAACAACGTACAATGGAACAACACAGAGACATATAAGAGTAAGAATAGGAAGAAAAGTACAGTCAGAGATGAATGTGAGGCAAGTCTGAGGAGCCATCCTTATCATTCAGGGGCTAACCAAACTCCTGATACAAGAAAAGATCATGCCCGAGATCAGCATAAAAATCTCAGAAGAATGTTCCTGGGACGCTTAGAACTAACTCTCTAAATATATATACTAAACCAAGAAGCTCCAACACATCATAAATCCACAACTACTTGACAACAGATCCCACTCAGAGGTCTGTCACAGTCCAAACCGGAGACTGATGGCATATGTGTCATGTCTTTAGTGTATGTGTCATGTCCGTCATGAGTGCGTTGTCTCATTTTATCAAATACGTGACAGTGCCTTGGGGCCCTTGTTCATTTTAGTGTGCATGCACACACATGTCATGCATACTGCACATGGTCACTGTAGGTAACATGAAACAGCCAAGAGTAGTTCTGATTTTCTCAGCAACCATACCTTCAGGAATGGATGTAATCACACCAAAGCAAGTCACTGGCCGCCTGCCTCCCACCGCTAGGAGATGTTCAACAGGGACTGTTTGATCACCAGTACCACCTAAACACTCAAATGCTCACTCCCACCTGCCCAGGTCAATACAAAGCTACCACTGTGTTCTCGCAGAAGGAAATGACATATTAAGATGTCTCCCTCCCCCTTCTTGGCAACAGCTGCAGGATCGGCCTGGGTGCTGTATAGGACCCTTGGCATGAGCCAACCTATTCAAGTTCCCTTCTCCCTCCTTTCCTTCAGCAGTTCTGTTCTGTACCTGCTTACCCCCTTGAGCAGCAGCATCCTGAGGTGGAAGGAGGAAAGTAGCACCTTAGTAAGAAGAGGGCTGCCTGCACTAGGGAAGGGTTTGGGGAAACTGCTCAACCGAGGGTCACTGCTGCAGGGGAAGAAGTGGACAGCTTCCTTGAGGAGGAAAGACATGGATGGCAGATGCTTTTGAGGGATCACCTGCAGCTTATGTTTAAGAGTGGGAAGTAGCGGTTGTTTGAAGAAAATGAGAGAACATAATTATTTCAGGAGGAACAGAGCTGTTGCTTGCACTGGAAGGACGAAGGGATGTGAGGCTCCTCAGAGTCTGTAGTGCAAAGGCATGACAGCATAGGTATATGTGTGGGGAAAAAAAAGGGGTGTTGTGCAAGTCTGCAGGAATTTTGGGACACATCTGTTCGCTTTGCACCAACTTTTCGTTCATTCTCTGTAGCTGACCATTAGTTCTGGCTATCACAGCAGCCTTTTGAGCTCTGGCTGCTCAACATGACCGTGACTGCTTGGTGCATTCCAAAAAACTAATGGTGAATGCTCTAAGCTTCGTTTTCTGCCAACACTACATACGCTGGTGTCATTTCAGCATAGTAGGTGGAGGGAACTCAGTGAAACTTTGAGAACTTAGAGATGCTAGAATTCAGCAAGGAATCTGTTTCCCTCTTTTTATTCTATTCATTTCTAGCTAGACATAGATCTGTCTAGACAGAGTCAAGTTATATTAATAACTTTATTATTATTACTACTGGAGCTAACAAAACATTTTAAGTGCTATAAAAATAGGTCAGTTCTTATCAGGGAGAGGAAATTTCATGTCCAAGATCTGGCTGACTTGTCCTCCTCATCCTGGCTAAGTATGGGAGGGGTTGACTGCCCTCCCACTCTCTGGATATCTCCTCAGGAAACCCTTTAGAGTTTGTGTTTTAGCCCTGCACTGTCAGGTGCAGCAAGTGCTGATTGCTTCCTCTTACAGCAGCTGGGCTTTTTGGTTAGTGTTCATTTTCAGGACAATTTTGCATTGTTTATTTTGTTTTGCTTCAGCTGAGGAAGCATATGGCTGTCAGATTCCAGAACGAAGCTAACTTCAGTGAGAGATGCTGGAAGCATCCTGTACTACGCAGGAATCGTTTTTTATCAGATGGAGCTAGTATTTATGTAGCCTAGATTTAGGAGCTTGTAAAGATGCCCAGTTCATCTTTAACTCGCTCTCAGGTGGCCTGGTCATGAGTATTACATTAAGTTTAAATTTCTGTGGTGAGAAGTTGGCTATTGTACATACCGTTGAAATGTCCTAACTGAGAAAACCATATCATTTTTATCACAGCACAAAAATCAGAGAACTAATAAATTTGCTTTTTTAATGAAACAAACTAGTTTTTAATCCAAAATAATTTATCCTTAAGGAGGATGGAAGAAAATTGGAAAGCAACCTGAAACAAATTGATTTATGCTCAGTTCACTTAGCCTCTATTGCAATGGCAGAATCTGTATTTTGCTTCATTCTCCATTCTTTCCCTAGTTCAGCCTCATGAAGTTTATCTTGCAATGTTAAAAAAAAATCAGATATATCAATATCTAAAAAGTTGCAGACAGAGAGGTCTGCAAGGAACAATTCATGCTCTATGGACTGGAATTTTCAAACAACTGTCATGACCCTTTTTTCTAATGGAAATTACAACATTGTCTAACTAATACCAGCTACAGGACTGCACTAACTTTCATAAGGCTGATGAAGATACGGCCAAAGTGAATCCAGATTTGAAACTTTCTGCCTAGGGGTATTGTTTGACCCAAGCGACTTACATAGGTTTTTAGACCTCCCTTGTGGCAACAATGCGTGATGTGAACAGAGCTATCAATGTTATGCATTCAAGCATTTTAAGGCTAAGTCAGAGCTCTTGAAATGAGCTTCATATAGGTACTTCTGGTACCATATTCTGTGACAGTGACAGCAACAGACACTGTTTAGAGTGTCGTTAATCCACTGTTGCAGGCATTTTACAGATATTCCCAACCTGAAGATCTGAGTCAGCCACCTAAATGAGCTTGCTTGTCCCCTGTGACACCTTCTGTAATCAGTTAAGAGAGAGAGAGGCTCCAGCAGGATAATCAAGGCACCTAGGTTAGGTTTTTGTACTGAAATGGTCTACGAGGTAGCCTCTGAGCCTCCATTGTATGGGGAGAGTTTTGCCCATGTTCCCAGGCCTCTTTTGAAGCAAAAGAAGTTCTTAGGAGGTTTTCAGCTGAAACAAATCATCTGCTAAATCCAAAATATTGCCATTCCAAGGAATTCAAGGTTTGCTGTCTAACACTGCCACATTTTCTGTTAGCTGAATTCCTCACCTCTTCACATTCTAAATCCAGACGGGATGCCTTTATGAAGAAAAAAAATCCAATTAAGTGTAAGTTAGTTAGCTCAGTTCACGAATAACTGGTTTAAATTATGTAACTTCTCTTGTGTAGGAGCTCGGGCTAAATGATACAAAGATCATTTCCTGGGAAATACTGATATTAAAAATAAATGAACCTTTGAATTTCATCTCATGCTTAGTGGTTTATTACGGAGGTCATCTGAGATTTGAAAGTCTATCTGAATGATTAGTATAATCCTTGTGAGTACAAAACAGAGGGTAAAGTTAGCTGATAAAATGTGAATTTAGAAACATAGCCTGCTAAGATAGCCTGCTAAGAAAAGCCACACTCAGCAACTACACGACTAGTTCAAGACAAAAAAAATCTATGCTTTTGCAACTGTTCTGGATTCTTGCCCTCAATTTTTGTTTGTTTCAAACAAGCTGTATGGTTACATAAAGTGCTACTGAGCTGAGAAGCACCAAAACTAGGATATTGATCAGCTGAAATCTGAGCTAATATTGATAAGCAATTAACAAGCCAAATACACCTGTGCAGAAATGTCATTTGCAAAGAGTAAACTTCAAAACAGTCTTGCTTTGACAATTTTGGTGTATCCAGTTTACTTTCCACAAACACCCATGGGGCTGAGGAACTGATCCTATGTATCTTCAAAAACAAATAATATCATAACTGCAGCAAGGAAAAGTTACAGTCAGTTTGGGTAAAAGCATACGTAAAGTTCAGGTCATCTAGTTGTGTGAGGTTCATAAACAATAACATTCCCTGCTCCAAGTAAACATACTTCAAATAATCCATGAGCAATTGAGGGAACTGACATATTTATAATGGCAGGGTTTATTTCAAAATTAAAGGTATATATTTTTTCCAAATTCAAATGCAAAACAAAATGACAGTTTATCAAATCTACTTTTCATGAATTTCTCATCTAGTTCACCAAGATTTTGACGATGTCGTTCTTTTCAACAACAGGAAGCTGCTTAATGAAGCTGTTTTAAATCATCACAGGTTATAACCAGTGCAGGCTAGACCCTTCCCCAGAACAGGTTCTGTCCATATGCGTTTTGACTGGGAATGCGGGGTAGTCACTGCAGTAACGACAACGTGTTGCCTTTATCAGCGTAGAGAAGCAAATTACAAATGAGTATTTTGGTTTTCCAAATTAAATGTAAAAGCACAGGAAAGTTACTCTACTGGACACCTGTCACTGCAGAAAACCTATAATAAAAACATATTTTTTGTACCATAAGAACATGCAAGAAAACTACCAGGACAGTGTTTTACATCAAGACATTCATTTCTGTTCACAGCTGTTCTGCATTTAGTTTTTTAGTTCATGTTACTCATATCTGCTTGTCCAGGGCTAATTCAGACTGAGAAGAAGCTACATGTCACTCACTAAACAACAGTGTAAATAAAAATCCTACTGCTACAGCTGGTTTGAAGCATGTGAGAGCTTGGGAACTGCAGGGAAGTCATATTAAAAATAAAAAGGGTGTAATCACAGCCTCCTGTACAGTTTAATGGGCACAAGTAATTTCATGATTGCAGTTGGTTTGAATGAAACACATTGCTCTAATTATGTATATCATTTGTATAGACGCAAAGACAAAAATCTGTCTAGATAATCAGGGTGATTTAAAATATTCCTGATTTTCATGATTACAATTAATCCAGGAAAACTGTTTACAAATCATGAGATCATTTCATACCATGATGCAAGATAGAACTATTTTGAAGCTGGACCTCAGCCACAGAGTTAAATCAGCTATTGTGCTCTAGTCTTCAACCTCGTGGATGTTAGCAGTATGCAAAGGGAAGTATGCTCATGTCCATGGCATTTTCTTTTTTAAACACTGAACAACTACACCACATGTTTCATTGTTCAGCATGCCACTGCTGAGGATGCCTGCACATGTTACTCTTTTGGGGGCCATACTATTCTTTCTGGAAAAGTCATTCCAGACTGGTGTCAGCTTGGGTATATGAAGGCTGCAGACTTGTTCTAATTGAAGTACTAAAACAAACTCAGCTTGTGCTAATACTTTCCATATTACATTTCAGTCCAGAGTAATTTTTGCTTACTTTTAAGCAAAATCCGTTCTGTCCGTTTTTGTGTTATTAGAACAAGTATACTTTTCCCATATACATCTAACGCTAAAGTTCTTCAGATAAAGCTGAAACTAAAAAAAAACAAATACAAACTACTTCACAGATCACAGCAGTGCTTCAGGATTCAAGGCTGAATCTCATTGGCTTTGAATTTCTAAACTAGAACTACTCCATACTAGCTTATTCAGACTACTAGCATATCTTAGAATGGTGCTTTTCACAGCAAGACTTTTGCAGAATACGACCTTTTTTAAGGCTTCAATTAATTCCGTTGCCATTATGCAAATAAATTTTACAAATGTATTTGTTAACAAAATTTCTACTTCTGACTCACCTACTCTTTCTAGGTAACAATGGTCTGCGCACATATAATCTAGCTTACCTTGCAAATATTACGGCAATACCATCACTGAGAAATCAAAAACACAAAAGTGCATAGATCTGTAGCCTGTATGGAAACACTTCTTTTTGATTTTAGCATTTTGAGTTAGACTTCAGAACTGAGATAGTAAGTGAAAGTGTTTCTTTTATGCCAGTACAAAGGATATACAGTTGAAAGTGTTTCTGCTCTCCACGAGAGGGGACAGAGATAGAGGTCCTACTGTAAGTCAGAAGCATTCATTGTGCAGCAGTTTTAATCACAGAGGTTATCTGAATGGTACACTAACACCAGAAATGATGCACACCTCCAGACTTTTGGTCTGGAGTTTGGTTCAGATGATCCAAACTGCATCAGTTCAGGCCTGTCTTTACAACACGCTCAATCAGAACTTCTGAATATTTCTCTGGTCATAAGGTTTGTAATCTGATTCCACATTCAGCATTGCTTCAAACTCTGTAACATTGCTTCAAACTCTGTTCCTTTGGGAACTGTTTCCTTCATCTGCTTAGTAATAGCATTTAAATATGTTTCATTATTCATACCAGAAATAACGATTGATTCACAAAATACATTTCACACACATTTTGCCTTCTAAAACTTCGAAAGTTAAGTTGCATATGTTGTCCTATTCTTAAGATTTTATTTCAGTTCACACTGACATTTCATAATTCAGTGAAGAACATATTTCTCAGCACAACAGAAAGCATATGACATTAATTTTGAGTATTTTCATCTGCTTTGTCTACATCAGCTCAGGTATCTGCTTAGCCATAAGCTTTATAAAAGGATTGTGCTTAATTTACAAAGAACTCTATTCAATGAAACAGCAAGAATACCCTTTTGGCATGGCCAGCCAGATACATAACAGAGACATCTGGAAAAATGGTCTAATTTCACTTTGTAAAATAATGCAGGAAAGTAAGATCTTTCACTGTTTTCCTTTACTAACTGAGAATTATATCATGTAGGCAATTATAATCCAAAAGAACATCATTCCACATACTGCTGATGTTTTAATTTTTTTCTGATTACTTTTAAAGAACTCCGTTCTCTTTTTACTTACACCTGACATATCGCTGTTGTTATGCTAACATTTCCAGTGAATTCTCTCCTCCAAAACCAAGGAGGGTATCTCTTAGGTCAATTTTCAGTTGTTCAGTTTGTATTTATTTTATTTACAGATACAGAAAATAGATCCGTCATGGGTTTGTTTCCTTTCAAGCTGTCTTGGGCTAATTCTTTTCCTGTCATGGGGCCACTTTGTCCTTATTTAACTTGGTTACATTAAGTTTTGTCCTGTAACCTTTGCTATTATTTTTTCCTTAATAGAAAAAAGATGATGCACTATTAATGTGGCTAAATTTTCCATTTAAAAAATTCTAACTTAGTATGCTTCAGTACTTAATATATTTGAGATTGCCTAAGATTTTCCCCCCGTGAAGACCAAAGAGAAACATATTGGTAAAATGAGCAACTTAAAGATGACAAGCTTACTGTCAGTATTCTGCTCAGCATGTAAAGTTGGCAGCTCCTTAGCACTTATTCCAGTTTCATAATGATGGACATTGGAAAATGTAGTATTTCTCTCTCTCAGTCTTTCCTAATTCACTCCATATGTAAGTAGAACTTCCATACACTTACCTCATGCACCCAGATTTCTAGCTCCCCCTCCCTGCGTAAGAGCAGGGTCTCCAAAGCAAAAAAAAAAAACAATAACAACAACAACAAAAACGACCTTGGTGGTTTGTGGTTTTTATACACACTCTCAGTCACACATATTCAGAACCACTAAAAATCACCAACTCCCTAGGGAGCCAAGATTTAATTTGGATCACACGTTACAGGCCGGACTAGAGAATATCTTTACAATAACAATATTTACTTATATTCATCAACAGATGGTAAAAGAGCCCTGGGAGAAATGCTTGAAGAAAAGAGAACCGTTTTTCACAGAAATGATGGCCACAGCAGATACAGATTGCCAATGAAAAGCAAATCAGATATGCATACAATATTTAATTCTTACATAAGTATAGTCTGGTTTATCAAATTATATTGTAGATATATTATAGATATTTTTCCTTATGTGTCTAGCTCAAAACTGAAAGTTAGTTTTCCACTAGCCCTCTCTGTTTCTTTGGTCAATGCCCATTGACTGAGCAAGTCAGAGATCATGAAACTCAAAAATAGTGTAACAAAGAGTTGACATATACAGCTGGAACCAGAACATTTTCTTATTGGAATTGTTTCCAAAGACCTGACTTCCCTGGCTATAGTTCTATGCGGCCATGGATAGAAATACCAGAGTAGGGCACAAATACCAAAGTAGAACATAACTCCCACAGCTATTTAGTCTCCTTTTTATAACAATCAATATTCTTTGGAATAGCTGCAAGACTAATATACTTTTCACTTTGGTTCATTTCTCTTTCCTTTCACAAGTATTATCTGAGACAAATATATATTTTTCTAACTTTTTAGGAAAGTTGGTTCATACTGGGTTACCCTCCTCATTTATATGAGCGTTCTCTAGTTCCTTCAAAATCTATCCATTCCAGTTGATAATCTGGCTCTTCAAATGCTCTCACTGGACTTTTTATTTTACACACAATCATCTGCTCTGAAATAAATAAATAAAAATACTCTCCTGCCACCCAGATACATATTTTGTTAGATAGTTCCATGAAGAAATGTAGATACTCTTGATTTCAATCAGAGTAACACAAATTCCTCTCTTCCACAAGGAAGACAGCTGTAGCCTCTGCTACTCCCAGAAAGAAAAATAAAGGAAAAATTCAGAAAGACTGATTATTTTTGCAATTTGGAGAGGAAGGGAAGTCTGTAAGAACTGGCACTCTATGATCCATTATTCAGTTAAAGGACAATTAGACCTATAAATTATATCAAGTGACATGAAAGTTAAATCCAGTCCACAGAAGTCTCCTAGTATTAATATGCATAATATAGAAATTTTAACTATATCAATTACTTTATGAAAAACTGTCCAAATGATATTCTGTGACACACACTTCTACCACTCATCTGTTTCATAACAGTGTATCCAGTTATAGGATCACTTCATATCCTATGCAGACATAGAAGGCAGCCTGCTGAAAGGGTCATGGAAGACTTATTTAAATCAGAAGATCTTGTTAAGGAAATTAATTTTTCTGTGTTTTACTTGCCAAAATGTACTATTTAAAATCATTTTTTTCTGTGATCAACTGTTAAAAGTTACAGTAATCTTTTTCATGACTCATCTTCTGACTCTAGCCATGCTACTGAGACAATCCAGTTCTTTTAAGTGAATGTTCCTTGGGATAATTTACTATAAATGTGGAAGGAAACCTTAGCTCAGCATGAAAACAAAGATTTGTTTAATAATTATTTCAAGCGTTCATGTGAAATTATAAAGCACATTTGTGTTTGTAAACCATGCATAATTTATTTGCAAGATACGTGACTGTTTAAGGGCATGTTCTGTTTCTGACTGATTACTCTTTCAAATTCTGAAGTGGTTAAAAATACATTAAAAAAATTAGCAAATGGGGACTTCTGTGATCATTTTTGTAAAGCAATGCATGTGCTGGCAGACTTCAGTACAGAGGACAGACTGCTGCTTGCTATAAACTAATAGCTCAGTTGTACAGTTTAGCTGCAGCAGCATGGAGTTCTGGGCGGACTAATTAAAATAATTTCTGTGTCTGTGAGGTAGACATACGCTATCTAAAACTGTAATAATGGATTTTAAAGAGGGATGTAAAGCAAAATTTTGGTCTGATGTTACTCCTGAAGCATTGGATATCCAAAAAACAAACTTGCAGTGGAGACAAATTTTGCTGTTCTCCATCTGTCTTGTCTCCTGTGACTATAAGCAAGGAGAATATCATATGTATGCTGGGGCTTCTAGACAGAACGACGGTCCTCATAATTTTGCCATCACTAGTGACTTTTCCTGCCATCATTATGTTTCTTAACAATCCCTGCCTGAAGCTCCTCATTATTAAAATACATTTTAAAAAGATGTCAATGCTTGCATTAGTGTAAGATCTGACATTGCTATACGGGGCATTTGATCGTATCTTTTTCTTGGGGCCATCCGAGCCACCTACTACTTGTCTTACCAAGTGGAGTTGTCCTTGAAATTAGCACATACCAGACTCAAAACAAATTACAGGAGGCAGATTTTGCCATAAAATATAATTATGCAGTGGAACATTGTGCTGTGGGTACTAGCAGTTGACAAGGGTTCAAAGGGAGACTAGATAAGTTTATGGAAAAGGAATCCACTGAGGCAAAGACACCACAACACAGGCTCATCACCTCCAGCTCAGGACGTTCCTGAGCTGCAAACTGTGTGTGGGAGAATACTGTCAGGAAGTATCACTGCTTGTTTTCCCATTCTCACATGTCTCCATAGCCACAGACTTTTTATAACACTGTTAGAGTTGGGATATAGGGCCGGCAATATAACCATTGCTACAGTAAATGTGCAATACTACGTTTAGGCCAGGGGCAGAATTCAGTGTTGCTGATATTCAAGGTTTGTTTCAGTGAAAGCGTTAACGAATTGTTGACAGAAAGCAACCTTTTGAGATTTATTGTGGACAGCTGCTGCTAAAAGAAGCTGTAAATTAGACAATAAGCTTTCCAGGACAGGAGTCAGCTTTTTGTTATGTGTTTGTATGGTGCCCACAAAGAAGCCCTGTGATGAGGACAACAGGTTTCCTAGGACAGTAGGTCCTGAACATTTCCACTCACAGCCTCACTTGAAAGGGCATCATGACCTCTCCTCCTCCAACATTTCTGGGATTGTGTCAAAGCTCATAGGTCCTTTGCCTTTTATATTTCTATGACTATAACCCCAAGCAGGAATTACAAGCCCGTGTTTGGGAATCAGTGTCCAAGACTGCTACCATAATACAACAATACACAAACGAAAAGGAGCAGTCTGTTAGCAAACAGAAGTAAACTTCCAAGAGATTGAACCATAATTCTCTCTAGTAAAGTGTCTGCAATTGTCACTGCAAAGAAAATGAAACAATAGACAAAACAAAGAGAAGAGTTAACCAGAGTTTTTTGTTCTTTAAAAGAACAAGCAGTGTAGCCACAGATTGTTGCCAGCTCCTGTTGCCACTTAAACAGTACCAAAAGCACAAGTGCTCGGAAGAGGGAGGTTGAATATGAACTAGCCAAGCTGCAAAAATAGCACTCTTATCTGTGCTGTAATAATATGAACAAGTGGGTATGATAAAATTAGTTTGTAAGGGCAAAAATAGTGGCTTGCCGTAACATTTAGGCTTTTTTCCCCTTTAAAAATTTCTGATAAACAAAATATGAAGATGTTAAGAGTTATCCTTTCCCTATTTTCTTTTGTACATCTGTTATATTCCTGTAGCCAATTTTCTCTGAAAAGTTGATGTTTTGTTGAAGCAAATCCAGTAGCTGTACAGCTGTGCTGCTGTGCAGAAGAGCAACCCATTACTCACCATTCTGAGAGCCGTACAGAACTGGGGAAGGATAATTGTCTCTGCATTTCAAGACTCTCTGTACTCTCATCCCCCTTACAGTATTCCAGGGAGCAGGAGGTAAAACACAGCAGTGATTTTTATAATTCATCAGCTACTCCTGCTGTAAATGAGAGGTAGCTTATTCCACCTTTCACTGAGAAGTTACTTTTCATTTATCTTGCATTACTTCTGGGTAACAATCTGCATATGAACAACCATTATGCTGCCATAGCTGACATATTGCAAATTCAATCCCAGCTTACCTCATTCATTTACACACCCCCTCAGAAAAGTAAAAGAGAAGCTCACCCTTTTCAACAGCAAAACGGTGTGATGGTAAACTTTTATTTAACCTTACGTACAACCCAAGAAAATCAACGAACCAGCCCCTTTAAAAGAATCATTTTACCACTAATCACACTCTAAATCTGCTCTGCATGCCCAGTTAATTTATCATCATATAGTAGAGTGTTCACTTATATCTTAAACATCCAAATTTGAACCTCCTATGCAATTAAATTCAAAACAATATGACTTCCTACCAGTCCTTCATATGGGAGATAAGCATCTTCAGGAATTTGGACCCTGACATTTATATTTTAGTCAGTATAGTTTTCACTTTCCTGCCAGCTTTTCTCTGTATACTTCACAGCTATCCTAGTCCAAGCCATGCTCACTGGTGAAGAAAAATGGTTGTATCTCCAAAGCAGATATTGAAACGGTTTCATTGCTTATACTGAATACACCTCCATTCTTCTAGAGGGAAACATTCTCCCTCAGTGTTTAGAAATGCAAATAGGGACACTTTATTGCTAGTGATCATAGACTCCAGGAATGAAGTATCAACAGAACTATTCATAATATCTGCTGGAGTGAAGACAATCATTTTCAGTTGGAATGGTTTCTGCTTTCTTACTTCCAAATAATCTCCAGGCACTGCAGGCTTCCCTGACATAAAGTTTCAATGCAAGCATACGTGAGAGCTCCTTGGGTTATCTCATGCTCTTGTTTAATAAAGAGGCTCATAGATGGCTCTTAATGATTATCCTTTTGTTTCATATCTGAAATCAATGCTCTTTTCTAAAGGAAGTGAAACTGTAGGGATGAGAGATGTTTCAGTTAGTCTTAAAGAATGCAGCATATTCTTAGCTTTTCATTCTAACACCAAATCAAAGTGTTCAAAAATGTCTCAGTGTTCCTGTCCCAGGCTGTTGGCAAACTCCATACAACACATTTGTAGTAGCTTGCTCCTGCTGGATGTTCCTTTAGGAGGTGTTGTGCAAACCAGCACTACATTAGGTCTTAAAGGCCTACTGTAGGAAGAAGTGATTTAATGATAACACTGGCACATAGACCAGGTCCATCAAGTAGCATCAGCAAATTCTTGCCTAATGGAACAAAATATTCTGACTTCCAATCATCAGAAAGCAGTCGATCCTGAAGGGCAGTAAGCAGTGAAATATACTGAAGAAACTGTGTATAAATCTATGTGAAAAGCATTTCTTCCATGACATGCCATCCTAATACCAGTTTTCTTCTATCTGCCCTCCCTTGGGCTATCCCTTCATTTTATCTCATGTTATTCACTTCTGCAGTAATGCATTTTTCTCCCTTTCTAGTCCTTTCAGTGCACTCCGTTCATTCTCTTATTTCTTCTTTAGAGAAGTATTATTTTCACTTCCCCACCACCAGCTCCTCCTTTCAACCCATCTCACCAGTGCTTTTCCATCTCTCTTCCTTTTTATAATACATTCTGCTCTTTTATTTTGCATCCTCCTTTACGTCTCACTTAGTCTGTCTTTTTAAAATACCAAAGAAAAGATGTTGAACCATTTTTCTTGACTGTAACAGATATTCCACTCTGCATCAGCTGTGAGTACAAAATGTTTTGCATTGCTGCAGCTGTCTTCCCAAGCACTCACATCCCTGCCATGCATCTGGGTAGGTGGAATAGCCCTTCCTGTTTGGCTAGTATTCATCCCCAGCTCACAGTCATTTGCTGAATAACTCTATGCTCACTTTTCCAGCCCAAAGCACAGTCTTTGGCAGCAACTTCCTTGTAATTAAATTTCTTCTCCTGCTAAAGACAAAAGACATACATTTCTAGCACAGGTCAATCCATTATATGATTGTAATAGTACCCTATTCTTGCGTCTCATGACCAGACATGGCTGCACACTTTACATTTATGCTAACAAGCTAGCATCCTAAGGAAAATTTTATAAGGGGCCTGGCAAACTGTTCTTGCTATTTTTTCCATGTACCACTATGTGTATTTAAATATCTCAACAGAAAGCCAGTCTCCTCCTGTGGACATCTCACCAAAGAACATCAGAAGCACAGTATTCTGAAAGCAAATATAAGCAAGCAAATAAAGCAAATGTAAGCAAATGCAGAGCAAGCTCTAGAGGCAGACAATATGACAAACATTTGAGCTGTTCTATTATTTCATGCGGTAGAGGGCACAAACACAGACCATCTGACACAAGTTTTGCTCCTACTTATAAATGTATTTAAGGGTTAGAGGGTAGAGAAAGGGGATGAAGAAGACACCTACTTTTACAAGTATATTCATAAGTGGATGCAAATTCGGGGTGAGTTTCATACAAAGAATAACAAGCTTGGGATACTTCATATCTTAAACTGGAAGTCCAGACTGGTGACATACCAATGCAAGGGCCATCTAGAGTTTTAGTCGGATGCTTTAACCAAGTGAAGCAGGCTTGGAACTAGCTGGAAATTGTTGACAGCTAATGCAATGTAGATGCGTTTGTGAAAACAACTATGTATGTATGCAGGTATGCGCCGCATTACAGCAAACCACGCTACAAAAGCCCCGTTGAATTCACAGTTGAAAACTCCAGACACACAACCTATAAATACACATGAATTTACTTACTAGGGGCCAAGAGGATCTTATATTAATTTTAAGGAAAGTGGAAATGATGAGATTACACCAGCTTAAAGAAACTGTCATGAAACTGGTGGCAGAAAAGTTGGAAAAGCCCTAGTCCCTCCCAGAAACATTCATGCTTAGTCTCCAGTATTCTGGACTCAAAAGTCTGATTAAAGAAAAGTAACGTTCAATGAAATCTGTTTCAAGTCTCTATCTCCCTTCAAAATAGACATCTAACTCTATGTCTACATATGTACAAGTATGCATACTTACATAAATGCTACAACAGTAGAGAAAGCAAAAGCAGAATAGCTAAAACCCCTGGCTTCTCTCTGACACTTGGGCAACAACAATAAGAGATTTCAAAGGCCTTTTCAAAGTTCTCCTTCTGCAAAATCAGAACATTCGTCTATCTCAAAGAGAGGAATTTGACCAGTGCTGCACTGGTAGGAGTGTTTACTAAGCTACCTTCACTAGGAAATGGCCACCTATTTTCAGTACAAAGGAAAACTCTTAGCAATAATATATAGCTACAGTGAAATCTGGAGTGACAGAGATTCAGCAATGCTTTACAAATAATTTATTTCCAGTCATATCCTCATCAAAATAAATGAAATATATTTGTATAAAGAATTAAGATAAAGATTACTTATCAGCTAGCTATAGAGTTGTAGCATTGTTAAGTTTGATGTTACTATACTGTAAACATATGAAAAGAGAAAAGACTTTATCTGTTCCTGAAGTGATCTACGGTGTTTTCATTAGAAAGATTTTTTTAACAGAATTTTCTGTAATATAAGCGGCATGCATATTCATCTCTTTTCAATGTATGTATTTTACAATATGTGATATCATAAGAATATTTTTACATCATTTAGATTTTACACTGTTAATGGGAAACAAGAAAGGGGGGTCTAGTTCCCAATGTGTGATACTCCGTGTTTTTGAAATTACAGACCTTAGGGATTTGTTTGGCATGGATTTAAAACCACTGACAAATTGCTAGTGGTAAAACATTGCATGAACATTGTTTCTTGCAAAATATTGGAAATAACTATTGTAGCATTACTCAACAGTTAAGCAACCTCTGTTTACTGTAAGTATTAGCTCCTTGAACAACATGTCCTGCATACGTAAATTCACTCCCTTTGGATCCAAACTCCCAGATCCTAACACTTGGATCATAAAAGTAAAACAAAGAGCCATGAACAAGACCTTTTTCTAACTGGTCTAATATCTGTAGCTGGAAGAAATTGCTTACTTCAAGTAAGTAAGTAAATAAATAAATAAACAAAGAGAACCATGACTATTTTTTAGAGCATTCCACGCAAGACGTTTTAAAGGATACATTTCCCTTAGCAGAGAAATATAATTTGGTTTTGCCTGTTGTATACGGCTGACAACCAAATTGTGCAGTGATCCAAGTACATTGTACAGGAATGTGAGGATGACAGTACAAAATTGCCATGCATTTCTGTAGGACACTCTTAGGAAAAGTAACTAGCTCACCATCCATCACATAATCCAGCGTCTCTTTTTAGTCAACACAATTTCCATGTAAGTGAAACAGGGCTAACATTTCTTTCTCCATGCATGACGGGAATAACATACTGGGAAAAGAATTGAAGAATTTGAAGAACCTCCTCAGGCATGAGTGAGTTTAATACTGTGATCGCAAAATATAAAGTCATTTAACTTTCTCTCATTTTCCTCTGTATAGCATTTGATCCAACAAACCAAACACTGGCTCTTCTGGGAGGTCAAAAGCAAAATTAGGTTCAGTTCCATACCCTCTCTGGTATACTTCCGTAGTTATATACCGTAAATGGAGATGGGCTTGACTGGTAATTATAAGTCCAATTTCCTCATTTTCTTATCTCAAGTTTTTTTAGATTTTCTTTGTTTGTTTGTTTTTGTAACAGACACAGGTTGGAAGAATTCTTTTGGGTTGAAATCTTTCCATTTCAAATCCAGCCTTACAATAGAGTTGATACGGGCCCTCCTTTAAGTTGTAGGTTCATTTCTAGTGATTCTTTCCCACTTCACTCCAAACTTGCTTTTTGACAAATAAATAAGAAGGAGAAGTGGTGACCTTTTGTACAGGTGTGTATGCATTTTTTCCTTTTTTATTTTAAACGATCATTACATGTCATTCATCAATAATGAAAGGACAAACCTTAGAGGACTGCTTGTTATTTAATTACTTCACTGCTGGTTGACAACCAACATGCAGAAAATTACTTTAGATCCCACATCAATCCCAGAAGCTTAATAAAACTGGAATTTGGGAAAGAGCACAACCATCTTCACCGTAAACTGAGAGGAAAGAATGTCACAATGTATTTAGCACACAGTATGCCAACAGTAGTAAAGAAGAGATGGGAGTTAGCACCTGCTTAAGAGGGGAACAAGCGTACTAACACTGGGATGTGGGGGAAATTCCCACTAAACTGCATCATATAGAAAGTAGGTCACTTTTACTCTTTAGAGAATGAGGAAAAGGAATCAAATTCTCAATAATATATGAACCATTACATTTAATTTTCTTCATTTCCAGTAGGTCCCAGGAGCCTTGCAGATTGAAAAATCTGGATTTTACAACTCCGGCAATTATCGAAGTTAATACTATGGAGTTCTCTGTAATCACTTGCGTTATGCTGAAGGATCCATCAGCCTTTCTGCTTTACTCCCCTTCACCCTTCTTCCCTTAGCCCCTGCCCTTGATTTAACATTTGCCTGTAAAAGTTTGCTCCAGATAAAACTTGGCACATGAACATCTAACAAACAAGCTTTAGCTAGACTACATCTTGAACATTTCTGCAGTTTAACTTGTTTAACTCTCTTGCCAGGTGTTTCTGGCAGGAAAAGGGGTCAGGTTCAAACGTCTGAGGGTTTTTCTTAAAATTAACAAATGTGATTGGCGCAAGCCCCCACCAGAAACCTGGGAAAATTAAATATCTTCCCTGGATGACCTTAACAGGCGATTCCTGTCTATTCTGAAACAGAGTCTGCAAAGCAAAATAAGCAAAACTTTATGTGGGCAAAAGGAGAACTTCAGCTTGATAAAATATAAAAATCCAACCATCTATAAATAGGAATAGGAAAGCTGTCTGAGGGTAGTGTTATACTTAGTGGTCACATTTCACCATGTAAAAAGTCATAGGCTAAATGTAAAAACTGATTACAACACCTCCATGGAATAGATGAAACATTGGAAGCCAGGACTCAAACCAGGCCACACAGAGGCCTAGAATGAGAACTGACAACTGCAATTTTCCTTGGGGACTAAGCGCAAATTCAGATAAATGTGTATTGTTCAGCGGAGCTATGCACAAAAGACCAGAAGGGGCAAAAACACAGGCGCACATATAGCAGGTAGCAGGAAGGTCCCTAAGACAACCAGAGAGCTTGTAGGATGCTCTAAAGAAAGAAATTAAGCAAGGAAGAGAGGGTTAGGGCAGGCCACTGTCTGAAAAGTGTATTAAAATAACGAGTCTCCTGTTTACTTCATACTCCATTCACGGAAATGGGAGTTCATAAATATTCAAAAGCAATCCCACCAGATATCAGCTAATCACCCAGGGTTAAAACGAGTGAAACATTCGCCCTCAATGTAACTCACTCAGTAGTCTTGTATCTGGGTCCCTCCTCTCCCAGCACAAACACCTTTGTAATGCCATCTGCCCTTCACCTGTACAGCTCTAGACTTGGTCTCAGCACAGTACTAGCATCTAAAGGCACATTTAGACAAGTCTATCCCTATGGGAAGTGCTTCCCTGACTCAGTGTTGAGACTCTGCTCCACCATTAAGCCATAGAGAAGTCAGAGGCACTGGTGCTGAGCTGGGTAGTGATGTAGCACAGTTACCTTAGGCCTGGACTCACGATATCCGAGACTCCCTCTCTGTCCTTGTCAGCTGTACAGGTTTGCCTCTACTTTCTCCACTATTTGTAGCCTAGTGTCTAAGCTCTACCACCCAGTGGGTACCAGCGCAGTTTACACATTTGCTATCTCACTGGAGTCAGAACAACTTCTCAAAAGAGTTCCTCCACCTCTGTTGACGTTTGCTGTGGCCCACCTTGACAGTGCCTCTCACAGCTAAATAAGCTGCACCTGCAGTAAGTCAGAGGTAGTGAAAGGTTAGTAGCGCCAAAGGCCTTTAAACATAGTGTTTGCCATTTGGGGACACTGTCTTGCCACAAGGCAGAAGTTCTGTTACAGTTCTCTCAGTCTAGAGCCATTTCAACTTAGAAATACGGTGTTTTCTTACGTCGCTACTCAGCATGTGATATATAGAAGATGAAAGCACTCGTTAATCTTGTCAGACCCACAATAACAAAGAGAATATGATTAACCAAAAAAACAAAGGGCTAGAAACAGAGGAAATCAACAGCTCGGAGTGATGCCAGCTACCAGGAATGGTGGTTTTCCAGACAAAATCCTTGCTCAGGCATTAAAACTGTGAAAGTAAGAACTGAGTCTCCACAGAAAATTTATAATGGAAGAATAAAGAGGAGAAAAATCACTCTTATACTATTTGGGTGGGGGGAAAGAAACTCAGGACGCTTCTGCTGGAATAATGCTTCAAATACTGGAACAGACTTTCAAAACATTCCATGAGTCCAGAAAGAATGGTACACACATGTGTGTTTTGTTTTGCCTTTACCTGAATAAAAACTTGTATTTAATAGTGGGAAAAAACATTTATATTGCACAGCTCGCATTCTTGGCATCTATGGGTAATCTCAGAAAGGCTGAAAATAAGATCATTTTTATAACATTTTTAAGGCAATAGACCTTGCCTTAGAAAAATGTCACTGACTGAAAGAGCAGCTAAACTGAGCAGTGAAAGGAACATAATGATAACATATTGGTCCAGAACAAGTGCACAAACTCCAAACCAAGCAAACAACATGGGGAGGGCAGATGCTGTGTATTCCATATGCCACCAAATGCACGTGCAGCAGACAGAAATTTGACATAAAAATTAATGTGCAGCCTACTGCCTGCAGTGACAGAGACAGAGGAAATAGAACCAGTGCATCTTAATATATCACTGATACTCCAGGAAGAACATAAGCAACAATCCTTGCTGTTCCTGAGTTTGTAAAGACTTCCAATGAAGGGAACACTATCTACAGTGTGAGTTAGCAGATCTAGAGATGATTTACGTACACTCATTACAGAAAAAGGCAGGGAGCCACTCAGCTGCCATATTTGTTGTTGGATTATTAAATCAGCAATCAGTCCAAATCAGACTAGACAACAGAGCCAGCTGCACTTTCATTCTAGCCACATCAATATTAGAATGGAGTAATGAGACCAGGTGCTGATGATGTACAATAAAACTGTTCCAAGACCAATAGGCCAGAGCAAGTTGTTGATAAGAAGTCCATGAACAAGTGTTATCACCTCCCGGATTTTGTAGTAGATGACAAGACTGGGTTTTATTTAAGAGACCAAGTAGCAATCCTATCAGATTCATTAGCTGACACCAGTAAATGGATAAATGCTCAAGTGAGAAGAGGCATGCCAGATATAATTTAGGGAGCACAGCTCTTGCCAGACATAAGATTCCAGTTCTGAGTATACATGGAGCAGCGCAAGATGTGCAAAAGTTGCAGTGGTCTTTGTAATAGAAGGAGATTTTGCAGCTTCATACAATCCCCGCTTCAACTGGGAAAAGGTCAGAACAGACCGACTCACTTTTATTGATGCAAACTCCATGGTCCAAGTATACTATTCTTTCAAATTCTGGGAGAAAGACCATCTGAAGGACATCCAGACAAAAAGTCTGATGTGGAAACTGAAAGTCTGGCACAATTAACAGACTATGCTCAAATTGTTAGTTTGTTAAATTTTTTCATGCTGTAGCCCTTAAAATTTACATTTTCAAATCCTATTATGCAACTACAGTAGTCAGAAACATTCTATTAAAAGAAAGGTATGATCCTTACACTATCGTAGATCCCCAGAAGATGGGACTTTAAAGATAACATCACATATCACACAACTCACAGTAAAGACAATAAGAGTTTGCAGCTCTAAAATCTTACACTTGTTCTGCCTTGTTCCTAATTTAATTTAATGTTTTAATGTCGCACCTCTTCATGTTTTTTAAACTGTTATTTATAATAAAAAATTATTATTGTTCTTCCCGACACAATCACTTCACTCTTGAGGGTGCCTTCATGTTTTAAATCACTATTTATGTAAGACATGAAGCCGAAATAACATAACTGTACTTTTCTAGAGATACAAGAACGTAGGAAAGGATCAGGATATGAAGTTGTGCTCTTTTTCCTTCACATAGTCATCTGTGGTAGATGACCAAGATGTGAACATAAACCCGTAATTCACTTACGGCTTAACTGCTGTTCAAATATTACTTAAGTAGCACCCATTTGATTTATTATACTTGCCGAGCCCCACAAGTGAGAAATGTTGCATATTACAAGCAGACCAGCTCGGCCAGATCATAAGCTGCTAAAGAAACCCCAGTTATACCCCAATAGCCTCAGAGGTTTGGCAGATTAGTAATACTTGCATATTATAGAGAATATTTTCTTCTAAAGAGGAATGTCAGCAGCTCCTCAGTACAGATTAAGTCTTAGAGCATATAACATGACATTTGCCCCCTGCAGTGACCCATTATTTTGCTTCTCAATGCAAATCTAGCTAAAATACTAAGAGGAAGACAGGAGCTATCCCTTCCACAAGCCTGCAATCACATGAGCCATGGCATGACAGCAGAGTAGAGAGGTGCAACACTTCTTTTCCAAGAACAGTGCACTGTCATTTTGCCTGTGAGTTCTTTGGTCAAAATGAGTTGCCCTTTGAAGTGATATACTGTACATTTCAAGTGATGGTCTTTTATTAGCTTCATGTACTAAAAAAAAAAAAAATACTAACACATATTAGCGGTTTAGAAATAGTAATAACAATTCTGCCTTCTCCTCTATTCCCAATCTGTTGAGCACTGTATAAAGGTCACAGCGCTGCTGATGCACACATTTTTTGTTGTCTGTTTTACACAGCTGAGTACAGATAAAGTGACTCATGACAGCCAAATTCTGAGATCAGGCTCTTAGCAACTATGACATCAGATGCTGCCAACAGACATTTGATTCCTCTATTGTGAAATGCCAGGTTGGTTCTGGGACATGGTGAGAAGCCAACTCTAGCTTAGAAAATTCTATAGTGAGCTATTGTTTGCTAGCAAATACAAGATCATCACTCCTGCTGCTGCTGCAAATCACAGGGCATCCAAGGACATGCATAACATGATTGCCACTTTCTACTGTGTTTGCAAAATACTGGAACAGAACTTCATGTATCCAGACTATAGAAAGTGTCTATGAGAGAATGGAGACCCAGAACTCATTGTTAGGAGTACAAATTAAGAAGCTGAATCTCATAGGTAAAAGGGCAGTTTATTCTTAAGGAGAGTTTCATACTCTGCTGTCATCCATACCTGTAACAGTTCCCCTAAAGCATGCAATCATCAGGTCTCCAAAGCATTTTTTCCTGCAAACTTCTGATGTTAGAAAAGCCAAAAGACTTTGTAATTTGAAGGTCTCATTATCATGAAAGAAAACATAGTGCAAAGATATGGGGTTTTTTGCTCAAGAAAGCATGTGGCAGAAGATACAATGACTTTGCTCTTTGCCAGTGGTCCCAGATCCTAAATGCTGATAATGCTGATAAACACTCAGCATTCAAGACACAATGTTGTGGTTTCCTGCAGAAGTCTCTCATCTCATCCTACCAAATCAAATTCATCTGAAGCAAAAATGTGAATATAGCTTGGGTTTCAGAAGAACAATAAACTGCTGAGATTCTTCTCTCTAATTTTGACTCTAATCATGTAGCCTTCCCAGATCCAGATTGATCTCGCATCTCTGATTGTTGATAGCCCACAGGTAAAGCTATCTTCCACAAGTAGAGGCAGAGGTCCGCATCAAGCTAAATTGGCCATGGTATAATGAAGACAGGGGAACACTAATGCACTGACTAAATTCTTACCCTCACCAAGGGGTACCCTACCCCTACATCTTTCCAGAAATGGGAAGAACAGAGATAGAGTCTTCTTAGAGATATCACTGGAGGTAGACTCCCAGTAATGGCCAGCAGCATTTTATATACGATACGAAAGTTCAGGATAGATTTTTCTGATGCTGTCACACTGAATACTCTCACTTTTGTCTTGAGATTCATTCTGATCAGAATTACGCTTGCAACCTATGTGGAATTTCCAGTAAGCATGGAAAGTCTAGCCCTGCATATCTACTAGCTTGTCTGCAACCTGCCACTTTGCAGCCTTTTGCATCTGTTCCTGAGCAGTACGTTCTTTTTATCAGGTTTTGCATGCACTTTAAAGAATGAAATCTCTTCTCCTGGCTCCCTGATATTAATTTAAATGCCTAAATGGAGCTATTGCTGATTTCGGCCAATGAGGGACCTAGCCTAAAGTGTGAATGATGATACTACAGCCAAGCTTTTACATTCACAGCAAAAGCAGAAAAGGGTAACTGAGGGTAGTTCCTTAAATCTGAATAGCCTGTGTTTAGTAGAAGGAGGACTCACTTGACTAGTAAGTGGAGAATTTATGTTGCAAATCATGCTGACTAACATATATGATGCTTTTGATTAACTCATTTTCTCTCCGCTTTGACTTTGGGAAGTAGGGGAGTTGTGCAAGTGGAACAAAATACTTAATTTCTTTTTAACGTCTGTCACTCGACACCTAGCTTATCTTAGATCCTATAGGCAGCAGTAATGAACTCAAAAAATATATGCACGTTCTCAGAATGTAGCGTACCAGAATATACTTACTAGCTTATTTTCTCTTTTTAATCATGTAGTAACTACATGCCAATGATAGCAAATTTTTTGTATGATAAAAGCAGTATTGGGAAAATTCCAATGAAATGTGTTATTATTCAGATAGGCTAAATTTAGTCCTTTTTTTACAGGATGAATTTGTAAAGACCCTCTCATATTATACTGGATCAGATCTAGCATCCAATTAGCGCAGTAGCCTATTTCTGACAGTGTCCAAAAGTGGATACCCAGGGAAGATTGTGAGAATAGGGCAATATACAGTAAAAATTCCTCAGAATATTTCGGCAGCATCCAGGGATCTGTGGCTCAGCAACTCCTGAACTAGAAGTAGCAACTCTTTATTTAATAACCCTGGATGGGTTTTTCTTTTCATCCAATGACTTTTTTCATCTAAGTTTTTAGTATCCGTAACATCTGGGGCAAGGATCTTCACAGCTTAACAACACAATGTGCAACAAAAGTATCTTCTTTTGTCTATTTTGAGATTTCTACTTGCTGGTTTCACTCTATACACCCTACTTCTTACACTGGAAGAGTAATGCACAGTCATTCCCTACTCACCTTCTCCTTGTCCTTCTTCATGTTTTACAGACAGCTATCATGTTCCTCTCATTTGTCTTTTTTTCTAGGCTGCAGTCTTAATATGTTTAGTTATTCCTCACTTGATTTAGCTATTCCACACCCTTGATCAGCCTTGTTGGTATAATTTCTCCAGCATTACATTATCCTTTTTTAAAGACATGGGTACAAAATGGATTTATACAGTGATGAAATGTAGTTTTTTGTTTCATTCCCTGTTTCCTTCCTACTAATACCATAGTATTTTTTTTTGATTGCTAATAATTTTTGAGGTAGTATTTTCATAAAATTCTTTATTATAATGTCAAGATCTCGCTCTTCAGCAATAGTCAGAATACTCCGTTCAGAGCCTATCACTGTGTATATAAAATTCTTCCCATGTGCATAACATTATGTTCGTCTATTTTGAGTTTCATCTGCCATTTTATCACATAGACATTCAATACCATGAGGTCTTTCTATAATTCTTCACAGTCAAACCTTATTTTGACTACCCTGAATAACTTAGCATTGTCAGCAAACTAAGACACTTCAAAGATTTTCTCCTTCTCCTTTCCAGACCGTTTATGAATATTTTGAACAGTACAGGCCCCAGGACAAACCCCAGGGAGATTTCACTGATAACCTCCCTGCACTGTGAAAACCAACCATTTATTCCTGACCTATATATTTTTTTATCTTTAACCAGTTGTTTACCCATGTGAAGTCTTTTTCTTTAATCCTCTGACTTCTTAGTTTCTTTAAAAGTTTTTGTTAAGTCACAAACCAAGTAGGTCATATCAATCATAATTCTCTCATCCACAAGCTCCCCAGCTTCTCTGAAGGATGATACTAGATTTGTGAGACATGATCTCCCTTTAGAAATCTATGTTGACTTTCTGCCCTTTTATCATACTCACCCCTATGTCCACTGATTCTACAGAACAGCTTCCACAAATTTTACACAAAACTGTAATTCATCTCCTCAGCTTCTCTAGAATCCTTGGGTGAATACCAACTGCTGTTCATTATTATCAATTTCTTCTGTAAGCACTTCTACCAACAATAACCCTGTGGAATCTAATAGCATTCTGGAAACATCAAGCCTCGAGTTCCCAAATCCTTACACAATCATAAGGTTATGATTGTCACTGGGCATCTAATAGCTAGAGCAAAAACCAGAACAAATTACTGGAATTTGGTGAAACAAGTGTTCTTTTCGCTGATGGCATGTAGAATCCAACAGGACCCTGACCTCTTCAAGCCTCCTCTTCCACAGTCAAAAATTAAATCAACTTTAACATAACCTGAAATGTAATTGTAGGACTAATCCCTACAGGAACATATAAACATGAAACATCAGCCACTGATAGACATCCACATCCTAAACTTTCAGGTCAAATCATTTTTCCCCACAATTCAAAACAACCCCCGATCATAACCCTACTTATGGGCAGTGAACAAATTCTTGCAGCTACAACGCATTAAAAGCATTAGCCATACCATTGCCAATAGTCTTTCTAGATTTCCACCCCCTCCCAAATAATGCTTAGGTAGACAGACTCCGTAAGGAATCTGAATAAGCACATTCGACCTTCAACGATGCTAACCTGCTTCCTATCCCTGAAGGTATTCAGGATCCAGTGACAAGCTAGGCTCAGCAAGCCCTTTTTTACATCTACCCCTGTTCTCAAGCAAAAACTGAAATGTAATCAAGTTTCTAATTCCGGAAAGAAAACTGATTGAGAATCATGAATTTCTACCAATACTAATGTTCTTTTTAACATCCGTGGGCCGTACACAATCCAACAATGATTTGAGCTCATGAAGCCTCCCTCTTTCATGCCATAATCCCATCCTAAACCTATCCTTAAACTTTATTAATTCAAAGTGACCAATTTGTATAGTAAATCCGAATATAAGGCATTTGATCCTGATTATGCTAACTCTCATCCCATCTCTGCCAGCCTTGTAGAATGCAAGAATAAAAAGACTTTCCACTTTCTTTTCTGAAAACTTGATTCTAGCCCCAGCCCTAAAATTAAAATGTACTGTAAACAGAGCGCCAATCTGTACTGGAGCACCTAATTTGAAGCATATGCTCCTGTCTATGTCATACTTCTTGCTCTATCCGAAGACTCCACAGAAAGCTCTTACAGATAACTTTTTTCCCATTTCCCTAGCCTAATCCTAAATCTTTCTTAAATGAGTGATGTCTTATACGTCCAGGAATATTGAAAAGAAAATGTTTGCCTACACCAGACTTCTTTCCAAACGTTATAAATCCAGAAGTAAAAATGATTTGATGTAGCCTTCTTTTCCCAAATCCTGATCCTACCTTTCACCAACCCCTACAGAAAAATTAAAGATAGTCATTTATCCCTGACAGTATCAGCATTCTTACCCCTGCCAGTCATGTGGAATCTGACATTAAAACAGGTTCTCAAGGCTTCTTTTTCCAAATCCCAAATCTAACCGTAAGGCAAACTATACCAAAGAGTTCTGCAGGAAAAGTTGGTATAATGCATTCCCTGCTAATTCTCAGCCCTCTTCCACTCCCAATGGCCAGGCAAGAATCTGCCTGTAAGATGAATTTTTCAAGCCTTATTTGCAAATTCTAACCCAAACCCACTGTTTGGAAACCTTGAAAAAATTCAAGAATTGCTGAAATAAACTGTAGTGGCTATTAAAATAATTCTTCCAAAAAACTGAAGAGAAGTGAAAGAACAATATTAAGGCATGAGGTCAAACAAAGCTCTTTTTATAAGCACATTGGACAATGTTTATGACTAATCTTTTAAATCCTAACATAATGTGTAGCACTGAACAGGCCATAAATAAAGGTAACGCTTGCCCTATGAAACTTACTGCCTAAAAGACAGCCTTGGAGAAGACAGGATGCTGTGGGACACCCAAAAGATGACACTAGCAATGTGATTTCATTGCAGGTCTGCCTGACCCATTTAACTAGATGTTTGGAGTAAAGAGGTATTTGACTGATATTGATAAATATTTATGAGCCTTACAAAGACATGGTTTTGAATGGGACAGCAGGATCTAGCATATGAGATTCAGAGGTTAGCTTGCACTTGGAGCACAGGATGGTAGACAATCCAGAGATGGGAATGAGAGATAGAGTGGGATGTGAGAACCTTTGTGTATTTTCTGTGCCTTTACTCATTAGATGGAAAAAATGTAGATCATATTCAGCAACAGATTTGTGGTTCTGGCACATATACAGCCGGATCTAGCTATGTTGCCACACCATTCTGCCTTACACATGTCACAGTGATGATAGAAACAGAGTGGCTGTAACAGACAGGGTGGCTGTAAAAGATTGGTCAGTCTTTTACTTTGATTAGATAATACCAACTGAGTTTCTCAGCTGAACACATCTGCCATTCCAGTAAGATCTGCTTTAAAAGGGTTTTAAACAGTACCAAAAATTGCAACATGCACTATCTATAGCCAAAACTACAAGTGGAATTTTGGAAATTTCTCTCTGAACCTACAGCCACCAGTATGCTGTCTAACAATTACTGTGAGCTCTCAGATGACTATTTAACTTTAAAATGTGGATGAATTACAGAGAAATCTGTATACAACTAATGTTATCTTTGCAAACAGTCTCTTTCTCTGCAGACTTAGTATTTTTCCCCAATATGTGTCTGTGTGTTGTATCACACATATAATAATATAGAACACTACAAGACACTAAAGTTGGATTCTGCTGAAAAGAAAAAAATCCATCCAAATCACCTGCTTTGAAACACTTAGCATGTCCTGCAGGAATAGCTTCTGTGGTATTGTGGGGAGAGGAAGCAATCTGCCATTGATTCAAGTCCTTAGGTATCTGAACAAAACTTCACATTTCAGAAGTGAGCTTGGCATTCTGTGACTTTCTTTCACAGGTTAAAAATACTTGTTAAAGCCATCTATACTGTTGCTATAGAGAAATGACACATTTGGCAAGGATACATGAGTGATAGCTGGAGATTCTTGAAAATAAAGTAGATTTGGCCACAGGTCGTTTTTTTAATTTACTTCAGAATCTTTAGTAATAGTTACCCATAAAGCATTATATAACAAAAATTCAGTATAAACAGACCAGAGCACTTATATTTTCTTTAAAATCTTCTTGTAAAACCCCGTCAGCTCAGATAGGAATATATGACCTAGATGCATCTTTCTAAAACCCTTGCAAAAAATGTAAAATAAATACCTTCTACTTCATATCTGGATTTAAATAAAGCCTTCCTCCTGCAATAGGGAACCCTGAGCCAGATTATTAGCTCTTCTCAGCTCTCTACGCCAGTGTGCCTTGTGCGTTAGTCATTCCGATTGCTTTTAACATACATTGGAATAAGTGAGCCGGGGTTTAGGTCCTGTCAGGCTCATTTGGAGGGGGGAATATGACTAGAAACCAGTTCCACAGGTTATACACCGCATTCTTTAAGAATGGATTCTTTAAGAAAATGAATAGTCTGTTTTTTCTGCATAATTTGGAAGAGAAACATGATGTAACCAAAATATGCTGCATATTGTTAAACACTACTACAGAAATATGCAGACAATGACTTAATAGCAACAAAATTGTTAATTCAAACTCTTAGCCTCCGAAACAGCAAAGTACTAAGCAACTAGAGGCACATGACTATTCCCATCAGCTTCCCTTGGATTTCCTGCACGGCGCCTGAGCTGCTTGTCTGACTAGACCATGGTCAGGTACCATACCCTGCAGCTCAGGTGCAGTCCTGTAAGTGGGTTCTTAGGCTTAACTTCTCAGACATTCCTTTGCATTTTTTAACCATTATGCATTTTTTAAAAAGAAAAAAAAGTATTGATGTTGTTCTACAAACATTGCTCTCAGAGCAAAACAGCCACAAAACTTTTAATAGAAAGAGCTGAGCACTGCTTGTGATTTTCACGCATTCAGATGCCAAAGTTCTTTAAGAACCTGTGCATTAGTTGTAGACATGACCTCAGCTAACCCAAAGAAAGCCACAGGCACATCTCCTTTCCCTATTGGCAGCTACTTGAATTGGCAGGTTCACAATGAGCACTTTTGTTTGCATTCTAAACATGCAGAGCACAATTAAAATGTTTCATACTTTCATCCTGAGAGTGTAGCAGTTAATATGGGTTTTTTATAGGCCAAGTCACTACACATTTAAATAGCATCAGTCAAACACTTAAGGAACTTGTTTTACAAGGATTCAAAGGTTCCCCATTTAAAATTATATGGATTTAGTTTGGTTTAAAAATAGACATTTTATTTTCCATTCAGTTGCTCTATTACTTGGTGCTCTTTTTCTTCAAATGTAGACTCTGAGTATTTTACTACCCCCTACTGTATGGAAAGAAAACTGTGCAATACACTGCTGTGGACTCTGTAATGCTAATACCTCTTGAGGGCTCCCCATCAGCTAGAACACAGAGCGGACGGATTCAGAGTCGATGGAGGTACAGGATCCTGTTTGGTTTGACACATGACGTTCCTAGTGGATATGATGTGGATAAAAGAGAACAAAGTATTCTTGATGACTCTGAGATAATCGACTTTTATTAGAGTTGCATAGATACTGGGTTTGTATAGTGTATATCACCATGTTTCCAAAGCAACTAAAAGTGCTCTGCAAAGCAGTGAGTCAGATCCTGGTTGTGCAGTAACCACACACAGGGACTTGTGTTTTCAGGAACTATCTGTCCAAGAGCAGCATACTGTTATACAGGTCTCTGGCACTAAATGTATTTACTGGGCAGCCGCTGAATCAGACTGAACACCTCTAAAACCATGTGAGCAATATTTGGTGTACTACTGTGTACCAGCAGAACCCACACAATATTTACCCACTTGGATTGATACTTCATGTGAAGAAACTCCCCACTCTCACCTCTTCTGAGCCTCATTGCCTCTCTTGGTAAAGGGCATAATATCAAATTGCCTACCACACTTCCACAGAAAATGTACACTCCGTATGCATTTTGTAGGTCAAATAAGGTGCATGATCAACACTTCTTGCCCATCTTCAGAAGCCAGAGTTGATCATTTCTCTCCTATTGTCTTCACAAAGTCATTTGCTGGCAGATCTCCTCCTTTTTTCTACTGCTGGTAACTCGAGCTGGAAGAAAAGGAGGTTAAGCTTGTGTTTGGTGACATTTCCTCTCTCACTACAGTTAACCTGAAGTATTTCAAATTGGACATTCCCTGATGCTGAGGCTTCTTGGTGGCAGGTTCAGCACAGCCTGCCCCATCTGCCTTGCTGAGCAGCAAGTTGGCCGGCTCGCTGGACTCCCCAGCTATTCGCACTAGCCCTGCTGCCTAGGATGTAAACTTGGCTTCTCCAAATTCACTGAGACGCTCCCAGAGCAGATTCTAGGATTTTTAAAACCTGCCTTGTTGAAAACACCACATATCTGTCTTTTTCTCTGGTTTGGAAGGCAAAATATAATAAGCAGCAATTGCAAAATTTTCTGTGAAAGAAAAATTGCATTTTCCACACAGCTATTGATTGCAAGAGCAGTTTGTACAGCTTGGCTGGTAGGCTTCAGAATAATATTTTAGGCATATTTCTGCCACATGAAACCACAGCACCCCTGAAAAGCTTGGACTGTGATCTACTGGCCGGCTGGAATAATGATCGTTGTATAACTGTGCTGCCCTGCTGCAGGACAGGTCCTAAATGAGGACTCCGGGATTCTCAATCCAATCCCCCAGTCTCCTGGGGAAATGATCTGCCTCAAAGCTTTTGCTGGCACCAGGCATTCCTTGCTCTGTATCAATGCTAATGCATGGGCCAGCATTTTACAGAGATGGACAAAAAGTCTATCAGATCCTCATCTCTGTTGTAGTCTAACATTCTCCTGCCACGAGGGAGCCAGCACTTTGGCATCTCCTGCTCTTCTTCCCCTCCATCTTTGTCCATCGTTGAAGTAGCTCATGCAGATACAGAAAGGATCCCCCAATAATTACTTGTTCCTTTGGGTGAGCAGGTACTTGAGTTCATAAATCATTCCTGTTGCTTTGGCACAGCACTCCTGTCTCTGAACAAACCACCACTCTACTATCCTCTCTTCAAAATGAGCCATTTGTAAAGGGTATACAACAGCACGGGCATGTGATTTCAACCACTAAAACAAAACAAGCTCAGCAGATAGAGACAGACCCCAGCCCAGATTCACTTTTGGTAACTAAAATAAAAATGATAATCTCAGGATCTTCGATCTTCTTGCCATATTCAGCACTCACTAATGTCAGTGGAAGGCAAAGGTACAACAGGCAGAGACTATATAATATAGACAATGAAAGAGATGGAGAGCCAGAGAGCTTTGTATAGCCAGCTCTTTGTAAATCTAGTCATATCCAGCACAATCTACTTCTCTTAAATTCCTATTTAATAAAGTCAATTTTTATTAAAAAGATGTAATCACCGATATTTTGCCATAATGTCAAATACATTATTTGACAAATTCTTTTTTAATTTTATTTTAATTTTTTTCAGACCGTTCAGCTAGCACTAATAAAAAAACTGCCTTATTCTGTCTTCACTTCATTTAAATCACTTCCCATTTCAGGAAAAAAAAAATCAAGACTAAACATCTACCAAATGTTATTCCTCTCCAACTGAATGTGACGGATGGTCTAAGGAGCACATAAAAATTAAACAAAAAGTGCATTGTTCCCTTCCAGATTTTTCAGCTGGTGTAAATCAGCATAGCTTCACTGATGCCAAGTTGCAGAGATGTACATCAGTTGAGAATCTAGCCCATCATCTTTAGGGGAGAGATATTTTTCCTACAGTTGAAGTTCTCTGCATTTTCAGTCTCACAAAAACCCCAGCCCACTTTGCTGGCATGCTCTGCATGTCACCACAAATTATCACCATTTTGGTAAAGTTCATTACCAGAGTTCATTACCAGGACCTGAAAGCAGGTCCTGTAGAGAGGGCCCAGGACAGATGTGTTTGGCCAGCTGTCCTGTCCCAGACTCCTCCTCCGGCTGAGGTCCAGGCATCTTAATCACTCAGTGTTTCAGTTTCTGATTTGTGAAATACACCTTTAGCAAGGAGGAATATGGTTAGCCTTTATTCACCTCTGCTTTTCAGACAGTCAGATCCTTTAGTGCTGAATGCTATAAAAAGACTATAAATATATAGTATCAAAATTAATTTTAATTTAATTTAATTTAAAACGCAGTCTTGGAGGGACCACCATCTTCCATTCCATTTCACCTTCCTATTACCCCTTTATTTCCTCTCCTTGAAATCCAGAGGACCCCAGTTGTGGCAAGGACCTAGTATCCTCTCTTCCTGCTATCTGCAAAACTGCGAGAGGGAAGGAGCCCTTCCGAGGTTAACCCCTGGGACTCCCAGGCTCCTAGAGCCTCTTACTCAAGCCAGCCAGCCTCACGCAAAGGCAAAAAGCTACCTGTAGCCCCAACTCAGGAACACATGCCTGGATCACCAGTTTACCTCTTCACTTCTCTAAAGAAGCTCGGAGGGAGCCAGCGCTTAATCACTCAGCTCCCAAATGCTGTCTCAAGAATTTCCCCCTTCACTTGCTGTAGCATCATTGGTTGTTTTTCTTCCTTCATCCTGTCCTGCTTTCCTACCCATGATCCTTTTCTGTCATTCCTCTCCCCCATCTTCAACCACAGCCTCTCCCAAATGAGATTAATGAAAGCTTTGTTTTCATTATATAAGCCCAGTGTATAATCAAATACCTTTAAAAAATAACAAAACTGTGGAACTGACAAGACATGTGTCTACCATCACCCCATATCCAAACACTGAGGTTTGAGCTTGGCTCAGGCATCTCTGAAAATGCCAAATGTGGATTTCCACGGAGAAATGGATCCATAGCTGCTGTAAACAGAATAAAGGTGCATTGTTTAAAGTTGCCTAGCAAACGTACACAGCAAATTGTAGATGCCTTGAGAGGAGAGTTACAGACCTCAGTCTGACAAACACTTATGCACATGTTTAACATTAAGCAAATGAGAGTCCCACCTTCAAACAAGACACTCATAAACTTAAAATTAAGTATCAGTCCAAGTATTTGGAGGGTAGAAGTCTCAGTCTTTATGCCTGTTTTTGTACTGAGAAGAGGTCCACATATAAATCCTAGATATCTCTGTAATATTCAAATCAGAAACTTCCAGACTGGCTTCTTATATGCTTTATTTGTTTTTAAGGGTAACATTAAAAACACATTAAGCTCTCCTACAGCTGAACTAAACTGATTTGCTTAGGTCTACCAGCACAAGTGAAAACAAAATAGTACCTAAGGAGTCATCTAGGTTAGGCTACAGGAGAAAAGAACAAATCATATCCACGATTTCTCATAGGCAGTTTCAAAATGGAAGGCCAGCATTACACAGCAAGCACCCAGACTGGCTTCAGGGTGCCTGGCCACACACTAAGTAAATGCCAACCCACCTCCTGTCCTGAGCACTCGACAGAGTTAGACAAGACAACACACTGGCAGGCCCCCAGGAAGCCTCTTTCTCAGACATATGCACACCACAGTGATGGAGCATCCAGTGTGGCAGCAGCAGCTGTGCTGCTGTAGACGTCCTGAAGCCACAGTCCCACCTGCAGAGGTGTCCAGCAGGTGCTGGGCTCTGTCTTGCTGCAGCTACATTGCTCACCTCAAGCGAGCTGGCTGGTCTACAGCTGGCTGGAGCACGTTTCCATCAGAGCAGAGAACTGAACTGTGGACATGTCAGGAAGGGAAAAGGCAATACAAAAGTAATGAATGGTGGTGGTGGTGGGAAACTGAACAGAGAAATAAGGAAGCAAATGAACGGAGAACGGGAGAAGTTTAAAATATCAGCTTTCTCTGATTTCTTAATTAACATAATTCTCTTTGCTTTTGGGGTGTCACTGTGGGAGGTATTTTTTTTATGCTCTTACATCTACATTTGTTTCCAGAGCAATCTTCTTTATGTAAATAAATCACTTCTACATTGTTCATTCCTGAAAATGCTAACTTGATTCTTACGGAAGGAAGGGGACAACAAGAAGCCTAACTCTTATTTCACAATAAGCGAAACTCTCCTGCTGGGTCTCTGTTCATGATAACACACTATGGGGAAAAAAGGACGGCAAACATATTACTAGCAGTATAATAAATAGCATGTGCAAAACGTACAATATAGTAAATACACTACAGGGACTACTTACAGAGTCTCTTCCACTCCATAACCATCATCAACTGTCTTCTGTGGTTTGGCACAGTAAATATTTGCTACGTACTTTACCATTTTAACAGCACTGCAAATTCTTGGCCGGACACCAGACAAGTGCTGTACATTACTTTGTCAATTGTTGCCTTGTATATTCAGTGTCTGACCTTATCTCCTCCTACAGTTCAATGTGTAGAAATGCCAATAAAATACTTGATGTTCATTTCCAGTGGCTTTCATTATTAAATAGGTCTGTCACATTGACAAAGCAAAGGAAATCAAGGCTCAGAGGAAATCCACACCATTAGGAGACAAGAACTTTGGAACTATTTTTGAGAAACACTTCTGTTAAAGAACTATTTGCAAGTTGTGTTAGCACATACAGCTCTATCATCTGAAAAATAACAACATACTTTCTGCACTGCTGTGGAGGAGGAGATATACAAATGATCTTTATGCATTTCTTAAATATATTACTGAGGAAACACACTATACACTAATCAGTAAATAAGACACTAATACACATACATACCCCAGATAGAGCCATCTGCATAGGTAAGGAAGAGAGAAAGGAGAAATTGTAGGGAGGCAAGATGGGGGCAGGCATCCTTGCCAGAGGCTTGGCTGGATCAGAAAATCTCAACAGCTGGATTTCAGAGCAGCTCCCATTGCCCAAGGTGGACCAGTCTGTCTCTTAGTAAGCTGGACAGCCTGTAAGAGCTCTCTCACTTATGCCTGCCTCAGGCCCACTGCAGGGACCAGCACCATTAGCAGTTACAGGATACTATCTCTTGTCCAAGCATGAAAAGAGAAATCCTGAAACAAACGAATGGAGTCCAAATGAATGGAAATACAGAAGCAAATGAATGGGGTCCTTCCTGCACATGAACTCAGAAGTGAGACTGCTAATAAGGTTGCAAGTTGTGATATCATGCAGACCCAGGCGTGATGGAAAGTGATCACCAGCTTCCTGAGCGCAGTCTAGCTGTCAGGATAAATTCATCATTAGTAGGAACCAGATCCTTAGATGATGTCAAGTGACACTGGCCTCAAAGTGTGATTAGAAAATGCACTGGAGGGAGATCACAGTTCCATTCATGTGTCCAATCACTTATGAGCACATCCAACATTTTCTTACCAGCTCTAAAAGATTTCCTCTGCTGGGCTGGGCTAGATTCAAGTTGGAATCCACTATGAGAAGACTCCATTATTTTACAAACAAATTCCAAACTTTTCAGTCCACACTTCTTTTTAAGTAGATTTTCTGCACTAAATAAAAAAAAAGAATAAGAAAGAATTCAGAGAAATTTAAGGGGATGGTAGAAAGAGGCATATTTGAAATGAAAAAAAATGCAGTCCAGGTTTTATTCTGAAAAATAATATTAGGAAATCAAAACACGCACAGCATACATAAGGATGATACAAGAACTATTATTATTGCTATTATATGCCAGTCATAATGTCCCTAAAAAACCTTGTTAGTTCTCATAGATTTGAGTTCCTATGGAAACTGCTTTTATTAAGTATTGGTTTAAAAAAACTGTTGTTTAGCATATTCCAGTTCCTCTTAGGTCACTGTTTTCTTCTGAGATACATTAACATCTAGTAATAACAGCTCACATGGTTCAGGACAAACATTTAGGATGCTACTCTCTCTCATGAAAAATAGCAAACCCTTTACCTCACCACCTTGAAATGATAACAGTGAAGAATTCATACTGTGTGTGGCATCTAGCTATCTCTATTTGTACTCAATTTCCCATTTTTCTATAGAAAGTGCATTCATAGCTCGTGCATTTCTGGAACATTTAAATTATCCCTATCATATGCAACAAAACCTCTTCCCTGAAGGTCATTTGAAATTTAAAGCCCCCTATCCCCCTTCCCCTCAAACTGTATTTAGAACTGCAGGGCTAACTGTATATTTGTTGATCTAACTCCTTGTAGAAATGCAGGCAACTTTATTTACGGATGTGATGTACATGCACTGAAGATTGACCCAAGACCTGCTTTCAGTTATTTTATCCAAGGAAAGTAGCTACTCTGTGACTTTTCTGTAAGCAGATTGATTACAAAGAGACTCTTGCCAACGCTAAATTGATCCAGTTTGAAGATGCATGCTGAGTCCAGACATTTCTTTCAGAAGACTGTTTTGGTCTGTGCCAGCAGCTAAGCTTTCATCTGCCGAAAATATGTGAATGTCCAGCATTCAGTGTTGCAAGGCTACGTTATGAATTCAGAACCAAATATTACCTGACACTGTAATGTGTGACTGAATCTGCAAAAAAGTCCAATTAATAGTTTTTGAGGAGTAGAATTTGAAAGTCACCTCAAACCATGTTAACACTGAGCCCTAATGATGGCCTATGCCATATCAACATTGTTTGCTATTTCACCTAAGGATCACCTAAGTGTCTTAAGCTCGTTACCAGCATTTTCCCTTTTTTTATTGAGAATGAGTTATCATTTCAGTTCTCAATAGGTCAATAAACATCCACTATTACTGTCCGCAGCCAGGCAGCTCTCAGTCACTTATCAGCTTCTCTACGGTCCTTGTGCAGGCAAACATCCAGAAAAGCTTTTGGCTCCCCAAAAGTCTACAGTCTTAGTTAAGAAACAACAAGTATGACCTACAGCAGGAGACTGCTAAAAGGAAGACAAAGAAAACTTTAAAGATCCCTAGATTTTGAGGTCCAAAAAGACTTCTGACTCTCTGTGTAGTACAGGCCACAGACTTTCATCCAGGTACTTTTGCACTGAGCCATATCATTTCTGTTTGAATAAAATATATCTTCCATAAAGGCATTTAGTCTTATTTAGAAATGTCAAGAGAGACAGAATTCACTTCTCCCCCGGGTAGTTTATTCCAGTGGTTTACGCCAACATTTCCAGAGCCTACAGAATGAAGAGATGCTTTCTGCACTTATATAATTCCAGCCCTCATCTATACAGACATAATTTCATTAAGGTCAACAGACCTCAGTCATCGCTGAATTAAGCCAAAAACTTTAAGTTCCATTAACTGACATTATTTTGAGTGTCACAGAACATTTTTTCAAGCCAAGAACCCTCAAGATCTTTACTTGTTTGACAAGGAAGAGGAAGGCGTGTACCAATTTCTCATACAGCACTGGCTCTGTTAGATAAGGACTGAACATGCTGGGTTTGCAGACAGCATAGTAAATGCAGATCTTTGAAAAGCGACCCAAAAAGACATGGCAATACCATACGGGTGAACTCATGATGGGTTCAGTACAGCTTGGAAGGAAAATCAAACATTTGTTAAAGAACTCAATGTTCTCGATGCGGAGGAACAGCATGGAACAGGGAACATGTTGGATGGTTCTCAGTGCAAGATCATACTTTTCCCTTGCTTAGCAAACCTCCTTCCATCAACTCAGTTACATAGGTAAGCTTACTTTTCATTGTCTTTTTCAACGTTTTCCTCATATCGCCGTCTCCATTATGTTGTAAAAACGGATGTCACAGCATAATTGTCCTGTGATGCAGAAGCCTTAAGATGTCCACTATAAAGTTATCATCGTAAATGGATGTATGGGGTGGGTTCATCATAATCACAGTCAGCAGTAAGTACTAGGCAACAATTCGGAGCTAGCGCTACTGCAAGCACCTCGTGCTGCAAAAACTACTACAGCAGCTTTCACTGCTGGCTGTCTCAAAGCAAATGGAAAGGGTACTGGCTCCCTACAGGGAAGTGCAAAGTAGCACCCATTCCCATCAGCCAAAAGCTTCAGTTCAGCTAAGATAAGAAAGGAAAGAGTTAAAGATTGGATGGTACCTGGAGAGTGTAAGAGCTGGAGCACAGGGAAGCAAGAGCTCAGGAGCAAGAACAGGTGGAACGAAGAAAAGGACTGTGAGGGAAATAAATCTAATGTTAATAGATAACTTAAAAGACCAGTGAGATTGCACTGTAAAGTAAAAATAAGTACCCTATTGTAGGCTACAGCTTTTTTCCTATTATACTCTATACAATGAGCCAAGAGCCCTTAGGGCCTTTCTGAAGTGCGGGACAACACTGCTAGAAGGTGTACTATGGCTGAGTTCATGGAGAAAATTAATAGAGAGACCAATATTACAAACACAGGCTCCACCCTGTCTGCCATGGAAGTAATAATTATAAAGCACTTCTCTTGCCACCTCGTAAAACTGTTCTGCAGGCAATAAGCATCCATGGAGAGCAACTTTTAACAGCTTCGCCTCCACTCCCCTGAGCGCATCTCACTGAAAATTCACGCAGCCTCTTGCCCCAGCTGAACGACGTTTTCCCATGCTACTCGAGGGTCAACCTTAAAAACTGTCGTATCTAGCACTGGCCTTTGGCATTAAAGAGCAATATCCTGAGATCGAATGTAAAATCAAGCGCTTGGAACTCTAGAAATTTCCTTGCCGTTTTGCCTTTTGACACAAGATGGCAGCATGAAATTCATTTCAGGCATTCACTTCAATTAACTCGGCCTTACCTGGCAGCAAACCGTAAGTGTGTGGGTTTGCTCGCCGCGACTGCTTGAGGGCAAACACTCATAGGCCTCCCCCTGGGCCCCCCGCGCCTGTGCCTTGGCCTCTCCCTCAGCTCTGGTCGTACAAGCCAAGTACGCGTGGCCCGGGGCGCGCGGCCGCACACAAAACGCGCTGCGCCGAGCGCAGCCCCTCTCCTAGGGGCCAGGAAGTCGGAACAGAAACCATTCCTTAGGGCTGACTTTATTATGTGGCCTTTTCTTCTGATTTGTTTTTGTTTTCCTAGCACCTCTATTCTTCCCTAATGCGATTTTTTTCTCTTCCCCATAGCTCCAGCCTTTAGGATCCGCAGTCTTTAGCATGCCCACAGAATTTCTTTCTTTTTTTTTCATTTCCCCTGCCTATGGTGTTCTGGCATTAGTTTGGCCCAAAGTACCAAGTTTACAGCCGTTCCAGTTCTTAAATGTGCTTTGTCAAAAGGATTTTTTTTTCCTCCTTTAAATTCAAGAGAAAAGTGGTTTTGGTCATTACAGAGAAACATGACCTAATGGCACCTTGTTGATAAGCAAACACTTGCAAAATTCAGATCTTTAGTCTTTTTCTCCTAAGTCCATCAGTGTCTGTGGGATATCCACAATTTTTTCGCTGATATGAGAAACTGCTCCAAGGACCCCAAAAACCAAAGGATGACACTCAAAAATGAGCCAAGTTTGCCACCTGCAGCCTACAACAGACTCATGTTCTCTATGGATCAAAGAACACATATAATACATACAAGCCATAGTGCCACACTGGAATTTGAAGGCTAAAACAAGCTGAAGCGTTGATGCAGCCCCATCTCAAAACAAAATCCTTAGTAGCTATCACAAGCAAGCTCGTGCTATCCACGCCAGCCGCAAGAGGAAGTGAGGGGTGAAATATGTTCCTTTAGTCCTTTGGACAGGCTTACGCACAAGCCTGCTCCACGAGCAGAAGCACCACCATAATCACAGGCGAGGTGGGTAGTGACTGACGCACGGCTGCGGGCGGCAGGAGAGCGGACCCTGTCTCGTGGCAGCATCCAGGAAAGCCGGGCATGTCCGCAAGGGGACCCAGAGCGCACCCGCAGCTGATAGGCTTCTGCAGCAACCCATCTCATGTTGCAAGTAACTCAGAGCTGCAATCACTTTGCTCCACTTAACTTGAAGTAATATGACTAAAACGAACTAAGTAAAAATCTAAGAGACAGAGATAAAGGTACTGGGTAATACACACATCTATTTTTAGCCATCTGCCTCCTATATGGATAAAATTTCCTGATAGAAAACAAGAAGATTTTAATTAGACAGTCCTTAAAGAGATGTCTGTCTGTCAACCGTATTGCATATTTCCATGGTCTTTTTTAAAATTTTCTCCAGAGCATTAGTATTTGATTTTGTTTTTTGTTAATATCCTGTTCAAATAAGACTGTTCAGGTCAGTCTGAAAATTCCCATTTAATGCTTTAGCATCTCAGAACAACTATTCTGCTTCATAGCAGCCAGACATTACACTTGACATTAAAAGGACACACAGCTATTATAACAGCTCCTTGTTTGGGACACATGCGATATACAAGTATACAGAAAATTTGGCCCTATATCTAAAGCTTGTTAATGTTTTTCCCCTCAGAAATACAAATCTACCTTCCAAAAAAAACATCACACAAGATTAATGAATATTCTCTTTGTTAAATACTTTCACATTCTCTGTACAAGAGGAACAATTTCCAGATAGTAATTAATCTGCGCTATGGTTCAAGGACAGAATTATTTACTTACAATCTTGGAATGCCGGAGATTGAAAACACATTTTCATCAGAATATTAACAACAGTGAGGGGGGGTGGTGAGGGCTGAAGAACTCAGGTGAACTTCTTAAAATAGCCACCGTAAAACATGTTTGATTTTTTTTTTCCTTATTAACATTGAAGTTTTTACTGGGCTTCAGTATGTCTATCTCACCCTAAATAAACCTGCAATGACCCCAAAGATTATCTTTTCTTTCAGAAGCAGTCCCACTGCTCCCATTAATATTGGTAGAAGATGCAGCCTCTCATTATGTGTTTTTAGATGAAAAACTATTTCTTTTTCCCCAGGAATATTATTTCTAGCTTAACATTTTAGAGATTCTGCATGTAGGCTTTTCTTTCTTAAGAGCTTCTCATTTGACCTAGGTCTGAAGAGCTGAAGACTGAACTGTGCTTTTAACTTTCCAGATAGCAAACCCCCATTTTAAGAATATTTGCTTTTATCTGCTATATACAGCTTTTGCTTAGGAAACCTAGCACAGTAGGAGCAAATATCCCTCACAGCATCCCAATTATAGCAAACAAATTTCTGGGGCCAGGAATTTAGGCCCCTATTGTCTTCCTGGCAGGGTAGGCAGATTTTGTCATGACCTTAAACTTTCACACCTTCTTCTGATAAACTAAGGCACAAGATGGAAACACAGATGTCATTTTTATTTGTTATCATGGGAGACCAATCCTAGCTGCTTTGGCAAAGTGCTGACTGGTAACCAATGGAGAAACAGGGATGGTATATTTTGGCAAAGGTTCACAGATGCATTTGATCCTTTCTGTGTTTCCAAATGTCTATCTAAGTGATTTCAGCAGGACTTGCAAGGAATATGAAGTCACCTTTTATTCTGCTCCCTATTATTCTGTTTGGAGATGAGGAGCATAAAGTCTTTATTGGCCTATTGTATGGTCGTTAGCCAAGGGCTGTTCAAAGGGAACACATCACAGCAGCTGCCCACTTCTGGGGACTCCACGATTTTCTATTAATCACTTTAAGCTACGGACCATGCAAGGACAAGCACAGACCTGCTACAGCGATACCTCATCTCAGATAACTCTCAGATAGTCAGTTTTCCACTAGTGCAGCACTGAGCAGACAGATTGAAGGGAAGAACTAGGGCAGGAGGTTCAGCCACTATTGCATCTGCTCAGAGAGCAGAAAGCTGCGTCAGACTTTTCCACATTCCCACCCAGCTCTATGCTAGACATAAAACCTTCCTCCACTGAGGTCAGTGGATTGGAAGAGGAACAGCATTAAGTAGTAAGTCAAATAATTTGCAAGCTCAGCCAAATAATACCAAATAACATAATATTCCATTCACCTTCACATATATTTTTAAACAAATTCCCCTTCACTACGCTCAAATATTGTTCATGTTTTCCATTAACAGTCAAACAATCATATTAAAAACAAGTAAGCTTCTGTACAAGTATTCATAGGAACCATATTTTAAAACTACATGATAAACAACAGTACCAGAGCACTCAAAAGTTTATCTAATTTGGTAGCACAATTAGTGTTTACTGTGTGCCAGAAATTGACCAATTAGGGTTAAACATCATCACTTCAGTTTCAAGTTTATGTTAGTGAGTCAATATTCCCAGGGAAATTATCAATATTAATCCATTTTAGAGTCAGTTTCTGATTGTAAAAGTTGATTAAACCTGAATAATGAATACTTCAGAGTAACTTCTTTGTTCTTATAAAATAATGAAATAAAGTGAGAATCTACATTTATCAAATAAATTATTCATTGCAAAATTACCCATTCTGTTCTGCTAATACATATCATACAAAACAAATTCAATTACTAGAATTATGGCTCGAGAAGAAACCCTGTCTGATCGTAGCTTCCAGTTTCAGCAGAATCATTTAGTCAACTACATGACCTCAGCACAGGGGCTATCATTAGGATATTATCACACATTAAAGAAAATAAATCTAGTCTGAAGAACCTACTTAATCTAATATACCTTAAAATTAAAACAATTAAGCCAACTTAAAAAAAACCAAATGATATGACACTATTGAAATAATAGGCAGTTCTGGACAGAAAAGGGCATTACATATTGGTGAATAAGGAGATATTCGTTTCAGAGTGTAAATATTGTAGGCGCAACATTTCTGAAAACTGATATGAAATGTTGCAAGAAAGGTTGAGAAATGAAGTGTGTGTCTCTAATTTGGATTGCAGCCTGAGCTTGAGTTACTTTAAAATTGTGATACAAAAAATCCTGAAATATCAGTTCTTTGAACTCCTTTGTCTTTTTCACATACATCTAGTGAGTCAGATCCATCAGTACGGATGGCCTATAACAGAGTTGATATAACATTGTTTTGCTGGAAATCAGTAATTTTGCTGGAAATCAGTAACAACTCAGTTCAACAAACAGTGTATATGGAAACAAGAATTATTTTTCAGACCATAAGACATCATTAAAGTTTTATGTTATTTGAAACAAGAATGGGCTCTTACTTATTTGGTGCCCAATATAACTCACAACTGTGGTTCATTTCGTTTTGCTTAGATTTTTCTATATTTGAGAAAGATAAAGACTGATCAAAATCAAATAAAGACCGAGTGGCAGAAATAAAAGTAAAACACATAGACTAAGAATTAAAATAAATTAAAATAAAAGAATAATTAAATTTCTAGCATTCAGAGCTTGAAACAAGGTGAGAAATACAAAATATATTTTAAACAATTAGAAAACAAGTAAAACAAAACAATAATATTTTATTAAGAGAAATGCCCTCATATTTTGTTTTGAGAATAACCTGATTCATGGCCTTTAATGTCTACTACACAGGTTGCTTTCAACTGACTAACTTATTATAAGATATGATATGATATGATATATGATATATGATATGATATATGATATTTCTTAAATTCCAGGGTTTAACAAAAACGTAGAAACACATTAGCCATTTGCTCAATTTTCAATACAGTGTGAAGGTTCTTACTCAGGTAAGACTCCAAGATGTATACCATCTTCTCATAAAATCTTCTCATTTGAGGAAGACATGACAGAGAGCAAAATTATCCAACAGATAACACTATTTAATGTCCAAATGCATTTACACTGAGTTACTAATGGGGCCACAGTGGAAGTATTTTTCTGTGCATCAGAAAAGCTTCACTAAAATTAGGGTCTGAAAAATACTGTATATTACAATATCTTTGCATGATTGTATTTACATAAACAGCCCTATCCTGCCATTCAAGTCTCTACATAGTAATGTCTTGCTCTACAAAAGCTCCCCCAAAACTAATAGGCATACCTACAGAACTGGGAAATACTCTAGCCCCACTGAAGTCAACATCCGTTTCTATACTAGCTTAAATGAAACTAGGAAAAGATTTACAGAAATCTGCAATAGATAAATAGATAAATCCCTCTATATAAAACATAATTAATATCCTGCTTTTTGTGTGGAACTTAACTGAAATCTGAAAATTTGTTGTTGCTAGGGAAGAAATACAATATTATCTCCATCTTATCTGCTCTGAGAAAAAAAAAAACAAATAAGTAAGTAGATAGATAAACAAATGAATAGATGAATGCTGAAATATTCCAAATAAGCTCATATCATGAAAATCAAGAGGCCATTCTGATAAATATTGAAGTCTAAAATTTTTAATTTGCAGTGACCTTTTTAAAAATAAATAGTTGACGTGCTAGTCTTGAAGGAACATAAAGTAAACAATGAAAAACAACCAATGTTGGAAGTGCAATTAAAAAAAATTGTAAAACGGCCAAAATTATATGCTCTTAATTGAATGAGCACACACAAGATATTGTGACAAACAGGCATGTTCTCTTAGGAGCAACATACTTCATTTTGTACAAAGCGTTCCCTTGGCTTGTCAGTGTGTAAAGCACAAACACCAACCAGGAGTCCAAAATGGCTTATTTACCAGATAAGGAATTGTGTTACACTTCAACTAGACTAACCACCAATTGGAGAACTTGATCCAGGAAGCAGAAGACATTTGGAAACCAGATGAGTACAATGACAAGACCATTTTTAAAATATTTTAGAATAATTATACTCAAGTAAAACAAAAAAACAGAAAATAATAAATAACAAGGATAAAGGACAGGAAAAACAGAAAAATAACTGATATTTTCTCTCAGAAAAGTTGTCCACTAAGAACACTAGTGGAACATTATCTAGATGCAATTGTTATACGGTGGATATGCAACTGTTTGAAAAACTGACTGCCAATGGCTCATTTTCAAATAGCAAGACTAAGCTGGAGAAGGTCTCAGCACAGCGAAGTCATTAATAACTCAGTGGAACAAGAAACACTCCGAAAATCTGGGCATGGCATAGACGTGGAAGAGACTGCAAGCATTTTGAAAGACATGATTCAAAATGAGGGTAAAAAATTGGGAAAAAAAAATGGTATGAAATCAATTAGATGAAATTTTATATAGTGCAAAGTCCTACATTAGAAGAGCAACTCAAATTTGCAGTACCAAAAGAGGAAGGCTGGAAGAAAAAAAGGCTGGGTAAGTTGGATCACGGACTGAATATGAGTCAACTGCGGAAGAAGGTTTCACAACAGAAAAATATAATTCTGTGTTTATTAAAAAAGAAAGCTCTACATAAAACATGGAAGGAAATTATTCCACTCTATTAATGACTAGTAAAGCCTTAGCTACATCTATTTTTGTCTCTCAGTTTTAAGAAAGATGTGGTAAACTGGAAAGAGTCCTAAGGAGAACAAAAGAATAACAGGAATTTAGAAAACGAGATCTATCAGGAAAAAGAGAAGACTGAAGACAGAACGATAAACATCAGCCGGTCTTTACTTTAAAAGATTTTAAAGTCATCACTTGTCCTGTGTCGATGAAAGGAAGGCAAGAAGTAATCAGCTTCATGTGTGACAGAAGCCTTAGATTAGGCATTAGGAAAAACCTTTCTAACTGTTAGGATAAAGGTTATGTAGGGAGACAGAGAGCTCAGACAAGCACCCTTAAGGTGGGTGGGTGAGAAGGCTGGTAGGGGAAGTAACCACACCACCTACACACGTCCTTTCCAGCATTACTTTGTTGCAAAGCCTTTTCAGCTGAAAATGAGATAACTAAAATGAAAGCAACCAGGGGAGTAGGAGGAAGAAGCTGGCTCTTCAGCAAATAGCTTCTCTCACTCACAGTCTCAGAATCTGCCAGCTTAAAACACTCACGGCCAGTTTCTTTGCTGGTTAAAAACAGTACAGCTCCGATGGCTCAAAGGTCTTCTTGGTCTATATCATTAGGTGGCATCAGACCTTGTCCTTTGTCTATGAAACGAAAAGTGGGAAGTGCCTTGAACAAGATACAGCTGCGGATAAGCTTGCATGATAGCCTTTTACCAGTGCCTTATCCCCTCCATCTTAAGAAAATAATAAAGTTTCATGAGACAGAGTACTTCTGCATCAGAAAAGTGCCCTACTAGGTTTTAAACTACTTTTTGTTCTCTGCTTCAGGTGTGGTAAACATCTAGTTATCTTCCTCCTGTCCTTCCCTTACACAGACCATCCAGATTTGTGGACAGCCCATGGCAAGCAAAGGCATCAGACAGGAAGATAACAGGAGCAGCAGAAGACCTACCAACACTCACCACATGAGGCATAAGGATATTAAATCTCTAACCCTGCAACTGCATGGGAAATATTTATTTGCCTCCAAACAGGTCTGCTTGGCCGGGATACCAAGATGGAGTTGTAAACAGCCTGGTTAAAATGAGCTGTTTTTCTGAGTAGCTGATTTTAAAGTTTCCTCTTGTGAGGAAATTTTCTTGTTGTTTTGCAGATAAAAATCAAATTTATTTTGAAAAGAGTGTCTGCATCCATGGGGGCAGAATAATATTTTGACAGAGGAAATGCCAATGTTTCTCTGCTTCATTCTCAGCCAAAGCCACTCATCAAGGTATGGGAGGTGGTGGGGGAAGGTCAGGCCCTTGGATTTATGTGATGGATATGTTTCTTCCTGGCTTGTGAAGGTTATTTGGGAAGCGCTGGTTTCAATGAACACAGATATTATCTATGCTTCTCTTTGGTGCTCTTTTTAGTGCTCTTACAAATGGTGGCAACCTTTTTCTTAAAGAGCTAATGCTTGACAATCTGTCCTGTATTAGCTTTTAGTCTCCTACACTGGGCTGAAGTAATTGCTGAAGTGTGTTAGATGGAGCAGACAGAAGGGCAGGGTTTTCCAGATGACAGCACCTGGCTGCTCTGGTCCGGGATCTCCTTGGAAAAAGTATAGGAATTATCCAGTCTATCAATAGCAAGTAATAGCATCATGAGATGACTCACTTGCTCTCTACACTGCAGCCACTGACAGGGCAGGTTTTCCTGTTGTTCCACTCTCAGACTGTGGAGTGCATACACGCTGAGCTTCCTGCATGTACCCCCCTCCCCCTCAGCCTCAAATCTGAGGTGCCCCAGGGTGGCATCTGGCTAGTTCTCCCTCTGACACATTACAGGATTTGAGTGGCCAAACTGCTGGACTTTAAATGCCTTATTCAAAACCCCACACGTCCAGTGTTACAGTCCCACCCTGCCCCAACACATATTTTTTTGTCTGTCCTCGTTTGACCTAGTAGGTTAGAGAGGAGGAGATGGACTGTCAGATACCAGATGTTGCCAGATGCTGTCAGATACCTCGTCAGAGTCTATGGTGCTGCTCTTGGGCTGTTGCAGCCCCTTCTCTAATCTGCTCCTGCAGGGATGCAGTTATGTCTCACCCCTTTCTCGGAGCAGCTTCTGCAGCTCCAGCCAAAGCAGAAGCTTTCAGCAACAGACAGTAAAACTCAGGGCGCCGAAGTGCAACATAGGCACAGCAACAGACAAACCAGACTGACAATTTCTTAAAGCATTTCACCTAGGAGCAGGAAATGGCTACCAGAAAGCACTGAAGCACTGCCTCAGCAAAAGTTTCAGAGATAAAATAAACACTGTAAACATAATACAGCCTTTCATAGTAGGAGAAAGACTGAGGGAGGAGGAACAGTACAGCCTTTGCTGTTTTGACTGGCATCACGGCTTGTCTCTCTCTGACAGGTTGCCAGGTTAAGGTTTTGTTTTGAATCAGTCATTTCCCTTTGAACAGTGGCAACTGTTACCATTGTTACCCTGTTACACTGAATTTAAAACAAAATTTCCACCAGCAGCTTTTTTACCATATGTTTATTTTAGGAGGCAGCAGGCATCTAGGATTTGGTAACAATCACTGTGAGGAAACATTTGCAACTACAGGGCCTGTCTCAACAGAATAATTACCTAGATCACAGTAATATCATACACAAGACCCCAGATTCACCACTGTTGTCCATGAGATTTAACATAAGTAATCTGAAAATGTAAGGATTTTTTCTTCTCTTTAATTGAAAGGTTATTATTTCAGGAATCATCCCTCTAAATCATAAAGCATACACCTGAAGAATTAATACTGAAACTCTGTTGAATATACTCTAACTGCAAAATCATTTAACTGATCTTCTTGAACCAATTTCTGTTTTTGTCTGCATTTATTAATCTAGCCACTTCCTCGTGCCAGAAATTCCACACACAAAAGTGTTATGAGGGGCTTACAACAGGGTTTCATAAGGGTTTCATATTAGCACAGCTTTAATCACGAAGCTTCTTTCATTCTCCAAAATTACCATGATTTCCTAATTATTTATGGAAAACATTTTATAATGAGGCGATGTGATTCCTATTTACTTATAGCATATGTTGCTCTTTCAAACCCTTTAGGTTTGCATGACCAGAAAAGCTGAAATTAATGAAATATTTCTATAAGAATACCTTTATGGTTAAGTCAGATTATCACTACAGTGCTTTGTAGTTCAATAAATGAGTGCTCCCCCTTTGTCTGAATTTCTAGAATGAATGGTCCAAGCACCGGTGAGCTCCTAGGCCTAAATAAATCTACTTAAGCATCTCATGGAATACCTAGAAGTCACTAAAAGTGGTTGAGAACACAGTACCCATATGGTCTTCTGCACTTACAAAAGCTGAAGTCTGATGTAAGGTTACAGGCATCAGATGATAGTTTATTAATAACAGCTTGTATTTTTAAAAGAACCTAGTGGAGTTAGACTCTCAAATCCAACTGCCCTTTAAAGGCAAGTGATTGCTAAATCCCATAGGTTCTTTTGAAATCCCAGACATCGTTAAAAAGTAGGAAAGAAGAAAGACACATCATTCTGACCTTAAAAGGAATCTACTGTCAATAATGCCAGCTTCCTGACATTGCACAAATGAGATATTTTTTATGAATAAGAATGAGTGGTCTTCTTTAATCCCAGAATTTAACTCACCTTAACACTCACTGTTTGCTTGGTAAAATGAAATTATAGCAAAGTATCACAGTTTCTTTACTATTCTGCAGAGAGTTAGATAATCACCTTTGCCTTGTTTAGGTGGATTTCATTTTTCAAGCACTAGCAGGAACAGTTTATATTTGTGAGATTTATGTCACAATGTGACAAATTTTACAAGATTCAGAGATCAGAACATGAAGAAAGCAGAGCTCCTAGAAGGTAAATCAAACAAGGCAAGGAGTGGGGAGTTGAGCCTTTCATGAAATATAGATGTAGGGTACCTTGTTACAAAAATAAATATACAAAATTCAACAGTATAGAAACGTATCTGCCCTGGTAAGACTTTCCTGTCCTTGTTCTAACAAGTCATTGGTTATTGCTCAGCATCAAGTGATTTCTCTGGGCTTGGAAGCTGCCTTCAGTGTTTCAGCTGGAAGGAACTGGAGGGAATTTTCTATTAAGAAAAATAACTGGGAAAAGGGATCAACAATAAACTAAAAGAATGTATCAGAAAGGAGAGTCTCCACTTTTCAGGGAAAACGACACAAGAGGAGCTCTCTTTTCCCTGTTTACTTCCTCTCCCCTCTACTTATTTGTCCTCAAACTCTCAAGGTACATCAAGAAATCTGGAAAAGCACCACAGAAGAAATAAGATGTAAGAGAGGAAGAACATGTAATAAATGTTAAGATATGCACATGAAAAACACACAAAAAATAAATATACAAATTGCATTCAAGGTTTTTGAGCTGTTTTCCTTTACTGACTTGTGCTGAAGACAACAACAAACTTTCCATTACATATTATGTGTAATTAAAGTGTGTTGCATTTCAGAGTCCGAACAACACAGGTGGTGAAGGAAGTTATTGGGAAATATTTATAAAGACTTTGGGACTGAAGTACTTGTATCTTTTTTACCTAATAATGTTCAGTTAAATAAAATCTGACAGCTTCCTTATAAAAACTACAAAGTGATGTAGGACAGCCTGCCTTAAGAACTCCACAAATGTAAAAGAAACAGTACATAAAGAGGACGCACTTCACCTTCTCAACAAAACGTTCCCATCTTTTGGATGAAACAAGGAAGCTCTATAAAGTTAGCTAAATGTCCCAGGATAAGCTAGAGAAGGAACTGGAAAAAAATCCTGCCAGCTGAAACTGCAGGAGGTTTTCTGGCTAATAGAGTCATCGCAGTGTCACTTTGGCCAGTCAAGTGGGCTACTGGAGCAACAAAAAATATTTAGGATTGCCAGAAGTGCCCAGAAATATATAGGGACAAGTTTTCAGAAGACAGAAATCCTTTTAAGCGAATAAAAGAATCAGTATGCTTTGTGCATCTGTATTTGCCAAAATGCCACATGCATGTCTGAGAGAAAGGGGGTGGGAAGACAAAGAAAGAACAGCAGAAAATGTCCAGTCCTCACTGTTTTACAGAGAAAGCAGTACAAGAGGAGCTTCATGTTCTCCAGTGCTTTAGGGATCCAAACTTCCAAATGCACAAAATATGAAAATTTGTGCAAACGTCATTAGTGGTACCAGCTCTCAGCCTGGATCTGCACTGGTACTTTGCACAGAAGAAAATTTAATCTCTGTGTTCAGTGGTAACAGCTATGCTTACAAAGGCAGGCACAAGTGTTTTTACAAACAAACAAATCTTTAAAGGCAGAGGGCCGGAAGTGACCACAAAGCAAGAGAGTCTCCTACAGCAGAATTCTAACAGCTGATGGATACTGGCCCACTGCTGACTCTGAGAGAGAAGTGATGTCTACAGAAGCCAGCAACCCTTCTTGCAACAACTTGATTACAGGGCTACCATCCAAATATTCCAGATAGTTGGGATGGTAGAAGCCTTTGGAGACTCATCTGGATTTAGAAGGTAAAACTATACATGACTCTAATCTTTTATTTCACTTCTGGTCCTACTTTGGTGGACCCTCTAGGTCTTCCTGAGCTCCTTAAATGAAGTATTGTTAAATAAGTCAGAAGACATCTGACAGGCTTAGCTGAATGCACTGATGGTGTTCAGTGACATCTGCTCCACAGAGAAGCCTTATCTGGGTCTGTTCAGAACAAGCTAGCTGTTCATTCAGCTAGAATGAGCAGTAAGAGGTGTCTTTGAAGAAATCAGAAATATGACAAATACATATTGCCCCCAGATGAATTGAAAATGGCCTTTGCTGGCAAAAAGCCAGGCATCCAAAGAAAAAGGATTGCCAGCTGAAGGCTGTATGTCTCTCCAAAAGTATTTCCACCGAGACATTTCTTTGGATCAGGGTGATGGGAAGGAGAAGATTTGTCAGCATAAACTCTATATCCACAAGCAGCTCCCTGAGAAGTGGCAGCCAAAACGGCTTTGTGGCTTGCCTGAGATTTACATTAAATAACTCTGCTGCCAAATTGAGACGATTGACTTTGTATAGTACAAGGGCTGTGTTTCTTGAAGAGGAGGGAATCAGCCGTTTTGTTCTGCATATATCTCTTTATGGTCAATTTACAAATAATTTGCCCTCTAATTAGAAAAAAAGATTGCTATTATTCAGGCCTGACAACTACACCCAATAAAAGACTTTAATGAAAAAATATATAAGGAAGCATTCAAAGAAAATGGCCTCTTAAAATGCCCTCTAACTGAGTACCTGAGGAATTGATCTTGTATGATTCAAACTGTCATAAACATTCAGAAGAGCTTTAAAGTAAGAGACCAAAGACGACGACCAGAAGAGAGTTAGGCCCAACTCTCCAAACATGATTTTATTACACAGAAAAAAGAAAAGCAGTTTAAACAAGGGTACAGCACAGTAAAAAGAAAAAAAAATCTGCAGAAACTGCAAAGAGGAAAAGAAGTATGAACAGAGAAGACAGTAGTAGTCATGGAGACAGCTTAGTTACTGAAAGGATTATACATGATCTAGTTGAAGTGGATGAGATAACAGAGAGGCAACTTAGATGTAAGGAAACTAATGAAAGGTGGCACGGTAACAAAACAGAGGCAATGGAACCAATTGTGTGGGACATGAAATCACATAGCAGAGACATAACAAAACATGCTGGAGTATCAGTCATGATTGGAACATGGGTATTGAAATACATGATACTTTTCTAGAAAGCTAACAATAAAATTAGAAGTAGTAGAATACCGTCATAATTTAACGAAGATCACTTCTGCAAGTAAAAATTTGTGATAACGTGGATAAAACTGAAGCTTTTAAGGTCAGAATCAGTTTGCAAGAAGAGCTGTAAAATGAATCAGGGTCTGAAGTTTGCCATTGCCTCACTAGGGTCAAATCTGTACATGGATAAAGACCTCATTAATATTCTGTTGGAGAGATAATGCCTATCAAAATTGTGTCATTATGAGGAGACATTGATTTCTCAGATTCGGATAGGGAAAAAAAAGCTACTAAATATGGTAGGACCCATTTATTCCTGAATGTGATAGCCAACATATTTCTTCACCATGTGCACCATGACTAATAAGTCCCATTATAAAAAAGGTTCCGGTCAGCTGGAAATGAAAGATCAAGCAAAAGACCTGGGAGTAGAACTTAAACACAAGATTACTGTGAGTCACCAGTACAATGATAAAATGTAACGGGATACTAGCCTGTAGCAAGAGCAAAATATTTCCAGAAGAAGTAGGGACGTATTAATGCAATTGTGCAAGATAACAACAAACCACAGCTGGAGTTCTGTTAAGTTCTGTGCAAAGATTAACTCAGACTAGACGAGGTACAAAGAAGAACGAGCCATCCTTGTAGGGAACTGAGCCTACTTTGGCAGGAGAAACAAAAATGGGTGCACAACAAAATGTGGTTCCTTTCTAGGAACTGTGTTAACACGAGGTAAAGACTAAAGAACTAGCTAAAGGACTACGTTGGCACAGGAATAAACCGAACCTAAATTAATTTAGGCAAGAAAAAAGAACAAGTTTCCTTACAATCATCTGAGTAAAGCTTCCCGAAACAGCTTCCCTTTTTGCTAACCAAGGAGCAAGTTAATTCATTGGCTAATGATGAAGAATAATGAGTTTAGGGATGGGATTATATTGTACAGTTCCTCCTCAGAGCAGGAGACTGAAGACAATGATCCAGCAAATCCCTTGCCTTGTGCAATGTCCACAGATAATAATTAAATACGTCCAAGATGCTGCTCTTTTTCAATAGGTACCATCAAGGAATTGTTCAAACTACTCACACTGCACAATTAATGTAAGTAAAATTTAGTATTTAATTAATGTTTAGTTCTCTATATGCTGTACAAACCTTTTCTGATTTATCCTCTGTCAATATAAGATACTAAGGCATGTTGTTTTTGCTGTTCTCATTGCATTTAATGAGATTCACAGGACCTACACTACAGACAATGTAGGAATAATAAGAACCAATTCCATGTAGCACAGATACCATTGAATAGTACTGGCCTTCCATGATGCACATTAGATTTTTTCAGTGCATCTTTTCTTTCCTCCTCCCATCCTCAGTTCAGAACATGAACGTTACATGAAATAAAGGTCAAACTTAGAACTAGGAGATGAAAAGGGGCATTTTTTTTGACAAATATAATTTAAGTCAGCTTTGAAAGGTAATGGAAAACTATGCAATATGTGCTTCTTTCTCCTCTGTCTCAAAGCCAGGTCCAATACTGTATGTAACTCTATGTGCGGTAAAGTTTTCCTTTGTATCTTATGGTGACGAAATGTTATAAAGTTTAAAAAAAAAATCTTCCTTTGTGTTATCTATGGCGGACCTGTGGAATGCACTGCTGTTAGTTGTCACTGAGTCAGTGGCTGTGGACGGACTTTAAAAATGAATGCATCATTTTATGACCACTAACAATTTCTGTAGCTATGCAAGTTAGAACAATGAGTTGGACATTAATATTGCATTTTTCAGGAAATAAGTTAATTGTTTGGGAGTATGAGGTCAGAAAGGAATTTCTTCTCAATTTCATCTATTCACTTTTGGCAGATGGGCTTGGGGATATTTCAGCTTTCCCTGACAATAGGGGTAGTTGCTATTGCTGGACCGGGACAGGAGATGAGATATGGATGGAGGCTCCATTGCAATATAATTCTCTCCCTTCCATATAGAATAAGATTCCTCATTTATACTCCATACAGGAGGACTAAAATCAGCAAAGAAAACAATGATATAAAATTGATATAACCATGAGAAAATTTTGGCTCAAGTTCATAATAAATACAAAAAGGATATATTCTAAAATTAAGGTAGCTATTTGTATAATATTTTAATCATTCATATATACAGTGATATATGCTAATGAAATTTCATGGCTAGTGACAGAATCTCAATGCTTGCTCATATGCCATTCCGACCTAGCCTAAATTTAGAAAGGTCATTTTGATATAATCTTCCTCTCTACCCTATTAGAAAAAATAGCTTGATCATTCTGGCTCATGAGGGGAGTTACAAAGCCATGTGTAACTCACTGAGAAAGAGTTAATTTGGAACTTTCACATTACATGCATATTTCTGCATTTACACTAAGTAGGCAAACTTGAGGTATACAGTTGGATAGGAATAAAGGAGGATGAAAGAAAACCTATAAAATGGTTACACTTTCCACTCCTGGGTGTCTAGGCCTATAAGGTCCACTCCTAGGACTTTAAATTTTTGCAACCCACATCTCTCAGACTGCATACAGATCTAAAACTATCACATAATTGTACTTTTAAGTACATAAAATCACACAGAGGACTACTGGAGAGCATGTATGAGTTTTGCTGAAAAAATAAGCCTTGGGCATTCAGGCTCCTTCTTAATGTACTTAGAGAAAAGTATAAAGATGTTTGGAAGATAAGCTACAGGAAGTGTACTCAGCAGCTTTCTTCTCCATTCAGTAGAACATGAATACATCAGTCCCCCCAATGCCATGGACAGTTTTAGTCTACCTGCCTGTGCCGGACCTATCAGGAAACATTTTGCACAGTTTTAGCTGACAGCACTCCCTAAGACACTGTGGAGGACTACACATAGTCAGATACAAAATCAAGTTACCTAAAGTTACCTAACTTATCTGACTAGAAGCTGAGCTTGCTTTCATGACCGCAGCTAGTCTGCTGTGACACAAGTGCTAATATTTTGAGTCACGTGCTATATTGTAACAAGGGATTTAAAGCATTTTCAAACTGGAATCATAGGTAGATTGCCTGCAGTACAGTTGCCCATCTGGAAATTTCAGATTCTGTTTATTTATTTTCACAGAGATTTTGACACATCAAATACTAGCGCTTGCAAAAAATGACAATGTGTATTTTGACTACACACTGTCTAGGTAAACACTTGTCAAATGAGGAATACTGAAATCAAAACAAGCTCTTGGGTGCGTCACTTTATAAGCCACACTCTTTATGGCTACTAGACCACATCTTAGCTGCTAGTCCAATACTCTTCAGTAAAAGACGCAGCACTCAGATTGCCAATTCTATAGCACAGAAAGTTGCATTTTGAACAGTATTCTAAGTGTATAACAATAATTGTCTTTCTACCATATCCTGAAATAGAAGGAAGAACATTTGAGGCCTCTTCACTGGTACTCATTACATAAGGGATGACAGCAGATCAGCCACACTTTCAAATGAATTAAGTAATGTCTTTGAAAAAAGCCCCGCAATCAAGGCTAGATAGGTTTATGAATCCCAGCCCATTCAAATGAAATGTGGAATGCAGTTGTCCATAAACACAATATGCTCCAAAATCACTCCCCTCAGCTAGTCTCTTACTCAATATATGCTTCAAATCCCCCTTCTTCTGCCTTCCCTAATACTCACAAGCACTTCGTGCTTCCCAAAGTCATCTAATGTAAATGGATACCCAGAGCGTAGTGGAGATGAAGGACAGGAAAACACCAGGGTTGGTCTGATGCCCTTCCAAACTTTGCAGATCACACTTAAAAGGTTCATCTATCCTTTAGAAGCTAAAAATTTCCCAGGTTCAAACAAGCCTAATCAGCAGCCTACACCAACCATGGAAAAGTAAGGAGGGATCTTCACATGCATTTATCCATATATATTTTTTACAAGCATAAAATTCAGGCATCACAGTTCTCTAAAGGACTCTGCAAAATAAAAAAAAAAAAAAATCACATCACAACAAGCAGCTTTCAGAAAATGACTAGGACAGTTGAAGAAATCAACCATGAAACCAGCTAAAAACCACTCAGAAGGTTATTTGCTGGAAAATGCAATTGGGATGATGACAGAGGGACAGAAGAGCCTCAAAAATGTTTAAATGTTTTATCTGAATATATTTTCAACAAGTTGATTTGTTTTTTGGTTTCAAAAGAATAATTTTCTTTTAAAATTTATTTAATAACTCAATGTTAAAGGGAGGGTGAAAACACTCCAATTATATGAAATTAAGTATTTCAGTGCAAGAAATGTTTAATTTAAGCAGAAACAATGCTTCTTTCCATTACATTTGGGTTTTTCATTACAGTGGGATAACAAAAAATTTTTTACTTCAAGTCAATGTGAAATATTTTGTATATTTTTTAGCTGAGCACATAAAGCAAAGAACTAATTACTCCTGCAGATCTCGTGGCAAAATTTTCATTAGAAAGAAAGTGGAACTTTCTACCAAGTACAAATAAAGTCTTATTTTTTCATTTAAATTCACACTAAAATTCAATAGGTCAAAGTCAATAGGTAGAACAAAACAACTGAGATCAGCTTCTGACCTTCTTACTGATATCTCTGTTTTAGGAAGTGTGATTCTCCCCCAGGGTATATTCACACACATATTCTAGCTCATATATATCACAAATTGTATTACATGTGCATACCAATGTGCCTGTACATCCTATACACATATGCATCAGCTTCATCCTCCATCTGAAGTTGGTTAAGCTCAGGATCAGGTCTGAAAATGTTAATAAAGTTATGAATTTAATGTTAAGTTTTATTACTGAATGATCTGTCAGAAATTACACTGTGCATTCTCCCCGTTATGAAATGCCTGTCAAAAAGGCTAGAAGTAACTACTAGAACACATACTTTCCATGCATTAAACTTCATCTCTAGGCATACCGTGCAATCTGGCTTAATGCTAAATGCATATCAGCTACTATGCAATGAGTCTGAAATATTAAAGCTATACCTCATAAAACATAAAGAAGCCATTTGTTTTCTACTCAAGATATTCTTGAGCTGTGTTTATTCAGAGGTTTTTTAGCAGACAGGAAATAAGGCATACTGTCTTTTATACAGAAGTAAGAATGCTTTTACACTCATTTTCTGTAACCTTCAGTTTCTGGATGGGTGTTTGCCATTGTCAAGAAGGTGCTTAGAACAACTGCTGAAAGGCTTTATTTGTGGCAGTAACTGGTAAATTTAGATTTCAGGGTAAATCTCGTAACAGCACAAAGTGCTATAGCACCCAAATACCGCAGCATTTGACATGTCACCTGCAGCATTGGAGTTCATTATTTCTAATAGTTTTTTTCAAAGGCCAGAGTCCTCTTATTACAGACGAAGAGCTGCCTTTCCAAGATGCTTTGGCTGTTCTACACAGCTCTGGCAAGCCCAGGCAGCCATGGACCTGACCTAACAAATCCTCTGAGGAGTTCCCCTATGCAGAGAAATATCAGAGTTACAGAGCTCCCGCTGTGACTAATGCTCCATCTGACATGATGGCTAAGGGATGGCATTCCCCATGGGCTGCAAGAGCCTCTTGATGTTCAGACAAGCAGGAATTAAAACATCTTTCGTGTTGTTTTATATTACTCTGACTCTCACCAACACCAGTTTTCATCTTTCTCTTAGTCTGTGGGCTTCTGCATTTTTTATTTGTTCACTGTAGCCTGATGGCAGGCAGAATTTACTAGAACAGAACAGAATAATCTCACTTCTGTCCAACGATTGGCACTGAGAGGAACTTTTAAGCTCTGGAAACTCTTAAGGTCTTCTTCATAAAGCAGATGGGGTTCTCAGCATTCTACAGACATTTTTGTAAAATTACCTAGGCAAGAGTGATCCTAGCCAAAACCAAGATTTATTAAAAACAGAGAAAATGGAATTCAAAGAAACAGTTTCCTGAACAGCATTGAACTTAACACTTCAGTGAACCAGGATTTCTATAATGGCACATGGCAGTGGAGGGTCAGACCTGTAACTTCAGGTAGTCTCCAAAATAAGGATACCTAATACACATATCACACATTTCATATGTTTCACGTTCACCTGAATACACATTCAGCTACATACATTTGCTAGTACAATACCACAGTCTCAAAATTCTTGCTGTTTATCCCAAGTACTTTTTATGTTAGATACATAAAGTGAAACACGCTGTAGGATTTCAGAAGAACATATCCCTCAGGATATTCTTATATTGCAACTTCCATAAAATACAGATAATTAACTTACTCTGTGTTCTCTCTGGAGTGAACACACTCTTAAAACTTAATAAGTCATCGATAACAACCAAAAAACATCATGGATTCACATTGCTGTGGAATTACTGGAGCAACTAAAATAAAAGTCGGAAAAAGAGACAAGCTTTAATGAACATGAGAGGTTCTGTTTCTTTCCTGTTCTATCATTCGCCCTAGTAAAAAGACATTATCTCTCTATACAAACTTTTGCCCTACTTTGGTTTACAGCATTCCATGGACTTAAATCTGTACCCACGTCAGAGACACCAACAATTCAAAATATTTTCTATATATGTACACCCATCAACCTTTCCTACTGCTAGTCCCATGTCACGATAAAAGAGAAGTACAAAGATAAAGTTGTCATTAACAAGCCAAATAATCTATGCAGTGGAAATGTTCAAAGAAAGATCTTGACCTCAGTATAGCACAGTAAGATCTACAAGGCCACGTCTTGTAGGGTCACTGCTGCTGAGCTAAGCCAGCTCTGTGTGGTCTGCCTGATTTTTCCTGAATTGGATGATGTCTATCCATAGCAGGAAAGAGAAAGCCAGTGTCCACTACAGGCAGATATGCTGGAGAACAGATAGATTTTGAATAAAGACACTCCATGATGAGTCTCCAATGGGAAGCTAGATAATAAGTTGTTTCTGGCCCCAACATTTCAGAGACTGTGAGAAAGTAGAAGGAAATCTATACAATAGCATACATTTTCATGCTAACTGAAAAAAAGTTATCCAGCTTAAAATATTGTTCTCAAGTATTCCTCAGTTAATCATTGGCTCCATATGCTTAAATACACATTTATTGCATTCTAGATCTTTTGCTGTACATGCTTTCATCAAAATGACTCAACCATAACTATTTTCACTGGAGTTAGGCGCATGCTTTAACACTACATAGTTGCCAGTCCAATCTTATTCTTTGTCATCTTTCTTATTCTTAGCTATGAAATTAAGGCCTTATGTTTTAATAAGTGAAGAAGATACAAGATACACTACTTCCACAATCCAAGAAAGTTTTTTTTTTTTTAGGTATAGTCACATTGGGCTGAGTCTTTGTTTACAGAATGGTTAAGGTTTCTGCTTATTAAAAGAGATCAAATATATACTGAACTCCACTTTATCCATTGCACAAATTAGCTTCAGAATTTTGTTATGAAGCTGTAAAACACTGCAACAAGCAGAACCAAAGATTCCAAAACGCTGTCAGAGAATCCCACGGGCACTTGAAGAGAGATTAAACCTACAGATTACTCAGGACAAAATAACTTGGCTTGCTTTTTGGCACCAGAAAAAAAAAATACCGCCATTTTTAAGACCTCAGTTACAGTTTGCTCCTGATTTCCCAAACATCTCAAATTCTCACTGCTGGAATTCCTCACTGTTGAATTCCTTCCAATTCTTGTTGAAGAGCCTTCCTTATAGAACTATCACAAAATTGGCTGATGGCAAAAATGGGTATTGTCTAAACCCACATCTTAACTATCTAATCCCTGCATTTAAGCCTTCATCTTCATTTCAGTTACAGATGAAGGCTCCAACCCTGATCTAAGGAAGTCAAGGGATTCAGTCACTCCATTTAAAACAAGAAAGAGCGGGCTGAATAGCAGCAGTATTGTTCTTAGACTTTCTGAAAAGTATTTGCTGGCTCTGTAAAAGTATCCCCACAATCTACTTTGACAAGAATAGGAAAAAAAATTCACCTGAGCACCATCTCCATCTGTCTAGGAAATGTAACACCGATTGCCAAACAGAAGTCCAGGTAGTGTCTTAGGAACTAAGGACATTAGCAAGCAGAAATCTAGATGGAAGCTACACACCTGTACCCTCAACTTCACAACTCAAGAAAGCGTAAGGCTCAGGATGAGGGATGACATTTTATGCTAACCAACTAGAACAGCCCATAAGATATGCTTTCCAAGCAGGGATAGTAAACTATGTTTTCAAACAGAACTGCTCCATCTGCATACAACTGAACATCTGTAACTAGCTGTGGGGTCAAGAGTACATAATCTGCTGCATATACCACCACTACACACATTTTGGACATAGTTACACTGCAATTTCAATGCAATATAAATTCACACTGCTATCAAAATATGCGGTCCCTGTTGCCTGTTCCTACCACTCCCTCTTGCCCACATTGCCCTTTTTCTAGTTATTAGTTTGCAGTCAGCTCAGTTTCCTCATCTGACACGTTTTGCACCTACAAGAACACTCATGCAATCACAAGAGAGGAGTTAGAACAGAGCAGCTAACCCCTTTTGACAACGGCAAGGATTGTTTAGGTAGCCCTCACTCCTCACTTACTGGAGTCACTGGCAATATCCCACAACAGTATTTTCCATGATGCAGTGGCAGAAGCACAGATCTATGCTTGCATGTAAGTGAAAGACTAAGCTTAATATATTGGTGCTGCAGCAGGCTAAAATTCAAAGACTGTAAATCTCATTTTTATTTTCATACTTCCTGACACAACAGCTGTACTTCTAGGTACATTTGTACTGTTTTGCTTGTCAGAAATGTGAAAAAAGCACAGCTAGAAAGAAAATGGAAAATATTGCCTTTCCCTCAGAAAAGCCAACTATTCAACCTTTTTGAAATTTGGTAAGCGAAAACCAAATATTTTTGGCCAAAGCCAGACAAAAATAGTTTGAGGGTTTCCTAAAAAAAAAAAAAAAAAAAAAAACCTGCAAGTTTCTAAGAAATGTAGATATCGTCTGTAACAGATACATTAAAAAAAAAAAAATCTTTTTTACCATTCAAATGAAGATTCAGGCTAAAATGCCATTTCAGGTAATCTCCTCCTCTTTATTTGGTCAATTATGTTATTGAATCTGATTTCATTAGAAGGTAGTCTCTCATCAAGTACTGTATTAAAAAAAAAAAAGCTTTCAGTCTGGTACTGGAAAAAAACAGTTATTTTTATTTTAAGTTATTGTAGTGAGAATCTTTGAAAAACAAAGCAGTCCAGCACAACTGCTTAAGTAGTGCTGCACATAAGACCAACTGCTGATTCTGAGAATGCTGACATGTTCAGCTCAATCTTAGATGAAGAACCTGTTAAAGGTACTGAAGAGCAAAGATGGTGACAAATTTAAACTGAATATCAAAACATCTGACACTACGACGAGCGACTTATACTTCAGGATATTTTACTGTTGATCTCCTCAGCAGTACTTGAGGAAACTAGAATAAAGTGCATAATCACCTATTATCTATTTATGAAAAAATATCTAAACAATTACATTTTTAAATAAGGGATATTCTATCATCCATGCAGACATTAGCATATTTGACCAAAAACAACCTTTTTCACTTAACTGTTCTCCGTATCTCTGATAGGTTTTAAATTCACATAAAAGTATAAGATTTATATTTAGAAAAATACGGAGATGGGAAAGAAATAAAGAGAGAGATGGAGAAAAAAATAGAAAAAAAAAAGACCTCACCTACACTATTAAATAAATGCACATGCCAATAACAAAATGAGTAACTTCATGAACAGAGAGCCCATAGAATCTAATATTTCATGTCCCAAGATCACAGATACAGGCAAAACCAGAGCATGTGAATTAGTCCACTTAAGTCTAAGATTCTTGATATTTTTCCAGTGAACATTTCAGACTCATTTTGAACAACATACCCAAGACAGATTTTTTGTAGTGTCTGCCTGAATGGCACTTTTGCCTCTGCATAAAAATGCTGCGCTGTTTTCAGATCCATTCTAATACTTATCCCAGTGTTTCACTTTGAACTGAAGAAAATGATTATTCTGAAGGCATACCCTTTTAAAAAACTGAGTCACATCAGGTCACAATGATTTGGCTTAGATGGCTATATAAAACAGTGCAATTGGCACAGATCTATCATAAACAGCTTGGTAGTGATCTTAAATGAAAATGTATATGTTTGGAAGCCTGCTGAAAGACGAACATAGGGACGTAGATTTCCAATTCTCAGTCCTGTTCTTCATGTTGGCAAAGCACCTGCATGTTGTTAGAGGCAAATGCCAAACTCCTTGTTTTGAGGTAAGAGTTTACTCTCTCCCTAACATATACCCACTTTCATGAAATTCTCATGCAGTCTTTCTTCTCTGTTTATTCTCAGCTTGAGCAGTGTGACAGCCTCCGGTATTCCATCGCAACAGCAAATCCTATTTTCCAAGAGCCTTGCTTCCTGAGAACCACACTGTAAGATTCATGAACTTCACCAGAAACTATTTTTAAGGATTAGCTGGCAAAGCTGGGGTTCATAAATTTCTGCCAGTATCAGGATTATACCCCAACTCTCCAAGCAACCCCTAAGAGGCTTCCAGCTCCCACCTTATTACAGCTGGGTCCTGAAAAGGACAGAGCTGAAAGTTCAGTGTGACTCTGTGGAAGCAATACACGCAGAAAGCAAGAGGGATGAGGTGCTCTTTTTCCCCAGTTTACCCTAGGATAAATTCACTTGAATGGAGTCACCCTGGCTTAATATACTACAGTGATAAATCAGGCCTACTGATTCACTGACAGTGCCCCTGTAGGACCTTCTTGATCAGCCAGCCTACCAAGCATTGTCTTCCCAAGCACTGTGCCATGCCATTTCCACAGATAAATTGTTTCCTGACACAGCAGAGACTGATCTCCATGCTTCCTGCTTAGTTAATGCATTATAACCACATTGTTTTGCACTGGTCACCCTATAATTTGTGTGCAAAAGGATTTTGGAGTCAAACACACAGCCCTCAGCTGTGGCAAATCCATGTGGAGTTTTGACTCCTGAAGCATCCAAAGACCACAGGAGTTACAGATGCAAAATGTATTTATTTCCCAAACTACTTTTATGATTTGATTATTTGAGAAGCCAGGAGAGAAAAGATGGATCAGAATACGAGAGCCAAGAATGCTTTCTAAGGAGGCAGTGATAGCCAAAGTCCTGGCCTTGAAGTCCAAGGTAGCAAAGGATGCCCTGAGGAAATATTTTCACATCTCTCAGCCTTTTTTGAACTCCTCAGAAAATTTCCGCCTTTTGTTTTCAGTCAGATATTAAACCCAAGAGGCAGCTTTAGACAGTAAAAAATTATATCTGATCATAATTGCTTGATAATTAGCAGCTCTCAGCGGCAGGAAGCTAAACAATAAACCTTTCTTCCAAGTGTATCTAGTCATTGTTTTGATGACACCTTTCCCACTCAAGACTTTTCATTTCTGGCCAGTGTCAAAAGTGCCATGGGAATGGGACACTGGGAAACTAAAATCAGATTCCTCTTTGGAAATCAGATAGGAGGAAAAATACCTTACTAAAAGAAAGTGCAAGAAGGAGGACTGTTTCAATCTTCTTTCAAAAATTCCAGAAGACCTTTGCTTTTGGAAACACTGTTTTTCTCCTGGATTTCCAAGATGTCAGAAGATTATGAGGTGTCCCAGGGAAAGCTACAATAGGAAAAATCAAAATTTCTATTCAATAGACATACTTCCTGCCTGCTCCGGAAACTTTTGTCAAAATTCAGACAAGAGAAGGAAGGCAACCTGAGAAGGAAGCTGAAATACTGACGAGCACCTCTGTAAACTGCCTCACCACTGTGATGGAGAACACCACAAAAAATCTTGGGCCATTCATCTCACCTAACTTCAAACATCTACTACTGCTACAGCCACCTAAGTGTCCCATAGAGTCAATGAAGAGATACAGGCACTGTCAAGGACAGAGTCCATCTGACATTTTAGACACCTGCTTTAGGATAAGTAGAGTTGGTCCACAGAGTCCATTGGAATCCATTGTGGATACTGTCTACATATCCACAGATTATAAAAGGACCCTAGTGTGACTACCATAACCGTAGACTGCTACATTTTAGATGTGCTTACATTTAGTTGGATAAATTCCACCCTCTGTCTCCGATCACATAGGCCTACTGGTTTTGTAGGCTTATATAGAGAAATCTCCTTCAGAAGAGAATACTTCAGGATGTCCAGGATGTCAGAGGCAGAGAACTATTTGTCAAAAACCCGCAAGATACTACATACTACATCTCAAGAGGCAGGAAAATACAGACAACTGTATTACAAAAGGAATAGATTTAATGTATCTACAGCTGTTACTATCCAGACAACTGTCCCACCTTCTCTAATGGGGACAAAATATCCCTTGCCTACTTCTCCCTTGCTGAGGAAAGGACATTTGATCCAATTGTGAACTGGCTCCTGAATTATCTGAGCACAGTCCAGATGTCCTTCCTCAGGGCTAGCAAAACTCATCAAGAGGATAAGAAATACAGTTAAGAGACAGGGGAAGGGACCTTTTCTTTAAGCATTTCCAGATTACATGGAGCCCTCCACAAAGCTGAACAGGGTGTTTTCAAGGTTTCATTCATCCTCTGGTATACACTTCTATTTGTTTGCAAAACAAAGTAACCTCCACAAAGGAGGGGAAAAAAAAGAAGGCTAGAGGAAAAGGGGGAGAAGATAAGTTCAAAATAACTCAAGAACCCATGTATTTACTTCAGACTTGAGTGCCAGTCATGATCTCCATGTGATTAACATAAACTAGCACGTTGACAAATTAAGTAAGCTTGAAGGGATAACAAGAATTGAAATGACTGTAATTACACTTCAGTGTGCACAGGAATGCCAAACTGAAAGCACTCTGAATTGCAAATGAGACCTGAAGGTCAGGTTCTGTCCCAGGGAACACAGTCAGCAACCTCATCCAAATAAGTGAAGTAGCACTGACAGTAATGCAGTGTGGGACTGTGTGCTGTCCCTTCTCTGGGGAACTTCTCCCTCTCTTTGGGCTCTGAATCTTTGACTTTAGAATTAAAAGTGCTGTCCTCTCATAAGCTCAGTCATTAAACCTTCTCACTCATATACTGTCTGCTTCCTGGAAAGAAAAACAGAAACACAGCAATAAGAACACAGCAACCTGGAGAGACTGATCTACTACTGCCTATCACCTGACCTCTTTACACAGAGACAGGTGCCTAAAGCACCAAAAGTTTGCTGCGCTTTAAATAACCAGTGCCCTTCCTAGACAGCTCAAAAGGGATGCACCTCATATTTTAGTCTGGAGTTTAGAAACACGGTTTCAGCTCAGTTCTACTCTAACTGCAGAGATGGTAGGGAGGAGGAAGAGTAAGTTAGAATCTCCCTAACTCTCATGTTGAAGCACTCTTTAGACTGTGAATGAGAGGGTAGGGCTGCATCGTAAAGAGTGCCAAGGGGAACAAAGGGATGCAGAGCAATAGTTTTACCATCACATCTGCCACTGATCTGACCCCAACTGTACTCAGAAAAGGCAACGTATATTGGCTCAGCCTAAAGGCAAAACCGAGCCCATTTAGACCCAGAACATTTCCTAGGGTTGCCACAACTTACAGTACCTTAGGGAGGCTTTCTTGGATGGCTCCCTATGGGTGGGCACTTCACATACTCCCCTGCTTGCCCTCAGCCTCCTGCTACCCTTTGGCTACTGGGCCATTCTGACCTTATTACACCTTCTGCACATCAGTGTCATGATGAGAACAATCATTCCATTTGCTTCTCATGCTCACCTGACATGAACTTTGTACAAATTACAAACGCTTTTCAAAAGATATAAGTTGGCACAGAACTTACCTGGAGACCTTCCAACAAGGCTTCTTTTACTCCTAAGCTTCACATTAGGTGATAAATTCTGATTCTCTAACACTATTCATGTAACTTACCTTCATTAATTAAGTCAATGGTGACCATATCCTACAGATTTGCAGGGGTACTGCATCTACTTACACACGACCCTGGAAGCCTTTTAATGGGAAGTCATGTAGTATACTTTGGCAGGCCACTGAAAACAAGTTTATTTTACTTGCAAGATCACATAGGCAGCTCAGCAGTGCTGAAATGTGGCAATGAATTCCTCTCATCGCGTAGAGATGATGATCAGCAATACTACCAATAGATAGGAAAAACTAACCAAGTCATCCTAGTCAGCGGATCTTACTTGCGTTTAGGACTGACACATACATAACAATTTGCCTCTGTTCTGCAGCAGCTGCAAACCATTAACTGGGACAATGAAGTTGATTTTTAAACCAACAAATATGATGACTATTATGAAAGTTTTACCATTGTCACATGGTGTGCAGTCTTTAAATCCATCCCTTACTGTGTGGCTGAACTTTTATTGAAATTTTTTTTAATTTAAAAGAAGGTTAAGTGGGGACAGAAAATCTTTTTGTCAATCACGCTGTGCAGCACACAAAACTCTTCCAGAACTCAAGCAAAAGCCAAGACTAGCATACTGTTTTTAAAGCAGAGTGTTGCAGAGATACTACAACTGTACCTGACAGATAAAAAAGATGCTCCCCCTCCTTCCCCACTGCTTCTTTTCACTGCCAAAATGCCATCGTCTTTGCTGTGTTTCCAGAAAATCTAGCACTGAATGATCCAGCTGCTGACCGAGGGAGTTCCCAATGTAAGAAACCTTCAAAATGACACCCATGATCTGAAATATACACCTTTGCTGTGGTGCACTGATAGGAGCAAACCAGAAAATACAGCTGCCAATCCAAGAGCTATGCAGAGAAGGGAAAGAAGGATTTTAGCTTCTTCTGAAAGCACAGATATGCACCTGAAGAATTCTTATAGTGTGGTATTATATGGAATGCATCTTATTATGTACACTTAAATGCTGAGCAAATTATCCTATAAAAATAAAGATCTAACCATGAAACCCTTAGATAATGTACATCTTCCCCTTATGGTCCCAGTGACACAGGATGAAAAATATTTGAATGCTAAAAGTTCTTATAACTATTCGGCTGAATATTTGATTCCTCCTGGTTTCTATTTCCACTCATCTTCTTTCTCACCTTATCATATGAGCAACCCTACTCCTTCAAAAGAACTGTGCAGAAACCCACAAGAGGGCAGGATCAAGCAGAGAAGGGGGTGAGCCTCCCTATTTTATGTAATAAAATCATATGCATCCAAATGCGCACACACACACGCGCGCGCACACACGCACGCGCACACACGCACGCGCACACAACTCCTCAAATGCCTGAGGTTAGTTATCCTTCACATCCTGACAAGTTACACCCACCTTTCCCAGAGGAACTAGCTCACTCAATAACAAGCACCAGACTTGTGTTAAAACAGCAAATAAAGTAGGACCATCTACCACCCAATTCTGCAAACACTTACTGGCTGACAATCCTGCAGGCCTACTGCCATAGACAACCTCTGAGTTTCAGCTGGTCTACCCATGTCACCAAGTATTATACCTCCAGCAAACGTTCACAGAGTTAGGCTCTACCGCTAAGTCAAATCAGCCGAATTCTGCAACCCCTGTTCACAGCAGGCCTCAGGCACTGATTTTTTGAGGGAATAACTTATAAGAATTAAACATAAGTTTGGATTTCAGGATAAGGCCTTCAGTCAACATGTGGGAGCATTTATGGCTCTGTGAGATCTACATTAAAAACTAACTTTGAACAGACGGTGTTTCCCTATGAGTGGCCTGTTTTCCCACGTCCCACTTCACTCTTCCAAAAAGGCTAGTAAACTGAGATATCGGTCACTATGTAGAAATGACAACATTCAATTAAAACAATAGCAATTTTGAAGTGATGCTTTTTTCAATAGATGTATGACATTCCTAGACATTCTATTAATTAACAGGCCCCAGGCAACACATTTGGTAAAACAGAACAATCTGTCCTTTGATTTTTATCCAGGCCTTACCCAAGATCACACTGAGGTAGCCAGGCTGCCGACAGACCCCCATAAAGAGAACACACCCCCAGCAACAGCTGTGCTAAGAACCACACACACCCTACTTTGAAGAATTTTCAATCTGCACAGAAAAGAGAGATTGATTTATTAATTAATAAAAAAAAACCTGCTTCTGTTGGACTGTTACTTTGACTTTACTAATCAGTCCCAAATTTGTTTCCATGTCCTTTTTCCAGTTACCTGTCTCAACCTCACTTTAAAAGCCATCCTGGTTAAAAATACATATCCTTAATGTTTCCTATATTTCATACAGGGAACTCAAACAAACCCATTGCTTTCAAAGTAAGGAGGCTATTTATATCCTGATAAGCATTTGAAATTAACAGCATCTCATATTCTATACCTACAGGATGGTTATCTAGGAAACTAGCATCCTTGTTAATCTCTTCTGGGCAGCTACAGTTACAATTCATCAGAACACTGGATGAAAAACACCGTCTGGACAGATTTTGTAAGATCCCAGTAGAAACACTCATGCTTTTGATACTCCCACCTGCATTAATAATTTCTGGTTGCATTGGACAAAGATCTGTGAGTTCCTTCATGTTTAGGAATTTATTAAGGTAACCAAAACTTTGGAATCTTTCTTACTTGTTGTATTATTCATTTCATCTGTAGACAATAATGGTCCCATCACATTAAAGATAATTAGGGCCTTAGATGGGCTTTCAGAGATATTTCCACATTTTTCAGTGATGTAGCTGAAACTAAAACAGCATCCAAAGGCAGAGAAGGAGGAGTGTTCGATCTTGAGAGTGGCCAGACTGCCTGGAGGAGATATATTTTGAAGGTTTTATTGGTGGCCTTCTGAGAAAGGCAGCTATGACCTAAGCTTGAAGGCTAGCAAGGACTATGTGGGTTTGTGTGGGAGGAGGTTAAATCTAATTTGTAAATGGTAAGTTATTAGCCCTGACATTTGAGAATAGACACTGCATTGTGTTAATGATCAGAGCAACCCTAGTTTTCTTGCTAATGGCAGTGATTCATTCTTTCCTACTTCACTATTGTTCCCATTTACCTGGCAAAGAGAATTACTTCTTATGTGTTCCCATTTGCTGATTTCTGGAGAGACTCTTCATATGAGCAAAAGCACAGCAGAAGAATCGCACCAGACAGGCAGAGTTCTGAGAACGGCACTAGTGAATAGGAGAAAGGATGTGTCATTACCAGGTAGCCTTTCTCCCCTCCTCTACTCCCATCTACACCCAAGGAAGCTCTGGTTCCCTTCCGCTTTCCTCAAAGCTTTCAATCTTCCTTTCACTTCACGATTATTTCCTTAACTCATGTTTCAGAAAATATTTAAAATATCCTGAGCTGGGTAAAGGATCTGGAAGCTTTCACGAGCTTGGTGAGGTGCCCATCCTTCAAATGTATATTTTACCATACATTTGGTAACACAAAGCAATCCAGCTTGGATGGTCCACTACAGCCTTCCCCAACCACACAACAGCAGTTATACCCACAACTGGCTTCCTACGCCACGTAAGACCACCCAGAAACCCCACAAGCAGTCTCAGCCAATTACCTTCATAGAAGTCCATATATTAAGTTTACAGAAAACTCTCTTAAAGCCATGGAATATCAGGACAATAACCAGGAGTAAATCAAGACTCGAGCCTTCACACAGAGCTTTCTTTCCAGCAGCCTGTTTTATAATGTGTCTGGCTACCACAGTCAGACTCTGTTTGTCACTTTGCAAAGTGCAAACCCAGCAGTTCTCAGACTGTCTCCCCTTTTCCCCAGCAGACTGTTACACTGGTAAACGGGCCTGATCCCTTGCAAATGTGAAGTGCCAGAGCTGCGTTGACGTCAGCGGTGATACTTCTCTTTATAACAACCACCAATCTGGCCCTCCCGCTTTTACAAACGCCCATAAGGGGACTACATGAAATACAAAGCCTGGAAAAGTACAGAGCTAGGACTTGGGAACAGCCCATGGCACAGATTAGGGGACATTAGTCATAAAGACTTTGAATCCAGATGTGAAATTCCTCAAGGCCGAGACTATTCAGACCCTATCTTGTATGTGAAGCAAACAAGTTAAATTAACTATTGGGTCAACTTTGCCCATAAGACACAGCTTTCTGAGAGCAACTCCACTCAGAGATCTTTGGGAGCTACTTACTGTTGGGGCACGCAAGCAGCTAATCATCTGCCACATTCCAGTGCCTTCGTGCAGCCAGCCCAGGCCACTGCAGCAGGCAGGGCAGTCATGCAGATTGACACACTGGGGCTTGGTATGTGCAAGTAGTGCTTGCGTGCAGTAAGTGCAGAAACCACTGCTGCAACTTCGCCAACACACAGTGCAAGCCTCAGTGGAGCTGAAGGTGTGGCATCCAGAGACAGCAAAGGGCACTCAGCTGACCTCAAACAAACAAAGCTTAAATGGAATGCGGTATCCTCAGCTCCATCTTGGGTTTCAAGTGACTAAGTCAAGAGATGGATGAAATTTATATTGAATTTTCTAGCCATTAAGTGCCTACTGCATAGAGTATCTCTCTCTCCCAGCTGCCACAGCCAGCTATAAAGGTAGCTGGGCTTTGGCCATGGAGAATTCCTACAGATTTCAAGAGGAATTTCAGTGTTCCAGTCTGGACTTCAAGAATGCAGTGTTGGACCCAGAACTCTGATGGCTGGAGCCATACTCAATATCAGTGTCTGGCAACACCCATTTGTAAAACAGTGACTCATTCACAGGCACAACTTTAGAGGGACAGACAGGATGACTTTAATCATACATTTCCATTTCGTTAACAAAGCTCAGTAAAACCAGATGAGTATCCTGGATGATAATAGTTGGTATTAATCTAATAACTGCAGTGATCCACTGCCATAGTTAGGAATAGTTTTTATATCCTACACAATGCATTCTTTTAATTTGCTTCACAAACATAAGGCAGCGTAGCAATTAATAGACTCCTGAGGCTAAGGACAAAATAATTGTTGAAAAGCCCATAGATTTTATTAAGAAATAGGTTTTTTGAAAATAAGAGACATGGAAATGAATTGTAGAAAGTCATTTGAAAGAGACACATCCTCAAAAAGTACCTAAGTGACCTAGGAGTTTGAGACACCCACTAAACAAGCTGGCATTAGCACTTTCCATTCATTGTAAGCAAGGGAGCAAGTGGTTTGTAGTAACGGTCTGTACAGGAAGTGACATGTAACTCAAGTAGACATTGCTGCAAGGCGCTCATTTGTCATGGCTGCATAGTCCTTCCCACCGACCTGTTGGGTTTTCCATTCAAACATACAGTTTCAAATCTTTCCCTCTAACATTAGCATGCATCAGGCCTCAGATCTGACATAAGGCATCTGAAAACCACAAATTGTTTGTTAAAACTGGAGTCTGACACTGGATTTTTACTCAAGGGTTTTTTTAAAAAAGAATAGACAGCCTTTTGCATACTGTTTTTCCAGACTGCCATGTCTGGCTAGCCCTTCTAACATATTCAGGCATATTCCATGGCAGATTGCGGGAGATGCAAGCTCCTTCTGCAACTGCTCCAAGCTGCCCAGAGAGCAGCTACCTCTCATCTTAAAGTCATGTAACTGCAGCCTTGTAATGTTGATCCCAAGGTAATACAGTCTGCTGCCCAGCAAGACTCTTTAATTTAGGCTCAGCCACACGCTAATCATGGCTACACAGCTTCTCATTCAGAGCCAGCTTTCACCCAGCCAGCTTGGAGTGCGGACAGAGCGAGTTCATCTCTGCCCGCCAAACCCTGAGTAGATAGACCTTCAGTGACTCAAGCAGTTAGGAGCAGAAATGCAGGATGAATCTTGTGCAATATTCTCACAGTTCAGTAAAAGTCTAGCCTTTCTCACAAGCCTGAAGAGCCAGTCAGAGCAAACGTGTTTCCTTTGCTTTAGGGATTGATATGACTATTTGTTACTTTGTGTCCTAAAACGCCTCCTTCTCAACACCTTCCCAACTTCATACTGAGTCTGCTCCACTAAGAAGGCTGAGTGCCCTCCTACTTGGAGACACTTGTTCTTCCAAGATTCTCCTCCACATGAAAAATGAAACCAACACATGCCAGACTGAACTCCTCTTACTAATGTAATCTCCCAAACTCTGTAAGGTGACAAGTGCCAGTCTAGGCCCAAAGGAAAACCCAGGAATTCAAAAGCATTACTGAGCTGATAAGATAGATTAAAATCCAAGATCTCAATCTGAAATCTGTCTCGTTAAGGTCATGGCAGTCAGCTGATGCATGAGATTTCCTACCACTGCATCAGTCCTAGACATGAGATAAACAAACATCAGATGCTCTGACAGAATTCAACTCTCACAAATCCTATTGGTCCATCCTTCTAGAGTAAAAAGTAGAAGTGAGACCTACACACTACTGTACTTCTGAATCTAGTCCACCTTCACCTCTAACCATACCACCCTTTGCATTTCCAAGATGTCTCTTAGTTGCTTTCCTAGGGCTTGGGCTACTTTCTTACCCATCATTTTTCTAGCAAAACACCTAACAGGGAGTTTGTCAGCCATCTCCAGCCAGTGTATAGCTAGGTTAATGCACTAGATTTACTGGAAAACCCCTGCTTGCAGATCTGCAGCATTTCTGATCTCAACTTGCATCAGAAGTTGAACGTAATACAAGGAAAGTTCACACAAGCCAAGAGTTTCGCACCCATCCAAAAAGGTCTTCTCTTTTCTCCTCTCACTGTCCACTTACACCCAGGAAAAAATTCCCCGCAAATATAACATCATAGTTACATTATATGTTCTGAAATAATAACAACTATTTGATATTTAAACCACATAATTCACCTGTTTTTGTTGTTTGATGACCTTAGCAGACCATTCATTTACCAAACAATCTTGGTAAGCAAACCTTGGGTTTCCACACTATTATCTGTAGTTAATTTATTATTTGCATTTTAAAATTATAGGGACAATTTCTCCAGGCTCATACAACACCTCCAGTCAGGAAACACCAACCTGGCAACAGCTTCCTCTCCTTTGTGCAGAGTGTCTTCCATCTTGACCGTAACCTCCACACGCATTCTAGCTTTTGTATAACCTAGTCCACTAAATCTCTCTTGTTCATTTAAACTTGAGTTTTCTATTTCCTTTTAACTTTAGACAGAGCCTGTAGCAGCCCATCCACTTCAGCAAAATCTCAGTGGCTTTTGGGACCAGTCATGGTGTTAAGATATTGTGATTTCCATGCTCTTTCTTAATGTGTTTCCTTCTGTATCTCCTGATTTCATCCAATTCCTGAAAACATTGTCCCATCAGCTTGGGCAGCAATGTGGTATCCTGACTTGCTGCAGCAGCATAAAAACATAGCTCATTCAGTCTCACATGATCACCGTATACTAAGAGGAGGGAAAATCCAGGCGTGCATGCAGTTCACATAAATTTTTTATCTACTAATTTTCCATATTCTCTAGGGAAGCAAGCCATTTAGGACCCCTAATCACTGTGCAACAATGCCAAAAAAAAAAAATCCTGTTATTATCCTACAAATACGTGCTAACTGGCTGGAGCAGATGGCAATACTCCCTTAATCCTTTACTCTTCTATTTAGCTCTTTCCTTGCTCCTGCCTCAGTCAACACTAAAAGACAGGTAAACATCAAAGCTTAGAGTTCATGACAACCTTGGTTGCGGTCTAAATGCAATATGAGCCGATCTCCTGCATGTGACCATGTCTTCCTCTACTGCGCAGACTGAGAAACCATCTAGCCTCTGACCACTTTGTCAAAGGAACTTTCGCTTTACTCAGCTCCTGGCTTAATAACCATAATGTCACCGAGCGTTTGTGATCACAGTTTGCTGTATGTAGCACATGGCTTATGTGCAGTAAGGTGGGTGACACACAATGCCACCCACTTATTTCTGTAATCTGAACCTAATTAATGGCATTTGGTATTCCAGGGACAACACAACAGCTGGAAACCATCAATGGGAAATGGGAGCAGTATATGAGCTGTTTCTTCAGTCAGCTGTTTCACTGCCCAAGGCACACTCACGCACCGTTTCTGTTTCCTCTTACAGGTCCAGTTCTACTCTCAGCTCTACCACTGTCACTCAGAAGTCAATATAATTATTCCAGCTTAACAGTGGTATAACAGAGAACAGGCTTTGGCCCAAGTATCCTTGATGACACTTGATGCATTCATATTTCATCAAAACTTGATACTTAAAGCCTTCTGGGGACATATACATTTAGGATAAAATAGCAATTAGTACAACACCAATTGCCTAAAACTGTGCTCAGAAATCCCTTCCAGCTCACAAATAAAAGTCCACACAGTCAAGCCACAAGTTTCAGCCTATGGACTCCCTCAATAGATATATCTTTGTCATATCTCCTGGAGGCCAAACACAGGATTAGCCCTAACCATAAGGAATAGAAACAGAGAATTGAGGTCCACTAAAAATGCCATCTTACTGGTCTTCATTTTCTGTGACAGTAATCAGGCCTCGGAACAGTTAGCCAGAATACTTCTGCTGACTTTAGTTTCTGGGATAGTTCTTCCTAGCCTAACCCTGAACCTTTCACATACACATGAAGATAAACACCCAAAGTTCCACATGCTAAGACTTATGCAAACACATTTTGTGCCAGAGGGCATAGGCCAATAACCTGCAAAGATCCACATCCACACAGAATTGCACAACAGACCACACGTATTTTGGAGTATGGCATTTGCCTATCACTAAGTATTATCAAGCACCAGTCATTTCCAGAAAGTTTACTGGTCTCAACGGATCAGTTACACTGCATTTATTTTTGCTTTAAGCAATACCTTCTATGCCAGGCATTCATACCAATTTGGGAGCTCACCCAGATCCTTCCCTCACCCTTTTCCAGGTCCTCAAGCTCAATAACATTAATTTCACCAAGTGGAATTCCTCTGGCTCTTCTCTGCGATCCCAATTTCAACTTTACCCTGAAGAGCTGCCAGACACATTGAGAGCATACTCCACAGGGATCCCAAATTCCACAGTCTACTGCAGCCCAACACTACCTGATGGCAAATTTTTCAAAGGAAAGGAGAGACTCTGTAAAACACCATTAGAAATCTAATGCTTCCAAGGGGGAATTCATATATTAGTTGTAACCTGTTCAACCCTGGACACTCAGCTAGCACACAGGCAGTGACAGCACACCCCACATTTCAGTGTGCTCCAGAGAGTGGGTAAGGATGCATCTCTTCTGAGTCAGTGCACCTCAAAGGTTGAGCACTTAGGTGTCGCCAGTGCCCAAAGTCCAAAGTCAGATCCACTGTATGGCAAGTGGATTGAGTATAGGAAGACCAGTGTTTCTGGTAAGAGCAACAGAAGGTTTCCCTTAGTTCCACCTCTTGCATTGTAAGCAATACACCATTTCACTGATGTCCTAAGTGACTCTTTCAGAACAGACACAAAGGATAGAAGAAAATTTCAAGGAACTAGTTCCTGAATTCATCAAGAATGTTAAATCACAGGATATCTTGTAGATCTCCAGCTACTATTGGAAAGGCCCAAATAACAACCTGATTAATCTCAAAACAATGACAGCCCTAAATCTAACATATATCAGCAAATTCCTATTTCTCCCTTTTCTAACAAAAATAACAACACTGTAGTTGCCAGTGCATTAATAAGATCCTATTTCTGCTCCAGAGACTGAATCAAACCTTTGTTCTCCACAGCAAAGGATTAAGAAGGTTGCTATTTTGGTAATGAGATGTGGTAGAGGTACTTACTTTGCAGCTGAGATCCAGGCTGGATGCCTGACAAAAGAATAAACTCTGTTACCTCAGGTGAACTTTATTCTTATAATCAGTACATCAAACTCAGTTAATGGGATGCATATCATTAACAATAAAAGAGAGACTATTCACGAATAATTGCAATTTGATAGCGTGTTTAAGCTCATTTACAAAATGCGCCCTGTGTTGCAGAGAAAGTCATGAATGTAGATTATAAAATAACAACACACACATAAGAGAAAAGAAGAAGAAAAATCATTTACTTTCAAGGTAGTTTATTAGTCAGCCCTTTCTTTCTTTTTTTAATGCTATATTTTTCCCAGATATCTCACCTCTTTTAACAGTAAATCATGGAGACAAACTGTCATAAAGTGGCACAAGAAAGCAAAAAAAAAAGTGTCAGAAAAACAGCACATGGACAGGGACAAACTAGAGAACAGTCTGAAAAGAAGACCAAATCAGAGGACACAGATCCAAGTGCTGAGGCACCAGCTCAGTGCCCAAGATGATTGAGAAGATTCTGTTTGTGAACTGTTTGTGAAGCTGGAAAAGGAAGCAGTGACCTGTGAAAATGAAAGCAACTTCATGAAAACATTAGTCATGTCAAAAATATGTTGTTTATAGTTATCATAACAACATTTTTATTAAACAAACATATTTGGTATATAAAGTTGTTGCAAGTAAAACATTTCCAGAGGACTACGGTAGGTAAGGCAGTGTGGTTAGAACCTGGACTGCTTTAAAATTACGTAGGGATTAACATTTTGCACTTAGAAATGGAAATATTTGAGGCGCACACCAGAGGAGGTCCAAATTTCTAAATGAAAAGTATTATTGTAACAAAATCTAGAAGTACCTTCAGATACAGTAAATGCAAATAGAAGTGAATGCAAGCAGAGCTTCAATATTTCACTCACAATCTGCCTATTGGTTGTTGACATGACAAAGGACTTTGAAAATATGACAAAAATTAAACAATTTACTAACTTTCATTTCCAGTCTAACAGGGCAGTGCATTTTAAACATATTTTTTAAAGACCAACCATGATGAAAAGCAATCCCAGAAATGGGCAGGAAGTCAGAAGCAAATTAGTCCATTGATAATTTCTGATATCCTGTGGGAATACTGTTTTACATCTGCTGAAACTCTGTTATCTCTCCTTCTCTAATGAACAGTAAGAATAGAACAATAACAGTCCACGGGGGCTCAGATATCTCAGGCAGTAGAAGTGCCAGATTTCCTAGGGAAACAAGTCTGCAATCAGGCTTTGCCTGTATGCATGTTCACACACACATTACTCCTTCAATAATTTTTTGGACTCAGTGACCAATTGAGAGTGTATCTGATAGAAGCAGACACCTCAAAAATAACTAAATTCCTTACACGTTTCAGGAAAACAGTTGGATGGGTGAACAGAATGACCTTATTACTGCTCCTACTAAATGAAAGGCTGCAGTGTGAACATACCCTACTAGACTGCAGAGAACCCGCTAGTATTGAGCTGTTATGAATGTCCTAGCTACTGGAATAGCTCCAGCTGGAGCTTGCGCCTTGTCAGAAAACCAGAGAATCCAACACCATAGGAAACCAGACTTTATTCATTCGTAGCTCAGGGAGCTACAGTTTTTCAATATGAACCACAGTAGAAAAGAAATTGTGCTCACAAGTTTACATTTGCAGGTAACGTTTTAATCAAACAGACAAGGAACTGGGCTCAATGCAGATGTAACAGAGCAATATTTCTTGGCCTCTAATATGCAGGAGGTCAGAATGTACAAATAAACAGTCCCCACTCTTTGAGTCTGCAGAACATGTTGATTCCCTTTTAAATGCTCCGGCAGGTTAGGTAAACAAAATATCTATTTACAGCGTAAAAAGGGATGGAGTCCTTCAAGGACAGCCAGCTGAGTATCAGCACAAAGTTATAACAGAAGAACCTACCCACTGAAACTTTCCACATTTACTCTCTCCAGTAACACTAGCCATGAAGAAAATTGCAGATTATAAAGTAACTTCCTCTTTGGGTACTGTAAACATTTTCAGTGTGGTTTCATTTTCATATCACAGTGGAAATGCTTTGTACCTCAAATGGTAACTTTCTTCAAAAAATCTTAAAGGTCCTGACCCTGCAGTTCAATCCATGTAAGTACAACTCTGACATATCTCCAAGAGGGATACGTTTGCAGGGAAAGGATCTCATCCATGCAAGACTGGGAACTCAAATTCCATTCCAACATACCAGCATGTACCAGGTCCCAAATTGTGCATCTCCCTAACACAAAGGTATTCAGCCGCCTAAAAGAAGTCGTTCAGACTGACTCCTAGGAGGGAAAGGCATTGAACAAAAAATTCTGGATGTGGCAGTTTCATATCAAAAAAAATGCATCTTTGAAAATTAGTTGAAGAAAGCTTGGTGGCAATTTCAGTGTGGGGAACTCGCATGGAAAATGGTGTCTTCCATGTCTTAGCTGAGTTCTCTTTGAGAGCTGAACCCCCTCTTGCCCATGCAGCCCAGTTGATAACAAATGGATAAGTCTAAGAGAAAAGAAATATTCAGCTGGACAAAGGCTTCAACATGTGGCTTCAATTTCTAAAAATACAGCCCAAGTTCTGATGGATGGATGGATATACACACGTACACACATCTTTTCTCAGTTTTATAATATAAAAGTCTTTTTACAATCACCTGAAATGATCTCTCTTCCTCTGTGCATAACATAGCTATGGGCATGAATGGCAAAAGAGCACTCCTACGACAATAACATTCTATGTTTTAATCATATATTATCTCAGGTTTGAATATTTTTTAGAAGCTTAAAAAAAATTCAACCTCTGGACTGAAATGAAAGAGTTTATTCAACAGCAGTATCTGCACTGCACAGCCAGGTAGATCTCTCAAGTCTCTTCTTCCCTAACATATAGGACAATGCCATATTAAGTCATGAGTTAGGGAATATACCTGGTGTGTCATTCAAGGGTACCAGACAGTAGCTAGACGTTACACTACTTTAAGAATCACAAAATGCCAGTTGTACATGCAACAACCATGGCCTTTCTCTGGCTTTGTGACCTGCCATAGGAACTGCAGAAAGGATGCAGTCGTGCTCAGACGGTCATCACAGAGGGAGAGGAACAGACCAAGGCAATGAGTGCTCCCCACTCTGTCCACCGCGTGCAACTAAGAGTATGTTGGCAGACGGGAAGGAGATAGACATCTTCCCTTGAACAGTCACAGTAAAATCAACAGGTGCTAAGATTGCCCAGACTTGCTGAAAATGGTTGTCTCGACTTGGGCAACCAGACTTAAAGCAATTTTTGAAAACTGGAGCCTGCAGGGAAACGAGGGTTAGAACCAAGCTGTCCCTAGCTCCCAGGCCTCACACAGAGGCAGCTCTTTGACTGTAGGACTCCTTTTTCCCTCACTTCCCCTAGCCCTTTGCAGTGAGGTGGGGCCAGAGGGAAGCATTTTCAGCCTTCAGAGGACCTTTATACTGTATTGAAAATATGGTTTTTTTAATGTTTCCTTTTTCAAAAGTAGTAATATAAACTAACTGAGTGTGCTCTTAGGAGAGCTTTTGGCAAGAGTATGGGACAATCCCCTGCCAAACCTCATCTTTGGCATGAAGAAATAAACAGACTGTGGTTCTGCATAAAGACAAAACTTTTGGAAAGGCTTTAGAATATTTCTCATAATGAAACAGTGGCGGGGGGGGGGGGGGGGGAGTAGTTTTCTTGAAATTCGGAATACTCTCCAGAATATGAATCCAACCTTTAAATGTTTTGGTTTCTTCAATTATGAACTGAGTTCCTTCATTAAAAAAACTGAAATGAAATAATTAAATGATGAATGATTTTGAACAATCCTCCTTAAAGCCATTTCCATATCATTTCATCTGTCTACAGCAAAAATAAATATGTCATGTCAGATAGGAATGTGATTATTCTCATCATCCTACGTTACAGAAAAGGAAACTGAGATTGAAAGATCATGTGCGCTGCCTAAGGCCACAAAGGATCCACTGCCCAGAATAGCAGTGCCAGAATTAGCCTGCTGTAGATGCTGGCTGTTGAGCCCTGTGCTCCTTGATCATGTTCCCTTTCAAGATAGCAAAACAACAATATTGTCAAAGACATGGGAAAGAAAGGTCCAGTCTTCAGATTTTATTTCTGGGTGCTCCCATTAGTGTTCCATAGAAAGCTGAATGGCAATGCAGATTACATAGAAGATTTAAAAGAAAATCAATCAATCAATCCAGTAATAGGATCCTGACACTGAAATTTCTCCTCACCATTGCACTTCAGAGAGAAATGCAGCAAGGCAACTGGGAGCCAAGATGCCTGACACCTTTATATCATTTTGTTTTATTACCTGAAACATAACTGCCATGTTATAGAGCAAATCAAGTTCCCACATTTAACAGATGAGGTTTATCACACATAGGTCTGAAACACACTTAGATGCAGATTAAATATCCAAAAGGCTACTCTGCTTTGCCAATACACACAGAATGATGTCTGACTGCCCAATGTATCATGAGTGTTATTAAAAGAAACTAAATACCTTAAGAACATTTTAATAGTGTTCCTTTTTGATTTTGGGTGGAAAGGGAGGTTGTTCTCTTCCTTTTCAGGATTATTTTTTCTAAGTACTTTTCTAAATCCTGCTTAGTTTTGCTTAACTCCAAACTTTAAAAACCCTCTGTGTGTTTCTTCCTCTTTCAGGTCTCCTTAAACACTCTCATATCTCCCCTTCCAACAGGGATTTTGCTGTACTATTCCTTTTCGTTCTCTGGGATCATTAAGTCGCTTTGCCCACAATTTGGAGAACTTCTCCGGTACACACCCAAGTCCACTGCTGCAGGCAGCACAAAGATTTCAGAATTAATAACCTATGAAAAATGAATGAGGCAATACCCAACTCACAAAGCTTTCAAGTTCTCTGCTTACTCCAGCAGATAACTCTGTACCAGATTCACTCATGCCAAATCTTCAGCTTTTCTCTGTAGCGGTGACAATAAGAAAAAATGTTTATATCTTAATGCCAAAATTCTGATGTCACCATAGGACTGTTCAAGCTGGAGCCAGGTCCCTGACTCAATCTAGACCCTGATACCAGTCTGTCACTTTGAGAAAAAGGACATACCTCAACTGCACAGCCCTCCAATACAGCTACATAGTTGACATTTTTTCAAGTACATCACTGCAAGGAGCAGCGGTTAAGCTCAAAGCTTCAAGAATTTCACTAAAGAATGTACCAGTATCTGGTTATGTAAAGGCCTTTGGTTAAAGAATACATAAACTCCAAATACCACTGGGGTTTGTGGGTTGGATTTTTGGGGGTTTTGAGTTTAGGAATTTAAGTCACATCTTACTGTGAGAAAAGAGAAAGCAAAAACAACTGAGAAATGGTACTAGTCGACTAAAAACTCAGAGCCGTATGCTGTCATGCCACAATAATAAATAGGAGGCTTGTGCTGGAAAGAAAGACAGGCTGTGACCTCCTTTCCACTAATTATCAGAAAGCCATTTTACTGCATTTTTACAAATACTTTCCTATCTTCATACCTATCATGTTCTGTTCCAGTGTAGCTCCCTCTCATTACTTAAGCCTCAGCTTGACAACTGACCAGTCTAACTTCTGATGGTGTTTCCCATCAAAGTTATGTGCCTTATGTGCAAGAAGGTGAGATACTTTTCTTTAAAAAACTCCTCCTTATTTTCATCTTAATTCATTGCACTGTCAATATACATGGTGCTACTACACAGAATAAGTCAAGATAGGGTCCTTTAAGTTCTAGATGCATATGGCAACATTTTAGGCCTGAAATGATTCAGAGGCATTACTGGAGAGGTATTATTTCCTGCAAGTAGCACCATAAAGGGATTAACAAAACAACAGAGTGGAAGCGGATGGCCTACTGGGAGGTGAAGATGGCACAAAGCCAGGAGCACAAGACAGCTGTGTAGCACATTAGGAAGCAGAAAACTGAGGAGCAAGCTGGGTTTATATGATAATACCAGAATAGAGGCTCAGTTGCGAAGAACTTCTACGGCATGGATGAGAAAGCTCAAGGCAGTAAGGAACCTAATATGCAGTAGCTGATGGAAAGGAATGCAAAGGCCTGATCCAAAGCTAATGAAGTTTTACTGACCAGGCTGCACCTGACAAGACAAAGAGACCAAGCACTACAGTGAAACCTGACTCCAAAAGAGTCGAGTAAACCCTGCTCATATCAACAGAAGTGCTGCTGTTGCTGAATTAAAATGGAAATGAACACCTAAACATGCACAGGATCTTCCTTTCACAAAAACTTGGTAGGAAAGCTTCATGGCCTATCATGCACATGCACTGAAATAAACAGGCAAATACAGACATCCATCGGGTAAACCCCATGCATACACACAGGGTACAGCTTGCATTCACTCCACTGACCTCATTCCCATCCATCTATATTTAATTTAGACCACCACAGCATTTCATTTTTTTAGCTGCTAAATATACAACATTGATCAATTTTGGCTTTTTGTAATTTGCTGCAGGAGGTAAATGCAAACTTTACAGGAGGAAAAAAGGTTTATTTTATGTAAACTTATTTTCTTAGCAGGGGATTGAAAACACATTTGAAAAATCTTTGTCTTCTGTTTAAAAAAAATCAGCAGATGCTTTTTGAATGAGCTACACTGTTTGTTATTTTCCGAAGATGTCCAAAACATGAAACTCATTTAACCCCTAAAGGAGTGACATAGAAATGACATGATGTGCATCACGCACCAAATACGCGGTCACTCCTGCTGCTCTTTAGACATCTGGGCCTTCATTTGCAATTATTTGCATTAATAGAGCAAAGCTATACAATAGAAATGTGTAATTTAATGAGAGCAAATCTCCTATGTTGATGCAGAATTAATTTTCAAAGGGTGGCATGCACCATAAATCCTATTGCGTGATTACTATAAACATGTAAACAAAAGAATGAGGAACAGCGTTGTCTGCTAATGGATGTGCAGTTATGAATTTCAATTGTTACAACATGTGATTAATTTACATGTTCAAATTAAGTCTCCATTTTTGCATGTTTAATTATGAAGTATTTAAAAGGGTGGATGGGTGTGTTTGATCATAAGCAGCATTTACAGCAGAGCTTGGCACTTGCCATTTGCTTGCCCTGGTTTAAAATGCTCTCATTACACCGTGGAACGAAAAAGTTAGAGAAGGGAATGTCTCTGTTCCCAACTAACGATACACACAAGTCAAGAACTCTCCTCTTTCTAATATTTCCCATAAACATGTGCATCAGAAGTATCTTTTGACAAGCAAATGACAGACGGAATCTGTGAGAACAATAGAGTGTCTTCGGAAAGTCCAGTAGTACACATACTGTGGATGCCATCATTTAGTCCTGTTTTAGAGTTCCTGAATTTCCAAAACTTTAGACACCCCTAAATTTTAGTGAGACTTCTATTTCACACCTCTGTGCCACGGATGAGCAGCTCCAGGGACTAATGATCATGTTACAATTTTCCTAGTAAAACACAGGGGTCCCAAAGCAAAGGAGGGCTTAGGGCTGTGCAAATAACTGTTTTTTTCAGTTCAATTGCCAAGCCAAACCAGTTGAAAAAGAATGTTGGTTCAAATGGAACCAAATTCACAATTTTTCTAGGTATCCACACCAAAACCACTACCCACCCCCCCCACCCAGACAACTGTATGTCCTTTAACCTGAAACTTTCCATACATCTCAATGGGAAACATTTTTAGGAAATGCAAACTTTTGGCAAATGCAAACATAAAAGGCCATGAAATACAGGGCTAGCTTTACAAAATCGTTGCAAGCATTGTTCCCTGCGACCTTTCATATACAATTAACTTCTTTGCTATGCTGAGGTACTCTCTTCCGGTGATGCTATTCCACACTGTGTTGACTATAACAGGGACTGCCCCACCTTCCCAAGTGAGTACCGTTAATAACATCAGGTTGGAGAGTCATTCTTACCTTATTGCTCATTGACTCTCAATTATTATTGAAGTATTTTATAGGAAGTGTCTTACTGGAGCTGTTCCATTTTGGAACAATCTGAAGAATAATTGCTAGGACATTCACATGAGTAGTCAGAGACACAAATTCATACTTCGGCTTTGATTAGACAGAGTGTGGGTTTGAACTCTGATCCAACTTCACTCATGTGACTAAGTACTAGTGTATTGAGAGATAGCTTGTCAACCCTTGCATTGGAACTGGTCCACTTTGCATGGAGTGCTTAAGTGGCCACCACCAAGACTGAGAACATCTTTAAAGCCTGGCAATTAGCACTCTGACCCAGGTGAATGGGCATCTGCCCTACAGACTGCTCATCTGGTTATCTGAACTGAGAAAGTATCAAGAGGAACTACTGAGAGCACACTGTGGCAGACCTCCCTGCTGCTGGTAAGACAGCTAGATTTAAATCTTCAGAAGACAGAACTAAACCTCAGCCTCTCCCATTCCAGATGAAGAGCTTAACCATCAAGAGACAAGGTAGAAGAGAGACACAGCCCTGGTGAGTCTTTCCTCCTTCCCATTACCACCAATATTCATCGCAGCTGAAGTTATTTTATTAAATAAGGATCAAATTGCCCAAATAATCTGCTTCATGTCAGAAGTGAGCTTTTTTTTTGACACCACAATTTTTTCTCTTATTATCCTAGGGACAAGAAGCTGTGCACACATCTTGAAGCCAGAAAGCTTCTCCAAATAGGAATGCCTTGATATCTACAAATGTAAAAAGTCTGGTAAATGTAATATCAAACTCTTCTAGATAAAAAACATATTGGATATTATGAATTGAGTCAATCACACATACACTCATGGCAATACCCATATTTGAAAATCCTTACATACCTGAAGCTTTAAAGCACCTCAGCTCAGGAAATCAGCTTCCCAATTAGCAAAAAAGTCCCAGAGAAAATCCTGGCATACAGCAGCCTTCAGGTCACTCTCATTTCTATTATATATACCCTTTTCTGCATCTTGCCACTAGTTGTACTAAGGGAGCTGCAGGACAAGCCAAAACATAGTTTCAAATGTCTGAACTCATAATGTTTTGTGAAGAAATGGTCTTTCTGATCGACAAGCATTATACATCTACGCAGATGCTATAATGGCAATGAAAGCAAAAAGAAAATATATTGTAAATATATTTATTGGAAGCAATGACTTCTAATGTGATGTATAAGCACTACTGAACATTGCTAGGTAATACTAGTAACTCATGCTTGCAGAGTAACTGGATGACTCAAAGCAGTCCCTGCCCCAAAAGACAGAGAACCTAACTTAAGAAAAGATGCAGAATGTAGGTATACAACTGAACTGGTTGAAATTTTAATTCCAAAATATGTTTTATAAATTCTGAGTCTCTGAAGGAATAAAGAAGAACTGGTCATCCGAGAAACTCTTGCATATGTCTTTTCCTATCTTTCTTCTTCCTGGTTGAGAAATCAAAATTGAAAAATATTTGCTTGATTGGGATTTGCGTCACAATTCTAGGGTATATGCAAATTTTAGCAAAAGGAAAACCAGCTTAAAGTCAGCACAAACAGCCATATATTTTGGTAACGTTTTCTTTAAATTATAACGTAACAATTAACTAGGAGAGGAGTGCCTAATGCAAGCATTGTAAGTTGGAAGTACAACTGATGATTGATAGAAAATTTATGAATTAGAAGAGTTTTCTTCACAATTTCTTTTTTTTAATGAGGAACCGGAGTAAATCAAAAATAACATGTTCATCAGTTTTCTTTCTGGTTTGTCTTGAAGGGCAGTGCATCCCTTCCCTTTTTTTCTGTAATCAAAAAAAATCAGTAAAAATGAAAGAAGAAAAGAAGATTACACAGGAGGGCAAGGAGGGGAGATGAGAAAGAAGAATATGAAAAAAAGAAAAAATGAAAATAGTGTCATATTTTGTTTGAAATTACTAATACATGAAATTGCTGCTTTTCAAAATGCACAGAATTAAAATTATTTTTAAAATGTTACTGAAGACACTTTATTTTTCTTTTTCTCTTTTTTTGCCCAGGCTTAAGCGATAATCTCCTGCAGTTACCATTACGGTTCATACTTGTATAGCATCTAAAGCTCTGAGGCCAGTAGAAGCTTCTTAGGTTTATTACTAAACAGTAACTGAATGAAAAAACCTGTACCTTTGAAAGAACAAGGCCTGGCATTTAGGATGGAGTAAATTCCACTAATATTTCCCTAAGCAATTGTTTTTTCTTGTGTCATGTTTTTGTGATTTTTAATGAACATTTCACTTCTAAATATTTACGCACTCAAGATTTACTGGGCAGTTTCTTCACTGAGGATGAATTTTAATTCCCAGATTGTCCACAGGCAACTAGTATTCTCACCACTGCTTTACGTAAGCCAGGAACTCGGCTATGGCTAGAAGCATAGTTTATAGCAGCCAATACAAGACCAGGACTGTGCAGAAGTTCGACCACTAGCCAGGAGTCACAAACAGCTTCATTCATTGAGCTACAAACAGAATATACTGGATACAGACAAGCTATTGGGGTAACCGGCAACAGTAATTAGGCTAGTTGCAATATCACACTGATGCAGCTATATTAGTTTTTGTTCCACCACTACTTTGTCAGCGCCATCTGAGGACACTCTGCCTCTCACTGAACTGTGACACACTGACCTGCCCAGAAACCCAAACAGACCATGAGCACGGCTTGAAATGCAGCTGGATCCCTGAGAAGCAGAGTAATAAACTCAGTGAGTGTTACAGTATCTCTAGCTTGTACAGCATTACTGTGGGAGGGCTTTAGTAGGAGCTTTTAAATATTAGCTAAGGAAAAGGGCTGTTTATATAACTTCAGCACAACTCTTCATTCATTTCATTTGGATTTTTAACAGTTGTGCCGCTCTTGCTCAATTAGGGGATCATCAGAAATTTGCAATTTTCTGGACATTTTCAAACATTTCACATACTTTTGTGTCAGAACTGTGGTGGATCACACGACATGCAGCTGTGTTAACATATTTAGGGTTTGGATACTTATAAGCTCTTGCATTCTGGAGTATTATTTTTCTTCTTGTTTACATTTGAGGATTACTGGATTTTGTTGGGTTTTTTTAACCACAAGGTTAGAATTTATTGGAAAAAATTAAGCAATAAATAGGTATAGTGTCTTACCTCCATTTTTTGTGCCAGCAGAAGGATTAGGAAGATAAAGCTGGTTTTCTTCTGCAAAACTGCAACTAGTTTAGTCACAAGCTCACAAACACTCCCTTCCATGTCAGCTATACTTTGACCACACAAGTGTGGTGTACAGATTAGGGGAGTCACAAAAACACACGGCAAAGAGCTCTAAGCAGCCTCACTTACGTATCAGCAGGAAGAGCTTCCAAGGGACCTCTCCATCCCTGCAGTGCTGAAAAACTTCCAGGGAAAATATTCCTGGATACTTATGATCTGCTTTAACTCAGGCACCTCTGCATTCTCTGCCAGCTGTTTCATCATGGCAGTGTACCAGTTCACAGAAAGATTACTTGTAACACAGTTTCACCTGCATAGCTTCTGATAACAAAAACAAGTCTATACAAGCAGATGAAAGACAACTTAATCACACAGACAGATGAATAGACAATACCATTTTTTCCAAAAGCGCTTGACGGCAACCATAAATAAATTAGATGTGCAGCATCTTATTTGATTTACCATTCAGCTTCTTGAGCATTTCATTTGATTCTCATTCTTTCCTAGCTCTGCAGCTTTAAAAAATCATCAACAGCCTCAAAGGTGGAATGCAATCCAAGGCATGCTTGATATATAAAGCAGATTGGTTAAACTAACTTTGAGGAAAATATCTGAAATTATATACAACAGCACTTCATAATTAGAAACATTGCAATGGAATTTGTTCATAAAGATTGTTGAAAATGATCTAATAAAAACAAGATGAGTCAGTCAGTTGGCTGCAGATGGCTTAGTGGATAGTTCTTCACAGTCAGTGTTGAGAAGTTTGGAGAACTCAAAGTACAAGATCTTTAGCTTCAAAATAGTGATAGCAAAGTCTATGATTGGAAGACTAGGAAAGGTAAGTAAGTGACTTGCAGTTCTATAGCAGAAGTGCTTCAGCACAGACACAGTAAAGGAAAATACTCCACCTGTAACTGCAGCTACAGAAAGTCACGTCTCTCTCCCATAGGCGCTAGCTCATACCTGCCAATCCTTAGTGGATGCCTCAGATATACTTTGGCATACCAAAAATGGCATTCAGATGACATCCTCAATCTTATTTCAGAGAATAAAAAATAAGATCTTGGAATGCTAAAAACATTTTACACACTACTTTGAGCCTTCTCTGAACTTAATGGAAATGACAGAAGTCATTGTTCCTAAGACTGCGCCTTCATTGACAAGAAGCACATTTCTATCATAAAAATAAATCACTTGCATTAGTTAATCTGTTGCTGAATATTTAGAGGTAAATTAGAGGAGGTCAGCTCAACAGTAGGGCACAATTCTGACTTCACCTAGGTACTTGCAGATATTTCAGATACTTTGTTTCCACTTGGGATATCACAAAAAGGTAATTATTGTACACTCATTATCTTGCCTTAAGAAAGGAAAAAAACATAATTTTAAAAATAAAGTCATTTCAAAGAAGACCAAACCTGCAAGAAAGGTTGTAAGATGCCCTTTTTGAGTAATTTGGTGATGTCTATCTCTTGTCCTTAAGGTATTCATCTAGCATAAAGTTTCCATTGCCAGAGAGAAACACAGTTCTGCAATGGCTGACAAAAACTTGGACATTCTGTTCTGTGGGGAGGAATTTCCAATATTTCCAAACAATTATTCATTCTAAAGGGGAGTGAAAACATGACATCTCAAAATTTTCTACAAGAAGGAAATTTTGACATGTTTAGTTTTAGAAAAATTCATTGTTTAGAAAATTCAGAAAATTTAGAAAAATTCATAGTTCATTTCATTTTTTTAGCTGGTTGGGTTTTTTTCCTCACATAACATTGGGCAACCAGCTGCTCCAGGGGAATCCTGAGACTGCCCCAAGCCCTAGAAGTGCTTGAGGAACACCTCTTGGGAGTAGGCTGTAACCAATTAAGGTAGATTTTCAACATCCTCAGAAGTAGAACTGTTTCTGCTACAAACCCATCTGGTTTCACACACAGCCAGCTTTTTGTGCTTCACATCCTCAATATTGGTTGTTTTCCCTTCTTACATATTAAATAGAATCTGCATTTGGGCTCTAGCTTTTTCCATAGACAGTGTTGCTTATCATTGCTTCCTATCTCCTATAACGTACTGCCTGTTCGCACAAAGCCAGGTAAAAACCTTGATCTTGTCAAGATAACACCAACAGAAATGTTTTTTCTGAGCTGATACAGAGGTCAGTCTAGTCTTTTCTTCAGCCTCGGTGATAACTGTTGACTTCTTTGAAAAAAACAGCCCTGTATGTTCACATGCACCTAAGGCTGAACTGGTTCCCTGACAAATAAAGAGTCTCCATCAGGATCAACATTCTTCCATCAAATGCCATCTTGGCACAGAAATGTGTTCATGCGCTCCTGTACTTTTCTCTACCACGTCTCTCCTTCTACTCCCGGTCAAACCTCCATTTCCATTAAAATGTTAAAAAGAAGCCTATTCACTCCAAACTGTAATACTCCAAAAGACCATTTAATAGCAGCTTGCAGTGTAAAACACACTGCATTCCTCACCCCAACCTAGAAAAGCAATGGAATGATAACCTAAACCCCTTCAAAACATATTTTCTGATCCTCTACCTGAAAACGTATCCCTTACTATTACTACAACTACCACACATCACAGATTAGGTTCTGACGGTCGTGTACTGGTAGAATTCCCATTACATACTCAGCTATGCAATTAGATTGACTTTTTTCTGCTTTGTACTGCTGCTTCATTGCCTGATGCCTTTTCTGCATCTCGGCAGATAAGAAAACAACAAGCAGGAACGTAATTAACAACAGGAGAAGAGCCAGGAGATGCCACAGCAATTGAAGTCATCAGCAGAAGCAAGAAACCAAGACAGACATACGGAAAGCAAGGAACAGAGAAGCATGAACAAGAAGAGCATGATCAGCTTAGGAGAGGGCCAAATGAAGAGTAGCATTATCTAGAATTACTAGCTTCTGTTGAAAGAACAAAGCACTTGTCGCAGTAAAGACCGATGAAAGACACATTAAATATTTGCTTCCCTAATAATCCTATTCAGCATTTGCCATTGAATACGGAAAGGGAAACAATACAACTGCAAATGGACAACAGGATCACAGATGGGAAACAATGACGGAAGCAGCTGCAAACAGAAGGGAAATGTCCAAAAGAAAGCCTTTCTATTCAGAAATGGGTCATCCTAAGTATTTTAAAACCTTGCAACAAACTGAAACAACTTCACTCATCTCAGGAATGTCTAATGGCCTGAACAAAACAATGAATTTCCTGTGGCTGTAGCAGGTCATATAATACCAGTCCTATCTACTTTGAATGAAGCAAGTTACAAAAAGCAGCCTTGATAATGCAACTGCCAGAAATATACTCTCTTGGATGCCAACTGCCAAAACAAGTGATAGGGCGGGTGTCCAAACTCATCCCTTTCTATCTTATATTACATTCCACATCCAGTATTCTCTTCTGTACTATCCACTGGCCAAGTAGAAGATAAGCCAGTGTCGACATAGGTGAGAAGCTTTGGCACCACCACCTATATACAGATTGCAAGAACAGTCATGGCTGCATAGTCAGTGTATGGACATGAAGCAGTTTGCTTTGCTTTCAGGAGAACAGCCTACTAGAGTCAGCCACTAGAAACAAATTAGTCTGGGTTTTGCAAGCCATTATCTTTACTGAAGATTAAAAGTGTTTACAATGTAGTTAAGTCTGCCAATCAGTATTTTCCTCTGTAATTTATCTTCATGGAATTGCATAATCCTCACCTAGATTCACCGTCTCGTGGAAAGCAAGGATTTCTTTTTCACCTGGAAGGCATAGCTATTAATAGAGCATCTACAATGGGGGGATAGAGACAAGCTAGAAACCATAAAGCATTATCGCATACTAACAGACAGTCTACTCTGGTTCAGAGGCCAAGTACTGAGCACTTCCATTGCATTAAATGAATCAAGTATTCACAAGTCACAACAGCTGCTGAGGAAATCAGCCAACACATTAGCAAATATGCAACTGGCATCTCATACTGCCTCAACATATCCACTATACTGCAGCTTCCTCCCTTCATCATCCATACTCTATGCCTCTAGGAGGCACTATATAACTGCAGTCAAGGGCACCTAAGACATTTGAAAAAGCAGCCACAGTCATAAATCCTCTTTTCACATATTGTTGTTCAACTGCTCTCTATGAGGAGATGATTTATTTCTGTGGTGGAGAGCTGCTCAAAGGAAAGCCTCAAAACATCCTAACAAGGATAAGTGTGACATATGTGTTATGTCAGGCACTACCCATTAGAAGGCTTATTTCCTAGAACTGACATAGATGCAAGTATTTTTGTAAAACAAAGTGCTGACACCTTCTCTGATATTACGAAGGTCATTGTGAACTAGGAAATGCAACTTCCAGAGATCTCTTTGTTTAGTCTAATTTTTCAGAACATTCTTCCTGAGATATATGTCTTGTCATGTCGGGATACATCATGTCATCTACAAGATACACGTATCATGTGATATACATCCTCCATTCCAGTACTCCAGGCCAAGTTCTTCTTCATAATCTTGATTCTTCATGACATTCAGCCCACCTGGTCATAAAAAAGGACTCTTCATGAATGGTAACTCTCCTCCCACACTGAAACAGCAGTGTTCATCCTGCAAACCGAAATCCCCTGGTCTATATGGAGGGAGTATATTGAGGGGCAGGATGAGACCTCTTCCTTTCAAATAGTATGGGTTGTAGAGCTCCACCTTTGTTAAGTTTAACTGAACTGGTGCAGAACAGGAGTAACATGGTGGTTAGTCAAGCTCACTATGCTTGCCCATGGAGCATTTCATTGTGTTCTTTCTGTTTGTGGTTCATGCACATAAACTAAAATGTCATTCTACACCGAAAGCATTTGTTTTGCTTTTTTTAATGGAAAAACAATTCCCCATCTCACAATCCATAACAATAAAAGCAAGAACAACAAAACCCCACCCACATGAAAGAACCAGGCAGCAAGTTCATCCCATTGCACAACGTCTCCCAATCTCATAGAGACCAACTCTTCCCAACTCTCCCTAAATATCTATTCAGGAAGTCAGGCTATAAAATATGCCCTAAAGGTGAACAACTCCAAGAATGTTTGGTCCTTTGCTCGATGCTAGCAACTACGGTGACTCATTGTTCTTATCTTATTTGGTGGGTGACTCTAGTTTAAGCTCAATATGACAATGAGTTGGTCATGCTTGGACTATTACTCAAACAGCAAATGATATACAGAAATTAGATGAAAACAGGTGTCTGCATACTATTCCCAATTGCCATGGAACTTTTGTGTTTATTGCACCAAAATGGGACTCTGGTATTAATTTGTCTTAAGAAGTTCCCCTTCAAAATTACTGTGTTGGAACTTTTATTTCATTGAAACTGGTAATAATAGTCAACCGAACTTTAGGGATTTCTGTAAAAAGGTCAAATATCCACAAAAAATATACTTTAATTGAGTCTTGTGATTGAAAAAAACTGTTCCTCAGTAGATTTTTACCGAAATGTCTTTGTTTCTGACAGTTCTCTTGTGATTTTTCTTCTGTTTTGCTTTTGTTTTTTAACCAAAAATTAGTCTCCAGTTTTTCAAAAAGGAAAGATCAGCTCAGGAGAAAAGTTTTAATATATTTTCAGTTCTTTCCCCCAGCCTTCCGTTTAAGACAGTGATGGAGCTGAGTTACAACACTGGCAGTCAAGCTTAAATTCCTTTGGTGAAACACTTTGGGTCTTTATCAAAACACTGACAAAGTCAGCACTGTGCCTCCTGAGAGGGAACTCACAGGAAGGAGAGTCAAAGGGGAAGACCGAACACAGCACGGAGATGACTTTGAACTAGGGGATTGAATTACTGCATGTTCACACAGAGTTCTGCAGCTGCTCCATAGCATCTCTGTCTCCCTTTCCCCCATCAGGGGAATCCTTTGCTGTGACACAAATTAAGCTTCTGAACTCTTCATTGCAAATCAAAAATGAAGACAGTTTAAGGCATGCCATATAATTTGGGTTATGATTTGCAATATTCATTGAGAGACCAGCCAATTCTGTCAAAGAAAAAAAACGCCCTGAGCTACAATAATGAATACAGGGTTTGTTAAAGCTACAAGATGGATGGTATCATCCATAATGATCTGACAGTGGCTGCCTTTATATGGTACCTTGTTTTGAATTTCATATCAATAATTATATTATGTGCCTCAAAACATCTGGCTGGCTGGCTGACTTGATGCATGCTAAAATCATCCTGTCTGTGGACATGAATTGGAATAGAGGCTATTAGAGGATCACACAACAGATGTGCGGAGCAGTTACGATTCTTCAAAATTGTGCGCTACACCGGGGCCAGAGAGCATTCACTGTGGTCCTTTCTGCCCTTAGATATTATGACCTGAATATATGAACTCAGCCTCCCAATGCCATATGAAAGCACTAACGCAAAAATTCCTCTTCATGCTTTTCTCCAACAGCTCCCAAAGACATAGAGTCAACATGTTGAGTTAGCACTCAGAGTGCTGCGATGTAAGACACTGCATGTCAAATAGCATGTCATTTTGTCACCCAATACAAAGTAGAGGAAGCATTTCTGCTGCACATTATCCTGGTTACTCTCAACCAGTATGGGCATGCTTGGATTTTCAAACAAACTGCACGTCTCTTGGCTCCAAGGGTACACATGGCTGCCTGTCTGCAGGAACGTTGCATTTACTGCTTCATGTGGGGCCTTAGAAACATGTCGGCCAGCCTTTAACTGGGTTAGCCAGTCTGAAACACTTCCATGGATACGGTTGGCTCTTTTCTCTATGGGAATAAAATGGATTCAAACAGTTTGGAGGATTAATTTCTCTGACTTGATTTGAAATTATGATACACTGTTCCTCATATGTAGAGCTACAAAATATCACTGTCAGTTAACTTGCAAGATAGCTTTAAACAAACTCTATGAAGAAAGTTTCTCCTTCCTCCCTTTCCCCTCTCCTTATTTGCTAGAATCCAAACCATATTTTCAGAACAGCCTTTTTTGTTTGCCGTTTCAGTATTTATCACGTATTTTATTTGCTAGTTCTAGGACCAAAGCACAGCTTTGTGTAGGACCAGCTTTAAGTGTTTCCTGACCTAGTGGCAAAAAAACTAAATTTGCAAAATAGGAGCCACAAGAATCTTTATGGCATTTGCTGGCAATAACTGGGGTTTTTTTAGAACTGTCAAATTGGCCAGACCAATGAGTCTAATTTTCTTAGCGTTTTATAGGGGACCTAGAGAGTAAATGGGGAGGGAGGAAGGACAATCGTCCCTGCCTGCTTTAGAAGATGCCTTTTAAGATATCTTCTAAAATGTCTTCTACATTTACACCCAAGTTACTCTGCATATGCAACCACATGCCCCTTCTAGCATCTCCACTAATACAAACACAAGGAATTACACAATTTCATAAACTGTATATGGTCATTTGTGTTTGCCTTGTTTTGTTGAAAAGTAGTTTCGTGGGTGTTTGGCATTGTGCAGCATCTAAGTTACCTTGTGCAAGATAGTACCTCAGAATAGATAATGGCTAGTTCTCTATGTTCAAACACACCTTGTGAGACATGCTTCCCCCAGTCTCACTGCAAGCAAAATCTACTTCATGGGACATGGGCAGGGGGAACATACCTTGGGCTCACAGAGGTAGTTCAGATGGGAGTGAGCAGAGGTTGGGGATGGGTTTGAACCACTAAGACCTACAGCACTGAGTTGATCTAATGGGCGAGGAGATAGTTTGACTAGCATGTATTCATTCCCCTCTGCAGCAAAAGCATAATCAGGGAGAAAAATGCAACTCTCAGGGTCAGAAATAAATCCCCATCCTGCTCTTGGGCCAATGGCACCAAGTACTTGGGGCATAATGCATAGAGACACATTAGTCCTAAAAGGAAGTTGGATTTGGAGGGGTTTTTGGGGGGTGGGGGGGTGCAGAGAGTTTTTTGGATACACCATTCACCTGGCAGGCCAACATTCAGGTATCTTTAAAATAAATTCATGGCTAATGACAGGTACCGCTAACGCTCCAAAGTTAACTCTTTGCCTGAGTTATGATTTCCAAACTAACTTCACAACATGAGGTTTGACGAGTTAGTATTTTCTTAAAAGATAGTTTGTAGCTCACAGAGTAAGAAAATGGTTTATAGCCATCTGAGTCAAGATTCTTTCCAAATATTTTTTTAAACAGACACATGGTCTTTTTGCAAATTCACCAGCTTCTGCCATAGTCTCCCTGATCCAGAGCTCTACTACTCCTCCAGTACAGTATTTTCCACTGCCTACCCCTTACCTCTCCCTGTGCCCTAAGGCCAAATTATACAAATTAATGCATTGCTTCTATGACATAGACATTGTTGAAAAACGTTAACAACAAAACCCAAAGTCACATTAAGTTTGTCTTGCTTCAAGTTCCCTGACAAACTTGAAACATAGACTAAGCTTTTCAAAAGCTTTGCTAGGATACAAGGATCTTCCAAATAAACTGTACTGCAAGTTTAAGGCAAAGCCAAAGCAATGTATGACTTTTTTGGGTTTTTTTGGAGACCTGTGGAAGTCATGGCTTTATGATGACCATTTAATTTTGTACTTTATTATCTTTTATCCTGGAAGACTGTGGCTGAGCATGCTGAGGTAATAAAGACTTTTCATTTCAACTTCCAAATCATGAGAAATTTGTCAATTGTCACGGATGGAGTTTCAGGAGCCTGATTCACTAGACCCTATAGTTCTAAGGAAGAAGAAGGGCCTGAGTTCAGAAAGACTAAAAGCAAAGAAAATGATAAGCCAGCACCCTCCACAGTGAAACTACAGGAGACTAGAGGACATATCATCTTGTCAATATTTGCAGGGCTATGTGTACTCATCTGACTTCATTGTGCAAGACACTGATATGCATGCACAACACCCAGCAGACACCTGCATTTGAAGAAGTGTTTGCACACTTACCTATATGCACATCTACTCAAAAATAATCAGGCTTGCCAGAGCTACCAAGAACTTGGGTATTCAATTTACAGAAACCAAACAGCATACACAAGTTATGACTGAACCTTGGCTTCTTCGGATGCACAAGGCTGAACTGAGCACTTGTCCTGCCTACTGTAGCCCTCCTATTACCATGTTTTTAATGTGATTTTCTTTAAAAGGTAGTTTAACTTCCTGAACAGACTTTCCATTCCAACCCTTATTCAGTGAGTAGCCCCACCAAAATCAGCTTGGTCTGCGTTTGCAGAACTTGGAGCAAGACTGTGCTTCAGTACGGAAATCTAACAAATACCTGCACAGATAACCTGATCCTGCTCACCTTTCTGCGTGCAAGCAGCCTAAGTAGCAACAACAAAACCATGAACACAGCAGAGGCAAGAAGTTCTCATGTAAGTGGAATTAGTAGAAATCACAAAGTTCAGAAAATCCATTTCTAATGCTCAAGATATGAGACTATTGTATGATAATGTCATCAAGACCATTAAGAGTAGCGTCCAAAGACACTTGATATGTTCTAATTCAATCACAGATTACTGGTGTCCACGTAGGAATCATTGGTAGTCTGTAATACAAGTCAAGAAAAATGACCATAAGTCGTACCCCAGAAGTTCCCTCTAATCTTAAATACAGCTGAACTCTATTGAAGTGGTGTGGCCAGTTTTCTTTCCCACAATCTGTATTAGCAATAGCAAATATACTTCAGTTTAACTCTGTTTCTCATGAACTCTGTGCCAAATCCTACCTGACTACCTTACAGAAACTGTTTCCTCCTCCCACCTTTCAGAGTGCACAAGTAAATAAGGTAAGTAGGAGCCGGCTACAGGCAAAATATCTTCCAACTTCAGGATGTCAAAGAAGGATTGCCACAGGACTTCAATGACAGACTTAATGTCAAAGTAAATTTTAACTGTCATGTTGTTTCTGTCACCCTGGTGGTCAATATTACTTTATGATTGCATTCTGGAGTAAATCAGTTAATATTCTTTCTGGTCACTGTCAACTGAGGATGCTCAATTAACAGCACTGCTGCTATGGTAAAGCAAAAAGCTTTAACACTCTTCCGGGGTGAAAGAGGATAAATTTTTTTTATACTTTTTTTGGTCTTTTCTAGCCAAATGAATTTGACCTATGATATAAACACAAGCCAATGATAAGCAATAACAATTCGTTTCCGCATTAGCTCTTGACTGGAATGTTTTCCGGGATACTCTACTTTGCTGCATTAAGGCAATTTTGTTGTTTTTCTAACTCCAAAGCAGAAACAATAATGACAGTAGCATCCAAAAAAGTTTCTTGTAATTGCCTAAATTGTATAACACCTTACCAGGATGCCAGGAAAATAGCCAAAGTATTTCACATTATACAACTGAGGATATCATCTGATATAGCAATTTTGAGCACATTTTCAGACTAGTCAGAGTTTACAAGCTTTCCTAACTCTAGTTAGCCAAAACTCTTTCATGGACCATCTGGTTCTAATGATACAAAACTAGAATATTTGGTGTCCTTTTCACTATGCTACACTAAATTAAAGCTTAAAACATCAGTAAAGCAAAATCCATTCTGTTTATGTTATGTTTTTTAAATTAAACATTAAGTATTTTGGCTAAGTTAATATGCTTATTTTTGTAAAACTGTACAGCACATACTATATGATACAGTCAGCTGAATCCTCTGTTCAGTAACTCTTACATGCTCCTGGTCCTCAGCCCACTGAGGCAAAAGGAAGTGTTCCCATTGACATCAATGGGCTCTTAATAAGGCTCCCACTGTGAGTGACACCAGATCCTTATTCATCTTAAAACATGTACGAGGTTTCAATACTTCTCCCAAGGAAAAAGGTTCAAATTATGCTTACAGCAGCTATTCCTTAATTAAGCATTAAAAGGGCCAAATTGTGCATTCCACGCATACTCAGTAACCCAACTGAAATTCAGAGGAATTAAAACGTTAAGGATGTGATAAGAGACATTTTACAGTGGATAGGTATTGTGAATTATACAGTCTTTGTATGCACTGTAGCTAGCTATAAACAGACTGTCTGGGTGTGATTTTCACAAGTGCCTGTAAGACTTCATCTTCCAGCATTTGTTGAAAGGCAACAGGAGTTTTGAAAATCCCACATTAAATGTAGCTCATCACTTCTGAACTCAGCCCCAAGAGGTTCTAATTCCCTACATTTCACCACCATTCTTAAAGCTTTTTCTGTAGGTGAAAACATAGTCCAAGATTTCCAGAAATGTGTAGAAAAAGTCAATTTTTAATAATAGAAATGCTAAGCATCAGTGGGTCCAAGGAAGTCAAATCAGCCTGGAGGTCAGAGCAACCAATTGGCTGGTCAATCAGCCACTACCTCAAGAAGCTAACATCACACACACAGAGGCTAAGCTCAATTAACAACACACATAATTTCTTACTTATGAAATCAGTGTACGTTTTACTGTAGCAAGTGGCCATTGTCTTCATTTATCTGTTTTGGTTTTCTCTGTATTTTTTATTACTGCAAAGTTTCATCCCTGTCTTAAAAAGCACAACAGCAAAACTCCCAGCTATTTCACTGAGGTTAACTGAGATCCAAGTATTGTCTGAAGGTGTCATCACAGCCTGCTCTGTTCTATACTCTTCACAGATTCCAAATAGGCTGGTAGGGTAGACTTCTTTTTGTTTCTCCTTTCTTTGCACTTTTTTCTTCCCTCTCCAAGGTAGCTTCCATTTTACTATTACAAAATAGTTAGAACATATAGTTCCAATCCTGAATTCCTTACAAAGCACTCTAAACAGGAGTTTTGCTGGAGTAAGAAAAGGATCAAGAGAGGACGGCATGAATTGGCCCATACGGAGTTACATGCTAACTGTTGTTATTGTTCACAGAGAGTGCATTTAAGGTTTTGGGAACAAACAATAAAATGAACAGCTGAACAATTTTAATCATGGCCCAGTTCCTAGTTACAATTATTTTTAAGCTGTCTCACCATTAGCTAGACTCTGATTTTTTCCCAGCAAAAAATATATTATGTAAAACTTAAAGAAATACTGTCATAAAATGACAGTAAAAGTAAAAAAAAAATCTCAAATGTGATATGCTATGACTTCTGTTCTTAGCCGAGCATTCGTGTATGAGTTCCACCTAATTTTTAAAATGTTCTATTCTCTATATACTTAATGTGCAAGCTAATTCTCTAGGAAAATATACTTTCCTAGGTAAGTGAAGAGAAGCCTCTGAACTCCACGACTAGACAGAGACTATCTGATTGTGATCACAGATAGGTCTGAACAAAACTAGAATGGAGGGCATACATGTCCCTGCATGTGTGCAAGCACACATGAAATCAAGATTCTGTGATTCTGTGATTCTGTGATAACAGTTCACATAAGCAAATAAGAACAGGGGAATAAGATGGCACCAGGATGGTAAGATGTTAGGCGAGACTATTGGCCAAAAATATCCCTTTAAGATCCCCTTCTTCAGGGATCTTCAAGGCCTGAATCAATTACTTCCACTCGAGTCAACAGGAAGACTTGTGGTCTTCAGTGGCTGGTATTGTGGCGCATTACGAGTGTTACAGTAGCATACTGAAGATTCAGCTAAGCTCAAGCACTGTCATGCCAGGTGCTATACAAACACGCACAGCGTCATAATCCCTTCTTAACAGAGCCTGCATCAAGCAAAACCTTGAATCATGCAGGGCATACAAAGTATGGCAAGGAATCCACAGGGAGCCCAAGGGATTTAAGCTGGGTTACAAAGACAATTTTAAGTCATCTGGCAAAGCAAGACTTTGGTTGCCTGACTCTATCCAGTGTCCAATCCATTAAATGATGCTCCAGGCTGATGGAGTTTGGGTCAAACCCTCACTGCACAACACGAATGATATTGCGTTAATGAGGTAGAAAAACCTGCCTGCTAAATACTGTGAACAGGTACAGCAGTATTTCTGCCTCATGAAGCCTACATGCACTGCAGTAAAATTCACTTGTGTGCAGAAGGCAGGCATCACTAGTGACCCATTTGTAACTCTTTTTCTTAATAAGATCAACATTCTGCAAGAAAATGTCATAAACAGAAACACAGAATCACTCAGAGGTTACCCATTGTCTCCCTCCCACTCTATGGCAGGCTCAGTTACAACCGTGTCATTCCTAACAGATGTTTGTCTGATCGGTTGATGGATGCTCCTAGCTATCATTAGGCAATCTCTCCCAGCACTTCACTCCCCTTGCCATTTGAACTGGTTTCTTAACTTCTAATCAGAACCTTTCTTGCTGCAACTTATGCTATTCTCTTCCTACCTAACGTGTCCTCTCAATTTCCTCTTCTCTAGGCTAATCAATCCCAACACATTCAGACCTCTCCTTTTAAGTCATCTGGTTGACTGACAATCAGCTTGAGATCCACTGTAACCCTAGCACTTTTTCTGTAGTATTGTTCCTTGGGTTCTCCATCCAGTGTTTATACAGTTGATTATTCCTGCCTAAGTGCAGTTGCACTTGTCTGTCAAATACTATTTGAACTTCATTTGTGAATATAATTTTGGATTCTAGTGTTCTCCTTCAGTGCATATGCGGTTTGGTGACAACTGTAAATTTTATAAACCTATTCTCTATATCATCATCAAGGACACTACTGAAAATATTGAATACTTGCAGGCCTCAACAGATCCTCCTTCAGCACGTCAAAGAGTTACTGAAAATGTTTCGATACAGTTAACAAATCCATTTGGTACCCAATCTACAGTAGTTTCACTGAGACCACGTTTGCGTAGATTTCTTATTAGAATGTCATACAAGATCTTACTAAAATCGATAGCTTTACTACTAGTTCTCCATCCACAAAGCCTGCTGCTCTGTTGTAGAGGGAAATTAGGTTGGCTTGACACAATTTTACAACTGACACAATTTGTTCCTAACTGTTATTCATATGTTGGCTGTTATCCATCTTTTTATCCTCTATGTGTTTAAAACTCATTTGTTTCCAGAATTTTGGGGGGAACTCTATTTAAGTTGATCAGTTTCTTCTTTCTAACTGTTCCTTTTTCTCCTTTCTAGAGGTAGGTACTACATTTTTCCCTTTCTCCAGCTACCTTCAGTGAGTTCTCATTCACTAATTATTCTGCAATTGCTTTTTTAAATATCTCTAAATGTAGTACATAAAGTCCAGACAACTTGAAAAAACTAACTTAGTTAAATATCATGCAGTTAAAATCTTTACCTTCATGAAAATGCACAGGGAAGCATGAAGGTTCATTTTGCAGTTTTCTGGGTTCCTTAAACATTTTACTTTGCAATGTTAATTGCCCTTTCAATAAAATTCATCTTTTTCACCTTTTTTTTTAAGCAATTGGTGGAATTGGTTGTTTTTAGCAAAAACATGCGTTACTGCCTAGGAACAAATCAGGATCAAGAGTGTCTTTGCGTACAGACTTGCATCCCAGAACAAGGAGGAAAAATTGCTCTGTTTGGATTCTCTGATTTTTAAAAAGATATGAATTCACCTCTTTTCTCTCCAAAGAGTATAACACTTTGTAGAAATAGTTGTAGTTGCATCAGTGAAATGCTGCATCTAAACTAATTAAACCTATTATTCTGCAGAGCTAGTTATTCCAGGCACAAATATTCCATGCTACAATCATCAACGCTTTCAGATGAGGAACTAAGTCCTCCAAAGATAACTCAGGTTTTCTTGCACAATGCTGCAGCACTTATGTTAACCAGAGCCAGATCACATTCACAAATGGCAATTCCCTCCATCTACCGTCCTTCCCTCCAAGATTATATAATACAAAGCTCCAGTTCATCTGGGTTTATTCTTCAAGACATGAAAATGTTATGTAGACTCTTTTACACAGCCTTCACCACCAGATTAATGTTCAATTCCACAACTATGCACTTATAAGAGTCCAAAAATTCCTACCTATCTTGTTAATACAACTCATACAATTAAACATGAAAAAATTCAGTAGAAATAATCATAATCATCCTGATCTTCACCTTATACTCAGTTAGTTCCTTTCTCACCATACATTTAATGTGGAGAGGACACTTCTGTTCAACAGGACACTTCTAATTACTTATTAATGGCTTTATGTTTCTAAGAATTTTAAGAAACAGAAACAGCCTTTGGTGTGAAAACATAAATTACGGTCACTGCATAGTAAGCATATTGAATGGGAATATTTAAGTGGAATTGCCTAGCTTGCCATATTTTTTCAACTGTTGATAAACATTCCTTTAATGATTCTAAGTTCTATGAATCTTGTACCCACTAAACCAAAACCTTTCCAGGCAAGGCCCAAACTACTTAATGACATCCCTGTAAGTACAGTTGTTTTGAAAATAAGAGATCACGGACTAAACTCTGGGCAGGAGGACAAACCTATAAACAATTCAGACAGTTCTTTATACAAAGATTGGTTGGAATATCAAACAAACTGCCAGAAGTTATGCAGCCAGCAGTTAAAGCGACTTGTGTACATTAATTCAAGAAAGAATTGGATTATGTTTTGGAAAAGAAGGAAAGACTATGGTATGGCAGCCACTATCTTTTAGGGGGCAGGAGATTGGAATTATGATTAAACTGTTTCACATAATTAACAAATATGAATAAACTTTGTTATAAGTTTAACTATTAATGATTAGGAAATTTTCTCCTTTTTCATTTCATCATTTGTTGTGATTTGCAAGAAAGTTTCCTATGGTTATACAAGACTGATCACTTGGTTCCCTTTGCAAGACTGCAGTTGCATTTTTACTTGCTGAAGTAAATATGACTCTTTTTTGGCATAAGCATACTTAGCCAGCAATCTAAAAAAGAAATTAAAGACTAACTTACAAAATCGATGAGGAAGATGAGATAAAAAAACTAAGGCATCTTAACAAGTACACAGGAGACCCAATAATACAATAGATACCTGGAGAATAGAAAAACTGAAACAAAAATCAGCTTTATCTGTTACATGTTTTTGTCATGTCTGACCTTTTTGTGGTCATCAAGGCTTATTATACAGCAGAAAAAAACAATCAAATACAAGAGAAACAGTTCAGGGAAAAGAAAAACAACATGAAGAGTCAAATGCAAATTAATTTTTCACCAAACTTCTGTTTCATAAGAAAACTGATAAAGAATTGTTTTTCTTGGGGGAAAAGTAATTTTTGCAGTTTGCCAGAAAACTAAAACACCAAGATAATCACCAAGACTGAACAGAGCAAAGGAGCAAAAGGAAAAAAATATACTACATGAAGCTTCAAGTATTCCATTGCAAAAGAAACAAAGGCTCAAAGATTGCTGGTATTAGTGAAGTCCCTTTATTCAGCTAACCTGCCACTCAGCTGTCTTGCCTGGTGCCACAAACAGATGCAGTAGCACTGATGAACGTAGCTGTTGCAAAAGGGAGAGCAGAAAAGAGCAGGGGTAACAATGACAAGGAATTAAGAGATGGAAAAAAAAACACTATCACTCACTCCCTTTCTTTGCCAATATATGCTTGCTTGCTGTGGCACATTTTTGAATAGTCTGTCCATTTTTAAATCTCTCAAAGGAACAAGTTTCTGCTGTCTCCATTCAAAGATGCTTTCATGACTTAGGAGCAACTAGAAATGATACAGCTATGAGATAATGGGTAATGTAACAGGGCAGACAAACACGAGCAATGTGGATGTCTCTTACAGACCACTTGATCAAGAAGAAGGAGATGAAGGCCTCTTTGGCTAACCAGAGGAAGCCTCAAGTTCACGGGTCCTGGTCCTCATGAGAGACTTTAACCACCCTAATATCTGCTGGAAGGAGAACACAGCAGGACACAAGCAATCCAGGAGGTTTATGTGCACTTATGACAGCTTCCTGATGCAGGTGATCAAAGAGCTGATGAGGGGAGATCCTCCAGTGGATCTGATACTTACAAACAAGTAAGAACTGGTTGGGGATGTGAAGGCTGGGGGCAGCCTTGGCTGCAGTGACCATGAGATGGTGGAGCTCAGGATCCTGAGGGGAAAGAACAAGGGAAATAGAAGGATCACAACCCTGGACTTCGGGACAGCACAGCCTGGCCTGTTCAGAGACTTGCTTGGAAGAATCCTATGGAATATGGTGCTGGAGAAAAGATAGGTCGAGGAGAGCTGGTTTATTTTCAAAAATCACCTCCTCTAAGCTCACAAATGGTCCATCTTCACACGCAGGAAGTCGAACAAAGGGGGCAGGAGGCCTGTATGGATGAAAAAGGAGCTCCTGACAAAACTTAAAACGCAAAAAGAAATCATACAAGAGGTGGAAACATGGTAGGTGAGCCAGGAGGAATACAGAGACACTGTATGAGCATGTAGGGACGCGGTTAGGAAAATCAAAGCCCACCTGCAGTTGAATCTGGCAAGGGATGTGAAGGGCAACAAGAAGGGCTTCCACAAGTACTTCATCAGCAAAAGGGAGACTAGGGAAAACGTAGACCAGCTGCTGAATGCAGCAGGGAACCTGGTGACAAAGGTCATGGAAAAGGCCAGGGTACTAAGGGCCATCTTTGCCTCACTCTTTACTGGTAAAGATATTTACCTTCAGGAATCCCATGCCCCTGAGACCTGTGGGACAGTCTGGAGCAAGGAGGCCTTACCCTCAGTAGGGGAGGATCAGGTTATGCAACATTTAAACAAACTGGATACCCAGAAGTCCATGGGACCTGATGGGATGCACATTTGAGTGCTGAAGGAGCTGGCTGGTGTTGTTAGAAGTCCCCTCTCTACTATCTTTGAAAGGTTAGAAGAAAGCCATCAGCCTCCTGGGCTGCATTAGGAAGATCATTGCCAGAAAGTCAAGAGAGGCGATCCTTTGCCTCTGCGCAGCACTGGTGAGGCCACACTTGGAGTGTTCATTCTGGTTCTGGATATCCCAGTGCAAGAAGGACATGCACGTACCGAAGCAAGGCCAGCAGAGCGTCATTAAGATGATTAAGGGTTGGGAACATCTGGCATACCAGGAAAGGCTGAGAGAGCTGGGATTACTTAGTCCAGAGAAGATAAGGCTTGAGGGAGATCTTATTAATGTGCATAAATACCTGACGGGAGGGCATAAAGAAGATGGAGCTAGACCCTTGTCAGTGATATCCAGTTAAAGGACAAAAGGCAACGAGCACAAATTGAAATACAAGGCATAGACAAGACAACACAAGGGAAAACTTTCCTATTGTGAGAGTGGTCAAACACTGGAACAGGTTCCCTAGAGACGCTGTGGAGTCTCCATCCCTGCAAATATTCAGAATCTAGCTGTACTGAACCACTTGCTCTGTTTAACCCTGCTTTGAGCAACGAGCTGGACTAAACTATCCAGAAGTTCCTTCCAACCTCAACCTTCTGTGATTCGGTGCTCCAGGTAAAGCTCTCATGAAATTTCCCTCAAAATCTAGTAGACAGGAAGACGAAAGTGAAGGGAGCAGAACCCCGCACCAAACAATAAGTAAATAACCCAGAATTAGAACAAAACAAAATCTATCAGGCAACTGTAGTGCTAAATCATAAGATTATGTTCCACATGCTGGAGGTAAAATGCATGAGGTTTAAATTAAGACACAGAGCAGATTTACTAGAAAGCTTTTGTTTTCTTGATCCAAGCATTTATCATCATTTTAGACTAACAGCTGAAATTCATCTTTTGTAATGATAAATTATGGCTGGATGAAACTTGTTTCGGCTTGCCCTTTATTTCATTCTTAGTTGCATTCCCTTGGTCTTTGAGGAACAACTAGTCAAATTAGGAAGTCCTCTTACAAAATGGTTTGCAAGAAAGCAGGGCTATTTCTGTAAACAATGGGAATATCCAGTTGTTGAACCTCTGTCCTTGAGAGAGGAAAAGATAATAGGGCTATTAGACCAAAAAATATTCAAAATCTTACCAAAGGGTCTTCACAGTGATGGAGATGCCCAAGGTGACAAGTTGTGATCTACTTTGGCATGACCTAAAAAATTATACACTGAAATACCAGGGGGTAAAAGATTCACAGTTGCTCAGGATGCTACTAGAAACAAAGTCTTGGAAGACAGTGAAGATCAAACACTAAATGGCAGACAAAGGTCACAGAGACAGCGCTTCTAAAAGAGAAAGCCTGAGATAACATCTGTAAGTAGTACTAGTGACAAGGGAAAAAGGGAAGAGAATGGTGCCTGTACATATTTATTATTGCCAAATAGGCTGAAAAAACTCCAACATCACTGCTATGGTATTTTCCTCACTAGATCTAAAGGACAGCAGCAGTGGAATCTGCTGTTTGTGTTAAAGTGTCAGGAGGGGAAAGAACAAAGACATGGAAACATCTGCTTTTAGAAGCCACTTGAAAAATAATTATGCAATAGCATGTGAAAACCATCTGTTAAAGATGCTGCTGTCCACTCATAACATCGAAAGAAGGCACTTAAGGTAAATATAAGCAAGACCAGGAGAAGACTGTGGTACGTTTTTCTCTTGGAACACCCATTACCCCTAACCTAAGCTGAAACCCAAGTGCAAGTTCAGCAAGAGAAATATGTGACAGAAGCCAGCAGAATGATACAACAGACCCATTGCTGAACAGATGGTATAACCTGTTGTTACATAATCAATACAAATTGAACCAGAAACCATGCTTAGCTTGTGCATTCTTTCTGAATACAAACAAATTGCTTCCTGGGAATTTGCGGCCCTCCCATTCACAGAATCCAAGGGTTTGTAAGTAGTCATGGAGCTTTCTGTTCTAACAGAGAAAGGCTATTGCAGCACAGAGCCTCCCTGCCAACCACACAGAGGAACTCCAGTTTTGTGTAAATCTCTTCACACTGCAGGATCCAAAGCCTTGAAGATTTCTGAGACAAGGAATATATACTGACACACTAACATGGATAAACCAGACATGAACTGCTGGTCCATTGAAACCAATGGCAAAATTTCTGTAGATATCAAGGGGATTGGGTAGCAAAGGGAAGGTAAGATTTTATGCAATGCTAGAGGGTCAGTTAAGAAAGTTGCAGAACTTTATCTTCCAGAGGCTCCACAACAAAGTGCCTCCACCTGCTAGTACCTCCCAGAACTAGGTCCCAACACCTAAAACAGCCTAGGTCCCAAACAGCCCACCACAGTGCACTGCTGTTTGGGAGTGGGCAGGGAGGAAGGGAGCGCAGTTATAATGTAATGCAAGCATTAGGAAACAAATGACATCTACACTTGAATGCTGTGCAAGCTTATAGGTGAGATGACTGGTTTAACTTCAAAACTTTTCAGGTGGACTAGTAAGTCCAATGCAGTACTGTGTTTATATGACGCTACCTGAATTCTGAAAACTACTATCTCACCTTATCACTGCGATGAGCTGTGCATACTTAACAGCTCATTCAGTGCTGGCTTACATGTCCTCATGAAGGTGATTTCATCTAAAACATTTTAACCTGCAATCGAGACAGAGGGAGAGCGTGCATGGTTTGTTCCCGTAGCCCTGCTTACGAGCAGAAACTTGTTGAACTACCATGTTTAATCCCGTTCTATCCTCTGCCTATACCTTTAGCTGCAGGCAAGAAGAGTTCATGTTTTAGGTCTTGAGAGGGCTTACAGGAGCAAAGAAATAACATCTGATGCTTTCCAACTTCTGAATTAAATATTTAGTGTGGCCATCTTCTTCCACCATTCAAATGACATATTATTAATGAGATTCTATATGCATGTGACAGAAGATGGCTGGATTTGAGGCCCTGCCTCTCCTTTATGCTCAAGTTCATGCTCAAATTCAGTTGCATAAGTCATTCTTCTCTTCCTACCAAAATATCTGATTCCTTAAGCTAATGGAAAACTCTCCTTGCACCTTAGAACAGGACCCTAAAATGCAGCTACTCATTGCCAATGCGTAGCTGCATTTTGCCTCAGAAGTGGGTATTTGTCAGTAGGGAGCAAAGTAATTGCTATAAATATGACATGGTTAGTAACATGCTTTGAGATCCTTGGTGGTGAGGGACAAACGAGAGTAATCTAAGAGGCTGTTATTTTTATAGCAACAAAACAATGAGTCTAAAAGATAGCCACCTTGCTGCTTAAGCTGTCACAAGAAAGTGGAATAAAGGGGAAAAAAATTTAAACATTTCCAAAATAACTGTAAACCAGATTTAATCTCACTGAATATCCCAGGAACTGTCTTTTCCAAACAATGGCTTGTAATAAGCGTCATCTCAATGTTTCCTCTACTTCTTTTTATAAATAAAAAATTCTTCATGAAATATTTTAGCCCCTGTTAGTCTCAGTCCTTTCCTGAACTATCAACAGTGATTAAAGCAGATGATTTACTAAATGTTTTCTTTTCTTTGTATATTTTTTTAAAGGAACATTAAATGAGCTCAAAAACTCAACTCCAATCTTGAGGGTTTGGTAAAAGCTGTCCATTCTTTGCTGCCTAAAAGTGTTTGCAGATGAGGAGTAAAATCCACAGAGTGTGGCAGATTTAGCTATTTGTCAAGGAATGGATGGGCAGGCAGGAGAAACCTGTTAGTATGTCCTGCTCTCTTCAAGCGTTTTTTTGAAATCCACAGGCTCCCAAAAGCGTTTCAGAACAAGATCAATGTGCCATATCTTAAACTTTCTCTTGCAGTTGCATAGAGCTGGTCCCTCACTTAATTCTCATGGAAGAATATATGTTTTGCAGGTCTAGGGAGGGAATTTATACAAATATAGCCACACAGCAAGAGCTTTGTATCCCCCAGGGGTACATAAATGACATAAAGAAGGAGCTCTGCCTATCACTTTGCTTCAAGTTCACTGGCAAGGACGGAAGATATTGAACTACATTGCTCTCTGAATATTTTGCTCAATTAAAGACTGCAAAATTTGGCTCAAGTCAACCATTTTCAAATTCCTGTCTCCTGCAACTGGAATGCAGTGAAGCCACCAGAATGAAGACCAAGCTAAATATTTTAACTGAGCAAGATACATTCTGGTTTTGTGCTCCAAACTACATGGAAGTCTATATTATGAAATGGGATTACGGGATTAGAGCAGGTTTGCCTCTGGCATCTGGAAAGTGTCGCAATTGGCTTGAATATAGAATTTCCCCAGCTAACACAGGTCACGTGGGTCAGACCAACTTCCATGTCACTGCAGGACAAGCATACGCATGTAAATGCCATATGGTTGCTGCCTGACTGTAAAGGATCTAGCAACAGTTCATTACAATGTGCCACTTACTTATATTGCCAGTTAATTTAACATTCTATGTAATTTAATCAAAACCTTGGGCACCAAAAAACCTGTATTAAAAACAGAAATTGCCCTCTCTAGTGACTATTTTCAGTTAACTTGGAGGGGGTGAAGGAAGAAAGACTGTTCAGCTACTTGTAACTATGCTTACTAAAGCCATTTAATTTTTTTAAAAGGAAGACAAACTATAAAGAGAAATTCAAGGGTCTTGAAAGACATGAAGGCTTGCCTATAGAGGGAAGTTCATTTGGATTAAGGTAGGGTAGGAATGTAAATGTAAATCTTCCTGAATAACCCCTGCTGAGATAGCAACTTCTGGTATCATTTGTCCTGCGCAGACTTACCTGAGAATCTGCATAGGAAACTAATCAGGGACAATCCGTTAGGAGGAGCCACTCCGCAATAATACCCCATGAGACAATCCCTGAGACCAACTCAGATGCAGTGAAGTTGTACACTGAAGTCCTCCTCTGCATCTGACTGGACTGTCACCTATGTCAGTTGCTCAGATCCACTGGACTCTGCTCCCCAAAGTCTACTATTCAAGGAGTAAAATAGTGATGAGGGTTACCTTGACCAGAAGGCCAAAACTAATATTTTCAACCAACAGTGTGGTCTTCACAATTAATATCTGCACTTCATGCACATGATTTAAAATGATTTCTAGAAGACAGTCAGGTGTTAGAATTAACCACTTGCTCGCATTACAATGACATGCAGCCAACGCTATCAGTGAGAGAAACTGTGTAATACCTAACATACTAAACAGGGACTGTACCCATCCAGCAAATGGAGTTTGAACCATGCTATAAATCAGAACTAGCAGTCAAAAATCTTGGCCTCTCGGGAAAGCAATAGAATATTTCATCTGGTCTGCAGACATTTGGGTGGAGAAAATACAATCCCTTGCTCTTTTGAAATGTATAAAGCTGTTCAGAGGTGGAAAATAATCCATCACATATTGACAGCAACATCTGATAGTCAGATAAGGGTACTTACAACAAATGACATCAGAGAATCCTTATTTCTATCAGCTTTCTTGTAAGTTCTCTGCTCCTGTCACTTGCCTATCTTATGCATTTCAAAAAAGCATATGAAGATAATCAGCCTTGAGTTATTAACACGCCCATTTCCACTCAAAAATCTTGTAGGAACTTCCAGCTTGCTCAGGTATGTTTCAGACCATCCACTTTACAGCAGAGGAAGGAAATAGTCCATCAGCCAAAGAATCACGATTTTCTCACCAAATTTTCTTGTTATACTTTTGCCTCTAGCCACCATTGAGATTAATTCATATTTTTTGCTACAAATCCAGCCAGTGAATACAAAATTGTTGTAGTTCCTTGCCTGGGGCACTGAACATGTGAACGTAAATGTCTCATAACACTTAGAATTTTACAGAAATTATTACAGGGTAGAATAAAACTGTATGTATGAATAGAGTCCTGCCTAGGCACTTTTGATCCCCAAATGGACAGGTAAAATTCAAAGTAATATCCTCCTGAACTCAAAGAGAAAACTGAAAAGAAATTTCAGGGCAGTTTGCAAAACCTTTTGTTACTGTTTCCTAGTTCCACACATAATTTTTAAGCATCTTTTTACCAGCAGTGTGTAAGAACAGACTTTCCTATTTCTCTGGGCATTGTAAGTAAGCTGGTAAGTGAATTTTATTTGATTTATACATCATGAACTAAGTCTTGGAATGGGAAGGTAAGAACATTATGGCAATAAACATAATTCCTGCCTGGACAATTCGACACATTTTTTTCCTGCAAAATTCCCCCTCAATCCTCTTCTTTTTCATAAAGGCTGAAATAGAGCTTGCAACAACAAAAGCACAAGCTTCTGCCACTTGAAATAAGGCAATAGCTGTATTCAGCTGTACCAGTGTCAAGTTCTTGTCCTCTGTGGACTACACATGTTCTCTAACATCACAGATCTTTAAGCAAAATTACACTGAGTTAGCTGTATAATCACGTCTTCTACACATCGCTAACTATAGTGGCTTATTTTGTAACATCTGTGTTTTTCCCATACCTGGACATTACAATCATCTGTGCTATAGATCTCTTTTAGAAAGCAATTAACTCTTACTTTAAAGGTGGAAAATGCACAACATTTCTAGGTAAATTGCTCTTTCCCTCTTAATTACTATTGACGTTAGCACTCTAGGCTGAGTTTGCCTAACAGATAGAGGAAATAACCCCTTTAACAGCCACAGTTGGGCTCATGAAGTTCATCTGTTAGAGACCTAAGCCATGTTTTAGAAACTCCAAGACTCCACTGCTGTGGCTCTCAGTTCAACCCCTTCCAATTTCGCTACGAAAATGCTGATAGTAGGACTGGATACAGTATTCCAGTAACGCTCTCTCTGATGCCATAAACAAAGGTAATATAGTTTTCTTATACGACTTGATAAATTCCTTTATAGCTATCCAGAGATCATTTTTAGCCCTTTTCAGTAACACCACCACACGGGAAGCTCATTTTCAATTAGTCATATACTATTTATTCTGACGATTATTCATTGCCACAGCATTCCATAACACACATTACCAACATTTGTTGTGTTTAGATATATGACTCTTACTTTATGTTAGACATACGACCCTTACTTAAAACACATGCTGTTCAGAGGATTGCGTTTATCAGGCCTTCAGATTGATCCTGAAGGTAAACAGTCTCCATTATCACCATATTTCCTCATATTAACGGCAGTACAATGTGTCCAGATCCACACACCACAGACATGCAGAACAGTTCAGTCATCTTTTAAACTGGAGAACTTGGAGGAAAATCTAAGACAATTGTAATAATGAAACAAATTTAATTCTCTGTCATTTTTTGTTCTATGTGCAAATTCTACCATCTGCAATATTATATTTTATTCAAAGCCTTGATAAAGAAATTGAAAGCCAGGCTGCACTAGAAACACTCTCCTCAAGGGAGAATTCCACATTATTTTGTTTGACCTATCAGCTAAACAGTTTTTAATTCATACAACATGGACTACACTGTGCACAGTGATAACTGTTTTATAAGTCAGAATGGCATGTGGAATTCAGTCAAGTGCCTCACAGAGGTCTGAGTACATCAAGGCAACCGTTAATCAATTTCACTATGTTATTCATTCACCTCTGTCAATGGAAATCCATTTTGTGTAGCTCAGTACTACAGAAATTCAAATCATTACCTCCATCTTTTCTAATAAGCATATATTGTGAACAAGAAGGGAATTCTGCACATTCACTTCCACACCTTGCCCTCTGAGCTTGAAGACTAGCCATAATACATTTCTTTGCCATACAGTAGCTCTTTGCACTTCTTCATGGCTATAGAAGGTTAATTGTTGAAACCAATCTGATTATCAAGTATAATGCTGGGCTCTGATTATCAAGTATAATGGAGGGCTGCAGCGGACTCTTGCAGTAGCTGCAGTGGACTGAATTCACGCTGTTTGCTGTCACAGCCATTTTTAGACCATTGTATCCAGTGGATACTCTATACTAGGAGTAGCAGCAGCATGCCTGCTGATACTATACTCTCATAATATAGGCTCTGTTATTTTACTACAAGAAAGGTTCCGTGATTTTACTACATGGAAGCACTGCTGTTACATTCCTAGTTCCACTCTTTAAATCTTAGCACCCTATGAATCACTATAAGCACCATCTCAATATTATCCTGCTTCTCTCCTCCCTGCCTTTTTGTTTTCATACTAATTAAAACCTCAGAAGTCTCATGGATTGTACAGAAAATGCTTGTAAAAATTTTTTTCTTGTGTACATAATAAACGCATACAGGGTTGAAACTCTGAGGTGTTTCCTTTTAAGCTTTGTGGTATACGTCCATTTCCCTGCAAATACATCTCCTGGCAGTGAGAGAAAGGCAGGCACCACAGTAGATATTTTTATGAAGGATTTATTTCCCAGACATATTTATGCCGGCTTCTCTCCTAAACCACTGAAAATAGGCTCAATTTCTATAAAATACCAGCATTCAGAACAGTGAAAATATAATAAGCTGAGACTGCCCATAATACTGCAAAGCAGACTCAACACACACTTTGTCATTTATGAGACACGCTAGTAAAGTTCTCATTCTAAAAAGTAGTTAAAGTCTGATGGCACTCTGTATCTCCCAATTTATTCTAGCGTAACATGATGTATTACAGACTACTTTACCCATCCCTGCAAACTTATGCTTGCTGAGCACTCTGGGTTGCACTCAATCCCTCTCTTTTTGGTGAGCAGGAGATGGGAACACTACCTATTCAAGGATTTGGACACAGAAATTGCTTCACATCACTACCCCTTCAAAGATGGGTTGGAAGCGTAGAGGATCATTTCATTCCATCTAAAAATATGGCCAAAAGGAGCAGAGGAATGAGAGAAAGGATTCATCTTTTTTTTTTTTTTTGAAGACCAGTTGAACACTGCAAGTTAACTATAATCCCTACTGTAAGCGTATTGAGAGGAGATTCCCATAAGCCTTGATCATGGAATTCATTTGGTCCTTCACCTGACTGGTGGAGTAAAACATTTTATCAAAATATTTCACTGCAATGCGCACTATATTGCTCTCCAACCATCTCATGTCTACAGCTGAAAAAAAAGCCATAAAAAGAAAAAGTCTCTTTGCATAGACTTGGAATTTAAATCAGAATAACAGAAGATAGAATTGGAAGTAAGAAATGATGGATTTGTACATTTTTTGTCAGTGTCAAAATTAGTAGATCAGTTCCCATTTGATCCTATTTAAATTAATGAAGAGTAATTCAATTAATTCCAATAAAAATATCTGAATATAATCAGCAGGATCAAGACAAACTTAGGGACAGGCAGTACTAAAAATCTGCTACAACAGCTTTTAACTGAAAATTATTCACCTCTGGTATAGCTAGACAACGTGGTTCTTGTTACTGTTATAGAGATACAGTACATAAATCGCTAACAAATGAAGTTGGCAATCCTATTATATTGGTTTAGCATCATTTTAAATTATTTGGCAAGCTTGCTCTGCAGTAGGTGGATTTCCTGAACCAAGACTGGACCAGTTCCAGCGGCAGAATTTGAAGCATCAAATTAGAGGCCTGCATTTTGAATGAAAATGAAGAGGGTGATTGCGTTTTGTGAATTCAGTACTACCAGTATGTAGTCGATACGCTTGGTACAACTAGATGTAGATTCCAAAAGGGGTGTAGGTAGCAAGACAATTAGTTTGTGAATACTATGTTATCTTAAACAAGGAAAAGACAGCTCAGTGTTGCAGGTCCACAAAGACAGCAGAACCTGTGAGCAAGTGCCTTAGCACACAACATTGGGTTCTCAGCAACCTCAGCAGCCTCAGCCAGGCAGAGTCTCAGTGCCTCCATAGAGCAAGGATTGTATCACTCATTCAGATTTAGGTACCTAAATTCTGCCTAAGTTTCTCTTTAGGCATTTAAGTGCTTTTTTGGATCTCGCTCTAAATTCTTAATTACCTAGCCTAGAATATTTTCCAAAAACTCCATTAATTTCTCCAGCAATTACCATAAGACCATGAGATGATTCCACTAATCAACAAAATAAAGTATTGGATTGCTTTCTGTTTTTAAATGAACAACAAAAGAAAACACATCTGCAAAATAAACCTTAAAACATTGGGTTGTGTGACTAAACCACTTAATGAAATGCATGTATAGCCACTTTTGAGACCCTACTGCCGCAGATCATAAAATCTATTGCATAATTATTATTAACAAAAGTATAAATACACATCATTAACCAGTTATAATGCACACACCTCGATTGTCCACACTAAGAAACAGAAAAACTGCACAGAACTCCAAATCTCTACAACATCCTCCACGCTACAGGGAGATTACTCAGCATCTGCATGAACATCCACCTCCTCTGCAAGAGAACTCAGCATTAAATAAAGACTGTGTGATCTGGAAACAGCAGGACTGCTAATCCAGGCAAGTCTGATGACTTTGTTGTGTTATCTTGGGAAAGACACTTCATTTCCCCCTTTTAGAACTCCAAGATGGAGATAATCAGCATCACTTCACAGGGCTGGTGTAATGGTCACAAAAGGAACTAAAAATATTAAGAACGGCATGCTAATTTTAAATAAACCTGCATGCTGGAACCAGGAGGAATCCATATCCATGTGGTGTAAGTAGGCCAATTCTCCCCTCCTCTTTACTAAGTAAAACAAAAGAACTCAAAAGGAAATTGCAATTCATCACCCTTATAGGAGATATCTTTTATTCCTCCTGGCAGACTTTTAGTATTCAAGCTGAAAGATGTGGGTTCTACTTTCATCTTCTTCTGATTTACATAATGATCCTATTTGTTTGTGTTGAGCCCAGCTTCCTTATGAGTATACCATACTTTCAACAACAACGGGACTCTCAGCTGGGCTTTGTGGATGCCAGTGCTGAGAGGCAACTGAATTTATATGGATCTGAAGTGAAGTTTGTCTGAACCACAACCTTTAGATTCATGACCAAGCTTAGGATGGAATCAGACCCATGTTCTGTCCCATCCTTCCTCTGCATGGTTTTTTAATGCACTTGCAGCTCCAAAGATAATGTCCCATAGCAGAGAGAGCGGTTTCACTTCTGTCAGCAGCAGGAAGAACTACTAGGAGAGAGATGCCCCCTAGAGTTCAAAAGGGACAGCTATACAGACAGTCACATCAACATCAGCCCCATCAGCCCATGTTTCTAACCTCTTTAAGAAAGTAGCAGAGACATTTGAGCGTATCAACCCTCTAACCATGAAACTAAATTTCAAATTTCAGGATTTTGTATCAGTATTCTAATTAAAAGCCTATATAAAATGTAAATTTGGAATAGAAAGACTGAACGTCACATACAAAGTAAAATCGTCCTCTTAGAGGAAAATATCCATTAACTCTTTATGCATTGTGGCTCAGGCAACAACTTTTCAAGATGAAGTTCTGCAAATGCAGAAACCATCTGGAAGAATACCACAAATTAGGAAGTGCCTGAAGAAGCTTTTGAAAACATACAACATTTGGGCACAAACCTCAGGAACTATGGCCATAACAACACTGTTTTGTCAACAGCTAAATCATTGCTTTTAGTAACTAGGACAGAAGATTTCCAAAGACCACATTACTCGCAGAACATTCCTATCAAGGATTCTACTAGCATTTTAAATAAAATTACCTTTGCAATTTAACCTAGCGATAAAGCCATGGCAAACTTCATTCTGATGATATTAATGGCTATGCTTAGATTTGTTAAAGGAAGAACCCAAAATATCTTTCAAGAGCAGGTGAACTATCAGCAAACGGAGTTTAACACTCTTCCAAGATTGTGGCATCGGAATACAAAAAAGCTCTTCTCTTTTGCTATAGAAAATTTCCAGTATAGATAGGTTCAAGCTACAGATGTCTTTTTTTAAGTTAAGGGCCAGCTCCCACAGCCTTCAATACCATCAAGAGCCGGACTTTCATAATGAAAAGAACAGGTTTACTTCTCTCATTATGAAATGTTTCAGTTCTCATAGAATGCTTATGCCCATGTGAAATATGGGTCCAAATACCCCAAAGCTTTCGTCTCCATTCCCCATCCAACTCTGGCACGTCTCCCACATACTGTGGTTTTCCTCAGGTCCTAAAAAGTATTATTTTTTAAGTGGGGGGGGGTAGGGGGCACAGAAAAACAGGACAGCCAGGCCAAATTGAAATCACAAATCCGTGCCCCATTCTCAGCAACTAGCTGATCTCCTATGAAACAGGATTTCAAACTTTCTTTGGATTTTTCATGAACAACTCCCAAGAGCTGTCTGTTTATGATGACAGCCAACTTCCCTTTTTTTAATGATTCTTCAGAAAGGGCATAAACTGATTCCTTGGAGAGATAGTGCTTTTTATCTAAGAGGACTTTGTAAACAAATTGATCCAGATGTTTTGCTTTGGAAGTCTTCAGACATAGTAAATTATTCCTTACTACATCAACACTTCATTTCCTCTTTTTGCAGCTAAAATATCAAAACAGACCACTTTTCAAAAGGCAAATAACTGAAGTGTTGCATTAGCATTCTGATGCTTTCTTAAATAAAATCTGTCTTCTATAAATGGATACATTTGGTGCCATAAACAGTTTCCAGAAAGGATCAAGATCAAATATATTAAGAATGTATTTGGATCCTTTCCTAAGCCACTGAAAATTTATCAAAGAAATCTTCAGAATTTCATTTTTTCCTTTCCTTTGTTACATGATTTGCTGCATTTATCTTTTAAAAACCCCTAGATATGTGGGATTGTAATGGATTCCAAGTCTGAGTCAAAAACTCAGACAAAAATTAATTTATCCCATTAGGATGAAAATAAAGAGGAGAAAGAAAAAAAAAAGGAACTAGGTCTGTGGCCTAGGTAAAAGGATATTTAACAATATCTGACAATACGGGCACTTACAGATTCAAAAATCAATGAAAAGAAAGAAATCTGCTCCCTGTGTTTCTTACTGGCATGCCCAATAATCCATTCTCCAGAAACACCCATAGAGGCTTTTAAACGAAAATCAGTAGTAAAAAGTACTAATTGACTTCAAATATAAGGGCTTTCAGAGATAAAAACAAGACAAATAAATACATTATCTGTAAAAAGAGCAGCTACTGAGCCCTATCAAATATATCCCAGGTAAATGTACTGTATCAAAATACATTTTAGCTGATTTCTCTGATTTTCTTTCGCTATTTTACTTCCATTTTACAATTACGTGGCCCATTTCTCCATAGCACTGAAGTAATCTTTCATAATTACAGGCTTTCTGAAGGTTACATGCTGACAAATAGAGCAACTAGCTTTCCATTCTGTGCTTCCTGAATTAGAATGTTTGCTTTAAAATGGAATCATTGGTAGCTTTCCAGTTACTATAAGGACGGTGGGATCACCCGAGTGCACAGCAACAGATTACGAAGCAGGTGGCTTGAGGCTAAATCTAAACAGTTCCCTCACTTAACATTGTAAAGTGGGGTACAGATAACTCCTAATCAGTTTTAAGGGCTGTCTGGTCACTTAGTTGTATACAAGGTTTAGACAGGTCAAGGTCTAGGATCAGAGCTTCTAATTACATTCCATTAAATACTCGTTAGTTGTAAAAGATGTTACCAGAAGACTCACCAGAATTCTAGTGTCTAATTATTAAACAGTAGTGCCCTTATAAGACCCTTAGGACTTGAAAAATTATAATACGATACTGAAAGAGAAAAAGAGACAGCCAAAAAGAGGTGAGTCTGAGGACACAGCAGAAAATTGAGGTCATTGTTCTATATCACATTCCCCCCGTAAAACAGGAATTTGAAACTCATCGTCTATTGAATCAGCTGGTATTTGGCAGCATCAATTCTAATGTTGAGTTAAACCTTTTAAGAGGCAGATCTGGAGAGCCTTTCACTGCAAAATGAACAAATAATGAAATAAACTTATTTCATAACCTGTATTTGTTACAAACACATCTCACTGAGCTGTTACTCATTCCCTAAAAGCTAATAAAAAGGAAAAATTAATATGACTGAAGCCAGGGTTTTCTTATTTCCTTTAAATAAAAGCCTTATATAAAAGCTCTTGTGGTTTGGTGATACTGTGCTGTTGCTGACTGGCAGGGCAGGATTTGGCAATGCACCCACCTGGAGATTATTTTTATGCTTTTTTTTTTTCTCCCAGTATGAATACTGGGAGAACACACTAAATCAGACAGCTAAAAGGTAAGCATCTGGTAAGCATGAATTCTGCAATGACAGGTCTTGAACCAGCAATAACCCAAGCGGTTAGTAAAGAGATAACAGGCTCAAGCTCTGACCAACAGAGGATGGCCGCCCACATGCACCCAGCCAACAGTGCTAGTACTCAGCTGGGTCGTAAGAAAAGGTAAGGCTTATGTTTCAGGACAGGGAATGCTACAACGCAGTGTCTTGCCCGGCTGGGAGGAGGATCTTAGGAGCCAGAAGCATGGTCTCTGGGGTAGAGACAAATTCCTGAGGTTCACTTTAAAGGCAGCACAGAAAGACTTGAATAACTCCAAAACATTCTGACTTTTCCCTTCTTTTCTTTCGTTCTCTTTGAGCACCGCAAAACAGAGCAGCTTTCAGATTTTCTAGACCTAAAGAAGGCGGCTTGGGAGAATGAAAGACTCCAGGTTTTATCATGAACTTTCTGGTGCTTCTCAGCTGACAGCCCCTGAATTACCTGGACTGCAGCCTTCCTTGCAATGTCTTCCCTGCGCAGTTCCCAGTCTGCCTGGAACCAATTAATGCCTTAGCACAAAAAATGAAAAAAGAAACTAATCATCCTTCTCTGAACCTCAAAAGATTCAAGTTTTGGACAGGCCTTTATGGAGACATGGGGTAAGATTATCTGAACAGTTACCCCTTCCTAGCTGACAGAAAATCTTGTTATATCCCTTCTTACCATCTGCCATCCACAATAAACTGCAGGACTGCATGCATTAGGCTTGCTTCCCCTGCCTCTGTCTTCTTTAGGACATTAGTAAAGGCTGAAAAAGGGCACCATCTTGTACTCACACTCTCCCCTTTCCTTTCCCAGCATGCAAACTGCACAGTTCAAGCTGGCAGAACTTGTCATTTTGTCATTTTGTTGGACCTCTTTGGTCTCACACCTCAACGTACCAAGGCCAACAGGAACCCATGACCCTTTTTATTTCACTCACAAATTGATTACCTTCCTTCTGCCAGCCCAGGTGAATCTCAGAATCTCACAAATCTTTTCATTTGCCTACAATCCTAGCTATTCAGAGAAACACATTTTTGTCCAATTCCCTTCCCCTGCCACAGTTCACCCACTCACTCTCTCACACCTGTCAAATGAGAGGTAGCACTCCATCCTTCCTGGAACTCATAACCAATTCTCCTGCCCTGCCAACCCTCCCACCAGACCCTTCCCACAGGCTCTGAGCATCATTATGCACATACTAAGAATAAAAGAGTCCTTAAACACAGAATCTTAGGATATCCCCTCTCCTGACAAGCCCCTTTCTCCTCCTACTTCTCCTCCTTTGTCTTTATGGCCCTTGATAAGCAGAAATTGAGGCTGCAGGGAAAGACTATAGGAGGAACTCGTATCAAGAGTGCACCAAACCATGCCTTAGCTGTATGGAATCAATCTAAACACGCTCCACAGGGCTGGCATCATTGATAAAGTCCCTTCAGGCCCATGGTAAGCACAGACCAAGCAGGCATGGCAGGATGGGGATCAGTCACACCGGGTGACAGAAAGGGGTAGTTCAGGCTCAAGCAGCTCAGTCACTCTTCAGGCCTCCATGCCCTGCAAATCCCAGAAAGACCAGCTGGCCCTGATCCCAACTATATCTTCTTCTCATTTTTTCTCCATCTAGCAGCTTTAAATTTCTGTCCCAAAACACTCCTGTATTTTTTTTTTTTTTACCCTTAAAAACACAAGGGCTGGCTTTTCAAAATGCCAGTTAAGCAAGAACAGAGGGGAAATGACACATCAGGAGTAAAATGGAGCTCTCAGTCCTCTGGCTCACTAATTAGGATTTATGTACTGGAAAAATCCAATTCCTGGCACCGGTGAGTTAATAAAGAAATGAAAAAATGTCTGGAAAATTGGAAAAACTGGCATAATTGTCTAAGAAAACTAGCACATCTGGTTATTCTCCCACACATTGTTATTAGCATGGCAATTATTTCAGGAGGAGGTATGCTGGGGAAGAAGTAATACAGGACCACTGAAGGAAAGGAGTAGCAGGATAACCTGCCATTCAGATGCTGACTCCTGAGAGAAAGCAGGCATGCCGCTGAACAGGCAAGTCTACTTTACTGTGTACTTCTTTAAACTGTAATTTATAGCGTTTAAAATGGAGATAATCATTTCCACTGGGGGTATGATAACTGCAAAACTACCCAATTCCTTCCATGCAGTCATTTACACTGGTACATAAATTGCTAATATTCCCATTTTTACATTTTTCTTTTCCTATTGGTAGGAAGGGAATCTGACGTACAAGGCAAGAGAAAACAGATCTCCAGACAGCAATTCATACAGAATGCATGTGACTATAAAGAGGATTCACTTTTATGCTCCTGAAACTCAAATGTTCACTATAAAGATTTCCCAGAGTGTACCAGAGAATGTGGTAAGCTACTGGTCCTTCTTGCAGAATTGTTTTTAAGAGAAAGGCAAGAAAAAAACCATCCCAGGAAGAATGCCAGTAACAGTTGCGCCTCGTTGATTCTGCTTTGAGTTTTTTGCTTTCATATTTTTGCATGGTGATATTTCACGATACGAATATTTTGACATTTTAATAGGGTTCTCTTGCTTCTTCTGCAGTGTAATCCTTCAGGAATTTCATACAGAATGAGTGTCTTGCTAAGTTATCGATTATTAAGGGCTTTTTCTTTTATGAAATGGTCATAAAAATTATTAGCTATACTTCATAATTAAAGTATGACTATTTATAGTGTAGCTGAATTGGACCAGATCCAGTAAGAAAGTTATCTACTTCAGTATCAGGTAGCATAACTCTTACCCTTCACTCACTTAGATCTCACAGGAAAATTCAAAAAGTGAGTGGAGTGCCAGGCTCTCCATACAACGCACAGGACACATCAGCAGAACGCAACTCACGGCAGCCAAAACACCATGCAAGCAACTATCTTATGACAGTGGCTTCAGTGGGCAACCATCTAGAATTAGCCAACAGCAAATGTTACAAAGAAGAGTATGCTTTAAATCCTGCTCATTCAGGGAGACAGTTTGATTCACAGAGTATCCGAAGGCCAGAAGCCACTACTAATATTATGTAGCTGTTCAAAAAAAATGAGTATGGTTCATACTTTTCTACTAAAAACAGAGTAGAAAAGGAAATGGATTCCTGTATTTATACAATCATCTAGTGGTTGCCCAGGCAGTAAAGGATCGCAGTTCTATTCTCCCCTTAGCCCAAGGGAGCTCAAAGTCACATTTCCAAAGAAGGTGTCCTATCTTCAAGCATGCTCTCTGCCTCAAGCACAGATAAGAAGCTTTGGGCCCAAAACAGACATCAAAAACAGAAACACAGCATCTTCAGTAGGCAACTTACTTGGAAGGAAGGAGATACCCCTTTTTCCCGTTCTCCCAGGACTTTTTCTGTACTGTATCCAGCAGCAATTTCATGTAAAATGCACAATACTCCCTGGCAGCAGAGACAAGAAACCCAGGCCTCCTCACATCATGTGAGTGTCTAGGGAGTCCTTTTTACCCACTTGTGCTCTCTTCCCTGACAGAATGAATATTCAACTGCAACCTGCACAGTGGCACCGCTTCGTGGGGTAAGATGAACCCCTGCCACACAAACCAAGACTAGTTTACAACCTAGAGGTAACCTACAACCTAGGTACAACTCAGTCAGTGGAAGATGTAGGATTTCATTCCGGTAGATAGAGGGGACTGAACCTGTCTCAGTCTTCCTAGACAAATATTCCAACCAGAAGGCTGGATGGAACCACTTGTAGGTAGTGGCTTTTAGAAACAAATCAGTGGCTGCCACTTCATTTTGGAAATGTTTGTTTCTCTCAGCATGTGAACATTTCTAATGGATTAAGGCCCTCATGAAATTCACGCAGCTTTACCATATCAATGCATCACCGAATTCTTTAATTTAAACTTCTTCACTGACATTACTCAAATACCAACTGCTTTATTCCAAAATGCGCTGCTTCAACACATTTGTTTCTATGCCTTGAAAATAGCAAGCATCCTTGCCCAAACCCAACTATACTCATCTCAACTAAACCAAACTATATTCATCTCAACCATGCCAAAATTTCAAAGTTAAGCATACCAAAGCAACACGTTTTCAAGGGGGGAAAGACATTTTACTAAAGGACTAGCTGTGCTTCAATTTGAAAGGCAAAAGAAGTTAGGACTCATTGAGTTGCTCAAAACATACCTATTTGCTGTTTACATTTACAATATGATATTTTTTCACGTGCAGACAGAATGGATCTGCTTTTTTTAATTTTAAACATTGCTATGCAGAAACAGAAACATAGGAATGCTCTGTTCCTAGATCCCAGACATGAGAGTTCCATGACAGTTAGATACTGAGCAGCTTTGCCTTGTCCAAATTGAGATACATGCACAACAGAGAACCTTCAGGCTCCTGGGGAATGCACTGACAAAAGCTGTGAGTGATGACCCCTGGATGATGGTGAGTTACAGTGGGGTGGCAGAAGCCCCCTGTTATTACTACTCTCTTTTACTTAACCATAGAATGCCTGAACTACCGATGAAACAGCTTCTCAGCCACCACCATTTACTGCCTGGCATGTTCAAGGAACTGGAAATTTCTGATAATTTGCTTTGCCAATGACCTTTGGCTCCTCAGCAGAAGCTACCCATGCACTTTAGACATCCCTGCCAGGACAGCCACTTCTATGAGAAAAGTAGAGCAGGGGGGACAGCTGGTGTCTAGCATGTCAACATCTCAGCTTAATTTATCTTTGCTCATAAATCAACATCAATGAAATGTAGGACCCTCCAGTTTCAGCTGGGGGCTCAGGGTGGGGGGGAGAGCTCAAGATGTCAGCTTTTGACTTAGGCACTTCTTACCTAAATCCTACTTTGGAATCCACAGTCCTTTTCTTATAGTATCTAGCTTATTTTAATTTTAATTAACAATGGGTTTGATTTTTTTTTATTTTAATAAAGATCATAAAACAATACAACAGCATTTACCTTACTGTTCGTAGTGCTTATAATTAACCCCTGGTCTCAAATGTGTTTTTTGAAGTCCAGGGGGACTAATCACATGACAGTTATGCTACAATTAGTTTGGAATTAGGCTCTTTCAGACACTTAAATACTACAGAACCCTGCCACGAGAGAGCATCCATACAGTTGAATCAACACATTTTAAGAGAGAGCTTTTTGTTGTTTAGCTTTGGGGTGAATGTTGCTCCATTCTGATAAGGAAGCGTTCCCAGAGTCTCATCAGCTTATACTAAAAAACAGCATCATCAATGGTCAAAAACACACTTTTGCCCTGCACTTCCCTTCCTACCATGCTTGCTCTCATCTCGACTGGTTATGGACCAAGATTTCCAAAATACATCAGTGATATCCACTTCCTCAGTAAGCAGATGCACAACTGAAGATATTTTTGTTTGCCACCCCTTTAGCAGCTTGTGAAAAGAGGATGTTTTTCAGGGACAAGATACTGGCTAGGTATCCAGGGCTTTTTATTTGTGTTACTAATAACAAAACAGATTATGTGACCGACACCATTTTAAAGTATCAAATTTGCTTTTCACCATTCATACCATTTGTTTACTCTGGGTACTTCACATGCCAATGAGGGGTAATTGGACAGTGTCACTTTCACATACAAAAAGAGCCAAATACCGTTTCTTTGACACACACAAGAAATAATTTGGGAGCCCTGTATTGTAGAGCACTCTGACAGAAAAGTTCAAGTGTTCTCATCCATACTTTACCTAAACAGCAACTGAGGTGCAAAGGGTAAAGCATGTCACAAAGGTCATATGAGAAGTTATGTGCAGAGCTGGAAGCACAAAAAACAGCTCCTTTCTAAATGTTAGACCTCCCTGCCTGTTTTTCCCTGGTACTTCCCTCCTTTAGTATTAGAAAGTCTGCTGTCAATGACTCTCTTATGATTGACCACGTGATATTACAAAAGTCAAGAGAGTGAAAACAACTGGAAAAAAGCAACTGCAAAGTGAGACTATTCTTTTTTGTTTTAAATTACTCTTTCTTTTCAGCAACTAACAAAGTATTTGATTAAGATTTTCTTCAGCATTTCCACTCCTGCTGTTTTGCTGAGAAAGAAATCAATATCTATCCTGTGCGATATCCAGGAAGTCACCAGGAAACCCATATCAGATCAAACTTGGCATTTCTTAAATTTCTAAAGTAAAAATCAAGCAGGAAAAATATCACTGAACAATCTTTATAGAACATAGAGCAGCAAAAAAGTCCGATGCCAAAGCTAAAAAAAATTATTTCAAATCTTCCTAAAAAAAGTGAGGTGGAAGGGGAGGAAATCATTAAGCTGGAATCCAGGGAAAGAGAGCTGTTGTGCTTTGGGCTTTTTTTTGATTTGGGCTTTTTTTAAGAGCTAAAAGAAATTTCAAGGCTTACACTTGCCTTGGAGCCTCACTGCCAATTTTTGAGGTTTTTACAACCACATATTCTTACTGGGTTTTTTTATTTCTCTTTTTTCTTTTTGGAGAGGGAGGGGTTGTTTGTTTGTTTTTCTAAAGTATTTCTCATTCCCTATTGTCATATATGATATCCACACACTGAACAAGGCAAACTAACACCAAAGGAATTGCAGAGAGGCTGGCTATTCAAACCAAATGACATTTTCCTTCCCTTATCACTAGAGCATATAGGTTCTATGCAGGAGGCCTGCAAAAGTGAGGTGGAGATGTCATCACTCTTCCCAAATCAATACTCAAGTCCTGCAATATTGTAACTCCTCCACCAATTTCTTCTCTAGCCCGTAGGTTGAGACAGTAGCTGTGCCCAGTTTGAAGGCATTAGAAGCCAGTGGTCAAGCTCAGATTCTGAGCACATTTTGCTCTGCCCAGTAGCAAAGAACTGCGTGTACATACTTCTCCATGTGTGCAGTTAGGCCTGGCACAAGCAAGACCTGTGTTTAGCCCTGTCTACCTCACGGAGCCCTCAAAGCGCAGGCAGGCCAAACACAAGTACCTTCTTAGGAGAACTCTAACACCTTTTGACAATATGGACTGCAGAATAAAGGAAAAGTCTATGACGCTGAGAATATTTGGTGGGCTGCCACATCAGAGTCAGAAGCATTGTAAGGCTGGCCTCTTGGACACGCCACATGATCTCTTCTTGGGCATCCATGCCAACGCACAATCCAGACTTAGGTCCTGCAGCCTTGTATGCACAGATTCCCCCATTACGTGTATATGCAAGCCTATGCAGCCATGCCTTCTGCAGTATTTAGTCTTGTTTTCCCCATATTACTACTGCTGCTTCACTGCCAAGAAGTAATTCTACCCAAAACACATAAAAATGCACAAAGCAAACAGGTTAAGGGTTAAAAACAGAGTACAGGTTCCTCCTTCCTTCAATCTCATTTGCAGGCAAGCAAGTATTTCAGGTAAACGTGCTCTACTACAAAGGGGAATGGATAGATCGCCAGTGCCCTATTAGAAGAATTCTGTTCAGCTTTGGCAGTTCTGAGTAAAACCAGACATTTCTGCATGTACAAGTCTCACAGAATCGTTTAGGTTGGAAGGGACCTCTGGAGACCATCTAGTCCAACCTCAGTCTCCTCTGGATCCACCTTGAGAAGCCTTATTACGAGGGCAGTCAAGGGGAAGCTAGGTTCTGACAGTGACACTACGAGCTCCTGCATCCCCTGTCCTGGCTAGTTTCAGTATTTATGGGTTTTATTCTTAATAATGTCTGTGAAGAAAGAGCAAAGGTTTGGGTTTTTCTGATTGCTGCAGGCCCTGCTAATTTTTCATAGTGTGGCTTATGTTATGGTGGGGGAAAAGAGCACATCCTTTGCTGATTTTTATGCTTAGGATTTTGTAACTTTGTTTGAAGTTTTAAATAAGTAACAGCTTCCTAACAGTAGCTTGAAATAAACAGTGAGTTTGCCCCTGGCCTGTGCGCAGTGTTTCCTGGGTTTTGTGGTAGGCTTTGGCAGAGGGAGAGAGGTGAGAGCAAGGTGTTTCCCTCTGCCATGTTTCTTCTGGCACACTGCTAGCAACACTAGCTAATCTCATGCCCTATAACCTCAAGGTTGCAGGGACTGCTCCCACCTATCATACCAGTGATTCCAAAGCAGGTAAGAAGGGAGGGAGACTTAGAAAATAAGGCTTCAGCAATATGTCTGCCCCAGTCACAAGATCTACCTGGACTCATTCCCCACATTCCCTTTGGCTAAGGCCCTCCAAGACAACTGTCCTTCCCAGATGCCAGTCAAGGGACAATGTGATTCCAAATTGTGTGGACTGTCTGCGATTCAGACTTGCGTGACACAGTCTGCACTATTCTCACAAGCAACATACCACAAGGGAAAATCTGAATTGTTGCTGGTTTCCAGTGACTAATTTTTGACAACACTATTAAAGCATTTTACTGTTTGAGTTTGGTTGTTTTTTTTTTTTTCCCTAAGCATTTGACCCTTTACTGTTTAAAAAAAAATTCTAATGCTTTCTACCACAGGAGGCATTCAGGCCAATTCAAATGATGTTCCCTACATCACTAATGGATAACATGGTATAGGAATTAGTTTCCCTCTGTATTGTGAGGATTGATCGTGCTTTTCATACCTTACTCAAGGTGGGGATCTCAGAAGAGTAATGTTTACAAAGAATTAGTTGTTTTAAGACTTGTTATTTACTTCTTAAGCCCATGAAGAAATTTATTGCTCTAATAAAAACTGAGTGAAAATAAATAAAAGGAGCTTTAAATTAAAGGAGTTTTAGAAGTGTGTTATAAACCAGAAGAAGATGCAAAGGCTTTTAGAGTCCTGAGGAAAGGGTGTTTTTCTTCTGTATTTTATGGTATCTTTAAAGTTTCTTGAATGTAAGCAATCTGTTACCCTCTAACCTTATATTCATTGCTCCACAATTTGGAAAAACAAATTCCCCTTTAAGCCATTGCTTTTTCCGACCACAAGAAAACACAGATAGACAGTAAATTTAAGATTCATCTTCCTGAAGCAGTAAAAATATTGTTAGGATCTCAAGTACGTCACTGCTTGAGAGCTTGCCTATTCATTTTATGATTGTATGTGGAAACGGTGACATCCTTATGAATTTATGATCCTAAAAAAAAGGATTTATTAAAAGTGAAAGAGGCTGATTTGCAACAGTTTACCCAAAACTTAAGTTCATTATCACAGAATTGAGACACTAGAAATAGACACATTGGAAGAGAAAATGAAGAACCATATTCTCCCCATCTTTCTCTCTCATCATCACCCATTGCCCTCTTCAGTAACATCTTGACATCTGTAGTCAAGTTCCTGTTTTGCTCCCTCTCTTCAGAAAATCAGTCTCTCAACCCACCACCTTTCCTGAGTGATGTCCTACATCTTGGGATCCATTGCTGGATTGAGAACTGGCTGGATGGCAGAGCTCAGAGGGTTGTGGTCGGTGGCACAAAGTCTAGTTGGAGGCCTGTAGCTAGCGGTGTCCCCCAGGGGTCTGTCCTGGGTCCAGTCTTGTTCAATGTATTCATCGATGACCTGTATGAAGGGACAGAGTGCACCCTCAGCAAGTTTGCTGATGATACTAAACTGGGAGGAGTGGCTAACAGACCAGAAGGCTGTGCTGCCATTCAGAGGGACCTGGACAGGCTGGAGAGCTGGGCGGAGAGGAACCTCATGAAGTTCAACAAAGGTCGACCCTTGATGGTCTACCACTAGTGACCTAATGTTTGCCAAGGTTTTATTTTAGCTATCACCAAAAACAGACAGTTTTTAAGTCTAGAGTGAGATTATCGGTTTGTTTAGCGGCTGCTTACAGGCTATTCCTCTCAAGCATTAGGAGCAGTAGAAGAGAAGACACAAAAGTAATTGCTCAAAATTAAAAAATGGGCAATGAAGGCAACTGGCTAGCCAACTTGGAGATGACATCTCAACAGTGAGACAGAGGAAGAAAATATGAAAGGCCCTGAAACCAAAGACAAATAGTTCACATTTGATAGAACAGAATAGTTGGGAGCCACGGAGAGATGCAAAGAAAGTGCCAGTATGCTCAAAACTACAGAGAAAGATAATGATTCTGTAGAAGCATTCACAATGAATCTTACTAGGGCACAGCTGTATTCATTAAACATAGAAAAAAGATCCTGCAATGTTAACACACAAATCATTGATCTAGATGAACGTGGATAGACAAGAATGGCTCATCCGAGAGAAATTACATACAAAAGGCATCAAGATTTGGAAGTGATGACTCTGAAAAAGGTTTGAGTTGAATATGACTTCCAGCTCAAAGGCTTTAACAGCAGGCAAGATGGTGATCCAGCAAGGAAGTTAAGGGGAAAGTTTTGAGTGAGAAGCTAACAGCCCAGGTTTAGTCATACTGAGCTTGTGCTGGTAGCCAATATCCATCAGGAATTGTCAGGCGCAGACTAACATCTTAGTTAGCAAATCGGCTAGAGAAAAATAGGTATATTAATTGTCAGAATAAAAATCAGAAGTCAAATTTACCAGTGCTTAAGGAACAAGCCCTTCTAATTTCAGTCTGTTATATATGTCTTTTATATACTTTTATCTTCCATAAGACTCTTTTCCTTTCATTGTAAAGTATACACATTCAAAAATTCTCAGTGTTATTGCTTTCACTTCATGATAATCTCAAGAGGAAATCAAAAAGGTGAAGGCTGCTGAAAAGAATAGCTGGTAAGGGAGATTTTGCAAACGAGCTTGTCCTTCACTGGCATAAATTGGCAGAGCTCCACTGATTCTAAGGGAAGTTTGCCAAGCCTCATCTGAGCACCAATTTCTTTCTATTTTTCCAAATAAATGAAGTATTTCTGACCCACAGGTTAATGTTGATTTTTGCAGTATTCATAAAAATGATTGATATCCTGGCTTCCTCCATGTCTAGATATGTATGAAGAATCACAGAAATGTATTACAGATGATAACCGGACAGTCAGAGAGCATTTGGAGAAACCTGACAGGCCCAGAAGCTTTCACCGGATTCTGTTCTTCATCTCTCTTCAAAATACCTCTCAAGATGTACAGTAAGGAACAGAAGCTACTTACTGTAATGGGGAATAATCCAGGAAAAATCTTGGCAGGGAGGTGGGGTGTTCCTCTTTAACATCTATAGCTTCAGAGATCAAAAAGTGCTCCATATAAATGGAAGAGAAGCAATTAACTTTGGTTTTGGTGATGGCATCTCTCCAGACGGCTGTAAAGACTAGTCTTCCTTGCAGTGTTGGCATTTTGAGGCTATTACCTTGTGAATGATTAACAGAAATTCTCTGTATTATAGGGCTTAGGGAACAAAAAATGAGAGATTCTCTTTTACCTATTGTATATTGAGCACAGAAATATGTTTCTCTTTAATTTACTTAAATAGAATTCTCCTACTCTAATAATCCAACTGAACAATGAAGGGTAAGTTTCATTCACCTCTCAGAATTAGTGGCCCAGTCCAGAGAATATCATGCAGTGGTTTGAAAGAAGCACAGCTGCACTATAAACATTAGTAGCCAACATGAAAAGTTGTCAAAAGCATCTACTAAATGATAAGTATTATGGCAGGGTGCTTTGCAAGACTTTATAAACAATGTGAGTTTGATACTCCGCAACTCTATGTGTTCTACAATTGTATACACACATGCAAAAAGAAGGTAAAATGTTCAGAGAAGATCATTTGCCCAGATGCCAATTACTATGCAGAATGTAAAGCAGCCGAAAATCAGGCCTTCTGTCTCCCAGTCACCCAGCGTGGATGACCAGTTCATGTTTACTACTAGACTACTCTCCCTAAAAGTTTAATACATTTGTAAGAGAATTATATGAAAAACACATTCCGTGATGGCATTATACTTTAAAAGGCTCAAAAACAAATAAATTAATTTAGTATGTTATGAAAGAATTAAACAATACCAACATATTTTAACTGCTCCCATGAGGGCTACTTTTTTCTTACGGGCCTGCTCTTTGCCTCTTGCCAAAATTCAAGACAGCCCCGGAGACTGGTATGATAAACCTGCTAGTCATTTATGTGAATGACAATTGCCATTTCTGCGCCTGCATCTGGTAGAGGCCCCCTTCCTAAAAAGGAAAATATGGAGTGACCATTCCTTATGACACTGAGTCCTCTGGGAGTTAAATGCAAACACATTTCCACCTTGTTTTAATATTATTTTAACAATCAGAAGCAGCACTTTAATCTTTTTAAAAATATATTAATTGATAAAATTAAAATTGTTTTATGATTGTGCTGGCACTTAAAATAATATCAGCAACTTAAAAGGAAGTGCTTAGATCATCCTACAAGATTTTAAAGAGTTTTGTTCCACAGAACCATGCAAGATAATAAAATATGACTGTATTTCTTTTAAATTGATGTAGTGATGTCACTTAGGAGAATCTGCATATTTAGGAATACATTCTTAAATTGTTAATCAGCAATTATAAGATACATCAGATAGCATGAAGTGTCTTCCTATGTTTATTCTTAGAAAGACCTGCCTGTTTCTATGGTCCAGAAAGGGAGTTCCCAATGAGCTGCTCTTGGTCCCTAATGAACCTCCTCATCCCAAAGTCCAGAGGGCTCCAGTGCTGCTAGAGAAGAGACTCATTTGCGTGGAATGCTCCGAGAAAGCAGATCTTAGGACAGTTTTGAAACAATTTTTACAAATGCTGAAGCCATCAGAGTCAACAACAAAACCATCATTGACTTTAACATGGCCACTGTTTTGTCTCATTAAAGTCTTGTCACTGCACAGCAACGTTGCTAGTCACCAGAGTTAACTTCTGCCGAGATGGCCAACTTGACTACCATGATCATAAGGGCCTACCCATTAGGCAGTTCACTCATAGCTGAATAGCCTTTGGACCTTTTGACTTTTCTAAACTATTTGAAACAGGGGTAATTGGATTCAAAACAGGCCAGAATGAGTTGGCTTCAGCTGGCTCACTACCGTGTGCTTAAAGGGCCTATGAGTCAATCAGGGAAATATGTTACAACATAACCTTTCTCACCCCCACCTCCTCCTTTCTACTCAGCATACATACATCAACCACGTCTCACCCGGGAGCTCTGTAAGTACATAGTAAAATGTGAATTATCTTATGGTAATGCTGGTTGCAAACACACTTGTACTTTGTTCTCCAATTCACTTAAGTTTGTTGTGTTATTGAGAAGATAGATAGCCTTGACATGATAGTTAAACTTTTACCTAGTGTAATTCTGGTAAACAAAGGGCCTGATATAGATAGATACATACACACATACACACACATACATATGTATGTATGCACACATATCTGTATATGTATGTATCCATACAGGTTTTTTTAATTGAAGACAGCACCAGAGCTACATCTGTAGTATACTTACTACAAACTAATCACATTTTCACAGAATCACAGGAAATGAACTGTTCGTTATTCATAGCATACTGAAACTATGAATACGACATTTTCCTACTTTGATTAGAGACAATAGTTGCCAAACACAAATCACAAACGGAGGAGGGAGGTCAGAAAGGGAAGCATACTAGTAAAGTGTATTAGTATGATTCGATACATATGTCCTGTAGCTTTTATGAACAGGACTGGTAAAGAGTTTTATTAGATTAAAGGGTTTTTTTTAAGGGCTTTTGGCTTTCTGTTGCACCGAATATACCAATAATGATCAGAATTAAGTACATGAATAGGAAGAACATCATCACACAGAGATCTGGATCGCTACACATTAAAATTGAAACATTGCTAAAAGATCATGTCAGTAATAGCAACAAATGTATTTATTATGCAGCAGGGAAATACATATATGATGCCGTTAGAAGCAAAACAAAACCAAATATATATATTTGTATGTATATAAAACACCAAAATAAGGATATTTACATTCAGAACAGAAATTAAGTACTTTAAGCTATGTACTCAGTGAACGATTTCTTTTCTGCAAGTGACTCCTACTTTCAGAAAAAAAATGTGAAAAAGCAGATTATTTTTGCACATTAGGTGCTGAGCTAACCTGAGCTTGCTGTTTAGACTTTTTACATTTTGTCTTTCCAGATTGCATAGATCTAAAGCCTCAGATACCAATTCTTTTCACTAATCCAACCCCTGAGGTTCCAATTTAAATCCCAAACTGAAATTCCTTTATTTCCCTGTTCATTATAATGCAGAAATATGAAACAAATAGCTGCCTTTCTCATTCCAGCAAAGCAATAGTAGGGATGCCAGGATCTAGCTCAGAGAACACACTTTCCTTTAACCTGTTCTCCTGCTCTAAATATAGTGCAGATAAAGCCTGCCCTACGTTTGGTAAGTACCTGTCATATTGGGGTATCACAGACTAACCCAAGTCATAAAATTATAACACATTGATTTGTCTATGGATTCTTAGCACACTGGGAAGCATCAAAAAAAAGCAAAAAGCCTATTCTAATCATAATTTGGGCCAGAAACCCAAAACAGCACTGATAAAGTCATGCAATAAACTCAGTAACCCATACCTATTTGCAAATACAAAAGAACATAGAAATGCAGAATATTTACACTGGATAGACACAGAGAAAGAAACTGACTGTAGTACATGCATTAGAGTGTTATCCTCTCTCCCAGACATTCCTTCAGTACAGGAACAGTAACAGAAGAATAGAGAAAGTGCCCTGACTAGAGCTGGAGAAAAGGCAGAAAATAGGATGTTTCAAAGATATGATATTTTCCACTGGACACTGCAGAAGTAATGTATGCAGTGTTTTTGGAGACATACTTGTCAGATACTGCAGATTATTTCTTGCCCAGAGGAAAGAAGAATCTTAATTAATACAACAGTATGCTAATCCATACAGTAGTAAGATCTGAGCACCAACAACCTTATAAACACAGAACCAAGGTTTGTTACAGAGCTAGCATAATCTCTGTATTTGAAAAAATATGCAAGAGATGAAGACTGCCCTTTAAAAAAAGGTTGGAAAAACTTTGTTAAACAGTGTGATATGCCAGTGCTCAAAGAATTTTGTAGAAAAGTGGTTTGAGTGTTTTTCACCTGTAAATCTGGATAGATACAAACATGCCCGCCTCATGGGTAGACTATATTGTCACAACAGATGGTATAAAGCACAGCAGAAAAGACTGAAATATATTTTAATAAATTGCAATAAGAGTAAGGATCCATCTCTGGAAATTAGGATATCTCTGGCATTTCTAATCCCTGAAAGATGTTAACATCAGAACACTTAATAGAGTTATACTGACTTATATCTTACTGGCTTTTATATAACTTGAAATACTCCAGTGATAAAAAGTTGATCACTTAATTAAACAGATAAAGTCAATGACGGAACTGAAACACTAATTTCCAGCAGCATTTATGTAACTTCCCAAAGAACTCTGCACCAGTTTAATGTGACAGTCTTTAAACAGCAAACTCTAAACTGCTAAAATCATAAATTAAAAAGATATGTGCAATATGGTGTAAAATCCAGTGTCCTGAGCAGGTGAATCCCCATGAAGATAAAGTTCATAAGAAGATTTAGTAACCAGATGTTGGTTACTAAGCACAGAATTACATGTTCAGACATTCATTGGAAGGCTGTTTTTTTCAACAGTTGCTACACTTTTCTTATTAATTCAACAATCCAACCATAGAAAAAGTAAACAATTTAAAGTATTCTTTTGATAAAGCCATCAGAGAGGAAAGAGGAACTAACTATTAAAGACTTCTGCCTCATCCACAGATATGGCTGCACAGTTGAATCTGGATTCTTTTTCTGGATTTCCTTAGAATAAGGAAAAATGATGAGTGCAAATGAAAAATATACAGGAGAGCTGAGCCTGGCTTCAAGCCCACTATCATCATAGTCAAACTCCATTTCCAAGATCCACCACACCACTTTCCTCCTAAGCACCCTCTGGGTCACTATGACCTTTGTTAAATGCTAGAATAAGTGATAAAAATGGAGACTGTGAGTACATTTGCTGCACAGTTTACATTGAAAGGAACCAGGAGATCTGAACCAGATTGCAGTTATATGTAATATATTGCTCAGCTACATTTCTCTTTGTTCCAGATGCATGATTTGTTACTAGTTATAACAGAATGCGAGCTGTATTTCGTAGAGACTAAACCCAGGACACTACAGAATGCAGAAGCACAATCTATCAATCTTCTTAAAGGAAATTGCACCTGCCTGCAAACTTGTCCTCATTTGACTGAGCTCTCTGGATAGCACCATAGTTTAATGCAATAGCCCTTCGCATTTGAAAGGTGTATGTAGTTCAACTCTGGCTTCACAGAAACAAGTTTAATAGTCTAAATTTAGCAAGTAGTGAAAGTTTATCCACGTGGAGAAAAAAAAATATATCGTCTTCACATAGTTGTGCACATCAGTGTGATTTACATATTCTGCTCAGCCGCTTCCCTGAGACTGACCTGCACTGCTTTTGTTCTTTCAGTCCTGGATTTCTCTCAGAGAGAGTGGGCAGCATACATAAGGCTTTGCACCAATGCCATCCTTCCCTCACCTTCAGAAACTCTGACCCCTAAACTGTTAAAAGGGGTCATGGAGGGGTATGGATATGGGAGTTCAGCTATGTAGCTATGTACTCTAGCCCTGAGTACTTGCCCTTACCACTGCAAAAGTAAACGGTCACTTAAAGATTGTCTGTTAAAACGTTCCAGTTTATCTGCAAGCAAAAATGTAAAGCATAGCTTTGTTTTTATTTGCTCTTTCCAAAGGCAAAGATAAAGAATGCAGTAAAAATAACAGGACTGCAAAAGGAAACAATACCATTCACAACATCACTGACAACAGGATAACAGGAAAGGCTGGGAATGAGTGGGAAAACTAGTTTTAAATGTGAGTGCTGTGGGCACTGTTACTGTATTCATTGTTATCTAGTCTCAGCTTCTGAACTACTTTTGATGTTTTAACGCAGTCCTCACTCAAACAAAATTTCTGATGGGTGAAGTGACAGTTTTGTCAGAGTAAAATTAAAGTAAAACAAGCATGGGCTGAATAGGCAGAGGACTATACTCTGGCAAGCTGGGTTACACTCAGAGCAATCTACTGAAATGAAAGGGGCTATTTATGCAGTGAGGAACTATTCACTTTAGTGTCTAGGGTTGGCGTATCACTCTGCATCCCCAAGTAAAAGCATACTGCCTCCAGAACGCAGCAGAAATTACCTGAGATTCCATCACGGCTAGCTCCTACCCCCTACAACCACCCTCCGGTTCTGTGCAGCGCTCCCAACAGGACAGGAGCTTCTATTCTGTGTCTCTGGGTTTTGCCGCTTCGCTGGGAGCAGTTCTGCACGCAAAACACCTGCAGGAACTAAGCAGGAGCTGCTGCCTCGCACAAAGTCAAGAGACAGGCTAACAGTGTGGTTCAGTGAGTAACCACTTGTAGAGTGTTCTTGTAGCAGCCTACCTGTCACTTTCTACAGGGGCAGAGGTTCAGGAGCAAATGTTCAGCAGCAAACTTGGAGCCAGAGTTTTAATTCCTGTTTTCATCAGGCTCTGTTGCTCTGCTGTTTAAAGAAACACACAGATAATCACGTGTTAGGGCAAGCATCATACAGGTACACTATTGCGGAGGTATTTATCTATCATAGCAAGGAACCCTGCTGACAGCCCCCAAAGAAGGCTGTCAGAGGTAACGACATGGGATTGCTTACATCCTACATGGGCCAGACCCTTGAATGGGGAAGAAGAAAAGAGACAGTGATTTTGACACTATGCGGAAGTCTGTCTACCAGGATCAGCTGACTGGTGGCATCTTGTATTGGTTTGAGGCAGGGTCACTCAACTCTCACCAAACAAAAATCACAGCAGGAACAGGCAGGCAGGAACCCCTACTTTGAAGAACAAGACACCATGTCCTATTATGATCCACAGGGCAGAAGTGGCTGCCTTATATAAGGGCGAGTTTGGCTCCTACCACTGTGCATGGCAGGGATTCTCAACTCCTGAGGAGTTCACAGCTTGGAGGAGCTGTGAGATGTTGCCTCTGGCCATGGGTGTGGCTTTCGTACTGCCATAATTTCCTGGCTCTACTGTTTTTGTTGTCCACATCAAGCATGTTGAAATGGCATCGTTACTTTTTTCTAAGCACAATTGCCACTGATGCTGAACAGTGATCCATTGTTCCTGTTGTGGCTTCCGCACTCAGTGGTTCATAAAAACAATGGTTAAGATGCAACTTCAGCACAGGGAGTCCCAAAATTGCTGACGGTCAGAAGTTGAGAACATACACAAGCAGGAAGAATCCACTCTGTACTTGCCCTGCTTCTCACACTTCTCCTTAAACATCTTCTCCCGGCTACTATGAGATAGAAGATACTGGAACCTTTGGTATGACAGTGTATTGCTCCCCTTATGCTCTTCCTCTGACATTATTACCCTGATCAACACTAATAGTCAACGCTCAGTCATTTATACTGACAATGCCAACGTCTTCTCTACTGCTGTTTAAAACCTGCTCTCAAAACGTAACACTTTGAATTTCAGTGTCAATGTACTGTCCAGATTGCACTGTGTCAACTGAAGTAACCATGCCATGGGAGCGAAGCAATCTTTGCTTAACAACGAAGAAAAACCAGAAATAAATATTGGGACCTATTGATATACTCTTTTTTTGGACATAACTACCTCAAAAACAAAAAAAGAAAGAAAATCTATATTTCTATCACCTGGCCCTCACAAAGATTTAAAATTTTGACAATGTAGAGAATGTCTGAAGAAGGGGAGAATTAAGGAAGATGATGGGGAATTAAATTTCTCCAGCATTTTCCAGTTTTTGATAAAAAGTTAAATTGATGTTTATTTAAACAATTTTTTTTCTATTTTGAAATCCTAATTTCACCAGCTGTTTTATTTTTCCACAAGGGAAAATAAAATAATTTTTTTTTAAAAACGTAAGAAAGTAGCATTGTTTTTTACCAAAAGAATGGCCAGACTAAGAAATTTTGAATCAAAGTATTTTAAGAAAACAAATCAAAACAATTGTGTATTTAAAGAACAAGTAAACAGGCATTTTTTCAGCTCCCCTTAAGAGTATGATGTACAGTGCACCCAATAAAGCAATTACTTATCAAAACTGCACAGCAACTCTGAATTTTACACATATGGCATAAGAGTACGTAGATTCCAAACAGAACTAAAACTTGCTAAAATGGCCTACTAATTTTGAGGGAAGAGATTTAAGATGAGAGAAATCAATGCCCACAAGGCACAAACATAAACGCCAGACAACAGGAGAGCTAGGCGAAAAAGCCTGTACAGTTTCCTAAGGGAACTGTTCTTTCTTTAAGCTATTAAATAAAAAATTGTTCAACAGATGCCTGAATTTCTCTTAAGTAAAGAGTTATTCCCAAGAAAAAACAAGTTTAACAGGATTCAAAACATTCCTGGATTTACATGTTTTGGGCATATGGAGATGTGAGTTTCCCAAAGAACAGATAACTTAGCCATAAGAAACAACTCATGGAATTACTTTATCATTTGTCATCACAATAAATAATGGTATATATTCAAACGCTTTCTCATACTAATTTCAAAAATATACCTACAAACTGAAAACAGCATAAAGAATTGATTGAATTTATTAATTTATTAATATTGTATTAATAAAGTAGAAAAGAATGTTCATTAAAAATATGTGAAGTTAATGACAAACTAAACCTTAAAACTTACATAAAGAAGGAATTCATAAATAGCCTACAATCAGTTAGTTTTTTTTTTTTAATAATAAATTTTGTAAAAAGATATTTGCAAACAGATATTACATTTAAGATTATATTTCTGAAGCTGTTTCTACTTCTTTAAACACTTGGAGAGGTTTGTTCCTGGCCAACAATTCAAAACACACGTCATACTGGAGTTTTGGATAAACAATGTCCAAAACAGCCATGAAGAGCAGTCAGGAAATGGCTAAGCAGAAAGAAAGGAGAATGATGAAATGTTGATTTGCCCCTTTGTGGCCAGCTTAAGGAAACCTGTACAGAGTGAATGTCACTTTTTTTTTTTTTTAAGCAATGCATGTACCCAAATTTGCTTTTGGCAAACGTTGCTTAACTGCTGCTGTTTTTCATGAAGTCAATGAAGACTGAGTTAGATAATGAGCTGGCATGCACTTTTGAAATGTTTACTGTGTTCCTTAAAGTAAGGAGAACATGCTGGTTCTTAAACTAATTTGTTTTTTTGTTGTTGGCTTTCCCCTTCTCTCCCCCACTACTCTGTTCTCCCCATCTTTGGAATAAACAGAAGATGAGTGAATCTTTTCATACTTTTTTTTTTTTTTTTTTTTTTTTTTTACAATTATACAACTGAAGAATCACTAGTTTCCAAATGGCAAACAACTGAGCCATGTCAAGAGCCATGTTAATCTCATGTGTGCGATCTGTTGTTAACAATGAAAGAAGGGGGTGGGGAGGACAAAATAAAATCTGTCTGTTCTGGTCTAAATGCAGGACATGAACAAGGAGAGTTTCCACAAACAATGTAGCCTTTTTCTTCCGATGGGGGGAGGAGGGGGAAGATGATGGTAGCAGCAGGAGAAGCTGCACCCATCTTGCCAGTCAATACAGTATTCAGAAAGTTTACATGGTGGGAAGAATTTCCCACCCATTGTTAACTAGGAACTTGATTTGAAAATGCAGTTTTTAATTAAAATTGGCACTTCCAGGCATCATGCTGGCATCCACCATCTTACTAAACACTGAGCTCATTTGTGGTTCTAGCAAACCCACTGTCAGAGGTGACAAACCAGTTCCCATCCTGCCACCCTTACTCAATTCTCAGTCTTCATCCTATCATGAGCAAATGGGAAATTTACTCCAGTAAATACAAAGCAAGGACTGTAGGATTTGGCCTCATTTGGCTAGAATCCATAGGTCTCAGTCTTTATCACTTTTAAGGCATTATTAACAGACTGGAATTCTTCAGAAATGTTTGGAGGAAAACAGGGTTAGTTATTTTCGAGGCTTCTACATGCTTCAGTACATTCAGATATCCAAAACCATCATTGCAGCTAGAGACCCCACCACTTAGCTTAGATTTCATTCTCTTCCAACCTACACTCCCAGAAAATAGTAGACTCATTCAGGCACAGAATTTTCAAAATATTACCAACAACAACAAATAGTGCTAGATAGATAAGATGCAGAATTTGCCTGTTCTATGCAAAAGGACAAAAGAGCCTTGCTTGTTTTGTTGATTTAATGAATATATTAGCATCTGCCACGCATTCTGATTTGAAGGATCTCAAATGAAAAGCCCAGTTACAGCTCTGCTGAAGAAAGTGGCAAAATATCTTCCCTGAGTGGGAGATCACATCTTATTATTTAGGATCTTTTTCTGAGGATAGTCCTTCAGAAAAAACAAAAATTGTCAATTTTTTCTAGCATTATATATTCTGAGATCTTGAAGAACAGGCTGCTAGGGTGATTTTTTGATTGTATTAAGACTGATGCCTTTAAAATGTCTAACATCGTTAGGCTCACAACAAAGGATTTCACTTCATCTTTTCATAGCAGCAAAATATTATGCAAATTGAATAAAGATCTTCCAGGACTATCCAGTTCACGTGAATACTAGCCAGCAAAGCACACTGTTGTTGGCTTTGAAAAATCTGTCAACAATTAAGCTCATCAAAAGGAAATTCATAAGCTGATTTAGCAGAAATGGCTCACAAAGCCTGTAAACTGTAAGGTACATTCAATGTATTCAGCTCAGTTAAAGTTCTATTCATGAATTAAAGTAATTACCAGAGAGTCATATACTTGTACTAAAAACTTGCTGAATGCACATAATCCAAATATAGAAAGAACCTCAAGATTTCTGAATTACTGCAATTTGGAGTCATTCGCAGAATGATCTTCCAACAGGAATAAATCAGTGTTCCTAGCCTTCTCACATTATTCTCGGGAATACCATCTTTCAAAATGTAGTATGAAAAAATGAAATATATCTAACACCTACGCTCAATGTCCATTTACTGACTTAGATCCTTCTTACTTCATTTAGAGCATTCCAAGATCTTTATTTTAGAGGATATGGTCTTAAGAAAGGGATAGTTCTACGGAGCATGAGAGTTCTCCAAGCCTTAATACGAGTCAACAAGTCAACAAGCAGGTTTAACAGAATATGCCTGTACTGCAGACTGTCTGCCCAACTCCCAAAATCCTGTTACAGGGTACACAAAGCCCCATGAAAAAAGTGATACTTTTGTCCCATGATTTGTCTGAACCACACTTAGCAATCTAGAGAAGTCTTCTCCAGGAAATTGCAGGCTGCATTATGGGAATTTTCCCCTCACTGTCTATTAATTTGATTAACAAAATCCATTTTATTCAGAATTTTGCATACATACACCACTTGAGCAGATTTGACTCACCACACATGCCATGTGTTGAAGACTTTATTCTGGCTTCTTCCAGTAATGAATTTGTGTTGATTTTGTAAGATCCTGTTCATGACCTTAAAGCTAGTTCATAGGGTCAGACCCTTCATTTTAATTGGTTTGGCTATTACTTTCTGCCACTGCTCTTTTATTAGTCAACCTCAAGTCTTACAGGAACCAGACTTCTCTGATACTTATTTACGAAATTCTTTGCCTTCTGATTTCAGGAATTTTGAAACTCTTTGCATATGTCTGATTACATCTGGATTAGGACTTTGCCTTTAGCCTAGCATTCAGCAAATGTTTCAGTTTTGGTCTGAGTCACCTTATAAAAACAGCACCAAATAAGTTCACATTGCATTAGAAGGTGAACTACCACTTTACTCTCTCTCCACCTTTCTAGATAACACTCAGTGATTACTGTTTGCTTTCCTCTACATTTGAGCAAACAAAGTGCAGACATTGGCAGAAAAATTCAGTGTTGAGATAAATTTAAGGCTGCAAGATGAATTAGCAGCTTTAAAACACTGCAGTGATTGTATTATTACTCCTAAAACAATTAGTCCTAATCTTAACTCTGGAGTATTCTGGGCTAAGTTTAAAAAAATATATATATATTAGGTAAAAATAATATAGGTGTGAAATAAGCAATTTCAACCCCACCCTGTAGAGATACTACATATTAGCCATACAGATATGACTAATCATAATATTGTTCATTGTCCCAAATCAGACTGAGTGATTTTTAAAGACATCTGTTTTCTTTCACGTTTACCACATACATAGGTGTAGTGTCACTACAACAGAGATTTGACTCATCCAAAAAGATCACAAGTCAACCATTAAATCAGTGAGGAATATGCAGCGCATTAGAAGCCATGGAGAGTATAAGATCCATATGGCCTCGGGGAAAATTACAGAAGTTGCCAGGCCAACAAGTTCCTTGCAATCTGGCATTGCCAGAGATGAGGTGATGCTCAGCAAGCAAGCCTTCTGATCAGTGGGCAGTCACAAAGCTCGTGGAAGCTAGTGGACATGAAACTATCTTCTACTTAGTCTAGCAAGGGAGTAGAAAAACACTCCTTTTGTTTAGCAATAAATGCAACAATAGAAGCTACAGGCTAAATCACAAATCAGCATGACAAGGCTATAGGAGGAGCTGGGTGATGCAGCGTGAGGAATCTTCCTCAGAGTCAAATGCAGAAGTGGGAGTTTGCCTTTAGTCATTAGAACAACTACATCTTATCAGAAGTAAAAAACATGCAAGAGAGCAAGAAGAAAGCCCAGAGTCCACAGAGGCTAGTAAAGACAACAGTATGGCCCTTAAAGAAAAGCAGAAAGCTTTTTGGGCAGAGTGTTGGCTGCTAAAGGGCTTGTAATTGAATGAAGAAACATTATGAGGGTGTTTGGAGAAACTGAGACTCATGGAATATTATCTTAATCAAACAGGATTCTATCAAGGACATATCTAACAGTCATCACAGCTTCATCCCTGTGGCAGCAACCTGCGGGACCCCATGTATCACATAGCTACTAGGCCTACAGGGGAATAATCAGGAGGGTAAGACCATAGAGATCTTTTCTGCAAATTTCATAGCATCAGCAGTGGAGAGATGCTTCCCTGTCACATGTTCCTTTAAATGTCCTCTACCATGTTGGGTAAGGCACTCTTTCCTAAGAGTAATCTTACATGACTGTACCTGCTGTGACTGAAGAAAACACAGAATGTAAAAGACATTCCAAACTGCTGCAGGAGAGGGCAGAGCACACTCACTGCCAGCCATGTACTGACCTAGGCCTCAATCATTTCAATGAAATAAGTCCAGAAAGTGAGTGGATGACACAGCTGTATAGACTTTCAGAAAGGCAAGATTTAGACATCTACCTATACTGAGAGTTTCCCATCAGCAGCCAAACAACTGATTAATGCAACCATGTTTGTGAAGTGGCTTGTGTCCACAACAGAACCAACCAGTGTCAAAGCTTGAGGAGCAAAGGCTGTTCTCATCTGCACTAGTAATAGATTACAGCCAAACCCTACTGCAGATGAGGACATTAAGGCTACCTGACAGTCACGACAGAGCCAGACTATTTGAGAGCCAGTGGTATAGCAGCTGCTGCTCCAGCCTTTACACTGTCAGCCATTCTCTTCTGGCATTAGAAAGGGCCTGAGCTCCAAGAAAGGGCTGCCAAAGACAGTGAATTCATGCCTGTTCACCCTTGTCACCTTTCTCATCCCCATCACACCTCTCCATACCATTCTCCCTTACTCAAAACTGTTCTCACAGCAGGGAGGACGAAGAGGGACTAAGCCTCTGATTGGGACTGCTCAGCTATGCTCGAACCTGAATTTGAAGAAGGGCAAACTCCACCTGTAAAGTACCTTCCTCTTCAGAGAGAGAACATGGTTATTACAGGTTCAGAGGCAAACTGCTGACATGTAGCAGGGTGGGGTATAGGTGTGGATCCCACTTTGGGGCACTGTATCATTCAAATCTCACTGTATGTCTAGCTGTTATTTAGCACAGTTTGTGCTCGATGCAACTGAAAGACTCTCAATGACTTCACTAGATTTAGACCAGACTTTTAATGGAAATTTCATAATGAAGAACGATTGACTAAAGGCTACAGGATTTACCACGTAATTTTACGAAGGAACATACAATTGCTGCCCGCAGCATACCCAAACGCACAATTGAGGTGTCTAAAAGTAGCAAAACGACTTCTAGCTCCACATCCCTATTTCACCTTTGAATTTAGGTACTTTACCCAAGTGAGAGAAAACAAGCTTGAATTTCTTTTCTTCAGCTTTTCCTACTGCCTTTTCTCCACACCTCTCTACTACATATCCGTGTTACAGCATCTCTCTCTCCCTAGTTACTGCATAACACTGAGGAGTTCAGCATTACAAACACCAGTTACAGAGCTGAATACCTAATTTGAATTTGTTACCTGTTGTGATGCTTTAGTGCCATAAGTTTCTTTGCAAATGATTTAGGCTCACATACTTGCATTGGTACAACAGTATGCAATTTTCACAAAACACCTACTTGATATTTAAGCTGTGTGCAATTGTTGGCAGCCTACTGATATACCAGAGAGACCAGATTTGCAGAAAATTGGCTCTTCCTGTTAATTTTCTAAGAAATATCTCATATTGAGTATGTTATAAAAAAATCTTTGAACATATAAAAACTTAGCACGTATAAAGGAAGGGCAAAGCAGACTGAAGTAACTAAACGACACAGAAAAAGCATGTAATTTGTGCTAAGGCACTCAGGAAATCATAAGCCTAGAAAGAGCATGCAGAAAACTGGCTGTGTTCTACCACCACTGGTGAACAATACCCCACTGCACAGCTTTTTAAATATTTTTTAACATTTAGCCCTTTTTAAACATGTAATTGTGCTGTGGATACTAATTTCCTCAGATCCAAGTATAATTAATCTTCCAAATATTTGGTCCATCTCTATTGTAAGCCTTCTTAAGAGAGCTACAAATATTGCTAATATTTTTGAGTTAATAGTGTGTTTAGAAGGTCATGTCAGGTTATTGCTGGGAGGATTAAAAGATTTTCTTTCCTCCAGAGCCCCTTTGTTATAAGAAACCAAGGAAATTTAAAACAGGATTTATTCCTTCGAACCAGGACAAACCAACAGAGTACCGTGGCAAGAGCATAAAGCAAGAGTGCACTGGGCCAGGAGCTTTACAAAGAAAGCTTTCTCCAAACTCAAAAGTTAAGCTGAAGTTTTAAAACTCTCAGTGGTTCTACATCAAGGGTAGCAAAGACAACTAGGTTTATAGTTATTCACATTTGGTCCCCTTTCAAAAGTCTCTTTCAAGTTCCCCTTCTTCCCCCACACCATAATCTTCCAAAAGATTATGGGTAGGGTATAATACTTGGCAAATTATTTGTTATCACTAACACAGGCAAACATTTCTGGCACGCATATGCTTGATTTCGTACTTGTTATCTAGCCAGACTTTATCTACTCCCTGCTGGCTGCCCCACTTGTCACCAGGTGGGAAGAAGAGATAGTGATGAACATCAGCAATGACTGCAAGGTTCCCCAGTGGAAAAATAGGGAAGATGGGCAGAGAGGGAGAAGAGGAAAAGGAAAACCCAGGAAAGATTAGTCCCAGATGTCAAAACAAATCTTCTGCCTAGATATAACGAATTTTATTAATGGGTGTTACTTAGATACAAAGGAAACTCTTAGGCCTTAGGATCTTGCCTGTGGGAAGCTTTAAGTCAGGTCTGCACCTTTACGTGAGTGTTGTCACGGTGTCAGGCAACTGTTAATGTAGAGGAACACAGTAAAGATGAGATCAGGGTGAACGGTATGTCAAGTCAAATGGACATGCCCTATGAAATAGTCAGATTAAAATTGGAATGCCTTAGCCTTATGAAGTGATGGTGTATGTCCCAAAATTTGTTGCTTATAATGCAGTTTATCTGGAACATGTGAAAACCCAGTAAATCCTGCCCCTATCAAGACATTAGATATCATGGTGTTCTCCATACTTAATTTTCAGACTGATCTCAAACACACACAGCGTAGGCCTTTCTTTCTACATGCACATGATCCTGCAGAACATTTACATTTAGAATTTTTTTTATGTCTCGCAGACATTCAAGTGACCTCAGCAAGGCATTCATTTCTAAATGTTCCATCAAACTGGATTTTTGAGCAACCGAAAGCAACAGGACTGATCACACGCTCACATTCTGATGGAATTGGGTCAATAAATGTTCTGACCATTTCTAAATGTATGTGTCATGCCATAATGGATATCCTGAAAAAAAAAACTGATGCAACAGCGTCCACAGAAATATTTATATACATTTTAAAAAGACTTCACCAACAGGTGGCTTTCATCTACTACACAATATTGCTAGCTTAGCTACTGCAACATTGTGAACAGATGTTTTTAAGCATCATCAATAGGATTACTGTAGAATTTACTCATCATAAATCAATACACTGCAATGTCAGTGGGCAGTTAATATATCCTGCTTCCATCAGTCCCTCCATATAATAGTTCACATGAGGATGAGTGAGCTCACTTCTATTCGAGATGACAGCTTGATGCAGCACTTCAAGGCTTAGCCTAACTTGCCCTTACTTGAGGTCAGGCAGCAACCAGTCCCAGAAAACATGTTTGTTAGATGTGACTGAAAACAGTTTAGCACTTGCATTAAAGTTGTAATTAAACATGAAAAGTTTGTCTTGATGTTTTTTAAATGAATGACACATTCCATGCCCTGAGGAGTTTTCAGCCCAGTTCTGTGACAGACTAAACATAATAACTGATCCAAGAAGAAATTAATGAAAAGAGCACTAAGAGGCTAAGTAGGCTATCGTTCTGATTGAACTATATTTTAGGGTGCTACCAGGATAATATACCTCAACAAAGAAGGCGGAGCTCAGTCTAATCCAATACGCCTCCGCTAAAACAGCTGGCACTAAATATCAGATGGGCTTATTAGCAACTTCCTCTTGAGAACTGTTATATAATCAAAAGGACTGTAAACAAGAAATAGAGAATGGAAATGGAAAATAACTGGGCAGAATCTCAAAGAAAAATATTATTTAAACACATCTACCTTTGTAACTCTAACCTGGACAGAACAAGGAACCTTGATTTTGGGTTGAAGTTCCCCTCAGCTATGTAAACTCTCCAATTTAAAATAGCTCTTGACAGCAGTTTTTTTTCTCCACAGTTTATATCAGCTAGACATTTCCCAGAAATTTAGAGCAATTGATATTGTTGACATCTCTACTCAGAAGTTCCTTTTCTCCCTCTAAATCATAAACCGTAGCCGAGAACCCTAAGCCAAGTGCTCTGGCGCACCCCACAAAAAACTGCTGATGACTAGGTGAGCACTTAGGGAAATCTAGCTTTTATTTGGATGCCTAAGAGGAGCAGACTCCTTTTCCATATGAACCCTTTATAGCAGGTCTGGAGGCAGTTGCAAAAATAATTCAGTGGGGCAGGAAGGAACACATTAGCATGTCTAATCAGAGATCAAAAGTGCACTTCATATTGTGTGGCACTTAAAAGGTAGAGGGGAATGGGGGGAGGTGGCACATCCTTATTTCAGTTACCATGTTCTACAGAATGGATCCAAGGATAGGCAGAGGACAGAGGATCAGCAGATGTAAACTCCAAGACAGATCCAGTACCCTTGCAATCCTTCCTCTCTTGCAGCAGAGCAGGGAACTGCCCTCCTCTACTGCCACTGAGACACACCGGGAAGAGAAACAGGTTGCTACACATATTCCCAGCACTCAGAGACGTTATGCCTTCCTTACAGGTACAAAGTCTGAAGGCCTGGATACATGAAAACAACTGTGCAGAGATAGAAGGGCCTAAACCCAATTTTGACCCACTAACTCTCCACGTCAGCTCCTGCCTAACTCAGTTTAGGTCTCTACAGGAGAAATCCATCTCATATCACTCTGAGGGTCTGCTATATAATGTCTGCAGCTGAGGTAGCCCCCTTCACTCCCTACAGGCAATGGAGAGAAATAGGCCCTTTCAGGGCACAGTTCATCTGACCTACTCAAAACACCTGTCGTAAGAGGAGGTGTACTGTGCCCTAAGAGTGCCCATTTCTCTATTAAGAGCTATATACGGAGTCTCAACAACTGGCTCAGATGGAGACCCCTATATAGCTAGCAGAATCCCACCCTCAGATGGCTTCACTTCCAAGTGTCATTTCTCTAAGTGCCCACTTTCAGGCAAACTAAGGACTGGCTTCCTCAGTCTTAACTGGGCTTCACAATTTATCATCTGTCAAATGAAGCTTCTCATTATGCAATGAGCTTGGGCATCTAATTCAGATGTGCAAGACTCTACTAGAGGAGCTACCTTCAGCATCACCTCATGCACCTAGACTAGATTCCTAAGGCACCTGGCTGCATGTTAGGTACTTGTACAATGAACAGGGAAACTTAGTCCTAATGGACAAGAAGAGATGGCTCAGCTTCAGACAGCTGATAAGGTTACTGTGCCTGAGTGTCCCCCTCACCCTCCCTGCTCTGGTATTTGAGCTGTTCATAAACCAGCTGCTGAGCCACTGGAGTTATTTAGTGCTTTAAGGCTGGGGTAAACAGCTAGAGGTGATAACCACACTAGCTGTCTCAAGCTGGCAGCAACCCATAAATCAGAGGCCTCAGGCACACTGAAATGGGATACACATACAGCAGCAGACTACGCAGGGAGCTGCATAAGCTAGCCAGTAGGAAACACAGAGACAAGTACAATACAAGATTTTTGCACACCACACACTTACAGACTGGGTTGGGGGCTCTATTCTGTAACCTAGGTGTCAGGACATCCATCTGTCTGGGCCTCAGTTTCATGTTCTTGCTCAGAGAGATTGTTACCAACATCTTCCAGCAGAATATCAGGCCACCAAACTGCCATGAGTTCAGAGTTGGGTTTCCACTGCCCCTTTCAGCATACATCTTTTTCTTTTCTTTTTCCTTTCCCTCTCCCTTTTTTTAAATTGTTCCACTTTCTAGGATGCCTTTTAGTCCTATTTGAAGGAGATCTAAGTCTCTGGCCTCTCTAGCAAATGTCCTAAAATACATTTTATAAAAATCATTCTTTTTCTTGCTCTCCAAATACTGAATAAGGGATATAAAGTTGGAGCATGAGCAGGAGGGAGCCAAGTACAGAAAACCCCCAACCCCACCTAGTGTTACAGCATTCTCCTGAGTAAAAAAATTTTCCATACATCAGAACAGAGGAATGATCTGAACTCAGATCTCCAATCTGAAAGATAAGAACCATCATGACTGGGTGATTCCATACCAGAAAACAGGCCCTTTTCTCATGACATTTTACACAGCATGAGATATTCTCTCCATACATTTTTTGGTACAACCAGAAGTGAGACAGGAAAGAAATGGGATGAGAACACTTGTCTCTTAAACTGTGGACTAGAGACCCAGACCTTGATGTGGTCAGGACTGAGGCAGACAGCTCACACTCAGAAACAGACTGACAGGTCCTGTGGGAACTTCACAGGCAGAAACTCTGACCCACAAAGAATTAGGCGTAGGGGAATAGAGGGTAGGTGAGAAGGCAAATGAATGACAGTGAGATCTAGAGAGATCTTTAAGCGCTAGAGAGACATTTAAACATACTTCTTCCCATTAATCTAGCCCATTAGCTGTGGTGGTAAAATTGCTTGTACAAAGAAACATACTACACTGCCAGGAAGCTGCTAGGAAGCTGCATATCTATGGGAACAGGTGGAGAATTTCAGACAACACCTTCTCTGCACTGAGCTCTTATTTTCTTGGGATGAAAGCAGCAGCTGCAATGGGCAGAAAAGCAAAAATATCATGATTGATCATACATTCTTTTCATACAGTTGGAGAGTGCTTGCCATGTCCATTATGTTCAGTAGTGACAGATAATGCAACTTCCCTCTAGAACCACATGCACTGTGTATACAGGTTGAGTCCGACAGCAACCTAGAGAGCCATTCTAAGTAAAACAAATGTTAAAGAGAAGTGTACTTAAAAACAGAGCTGTAATCATGTACAGTGTGCTTAAATAGCACACGTAATATAGCTCAGTGTAATAACTACTTGATACTCAGGTTTCCAACATGTTTGGAAGATATAGAATGGAATTACATTTCAGTCCTGGAACTAATTCTGGAGTACTGCCAGTCCATGTGATCCATAAAAATTCTTGTGTCAAAATGATGTGTCCTGTGGTCTTGATACCTTGATCAAGTTTCCTGAGGCTTTTGTTTCTCTGACATCCTCTGCATTAACAAACTTGCACAGAAAATATATTAATCTAACTGCACATCCCCTGGAGTTCTGCTCAGGAATCTATTTATTTGCAATTTTTTTTTTATCATCAGCACATGCAGTAGCTAATGCTATTCTTGTGTAACTAGTTACCTTCTGTATAAACTGAAGAGTCATTTGAAAAGTAATGACAACTTAAACATTACTGTAAAAATTCCCCTTTTGCCTGCAACTACCTTATCGAGTTACATTCATTAGTTACTTAGCATTGATGAACTGAATACAATCAAGTAACAGTAATATTTAGCACACCTGTAAACAATCCTAAATTACAGACTTCCCCATAATAATATAGGTCTTCAGAAATTAAATTAGTATTCCCTTGTTATATACTTAAGCTTCTGGATTTTCATCCAGATTTCCCAACTGAACTGAACTGAGGTCATCAACCTCTGCTGTTATTTAAGGATTTTTTTTTTCCAGTTTCCTTCAGTAATTTGCACAGAAGAACGAGAATGACAGTATGTCAGAGTGTATAGAATAAAGGTAAAATGCAAAAGTGTCCTGCAGTTTCATAAAGTCCTTCCTAATCTTCTGAAAAGCCACTGAAAGAGTAAGAAAAACTAATCCACATTATAACGAAGTAAACCTTCTTAAGATTACTAAGTAGCCTCTCTACTCCTGGTGGAATATTGGTCCTGCTTCCTTCAGCTGTAAGCTCTAGCCAGCAGATGGTAGGTGCTCTAGGGCAGCAAAGCGCACCTGACAAGGGAGGATCTTAGGAGAGGATGTGTATCTGCCTTCCCTGGCTGGTGCACCAGCCAGCAAAGGATTTGACCCAGGACAATAGGAATGCATGGTTAGAGACCTCCAGTTGTTAGAGACTGAATACATATGAGGGCTGAGATTTTTGAAGCCAAATTCCTATTAAAAACAATAGAAATTTGGGTGTACAAATCCCTTAGTCTCTGTCCAGCCAAAGCAATTCCTCTCCCCCCGGCCTCTAGTTGTTACCCATTGGTTAGCACTGTTGGTACAATTTTTTAGACGGATTTGTTGCACAGAGAGAGAGACTTATTAAAAACAGAAAAGAATGTGTTGTGCCTTTGCAGCCAGAATCATAGTTTAGAAATCTGTGGGCTGGATTTTCCTGAATGCTCAAAAGATACAAAACAGTTATAAACCCATCTGAACCACTTAAGCCCAAGTATATGGCTGCTTTTCATCTCCACTGATTCAAAGGAGGTATGCTTACTACTGCAACTGGCCTAGCAAGTTTCCAGAGCAGACCAAACAAAAATGTTTTCATTAATAATTTTTTTTCTTTTTTAAAACACTTCTCCATTATTTATTGGTTCAGAGAAACTATGATTCAGTTTGGGACACCTTAATCTTATATGGGACTACAGAATACTTTCATCTGATTTTATGAGTATTCTCTTTTGCTATAAATAGCCACAGAGCTAGCACTCTTGAGATCCCTGTTTAACTTTCCCATTTCACTCTATAACTAGATTGACTAAAATACAAGGAGAATAGTTGCCTTCTTTTGAGTGAACAAGGTGCAATTCTTGTCTCTGTCCAAGGTGAATTTTACCCCAAGAGTACCAGCAGCTTAGTGCATATTTATGACCAGATCCTGAACTGTTTGTACAAGCAGCTCTTCCACTAGTTTCTATTTAAGTAATATGACTTCAGTTAGACATTTGTAGATTTGCCAGGAATGAAAGAGCAGGGGGAAGCAGCTCTTTCAAAAACCTTCTCAGAGTGGCTGGAGAACAAGTCGGCTGATGAGTATGTTTATTGCTATTAAATAATTTGGAAAGCAAAGAGGGACCATTTCAGTGTTGGGAAACCTGTTATTGAATAGATCAGACTAAGTAAATTGCTGCATTTTCATTTTTTGTTCTATTTGGTTGATGACTATCAGGGCAAGATTAATTTTTTTCCTGTAACGAATCTTTCTGAGATGAACAGAGACATCCACTTGTCAACCCAACATCCTAGGGTGTTAGCTGCCAGCCTGCCAAAAGCCCACATCCATGATATTACTGACACACTGCCAAGCTTCAGCTAGCTCTCCAGCCATTGTCCAGTGCTGCTCACGGGCACTAACGAAAACGGTCAGGTATGACTCAGACCAGACCAGAAGTGACTACTAGCTCTAGGGAAGGGCTGAGGGAACCAAGGACACAGGTACTGTTCTCGCCAAGCTTCCTAACGAAGGTGAAAAATAAATCATGTCAGATTGCTCAGACTATTCTCTTTTGTTCCCTGTTTACGGCCTGAAGAGAAAGAGAGGGTAAAATATTGAGTTTAGGAAGGTATTGACACACGCTGCACCCCTCTCCTCCAGCATTTTAATCAGTAAACTAGCAGAAATATATTCCACAAATGATAATAATATGTAATGAATGGTTGAAACTGAATTGTTATTAGTAACTCACTGGAAAACATATACCAAGTTTGGTTTAGCAAATGACTGCTTAAAGCCCAGTTCTATTCTGGCCATTCATTAAGAAATAGAATGATGAATATTCAGGTACACTTCAGATTTGTAGGGCATCTAGCAATGAAAAGCAGCAAAACCTTCATAGAACAGAATTCAAAGAGCTCTTGATCAATTACATTGGCTCTGAAATCAGTAAGATGAAATGAAAAGATAAGTCTAGGCAGGAAAATCAAATGCAAAAGTACAAAGTGAAGAAGAGCAATCTAGCTATAGAACTGCAAAAAGATCTTAGATATAACTATGAACGAACTAAGTTAGCAGTATGATTCTCTTGCAAATAAAATGGTAGATGGCATTGGGGATGTGTTAAAAGGAGTGTCACGGGAAGTAATTATTCCACACTTCTTGTCAGTAATGATGTCTCAAATCAAAGGTACAGTCCCATTTTGGGCAATATGCTTCAAGATTTTTGCAGACAATCTGAATAGTCCAGAGAAGAGCAACAAAAAAAAAAGAGGTTAGAAAATGTGACCTAGGAAGAAAAGCTGAAAGATTTGGGTTTGTTTAGTCTAGAAAAGAGACTGAGGGAAGACATAAGTTTTCAAGTATGCAAGATGCTGTTGTAAACATGACAGTGATCAACTGTTCATCATGTCCAGCAAGGTTAGAAGAATAGTTCTGCTTACCATGTGGCAAAAGAAGATTTGTTAGCTATGAGAACAAAATAACTAACAAAAACAGCCATACACTGGAACAGCTCGTTCAGGCTGGTCATGGAAACCTCATCACTGGAGTCCATTATGGAAAGGTTAGGCAAATCGCTGTCAAAAATAGTCCTTGGCTCTGCCTCAGAACAGAGAGATGGAATGGTCTCCTGAGGTCCCTTCCATTCCTACATTTCTCTGATTTACTAGGGAATATGCAGTTTCTTGCACAAGCTACTCTTTTTAGGGGTTTAAAAAGTCACGTTGACTAATATATTGCATTCAAAAATCTCTATCCAGATGCCAAATATTTCAAGCTCTTTTTAAAGCTTTACTACTGTAAAATTATGCTCTAGCAGGAAAATCCAGAAAGTAGTATTCTGCAATATTATCGTAACAAGGTAGAAGCCAAGTCTTTTTAAAAAGTTTTTCAAAACCTCACGTGTGACCACAGGACATGGTTAAAGACGGCCAATGACATTTCTCTTTCAGAAGAAAACCCCCAAAACGGTTAGGGTTCTCACAGTCTGACAAAGGCCAATACCCAGCAGTGGCTGAAGGCTACATGGAAACTAATTCAACACAGCTACAGCAGGAACTCCCTAGGGGCCACCATATAAATTGACTCTAAAATCTAACAAGCTGATTTGTTTCAGAAGATGTATCTTTCAGTTTGATATTGCCTGGGAGGGTTCATAACTGAGGAACGTGGCGACTTAATTCAACACATCAGACACTTGATAATTAAAGAACCACTGAATACTTACAGCATCACATACGAAAAGTGCAGATTTATTATCTGAACCAAACTGTAGTTCAGGCCTTTGCACAAGGGCATAAAAAGTATTCTTGAATTGTGAGTCCCACCAAAAAAACTGTTGCAGCCCCTTTGACAAAGGAACTGCTTCATACCATCTGCGTGACATATTTATTCCAAAGGACCCAACTCCTGTCACAGACCTTACATGACACTGAGGAAAAACAATTAAGAAAAAGAAAGGAGAAGACGACTACTCGTAAAGGATTGACAAAAATGAGAAGATATGCTAAAGACAACAATACTACTGGCTATGGCAGGAAATACAGAAAAGGCCTTCTTAAGCAGTACTGTGGTGACTTCACCCCACTCAACTGCAAGGAAATTCATGAAAGCATCAGGCCTCATAGAGGCCTGAGTAGATACAACAGTGTATTGTCCCTGGTGCAAACAGCCACAGCAGTGACTAGGTTAAATTCTAGGTCAAAAATCAAGTAAAGCTAAAATCGTTTAACACTTGAGGGGCATTGTCAGCTCCTGTGAGCCTCCACAAAAGATTCACTGAAATAGACATGTTGGCCTGACAAGGCACAATCCAGAAAAGCACTTAAGCTTCTGAAGTCTCACCAACTTCAAAGATATACAAGCAACTGGTGAATGCTGCCCCGGTCAGAAAGATTCTCCTGAGTTATTTCCCCTTAGAAACATTTCACGAAAGTATCTGAAGACAATCTGGAAGAATGAGAGGTACCTGCGAGGATAACTCACAAAAACAATAGCCAAGGGACTGGAAGGAGCTCAGGTTTCTTGCTGAAACATTTAATGAAAGTTTCTGTAAAAAGTCTTTCTGTTTTAGGACATTTCTACATACAGATTCTATTTTTCAGAAATCCCATTTCTGCATTCCTTGCAAACCCAAAACACCCGCTGACACCATTAGGCAATGCATTGGCATTAGAAATAAGGGGCCGAGCCAACAGAGGTTGTGGGTAGCCAGGACTGTGCTGGAGACAGTTCGTCCCGGTTCGGTCAAACTAACTTTTGAAATCATAGCCTGTTCATAAACTGTCTTTAAAAACCTCCTAGGGTCCTAGCAGTCCCTGCTCCCCATTACTGCTGGCACCTCTTTGAGGAGTTGATCTACCCATGCTTAGCTCAGATGGCAATAGTTCTTCCTTCCTCAACCCTCTCAAGCTAGGACCCAGAAGTCCATTCTCTTAAGTTTAGGGAAGCAGCTATTCCAGCTCCCTGGCCCCACTCCCAGAACCAATTCATATGCAAAGGGCTACACATCTTGCTGGTGGAGAAGGGCTAGGAGGGACTGTCCTGAAAAAGATTTAAAATCTTACTAACGAATACAATACGGAACTTCAAAGTCCTGCTGGGGAACAGTATGTGTGTAATGGCAAGAAAGAAAAACAAATGTATCTTGAATCCTAACAGTACTAGAAGTAGTGGAGGGAAACACCCAGGAAACCAGGATTTCAATCAACAATTGATTTGAGCACCCATTCTTGTAGCCAATGGAAGGAATCTGCTCAAGAGAAACCTAGAAAAGGAAGCTACAGATGGAAGGAAAACAGAGATCACAAAGGCAGAGGGCAAGGGTTGAAGAAAAAAAAAAAAAAGCCAGAGTACATTATAACAAAAGTAGCAAACAAATTTGAACCCATGTTAATCAAAATGACAAAAAGCTTCTTTAGTAGTAAATAGGCTTCCTGTAAAGAGTTAATGAGCACTTCAACTTCTGTTATTTATACTTAGCTAAAAGAGCCTTTTTCTTCCCTTTGCAATCCACATATATGACCATCATATAATGGAAGGTGCAGATTCAGAATAATTCTGCTGTCAATCTGGCAAAGGAATTTTGACCATTAGCCTCAAGCAGAGGGAGCAAATCCAGCCCTGGAAGCTAGAGTCCCTTCTTAACACGATCAGTTGCACCCATGCAACTGACAAAATTTTGGGAAGGTCAACCACTTCTCTGGCCCTGAGCACATTATGATCTACCACATTTCTGGATTCCTTGTTTTCCTGGATTTTTCAGGTCTCAGCCAGATATTTATTACTGAAATTTGTGGATGTGTAATTCCTTGGATGAACCCTGAGGAAAAAGCAGTCTCAAACATAACACTGTCTCTTCAGAAAATCCTCTTCATATGGGTTTATGCTGAGGCATAAACCATGCAACCACGTTTGTATAACGCCTTCCGTGTAGAGAGTCACAACACTGCAAGTTTCATAATGCCACTGTAAAGCAAAAAAATGAAAAGTCTTTTTTTTTTTTTTTTTTTTTTTTTTTTTACATCTAATCCTGAACTGGCAGCTCTAATTGTAGAGCTGATGTCTCTGGGGAAGAGTTCTGCACCAGTCTTTCCACTATGGCATGCTGTTACATTCAATGAAGCAGACAAATAGAACCGTGATTATTATTTTCTTTATTTTTCAGGCAATAATATTATACAGAAGACAAAAGAGAAAAGTATAGGACAATATCAGTATGACTAATAGCCTTAAATTAATCCATAACAGGTCTAAGTCTTCTTTCTGCAGAACTGCCACTGAAATCCAAGGACCAATTCTTGATATTTGTAACTTTTCCAGACAGCATACTACTGGCAAAAACCCTCCTTCAGTCTTCCCATCAGTCTCATCAGACACTGGAGGAAGGTCAGAGACTGAACCCTCTGAACTATGGACATGACCCACTGGGTTGGAAAACCCACTGTGTCCTTTTCTTCCTATCTGATGGCTCTGTAATTCAACATCCTCTGCTACTCATTCTCTCTTCTACCTTCTTAAGAACATTAGTTTTCCTACTGCAGTAGAGCCAGTGTACAGATATTCCAAAGAAAGGAGCCAAAAACTCTAACCACTCTCCAAATTTCTCCATTGTACTGTTTGGCACATAAGGAAAACAACTTCTGACATTATGAGTGCTTTTCATTATGACAGGGCAAAAAGATTTGAAACTACATTTCCCATCAGGAATCACAACCTGATTTTGACAGTTCTGAAGGCAATATCATTAGCTAACCACCACATTACTCTGACTTATGCCATAACAATCACTACTATAAGTGGATCAAAAATAAATGAATAATCTTATAACCATTTAAATATAAAATCTTCACCAAAAAAACACCAGAATAAGCAGAAGTATTATAATACTTCAGCAGCCTTGTTTTCTGTGAATGCACTTCATGCTTGATTTTCCATTTCCAGAAAAGTTACTTTTGAACATATTTTTCTTCACTTTATTTATTTATTCACTTACAGCTGGGGGAATGTGAAATAGTTCTTCGAGCCACCTTATATTTAAAGTCTACAATGAATTGTGCAACCAGACCAGACTGTCTCAAACTTAGCTTCTAATTTTACATTTTTATTTGAAAAAAAAGTTTTTTCTTCAATGTTTTGATGAATTTCACAGAATTTCTAGGACAATGTAAGCAACATACCAAAACTTTTCAATTTAAAGTCCCATTTGGGGATCTTGAGAGGGCTGCAGTTAATATCCATTGCATTTACAACACTTTATCACTCAGTGGAATCTGTATTCAATGGCATCAGAAGGTGGGTTTATTTTATGAGCACTCTTACAAAGACTGAGGCAAAATACTAAAAAAGTATTTAATAGTTGGAGAAAAAAAGTATTTGAATGAAACAATAAGCATAGAATTTCACAATCTCCTTTGACGGCAAATCTAATTCACCTTTTGCATCTTTGATCAAATCCGAAGCAATTCCATTGATGGCAATGAAATTAGATTGCTCTAGAAACAGTTGGTGAAGTCCTACCCCTTTTGAAATTGATGGCAAAACTCCCACTGACTTCAGATCCCATATGTGTAACTCACAGGCACAGTGCTGCTCTTGGTTGGCCTACTAACCTTTGTGACTTAACATATGCTACGCTTCCCGTTTGCAGTCTCTGAGGTAAGCCCTGTGTGCTATTGAAGGTTCCTGGCCTAAGGTATCATTTCTTTATTTACTGTCTGGCTGCATAGATACCTGGCACAGATTTCAAAGTACAGTAGCTCAAAAATATGCATATGTGCACAAATCCCATAGTAGATTGCATCACACATTCTGAATCCTAAATTAAAATCAGGTACCTAATGCTCTCTGCATTATTCATGGCTTGCACGAAGCAGGTAATAAAATGCAACCGTATCAACAGTAAGGCTTAGTAGTATAACACCATTGACTAAAGTGGATTTATTCCTGACTGACATCAAGTAAATGAGTTCAGGATATTTTTCTTTGTGTGTGCTATAAAGAAACGTAAGAAATATTCTAAGAGATCAGTATGGTTCACCTAATCCAGTTTCCATGTGTGCCAGTATTCACAGCACATGCACGAAATTCCATACTGTGCAGTTACCAAATTGTATTTCCTCCAGTTTTGCAAGGCTTGGCACAGTCAGATACTTCAAACAAATTCAAAAGCACATTAAAAAGTACTAACTAAGTCTCAACAAAACAAGTGTCTCAGAGCAAGGACAAAATTGAATTTCTATAACCTTCCAGGGAGGTGACTTCTGTATTTGCTGGACTGGACTGTACCAAATTTGCTGAAGTCAGGCATTTAAGCTATATTTAGTTTACATAAGCCAGTGATACAGATTCACAGCTAAACTGCCCAAGCAAACAAATCCATGGACAGAGAAACACAGTGAGCCAGATTCCAGCCTGCCTTTTATACATCCTTCTCTGTTCAGGTTCAATGGAACGTTATAATTATTCCTGCCAGCACATACACAGTTTGTCCCTTGTTTGGATTTTACTGCTGATTTTGAACTCCAGGCTACCATTACTTTATGACCAGTGCCAATCACATAACAGTAAAATAGCTTGGCTACTGTGATAATAAATACTCTCTTGCTCTACCATGTGGTCCCTGCACTTCATCACAGGCCCCAGGCAAAAAGTATACATGACGAAACACACTGACTCCAACCTCCTGTCCAGCAGATAATCACTAATATTTTTCCTGCAATCACCATTGCTCCACGAGGTAGCCCTCTTACTGCCTTTTTCAGACCAGGGCCAAATCCCTTCCACAAGCGGCTGATGCAGCCACGGCACACTGGCAGTACTGCCAGATAAGAGTCACAGTGAATCCCAAGTTGTGATATACCCCCAGGACTGATGCCTTGAATTTCTTACAGGTCATGGATGCTAGCCTTTCGGACACAGTAAGAGGCAAGTTATTGTCTGTCCCAGGCTAAACAGCACAAACTGAGACAAACATCAAGGTCTTGGGAAGAATAAGCAATCTGCTCTAGAAAGGGCATGCTGCTTTAACATGGAAAACCTGACGAATAAGGCTGAAATCTGTCTTTTATCTACTCCTAGTGAAATCACACTCAACACCGTTATGCAGTCTAAACAGCATAATAACTCTTATCCAAGTCAATAACATTGACGTCCCTGATCTAAAAGTGTTACCTCATCACAAGTTATTACTATTGCCATTCAAGGACAGGTAAAAAACTGCTGCAGCTTTCAATAATCTCTACTAGACATCTTAAGTTTGACAAAAACACTGTGTTTGTACATGAATGTGCACACAAAGCATGGATCTCTACAGGTGGGAGAGTTAATCACAAAGTGCTCAGCTTCCCTTATTTTTTGACCAGCTTATCCTGGTGACGGTTTCTAAAGCTTGCAGTCCAACCCTGGCTCTAAAACATAGCCAGCTTGCCCTTGCTGTTTGGCAAGAAACAGCAAAGTTGTGTTAACAGTTTCTTTCAAGAATACACATTAGTAACCGCCAAATGACAGTTGTAATGACCCTGATGCATTTCTCCCCTTAGGTTTTTTTGGTTAAAAACCCAGCTGCTGCCTGAGCAGAAGAACTCATCCTTTGCTACCAACCCTCCCTTCACGCTGAGCTTTCTCCATTGCCATCAGCAGAATCCCTTTAAGAGTAAAAAAAGAAGCCACCTCCTACCTAACAAAGAGTTACTCCCACCTGGGATTAGATACACCAGAGCATGCGCTAAGGTTTTGAACGTGTGCCTGCTGAAATCAAAGAAGTCTTTCTATTGACTTCAACAGGCTTTTGATTAAGTCCTGAGAGTCTATTTTTATGCATTCACTCATTTTTTCCCTTGTTTATTTAAGAACTGCTTCTCTGGAATCCAGGCAGAAAGACTGTAATATTTTTGGTATTGTATCAGGGCAATGGTTTAATCGTAAGTTAAATTAAGAAGTGCCACTGTCTGCAGCCAAAGAAAGAGGTTAACTCTGACATACCACCTGTGCACTGCCTTTCTGGCTTAGCATTGACCCTGGTTGACAGGAACATGTGCCTGAAAATTTCACCCAAGAGGAACCTCATCACAAAATGAACAATCACAGTAGAATGATAAACACCCACACTGTGCAAGAAAGCTGCCAAACCCTCACAGTGGCCAGGACTCCAACTGCATCTGGAAAGAAATATGCATGTACCAAAAAAAAAAAAAAATGTGTGTATACACGAATATGTACATATGTGTTTACACACAATCTCTTGCTCTGCTTCATGCCTAGAGCTCCATGTTTCATGGTGTAATAAAACGTATGTGTAAATATAACTCTCTGCTCCCTTGTAATAGAGACAAATAACATTATCAGGTTCTCCACATGCAGTCGCAACAGAAATTATGACTTCTTGCAGGTAATCCTACTGATCCATTCACATATAATTTCCCCCAACAAGATAGCTGATGTGTCTAGCTTTGAATATCTTGCATTCCCTTTTAGTAATTTATGATTATATGTTCCCACAAGACCATCAAAGCTGTGAGAAGGCCATTAAAAAAAACCATATTCTGTAAGAAACTAGTCTAACTGTGCTTCATCTTAAGTAACGGAAGAAACAATGGATAAATGTTACACGACTGATTTTCTTGGATATGTGGTCATATGCAAGATTCCTGCTTGTGGAAGTTTAAGGTTGCCAATCACCTTCAAAGATGAACTAAAGAGCCCATATCAGCTACACGGCCTCAGATCTGTTCAAAGGCACAGGTAATTGCACAAGAACACAATGCATTCATGCAGAAGCACTTAAACCATGAAAGATGAGATGCATTCAGTGTTAACACACCCAGGGCAAGCCTTTCTGCAAGACTGCTTGAAACAAAGAGGAATAACCTGATCAAGGAGACTGAAAACAATTCTTGCTTGCTTCTTTCATCTGAAATATTTGCTAACTCCTGCCACCTCTAAACATCCACTGGCCAAGACTTGTGAAGTGAAAGTCACGGGGCAATAAAGGAACTGAAGGTACTCTGTTGCTCAGCATTAAGAAGTGTACTTGTATCAACGCAAGCTAGACTGCAAGAAATCTATTTTTCTGTGCCTGTATGTCAATCACAGGATGTATGTACCATGCATGTACGAAGGAGATAAGGAAAGGAGATGCTCCACTGGTAGAATGCATAGGTATGTATGGTTTAAGGACAGGTATGTTGGCAATCTGCCTGTAAAAACGCCTCTTGCAATTTTGAAGGGCAAAGCTGACACCTCTTAGGTAGCTTTCATACCACAAGTGCCAACTCTTCCTAAGAGGTGCGAAACCCTTGGTGGGGCTAGAAAAAGCTGCAAACCAGCTCAAGCAGCAGATCCTGCAGCATGCCGAGCCACTACAGTCCCTTTGCAATCCCTGGCCGGGTGCATTCTTCCTGCTCTTACCCACATGTGTGTGTTGCAGCATTTAGTCATGTAAATAAGGGAAGAAACAGTGGTGAGGATGCATGGTTTTGTTTTGTTTCAAAGACCGTTTGTGCCTGCAGACTTGCCAAAGCCAGATGCTGTAACTCTGCATAGCGTTACTCGGCAAGATGGGCCAGAATCTTCCAGACGTTGGGTGTGGTGGGTGCGAGGCCACCTCATTAGCTTTTTGAAGCTGCGTGGGTAGTTTCCATTGTGGTCTAGCAGCCATGCAGGACGCACCCAAAGAAGTTGGGTAAACTGCATAGAGGAATTAGCCCACACTAAATTCCATGGTTCCACAGCTGGATTGCTACCCGTAGCCCAGCTCACTAGCTGAAAACAAGGTAGGTACGTCTCCAGCAAGAGCAGATGGTAGAAATATTCAAACAGGAGGCACTTCTTTCTGCATGCGACCGCACAGAACACCGCCTTGATGCTGGTGAAGGATGTGGGAAACGGTTCCCTTGAAACAAAGGTGTGTTTAGCATGGAATCAGAAAAAAAAAAAAAAGCAGAAAAACATCAAGCTTCCATGGTTTTGGCCACAAAGCAAAAAAGTCTTGGAAACTGTGACCTTAAAAGGAGCTTGACTCCCCACCTACGGAACAGAAAACATGGAAATCCTAGTAACTTCCAGCATTTCCAGACCTTCCAATCACCTATCAGCAGATAAAAACTGAGACCTTAGAAGTGTTGTGATAGACTTCCAAGTAGTCCAAACAGCAGGGCTGCCCAAGAACCACTGATCTTGAGTATCCCCACAACTGGTCAATGAAGCTGATAGTCACTTATCAGTCAAATACCATTTTCACCAAGAAGCTGCAAGATCCAGAGAGCACATTTAATTCCAGAAATACAATGTCTGTTGTTTCCAAAATGAAATTATCTCAGAATTTCTGGTTGGCAGGAAAACTTCATTTTTTTCTCAGACCAATTTGGACCAAAATCCCACAAAAAAAAAAAAATTAAAGAAAACAAGATTTCCCATGAACCAGAAGTTCTGCTCCTCAGCCAATTTTAAATGGTACAGAGTGGTAGGAAGAAAAGGAGGGAGGAATACTGTAAACCAATATAAATCTTCTTGAGATCTTTATACTGCCAAACTTGTTTTCATGTAATCAGAGATACTGACACCAGAAAGAACAACCACAGTTTCTTATCTGAACCTCTACACAAGCTCAGTTCAAATTACCAAGGCTTAACAAGTCACCACATGTCAGCTAAGCCAGTGCAGTCTTTGTACATCCTCAGCCCTTAATTAATACAAGATAATACAGCTTAACATAATCATTTTTGTTATAGTTTCATTGCCTTTCATGTGCCACAGCCTAAAAGTATACAGTTACCACATTTCAGCTGATATACAGTACCTCATTAATCTACAGAAATTTAAATGTATCTCTAAGAAAATATGCAAAAATTGACTTTCACTACCATTACTTTGCTGTCCCATCACTGTGCTGTTAGGAGCACCACATGAGACCAAGGGTCACAGCTCTCTTACACAAGCAAAAACAACAGCTGTTAACTCTAGTAGTTACTAATTAACTGATCTAATTAACTAATAATTAGCTAACTGCTAATTCCATTTACGCTACTCTTCCAGAGTGAGCCTGTGCCTTCATACGAGAAACCCTTCCCAACAACAACAAATGGCACGAATCACTTTATCTGAGCGCATCTTTCCTTGTAATGTAAGGAAGAGCTATTATTCACAGTTTACAGATTCAGAAGTGAACCACGCTAACTAGTTTAGAGTCATACAGCCTATCTGAGGTGTAACGAAGTCTTAAATACAACACACCCCTACATCCCTTTTACACATCTCCAACTCCTCAACTGTGTGCGCTTTGAAAATGCTCTTTGTAACAGTTTCCCAAGTCACTTGTCTGGAGTATTGGCTTATGATCATCAAGAATAATGAGTCTGTTCGTATTGATATCAACTGGAGCCTTGCAATTAATTTCAACAAAAGGAGGAACAGGCCTGTTATCTACAGAGAAACTTAAAGATACCATATCTCTTCCCTTATGCTGCAAGCAGAGCACTTAGTGATATAAGTAGCCAATTAGAGGGAACATGTATGTGTGTATATATATATAGATATAAAATATATATATATGCATTTATAAATATCTACATATTTATACCATATATGTTGTCAAAACAATAATCGACTTAAGTTTTATTTCTGTATCCATGGAATAACCTCCAGACACTTGAAATATAGCACATCTAACTTCTGCCTCTTGCCTCCTTTCTTCAAGTCTGTTAACTTATCTCTTAGCCTATAACATTTCAAGTCTGCCATAGGTTTGAAACTGTTGCCATTTGAAAGGATTAGATAACCCACATTACAGAAATTGTTGTATTATTTTACTCTAAAATAGGGATTGGGAGGAAAAGGTACATGTTTCAACACTGATGTCAATATACAAGAGCACTAGCTGTCCCTCCTACACCACTGTCAAACTTAGGGATCAAATATCCCATAATTTGCCATGATCAAAGACACGTTCTCTTCCCAGCATTCGCTGCTAGGCCTGGCAAGTAATGAGACAGCAAACTTTCAATTCATAACATGACTGAAAGAAATGTTGTTTTTAAAGGTTTTTCATGTTTTAGCACTAAATATTAAGTCACTCAGAGATTGGAGTATGTATGGGATCAATTTTTCACCACATTTCATCAGTCTTTTTATACTGCAAAAACCAGTGGGGTTACTCTGGCACAAAATCAGTGCAATGGAATGGAGACTCATGCCTGTGGTTGCTAACGTGACCTAGTTGTATATACAAAAGGATATGGGAAAAAAATATTTTAAAAGGGTGTCAAAAGCCCAAACGTTCTAAAATGACTTTCAAGTGTGACACTAAGCAATATCCACATTGTTTTTTGATAAACATTTTACTAGCATTTGCTGGACTTGGTCTATGAATCTCACTTTGCACTCATCATTGGGATTAAAGAATTTATGTCCAAATCAGTAATAGAAAGTTACCGCAACTTGTCACTAAACTGTGCTTGTGCCTACAATAGGCCAAACCATTTGTGTGGCACAAAGAGGTCATGTGCCATCCAAAGTTACAGACAGAAGCAGATTCCAGCAAAAAGTCTGACATCATTCTAGCCATTAGGCTACGGTGTCTCCGTTTCAATTCTCTCTCAGACACTTTCTTACCAAATCCAACACTATCTACAAGTTTTGCTCTTGGTTTATGTTCTCACAATAATTATACACAGTAAATGTCAGAGAAGATTCATGGAGACCACGAGGAGACAGGCCAAGTAGTACGTACAGAAGTTGTTTCTGTGCTAGACAAAAACTATGAGACGCAACTCATGAAGTGTTGTAGTCTGGAGAAAAATGGCTTGGCAAGTAAAAATGAAGGCCATAAAGCCACAGCCTTCAGTGAGAGAATTCATTTAAACCAACCAAGCATGAGAAGGTCCATATTGCTGCTTGCTCCTTTGGGCTTGTTTTTCTCAGTTTAGAATCAGATCTGCCTTTGGATTCCTTCTGCCAAACTCTTGACAAGTTTCATTTTGAAAACTGACAACCACCAGGAAGCTTTTAACTGTTTGCATATTAATCTACTTCAAACTAATTTTTATCCAGCTAGAGGCAGGGTTTAATCAATTACAGGTTTGCTCTCTAAAGCAGGCCTCAGCTCAACTTAACCACAGTTTACACTGTGGCCTAGATTACTAAATTCCAATGGCATTTAATTTTTCAAGGTCTTTCTTTAGAGTGGTAACTCTGAGCTTTACATGATATACAGGCAAGGGTTTAGGAAATGCCAACTGGTTACTCCTGAAAGGATTCACTGATGGACTCTACTACCACTAATGGAAAATTGCAGAATGCACTTAGCCCAGAACGATGTCAGATATTAGGATTTCTCACTGTCCATCATACACACACACACACACACACACACACACAATACACACATACATGCACACAAGCCTTTCATGCTTACTGGGAAGCTCCTGGAAGAGCCCAGTTTTGCATTCCCTGCAAACCCCCAAATTCCCTTGGATGTCACTGACAATTTTGAGTTGCACAAGCATAACTCCCTCTCCAACAAGCATCTTCTGCCAGAGCCACAAAAGACATGACTTTCCTACAACTGTTAGCCAGAAGATTTAGCCTTTTTGAGCTCAAGTTGTTAAGCTATCCTCTAACTCTAGTAGTTCCAGGTTCAATTCCTGGTAATGATTAGGACGACAGTTATTACATGAAGAATGCAGAATCTATCTCCAAGTACTTTCAAAATTCTTAATATAGTGGAACACCTTTAGTTTGATTTTAGTAGGCATAAATATATAGAGCCACATCATATTTCAAGATACGGTCAGAAAAAAAGCATTGAAAACTGATTGGTAATAGGAGATGCAGATTAATAATAAACGGTTATATAACACAAAATGGCACATCATATTAGGAATCATTAACTGCAATAAAAAACAGATGTCACTGTGTCTGTAACAACTGTACAAAAATCTACTTGTCTGTTACCTCTGGATTTTTTTATACATATTTAATATACATGTTGAAAATTGTAATTTCCATGGCAAAGACTAGTCAAAGAAATTTTGTGTCTGAGCTTGTTAAGTTTGATAATTTTCTAAAGTTGCCCTAAGACAGCGCACATGAGAGCTGCAAGCAGCTGACTCTAAGGAGCACATAACATGATGTGTGTATTTACAGCTTATGTTTAGGAGGAAAAACACATTGAGAGAATGACATCTCTTCAAGGATTTAAACAAAAACAAAAAAAATTCAGAGTAGAAATTAAGGCTACCTTACAAGCAAGAAGATGGACAGCAGTAATTGCATAACAACCACCCAGCAAGGCTTTCTCTTTGCCACCCTCTCTGAAAGGCATGCTGGGAAAAGTACATCAGGTCACTCCTAAATATGATTTGGTTAGTAGGAAACAGATGCTGGTAGAAAATAAAACATAGTGGCTATTGCCCTGTACCACCACAGGTTTAACTATTACCTTTTCTCTTTAAATTTATAGTTTTTCTTATATTATATTCTGATTATTACTATAAAAATCCTGACTATACTTCAAGTATAATATTAAACCAAATCTATCTGATTCATTGCATTGACTTGCGGAAGGTCACTGCATGAGCACACATTCTTTCCTACACTGAGCCTGACATTAAAACTGGTTAAAATCCCAACTCTGGAAAAAAAAACTCTAAAGGAGCTTAATTTGAATTCCCCCCATAGTCAGTGGGACATGCTTATCCATATGTATATGTCTACCACATCAGGACCCAGAGGAGTTACATCAGGTTCCTCTCTCCCCACACACACTGAGGTCTTTTTAAATCCCACTGACCATTTAGGGAACTCCAACTCTCAGCCTAAAATAAAATGTTTAAAATAATTTAAAGTATACAATCTAAACAACCTTCACCCTGTGAACACCTTTACTAACAAAGGGCACAAAATGTCTTTGAAACATTGTATATAAGTAGAGAATTTCCTTCCCCTTGGAAAGTGATGAAGGCCACTGCACAAGCTGATTTGGACTCACGTTATCAGTTGCTTTCTCCTGCCTCCATAAAAGTGCATTCAACATTGTACATAAGGGGGTAATATTATATTGTAGGTCCAAGCACCCCCCTCCATTCCTGCAAACAGGACAAACTTCTGCAGACAGATAAATTAACAGACCTCAGCATGTGGACTGGTTACAATCTCTGTTGTCAGGAACAGTAAAAGTCTACACATTTACTTTTTAAATTAAGCTTGAAATGATAATCTAAAGCAATAGAATGACTTGACTTCTGTCTGCACAGAGAAGAAAGTGCAAGCTGTTGCAGAAAAAATAACATTTATCGGTGATATACAAATTTTAAGAGAGACAAGTGTGAACAAACAAAAGCTGTTTCACAAAATACCGTAATAGGAATATGGAAAGGAAACGCCAACATGCATTACATTAGTAAGACGCAGTTACTGGCAGGTAGTTAACTCTTTCAAAATCGGTAATGCTGAAAACCATGAGACTGAATTTCCTCATTTCCCTGCACAGTACCTTCTGTTTGGTCTATCATGGGAAAATCCCCTTTGTTTCAGTCCACTTCAAAGTTTATTTTGGTGTAAAATTCCCCTCAGTTACAGCTATGTGACCACATGACCTAAGCTGTAGTGTGGTAACGCACATTCTAGAGCGTCTTTTGCAATGTATGCTATGTGCGTGCCAAAAGCACTTTCACCGGTAGACTGTTTACTGGGAAATGAGGTAAGCTCGCCAGCCCTGTGTACCAATTAAAGGTAAAACACCAATAAAAACCAACTGGAAGAGCAGCAGGGGTCTATAACAAGAGAGAGAAAGCAAACCTGATTGACAGAAGAGCAGGTAAAAGAGTAAAATGCTCTCTCTAAATTACACCTATTTAATCTAATTAGTGTATACATACATCTTGTATTTACATGTCACCTTGATAATCATAGGATCCATCAAGAAACAGTTGCCACATATGAGCAGAGGCCCAAACAATACAACAGTTTTTTTATGGGGCTCTGCTAGAACACTAGTAAGGAAATGTCTTACCCGAGACCCTACCAGAACCACCAGGTAGTTTGTAACATGGTTCCTGGTAGAGCTTAGATACTTACAAAGTTAGATGACCACTGGGCAGGGTTTTTTGGAGCTTAGCAGGGCCCAAACAGGGCAGTCGTATGCCTACATCCCCTCCGCAGACCAATCTGCTAAAATTTTACCCAGGTTCATTCAGGCAATCTGCGTGCTCCACTGCCTACGCCAGCGACTGAGCCCTTTCAAACCACCTTCTGCTACAGCTCTCTTTACTATAAGCCCATAATTTGCGGACCAAGATTTGTGCAGAGCCATTTCTAGTCAATAGCAGAATTCAATGTTCTGGGCACCAAGCAATAAGGAGACGGGGATTTGAGAGGCAGAAGGTCTAACAGGAGCAAATCTGTTACCGGTTAGAGAGTCACTGCGTCAAGTGCATTTTGAAATACTGTATTCAGCATTGTATTGTTCCTTAGCTACTCCACACTGTGCTTCTGTATACCGCACTGTATAATATCTCAATGCCGTAGGTAGGCTGGCTATTTTTAAAGTACTTGATAGGAGTTCAGGCTGATGATCATTCCTCTCTGATTTTCCTCGTTTCTGCAAGAGAGACTTGAGCTCTGACTCAGAAACAAATACTTCTCACTCAAAGAAAAAGTCAGGGTTTATATAAAATTTACACTGAATACGAAATTAAGTCTAAGTACAAGACAAACACATTTTGATAAGTGGTTAATATGTTAATAAATATACTATTCATCATCCCACTGGAGTTCCACATAATTCTCTGGAATGGCTTTTCAGCCATTCTGTGATTCGGTGAGGTTGGAAGGGACCTCTGGAGATCATCTAGTCCAACTCCCCTGCTCAAGCAGGGTCCTCTAGAGCACGTTGCCCAGGATCACATCCAGACGGGGTTTGATTATCTCCAGCAAAGGAGACTCCACCAGCTCTCCGGGCAACCTGTTCCAGTGCTCAGTCACCCTCACAGTAAAAACTGGCTTTTACAGTATTTTACAGTATTTGTAACTGTTGATACCATGTGGTCCTCACATGTGTAACAAACTCTGCAAGAGGTGTTTTTATTTAGGAAAAGCATATTAATGAAATCTTAAGATAAAGTGAGTGACCAGATACATTTTAGAATCCAAGTGCAAATTAAAATATTTACCAAACCATTCTTGAAATAGTTGCTAACATATTAAGCCAGCAGTAATGATCCATGTATATCAAATAAACAATCAAGTACAGGGTTGCAATGGAAAACTATCTTTCATTGCTGTGAAAAGCGGAGCCTAGTGAGCTGCACAGCACTAGTATGTGCTGCTAAATGCTTTTTCAGGTCAAAGATTTTGCAGCTCAGCCTTAAAAACTGTTTGGATAACAAGGTGTCCTATTAATTCTTGCTGGCAATGGTAAGAGAAGGGTGTTGTTTGCAGTGTCTGTGTCCTTTGTCATACTAAATCCCAGCAAATTTCTCCTGATAGAGGCAGGTGCTGGCCTCAGCACTGCTTTCTCCTAGGGCTCTGCCCAAGTAGCTACGGAAGACCTCACCACCTTCCCCAAGTCAAACTCTCTCAGTATTCATACTCCACTGGCTGAGCTACTGCAAGAGAAGGGTTATGAACTCTTGCACTCCCACAACTCAATTTCAAACAGACTTTTAGTGCCAGGAGTCTTGCACAAAAGCTTGTTTACAGATTAGGAAAATAAACAGGGACAAAAAATGCAGTTGCTCCCGCGTCAAAATTTAACTGAACTCTACATATATCCCCAAAGTCCTATAATTCATATCCAAATATAGACCTAGGCACAGAGGAATAAGGCAATTTTAATACAAAGAGAATTTCCAGAAGAGTATTGTTGGAGCCTTATTGACTAGACAGAAACGCAAGCTACATGGCCAACTTATCCTGGAAAGCATCAGATCCTTTTTCACAACTGACTGTGATCTGATTAACGAAATACAAGACTGGACGCGGACAGCACACCTATACTGCATGTGCTGTGTGGGTCTGAACTCTGGGCTTGACCCAACAGACCTGCCATTCCTGTGTACAGATTAGCATGCTTATCTTTCTCTTTTTCACTCCCCCTCTTCTTCTGAGACCAAACACCAGTTGTGTTAACAGTTTTCCCCAGTTTAATCTAACTGGCTTGACTTTGAACTGGAACAGAGCAGAGAATTGCTCACATGGCAGGTCCCAACCTTACCTAGGGGGCAATTTACAGCACCATCTGTCTCAATCTCCTTACGCTGAACAAAGATCCATGGACAAACCCGTCCTTGTACTACGGCTCTCCCCTGGCCCCAGGAACTCTGGAAGGCTGCAGAATCCTCAGTAAGAAAACCCACAGCCCAGGGTCTGACATTAACTGTGTGGACAGCCAGTAAGTAGCACTGCAAACATAGTCGAAAACTTGAGCTAAGTACAGGTAAGGACGCTCTCTCCATTCTGTTTCTGGATCAGACCAGTTGCTAGTGACTTGGGACAATTTTTTTTTTTTTTTTAATTTGCATCTCTTTCCGCAACCTTTTTTGTCTGACCTGCTTATACTCCCAACAGTTATATCCGGACCTCATTGTGAGTGCTACATCAGCAATTCAGTGCACTGAAGAGGTTCTCTTTAGGTGCAAATTTGCCCTGCATCTGTACTTGGGAGTCCTGTGGCATGCACTTGAGAACATCACTGCTACATGGAAAGCAGTTTTTGTCCTGGTGGACCGAAAAGTGATATTGCAGCTAAGGCACTCCATTTGCAATGTGAATAGTCCAGCACTAGTTCTCCTCTAAGGCACCCCACTTGCAATGCGAATAGTCCAGCACTAGCTCTCCTCTACACATGTATGGTGCACACCTAAGACCTGCAGCTGGTACAAAGCTTGCTACTGGTAAAGATGCAATGCAAATATACAGTCCTAGAACTATAGAACTCCTTCCCTCTTCGCATCACAAATACACCCTATGTGTTTATACAATGCTTGGAGCATTCTGGTATCATTCTCTACCATTTTTCAAAGTTGTAAAGTCCTCCAGGATCACAGAAAATCTCTGGAAAGGGGGAAAAGAGCAGGGAGAGGAGACAGAAATATAGAAAAGTTACCAGTGGTAGTGTATGAACTTCTTGAACCCACTGCAGAGATCCCAGATGCAAAACATGATATTGAGCCAAATTCCAGCACCTATTATTCACCCTGCTTTTGCAACACGAGTAGTCGTGCATAGAATAAGATACTAGCCTGCATGAGACATTCAGCATGACCTGGCCCATACTGCATGAGGGATTTTCTGTTCCAAAAGAAAAGAAGAAAATTTGAATGAGAAAGAAAGTAGAAAAAGAAGAGGATGGCTGCATGGAAGCTCTAAGTCAACATATTATCAGAAACACAAAAGCATAAGTTCCATTTACCTATACACCAAACTCTGAATTTCCTGATTTCCAAAGCAGATATACATACCACGTTCTATTCAGGCATTTGCATAGAGGTAGATGATTTTGCTGGATATTCAGTATTTTCTTGGAGGGGGCAGGGAGGGTCAGATATTTTGCTTTCTTTATCATCTTTAAGCCTACTAGAATTTCTCTCCAGCTTTGTTCTGGCTCTAGCTTAGTTTTGCCCAGGATTTTCTATAAGAATTGTACTCTATCCAAATAGTGGGCTAAGCAGACTTCAAAAATATGAAAGGAACAAATAAACAAAATTACCTCTTGCTTTTTCGTTCTCTCCTTACTTTTTCAATCCCTCACTGTTGCACATACATTTGCAACTTGCATCTCCACTGAGAAATGCTGGGCACATTAATTAAGGGGTAGCTCAACCAAACCAAGATCCCAGGACACTGTTTTTTGCACAGTGAAGGGTGCAAACTCCTCCTGTCCCTCTCTATCACAGTCATCCTGTTACCAGCTTCACATTTCCCATATTACTTCTCTGCTCTCCAAACACCCTCTCCTTTCCTTTGTTCTCTTTCCCTTGCTTCTTTTGCTCCTATACACACAAGGACATAATTCTGCACTATCTTACTCAATCTCTCAATAATAAAACAGACACTTAAAAAGCTAAGTAACTGTGACTAATGATAAAGGGATAAAACTGTAAGAACAATGCACTGAGGAAGCCAAAATGTCTACACTGGCCCAATGTAGTCTCTCTGCGGTAGCCAAAAGTGAATATTTACAAAAAAAAAAAAAAAAGATGTAAGAACAGGGCGTGTTTGGTGCAATCGCTACCCTGGTAAGCTCTCATCAATTAGTGGTTTGGGGACTTTCTACACGGCAGTTGGCACCTGGACTATCATACTCCATAGGAAACCGTGAATATCCTCAAAGAATTTTTCTAATCCTTTTATGAATCCTTTGTATTTTTGGCATCCACAATATCCTAAACAAACAGAGTATATATTGCTCCTTTTGTTAATTTACTTCTGAATTTGATCATCTTAATTGATTACCTCTTACTATTGTATTGGGAGAAATAGGGAGTAATTGTTGTTTGAATCTTTTCCTGCAGAACTAATATGCTGTGCATCCACTACCATCCCGTTTGATTGGTAGCATGTGATGTCCAGTTCATACGCCCATAACCTTTTGCTACATATGCAGTCAGTCATCACAGGCTGGTATTACCTTCCACAATCAAAACAGAACAAGTATCATCATATCATATCTGTTTTCTAGCTTTAAACAAGTGTTCAAGAGCAGCTCTGGAATTTTTCACATTTTTCACAATACTTTTCCCAGCTAGTCACTCTGTAGTGCCAATGGCTATATAACGCAAATTAACTCACGCACTTTTGGATTTAAGCCTGACGGCAAATGCCAACCCTCCAATTTTCCACAGCCCAGAGGGCACGCATTCACAAAAGGTTGTAATATTTATAATAACACTTTGTTAAATTGCAAGACTAAAAAGAGGGTTAACGTTGCCTTAAGCAGATCAGATGAACAAGGTAGTCACTGTAGTAGTTTTAGCCTACTTTTCAAGAGTTACTGGACAACATGTGATTTATTTATAAGCAGAACAGAGCTCGTATATAACTCAGGAAGCATGATTTTCAAGAAAATTCAACAAACTGAATAAAAACCCTTAGGGTCCCTTCAGGTTTTGTTGACTATTTTTCAAGAATTTGTGTATCTTATGCAGCTGCGTATCATAGGATTTCCAGCACTGGTTGATTCAGACACACCCAAGTATTCTTGTAGGGCTCTGTTATTTACAAAGTGCTCTATTAAACTGACAGTTATGATTTGGCCACATTCATTACTTACTGTGTTTTAACTATCTTCACAAGTTTTAGTTATCTTGGTCTTGATACTGTTGCGCTTCCTAGTAAGGTCCAGAAACTTAACACTTGCTTCTGCAAAGAATCCATGGCCCCAGTCCAAAGGTTCCCATTGACCTCAGTGAATTTTAGATCGGGCTAAATGTCAGGAACTCCATCAAAATCAAAGGAAAAATCCATACCTAAACTAGATGGATAACATGGTCTGTCTGTATCTTTGTAATTTTCTGCAACAATATTACATTCACATTGGATGAACTTCTGACCTCACTAACATAACTGACTAACCTTCTGCGGAAGATTTCACTGATAAGGTTTCACTGATATACATGCCTTAAAAGTTAATCTCATTTAAGCTATATTTAAAATTTAAGAATGAGCTGTCTGGAAAATTATCAGAATGCATAGCCCTTAAAAATAATTATCAGAAGAAAGATGCAATGGCTAGAAAATACTGAATGTTTAAACTCAAAAACTTAAACAAACATGTCCAATTGTTCATATATCTGATGCAATTTTCTTAATGGTTGGAGTATAATTATACATTACTAAGAGGGCATTTGTCTTTTCCATTTCTTTTCTTTCCTCTTTTTCCTTTAAATTTGCAGCTGTGAATCAATGCAAACTCATTCAGCAATTACCCAGGAGAAAACTTCTATTTTGTAAAGTGAATACTGTGCTTTCGGGACCTCTCTGAAAACTTTTAACAATGTTCCACCCTTGGGCCTTTCCATCCTGCAATCCCTCAGTTGAAAGCTTACATTCTCACTAGCTGTCCCTTTTTAAATATGCTTTTGTAAAATTGCATTGAAGTGAAAAATATACAAGAAGAACTCTCTTTTATTATTTCAAATAGCAAAGGTAGCTCTCCTGCGTTGATCCTGGCATCTTATAGATTTTTTTTCTTTTTTGCCAAAAATAGCAATAAAACAGACCAATTCCCAGTTTCCTATGTTACAGCCAACAAACTGATTACATTATTACTGGATAACATCACCTCTTTGGAATTAGGCTGCTAGCTGAGGTCTTATTATAGTAGTGAATTCACACCACCATGGTTAGCAATGTCAGCATTTCTATTATAAAAGTCTCTTCCTCCTCCTACTCTTTTTTCTCAAAGGACTGAAATTTGGACATAAAAATGAACTTAACATTGAACCACTGACAAGACGATCTCTGTCAACGAGTCCAAGGATTATCATTTTAGTACATTCCTGATGAGTAGCTTTGGATTTAAGTACAGGCCCAATCTTGCATTCTTTCTACATTCAGAACTTGAACGTGTATCCAGAGAAAACAGCACTCATTCCCAAAACCTTAAGGGCTTGAGATTCTTAATAAACATCCTTTTACTAATTGCTTCATTTTGGGGAGCCACTGCATTTAGAATTGTGCATAAGACTGATAGAGAGCGGACACGAAGATGTATTTTGCCAAGTCTTCGCTTCAGAAATAATCACAACAAAAACGTCACACACAAAACATGTCTCCTAAAGGCACTGTAGGTGTTGAACTATGCAGTGTAAAGGATCTCAGAAGCAATCACACAGATGCTACCTGGATCTCTGCGAGCAGAAGCAGGAAACCAGCCAAGCAGAGACTTGGCTGGGACAGGCCACCAGGACTCCATGGAAACCACAGGTGGTTAAAACTCAGCACCTGGCTTGCTAAAAGCGACAGGACCATCAAAAGCACTTCACACGCTGCTGCTCATCCTCTTCCCCGCCGCTCTGACCCCCAGACCCCCACCCTTCCAGCTCTTAGCCCCCTTTCTCCTCCCCCTCCCTTTCCTTCTCAGCTGGCTTTTGACTGTGTTTTATCCGCCCTCGTCAACGAAGAGGCGCTCCCTGCGCCCAGGCCGCAGAGGCGCCGCCGCAGGGCCCAGCGCAGGCCGGGCCGGGCCCTGCCCGCCGCCCCGCGCCCTCGGCAGCGCAAGCGGGGCCGGCGGGCGGTTTTGGGCTCCGCTTGTGCGGTTGCACCCTCCCCGCGAAAGACAGACCCGCGTTTCAGTCAGCCTCGAGCTGACGCACCCGCACGCGCCGGCTGCCTTCGCCCATGGCGCCTCAGCCCAGCCCCTCCTCAACGCCCGGCCTCGTCCCCGCCGGCCCGCAGCCCCCCCCCCCGGCACTCGAGGGGCGGCCTTCTCCCCCCTCCCCCCCGCGGGGCCGGGCGCGGCGGCCCCTCACAAGATGGCCACCCGCGGCAGGCACTTACGTTGGAGGCGGCGGCGGCGGGAGCGCTGCCGGCCGGGTCGGGCCCTTGCCGCCTCCGGCCGGGGGCTGGCGGGGCTCTCCCCCGCCAAGGGGTGGGTGCTTAAAGGGTGAACGTTGGCCCCGGGAAGCCCGGGCGTCTAGTCCCGAGCCACTTTGCAGAAGCTGGGGAGGGGGGAAGGGAAGGAGCACGTGTGACTGGGGGCGGCCCGGCCCGGCCCGGCCCGGCCCGGCGGCGAGGTGCCCGCTGCCGGCTCGGCTCGCCCATCCGCTCACCGAGCGGCTGCCGCGGGCCGCCGTGAGTCACCCGCCGGCCGCGGCAGCAGCATCAGCCTTGCCGCGGCGCTGGCAGCCAGACGAGCCGAGGCGCGGAGCCGCCGCTGTCCTCGCATGAACCCGGCGGGGCTGCCAGCGCCGGCGGAGCGCGCGCGAGCCGGGAGCCCGAGCCCGAGCCGGGTCCCTGCCGGCGCGGCAAGGCTCGGCGGTGTGCGCCGCCCCTCCGGCGGGGCTGGCGGGGGCGGGCGGGGCGGGCGGGGGCAGGGGGGGCAAATCCCCGCGGCGGAGAGGCTGGAAAGGTAAGCGAGAGGCAAGGGGGGCACGGTCACAGCGAGGGCACGGCGCGGCCGCCCGGCCCGGGGCAGGTGGGGACGGGTCGGAGGGGCCAAGTTGGGGGGGTGAGGGGGAAGAAGGGGTGAAAGCCCCTCCGCGCCGGGGTGGGGGGGGGATGCTACCGGCACTGGGGATGCTCATGAAGAGCAGCCCTTCTCCCCCAAGCCCTGCCGTGTTTTAAAAAAAATAAAAACAAATACTTTAAAATAAATAAATAAAGCCGGCAACCCTGTGCCCCGCGGTGCAGAGATCCGGCTCTTGGGCGAAAGGTGTATCGTTGCCCAACAGCGTTATCTCCCGAAACGCCGCGGGGAACCTGGGCAGCTCCTGGCAGCTGCCGGCCGTGTCTCGAAAGCCGCGGGCAGGCTCAGCCCCCCCCCCCCCCGCCGTGTCCCCAGTCTCCGGGGCGGGGGGGGGGGGAACATCGCCGCCGCTCGCGTTTTCCTGTCGTTCCAGCTGCCAGCGCGTACTTGTCCGTGTTTCCTCGCCGTCTCCGCCCAGCTCCCCCGTCCCCGACGCCTGGCGCGGGCGGGTGCCGCAGGGCAGGACAGGTTCCCGGCGCCGAAGCGCGGCTCGGGCGCTGTGAACCTCGGGCAGAGCCCTCCTGCCCCGGGGGGGCCCCCCACCGCCTTGCTTCGCCGCCGGCTTTCGGCGAGGCCGGGGGCGCCGCACTGCTGCCCCTCACCGTCGGGGAGCGGCGCCTGCGGGCGGGACGCCGCTGCGGAGCTGGGGGGTGTCCTCAGCATCACGGCGGGGCGAGCTGGGGGAGGGCTTTTAAAGGCTTTCTCCCCCGGGGAGGGGCAGGGGTGAGCACGGAGCCCCCTCGTTGCCCCCGGGGGAGACGGCCGGGCCGCACCCGCGGAGCAGGGAGTCGCCGGGCAGCAGGTGCCTCCCGGCCCCTTCGCTGCTTCCCCGCTGCATCCCCGGCAGCAGCGCCCGACAGAGCCCAGAAACAACACCTTAATAACCGTAATAATTAAAAACAACAACAACAACAAAAACCTCCTTCTGCCTGGCCTTAATGATCCTTTACACACATTCCCCGCCCGCTCCCTCCCCCGTCCCCCCAGTGAAGGGCACTGATTATTCGCACTCCTCTGCTTGCCGAGAGCGCAGCCTGATGAAAGGACTTTATCCTCGAGTGACTCCAGCGCTTGCTCCTCCTCCCCCCTCCTCCTCCTCCTCCTTTCGCCAGCCCGCCGGCCGCCTCGCTTCGCTCTCAGCCCTAATTGGGCTCTTGCTAATATGATTAAAGCCCAGTTAAATGTTTCTTGATAAATCTTGTCAAGAGAGGATGCCCCCCGCCCCCTCCCCTCTCTCTGTTGGTTGTCAGAAGCCCGGTTACAGACAGGACATGCCCGGCTCCTGCTGTTCATACTCTGGTGGGAAGCTGGCATTTCACAATTGTTCCTTTAACAGGGTTGTTTTGGAGCCGCTCCTGGGGATTGTTCCTCTTCAGGCCGGGCTTGCTGATAAGAACCGCCCGTGGCTTTTATGTAACACGTTAGGATTTGGTCCTGATCCCAAAATCGTACTGTTTCTTTAGCCTTTTATTTAATTCCCTCTCCCCCCCGCTCCCTTGGTGAGCTGTTAGTAGCCTATTCCCGGAAAAGGCTCCTGCTCGATCCGAGCCGGCCGGGTGCGATCGCCCATGTAAAAGCCGTGCAGGACCCTGCGGGGCTGCGCAGGGGCGGAAGGTGCGCGCCGAGACCGTCCGGCCAGGCACGCCCGGCGGCGGCGGGGGCCAGCGCTGCCGGGCCCCGGCCGCACCGTCCCTGGAAAAGCCCCCTTCCTTGGCGCCTCTCGCTTCTTGGAAAGTCCTCGGGAGATGCTCTCTCATTCCTCCCCTCGCCGCGCACCGCCCCGGGCACCCGCAGTTTTTGCAGCAGCCCGTGTTGCTGCCAGCGCTCTCCCTCATCTCCACCTGCATCTGTTTTCTGGTGGTTTCACTGTAATTGAGTTTGGGGTTTAACCCCTTCCGTCCCCCCCCCTCCAAAACCAATTTGGGCGTCTTGTTAAATTCGAAAGAACTGAGGAAGTAGCAAACGGTGGCGGAGGGTGAAGGTGATGCCCGGGAGACCCGGGTGCGCGCCGCTCGCCCCGCCGTTTCGGGGCTGCTCCGTGGTGGTGCTGTCGGCTCACTCGCTTTTTTTTTTTTTTTTTTGTGGTTTTCTGTCTTGTCTTAAGGGCGCCGAGTCTTCGGCCGGGGCTTTTCGAGGGAGTTTGGTGCCTGTTGAGTGTTACTAGGTTTGGGGGCTGAAGGCTTTTTTGGTCTGGTTGTTTGCTTCCCCCCTCGAGCCAAGCGCCGCCACGGGCTCGAAGCGCTCCGGCCCGGGGGCCCATCGGGCCGCGGGCTCCGTCCCGTCCCACTCCGCTCGCCCCCGCGGGGCAGGCAGCTGCTGCCCGCCCCGCGCTTCCTCGGCGGCCACGCTCTGCCGTCACCCGTGGGAACCGAGGGCACAGGCCACCGGGGCACACAGACCGGCTGCCTCTGCCGCCCCCCCCCCACACACACACACTCGGGAGGAGAAATCCCCGTGTCTCGCTCCCGCTTCAGCCCCACTGATGGCTCCGCTTGGTGCGCGGCACCCCTGCCCGCGGGCAGCGGCGCGCCGCCCGGCCGCCAGCCCTCGGGGCCGCCGCTGCGAGGGGAGAGGAGCGTGCGGGAAAGCGGCGGGGGAGAAGGTCAAAACCAACCAAACGAAAACTCGGCCCCAGCCCCCGGGAGCGCAGCTCCAGGAACGACGCCCGTTCGTCGAGCGGAGGGAGACGCCAGCCAAGGGTCGAAACGGGCATCTGCCTCCCCGCCGAGCCGCAGCGCCCCGCGGCCGAGCCCCGCCGCCTGGGAGCGGCGGGGCGGGGGACAGAGCCCCGCCGGGGCGGACGGGGACCTGCGTCCAGGAGGGGGAGGTTTCCTGCGCACTGGTTCGCCCTAGCAAGGCGTCGGTCCCCCTTGGCCGAGGTCTCAGCAGTGGTTTAATGCTGTTTCCCCCTCCTCTCTCCTTTCCTCCCCTCTTCCTCCAGCTCGGGGGTCTGAGTTTGTGCAAGACCATAAGAGCTGCGGCCCCCTCGCCCTGGGGTTGTTGATTTACCCGAGAAGAGTCCCAAATAAGAAGCTGTTTGTACTCAAGCTGGAACGCTGGCGGCTTTCTAAGAATGGCGCTTTTCTTACTCGGGCTTTTTTTTTTTATTTCATTTTATTTTTATTGGTACGTCGAACCAGTCTACAGCATTGCTGGCGTCTTTCCACCAGGTGCCTGGGGCTCGGAGGAAAATTTAAATGAGTCCTAGAATTATGAGACAATTTCCCTTCCCTCCTCCCAAATACAAATAATAATAAAAAGAAGAATTGGTACAAAGGGATTAGGAAGGGATTCAAGCTGGAAATAGAAAATCAGCTTCATCCCGTCAGAGCAATGAGTTCCCCGGAAAGGCCTTCCACAGGAGGGAAGGAATCAAAGAGGCTGGAAACTGGAAATTGACTGGTTTGTGAACCGGCTTCTGAGATGTGGTTACCACCCACATCAAGGCACTTGACCCCATGATCCAAAACATCCCTTCTAATCCTGTTCCTATAAAATAATAACTTGTCTCTCTATACACGAAAAGATTCTCCAAGTATGTTGCCCACATGAAGCTATTATACTTCATAACCCTCTTGTAGGTATGGCCGCTTGTTCCCATTCTGGAGCAGAATTAACTGATCCGCTCCAGGTGTCACGCTTGGAGCTAGGAGAACTTACTCACTCCCAGCACCCAGAACTAACATCAGCACCCAGCACTGCCCTGCTTACTTAATTCTCAAAGGAGCCGGATGATTTTATAATCTATGAAACGGCTACCTGCACACACAAGAGGATGCTTTTCAAGATCCAGGAAATACTAATTCTGGATGTTATTTTAAAGCTAAGTACACAGTATAAGGAGACATACCTGGGATGAGAGTTTTTAGGTTTTAGACTGTAGACTTTTGACTACCACAATTATTTAACTAAACTCCATTTAGTCCTAGATAAGCAGTCCCTGTTACTCTCAGAAGAATCTAGGTGAACTTACTGAAAGATCTCCTCCTCACCTGTCTTACAAAAGCAATCATTTTCTTTCTGAATAAAGAGAGAGCTGGCTGATATTTGTGCTTTCGATGTAGACAGAAAAACCTAGACTCAAATCTACTTGCTTTTCTTATGCAAATCTTCTCACAGGATTAGAAGGGAAAGTAAATAGCAGTTCCAACCTTAAGATCTTTTTCTTTTTAGAGGCAGCCTGTTGGATAAATCTGAAACAGAAACGGTTTTCATTTGAAGATCAAATAGAAGTTATCTAGGGAAGCTGACAAACAGGGGCAGAATAATCTGATTGCATTTTTGGGAAATTGATAGCTCTGGTTTTGTTTTAAGGCAAGGAACTTTTAAATAATATTTAACGAAATAATTGACCTTGATGTTTAAACTACAACTTCCTTCACGTCATTAAGCTCCCTGTTTTTTAAAAGAAATGTTTAGTATCTGAACTCTGGCGTTCGTTCTGCTAATCTCCTAATAACATTTGTTTCTTGTGGAATTTTGTTTAATGAACTCATCGGTGAAAGCAGGGAAAGAGTCCAGAACAACATGAGCTCTACAGCTCATTTATATTTTCTTCTTCCTGAAAAATAGCAAAAAAACATATGCGGAATGACTTTTCAGGAATAATTTTTCAGATGGAAGGAACAAGGAGAAGCTTTGTAGTCTGAACCATAGCAGCCTTAGGACAAACTGCAGTCTTTTAACATATATTCTGACTTTTAAAATACATTGCTATGCTTCACTACAAAAAATTGATTTTATAGAATTTGTCCTCATGATAATTAGGGTTTGAGTCTGCTTTTGAAATGTGAGAAAAATGGAAATAACTCCATAAAGTGTGTCTATCACATAAAGCTTTTTAGGACAGCCTGATTCATGCTATATCCTGCTCTTTGTTCAGCTGACAGATTTCCAGCTGCAGAAAGAGGCACATATCCGGGGGCTGCTATTATCTAAGCTAAATATGTACATTTTGGATCAATTCTACTTTATTTGAGTACTCACAACTTCTGCTTGGGGATCTTAAGCATGAAAGGATTGCAGAGATGTGCATTTTATTAGCTATCCATCATTCTTTGTACATGGACAAAGGTACATTTACCAGTCTCTCTGGTCTGTAAGAGATCAGAAAATTGCATGCAATATGATTTCAAGTGAAAACAAACAAGCAACCAGCAAAATACACATTGCCTTGAAAGAAAGCAGGCAAATAAACAAGGTGGTGGGAAACAAAAGCAACAAATGAACATGCAGCGCTTGGTCTGATTTTTATTTGGCTGTAAATGAAAAACATTGCAGCAACACTGGATTTTTTTTTTTTAAGTTACATGACCCTTGAATTTCAAAACACTAGCATCTACCTGAACACTGTTGTGTACCCTGCATGTCATGTGCTCATACACAGATGAAAGTTCTTTCTTTATCCCTCCTGGCACATATTTTGTCTCTCCACAGAGTTCCTCCTTTCAATACGTGACTGTATGAGGCACCAGGTTGCTTTACTCTCAACAAACGACACGTAGCTAACATTTCTAGTGATTAACAATATTTGGACTCCCTCCCTTATGCACAAACAGCTAGCTCAATAATGATTGCAGGCCCAGGACCTAGCGAACACAACAGTGTTACACAACTGGAGATGTGACGTTATCTGGCAATCTCAGCAGGGTCATGCTGATCATGGGACAATACAATTTCTGTGTCAGGCATCATGGTGATACAGGTTGTCTCAAACTTTGCACAAGTGTCAGAGGAGCAGGTAGGCACAAATTGAGTGGCAGGGTCAGGAGAGGGGATAGGGTAATTTTTCTTTTCCCATCTCAGCATTATCCACTGCATCTTGCTTCCCTATTGTAGATTTGGCCCCTTATACCAGCCTGGTGTAGCCCTGAAGCTCCTGTCCTTGACCCCAAACACTAGGCATTGACTTGCCAACTGGCTGTACCTGACACAGGCACAGCACTGCATCAGGAGAGATGTGCGTATGCAGGGCCTGTAACCACGCAGCGGTTGCTTACTACAACCCCATGTTGTGGCTCAGCGTGTGCAAGTGAAGGGAGGAGCCTGTCCCATCCTTACTGGACTGTTATGCAGTTCCCCTGCTCACATGGGCTGCCTCTAAGCCTGTTGAGCTATATTTTTACCACTTTATGCATGTGCTTAGCTTAAGCCATTGCAACTACTGCTCCTCAGTTTTACGGGGAACCAGGATACAGCAGCCAGGGATCACAGTTCTGACCTGAGATGCTGCAGGAGAACAAAACAGTTGTCACTGACCTGTAGTTACTCACAGTAGCTGCTGGCTTTTTTTTTTTTTTTTTTTTGAGATTTGTGAACTACAAGGAAAACATAGTGCAATTTCTCTCCCCAATGAATTGAGTATTGTCCCTGCTGTAAGTCCTATGAGACCTACAGCCTATGCGTACAACCACGCAACTAACACCTAGCTTTTTCCCAACGATGTGTCCCAATGCCACAGTTTTTCCCAACAACCAAACACAGCCTGCAACATACTGGCAGGGACAGGAGATGGCATTTCAGTTACACTGGGTGGAGATGCTTGTTCCGGCCTCTGTTACGTCGATGGTGATCTGTGAAGAATCCACCTGGTATTGCCTCAGCCCAGGGGCTAACCTGCATGTCCCCAGCACAAACTTTAAGCAGGGAGCTGTGCAAAACCAGACTTTTCTAAGAGAATGATGAATACATTGTTTTTCCCTTTTCCCTTGAGAATGATTTATCTTGTGATTGTGCTGGGCCTTGGGGAACGCTCTCTCCCCCAGTGCTCTTATCAACTCCCCTCACACCAGTTTAGGGAGCCAGCAACACTCGATGTCTCCTAAATTTCATTAGTTGTTGGTTATCTAGTTTTAGAATATTCTGTCCTAAAAATCTCATATCACGTGCAGCTACTCTTTGTACTCTCTGCTGAGCCATTTTGTAGCATTTCTCCACAGTGCAAAACAGTCACCAAATATGACCAGCAAGTCAGTGGATTTAGTGATTCTTACGGAGATCATGACAGTTAAGTTGTAAAGCAATCTGGGATCTGTCTGTAGATAACACGCCAATTCCTCTGCCCTCACTGCTTCCCTGAATTTAAACAATGTCAGTCTGGATACATTTCCTTATCCTTCCCTCCAGACATACCTGTGACTCTGATGGTGAGCCCTGGAGAAGCTGAAACCAGGATGCAAGCCCAAGCGGGGCGGATACATCTAGGATTAAGGTTGCTAACCTCTGCAGCATGTTACTTCTACCTGCAACTTACTAAAGCAGAAAAATCTTGTGGCTGACACGTCCTCCACCTCACTGGGTTGCATGACACATGCCAGAAAAGGTGTCAACCCACTCCCCATCTCCTCGGCACTATTAGCGCAGGGAAGGAAACACTGCCAAAGAGCGCACACACAACTTTGACAGGTTCTGCCTAATCCACCCACATAATGACATTCCTTATGCTAAGTGCCAGGGCGGTTGAGGGAGGCCACTGCCGGTATCAGCCGCTGGCAAGTCAAAGCTAGTTTCATGGTTATGCTTAAGAGATAGCCTGACTTTGTATTAAGAAGTCTTTGTCTCCTGTGGTGTGGTACTGAGAGAACGACATCAAAAGCCTTCCTCATTCACCCCTGGGTCATTTGATTGTAGGCATGGCACTGAGCCGCACTGCCTCAGGAGACCGTGAGTCACAGTGACATCCATGACTATCCGCTTATTCCACGGAAGGAAGTAATGTGCTCCAAGCATAAAACAACCAGTAGTAGATTACATCCTTCCTCGTGTCAGCTTAGCCCTGCCAGCTACTGGGGGAGGCACTGGGGAAGCAAGAGCAGGCTGTTCATTCCCCAGCCTTGCTCCTCCACACCCCTACCTCGGGGAAGTGCTCTTCCCCGTGCTGCGATGTGCCCTGTGGGCAAACCGCATGAGAGGGTTTTGCTCAACCTAGCCAGGAAGAGGACTCACTTGTGTGGTACGCAGGCGGAGTTACATCGCATGCTGAGCCATCGGACTCTCCTCCAGTGGGACAGGCGTATCTGATCATGAGGATGCTGTGTGTTCTCCGTCCCTTGGCATCTCTCCCTGTAATTAGTCTATCTGTTTCTGATTTATTTATTTTCAGGCAGTCTTCTGCACCCTTGCTCCCTCACTTGGGCGCATGGGGCAAGCCACAAACTTGCCCTTAAACTACGCAGAAAAGAAAAATCAGAAACAGACTAACCACATGAGTCAATAGCAGGGGACAGAAAACAGATGACTGGATACCGAATTTCCCTTCAGAGATCCATCTGTCTTGAACTGTGAGGTAACCAGGCTCACGTACCACATCTGCAAAGCGGGTAACGCATCCTTCTGCATAACCTGACTCGCGGAGTGAAACTATGCTCACACAGAGAAACCAAGACATGTTTAAAAACCATTTCTAGGCAAGGAACAAAAGTTTGGTCTGTGTTCACATAGCCAGAGCAATCACTTTCTAGTCTAAAGTGACTCCGCTCAGTGTTATTGTGGCCTCCTAGAATTTAGGCTTGAATTTGGCAGAAGTCTAGAAGCGAAGGAATATGCAGAACCACTTAGGAGAATCAAAGTTTCAGTGTGCATGGGCTGACTCTTTCCCTTACAGAGTCTGAATAAACACCGGCCACAGGGCTGCTGGGTAAAGTGGCAGTATAAGATGGCAATCAGACATTTCCTACAAATAAACACAGCTGGATAATGACCTATACCTCCCTATGCCATTAAAATACATTTATTCTATTCCATAACTGTTCCTTGTTTGTCTCCCAAGAGCAGCACCCTTGCCTGAGAAGGATTATCGAGACACTAATCAAAAATAGACAAGCAGTGCAAAAAACGAGGTCCAAGCAGATGTGTATAAATAGCTTCCTGTGCATCCGAAATGCGAGAGCTGTCTGAAAAGATTGTGATTCGAGTCGATAGACTTGATCTAGCCACGCAGACAGGGTATACAGCTGTCATTCCTGTACTGCACACAAAATTTATACCCTGTGGTTCTGCAGCCCTTCAGCAGGTGAATGATACGAAGTTGTTGTTCATATGATAGATCAGACACCAGAGAAAGCCTCCAGACAGAACCTCTGCTCGCTTCCGGCCAGGACGAATCAATCTTTCCTTCGTTTGGAATCGGCAGAAATACAGATGCAAAAGCAGGACGTGGACAAATGACAGAAGATAAGGTATTGCATCGGCAAGCAGAACATCCTGTCTTCGAGATGGGTGAGTAGTTCCAAACTTTCCAAATGTTTCATTGCCCTCCAGACGGATCATAGATCTGCCCCAACCGAATGTCTCCCCGTCCCTGCTCCTTCCCCTCCTTCCCAGCAACTTTCCAGCAGTTGAGCTGTAACAGAAGCAAGCAGAATTTAGTCTTGGAAAAAGAGATAAGACAAATAAAGGAGGAAAAAAAAAAAAAGGAAAATGCTGTGATTTCCGTGGTCAGGCGCCCAGACATTGCCATAGCATTTCGCGTATCTGCATGAAAACTTGGCCTATACTGGTTGATCATTAGCAGAACTTGGTGCAGCTGTATAAACAGCACATTTCTACACCTACAGGCCTTCATTCATTTCCTCCAGTGAGGTTTTTAATTTGACTGGCAGCTAGCCTATCTGGGCAGCTGATAAGAGAAGAAAAAAAATCACCCTCCAGTCTTTGCATCTCCATTGCCTTTCCTCTGGTTCTCATCACAGACGTGTACAAAGAATTAAAGAGCTCTCAATACATTTGTAGCCAAATATTTACCCTAAGTGAGGTGGATTATATTTGCTTACTGCATCTATTGCCATGCTGGCATATTTTCAAGACTGTCTAACTCCTTGGAGTACTATTGGAAACATTGAAAAAAACTTTGTTTGTAACAAACAGTTTGCCAATGACTGCGCAGTCTGCATTATCCAGGGTGTCCTAGCTCCTGAGCTCACACCCCTGCCATTTGGGACTGCACTTTGCCTCTCTTCACAGCCACAGCCGCAGAGACTGTCCTGGGATGGGGCTGGTTTACCTTAGTCTTTTGCAGGATTATTTAGAGTACGGTTAAATTCTCTCAGGTATCTCACTGAGAGAAAATCTAACTAGACAATGTTCAGAGGAAACATATTCTTTCAGAAAATACAACCTGGTCTCAACTGAGACGCTTTTTTTGAGAGCATACTTTTTTGATGTTCTTAATGGAGACAAACTAAAATAGCATTTACATTCAAGAACACTATAAGTATTGTTTTACATAAAGGGAGAACATGTAAGCGTTCCTCGTTTCTTTTCATTTTGTTTTGAACTTTAGAGTACTCATATAGTTAACATTTTTCCTATTAAATTGAATCTTTTAATGTATTTATAATTTTGAGGCTTTCCAGTGTGAGAATGATTTGATATTTATGGAACACTTCCATCATTCCAAATTTATTTTTTCTGAATTTTCATTCTGTGAAAACTTCAGCATTTTTGCTTTTTTCCTCAACTGTTGGAATTTCCCATAGAGCAGAAATTCTGTTTTCTGACCAACTCTGCTAAAGTTTTTTGCTCTATCAAAAAGAAAGGGGGAAGGGTGTCACAAATATACAACTGTAAACTTGTCAGAATACATTTCTCATTGTTGGCTCATATGTTGCCCTCTTTTGGTAGCTTTTGTACTGTACTACACATAAAAATTTTAACATCTGCTGTAGCAATTCTGCATTCAAAGAGGACTGAGTGCTGAATGTTACTAAGTGATTGCATGAGAAGAGCAATAGGTTTTGAGTTAGTCACTTGAACTAGCTTATCGAGACATCCTATCTGAAGAAAAAAAGCAATAGGGAATGCATAAAGCAGTGCAATATAAAGCTGAACTCTAAAGGTCAATGAAAAAGAAGCAAAAGGAGAAGGAGCTGTAGATACTCATTCAAGAGGATAATTTTACCATGAGAGGACAAACTTGACTCTCAAGCGTTTGGTCAACTGAGATTTGGAAAGTGAAGTTCTGCCCTAATTATCATTCATTTGGTATCCCCTCTTGCTTTCTTCGTAAACTATGCAGTGATTTTATTAAGTTCTTATGGATATTCACTAGTCAAGCAGTGCCTGCTAACTTTCCAAGAATAAAGTCCTGCCAATGTCAACACTTCCATTTTCAGTATTAAATTTTTGAAAGATAAAATAAAGTAGTAGTTGTTTTTTACACAATGTGAATTACTAATGCTACGAATAAAATGGTGTGATACTAGTTGCGTTATAATTCTAGAATCATTATTTGAATGAACAAAACACTGAAGTGTTAATTTTTCCTGAAGAGAGTTGTAGTTTTTTACTGTTTCTGAGCAAAATTTAAATATTGTTTCAGGCTGTTATTTTTAAGAGCCTTTTTTTTTTTAGAGTTTAAGGAGCTGGGTATTCACCTTCTCTTGACTTTCAATGGGAATCAAGTGCTAACTCCCCCCAATGCTATTCTTAGAGAACAAACTGCTTTCTACTCCAGATAATTCTGAGTTATAAGCATAATAAAAGTTTATGCAGAAGAGATATTCCCAGTATATATGTGATCCCAGTTCAGCATTTCACAACCCTGTTCTTTAAAGATTAGTTTTCCTTGGTTTGAAAATAAACGTAAGGAATTCTGTGTTGTGGGAATTATTTTCTAAAAAGTTGCAGAGATGACTGCAGAGCGTAGAGTGGAATGGTTCGTCCCACCTTGAATTATGGAGCTTCTGTGGCAACTGCAGGGACTATTGAGATAAGAAGGAACTCCTAGCCTTTCCCACATAAAGATATAAAGCTGTACTTCAGGGGCATTCTGTGGTGCTTTATTCAATCCTATCCTAAAAATCCCAGCAGTATGAATTTCCCTTGAAAGACTATCTGACAGCCTTCCAATTTTCACTTTAAAAGAAAGTGCACCAAAAAGGCCAGATTTTGCTGCCTTCCTCCTTTTCAGTTAAATAACGCCTGCTAGTTTCAGCCTTTGCAGACCCCAGTTCTGTGTGTAAGAACGCAGCACAGCCTCACAGAAATACATATATGACTGCTATCTGGTTTCGGTGCAGCCAACACGCGCCTTTCAGTGCTCAAGGGCTTGTAGACTTTTATCACCTTTCCTCACACATCCAACTAAGCCCCATCAGCTCCACTCTAGCAAAGTGCTTAAACACATGCACCATTTCAGCTGATATGTTCCCCTGTCAAAGCCACCTAACAGGGCTCTAAAGGGTGTCATAAGTCAACACTACACCTCATGCACATTAAGTTCAGTTTATGCTTAAATGAGATGCATTTGATGCGTTTGAGCCTCAGTCTTTCCTCCAAAGTGATTTTTCCAGCCTTTGCATCGTTGTGGGATTTCTTCCAGCTCCTTCCAGTCAGTTGGTGGCTAGCAATGTTGAGCACAGAATTGGATGTAGTATCACAGAGCTTTACGAGCGGACTCTTACCTCCCTGCTTCATGACATACGTCTCTGTGTACATAGCCTTTACCACAATGCAAATTCATATCTCATTTCTATCTCGTCTGCTGCCCACTATACCTTGAAACTCTATCAGCAGCACTGATGGCCGGGACATGCACACACCAGCATATCTTCTTTTCTGTTTGTTTTTTGTTTGTGAGTTGTTTGGAGGTTTTTGTACCCAGCTTTCTAATATCTGCAGGTCCTTTGATATCATTTATCTGCTGTCTCCTGTTTGCATTCCTTCCTGGTTTAGTACCATCAGCACATTTCACTATTGTGCTGTTTACCTCTACTTTGGGATCACCGATAGAGATATTAAATAGAATGATGTCTGTCAAAAGTCCCTGCCATGACCCACAAGACATTTCTACAAGCTGTGATAACACAGCAATTGATCGTTGCCCTTTGTTTACATTCTTTCTCCCATTTCAGTCCACACAGCAGTGCTCGCCTCCAAAACAATTCAAGTTCTTTTTCTCTGCAAGAATATCTGAACCTGTAGCAAATTACACGTTCAATTTCCCTTTATCCACTGTTCTGCATTCCCACCTGATCTGTTCATCTCTCCATCACCTACCATGCAGGCTACTTTGCTTACAGAGGGCTGATTCAGATTATCCTCACTGTAGCTTATAGGCTTGATCCCCAAATCTGCAATACACAGAATATATAATACTGCGTATGCAAAAGGTACATTTAATGAGCTTTATTCTTTCCAAGCCCATACTGCTTACTGCTCCTGATACTATTGCCTCAGTCTTTCCCTGGGATTAGTGGATGACTTAGCTGTATGAAACAAGAAGAATTTGGCCTAAAATGTTTAAGGCATTTTCCTTGATTTATGGCTCTGAGGCCAGAAAAGACCATTAAGTCATCTTCTCTAACATCTTCTGTGTCATAGAACATAGCATTGCACCATTCCCCACATAGTGAGCCCAATAATTTCTGTTTGACTAACATGTATTTTCCAGAAATGCATCCAGTTTTGATATGTACACTATCACTTTTTTAGGCAGTTCATTTGAACAGTTCATCACACTTCCTGCTAAAAATCCAGGCCTCATTGCTCACTTAAATTTGCCTGGCTTAAATATACCCCCACTGATTTTTGTAATACATTCTTCCGATTTTGGCCACTTTTCTTTCTTATGAAGGTAATTATATACTGTAATCAAGTCATCTCATTTTGAAAAATGAGACCAAGCATATGCTCCAGTCTGTAAGCAGTCCTTATGCCTCTTTTCTGACCCTTCCTCAGCTTTCTAGCACACCCCAGCAAAATAACACCGCACTGCCATGCAGATATCATCACGCCGGACTCAGACTTCTCTGCTAACTCATTTAAAGGCAATGTTAATCCTCTTTCGCACCCCATCAGACTGAGGCCGGGGCCCAGTTGCTTCCCCAGAAGGATATCGAAGCGTTTTCCAGCACCACCCCTGGGAGACCATCCCCAGTCCATCAGTGCAGCCACCCCGACTGCATCTAACTAAACTGCATCGTGTTTGCAGAGGCCCAACCTTCCAAATTTTGACTGCTCCATCCTCATTATTTACTTATCATTCCACTAATTTTGATTTCTTCCCTAATTTGCTCGCGCTCTTTTACTAGCAATGTACTAATTTCTAGATCATTTAGGATCGTCTTCTAAACTGACAGGCCTAATATCCATTTCGGCAGACTGACGCCAAAGCTTTCATTCAGGAGTGATTTCCACCAACAGCTACTTTTCGACATTTATCAGGTAGCCAGTTCTTAATCCACTCAGCAGTCACTTGAAAGCTATTGTAGGGCACTCATTTTTTAAGTGCCTAAACAGAAAAGGCAAACAAGTGTATTTGAATACCTGAAAAAAATAGACTAGAACTTAAATCCTGCAAAGTGTTAAAAAGCCTAATCCCCACTGTTGCCTGAACGCTTATAAGCATGTGGATTTATGTGACTGGTTTTAGGCCCACAGTTATGAAACCTCACTCTTTGTATATTTTTCTGTTAATATTAGTTTCTCTAAGGACAAAACTTAGACACCATGGTAGTTGGAAGAACTGCATATTTTCCCTTCTAGACAGTCACACAGAGCTTTCCTCTTGTTTCTCTGTGTCTCCCCAGGTAACTATGATTTTTCAAAAATAATTGGCAATGGCGGTGTAAATCTGCTACATAATACTTGGAATATCCTTGAATGCAGATTGTGTGGCTTTATTGATTTTAATACATATATTCAGATATTCCTAAGTATTCCCTCATCTGTTTCTATCAATAGGATTTATTTATTTGTGTCACAGTGTTTCTTTCTTGTTAATTGCTTCAAGTTATTTTATGTAATTAAAGACAGATGGTAAAGCAAAGTTCAATATCTCATCCATTTGTTAATCAGTGGCTTATGTAGCTCTATAAATGTAGCAGGGATGTTATGATTTTGTTTTTTATGTGCTGTGCTTTAAATTAAATCCTGGGACCAATTCCTAGTTACACTGAAGCCAATGACAAAAACTGCCATTGACCAGGATCGCACAGTGGGAGACCATGGATGGGGAAAGCTGCAAGCCAGCTCCGTGTGGTGTCTGTGCTTCACGGAGGCGCCCGGCTTTCCATCCCTCAGCCCAGGGCTCACCACGGATCTGGACATCAGTGGTGTCAGCGGCACGTCCGTGCCGGAAACAAACGGCCAGGTCAGGGCCTTAATGGAGAGGTTTGTTCCCTCGTCTTTGTGGGAACCCATCTCTGATGTCAGCACTCTTTGGGTTTTTTCCATTTAGGAGTGATTTTTTTTTTTTTTCCTTCCATGTGCAAGGGAGCAAAACATCTGTTTCCATTAAGGACATCTTGTCCTTCAGATTAGAGAAAATCACCAAGAAAGAGAGAACAAATAAAAAGCTCCGGAGGAGAAAGAGGTCCACCACGTGCTCTCCCTGAGTAGCCACATTGAAGTGATTCACGGCGTTGCCAGCAACCCGTGCGCAGCCTGGAGTCACCCCGCTCCCTCGCTCGCACACAGCTACGTGTACTGCCCCCTGCATACTTCTCCTAACTCATTAACAGACCTATTTTCCCCCAGCTATTTTTGCCTCCTGTTCTATCCGTAAGTGCTCTCCTTACTCTGAGATCCATCTGCAGGCTGAAGCGTTCTGTCGTATTTTGATGTCCTTATCTTTCGTCTTTCATGAAGAAAAGACTAATGGCATTCTTGCCTTGTTTGCCTGTCTGCCCCCTTTTCTCACACTAACGAGGGGAGCGAATGCACCGTAATTCACATAGCCATCAGTAGCAGCAATGGGTTTCTGACCAACTCGTTTCTCCTCTGCTTGCTCCCATGTTTCAGTCCAACAAGCAATTTTGCTTTATCTGTTTTGACTCAGTACTCGCCTGCTCCTATTGTTTCTCACATTCTTGCATTTCCACCAGAGCCTGTGACTGACAGAAATGCAATGCCTCAATTAGACTCCAAGGGATGTGCTGGGAATCGCAAGCTGGCCTAAAGATTTATGTGCTAAACCAGATTATCGTAACTGACACAATACTTCCAGCAAGCAAATTTGGAAATATCAGAATCTCCCCCTTCCCCTCTCCCCCCCCCTGCTCGAGAAGGCCAAATAAGAGAGTGCGAGGATTTCTCATTGCTAACATGAGTCATGCTCACACTGAGCACATGGCTGGTGAGGTCAGCACCAGGGGTTACTGCATTTGGACTATAGAAGAAAATGGATTCTGCTAAATGACAGAGCAGTCAGAGCAATGTGAAAAAAGAGGAGGAATGCAGAAGCCACGAAGGCCCCCAAACCACAGGCGGAGGAAGCGGAGATGGATTCATGCTTCTCGGAAGAGTAAGCAGAGACAGGTGGCACGGGACACTTTGCTCTTTTATTCACCTAACCTTTTGGCCCCTAAAATAAGTGGCTTGTTTTTCCCCCTTGAATTTTCAGAAAAACAACAGTCACCTATTTTATTCAGCCTTAGATGGGATTTTTAAAAACATTAGGATGACTTCTCATTCCCGGGAACACGCGGTGAGGCATATTTGAAAATAAATGGGCATTCTCTGCCAAACAGATGTCATGTATAATCTCCACTTAAAATGCAGATATTCATCTTTAAGCATATGCTTAAGTCCCAACAAAGACAGTACAACTTAAGCAAACTGTAGTTTAGGATGTGCTTAGTTGAGTGCTTGAATCGGGTCGCAGCCAGAAAAGGATTACCAGCAGCAGTTTGTAGAGTGGTACTTAGCTTTGCTGAGTCTGCTACAACAGGTGTTTTTTTCTTTCTTCTTCTTTCTTCTTTCTTTTTTCTCTTTTCTTTTTCCTTTTTTCTTTTTTATTAATGTAAAGCAAGTTTCATCCTTCAGGAAAACAGCTGTATTTGGCCCCCGTTGTAAGAAATGACAATTGAAACTTCCAAACTGCTTTAACCGTAGACAAAAAAAAAAAAAAGAAGATCTTCTAATGCTGATGCTGAAACACAACTTTCAGTTTTAAAGTTGATTGCGCTTTTCTTTTTCAATTGTTAAATGCTAAAGCAGCAAGCAGACGCACTTTACAGTCTATTGCATTGAGCTCTTTTTCAGTAGGATGGCTCCTGCCAATAGCTGGTTCAGAACTGCCAGTTCTAATTAAAAACTTTATTTTAAAGATACATTTCACAGTTTATTCATGGCAGTAAGTGCTTCTCACCCTCAGAAATTCAAATTGCTGGATTGAGCAAATGGATACAGTTTCTTTCCTAATGATTCCCAAGTAACGGCTTTAACTAATTGTTTCAGCAATTTGGGACTGATGCACTATGCCCGATCAAATCACTTTCTCCAGCCACCTAGAGCAGACTCTGACTTGTGTCTATTTCTTTGCCCAGGATTAAACTGCATTTTATTTTTCTTTCTAATGTTGTAGCGCACTGATTTAAAAATGGCCAAAGATTATTCTTGCTTCAAAAATGTCAGTGACAAATCCTTTTAGTACTCCCACTTGTAACTGAATATTCGGTTCAGACAATTGCCATCATAGACTCTACATAAGTACCATTGTACAGGCTGTGATTTATAAGCATATTCCACGGCAAAAAATATTCTAATAAGCAATGTTTCTCCCCGCTGTGGCCAGCTGTCTGCCTCAGAAAGGAAAGATGAGTGAAACTCCTATCTGCCTTCTAGATTCAGTGCGAAAATATCGGCTTCAACAGCAAAATCTTTCCTGAACACCAGCACACAAGAGTCTAAACTTTACTTTGGGTTATATCTGTGCCACCTAAGGCACACGCTGAACAGAGTTTCAAAGCAGCAGAACATAGCCTAACCTTTTGACTCATCATATATTTACAATTATTAATCAAAAAGTCGCTATGCAGAGCATATATTTGCATCATAAAAGGGTAGTAACACAGCTAGCACTTGCTATCTTGTATCCTTTATAAGCTTCTCAGATTTAGTAAAATAGATTGGGTATTCTATTAAGTGATGGAATAATAGATCGTGTCTTTATTTTATTATTTGGTTATTCAGAGTTAAAGGAATAGATAGCTTTACTTGTCCTCTTCAACATACAGATCATTAGCTATTGTAGGGCATGTTACAAACAGCAAGTCCTTTGAATAACTTTTACAGTGATGGCATCATATCAGAAAAAGTCATTGCAATTCATTAGAGCCCTATTTGCGTTCTCACATTGGTGTAAATACATCTCAGTCACTTAGTGAAGTTGGATGTTTGCGTTTACCAACAGGTTTTAAAGTATGACATCGAACGGAGATTCCTAAAGAGTCTCAGACTACAGCAGCATCTTAATAAATTTGTCATTGAGACTCACCCCTGCTTTCTGATCACATAGGCCACCTCCTGAGTTTGGTGTTGAATAACAGCCCTGAGGCAAGTACAACTGTTAACATTTAAAAGTGCTAGCTGGAAAATATTTAACGCATTTTTAGTTACTTGTAACACCATTAAGCTATCAGGAGAAGAACAAAAAGTTAATCCTATCTGACCAGTCAGCTCTCCACAGACCTCCAGCAGACTCTCCTCAGGTCTTTGGTGGTCTACAGACCACAGTTCGAGATCCTCTGGAATATAGAATGACATAATACTTAGAGCATCTAAAAGTTCATCACACCTGTATTTTTTTCCAGTAAAGAGAAGGATCTGGCTGTAACTGCAAGAAAAAGAAAGAGGTATAATTTTGTCTCAGAGACATTTAGCTAAACCACCAATATGTTCTCTTAATTCAAAGCAGGAATAGGGGGAACATCTCCAAATCCAAAGAATGTATTATATCATCAACCCCTTGTTTTTAAGTCGTTCCAAATCATCACAAAGATTGTGTAAGAGCAGCTGATTCCCAATATAGATATCCTTTTCTTGGGCACTAAGTCATGCCAAGACCCTGGCTGAAATTTTACAAGGAGCCTCTCTGATTATACTTTAAATAATGGTTGTTAGTCATAAGGATTGGCCACCTTTCTTTTCTTTCAAAATAAGCTATAAATATACCATCCTTTATTCATTTCTGAAACCATCATATTCTCCTCCAAAAGAGTTAGCTCTTAGGTTAAATTTTCAATATTTAGTAACATAGTTGTGGGTCATCTGTTTAGACATAAAAGTTTAGAAATATATGTCCCATTAGCTGCCAATGATATGAAGAGCATGTTCACGTAGAAGTAAGCACTTAAGTGCTTTCTGCAAATTCCTGAAGGTGGGAATTCCTCCCCATTTATTTAAAACAAGTTTAATCTTGGATAAAGATAATTTCATAATTACTTTTAGTCTTGCATTGGTGTAGCAGTTCCAAGGTCCAGTCATTCACTAGCACTCCAAGGTGGTAAGTGCAGTATGGACATGAAACAATTTTCCCTGCCCCAAAGGGTTCGTAATGTAAATACCTCATTTTAAATTCATTAATTTTACACATCACCTTACATAACAATCACAATGCCATAAAAGAGTGAACACATGCTTGTAATTAAAGCCATGGCAGTCTCATCCCATTGTATGAAAAATAGCTCTATCATAATGGTCCTGAGTTCATGCCAGAATAGCAGCTAATCATGGGAGAAAGATGATCTAACACTTACAGAACATGAAAATAGAAATGCGTTGTTCTGGTTCCAGCCTATTTTCTCTAGACTTGCTGGGTGATCTTGTGTGTGCTACTTAAGCTTTCAGTCCCTCAATTTACACATCTGCAGAACAGCAATAACAGCATTTATCTGCCTCAGAAAAGCTTTGTAAGGCTAAATCCATAAACCATTTAGTCTCTTCCATATTCTTAACAAGCTTTCTATGCAGCACCTGTCGTAGATATAGTTGAGCAGCACACATGGATTAACGATTTTAGCTCCATGCTATCCCTGAAAAGCAGAGTTCAGGGAATATGTTGCAGAAGTAAAAGAACCATCAGGTTCAAATCATTCCTATGCCTGTGCTACTTTTATTTCACCCCTAATATGCAATAAAGGTAAAGATAAATCAAGTGCATTTTGTAATTTCTCACTCTATAAGAGTTTAGCAAGTATATATTCAGAGAGGCAAAGTTATATTTTCTATATGAAACCTGTGGAGGAACTCCTTTTATTTTTTATTTGTGCATTATTTTCATAAGAGACATCAAACTATTTGTAAATGAACAGGGTCGCAATACCTTAAAAGAAGAGGAATTCTGGGAAATGCTATGGATGATTTTTTATCTGAAAAGAACGGAGGAAAGATGTGCAATACTGATAGTATCATTCTGTGCTTGTACCTAGCAGGAAATGCTGGTATCAGGCCACCAAGTTCAGTTGTCCTGTTCATTGATAAAATCATTCACAATATAAGAATGAATGAAGTTTCTTGAAAGTTAATAGTCTCTGATTCTCTAAGCAAGTTTCACAGTTCAGGGCACAACCAGTCTGTCGGTGGCATACTTTCAGCCTGTAATCATCTGTAAAGTCACGTCCTAACAGAGATAATGAGGTCCCATTCATTATTTGCCAAAGTGCAGCAGTTTAAGTCTTGCTTCCCTTACTCTCCTCTGATGGAAAATTAAACGTTTGAAGTTTGGACCTGATCCTACCTTCACTGAAGTCAAAGATAAGACATCACCTGATTTCAAGGCAGCAGCAGAAGACCGCTGTTGTAACTTGGAGATTGCATTAAATTCACTTATCCCTCTATTACAGAGTGGAAAGCAGGTCATGGGTCTCATGTTTGCAGTAATAATGAGGAGGCTTTAGAAACTAAATGGGATGTAGCTGATGATTTTAGCACAAATTGAACTGAAGTACTAATGATTTACCAAGCATTATTCTTATCTGTTGCACAACCAGCACATGATGATGTCCAGAAATAGCGTAACATCATCCTTCAGTAAAAGGCTCAGGGGCTGACACTCTGTTCACTCGCACAGCTGTAAATCAGGAGTAACTTCACCTGAGTAGTACATTACGAATTACATCATAAGACTAAAATTAGTGAGGGGAGAGTTAGGCTTACAAGTTCTCTCTTGGCAGTGAAAGAGAAAAAGGTGCTAGCTCATCCCTGAGCCCCCTCCATCAGACAAGAGGGCAGCCCCAGCCAGCTGCGCTCACAGAGTCCCTGGCCCAGCTAGATGTGCCCATGAGGAGCTCGGGCCTGGCCAGCTGCGCTCAAGGAGACCCGAGCCGCAGCAGGGACAGCGGCAGCACCTCGTCATTACCCAGGGAGAGCTTTATCAAGAGTGAAAAAAGCTGGAGGTGAGGGGTCAGATAGAAACTAGGTGCCTGGGGATGTCCCAAGGGAAAAACGCAGTGGAGCTCAGGCCCTTGACTTTTACCGTGACACAAACTCCCTTCACCCAGCCAGGGTACAGGGCTGCTCTCAGCCTGTTCACCTTGCCAGCGAGGTGACACAGGCTGCAGTGAATATCCCGGAGATATCGTCTCTTTTTGCCACTCGTCCTATCTCCTCAGCAGACATAGCTGCCCTCAGCAGAGAGACATTGTCTGCTTCTGGAATCGGATCCTAATCCCCTGTATTCAGGGCAGAGTATTAAGGTAGGTTTTATTTCAGTGTGTTACCTTAGTTATTAACCTTTGGTAAAAATGCATCTTTCTTAGTCCAGTAACAGCTCCATTCCTTCTTGGACATGTCATATGCTCAGCTACGATACTTAATGAAACACGCAGCATATGCACTGCCTTGCCACATCCTCCCATCTCCTGCTGGCTCCTGCCATGGGTCACCAGTTGTTCAAATGAGGCCCCGTAAGGGCATCCCTTTGCAGCGGGCCACACAGCAAGGTTAGAGATGAGCGTGCAAGGTCCCCTCCGGACACCATCTGTCGGTAAGTCAGGGAGACCTGGTCTAACACCGGGAACCAGGAACTGATCTTTGAGCCACACTCAGAGGCCTTTACTGACATTGGGTAACATCCTACCCTGTTAAATGAGCACTTCTCCTTACTGAGCTCACAGAGACTACCAGTACTGCCATCTGGCCCTTTGATATCTTTTTCCACTAACTCAGGACCTTGTTCTGTTGAGATAGCCACAGTATTTCAAAACTGTAGCATGCTCAGCAGAAGACCCTTAACGCATTCTTCCTTTTATACACCGTAAATGCCAACGCTTCTATAGGTGTGAGCATGCTCTCTTATGTACTAAAAGCTGAAATTAAAGAGGAAAGGCTCCTCTACAAAAATCGAGGTTTTTGTAATGAGCAACTCTGGTTTGTAAAGTTAAGGGGTTTTTTTACATTGTGAATAAACTATTTACAAGCACTGTATTATCTTTAAATGATATTTCAGCTATTTTATAAGTATATGCAAATCAGCATCTTATATAGCTTAGAACAATCAACTCAATCAAAGAAGTGCTCAGCAAAACTCCAGCCTTATTTTCTAATGCCAATCCACACTATAAAAAGCTTTGTTAGAAAGTAGTCTGTCTTGTAAAGAGAATGCTATTTTTCAGCTAACATTGCAGACCAAATACAAGATGACGACTTCTCATATAGTAGTTTAGCTTCGGAACAATAATGATAAAACTCTGCATTTTTTTCTATAGTACCTTACACCTAAGAATCTTTAAATATATTATGATAACTAAGTCTGAAAACATCACTGTGATATATGTCTTCATTTACAGATGGGTAAGCCACGACTGAAAGTGGTTACTTGTGCCAGTTTGTGCCTCACTCAATCAATCAAAGAACAAAACAGCACAGAACTTATGATGGCCTGGCTTCCACTTCACTGGTCAAACTTTTACCAGATCACGTCTCATGCCAAGAGGACCTCATGCTAACAACCTCATTGTATTTGAGAGTAGGACCCAGGGCTCTAGGCTCCATTATTGCAGTAGCACTCGATCGCTTGTATTCCCTCCTATTAGTTTAGCATATACAATTATTTTTACAGCGAAATAAAATAAGTTCAGAAAATCATATATTTTTATTTTAATTATGGATCATATTATTTTCCAAGCACTTCGATTAAAATACCATTGAAAGTCTTTCCCTCATTTGTCAAAAGCCCCAGTAAGTTCAGTTCCCTTTTATGTGGCACTGGATTATTTACTCTTCATTTTGTACATGGAACAAGCCCTGACTAGTAACTAGATGGCAGGCATTACATGTCCAGATCTCAGAAACCTGCTCATTTGACTTCATTGGTCTGTTGGAAGTTTGGCTCTCTTCCTGATATTGTACATGTTATCTCCATATTTCTGTTAATGCATCAGCCAGCCTATCTGAGCTAGTTTGCAGGCCGGTTTAGTAAAATTAGGCATTCACAGACATTAGGTTACCAAAAATGAATACCAATGCCCTCAAAATATTTCAAGGGCTTTCATTCTGTAAGGGATGACAGGCTTTACCCAGGCGAAGGACCTTCAGCCCCAGCTCCGGTGCAGAAGCTGCAGAAGCTGGCAGAGGCCAGGAGTGGGGAGGTTCCTTCTCCATAGCTTTCCTGAGCAAAAAGAGAATGGGAGCTTTATAGGAGTTAGCAAGTGCCTGGCTAATGCAGACAGAGTCGCCTGATCCCTGGGAGTGTTGAGAAACCACAACTCCCATCTCCTTCAGCACTTTTGTAGATCAGATCTCCAGGGTTATTTTCTTTTTGGAATAGGCCAGTTGTGGTCTACATCAGCCAGTCCTCTTGGCAGTAGTGGTCCAAGCCATCCCTCACTGGCTTTGGCCAGCCATGATCAGTACGACTCCTAATAGACCATGACATGCAGTTATTTGTAGTGTATCAAATACTCAGCAAGACTAAAGGCCCAGTTTTTGCAGAGTTATTGAAATTCCCTTTTTTTTTCCCTTTCTCAAAGAATTTATCTCTCCAGGCTCAGTAGACTGTTATTTCTGACAAAATACAATTCCCCATATTGCCACACTGCAGGTTATGCTTGAGAGAAAATAATTACCTGGATTATAAAAGCTTTAGAGGATTTGTCTATTTTATCACTTCGTTTATCTTTTCATTGTTATTGTTCTGTCGAGTAATCAAGAGAGGAAGAAGGGCTACATCACAATTACACTTTGGTTTGACTCACACAGACCGAGAAGGATGGGTTAACGGCAGCTGTCATTTGCTGCACCCGTTCTCCAGCTGCAACTAGATTAATTTTCCAAACATTCTTGAATTTTCTAAAAACTCTTCCTGGGACTCATTTAAATGAGTTGAAACTTTTTTACAAAAAAAAAATGAGACACAGAGAGATCTACCCAAACAAATCCAATTGCATTGCAGCAAGGATACCCATCTGGGTGCAAATCCTTCCTCTGTCTAATTTAGCACTTTGATGTAGACAAGAGGCTTCCACACGAGTTCCTTGGTTGCTGGTTGTTCTACAGAGTTTCTCTCCCTCTCCAGCCCTCTTGCCCTGTTTTCTGCCCATCTTTACCCTATCCCTACTCTTATTCTCTCCCTTCATCCAGGTCTAGTGTTAAAAAAGTGGATCTTCAACAATTCCTGACCAGCTCTAAAGACCCATTCAGTGACAAGGGAGATCAGAGGACCATTTGTCACACACATTAAACTTAGCTTAAAGTCACATTAGTTCCTCCTACAGAGCTTCAATGGGTATTTGGGATGGGCTGTGAACCTATCTCAACCAAAGTTAACTTCTGTTCACTAAGAGAGTGAGGGGGTGGTGCCAGTAACATTACAGGGTTCACAAATACAACACAACTTGTCATAACAAGTTGCTCTGGCAACATCTGTTAGCAGCCCACAGAACTATGTAGCACTTAAGCCATATATAGCCATAATACATTTTTTTTTGCGCAAAGCTGTAGCTATTTGTACCTTTCCCAGATAGCAATATATATTATTTGCTCCTGGCCTCAGAAAACCCCACCATTTCTTTCAGACAACATTTCCTGTTTTCTGGCATTAGGCTACAATGCCATGCCAGGTACATCAGAAGAATAGCGTTTTTTTGGAGAGGTCAAGCTCAAAATTGCATCTAATTCCTTCAGACGCTCCTGTCAATGCTCAGCCAGTGATTCATTCCAAATATCATTGCTTCTAAAGCAATGAAGCTACTTTCTTACACTAACTCCTCCTAGTTTCACCATCACTCCAAATCCTTAACAACCTAGCATCCAATTTCATATATTATAATCAGCAGCAGGAAAGCTGGCGTTGCACTGCCAGGCAAGAATATGTAAGTGCAATTTTAGCTTCTTATCTCATCAATATAACCATTTCAGAGCCTCACAGTCACTAGTGGGTTGGCACAGATGAACCTAATCTCATACAAGCAGTGAGGTGATATCAACACCGCTACTCTACCGCAAATGGAGTCTATTATAAAGAGGGGAAGACGACAGGAAAAGGGACCAAGAATCCTGTTTCCTTGTGCACCACCTGTCAAAAGTCAGAATTCTTCTATATCTTTAGCTCCTTGGAAGAGGAGTGGATGGAAGAGGTGAACGCAAAGACAATTTCCAAAGTGAAAATTGCTTGAGAATATTCTTTTGGGGATAAGTGAGCCCTAGTGGGTATCTACACAGACAAAAGAGTCAAAAGAGGTTAATGCATGCCACAGCTGTTCCATACCCTTCCTCTGGCTCTGGTAAGCCTGGTGGGCTTTTCTGCTGAAACGGCAAGGGATTTTCCTGTCAGAAGGCAATTGGTATCAGCAGATCTCCCGGCTTATCTAGATGTTGTATCTTCTCCAATTTAAATGCTACATCAGTGGTTATTAAGCTGCATTGCAAAGAAATAAAACTAAGGAAAACATTCTGGAGGGTGCTCTGGATTCTATTAAAGGATTGAATTTCTCACTATATTACACTTTTTCCATATGGCTGAAATCTGGAGCCACATAATACTCTGAGTACGCTCATATACTTCTAGTGGTATAATCCCAGATGGCGACAAATGACCCTGTTCCAACAGCAGCGTGTAGATCTTTAAGTCACTGCCGCTCAACCTTCCACTCGGGATACTCCCTCCAAACAATGAATGACTGGCAGATAACATAATGTTTAACTTCTGCCTTTACTTTTGTACATGTTTTATTGCTAAAGCTGCAGAGCTACTCCTTTGTTAAGTACTCGGCGTTGTAACAGTATACAGATGACATAAAATATTCCCTTAGCCGCCACCTGATGGTCTCCATTGGTCTATGGAGGTCAGCTGTGGGGCACGCAGGATGTCACTGTCTGTGTGTTAGGATAGGCTCTGGCCTGCTAAAAGTGAGCTGATAACGTCTTATCCCTGCTTGGGCCCTTCAGCTGCCTCTTGGGGAAGCGTGAAAGGCTGCCAAGCTCAAGATGTGCTGCATCCTGCAATTTGGCTTTCCCGAGAAGAACAAACCCTCCCCCCAATCTCACCCACGCAGTTCTTTACCCCAAGAAGAGGTCATCACACAAAAAGTAGATAGGAGGGAAAGAGGCTGCGCACTTGACTATAACTGCAAAAGAGAAAAGTATAGAGTCCTCTGGAGATGTTGTGTAAAGAGAAAGCAATCTGGGCTGTCTCCATTTTACAGAAAAGACCTCTGTGCTCTTGTGGACTTCATGGCCTGCCAGATGGAGACAGCTCCAAGTAACACTGAGCTCTTATTGCCGCAGAAAACCAAGGAGAACTATAACCCCGAGTACTGCAGGTGTAGGAGGGAATACTTGCTCAGATGATGATTCATGTCAGCATCTGAATAAATAAGGTCAGACAGCACAGAGATTATTCCAGTGAAGGGGAGCTGATTTGTTTGGGGGGCAGAAAGGAGGGGCCGTTTGTTTGTTTCGTATCATTGTAGTGAAACCCCGCCTTGCTCAAAGTATTTTCGAGAAGTAGTTACCATTTATTTTAATTAAGACCTCGATTCAGCAAAACATTTAACTGGGTGTAGCCTACCTGCATTGGAACAGTTATATCGAATACAGAAATTCTAAGGTTAGCATATGCTGCACAGTCAGTGTTATGTAGCCCTTATGTAACTATCTGCAGTAGTTTTAAGCAAGACATCTCTATAACATGCCATTAAAAATAAAAAAACAGTTGCCTCAGAAGGGTGAGAAAGGATTAATTAGTTAGTACTTGTGCAGCACTGTGAAGATACAAATCGTGGGACAGTGTTATTAATAAGCAGAAGATGCCAACAGGAAGCAGCATTGTTAAAGGCACGAGGACTAGCAATAGTTTTGTTCTCTCATTTGTGAATGATTCTTCTGCTATTGAAAGGTGTTGGCCATTTTGCCCAGGAGACTGAAACCCTCTTTCTTCACCCGAAAGAGTCTTCGTGGGTCTTTCTCACACTCTCTCACCAGTGTTCCCCACTATTAGCGTATAGACGCTAGACAGTAGCCAATTCTCCGTAGCCCTTTTATTGCTTAGCCTCTGCTTTGGCTGCCAGGAAGGGTGCCATTTAGACTCAATTGTTACGGTAGCTTTTATGATCTAGACATGGTGTCTAGGATCTGAGACTTCCTAGCAATTTTGCATATGCTGCTGAGCTGCCATCAGAGGAGAACGGCTCCCGGGTGCCAACAGTGTGGGCAGAATTCAAAGCAGCGACCTCCAGATGAAAGGCGCCCCATCCCCAAACCAGCCAGCTAAGCCATCCAGCCCCCGAATGCCAGCTCCTCACTGAATGAAACTGTATTGTGATGTGTTGCTCAGAGGCGGGGGGGAAAAGGCAGTTTTAAAATATCTGTGGAAAACGGCTGTCTAGAGCTGATGCTGCAGACATTCAGACCTTGTTTACGTAATACTTCTATCATGCACGATCCTCCCATCCAACTTCCTACCCCACGCCAAGGTGCTGGAGGGAGGTCCTGTTCTTATTTATGTAGCATGCATATAAAATCGGAGAGGGCAGCAGGAACTTTACGCAAAAAAGGTATGGTGCCTTTGGCACACGGAGGAAAATAGCAGAGCGAGAACAGCTTATAAATTTGGGTGAAGAGCAGGATTAAAGAAATTAGAATCACTATATCCAAGCAGTTCTTCAAAAAGAGAGATGACTGCAGCCCTTTAAACCCAAGGCTCACAGAGCAAAAAAGCTTCACTGGAGCAAAGCATCTTTTATCTCTGTTTGTTATACCGTCCACTTGGACAAGCAAAATCCTGTCTTTATACTAGTGTCCTCTGCTCCTGCCACACTTACACCGCCTTCCTTCCCTCCCCTCCACATGGAGGCCAACTGAGGAAGGTGATTCTGTCACCTGGGGTTAATTTATGACGATCAGCGCTGTGCTGTGCTGTGCCGCTGCGCCGGGGTGGGACCTTTTCAGATGTCGGGATGATAGGAAAAAGAACAATAAAACAGCGGAGTATGTGTGGCGGGTGGCCGAGTCATCCTATCACCATGTATTTGTGCAGTTTCTTTTAGTGCCATCCAATCTTTCCTTCTGTCCCTAAATGGCCTGTGTGGAAAATGTCCCTGCTTACAGTTGCTCAACTGGAATGAGGACAAACTGTTTGCAGTGGCCCCCTTCCAAATGCTTGTGCTGTAACTTTTGTCTTGACTAGTCTCTGGAGATATCTCTAGAGTGAGTTTCCTATGACTCGTCTGCACTACCCCAAGACTGTGCTGCAGTTTCTTCCTCTAATGTTTCAACGTTGCAGCAGGAGTCTTGTTTAAAGCTCCCCCGTCACATAAAAAGTGGAGCAGGCAGCGCCTTAATGCTGTTATGTCACAAGTTCCCCAGTGAATTAAAAGTGAGGGGGATGGGTCTAGAGGGTGCATGAGGTTACAAAGTGGTGCTACCGGGAGATGAGACACAAAAAGCTGAAAAAGGACAGCCACACCAAGCAGCCTTCAGTTGTTAGGTACTGTGTTATTAGGAATGAATTACTCTCTATGCAAATGCATCAGTCGCTTTTGCAGGCAGAAATTCTTGGCTCCTTAATCCTCCAGATTGCTTAAATTCAGTACTGGAGGGGTGGTAAAGGTATTCTTCCCCTTCACATGCACTTGTGGATTAGTCCAGGATGAGAAGATGGCAAAAATATGAGTTAACAGAGCCTAAAGAACTAAGCCGAGAAAAGAAGGGTTTATAGTTCCAGAAACCATTGAGCAAAGTCTTGCACCTAGACTCATTGATAGACATTACAGAAGAAAGGGTTAATTTCCTCTCTCCTCTTAGATGCGTGACCCATTAAATATATACGTATCAATAATATTTGCCGAGCATAATTAAAATCAAAGACTATCGCTTGCTTGTTTTTAATGCATGTGAAATATTAGTCATTCATCCAAAGTATGATATGCTTTTAGGAAAGAAATACAGAGTTAATGCTATGAAACAGTCTCCTTTGACTCTGTTCTGCAAAAGCAGAAGAATGGAGCCACATAAAACCTTCCCCCTTTTTCTTCCCGTGCTGCGCAGAAAATGAATAGAGCATCCCTGAAGCGAGCAAAGGCTGGAGATGAGGTCACTGCTGGTCCTTGCAGAGCCCCAGGCTTATGAGGTCCGCGACAGGGCAGGGACACGGGTGGCCATAGGCCCCATCGGCAACAACCAGCCTGCGCAGCCCTGCTGCGATCTGCCACCCTGAGGCACTTCCCTGGCTCATCCTTCCCGGGGTCCAATGCCGCCCCCTCAGAGAGTCCCAGCACCTCTTGGTAGAGAGAAACGGTGTTTAAAAAAAAAAAAAAAAAAGCAGAGGCATTTAGTGAGGATTTGTCACAATTTTGACTGTTCAGTTTTATAGGTTGTGCCTCACACGGCAATGGCATCTTCTGCTCTGTAATCGTTTCATATTTTCTTGATTTGGCAAAGAGAAGTAATCTCCACAGCAGGTATCCCTCTGTTTTGCCGAGATGGTTGGAAGAGGACAAAGCAGGGTTAGACAAGGCATTCCAAACACAAGGGGTTACTCAGCATTTTCAGGCTTAACAAATATAGGGATTTTGTTTGACTTGCCATTATTCCAGGGATTTTAAGTATTTGCCGCTTTTTTTTCTCTCTCTCTTTTAACCCAGGCACTGACACACTGTGCCTCTGCCTTCCAGTTAGTCAGCCGAATGTTTGCTTGCGTTGCATTCTGGATCTCACAAAACACTAAGACTACTTTGTTTTTCATTAGCACTAGAGGGGAAAAATAAACAGGCTGGGCTCATGGTTTATAATTGCACATGTAATTACCACTTTAAGACCACTATTAGCAATACAAATTAGCTCACTGTCCTTTTTATCATCTCTGCAGTGCCTCATAGGGTACATGTAAACTGTCTCATTTTCATCCATCAGCCAGCCAGATTTTAATCCCAGATGCACAGAAAACAGTGCAGCGTACCTCAAAAAGTGATCTGCTCTGCTCGCAAGGACAGTGACCAATATGTAGAGCCATGCCTTGACATCCACCATTCGGCTGGAGGCAGAATCCGTCCAGCCCGATCTTTGTGCCAAATCTTGCTGGTATCCCATGAGCAGGCTTTGCCACAAATCAGGGAGCCGATGTGAGTTTTGTACCAGAGTAACTTCATGCAGAGTTACTCCAGGTTTGCATTGTTTTAAGTACCTCAAAGGATCAGTGTGAAGAGGTCTGCTGACGCTGGGAGGGCAAAGAGAACTTGCACATGGCATGATTGGTTTCTTCCATATTAGCAGGGAAGATGAGGAGCATATTGTCACTAAAGTGCAGAGGTTATTTACAATAAAACTTCTAAATGTTGCCGTCAAACACTGAATAGCAATGAATAACTCCAAAGCGATTCTACTTGGTTTTGATTTCTTCTTTATTTTCCCAGAGCTCATATTTTCAAAGGGACAAAGCAGAGGCACCCAGAGGAAAGGAAGTCTTATTCTAAGAAGCTGTAAAAAGAAATGCGTAGCCACTGATCATGGAATAATTTTATGTTTCACATGTTCTCTGACCCCAGGAAAGCAGCCCCAAAATGTTGCCCTGCCCCTTGATTTTAGCAGAGGCTGAAACAGATTCTGTACTTTACAAAAAATGGGGGGAAATCCTGAAAAATTAGACCCATAACAAAATCTTGGTCACTGAGGCCAGAAGGACCCTTCGCCCACCCCTCCGCCTGGGGCAGGATTGATTTAATTATGCTATAACTATTCCTGTAGATGGGTGTCTGGCCTTGAATAACTCCAACAACAGTGATTGTCCAAGGGCTCTTGGCAGCTCTTCCAACCGTCGAACAGTTCTTCTACAGTTTTGCCTAATATTTAACCTAAAACTTCCCTTCTGCTTCAGCCAATTATTATTTGTCCCATCTTTGTTGACTAACAGGAATAATTGATCCTTGTCCTCTTTATAACATTCCTTTCTGTTTCCTGTTATTAAGTTCTCCACACTCTTCTTCCCTTAGGCTAAAGGTGCCAAGTTATCTTAACCTTTCCTCTTACATGCGAATGCCAAACTTTTTACCATCTTTCTTGCACTCCCCTACATTCTTCAATTTGTCCACGTTTTTTCATACAGAACTGAACGCAGTTACTCCAGTTATGCTTTAACCAGTGCCAAGCAGAGCGCAATAATTACTTCAGTAACCTTACTGACCCCATCTAATAACAAAGGCAAAATGCAGCATGTAATTAAAATCTAAAAAAATAACTATTTTTAAAAGCTAATTGCCTTAACAATCAGAACATTCTACAGCTCAGAGAACACACACTAAAGAATTTAAAGGTTATTGTTCATTCAAAACATCTTTTTCAATTATATTCTGTATATTGTATTCTGGGCTATGTGCAGTTTTATTCCTATTAGGAACGGGCTGTACTGCATCTCTCTCGCTGCCTCCCCCTCTTTTTATTTCCTGCAGATTTAACTCCTGATGGCCCCACGGGGCCCTGTCTACACTAGAGATATTTGCTAAGGATTTCCCACTGGGGCTTGCTGCGCCAGCGCGGAACGGCCACTTGTGTGTTTAGTGCTTTAGCCTACTACTGTGTCTTCCAGTCTCACTAACGTCGTTGGGGCAGAGCCAATGGTGAGGCATTTGCAGGAAGTTTCCGTTACACAGACAAACGTTTTGTCTCCTTTGCCCAAGTCCATGGTGCTCTACCTTGAACAATCTCCTTCTTTCTATTCACTCACTGGTCTCTTACAAACTCCTCTCTCCTACAGCAAGCTGCGCACTGTATCTTCATATTCATCAACACAGTATACACCCATAGCGTTTTGCAACAGCGCATACACCTGCCTTTCAATTATCACCCCTTTAGGAATGGGAATCCTTGTTGTATCCCAGGACAAAGGATACGACATTAATATCACTCTACTGACAACAGCCATTTTTGGAAAATGGATACACAAATATCTAGAATCCCCCAAAACAAATGAATTTGGCTCAGGTAAAAGGGGTGGCAAATTCACAGGCTGCAAACCCACTTGACTAAGCAGAGGCATTTAGTTAAATTGTTTTTCCGTTACACTGGTAAGCAGAGACATGACTGTTGTTAGTATTTGTGATAGTTCTTATTATTGTTGCTCCCTAGCACCTTAGTTGAATTGTAATTGTTCTATTGGAAAACATATCTGTGAATACCTCAAGGTACAAAGGAGAGGACAATATTCCTAGCAAAGTAAAAATCTGATTAGTAGTGGGATGTTATGGGGCAGATAGGACAAAAAGAAATTGGATTAACATTTCAAAATAGAAGATTCAGATGTGACCTCAGGAAAGCCTTCTAACAGTGAAGCATTGGGTACATTGTCTGCAGAAGGAGTGAAGTCTCCAGTTTCGTGGAGCGCCTTCAGGTACAGTTTAAATGAACAGCTGACAGGAACAATGCAGATATCAGTGATCCTACCTTGCTCCAAACAGATGGTGAAGGATCTGTTGAGGACTCTCTCAGCTCTTTTTCTATTCTACTTTGCTATTCATTTCTGAAGAATGAAGTAAAATTGTGCTCTCATTTACACGCATCAAGCTTTTCATATTCTATAAAGTTGCATATTTACAAATGATATCAGAAATTGACTTCCTATAATAACACATCACAGCATGTCAGAAATTGCTCCATAACAATGAAAGAGAAAAGTACCCTGTTATGTAGCTCACGTCCCTTAACCAATAGATAAAACACAAGGCAAAATAGTTACTGCTTTTTATAATGAGACCTTGCCCAAGTGCGTGTGTAGGACCTTCTGATATAGCTAGGTGCAGTAACAACACCTCAGTGCATATTCCACCTAGAGAAAAGATAGCTCTGGAGGAATGAATGAAATGAAGCAGAAATACCACCTGTAAATTTATAGTTTGCCACCAGGAATTAGTCGTAATCCAGGAAAACACCATCTTATAAGACCCAATATGTTCACATGGTTCTTTGGTACTTAGTAACAAATAAAGAAGGCAGAAAATACCTGTGCTCTGGATAGAGATTAAAATTCATAGCTCAATATTTGTGTTTTTTCCTACTTACCTTGAAATAAGATCTGCACACATTTTTATAACTAGATTAAAAAGCTGCCAAGTGACTTTTTAAACAACTCTTAATGCTTGGAGAAGAGTTGTTCATAACCTCTTATACATGAGTACTTCCCTGGAGGCACATCAGGAACCAATCCCCTGTCCCACACAAATACAGCTTTTTCCTCTTTGTCCAGAAGCAGAAGAGCACTTCTGATTAAAATGTGCCGGGACACAAAATTCCCTTTGTATTCCACTAGCAAATTCTGCAATAAGATTCCATTTAAAGCCTGCTTAGGTCAGCTGGGGTCTTGTCATTGCCTCAACGACTTCTGGGGCAAGCCCTTAAAATACAGGTCGTCAGGGTAGGAAAGCCTAGCCAGGTTTTAGGGAGACCACTGAGGTCAGCAGAGGTTTACTGACTTCAGCAGATCACTGGGATCAGCAGATGCTCAGTGGGAAAGACTTTTGTGCTGATCCAAAGCCATCAGTGAAATGACTAAGAAGGTGGGCAGACGCTGAGGAGAGGGTGTCCTCTATCAGTGTTGCAACTGGAAAAGTCGACCAGGCATCCCTACTCAGTCCTGCTGGCCTTTATAAGTGACTAAAGAGGTCAGCAGCCCCTCATGGCCCAATAGTGGTTGCATGATGTGGGTTCTATTTTTATAATAAATTTGAAATTCCATTCCTAATTCACCCAAAACCTAACAAAATATGACGTACAAATCAATATTACAAAAAAGTAAATATTTCCTTTGACAAGAAAATATAAAATATCTCATTCTCTTAGCATGCAAGTTGCTTGTTTACAAAGTGTAAAATGTCCCACATTTCCATAATATTTTAGTAGCACAAAACATTTTTAGCTGTGATTCCTTAAACAAAGCTTGAGTTACTGTCAGCAGTGCCCTTAAGCTACACGTCGCAGTCTTCACAAAACAAAACAGAATTCATAGAGCAGTTACCATATTAAGGTTTAACGCTTACAAACACTGAAGGTTTAACACTTGGCAAGCCAAAATTCCCCTATGACCTGAAGACATGCAGATTGTGACCTGAGAATTAAGGGCTGTGTTAAGCAGCCAAGCTGTCTCCCTAAAGAAAAGACAAAAATAGCAAGAGACTAGCTGAGCCACTGGGCTGGCATATGTCAGGTGCGTCTGAACCTGCAGTTGCCTATTGAGGACATGGCAAAAGACGAGTAGTCCGGTCCCAATTCGGTGTCAATCTGCAGCCATATGGGGGCTGAGCCTGACCTGGCCCACCCTTTCCAGGGAGGGCTTCCTAAGCAGAAGGATTTTCCGAGGTGCTCAACGCCTCCCTGCCTCCTGGGGAACAGGACCTTTTAGGTTATTGTACCAGAAGAGAATATTTTGTTTTGTCCCCATCTGGAAACAGAAAGTTTCTTGTATGAGATAGAGGGGGGAGAGATAAAGCTGAACTTCTCATCTGCATATTCCTAGCTAAGAGGCTCCGGGAGTTTCGATGCCCTCTCGCCCTCCCGCTCGCCCTCCCAGGGCTCCTCCCAAAGGCAGGTGCCACAGTCCCGAAAAGCCTCGTGACAAAGAGAAAGAGAGGGAGGAGGGCAAATTAAGATGTGAAACAAAGTTTTGGAACTAAATGTTTAAAGATAGAACGCCTGAGTCGTGGGGATCTGGCAAGGTTTGCAAGGCAGAGGAGAAGTTGATTTGGGAAAGACATAAAGGTCAGCACAAAAAAGGCTCCAAACATCAGAGATGAAGCGAAGGCATGCAGGGAGAAGAGGGGAGTGCGAAACAGCTGCCTGGGGGAGCTTAAAAGGGTTGCTCAGCATGCTGAAAACACTCTCATTTTGCCATAGCAGACCTGCTCGTGCCAAATTCCCGCACAGAACAATCTCAAGGACATGAGACCATTTTTCATGGGGGGAAAAAAAAAGAAGAAATCCTATTTCAGGCAAACACATAAGATTGAGCCGGATATCACTATCTTATCTCTCTTGCTTTCTTCGCTGCAAGCTGTATTTAGCTTGTAAATACAGAGATTGTCTTTTTTTCAAGTCTTTAAAGACATTTTTATGTCTAAAAAAATATTTTTAAAAAGTTGATCAATAAGAAGCTATCTCCACAAAGTTACTATACAATTGCTGCTGGATTAAAATAAGTCATTTCTCCGTTTACTGGGGGAGCAAATTGCCAAATACTCTTACAGGGAACACTCAGCTATAATGAACTTTTATTCCAGGTCCCAAGGAGCTCATTACAGAGAGGTGTATATGTACATATATATATGTGTGTATATATATATATATATATATATATATATATGTATGTTAAATTAGGCAACAAAAGAATCCCATTCTGCACAAGAACTGCTTACAAAGCAGGATTTCCAGTCTGGAGGGAATCTTATTATTTCAACTTTCATTTCCGTCCTAAAACAAGCCATGAAATCAAAATATCAGTGAAATAAATTGGTGGAACTCAAAATTTGGAAATGTCTAGAGACAATCTGTGGATGCTTCCAATTGAAAATAAAATGGTCCCAAGCTGAAAAGCTCTGGAATATGATACTCTTCTCAGATGGACACAAATCAAGAATAATTCTGCTCGAAATCTGTGAAGTTATTCTGGTGTAAACCTTCACACGGGTAGTAAAAATACCTAGAATTAGAAGGATTTTATAAAGCTAAGTGATTTGGAAAGGTCTAAGCCTTCAAGCTGCAGTGCATAAAGGAAACTGAGAATTAGGAGGAAAGTTTCACGGCTCATCCCCACGTTACGACGGCAGAGGCCAGGCAGTTGCACGGCCTTGAGAGCAGCAGCTGATGGCTGTGCAGCCTAAATGCAGAAATAGCTCTTTTGTTTAGTAAAAGCTGGAATTATAGACCATGCCGCATACCCACTAGTGCATACAACTTGGGAATGGCTGGGTCCAGGCTGTCTAAAGGGCTTTCCACAGGGACGCGGCAGAGATCTGCTCTGCAGCTCTCCGTGAACAACGGGGAGGCGCGATGGGAAATGCTGGCTGTCAGAAGCAGCCAGACGAGCGCTGGGAACACTGTCCTGCGAAAGCAGAGACAAACTGTCTGCACAGTGTGCTGAGTGCAGAAAGCTTGGACCCGGGAGCAAAGAAGCCCTCTTTCGACGCTTGACTCCTCTCCAGGGTTCAGGAAACAGGAATTTAGATATATTCATCGCGAGTCACACAAGGCATCACTGAAGGAACGCATGCTTCCATTATCAATTTCTCCTTCACTGAAGATAACTCAAAAAAAGCTCATCTGATGGGATTAACAGTATGAATAACAGGACTATGTAATTGTTTTCTTGTTTGATTGTTGCTGCTGTTTGTTTTTGCTGTTTGTTTTTTAAACAAGATTTTTTCAAAAGGCCACAGCCTTCAGGGCACAAGCTAATCTTTAACCTCCTGCTTGGTTTTCCTGAACAAGCTGGCACTGAGCACTATCGGAAAGCTGTTGCTGTGTGAAAAAAATATGGACATTCCTGTGCAAAACTGGTACCACAGGAGAATCAGGGACAGCTCTAGTTCTGGGCAAGGTAGGCAGCTCTCTAGGTCACCCGACAGCCAACACCAGCAAAATGGCTAGCAATTTTTGCCCAAAAAGCAGAAAGTGAGGCTGGCTGCTGCTGCCATCCCTTCCAAGGCAGGAGGGCAGGTGTATAAGGAGGTCCTATCTGGTTTCCAGGTCATCTGAAGACTGCTCCCGTACCCACAGCAGCAGAATTGCAGTGATGGGAAGCTGTCATCTAGTTAAAGTCAGGCCTCAACTCTGACATATGTTAAAAATGTTGCACCCTGTAAAGCCCATAAATGCACAGAGCTGGGTTTCCAAATTCAGAGTCTATGTTAACTTGTCCCAAATCTAGTCAGTAGAACCTTTGAATAAGACTACAGCTGGTGTTTGTAGAAGCTAGGTAAGGAGAGAGACTACAGCCCTCAAAGTTCTTCATCTGCAGACATTTATTTTGGGTCCAGTTCTTAGACTAAATCATAGATTACACTTTTTTAAAAGCTGATATCACCATCAGATCCATTGAAATAGTCTAATGCTGTAAGGTTTAGACTCTAAAGAAAAGCAAAGACTTAGGAAAATCAATGTCCTGACTTTAATTTTGAATTTTTTAAAGGTATTTAAAAATATATATGTATTCAAACAGCAAAAGACCCAAAATAGTATTTTCCAGAGAAATTAAGATCCCAGTTCAAAAAACAATGCAGAATACAGGGTACCAAAATTTTTCTAATTAACTTCAGAACAAAGCTGAGTGAATCAACCAAATATCTTGAAGAATGTGGCCTTGATGTGATTTGCCTCCAACTATAAAAATCAGTCACCACCTGAGTTAGTAAAGGCAAAGGAAGGATCAGTCAGAAAAACTTCCATACAACCATCTGCATCACTCATTCGTACTTTATTTCCTGCCACCACCTCAGTAGTCAACCTCCTGAGCTGCCTCCATGTTACAGGCTTCTCTAGCCCTCGTAGAGATTTCTAAGAAGCCAAGTCTTCTCCCACAAAACATGGCTACCTTTTTCCACAGAAGTCTACCACAACTTTCCAAGTCTCGGTCCAATGCCTCAGCTATAAGATCTTTTCTCCTGTCTAGAACAGGAGATAGCAACAATTACAGGAGTTATTGAGAAAGTTGGAAAGTTCATAACGAATGAAAGAACTTGCAATCAGGATAAAAAAAAGTCTGACTTCAGAATTACCTGAATGGAACCAAAATTCAGGGTAAGCGTATCTATCTGCTCAAAAAAAAGAAGGCCTGATCTAACCTCCCACCCAAAACCTAACTGCAGTGTCTGGTCTCAGTCAGGTTATTTTTCCATAGTATCAACACTGTGACTAGAACTAGGAACAACTATGACTGTCAAAAGAAGCCACTTATTTTCATTCATTTCCCAGTACAGCTTTCAGAGTAAAGTGACAGTGGCACTTCAATAAAATCTTCTGATCTTTTTGATGCTTAACTGAATGGAATCATCACATCTTCAGAGCTGTGCACAATGAGAACATAAATTCTGACTGCTCGTTGCTGGAGAGATTGCTTGCTATTTTTATTCTGGTTATTTTCTGCTTTCAGGAGAAAATTGAATTCACTCTGTCAGAACCAACAGAACTGCTGTTTAAAGGTATGGCAAGATATACATATAAAATATTCACTTATTGGAATACATACAATAGTTATTACAATAACCTGATGAGTTCCAGAAGCGGCCTTGATACTATATAGCAAAGGCAACTATACTAGTAGATATGCTGTGCCAAAACTGCAGGACTGTTTCAGAGGTAGATTGCAAGAAACAAAAACAGCTGACAAAAAAAAAAGGGGGCAAGGAAAGTATGAGGTGTGCATGGAGCAGACGGAGATAGAGTTAGAGGACGAGTGCAATGCAAACCAGCTAGTGTTTTAGTAAACGGTGCTGGTTCTCCTGCAGGTTTGCATGGCAAAGTCTCTAAGCTGTGCTGCGTCTTCCTGAGTCGTGATGTACAAACCACCGCTGGCCAACAAGTCTTTGGTGGCTGCCCGTCGTCAGCTGGCTGAGTATTGTCTTTCTTGTCCCAGATGTTACGTCACACTGAAGATGTATTTAATGGATGTCAGACTAAACCAAGCTACTGCTATTGTCGCTACAGAGACGTTTACAGAACTGCACATGGGAAATGAAACAAATCAAAGGAGAGTAAAAATGTATTCTATTCCTCCACCTGTACAGAGACACATAGCAGTCCATGTTAAAAAAAAAAAAAGTCTCTTATGACTGTTCAAAAATTTGCATTTGCAAAATTTGTACCAGCAAGCTTGAGCGGTCAACTGGAGATTAAATCACAGCTGATATATCAGCCAACACAGCATTTAAAAAGAGTTCACAAAGGAAAAAAGTAATTTTGACTTCTGGCTTAGAGAAATTCCTGGCAAAGGAAGAAACTATGCTCGACCCCCAAACAACCAAACACCCATTCACTGCATATGGAAATTATTCTGCCACCATTTTACTGCTCCAGCAGAGGTGGTGCATGGCCCTTTGAAGCCTTGGCTCTTTTCAAATGCTATTATTTTAAACATTTTAGTATAGGGAATTGCATGGAGCTGGCAATTATGGAACAAGAGTGCAGTGTGGGGAACGTCACTTTGAAATCATTTAACTCAGTTCATTTCCTTTTCAAGCGCAATAGAAAGCAGATGGAGCAGCAAGGGCCAGCATGCCACAGAAAAGCCCCCTAGGCCTCGGCCAGCTTTCTCCTCCCCAGGACTAACAAGGGGGTCACCAAATCCACCTAGAGGTATTATCGTTTAAGAAAACCACAAGCTAGAATTCAGCCAGGGTACTGGTCTTTGGAGTAAGCACCTCACTAAAATTTCTGTTACACATCGAATATTAGACCTGAATTGCCAGCAAGGTCAACAGGGACCACAAAGCTCATGCCGTAGGAGCGATGCAGGGAAGCCAGAGGCCAGAGGAACAGCAGGAATGCTAAGTGGTTTGGGAAAGAGAAGCCGTGGTAGAGGGAAGGAGGCCTCCAAACAGTCGTTCGATATGAAAAAAAGGGCTGTTACCTGAAGAAAGCTTTGCTGTATGCAGCAAGAGTGGGATTAGAAGTAGTAAGTTTGATTTGTAGCAAAAATATATTGAGGTCAGAAATCAGGAAAAAAAAAGAATTTAAGTGCAGAGGGAGTGAAACATTACAGCCTCTGTGAGTAGTCAATGATGCATCACTGGAGGTGTCTAAGAAGAGTTATACGCGTTTCTGCCAGGGACAATCTAGCTAAGTGTGATCTTGCCTCAGAGCACGGGGAGGACTTCCAGGGATCCTCTCCAGCACAACAACTCTTGGATAATTTAATAGAGCCTGTTAGAGCTTGCGCTTCATATTTCTTATACAGAGAGAGAGGGATTCCCCAAAGGAAAGTAACATGTTATGTAAGAAACAGATCCAAGTGCTGGAGTTGCAGTAGTGTCTAACAGAGAAACTGGTAATCAGGGACTTAGGAGGCCCAATTCCAATTCCTGTAAAAATAACAGAAAGCCCCTGGAGAGTTATTTCACTTTCTGTGTCTCCCTTTGCATTGTCACAAGTATCCAGGACACGTAATGGCGCAAATAACCCTGGGCAGTGGGATGTGGCCCCTCTCCAACAGCAATTGCAGCAAACTCCAAGCCTGTACCTATTCACAGACCTTTGAGCCTACCCACACCCTGCTTTAGTTTGACCCATACATTGTGCGCAACCCTCGTTTGCCCCACAGCGCTAGCAAAGATATATTAGAAGCAAGCCATGCTCTAAGCTTGCTGTCAGGCTTTGTCCAACGTGCATGCAGCAACATCTTGACCGTCACTGCTCCCACAGCTTTCACCACTGCTAAATCTGTTCCTCATGCTCATCCTTACAGCCCTTGCTGCTCTTTCATGCCTGTCAACAAATCTGCCTCGTTCCTCAAACAAACGATCACTTGCTGGAGGCATTGTGTCAGAGAGGCAGAACTGTTCCTGAAGGAACACTAAGACATAGACAAGACTGATACCAAAGATAAGGACGCTCATTTCAGGTGAATGGCACTGGTGCAGGATGCAGCACCGTCTGCCATGCCAGTCTCTTCATGCCGTAGAGGAGATGCTGGGGGCCTACAGAGTATTTCCCCCAGAAGCCTAGTTCATACTGCACACCTAGAATTACCGACAATGGAGACAAAATTTCTGGCTATGTTCAAGGCTCCCTGCAGAGCCTACCACAAAGTATCAGCAGTTCCCCTTCTAGAAACCTATAGTGACAAACGGGACTGTTGCTATCACCTTGTACAGTTTTACCACCCCCAGCTCTCACCAGTTGCTGCCAGCCATTTCAAGGTTGGGTAAGGCCACCACAGGCATGATCATGACAGAGGTCTGTGAAACTAGGCACCTTGTCTGCCCATGCAAATCTGCACTGAAAATACAAGTGAGGTGGTACAGGAGCTTGCTCTGTGTGAATCTTTAGGTGTCCAGGCAAACTAAAGAAATTCACTGGTATCCTCTACAAATGCCTCAGATGAAGAGACTACCAGTTTCCCCTTCTCTAAGCCCTAAGCAGACTAGAGAGAACCACCGGCTATACCAAACACCTGCAAGATAACAGTTATCAGGAGTTCTGCTCTGTACCACTGGAGCCAGGCTGGGGCTCTCTTCCTACCCCAGATATTGGCAACCAAATGCTTTTCGGCAGCTGGACAAACTCTTCTTACCAGCTCCTACTGTGAGTTATGCACCATATCAAGACAAGCATGGGTCTCACGGCCCCAGTGCTCACAGTAGAGCCTCTGTTTAGCCGGTTGACCATAGGGTGTAAACCTCGGGAGACAGACCGGACATCTGTGCCCCCATTACTGTTCAGGTCATTGCTGCTTTCTGCCTCTTGCATGACCTGTGCCAGGTCACCAACAAGTCCTTCCGTCTAGGATGGTCACAGCAGAATCAGGCCTCCGAACTTCTGTTTGTCCATGCACAGCATACCCCTATCCAGAGAAGCGTGAGAGGGCATCTGAGCTCTGGGGTAGCACCATCACAGTCAGAACATCACGGGAGGATTACAACAAGGCTTCTGTCCTTACTCTTGCAAAAGGAAAATAACAGCTCTTACACATCTCTCCTTTGCTCCCCTTCCCCACCTCCAGCCACACAGAGATCAGGATCCCCCCAGTAATGCACCTCTTGGCCCTGAGATCCAGAGGTTTTCTTTTTCTTGGCTATAATCCTAAGTCACTGGTAGGATTGTGTCACAGCCTGACAAGTGGTGTCTTTACTGTTAGCTGCCAAGAGTGCCAAGGTACATGCCCATGGGAGGGCACATGCTGGTGTTTGTGAGAGTTTGGCCTCCTGGGGTAGACCCTGGGAGGACCAGGTTGGGTGGAAGGAGTCAAACTTTGCATTTTCTCCTTCACTCTGCTTCTGGAGAGGTCTCAGCGGCAAACTACCTCTCAGATTTTGTTTTTAAGGGAGCCAGTTGATTCAGAGGGGAATCTAAAAACAACCTGGTAAAAGGAAACAGGAATAGTGTAGATTCACCCTCCCTCCACTGCCTCATCTACAAAACAAAGTTAATGGCAGGATCTTCTTAAAGAGGAGGAGCTGTTGAGAAGGTTAAAAAGATCCAGGAAGGTGTTGGACTCTAAGAGAAATATGAAAAATCTTTTTTGAATATGAATATTTATTAAGAGGCACAGACAAAAATTACATTGCATGAGTTATGTAATATGAACAGAGTGCTTGGCAAATTAAAATACAGAACACTACTGCACTGGTAGCTCAAATAGTAATGGGACCTAATAGGATTTTCCCATCCCTAATTCCTCTGAACCCAAGAAAGGCTGATTAAAAAGTTGTGAATGTGCAGGAGGTGGCTTCTGAGAGAATCAAATGTATTTCTGTGCTCTGAAAAGTAAGCTTTGAGAATGTGACAAGTGAAAAATTCCTTCAGCTGTGCCCCTTCTCCACATGGTTTGGATGAGCTGCCCCAGCTGAAGCTGTTTCTTGTGCCTCCATCTGAACTAGACATATTTATTTGTCATATGTTGCTTCATTTCCACATGATTCTGCTCCTGTGGCTTTCCTGGCAGCTCTCTTATCTGCTGCCGTGCCCTGCTGCATCCATGCACACATGGCGAGATCCCACCCTGCTGTGTTTAGAGACAACAGGATGCACACCGGAAAGGAGTCCCTGCCCCGGCCAGCTCACAGGTGTTACCTCAGCAGGCTGTAACCGTGTTTAAGACAAGCATGCAGGGAGGACAAAGAGAAATGTGAAGTGGAAGTGAGAAGGTACAGCTGGCAGTGACCGAGCTGTGCTATCCATCTCCTGAAAATTCCCTGGAAAATTATGTAGAAAAGCAAGATTCACAAAGGCAAAGGAGCACATGTGCTCGTGGAGGCATGCATGTGCACGTGTGTGTAATGCAGGCACGTGGAGGGTGTGGACGCGCGAGTACACCCGTGTGAACTTCTGGTTCCATTTCAACCTCTTGTAAAAAGTAAATCAGGTGATGAAATACAAGGATCTGTATGTGGGAGCTGGTATAACAGAATGCATCTGTGTAGACTCAGCATAACTCTTCACGTTCAATGAAGGTATTAGATTAGATAGAGATAGATATACGTTTAGTAGTACAGTAGACAACGCTACACAGTTATCAGTAAGCTTTTGAGTTTACTCACGTAAAATGCCAACATCTTGGACTAAACACCTCTTCCGAGGTGATTGAATCCTTAGCAGTTGTGGCAAAATCCCTTCATTTGCCACTGTTGTTGATAGGCAAGCACGGCAGCACCCATAATGTACCAGCTGCTTTCCAAGCAGATCATTCTCCAAAGAGCCTGGTACAACTTTTACATGAATGTGGATGAAAAATGATTTTCTTCTGTAGTATAAGTTACTCACTGTAAGCTTCAAAGTTCAATAGGCACAATGGTGGGTGGAACTAGAGTTAGATAAACCAAGGTTCAAGGGATATAAAAGCAATCCCCTTACTGTGAGAACCAGTTGTCCTCTGGACAAGATTTGTAATGCTGAAAAGCATGTTTGACTTTGAATTCATATTTGAACTTATTAGAAAACAGAGAGATATTCTGTGCACTAACAGTTTTATTTTTTTTATTACTGTTACAGCTTTTGTGAGCAGTAAAATCATCGAATACTTCTCAGAATAAAAAGTAATAAGTGAAAGCTTAGAGATTTAGACAATAATATTTCAGGAATTTTGCCTCAAATAACCAGGTCTTTTACTTTTATCGGTGTACCTAGATTGTGCACCAGAAAGAACAGCAGAGTTCTGTCAAAAAAAAAAAAAACTTTTTCATTAGGATTGTACTTATCATGCTTTCAAAGGTTCTACAAATTAATGCCCCTATTTGTCATTGGATTTCAATACAATAAAAGCTGTCAAAGCTGCTCATTTTACTTGCTAGTGACAAATTTACTGAAGTTTTGCAGCACGAGCCAAATAACAATGCCCCAGCTCCTCCAGCTTTTATTTCACTCTGCCCTAGGCAGTGTTCCTACCGGTTTCTGTGCAAATTTTGCCTGAGTAAGGACTGAAAGTTTTGATTTTGAACACCAGACTGTGTTAGCAATAAATAGACAGAGAAATCCCCTTTACAAAGCACATGGGTGACTGGAATGGTACCGCTTGTGAATTTTATCTCTGAAATGCCAAGCTCGTTGCCTACAGATTATTGCAAAATATACACTAACTACATCCTTGATGAAATTCCCTTGAGATCCACGAGGTCACCCCCAGGATTAAACACTGCCTGACCTTTGGCGTACAGAGCTCAGAAGCATTGTATTCTGACGCCTACTGTGCCTTTGGAGATATTCGTCTGTTCCACTAAAAACAAAGATTTTAGATTTCATCCCTCCGGGGAAGAGCTTTGATGAAGCAACCCTCTGTTATTACCTTGTCCAGAGACACTACAAGACCACACTGTATCCTTCTGGCAATAGGGACAAAATAGATAAAGCTATCACTCAAGAGCAGTCGTGAGTAATGGCTACATTTGTCATCATTTATAAAGATGTTTTGATGCATTACATACCGTAAACCTATATGGGGAGCTTTACATTAGAAATAAGTAGAGTGGCGGGTCTTGTGAGAGGCATTTGGGATGGTGGTTAGAGCAAAGGACTAGAGTCAGCTACTCTTTTTAATCTTACCCATGCTACTGAGTTGTCTTCAGATTTGGAGAAGTCTTTTATGGTAAAGTCTATAAACTAAGGTTCTTCATCTAACTGCTCTGTGACTTCCTTCCACACCTGTGACAAGGAGACTGTAGCAGCTTATCATGTCCAAGTGCTTTTAGTGCCTCAGATAAAAACTGCTAAGCATTAACAGCTGTAGCGGCAGTTTTTACTACTTCTGAATGTGTGCCCAAAGATCATGTGATGAGGATGTGTTCTATGTCTGTAAATAAATACACGTCTGTGTAGATATTGGGACTTAGTAAGACCAGAGAACATGAAAAAGGAAATGAAATCTACTAACGACTGTAGCTCCTCTGACCGGAGCCTTTACGGCAGCTGCGTGGACGCGCTCCTCCCTGAGTTTTCACTCAGGCAATTATTTCTAACTTGGCATCCAGAAGCCAGTCCTGGCTTCCAACCTGAAAAGAAGCAGAGAGTTAGGCTAACACACACTAGCCTCCTTCAAGCGCTCACGGTATTGTGCATGTGATAAAGGGTTGGATAAAATAGAGGCAAAAGTCTGCTATCTTCCAAGGCTCAGGAAAATAAACCACAAAGGCAATTCAACAGAGTCCTCTTTGTTCCTGAATAGAAGCAACAAATGAAAGGAATCTGGTGGAAGAGGGAAGGCAAGAAAGAGGTCTGCTGCAGAGAGAAAGTACAGAAAAACTCTCTTTGCCGGCTCCTCTAACAGAGCGAGTGTGTGATTATCACATGAGCCTCACAAAGGCTGGAATTAAAGAGGCTGACTCTGCTGTCACATCGCTTAAGCTGCACCGAGGTCAAAGGAGTTCGGACTATCTGAGGTCAGTCACACCCGGCCTCGGAAGTACAATTCTCCTTTTTGGAGTGACAATTGCTCAGGTCGACAATAGACACCAGGAGCCATCCTTTTACACAGGACCCACAAAGGGCAGGATGCAATTAAGAGCGCTCTAATAAAAACAGAGTCACAATGAAGGCAATCAGATGGTCACTTGAAGCAAGTATAGAGAGCAAAACACACAAAAGAAGTCACCATCTCTATTGTCCTCTAAAAGACCAAGAAAAAATTAGTAAGTCTGAAACATTGGCCTACAAGTATCACAAAATCCAAACGCAAACAGGCGCCAATGACATGACTGTAGGGTAGCCCATATTTGCAGGCCTACACATTTCTTCTATACATTACTTCATCAGTCTTGTCCCACACAGAGACCTCTCCTCACAGATTGTCAGTGATGCCAAGGCTATTGAAGAATGTCCCTGTGCTAAAAATAGCACCTATTCTCTCCAATGCCCTCTGTCCCCTTTCAGCTTCCACTTCACATGGTTCAGCTCCAAGAGAGGAGCACTGACCTCATCTCGCCACGAATATCAAACATCTCCATAGCTCCTATGAACCTTTTGCTGAGAGTACGAAAAGGGGAAATGTACACATCAGCTGTGTAGTCACTCCTGCAGGAGACATGTTTGGCTACCTCTTGAGACTCTTTGAGTTTGAAAGCAAAACTGATAATCATCTTCCTCAGTGTGCGGGCATAGAAAGGCAGCATTTTTTTCTAGTGACTGCAATAGCCTCTGAACCAAGTCCACAGGATACCAATATATCAATCCTCACTATTATCGTTACTTTTGCATATAATCAAGCTCCAGACTCCAGCATGCATGGTGTTCAACAGCCCAGGTTAAGGAAATGTCTCTGCCTGGCAGGCTCACACTCACCTTTGTATCCTGATTTGAGAATCAGTATTTTCCATCTTAAGATTATTTGTGGCAACAACACCAAGTTTTTAAAATAGCTTACATAAATAAAGTCTGTGTCCCTGTCATTCCTCAAATCATAACACTGGGGCTTCCTGGTAAACAAAAACAAATCTACTGTAATACAGATAGAGGGAACGGAAGGGAGTTTTCAAGCCTCACTCTCTCACGCTTCTTTGTGGACAGTGAACTCTCTAAGACAAATGCTGAGAGCAAGCCAAAGAGGGAAAACTGCAGCTGCCTGCAGGACCCTCACAGGACCTTCACAGATATGCCCCAGCTGATAGTGCAGAATGAATCTGAGAAAATAAGTCCTTAGATAAGCTCCGTTCTCCTTTACAACCTGTCAATGAGTATATATGTACACGTCCTTGAGGAAAGAGCTTCCACTGCAGCTTATGAAAACCAGAGAGATTCCCATTGCCCTCAGTAAGACCTGGATCAGAAAGCAGCACTGAAAACTCGAAACGCGCTATCTGAGCTTCATCATTTGACAGCTTTTAGACTGGAGCTGGCATTCAGTATCCAGTGTGCTGAAATAGCAGAGAACTGCCTTTTTTATGCAGTACAGTGCTTCCAAACCAATTCTAGTACCTTTTTTCTGCTCTGTCCCAAAACTTGAGACATCACTGGTACTGCATGTTCCTTCAAAGGTCTGAATCACCTTACAGAAGGACATGCCAGTGCCTGGTGTGTGTGTGCTACCCTGGTCCTAGAAGAAGCAACACAGAGTGAACTGCCAAAGGTAGCACCCTCGATGCTAGGGAAGGGGATGGGTAAATCATTAGACAGTGAGATTTGGGATTTCTGATGCTGTCGGCATCCTGTATGCTTTTCTGGTGGAGAGGAAGACGAGGAGAAGGCACTCCAATCACGTACAGCCAGGGGGAAGTGCGGGGCTTGCGCTCAGGGGCCTGGAAATTTTCACTCCTGACCTCCTGGTCACTGAAAAGGCTGCAATCTGCCAAAAATCAGGGCTTTCTGTCAAGCATTCTTCAATGAAAATGTTCTGGTTTTCTCCATGAGGAAGTTTATTCTTGTATCTCTGAAGTAGTAATGGGGAGTAACGGGGAGTTCTCTTTCTGTGTGTTGTCACCAGCTCCTCATCTCAGTATGTCTTGCTGGTAACTTTTCCACCCAATGCAATAAAGCAGCCTTGGTCTTTCACACCATGTTAAAGAAAACAATCAGTAGAGTGTTTAAACCATGTCTGGATTGACTGCAGATTTCAAGTGAGTTCAGTAGTAAAAGGAAATCCTAGTAGTTCTACTTCCCCACAGCCAGGCTTGCCTAATGTCTAGTGTTAAAATAAACTGTTTTCAGTGTGTAGGATGAAATAAGAGTTGCTATCACAGCAGGATGACTTTTTCAAGCACTTTAACTTACATGAAGCAGCAAACTTTTGTTCCCATACAAGGAAGGATTTTAAAATTAGATAACCAAGATGATATTGGGGATACATCACTTCGGGCTGTGATTCCTGTTCTGTGTAGCCTTGCTTAGCGCTCAGAATATCACTTTCTCTAACAGCCCTTAACTGGGACTTCGACAGAAGTATTTTTTACTTCTGAATGATTTATAATCAAATTCAGTTCTACAACTTCTTTTTCAGTCATCTCCATTCATTGTTCTTTTATTCCAAGTATTCCTTGGCATGCTTTAAGAACTACTGAAGTATTTAATAGCTGTTTAAAAGTAACAGCTAAAACTACTTAGACTAGACATAAACAGGAGAGACTAAATGGGTCATTACCTTTATAAGTGTTTACGGAGAAGGATTTAAAAGACACAAGATTATGGATCCAAATGTTCCATTATTCTCTGTGTTTTAAGGGAGAAAGCAGAGTAGGTTTACAAAGTACGGGATAAGAATACTCTGAGATCAATAAAAAGATGAGGGTGCTGTTAGAGAGCAATGCAAGTTGCTCAGCCCTTTGAAAAGTTAAGCCACTTATGGAGCTGCTTAGATAGGGATTCTCAACTCTAACATCCCAAGTAAGAACATTTTGTTTGTGATTCTTAATCTCAGAAGGATGCTAGTTGTGAACAAGAAAGAATGTATTTTCCACTAAGATGGGGAGAAGGTATAAGATGGAGCGTCTCTCTGTTCCCTTGAGGCCTGTTGAAGATCTTAAGAAGTCAATGGAAATCTTTCCATTGAGTTCAATGTGCTCTGGTTCACATCCTTATAGAGCTTGCTTTGCTGTCAAGTCCATTCCTTCTCCCCACTGTGTTGCTCAATTTGCTTTCTGCTCATGTTAAAATCTCTTTTCCAGATATTGTTAATAAATCTGTATAATCTTTGGCCTCTAGCTGAGTCTTTCTTCTATGGCACACTGTTGCACTTTATGCGTGACTACGTGGTTGAGGGTTGTTCTGGAAATTACTCATAAAAATGAATTGCCTGGTAATACCACAATTGTCGATATGTGTAGGTTGCAGCATCCCCCCTGTGGGCCATTGTAGAAGGTCATAAAATCTCATTTCCAGGAAAGTTTCAAAACTTTTATTTTCTAAGGAACATTAATTATCGGAGTCCAGACGACCTGTCCCATTTCTCCATTCATTTCCTCTCTTTTTTTCCTCATCATACGTGGTAGTTTGGAGGCAACTGGCAACAGATCACATGTCAGGCTCCTGGTTTTATGCCTCTGGTTTCATGTGAATGTCAGCTAAAGTGTTTAAAAACAGCAAGACTCACGAGCCTAATGTCCAATCCAATGTTTGTGTGTGATCATTTCCCCGTTGTTAAACTTGTAACAAGAACTGCTTTATAAGTCTGACACTTATCCAGACATATACTTTGGCACTCTACAGGCTTCCTGAGGTTCATGCCCTTCAGTACTGCCTGTTGACCTCTCTTTCAAATACAGGACTCCGAGGGATCACCACAATGGCCAAACCACTCTGGACCTACACGGTTGTGAAAACACTAGCCATGCCCCCATCAGAGTTGACAGTGATGCATTTTTTTCACTGACAAATTATATTCTGCTGAGAATGGGACTTTTTGCAGGTACTTACCTGTTCTTGTGAAGCTGCTACCTGAGAAGGGTTCTCATGTCCAGGATGAGACTCAAAATACACCAAAGAGGAAGAAAACTGTCACATCTCCCAGCCAATCATCCTGTGATCAAGACTGGTGACATGGAAGTCCAGACTTCAAGTTTCTGTTCTGCAAGATGTCTGAGGGTCAGAATCCTGCATCTCAGGCAAGCTTTCTGGCCACCAAGCTATCAGTTATTCTGAAGAACAGCTTCCTCAGTCTCTCCTGTTGGACCAGTATCAATAATTAAACATTAATTGGAACAAGGACTTGAATTTAGACTGCCCACTGGAGTATCGTATTAGTCTTTCTGCGGGCCAATGAGCATGCAACTGTTTGTACAAAGGGAATAAGCTGCAGAGCAACAGAAGCAGCTCAGGGATCCCACAAACTCAAAAAAAGCCTTGTTAAGTCCTTGACTGGAACGAGGCAGAACAAGGACTACTAGCTGTTCTAGGGAGGGCTTTGTCAAATCAACTCAAAAGGGTCATGTTTCCATCCATATTTGAAAGAGATATTACTTTAAAGTCAAACATTTTTGAAAAATAATTCCTGTAGCTATATGATCCTCTAACAAATCCTCTGCATTAAAAGAACTATTTTAAGTGTCTTTGGCATCATGATAGCCTGATTCTGACAGTCTCGGAAACATCTGCCTCGCACATGAAGAAGGACCTCACTGTTCCAGGTCCGAGTCTAGTGAGTCGTTCCTCTGACATTCCTCCCAGCTTTGCTGCCGTTCTTAAAATGAAGGCCTATGTTTATTACTTACCTATTATCTTTGTATGACAAGTATGACATTCAGTCATACAGACTAATACATGTCACACAGACATATTTGGTCATATAGAAAAATAAATTGAGGTAATCACAAAAGTTCAGTTATTAGTGGAAGATTACCATAAAAGACAATATAAAAGGAAAGCAGGAATTGGGAGGACTAAGTCCTAATTCCCTTACCTACCCGTTAGAAAATGTTCCATAATAACTTTGATGTTTATGTTCGATGGTCAAATAGATTTATTTTCAAACAACTCTTTGAGAAAGATTAGGAACTAAAATCTGTGCTTTAGAGAGATTCACCTCTCTGTGAGCAGTTTTGGTGTCAACAGCTTGGTATTCCTGTAGACCATGCAAGGTTCTGCTTTTTCTTTAATGTCATATAATAGTTCATTTTCATAAGCACTCTCTTAAATTCAGTTAAGAGTTAACCAGCTAAAATATACAAATATGCGGGACGTTTTATGAAGAACTGCAACTTCAAAAGGAGCTGGTTTAGGAGTCATGACCTTATTTTTTGCAATAACTTATGCATCATGAACTTACGTAATTGGCAGCAGATAACATATCACACTCTCAGTTTTGTGTCCTTGGTTTGACAACAGTGTCAATTGAAGTATTTGCTAACTGCAGAACTAATGCAGCCTCATAGCTGAAAATGTTTTCATTCTAAAACTGATGTTTGCAGCAAATCATTTCTCCTTTATTGTTCTTTTTTAATATTACTGAATTTAGTATCAGAAATTGATAGGGTATTAAGATAATTTTGAACGCCATAGATATGTTTCTGAATACTATTTATCCTGGTGAAATAGGAATAGCCGAAAAACAGAAATGTGTATTTTTGTAATTCAAACATCCTCAGAAAGCATAAAAGCGCACACAGCTATTGTTACTTTGGTCTGCTCTCCTCCTTGCCAGCAAATTCACCTGTTGCAAGGTTCATGAGCTCTCTGAACTGCTGTTCAATGTCTAGTATATCAGGGACCTACACCCAAAGTCCCAGAGATGATGTGGCTGAAATCTCAAACTGGTGCTGACCTGTTGAGTTAGGTGCTTGCATGAAATGGATTCAGAGCTCTAAATCTTTAGTTGCTATGCTATCCTTTGTGAAGGAGTCTGTGGGTAGACAAATTACTTGGGAAATGGGTCACCTGGAGTTTAAAACACTTTAGTGGGACAGGTTTTATCCTACTTCCTTTTCCTAGAGACTGCATTAAGCACCAGACTAGAGGCAAGGCTGTACTGGCTCTCCCTGTTGACACTGGTCATCTGCACCACCCACCGAGAAGGTCAATCCTCTTCTGACAATGGCATCTTCAGAAGCTACCACAACAAAAAATGCCTAAGATAACAAACACAAAGAAAGGCAGGGGTTTAAAAGGGCCCTTAGGGGATTAAGGTGCTTAATAGCCATTTCAATTCAATGGCAAAGAGGCCCTAATTTCTTGAGGCTCTTCTGAGTGATTTGAGGCTTAGGAGTGGGAGTTGTTTGGTTTTCGGCTGTGAACTGTGTATTTGTTGGGGGAGCAGTTATGTTTCAAGACACTAAATTTGCAATAATATACATCATAGAGGAAGAAAATGGCTACAATTTTATTAATTTTAAGTAGTATCCTACTGCCCCAACTGATACAACAGGAGATTTTTTAATAAATGCAGACCATAGATATCATTGTGGCTGTTTGCTTCTCCTCCAAAGCACAAGCCAAAAGTGACACACGCCTGATGAGATTACATTTTCCTCAACACACTTAGTTGCCTCCTTGACCAAATTACGAATGAATGGCAGGAAGCAATCATATGCTGTCAGTTTAGTAGAGTATTTGCTATTATGTCTCATCTGAACCTGAATTTAAACTGACTTGAAGAGAACCACTCTCATTTGTCTTGAAATCTGGCTAATGGCAGATTATCATCGGCAATGTAGATTATTTAGAGAAATCTGTAGAGGCCATGTTTGATTCAATTTTATTGAAAACCTTCAGCATCTGGGAGAGTAAACTGACATCGGTGAAACTCCCTGATGAAACTAAACCAAAAGTTGTCTCAGCCAAGGCAGATAAATAATTTATAGGGAACAGCAGGAGGATGAACAGAAAGATTCAGATTGGGAAAACGGAAACTGATATGCGTAGGAAAAAGGGACATACATTCATCAGGTGGAAAAATATAAGGAGGGGCAGTACTGAAACAAACCTCAGGAATAGCAGGAAGGATTGCAGGGTCACACAGCAAGGAAACAAAGCTCTTTGGAGCTGTATATACAAAGGCTGCCAGACCAGAACAAATACAATGGTACTTTGGAATCATAGGAAATTTGGCTTGAAGGGATCTCATTAAGTAGCCAAATCCATTCCTGTTTCTCAACACGGGAGCAATTGTATCTATCTAATTGCCAAATTCTGTTTTGTTAGCCTTTTCTTAAAAACCTCTCATCGTGGATTTTATTCAGCTTCCATAGTGCTTCATTACCCTTATCATTAGAAACTTCCTGAGGTCTGACTCAAATCTCCCTTGCTGATATTTAAATGCGAGAATGCTGCATTCAGCTCTGGACAATACACTTCCAGAAAGATATGGACTGTATCTGCATTAGCATTTTAATTTGGATTAGGAGTTCACTTTTAAAGAAAGTGCCCAGATCATCCCTACTTATTGCTCTGGTTCACCCAAAAAAGCAGTCTCAAACTCACAGACTTTCAGAGAAAATTAAATCGGAAGATGTGTTCCAGGAGTGCATCTAATGAACTCCAGTAATAGACATCTGGTTTGCAGGACCAATCTAGAGCTATTCCAAAATAAAAACCTTAACGCATGCATAATTGTGGATGTTAGGCCTTCAGCTCCAACAGTTTCACTCTATAGCGCCTGCTTTACGTTCACTCCACACTTGTACTAGGCCACGCTCCTTGCTAATGTAGACATAGCTCCTGGTAAACTTTAATCAAAAAGCTGTGATGGGTTAGAAGAACGGTTTTATTAAGGAAGAGCAGGCCAGGTACACAAACAGAGCACAAGGAGTTTTATGGCCGTCATTTGCCCTGGTCTCCACCACATAAAACAGCCATGCTCATGCAGCTTGTGCAGCCCTTTCTTTTATCTCAGATCACTCCAGGCTGCTCAGCTCAAGGACAGAAATGTGAATTATAATGGCCAACAATTATATACACTTTAAGAATGGAAAATTTTAATTTGGTATCTCAGAATATAACCAGGATGAGATATAATGAAGATAAGAAAAGAAAAATAAATAATTAATTTCAGAAGGCAATGTACTAGCATGACATCTTTTAAACAATGGAACAGTCTCCCAGACTCTTCTCAGTAATGGATCCTATTTGTCTGGCACTTTTATAACCACATTGGCAAATGTTAGTAAACAGCCTGCAGGATATGATCTTGCTATGGCAAGGGGTTGGGCCGGATGATTATTTCCATCTAAGCTTCCTCTCAATTCAGACTAAAGTTTTGGAAGCAGGATATCTTTCTTGCTTTGTATTTGCCATATGAAACCCATGTAGCAGTTGGAGCTTGTAGGTACAATACTTGGTATCAATAAATGCCAGTTAGAACTCGCAATCTGATGCAAATCTCTTCAGACCAATACGTCTCCACTGATTTTGAGGACCCTTGGAACAAACTTTTGATACTCAAAAATGGACGCATGTCTACAAATGTGTGAGACCACAGAGCCATTCTCCCCTCTTGGTACTCCAAGACATCAAGCAGCCACCCCGCATTGGCCTTCAAAATTGTACAGCTCTGGTAAGAGGTTATTTTACCTGAGCTAGTATTTCCTGCTAAACAGTGGCACGCTAACAGAGTGTTATGGCTTGTGAATGCCAGCTGACTTGTACCTTGTCAATCTGGTATGTGGTCAGCACAAGTTTGCATCTTTCTACACCTGCTCTTGCAGACATGTCTTTAGTTAACCCCTATGTGAATAAGCAAAAAGAAAAGTATCAAAACAACTTCTCCCTTTTTTGGCTCATTCCATGTGCTTCATCTCTTTAATACCTGTCATCAGACTGTCAGCACATTGAGGCACGAAACATCTTATTTTAACATCTTATAAAGAATCAAGCACCTTGTCCCCAAAAATGCGATAGAGACCAAGAGAACTGCACTGAACTCTCAGTGAGAGTTTTGCAGGTTCTTTGGGGCTGAGGGGCCCTGTTGAAGTACCCGCAATGTTGAACCCTTCTCTAAAAAATTGGTTTTTTTAAAAATGTCCCAGTTTAGCCACCCATAAATGGAGTCCTCTAAGACTTACAAGTCATTTCGAAAAAACATAGACACATTCTTAAACAGAGAGGCCGCATTTTCCTTTCAGCAATATGGATGTAAGTTAGAATCTTTCCTCCCCTTTTTCTCTAAATCAAAGAGGAATGCTTTTAGAGGACTGTATATTGTACTCCTTCAGCACACATACAGGCACACTAAGATCAAGACCACCAATAGCAAATGCAGAATTATTTATTGACGTATGAAAGATCAGTACACACCATATAGAGCAAACAGGAAAAAAAAAAAGGAAAATGAGTTTTAAAATTAATATTATAGAGTAGAAATAACAGGAGAAGCACTTAAACATATTGCTGCCTGAAGCGGGTGAGAATTTCAATGGAAAATAACAACCAATGTTCCCGAAGTCAACCACAGAAATCAAATGATATTCAACTTAAACTCAATTTATTCTGAAGATTTTGTTATTACAGAGGCATACATGCATGTAGTATTCATGGTTATTTCTCAAAAATTAAACTCTTCTGGACTCAGATTTGTGTAACACCAAAAAAGGGTTTTAAAAGAGAAATCCCTGTATTCTGTCAAACTGTTTCTGGGAACTTTCCTGGAAATCCCAGCAAGACAAGCCAAAGAAAATTATCTATGGGGAACTGTGATTGTTGCAGCAAATATGTGCTTATACTCTGATTCACATGATTAAGCCCTTCAACTGAAAAACTGAATGCAAAACAAGGGACATACTGAAGAACAGTAACCAATTTACAGCAAGATCATAACAGTTATTAACTATACATTACACAAATGTAAACCCAAATCATTAGCAAAGTCAGACTGCTCTTATGATTTTCAATAAATGCTTTAAAGCAACATTTGCCAATTGTGTGAATTTTTAATGACTAGTGACATGATTTTATATGACTAGTAACAACACTGTATACCACCCAAGATTTTAGCATGCTGGGAAAATCTAGTTTCTCTTTTGAAGTTAAATTTCAAAATACCAATAATTTCTGAAGGATATTAATGGCGAGAGAATGGAAAAAGAAACATACACACACGGTGGAGTAGTTAAAATGAAAACATGGATGTATAACAGACATATTAAACATCCAGATTACAAAACCTGGGTGGCTATCCATTTCTATTTCATTTTAAATGAACAGTAACGTGCGAAAATTATATTAGGAAAATATGTACCGTTCTCTCATAAGTGATACTGCTGTTTTCAAACAACAAATGCACTGTTAACACATTCATTTGTATTGTACTGTATAAGTAATAGTCAAAATTTGTTATGAACTTGTAGTTATTGAGTGAAGTTCATTGATAGCCGCAGTGAATTCCTTTTGGACAAGCACAAAAGAAACGCAACAACTATAGTTCTGTGCCTATTAATGGAATTGTCCTCCAAGAGGTCTGTAATTACATCTGGGTGAAGACTGGTCTCCAGTGGTCCGCAAGTAGAGGTACATCTACCTATGCTTATTACGGCACAGTATGCAGCAATGCCACTTTGGCAAAATGGTATTAAATACCAAGAAGAATGTGTAGCAGGAGGAAGTGCAAGACTCAGAGATGGAGACTGAGATGGTGTTAAAGTAGGAAATGATGTTAATAAACTTAATGAAAGCCTGCAACATGGAAGAAAAGAGAAGCACATGTTTTACACCAGTTTCTGATACACCATTCGTAACACCATCACAGTTAAGTCATGTCACCCTGGATTAGGACTTTTTTAAAAAGAGCATTACTTTCCAGAAGCTATTGCCTTGAAAATTCCCCTTAGCTAAACCTTGAGTGCCTCAGCTTTCACAGAGTTTCCCATGACATTTTGATGTTGAAGTTATGTACGATAGCTGGTCAGGTGAGACCAAATAGGTGAGCTGAACAAATATGCATTTCATTTTTCCCATTAAAATATATATATATGTATATATTTAAAAGAGAAAGGTTGCATTTTGGGCAGCTGCACACATATGTATAGCACTATCCAGGTACGAACAAGCCAAATCCTGGGTCAGTTTTGCACAGCTCAGCTAGAGCAGAAGATGAAATAAGAACTTGCACCCCACTCTTCAAATGCAGTCAGAGACATGCTGCACTGCAGTCACTTCTCTGTCTTACCTAGGTATAAGGGAGTGACTTCACCCCCAACACACAACAACATATCTGAGCAGGCAGAAAGTTGCTAGTAAAGTCCTTTAGTACTGTCACCTTGCATGCACTTTGGGACCAAATGAACCAGTCCTGAACTCCAACATTACGTTGTTCATTTCTTGAATGGCAAAAAAACATCTCGAATTAAGAAGCAGGATATCCAAGTAATATACAGTAGATAATGAATTTTGCAGCCCTTAGACAAACAATTTCCTCACATCACCTTTCCCAGAAAGTGGACGCTGCAATACAACCAGTGCTAAATTAAACCTTACACAACTGTTACTGACATGTGCAGATGTACCCTGCTTCAAGTGCTTACTCATCACATGTAATACAAGAAAACGGCAAGTTACTGGGGGCCAAGGGCAAGCACTACCAGACCATTTTCCAGCTGTTCGAAGTTGTGAATCAAAGGCAATGTGTTGTTAAATTGAATGTCTGTGTATGAAAGGGCTGCAGTCATGGAATATGATGGTAATGAACACTGCACTTTATTTATCATCTTTTTTTTATTATTAAGATGTTCATTGCAAGGAAATACACTTAAGCAACTTTAATTCTTTACTAACAACTTTGATATAGGGAGAGGAAGTTACTTTTGAAACTTTTTGGAAAGAGCATTCCAACTCACTGCAGTGCCCATAGTTGGGAAGAAGCATCTAGTCAGGTATCGTCTATAATAGTACTCATGTCAGACCACTTTGCGGTACCTCTACGCAGGTATTTAACTGACTACAACTTGCTTTCCTAGTGGAAAAAATAATGTACCTGCTCCAAATAAAGTAACTAATTTCTATACACAGAAAGGAGGATAGATATTTTGTAAAGTGTTTCCCTGACTGATTATAAATCAAAAATGTGGAAAAGTTCCAAACTCCTTCAAAAGTAATTCATTAAATGCTGTTGGCCACATCACCGCCTATTGCTAGCACATGCTCCAATTTGATCATTTCTTGTCAGAGGTCAAATGGCCAAAGTGATGGTAGTATCCACTAGTTAAGCAACATCTATATTGATTGCTAAAATGAGATAGTGCTCACTGAAAACAAGAACCCATTCCCGTTTTCTCAGCAGCCCTGCTTTTTCAGTTTGGTTCCCCCTTAAAATAGGGCTGAAAATATCCCCCCTTAAAATAGGCCCAAGCTTGGGTGTTTCTTGATTAGAGGCAACTATTAGCACCAAAATATTCACATTAAACCACACAGATATAGGATCCCCCCTTCTTGCTTCTTAATTGTCACCATGACAATGTCAACACTTCAATCACCACCACTGAACATATGCAAGATGTGGCCCAGTTTACATCTCTTAGAGTTGTTATCTAGACTGCTCTCAGACACACTATTGCATTTGGCTTAGATTTCTTAGGCTTCCTTCACAGCCGTAGAGCTGGAGTGTTACATTAGCAGAGAGAGGGGATGGGAATAACCAGGGGAAAAGAGGCCGTTATAAAGAAAGGCGAGATTCTGGAGACGGAGGTATGAATAGGACCCTGTGGCCAGACTCTGAGAGCTCCTGCCCTGCGAAGAAATTGGCTTCTTCTGTGACTCCCTGCACATATGCAGACCCTGCCGAAACCAGCACATCTCTGTCAGCACTACTCCCAGCGCCAAATGCTGACACAGTCCTGTTCCACTTTAACAGGAATTTTAACCAAAAATTCAAAAGACATTAGGCAAGATCAGAATCGTTGTTGCCTTGAATGCCCTTACGGCACAAAGAAGAGAGTAACATAGCACCCAGTGCGCTGGGCAATAGCACTAAACTGCGTTAGACGCCTGCTCCAAAGCCACTGTAGTAAAGGGACGGATGTCATGCCAACAAGCAAGTGCTTGGTGCGTTATCTCTCTGGCATCTCACCCGAGAAAGAGGAGCATGTTTTATTCCAATAACTGGGATTGTCTGCATATAGTAAACACAGCCACAGTAGAGTTAAACAGGGCAGCATGTTCCTAATAATGGAAACATAACACTTTTAATATTGTAACACCTTTAATATTATGGTATGGCATTAGTATTAATTTAGCCTTAAGAGCAACTATTTCATAAGCATGGAGGTATTTTTAATCAATGCTTATTGACTTTTTTTTTAAAGATGATTACAGTAGTTACAGAATTATTACATTTTAAAGGTATATTTCTAATTACATTCTGGCAGGTCCTTAGCTGGAAATAATGCTAGAGCTATTTTGATACCAAAAGCTGTGACAGTTGATATCAGCTAAGGTTATCTGCTGTCAGGCGATTATCAGGATCAAACATCATTACAAGCATGTGGTCAGCAGCAGTGACATTGAAAACCTGCGTGCAAAAATTGGGAAGGAGCTAATGAAATTTGTGCGTGTACAGAACAGGATTGGAATACTTCACTGGAAGAACTGAACGACTTCAAGCAGTCACTGAAGTAGCATAAATAGGATGAAATCCTGTATTACCTAGCTCAGTTTCATGAAGTTGGCAGCAAGATGTTATCTATCAACTGGGCACTTACCAGATGCACGTGGGAGAGGAGAAAACTCCTGATGTTTCAGTCAGTTTCTGGATTAGCATGACTCCCTAAAGAGATGCAGCTATGGTAAACAAGAATTATGATCCAAAAGCACATGGTATTTCCAGAAGAAAGGGATGCGCTGGTCATACATCATTGGAATATTGTATAAAATTTAGGTCACCCCTTTTAAGGACAGACACAGCTGTGCTCCATATGGGGGAGATCCACAGCCACAGCCCTGTCACATGGCCCCAGAGCATATGCCTGGGTTCCCATATTTGTGTCTGGGAAATCCCATGCCATCCACCACATGAACAGGAAATCCAGTGTGTGGGAAACATGAACAGTACAGATGGCCCACGAGTGCACAATAAGCTCGATGCATTCGCGATGTACTGGGCTCACCAGGACAGGTTGACTCTGCAGTGCATTGCACAGGGAGACTGATCTAGCTGGAGGCTCTGCAGCTCCTGTACCTACACTTTTCCTTTTATCTTTGGGTTTGAAGAGGGTCCAACGTGTATTGCACAGCACTGATCAAATATCATAGCACATGTAGGATACGCACAGTGTGTCCCACTCAGTGTCCAGGTGCTTGGCTGTCAAACTGCGTATGTGTTTGTCTGTGACTCCCAGACGTCAACTAGCCTCATTAGAGCAATTGTGCTGAACAAGTGACCGTATGCTGTGCCAAGCAGTGCCAACGCAACAAAAAGGAGGAGAGGGTACAGCCATGTCTAGTTCTCCAATTAATCTTTCCCTATACGATGCAGAAAAATGGACTTACATGAAACAGGTGCACAGGAGAGCTTCTAGGAGGACCAGGGAAATGGAAAAACCCATCTCATGAGAAGACACTCTGAGCGTTTCTGAATAAACAGGTGCAGATGGATGTAAACTCCTTTGTCCTTACTCTCTGTTGGCCTATTACTGGTCCAGAACCCATAGGGACTGTATTAGCATGGTGCTAATGCAGTCTTCAGCAGAACTTATTAGCGGAGGGCTTAGCATTACACTAACATAGCCTTACAGGTGCCAGGAGAGGGACAGTCTGCACCCCAGCTCACTCAGAACACAAGCAGAACATCAGCCTGAAGCCGCCTGCCCCACTGGTACCGCTATGCCCCACACAAGCCTGGCGCGTTAACCCCAGTGGAAAAGTGTCCAAGGGGGAATAGGATTGCCCTCTGAAAATATACTGAAAGGGGAGGAAGAAAAAGGGAAGAAAGGGGAGGAAATAAAATTGGCTCAATGAAAAGACAACGTTGGCATAAGAACAAATGGGTGTAAATCGGCCACAGATACATTTAAGCGGGACATGAGAATAACTGTTCTAAACACTACGGCAATGAGATCCTGCAAAAGCTTCTCACAAGTAATAGGGGTAAAAATATAACTAATTTTAAGGTGACATTTGGTAAGTTTCTGAACATAATTCTATACTACAGAGGTGTCTGAAATACTCCTAGACCTCCCATAAGATCCCACCCTGCAAAACTCCATTAGCTGTGAACTGCAAATTGAAACCCAACTGAAATCAGAAATTTAATTAAAAGCAGCTCCTCTGAGCCTGCTGCTGGCAGTCATTATGCTGGTAAAGAGTGACAGCTGCTTCCACTGGTAGCCCAATGTCAACGACTGTTAAAGCAGGCCAAGGAATAGACACAGGCTATGACTACCCTAGGACCACAGTGTTTTGTAGAAGGTACTTATAAGAAAGACTTCTGAGCCTTACGGTTTGCTGCTGTCTTCCATTTTTTTGGCTTAGTGGGAGCATAATGCCAGTTAAAATTAGTTAAGAAAGAAAATGTCAGTTTTTCCAAATACAACGTAATTGTTCTTAAAAAAACGTTCCCTCAGTATCTAGTAAATCTAGGGTTTGTTTGTTTGCTGTAAATACACATTTCAAAACTCTTTCCTCCTTTCTGTGAGTGGACTTAGATTACTTTGATGCCTTTTATTTGCAATTAGTGATACACGCTTCTAGCTCTGTAAAAATGTAATATTCCTATATAAAAGAAGTTGTGAATACCTTTTGTAAATAAGTACCATTTTCTTGCTTTAAGAAACTTGAACTTGGTCTCAGGTAAGAACTAGCAGCAAAGGACTAGTATTCCCACAAAATCGATGCTATTAAAACGTCAGCAGTAAAATCATAGTTGGATTCCAGGAAGGAGGTTTGCGTATGTGTTAATATTCAGAAGCAATTCGTGGTTCTTCATTTAAGTTCACAGAGGATGGTGGACCGCTCAAGGTATCGACAATAATTCATGCACTGAGAAGCGTGAATTAGAGCCCAAAATTTAATATCTAGGGTTAAAGTACCCATTTAATCTTCGGTTGTTTTTTCTGTCAGAGCTTCAGGTGGAAATGATGGGCCATATGAAATGATGAGCTATATCACATAGCTGTGCTTGTCACAGTTTTTCCCTGTGAAGATACTGTATAGCTTAGTCTAAGAATAACTGTAAAATTCACAGAAAGTAAGAACTGTTGAGCAGCTAAAAATAAAAAGTCACAGGAGGATGCTCTATTAGGCATAAACACTGAGACCCTTCGAATCCACTTGAGCTACTGAGCTAACCTAAACATTTTGGGTGAAATCCTGCTTCGAATGAATTCAGAATGATTGGTGGTGAGAACTAATGTTTCTCCTCTTATTTCTGTTTCCCTGCTAATGAGTATCAGATACAACATTGCAAGACTATTCTGTAAACAAAGTGCAGAATTAATCATTTTCAGAGGAACATTTTATTCACAGTAGGCTATGCAGGGAAGAAATTAAGCCTAAGTAAATAAACAATGAAGGTAAATCAGAATATACAGAGAAAGTGAAAAGATTATTAGAAGATGCAATTAAAAAAATTACTGGATCTATTATGGCATAAAGCAAAATGTACCACTTATGAGGAAAATTCAGTGATTGAGTAAAATGCTGAGTAATTTCATCTGAGCGTTAAATTATTTGCAGTTTCCTGCATAAAAGGAAAAATCAGAACGGAGATTCAGCCCCTTTTTATGCCAAAGATCTTTTCCTCATCCAAGAACAGAGAAGCTAGCAGGTTTACACAATTTTATGTCTATTAAAATATTCCATATAAACAATGTATAACTAACTGACTTCCACTTCCAGTACTTTCTGGGCAAAGGTTTAGAAAGAAATACTGCGTTGCAATTTAAAATAAGCAAATTGCATCTATTCTGGAACAAGTAAAGAATTACATGTAATTCACATTTGTCAAAATCTTTCTATCTGACTGCAGAGGTCTATTATTAGGGTGTGTAAAACCTGTCCAGAAACTAGCTATATTTCTTTCTACTATTGATAAACAAGCCTTGCATTAAATTAGGAGATTAAGAGGTATATTCCATCCAATTCTCATGTATGTTTAGTCATTAATCCAAAACAACATTGCCAAACCCTGACCACAGAAATAGTAAAAATAAATACCAAAGGTCTGGGAAGAGAAATCCTGAGGTCACAAAGAGAAGGTAACTTCAAGGGAGTATCCTGGAAATTAAGACCTATAAATCATCCAGGGCTGAAAGAAATAAATTTCAGAAGCTGCATAATGCCACTTCACATGGCTAAAAATAATGGCGTCATGGTGCAAACGCCAGGAAAAAAAATCACTGAAAAACTTCACAAACATTTGTATTCAAAGAAAAGTCCTGAAGAAAGCAAGTTATTTGAAGAGAGCGTGAGAACACAGTAATGTTGCACTCTAGCTGTTTGGAATGTCACTTGTTTAAAACAGGTCTGTCATACTTAAAACGATCATTTACACAGAACTAGAGCACGTCATGTATGTAATACACATTTTAGTGATGTTGGGGATAAAAGGTGGATCATCTCAATTCTATATTCAAAAGCGGGCTGATATTCCTGTCTGCGTAGAGTGAACTCTTCCGTTCCTGTTAAGTTATTTCTTCCTCAGCTCTACAGCTTATTCAAAAATGTTAAACCACTGCTGGGTAAAACCCTTATATTGTGGAAAACGAAGGTCACCCTGAAAAAGATTATCCCACACCTGATCCCTAAAGATTTTTCTTGCATAAATGTTTTTCTAAATGCTGTTTTTCCTGCTGTCCCCTCTGAGTCTGTTACAGATTGAAAATTCAAATGTGCATGTCAGTTCAGACAAGACACATGCAACAGTCTGAAAACTTCAGAGCTTTTAAAGGCTATTATTGTAAAATTCTTTATATTCTACTGCACTTCTTAAGGAAAGCGAGGTGATGAAAATCACTTCCCCAGTCTTCAACCCTCCTTTTGTCTGTTATCATGCTACCCGGCTCGAGTAAAATGCCGATCACTATGAAGGCAATGGGATCATTCAAGACTTTCACCACACAAGTATACCGGTTCTAAGAATTAGCCCGTAACAAAGAACGCCAGGCAGCAGGGAGATTTCCCCACAGAAAGGAAGCTCAAAAGAGTTTCCTTTGCTCCAGCAAAGCCTGGACCCAGTCAGTCAACTCAAAAGTAACCTCCTAACATTTTGAGAAGATATCATTGTCATGCTGCTACTTAAAAGAAGAAAATTAACCTTAGTTATAAACCTGCTAGTCTCATCTTTCTAAATGGTGAATTGCAATTTGCTTAGCGGAAACATACTCTTTGTTACAAAACACTGCACATGGTGCATTTTTTTAGAACCTTTTCAGAAATTTAGCTTCAAGCAAATTGCATCCTTCATCCTTCTCTGCATCACACCTGAAACCAGCGTGAAAAAGACAATGGAAGAAGCATTTTCTCTCTCTGCCAATGACTTCATCTGTATTCAATGTGTATAAAGTCACCAGTTAAGTATAACTCTATGGGATTCCACTTCTGCAGAGCAAACCATTCAAATTACTATAATTATACTATACTACCAGGGGGTCCAGCCTGAGCTCTTGAGCCACAACAGCTTTTGAGCAGATCACTTGATGCGTAGCAGAGATGTGCTTGGCACAGGGGTTTCTGGATAATCTGATCTCCTGCTGCTGGAGGAAGTGTGTTAGCAGCTGCTGCTGAAGTTGACATTGCTGGCTCACTCGAGAAGGCAGCTGTGCACCCCATTCAACTCCATCCCCTCGTGACACACTGGAACCTTGCAAAAGCCACCGTCATCTCCTGCACATCTCCTATACTCCTCTACTACACCAAAGGGTGAGACTACACACATTTTCCTTGCAGTGAAGCTTAATCCAAGAGGTTTCTGCTCTTAACACGTTCTCACTATGCAACTCCACTCAAGTGCACTTTGATAATATTGTTAAGACAGTCCAATGGGATAGCTCTGTTACCCCAGCCTTGGTTTAGGGCTGTGGCCATTTCTCTTGTGCCTTCTCTGCATCACACCTGTGATCTTTGGTTTTGTCATGAGACAGTGTAGGGAGCTAACCTCGCACCAAATAATTCAGAATGAGTTAAGCTTTTCTGCCCCTTCAGTTCCCTAAATGAGTTTCATCATGGGATCACAAAAGACCCAGTGCAAGCAGAAATGAGAAAGAAGTAATAGGCTAGAAAAGTGCCCCTTTTGGCATCATTTAGCGCTGTAATCAAGTTGCACTGTAAGCAAAAAAAAAAAAACAAAACAAAACAAAACTCCTGTCTCCTTAATTTTCAATCCAGATCCTTTTGGTCATCTAGTTTCTACTCTAGATTCACATGCTGTTGCAACAACAGGGGCAGTAGTAAGCAGTAGCGTGGAAGTAGATGCCGAAACCTGTTAATGCATCTGGGGAACTGTAAACTGGATCGTACTGCTATTTCTTGTAGCTCTTAGCCAAATAAAGTTTTAGTAGGTGGCTCATGAACTCAAGAAAATGTGGGTTTCCACTTCCTCAGGGTCAGAGCTCAGTGTTGCACTAGAAGACAAATAGTTCTGGAACCAATCCTCTCTCCAAATCAATCAATTCCCCTCAAATTCAATCCATAATTAGCAGCAATTGAAAAGAAAAAAAAAAAGCTTCAGTGCAGAGAACCTCTTGGTCTTATATCACATATCTGTCATATAGTCGAAGATGAGGATGCCAGGGTGCGGTAGGAGAATCAAAGCTAATGGCTCTGCTGGTGATTTTATAGACCAGTTTGGAGTATGTCCCTTTTTTTCTTTCAATTCATAAAGTTACTCAAAGTGTTGGTTAGCTGCTTGACTTTGCATGCTTTTTCTCTCTCCAGGCACATAGATTTGAAACCAGCTAAGTCACATATTAAAAAAAAAAAACAGGAGGCAGGGAAAAAAAAAAGTGCCATCTAGAAGTGGTGAAAGATCAATAGGGATATAGGTCCAGAAACAGCAAGACCCATGCACAGACTCCAGCTTAGAGTAACTTCTTTCCAGAGGTGTCATTAAGAGTAAACAACTGTAAATGGAGTTTATCCACTTCAGATTTCAGCAATATAACATTTACCCGCTCCTTACAGATACCAAACGGGTGAGTAATTTACCACTGCACAACTACGCTTCTCAGTAGTCACTGGACACGGGTAGACACTTATATGAGGAGAAATTGTTTATCTATTATTTCAGGGCCTGATCCAAACTTTAGTGACGTCTTTTTATGCCTTCACATGAAGTTCTAATACATTAACTACACGCAACTAAGATGATGAGAGATATGGATTTCTTCCAAAATACGTTGAGTTTCCTATCAGAGACTACTGAATGCCTTTGCACAGGAAATTATAAAACAGAAAATAAATATGTAAATATACCATTTCAGTACATCCTCTACACCAAAGTGGATATGATGTTTTCAATTTCAGCTTTTTGAGGTTTTATTTTTATAAGTCACTGAATTCATTTTGTAGCTCCTGTTTACAAAAAGAACTTTAACAAAGTTATAAATTACATTCATCAAATCAAAAAAATAGTACTATAAAATTCTCAAAAGGGGAAATAATGTAAACCTTATATCTGCATCTGCACACGAACACACACCCACACCCACCCATATATATATATATATATTATATATATATATATATATATATAAAGTTAGTGACTGCTGAACCACAGACCACATGCAGAAGAGTAAAAACCACCCACAACCAGATGTGCCACTGTAAATCTCATATTTTAGAATATATTCCATGAACTTTTCAATGTTCAGGAAGGCACAAGTTCCCACGCTATTAGCAGCAACATAGATTCCTAGAAAGACCTTTACGTATCTAAAAATGAGAGGTCCACTTCTAATTGGAAGGTATGACCCTTATGAAGTTCGGAGATGGCTTTCAGAGTGAAAACACGATTTTGAAAAACGTCACACAATAAAGTGAGAATGGCAGTGACACATCACGTCAAACTTTCCTAGAACCAAAAGGGCTACAGAAACAATTCAGTCCTTTTCCTCTCTAGTTTTGTATAAATATAAATGAATGTTGTACTGAGAGTGAATGCATCAGTACGTGACTTGTAGAGGCGTGTAGAGCCCCTCTTTCATTATGAAACAGCGGCCTCAGGTTACATTCAAAGTCTATGGTAGGAAAGTGTAGCAGAGGGCTATTGTAACAAAATGCTTCAGTTCTCTGCTCTACCCACAGCTGAATGGGAAACCCCAATTCAAAAGTTTCTCTCAAGCTAGAAAAGTAAAGTTTTTTCGATAAAATGGAGAAAAAGTCATTTCCAAGGTCTCCGTTCAGCTACAAATATGCTGTATAAGACTAAATAGTTTGTTACCTCAGAATATCTCTCACTGATCTAGTAGAGCAAAGTTTGTTGATATTCAGGGTTGCAAACCCATCTGTTTACTCAGGCTTTTGTCTGTCAGCACAGTTTAAAGAGGTCGCTTTGAGAGATCAGTTTTTTTTCCTGGGGGTTTCTTTAGCGCTACCACAATTTGTTATTGCGTCTGTTTAGAGGCTTTAATTTGTGGTTTCCAAGATTGCATAACTGCACAGAGAGGTGGTGAGAGGCCCACATGAAGAGTTCAAAATAAGTTTGATAATATAGTAAATATCTACTCAGTAATTTTCCCTGGACTGAGCACCATGGAATGCCAAAAAGTTATTAATCAGGCTAGTGTATGAACACGTCCTTTAGAAGGAATAGGGTATATATTTCCATTCAGCTATACAACCCTGAATTCACTTAGCTTGCTGTTGACACACATTAAAGAGGAGCCACCAAGGGGGCTACAAAATAAGTGCCTGGTTAGATTGTTCTAAAAGACGCTGGTCTAAAAGACAGTTGGTTTATCCAAACCAGATAAATAAAAATCAAAATGAGATTAATTTTGCCTTGTATTTGGAGTTCTCATGATAAGTTACATAAAAATGAATTAAGCTTTCTAGGCTCCCATGAAGGGACTAAGTACTAATCCTCTCATTTTATGGATGCAAGGCACAGAGACATGCCCAGTGTCCCAGTGGGGCTGCACCCAGAGGGAGTTGCAGGTCCTCACGATCTCAGAGGATCAGCGGCCAGATATCTGCAGCCGGCCAAAAAAACGCCGCTCTCGGAACGGATGAGCACATCGCACGCTGGGGTCACGCGCCCCCGAAGTCAGCGTGACTAGCACCTGAGTAGCCGCTACAGCAGCTCAGGAATGCACGCGGCACATCTGCGTAGCAGAAGGCAGCCTTCAGCGTTTCGGGCAACGCTGACACGCCTTCCTGAAGAAGTGATGTGCGCACTGCAAGTTGGGAACCTCTGACCAACTCAGCGGCGAGGCTGCGCGCAGAGCTGGCAGTTCTGGTCCAGGATTGCGTCTCTGCAGATATGCCCCAGCTAGATGTAAGCTACTTCCCTCAGGTACAGGTCTCAGTCTACTGCAGCAACAAGGGTTTTCAGGCCATAAATTCCTGCCGATGACTCAAGGTGGCCACCGCGCTCAGCTCCGCATGTGGCGAGTACCTTGCTGCAGATGCACAGGCCACCTCACTTAAACTAGCTCTTGCCCGTCCGCGCCGTAGACACCGCACGGGTCTGTATGACATGGTCCACGAAGTGACGCTTCCCCCATCGGTTTAAGGGCTTTGCTAGGCACGCTCACGTGAGAAGCTTTATTTCTACCGTATTTATCTGTCACTTGACAACAGCCAAAAAAAAAAAAAAACCTCCCTGCTGCCTCCTCCCGGACCGTGTGAAGGGAGCACCCAGGCTGACTCGCGGCTCACCTGGCGGCGCCAGGATCCCAGGTGCGACCCCCCCCCAGCCCTCCCGCCGCCCTTGGTCCGGGCTCGCCCGCCGTTCACCCCGGGCACGCGTGGGACCGCGCCGGGGCCCTGCGCGAAGGCTGCCCTGAGGGGGCACCACGCCGGCCGCGCCGCCGCCCCTTCCTGCCAGCTGAGGCGGGGGCCGGGGCCGGGGCAGCGGCGGGCGGGCGGGCGGCACCGCTCCGCCGGGGGACGCCGGGGCCCCGCAGGCCGCCAGCGCGCGGCGCCGCCGCCGCCGCTCCTCGGGCAACAGCTACCCCTAGCGGCCACAGGGCCGCCCGCCCGCCCGCCCGCCCGCGGGCCGCGCCGCGCCGCGCCCCTCCCCTCCGGCGCGGAGGGGCAGCGCCCGCCGGCCCTCGCCCACCTGGCAGCCGCCCCCCGCCCCGCGCGCCGGCCGCCGGGGGGCTCCGCGCGCGCCCCCTGCGCGGGGCCGGCCGGGTGGCGCGGGCGGGCGGGGCGCGGGGACGCGGCCCGGCGGGAGGATGCGGACGCCGCGCCGCGTGGCCGGCGGGGTGGCGGGTTCGAGCCCCCTCCGCGTCGCCGTCCTCCCCCCACCCCCGCGGCGCGGAGGCGGAGGCGTGCGGCCGGCCGGGAGGGCGCGCCGGGGGTCGGAGCAGCGGCGAGCCGGGCGGGCGGGCACGGAGAGAGGAGGCGCGGGAAGGCGGCGGGGCTGGGAGCGGCGCCGCGCCGGCGGCCCGTCCCTGTCACCTGTAGGCGCTGCCGGGACGGCGCCGCCTGGCAGCGCCGCGGCCGCGGCTCCTGCGGGGCCGAGCCCTTGCCCGCACACGCACACGCGCGGGTGGGCCCGGAGCGGGGAAGGGGCAGGACGGGCTGCGCCTGTTGCATTGTCCTTGGCGGGGCTGTTTGCGAGCGCTCGCCGCTATCTGCGGCCGGGGACCCCGGCTGTACCCTATCTCGGACTCTGCTGGTGCCTGATAGCGGCTGCGCCCTGCTTCCGTGCACGTCCGTCGGCGCTCCCGCCGGGGCTCTCTCCCCTTTTGTCTGTGTATTTTTAGGTCATTAGAGTGGAGGGGTAGGTAATCCCCAGGCTCAAGTTCCAGAGGGGCGGGTTCTGGCCGGAGGTGGAGTCACTTTTCATTTAAATCCCCGACTATAAAATGGGCTTAAAGAGAAGCGGGATCTCAGCTGTGCTGCACAGACCCCGGCAAGCAGGGTGCGCGGGGGCCCCCCGGCAGCCCGCGCCCGGCAGCCCAAGCCGCTGCGATGCTCCACTCCCTCGGCGTTCACACCTTGCAGCTGCTCACCCAGGCGGCCGCCTGCATCCTCCTCTTCCCCCGCTTCCTGCTCACGGCCGTGATGCTCTGGCTCCTGGATTTTCTGTGCATTAGGAAGAAGATGCTGACGATGCCCACGGCGGAGGAGGCGGCCAGCGCCGGCGAGGAGCCGCCCCCCGACGACCCCCCGGTCAGCGTGTCCGACTCCAACCGCATGTTCACGCTGGAGTCGCTGAAAGCCGTGTGGCACGGGCAGAAGCTGGACTTCTTCAAGTCGGCGCACGTGGGCTCCTTAGCCCCCAACCCCGAAGTGATCCAGCTGGACGGGCAGAAGCGGCTGCGCATCCTCGACTTCGCCCGCGGGAAGAGACCCCTCATCCTCAACTTCGGCAGCTGCACCTGACCCCCGTTCATGGCTCGCCTGAGGTCCTTCCAGCGCCTGGCCGCGCACTTCGTGGACATTGCTGACTTCCTGCTGGTGTACATCGAAGAAGCACACCCCTCCGACGGCTGGGTCAGCTCGGACGCAGCCTACAAGATCCCCAAGCACCAGTGCCTCCAGGACAGGCTGCGGGCAGCTCAGCTGATGAAGGAAGGGGCGCCTGATTGCCCCCTGGCCGTGGACACCATGGACAATGCTTCCAGCGCCGCCTACGGCGCCTACTTCGAGAGGCTCTACATCATCCAGGAGGAGAAGGTGATGTACCAGGGAGGCAGAGGACCAGAGGGCTACAAGATCTCGGAGCTGAGGAGCTGGCTAGATCAGTATAAAACCCGGCTCCAGAACCCCAGCACGGTGGTCATCCAAGTGTAAAAGGACCCGGCCAAAAATGCAGAGGTGGAGAGGCGAGGGGAGGACGGGAGGAGAGGTGGAGAGGGAGAAAGCACTGCGAAGCGGATGGCAGGAGCTGTCTTCCCCCAGGGGCACTCGAAGGAGGCTGCTGTGCGAGCTTTCGAGCAAGATGTGCCATAGTCCTTTCTCTATTCAAATCATGTTGATTTGCCAGCCACGCTCTGTCAATACTGTATTTCCATGTGCGTTTTGTAAATAACTTTTTTTTTTTGAGAAGCGTTTACTATTTTTTAAGGAGGCTCTCTTCCTACGGGATCTGTTCCCAGCTGTGTGTGTGCGAGGGTGTGTGTTTCTGAAAAGTTGTGTACAAGTGCTCCGTGCTGCCTAGCAAGCGCTAACTGGGATTTCTAGTATTTCTTTGTGATGACCGATTTTGAAATGGGTTTCTCTAATGCCAGGAAATCGCGTCTGATGTTGTCAAGTACTAGAACTGCCAGTAGCCAGAGCTGAACGGAATGTCCTATTTATGTGGGGGGGTTTTGTAAGACGTTCGTTCACTTTTTTTTTTATGAATTTTTTTAAATAATAAAGGTTGAGTAAATATACGTCTAACCTTGACTGTCTCTCTCTTTAACTCACTTCGGAGTGTTACATTCACTTTCCCTTTTGCCTACCTTGTAATATCCGCTCCGCGGCTGAGACGGGGAAGGCGAAACTGCAAGCGGCAGAGGATGCGCTGCTGGGGGGGGGTGGGGGGGGGGCGAGCCGGTGCCGCTCCCGCCGACGGGCTCCCCCTCGGCGGAGCGCTCTGAACCGCCCGTCTCAGGGACCTGAAGCGACTTGGAAGAGAAGGAGGTTCCTGAGCGTCCCCAGGGGAAATCCAAGCCTCCGCGGCCGCCTGGGGCTCCCGGGGGAGGGGACACGCCGCTGACCTTAGAGACTCGCCCGGCCTCAAGGGCTGCGCGCTCCCCCTCCGCTCCGCAGCCCGCGCTGGGCGGCAGCGAGCCGCCGCCTCCGCCGCCGCGGCTGAGCGCGCAGCCTGCGCGGGGAGGGCCGAGGTGCGGCGCAGCGCGGGCTGGCCGGCGCCGGGCACCTCGCTGAAACCAGCGGGCTGGGGAAAGGCGGCCTGGCCGGGCCGAGCCGCCCCGCCGACGGCTGCTCCGAGGCGGTGCGCACCTGAGGCGCGGCGGGCCGGCCCCGCGGAGCGCGGGCGGCTGCGCGGCTCGGGGCGGGGGGCAGGGGCCGGGGCCCCGCCGGCAGCCCCCAGCCCGGGGGGGGTCTTGCCGGCCACTGCGTTTCCAAGGGGGCGCGGGCGGGGGAGGCTCGGGGCTCGCTAGGTCGGAGCCCGACAGGTGAGGCCAAGCGTGAAAAGCATCCTGCCAAGGCCGCTGAAGCCGCAAAGGAGCTCTGTGAAGCTCTCCGAAAAAGAGCGGGTCTTTAAACACCTCGTGATGCCTCCCGCTGTGCCTTTACGTACCCCCGCGTCTTTGATAGCGCCGGGACGAGGAGCCCGGGCTCTTGGAGCCTCCGGTTAAGGGCTCGCCGGCTGAAGGGAAGCCTGGGAAGCCGCTCTCCGCAGGCGGGGGCCAAGTCACGCCTGCGGTACTCAGCTAAACCTGCGGGAAAGCTATATGTAAGGGCATTATAAGCCCTGTCCCGTCAAAGACAATTTTCATCTGTCCCTGTAATAACGCCGTCCCACAACATTTAAGATTAGATGAAGTCGTTCCCACCACTAATCTGTAATCAAAGATGTACCGGGCAGTATCAAAGACTGTAAGACCGTGCACAATTAAACCAGTCCCTGGGTTTCCGTCCCTCCCAGCGGACTGTGCCCTCAGCAGCAGCTGCAGAAGTTCAGCGCCTCTGAAAATTAGGCCGCCTTGGCTGAGGTGTCAAAGCAGTGGCTTAGGCGCCAGCTTCAGGCTTCCCGGCCTCTCTGGCCACGAAGACTAATGTATTGGTTTTTAAAGCCGTTAAGCTGCCGTGTGACTGGGCCACTCGCCCGTCTCCCACACGAGCACCTCCTGCGCTGATGCCCCGGGAGCCGTCGGCAAGAGGAGCTCCAGCTCCCGCGGGCTCTCCGGTAGCCCGGGGCGGGTTTGCTCCCCCCAGCTGTGCGTTGAACGCTAACCTGAGCCTCCTCGACGAAGCCCCAGGCCCCCCAGGGCAATACCCCTCTCAGGACGACTCCGAGGCACAGCAGCCCCTCGCTCTGGGCAGGAGCCCGCCGACTCCCAATAGCCTCGGGCCACGGCTTTGCCCACCCGTGGACGCTGCGATTTACAGGGAGAAATTCGTGTTACGGTCTGAGCTGTTTCCAGTGATGCTCTGCGTTTCCCGGCCGGGGTGCATCTATGCATTAGCCTCAGCTCCCTTTCTATAGCCCCAAACAGAATGAACTCCTTTTTTTATACATACATATATATATATATATATATATATATATATATATATATACGTACACATATATATGTGCTTTTCCCCGCTCTTCGCTTTGCAAGCATGAGTCTCGCATAGCAAACTCGGTTGCCTCTTACGTAAGGATGGAGACGCTCCGCTCGCTCTAAACGTTGCTCCTGACATGAGAGCAACCAAAGTCTTTTTGGTTGATCCAGAAGGAGGGGAGAAGGGACGAGGCCAGCGCGCACATCAGAGCCCAGAGAAACGAGCCGCCGTGGAAGCGCTCGCCGTCCGTCTGCACGGGCAGGGAGAGCAGCCTCGGCTCCCGGGGCAGCACCTCGCCGCCGCGTTGCTGTCCACCGGCCTCAAGTACAGACACGTCCCTGGGTCCGCGCAGCGCCTCTCCCAGCCTCACAGGCTTTTTTATTTGCTTTTTTTTTAATAGTAGATACTAGCGAAGATACACGCAAACCTTCCCCGGAGGTTTCGCCGCGAGCCCGACTGTAAAGCTAGGACCGGCCTCAGGAAAAGAAGATCAGACATGAAAAATAAACCAAGAGGAGCTCTTGCAAACCCGCGCGGAGGGTCCTCTCTTAGGAGGCAGCCGTAAAGGACTTTTTTAAGTAGCTTGCCGACCCGCGGAGCGCGGCCGGCTCTGCCGGCGCTCCCGCTGCCCGCAGGCGGCCGGACTGTCCGCGGCGGGCGTGGGTACCGCGCGGGCCGGGAGCCGGGAGCCGCGTCCCCCCGCGGCGGCCCGGGGCGCCGCTCACCCACCGCCGGGGCGCAGGGAAGCCGCACGGGAGCCGAGTCACCCCCTAGCACCCACACCGGCTCCCAGGCACGTGTAGACGCCAGGGCCGACGTAAAGTGAACCGGAACCTACCTGGCTCCAAGCAGATGTCGGGGACGGCGAGCGCATCATGTGGCTTTTCACATGCGTCCTCAAGGCTGTTTTCGATTGTTTTTTTCCCACAGTTTAGTTTTCCTTGCTTTACAATAAAGCCTTTCTTTGCTTTCTCACCTCGTTATCTCTTTTTCCTATCCGCTTCTGGCATGCATTAGTTCTAATCCGAAGTTGAATCCGGCAGCCCCTCTGGCCCGTCCTCTAGGACATTTTCCGCTTATATGGAAAGAAGAGGTCTCTGTCCTTACGAGGCTTCTAATAGTTAAAGAAACAGTCTCGTCCTTACTTTCTGCAGCTAACAAATTTTGGTCAAAGGTTATCAAAGGCCAAAGGGTTTTTATTTATTTCTAAGTAAGTCAGCTTTCTAGAGCTACATTCCTCCTTTATACAGAACACAGAGCTCTTATTTACCACTTTCCCTTTAATCAGCAGCAGAAGAAAAATTTGCTGTGAATACTCGGAATCCCTGAAAGAGATCACACTTTTCTTTTGCACAAATCAAAGTTATTTGCTCTTACTATATCCTCCACTTAAAATGAATCATAAGCCTCCATCCCACTGAGCTTTCTTAGGGATACTTGTTTAGCTCAGATTAGAACAATATGCTCTACATCTAAGACACTCAGTGTGTCAGAAGCCTTTCTAGTTGACAGTATCTTGAGAAATGTCCTATCTTAAAAAAAACCACTTTTTTATTGCCTTTCCACCTCCCAAGTGCTTGACAAACAGAAGTCTAAAAGTAGCAAAGAGATTTATCAGAGAGATCTAAGTGGTGGTTACATGTTCTGTCAATAATTAATTGAATTATATCCTCAGTATAATCACATACAGTCCTCAAGCTCGGAGGGGAAGAGAAAGAAGGAAGTTGTGGTGTGGTCGGGGGGGGATCTCAGGACAGGGTTCCAGTCATTAAAAATGTGATGTAACACTGCAGTCTGGTGTATTCTGAGGCACAAATGGGGAAATAAAATCGAATCCAACCACTAAAATATGATTTTCTTTACAGCTGAGAGACAGCGAAAGCACGTGTTTTCATTACTTTTTTCATTACTACTTTTTCCTGGGGATTTAGAGGTGTTTTATGATGAACAGACCTGTAGTTTTACTCATTTGTTACACAAGCTATATGTTGCAGCTTTCATATTGTTCACCATATACTAATTGACTACATTTGGTGTTTCTAATGTTTCAGATAAACTGGAAGAAGAAAGAAAAATCAGTGCAGCAAATTACCATGTATCAAAATACAAATCTAGAAATGACACATTCAAAGATTCCTGCAAGCAAATTGTTACTCTGACACTAATTTTTTTGTACTTCTTCCAGTCATAAGGGAGATCATCACATCATTATTAATTTATTATTTACTAAGAGCTGTTAGAGTGCTCATTTGGTACACAAATGCAAGAAAACAAAGGGCTTGATTCAATTCTCACACAAGTTTAGCACTGGTGCAACTTCAATGACACGGGTGTAGTCACTTCAGAACCACCTGGGTGTAATTACGATCAAAATCTGGGCTATTGCACTTCCTTTGCTTTTGTGATGGTTCAAAACCTCTATTTTTCTACAATGTGCTGTAGGAAACAGCCAGATGTTTGAATACAGAGCCCGAAATCATTCTCATGGTCCTCCTTACTGACAGTTGCAGTGTCCTAAATCTGGTCTGAACTTAGTAATGCCAGCACAGTCCCTCCCTATTCTGCTTCTTCCCTGCACTGTGAGAGTCGTAACCCCTATAAACATACATTCGCTTTCATTTGCTCAGGCATATCCTCTGCCTAGTGTCTTGAGCTATAGATCAGGTACTCCCTGATGGCTTCTGGTTTTAAAAGCTTTTAAGCCTCCAGCTGTCAAAAGGAATTTGGCACCTGCTTCCTTCTTTACAAATTTCTCCTTTCAGACAAACTCTTGATCATGCCTCTTGAAAAGCAGTTCATTTCTGACCTCCGTTTAATTGACTATTCCATGCACTTCTTGTCTTTTCGGCCTTCCACCTGCTTCTTCAGAGATTTTGTAAGTGGTTTACAGCAGTAAATGCACTAACAATCAACTGCCAAAAACATCTTAACTGAAATAGTAAGCACTATTCAGTATTTCCTGGGTGAAAATACACAAGATTAAAATCTACCATATCAGCTGGTATATATAAGAATTCTTTTCAGTGCAACACTTACTTACGCTTACAGAAGCAAGGATCTCACATTCTGGTGAGAATGGAGTTTCTGTGCCCATTAAGCATACAAGGTCAGGCCTGTCATATGCGTCTCTCTCTTTTCCAAGCTAATAGCTCATTCCTTATCTTTGTCTCATTTACTCCTTGAAATGCAATATTAAATGAAAACCCACACTTGTAGGCAAGAAACATTTTCTTCCATTTCCTTTCAAGAAATATCCCATCTTGAAAGGACCTTTATGACTTGGCTAGAAAAGGTACATTCAGTAGTTCCATCTCCTAAGCATTGCTCCTCCGGAGCCCCGAATTACCTTGACAAAGAGGTGATGCCTGAATGTCGGGTAAAGACGACATCTAAGGACCGGAATTCTTACTGGCAACATTAAAGGATGAGTTGGGCACACAGCTACTGGCAGAAGGGGATCCCATTATCTACCATAGAGTACTGGCACTATTATAGTCTATAAAGTGATTGAAATTTTACTGAAGCCTCTAGCAATAATGGCACAGCCATTGCAAGGACCGTGGCAAAGCCTTCTTACCTTCTTTCATCTATCCTCTCTCTCTCTCTCTTACCTTCTTAAGCTTACACAGCTTATAGAGTCTGGATTTGACTGGACTTTCATACACATTCCAGGCTACCCTGGGCGGAAATTTTAGCCTAACTTTTCTATTGCCATGGGAGCTCTTGCTTTTCTTGCCTGAAGAGCTGGTCAGAATGTAAATTCCTTGCAGAAGCCATTTAAAACTGAGTATACTTATTTAATCGCTCCAGTTTATCAGGCACAATTCCTCAAATGGTGTGGCGTATCATGGAGTTTAAGGTGGCCCTCATAGCACAGAAGCTCACTTAAAGTACAAGAAATGCGAAACAAATTAAAGTACAAGAAATATGAAACAAATTGTGTTGAAGCATCTTTCCAGGCTTTCTCAGAGCTCATACACCTTCATAAGCATAATTAAATGCCACTATTTTCAGTGCCAAAGAGCCGATGGTGGAAACAACTTCTAAGAATAAAAATCATTACGTAACCTGAGGATAAATTTTAAAACAGAAATCTAGGCAAATTGATACTTTATTAAGCTACAGATAAATTTTAAAACATACATGCTATTACCTTTTAAAATAGTAATGACCTTTATAAAAAATATGGGACTGGGCTGAAGAAATTCTGGAAATTGCGCAATCCAAAGCAGGGAAAAAAAAAAAAGGTTTTGAGTTATTTGATCACTTAACATCTGTGATGAAGGACAATCAGGAAGGAATAGGGTGCAAGGCTGCTGTCAACCGGATTTGCAGCACATGGATGTAGAGAACATACTGTGCTACTAATTCTTCAGACACATGCGTACAATTGCAAACAGAGATCAAAATTTGTCCAAAGTGTTTTTGGAACATGGGGAAGGGAGCTGTGCATTTTATAAAAGGAAATATTTATTTCAAAAAGCAATAATTGTGCAAAAATTTAAGCAAATTATCAAGTTCATTTCTATCCTTTCCATTTCTTCTGACTCTAAGTGGAACATATCCATTGCACGTATGTCAATGAATAAGGAATAGTTCTGGGGAAATACGAAATATTAGATAGTACTCAGCTGTCTTGTTTCCTCTATGTTGTTTTATCTTTTTTTTTTTCCTTTTAGCTGCATTTCGCCTTCTCTAGAATGCATACTACTAGAATGATTATGCTGAGCTTTATTTTTTATGTTCATATAGATCTATAGATTATTTCAGTTACTGCTTAGCTGATGGATGTACCTGTGATAATAAAGAATATAGTAGGACATCGAACTAAACACATAGTTTTATCTACCTGATTAGAGCAGAGGTATGGCAAGCAACAAAAGTATTTTTAAAGCATGGAACCATCTCCCAGAACTGACCCACAACACTATGAGATGCCTCCACTTGATTCACTCAGCCAAAGAAACTTCCAAAAATTATCCGTTGGAAGGAACAGAGGGGAAATAAAAAAGAGTAGGTTGAGGAAGTAATGCCATTGATCTTGCTTTCTGCTCTTAACTGACTGAACTTCAAAGTCTTTAGACCAGTTCTCATGAACAAAAGAGGGATTGGAGAAACTCAGTAGCGATTTATTGATAAAATTGAAACATAATGCTGTGTACAACAGAAAAAAATCTATATTTCTTGAAGTTGGATAAGAAGCGATCTAAAGGGAGGGGTATCACCCCTTTCCTGCAGATACTGCTGGAAGCTGGAAAATATTCTGTGTTACTCTGAACCTGTTCTCGAACCTTCTAGTCGTTACATAAATCCAATCTTTAGGAAAGGGATTTGACCAGAATGAAAGTTCAGCCTTTATTTTATCTTTCCACTAGTTGTACGTGCCCATGACTCACAAGTCATTTCCTGATTTGTCAAGCTTATTTTGCTCAACGCATGAAACAGCAGCTCAAGGAATTGAGGATGGGGAAGAAGCCATCTAGCATATAGGATCCCTGAGAGATACTGCAGCACTGCATTACAAATAACCTGAGACATGGCCCAAACCGTGGGGTCATGCAAAGAGTGAGCCAGTTGTCTATTCCTCACGCACAGCGCATGACAATTGACAGATATGCGCAGCTAAATATTTATTGTGAAATCTGGTACTATTTTTAACGCCAGGTGAACAATCAGGGCATTCATTGCAATTCTCATTCCACTCGTTTTTAGATCAGTCCTGCTGGATGTGTCATCATTGTAAAATAGAATTTGTTTTTTGGAAAAGAAATCAACACTTAAGCCATGCTTCTGAGCAAGTCAAAAGACACCCAAGGGTATGATTGGCTTGCATGCTTGACTTTTTAATAAGGCCAAGGCAAAGCATCTCTGGATGGGACTATAATCAGCTGCTGCTTTAATGCAGACAATCAAAGAAGGTTCCTTACTGATGGCTGTAAATTCATCATTAAGGATACCACTCAGAGTCATTTGGCATGACATCTTTTATGCATGGAACAGGAAAGTGCAGTATTAGCTCCTAAGTGATTGGATGAGTTGTACATCCATTAATGGGCATATCAGAAAATGCTTCCAAGCTTTGACTTATCTCCTACACAAACCCAGAAGATGTAGATTGCTTTGCTGTTGCTTACTCATATTTTTTGGTAGATTTTTTTCAATCTGTCTGAGATCCTAGTTGTTTATTTGGGAACTTAGCATCATTACGTAGCGTAGATTTTACTATTGACTCTGGGATCACAACGGTCTGGCTGAGTTCATCGTACTTTATGAAATCTACAGGATAATGGGCAATACGAGAGCAAATCAGTTGCACTTCTATACCAGATAAAAACTTCTTGGTTCACTATTTTGGGAAGACGACTGAGGCAATCGGTAGATCTGAAGTCCAGTAAAGATAAATACATTTTTGATTGAATGTTTAATCCACCCAAACTGCCAGTTAAACCTGGCTACAATATTAGGTCATTCAGGTGAAAATTGCAAAATTATTCCAGCAAAGAACTCATTAAAACATCATCTAAAAACTAAAGCATTTATGTTCACATTTTCATAAAAGACCACTTTGTCCATTTAAAATTTATTATTTCTAAAAAATAAGCCTAGATTTAGTTTTCAAGAAAAAAATACATAAAACAAAATGAAAAGTTTAATTTTCCAATTTGACCCACTCAAAAATCTACAAGAGAAATAAAATACACATACAAGAGAAATAAAATATACATTCTTCAACCCCCCCCCCCCAACTCTTTCAGCTTTCTTCCTGTTCAGGAATCATTCATGAACTGGTTATGATCTCTTAAACTACCTTTTATCCACACACTTCATTAATCAAACTGCATCAACAAATTTCAGCCAAGAACATATCAACTCATTGTCCACTTACACTATTCATTTCATTTATGACCATCACTTCTGTGAATGGTGTTCTATCCCCTGTTGGATATCTGATTTTTTTTTCAGAGAGGAAATAGCAAACATCAAGTCATGACATTCCTCAGGTGAATAACCATTATTATATGTTTAAAAGTTAAATAAAACTTGTGTCCAGATAGCAGCTCTATCTACCTTTAGGTCATCACATCTTTTTCAGTGTTCTGACCAACATATTTTACTTTACAATACCCATAAACTATAGGTATAATTTATAGGCTGGGCTAGGTAATGTTAATACCCAAATATTGTTTAGATTTCAATATTTAGGCTTCCAATATAAACATTTTTTCCCCATAAATAACAGTAAGAATCCAATTGCTCCAGAACTGCCAGATACTTAGGATGCCCACCAAGAGCAGGAGGTTCTGGTACAAGTCCAGGCCACATTCATGCATGTGAACCTGGAGTTTCCATATTCTTGACAGTGTCCTTGCCTTTGAAATATACATGCCATTTCCTTGAAATTTTGGGGGAATAGGTATTGATCAGCATTTGTGGGGTAAGGGGTGGGAGAAAGATTCATCGCCTTCCTAGCAAAGGTAATTTTTCAGGATATAAAAGGCAGGTTACTGTCACAAGTGAAAAATCAGGTGCATGTCATAACTGCGAGGCTACTATTTATTTGGAGATAATTATCATTCTTCTTTATTTTATTCTGACCAGAAAGTCTATTCTGACTTGAGAAACCTTCCCAATGAAAATTTACTTTCAGCCAATACATTCCCACATAAAATCACTGTTCCTGCAAACCAGAATTTACCCAAAAAATGCTTCATTCAGAAGTTTCAGGCCAGCTCTAGGATGGACTTTCACATTTGCATGTAACTGAATTTGTTATCTGATTGGTCAACATGCCTATATATCTTCCTCTGTTGTGCGTATGAGCAAGCATTATTGTATAGGCAGATATGCAGGCCAACACAATTTTAAGAAGCAATGAAACATTACCATCAATGCAAGCAGCAGTTCTCAGTACAAATAATTGTCTTGCCCTATCTCCTCAGGCTCATTCTCTTTTCTTTCTTTCTCTCCAGCCTGCCTTCCCTCAGAGATGTTCTTTCTCTGTCAACATAACTTGTGTTACTTCTCTGCAGCTCTGCTGCCCTCCGTTCTACGATCTGGCATTACAGTGAAACTTCCAAGAATTCCATTCTCTGAAGCGTTATGAGTCACACTGTAGTCTTCAGCAATATTTTTAAAACACCAATGTTTTTTTAATCACTCTTGAGACCCATAGAAGAAAGTAAGGATATTATCTTGCTAACTTACAGTCGTGGTTGTTTTTTCTATTGCCACCCACACTCTCTCATCTCTCTCCAGATACTCTGCTCCAGTCTCTCAATAGTGCAGGCATATGGTATTCGAGCATGCCAGAGTTTGACTTCAAATTTTAGTCATTTTTTTTCCTGTAAAAACAATGGAGGGGCATTAAGCCTATGACCATCTGAGAGCTTTCTTTAAATAAGAGTTTTATTATGGTCTATAATTTTAATAAATAAAGGATATGTTGTATCATAAAACTAACACAGGAACATCAGATCTGAGTAGTAATTCACCATATCTGGACACCAGCAATGCCACACATCTGACATGTCAGCAGTAGACCAGAATGAAATCGTGCAACAGTGTACATAACAAGGGGAGATTCCTGCCTGCTCCCTGCAGTGCTCTCCAAAAACCCTTGCAAAGGAGGAGCTGGCTGTCTTTAGGAGCTGTAGTTATAAATATTGTTCCTGAAAATAAAAATGTAAAACTTTATTTTACTATTTGAGGAGCTTTGCATTCTCTAAGAAAAAGAGGAACACTTACTAAACTGTAGTAAGGTTATCAGCTCATTTTCATTGTATGTTTCAAGGCTTTCTCTTTTCTCTTCCGCACGAGAGATGAGGCAGCTTATATTACAAGAGATTCATTTGCAGCTTAGGATAGAAGATCCATAGATTGGTACTATCTCTCTTGCAGTACCTTGTGACACATTAAACAAATATATCTCAAGGTAAGCACATAACACTGGACAATGGCTGTTCAATAAAGAAGATCCCTAATGACAACAGCTATCTGAACTTCTATAGAGATCAGCCTTTTGCATGAAGCGTTCAAGGATGCCTGGCTGCCCCATGACAGGTCATTTGAAAAAGCTGCCAGGAAATAAGATAAGAGGATGAAGAGACCTAGATTTCAGTTTACCAGCTGATCATTTGAAGAAAGTACATTCTTACGACTCAAAAGTTACTGAAAAATGGTCAGTGAACTTGCCTTTGCAAGAGATGGTTGAGAGAACTGTGAAAATAAACACGTCGTTGAGAAATGGAGGTAGGATGAGTGAGATTTGCTTAGGAAAAGGTGAGAACACTGTTAAGTGAAATGGAAAAGGATCCATATTAAATAATAGCATTAGCGCAGCAAGCCAGGAAGCTAAGTGTGGTGACTAAGACTGTTCAAGAAACAAAGTCAGTGAGGGTTTTTACATATATATGTATGTATACGTATATATGTACACACACATATAACATAGATATGAAAAATATGCATTACATACATATATACGTTCTTTATTTCTATATTTGAGATAAACCACAGTCTTACTGAATTTGCTCATGCTATGTCAAATCAAAATAGCGCTTTTCTCTCTCACTGCCTCATATGCAGAAATGCAGAAAAGTAATAAACTTGCCTTTTCTTTTAGTAGCATTTTGCTTCTATTCTACCTATCTTTAAGAAATCTTAGCCGATTTTTTTTACTTGATTGTACGCTGCTCCTTAGCTTTTGGAGGATGCTGTAACCATCAAGCCTAGATGCCTAAAAATTACTTTATGCACTGCATTTTTTGAGATTAAAAAGAAAATGGTCAATTTCTAGGAAATAAGGCCAAAATATTAGCACAGTTGTCTAATGTGAAGCTTTTCAATCCATATTTAGCCTCTTAAGTATTAATAAGTTGCTGCACCTCAGTGACAGACATCCATAAATCTCAGTGAACCACCATGAGCTATAACCCAGCTACAAATCAAACTCTTTTAAAACTCATTATCATTATAAGTCTAGAAGCCTATTTATATATAGAGATCCAGTTTGGAAAATTTGTCATAAGACTGGAGAAGTGATAGGCTCAGATCTTTGGTAACTGCTGACTTCGTTGATCAGCTGTAGAGATTTCCATCTTCCGCTGAAGCTATCTTTATCAAAAGAGCAGCCCATTAAGCCTCTTCTGTTGCATTCATAGAATCACAGAATGGCCAAGGTTGGAAGGGACCTCTGGAGATCATCTAGTCCAACCCCCCTGCTCAAGCAGGCTCCTCTAGAGTATATTTCCCCGGATCGCGTCCAGGCGGGTTTTGAATATCTCCAGGGAAGGAGACTCCACTACCTCTCCGGGCAACCTGTTCCAGTGCTCAGTCACCCTCACAGCAAAGAAGTTTTTCCTCGTGTTCTGATGGAACTTCCTGTGTTTCAGTTTGTGCCCGTTGCCCCTTGTCCTGTCGCTGGGCACCCTGGAGAAGAGTCTGGCCCCATCCTCTCAACACCTTCCCTTCAGATACTTGTACACATTGATGAGATCCCCTCTCAATCTTCTCTTCTCCAGGCTAAACAGGCCCAGCTCTCTCAGCCTTTCTTCACAGGAGAGATTTGAAATTAATTTACATTAAATAATATACAAATAACAAATTATTTCTATTTTAAGAAGAAGAATAGTTCCATCCACTCAGAACCCCCATCGCTGTGATTTAGTGCCTTCAGCAGAGCAGGATGCAACGGACACTACAAACAACAACTTCTGGTTTGGGCAGCATACGTCAGGGTTAGTAAAGAGAACGACATGAATAAATGATCCATAGCTAAAAATTCCAGATTACTCTGAATCATTCTCCTAACTTACCTTCCTACTACCTCTTACTGGCTTTTTCAGAGTAATTAGGAACAGGCGGCAGTTGCACCATTTCTGTGAGTTTAAAGCAAGCAGACATTCAGAATTGAGTTGCTACATTTTCAACAGCAGAAAATGTCAACACTACAGGCAATTTTGTCTGAATTTACACGTTTTTTCAGTGCTTCACTGAAAGAAAAGCAAAGGCAATTGACACAGTAAGAAAACCTAGCATATATAAAATATGAAGCTATGCAAATTACAGACTGTTCTTGAAATCTAGGTAGATGATACTGATGTGAATGTCCAGGTCTCTAAAACTAACTTTTCTATTACAGTCTCAGATTTGTATAGGCTAGACATGGCTGACTGAAAGCCAAATCCGATTAATCCTAGTTCTACAGAAGTTGTCTACATATATTTGAAAAACAAAACATAGAAAATAGTATTTGACAGCGCATGAAGAAAATAATGTTTAATTAGTTAGCTATACAGACATTCAGGTTCAGGAACTTACTTACCTTTAAGGATTTTTTGTTTTGTTTTTCTCTTGCACAAAATACAGTTCCAGAACTCAGTTTGCTTCATGAACATTCTTTAATGAATTTCCTAGTGACAATGATTTAGTCATAAAAATAAGTGCATTATTTTATTTTGTTCACTCTTTCCTTCTTTTTCTGTAAAATGTCCCCTCAATACCAGCTATGAAAAAATGCAAAATAATGCTTAGGGTAATATTTCCAAAGCATCCAAATAATTTAGAAGACAAAGACTGCATGTTTTAACAAGCTCATGCTAGCACAGCAATATCATAGGACTTACAGCTGTGACAGATTTTAACTGGGGAAGAGTCAATGCAAATTTGCAGATGGAAGTCATGTCTCAAAAATGTATCCGAGCTGTCTGAAGGAGCATGTGGATAAGATGATCTGGTTACTGTAGTGTTGGAATCCATACTTGGATACTTTGGTGCATACTACTTGGATTTCTATAAACCTTTGGGAAGATCCCTCACCACAGGCCCTTAAATGAATCACGTTACCATGGAACAAGGGGAACAGTGCTCTTGTGCGTTATTAACTGGTTACAAGCCAGGAAAGAAAGGAAGAAACAAAAGGTCATTTGCTAGGAGGGAGGACTGTTACTAGCAAGGTATCACAAGGTCTCTGCTGCTCGGCATACTTGCAAGTAATCTCAAATATGGAGCAAATAGGAAGTTTATAAATTTTGCTGATGATACAATATTACTCATATAGTCAAAACTAAAGTTGCTTGAGAAAAAGTATAGAAACATCTTGCGGGACTAAATGACTAGCTGGTAAAGCGACTCATGAAATTAAATGTCAATTCAACCACGGAAAAAAAATATATGTACACCTTTTTGCATATAACGGCTTTTTGTTGTAATTCTGAACAACAACGTCTACACAGATTTAAAGTGGTTTAATGAAACTATTTCTTTTCATTAATTCAGATCAGTGAATTTCTGTCCTGATAGTGCCCCTTAATTTCACTGAAAGTTGGTGACATTTAGATTGCTAGAGTATGTTTGATAATTGCATTTAGGGATTCAGCTTTTCTGTTTTCAAAAGTGCTTAGTAAATATGAATTAACTGTCACAACACTCCGCAAGGTCAATAAACAATTTAAATCTCCTGTCATATGGGGAGAAAAATGAAGTAGTCTAGTTAAATGATTTACCCTAATTACCCTAAGGGCTAAAAACGTGTCAAGTTCTCCACTAGAAAATTGTCATTTCCATTGAACCCTTTTTTAAGAGAAATTATATTAATTTCATTCAACCTTTTCTTTTTAAAGGGGAAAACATATCTAAAATGTAGATATATTTCAGTCAGACATTTTTGGAAAAGAAAGGTTCTAATTTTCACTTCCTAATATTTTATATTAAAAAGATTAAACACGCTGAAACCGAATATTTCTTCTTTAGTCAAACATTACAGTTTAAGTTACCCAAAGCAATATCCATTTAGATCTTTTTTTCCTGAAGATTTTCATACAGTTGGATTTTTGTTCCAACTTCAGATGATTTTCAAAATTCTTAATTTTTTGGAGAAAAAAACCTGAAAATTCATTCCCTAACTGGATTTGCTTGTTCATTACATGCTAGGAGTTGGTAATATAGCAAGAACGACCTCTGAGGAACTCTTAACATCTTCTGTGTTGAAACGTCTGTGTAGTAATATACTCTTCGTAGATTAAATTTTCTACACACAGACTAGGTCCATGTTGATTAACTTTCCCTGAAGCATCCTATGAGAGCTCTGTATGCATCTAGGGGATACCTAAATAAAATGGAAGCATCCTGCCCTGTATGCACCTGGGCTGAAACTGAAGTCTACACTGGAAGATGAGGAACAATACTGCATAAATGTACCCAATTGCAATAGAGGGACTGATACCAATTTTAAAGGCTGTGTAGTAACAACACCGAATCCTGATCTGAAATGATGAGTTTCATCTGCTCGGTCACTTTATCATTCTACATAGACCCTAACTAAGGCTCTGTGCATAAGGATAGATAACCGTAGGTGACCACTAGCACCTTTTCAAATTTCTTCAGTTACTGGTCTTTATTCTTGTAGGCTCTCTATTAACTATTAAATCAAAATGTGTTGGAGTATTACTCAAATTTCAATGAAGATTAGAGAGGGAAAAAAATGAATATGGGACTAATTTAAGAAAATGTCTTTATCAAGAAAGGAAAAGATATCTGAGCAACTAGAATGGCAGAATCTTGCTAGTAGAGTTATTTATAACAAGTAGTTAATAAAAACTAGAAAAAAATAAAAACCAACAGGAGGACAGATGCATCATCAGATCATAAAGGAATTAGCTAATTAGTTTAGGAGGCACTGACAATTATATTGGTATGCCAAGAGAAGCACGTACTGAGAAATGTGAAAATTCGAAGGAGAGGAATCTGGATTACATTTTTTCCCATGGAAGTCAAGGAATTCTAGTGCTTACTTTCCAGTATGTCTCACTTCTACTTCCAGAAAAATAATAAAATACTTTTAGAAAAAAAAATGTATGAACCCAGAGAGAGATCAAGAGCATATTAGAAGCATAAGCAACAGAAAATAAGAATAGGATCAAAAAATCATAGAATAATTAAGGTTGGAAGGGACTGCTGGAGGTCATCTAGCCCAACCTCCTCCTCAAAGCAGGGTCAGCTATGAGATCAGACCGGGTTACTTATATGCACTTTAGTCTTGAAAACCTCCAAGGACCACACAGCTTCTCCAGGCAACCTGCTTCAATGCTTGACCGTCCTCACTGTGCAAATTTTTCCTTATATCCAGTCTGAGCGTCTCTTGCTTCAACCTCTTGCCGTTATTTCTTGTCTACCCACCATGCACCACTCTGAAGAGCTTGGCTCCATCCTCTTGATGACCTCTTGCTTTAAGGTCTATCAAAAGCCATCTCTTCTCCATGCCAGACAAACCCTACTGCCTCAGCTTTTGCAGGCAGGGCAAGTGCTCCAACTCCCTGACCATCTGGTGGCCCTTCACTGAACTCACTCCAGTTTGAAACGTAAATGAAAAATCCAGGGTAAGTTACACTCACCCTAGAGAGAATCATATTTTAGTAGTGAATACTCTTTTCAGACACCTACTTTGTAGAATAGTTTGGAATCCTTCATTTTAGAGAACCTATATATAATAGACACAATTTGGGAACATCTCCCTATTCAGGAATGTATATGAACTTTTGCTTAGCTTTTAGTGAGACCAAAGTCCCACTTAGGCACTTAAATTTAAACATGTGCTTGCTTTCCTGAATAGGGATAGACTTAACCACGCATTAAAGTGCTTTCCTGACTCTGGGCAAAAGTTATTGTATGTAGAATAAAACCTGTAACTGGACTTTATATTTAATTGAAGTTCCTTTCAAAACTTTAGCCACAAATGATTCACACTTCAGCAAACACTGACAAAACCTTATGAACTGCGAGGTAATTAAAAGACTGAAACAAAAGATAATGGAAGAATATATCGGGTTTGGAAAGAGGAGTTAATGGGACACAACAGAGTGCATTCAATATTATTTAAGATTTCCACCAGCTATCCATAGTCACAGATAAACAGCACTTACATTTGTAAATGCTACTGGATCATTATGAATGCTAGTGAAAAGAATGAAATACAATGCAAGGGAGCTAAAAAATATCAGACTATGGAAACCCATACTGCTTGCCTTGCTTACACAAAATTCCTATTAAAACAATAAGGTGTGCAGAATTTGGCTCCTGGATATAGGAAATAAAGGATCAAATCCAAAGCCCACTGAAGTCAATAGGAGACATTTTTCTGACCTCAGAGGGCTTTGGATATGACCCAAAATGAGATTCATTCTGGAAAAATGCAAGCTAAAGGAAATAATCATTCAAAAAGTAGCTGGGAGAGAGATGTTTGGAAAACCTGGAAATCAAAGAATACCTAGGGGACTTTGTATAATATAAGATACATGGAAGAACTTATGAACACTGTTACAAGATTATATCTTTCATAAGAGCTTATCAGTCTAGACATGAAGTTGGAATGTAAAATAGAGAAGAAAGAGCCCATTTTATCCAGTTAGGGAGCAGAAGTCACAGGGATATCACGTCACAGTGCAGGCAAGTCACTTTCTATGGAATTTACAATGTGCCAAGCATCAGATAAAAAATCCAACAATAGGAAGTAGTCAGTTCTATCTGAGAACTATTAATTTCTCAGCTTTCCTACCAGTCAGGAGTCTACTAGCATCTGCAAAGAGGAAATATACAAACAGTTTGCACGTAGGAATTAACAATCAGACTTCAATATGAGGCAAGTGTCACATTTGTTACTTGATCTCCTCATTTTGGGTGGTGGAGGTCAACAGAGCCTCTTAAGATTCCGTCTTTCCCAGTACTGAACAATACTTACACACAGATATCATTTGCCAAACCAAGGATGTCCTTTCTCCTCTGTGGTGTACAAGTGTACAAGTATCTGAAGAGAGGGTGTTGAGAGGATGGGGCCAGACTCTTCTCCAGGGTGCCCAGCAACAGGACAAGGGGCAACGGGCACAAACTGAAACACAGGAAGTTCCATCAGAACACGAGGAAAAACTTCTTTGCTGTGAGGGTGACTGAGCACTGGAACAGGTTGCCCGGAGAGGTAGTGGAGTCTCCTTCCCTGGAGATATTCAAAACCCGCCTGGACGCGATCCGGGGAAATATACTCTAGAGGAGCCTGCTTGAGCAGGGGGGTTGGACTAGATGATCTCCAGAGGTCCCTTCCAACCTTGGCCATTCTGTGATTCTGTGACACTCATTTTCATTCTCCTACACATCTTGCTGCTGTAACATGAAGAAAGTTTCTAAGAGTATAGACATACCTCAGTAAAATAAAAGGTCTGACCTCATTCTCAAGACCAAATGCACTCGGCATGTTCACTATAAACTCTCAAGCTACCAGTCCTCAGCAATTATTTGTCTACAGTCTCCTCACTGAGAGCCAGACAAGGACATCTGTTAGTACTTCCTATGTAGCATGAAAAGTAGTCAGAAGAAAATCAGCTGTAAAGGTAGTTTCTCTCCCTCTAGTCTTCTGCCCACAGAAGCATTCTGCCTCCATTTATTCAGTGGAAGAAGCTAAGAATGGTTTGCATAAAGAATAACGTGATTGTATTGAAAAGCTATGGCAGCCTGACTAACCCAATTACTGCAGTCCAGAATGGCTTGATCCTTCTCTTCTGCCGCTACTGCTGTTGCTCAGGAGAAGAAAACTCTTTACTCCTCACGCAAAAGAATAAACCATGTGTGGTTTTCCAGCTTCATCTGCCCAGACCATCTCTATATAATTCTTGCTCATAGGACATACACAGTAAAAGGGTGAAGACAACGAGACATCCTTGAATAAATATATTAGAACAAGTCACTGTAAGATGATTACAGTTAAAATGATAAAGCTCCAGCTCATTTTAGAATGTCTTTGGGTCCATAAACTGTAGATTTTGTGCTGTTTAGTCCCATAATTTCTGGTTTAAAATCTTTCTATTCTTAGACTTTAAAACAAGAATCTTTATTTTTTTTGGAATTGTATAGCTGACCCTTCACAGAAAATGTTGGAAAACATTTAATTTCGAAATACTCATGCTTATTCTTCATACATTTTTTGGACCACTTCATGTTAAAAGTTCATCTGCTTTTGCTAGAAAATTGTGCTTCAATATGACTGTAATTCTTTCAGTGGGCCCAATCCTATGAAATTCTGAGCACGAATTTCCACTGACCAATTCTTAGGTCTTCTCTGGATCTGATCTTCTGTGAAATCATAAAACGTTAAATTGAATCACTTAAGTAACAAACAAAGGATTAATTCACATGGGTATGAAGCAACAGGAGCACATGAGTTTTAAAATACGAAGTTTGTAAAGAAAATTCCTCAACAATACAAATGGGAAAAGGGAAATCGTGGATAACATGATGCACAAGAGACTATTTCTCAGTAGAAGGCTTTGTAAATCCTTTCGTAAAGTTTCCACAGGTTAGTTTAGAAAGCAGACCCTTTTTTCATACCCTAAGTCCGCATTGATTTTATAACTTTGATATTGGAAAAAATCAAATGTCTTGCCTGAAAGCTCAAGTTTCAATTAATGAGGTAGTTAAGCCTTTTTTTTTTTCAGATACATGAAAAGAGTGACAGGATTATAGACCACCAAATTGTTGGTATTTTAAGAATCTGACAGGCTCAGCACCATGTGCCATTCTAGCCTCTCTGTGTATCCTCTGTGGTTAAAACTCTTAAGCACTTTAAATTCTTTTGGTCAGTATTTTTTTCCTTTTAGGGCAGACAACTAGAAGCACATTCCAAGTAACCATTTATGGTGTACAGAAAATTATAAGATACTAAAATCACCTCTTTGAAGGTGTTTCCAGGGTTTGGATAGTAAAACAAATATTTTATTTATAAAAAACAAAGCTGTTGTTTTAAATCTAGAATATAATTAGCTATGTTCCAATTCAAATGAAAGACGGTAACAGCACAAAGACACAGCAAAATAATATATGTCAAATCCTACAGTCTTGGACAAACCTCCCATCAAGCTTTGGTGGGAGTTTTGCCTGATGAAATGTGGCAGAGCCAGGCCCTAAATTAGCAAAAATGTAACCAGTCACACCAAACTAGCTGTAAAACAATAAATGAAATATTTGGTTTTGGTGTCTGAAAATAACGAAAATGCAATGAATTATCAATGCCAAAGCAGAGGCAATAATATCTCACAAGTTTACAAAAATGGGAATCCTCATACTCATTTATCTAAATGCAATAGAGGACTAAAAAGATGTCTGAAGGAGCAGATGACTTTCCAGAATATTTGATACAGACTGGAAGAAATATGTGAACGAATTTTTCAAATCATCAAGTTTTGGCAAACAAAATTGACTGTAGCTTTGCATAACTTAGTTTACAAATGGCTCAGTCCTCTCATGTTTCTTCTTTTCGAATGAATAAGACAAAACCGTGGACCGGTCCTATGCAGGAGACACATCTGGAATGCTGGGCCTTATGGTGGGGGAGAGGCTAGGATTTCGGTGCTGCAGCCAGGAAACGTGCCAGTGAGCAGGTTCCTTGGAGCCCTGGACCTCCAGAAGAGCTCGTTGCAGTGTAGCACAGCCAACTCTGTCCTGCTCCACGGACCAGTGCACCCGGAGACAGCAGATGAAAGGATCTGCCAACCAACTGCATCTGGTATGTCAGGTCACAGAGTGGGAGAAAGATTCTGGCACTGTGCTAGGAAAGTATGTAAAACATACCCCTATCTGTGGGGGTGCATTGATGCAGGAGCCAAATCTATGAGTCTCACACTCAGTGCATGAAACTTAACAGCTCAGATGGATGGGTAGAATCTATATCAGTGTAGAAACTGCATGGGATGAAAGCTTTGCTTTTCTGTGCACGGAGGAATCTGGTTCTGTTTTGTACCATCTGTGCACCAATTGTGTGGATTGTTTGGTAAGCTTTGTTTGTTTGTTTTTTCATTTGGGAAAGAGTAGAAGTCAGTAAAAAGAATACACTTCAGGTCAGTTTAACTCTTGAACTACACTTTTTGCCCTCACCAGTGTTAATTATAGGTTCAAATTTATTATAAGTGTTAAAAAGAAAATTCATACCTAGTAAGTAATTTCTGTAATTTATTTAACCTGCAAAGAAGGACTTCCGTTAAACTATTGAGGGAAGCATAACAAACCTGGGAACACCAAAAAGATAAGACTCAAGGTCAGATTTTTAGTGTTAGGTCCTTGCAGCTGAAGGTGGATTTGTCTGTGCATGTAATACATGCACAGCCTGTGGAAAATCTAATGACCATGTGATAGCAAACACCTGGCACATCCAGGCCTTGAAGCGGATGCTCCAGTTAGGTGCATGTTAGCATCTCTGTGCATCTTACAATATACATAAAAATTAGATTGAACGGATTTTAGCAACAAGTAAATGCAACAAAATAAAACAATATTAGTTTATATGTACCTTAAACATTTACATAATTATACTCATTCTACGGAGCATCTAATAAACACATTTCAGAAAAAGATTTACAATCTTAACGTCCACAGGCCCTCCAGTCATGCTGTGGCACTCACAGAGCGAAATCTGAGACTATTAAAAAAAAACGGGAGCCTTGCTTAATCAGGGCTTTGCAGACTGCTCAAGCCCGGAGGCGCATCCAAGAGAATCCTTTGATGAAAATTAAGGTCATAATAATATCAAGGTGAAAAAAAGGCATTGCTCCTATCTGCTCCTCCAGAAGCTTCTGTTGACTTACAGGAAGCACATCACCTTATACTCTCAATCAACAGAAAGCAGCGGTGGAGGAGATAGACTAAGAATTGCATAAACACTGGTAAACGTCTTACAGGAATGTTTTTTAAAATCTTGATGTTCTTTTTGGCTTCTGGGGTTTTGGCAGGAACTCTGGTTTCTAGGCCCATTTCTGTGTACACACTTTAATGATGGGCTTGATTAAGAGACAGTAATTCCCTGGAGGTTTAGCTATCTTATTTATTGACACGAAAACGGGTACAATGCCAGAATCAAATGGTTATGTCCCGAACCAATGGAAAATCACAGATGCAAAAACATTATGGATTCTTCACATTTCAGGCTTCATGTATTTTCTACTGTTTTCCACTGCATAAAAGCTTCATAACGTAACCAACACGCAACCTGGCCTTGCAAGAGATTGTCTTCCGCCGAACAACAAGCAGCAGCAAAAATGTTAGCCTGCATCTGCCCATGAGGGAATTATGCTGAGGCCCAGTTATATTTGTCCCAGTAACTCCGTCTGCCAAGCGATCCAGTTTCCCTCAAATGAGGAGTTAAAGGAAGAGTGCAGATGTTGGCTCTGTAATAAGCTATGACAGGACTGCTAAGGAAAACTCTAGGCAATGTTGTAGAGGAGGTCAGGAGTCCACCTCAGAGGAAAACATGGCGATGAGTTTATGAAAATGAGCTTGCTGCCATCCGATGCTCTACGCAGGGTTCTAAATTACTAGTGAAGCCAACGGGATTTACTGGCAAATAATATTTTGCAGGATTGGGCTTGATATTCAAAGTTCACTCCACCTTGGTGAAGCGCACCCGTTTCTGAGATGACATCTGACACTGTTTTCATAGAGATATGACACAAAATGAAGCTAGACACCAAAGCAGAATGTGTGCATATATTAAGAAATACAGCCAGGGTTCCTGCTTTTCCTGATTTAAACGTGAAGAGAACATACTTGCCCTCCATTTTACTAACTACTGGCACTGAACTTCAGACTGAACGGCCATTTTCTTCCTCTCTCTATGTAACGGTCACCTCCCCCCCCCTCCACACGCGATAACCAGTAACCGCTCTCTAGCGGACCCCGGCTAAGTAAAGCAGTCTTCAGCCAGGGCCGCTACACCTGCCCCTGACACCTGCTGCTGTCACTCGAGCTAATTTGCATAAGGAGATTGAAAACTGACTAGTCGCTGACCATTATGTGGTATCTTTTGACCCCACCCACAATTCAACTGTGGCTATATAAGACTGTGTTTTCCTCCCACTTTTGGGGGGTGGGGGTTTGGAGGTGAGTGAGGGTGTGCTGGGGCTGAGGATGGTGAGTGGCCTTTTCAAGGCCAGTTGTTTCAGCTGAAGACATGGCCCTGCTGGAACCACTTATGGCTGAAGGGAGCCCAATCTGAGGCAGCTGGCTGCTGCATTTGGAAGAGGATTGCTCTGCCTCTTCCCCCTTGACCTGGGGTGCTGATTTGAGCCTTTGCAGGATCCTAACCTTCCCTAACATGAGTGAGTGATCCCAGCTTATTGGACATGTGAGTTGGGTGGGTGCAGTGTTTCAAGAGTGCTGGTGGGTGGTTCCCCCAACTCTTGTAAGTCCACTGGTTGTCAGACTGCCTGGGAGGACATGCCCCTAGGGGTGGCCTGACCTGTTGCCCTTCTCAGGTTCTTGTACCTTGTTGTTGCTGGCTTGCTTTCTGGTGCTATGTTGTAAATAGTTGTATGTTGAATAATAGTTTCAACTACTACTATTACTTGTTAAGGTTGTATTCATTTTGTATTATACCTGGAGTCATTGTTAATTTATGCAGCGTTAGTGTTATTCTCTCTTACATGGCATCCTAGAACCTGTTTGGTGTTAGTGGTGGGTTATTAGTTAATTACTATGCCTTCCAGTTGGTTTGGACGGTCTTCTTCTCTTGTGGACTGTGATACCCTAGCTGGCCCAAGGAGAGGAACCTTTTCCTCTGGCTCTGCACCCTCAATTCAATTCTAACTTTCTCCTGGAAGAAGGAAAGCTCTTAAAGATAGATGTTCCATAATCTGTAGCTTTACATATATTCTTTTACTTAATTAAGAAATGTTTCCAGATCAACAATTTAAGAAGCCTATGGAGCATCTGTGTCCCAAGTTCTGATCCCTGTTTATGCTTCTGAATATATCTTAGTGTATATGCATATATTATTCTATATTGTCACTTTGGTTTCATTATTTTCTCCAGGTTTGTCTTTCATCTGAATTTCAGTTTGTTATGAAATTGATTTTTTTTTTAAATGTTGTTTGTTCTGATTCTGGTACTTAGTGACTTTGCCCTTCACTTACTCCTTTTTATTTTAAGGCAGTGACCTGTTCTTGTGCTGTATTAGTGGTTTTGCCAGCAAAATTTTTGAAGCCTGTAGACCACCCATTCATGTTTATAAAATGTTACATTAGCTGTATTTATACATAGAGATGTACTTTATCCAGAGTTATACTTGCAAAACCTTTATTTGTTTTCAATTACTTATACATATTCTATCCACAGATATTCCTCAGATTACATGATAATGTAACTAGTACCTGTACTCATAGTAGTCAGAGTATTAAAATATACACATACATATACTTTCCAATATTCCAAGCAAACTAATGAATTATTAAACAAGCTGGTACCTGCAAATGCTGTTATGTGGACAGAACAAAATGTAGTTGCCAACCAATGAAAAACATAATGCAAGGGGAACATACTTGTATTTTGTTGGAATTTTCTTAATTTTAAAAATTTCTGGACTATGATAAAAAATATTTCCTTAATTCATAGCACTTTCATCAAAGCTAATGATATGAAATCTGATCCGCTTCTTGCTATGCTGGGAACCCAACAGTTAGAGAATGAAATAGTGAGACGAACTAGAAACAAACCAAAATCATCCAGTTCAGTTCCTTTAAGTAAAGGGCAAAAACCAAGCCCCAAATCATGAATCTGAGAAACAAAGTCATGTTGTGGTTATAGTAAGTGTGATGATATCTGTAGGAAGATTCCTGCTGTTACCAGCAGACTTTGGACAGAATCTATATTTTAACAAAGTTTAAACAAACATTAATTTAGGATGTGACTATCATCTGTGGGGTCCAGCAGCAAAGATGGCTTCAGTTCTGTCCTCACACCTCTTCCCATCTTTGCCACTGCTAGCTGCCCCTCAGTTTGTTTCCTCACAAAAAATTGTATCAATGCAAGCACTGAATCACTGAGGCAGCAATCACTGCAGTGATCTGGGTTAAGAATCATAAAAAGGGGGATGTCTCACCACCAGCCTTACTTAATTCCTGTAGGTCACTTCATCCTCATGAAAAAGCTTTGGAAAACAAATGAACTAGCACAAAAGGTCATCAAACTGAGAATCTAGCAGAGCACAGAAAAAGACAGCTGAAAAGCAATAGAAACTGTGCCATTATCTACATAGATGGTGCAATGCATCTTTGCATATTATGCTCAACTGTTCTTCAAAAGAAGTTTAATTGAAAGAGAAAAGTATCAATGATAGGTAATGAAAATGTGGTTACAGGCACAGTACAACTTTATTATGAGAAGAGACTGAGAAGAATAAGACAGCTCAGTTTTGAGAGGAGATGAATAAGAGATAATATGACACAGGCATCAGCTAATGAAATTCTGGGAGCAAGTGCCAAGAATGATTGTCTGGAATACTGTTCAATAGGAATTCTCAGCAAAGAAACATAAAGGAAGCCTCATGTTTCTGATCACTACTATAAATGTAATAAAGGAAGAAGTGACAGAGGGCAACTCAGTCATAACCTTCAAGACCCTGCCAGTGTAAATAAGGAGTTTGATTTTTTTTTTCAGCCAATAAAGCTGAAGTGAAAGAGAAGTCAGAAAGCTCTGGGCAGAGTTTCTTCTGGTACAAAGACACAGATGTGTTTGATACTTTATTTATTGCTTTGGAACAATACAAATGATTGAAGAAAACTTAAGTCTTCTGCTTGGAGTCTTTTGATTGGAGAACGTTGAAATCTCTTTGGAAAAAACTACAAAATGAGAAAGTGTTAGTCCTTCAGACACCTGCTGGAGATGTTTAAATAGAATACAGAGACTTTTGGAAAAGTGCAAATTCAGCTGGAAAAGTGGAGTTTTTTAATGCAGTTTCCTGCTGAAGCTGAATTCAACTATGGGATTAACCTTCCAAATGCATTACTAAGCTACCCAGGATATACCCTCCCCAAAGAGGCCACTGCTGTGTGAGAAAGGATCAGCAAGACAGACATACAAAATATTTCTGGAATTAACCCGTTGTCCTTGCTGTGCCAACATCAGGATATAAAACAGCAAAACAACAAATTTTGCTTAACTGATATCCTTAACACATTTTTAACACCCTCAAGTCAGATGTTAATTCATATTTGCCACAGATTTTTTTGACAAAAGTAGTTACACTTTCTGCTACGGCCATCATACAGCTACCTTAAATCAGTTTCAAAGTTAGCCCTCACATTGTTTCTGCATATGCATAATGGCTCACTGTTTCCTCCAACTCCAAGATGGCAGTCATATTACTCTATGCAAACTAAATTTGTTCTGAAATGGGAAGTTGAGGTGACCAGCAGTAACTTCCTGCTTGCAAGACAGATTTTTCTAAAATAATCCATCATTTAATGGTCATTTGGAGGCTGATGGCAACCGTCCCTAGCCCAAGAAGACTGGACTACATTGTATAGCAGGAGAAATGATTACAGAACTAACCTTACTGGCTCAGCTTGCAGCTGTCTGTCTTTCTGCTTGTCTGCCTGCTTGTCTATCTCCTTCTGTCTCTCCTGCCTGCTTTATTTCCCCCTAAGCAAGTATTTAATGATTTTTTTTTTGGGGGGTGGGGGGGAGGGTAGGAAGAAGGTGGTTGATTAAGTGTTAAAGCTAGCAGACTTTTTTCCCATTCTTTTAGAAAAGATATTGTGCTTAGGTAATTGTCTTATTAAATCCTTGATATGCCATTTGACTCCCTTACAGATCATTGACTGCAAACATGTCCAGACTTCTTGTTTCCCAGGCAAGGATGAGACTTGAACAGATTACTTCATCTTAAAATTGAAAGGTGGTAAACTATGGGATGCAGAGAACAGAAAAGCATTGCAAGACATTCTTACATTCTCCGGTGTTCAATATCATATTAGTTAAAACACAGACATCAAGGTATTTTCTAGCCTATATAATTTCATAAAATAGATGTGTTTGTATGTCTTCTCACATGACCTTGGAAAGGAGGAGACACTACTCCCTGGTGTCTACTCAAAGCCGTGTTGAAGAGGTCATGGAAAGGAACACATAAATGAACCAGACCTAGAATGACTACCTTTGGAAATAAAACCTATGGCCAGAAATGGAACAGACAAATGCAAAGAAGGTAAGCGAAGCAACTTCCAGGGATTTACATGTTGCCAAATGGGAAGGAATGCATTGCAAGATACCTAAACGCTACTAATGAAGGTGAACATATCATCAACCATCAGATTTTACGACTGAAATCAGCAAAACCAATAGACTTGATCACTGCCGTGGTACAAATCAACCAGGCCATCCAATAAAATGTGCTGTGGTACCCTTCACAGCACCTAGGGGAGTTAGCCCAACTGATAAGTTTTTTTCCTCAAAAGCATTAAAGGTTATTCTTTTCTGTGAGCAGCCAGAGACCTGGAAATTGACAGAAGTTATGAAAGAATTATGGTAGCTTTGTCATCTGAACATAGATGATGCACTGCTGGAAACATCTTCTCCTCAGAAATACTAAGTTTAAGGCAGGAGGTTTCCTTGAAGCTATTCCTACTAGTAGGCACTAAAAACATACACAGTAAAATATTCGTTTTACTGCCGCCGCCACCACAAAATTCTGCAATCCTAAGTCAGTTATAGAGTAAAGCTTATACAATTTGGGGGGAATACTACAGTGAGAAGACATGCTTCAATTTCACACATCTAACAGAAGGCTAGACAAAATATGAAGACAAAAATATGTATCTGGTATTATGAAGCTATCAGGAATATTAAGGAAAAAAACAGAGCAACTCGGTAAAATTTTCAGTGATTCCCTTCCTTTCTTGTAAGGTTAATACCAGAATGAGTCTGAGATAGCCCTAAGCTTAAACTCTTCACAATTCACCCACTCTTGCAAGCATTTAAACTACAACAATTATTTTATCCCCTCGATCCTGCTAGATACATGCACAACAACATATATTGTGCTCTGTATCCACTCATACCTATAGTATGTAAAGCCTTTGTGGCAGCGATTATGAGACAAACAGCTTGGAGCCCCATTGGCCGTAAAACACTGTACACGGTTCATAAGTTGGAAACATCTTCCAATCAAACCAAAGAGATAAATTGCAATTAACTTTTCAGAAAGAAAACAAGAGGCTTTGGTGCACTGCTGGCTTAAGTAATGGGTTTATCTATATGGGTTGCTGTAACGAGTATCTCATAACTAATGAAATCAGCCATACTGTTTGCCTAGAATTTGAGGAACTGTTACCCTCATTTTACAGCTGAGGAACCAAAAGCACTAAAAACACCAGTCACGTTTATTGTATGGTAGCATTCCCATGGTTGGGAAGTATTTTGGGGAAAAACTACAGCCTTTACAAGTGAAATATACCTCATTCCTACAGTCATTCTTAAACAGAGTTGGCATATGATAGAGCAGATTTCAGTCTCCTGGGAGACTGTCGGTATTCTCACAAGTATGAAACTCAAGTACTATACGTGATTTTGCTATTAGTGACGTTACAAAATAATTAATGGAAGACTATGTTAGACAGAGTAATGTGATAAGTGAATTATAAGCAGCGGTCACCACTAGAGAATCTAGACAGAGAACCAGGAATGGTGACTGTCAGAAGTACTACAACTATCCAGAAAGAAGCGTGTAAAAATAATTGCTTTTAATATGTTATGGCAATGTATATTTGTCTTCCACACACTGATCGCAGTGACCAACAACTGTAATATGAGAAGCAAAGCCAATTTAAGAAGAGAAAAATATTTCAATTTGATATTCAAGCCATAGATTTGGTAACAGATGGAAACTGAACCTTTTAGACTGTTCTTACCACAATGACTACTTGGAAAATTTACCAACTCCAATTATAGCCACATTTAGCACTTTTTAAGGATGTATATGCATAAAACACAGAGACAGATCTAATACCAAAAAAAATCTTGTTTTCTGTTACCTTGGATCATTCTCTGCAACTGGAGAAGGAGTCATCTTCACTGTGTCCCCAGATTTCTTCAGGTTCTGGAGAATGAATTTGTCTCGGTGATTTTTAGTGACACCTGCAGTTCTCTAAGAAAAATGCAGTGAGAAGTTTTGTCCTGTGTTATAGTCCCAATGTAGTGCCCTTCGTTGCCGCTAAGACATCCACCGCTAAGAGGACAGCGGGAATGAGGCACGTAAGATTTTACAGCGGCTGTTGAATCAGCTCCCGGGGGCCATTGGCAGTTAGCACTCTTGGGATTTGGACTAAATCAGAGCACTCTTACTGTGAGAGAATTTATACCGAACTTTCTTGTCTTTCCCTTCAGCAGCCCCATGATATATCCCACTTGCAGCTCAGGGTCTACCTCTACATTTACACAGCCGTTACTTCCTAAGCTGTAGGCTTTTTTCCTGTCCGACATGTCAGAGTCAGAATCCTGATATTATTTAGCCGCTCGCTTACAGATACATTGTGCAACTTCTAACATCACTTTGTATAACTCCTTCTCATAGAATTTCATGCTATTACATTAGAAGACATATGCTTTACTGATTGTTAAACGTTATCTGGAGGAGAGTGATTGATCCATAAAGTATTGACTGAATGTTTCTTAAAAAAAAAAAAAAACCTAACAGCTTTTAATGGTGTTGCTGCTTATCACACATAATAACTGCTTGGTTTATTTAAAGAGCTTCTAAGACACTGTGAGAGACTGTGAGAATGTTCATCGCTCTTTATCTCAAGACATGGATCTTGGAAGAGAAATGGACTAACATTTCCAATGAAAAAAAGACTTCTAGCCAAATTTTAATTGAAGCTAAGATAGCAAATAATTTTTTCTTTTTTTTTCCTCTAAGGAAAAGCAGATTCTACAAACAAAACTGTATCAAAGATTTTAAGATTACTTTGTTACTAAAAGTCTAAACAATAGCAGTGCTATATAGAAATGTATTTAGAGAGCCTTGAGTGAACAAAGAAAAGCCAGAACTTCCTCCTAGAAAATACTGAGGTGAATACTCATTTATTTTCCCAACATGAAAATGCTGAACTGTATTAGCAATCTGATAGTCCTCGCTCCAGCATGAAAATGTTGAACTGTATTAGCAATCTGATATTCCCAGCTCCTTCTGCTCATGATCATAGACTAATTCTTAAAATTCATCCCTATGATTTTCACTCCACAGTTTTAAATTGAGTATCAGTATGTCCTGAAGGCTTTATTGGTTCTTACAATTTCATGTTCCCAATTAGTCGTTAAACAATCACCTACCGTCACACACATTGCTTCCCTCTTGGAGCAATGTTTACCTTTGACAATGGTCGGGTAAATATTCTGGATCACTAGGACTCACTCATTACTCATTGTGCAGTAATGAAAAGATACTACTGATCTGTAATTTAGTTGAAGAAAAATATAAAGCACCCAAACATGCAATTATTGTCCTTTTTGTTTACAAGACACACATAATTTATTTGGCAAACCAGACTGGAATCTTTAATTCTCCTGAAAATTAAGCTTCTGTGATTGCTTTGTATAGAAGCTGCTTGTGTAATTCATACTGACACCTTACCAAATCCTAGCTAAATACTCCGGATCAAGACCATAGCTGCAGTGTTCTATAAACAAGTATTGGCTGGAAAAAATACCCATACAGTGTTTAGATTTCCAGAAAATATCAGCACTAGTTACTTTAAAGTTTGCATGAAGCCTGAGATTATGGTGAAATTAAAATGTAACCAGTCGATGTGCACTGAAGTTGTGGAGGCTTAGGCAGGGAACTTTTATATAAATAAGTCTTAATACTGCTATACCAGACATGTTATACCCAGATTCCACTGTACTTAAAGGACAAGAACACTGATGTGCGCCCTGAAGAACTAAATATTTTCTAATGCTGAATAGTAGTGTTGTCATACAGAATATTACCATTTGGCATTGTTATTTATCCCTTTCAGTAATGAATTAGCTCTGATAAAAGACAGTTCATTCATTCTGAAATACTAGTTAACTTCCTCTTGAGTGCTTAAATTCCTAGACACGCCCATGCCGGAATTCCTGAAATAAATGCCTTCATTTATTTCAGTAATACTCTGTAGAAACCAGGTACCCCACCCAAAAACTGAATACAGAATGTAGAAAATAGGGGTATCCTGTATCTATTGCATGTTCCCTGGCTGGGGGAAAACATCAATTAGAGATCTAAAATGAATAATGCGCTACAAAGGCTTACACTCTTAAGAGACTGTGGAGGCACAAACCAGGTAAGATTAGTAATGCCATAAAAGTGTTCTCTTTGCAACAATAGTTTCCTAGCAAACGAGCTGTTCTAAGAATTCCTCAGATAGTGGAGTGGAGTTTAATTCTGGAAAAGAAAATGGAGGGAACTATTAAAGGGCAAATTCTCAAAGAGGACGGCATGTCCTAAAGAGGCCACTGCTATGCGATCCTATGAAAATCAGCACTGTTGAACGCCCGATGCAATAGAATGGGAAGCTATGCCTGCCACATCAAGAACAATCTGTACTGATGTGTGAGAGACCATCTGGCCTCCATTAAAAAGAGAAAAGAAATCCTTTCAGTCTTAGGACACAAGAATACAGGGAGAAATTTGTCAGGCAGTTGAAATCTGCATCTAGAAAGCAAAGCCGAATAGTTCACCAGACATCCCTGCAGTGATGATGAGGAATAAGTAAACCTGATGGGAAAGGAGACTGATCCACATAAGGGGTTCAGAAAGTAAATACCCTTGAAGTGAAGCACATACATATCAACCACTGGTACTGACATTTACACTTTAGGCTCCCTAGCATGAGCTCTTCATTCAACGGTGAGACAAAGATACGTCTTCTCACTATTTCTTTTAGCAGAATGGTGTGGATCCCTTGACTAGAAAACAAACGAAACTCTTGCTGCTAGGGGTCAGCAGAAGAGACGATGGGCATCAAGGAAGAGATTTCATCAAGCGGAATCAGACAGAGGCAATGTGTATTGTGCTGACAGTAGCCAGTGGGGTCTTCACAATCTAAAGGATACAAGGAGCAGAGTTAGTATCTCAGGAACATTCAACAAGTGATGGTGATTGGGCCAATGTGGGTACTATCTTACTGTGCTCTACAGGTGCTGCCATAGCTAACACAGCTGCATGACAGAGGATGCTGCAGGAGACAAGTGCAATGTGAACTTGGAACCCTTGCCTGTAGACTTCACAGAGTAAATTGTTAGGGCATACGACATCCCTAATGTCATACGAACACCTCACCAATCTGATTAGCCTCTGCAGTCTCTCAAAGCCCACAAGAAATTTTGGCTCTGGTGGCATGCTCATGAGAACATGAAGAGATACAAGCCTCCATAGCTCATTTGAGAAAATAACTTCAGAACCCAGCTCCCTTTTTTACCTTGTTTGAGTCTTGAACCACTGGTAAAGAGAAAACATGGCCCTAAAAGAGAAAACAGACCTCTGCCACAGGTAGGCTGGATCATGGAATACGACCTTCAAATGTTCTCTAAAACTGATAGGAAGCTTTGGACTAAATCCTCAATACAGGAAAAGCAAAAGGCCAATATATTAGTTACAACGGATTTGCAAAGCATTCCATTTCAAGAAGAGAGCTGCCTTGTACGCCATGCGCTGAGCAGGAGGGGAAAGGAGCGGTAGCGCACTTCTACAAACAGTGCAAGGACAGATTTTCAGATCTTGAATGACTGGGCCACAGCAAGCCCATTGTTACAGTGAGCCCGTGGACTTATTCCAAGATAGAATGCATCGTTCTGGAACAGGCATCGATGAACACCAGAGGGCATATCTAACACCTAGCTTTTTCCCCCAGGCAACAATATCTTTGAGGTAAAGGGTATTGCCTCTAAAAAAGCTAAACAGGTAGTAAATGGAAACAGCAGTGGTAAATACAGGAGGGGGGTCTGTGTCTGCAGACAAACAAAGATTTAGGGCAGACGCCAGATTTAGAGGGGAGAGCAGAAAAATGGGAGCTGTTCTGTATCGAAGAGATAATTGGATAAGAGGGAAATAGCAGAAGAAAAGGCTAAATTATTGCAGCTTACTCCTCTTTCCATAAGGTAAGCTGCAAGTCTGCAGTGGAAAATTTTCTTTCCTCTCGCTGTTCCCTGGTACCAGCATGGGTTTCATTTCATCAGCCAAATATGATAACCAAATACTATGCCTAAAATATCACCTTGTTCAAAGGAATAACGGCACACGTTTATTTTTGCTTGCAAATAATATTGCTTTTAAAACCATGCAATGTCAATGCACGTTAGGAATTCAGAACTTTATAAATATGCATTATAAAGTACAAAATATACATATATAATGTACAAAATATACATTATAAATAATGTTAAATTTTTATTTCTGTGCTTGATCTCACAGAAAAAAAACACCCAAGGTAACTTTTTATTTTTCGGTGTGTCTAGCCACATACTGGTGTCCTAGGTCCTGCTCCTGATAAACAAAGTTGAAGTAAAAACTCCTATTAATTTCAATAATTCAATATCAAATCCAAAATTTACAGCTGAATTTTTAGATTTTCACACAGATATTTAGTCACAGGTCATTTGCTTAAGGACAGTATTTTTGCAAAAATCCTCTGTGAACATAATAAAGAGTTAAGCTGAGAGATTTTAAATTAGAACTTCTTATCAGTTTTTCCCACTTTTATCCCTATCCATATTATATCTCCTCAAACAAATAGTGAATTACTTAAACAGTTACAGCTGGTACAGAGTGTGTTTGGAATAACCATGAATTTCTGCAGCTTATTCAGCAGTATGCTTTGGCTTAAAAAGTCAAAGGATGGCATTCATCTCTTCTTCGTAAAAGTGCTCTCTAGTAGACTCATGTGAAAAAATTAATAACACGCCAATGTAGGAAATTAAAGAGTTTGGGATTGGAAAAAAAAAAATAAACTACATCTGATCTGACCGAAAAAGTAGAATGATTAATTGAGTATCTACATGAACTTAAAAGCTGGATGAACACTAATTGGCTTAATTATTTCAATCAAGACTGACAGCATATTGATAGAAGAGGAGGAAGTATTACTGGTGATAAAAATTAGTCAAGACAGTCAAATCCAAAACTTACTGCTAACATCTGCAGAAGAATCTTATCATACTGAGCAACAGGAAATAAAATTCATTAACTACAAAGACACGATCTCTGACTGGAATTTCCTGAACTGGAAACTGCTGGAGCTGGAGAGAATATTCTGAGGAAGTAACACTACATGATTGGCCTGTTCTATTGTTTTTTTCCACAGCATTTTATTTTAGCCAGTGTTGGAGACAGGAAACTGTGTTAGAGTGACCTTTGGTCTAACCCACATATAATTATTCTAACGTTCTTAAAATGGATAATGGATAAAATCAATAATGGCAACATAATAGCTGAGGGGGAAAAGAGTCCTGAACATACGTATAAAAAGATGATCTCTTTGCTAATATCATTCTGAAAGGTGGTCTTGGAGTCATTGTGAATGATTCTTTGAGAACAATATTTTACTATACAAGAGGATTCAAAAAGGCAAACAAAATAAATGATTAGGAAAGACATAGACAATAACTATGAGACAATACAATCCTACCATATTTGCAGATCTACAAGGTGTGCAGTTCTGGCATCCTGTCTCAAAAAAAAAAAAAAAGAAAAAAAAATCTATAAAAGTATAGAAAGAGGAACAAAGAAGAACAGAGGTATGGAACAACTTCCACACACAAGAAACAAAACGCTCTTAAGTTGCTTCACCTCAAAAAAACAGAAGATTGAAAGCAGATGACTAATGTCAATGCAATCATTATTGGTCTGAAGAAGGTAAATAGGGAACATTTATCCATTATTTGTTACTTTGCAAGAACTAAGGCTCACCAAATGAACTTCTTGCATAGCAAGTGAGAACTGAGATTAAGCTGGGTGAACCTTTGCTCTCATTTCATTTGACTGATCTTATATTCTAATTCACATGAAGTCAATGAGGTCAAGAACTTGTATTCAAAGATTGATATGGATAGTAATACAAATACAGTGAATGTTCACAATTATTTGTATCCTTTTTTGGAAAGGACTACTAAAAAGGGATACTCCAAAACTTAGACCAGTTTAACAATTAGAGATCAGGAAAAGACCAAGGCCAGAGCACAGCAGTTCCTGTAAAATTCTTACATCATCCTTTTAAAGGACAAATATAACATATCAACAATTTTAGAGACAGAATACAAGACTAGATGGAATTTTTATGTTCAAATAAACGTACAGTGCAAGTCTGAGATATCAAAAATTTCAGCCACATAATATTCCAGGCAATGTATTCCTGAGGAATTGTTCATTGTCCTGTATTGTCAATGTTTCTCAAACCTATTTCCCTGGAACAGTCCTTTAAAAATGTACTACTTGTCATGTCTGATTGTCCAAACATATCCATGCTTTGTTTTTTTTTTAATTCCAAAAAGACTTAGGCACACTGAGTAAACAGATTTAATAAGCTGAACTCAATCGTGACTTCTCCAGTCACATTTTTTGGCAGAAAATGCCTTTCTGAATTTCTATTTCAGTAAGATTCACTTAATACATCGAAAGCTGAGTATGCTTTGATCCACAATAACAGTTAAAATGTATGGAGAGACAATAATACTGGGAACATGCTCTCTTGGCAAATAAAAGCTGGAGCAAATTAATCCCACCGATTTCCCACTTTAATGAGTTCAGTTCTTACATCATTAATAGCACCAAAATGTTTATCAAAATTTATATAAAGATAATTAGGAAAGGTCTTTGGACCTGCGAGAAGGATTGGAAACTATTGGAACTTTTATCACATGAGCAAGATCAAAACCAAAGTAGCTATATTCTTTTTTTCTTTTGTGTTAAGCACCTCTTACACCCCAAGCATCTGACTATTGCCTTGACTTAAAGCACTTGGCTATAACCCCCAAACAGGTTCAAATAAGGTTCTGAGATTTCACACACATGCACATACACACATTCTTTTGATCTACCCTCCTTACATTAGGAATAGGAGTCAACAGGAGTTAAAGGCAGTCAGAGTCTCAAAACAGGTTCAGTACTTTGCAGGACTGGGCCCTTTATCCTTATTTGCTCCCTTGCATTGGTTCATTCCCTCTTTGCCAGGTCTACTATTAACATTCCTCAGCAACACAAAGCCCAGTGAAAAAGAAAGCGCAGTTAGCTTTACTGTAAAACTAAACTCCTTGAAAACACCCATCCACTTATGCTGGATTAAAAGAGTTCTGAAGATGCTCAAGCACAAAGAATTAATTTAAAACTGCACAATACTCATCTGACAAGTACAAGTTCCAGCCTATTGTCATCTTTCCATGAAGTGCTATGCAGTCTATATCCCCAAGTGACTACATGTAATCTCCACCTTCTGTCTATCTCATCAATTTTAGAAATTAAGATAATTAAAAATAAGACACTGGTAATTCTAAAATTTTCACTAAAATTTGCAAGACTGGAAAGTTCTTCAGTAAATGCAGTCATACCTCGAGTTACTCATCTGTGGCTGTCTGTAAGGAGATGCCTATTTATTGTAAAAAAATACAGGACTGAATTATCATGGCTTGTGATCCTAAAAACTGTATCTAAAACGTGGAGTACAGTGTACTTTGTCATCCAGTTCCCCGATTGTCCAGACTAGAAAATTGTCCACACTGACAACTTTCTGCCTGCGTCCTTAGGTTTCCTTTAATGCAAATGAGGGCACTGGATGGATGGGGAAGCAGGAATAACGCACATCTACATCTTGTCCTGACAGTCACTCAGGATGCACATCTATATTCAGGAGCTCGCAGACACCGTTTCCTGTAGATCACAATAGTTTATGTACAGCAGTTCTTCTACAAATTTAGCAGTGGTGAGGACCTAGAAAAGTCATTAGCATCTTCTGGATTTCATTGATGGATTATCAAAAGTGTTATTAAAATTTTCTGGAAACCAGCCATCAGGGCCCGAAAATTGCATTCCTAAATGCAAGTGACGTGAGCTTATAGGATGATAGCAGCAATTTGATTATTTATGAGCCTGTACAGATGTTTAGGCTTGTTTTAACCCAAGTTTGAAAATATTTGCTTTAATATTTTGTTTTTTATTGTTAGAGATCACAGTGCATGTAACTATGTAAGTATTGCGCTTATTAATACCTTAACATTCTTGTTATGAAAGTACAATCAATAACTTTCCTCTAAGTAGTTTTAGAGAAGTCAGGTTGGAAGAATATGCGATTTGAATCTGAACTGTGAAAACAGCAGTGCAGTATGATTTTTCATTCCTGAGCTGTTAAGTAGAATATTTGTAATTTCAAGGAGCCAGGTGAAAGAAGAAGAAAAAGTCTTCCTCCATTTGACAGAGACATCAGTTGTCCGATCTTTTATACTATAGCAATATGTTCTCTTTTCAAGTACATTTTAAGAGCTAGAGTTCTACAGTCTTGTTTAAATTACTTTTGATGGTATTAATGATGCTTATTACACAGTTTGGGGACTAAAGACGCATTTGATGCAATTAGTAAAAGCTGAGTGGTGTAACTGTTCTTTTTAATCAATAAGCTAGTGTCCTTCCTGTATGTAGGAAATGCATTTTAAAATGCTTCATAATTCATATATTCAAACAAATCAGTGATAATAATCCTAAAAATGCTGAGCACTCTCTCTTCATATTTGATATTGTTGTACTTGTTATTGTTGTGCTGATTTTAAAACATGCAGCTGATCCACCTTAATACAAATGCCCTTTTAATCAACATCAAGTAAAAAACTATTGATGTCACATATTTCTCCCCAATTATACAGCATTTTAGTATAACCAGTTTCCAAAAAACAGAGACTACTGTCACACTCAGGATGGCTCTAATGACATCAGTGGAGTTATATAGAGGCTTATGTTTTCTAAATTATTTTTTCTTAAACAATTATTTCTCTATAACAAAAAACAAATATTAAGGGAAATTGAAATATCAACATCCACAGAAAGAAAAATGGATATTATGACTAATAGCTAAAAAAGCAGCTGATCCTTCCTTTGCTGACTAGCTGTATACACATAAAACTCACAAAGATATCAAAACAACACCGTGAAGTGCTGTGAATCATCAGTTTAATGGCTTTATCATACAATTCTTAATCAGCCAGTGCTTACAATAAATTAGGTTAATTGCACAAGTAAAGCCCAGATCCCTAAAATCTCCCCCTTGTTCCCTTCCCAGTGGACTTTGTAAGTGTCAACACTTCTGAAGTGTTGTTAATTCATCATTCCAATAGTTTTATTGCACAACTCTTACTCATATGCTAGTATATAAAATAAATGATGCTGTTTCTATAAGTAACAGTAGCACTTATTCTAAACATTTCAACATTTTTCTAGGATGATTTACTGAATCTCTTTATGTCAATGAGAGTTTTGCCTGTGCAAGGACTGCCACATCAGGTACTAGCTGGCAGTATGGTAAAAGTAGAGTACTGTGACTAATATTGTTAATGCCTCTTTACACAAGATTACAGAGTCACATTCTCAAATCCTGAGGAGAATTTGGCTTAGTAGCTCACCCTCTTTGATACTTTTAAAGAACAGAATGTAAGGTCCTGAAAACACTTATTTGGCAGGAAAATAGTCTGAGGTACTTCCGAGGGTATAAAAATCTCACAGTACTTGGGTCCAGGTATAACAAATAGATCAGGAGCCAACAGAAAAACTGAGGAGTACTGTGATTAACAGACTTAATGAGATTACACACTCACGTTCTTCAGTCCTCAAAAGGAATATCATCAGTAACAAACTTACTGCATCGAATGCTTCTCAGACTATTTATTTACTTAAAATATTTCTTTGAGTAGCATATTACTTAGAACAGTGATGTTATAAACAATTAACAAAAGAATGATTAAACTGTAGAATCCTGTGGGTTATTTTTTAAATCTGGCAAAAAAAAACCCCATAGTAGTAGTAATGAGTTTGCTTTAGAACCTAATTACACAAAAATAGTTCAATAGGATGATTGATTAATTAAATATTTTTGGAGGTGCAGCTTGTGACTAATGTTGCTACTTGCTCCATACACAAGTTCATATGCTCAAACTGTAAGGAAGAATGTAGAATTTAATTACTAGTTTTTAAAGTTATTTCAATGAAGCAAAAGTATTGTTTCCTGAGTAAAACAGGGACTGGCATATTGGTCACAAAATCTAAGAATTAACATTATTTTAGATCTGATGATAGGCAAATAGCTTATTATTCTTAAAGTAATTTTTCTTGACATAAGCTGTTACTGGTAATTTTTGCAGCAATGTTTCCCAATAGAGAGATGCTCAAATACAGAAAAAGGCAGTTTCTGGAACAGCTGCTTGGATCTTCTGTGTGTTAATAGTTTTTTTTAATATATTCTGGATGCATCGTTTATAAATTTATAACTCATCTTTAGTTTAGGACTTTTTTTCTTATTCCACGTCTGTTCGATTTGGTAATTTCTTAAATTATAAAAACAGGATCTGCCATGCCAAATCAATCTATTGATTGTGCCTGATTAATACCATGTCCTTCCAGCTGTAGTTGACAACTTAGGTCCCAGAGAAAGCCAGTAAAGAAATATGCACCTTAAAACAGTGCAATTTATAACTTGAAGAAACAATTCCTTCCTCGTCTCTAGAGATTCTTGGTTTAAAACATAATACATGAAATTTACTAGTAAATGGTTCCCAGAGCCAGAATAAGAATGATTTTTCTTTCCATGATGTTGAGCAACTGATTCTTTATTATTTTTTATGCAAGTCAGTAGCCAAGTTCTGTCACTCTGTTTTACTTGGTAATAAGCTAGTAATTTTGTCATTTTATACTACCTACTACATGTAGTATTGTTTAAAAAATGAAAAGTAGTGACATAGCTTCTTTTTCAATACCATCAATCAATTTCCCTTTTCCTCATTTCAGATATAAAACCTGCACATCAGGATGCATCATTTTTTTTTCCTGTGTCTGTGTTGAATACTAGAAGGAGCTATAGTGCAAATTTTGATTTGTACTATATCTAGGGACAACTCTCTGAAAGAGTGCAAAATCACAAATCACAGAATTGTGATCTGGATCTCCAGGTTCCAGAGATCATCTGGAGATCATCTAGTCCAACCTCCCTGCTCAAGCAGGGTCACCTAGAGCAGTTTGCTCAGGACTGTGTCCAGATGGCTTTTGAATGTCTACAAGGGTGGAGACCCCACAACCTCTCTGGGCAACCTGTTCCAGTGCTCAGTCACTCTCAAAGTAAAAAAGTTTTTTCTTACGTATAAATGCAATTTTCTATGCTTCAGTTTGTGCCCATTGCCTCTTGACACCACTGAGAAGAGTCTGGCTCTGTCTTCTTTACACCCTCCCTTCAGATATTTACACACATTGATAAGATCCACCTTGAAAGACTGATTAAATGAAATATTTAATAAATCTATTCTATATTTTTCAGGGAAAAATATTTTAGAAGACCTTTATCCTGCTGATATATAGTAACTATAGGAGCCAGGAAACTACAGGCCTCTCAGCCTCACCTCCATCCCTGGAAAGGTGATGGAACAGCTCATCCTGGAGGTCATCACTAAGCATGTGGAGGACAAGAAAAGGTGATCAGGCATAGTCAGCATGGATTCACCAAAGGGAAATCATGCTTGACCAATCTGATAGCCTTCTATGATGGAATGACTGGCTGGGCAGATGAGGGGAGAGCAGTGGTTGTTGTCTCCCTGGACTTCAGCAAGGCTTTGGACACTGTCTCCCATCACATCCTCGTAGGTAAACTCAGGAAGCGTGGGTTAGATGAGTGGACGGTGAGGTGGATTGAGAACTGGCTGGATGGCAGAGTTCAGAGGGTTGTGGTCGGAGGTGCGGAGTCTAGTTGGAGGCCTGTAGCCAGCGGTGTCCCCCAGGGGTCAGTCCTGGGTCCAGTCTTGTTCAACGTATTCATCGATGACCTGTATGAAGGGACAGAGCGCACCCTCAGCAAGTTTGCTGATGATACTAAACTGGGAGGAGTGGCTAACAGACCAGAGGGCTGTGCTGCCATTCAGAGGGACCTGGACAGGCTGGAGAGGTGGGCGGAGAGGAACCTCGTGAAGTTCAACATAGAAGAGAGACATGAAGAGAGACATGGCACTACTGGAGAGAGTCCAGCGGAGGGCTACAAAGATGATCAGGGGACTGGAGCCTCTCTCCTACGAAGAAAGGCTGCAAGAGCTGGGCCTGTTCAGCCTGGAGAAGAGAAGATTGAGAGGGGATCTCATCAATGTGTACAAGTATCTGCAGGGGGAGTGTCAAGAGGATGAGGCCAGCCTCTTCTCCAGGGTGCCCAGCAACAGGACAAGGGGCAACGGGCAGAAACTGAAACACAGGAAGTTCCATCAGAACACGAGGAAAAACTTCTTGACTGTGAGGGTGACAGAGCACCGGAACAGGTTGCCCGGAGAGGTAGTGGAGTCTCCTTCCCTGGAGATATTCAAAACCTGCCTGGACGCGATCCTGGGCAATGTGCTCTAGAGGAGCCTGCTTGAGCAGGGGGGTTGGACTAGATGATCTCCAGAGGTCCCTTCCAAGCTAAACGATTCTGTGATAGGCAAGTGCAGGGTCCTGCACCTAGGGAGGAAGAACCCCACGCACCAGTACAGGCTGGGGGTTGACCTGCTGGAAAGCAGCTCTGCGGAGGACCTGGGAGTCCTGGTGGACAACGAGTTAAGCATGAGCCAGCAATGTGCCCTTGTGGCCAAGAAGGCCAATGGCGTCCTGGGCCGCCTTAGGCAGAGTGTTGCCAGCAGGTCGAGGGAGGTGATCCTGCCCCTCTCCTCAGCCCTGGTGAGGCCTCACCTGGAGTGCTGTGTCCAATTCTGGGCTCCCCAGCACAAGAGAGACGTGGCACTACCGGAGAGAGTCCAGCGGAGGGCTACAAAGAGGATGAGGGGACTGGAGCATCTCTCCTCTGAAGAAAGGCTGCGAGAGCTGAAATACGCTCTAGAGGAGCCTGCTTGAGCAGGGGGGTTGGACTAGATGATCTCCAGAGGTCCCTTCCAACCTAAACCATTCTGTGATTCTGTAACTATTTGCAAGAATGTCTGCTAAATATTTCAATAGCAACATTGCATTTTATTGTGAACAGAACAGGGATCATCCCAGTTAACATATTTAGTTCAATAAAATGAAGCCAAATACAAAATTAATAATGCTGTGCTAATTAACTCTGAATATTTTTGTACAGTGCCAAAAAGGGATGATAAGGAAAGCCAAAACTCCCCTAGAAATTAAGAACAAGGACTTTCCATCATTTTACTAAGGTGAAAACAAATGGAATAGAAATGCAAGGCGACATCAAAAAGCCTGTTGCAAAGCAGTCACAACAGTCTCCTTGTCATAGTGCCATTAATGTGCATGAAAATACATCATGAGATTAATTTGGTCTAAGAAGCTTCTGCTCCATGAAATGTCCGCAAGACAACTACCTTTTCTAGAAATGTGTTTGATATGAAAGAGATTTAAGGAGAAACAGAATTATGTACTGACTTTGTTAGATTATTACACACCTTTAGGAAGATGGATCAAATGAAATTAAGTGACTATAACATGAATGTAAGTAATAACAATGTATGTACTGATACAGTTCCAGATGGCTTGCTGTAATTCTTCATCTCTCTCATAAATCTGATCTTCAGTGATTTAATGTCATATATGAGAAAATAAATTATATCTGTTTATCTTGAACTAAGTAGTAACCAAGAACTGCAGGTCATAAACTTTTGAGTTTCTAATATGTCTGAATATGAGATATTTGTATAAAGAATTTATTTGTATAGGCGTTGTTCATATTGTAACAGACCAAGCTGTAATACAACTATAGTATGTGTCTTTTTTTAATAAAGACTTCTTCACCTCAAAATATTAAAACACCTTTTTGACTTATGTAGTATTCTTTCTAACAAGTTACATGAAGTTGCATAATGAAAACAGTTTAACTTTCAAAAATGATAGTAAATTAATTAATATGCAAAATATAGCCTCATAAAAAAAAATCAAGTATTTAGTTAGCAAATCTCTACTCTCTAGCTTTTCTTAATAAACACATGTTTTCTTTTGTCCTCATATTGGAGGAAATCACAAGGCACCTTTATTCTAGAAAGGTTGATTTGTTAATTAAGTCTCTAACTTGGCAGAGGATTCTGCCCTCTATAGTTCTACATTATAAAGACTGTACTTTACGGCTATACTTTTGCTTTATGTACTTTAATTTTTACATTTTTTTAAGGCTCTTATGAATCCTGTTCTATTCAAATCAGTTCTCAGCATGAGCTTATGCAAGTTATCTAATCAATTTATGATATTAAAAAATAATTCTTAATACTCACAGGTATTTGCCTGGGGCAGTAATACACAGAAGAGTGTACTGGTACTGAAAGTTTTACATCAAATTTAATACAAAAGTAATAGAAATCCCTGAAATACAGATTTTCAGATTTGTTGTAATGGCTCTGCCACATACCCTTGGTCTACTTTCTCTAACTTGAGATGTCAGGGCCTTTTCTTAAGACTGATTGCTTCCAGATGTATGGGTTAGTGTCAGTGGAGAGAAAGAAAGGGAATGCATACTTCCCACTGGCTTAATAAAAATTGTAGTGAAAAAGCAGCCTCCACAAATCAAAATCAATCCCTCCAATGTATTCGTTTCTTCTCCCCTCTCTCACATACTGGATTTATCTTTCTTATGGTTTCAGTTAATCACTACAAAAACTGTGGTATTTTGTCTGCACAATTCCTTAGGCAATGCAATTGAATTCTGTTTGTTGCCTTGTTCTGGGCCAGATGAAATCCTTACTCTCACTGAACAGCAGCTGACTTAATGCATTGAATTCAGTGAAGCCATTCATAAAGTGACATGTTCACTACAAGAAAGATCTAATATTCTAATAGTTGCATACAATGTATGGTTATATCATACCAGTTATACATAACAGTACAATCTATTAGATTGCAAGTTCACATTCTCTGGATCATTAGGATGCATCAGTTATCTGCACATGACATTACTGCCCTTCAAAGGCCTGTGTGAAATGTTTGATAATTTTATTTCCCCTATTTCATTACAGGTTTCTATTAGAAGAGAACACTCTGCCATTACTGTACTCTTTGCGTACATCTCAGCAGACAGCCCAGGAATTAAATGAGTACGTAAAATGAACTTTTTTGCAGGTCACCACAAAAGGACATTATCAAAGGATATTTGGCTGCTCTTACTATGTCAGTTGTCCTGCTGCTTCAGTTCTGCAGAGCTAATAGTCAAACACCATTTGAAAATACAAAAATAAATAAGAAATTATGTTTATCACAGAGCTCTTCTAATACCTATTCTATACTTCAGCAAAACACTGAGAAAAGAACTGCCTTGGAATCCTAAATAATAAACCATTAGATTACAGTGGTTCATAGCCAAACATAATGTTTTGAAATGCTTCAAAGTATTCTTAAACTCCTATATTTGTATTTAGGGCAATGTGTTTACAAATACAATGTGTAGTTTCACATGTTCATAATGGCTTAATATCTGATTTATTGTGTCGTTTACCATATAAATATAGTATTTTTCCTGAGAAAATGTTAACAAGTTCCCTTTTCAGGGCAAAATATTGACAAAGAAAATAAATCTCAACGTATTTCAAAAACATTGGTAAGAGTCATCAAATGATGTATTTTTCAGCAACAGAATATCAAAGCCATTTGTTCTTTGTCAACAGAAACTCTAAAACATATAATAGCCTATATAACAGTAAACCCCTTCTTTTTCACCCTTAATTTAATATAGTTCTAGATTACGCAGAATTCAAGACAATGAGGTAAGTGGGAGTAGAAACAGAAGAGATCCAGATTCATGGGGTGCTACTGACCTGTTCAAGAGAACGGGGAGCTAAGATCACAGGGTCCGCACTCTCTCTACATCACAAGCTCACTGTTAGCATAGCATAAGAGAGAAAGAGTATTACTTTGATCACCCACAGTCGTCATTCATTATAGGGCTTGTCTTCAACCAGATTGCAGCCTGTCACTAACATACAGTTCCCTTTCACAGATCCTGATAAACAGTTCCCCCAGGACATCTTAGTAGTCCCTGATGTTATTTCTCATTTATTTATTTATCCATAGAACAGACACAGCATAGGCAGAAATTCTGGAAACTTCTGTATTTCCCAGGTGCTCAACTTTCAAAAAATAACATCTAGAGGAAAAAGGACAATTCAGTCGTCACTGGCCAAACTTTGGTGATAAACAACATTGTCAACAAAATTACCGGTTAATGTTTTCTGTGGTTAGCCAATCTGAGATGTAAACTTCTAGCTATGTTTTGGGGGGCCTGGACTCAGTTAATTCATTACACAACACGGCTGTAATCTGCCATCAGATAAAATGTAGTCACTAGCAACATGAACTGGAACAGAACTGTTGGACCAGAAGTAAAAGGCTCCATAACTCACTACTAGCCCCTGAATAACATTTTCCTAGGAACAAATAGCACTGATGAACTAAAATAAATTTATGATGTGGAAGTATCTTGTATGAATACTATAACATATTTCAAGGAGAGTATAGCATCTGTTTAGTATCCACTGATTATATTTTATGATGTATTAAGTGGTAACATTTAAAAGGTACAATCCCATATCCTAAAAACTGTTTGATAAACATTTAACTAAGGAGAAGGGAAATAAAAGCATTGTTAAGTTACCTGTGCAGTCCTCAAACTGGAACCAATATACAACTGGGCTGGCCGTATGCCACATAGTTTTGAAAGTAAAATCAGAACAGTAAAAAGATCAACACATCAATTTTCATCTGTTCTGCTCGTCACTTCCAGGGACCGCTCCATACGAAAGGCTACAGCTGTGTCTCTGTTCTTTTCTGATTCCTGCTCCCACTTTGCCTTGGATTTACATGGGGCAAGGATGGATGGGAAGCATCGTAATTCCCTCATTCCCAATAAACATTATGAAAGCTTTCTCCAGAATGTATCAGAATATTTAAAAAAAAAAGACTCTGAATCACAGGATTTTTTTTTTTACATACACAGATAAACTTCTAAACTTCCAGCGCAGGAACAGTTTTACAAGATGAGTGAGATCCCACTTCATTTTTGTAATATCCATCTTCACAATAGGCAAACACACTTTCAGTATACACTGGCACTTTTAACAGGTAATTTTGAAAAACAAACACTTCGAAATCTCCAAGTTGCTTTTCCTTTGTTGCTTTCCCGTAAGCTATACAGCTATGGCCTTTTTTAAAATTTTAAACCTAAAAAAAAAAAAAAGTAATGATGTTTTATGTGCTTGAGGATGCCAGTATCTAGACGCACAGTTTCACCATGATAGCTAGATTTTAATGCCAGAGTTCAAGAGTAGATTAAAAACCAACTAGTAATCCTACCGTGTTAAATTGATGTACATAGGAAAAAGTTACCATGGCAAAATAGAACTACAAAAGCTTGACGGTCTGGCAGACTACAAGAAGTCGTGGATATACTCTGTTTTAAAGTCACATTAAAAACACACATAGCACAGCTGGTGCCAGTGATTGAAGCATATATTATCATCACACTGTCTGTAGCATTTGGTTAATTATTCCCTGCGATGTTATGTAAAACAAACCTCTGAATCCATAAATACTAATGTGGGTAACATCACTTCTTTTCAACGCATGGAAACCAAGTCACATTGATGTAGACTGAGACTGGTGTTAACACATATTGCCACTAGAGGACAGTGTTGTCATATTACTATACACCCACATTAAATACATGAAATTAACATAAAGTTGAAGTTCCTTACTTTCTAAAGCCAGCGAACAAAGGACATTAATATTTCAAATTACATAAATTATTTTGCCTGCCAAATAGTGAAGTCCCTTTTTAATCAAAAATCAGAGAGAAAAATCACGTGGCATAATTACTTATTATTTTGCGCTTAGTAACAATATTTAGGACATTGTTTATTTTCAAGAAGTTAAATGAATTCACCTCATGCTGAGTGTGCTACCTCTGCATCTCATGGAAGGATATAGTTAATGTGCAGTCGTGTGATATATAGCGATTATTTTATTTCATTTTCATCTGCTTCAGAGATTCAGTCCTCTGGAATACCTTCACTCTTCCAAGAGATCTCTGCATTTCAGTCACACATTGTTATTGACAATAACAAATCTGCAAAGCACTGAATACAATAAACTCTCATTTAAAGCAATAAAAGTTAAAATGTAATAATAAAATAATAGGAAATATTTAGGGCTTCACTAGATGGGAATACATAAAACAACTTGGTTCGAACAAAAAGGGAAGTTTCTTGCCTATCACATCCCTGACAGTGATTTTACTTTTCGGAAATCTTTGAAAACTCTCTCCACACCGGTCTACAGAAAGATCTGCCTGTCGTCAGGTGCAGGTCCTAATTGCCCCTCGACAACTTTTGCAACATGGACTGCCTTTCAAACTGCTTAGATAACCTGAATCTACTAGAGCAGCGGTCTAAAACTTGTGGCCTACAGATGCTGGAAATACATTATCTGCTTCTCGGGTGCCTGTGAAACGTAACTCAGATCATGGCAGCCTAAGCTGGTCTAACTACTTGCTGCCACATCTCCACCCTCCTATCCTGCACTCTTCCTGTCCTTGCTCTAGCATTCATCCCATCCCTACTGAGTCTTCCAGCACACCGTTTGGCCAGTTTCCTGCCAGTTTTGCTCTCTAAACTGGCTCGCTATGATCAAACAGGTAGCGCTCTCAGCACAACGCAAACGCAGGAACACACTGCTCTGGGACAGGCGGGACCAAAGGTGCCACAAAGCAAACTAAACTGTTTTGTAACCGCAATCTAGAAAAAGCAAGCCTATTACCAGAGTATTTAAATTTGCTGCTCATGAATCCAAACTTCTGCCAGAAAAATTTTAGGAGGAGGTCTGAAAATAAGAGAGGTGAAAACCGGTGCACTAAAACTAGAAATGCCTTGCCAGAAGACCTGATGTTCTCCTGATTGCAAATGGCTGCTCTTCTAATGTTTTCTAAGCAGCACAGCTCCCAGGAGTCCCCTGCTTCCTTCCCTGAAATTATTCCCAACTAATGCCTAAAATTAACATTCTCATAAAATACCATATTCACGGATAATTAGCCTCCATTTTACCCATCTTTGGCATTCAGGTACAGCTCAAAAAGCATGACTTAGTTTTCAAAAGCATAAACAGCAGTCACAAGAAAAAATTTCAACAATACACCCTCAAAACATGTATAGCTTTTCAGCCATCCATTATTTCACCAAAATAAAGGTATTATGATATATGCAGCAAATGAAATTTGATCCTGGCATGGTTTAATTTTCCATTCATCTAAAGGTAATATTTTCTAATATTATTCTACTAATCAAAGAAAAACAAATTTAGACAAAATTGGAGGTAACTTAGCCATCTGTTTCAACAAATGACCCGCACCATGACAGAGACTGAAATTCTTCTCCTAAACAATAACACGAGGACGGTAAGTGTTCACTGATATTCTCTAATGTTTATAATAATATGGAGAAGTAATAGAAGACAGAATATGGAAAAGCTTCATGATTTTTATCTCAGATCATTATACACATTTTCCTGTATATCAATAGTTTCTTTTGATTCACACCAGAGACAAGCAGTGTTTTGTTTTTCACTTTATTACTGATTTTTTTAAAAGAGAAGCTATAACTATACAATTTTTAACTTCTCCATATAAAAATCGATACATTTCTACTATAGCTGATACAGTAATTGCATGGAAATAAATCTTTTCTTGTTTTCGAGTTTAAGCATTAATTACAGAGATGCTGTCTCCAAAGGTAGGTATAGGTACTTTTGGCAGGTGTCACATATAATAACAATAGGTTCACAAAGAGGCTTATGTCCCCAGAAGGTTTTTTGTACCTTGATGAAATACCTGTGGGATTCTGCAGTATTCAAAGTACTTTTACTTTGATTATTTTAGAATGTTCCTACTTCACTGTAGTATTAAAATAATTAATTTGCTTCACGAAGAGTGAGACTGTTGGTGAAATTCTCAACCTAAAATTGACTGACAGTCTACCAAGGGCTAGGAACCAGATCAGGCCAAGCTTAGGTATACCCACCTAAGGAAATAACAGGGAATAAGAAACTCACTCCTGTAAGAACACTGCTTACACCTTCACTTAGGCAAATCAGAGATAAATCAGCTGCAGATTTCATTTAAAGCATGCAGGCAGTGCCTAGAAGATGGCTTGCACAGAAGTATGCTGTATCAAATAAAAAAACAAAGTAATTCCTATCATCAGGAATAAGAAAAGATAGGGGTTCTCGAGAAACTTGTCACAGTCATTCCTGGGAGCTCTACCTGAACACAGAACAGCTGTTAGTTTCTCCATGTTCAGAATAAGAATTCTAAAATTTTGGGCTTAGGACTTCACAAAACCTAAATTTAGTCTGGTGGTGATGTGGACGTTCTTTTTCTACAGAAGGGCAGAACATATTTTAGACACTTGTTTTCAGCACCTGAAATCTTCAGTCGAACACAGTCAATTCATTTAGATCTATGCCTGACATATTCAACATTAAAATGTTCAGAACTAGAGAGCATTTTTCCATAACATCAATTACGTGTTCACAATATTTGTTTATATTACATCTATTACCATAGTTTTGTTATTGCTTGTATTTACTTAGATGTTTTGCATTGCTTTAATTTAAAAAGTCAATAGGCTAGCAATTGCTTGTAGCATTTACCGAAGAGCTCCCATCCAGAGAAGAAAACAAACATTAAAAGTGGCTTAGCAAATGAGACCTATGAAAAAGAAGTAAAGGATCTGAAAGCATGCAGGACTCGATAATTCTCTTGATACATGACAGACAGTTCCAAAAGAGGATCATCTATTGCTCAGTGCATCCACTAGAAGGAAGACTGGAAGTAGCACAGGAAAATTAATTAAATCTTATACCAAGAAGAATTAGAATAGATATTATGAAGATTCAAACTGTAATCGCTGTGAAGGCAAGCAACAGGCTCGCTAAGGAGGCGGTAAAAACCTTCACTGAAGGTTTTAAGAAAATTTGAATATGTGTTTGTCACAGATGATTTAGGAAAAAATCTGAAAGGAGCAACAGGTTATACTAGATGATCTCTTCATGCCTCTACTATTCCTGCGTATCTGTAATTCTTTTAGGATTCTAAACTGTTGTGAGACAAAATCTGTACTGATTTACAGTCTTATTAAAATCAATACAAACTGGGAAAACGGTATTGCATAAGACTGGTCCGATGTGTTATTGGCAATAATAATATGACATTAGAATAAGGGATCTGAGCTTCATACATACAAAAGCTATTAATAATTTTTAAAAAAACTATCACTTTTTTGGATTTTTTTTTGCTTCAAATTACAAACACTTTTTAGCACACTTTCTTTATGCTCTTGTGCAAAAATCACAGTGTAAAGAATTTTTTTATCTCTTCCTAGCTATCAGTTCATCAATAACATTAGACTGCCATACATTTGGGAAACACCTACCATGATTTCTGAAAGTTTGTCTTGGTACCGCAAATAGTTACTTCTAGAAAAAAGGAAAGCAAATTGTTCAGCTTTTAAAAATGTATTTACAACTAAAGCATTCAAAATCACAGAATAGTTGGGGTAGGAAGAGATCTCTGGAAGGTCATCTGGCCCAACCCCCATTATATAACAGTCTTCCAAAAAGAGTGATTTAAATTCAGCTTTTGTTAATTTCATGAGGTCATCTTAATTTAAAATAATTAGAGATTTCTTCATTTCAAATGAAGTGAACCTAAGTGGTTTTGAATCCAGCAAACTCCAATGATGCTTTACAGGGATTTTTGTTTACGTACTGCTTCTTTATGCCCTGTGGCTGTAGACATAAAATCATCTTATTATGGCTGTTCTTGTACATATATTTTACTTCATTTTAAGTAGATTTTTATGACAATCCATTAGTTAGTAACTACGCATTATAGTTTACTGATTGCTGATGCTATTTAAGCAATAAAATTCTAGATGTGATTTCCACACTTTAAAGAAATGCATAAACCCTATTGGACCTCCTAAGTGCTTTATTCAGATAAGATTTTTTTCCCACTGACCACTCAAATTTGTTTTAAGTCATGGTTTTGATTTTCTTACAAATGGATATCATTTTCTCTGACAACTTTATATGCAATTAAATAGTTGTTATAAAGTTAAATAGTTGTCAGAGCGTCAGAAAACGCGTGCCTTGGATTGCTCAATTAAGTCATGACTATTAGCATTATTACATAATATTATTATATCTGGGCTAACAAGATATTTGACTGAAGATATAAGTGTCTGGGCACATTTAGTTTTGTTTATAAAAGTATGCTGCTAAGCAACTGTGCATAGCAAGCTGCTGGCAGGTGATCCTTACAGAAATGACCAACAGCTTCTATGAAAAGGATATGCAAAAATCTTGTTGAAAGAGATCTACAAAATATCTTTAACCAGTGTTTAAGTCCTTTTTAGCTTTTGTTTAGTTATTAAGAAGGCCTGAAATTGAATTTGGGGTTCTGGAGCATGAGCACTGACATGTTAACTGGAAGTCTGACTCGAATTTTTCTAAAGTCTTATTTGCTTAAAATTTATTCAGAAAGCGCAGAGCTATTAATAAAACGAAAAACTTCAAATTATTTTCTCTTATAGTTCACTTTTCAAACTCTTGGCTTTTGTACTATCACTATGAAAGGTGTACTCCAATCACCACTAACGACAGAGGACCTGGATTTTTAATGTCAGGGCTGCAATTGGGTTTCCTAATTTAGACAGTCTTTGTACAACTTAAAGAATAAAAACGAGAACATTTCATAGCCCACATTATCCCTCATCTCATCTGGAATACAAAGTCCATATCTGAGGCTGAATTTGACTTCAGGATTTGCTTACACCACTATGTCAAGTCAGGGTTGTGAAAAACACTCCTCTGAAGGATAGTTGTATTGTTAAAACCACTGCAGTAGCTGTAATTATACTGGTAATAATCAGACACGGTTTGTCTCACTCGGAGAACTAGATTAAGCCATGACTGCAAAAAAAAAATCCCTTCCTAAACCAGTTTAAGATACATCTGCACTTGTTTATCTGTACAGACTCTTAAGAGCTTCTTATAGAGGGGTGTGTGCAGGGAGAACAGAAAGGCCTTGATCCTGATCTTGGTCTTGAAGGTCACACTGAACAGTCAGGCCAGTGGGGAGACCAGGCTGCAGCACATCCTGAGAGATTCTGTAACTCAAGCTGTCAAATATCTATCTGACATCGGTTGCCATAGCTATAGCTCCTCAGTCTCTACGTACTGCAGTAATCCAATCTTGAAGCTGCACAGGCATGAAAACCGCTAAGATCTGTATCAGCGATAAACAGTCAAGCCTTTGGGTATTTTGGCCAGTGGCACCACCTGGGATCCAGGAAAATTCACAGATGAAAATGAAATTCTATTTTGCAAATCTTTTGGATCAAGGACTACATTTGCATGCAATTTTCTTCCAGGCATATAATTACTTTTCTAGTGTATACAAGCCGCCCATTCTAGGGAAAAAAAGATGAGTATTTCAACAGATCAAGATTTTCAGAGACCATAAGAACCTAACAACTAATACTGTCTTATTTGGGCTACAGTCTTTAATTCTGACAACTTTTCAAATCATATTTTTAGCAATTTAAAAACAACACCACACCCCCCCCCCACACACATTGATAAGGCTATAAATTATGGATTTGAATGACTTAAATTTTAAAGCAGTAATTTCTCATTGCACCTGATGGAACTGCTAATTAACAATCCTACAATACTCTCCAAAACAAACAAATTACTGCAGACGTTTGTGGCCATTCTTCTGGTGTTATCTGGCATTGACATTTCCACTGATTTCAATGGAGCTGCACAAGTTTATACGGGCATTCAGGTCCCTAAGTCCAAAACATTACCTTACTTATTTCACACCATTAAGAGATTTATATCAAGTACTAGATGGTGCTAGTTGTAATAAGTTATGACACAAGTTACTCCTTGTTCTTCAAACTCCCTCTTCAGCAAAAGTATTCTAAAGCAATGATAAGATGTATTAATGCAGTATGGAGCCTTATGCAAAAACTAACCAATCTTATAATCATGAATCAATTTTAGTGTCATAGCATATGCTTTAATTCCTTTTATCCCTCAAAATAGAAAAATACCAAGTAACTTGCTACAGCTAGCAGGTAGGTGTTATAGCTGAGAAACGAAATAATGCTGAGATAGCTCATGCTGGAAGAATTAATAGCAACATAAAAGCTAGAACACAAGCCATGAATACATTATTAATGATGTTTTCTTTTCAGATCAGCAGATGGACACTGAATGGCTCGAGGGACTGGTAATGGGATACACACACAGCTTTTCAGCTCAAAGTAACTAGTGCAGATCTGCCTTATGCTGATAGTACCTGCGAGTTACCATTCAACAGGTATCCGATAGCCAGTAGGTAAGAACTGGTCTCGGTCATGCTCTTCCTGTACAATCCAGTTAACAAAACTGATGTGCTGTTTTCAAAGCCAGGTCAGAACTCTTGATTATCCTTTTATCTCTAAAGGTTCAGCCCTTCAAAACAAGTTTGAGACCCAACTGCAAGTGGGATGATGGACTTGGCATACATTGTACTACTTTAGCGGGCACTTTCCATCAGTATTTATCTGGGACATTCCTCAATGGCTAAATTAACTTTTAAACAAAAGAACAAAGAGAACTGAAAAACCTAATCTAATGAGATAGACCGTTGCTTTCACAAAGCCTGGCATGATGCACACGATGTGTTGCCCTTTTGGACGCCAAGGGCACAAGTTTTTTCAGTAGTGATGCAAACATACAGTATGGATGTAAAATGTCTGTGTTGTCACAAAAACATTAATAAATTGATAAGAATTAATGATCTGTAAATCTTTTGCAGAAGGCTATAGAGAAGGCTATAGAGAAGGCTAGTGGCTACAGTTTTCAATAAAAATTATCACGTTTAGAGGTCTCGATGAGGTTTTAACTGATTATAGATTATTTTCATGTTTACTGAGCAGAACCATACACATAGACACTTCTGGTTTCATGCAACTGAACTGAATTTGGAAGGGTTTCAAACCAGACTTAGAGGCTAACTATATCCCCTGTCACCTGACAGTAAAATCATAGTCTTAATTTAGAAGCATTTTTCTTTTGAAAAGAAAAATACCTTCAGGGTATTTTTAGAGTAAGCCCAGCAATAGCCATCTGAGAGATAAGTAACGAGTTATATTCAAACATAAGTAAGGTCAGTATCATATGAATGTGATTTTAATGAGAATATTTGTGAAACTATCACATGGAAAGGGGAATTATATTTGTAAAAATGCTGCAGATGTTTAGCTACGGGTCATAGATTTGCTTCAGTTATAATTGTTAAAAATACAACTATATTACCTCGATGACATCAATGGACATCATCTAAAGTCTACCTTTTCTCAACTCAGTACAGAACATGAAGACGAACGCGAAAGGCAGCACTCTGACAGGGTTCAATCATTTAGGTTAAAGATGGTTGAACATGTCATTTAAATCTGTATCATGTTACACCTGTGTAAACCCATTACAATCTTATTTCAATAGAGTAAGTGATATATAGTTTGTATTTAATACCATTTGTTATCACTGTTATTAGAATCACAGTCACGATTGCCCCCTCCCTTGCTCTAGGCACTGTACAGACAAATTGCAGTAAAGTTAGACAAGAGGCATAACAGATGTGAGAAAGAAACAAACGCAGAGATAAACTTGACAAAATCACACTGCAAATCAGCGGCCAAATTAAGAATATAATCCAAGTCTTCTAAAGCCCAATCCTTTGCTAGGTTCGCAGGACATTCCCCCAGCTTCTTGTAAGACTTTTTTTGTTAGTCATCGAAGTTCTTGCCAGTAACAATTCTTGTTAGGCCGTCAATAGACTTTTAAACACAATTTACCTCCTCTCAAAAATCCACCTCTTCTGTGACATTTACAAAATAATCAAAAAGTTAGGATAAGAGGCTCTTGGATCTACCTGCTGTACAATATATATTGCAGGTTCACTGAAGCTAACCCATCAGGCTAGCTAGGTGTGCTGTACCAGCTCCCGCAGCCGAGGGCACGTGGAGGAATGAAACGGCCAACATCCCAGCTGGTCAGCTTCAGCTCTCCACAACAAATGACACAGGATCTACACACGGCTGAGGAGACCGGAAGAGATGGCACAGTCAAAGCCTGAACTCACACATCTGGGTGACTACTAACATACCTCTGCCTCTATGCCGTCACACCTCTTAAGAAATGTATACGTAGTAATTAATTTGGAAGTACACAGCTTTTGATCGTTTTACTCTCATTCTGGCTTCAAGCCCACAAAAACTTAAGCGTGTGGGTAATTTTGCCTTTAATTGACTAACACTAAGAAGCATACCTTTAGGCATGTACGTATGTCATAACAAAATCAGACCTTTCTGTGGAAAGGACGTTTTTTTAGTACCCGTTGACATACAGTGCTATGATACTTCAGTCTTGAGTAAAAGCCTCTCGTCGGTTCCATAACACAAGTAAATAAAAACAATCCTAAAAGACTAGCTAGTAGTTCAATTAGTTTCTAACATTTCGGATAAACATTACGATGTATTAACAAGTTCAGCAGAACTAAAATTCAAATCCAATCTAGTGAAGTAAATTGCAAAAACCCAATTAACTCGAGGGGAGGGATAGGATTTATATAAAAATGTAAGGAAAGAATCCTTTCTATATATATCTTATCTTTATTTACACACATTATTTATTTTATAACTTTTTATCCTCTCTCTTTATACGAATGTAACTTTAAATTTAAAGTGCCATAGGGATTATGGACAGGCAGTTACCAGTTTGCTCCTTTTATATGATAATAACATGGATTTTTTATTTTTTTTTAACTTATACTGAAAACCAAGAGCTTTAGTTTTGCTCGTTCTTTCTCTAAAATAAAACTGAAGTAGTCCATGAAGTAATCGGGGCATCTATTCCATAAATTAAAAATCACAAGATAAGCAAAGGGCTGCCCATAAAAATATCAACATGCCTCCTCCTTGGCAGCCTGTGTGAAATGAAGGGAAAAACAGTTCTCTCAGTTGATTCTTGAACCAATGCTACTTGTATACAGATCACTTCTCTAAATGGCCAAGTAAAGCACGAAAAAAGAATCTTCTGATAAAATTGGAAAGAAATACGTAGAATAGCAATAAAAGCAAAAGCGGAGACAAAAAGCATGCTGGAGCCATGAGCTGTTTTGTGGAAATTATCATCTGTAGGAACAGCTGCAATTAATCATCTCTGCCCACATCAATACATGCCATTTTCAGGGACAGGAAAATACTGTGGACAGCAAGAAAGAGCATAAAGTAAAAAAAGAAAAAAGCGAACCTCTTTGCAAATGGAACGCATAAAGTATAATATTACGTATCATGCTTTTGAGGAAGGCATGCAGACAAAAAATCTATGTCAAAGGCCTTGTTTTCTGACTTCTTAGTAACCTTTTCTCCCCTTTGTTGTCTCTCAGTGCTTTTATCCATCTTTCTGAAGTTCAGGAAGAAATTCTAACATGCCTAAGGGATGATGACACAATATAACTCCTTTCTAAACAGCATTTTTGAAATAAATACTTAACACAAGATTCAGACAATATTCACTTTGGGGCAAAGTCTGTACAGGCACGCCAGACAGTCAGTCCACAGCACGATATAAATACAGATGGAAGAGAAATCTGTAGTTAAGTTTGCCTAACACTTTCTATTATAAGGCCCTAGTCTGAGGTGCTTATAAACTTTGCCGGCGTTTAATTGCTCAGTCTGAATTTTTTCAGAGGATCTGATTTTTTTGAACCTTCAGGAAAAATGAATCTGCTACCTCCTAAAATGAGGCTATGGGAAATACGCTGGTTTAGCAAAGTTAACAAATTCTTATAACGGTTACGATGAAAAACTGATCCTAGAATGATGAAAGGCCTGAGGTATTTTGCATGCAGCGGAATCTAGAGCTCTGAATTACAGACCAAGGCTCCCAACATAACACACAGTACATCTTGAGTGCACCTGTACTATCCGTTTGAACCATTACGTGTTTTGATCCAAAAACCTCTACATAAACATCCACTGCGTGTGCATTATTCATGGAATACCTTTTGGAGCAAAATTACAAAGCTTCTTCCCGAACAAAATTTAGAAGCAATTAGCATTTAGTTTGCTCTAGGAACTGGTGTCAGTAGAAAGTGCCCCTCCACTTGGTCCTGTCCTCCAACATCATCCCTTCAAGCCTTTTGTCTGGCATTGCCCCCATGCCATGACTCTCTCGACACATGCTACAATAGCATGTATGTGGTATGCTGCAAGCATTCCTCTCCTCACCCTGGACAAACAAAAAAGGGATATTAATTATTAAAGAACCTTTAAAAAATTGTTAAAATGTCTCATATGCAAAGATAGGCTACACAATACCCAGAAGAGGTCCCTGTGGCAGAGGACTCTAAGCTATCACAAGCTTTGAAGAAAGGGGAATCTGGACTGCAGGAATCACCCTGGCTACCAAAAGAGATGGGGCAGCGCAGCTTTATGCTGGGCGATCTCAGTGTGGCCCCAAGCAACGCCACTTGAAAGCAAACTTGATCCACGTTAAGGCACGCAGTAAGAACTGGCATGAGCATAGTCTGCGAGTGCAGCAGAAAAACGATATTTGTACTGTGCCCTGTGTGTTGAAAAGGCTGTGGAAAGGCCTGCAGAAGACTACAGGATCAGCCCAGATGCTACGCAGCGTAGATGCAGGTGGCCTGCTCTAACGGGAGTGATACAAAAGCTGTGTTGATGGAAGCCACTCCTCTCTGTCTGGCCAGGAAACAAGGATTGCTCCTGAGGCAGATCGCAAATCCAGAATAAGCGCCATCTGATAAATTGGGCAATTCTGAGCACACCCAGAAACAGACCTTTAGGCACCTACAAGCTTACAGTATTTCTGGGGCTAAGTCCTGGGTACACCTTCTGAGTATACCTTTGAACTGTTCCCACACTGGGATAAAAATATATGGCTATATTCGGTGTGTCAAATCCTTAAAAAAGCAGAAAAAGTATAAAGTTTTGAAAGAGAAAATTTTGTATGGCATCAACAGGAGGTAAAATTAATTGGAACTCTTCATTCATTCCATAAATACCAACTTAAACATGATAAAAAGGAAGATGTAGGAGTCTTAGCTGCAGTCACCTTTATGGTTACTAGTCTCACTCATCTGATATAAAATTAATCTTTCCTTTGATAACATGTGGGAAGAAGGAATGGCAGTACGTGAATAGAAACATTACACTTAATGCAGAAAAAGCCTGGAATCAACAAAGACATTGCCAGAAATTGCACAAAAACATACCATAATAATATTGAGTTCTGACATGAAAAAGAGATGAATTATCAAGTCTAAATTACGCCTGATACCCTCTGAATGCTAGGCATATCCAATACATTTTAAATCATTGTATTTCATCGTATTTGAATGTACTTCTCAACCAGAATACATACTAAAAATAAAATCATAAAAAATACTAGAAACAAGAAGGCAGATTTCCTAATGTCATCTGTGTTACTGATAGAATCACACCTCTCTGAGTTTATTTTCACAGAAAAAATCAACCACACAATATGAAGCAAAGGCTTGCTTCTATGAGCTTTTTAGTTGCTTCACTGAGGCAGAAGAACATCAAGTGATTTGTCTGAAATGATTTAATGTTACTATTTCTGTAGTTCCCATCTCTATGGAAGCTGGGTACCAGCACACAAGTTCAGGTGCTCTTTTAGAAACATAGGAATTGGCATTCTGGATAAGACCAATGGTTCATCCACCTTAATATCCTGCCCTATTACTTTTGCCATCATCCAAATTTTGATATGTAGGTCACCTTAATAATTAATAGGCAATCAGTGGCATAAATACTGCATTCTGTGATCAGAAACAAAGAAAAATACTTGTTTAATTATCATTATATATTCTTGTTGTATGAACACATATTTGTCCAGAATATTACTGAATCTCAATAAAGATGCCCGAGTAACATTCTGCATCACTGAGTTCTCCATGCTCGTTATTTATGTTCTTTCATTTTCACTTTAAAAATAAGTACATTGGCCCAAATAGAAATTCAAAGTCAATACGTTAATGATTATGGAAAATAGCTACTGACAATGTATAGTACCAGGACAGTTACTAGCCATATGTGACAACATTATGGCTCAGAAAGTCCAAAAACCATACATCGACAGGGTTCAAACTTAGAAAGCTATTTTCAGTTCAGTTTTGAGTATTGACTTTATCTCAGGTCCTCTGCTGGTAAGTAGTTATGCTTACTTTGCAAGTGAGGGAAAGATGGAAAGCATGAAGGAAATATTTTCCAGAAGACATACAAGGTTAACCTGAACAATATTTTTAAACAACTTACAGTTGCTGCTTTGCTTTTTCAGTTGTTTATTTTAAAAGAGTGATTTTTGACTAGTTTTTCAAGCTTGTTTGCCAGTGTTTTACATTAGAACTAACTGTGAGGCTTTCAGAGCCCTGAGTGCACTGATAGTCTTAATTGCCCTGACCTCCTCAGTCTTCTACCCACACACCCCCGACCCAGGAGCTGCATTCAGGCTCAGGCCTGGGCATCCAGACCTAGCCCGAGCTATGTTGTAGGTGTATCTGTGCCCGGCTGTGTCTCCCTCTGGCCTGACTTGATGACTGGGCTTTCTAGATGGACTGCTGATGTATGTTGTAGGCAGTCTTCTCTCTGGCTCAGTCTCCTGGATGGATATTAGACCTATGTCAGCAGTAGACCTCTCTCTGGCTCTCAATTCTAGTTAATCATCTTTCCGTTCTTCAGCCCTGTCTCCTGTTGTTCCTGACTGGACTTCCTGGATGGGCTCCCTGACTTGTGGCCTTGCCTTGTCTGAGGCTGTTGACGGAACCTGACACTATTGCCACCCCAGCCCTGCTCAGGCACCGTGGGACGGCACTGTGGGTGATAACACCCTCCCTGTGCTGCAGTCACCCTCCGCTCCCGGCTCGTTGTTTCTCGTGGAGCAGGCCCCCTCTTGCTGCTCCCTGATAGAGAGGTCTAACGTGAGACGACTTCTGTTTTTGCCAATAAACTTCTGGGAGGTGAAAAGGGGGCTTAACATAAGCTTTCCCTACTTACCTGAAAGAATGAGAGTTCTGAACTTTTAACAGAAGTGGAAAATATTCTAATAATTGTTTCCTATAGTGCTATGATTGTTTGAATAACTAACGGCTAATGCTATTCACTAAACTCAAAATAAAATCTTGCCTTTTTCGAAATTTAAAAGAGGCAAGAAAGAATGAAAAGTTTTCAAAAGAGATAATGCAAAGAAATGTGTATTTCAATGCAAATATAATCTCATCCTCACTTCCAGATATTCACTGGAAATTCCTCGAGCTGAGATTCTGATAGCATAATTAACCATACGTGAGAGGTTTTTTCATTTTTGACCAGTCCAAATTTTACAGAAATTATACTCAGTGAGAAGATGTACAGTACTGACACTACTACATTTACATATGATTACATCAGTTAATTATGGTTTTGGATGTGCATCTCTGGTTCTATGTAAGTGACGTCAATAACTACCATTTGTAACTGCAGTCACACATAGGGCTGAAATATTATGTCGCATACATACGTGTTCTGAAATTTGACCTGTTACTCATTACCTCAAAAGAGTCTGACTTTTATACAGCTGTGAATAAAATATTTTTTAACCCTTACAACACAGCAGATCATAACAGTGGGACATCTAATGCTAATGGATATTAACAGAATTGAAAAGAATTAAAACCTAGCTATTTAGATTGAGACCAGCCAAGGAATTATTTAACGTAATTCAGGGTAGGCAGAATAAATCCATGCTAGCTGAGAAGGTTTCTGAAAGACGTTTAAGTTTTTGGTGAAGCTGAATATACTTGCTTTGCAGTTCTTGATGCTAGGTTGCATAGAAGCAGAGCGTATTGCAGGCATTCAAGCCTGATGAAGTAGTTTATTATCCCAGATAGCTCCTTAAGACATAATTTCGCAGTTTCACTACTCCTGATAGGAAGGTTATCTTACTTAGCAGTGCAGCCTGAAAACAAGCCTGGAAAAATTTTTTATATTTCAACCCATCTATTTCAGCCTCTCTTTTTACTGCCAGTGGTGTGTGAATTTTCAGTTCTCTCTTTACATCTGTCACAGAGTGCCAGAAAATGGAAAAGATCTGCTTCAGTCAATAGGGAGAAAGAAGTACCTTGAAAAACAGCCTGCCAATATTTGACAGTTCTATACAATGATGACAGTTCATTGGCTTCTCAAACCTTGTCCACAAGTACAGTTGCATAGTTTCGGTTGAGCCAAATTAACAGCTTGATGGCAAAGGGTCTCATTGTCTCCCATCTTCCCTGCTCAGTCAGTTTTCTGCCATTTTAGCAAGTTGAATTAGCATACCACGCAATCAAACCAAGATGGTGCATGGAAAGCAGTAAAAGCATAAAACTGGGACTGGGAGAGGCAGACTGCGAACAAGGCATCTCTTCACAGTGATAGTGATCTGCTCAGTCAACTCAGGCCAGACCATGAATGATCAGGCTTTGCACGGGAATCAAAAAATATTTATCTATATATTTATATATATCCAAAAAGGTTGGAAAGGGCTAAATATGTAAATATCCCCCCTTCACTGGCTCACTGGGCATTTGGCCCAGTTTCAAACTATTATTCACCTGCTTCATGTATAACTGAAGCTATTTAGCTGTTTTAACATTTGCAAGGTTAGACAATTTAATCAATACAGTAAGAAATGCAAAATGTTAGCTATACTGCATGCACTAGTTTGAAAGGATTTAGAAAGTTGGACAGTAGGCACAACATTTTTAATTACAGAGACAGCCTAATCAGTCTGAAACTGTTCTGATTTCTGGAAACATCTAGTTTGCATGAAGCACGTTCAGAAGTTAATACAAATATTAATATAGTCATATTCACACTCCCATTACATCATCTTATTTTCCTACTCTGTAACACAATAATTAGGCCCACAGTGATGTAACACCGTAGTAAAAATAAAATTTCATCGCTGCATAAAACGGTATGTCACTTCTCTTGTCCTCATAGTTCATGAAGCCATTAGAGCATACAGATGGAACAATTTTTCTTGCAAACCACCTCCACCCACTGATTATTTGATATACTAGAGCAGGCCTTGGAAAATACAATTGCTTTCTGTTACTGGTGAATGAGAGTCTTTCCCTAGCAAGTGAGGTGAGGGGGAGTCAAGTTTTCACAAGAGTCTCTACATCTGTGGTCACAAAGAAAACCTCCCAAATGTTAACTGAGTCAGTGCCATCTTTTGAACCTGTATTCAGTCTAATGCACGGATTCAGTGTTTTCCCAACTACCAGCAAAACAGACAATTTTTGCTGCTGCTATTCAGGAGTAGGTGGGTAACAACGATACTGACACAGTGTTTCTATTATTTGGAAAAACTATGGGCACTAGGAAGCATAAAGGAGGCCAAGAGCCAATGAGAAACTCATTAAGCAGCTTAAACTGATCTAAATCTAGTCTGTTGAGGTCACATCCCTCCCCCGCCACACATTTCCACCCGCTTCCTTCGGCCATTGCTAGTGTTTACAAAAGCAGGTGGTGTGCCAGTTCAAGGCAAAAAACACATCACTTTGGTGGGATAGTTTTCAGCCAGATCAACTCTGTGAACTGGTTTAGGGGCACAGCACTAGCAACAGCGCAAAGGAGGGAGGTGGGAACACAACCGCTTGGAATTAAGAACAGTTTAAGTTTGTGTGAAACTATAACCTAATAAAGAACTGGAAGTTCTGGAGTTTATCCTCAGCTATATGAATCCTTTCATACGCTGATCAAACTCCAGCTTAAAAGAGGGCTGGATTGCTTTGCCTTACTATTTCTGAGTATGTTCCTAACCCACATTCCTCTTTCTGGGTTGGTCAGAAGTCTTATTTATAATGAGTAGAAATTCACTGATGACCGATTCCTAACAGAAGCACAATAGTGATAGTGGCACCTCCATTCTAAATCCTCTAACCAGAGAAGATTAGGGAAAGGCTAAGAGGCAGACATAATTTGTTTTCTAGCACATAAGAGGCGGGGAGGGGACTGAAGCAAGAGGAAGCAACTCCCCGTAGTCAGAAGACTTCTTTGCAGTGCTTGGATAAGGGAAAATTTCTTCGCCTTGTGACCACAGCAAAAGCAAAGTGTTCCCCTACGACACATACAAGCTGATGCTAGCTATCATCACATCAGACAGGAACAGTTATTAGAAATCCCAGTTCCTGAGAAATGAGACCTCAGCTGCTCACTGGTGCTGGCTTTTATACTCACCGGGTGGGAAAGAAAGGAAGTCAATTTTTTAATGCTAGTATTTAATAGGCACCTGTAATTTCTTCATCCTTTAGTAGTGCAGCATAGTTAAAGCTTAATAAACGTATTTAATATACATTTTAGATGTTTTATGTCTTGGGTTACAATTCCCTATGCTTTTTTCCTCAGTTTAATAGTAACTTGGGGCTTGGTCAGGCTACATGATAAATGCAATTTGTAAACGTTCCTGATAAAGTGTCATACCTGTCTTCTTTTGTGTCAGAAGACTATTCCGATTTTTGCATTGCTGCTCGGAAAGGTTAAAGAGTGGCTTGTTTTAACACTAACCTCTGGCCAAAGGTGGGCATAATTGAAAAGAAAACATATGCACCTAAGCATTAAAAAAAGGGGCGGGGACAAAGATACTATTACAAAATCAGGCTGCATCTATGTAAAGCTCACCTTTTCCTTATCCACATACTGCAAGCACACCCTGAAGTCCTCAGACTGATGATGACCAGACTGGGTGTGTACGACAGGGACAGCACGCTTCGTATACGCCCTATATTAACTTTCTCTTCCTTAAACACTTGCCGCCCTGCGGCGAGAGGCTCCCGGACCGGTCGGACCCTCCCGCTACCGGCCTCCAGGGGAGGCCGAGCTCCCGGGGGGCAGCTCAGCCTCGGCGCCCGGCCACCTCCCGCGGGGCCCCGCCGGCCGCGAGAGCCCGCCGAAGGCCCGGGGCGCTGAGGCGCCGCCTCAGCCCTCCGCCCTCCTCCGAGAGGCGGCGGGATCCAGAGGAGCGGCTCTGCCCTGGGGGCTCTGCGGAGCGAAGACAGCCCCGAGCCCCGGCTCTGCTGCTGCCGCTGCTGCCCCCGCCGCCGCCGCCGCCCCCGGCCGGTCCCCGTCGCCGCCGCCGCCGCCGCCGCCCCGCTCGGAGCGTGACAGGAGGGGGGAGGGGCGGGAAGCAACAGAGAAGCCCGCCCACAGGGTGACGCCATGGGAGCCTCGCCTCACGTGACCGGGGCAGCCAATGGGGAGGCGGCGTCCCGGCTCCTGCGGGCGGGGGGGTAGGGGGCGGAGGAGGAAGGGGGTGGGGGGAGGCCGAGGCCGCGGCCGTCGCCGAGGCGGGCGGGGGGGGGGGGAGCGGCAGCGCGGAGCGGGACCGCCGGAGGTTGCGCCTCTCCGGCCGCGGCGCCGAACCGAGCGGCCATGCCGAATAAAAACAAGAAGGAGAAAGTGAGTCGGCGGCGGGGGCGCGCGCGGGGAGGCCGGGCGGGTCGGGCCCCGCGGGGAGGCTGTGGGGTGCAGGCCCCGCCGGGAGGGGCCTGGGGCAGGGCCCTGAGGGGGGCTGGGGCGGGTCGGGTCGGGCCAGGGGCAGCCCCCCCCCACCGTTGTACGCAGGCGGTCCCCTTCCTTTCCTCTGAGTGGGGGCTGAGGTGACTCCTTGGGGGGGGGGGGGGCTGGGGCCTGGCCCCGGGGAGGCTGTGGCGGGCTGGCATCGCCCTGCCCCGCTCCGGGGGTTTCACCCCCCTCTGCTCCCCGCCGGAATGGGGCGCGGAGCCCCCGCGGGCGAGGCCGCGGCGCCGGGGGCGGGGTGGGCGAGGGGTTGAGGGAGTTGATGGAGGGCGGTCGTGGGTCTGTTGTGTGGCGGAGGGCTGGGGGGGGGGGTCACGCAGTTGGACAAGGCGCCTGGAGGAAGAGTGAGTTGGAGAGGGTGTCTCTTAATTTGGGACCAGCCCGAGTCTCTCGTGGCGGAGGAAGGGGTGGTTTTGAGGGAGGCAGGATAAACGTTTGGGGGGGGGGGGGGGATTCCTGGGAGAGCCACCTCTCCAGCCCTCGTCCCGGGAAGTTTCACTGGCGCGTTGCTTTGACTGCAGTTGAAGTTGTGCCTGGAGAATCACCGTAAGCACTCAGCAAGCGTTAATCAGCGCTTGAAATCTTTTCATCTGCTCCTCCTGCCAATGGAAGATGGATGTTGTTTTGGCCTCGCTTTGCCTCAGTTTCCCCTATGCATCTGGGAGGGATTTGTTTGGCAGCCGTAAAAGGGGCTAGCACAAGTAACGAACGTTAGCAGAAAAGTTTTAAGTCCAATATAAAGTCAACGGGATTGCACTTTATTTTGTGTGATAGGCAATTAGCTGTCACGGGAATGAGTGCACATCAGAAGCAGTGAAGTATAAGTCTGCATGGTCCTGCTGCTATCCCACCAGACCTTTTTATGTTTGTTTGACTTCTATCTGCTTTCTAGTTTTTCAACATCACTTTAAAATTAGGTGTAGGAAGATTGGGCGGATTTTGCGTTTCTATTTTCTTTTTTTTTTTTTTTTTTTACTTTTTCCTAACATCCTTGTCTCTTTGATGTTGAAGAACCTCAACACTTATTTCTCTTCTGAGAATAACAGAAGTAGCTCAAAAATATGCAATGGGTGAAGGATGTAACTTAAGTGCAATGCTGGGAAAGAGAATTTGGGGTGCAGACCTACTTCACATACTAGAGTTTTTAGCCCCATTATAGTTACTTGGAGGAAACACCTAGAAGAGACAAGATAATGAAGTGTAAAATGTGTACTGCACTGATGCTTGTTTCAAAGCTAAATATAACTACTCCCGAGGCCAAAAAGCAAAGACAGCAAGGCTCAGTTCTTAGGCATGGCTGAAATCATTTGCATTCTTTGCCCCTGCTTGTTTACCTATATACAAGCCTCTCTTTAAACACGTTATAAGTGGGTTTTGAGGAATAAATACAATGTAAGAAATTTTCTTGAAGGTGAAAAATGTTAAAAGCAACTTTGTAGAGACTGCTTTTTCAGTATTAAGTTTTTTTTCAGTGAAACAATATAATTCTCATCTCACCATTTTTAACGTTCTTAGCAAGTAGCTAAAAAACTGAATTCTTGATGTGAAAGTCTATCTAAATCTTTACAAAATAACTGAGGCTGCAAACTTCATTTTTTAGGAACCTGCAAAATCAGGCAAGAGTGGAAAAAGTGGTAAAGATGGACAAGATAACCAAGAACATGAGGTAAATATTACTAAAACGTGTAGTTTTTCCAGGCAAATGTGTGATGACTTTTGAAGAGCATATTAAGTTTGTCTAGATTGTTATAATTTTGATGTGATAGATGGCTGTAAGTAAAGTGGTTATAGAACTTCTGGTGAAGTATTTGACAAAAAATATTTTAAGACTGGAGAAAATGCTTTTGAGGAAGTTGAATTTTATTTAGAGCAACTTAGACTAAAGCGAACATGCAAAATATTTCTCAGATATTTTTCTGTTTTCTTTTTCGTTCTGAGGTGTGTATCTATCTTATTTTCTAGTCTCATCATGAGGTTTTGGACTTGTCTTTTAGTTGCTTATCACGTTTTTTTTATCATTCTTCATAATTCCCGGAGCTCTCTTCTCTTAAAATCATGATGTGAGCATGTCAGTTAAGTGTCAGTATCCTGTTCCATATTGTCTCAGGAGACCTTAGGCTTAATTAAAGGCCGCCAACTTATTTCTGTTGTGTGATTTCTTTTTATAGGTGTATATACTGGAGTGTTCCATTTTTGACTGATTATTCTGTTGTTGCTGCTGCTACTTTTTTCAAACTTTTACATTGCTTTCTGCTTTGCTCGCTAGCAAGGTGCAGTGAATTCAAAGAGGTCGATTAAATTGTGGCTTACTCGCTTTCCCGTGTTAATCTGGAAAACCAGAGTTAATGGTTTTGCTTCATTTGGAAATCTACAGGGTTCAAGTGGATTCTGGAATTTCCTGTAAAGTGTTAATACCAACCTATATGTAAAATGCAGTGCTGAAAAGTTTGTGCAAAAATACATTTGAAAACCATATTCTTATCCAAAATTACCACTTCCCCTCCCCTAAATGACTATAAGAAAAAAAAGAATTTTTGTGTTTGCTCTGTAGTGTGTGTATTCTTTCTGATGCACTTCATTGAGTTTGTTTATTTCTTGTGCAGAAAGATGCATGTTACAGTATGTTAATGAAATCATTAGATTTTGTGAACTTTAGTATCTTGGCAAATTCAGGTAAAACAATGATTGAATTTTGGTGGAGGGAACTGGTATTCTAGCGACAGGGAAAGCCCTTAGAAAGAAATCGGAACTGTATCAGAAAAGAGAAGTTCATAATAAATAGTAGAAATACATATACTTAATTGTGATATGTTTTTGTCTTTGCAGTATGTTGCTGTGGCATTAAAAACAGTATTACTTCTTGACTGGAATTCCGGTTCCTTTGCAATTATAAGACTTGTCATTATCAATATCTTAGCTGGGTATTTTTTGATTTACTTAGGCTGATGAGTTACAGGTTGGTGAGACCAGAACTGGTTACTTCTTTTTGGTACTCTAACTGTGAGAACTTTGCACTCGATCCTAATTTGTGAAGAACTTTCAATGTTAACTGAAAATGTGTGTGTAGCTTTCTTCAGAACATCTTTCCATACTTGCAGATCTAGCTTTATTTTCATACTTTTCCTGTACTTAAAATGTGCAAGAGATGAGTCTCAATAGGACAACACATTGCACACTGTTCCTGCATTTTTTTTCCCCTCACTTTCAGTTGTCCTTTCAGTTGGAATTCTGAATGCAAAGTATAGTTTTCTTAGATTATCAATGATACTTTGTCATGTATGGGTAGGGGGCAGAATGGGAAAAGGGACTGGGGCACTCACGAGAATGTGACCGGCACGTATAGTATGCTAGCGTTTCCCAGTGGGCATTGTTTAGCCTCCAGACAACTCTGAAAACCTCAGTGCCTGACTCATTAACTTAATTAATAGAATAATTGCATACAAATAATAGTATAGACTTTGCATTCTAACAAGGTTGGCTGTAACCAACATGTATGTTTGTTATACATGCAGAAAGCAAGCGGTTTGTCAGCATATTGAAGACTAGTAAACGTAGAAATATTCTAGAGCATATTAGGAATACCTCTATAGGATTTTCTTATAAAGAAAAGGGGGTTTTGTGTGTGTTGTGCATTTTCTGTTTGTGTTTTTAAGAGAAGATTCTCTTAACGTTCCCTTCTTCCTATGTTTTAGTACCTGTGTTTTAGTGTGGCTTTTTAAAAAGCCTCTAGAAGAGGTTCTAGACTACAAGTAGGTTTGGAAACATACTGGTTCATATTCTTTTTTCCTCGAAATGAATTTAATGTGTATGGAAAACGGCAGATTGTGAGGACTAGAAACTGTCTGCTGTTCAAAGAACAGGGACAACACAAGCAGCAGCGTCCCACAAATACTTTATTTATAGACGCTTGTATAGTGCTTAACTAAATTCATGATGCCTTGGACTTGTATAGATGAAAAATACAACAGATCTTAGTGATTTATGAAAATGAACAAATGTTTTTCCTGCCCTGCAATCAGGAGATAAGATTTAGGTTGAATGAAGCTACTTCATAAAGCTATATAGAAAGAAGGCATGGAAAAATGACTAAAAGTCAGATTTCTGGTGTGTCGGGTAATGATGCCCATGCTGCAAATGACTTAAGCTGATACTTCTGTCAGTTTGTAAATAGCAACAGGTACCTGTTAGTATGTACAAAAGTATTAAGAAGTGACTACAGCACATGAAAAGGCATTTAATTCAGTAGGCCGCTTATTTAAATCCCAAAGAATCCAGTTGTAGTCATGTTTGAAAATGAGAGGTCCATCTTGCCTAATTTTCTGTGTTTAGTGTTGCTCCGCGCAGATGATTTGGGGAGAGAATATAAGAATGGGAAAAAAGATGGTGATTCTTCTCATGTTACCCTTACCCATGTCTTGGTTACTTCAGGTAATACAAAAGGAGCCAGATTAGGTAAGTCCAGTGGTCCATATAGCTTAGAAATTTTTTTGCCATGTGCATCAGTAACAGATCTTGAAGAAGAGTTTTAGAAACAGAACAAGTGTCTGGTCTTCCATCCTGGTATGCTTTTTTTAGTCTGTATTAACATGGGGCTTAAAAGCTTGCCTGGGTGAGGTGTAAATAATAATTTTCAAATTATTAATGATTTCATTGACTTTTTATAGTGTCATCTGTAGATTCCCCCACCCCCCCCACCCCTTATTTAATCACCCCTAAGTGGGAGGACTTCCATTCCTTTGATTGTTCTTCTCTATTTCCCTGTTCTGTTACCCTTTTTGTGGTTGAGTTACTGTCATCTCATGCATAGTGTGCAGTTCTGGTATGCTGTGAATCTGTACCATAATGCAACTATCTTGTATTTTTAATCCAATTTGAAATTGTTCACTTTTTGAACACTTAATGAGCTGATATGATTGAGGAATTTAAATGAAATCAATACCTCAAATTTGTGTATGTGAACAGGGACAAAATACTTTTAAAATGCGTCGTCTTTAGGTTTTGGAGTTTTTTTTAAAGCCTATATGTTTTTGTAATTCTTAAATTGTGTATATAGGGGTGCTGAATGTCGTCATCTTGAACTGATTAATTTTTATTTTAAACAAATCTGTATTTGAAGAACTACTGTTGTAAAATGCCCGGACAAATTGTTAGGACTAAGGCTGCAGAATCAGGCATTCAAAAGCAAGGCTGTTCTCTTTTTCCAAATGTGTCCTGAACATCTTTTGTTTGTTTCTATGTATATGCTTATAAGAGAGATTTTTAAGTTAATGTGCTCACATGCTGTATTTCTGTGCCCTCCATGAAACGCAGTGTGCATGCTGCTAATTAATCTTTGCTTGCATATGTAGCCCCATGCATTGTTCTTACCTGCTGCTAGTGGAAGTTTTGGGTTTGACTGAAGTCTTTGGCAGAGGCATGGATAGAAACAAATCCCCTCAGTTGATGTTCACTTGGCTTATTCGTGAGACCTGTACTTCTTTATCTTCTGTATTTCTGCCTTCTTGCTGTTCTAGGGTGTATTCTGCGTGAGTAAAAGAGGTGAGGGACACAGCAATCTTATTCATAGTGCAGTCTTGACTCACTCCCTGACTCCAGTCTGTTCTATGCACAGAATGAGCCAGGAAGTAAAACTTGACCGTACACGACTTTATCTTAAGAAGGCTATGGTGCTTAACTTGTTGAGGTTGCAAAGTCAAGAATTGACTTTATTTTCTAATAGCCATATCTTTTATAAATCTGAAGTTTAAATCACATGGACCAATATTTCCACGCTATTGAAAGGGGTTGAAATTTAAATCTGTCTTTTTCCCGCTTGAGCTAATGGCGTCACATCTTTTAAAAATGGCTTTCTTTGAGCTGGCCAGTTTAAGGGAGGAGGGAAACATAATTTGCTAAGATTTTTGCGGTCTAAATGATCTCTGGAACTATTGAAACTAAAATAATTTTGAGAGCAGTTTTTGTGATGAGGTACCCAAAAAGCAATACACACATTTTGATAGGTCCCTTCAACCTCTGGCCCGTCTGCTCCTGCTTTTTATTTTTCATTTCATTTAAACTACATGTTCCTTCTCTTCTATACTGCCAACTAGTGTAGATCATAAAAATGATATTCCCTCTATTTCCAATGCCGAGTACCCGGCATTAGAGTGGCTGTTGAAATAAGCAAAAATTCAGTCATAGCTGACAGAATGGTCTTTTTTTTACTGTATCACCTGGAAGCCTCAGTCTTTGACCCAAGGGCTCGCTGGGCAAATATAGATATTGCAAAGAACTGAGATTACAAATGTGTATGTGTATATGTATTTATACATGTATACATATTTATGTATATAAATATCAACTGTAGATTACGTGGTCAGATTTATCTTAGACGGACAGCAAAGCGCTGAGAGGGACAAATCATTTTTAGTTAAGTAAATGAAAAATAAAAACCAAATTTTAATACTAACTAATTTGAAATGCTTGAAGGAAGTACTCAGCATGTGGAATTTCCTGGGAAAGGGGGAGATGAGGAAGAGGAAAGTTGTGAATATTTAACATTGATTCTTCTGCTGAGAGCTAGAAGTTCATTTAACCTTTGATAACTAAGCCAGAAAACAGTTGAAAGTGGGGTTGGTTTGTGTGTGGTTTTTGGTGTTTTTGTTTGTTTGTTTTAGATGTAGCTCTTTCCTAGAAGATACAAAATCTGAAGTACTCTTATATAACGGGAAGGTAGAAACGTGTACTTTTCTGTGCAGCCCAGATCTACCTTTAGCCTGAATGTATCCTGTTAGTAAAGATTAATGTGCTGGACTAAATAGTTACCAGAACAGTTGACCTATTCCTTCAAGTATGACCTCTTACTTCAGTAGTTAGTTCAGGATATTAGTGCCTTCGAGCTGTGAACAAAGAAAGGTAATATGACTAAATCTGAGTATTGTTTTCCTCTCTGTTTGGGAGTAGCGCCTCATTCTGGTAAAATACTTTAGTTGTTTCCCCGTGCCCAAAAACTATGCTCAGAACACCAATCTCCAGGGGAAAATGCCTGGGAGTGGGCATGGTTATGTCAACCCATAGTAACTTGTGGACATGCTCTCTAGCATCTAATTCACTTTAGCAGAAGTTACTTTATAGGCAAATAAGCTTTATTGTAGAGTTCTGTTTTGTCAGAGAGGTGGGTAGGTCTCCTTTTGAGTTAAGACAGTAGTAACTCGTGGTCAAGTGCACCTGAGTTCATAGAAATGAGCTCTTTCCTTTTCTTTTTTTCACCATTAAGCTAGTTTTAATTCTATGTCTCTCTGAACCTAGATTGTTGCAGATCTACCATGTTAACCTCGGAGATAGCCTCTCATTATCTTCTCTATGAATTTCTTTAGAAAGAAGGGGCTTTATGTTACGAGTTAATGATTGTAAAGAAGCATTACTCCTTCTCTCTTAAAACAAAACAAAAAAAACCCAAAACCTAACACTCTGGAAAATAATCAAGTGTTTCTTACAGTACTTTACCAATAGTTTTAATTTACCACTATAGGGAAATAAAGTTGAAAATTTAATCCACAGACTCTTATTTCTGTCTATATTGCCTGCTCAAATGTATGTGTTTAGAAACTTGCACTTCTCACCCATGATACCTACTGTTACACGGAACACGGGTTGGTTGGCCCTGGGGTAGGACACAGATGCGTGACCAAAAACAGCTAGAAGGGCTCCATAACTTACCACCCTTGAGCTGGAATATACTGAACCTGCAGATGAATCACTAAATTGTTCATTTTCTTGCTCACTATTTTATGTTTGAAGTTGAAACTTCAATGATTGCATTGAAAGGGTGTAGGAGCACTTAGACAGTTCATTTGTTTGGTTCATTTGGGGGATAGAAGAGTTGGAAGTAGCTGGTTGCCTTTTGTAGAAGGCAGTAATAGGTGACTGGGAGTGATAACTTCTAGGTCTAGCTGGACTGATTTGGAAGACGTGAAACTTCTATTTAGAAGACCTCTATTCAGCTTGAATCTAGATGTTGGGTAGTCTATAATAGGGAGAGAGTACTGTTTCTTTCAAGGAAGTATTGGCTTGGTGACCTTCACTAAGGAAGAACAGAAATTATAGCTCTTTCTTCAAGTTCTTCTGCCAGGCAGAACAGCAAATGGAAGACTAATGTGCTATGACTGTTGTGTATATGTATTATCATCTCATTGTTTCCATGGGCTGCCCTGCTTCGCCTTTTTCTAGTTTAAAGGCTTTTTGAATACAAACAAATCAAAATGTAATAAAATATAAACTACAGTGGCCGGTTTTCTCACCATGCCAGAAACTGCTTGATTTATTGACAGCATGTGGTACTATAATCACTGTTGAAATCAATTTTCAGATAAAACAAACTAAATAGCTTTGTTAAGTAATACAGAATTATGTTAGGTGCTGACCCATGCTTCTGTCCTGCCACTATATCACAGCCATTGCCTTTATTAAATGCAAATGATAGCTTCCAGTGCAAAAATTTTGTCAAGCAAATTTTCAGCATTTATTTCAGTTGCATGAGGGCTTTTTTCTTTAAATATTAAGTTTCTAAGCTATCTAGCATGGTGGTAACAGAAACCTCTCTTTAATTGGCCATCTTTAAAACACTTTAGACAAAGTAAGATTTTTTTCACCTCTCTGAAAGAACTTTATGAAGTAGCTCTTGAGTTTTTTTTTTTTTTGTGATCACCTTTCCGTGACCAGCCTAGGATATAGTGGGGAAAGACTATCAATATTCTCATTACTTTTTTAAATTTATTATTTATTTATTCCTGGTTACATGTGCATACATGATTGTTGTTCTCTTTGTTTAAAAAAAAAAAAAAAAGCCACCTCGCCCCCAAAATAGAAGTGGCACTGACATTTTGTGTCACTGCTAACTTGTGTGGATTTCTGAGCAGATATCATGGGAAAACATATCCTAATGGTAAGATGAAAACCAGCAATAAACCAGAGGAGCTAAATCTTGTACTTCTGTTTTAACGAGTCCTTTGTGACTAATAGCATCAAAAGTTATTTAGAAAATGTAATGGCTGTCGTCTTTGAGTCTGTATTTTCTATATACTATTGCTTGTTTTTTCTCATGTGTCCCTGTTTGTGACTTTCATTGCAAAGCCATTTAAGGTGTTATACTAGTTATTAGTAATACTGGCAAACAAATATATCTGATCATATCTTGAAGATGGTGCATAGAGACTGTTAATATATTAACAGTATAGCTTCTGACTAGACTTTTATTTCAGACTTTTTAAAGTTATATTTGAGCATCTTAGCACAGAAAAATAAAAGTGTTTATTAAGCACCTCATTAGAGGCTAGAGGAGCTTGAGGTCTGAGGGGAAGGATACCTTTGAAGACGCTTCTACCCTCCTCCACTTCCCCCCCCTCAATTGTTCATGTGCACTAGGACTGTTCCTAAATAATTTCTGGAGATACCGTCTTGCCACAAGGCATTCTTTTAATCAGCTGAGACTATTCTGTTTTAATTGTTTGGTATGCTAATATGTACTTTATGTGATTCAATACATATATTTATTGTAACTTGTATAAAGCAGTTATCATTTAAGCTCTGTCTTCCATTACTGTTGCCAAATGGCAATCTCTGCCACTCAGTGGCACAGCGTTTATTTCTAGCCACGTAGAGCTCAAGAACTTGGAGGTATAATGAGATTTTTCTGTGTATGCTAGTCTTTGTAGAAATGGTTTTACAAAGAAGTATGTTTGGCATAGGGTAGGATTTTTCTTTTGGACTTAATCTCTATATAGTGATGTATTAACAACGTAAAACAATGTTTTAAGGGTTTTTGGTAATGTTCCCTACCATGCTGCCAGTTTGATTCTGTGGATTGCTTAAGCCACAGCTATTTATAATACAGAGTTTTTGGCTCCTAGACTTGGCCCCCACCCGCTCCTCTCCCAGGTATACAACCCTATAGAACAGGAATGTGTGATAGCCTGTAATGAAATATCTCCAGAGCATCCAACAAATGTTCAACAGGCCAAAACAATAAGCTATGGTTTTTTTACGGCTTATACATCGTGTAACAAACCTTGCCCTGTAACATCATGTAACAAACCTGTTTCTTCAGTATATGTTGTTCAGAAGTATGTTCCAGTGGGACTGATATGCTGAATAGCTGCTAATGTTTTCAGGAGTTAGTCTTGAGCACTAGGTGAAAATGATTTGGCAATTTGTCTTCATTGATTTGGAAGAACAGGTTTTCATGTAATGAAAATAATTTGGATTTTTTTGAACAACTAATCCACTGGATCACAGAATTTCTTGATGACTTTAAATGGACAGTATTAGACCTATTTTTCAAAGCCTTCTAGGGCTGTTGTGTTTGGAATGTTATTTCTAACATTAGCAAAAATGGGGCTTTAAATCAAACTAGCTGCATATAAAATCAGGATGGACTGACTTTTGCATCAAGTGTGTAAATAAAGTCTGAGGTGTGGTGGTTCGTTTTTTTCTTTTTTAGGCTTGTGTGTCAGCTTCTTAAATCTTTGAAACTTAATTTTTGTTCATGGCTTGCAGTTCTAATTTTCTTTTCTGGAAAAAAAAAGGGTTTTTTTTAATGGGTTGATAAAACTATTGACAAATAATTAGGTGTAGCAAGTAAATATACCTTTTAGGTGCTGTTTGCACCAATGTGGTACTGTTTGCTAACTAGAAAGATGTGCTATGTGCTACTTTTAAAGCAGTTGTATAACTTATTCACGTTTTTACCTCCATTTGTTGTTTCTTGTTTCCAGTTTTTTATTTACATTTTGTCTTTTTATATGTGGGAATTGGAACTTCCTCTTGCATCCAAACCAAACATACGTTAGTACTGAAGAGATTAGCTTAATGGCGTGTCACGTACCTTTTTATGCTTTTAAAACTAATTTTTTTTTAAAACTAATTTTGGTACTTACTATTCTCTGCTTGCTAATCATGCTTTTAAATTCTCTGAATCCTTCCTGAATGGAAACAGAACAATGAAAGCAACAGTTTTTCTAATCAAAAGAAGTTAAGTGCGTTCTGGAAAATGGGTATTAGTAGTTGCTCCACTGTAAACGGAGAACGTGTAATGCGAAAGGTGGTATTATGCTATAGTTCATCTTTTGTTTCAAACAGTTTCTCTCAGTATTTTTTTTAAGAGTTCCTTAAGCTCTGAGAGGACTCCAGTTTTCATGAATGTGTATGTATACTACAGTATTATTAAAATAAAGATTTATTGGATTTTTTTTGAAGATAAAATGGTGCTTCAGGCTGATCAGAGAGAAATTACAAATGAAAATTTTTTTAAGGATTAAAGTAATTTAACACAAGCCATCAATTATTCAGATTCTTCATTTCTATAATCATAAATGTTCAAAGTATTATTTCAAAACATTATGTTTATCTATTTTTAATCACGTTTAGTTAGTTAACTGAGAATTGCAGAGCTATGCAGGGAACAAATCTGAGTGAGTGCTTGCTCGTAGTGGTGTTTCAGCAAACGCAAAACGGCACGAATATGTTCACAGTCCAGGCCTGGGCATCCTGATCATCACTGCCAGTATTACGTTCCCATGCAACCTCAGAGTGCAGTTCTGATCTCTGACTAAAAAGAATCAAATATCAGTTTGTCAATGAAGTAAACCAGTTTTAAAAAAAAAAAAAAAAAAAAAAAGGGAAGGTTCCAAGGAGCAAATGGAAACCAAGCCTTATGCTACCAAGGTTTAGCTCTGAAGTCAAACAAAGGATATCAGACTACAGTGCAAAAATCTCAAGGATGTAGTATGCTGAGCTGAGACATCTTTGACCGTTGTCAGGATTGGTTTGATGTGTTGCACATCAAGTGTGTTGCCTAAAGCTAGGACGAAACAATTATTTAGAATATGAAACTTAAAGTGTGTGACTAAGCAACTAACAGGAAACGCAAGCAAAGCTTTGTGTCATGAAAAATAAATGTTGGTGAGAAAGGTGAGCTTCAGCAAGTTGATCAGTCTTCTAAAATGGCCTATGACTGTAAAACCTGCAATGGTGCACCACCTCAGTGTGACGACGGCAGGATTGTCTTCGTTCTTAGTAGGGAACTTCTCAATCCCTGATGCAAATCAAGCTCCATGTCGTGTCTGACAAAGCAGTAGTGGAACTCCATAGGTATGCATCAGGAACAGCTAGCCGTAACATCCCTGTATATAAATGTAAAATCACAGTTGCTAAACAAGTACCACGAGGTAAGTGCTGATGACGCATGTGCCAGAATACATGAACTTTGTCATTGCCATCTAGCTGAAGAGTTAGTCTTTATCAGTATAACGACATGAATCCTCAAAGCTTGAGGATGAAGCCCTTGCTATCTTACCAAAGAGAAGCATAATAGGTTATGCTGTGCTTACCACTGCAGTGTCCTGTGCCTCTCAACCACTGAAAGAATCCTTAATGAAAGAATAATGAACATAACAGTGATATTTTCAGCTGCCTTTCTAGCAAGTAGCATGCCAGTCCCCGGGTGTCGTTCTGGTAAATGATTTTGTTGCAGATGTAGAGAAGTACAATAAAAATCTAAGTGCGTTCTGTGTTGGCTTAGCAAAAGCCTTCAGCACGATCAGCCATATCTCTCGAGTCTCCGCCACAAACTGACTGTTCAAACAATCTTAAGGCCGTGAAACTAGTGAACAATAATGGCATTGTGGCAAGAATCCTCAACAAAGTTGGAACCTCAGAACCGTTTACTATCAAAAATGGTACCCAGAAAGCATGCTAACTTCTTTCTTTTCTTTTACTGTTTTGTTTAGGGAGCAATCTCCCTTTTTGTATGTCTAGTAAGTCAAGAATCCCTTTCTAGTTTTGTATAGTTTGCATTGAGTCTCTGCTGATTGAAAATACTTGAGTTAAAAGTCGTAGCTAGTTGCTCCACAACAAACTCCTTGTCAGTGATTCTATGCTACTTAATTTATGGTCCTTCTAGCTCATTTATTGAAGGTGTCTCGATGGCTCTGCCAAGCAATTTGTCTTGAACAGCATAATAAAAGAAAGTTTATTCTAACGTTATCCTATTGGAAAACATGTTGAGCTAGTGATATTAACAATGCAGTGTTGAATCAGTGGACAAATGCTGCTATCCTGGTAGCACGCTCTTGAGCACTCTGATGAAGGAAATCATGAGAAGAAAACAGATCTGGTGCAACTATTGTAAAATCATAGTAGTGTCTCTGGAATGAAATATGTGACAAATATTTACAATATGAATGAAATATTTACAAAAGTAAATATACTCTGCAATTGTTATCCTTCTTCTATGTTACCACAAATCATGGAAAACGTGGACGTTATCACATACCTCAGGGCTGTATGTGCAGTGGAGGCGTCCTTTGTATAGCAAAAGAAGAACTGACATCTTAAAACACTGCCAGTAACTGGAATCTTGAAGCAGTCAGCGTAGCTCAGCCTGCATGAATGTTTTGATAGGGGAATATATTGGATAAGCTTATTCACTGCTATTATCTGTAATAAGCTAAATTATGATAGCAACTTTGACTAGAGAAAAATTTAAAGGTACTAGTAACATATGTCTTCAGGTGTTTCAGGATGTGGTGCTAATTTCAGGCTAAATGCCATGGCAGACTATCTTTCACTGCGGTCTGAGAACAGGTATTGATGCTGTTGAAGTCCAAGAGCAGACCTAACTGCACCGCTGAATACAGGAAACACTAAAAGAATGTGCTTGTAGTAAATATAGGAAGGGAAGGAGAATATGACACCCTAAGAATTACAGGGACACAGCTGGAGGATTAAGGAATACCTTACCCACATTGATTACAGTGAAAAGCTAAGTGCAAGTGCTAAATACTGTGAAAATACCCAGCGCAGCTGTTTGCCTATAGACTTTAGCCCCAAAGTAATGTGAGGTCACCAAAAGATAACCGTGTGTGTAACGGGTCATATTGTATGACTGCATTGGTGACCGATAGAGAGCAACAGTGTGTGGTACTTTTAGAAGGAGCATGACTGTTACGCATGGAGTTTAGAGTGAAATCTCCTGTCATTGCCAAGCAGTTGCAGTAAACAATATTGAAACTTGAAATGCATGAATAACTGTCAGTTGTTTTTCTGATTCAGGCTGGTGAACTACTATGTAGAGATTGCTTGATCCTGGAAGACCTGAAAGACCTCCGTGTAGGTTCTAGAACGTATGAAACTCTGTGATGGTGTGGTGGCAGGGGGAGGGGGAATTTCAGTACTCTTGCCTCACTCCCAGCTGCTTGATGGCTACTGGGCAATTTGCCAGCTATGGTCCTTCCTCCCTGGGCTGTCCCTCAGAGCAGTCATCCACAAAGGGGAGAGCAGATATTTATTTCATCAGCTGTAAGGCCGAGTTTGAGATTCTTGGGGTGTTCAGAGACTTTCATGCTGCTTTGAGGTTAGTGCAGTAGGGGAAAAACTGAATGCAAGGCTCTATTTAGATCTCTCTGCTCATTTTGACGACTTAATCTTTTATTTTAGTTCTCACTTCAAGAGGTTAAACAAAGGTCAGCCTCTCAGCCTATTTACTTTGATTATGCATTGGGCCTCAACCTCTTAGCCAGTTGATTTTAATTACATATTGGACCCTCACACATCTTTGAAAATGAAGTTGTAAGTGTCCCTTTTACATTTTCTCCTGTTGGTCATTTAGATTTAGTGAACTGTATTTCAGTTTTCAGTTTTATTTTTGCAAATAACCGTCTTGGGTATCATCCGGAACGTTTTCAAAGCCCTTTCTGAGAGTGCCTTAACAAGAAATGAGCTCTTCTGGGTGCTATAGATTAGACCTCCATTTATCATAATAAAAAATAATTTCATAGAGGCTAACTTATTATACCAAAATGAAAAGAGAGGGATCTATTTGCATTAATATAAGCATTCTTCTTTTATTCTCGGGTTCAAAATAGTGAGTCCCATCAAGAGCATTCTGGTGTTACAGAAGTGGGATTGGTTTGCCTCTCAAAACACCTGCCTTTATATTGCATATGACAGTTTTTTTTCCTCTACTTCCTGCATTTCACTGGCAATCTTAATCGTTTGTTATTTTGTTTGAGGTTCATCTATCCACTTTTTTTTTTATTCCGCTGTTTTTATCAGGGTTCTTGCTAGTACGTGGCTTGCTGCTTCCATCCTGGGTTGGTATTACATGTTGATATAAACTTGAATTCAGGGGTGATACTCCTTTTAAGGAAGAAATTTGCAGGTCAATGTTTACACTGCTCTGCATCAAGAAATGCCATGTAGGGTGCTGACCAGCACCATATTTTCTTATGTCATCAAGGGGATGGGAGAGAGAGAAAGAATATCTCTTGCTCTGTGCTAAGAGGTGGTCTGTTTCTGGCTGGTACGTAAGCTGTCTAGTTTTTTAAATTTTGAATAGCAGATGCATTTAGGTGTTTTTATTATCATCTTCAAATCCTTACCCTTCTCGTTCCAGTTTAGAGCTTGCTGCTTTATTACAGAGTTTACCCCGCTCTAGCCTTGGCTTAGAAACCCTCTTGATATTGTGGAGCAGAAAGCTTTGGATGCTTTGGTGTAATTCAGTTACTAGTGAGTGTGCTTTGAAAGATAAGGTCAGAAGGTTCTTCTGGTAGCCTCTGTTTGGTCAAGGTAGCTTGAGTACCAGGGCCTCTGGGACTGTCAAGATGGGAGGAACTGAGTCTTCTGAAAGACTTTTTGACATGGGTTGCAAGGTAGACTCTTTCCAGGTGCCAGTAACCTGCCTTAGATGTCTTAGCTTGCTTTTGGCAAAATAATGGGCGCTTTTTTTTTTTTTTTTTAAAGTCCCCTCTGAGGGAGGTCTGATTTTTGGCAGTAAGCTATCCAAAGTGGCTCAACTGTCATCATGAAGTTCTTGGTTCTATTCTTTTTTTCTTATTATTAATCATTTATTTGCCTAAGCAGAAGGAGTTGGGGTTATCTTTCAGGTAAGCAGTTTATGCCTAACATTTGTCCTGTTAATGGATGGGAAGCAACTGATTTCTTGAGATATTCTTGAGATACGTTCTGTCCACTCATTTGTGTCTTTACCTCATTGCAAGCACAGTGTGCTCTGATCTATACGTGTCTCGGGGGTGCGTTAAATCTCCAGCTTTGCTCAAAACAATGCTAATAGGAGGGGGGAAATACTTTAGGATTGGGGAAAAACTTTTTTTTTTCCCCCAATCATTGTTAAAAGCATGATTTAAAAATCAAAAGATCTCTGGTCTTGTTTATCTTAGTTGAAATATGTAAAGGTCTAGCTTTTAACACCAAATTGATCAAAAATCTGAGTGTTGTTTGTTTTGTTTGTTCTGAAGAGACATAGTCTCAGTCTAATGATTTCCAAAGTGTATGTGTAAAGTGTAAGTATAACGTGTATGTGTTTTAGGGATAGGTCAGCCACTTCTGGAGTCCAGTGTGTCTGCAGCTATATAGACATTTGGGTAGGAGGGAGTTGTTTGTCAGAAGGAAGGGGAAGAACAGCTGGAATTGAATTTAATTCATGATATGTTTCTTGAGTTTGGCTAAATCGGTAAACGATTCAACTTACTCAACAGCAAAACAGTCAATCAGTTATTCTCAGGAGTTGGTATTTCTGAAGTAGTTTGGTTTGTCACTGGGAGGGAGCTGAACTTGGCTCTTCTAGCTAAACTAACAAACACTCTGCCTTCATAAAAGGTTCAGTATGTTACCTTGAAATCTTTGTGAATGAAGGCACGGAACTGTTGGTCCGAATTTGTCGTTTTCTTATTCTGAGATGGACTAATTTGTAACTTGCTAATATGGTTCCTCAACGGTGGGGGGCTGCTTAGATTGCTGAGCTGTGTGATTTAAGTCACTTTCTCCAGGCGCTCTTCTCTCCGGGGGCTGGTTACCTGATAGTTTTAGAGCCAAGCTCTCCCTTGATGGCAGTGTAGCGTCACTTGCAGAGGTCATCAGTTATGGCTATGTAGTAGTAGTAGTCCAATAATAATAAAATGTAGACTGTTTTAGCCAGTTTCTGATATGTGCTGGCTGGATGATCAAAGCACGATTTAAAAAGTGGGGATAACCATAGTTGGTGTTAGAAAGAAGGAAATCTATTGGATAAACTGACCAGTGATTCAGGGCTAGAATTATGCTGGCGTCATCCCTGTTAGATAGGGAAGCTGCCATAGCAACAGAAAATGCTTCCTTGCAACACTTTAATTAGAAGTGTTACCCATCCTCTTAAATAACCACTGTTGGCTAATTTTAGAATTTATCTGCAATTTAAAATACTTGGCTCCCTGAGGTGTGTGCTACCTTAGTATACCACAGTGTGTTTGTGTGCAGGTTCATGTGTCCACTTGTTATTTCAAATTTGAGAATTTGGTTGGGAATAGAGGAAACAGGAAAGTGAGTTTTCCTGTTTCAAGTAATGAACAACAAACAGGTGGCAGTGGAAGATATCCAGTTCAGAAAAGAGGAGGAAAAAAAAAAAAACAAAGTTCAGGCACGATATTGAAAGTGTACAACCCTGTGTAACAATAACATTTATTAGACAGTAAAAGCTAATTATGACGTATTATACGTGGCAAATCATCACTTCCCAATTTTTAGTGCTATTTTCCTTTCTGCTTAGCCTCCCTATAATTTTTAGAATGCTTTTTGTTTTTTAGTTGAGTTAATGGTTAAGCTTTGCCTCATACATCACTTATATTTCAGCAAAAAGACTGTTAAGCATTTAATGTTTGAAATTAAAGAAAACTCTGAAAATGCAAAATAATAGATATTACTCGTATATAAATAGTTTTAACTTGCCAATGTATGCTGTTTTTACTGAAACGAATCCTTGTACGTCTTTAGGAATTTAAAAGTTGTGGTGCTTAGTGCATTCACTTTTTTCCTTACTTATTCTAAAAGGCTGTAAGCATTTTTGCTATTATACTAGTCAATTTGCAAAATGGTAATCTTGGAAGTCATTCAAACTGCTGAAGTAAAGCATTACAACCTGAATTCATCCTGAATCTCATTCCCATTTGAACAGGACAAATGTTCTTTTCTTTTTGCTATTTCTTACCATATATGCAGTTATTGAAAAGAATGTAGTATTTCCTGTAAGAGAAAAGTGCTGAGGTCTATTTTCAGATGTGTGTGCTTCACCGTAAAATAGTTTGCAAATCTTAGTCTTCTACAGCAATTTAAGATCCTGTAAAAAGAATTTGAATGCTTATAGTAAGATTTCCAGCTAAATAAATTGTTTTATATTCTTATAGAGTAGCTCACTCAGATGTTTTAATTTTCTTGTCAAGAATCTCTCAAAAATCATTCATATTAAAAACAGCTTAAAAAATGCCTACTTTAAGCCTGCTTTTCCTACCTCATAAAAGGAATGAGGAAAGCTTTATCACAAACTTTGGCAGGCTTTTGTTATTTTGTATTTTATTTAGCTTGTGAGAGAGACCACTGTTGAGTATAGTTTGAGAAATACAGCAAACTGCAAACCTGTAGGTGGGAAATGTTTTTTCTAATTGTATGTTATTTAATTCATTCTTCCAGAGTTGCAGTGATAATCCAATGAGGAATAGTACAGTAAAAGCAACCAGCTCTGAATAGGCAGTAAACTGCCACAAATCCTTCGCGTACGTTTTGGAAGCTGTTGAAGCTTCTAAAATGCTCTATCCGCTATAGTGATAAGAACCACCCCTTTAACTTCATATTACATCAAAGCCTGAATGCCCTAGCCAAGGTTAAGAGCCTGGGAGTGAGGCTGAGTACAAATAGGCAGTGAAAGGTGCACCTGCTGTAAATGGACAAGGTCCTGATCCCTTTGAAGTGGAAGTTAGATAGCAAATACCTTGGAGATCTGGACCTCTCAGGCAAATTGACAGTAACTGAGGAAATACATTATTTGAAAATTTATCTTCAGTTGGTGGGAAGTTGGCTAGTGCATATAGTAGAATGATCTAATCCCACAGAATGGTACAGAAACCACTGAAAAGAGTGAATGGAAGAAGAGATGTTTTGTTTTTGTATGTTCAGAGGATGAGGATTAGAGCAATTCAGTTAAAAATTTTATTTGATTACTTTGCTTAATTGCTGTAACAAAAAACATGTTTTTAGAAGATTCTCTCATAACAAATTCAATTCTAATTAACTATTTTTGGTTTCTTTTCTTTTTTTTTAATAGGTGTCAAACAAAAAATCAAACAGTACTCCTCCCCCAGCACAGCTATCTAAAATCAAAGTACCAGCACCACAGACAGTACTGAAGAAGGAAAAGCGTCAGAGTTCTTCAAGGTTTAATGTTAGCAATAACAGGGAGCTTCAAAAACTGCCAGCTTTAAAAGGTATGTCTTTTTTTAAATAGGAATGACTCTTGCGGGAGACCTTGGGCATGAGATAGAGAAGCATTTCAACTATGATTACTTATTATATCTGAAAACGTGGGTATGTATATTAAAAATATGCACACACACAAATTTGCTCATGCTAGCGTATTCACACATCCTTTTTTTGCCTCACTCCTTACATGAGGAATTCCACTGTGTTGCCTTCTTGGCAATCCATATAGGAATTATGTAAGTATCTTCAATCCAAAGAGTTTATGGGAAGGGAAATTTGCTCATCTTGCACAAAAGCAGAATATTTGTGCGTTGTATGGAAAATAAGTTGCCATGGAGAGGCTTAGGGTTCAGATAAACCTGGAAGATAGACTGTATGCTGTCCTCTGCCATGAAGTATCCGTCATCTGTCCTCAAATGCTCAAAACCTACGCAGTTTGTTCTAAGGTATCTCTTGGAAGTAAGAGATAAGCGTGGTCTATTGCTATTTATTGGTCTGGATTTCCTGAGTATGGGTCAAGCAGGATGGTGTTTCTTAGATGAAAATGAATTTTTCCCTTCTCAATATTAAGACTTTGGATCTTCTGTTTACCATCTTCTGTGAAGATAAGCCTTCTCTTATTAACATAGCTCTTATCTTTTCTTTTTACCAGTGCCTGTCTTGTGTAGGTGCATGCTAGTGTAGTGCATTTATGGTAGCTTTTAGCAGTGTTGGAGTAGGATTTTCCAATGGTGGTCAGATGTACTGATCCATTGATTATGAACAACTGATTTGCTGGAGTGTTTTTTTGTTTTGTTTTTGTTTTTAAAGAACAATCTCCTAAAAACTATGAGGTATGTTTTAAGAGTATTTTAATAGTTTGGGGTTTGCTGATGATACAAAACTGGGGGGAGTGACTGATACACCAGAGGGCTGTGCTGCCATTCAGAGGGACCTCAACAGGCTGGAGAGTTGGGCGGAGAGGAACCTCCTGAAGTTCAACAAAGGCAAGTGCAGGGTCCTGCACCTAGGAAGAACCCCACGCAGCAGTACAGGCTGGGGGTTGACCTGCTGGAAAGCAGCTCTGCAGAGAAGGATCTCGGTGTCCTGGTGGGCAACAAGTTGACCATGAGCCAGCAATGTGCCCTTGTGGCCAAGAAGGCCAATGGTATCCTGGGCTGCCTTAGGTAGAGTGTTGCCAGCAGGTGGAGGGAGGTGATCCTGCCCCTCTCCTCAGCCCTGGTGAGGCCTCACCTGGAGGACTGTGTCCCTTCCAACCTCAACTATTCTGTAATTCTGTAACATGCCTAAATGTCAAGTAATGCCAGAAGTATGGTGCATCGATCACTTGTGACTTAATTCCCACCTACTAGGATTGCTGAAAACGCTGTTGGTCAGTCACACTATTGTCCTAATATGTAAATAGATATGTGATGTGACATGCATTCAGTGTGTTGAATGAAGCTGGGAAATTTTCTTTTTGGACCGCTGTAAGAATGTTGCTTAATGTCCGAGTCTGGACAAGAATTCAAGTGAACTGGCAGACTGTTCAAGAAGACTTGAGATGGTTAAGGCGGGGTTGACCTGAGTGAAGAATTAGAATGTAGCATTTTCTCAGGTTAGCTGTGTTTAACTGGTTTCCAGCTTCCAAACTCCAGTTACTGATAACGGGTAGCTATATATAAATGGCTACAGTAACTGGGAAACCTTTCTTCTATCTCTAGTTGGCAAGGAGATTATGCATTTTCCTCAAATGTTGGCTTGATTACTCTGTGTAGCGTGATGTACTTTACATGAGGCTCTATTTTTAAACACAGTGTATCTCGTAGTCGAAGTTCTGTAGTAGGTCAGTGTAACCCATAGGCTTGTAACCTTTAGGCTCTAAGTGACCTGGAGCATGGCTGAGGCAACCACCTTTCTTCTTGTGCTATGATGCTGGAGTTGAGGTCAGTGGATCCCTTGAGATGTTGGGATGGGGGAGAAGCCAAAATGGTTCTCGTCAAGGTTTCTCATTTAGGAACGTTCAGACTTTTACTCTGAAATAGTGTCAATTTTTGATCTTGAGGCATGCTGCTAACTTTCTCTTGGGCATTGCACAAAAGTGCTGATGATGAGTTCTGGAAATACCAGTCTCTTTCCCCTTTTTACTTGTATTAGTTTGGTATGTTTTATATTCACTGAAGCAGCTTACAATTAACGTTGTAAACCCTCAATTTGTTTAGGAAATGGAGGAACAGGGTAGCTCAGATAATGCAGAAAGGAAAGGAAATAAATTGTGTGTTAAGAGGCTGCAAGAGCAGAGATAAACATAGAAAAGAGAAGTCCGTGATGCTATTGGCTTGTGGCACGCAGAGATCCATATATCAGCAAAGTTGCAAGTTGATAAAGTTCTCTGCAGCATACTGTGATGCAACCTGATCTAGCTCAGGTAAAATAAATAGCTCATCTGACTTCAGGTAATGCAGGGAATATATCTGAGAAACTGCCTTCATGACTGTGATCTAAGATATTGAATGTCTTGAAAAGATCTTACCTATTTTCACCAAAAAACAATTTTATGCTAACAAACTTATGTTGCATTAATTTCTTCTTATCCAGTTCTCCTTGTTAGCTCCATTTGCAGTACAGGTACTTTGGTTGTGGCAAGTTGATTTTGTTTTCAGCTCCTTGTTGGAAAAAGAATTACTTACTGGCCTAAAGTTCGTTTTGGTTGGTTTAGAGGGGGATGGGGGCTGTTTGTTTCCTGGAAAACTTCTCAATTAATGTTTTTAGTATATAACGTATAAACAACAAAGGGTGTTTTGGCCTTCAGAAACTGCCATTTTTTTGGTCCTCTGAAGAAAGGATGTATTGAAATTGTTTAAAAATACCAAAAAATGTTCTGTGTAAGGGAAACAGGATACGTGTTCAATATGAATATTTCATAGGCATATAAAATAAGCACTGTATCTGAGCTTGTATTCACCCGACCACTGGTGTACTGATACAGTTGAAGTCTTTGCAACTGCCTACTTACAAGCAAGAAACTTGCCATGGACAAGCTAATGGTTAACTAGCAAATAATTCTATAGTATCTGTGATTATAATTTATCATAATCACTGTGTCCTGGAATTAATCATGCTTGTTTCTGGTGATGTCCCATGGGTCATCTTCACTTCAGTTTTTTTTTGGTTTTGTTTTGTTTTTGTTTTAAACATAGGATTACCTCTATGAACTTCTGATATCCCAGTACGTTATATACCGGACAAAGCTCTAGAGTTTGCATATGTGATGTACATGTGCTAATCATTTAGCTATGATAATTTAGTTTGGAGAGAAACACATTAATAAGTAAGACTAAAGAGAAACTTTTGGATGGAGTGTCTTGATATGTTATGAATTGCATGCACATTGCTTGCACACTTGACTGGCTGCAATAATATGTTCTCGTTTTAGCTCTCATGGCAAATTGTTAGTAACCAGAGTCGTTGTTTAATGTTTTACAGAGACTTGATCTGTATGATTTGGGTTTAATGCTGAGGGACAGGAAAGATATATTTTATTTTGGTATGAGGTAATTGTATTTAATTCCAAATCCAGATTCTTTTTTCTTTTAAATGCATCTTAGGAAAACTATTACTCATTTGCAAGGTCTGTAAACTTAGTTTACTATCTGAAGTCGTTAGAAGATCAAACTTAACGTTTTCTGAATTTTCTCTGGAATTTTTTCAACAGCCCTATTTTTAAAATAATTATTTTTCCTCTGATTTTACCGAGATTATAGTTATCCCTTACCAAATGAGAGAAGCGTGCCAGTGTAGGCCTCGGTGGGAGAGCGCTCTTGTGGTGCTCTTCTCGTTATTTGACTTGCTGAGAATGTAATTGCCCAAGATTTAATTAAAAAAAAAAGGGGGGGGGGGGGAAGAGTAGAACTGCCAGCAGTGTGGCATTTCATAAACAGCTAATTACCAACTTAAATGTTAGTGTGCTTTTGCTTCTGTTCAAGACTATTAAGACAGAAAAGTAAAACTAAAGGTTAAAAAACACACTATTAAAAATACTCATTCAGAACTTAGAATTTTAGTAATACTTGCTGGGGAGGTTGACTGTTTCTCTGGCATGGCGCAATCTCTCTAGATTATGTAGTTCTAACCTGCTCCCTTGTACACAATGGACATTTGGCTTGTATGCTACAAGGGATTTTTAACAGTATGAACAGGTGAGCATGTTTATATGAATTATTTTGCAAGAATGTGCTTATTTCAGTAAACTAAGTGAATGTGTGGTGTTTGGAAAGAGCTATTGTAAAGAGTGGTGAGATTTTTAAGGATGTGGTCAGAATCCCTACGATATGTAAGTGTTGCAATAAGAATTCTTAAAAACAATATGAAGATTTTTCTGATTGACAGTGTATAGAACCTTGTATCCCAAACACAGTTGTTCCAGAAAACTAACTTTAACCTGCAAGTAGTAATTCATTGAAAGATAATGTTCTCTTTCAGTCCTAGAATAACACATTTTAAAAAAGGTCAGTGCTCCTTGAAATGCTTCAGAATTTCCCAACCAACATGTGTCATTCACACATATGTAAATGTGGGCATGATTCATAAATATGCTTTTTGTAAGCGTTTCTTTATTTGCCTTTTTTCAAGCTGGATAGAAATCTGTTTATAGCCTTATAGATGACTCCTATAATACGAGTGTTGGGTGTTTTGTTTTGTTTCTTCTAGATGAAGGTGAACATTGCTGTATGAAGTCTTAAAGATGGCATTTGTCATTCAGTTTTAATTTTCAAATACGGTTCCCAGTTTGTTTACAGAACTACTACTTACCACTCAGAGTTAGATTTCTGATCTTGAAAATGTGGATACAATTTTCTTATAAAATTATGCATTAAAGTAGGAAGAAATGAGTTAAGCTGACAGATGGGCCATCTAGACTAACTTTTCAGTAGTGAAAAATATAGAATACAGACTATTGTACTGTTTTCTTGATGTAGAATTTCATGGTGGTGTTTCATTTTTGATCAAACCCTGTTTTGCACCTTCTAGTGAAGATGTCAGTTTCTAGTTTAGTTGTTTTAATGTTGAAATCATACTGTAAGTCATAACTATTTAAAAAAAAATTGAAATAATGTGACAAGTCATAAGGATGCTGTTTCTCTGAGTGCATTCCATGTAGCACAAGTGTAGGTTCTTTCTTTTTCAACCCGTCACTGTAGAGTTATGCCATATTCTGAGTCTGTTTTGTGCAAGAGGATAACTTTTAGGACGGTGTCTCAACTTGTCTGCCTCCAATACAGGACTCTGATAGGAAGATGAGTAGTATTAAAGCTTTCCAAATGTTTTAAAGTCATAAATGGCTGTCTAAGAGATGGCTCTGTTTTCATCCTCTGATGTCTGATAAATCGAGATTTCAGAAGAGGTGATTTCAGTTTAAGATTCTGATACTTCAGAAAACAATCAGACCAAATATTTGTTGATAAAACTCCTCTAACCATGAGGAAGGAGGAAAAAATGAGAATTTATGAAGAGTTCAGAAACAGACTTGTTTGTTACTTTCAAGCATGGAGTACAGATAGCCTTATGGTCAAACTCATGGTCAAAGTAAGTAATTAAAAAGCATATTTTAAAAAAATAATATTTTTTTCCCTCTATGCTACAATGTAATTCAACTATGTTTGTTTATAGTTTTCACAGACTCATATCAAGGTAAGTTCAAACTCGAACAAATTGTATTATCTGTACATTTAAAACTACCATCCATTTTCTTGAAATGAAGGCGATTCAATTATATTATGTATATCCAGTGAGTCTATGGGAATAGTAGAGACAAAAGACTTTTTATAAGGAGCACTTTTCTTCTAAGCTATTGAGGTTGGAGATCTCAATGTTTAATGGTACCTTTGTCATAGAAACCTACTCCTGCCAGTTATAAATTAAGGAGAGAACAAAGGTGCAGTACTTAAGGCATTCCAGTTTAATCGCGCTTATGTGCGTGCTTAGTAATTAAGGAATTTTGTTCAGTTACAAGGTGGTAGCATTGCTGTTTAGCCAGAAGTATCTTATGCGAAGTAAGATGGTAGGTTAAACAGGATAATGCTACTATAAAAGATAATTTGCCCTAAGACATAGTGCATTTAAAAGGCAAAAAGTTAAGGCAAAACAAGTTAATTCTCATGCAAAGCATCAATGAATACAGTTTGAAACAGTTGACGCTTTTCTCCCTTGTACGTGAACCATATTGGACTAACTCGGTATGTTAAGTGAAGTCCTTCTGGTCCTGGCTGCGTTCATGCTTTGATAGCATTCTGGCAGCCCTGATTTTGTAATTAATTTGTTGAAACAAAAAAAAAAATAGATGAAGGAAAATACTGCAGGAGCTCTTTCTCTCCTACATAAGCATGATTAGGTATCAGGAAGTATATGTATTGTATCATGTGAAAGAACTGTGGGGATGTTTGGGGTGTTTCGTTTTCTTTCTTTTTTTTTTTTTTTTTTTTGCCATTTTAGTTCAGTAACTTTGTATTTTTGAACTCTGATCTTTACAACATTATCATAGGGTTGCATGAACAGACATTCCTATGTTTAAATTCCCTTTAAATGTCTAGCTAAATTACTGAAATAAATGTATGTTGTAAACATAGAAGAGCATAAAACAAAACATGGTAATTATGTAGTGTTCGTACAAGAAAACATTCTCTATCAAATCATTTAATATTAAAATATTTTAGCTATTATATAGTCTGAGTTATTGTGTAACATCTTAAAGATTAAGAAATATGACACTTTGAGGGTGAAATAACCACCAGAAAAGGTAATCGGGAGAAATATTTCTCTTGAGCTCGTGTGTGAATTTCTTTAGCTAGCTTTACATGAAATCATGGGTTTGGATTAATGAGCCGTTTTTCATTTCAACTGTCCTATCAAACACCTACTCATTAGTCAGCAGCTGAAAGTGTTAGGAGAATGCTCTACATCTGTCACTGGCAGCATTTCCTACCAAACTTGTTTCCACTGAAGCTTGGATGGAATCCATAAAAATAGGCTTTAAAACGTGGCATCGTCTTATTTTCTAGGTTCTAACCTGTCTGTTCAGAGTTTAGAGTTTAACGTACCTTTTACTGTGCCCTTATTTACAAGGAGAAAGTTCACTCCTTTGCATAGGTCTTCATCATAATCAGATCTAGACATTTTTGCCATTGCACTGCACGTATCCTTTCATAAAACCTCTACTAATCAAACACTGAATGCACTATTTATACATATAAATACAAGTGAGCGTTTGCTGGATAACTAGTGTGCTCTCAAGTTTTTATTCTTAAATATAATTTTTGTGCTTCAGTTCTCGCAAATGACTTGCGTGACTTACGTAATAAGGCAATTGTTTGCCAATTCTACTTCTAATCGATCTTTCCTGTACTAGAAGGAGTAAATGCTATCAGTTTTTCAACATGTGAGGTACAGTACTATCTTTATGCTGCTTCTACATGTCTCTTAGGAACCCTTTAAGGGGGGGGTCGTATGATAGTCCATACCTGTTTCATTTATCCATGTGAGGGTTGTTTGTTTGCTTGTTTTAATCTGCATGTTTGTTTTGATAGTTAGGCATTGACATGGAGTTTACAGCCTTAGTTTCCTTGAAGAGCATTTCCTGTACACTGTCCTTTGGGCTTGAGTCAGAATATTGTATGAGAGGTCTAGTGACCTTTCTATCGCTGTAGCTTCTCCTTCAGAGTGTGTAGTATCCAATGACGTTTTGCCTCTAAAACAGTGACTTTACTGTCCTTGAGTTACCTTCTGAGCTCCTTGGTCAGGGTTGTGAAGAGATCCTAATTTTCTTCATCCTTATGTCATCTGTGAGAATGATATGCTTTGCTTGGGCTGCAATTAAAAAAAAAAAAAAAAAAAGTCTGTTCCCATCGCTTTTCTGTGTGATTGTCTGGTGAACCAGATAAGAGTTGACAAGGCTCAAACTAATTATTTTGTTTTCATTTTAACTCTGATCCATCTCCTAATACAGTTCAGGCATGCATCTGTACAAGCCCTTGCACTGGTTCAAGGGTGCAAGGATTTCACGTGGTTAGGACCTCAGGACTCGGAAGAGGTGGGAGTGTAGTGATAGCTGATACAGACTTAGTTCAGCTTAGACTGCCATATAACAGGTTCTGGGTTAACAGAAAACCAGCCTGACAAAAACAGTAAGGGGCTTTCTGTTGCGTTAGTGGACTCTAAACCTGCTCTGCCACAGATCTGACGACCGCTGGAGAAGATGGAAGCAGAATAGAGCAGGTGGGAATGCAGGAACGGCACTGACGCCGTCTGCGTCTGGTCTGGCTTATGTTGCTGAGGAATATCAGCTTCAGTAATGATGGAACTCTGCCTTTTAGTTGCCTTAGCATTCAGACTAGAAAAACAAAAACAACCCTCACTTGTTCTGAAAGGTAAAAGACTTTGGACAAGGGGTCCTCCTGTAAATAGATATTCATCCAAGTTTAATTTTCCTCTGTGTTGTTGACTTTGTCGCTGGTAGTTAGTATAATTTTTGATTCTCTTGCAACAGAAGTGTCTTCGTGCATTTCTTCAAGCACTGTCTTCTGCCTCCCACTGATATTCGTTAGCTCCGTTCCACTGGCTGTGTTATCCTTTCCCTCCCCATTAGTAAATCAATTCCTAACTACTTTTTCTTTGTGATCTTTTTCCAAAATGAAGTTGCTCAAAATAATTCAGCTTCAGTAAATGTTTTCCTTTGGCGTATCAAATCTTTTAAGGCTGAAACAAAGGGGGGCTATACAACGATAGCTAGCTAGCAGAATGTTCCTCTTTATTTGTAAAACTGGTAAGAAGATACCAAATTTTGTAAAAGAGAGAAAGGTCTTGTAAAGATTTAAGTTCTGCAACTCCGTTCGTGTTCCATAAGAAAGAAACCAGGAATATATTGAATAATGACTATTTAAACCAGTTTTGTGGTAATTTAGTAAGCGTTGGCCTCTGATGTAAAGGAGTCCTTCTAGGAAGAGGAGGAAATGTGAACAGGATCTGGAAGTTTCACAAGAGAAAACATACTTGAATGTGACTTAGTGCTCCCCTGGTAGTACTGCTAGCACTACAGATGTCACGTTTACTCTCTTTAGTGAAGAACAATGTGGGGGGAGGAGGGGGAGGGTTGACTTCTTAAACCGTTACTCAAATTTTGCAAATGAACATCTGACTACTCAGGCTGTGCTTTAGCATGTATAAAATAGGAAACCGCGCTGTAACTAAGGTAATGTTCCCTGTTTGCTCTGTTGTGTTCCAGTACAGTAGTTAAGTTTTGTGTCATTGTACTAGCAGTTTTCATACCTATTTTAATCTTTGCATGGAGTCTTGAAGAGAGAGAAGCAGCAGTTGAGTATTAGAGGAAAGACAGAAGTGGAGAGGAGGGGAGGATGATACAGAGCAGCTGCCTTTAAAGATGTGGTTACTAGATAAACCAGAGTTTTAAACCCAATTTCACTTTCATGATACTGAGGCTTATCACTATGGAACAGTTTAATTTCACTTTAGATATGGAAAAGAAACCAGATATGTTTACAAAATTCTGTATATGAAAATAACGTTTAAAAAAAATGAGCAAACCTTTTCCGTTTTTTTCTTCCTTCATCCATCAAGATCTTGTAGATTATCTTGTCGTTTGAGGTCAGCCTTGTTTTTTGTTTTTAAATCTAGTTTTATTAAAAGGCTGTGACAGTCTTTGTTTTTTAAGACTAAAACTTCACATCTAAGGTATGTCCTTAAAACATAAATACTAAATACTAGATATAAAATAGTAATACTAGATGTAAAATCTGATACTTTTGAGAATTTCATGAAATAAACCTTTCATGTTTCGCCTAGACTGGAAGGACATGCAACTTGGATCTCTATTGCTGTCTACTTAGAGAAAAGATTTTAAAAGGCATCAGCAGCTCATCTAGTCCATTTTACTGTGCTCAAAAGCAGGACGAGCTATGTTTATATCATTCCTTATGTTTGTCCAACAGTGTTTTACATTATTGGATGGATAGTTTGCAGTATTTTGTGCTTCACTGTGCTTATTGTGAGGGTTTCATTTAGTATCTAAATCTTCCTTGCTGTAGTAGGAATTTACTGTCTATAGTGAACGTAGAAAAGCTAATTCTCTTCCTATTTACGGCTTAAAATACTTGGGATACCCTCAGTCTAGTCCTCTATGCCAAAAACCCCAAAGCATGTTGTGGGGTTGCTTTGGTTTTTGTTTTCTGGGGTTTTGCTTGTTTGGTTTTGCTGCCCCCTCTGTTCCCTTCCCCCCCCCCCCCCCCCCCAATAAGTAATATTTTTTAGATTGGTCTCCTTTGGGCTTTCTCATTGGGTTTACATCCTTTTTCAACTGTGACATCCAAAAGGTGCTACTTCATATCAGGCCCTGTTGGCAGTCAGTCAGCAAATCTAATTAATTTCACCATGCATGTTATGGGTAATATTCCAGCCTTATATATCCTAGTTGGTCTTTTCCCTTTGTCCAATTCAATAATATTTAGTGCAGCTCTAACGCACCTATGACGTTGTTTCCTTGTAGCGTGGTACCATTTCCCAGCCAGGTATGCATATGCCTGGTAATTTGCTTTTGTTCCAAGTTTTCATAAGCAAATTGTGTGATTTAAAAGTCTCTTCCTCTTTTTTGATGCACACCTTTCTTGAGCAGATATAATTAGGATAGTGTTGTTAGATTAAGTAATTTAAATATTTAAAGGTGCTGTTCTGGTGCAAATAGTATTTGGGGGGGGGGGGGGAGGGATGTGGAGAAGGTGCAAGTAGAGCATGGCCCATTTCTCCGAACGTCCCTCCCAGAGGCGCAGTACATAGGAGAGGCAATGATCTTTGAAACAGCTGTTAGTAAGCAGACGTGTTCAAATCTCATATGATAAAGAAAGTGTTCCCTACAGCTGTGTTACATATGCCTTAAATAACTTAAGTAAAAGGTTTAAAAATTGTTTTGCAACTTTTCAGTATTTCTGGGATTTTACAGCAAAAACTGTTCTTCTTGTATGCTTATATACAGTGATATGTTGGTTCAGAGTAATGCAGTACTGTGTTCTTAAATTTTTATTTTAAAATGTTACTGATAATTATTGAAAATTTTAAGAGAAACGCTGACATTTGCAACATTCACATTTTGCAACATTAGATTAAACTTAAGACAGCTCCACTCTTAGCTTGAATTATTAGACGTTCTAAAATGTCAAACTTAACAATAAGCTTTCCCATGTGCTGTTTTATAACTACTTGCTAATACGTTTGTTATGAACTAAAACATACGTAATACACATACACCCCCATGTGCATACAAATGACATTGAGTAGTCGAACCGCTCGTATTTCATGCTGACTTCAAGATTTCTTTTGAAGACCTATTTTTACATGAGCCACCTTATAATATGGCTTTTGAAAATTAGCGTTGCAGGAGATGCTAATACAAGTATTTTTCACTGTTAAGTCGAACCCTTATTTGGTGATTCTTGGCAATTCTATTAAAAGAAACCTTAAACTTTTGCTCTTTAAACGAAAAAATATATATATATGCACCGTTTCTAACAGGTGTGCGCTGAACGTTATTTGGGGAGGGAGGGGGTGGGGATAAAGAGCAACAGCAAAATCACCCCGGTTAAAATACAAAAAAAAAAAAAAAAAAATCGAAACAAATCACCTCCTCGGGCTCCTGTTGCTCCGCCTGAGCTCCCGCTGGCGCCTCCGCGGGAGCGGCGCGGCCCCAGCCGCTGCGCGAGCAGGCGGGCGGAGGCGCCGCGCAGTGACAGCCCCGCGGCGGCCGCTCCTCATTTGCAGCTTCCTCGGTGTCATTTGAAGTCGCGGCCGGCAGCCAATGGGGCCGCTGCTGCCCGCTGACATCACGCACCAGCCCGTTCCCTCCAGCTGCAGAGCGCTTCAGTTTCTGTCTTTTTTTTAAACTAAAATGGAGGCCGGGTGCTCGCCTTAAGGAATACATTGCCTTTCCTGCTGAAGCCTAGATGTTGACATGTAACAGAGCTGGCAGCAGGATGGTGGTAGATGCAGCCAATTCCAATGGGCCGTTCCAGCCCGTGGCCCTTTTGCATATTAGAGGTGAGTTATTGTGTGTGTTTTGGGGAATTGTAACCCTCTCTGACTAGCTAATAAATGGCTATTGTGATCCTCAGATAAGGGGAGCAGGAAGTCCTTTGTAGCAGAATCCATTTCGTTTTATTACAGGCTCAATACAATTGGGGAATATAGAAGCTAGCTTACTGTTAAATGCGATTTGGAAGATTTAAGGATTCATAGAGGCATTCCATAGTTAAAAGCAGGTTTTGCTGCTTTCTGCCGTAACTCTCCCATCCCCCTTTCAAGCTGTGCTGATGTCAAAGGATGTGAAGTCACTACCCTAGAAAGGTATTGAGTGGGGGGAGGGAAGAGCTAAGTTATCCCTATGCTGTTCCTGTAGAATAAGGGCAAACATTTGGTGCGCTTCAGGGCTTTTTTGTGTGTGTGAATGGTTTAGATGGGCCTCCTTTAAAAACCTACTGCAGGAGGTTCAAAAAGAATTGAGAGCCTCGGAGGGGAGGAAGGGGAGGAAGAGATGTGACATTTATTATGAAAATATCCTTTATGTATTCAGAAGGCATTTCGTAGAAGAGATGTGGTTCTGCTTTAACAAGCAAGCTCTTGTGTGACTGTTGGCCTGTGCAGTTTTGAATGTTAAATTTCTTCACAGAATATGTTCTCCTGGATTTATAGAACTAGTGCATTGCAAATTTACACTTTACATAGTTCATTAGGAAAATATGTGTTGGTACGTTACTTTCACATAATACTGTGAGTGTGTGCTTCTTTGGCTTTGTATTTTTGCAGTTAGTAAAATCTAGCATTGCTGTGTTTTTGTTTTGCTGCTTGTATTTTTAAAAGGATAGACAGATTTATTAACCAACCAAATCATTTATTTTTAAACATCTTTCTTGTTTCCCTTTTGCTTTAGAACTTTTTATTAAACCAAAACATATATTAGATGGGATCAGTACGCCTTGAACAATGGCATTCGTATGCAAGAAGCACAGTTGACACTGTTCTTGATTACCTTTGCATCTGCTCTTTCACTGACGTAAGCTAGGTGTTCACAGTGAGAAGAATATTTTTTTAAAGAATATTTTGTGCACTGAAAATATTTTGCTTTGGAAATTTTAGAAGATTGTTCAGAAACTTGCTTTTTAAGCAGCAGCACTGGTCTTCAGTATATTAAGAAATTATAATTTCTTATCTACCTTTTAGAAGAGCAGTATCCTCATCTATCTGAAGTGGGACTGGATGTATTCTAGAAGACTCTAATTTTGGTCTGCGTGGGGAGGTGGGGGGATGCGATAAAATTCCCTTGAGTTGCAATAAGGAGTCTGCTTGTTGTCAAGGGAATATAAACGTAACTGCCTGAACTGTAGACAGGCCTTGGCTTCTTCCCTCTGTGCAGATCGTGCCAAATTACCTTATTTCTCTGATATGCTGCCATGTAAAAGGGTAGAAGCATCACTTTTAGGTCCAAGTCAGTTTTAGGTAAAACAAATCAAGGTTGGAAGCAGAATTATGAAATGGTATAATGATGTTCCTTAATAATTCTTTGTCTTAATAGGAGAATAAATTCACTGACGACCTTGTAATCCCTATTGTTGTGCAAATCAGTCTCATAATTGTGGAAATAATGCATTTTAATAAACTATTCTGAAATTTACTTTTTCTAAGCCCTAAATTTTTAGTGTGCTGGGTAATGTGGAGTAGAGGTTGAGGGTGTTCTAATGGGTGATCCATAGTGGAGTTTCAGGAGCCCCTTTTAAGTCAAGGGAAAAACTAGCAGGTTATCTTGTTTCACTTGGTAGGAAGTCAAATGGGTCTCTGGGATGATAGCACAGAGAAGGTTCTGACACTGAGGGGAGAGATGCATCTCTTCCATGCGGTTATGTACAGAAGTTGCTTTTTCTTTTTTTGTGAATATTTCATCTCACTAGCTGCTCTAGTGTTACCAGTACTGATTTGCCTCCAAAAATGAAGCCTACTAGGACAATATATATGAAGTTTCTTTTAAAATTAATAGCAGTAAATATGAACTGGTAACTCTGAAGCCTAATGACAAAAGTTTAGTGTTTGTCCCAATCCATACAGCTTTTACAGTTGTCCTTTACATCATCTGTGTGGTATAGGATTAAGTTTCTAGTAGAACTCCTCTTTACATCAGTAAGAGCTAAAGCTTCATCTCTTAAAAAAAAAAAAAAAAAAAGGTGGGGGGAGGGGGGAACCCCTCAGTTGTTTATGGTAGATATGGGTTTTTTTAAATGTTTTTTTTATGACCAGTTTCATGTACTCTTTGAACTAAAAATTTGAGATGGTATTTCATTTTACCTTTAGACCATAGCTACCATATATGCCATTGATCTTTTTTTAAAAAAATAAAAAAATCCAGTGAATGCTTGGGAATCAGGCTGTCACAATTTTGAAATAACTTTAAAACCAAGATTGCAATTTTTAACTCTGAAACGCATTCAGTACCTGCTTTGTATGGAATATGCGAAGCTTGCAGAAATTTTTTAAAAATCATCTGATCTGGCAGGATTTGGAAGTCCCCCCTGTGTCATGTGTCTCCCCCCAGTTCTGCGGACAGCTTTCTTGTCTAGGCTTCTTATAGCTTTGCCAAAATAACACATTTGCAAAAATAGATACAGGTGAATTTTAAAGCTGGTGTTCAGAGCCCTGTGAGTAGGAAATAAAGATTTGTCACAATTGTATTGACTGCTGTTGCTGTCACTCGTATCTGTCGTATCACCAGTAAGGGGGAGCAATGTGCATCTGTGAGATAGGAGGTGTCAGGGCCCTGCGCACCTCATTCTCTAGCTGTTCGTTTGGCTGCTACTGATCAAGGTTAGCTCTGATATGGTGCAGCTGTGTGAAGTTGAACTCGGCTACTTTGAGAAGAGTTGCGTGGAAGGAGCTGTGAGAAGCCTTGCTCATAGGAGTTGTCTTTTAAGCTCAAGCCTTTGCCTGTGGTCATTGTCTGAGCTAAGTTGCAGCTACGGCTGTGTCAGGCCCTGTACCTCACTGATCTGGATCCTGACCTGCTGACTTGACCTTTTTGGTTTGACCTGCCTCTTCCCTACAGATTTGTTTGGCAGCCACTGGACTTTTGGCTGACCCTGATTACTGTCAGTAGACCTGCTCTTCTATCCTTGCACAGGTACTGTGGGATTGTGCCCTTTGTCACAATCATAGGCTGTTGGCAGCTGTTCAAGACCACTATGCAGAAATCAGGTCTGCAGAAGATGACTTTGGACCCATTGTTGGAAAACATCAAGCACCAAAAGAGCCTATAGTGAAGGCAGGTGGCATGGGGCCATGACTGTAGGTTACTTGCTTACGCTGAAAGCACTGGAGCAGTGGAAGCCTTTGACCTAACGGGATAGCCCTTGGTAGTTCCAACCGCAACAGGTTTTCCAGATTTGAATTACAGTGTTGCTACATTGATCTCTCCTAGAGTACAAGGACAGTGTGTAATGGTCAGCTGAACTGCTCACCATTAATCACCATGGAGGAGTGAAAAGTTACCTTGTGTTGGAACAACCCAAAGCTCCCAAGAAAGTCACAGTTTCAGCTTGAGCAGTCATTATGGCCATGGAATAACCGCTGTGGCTTATCATCCTGCATACAGACTTCAGCTTGTAGTTGATTTGTAGAAGAAATCGAGTATCTAAAGCAACTGGTTGTGGCATATCTGCTAGGAGAGCTCCTTTAGGATCTTCCTGTATAGACAGGTCACTAGTTATTAAGACAGCACAGAGGAGAGGGTTATTAAGGCTATGAATTTAAGATTTTACAGCAGTGAGGGAAATGGAACAGGATGGTGTTTTCAAGATATGTCTTTCTCCTTATGGAGCTCTCCTGATGTCGCTAAGCCCCTAGTGGATGGGAGTACACTCAGGGTCATGACAGAAGGATCCAAATAAGTGAACCTGGGAGAAGGAATAAGAAGCTTCTGGTTTCCATCTCTGTTCTCCTGGCAAAAAAAGCAGCTATAAAGACAGCATGGATTAGGACAAAATAAACATTTGTCACTAGACTTAAGAGTTACCAGTTCATGTTTACTGTTGTTTGTTCCCTTTCTGAAACTGTAGCTATAGTATAGACAGCACTTAGAATTGAGATCGGTTATTTTTATCTATGTGTAGGCAAGTTATAAATGTCTATTGATGTAGGGGGCAGAGGTGCAGTACACAAATTTTTTTTAGGAACTGCTGTTGAGAAAAATCTCTTAACGTTGTTTTATCAGTAGCATAAAAGTAGCTCTATTGACAGTATTTCTATGAAAGCAAGACAGGTATTTGAACAGAATATTGGTAAAACTCTACTCTGATCTGCACTGGCAGAAGTAGTGGGGTATGGACATTACTTTAGTGGTTTAGTTGCTGACTGACTGGAATTGGTAATGTCTGTTCATGCTTTTCAAACTTTATTTTCAAGATGTTTTGCAAGACATAGTGAAAGTTGTGTGGGAAGGAGGATGAGAACACCCTGATACTGTGTTAATTCAAACTGACACTTCCTGTAAGCCCGTAACCTATCTGTTTAAAATATGTCATTGTCCAGGCTTCTCCCCTGCCTTCCAGAGTAGCAGCAATTTTTATCAGATCTGACTTTGTCATTTAAAAGTCATTTTAGGTTTTGTGAAAGGTGCCTTGATGCTTTTCAGAAAAGGTGTAAGTAACATTAATGTTAACTTTATCCGTTCTTTCTGTGTACTCCCTGTATGTGGTGTTAATCTTGAGTAACAGCTGAATAATTAGCATTTCATGTTCATGTAGTGCTTTTCTGTGGGGTATCAGCAAAAGTGTCAGTGGTAATATTTTTGTGATGTACGTATCTGAATACTTGTGTAGAAATTGGAATTCTTGCAAGAGCCTGATGAAAGATTATTGTTCTGTTGTGTTAGGTGCTAGATGTCCTAGCATAACATTAAGCACCCTTGGTGATATGCTCTTGGTTGCCTTTGAACTACTGATCTGGAGGCAAAGGGTTATCTAGTAACCATACACTACTGACGGGTTCTTAAAGCAACCAGGTGCTACCTAGCTAATCTTGCAAGATGCATTTTCCTGTGCTTTATATTTTCATCCTTGGTTATGAAATGCTCAGGTCCCTCAGACAACGAATAAGTATGGAAAGTAACTTCTAAAAGACGGAGCTGTGTAGTGCCTTGAAACCTGAAGTATGCTATTTTTTTTTCTCAAATGAGAAAAGCTTAGCGCTTTCATTTTAAAAAAGAACCCAGCACATGTTTCTTTTTCTTGAAAATAATTGATGTGTACTTACTTCTATTGAAGTATACTGCTAAAAATCAGGAATATGGCAGGAATTGTGTTAAAAATCATTTTACCATTAATTAAATGGGAGGCAGAGGCCAAAGCTCACACTTCAGAAATGTTATAGGCCGAATTCAGCCTGCAGAACAGCAACCGTTAACTTCATAATTTACAAAAGGAGGCTGAGAGAATTGGGTTTGTTCAGCCTGAAGACGAGAAGGCTAAGGGGAGATACTGCCGCTGTCTTGAACTAACTAATGGGAGGGTGCAGAGAACAGAGTGAGACCCTTCTCAGAGGTGCACAGTGGTGGAATGAGAGGTGGCAGGTACAAGTTGCAACACTGGAAACTGTGTGTACAAGGAAAAATGCTTTTCCACTGTACAGGCGGTTAGATGCTCAAACAAGCTGCCAAGAGGAGCTGTGGAATCTCTGTGTTTGGAGACTTTCAAAATTTGACTGGACAATGCCCCGAGCAGCCCAGGCTGTCCAGTTCACCCTGCTTGGAGTGGGGGATTGGACTAGAGGATCTCAAAGGCCCCTTCTGAAGAAAATTATTTTGTGATTCTTTGTTGCATGTGAGACTTAAAAATGACTGACCTTACTGTCCGTTAAAAAAAAAATTACAAAAATAACATCTATTTTAATGTAGTACTTAAAATTCAAAGAGCAAAATTCAAAGATACTCTGAACCGAAATCTCTCTCCTTCTCTTTCTCTCTCCCCTTTCATGAAAATTGTTGCCATATTTTAAACAATTATCATTTTGCTTTTGTATACTGTTAAAGATAAGGTGACTGGAACTGCATGTATTATTTTAGAAATATTGGGGCATTAAAACACTATTTTATTCCTTTCTTACTATTCTGCTAACAGCTCCGCAGAGTCCAAAAAAAAAAAAAAGTATGTGGTTACATGCAAGGCGGGTTTTTTGTTGTTGTTTTTTTTTTTCTCTTGCTTAGTGGAGCTGTCCGTAACTCCATAATACGCTAGAACTCATCAGTGTATACAGTCAGCTGTTTCCGCAACATTAATTTTGTTATATTTTTCCTAAAGCTGAGAAACGTAATATGCATAATTTATTTGCTCTGTATTGTGAGTTCTTTTTGTAGTTCTTTGCAGTCAGCTTTAAAGTGATAATGAATACTGCATTAACAAACTCTGTGACCTAGCTATTCATCTCCTTTCTATGTTATTTATGAAAATGTTAAACAGTATAGGTCCTACCGCAGGTCTTTACATTATGCTTCTGGTAATCCTCCTCCATTATGAAAACTATTATGTTAAATGTCTTCTGAAAAATCCAGAGATAACCTTTGTTTACCATCTTTCTAACGCTTTCCAAGAACTCTGATAAATTTGAAGCACAACTTCCTTTACGGGTGCTCTGTTCTCTTTTTCAGTATTCATGTTTTTATTATGGTCTGAAACTGGCTCAAACTGATCGTGAAAGTGTACCCAGAAAATCTCAATGTCATCTTTCATGCTACCTTTGTTTTCTGCTGTTAGATTCACTTTCTATTAGAGTCTATACTATTTTATTCTCGCTGTATTTCCTGTATAATTACACTCTTTGTGCCCTAACTGCGTAAAGTGAAGTTAGGGCTACTGTGATATTTTGCAATTTCAGTAGTTTCTTAACAACTCTGCTGTTCATGGATTTAAACAAGCATTTGCGTGGGTTTGCTATGAAATGCTTTCTTGTGCATATTATGTTGGCACATGATGAAGTAGAGGTACTTCAGTATTTCTATATAATCGTTATTTTTTTTCAAGAATAATTCTTAAGTTTTGTTCCAGAGTTATCGACGTTCAGAAAGGAAAGGAAATTTAAACCAATTCATAGATATCTCAAAGGGGCAAATTGCAAATGTTCTTCAGTCCATTGATTCACAGTATCAGAGTTTTAGTGTGCAAAATATAAAACTGCTCAGAGACGAAAATGTGTCTATTCTAACAATTAATCCTCTCTACTTTTGGAAGAGATGGTGAACCTCATGACATGTTACAGCACTGAAAAATTGAGGCGGTACTTTGTTTATATTCTTGAAATAGCTAATTGGACATCTGATACTGTGAATTTCCATTCCAAGGTAAGAGCTTGGACCTCTTATCTTGATGGAAATTGTAATGCTATATCAAGCATGTTCTGTTAATTTCCATATATTTCTGATACAGCTAAGAGGAAATGTTTGCATACCCATCTTGTATTTTCTACATAAGTAGGTATTTTAAAGACGACGAACTTAATGGGTTTGAGCACGTGCATTTATTTGAAATTTAATTCCTTTTCTTTAATCCTTCAATAAATTTAAATTTAATAAACACTTAAGTTAAAATTCAAGGTGCTGTGATTTTTTTGTTTTTGTTGTCGGAACTGAGTAAAAATTTCCTGGGAAAAGGCACATGGAGTAGGCGTGTTGATTCTTTTCTTCAGAGGCGCTTCCATCAAGGTAGCAAACCTTACTAATTCTCCTTTAATGTAGTTGACTTAAAACGTAAATCTGTGGCTACTTCTAAAATTCTAGGTTTGTTCGTAGTTCTGTGGAAATAGTCTAATACAGAAGACCTTCAAAACTTTCTTCACCTCTGCTGATAAAATTACTAAAGTTTTCCATGGCCAGCGCATGTTTTCTGTCCTGTTTGTGGGTCATAGTTGCCGTTGTTTATTTTGGATCATGAAGTCAAGTGGATAAACCTCAGCTGGGTTAAACGAGAGAAGAATGCTTGCTCTTCCCTTTTCTCCCATATGAACCAATTACTATCTGATAATCTGAAAGTGTAAGAACTGGCTGCTTGTTTGAATTCATACGTATGCCTTTTCACTGAGCCAACCCAGACTCCAGTAACGTTCAGCCTGACTCCTGAATTCACAGGCATCCTTCTTCTTCGCAAGTTTCCTGTATCCTTGCAGCGAGTTACCAGTCAGTGCCGCTCTTCAGCGTTGTCTAACTGGTAGTACACTGAATTGTTAGCTTCGAAACCCGTCTACTACTCCCTTCTAAAAGTGTTGCTTCAAAAAGGAGAAACGAGATCCTCCTCCTCAAGAACAAGTAGCAATTCTATTCTTAATTAACCAACTAATAATCCTATCTAATAGGATTGTGAAATGTGTACTTGAAACAGTTTCATCATTTACTTTTAGATAATTATCTAAATTATCAAAGGACTGCTAAATGTATTTAGTATAAATGACCTAGTTATTTTATTGCCTCTTGGATAGATTTTGCTAGATTTTTAGAAGACATTTAAACATCCAGAGAAGGTACATAGCCAGGCATAGTTTGGTATTTTTACCGAATCACCAGTTCCTGACTGAAACAACTGTATTTTAGGGCTACTAGTGGGGAACATCTTTATTTAATACTTGACCCAGAGCAGACTTAAAGGAAGATTAGTTTTCACACCTGCTGGTTTTAACATGGTTGACATACTTATTAACTCTTCACTTAGTGTGCATCACGTTGCATCAAAGGATATATTTTACCTTGTTATTTCTTCTATTCCATGTAGCAGGGTATTCTGTGCTGTCATTCCTTGCACTTTGCTGTTTTTCCTTTGTGTAGATCTGTTCATGTCAAGTGTCTGTGTGTAAGATCAGTTGCTGGAAACAATGAGGATGTTAAGTGCTCACACTTCACTAAAAATTTCTACAGTTAGGACAGTAAAAGTCTTTGGAAGGGGACTTCTTGTTTAACTGAGACTTCAGTTAAGTTATAGGAAGTTGAAAATATTCCAGAATAATCTGGAGTTTTTAAAGTTAAGTTTGCTGAGGCATTGTGCCTTCGAAGGAAGCAAAATTATATAAGCATAAATTCATCTTTTTCTCAGTTTTTACTCATACATCAGAAATATTCTGTTTTGTGATTGTTGCTAGGAAATACACTTTAAGATTAAATTTCAGTATAATCTGTTTCTGAGAATTTTTATTCCTACTTGTGTTCAGACTTCTTAATAATTGATTTCAAATGCTGTAAAGTCAGCTAATTCTCTGTGAGCTATCAGATATTATTTTCCTGAAACTGTATTTCAAACCATGTAGGTTAAGCGTGCTCAAGCAATATTTTGCCGAGACAGCAATGTTTATATCATATGCAGGCAAGATGTTCCTCTACCGGCAGTAGCTTATACCTTCTAACCTTTATGCTGAGCTAAATAAGTGGCCTATACCAGTGAAAGTACCATCTGGTCAGCATAACGGAGCCCGTGCTCAGCTTCTGTCTGCACACTTGTCTCACGTGATGAAGCCGAGTTAAATTGTGTTCTCAGTGCTTGGTATTTCAGAACCAAATCTGCCTCTCTTTTAATCAGTTCTGTTTTATCCATATACAAATCATGCAACAGAATTTCTGCTACAGTTTGCCAATTAATAGTTTTTGTCAAGTGCAGTTAAAATTAGGGTGCTTTTTTAGCTCAGCAGGGTAATCAGTAAGGGTGGAAAGTGACAGTTTCATGCCAGGCTTCAGTTTCCATGATGCTAGAGATTATAAATGGCTTGTGTTATTTACTTCATAAATTTCAGATAATTATCAATATTTTCTTTACAAGTTGCATAAAGAAAAGATGATATGTGAAACCTAATGCATGTAAAAATGAAGTAAAAATTATTTATTTGGGGCTTTCGTAGTTGTAGCAGTCTGTGACTCTTCATTTTGAGTAGTTTTATAGAGGGTTTTTGATTTGCATTTTTGGACTGAGCTACCAATTGCATATCTTTACATAACTTCTAGAACCCAGTTCTTGCATTGCTTTTGTATGTAAAACGAAAGCCTAACGATGTCACTGATATTTCAAAGGTGTCCTATATGCATTCAGGCCATAGGAGAAAGAAAACTTGATCAAAATTGATCAAAGCTTGACATCCCATAAATAGAATAAGGAAACAGTGTCTTATCTAGCCTTTGAAGCACAGTAAGCTTTTCTTTGAAAATATTTTCCAACGGAAGTCTAGTTTTAGTGCCAGAATTTTTCTTCCAACCTATTCCCAGAGCATTTCCTTCTGTTTTGCTTTTTTAGGTCTAATATACTATATACAGTGTCTTAAACTGCAAAAACTGATGCACGTGATGTTTGGAGGATTATGTGTTCACTTATTTGCGTGCTATAAAAACCTATTTTGGTTTTGTCCCAGTAGCTCTTACTGAGTTTTGAATCGGAGTAAACATATGCCCTTTAAAGCAAAGTTTTAAGCAAATATTTCACTGCCTAACTCTTCTCCTCCCCCCTTTTTGGGAGCTTGGTATTCATTGCTGTAGCTTAATCAATAAAGAATGCTAAAGCTTATTTTAAATAGAAGGAATTAAAATACATATTTTTTATCATTCATCTCACTAATCTCTTCAGTTTAAAAAGAATCACAACTAAAAATAGTCGTAACTTATATTTTGGGAAATCTGGGAGAATGATTATATTATAAAAATGTTTATATTATAAAAATGTTCAGGCTTTCTGGACAGGTCAGTCTTGGATATGTAGCTAATACAGCTAAGTTACTTGTTTGTGCTTTGAAAATTTACAGATTTGCTAGATGCCCCAATTTATATATATTAGATAGTGAAAGTATCAACTCTTTTCTGCTGTGTGAGAATGGTGCAAATTCAGTGCAAATTATCAGCAGAACGTCGACTTTCTTGGCACCTTAAGCAACATCGTTAGGGACGCTGTTGCTAGCAGGCACCATTTTTGTTTGTACTAGAATTCCTGTTTGAGACTGAAGGCTAGTTTGGCTAGAGACTGAAGACATCTGTTTGAAGGAAACATTTACCTTAAAACTTCGTGTATGTGATATGAAGAAAATAATATTGGATTATGAAATAAGGATTTTTCACAAGGGTTGTTTGAATTAAGTGGAGAAGTCGTAAGCACTTTATTCCTGAAAAAATGTGCAGTTATATTACATGTTTAATCTTCTTAAACTATGATTATGTTGAAAGTGCATGTTTTGGTATGTTTTGAAATGGGCACAGTTTGCTTTCTACTATATTTGAGCCAAAACTTTCCTTGCTGAAACATGATTCTGCTTCCCAGCAGGATACTTCTAGTAATTATTGTTAGCATTTGACATGCATTGGCTGCTAAGCAAGGTATTGACCTGGCTCTAGGATTGTTTCTTTTTCTTCTTCCGAAAATGTTGTTGCTGTCATGCTTGACCATTTCTTTTCGGTATGTCGCATGAGAAGATTCCCAAATTTCAGTGGCATACAGAACAAAGGAAGTGTTGCTTATGCCGGCAATGGGAAAGACTGCATACCGAATTCAGAGGCAGAATTCTTGGAGAACATGCAAGGAAAGAGTGAAATTTTGCTGTCTATTAGAAATTATTCAGAAAGTGCTATCAGGAAAGCAACAAAACAGTCCTGGTGGTATCTGGCAATACTTACGTATATCTCATAATGAGTGCTAGAATTTTGAATGCTCTAATGGCAATTTGGGCTGTCTGTAGTTGTCAATCAGCTGTTCAGTGGTATCATCAAGGAAAGGTTATGGAAGTGAGGAATTAATTTAAAAATAAATGTTGGCTTCAAACAAACTGGGGAGCGCATGTAGTTGCACTTGAAATATGACTTACCTGAGACTTCTTGCATGGGAGGTTGTGTATTTCGCTTAGGTTGCGTCAGGGTGTTGATATACCTTAGTTTGACTTTGGAAAACCATGAATGGCTTTTCTTCATGCTTGCTAATCTATTACATCGTCTCTTTCTAAGCCAAGACATTACCCAGCAGTCTTCAATGAAAACTTGAGATATCGGTTGTTATTCTAAATCTCATCATTAAATTAATGTATTTTGTCATTCAGAAGCATCCAGTAGAAAACGCACCACAGGGTTTAGTGTAACAGGAGGTCAGGAGAGGAGGAACCAGCCTGATATGCTCTTAGAAAGTAACCAAGTTATTTTCTGTTTTGATATTTGGCTGTGCATTGTATTATATTTATCATTTGTGTGTGACAGAATTCATATTGATTGGTGAGTTAGACTTCTGAGTGGTAGCTGTCTAGAATTGCAGGTTGGTATATGGAGTTGCATATGTTGCAGGAAATTGTATTTTTACTTTATAGTAAGTTCTTAGACTTGATTAGCTGGTACTTCTTTCAACTAAGTGTTAAAAGCAGCAATTTTAGTGCTAGATGTGGTGTTCTAGAATTTAGTTCATATAAATCTTTTTGTAATTTACACCATACCTATTTATCACCTAATATATGCAACTAATGTTAAATATTTACCATCTAATGTGTATATTATAATTCTGTATGCCATACTCAGCTTACTGAGAATGCTGCGATATGTTCTATATTGTAACTTAAGTCTAGTCTCGCTGATATCCTTGACCTCTTTTTTTTTTTCAGAGGGACTGTTATATATTTTTTAGAATAATTTTAAAGTTTTCAAATGTGTTTGAATATGATGCGTAATGGTAAGTATGTGTAAAACTTCAGATTTACCTATTTTTATGCATCCAGTTTATGTAAAACTTAAGATTATTATGCTGTAGAAAATGGATGCAAGATTTATGTGCGTCTTTTGAAGCACAGCAATAGCTAGGAAATTTTTTTTTCCTCCTTTGCATTTCTTGTCAGTGCTTCACGTGTTTGAAAATGATGGGTTTTGCTTCATATTAATTGTATGTATCCCCAAAAGGTCTACTGTGAGGTCTTTATCTGTTTGGTTTCTCTATTTCCTTATTAAAACAATGTTGAGGGTGGGGTTCTTCCGTTGTCTACTTGATTTTCCTTGCTGTCATTTTTTCCCTAACGTTCAGGTGGAATTTTTACTTCATTAGCTCAAGTCCATTTCCACTTGTTTCACTTGTCATTTCGAGTATAAGCATTCCTGTTTTCTTCTTTACAGCACATTACCTTTCAAGTATTTATGCAGTTATCACTTTTACTGTTCTCTCCCTCTTCTTAAACATCTCTTAATCTAGTAAAAATCTTTATGCTGTTAGATTTTTTTTTTTTTTAACTTAAATTCTCAAGTTTTTTTTTCATTCCAAATGGCTTTTACAAAAGTAGTTGCTTTCTGGTAGCACCCTGTGTAAAGCAGGAACTTAGATGCAGGATTCCCTGAAGACTCTAAATTTCATGGCGGATTAGTGTAGTGAAGCACCTGTTTTAACTTCTGCTCTAGGACTGACAGAACAAGTGCTTCTTATTCCTTTCAGCCTTCTCTAAGCTGTGTTTTTGCTGTTGCTGTTAAATTGGCCTGATGATAACTCAGTTGATTCTAAAAGCCCTTGATGTATTTTTGTTCCGTTAACATTGAAAAGTATTTTGCTGTAAAAGTCTTAATCCAGTGAAAAGGCTCTCTTTTGGATGAATAAAAATTTTAGCCTAGAGATTTCTTGAAGCAGAAACCCAGAATTTAAAATATTATGTACCCTTGTACTTAACAGATTCCAACATCTTGCTCCCGCCTCCCTCCGTTTCTCTATGCTGTGATTAAGGCTAGTCTCATGCACAAGCTATTGTAGGTAAAATAACTTTATCTTAGATGGAATTGTGTTTAGATCCAGACTGCAGGCCAGCATAGAAGTGATATCAGTGCTGTTTCTTTAATGAAAAAAGATAGCTGAACATTTGCTACTACTAGCCAGGACTTATTTTCTAGAAATATAACTTATTTTAATAAAACCAGTAGAGTACCTGAATGCTCCCAAAACAGAACTGCTTGAGAATATATTAAAATGGATTTTATTTTCTGAATTTTAGGTAGAAAATGTGCCACATGCATGCAATTTCAAGCACTGTTTATAAACTTTATTTTCTGTCAAGCACTAGGGGAAGTATTTCTCGTGTTTTGGGTGCTAGTCTTGTTCAGTTATGTTACTGACTGAGAAGAAGCAGGAGTCAGTAGCAGTGCAGTTTCTCCAAAGACCGGGAAATGAGAAGCAGCTCTTATTTCCACTGAAAGTGTGTGTTATCTAGAGAACAGCTGAAAGATATTTCTGAAAGCAGCTCCATTCCTTGAGGCAGTGGAGTGGGCATAGCCAGTAATTACAGCTCATTCTCATTTTCCCCTTGTGCTGAACACCTACGCTGCTACTGAGAATCATAGTGTTGCATGAAGACAATTGATCCAGAAGAGGCTCATGCTTTGAAGGTTCAAGCTCAGTCCACTGTACGAGCATTACTTGAGGCGGGGTAATGGGAACTTCCCTTGTGCGTCTGTCTACCATTCTCAGTTCAGCTTCTAACTGGGCTTGAGCAAAACAGCTTCACTAGGATATTACTTGTCTGAAACATTTAATGTTTTATTGTAATCATTGCAAAAGCTCTAAATACCTGTGAAGTATTTTTGATTATTGATGAGGGTTCCTTGAGGATCATGGGCTCTCTTGTGCTAGATCAGACTGAAAGTCCATATAAAATTCAGTGCCCTGTTTCAGACAGCAATGTGATTAATGTTTCAAAGAAAAATGTTGAGAACCTCTCGGGAGGTGTACACAAGTATAATATATGATATATATGGTATAATATGTGCTAATTAGAGAAGGACCTTGAACTTGCAAGAATGAGGAGTGTTATCCAACTTGTAGTAAGACTTGACTGTACTAATGGTTCCGTTCTTTTTGAATAAGCCTAAATTCTTTTACATCATGTTACATCACTTACATGCCTTTATCTCCAGTAGTGAGATAAAGAAGTTTGTTCCTTTTTTATGCTTTTTTTTAAATCATCTTCTCTTATGTCCATGGTAAGCAATCAGTGTTTTTTCCCTGAGTATTCCCATTGCTTTGATCATTGTGGCCTTTAAAAAAAAAAAAAAAAAAAAAAAGCTGCAACTGTTTCTTTTTTGGAAGAAATGCTTCTACTGGATCAGTAGTATTCCAAATAAAACAGTGAAATTGATTGTTATATTCAGTAGTGGTGTATTTTCCAGTTCAATGTATACATATCACAATATCGCAAGATATTTTTTCAGTTATTTACAGGGAAGCCTTACTCTCATTTCCAGTGTTGCTAGTTAATTACAGTATTAGAATGTATTGCATATTGTACATAAAAATAAATAAAGAATACAAGAAACTACTATAATTAAGTCCTGCAGTAAGTAACAGCATTAAACAAACTTCTCCGTGCATGAATTGGAAGATCTTTTTTTCACCCTTATTTCCAATATTATGTATTAGGAGAAAATACTGTTAGCTAGGAGAGCTTTGTCTCTTACTAAGTAGTGTTAATTACTCTTGTCATCATTTCAGTAAAATCTACTGAATAAAATCCATGAAAACTGTAATGAGTCTCTTGGTGTTAGAGCTCATATAATAGAAATTCGATAGAGATTAATTTCTATAAAGCAAAAAAGCATCCCTAGGATCGGGCTAGGATAGTAGCCTAACTGTTCAGAAGTAAGCCAAATATTTTAAATAGTTTTGTCAAACGTTAAACAAGCCTACTGTAACCTTTTCTCCAATTTTCAGTTACCATCTTATGTTGCTCTCTTTTTAAGCATTTGATTGCTAATTCTGAAGAAGAAGAAAAGTGCTACTAAAACCATGTTTGGACAGGTTTTTGTCTTGTTTTTCTCCCATATTCTGCAGTCCCTCTGCCTTCATGTCTAGCAGTTCTGATTTTCTTTACTAAAGATTTTGCACCATGCTTATTCTTTGAAGAAAATGCTGCCATGGCACTAAACTCAAACATCAGAAAAAAGTTTTTAAAAAAAGGTTTGCCTAGAAGGTACTGGACTCCTCTTGTTGAAATACAGCTACATAGTGCAAGCTACAAAGGTTCACCTAAGCTTCCATGCTGTTACATTTTTTTTTCCTAGTGGATAGCTGATTTGAAAGAACATAGCACCTGCTTTAGACCGGCAGTTATCAGTAAACTTGATGGTATGCTCAGAGAAGCACCTTAATTCCCAGGTAGATGATGTTTCATACCATTAAACCCTAACCAGTCTTCAGGAGGCTTGTAAACACATTTCACAAGATTTATCCACTATTTACAAGCAGGAGTCACCTTACGCATTAGGACTTCTGCTCTGCACCAGTGTCTTAAGGAAGCAGTTATTTTTAATAAGTGTTTCTAGCTAGTCTTTTTTCTGTGACCTTTTCCTCAGTATGATGGTCTGTATATTTTTATTTTTTATGTATATACAGTATGTGTGTATATTTGTGTGTTCATTAAAAAGAAATAATTGTCCATTTAAAATGAAGGATCTTTTTTCTAATGTATGTATACAGTCTAATTGGTAACTGTTGATATTAGACAGCTTTAAATAAAAGAGCTATTTTTCTGCTGATGAAATGGGAGCTGCCACCTGAGTGAAACTGAGGCCTCAGTTGAGCCTTTATATACAAGCAAGAAAGTGCTTGCACAATGGAAAATAATTTTATCTTCTGTGTGCATTTTCTGCAAATTATTAATGTAGGCTCTTGTTTTCTGCTTTTAAAATGATGTAATGTAGTTCATTTTACTAGCCACATATTGTACTGTATGGGTTTTGTGGTCGAAGTTGTATCAGCTGTCCTTCCTGTCAGAACAGGAAGAACTTCTAACCTTACTTTAGCTAAAATTGGTACCAGAAAAGAGCTGTTCTGTGCCATGTCTCCAGGCCACCTACTTCCTCCATTCACCAACAATTAAACCACACCATTGTCGTGGAAGAATGGGCTCCTCTGAAGAACATAGAGCATGAGAGTCAGTCATGGACACCCAGTGATGACACAGTTAAAATACAAACCTAAACATGGTTATGTGGTGTGGTTTGGTTTGGTTTTAATTTGAAGGAACATAAAAAACATTATCCAGAGAACAGTAAGTGCTCTGCGGTCTTATACTGCAAAAATATTCACATATCATACACATACTGCACTTAACGCTGAGGCACTTAAAACCTAAATTTAAATATTTTGCTTTATTTTTATGCTTCATTTTCCCTTTCTAATTATATTTATACAAGGTAACTTAAAACCATGGTTTCTGAGAAAGTCATAGCAGTTAATACAGTTAGTCTGTAGCTCCTGTGTGCAGAATGATGTCACGTACTGGCTGGGAGATGAGGAAGGAGGATCTGCTATCACTATGCACAGTTACTTTGCAGTTAATTTACCTTTAGTCCTGTGCACTGAGTACCTAGTCTTTCTCTGGCTTTTTCAAATTGGAATGCCAACTGAAGGTGCTGTGTTTTGGGGGATAGGATATTGGTGTATATATAGCACGATGATAAAAGCATGGCAAGTATCAGTTGCTTTATACTCATCAGCAAGTCTGTCTGGCAAGGCCACAGTGCAAGTTGGCGTTAGGAATTTTAAACTGAATTGTTACTTCTGAATAAATACGTTAAGATAGAAAGCGTAGAGCAAGCATCTCTGTAGGTTGTTTCTGTTTAGTTATTGAACAGAGTTCTTCCAGGCTTGGAAGAAGGGAAACTTTAAAATACTTCAGCAAGAAAAAATACTGATCCACTCAAGCCCAGAGGGTAACCTTGCAATCATAGTATATCAAAAATACGTAGGTATTTTCTAGTGTGTTAGAAACTGTCTCACAGTAGGATGAATAGTGCAGGTTTAGGCATAAAATCTGGCATTATAGTATTTGTTTATGTAAACCTGCGTTAAGAATTATTAGACATCGGATCCAAACATGAGACTGATGGAGTTCTTGATTTTTGAAAAACTTTCTATTCTAGAGGAAGCCCAGAAATAGTACTGTTGTTAAAGTATCCTTACTGACAAGGATAGGTGTGTGGAATTGATAGACAGTCTCAAGATGATGATAGTGCTACCGTTTAGAAACGAATTCTGCAAGTATTCAATAACACCTAATGCAAACAGTGGCTAGCAAATGGAATTTCTTTAAATAATTCTCGGTGAATAACTCCAAATATTGGTTTTAAGAGTAATTGTAAGGAGTAGCTTTTGAATAACCACCGTCTTCTCAGTCTTTGAGAAATCAAACACCAGAGTTTCCCAGTGAAAGTTTTACTTGATGCCACTCTGTTCAAATATGGCAGTTGAGCAATCAGAAGTCGGTGGCTATCAATTAATTGAAAAAAACGTGATGTAGAAGAGACAGTTGCCATACAGTAACTGAAAGAACATAGTCACATAGTCCTCAGCATGTGGCTAAGGATAAATGACTTTTTGTAGCATCTCAGAATTATTTTGCCGGTTTGCATAAGTTTTCTGCACAAAAATATGATCTAATCAAGTCAACTTCTTAGCTACTTTCTCTGTTTTCTGCTGTGCTAAAATCATCCCTTCAAGCCTTAAAAGTAGAGATGATCTTGGTTTGATAGCAATTACCAGATGAGTATTACAAAAGATATGAGGTCTGGACACTTGAAAGCTGTTGATGAACGTTCTTGGGGGGCGGGAATCCTCAAAAATACATGAGGTTCTCAGTCTGCAGAAAGAACGTCTGTCTCTCTACACTTAGTATGGAGTAGTCATGCACGAGGACTGAAGTTATTTAAAAATTTAAGCCAATTCAAAACAAATGGTCAGGCAGGTGGCTTGCCTTGTGAGAGTGTTGCCTGACCCTCTTAGTTGTCATTCTGTGACTTCAAAGGTTAGTAATAATTTAATGCTTCCTCTCCTTTCATGTTAGTGTATCGTAAATCATTGTAATAAGCATATGTCCATTACGTGTATGATTACGGTCTCTATTTACCCTTTGAATTTTGTAGCGTACACTCAGAACACAATATCCCTATGTGAAATTGCGTTATGCTTCAAGCTGAGCCACTCTCTGTTTTACAATTAATTGGAAAAAGGTAACCATTTTAACCACTTTGTGCATACAAGAGCTTTTAAATATAGGCCATAAATATATCTGGCTTTCACTATGCAGACTACTCAGTTAAATAATCTTTCCAGGAAAAATCATTCCTTTGTATTGTTTTAAATCAAAATAGACAATGTTTGTACATTTAGATACAAAATTTATGTCCGTGTGGATTAAAGTACTTTCAGATTGTTCATAATACTGGAATTTTGTTATATTTGCTAGACAGTTGTTGCTCTGGTTAAGGACACCTGTCATTTAGGTATAGAGCTCTTTCCTATCAGTGTTGTGCAGGAGACACTGAGGTCTGTAGCTGGTTATGGTTGCTTTCCTGTATGCTGGGTGTTAGTTATGATGTTCTTCGGGTCTGTTGCTTTACAGTTTTTTCTGGAATTAATCTGTGGAGCAATTCAGTGTGCGTAGCTCTGTGTATGTGGTTGGGGCTTTTTTGTTGGTGTTTTTTTGTTTGTTTTTAACCTATTTGCTAACCGTTTTAAACCAAATATGTAATCCAGGTTTATTATAGCAGAAATACTTTTGAAAGCACCTTCTTCTGGGAAAAGAAAACCCTCCGGTTTCTACTATCTTAAGTTTGTCAGGCACTAAAAGGAGAGCTGCTCACTGTATTAACTACTCAGCTGGACTGTAGAAAGCTGTCAGAATGTTCAGTTTATTGGACTGCATGTAGATGTGTATGAATCGGGTTATATGTTATATGTACTCAGTAGTACTGTTTGAAATATATTGTAGTGATGATAGCTCTTGCTGCTTGTTTTTAAGAAAACTTTAGCATTTTATGGTACTCTTAAGGAAAAAGAAAAGCTATCATTTGGAAGAAGCAGAGGCAAACTGTGGAAGTATTTGGAAAAACAGTCTAGACTTGCTTTGTTTCTAACATGCCGTTAATGCCCTTGCGGTTCATATCTAACAATAAAAACGTCATTATGCAAAAACAAAGTATGTTATTACAACTCTAATTTGTGGCAGACTTTGTGGTGTATTCACTTCTCTTGTCCTAGACTTTATTTTGTGGTTATGTGGCCATTTCAATTGAGCATAAATTTTTGCTGCTGACAAAGTATGATGCTGCTTTGTTTATCTCTGGCCACTTCCTTCAGTGTCTTGTGCGGTAAGTACAACCCAAAGTATTGAAAGTTAAAAGTCCTGCTCCAGGATACTTTTGTGGTATATTATGTAGTGTAACTACTTATGGAATTACCTGAGCAAATGGGAAAAAAAGGAAAAAGAAAAAGGTATATACAGAATTTTGTGGCATCAAGGCTAAAGCACTGAGCAATTTAAAAAGCATAAATTTTTGTTTTATAATTGTTTCAGTGTTAGCCATTAAATAGGTTGACAATTTGATACATTTTTATGAATATTTATAAACAATAGTCTAGCGTTTTTTTTTTTTCCTAACAGTAACCTTAAACTAAGGTCCTATGCCTGTACATGGACTCCAAAGTGATTTAGGCTTACCTTAAATCCTTTAGTTTCAAATTAAAATTATGGAGTACCTGTTGGTATATACTTAATCTTCTGAAGATTCAATATTTTAGAAACGCTTATGGTAACAGTAGTGCTAGCTATGTGCTTAGCAATTCTCTGCATCATGTTTGAACCATGCAGTCTAATTTCACTTTACATGCAAGCACTAAATATTTAATTGCTCAGGATCAGCAGGGAGGATTAAGGCGTGAGGCAGAGGAAGCAAAAATAGGGAGGTAGTAACTTAAACTCTTCAGAGAAACTAGGTATCCTTGTCAGACGCTAAAAATATCACTGTACAAAGCACCGCCTAAAGACTCCCTCCTTTGTCTTCAAGGAGGATAAGAGATGCTCTAAACTTGGGGAGCAGTTTGACAAAGCACCAGCTTACCTATTCAAAAATGTTAAAAGTGGATAGCGACTGGCATACGGTCAAAGATGCTTCAGAGAAAAAGAGTTATGATGATTAACAGAAGAGGGACTGGGAGTTTTAAAAGGAAAATAAAGGAGCAGAAACATTATAGTTTCTATTAATTAATGTGTTCTTACCAGTTGCACTTGAATGATGATTAAATAGTGGGTAAATATCAACCCAGGTGTTTACTAGGTTTGTTTTTAAATTTATCGTTAACCTTTTTTTCATATCTTATACCCACCTTGGTGAGAGTTCAAAATGTTATTTCTGAATGTGTATTTCAGTTCATGATTTGTACTCAGTAATCAAGTGTGATCTTTTCTAGAGCACCAATATTGTTTAATCTTGCAGTCCTGGCCATAATTAACAGAACTAACAGAAGCTTACGTTAAAAAGATTGATAATGTTAAGTCTTGCACATGCAAAGCAAACATTCAAAATAGTCATTATTCTTACAAATCGACCAAATAATTGCAGATCCTTAGCCTGTCTTCTCCCACTTGTTTAAATGTTTCTTGTGTTAATGAAGTTTCTCAAAAACTTGTGAACCCCCTTTTTCCTGGATGTGATTACTGCAGTAGTGATGCTTGCTGAAAAACAGGCAGGGAGATTTGGGAGGTGATAGCTCCTGAAGTAAAGTGAGACTGGTTACATCTACTAAAGAAACTGAAGATCCACCCGTTTATCTCTAATAGTTAGAAGAGAGTATTTCTGCCGATGTAGTCCACAAAATGAGTTCTTTTGGGAATTCCTTGATAGACGGTTATTCCAGTATTGGGGTTTTCTTTTCCTCCATGCGGTAACTATTTCTAGGAAAGGCAAGTACGCATCACTGCTGCAGCGCTGATTCACCCTGTCACGCAATGTGGTGTCCTGGGGCTCATACTCTGGACCGCTGGATTCCTGAAAGTTGTTTGAAGATTCAGAATGTTTGCTTGTAGTCTTAACTGCTGTTACTTCAGTGTTTGGGGAAATAAAAATGGGGACAAGAGTAAAGTCCATTACAATATCATTTATAACCAAATATTTTCACTTTTCAGATGTTCCTCCTGCTGATCAAGAAAAGCTTTTTATCCAGAAGTTGCGACAATGTTGTGTTCTTTTTGACTTTGTTTCTGATCCGCTAAGTGACCTAAAGTGGAAGGAAGTAAAACGAGCAGCTTTAAGTGAAATGGTAGAATATATCACACACAATCGCAATGTGATTACAGAACCTATATACCCAGAAGTAGTACATATGGTAAGTGATTTAACAATTGGAACATTTTGAAATTTTTTTTTAATTCACATTTGCTTCTTTAGCTGTATTAATTTATCTTAAGTTTAGTTGATCCCTTTTTATAAGATTTCAATACATTTGCGCATTTGCAAAAAAAAGAAAAAGAAAAGAAAACACTTTTAAATGCTGTTGGCAGTGTCGATTCCTCTTCTTGTTAAGATAGAAATTGTTATGCCTGTAAGCAGCAGAATTATGGTTTAAGTTGGCAAAATGAAATCTTCTAAACACTTTCTTTTCATGAATCATTTTTGGAACAGGCATATATAAAATTGGGAGAAAAGAACTGAAAATTTGAAAAAAAAATTTAAGGAGATTAGAATTAAGATCACCTTACAAGCTTGACACTTATATGATCACATTCAGTACCCATGAGTGATTGATTTAACTCTGTAGTTAGAGCTGGGGTAGGGATTCAGACCTTATATAGTACACAGGATGGAAAGTGAGGATCCTATTGGAACAAGTTATGTAAACTGTTTAGACCTGTATCATTTCTCCTAGCTCACTATCCCGATTTTGGCCAACTGTGCATAGTTTATTTTATCTGTCATGCTAAATCCACTGAAGTCTACTCAGGAGCAAGAGACTCTGAAGCTAGAAGAGAGTCTTTCTGCTCTCGCCGCACGCCAGTTGCCCGGAGTAGCGGTTGAGCTGGGGCCTCAGTCCTTGTCGTTGTTGGCTGGATACTCTGAGAACAGAGAGCAATATTTGGAGCAGTTAACTGCTAAGCCCACACAAACCTCTTGAGCATGTGTGACATGACATTTTTTCCCAAGACTTTATAGCTTGGGGTGAATTTTCAAGGGAATAAGAAGACGGCACATCTTTAACGTAAACATGAACTCAAATGTTAAGGTCCTGCTTCAAATTATAGAGACCTTAAAGCTTCTTCAGAAAAGAGTCTAAGGATTTACAGTATGACTTGAATATAGCCTCCTCACTTATACTGAAGATTGCTTGTTGCCTAAGTCAGCCCCCTAAGTGTTTACTGATGTAGAATTTATTTGCATGAGAACTTCTGCAGGACTGCATATAGCCATATATGTCAACCGTGTTCCAAAAAAAGGGCAGTTAATGAGGAAAAAAGGGGTCATGGCTTTTCCTGTATGTTGATAGCTTGTTTTTCTTCTGTTTTTTGGGTTTGTGTGTTTTTTTTGTTTTTTTTTTTTTTGCTATTTGGTTGCTCTTTTTGGAATATCTGGCTCTGTCTGAGGAAGGTATGAAAGAAAATAAGCTTACTGAGATTTAATTTAGATAAAATTAAACGCATGATGAGGGGTTCAGTGTCCAACATAAGCGTTTGTTCTGTGTGTGAAGTTTTAACCACCCATAAGTTCATAACTTGTGTGTTATGTGCCTGTGTAATTTTCTTACATCAAGCAGCTATGGCCACAATACATTTGTCCTGGGGAATATATACTTCCTTCGCTTTCAGATACAACTACTGATAATGTAGTCTGAACTTCTGTCACTTTAATATATCTTAGGGCAGAATTTGTCTGTCATCTTAATCACCAGTTTCTTACTGGAAGCGCACTACATCTTGACAATTTGTCTTTCAGTTTGACAATTGCCTTTCAGTGAATTTAAAATATTTTTATTTTGTAAGATTCTAAATGGCCTGGAATTCCCTAGCATGAGCGCTAGTCATGCTATGCAAGTCATAGCATGACTTGCACAGCGCTATGGTAGACACTGTCAGTGAAGGCTCCTGGACTCATACTTTTGAGGTTAAATTCTGATAGCATTTTTCTTAGGCTGCCTTTATGGAACATTTTTCTTTCAGTCACCTATTCTGAAACAACTATCTTCCTCCTGTGGTGATGTTACAAGCCTCTCTTTCAGGCATGTACATTTAGCCTGAGATGTACTTTTGCTAAGTTCTATGGAGAATGAAGTAGCAGATTTGAGTTGATTATGTGTGGGTTTTAAGGAAAAATGAACTTAATGGTTTCTGTGTGCTTTCAGACTCTTCCAAGAGATGTTGGTAAGTGGTGTGCTGCTACTTCCATTAAACTATATTAATAAGGAGCAGTTTTTCCAGTAGAAGTATGAGGGTGTTGATCAAGAAGTGCTCGTATTTGGCAGGGGTTATCTTGGTTTGGAAAGCTTGGGGACATACCTTCACTAGCTTGACCAAGCGTCTAGCATTCTTTTTTGCTGTCCTTGTTGTGTATCTATGTGAAATGTGGTTTTCCAGCACAGTTGCAATGATTTAGCTTTGAGGACATTCACAATTCTAATTGTAATGGAGTCCAAGCAGCCATTAAAAATATACTTAGTATTGTTTTTATTGTTTTTGGACATAGGGGTGTTAATTATGAAGTTTTGTTGTTGTTGCTTTTCTTTCTGTCTCTCTGTGAGTTGGTAGTTGGCTTAGAAATTAGGGCTTTAGTATACCATTCTGTACAGCTTTCACAATTTGGGGGTTACTCTTCTATATAATGCCTAATTATTGTTTGAATTTGTTAATATATTATTTAGGACAAACTCTGGGCAATGAATTTCACAAGTTATAATCTACATTAAAAATGTTTTTTTCCTTTTCACTGTCTTGGACTTTTCTTTTGTTCCGATAAAACAGAAATATCTGTTTATCCTCTGATTCTGTTACAATTCCAGTGGCTGTGTCATAGCTCTTTATTCCCCCTTTCCCCTCCTTCCTCTCCCCTCCCTCCAATTTGTTCTTGCTTTAAGTATCCTGGATTAATTTATACTAAGATAATGTCTTTAAGCTATATACTTAACTGGCAGTTTAGTTCAATTACTTAACGTAAATCATAAGTTTCCTCTTTAAAAAAAAATGTGGGAGAAAAGTTCCTCAAATGGCTTAAATATTATTCTCCAGTTTGGATGCAAGAGTGACTTCCCCTCCTTCCCTGGAGAGCCACCTGACATGTACTCTTTACATTTGTAGCAAAGATGTGAAGGGAAATATTTTTATTGAGCACTTGTGTTACCTGTTTGGGGTGTTTTTTTTTTTCTTCACATGTATTGTAGTAAGTATGGATTATCCTCAAAGCAGGAATTTACCTTTTCCCAAAACTGGAAGATATTTAGACATGTTTGAATCTTATAAATGTAAATGATGAATTTAATGTTTATGATCAAAAGCATCTGTTACAGATTCTTATTTAGAAAAAGGATTTTTTTTTTTTTAGCCTAGGTTTTGAAGAAAACAATGCTTTATGCAGTTGTTTTGTTGCAAACGGAGGCATCGGAGAGGCAGAAGCTGAGGACATTGGTTTCCTGGAACTTTTGTGAGAATTAATAGTTACACAGAATACAGACCCAAGTTAATGCTACTTGCTGTCTCAGGAAAGTATGGATGATGTACAGATTTTATCCATTTTAATGTGGTGTATCAACATGACCATTGATTTGGATACCCATTTGTCCAGCTAACCAATGAGATGATATCAGAAGGAGCTAAGAGGAGGCTAGGGAAATCCCGACTTTGGTTTCTTATAACAGTACAACTCTAGACCTTCTCCAAGTAGATCAAACATTCATAAGAATAGGGCTTAATTAAAGGAAACTATTCCAAGAGCTACAGAAATAACGATGATGACAAAATATTTGTGGATAGTAAGTTAATAGTATTTTCATGAAGTACATAAACTAATATTACTTCTTAATGGCTAATATATAGTTAATTTCACTGGAGAGGTCCTTTATAAAATCTATAGGAACGGATCTAATTTTATAATAGGAAACTTTGGCAGCTAAAGCAGTTCTCACCGCGCTGTTGAAATGAGCTGACTTGGTTATATGTGGAGGTGGGGGTGGGTGTGTTTTTTGTTGTTTTAGTTTTTGTTTTTTTCTATCTTTTACTCTGATCTTCAGTATGGAGTAAAAGATGATACTGTGTGTAAAAGTGTATACCTTGTGGCTTAATTAATCCATTAAGGTGTCTTTATTCGTGTTAATACGGAAGACTTTCCGATTTTAAAGCTGTCACTTAGAGCTGTTCATGTCAGCGTTCAGGCTGCTCAGCAGAATAAAGGAGAAAATGGGTATAATAATATCACTGTGGCACTAACTTGCTTGAGAAATGTTCTCCCCTGTTATGCAGAATAGGCAACCAGAAAAACAGGGTGCAAAACTACATATAAAACATACCTGTGAGGCAGTGAAAATTCAGGTTGTTTGTTTTTCTTTTTTGTTCTCCCATCCTCCTAAGTTGCATCCTTTGGAGCCAAGTACGTTAATGCTAATGGTTCACAGAGAGACTTCAGGCACGTTAGCCCAGGTTCAGTAAAACTAAAATTAGATAAAGTTGTTGGGATTTGAGGGTTTGGATTGGGGTTTTTTTGTTTGTTTGTTTGTTTTTATTTGGAGGAGGAAGAGGATTTAAAATTAATGCTTTATACCACGTTTACTTAGCACTTTTCTAGGAATTTAGCTTTGTTCCCAAAGGAAATTGGGGTTTGCGGTTTCGGAGTCTCATTAGTTTGGTCAGAAGGTTGAGAAGTTAGGGAAAACTTCATCCATTTGACAGAAAGGTAGAGGTGTCAAAGATGTTAGCTCACTGAAAGTTTTCTGAAATTTCAGTAGCTTGATAAATGAGAGTTTCAATTTGTGCCCTCACCGGGAAATGCTGCAGTTTGAGTTCGGCAGTTTTCTCTCCTGTTGGCGGAGGATGTAAAACTTCACAAAGTCGGTAAGGAATTGATTTCTTTGCTCGTGGAACGAGCTGTTCTGTGTTTTGCAGTTTTAATTTTTTATTTGATATCCCTTCCCCCAAAAGGATATAAAACATTGTACCTAACACTGTGCGACGCACCGTTTTCTCTTTCTTTATAGCCGGAGACTGAGCCTTTCTCTGAAAGGCTCGTGTAGAAAAGACCGATTACTCTTCCATTTGCCTAAGAACCTCAGCAAGTGGGAATTTCAAGTTTAGCCTTTCTGGGTTTGCTCTCTTGGAAGAGCGTTGTTTATTGTAAATTTTCACCTTACTTAAAAGATATTTTTCTTTATAAGAAAGGCTAGAGGGTGTTTGTTACTTAATGTCTGCTATTTTAAAAGGGGAGTTTAAAGATGTCTTAGCTTTACTTCTAATTCTCTGAAAAAATCATTACTTTGATACGCCGGTCTTGGTCTGTATCAGATCTACATCTCTATTCTTGAAAGGAAAGAATATTCTGAAGCATAAAGGAGCATCAGGTTGACTTTACCTTCTTGGAAATGCGATGCACTAATTCTTGTGATTTTAGCTAATGCAGTTTGATACTGCCTCCCACTGTCTGCTTTGCCTGTCTGCCCGATGTGGGATGTCAGAATTGCACATACATATGCTCCTTAGCTGTGCCAGTTAATATGTAATTTACAGCTTGATTTTATACCATGTTAAAGATGATAAAGCAAAATGTGAAGGGACATGTCGTTCTGTTGCTCTTCCCAATGTGCGCCAAAGATGGGTGGAATGGATTCCTCTGCTAATTAATATCTTTACACTGTTGCAGCTTAATCTCCCAGAGCTTTTGGGTCATCTTCAGATGATCAGCAAGAAAGCGTTGACGCTGTTTTTAAAAACAAACACACAAAAAACAATTGTGAGGAAAATAAACAAAAATATGTGTATGTGTGATCATTTCCAGTACAACTTGGAAGCGATGAACACTGGCATTATGGCATAAAGAATAGATTGTCTGTTGTACTGGCGTAGACTTTACGTTCAGAATAGCTATATTAAAAGTAACCAGACTTCAAGCTCTATTTTGCGGCATTTATTTATTTTTTTCTTAAATTGAACTATGTTGTACACTTGCTCAAACTGTAGAAACATTTTGGTTTATGAAGAAAATAAAACATTCTTTTGCCTCCAGGAATCGGACATTCAGTGTAGGAATACTCTTCGCTCTCACCTTTCTCTCCCCCCCCCCCCCCCACCTCCTCCTGGCTCGTCCTGGAAGTGCCCTGTGTTGGCATGTTTGCTGAGCCATGTATTGTTTTTCTTGAAAAGGTTTTTCTGTTGCTCTCAGAGATGTAGCCTTTTGCAGAGAACTTTTTTCCTGGGAAATTAGTCTCTGTTGTTTGGTTATCTCTTACTTGGCCGGACTTAGGAAACATATTCTCAAATTCCCCCTAAATACTTCCAAAACGACACCTCCAATGCAGCTATTGAATATCAATAACAGTGCGTAGGGTATTTCTCTCTAGTATCTGTCATGCGTATTTAGAAGGGAGTATATATATGTCTTGCACCGAAGCTCCGCATAGATAGCTGCAGAGTGGATTTGATAAATCAGTTTTATGTAAGATGTCATCTTCCCTTCCATTCAGCATAACCACCATGTTCTCATCGTGAGCAGGTGTCGGCTTAAACTTACAAAAATTTTAGTGCTTTTATAAAGCCTGAAATGATTAGTCTATATATTTGCAAGCAAAATATACTTCAGTGTTGCAAGTTGAAGAGAATTCCTTTATGTGGCCTAATACGTCGAATCATTACGAAAGGTTAGGACGGTACCCTGCTATGTTCTATTTTGACAGTCTTGTCATCGTTTCTGCAACGCGCTCAATTTATTGAAAGGCTGAGGCATTTGTAGTTGGCTCCTCCCAAGGAGCCAACTCCCAAGGTCTGCCCTAGTTAATACTGTGGATTACAAGTGGAATTGAGGAATTAATCTCATTCAGTATAGCCGAAGGCATAGCTGTTTTATGTATCCACATAAAGGTTTTTCAGGTTTTCTCACGGACATGCTCAGAAACCGATTCTCTCCAATTAATCAGTAAGGCTTTAATCATCAGCTTCTCGGGGATGCAAGAACAACCCTCAGTGGCTAGCTCTTCTTCCTTGTCTTCACAGGGAAGCTAGCTGTCTGTGCTAGCTGTCATTTCAGGTGGAGAATTTCAAGTACTGCAGACTTTAAATCTCTGCACTAAAACTTTTTAGATGAGCAAAATTTGGGGGATTTAGCACACGTCCTCAAGAGTAAGCTTATCCCAAAAATCATGTAAGTGTTTTTTCTCAGCCAACGAATAACTTTCCTTTGCATTTGTGATTATATGTTATTGATACAGTTGTAATTATATCTGATTTTTAAAATATATGTGTATGTGTACACATGTATATGCATATATATATATATATAAATATACATATAATAAAAAAATATTCCAGCTAAATGCATCCAATGATGAGATTGTTTTACCTAGAACAGGCTCCCTTAGAAAGGTATTCTGTTTCGGTGACCAAAAAATTGAACAAAATGACTATTTCAGTACAAGCTATTTCGCTGGGTAAATGACTATATCAGAATTTTGTTATAAAATCATGACACTGGCAATACCTACACTAGTTAATGCAGTCTGCAGGAGCACAGTCAGCATACTGTCTTCCTCCTGGAATGTTTCTGGTCTCGAGAAATGCAGAGCTTCCTTAAATGTCGCCAGTTGAGTTACTCTGTCTGTCTGTCTGTCTGTGTCTCTCTCTCTCTCTCTCTCTCTCTCTCTCTTTCTCCCGGGCCTTTATTAAGGACTTTGAAACACACTTCACGTTAAAGGGGTTTTACTGCTTGGATTCCCACACAGTATGAATGTATGTCTGGACAAGCACTAGGCAGCACAGAAGTCATTTACCTGTCTGTATATAAATATCTTTAAAAGCATTTCATCCCTGTAATCTGCTCCCCTTCCATGAGGATCCTAAAGGTTATTGGAAGGTTTGAGAGTTGAGATGAAATGAAAGATCAAAGATTAGCACGTGCATTTCTTTCCCCCAGGCCCCCCACCTTCATGATGCTAGGTGGATGAGGTTTAAGAGAATGCCTTAGAAGCACCACTAAGAGGGCAAGGGAGGAATTCGGTTCTGAAGTGTTCCTGCATATGTGTACCCGCAGTGTGAAATGAAACGCTGATAATACTTTACTGAGAAGAACAGTTGAAGCTAGTATTTATTTTTGCATGTCTGGCTGGGGCTTCCACTTCTGATGATTGTTGCAAGACCTTGTAAAATGTATATGTATAAATGTTTTTTTATATATTCGCATGGACTTTCAAAATGTGTGTGTGTTTATACATATATATTTGTGTGTGTTTATATAAATATATATATATGTAAATAAAATATGAGCAATATTTTTATAAAATACATCCTGTCAGAAGGTTTGTGCTTTAGAGAGTACTACATGGTGAAGTGTTCTCCAAATTGAAAATCTTTAAAGAAAAATGAACATAGCTCATTTTGTTCAAACTATCTGGAGTATGTAGCCTGTGTTTTTGCATATATTTGAAATAGTTCATGTAAAGAATTCTCACAGAAAGAGCCTAAAGTCATTTTTCTTGAGTGGTTAATTTGTTTCCAAGTTCTTAAGGTCACATGTGCTTTCAGTTTGCAGTTAATATGTTTCGAACATTGCCACCATCTTCCAATCCAACGGGAGCAGAGTTTGATCCAGAGGAAGATGAACCAACTTTAGAAGCCGCGTGGCCTCATCTACAGGTATTTAATGAAGACTAGGAAGTCATAGTCCAAAAGAATTTTGACATTGAAGTCATTGTTTATTGACTCAAAATAATTCAGGGTATGTGTTTAGCGGTTATCTTAAGTTAGCTAAGTCAATTATATTTGTCTATAATATTTAAAGTATTTCTTGAATTTATACTGATGATCTTTTCCAAAAACCTAATTTATTATATTAGAGGCCACGGGCTTGCCTGTTTCTTGCAGTACAAATATAACTGCTGTGACTTTAAATTAGCTTCGGTTTGTCACTCTTAATACTTTGATCTGATTCTGGTACAGCTCTGGTTTTCAGAGGTCCTCTGAGACAAACAGAGGAGAACCTACTTTTCAGAACACACGTTTCTGGGCAGGGTGAATTTTAGATTACCGATTATCACTTGAGTGAAATCTAGGAATGTAGTTCTACAGAATATCAGTGCAGTTTAAAGAACGTAAAGTTCTTGTGCATGCTACATGGGAGGGCACGGGAGAAAGTATAGAAACATACTATATGGGGAGGGCAGGAACAAAGCTGTTAGCATAGCAATAGCTTTTTGACACAACTGTGGTATATAAATAAAAACATAGTGCATTTTGGAGTAGCTAATTAGTAAGTCTAGCAATGTACTGCTTATAAAATTGTTCCTGCTTTAAAAGACTCACTGTTTCTTTTTTCTTTCAGCTTGTTTATGAATTTTTCTTAAGATTTTTAGAATCTCCGGATTTCCAACCTAATATAGCTAAGAAATATATTGATCAGAAGTTTGTATTACAGGTGAGGTTTTAAAAAAAAAAAAAAAAAAAAAAAGCATTTTTAACTTCAAGCTCTGAATCAAAATTACTTGAATCTAATGCATTGCAGAATAAAGTACACCTTTTTTTTTTTTTTTTTTTTTTGCTTCTTTGCAGCTTTTAGAGCTCTTTGACAGTGAAGATCCTCGTGAAAGAGATTTTCTTAAAACTACTCTTCACAGAATATATGGGAAATTCTTAGGCCTAAGAGCTTACATCCGGAAACAAATTAATAATATATTTTATAGGTATGTCAATATCTTCACATTATGGTGCATATAATCAAATATATGACTAAATATACTACAAGACACTGTTAGCAATTTTATTATTATTATTTTTAATTCTTCTTAAGTTTAAACCTAATAATGTTACATCTAACAAGAGCTAATACCAGTCTGGAGATTTAAGTTAGGGAAGTCTTGCACGCAACATAGATTGAGCAACTGAAATTTTTGTTTGTTGGTGATTCAGTGGGTGGCTTGGTATCTTCATCTATAAGCCTTTTTATCATCGGGTGGCATTATTTCTATTACCGTAGTGCTTTAATAAAACATAGCTCTTCATAATGCACATATTGCTACTCAAATGGAATGACTGAGAAATCTGGAATTTGGTTTAAGGAATATATTTACTGCATTTTCTTTCCTTAGAATTAAGATATACCATTTGTGGCTAGTGAAAACTTTTTTTTTTAATTGCCATAAAATATACTGCAGTATTACTCCTCCAATCCAAAAATGTCTAAGATGAAAAATTAACCTGCTGTGTTAACAAAGCTGTTTTGAAGTGTGTTTTCACTGCCATTGTATCAGGTGTGAATACAAAATTACAGTACCTTTTCGAATTCTCTGGCCTAATACTGTGGCAAATCCCATTTGAATTGAGAGAACTGCTAAGATTGGAACATTCAAGAAACGCTTTAAGGAATTGGGTGCTGCAGGTGCTCAGTTGCTACTATTTAACTGATGATGCTTGTACCTTGAAAGATAAGAGAATATATTGGCATTCTTGTGTCATCACCTGAATGCCCTTCTTATCTAGGGTTGGAATGCTTCCAATCATCAATGCTACTGAACTTGACAAGAGTTGAAGGCTACCATCTAGAATATATTACTGAGAAGTGAGACCAGTATAGACTTTTTTTTTTTTTTTTAAGAGCTGAAATTTAACTTACAGTTGACTTTGCCTACTTATTTATTCCTCAGTATTGCTCTTAATGTTTGTTCACTTGGATTATGGACAGTATTTTTAGGGAACTTATTTAGATTCCTGCATGATATCCATGAATACTTGTGTAATCTTAGACCAAATGTGTAGTATTTCAGCTGCTATAGCTTTAATCATGGATAGAGCCCCTCCCTTATGTATCTTGCTACATAACCAAAGTTACTGTATTTTACAGACTGTAAAGATTGGAACTTATTTAAGTTAGTGCAATAAATATGAATTCAGAATGTTGGAAAAAAGCAGTTAGATACCGTGAGTTTGCCGTTCTCAGTGCAGTAAATCATAAGAAATCCTATAATTTGGCAGCTGGTTCTACCACCTATATGTATATATATACAAAACAGATTTTCACTTGCATGTTGTCAGTGTTACTGAAATTAATACTTAAACTATCAAGTATGAAACTGGCAAAATAAGGATGTCTGCAGGTTATTCAGCGGATTTTATATAATTAAAATACTGTACTTAACTTTCTGAAATAGAGAGGTTGGAAATACCTTTACACTTCATGAGAAGAGAAAGCAAAAGCTAGACAAATGCACGTTGTGATTTCAAGAATGCCGTGAAGTGACCGTTTCTGAACGTCTAGTCAGCAGATACAACCTGCTTGATGCCTAACATAAATCTACTAAGGAGATATCCAAACATATAGGCACTCTCTGCAAATAATTTCAGTGTTTGTGCGTTTCACAGTTACACAACAAGAGTCTGGGTATGTGCTAAAACAGTTTGGGTTTGTTTCTCTGTTTGTAAGCGTACACTGTGACACTTCATGTTAATGAGGGGGCAACAGAAAGCTTTTTTTAGTCTCTTTGTTTGAGTACAGTTTTTTCCCTAAAGTCAGTATATTGTGTAGCAGTCTTTTATGCTTTCCATCGTGCTTCCCTCTTGCTCTACCACTGTCATTTTCTTCCCAAAATGAATGTGTGGTGCTACCCCCTTAAGAAAACAGCACTGAATGTGTGACAGCTTTTTGCTGTTTTATGAATGGCACCCAGCAGTACCAGCTGTAGAGGGAGTTTATCATCTCTGTAGAGAGCAGCAAGTAAGCCTTTAGAGGATATTCGAAGAAGCTGCTTTAAAATAGTGAATAAGCCCTCGCTGTCCTGCAGGCAACAGCTCTTGACTGGATGTGTGAAAAGCCAGTGTTTGCTGAAGAAAAGGTACAGGTATATTTTTCAGATGAAAGGATTTAAACTTTTTTGTCTGTGCATAGTTTTCATTAAATTAATATTAAAAAGTGTAATTTCGTAAAATAGCTGAGCCAGATGGTACAGCAACATCGTAGTCTATTATAATTCACTTCTGAACTTCATTTTATTTGTCACTTCTTGTACTAGTTACGTTCAGAAATAATGGAAGCAGAGTCTTAGACTATAGATTGTTCTGGTGCCTGACTTTTGAAACACTTAATCATTACATCAACTTTATAATGGTTTAAACTTCAAAAAAAATTTTTTTAATCTAAAATTTACGTGAGAAATGATATCATTTGTAGAGAAAAGCAGTTTCTACAGTACAGAGTTAAGTTTAAAAAAAAAAAAAAAAGGGGGGGCAACAAAAAAACACCTCTCACTTGTTTATCCTGAGCTGTATAATGCTTAGGAGCTAGAAATTGCATTTTTTTGCCTCTGAATGTAAAGTAGTGTTCCTGAATGTGGACACTAGGGAAGAAAGTTGTTTCAGCTTCTGTCTTGAATCAGTAGAGTGCGCATGATGAGCTCTTAAAGTGTGTGTAGAATTTCTGAGATTTCCTTTTCTTGCACTTTTTTTCTGCAAGTCTTCTGTTTTTGACTAGGCTTACCTAAGGAGTGTGTGGTCTTTTATGTTTTTAGTCACTAACCAGAAATACATAAATTCTGTTCTGATAATGTGTTGATCTTATATGTTACACTGGTGAGGGGAGCACAGTATGTTCCAGTTGACTTATTCTTAAGATTTTCATATCAGTGTATTCAGTTTCACTGAAATCCATTGTCCTGAATTATACGTAGGGTGCTTTTTAAGGAGAAAAAACTGCCATATGAAATATTCTGGATTAAAAGTAGTTATTAGAGTGCCAGTCTGGCAAGTTTTCTATTACATTAGAAAATAATTTTTTAAGTATGAAATTTTGTATAATTATTTACAAGACACCTGAAGTTGTCCGTGGAAGTCTCCCAAAGTTGCATTCAGGCAACTGAGAAAAAGGGAAGAGAAAAGGGGTCTGTATAGTAAACTGCGTCTCTATCAAAAGAAAATTCAAGAAAAAGTTACTTCCTCTGCTTTTTACAGGGCCTTTTGTATGCACAGAAGTCTGTAATGCCAGAGAGCTTTTTAGATCTGCAAGTAGGGACTGTTTGAACATGTTGTGTTCACATGTCCTACAGGAGGCTGAGTCATGGCATTTAATTGTGCCAGATGCTCTGTGTTATCTTAATATTTAAGGCATCATTTGTTATGTTCAGTTGTGCATTATTGAAAAGGTATAGAATACGACTACTAGAAGAAAGTTCAAATGCATGCGTTGTTGTTAAATGTGGGAGAAAAGAGCACGCAAGTTTGAAGGTTGAAAGCAGCTTGACGCGCTATTGATTTGCGCTTCTGTATGCAGTATGCACATCTACAGAACAGATTTTTAAAGAAAAAAACAGCGACACTGTCTTTAGCCCTCAGACATTACAATTTATCATCTAAAGTATGAGAATATTCAAAATGGCTTCTTATTCTCATCACTAGAATATTCTGAGTACAGCGAGAAAGTAGTTCTTAAAACACAATTATCCAAAAATTAAATATGTTTCTAAATTGAGGATTTTAGAAAAGTTTCTCAGACTACTAAAACATTGAGGTGAACTCTGCTGAGGGTTCCTTTTCCACTGTGTGTTTCTGTTTTCCTTTTACTAAGTGACTAAAATCTGGTAGGTTAAGGCTAGATGTAATGTTAGATGGTTATCTTGGTACTCTTAACTGAGTAAAACTGTGCTTTTGTTGTTTAGGTTTATTTATGAAACAGAACATCACAATGGCATAGCAGAATTACTGGAAATACTCGGAAGGTAAGTTGTAGTTTTTGTCTAATTAAACTCATCAACCACTTGGATTTCAGAGATGAGACTTTAAAAATCGGGTTGGCAATGGTAGATTGTTTTGAGATGAGATTAATAAAAGCTTCCTATAAAGTGGCAAAGCTGTGACTGAGAACAAATTGTGCATAAGTTTGCAAAAACAGAACAAAACTTCAGTCTCGTGACAGTGTCTTGGGATGTGACAATATTAAACCTTATTTTTTAAGTCTTTTATTTTCTAGTTTATGATTCTCATGATTAAGATTAGTTGTAATGAAACTGTATTTATTTTGCAAGTAATTAGTTAAAATTTATTTTTGAATTCTTCTCATGTGACTAAGCGTATAGTAGGCAAACAGGAAACATAGGTAATTAAATCTTCAGGAAACCTTGTTTTGTTAATCTCGTTGTGTAGTAAACTTCACTGATTTGTCTGAGAGCCCTTGAATCTAAAACTGTGCAACTTTAAAAGCCAATAGCTTAGTCAAAACTGGCGTGTTTTTATGAAACTTTTATTTTAAATACATTAATATACTTGAAAAGAATAGTTAGGTTCACTTCATAGTTTTCCCATATCTTTGCATGTGAGCATAAACAGTTTAATGACACTGGTGGTTTACTTTTAGGAAGATTTCACAGAATCAGAGAATCGTTGAGTTTGGTAGGGCGCTCTGGAGATTGTCTAGTCCAACCCCTTGCTCAAGCAGAATCACCTAGAGCAAGGTGCCCAGGACCATGCCCGGTTGGATTTTCAGTATCTCCAAGGGTGAAAACTGCACACATCTCTGGGCAACCTATTCCAGTATTCAACCACCCTCACAGTGAAAAATATTTTCTTACATGAAAGTGGAATTCTCTGCATTTCAGTTTGTGCCTGTTGCTTCTTTTTCTTTCGCTGGGCACTACTGAGAAGAGTTCAACTCTGTCTTTAGCGCCTCCCGTCAGATATTTGTACACACTGACAAGTTCCCCCAGAGCTCTTTTCCAGGCTGAATAGTCCCAACTTTCTCAGCTTCTCCTTGTATAATGGGTGTTCTCATCCCTTAATCATCTTCATGGTTCTCTGCTGGACTTGCTCCAGCAGGTCCATGTCTTCCTTATACTGAGGAGCCCAGAACTGGGCCCAGCACTCCAGATATGGTCTCACCAGTGCTGAGAAGAAGGGAAAAATCACCTCCCTCGACCTGCTGGCAGTGCTCTTCCTGATGCAGCCTGGGTTACTGTTGAAATTTGAAAAACGTTTTAAAATTTTCTGGGCCTGTGTGTCTGCCTAGAATAGTTACTTTTATTTAATTTTCAGTGAAATGCTTAATGGTTCTTAAGTTACGAATCTTATTGTTATTTCAACATTGTATAATCAAATGATCACTGATCAAGTTAAAATGAAGACTGTAAAACTGAAATCTCGGAATGTGGAGCTAACTGTTGGGAACTAATACTTAAGCCACCAGCTTTTTCAATTTAGGGTTTGTCAGTATGGATTTAAGAGTTTGCAAACTTAAAAGTTAAGTATTGCTTAACTTTTTACTCGGGTTTCTAAATCAAAATTTCTATTAGCTAAATTAGGCTATTGGCCTGTAGCTGTTGTATACCAGCTATCCTTACAGCAGAGTAGGGAGTTTCACACAGCCTGTTGTTGACACAGAGCTTCTTATACAGCTCAGAATAATGGTTTTTAGTTGGGTTCCTGGGTTTTGACTTTTCATCTTCTGGATATTAGTTGCATCCATAGTTAATTCTTTTGGGAGAATTCTTTATTTAAAAAAAAAAAAAAAAAAGTCCCTAAAAGTTTAGGCTGGAAAAAGCAGCTGTTTTCAGTTTTAATTCCTGGTTCGTTGACTTCTTTTGTCGCCTCTGTATTACGTGGTACTGTATGCTTAGAGTTAGGACTGCCTAGTACTTTTCCCATAAGATCATCTTTCAGCTCTTCAAAAATACGTCAAGATTTCCTTGGGCTGTATGTGTGTGTATTCAAGAGAAGATATGTGATGAGCAGTGCCTGGGAGTGAGAGGAGGCAGGAAACAACTGAAAGGAAGTGAGTAGGAAAGAGTAGGATTTGATACCTGAAACAGAATGTTGAAGAGGAGGAATTGAATTTCATGCTGAAGTACTGGATTTCATCCTTTTTTCTTTGCCAAATATGATATGATGCTGGGCAAATGAACAGTTTCAGTAGGAACTACTAATGTAGTCGTGTTTTTTCTGACACAGACCTTGACAGGATTGCAGAAGTTCTTGACACCTAAAATCAAGGCGAAACTTTCCCTACACTTCTACTCCTCTCTGTGCTTGTTAATACCGAAGCATTTTAGAGAAACTTTTTTTTTTTAAGGTGAAATGAATGTATATGTACATGTCAGGTACATGTATGCGTACATGTATACGTAAAATGTCAAGTACGTGGAATCACAGAATCACAGAATCGTTTAGGTTGGAAGGGACCTCTGGAGATCATCTAGTCCAACCTCCCTGCTCCAGCAGGGTCACCTAGAGCATATTTCCCAGGATCCCATCCAGATGGGTTTTGAATATCTCCAGGGAAGGAGACTCCACTACCTCTCCGGGCAACCTGTTCCAATGCTCAGTCACCCTCACAGTGAAGAAGTTTTTTCTTCAAGGAAGTCAAGGCCAGAGCATCATAGAAATGTTAATGTGCACTAAATCAAGTTTGAGGCTTTAGGAGTAACTTTTTTTTTTTCCTTCCACAATAATTATATCGCTTACTAGTGAACATTATTTAAAGCGTGCATGGCAGGAGTGAGCAAGTGCCATGAAGTAAGCTTTATTTCTGGAGCATCTTCTAATTTCTGATATCTCAAATATGTGTTACTTTGAATTCTTTAAAAGTGTTTTTTAAGATAGAAATTTGTCAGTGTCCCTTTCCCTAGGTGTCTTCTGTGCTTGTTAGCTGGAGAGAAAAACATTAGACTTAGTAACGTAAGATTTAAAATAGTAAATAGACGATAGGATTCTGGAGGTACCTGCTGAAGTTAGTGCCAGCAAAGTGGATGAACACAAAACAGAGTTCTAGTACTGTCTTTCTAGATAAAGATGCCATAGACCAGTATTGAGTAACATCAGCACTCACCTACCTAGAACTAAGAAATTATGTGTGAGAGATGCCATTTGGCTGCATTTAAGGTCTTGCAGAACTAGTGATGTTTTAGTAGTGTATGTATGTGTTCGTTTGTCTGCTGTCCTGGACTGATCTGTTCAGCGTGCAGTGTCTCGTTCATTCTTCAATTAGGTGAAGAAGCTGTGAGGAATATGTATTCAGAGCTTTGTTCATAGTGAATAGGAAAGTTAAGATCTGAAATAGAGTCTAATCATATAAGTTACGTGGAAGAAGAATTCTTTAAAGAAAGAGGTAAAAAGATAATTTTAAAAAATGCTAATGTCTGTAGTCTCTGATGCATAATTTCTAAATTTTTCAGTTGAATCATGTTCTCCAGGAAATCCCAAAAAAGATATGATGAAAAGAAGGGTTTTAACATATCCTGTACAGCAGTGCGTATTTTGAGTAATTATTGATTTTTATTTTTAATTTTTTTTCCCTGCCAGCATAATTAATGGGTTTGCCTTACCATTAAAAGAAGAGCACAAAATATTTCTATTGAAGGTTTTGTTACCATTGCACAAAGTGAAATCACTCAGTGTCTACCATCCACAGGTAAGTTGTTTGATTGGCATTTGTTTTATATTATTATAAAAGTAAGCTTGCGGACAAAGGTCAGATGGAGTGTCTGGTCACCCTGGCTTGGAATCTCTTCCAGTCTCTGACACTTGTCTGCTAAGAGGCCTTGGGGAAATTATTTAATCTCTCTGTATCTGTATTCTTGCCGTTAATGTATAAAGATACATAAATTTCAGGAAAATGTGTTTTTTAATGAACGAGTTTTTATAAACTGCATGGAGAATTTGAGCTGAATTCAGTATCTTACAGGTTTTGTTGTTTTTAAAGGAAGTAGGCACTAAATAGAACATAATTGTTTAATACAGCGGGCCTTTTTAGAAGTACACAGGGAAAAGGGAGTTGTCCAAGTAGTGTTATGCTTTTAAACAAGCTGCATCTTCTACATGCTCAGTTCTAGTTCCATTCAAAATCCTTAGAAGAGTGAAAAATCATGCAAGGTTAGAGAAGAGACATTATTATGATGTGCTGAAATTATCTTCATAAAAAGTTGTTATATGGCTTTATTTATAATTTGGAAAAGCGTTTTCTGCATCAGTTTAAGTACTCCAAGTTTTAAGTACCATTTCTTAAAATAAAACTGTTAACAATTTAGAATATTTTAAAAAATAATAATAATATTTGTATAAGTATGATTCTCTGGCAATTCAAGGTGCTTATAAGCACTTGCTTTAGATCTTGCCTATTGGGTCTCGCAACAGTTCCTGCTGAGGTAACAGGCTAGAGTGGCTCCTGTTTCAAGACTTCTCCTTTACTCCCCTCCACCATGCTGTGAAGATAAAAACCTCTTGGGAAGTGGCCAGTCTGACGTTTTTTACAATCCTTCTTACTACAGACATCTGGCATGACGGTCACCTTTTCTTGTAACCTGCCTGAGATAGCTGGATCTTTACTTATTCCTACTTCACAGACTAGTTCTTCTAAACCTTCAGGTGACTTCCATTTCTTCCTCATGCCTATCACTGTTATTAGTACTTGGTAAAAACACGACAGTGACATAGGGGGTGCCTCTCTTCCTGTAGAGGCTTAACTCGGACTAGCCGTGTCAGCAGCCATGCTAGTCTATCCAGATGCGACAGCCGTGTTGCAAAGCCACGATGTTGTGTTTGTTGTTCTATTTATTTGTGTCAGATTTCTGGGTCTAGTGCAGTTCAGTTACTGAGGCATCACAGTTATTTCTTGGCAGTTCAGTCTGTTCTTCACTATGGTATGTCCTACTGAATGAAATGGGAAGGCACTTCAAGTGAATTTATCCTTTGTCTTCACTGCTAGTGGCTTTCTTTCTAGAAGAAAGATCTGTCTGACTATTGCTTCGAAGCGTACAATTTAAATGATTTGACAGGGCCTAGAGTGAATAAAATGTCAGCAGTCTTTATTCAGTCATAGTGGTGGCATGGGTATACGTGTAGTATTCAGCTTTTGGAACCCAGAAGAGGCTTTCAATACTAGTATTTAAACACCAAAGTGTTACTGCTGCTGCCATAAATTCTCTATGTGTTGCAGTAACTTCTGAATATCTTGCTTGTGACTTAAAGGATTGCTTTCTACCATTGCAAAGGACAGAACTACCCTTTTGTGTATACTACAAGATTATCACGGTCTGCTGAAACAGTAGAGTAAAACTACGAAGATTCGTACCCCAGCAGTGGCAGATTTTCAGAAGGACTGGACTGCTAAATCTAGATATACATAAAGCAAGCTATTCTCCCTGTTTAGTTCAAATTGACTTTAAAATAGCTGAGAACACTAGGTGTAGTAGTCTTTGTACAGTCCTCAAGTTGCCTAGAGATGTTCTTGGTAGCTGTCGTAAAAAAGAGGAAAGGAATTAGGCTAATGAGCTTCAGTAAAGGGAGAGACATTAGAACAAATGGTTAAACAGTTCATGAGATGTGGATGTAGGATACAAGTGGTGTGATAATTGAGTGTTTAGGCACAGATTTAAAATGTCATTCTCAAAACTGAAGTTGGTAAATACAATATTTCAGCCTAGACTTGCATCTGCTTGAAAAATAATATGCATAGTTATCAGTAGTACTTTGTAATATATGGCAAATCCTAGGACTTAGGATTGTTCAGTGTTTTTATGACCAGCCTAGCTGATGAAATAGGAAGCATTTAATAAATCAGTGCCTGACACCAAAAGGCTAGGAAGTAGAAAGCACTTTATATAGGGGCAAGACTAAAAAGATGGAATGTACTGAAATGCAGAGTACTCTATCTAAAAAGAAAGTGTCAAATTTGCAAATGTGGAAGGGGGAATAATGCCAGTTATTGTGAAATTAAAACCAGAGTTAGTCAGCAGTGCTGTGCTACTGCAAAAAAAGACAAATGTTGTTCTAGAAGGTATATGAGGTATAGGAGATAACTGTCCTACCGCACGTAACTCTAGTGAGCCCTCTATAGAATATTTTGTCCAGTATTAGGTGCTTTACTTTAAGAAAGGATGGCTAAATAAGAGCAAGAACAGAGAGGACAAAACTAGAAAGTCCTAGAAGCTGTAATCTAGGAGTAAAAACAGATGGGGAGAAATGGTTTGTGTAATCTAGACGAGAAGATTGAGATGGAAGTAGAGAAATAACCATTGGAAAGAAATCTGATATATCTGTCCTAAGCAATGACATTCGAGATCCCCGGGCTACCATCAGTCTGAGATGGGAGATCCATGCACAGGGGCAGCCTGAATTAGTACGTTTCTCCTGCTTGGGCCTAGAAGTCTGTATGTATGCTCGCAGAGTGCCTCTATGAGCAAATAGGCGTGGTCTTTCAGTTGCCGCCGTACCTTTTTTCACCCTGCTTCAGTCCTAAGATTAGCCTGTGTAGAGGGAGATTGGGCATTCAGACCTTTAAAGTGAGCAGCTTCTAGGTATGGGCATCTTCAATAGAGACTCCTATTTTCAGATTTTCTTCCCATTCTTACTGAAGTCAGCTGTTGGGACTTTCTGGCTTTTCACCAGCGGCCTTGATGAGGCCCACTGGGAGACGAAACATCTTCCTTTGCTACTCTGCATACGGGCTTAATGAAGCCAGTTGTGTTCTCTCAATTTCTTGCACAGTATCTCCACATTCTTTATTTCCAAATGTTAAGATTCCTGTGGATTAGGATTTTTTTCTTCAAGATAAAGAGATGAAGTTTTAGATTTAGAGCAATGATTTACAGAATGCTTTCATCACCAAAAGTATGTGCAAATTCCCCTCCCTAATCAGCAAAGGACACGAGGCACCTACAGATGTGGAGGTTATTGCCTTGCCATCAGAAGCTGATTCAGTGCTGACCTCCAACTGGCTGTTTGGTTCAGGGAAATTCTAAAGTTTGTCTTTGTATTAGAGTGAGCAATTAGTTTTCTATAAATGAGAGCTTAAAATTAAATTTGTTTAGTTAAAAGATGACAAGTCAAAAGCTACGTAGAACAAGCAGGGCAAAAGTGTGATAGAGCAAGTAAATGATGTGTGTTCCTGTATCCAGGAGATTAGTTTTTCTGTTGGTTATACTATTACCACTATATGAAATAAACTGGCTCTTCGTAGAGGAAGGAAGCTGCATACAGCTAGTGTTTTAGGCAGCCGCTTGAGGCAAACCTTCCATTACATGCGCTAATTATTACACTTGTGTACACCTCCATTGGAGGGCAGCTGTTGGGGCATCATCTGCAGATGTAAGTGCTCGTTCATCATTTCTTCTTCTCCATTTTGATGTCTTTTTTGCACACTGGGCATTATTTAGGCATCCTAATATATATATTGGGTCAATCAGTATCATTCTTCCTAACTCTTTTTATTTCCTTGTTTTCTGATAACAATATATTCATTCTGCTGTACAACAGGAGAAGAAAAAACTGTAGTAGAGGTAATTTCCGTTGAAGCCATTCTCCCTCTTCTGTGAACTCTTGCTTTCTCAAGAGAATAGTACTAAAGTCTTTCAGTAGTTGAAAGGTTATGTGTTTGTCTATATGATAACTCAGAAAAAGATGAAAACAAATGTGGGAAGGTTGGGAAAGTATCAGAAAAGGCTAGTTACTTTTTTGCTGTTTAAATTGCCTGCTAAGTAATTCAGAGAAATTATTTTTAAAGACTTTTGTGTTTATTTGAATTCAGTAGAGCTCTTCACTTATGCTAGTAATTTTAACGTGTGGTTTCATGGTGAATGTTAATACAGCCTTTTTCTTTTACTTTAGCTGGCGTACTGTGTAGTTCAATTCTTAGAAAAGGACAGCACACTTACAGAACCGGTAAGTTTATCTTGCTATTTTTATATATTTTGGAATATTAATGTTCCTTTCATCTGTAGACTGTGCAAGGAGGTTTGGGGGACAAAGTATTCATATGTAATTAGTTTTATTAGTAAAAACTAATTATTGAATCATTTTGGTGAATCAAATGCCGTTTTTTCAGCAGTTATTTCAACAATGTCCAGAATTAGTTAAAAAACCTTCAGAGTATACCTTTTACAAATAGACCAGAGTTTACTCTACTTATTTTGTTTTAGCTGACTGGATACAAAACAGTTGATCTAGAAGCACTTGACTCAGGTATTAGCTGTGCCTGAAGTGCACTCTTTTGAGAGGCTGATCTTTCTTTCTGGCACACCGAGATACCAGTACAAGGCTTTGGAGTAGGGTCTTGGTTCCTGTCTACCAAGCTTGGACCACAGACAAAAACAAGCTTTAGTCTGTCCGCGCATAGCTGCATAGACAAATGCTTTCAATTGTCCTCAATAGTATACAGTGTTTTGCATTGCTAAGCCACTGTTAGGTAAGAAAGAACTAATACGTTTCATCGCTAGTTAGCGATTAGTAAAACAGTTTCTACTAACAAAAGTGGACGTTGTTACGTTATAGCTATTTCTACTGTAAAATAGAAACTGTGATCCTTGAAACAAATCAAGTGTGCAGCTGTGCAAGAACTCTTCTACTTGGAGGTTTTAATGTTTGTTGAGGTTTCAAATCCCAGACATTGTTTCTGTCGCTCGTGCTATATAAAATCTTAAAATTTAGCTGTATTCCAGACATCAGCTATGGTATTACATATTTCCTAGTACAACTCTGAGCTAATAAGCATCCAGGTCTGTTTTTCTTCTTGATCCCAAGTTACTACGTAATGATTACAACATTGCATGAATTTCCCAAGGCTTTGCTGAGAACAGGTTGTCCAGTTTGACAGTCCAGTGATACATACAAGAAGATACATGAAGATACACTTATTTCTCAATGAGCTGTCACTTAAAAGCTATAAGCAACACTTAGTATCATTTAAGTTATTTAAAACAAACAAACAAAAAAAACCCTTTTAATCACTTCCTCTTGTTTCAGAGGACAAAAAAGAGACTGCTGCTTTTTTCTAAATGAGAAGGTAAATGTGCTGAGAATGACTAATGGATTGTTGCACCTTCAAACTACATCAACAATTGCAATATAAATGTTGTTTTCAGGGTTTAAGAAATGTGTACTTCCCCCCTTCCCCGGTTCTATCTCTAGGACTAGGCAGACACTATCATATTTTTGGTTTTTATGTGGTTTTGGAGCGCTGTATGTACACTTGAGAGTAACGTTCTAATTTCAAACATGATGTATGCTGTGGTTCTCAGTATGGCATCATGCAGATGGAGGCACTTCCATTGCAAGTTTCTTACTTCCAGGATATCGTTTTAAAATATCTGACACTAATTAGTATTAAGCGTGCACATGAAAGGCATCATAGAAGGTACAGAGTTTTTAAAGAATTTGTTGAAAGAAGTAGATTTTAGTGATTGAAAAGAAGTCAATATAAGAGGAAAAAAATTTTCAGGTGAAAGGAAAATTTCAGAGAAAAAGATATTAGAAGTATTAAACTTTCTGTATTCTCCTAGAAAGTAAGTCAAAATGTAGAGTGGAAAAGGGGAAAATGACTGTCTTGTCGAGATACAGATTCATTTATCATTAAATATATTGATGTGAATTGCAGTTTGAGTTGCTATCACTTTGTGTGTTGGTTTAGTTTATCAAAACGCCATTAGCTGGAAACTGCTAGCTGACGTAAGTACGTAAATGTCCAGAGCCTCCGAGGACTGCAGATTTTGGAGTCTTGAACTACAAAACATAAAAACTGTATAATCAGGGGCGTATGAATTTCATACCAAAAATACCTAAATTTAAGGTGGAGTGCTGTGCCAGTCATTTTGAAACATTTATTTAGTGTATTTTAAATACCCTTTAAAAGCAAATGTCTTGCTACTGGGATAGTGTTTATCACTAAATTTCCACAGATGGAAAATGGTTTTTATAGTAACAAAAAGCTTAATCTTACATTTTAATTGGTTTGAAAACTGACGTGTTTGAAAAAAGCATCATCCTTCCATTACAAAGTACTGTAAGTCTTTTCTTAAAATGTAACGGTGGAAGCCTATTTTTTCAAGCTTTAAGAGTGCGCCTTCAAGAAAAAAGAGATTGAAAGCTGATGTCACTTCAATGGCAGATGATTTTCCTTATAGCATAGTAACATATTTGCACTTTGAGTTGATAATCGTGTTAAGCTAGATTTCAGGGTTACTTTCTCTAGTCTTTTTGTTTCTTAAAAATAAAAATAAAAAATCAAGTTTAAGTGTATAACTTTGTTTTCTGCAGTAATGTTTTTAACCCTATTAACAGTTATTTCCATGATAATGAACCCTATCATATCTGTCATATAGAACAAGAAATTTTAGTTTTGTGTTCTTTGATTTTGTGTAATAAAATGTCAGACTTTTTAATGACATTTAACTTAGTGCAAGGCAAAGGTAAATTACTGTGAAAATTATTTTCATTGTTTTGCTGCAAACTTTGTTTCTACAGGTTGTAATGGCACTGCTAAAATACTGGCCAAAGACTCACAGTCCAAAAGAAGTCATGTTTCTAAATGAACTAGAAGAAATTTTAGATGTTATTGAACCATCTGAATTTGTAAAAGTCATGGAGCCTCTCTTCAGACAGCTAGCCAAATGTGTGTCTAGTCCGCACTTTCAGGTCTGTACTTACTGAATGTACAATAATATCAGAATTTTTATATTAAGAGACTTGTTATTGATACTACCTACTGTCATTCACTGTAATGAACTTTGTTTGTGATGGAAAAATGTCCTCAAGTGTTGTTGTCAAATTTTGGGGATCCAAATGTTAGCTTTGTGTTTTCCTTTCAGGAATGCAGTATGTGAGTTCATATGGGGTTATTCACTTCAGCTCAATGTCTAACATTCGACTGAAAATCTTGCTGTTTTCAGAAGTACCTGTTCAATAAAGTTTTCCACAGTCTGTCAGTAGGAAAGAACCACTATAGCAGATCTGTAAAGATCTAATGACATTGTCAACCCTTTCAGTACGTAATGTATATATTTTGCTGCTTATATTATAAAGTTCTACAAATACACTTTCTCTGGCAAAACGTTCGTTCAACAGCTTGAATTGAGAGTTCATTGGCTATAGTTTGAATCGTGTTACTATGAAGGAAAAAGGAAACCCACCTCTCCTTTTTTTCCCCAACCTCAGCTCCCTCTGTAGCTTCTAGTTTACCTTGAAACAATCTAAATCTAAGTTGTAATTTTTCTCACCTTTCCCTTATTTTTTTCTCTATTATGTTTCAATTATTTGCTGTTTAAGAGATTATTTGAAAAAGTTTATTTTTTGTTTTTTTTTTAATGTTGTCTTAGGTGGCAGAGCGAGCGTTATACTACTGGAATAATGAGTATATTATGAGTTTAATTAGTGATAATGCAGCAAAGATTTTACCCATCATGTTTCCATCCTTGTACCGGAATTCAAAGACACATTGGAACAAGTAAGAAACACTTGTACAAATAAAATTCTGCTACTTATTCTGTTATCTCCACTTTAAGGTTTAAATGTGGTTCAGGTCTTGTTTTTTGAAGCGCTAGTTATAACAGCGTGTTGAGCTGTTTCTTCCATAACATTAAATTTAGTGGGTGAGAGAGAGAGATTACTGTTGTCAAAACGCTCAGGAAATATGAAAGAATTGAAAAGAATAGTTTTTTTTTCTTTAAACTGAAAATAGTGTTTCAGTGCATCTAATCAATGAAATATTTTTATTAATATGAAGCAAATTTGACATTAATTTATCGGCAGTTCAGATGCTTTTAGAAACATATTTTGATTACTGATTTCTAAACCTTCCGCTAATTTGCATTTCTTCTGCGTACTAGTGGGATACATTGTAGTTCAGGTCACTTTATGCGTTTCTTTTTTCCTTTTTATTTACCATTTTCTCTCCTTTCTCCAGTTAGCTGTCTCCTTTGTTTTTTCACTTTCTTTCTGCACAGTAATGTAGTACTTGGGCATGAAAACAGTCCTGGTCAGATCCTTTCTACAGCTGTTTCATTGTAAAGCACTTCTTTGTTTGAGCTATTGTGTTACTGCTGGGGTGGTGGAAGTCCCACAGTCTAGGGCTAGCTGTGAATTGAGGACCGATGATGGCTTGGCTACGAATGCATAATGAATCTGCCACTAAACATAGCAAAAGAAATCAAAAGTACAGTGATGTTAAAAGTGGTCGATTTACTGTCACTGGATGTAAGCAGCAACAAATAACGCGCTTATTTTTTTCATAAAATGTGGATTCAGTGATGTGATTGTACGTAGCAAATATGGATTGCTTTGGGTTGTTTTTCTGGCTTTCAGGGCCATCCATTCATTCTGCTCTGAGCATGAGTGATGTCATGGTACCCAGTACAGCTGCACTCTTATTTGTAACTCACATGCATGATACAAAATAAGCATTTAACTGATTGCTTTGTGGATCTGGCGATCAGTAATTTGCAAAAGATTACAGACTAGGATTTTAAATTACTCTATAAAAATAAGTGCTATACAAGGCAGGTGATTTCTTCTGTTTAATTGGTCTGTTTTCTACATTTAAGTAGTAATACTTTTCTAAAGAGTCACAGTATAATTGTGTTGAAGTGAGTGCTGTTGCTCTGTGACTTTTCTCCAAATGAATGGTATATTTTCTAGGCTCCTTTTAATCATAATAGTGTTTTTTTTTTTCCCCCTGGAATTTGTCTGTTGACAGTAAGTTTCTTACACCTAGGTCTTTTATGCTGTCTTGTATTTTTTTAACTCAGGTTTGATTAGTGTCAACTTCTCATTTTCAATTTAGTCCTATATTGATACATACAGTTTTTAAAATTAAGTTCAAACTTCAAAAGTGTGACGAGCAGCACTATGCAGTAACTAAACTGCGTTCAAAGTTAATAATTTTAATAATTCTATTAGCCCTTATTCAGTAAACTGAAACTTCCATTATCTAGTTTTGTTTCCACATATTCTGAAATGATGTAATTTTCCAGTTATGTAGGCTATTGGCTACTGTTGACCAGAAAAAATAGATTTCAAAGTTTAAAGTACTCTGAGTTTCAACCAGAAGTTTTACTTATAGGACAATACATGGCTTGATATACAATGCTCTGAAACTCTTCATGGAGATGAACCAAAAACTGTTCGATGACTGCACACAGCAATTTAAAGCAGAAAAACTGAAGTAAGTTTTCATGTCAGTGTGTCTGTCTGTCCTTGAATAATGTATTCAGAGTGCTTTAGCTCTGAAAAACTACTGTGTCTTTACTGGGAATTTATGCCTATTTGATTATAGTACAACCGTCTCAAAATTCGCTTGTTGAAACTTGCCATCATATATGAACTGTAAAGTCTGCGTAAGAGTAGGTTGTTTTGTATAGTCTCTGGCCTAATACTGTTGCAGGTGGCCATCTTAAAATTTAATTTTTGGAGATGGACACTGCTAGTCTTGAAATCGGTGTAAAAGGTCTATTAAATAGTTTACTTTACATCCTGTGTTTCGTTTAGCATGCTTCATGTTTTCACGGAGTTCTTCCCAAAACACTATTCTAGTGTTTCTCAGCGTTGCATTGTACATGTGCACGTGTGCATTTTTTTCTAAAAATTACCTGTGAAAAAGTCACTCCGTTTGTAATACAGGGCGTTGGTACATTATTTGTCAGAATAATCCTGATAAATCCGATATATTCTTGCAACCCCTCTGCAAAGTGAAATGTTCCATTCTGTTTAACTTCATCCTTATCTATAGCGCCAAGTTTCAATGGTGAGAGCGAGGCTTTCTTTTGCCAGACCAAGCAATGATAACAACTTTTCCAAAGTTCTTATTTGAACAATATAGCATAGGCTAGTGAACCCAGCAGGGAATTAGAAGCTGGAATTTTTCCATTTTATTCTCCAAAATTCAGCTGACTTTTATGATCATGAAATCGTATAACTTCTGTTCCTCTGTTTTGAATTTGTTAAATGGACTTAATTTGATAAATACAGAGCCCTCATAACGTGCGATCTGGATTCGTCTCTCATTTTAGGAATTGGGGAGCATAGTTAGGAAGTGGGTATTGAACATACCCGGATTTTAATTTCAAAGTGAACAGTGATTTCTTCAAGTAGTGGCTCTGCAGACTGCAATGCCATACATATACTATTTAGTGATATCTATTTTGAACCAATATACTGGAAGCAATACAAAATCTTGATGTAGATTAATTTATCCAAGTTTTGAAGCTGCATCTTAAAATTTAGGCAGAAATGAGATTGTAATATGATGCAGACTTTAAAGGTTTTTTTAGAAAGCGAATGTACACATTTTGATATATATATATATATATATATATATATATATATATATATAAAGGCTAAAAAGGCTATACATCTCTTGTCCCTAGTAAAAAAAACAAGTAGAACCCTTTTTCAATTAGATAGCAATCTTGTCTCTTCTGTTTGACTTTTTGAGGGGGAGGTGTCTTTAAATGGGACCGAATACGGGCAGAGGGCCAAGAGGAGTTAGTGAAAACAAAACAAAAACACCACCCACACCCCCACACACCGCACAAGAGGTTGGGGGGGTAAGAGCTTTGCCCACCCCAAATTTACCTTACTGGGGAGTTGGAGGCAAATTGTGTATATGTTTTAATGTAACTACAAGGTTTTCGAACACTTGGCTCGTCTGCTCTGTCCATTGAAGCCTGAGAGGCTTTTTAACCCTCTTAAGCTAAAAGCCCTTTTAAACCCTACCCAGTTTCAAAGGTGGGTGCCTGTTCTAGTCTCTGCAAGAAGTTGTTCATCTATAAGAAAGAAAGAAACAAAAATAGATAAAGTTTTATCATTTTGAATTACATCAAGTATAAGGAAACACACCTCCCCCCACCACTTTTAAAAAAAAAAAAAAAAAAAAGCATCCCATGGTACCCTCCTGACTTGTGATTCCCTTGAGTGATTGTGGTTTTGTCAGCTATTTCTCCATTAATGTTCGGTTCGAAAATGTCTTTGGGTCTTTTACTTAGGAGTGTTACCTGAAGCCATTGGTCTGACATTAAAAATCTCCGCCCACATTATATAGTCATATATTAAGTTTCCTACATTTCAATATAAAATTCTAGAGTGTAAAGTTAAAACCCAAACACACTTCAGTATAGATGAAGACTTCTTTCTGTTTTAATCATAACCCTTTAACAGTGTACAATTATAAAAAAGATTAACTGATATTGTCCAGTTTATGTGTTATTTTTGTGAGCAAATACAAATTTTTTCCCTTTCAATGTTGCTTTGATATCACACGGTGTTGATGTGATGCAAACTGTCTTGTCAATGGTAAGTGATACTCTGGGCAGTTAGCTGAAGCAGGCGATGTTACCTAAATATTTTATTCTGTTGAATTCTTGTAGTTAATTTTGTTATGTTTAAGCAAGTAAACAAGTTGTGATGCAAGATTCACCAAGGTTCTCTTGCCATTTTTGGTTTTGAACTTTTTTTCAGAGAGAAGCTAAAATTGAAGGAACGAGAAGAAGCATGGGTTAAAATAGAAAATCTAGCCAAATCAAATCCCCAGGTATTTAGAAAAGATTAACATGTTTAAGTGTTTAAGTGTTTTAGTTTTGTTAAATATCAGTAGGGGAAACGGGTCTGACTGATCCTGGAAATAAAGCAATTTCACTAATTGTATATGAAAGATCTACAATAAAAATACTTTTAAAATTTGTAACCTTTCTCTTGTGCAAGTAATTATTTAAAACAAAAAAAAAGCTTCTGAAAGTATGATGTGAAGTACTTTTTCCTTTTCTTTTTTATAATAGAAGATATACCGTATTGTGGTTTGAAAAGTTATTCAAAATTATGGAAAATATAGAGATGCCATAACTGGTTTCTCTTGAAAAGCGGTTTTATAAATAGTATATTACAAAAGAGATCTTTTTGCAAACTGTGAGTTATGAATGGTCAGTTTTCCTTTGTGTCAAATGGATTAAAATAATATTGCACTTTCTCGTCTGCTGCATTTGTTCTCATACTTGAAATGGACTGGTTTTGTGTGGACCCTGCGCATCAGGTTCTTACTAAAAGTGAAACATCCTATCAGGCAGTTCCTGAAGTAACCTGATGTATTTAAAGAAACTTTTGTTTATCAAAATTTCAGACTGTTCAGGGTATTTTGTATTGTGGGAGGGAAGGGATGGTTTAGGGTGGTGGGGTGTTTTTGTTTTCCTTCCCCCCCCCCCCCCCCCCCCCCGCCCTCCCGCCCTCTTGCTTACTTTGTTTGGGGAACTTCCTAATTTTCTCTCCTTTCCCGGAAAGGTCCTCTTTCTTGATCTCAGTCATGCTGATTGCTGCTATAGGCAAAAATGCAAATGTGTCAGTTACTTTGAATGACTGTACTTTATTAATAGGAGTGAGTCACTTTCTGTTTTAAAATGGCACTGATATCGTAAAGGATGCAGCCATCTTTTTTCTAACAAGGGGGCATTTCATGAATATTTTTTTTCCTCCCTCTTGTGACGTTTCTCAGGGAGCAACTACTAAAGTGCTCAAATAAAATCCAGTTGTTAAAATTGGACAATAAGTCAGCTGAGAATAGGTCAGTTGAATTTGGTTAAAAAAAAACCATTTGTATGAAAGCAGTGATTGACTTTCAGTAACAGAACATTCTCTAATCAGATATGTCTTAGGAAAGCTTTGACTGACGAGTACTTGATGTACATGGTAATTTGTTATCAGAAATGATAAACTATTGTGTGTCTGACTAAATAAGTGGATTGACTTGTAGTCATAAATTTACAGTTCTACAGTGTAAAACCCTTTGTTCTTCCCAAGCAATTTTATCTAACTTTGTAAATTTTCTGCAGCTGGTTAGCACAACCTGTAAACAATGTTTGTTCTGCATAGTATATTTGAAAGACAGTTGATAGTTGCAAGCAATTTAAAATAAAAATGATTAATTTGAACACCAGGTGCTCCAGTGAATGAAGAATTGACATAAGGATAAAGATACTTTTAACACTCTCTACATATGGATTTTAACAATTTTTTTTCCAGAGTTTCTATTGACCTTTATCTAATTTGTTTGATTTTTTGACAGTTCGTGTTGTTCAGAGCTATTTCTGACTCTGCATGCCACACGAATACATCTTAAGATCTATTTTAGCTCATGATAATTATCTTTGTTAAATTCTTGCTCTCAATTTTCTTTTTTATCTTTTTATCTTATCTACATTAAGTTACTGTCGCACTCAGATGCTACGATATTTATGAGGAAAAATGGATGGGGGGGGTGTGTGTTCATAAATCAGTTTTGTTGGTTGATTTCAAGAGCACATACACCTCTTCTGAATTAAAATAGAATTTAAAATACTGAGAGTCCTGTACACTGTTTTAGATACTATGCAAGTGCTTTATTCAGGTTTTTTTTTTTTATTCCCAAGAGAGTTGCATGGCTCTTCTAATTTCTCAAAAACGAATAGTTTTTGTTTATGAAACTATTTTAAATCTATATTAATCTAATTTGGCCTTTTGACAATGTATTTTTCTCTTCAAATACAAAATTGTTTCAGTAAGTAAAATCATTATATGTCTGTGTTGCTACACTGTTCATAGATTATTATACGATGTATTAATAAGGTTAGAATTACGTGTTTGGCAAAGCTGAAATTGAATACTGGTAAAATCTGAATAGTCTAAAATTCAAAATCAGATGATCAGAGCTTTTTCCTTTTTTTTTGGTCTCTCTCTCTCTCTCTCTCTCTCTCTCTCTCTCTCTCTCTCTCTTTATATATATATATTTTTTTTGGGGGGGGGGGGGGGGTAACTATATATTTCCACAGGACATTTCTGCCAAAAAGAAAGTTTCGGAGTTCAATTTTTCTCCATCTTTCATTTACACTTGGTAGATAATTTCTTACTGGGTACCTGGAAGCATAAGATAATGAAGTTAATCTCAAATAAGTAATCATGGCATTCAAATGCTCTAAATCACTCTTAGTATTTATGTATTACTACTAAGAATGATTATTTTAACACTTTGCATTTTATTAGTACCCAACGTATAGTGACACGAATTTGCTGAACAGTCCTGTTGCAATGGAAACAGATGGGCCTTTAATTGAAGATTTGCAGACGCTGAAAAAGACAGTGAAAGAAGAGGCTTGTCAGGTAAAGCCGTATGAAGATAGTAAACCACTCTTTGCATACTGAATTAACAAATTTATAAATATGGCAAGTGACTCTAAATTATGAATTAAAGTGACTGTTAATCCTAGAAATAAACTGGGGTTCTGTTTTCAGCCCTTTCACCGTTGTATCCTACGGTAATAGAAGTCATTAGAGCTGCTACTTTAAAGTGATTCTGTAGTAGCCAGGAATCTTTTTAATGCCTGTTTTATGCTATGTGGGTCTCTTTTGAGATTTCTTCTACAGAAACATTTATTTCCTTTTCACCTAGAAATAGCTGTTCATATGATGATGGAAACAATGGTTCTATTTTAAGGATAATTGAAAAAATGGCTAAAATCTATCGTATCATGTTCTATTCTCTTTTCTATTTTCATTTTACGCTAAGGAAAACTTGTGTAAATGTAGTCAAATTCTAACGGTGACATCTGGGAGGTTTTGTCTGTTGTTCAGAGCCCTCTTAGTGTCTAACGCCAGTATGTTTTGAAAAAGCGTGTGATGTGTCCACCATAATATTAAAGTAGTCTTGCCCACAAATGGGCCATCTTCCTCAGTCCAGAATCTGTCATATTCTATTACCTACTACAAGGCAAAAATCTCAAGGTCGTTCTAATCTTTTTATCTTTAGCTAATGCTTAGTGATTGTCAGGTGTTTTTTATTTCACTTTAGTTAAGTGGAACCAGAGTCCTGGCAGACAAAATAAAGGTTGGGAGAACTGTTTAAACTAGGAGCTGAATGGAAAATGGAGAGGTGCCAAGGAGCACTGCAGTACAACTAAGATGTCTGGTAGGAATATCAGTCATGTGACTATCTCTATATCCAGCAAATCTAAAACCAGAGAACTGATCTGGAGCTCAGAAACTAGTTGAGATCAGAAATGCATTCAGTTAATTTTAACCATGGTATCAAATGAGGGTTTTAATAAAAATAACGTACGGGCAACCTAACTTCCTACATTACTCTCTCAAAATCCCCATGTGATTATCCTGCAAGATTATATTTTGTTTGTAATTTGTTCTACTGTGGCATTTTGGGTCCACTAGATTGAAGTCAGAAAATGCTGGAATGCTTCCAGGATATGTTTTGTGAAGGCTGTTTTATAAACACTTACCTTTGGAGAGGATTGCAGAACCTTGTGCGGTACATGTAAATCTTGGTGGCTGGATTACCTGCCTGTTGAGGACAATGGATGAAGAGCGGCATTCCCTTGAATGGGAAGCTGCCTAGAGTTAGCCAGCAAGAAGTATGGGGCGTACTAGAGTTTCCAAAAGCTCTATCGTTCTTCAGACCTCGGATAGCTTAGCAAGGCTCACGGGGGCCTGGGAGGCCTTTTTCCACTGGGTCTAGAGCCTAGCACCCATTCTAGTGGAGAACAGCACATACGTCCATTCTTGAAAGAAATGAGCACTGCTTACTGTTAGAGTTGTGTTGATGATAGTGTCCATCTCTTATTCTGCTGTTCCCTAGGGCATAAGCATGTAATCAAGATGTATGAGACCTTGGTTCACTTTCCATCCTGGCCTGAGGGAATTAAAACTCGTACCTCCTACCTCAAAGGAGAGTCCTCTAACTGTCGTTCTAGAACGAAAGCAAAGTATAACTGTATGCTAGTAGTTAGGGCAGTAAGTTGAGAGAGGAACCGGATTTCCAGGTCCTGTTCCTGAAAGTAGCAAAATGGAAAAACTGAAGAGAGAAGATAGATAATAGTTTTGTTTTAGCTGAAGAAAGATTATAATCAAGTGATGATGGTATTGATGTCACGATTGGTACCAGCTTAAATGTTTTGAATTTGTTGTTGTTAATTTTTCCTCTTCACTTAGCAAGAACAAGTAGTTTGAAGACTTGAAACGGGATAGTAGATGGGGTAAAGAAGAGAAAGTGTAAACTTTTTTCAGTGTGCGTTTTAATCCTTTTCCAGTAAGCGAATATACTGACGTGCAAGAAATATTTTAAGTAATTGTTTAGCGATTAACATTTTTAGCCAACTGTGTTCCATTTTGATTCCAGGCACAGAAAGATCAGAAAAAAGATCGTCCTCTTGTGCGACGCAAGTCAGAACTGCCTCAGGATATCTATACCATGAAAGCCTTGGAATCCCATTGCAGAGCTGATGAATTAATATCACATGATGGGCATTAGACTCTTACAGTGAAATGTTATTTTGGAGGAAATTTTTTTTTTCTGGACTCAGTTCTACAGTAGAACTTAACTTTTTTTGTGCCATACCAATCAGTTACACACAGTCAAAGCTTTCTTCAACCCAGTTCTGTAGGCAATAACTTAATGGAATACACAGCTCAAGATCAGTAGTTCAAACAATGGTAAAATACCCAGTTCCATATGCAGAACATTGGGTTGACTATAGTCAAATGAATACATTTTCCTGGAGGTGTTATCATAGTACCAGCTAGTGATAACATATGTAGTTTTTATAGTCATATTTGAGAAGAGCATTCTATAAACTATTTCCATCTAAATAAATCCTTTGAGTGAACAATAGTTGGTACTAATAAGTGTGTGTTTTCAAAAGCAAAAATATTTCAAACTTAAGTGTAAAACTTTTTCTAGGATTTCTCAATTTTACAGTTGTTTCCACATTATTGCTGTCTTGTAATATACCAGCAGTTTTGAAAATACACAATTATTCTTTCATATTATAAAACGTGGCTTACAAACTGGTAACTTTCATGACAATCCTTGATCATGATTCCTTTCTAAGAGTTCTGTAAATTGATTTCTCCTCTACTTAGGATAAAGATATATATCTATATATACCATATCCTAATATTTTACGTATATTTAAAGCCATATTTTCCAGTCTTCAGTGTATAATACAGCACACACCAGTATTCCAGATATGAACTGGTAGAATAATTTTTCCTAAAATGAAAACCTGTTTACCGTGACTGGGAATAGTCTGAATATGAGATTTCAGTTTAAGTTTTTTTCAAGTTGATAAAATACTCTTTCACTGTTTTCTCCCTTATCTGAGCTTTTAATACTCAGCATTTTTTCTCGGGCTCTAGGAGTTCAGCGTTCTATGGCAGATATTGTGTGTCATTTAAGTTGCATCAGTTTTTATCTGAAAGATGAACATGGCCTGTCAGGAAACACAACACCATAAGCTTATATAGTAAAGTAAAATCAGTAAAACAACAGACCCTTGAGTTCCATTCTGCCTCTTCTTAAACAAGTCTAAGAGCTGAGAAGATAGTGACCATAATTTTACCGTGAAAATATTTTTTGCCGTTGTTGTAAAGAGCACATGTGCTGCAAAAACACCTCACAAGTGAATTGAAAATGCATCTGAGTTGCTGATGATCTTCAAATGCTGCTATATATTCCACAAGAATACTTGCATGTAAAGAGCTTTTTGTTGTAGATGGAAAAGCACGGGAGGAAAATCTCTTTTTAAAATATAGTGCTTTGTCTTCAATATTTGATTTCTCTCAGGGTGGCCAGTATTTTAACTTACTTATCCTGCTTACGAGCTGTTTGGAATGTGTTCTGCTATTCTAAATGGGTGATTAGTTTCCTTCGTCTCTGGCAGTAACATTGATAGAACTTAATGTTTAATGTCTTGATGCATAAAGAGATAAAAATGTGGCTTCTTTAAAAATAGTTTTGTTTTATTTTTTAAGGAAGTATAATGTCTCCCGCATCCATAAAAATATTGCGCAAAGCAGACATTCATAGTAACCTTGTGCATATGTAGTGCCTGCTGTTTGTTGGTTGCATTTAACATACAATTTCCAATATTTATTGCATTGTCTATTGGAAGAAAATAGTGGGTGGTAAATATTGGCTTACAACAACTAAATTTAAAACCAACCCAAGCTTCAAGTGGAACGTCCACTGTGTCTGAAAACATTTCCTGTTAAACTTGAAAAATACTCTTCACCATTATGATTAACCATATTAAAACAGTTTAAAGATGCCTTCTCCTTTTGAGGGAAAAAGGGTGCTTTTTTAATTGTATAAAGCAATGTCTATGTATTTTGATATACCATTGTTTGAACTTCCATCTTTAGCTGGTAGATTATCAGATACCTTTGATTTTGGGTGTTCAGTATGTTTGTGCAAGAGGTTGCTGGAAGGAATTATTCTTACTTTACCAAGGAGAAAACCTGTATATCAATGTTTGGTTGATTTTGTGATGCTCAACGTATAAGAACATCTTTCACTGTCTAGATTTTGTTTCTGTTCTTTATTGAAGACAAACATTCACCAAAAAGGGAAATATTTTGGTATTTTAGAGGCTTAAAGCTCTCCACAAATTCATATTTGAGGTTTTGGACCACAGAAATTTGCTTAGGCAGTGTTCCAAAATTTATCACCACTAATGGTTTGGTATGTTTATTGCCACCATTTATATACTTCTTACAGTCGTGTACTAAACCCTTCTAGAACGAATACATCCAAAATAAAAAGAAAAATGAAAGCAGAATTTTGGTGACTGTTGTTCTTCATAAAGTTCTGTGTTTGACACCTTCCCCTTGTTTTCCAAAATTACACCTGTACATCAGGAATGTCAAAAGTAATATTACAAGTGTCTTTCTAGTGTGGCTTTAGTATGGCTTCATTTTAATATTGTACATACATTGTACCTTGTTTTATGGTAATAAGTAATAAAAATGTAGACTTCATATTTTGTACAGAATCGTCCTATGTACAGAATAAAAAGTTCCTAGAAACAGCAAAAATAGGTAAGTGGCACAATTATTTTTCTTTAGATTATATCTGTAACTTTATGCTTTAGTGGAATGTTAAGTTCAAATGTACCTACATATTTTTTAATGTTTTGTAATTCAATATTTTGTTCTGACATTGTTTCTGAAGAACCTCATACACCTGCCATTTAATATGCTTTTATCTACCTTTAAAATTAAAAAAAAAAAAAAAAGGTGTATTATATGGACAAATAAAGAACACATGAATTTTACTTGCTCATCATGAAACTAAATTTAGCACAGAACCTTTGGGTGCATGTTCAGGTCATCACAGCTTTCAGAATTAGCTGCATGAGTTAAAGAATAAAATGATTCATAAACTTCACAAAAGCAAAAATACAAATGAATTCTAGGGGAAAAGAAATAATAAATATGGAGATGAGGATATTCACTACAAAAATCAGACACCTTTTAGGACAGATGTCAAGTCCTAAAAGGAGTTTGATCGCATCTCTAATCTAGGTACAAATATGGAAGACCTACCTTTCATACCATTCGTACCGTAATATTTTCCCCTGTAACACTTCTCTATTGACAGGTTTCCAGCAAAGCAGCCATAAATTTAAGGATTTCAGCATAGTAGATGAGACATTGTCAGATGGCAAGGATATAAGAAAAAACTTTTAAAATCCACCGTAGAAAGTGTCTTCCTTCCAAATCTTCCTTCCCTCCTGAATCAATAAAAGTCTCCATAAGCAAAAGAACTAAGGTAACGACTCACAGAAAGCTGACTTTCAAAAGTGATGTTTCAGTTTTTGTACTGATCCTAGGCTGGGGGGAGGTTGGGTTTTGTTTTGTTTTTCTTTGTAAGCCTGGGATCGATATCTGACCATTTTGACTTGAGTTATAAACGTAAGACTAAATGCAAAAGAACGCTAAAAAAACTAAATTCGATAGCCATTGCTCTGTGAAGCCTCTGGGTATTGAAAGAAGTGGTTTTCTGCATGGGCCCAGAAGTAAATTCATCAGACACACTCCCAAGTTTAATCGTGAACCAAAACCTGGATGTTGAAATGACTGAGGATTCAGTCATTCCCCCTGCAAGCATAGGGTCAAAGTACTTCTCAAAACACAGTAGTAGGTATTGTTTTAAAATAGTGACAATAACACCCTTTATTTATACATATATGTGTGTTTATTAATATCCTTTTGAGTTGTGAGCACTCTCAGCAGGCAGAAGAAGGAGGAGGCTTGAATCCCTTCTGTCTGAGGGAATTAAGCTCAGAGGCTTTAAACAACTTGTTTGGCGTTGGTAGCTTGCTTTGACTTCTTTGAGACGTAAAGGAAGGTGGTAGCACAGCACCACTTCCAGTTGTGGTTGAGTTTTTGTTTGTTTGCTTTATGGAAACTATTGTTGTACAGTGGAAAGATGACTTCAGGAGGTAGCTAAGGTTCCAGGCTATGGAGAGATTGTTCGGGTTCCATTACGGGGGGCCTTGACTGACCCCTTCTCATCCGTTGCGTGCCAGAGCCAGTTCACCTAAAAGCAAAGCGTTTCTGCTTGCTGGATCTTGTCTTTACTGTGCATATGGATTGTGGAAAGTTGTGTTGCATATAGCTAATTAAGAAATGCCATTCTCATCATCATCACTGTCTCCCTAGATTATGATATCTTGTAATTGATGAGTTGACTCAGCTTGGGCGGTCTTTGCCTTACGATTAAAACTTATGTCATTAAATACTATGTATGAAAAAAATTCCCGAGGGATAATTTATTGGCGAGCTGAGGAAGATACTACTTTATTCCCTCCTTTTTTAACGGAAGAGCAGCATGACTGCACGTCCCTTCCTCCTATCCCATTCATACCGGGACGGTTTTCACTCCTGAACAAATGGAGAGCGGCAAGCACAAAAGACGAAGTTTCATAAGCATCTATCTTTGGGGTTTTGATGAGCGGGGGCTTCCACTGTTTTGATACAAGGGGGAAGAGTATTCACATAGTTTGCTTCAAGCTATTTTAGGCATTTGTGTGATCCAGGAGATGTTTTTCCAGTATTCTATCAGTAGAAAATGGCTGCAAGAGAATTAGATGAGAAAGCAAATGAAGTTTGTTTTGTTTCAATGTTGCTTGTTTTCAAGCAGAGGTTGTGGGTTTTTTTTTTTTTTTTCCCTGAAATACTACCAAATTACTATTGAACAAATACAGCTTTTATGTTTTGCTAAAGTGGTTTCTTTTGCAATTTATGCAAAAACATTTCCTTCTATATAGGTTTCTACAGCATTTACTGGGAGCAAATTTTCTGTCTTGACAAGTTCTAATTTTCTTTCCAATTCTCCTAAAATACTTTTAAAGTTTTTTCAGAAAGTTTAGTCTTCCTTAGCCTAAGAGTTCCTTATTTTAAACTTACCCATAATGTATATGTACCACAATAAAAGGGCGGGGTATGAATTCTTTATATGCATGACATAACGATAATTTTATGTATCTATTTAATGCTACGTATGACACTTTTATTATTAGTTGCTCTTGTTTGTCAGCTCCATGCTTTTTTTATAGGCCACAAAGTTATTTTGATACCCATTTAACCATGGATAGCTAGACACCTGGAGATACCGGTTCTCAGCAACCTGATTGCACATAGCTGAGACTAGTAATGTCTGCTGCCTCAGTGCCGCTCCATTAAGGAGCAGATATCCTCTTTGGAAGAAGAGGATGTTTCTTGCCTTTAATTGACATCCCCAACAAGCAGCAGAAGGGGGACATCACATTGAAAAAAATATATGTGTATATATATGAAAAATGAAATGCCCTTCCTGTTAACAGACAGGGTCTTTGTGACTGTCTGCTCCTCCTAGCGAAGCTTTTCCTTGCTGCCTCTGACCCCGCTTCTGGTGTAAAGATTGGCTTGGTATTTTGCTTCTGAGCTTGAAGGAAGTAGCAAAACAGAGGAGGAGATCCGAAGGTATGGGAAATAGACTTTTTGGATAGGAAAATTTGGGGTGGCATGGCTGAATGCTAAGGAGGAGTACTGATGAGTTGCTGAAAAGTTAGGTGGCCAGTCCTTGGCCTCCATGAGAATGGAGCTGGGGGAGGGAGCAAATGGGTTGGTTTGGCACGGCGCTACTCAGAAGAGTAAAGAATTGGCAGGTGCCGGTGAGGTGACATGTGGGTAAACAAGCCCGATGAGAATGGAGGAGGGTTAAGAGTAGTAGGGAAAAATTGGAAACTGACAAGGTTTTTAAGTTTTCAAGTTAACTATGACAAATTTTACTTCGAAGTATAATACGAGGAGATGAGTATCTTCTACCTGCAACTGCCTGTTCTTTTTCTCTCCTTTTACGTCCCTAGTTCACTTATTTTGAACGTAGGCTCTTAATGCATTACTCTCTTTCCCCACTTGAGACATTGCTTAATTTGGATGTGAAGTTTTGTTTCAACTAATCTCATCCCCCAACAGTTGTTGTGCAGTGATTTATCTAGGCTCCAAACACTTTATTTGACATTTAATCTGAAAGTAGGATTTTCTCATAAATTTACTCGATATTATTGTTCTCCTTTTATTTATAACATCTGTGATGAAATATTTAGTAATTCTTTTTATTGTGTATTACATAAAGGTGAGTGGCTTGTGTTAAAATAAAAAAAAAAAGGCTTGAAAGTATAAAGCAAATGTAGAAAAGGCTGAATTGAAAGATGAGGAAAAAAATTAATAAGAGAATGGAGAGAACAAAGATTGCTTTTGATCTTTGGTCACCGAGGTAACTGACCTCTTTACTAACAGAGTGATGAGTAAGATCACATTGATTTCTTTTCCTTATTGCCTGTGGGGAGGTTTTGTAAACACCAGGATTCTGAGACCGGTGTTGAGGATCAATCTTCTTGTTTTGATGCTAAGATGAGGTCACTTCAGGTATATTTTTGAATATAAATTTTAGAACACATTTGGATAACAAAACGACTGTCATACTAGGTGCGGAAGAGTTGAAGGAATCTTGTTAACTTTTCTGAGCATCTTTATCAATTTAAAGTGTTGTATAAAACATCTGACAGTATTTTAAAATCATAGCTGGTTTTATTATATGGGAAAACGCTTGTAATGCCTCAGTTGTGTAGACGTTCTAAACTATACTCCTCGACTCACTTAACATATGACTCATTTTTTTTTGTGATACAAGCATGAGCGATGGAATTAAGTCTTTAAAAATTCTTGTAAGCTTTCACAGTTTTCTGTGTAATACAGAATTACCCTTTCTGTAGACAAGATAGTAATGTTTAGACAACCGCACAGGGGTTGTAAAAGGTTACTGTTGAAATTGCAGTGTAAGCCTAAGTGAAATAAGCAGCTTAGCTGTTCTGAAAACTTTCTTTTGATACCATATCGTATAGGCCCTAACGTAACTTATCAGCAACTATCAGTTTAATTTGTAGGTGTTAATATTAGGTGTTTTTAAAAGGGTGCATACTTCGTATGAGTACAAAATAAGACAACATTATTGCAATGGAGAGAGATGTATTTCTTCGCTTGAACTGGCATGCTTGCTTTTTTTCTCCTTTGTGCCTGTCTCAGAGCTGATTATGAGCACAAAACACTCTTGATTTTTGAAGACTGTTCACCCTACTGCCAGCTGTGATGATCCTGTCGCAGAGGACAGAGATCAGTTTCTTGAGGTCAATATAGAAATTCATCCTTTGCTGTTTGGACCAACGTTCAGTTTTGGTTTTGCGTATTTGAATCTATTTAAAGCCTAGTTTTATAAAAGAAGTACCTTTGTCTGATGGAAAACTTTATGTTTATGGGGAAAAACTGGCAATCCTACCTTTTGGATGGCTGATTTTAATGGCTTCTCATGCATCGGCAAGAAGGGCCTGGTCCTTGTTGTATCCAGAAAAAAGGATATTCATAATTAACTGGAGACAGATCAAGGCAAACTAGTTTTCATGGTGGTGGAGCAAGCTAAAGCCTATTCTTTCCATAGGCATTGACTGAACCTGAGAACGTGTGCAAAAAAAGCTAGTTTATCTCGTCTTTGCTTCAGTCTGTTAATTTGATTTAAAATGCCCTTCCCTCCTCCCCCCCCCACTCCCTTTGGCACAGGAGATAAGGCCAAAGTGATTATAGAGTCTTATCTGAGCTGATTTTTAGTTCCAAATGGTCTAGCATTTAAATATCAAAACCCTAGACTTGTTCTTGACTGTAAAATCTTGTCATATACAGAATATTCCCGTATTTTTAAAGAACAACAGTAAGATGAGATTTGCTGGGATCTTTTTACATTGCTTTCTCTGTGATTCAGCAGCAACGCATATAAACAATTATCTGAATTCTTGATCTTTGTCATTCTTTCTTCTCTATATTTCTGTATTTTTCTTTCCTTATTTTTTCCCGGGCAGCAATTTTATAGAAATGAGATGCTGCACCTTGCTTTGTAAGCTGTAAAAACGTTGTGACATTTTGGTGCATCAGATGATGGCCGTTTAGAAGAATGAGCGTACTAGCACTTTAACATAGCTTCAGCTAACCTCTTAAGAGAGGCCAGGTTACGCTCAAAATACATCTAGGTTTTGTCGAGTCTTTTACTGAACAAACTGAAAGCTAAGATGTTGATTTAACTTGTGCTTTTGGTTGCTTGGCCTGTGCTGACACTTGCTGTGTGGATGAGAGAAGCAGCTACTTGCTTCCCCACTGGAAAGCAGTCAGGCAGCACCCGGTGTGGAGTGGCAGGCTGGCGGGATTCAGACAGCCTCGCAAAGACAAGGTCTTTTCCCATATTAAATGTCATCCTCAAACATAAACTACAGGTAGAAGAACGGTAGGGAATGAATAAGCTGGACTTAAAAAAAAAAAAAAAAAAAAAAAAAAAAAAAGTAATGGAAAGGAAGTAGGTGAACGTTACGTTGAACACACAGTATCTCAGTAACGGTATTCTGTATATACAATACTGAGGTAACTCAAAATATCTCTCACTATTTTCACTATTTTTAACCGAAAATAAATTTAACTTTTTTTAATAGAGAGGTCTTTTAGGAGTGTTGTGTTTTGTTTTTTAGATCGGTTTTGGATGAATCATCTGTATCAAGTTCTGGTGCTTGTAGTTGAAACTCAATTGCTGAGTAGATGATTTTCCTTCCAGACAAGAATGCTTGAGATTTCTGTTATTTTAGAAACCAGTTCCAAGTGCAGTTGGACTCCTGAACCCCTTAGGAGACTAGGCCTTATGAGCGTAGGCACACTTTCCTCTATAAACTTCAGAAAGAACTTTCTTCCCTTCGTGAATCCTATTTTGAACAGTATATTCCAATCTAGGCATTAGAAGCAAGACTTGGTAAAGCTCTTGGCTTCGATCTCACACCTAGGTCTGGAACTACTAAATATCAATGGGAAAGAACACCTGTGTTTTCTACACTGTAATGTTATCTATGTAAGAATAGAGTAGTTGGGATGTGTGGTTGGGCTTCCTGGATATCTAGTATTCTGGCTGGAAATACATGCCTGAATGTATTTGCATGTGAGTGAATTGCTTTTATGTAGTGGCTTACAGATCGGGACTTAACTGCTTATATCAGGCAGTATATTCTAACCAGGCTTTCTTATTTCTCAGGCAATATATGTGAACAGATTCTGAGTGTGATGGTCTCTGCACACATTCAAGATTCATGTGCCTGTGTGTCCACCTGAGGAAACGCATGTGGGGTTTGGGGTTTTTTTTTGTGTGTGGTGGTTTTTTGTTTGTTTGTTTCAGGGCTTCCTCTTCTTCAGCTTTGAACAAGACCTGGAGCTTCTGGAAAGTCTGTGAGTCACCCAGTGACCCCAGGATGCTTTTTCAGGATCTGAGGAGTCCTGTCCCTTTCTAGGTGCTGTCTGACTTAATCCAGTTTATTGAACCAACAGAAAAATATCAGCTAGAACCAGGCAAGGGAGAGGACTAGGCAGGGAGGAACAGGATTGTCCGTTGCAGTGGCAGTGTGCTAGACTTGTCCAACTGTAGCTTAGGTCAGGCAAGCACGTACACTGGGATACAGCAGCCATGGAAAGAAGGCTTCAGAGTTTTTCAAAAATGAGATGAGATTCTGAAAGAAAGGTCTCTTTGCTTGCATCTTTGTCCTTTCTGTCCTTCCTCCCAGCCTAAGGTCATGCATATTTGGGAAATCCTCAGTCATCTTGCAAAAGATTGTGGATTAATGGTTCAGGTATTAGATTCATTAAATTATATCAAGCATGTAGCCAGCAAATGAGCTGGATGTATAGAACAGCTAAGGGAGAAAGGAAGGGGGCGGGGGGGTGGCATTTAACTGAAGAAAAGCCTGAGCTGATCTGTCCTGGCTGCTGACAGAAGCTACCTGCTGCTTCCACGTAGCCCTCCAGCAGTCCCCTCTATCTGCTTCAGGCGTACCCAGCTCGATTATCTAACAACTTTGCTCTTTCCTTAGCTATGCAGTGGTGACCTGGTGCCATTCTTCATGTACAAATGTCCTTCTTGCCACCTGCTCCTATGGCTTTTTGTATTTATTTTTAACATGAAACGTTTTTCTTCTTTGGAGAAATTATCCAAAGGACCGCTTGCTTAGCTTTCAGGTAAATCAGTGGAAATAGCAGAATTCAGTTTCACAGCGGGTTTTGCTGTAAAGAGACCGGAACCAGCTGCCTTGCTGTCGTCTGTGAAATCTGCTTGCCTGCGTCCCCTTATCCCCGAGAGTGGGGAGGGGAAGCTCAGGGTGGGATTTCTCCCTCTTCGGTTTGCGCCGCAAGACCCCTCCTGGGTGAGCCTGCTGCTGGCCTTCCCTTTAGAAAGAAACTGAATAAAACACGACGTGATGATTCTTGTTAAATAATGCATGCCTCCCTGGGTGCAGGGCGGGCCGGGCCGGCGCGGGGCCCCGGCTATTGTCCCGCCTCCCCCATTGTTGCGGCGCAGAGGCTTTGTGACGTAGGGTGGGGTTCGGCTTCTCTCGCCACTTCAGCTCCCAGCGTGCACTGGGGCTGCGGGGCGGGCTCTGCCGCAGGGCATTGTGGAACTTGTGGTTTTGCCCGCGTAGTCTGTGGTAGGGCATGGCGCCGTGGGGCATGCGTTCCCAGGATGCACCTGGAGCCGCGAGGCATGCTGGGACTGGTAGTCATTCCGTCCATTTGCGCCAGGCGCCCGGCTGGAGGGGAGGGGCGGGGCGCACTGTCTTTCCCAGAGCACCTCGCGGCGGCGTGGGCGGGGAGGTGGCTGTTATAGGGCGGCGCTGTGGGGGCGGCGACTTCAGTGCCGAGTCGGTGGCCGGGCGGGCGGAGAGCGGCTCGCTCCGTGTGTCCCTGCCTCGGCATGTCTGACTCGGGGGGCGGCGGGGGCGGCGGCCCCGGCGGCGAGGAGGGCGGCATGGAGGTGTCGGGCTCCGCCGTGCAGAACGTGGCCGACGTGTCGGTGCTGCAGAAGCACCTGCGCAAGCTGGTGCCGTTGCTGCTGGAGGATGGCGGGGAAGCGCCGGCGGCGCTGGAGGCGGCGCTGGAGGAGAAAGGCGCCGTGGAGCATATGCGCAAGTTCCTCTCCGACCCGCAGGTCCACACGGTCCTGGTGGAGCGCTCCACCCTCAAAGGTGAGGTGAGAGCCGGGTGCCGCCCGGCCCGGCGGGGGGCGCTGTCAAAATGGCGGCGGCGGCCGTTGTCTGCCTGCCGCGGTGGGAGGGGCGCGCTGCTGCCGCCGCCACGCTGTCGCCGCGCCCTCCCGTCCTGCCTCCGCCGCCTCCCCGCGTTCCCGGGGGAGGGGGGCGCCCCCAGGCCTGCGCGGGGAGCTACAGCCGCCGCCCGCCGCACTGCGGCGTGCCCGCCTGCCCTGCCCTGCCCTGCCCTGCCCGCCGCTGCCGCCGCCCGTTTAATGGCAGTCAGCGCCTGGGAAAACCGGCGGCCGCGGTGCCGCCGCTGCTCCGGCCGGTGTCAGCAGCCGGGCTGCTGCGCCGGCCGTTGCGGACTGGGCTGGTCTCTGCAGACGCTGAAGGTCCTTGTGTTTGTTTTCCGAGTCTGGTGCTTTTAAAGTTCAGCTGCTCGGAAGCGGCAGGGCAAACGCATGCTGTGTCTCTAGGCGGGCTGCGAGTGCGGTTGCTGTGTTCGCCGCATCTGTGTAGCGTGTTCTTCTTGCAATAGCACTGAAAGCGCTTCTTCAGCGTGCTGTAGCCGCTCCTTGATACTGCTTCCTTTCTGCTGTGGAAATAACCTACTTCTTGGCAAGACGCATAACTTGCCAGGAACTAAAAAAAAATGAACTGGGCTATAAAAAGTGCTGTTTCATGGTTAAATTGCAAGACTGCAAATTCATAAATCAAACAGTAGAGTGTCTGCAGTGTCTTTGTTAGCTAGCAAAGTCTGGTGACCAGACTGCTCATAAACAGTTCTAGGAAACCTTGTCAAGGGGTGCTTTAAATACTACAGCTAAGCTGACTCTGATTTGAGAAACACTTTTTTATCATTTACGTGCTGCTGTTACAGACTGTATTTTTTGGGAACATCTTTTTACTGAGTTTGTAAACAAATCTATCGCTGAACAGGTATTTCTTGTGACAGAATCTAGCCTAATGAACGATAATAAAATAGAACTACGCTTCATTAATAGCACAGACTTTTAAGCAAGATTTTTAATCTGCGTGTGCATAACCGTCTGTCAGTTTGAGCTTTCAGAACTTTAGTGCTAAACTGAATCTCTATGCCCCGTGGCTGTTGGTTCAGCCCTGGTAGATGCACATCAAATGTCAATATAGTCAAACTTCAAATTGCATTTTCTGACCCGTCATCGGCCACAGTGTAAGTTACTGGCTCAGTTCCTGCACACGAAGAGAAGCTTAAAGAAGGTTCTCGCACTTGCTTACCTCTCCTCTCGCTGTAAACTTGAAGCATCCTGCCTTTGTTTGTCTTATTCCTGTTTCCACTGATTATTCTCCTTCTTCCCCTCCCAAAGTCTGAAACTTATTTTTCAGTGGGGATAATGCTAGAATTTCTAAAAGGAGGGAAAAAAAAATCTTTCTGAATTCATGATGCAATGTTTGGCAAGATTTAAAGGAATGCTTTGGATATTATTAGGCTATGCAAATGATTTCTAAAGTTCTTCCTCTCTTTCAAGAGGTTAATTGTCTTTAGTTCAGATTGAAAATGATAATGGGGGCAACGGTGATCTGTTAGCTCTAAGCTTGTGGGTTGTATTATCACATGTGTGTGATTAAAATCAAAGTGAGACACTTATTATATGTTTTATAAGTGAAATACTAATTTATTAAGGGCTAAAGCCATTTCCATCAGTGTCATCTAGTTTAATAGTAGTTATTTGGGGAAAGTGGGTTTCCTGACTGACAGGAACCCTTCTAACTTAGCTTATTAGGAACGTACAGCTGGGGTGTCCAGTTGGGGTGTGTCCCTCAACAGGCAGTAACCTGCACTGAAATCACTGCACTGCAGCACAAGTGCGAGCATCCCCAGCAGTTACGTCATCGTACAATAGCTGTGTTAATGCCTGAATGCTTCCCATGGGCTTTTATTCTGGTTCAGAGACTTTTATTTTCAGACTTTCTCTTTAAAATTGAAAGAAACCTCTAAAAGAAAAAAGCAGCCGCTTCATGTTCTCACTGAAGCGTAGTTAATCCTGGTAGCATATCTTTACAAATGCATTCTCTGTATTGCAGAAATTTTCGTTCTGCTTCACAGGCAGCATGTGGGCTACGTTTAGGTTGTTGTAGTGCTTTTTATTTATAAGTTCTTTATAATAACATAGAAAAGATAATGGAATTGTGCTAGAAAACCAATGAACCCACCTGGGTTTGAGAGGTATTGCAAAGCTCAGTTTAACTTCGGCTATTTTGTATAATAAGTTGGTATAGAAATTAAAGGTTAGATAATCTGGTTGTAACAGAAAACGGTCAAAAGAGGGCAGGGTGACGGATGCCTTAAAATATTTCTTACATAGCTTTTTTTTTTTTTTTTTTTTTTTTTTTTTTTTAAACAGAGGACGTGGGAGATGAAGGGGAAGAGGAAAAAGAGTTCATTTCCTACAATATTAACACTGACATTCATTATGGAGTAAAATCAAACAGGTGAATTATTAAAACAGATAGTAGCATTTTTGTCTTATGAAAGTGAAAGCTACTGTAGTTATTGACACAGTCAGCCTGATAATTAGTGTTTACCTAATGCTTCATATAGTGTTTTTATTCAGGTGGTCAATAGCTTTTCGGGGTGGAGGCCCTGATAAAGTAAGGATGTATCCTGAGACTGAAAGGAATAGACTTTAGGACTTCAAGCTCTGAGGTTAAATAAAAGAAACAAAGGCTTGTTTGTAACATACCTACAACTAAAGTTCAATAATCTTCTGTTATTGTTTGACCACTGCATGTTTGTCACTTTCCTGAATGCATATTTGACTTCCTGAAGCGTCATGAGAAATGGTATGCCTCCTTACTGTCCCCATAATGCAGAGTGCTTATTGATAGCTCAGTTCAGCTGAATGCTGAAGTATAAAGATGTATTTATTAGAAGTGTTGTTTTTTTAAGCCCCTCAAAATCAAGATTACAAACGACGATGGTACAGCTTAGCCTGTGACTCCTATGAGCTAAATCTGCAGTCAGATTAAAGCTATTCTGATTGTCCTTAAGTTTCAAATGTCTGTTTGGTAACTCTCTTCTCTAATCTTTCTACAGCCTGGCATTCATTAAGCGAACACCAGTGATCGATGCTGACAAGCCAGTGTCTTCCCAACTGAGAGTGCTCACTCTCAGTGAAGATTCTCCTTATGAAACATTACACTCTTTCATTAGCAATGCTGTTGCTCCCTTTTTCAAGTCCTATATCAGAGAATCTGGCAAAGCAGACAGGTAGTTCCATATAAATACTTCACTTCTCTGCTGGCAAATTAAAGTAGATGTTCAGTGAAAGAATAAAATAGTGACTATTCAATGCAAGTCCTGTGTGAAAGTCTTTAAGCCAACAGTTTTGTATAAAGCTGTTGCTGATTCTGGGGAGGTAGTTTGGATGGCTTGAATGTTTCATATATGGTTTTTGTTTTGGCTTCTTATATGGGAACATCTGTGCTCTTTCAGAGATGGGGATAAGATGGCTCCTTCAGTTGAGAAAAAGATTGCAGAACTTGAAATGGGCCTGTTGCACCTGCAGCAGAACATTGAAATTCCAGAGATTAGTCTGCCAATTCATCCGATCATTACTAACGTTGCCAAGCAGTGTTATGAACGTGGAGAAAAACCAAAGGTTACAGATTTTGGTGAGAAGGTTGAGGATCCAACTTTTCTCAATCAGCTCCAATCTGGAGTCAATCGCTGGATTAGAGAAATACAAAAGGTAAAAGACACAAGTACCAGACTAGGTGGTAAGAACTTCTCTGTAGTAACATGAAAAATTCCTTTGCGTATCTTCTTTGCAGTTTAACAGATAAAATACTGCATGGATATGCTGGGGATCTGAGACCAGTTTCTGAGCCACCAGAGATTTTAGGCTAACCTGATTTGCAGGTAGCTGAGAACATGACTAGCTTATCTCTGCTGGAACAGACTCAATTTGCACTCTGCATTGCACTGAGAAACTTGTGAAGTTGGTAACAATTTTTAAAATTGGTGCAGCAGATTGAGACACAGGTCTTGGGGTTTGGGGCTTTTTTCCCCTCATGCTACAGCTTGTTACTTCCCAAATCGTTTGGTTTTCCTGTGGAAGATTATGACTTTTAATAGTTAAGTCGAAGATAAACAGTTCTCTTAAACGGTTGTTCCACTCCTAGTTCATATTCTCGTATACTCCTGGCTGTTACTTTTCAGAAAAACCCTGCTGTTCTACTCTCACTTAGAAACAGCATCCCAAATAGCATTATTATTTTTCTCCGTGGATACAGTAAACGCCTGTTGCTCGTGGACAAGTAGTTCCTCTTACTCCAGAGGATGAAACACTTGATATCCTTGCCTGGCTCATCTCTCATTCAAAATCCAAATAAGACAGTGATCAGGAAAGTGGAGAGAGAGCTTTCGGCTGTGGTGAAGGTATTACACGAAGGTCCTGCGACTGACTTTCCAGACATACTGGAATTGAACCTTGACTCTTGTTGCACTGTTAATTCCTATACTTCTGGCAGAATGATTGCCAAAGCTGTTAGGTTTTAATACTCCAACATCAATTAGGTATTTTGTATCTCAACTGTATTTAATAGTAGAGCGAGCTCTTACAGTGGAAGCGTGTAAATTAAATGCTTGGGTTTTTTTTTTTTGTTTTGTTTTTTTTTCTTCCTTTAAGGTGACCAAACTAGATCGAGATCCTGCATCAGGCACTGCGTTACAGGAGATAAGCTTCTGGCTTAACTTGGAACGTGCTCTGTATCGCATTCAAGAGAAACGCGAAAGTCCAGAAGTTCTTCTAACTCTGGATATTCTAAAGCATGGCAAACGTTTTCATGCAACGGTCAGCTTTGATACAGACACAGGTAAAACAGCGGTTCAGTACAAGTTCTTGCTACATCCAACAGAACTTAACAGGTTATCGGCGTTAACACTGTAGAACAAAGAGTGCTTTTTAGAGTAGCCTTAGTCAAGTTAAAGCTATTGTCTTGTACGGATTGGATTAACAAAACGATAAACTAAGTCAAAATCTCCTCTGTTGCATTTAGGTCTTAAACAGGCTCTGGAAACCGTAAATGACTATAATCCACTGATGAAGGACTTTCCTCTGAATGACTTGCTATCCGCTACTGAGTTGGACAAAATAAGGCAGGCCCTTGTTGCAATATTTACCCATTTGAGAAAAATTCGAAACACAAAATACCCAATCCAAAGGGCGTTGCGTTTAGTGGAGGCTATTTCAAGAGATCTGAGCTCTCAGCTGCTTAAAGTGCTGGGAACCAGAAAACTGATGCATGTTGCCTATGAGGAGTTTGAAAAGGTATGTTCATGGGTGTCGCGACATGAACAGGCTGTGTTTTTGCGTCGAATAGTGACTTTAAGGAAGCCTTTCACTTGTGAGCTAGAGTTCCTTTTCTAAAATTCTTTTCAGGTAATGGTTGCATGTTTTGAAGTTTTCCAAACCTGGGATGATGAATATGAGAAGCTGCAAGTTCTGTTGAGAGACATTGTAAAAAGAAAAAGGGAAGAGAACCTGAAGATGGTGTGGCGTATCAATCCTGCTCATAGGAAGCTCCAAGCTCGTCTTGATCAAATGAGGAAATTCAGGCGTCAGCATGAGCAGCTGAGGGCAGTTATTGTGAGAGTCTTGCGACCTCAGGTAATACTCTTAGTATTTATCAGAGAGAAGAGCAGTGCAGCCTCTTGTCTCTTACGCGCTTCTTTCCTCTGCATCATTAAGTATTGCCTGTATTATATTGAATCAAGTGACTGCAAATGCATAATCTGAGGTTCCTGGCGTGAAGTGTTCAGTTTTCCTCACCTCTAGTGATTTTTATTGGTGTGCGAATACTTGAGCTTGGCTAAACGGCAGTGGAAAATGAGATTATGCCACACAGTAGTGGAAGTTTATACGGTAACTGTTTTGCCCCGTTCCTAGTTGAACTTCAATCTGAAATGGAGCTAAAACTTTGTTTCAGTACGAATTTGCACATTTTTGCAATGCCTGTTAGAACAGGCTGTGTTCAGCTATTTGTAACTAAAATTTTAAGCATCCAACTCACTCAGCTGTGGTTTTAATCCAGGTGACTGCTGTTGCCCAGCAAAATCAAGGAGAGGTACCTGAACCTCAGGATATGAAAGTAGCAGAAGTCCTTTTTGATGCTGCAGATGCTAATGCAATTGAAGAAGTAAATCTTGCTTATGAGAACGTTAAAGAAGTAGATGGTTTAGATGTTTCGAAAGAAGGTACAGAAGCATGGGAGGCAGCAATGAAACGATACGATGAAAGAATTGATAGGGTTGAAACAAGAATCACTGCCCGTCTGAGAGACCAGCTTGGTACAGCAAAGAATGCCAATGAAATGTTCAGGATCTTCTCTCGGTTCAATGCCTTGTTTGTCAGACCTCATATTCGAGGTGCCATTCGTGAATATCAAACACAATTGATCCAGCGCGTAAAAGATGACATTGAGTCTCTTCATGACAAATTTAAGGTGCAGTACCCCCAAAGTCAAGCTTGTAAAATGAGTCACGTTCGTGACTTACCTCCTGTGTCTGGGTCTATAATTTGGGCAAAACAGATTGACAGACAGCTCACCGCTTACATGAAGCGTGTTGAAGATGTCCTTGGCAAAGGCTGGGAGAACCATGTCGAGGGTCAGAAGCTAAAGCAAGATGGAGATAGCTTTCGCATGAAGCTTAACACTCAGGAGATCTTTGATGACTGGGCAAGAAAAGTTCAGCAACGCAATCTCGGTGTGTCTGGCCGTATCTTCACCATTGAGAGCACTCGTGTTAGAGGTCGAACTGGAAACGTCTTGAAACTGAAAGTCAACTTCCTTCCAGAAATAATTACACTTTCCAAAGAAGTCCGAAACCTGAAGTGGCTGGGTTTCCGTGTTCCCCTAGCAATTGTCAACAAAGCTCACCAAGCAAACCAGCTCTACCCGTTTGCTATTTCGCTCATTGAAAGCGTCCGTACGTATGAGCGAACGTGTGAGAAAGTAGAAGAGCGTAATACTATCTCACTTCTGGTTGCTGGCTTGAAGAAAGAGGTGCAGGCTTTGATTGCAGAAGGAATTGCGCTTGTGTGGGAGTCATACAAACTTGATCCGTATGTGCAACGCTTAGCAGAGACTGTCTTCAGCTTCCAGGAAAAGGTTTGTTTTACCGTTTATCTTTCAAACTCAAATTTTTCAAACTCAAACTGCAAATTTTTTACGTTCTCACTTCAGTAACGTGTGGTTAATCACAGGTAAAATTTGATAGCTGATGCCCTGATCTGTGTTGTCTCTGAAGCCCTTCATTTAAGTAGTTTGTGGAGATAGCGCAAATTGTCCAACTCGGTGGATATTTTAGCCCCACTTCTCAAACTGGTGAACTTGCTGCTTCTAAATAAAGAGAATTGACTAACCACGTCTCCACAGATATTGTTACTTTTGTCGAACGTGTCAAACTGAGCTTTCCCCTTTTCCTAAACTACTTCTTTAGGTGGATGATCTGCTCATAATTGAAGAGAAAATAGATCTGGAAGTGCGATCACTGGAAACGTGCATGTATGATCACAAGACCTTCTCTGAAATCTTGAATAGGGTTCAGAAAGCTGTGGATGACTTAAATCTTCATTCATATTCCAACTTGCCAATCTGGGTCAATAAGCTGGATATGGAGGTAAGTTTCAGACCAAGGAGTGAGTAGTATGTTTTGAGAGGAAGCACTTTCTTCAGGCGCGGATTAGTTGGTGTGCTCCTCTCCGGAGTCACCTAAGGAAACTTCTGTCTGTCCATTGTCGGGGGACAAGTCACTGGAACTTTCTTCATTTTTTTGGTGTGCAGAAGATGCAGCTACTGTTTGTTTTCAGCTGTCGACTTTTGGGATCAGTGAATTCAAGGAGGGTTTCTTACCTTTTGAAGAAAAAGATTTGATATAGCTTGAATGTCTGGAAAGATAGACAAGGGGTAGGTAAGGGGTGGTGCAGATTTGCTACGCAAACAAGCCTTGTCTTAATGGTGGTTTGGTACTGCCTGTTAACTTTCGTGTTGTTTGACGCTTTAGACCGTTTTCAGAGCAATTAAAATTGCTTAACTCTGTTAAAGTCTATGAGAATGGGAGAAGCTTTGAATGGATATTGGGTGGAAAATCTACCAAAATTCTTAAATCTCTTTGCCGACTTAACAAAGATGACCTTGGCTCTTTGAAGAGCCATAGTCAGTCTTCCTGATGTCAGAGTATGTTGATAGTGGGAATCCTTATGCAGCCCTTTCCCCAAATGTTTGTCGTTTCCCTTAGATTGAGAGAATCCTAGGTGTTCGTCTACAAGCTGGGCTTAGGGCCTGGACCCAAGTTCTTCTTGGACAAGCAGATGACAAAGCAGAAGTGGATATGGATACGGATGCTCCTCAAGTGAGCCACAAGCCTGGTGGAGAACCCAAGATCAAAGTAAATTCCTTTTTCCTTTGTTGCCAGTTATTCAACGCAAGAATTTAACGCATTATATCTGAGGCTAATAAGGCTAATGTGGAAGGTAAAAATAGTAACTGTTTTGTCTGCATCTGGTTTTGAAGAAATACTTGCCTCCCTCATTAAGTGCCAGTTACCTTTCAAAAGACTACTACTTGAGGTCCAAAACTCTTGGTCAGAAGTGTGGGTTGTGGTAGTATCTGTCAGTAGAACTGAACGTATTGACTGTTTCTGCAGAACATTGTACATGAACTAAGGATAACCAACCAGGTGATATACTTGAATCCTCCAATTGAAGAGTGTAGATACAAGCTTTATCAAGAAATGTTTTCTTGGAAGATGGTAATATTGTCACTGCCAAGAATTCAAAGTCAGAGATATCAAGTGAGTGTCTTTCCATTTAACTGCGCTTAAATATCTTAGTATGTTGCTCTAGGATTGAATCTGAGTGCACTAGAAACTCAGGTGTAAATCACATGTACAATTGTGGCTCTCAGGTGGGAGTGCATTATGAGCTGTCGGAGGAAGAGAAGTTCTATCGCAACGCATTAACGCGGATGCCTGATGGCCCTGCAGCCCTGGAGGAGTCGTACTCTGCTGTCATGGGAATTGTAACTGAAGTGGAGCAATATGTCAAGGTAGGAGGCCACGTGATGCTATGGCAAAGCTGAACATGGACTTTTATCTCAGTTTCCCTTTATTAAGGATGTTCTAGGGAACAAGAAAGCGTGTTTTTTAGAATACGCTGGAAAAGTTCTGAGCGTTGTTTTGTGAAATATCTTAATTAGGTTTGGCTGCAGTACCAGTGTCTGTGGGATATGCAAGCTGAAAACATATACAACCGTCTTGGAGAAGACCTAAATAAGTGGCAAGCCCTCTTAGTTCAGATAAGAAAGGCGAGAGGAACATTTGACAATGCAGAAACCAGAAAGGAATTTGGGCCTGTTGTCATAGACTATGGCAAGGTAAGAAATGGAAATTACTGTTTCTGTGAAAAATATTAAATTTCAGCATGGAGGTATAACAGAAAATAATAAAGCAAACAAACTGCTATTGCATAACTTTTCCTCAATTGTAGGTACAGTCAAAGGTGAACTTGAAGTATGACTCCTGGCACAAGGAAGTACTCAGCAAATTTGGCCAAATGCTCGGTCAGAACATGACGGAGTTTCATTCACAAATTTCTAAGGTAAGATCAGTCCGGACTCCCAATTTTTCACTTCCGGATCAACTTATAACTTCTAAAACGCTTGTTTGTTTCCCCGCAAACAGTCACGTCAAGAACTGGAGCAGCATTCAGTGGACACAGCCAGCACATCAGATGCGGTAACGTTCATCACATACGTGCAGTCCCTGAAACGTAAAATCAAGCAGTTTGAAAAGCAAGTTGAGGTATGTTTTAAAATAGGTTGAGTGTTTGGCTTGTGGCTTAAGTTAGTTTTTTATCTTTTTAACTTGCAATCCCTGTCTCCTGTAGCTGTATCGCAATGGTCAGCGCTTGCTTGAGAAACAGAGGTTCCAGTTTCCGTCCTCTTGGCTATACATTGATAACATTGAAGGAGAATGGGGTGCCTTTAACGATATCATGCGTAGAAAGGATTCTGCCATTCAACAGCAAGTAGCAAACTTGCAGATGAAGATTGTTCAAGAGGATCGGGCAGTGGAAAGCCGAACGATTGACTTGTTGACAGACTGGGAGAAGACAAAGCCTGTGACAGTAAGTGGTGACTATTTAGTGTTCATTCAGCAAGTGAAGCGGTTGCTGTGCGTGCAGCTAGGAGCAAGAGTTTGTTTTGATGCTTTTGTGCCCCTTCATTATCCATAACGTTAAAGGTTTTTGAGGGTTTTCTTGTAACTCGCCAGAATTGTTATTTGTTTTTTGGGCGGTTGTGTGGGGGAGTTTACCCTTAAAACCTAGGACTCTGCCAGGTGCAAAAAGCAAGGCAGCTTCAGTTACTTAACAAACCTTTGACTGAAACAATCTGTAGAAGGATGCAGAAGAAAGCAAGCTGCCCTTTTGTGGGGGGGGAGGGGGGAACCATGTTCGGTAAAGCCAAAAACTCCATCCGAATTTGGGATAAGACTTTTTTCTGGATAAGTATACAGCCTTATTGTCAGCCTATTGGAAATAGGAAATAACGGGACTGATAAACCAACACTTAGTACTTAGTCCTTACTTTTAGCATAATTCCAACTTGATTGTAGGATGTTGGAATTGATGTATCCCATGCAAACTTTAGGGAAACTTGCGTCCAGAAGAGGCTCTTCAAGCTCTTACCATTTACGAAGGAAAATTTGGTAGGCTGAAGGATGATCGTGAGAAGTGTGCAAAGGCCAAGGAAGCTCTGGAACTAACAGATACGGGACTACTCAGTGGCAGCGAAGAACGTGTTCAGGTAACAACCTGCTCATACAACTTGTTGATTTCACCAGGAAACGTTTTCAAGGCAAAAAACGCGTTTCACATCTGTCTCCCTTTTACTTAAGGGAGTTCCTCGTAGCTTGTGAGTTACTAGTTCCAACACGCAGTCTGCACACCTGTTGAGTTTTGGCCTTAAGAGACTGTCCATGGTCTTTTCAGTGACTGGCTTATTTTCACAAAGCTATTACGTGACCTGAGGTGCAAGAATTTCATCAGGGTCTCTGACTATTGCAGTTCTGTTCTACTGGCAAGATAACCGAAGGCTTTGGATGCATTAGAAGTACTCTGTTTAACACACGCTTTCCCCCGTCCTGCCCCCCCTTCTGCTTATGATTGAAGAAGTTAGGACTTAATGCTAATGGTTGACACGTTCTTTGCTTACAGGTAGCTCTCGAAGAGTTGCAAGATCTCAAAGGGGTTTGGTCTGAACTCTCCAAGGTCTGGGAACAGATTGACCAAATGAAAGAACAACCCTGGGTTTCAGTACAGCCTCGCAAGGTACTTCACTTCTGTGTAGATAAACAGCATAACTGCAGCAAGTGTACGTGAGTAAGAATTAGACTTCTTGTAGTAGACAGGCTCAGTTGTGCCGCACGTTCCAGATCACTTTCTGTGCGTAGGTACCCTCTTCAATTTCTCATGAGCACGTTTCTTTTAATGCTAAAGCTGAAAAAAAATGCACCGGTCTCTATCACAGCTTAAGTAATTCTCCAGGGAAGTTGGACTGTTGGAGTAGTTTCGAAATTGAGATTGGACTGTTTCTACAGAGAAGGAATTGTACTGTTTCTACATAGGCTATTAGACTTCAGTAGGGAAACCTCATGATATGGCTGGATGAACAGCATCGATATTAGCTCAGTGCTCAGAGTGACGTAGAGAGCGATAGGAACATCAAGCCTTCGACAATCCTGTCTCATAAATCCTAATCGGACAGAGAAAACCTGCATCTCCAGCTATAAACCAGCTGCATCTTACGCAAATAAATGTAAGGTTAAACGCAAGTGTAGAGCCATACAGTAGTTAGTATCTCATTTGAGAAAAATTTCTGTGAAAAATTATGGATGAGTGTGAACTTCTTAGTACAGCTGTGTGTACCGCACTTAAAGAAATACTTAATTACTTTTATCTCACTGGCAGCTTCGACAGAACTTAGATGGCTTGCTGAACCAGCTGAAAAACTTCCCTGCGCGCCTGCGACAGTATGCCTCCTATGAGTATGTTCAGAGACTTCTGAAGGGCTATATGAAGGTAAGTTACGCTAATTTCTAAAATCAGTGCATTTTAAAGTTCAAGGACGTAACTTGCTTTCTTGTCTGCTATAGATAAACATGTTGGTCATTGAACTGAAATCTGAGGCACTTAAAGATCGTCACTGGAAACAGCTAATGAAAAGGCTTCATGTTAACTGGGTTGTCTCAGAATTGACCCTGGGTCAGATTTGGGATGTCGACTTGCAGAGAAATGAAGCAATTGTCAAAGATGTACTGCTTGTGGCTCAAGGAGAGATGGCTTTGGAAGAGTTCTTGAAACAGGCTAGTATCACCTCTTGCGTGCAATAGGAAATCACAGTCTTTCCATCAGGTGGCTGATACTTGTATAGTAAACTTGTTAATCTGAGCTGTTGATGAAAGTCCTGAGACTCCATGGAGCTCTGTCTCTGTTTTTGGAAACAGCTTTAAGTTTGTCCAAACTTCCTCAGATGTAACTTGCGTTTTTTGGAAGCGCAGTCTTCAGTAATGACCACAAAACCCCCAGCGTGTAGAAGTTTTACCTGGTTGCATCGTATCCTTAATCTTTGTAACAAAAACTTGAGCATAAAACCAGAATCTTTGGGTAAAAAAAAAAAAAGTAAAAATGAAATTATTATAATACATTTGTACTATGTTAACTGTCTTGGACCAAAAATGATTGATGTCATATTTTAACGACCCTTTCCTTCAGATAAGGGAAGTATGGAACACTTATGAACTGGATTTGGTCAATTACCAGAACAAATGTCGTTTGATTCGTGGATGGGATGACCTTTTCAACAAAGTAAAAGAGCACATTAACAGTGTGTCTGCTATGAAGCTGTCGCCATATTACAAGGTAAAATGGGTAACAAAACTAAACAAATTCTTTACTTAATAAAATTTTTACTTCAAAATCTTCACTCAACTCTACCTTCCTCCCTTGTTTAGAATGTGTATTTGTCAGCACGTTTAGACCGACAAACAACTATAACTGCATATGCTTTTTTTTTTTTTTTTTTTGGTAACTCTTAAATGACAGTTTTTTCTAGTAACAATTATTAGCAAGTAAACTCCTGACACCCTCAAACTGAGTGCTAATATGGCATTTAAACTTCAGGTGTTTGAGGAAGATGCCCTTAGCTGGGAAGATAAACTGAACCGTATCATGGCACTCTTTGATGTCTGGATAGATGTCCAAAGACGATGGGTCTACCTGGAGGGTATCTTTACCGGTAGTGCTGACATCAAGCACTTGCTGCCTGTGGAGACCCAACGGTTTCAAAGGTAAGTTTTTTTAACTGCTTTGTTTTCCTCTTACCTCCCTTCTAGCACGTTATGGACAAGCCTACAACTTTGCAGCTTTAGTGTAGTGCTAAGTTGAAATATTAACTGTCGTCTTGCCTAGTTTGGCCGGATTTCAGCCCTGCTGTTAGATGTAAGTCCGTCCAGCAAACAAATGTGCTGAGATGCCTATAGACAACTAGGAGAGTAAAAGGCTTATAAAACAGGCTGACATACAATTTTTAGATGATGATTGTGGTTCAGGTGGTGATTCCCCGCTCTGCTCGCTAGTTCCTACCTCAGGGCTTCTCCAGCACTGTGGCTGTACAAAACAGGCTTAGCTCTGTTGCCTCAGCTTTTATTCTCACCATCAAATGGCATTTTTTTTGTTCTGCTTTTAAGTACCTCTGTTCATCCTCATTTGTTCCAGTGTCTTCCGTTCGGCTCAGAGAATCAGATTTGTGTTACTTTTAAGGAAACGAAGAAAGGCAGATCTTCAGAAGTGGAACTGATAGATTGAACATTGGAAAGAAGTTAGATTATTGTTGTCTTGAAGGTAGATGGAGCTACTGTGGGAATTTAGCCCTCCATTCCCTAGGACAGTCACAACAATTAGAGGGCTAGTGGTAATTTAGAGATGACTTTGGAGTTCGGTAGACTTCTGGTTACTCAGTTTGCGCTAATGGACTGTGTCATTTCATTTGCAGCATCAGTACTGAATTTCTGGCACTCATGAAAAAAGTGTCCAAATCTCCACTTGTGATGGATGTTCTTAACATTCAAGGTGTGCAGAGGTCCCTAGAGAGACTGGCAGACTTGCTTGGGAAGATCCAGAAGGCGCTGGGAGAATACTTGGAAAGGGAGAGGTCCTCCTTCCCTCGGTAAGAAGCTGACTTCCGTTGGCTCCTGTGCAGAAACATCAAATTATTTTACTTCAGGAATAGCGTATTATTTTGTAAAGCCTCTGCCAATTTGTATATGCATACGTATATTTAAATATATGAGCATAGCTATAAGTGTGTGTGTGTGTGTGTATACACACACGCGCACATATATATAAAAGATGCCATGACCGTATAAATCCCTGTTCTCTAAATACAGAATTCAGTCATCGCTACTTCTCAGGAATTGGAACTAAAACTTCTGTACTCGATCGTTCATGGCTGGTTGTGACTCAAAAGTTACTCGAGGAACTATTTTGGCTGTTTTCCGTAAACTTACGGATTAGATTTTTAACTGTTAAATTCTTGCATTTTGTTGAAAGACAGTGTCTAAACTGTCACAATCCAGTATGTGCATCATTGGTTCCAACTTCTGACTGTAGCACTTAGCTATTTGTCTCTCAGCGTCAGAGAGTGTAAGTATATAACTGCACGTGAGGCGGTACCATGTTCTCCCTACCTGATACGCTCAGTTCAATCCCAAGCACTGCTATGGGTCTTTCGGGGGCGGATAGGTATGGAAAGTGGCTCCGTAGTATGGAGCATGTATGCATCTTTTGCTATATAGCACAGCCCACTAGAGCTGAGACTTAAGCTTAGAACTGAGCTTTAACTTCTAGCGTATTTATGGTTCTTGAGCTCTAACAACATTGGGGAAAGGAGCATCAATTATCCCCAGATGATGGCCATCTAGGAAGCATCAATAAATAATAATTGATAGTTGCAGTTGTGATACTGATCTTATTTTATCTAATTAATAGGTTTTATTTTGTTGGTGATGAAGACTTGCTTGAAATCATTGGAAACAGCAAAAATGTTGCCAAGCTGCAGAAACACTTTAAGAAAATGTTTGCTGGCGTTTCTAGCATAATTCTCAATGAGGATAATTCAGTGGTTCTGGGGATCTCCTCACGTGAAGGAGAAGAGGTATAGCTGCAGTTGTTTTGCAGCAGTTTTTGTTTTTGTTTTAAATAAAAATGTATAAGTAGGTGAGCAAGGATTGACTTAAATCCAACTCTTGCAGGTGCTGTTCAAAACACCTGTCTCCATCACAGAACATCCCAAGATCAATGAGTGGCTCACACTTGTTGAGAGAGAAATGAGAGTGACCCTAGCTAAACTGCTTGCAGAATCTGTTACTGAAGTAGAAATCTTTGGTAAAGCAACTTCAATTGATCCAGCAGTCTACATCTCTTGGATTGACAAGTATCAGGTATGAATATGGAACACTTAAACATATTATAGTTGGGTTACTGTAGTGAGAAAAACTATCTGATGAGGACTTTTGTTACACAGGCTCAGCTTGTTGTCCTGTCAGCCCAGATTGCGTGGTCTGAGAACGTTGAGTCAGCCCTCAGTGGTATGGGTGGAGGTGGGGACAGCAGTCCTCTCCACTCTGTGCTAGCCAATGTCGAGGTCACGCTTAATGTCCTAGCAGACTCTGTGCTGATGGAGCAGCCACCCCTTCGCAGAAGGAAACTGGAGCACTTGGTAAGTAATAACCTTCTTTCATCTTCTAGGTTAGCAGGTGACTTTTTTTAAAGGTTTAGTGAAGAGATCAGCTGGTCTAAGTTTTTATTATTATTATTTCAGGAAAAAATGTAAAGCATTTTATGCCACTTTATCAAGCCCCGGTCCTGTAGGTGGTAATAGCTGCTAACTCTAATCAACTTAATGCATGATAGCATATTAGAGACTAGATCACTAAATTGATAGTCAGACAAATGCAGTCAGCATCAGTCAGTCTGTCAAATGCAGAAGCCATCAACTGACTTCCTCATTCAAAGGTAAAACATCTCATTATCTGAAGTGTCTCAGCTGCCCTTACGTGCTTTCGTTTGTAGATAAGGATTGAGAGGGAAGAAGTAAACTCGTCCTGGGCTATTCCTTTACAATGTAAAAGAAAAAATTTGGTCTCTTTTAGGAGTTAGTTCATAATTTCTGACAAGAAAATATCTAGTTTAGTGACGTACTGGCTTAACAGGCTGACTATGGACAGGACTGCTTTGCTGAAGGCTAGGTAAGTCCTTAACAAGAACAGTTAGTATAATCTCAATTCCGCCTTCGTAGCGTAAGGCAGATGCTGCTGATAAGTCATGATTTCCGAGTGAAGGCAAGTCAGTATGCTGTTCTAAAAAGCAATAGAATCTCTGGCTTTATTGGCAACGGGTGGCGTTTCTGTGGTCTAAGGAGTTGCTTTGCTCTCCAGATTACTGAGCTGGTACACCAGAGAGATGTTACGAGATCACTGATCAGAAGCAAGATTGACAACTCCAAATCCTTCGAGTGGCTCAGCCAAATGCGGTTCTACTTTGATCCAAAACAAACAGATGTGTTGCAACAGCTCTCCATCCAGATGGCAAATGCCAAATTCAACTATGGTTTTGAGTACCTTGGCGTTCAGGATAAGCTAGTACAGACTCCTCTTACAGACCGTTGTTATCTGACAATGACGCAAGCCCTGGAGGCAAGACTTGGAGGATCACCATTTGGTAAGTTTGTACCCAAGTAAAATTAAAACTTCAGACAAGTACATAAGCTCCTGTCCTCTCTCACTTAAAGCTTTAATGCAAACGTTCAGAACTCTCGTAACTAAGGTACTGAAGAACAGTCTTTTGGAGGAGCAGTGTTCTGGAGCTGTCCTGTAAGGGACCACATAATCTGCCAGAATGCAGATTCTGATGAATGGGTAGTGTTACCTCAGACCGTAAATACTGAAACATGTCTATCCCGTTTCAAAAACAGGTCCTGCTGGTACCGGTAAAACAGAATCTGTTAAGGCTCTTGGACATCAGCTTGGCCGATTTGTGTTGGTTTTCAACTGTGATGAGACGTTTGACTTCCAGGTAAATCCGTTCATTTTTAAAAACGTAGTCTCCGCTGACAAGCGTTACCAGTCTCTTCAGAATTCTAAAACGGCCAACGCTATTCACTTTCAAAAATAATTATCTATAACATTTAGCTAAGTGTTCATCTGTCGGTTGTACAGATGCTCTATAACAAAAAATGCGTAAAGCAAAAGTGGAGCAGTAAGTTGGGGAGAGGTTTAGGAATTGCGGTTCTGTAGGAGCAAGCCAGAGGGAAGGGAAGTAGTAGTACAGGAGTGGGGCTTGAGGTTGGTTTTAGGAAAGTAACTTGACCTTAAACTGTTTAGTTTGCATTGGTAGTACTGGTTTAACGGAGCAAGGTTGAATGAGAGGACGGGATTATCTAAGTAGCTGCATGGCTACCAGATTATCCTTTTGAGACATAACTGTCGTGTTTGCCTCAGCATATGAAAGATTACTCAAGACTAGGAAGACTTATGCAGGTATTTCAGAATTAACATATTCAAACTGAGAACTGGATGAAATGCCACTGTCAACTGTAACATGGCAGACATCTCAAAAACCAAACCTCTGTCAGATGTAAATATATGAACAACCGTGTAAATATGGGCAAGGAGTCATGGTCCTTCCTGGACTCTGCCAGGATGCCCATCTGATTTTTCTGAACAGCTGTGTTTGGCTCAGACCAAGGGTGCATTTAGTACCCCTAGTACTAATTATCTAGTACTACTAGATATTTGGTATCTAGTAATGGCTGTAAGAAAATACATAGGGAGGAATAAGATCAGGGAGACTGCGTGATAGGACTGAGGGCCGGAAAGGACTCTTCCTGCCTGAGTGCTGTCAGGATCAGGAAGTCCCAAGAGCTGGAATGGGTTACTTGCTATTCATGCCCCAATGAATCATTCTCCAGATATTCCTCTCTCCCCTTGAATCAATATATGCTTGCTTCTGCAGCGTTCTCTAGCAAAGAGTTCCACTGCGTTACTGTGCCCTTCATGAAGGGCACCTTCTTTTGTCTTTGTTTTAACTGTCCCGTAGTTCTTGTACTGGAAAAAACAGTGAACAGTTGATTCCTATCCATCCTAAACCATTCTGGTTTTTAGACCTCCATTCCTTTAGACTGCCTTTTTGCGGAGCGTAACTGTTGTTTTTTAGGTGGAAGCTATACAATACTCTGGCCATCCGTTGTGCTGCTCCTAAATGCTTTTCACTTCTGATGTCCTTTTTGAGATGAAAGTACTAGAACTGTACCTGGTATCCCTTGTATGGACAAGCAACGGGTTATGCAGTGGACTTGACTGTTTTCTGAACATACTGTAGCATCCTACGTAGTAACAGAAAGCAGTAAAAATTTAAATGTCCGTTTGAAGCTTTGTTACAACTGGTATAGTGCTATAAAGATGGTAACTCATGTACAAATACAGGTGCTCCTTGCTTTGGGTGTGTTGCGTGAGGTGCTGTTCTCTGCTTCCTTTGCCTGTGCATAGACAGGAGTGATCTTGGAACTTCAGTTACCTTTTCCTCTCCACATGCAGGCAATGGGACGCATCTTTGTGGGACTTTGCCAAGTGGGCGCGTGGGGCTGCTTTGATGAGTTCAACAGACTGGAGGAGCGTATGCTCTCTGCTGTTTCACAGCAAGTTCAGTGCATCCAGGAAGCCTTGCGAGAGCATTCCAATCCCAACTATGACAAGAGTATGTAACTGTTAATTTCTAATAGGGTTATACAGCATCTCTAAACTGACCTTCGTGCTGCTCTGTTGCTCCGTTATGCTTCTCCCAAACAATGCAAGAATGAAACTGCTTTCCACTGAAACTTAAAATCTTGAAGTGGCTTTCAGCTGATAAAAATCAGACATTTCGGTCGCAGTATAAGAGAACTTGCTGTTCATTACAGTAGCAAACTGAAAGAGTCGTACCAAAAGTATGACTCCTTAGTCCAGGTGGTCACTGACTCGCTTGTAACTAAATGCACTATGTTTTCAGCTGCACCACCTATTACTTGTGAGCTGCTGAACAAACAAGTCAAAGTGAGCCCTGACATGGCTATCTTCATCACCATGAATCCTGGCTATGCAGGCAGATCAAACCTGCCGGACAATTTGAAGAAGTTGTTCCGTAGCTTGGCAATGACAAAACCAGACCGTCAGTTGATTGCCCAAGTCATGTTGTACTCGCAAGGTTTCCGTACGGCTGAAGTGCTCGCCAATAAGATTGTGCCGTTCTTCAAGTGAGTAGCAAGTTTGATTCCCGTCAGTAAAAACAGAGTTCGTTGTTCAAATCTGTGATGTTCTTTAACTCATTTAAGCATATTGTGCAGTATTCGTTTTTGAATAAACAATGACGTACACTTTTTTGAATATCGTGTCAGTCTCTACTGAGAATTGTATTTTATTTTCTCTTTTGATTCTTAGGCTTTGTGACGAACAGCTGTCCTCTCAAAGTCACTATGATTTTGGCTTGAGAGCACTGAAGAGTGTACTGGTCAGTGCAGGTAATGTGAAGAGGGAGAGGATTCAGAAGATAAAGCGGGAGAAAGAAGAGCGTGGAGAAGTTGTTGATGAGGGAGAAATCGCTGAGAACTTACCAGAACAAGAGGTGATGTGTGTGTGAACTCTTAACGTTTGTGACAGAGTACAGCATGCATACTAACCAGAGCACATGCTTGCAGAGCTCTTTAAGCGCTTTACTTTGCTCGCACGGCGTAACGTTATGTTAGTTATGGAGGGAGTGATTTGATAGCTTAGAAGCGCTAGGTTAAAGAAGAGTTGAATTTAGAAGGCTGTGAATCCACAGTAGTGAAGGACTTGTTCTTAGGAGGTGGTGCATTCTTAACTCTTACTGGTGCTCAGTTCCTCTGCAGTTAATACCATAAGTGTATCGAGAAGGTGTAAGCAGCTATAGTTGTTCCAGCTGAAAACCAGTAGCAGTTTATTGTGTAGTTTCAAAATTGAAGCCCATCAGTGGTTTTTATCAATACCACCTACTGCTGTTGAGGTTTGTAGTAGACAGCAGCCAATTTGTAGTCTGGCGCTCTATCAGTGAAGTATTTAGTCAAGTATTGCTTGTCAAACTCATTCACCAGCGTGAGCTGAACAAAAAATCTTAACCAAAATATGAATTTCTTTGCAGATCCTAATCCAGAGTGTGTGTGAAACTATGGTACCGAAACTGGTTGCGGAAGATATTCCCTTGCTGTTCAGTCTCCTATCTGATGTATTCCCTGGAGTGCAGTATCATCGCGGGGAGATGACAGCGTTGCGAGAGGAGCTTAAGAAAGTGTGTCAGGAAATGTACCTTACCTATGGTGATGGAGAAGAAGTTGGTGGCATGTGGGTTGAAAAGGTAAATTGTAAAACTGAAAATGTTCTTGTGGAACTGGAGTTAATGTATGTGTAAGTCTAAACTTACTTTTTCATTGTGAAAGGTGGAAAACTTCCCCCCCCTTCCCTTAAGCAAGCAATAGAGGCTCAGATTGACTGCAGAAGTTAAGTCTTAATTGGTACATCCCTCCTTCTGTCACAGGTTCTTCAGCTGTATCAAATTACACAGATAAATCATGGATTGATGATGGTTGGTCCATCTGGAAGTGGCAAGAGTATGGCTTGGAGAGTGCTTCTGAAAGCCCTGGAACGGCTGGAGGGTGTGGAAGGTGTTGCTCATATTATTGATCCAAAAGCAATCAGCAAAGATCACCTCTATGGTACTTTGGATCCAAATACCAGAGAATGGACGGATGGCTTGTTTACACATGTTCTGAGAAAGTGAGTATTTAATAGCACAAAGGAAAAATGGCCGGTAGGTTTGTGCCCCAGATATCCAGCCCTTACTGAGTCTTCCCTCTCTATTGCCGGTAAAACCGCAGTCAATATTTCCTTTAATATAGGATCATAGACAACGTGAGAGGTGAACTACAAAAACGTCAGTGGATTATCTTCGATGGTGATGTAGACCCTGAATGGGTTGAAAACTTGAACTCTGTTCTGGATGACAACAAACTGCTAACTCTGCCAAACGGAGAACGTCTCAGCCTTCCACCAAATGTAACGATACTTCTTTTACGCAGTATTTACGTATAAAATTTACTTTTACATACAAACTTAATTGCTTTTACCTTAATCCATACTAGTGCCATCTTTCTCATCAGAAGCAGGGTAATAGTGATTGTGGGTAGTTGAGCTTTGGGGGAAACAAGCACTTCATGCTATGATTAATATGATCCTGTAAGACAAAATCCATATGTTATAGTAAAATCTAGGGTAACAGTAATATCATGGTGACCTTAAGACAGTGTTATGCTGCTGATGACTCTTCAGAGGCTTAGTATAAACTATTTTAAAAGGTCTGCTGTTTGTTTTAACTTCAAATTCTGTTCTAAATTTCTGCTCCTTAGGTGCGTATCATGTTTGAGGTGCAGGATCTGAAGTATGCCACTTTGGCTACTGTGTCAAGGTGTGGCATGGTCTGGTTCAGTGAGGATGTTCTTAGTACAGACATGATATTCAATAACTTCCTAGCCAGACTAAGAAGCATTCCTCTGGATGAAGGTGAGGAGGAAGCTCAGCGAAGGCGAAAGGGCAAAGAAGACGAAGGAGAAGAAGCAGCATCCCCAATGCTGCAGGTATGGGGCGGTGTTTAGAACACAAGGAGTATAGCGTACTTCAAACGTATTACAGCCTATGATAGAAGAGCTAACTTTTTTTTTTTTTTTTTGGTGAGAATATTAAAACCTGAAGCGTTTCAAACCGTTAATTACTTCTTGCTGCCTAGTAACCAGATAAGAAGCAAGTGCTTCTGTTTGTCTCCCCCAACAGATTCAAAGAGATGCTGCAACTATAATGCAGCCGTATTTCACATCTAATGGCCTGGTGACTAAAGCACTTGAACATGCTTTCAAGTTGGAGCATATTATGGATCTCACTCGTTTGCGCTGTCTTGGATCTCTCTTCTCCATGTTGCATCAAGCTTGCCGCAACGTAGCCCAGTATAACGCCAATCATCCAGACTTTCCAATGCAGATAGATCAACTAGAACGTTATATCCAGGTACATTTAATAGTGACTTCTGTATTTGGTGTGTCAGTATAGCAGCTAGATTTGATTTATTATTCGTGAAGCTTCATTCCATTATTATTATCAAGTAATGGCTGCTTCTGCTTTCCACAGAGGTACTTGGTCTATGCAATACTCTGGTCTCTTTCTGGAGACAGTCGTCTGAAAATGAGAGCAGAGCTGGGAGAATACATTAGGAGAATCACCACAGTGCCACTGCCGACTGCACCCAACATACCTATAATTGACTATGAGGTAAAAACTTTCTTGTGCTAGAAGTATTGCTGTTTTGTGTTCTTAGAAGCTTACTTTGTATTTCAGAGGTAAAACTGGGAAGTAAAGCACTGAACTGTCTTAAATCTTGCAGTTTCTGGCTTGTCGCTGAACAGTGGCCTAAGCTCGCTGTTTAGCTGTTTAACTAATCACATCAAACTTAATGCCACGAACTGTTCTGAGTTTGAAAAGTCCTTTTCAACTAACACTGAGCTGCATTCCCATTCTAAACTGTCCGATCGTGTTTCCGTGCTCCTAGGTGTCCATTACAGGTGAATGGGTGCCATGGCAATCCAAGGTTCCTCAAATTGAAGTTGAGACGCACAAAGTTGCAGCTCCTGATGTTGTGGTACCAACCCTAGATACGGTTCGCCATGAAGCATTGCTGTATACTTGGCTGGCAGAACATAAACCTCTAGTGCTCTGTGGTCCACCAGGTTCTGGGAAGACCATGACCCTCTTCAGTGCTCTCAGAGCCCTGCCTGATATGGAGGTATGTTTGTATGTGCATGTGTGAATCAGAGAATAAGAAGTCTCTGGCCTTGTTAAAGATTAGAGCAGCTTTGGCCTAGCATCCAAGTGATTTGCTAACCAGCTCTTCAGCGGAGCAAAAATAAACAATGTTTAGCAGGATCTAAATTCATGACTCAAACCCCTTATCCAGAAAGCTACTTCTTTCCAGTCCAGCCTCAATACTAGAGGAGCGTTTGTCCAGCTGGCGCTTAAAAACGCGTACTGATGTGCAAGAATAGCTCTTCTGCTTCGCTGTGCTTAGATGGAATAACAGTGATACAAAGCTGTGATGCTGCGTGTACAGGGCTGAACAGGAGGGGTTGCTGCACAGTAAATGGAGACTGCAGTGGGAAGCATAAGAATGTGGACAGTATCCTGAGATACAGGTGAAATACATAGTTCCAGTGCAAAAGCCGAGTTACAACATACCTATTTCCAGGAATCTTAGTATCTTTTCTTTCAAGCTTTAGTGTATTGTAACTATTTCTTTTTTCTTTACTGTTCTTTAAGGTGGTTGGACTCAACTTTTCCAGTGCTACTACTCCAGAACTGCTCTTGAAAACTTTTGATCACTACTGTGAGTATAGGCGTACACCTAATGGAGTGGTGCTGGCTCCTGTGCAGTTAGGAAAGTGGCTGGTGCTGTTCTGTGATGAAATCAACTTGCCGGATATGGATAAGTATGGCACCCAGAGGGTCATATCCTTCATTAGACAGGTTTGTTCTCCTTTGAAATCACCTATTTCATAATACAGGTATCTCCAGGGAAAATTAATGTTACTCCAATTGGGATATTTATGTATTTATTTTTCAGATGGTGGAACATGGAGGATTCTATCGTACATCGGACCAGACGTGGGTGAAACTGGAGAGAATTCAGTTTGTTGGTGCATGTAACCCACCTACTGATCCTGGAAGAAAACCTCTCTCACACAGGTAATGTATCTAGTAAATGTTATATAGCTACAGAGCAGGGCTACAAAAACAAGAATTGGCTAAGGAGTGTGCTCTTAATACGCTTGTTTAATACCAGCTGTGTTGAAGCTGTGTTCTTTGCTTTTGAATTACTACTAGTAGGTTCTTACCTTGCCAGCCAGCCTGTGGACTAATGATTGTGTTTCTTAAATAACCTATCTAAAGTAGTGTGGATACTTTAGCACGCTTTGTGACCTCAGTCCAACACTAAGGATCAACCAAACCCACTGTACTTATTGCTGAGAATTTTGAATTGAGCAGTGATTTAGTTTTGGCAAAATAAATCCAGCAGTGATTTAGTCTTGGCGAAAATCGTTGAAATACCGTAGACCGTTACCTCATCTTTGGGAATATCTAATACGCCGATCTCTTAGATTTTTAAGACATGTTCCTGTGGTTTACGTGGACTACCCTGGACCAGCTTCACTTACTCAGATATATGGAACGTTCAATCGCGCAATGCTGCGGCTCATCCCATCCCTTCGCACGTATGCAGAACCTCTCACTGCTGCTATGGTAGAATTCTACACAATGTCTCAGGTAACTGTTGAATACAACCCCAAATTCTGATTAGTCTTCCTTGTTGCTGAATCACTTCATCGCTTCATATGTACTCTTTGCCTTAGATATAGGTAATATGTATAAGAACTCGACTCATTGCTTGAACTGTGGTGGAAAACCCCTGAATGAGGATAGCATAGTAATATCTTGCAATCCTGTAAAAATGTGGCACAACTTCTGGATTAAGTAAGTAACTAGTGGTATCTGAATTTTCAGGAGCGGTTCACTCAAGACACACAGCCACACTACATCTATTCACCTCGTGAAATGACTCGATGGGTGAGAGGTATATTTGAAGCGTTAAGACCACTAGAAACCTTACCAGTTGAAGGCCTTATCAGGATTTGGGCCCATGAAGCATTACGTCTCTTCCAAGACAGGTAAAATAAGCATAAGATGGTAAGAAATATGCAAAACGACCAAACTGAAGCATGCTTAGTGCTAAATAGCTGAAATGCAATTTGGACTGCTTCCCTTTATTTGAATGTCATGCTTTTGGAAGTAGTCCCAAAGCTAACTAGACACGTGCCGTAATGGTAGTACTGCCATGTGAGGTGACTTATCCTCCCTTTACAGAGGAGTCGTAGTCACTGACCTTTCTTCTTTATCCAGACTTGTGGAAGATGAGGAGAGGCGCTGGACTGATGAGAACATCGATATGGTTGCTCTGAAACACTTCCCCAACATTGACAAAGAAAAAGCTATGAGCAGACCCATCTTATACAGCAACTGGCTGTCAAAGGTGAAGGCAGGGAGGAGAGAATCTGGGAGATTCTGGGAGACCACTGACTGGTCCAGCTCTTATGACTATGTTAATTAAGTGAGGGGCAACGATTATCATATTAAACTAACCCCTAAGAAGTTCGTTCTTTGATTATTTGAAGTGGATGCTACCGTAAATTTAATAGGTATTATGCCAATGATGCTACTGTAAGAGCTGTTATTTTATACTATTCAGTATAAAATAACACTCCCCCGGAATAGAGAGGAAAACTCTCTATTTAAGTGTTGCTGACAGACGTTGCAAACGGAATCTGTTGGATAAGACAGTAATCCTTGGACAACTCTTACATTTTAAATTTTATGGCAGACTTTCTGGTAGCGTGCAGATATCCTGCTGGGTCGGGGCAAAGGCCCGTCTAGCCTGCTACCTATCTCCGTGACCAATAGCAAAGGCCTAGGAAAGACTTTTAAAATAAATGTAGGAGGGCAAGGCTGTAGTGCTGCTTCCTAGTCTCTCGGGTGACTGGCAGCTCGGGCTCAACCTACTGTAGCGTTAGTAGATACAATGTTAAAGCTGGTGCCACCATCTGTAGTGCTCTTAGCTGTAGACATGCTGCTGTGCTAATTAGATGCGCAAGCATTCCTAAGCTTTTGTGTGGGATTGCAACATTAGATGATGTTCTAATACTTCTGCTTTCACCTAGTCTAAATGGATTCCGAAGTAAACTCCCGTAATCTTAAATTCCATACTGTACTGATTGACTGTTCTAGGACTATATTCCAGTGGATCAAGAAGAGTTAAGAGACTACGTGAAAGCTAGGCTGAAAGTCTTTTATGAAGAAGAACTCGACGTACCACTTGTTCTGTTCAATGAAGTCTTGGATCACGTGTTAAGAATTGACCGGTCAGTTGAGACTTCAATTGCCGTTCATATTAACGGTATCTAAAGAGTTGCTCTTAACGGTATCTTAAGAGTTGCTCAGAGTAGCCTGAGTTCAGACTAAATAAGAATGGAGCGTAATCCCGTTCTTGTCTACAGATCATCTAGCTCCAGCCTGCAGATAATAGGATCCTAGCTGGAGAGAGATGCGTTATCAGTTTTAGTGCTAACTTAGAAGTCTAGGTGCTCAAGGAAAAAAAATTTTAGTAAGCTGATAACACTGTCAACCCAACGTACTTGGTTACGTTCTTTTTCAGAATTTTCCGTCAGCCCCAGGGCCACTTGCTGCTTATTGGAGTCAGTGGAGCAGGGAAAACAACCCTCTCGAGATTTGTTGCTTGGATGAACGGTTTGAGCGTCTACCAAATCAAGGTTGGCATGCTTGTTTCACTTAAAAATTGTTAGTCAAAACTCGCACTTTTTAATAGGATTGCTTAGAGGTAAACATTTTGAAGCTAAAATAAAATGTTAATAACCAGTGTTTAATCTTACCAGGTTCACAGAAAATATACAGGTGAAGATTTTGATGAGGACCTGAGGACAGTATTGAGACGTTCTGGCTGTAAAAATGAAAAAATAGCTTTTATAATGGATGAGTCCAATGTACTGGATTCTGGATTTCTGGAGAGAATGAACACTCTTCTAGCCAATGGAGAGGTGAGAAGCCTCAAGTGAATATGTCAAGCATCTTTTTACAGCTATAAGCTACTACAAAACTATCTTTTCCAATTAGGTCCCTGGTCTCTTTGAAGGGGATGAGTATGCCACTCTTATGACTCAGTGCAAAGAAGGGGCACAGAAGGAAGGCCTAATGCTAGATTCGCATGAAGAACTCTACAAATGGTTCACCAGCCAAGTTATTCGCAATCTCCATGTTGTGTTCACTATGAATCCATCTTCTGAGGGCCTGAAGGACAGGGCAGCTACTTCTCCTGCTCTCTTCAACAGGTAATTGCTGCATATTCAAAATACCTTACAAATATTTAAACCGTTCTTGTTGGAGAGGGGCTTAACAGATGCTTTGTATTTCAGGTGTGTCTTGAACTGGTTTGGAGACTGGTCAACTGAAGCACTATACCAAGTTGGCAAAGAGTTCACAAGCAAGATGGATCTTGAGAAACCAAATTATATTGTGCCTGACTACATGCCAGTAGTGTATGATAAGCTGCCACAACCACCATCGCACAGGGAAGCTATTGTTAATAGCTGTGTGTTTGTTCATCAGACTCTTCATCAGGTAAGTTTTACAACAGCGCTTAGCTGGGGTCGATATCCAGGCCAGAATATCATGTGCCGGTTTCAAAAACAGGAAAAAAAAAAAAAAAACCCGTTTGAATAGATTTAAAATCAATGCATAATTTACAATTTCTTCATTCCTAAAGGCTAATGCTCGTCTGGCAAAACGAGGGGGCAGAACCATGGCAATTACACCACGCCACTATTTGGATTTCATCAACCATTACGCCAACTTGTTCAATGAGAAACGAAGTGAATTAGAGGAACAGCAAATGCATTTGAATGTCGGCCTAAGAAAAATCAAGGAAACAGTTGATCAGGTACGTATCTTTACAACTTTGCCTTTTACAAGCCTGGCAGGGCTACTAAATAGGTCTCCGTTAAGTCTGAATTCTCCCGTCTTGCAATCCGTCTCAGGTGGAAGAATTACGGCGTGACCTAAGAATAAAGAGTCAGGAGCTGGAAGTGAAGAATGCAGCAGCCAATGACAAGCTGAAGAAGATGGTGAAAGATCAGCAGGAAGCTGAGAAGAAAAAGGTAAGGGTCTTTGTTAAATCGCTGTGAATAGTAAGTATTTTTACCGATAAGCATTACAGCCTGCAGAGCAAGTACTTGAGGAAGTTCAGCTTCTAAAAAGCGGCTCTTTGTGCAATTTTCTCCTAGGTCATGAGCCAGGAGATCCAGGAGCAGCTGCACAAACAGCAGGAGGTGATTGCAGACAAGCAGATGAGCGTGAAAGAAGATCTTGACAAAGTGGAGCCGGCTGTCATTGAAGCTCAGAACGGTATGTCAGCACCCGGAGAGAGAATGCTCCGGACCTAAAACCGAAGTGAATGGGAACGTGTTTTAGTGGGGTTTGAGTTTGTCCTTTCTAGCTAAAGTACATAGGCTAATACTTTAGATGCCTTTATGGTCGGCTGCTTCATCTCTGGCAAGCTAGCTTTAGTTATTCAGTCTATATTTTCATAAAGAAGGCTCACAGTATGGATGACTCTGCTGATACCTTATTACTGCACATGTAAGATAACGGTGAAGCTGTGCCCTCATAAAACTGCAGAGTAAACATCGCTTACAGAGAAGCTTCAAGAGAATCATTTCTAGGCGGTAGGAGAGGCTGCCCGTGGCTGGTTGGCAAGTTGACGTTCACAGAAGCTCGTCTTGTGATACGATAGGCTGAATGTTATCCGCTAGTATCTACTGCTTTAATGACTCCGAATTCCTTTGAGAAACTCGAAACCTTTTTACAAATTCAAGATACTTTAACAGACTGTGCTAATTGTATGTTTTCCTCCTCCACTCGTCGTCTTTCTGGCGCTGATTAGCTGTGAAATCGATAAAGAAACAGCACTTGGTAGAGGTGCGTTCTATGGCTAACCCACCTGCAGCAGTGAAGCTAGCGCTGGAGTCCATCTGCCTGCTGTTGGGTGAAAGTACAACTGACTGGAAACAAATACGTTCCATCATTATGAGAGAGAACTTCATTCCGACTATCGTTAACTTTTCTGCTGAAGAGATCAGGTAAAATGCAAGTGTGAGTTATGCGAATAAACTATTTGCAAAGATAAGGAAGGTCTTACTGGGCTTTTCCTCTGTCCAAGTAATTGCTTTAGTAAACTTTGGCTTCTTTCGAGACTCACTCCTGCATGTAGTGAATGTGCTGGTGAGACAGAAAACAGGCTACCGGGGCAAAGGCGTATCATGCAAATCAGGACAAAAGAGCCGATTTTGCCTAACTTTGGCATAATTGCAAATTGGTACGTTCCTGTCAAAGCACTGTTACTAGTTGAAAATAGTCTTGTGGCAGTAACGGACCGGGTTGCTCAGGGTCTAGGAGGTCATCCAGTCTGACCTCTTAGCCGACCCTGCCTTTGAGCAGGAGGCTGGACTAGAGACCTCCTCAGTTCCCTTCCAACCTGCATTATCCTATGATCATATGAGCAGAGCTAGTAATTTGTGAATGACTAATTCCAAAAGTTTGTTAAAGGCTTTTTATCACCCTTAATTTCTGAAACAACATCTTGAACAAATTAAAACATCCCAACGACTAGTCAGCAAAACTACTAGGAATTATTCTTGCCACCTGTGGAAGGGTAGACCAGGAATTATTCTTGCCACCTGTGGAAGGGTAGACCAGATAACGGGATGCTCAGCACCTTTATTGTTGGCATACTATGTGCTGATACTGTCTATAAAAACTTTTCCCTTGCAGTGATGCCATCCGGGAGAAGATGAAGAAGAACTATTTGTCAAATCCAAGTTACAATTACGAAATTGTAAACAGAGCATCATTGGCCTGTGGGCCTATGGTGAAATGGGCAATTGCACAGGTAAAGTCACTGAACGCAACCTGACTTTGATGCTCTCAGAGTCTGAAGGCTCTGAATTTGACAATATTCAACTAAATACTGCAGGCTATTTTGCTCGAAAATAATCGGTAGAAGGTTTAGGCGAATGCATACGGGTTCTGTAGTACTGTGCCAGAGAACTAATGGTGAGTTGTGATGCATGTTTTGCGATCGGAAGCTTAGGGTTACAGTGCGCATTAGCTGATGCTTCCTTGTATCTAGTGTCATCCTTTAATGGTACGGGACAATTCTTTTGAGTTCCTAGCAGAAAAATGCTGGAAAATACACTGCAGTCCCCTTAATGAAACTTTCACAGTTTCTGTCTTGCTTCGGAGTGGGGCACGTTCCCAGGCAGCTTTGTCAAGGACTTCTAGGTAGGTTTTTAAGAGCTTGACCTAGTTTTCTAAAGGAATAGTCTTTTGGGGAGGAGCCCCCATGCTGAGATACCTGTGGATGGGTTTACTCGCCTGAGAACAAGCCTGAGAACAAGCATGCCGTTAGGTTGAAAGGTTTTTGTTTGTTTGCTTCTAAAAAGCTGTGCCTGCTATGAATGGCAGTGATATGTAGAGGTTAGCTTAAGTCCTGCTAATTAAGTCCTATCCTGACTGCTGTGTAGCTTGGCTGTGCTAATTTCTTTACTAAGAAAGGCAGATTAGGTCAGTACCGGTATGGAGACCCAATTGAGTATGTATTCAAAAACAGTACCGTACCCTAATTTAGATCACGTTTATGGAGTCTAATGCCTTGCTGTGAGCCTACAGAGGAGTAAAACAATCTTGCAAAAAGAGCAGTTACTTTTATGTCTGGACTTGGCTTAAACTAACGTCTTAAGGAACCACAGACAATCTAAGTTTATGTTAAGTAGCTATTAATTCTTCTACAGGTTGTAAGCACTTAAGCTTGAAAAGGTGCAGTCGATAACGTATGCCTGAATTGTTCTTATTAACGCATTTTATTTTAGAAAGTATAAAGCCCCCATTTACTGTTTACAGCTGAACTATGCCGATATGTTGAAAAGAGTAGAACCTCTACGCAATGAACTGCAGAAACTGGAGGATGACGCTAAAGACAACCAACAGAAAGCAAATGAAGTGGAACAGATGATACGTGATCTTGAGGCCAGTATTGCCCGTTACAAAGAGGAATATGCAGTATTGATTTCGGAGGCGCAAGCCATTAAGGCAGACCTGGCTGCTGTAGAAGCAAAAGTAAGACTCTTTTGTATAATAGTAGCTTTTTATTCTTTCAGTTTTGATGGTCAGAAATTGAACTGTTTCTGAAACTTGCTTTCATTGAACAAACCGCGCTGCTTCTACCAGCACACCTGGGCTATCTGTTTCATCCCTGGGTCTCATGAAGCTTCTTAAGCTATTGAAACCTTGCTGGAGTTGGAAATACCAACTCATGTTGCCAGTTGGCCATCCCGACAGTGCACATCAGGCTTAAAATAAGTGGGAAGCCCTTAGAAGACAGAAATAGTCATGGATGTACTGTACTATCTTAACCGGACTTTACACTTTTAGAACTTCTCGATGTCCTTGATCTAATCATTAACGTGTTGTTATTATTACGCGGGTACTTGCACTTTAAGCTCTTCAAGACAGCAGCGGAATACCAACGTAATAAATTGACACTGAAGTGAAGAAGCACAGATTAATGCTGAGCTTTTCAGTTTAAGTCAAGCCTTGACTCAATGTAACTCTGCCCAGAGACATTAAATAATGTGACAGTGCATCATCTAAAGAGACTGTGTCACCACTTTTTTCTAGGTAAACCGTAGTACAGCTCTTCTGAAGAGTCTCTCCGCTGAACGTGAACGATGGGAGAAGACAAGTGAAACCTTCAAGAACCAAATGTCCACTATTGCAGGAGACTGCTTACTTTCAGGAGCTTTTATTGCCTATGCTGGTTACTTTGATCAGCAGATGCGTCAGAACTTGTTCACTACGTGGTCTCACCATTTACAGCAAGCGAATATTCAGGTAAAGATAGGGTCACCACGACAATGTAATCATAAATCAGATGACTGTAATGGTTTAAAGCTCCATTCTGTACTTAGAAGTGTTAAACTTTTATAAAAGGATATCTTGTAGAGCTGCGTTTACTCAGAATATCTTCACTAGCTAGTTGGAGAACCTTGAGTCAAATTCTGATGGTATGGCACTCTTCAGTTCCGTACAGACATTGCAAGGACCGAGTACCTTTCCAATGCAGATGAGCGGCTTCGCTGGCAAGCAAGTTCTCTACCTGCAGATGACCTGTGCACTGAGAACGCCATCATGCTCAAGCGATTTAATAGGTATTTCATTCTAAGATACAGAATTCTAAAACAGTGTTCTTGCAGCAGGCAGACTTTTGAACCTATCAAGGAATCACGGTAACTCCTTTAAAGCATGGAGTTTCACTGCTGTAAGGAGTTTTAATGTTCGTGAAAGTTACTCAGCTACTTGAAAGTAAGCACTCATCTCTGCTTGCGTTTTTACTGTGCCTAGCTGTTCAAGTAGCTTGGCTTAAACTGAAGCTGCTTTGTTGCCCAAATACAAACTGACCTTTGAAAACTCCAAAATGAAGTAAGCCATTGAACCTGGCCAACTTATTTCTGCAATATACAAGTCTTTACAGTTGAAACTAACTAACTTCATAAAACTGCTTAAAGATTGTCCCAACCCAAATGATGGAAGCGTTTTATTACTAACTTAGGTATCCGTTGATCATTGATCCCTCTGGACAAGCTACAGAGTTTATCATGAACGAATACAAAGACCGTAAGATAACTCGTACTAGTTTCTTGGATGACGCTTTCAGGAAGAACTTGGAAAGTGCACTGAGATTTGGCAACCCGCTTCTGGTACAGGTTAGCTGCGTGATCATGTAGAAACTGCTTATAAGTCTTAAATTCTGTCCCGTGTACTAGAACAGTTTGGAATTGCTTTGTTAATAACATGCAAGTAGTTTCATTTTCAAAGTGTAATTTAATGAGATAACCAATACTGAGTAGTAAGTGAGGTATTAGTCCCAAGACAACTATAATAAGCGAGGTAAGCAGTCAAAAGGAGATAAGTGCATTTCCCTTTTCCACCATTTTACGGTCGAATGCTGCTGTTCTTAAATGATCTGTCTGTGCCTCCAGTCTATAAAATGACTTAAAACCTGCATGTCTGTTCCTTTGTTCCCATATACTGTCTTTTCTTCTGTGGAGGACATCCTAGCTAAAATAGTGGCTAATATCACTAGTTACCCAGAATTAAATCTACTTCGAATAGCAGGAAGATGTTTCAGTAATAAAAGTAGTAGTCAGTCCTTCCTACAGTTGTTTATAATTTCTGAGATGAATTATTTTAGTTTCTTAGTACAGAAGTGGGAGAGAACAACTGGTTAGCTTGAAGATGAGGATCAGTAACTGTGTTGCTTGTGCTGCACACAGGACCTACTATACGTCAAAATCAACACAACTAGACCGTTAACCACACAGATCATTAACAGTCCTGTTACAGCCTAAACTCTGTTAAGATCCTGTATGGTCACGGCCTAAACTCTGTGCTTGTGTAGCTACACAACAAACCCAAAGTGGAAATACCTCCTGAATGTGGTCCATGTTCCCAGACGACTGCAAATGGACTAGTGCTTAAGCCTCAGTTGGATCAGGATTTTTAGCTTGAGGCGTTTGCAAAGGAGTACCAGACTAACGCGTTCCTGCTTTTAGGATGTGGAGAGCTATGATCCAGTTCTGAATCCTGTTCTGAATCGTGAAGTCCGGAGAACCGGAGGCAGAGTTCTGATTACCCTGGGAGACCAAGATATCGACTTGTCACCATCCTTTGTTATCTTCCTCTCCACCAGAGATCCGACAGTAAGTAAAACTCCGAGCTATCCTCTTTGTAGAAGGGGTATGTCAGAGAGCTGAAGAACATTTCTCATGTTTACTGTGATAGGTTGAATTCCCACCAGATCTCTGCTCTCGTGTTACATTTGTGAACTTCACAGTAACTCGCAGCAGCTTACAGAGCCAGTGTCTGAATGAGGTCCTGAAAGCTGAAAGACCAGATGTTGATGAAAAACGCTCTGATCTCCTCAAGCTTCAAGGTATGTTTCTCAAAACTAAAATAACTTCATCCTGTTACAAAAGAACGCAGTGATTTAGCTTTCATACAGCTGTGAAGTATCTTTATAGCTGATACACTTGCTTTTTTCAGGGGATCGAATGGCAAAGCATACATAATTCATATAATCCACGAAGACTAAAAGATCTGTACCATATGTAACCTAGCTTTTGTTCTAATTAAGGTGAATTTCAGCTGCGCTTGCGTCAGTTAGAAAAATCCCTGCTACAGGCACTCAATGAAGTGAAGGGACGTATCCTGGATGATGACACCATCATTACCACTCTTGAGAACCTAAAGAAGGAAGCAGCAGAGGTCACTAGAAAAGTAGAAGAGACTGATATTGTCATGCAAGAAGTAGAGACTGTCTCCCAGCAGTACTTGCCACTTTCTACAGCATGCAGCAGTATATACTTTACTATGGAGTCACTGAAACAGGTAGGATGAGTTCTTCTCCCTACCAGAAGCTTCATGCAGTTCCTGTTCAAAGGTAACTGTGTAATTGCAGCCCTGGCCGCAGCGTTGCACTTTTGCGGGCATAAGCTATTAACTGTCAAACGGCAGGACTCTTCAGAAAGGAAACTGAACTCAGCTCCCTTGTCTTTCAGATACACTTCCTGTACCAGTACTCTCTCCAGTTTTTCTTGGACATCTATCACAATGTCCTGTATGAGAACCCAAATCTCAAGGGAATTACAGACCATACTCAGCGTCTCTCAATCATTACGAAGGATCTCTTTCAGGTTCCGTATTCTATTTAGTAAACGTGATTCTTTAATCATTTTTAGAAGGTTAGTGTTCAAGCCGCCTTAGACTACTAACATTACTCTTCCGTTGGTAGGTGGCTTTCAATAGAGTGGCACGTGGCATGCTGCATCAAGATCATATAACGTTTGCGATGTTGCTGGCCCGGATTAAACTGAAAGGGACTATCGGGTAAACGTTTGTTTCCTCACTTCACTTTAGTTGAAAAAGCGAGGGATGTCTTGAAGTCAACACCTTGCTCAAGTCTTCTCTTCTCTTAACGTTAGGGAGCCTACATACGATGCAGAATTCCAGCACTTCTTGAGAGGGAAGGAGATAGTACTAAATACTGCATCTCTCCCAAAAATCAATGGTTTGACTGTAGAGCAAACAGAAGCAATGATGAGGTTGAACTGCCTTCCTGCGTTTAAGGACCTTGTTTCAAAGGTTCAAGCCGACGAGGTAAGTGTTGATTTTGGGTTTGCTTCTGTGCTGAAGCTGTGTTAGCTTTTTAGGTTTTCCCTTTGAGAGCTTTGTGATACACTGAGGTCATATCTTTGATAGAAGAGCAAATTGTCCTAAGAATACGTTTGTGTTCTAACTTGCAATACCGCGTCCTCGGAAACGTGTGCATATCCTTAAATAGTACACTTAACTTCGGTGCTCTGTCTAGTTTTTATGTTAAAAGTTGAATTCTCTTTGCTGCCTCTAATTTTTTCAACAGTCTAAAACCCTTCAGCCTGGAGGGAAAAATAATTTATGGCTTAAGCTGGGATTTGGTAGAAGTCTGTAGAATCGGGAGTGCTGGGGGCAACGCAAAATTAGAGGACAGCAGTGAAATGATTAGACAGATGCTTCGTCCGTTTTGCTCTTTAAATAATTTGAGTTTTAGAAGTGGATTTTGATTTAAAAAAAAAAACAAAAAACAAAAAAAACCAGAACTCGGGGGAGAAATTCACTGAAGAAAAATCAGTCAAGAACTACTAAATGTGAATGGCCCGAGCACAGCCTTGCTCAGTCTTACTCAGACCACTTCTGTCTAGAAGCCCGGGACAAGATGAGACTGTATTGACGGCTGGACAAGATGGGGGCTAAATTAATCTTTGACTTCAATTAGCATCATTTGACTAATGTTCTCCTATAACAGTGCTTCTGTTTAACAGTGTTAGCCCTGTCCTACTTCACAAGACTTACTTGTAGATGGAGGCTCAAACGCTACATCTGTTACTCAGTTTAAGTTGTTGTTCTAAAGGTGGCTGTTAGGACGTGGACATTAAAGGGTAAAAAACCTTACGAACTTGCGGATTTCATTGATTAAACACTTAACTACTTATTTGAATTTTTAAATTAATAAAGGGTTTGAACTTTGCCAAGTTCAGCCATACCCTGAGCAGCCTTTACTTCCGCCTGAAAGCTACTGTATAGCTGAGCATTTCTGCAGTACGTTATATAAAAATGCGAGATTTTAAAGCTGAGGTGGAGGACCTCTGTAGTATCAGGAGCGGGACCTGGACAGAAGGCTTCAGCTCTATTACCCTTGTACAGCATAGAGCCCTTGCAGCAGACTCTTAAAGCTGTTAAACTCCAAGTTTTGCAAAATCCAGTTTCAAAATTTGCATCTTCTTCCTTTACAGCAATTCTGCATCTGGCTGGATAGCAGCTCACCAGAGCAGACTGTACCATACCTTTGGACTGAAGAAAAACCTGCAAGTAAGTTGAGTTGCGCTATTGTCCACATCAATCCTAGCGACTTTTAATCTAAGAAAGAAGTACTTAGACGTTAAGGAAATTCTGAAGTAGACCTTAATGCCTGGGAAAATGATGACCTTGGGATTGTGGGAGAACCTCAATCTGCTGAAAACACTTCTGTAAGCCGCAGCCACTACGCTTAGTTCCTGCTCCTTATTCTGTGTTCTGATTTTCCACCGAGTATAACATGTCCTTCCACAATCTCATTAGATCCCATAATAGTTTGGATTAACCTTAGTCATTGCAAGAGTGTGGCTCAGTACTCTAAAAGGCTTCAGCTTTGACACAGGTTTTCTGAGGACTAGATCTACTAGAATATTTTCTTCTGCGGTTTTTGTATCTAAGCATGAAGTCTTAATTCTAGTTACATTAGTTGCTAGTGCTAATTTGTTAAGAGTTGCAACTGAAGGGTTTAACTACTGCCCTTCAGCTCTTCCCCAATCAGAAAGGTAACATAAGGAAATGGTTGCCGGTTGTGATTGATTATTCAAGGCTCGTTCCGGTAAGTGATTTTCTAAATTAAGCATTCCAAGCTTCGATTTAGTAGCTACTGTAAAGCATCTTGGCAGTAGACTCAAACTCTAGGTTATCTGTCGCATTTACGCAAGGCGAGCGTAAAATTTCAAAGATTAACAGAAGGCTAGATTTTTTGAATCAGTGAAAAGATATAAAGTGTTCTTTTGTCACTAGAACTTAATACCACTTTGTGGCAATGCAAAATCATTTCTTGGCGATACTTCTAGACTGTAGATTTTGTAAGACTGTCACGTTTCAGTAGACCCCCAAAAGCATCCTGTTAATACAGGCTTCTAAAGGGCTTGCAACACAAGAAATTGAACTGATAATTAAAACATCATAGCAACCAGCTGAAGACAGTAAGCTGCTGCTGACCGTCAAAATGAAAAGAGAATATGAGCACTCTGTTAAGAAGTTGCAGCAGATCTTTCAGAGGGATATTTTTTTCTCTAAACATCCAGTCTTCTGAACAAGATGCGAAACACTGAAAGAAGAATTGAAAAGAGGAAGGTTATTGGGTTGCTTTCTGACCTGTCCATTGAATGTTTCTCCCCTTTTCAGCTCCTATTGGACAGGCTATTCATCGCTTGCTGCTGATCCAGGCCTTCCGTCCGGATCGTTTGTTGGCAATGGCACATACCTTTGTTTCAACAAATCTTGGGGAGTCTTTCATGTCCATTATGGAGCAGCCTTTAGACCTGACACACATTGTAGATACTGAGGTAACCTGACTTTTTTTGAAAGGCTTAAATCCCGAGATAGACTTTGCGTGAATTGCGTCGTGAGTACGCTTATTCACTGGGATATTTCTTCCATTTATCTTTCTCTCCATGGTACAAGGAATAGACTGTGTTCCTATTTGTTCGTGCTACTTTGAGTTTACGTCATGTCTTTAGCTGGCAAAGGGAAGAAAGACTGAGCTTAATGCATTCTTGTATTTGTGTAGTGACTGCCTCTTATCTTATCGTTTTAAACTTCCTGGACTATAGGTGAAACCTAATACTCCTGTGTTGATGTGTTCTGTACCTGGCTATGATGCCAGTGGTCATGTTGAAGACCTTGCAGCTGAGCAGAACACACAGATTACTTCTATTGCTATTGGTAAGAGCCCACCTTGTTTCATCAGCTAAGCATAAATGGAATTGGTAGTGGTGAGACAGTTAGCTACTTTTTGTCTTCTAGGTTCTGCGGAAGGGTTTAACCAAGCAGATAAAGCAATAAACACAGCAGTAAAATCTGGAAGGTAAGTTCCGTCTCCTGTTTAGCTAGAATACTTCCTAGCAGAAAGATAAAATGTGTAGAATAATCTGTTGGCTAAACGGATAAAACCGTGAGGGGGGAAAAAAAAACACCCGGGACCATCTCCGTATTTCAGTTCAGAAACAATTTAAGCACAGCTATTCACAGCTTTTATTTGATTTAAATGCTTTCGGGAGGAAAGGTAGGTAGGTAGCATCTGCAAAACAGCAGAGTTGGCCCCTTTCCAGTAGGCATTCTATGTGGAAGACAGTTAAAAGAGGGAGGAAACCTGTAATATTAATATCAGATTCTGTTACTCTGTATGGTAATTATGGTCAGAATCCATAAGCTGTAAGCTCAAAAGCACTTGTTCTGTTTCAAAACATCACAGATGGGTAATGCTGAAGAATGTCCACCTGGCTCCTGGGTGGCTGATGCAACTAGAAAAGAAGCTGCATTCCCTACAACCCCATGCTTGCTTCAGACTCTTCCTTACAATGGAGATTAACCCCAAGGTAACGCTGATCTGAAATTTGATGCTCTGGTATTGTAACTTCCTACCTTTCTTTTAATTGCTTCCCCTACCCTCCCAAAGAAAAGCAGGACTTCACCGTGTGTGTGTGTGTGTGTGTGTGTGTGTGTGTGTGTGTGTGTGTGTGTGCTGACAATGAGGTTTTGAAGCTAGCACAAACTGTGCCGCTGAAGGATTGAATTTAGTGAAGGCTGAAGGAGTTGGGTTTGAGTTTATTGACCTTCTGTCTTTCAGGTGCCAGTGAATTTGTTACGTGCTGGCCGGATCTTTGTGTTTGAACCTCCTCCTGGTGTGAAGGCCAACATGTTGAGGACTTTCAGTAGCATTCCAGTTTCAAGAATGTGCAAGGTAAGGCTCAGGCTTGTGTGGGTGAAGGGAGGAAATACCTGAATGTGTTCATGAAGATCTTGGTTCAGAAAGATGATTTTGAATACTCAACTTGCATAGCGCATTCTGTCTCAAAGCAGTAAAGTAGTTGTACCCTCTGGTGAGAGGGTGCGTTCAGTTTGGCAGAGGTGTACTGTTGGAGCTGACATTTTCTAGCCTTTTAGCGGACTTCAATATCAGTAATTTACTTGAGTAATAAGTGTTTGTTTGATGTTTGTTTTTTCTTCCACTTCCTAGTCTCCAAATGAGCGTGCTCGTTTATATTTCCTTCTTGCCTGGTTCCATGCCATTATTCAAGAGCGTTTGCGCTATGCTCCCTTGGGTTGGTCCAAAAAGTATGAATTTGGAGAATCTGACCTGAGATCTGCCTGTGACACAGTAGATACGTGGTTGGATGATACAGCAAAGGCAAGTAGTCTTGTGTACTTAAGTAAGGTAATACTTAAATTAGTTAAGATCTTCTAAGAGGCGATCTGCTCTGGAAACGTTTAGTAACTTACGTGAGTAGGTTCAAATAATCCGGTGGCAACTTAACCTTCATTCTTTTTAAATCCGATCCCTCTATCAGAGGGGAGGTGAAAAGGATTGTTTCCTGCTAATTAAATTACATTTTACTCATAGGGCCGCCAGAACATTTCACCTGATAAAATCCCCTGGTCTGCATTAAAGACACTGATGGCACAGTCTATCTATGGAGGTCGCATCGATAATGAATTTGATCAGCGTTTGTTAAACACTTTCTTGGAACGTCTATTTACCACTTTAAGTTTTGATAGCGAATTCAAACTGGCTTGCAAAGTTGATGGACACAAAGATATTCAGATGCCAGATGGAATCAGGTATCTTCTTCATATCCTCCTAAAGCTCTTTTTAGAAAACAATGAGAAAAAGCCCTACCTACCTAGAACCTAAACTGTATCTCTGTGCTGGAATTTAGCTGCGTAAATACTTATCTCGGGCAAAGAACTAGCTTGCCGTTCTGATAGGGTACACCTTCTAATGAATACCCAAATTCTGTCTCATAGGCGTGAAGAATTTGTCCAGTGGGTTGAGATGCTGCCAGATACGCAGACACCGTCGTGGCTGGGCCTGCCAAATAACGCAGAGAAAGTTCTTCTCACCACGCAAGGTAAAACCAGAACTTAACCTGTCTACGTGTTAATCGTGTGCGATTTTGTTAAAACTGAAAAACAGATGAGATATCAAATCCTGCTGAAGAAGTGATAGCTTTCCCCTCCTCCCTCAACATAGTTGGTTTAAACTCTGCCAGGTAAGTCACCTTAGCATTCTGAAAACGGACCCGATGCTTGTGAATTCAAGAACCAGTTACGTTCGGACTTCTAGATGTCAAGCTCCCATCTTGGTGCTGGGAAGTTTTGTCAGCTCTGGAGCTTCCTGCCGTTTGACAGTTCTGACTCTGAAGTCTAGATTGGTTCTTGCACGGGGAAGGATATTTTCATCTTGATCCCACTGCCTCTGTGTCTGGCTAACAGCTTATCTTCTGGTTTAGGCATAGATATGATTAGTAAAATGCTGAAAATGCAGATGCTGGAAGATGAGGATGATCTAGCCTATGCAGAAACTGAGAAGAAGACAAGGACTGATTCCACATCAGATGGTCGTCCAGCCTGGATGAGAACACTGCATACCACAGCTTCTAACTGGCTTCACCTTATCCCACAAACTCTAAATCATTTGAAGCGGACTGTGGAAAACATTAAGGTAAGCACTCAGTTTTGTCTAACGTGGCCTTTGTAAGTGCACAAGTCCCCAGTGCGTTGGAGCGAGTGCCTTGCCATTGCAAGTATCACTGAAACTGCTCCGGGGGAAGACGGAACCTGTATCGATGCTGATTCTGACTGCTATGGCTACATAATGCCCCAGCGGGTTTCTGGTAACGCTTGTAAAAGTTTATTCTGCGTCTTCTGGGGAGTTCTTTTAAAGAAATACAAAGTCACAGGTACCGCTCTCTAAAGCTTATCTGCTCAGGAAGCAAGACATAAGTACTTTTTGTTTTATTTTTAGCACGCTGACAGCTACTTAAACGCTGTATTTACAGCCAGTGCGCACAACTGCTACAACTTGATAATGGTTGGTGGGAGAAGGGAGTAAGGCAGCAGCTTCTGCTAACTGAGAACAGAAATTGCAGGGGCTGGGGGAACGAACTTTGAGATCTGGGCGATAGCAACCTAAGCTCTCACTCTGGAATAAACTCCACGGTTGAGTTAAGTCCACGACTGACTGACTAACTGCTTCTTGAGACCTGCTCTGGGATAATAGGTGGGAACGTTTTGTTGCTGCTTAAAGAAAATCCAGAATTGCCTGGAACGAGCTGCAGCAGGCAGTCTGCATTAATTCTCTCACTTCCCTGCTCCTTCAGAGGGAAGGAGATGGTGAGTTGTTAAAACGGTCTCCGCAGTCGCTTTCTGCACCACAGATTGCATTTTCAAGTTTAATGCTTTTAGTGTCACTGGCCAGCCCATGCAGTTTGGGTAGCTTCTTGTGGCAGGATAGTGTAGTGCTTCCGCAAGAAGCTTGTACTTTGATCTGCAACTTACTCTGAATGTTTTGAAAATCAGGATCCCTTGTTCCGATTCTTTGAGAGAGAGGTGAAAATGGGAGCGAAACTACTTCAGGATGTCCGTCAAGACCTTGCAGATGTGGTTCAAGTGTGTGAAGGAAAAAAGAAACAAACTAACTACTTACGTACACTTATAAATGAACTGGTGAAAGGTAAACTAACTCAGACTAGCACCTCCCGTTGTTCTGTTTGCCTCTTGCGCTTTGAGAGTTTGAAGGCTCTTATACTTAGCAGCTTAAGCCAGAAAATCAGCGGTTGGCTTTAGCATTTGACAAAAGCTTAAGTCAAGCTTTGAGTCAAGCTTAAGAAAAATGTAAACGGCTTGGTTTAGAATTTCAAGTTGAGATAGATAATGGCTAAAGCCTAAGGGCTTGTTTGTACTGTTGAAGTCAGCAGCTTAATTTCTAAGCTGAAAATTTACCAAATGTTTTTGAACTGTAGTGGAATAAAGTTATTCATACCACAAAGCAAATGATTTCGCCAGTATCAAATCTCCTAGCAAATGTCCAAGGTCTGTAAACTTCTACTATTTCAAGACCACAGGTAAACGTGCAATTTTCTATGTATAGAAAGAATGCTGCAGACATAGGCATCCTACGCCTAGTAACATTAAGATCTGCTGTTGAGGAATACCGTTCCGAAGTCAGCTTTGAACAAAATAAATGTTTTCTAAAACATTAACTTGATCCCTTTCTAAAGGGCTCAAATCTGCAAGTAAGCTTGAAGGTCGTTTATAGCAGTGTATAGCTGTGTATAACTGAGGTTGCTAGTGGAGGTCTTTTATAACTGGATGCCATTTTAAGTAAATAATAAACGTGAGACTTTGTAATATTGAAAAGTGCTTTCACTTACTGACACACCTTTTGAAATAGCTACTTAAGGCTTGGACAAAGATCAGTCTCTATTGAGAGGAAAATAAATGGGTAGAATGTCAAAATGGTGCATAATTTCAGCTGATAGGCAAACAAAACTTAACTCTGATTATATTTTTCATAGGTATCTTGCCTCGCAGCTGGTCTCATTACACAGTGCCAGCTGGTATGACTGTTATTCAGTGGGTGTCGGACTTCAGTGAACGCATTAAGCAACTGCAGAATATTTCCCAGGCAGCTGCTTCTGGTGGAGCAAAAGAACTAAAGGTATCTTGTGCTGACTTCCCCTAGAAGTTATATTTGAATTCAAATGGAGTTATTTACTTTACGGGGTCTCCATATCAAAGACTTCTAAGAAGTTCCTCTGACAAAATAGCTTCAATCAGTGTTCCCTGAAACGTGCTTGTCGATGTTGCTGAGCTTCTCCTATCTCAAAATAGTGAGCCTTGGCAAGCTAAGAGTTCATATATAGATGGAGGGAAACTTAGAATGGCAGGAATTGTAGCCCTGGAGGAAAATACGGTGAATTTAGCAATTGGGTAGTGTTCCAATAGCAACAGGAGAACACGTGTGTAAATTGAGATTTCTGAAGTAATGTTTATGGTAAGGCTCAATAGCTTAAAAGTTAAATTAAATACTGACTGTATCTAGATGCTGCAGCCATACATGCTAAAGCAGTTGGTTTTGTTCCCCCCCCCCGCCCCTTCTTCCTTCCCTCTACTTCAAATTAGAACATCCATGTTTGCCTGGGTGGCCTGTTTGTACCAGAGGCTTATATTACTGCTACAAGACAATACGTTGCCCAAGCAAACAGTTGGTCCCTTGAAGAACTCTGCCTTGAGGTCAATGTTACAACTACACAGAACGCAGTACTGGATGCATGCAGTTTTGGAGTCACAGGTAAACTTGTGGTGGAAAAGGAGGAGGTCCTTGCTCTAAAACCTTTTCAGAAGTTCCTCGTATTAAAATGGTCTGCATCAAATGGGAAAGATTGTCTCTTTGGAAAGTGTCTAACCCTTGCAAAGTTGTCTAAAATTAGTTTGATATGAGTGAGTAGGGAAGTACTTACAATGCTAACAAAGAAGTCTCAACAGTCAGGTCAACACAAATTTCTCTCTTTTGGGGTATCAAATACCTTGTCTCCCACTTAGTGAGCTTAGGCAGCAGTGAACATGAATGGCCGTAGTTTAAAGCATCATCTTGCAAACTTGAATGGGTAACTTTGTCTCAGTTAGCGATATCCAGGGAGACTTGCTTTGCCTGGATGTATGGCAGCTCTTAGAACTAAAGCATATTTCAATTTACAGGCCTAAAGCTTCAGGGAGCTACCTGCAGTAATAACAAACTGTCACTTTCAAATGCTATTTCAACTGTACTGCCCATAACACAGCTCCGCTGGATCAAGCAGACAAATGCTGATAAAAAAGCAAATGTGGTAAGTACTGAGATTAAAAAAATAATTTTTAAAAAAAAACTTACAGTCAGATTTTTCTGTGGTTCTCCATCTAGGCTTTTTGTTTTGTTTGTTTGTTTGTTAACTTCCCTGATATGTTATAGCTACTCTCTTTTATCTGGCACCACAAAAAAAATTGCTCATTTCTATTGTTCTCAGGGCAAATCGGTGGCTAAGTTCTAGACTGGCCGCAAACAGACCTAGTCAATACTGTGTCTTGCCTTTGTAGTTGGGTAAGAAGAGGGAGAGGCATCCAAGAATAGTCATGTTACTCGGGCCAAAATTTGAACTTGTACATATGAAGAATGCTATGCTTTAAAATGAACTTACTGGGCCTGGTTTCCATCTGGTAGGCACTTATTTTGGCTAGGAATTAGTCTCAGGTAATTCAGTACCTCATAAATACCACCTAGTGGCATAGGTACTTCTTTGCTGTTTTCAACTACCTTGCATAACCCTTCTTCTGTATTCACGTTTTTTTTCTCCAGGTTACGTTGCCAGTTTATCTGAACTTCACTCGTGCTGATCTCATTTTCACAGTTGACTTTGAAATAGCTACCAAGGAAGACCCTCGTAGCTTCTATGAACGTGGTGTTGCAGTTCTCTGCACCGAGTAACAAGACTAGTTTTGTAACCTCGTAATGTTGTGGTAATTGTCAGTCTTCTATGTAGTCTTCTCCAGTACTTTGTATATGATACGGTTAGGTTGTCAGATGGATTTGTGTAAAGTTGAGTAGCAAGAAAGAGAGGGGTATTGAAAAGCTGATAGACTAAACTTGTTTGAAGGAAAATGGGATGAGATTTTTAAATGGTTTCTGGAATGTGTTATATGTGATGGATCATACTACATAAAATAAAATCTGTAGCAAGACTATGTGACTGTTTCTGGAAATAACTGTTCTTAAGGTGATTTTTGTGGAAAAACTGTCTGTAATCTTAGAAAATAACAAGTAATGAATTGGTCAACAGTATACTTGAGCTGCTGAGCTGCGCAAAGATATTCATTTAGCAAACTCCAGGCAACGAATCTGGTCTCTAAAGGGTGGTAGAAGAAGAATTTTGAAACAGTCTTTTAACAATACACAAAGCCTGAAGTGACTTGCTATAACATCTGAATGATATTGAATGAATTACTGGAACAGGCTCTGGTTGGAATTTCTTGTCTGAGATAGCAGCCAGATGCTAAAGCGTAGAAGAGTACCACCTAAACAAGCTCTTTCTTGAACACGTTGTGTATACACAACTGCTGAGCTGCACTCAGAAGCTAGAGCATTCTAAAAGAGACTTTCTTATCCTATCGACCAGGATGATTCCCCTTTTCCTAAGCTTGTAATGAGGGCTTCAGTTTAAGCCCGGGAGAAGAGTATTAAATGCTTAAACAAGGAGTTGTGATGATATTTCAGAGACTCAAATACAACTGTTACCAATTGATGGCAACTAACAGTGCCTGTCACTTCTGACCACCCTGTGCAGAACAAAGAGCTAGCTAACAGCACACCGTATACGACAGTGGCTGATATTCAGTATTTAAGGAAACATGAAGAACGCAGGTGCATATCTTTCCAATCCCAAACCAAACTGCTCAGTAGCTCCTCCTTTTCTGCGTTCTCATTTATGAAGCAGTGACTTGTCAAACCAACAGTCAACGCTGCCCTGTGCTGCGAGGAAGATTAATTCTTGCTTCAGCCTGACACCTGGTCATTTTAGTTGATGCCTTCCATGCTATTAAAAGAGAGAATACTTGCTCTCTGCCCTCTCCATGTTCTTAATTCCTGTAGTTATCTATCTCTGTAGGCTGAAGTGGCCTGGCCTTTTTCTTCCCTATGTCAGATGGATCCCAAACCGAAATGCCAGCATGTAGTCCTTGTCTGCTTCTTGTAGCTCTCATATCCCTTTTTAAGGAATGGGGACTTGAACAGCATGCATCATCCGAGATCAGTTTGGTCCATAACCTACTAGCTGTGTTCAGTTTCAGCTTCTATTAGGTCTTTTTCTATTATTAGCTATTACTTAGTTTCTGGAATTAATATGGTCACTCTCCAGGATCACCTCAACGGTGTTGCATAGAAATGAAGCAGATAGATAGATAGATAGAAGCCTGGAGGGTATCTACTCATTAGAACCTGGATATATGTAAGCTGATATTTCACACCATAACTGCTATCCTAAGAGCATCCAGCTACTAGCAGCTCAGCTAAACTTCAGCGGAAGCTACAGCTACTATAAATCTTCACCTAAGCCTTACAGCTGGTGCCTGCCCATTTCATCCATTTATAAAATACTAATGATTAGAACCAGACTGTCTCAAATAATATGCTTTAGGGGGTGCTAGAGCTTCCCAAACTATAGTCAGCTCCTTGTATGCTAGGTTGTAGCTCTAGAGCTAAATTACTGGAAAGTGTCTTTTCAGTTCAAAAGTGTGTCAAGAGTTAGTTTCACAGCCTGAGCAAGCAGGACTCTGCATAAATACTGTCCCATGTGACTTTCAGGCAAGAAATAAGTAAAAGGGGAGTTTTTCTTTTTTTTCTTTTTTGGCCGCTAAATTATTTATTCTCGATACAGAACTAACAAAGCTGGTTTAAAATCTCTGCTAGGTGAGTTTAGGATTCTCCTTGGCTGCCGTTTCTGAGGATTAACAGTTCAGTTTTATTTCGTTTCAGAAGAGGTGGTAAAAGACCATTGAGCAGGTAGATAGCTAAAACTTAGACCGGTGCAACCTCCTTAATAGGAGGCTGAAGAGCTTGGCTGTCTTGTAATGCAGTCTTACTCCTAGGATGAGCTGTGAGCTCGTTGCACTACCTGTGTAAGACTACAGTTGCAAGGGTTCTTGTGCAATAAACCTCACAACTGTCTTTCAGGAGTCGAAGACGGTGTTCACCTTACACACTAAGGTTGAATGCTAGCCCCAACTTAACATTCGTTGGCCTGCGACTAGCCCTAACGGCAAGGGTAAAACTTACTTATGTCTTAGGGTCTAGGTCTCGGAATCCTACAACAACTACTCACTTGGTCTAACCACTTACTTAGTTTCCCAGTTGATTAAGAACTATCTATCTACTTCTCAACTTGGCAATAAAGGAGAAGAGCTAAGTCAGTTTCTTTAATGAAACAAATAAATAGATGTTATTAGTCTGGTACAAGCTAGGTGTTAAGTAGTATTGTAAGTAAGTAGCTTGCCACCTTTATTAGTATAAAAAAGGTCTGTAAGTAAGTTACATATCTCTCTACCAGTCGTGCAGAACGCATGGTTGTACAAACCCATTCCAGGCAGTCATTTTACTTTTGTAACTAGTAGTTCCCCTTCCACATGTAGGAGACTACCTTAGCTGTATGATGATGAACTTGCTTAATTATCTCATCATACAGGAGGGAGATCAGAGATACTATTTTTGCTGACTGACTGGCCTTCCATCTGTGTGTACCGCTTCCGCAGCTCTTCAGCAACTCTTCTCATTAAGGAAAGAGAATGCCTTCAGCTAATGCATTGGCTTTTACATTATAAACTCCAAACTGGCAGATATACTGGGAATACATTCTTGGCAAGAACAGCTTAGTTAACAGCACAAGTCAACTTACCAGTTGACTTGGGGAGCAGGGGGAGGGGGGAGAAAGTTAGATTGCCCTAGTTCCAACAATGCGATTCAATTGCCTGCAGTCAAACCCGTAGGGTCATTCATCATACAGCTACTTTGTGCTTGTCAGACAAACGAAGAGCAAATCACTGAGTGAAGCAGGTGAGTGGTAAGCTTCAGAAAATGCACAGTAAAAAAGAAAGCTCTAACTAACTACTGAAAATTAATTGCAGCCATTCAGTCATTCTTCCCTGCCTGCCTTCCCAACGCACCCTTTCAAGTAATAGTTGTTGAAATTATACAAAAATAAAGCAGGTACCAGCAGGCACTACATACCAGAATCTGCTGCTTCATGAAGCATAGGCAAAGTAGCGCTCGGGCACAAAGCTTGGCTGTGGCTCTGCAGACACACCTTAGCTGGTTTTCCACCTTGAGCTAGTTTATTTAAAGCTTGTGTAGTACTGTCTGCGAAAGAAGAGCTGTAACTGGATCACTCTTCAGAATGGTTTTGCCTGCTCTAGTTTATTCACACCTCAGATTAGGTTGCACGCAGTTTCTTTCGTTGTTTTTCACCAGCACCATCTGACACGAGAAGACCTTGTTTTCTCTTAATTAGTGGCTCTTTGCACATCGTGGTGTCACAGTCATCTGCTAGCATGGGCTGTGGAGCACTGTTGTCTGAACTTGCAAGGAAAGCTGCACAGGCTGGCGGATTAACGCTCACGAGTAAGGAATGGTCTTGGGTCAGCCACATGGAGGTAAGCGCTTCTGTGGCTCTAGTCAGTTCAGATGGTTGTAACAGGTTTCTCGGGAAATCTTCCTCTTGGCTAGGAAGTTCCATGGGTGCTTTGCGGTCATTTACTGTCCAGGTGCGAGTTTCACTTATACCTGTTTCTGGGCAGTGCCAACCTGAAGGTTTAGAGGAAAGCCCTCCATCTTCTGAAGGATAAGCATCCTCAAAAGCCACTGCTTTTGGAGTACTGTTCACCTGTGGTGTGACTTTTATACTATTTGAAGAATTCCAGCTACAGTCAGAGTGAATGGATGCATCTTCTGAATCGCCATCATAAGGATCTAAAAACTAAAATAAAGGTCTCTCTAAATAGCGTGGATGCTTATGTGTCTGAAGAAAAATACAAGAGATTAAAAGAGTGGGCTTTAGCCTCACTGTACGTTAAGATGTAATAAGATACAGACTTACTATTTAAGTCATTCTGCTTATCCACACATACCACTCAAAAATTAAAATACAGAGTGGGTAAGTTGAGAACAAGGCTACTGAATAATAGCTACAGTTCATAAACCTACTTGCTGTCCCTTTGCATTCCTTGCCTTCTTGAGTCCTCCAGCGAGTGGGCTATGCAAGACCTATTTAAGAAAAGTTCAGATAAGCTTACAATACATCTTCCTGTGGATTATTGATCACTCCAATTAAAACTAGAGCCTACAAGGTTCTGGAGAAGAAAAGGACAGATTGTCCTCTTGCTAAAAGATGGAAGAAATGTGTATCAGGCAGTCTAACTTTTAAGGCCTTGTAGGAAAGTAGCCTAGAATAGAGGGAGCGAGGAGAGCTATGGCACGTCTTCCAACACCTAAGACACTGCTACAAAGAGACTGATGAGTATTTGTATACCTAATAACCAGAGGAATGAACTAACAGTAGAGGTGATGTAATTTATGGGTTAGAGAGCTTTCCTCTAAATTAAGTCACCTTTTGTTCTTTTATATAGGGATATTCTGAAATTCACCTTCATTAGGCACTTCCGCGACGACTTGAACTCCCAGCAGGAGTGATGTAAGTTTGCACAGATGCTAATGGAAAAAGCAAGCTAAAGAACTTCAAATCTTGTATCTTCCTTATTAGCGGGATTATGAACACCTGCCACCCTTGGGAAAGTTCTGTATCTTAACACGTAGCCAAACCACGTCCTTTGTATCAGAGTCAGTATTACTGCTATATTCACACTGAGGTTTCAGGCTTCTTTCCTCTGTGCTTAAACAGCAACTTGTCCAGGCCCAGTTAAAGAACTTTCTTCATCAAGTTGTGTGTTGGATAACTACAAGATTCTAAAATAATGCTTATAGTCTAGGTCTATTTAAAGAACAAAACAAATTAAAATACACTCTCCTCCCACTCCCCCCCCGCCCCCCCAAAAAAAAAAAAACCCACCGGGAAGCCATCATGCAGGTAAGGATGCCATTGTAAAAGCAAACCACAGGTACAAAGCAGTCACACAGGAAGAAACATTCAGTGCAAAGTAATTGCTCCTTTACAAAGGAGCTGCCTCAGCTGTTCAGAGAACAAGCTGACAGCTGCACATCATTACTATGTCTGCTTTTGGTGGAGACAAAGAAGAAGGTGAGTTTATCCATCCAGCGTTGCAGAAATCCAGCTGCACTAGAGCTTAACTGCTAAAAGTTCATCACCTTCTCAGAAACAACCCAGTTCAGCTTTAAGTACTTTTTAGTCAAATGTAGCACTGCGTTGCTATCTAAAGCATTGGCACTTTCCTTCCCTCTCCCCCCAGAATCAGCTTTGCTAAACTCGGTAACAGCTGTAAGGAAGAGCCTGATGAACAGAAAGGGGCGTCTCCCTTCCCCTCCACCACTTTTACAGCCACACAAAAAGGAAAAACGCTGAACACATCTTTGACTCTCCCTACAGAGACTGCAGGGAGTCTTGAGAAACCTGTCAGGGGTAAGAGAATTTTACTACCGTCGTAAAACGGTTCCGGGCATCAGGCCTTACCTCAGCATTGGACTCAGATTCAGACTCCGTACTTGACTCTACTATGCACTTTTTCTGCAGAGGAAGAAGGGAAAGAAATACTAATCTGTAACTAGAAGTTACCACAGCTTTGGACTGATGCTGATGTTCTAGTGCAAACTGCTAATGTTATGTTGTTCTAGGTTTTCATCGCTTGAAGCCAGCATGCCTTCTTCATTTACCTCATATACTTCATTTGTAGAGCTGGTTGGACTGTGCGGACAAGATGCACAGAAAAATAAGAATTTCTCCCCCACCCTACCACCCCCCAAGAAAAAAAACGCAGTGGGACGCTATTCAGAACACCTACCGCACTTACTAGGGACAGCTATTCCAGCTTTGAAAATAGCTTTGCAAAAATGCATTTTGAATTGCATTGAGAGTTTTTTTTTTTCCTTTAATAAAATCATATGTCTCAGAAACATAACTGCAAATAAATCACTAAAGCTACATTCTCAGTTTTCTGGGCATCTTGCTATAGAGATCTTGCAAACAAAAAAGCCCTTTATTCTACAGGTGGTAGTATAGGAATAAATACCATTCCCCCTTCCCTTTTGTTTCTTTGCAGGTGATGCTATTTAAATCAATTTATTCACATGTGTTCTTCATCCCCTACTTTCCACCACTGTTTGCTAATAACAAAACAACTAACACTTTCTAAACTGTACTTTAATGTGGAGATATAGAAGCAGCAATTAGAGAAAAAAAGTTACCATATATTTATGTGCCAGTCTTTCTATGTGGTCTGTACTTTTAACAGAATCCTTCATTTCCTGAGCATCTACTAAAATGGGAAGAGGGTAGGAAAGCACATTAGAGAAATTCTTCTAATGGATGAGTTACCCAGACATGGTAACTCCCTTTATATTAGAAAGGCTTGTTAATCCTCCACAAAGTCTATGTTAAGTTATTAGTTTAAAACAGCTTCTGTTTTAAAACAAACAAAAAGCCCTGATCTCCTACTAAGTCAATGACTTAACTCATGCAGTATGAGAAAGAAATACATATTTAAAAAAAAAAAACAAAAAAATTACACTCTGTAAAGTGTCTTTTTTTTTTTTTTTTTAAAAGACACAACAAGTTTTCTGATCCCTCAAAGAGATATTTATACTCGAGATATCAAACTCGCCTAGACTGCCGACAGGAAAACACAAAGCCACCTGCAGAGTCAGCCCTTCGCCCACGTCCACCCACCCTTCGTGGCCGGTCCCACGCTCCTCCCGGTGGGGCTCCTTCTCCCCATACCGTCCACGGGCTGCCCAGCCCCACGCCACTTTCTTCGCCGTGGTCTCTTCTCCACCGAGGCCATCCCGCTCCCAGCGGCTTCAGCCTCCTCCACCCTTATAGGCGCCGGCTGCCTCCACCCCCACCTGCTGCACATGCCCTCACCGCTCCCAGTCAGCTCCCTCAAAGTGGAAGTTTCTGGTTTTTCCCCCCCTCCACAAAAGTAGGGAAGCAAGGAAAAGGAGAGTAGCGTCTCCCCATGAAAACTCTTTGTGCCCTTGTTAGAGGACCCAGACTACTTTTCAAAATAGCTCTAAAAAAGCAGGTTGCGTGAAAAAGTCTATAGCGGAAATACACAGAAAACAGCACGGCAGTTTGCATGGTATAATCGTTGCTTTTTCTTTAAGTGTACATGCATACGTGTCTGTACGTAAATATGTATGTATACATACTCACACCTATTCACAGTTCGGTTTGCAAGGCCTGGCAGCCAGGGACGCATCACTCCCCAGTTCTCACAGGTTTATTTTCTGTAGCCCCATTTCGCTCACACAACCGTCGAGGCTGACAGAAAACGGTCAGTCTCCCTCCTGCTTGTTGTGCCGCCGCTCACCTTCCCACCCCTTTCACCTTTTCTAGAACTTTTTCTCACAGAAATTGATCACTGTCATCAAAATAAGTTTCTTTGCTAAGAAAGAGAATGACAGTTTTGCTATCTTTAAATACAAGGAACAGTATTTTTTCAGATTTACAGGAGAACTATGACGCAGGTCCGTTTCTCACAAAGAAGCGGAACTGGTTTGACCCGTTAAAGACGCACATCTTAGCAAACACATGGCAATTCTGCCACTGAAGGCTACTTCACTACTCCCCTTCCCTCCTCCTTTTTAGGAAAGGATTAGAAGCTAAGTATGTTTTTACATTTTCAAAGCAAATTCCTGTTCTTTCCATTATTTTCTTCCGTAATACCTACCCTTCCTGCATCTTCCTGTAGAAAGATTATCACTGTTATTTGAGATTAACTCAAAAAAGAATATTAAAAGGCTCAGCAAAACAAGCGCGTCTCACCCTGGCACCAGTGAGCGGCTGTCCCTCTGAAAGGTGCCGGGAGGAAGTCCCTAGAGAGCTAAGCGTAAGAGCAGCTGCACTAAGAGCAGCTCACAAACACTAGAAGCCTTCCATTTCACTTCTCCCACCAGCTGAGCGGCACCGTATCATCCATACCTCTTTTCTTCCCAAACCCCTCTCTTTCCACGTCCTTACCTTCCGTTTCTGGGCAAGGACCACCGTGACAGTTACTTCCTCTCTTTGGATTCTCCAGCTGCTTCCACAACAAAACAGAAACTAGTCAAAAACCTCATTCAGCGTTCCCCAATTCCTCTCACCAGTGAAGTGAGATTTGAAAAGTGCTATGTCGGTGCCTGCGGTGCCAGCTGATTTGAATGAGCGCCTATGTTCCTTAATCACTTGGCACTTGGCTTGGAGTTATTCCTCCCCCAAAAGCCTGCCCAAAATCAGCTACTGATCCTTTACAGGCAACACTTGCTATTACATGGCCCTGTGAACTGGGGCTTAAATTGTTAGTTTGAGAGGGATTACAGGTGAAATTGAGAGTATAAGGTTGAGACCAGGGCTCACGAGGAAGGAATCTGTTCCAGCTATGATAACAGCTAAACTGTTGCTGGCACCAGTCTGTGCAGGGGGTCAGTCATGCAGAACAGGTGGAGTTAGGCAACAGATCACCAGGGAAGATTTTGTGTTTCTGATTTCCAAAGCACATACATAATGTGATTATCAAGACAACTTTCCAGCTTTCTGTCGTATCTAGCTGGTGCACTATTTTGGATACGACCCGTGCATTAGATATGCTTTGAGAACACCTCCCAGATCGAACTCGAGGAAATTTTTCTAGTGGATAAATTCATCTCAATCAGACAGAGTTACGACCCCCATGCCAACAAGCTCCTTGGCCCTGCCAATAGGAAAAGAGTCTGAACACGCACAGACACACAGTAGTACTCTCCTGCAGTACTTGATACGTGAGATGCAATGTACTCAATTAACTAGGAAATCTCCTTCAAGGAGCTTGCTGTGTATCTACCAGAAAATGAGTCACATCTCACAGCTGCTATGCTGCACTCACCATTCACTGCAGGGGCCCTTCTGGTAAAAATGTTAACCCTTTCTCTCTGCAGTTCTGGATGAAAAGTGTGAAAAGTCCAGCTCACCCAGAGAGAAAAGAGCTAGAAAGATCCTGGCTGTTAATACTGGCAGAGGAGTTGGCTGTAGCATACTCCAGTCAGTCTCCATGGTGAGGAACCTAGAATATCACCTCTGTAAAAAGTACAGTTCTTTCACCTGAAGGAAAACGAATACAAGTTTGAAACAGTTACAGGGTTCTTGAGTGAAATGTCTACTTCTACAGCTCTCCAATATTTCTTACCTCATAATTTAAAGCTCTGAAACCAATACAGTTGTTTATAAATCGGATGACCTACCATACAGAATATCCTGGTCCAGCTGTGGGGGTAGCCTGTGACACCTAATGAATGCACCAGGAGCTGTCAGGGTTAAACCTCTGAGGAAAGGCACAGGGGTTGCTCCTACCGTTTCTACAGCACAGTAGGAAGGCGTACAATTACAAAACCATGGGAATTTTCGTCAAGTCCACTGTGGCATTCTAATCAAAAGAAAAACATTTCAGTTGAGCCTTACAGTGTTGTGGCAAGCTAAAAACAGCATACCACAAAAACTGCAAGGTCTCACCTCACACTTCATGAGTGTTCCCACCCATGAGCAGTGCAGAAAACCTTTCAGACTCTAACTCCCTGTTAAAATCAAGCTGTGAACAATAGAGTAGAAGTACAGTTTGCAGTGGTTTTGCATAAAAGTAATTGACTTCTTTATCTTTCACTTCATACACGTTTGTATATAGCGAAGCTGTGAAACATCATTTCCGCTCAGGATACAAGGGCCAGAGATAAGATTTTCATTTTACAGGAGCACATGCTGATCATCAGGTCCTGAAATAGAATGCAATGCCAACTGCTCCTTGGAAGGTGTTTTGGCTGTCTCGGGTCCCTCAGCCACCTCCTTAAGTACGAGATTGTAATTAGGATACGAAGGCGGCAAGGAAGGTGATCAGAGCGTGAATGCGCAGGATCCATTTCCAAAAACCCAGTTACAGGCTAGTAAAATGAATTTTTTCTACAAATGGCCTCTGTACACTCCCACTCAATTTGATCACTAATTATATCATACGAAAAAATGGGATTTCATAAATTAGTAGGACCCAGTCCTAGCAAAAGCAACTGTGATTTTAAAACCTTAATTCTACTATACAACCTCAAACATTGCACAGAGCTATGTTATACTTTGGATAAATTCAGAAATTTTGCAGTGTATTAATAACAGGTCAGGGTCAGTATTGGCAACATTGTTACAGTATTACAGTAATCTGTAATCACACCTACATTTAGGTCATGTGAAGGTTTTTTTCATTTGTTTTTCACCAGTGCATTCTAAAATTGGCAGAGTTTGCTCTTTGTTCACACTATGTCACCACCCCACTCTGGCAGCATGGGCTGTTGCATAGCAGCCCAAACAGAGTTCTCCGGAAATCCCATAGATCTTGAAGGTTCAGTATCCGTGACTGAGGAACATTCAGGTGTCTGTGGCCATATAGCCTCGGCAGTAATTCTAGATTTCTGAGATAGTTTGTGTGATTTCACTAATTCTTTTTTTTTTCTTTTTCTTTTCTTTTTTTTGAAAAGCCGTTTTCTTCTTACTGATTGCTTCCACTGGTGTTTTAAAACCGTTTACTGGTTTCATATAAACATCACCGTGGGATTCCATAGCCGGAAGGACTGAGTTTCCAGGTGTAAGAATGAGTTGTTGCTCTTCTAAATGGAAAACATCTCCCAAAGCTATTGCCGCTGGCACGTTGGGTATCAGTAAAGGCTTCATTCCTTTGTGATGTTTACCGCTAACGAAATTCATACTGCAGTCTGAGTGATCTACCTTTTGAGTAACCACAATAAGCATCTAGAAACTGAAATAAAATGAGACTAAGTAAATTAGATGAGTCCTATATTGTCGTGTCCATTTCCTACCAAAAGAACCCCAGAGATACAGGCATGGAAGTTTTCCTGCAGACGTACAGCTGACAATACTGTCTGCCTTCAGGGCCAGCAAAATCAAAGCAAGAATGCTGGAAAGCATTTTAGGAAAGTTGAGCATAATCCCAGCGATACTTTGCAGGAAAGACCGTCAACAATTGTCATTTCAGAAATCACTCTGGATCTTTTTATATACCTTCTGCTCTACAACACAAGTTTGTTAACAGCTCTTTAAATATTACTTCAGGAAAAACTAGTGAAACAGACAGACAGTACTCGGAAACACCTCTCCTCAGACAAAAAGAAAATACTGTGTTGTTTCAAAAGCTATTATGGAAAAATACACGGAACGTATTTCCTAGCATAGAAAGGCAACCCAACAGTATCATTTAGAATCAGTCATAAATTAGTAAGAAAAAAATGAAATAGTGACATGTACTGGGGCAGCGTAAAGCATTGACAAAGTATTTGGCTGTTTTAATGGCCTAGCGATTCAAAGCAAGAGAATCACGTGCAGTGGTAAAACCCAAAGCCTTCCAAAGCAGAGCTACTATAAAAACTGTAACCCGGATCTCCCCAAATATCCTTTGCCCCCGTAACCTCCCCTTTTCTCATCACCAAATCCAAACAGCACCTTAGTATGAAAGAACTTGCTTCTCTGTCTCATCTTCATGCTGCTGCTAAGGACACTGAATGCCTCTCTGGTACGTTTACGTCTGCTCCTCCTTGGATTCGCCTTAGTTATTCACCAGGGTTTTTTTGCCCTAATGTTTTAAAAAAATGCAACGTTTTATACAAATTACCGGTTACGTAATGTAGCATTAAAACAATAAAAATTATTGTCTGCAAATAGTTTTCATCCTTAGGTATGACTTATTTAGAATTTTTCTGAGGTAAGGTTTGTTTTGTTTTAAACGAAGAACATTTAAACAAGATTACTACATAATGAAGTATCAGAAACAGACAAACCTACCTGAAGTTCACGTCACTCTTCATCATTCCCTCAGTATTAAGCAAATCCTGACAGGAGAAGAATTTCAGTTAGGCACAGGCAGAAGACCATCTGAAAATGATACATGTGCTGAAAAGTTTCTTCTGTGAAAATCAAAAGACCTCCAAATACAAATTAAGAATACCTCTCAGATCCAACTGCAAATGAATGTTACTTATTTACCTGAACAGACTCTTCATCTGTAAGACCTGTCATTGCCTATGAGCGCTTTTTCTTATACAGCAGATAGATAGTGCTTATACCCGTGGACTATCAATGGTACATTCTAGATGTATTTGTATTCTACGAAATAAAATCGAATCCCCCCTCATTCATTACATGACAGATTTCCTCATTTATTCTGCTCCTTCCCCTGACATTTGAAAATGCATCAAGCTCAATTGCATTGTTCCGGTTTCCAGGATGATGCAAAACCATGTCTCCTTTCTGTGGCCTTCATCCGAACTCTAGACTGTAGTGGGTGCAATGGCGGGCGCCTGCCATTAGAACACCAGCACTTCAGCTTGCGAGGTTCAAAAATCCCAAACTCGTACGTGGTGCAGGTTTTCTTTCAGAGAGAGCAGTAGAATCGAACGCTTCTGAATTTAGTATCCCAATGCCTTAACTCCTGACTGACTTCTGAGAAAGACATAGCATCAGTAGCAAAAAATTCTGATGAACCTGAAAGAAACCTTTGATAGCTGCAGAATCTCCAAACTGGGAGGCAAGGAGAGAGCATAATTCCAAGCTACGAAAAAAAGGTTTCTTGTAATCACACATTCAGAGTGGATGCCCCCAGTGTTCCGAAGCTCAAATAACAAGAAACGTTTTTAATATTGTCATCTAAGTCTCCGCTGAGCTTTGTTGTGCGTTTCTGCTTGGAAGAAACGAACTTGTAGACCCTAAGCAGTACTGTACCGTGAGCCTTTCTGTAGGGTCAAACAGCCCTGAAAAAAAAAAAAAAAATTACTAGTAAGAGGTCACCCCTGCCTTTCCTTAAGTTCCGTTACGGTGCTCTGCAGCTCCGTACCCTTAAAATAGTAACAAAACGTGAGCTACAGGAAAAAAAAAAAAATTTACTGGGCCTTGTTGCAACATAAAGGTACTTGAGCAAGAGAACTGTTGATTATGGGGTCATTAACGTACTTCATAATATGTATTTCAGCAAAAGGATGACAAATGAGAAGGGAGCTCTACGTTCTGTGCAAAAGCAAAACCTGTTTTGTCATTGCAACCTTTTTGCAAGATTTGTAATGTCTGACTGCTCTGATAGCGCAATGCAGGAAATAGCTCTAAATATCCACTTGCACTCAGCATTTCTGAGCAAGTTATACATTCACACTGCAAAAAATACTGCAGATGAACTACAAGCTTCACATGAGGTCTTTCAACATCCATCAGTTTTCAAGGGAGGTGAAGACTTGAGGCCATCACTTCACTGACCAAGAGTAGAAACGTGTCTTCACCATTTCCTAACTCTCAGATCTCACCTTACTAACCGGAGGACGCATTTTGGCAATTTCCTGTGCTTTAAGGATCTTGTATAACACTTCAGTTACAAAACTCACATATCTTAACATCCCAAGGACTTTTAAGGTCTTAGTTTTGGGAGAATTTTATCTGATAATCAGAATGAATTCTCACAACTTTGAAATGTAATAAACTGAAATTTTAAGTCTCATGATTTTTTTGGCTAGTTCTACTAAATAAGGGTTTGTGCCAGTGAGAGACTTTGGAGAAATTACCTAAAATAGACCGAAAGCAATCAACCCAGTAACTTTTAACATTTGACCATCACCAAGACAAAAGTATTTACCTCTTGATCATTTCTATCATCATGCCCCAAACTGCAGGTTAGTGCTGATGGACCGACATTTTTTGACTGTACAACTCCTCTTAGAAACTGAAGGACATCATCGGTTTTGATGTCACATTCATCACTATGGCAACAGGAAGCAAATGAATGTGCAGAACAGACATCTCATCCTATTAACGCTGCTTAAATAAGAGCAGCAAAGATTAAAACTCAGTACGTGCCAACTAGAAATACTGACGTTAAACACTGAAGACAAGTAGATCTTACCTCGTCCTCAGGCTGGAAAAAAAATTGCTTACTTTCTCGTTGCCTAAGAAAAACGTTTATGTCTACCTTTTAATATCTCTTACCTTTACATTGCTCACCCGGCGAGTTTAACCTTTATTAACTTAGTAAGCACCAAATCTTTTCCGCAGTCTTTCTGAGGTGCCTCCAACGTGAAATGATCTTGGACATTTTAAGTAATGCCACAGCAGGATAACGATGGAAGACAAATGCATCACATGGACTGAGCTAGGGCTTTTTCTTAGCCGTTTTCCCAGATGCCAAAAAATTAGTAATTCTTTAGTAAGAGTGGGAAAAAGCAAATAAACTTTGGGCACATGAAGAGGCACTGGGAACTGTGAGGAGTCTTTTGAAAGGCACGTTACTTCCAGAAATTTAGGAAATAGATGCCAACGTTAACTGCTCTCTGTCACAGTGCAAAATTTCAGCATCCATAGCCAAGTGTTGAGTATTGAAGTAGTATTGTATGATCTAGCACAAGTGTGCTTTAAAGGATAAAGTAAAAAGGTTCAGCAGAGCAGTTGGTGTAATCGGGAAAAACAAAAGCCTTCAAGCATGTTAGGCCTTCAGGGATTACATAAGCAGTACTGAAGGTGTTTCACATCTTCATGTTCTATTCCACGTTCCTAATTTCGTGTTGGAAAAGTCAAAATGATTTACAAAAAAAATAACGCATAAATCCACTAAACCAAAATACACTGTCGGACTCTGTAACAAGCTACCAAAAAGGCCTCTTGATCAATCATCTAGGGAGGACTGCATTAACGTACCTACTGATCTAACCTATGGACTGGGCATACGTTAGGCTTCCCTCACCTGCAGAAAAATGCAACTTCTACTCAAGTGTGCAATACACTGAGGAACCCAGGACCAAGAAATAGTGCAATAATTTAATCTCCGCAGAAAGCTGACCGTTTTAGATACCTAAAAGATATGGATTAACAAAGCTACAACAACATTCAAAACCAATTTCCCTGTTAAACTTACCAGGTACCTTACCCTGTTACACCCCCCCAAAAAAAAAAAACCTAAGACCTCCCACATGCAGATTTTCTAAAATGGTTAGGAAATAAGTGGGAACTCTAAGAGAAGGAACCAGGAAACTAGACCAAGACCTGTCAGAGATCAACAGGGGCAGGCTGCTCAGAACTTCCCCTCCCCTCCCCACAAACTGGGAGTAAAACGGAGTTATCTTCCAACGTGTCTCCAAGACAGTAAATTCAGAGTTCATCAAGCACCATCTTGGCACTTTATTGCTAGGTGATGCTTTAACCTCCACCCCACACATTTACAGCCACTAAAACGTATTTCACTGTCCACTTGCTGAAGGAGCTATTGCACTCCTACAAAACGTAATGGAGGACTATCGCCAACCCTTGGCTGTTTCATTTGTACTTAAGCTTCAAATACCTACCTAGAACACAGGCTGAATTGAGAACTCAAGTTTGTTGCAAATACCAAAGGTTATCCAGCTTAAGCAAGTGAGGAATTTACAATTCATCTACAATAGGCACACCTGGCAGCAAGGAAAGCTTGCCTGGGTTTGCTGTCAACCACCAATTCCTTCCACCACTCTCCACTGAGGAGAGGGACCAGGCAATACGTAACTTGGCCCAACTTTGTCATTTCTAAAGAACAGAAAACATTCGTATGATACAGTACTGACTGTTACCATTACAGTGCACAAGTCTCGCCATCACTGAGGTACAGCATCAACTACGCTTGCAGCTGCAGGAGCCTGGTTCCATTAGCAAGGTCCTCAAGAAAGGGCTTAGCATCACCGTATTTTAAGTTAAACCTGCTGTGAAGCCAACAGTCACTTTGAAAACGTCTTGAGCTCCTCGAGAACTGGATCTACATTCCTGCTCTTAGCTTGCGGGGGCCGTGTAGATTTAGAAGACAACAGCTAATCCCCGAGATTCCAAAGTAGCAACCAATGCTTAGGAAATCAAGCTTTAGTTCCCAGCGTTAACAAACAACTCGGGGACCAGATTCGTTCATAACACTTTTATTCTTACAGTTCTAGGTGTGAACTGTACATGCAAAGTTGCATAAGTCACAATAGAGATTTACAGTGGATTCTATTCTAGGGTAGAGTGCAATCCAGAATCCTTATACAGTATAAAAAACAACTTTAAACATCAAGACCTTGTTAGGAGCAAAAGGGTTAAAGCCTCCCCAAGTACTTCAGCTCTCATGGATACCTAGTTACTAGGTACTGTACGTTAGGATATATTTAGAGTTGAAGAGCTGCAGAATGTTTATTAGAACTTTGCCATCCAGATGTCATACCATCTTTAATGTTACTTCTTTCCCACATTTCTGGCAATTAAGAATAAGTCAAAAACCCTGCCACCTGCAACCAGCTAATACAGACAAAAATAACTACTCCTTGCTTGCCTGTCTAGGGTTGTACAGTGTTAAAGAAAATATTCCCTCAATGGCATTTTGTATCTCACATCAGCTGAAAAAGCAATGTAACAAAAATAAAGGTATAACATCTTTGAAAATAAATATAAAGAGGGAATGCAGACAAAGTGTCAAAGATTTTTTTTTTTGGCAGGTAACATTCATAATATACAAAATATAACTTATTCGTATTAGCCAAGGAAACATTCATGAGTTCCTGTAAACTGTTTTAATCCACCTCCTCCATGCGTGATGTGTCATCATCTCCTTCAAGAGGTGGCATCTCCTCAGTAACCGCTGGACTAGCTTCTTCTGCAGCAGTGTCATCTTCATCAATGCCTGTACAAGAAAGAGATGTTCAATTAATGCCAGTCTCAAAACTCCAGGTCTTGGTTTCCTTGCCACTTCAATACCCAAGGACCCCCCCACTTTCCACAAGCTTGTTACAAAGACGTACCAACACGTTCCACGTGATTTTGAGACAGCGAGTGCCCCGAAGCGCAGGCAAGACAAACCAGAGCTTAATGGAAAGCAAAGAGATTTAACTCACCCAGGCCAAGTTTGATCATTCTATAAATGCGGTTGGCATGTGTCTGAGGGTCTTCTAAACTGAAGCCAGAGGACAGGAGAGCTGTTTCATACAGCAAGATGACAAGATCCTTCACAGACTTGTCATTCTTATCAGCCTCCGCTTTCTGCCTCAGTGTTTCAATGATGGAATGATCAGGATTAATTTCAAGGTGCTTCTTTGCTGCCATGTATCCCATTGTGGAGTTATCTCTTAATGCCTGTGCTTTCATGATCCTCTCCATATTGGCAGTCCAGCCGTATGTGCTTGTTACAATACAGCAGGGAGAAGTAACCAAACGATTGGACACCACCACCTAGAGAGGTGAACACAAAACAGGAGATGCAATGCTTCAATACTTCACCTGAACTAGTACACTCATTAACATATGCAACCGCAACATTTCCAAGTTGCGGCTGTCATGGCAGACAGACTCATGAGGTCAGAGCTGAAGAATTTGCAATACAAAGTCCACGTATCCAAGAGAAGTATCTCATTTCACTAACGACTACGGTGGTTAAGCGGTATGTTCTGCAGAACGACTGGGGCTCTCAGAAAAAGGTTATCACAGAGATGGCATCTGAGCCGACTTCCTCTGAAGTAGCCTCCTTTTCAGATAGTCCGTTTGCTAGATACGGACAAGGTGAATATTAGTATTACCTTTTCTACTTTCTTTTCAAGGATATCTTTCATTATTTTGCAGAGGTTTTCAAACTTTGCCTTTTTCTCCTCTTGTTTCTTTTTCTCCTCTTCATCTTCTGGAAGCTCCAAACCCTCTTTTGTTACAGAAACCAGGGTCTTGCCTTCAAATTCCTTCAGCTGCTGCACACAGTATTCATCAATAGGCTCAATCATGTAGATGACTTCCAGGCCATGTTTGCGGAGACGCTCCACAAAAGCGGAGTTAGCCACCTGATCTTTCGTTTCACCTGCAAGACATGAGAATTCCAGGTTCCGTTCACGCCTCGGCACTGCAACGTGGCCACTCTTTTCGAGACCGGCCTATATAAATCTCCGCTGATGCTTCTCGGTCAACTCGGGGGGGGGGGGGGGGGGGGGGGGAACAGGGACATAAACAGATCTGACAGGCTGAAGAGATCAGGCTGGCTTCAAGAGCCTCGAGCCTTTCCACACCGACATCACAGCTTCAAGTACTTAGCTGGTTTTCAAATACATCTGCATTTCCTAGGATGCTAGGGCAGAACTGTGTTGCCCTTTCCTGCCAAAGATGGCGAACAAGAAAATGAGAAGCCCTAGATAGCCTAGTTTCTGGGCATTCACCTTTTGTCAACAGCCTTTAACATCTGCTGACCAAACTACTAACAGAACTAGTAGTTTGACCTTTAAGATCTGGAACAGAATTCAGATACTCTCAGGCCAAAGAGCACTCAAGTCAAAACATTCGGCAGAAAGTTGCACGGCAAGTTCTGTCTTCTCAGCAGAGATACTAAGGCTTCTCTTATCACGGATCTAAATTTTTGCCTCAGCTAGTGATCTATGTGCAGTGCCACTTGGTTGCACACAGACTGAAATCAGCAACTTTTTACAGGGTACACTGCGGCATCAACGTTTTCCCACTTAAAATGTAAGGTTGTTGCTTTTTCTCAATACATGAAGAACCACCATCCCACACAGAAACTTACGTACTTTTCACAGACTTCCTGTTACCAACTCACCAGTAATGTAGTAGACGTGTTTCTGATTTTCCTTCATTCGAGTGCAGTAGTCTTTCAGAGAAACCATTTCGTCACCAGATGCAGATGTGTAATACCTCAGTAGTTCTGAGAGTTTCTTGCGGTTCTGGGAGTCTTCATGTATACCCAGCTAAAAAAAAAATCCACAGAAATAAACTACCAGACGATTCCTTGAGACAAATACTAAACTGAGACAGTTTAGTATTACAGGAAGATACATTAACACAACAGTAGCTTTTGCAGCCACTGCTGTTCATTAAGCAGGAAGACTACAAACCTTGATGTTTTTGGAGAACTGCTCATAGAACTTTTTGTAATTCTCTTTGTCTTCAGCCAATTCAGTGAAGAGTTCTAAGCACTTCTTCACCAAGTTCTTTCGTATCACTTTCAGGATCTTGCTTTGCTGCAGCATTTCACGGGAAATATTTAGAGGCAGATCCTCAGAGTCTACCACACCTCTCATGAAATCTAGAGCAAGACGACGAGAATTAACTTCGGAGTCCTCAGGGAAATCTCATTACCATTCACCACTTAAGTGACCTTTTGGTTTAACTTCTTGAATTATGAATTAGTATTACTGGGAAACACTCTTCTCCAAAATATACTTACTCAGGTATTCAGGAATCAGTTCCTCGCAGTTATCCATGATGAAAACCCTGCGTACATACAGCTTGATATTGTTCTTCTTCTTCCGGTTCTCAAACAGATCAAAGGGTGCACGCCGTGGCACAAACAGGAGAGCTCTGAATTCCAACTGCCCCTCCACAGAGAAGTGCTGTAAAAAAAAAAAAAAAAAACAACACGCAATAAATTTTTAAATGTTTATTTCACCGCAGTTTGTATGGCTTCTACTTAAGCAGCCTTTCAACATCTCTTCACAAATGCAGAAAGCCAACAGTAACTAACCCAAATTCCTGGGGTGGGGGGGGGGGGGAAGGGATCCACCAACTTTTTAGTAGTAAACAAGATACTGGTCAAACACAAGAGAGCCATCTGGAAGTTCTTTTCAGTTGCTACCAGGTTAAGTAGACTGATTCCGAAGACATGCTTAGCTCCCTTATTCTACAGGGAGGGTCTACAAAAGATGCAGATTCTTACTAATGCCTCTATAATTATGGGTACATAAACAAAACAGTTAAGATCAGCCTCCCTATCCCCTTTCAACTTCAGGATTTTCAAAACTAAGGAACAGCTGCATTTACATTCATTTGCAATCTACTTTTAAGTGTAGGTTTGGTGAAGACTAAGCTACAAAGCAAGAAGTGAGCTGCACCTGCATTCACTTGCAATAGATTTGAAGTACAGATTTGATGAAGATTACAATCACAACCCTAACAGCAGCTAGCCAGACTAACTCTACCAGTAAGCGTAGCCATCACACAATGGACGTGTTCTAAAAACGGTCATCACTCCCCATATCGAGCAACCTATCCCAAAACAGCCAAGGCACTGGATCACAATGCAGCTGCATACTTTAGCAAGAATTTGACTGCAAGACGACAAACGGGCAAAAAACCTACTTTGACTGCCAAGTGGTCTTCCCAGTCATTGGTGAGACTCTTGTAGAATTCCCCGTATTCCTCATTGGTAATGTCATCTGGATTCCTGGTCCAAATAGGCTTAGTCTTGTTGAGCTCTTCCTGATCAATGTACTTCTCCTTGATCTTCTTTTTCTTCTTCTTATCGCCATCCTTCTTTTCTTCTTCTTCATCGGAACCAACATCTTCAATCTCTGGTTTGTCTTCTGTCTTTTCCTCCTTCTCTTCTTTCTCCTCTTCTTTTTCCTCAGCCTCATCATCACTCACCTCCTTATCACGCTCTTTCTCCACCTAGGATGGAGATCATTCATTCATTTAGAAACCGAAACGTTTTTCCTAACGGTCCTAAGGTAACAAAGGGGTCTAACAAAGCTCAAAAGTCCATGAACCTGGTGTCAAGTTTTCCCCCCAAATGCAACTAAGCACTCTGTCTTCTGGTGTGAGACAAAAAGTGGTATTTTGATTCACGTGCTTTTTTGGATAGCTTATGCTATTTCATTTTACTACACTGAATTTATAGCGTGCCCGCATCAAGACGCGGCATCACGCTCTCCAAACCACTGAGTTAACTACAAGCTTGGAGAAACACGTTTTTACTGAATTGTCTAAAAATAAAGCTGTAATTAACAAAACTGTATTTGATCAAGAGCTAAATCCAGGTAACAGCCATAAACAAGTTTTAGTGAAAACGCATGTTAACACAGACCACTCTTCTAAATTACAGATGAAAATTTCCTTTAGGGTGGTTATACTTATTATTTCAAAGAGAATACATACAAAGAGTGTAATAGGGTAGCCAATGAACTGAGAATGCTTCTTCACAATTTCTTTGATTCGCCGTTCCTCCAGGTATTCCGTTTGATCTTCCTTAAGGTGCAGGATAACTTTTGTTCCACGGCCCAAAGGTTCCCCTAGAAGGGAGTTTAGAAGTTTCACTTGTGCAAGAGCTGACTGGGCTTTGACAAATTCTAAAACATCCCTTGTACAGAAGGTATTCCTTTACCAGCAATTTCTTTATCAGTGGGAAAATTTAAGTGGCCACGTATAGGCACAGATTTATAGATACTTCAGTCAAGCTTATCGTAACTAGTAAACACCCAGGCAAAGGTTCTAAATAAAATTAAGAAAATTTTCACTAATTAGTCTGCTCACGTTATCATGAGAGTTGTAGGAGTCTACGAGAATACTCCCGTGTGCAAGCTAAAAAGAAGTTTAGTTTTCACCGTAAAACATCATTTAATGCAGCTATTCCCCCTACCACTTGGAAACAGTTAAGCAGGGTACACCGACACATGAGGAGACACACTGCTGGGGCCGTGCTTCGTCTGACACATGACGAGTACTACCCACGTTATATACTGGTGCTACTGAGCTCTACAACGCCTAGAGCAGGAACCTGAACGGCAAACATCTTTATGGCAAACATCTTTAGAAAACACACTTGAGCAGAAACCTGGAACACTTACCGTTATCAAGTCTGACAGTGAAAGATCCTCCAGCTGATGACTCCCAAGCGTACTGCTCATCATCATTGTGCTTGGTAATCACAGTCACTTTCTCCGCAACAAGGTAGGCAGAATAGAAGCCAACACCAAACTGACCAATCATGGATATATCAGCCCCTGCCTGCAGTGCTTCCATGAAAGCCTTGGTACCAGACTTGGCAATAGTACCAAGATTATTAACCAGGTCAGCTTTGGTCATCCCTATGCCTGTATCCACAATGGTCAGAGTGCGATCATGCTTGTTTGGAATCAGGTTAATTTTCAGATCTTTCCCAGAATCCAGTTTGCTTGGGTCAGTCAAGCTCTCGTATCTTATTTTGTCCAGCGCCTGTAAGAGAAGAGACGGGCTTTAACATTCCCCGACTACTCCTAACAGTTCTGGAAATCATACTGAAACAAGCTCATCTAGCAGCTCAAGTACTTACATCTGATGAATTGGAGATCAGCTCCCTCAAAAAGATTTCCTTATTGGAGTAGAAAGTGTTGATGATCAGAGACATCAACTGAGCAATCTCAGCCTGGAAGGCAAAGGTCTCCACCTCCTCCTCCATTGGTTGATCTTGAGTCTGCACAGCTTCTGGCATCTGTAAGAGGAGGTAAGGTGAAGCTCCACCCAAACCAACTGCCATTTGATGTCCATACCCATTTACAATCCAGGATAACAGCATTTCGAGATCCAGACACTAACAACACGGCTTCAAATACAACACTCAACACCATCGGTTGAGAAGAGCAGATTGCGTTTCCGACCAGTAACAATTTCAAGTTTTCCCGAATTCTGAGAACTGACTCCAGATTGAATCTGTGGACCCCGACTTGCATTAACCTTTAAGGATAAGGCAAAAGAACGTTACCGCTCCCCTCGAGAATCTGCGAATGAATTCAGCACCCTTATGTCCCCTGGACACAGTCTAAGCGCTGCGTGTTTTTACCCTATAGAAAAATCTTACTGACAGCTTGGCCTGGCGTTTTAGAGATACTGGTTGGATTATTCTGCAGTCCACTAAGTCTCAACTCGGAGTGTTTCCTTCTTCTCCCATCCAGCTTCTACTTTGCTCACGCAGCTATTATCTTCACAGAACCGTCTGGTTAAACGACTTCGTCCTACGCAGGCGCGTTACTCAAGCTTGACAAACAATCTGTTGCTTAGGAGGCCCTCCCCAATGAGGGGGGGCTCAAAAGCGTCCCCACTTCATCCGCTACAGGATGAATGGAGAGCAACGCCAAATTTCTGTGCCTCAACTATACCGCTGAAACAGTAAGAAACAATCGACAACTCGGTCAAGCAGCGCCTAAGGCTGCGAACACGCCGATCGGAACGGCCTCCTTTAAAAGACTGGCAAGAGAGATTTAGAGCCACTGCTTCCCGAGAGGCTCCGAGCAGGATCAGCCTCCCGGCGCGCTGGGCCGCGGCGCCCCCTACAGGCTCCCGGCAGAAGCATGAAAGGTTCTAGAAACTGCCAGAGCCTTCCTCAACCGCCACCCCCTCCTTCTCCCTCCACCCACTCCCTGACAGCACCAGTCCCACGCAGCGCGCACCCTCCTCCACGAACAGGGCGCATAGCTGACCACGTCTTTTCCTCTCTTCTTCCCCTCCCGGCACCCCACGCTTTCCTCATCCATTTTCCCTACAAGAACCGCCCGCCTCCATTCCCTCCATCTTGTGCCGCCATGGCCGAGCTCATTCATTGAGCTCGAGGCTTCCGCCCGCCCTTCCCCCGACCACCCCGCTGTAGCCGAGCCAGCGGGTCGCGGCACAAAGCGCCCCACGGTAAAGACGGAACCGGTCCCAAAAAGATAGCCCTCCCCCGTGATAAAACGGCCTACCCACGACCTAAGCCCCCCTCCCCCCGCCGTTTCTCCCTTTTCCTCCACCCTTTTTAAGGAAAGGCAGAAAAAACTCCGGCTCCACAAACGACAGCACCCCCCCCCTTCCTTCACCGAAGCCCAGACTTTGAGACCTACCACCCCTCCGCGCCCACTTTCCCCGGGACTAAGGCGAAAAAGGGAAAAAAGTCACCCCCTGCACCACGCGGTTCCCCGTTGTAACCCCCCCCAGCCCCCGCCCCCCATCACAGCACCGCGCGGAGGCATGCGCCAGCCGCTCAAAGCGGAAGCGAAAACGCGCTCTCCGGCGCCTGTTCGGGACTCAAGTGCTAACCATCCTTTGTGTGCCACCGCCTCCGCTCACCTTTGCAGGGGGGGAAAGGCTGCTAGTCTCCTCAGTCAAGCGGCGAACGCGCTCTACCCGCACCGTTGCGCCTCCACTAGTGCGCGCTCCCCGCCGCCCGCTGGGTTTATATAGGTCCGGCGCCGCCTCCTTCCAGAACCATCGGGAACCTTCACTGACAGGCACGGGGGAGGGGGCAAGCCGGCGGGCGGGAGGGGCACCTGGGGGCGGGGCCGAGCCCGCCGCAGCCAGTGGTAGCCGTCCGCGAAAGGCGCTCGTCACAGGGCGAGTCTCGCGCATGCGCCTGCCGTTGTCTCAAGTGTCAGGGCGGGCGGGATAGGCGGGGGGGGGGGGGGGGGGGGAGATGTGCGCGAGCGAGCTAGGGGGCTGCATGAGCGCGCGCTCTCCGTTCCTCCAACCGTCAGCTCGGTCGAGAAAGCGGAGAGTTGGGGAGGCGGGGTGGGGGAGGCGCATGCGCGGTGGCTGCCCGGGGTGGCGGTGGGGCGCGCGCGCGGCGCTCAGGGGGAGGGGTCCGGCGGGATTGCGCAAGCGGCGGGGTGACATCATCCGTCGCCCCGCGCCTCTCAGAACGTCCTAGAAGCGGGCGGGGCCAGGCAGCTGCGCCCCTCCCCTGCCCGCCGCGCGCCCCGCCGCGCCGTTGAGAAGGGCCTAGAAGGCGCCGGGCTCCCCGCGCCGGGCTCCCCGCGCTCCCCTCCCCCTGCCGGAGCCTCCCCGGAGCCGGCGTGGGGGGAGAAGCCGCCCCGGCTGCCCTCAGGGCCCAGCGTCTCCCGCTTCACAGCCGCAGCCGGGGCGCCGCGCCCGCCCGGCCCCGGGCGCGGTTAAACGCGCCGGGGTGGCTCCCCTCAGGCCGGTTGCGCAGGTGGCTGCGGCCCTGCTGCTCCTCAGGCCTGGGCTGCGGGTAGCACGGGGAGGCTGGCGGGGGTCGGGTGGCAGCGGGCTTGCCCTGCCGGGCAGGGCGTCTCCCGAGCCCGGGAGGACACGTCCGCTCAGCCAGGCGCAGCTGCGTGAATCACAGCTTGGGGATGCTGCGGTAAAGCGTTTCACCTAATCGGGAAAACCAAGCCGCTTCTCACAAAGCAAGTGGCAGTCTGCAAGCTGAACGAAACCGTACCTCTCAGTATACATATTTCTCTGGGATAAAAAGAGGTGAGGGATGAAATCCAAGAGGCTTGGAAGACTCGCGTAGCTGTGCAGTTACCCCTGTTCAGGATTTAGGTGCTAACAGTAGCTACTAGAAGGATGCCAATGATGGTTAGTTTATGAGAGCCTTGAGTCTGAAATTCCCTGGCGTTCTAAGACTGGATTTGGCCTGCACCATCTAGCGCGTGAGAATATCTCTGAGACCGAGCATAAAGAAGTCTATGAGTACGTGTCTCTCATTAAACTGAGTAGCTAGCTCTGTGATTAAGGCGTTTAGCTTAGCTGGGGAGGTTATTTTTAAATCCTGAACTACCCAATAGGAAGCAGGGAGTTAAATGCAGGTCTTCCCTGTCTCAGGAGAATGACTTGCATCACATGTGTTCCCGAGTAAGCTTCTAAAACTTTCTTCTTGGAGCTGCTCCGCTTTCTATGGATACAAGTATTAAGTGTCACAACTGTCCACAAATGACTGAGGTAGACATGGATCTAGAGAATCTCTCTGCTGTCTTTTCTCTGAAAAGAGTAGCTGTTTATCCGTTGGAGGAATAAAAACGATGCTGTTTCTGTAGCAAAAGTTCGTCTCGGGCCCAACTTCCTTTTTAGCGTTTCCACTTGGATCTCTTAGATGTACTCCAGACACCTGTCTAGTTCGGCATCTGATTGACTTTTGAGAATCCAGTTGTTTTATGCCCGAGCTGCCCTCTTCCCAGTTAAACATTCTAAATTAGAGGGGGGGAGCGTGCCACAGAAATTGGATATTGCAATGCTTAGGTCTGTTAAGGCATTTAACTGAAGATCCTTAGGATGAATCTAACATCCTTAACATGCTTCATCCTGCAGTTTGACCTAGACAAACAAATCTGATTGACTTGTGGCCTGCAGGTCTGATTTTCTTGCAGTTATCATGCCTTTCAGGGAGTTTTCAGTAGTTCTGGGTACCTTCTCTGATGAGCAAGAAGATACGTTAAGTGTAAGACGTCAGGTAGGATCAGCCAAGGAATCAAAATTGCAGCTGCTTGCTTCATTGTCGCTGCTGCTCTTGTCTACATCAGGGTCTTCAAAGATGCAATGACTTACAGGATTCTGCCCCTCCCAATAGGGTCATTACACTTCTGACCCAAGCAGTCAGCCAAAATACCTGGGCCTGTGGGTCCTTTTGGTTACACAGAGAAATTGATCGCAGTGTCAACAATAACTTGCGAGGGTGTAAGAGGAGCTGTTCCTCAGCACGCAAGAATAACCAAACGATAACTGTGAGTTTATTTGCTTACAGTGCTAAGGCGCTGCAAAAAGCTGGAACTGAACCGACGCTCAGCCTAGAAAGGTCTAAGTTTTTGCGTGGGTGACCTTTTAGTGCGTATTCTGCCTGTTTCTTTACTTCTTTCTGTGCCTAATCCGGGTCTGATTTGTGGTGCTTCTCAATGCCTTTCTTTTTCTCTAACACATATGCACGCTACAAAATAACATGCACCAAAATCCTTTCTTGAGCATTACGTGTTCTTTTGTTTTCATGCCGCATGTGTTTTGAGTGGTCCTACTGCTGCTTTGGTTGCCTGCTTCCAGAAAGCAGCTTAATGATTTCTTACCACTGCCTTAATAAAGTGTGGCAGTTAAATCCGAGCACAAGAGCGTAACTTCCATATTTTTCTTCGATTAAATGTAATCCGGCTGTATAAATTCCTATACGACGTGCCTCTTAGGCTGACACCCTCTTACATTCAAACTCCGTCACCTGAAATGTTCGATTGTTTTCTAAAATTTGTGTCAAAAATTCTAGTAAATTCTATGTTTTACAAAACTGCTAAGCTATTGAAGAAATCTGTCCAGTTATTTTCCCAGGACTATCCTACTAAAATTCTTTTGCATGCGCTCCTCTGGAGAAGTCCACAATATTAAGAGTGCAACTTCTATTAATATTTTCGAGACGTTATTCTCAAGAAAATCTTTTCCATTATAAGCCCTTGTTTACTGTCGATTCAGTCTTTCAGGCTTACGGCTTTACTTAATTTTTAAGCATATGAAAACCTGTGGCAGATTTTGCATGGTGTCTGCAGGATCCTGGACCGGAATTTATATCGTCTAATCTGGTAGTCGTATTAGTCTGTTTCTCTTTTGCAATTGTGTTATTAAACTCTCAAAGGCAGCCTTCAACAGACGGACTTTTTGTCAAAATAGTTGTTTTCCCTCCACTAGGAGAAAGTAATCTTGTACCAAACCATCTCCGTTTTCCCAGCTTTGCTTAACCCAGCTTCTTATAATTGTGTGCCTGTATAAAGCTAATATTTTCTTCATGGATTGTGACTAGATACTCTTTTTTGTTCTTTTAGGCCGTGATGGCTAGCTAAAACGCATTTTGTTCCTGTGGTTGCTCCATGTTAACTGACTCCAGTTTTGCATTGCTTCGGTTTTAGGGCTAAAACATTCCAGACGTGGTTTCTGTCAGAGTTAATTTGGGGGGTGAGGGGAAATCTGAGCAAAATAATTCCTTTTTTTTCCCCCAGCAAAGAGATTAAAATACTTTCTTGTTATAACAAATAGCTCTGCGAATAGAGGAAATGCTGACACCTGAATTTTTCAAGTCCTATGTTCTCGGCACATTTACACTGTTGTTCTCTCCTATGTCCCCTAGGCATCCCTGGCACCTCTCCTCATCTTCCCAAACTCATCTATCCTTTATCCACCTTTCTCTGATTTCCAGCCTGAGCAAGAGGCAGTACACACTATGGCTGGGGCACACTCATGTGCTTAGTGACTAGTGAGCTGTTGTCTCCTAGCTGTTAGGTCAGCCAAACGGGGAAGATAAATCTGAATTCTCCCCATCCTTTCCTTCAAAAGGGGCAGCAGGAGAAGGTGTTTCTGCTACTCAGCTATTGATTTTCTCAAACCTTGATATCTCTGTGATCCCTGTACCTTTGCTAAGTTTGACCGAATTGGTTAATAGGTCGAAATCATTAGGGAGGGACTGATGGGCAACAGCCATACTGTTGCGTATGTCTCCATTTCCTTAGGAAACTAGACTAAAAATATTCTTGCAGTTTTTTCAGCAGGTGGTGTAGCCAGTGTCTGAGGGATGGGTTTTCCTACTGATGCAATATTAGAATGAATAACGTAGGGAAACTGCCATGTAGTCTGCAAGATTTATCACTTCAAAGATTACTGTAAGCGCAAAGGTAAAAATCCCCCACAACCCACAATATGCAATCTAAGCCAAGGCAAGCAGTTCTGATTTCCCCTTTTTCTTGTCAGAATCTGAGCAACTTCTGCCTTCAGAAAGTTCACATTTCGATCAAATGTTGCAGAATCGGGCCTTCTTTAACGAAAAGCTATTCCATACCAACCACACGTGCTAGAAAGTTAAGATATGCTCTGCACTAACTGCATAGGCCTCAACCTTGCATTTGCTGATTTCCTAAGAATGGGCGCCATACTTGTTCCCATATGTATTTGCACTGTAATAGTCTTTAATTAACACAATTTCATAGAACTCCTTGCCACATGAAAGTTACAAAATGAACAAAGAACAAAGTAAAAGATGGAAGGAATGAGGAAAGAAAGTTATTTAATATCCAAACCATTGAAATAATACCCAGGAAAACTGGTTTTTATTCTTGATTCTGCCATAAGCTTCTTCAGTGTTGCTGAATAAACTTTTTTATTTGTATAAGCCACAAGGAAGTTAAATGAGCTTTGCATAGAGAATTTTAATTCTAGCATTCAATTAACTTTTGAGTGCTGGATGTTGTAGCCTTAATGCCTTATAGCATATTTTCTTAATAAATTCATTCTGTTTCAGTTCTGATACAGATTTGTCATGTTGTTATCTCAGTGCTTCGGGTTTTAGTTGAAAAAAAAAAAAAAAAAAGGCTGCAAATGAAATTACCTAAACAGTAGATTTCAGAAAAGTGACATAAGTAGAAAGATGTGGAAATAGGTGTCTGCTTTTCTTCAACACGTGGGATTATTCCTGTCAAGTCTATGTTATCGTAATGCGATGTAAAGCCAGCTAGGGATCGCTGACTGCGGCAAGCTTCATGCTTTCTTGGAACTGTTCCTCAGGCTGTCGTTGTCTCCCGCTTTCTCGTGTCGTATGGGAAGATGAAGTGATCGTGAGAGTCACAAAAAAGTGGTTCGTACTAGAAACAGGATTGAGAGTCACTTACAAAGTTACAATATTTGTGGCGAAAAGTAACTTTAGAGGACAAAATCCATCTCATAAAATGAAGTTGTACTTTTGAACTGTAGGTGGCAGCAATAATTGCCTGGAATAAGTGCAGTATGCATGCACCTTTCTTTTTAAAAGGCTATGTTTTGTAAAGTGTATGTTAAGGAGTGTAATAACTGTCAGAGTCACTGCTCTCAGAAGGAACGGTGAAGGAACTTCCACTGTTGAACGCATATTTGTTGTAGCAAAAGTCGAGAATTCCACTACTGACAAACACCGAGTATTACGTATAATGAAAGCTCAGCTGCACAGGAAAGCCTGAGAGAATAGGCATGGAAAGGCCTAGATTCATGCAGTGTTAACAAGGCCCCAGCATAACTGTTCAATAAACATACATTGCTTTACATGCTGTTTATTGCAAAATGAAGTATGTGTAGATTAAATTTATAACCAGTGCAATTTGATGTATTTTTTTTTTCCCCTCTTAATATTCCCTTGTGACTGGAACAAGAGATACTGTCTTTATAGTTTTGTACTTTATATCATGATTTACACTTGCCCAGCATAAGTGCATGATTATGCACTTCTTAGCTGAAATTATATGTACAGAACAAGAATTATACCTATGTGCAGATTTAGAGAAAAAGGAAACTGTCTTCCACATAGTTACAGGTGCTTCTTTCCAGTATCTGGTTCTGCCTCTTGCTTTAAGAGCATTGTCAGATGACGGTAGTATCTGTTTCCTGAAACATACGCTGTCTCTAATATGGGACCAAAAAAACCAGCACATATAGTTACGCGGTTTGGAGAATGGCAGTAGAATGCCATGCCCATCAGAACCCTTTCAAAGCACGAAGCAATAAGGAATAGTTACATAAATATTTACTTTAGGGAAAGAATAACAGAGGTGGCGGCAACTGTAGCTTGTATTATCTATGATTAAGAGCGTTTTTCTTTTATAGGCACAAGTTTCAATATGCTAATTCAGAAAAAGAAGACACGTAGAGAGAAACTTTTCTAGGAGCAGGAGGTTTCCCCGGAAAAACGCTCAAACAAACAACCCCCTAGGCTTCCCATGAAGGTGTTAAAAAGTTGGAATGCATATAAAGTTACACCGAAGTAACATACTAGAGACTCAGCATCAACAAGTGTGAAAACACAACTTGATGCTTTTTCCCTGCATATATTCAAATTATAAGCATCGGATTCAATTTACAGCACAGGGGGTAGGTTTAGATTATATGACCATACAGTATATGCAGTAATGGAAAAGTAAGCGTTACATAATTAATCGAAATCAAGCATTTGGCTAGAAAATATCTCATTGAGGTGGGTCAGTCATTGTGCGTGTAGCAGCAACTAAATGCTGTTGCGTACTTTCTAGCAGGTGTGCGTGTCTATGGGGCACTTGCATACCTTATTTTATGTGTGTGGTAGATTTAGTAACAGAACTATCCTTCAAGCTAGCTTCCGAAAAGTAGAACAAAGACTAAAATCGAATGCTTGAACTATTGGCACAGGTAGGTGCCCCTGTGATAGCCCTGAGAGGCCCTCAGCTTCCTCACCTATCTTAGTATGTGAATACTAGGCACACTGTAAAGATACCTGCTCTAAAAGACCCTCCAGTGTTCAAAGCAGGGTGAAAGAGGACTGTTGGAAGAGACGTGAAACAAGACAACTGAAACGAGACTGTTAGTGCTGATAACGAAGTGGTCCTGACTATCAAATGCCTCAAGAAGAAGAATGTACCTACAGTTTACATACGTTTGAGGCGAGACAAGAAATATTTGTGGCTAATATACGGTAGAAAGCCTTGGAACAGAACCAACTGATTTCAGAAAATAGTTATTCGCAGCTAAAAAGCAAGGGGTATAGTTGCTCAGAAGTGTTGAGTCTGAGCCCTGGCCTTAATATTTGCATCCTGCTCATGCCGTCAGTGAGCTCAAGATATTTCTTTGCTGCTATGTATCCTACTGTGGGGTTATCTCTTCATGTTTGTGCGTTTATGATCCTCTCTGTCCTGGCATTCTTGCCATATGTGCTTACTGCAGCACAGCATGAGGAAGTTATTTGATCAGTTGGGCACAACAACCTGGAAACAAAGTGTTGTCGTGTAAGAATTACTAGCTGTTTGCAAAGTTGAAGCAGCTTGTTAGAGATTTGCCATCCACTCAGATAGGACCCTGTGGAAACATTGCACAGGAATATGAGTACTTTTACACTCAATAGCCAAAATTCTACCACAGTTTCTTAATTCTTCTTCTTCTATGCTTTGATTACTGTTCAGTGTGAGGTTCCCATTGAGCCAGCTGGACGTTCCAAGAAGGGGTTAAAAGGCTGTGATAGAAGTCACGGATTTCGGTATAACGAAATGGAGGTTGCAAAACATGCACTAAGACATCTGTAATACTAGTAAATGAAAATGAGGAAGAAGTCACTGAAGAAGAAATACAGGGGTTTCTCCTGAGGTGACAGTAAAGTCTGCCTCTAATCCCCAGGGTCAAAAATTGGGGAGTATTGAAAGTTAGGGAGCTATATACTATTGAAAATTACGTCACAAAGTATTTATTCTGTATTTCACCACTAACAATAGGACGGACTAAATAGGTGTATTTCACCACTAACAACAGGACTAAGTAGGATTTATTCTTGATGTGGTAGTATTTATTTTTCAGATTACTGAACACAAGCCATTTTAAAGTTGAGTTAGTTAGGTAACGAGGACATGGCAGAAAAGTTTATAACAGAAACTAAATCTTGTGTTCATTTTAAATAGACACACAGAAGTAAGTTCAAGTCTTGGATTTTAAGAGGATAAGCAGATGTTGAGGGAAGCAGTTCATGTAGTCATCTGCACTGGAGGGATCCAGTATTTTTATATGAGAGACTTCTAGTATCTTTGGGATCAGAGGGCTCTTACGCCTTCAGCATAAGCAGGGAGAAAAATTGTTGAAAAGGCCTTCGGAGTTAAAGAACACTTCTGAAGCGGTTACTTCTTAATAAGCAGAGTTCCTAGAGAGACAGAAGAAATTCTTTAAAGAAGGATTTACCTTGGAAATCAGAGGATTCAGGGAGTGAGAAGGAACAGATATGGAGATCATCTAGACTTTCAAATTTAGTTGTAAATGGGATTTTACTTAGTTTAGAAGTTGAGAAAGGGGGTTTACCAAGTAGTGACGGCTGGAATCAGGGTAAACCAGGTAAAAAAATATCAGTTACACGTTTCTGATGAGCATATTAAGCATGCAATAACCTTAACCAGCCCGCTTTTAGGAGGGCACAGAAATGGAAACTACCAAAACTAGAGGAGAAGTAAAGGATCTTGCAGAAGTTCAGCTTAACGTGGTGCAGAAAATAATCTGATAAACTTGCTTCTAGAATTTGCAGTGGGGCTTTTTTTAGCTAATTATGAGGGTTTGAATTATGGCTAGAGAATAAAGAATGTAATAGATGTCTTTAAGAAATCATGTGAATCAGGCACATGTAAACCTGCTGACGTCTCACTAAACACGCAGAGTTGTAGCACATATTTTAAAGGTAAATGGCGTTTAAAAACCCCATGTATTTAGCAATTACCTCAAACTGACTAGGTCTGCTTGAGAAAGGAAATGTAGATCTTTGACTTCAGTACTGCAGGAATTCTGAGAGTTTCTTGCAATTTTGAAAACCTCCGTTCTTATCAAGCTCAAGCTAAACTCATTTGGTTTAAACATGTAGTCAATCCAACCCTGTAAAACATACTCCGGATGTTTTGACATGATGTTTTGCAACTAGAATAACTTCCAGCACCAAAGCTTCCCTTCTTGAGTGAAGTTTTATGGAAGCCAATAAAGGTCAGTTATTTCAGAGTCAGATAAAAACATGTAACTGAAAGTTTTAATGTACCAGTGGTAGATTCTCCGTTATATACAGCACTGTCATATTTATTTACATCCTCCTGCATTTAAACCATACTCAGTGCAAACCATGTAATTCTCTCATGCAAGAGCAACATCTTGCAGAAGGGACTGTGGAGAAGAGAGGGAAGGATGGCTGCATGCTAAAATGGGTTGTCCATGTCGGGGACCTGAGAGCACCAGCAGGCTCTGCAGCCTCTTTCCCCACCTTGTAGTTCAGCTGCCTGTGTTCAGGGTTAGCTTTGATACGGTGCAGCCAAGTAACCTTGGGTCTGACTGCTGTGGAAGGAGCTGTATGAGAAAGCTTGTGGGTTCTCCCCATCTTGGCTTGCGAGCTGCATTTAAGCTTAAGCCCTTGCCTTTGATTCTTGCCTGAGCTATGCTGCAGGTATGCCTGTGTTCAGTCTTGCTCTTTGCTGATCCTGGCCTTGCCTTGCCGACCTGACTTCCTGACTTGACCTTGGACCTGCCTCGTCACTACAGATTTTCATGGCGATCACTGGACTGTTGACTGAAACATTATTGGACCTACTCGGCTCTTCTTGTTCAGGTACCGTGGGATTGTGACCTTGTCCGTGTACTCACTGCCCTGCCCGCCTTGTGTTCACCCCTAGCTCCCGGCTCCCTGTCCATTGCGGAGCAATCCACTCTTCCCACACCCTGACAGACCAGTCCTTCCTAGAGAGAGGTGCCCAAGTAGAACACCTCATGTTCCGGAGGACTGCTTACAGACCTTCTTGTGAATCTTAATTCCTTCTGATGGTCCAGGAGAAGTCTGAAGAATTTTATTATCACACTTCTTATCCCCTTCATCCCTATACTCTGCTGCATACTTAGGAAGAAATAGTCAAAGGCAGCTATTCAGAATCCAATACATCTGGATTAGACTCTTAGTCTGAGTCTGCTACATATCTAAAGTTTCAAATTTCACCATGATGCATGTTTTTACAAAGGTTTGAGAAGCCACAGGAATAAAAAAAAAATACTACAAGGTCAGGATCTACATTTCTCAGGAAGGGACATTATTAGCACTTAAACCAGAGGTTCATAGGGTTAATTCCGTCTAGTGTTTTAAATATAGGATATGGTCTTTATTTAGGCACTCTGTACTTGCAAGCAAGAGGGAAAAAATTAGTTTAAATCTGTCCATATGCTTTGGACAGATTGTGTAACTGAGTCACCTCGTTGACAGACAATTTTTTGATATTTCAGACTTAGTACTTTATTAGAGATAGATTGTTAAGGAAAGAGCAAGGTTCTAAAATTATAGACTACTTACTCAGATAATCAGGGATTAAGTCTTCACAGCTATCCACGGTGAGCCCTCTGCCCACATACCATTTGTGTTATTTTTTCCTGTATCAGATAGATCAAAAGAGGCATTTTTTTGTGAAAAACAGGGGAGCTCTGAATCCCAGCTTTCTCTCTACAAAAGGATGCTGAAGAAAAAAAAAAGTAGCAGTAAGATAATTCCGATGAAAGCTGACTGAGTAGATGCTTAAGACATTTTGTCAAGAGCTCTGTAAGTATTTGATTAATCATGTACAAATCTATCTGTAGACTACAGTAACCAGGCGTAGTGAATTAGAGGGAAAGTCTGTTTACTTTTCTCAAGAGATGCTTCCTGTCATACTGAGGCAAATCTCCTGAAGTAACTTTGCCATTTATACTGAAATCCTGCTTTACAGTCAGCTGAGCTGAGGGTATTCTTAGCCAGCTAATATACATGTCAGTGTAATGCAGCTGCTTTACAGTGCTTTATGTTATAAAAGTAGGGCAGACTAGAGTTACTGGAAGTCACGGGTTAGTTCTTAACCAGAGTGATATTGGTTAATACTTGCCAGGAGAGATTTCTACCTTTTTTCTCACATTGACCAAAATAAAGAAAAAGCCTCCAGAATGGCTCTTTCAGCTGGGTGGGAATCACATTGACCCCATGATTCAGAAGCTTAAAACTCTCTGCATGCTGGCAGCCCAAGATATCTGCAAACCCCCCCCCCCCCCTTTATTTAGATTAGATATTTCCGGAATAGTGAAAGTACCTTTACTTTGTCAAATTCAAGTTACTTTTTAACTTTGTCTTTTTAAATTTATGTTTAAAATTTGTGTTTAAAATAAAAGCAGCAAGTTCATTTTAACCAGAAGTTGTTCTTTATTCTAAAATAAAACTATTAAAAACTGGTAACAGTGCATTTTCTGTCTCTTGTTCTTGCTGTCTCTCAGACCGAGTAGATCTACAGAGTATACCTATAAAGCTAAGTTGGAGGAAGGGGGAGTACAGGATTAGCATGGTAAAAGAAGGCATTTGCAGCTTTCTTCCTCAGGGACAGCTGCTCTTCCTGATGACCTAGCTAAAATTTTATTTCCTCAGACCGTTTGTTCAAAATGACATTTATCTGTCTCACCTGCAGTTCTACAGAACTGTTCCAAGTCTGTTTATCTGATAGAAATATAGCCCTGAGTTTATACTAATGATAGCTGTGATTATCTGGCTTCCTTCTCCTTAGTTCTCTGAAAGAGAAAACTACAAAGAAACGGGTGTTCTTTTCCCCAGAAACCTCTGCATTCACATTCCTATTATCTTCACTGACTTTCCTCCATGTCACTGCTTTTTCAAGACTGTGGCAAACCTTTTTAGTCATATAAGAAGTATTTCTAACTCCTCTTTAAATTTTCATAGAAAACATTCAGGAAATAATATTGGTACACCTGGCATTTTAAGTCTCTTTCTAAATTGCCTTCTGCTATTTTTTTTTTTTTTTCGGTTCTGGAGCTACTGCCGTAATAACTGCTGCTTAAAGCCTACATTACAAATCAGTCAGTGCCAACCAGACCTCTTTTAGAAGTATATCTAACTGCTTTGGGAGGCATCTTTTAGCCCAAAATATACAGCTTAAGGGCACAGCAGAACACCATATAGTTTAACCATTTGCAGTTTATTACTTAGCTATAAAATTAAGATTTTCAGCTACAAATATTTATTTTAAATTGTCAGGTAGTCTTTGATTGAACAGATGCCTATGGAATTAACTGTGTCCTTCCTGGTAATATGACCTGAGACACTGATCAAAACTAACTTGGTCTCTTCCTGATCAATCTACTTTCCTCAGCTTATTTTATTGCCCTAACCTTTCTTTTCATCTGCTTCATTAGACCTTACCGGCTCAATTTCTTGCTTGTTTTCCTTCTTTAAAGTTTTTTTCCTACGTGTCAGTCCTCCTTTTGCCATGTGTCTTTCTCAAGAAATTTAAAAACAGGTAATTACTTCAGCCCCTCCAATTTTTGACTCCCAGCTGTAGTTCCTAGCAGGAAGATGCAACCACCCCCAAAAGTCATTCAACTGCAACCAAAAGTGAGCCTTTATGTTTTTCTCATGGGCACCATTAAGATGTGCATAATGACATATGTGTATCTTAACTTTTTTAAAAACAAATCATCATTGTTTAAACTAAATCACCCTTCCCAACAGCCACCTAGCGGTATAGCAGTTTTAGTTCTATAGTAAATCTATAGTTATAAAAGCTAAGACCACGGCACTGGAACCTGATTTTCACTTTACTGAAGAGTGTATCTTTTTACTGTTTTAGTGATATACATCTGTGATCTGCCAATAAAACGCCAGTGCTTGAGATGAAGGTAGTTTATCTAGAAAGACAGTTGACCATGTATACATGGTCCTACACAAGACACCCAGCTAACATATGATTAAAACAGCCAAAAGAAGGTTTGCTGTATGTTTTTCACGAAAGTTCCTCTGTTTTATTTCCCTCCATTGAGGCAAAAGAGAATAGTATCTCTGATACTGGACTTTGAAACTCAGCAGGAAAAATCTTTTAGGAACTTGATGCGGTCCAGATTTTAACAAAAGCATGAACTGTGTCTTACTATATTCAGTAACATAAATGTTAGCTTTATAAGACATCCTCTGGATTGCTGAATGAGAAGATCAGTATCTAGATTTAATTGGTAAGTAGCTTAACTCTATCCTACATAGATAGTACACTGTAAGAGATCATGAAGCGGGGGGGGGAAAACCCGGAAATTCTCACACCGTGTAATGTAGAGTCCTTATTCTTGTAAATGTCAATGCTAACAGTACAAAGCCGGCTGTACTAGTAGCATCTGGGAATGCTGCAAGAACATTAGCTATGCAACTAGAGTTTCAAAGTATGTTCTATTGGCATCTCAAACAAGACATTTACAAAGAGTGTAATTGGATAGCTGACGAATTGAGAATGCTTCTTCACAGTTTCTTTGATTTACCTTTCTTCAAATATTCTCTCTGGTCTTCCTTAGGATTTAGGATAACCTTTGTTCTGCAGGCCAGGGGTTCTCCTTGAATGAAATCTGGGAGTACTGCTAGCAGCACAAATGGGCAAATAGCATTTTTTCCCTGAAATTAAAGATTAAGATTGTCTTATTACAAAGAGTATTAATTATCACTGACTACTTGAAAATGGTGAACTGATGCTCTCCCCCGACTTCGCACTCCAAAAAAGGCAACAACTACAGAGACGACACCGTTTCAGTATGTATCATTCCCCCTACTTTCAGAATCTTGATGAAGCATGGCACTACACAGCAACATATGAAATGCAAGAGGGAGTTTAAAACACAGAAGTTCGTTAAGCTTGACCTTTTTCTTTAAATGCTACGCTTATTATAAGTGAAATACAGCACTGCTGCTGTATTGTATGATACCGTCTTCAGTCTCCTGCTACATACAAAGTACAGCCAACAGTTACTACCCAGCCAGGGCAAATGCACTACTGAAGTTAGAGGTACTATTATATCAGACTGTGCATCTATGATCCTACTGCTGTTCTGCAGTATGTTCACTTGACATTAGTCAGTCAGGGGACAGAGAACAGTGAATTCCATTCACAAACATTTATCGTTATCAACTGTGACAGCAAGAGAGAGAGCCTTGCACTGAAAGTGTCCATGCATACTACCTATCTTTCTGCTTTGTGATCATGGTAACCTTTGTAATCAGGTAGGCAGAGAAGAAGCCAACCCCAAAGCGCGACCAGTGATGGAGAGATCAGCACCAGCAACGTTTCTACTAAATCTTTGCTGCCAGGCTTTGCAGCAGTAACAGAGTCAGCTTTGGTCATTCTGTGCCTGAATCCATGATGGTCAGAGTGCAACTGTGCTTGTTGGATTAGATATTCCCAGAGTCCAGCTTGTTTGGATCCGTCAGCATCTCATGTTTGATTTTGTCCAGAGATCGCAACAAGGTGCAGGGCCTGAGCATTCTCAGACTGCACTTCCAAACTTAGGCTGTGTTTTACTGGCTGAGTCATTTTAACAGCTAGAATACTTACATCCAATGAATTGCAAACTTGTTCCCTCAGAAAGATTTCCTTCTTGGAATAGTGTTGCTGAGCAGAGAGATCAACTATTTCAACCTGGAAAGCAAAAGTGTTTGCCTCTTCATCCATTGGATGATCTTGAGTTTGCAGAGATTCAGTGTTTAGAAGGACAAATGGAGTTGAAACTCAGTTTCATCTGAATTTCTGTCTCTTGACTGTGGCACGTTTTTAAATTGAGTGAAAAAATACAAGTAATTTTGGAAATACATGTTAGGAATGAACTACTGAGAAATACAATAATTGTTTCAGATGCAACATTAATACTCCTTTGTATATTTTGGACTTGTATTCTCTAATTTCTACTTTCTTGCTTAAAATGAAGATAGCATAGGGTGAATGATTCTTTAATCAAGAGGAATTTAGTAAGCTTTTTAAACAGTCGTGTTAGATTGTGTTATAAAACAAGAAAAATCATCTCAAGATCTGATTTATTACTGCTAATTAATTTCATGTTTACATTCTGGAACCCTCCAGAGTTGACATGTTACGGTCTAAAAAGTTCCTGCTGTGTTGATCATATAAAGGTAACCAAGTCTGAAACCACTTAAAGATGTAGAGTTCCTATTTAAGATAGGCTCTCTATTTAATGTTCCTATTTAATAGCTGTTTAAACAACCCCATTTAGTCACCTCTTTTGAATACGAAAGGCCATGGCAGCCTAGTGTCTCACTATTAGCTGGTGGTATTATTTTGCCCGCAGTTCTCTCCTGTAACAGCTATGGGAAGGAAAGAAGACAAGAAGCAGAATAAACTATAATTTAGACTGACTCGAATGATTTAACACTTTATGGCAAGATTATGTTTGAGTTTTCTAAAGGGAAGTGACGGAAAGAATCATATCGTTGCCACATTTTAACTTACCTTAGCAGAGCAATTAATCTTTATCAGCTAAGTCTGGGAGTAAAAGAATCACTGTCATCACTCATCTTTCTACAGAGCCTACTCTGCCTAGGTAACCTCCAAACCACACTGTTCTTTAATAAGTCCATTACTTGCTTTAAATAGGCAGCAGGAGAAAGAGAATAGAAAGAAACTGAACAAGACTCATTAGGCATGCAAGGTCAGACTTCCAGTCAGGCAGCCACGTACAGTGCATTAGTATGCCATATTATGTATCAACAGCTGACTGGATTTGCTAACCTGTATTTCAGAGACAAGCAGCTTCCTCATTTGTTATCTAGAAACTATGATCCTGATCTTGCACTTCAAAAGAACTTTTATAACAAATTATGCTTGCAGAAGGTAAGTAAAATGCTACCTATTCAAAACACAGTTGGCTTACACTGATGCTGGACAAATATACATGATTACGTCAAAGGTGGACAAACAGCCCATCTAAAAAGAACTCACTGATGGGTGACATCCCTTTGCAATTGCACAAAGTGGACAACAGCCCTCTCAGAAACAATTTTTATGCTAAACTTTCTGCAGGAGCAGCGGAGAGAGAGAAACCGATTCTGCTCCATCACAGATTTCCCCAGCTCGAAGAACACTGAAAAACAGAAATGGAAGGTAGCTCTGTTTGTGGACGGGGCTGGCTAAAGTGCATTGTAGGGTTGTTTATATTTCTGAATGCACATGAAGATAGTAGTACCACCCTAACCTGCAAGATGAATACATTAAAGCAGAAAAGAAGCTTAGAAACTATGGAAACATTATAGTAATGAGGATTTCTCCTCAGTGTTGCACTGTTGCTATGGCGGACAAAGGAAAGAATATGGGTCTCTGTGTGCGCCCTACTACACACCTAAAGAGCTTGAACATGGGAGTTGAGCGTGAAGTCTGCCCAGTTTGCAATGCAGTATGAATTCACCAGATGGGGCTAATACAGCAAATATAAATATGCTCTATGTAAGCCATACTGAACAAGTGCGTGAGTGTGTGTGGGTGGGTGTGCGGGTGTGTACACTAATATATATAACTATATATAACGTATATGGCACTGATGATAGAATAGCTATTTCGTTTCAAAAATTTCTATAAATTACATTTTAAACTATTCAATAATTAATCAATCAAACAAACAAACAATTAAACAAACCAGTAGCTATCTCACGAAATCACTAGGTTCGATCAGGCTTGTTTATTTTAGATTTTTGTTCTCTCTGAAAAACGATACAACTACAAATATAAAAATGGAGGCGTATCTGTCACCCTCAATTCCTAGTTATGATGCTTTTTTCTGTCTTTAAATTAATATGCAAATGAAAGTTGAAAAGTCAGTTTAAGCTCATACATGTCTATGGCTTTCCCTTTTTTACACGGTACATGACTGCTCCAGTCTCTTAAGTCCAGCTCCGAGGTTTAGATTTAAGCCAACACTTGGGACATATTTAGACATCACAGTCAAGTTTTAGTTAGCTGATTTCTGAAAAGTAAATTCCTGCATGCCATGACATCTATCAAATATCTTGCTCTATGTCAAATAATTCAATCAGAAAGCTGGTATTTTCAAATTGAGGGTAATTGCCCATGAAACGTGTCAGATTGACAATTACAATATTCTGCCATGTCTTTAATAAGTGATCCTATCGTTTTTACCATCAACGGAGAAGAAAATATGTTAAAACTTAGTACATATGTGAAAATATGTTAAAACTTAGTACATATGTAGCCTTGTATTTGATTTTAGCTGGTTATACCTACTTAAGAAAATAAAAGAAAAATAACGGTATATGAATATACATCAGCTGGCATTTAACTCATCAGATATTGGGAAATGACATAAATCATGTTAATTCATAGCACCTGGCCATAGAAACACGGAGGCAAAAGACAACAAATGTCACAGGACTATGTGTACTTGATTAAATGATTACTGGTAAGTATATGTTAGTTCAGAATATAATATTGTATGAGCTGGATAAGGATGATTGTTTCACGTAAACTGGAAGAGCAGGGACCCAAGACCATTGCCTGAGAGCTGACAGTTTTTTATGATGCATTAAAATTGTTGTGTGGTGAAATTGTAAGCTACATATGGTAATGACATAAAAATACACGTGTCATAGCAATAAATCCCCCTTCTCCTCAGCCGGTCCCTCTTCTCTTTGCCTTTAAGGTTACAAAATCTGTAGCATAAAAAATACTCCCCCTTTGATTAAAAGATTGCATTGGGAAATTTTCTTGAACCGTACATAGCTTATATCCATTCACCAATTTTCCAGCTCCCAGATAGGAAGATGTCCTGGATGCCAGAGGGATGTCTAAGATTTGGTAATTTAACTTATGCCCTTCTTGTCTTGCAAAAAGAGACATGAGCAACCTGACCATGACAATAATGAAGCCAGTGCATAATTCAGAGAAGGGAGCTCTCCTTCCTTTAAACTTGCAATAATTCAACTCGCACTGAATGAGCAGCTTTTGCTACCAAAGCTCCAGTGCTTCAGGCTGCTCATAGAAAAGCTCATGAAAAGGCTGATTTGAACATAATCTATATAAAACGTCAGTGCTTCATCTAAAGCAATTTGGAGTCAGTCATTCAGGCCATGGAACTGAAATTACACTTGTGACACTGATGGAGAATCCTCTCCTGTGACTGGACAGCAAGCAGATAGCCGTTCTTCTGAAGCTCTCTGCAACAACATGTTTATTCTGAGACAGTATTGTTTCAGGTGAGAAAGGCAATAAGGAAATGTGGAATGTGATAACAGGTTTCCAGTCCTTTTTTGAGACATACATCAAAGCAACAGAAAAAAACGACTCTATCCGAATGTTCTTTGCTTGTGGATTTCTAGAAGAATCAATTCTCTCCCCAGTCTTTTTTCACACAACAAACTAGAGTGCCAGCACACAATATACAGAGGAACAACAGTTCTGCTGCTGCCAAAGAGCTAAATCTAGGCACTAGGCAGCTGAGTGGCCAGGACACAGCTCATCCTCTAACAAGCAAACTTTACTTAATACATCATATAAAACTACGCAAAACTAAGCATATGATCTATAGTTGCCCTTAAAAAGATCTCACCATCAGTTAGCCAGATGCCATGGGAGCCTGAGGCTCTGAGGATAAGCTTAAGAGGTCCATGTAGACATATCTCTTTTATGTTCAAAATGTTCGGAGGCATTTGACTCTGGTCACCTTTTACAACTTTGTTAGTTCTTTATTTATTATTTATTATTTATTATATATCATTTCCCATAAAGGCGGCTTTTCCTCCCTTGGCTGTTAAAGTCCACTCGTTATCTTTCCAAGGACACTTTTTTCATTTTTTTCAGTTTTCCTTATCTTCTGCTTAGGGAGCCTTAAGTCACACAACGGCAGCTACTTTTCTTGTTAATTTGCAGGGTTAGCTAACCGTTAACTAACTGTTGCTCATGCCAGCTCCAGGCTGCTTGAGCCTCAATGCCTATCAATAACCATGTATTATCACAACACTATCACCAAGATGACTTTCACAATAAAAAATCAGCTGAACGAAAGAGGTGATTCTGATGAGCAGAGAAAATAATTTTGCAGTATTTACGTACTGAGTGTTCTTGGCCTTCTTGATGGAGCTAAACTCTCACAGTGCATCACTGACAATCATCGCCATCTAGGAATTTGAGTTTCATACGAAACCTTGATCAGTGCTGCTGGCCAACAATCAGAACCTTACTTCTTCACAGCTTTGTCATTCCTCAGCTGGATTATAGCGATACCGTATGCATGGATATGATGACTTCCATAGTTAGGGAGCTTTGAGAAGTACAGAATGCTGTAGCATCTCTTAGAAATACAAACTATTTGTAGGCCTATAAAACCAATCTTTCCACTGGATTTAAATCAACTTCATAATCTCAGTCTTATCTTTAGAGAGCATAATCTCCAGGATATATAAAGCTTCAAGATAAGAGATGTTATTGATAAGAATGGTACTCTTCACTACAGAGGTAACCTAGTCTGTGCAGGAGACAACGTTCACGGAGATTGACTGCAAACAGCAAAATGAACTCATCCAAATTCACAAGAGAGTTCACTCTCATCCATTCCCAACTGCAAAGCATATTTCTTTCACCTTGCCTTCTCTAATCTAAATGTTTGTACTTAAAAATATGTTTTTTTAAGTAATAACAACCCAAAATTATGAAAACAAAATGTTTCACATGCTTTTCCTCTTGGGGAGTGATGAGAGAAAAAACAATATACACGATATTCCAGTTTAGTACAGACTTAATTGCTTAGAAAATACCCTTTCATTTTGTAATATATATCACAATGTATTATCAATGTTTTTAGTGTTAAATGTGTGCAGTGCTTAAGAAAAGATTCTTAATACAAATAAGGAACTCACAATTTATATTGTTTAAAAATATACCATAAACAATATTTTCTCATGCTGAAAGCAGGTTAGATGTCTGTTAAAGCGGGTAAGCCATACGGGTAAGTCATAGGAAATATATTTCCAACATCATAATTTTTTTTTTCTCCCTGTATTACATTAAGGGATCTTGCATGTCCTTCTCACCAACATCAGTCTTTTGACTCGTTCAGATGTACTGCTTGCAGATCTCTGTGTACTTGTGCCTGCTAGTAATTCATGCACGTTCATAGATTCCGTAAAAAATGACATGTTGCAGAGCTTTTGATACTCTGAAGTCAGTCACCCACTAAATATTTAAATTCTTTTTGGCATCAATAGTCCAAGCAAGACTTGACAGACCTGCTGTAGTAGATAGACATTGCAGAGATGGTCTCCTGATTGCCTGCCTCTGCAAGCAGTGCATATTAGAATAGACATTTTTTTGCATGATAGAATATGGGTGTAGTCATCGTCCTTTTCTTTGGCTCAGAAGCGTTGATAAAAGCGTTCACTGGTATCAGTTGTTGCACTTTTAGGGAAGTAACAGATGGCTCGCAAATTCAAGCACAGAAAAGTTTTGTTGATAATTGTACTCACATTGCATAAGTCTTAAGGCTCCAATTTTCTGCTGCCAGCAAAAGCCTTATTAATGCTGCATCCTGAAAAATTGCAGGACCAAATTATATTCTACATAAATTGATCTCAGAGGATCACACTATTTTATGAATGCTACTCAATTTTGCTCATGTCTGTTTTCCAACTTGCCAAAACATTTGGGAGAAGTAAAGAAAGGATTCAGTAGTGATTCTGACTGACTTTTGATGTATTGATTGTGTAGTGCCTACAAAATAACACATCTATGGGCATCCTCATGGGACTATTTCAGAACTATGATCTTTAGTTAGCTTGAAACAGAAGAATTTACAGTGGCACAGAGAACTTTTTCATGAGGCTTAACTGTGTAATCTCTTTTTTCCCATTCCTTAACCAAGTATTTGATAAGGACTGTTGATGGGGCTGTACAATAGTGTTCTTGTGACTTGCAGCTGTGTTTTTGAAATGAATATTTGTCTTGGATTCTCTGTGGAATCTCTCAGCAGCTTTTATTGATGTTTCTTGGTAAATGTTAAACACTACATCAGGTCTTTGACTTTCTGCACCATCATGTACTGCTGATAACCAGGTACGTGTTAACGTTGTTTATTCTTTGGATCACACTCATTCCATCAGTGACAGATGGCCTGCTGTGCTTTCAGTAAGATTTGCATTCCACGCAATCCTTCTACCAAAGTTGCCTACTTTGTTTTTCATAGTGACCTTGCCAATGTTATCACTGTGTAATGAATAAGACATGCCAAGTCTGCCAGCTTGGAGCAACAATTAACATTCTTGGTTAAATTCCTGTCTGCTTTGAATATTATTATTATTTAGAGATCCTTGCATTTCCTGCTTTTCTTGTGATGACTGAAAACATTCTGATCTTCTTCTCTTTGGAAGTCTGTACATGACATTTCTGCATGAAAGAATGACTCTCAAGATGATGATTCCTAAAATAACCACAGTTCTACTCACCTACTTTATGTGCTTTTAGGAGGTCATCAGTACCATCTGGCAGGGCTGGCTGATAAGCTGACAAGATCTATTGGTCATTATTGATTGGATTTATCTCACAAATTCCAAGCAAGGCTCCAACACCCGATCTTTTTAAAGGTTATCTGTACCTGTTCAGTTGTTCACTCGGATATCTACTCTATGAGTTAGCCTGGAGGTCTTCAGCTCTTTCATGTGTCTCAGTTACGTTGTAATAATATTTTGATGCTCAGCAGCAAGATGGTATTTAGCCACAAACGAAATCATTTTTAACTAAATTGATTTGAGACTAAATCCCTTTTGCCCCCTGGGGTCTGAGTGGACTTCTGTAGTTGAGCTGATCTAATGGATAGCAAGGGAGGTAGAGGTCCTGCTTCCCTCCTGCTCTGCCACACATTCCTGCCCCCTCCCCTACACAGTTACTGTTTTTCATCTGATACCATTCATTTCACATTTAGAGGAGGGGTTAACTCTCTGCCCATTTATCTTTCTGAAATGGCTCCCCATGAGGTCAGATGAGCACCACTGCTTGTGAAGGAAGTAGCAGCAGCAGATAATCACAGTCAGGAATGAAGAGAGCAGGACACCTCCTTTGGTAGCAGCCACATTAGACCAACTCAGTTACAATATGAAACTATACCTTTAAAGTGCATTTTTTATTTTTACTTTTAGGTGATCTAACTCTGTGCTGCTTAGCTTCTCCCAGTTGCACATTCCTAACTCCTCCCTTATTTTGGCTTTACCAGTTCTGGGATGAGTTGGATGAGCTCAGTTGCTGATCAGCAGTTTCCTTGTCTGAGAACCTGCCATTTCTTTTTGTGGGGTCTGCTTTCAAGCTGCTCTGACTCAACCTTTGGTTGCACGATTGCTAGAACTGATGCAAGAGAGGTAGTAAAAATATGCAGCTGAAGACAGAGATCAAAACCCCTTTTTATAGTGGGAGATCAGTCTTAGATTAGCTTAAGTCAGCCATAATTTCAAGCCACGAGGCTGTAGTTACGACAACCTCTTTAAACCGAAACTGCTGCCGCCGAAAGAAAGTCTTTCCTCCCTACCCAGTGAAACAATCCCTTCCGACCCCGTGCAACTTCCTCCCTTGTGCCTGTAAGGGGCAAAGGGGCATTGATCTGGTTCACCATGCAACACAGCCAGCTGGATGACGATCAGAACAATGAAGTACATTACGGGACAACCAGTTTTGCAGGTTAATGTTCAGCTGGGCCAACTCCCCAGCCTGGCTCTGCATGCAGCCATCAGCTTAAGCAGAGACCAGTGCCGAGCTGGAGGGATGCTGGTACTGCTTCCTTTAGGAGCAGTGCTGGCCTGACTTGCAACGTGAACGGCATGTTGTATTTGTTACCCCTTCAACAGGCTTGCTACCCCGCGGGACTCTCCCAGCCAGCCTTAGAAACCCCACCTGAGCCAGCAGTTTGGCACCTCGAGGACACGCCAGTGACAACCTGCGGGCAAAGCTGGCCTGGGCCACAACAAAACAGTAGCTCAGTACAGAAAGCCAAGGAGCTGGCACCCCATTTCCATTTCTGTGACCACCCGGGGAAAAGGCTCAAACGCGCACAGCCGTTATCGTAACCCTGCAAAAAACCACTGCTCGGCGCACACCGAAATCCAGCTTCGGCGCCTCAGGCGGCGGGGGTGGTTACCATCGCGCCTCGCGCGCTGTCAGGGACAGGCGCTCCGGCCCTGAGGCGACGAATTTCTGTCAGGTACAACCCCCGCCCCGCACCCGCCAGGCGCAACCCCGCCGCCCCCCGCCATCTTGAGCCGCCCCCTCCGCAGCCTCCGCTCCGCCCCGCCCGGCACGCGCCCCGCCCCCACCCCACGCCCGAGGCTCCGCCCCTCGCCGCCAGCGCCCACCCAAGGGCCGGCCACCTGGCGCATGCGCAGACGGGCAGTAAACAGGCAGCGCCGCTCCGCCCCTTTACGCCGTTTGCGTGGCCGCCTCCGCGTAGGGCCGCGCGAGCCCCGGCGGCGGCGGCGGCGGCGACGGTTGCGGTTGCGCAGTGGAGCTACATCCGGGCACTGGGGCAGGATGAATGCTCCTTTCCAAGATGGCGGCGGAGGGAGGAGGGAAGGAGATGAACGAGATTAAGACCCAGTTCACCACCCGGGAGGGGCTGTACAAGCTGCTGAGCCACTCGGAGTACAGCCGGCCTAACCGGGTGCCCTTCAACTCGCAGGGCTCCAACCCGGTCCGCGTTTCCTTCGTCAACGTCAACGACCAGAGCGGCAACGGTGACCGGCTCTGCTTCAATGTGGGCCGGGAGCTGTACTTCTACATCTACAAGGGGGTCCGCAAGGTACCGGGGCTCGGCCGCCGGGCGAGGAGAGGGGCTGGGGGGGAGCTCCGCGGCGGGCCGCCCCCCCCGCCGAGGGCTCGCCGGGTGCCAGCGGGGGGCGGCGGGGGGCTGGGGCCGCCCCGCGGGGCCGCTTCTCCTTCGGGCCCCCCGGGGCCTCGCCTTGGGGCTGGCAGCTCCTCGGTTGGGGCTCGGCTGTAGCTGCCGCTTTAGCTGCTCTCCCGATCAGCTGGTTCGTAGGGTAGCGGTTCGAGGAGGGGGAGCGTAGGCCTGGCCTGGAGGGCTGTGCGAGGTGGACTGGCGCTGGCTTAGTGCTGAAGGGCTACGTCAAAATACGGTTGTCACCAGCGGTAGGTGTGTGGGGGGCCCTTCTAAGGGATGTGATTGCTTGGCCCCTCCTTGGCGTACAGGGGTGAGGGCTGGCTTTCCAATAGTGAGGCAACTCGGGGCCTCTTTCACCTGCTGCTTCAGGTGTGAGGTTGCTGGACACTAATGCTTGGCATGGTTATGGTGATGTCAGATCCCTGCTTCCAGGATGGTGGGAGAGCATATCTTCCTAGCCTTAACCAAGTAGTTACAGCTTTCACTTTAATTTTAGGCCTTTATTGTGGCTTTGAAGTGTGGACTGTTTCTAGGATTGTCTCTAAATGGGGGCAGTGCAATGAGCTACATGTCAAATAGTTAACACAGAGAAAGCTGTTATTATAGGAAAGAAATGTTGATTCAACCTAAGAGATCCTCCTTAAATGTTAATATTTGATGCACGGCTAACAGCGTGTGTTTTTGATGTCTCAGTTCACTGTATTTATAAACAAACTTGTTCTGCCTGTTGTTTATTAGGGTCCTTGGCCTCATGGGATTTAGTGGGGCGTTCAGAGTTTGTCATGCTGTGTGAATGCACGTCACTCAATATATGTAAACATAGATGTCGTGATTGTCAGTTTTCTGTTTTCTGCTTTGAAAAGTGGATGTTCGTTACCTTACGTATTTGAGACTCAGCAGCCATAATGTGAGTACCTTGGAGTCTTCCTGCTTGTAGCCCACCAAGCAACAGGGAATGAAGGCACAGAGAACTAGTGACGTACCCAAGGTCACGCAGGAAGCTTGTAGGCGAGCAAAGAATTATACCTGAATCTACAAAGACTTAAGCTAGTGCCCACATCACTCCTCCACCTATATAAAATGTAAGCGCTAACTGGAGATAAAAGCTGCCTGGGTATCTGTTGACTATGACTTGACAGATCTGTCCTATGTAATTGTATGAAAAAAATGCCTACAGATTTTGGTTTCACGCTTTAATGGATTTTAACAATCTACTTATGTTGTAAATAATATTTAAACAAAGATTTCTTTAAGTACCTGATGAGTGTTTTGTATCAAACATGCAGTTGCTATCTTTAATGCTTGCAAGATATTGTGGGTGGCACTTATCTCTAAAAATCCGTCTCTTAAATTATTGCCATGTTTGGATTCATTTTTCCATACAAGTAGCTGCAGACTTCTCTAATCTATATTGCAGAGCAGGTCTTCATGTAGTGTAGTAATTTTACATGTGTTTCTTACCAGTTGTCTTAGTCATCTTTTACTGCACTGCAAAGAATAAAAATCTAAATCCTGGAAGTACATTGAAAATAGGGAATAACTTTTTCAAATTAAAAGGCTAAGCTCAAAGTATTTTTCTAATACTTTTCTCTAGATACTAAAAGCTGTTTTTGTGTGTTGCGGTACACAGTAACTGAAAATTTTGGTTTGTCAAACTGTTAACTTGTGAGCTTTGAGGCATACCTGTTACAACATTAAATACTTTATTTTTTTCTCTCTGATTAGTGTAAAACATACTCATCCAGAACAGATTTTGTTTCAATAAGCTTTTACAGTATTACCATTTTAAAAAATAGTGTATATCCTATATATATATAACATTCACTTTAGTACAATGAACCTAGAGAAACAGCTGAAATAGATTAAAACATGCTTAATGTAAATAATTTAACTGAGAATGGGAAAGATGGTCTATCTTAAACTTGTAATACTTGTTCCTTAGGAACTTATTTTGAAATTATTCAGTTGGAAGTCATTGTTTTGTCTATGTAGAAAATTGACATGAGAACAAGGTTTTGATATGATCATTTGAGCTTTTCAAAATCAGAAGTTACGTATTTTGTAGCTATCCTAACAGAAGAGAGCTACTGTTGCCTAAATTGATAGTGAATAACACTCTCTTAAACTGGACAAACTATCAAACTCTTTGCAAGCCTTTCTGTTTGGGGAGGGGATGGGCATTTAAAACTGACTGATCTGTGAATCTCTGCATGACACAAAGAACAAGATGATGTTAGTGAAGCTGTATTGTATATATCTGGTAGCTTGCTTTTTTTCTTTCTTTTTTTTTTTTTTTTTAAGGTCCGCTTCTTGCTGACAAAATTCTACACTTTTACTGAAATGAGTGAAAGAGTCATGAGGGCTGTATTTTAAGGAGCCGTGTATGTTAGGTACCTAGATAATTCTTGCGTTGGTAATCCAGTGCAGGTCAGTACACATCAAGTAAGATTCAGGCTTAAGCCATGGATGATGCTTAAGAATAAATGGTCTGAATACTGAGTCAAAGATACTACTTGAAAGGCTATTCCTTAAAATCACTGATACCAAACTTTATTCTTTTAGTTTCCATTGGATACTAGATATGCTTTATCTGCTATATCTACTTTGTAAATTGTCTTTTTACCTAGACTACTGCTGTGTGTGTTTTATTTAGGAAACGAAACTTATGTGAGGATCACCATTTCCAGGGATCTTTCTTTAACCTTGATCCTTCTTTCAAGAAACTTGGATTAAAAGTTATGTCTAGCTCCCAGAGCAGTCGTGCAGAACTTGTAATGCTGATATATGATGATGATAGTTCAGGGAAGAGGGTTGGACAGCACTTTGAGCTGTCCTTAGAGGCTTTATGGAGAAAACACAAATTTCTTCTTTGCATCTTTAAAAAGGAAGCTGAGTTTCTACTATTTCATGGTTTTATGTTACCTTCCTCAATGAAAGCACATCTGTTATGAGCCAGTGTTTTTTTCATATTGAAATTTGCACAGTTTTTTTTTTTTTTTATTTATTTATTAATAAGGCAATGAAGGTTTCCAGAAAACTGCTACTTTCTGTTTTGGATCCACTGAAAAGGGAAGTGAGCCTATAGTTAAGTAAAGAGAAATTAAACTGTAATGGAATGAGATGTGGTCGCTTTACTTATGCAAAATATATAATTATTCCTGACTGCACTGAGTATTATTTGGCTTTCACTTTCAGTCCTCCTCAGCTTTGACTTTGAGGCTAGATGTGTACAATGATGTCTTGTTAAATGAAAGTGGTGAATTTCCATGAACTTAACTGATTTAGGGACAGCTGAAAATGATGGTCTTGCAGTGTAGCATCCTTCTGGCAGCGCGCTCTTATCTCCCTCTTGCTGGCTTTGGCACTACTCACCCTCTGGTTGAGCCAGTCCAGCTTGCTAAACCAGCTGGTAAATACTGACATTTTTCAGGGTGGGTTTTCTCTCAGTACAGTGGGCCTAGCCATCTCACTTTGGGTTTGGATATAGCAGGAACAGTCAGTACAAAGAAAGGGTTTGGGAAAGGGAGCAAGACTGCCCTGTTCAGTGGTGGCGAGCTGTCAGATCCAATTGGCTGTCTTGTGAAGCCTTACCTGACTAAAGCCTTCAGTTCAGCCTTTAGTCAGATTCGGAATGATCTGTTCTTTGTGGATTGTTGACTTAATCATGCTTAAGAGAGTTCTAGGTCGTACAGGAAGCTTTTTTTTTTTTCTTTGTTTTAGGAGTTTGTTTATTCGTGGAGTAGGGGTTATGAGGAAATCATTCAGAAACTATTACTCAAACTATAATGTATTGATGCTTTGGAGGGGTATCCCTTTCCCTGCAGCCCCAAATCAAGAGTGAGGGGTGTAACTTGATTCTTGCTTATGATACAGTCTTGGCATACTTAAACTTGGTTTATGGCTAGCTTTGCAAAATGATTTATTAGTTGATTCATTAGGCTTGAAAAGGAGAGGGCTATCTCATCTTCCTTGCCTTAGGATTGACTGACAAAATGAAGCTTTCTAGATTGCTGCTGAAATTATCATGAATCTGTTTCTCTTTCTGCTAGGAAGCTAGTGCATTTTGCTTTAAAGAAGTTTGTATACACCAATTGGTGTATTCTCTCTGCTTATTGAAAAGGCTTCTGGACAAATTAATTTGCTGCTGTGACCATGATATGTAGTGGTACATATTAGCAGTAGTGTTGCACTGTACACAATCTTAGTTTTTACTTAACATTGCCATGTTATGAATGTGAATGTGTAAGTTTAACTTAGTATACTGTATTTTAAATTCTGACTACCTTGTCTCTTTGTTAACGTGCGGCAGGTTTTCCCAACACTGGTTGTTTCTTCTTTGGAACGTCTTTCTTGCCAAAAAAAAGGCTTTGCCTTAAGTTGTACTTTTTTCTTGCAGCTAGCTAAAGCAACAATCCTTCAGTAACTATGTGGTATTGCAGTATGGCATATTGCATTAGAAGCATGTGTAGGTGAGAAATTCAGATTGGAGGAGGCAGGGAGGTCAGAACCTGTCCATCTCTTGTGATGAGCAAGGGACTTGGAGGTCATTGTATTTGAACTAAGATGAAGATAACGCCATACCTCCTAAGATGAAGATAACGCCATACCTCCTAAGATGAAGATAACGCCATACCTCAACTTCTCTCTTTTTAAGAGTGATCATACTGACAGTCCCTGGTTATCAGTAAAAATACTGAGGACATACAGGATTCCTTCCTTTACGGTTCTCTGAACTGTTTTTTTTTTTTTTTTTTTTTTTTGTGTCTGGCTTGACACTGGAGTCTCTGTTGCCTGGTTGAGAAGTGTTATCCTTGGTGATTACTTTCATCATACAGACTGTTTGTCTAGGATCCTGTCTCAATGGCAGAATGAAAATGGGTGGTGTTTATCACTGTGCTTAATATACTGCTCTGGGAAGAGTCCTGTGAGGCAATTGTAGGTTGAAGCTGGAACCTGGACAACAGATCTTTCTCAAGATGTAATGGGGAGGTGAGTTTATATTTCTCTATATTTAGAAATCACTAAGTTGTGTTAGGCCTCAAAAAAAACCCATGTTTCAGCAGCACATACGAACTATAAAAATGCTGATCTGTAAATATATTTACAAATTCATTTTCTTTGAAGCAGGGTGAAGTATACTTACATATTTTTTACCAGCTCTTAAACCTACCGTAACAAGAATTTCATGGCGTTCATAAATAACTTGTTTTGATGCTTGGTTTTTGTTGATTTTCCTAATATCTAACAGAACTGGGAGGGGGGGAGGAGTAAGCTGCTTGCTGTTCTCTACCTTGGATGTAGAGAACAGTTGACTACTGCCTTTTTTTTTTTTTTTTTAAATACTTGTTTGAAAACTTGTTGGTTTGCCCACTCACTTTCCCTAAAGTAAAGAAATCTTGTTCTGACCTTTCTCCTCAGATCGTCGCTTCTAAATGTCTGATTGCTCTCCTCAATATTAGCTTCAATTAACTTGCGTTTTCATTTGCAGTGCCTAGATATAGCAGCTCTGTCATGACTTCAGTGTAGGATAAAGGAGAATAATTGCCTACTGTGTCTATCTTCTAATACTCTTGCTAACATATTGCCGAATGTTGACATTTCTGAATCCTTCTCATAGTGTTGACTCATTTGATTTGTTCCCTATCATTTTGCTGCTTTTCTCCATTTTATCTGTGTCTATTTTTTTGTTTATAAAATTGCCAAGTAGCATTTATATTGAATTTCATTCTATCAAGTTTATTAAGTGCTTTTATTTCCAACGCTGTTCTGCATACTATACATCCAATCTTCATGTCCTTAACTGATTTGAAGTGTATTCTCATCTGTTACCAAAAATATCTCATAAAACTCAAACACCATACCTACTTAGCTTACTTGTAGGTGTGCCGCATGGGACTTACCAAAGGCCTTGTTAATGTCAAGGCATTGTATTTGCTGCTGACCTTTTTCCTTAGTCCAGTTAGTTATCTGTCAGAAGACAAATAGATTCTTTTGATGCTTGCTTTTGGTGAATTCCACTTGTGTGGATTTTTTCCCTTCACTGTCTAGGTGGTCACGGACTGATTCATTTCAGTCTTTTTGATACCAAGGAAAGGTTAACTACTATGACTGTCTAATTCTACTATAAGGTGTTCTGGATTGGAATGTTTGTTTATACCAGACTTAAACATCAGTGTTACTGCCAAAGAGATGACATACAAAGCTGGTTATTAGAAGTCCTGCAGCAAAGATATCAAAACTTTCCTCAAAGGTATCTGGTGCCTGCAACGGGTAAGATACTCTTTTTCTGTGCTATAGGCATTTGCATAGTTCTCATTTGTTCAGATATTCTGGATGTGACATTACATAAACCTATTCTGTCCCTCTTAAAAGAGATAATAAATTCTTTTCCAAAGAATTTCTTAGTTTGTTGGTGAATTTCTTAATTTGTGGTAAATTTCTTTTCTATTTTGTTAGAAGCATTGTTAGGTTGGGGCTGAATTTAGCAGTCCTATGGTGGATGGTATTATGGCTGGATCAGTAGTATTTTACTTGGTTGTTTTTGCTCGTGAAAGTATTTGGAAGGCTTTTGGAAACTTGTTTCAAGTCTTTAAAGGATGGGTATACTTACGAGCTCGAGTTTTATGATGTAGATAGATGATCTGTTTCCTAAGTCTAGCTGGGCCTTATTAAGGACTGCCATTATTAAGAGCTGCCACAACATGTTACAAAATGCCCCTGTAGAATTTAGTGAAGGCTCTTTTTGTAACTCCTTTCCTTCACTGACAGTTCCAAAGGAAATAGTGAAAAGGTAGTGTATGTTACAGCAATATAGGTAAGCTTAAGAGTTTAACTTTTTGTCATGTGGCTGATATGGCACAGCTGTGACTGGCTTAAGCAAGAGGAACTCTGAAGAATAAAAAGCTGTTTAAAAAGGATACAGATGTTAAATATCTTACTGTAAAAGAGAACAGAATATTTGCACTTGATGAGGCTTAGAAGATGGTTATTCTCTGGGGGCTACCTCAGGCTTTGAGGATATTGGTATTAGGTTTTAGTGCTTTTGCCTTTTCTAGTCTGTGCTTCAAGCCTGTGTCACAACTATCTGACTTCAGTAAGCTATTGCAGTGCATCCTTTGAAGGACAGCTCTCTTAAGGTAATGACAACATGATTCATATATCTGTGGCTGCCTATCTAGCTGGCATGTTTCAGAAAGAATACTGAGCTATGCTGGCCAAATTCAAAAACTGGTAGATGGTATTTTATATTGCCGTGTGATTTATTTTTTGATCACTGCAGGTAGAATTTTCCATTGTTACTTTGTATTAAAATATATTTGTTGTAATATTGCACTCGTGAAGTCTGTTGGTGGAATTAATATAAAATCATTGATTGTGTAGCTTGTTCTCTGCAAGCTGACAGCATTCTAGTCATAATGCTTCACAGGTGCAAATAATGGCCATTTATGTGACACAATCATTTCTGTGTCTGTAGTGAGTTTTCTGGACCAGCTTTGTCGGAATATTTACAGAAGGGTTGCACTATGTGCTTGAGTAGCAAGGAGGTTGTATTATACTTAGATATCTGACAATTTGCAAAACTTAAAAAGTGTGTTAAAGAGGTTTCAAACTGTTTAGATGTTGCCTAGAGCCATCTCGGAGAGGATTACAAGCCATAATTGTTGTCTTTAATGTTCTAAAATAAAATTTAACACCCTAGTTTGAAGTATTATTATTGTAGTTCTCTGGCGAAAAGCAACCAACGGAAGTCCTTTCTTTGGAATAACGTGTATCCACAGGCCAGTTGCTGTTAAACTGCTCTGGCTATGAGTTGACACATCTGGACCAATGGCTGTTTGAAAATGGTCAGGGAAAGCAAAGGCTCTTCATCCTGTTAATTCCTTCTCCTCTTAGAAAGGTTAAGGAAACTAAACAGTGAAGTTAAACGTAATAAGAGGCAAGTTGAAGTAATGTTATTCTGCTGTATCCTTCTAAGTAATGTGATGTTTTTCCTCCTCTGTCTCATCCCACTTGTTAGTCCAAAAGTATGTGTGGTCCCTTTTCCAGCATCTACACCCCTAACTAAAATAAAGTGATGAATTTTGTTTTGTTTCAGCTTCTATGTAACAGGCAGTTGGTAGTCTAACTGTAGTCTTTGGGCAGGACCACCAGTCACTACAATTGAAATCTTTCGTATGACGGTATCATAACTTGATGTTTGAATTCTGCTTTTGCCTTATTCAGAAAGCCCTTCAGAAGGATGTGAATGACAAATCTCTAAGAGATGCTTTCTTCAAATTGGTTTCAGTTTTCATTTGCCAACTTTAATTAGTCTTTAATTTCATGAGTTAGTAATAAAGCTGTCAAGTGGCCATAATGGTCAAAGAAAGAGTAGTTACGGTTTTTAGAAGCTGTGCTGTTAAATCTGCCTGGGATGGGAAAGCAGCTGTATTGATCAGTTCTTGTTTTAATAAAGCCTAATTTTTGTACACCTAGAGAATGTAAAGTGCTGCATTATACTAAATGCTAAGTGAGTATAAGTGAGATCTTTAACTGTAAAAATGCCCTGGAGTAGGGAGAAAACCTCTGCATGAATGTTGGATGTTATGAACAAACTTCATTATCCCCAACCTTTTAAGAATATAAAACGTAATTCCGATTCATCTGTGCTGGAAGTTTCAGTACACTTTGTCAGGAGAGTGCTACTGCATAAAACTTTCAGAGCACTCCGGTTTATGGCTTTAGTACTCCCGCTCAACTAAAAGAAGAGGAAGCAGTGAGAGCAGGACACTGAGTGGATGCCAGTGTATATTGAAACTGTCTGTTAAAAATCCACAAGAGACTTGTGAAATAAACTATTGTAATGATGCCTTAAGGACGCTTTAGCCTGCACAGACAGTCACGAGGATAACTCAGTAAATCTGAGTAACATAAATGTCATCTCTTTCCGACTTACAAATGTAACCGTACTAGTAAGAAATACATAATCTTACAAGTCATAGCCTTTTCATATTTTTATTGTGACAGTTTACTCCTAAGGATTTTTTTTTCGTAGTTTTTTGTAAGCAGGACTCCTCCACAAGCTGTACTTTACATTTCAGCTGGGTGTCGGAGCATTACCTTGAAGTTATAATTAAAACTGAATTTTGACGATTATTGTTGTAAAGTATGTCTGATGTGTCTCTTTTTTTTTTTTTCTTACCGTCCATAGTGTTACCACCAAAAATAGTTAATTATGCAGTGAAACTTTTAAGTCATGTTCATCAGATTTAAGTATAGTTTAGATGTTTGGATTTACATAATTTAGTGGTCTTAATGGCTTATGTTGCCTCTAAAAATAAATTCAGCTTTAGTGTATTGTGAAGCCACATGCCTAGCCTGCCTTTTCCTTCATGTTCGCTCCTTTTTTCCCTAATAAGATTTACATGGTAAACGGTTGGATGCGTTTCCAGTGTGTGTGGTTTTTTTTATTTATTTATAAACAAAAATATTCTTGGAACCCCTGCTGAATTAACAGGTACTGTTTTTGAACCTTTTTAATGGGAGAGTGGGCCAGAGACCATCAGTAGCTAGTTGTTTACACTTTTGGGTGTTCATCAGAAGGATTAAAAAGTGATTTATGAGGGCAGGATTATTTGCATGGTTATGCAATGGCACTTTTTGAGTTAGATACCAAGTATGCTCTAGAATGCAGTATTTCTTACGTGTATTATAGCTACAGCTCATCTTGTTTGTCTCAATATGTATCAAATTATTACTCCATTGCTTATAAATAAACCAAGATTTAATTTAAAAAAAAAAAAAAAAGCCTTCTTAGTGTGAAGTATTAATCCAGGAGGATGTTTTATCCAAAGCAGACTTGCAGAAATGCAGGATGGAGCTTGCAAGAAAGAGATGCTTGGGTAGGCTAAGTATCTAAAGAGTTACTATTATGTAATAGCATTGCCTGTATATCTCAACAGGAGACTTTAGGCAAAATTTTACTCTTATTATTAAAAATGATTTTGTGCTCCATCCCCACCCCCCAATAAAACTGTCAAGTTATATTCATCGGTTTAACACATAAGGATGGCCTGCCTGCCTTTCTCACTTTCAGCAGTGAAGCTCTGTTCCCGTGTACAGAATAACATAGCTCTGAGTCAGGTGCAGTTAGCAAACACCTGCAAAGTTCTGAGATGCTGTTTTTTTTCTAGTGAAGTTACTGGCCTTCTAACACAGTTAGACGGCAGAATAGACTCTGTACCTGTAAATCAACTGCTTGAGCGTAGTTCTGCGTTTTAGCCAAAATGCAACTTCTTTGTCTAAGTTAACACATTAGACTGTGAGGTGGGATGGTTAAGCATGGGTACGTGCTGGCACTCTTGAAGCAGAGCGATGCGGCAGGTAACTGTTCTGAGCAACTCATACAGGAGTCTGATGAAGCTGCCTTTAGTGAGACCTAAAATGATTCATGCTTTTTGTCATAGTTAGAGAAGAGTAACAGTGTGCTTGGTGGTCAGTTAGGCTGTTACAGGTCTAGAGACAACTACTTGTTTAGTTGTTCTAACTCTGTGTTACCTTGTAGCAGTATTTATTGGTCTCCTTTCTGTCTTTCTGAGCAAGTTAACCCCTTCTGCAACAAGTATTTGGCCAGCACTGTTCTGGTTGATGTGAATATTGGGTTTTGTTAGTCCTAAATTGATAGAGGCTTTGCTGTACGTAAGAGAGCAAGTCAAAGGAAAGTACTAGTCAGGTCAGTGCTCTGAGAAGCCAAGTCTTAACAATGCTAGAAACTGCTTTTGCCCTGCTTTCTCCTCAGTCATTTGAGAACCCCCGCTTCTCTTGAATCACATCTGATTAATAGGCGTCCTGTGACTTTGACACCTCCAGTGCAAGTTGATAGAAAGGAGAATTTAGATTTGGAAAATCTCCTGATATATCGGTGCTGGTTAAAGACCTGATTGTTTAACAGCAGAAATCCCTAGTGTGGGTAGTATTATTATGCCAGTATCAATGGGCAGGATGACTTAAGGGCGGATGTGTGTTCTGTTGCTAGCCTAGCTGCCTCCAGTTCCGTGCTCTAAGGTAAGCCTCTGTTACGACCTTTAGCAAATCACTTGAAATGTAGGCAGTTAGTCACTCAGCAGGACAGCTGCCTGCAGGAAGATCAGTAGGTGACAATAGGTAGTTTGAGTGCTCCCTCTTACACTTCAGACCAAAATGAGCCGTGAGGAAGGAGACAAGTTATGTCATCATTTGGTAAATCAAACATTTTTAGTCCTTTAATGATCACTCTTTAAGAAAGTGATGAATAGCAGTCAAAAGGATTTTCCTCGCATAGTATCTGCCAGTGTAACTGCCAGCTCTTACTATTACTTAAAGGATCTGTACTTCACTTATTTTAAAATAATAGTAAGGCTATTGGGAAACTTGTTCTGAAGTTGAGGAACGTACTGTCTTTTGCTCTAAAACTAACGAAACGGGATTCTGGTTTGCGGAGGAGGTGATACCCTAGATCCAGTACGCGTGAGATTGTGGGAAAGTCTGGTTTTGTAGCAGTGTATCGGTGTTTGGGATTTAGTTCTCAGCATCTGTTTTCAAGCTCCTGTTTTTCTTCTGTATGAAGTATTTGTTCTGTAACCTTTTTTACCTCACAGGGTTGGGCTGTTATGAAATGTCTTCAACCAGAGAAGGAAGATGCATTGCAAATTAACAACTTTAGGACAGGAGTTAAGGCAAATACTCTTTTTCATCTGTCTGTTACCAAATATGACCACAAAAAGCATAAACCAATGGGCCTCATTTTGGTGTTGGAGCATAAATTATGTATTTGGTAGATAATTTATTCACATAACTTTGGTAGAACTGCTCTGGGACTCCTGGAATAACAGCCAGTTACAGCTTATTTTTAGTACAAAAGTAATTAGGTCTTTGTTCTAGTAATATTTTGTTAACATGCGGCAACATGATGGAGTTATTAGTTTAATTAAAAAAAAATACTATATCAAAAATATCTGGCGTTCCTGTGGAACTTGCAAAATACAACAGAAGACAGAAAAGACAGTTCTCGCTTTCTGGACAGACATTGCTGTATTGTATTTGACTCTCACTGAGCTGTGTAAGGAAAGAAATAAATTGATTAACAATTACTGCTACAGTGAAATGAGTTTCTATAGCAACAATGCAATGCAGGGTACTATTATTCAGTCTGCTTTTCTGTAACAGATATTTTTTTCTTACAAGCAGTGATTTCATTCTGGAATAAAACATTGATTTGTTATAGCGACAGATGTAAAAAAAAAAAAAAAAAAAAGGACAAGAGCTCAGGATTTTTCTTTTAAAAAAACTTTTCCTCCTCTTATGTGCTGAAAAGGGGCTGGGGGGGGGGGGAACACTTCTTACTGCTTTTCTGCATGTTATTTAGTATAATGGAGTTATACTGGGTATGTCACTACACAGTATGAATGCATATATACTTCACTTCTTTCTATTGACAAGACTGTATGAAACTATGAACTTGCTCTAATTTGATAAGAATGATCATATGATAACTTGCAAGTTTCAAGTTAATCAACTAATAGTTATGTCCTAATAAACTAAATAGCTTATACTGATTCTTTGCATCAACTAGGCTTTGAGTTTTGTTCAAACTCTCAAATAGTTTTTTTTTTTTTTTAATACTTGTGAATGCTGTTGTAGAGAGGGATGTTCTACTTTAAGCTTCTCTGTTAAAACTGGAGGTAAGTGTATTGTCAAGGGACTGTAGTTCTTTTGTGGTTTTTTTTCCTCCCCCCATAAAATACACTTTTAAAGCCAACAACTTTTGAGTGCTCTTGTATCTTGATATTTTTGAAATTAGAACAAGTGTGGTTCAAACAGTGTCAGTTATGAAGCTACAGTGGTCTTACAGTCTTTGAACTTAGTTTTGTGTAATGTACTTTAAGAAAAATTTGATGTGGATATGTAATCGCTTGAATGAAACAGCAAAAATAACTGTTCTGTCTCTAGCAAGCTGTCAAGCCATGTATACGTAGTCTACCTCAGAGGACTGTAAATCCTTAGTATACTGGCACTACTGATAGTTGTGCATGTATTGTTTTTTGGTGTTCTGAGAAAATTGTACTAATGTTTTAGAGAAGAAAAGAATAAGGCTCAAAGCTCAAGTGAAAGTAATGACTTGCATGAAGGCTTTGAAGGTGTGACTGACTGGAACAGTAGCCAAACAGGTCAGGTAACTCTTTTGTGTGTGTGCAGGGAGGAGATGACACTAGCATTAAGTCATGCAATGTTTTCGGGTTGCTCCATGTTTTGGGGGCCATCTAAATAGCAATCTGCTTGCTCTAATTTAAATGAGTGTCATTTAATAGTTTAATAGTTGCAATTTTCTCACCGGTTTTACTTGGAGATGAGCCAATTTAAACCATTTCCCGGTGAAAGTAACCAGGTGTTTAGCAAGTGTCCCAACTGAGCCAGTGAACTAAATGAGCACGCTTGCTGAGTTGTACCAGCGTACGTTGTTTTAGTGGACGTTTACATACATATTTTCCTTGATTTCTTACACTTAGTATATATCTTGTCTTTGTTCAGCCCATCTGTGTCATGCCTCGTTCAGCATTAAAAGCAAGTGAGGAAGGACTGATTGTAAGTGTAGACGACTGACTAGACTGTAGGAGTAAGAGGAAGTGAAAGGATCCATTGGAGAATAAGGAGCAAGAATGTGATCAGAAAGATAGCTATTACCATTTCACTTTAGAGGTATGAATCTGTTATAATCTGCTAGATTGTAACCCTTCAGAAAGGAGTTATGGTTAGCTAAGCATAAATCTTAAGTGAACCTTGCAGAACTTAATTATGATATAGTCAAGGAAGGATATAATTGTTAAGGTACACTTAATTGTCTCAGTTCCTCTAAAGTGAGGAGACTAAAATACATGCAACAGTGCATTCCAGACTTTATGAAAGGTGATATATCTCTTTATGTGATGATAACCCATAAGCAGTGTTACGGCATGAACTTCGCTCAGCACGTTAGTATTTAGTGTGTTCTCTGCTATTTTTGAAGTGAGTTGCTTTTCAATTCGCCGTGTTTTTAACGGTGAACATCTCTGCTAAAACCCTCTGCCTGCCTGTAACTCAGAAGTCAGGCAGGTGTTTTCCTCAGTCATATTTAGGTAGAGACAAAACATGCGACAACGCAAGCATGAAAAATAATTCAGTGCTGAGTTCATGAAAAAGGATTAGAGAGGAGATTTACTTCTAATGATCTTTGTAATGGTATATTGTTTTTTACTTGTGTAAAATGAGAAGAATTCTCATCTGTTTAGTTTCAGTTCTAGGTTTTGGAAATTCTGAGGAAGGTAAGTGATTTTTGTATTCGATTTTTTTTTTTTTTTCTTGTATAAAATAAGGCATCATCTCCCTGCAGTGCAGTCTGAGGAAAAGCATTCATATATAATGCATTTTATATAAACAGCTTTATTTGAAGTTCAAGTTCTCAACCTTTCTAGTCTAATGCTCTAGGGATAAGGGAGAATTGGAACCATCATTTTTTAGTTTAAAGATTCACTGTCTGGGTAGTGAAGGTCCCCTCTGCACTAATATCTCAAACAGTTTATATGTCATTAATGATTTGTTCACACATCACATCTGGGCTTGTCCAAACTGGCAACTTTAGAGAAAACTGCCAAATATAAGTGCTCAAGTAGATTAGTATGGTAGATACTTTACGTAAGGGAGGTCTAGAACCTTAAACTCATTCTATTTTAAAGTGAGAGAGACTCAAAACACTAAGTTTCTGATTTCTTATTTATTTTTATATCTCTTGCTGACTACAGGAATTGTGACAGCTGTTGAGAGGAGAACTTCTAGTTGAGCTCTTCTTCTGGGAATGTTTTTAGAAATGCTTAATGTTTTCATTTGTAACCTTCGGACAAAGAAGTAAGATCACATACAGAATCACCAAATTCTCTTGATAAACTTGGAAGGCATCACTCTTCATAATCAGAATATTTTATATGGAGGAACAAGCGGATATCAGAATAATAGGTGAGGTGAAACCTCTTTAGGAAAGTATGTACTTGGGTAGTTCTTGCTTTGGCCTGATAACTTTTAGAGGAGGATGATAACCAGGGTGTAACATTGATTACAAGCTGACCCAGCTCGTGGTGCAGCTGTTGAGGGCAGGAGATGAATGCAGTTCTAAGATGTATCAAATGAGGTTTGCCAAGAGAAATAGGGGAGTGTCTTTAGTGCCGTTATGTGGAGCACTAGAGAGATGTCTTTAATATTGTAGAAAATTCTAGTTGCTCATGTTGAGGAAGGTGAATTCACTAGGATTAGGAAAAGATAGCATCCAATGTAAAATTGGAGGAGGAAGAAAAGTGTGATTTTTTTTTTTTTAATTCCTTTATTGCTTTTTTAAGCTAGCAGAGCAATCACTCTTTCTTTCCTTTCCTTCTCTGAATGCCTTAGGAGTGTGGAAAGTGTTGAAACTCATACAAGAATGAACAGGTGAAAATTGGCCAAACATTGTTGCTTACAGTAGCAGAGGTCCTACGTAAAGCTTTTTGCAGACTAGGATATTAACCAGTGACAGTGCTGGTAGCATTTTATGTTCTTTTTGGATAGTCACATCCAGTTAGCTCTATACAGGAATCTTGTGTTGATATCGAGCAAACATAACAACAAAACCATTCCTAAGTTAGTGCCTTTTTGGCAGTGTGTTTTGTCTGAATGTCAATTAGGATTTCTGGGGGGACAACTTCAGCGTTCTTAGGTCTGTCCTGCTTCTTTTGCCATGAATTACAGGAGAGCTGTGACTCCTCGAGTAGCTGAGGATAGGGTGGTGTATTGTGGGCCTATAGTGAAAACTTAACATGAGAAATCTCTAACCTTCGTATTTAGTACAATGCCACTGGTTTACTGACTTCAGGGAAACATCAGATGTACTTTTTGACTTGCATTCCTTGACAAGGTGGCAACTCCACCTGAAAGTGCCACGAAACACAGGCTAGGCTCTGGAGTCAGAGGAGGAACCGAGTTAGAGCCCACCCAGATAAAAAGAATGAAGAATGGTTAATTCTGTGATAAATTTGTTTGGGGAAAAGGTGATATGGGCTGTAAAACTGAGGTAGCATATTCGCTTTGTGGTATAGGTGATGCCTCTGAAATCGTGTAACAGATGTAGAAGTTTCTGTGATAGAAGTAGGGTGCTGTGTGGCCGTAGCTGCTGCTGGCTGCAATTTCAGGAGCCATAATTTAGCTGCATTTAGGAATTCAGCTCGCTTGATGCAAACGCTTTCTTGTATTGTGGTATGGATAGCATCAGTATTAAAACTGTGACAATTGTGAAATCTGTGTCAAGTTCATTCTTATGTGTTGACAGCAGTCTTGAACTGAGTGTGTAACTTGTCTAAAATTTGTTCCCTGCCAGTATGCAGATCGAAGACAATTACCCAAGCTGCTTCCTGAGTTATGTAAACTAGTGTCTGGAAGTATCATATTACTTTTAAGATGTCAGGATCACTGTACTGAAATGCTGGACAACCATACTTCTTTTCTTTTGGGTGCCCCTCTGTTAATTTCTCCTGCTCCTGTCTGTGACTGCAAAGACAGAGCTGACGCAAAACAGAAAGCTTGCATGAAGTTCAGATCTATTTTTACACATGCTGAGAGCCAGTCATTTTTCCTAAAATTCAGAAAGGAAGGAGAGAGGAGAGAAAGGGGCATAAATAGTACATAATTTTCCCTAGATGGGTGGAGGACACTGCCAGATCTTCCATGAATCCCAATCATGTGAAACTTACTTTTAATTCAGAAAAGTCTTACTCTTTAACTGGCCCTGCTGTAAGCTATTGCTAATAGTTGAACAGCTGTAGAATGAAAATACCGTAGTGTAGTAGGTTACAAACTCTACTGGAAGTACAGGACAGATTTTTAAGAAGAGGCAGAGCATTTCATTGAAAACTACTTACAGCCCAGCCAGATAAAAGAATGAAGAAAATATAGTTGGATTTGTATGACTATAAATACCTCTGTGGTACCCAGCAGGGCTGCCTTACTGGCTTTTAGATCCAGAAGAGGAAACAGAATGCAAGATACTGAGAGGCTGGAAACAGTAAAGCCTAATGAGAGGATAGAAGCACAGCTGACCTAGCATACTCTTTCCACAATATCTGCAATGTTTTATAGCAATTATATATCAGTAGTTTTCTAAACAAGCTACAGTTTTTTGTTGTTGTTTGTTTGAGATTTTCTTGGAAACGTTTCTCCTTATTGTAAGTCTGTGTTTATGTAGCATGCAATAAAGTTCAGAATTTTTTCCCCTATTAGGATTAGATTTTCTTGAGTAGTAGTATTAAGTAGTAGTGGGTTCGTTACCTTGATTATAAAAACGAGGTGAACAGCTCACCCTTTTTTTTGATTATATGTGGTAATGACACTGAACCGACCAAGCAATCTGTTCTGGTAAATCTCTGTCTCTCTTCCCCCCCCCCCCCCCCCCCCCCCCCCCCCATGATTTCTTCGTCTGTTCTTCATTTAGTTTTACATACATTTTAGTACACTGCAAGATATTTGATGTAGTTTTCGGGGAATCAGGGAAGATTCCAGGAGCTTAAACAGATGTTTTCTCATTCACGATCCTGTATTTGATCAGTGTGTTTGAAGAAAGATCCTTCTTCAAAACGGATACTGAGACAAGTTAACAGCAGTGACTTGGCTTGGCCCTACTAATATTAACCTACTAATATTAATCCTGATATTAATTCAAGACAGCTGGTTGCCTGACCCCCCTTTTCGTACTAAATAAATCAGAACAGCTGGACCATTTTTCATCAGATTAATCTTTAATATATGGACACTTGGTCTTTTTCATTTAAATGCACTCTTTGAACAAGTTCTCCTTTCTACTATGAACGCAAAATCTTGATTCCCAGGAGAGAAGGCTATATACTGTCAAATAGAGACTCTTTGCTCATTCTAGTGTAGCTCCTTGTATCTTGACTATACCTGGTTTCTTGTGCCTGAGTGCATTCTCTCTATTTAGTAGCTATTTACGCACATCTTTGGCAATGGAGTTTGCCAGTTCCCCCCATCCTAACAATAGAAAAATCTTGAGGTTGGTAATATTGGAATTCAAGTGATTCCTTCAGTATGAGAATTGCCCAGTTTACTCACTGGAATACATTAAAATGTTAATGTGCCTTGATAAATATGCAACACTAAACAGTTAAAACGAATTTCAAGTAGAGGCTCAGCCTGCTTGGTTACCATGGCAAACACAGTAGGAAATTCATGCCAAAGTTTGGAAACTAAGATACACAAAAGAAAACTTTCAAACTGAAATAGTCACTGTGGAGAATTAAATGTAATCAACATTATCTGAGTCCCTTTTCCCAAATAATTCTGCTTTAAACCCCTCCCCCCCCCTTTTTTTTTTGTCAAGTAAAACTCAGAACTGAGAATTAAGATTTATACAAAGCAGGCAGTAGGCACACATAGGGAAAAGTGAAATTCTTTGTTGGCTTGCCCTCTAACCGTAAGAACGTTCAGTGAGTAGAATAGGCCTCTTGGAGCCAGAAAAATTACTTCAGTACAGTAGTCTAGGTTTATGTATTTTCAGTGTGCCACGTTGTTTAACAGATGTGCTCTCAATAGGTATTAGGGTTTTTTTTTTAATGACTCGTATATGTTAGAGTTCTTCAAGTATTTAATTCACTTTCCCACGGTTGTTTGTCTTGAGACTTGCTGACTGTAACAATGAGATCTGTATGTTGCGATCTTAATGGGATAATTTCCAGTTTGATGAGTTCCCTATTTAATTAACAATCTTTAAGCCTTCTCTGAGCAAAGTATTTCTTAATGTAGTTATGTCAGCATATTGTGGCTGAATCAGATATTTTTGCATCTGACTTATTGCACGGTTTTCCATAGGTGTGGGCACATGCAAATCGTACAGTTATTTTCTTTCTGAATTTAAATTAGTATGTGTATTTACATGTCTCTTCCAAAAATCTCATCCCCCCAAAGGGGAAGCAGCGTTATACAGAAAGAGGTCAACCTGTGGCTTGAGAGACATACTACTACTAAAGATTTCCTGAAAATTGAGGCTAGAGTCGTAGTCTGGCATTAAGATTGTACACCCTTATGCTAAAACGTAGCTCAACCTCATCACTTAATGCATTGCATAGTCTGGATAGGTGATTCTGTTAGGTTGTTGGAGGTTAAGGGAAAGTGATCTGGGATATTACTGAGAACCTGCTGTTAATCTGTCCCTGCCTTTAGTGCAGGGTATGTTGGGAAGAAGGACTTGCTTTTGTGGTAACCAGGAAGTGGTTGTATTGGAACGTGAGGTGTTAGAGGTGATGGAACAAACAGCTTAAAATTTGTATTAGGCTGAAATGTTTTTGGGAGTTCTGAGGAGTTTACGTATGAAGAGGCTGATCTGCAGACTTGTTACAAATAGTAATTTATGTTGAATTACAGGTTAGTTTGGGCTTTTTGCTGACATTTTAAAATAATAGGATTCAAGGAACCACTTAATTATTAACACAAAAGTAGAATGCAAAACAACTGGAAGATTATACTAGGGTAGAATCAAAGGAAAATAAACTCGGAGGCTACTGGAAGTGGTGATTTGTTGCCATGGATTAGGTGCAAGAAATAAAACTTGAAATAGTTAGTTTTCATTCCCAGTAAGTTAAAATATGATCACTCATAGTTCTGTGATGGATCCAAAACTTCTGGAAAAGAAATAAGGAGAAATGCAGCAGAAGTTGCACATGGACTAATTTGAATAACTGTCCAGGCGAGAGGCAATTGCAAGAAACTTGAGAGAGATAATTATGCTAGGTGGATGAGCAAGATTCGCACTAATCTTTCGGTGGTTGGCACTGGAGTACCACACTTGTGTAGTGGTTCCAACCCGACAACAAAAGAGGGGGTTGCTATAGATGAGTCGGTCTTAATTTAACAATACTTATGAGTCCCAAATTTTATTTATTGTAAGAAATGGAATGGAAAGAATATTAGAAAGAAGAATATAGTACAACATATTCTCTTGTATGAATCAATAGGTCTATCCATAACTGTTCGTACGGATCTAAAAAAAGGACTATTGCAAGAGAAGTGGTCAAAATTATTACGGCATCTGAAAACTTCTGTGGAAGTCTTGAAAAGGGTAGGACTGCCTTTTTTCAGTAAACAGTATAAATGCTGTGTATGTAAAGAATATTAGACACCAGTGTATGCTCCTGGGAGCAAGACACCATTCAATAAAAATCTGAGGGGAACGAAATTCAGAAGTGATACTTCCCCCCCCCCCCCCCCCCCATGTTTAGCTTGACTGGAATGGGTTGCTTCTGTCATCTAGGTAAATAATGAGCGAAAGGTGTGTGTTAGGAAGATCTGGCAATATCTGCCATTCTGTGCAGTAGTGAGTGCAAACCTTGGAAAGGGGTATTAAATGGCCCTATCTGCAATTTAAATGACTTCTAGTAAGGAATCTAAAATGAGAGAGTAATACATGAATGCAACTGATTTCTTGAACTTGTTTCTAAAACATATTTCTGGTCAATTTTTCAGGTATTGGAGTTAAGTCTTGGATTGTGGTCCAGTACTACGGTTGGTGATACTGAAGTATTTGCGCTCCTTGAATTGTTAGATCTGCATCTTAATTTCTAAATTACTGAGGGAGAGACCTCTGAAAATGTCAGTTGTCCCCGCCTCCCCCCACACTGGCAACTCATTGTTTTGAACTTTAAAATTCACAGCAAGATCTTTTTCTTAAGTATCTTTTAAAAAGAGCTGGTTAGGGGAAGAAGAGGAGGAAAATGTCTTCATTGCGTGCCAGAGCATACATGATTCTGAATTGGGTTTCTGCTTGAGAGGTTTTTATCCAACAGGCTGAACGACAACCGAGCCAAAATTCTGTAGACCGGCCACTGGGAAGAGACTAGAATACATATATCAAACCTTCTTTTCCCTTTCTCTATTTAAAAAAAAAAAAAAAAAGGCAATTAATTGCCTAAACCAAAATAGAACATCTAATTCAGTTCATGTCTGTTGGGAGTGTGTCATACAGGGACTGTATTCAGAATTGTTTGAAGTTTGACAAGCCTGTTTACAGATTTAGCGTGGCTAAGCGCGTAAGGCTGAAACCAAACTCTTTAATTTTTGTCTCAATTGATCATGCTATTAATTGGCACTCACAATAAGATGAACATAGCAAAAGGAACATACAGTTTATGGAATACATTTTTGGGGGGATACAGCAGTTCACATGATGATTTGCTTGTGTTCTTCATGTAAACTAGTTAAGCTGATGTGAAGAATACAGTGTGCATCTGGCAAATTTGAAGGAATAAGTTCAGCCTTTCTGATGTTCTGTGTGTATTAAGATGTGTAGGGATACATAGATTAGGTTTGATCTCAATAGCTGGTCTTCAGTGTGGGTTTATAAATGATTATTCAGATGCTCAAGAAAAAGTTAACTCTTGTGCCCTTTCTGTATCGCACAGTAAAGCTATACTGTGCAAAGTGGAGTGAAAGGATTGAAGAGATTTTAGGGAGGAAAGTGACAGACTGTGTTCTGCAGGTAGAATAAAAATTAACTCTGTTAAATACATAGAAACAAACACAGTTTGAAAAGTGAGGTTGAAATGGCGAGTCATTCCCTGAAGTTTTAGTTACTTGATTACAGTGCAGCTAGAGATTCCTTGGATTCCTTGGAGAACCTTGCTGGAGTAGACAGACCGCTCGCTTCCTTTTAGAGCGGCCAAGCCCCGCTCGCAGGTCTCTTCAGGACTGCGCAGAACCAGGAGCTGTGCTGAGGGCTGTGGTCGGTCCAGAGCTAATGCTTTGGGTCCCACCTGGCTGTGGGAACGGCACTGTCACAGGTTGTACTTGCTGGTCTTCTGCTCAAAAGAAGCAGTGTCAGCTCAGGTGTGAATTTTGCCAAATGAGTAACAGTTAAAGTGTTTTCAGTTCAGCCTGTCGAAGGGAACAATTGAAATGACTCAAGACCTCTGTCAGGTTGAGACAGATGCAAGCAGCAGCAGTGTTTTCTTTCCCCTCAAAAGGCAGAGAGGGTATTTTTTTGTGTGGGAAGTTCAGAACTCTGTTTCAGTTTCCTTTAACCTCCCTGGCCTTCAGTAGCTCAAATGGGTAAACGTTCCCGTCCTACTTTAATGCCCTTTGTCCAATTTTAAAGGGAAACAAAGGCTAAAGTGATTGTGTGTGCACCTGTGAAGTGAATGGGGATTGGCAAACAAAACAGGGTTTTTCTTTTTTGGGGAGACTGCTGCCCTGTCTTTTTGTACTCAGGTTAAATTAAAATTGACTACCTTTTCTTGAGTTGTCAGTAGACTAGCGCTTCTACCTTAAATAATCCAGTAGAATGTACTGATTTAAACTTTACACAGATGAATAATTTGATTTATATCCTTAATAAAATGCAGTTAATGCTACTATGGTGAGTTGTAAATCAGACGTTCTTCATGAGCGTTCTTTATGGTGTTCACTTCCACTCAGTGTAAACCTTCCTTAATCTTGCCGGTTGTATAAGCACTGGTCCAGTTAATACGATGTAGATTCATTTTAGACTATTATGTGCTCTTTGCTCTGTTTGAATGCTTAGAAAAATTCTTTCAGAAACAGAATATGATAATTTTATTAGGTCCTCTGGAAAAATTAAATCAGTCTTTGCTTAAAAACGGATTTATGTCCATTTGACTGAAATAAAGCTTTTATTGTAATATATGTGGTCATAGTTGTCCGCCTTATGAATAAATGCTGAAATCCTGTTAGGTAATGCTTTTCTCCTTTCAAAAGCCACGTATGTCTTGTATGGCAGGCCCCAAGTGGAGTTAAATCTAGAAAGGAGAAGAATATCAAGTAGCTTTGCAAATTTTCATATGGTTTTGTACAAAAATGATACTTAAGACTGTTACGGATGAACTGAGTGGAACACTTTAAGAAAAAAATAGGTTGAATAAAATGACTTGGTGTCCCTGTTTTACTAACAGAGCTGTTCTTGTACAGTATCCTAGAAACTCTGTGACATGCCTGAAGTGTTCCTGTTCAGCATTTAATCAAATGCTTTATGACTTATAAAAAGCTTGTGTGGAGATACAGGAACCCGTTTATGAGGAACGATATGGTTCAGGAAGACAAATGTTCTGTCAAGTAGAAATAAATCTTGAAATTCCTTGCTGGAAGTGGGTATAAATACAAGTTACTTTGTCCTTTAAGTGAAGTCATTCAAAATATGTATATAGTAGAAAAAAAATACAGCGGAAAATATGTTCTGGTCACTGAAGCCGAAAAATAAAGATCATGTGTGCAAGCTCAGGATCTTCAGATTTTTGAGGGTAAAACTGACACAAGTTGGGTGCTGTACTTTCTAGAAGCTTTCTAGAGAAAGGATATTTCATAGAGAAATAGCTTAATGGAGGGTCTTTGAGGCAGTATGTTGGGGTGGCAGACTCTTTTCCCTGCCTGCTGCTGTGTGTGTGTGATTATTATTATTTTTTTTTAACAGTTTCTTAGTTTTCAATTTTCAGAATTCTTGCTGTCCAGTGCAACTTGCAGCACTGTCTCCTAGGTTCTCTTGCCTTGAATTAGAGATGAATAAGGGAAAATGAATGCGTGCGCTTGCTTTTAGTCTTAGCTGATGCTTACACTTCGTATGTTAATTGACAGCAGACTGTCCAGGATTGATTGTGCTATTTTGAATGTTCAGCTATTGGTGCTCCACTTGGTAGAATTAGCAGTTTAGACGAATCTTAAAATGAAAGCTGAAAATGAAGTAGTGGTTTTCTTGAGTTGATGAATGGGAATTAAATATAAAGCTACTACATTGAATGTAATGCTGCAGAATAGAGACTTAAATTTCCCTAGCGTTAATGGCTTTGCGGAGCTGAGGAGACACTTAAAACTAGCCTATATTTATACATAAAATGTCACTCATGCAACCCTGAAAGCTGAGGAAATCTCTCAGGTGTGGAAAAAGCAGCTCAACAGTCCTTATGGTTATGAATGGTGATTGTTTGCTGACTTTGATTTTTACAGAGTCCTGAATAGGGTTTATACTCTTCTTATTTATACAGTGTTCCTAGAAGTTTTAAAACTAATTCTTAATTTTTTTTTTTCTGGGGACTTCTGAATGTGTGCAGTGAAGGATTAAGGTTGAATCTGAAGAGATGCTATGACTGCTATTATGTTTTGCCAGGCTTAAAAGGTTTTCAGTAGAGTCACCTTTCTACCAGAAAAGCTAAGGTGCATTAATTGCTGCTCTGTCAGCTTACATGCAGCTATATTTGTAGAACCCAGTGTAGTAGTGACCTGCTAGGGCATAGTTGACTGTACCGAACAGTGCTTTGTTATGGCTTTAGAATTGCTGGAAGCTTTACGTGACTTCCTGGTGTATACCTCCTGAAATCAAGCAGAACTTTTGCTTTACATAAGTGTTCTTTATAGGGAAACTCCCCTGACTTGCTCCTGTAGTTTTCTTCCTGCTTGACGTTCACTGAAGGCATAAATCAGAGCTGTTAATTAAAAGTAAGCTGGGAACACTGTGTTGCTGCTGAGTTGGTTGGCTCTAAGCTGAGGATCCTAGGATGATCCAGGTTGGAAGGGACCTCTGCAGGTTGCTAGTCCAACCTCCTGCTCAAAGCAAGGTGAGCTATGAGGTCGGACCAGCTTGAAGCAACAAGCAAGTAAAGTAAGTAAAAGTGATTCTCCTGTTTACTGAACAGTGTTTGGGCTCTACGAAAAGACTCTAGAAATCTACTCCTCTGATACTGAAGTAGTTTAGTCGCAGGAATTTCCAGCGCAAAGTATTGAAGCTAGCGTTTCTGGCAGAAACATTCTTTTTGCCACTGCGCAGAGTCCACCAGAAAATTCTGCCTGGGGTAAGTGAACCTTCTTGCAGTGGGTCAGCCACGTTCCACAACTTTCTCTGTCCTTCAGCTAGCCCTGCAGGAACGAGAGGGAGAGCAGCACAGACATGGTGGAACAAGCAAGCTGTAAGGGGCCTCCTGGACCACCAGTTATGTTTGCTCTGTCCTTGCTAATGTGGTGGGCATAATACGTTCTACAATGTTCACTAGTGCTGCAGCAAGGATTACCTGGCCTCTTTTTTTCAGACAGGGTTTAAGGAGCATCTGTAAAGTTCAATAAAGTTCACTTAGTAATAGTCATAAGAGTCAATTTCTCATGGTACTTGTATAGCGTTGTAACAAGTGCAGCTTTCTCAAATTATTCTGGTTATAGACCAGGGACCATTAAATCCCTGAACAGCATGGTGTTGAAGAAGTATCAAGCTACAGGTAATAAGTTAATATTTCCAAGCTCCAAAAATGCAGAAGTTGTCTTCAAAAGTGTAACTTCTCAGTCCTTTGCCTTCTCTCTACAGCTCTAGTGCAAAACGCTCATAACTGATCTATAGTCTACTATTCAAGATCAATAAATTCTCTGGACTAGGGAGATTCTCTTTAGAGGTTTTTTAGAAATAAATTTTTGATTGAATGTTTACCCTCGCCTTAAAGACCTGACATTCTCACTGAATCTCACTTATTGCTACAGCCTATGGAAAGCTGGTCCCCTGGCAAAGCTGGTATTGAATAGTGTAAAGTATCTGTAGGAAGGCATTGTCATGACTACAGTTGAAATAATCTGAGAGAAATTATTAGTAACTCAAAATCCTTTTCTTTCTATGTTCAGATGTCTTTTCCAGCTTGGAAGGAAATGTAGATTATATGGTATGTTTTGGATTCAACTAAAATTTGCAGAAACCTGTACATTTAAGTTAGCAAAAGAAAAGATGCAGGAAGAATTCACATCTGTCATAGAAGCGTGATTAAAAGCCAACTTTATATAACATGGTTCACTATTTGGGAAATAGTAGTATGAAACCTAAAAGTCTTGGATCAATAGTATATCAAAAGAATGAATCCTGGACAGAAATTAATCTGGCTTTGATGTTAGAGTCATGCACAGTTACAGAACCAAGGTAACTGATGCCTAGTCTAATCAGACATTTGAAACATCAAAATCTGAAAACTTCAATAGACTCCTTTTCATTTTCTTTCTAGTGCCCAGGAACTTAAAACTATGTTTATGGTGTTCCACTTGACCATCTTCCTACTGGAATTCATGCTTCGGGGAAGATGTGCAATTGCTAGTGTCCCGTTCTCTCAGCTTGTGGTTTACAGATAATTTTTCTAAAATAGCATGCTCTGAGAGTTAAATTGGAATGGAAGTCCCCAAAACAGTTGTACAATCTTTATTTCTGGAGTACGAATTAACCACAAAGAGCTGAATGGTATTATGCAGTCAATTTTTCTTCTGCTGGAGCCTAAGATTCTGTAGAGATTTTTTAATCTGTTGGGAAACAGGACTTTAAAGGTGTTGGTGCCCAAGGTGTACCAATGTTGTTAGCTGCGTCACTGCCTTTAGACGAGTTTTGAGTGAGATTCTGCTTGTTCTTGTGAACTGACTGAATTCACAGTACCCATTATTGCTTGTTCCTTTGTCCAAGGGGTACTTTAAATGCCACTGTGTTGGAATCTGAATGTTTGGAAAAAGGCCTGTTCAGACTTAATAAGCCGATTCAGAAAACACTTTTAATGAAATATAATGGAAAGACAGACTGCTAGCGCAACTATTAGTTGGCCCAAGTGCTATTACTGGAGTCTTGATTAGCTAAGACGTACTTTGACTTACAGCACTTGAGCAAGGATTTAAGTTCAGGTAGTTTCACCCCATTTCAAAGGGCTGCTATCATCCTGACTCATCCCTGATGGATTAGGTTCCCCAGACTGGACAAGCTGGAATGGTGCTGAATATTTTTCAGAGGAAGACTTTAAAGGAGTAGGGGCAGGAATCATCAATACAACTTGCTATCAGCTCAAGTAGAGGCAGGAGTGCCCTATCCTGTGCATCCAGCCTCCATGTTGTAAAACACTTAGTCCCAAGATCTTTCCCTTCTCTCTAAAGGTGCACCACCATTTTTCTAAGAGTGGGACAGTTCCCACCGCTTTGTTTGGTAAATAGTGTCAGATACTGGGATTTGACAGTCATGGGCTCAGATCTCATGCAAAAGCGCTTTACAGAGGATCAAAATCACAGAAGTGGTTTTAGTGATGAGCTAATGAAATGCTGATTCCCAGGAGCTATTGAGTTTTCTGAGTAAGCGTGTTTCTTATCAAAGTACAGCAGCAGTTGTGCAGAAACAGAGAAAGAAAATGGCTTCTAGTCCTTATCGTCGTTGGACCTACCTCACCTTTTGGTGAAGAGGGAGCTTGACCAAAAGAGTACTACTCTTGTGCTTGTGGATTTGACCATATCTCCATGGGACAGCTATATCATAATTATAACTGAAAACAGTCGCTGCATGTAAATAAAAGGCAGGACATCCTTGCCAGTAGAAACCTAGCTTCTGATAATTCTGGGCTGAATTAATTTGCTTACTCTCCATTTAAGTTCAGATAGAGTCTCACTGCCATCTAGCTCCCAGAAAACAGCTAGAACAAGCATAGTGAAGTCTGTGCCTGAGCTTCATTTATTGGAATTTCATGTCTTACTAGACCTGTTATCATACAATTTCAGAAGATGGGGAACCTTAGAAGTTTTTTGGACAACAAAAACAGTAGTCAGTGATAAAACTCTCACCAGACAAAAGAGCGAAGTGTAGCTGCAATCTGAACACCACTATCTCCTCGTTCGGTGTTGTTTGCAAAGATAGTAAGGATTCAGAAGGAGAAAACGCTGGGAATGCTAGTAGTTTCCTGCTGAATAGGAGAGTCTCTGGTTCTCTAATTTCTCAGCATGATTCAGGCTGAGTCCTATTTACTTTAAACGAGATCTTATTTCTTAGCAGTTGAGTTCTCCTGAAAAACTCCTGTCCAGAGGACTTACCTTTAGCCTCATGTATGAGAGGAGAGAAACATGGTACCTTATTCAGCTTTGCATTTCTTTGATATACAGAGGGATTTATCTATTTCTGTAGAATGATCTTCCAGATAGAAGCACTACCTCCATTTTGAGGCTATCTCAGATATCATTTATTTTGCAATGATATGGGACAAGAGAATCTTGCACAATAGATGAGATCTAATGCATGGCCCTTAGCGTTGGATCTTTCAGCTTCAAGTTAGAGATTTACATGTGTCTGTGGATATTCTTTCGTAGACATGTGCCTTTTCCTATGATGTCCCAGTAGAGCTGGCATTCTATTTGAGCTCTCCTTGAAGAAGTATTGCTAATAAACTTTTTTAGCTTATAATGGATATCTGGGCTCTGGAGAATACTTTTTTAATCTGCTGACTTGAGAAGCTGGAGCACATCATCTCATTTTGGCATTTTCAAGCAGGAGGCCGTACACTTGATTAAACTGGTTTATAATACATGTTGCAAAACATAAGTATTACTTTAATACTGTTGCATGTATACACGGGTTACATGTATCCCTTAGTTAAATTTGCCTTGGAAATGGCTCACCTGACATGATTTACTGTGTAGCTAGTTTTTTCTCTACTGACAGTTCTGGTTCTCATCTATAAAGATCCATACACACCAAGGGTTTGCTATTCTTTAAACTCTTGAGCCCGAGGTTTAATACATCGGAGCAGTTTTCTTTTATGTGATGTTTGTCCTCTTCCTCATACAAGTTATATTTCTTTTATTACTGGGCTGATTTTTCTCAGACTACAAATACTAAAAAAGCTCATAGATTGAAATTAGAATCTGAGTCCCAAATTGTGACTGCATCTCATGTCTGTAATATTGTTGAGTATCTGCAGCTTTCTAATTACAAGCTCTGATCCTTGAAAATAAGGGGTTAAAAATGTTGAACCTGATGCATGATCTTGCATATTAAACATGTGAGTTTTAATCTCGAGGTGATGAAAGATAGGGTGTCTGTGTTCAGGAGTGATATATAGATAAGCGTGGGTTACACAACCGAGGGGGAACATTTTATTTATTCCTTTTGGTCCTTCTGACACTTCAGTGCCTTATTGAACAAATCTTCAGCTGTTTGTTGGTTCCTCTGTTTTGCTAGCAGTTGTATTTTGTCTGAACTGTATTTGGATTGTGTTCAGTAAATAAAACTGATCTGTTGGTGATGCATAGAAATCTTTCTTCGTATAGATGGCAGAGTATTTTGATGTTTTAATCAGTGTCAGAAGTGCAACTACTTTGTAGCTTAATGACTTAAAATATATTTTATAATCACAGTATCAACATCCTGAGTCCGTATTCTTAGAAATGTTTTTCCTAGAACCCAGTCAATCATTTTGGAGGCTTTTTTTTTTTTTCTATTGAGAATAATCTCTTATTTTTGCTTCTTATAAAAGGATACACTTACATTAGAAGGGTCAGGTGACTGGGAACACAATCTTTTTTTGAATCAGCAACTATCAAAACTGGTTATACTTCATATTCAGAAAGCTGTTGCCAGAGAAGTAGAAGATATCTCGCCTCTGTGTGTTGGAATGCCTCCCCTGGGAATGGGTTGGCCTCTCCTGCCAACCCTGGGAATGGGTTGGTCTTCAGGACTCACTGAAGCCTTTGTTACTGAATGGTTGTCACTAGTTATGTGATGTAATTGCAAAGGCTAAGTAGGTATAGTGTTCAGCGAAATTGAAAAACACGCACGTGTTGCATAAAAAGATAAACTGGCCGAAGACATCTTTTGATGTCTTCGATAAATACAAAGCTGCTTTTTAAAGCAAGGTTTTTGCGACTGCATTAGTTGTTGCTTTGTATAAATTCATTTGCAAATAGAACTTGTTATATGCGCACGTTGTGATTAAACTGTCTTAATTCTGTTTGCTCTCTTTGCAGGCTGCGGACTTGAGTAAACCAATAGACAAAAGGATATACAAAGGAACACAACCTACATGTCATGACTTCAATCACTTAACAGCCACAGCAGAAAGTGTCTCTCTTCTAGTGGGCTTCTCTGCAGGCCAGGTCCAACTTATAGACCCTATTAAAAAAGAAACTAGCAAATTATTTAATGAGGAAGTAAGTAGAAGTCTTAATACTGTTGCATGCAAATGTACTTGATATTAAAGATCCTAGATTCTCAAAGTTCTGTAGAGGGCATCCTTTGCCTATACAGCTCATTATTCAGTCATTATCTTTGCTTTTCAGCTGTTTCATTGGTCTTAGGATACCTATACAAAAATGTTATTTATGTAGGGGATCATACATAATTCAGGGGATTTAAGGAAGAAAAATCAGACAATGCTGTAACTAGAGCTAATGACAGCTAACTGGTAGGAAAAGGGTCTACAAATGTAAAAGCTGCTGTATGCCCTTTGCATTCGGTTGTTCCAGAGGTTCCTGGTTCCAAACCAGGAACAAACATTTGGGCATCTATATGACTAATATATTAAGCTCAAAATACTATAGTATTTTTATGGAAAGGGTGTTAAATTGTCTGTATTGAAGATTCACAAGGGTTTGCTTGGGGAAGACTGTTTGTTTGGGACATCAAGCTGAATGCTGCACAGGAAAAGCTGAAGTCTCATGAGGTCTTGGCAGTGTGACTTTCCTGAAAGAAACTTTCCACCTGCTTTTCGCTGCTGTGTAATAATAAAAGACTGAAGGGAGTACTGGAGGGGGAGGACATGACTTGTGCCAAGTTACAAGACAGCAGGCTCTGATTATCTGATAATACTTGGTATTTTTAGCAGGGTAAGTGTCTGAATGTTAACAGTGAAGAGATCTGGTAACTGATACAACTTTGGCAGTATTTTTTGCTGAGGATAAGCTGTGGGAATTTGGTGGGATTTTTTGTTTTGTTTTATTCCTCTCTATTTTTTTAATCCAACTGCAGATAAATCACAAGAGGATGATCACAGAGAGCTTTGCAGGTCATATTTTAGAAATCTCAAATGTGGATAAGAGCTTTGCAGATGAGGTTGAGTCTTGCTCAGCTTCAACCTGAGCAAGCACATCTTTCCCACCTCATGGAAGATGTGTTGACGTTCTCTGTCTTTGTGCAAAGAAGATCCCAATATTGTTCTAAATGGGGATGTTTTATAGTTAGACCTGTCTAATTCCTCCTCAGCTTTCTAAAAGTAGCTACAGTCAGATCAGAAGAGGGGAGTTTTTCTTCTTCTCTAGCCTTTCCCACCTGTTCCTTCTCTCTGCTGTGTTGAATGGGAAACAGTGCTGGAGATTCTCTTAATTTTGCACTGAGTACCCTTCTTGGTAGAAACCATTGTATGAGTAGTTGAAAATTTCATTCTAGCATTGTTCTCAACACTCCTCCCCCCAAAAAAAACAAACAAACAAAAAATCCTAAAAGCAAAGAACTCTGGCACTGGTGCAGCTTTACCATTGGGAGTGCTAGTCTGGATGTGAACAAGTCACTTGTGTAAGTACAGCTTTGATTTAATCTTGTTTTGATAAGTAGCATAAGTATTATAAATAACTGGAGTTTAATATCACCAAGCAGTGCATACTCTTGTAGTGGAACTATAGTTGCCTTGAGGAAAAACTCCTGATAAAATACTTACTTAAAGGTACAATGCATGTTTATATGCCCTGATTTTGTTTACTGTCTAACTTCTACAGTGTAAAGCTGCACTGAGGAGGGCTGTGTGAGTGTGAATAGTTCTAGTGGTAGGCGACAAGTGATGGAAGTACTGAAGCAACTTTGCATACTGTGTCTGCACTATAACTAGAGTTACTACACTGTGGTAGGGATACGTCCTTGGACTCCTTGGTGGAAATTAAGTTTTTTTTTTTTTTTTTTTTTTTTTTAAAACAAAGCTAACGGAAGGATTTGCTCAGTGCTGCCCAAACTACCAGCAGAGTAGATTGGAATTAAATAACAAATTCTTATTTCATACGCTACTGTTAACTGCAATTATAACAAATTTTAGAACTTTTACATGTTTGTTTTTAATCTATCAATTACAGTATAGAAACTTGCCTTGGACATATTTGGAAATTCTGGCATGATTAGGCTCACAACTAAAAGCTCTTTTGGGGAAGCATTAGCGAGCATTTTGTTTGTTTATTTGTTTGAGTCAGTACGTTTGCTTCAAGGTAAAGGTGCCTGTTGGTTGCGAAATATGTTTAGAGAATTAGATAGTGTTTTAGAATAAACACATCTTCACCAGTAAAACTGAGGAAGTCTAAAGGCAAATTTTTTCGTCTTTTGACAGATTAGGTGCTAGAGTTAGAATAATAGAGGTAAAAGATTTCACCACCTGTCCTGTTAGTAACTGGGTGGCTTAGGAAACCCAAAGCTCTCTTTTTGACTATCTCCTATCAGGAAGCAATCAGGAGAGCAGTTAATGACTGTGATTAGTGAAATAACCTGTTATGACACAGCAGGTTATGTCCAAGTTGCCTGAATTAAAGCTATTATATTCTGACTTGTTACTCTCATTTATGTTGACTTTATTGATGTAGAAGATAATAGGGACTTGAAAGGCTGAGGTGAGGGATACTATGCAGCTCCAGACAGCCTCTAAAAGTCAAGCAGCGTTCCTTCTAGTTGTGTCAGAACAAAACTAGCACTTTCTTATACCCATCAACAGCTAAGTGTACCTTAGACTCATTTGTTTGCTGGCAGTAGTTGATTATCCTCCAGTTAGCCTACTGAACTATTAAGTCTCCTTCATCTTGGCTTATTTTTTGTCTATGCCCTTTTTTATTTAAACCTTAATCTTAAGCCGCAATTAAGGTATGGCTGCGTTTTTTTTTTTTTTCTTGATAAACTCTTTTTCTACTTGTGCTGGCAAAGCTGTTGGCCAGACCAATATTACTTGATTGCTTCTTTCCTTTTTTTTTTCCCTTTTCCCCCACTGTTTTGTGTCCTACGCCCATAACTTTGTCCCTGCAGGCTTCTTCAAAACATGACTACTGAGATAATCTTACTTTGCTCGTCTTCCTGACTGGTGGCTGAAGTTCCTTCACTTACTGTTCTTTTGCCAAACTGAACATGAGCTTCTTATCCCAGCCGCTAAATCTGCAGCGATTAGCTTGGTATTGCATTCACTGTTCATTATTGTCATGTCTCTACCAGTGATACGGACTTCAAGTCTTGTTTTGCTGTGCTGCACATGAGTGCAAAGAGTCCCAGTTAAAAGCCTTTAAAACTTCAGAAATTCATAATTTCATAATTTAAATCTTCCTTCTGAATTTAAAGCACTCTTGGTTGAGAAGGGGATAAGATGTGGTCACTTTGTACAGATCACTTTCAAGTATTGTGATCTTTTAATTTTGCCTGTTGTCTGTTGGAGCTAGCTGGTTCTCATTGCATGTTGTAATCTTCTGTTTTGCTCATAGCCTCTTTGAGGTAAAGCTGATCAGATCGGAGGAATTTTTGTATAATACCTAATATCATGTAGTCCATGATTTTGGGTTTAAAATGCAATTTCTACTGTAAAGTTAAATAATTCCTCTTGCAAGCAGAGGCTGTACGTTAGGATGAGCTATTCCAGTAGAGTAGTCCACGAAATCTTGCTTTGTGCCATATCAGTGGTAGTTTCATAACCAGAGGACTATTGTTTCTAGCAAGCAAGCTGGTCCGATGCTCACTGTTCTTATTCTCTTAGTGTGTACAAGGTAACTTTCTGGCTAATTAATCAGACGTGAATGATGTATATTAATGAACACACATGACAGATTACTTAAAATATGACAACAGGAGCTGCATAAAGCTGCTGTTTTGAAGCCACGTTGTTTGAGGAAAAAATTCTAGATTAAGTTTTCTCAGCTCTCACATACAAAATGACTAATTTAACCAATGAGAAAACAGGAGAGAGAGAGAGAGGCTTCCTGCTTTCACACTGAGGTTGACAGCAACAAAACTGTACAAAAATATAATCTAAAATGACCAAGTGCTACTTTTTAGTAGCAGGCACAGGTGTGGAATGGATAACAGTCACTGTATTTATCCATTAGTTCATTTTTTCTGAAAAACAGAATAGCAAATTTTGGGTTGTTTTAACACTTTTTTGTGACTTGTTCTGGTATTTCTTCATGCTCTTTGTATTTACAGTTTTACCTTTAACATAGCTGAGCTGTTCTTTCAGCCTATAATCATCAGTCTGTGACCTCTTGTATTTGTATATAAAGATTTACTTTTTTCCAAATTGCAGTCGAGCAATGGCATGACTGACTGTTGCTAGACTTAGAAGTCCACTAGAATTATAGTAGCAAACTCAAGGAGTCAAATTTTATCTCTGCTTCTCAGTTCTTCTGGCATTGAACATACTAGGAGCAGGGATATTTATTTAATGTAATTTCCTGTAAAGGAAAAGTCATTTTAATCAGGTGGTGAGTGAGAGTATTGACCAGTCCATGGAAAGTAAGGCTGGGACGGGTGGAGTCCAGGGAGCAAATGACGTGATGTCTTCTGTATTCAGTGAATTACACGTGTCTAATTATTAACTTTCCATGTGAATAGAATTACTGTACAGCACTTGCTCCCTGAATCAGTATGCAGATCGTGCTGGTATAGGCTCCTAAAGTCCTTCCCCCCCCCCCCCCCCCAAAGGATGAACTTTATGTATGTGACTTCAGATAAAAGCAGAGTCTAAATTTACTGCTGTTGACTTATAACCTGTTTGCTGTGTAGTACAGATGAGTAACAGCCTTTACTTCCTACAATTTGTTATGTTTTCTTGATTTTTCTCCAATAGTTGTTTCCTTTTCGTGCTACTCATCAACCTACAGAGCAAAAAAATAAGCTGAAGAACATTACCTTGCGATGGAATATCACTGGACTGTAATCATGTTTCATAGAGCTTTCTTCCTCTAAAAGTAATTTCCTTTTAATTGTCTGAAAAGATGATTTTTTTTTGCAAATACAGTAACAATATAGCTTCTTTGTAGACAGTTCATCTCACTAAGTTTTGTTTTCCTTCCCTCCAAAAAAAAAAAAAATCTCAGATTTACAGTTCATCGTTAAAACTTTAATTATCAGACTTTCTGATGTTTATCTTCTTTGTTTTTCACAGAGACTAATAGACAAGTCCAGAGTAACCTGTGTAAAATGGGTACCAGGTTCGGAAAGCCTTTTCCTAGTAGCTCATTCCAGTGGCAATATGTACTTATATAACGTGGAGCACACTTGTGGTACCACAGCCCCGCACTACCAGCCACTTAAACAAGGAGAAAGTTTTGCAGTTCACACTTGCAAGAGTAAATCCACAAGAAACCCTCTGCTTAAATGGACAGTAGGTGAGGGTGCCCTGAATGAATTTGCCTTTTCCCCAGATGGAAAATTCTTGGCGTGTGTGAGCCAGGATGGTTTTCTTCGTGTGTTTAACTTTGATTCAGTGGAATTGCATGGTACAATGAAAAGCTATTTTGGAGGACTGCTGTGTGTGTGTTGGAGTCCCGATGGAAAATATATAGTAACAGGTGGAGAGGATGACTTGGTAACAGTTTGGTCTTTTGTGGACTGTCGAGTAATAGCTAGAGGCCACGGACATAAATCATGGGTCAGCGTTGTTGCATTTGATCCGTATACCACTAGTGTAGAAGAGAGTGACCCAATGGAATTTAGTGGAAGTGATGAGGATTTCCAAGACCTTCATTTTGGCAGAGATCGAGCAAATAGTACGCAATCTAGGCTATCCAAAAGGAACTCTACAGACAGTCGTCCAGTGAGCGTTACATATAGATTTGGTTCAGTAGGCCAGGACACACAGCTCTGTTTATGGGATCTTACAGAAGATATCCTCTTCCCCCACCAACCTCTCTCAAGAGCAAGGACACATACAAATGTCATGAATGCCACAAGTCCACCCACTGGAAGTGGTGGAGCTAACCCAGGAAGTAATGGAAACAGTATCACAACACCTGGAAACTCTGTACCCCCTCCTCTTCCACGGTCAAACAGCCTTCCACATTCTGCAGTCTCAAATGCTGGCAGTAAAAGCAGTGTCATGGATGGTGCCATTGCTTCTGGTGTTAGTAAATTTGCAACCTTATCTCTACATGATCGGAAGGAAAGACACCATGAAAAAGATCACAAGAGAAATCATAGCATGGGACATATATCTAGCAAGAGCAGTGACAAACTGAACCTAGTTACTAAAACCAAAACGGACCCAGCTAAAACTTTGGGAACACCTCTCTGTCCCAGAATGGAAGATGTTCCCTTATTAGAGCCTCTTATCTGTAAAAAGATAGCACATGAAAGACTGACTGTGTTAATTTTTCTTGAAGACTGTATAGTCACTGCTTGTCAGGAGGGATTTATTTGCACATGGGCAAGGCCTGGTAAAGTGGTAAGTTTTAATCCTTAATGCTGCATCAAAGAACTAGAACTCTGAATAGGTAGTTTTCTTGAAATATAAATGAATGTTGAAAATAAAATTTCTTTATGCTTAATGTAAAAAAAAAAAAAAAAAATCCTCAGAGCCATACTTTTGGATACTGCATGCCATATTTCTGAATGATTTGAAGCGTCTTGGATACAATTCTTAAGTATAGCTGCCTTCCAGCAAGAGAAATAAATACTGTGCATCTAAACTATTGATTAGTGTTCTTATACTTAAGCATAACCACAGTATGATGAAAGCTATTTATGTAAAATTTGAAGTAAAACCTGTCAATCGCTAAAATGATGATAATCCTTCACGTTTTCTACAAAATATTGCACTCCCTGTGAGAGTAGCTTATGAAAAGCTGTTGCTTTTGAGTCTAACAAGAAATGTGAGCCTCTGAAAAAATAAAACCAAAGTGTTTTATTCCTCCATACTTTTCTGTGGTGGTCTGCGGGATTAATGTAAACCCAGTTCTTATTAAAATGTCAGCCGTTTTATGAGAAGATTTCTAAGTCCTTTACTGAAGGTAGTTTGCGTACTTTAAATTTTGAATAAATCCGTGAGACAATACAGTACTACTAAGGAACTCTAATTTTAGCCAGGTTTTGATTTTATTTATGCTTCGTTAAATTAGGGAAAATCATCCAAGCTTCCTCTAAATAGTTTCAAACAAGCTCTTCCTTTTTGACAGCAGCTGTTCTATCAGTAGAACCTTCATGAACATGTACTTCTAGTTTTAACTTTTTCTGTTGATTCACTTTAACACAGATAAAATGTTGGGTTTTTTTTTCTGTAGTCCAATGTGTAGCAAGCTAAATTTTGAATGAATCTAAAAGTGGTGTTTATTTTATAAAGAAGTAGCTTATGCTACAAAGGCTTTATAGTCCTTTAAAATGTTATTGGAAAACAGCTATGAGAATGCTATCGGAGTTGTTCTACTGAAAAGGATCATTATTTTTGTGAAAATTTCTGAAGTTATGAGGCCTATAGGTTACCATCTAAAGAAAAAAAATACTCTGGTAATACTTGAATATTACCACATTGGACAACCTAATTGAAAATCCGATGTTCCTTAGGCTTAAACTATTTGATCTGCAAATCTCCCTTTTGAAGTGGAGATATTATGTATGTTTAACACTAAAATACCACATCTTCATTGGAGTAAAATCTTAAGTAAAACTCAGTAATTTTTCTTAGAACATTTGTATAATGTAAATTTCTTTGAGATGTTCTCAAACTTATCACAGCCTAGAGAACCATGCCCACTCTGCATCTTGATGCATATTTGGGGGTTGAAGCTAAAACTGAAAATTGTAAATCCTTTTCTGGGGGAGGGAGGTATTACTTTAAAACCTAAGTTATTTTTTGTGAAAGAACTGCAGATTCATCTTTAAAAAAAAAAAAAAAAAACAAAAAAATCACCCAAAACTGTTTACCTGTCTGTTGCAAATGAAAATACTAAGGCAGTTGTCACTTCTGTGACTCGGTGCAATTCACACTTAAGAATTAACTTTAGATACATACAGCAGTGCCTCTGATTTCCGTTGTGATCTGTTTTGTTTTTGTTCTAAAACTTTATGTACTACTAAACACTATACTGTTAAAACTTATTTTCAGTGGCTGAGGTGGGTCTTGTTAGACTGGCTATAACTTAAACACGGGTGTTTTTTGTGTGTGTATTGACTTTGATTCGGCATATGACATTTCAAATATTTCAGAGATAAAGTATGCAGTACCAAAAATCAGGATTTATGTATTGGCCAATATGGAAAACTTTAATTACAGGTAAGTAATTTTCTTGCTGAAGTTATCACTTTCAAAATTAATATATTGCACACTGTTGTAAATGCCATATTGTTTAGGATGTATTTACTTAGAAATTTTCAAATGGATTTGTTTTCCTGATTTCACTTGCATTTATAAAGAGCTCACTCTGCTGGTAAAAACTAAATTTTGGTGGCATGTTTACAGGGGATAGGAAAATATTTGTGCCAGAAGGACGTTTTGAGCATCCTTTTTGTTTATAGGAGAGCACTTAATTATTTTATTTAATGAAAATTGTCAAAGTATAAAACACTCATGGTAACGTCTCTCTTACTGGGTTATATACTCATTTCTGTCTTGCCAATTGTTTTATCCTAGGCTATTCCGTTGCCCTGGGGTATAAAGCTGCTATTTCTAGTCTTCCTCCCAAAATATGGGTCCCCAAGTGATCTTAAACCTCCATCCCTTTCTTTTGTCCACCAACTCTAGAGTGAAAGCCTCTGAATCTTGCTGCTTCTTCCATCATTGCCTCAAAAGGCCTTCATTAAATTCATACCACAGCCAGCCTAAAGAAAGAATTGGATGGAAAACTGAAGCAGACTTGCAGTATGTAGCGTAATTTCCATGGAGCCAGTGCTACCTTTCCCTCTTGTTTTTTAACAGCCATCAAAAAACATACTGGGTAATTGGACAACGTATGACATGTTCTCTCAATTTTTCTCGTTGGTCTGGTGCTGCCCTTGGTTTAAAAAGGTAAATAAGAAAAAAAAAAAAAAAAATCCAGAAATGTCTCTTCAGCCCTGATCCTTACAGTTGATAGGCTATTCAGTGCTTAGAATGTGCTGACAGTTGGTTATAAACTTTCAAGAATACTAATCACACCTTGAGCTTTCTCATTGGATATACCATTTTTTATAATATGTGACACAAATACGCTTCCAGAACTGTTGTACTAACTCCCAGTCAGAATGAGGACAAGTGAATGGCAAAAATGCAATAAGAAACAAGTTGAATGAGGCTCAGGGTTTATGAGTTTTAATTTCTTGTTCTCACTTTTTGTTAGCCTGTTTCTGAGGAAGAAGGTTCAGGGTAGAGAGAAAGATAGGTTGCCTTAACGAGAGTATGAACTTTCTTCTCCCCAGCAACGTGGTGACAATTAGCTGTCTGCTGCCCATTTCCCCCCGCCCCCGCTTCTTTTCCCAACCCTGATGGAAAAGGTGAATGGGATAATAGAACTGTTGTCTTAATTTTGAAATGTAGAAAAAAAACTTTAAAAAAAAAAAAAACAAGCTAAAGGGCATATGTCACTTTTATAGCTACTTTAAACCAAATTACGGGACATACAGATGCAATTTAAAAAAGAACTAAAACCAGAAACCATGATGCCCAGTTTGCCAAGCAATTTATCTGTCCATCCTCTCTGTTTCGTTTTTTAAACGAAAAATGAGGGGATATTCAGATGGCGTTCTAAACTGGCTGCAAACTATTAAGTTCAAAGAGAACTTATCTATGTTATGTTTGACTCTGAAATGAACTATTCACTATCTCGTACAGTAACTCCATTTTATCTAAATAAAAGTTGCTGATTAGTTTCCTTTATAAGAAAGCTCAAGGTAAGATTAGACGGAACTTCAGAGATGAAATGGCAGTGTATAACCTAGCGAGACAAACATGTTACCATTTTGTAAAACGAATGCACATGGAATTTATTTATTTGACTTATTGTACAGGAAAATTTAGACTTAAATTATAACATCCTTGAATTTTCGAGTTAACTACAATTGTAGTACAGTATCATGTTTTAGTATGACTTCTGTTTTAGTAAAAGTACTTAAACATTCATGTACTATATTTGAGTGAGATGAGCAGCTATACATACTAATTCTTCCTCAATGGAAAGGAGCATTTCATCATTACAATTGAAGTTCAATTGCTGGTATTTAAGTACTATCAAATAGATTTCTTTCAACGTGATACGGTATCTGTATAAACTTCAGGGATGATTATAGTAAAACTGAAACACAGCTATATGACTTCAGGTTACCATGCTGAAATTTGAAGCTTTCTGTAATGTGCATAATAGCAAAGTTGCACATAGCATACCCGCATTATCAGGGTGAATTTAAACCTACTACACTGGTGTGATATTTATAGCAAGGTATGTGTGTCTGCGCGCGTGCATGTGTGAGAAGATGTGACTAGTGGCTCCAGTAAAGCCGGGCGAGATCATAACCCTGCAAAGGCTTTGTGATGAGGATGTCTGGATTAGGAAATAACATGACTTTTACTAAACACTTTCTAGAATCCCATGTTCTGAATTATCACCTCTTAAAATTTAAGTATGTACTTGGAATGACTGTATATGTCTGCCCCTTTAACAGTATAAAGCTACTAAATTAATATTTAAAATGCTGGCCTGCTTATGTTACAATAATAAAATTTGTGTCAGTTAATTTACTGTCAATTTACATGTAAAAAATTAAACACTATTTTTTCTGCATTTTATGAATTCTGTATACTGGAGTTTGTTAAAGATTGACATGTTAGGTGATACTGTACAAAATTGTATTGACTACCTTTAGTGAAGATCAAAAGTAAAATTCATATGTATTTCCTTTTTACCCTTCCATCTAATTTCTTGACAACTTGAATAAATTTCATAGAGCCTTTCTAACATGAACTATTGTTAATTTAACTGTTGCAATAATTAAGCTTTAAGAAGTATTGTTGGTATATTTATAATTTTAAGAAAATCATGTTTGTTTCATACTGCTTATTTTTAGCTGTTCTCTTGTCACTGTTACAGCTGAAGAACTTTACTAAATACTTGACATTAAAAAATAACTTGCTGGGGTTGTCCTCTGTATACTGATGTTAAATAAAAATGTGTGACTGAACTGTAAATGTAGATAATTTTCAGTAGTCCTTTTCACGTTGGAGTTTTAATTTGTTATATTGCAGTCCTTAGGTGGTCTTATGCTATCATACTGTGCTGAACAAATGGCCACAGTGAAAACTGCTAGCTTGCCGTGCTTTAAAGTGAGAAGCTGACCGCATCCTGTAACCTGCTCTGAGTGAATGTTTCACTTCATTTCAAGACGATACATACACTTTGTTGTTTAAATCTTGATGACGAGGTCACGTCTTCTGATATTTTTTTCTAGGATTAGAGTAATATAACATAGAATATTGCCATTTATCAAATTTGTTTAAACTCAGATTCAGTAAAACACAGAGACGGAGGCATCCAGATCTGCCCTAGCTAGCTATCAAATAGGAGTTGGGGCGGAGCATTTTCTGTTCCTTCTTGGACTCTACAGGAGCTCTTTCCTCTACGGACTGCGGTGCAGGGTGTTTTCTGTTCCAGCTTTACGTCTTGATGTTTGCCTAATGAATGCTGATTTTTACAGCCCTGGGGATATGGCTCACTCAGATGATTCAGCTGTTTTCAGTCTAGAAAAACTTAGACTAATTTAGTTCTAGACTAGCCAAAACTAGCACTATGTAGTCTAAAACTTTGGCTACAGAATGTCCTGGAACCAGTTTAGGCAAAGATGAAAAATTGCCCTTTGATCTGAATAGGGATTGCTTTTCCAAGGCTCTCCTTGCAGCAAGAGTTCCGAGTTAACCAGTGAAGCAGCCAAACAAGTGATATTTACTGAACTGTTTCAAAGGCATTTTTGAGAAATTTCAGTGGAGAAAATTAGTTATTTTGGACCCGATCTAACTGAGGTAGGACTCTACTTCTCTCTTAGGGGAAGCTCCTCCGTAGACTGAAGCTGAGGAGAACCTCTTTCTCACATGAACTTGAGAACGTTCTGATACTTCAGAAGGCAGTTGGCCACTATGATGGTCTGCCTCTATCTATCTATCTATCTATAAATATATTTAAAAAAAAAAAAAAATTAACCACAGGTGTTAATGGAGGAAAAAGTGAAATCTGTCCTGAAAGTTTGTGTGAACAGGTGATTACATCAAATGATGCAAGAACTGGTTGTTCAGATAAGTTTCTCAAGAATCAGTGGGAACGTGAAACTAAATTAACTTCCACGTGCTCTGTGATCATAGAAGATACCTTGGCAAAAGATATCTTGGAACTTTCAACTGTCTTCTGCATGCCTTTATTAAATAACTTGAATGATCACATTATTTTCTGGTTTTAAAGTTGATTTCTAGGTAGTTTGTAATCTATCTTACTAACTTGGTTTGGCTCGTTTCTTCTCGTACTAAGACCATGTCTATCTTACTGCTAACCAAAATGGCATTGCCTTAAGTCATCTCTGTCCCCTCCCCCCCATCTGTTTTTCCGTGGTTTATCTAAATTTCATTTTCTAATCTGAAAATTTTAAGTCTTGCAGGCTTTGGTACTTGGAGGAAGCTAGAGAGAGAAAAGCATGCAAGCCTTTACAACCTAAACTAAGCTTAAAGTTTTATTACACAAGTCCAAAAAAGGTTTTTGCTAGCAAAAGCTTTTTTTGTGCTTTTCACAGCATACAAATAGTTGCATTTTAAATTGTAACTTTTATTTTCTCTTGGATGTGCATATCTTCTATTTGCCAGTCAGATACTAGTCTTGAAGTAATCTTACCTAATACCAATAGACAGACAAGATTTTTAGCTAGTCTGCTAGCATCCTTGATTTTTGTTGTTGTTGGCCATGCATAAGATGGCGATACGCTTTTGTTAGAAGAAAAAACAGTATTCTTTATGCACGCAGAAGTGAAGTGGCAAGTGAAGCCTCCTAGATGCCACTACATTTTTCTACGAGATCTGATGTGTCATTGCTGTGTAGGCATTTATACTTTTCTGTGACACTACTAGAACGAAGCAAGAAAAAAGCAGATCACACAAATAATATATTTCAATCTCTATATAGTGAACAAATAGACTGGGAAGATCAGCTTTGCTTTCTCCCCCTCAGTCCTTTACAAAATATTTTCTCTGTAATATGTTATGTGAATATTCAGAAGGGACTTCTGTGAATATTCTAAATTAATAGATTTTTATGACTTCATTAGGGGTTGTTAAATACTGGACTTAGTAAGTATATGCAGTTCAAAGACTTATGCTAATAAAACTCACCAGATAAAGAAACTGTTGGGTGTTTTGTTCAAACGAATCTTAAACCGATTTAGCTGATCTGAATACAGAATTTTAAACAAATGTGAAAAATCTCATTCTATTTTGGCATATTAATATTGCTCAAATACTGTGTTGACCTTAGGCTCTTTTGTCAAGAAAAGGACTCGGTCCAGATGGCTTTTTCAAATGGTTCCAGGAATATCACAATTTTGGACAAGGATAAATTATCTATGGAATACTTCTTAAATAAAAATTTCAAATTATTTCTTACCCTGGTGAAAACAGAATTGGTTTAACAAATAAATCAGTGTAGTTTTTGTTGGGGGCATTCATTAATTCAGCCTGTTTTTTGTTGGTTTAATTGCATCAGTAAAAGAGTACGATGAGACATTTGAACTGTGTGTTCAAAAGTGCTTTTTCTTTTCAATATTGGTTGTATTTGCTAAACTGCATCAGCTGCTTGTGCTGTTTTTCCTCTACACAGACAAGCACAACACTGCTGCCACTAACTTGCTTCATGTTTTTCTGCTTTTCAATTTTGAAACACCAACTAGGAAGCACATACAGGTATCTGGCATCAGACAAGTTACTGTGAGTTGGCTGATCCGTTTTAGTGAATGAGCCTGCTCTTGTCCAGGGCAAATGCCCAATTACGGTGAATTTCTTCACTTTTGCTTTGGGCTATAGGTGTGTGCCAGGAAAGTTGTGAATTAGCAAACGGGCATTAACTCTGTGTCCAAACTTGCAATTTATTATCTAGATTACTGAAACTTGACTTACGACTGCATCTTTGCCTCCAATTAATTCTGTTCTAATTTACACAAAGAAAATATTAACTCTGAAGTTATTGATATCTGGTGTTTTGATCTTTCATAGGCTTAATTTCCATTGAGAAACCTTATATTTAGTATCATCTGAAAAAATATACTTGTGGTGTTTTTTTTTTTTTTTTTTTTTGTTAAAAGCATCTTCAGTCCCGTGAATTGTGATAAAAGCTGGACATAACAATGCAGATCTTCCTGAATAGGCCACAGATAGGACTACCTTGAAATTTGGGTGGAACTGTTCTTACTGAATACATTTATTAGACTTGCATTGGGTAGGAATGAAAAGCCCTATCAGTATGTCTTAATGTTTTTACTAAACATGCGAAGTCCTGCATGTTTTTGGAAGTCAGAGAACGCATATAGATTAACATGGTGTAGCCCCAGCAACAACTACTGAAACAACTTGTGTTAATACTCTCACATTGCTAACTGCTGTAAGAAAATGATGCAGTCCTCCATGAAAGACCACATTTGAACAGTGAAGTATTCTGTTAAGATGGCAGGTGACGTAAAACCTACATGGAGGACTCAAGTCTCTGAGTTTGTGATGAAAGATCTTTTATCAGATTCCTGAGTTGGATCTCTTAACTGTTCCATTTCTTACCCCCGGCCAGACCTACACACTGACAAAATAATACTACTAATAGCAGTACACTACACTTATTTTCAAAACTGAAGTTTTGAACAGCATCTTAATTTGCCCCTGTTGCATGCTCAGTATGATCTGCTCATGTGTTTTCTTAAACTTCAACTAACTGATGTACAGTATGCACTGCACAACATGGCCACTCTGAAATGTTTGTATCCCCGTTTTTTTGTGTTTTCTGTCACCGGTATTAAACTGAGCAGCTTTACTGTTAGTACTAAAACGTTGCCGCAGCTTTTGTTCCATCTTTAGCACGTAATTGGCTAGACTGGGCAGGTTAACCACAGCAAGCACTGTGGCTTAATTTCTTTACTCTTTTTTTTTTTCCTTTTTTTTTTTTTTTTTAGATCTCACCAGGTTTTTATGAATGTTAGCCATAGTATTATTCCCAGAGAATATGATTAAAAGTGGTTTAGTCCAGTGTCCCTTGTATTACAGATCAGACTCATATGGTAACTCTTGCATCCAAACAGTAACTTTTTTTGAGCTGTAGCGTACCTTTCTAATTATGGCTGACTAAAGCTTCCTATGTTACACCTAATATAGCTTTTTAAAACTGTCTTGTTTTAAAGACTCTGATATAATGACAAAGTTCTGTATAGTCTTTTTTGTTATTCAGGACCCACCTGGAATGCCTGTCTACTTCCATAAAACTTGTATGTCTAAAAACTAAATTTGTAGTTTTGCCTTTTCTCTATGAACATGTAAGATCTAAGATTCCTTCTGAACATCAGTTTTAAGGTGATGCTGGCTAAATTTTGGAAAGTTTTGAAATGTCTGTCTGCAGTAGCACAAGGATGTTGATCCAGATTTTCTTTCCCCTTCTGTGTTGCCCTGGCTTGCATCTTCACAGTTGCAGAATTAAGTCAGAACATGGACTGAACTATGAGGATCTCCTGATATTCCCTTCTCCAAAGCCGCTTGTCCTGCATTTTGGCTCCTTTTCTAAAAGGAGAAAGTATTCACGGTCTGGGAGATGAAACCGTAACTGAGCGAATCCTAGTTTCTAGTCTTGGAACTTGAGTTCCAAAGCGTCTAGTAGCTTACGAGACACAACGTGCCACACTAAATTTCAATACGTGCTCCCCGTTTATAAAGAAACTGTGGTAAAATGAATGTCGTATTTTTGTTGCTCAACAATTAGCTGCATTACAGTGTAAATCTGATGTTAGAATAGCGCTTACTTCTCTTCATCTATACTGCATGGTTATGAGCCTTTTGAAAAATAAGTTCTATTATGCCATCCCTAGTATTTCTGTGCTTATAAAGCACATATTTGCTTATGAACAATTTGGATTACTGATTTATTAAAGACTGAAAATAATACCTTTAGGATCTCTCTTTCTAGTATACTTGAATGTTGCTTAAGTGTATATAATCTTGCAAGAAAGACTTCCTAGTTGGTGCTGGACTTTCATAGACTTCTGAAGAGTGGTTCAGTAAATGAACTGCAGAGTTGCATCTTGCTTTCGCTTTCAAAACAAAACTTTCTTCGTGATGATTTTCAGAAGTGCTTCAGTAACTTGGTTGCTCTACAACTCTGCCTCTTGCCATCTATTCCTTAATTTAAAACAAGGACACTTTTCATTCTCTTCTTGTGAAACATGCAGTATCTATGCACAACCTGAATGTCAACAAGTTTCAAGACCAACCCACTTCAGTCTACCTCAAAGGTGTTTGAATCGGATATCCACTGCATAAACAATAAAAGAATAAGGGTTCTAGTTTCTGCAGGTGCTGTCTATCTATGGAAGGCCATTTGAAGTTAAGCATATACATACAGACGTGTGTGTGTGTGTGTGTGTGTGCACATACACATGAATATTTTTCACACTTTCTCCCCTAAATCATATTAATGCATCTGGTTTCTTAACATGTCTGAATTGTTAGATTAGATGTTTTTTAAAAAGGAAGGATTATGGTTTTACTAGAAAATTTATGACCTGAATCCAGCCAGTACAGACCTCCTTCCACCTCTTCTGTCTATGGTCAGGGTTTTCTTCCTTCAGTAGTGACTTCTCAGATTCTTGGATCCAAGCAAGAAAGAGCTCCTGTAGATTCTGAAGATGTGAGCTAATTCTACATTCTGTATCTTAATTGCTGCCTGAACTTGTCTAGTTTGATGGATCTGAGTCACAGGATCTTAATTTTGAGGTAAGAAACGAAGCTGGTAGCAATTTAGAATTACTACAAGTGCATTTATCATTCCTACATGGTAAGGAGCAGCACAGTGTTATATTAATTGGTGCGCTTCCTGCTTAGCTGCCATTGCGTTCCGCAGTCTGCCGGCACTTGTTATAATTAAATAATGACACTGCTGGATGAAATTGCATTTTAATATTAAGCTTTTTCTACATAATGCTCATATACAGTTACTTCAATGTCAATGATTAAAAAGGGGGTACTATAAATCAAACATGGAAAATATCTTCTGTAGTGTATATTTGCCTTAATAAGGAAGAGTAGCCTCCTGTCTACCTAGGAATACTGCACAATAGCAGCATTATGCATGAAATAAAGTAAATCTCATTATATTTGGATGGTACTGCAGTTAACAGTTTTCCTGAATGCAAGCTTAAATTGTAATGGGAAATGTTACTGAACACTTGCTCAGTGTTTCATTTCATTCTCCTTTTCAACTACCAAAAGAAGTATTTGAACAGATGAGATTCTTTTCTATTCAAAGTTTCTAATATAAGAGATAGATAGAGCACTACTCTGTATTTGACAACGAACCTAATTTGTTGCTTAACGTTAGAGTAGGACTGTCCGTTGCTACTCTGATAAAATAATGATCGCTTTGGGTGTCTAATTTATAAAGTTTCAGTTTGCAATGACTCAAAGTGCAAGGTAGACTCAAATCAAATCCTTGGACCAGATTCATCATGTGTCATAAATCCACATGCTCTCTGACTTTATCAAAAGCTCTTTTGTATGCCGTTTGACTGATTCAATAGTGGGTTACATTCCTTTGTAGGAAAGAAGGTGCTGGTGTTTTGGAGAACAAGTGGTGGTTAAAAAATAAATTGTACTGATTTTTAGCTTCAGGTTAGTAACTTTGTAAAGTCAATATCAGGTTCTCTTGCTGGATTAATGTAAACTGCTTTGTTTGCAGGGTTTATTGTCATCCCAAAACCAGGCCAATTCTCCAAGTGGAACTGTAGTATAGCCATCACACTACTCCTAGCAAATCTCTGAACACAGGACAAGAAGTAATGACAGTGGAACCAGGAGCTGTTCTTCAGGCAAAGAGCATCACAAATTATAATGTGGCAGAGTGTAAACATGGAATTATGTGAATCACATAGTAATTTGCAAAGGAATAATGTAATGAGTTCTTATTACAGCTAATACTGCTAGGCTGCTCACCCAAGGAAGAATTTTCACTTAAAAAAAAAAAAAAAAAGCTTCCTTTGGTACTGCAGAAAAAATAGTAACTTTTTGGTTTTCTTCTACTTTTCAAGTCCAGTGTAATTTAATCTATATATATAAATATATATATATAAATATAAATAAGATATATATATATATAGTGTAAAATAAAGTATGTTTCTTAAATTCAAGTAAGCTCAATGGTTAAATTAGTACTTCACCATTGTTTATTTTGCACTGATTTTTTTTTTTTTAAACCAGAGATGGCTAGAAGACAGCCTGGAATGCACTCATGGAAAATGAAAGTCATTATTTTCTGGCTTCAAAATGTTATTCAGGAAGATGGATGCTGCAATCATAGATTTTTTTAAAACAAAATTGTTTTGCACTTAATAGCTTAATGCTAATAGAGAATTACTTTTAAATTGGTGTCCAGGCACCAGAAAAGCTATGTTATGGAGAAAAGAACCTTTGTATCTATTAAACATTTATTTTAATATTGTTGTTTCCAACTGCAATCAATCAGCTCTGTATTATATGTATAAATATTGTAATTCAGTGATGGGGGAGGGGAGTAATAGATTGTTACACTAGAGTTTCTCATCCATCATTTAAGAAAGTGATATTTCTAATTCAGAAAATACATATTAAACTACCTTGAATATGCATTTTGTTTACTTTTTGTTCAAATTTGATCATTTTTGATGTAATCAATCCTTTGTTGAATTAAATGTTTGGTACAGAAATATAATCTAAGCTTTGTAGAACAAATTCCTTTTCAAACCTCTTACCTAGAACATTGCTTCTTATTTAATAGAGTTTAATTTTGATTAGGAAAATGAAACAATATTCTGTTTTCCTTCTTAATGGTTTATCTCTCTATATATTAACCAGAGGAAGTTTTGCAGACAGTTTTGTTGGGTAAGGATTTTGCAATTGCATAATACTGTATAATACTATGCATACATATGCATCATAATACTGTGTGTAGAGGTGAAAGACACAACAAGAGTAGATATACACACCTTCTGGCTTGGCTGCATAAAATAAGTTAACACATTGGAGTAGACGCTGCTCTGAGACTACTTGTGGTCTTAAATATCTTGTTTATAATACAGCACTTTTAAATATTACAGAGATGGATTTATCCATGTATTTGTACAGTTTAATAGTGTGTGTCTGAACATATATTATTTTTAAGCAGCTAGAACCAGAATATCTAAATTGTTTTAAGCATTTGCTGTAGAGATGAGAAAACAAAGTAGATGTCGCTCTGTCAAAAGCCAGAATGACAGAAGATAGAGGTATCGAGTATATCTTTCCCTTTAATCTATGCAGAAACGCTCACAATTAGGCAATTAGACTTTGGCATTAGGGAGGCAGCCCAGAACTGAGGCTACTAGACTGAGAACGTGGAACTTTCCTGAGAGTACATAAATACTGAATCTCATGGGCATACGTTATTAAAACTTCCCTTCCTGATCTCAAACAACTTAGCATTGGGTAGAAGTGTTTTTATAAATACTGAATCTCATGGGCATATGTTATTAAAACTTCCCTTCCTGATCTCAAACAACTTAGCATTGGGTAGAAGTGGGTTTTTTTTTTTTTTTTAAATTCCAAGTAAACTTTAGAAATTTCTAAAGGCATGGGTAAAGGCATGAGACATTAATATTTTTTCCTACAAAAAGGAAAATTTGGGGAGAAACAACTGCAGTAGCTACTTGTAACTAAATTGTAAAGTGTACTTATACTAATATTTTTAAATGCAGTTAGCATATAGAAAACTGCCAGAAACATTTATAAGCTGGCATTTTGATTGTCTATTTCATTAAAGATGAAACTGTACTTTACATGTCTCTTATTTACTTACATTCTTCTAAACTAGGGGCAATGGGAAGAATACTGAAACTAGGCATTACTGTTCAGAAGTTGTTTTATGAACAGATCAGGTTTCACTGTTAAAATACAGTTAAACCTCATCACTGAAAACTAGTGTAGTTGCCTCTCTGTAGAGTGTCCCACAGATGAGTGCGCCATATGGTTTGAGTCAAAATGAGCCAGTTTAGAAAAGAGGTAAGGATAAGGTTTGAAAGATTTTTTTTTTTCCCCCTCTAAAGCTAGAAAAATACAAAAACAGTACTGAAAGGTCAGTAGTATCCAACAATGGGGTAATAATAGCAGCTGCTGGCATATAGTAGCAGTGAGTGCTTTCACTGGCATATCAATTTGCAGAGTACATATTTATGCTGTAAGGTTATAGTTGAATAGCATACAAGGAGTGTGTTTTGTTTTGTTTTTCAACCTCTTGAGAATACATTTCTTCTGTACCAGTTGGCAATCCTTTAGAACCTTGACCTGCCCATTCCAGCCTGTTTTCCATAGGGGAAAAATTGCTTTTAGGAAGAAGAGGAATACTAGTAACTTTTATCTGGAAAGAAGTTAGCCTTCTACTACAGCTGCAGTTTTTAAATACATATGTTTTTAAATATTTTTAATCACATGATGGGAAAAGAGTGGAATACAAAGTTTTATCTAGACAAATAAGAGTAATAACAATGCTTGCCAATAAATAGTTTAAAGTTAAATAAATGTATTTTAACTATAAAGCAGGTAGGAAAATTCAGTTTGCCTCTTAATCCAACAGCTAAGTGGGCTCCAGAAGAATAATAGCAAAGGAACTTGTTATGAAATAAATACCTGTGAAGCACTAGATGTGCAAAACTAAGTTAAACCTGAAAGCTTAAAATAAATGAAGAAAATATTCCAATGTGATTCTTCGCTTGAAATACCCAATTTTTATAGCAAAAGTGAGCTGCTGAAGGTGAGATTGCTATTTCATGAACAGCCTAACAAGCACAAATAAGAAAGTAAGAGAGATATGTTGATTGACAAAATACTACTCTGATATCCTTTTCTCTCAAAGTTAAAACTTCTGATTTTTGTTTTTCCCCCCAAATCATGCCCTTGAATAAAGTGAAGGACCAAAATAAAAAGACCTTTTTCTGTTGAATGAATAAAGTAATTACCTACCTGACATTAATGAGGGAAGCAAGCACTTGCAGTGACACTTTTGAAGACAGGAAAAATATCCTGTTCACAGAAGATTTGAGGGCATTCTGTATATTTTTTTTTTTTTTTTGGAATTGAGTTGTTGAATGGAAATATTTGAACTCTTCAGCATCTGTGGTTTGAGTAAAAAAGTTTCCAGAAAAGGTTATGAGAAGCCACTAGTACAATTAATTAATATATATCTAGCAACAATATGCTCCTGCTAAAGTAAGCCTCAGCCTACTGTATTATCCTAGATAAGAAGAGTGCTGAGTTTGAATCACCAGTAGGTAGTAGCTTTTTTTTTTGGTGTGGTTTTGTTTTTTTAAAGAATCTGGAGACTACTGGTAAATTTGATTTCTTCAACAGCTGATTAAGACCTTGACAATTGCAAAGAGCAAGTTCCCTCAGATAAAATAAGCTACCTACTCTCAGCCTATCAATTTTACTGCTGCATACCCTGCTCAAATGAAATTTATAACCCAAACAACTTGCTGTCTTCTTCTGGAAAGAAAGAAAGAAACAAACAGAAAAAAACCCCCGAAACACTGGATAAGCGCAGGGCATCTCTTTCATGGACTTCTAAAGGTAAGCATTTAGACATTACTGCTGCACTAAGGAGTGCAGTCCTTAATTTCATTCCCTATGCTTAACATCATACTTGCATTGTTTTATATAAACGTATTCTGGATTTTCCAACAAATACTGGCTTGCCTTATTATTGTTCAAGCTCCCTAACTGTTCTGTTTGAATGGTATGAGCTGCTGAAATGAAAGCAAGACTGAAGTGAGGAGATGCTTAACTACAACACAGCAGTCAAACTCGGTCACTTTGTCTTTATCTACCCCCCATTGCACTTAGAAATACCATAGTGAGGGACATATTTTCTGCACAGAACTGGAGGAAAGATGACCTTTATCCAGTATGCATTTCAGTAAAATGGGAAATAGCGGTTTACTGTTACATGTTATGCTTTTTCTCAACGCTACACTGTTTTGTGGCTGACAGAAACCTGCATAAACATTTTAGTTTTCCCTTTTTAAATAATGTCTTCATCTACTGCTGTAGAACATTTCCTCCATTAAGACTCAACTTTAATTAGATATTTGATTAATTAGCACTTCAGAACACTGAAAATATGAATGTCAGTCAGGTGGATTTGCAGTTTTAAGTTGGCAGTGCTCTCTGATATTGTTATAATGCTCACTCCAAATTGTCTAATTTAATGTTGTATCGGAAAAGTCCTTTTGGTGGTTTTCACAAACATTGGAAAAATCACAGTAATGCTTTCGTCTTTAGTGAACTGTTAAGTTGTTGTCGTCATGTTGATCTTCAGTATATGACAATAACAACTTCTTCAAAACACTTCAGATGCACTAGGTCTAGTGCTTTTAAGTAGCAGATCTCAAAAGGATTTTTAAACAACTTCATTATTACGAGCTCTTGCCCTTGCCCCACACTGAAAATCTGCAGTCTCAAATTGACAATGAGCTTAGTAACTAAGGACTTTTTCTAAAATGTAATCTAGTACCTAGTTTGCTGCCTCAGTTCTCTCTTTTAATATTGCCTTATCATGTGCAGCAGTGATTGATAATGCAACATGCCCCTCACCTTCCTTCTCTTCTCACACCTAAAAAAAAAAAACCTCCTAACACATAAGAGTTGCTTGCAATGTTAAATCTACCATGAAAGTCTGAATAGTCAAAAGACCAGACCCTGATGTCTGCAAAACATAGAAGATCTGAAAACATATCACTCACTGTCTCATAATCAAATGGGAAAAGAGTAAAAAATATAAAGGATGGGGAGTAGTTTAGCAGTGACAGTCGTAAGTCTAGACTATCTGACTGTACCCGCGTTGATGGGGTTTTTATAATGGAATTGCTAGATTTCAGCTTCGTTGTTCTTTTGACTTGGGCTGATAGAAAGAGCAAAAAAAGTACTCACTCTTTCACATTTCCAAAGCAGCCATGAGACATTCCTTGTTGCTGAGGGACGTTACTGATCAGATAGTGCTTGTTTTTTGGGTTTTTTGGGTTTTTTTTTTTTGTTGTTGTGCAGAAAGTTTCTGAACAGCAGCTGAAGTCCCAGAGGTCTTTGATTACTGGTTCAGGAAGGTAGGTGAAATAGCTGGTAACTTCCCAATTATGAGCAGAATAACTTTTAGGATTAGTAAGTTTAGAATTTCAAAACAGTTCTTTGCAAAAACCATCTCAAATGTGTCCTAGCTGACAGAAGATTTTTCAAGTCTTAGCTAAGTATGGCTTGCACAAAGTTTTTTTTTTTTTTTTTTTTTTTTTTTAAATGGTAGAACTGTTTTGTAACAGATCACCAAATGTAATTACTATAATTTTTAGGATGTTTCCGAAGTTTTACATTACAATAACTACTTATGCTCTTTCCAAGTAAAGTAAAAATACTATTTTTGACTGACTTTTGCATTTTATAGCATAACAAACAGTAACATTATATTAAATTGTTATTGATGATCAATCAATGCAATGATTTGCTATGTCCAAAAATTCCTCAAATGTGGAAAAAAAATGTATTTCTTTACTACTCTATTAAGCAACTAGCTGCAACATCAATTGCTCTTAAAACGTTGTTAAAATTAAGAACAGTGGCTTAAAGATAACCGTGACCAAAGCTGATTTGCTTTTGAATCAGATAAAATGTTACTTTATCTTTTTATCTAATAGATATTTATATAAAAATATCCAAAAGTTACAACATTATCAGAAACAAGCGTCGGAAATGACGGCATACGCTGCAAGTTCTCAATAAAGCTTGAGGTTGAAGCAATTAAATCCAGGAGGTAAATACTTTCCAGAGATGACTGAAAAATAAGACTTTTTTATATCTAAGAAAATACACAAAGTGACAGGTCAAACTAGTCATTTGTAATGTTTGCATACAATATTCCATTTCTAATACTCAAGCGCAAAGAATCCTTTCATGTTACTTTTAATCAAACCCTTCCTCCATCAGGTTCTAAAAGGAAAAATTTTTTGGAATAGCTCACTATGGAGTGCTTTCTGAGCTCTGCCAAAGCAGCGCTTTAATTAAATAGCGATAGTCTTCAAGACTAGAAGTCCAAAATTCTAGGTAAACATCCCTTCATAACCTTGTGGATTTTTTCCTATGAATTATTAGAGGAACACAAAGTAAGGCACTGTTCTTGTTAGACCTCTAACAATGAAAGCGTGGTGGGCCTGTCCCACTGCATACTCATGCTTTTCCTCACACTCCAAACACTTGACAAGCTGGTCAGTAACCGCCTCCTCTTCTTTCTATAGCAGGTAAGTGGGAATGTTTCAGAGAAGACTTAAGTTCCTTCCGTTTCTCAGACTGTTGAGGAAATAATAGAAGTTTTACGTAGGTTCTGTAAAACACATTTTACTGTTATATTTTAATGAGTAAGAGTCTGTACATTCTTTGATCCAAAAAAATGTAACAGACTAACATAGGGGTTTCCTCACTTTTTGTGGGTGCAGTTAAAAACTGCAACGTGGGAGTAGGACAGGAAGTCAATTTGGCTACTCCAGAAAGATTTAATTTTGGCAAATCTGCACAGGAAGGTCTACAGTGTCATTTTGTTTTTTGGGTTTTTGTTAATTTTCTTTTACCAAGAGAGTTATTTTAAAATCAGATGTTCTCAGAAAGAAATTGAATAGTATTTAAAGAATAAAATCTCAAAAAAGATCCAACAAATCAGAAAAAAATCCTGCTAAATACTACTTCAGCTAATTCTTAAGAAAAATAATACTATTCTACCGCATGTTTTTTGCGATTTTTTTTCCTAAGCAACTTCTTACAAAGCTCATGTTGGTGAGCTCCATAACTAAGTCAGTGAAAGCAGCAGCTGCTCCTCCAGAAGGGGAGTTCCAGGTTTCAAGGTTAATCGCATGACAGAAAAACATTTGGAATTTTTTTTTTTTTGCCACTGTGATTTGTTTTTGTGAAAAAGCTGTTTGAGAGTTTTTCATGTACTCACTGTTATCTCATTTTGAAAATACAGAAGACTAAGAGTGAATACATTGAGAATTTTTCTTGTAGCTTAAATATAAACACAGTTTTAGTTGGCCAAAATTTTTAATCAGATTTTAATTTGCTGACTTCCAGTGTCAAATAAAAGTTCATGTTTTTCCTGGCTATCATCTGAGTACAGGATAGCTAGCTGGAAAAAAAAAAAAAACCCAAAGCCAAACTTATTTCCTCAAAGTGTGTGTGTTGGGGGGGGGGGGGGCAAACAAAAACCAAACATTTTGTCTCTGCCAGAACTGCATCTGTAAATTTTTATTTTATTTTTTTTAAACCTCAGAGGTAGATGAAGGAGAGAGAGGATGATGATCTCCTGGAAGAACTGTGGAACTGACCCTCTGACTAATAGCAACTATAACAACTATCTACTGAAGGGATTATGTGGTATCACAGCTTTTAAGTTCCAACTCTTGTGTTTCAGGGGCTAATGTGTGCGAGTGTGCATCAGACTCGATAAAGATCAATGTTTAAGCAGACCGAATAAAACCAGGTAATCGGCTTAAGTAAAACATTTGTTTCTAGCTAACAAGCTCAGTGTCACAAATTACTTTCTCTAAACAGGTTGACCATTCTTCCATTTAAATATTACCTGTCTTTGCCTTTCCTTTGGAATTTGCCACAAATGCAGAGGTTCTTGCCCTGCAGTATTTCCCAGTAATCTTACTTTCTTGTGCATGGCCAAAGCTTGCTTATCAGCTGCCCTAAATTTTAGAAAAAACAAAACACATCAGTTTTGTTTTAGACAAAGTTTGGACTCAGATAGAATAGTGCAAATTAAATAACTATGTTGACTGAAATTTTCTAGTATTGCAAGCCAAGCTTCATTTCAGTCCACTTCAAGTAATAAACACATTGTGCTCCCCCCACTTTTTAATTTCAGTTTTCAAGATTGAACTTGGAAGTCACTTGCCAGAATTCTTGAAAATAAGGATGCTGTAGTGCTTGATGGGCAGCAATTCGCTCATCAGGATCATATTTTATCATTGCATACAGGAGAGAGAAGCCTTTAGGAGACAAATTGTGTACAAGAGGAGGTATTCCTGTTCCTTTTTTAAAGGGAAAATCAAAACTTATAACTCTTGACCTGTGTTAACCAAGTTGAGAACAAACAGTTACTCATGAATATTCATTAAGAATTTACATCTTACTAAAAAGAATTATTCTAATCCGATGTAGGTAATTGCTTACTAGAGGAAAAAATAAGCAATACTTGGGAAAAAATGTTTTCTTCCCTATGAAGTTACATCACTGGCCTTAAGTATAGAATTAAAAGGCCAGGTGAGATTTATATAGCTCAGATTTCCTCTTTAGGAAAGCCACAGTCATACTGTGGGTATATAAAAATTGAGATGAGTAACTATGGGAGTGCATACTTACTGCTTGAACTTATTGAGAGTTTTGTTGGCAGGAGTGCCTATAATGTCATGGATTTTTGATATTTGATCCAGTTCATTAGATCCTGGAAAGAGCGGCTGTAAACTGCAAAAAGAGATATTAAACTAATTTAATTGTGTTCTATAGTGCTCAGTGGCATAGCTGCCACTACGGCAAGAAGGTGGTAAGATTTAGGATTATTCATTTGTAGACAGTTTAATACCAGCCAAGAACTGAAGGATAACATGTGAGCAGCAGATTAATGCAACTGTATTTTTGGACAGAAAGGGTACATTGGGTTACTAAAAAGAAATCTGTAGTTATCCCACCCTCACAATTTTGGGGTAAATATGTAAAGAGAACATTCCTCCTGGTGAAAGGTAATGGATGTCGGACTGTTTTCTTCTAGTGAAGCAGCAGATCTCAGAAGAAGATATGTTTCCCTCCTTTTAAGACAGCAGAACCAAGCAATCCCTCTTGCTGTATATGTGCATATAAATTCCTAAGAAATGTTCCATTCTTAACACAATTGTCTTTACAAGAAGCAATACCGCAAAGACAGTAATTTGAACTGCACTCCTGAGCTTGATCCTCTGGGTAATATAAAACTTGCATAACGTCACTGAAGATTTTTTTTTAATCAATACAGCGATCTGACTTAACAAGTGAGGCACACCATTTTTCTTGTAGATTTTGCCTTTTCCCATACTGGCAAAGTGCTTAAATGAGATACTGTATCAAGTGTTTCCTTTGACATATAATTTAAGAAACACTTCTTCAGCAGCACCAACTGATTCTTGAAAGCAAAACCTTCAGCCCTCCTATAAGGAGGGACACTTTTAACCGTTTGCAAATTCAGTCAAACAGCTAGCTGCACGCTTCTTTGAACGTCTTTTATAAAGCTCTGAGAGGAGGAAGGAGAGAAAAGAGGTCTGACTGATGTTGTACAGCTATATCTCTTGAGACAGAAGCAGTTGGGAATGGCTTCTTTGCACTACAAAAAAATGTGTTCTCTCTAAGTGTAAAGCTGTAATTTGTGGAAATACAACTGTGCAATCCCAAAAAAGTAAAATCCAGGAATCCAGACTGATAAGGAACAGAAGGAGGGAGACCAAGGTTTGAAAGATAAGTATGGCCGAGTAAGAGATTAAAAAACATTTACAAGATGTGATCTAACGTTTAAAGGCTTACTTAAATGTTCAACAGCAAAAACAACAAGATACACTTAAGAAAACCAAAAACCTGTCCATAACTTCCTTTACTTTAGCAAAACTGTATCTTTTTAAATTCAGTTATTTCAATAAACATCCCTCATTTCTCTTCTCTATAACCAATCCTGGACACATCTATCAGGTCACTGAAGGCATGCAGTGGTTGCAAAGACTGAAATTTGTTAGGTTAGGCTAAAACTATGAAGAAATATAATTTTTCTTCCCCACAAAAATTGCAAGTTTGCAGCATGTAATTTTATTACAATATTTCAAAGTCCACCCGATTCTGACTGGAATGGAAAGAAATGGCATTTTGTAAAGCTTCTGGTCCCAATTTACTTCATAAGAGAACTGCCACATTTGAGGTTTTTCTGTTAACAGTTTTCTGACCGATGTAAAACTGTTTCTACAAGTTACCAGCCAAAGCATACGGGTTGTCATTTAATGTGATGATGATGGCAGCAGCTGCACTTGCCATGTGGAGGAGGAGGACAGAAGCAAAGCAAATGTTCTCTCTCCTGGTTGCATATCAGATGCAGCAGTGTGGGAGGAGAACGGAGAAGAACTGCTGCTGTTGCTAGGGCGCAAAGATACTGAAGAAACACTCACTGTTTTTTTTCTTTTTTCTTTTTTCCTTGAAGACCAATTACAATTTCCTTTTTGAGTTATAGTTTTTACATCTTTGAAAATCTTAAAGGACTTTATTTCAGGTTTTCCTGAACTCTTTCTTGATTAAAACCCAGCTTCAAAGTATTCAAGGATATAAGAGAACAAGGGTCTTGAACAAACCGTTTTATAAACCATACTAATAAGTCACAGAGAAGGTCTTCTCTAATCTCCTCTGTTGTTGCATAAGAGTAAGTCCACAAAAGAGAAAAAAAAAAAACCAAGTATGTTAACAAGACTGAGGATAGTTAACCATGCTCATGACAGGAAGTGAGCCGTATTCTATAAATTTGGAGATAAAAGTAGAAGAAATATTTTTTAAAAAAAAAATCAAACAAGTATAAAGCCAGTGGAAAAATCTGTTCAGTTATTGTCCCTGTAAATATTATATTGCAGATACTATTTTCTCTGGAAAATCCTACTGCTTTATTATTAACCTGCCATAAGGTGAAGCGAGGACCAGACCAGACAGGATTATTGCTTTATGCACCTCGCAGACTAATCAAACAAGAAACGTCCACAAAAAACATGGAAACGAAGATCATATTATTCATACCATGTGCTGCTGTTTATATGAGTTAGCCTTCATTTTCTTGATTAATAATAAGCAAGACCCTCCACTTAACACTGTACCTTGTGATTTCATAGAAAACACAGCCAGCACTCCACATATCCATTTTGTAACTATAGTAGCCATCTGTAAGTAAGCACTCAGGTGCTCGGTACCAGCGTGTGGAGATATATTCTGTATATGGCTGCTTAGAATATATACTCCTACAAGATCCAAAGTCTCCTAACTTCAGGGTACTCTGCTGCAAAAATAAACAACATGTTTTGACAAATTAGAAAACACCAAACTATTGAAGCAAATAATTTTCTTAAGTGTGTAAAGTAGTCATCATAAAGGTAATCACAGATTACTGTAAGAATAAACTTTCAGAAATCCCAGGGGACTATATAGACATAACAATAAAAAGTAGTTCCCTTATAGCAGATGTTTCATTATGGTAGTATTTTAACAGTACAATTGCATTTAAATAGTGAGCATCTCCAAGGCTGGAAGAGATGTATCCCATAATATGCACAAATAGTTTTTTATACATCATTAAAAGACAGAACTAAGGGTTAATTGTAAAACATATGGACAACTACTGAAGGGAAGACTGCTAAATAGAATATCTGGATTAATTTTTTTTTTTTTTTAAAAAGAGTGACTGCGCTTAGCAGTGATATAATAGGTATTTTTGGCTTCTCTTTACAAAGGTTTGTAAAAAATTTAAAAATTTATAAATTGAATTTTGAAATCCTTGCTCTTCAAACATTAGCAAAATAGCTCTGAAACCATCATGAAAATAGATTTCAATGAAGCAGTCATTTGAAAACTAACATGTTCTGCTCTCTTTTGTATGAATAACTTCCTCTAACCTTGGAAATTAAACGGAGAAAGAAAGAGATGCAGAACTGAGCGCTATTGCTTGTTTCTAGGATAACACCAAAAAGAAAATACATATTAACACATGACAAAGAACAGGTTTTTAGGCTGGGGCGAACACAGGCTAGCTATAATGCAACTGATTCATTTTAGCCAATAACAAACTTGCTTGTTCATTCCTCTGAATCAGGAATAAGATAGAGGCAACTGCGTTTATGTTTATAAATATATACATATTTTAAACAGTCTGTTTATTCATGAAGATGCATTATGTTCTCAGAGTAGGCAGAAAAATACTGATATACTTCACTTTCAGTTAAATATTCTCACATAAGATTAGTTACCTTTATTAATATGTTTTCTGGTTTCACATCTCTGTGAAAAATTCCATTTCTGTATCAATATAAACACACCAGAGAGAAGAATTCAGTGAAAGGATAAACATTCTCAGTGCTTCTAATCATTTGTAGGAAAAAAAAAATTAAAGCTTCTTTCAGACTTATTGACAGCACAGTAGAAAACTGAACTTTGCCACCTAGGAAGCACAACAGCTGCTGATACAGAACAGAAAGGGTAACAGAGGAAGAGCAAGAGCAGGAAGAAAGGGTCAGGCTTTCTGCTCTTGCTCTCACCAGGGTTACCGAAGGGTTGAAAGGGTCACCCCCTCCCAGTAGCACTTACTGCAGCAGATACTACAGCTGCCTCCTTTGGGGTGCTGGCTGCAGCATCAGCTGCCAGCTTGCCTTCCAAGGCTCTGCTCTAGGCAAAGGAGCATGGGGGCAATGGCTTTTTTTCCCCACCCTGCAGCAGTCTGCAGAATCGTATGTCTCTGCTTAGAGAGGACCCTGAAATAAATACATGATAAATCTACAGCAAAGCTGTTGCTGAACCAGGCCTCTTACCTGTGTATGTGATCGAGAGATTTGCATAACTGGTACATGTAGTTTATTATTTTTTTTTCAGGTAATGGCTTTCTCCTTCCTAGAATTAAATTTCATGTGGTACAAGTTCCTTTTAGCAAACAACAGAATACACCAAAAGTTCCTCTTCAGCTTCCAACAATACATTGATACTACCTTTCGCAATTATACCATTTCTATCATTCATAGCTAGCTTTGTAATCAAATTTCCACTCAAATTAGGACATAATTTAAATTTCGGTATAAACCAGAATAGTTCAGCTAACACAACTGTCAATTCAACAGTCTATGAGCTTCCTTAGCTTTTACTGTATGCTTTGAGAGACTTGGGAAAGGACGCTGCTTCAGATAATTAAGTTTTATTATCGTAACTTGCAATACCTGTTTATCCAAATTCTAACAGAACTAGAATATTTCATTTCTAAACCTCTAATTTACTTTTAAACAAAGTAACTCTCCTTAAGGTTCAAGGCTCTCAAACACTTCAACTTAGTGCAGTGTTTGAACAGCTGTGATTCTCCTTTGACTTGCAAATTACAGGTCAACCCATGTAGTTTAGCTTGCTATTGCAGCTGTGCAATCGTGACAGTTATAAAATTAATCTATTTTTCAGAGCCATTCAATAACTACTCAGCTTTTTTCTTTCACAGGCTCCAGAGGCCTTTTAATCTTGCTGTAATGCCTTTATATAATGCTACAATGTCATCAACAGAGGCAGAAACAATCACATTTTTGAAAAGACAAAGCAAGTAGTGATCTGCATGATGACAGTAGTATGAGTAATTGGCTGGAGAAGAGGAGGGAGATTATCAGGACACTAACTCATTGAGAATGCCGGTCCTAGCAGCCAGCAGGACTTGTGCTCCTCACTGATTACAGTACTCCTCCCGTCAGTCACCATAATCCACTGAGCAGGATTAGCTAACAAAGCACTTGAAAGAGCACCATTTACATTAGGAATTGCAAATGGTGTTTTCTACAACAGGATTTTTATTATTTATAATAGAAAAGCTAACATTAGATGAAATATATCTATTCAAAGCAACTCTGATTATTATCAGCATCTAAGAGTTAGGGCTTCATAATAAAAGACATGCTCAATTGTTTTCTCTTTACAGGTCACTGCTAAAACGTGGAGTAATTAAAAAGTGAATCACAAGAAGGCAGCACTTGCAGCTGCAATCATTTTTGTTTGAGGCATCTTCTCCACCTCTCTCTGAGCCTTATTTTTTCATTGCTTTAAATGACAAGACTGTTCTTGATCAAACAAAAGGCAAGATTGGTTTCCAGTTATTAAATTGCTTGTGATATGACTACAAATTAACAGCAAGAGAATTATGACTTTGTGTAAAAAATAGCCTTGATTGAAACAACATGAATCTGTCAGTGGAATTAAGGAAAAAGCCAAAAGGATCAACTTTTCTGATTAGTAACATTACAGTGAACTGTCTTCCTAATGACAACAAAAGTGTCTCCATACCCCTTGTTAAATTAGAAATTCATTCTCAGTCAATCTATGCTTTGAGTTTTACATTACAAAACTTTGAATAAACCATGCTTGCTTGAAATTTTTCTGACTCAAAGCTTTTTATAGTTGTTCTGCACCTGTATTAAACTTTCATAAGCTTTATATAAACATTTTACAACTTTTATTAAACATTTTCAAGGTTCATAATATTTGGAAAGTGACAAGTGTTAGCATTACTGTACACCGTAGGAGTATGCAAAAGACTACAAATTGTCCGAAGTAACACTTTTATACATTCTGAAAACAGTTTCCTGACAGACCATCAATAATACACACAGTTTAGTTGCTCCAGGTATTAGCAATGTATTCCTTCAAATCATAATTCTGAACAATACAAAGGAGCTCCTTCTACATGTGATCGTTATCCAGATATCCCCAGTCAATAAGTGTTATGGCTCAAAATTACTTTAATTTTCAATTTAATTACATACTTGCAATTTTTGCCAGATATCTATTATTTAAAATGACTGCCATATGTTTGATGGATTGACTCTGCAATAAGGCACAAAGAGCTGTTTGGGAGAGAAAGAGAAACATATCCGGTATTTCTGCCCCGTAACAAACTGCGGTGTTGACACTTATGTCCACCTTGAAACTCATAAATGAATTTCTGAAAAATGCATCAATTCCAAAATGTGAAACACTTGACACATTCAAGTGAAACACTAATACTCAAAAAATATCAAAATATTTAGTTTTAACTTGCCTGTTCAGCTGTATATTTTTTTCATTGTAATCAGAATCTCTGCAGGAATCTGTTGTTGTCATACCACAGGGCAAAATGAGAAAATGAACATCCCCCACCCTGCATGCTATCACCTCACACAGGGTGAAAACAACAGTGTATCATGGCAAACACAGTCCAAACAAAACGCAGACCACAAAGGAAAAAAAATAATCTATACAAGCTCAGGCACACTTAGATTAATGTTTAAATAACTCCTAACTGCACCACTTCAGATCACAATTGAACCAAGACTTCATTTTGAACTGATTCACCATGAAATAACTTTTTTTTTTTAAAAAACAAAGTTGCAGGACAAATATCTTCCTGCAGAAAACTTAACTTTGATTAAGATGTTATTTTGTTATTCTAAAATTAAACAATAGTTTCAGCAGTATGTTCTGCTCTATCAGACTTATTTCCATACAATGTTTAATACCATAGGCTTTTCACACAAAAAGAATGAGAGAAATACTGAAAAAATGAACACCACATGAAAGCAAATACTCTGGAAAGTAAAGGGCAGTTAAAGGATAAACCTAAACATTTTGATTTTTATAACTGAAATATACTTTCTTTCCTGGAAGGAGAAGACGTAGGACTGTTTTTAATGCACTGGACCAACTTACTGTCGATGAGGCTTTCTTCCTATATTCTACTACTTACTTAGCCTTAATATCACAAGTTTATCCTGGAACAATAAAACACCTTATTAAAAACAGCAAATATCCATAACTACTTCTGTGATGATGAACAGGGTCAGAACAACTGTATTTTAATTTAAAATTTCTTCTAGGTCAGGAACAGGGTTACTCCCTTTGTTAGAGATGTCAATATACAATCTCACTAACGGAACATTTAGAAGCAAGTCTCATCTATACTCCTACCCTGGATGCCAGTTGTGCATAGAGTTATTTACATGAATCTCCAACTGTTAAGACATTACGAGTGCAATGAAAATACCCTCTTGTAATATTAAAATTGTAGAAGTGCCCGTCCATTTGCTATATCCAACTCTTCTGGTCTGTATGAGACTTGATTTTAAATGAGTTTTTGTTCTAAACTTTTTTGTAGGAACTCTTCCACAAGCTTTATGGTCTCCCACCTGCTTTGACAAACAGCTCCAAACTCTTTAAATATAGGAGGTTTCAGGCAGCAATGTGATTTTACAGTAAAAGCTTGGTAAAAGGTACTAGATATAAAAAATGGAAAATCATTGTTCTTCATTGATTTGGTAATCTTTCAAACAAATGGGAATAATTTTCTTGTTGCTTCATTACAGTCCTGACCTAACAAGCAACCTGTTTAAGTTGTATTATTCCTTGTTATATAAAGCAATCTTTGTGTTTTGTAATCAGGGTTGTTCCCTTGTTTTCATGTCAGGTTTGACTGTAGAAATAAATGACCATTGCCCTGACTCATTACAAAGCTTCTGCATGCATCCATGCTTTAAAAAGTGGGATATATTGCACTGGAAATAAATAACGCATAAAGCAGTACTGCAGAAATTTTTGCTGTACATTTCGCAATATGCAACTCTGAACAGCAAAGTGAAAAAAATTAATTCTACTTTGTGACCTTCACAAGGAGGTTTTGTATGTTTCTTAAACATATGCTACATACCTCTTATCAGCTCATAAATATTCATATCCATAAGTTCACATATCAGTGAAAGGGAGCCAGCTTTTTTGTCACTGAAGAAAAAAATAAGGAGACTTTAAGCTAGAAAAAACTTACATGTTGGTTTGTACACAGTGTAGGAAAAGCTACTTAGGTTAGTTAATCAGTATTAAAACTAAATATTTTCATTTTTATTTGATATTTTCTCATATAAGTTTTTCAACTTAAGGTCTGAAGTATCATAGGTTTAGTTTATACTATCCAAAGTGTCCATTGCAAAAGTTAACGGATTTACTCTGTGAAGTTAATTGAATGCACATTTTCTGGGTACACCGTGCTGTTTAATATCAAGAAATTTCCAGTAAATTAACTGATACAATCTTACACTAAAAGACAGCAAAGCCATTATGCCATGTATGAAAATACTTACTAGTTAAGTCACCAAAACTGTTCTGTTGCATGAAAATGAGTATCTAATTGGAATCTACATTTTGTTGACAATAGCAGTTTTAAGTGTTATCACAATATGATGCTACATCTGACACTATTCTCCATTTCACAGCCCTGCAGAGGCAGATGTCTTTTGCTCTTTAGCTTTTCTTATGAGAGGATAATTGCAGTAAAGTACATGCCCTCTGCAATGTTTCATCAACCCAGACAGCCAAGAGGTTGAGGGCACAATCTGCAATCCAGTTCATAGACAAACTGTGAAAGAGCTAGGAGAGCTGGCTGGCCATCTGGATTACAGTTAGTTAACAACACGGCAGCTGAATCCGAGAATTCCAGAAAGCTAAGCTGCTGGCCTGATTACCAGCTTTCCATATATTTGTGGGAAACAGATCTGTCAGTAACAGTATAGTACCAGAGGCGTGAGTAGTGGAATAAGACAGCTTGAAAAGGAAGGAAAAAAATATTTAAAGCAGTCAACAAGTTGTGTTAAGTATTTGAATAATGAACTAGATATGACTATAAGAATGACTGTTCTTGCATAGTGAGGAAGTGTAACTCACAGTAATGGAGTAAATGCTGTTGTAAAACCCAACTTTGTGAGGCAGAACATGTCCTAAAAAGACATTTAAGTGCCTAATGAGGCAAGAAGGAACCCAGCTTCACCACTGACTGATACCTCTTCAAATTCATAGCTCAGCTGCTGCCTAAATCAGCTCTCTAAGCTTCTATCATTTGCAAAGGGGTACCGGTAAAGGTAGCTACAAAATGATACTGTTAAATACTTTGCCTGGAACGGTGGTTCAAACTGACAAACAAAAAGCACGTTCCTGGAAGTATAGAGCCTGTTCCAGCAGATAAGCCCTCAGCATGCCTAAACACAACGCAGTCTCTAGTAGACATGAAGTTGGGAGCTGATGGATACGCACATTTATCTTCCTTATTTCTGCCCCTTTTCGAAAATAGGCTATTCGACAGCCTGGCAGTTAGAGCATGTACTGGATATGGGAGACATAGGTTCAAATCACTAGCAAGTATTATATACTATGATATGAAGTTTAGCTATGCTTAAAACATCCCAAGTCTTTCATTTTCATACTCATGTTGAAGCGTTTTTCAGACTGCTGCAAAAGAGTCAGAACAAGTGAAAACTATATCAGATCTGTTTGACAAAAAAGGACAAAGACCTGATAATTTGACAAACTTGCTGGTTTTTCTTTCTTTTGAAAAAAAAAAACTGGTTAAATTCCCTTAGGTTGTCTCTAGACTCAAAAGTTACTAGAAACAGTAGAAAAGGAATTAGGAGAAAGGAAGTGAATACATCATACTTACAAAACAACTTCATGTAACATAAGGACATTAGGATGTGGATTCAGCCGCCTTAGTGCTTGTATTTCTCTCAGATTATTCACTTGTTCAATACTAAAGTTGAATTAAAAACAAAAACAAGTGGAAGACTGACGTGCAATCAGGGACTGAATTACATTGTTTCTTCCCTGCAATGAGACTGTTAGAACCCCCTCCACTGTAATCTCTACTTGAGCTCTCAAATACAGGACCAGATAAATCGTTTGCTTGCTTAGGTTTTTTTTTTTTTTTTTTTTTAAATAGAACAAATCCATAGTCTGTAGAATGGGCAGCACTCTGGTTTTATTCCTTTTTGCAGTCCAGAGTAGCTGGGCTAAATCTAGACAAGGAAAGTAGTACTACATTGTTATGTGCTCCAGAGGTCAGTTACCATCCCAATTCCTCCCTAGGGAGGAATTTTGTCTCATAACACTATGATACAGTTGATTCTAAGCTGGTGTAGCATACATGCCAACTATTGCTCAGCATGATGCTGAAAGTGATAGTTTAGCCTTGCCAAAACACAACATTTAAAATTAAGTTTTAATGTTAACCCGTTATGCGAAAAATAAACACTATTCAGCTACTCAAGTTTCAATATTATCTTGGCCTTCTAGATGTTAATAAACAAAATTATATGCTACTGAAACTCTGGGAAGCATGAATAGCTTTGCACGCTATTTAATAGATCAGAACAAGACGTGCATGCCCCTTCACAGTCTGGCTTAAAGCTAGACAAAACACCAAATCTTTATTTTTTTTTCCAGTTTGAAACTCAGATAAACATCTTGTACAGCTAGGTTCTGTTTAAAACACTATTATCTCTTGCTAAAAGACAGCATTCCACCAAAAGAATCTGTCAGTCAATTTATCAAAGGGTTAAAAGCCTAAAACACATTTTAGCCATGCTACATGAAAAGAAATGCCTGCTTCTTATGCCCTGGGACTGAATTGTATACCGTCTGCCCTTGATGTAGCTAAGCAGCTACTTAAATACATTTTCGACCACAAATTGGACACATCTGGTCGGTAGAAGATAATGGATAAACGGACCAACAGTTTTCCACCATACAGCAGAGAATCAGAAGTCACATTCCTTGAAGATATTTGGGTTTGTTTTTTACTTACAGTAATTTTTTCAAACCTCCATTTTCCTTAGTCTCTGAAGCTCTGAGTTACATTATGGAATCTCACCTAAGAGCAAAAGGTTCAATTTCACTTCTTACTTACAGATGTGTCACTCCCACTGATATAAATATGAAATTAATATATTTAACTGAGAATACAAAGTCACCATTGCAAAAGGTAGCGTTTGGCGATTAATTATTTGCAGAATGTCAAATGTAAGTCTCCAATTACTTCCACATTGCCCTCTCATCTACTTTTCTAACTGATAAAAATTACCTATTTTGTAACTACGTAGTGCCTTGCTGATGGACATAATCAAACATAAATGCGAGTATGAAGTAGAACTAATACTACACATGGACTGAGGATAAATATAGTATTTTTGACTTGCATTAAAACACGAAACTGAAAAAACGTCAACTGGGGGGGGCACTTAAACATTTGCTGCTACTGTTATCTACAGCAGGAAGAAAAACAAGCCAAGCATATTCAGTGTACGTGGAAAGGCAGAAATAAACTGTTTAGCCCTCATTCCTCTCATGTCACATTTGGCCCAGAGGCCAGGAAACATTTACTACAGTGGGTGGCATCAATTGGAGTACACACTGAAATAAGCCAAATAGCAAGACCCTGTATTATCTCTTTCTATACTTTATGCAAAGCTTTAATACGTATGTATTCAAAAACCTTTATTTAGTCTTAATTTCACATTTCCCCACTGAATTCAAATAAGATTTTCAGTAATAGTATGATTAATTATGCATACCTTTCAAAATGTTGTTTCATGTGTTTACATGCATAGTATTTTCCATCCCTAAGACTCAGCATCTTCAGAACATCAGAAAACGTCCCCTCTCCTATCTTACCAACTGGTCTATATTCTAAAAAACAGAAATATACTGTTTCAGTATCTTTAAAATACAAATTGTTATAAACACTCCATAGCAATCCACTACTGATTTGCTAAATTCTGACTCCTGGCATATTTCTAAAGAAACAGTTTTTTAGTTAACACATCAGTTATTTGAGAGAAAATAAAGTGAATATAAGCAAATGGAACTTTGCTGCCCACACGGCAGCAATCCGTACTATCGAAAGCAAAATACAGTAATCCTACATTAGAGAATAAACTACTACCTCTGTGCTTAGAGATACGATGCTTCTGGATGCAGCACTGAAATAACATCCTTTTTTCCTGCTGTGGCACATTAACAACTCATAACTAAGGTTAGTCTTTGTTTCTCTCACCAAGAATACTTTCTGTTTGCTTTCTATTGAAGGCATACAATTATTTTGAAAAGTAAGTGTACCTTGGCATTTTTCCAGCATGGTTTTTAGCACAGCAGCTCCTGATTAAAAAGAATAATTCCCCTATTAAATTCAGATGTGGGTTTTCAATGGGGGGGGGGGAAGCTTAGCTTTAATATCAAAGTGCATCTAATATCAGAAAGAAGGTTGTGAAAGTCAGTACGTCTGTAAGTTTTAGTTTCACAGAAGTTTAGGAGATTAAGCAAATAGCCTAAGAGTCATAAAGAAAGCTTTCTTTATATTAATTCTTGAGTCTTTTCTTGATTTCTTTCAAAACTCAGGTTCATTTTCTTTCCTCTTTTATTCTCTTTCAGCTTTGTGATCAACTGTTGCCTTACCAATCCCACTGACTGGATTTTTCACCCACTTGCCTCCCCTTTCCCTTTATTTTTAGCACCTACAGATTCTATCCTTGATAATTATAATTTGATAATTCTATCCAGTAATTTCATCTGAGGAAAAACCAATTCTGGTTAGCTCTATGCTACTGCTGCCTTTGACAACCTCTTATTACTCAAGAAAGATCCAAAACCAGTCATCTTGGGGGAGGTGGAGTAGGAAACCTCTTATTCAACCTTTTACAGGAGTCAGCATGACTGTAGGAGTCTTGGGCTACGTGGTAGCAGTAAATCCAGTAAAATGCAATTGTATATATTAGTTACTGTGACAACACTCCCCGGCATGGATTTGGCCCATGCCACCCACCACTCTCCTAAGCACCTCTCTAGCCTGGTGTGAGGAGTCAGAACTTTCTAAGGTTCTTCCTCAAATACAGTTGTCTTTTTTTGGAGGATAAGAGAATTTACTAGCAGAGAAGTTGGGCCACTTCATATCAGCTGGTTTCTGTATCCAAGAACACTTCCAGATGTGTTTAATTTACAAGTATAAACACAGCCTCAGAGTGGAGAAAGCCTGCCTTTTCTGTAGCCATGAGATTTCACAGAGAGAAGAGTTACTTAAGCAGAAACATTCTAATTGTGTCTTTCAACTAGCAATCAACTTGCGTTGTCTTCATCTCTTTTCTCCCCCTCAACCTTCATATTCATTCCTTTTACAAAGAAGTCTCCCTTTCCTTGTGATCCAATTGCTTACCTGTTGCTTGTTTTAATTACTAAAAACTTTCCCCCTATAAATCGCCCTTTCTCCAACATAGGAGCAACACTTCTGACAGAACTGTATTTTGCTCTTGTCTTTTATCATCAGCTGCTTAGGTTCTTTCTAATCATCATCCATCATGCTGCTCCTCTGCTGGAAACATTTTTGCCTCCTAGACTTTCTTTAAAAGCTAGCTCTCTCCAGAAATTCAAATATCCCCTTCATTTCCTACACACTTCCCCCTTTCCCCCCCCCAAACTGACGAACTGGGCCATTTAAGTTAGAAAAATAGGAAAAGCAGAGCAATTTATAAACAATGACACTGTCTAATGCCTTCTATAAGCAGAATTTACATACAGAGCTATTTTAAAAGTAGAAACAGAATTTGAAAATCATTATGGGTAAATGAGGCAATACCTATCAAAGATATTCCAAAACAGTGAAGAGATCAAGAGGCTCTTGAATTCTGGTGGCTGTTTTTTGATACACCTGGTCAGTTAACAGTTCAAGCAAGGTGACCCCTAACCTTCGGTGACTGCTAAGCAACACTACTGAGCAAGTAACATGCTTTGCTGGCAAGATCACATTTTTCACTGTTTTTCTTCTACCCCTCCTCAACTTTTAACTTCCTGTTTAAATAGCTAGATATAAGTTGGAGATGATTAATTAAAAATAATTAAATCTCACTCTTACAGAGCTCTAAAGAAAAATTGGCAACAGATTTTTTTGGTAGCCATTGATATCCTGCAACCAGTCACATACACACCGACTATCCTGTACGTTCACACAACAACAGAGCCAGTCTCTGCAGCAAAAATACCCAAGGCAGCTACAAAAACCTAGCTATTTCCTGACCTATTTGGTTCTAATAAATGGCAATATCATATATAATTTTTCTTAAGTGCAAGTAATTGATTCTCTGGCATAAAAAAATAAAATAAGATGAACTGAAAATAAAATATGAATTTCTATGGTATTTCAGCATTGTGTGTTAAAGTTTCAAAATACTTGGGCAAAGAAACACAGGTAAAGCATTATTCTATAAATGTATTTGAAGTATCAAGAAATATATAAACAGAAGTCAGATACGATATGTTTATTTAATTTCTTGCTTATATTTTCTCCTATACCTGTATTTTTCCCCTGTAAGATAAGTCCACATTACAGTGGAGGGCTCACAAATATTTGATTTTTTTTTTTTTTTAAACTTAGAAGTTCTAGTAGTTTAAGAAGAGTTAGCTCTTCATTCACTTCAAAACATTCTTACAGTACCTAAAGATTTTTTTTCCCCATGTAAACACAGTGTACGGTATGATATCTTAATTTTAGTAGGCTAGCTACGCACACACAAATACACATATAGGAAACACCTGAAGCTTTAACCTGGCAAACACTTAAGAGAGAGCTATTCCCTCCATGAGCAGAGAGCTGAATAACATCGATTGATTCAGTGAAGTCCAGAATTAGGAACGAAAACTGCATTATTTGAAACTTCTCTTTGAGGCATAAAATCAACATGTAAACTCTCAACAAAACATGACAGGCCACTGCAGATTAGAGACCTTTTCTCCTAGGGAGAAAATGAGAGAACGAACATGTTATGAGTTAGTTAATGTTTAATGCGATACTGAAAGGAACTCAGATTTTCTAAGAATAATAGTGTAAGAGTTTATATAGAATAAGGAGAAATAAAATTTAGGCTTGCAGCGTATTAACAATTTAAAGTAAATTTTGAATTTGCGTTCACAAATGAAAAATCTGGAGATTCTTAAAAATCCACTTCAGCACCACATAGTCACTTTTGAAGAACCAACTAAGTGACCAACACTAAAGTTCTACTAACTTCAGACAAACACTGAAAGAGAATAATTAGGTTAAAGCATTTAAATTTTAAGCTACGAAGCTTACTACAGCTGCAAAACAGAACTAATTACTAGTCAATATATATCTGATTTGTGATAGTCTCAGGTGAAGAGTGACAGAAGTTTTAAAAGCGTTATGAACGTTTCAAGAGTGACATTTCTGAGGAAGAAACGAAAGAGTAACAAATGTCTTAATTGCACTTGCATATAACATTAAAGAATAAAGCCTAATCCCCAGCTAGTGATTCGTCCAGGGGATCTATAACAAGCTAGATACCTGTTTCCTACTACCTATCCTCTCCCTTTCCTCCCCTTGTTTTCAGCATACAGCGATGTTCAGGCTTAGAATAGCTAGAGGAAAGGCAGAGAAACGTTAGAGAAATAGAATAAAGTTCTACAGAAATCAACAAAATGAGTACAAAAGACATGGCAGAAGTTACCTGTGCAAAGAATAAGATGTAGCAATTCAAACTATTCTAACACCACAGAAGCAGCCATGAGAAGGACAGGAAGGTAACCATTCAAAAGTACAGGTTAACGTGAAAGAGACTACAGGAATGAGGAAGTTAAGAACAATATAAAATGAAAATTATGGGCAAGGGATGGAACTCAAAGACTGGACCCATATTACTTTATCTAGAGAGCATAGAAAATCTTTCGTAATTTGTAATTAAAGAATTCAATGCAAAAATATCAGAGAAAGAGTGCTGCAAAGAGCAACATGGGAAAATGATAGAAACCTAAAGCACTTTGCTAGGAAGACACCAATATGCCAAGTAAGAAAAAGCCATTGCATTTACATATTTTATAGATACACATGGGAACAAAGGAAGAACAAAGAAATGTAAGAGAGCAGACAAGAAGTTCAGGTTCACCTGAACATGTCCATGTGGCCATAGCATGTAGATAGCACATTCAGTAAAACATGCCATAGGTATAGGATATGACATGAAACATGTGGAAAAGGATGGTAAGCAATGGAAGGAAAGGCTTGCAAATCAAGTGAAGAACGAGAAAACTTAGGGATTTCTCATTAATTAACTGGAGAAATCCGACGATAAACAAGCTGCCACCTCAGAGGAACAGGGGAAAGATTTTTTAGCACGCTGCTGAAGACAAGGACTGGACACATAGAAAGGAGAATGGCGTTTACGTGCTCAGGCTCGGTAGGGGAATCTAGGAACCGGCAGTGGGCGGTTTCCACGTGGTACAAGAGCGCCCACCCGCCGCGCAGCTGCTGCCCGGGCGGCCCAGGGCCACGGCCATGCCGGCCGGGCTCGCCAGGCCCCACGGCACCGCCTCAGGAGAGACTCTCTGCCCACAGCCTCCCCCCACAGCAAGCAGAGCCCGCTGCTCCCGCTCCTGCCCCCACCCCTCTCCTTACTGTTCATCCTCCGCTCGCCTGCAGGTCTCTCAGGGCGGGCGAGAAAGGGGCCGAGCCTCTCCCGAGCGCCGAGCACCTCCCGGCCGAGCCCTCAGCCCGACATGTTGTATTCCCGTCGCCCTGGCAACCGCGCAGGCTCCAACTCCTCACCCGAAGGCCCCGCCCCGCCCTTCGACCCTGCGCAGGCGCAGTTCAACGGCCCAGGCTCGCGCGCGCGCGGGCAGTGCGGGTCTTGGTCACCACGCCAGCGCAGACCCGGCCGAGCGTCGTCCTGCTCACTGAGCATGCGCACTTTTCCACCCCCCTCCCTTCCCGGCACCAGCTGCGCATGCCCAGGTGCCGGAACGTCGCCGGGGCGGCGGCGGTTGGCGGGCTCGCGCTGGGGGCGGGGGGGGTGTCCGTTAGTCAGCGGGGCCGTTGGCGGGGTGCTGCTCGCAGGGCGCAGGGCCCTCCTGCCGCTCCGAGCTCGGGGCGGGCAAGCGCCAGCGCCACCTGGGCCCCTTGCCGGCACGGAGCCTGCGGCGGCCTGGCGCGCTCACTTCGGCTTTGTGCCGGCGTGTGTTGTCGCTTCTGTGGAGCGGGTTTTCTCCACACGCGCGACTTCCCTTTTTTTTCTTTCTTTCCTGGGATGGTGGTGTTGAGGCTTACGTTTGTAAGGAATTAACGTGTACAGCCCTCGATTCAAGCTGATAAGCGCTCTATAAAAGCTGAGGCAGCATTTCTAGTCGTCGCTTGGGTCAGTCGTTTTTACTGATGCTGCCGATGCTGGTGCCCGCTCTTCAGGCCCTACGGGCCAAGTTCAATGCTCAAACAAGCGCAAGTTTATCTTTGATGGTCTCCTGCCCTCTCGTGGTTTCCGTGAGCCATTGCAGGCGTAAGTGATGCCAGCTGTGTTTCTGACGTGGTTAGGTTAGTGCAGTGGATGCCTTCTCTCCAGTTCTCAGTTTGCAAGAGTAGTAAGTGGAGAGACGAGGGTTTGGAGAAGAGTGCCGCTCCGTATTAACGCAGTTCTCCTCGCCCAGCTGTGGTGAACTTCTGGCCTCCAAAAGAATGAATTTTGCAGAGAAGTTTTTTTCCCCTTTTCATGGTGTTTGCCTTTTGCTAAATCGACATGATGAAAATAGAATGGTTAATTTTACTGTTGCTGTAAAACCATTTCGCCTTCTGGTTCGAAAACTGAAGAATCCTTTTTGCCAACAACTGCTTAAAAGTACACTAGTAGAAAAGGGGATCTTCTCCCAGATCGCCTGGGAGAAAGACCCCTTGAAAGGCACGTGCTGTTGGTCTTAATGGCATCATCTCCCTTGAAACATCCAGCTTTTACCAAGCTCGGTACTTGTACTCGTCGTGCGATCAAATCTCCCCATGAAGGAGTTTTGAAGAACACCATCCTGAAAAACAATACCGGAATAGATTGCTGCTGATGCCAAAAGAAGGAGCTGCAAATACCACAGACATCTGCAATCACTCTGAAATCCCAGATGTATCCCAGTGGACTTTAAGAAGTGTGTGAGCTTAGAGGCTCACATGACTGGTGATAAAATAGCACAGAAATAGCACATATTACAGTTTTCAGTGTCTCCAGCTCCTTATGTGGATTTTTCTGTGGACTGTACAAACTTCTATAGCCCTACATTTCCTCTTGCTAATACTATTTCACTTTTATGTAGCATTTTTAAAAGTTGTACAGATCTGAAATAGGAAATCACTTGTTGCAATTGCTTCTGAAGTGTTTTAGAGAACATTACAGTTACTTTATACATTGTATTTTTGATATGCGGTAAAGTATTCTGCATGTTCCTGTTCTAACATGTAACATTAAATTTTAACCCTCTAACATGTTGCACCCAAGTGGTTTTTGGTGTCTCCTAGTGATGGCACATACGTAATCTCATGTCATTGGCATTTATTTTAAAACATTTAGTCCTCAAGCATTTTAATAGACGTGCCCTATATGTATATTTTAAATTAAGCTTCAAAGGTGAGAAGAAAAGTTTACTTTAAAATGAATGTATAATACCCCACAGTCTGTGAAAATGGTGAATCGCTTCTCCATGTGACTATCTTAACAGTTCATTGAAGAGCTTGGGGAGTAAATGTGTTTAATAAATGCTCAGAATAAATATTTTGTTTAATTAAATGAAGCCAGAATCACGTCCTAGAAACCTTCTGGGAGTATTAACTTAGTGACCTGGAGGCAAAGTGAATGTGTCCTGTGGTTATCGCTGCCTCCCACGTGCTGCATTTCAGCAAGTATGGGACTGCCGGCTGAGTATTTTCTCGTCTAGTCTAGTTAGAGCGGTTACATGCGCTTTTCCGTGTCTTCGTCCTGTGGGTTGGGCTGGAGAGGAGACCTCCCCGCGCTTCCTCTAGGTCCTGTTGCCTGGTTTGAAGGACTGACAGAATCTGTTTTATCGTTATATACCCCAAAATGAAGGGCTGTAGCACCAGCGGGCCGGTTAGCTCAGTTGGTTAGAGCGTGGTGCTAATAACGCCAAGGTCGCGGGTTCGATCCCCGTACGGGCCAGTTCGTTTTTTTTTTTTTCTTCTCACCTTCATCGCAGCAACTATCTTAAATTAAATGTATGGATCGCACCTGAAAAAAAAATCACTGTGTAATGATGCAAGGACACGAAGACGTGACACTCATCAGGGGAACTCATCCTCAGCAAAGCCAGCATTAGGGACGCGCTGATGACGAGGGACACGCCTTCAGGCTTATGGACCTTGGCTGAACTCATGTAAATATGTACTCATGTTTCTGTGAATGGGCCTGCTATGCCGGCATCTGTAAAAAATGCGCGGGTCACGTGCTCAGGCACACTTTCTTCTGTATAGATTCCAGCTCATGTATGAAACACTCTCGCTTGATACGTGCTTGTCAGTCTTATTCCCCGCGGCGATATAACACCGTATTGGCAAAAAATAAGACGGAAAGTGGCAAACGGCACTTTCGCTTTTAATATATGTAGAAGTGGCATTAAGCTGAGAAATTATTCCTAAGTGTAAAATATTCGCTTCCCAAGTTTGAAACAGTAGATTTTTGCGCTAATTAATGACAATGTAGTACTTAAAAGTAGAAAACCGGACGTATGCTAACTCCCGAGAGCTAGTTCGTGCTGCTCCGCAGACCCGCGGCGCCTGAAGGCGTGGAAGCAAACCCGGCCAGCCAAACCTTCCGCAGCGCAGCAAACCGCCGTCAGCCCGCCGTCCGCCCGCCCGCTCCGAAACACGTCCGAGGACTTTTGCCCCTGCGAGGCCCCCGTCGCCGCCGGGCGGCCCCGCCCCGTGACGCGCGGCGGGCCGCGGCCGGCGGCCCCATTGGCTCGCGCGCCGCCGGTGCCGTGGCTTCGCCCGGCGCCTCGCAGACCTCCCCGAGGGGGCGAATGCGGCTCCCGCCCGCTGACGCCTGCCAAGATGGCGGCTCCCGAGGAGGGGGGCGCCGAGGCGCCGCCGCCCCCTCCCCCGCCCTCTGAGGACGAGCCCCCCGGAGCGGCGGCGGCGGCCGCCTGCGGGGCTCTCCTCGGCGCGGCGGCGGCGGCCGCCGGGGGCCTGCCGGGCCCCCCCGCGGCGGGGCCGGGGCTGCTGGCGGTGGCGGAGGAGCTGGCGCCGAGCTTGGCCGCCCTGGAGGGCGGCGCGGCGGCGGCGGCAGGCGCCGTGCTCTACCTGCAGCCGGACGGGAGCCTGGTGGAGGGCGCGGGGCTGAGCGGCGAGGAGCAGCGGCGGCTGCTGGAGCAGCTGGCGGCCGCCGCGGGGCCGGGGCCGGCCGAGTCGCCGCTCCTGCAGCCGCCTCGGCGCGCCGCCACGCCGCTGGCCCCCGAGGAGCTGCGCAGGGTCATCGAGCAAGTGAGCAAGGCCCAGGAGCAGCAGAAACCGCCGCCCGCCGCCGCCCTCCTGGAGCCCTTCCCGCCGCCGCCGCCGCCCTCCCGGGCCGGCGGGTACCCGCTGCCCCCGGACGCTCGCCCCGCGCCGGAGCCGGCGGCGCCGCAGGCCTGCGGCTCGGCCCCGCCGCTGGCCAGCATCATGCACAACGCGGCCCAGCAGCTGCAGAGCGTGGCCCAGCAGGTCGCCCTCCAGCAGGGCAAGTCCGTGGCGGCCGCCCGGCTCCTTCCGCAGAAGGTAACCGAGGCGGGGGGGGGGCGGCGTGCCGGCTGGCCGCCGGAGGCTTTTCTCGGTGATGAAACCCACCGCCGGGTGCAGATCTCAGTGGGTGGGGTTTTTTTTTATTTTGTTTGTTTGTTGGTTTTGCTTTTAATCTCCGTTCCAGCCTGCCTTTAGGTGTCAGCTCCGATCTCGCGGTTGGAAGATGGGACTCCAAACATGACTCAGAATAGGCACATCTTAATATGGATACTGGCTGCTGCGACCAGTGTTTCAGTCGGGCTGAACAGGAAGCTAATTGCCTAAGATAGCTTAGAAGAGCTGTTTCATAGGGATTAAATGATGGTCTCCAGGTAGATAATACATACCACTCTTATAAAAGGTGATAGTGCCTTGGGCTTTGAGTCAAAGTTTTTTGTCAAGTGATCAGTTTGAGCTGAGGCAACAATTTGCATCAGGATATATGAGAGAATATAAAGGAGATGATAATGAGAAGGTATGGGTTACTGTTCAACATTTCAAAGGTTTTTTTTTTTTTTTTGAATTGTGCGCTTGTTACAGGATGTCCTTGATCTAGTATTTGGCCTGCGTCATTTAACAGGCTGCAATTCTCTTGTATTTAGTTTGTTGAAGGTTATGAATCTGCCTAGGTAATCCCATTGACTCTGCTGTTCCAGAACAGGCCTGTTTGCAGGGAGCATAGCTGTAACGTGACCTAAGACCAAACTGTAAATGCTTTAGTTGAACAGCAATCGCATCTGTAAATATTCAGGAAACCCCATAGCTTGAAGGAAGGGAATTTGTGCTTTGATGATAATAAAATGGAAAACTAATGATGTGTGTTGGTTTTGTCATGCTTTGCTTTAAGGGCATGTAGGTATGGTCTCAATAAATATTGTCTTTATATAATAAATACAGTATTTTTTTAATCTCAACTCTTCTTTTCCTTTTTTCCACAAAAGCAGCTGGAAGCCATTTGTGTCCAAGTTCAGCCAGGACAGATGAAGGAAGCTGAAAGGCCGATGCCATCATTGGCATCAGTCCAGTCCAAAACTATAACGCTGAGTCAATCGGTTGGTAGAAATTCTAGTATATCAGGACTTGGCATTATTAATCCCCAGATAATTAGGATACAGCCAGTTACAGGAACTGAGCAGCAGCAGCAGCTCTTCCTACATAGTTCCTCTGAGTCTCCAATTCAGCTGCTTATGCAGAGACCTTTACCACCTCATAGATCAGTGTCTGTGAACAAGATCCCCACATGTAAGATGTTAAATGGGCAGAGAACTACATGCACCACAGTATCAGCTGCGAGGTCTCCAAATATTACCATGGTTGCAGCCAGTTCAACAAATACTCTGATATCATGCCTTGAAAAAAACCAAAAAGATGACAAGTTAAAAAAATCTTTGAAAGTGAAAACTCGTTCTGGACGGATTTCACGGCCTCCAAAATATAAAGCTAAAGATTACAAATTCATTAAAATGGAGGATTTGGCTGATGGTCATCAGTCTGATTCTGATGACTACTCTGAACTGAGTATAGAAGATGATGAAGAAGGCAAGGTGAAAGGAAAGGATGCGTTGTTCAATTCTTCAAATTATAATTTGAAACCCAAAATGTTTAAATGTCAGACTTGTGAAAAATCCTATATAGGAAAAGGAGGATTAGCAAGACATTATAAACTTAATCCAGGTCATGGACAGCTGGAGTCTTCACTTCAAGAAATACCTTTAAATAAGCCTAATGGAAGTATATTTGTGGACAATGCTTGTGGAATAGGAGAGAAAACTACAAGCCCAGCACACTCGGATTTTGTTGCTGTCACTTTAAATAATGAAAATGCACTAGCTGCCAATTTGGAAGAAACTGTTGCTTCACAGGCTGGAGAACAGGTAAAGTGTGTTACTCAGAAAAACTGACAGCTTTATAGAAATTAGAAAGGCAGCTTTGTTGCTGCATACTGTACTCATTCATTTGAATTGCTGCTGACAGTAATACAAGTATTTCTGAAAAGACCGAAGGTAGGGACCTAAAAGACTGAAGGTAGGGACGTAAATGCATATCCGTTTCGTGGTATATGTCTGTATTAAAATTTTGAAGTCTTGCACTGCTCGGTAACATCCACCAACATACCAAAATAGAACAAATTTCCCACTGAAGTGTTTTAAAGTCCAAAATACTATCTCATGCAATGTTGCAAGAATAGCATTGTTGCACAGGCACATAAAACATTCGTTGAGTGTTCATTCATTACTGGGTTTGTGACATACAGCTGTCACATTGAAATAAACTGGTCTGCATAAATAGTCACCTTCTCTGCATTCAGAGAAGAATATTGCATCTTTCAGTTACAGCCTTTTTGCACCACAGACACTAAAACGTTATTTGCAGTTTCTGTCACTGAAATAAGGCTTCTTCTGTGTTGAAACTTACTTGGAATCCAACGGTGGACAGCAGCTTTTTCCCAGAGTAAAGTTTTGAAAATGAGGCTTAACTTGCCTGTGTGAACCAAACTGTTTGGTGAAACGTGATTTTCTGCATCAGAGCTACTTTAGCTACAATTCTTTTTCTGTGATCTTTTAAGCTGGTCACTTCAAAGTAAAGTTTTTCTTTTAATAGTAAAAAGACTTTAACAGCTTGGAACAAGGAAAAGAACTGCTACAGTTCTCTTCTAGAGAAAATTAATCTCTTTGAGATGTAGCAACGTGGTATTACATTTTTATTTGTAAATAGGAAGTTGTTCTCAGAAACAGGAAAATTTACAGCTCAAGACATGAACATAGCAAACAACTTCTCCCCCTCCCCCCGGGCCTAAGCCTCTACGTTCTCTTTATCATCCTTGGGGAAAGAGAGAAGTGCAGAATACTCGGTCTGTTCTCTGTTGTAACTCGCATCTGCAGAACTTATTCTGGTGGGGTTATGGGGATTTAGAAAAAACTTCAGACAATCTCTTGTACTACTAGAAAGGAAAATGCAGCACTACTGCTGATGGCTAGATTGCTGATTTTCTATTTTATCTGTTATCTCCAACTAGCAAATAGAGATTTTACACATTTGCACTTTGTTAGCTCATTGACTTTGTTACAGTTTTTGGCTAGCTAAATATTTTCTAGAAAGAATAACAGGATTATTAAAACTGGTAGATGGATATAGACAGGAAGGCAGCCAAGACCCCCATGTTCAACATGGGTTTATCTCATATTTAAAACTAAGTTATTCATTTAATCTCCGTATTTCTGCTTACTAGAATAGTAGGCAGGCAGCTAGTGAACAGTAGGACAAAGGTATACTGAAAATGAAAAGAAGCTTGAACTACTTGAGTACTGTTGTAATCTGTCAACTCTTTAAAAAAAAAAAAAAATATATATATATATATATACTGGGTCATGCTTAGAAATTCTAGCTTGGTAGAGAAGACAAGATGCATTCAGTAAAAATATGAGCGCTTTAATCAATAAAAGTTTGATTTTCATTATATAGCTTGATTGTTTGCTCTGAGGTCATAATAACAATTTAAAAAATAGAAAATATACTTTGAGTTTGCCTTGTGATCTTAGTACAGAAGCTACTTCTTAGCTGTGCTCTTGGGGAAGACTGAGGATTTTGAAACAGGTGGAAACTGGGGAAAAACGTTTGGTTTTTATTTACTGAGCTTGTCACTGTTCATGACTTAGTTTTCTTAGTTCATATAGAATCTTCATGCTTTGATGTGGTTACTGTGAAACTCCAACTTGTCTTTGGGTGTGATTTATTGCTGAGACTTATTTCTGCAACCTCTTTGTTCAGAAAGAACATATTTTACTGCGAAAACATTAAACAGATATTTAACAAACATAAGTCTTCAATCATATTCCCTTAATCTCTGTATTTCTTATGACTTTTTGTGGATCAAAAAGACTAACTTTGCCAATAATGGCATGTATATCTTGCAGAAGTAGCTGTGTTACTATATATTGGATTTATTCCGCACCAATCTTTACAGTTACACATGTATCCAATTATCCAAATGAAATCATTCATTATAAAATTTTGACCGTTTAAACAGTAAATTCCTCAAAAGACCATTTAAAACAGTAAATAACCATTTTTTTTCCTGTTTCCTTTAATTAAGACTTGTAAGTCTGCAGAAAGCAGACGCTCGCTGGCAGAACAGCAAAACGAGGCCGGTTCAGGACACCGGACGCCTGTAACACCAAAAGGACCTGGAAGACCCAGACGACCTAAGAGACGAGGACGACCAAGGATGGGTGGAAGATCCAGGTGTTCCGGAAGGCTTAGCAGGCCTGGTCAGTCCCCTTCAAAGTCACTTAGTAGTGTGTCAGCAGAGCACAATGTATTCAGAAGAAAAGCTAGGTTAAAAGAGGTATGGCTCTCTTCTACAATTACTTCCTAAGTATACATATTTATTTATTTATTTATTTTTGGACAACCTGTTTTCAAGGATGCATTTTCAGAAAGAATGCTTCTGACATTCTTGTTTGCTGACAAAACGATAGCCTCAGATATTTTCTAAGAAGAAAGTATTAAGCTAGATTTTAAGGAAAAAATACTTCTGCCAGAACACTAGACCAAATTAAAATATGATCTTGGTCGAGGAAGGGTCTTTTGACAGTTAGATGTACACTTGTCTATTGTTCTTCTGGAGAAGAATAATGACTAGGTATTATTATGTATCTGTTCCAACTCAGTAGAAATAAATCCAACTGCAGTTGGGCAATGTCTTTTTTCTAAAAAACAACTAACCAAACAACCTCTCCCCTCCCCCCCCCCCCCGCCCCGCCCCGAAACCAGCGAAGCTCATGGATGAGGATGGTGTGGTGATTAAAATCCATGCAGCTAATGTGATTTTTCCCCCCCCCCCCCATTTGTTTCCACAGTGTCGTAGAAGATCTTCTATGGCAACTAAATTTACTATTATTGCTCTTCTTTCTATATGTGTATGCAGTAATTTATGGCACTGAGCACTTTCTGTAAATGTGGGTTATAAACTGTTGTTGAGGCTTTTTTTTTTTTTTTAATATATCTGCTCTTTTAGTGTTACATTTGCCTTGATTCTCAAAGCTGCTTAAACATACAGTATGTTTATCAAACAAAAGGCAAATTTGTTCCTAGGTTGAATTTTTGGCAGCAACTGCCTTATAGAACTGATAGCCTGCTGCGTTGTCTATTTAAAATATAAAAAGAAAGCACCCTGATGGAAACCATGTATCTGATATTTCTATAAGATATGTTTACATCTTACTGGAAAGTAGCGACATTTTATGTTATGAATGTGGGATGCGTAACCTCTGTAGGCTACTTTAATAAACTCATTATGGCTTTTGACAGCTAATACAACAATGTGATAATGAAGACTTAATGGAGCTGGCTCTCCCACGTCTTACAAAGCTTGTAACAGTATATGAATTTCTGTTGATGAAGGTGAGATTTTTTTTTTTTTTAATGTTAAAAATGTTAAATTATTTTAGGGAGACTGCTGGTAATATACATAAAAAGGTGCCTTTAGAAGGGGTATCTCAATTGCATAAGTTAGATGTGTGCAGAATGAAGATGTTTTGGATATCACTTCTGTTCCATATAGGCCAAAAGCTGATAAATCTGTTGACTGAAAGTCTTTTTCCTGCCTCATCTAGCGGCATTTTTGAAGATTCCATAGTCTTTTGACTTGACTGTTAGTATTTTAAAACGTTGAGGAAAACAAACTGACAGATTTAAAATTAATCTTACTTAAAATACAGAGAGAGAAAATTTTTTTTTTGCTTATTTTTAGGTTGAAAAAGGGTGTCCAGCCAGAGCTTACTTCCCAGATGTGTATAGGGAATTTGAAGAGTTGCATAATATGGTAAAGAAAATGGCTTATGATTACCTTAGTAATTCTGATATGCTGAGCGGCCAAGAGTCTGTTGAAATAAAAGATCCGAAGGTAATAAAGCATTCTACTTGAAACTGTGATTTGGGGGGGGCGGTCTGTTTAAGAATGTACAACATTTTAGTTTTCTCTGATAAGCTTTGTCACGCAGGTACAATTATTTGAACGAAACATCTTTCTTGATAAGCAGAAAATGGAGATAGTGGTAAGCAGTACAACAGAAAAAAAAACAGAGTGAAAAAGAAATCCGTAATAACACTACATTTCTGGTTTATGGCAGAATACACAACAACAACAACAACAAAAATCAGTTCCAGCAGTGCTCATTTCTGGTATCTGTCTGCATATCTAGGGTAGTATGAAGCTGCGCTTTACTGCAAAGTGTGCGTAGCGTTAACTCTTAATAGAAGTACGCCTTAATATTTGATTAGGAAGAAAGTGGCTATATTTAAAACAAATGGCCTTGATTTAAAGGGGGTAAGTACTATTACTGCAAAATGAGGACAAGTGGAATGCTTCTGTGCAGTTCATAGTCGTACTATCAAATATGAAATGCAGTGAATGCATTAATGAAAAACGCCAACTATTGTTTCACAACCCCTTTCCAGATTTACTGTTTATATAATTGTGGCTAGAAAGAAACTGTGGGTTGTTTTTTGATATGCATTTGTTTATCTTTTGTTTGGTGTAACCTCCTCTTCATTTTCCCTTCTCTGTTTCCAGTGGTGAATAACAGTTTTGCATATTACCTCCAACAAAATCTTAAAATGGCATGCTCATTAAGGCATGTATGCACTGAACTTGCAATATTTGCATACTGCTATGAACTAGTATACATACATATCTGCGACTGCTATGTAAGGGGAACATACTGGAAAACTTAGGGTAATGAAGGCAGAGATAAGATTCTGGTTCTGATAATAACCTGGTTTAAGATAACAGTCCTGTATGGACTGTTAGTAGTGGTTAATATTTATTTTTCAGAAGGAATCATGACATTCAGTGATTTACTAAAAACTTTCTAGTATTACTGCATGCTCATCTGACTATTTTGTAATTGACCCGCACTGATACTTCCCTCTGGAGAATGGAAGTTGCACTAATTAAAGGGATGCTGTCAGTATTGGTAGACCTAAAATGGAACTTACCTTTGTTTCTTCTCTCCAGTGTTAATGTGCCTTCTTAATATAGAATTACTCTCTTAAAAAATAAGAGCCTTGAGAAGCCATATAGCAACATAGCTACATAAGGATGAAACAGAGGAATAAAATTTGGAAAAGAATATAACCTTTAGCTACTAAGAGATACTTTTAGACAGCAAGACTTAGATGTTTTTTAGATAATGGAGAGCCTGGACGGTATTCTTTATAAAACTCTGTTCTTAGTAACTGACTCTGGATTCTATATATATAACCATTATACTCCTAATTCTTTCAAATTTGCCTTTTAATTCTCACCTTCGAATGAAGGTCATGTTCTATTAACATGAAAGTTAGTAGAAAACATGGGAGTCTACTTTGTTGAGCTGTAATGATTGGTTGTCAGACTGGACCCCCGTGTAATTACTCTTCTAATTCATTGTTAAGAAAATGAATCAGTATTTCAGTATTTATGTATTCAGATTGGAGAGGCTAACTTTTTTTTTTTCCCCTATAACTTTTTAAAGGTCGCTGAATCTCTAGGACTTACAGAAGTACTCACTGGGGAACAAAAGATGCAAGGTGTAGACTCTTGTTCACAACGTATATTTAAAATGTTTAGTGAGCGAGTGCCTGTGAAGATACTGGGACAAAAACGGTTAGCTGAGGTATGGAATACATTTGTGAAAATTCAAAAATGAAACCAAGACAAACTAAAGCTTGTTAAAAATAAATTAATGATTCCTACAAAGCCATACTAGTACTGTATAACTTGGATGAAAGTAAGCTTTCATGGTGTTCTGAGCTTGTAAATACTTCAAGTAGTGCTCTCCACTGCAGAGCATCTGAATTAGCAGGCTAAAGATGTACTTTGAGAAGGCACTCGGTGGCATTCAGGACAGGAGCTCGGGTTCACATGTAATATCATGATATAGAGAATGAAGTTTGTGTTACACTAAGAATGAAGTTTGTGTTAGCCCGAGTATATTCCCCCTCCTCCCAGTAAAAATGATCTTTAGATTCTAATAATTTGTGTTGGAGTAAATGGGCTAACCTGCAGCAAGCTCAGGTGCTGGAGAAGTGGTTGCTCTGCTAATTTGGTAGAGGTGCATGAAAACAGCTCCTTTCTTTCTAATCAGCCAGTTTACCAGATTTGGTCTGTCTGCAGCTGTAGTAAGGAGCAGTTTGTTTCTTTTTCTTGAAAGTCACATCTCTTTAGTCCTTCCCCTCAACTGTTCTATTTCTATTTAGCCCAGAGTTGTCCCTGGTGGAGGAGAAATAAAATTAGCAATTTTCCCTTTTCTGCCCACGGTTAAACGTGTGAGCTGATCAGTTTTCCCTTGTTAACCAAAAGATGCTGGACAAGCTGTTAGCCCTTTACTGAAGCTGGAGAGAAAGCTCTCCAGCTAGCAGATAGCAGATATCATGTCCAGCAGTTGATTACAACAGCTGGGGAGGCGTTTTGATCTTGAAGCAAGAGCAGGTTGTTTCAACCAGATATCAGAAGTAATCAGTGGTATTTTGGAAAAGTGTGAGGGCTGTGTTAAATCCTTACCTTTTAGGAAGACTTTCAGTGCAGAATTCTATTTTCAGGGAGGGTATCGGTTCACTGCCGTAAAGTTCCCACAGTTAGCCTGTGATCTTTTCCAATACTGTCAGCTGCTATGGGTGGCAGCCAGTTAATTATCTCTTGTATTGACAGAGCTCAGGGGAGGAACTGTTGCCATCAGCCAAAAGGACCAAGTTAGAAGACGTAATGGAGAATGTGAATAATGCTTATGCCAGTCAAGATGAAGTGAAAGAAAAGAACGGGAATTTGTGTACACTCTTTGAAAAAGATGGTAACCTCTTCAGATTTACCGATTCTCTTCTCTTCATGGAGAAGCTGAACAAATTCCTGTGTTCTTCAAGCTACTGTGGTTTTTGTCTTAAGGTTTAATTTCTCAATTTGCTTCCCAGGTCCTTCAAAAGCAGCTGTTTAACTCAAAAAACTTCATGGGGGGGAAAAAAGTGATGATGCACTAACACCACAGCAGCAGCACAGTTCTAAACGCATGATACTCCAGTTGTTGCTACTACTACAGTATTAGGATAATAGTCCTGTCCTGCTGCCTGAATGCTTCCTGTCCATGCTATCCCTTATCACAGAGGGTAGTGCACAAGCTTTGTGTCAAGCAGTGGGAGAGTGGAGGAAGAGGAAGCAAGCTATATGTCCTTCCTCTATGCCCCAGCAGACTACAAGGGCAGAATCATCAGGGCTTTACAGAGCCTGGGGGAGGGCAAGAGCTGGTGAAAGCAGTACTCTATCCCACGGGAGATGCGGAAGCTGAATATAGGAATTGAGACACCATTTTGCATGACAGTCTTTGCTGGGTGAATGTCTTTCTCTTCTCTTCCCTCTCCCTTCTTCTTTATTTCCCCCCGCTATCTCAGATTGGCAAGGTAACAGTGGATTAGTGAGCAAAGATGGGTGTCCAGCTGTAGTCTCCCAAAACTCCACTGCTCTTTTATTTGAAAGTGTTGCAGTATTCAGAGGCATTACAATCAGGGCAGTGAAAAATTCCAGCTGTTACCCATCTCTAGTGAGATGCATACCATTGCCATCCTCTTACTTTGTAAAATCTTTTTTGGTGTTGCTATAAACTGCTTTGCTTTTGCCCTTTCCACGTCTTTCTCTCAAGTTCTCCTCCCCCCGCTTAGTTCATTTTTTCTTTCTCTGAAAGACCATGCTTATTTCTTGTTATACTATGATTTTCGTCTGGGCTATGATTTTTTTATTAAACGTTTATTTCATCTGCACCTGCTAGTAGGCCTTTTGCTAGTCTACAGTACAAAAAGTTAAAATGGCCCTTCTGAGTTGTTATGCCTCCTTTGTTGTGCAGTGATACCTTTCATAGGAAAAAGTACTCGATCCTCTTAATGTACAAGAATTAAACTGACAGCTCATGCTGCCGCAGCTTAAGTTATTGTTTAATTACCTGCTGGGTCTGTGAGAGCTCTTATTCCCTGTCAAACGATTGGTAAAGCACACTAATTTAAACTTCTAGTGTTTTACCTCTTCTGTCACAGGCTGAATGAAAAGTGCTCCTGGGGCTGTTAGTGCAGCTGATTAGATAGGTAGTTACCTGATCACGTTTGAATGCTGGATGAGCTTGATTATCAACAGAAATTTTACAAAGTTTGAACGTGCCTGTCAGTGAACTAATGGTAACGTGGATGAGCAGCGGACAACTTTGTGTGGCGTGTTCTTTGTTGTCTAACGTTTCTGGCTATATGCCAAATTGAAAGAATTCCGTTTCAGCCCAGGTTATCTTCAGAATTACCAGAAAAATGCTGCTTCTAATGTGCCATTCCTTTGGTATGGAAATATTCAATCATATTTCATTGTCTAAAAATACCTGAAGTATTTTTATACTGTTCTTCTTATGGGAACTGCTGTGAAACTCTCTTAAGATGCTTCAAGTTTACTAATTTGGGGGAGGAAAAGAGAGAAGCAGTTTAAATTTTCCCCCAAGACTATTGTAGAAAAATTACTTTTTGGGACTTGCATATTAGATCGCCCAACTCAATGATATTTCTTTCACTTTTTCAGGTTTTAATCCATTAAATGGAGAAATCTTGCTTTCAGAAGATAGAGATATCACGTGCTGCTCAACTGGAAGCATACTGTCTACTGCGAAGGAACATAACTCACTTGTTGATTCAGAAGTTAGAATCAATGCTGAAAATTCAGGTACTTTCTCTCAGACTGTGAAAATAAGCATGGAGTATTCCCAGCCTGTAAATATACAGGGACCAGATACTGCAGATGACACATCTGTGCTAAGCAGTGAAGCTGTATTGCCTGTTGAAGCAGATGTCTCACCAGAATTAGTTCAAGCACACTTTGTGAGAGAGAATACAGCAGGTGGGCTGTCAGCTCCCGAACTTTGCAACTCTATGTCAGAGAATGCAATGGGCAGTCAGAGCACTGACTTATCAATGGGCGAAGAAAACGGTCACAATGGAAAATATCAGAAACTGCAAGAGGAAAACCAGAATTTTGCAATTAAAGAACATTCGGAACAGCTTCACGATGCTGGCATCACAGATGAGATGCAGCAACTTGAGAAAGTTTTTTCAACAAACGTCGTGCCAATAAATCATCCACACAGTGCTCAGACTGAGTTGTACCAGAATCCTGTCCAGGAAGCCTCCTTGTCCGCTCATGCGAACCATGAAAGCCCTTTCAAAAACGTGCATGAGTTTTCTTGTGGGACAGGGGAATCACATGAGCTGGAGGATACCGTTACTGTAGATGAAACTGTAGCTTTTGAGATCACTGATGAGAGCCATGATTTTTTGTCTCAGGGACATGAACAGATTTTTATTCAGACTACGGATGGGCTTATTTTATCTCATCCGGATACTGCTGTTTTGTCTCAGGCAGAAGGCATTGTTATTGTAACTGATTCTGATGGTACTACAATGCATATTCGCACACCTGATGGGATACCTTTGGAAACTGTGGAAGCACTACTGGCAATGGAAGCAGATAGCCAAAGTGAAGAAGTTCTGCTCTCACAAAGTGAATTGGAGCCATAAATTAGAAAACTATATGCTTTCTTCTGGAAAAGACTGACTATATAAAATGTATATTTTTCTAATGTGAATACTGAAATAATTGAAATCTAACTTATTTGTAAACTGTTTCTATGCCCTGTACTTTTTTATAACTTATGTTTATATAAATTTAGCAGCATTGCAACCAAAAATTCTAGAAATAACATGATTCTGTTTGTTCTTCTAGGTGTTGGGGGGTAGGGGAAAATGGAAATCTGTCATCCTTAAAACTGTTGCACTATTCCCTTTTGTTACCCTTTTCTCTTTAGCCATCCAAAATGCAGTAAACTACTGCTTTTTGGCAGTGATGTGCTGTGTACTGGCAAGCTGTGTATGGGTAAAATAAAAGCTGTATTAAAAATCTGTGTTTTCTGTTCTGCTGAGATTCTAAAACTCTTTATTACACTTTGTTAAAGCTAGCTTGACTATTCATTAGCCTATAGGCTTGATGCACTTAAATCTGCCTGGAAGAATGTGTAATTTCAAAATAGAACCCACACTTAGGCTGTCACATTATTCCTAGAATGCACAACTAACCTATCTCGTCTTTGCTTGGATAACAGTAGGCTAAGCGTCCACTGAGTTAGACAAAAACAGCTGTTCTGTGGAGGCCTGTAGTTCCTCCTGATCTGTTGAAAATATATTCAAGCATGCTTGCCTTGTGTTCAGCTGGCCACTTAAACCATTTCAAAACTTGCTGCTGGAAACTGACAGCAGTGTGCAAATGTCAGTTTTTTGATGTAGTGATTTGAATGGCCTTAATATCATAGCAAATTCTTCCCTCATAACTCCAACTTTCATCCCTGATGGTCTTTTTCATTTCTATTAGACTCGTATTTTTTTTGGACCCTCAGAAATTTCTTTCAGATGATGCATCTTGTATCACTTCTAAGTTTTGCTCTTCCTAGTAACTCCACATTGCCCTGTACTATTTAATCATTTTTAAAAGTGTTCTTGGCTATGAAACCTATTTTTGTAAGCAAATAGAAATGCTACCACCTTGCTGCTATCCTGTATTTTTCTCATTCTTTCAAGGGGCTAGTGAAATAGCTTTTGTTGCTTGGATAACAGCATTTTTGTGGACGCTTCCTTGCAGCTGATGCTCTTCTGGTTCAAGAATGGCATAGTCTTTTTTTTTTTTTTTCTTTCCCCCTGAGAAGTTTAGCAGGTGCAAAAGAACAGCATTAAATGACTACTAGCCTTATTTTTCTCTTGAGCTCTCTAGATCTGAAGGCTCCAAATACAAAGAACTACTGTATGAAAAACATCCTCTTCTCTGTGATTATGATTTTTACAGTAATCTTTCTGTCCCATAGCTGTCAATGAGCAAGGAAGTTGGCAAGTATGAAGACTCCTTCCTGAAGGGCTTATTTCCTCTAAGAAATAAAAATGATCCACAACTTCCACCTGTGTAGAAAATGAAAATTTGCTTCAACTCTACCTCCCCTATTGATTTGCAATGCTGGGAAATACAATGCACCTACTCTCATCTTAAAAGAATTCTGTAAGTGAACCAACCTTCTCTCCTTGCAAAATGCTTTTCAAGTACACAAGTGTTTCCATAGTGACAAGGTCTGTCTCTACTCAGATAAATTGAGGTGGCTGTTAATAACAAAACTATTCATAACTGATTGTTCTACTCCTTGAGTTACAGGAGAATTTCTTCTTAGGTACTAGAAATTTGGGATAAGAATAGAACACTATTAAGCTGCCTGAAACAACCTCTTTGTTGACCAGACGAACACATGGAGAAAACTCTTCCAGGGTATGCCTGTTTGCTCTCTTATTGCAAGCAACGCATATAATCCGCTTGCCCAAATTTCAGCTTCAAACTAGTTAAGTGACCCTAATTTTCCTATAAGAAGTCTGTTCCAGACTCTCTGGCTATTAATTAGATTTGTCTGACGTCACACCGCAGCCACTGTGGCCATTTCATAATGGTGTGCTTTTCACGCACGTCTTTTTAGTTGAAACGTTTCTTATTTCAGAAAGAATCAAGGGTAAACATCTGTCAGGGCACAGAAACGAGTCACCAGCACTTAGGAATGCTACATAATCGTGCAAAATGGGAGACTGGAAGCAACGGTTTATACAGGAGTGGGTCATATAAGCAGTCAGTAATAGTAAATGGGAAGAATTTGGATTATTAATCATAATGAAGTAAGAGGAAGGGCTAAATTCATTGCATATCAGGGATTTAACTAAACTGATGAAATGCTTCGCTGAGTAGTTTCCAAGTTGTAATACGCTTCTCTGAAAAGTGCTAATTTGCGAGAGCAGCTAACAGTTATTAAAGGCTTGGTAACTGTAGCAGCTTCTCCATGCCACCCACCTCTGACATAGTGGTATGCTACAGTGATTATTACGTCTTTAGCAGAGAAAGCAAACAATGGCATTGAATGCCTTCCAACATTAAGTTTTTGCATTTATCCAGCTTCTCCTAAACACATTCTCTATTTTCCTCGCCAAGAAAGACAGAGCCTCATACCTGAGCAGCAGCATGAAAAAGGAAAGCAAGAATATGAGCCAATTAATCTTGTTATGTACATTGCTAACCAAAATATGGAGGTGACACACCTTTAAAGGAAAACATGTTTAACATCAGCAAGAGTTTTCCACGGAAAGGCTTACTAAGCTCAATGATAGGAAGCAAGCAAACAATACCGCCTAAGGATATGGCCGAAGCAGGGCTTTTTTTTATTCAATAGAAGCTTTCACAAAACATCTCTAAAAGAAAAAAGTTATAAAGAATTAAAAGAGAAAAGACCTTTTCATATAATGGTTGCGGCACAGTGACTTCTACTAAGCCAGCCAAACGTACTGGTTCAGCCTTGGTTCGCACTTCAAGTGTCACAGTGTAATCAAAGCCAAAGCAGAAATGACGCTACTGCCTGTTGGAGCTTCTCAGGACCACACAGCAAACTATCCTAACAGCATCAAATGACATTCCTACAAGATCGCATGACACTGACACCTCTCTTAGATAACAAACTATACAAACTACCAATGCAAAGTAGAGCTGGTGACATACTTAGAAATATTAATTATTGTTAAAAAGTGGGAAAAATTATATCCCATCCACTTAAAAGCACACGTTTAGGTTTGAGCTGTTAGCTGTGCTATTCTGCCCTCATTAAGATGGATATACTATCCAGCATTTGGTCATGTTTTCCTTAAAAATCTATGTCTTCATCTCAACTGAATGCCCTAATCATGAAGCTGCAGAGTCAACCTGTTGGACCCAGAACTTTTCTTGTCAGTGCTGCACCACAGTTAAGCTTTAGATGGATAAAAGCAAACTAAATCAGATTGTCCCATGCAGAAAAAAGAATAACAGCTGAGACAAAACAATAAATACAAATAGAGAAAAATATTTTTAATAAGTTTTACAAAAATTTAACATACATGGTAAGCCTTGCAAACTCACCATTTCAATTTCATGCAAGTATCTTCAGAAACAAGCCAGCAGCTTTCGTAGCTCTAGCACTGTCTATGTCCTGTTTCCAACAGCATGGCTTCTAATAGTAGTTTGCTGCTGTTCTCAATGTAAGGCTGGTATAACCATGATGATAAATAGACCATCAACAGATCCTGGTCAGCAGAATGAGCAATATCTTGTACAATTGTTTGCTTGAGTAGTAGCTCCTCCTTGTACATTTCAGAGAGCTTCACAGAGACCTCATCTAAAATGGATTGAAAAACCAAGCACGTTAATCGTAACAGATCAGCAGTTCCCAAAAAGTTGAATTATATTTGTACTATGTTAGCCATGAAAAACCCTACTTGATATACAAACTCTTCCCCATATTTTTTAAAAGTCAGACATCTAGTTTTTTTACATTATTAAGAATGTCTGCAGACTGAAATATAAAATGCTAAACATTTTCCTCGTCTTTTGGATATGTTTTAAATATTTCTGGTTTTGACATACACCTCCTTTTAACTCTAAAAACAAGTAGTGGTATTGGGTGTCAGAATCGGCTGTAAAATTAGCAGGTATTACAGCTATTCTTTTAAATAACTGAAACTTGGTCTTAAAATTTTGTAATGCTATCTTGAAAAATAAACTTCATATTTTAGAGACAATAATCATTTTAGCTAATTTTCCTCACATGCTGTCATGTACTTTAGTAACGCGTGATCACCAATAAATGATACCAATAGAGTGAAGAATAATGGTAAAACAAAACAAAACAACAGATCAAAACTGAAGTGCCCAATACAAAGAGCAATGGTTACCAGTTTTATGAGTAATACTGGAGGGAGTTTTAAAATATATTTATATAATCATCTATTTAATTGTCTGGCTTTCAGAAAAATAACAAACAGATTATTTTTAATAAGAGACTGATCCTGTGTTTCTAACCTAGACAGAACCATTACTATTTTCAGGAGGAATCAGTCATTCAAGGAGTACACATTCAAGGAGTACAGAGCATCACTAAATGATTCAGTCACAATGGGTGTTTTGATAGCTGTTGTCTTTGCTATGGTCACCCTTTTAAGCTGGCAGAAACTAATACATACGATTCCTGCTAACTTGTGCTAGTGAAGTAAGGAGCAGGGCTGCACAAAAGAACGAGTTCCACTTCACCAAAGCTCCAATTGGCCTGCATGCAGTCAGGCTTCTCTTGCATTCAAACAGTTTTAAAACTGCAGTAATAGAGACTGGGAGGCAGACAGACTGGAAGTCTGGCAACCCTTTGTCATTACTAAATTTCTAGAAGAACAAAAGGGCCTATTTCTTGCCATCAAGTGAATCCTAAAAGGATTTGCCTTAACTGTAGACAGTAACTGAACGCTTCTTTTCTTGCCTTCACTGACATTGCAATCAGAGGTATTTTTCTTTGACTGCTTGACAATTAACTGAGGTATAGCTTGCTCTTTGCATCCAAGGATATCATTTCAGTGTCAAGTAACAAGGTAGTTTGTAGACTATAGCTCAATACTACCAAGTTGCAAGCACGTTTCTCTTTACAAAGGACACTGCTGGTGCCTATTGGACACTAAGCTGCTGACAAGCTTAGTTTTAACTGGATCAGGCTTTATAACTACAGCGGTAATTGCTGCATGTCAGACAATGCCCAGCAATTCATAAAAGCAGCAGTAACCCTAAACCAAATGACACACTCCTCTGTTTATCAATTAGTCAAGTATAGAGGATATAGATTCATTCATTCTCTTCCTCACACACAGATACACACACATACATACACAAAGATATCCAAATAAAAGGGTTTATTTTTCAGTTTTCCTAAATTAGATTACATGAGCGACACAATGCATTTATCTAAGATGATCAATATTTTACTTACAGAAGTATGCTGTGGGCCATGTGTGAAACAGAGGGGCTGTGCAATTCCCAGCTCCATGGTGGAATGCTTCCAAGTCACAAATTGCTTTAGTAGTCGAAGAGAGCTTTTCCATTTTGAGTTGTATTTTTGTCTGACAATGATGAACATGTAATGTTAGTGAACATCTCAGGAACATTAGGCTACTATAATCTTAAATAATTATTTTAAAACGCGTTCTTTCTGAAGACCCTGTTGAGACATAACATTTCTAATTCACTTTTATAACTTCAGGCAGGGATCACTGCTGGAATTTATATACAGATTTAATAGCAGACACCCTAAATTTCCAAACGGCACAGATATGACTTACTGACTCTGATTTTGCATATTTCTTTTGCTTTCCCCATGTAGAAATACATTAAAGTTCTCTCTCATTTTTTCCCTCTCTGCGTTTTTCCCATAGCAATTTAGTACTGGGGAAAAACATCAAACTGTCTATGAAAGAACAGGTGTGGCACAAGCTCTGTAAGCACATGCTTCTTAATGTTGCCATGCCAATATGACTTAAGTTTCATTTCAAAAGATCAGCTGCAGGTGTGGAAAGCCGCTCAGGCTATGAGTGACAATATATCTAGGCTGATTTAGCGGCTTGCTATGAAAAGGAGGTCATCCTGTCCACTTCCTTTCTCTTCACCTGACTTTGTGTTTCACCTAAGGGGCCTAATATTTGGAAAAATAAAATGGAGCTTGAAGATCGTATCTTTATGTCAAAAAGCTAAAATACAGATGTTTGTATAAATCATTAAACTGGTATATGCTCATAAGAAATGAAAAAGAAAATACATCTGTAGTTGCTGTGTTTAATATCCAAGCTAACACCAGCTGCTTATACTCCTATTACCCAAAAGTAAGAAAAAATTGTATCAATACACTTGCAAGGCTGAATATAACAATGTCTCAAGAGAAAAAAGAAAACCCTCAAATTGCTGGTACCTTTTCCCACAGAATAAAACTTGAGGAAAATATAGCCACTTTCCTGCTTATTCTAAATATCAAACTAGTATCTTTTCCGTATAAAAACTGGCTAGATGGCCGAGCTCCGAGGGTTGTGGTCAGTGGCGCAGAGTCTAGTTGGAGGCCTGTAGCTAGCGGTGTCCCCAGGGGTCAATACCGGGTCCAGTCGTGTTCAACATATTCATCAATGACCTGGAGGAAGGGACAGAGCGCACCCTCAGCAAGTTTGCTGATGATACTGAACTGGGAGGAGTGGCTGGCACACCAGAAGGCTGTGCTGCCATTCAGAGGGACCTGGACAGGCTGGGGAGCTGGGCAGAGAGGAACCTCATGAAGTTCAACCAAGGCAAGTGCAGGGTCCTGCCCCTGGGGAGGAATAATCCCATGCACCAGGACAGGCTGGGGGTTGACCTGCTGGAAGGCAGCTCTGCAGAGAAGGACCTGGGAGTGCTGGTGGACAGCAAGTGAAGCATGAGGCAGCAGTGTGCCCTTGTGGCCAAGAAGGCCAATGGTCTCCTGGGGTGCATTAGGCAGAGTGTTGCCAGCAAGTCGAGGAAGGTGATCCTCCTCCTCTTAGCCCTGGTGAGGCCTCCCCTGGAGTACTGTGTCCAGTTCTGGGCTCCCCAGTCCAAGAGAGACATGGCACTCCTGGAGAGAGAGTCCAGCGGAGGGCTACAAAGAGGATGAGGGGACTGGAGCATCTCTGCTATGAGGAAAGGCTGAGGGAGCTGGGCCTGTTCAGCCTGGAGAAGAGAAGGCTCAGGGGGGATCTGATCAACGTGTACAAGTATCTGAAGGGAAGGTGTCAAGAGGATGGGGCCAGACTCTTCTCACTGGTGCCCAGTGACAGGACGAGAGGCAAAGGGCACAAAAAGAAAAACAGAAAGTTCCATCCGAACATGAAGAAAAACTTCTTTCCTGTGAGGGCGACTGAGCCCTGGAACAGGTTGCCCAGAGGGATTGTGGGATCTCCTTCCCTGGAGATATTCAGAAGCCAGCTGGACACGTTCCTGGGTAATGTGCTCCAGGTAACCCTGCTTGAGCAGGGGGGTTGGACTAGATGATGTTCAGAGGTTCCAACCTCAACCATTCTATGAGTCTGTAAAAATGCTCACTGGAACTTTACACCAATAATCTTTTTAACAAGCCTCCACTATGGCTAATGGCTGCAAAAGTTATTTTTAACTAAAATTTTTAATTACAATAACCAGCAAAAAAATTTCTTTGTTTATATCAATCCGGCAGGTGACATTAATTCCTAACAATGTATCCAGAAGGAAGATGGGCTGCATAATAACTGTCTTACTCTGTGCCTTAAAAGAAGGGGAAGCTACCGCACAGAAAATGCAACTAGGCAGACTAAAAATGGAACTGCATGATGTCTGATCAAAGATAGCTGCAATAGATATTACAGCAGATAAAACATCGTTCTGGGCTTTAACTTGTTTGTCTTGTTTTAAATAGAGGGAATATCCAGGATGAGAAAACAGACAACAGGTGCAATTTTAGAACGGATTTTTGCAGGACTCTATTTCAGAAGATCATATTAGAGAGTACATTATAAAAGGAGGAATAAATTCTAATCAGAAGACAGATGTAAAACCAACTTTCAAATTTACCAAACAAATACACGGAGCACACTAGACTTACAATCATTCAGGTCGGAAGCCAAAAAAACTATGGTTAAGAATCCCAATTTTCTGTTTACAATACTTGAGGTCATTTGCTTAAGTCATACTTGGAAAAAATAGATCGCAATTGCAAAATGAGTATTACCATATGCTTTAAGGTCTCAAGCAATTCTGCACAGCAGCTATCCAGCTCTTCATTGTATTTTGGAGACGCCTTTTCAGACTCTGTGGTGCTGTTATCACATGCTATCTCTGATTTATTATCTTGAAACCTAAAATAGAAGCATAAGGCAGTTCCAACCACTGCATATACGTTTACTCAAGCCACAGAGGTTTAAAATCCATGTTGTCTGAACCAACAAAATCTCTTTCTTACAAGCTGCACATGAGAATTCCTACATGAAAGGAGGTAAGCGACCTATCTAGCAATTGAGTGAGCAATTGAGCTGGTACCATAACCTTCAGAGGAACGCTGAATTACTCTACCTCAGAACTCACGCTCAAAGGAAACAGTTGCAGCTGTTAAGATAACACTGCCTGCGATACTCTACCTTGCCTCTCTTCTGGCGGCTACTCTCTCATAATAACAGGGTGTAATGTATGCCCTGGCCTCAGCTGGTCCAGCCGACAGTCTGCTGCCTCGCCACAAACTCCCCTTTGTTGATAGTTTAAGCTAAGATACTTAACCGCGAACTGAGCGCAGGTAATGCGCAGGCATGTCTCGTAGCCCATCTTGCTGACTTTCCCATAGAAGCTGTAAACTTTGACAGAGGACGTGAGCAGGAAGGGAAAGCAAGATCTGACGTCTTTACAACAAAATATTACAGATGTCCGTCAGAACCCTGTCAGTTAGGTTTTCCTTTAGATCTTGAAGATACTATCTCTACCAAAATTATTGCTTTTGTTAAATCTTCACTGCTCTAACAACTTTTTGTCTATACAAAATCATTGATTCTTACTTGAAATCTGCTGAACTCTTGACCTTTGTAAAAACTGGTAATACTGACTTCAGAGTAAATACACAGGAGAGAGGGAAATCACATGTGTAAAGATCATAGGATTAGATTCTAACTTTGTATGTTATTTAAGTATTTTACATATCCATTATACCTAACTGTACATATATTAAACATTTTTTGTTTCTTGCAAACACCATTACTTCATGAGATTATTTTAATCTTTATGAGACATTTAAATCTTATCTGAATGTAAATATTGTATGTAACTGAAAAGTGCAACTGCTCAGTTTGACCTAAGAGCTAGCTTATCTGCGTTGACATGTTCTTTCTCCATCTCCAAGCTTTCTAGTGAAGGAAACATTAATTTCACAATAAAGGCAACCTCTACACTACCTTTACCTGTACGTATCATTGGCATACTTACTGCTCACTGATTTTCATGTTGACAATTTTGTTTGCTGTAGTAAATCCATTATCATTCAGTCTCTCCCATTTCATCATTAGATTATGCCAGTCTGCTGCATTATCTTTAATCTTTCTTGCACTGACAGATAAGACAGGTCTTCTTGGAGTACTATCAGCAGGACTCTTTGCTGCATAAGACAACAAACAAAATTCAAGCCGTTTAAACCATACAGTGATAAATCAGTGGGCTGCTGGGCAGAGGTATGTCCCTGAATTTTTTCCTTGCTCTACTGTTGAATATTGGTTGAAGTAAAATGGAACTCACGTGAATTCAACTATTCTAATCATGAAATCAAACGCCTCATCTCATCACCTTGTTACTATTTACCAGAAAAATCAAACTGTTATAGAACTAAGCACAGTCTTGAGTTGTGATATCGTAACATGGACAGCAAGTGGCTTTGCAGCGCTCATCGATCTAACGGTCTTTTGTCCACTAGGCAGCGTTAAGTTCACGTCTGGCTTTTAAGCCAAAGGCTGACACCGCGTGGGGCGGTGAGAAATCACTGCAGCGATCCCGTTTTCCCCTCTGAGCACCGGGCCAGCGGCCCGCCCGGGCCCGTCCTCCCTCAGCGGACATTTTGTCGCCGGTTCAGGAGACGCCGGGGGCCCGCCGCCGCCTCCCCTCGCCCCCCAAGGGGGGCCGCAGCCTCACCCCGACCCCCCCAGGGGCTCGGCGGGGGGCAGCCAGCTCCGACCACGCCGCCCCGGCCGCGGAGCGCCGGCAGGCCGAGGGCCAGGGGATGGCGCAGGGCTGAGCGGCGCCGGGCCCGGCGCGGCCGCACTCACCCGCCATGGCGGCGCCGCCCGCCCCGCCCCGCCCCGCCCCGCGTGCGCTCACGTCCGGCCCCGCCCCGGCGCGGCCCCGCCGAGCGGCGCAGGCAGCCGGGGCCGCCGCCGCCGCAGGGCTTGGGCGACGCCGCGCTCGCTCCTTCCCCGCAGTCATGGCCGCGCCGAGCCTCTGACGAGGTGAGCGGAGCCGCGCCGCTCCCCGCGGACCCAGCTCCGCGTCCTCCCGCTCCCCAGCGGGCCTGCCGGGGCCGCGGCGAGGCGGCTCTGCCTGTTGCGGCCGGCCGGCCGTCCGCGGGGCGCCTCCGCCGGGCCGGCCGCGGGCAGCTGGGTCCCCGCCGCCCTTCGCGGGCTTTGGGGAGGGGAAAGCCGAGCAGCCGCTGTGCGGGAGCCCCGTCGCGGGTGAGGGCGAGCGGCGGCGGGGGGTTTCGGAGCCCGCCTGGCCCGTTTCACACGGCGGCCGCGGCCGTTGCGGGGCACGAGTGTTGGGGGGGGGGGGGGGGGGAAGGGGGCGAGAGGCGCCGGAGCGGCCGCGGTTAACGGGCTCGCCCGCGCTGGGGACTCCGTGGGTTTAGTCGCTTATTTCTGAGGTGAAACTCCACGTTTTCTGTGACGTGGGTTGTATCAAAGGGCTGGCACGTTAAAAACCGGTAGTGCCCGGGTGCTGGTTTAAGATGACCGAACGTGAAGAGAAGAGTAAGGCTAAAAATCTTAGTTTTCAGCCTCCGAGTAATGGAAAACCTTTGCTTTTTGGGGACTGCCCTAGGAGAAATCTGCTTGGCCGCTGGCCGCCGGCAGCGCGCTGGATGTGAACCTGTCTGAGGGCTGGGGGATCGCCTCCCCCGTGAGCCGTGTGCTGAAGCGAAGCCCAAGGCGCTTCCAGGAGAGCAAGCGTGGTAGGCTGCCTGTCCTGCGGTCCCCTGGTGTATTCCTGTTTGCCTTTGAGTAGTTACAACCCGCGGAGTGCTGGAGTGCAGCGCTGTTGAGATGAACCCTTTGAAGCCTCTGCCAGAATAAAGAAATGCCTCTTAGGGGTGAAGGTTTTTGTAGAGGAACTAGGTACTCTGAAATCAACAGAGCCAGCAAAGCCTAGTTTCCTGTGTTCCCATGTTCCTCTTCCTTTACAGAGTTGCCTGTGCAGTGACACCAGATTCTCTCTTTCAGCCCCTAATCTGAGAGTTCTTTCTAGAAACTCCCTTGAGCCAGAAATAAAACGTTTTATGACTAGTCTCGAGCGATGTGTGTGTTAATTGAGTAGTCTCTACCTGTGTGCTAACTGGTTGTCCACCTGTTCCCGAACAAGGTGTGTAAAAGCAGAGTTTTGCCTGCCTTTGTTTCAGTAAGGTGCTAATTTTTGTTCTCCCCTCTACTTGGCTGTTGTTTTACATGAAAAACTTTGGAGAAATGTCTCAGCTGTCTTGCTGTTCCTTCAGATCTGGTCAAAAGCAGGCAAGAGGCCTAAAATTGTGCCCCTGTGCCTAAAACACTGCTAACAGATGTGGCAGTCTGGTGGCTAAAAACATGGGATGTATCAGAAAATATAACTGCTTATTTCTTAGTTTACAGGCTCCGGCTGAGATGAGAGACCGTTGTGTTAAACGGAGGTTATGCATATGAGTTTGTCTGTACTCTGAAGCGCTTAAAATTAATTTGGTGTGTCAAAGGAGTAAAAAAACAGAACTGTTGTTCCTCTTGTACAGAGAGGAGGCCTGGGCTCAAAGAAATGCAATGACAACTTCAGCCTTATATAAGTAAATCTGTGGGCATGCCCTGAAACTGAATCTTTATCCACTAAGTACTTGTTTAACCACAAGATTATCTTTCATATTAGTTGTCTTTGGTAGCCACACTTAAGCCCTATTGCTGTTTCTGAAACCAGAGAAAAGAAAAAGATTTTTTGCTTACCTAAAAGCTCATTGTGATCCATGTGGGTTGAAAAGGACAGTGATTTTTTTTTTTTTTTTTTCCATGTAGCATAAGATATTTTGCTCTACTTGATTTCCAGTGCAGGAGAGCTGATTAGCACAATCTGATTTGCCCTGTATGGCTTCTACGTCCTTCAGAATAACCACTGCTGAGCCAGTGAAAGTGCAGGTCCAGTTCCAAAATCTGTCTGAGAAGATAGATTATATCCACCGTTTGCCTTTGATTAATGAGGTTGGAAAAACAGATAAAATAATCCTGAAACCATTAAAGAAGAAAAAGAGACCACATACCATATACAAATGTGATTAGGGAGATGTTGAAGAATCAGGACTCAAAAGCAGCAGAGAATCATTGTGTGTGTACAGACTCTCTGAAAATAAAGGCCATGCTGTAATTCTTTAGTCCTTTATACATTTATTTTGCTCAGATAAAATGACTTCATTAGCAATACTTTGAGTAAGTGATGATTTGAGCTTTCAGTTACATGTTTTCACACGAAAAGCGCAAATGAAAAACCCAAAATGAAACTGATTTGTGTGGCAACAAGAAATTTTAGTTTATGAATGCATTTTTGATTGTACAGGTTGAATGGATTATAAAAATTGAAATTAATCTTTTTTTCTAAAACTTTGCCACCAGAGAAGATCTAAATAGGGTTGTATATAAATTAGGAGGACCCTAATCTGACAGCAGTTGTTTTTTAATTTATTCTATGATGAGCAATAATTCCTCTAGTGTTATCTATGGAAAAAAACCCAAGGTCATCAGGAAAATTTTGATGTTAATTAAGTGTAGACTTAAAAAAAATGCGTCAGGTTGTGGATCTAGTTGTTGTACAGGAAAGAAGAGTAGTCTTTTTCTGGTAATAGTTTTTCATAATTCCATAGTTTATAATGAATCATTATGCTTTCAATAGTTGTAGTTGAGCTGTGAGGAGAGGTGGAAGCTAAGACTGAGAATGGATTTTGAGGACTGCAAGATCTTTGACAACTGGGAAATGTGAGATGATGCCAACTATGAGAGCAGCTTGGGATGGTGATAGATGTGAATTGTAGGAGTGACAAAGGAGAGTTAAAATACGTGAAATTCATGAGGCAGTAGCTGGGGAGTGCTAGCAGTTGAGACCTAGACAGAGGAAGACTTGTATGCATGAGACTTAGGACAAAGAGCGTATTTGAGTAAGAGAAGATCAGCAGCCAGTAAAATTATTGAACTGGCAAAGCAGCATGTTTAGAACAGCAAACAAGAGACTTCAGCAGTCATTTGTTTTTGTTGTTAGTTTGTTTGTTTATTTTAAAATTTAATTGATTGCAGATAGAAGGTGATAAATGCTAAAGGAGAGGACAGGAGTCCTAAAATGCAGGATAGGGAAGAGATAGTGTGTGCAAATGTTGTAAAGGAAAGGTAAAGTACTTAGATTATTTAGTGACTCAGTAAACAACTCTTTTAGGAACTCGTTGTTCAAAGAACGAATGAATCATGATGATGATGATGATGATGAACGATTAGTGAGCCTCGTTCAAGGGGCACATTAATCAGCTAACCCTAATAGCATTTCTATGAAATAGGTGCCCTGACAGCTGATAAACACTGGAGGAGAGTAGTATTCATCTGTCTAAGCTCTAGCAAGCAGTAAAATTTATCACAACAATTAAGATCATTTAGTAACTGCTATCAACTTCTTCACTGGCTGTTTTTTTAACACAGCTAAAATATGAATCCGTATTTTAGCTGTCTTGTCTAACATGGGCTTGAATGGGTAGTATCATGCAAGTAATCCCTTTGGATTTATTGGAATTGTATGTTGACAGCAAGTGTTGCAGGGCCCAAAGCCAGTGTGCTGAATCCTCTTGTACAATGAGTGAAACAGCAATTTTAAAATTGAAGCACCGGAGCCTTTCACAGTAATGGAGATATTAAACTTGTGTGTGCATATGTATGTCTGTGTGTGCATATATACAAATATATATATATATATATATATAAATTTAGTTGCGATACCACCATAAGCGATTTATGAAGCTGCCAAACCGGTACTGTTTTCCATTCTTGGAGAAATGCTAAGTAGGCACGATAGGGCATATCACACAAATTACAGTAGGAATACTTTACAAAATAATTTTGAATGTTTAAAAGTGTTCCCAACTAAATTTGGTATATTTCTGGTTTTTCTTTCTCTAAGTAAGTTATAACTCTGGCTGAAGCTTAACAAAACCTTCACTGTTACACACCTGAACAAGCATAGAAAACTTTATTCCTTTCAGAAGTCCAGAATCCTTGTTTCAGAAAACTGCAGCTGTTTCTGGGAGATGCTAAACCGTTCTGTTAAAATTCAGGAAGGGGAGGTTTCTTTTCTTTTCTATGATCTAAAGTCATCCATGAGGAGAATAGATACTGCTGCAAAATATTGCTGTCAAGGTTGTCACTCTCTGATGAGAAAAGTAATTTTTAATTAATATTTTTAAAATTTTATATGCTTCATGATCATATCATGTTTTTCTGAAACTCTCAGTAGATTATTACTACAATGAACTCCAGCTATTTTTTTTTCTAGAAGAGGGCAAATACAACCCGTTTCCCTTTTTCTTAGGAAGATACCAAAATTTACCCATATGTGTGCATACAGTGTCACTCATCAACATGAAGTTATTCACTTGACCATGACAGGAAACACAGGCATTCAGTGCTGCTTTTTTTTTTTTTTTAAACATCTGTTTCTTTTACTGTTTGCCTGCTATCTTTAGTATTAAATTGCTATATGGATATCTTTGTGTGTCTGTCACTGGGAATTCTCTCATTTTTATGTATCCCCTTCTTCTCATGCTATTTTTACTATCTGATTACCTAGTAGAGGTCTAACTGTACTGTTTTCTAGTCACATTTTCCTTGGGGCAGAGTGAGAGTTAAGGATTTGAGCGTATATACTAATTTGATGCTTTGATCTTATTGTGCCGTCTGAAACAGTGAATATCCCATGCTTGTACTGCTCTTGATGTAAACTGAAGATTCAGCACTGGAAGGACTGAGGCTAGAGTTTGCAGACAGATGCAGAAATGGACTGTGCAGATTGTTTAGTGCCAGGAGTGGCCGTACAGTTCCTTCAAGAGCTAAATGAGAAAAAAATAATGTGTTTGAACTCAACTTAGAAAAGCTCCCAACTGCAAGAAAAAAAATCTTATCCCATGTTTAGTGATTACCATCTGCTTTTAAATGTGGCTGAACCTAAGAAATAATCTTGCTCTTATTTGCAGGACAACTTACGTTCTCTAGAAGAGTTTAAGTTGTTTTTTCTTCGTAATGAACAAAAAATGACAATTTCTGCATACTTACTTGCTAAACGGTAGCTATTCTGTTAACCATTTGCTCTCTTCAAAGAAGTTAATGAACTTTTGGTTTTGTCTTTCAGATTTCCTTATGTGGTGAAGTAGATGTGTTTATTTCAGCCTTAAAAGTGTTGATGCCAGTGCTTGCTATGGCATCGGTGGCTTCACCAGTTGTATTTAAGGAGTTTTGTCCCTTATATTATCTTCTCAATGCCATTCCTACAAAGGTCCAAAAAGGCTTCCGATCTATAGTGGTGTACCTCACAGCACTTGATACCAATGGGGACTACATTGCAGTGGGGAGCAGCATTGGAATGCTTTATCTCTACTGCAGACATTTAAACCAGATGAAAAAATATAATTTTGAGGTAAATATTAACTTCTAATGAAATTTTTTAACAGTGCTCAGTCACTCAGAATTGAATGCCTATTTGCAACTGTTTTCTGTCTCATAACTCAGCAAGTTTTGTATGTCATTTGTTCCAACAGGGGAAGTGTGAATCTATTACTTTTGTAAAGCTACTGAGTTGTTTTGATGATCTTGTTGCTGTTGGTACAGCCTCAGGTCGAGTTGCAGTTTTTCAGCTTGTGTCTTCATTGCCTGGAAGAAACAAACAGGTAAATCTGCACATTTGGTTAAACATCTGTGAGGCTGGGTAGGGTGAATCCTACTAGATTATTAGGTGGTTCTTCATAATAGTGAAAACCAGAGAATTTCTCCTGATGAAGTATCTGTAAATACGTTTTAGACTTTGTATATTAGGCTTATGAAAGCATTAATCTTAAAGCATGTTTTTCATTACAAAAGATGAATTTAATCAAAAATGCTTCTGAGAAATTACTAAATTGTAAATTTGTAATAACTGGCAGAGTATTTAGTATTTTTTTTTTTTAAATATACTTCATTTTTGTACTTGATTGCTAATTTATCATTCTGAGTCACTGAATCTCCCCTTCGCTCTTGAATTGCTTTGGTATTGTTTCACAGCTTCGGAGATTTGATGTTGCTGGTATCCACAAAAGTAGCATTACAGCTTTAGCTTGGAGTCCCAATGGAATGAAATTATTCTCTGGAGATGACAGAGGGAGAATCGTCTACTCTGCCTTAGACCTAGACCAGGTAAGTATTTGTTTTAGAGACCTTTATTCCCGCTTAAGATTTTCTGAAAGAATGTGTGTGTATTTAAATATTTAGCAGATAGTTAAACGTTCAGTATCATGTGTTTAGCTGGTTTGTTCTATTGATATGTATATACATGGCTACACACTGCAAGAGGACCATTGGGGGTTCTTCACAACAGCCTTACCAAAAAAAAAAAAAATGCGGCTATCCTCCCCGTTTTACCACTTTTCTAGCTGAAATAGCTACCCACAACTTTAGATTTCACCTAATACTTTTTCTTGCACATTTGGAAAGGGCGTACTTGAACGATGCAAGGTTGCTGCTTTGCTGTAGTGAAGTGTTTTTTTTGGGAACTGTTCAGCGTGTCAGTCTAGAATGTAGAATGAAAATATAATTGGGTTATACTGGCTGACTCTAACATGTTACTAAAAAGTAGAATTTTTCTAAAAGTTTCTTCATTAATTCTGACCCTGGGACATTTACAGAGTAAATGCTAACTTGAATTTGTACATGGGAGAAAAGTGGAACCAGCAGTCATCCTTGACTTGACTATGACAGTCTCTCATCTGGTTTGACATAGAAGGATTTAATGCTACCAAATGTAAGAATTATCTTGGTGCTCTGTGGCCTGGCAGTGGAGATAAGGGAAACCCTAAATGCTTATTTTCTTCCTTTAGAGTTTCTATTGAGTTCAAGGCAAACAGGCTAGCTAGTATTCCTAGAGAAGTTGAATTTCGCAGTGTGGCGCTGCCAGTACACAGTCTAATTCCCATGTGGTCTGCATAAAGGAATTCCAGATCTGTTAATTTAACTTCGTGGAGAAGTAGTTCAAAAACTTTTTTTTCCTTCCTTCTTGGACATATTAATTTCTCTGAAGTTTTAGTTATTACCATGTATTTTAACTTTTAAAAGATTAACTCTTATTAATTTCGTATATCTTTAAAAGGGTATTTGCAACTCCAGCCTTGTATTGGAAGAGCCATCTTCAATTGTCCAGTTGGATTACAACCAGAAAGTGCTCCTTGTCTCTACTTTACAACGAACTCTACTTTTTTACACAGAAGAGAAATCTGTCAAGCAAGTTGGAACACAGCCCAGAAAAAAGTAACCCTCACAAAATCTTGATACAGGCACATCTGTTAATTCTAGCTTTTCAGAGTGGATTACAGAAAGAGTGATCTAAGCAGTACAATTAATACAACCCAGCAGTCTGCTTATAAAACTTTAGTCACGGTGGCTATTGGCACTCAAAACATTGAGATGATGATTCGTTCTACTTAGAAAGTTTATGATTGGAAATATATTACAGTCATATTTTCAGGAGACTGTTATGCAAAAACGCTGAAGATATTTTTCGCCTTGTTTAAACTGACGCAGTTCTTGAACTTCCACTGCAGTCCCTCATGGTTTACCGTGGCTTGATACGAGGAAGTGTTATAAGCAGGTGCTCCTGATAGGTGATGCATTATCTAATGCCAAAAGCAAGTCAACATCTTAATTTTTCTTCTATATGGAGATGAATTAAAAGGAAAAATATATAGCAAGCACTTAAAAGTTGACCTGAAGGCTACAAACTTCTTGTATGACCTTCTGGCATCTTTTATTGTGTAATCGCTCTTGGATATGAAGGAAAAGGCCGCTCAATCTTAGAACGACAGTGTGACTGGCTATATCTGGAAGTAGAGGAAGTTGACTCTTGAAAGAAGGCTTATAATGTATGTGTTTCAGGCACACGAATAGTAAGAGGAATAGCAAGGACTACCTCATTTGTGTACAACAAGTCTTTTTGAGGTGATGGTAATGGCCTGTGTACAAGGGATGAGGATGTTAACACTTGAGACTTGTTTCTTGCCCCTTGCAGATGGGGGTTGTCAGTTTCTTAGGATTAACTGGGTAGTGTTTTGCTTGTTTTTTCTTACTTCTAGGAGAAAGGTAACTGCATAATAGGATTTTTCTGGGTTGGACAAAGAGTACTGTCAAGGCTATGGGGCATATTAGGAGGAGTCCCTTAACTTGTCTAGCAGATGTACTATCTGACACCTAAAGCTCAGGGAAAAATCTTGTTATTTGGAAGTACTGTTCTTATCTTATTGTAACCAAATTGGTACTTCAGACAGTTGACTTAATACTTTAATTGAAGAACAAAACTCTATTTTTTGCCAACTTGCAGTTGTAAACTTGTGTCATTGGTTTTAAAAATTGTTTCTAAGTTACGTATATAGCTTTTTTTAAAACTTTTTTTTTTTTAAAACACATTCTAGCACTGGCAAATTTGGAGCGTGTTTTATACCTGGCCTTTGTAAACAGAGTGACCTGACGCTATTTGCTGCCAGACCTGGGCTCCGTCTCTGGAAGTCAGATGTTCATGGAACTGTTCAGGCCACATTCATATTGAAAGATATATTTGCTGGAGGAATAAAAACTTTTGAACTGTACCCTCGTTTGGAGCCATCTGACAGAGGAAGTTGTAGCTCCCCGGAGAAGCACCTTGGGCTTGTTTCCTGCTTTTTCCGAGAAGGATGGGTGCTGACCTGGAATGAATATAGCATCTACTTATTAGACACTGTGAACCAGGTAGATAAATCTTGTGGGTGCCTGTTTTTTTCTTAAAGGTTTTTGGTCATGCTGTTATTAACCTGTGAGACTCTCCTTGGGTTATTCATTACGTTTACATGATTCAAATTCATGTTTAAAAAACAAAGTTAACAAAGCAAACCTTCATCTCTCCTTCTTCAAGTCGTAGTTGCATGGATATACTCATAGACAAGGTTTATATATTAAGTATAAAAATTAAATATATGTAGAGCTTTCAATCCAGGTGCATCATAATACATTCTGGATGTGTAGCAAAGCATATATAAACCTAACATCTAGTAATGCATGACAAAAGATGATTTAGACCTTCAAAGCATGTCTGGAACTATTTCTTCCTTTCCTTCTACTGTTTTTGGTGTCTGTGCCAAAAAGACAAGTATTCCATTTTGTTTGGTACAGAGGAAGCTGTTAGTTTTTTTGGTCTAAGTTATATCAAACATCTGTACAGCAGTTCTTTTTCCTCACCAAATTGCTTATCGTTAGAGTGAAGTGACTGGCTGCTTCTAGTTTGGACAGAGAAAACGAATAGATCCCTGACATTACACAGAATGAAAATTAGTATAAAATCAGAATTAAAAGGTGCTCTCCTGTTTCTCTTTTCAATTTTCTTCCTTTTTGATAAGATAAAATCCTTATTCTGTAGCTGTATATGTTGATTAAATTCCAGTAAACAGTGAATACTTGCTAAGAAGAGCCTCATCTTTCCCAAGCAGTATATTGATCTGATGCCAATTAATTCTTTCTGTTGCTTCTTCATAGGCTTTGATTGGTGGCTTGGAAGGATATGGTGATATTGTGTCTGTGTCCTGTACCAACAATGAGATTTTTCTCTTAAAGGGAGATAGAGACATAATAAGAATTTCAAGTAGACCTGAAGGACTGTCGTCAATAGGTTTGTATAGATTAGCAAACTTCAGTATGTGCCTCATGGAACATGGTATCTAGCTTTTCTTTTTTTTTTTTTTTTTTTTAATCTATAAAATCATTCTAGTTGCTAACAAAAACCTATCAGCTTCTGTTGACTTAACTATTTCTAAAGTTTATATTTACAGCTCTGGTTTCTAAGCCTCTGTTTTGGCTGCAGCAAGAGTGGGGGCATTAAGAAATCAATTATAGTTCCCTCTTTTTGAGAGTGGATCAGCAGTATCCTAGTCTGGCATCTCTGATCTGTGCAGTCTAGCCCTTGTTCTAAAACATGGCGCTGAAGAAATCTGTCTTCATGATCATGGTTCTCTCTTTGTGACCCGTCTCAGTTGTCTGAGGTGGAGATACCTGAGTAGGTTGGTTCTGTGCCACAAGTCACCACCTTCGTTTCAGGGGAAATCGGCGGGTAAAAAGAAGCCTTAGACTTCTCGTTTTGTGTTGAAAGGAACTAGATCAGGGATAGCTTTAGTTATTTAAGCTGTTCTTTGCTCACAGGCTTCTAAGGGCTGTTTATTGCTCTAACCTTAACTTGTGAGTGTAGGTTGAGAGGAATCTTCTTGAAGTATATTTTTCCGTGAATTACCACAGTGGCTTACCTGGCAAATTTTGCTTGTTTTGGCAACATACTGAATGTTTGGATGAAGAAGTCGAAGATACAGGATACTTCAGTCTATGACACAGTTGAGTCTTCCAAGCTAAAGACTTGCACCATTCTCATACATAAACGTAAATTCAGAGTGTTACTAATAGAGGTTTGATACAGGTTTTGGGGGTTTGAGTATACTAAAATGACTTCATATAGTTCCACTTACATGAAATTACAATAGAATATCTGTGTTAAACGTTGCAAGTTTAGATAGACTATTTTTCCATTGGATGAAACTTCTTTTCTTTCAACGCTCTCCAAGAATTATGTTCCTACTCACTTCTCACCCTAGTATTTATACTTTTATTTTTCTTTTGGTCAGTTTCAGATGCGAATTCAAAATTGCTGAGTCCTTTAACAGATACGAATCCTAAATTGCTGACCCCATTATCAGTAGTTGCATCTGTATCATCTGGCCTTTCAATGGAAACAGATAAAAAAATGGTTACTTCCCCTTCAGTTATTGCTGATAAAAATGACTCTTATTCTTTAGCGAAAGATGATCTCGAAACTCCAGTGCTATCGGAGAAAAGTTTTGATAGAGTGGGAGACTTAAGCAATGAAACAAGAAAAAGGGGCTGCTCTGTAGCAAGTGAATCAAGAAGCAGGAGCAGTTCAGTAAATTCTGTGGACAGTGGCTCTAGTTTTATGATATGTGCAGACCAACTTTCAGAAGCTCAGAGAGAGAGTCAACCTTCTTCGCAACGGTTCAGCGTCATCAGCTCTGAAGATTTTGATCAAGAACTCATTGTAAAGCCAATTAAAGTGAAAAAGAAAAAGAAGAAGAAACAAGGTAAATCTAACAGAACTTCCATGCCACTGCTAATTATTAGAATGTGTGACTTCTGATACGTTACACAGAAGAGACTGTTTGAAAAGCTTTATGTTGTATTATCGTGTGAAATCTATTGGAGTAACTTTGGGTTTGGTGTTTAAGATGAAAGCCTGTTTTGAGAGTGATAAATTGATTGCTTTTTTCTTGTTAGACGTGTTTGTTTTGTTCCTTTAGATTTGTTTTGTTTTACGTAAACATGTTTAGTGTTCTAGATGAAGTATGGGTTGATGGTGATGCGCAATGGATTATACTTCCAGTTTTATGTTGGAATTGTTTAATCTCTCTCTTGTATAAAATATTTGACAACGTATTCCTTAGCCAGGCTTTTTAGTTTATTAAAATAATAAAGGTGCTTAATCGTTCTAACTTACTGTATTGGTGTTATAGCTTTAAAATGCTTTGCGATTAAGACTTATTGGCCTTTGTATGCCCCACTTAGTGGTGAAGTGATAAAATTCAGTATGTCAACATTACATTTAACTCCGCTCTTTCATGGTGAAATATTTGAGTTTCGTATTTTGTACTGATACTTCATAGATTTTTATTAATAACATTTCTCCCCCTTTTTTTTGTGAGAACAGAAAGTGGGACCAAGAAAAACCACAGCTCTCTGGAAGGTACACCAAGTTATGAGCGTCAGCTTTCTGGTGACAGTCCACATTCAGTGAATGCAGATTCATTTTCCATGACTTCTAGCCTAATGAGTGGGAGCATTGATCATTTGAGTACCGGGTCTCCAGATCAGGAAAGCATGTTCAGTGTGGAGTCCCATACGATCCTGCAAGAAGATAATGGTTCAGAAACTTTCAGTGTCTTACAGTCACCTGAGTCTACTACTGTGCTGATTCACGAAGAAAATGGAGATATAGTTGATTTACAGAAACTTCCAAGTAGTGACAGTGGTATGGGTACACTGGCTATTACAGATACTCTGACATCTATCTCTCCTCTAATCCTCACAGAAGACTTGGCAAGCAGTGTTGATATCGAATATAATCCTAGTGTGCTTTCTGCAAACGGTGAATGCTGCCCTGGAAGGCTAAGCCAAGAAGAACAGCAGGCGTTTACTGCATTGTGTGAAACAGATGAAACTCTAGATAAAACAAAGCTGCAGGATGCCGAAAAATGTTTTGAAGAGCCAGACCTTTCAGACCAAATGTTTTTGGAGTGCAACAGTATACCTCGTGTTCAGACATCACTGATACTGAAGGAAAGTGATGGAGCTGGTAGGGAAGACCGACAGCAACGCTCTCTAATAAACAGTTCTCTGTCTGATCCTTCTGTTCTTCAGTTTGATGCCTCTAAGGAGGTTTCTTCAGAGAACACTTCCATTTCTGGATGGAATTTTGAAAGTGCAATCAAAGCTAAATCTAGTACTAGCACTGCTGAATGGGTAGCAAACACTCATGAAAGTAAGACTGAGAAATCTGCCTCAAGTGATGAAGAGGATATTTATGGACATGGAATACCGTATTCATCCTCGGAGACTAGCATGCCAGAAGTTGGTGCTGGGCTTGCTGCTCAGGATGTGGCTAGAATAAGCCTAGATGAGATGGTGCTGCTAAAGTCTGATCAGGTATATCTTTTCAATTTACTTATAAATATTTAACATCTCAGCATTTCAAAAGAAACATTTGTGTAATTACTGTTCTTTAGGAAGGCAGTTTTCTTCTTATTTGATTGAACAAGCAAAACAAAGTCAAAACAGCAATATGTGCCACAACTGTTATGAAATGTCATGTATCAGACTTCAAAATTGTTGTGTGTTTTCAATATAAAGAAGGTGTAGCGGCTGTAATGCCCGTTCAGAGTAAGTATTATTACAATTCACAGCTCAATGAAAAGGCTGTCATAAACCCGTCCATTAAAGAGTAAAAAGCAAAACAAAGTCAGCTCGAAGGTTCCTCCTTGTTTGGGTCTCCAGTAGCCTAAATCCTGCAAGATACTGCTACCAACTTCCACTGACTACAATAAGAATTAATGCTCATCATCCTGCATGGCCAGCCTCTGGAGAAGGATTGCTTCACCTGTTAAATACTCAGAATAAGGATTAGTCCTTATTTGTGTCCTAGACAGCAGTGAGTACTATTTAAAATGTTGGAGTTCTTTCTGCGATCCCACTTTCCTTCATTGTTTTTTTTTTTTTTCCTTTGGCAGAAACATTACCAGAAATTAATTCTCATCTAGACTACTGGAAATAAATACTAAGATTAATTGTAAACACTGCAGAATTGCTGAAATCACTAGGAGTTTCAGCAGAGTTTTTTTTTAGAAGGAAATAATTTGTTGTTTTGGGGGATTTTTTGTTTCTTTTTAAAATCTGCAATAGCCTTATATTGAGAGTAACCGAAATATGTGTAGATAAAAGGTTAAGATTTGAGTTGGTAGTGTCCTATTCGGAAAGAATAAGCGTAGCCCAAAGTATAGAAGGCTTTTAGTTTTAGGCTATGAAATTCTGTTCTCATACTGCAGAATGTTTAGAGGAGCACACCAGCTGTTCAGATGCATACGTTATACGTTATATATGCAGCGCTTGGGTTCACCTAATGCAGCCTATGAAAATTCAGAGTAGCGGTCTGTGAACAAAATTCCTACAATATTTGGCTTCTGTACCATACGAGGAGAATCAAAGTTGGACATTTAGCTGTTTCTTCACCAGTAGTCTCTATGTGCTACTATATTCCAAATCAAGTATCTTATTCCCTTTGCTAATTGTTTAATAGCCAATAAATAGCTTCCTGGACTAAGTAGATAGTGGACGTTTTTGCACATTCCTTTTTTGTAGCTGCCATTTATTTTAAGTACGTGTTCTTCAATTAATAAGAGAAGTTCTGCCACTTTTTGGAGGTAGGTGACAGTATGGAGTTTTCTTTTTTGCCAAAACTTTTGTTCTAGCAGTCTTGGAGCTTGCAGTATGCTATCTCAGAGACCACTGACAGATGGTTTTATTTTACACAAGGCAATCATTCATTCATTCATTGAACTGCATAAGAACTTTGTTTAGTTTTTTTAATGATAATATGCCAGTTGCTCTAGTTTATATGTTGCCGTTTTCTTGTGCAGTTTGAAGATGCCTGACGCTGTTCTGACTCTACAGTTTTTAGTTTGCAGAGAGCTGGATGGGATACTCTGGCCCTGGTTATGGCATATTGAGCCTCGTTGTCTCAGAAAAGTATATTTGGTGCCTGGACTACAGAGGCAGCCTGTACTGCAGTGCTCTTCCAGGTGCTGGATTGTGGTGGCAGAAGTTTGAAGATGGTGTCCAGCAGGTGGCGGTTTCCCCCTCAGGTTGGCTGGCTTTTATTTCACTCTAACCTCATGTAAATACAGAACTTTCCTAGAGTTAGGCATTTTCTTTGCCTTTTTTTTTTTTCCCTGGTAGTAGCTATTATTGGGTAAACTTGTCCCCTTTCTGAGAGTAATAAGCACCGTTACATAAGCACTGTACTATATCTGTAATTTTTGTATGTATGGTTTACTGGCTCTTTTGATGCAGCACTTCTAGAAGCTTGATTCTTGTTTCTTAGGGACTTGTTTCATGTAAAAGTAGTAAAAAAACCAAAAACTTGGATGATGAGCATCTTCAGTACATTGGCGTACCATGTTCTAGTTTAAGTAGTTATCTTCTAACAAGTTCATATTATTGCCTCTTGAAGTTTTCAACATACAGCTGCCTGATTAAGGTGAACTACAGAAGTAGCAGTTCATAAATCAAGTTAATAAGTCAAGAGGTCCTTGTGGTTTTTTTAAAATATAAAACTATTTATGAATCCCTAACTTAAAATTCTTTTTGATGTAAATATGCAATTGTGTTTTTTAAACTCAAGAAAACAAAAGATTTAATTATTGGCACATTTGCTTATGACTTTATTCTGGATGGTTGAGAATGAAGGTTATGTTGGATTAAAGATGAACAGGTTTCGGATATGATCTTACATCACTTTTGGCCTTCCAGATTGCTCCAGGAGTGGTGTGAAAATATAAGTTTCTCAGATATATGTTTTTTAAACCCACTCTCCTATTTTGCCAATACTTCTCTTCCCCTGTCATCTCTCAAAGCACCTGTCAGTCTTCATTCCTCTCTGCGAAGGGATTTGCTGTCTATTTTAAGAAGAAAGGTGTTACATTTGATCTGCAGCTGAGCCTTGTTAGAGACAAAAATATAAGAGTAGCTATATTAGGTCAGATAAGAGATTCATTCAGCTCAGTATCCTGTCTTTAACAGTGGTCAAAAGGATTTAGGGTAGCATATATGACATTTGCCCTTAGTATTGTGACCGCAGTTGTTGATGGCTGTGATACTAAATGTCTCTGCGTTTAGTACCCTCAATTCTGTGAAGTTAACAGATTTCTCCTTGAACCCATATAGACTTATAGCATCCACAGCTTCCTGTGGATGTGTGAACACAAGAGTACGTTAACCGAAAAGATCAAAATGGAATCAAATAAACGACTTTATGGAATTGTTCAAAGGCAGTCAAGCTGCCAATGTATTGCAAAATATTGTACCAATATTGTATCAGTATGTTGGTACAAACCAGCATGGATACAAGTCATCCGTTAAGTTTGGAGTTCCATTCGGTTGTCTTTTTCTGAGCTACCTTTGCTACCTGGAACAGGGGAAAAAAGTTCTCAAGAAGGATTTGTGCAGTTGCATTTCTGAGTTCTCTCTGCTTGTGATGTGCTAAGTAGCAAGCAGGTGATAGCACTGCCCGCTGCTGTGTGGAACTTTGTCTGGTCAGGTGTTTTTCACTCATGACTGGTCCATAAAAATTATTTTTTAGCTTACTAATACTACTACTGTTTGTAGAATGTGGAAGTATTACAATTATCTCATATTCCTTTCTGTGCCTTTTTCAAATCTGTAACTATGGCGGTCGTGAAAGCAATTGCTACATACTTCATGAATGCGTAGATGTGCCAAGGAGAAGCTGTAACGGAGGAAAACCGTGAACTTCAGTCTCTTAATAGCTGGCTCGTTTGGCCCCGGGACTCTTTTTTTGTTTCTTTTCATTTTACGTAACTAAAAAGTATTTAAAACTAAATATACTCTGATGGTAAATGCATTTCAGAAATTCCTAGAGAAGCTGGCCACTGTTCTTGCCTTTTAAAAATATATATAAGCAAAATAAATGTTTGTTTTTAAAACTTCCATTTTTTTTTTTTTAAATTCTACTGTTATGGCTCTTTTCCCTTGCGTTACTTTTGGTTAGGTCAACTGTCTGTTACAGTGATTGCTAAGTGATGCTACGTTCTCTCAACTCCTCATATAGGTGCTCTTCTCTGGAAGATTGAACAGAAAACTAACAAGGCATATGCCTGTGGAAAAGTAACTATAAAAGGAAAACGCCACTGGTATGAGGCTTTACCGCAGGCTGTATTTGTAGCTTTAAGTGATGACACTGCCTGGATTATCAGAACAAATGGAGATCTGTATCTGCAAACAGGTATCTGAATTAATTTAAGCCTCTTTCACTTTTTACAGACTAAGATCATTAGAGTGCAAGTCTGTTGAATGATTACAATTTTTTTTTAAACTTTTATCCAAAGCGAAGGAGGGAAACAGTTTTATCTTGAAAAATGGTTGGTAACAGTTGTAAGACTTTAATTAGGAGACAGGGAACCTAGCTCATGGCCTTTAGCTTTTGTGTGAAGTGGAGTACATACAGAACAAAGAATTTTTGATATGGGAGGAGTTTGAGCTGGAGAGAGATGGATGGGAGAGGATCGCAGAAAATAGCGAAATAATATCCTCACCTTGATGAGGGTAAGGTGCATTGAAACAACTGAGTCTTAAGTGGGTTTTGTTTCCTTGCTTTAAGGATTTTAATAAAGTTGTAAGAAGGAATTTGAAATATGTGTGGCTGTTCAGAGTTTCAAGTAAGAGGGGCAGCACAGGAGAAAGCAGAAGCTCTTTGCTTTGAAAAGTTTTATTGAGTAAGTCTTTTAGAGGTAAGAGTTCTCTCTTGATAATGAAAGTAAAGTAGCATGAGACAGAAGACCTTGAAGAGCTTTGGAGGTGTAGACCGGTGGTATGTATTTGATGTGATGGAGAAAGCAAAACCAGTGGAGGAATGGGGCAGGCTTAGAGAGTGGCAGTCTTTACAGCAGCATTGTCACTGGATGCGAATGAGGCAAGGATCGGAGAAAGCAATAGAGCAGTGGCAACTTTTAGGTGATGGCCTTAGCTTCAACTGCTTCAGCTAATAGAAGAGGACGGCGTCTGGGAGGTGTTATGCAGAAAATGTTCAGGCTAGATGCAGAAAATGTTCAGGCTAGATGCAGAAAATGTTCAGGCTAGATGCAGAAAATGTTCAGGCTAGATGCAGAAAATGTTCAGGCTAGATGCAGAAAATGTTCAGGCTAGATGCAGAAAATGTTCAGGCTAGATGCAGAAAATGTTCAGGCTAGATGCAAGGAGCAAGAGAGAAGTCCAATTCAAGGGTGAAACTCGAAGTTATGCATTTGGGGGAGAGGAGTATTGATAAGAGAGGCAGGGGAACTTTGCACAGAGTTGAAATGGTACAGAAACATTTCAAATAGTATACTGAAAGAATTAGCGGAGAAGTAAGAGGAAGACGAGGTGGAGGCAGGAAAAAATAAGACACTAAAGTGGGGCAAGATTTCAGAGTGGCTGTCAATATTCTGATTTACCTTCTGTTTAACTTTGATATTCTCCTAATTTCTCTTGTAGATTTAATTGTTACATTGTATTACAATTTTGCATAAGTTTGAGTACAAATTCTTTACTGTTGCACAAGAAAACTGTTTAAATACACAGCATTGTTTCAATTAAAAGAAGATAATTTGAAAGAAGAGTGTGTTTAAGTTGAGGAGTTACAGAAAACTGGCCTGCCTGAGGTCACGTGCGTGTTACCAAGTATGGATAGTGGTGATAGAAAGTGAACTTGATGCCAATCACACAGGGCTCTGTGGAGGTGTGAATCAATAGTTTTCTTCCCTGTTAGAGACTGGTTTGATTACATCAGCTTACATTCTGCTATTCGTGGGCTTCTAAATTTGTCTGTGATGGGAAAAATAAATTCTCAGTATAGCTATCTTGTTAACGTGATGCAGCCACAGTGATAGTTGTTTCTTCAGGATCTTTTAATTCCCTCCACCACCCTGTCTAACTTCTGTAACAAGGGTGCGTGTGAGAGAGTGGAACTGAGCTTTTTTTCTTCTTGTTATCTTTTTAGAACATCATACAGATGAGTCTGTTCATGCTTGCTTTGGAAGAGTGAGAAGATTAAGAAAAAGCTGTGTCTCTTGAGCTGTTTGCATGCAGCCATGTAAATCAAGCTTCATTGTAGTTGTGAAGATATGTGTTCCTGCAGATTACATGTACAAACATGCGTTAACTGCCTGCAAACATAATCAGAACTTCTCTCCTTCCTTCAGTACTACTCGCTGTGGCATGTTCTTTTATAATTGCCTGGCTCTATTTAGATCAGGTTGTTTCTCTTCCTGGCATGTCTTGGGCAAAAATTCTTGCATTCTATACTTTTTTCCTTATCCCTTCTGTAAATGGAGATTCCCAATTCTAACGCTAGAGGGAGGAAAAGAACAGAAACGACAGGGTAAGACTTGAGGGCTCTGCCAGATGTTGAAGGATATACAATTCTGTATTTCTCAAAAATGGAATTGTTAATCAAAATATGAATTCAAGTTTATTGAAGGAAATGAGGGACATCTGTGGAGGGGAACGGTCAATCAAGGGAATAGTGGTCAAATGGAAAGTGTTAACCTGTCGGGGATGCATCTCCCCTCCCCCAAACCCTCGGGTAATTTTCTTTTGTTTGGTAGCTTTGTCTCTTTTCTTCTAGTTTAGTTGCAAAAAGCCAAAGTTTGTAAAGCAGTCCTCCTTCTTTTATTTCTAGGCCTGAGTGTGGATCGTCCTTGTGCCAGAGCAGTAAAGGTTGACTGCCCTTATCCACTGTCGCAGGTTACATCCAGAAATAACGTTGTCTGGGCGTTGAGCGAGCAACGGGCCCTGCTCTACCGGGAGGGAGTACGCAGCTTTTGTCCTGAAGGAGAACAATGGAAGAGTGATATTGTCAGGTAATGACACTGTAGCAGGACAACTTCAAAACCAGAATGACAAAAACAATTGTTTTCAGTGCTGGAACTCCTTGGTGTTTGAAAATATGTTACCTAAAGTACTTACAGAGCATTTGTATATATTGTGTAGTCTTTACTCAGATATTTCCAGAGTAATGCTGTATTTCTGTGTGACAAATAACTGATACATAATGAAAAAAGTTACCCTAAACAGAAGTGGTAACGCAATTGAAGTAAGTTTGGGAAAGTGGGAACAGTGCTGAGAAGACCTTTGTAACGTGTCAATATACTTTTTTTGTTTTATTTTTATTAAATAGTATTTCTTTAATCTGTGTCATAATGGCGTCTTCAGTAGGCTCTCCAGGTTTCCAAGTATATCTATTTTTTGAGATTAAGTCTCTCTCTTTTTTTTTTCTTTTTATGGTCATCTGTACACAGCTGGATAATACTTTCATATATACCACTCACAGATTTTTAAAAATATTCTGGGTAATTGGTGTTTAGCTTTGTGGCTGCTCCTATGCTCGCAGTAGTTAATTTGTGATAAAGCACCAAATGTTTACTGCTGGTTTTGAGTATCTAGTGTATTTCATCTATGATGTCAGCCTGAAGTGAATATAGGCAGAAATTCCACTCCTTGCAGTTGTATGATTTTATTTGCTACTGAACATCCTAATGTGAAAGTCTTTAACCTGTGTGTTACCTCCCCATGTTAAATTAGGTTCTCAAAGCCTAAGGAAGTGTTCGGTATCTTGCTTAAATCTGAAATTTGCATGTAGTTTAATCAATTTGTTTAACAAAAATATTTGCCTGACCTATACCTTAGGTACACTTAATGTTCTTGGGCTTTGTATTAAAATTGCAGAAAGCGGTTCATATTTGTGTTTTTTTTTTTTTTTTTTTGGATTGATGAGGAAGGTTCTCTAAAAGAAACAATGCTGTTGACTACCTTTTTGTTTAGAACTGTCTGGTGTGATGATCTGATCCTGTTGACTTTCTGAGCTTAAAAATGGTTTATTTATACAGGAAACTTAAAATCAAGATCAGCTTTTATCTTTGCCGCATGGCTGGGTCCAGTTTTGCTCTTTATGGTGCCTGAACTGCTAGTACTATTCTCAGAATAGGGCAAGAAAGTTCGAGGAGATATATTTGTGAAGCTGCCTTATCGGAAACTTGCAGAACGTGGCTGTTTGTTTCTTTTTTACTGAACAGATCAGTCTTTCCGTGGTTCTTTGTTATATTTCCAGGTTTCAAATCTCAAGTGATCTTTGAAAGCCTTCATTTTTGTTATGCATTAAAAAAAAAAAATTAATGGAGCTTATCAAATAATCAAAACTTCATTCATTTTCATAACTATGACAACTTGAAATCAAATTTTTCTTTGAGCTTATTCACACTGAGATTAAAAGACACTTTCAGCTGCTGTTGGCATTGTAACAACTTACTTAAAATGCGATAGACATAAATATGAAGTAATGTTTTTAATTTTTTACTTATTTTCATTTCCAGTGAAATGCAGGCTTTGGAACCCGTGTGCATAACCCTTGGAGATCAGCAGACGTTATGGGCTTTGGATATCCATGGAAATCTGTGGTTCAGAACTGGTATAGTTTCAAAGAAACCGCAAGGAGATGATAATCATTGGTGGCAAGTAGGCATTTCTTTGTTTTACTTTCAATTTAAAATCTTTTACCCGAGGTTTATTATTTGGACTGTTTTTCCCCCAAGATTCTAAGCATAAAATTTGAAGAATTGTTTGATATGTTACAGTATTTTTTTCTTCAGTGTGTTAAAAACACAGAGTGGCTATGGCTGACATCCCTTTTCATGTCTGCTATAAAGACGGGGAAAACATCCAGAGTAGCATCAGAGCAGTTTTCAGGAGCAGAAGAGATGATCTACTGGGTCATATCAATGCTACGTTTAGCTTGGTATCTTAACAGCAGCAATAGGAGGTACTGTTTAGGCAGAGCATACAAACTTGGCTGTTGTATGTGTCTTCTCTTCACATCTTCCAGTACTCGTCTTTTTCTGAAGTGAATGGGAAAGATAATAAACGACTCTGCAGAAATGCTTTTATTACTTTGTTTTTCCCCATTGAGTTGAAGTTTCATCAAGCCACGTGGGGCTGCTTGCTTCAGTTACAGATCTCGTGGCTAAAAACAGCTCAGTTTTACTGCAGGTAGTCTCTGGCGTTGATTTAGAATCCCTGACTCTTGTCTCCAACTTTTCTTATTTTCCCCAGTGATAGGTGTGGGGAGAAAAGGGGTAGAAAAACGATTCTCTGGAAAATTTGTTTGTCTACACTTCTGCCGAAGTTAAGAGTTTCAACTTACGTGCAGATACAATTTCTTCCTCCAGATAGGTGTAATAAGAAGCTTGGCTTTGAGGTTATAGGCGAAACGCCCTTCTCTTTATGCATTAAGCATTACCTTCCTTTCTGAGGGTATCCCAGAGCATGGTCAACCTAGTTATCACTTATAAAACTTGGGCAATTGTTTATATAGACCTCCTCTTGTCTTATGAATTAAAGTGCATATGAAATTATTGTGAAAGACTATCGGTCTGCATTATGTACAGATTTTTGCTGTGTCATTTGAATTGCTGCATGATGAAGTTTCTCTTCCTTTTAGAAAACTGAAAATTCACCTCTTTGTTCGGAAGGCTCAACAGGGTTTTAGAGGGAGATATGTTGAGTCATCCCAAAACAAAAGACTTTCTTAAAATGTAGAATTCAAAGTGAGTTGTTCAGGGAGGAGGGTCATAAAAGGAAGTTTAATATTATTTGGTTCTGGTTTATTTTCAGGGCTCTTACTTAATCAAAATGTACAGTTTTTATTTTTCCTTTCCTACACTTAGGTTTGGAAGCATCTAAAAGCTTGGTAGATTTCCTGTATATTAAGTGGGCAGGGGAAGTTTTCGTGGAAGGTTTCCGCAGTTCACCCAAAAGCCTAATTATTCAGAACTTTTTTTTCCGCCCCCCCCCCTAGGTAAGCATCACCGATTATGTAGTGTTTGACCAGTGCAGCCTGTTCCAGACAATAATCCAGGCAACTCATACAGTGGCAACAGCAGCTCAGGTACCTGTAGAGAAGGTGGCTGACAAACTTCGAATGGCGTTTTGGTCACAGCAACTTCAATGTCAACCCAGTCTCCTTGGAGTTAACAGCAGCGGAGTCTGGATCTCTTCAGGCAAAAATGAATTCCATGTGGCAAAGGGAAACTTAATAGGTTGGTGTGCTTTTACATCTAATTTTTTTTTAAAGTAAGAAAAATACATGGCTACAACTCGGTCACCACAGAGCTTATCCATGGTGAGTTGTAGTCACAGCAGCTTCAAGCAAACAATTCCATGTTTAAAAATTAAATTTAATGTTGTTTTAGCATTTGGTCTGAATACTTTCCCTTTTAGAGAGAAATATTTTGAAAGAGAAGTTCATTGTGTATGAGTTGTAGGGGATTTTGCTCCCCAAAACAGCTACTGAAAGATTTGCATAGGAAATCCTAGCCAGATGACATTTAATAATTGATTATTCCTTAAAAATGGTGTAATATTCTTAATAATAAAGCATTCTAATAGAAAATTAGGTTTCATGCTGATGATTACTCTGTTTTTTCTTTCCAGGTACTTACTGGAATAATATTGTGCCTCGTGGTACTGCTTCTGCCACAAAATGGGTTTTTGTGTTGGCTTCCACAGCTTCATCTAAAGAAGGTTAGTGAATCAGCGCAAGCATGTAGTGTCTTACTTGAGAGGGGAACTGATGGTGCAAGTAATTAAATGGTGTTATGCTGTCAGGTTTTTGGTGCCTTTTTTGTAAATGGGGATTAAATATTTGAAGTAAGGTCAAAACATGTCTATAAAACCACTGAAGGTTTTAAAAAAAATAAACAAACAAACAAACACACAAATGGCTATAGGAGAACGGTGTTCTGCTTTTTTGACTGGCGTTACTGAGTAGTGTTTTCAAAGGCGTATTTAGGGGTAATATATCCCCCAAGCGGAGAGGTGCCAAGTAGTTAACATCGAAGCTTATATAGAAAGTGTATATACCGAGGGATGAAAAAGACTAAGTCCTCCAGCAAAGATTGAGAGAAGGAGTAGAACTTGAATGTTCAAGAGGTCCTGTAAAATCCTACAGAATCCACCTAATTGTGCTAGTGTGAGGGGCTATGCACTTTCCATAAAACACAGAATGATTCTGCAGTCACCAGGAGTTGATTAAATGAGGAGAGCTCTAGTCATAGGTATCTAGTTACCTGTTCACCATTTATTTGCTGTTTAACATCTCTGATTTTGTAATAGTGTTGTCCACCAGTGGCAAATTCTATATGGATTTTCCAGTTTGTTCCTCCTGCTGTTGCAAATGAGCTGCTAAAAGCCGAAAAAGCCATTTCCTAAAAGAAAGGGTAGACGGCTGTGGTTTTGCAGAATCACTAAAGTTCTCAAAAGAAAACTTCTCTTAGTCCTTTAAATTGTTTCCATTATCACAGGATTGTTGCAGTTTGATGTGAAATAAAGTCAGGTGACTTGAGCAGGGACACTTGAATATCTTTCACTTTGGCCTCTGATTAGATAATAAACTGAACCTTACTGTAGCCTTTCGTCAGGGGAGTATTAAAGTTATATTACAGAAGTGGGAAAAGAAACAAAATATGGTAAAAATTGTGCACTGCTACTGTAATGGCCCTGGGAATGGAAGTTGCACTTCCTAGCTGCTGAGTCTGTTTTTTTTTTTTTCCTCCTGTACCCATCTTCTTTCTGTCTGTCTCTCTGTTATATTTATTATTTCAAAGAAAATGAAGAACGAATGTTAACATCTTATTTGTACATTCTCAAATGGAAAAAACTTCTGTAATGGTTTACTGGGATTTGCTCCAAGCTCAGCCACTTGTGAACAGAAGTAGCCTGTTATTTGCATTTTAGTGTGGTTTCAAAAAAAGGTAAACTTTTGTGGTTCTAACAGTGAGTTACTTTCCAACACGTGGATTTACATCACCTTTAATCTCAGCGTAGACATAGCACAATGCTGTTGTGAGTTACTTTTTTTTTTTTTTTTTTTTTTCCTCCCTGTCCCCTAGAAAAGTTAGTAGTGGTAGTGGGAGAACTGAGCAGTGTCTGGTAAACTTTTTGTTTGCTGCTGGTAAACTGAAGGGGATGATCGTTCTGAAGCTTTACCTGCTGCTGTCTGTAGTTCAGCATGTTAGTGTAACTTGAAAGTAGTGGTGGATTTAGTTCATAAGCTGGGTTGTGAGCTGGTATAACTGGACAGCAGGCATATCATTTGCTCTGCCACCTTTGGTGTGGAGTGACCTCCAACAGAGAAGCAGCCAGTGCTTTAGGAGAGGTAATTTCTTAAATTGCCCCAGTGTGAATTGCCAGAACTTGTAATATGAAATTTTGGAGCACACTTTGCTGCAATGCCTCTACCAACCATGCACTTTTGTCAGTGCAATTACTGGAGCAAAAAGGCACATTTTATTGGTAAAATTGTGACCGTGTTAGGGAATTCTGTTGTTACATTGTTTAGTGCAATTTCTGACTATTATAACTAAGTACGCTAGCTTTATTGGAAAAAAGGTGTGATTAAGAGCTGAAGAGGAATGTAGTCTTTCAAAGGTAATTTCAAGAAGAAAGGACAAAGATGATGACTGGAAGAGGAAGGGATAAGCAGTAGGCTATCGTATACGTCTTTTCCCTGTATCTTAGTTTGTTCCAAAAAAATCACTTACCGCTTCCCCCATTTGAAGAGGGAATACTTAGGTGCCTACATAAGGGCTTAGGATGGACTTGGACTTGGATGTGTTGAAAACCTTAACCTAAGAAGAGGATTTAGTTTTGTCTTCAAATGTGCTGATCACTTTTTCAGAGGAAGCAGATATGTAAGCTGTCTCAGAGTAGATTAAGAATGATTTTAATGACAGAAATGTCCTTTCCATAGGAAGCTTTCTGTGGCTGTGCCAAAGCAGCAAGGATCTGTTTTGTGTCAGTGATCAGAACCCTCAGTTTCGTCCTTCTACGGTGCAGCTGCCACCAGAGGCTGAAATGGTACACTATTCTGCCTGCCAGGATGCCATTTGGGGCTTGGATAGTCTTGGGCAGATATTTATCAGAACACTTTCACCCAGCTGCCCAACGGGGATGCACTGGACAAAACTGGATCTCTCTCAACTAGGTATGACATTTTTATGGAGCTGAGTGTTTCTTAACTCTCTTTAACAGATGATCAGTATTTTCATTCAGCAGCATCTTTGGTTTACTGATCTGGAATATTAAATTTACTGGATTAAATAGTACCTTGCAATAATGGGCATCGCTGTAGAGAACTGTTAAACTATCAGGAACAACTATTGCTTTCACTGTTTCATTAAGCCATTTACTGGAGATGGCTCGTTCACTATTTATGTGCTTATTTTATATGCAGAGGTACTTAGTTTGTCAGTCTGCGACAGTTCGACCTGAGACAGTGCTGTACAGAAGTACCAGTAGCTTTAGCCAGATGAACTCTTATTCTACGAGCTGTGTAACCATCATTGTGTGGTCCTGGGCCGTTTAATAAGCAATTCTGTGTGTTAGCCTGTCAAGAAAAAATTATGTTTGAAGAATTGCATCATCCATAGTTGATACAGCTGATGACACTCTTACATGCAGGTTGATATGGATCTAACGATTCAGCATAACGTTAAAAGTGCTGCTGGTTTACTCGTCTTTTTATTTGGTTAGGCATGAGACTAAGGTTATTGACCATATTTTGATCATTAAAATATCCTCATAGTTTGGCTGTCTTCATCAAAGATATGGGTAATCAGGCTGTTTGCCAGTTTAACCAGTAATATTCCAGTTAGGTGTATTTCTTAGATAGTCTTTGTATTCACGATAAGCTGCATTCGTGTTTTAAGAGGAGGTGATTGAAATAGAAAATATGCGGCATTCTTGCACTACTAAAAAAAAAAAAAAAAAAAAGAATTCAGCTGTTGCAGTTTTCCAGTTTTTAATGGTGGTGTTCATGATTGGTCTCAGAACAGACAAGCAATTTTATCTTTAGGATTAAGCAAAGGCAGACAACGGGCAAAATTTAAATCTCACATACAATATGAGTATTATACAATTTGCAGTCCTATATTTGAAACCTCAAAGTGTCTTTAAAAATAATTTGTTTAGACTATGCACTGGGAGAATGAAAATACACCAGGTTTTCCAGACCTGATGATTCAGAATCAATAATCTGCTGTAGTTTAAGCCATCCTTGGCGTCTGACCTTCACTGACCTATAGGATAGGCTTGTCCATAGTTTCCTTCCCAAATGATTTAGTAGGACTTGAAACTATTCTCAAGGTACCATTGATTTCCTACAGATGAAACTGAATTAATAAAGTTCATGAAACTGAATTAATACAGAATTTCTTGCTATTTGAGATTTTCAGGTAAAAATAAATAATATTCGTAAAGGAAATCAGTGTAGCTGGTGCTAGTTGATTTTAATACCCTGGCTTGTAAACTTTGGGAGTTCAGGGGTTCAAGCCTTGCATTCAGCTGTTTCTGTTAGCTTAGTTGCTCCCTCTGGTGGTACTGCAGACATCTGAGATCAGGAAGTACTTCAGACGCCACACTTCACCTGTCACTGTGGTTTGATAGTAGCGTGAACGTTTTTAGACTGTTTTCCTTCAGTTAAAGGCGTTTGGTAGATCACTACTGAGAAGGCAGTGCATATGCACAGTTGTAATATTAGGCCCTTTGCTATAGCATAGCTGAAGAAATTAGAGAACTGTTATGACTGTTCGGGTGTACATTTAACTTTACTTCTGAAACATCAGGATTGTTGGTTGTCGGGGGGAAAAAGTGATCAAGTTGCTGTAAAAAGAAATTCAGGATTCTATTATGGAAGTGAATGAGTTGCCAGCGTTAAGGCGAGCACTTCTACGTTATGTTGGTGATATCTTCCTCTTGCCTTTACGCTATGTACTGGCAGTAGTAGCTAGTAAATTATTTTGATTAGGGTTCCACTATCTGTATTAAGGTCTCTAAACACAGTAGAATGACCCTTTAGGTTTCAACACTAAACAATGTCTCGGAATCACACTACTTTTTCTAGTCAGTGGATGAATGCATGACCTTCTCCTGAGGTAAAAACATTAAGTGGGAGCCCAAAACATTTACATAAGGGCTGCATTTTTGAATATCAAATTGTACTGTAGACGTAAATAATATCCGCTGTGCTGAGTAGGTGATATGTGATTCCATGTTTGAGTGCTCTGATGCTTATTTGGAGCAGAAGGTTTCAACAGCTGAGACAGCGTGTGACAAGGCCGTTACTACTGGTCATACTTTGTTATAAGGAATAATGAGGTTTTAAATAAAACTTTGACTTTGTAGCTGAATATCAAAACCTCTGCCTGCAATAGAAAGTTACGTTCTAAATGTTCTTACCTCAAACAGTGGAAGCTTTCTGTTTATAGTGTTGTTGTTTAAGGAGCTGCTAAATTAAAAGGAATTTTGAGGTGAGGTAAGTTGATTCAAATTCCTCCGAATCAGAAAGTTAAATAACTTTGGTTAACGAGGAGATCTCTTTACTATTGCAATTAACTAAAAAGACAAAGTTGAGTAGCCCTGGCTATCCCCTGTTCTGTCCCCAAACAGGTCTTAATGACAGGGAATATTGCCTTCTGCAGAAATAACAGCTTTGAACTTGCACTCTGTGGAATTAAATTGCATCCCCTCTTTAAGGAATACGCTGTATGATGCACTTTACAAAGATTTGTTGCCAGATTTCACATCGCCGAAGGGAAAACTTACCAAGAATGGGATATCCCAAGCAGCACTGGCATGTTCAGTAACTAGCTAAGCCTATTTTTAGAGTCCTTAGCTTGGCGTCTGACCAGAGCATTCCTTCTGTAGTATATCTGTACTTGTTGGGGCTCTCTCTTTGTATAACATGTTTTCCATTGCTTGGCATTGTTTTGTCCCAGCACTGGGAAAGGAAAAATCAAATGTTAAATGCTTTACATCACATGGCTATTTTTAAATGAATGTGAAAGAATAAGAGTTCAAGTTAGCAGTTAACTAGCAGTTCATGTTAGTCTAAAATATCAGGTATGTGTTTTTTCCACCTTTGCAAACTTACACCTTTTAATAGCAAAATTGGTGGCTGTGATTGGGTATGAAAAAAAGAATAAAACAAATTCTAAAACGTACTCACTTGGGAGCTTTGTTTTCACTGTGCTAACTTACTAAGGGTTAAAATACTGCTGCAATTTTGAGGCAGGTGTAATAAATATATACAATGAATATAAATCCACTTGAAAATCAGCTTTTATTTACAGATGTAATGATGGTATGTTAACATTGAAATGTTAATCCATATGCTCTGGTATTTTTAAAATGCTGGTAGCATTAGGAATGTTTGTTGCTGAAGGTGTGTATAGATTGACATCATTAAAACTGTATAAACATGACCAACTATAGAGAAAAGTTCACATTAGGTCATGTGAAATTTTGTCTAGGCACTGATAACATTTATCATAGAATTTTTCCTTTGCTTGAATTCAGTTATTTTAATAGCATAATTTTTAGAGTGCTTTATAAATGGCAGGATCTTATGACTAAAACATTTATTTTTAGATTAGAGAGAAAAATACCTCACATACACAAGGTATTGGTTTTATTTGTGTAGCCGGTGGGTTTTTTCTCTCACGAGTCATATTAACTATTAATTTTAAACACAGTCGCATAAAAATTATTAATATAATCAAGTCTAAATAAAAGTGGTCATTATTTGCTGAGTTAGAAGAAAAACGTGAAATTGCTAATAGTCTCTTTGTCGTTAGGTGCTGTAAAGCTGAACAGCTTGGCATGTGGAAATCAGCATGTTTGGGCCTGTGACACCAGTGGTGGCGTATATTTCCGTGTAGGAACTCAACCTCTTAACCCAAGTTTGATGCTTCCTGCGTGGATTATGATTGAGCCACCTATACAGGTAAAATGTTGATTATAATTCTTTATAATGTGGTGGTTTAGCTCTGTGCTTTTGAATGGGAAGAATTTTAACACCCCAGGAAAACAGCAGGGGTGGATTTTTAGACTACGTAGCTTAAAATGTTGCTCCACCTCTTCAAATTCAACAGGCACTTCCTATTTCTTAATTAAAAAAAAAAAAAAGAGAGTATACTTTACTCTGAATATACTGCCTTATCACCATAAATCTTTCCTAATTCATCTAATAATTACAAGTAATTTTGCTTAATTTTTGCAAAACTCAAAAGGTTTTTCTTACCATCCTTAACGAAAGCTTGCACTTCTAGACTTCTAATAACACAGCAGCTTTATAGGCATGTAATAGAATGCAGGCTTGAACCATATACTGAATACCTGCTTGTATGCCAGCCAAGAGGCTAGACTGGCAAACAGTACGAAGCAGAGGGTATGGAAAGGCTCTACTCACGTGGCATTGCACTGAAATGCCTCCCTCTGCTTTCCTTTATCCTTACCCTTGTGAATCTGGGATTCTTGCCAGGGTACTGTGCCTATTCAGGGACTTTTCCTTATCATCCAGTGGTTAGTAAGTGTGCAGTACAAATGCAGCTCTACTCCTCCCTTGTTCCTGGAACGGACATATTTGATATCCTTTCTACCTACTAGCTGAGAGGATCAGAGTGGAAAGAAGCCTCCTAGGCTACCCTAGGAGCGTCTCTTCTGAATATAGAGAAAGGACAGAATATGTTTCTCCAGTATCTGGCTTTTTTTCTTTAATCACTCCTTAAACCTCAGTGTTTGCTTTCATTGCTGCTTTAATACTTTGCAAGTTAAATGGTAAAATGGGTGTAATTTCTGTGTCATGGGTTGGGATGGCTGTAATAGAAATGACCTCTGACTACTGATTTCATTCTTTGCTCCTTGGCATGAAATCAGTTGAACTGTCTTCTGATCCAGGATAGTAGCACTGGATGTGTTTGCGTATTTGACTTACATTTTATAATATTACAGAACTTCTCTTGAAGCTTTTGAAATGTATGGTACTTTTGAAAGGTCATATTGAGAAATAAAAGTAAATCTCTGGCTGTGGAGTTGCAATAGTTTGTTTTTACATCATTCTGTTTTAGTTCTGCTTATCTCTTAACAGCCAATTATTAGCTCCTTCTGCTAATCTTGGCATGTAGCAGCAAAGAAGGGCAGGGAAATGAATCTGCAAATTTGTATCCCATCAGTTAGCACCGCACTGGATAGACTAATCCTCTCGGGTTCAGAATGTGGTGAATCAGGGCTGGAGAGACGGCAGCTTGTTTTGGAGACTAGCAGAACAGCCTCATAAAGAAGTACCAATATCACTTGAGTGATGACTGTTGTAGGTTACACTGCTCATTCTTTGTGTGCTGCAGGTGGATTTCTGATATAATCTGTAACAGACAAATTTTGCCTGCTAACAGGGTGGCAGGGCAGCAGGAGGAGGAGACTGAAGATATCAGTGATCGTGTCTTCCTTAAGGGTCATATTCGTCTCGTATTTAATTGTATTCCGCCATGTATTCCACTTACCTGAGTCTGCCATGAGACAGAGAAGAAAATGTTTATTATCATCTTGTAAGGTGTGACTGAAAACTTGTTTATCCAGGAATATAGCCCGAAATAGCAGTTTCACTACACTAATACTATTTTGCTGGCACTGAGTGGATTCTCTACTCCTTTGCAGAAGCTGATTAAACTACTCCATACAAGGATGTTCACAAAAAGTTAGGGTGTCTTGTGGTTCATCATTTTGCAGTGACTTCCTTGTGTAGAAAGTCTTTAATTGGACCGGGTTGAAATTGGTATTTGCTGTGTCTTACTGAGGAAGCTGAATGATGTCGCCTTCTGAAATTATAACTTTCTGAGACCCAGAGCAATGTCATTCTCTTTACTGTTATTTTGCCAACTGCCAATATTGCAAATGTAAGGAGTCAATATGAAGGGGCAAAAATTCAAACATGGCTTGCAGAGAAGATGAAAACTCTTGGGTTGCAAGCTTGTTTGAGACTATTCCAGCACATTGAATGAAGTCATTATTAAAGTATTGAAGGAGCAACTATGCAAGCTCTTGCAAAGGCTGAGTGCAAAATAAGAAATACATGAACTTTTAAAATGATTTTCAAATACTGACTTAGTGTTTAGTCAACAGATGCAACAGATAATGGCTGGGAAATGGACTATTCAGTGAACAACATTAGCTTACTGTTAGAGGCTACTTACTGTTAGCTGTTCCTTAATTCGCTTTGACACAGTTTATGCTGCATCCCTGTATCTTTAGAACGGAAGCATTACCAGAAATATTTGTGAATGATTCAGTCCTTTTCTGTTTGAAGAAGGAAATCAAAGCTGCCTTTCATTTGCTTCAGGTATAGAAACATTCTCAAATCACATAACATCTTTAGCTGGTTTAAAATTTCATTCCCTGGTGAATGTCAAAACCAATATGACTTGCCATGTCCCAGATCTCACGACTCATGAGAAGCTTGTGAGTAGCTACAGACTCTGCTTTAACAGCGTAACTTCTTGTTAAAGGAGTGCTGCAATTGCACAGCCATCTAGAATTGCACAACTTCACTAATTAAACTATTGTCTCTGAATGCATTTGATTTTATGCTGAAGTTAACTAATATAAGTTCAATCTTTGGTTCTTAAGAAAGATGAATTTAATGCGCTCTCTCTCTCTCTCTCTCTCTCTCTCTCTCTCTCTCTCTCTCTCTCTCTACTCTCTCTCTCTCTATGTATATACACACACTTATTTAGACTAAAACCATTCTCATTTGTTACTCTTCCGTTTGTTACTCATGATTGCAGTATCTCTTCATAGTAAAAATTGCATTTTGTGTTCTCTACTTCTGCTTTATTTTATCCAATATTTTAAAAGTGGTGAATATGATCATTACAATTTTTTTGAACAGCAATAGTTGATATGTAGACCTTTTAGGCACTTTGGCCATTCTGTTCTGCAGTCTAAAAGTCAAAGTAAGTTTGTAGTTAAGCAGCTTTTTGGAGGCTGGTTTAAGGACATTGACAAAGCTGATCAAAGTCCTTGGTGAAAGGATTTTAGTCCAGAAAACAGTGTTTTTCACCCCATTTTTAATATAAAATACAAAACTACTAAATGCTGTGGCGTGCCTCAGTGTGTATTACATTGAATTCCAAAAAATGATCAAGCCAGATAAATATTATGTATATAGCTATTCTAAAGTACATATGTATATACTGATAAAGATTGCATGCTTTTCAGATTTCTATCCTAAAGAAATAATTTAAAAATCAAATAAAAAATTAGTATCCTTAAGTAATTTGGATGATGATGGAGTAAAAGCTGATCAAAGGTTAAAAAATCATCTTCAGCTGAAAAATTGCTTTAAATGATGCCTGAATGCTAAATGCTTTCTTTCAAAAGAACTCTTTCTACATTTCAGCTTTGATTTTGACACCTACTGAAAAAGTTGCAGTAGCAAAAATGTGATTTTGAGAAGTACTCACTTCCTACAAGTACTGGCCTTAAGAACCATCTTTTCAGACTTGCGTTAAGCCATCTATAAGATAAGTAAAACTTTATTTAAGGGGGTTAAAGGAAGCAGAGATCAGGACAACTATTTCTAGTGAGTTACCAGTCATCTATTGCTTGTAAACAATCAGTCTTGCTCTAAAAATAGATTACATGTTTTATTAATTTCACTTTTCTTAATTGCTACTCTGTTCTTTTACAACCAAAACTTCATAGAAGGAATAGGGTTGAAAAAGCTATCTTTTTAAATCAAGAAGGTTATGTAAATATCCATGTGACTTATTACCACATGGAGAGGAAGGGGTTTATTTAAAGAGGTGTTCTCTGTTTGGCCACTGCATAAACCTTCTGTTTGTTCTGTATAATTACCTGGGTCAGCAAAAGAGAACTGCTTAACATAGTTTGCTGTAAAATGATCTCTTGTAGTTTGGGCGTTTCAAGTTAGAGAAACTTTTGATTTACTACTCCTCCCCCTAAACAGCCTACTCTTTACTGTTTATGTTTTAAGCTTGATATCATAGGTGATAGAAGATGGTTAGTGTTCTCACTGTTCTAGGAGGGACGCTTTTTTTGCACACAGAATAAAAGAACACCGCAAAACTGTGGTCCGTTTACACGCTGTGGTTCAAAAGTTGTTAAGACTAAGAAGCAACCGGTAGTTAGTGACATTTGAAATCTCTCTAATTCTGCAAAATCAGAACACACTAGACTTCTTTTCAATACTTTCCTTTTTCTTAATCTCCTTTTCGTGTAAGGAGATTGGTTGTGCCTTATGGATGACTGGTGACTCATTAGAAATGGTTGTCACTTCCTTTTTTTCCTTTCCTCTCCTTAAGTAAAGTTCTGCTAATCTTACAGAACAGATTTGAAGACTTTCTTCCTCTGCTATCTGTCTTGCCTTTGCACTTTCTGATGAAATTCCCAGTATTATTAAGACCAGTCTTGTGTTAAGTGGTACTTGTAGGAAGAGGTGAGCGTTTTTCAAGATCAAATTTTGTAACTGCATCTTTTTTGGTAGGTGCCAAAATCAAAGCTGATTGGCAGGGGAAGAACTATTCTGTTGAGGATGCATTGCAATTTTTACTTCAGAATCACCTAAGTCTTGAAAGTATTTGCAATGGAAAACTCTGTTTCTTCTAGTGCCTAATCCACGTGACTGTTCATTTCAGGTCTGATTGTTTTTGCTAGTACAGAATAGCTTGCTTTACTTGACTAGCGCACAGATGTCTTTGTGAGCTGCTGTGAGTTCTGCTTCAGAGTGCTAAGGCAACATACTTAAGGAGAGAAATATCTCTTATTAGATCAATTCTGTTTAGATTGGAGAGGCAATGCACTCAGTAACCCTTTCGGTTATCTACAGACCAGACTAGCTAGGCTCTTGTTCTGTGCTTCCCTAGTTATGCGGGGCCTCCTGAAGGCATTAGTGAGGGAGAGGATTTTTCTGGAGGACTTCTATTTTCAATAAGATGTAGAGAAGAACGATCTTTGGCAGTATTCAGAGCAGCTATATCTAGGTGAATTACAAATAAGTATAGGAGATCAAAGCTCCTGCTGCAGTATTTTGTTTAGCTGATTTAGAATGTCATCTAGTTTCAGATGTGTACTGTTCTTCACAGACAGGATGCCTTTCTTAAGAAATCATAACTTACATAAAAGATATTTTATATACTGAAAAATACACTTCCAGCACTTTCACTGAAGCATGCTCACTCTGATTTTGTTACCCAGTTTAGTGCTTATTATCTTCCCTCTTGCTGCTAGCTGGGAAAACTGATGTCAGTATATTTCCCTGTGCTTTTCTGCATTGGGGTTTTAGCCTTCTAGTATTTGTTTTAAGGCATTGCTATCGTCGTGTTCAGAAAAGCGTACATGTAGCCTGCCACACTTGATAGCAATTGTTATCGGCACCAGAAGCTTCAGATTACAAAAAGGGTGCCCAAAGTGAGAAACACCCAAAAGACTTGAGAAGATGAACCTTCCGTATATTCCATTTAAAATACAATCGTGGTAGTATCTTTACTTTTTGAAAAGACTAGCTTACACTGAAAGCAGAAATTGTGGGAAGGAGAACCTTCAATTTTCACACGTTCGTGTAATCAGGACTAATAAGCATCTTCAAACGTGGACTCTTCCAATGTGCCCATATTTCTGTCAGCTAAGACACAGTTCTGTATTCATTTAAATTTTTTTTTTTGGAGATTAGGAAATACTTAACCTTCAGTAGGGTAAATAAAGTAACTGCAATTGTAATTCTGAAAGCCTCTCAATCCCAACAATTCTTATATTTAAAAATGTACAGGTAACGGTGTAAAAATCCAGCAGTAATGCAGGTAGTACGGTAACGCAGTCTTGGTTCAGCAAGCATATGCCTTGATTTCAATAGAGCTGTTCATGCGCTTAAAGGCAGGGATATCCTGAAGTATGTAATGAATGGGAGTCCTTGAAAAATGATTTTGAGAAAGAGGCATAAAAAAATTACTTGTGCCGGTACAAATTAAGACTTTTTTTTCATTAAAGCTATATCTGCAGTTTCTGGATTATGGTTAGAGGAGGCTTTCTGTTTTTTTGGGTGACTGAACTTAAGCTTATTTGATTCTGAAAGCTATGGGTGGTTGGACGTAAGTCAGTAGTTGAATGGTTTCAGGGCACCCAACTGACTCTTTCCTAATTAGACATTTAGTTTTTGTGGAATAATTTGGGGCACTAAGGACAGGCGCTAAATTCGGAGATTAAAGTCAGTACAGAGAACTAGTTACCACCAGAGGTTGATCCAAAAAGCCTCCACTGAGTAAGGAGCCACCCTGACTCCAGCCTAGAAATCAGTCGCCGCCCCAGGAAGGTGGAGGGCTGAGTGCTGGGCTCTCCCCTTCTCGGATGGCCCTTCCTACCCAGCTGCCAAATAGCCTGGCCCTAACCTTCTACCCTCTTTGCTGAATCTGAGTCTATGGAGCTAAGCAGCAGGTGAGCAAGAGGAAGGTGGGCTATATTGTCTAGTAACTGGGCCATCCGTCAGGAAGAAATGATGTAATTTCTGATCCCTGGAATGCTGTTATTTTTATCTAGTAGTGTAGTGCGTTGTATAGCCTGGTATTTGTGGGCCACGTTTTACCCGGACCGGTACTCAGTCCGGAGTTCTAGCACTCTCTAAGGTGAGAAGTATTTGTTATATCCTGAGTGCATTTCCAATATTTCTATGACTTACAAGATGTATTTTCAACTCTGACGGGTTGTAACTTTTCAGAATCGGTCAACACTTGTTGATTTTCTAGAGTTCTTGGATTTTTGTTTTACGGGTTCTTTTTTTTAGCTGTGTAAGTGAATTGTAACTTAGTTATGTGTTGGGTCATAAAACAAGCCAATGCAGTAGTGAAATGGGTATTTCTCTTACTGTCAACTGCATGTGACATTTTCATCATAAACTGTGCGTCTTTAACGTGGACCAACGTTAAAAAACAAAATAGCAGAAAAACAGTTTAATGACCGTTACAAGAGCCTGTAGCGGAGCTGAGGCCGAGTTTGAAATTACATAGGTTCCTCCCCCCCCTCCCCCCCTTCACAAAAATGCTTTGCTCCCCTTAGTAGGGCATCTCAGTGTCAAAAACTGGAGATGTACCTTTCTGGGATAGAATGCATGAGAGAGAGTTCTACAAATATTGCTCGTTAAAGCTTAAATAAGTTTGTTTGGTTTGTTTGTTTTTTAAGTCCTTGTTACTGAGAGCCTTGCTTATACAAGCTTTTTATTGCCTCATACTAAATTCTGTTCTGTTTCATGGGAAGTTCTTGCATGTGGTGTATACTTAAAATACATGTCTCTGAAAACAGTCATTCTAATAGTTTATTTTTTTAGGATCTTGTTAAAAAACACCTGTAGTGGTAGCTATAAACTGTAGCATAGGAGATTACGTAGATTTATAAACAGTTTATGATCTTAGATATAAGAGAACGGGAACGGAAGATATTTGGACAAGCCAAGAGAACAGGCCTGTAGTTTGAACGGTCTTTAAAGTAATTGCATTAAACTTTTTTGTAATGGCTTGTCAGGAACAGTTGCTGTACTAAATATTCTGAAGGTATTTTATGACTCTGAGATTTATCGTGTTGAATAGTCACATGGCTTTGGCATGACCTTTTCTAGGGTTTGAAGCCATATGTTGTAATTTTTTGCATGTTTCTGTGAGAGAAGTGCTTGGAATTAAAAATACGGAATGGACAAAGGAGAGATCAGGAAAACTGATTCCTTGTTTTTTTGGCTTCTCTTCTTAATTGTACTAGCCTTAGGCTGGAGGTATCAAACTAAGACCATTTGTTCTCTAAAGGCAAAAAGTGGGAGAGAGTCATGTTTTAATTCTAAGGCTTCTGAGAAAATGGTGCTGGAGTCTTTCAGTCAATAAATAATCTTTCTCTGACAATTTTATGGCAATGTTCCTGAAAAACATGAGGCTTCCAAGAAAACTAAACATATAATCTTTCCTGCTCTTCTATTTTGTCTTGAACTTTCCTACCAAGGAAAAGGGGACACTTAACTGAGTAAGCGTCTGATTTGTTCTGCTCCTGAAAGTCTGAGTTTAAAATATTCTGATCAATACTGATCTTAGGTTGCTCCTCATGCTTTCCTGATGTCTGTAATGCTGAAAGTGCTTTATTACCTTCTTTCAGATGGAACTTGGAAAATAATGTGCAAATAGTTAGGTCTACGTTAGGGAGTCTCTCTTTAAGTTATATTCTTTATTTATCTTGCTAGTTAATAGGCTCTGGATGTCTGCTAGCCGTCAAAATAATCAGGAAGGCCTGATCTACAGATATTGCTCTACAATAGTGAGAAATCTCTCTGATCTGACATGCTCATAGCCTGGCCTGGAAGAGCTGAAGATATTTCAGATTTATCTCTTGAAGGTGAGGAGAACATTCATGCTGCTTGTTGCCACCAGTCCCTATAAAAATAATAGGGCTTGGACAGGCTGAGAATGTTATGTTTAGTCTTCCTCATCCTGGATATTTGGAGCAGAGAAGAGATAGTGGAGGTCTGGTGATACCATGAACTCTTTACTGTTCCGAGAAGTGACATGGAAAATGTTCTGACGCTTTTGAGCGTGCGTGCGTGCGTGTGCGCTGCCTTTCCTCGTTGACAGGGAAGTTGAGCCAGTGTGGTTTGGGTTCAGCTGTGACTGAAGTAGTAGTTCAGGGGGAAAATAGCTTGCTTTAGATTTACATTAGATTTTGATTCCTTTGTTTATACAAAGTTCTTATGCTGAAGCTTCTTTCTCTGTGATTTGCAGGAAGAGTATAAGTGACTTGCACAGTATTATAAAGCTAATGGACAAGGTGATAAATATATTTAGCACAGACACTGTTTCCTGATATCACGTAAGAGTTGGTCAGTTAGGTGCTTCCTTCAAATTTACTTCATTTTATCAGCGCTATTTTCTCTTCAGATTCTTGGATGTGAGCAAACAAAATATTTTTCAGTGTTCTTACTTGTAGCAGACAGTACAGATATTCACAATTCTTAGTATGCAGTTTAAATGTCGAAAAGTATACAGGTGACTTGTGTTGCAGGACATGGTCATAGTGGAAGTCCTCAAAACCAGTTGATAGAAGGAGACTGAGGATCTTGTAGTTAAGGTGCAAGACCAGAGGACGCAAGGAACTGGGTTCTGTTCTTGGCTAAAACAGACCCTCTCCTGAGGTTTTTTGAGTTTTAACAATTTTCTGGGTTGCCCCACATGTAAAAGGAGAACAGTGTTCCTGTTTTTTTATCAGATAACACTGAATTAATATTTCATAACAAGTTCAGCTCTCAGTGATGAATATCATGGATAAACCGTTAAACAGTTTATCATGATGCCTCCTGGCAAGGAAGGCTGAGACTGATATTACTCTTTACACTTCCAAGCTTTTCAGTAAATTACACATGTGACATATTCCATAGTCAAGGTATGTGAATGCTATTGGAAGTTAAACCAGCTGAGAAAAGCTTACGCTGAAATAATTTATTGATTTTCAAGGTTATCAGGCATTGAAATATAACAAGCAGACTTATTAACTTACACTTAAAGATTAAATGGAGTTTTCCTACAGCAGTAAAGACACATATCTGTGCATCTGTAGAGTTCTGTTTATTGTGACATAGATTATAAAATGTTGTAAGTCCATTTATGGTAATTAAAACTCACTAAAATGAAGGCGAGAGTGTTCCCGGTATGATTGTCCCAAAAGGGGTTGTATGATGTGAAGTCAAGAAAATTGTAAATCAGTTGTATTCGCCTGCTGTGATAGACGTGAGACTATCTTGTCACAGATGACTTTATACTTTCTGGATACCCACCTAATGTGTTTAAAACCTCTGCAACAGGCTTTAAGCATTACCTTTACTTGCTTCCCAGTACTTTGTCACTGCTTTGTTCCAAAGCTACTGTATATAACCATTTCCCTAGCTGTCCTGTCATTCGTGTCCTTTACTCTGTGTTTCCTGAGGCAGAAAGCTGCAGTGCGGTGGGGTGTTTTCTGTTAAGAGCGTTGGACACTGCCCTCAGTGTCCTGCCTGGATCCTGTATAATGAGAGTGAACGGGAGGATTATATGGCTGATGACAGTATATCAGAAAGAGCTAAGTAGCCTGAGAAAGGAAGAAAAGCCAAAAGTGAAGCACCTAGAGAAGCAGCAAAACTTCAGGAAGAGACAGGAGCTTACCTAGAAAAACAAAGAATGAGAGGAACTTTGGGGCAAGCTTGTAGAGATCTTTGAACTTGATAATTTCCATTTGTTTCTTACATATATTAGAACTGTGGAATTGGGTAGAGGTAACTGCTCTAATTCCACCTGAGCCTACTTTGGTATAAGAAGCTATCTAGCTGTGGCATTATACAACTGCCTTCATGCAATTACTCCTTTGGGATATTATCTGCTTTCTTAGCTTCCACTATCTATAATCCTGCAGTAACACACAGGCTCAGGTACCTGGTGTAAACACTCAACAGGTCTTTCTGGTTGGAAATACTGCTACAGTTTTGCCTAGAAAAGAATTCCCTTAGGAAGATGATGGAAGAAGAGGGGAATGGGATCCTGACAGGGAAGTAGGGAGCAAGGTGCACAAACCCCAACAATTCAGTAACAAGGGTCACACCATGCTTTTTGTCACAGGTTGTGAAGGAGTGTAGTTGGAATGTGAAGTGTACTGGGGAAAAGGAGCACAGGTGTACTGATGACTCATGATATAAAGGAGATAAGGGAAGAGTAGCGGAAGGTTTCTAAATCTGAAGAAGTTGCTGCAGTAGAGGAGTGTTATGGGGAAAAGGGCGGAGTTAAGCTAATAAAATGCGACAGTCTGTTATATACAGTAGTTCAATCTGTACAGCCTATTAATTGCACCACTCCTTTACTTTGAAGCGTGGGACTACAACAGCAGAATTATGGGGGAGGTGTGATGAAACTGGAAACATCACGATAGTGAGGCTCCCATAGTACGGGAAGATGAGTAGGGTGAAGTAGGAAGGAGTCAGGGCAAGAAGTAGCTGTAGAAAGAGGCAAATAAAAAAGGGAGGGGAAAACAGGAGCGGGGCCAAGGATGAACATAACTTTCCATGAACAGGCAGCAAGACGGGAGGTGAGAGTAAATTTCTTCCCCACCCTATGACGTCCCCCTGTGACAGAGTAGGAGAGACAGGCGTTCTGCTTGTTTGTAGTACTGTAGTTGTCATACAGCCAAATAACAATCTGAAAATAGCTAAGCGCTTCTTATGTAGCCAACACACTCCAAAAAAAAAAAAAAATAGTGTCATACTGCTTATTGTAACTGTTCAAACTGCAGCCACTGGGAGTTTACTGTGACCAGAGACAAATACTTCTTCAAGGCTCTATGAGCTTCAAGCTTCCAGTGAAGGGCAAGTACATAATGGCAGCACAAGCATGAGAAGACAGTCTGTCAAAGGCCATATAGCCTTAATGGTTGGCATTAATTTGGAGATGTAAGTCAAACTTGGTTATAGTTGGGTCAGCCCCGTGTCAGGACAAGAATTTTAAAGGCGGAAACAAAGCAGGTAATTGTACATTGTACAATTGTACAGAATTGTGCATTGTACGGAAAGTGCATCAGGCACTGGGTTGTGAGCTCACATAAGCATGTAGATTATGCTTATGAATTCCTAGGCTTATACATGACAAAAGTGTTTGATCTAGTATTGATCATACTGAAAATTCAGCTAATGCCTGTGAGACTAAAGCCAGGAATTCAGTGCTTCTCTGTAAGATGATGCCGTATTTCAGAGCATCTTACCATCTTGTTCAGTACTACTGCAAGCTGATATGCTGAGTTCTCTCTTCAACTTGCAACTGAAACTGTACCTGGTTGGTATAACAATGCTTAAGCAAATATATTAATATATGTTCAGAAATATTGTACTCAGATGCTGAACATTAAATATGAATATAAGTAACTTCAAGTGGCATCCACTCGAAATTTCAGATCTTTCCTTTTTTTGTTAAGGAAGAGGCTGACTTTGTGGAAAATTACTAATTTTGCGCAATGACAAAATTAGTCAAGTTTCTTCCCATCTTTAGTCTCTGGTAAATATTTTACTTCTGTTGCATACTTTTGTGAGGGAAGAAGTGTTTTGTATTCAGAGATACAGTAGTACAAAGTTTAAGTGCTGTGCTTAATTTTTATAGCCAGTAGGAATCAACTTGGTCAGCATTCATTCAAGTCCAAATGATCAGATGTTGTGGGCAATTGATAGCAAATGGAATGTCCATGTACGAATTGGAATTACAGATGAAATGCCAGTAGGCACTGACTGGGAACATGTACCAGGTAAAAATTAATACATTAATTCCTTGTGCTTTTTTGCCATATTCTCAGTCTTTTATTCTGTTGTTTGATTTTTTTAAATTCAATAGTGAACTATTGCAACGCTTAAATCGGGGGTTATTCACAGCAATCAAATACGCTTGCTTAGTAGGAACATAGTAAACTATTTGATAATGGGTTATCTTTAAAAGAGTTGTGTTTTTTTTTCTCTCCCCTTAAAACCAGTGGGTAGTTATCGGAAGAGAAATCTGACTTTTTGGATGAGTTTCCACTGTGTGGTATTTCAGGCTGCTGCCACTGAATTAAGTGGTACAGTTCCCTTTCAGTTAATACTAAAGCAACGTTCCTAAGAAATAGGAGGCTGCTGTGCTTTGGAAAGTTCTGTATTTAAATGTGACTCAAAATGGAGGTCCTGTCCAGATGTGGCTAACAAAAACCTAATCCTATTTTGCACAGCCTCTTACTAAACTTTCCTGCAAAATTATTTAATATGTAAGAAAGCATATCATTATTTCCTCTTCATGTCTGATTACGTTAAGGGCTGCAGGCTTGTCAGCTGGCTGTAAGTACAAGAACGGTTTGGGCACGCTGTCCAAATGGAGATGTAGCTCGTCGATATGGCGTTACCGACAAGAATCCAGCCGGAGACTACTGGAAGAAGATTCCTGGAAATGTGACACGTTTAACAGGCAAGTTAATTCTGCATGGCCGTCTAAAATAATTGTGGACTGATTTTTGCGATGTCTGCTTTGCTTTCTGCCTTGATCATAAAACTGTTCATAAACGGGGAGAGGTACGTAATCTAAGTGCTTGATTGGCCATGAGAGTTTCACCAGGATACTCTTGTCATATTAGTAGTAACCAGTTAGAAAAAAGTAATTGGATATTATTTATTTAATGTTTTGAAGCCTACTACCTTAATTAAAAGACGGATAATTATGCTTTGCAGTGACCCCTCTAGATGAACTGTGGGCGATTAGTCCTTCAGGATCCCTTCTCCAGCGCCTCACCAAGACCTTTAGCCATTCTCATAATTTGCAGAAAAATAATGACACTTCTGTTTTGCTTCATCCTGATGATTTTGAAGATGAGTGGGAAGTGATATGAAGTCTCTCAAGCATATGAAGCAGTGAAAAAAATAGAAGGACATGCTGAATTCCTGTTATGTACGTACAGAATGTTGGGATCTAAAAGCCACTCATATTGGACCTATGATATTAGCACTTTTGTATTGGAAAAACTGACCTGTTAAATAGCCCCCAAACTGTGAGTTCAGATGTTTGTTCCAGTATCTTTTTGGAGACTCTTTAGGTGTGGCATACTTACTGCGATTGTTATACCGTACTACTGTAGCAGCTCCTTTGGAAATATAACTCTTAACTTAATCTTAATAGCAATGACAGTGACTATTTTACAACAGCATGCACACTAATACGTGTACTTCTTTTTGAGAAGGAATTCTGTTATATTAAATATTTCTCTACAGCAGAAACATTACATATTTCTCAATTTCTTCTTGTCTTTGGAACTCCAATTTGATGGGAATGCTCTCTGACTATTATACGTTTTTAGAATGATGTTTCCCTTGCAGCATGGAACAAAATACGGCAAAGCATTTCTTAGTAAGATCTCAGAACATCATGATTACACAGCACTGGTGTTGAGATGAGCTTAGTTTGATCCATTTCCATTTAAGTATCTGCAAGGCTATACTAACCTTGTATTTCTAGAAGTTTGGTTCATAACTTGGCTTCGTTGACAAGTGAGAAGTTTGAATTTCGCCTAATACTGGGGGGACTTATGCCCATTTCACATAGCCATCAGGAAGCTGACGGTTTTCTGGGGGGGTAAGTCCCACATTGGCATAGGAAGAAGTTGCATACTGGGTTTGTAGTACCAAGCAGGAACGTGCAAGGCAGTTTTCATAATACCTGTTGCGCTACATTTGTGCCTCCAGCCAGTGCTTTAACATTTGGACTCAAATTGTTTTGAGTGTCAAACTTAGATGTAGTAAGAGAAAACTGGTGATTGATAGTATTACCTGTATATCCCATTAAAAAAATATTGTGATATTGTGGGAAGGTACTTAACAATATTGTGATTTTTAGCTATGTTAGCTAAATTTTGAAGTGTCTTATACTTAATAGATGTTACAGCAGAGGTATGTGATGAACTTGGAAATAACCTAAGTAGATCATTGCAGTTTATTTTTCTTTAAACTCTAAATCTTCTTTAAAGGATACCTCACGTTTTTTAAGCAATAGAACTGTAGATCAGAGGAACTTGAGTTCAGTATGTAGGTGGAGGAGTTATTTTGTGTTTTTTCTAAGCTTATAAATCATCAGAATGTTTAAACAGCTGCTAACCAGTACTGTAAATGAGCTAGCTACAGAAAAGGACAGGAGTTGGAATGTGAGGATGTTTCTGTTTTGAGAACTTAATATGTAGAGAAAAGGATGTGTTTCCTTTTTAACCTCTGTTCTCTTTCAGCGTGTACGCGGAACAAACGTGGTGCAAGGTGAGAATGTAAGTCTGTGGAGAGAGAACCAAGTCATGTCACTTTTTTTTTTTTTCTTTGTTTTGAAGTAGCAGTTGTGATTTTTGGCTGTCAGTTCTCAGTGTGATCTTTCAGTCTTACAGGGAAGACAGATTTGTTTCCCGTTTACAGATGATATGTTTGCTTCACTGCTATCCCATCTATATATGGAGATTACCCCCGAGGGTTTTTTTTAGCCTGTCTGGCAGTGGATTGTAATGGAATCGGCTCATGGAGTAACCCCAGTCTGTCTTATGCAAGCATAGCTTGGTATCTTGAGGACCCTGAAGAAGCTGAAGTTCTGCTTAAGCATCTTATGTCAGCTCCTGAGTCAACTGCTTTGGAGAAGGGACATGACTACTTATCTGCACCCTGCCAAACACCAGATGCTCAAATACAATGGCATTATTTAATAGCGACACTTTTGTATTACATTTTTCAAAGTCATCTCAGTAATGGCTTGAGCTTGCTAGCTGTTTGTTTACTATATAATACTGTACCTTGCTCTGTGGTCATTAATATGAAATTAGTGTCAAAAGCTCTTCTCGAACTACTTTTTAGTGTAGTTTTAATAAAATTAGGGTGGGTTTTTTACTTTTATTTCTGTATTTAGATTTTTGGTTTTGGTTGTGCTTTGAGACAAGTGCAATAAACTAGATTTTTAAGAAATAAATTACTATGGTAAGACTCATCTGTTATGATTCACAAAAAAGAGTTCTGTTCACCTGAAATTGTCTTGATGCTGAAGAACGGCATGCTTATGAATCCTTCACCGTATTATTACCCCAGATAATACGGTAATAGCAGTGCAAGAACCTGGATGTTGTGAAGTATATATTTTAATTGCATATCAAAACATCAAAATAATCTTTCAAGCAAAGACAGCTAAACATTTGTCACATTTGAATATTAAGCTCATTGCCTCCGTATTAATGTGGTCTTGCTATGATAAAGTAAACAGTTTCTTTCCTTATGCAGTATACGGAAATCGCACTTGCGTGTTGAATAGTTTAACCTTTAGTGAAGAGTTTGCCTGTGTGGTGGCAGCCAGAAAATATTCAAGCAGAGCAGGCTAGATCATTGTGCCGTATGCGGTTACTGCACCTTCCTTTGCGTTTTAAAATACCCGAGCTCATCAGAAGACCTCCTGTATTTCTGTTCTTCAACTGCAACTGCTTTGGAGGCAACTCATTGGCCTCACTTTCCCGACCGGGAGAACTGCAGCCTCATGGAGCTGTGACCAGCTAACTTCACACAGGAAAGCCTAGCAATGATTAATGACACTTCTGACACTTAAACCCACTTTCAACTGTAGGAATCCCTTTCAGATTGAGATGGCAATGTCCTTGCTAATTATCATACCTTTTATCTTGACAAACCAGTTCAGCTGCTTCTCTTGGCTCCTGCAGTGAAATTGTACTCTCCTTACAACATCAGGTTGTTGCTGTTAGAGAGACAAGAGTAGTCCATTCCAGGTGACAGTCTGTGAAAGTACAGGTGACTGTGAGTCGGTGTAAAATATTCATCTAGATGTAAAACAAACTTTTGTTTTCCGTTGTATTACAGCAGTAAAAAGAGTAGTGTGTTGTTATTGGTATAAAGCACATCTTTCACTATCTTACCTAAGCAATCAATGTGTTTTTCTTGGTATGTTAGTTATTACGATGCATTGTTATAAAAACGATAATGAAAACATTTCATTATGGACTTGTGTCATTGCCTAAACATGCTTTCTCTGTACAGGTACAGTGTCGTGTTTGTTCCAATGTCTCTTTGTCTTTGATGTAACATTACAAGAAACCGTTCTCTGCCCCCCCTCCCCCCCACCCCCCATATAGATGTCAAAAGTTTTGGACTCCTTAATATTCCCAGCTCTTGGAGGAGCTCTTGGGAACGTTCCTGCGTTCTCCTACATTACCTCTTCAATAGATGAGCCCTCTCAAGTGTCACAGAGTCACTTGTGGGTTATTTCAGACTAGCTCGGCTTTTTGCTTCTCTCATGAAACTTACTTTAATGAGTGAGCTGTTGCAGACTGTTCCTACTAGAGTTCTGGATGGGTTTTCAGGAACAACCCCGACTGAATTTTCAGTAAATCCTGTTCTGAGCGTAAAGGCCTGAAATTCGAGTACCTTTATGCCTGTGGCTTTGCCTTGTTAATTAGCTATTTAAAAAAACGTAAGTCATGTACGAAGATAAGGAGATCTACTCATTATCTTGGTGAAAAATCCCTGGTCTTCACTTTTTACATTAACCAGTCCCATCCACATCCACTCCCTACCTTCAGGAGTAGAATGATAAGATTTGAATTAAAGATTTCCAACTGTAGAATGTGAGATCCAGGTTTCATTCCTCCTAGCATAGCTTTTCCTCCTTGAAAGAGAAGTCACATGTTGGAAATAGTATTATGGTGGCAAGCAGCTAGCAAAGAAAGGTGGTATATTACTTGCCAGGCAAAGCAGGTAACCATGGTTGTTAGAAACCAAATTATTTTTATTAAAAAAAATAACCACTGTACTCTCAGTTACTTGAGCAGAACAGGAGAGAGCTTTTAATCTAGAGGACTTGATTTTAATTAGTAGGAAGTGAAAGCCAAGTAGCAGTCACTCTCTTTTGTGAATTATTATAGCTAGAGCTCCACAGATAGTGATTAAAATATCTAGGTGGATGAAATGGAATCCTTAGACTGTTGAATGATGGTATCTGTAGGTTTAACACAGAAATAGCTATGGAATTCCCATCAGTTGAAGTCAAGATAGGCAGTTAATTTTTGGGTTCAGTGCAGGAAATGTTGTAGACAGTACTGTGGGTGGTATCTGGTAAATACTGATGTTTGTAGCCAGTGGTTACCAGATAGAGGCACCAAATAATTCACAACTGAATAGCACTGACCACAGCTGTAATTACGATTTAATATTTTATTATTCTCTGTTTCCGACCAATATGCATGAAACCAGTGGCTTTTTAAAAATTATCTTTATCATAACCTCAGTTCAGATTCCTTTATGGCAGATGCAGATAAAGGAAAGAGATTTCCATTTCTAACAGTTGTGTTTTGAAGTCGCATATCCTGAGAAAATACCCCTAAGGATGTGTTCAGGATTGTGTTAGTATCCTATACTCAATATTTTGAATTTACACAAGTTGACTGTGTGTTTTATTTGTATATTTGTGGACTTGTTGTCTGATCAGTGTAAATGAGCCTTTGCCAGGAGGAACCCTGATATGAAAGTACATAGATAGTATCTTGTATATAAAATGGAGAAGTAGCATATGTGTTGGTTATAACTCATAAAGCATAAAATAAGGAAACATAATAAACAACTCCTAGTCTAAACTGTTGTTACACTGCTGTGTTTTGCCTAGTCTAATATGCTGGGTGAATTTAGCAAAGTTTACCTAGGCCAGATGAAAGAGTAAGTTAATTAGAAAACCACTGCCAAAAATTTTTGACTAGGAAGAAAGTTCCAGGGAAGCCTCCAGAGTGCCTGGCACGTGTGCCTAGCTAAGCAGCAGGGCTATTAATAAATAAATAAAAATAAATTAAAAAAAAGATGTGCTTGAGCTGCAGGGAGAAGTGCAACTGGCAGCAAGAAACTCCACAATCCCTGGTTGTTACAGGGAACAGCCTAGCGAGCTGATCATGGGAAGTGCCTAGTAGGTAGGGTAATTGCTAGGATGAGATTTTATTTGCCTGCCTCCCACACTCGTCTTGTGAAATCTATTCTCTGCCTCAACAGATGGACTGTAGTCTGCTCCCTCCCTGAGCTGCACCCTGCGCTCCAAATTGGGAGTAACAGCACAGGAGCCGACAGATTTGTGTTTCATTCCCCTGTGCTGTGGTGAAAGTCAATCCTTTTCAGTTAAAGAGAACACGGTAAATCATCAGCATAGCACTTTAAAAAAAAAAAAAAAAACAGATTTAGTACTGTTAATTCACTTTATAATAACTGTAGCACTAATGCTGACCTTGCTTAATATTAACATTGATGCCATAGGTGCTTGTGCAGGAGATCTATCAGGCTTCTGTTCTAATTAGCTGATTATTTAAAAGGTTATCAGCATACAGTGCATGTTTAAAACAACAGGAAAAAAACAATCTGAAGTGCGCTTGGCTGTACTAAGAACAGCTATTCAGAGAGCTGAATCCCGTTGTTCTGAAGGCCTGCTAACTTCTTTTGGTATTGTTCTTTGCTTAGTGGAAAGACTTTTTTTCTCTAGTTCTTCCATACATAATTGCATGATTACACAGTGCCCATATAAAGTATTCCTGGGAGGAAGACAAAGGATTATAGAGGCTGTTCTGTTTTTTTTTGTATGTGAGCTTCTTTCCTTCCTCCCCAGCTTTCCACTTCCAATTGCTCTAGAACAGGACAAGTTGAGCTCCAGGGAGGCTGTGAAGCTGTTCTTGCTGCTTAAGCTCTGCTATTGTGTTGAACCCAAAGTTAAGGCTAGCAGGCTTTTTTGAGTTACTGTTGACCTGATAGCCTTTTGTCCATAGTCCTTTGCTGCACATTTTTCACTGTTGCTGACTGCTTTCAACCTGGTGACTTCTTAAACTTGATTTTAATAGAAGGCTTTTAAGATGGAACGTGACAGATGATTTTGTACGGGCAAGAGATGCTGTATCTTTCCTGATGAGTTTTCAAAACGTACTGAGCAAGGTGAGCTCGGCTTTCACTTAAAAGGCCATGCTTCATTCAATCCCTAGGTTGTGCAGTCACGTGTCCAGTGATTTCTCAAAACCAGTTTTAGGAGCAGTGTCTATCTTACTGTCAGGCTCAGAGACTTACAGAGGAATACCATCTGTGCAGAACTGTATCTCCTAAGAGCGAGTCTTCAGAGTTTCCCATAGCGTATTTGTTCTGGGCAGAGGGGACAGGCTCATAGCCGACGTGTATTCCCCTACTCAGTACTGCTCAGGATAATGAGAGTCTATTGCAGATCTCAGCAAAAATGAGTGGCTCGGGACTCTGGTTCCGGGGGTCCCTGATACAATTCCTGAAGTCAGCCAGTGTGGAACATGTCAGCATCTTGTAGATGTGAATCAAATCCTAGTTTATCTATTGCAGATGAAAGTTCAGTTATTCTCTCTTCATGCTAAATTTCACCAAATTTCGTGCAGTTGTTTGTTTAAAAAGTTAACGTTATGGGGAATAGTGCAGGTCTTGTTGTATCTAATATCTACAGATTTTTGAGTATTTTAATGGGTCACAATGATTTTCATTTTTAGCTGAGGATCTCTGAAATCCAGTGTCTGCTGTTGTATTCATTAACCAACAATTAGAGCCATTTCTGAGTGTGTACCCAAATGATTAGCATTTCGTTTTCCTATTTTCTTTCTGCATTCAAGATTTCATCTTTCAGCTTGTACAAAGTGATTAAATTTAGAACAATGATTCCCAGAATTCTTGAGCAAATTGACCTGGGTCACCGCTAAAACTTTCTTGCAGATTTTCCTGCCCTTTTCATATCAAAACTTTGATAAAATCACTTCAAAAGTTACATGCTTCTGTAAGCCAAATTTGGACCACTTGTCAGTGCCTGTTGAACTGTCATTTGGGAATCATTGTTCCAGAAACACTGCTGCAGCAGAAATGTGTACGTTTACTTGCTTTCCCTAAGTGGATAAATCATCTGACAACTATGAAATAAGCTTTTTGTTTATTAACATCGGCATCACTGATCTCTTGGATTTTGTTTAGCTGTTTTCCCAGTAGCAGATTCTCACGGTGAAGTAGTATTACGTGAATTAAGTTGTCGTGTTAAGCTCCAGAAATACTGGTGACAGTTATAACCTTACTGTGCTGACTAGAAAAAAAAAATCTTTTATCTGAGAAAACCAGGTGTGAGGAAGATTTTAATTAGTGTCAGAATAAAGCCAGACAGATTAGGGAATATTAGATCACTCTTCTTTCATATCTAGTTCTGTGTAAATCTGTGGCAAAGCTTTCACTACCATGGGCTTGAGTATGGCTTCAGGAATGTTTAGCATTGGGCTTCACCCACCATATGATGTCTCTAGACGTAGCTCTGCTTGTGTTCAGCCAAGTAAGGTATGTTCTTCTTGGGAGCCATCCACGGTGAGTGATATGACAAAATAGATGCATCTACTTTGATTCAGGTGATAGCCGGGGACCATGAGTATCTTTCTTGGCAGTTACTCATAAAGTTTTAGCAGGGATGGTATTTGGGGGGAGGAACCACCTTTTTTCCCTCTTTTCCTAGCATCTCTGCTATAGTCCAATTACGTAAGGAGTATCTGTGGCAGCCATTCCATGGCAGTGGTTGGGGAACAGGAGGGCATCTACTCGGAAGCAGTCAAGTCACAGGGGGGCTTATGTAGTAGGTTTTGTGTAATACTACACAAAACTACACTACACATGGTTTTGTAACCATGGTTTGTGTAACACTACTTATGGTTTTGGTCCTGGCCCAGCGGTGAAGCTCTTAGACACTGCAGTAATGCAGTGTTTTCCCTCTAACATTGGTGTGTTTGCATCTAGGTTACTAGAAATAGCTGGAAGCACCTGAATTTCAGAAAAGAAGTTCTAAGAAAGCCAATATTAATAACAAATGGAGCAGAGAGAATGACTTGTGGAAATAAAATTCAAAGAGACTTTAAAAAGCACCTGCCTTAATCCACAGTTACTAGGGTGAATGGAGGGAAGAGGATGGTTTCAAGGCGAGCTGAAGAGATGAATTCTCAGCTATGGAAGAAGAATGAATAAAGGAGAGTCAGGCTCAATGGTAGGAAACATTTCCACGCAGTACGGTTTATTAGACTGTGCTATTGTCTTTGGCAAGAAATAGTAGCAGTTCCATTACATGAAGCTTTTGATTGGGCAGAGGGGGAACAATCCCTGCAATAATGCAAAAGGATAAGAAAATCTATCAGAGCCCTTTAATTTCTTTTTCCTTGGCCTAATTTCTTTATGTAAGTGGTATCACCTTGTTTTCACTTCTTTAACTACTCTTATGTCCTTTTTGATTCTTTTTGATAGATTTGAATGGCGTTATCAGAAAGCTTTCGAAGATGCAGGGTTTGCATCTTGCATTGGTGTCATTTGTTGCTGTGGACGCTCAGCACTTCTGCAATTCATTCGTCCAGCCATTTTGGTTTATGTGTCAAAACAGTCAGGGCTAATTGATGGTTTACAGCTGCCTATGTGAAGACAGTGCTCTTCATAGCAGAGGAGGCCTGAAAGCAACCAGCTGGCTAGTAGCACCTGTAGCATGAATGGGGTTTTGTTTGGTTTGATTATTTTTATTTTAAAATCAATGTGTCAAGAGCATAAGATGGGAGGGATTCATTTGACCTCTGATTTGACATAACAGCAATATGGCACATTGGTATGAGGAAAATGGTTAGATTTGCATAGTAAATCCATTTTGTCAAGCTGTGGGCACTGGTTTCACAAGTCTTTCTCCCTAGAAGTGATCCCTCCGTAAGTGGATGCTCACATTTAATATTAACCTTCATCTCTGACAGGCCTGAGGTGCGTGGTGTAACCTTTTTACTTGTGTCTTGTAATTTGCACGAGAGTGGCCATCTTACGTATTTCACCATGTATTCTTGTGGCAGCAGTGGTCTTCTAGGCACTGGTCAGCAGACAACTTGTCTTTACCTGTGGGCAGGTGAGAAAAGAGGGCAGGCAAACAGGAAGTGGGAACCAGAGGCTTGCTGCTGACAAACTTCCTGCGTTTGGCAGTAATTTCCACATGTTGCTCAGGAAGGAGTAAAACTGGATGCTGAGCAGGGTGGTGTCACCCTCATTAACCAGAAGTTCAGCAGGGTGTCAAAGTTGGGGCTTGCGGGGAAGGTATGGGTCTGAAAATGACGTGAAGGTTGACCCTCGCCACCAGGGCAAGTGTATCCTACAGTAAAAGAAAAGTCAGCAACAAAACCGTAAAGAATCATGTTTTCCAGTGGAAATTAGGGAAACTAGGAAGGCATGCAAAAATTCCATGACACAATTTGACATTTCACCATCGTGTCAGAGCTAATGTTTTCATACCACAAAGGATACAGGTTTTCCATAGGCTCTGAAGTCAAGACTTTGCTATCACAGTGCAGCCCTCTTTCCAGCTGACCTAAAAGCCAATGGCTCAAACAGCTGAACTGGCTTTTCTCATCACAGGAACCATCTAGTGGAGGAAGGTAAGGCATCTTGTGAGCATACCAATGTCTCTGTGCCATGCTTATTAATGCCCAGGTCATCAAGACCACTTATGGTCAACATCGTGTCATAAAAATGGCATGTTCAGTGGTTGTCCCATCAGGAAGGGTGCCTTCTACTGAGTCAGCTGCACCAGTGTCAGGTTTGTATCTGAGTAAAGTTTCAGCGTAGTCTAACTAGTGAATGTGGCTTGACAAGGTCACAGGCCAAAACAGGGATTTGGTTGCACAAATTTGTATGCTTTTATTTTAACACCGACTCTACACAGGATTTGTTTGGTATCTGGGCAACCAGTTTCTAAAGCATCAAATCTGAAGCAGGAGGCAGGAAAGGGTTCTTTGAACTCTGGAACAAAAGACTTTCAAATACCTTCCCAGCTCTGTATCCTAGATTTGGTACCGTACAGTGGCACTTCTCCATGCATGAACTGCAAATGCTGAAAAGGAGAATGGATGCAGATCCAGACTACCAGCTGGGACCTGTCACATCCAAAAGTGAATGCTCAGTGCTGCTTAGCACCCTCTGAAAGCAAAGTGTTGGTTAAGCAGAGCTTTTCCCTTGAGTTAAAGGTGGGCAGAGCCAAGCTCTGTGTTGTTTCTCCCCTCTTCTGCCTGGCTCTAGCTTGTAAAGATACTCCCTCACTATCAAGGGCACTAAGGCAATTTGCTCCCCCTTTGCTCTCCTCCCATCGTTCAACGGAAGTGGAAAGAGGCTGGGCATATAGCAGTCCTGCTGCCTGAGCAGAGCACAGAGGACTGTGGTTCTGGTTTTGGCCCTGACTGGTTTAGCTGCCCAATGGGAGAGAAACATTTGCCTGATAACTCCCTGACTTGCGCAAGCAGAACTGTTATTTGCAGGGATGGCATGGACTATTGCAGGACAAGGTCTGCCGCCAGCTGGCTCGAGTTGAGTGAGACTTGAGGACCACTGTGGCCACCACAGGACAATATTGACCCAGAGACCTCTGAAGATGAGACATTTCTGATACCACCTGAGAAAAAGCTTCAGCTCAGAAGATGGGATCATAACCACTCTGTGTGCTCTGTAAGCTGGTATGGGGAGGAGGCGTGATGAGAGCTGGCTGTTGCCTTGTGCAATCATTCACAGTGTGGGCAATGCATCCATACCACAGACATACTGTCACTAGGCATATCATAAGAAAGCATATCTGATATGGTGAATTAGTACCTCAGATTATGGCAGCACACATGATACAAGCCTTGCTGCTCTTGGCCTCGCTGTCTGCCTGGCCATGCTCTCCTTGCTGCCCAGGTGCCTCCTACTCTGTGCTCCTCCAGGGGTCTGATCTCACTGGGGAAGCCAGGACTTAACCAAGTCTCTTCAACAGTGAGGGAAGGCTTGGATGCTGGCCATGCTCTTCTCCCCTCACCATGCCAGTAGTGCTTCCCCTGCTCCCTGCCTAGTGGCGGGTAAGAGTCTCATGAGAGGCTGTGCTGGGGGAGAAGACTATTCCTGAGGAAGGAACGGGGATGGGATGTCTCGTGCTGTAGCTGCAGTCTGGAAGTGATGGCTGCAGAGACAAGTCATGACCCGCTGAGAGATCAGACTGGTTGGACTGAAGGGGGTTGTGAGGAGACACACCTTGAGGCTTTCACCTAGAGCTTGGTACCTGGCTGATGGGATGGTTTTTGGCTGGCTCTCCTATCAGGAAAGATTTGGATAGTGTTTCCTGGTGTGAACTGACTATCCCTGGCCAGCAGAAGGTTTCATGCCTACAGCCAAACCGTCCTGCCTCACATACATGTTAGGCAGCGCTCCAACAACAGAGCCGATGTCCTAGGGGAGTTCTCTGTGGTGAAGGCAACCTGAGTGATAGATGCACAACCTTAGCTGTGTGGCTGCCATCTCACTTTGAAGGAAACAAGCAAGTTTTATCCTTTAAAATGTTTTATCCAGTGAGTGAATCAGCGAGTGATTCATCCTGGTCTCTCCTCCTGACAGCTCCTACTTCAGGTCCTGTCTCAGAGGGTAGTTTTCTGCCAGGGTGTTCTGACACTAACCACAGCCCTGACACTGTGGCTGGCAGGGAAGATGAGGTAGCGGCAAAGCTGAGTCAAACCTCAGGCATCCGAAGAAGGAGACAGGCTTGAGGGAGTGCTGCTTTCCTCCTGCCTGTGTGCAAGTAGTTTGTCTCACTGGCATTGGGGGCTCTGCCATCACTCTCATCAGGGACTGTTGTGGTCAAGCGTATGCTGCAGCTCTACAGAATAGCAGCAGAGGCTACCAGCAAGTTTCTCTTTGATACCAAAGTGTCTGTTCATCTATCTCATCTCAACGGGTTCCCTGCAGTCAAGCGAAGCCCTTTCTCTGAGTAGTTTTCTTTAGCCCTGCAGTCCCTATAAGGTCCCAGTGTCCCCTTCCTGCTGGGCAAGCCTGCCAATGTGTGAGAGTTGCAGGTGAACGAACCAGGAGGGGTGGCTCCCCAGCTTTGGGACAAGCTTTTGGAGGTCGCTCAGGTCACCTCCACTGTGGGCAACTTACTGCTTTCAAACAGTCACAGCTACTAGCTTATCCCTCGCTCTTTGGGACACATCCTCTTGCCAGATCAGTAGGGCAGCTCCAGCCTGGGAGAACGAGAGTTTGTGGCCAGTCTCTTCCAGGAGCTTGATTTTTACTAGTTCAAGACTATTTTACCCAGCTTGCTTTTGACTTTAGCCCTGTCTGTGCTTGTCATTAATGAAGGGCTGAAATCAGTGAGCTTGAGTGTTTGCATCCCTCCATCTTGTCACTTTAAGTCACTAAACATCAATAACTCTCCTTGCTGCAGAAGCGGCGAGAGAGTGCTGAGCACAAGCAGATGGTTCTGGAGGAAAGGATGTGCAAAGGCTCAGCTCCTCAAGGGACTTCATTCTCTCTCTTACTGTGAGTTATAAATTACTTATCCTTTTAGGCTTTGCTCTAAAATGCTGCCTTGAACATTATGTCAGGGAAATGACACTGCATTGCAAACATGAATGTGATGCAGTGCAATTAATGTGTTTACTGCAATTTACTTGCACCATTAAAAAGAAGAACCCTAATGATTATAAAATAAACTCCACATATTAAGAGTAGGATGCAGAAAACCACCCCCACATCAAAACAGTAGGTAGTACCAGGGCTGGAGCAAAGGAACAAGGGTACAGTTTTGAGCAGGGGGCTTTACTGAGTGAGAAAGAAGATGGGGACACCCAGACTCTCCCTTCCAAGTTGAGTCAAGGTTGGAGGACAGTGCCTGGTCACTGGTGTGTGAGCAAGAAGTGGGAGGACAAGCAACTTTCCCTCAAAGTCATTAGGCTGTGGGAGAGGGGCTGTGGCACTGGTGGCTAGTGAGGCAGAGCATCAGGGAGCCGTGTGGTTGGGAGGATGTTGCTCCCCTTGGAGCTGGAAGCTGCTCCTGGTGTCTCCCTGTCCTGACTGAGGCACGCAGCCAAGGGCTTTCTGCCTAGAGGCAGCGGCCTCTCTCTCTTCTGTTGGCCTCCTTCCATTGCTTTCAAATGGAGAGGCCTGAAGGAGGGGTTTGGCTGGCCTTGATTCTCTTGCTTGCCTCCCTGTTGAGATCCACAGAGCTTCCTGCCGCTGTGTTCGCCCGAGTTGGGGAGTGCAGGGAAAGGGAGAGCAGCCCACAGCCCCCGCTTGTATCTCAGGCATGCAGATGTCTCACCAACGCTCAGAAGGGGTTGCATCAGTCCCGAACTTGGCATCTTGAACTTTTCTGCACTAATGTGTTTTCCTAAAGGAGAAAGGTTGACTTATACAGTATTTCCCACTAGACTTGTAGTACAGGGAAGTTAACCTCCAATAGCTAATCTGACCTGAGCTCGCCCAGAGCCCTGAGTTACAGGCTCAGACCCTTGCTGAAACCCTGCTCACAGAGTTGAAGCCTAGGCATAGGACAGATCAAAGCCCATTTCTGCATTCCCTGCTCCTCTGATGTGTGTCTCTGCCTCCCTCCTTGCTAACTCGTGTTCTAGAAATAATGCAAGTGAAGAAAGGGGTTATTTTTTCTCACAGAAGAAAAAGAGGGGGATGAGGGCAGGAGATGTTTTGCAGTTTAGGGATAGACCAGATACGGAGGTGATCTGGGTGGGACGTTTACTTGGTTCAGCCACAAGCTCTTTGGAGGGCCTTGGGTGCTCCACTGTTGAAAAATCTATAAAACAAGGTTGGACTTAAAGAAGATGCTCCAAATCAATCAGATGTGATAGGCCCAACAGGGGAATTGTTAGCCTGTGTTGTACAGGCGTTTAGACTGGATGAGCACGATGGCCTCTTCTGACCCTGACAGTAGCCCATGAGGGTGATGAGTCTGTCATTGAGGCTTCTGAAAATTTGCTTTGTTGATATACGTGAGCTTTCCATTTATCAACCAAACCACTAGCAAAGAGGCACCAGCCCTCTCAGAGGTCATGAAGGTGACTGTGGAGGAGACTTTTACTATAGCTGAACCTGGATCCGTTTCTTTTAGTAGGAGTGAGGGATCTGTCATGTTTGTGCAAACTGCTGTACTTCTGTTTTCTGCTATGGCTGATGAGTTGTGTTTTGCAACAGAGCTCTGCCCCTTCTGTTCTTGTGCTGTGCATGCACGTGTACCTGTCTGATGGAAAGGAAAGAGCAGGAGCAACGCAGTGCAAGCAGCAGCCTTGCAACACCGTAGGTGTGATTCTTGTGCATGACAATAAAGGACAATTTGATGCGCTCTGAGCACGTTATAGGCAGAGTTTCTTTTTCACACATTGTAGTTGGAGGAGAGACCACCGAAGCCTTGTAAAGAATTAATGAGGATCTAAGCTGAAAGAGTGTCTGACACCAGCCACCGATGGAGATACTGTTATTAACACAGGTGATAGGAAAGTTGGTTTGCAAGGATTTAAAGTGCTGTTTAAATATTAAGCATGTGGCACGGGTGCCTTGTTTGTCTAGTTGGGAACACTGATCCAAAGATGGGGTGATGCAATGCACAAAGATCTGCTGAGGTCAACAGATTTGTGGTACTGCAAGTGGAAACCCCCCACTGATTTGAATGTCAGGCATAGTACAGATTGGGATGAGGAATCAAACCTGGCCCCCTGGCCCTTTTCTAGTCTCTGTCCTTTCCCTGTCTCTGCCCTGGGTCGTCTTCCTTGCTAGTTTCAACTTCATTTTCGAAACAGTCTGTAATTCCAGCCCTACCTATAGCCAAGGCCTCCTATCCTGGCAAGTCTCACTTCCTAAGGTTACCTGTTTCCTTTTCTCCTTCACTTAATGCCTGTTTAGTTTAGCTTGCGTGAATTGTCCACATGGAGGAGCCTGCTCATTAGTAGGCCTCTTCCTCTCCCTCTGAAAACATATGTAAGCCTTACCTATTTGTAGCAGATATTCTTTGTGCAGTGCTGAGTGCACCGTGACGTTTTCAAGCCTAGAATCTAATGTTAGGCTTCATTTCCTGTATCTATGCATCTTCGTGAAGGGAGTGATTTTCAGGTGTGCTCAACAGCTGCCTCTGCTGCTAAATTTAAGATGCTCGCCTCTGATAGCCTCTGGCAATTGTCATACCAAGTTATGGCCGTGGCAGGAACAAAGATCCAGCTTTTATGGCAGGACAATACATCAGAGAGTAGGACTGAGACAGGTGTGATAGGAAGGGATTTTTAGACTAATTAAGCCACCTAGTTTTATGCTCATGTCAATTTAACTTTGTTAACTACATAATATTTTGGATAAAAGAAAATAGTTAAAGATCCTAAATCCGTCTTTTAAACAAGGTATTCAGAAGTACAATAGACTTCTGCCCCTTCAGCAAACTGTGGACTGACCACATTTTCTCACTCCTGAACGCGGCAGACAGGAGAAGATTGCAAAGAGGAAAAAATAGAAGTAACCCAGTACTTCCTCTCTCCCTTCGCTTTCAGAATGAAAACCTTTCAAGCCTTCTTTACTTGCCATAGCAAATCAAACCACTTTGTACAAAAAGGTGAGTAGCATATGATTTTTCTTTGGAAGTGCTTGAGCAACACATGGAAAATATTTATAATCTTTCATCATTGTTTTGTGGTCTCAAGTAGCCTTTTAGAGGAGCTGGCTATAACTAAGCTTTTCAGGAATGCTGGCTCCATATACTACTCTGTATGCTTTTGAAAGCATTTCTCACAGGTGAGGACATAACCTTGTGCTGTTCATCTGTGCAGGTAAGACGGAAGCGTTTGAGTATATATCTTCACCACGATGCTCTCATGTTGTTAGGACTTGGGGGAATTTTCTTTCCTCCACTTTTGCAACGAGCTCCCTGACTCTAGCACTGGTAGTGCTCTTCTGCGGAGACTTGATGGTTGTCCATATTTGCTTTATTAAGGTTAGCAATGATGTTGCAACTGGCTTTTTTTCTGGCAGCCTTCAACAGATGGAGAACTGCCTGGGCCGTGGAGGCTGCACATCACGACACCCCAAGGTCCCGTGGCAGAGGACAGGAGCACGTTGGCCAGTCCATCTGAGGAAAGCCGATGCCGCTATGGCTTGTTCTGTGGATAAACAGAAGGTTTCTGTTCCAAAAACTGACAAGCCCCAGCCTTTTTCCAAGCTATACCTCTTTGAAAAACAAGCCAGGATGCAGTTAAATGAGTGATCTGTGTAGTCATCAGAGCATTTTGCCCAGCGTTCCCATTTATCAGCCTCTCCAGATTAAGCATCCCCCACACACCAAGGAGCTGCGCATAGCGAGGCTGTCAGTGACCTTCCGCAGAGTAATCCCGGCATGGGCTCAGCGACGGGCTTGACTGCTGTCCTAGAATAACAGGAGGGGCACAGCAGTGAGCTGACTCTGGTCCCATCACAACATATTGAGGGGATCCTGTGTGTTTGCCAAAGTGAATTACCCAAGAGCTGGTGGGAGGGCTGCAGGGAATCACAGTGGCAGCTTTGCCCTTGAGTTATTGTTTTGCTAACAGCTCCTGGTGAGGAGCAAGTGGAGTCTGCTTTACCTTGCTTACACAAGGGGAGTTTTCTAACAGACTCCAAGTGATGATGAGAGGGTGGGTGTCCTGCCTAGCCTGTCACGCTGCTCCTCTCCTGCCACCCACAGCTCTTTCCTCCCCCAGCTCGAGACACTTTTCCATGTGCGAGTTTGAACTGACTACTTTACTTCTCATCTGTTTATGGAAGATGCTTCCACAGCATCATTCCAGAAGCAATGGGGAAAATGTACTCAAATGAAGAGTTTAGCAACATAGATTTTTTTTAATGCGACTGAGAAAGGGATTAATTCTGCGCATTGCTCTGTTTTTTATTATCAACAAGGTAACTGAAGAGAACGCTTTAAATTGTTATACGCCAGCTTTCCAGCAAGGGAGCTAAATTTCCTGTGATAATTAGTCTGAGCATATATCATCTCGTTTCTTGGGGAAAAAGAACATTTGCTTTTCTAGGAAACATTTTCAGTGCCATCAGTCTAAGAATAGCGATCTTTCTGTTGTATCTCAAATTTCAGAAATATGGCCTATCTTTTATTGTGCATGCAGTATGGGGATTTTTTTTAGCTGAAATACCACTCTGTTCTGCTGAAACAGGAACAGTTTATAGTGCCTCATTCTGTGGTTTTCTTGTTTCTTTTCTAACCAAAATTAATTCATGAATAAAGAAATTTCTGCCTTAAACATGGCCTCTTATCTCTCAGTCCATCAGTTCAGTGATGATCCCAAAGGGAACTATAATGCTGAAATAGTTCAAGTGGCAAACAACTCCCTGGCTACACATTTAAGCACTGAAACAAAACCCTATAGTTTCACTGATGACTTCCAACAATAGAGACAAAGCTAAAGCCCTGTGGCCTAGGAGATTTCTATGGTTGTCATGCTGGCGGTGGCACCAAAGCTCTCTCCCTGCCGAGCAGGCAGGGACAGTGCCGGTTTTACAGGGAAGCAGCCGTGAGGCTGCCCAGGACTCAGAGTGAAGGTTGCAAAGCGAAGAACCCAAGCTGTACCCTTAGCTCATGACCTTGATGTGCCTCAACATAAACCTTGGAGGCAGGGCATTACCCCAAAAGGGCTTTTTGATCTGCAGCATCTGGGATGGTTTTGGATACTTTGGAGCATCTCAGAAGAAGGTCAGAATATTTGACAGAGGCCTGATATGTAATACTCCTCTGGTACCTACCCAAGGGGAACCAAGACTGCCACAGACTAAGCCATGACGTCCTCCTAGGAATTGGCAGTGGAAGAGCTGGAACCCATGCAAAAATGCTGCTGTGGTCTCATGTGCCATTGCCGCTCCCAAGAAAACCCCTCCAGACATAGCAGAGGGCAGACAGCGGGAGGCTGGCTCTCCCGCTTTGTGCCACCCTGCTTCCATCCTTCTTTAGTGACAACACCTCCAGCCGCAGCATTCCCCCGGAGGGCCCGTGGGGTCTCTTCCTTCCTCCTTCCAGCATGGGAATCTCTTTGGTCAGAGGGAAGCTGGGTGCTCCTGAGCCTGCCCCTCTCTCTGCATGGCAAGCAGCACCCTGGGCTTTTCAAGAGGAGCAGAAAGAACTTTGCAAGGAAACCAACTGTTATTTATGCATATTTAAAACTATATTTTGTTCAGCTGCATATCTCTGCCAGGCTTGTTTAGGGAGATTTTAATAGTATCTGGCTTCTCTTTGGTTTTGTGTACAAGATTAGGAAGTTTTCATCTGTGCCTTTAAAAAAAACCTGCCTCCCTGCCAAGATGTATTAGGAGAGCTGTAAAAAAGGAGTCATCCTGTTCCAGGACTGCTAAGCTTATGTAACAGGGAAATCCTAACTAAAAGATACATTACCCCCCCCCCCCAACATGCACACTTTTTCAAGGCATATACCATTTCAGATTTTTCAGCTGCTTGATTTGTATTTTGATCATATCTGCCACTGGTTTATTTAGATGCATTTACAAATACATTCTCCCACACACCCTCAATTGTACATGCCATATAATGTTTTTCTATAAAATGCAGTGTTGACCACACCTCACCACAAGAATCTTTAAATAAAATATATTGTAAAGTGCCAGATACCATTCCTTTAAAAAACACAGTTCTAATTAAAACAGGCTCTTTGCTGCTGCATTAGCAGCTCTGTGTACCGATACAGTTTTAGCACAATAGTCTATTTCTGTCCTGTGAGCGGGAGGCTCTGGTACAAACCCCCTAGCTCTCCAGTTTCAAGTCCAAAGGCTTTAGAAAATGCGGCAGAGGCAGATCGTCCAGAGCCTCCGGGAACTGCTCAGGCGAAATGGTCCTGATTAAAACGCGCATGGCTCTGACAAAAAGCGATGGGGGGGCCAAGCCCACCAGGCACTGGAACCGGTTCTCCCCTAAGAGGTCCTGCCACCGTTGCCGATTGTCCAACAGCTGTTGTTTCATCGGGAACTGCAGGTCTTGAGGCACGAAGAAGAAGAGGCAGTCGAGGCAGAGGAGCTTGGCACGCATATTAACGGCCGGCGTTTGGGCGATCTGCTGCAGCAGGGTGTCGAGGGGCGTATTTCCGGAAGAGTCGTGCAGGCAGGGCGACGCGCCGTGCCCGAGCAGCAGGAGCAAGCACTCGGGTCTCACCAGTTCGCAGGCCACGTGCAAGGCCGTCTTGCCGCCCTCGACGCGGCTGCAGCCCCTGCGGTCCAGGTGGGCGGCTCTGTCGCTGGCCGGGAAGTCCCGGATGGCCTTGAGGATTCGGAAGAGGATGCGGACCCGGTTGTAGCGGACGGCCATGGCCAGGTGCGGGGCCGACGACTGGCAGCAGCTGAAGCTCTGGCTGGGCACGGCCAGGGCGCCCTGGGGGAACTTACTGAGCAGGTGCTGGGCGTAGGGCTGGTGGTCGTGCACCAGCGCGTAGAGCAGGGCCTCGGAGGGCGAGTACACGCTCACCTTCCCCCCGTCCTCCCAGTGGAAGACCTCCATGGTCCGCATGTCCTCCAGCAGCCAGGCGGGCAGCAGGTCCCTCACCGCCTGGTAGAAGGCGAAGGAGGATTTCTTGCACTGCTTCTGCGACTGGGCGCCGCGGCCGCCGACCCACCGCACGCTCCAGGGCATGGCGGGCGGCGCGGCTCCGCCGGGGGCCTCCTCCCGCCTGGCCGCCCACCGGCCGCATCGGCCTCGGGACCTGCGGGAGCGCAAGGGCGTTAATCGCTGCGCCGCCGGCGGGGAGGGGGGGGCTGCCCTGCCCTGCCCGGCTCGGCTCGGCGGCGCCGCTGCACGGGGCACCCCGCCGCGCGGCACGGCACCTCCCTGCCGCGGTGCACGGGGACGCCTTCGGCCCGGCTCCCCCGCCCGCCCGCCCCGCGCTCACCTCGCCGCTCGCGCTGCGATGCCGCCGGCGGCCGCACGGGAGGCGCCGCTGCCCGGTGCGGCGGCGGCGGTGCCCGGCGCGGGGAAGGGGCCGGAGCGCGGCGCCGCCGCCGGGGCCTTTTATCCCCACCCCCCGCCCCGGGCGGTGAAGGTCGGTCAGGACCGGGGAACTGTCCAGCCGCCGCGGATTGGCGGCCGCCCGGGCTCCCCCCGCTGCCCATTGGCTGCGGCGGGAGGACGGGGCCCTGCACCATTGTGTGCGTCACGGGAGGCAAAGTTCCAAGAAACTTGGCTGGCGGCGCGGAGTCCCCGAGATGTCGCGGCGGGGGGGCGGGGCCACCGCGCTGGGGGGGGCGGGGGCGGGGCCTCTGCTGCGGGGGGCGGCCGCGCCCGCCGCCGGCTGCCTGCGCTGGGGAGGCTGGGGTAGGGGTCTGGGGTGTGTGGGGTCCCGGGGTGTGGGGTCTTGGGGCGTGTGGGGTCTGGGGTGTGTGGGGTCCTGGGGTGTGTGGGGTCTGGGGTGTGTGGGGTCCTGGGGTGTATGGGGTTAGGGGTGTGTGGGGTCTTGGGGTGTGTGGGGTCTGGGGTGTGTGGGGTCTTGGGGTGTGTGGGGTCTGGGGTGTGTGGGGCCTGGGGTGTGTGGGGTCTGGGGTGTATAGGGTCTGGGTGTGTGGGGGCCTGGGCTGTGTGGGGTCTGGGGTGTGTGGGGTCCTGAGGTGTGGGATCCTGAGGTGTATGGGGTCTGGGGTGTGTGGGGTCTGGGGTGTGTGGGGTCTGGGGTGTGTGGGGTCCTGAGGTGTGGGATCCTGAGGTGTATGGGGTCTGGGGTGTGTGGGGTCTGGGGTGTGTGGGGTCTGGGGTGTGGGGTCTGGGGTGTGTGGGGTCTGGGGTGTGTGGGGCCTGGGGTGTATAGGGTCTGGGTGTGTGGGGGCCTGGGCTGTGTGGGGTCTGGGGTGTGTGGGGTCTGGGGTGTGTGGGGTCTTGGGGTGTGTGGGGTCTGGGGTGTGTGGGGTCTGGGGTGTGTGGGGTCCTGGGGTGTATAGGGTCTGGGTGTGTGGGGGCCTGGGCTGTGTGGGGTCTGGGGTGTGTGGGGTCTGGGGTGTGTGGGGTTAGGGGTGTGTGGGGTCCTGGGGTGTGGGGTCTTGGGGTATGTGGGGTCTGGGGTGTGGGATCCTGAGGTGTGTGGGGTTAGGGGTGTGTGGGGTCTGGGGTGTGTGGGGTCCTGGGGTGTATGGGATCCTGGGGTGTGTGGGGTCTGGGGTGTATGGGATCTGATGTGTGTGGGGTCTGGGGTGTATGGGGTCCTGGGGTGTGTGGGGTCTGGGGTGTGTGGGGTCCTGGGGTGTGTGGGGCCTGGGGTGTGTGGGGTCTGGGGTGTGTGGGGTCCTGGGGTGTGTGGGGTCTGGGGTGTGTGGGGTCCTGGGGTGTGGGGTCCTGGGGTGTGTGGGAACTCATGTGTGTAGGGTCTGGGGTGTGGGGTCTGGGGTGTATGGGGTCGGGTGTGGGGTCTGGGGTGAGTGGGGCCTGGGGTGTATGGGGTCCTGGGGTGTGGGGTCCTGGGGTGTGGGGTCTGGGCTCCTGGGGTGTATGGGGTCTGGGTTGTGGGGCCTGGGGTGTGTGGGATCCTGGGGTGTGGGGTCCTGGGGTGTGTGGGGCCTGGGCTGTGTGGGGTCCTGGGGTGTGTGGGGTCTGGGGTGTGTGGGGCCTGGGGTGTGTGGGGTCCTGGGGTGTGTGGGGTCTGGGGTGTGTGGGGCCTGGGCTGTGTGGGGCCTGGGGTGTGTGGGGTCCTGGGGTGTGTGGGGCCTGGGGTGTGTGGGGTCCTGGGGTGTGTGGGGTCCTGGGGTGTGTGGGGCCTGGGCTGTGTGGGGTCCTGGGGTGTGTGGGGTCCTGGGCTGTGTGGGGTCTGGGGTGTGTGGGGCCTGGGCTGTGTGGGGCCTGGGGTGTGTGGGGTCTGGGGTGTGTGGGGCCTGGGGTGTGTGGGGTCCTGGGGTGTGTGGGGTCCTGGGGTGTGGGGTCCTGGGGTGTGTGGGGTCTGGGGTGTGTGGGGCCTGGGCTGTGTGGGGCCTGGGGTGTGTGGGGTCTGGGGTGTGTGGGGCCTGGGCTGTGTGGGGTCCTGGGGTGTGTGGGGTCCTGGGCTGTGTGGGGTCTGGGGTGTGTGGGGCCTGGGCTGTGTGGGGCCTGGGGTGTGTGGGGTCTGGGGTGTGTGGGGCCTGGGGTGTGTGGGGTCCTGGGGTGTGTGGGGTCTGGGGTGTGTGGGGTCTGGGGTGTGTGGGGCCTGGGGTGTGTGGGGTCCTGGGCTGTGTGGGGTCTGGGGTGTGTGGGGCCTGGGCTGTGTGGGGCCTGGGGTGTGTGGGGTCTGGGGTGTGTGGGGCCTGGGGTGTGTGGGGTCCTGGGGTGTGTGGGGCCTGGGGTGTGTGGGGTCCTGGGCTGTGTGGGGTCTGGGGTGTGTGGGGCCTGGGCTGTGTGGGGCCTGGGGTGTGTGGGGTCTGGGGTGTGTGGGGCCTGGGGTGTGTGGGGTCCTGGGGTGTGTGGGGTCCTGGGGTGTGTGGGGCCTGGGCTGTGTGGGGTCCTGGGGTGTGTGGGGTCCTGGGCTGTGTGGGGTCTGGGGTGTGTGGGGCCTGGGCTGTGTGGGGCCTGGGGTGTGTGGGGTCTGGGGTGTGTGGGGCCTGGGGTGTGTGGGGTCCTGGGGTGTGTGGGGTCTGGGGTGTGTGGGGCCTGGGGTGTGTGGGGTCCTGGGGTGTGTGGGGCCTGGGGTGTGTGGGGCCTGGGGTGTGTGGGGTCCCGGCGGCTCTCGGCCCGTCCCCTCCGTGCCGCCGGGCTCTCGGAGGAAGCTGGCGCTGCCCTTGAGCTCACTTTGTCCCCGGTGCCCGGGCGGGTGCCAGCCCGCGGGCTCCCGCACGCGCCCCTGCACGTGCTTGCCGCCTAACGCCGGGCTCTCCGTCGTCTCCCAGACGGCGACCTTCGCCTGCCGTCCTTCCGGCCGGGCTCGAGCCGCGGACTAGCGCAGGAAGGGTTGCAGCGCTGGCGGGGGGCGGGGGGGGGGAACGACCCCGACCCCCTTTTTAGCGGCACGGGGTGGGATCTGCTCCTTCCTGACCCGCTGCGGGTGCGTTCAAGGCGGTCGCCCCGTTTGCGCGGCCCGTTTGGCGTGGGTGCTGTGGTCTGCTCTTGCCAGCGTTGCGGATGTGCGCGCGCGTACCCTTGGGACGGGGAAGGGGGGGGATAGGATAGCAGGCGGGTGACCAAACATCCGATTTCCTTGGGGCTCTGCCCGCCAGCCGGTTTGAAGCGCAGGGCAGGAAGCCCTCCGTGTAGCTAACCCTCCTCCCACCCCGAAGGGGGAAAAAAAGCTGGAGAGGAACAACTGCTCCTTTTGTTGAGCGCAGGAAACCGAGGCTTAAATCACGCTGCCTTGTGTTCGCCAGGCTCGCCGAACCGCCCGCCGAGGAGCCGCGACGCGACCTGCTCTGCCTTAGGGGATTGCGGCCGGCTTTGGGCAGCGGAGGGTCCCCGCAGCTCCTCCACGGCACCGGGCATCCCGCCGGGGCGCAGGAAATCCTCTTCAGTCGTTCAGGTCCGCTTCCAGATGAAAATTCATCGAAGGCAGCTACCTCCTCCCCTTCCTGCTAACTGCGGGGCACCTGCATTTCGGTCGCATCCTATAACTTCACGCGCTGGGTAATTTGTACTGAATCTTGGGGTCAAAATAAATGGTTTATAAAGGGCTAATTTGATAGCCCGTGTTTTGAGCTTGTGTGCCGAGCCGGCTCGCCCGCCTGTGCCTCGCTGCCGCTGCCGACGGCCGCGGCTCCCGGCAGCCTCTCGCGCTGCGGCCCGGCCGAGCGCGCCCTGCCGAACCCTTTCCCCGCCGCTGCCAGGACGTTGCGGTCGATTCAAATACTCGGCGTGGTGACAGCGGGGCAGCGGGGTTGCCATCCCTTTCTACTCATTTCCCGCAAATGCTCGGATAAGCCGAGTTGCGTTTGAGCCCAAAGACAAGGGATTAGTTTAATTTCCAAACCAGATTTGCTTTTGCCTAGGGAATTCTGCAGAGAGGGAGCAGGACTCGCTTACTCCGGTCAAGCTTTCTTACGGAGGGTGGGGGACCAGCTATCGCGGCGGGCTTCGGGGGCCAGCGGCGGCTTCGAAACGGGCCGGGGCGCTCGCCGTCCTGGAGGGCTCGCAGCGAGCGGCCGGCGGGTCACCCAGAGGCTCGCTCCGGTTTGCAACATGTATTTGTCAAATCCGCTTGAAACACGTGCATATCTGCAGAAAAGGCAGCCTGTCTGCTGACTTCACTGCACCGGAGAAAAAGGGTTACGTTTGCCCAATAAACTGTTCAGCGTGTGCCCGGCGCTAACGACAAAACATGAAATCCTGGAGAGGTTTGAATTTTGTTATGGCATATATTTTACGCACAAAGCCAGGGACATGACTTGTTTGTTTTCAGTCCAGCCTGGTTTTAATCACTTTGAATTAAGTAACTTGATCTTATTACTTATCTGACTATGAGAGGGCTTATCGCAGGCTCCTTGGCACATGACAGCGATTACTGTCAGTGCAGCCGAGCCTGGGTAACGCGACTCTTCGTTGCCTCGTGACGTGTCTTCTCGGAGCTCCTTTTTCTGCAGAAGGTTGGTCCTTTCGTTTCTTCAGCCGGTGACCAGGTAATACCTGCTTAATGCTAACGAAACCCCGTCCACATAATGGAACGGAGGGAAAAGCTCTGCTGTTTCTTGTAATAGATGTCCTTTGTTTTCTGAGGTTTTCATTAAATTGAGGGCAGCATCATATTGACTGGTAGCTTAATGGACATGGCTGTGGACTTAATTAAAAGCGATATGAAAATCGGCAGTATAAATTACCATGTTGAACACAGTTAATGTTTAGCATTGGCTTTGAGCATGGGATGAAAGAAGGGCAATTAGCGCATCCTTCACTTCTGAAAAGGGCTGAGAGATATGGGGTTTACTCCAGCCCCTGCAATGGCTTTTTGTGAGGGTTTGACTCGGAGCATTTGCCGGTCACCTCTCCAGAAAGCAGGCTCAGGACCAAAGTTCAGCAGAGTTTGGATAACAGCCCCCAAATCCGGAGAGCTCCGGAGCGTCGGAGCCGCAAGTTTGCTTTTAGCCTCCAGCTCTGGAGTCTTTATAAACAAGTCAGGCGGAAGCGCCTGATGTCCCATTTAGCTAAAATTAAACATCTTGAGAGAGAAATAACAAGCAAGGAGAATAAGGGTTTTGTAGCAGAGGCGCTGGATGGGAATGCATGCGTTTGCCTCCCGCCGCGGGTGCGTTGTTAACCCCTGAGCAAACGGTTGACTCGCACTGTGCCTCCAGCATCCCTTATGTCGAATGGGTGCGGTAATGCTGCTTTGAGCACTGCATTTTAGACCATAACTGCTTTAGGTCGGGGATAATCTTCTATAGGCAAATATGTCGTTCTGGTCTTCGGGGCCCTGCTCCTGTGTGGGGACGCCTCTGCTCTGCTGTCCTTAGGCAGCAGCGGAGTCTGGTCGTTTGATGACGAAAAGTCAGACGCTGCCAGTCACTAGATGGGACTTCTCCTCCTCTTGGAAAGGCCTGCAGTGTGACTGTGAATCAGACGAAGAGGCGGATGACAGCCCTAGGCTGATGTGCTTGGAGGTGGTGAATAATCGCTGTTGCTGACACCTCGTGGAAGGCTCGGATAAACATTTGTGCTGGAAACCTTTCTGTTTCATTTCCTCTGCTGCTGCTGCTTCCCCACCTGAGGAGCTCGTCCCCTCTTTGCACCATCTCCGCAGCAATCGGCTGGGGACATACGCAGCCGCAGCGGGGCCTTTGCCAGCTTCCGGCATGAGGGCTTGGGCCGGCAGCCAAGGATGACTTCCCGGGGCGCGGGATCCTCCCCCTGCACCGGGACCCGCAGGGCTGCGGCTCTCCAGCAACGCGCTGCTCTAGCAGGAAGCGATGTGCAATGCTTTCCCAGGGCCCATGTCTCCCCTGGGCAGCGAGGAGGCCGGCACACATTTTATACATGCTACACACACGTGTGGGTACGGAGAGGAAAGCGTCCCCATAAAAACCATAAAACACTCACAAGGTGCGTATGCCTCGGTGAGGCTGCTATGCCTCCCTCCTTAGTCCGGGGGCATGGATTGGCAAGGGGCTATTATAAAAAAACTCTTGCCTTTCATCTCAGAAGCTCAAATCCCTTTGGAAAAAAAGACATTGGGAAATGGGAAAAATTTTCCATTTGAGAAACGAGGCTGCTGAAGATCACACAGTGAGTCAGTGGTGATCTGGGTTGGGGCACAGCGCCTGGCTCCAAGTCCCTCGCTGAACCCATCGGACAACATTACTCTGTTCAGGCGAGGCATCGTGGCCCTGAAACCTGTTCTTACTGCTCACACCCACACTCTTTCTCTCTCTCCGCACCCATCTCTTCTTCCTCCTCGATTTTGTATTACAGTCGCTCTCGCTTCTCTCCTGACTTTGTATGAATCATCATCGTGCATTGAGCCTGAACTGCCCATAACCCTGCTGGTTTGCTTTCTCTGCTGTATTATAGGGTCAGCTCCTTCCTGACCCACAGCAGGAAAGAAAATCTGCTTTGGAAAGAGTGAAGCGAACAAGCCTTCTCTTGTTTCCTCTGCTTCCTGGCTGCTGCTGAGCTCATACGACACTGTTCCAAAAATTTGCATCCCAGATGACGCTTGGGAACCCAAGAAAAGCTATGAAACACTTCATTTTGGAAAGGAAATCTCTCCACCAGGGCTGGGATCAAGTACCTGATACAGTAATGCTGGAATTCAAATGAACTGTGCTTTCCGCCCTGTGGTCTGCATACAAAAGTACTTCATGTGATGTTCGACTGCTCCCAAATGTCAATCCTGGTTGATGGGAGGCCGAATAAATGGCTAAATTGGTACCATGGAAATGTTGAGTCTGTCAGCGCCCAATAGTGGACTAACACAATATTTAGGCTTTGAAACTTGTTTTTAATTCTGGTTCCTTGACAGAGGGTGCAGAAAAGTGTTCCGGCAGAAATGACGTGGGCAGCAAGGTGGTAAGTCCAGCCTCTGCGTATTGGAGCAATGAGGGGGTGAGGCTCCATGGCCTCTACGAATTTAGGCCAAGAGCAGTGGGCCGCTGAGTGCCGGCCAGCAAAGGTCGGGCTCCCATGCAGTGATCTGGCGGCCAGAGGAAACGGCCCCTTCTGGGCCGCTGTCCCCTGTCCTGGGGTGGCAGCCAGGACATTTGCGATAAGGAGAGGGATTTGCCGAATCAGTGCTCTCACTTGCCAACCAAATTAGAAGCCAGTCCCTTGGCTGTGGCTATATTGCAAGCCCTCAGGGATGGTCATAGATCAACACCAGCATCCTATTTATTTTGGCGGGGTTTGCACTCCACCCCTCCTTAAGCCTTGATTTTGGCATCTCTAATAAATGAGCCACCAGCATCCTTTCTGACATCTACAGAAACTCCCATAGCTACAGCAGAGATTAAATTTGGTGTAGTATATCACAGGGAAGCTGACAAGTGTCCCTTAAAAGACAAGACGGGAAAGGGTACCTTTCTGGGAAACTTTCTGTTTTATAAGCGAGCAGATGAGAGGGGTCAGAGAGCTCCTAGCGCCTGCGGATGATTGTAGCCTTCAGCTTGATGTTAGTTGTTAAAAATATTATCCCAGATGTATTAATACGACCAGACTGGATTGCATCTGAGCTGAACATTGTGAGCCTAAGGCAGGGCATAAATATAGAAGCAAAACAGCCTGACACGAGAGTCATCTGTCCTCTTCTGCACAAGAAGTGAAGGGGAAAGAGAGCGAACGCGCTCTGTTTTTGCACGCTCCCAGGCATACGGCTGAGCCTCGGAGAGCGCCTCCCGCAGGGTCCTGTCGTACCAGAGACCCCCGCAAATCCCTCCGCCAGCCCACAGCGTGCCAGGACTGTGCACTCAGCACATTTTTAACCTGGGGTTAGGTTTGCCTAGACAAGGTCTGCAATCACGAATGGCTATTTGTTTGATGTGTTTGCCTAACAGGATTACACTTATCACAATGATATAGCAGCCTGGCCTTGGCATAGGTAAAACCCAGGGCTCACGAGGGTCAGCCTCTAGCCGCTCTCGTCCCCAGTGTCTGTCCATGCTGTAGCTGGTCTCTGTTATCATGATAACGTGCTGCACTATCCAGCCAGGGCTTCGGGTGGCCTTCAGTGCTCCACGTTTTGGAAAGAGTAGTTGTGCCATGTAACACTTTCTGCTGACATCACGCTTGGCATTTCTTTCTCCACAACCGAAAAAAAGAAAAGATCAATAATATGAAGAGGTTAGAAAAATGGTCCAGTTAGAGAATGAGACGCCTTCCCCGCTGGGGGCTGTTCTGAGCAAGCGCCTAACTGAACTCAGTGTGGATTTGTTGCCCTCTAGTTCCCAAAGAAAACACCTGTAGGTAACGAACCAACAAGTTGTCTGTTTTCTGCGTCGTAGATCATGAACACACCTAGACTCATTACAAAAGCATCTGCTCTTCTTTGTATTTGTGATTATTAAAAATTTGCTGTTTTGAAAGACTCAAGGAAGGCAGAGGGTGAAAACTGTGTTTTCCGGCAGTGTTTCTGGCGAAGCAGAGCCTGCGTTGCTGGTAATCAGTGCCCGGGCTCGTCCGCCCCTGTTTCTGGCCGCGAAGGGGCACCTGCTTGCTTCCTGAGGGCAACAGTTTAACACGAGCGTTGTCCTTGCTAGCTAAAGCGAGCCTGGCCTTACCGGATCCACGCGCTATTCAGGGAAGCCGAACCTACCGCTTGCTGTCCGCCCCTTCCAAGACGAGCAGGATCCTCTGTTTATACTGTGCTTTACTTGGCTTGAATGAACCTTGCGGCTGAGGGGACTCGAGGGCCCCCCAGAACTGCTCTAGCACAGCTGCGCTCCCCTGCCGGCGGACGGTGCTGGGTGCAGCTGGGTGCAGCTGGGTGCAGAGGTGGCTCTGCATGGAGCAAACGCCCGTGTCGGGATACGGGGTACGTCCTCAGCCTCCCAGTTTCTGGAGAGGACCGTGTTTGTCAGGGCTGTGCAGAACCCGTTTGCTAGCTGAGGCTCGGGGAAAGGAGCCGCTTCGGACGGAGGTGGAGAGAAACGTTCCCAGCACGGCAGCACGGTGGTGGGACTGCTCAGGTTGCTGCAGCGCGCTTCGCTCAGTGAGCTTTACTGTAACAAGGCTGTTTTTTTTTTTTTTTTTTCCCCCAGGACATTTATAACCAGGATGTGAGCTGGGTTCTGTGACTCAGAAATGACCTAACCAGGTCAGGGGGCCTGAGCAATTCAAGTTCACCTCTGCTTAGTCGATGCTGAATTTTGGTGGTGCGCACCGTTGTGCACAGCCTGCAAAAAGTACTGCCGTTGAGCACGAGCTGGTTCAGACCTGGTAGCTCATCGCTGGGCTAACTACTCCCACCCTGTAAAAAGCAAAGCAGTCAAGATCCCTTTATTTAAAAATAGGTACATATATCATAATGCTTATCCAAGAGTTGTATTTGATCTGTTTTAGCTGTATAAATCCCTCCCCCACTGGAATTGTAAAACGTGATAGATATACGGCCAAGCAGGCCCGTAAAAAAATGGCTAGTGCTTTGCATATCTTTGAGGAATTATTTTGATTCCCATTTGTTCATTCTGTCAGCTCTTGGCTGCCGCGAGGTCTGTCGAAATAACAAGCCGGGATGAGGAAAGAGGGCAGCTCTTTCACGGGCTTGCTTCACCGCAAAGAGGCTGCTTTCCAGCAGCTAACTCTAACAGGAGCTGCAGGCTCAGTAGGTAGATGTTCATCTGCCATTTACATTATAATAGGAAAACTGTTTTTTTTTTTTTCCAGAAAAAATTGGTTTATCAGCCCAAAGCCTTTTCGCTGTGAAGTGGCATTCGAAAAGATTCTTTCTTTCCCTTTGATGTTGTAAAAAAAATATTCAGAAGTCTTCTAACACTGTCAGAACCTATTTTGCCCGCAAGAAAACCACTCGGGTCTGATGATTGGGTCTCCATAATATTGCTGGTTTCTCTGTGATTATCTTCTAATGAAATTCTCAAATCCAAGTATAGTCAGGATCTTAGGCTGCGGAAAGTTCAGAGCAGGGTTTTTTTGGTTGTCTTTTTCTTCTAAATCAGTATCTATCCTCTATGTAGAGGCAACAGTATGATTTTGGCTATGTCAAGACTTCTAAAATCAAGGTGGCGATATCTTTTACCTATGCAGTTTGGCACTAAAACGATTTTATGCAGTTCTGCATTCTGAAGTGTTGCTGAAGTCGATGTAACTGCCTGATGAGATTTTTCTGTGAGCATATCTTTTCATTGCCTAGTAAGCGCTGGAGGAATGACGGCATGCTGTCACCGTTGCCACACTGTTCCTGCGCTCCTGCATATGCATTTTGGGAAAACGTAGGTGTTTATGTTTCCAGGTATTGCCAGCATTTTATGACGATCACTATTTGTTTTCTAGACCTCCAGCCTGGAAGATAGGTATAAAAAAGAGCTAAAAAGCTTATGTAAGGTGAAGAGGAGATCAAACGTGTGACAAAAACAAAGAGGTATAAATAGCGAGACTGGTATAAATAGGGAGACCGAGAAACAACTGAGCTTAGCTGGTCAACACGTCAGAAAGGTCGGCTCGCTCGCTGCCGCCAGAGGAACGCCTGGGCCCCGGGGGAGCGAGCGGGGTGCTGGCCGCTCCGCTCCCGGCCGCTGCTGCTGCCCTGCAACCCGATCCCGCCGCTCGGCCGCTTCCAGCTGGGATGCCCGGACCGGGCCAAGCAGCAGCCACGGCTGACGAGCATTTTTGTTGGTAGAAAATGAAGGGGTTTTTTTTAATATAGCGGCACTGGGGCCCAGGCAGGGCCTTGGGCTCCTTTGGGCATTTTCCCAGCTGGCGGCGGCGGCAGCTGACCCGTGGCGGTGCCGCGGGGCTGCCGGCCCCGTGCTGCCTGTCCGGTACCACGTTCCTGCTGTAACAGGCAGGCGGACACGGTTGCTCAGAGCCGGGGGGGAGGCCTGAGCTCTCGGGGTGCTGCCGGTCGGCAGCTGAAGGCGGGTGCGGCGGCGTCTCCTGCAGCGCCCGCCAACGCCGGCGGGAAGCTCGTTCCAACAGAGCGGAGATCTGTACTCAATCCTGACCCCGGCACGGTGGGGAGGGCAGCGGGGCTTGGCAGCGGTGCCAGGATCTCGGCGCCCCGATACCTGGGGTGGGCTGCGAACGTGGCGAGCCCAGCCCACGTCCCTCCCGCCGCCGGCGGGTCCCGCTGGCTCCGTGGCCGAGAGCTGCCCGACGCTGGCGGCTACACTCCCTCCTTTCCTGCCCAGGCCTCTTAGTCGTTGCCCGCTTACAAACAAACATTTTTGGAGGGGGGGCAGAGAAGCTGAGGCACCAGCATGACAAAGCTCTGCTGCTTTTAAGGCCGGGGATGCGTTGGGGGCCCCACAGGAGCTGTGCAACAGCGCGGCTGCTAATGAACTGCAACCGTCCTCTATGTGCGGCGTGCGCGAAGGGAAAATACGCTCCTCGCACAGGCAGGGCTGTCAGGCCTCCGCCGGACTTTTGCACTCCTTTCAAAGTATCACAGACTTGGTGGCTTTGTTCTGCGGGGGGTTTTTTTTATTTTTATTTTTTATTTTTGGGTAGTTCTTCCCCATTCTTTTGCAATGAGGCTTGTGTGTGTTTATCTGTTTTTTCCGCCGCCAGCCTACGCCGTCCTGACTATCTTCCGCGTTCCTTACCCGCAGCGGTCTCCTCTGGCTTCGCTGAGTTAAGGACGCTGGCGGTGGTGATCTGAGGACCAGCTGTCGCTGCAGGTTGCAGACAGACAGCTCCGGAGGCGGCGAGCCGCGCGAAGCCCTGCGCCTGCTCTCCTGCCCTTACGCGCCGTCTTTAGCTCACACGTATTCTAACCTCGGTTTCCGCGCGCTCGAGCCGACTGCAGCTGTGGGCTCACGTCGCTGTCCCCGGCCCTTGGGCTCCAGTTCCGCGCTGACATGTTTCCTGAAAATCAGAGGTGGCCGAGGGCAGGCGCGACCCAGGAGGGGATTATTGCTAGGGCTCCTGGGGCATTGCCAAGCGGCGGGGGGAAACTGCCCCCGAGGAACAAGCCGCCTCGCGAAAGGTCAGCCAGCCCCTTCCTCCACGTGCCCTTCAGCAGAAGACGTTTGGGGCGCTTAGAGCAATGAAACGGCTTCGCCAAGAAGGCTCATGACGAGGGCCAAGTCTTGCAAGAGTGGTGGGAAGCGTTTAAATCAAGTTTTTACGTTTCGTACATGTTCCAGTTAATTTTTTCTTGAGTCATTCCAAAAAAAAACCAAAAAAATCCACACCAAACGCAGAGCCCAGCTGAGTTATTCACCTAGGTGCTGCGAGTCTTCCCCGTCTGTGCAGACAGCGGCCTCCCTAGGCGGCGTGCGCGCGAGCTCTTCTCCCTCGAGGAGTCCTTCTGCCGCCCGCGGGCCTCAGGAGGGGTCCGGAGGGGCCAGCGGGAGCCCCGGCAGCCGGCCCGGGAGGCGGCGCGGGCGCCGGCGACCCCGAGCCCTCCCGCAGCCTGCTCCGGCGAGCTCCTGCCCCGCGCGTTTCGGGGCGCTCGCGCCACCCGGGCCGGAGCTGAGCGTTTCGGACCCTCTCCAGGGAGGCCGTCGCCTCTCGTCCCGCGCTCGCGCCACAGGGTAATGAAGTCCTTAACTCCGGTTGCTCCTAAGTCCTCCGCAGGGCTCAGCCTGGGCCGCAGAGCTCTCGCCTGCCCCGGGGAGAGACGGAGCCACGGCCCACTTTTTTGTCGGCTCAGCAGCGTTTCGCCCCGACCCCGTCACCCGAACCACCGCGTTTCCCGCGCGCTAGGCGCTGCGCGAGCCGGCAGGCAGCAGCCTGTCCCTGGGGGCAGCCAGCTTGCCCCAAGTGCCGCGAGGGGCCCGGCGCCTGGAGCCGCGCGGGTGCTTCGGCATCCCTCAGGCCCCGGTCCTGCAGCACGCAGCTCCCTGGGGCCCGCTCGGGGGCAAGGGCGGCCGCTGGTGGCCCCGCGGAGCAGAGACGCCGAGCGTCTCGGGGCTCCAACTCGGGAATTAACTGAAATGAGCTCCCGTCGAAGGTGCTGGGGTTGGCTTCAAAGCTGAGTATGCGCAGCGCGCTCTCTGAGCAGGGATGCCTTCTTCGCCTCCCGCGGGGAGCGCAACGCGTCGCTTGCTCCGTTGCGTTAGTCTTTTAAATTCTCTCTGAGTTACAGTACTTTGCTAGGAGCTAGAAAATAATATTTTCCACTAGACTTCCCTCACTGCAGCGTTGGCCTCTCTCTGCTTGTCTAAGGCAAATTCAGATGGGCGCTTTGAGTATCTCAGGTGACATCGGTCTCTCCCTGGAGGTGATCATGCCTCACGCAGGTGAAAACCTGCCAGGCTGGGGCTTGCCATGAGTCAGGCACGAAAAAATCACGAGATCTGAGAGAAGTAAAATGCTCCTGTTAACCACGCTACCCAAAATGTGGGATTCTCCTTCTGTCTTTTGTTGGGGTTTTTTTTTTTGGATATTTACAGCTCATGCTCTCAAACTCTTTGGAAAACCAGCGGCTTGCTTTAATAGTTGGGACCACCGTACGAACCACCAGTGTTCCTGCCACCAGAGTTTTCCTTTTGAGGCTGACAGTCCTTCTGCTGAAGCTGGCTTTTGATGTCTCTTAGAAGTTGCATTGCTGCAGGAACAAGCGTATCAGCAGCCAAAGGTTACCCCCTGCAGTAAATCTGAAGCTACTGCAGGTATAACATGAACAAGACTTCATTTATTGGTGTAGCTTTTCACGTTCAAAAAAAGAAAAAAAAAAAAGAAAAAAAGAAAAAAGCTGCCGACTTTATCAAACCCGGAGCGGGATTGTTAAGGGCATAAGGGAGTCCACAATTATTAGCACTTTTCTCCCTCCCGAGAACCAGCTGGAAGATGCCCTGGGGAGACTCGTTAGAGGTGTCTGTTACAGCCCCTGCGGCACAGGTCAGCTGCAGCCGCAGTTTTGTCCCTCACCCGCCAACCACCCTGCGCGAATGAGCTGCCCGGCAAGGAACCGCTGCGCCCTCCGGAGCACACTGCTGAGACCGGCGCACTCGGCACATGTTGTAGCTGGTGCCGGCTGCAAAATGGAAAGTCTTTCCCCCGCCAAGTTCCTTTTAGACAGACGCTTTAGTACTGCACGTGTTAGAAAGAGCTTCTGGATGGGTCTAGACTGCTGGATCTAGCACCTGTAGGTAGGAGGGCAATTGACTCCCAGTTAGTTTTTCCATTCCTTTTATTTAAAGTTCCCCGCGTTGGACCATGAATGATTATTTGTGGTGCCAGCAGGGAAGGTGTGCTCAAACCTCTCCTTTCTGCTGTGGCAGATGGCCTGAGGGGTGGCCGCTCTCGCCATGCGCGCTCGGGCATCTCCCCCTGCTTTTGCACTGAGCCTTCGCCCTTCAGGAAAATAATGCTGCCGTTCGGGGGCTCGTACCCAACACAAGGCTTGCGCCCTGGGGATGCCTTGCCCCAGGATGGGGCTAAACGGTCACCCGGTTTCAAGAGGAGATTTGAGCCGCTTTTGTCTCAGACTCTTGCCAAATTCAGACAAATGCAGCCGAATCTATTGCACAGAGGTCACACCTGAAGTGCCCGTTGCAGCTTTACCTTTTCAGACTCTTTTCTGAAGGCAAACTGAGCTCCTGAAGAACAGGCTGGCTTTGTGAGTTGCCTGCATCGGGGCCTGCCCCATGCTTCAGGGGTGTCTACTCCCAGCATATCGAGGGGCCCCACTCTGGGGATGCGCTGGGGCTTGGCCAGCAGTGGGCAGGGGCTCCCGAAGGGGAGGCGGTCGGGGTGCCCAACAGGCACGTGCAGATCCCCGCAGCTCTCAGCTGGCTGCTGGCACAGCCTTCGGCATGGCACAGCCTGGGTTTTCTCATGTGAAATTCAATAAATTCAGCATTTTCAGGACCTTGGCATAATCAGGGTTTTCAATCTTCTCCTTCATTGCCTTCTAATATACCCTCCTAACAATTAACTCTGTGTGTTGGGAGAATGCCAAATGCAGGGTAAAAGGCTTCGTTTTTCTTTCCCATAATTAAATGTCATGTTCACTGCTGTCTCTCCCACTCTATTAAGTGTCCATGTATGGTTTAAACTGCTCTTTGGTGGATTAGCATAAGGTCTGTTAGAAATGGCCCAATATTCGCCTTCCTGCTGTATCTGCGCAGCTCACAAAAAGGCGCATTAGCAGGCAGCGGGGGCCCTAAAAAACAGCTGTTGCTGCAGCCTTTCGCTCAGGGGCCGGCTTGGACAGAGCGGGGTGCGCTGCAAGGCTGGGTGCCCCCCTTCCCGCGCACTCCCAGCCTCACAAAGGGGCAGCGGCGGCGCTCCTGCGACCCCGCGCCGCCGTGGGGCCGCGCTCGGCTCGCTCCCGCCGGAAACTTCTCCATGGCTGGAAGAGGACGTCAAGGGAAATAGCTTTATAGTGCAGTTCTCTTATGAACGCTTGCAAAACCTCTGCCCGGTTTGTGACTGTGCTGCGGGCTAACTCGGCCGGCTGGCTGGGAAAAGCCATTTTTCCTATGCCTAAAGACATGTCAGAGAGACAGTCCCCGAGCCGGACTCCGACGGAGGCTCAAGCACTGCAAGCTGCAACCAAGAAACGTGGCGGGGTGTCACTGACTGACGGACATGTGAATTAAGGGACGGGAGGTGCATTAGGGAAAATAACTTTCTACCGATTCAGGATGAGTTGAAAGTAAAATAATTTAAGCTGTCACTGGCTCGCTGCCCGATGGGCTGCGGTCTTCAGTGCAAAGCGAGCAGAATAGTTATCACGGCTGGCAGTCCTTTCTTAGGGAACGTCTTGTCCTTTCTGAGAACATTTACCCAGAAAGCGCTCTCCAGAACGGGTTCTCGTATTTGCAAATGTCTCTCAGGCCCACTCTTGGCCAGCGTAGGATGAAAATGTGTTACAAGCACCTTCAGGCCAGCTAGCGTGTACGCCTTGAAGCTCTGAGCTCAGTGGGGCTGTCGGCACACCAAGGAGCTGGTTTCATTTTTTTTACGGTAGAGGTTTGAACCGCCGAAAGAGAGGCTGGCTGTGCGACTGGGATTGGGAGCTGAGTTTGGGTTCGAACCCCGCTTCGCTGACGAAGCTGTGGCTTGGGCTCTTATCAGAAATCCTACTGTAAGATGCTGTCACCAGAAGATAAAGTAACAGCCACCAGGAGTCCTGGATGCATAAAGCATTTATAGTGCCGCTATACTGCCCAATCAGACAGGAAAGGACTGGTGCGGATCCCTTTAGAGCTAGCCAGTAACTGCAGCTATTTCGCATCTATGTATTGCTTTGCCTTCAGAACCAGCAGGCAAACTCGTGAAGCTCTCTTCCTGAGCTCCCAGCTGGGAAGAGCGTGTTGGGAGGGAGCACGGAGCTGACAAGGTGTCTTTGTCACACTCCGCACGTTGCTGCGGCTTTTCTGGTAGGAACTTTGCGATTTGGGCTAGGGTTTGGCCACCTTTTCAGGAACGATGGCCCAGAGCTGATTTTGTTTCTCCACCAGACTCCAGACTGAGGGTGCAGACATGAACCTGGTGGGAGCCAAGAGGTGCCACCTTTCAAAGAGGCGTGATATTTCTGCTCAGGCTTTTGGCATAGCTCACCATCCCAGTTCCCGTTGGGTGTCCGTTCCTGTCCCCGTCCCGTAGTGCAGGGCCAAGCCCTGCTGTTCACCCTGCAAACTGTGCCTGGAGCCTTCTTTCCCCACTGTGCTAGTTCATTTGCTGCCTTGTTTAATCTCCACAATTTCGGTTTCATTTCCAAGTTTAGAAGTAGTCTATCTCGCATGGGTGGAAGGGTGGTTATCGTCAGTAAGCTGGGAGAAGGCGAGAGGAACAGGGCTGGCAGGTAAATGTGGGATTGCAGCTGCGAGTCCCGAGCCCTCCTCGCTCGGAGCACCTCAGCTCCCGCCAGCGGTGACCTTGCTGGGATCTCTGCAGGCTGTTGTCCTTCTACCACCTCCTCCAGCGTCCCTCTCTATGTACTTTGGATAAACAGCCACAAAAAGGGAGCCTTTGTTCCCAGCAGGGTTAGGGGAATGGCTCTTCGTGGTACAGATAACCCTGCCTGCAAACAAGCAAAGAGGCTTGAGCACAAACAGGAAGGTTCACAATGAATTATTCACTAGCTGTTTTCTCTTGTTTTAAGAAGTTTGCTGTAAAACCAGGGGCCAGAAGCGATGCCACGTGGGATGTGTAAGCAACTGCATGGACAGAGTTGGAGCTTTTGGCTCCCTGGGTAGTTACCCTGCTCTGCTCATGGGGGGCCTCCGGTTTATTGCAGATCTCAGCAGCTGAATCTGCTGTCCTCCTGCATGTGCTTTGGGAAAGCCACCACCATGACCGCCAACATCTTGTTGCCCTCAGGACCTGCTTTCCCTGTGCACAAGCAGAGTCTGCCCGGCATTGGTTTGCGGCTACGGTTGGAGCGGCAGTGCTGGCCTGCAGGATGCCTGTGGTGCTGCCTGCGGGATTCAGGCCACCCATCATGGAGGAGGCAGGAAGCCAAGGCGGGGTGGACCTGGCGGGAGGATGAGGACGTGTCTGTGTCCAGACCACATGGAGTCTCTCTGGGGTGTTGGACTGCAAGTGGCCATTAAATATGTTTTCTTCATTCACTGGATGCTTGCTGAAGACCTGAAAGTTTCATTTACAGAGGCGTCAAGTGCTGTTAGCTTTGACAGAAGTCAGTAGGAGCGGTTTTGAACATAACAGAGGGCTTAACAGCGCCAAGAACCCTGAAAACTCATGTCTTGGGGCTTTCCACTTACTTGGGCCCCAGAAACCAACGACTGTTGGGCTGTCCACCTTTGAGTGGCCCAGCCTGTAAAGCAAAGTGGCACCAGTCCCTCACCTCCTTGGGCTGTTGTTAAAACAGAAGCTGTAATGCTTGGGGAGGGCTTGGCTGCGTTTTAGCAAGACGCTCCAGAGAAAACCCTGGGAGAAAAGAGATAGGTCTCTCCTCCAAGCAGAGCGTGAGCAGCATGTAGTGGACGGGGTGTGGGGCCACACGCCGACTGCCGAGGAGAAAGCAGAGCAGCACTGAGCAGCACCATGCGTGGTGTGCGCTGGCCAAGGCACAGCTCCAGGGGAAGCAGCGCTACGCCATCGCGTGGTTGGACGCTGGCTGCCCTTCCACGGAGCTCTGTTTGCTAGCGCTGGGTGTGCGCGTCTTCACAGCTGTGTGTGCAGTGTCGGGTGTCTTTCCGGGCAGTTCATCCGAAAAGCAGCTTAGGTAATGCAGTGAGGGTGGGGTGTACGAGTCTAGCGCTAAGGAACACGATGCTGAGCTCAAGCTGAGCAAGGACTGTTCAGGCTGGGGGGGTGAGCATATCTTTTTATTTCTATCATTGGCTGAAAATTGTTGGAAAAGATGTGAATAAAAAGCATTGCTGTTTTTTTTTCCCCAACCTGGCTGTTCAAACTGCAGCAAAAAATACCATCGTTCTCTCTTTTATAACCTCTTATAAGCTCTTGTTTTTAGCCTCCATTCCCCAGAGCCTGTAAAATAAATGGGGAGAAACACCATAACAATGAACAAAATCCTAAAACAGAGTCTGTTCATATTCCGAGTGGCTTATTAAATGCTAATATAAAAAAAAAAAAACCTCTCTCCTGAGGTAAAGATGTGATTTCTTATAAATCTGTAATGAATTTTAAACCATCGGAAACAAAACTTTATAGTGGAATGACCTTATAGAAATAGAGCTTTATAACGGGATGTCAGATGACCTTAGTAAAGGATAGGAATGCAGCAGATGTGAGACAGCTCACGCACTACCTGTATTTTAACCTATTCAGAAAAGTTCTGCCTTGGAAACTCGCCGATGTCGAGAGAAAAATCTAGATAAAATTGTTCACTCATGTTATGTATTTGGCTTTAAATAACACTTTAGCCATAGGTGCTCGGTGCCCTGCCAAACCCAGGAACCAAGCATGCAGACCAGGGATCAGCAAGCTGCAAAACCCCTTTTTGTGCAGGGGGGACCCCAGCCTGCTCTCTGCCAGACGAACACCTGCCTTTACAGAGCAAAAGCGGGGGCTTGAGAAAGGTCTCTGGAAAAGGACAGGGTGGCTGGCAGCACTTCGGGCCTTAACCTGTGATTCTCAACCCTTTCCTGCTCTCCTTTCAGGCAGCTCAGTAAACGGCCACACTGACCGCCGAGCCCCGGGTGTGGGAGCTTGGAGGAGCTGCCGGGGCCGCGCCAGCTCCTCCTGGGCACTCGGGCTCTGGAGCAGTGGGATGTGCCAGGGGCGCCTATGAGCCCAAAGTAGAGTTCGGTGGCCTCATCTATTTGCATAACAGATATTTCAGAGCCAGAAAGCAATTTTTTTTGTGCCTACGGTTCATAGCGTTTCTGTTCCTTGCGCTAAAGAGTGGCCCTGGATCCTCCTTCGTCCTTGCCCCTGGAGCAGGAGCATCCTTCACTGGGTGCCCTTGCTCCCAGGTCTACCCTAGCTGTTAAACCAGGGGGAGGTATCCAGGCTTTCTTGCAGCCTCCCTCCAGGAAGAGGAGGAATCAGAGGCTGCATCCCAAGCGAATATGGAAATAGTGGAGCTGGTGAGCAGAAAAGGTAGTCCTCCCGCAGCGGTGCCCTGCGCTGGCTCTGGCACCCATTTGCTCTGCAAATGCCTGCGGGGAGGTGAAATGTTGCTGCCCCTTTGGGGGAGCCAGAGCCAGCCCCAAGGCTGAAGCTGCAGAGGCTCCACGGGGCTCCTTCCCACGGCCCGCAGCATGGCAGGGCTGAGGAGGTCCCCCCTACTGAACGCGGCAGGCGCATTGTAGCGGCGTACGGAGTTACGGTCCCAGCAGTGGCTATAGCAAAACTGTATATTGGATACAGCAAAATGTTGCTGGATAGTGAGACCTTACCCAGTCTCAGGGATGCTTTTAAACTCATCTATCAGTAACTTCCTATGTTTGCATTTCTGGGATAAATATATATTCTCCTGGTTGTCACAGGCCTCATCAGGCTGGGAATCCATAAATCGGTGAGTGATTTTGGTTCTGTTAAACTTAAAGCTTTATGATTGAACGGCATACCCAGATCAGTCCTCTTTTCACTTCTATTCCAAAACGCTGAGTGCGTGTGCTCATTAAAGTGACAGGCTGAGAACAAAGCTCAGGAGCAGATCTGCAGGATTAAGGCTGGTCCTGGAATAAGTTGGCTTAATTCCAGCTGATTTGAATGTGAATTACGCCCATTCAGTCGAGGCCTGGAATTTGCCTATGGCATGGGCAGGCTCTCTGCAGTTTCACTAAAGGAGGTCATTCGTGATCCAAAATGCTATTTGCTGGGAACAGAACTGAGCAAAAGCAGACCATGATGTCAGCTTGAGCTGTGCTTTTGCCTATGAAAAACTGGACTAGTATGAACTTTTTTTTCTGGTGATCTAAGTTAGATTTTAACTTTAGTTAAAAATGAAAGTGTGTTAAGGAATGTATACAAATGTGCGTGCCTGTGATGCAAGCACACATACACTCACACCAGTGTGCACGCACTCTGTAGCTACTGACTCATTCTAAAGTAGAAGTGTTTTGTTTCTGGATTGAAACTGCCCCCAGATTTAGCCTTCTTTTTGGAGCTAGGGTTGTGACAGGCCATACAGAGGCCTGCTGAGATGCTCAAAGCAAATTGTGGACCTGATCTGGCTGCTGCCAGCAGCTGGGGTGACTGGGGATCTGGGCTTTGTAATGCAGTGGCGTCTCTGACCCAAAACACAAAAGCACAAGAGCACTTGAGCTAAAATGTTCAGCCTAGGGGCAGTGTGGGAGGGAGAAATGACGACATGTGTATAGAGGGCAACAACTCCTGCAGATTCTGGATGAAGCGCTCTGGGCCATGATGCTGCTTTTCAGAAAGAAGCAAGAATTCGACGATACTCGGGGCTGTCAGTGGTATTGGATACAAGTAACATCTGCACCTGGCAGTCCGATGGCTCAGCCCGGAGACTCGCGCTGCCGTAGATCAGGAGCAAGACCCACCGTTCCTGTCAAAACTGTTTGCCGTGTTGGTGCTAGGAGGACCTAAGATGGGGCAGAGGCCTCTGTGCTCACCCCATCCTTTCAGGCCGCTGTCACTGGTGGCATCAGGAGCCAGTCCATGCTCACGGGAGGTTCCCCGACCCCACAAACGAGAAGATACTTTTGGGTGACAAATTGGTGCTGCTGTGGCAAGAGTAGCAGCCAAAGTGAATGGTGGCTGGGCGTGGATCTGCCAGCTTTAAATATCTCAGCCAATATCTGCTAAAAATGCAACTCTTGCCTGGGCCAGAGACAGCAACTGGCATTGAGAAAGACTTTATCAGAGCTGTGACTCCATCTCCCTGCTCAGGGCAGGACAATCACCGCCATCACCCCCTGCAGAGGTCATGCTTGACTCGAGAAGCAAGTATCACTTCTGGGTACTCTCCTGACTTTTTGAAAAGTCTGAAATAAGGAAAAAATATCAGAAACAGGACTGAGAAAGTATTATTTTTTCTATATGAGAAAAAATAATGGGGTGCCCTCATTTTAATGACTCTGGGGCTATAGTAAAGCAGATAGCTTTTTAGGGAGCTGAGGTTCTAGTCACTCACATGAGAATTATGTCAGGACAAGGCCTGGCAACATTTGCAGTCTGGTGTGATGCTCTTCTCCAGTATTAGTTTATTCTTGGTGCTGGGGGGACGTTCTGTAGAGAGAAAGGGCAAGAGGAGAAAAAGCGTAAAGAAAGAGAAAGAAAATGCAAAGCAAGCATCTTGTCTCCAGTGGTGTGTTAGGACCTCGTGTCCTGTCTGGAGATGGTCTTCACCAATGGTGGTGAAATGCCCTTGCCTAGACCTCTGTGGCTTGACATGGGGGGAGAGAAGAGCACTTATGGCCCCAACCACCCAGAAGTAGGAGGGTGAAATTATGCCCTCCTGCTGCAAAGCACATCAGACACCTGATCTCATATGGAGCTACCCAAAAGCTGAGCATAACTAAGAGCAAAATGTAGCCTTAGCAATCCAACCACTTATCAAGCTGGTGAAGTGCCTAAAGCCAACTAATTTGCTAACAACACGTTTGCATTGTGTAATCCCATGGTAGTCTTTAAAGTGCTAAATCAGGAGTGAAATCAACATTTTTTCACCCCTGGATTTAATTCAGTCTTTCCAAATAGGATAACATCACAAATAGGAGCGCCACATTCATTAGTGCTGTTTTATTTTATCCCATTAGATTTCATAGTTTGTATTGGATAGCTGAGGACCTTCCAATAAACATGCTTTGTACCCTGAAGGCTGCTTGGAGCAGATAGTATTAATGAAGCACAAACACAGTTCAGTGACAATCTCAGAAATAAAAGGATATGCCTCAAAACCAGGCTGCAAGTACCCGTGCTACCTAGTGTCAGGCTTCCTGGACACCTCTCCTCTGAAGAAAGACTGCAAGAGCTGGGCCTGTTCAGCCTGGAGAAGAGAAGACTGGGAGGCGATCTCATCAATGTGTACAAGTATCTGAAGGGGGGTTGCTGAGAGGATGAGGCCAATCTCTTCTCCGTGGTGCCCAGCAACAGGACAAGGGGCAATGGGCAGAAACTGAACCACAGCAAGTTCCATCCGAACCTGAGAAAAAACTCCTTCACTGTGAGGGTGACAGAGCACTGGAACAGGTTGCCCGGAGAGGTAGTGGAGTCTCCTTCGCTGGAGATATTCAAAAGCCGTCTGGATGTGATCCTGGGCAATATGCTCTAGAGGAGCCTGCTTGAGCAGGGAGGTTGGACTAGATGATCTCCAGAGGTCCCTTCCAACCTAAACGATTCTGTGATTCTGTGATTCCTTCTCTAGCAAAGGCTTTCCCCAGCAGGACCCATGTTACACGAAACAAGCCGCTAGTGAGATTATTACATGGCTGGGAACTGCTCCTTGTGGCCAAGGTACTCCATTAGAGAATCATCGTAAGCTTCATGGCAAGATGTGATTCCTGCGCTAAGCTCTTGTGATACTGGTTTGGAGGTTATTAGGCTACCGGCAGTCAAGGGTAGCTGGAGTTTCCTAAAGTTTGGTCCCCTTGTGCAGAGGCTGCTGGAGGATGCATGACTCATACTTAATGGCCCTCAGCCTTTAATTGTGTTTTTTTTTTTTCATGTTGTTATCCTGTTGTTATGCTGGGAAAGGTTCATCCGGAAAGAAAGACCTGCTCTCCAGCTCCCGTGGTCCCACACCCCTGTGTAACCTGCACAAACGGCCCTGTGCTTGGAAACACCGCTACGAGGAGGAAGGCCGGTAGTCCTTGGCTATTGGGGGTATCAACAGGACCGGAGAACAAACGCTATCAAAAGCTTTTGGGGGGAAATCCCCCTCGTTTCTCCCAGCTGAGTGCAGGATATGCCTTAGCAGCTGAAAGCGAACAAAGGCGTCTGGACAGTTGCTTCCCTGGCACTGCTGTGAAGTCGGATCTGCTTTTTTCTACGACACCGATCTCATTTTACTTGCCCCTGTTTCCTCTACACCACTGAATCAAGGAGACAGCTGTGTCTTAGGATGAGCTTATGCTTGAAGTTAGCAATGTTTCCGCAGCTTTCAATGGCAGAGCCTTGTACGCGGGTAACGAACAGCTTCCAGAATCCTGCTGGCTTTTCCCCCTTGTACCTATTACCTTCTCTGTCCCTTGTGAAACGACGAGAGAGGCTGGAAGAGGAAACTTAAGGAAAACAGCCACCCTCTGCTGTAAAACAGCACTTTGCTGAAGCAGTTATTGTGAAAATAAAACATCGTTCCCTCTCCAGGAAAAGGACAGAGAGCTCTTTGCAGTGCTCCAGAGGGCAAAGGTACAAACAGAGACGGAAATCCGGTAAGTGATGGCAGAGCCCGTCACAAACTGAATCAGCAGACACCTGATTTTCAGTTACTTATTCTCAACAAGCCAGATCTTCAGGGCTGAGCTTTTCTTGTTCAGTTCCCATTGGGTGCTTACGTCACGTGCAGCACTCTGCAATGTGGATTCCCACCTCCCGTGTAAGAAGAGGGAGACGAATAATTTCAGCACGGCTGGTTCTTGCAATGCCATTCTGGGTCTCAGCTATTCAAGGATTCCTTTAGAGCCCTGCAGCCTGGATTCCTGTTGCTACATTCAAATCTTAGCTTCTATTTTATTTTACATTTTATTCTAGCTCTCAGTTTCTAGCTTATAATTTTGCCCTAGAAAGGCTTAAGGAAAACAAAGAAATCAAAAGACACTCTCAAGCACGTTGTTTTTAAGAACACTTCTAATTTTTACACCGGATGATTTAAGCCTGATGTTATCTTTAAGTGTAGGGGAACACATCAGAAAATGCTGAAAACAGCGTTCATAGGAAGCTCCCCGTTAAACAAATGGCATATAGAGGGCCAGCAAATATTAAAACCTCTTGAAAAAAACTGACAGAGGAATAAGAGGTGGTATGGGTGCAAGTCAGTGCAATTTCTCCCCGCTGCGCTTAGCGGAGCCCTGGGCCTGCGGGACAGGTGCGGATTCACGTCCAATGGGGCTCACCAACCCCAGCCCCTCATGCACCATCAGCCACCACAGATTGCTAAATCCCACGTGGAAGCCTTAGCAAGCGGGTGCTTAAAACTTTCCTTCAGACAGAAAAAAGGCTCAATGACCTACAGCTGCCACACTCTGTCCTTCAGGTGCTTGCTGCTGGCTGTTAACACTTACGATAGGGGGCACCTAGAAGCCAAAGAGCCTGATGTGGGGACCCCAGCATGGGGATGCCACCTTGGGCACTGTTCTTTAACGGTGTTGTCAATGTCTGGGTGCAGCCTGGGGGTTTGGACTGGAGGGAGTTTGTTTCTATTAAGCTGGCTGCTGGGGGGTGGGTCTCAGTCAGTGGCTGAGCAGCTCCTGATGGGTACCCGCTTCTCCCTTTGAAGGGTGCAATCCCACCTCCCTAGGGTGCATAGGAGCCAGGCCGGGGGCCAGTGGGGCTCGAAAATGTTTTGGAGGGTGGAGGAGCAGAGTTTGGGGGGGCCTGTGTGATGCCTGTGGGCTGGGGGTCCACGTGCCCTGATGCGGGTCCTGGCAGTGCTGGGTGGCCACAGTCAAGGCTGGCTGCAAGGCAGAGCTGCGCTGGTGTGAGGCCTCAGTGCTTCCCACGGCCCCCTTAGTGCCCGAGCATCTTTCCTAGTTTTCCCCCTTCCCTATGCACTTGAAAAAAAAAACATTAATGTGCATCAAGCTTTGCTGAGAAAATGCATTTTGCTGATGTCAGCAGCCCTTTACGCCCCTTTGCTATTTTTCCTAGCTGTTTTGGCAGTCCTTCCTGCAGTCCTCTGGTATGGAAAAAACCTCAAAATCAGAATTGTTCAGGGTCAGAAACTGCCAAGGTGGCGAGTCTCTGGGGGGCTGCAGCGGAGGCTGGAGGAAGACTTGTCCGCAGGCGACGTCTCTGGGTGTCACAGCCAGCCTGTGCTCGTGGTGGGGCCAGGGCAGTTTTGGCAGTGTGGCAGGGAGCCCGTGGGAGGCCGTGGGAGCAGTGGTGGCTGCGTCGGCTCCCTGTCCCGCCTGGATAATTATTGCTCGTGAAAGTGCCATCCTGCTGCTTAGGATGTGTCATTTTTAGGCTGATTTGTGACAGGGTCTGGCCCTCCCCACAACGGTGAGCACTTAACAGCTGAAGGCTTAACACTAATGTGCTTAGTGTAATAAGATTTATTATTTTAAATGCCTGATTAACAGTCATAGGGATTGCAATCCTCTGTCTCACCAGGGTGCAGACAACCGCCCTGGCACACGAGTGAGCTTTGCCTTCCTCCAGCAGCCCCCACCCATACGGGCCTCCTTTTGGGAGGAAAAAGGCAGTTTGTTCTTTGCACTGGCCACGCTTTGCCTCTGGTGCTGACTCTTACTATGTGGGTTTCTGCCATTTGAGCCGGACAGGCATCGCTGAATTACTTTATCCTGACTAGGAAACGGGCTTTAAATGAGAATGTAATTGTCTTTTAAAGTGGATTACAATCGACTTGTAATTTGGGGCTTTTGACACACAGACCTTTGCGTCTTAACAGTCTCATTCACACGGGGAACAGCTCTAAAAAGCATCTGTGCGTTGTACCACTGTCCTTAAATACAATATTACTGTGTGTGATATGCCCAAGATAAGGGGAACAGTCTCTTTCTCCAAGTGAAGTTGGAAGGAAAATATGCTGCTACTTCTAGCAGTTCAGCCCACAAGTTCCCACACTAAATATAAATTTCAAATTGGCAATAGGGTATATCCTACTGAAGAACCTCAACTAGGTATTCAAACTTTTTACTAGAAAGTTGGAGCAGAAATTTAGAGGAGAGTTGAATTTGAATATTAAACCAGCAATTCGCTTGAGGAAAATTTTCTCATCTTGTCTGATTCTCCAAGGAGACCGTATTCCCAAAGAACTAATCTTGCAACTAATGATCAGAAGAAATAAGGCTCTGTCAACAGAAAACCTAACTTGGCACTAGTTGAATGCATGTAAATTTTCCATTAGCAATAACGAAAAATTTCTTAATAATGGAGGTGCGGAGACCTTTTCATTAAGAAAATGCACTTAAAACCAAAAACATATTTCTTGTCAATTTATGAAGTTGGTAAATGGTGATTATGCCTTCTGTAATTTGTGTCGAAAGGAATACTCTGCCTTCCTATAATGTTTTCATTTGATTATAAGACCTATAGAAGCTAATTGAAGTTATCACAACTGTCTCCTGAGAGAGAGCCAGAAAAGTTGCCAATTGTCTTGGAAACACGGGCAGCTACTTCTGGGGAAGTGGATGGCTAATGACTAGCAGGAAGGCAACTGCTTTAATCCAGATTTAGATTCTGTGTCTCAAATAGCATAAATCTGCTGAATTCCTACTCTGCTGCAAGACCTCTTAAATTTTTTGCACGTAGGATGCTGTGTCTCGGGACATTAGCAGGTAGATGCTGTGCCCAGCTGGTGCTAGCAGAACTGCTGAGCAGATTAGGGGTGACTTATTCTTTAGTAGCATGTGTAGGATGTGTACTAATACAGAAGAAATTGAAAGTGATTATAACCCATATCATTTAGCTTTGGCGGCCTTTTGCATTAGTTACTACTGTCAGTCTAAATCTTATGCAATGCTTTCACTTAAAGCCCTGGATCTTGGATTTTTATTAAAAAAAATAAAAATCCATTTTCATTTTAGCAACAGGTAAGCCTTTAAACCTTGCTTCTAGCTTGAAAATGTGACCAGGCTATCCCTGAAGGGCTAAATAAGACTGAAATGCAAATATATATATAAGTATATATATTTTTTTCCTTGGCTTTGGGTGGATGGTTTGGCCTTGCTTTATGATTTTGTCAGTGCGGTTAACTGGCCTTTTAGGCCTGACTGGGGTGGCTGGTGGGTCCCATTGCCGTGGGGGTCCTTGGTAGGCTGTGGCCCACCTTAAGGGACCTTTAGGACCATGAGGTGAATTTGGGGACAGCAGGCTGGTAGGTGAAGAGATACCGCTGGGCCTTGGGAGGCATTTCTGTGACCTCTCCAGGATTTAGCTGCTGCAGCAGCCTGGTCCTCTTCCTCTTTCTCCACTGCAAGGTTGACATTGGCATGAGGGATGGTGGGGTTGGCATCTTCCCTGCCAGCAGCATCTCTTATTTATTTCTCATTTGTAGGAGGGGCAGCCCTTTTTTTTTTTTTTAACCTTTACAAATCTAGGTTGTGACAGTTCAGCCAGGAGAGCTAAGTAAGCTCAGAGCTCGTATCTATAGGAGGAGGAGAGAAGAGAGGACTGTGCAGTGGGTGGGGGCACAGCAGGGGGAGCTGCTTCAGCCAAGTCCTCTTCCATCAGAAGAGCCCGTGCAGTCGTGCTCTTGGGTGCTAGCAAGTTTTCCTGGCCCGTCTTTTGTAAATTCTGTGATGATAGAAATTCTGGGTAGAAACACCCGCTCCTGCTGGCACTAGTGGGGCCTCTGGAAACACCGGGCTGTTCTGCAGAAGTGCTGGGCTGGCAGGCCAGACTGTTGGGTGTGAGACACCCACCGGGTGGCAGGAGCCAAACCTGCCGTGTGCATGGCTGTCCCTTGAGTGGTCGGGTGTCTGGCAAGGGGTGTTTGGCTCCCCCTGGAGAGCGAGAGCCACGGGAGGAGTGATGCGGCAAGGGAGCAGGACCGAACGTGAGATGGGGGGGTCCAATGTTGATGTACTTCCTTCAGTGGGGTGCAATGCCATTCCCCAAAAGAAAGAGTTGTTCTTGACTAGCCAAAGGACTGATGTTTGGCTTCCATCACAGGAAAGAGCTTTCAGAACCAGGGAGATGTTTGAAACAGGTCATTGCCAATGCGTGTTTGTTGGCTGATGACTCAGGGAAAGAGTAGATGTGCGAGAAAGGGAGAGGAGCAAAAATGGAGAAGCAGTGGGAAAGAGTAGGATCTGTTTGGTGGATCTGTGTTTGAGGAGCGGGGGAGATGTATCGTAAAGTGCTGCAATACATGTACCCCAAAAGGCGAGCTAACAGCTGCATCTCACTGCCTGGCAGAAGACAGTGACATACAAGGGTTGTGTGCTTCAGTCCACAATGTCCTGCACAACATATGTTTCTCTTGGAACTAAAAAGACAGATGAGCTCAATAAAGCACACTGCAGATGGCCTTTTTATAATATATTCCTGCACCTAATTGTTAGTTGAGCAAAACTTGTTCAGCCCAGTGAAGCAGGCAAACATGCGCAGGTACTCTGCAGCATATCGTGGAAATGCTGATAGCTGGCAGAGCAGCATGAGCAGGAATAGTAGGGAAACCTGAGTGCTGTTTGCCTCCACAGCTCCCCTTTCAGCAGGGAGAGCAGAGCCCTCATGCATTGACCAGAGGAGCGAGCGCTGTAATGCTCGCAGGCACTGACTGCTGTTCCTTTCCCTTCCCTTCCTCTGCTGGCACAGTTGGTTTTGGCGCTGCTGCCCAGAAGAGCTTCTGCATGTCCTGCAAGAGCTGATGTCCCTCTGGCAGCAGGATCTTTCCTGCGAGGCCTTCAAACCTGCACTTGTGGTTGCAAGGGGCACAGAAGGAGAAACTGAAGGCAAGAAGCAGCTGTGGCTGCTCCGTGCCCAGCCCTCCCGGAGTATTGGTGGCATGTGGACACCTGAAACAACTGAAGTGAGGGATGTTGGCTACCCAGCAGTGCATGAGCCTGCTCCATGGGTCACCACAGGGAGAAGGCCTAGCAAGAGGCTGCGAACCTGTACAGGTGCCTTTTGCTGCCCTGCATGTGGGTCCCTGTCTCTTCCTCCTGCTGTACTGCAGGAATCTCCAGCCCAGTGTCCCAGCGCACCAGGTGTGGGTGCCCAGGAAATGTAAGGACCTGTGCATGTGAATCTACAATGTCCTGTATGACATACAACCCTGCCCAGCAGTCAGGGATGCATGGGGTTATCCCAGCCGCTGTTTGCCTGGCAAAGCTGCAAGGGACAGCCTGACGCCAGGGGGGCACGAGGTGGGTGCCAGCCCTGGGAGGCTCGGGCTCGGCGTATGAGCAGAGATGAGTTTCCCTCCACAAATCCTGGTGCTGGATTACTATGCACTGCAGTCATTCAGTGGCAGTCGTCCAGCTCCTCAAACCACAGAGCAACAGGCCTTTGCTGGCAGTATGGTGCTTGTTTCAGGAAGGCCTGTGCTAGGGGAGCAAGATTTCACAGAAGTTGTTAAAACAGCATCTGTGGGGAGGCCCAAAGTACGCAGGTGGGATTGTCTGTCCAAGACTAAGTGAGAAAGTGCCCTGATCCGACATGACTGTGTTGCCTGGAGCTCCTAGTGTGGTCAGTGGCCTCCTGGGGTGGGTGAAACCCATCAGGGACAGGTCTATCGATGCTGACCTGCAAAGCAAAATATTCCTGTTAACTTTTTTTTATGGGAGGAGTTATGTGAAAGCCTGATTTTTTCCTCTCATTTGTGCCAATTTCCCACAAAACCCTGACAAGAGTCTGGCTAAAGCCAGCACAGCAGACGAGCTGCTTTAACTTTGGCCTGACTTGCTGCACGAAAGCCCTTGGAGCTGCTGCAATGTGCCAGGTCATGCACTGATCCTCCCTTGCAAGACTTGCCATAACCCTTTCTCATTTTGACTCAGGCTGAAAGAAAATCAGCCCGGTGGGAGGGTGAACGGCTTTCGTGGGGATCTGTGGTGCCCCTTGGTTTTTGTGGCTCCCCTCGAGGCTTCCTCCCAGGGTTCACCCTGCGACAGCTGCCGGGAAGAGGGTGCTACTGTCTCAGGCTGCACCGTGGCTGAAGGGCTTGGCCCTGCACTTGGTGGCGACCCCCCTTCCGGCGATTCACGGGTCATAAAAGATGCTTCGCAATCTTTTCAGAAGTGGTGCTATTTGATGTCGCCTTTCTCACCAAACGCCGTGTGGGAGCAATGCAATTAGCCCACTGGCAGTCTGGAGAAGCTAGAAATTGCTTTGCCCCCATCCCCCTGTATACGGCGTTGACTGCGTGGCTGGAGCGCTTCCCTCCCCAAAGCATCTGTGTTTTGAGGCTGGGAAGAGAAGAGACATCTCTTGAAGGCATCTCTTGCTGCTTGCTCACACAAACTGCAGCAGCCTGGGGATAACACGGGCTTTTTGCCCTAAAGAGAAAGGAGAAGCAGGCGGTCCTCCAGCAAGAGGCCCCGCTCTTGCCTTGTGGGATGGCTGTAAATTGCGTTTGTCATGTTTCTGAAGCCTGCTTCGCTCTTGGCGGGACTGAGCGGCAGCGAGGGGCAGCAGCCCCGTGGCGCCCTCGGTGGCAGGGCGAGCGGCTCCCCGCGCCGGTCAGGCTGCGCCGCTCCGCGCGTGGGGCCGCAGCTCGGGTGTGCGTTGCCTCCTCGGAGGGGGCAGGAAGCCCTGCTGGTCCCTGTGGGTCCCTTCTCGCCTGTCCTTGGCCCAGCAGAAATACTGTCAGTAAATAAAACCCAGTGATGCCCAGTTTGGGCGTTCGGCTGTGGCGGCGGAGGAGGCGCCGAGCCGATGCTGGGTCTCGGGGGCGCGCGGCGGCCGGCCCCGCCGCCTCGGCTCAGCGCCGCCGGAGCTGCCGCGCCGGGGTGGCGCGCTGTCAGATTTTGTCGCCTTCAGCGGGCGGCTCCTCACGCACGGCAGGCGTCGCGCTTCCCACGCTGCAGCCACGTGGCCTCGTTGAGTCGCCGCTCGAGTTCGGCACTACATAAAAGCCGCTTTCCGAGCGAATCCGTACCAGCATCCCAGCCTTCGCCTTTCCCATAGGAAAAGCTGTTGGCTTTTCCTAATTTCAGATCCACTAGAGGGCAACCCGACCCGGCCGGGCCCGGCAAGCGGCCTGCCGTGGCACCATGGCGGTTGGGTGACCAGGGCTGCGCTCGGCCTTGGCCCGTGGAGACACCGGAGGATCTGACAGTCGATGAAATGGGGCCGAACAGCGGCGCGCGGGGCTGGGGGCCGGGGGGACGCCCCAGCGTAGCGCTGAGCGCTTGTGAAAGGGCAGGAAAACGCCGGGGCGGGGGCACAAGGGCCGGTTCCTGCCGCGCGGAGAGGAGCCGACTCCGGACCGATCTTTCTCTTCGGTGGAGATTTAAGTGACAGGCGCGCCGTGCTTCCCCGCAGCCCCTTCCAGCCAGGCGCGAGGCGACAGCGCCTGTCACGAGCTGTCTGTTCTCCTCGCCTCTCCTGGGCCGGGGGGGAGAAGCGGGCGCAGGGGGCGCGTTGCTCTGGTGGGCATTGGGAGGGGGGGTTGCGCTTTGATCAATCTATTTAGCACGAAACAGAGGGCCGGGCTTCTTTCCTGACTTTTGGGTTTGGTGTAAAACAGCACCGACTGAGCCTGCGGCACCGGCGCCGCGCCGCCGGCTCCTGCTGAGGGCCGGGTAGGGCCTGGGGCCTCGGCGTGGGTCATTCCTCTGCGTGTGGGTAAAGCTTTAAAGACCGATTGTTCGTTGTTGTTATTATTATTTTTAAACGTGCTTTAGTCAGCCCTACCAGGCAGAACGACCGCAAGGCGGAGGGCTGGGTGCGCGCCGGCCTGGCGGAGCAGATACGTGGAGGTGGCGATGCTCCTTCATCGAAGAAATGCTCCCCCCCACCGCGTCGCCCCTGCCTCCGTGGGGATGTCCCGAGCGTTACGACGACCGAGCAACACGGCCCGCGTCCGCGGGGGAAACCCGAGCCAGACGCTGACCCAGGGGAGTCCTTGCCTGTTTCAGAAGTGGCTTCAGCGTTTAAGGCCACCTCTCCATCCAAATCTGAGTAGGATGTGCCACAGCAGGAGACTTCACCGCGGTGACAGTAGACCTCTGGCTGTCCCACCCTTGCGGTCCCTCGACCGCTCCGCGCCCTGGGCTGTCCGTGCTGCGTTGGCCAGCGTTGGCGGGGAGCGTCACGGCACCTGGGGAGCTGCGGGGCCCGGCCGCGGCCCTGGCCGAAGCTGCTCCCCGCAGGGGAGGTGACGCACCGCGCCGGTCGCCTGCCCTGCTGGAAATTGCACCCGTTAAATTTAACGAGGAACCTGCTGTTAAATGGCGCATAAGTAAAAGATGTGAATTGCTGGCTTTGACATTCTCTCGCAGGAAAACTGCCTGATAAAATGCAGCTGTACCCAGAAGGTACCTCATGAGGTTTGACTTTATTCTAGGTTTTCTTCAACTTTCGGCGGATGATCTTGGTTTCATTAACGTTGCCACAGCTCTCCTTCCCGCCTGCCCCAACACCGTGGGCCCAAGGGTGTGGGACTCGGCGTCTCCTTCTACAAGGCTGGCAAGAAAGCAAAATTAATTCCAGTTCAGTAGGTTACATCAAATTGTTTTTCTTCTGTGGCTTATTTTTCTTTAATCTCATCTGCTCCAAATTTCATTGCATAGAAATTTCCATTTCTATCCAACCTGTATAGCTTGGACAGACAGGCTTATTTAAGATCTACAGCTGGAAGAAGTCACTGAGGTTCCACACGAAATATGAGCTCTCAAACTAAAGCAAAAATACTAAATTTCATCTCAGCCTAACTTTATAATCTCAAATTTAGCTTCATGGAGATCTATAATATTACTGCTCTTTGTTGAAGTCGGGTGACTGAACACTTTTTTTTTTCTCCTGGCAGAAGTACACAAATGCAGAAAAAAGCCACCTGAAAACAAATTTCCCTCCCTTCACAAACAAAAGCCTATGAGAGCGGTCTGCCAGCATGTCGGTGGTGGCAGGGTATTACTTTTTGGCTTTTCTGCTTATGTTTCAGTCCTGGAGGGGCTGCGCAGAGCAGGGAATGATAATCCTTAGCCTGAAAATCCTAGTGAAAAGGGCAAAGGGGGAAATGCCGGAGGCAGAGGGTGCGGGGCGCAGTGATCTGGTGGCTGCTGGCCTCCCTCAGCGCCCGCGACGGGGACGGAGCTGGCATTTTGGCAGTGGGGCTGGCGTGCTGTGCATGGGGGTGAACAACGGGGCGCGGGCTCTCGCTCGGAGGAAAGGAACCCGCTTCCTCCGTGTTGTCCTCATGAAGGAGGATGCAGTTGGCTGCTTTTTGGGAGCTGGTAAGAAAAGGCCTGGTTTGATTGCGCTCAGCGGTTGCTGTCAGCCGCTCTTTGGAGGGGCAGCCCACGTCAGCCGTGAGCGGGGACGGAGGCGACTCCAGCCCCGTGTTTCGGGCTGTTCCTCTGTTGCTGCCAGCTCCAGGGCCCGGACAGCAGCTGGCAGAGCACAGCAGTGAGCATGCGCTTTAACAGGCATTTCCTGAAGTTTGTAGCCTTTTTTTTTTTTTTCGGGTGCAGCATAGAAAACAAGCACTTTCAAAGGTTGAATCTGCATTTTAAGGACGGGCTGCCTGCACCCCCACCAGCACACCTTTGCAAGGCTGGTGTTGCAGGCAGCTGGGAACGTCCTTGTTTTACCGAGACCAGGACGAGCCACCTCCCCGTGCCTGTTTCTTGCTTCGCTATCATGAGCTTTTGAATGGTGCTGCTCCAAGCTCTGAGACCCTGCATGTGGGGCCGGTCCCGGAGCGATACCCGCTGTCACGCTGCCGATCTGCTGCGGCCCTCTGAGTCCCGATTGAGCCACCGGCCCCCTGGCCGGCCAGTGCTGGCTGTGGGGCGGGAAGGGAAGCTGCACCTCCCCAGAGTGATTTCCATGTCAGAGAGGGGAATTTCAGGCCTGGCTTAGGGAGAGGATGGCGTGAAAGTTACAGTTGGAAATATGCCCAAATTTCTTAAAAATCAATGAAGCAAAAACGTAGCTTGGAATCCTTAGAAAAATAGATAAGCCAATTTTCACCAGACAGCAGAACAACTCCACTGTGATTTCTGTTTATTAAACATGCAGACGTCTTGGAACAGCCTTTTTCTATCATTCCCTGCCCCCCCGCCCCCAGATTTCAAAAGTTTTCCTGGATGGAGAGGCCAAGGAAGCTGCAAATGCTCAATGCAAAATTTGGAGACTTTTTTCTTTTTAATGGAAAACATTTGCTTTAATTGCAGGGACAAACCTTGTTCGGTTTTCCAGAAAAACTTCGTCAATGTGCTTGAATGAATCACTGCTGTTAAGAGGAAAGTGCTGCTGGTCTGGTCCCTATCGCTTCCTCTTACGCCGATACCTCATCCCCAGAATATGTGCTGTTAATCCTGTCTGAAACCCGTCGCCTTCTTAAAATTCTCCCTTTTTGGCCGGCCAGGGCTGTTGCTACTGTTCATCAGCCAGCGCGGTCAAAGCGTACTGCCTCTTTCTGCTTATTGCCGTGATGCCGGTTTGTCCGATTTCAACACCAAGCGCAGGAGGACAAGAATCGCGCTGCCCTGCCGGCCGGCTCCCCGACACCGTAACCCCCTTGCCGCCGAGCCTCGATTCGGCGCGCGCTCGCCCCCCCTGTCCGAGTCGGCTTAAACCGTCCTGACAAGCATACTCTATTGGCTGGCTGGACCTGTTCCTGGCGGGGATGGCAAGCGCCGGCGGAGGAACGGCAGCGTTTTGGGTGGGCAGAGGGCAGGAACCCGTCCCAGCACGCGTTCCCCGCGTCCGCCGACGTGCCGTGTCCTGCCGAGACCGTCCGCAGCCCGCCGGAGAAAGCAGCGGAGGGTGCGCGGACCAAGCCTGCTGCACGCGGAAGTGCGGTACGTAGGGAAGCGGAGATGTTCTGCGCCCCCTCGGCGGGCCCAAGGGAAGGTGCCTCCTGGGGAGCAGGCACTGGGAGGCGAAGGAAACGGCAGGGAGCAATTTAAAGGAGCCTCCTAGCATTCGCTCGCCTGCTTGGGCTGCTGGCTTAATGAGCGGGCTGTTTGCATGCTTGGAGCACTACTGCTGCATTGTGGCGCTTACTCACAGAGCTTTTAATCAGAGGAGGAGAGTGTCCTTTCTTCTGATTAAAAAAAAAAAAAATCCTTTAGATTTGATGATGCCAAAATGTGAATAACTTGCTCGTTTGTGTCAAAAATTTTCTTCTGAGGAAGTTTCATGTGCAGACCACCTCATTTTCAGCCATTTGGCAGCCAAAAGCAGCTGTCTTTTTACTGGGGTGGGCTCTGGCAACATGCTTCACTGCTGTATTTGCCGGTGGCAGCGGGAGGAGGGAGCAGTTTCGCTCGGAGGCCCGCGTCGCCCGAGCGGGGAGAGGCGGTAGTGCAGAGTGCGTCCACGGGGGCTCGTCGCCCTCACGAAGGCCCCGTGGGGCTGAGGAGGGACAGCCGGTGCCAGTGGTGGCTCCCTTGCACCCGGGGGTTATACACACCAGGCCGAGGTCCACGCAGCCCTCCTGGGCCTGCTGGCTCCCGTGTGTCTCTGCAGGGGCGGTCACCGCTGTGCTGAGCTCCAGCCTTGCTGTCTTCCTGCTCTGAGGAGCCGGCATCAGCCCTCCTCTTCCAGCATGCCCCGCCAAAGCGACATCCCCCAAACTGCTGAAAAACGTATACGCAGCCCAACAGCGTGCATCTGCTGGGTGATATTTTCAGCAAAGTGGTGCTTTGGGTTCCCTTCTGGCGTGTCCAAATGGGCTGGGTGCTGCTCTGGAGCGAGAATTTCCACGTGTCCTTTACACAGGGGCAAGAGAAAAGTTACTTACTTGCTGGTCACGGGTAACTCTAGACTCCAGAGTTAACTGTGCATATACGTGTTGCAACCCTTTGTCCACCCCGGGTCCTCAGGGTCCAGCACACCGGGAAGAGAAAGGCCTGGAGAGGGTTATAAGCATCTGCATTTGCATGTGGTGTCCCTAGGTGGACCGTGTGTATGGATGACACATTTTGAGCACCCTTCTTATTGGGACATAAGTTGTGTCCCAATGTTTTCTAAGTTAAAAATTCTAGCTTGCTCATTCCAAATGATTTTCCGTTAAAAGGCGAGCTAACTGTTTAGATGGGCATCCTTGGGCCAATCTGTCTTTCTGTGTTTGGCACAGTCGGGGCCAAACCCAGCAGCAGGGCTTTAGCTGTTCTGATTGTATAGAGAAACAATGATGAGGAGGAGGCAAAATTACAGGAAAGTTGAAACAAAATAGATGGAGCTGGACTTCTTTGCAGGCTTTTTGGTTTAGGACAATTGTAGAGATTTTTGCCTCTGGGACAAGTAGCTCAAAGGCTTTTTTGGGTGAGGAAGCTTTTTTTGCTCCCAGCCTTGGCAGAAACATGCATCAGTGCCGGAGCCCAGAGCAAAACCGCTGTCCTGTCCCTCCATCTCCTCCTGTGGAAACGCGCTGGGTTCCTTGGGAGCCACAAACCCTCCTCTCCTCCCTCTTTGACTACAGCCCTTCCAAATTCCGGGGTTTTGGCATCAGAATCACACCATTTGTCCATGACCGGAGCTGTCTGGAGACTTGGGGACTTGCCACCAGGACGCAGAGCAGGGCTGAGTTTATAAGCGGTGTTGCTGCTGTGACCTATGTCCTTAAGGGCCAGTTACACAAATGGCCTCTCTAATGTGGCATGCTCTCGCTGCTGCCTTGGAGGGACGGCAGTGCCGAGGGCCTTCAGCCCCTCCTGACTGCCAGCGGGTCAGGTATGTGTCCAAGCCTGGGCGCCTGCGGCCTGCGCGCTCAGGCCAGCGGTGCAGCGATTTTGCACGCGGCGCTCACGCGTGCTGGGGGGAGAGGGTGGCTCGCGCGGCTGCACTTGGAGAGCTGACGTTTGAGGGCCAGCCTGCTGCTAATTATTTGACCTCTTTCTCTTAATTGGCGGCCCTGGCTGGGGGCGATCTTAATTATCCTGGCTCGTCTGGTGCTGAGCTACGTGCCGAATGCACACGTAGCCTGGGGAAGGGTGAGCTTTCTGGGCACGGCTGTGTTCAGTGGCCTTCCCAGAGCCCACTCGGACCTCCTAAATGCTCGGTGGCCTCTGTGTCCCAGGAGGGTATCGAAGGCAGCTCTTGATGGGGACATGCCAGGGCATGGCTTAGGAAGGCATGGGAAGGGGAAGGGCACCAGGGAAGATATTTGCAGAGGACCTAGTGAGCAAGAGTGATAGGATGGATGTCTGGATGAGTAGAGAGCAGAAGCTTGGAAGGAAATGAGGAAAGGGGGAGAGAGGTGCGTGCGTGAAGAGACCGGCTGGGTGGAGTCAGGCCAGGAGAAAGGGAAGAAACCAGAAGCAGGAGAGTGGGAAGGAGAGCAGGGATGGGGGAAACACGAGGCGGGAGGGAGGAGAATTAGTTGTTTCAAGGAATTTTTTCAGCCAAAAAAAGTGAGTGTCAGGGCAGCTGAAAATCTGTGGAAAATATGGGGATGAGAAAGAGGAGAGATGAAATGAGGGAGAAAACCTGTGCTTTCACATGCAACCTAAGGAGAGGAGTTTTTCAGGATGGCTGTGCATGCGGTCACACTGTGAAAGTGTAGATGGCCTCTTGGAGGGGGGCTTCCACAGCCAAAAGCAAGAAAAAGTGAACCAAGGTCCATAAAAAAGGGCAAAGGTACAATAGCAAAATGTAAAGCCATTTATTGGAAAGACATTGCAGTTGAATTTTCTTTTCCATAATAAGCAAGGTAAAAATGAGTTCAGATCCATCAGGCAGAGGTAAGACTAGGACTCATTTAGGTCTCTAACAGAATCACAGAATGGTTGAGGTTGGAAGGGACCTCTGGAGATCATCTAGTCCAACCTCCCTGCTCAAGCATATTGCATATGCTCTAGAGCATATTGCCCAGGATCACATCCAGACGGCTTTTGAATATCTCCAGCGAAGGAGACTCCACTACCTCTCCGGGCAACCTGTTCCAATGCTCTGTCACCCTCACAGTGAAGGAGTTTTTTCTCAGGTTCAGATGGAACTTGCTGTGGTTCAGTTTCTGCCCGTTGCCTCTTGTTCTGTTGCTGGGCACCACGGAGAAGAGGCTGGCCTCATCCTCTTGACACCCTCCCTTCAGATACTTGTACACATCTCAGTCTTCTCTTCTCCAGGCTCAACAGGCCCAGCTCTTGCAGTCTTTCTTCACAGGAGAGATGCTCCAGTCCCCTCATCCTCTTTGTAGCCCTCCGCTGGACTCTCTCTCCAGGAGTGCCATGTCTCTCTTGGACTGGGGAGCCCAGAACTGGACACAGTACTCCAGGGGAGGCCTCACCAGGGCTGAGGAGAGGGGCAGGATCACCTCCCTCGTCCTGCTGGCAACACTCTGCCTAATGCACCCCAGGAGACCATTGGCCTTCTTGGCCACAAGGGCACACTGCTGCCTCATGCTTCACTTGCTGTCCACCAGCATTCCCAGGTCCTTCTCGGCAGAGCTGCTTTCCAGCAGGTTAACCCCCAGCCTGTCCTGCTGCATGCCGTTCTTCCTCCCTAGGGGCAGGACCCTGCACTTGCCTTTGTTCAATTTCACGAGGTTCCTCTCTGCCCAGCTCTCCAGCCTGTCCACGTCCCTCTGCATGGCAGCACAGCCTTCTGGCGTGTCAGCCACTCCCCCCAGTTTAGTATCATCAGCAAACTTGCTGAGGGTGCGCTCTGTCCCTTCATCGAAGTCACTGATGAATAAGTGGAACAAGAGTGGATCCAGTACTGACCCCCAGGGGACACCGCTAGCTACAGGCCTCCAACTAGACTCTGCACCGCTGACCACAACCCTCGGAGCTTGGCCATCCAGCCAGTTATCAATCTACCTCACTGTCCACTCGTCTAACCCACACTTCCTGAGTTTACCTATGAGGATGGGATGGGAGACAGTGTCCAAAGCCTTGCTGAAGTCCAGGGAGACAACAGCCACTGCTCTCCCCTCACCTACCCAGCCAGTCCTCCCGTCAGAGAAGGCTATCAGATTGGTCAAGCATGATTTCCCTTTGGTGAATCTGTGCTGACTACTCCGGCTCACCTTCTTGTCCTCCACGTGCTTAGTGAGGACCTCCAGGATGAGCTGTTCCATCACCTTTGCAGGGATGGAGGCGAGGCTGACAGGCCTGTAGTTTCCTGGCTCCTCCTCCTTGCCCTTTTGGAAGACTGGAGTGGCATTGGCTTTCTTCCAGTCCTCAGGCACCTCTCCTGTTCTCCATGACCTTTCCAAGATGATGGAGAGTGGCCTAGCAATAACATTCGCCAGCTCCCTCAGCACTCGTGGGTGCATCCCATCGGGGCCCATGGATTTGTGGATGTCAAGTTTGGACAAATGATCTCTAACCTGATCCTCCTCGACCAAGGGAGAGTCTTCCTTTCTCCAGACTCTCTCTCTTGTCCCCAGGGTCTGGAATTCCCGAGGGCTGGCCTTAGCAGTAAAGACTGAAGCAAAGAAGGCATTCAGTAACTCTGCCTTTTCTATATCCTTCGTTACCAGGGCACCCGCCCCATTCAGCAGCGGGCCCACATTTTCCTTAGTCTTCCTTTTGCTATTGATGCATTTGAAGAACCCCTTCTTGTTGTCCTTGACATCCCTTGCCAGACTTAATTCCCAATGGGCTTTAGCCTTCCTTGTTGCATCCCTGCACACTCTGACAACGTCCCTATATTCCTCCCTCCTGTTTCTTGGTTTCTCTCTTGTTGCTTGGTACCTGGGCTCTCAGCGTCTTTCCTGACCTCAGTAAGGTGGGTGTGTGAGTGCAAAATCCTTGAATAAGCCTGCAATATCCACCCCCTGTAATTACAGTTACACGAGCATATCATATATAAAGGTCTCGGTAGCTCTGCTTGCCCACCTTGAGCAGCAACAGCGGTCTGCAGCCGCAGGCTGTAAGCGGGGAAGCTCAGACATGATTCAAGAAAAAAATGCCATTGCCCAGACAGTAGCGGCTCTGCCTGTACCTGATGGCTAGACACATGCAAAACAGCACTGAGTATCCTGGGAACTGGGTTGCGCATTTTGAGTGAGTGTAGGGGTGTGTGTTTGTTTTTTGCAGCTTCATTTTATGTATGTGAATTTTTGACAGACCTCATGGAAAATGTTTAAAAGCATCCCTTCACTACAAAAAGCTGCACTGCTTAAAATACACCCTCCTTCTCCCTTACCGTGACTGGGTCTTTGGTAAAATAAAATGGGAAATATCTGTATAACTTAGCAAAGATGCTCACAGAAAGGGTCCTTTTGTGAATACTAGATAGTTTTGCATTTTAATGCGTTCAGTTTTTTTGCTTCTAGATCACTTTTGATTCAGTGTGAGGCTCACTCTCAGCAGAGAGGGAAAAGACAACCATCTGTTTAAGCAGAAATCATTATCATGGGCACAAAATGCGCGCCCAAGTCCTGTTCCTTTTCATCGCCTAAGCAGTCACATTGGACTAAATGCAATCAGGAAGAAGGTGCCGTTCCTACAGAAATCTCTAAATCCGCTGTAGGGGTGGTGCAAATCAGCAGTGACTCCAAAAATGCCACTCGCAAAGAGCGGGTTGCCAGGAAGTTGGGAATATGAGTCACATATACAGCTATGTGGTCATACATGTCCCAGCGCTCTGGGCAAACCTCAGGCCACCCTAGAAGAGGTTGCTTGCCCTTGATGTATAAGTTTTAATACTATGCAAACAGATGTTTGCGTTTGATAGGTGGGAGGAAAAATCCAGGTCTTGGCAACACAGAAAGCAAGGGAATCCTGGACTAGCAAAATGAATCCTGTCTGAGGACATAAATGATGGCAACGGCCATGGGTATTATGACAAAATCCCTCTTACATGGGCTTTTCTGCAGTAATATAACTATGCTTCGGGCAAAAGGCACAGTTTGATTTGCAGGGTTTAGTAACAGATGAAGGCTAAGTGAAACTTTACTTGTTTATTTTTCTTTGCTTTACAGCTGATAACTGGAGTGTTTGGGTTTCTTGCACAAAAAAAAATGCAGGTTCAGTGACATTGAAAGGGCTGAAATCTGAAGAGCATCAAAACTGAAGAGTTTCCTGCCCTCCTGTTTTTTTTTTTTAATTCCAAACAACATTTTGTTTTGAACTTTTCTTCTATTTTAAATTCATTTTAATTAAAAACTTCAGTGTCGTGGTTTGGTTCCAAACCAAGTGCTCCATGTCGCATCAAACTAAGTGCCAGCAGCAGGAATAATGATATGAAGAGCCGCTTTCGACATAGCAGCCAAGGGACGTGCTGAGGCTGCAGATCTCGCCTGGAAGGGGCTGGAGACTCGGCGGGTGAAGGCTGCGCAGAGGTGCTCCGCCACGGAGGTGGGTCACGCTCTGGATTTCACCCTGGTGGCACTGGCAAGGATGCAAGCGCCTCTGGTGGTCTGTCCCTTTCCTTGACAGAGTCGGGCCATACAGTCGGATCAGACAGTCGCTGGCCTTACAGGCAGCACGGCTGTTCCAGGGCAGAGTAAGAAAACGACAATCTCACTTTTTCCGCCTTTATCAGGCAGCAGTCCGAGACGCTGGAGCACAGTGCGGTCCCCCTCCTTCTCCTTCCCCCCGCCAAAAGAGTTACAGCGCAAAGGGATTTTGCTGTGTGGATTTGATTTGGCTTGGTGAAAAAAGTGGGAGGGGGAAAGAAAAGCATCGGCCTCCCTCCTCCAGCTGAATTAGATTTTTTTTTTTAACAGGGTGAGGTTTGGAGGAAAGCAAACAGCGTCAGAGAGAGAGAACGCGGAGGGGGCTGCGTGCGCTGCGTGATAAGCCGAAACCATGCCGAGTTAGGCGGTTTAACTGTTTTAGCAGCCAGCAGGCAGATGTGCAGGGGTAAAAGGATGTGGGGATATATATAGCCCCGCTGCCCATCAGGACTGAGCCTGTGATCACACTAATGAGCTGACGGGTCCCCAACCTTCGCTGCCCGCAGGCGAGAGCCCCGAGCAGGCGCGACGCTACCGCCAGTCTCACGCTTTGTTCTGCCTCTTGGCTTCGCTTTTAACATTTTTGTTTCCTGTGTTGTGGGCAAAGCCGGATGGGTTCACAGGCAGCGTTTCCTGTCAGACATCAGTTGGGGACCACAAAGCTGGCTGGATCAATAGTCTCGCTGCTGCTATGTCCTTTTGATTAGCTCAGTGTCTCGGTGGCCAGATCCCCTTGTCTCAACAGTCCTTGGCGCGAGGTATCAGATTGAGTCAGGCTCAGCCTGTCTCAGAAACAGCAAGGTTTTCTATAATATCCCTTTATTGGCGATTTATATTTTGTATCAGATGCAAACAATAGGCTCATCGGTTTTAATCTGCCGCATGAGAAGGAGCTACGGATATCTCCGTTATGCAAATCTTTGCAGTCAAGCGAAGAGCATAGCCACTGGCTGGATTTCAGTGGCCCCCATCTCCGCTCACACAAGAGCACTCTACTTTTTTGGTCAAGCGTCACTGTAACAAAAGCGTATTAGCTTCACTTCCCTTGCTCCCCTTTCCGCCTCCCAGATTCTGTCTTTAAATTCACAAGACTTTCTCAAAGTCAAAATACACTTTGGAGTTTTTTTCTGGTTTCTGGACTTTTGGATTACACTCTGGTCGTTTTGCAGCATTTTCTGGAAGCACGATGAAGGCAACGCTTACGGAAAGCTCAGTTATCACATATGTATTTGGGAGGTGAGACTTGAAAGAAAAAACACCTAATATTGCCAAACTTACGAAAAAATTTCAGAAATTAGCAGCCTGGACGGAGCTAACGCTCCGGTATCGGATCAGGGCCAGAATCCGCTGCTTTGCCTGAGCAGCAGGGTGTGAATACTGCGCTCTGCCCTGCCCATCTTGATGCAGGGAAAGTGGTTTCCCATCCATTTTGTAATTAAATGCTAAATGATTACATCTTTGACTGTTCAGTTTCCTTTTTTTTGTTTGAAACAAATTTGTTCTGAGTGTAACCTGCTGTAAATGACTCAAGCCTGATTTTTAACCAGAGCTCTGCGAGTTGGTGACTGGCAGCACGCCTCTCTCGAATAGTTTGCTGTGTAGGATCCCTCTGAAACACTGGACTTGGTATAGTGGATGAAAATGGAAATATAGACTGCTCGTGGCCTTATCAGGAGAAAAAAAAAAAAAGAAAATGATGCTCAGTGAGCTGCTTGTTTTTAGTTTTATTGTTACCTTTTCTAGCAAGCGTGTGTGGTCACGGGATGATACAACAGGATACAAGCAGTGCCCTGCTACTGTAAGGCACAGCCGTTAAGTTGGCAGGTTTCTAAGGCTTTCCTTTGCTTTGCTGTGAAGGACCCCTGGCCTATTCAAAATATTGACTATTCTATTCCACTCTTTTGAGCAAAAGTATTCTTAAAAGTGAGGAAAATCTTGACGTTGACCTGAAGTGCAGAGCATTTTGTACCAGTTTGGTTTCAAACACTCTGCGTGCATATGCACACACTGGGGACTTCCTGTTCAGCGGCTACGCGTAGACAAACGGGTATAAATTACTGGCATGTGCATGTTCAAGAAGCTCCCAGCCATCTCTGAGGCAGGGCGAGAAATCGCTCCGTGCCCAAGAAGTGCGGGTCTGGGTGCAAGTGGCTCGCAGCTGCCTGACTGCCCCAGCTCTTGCTTGGAGCGCTGCCCTGTCGCTCCTGTGCCCGGGCACTGAAAAGCACCGCAGAGCCCCTGCCTCAGCCCTTCCTTAGGGGCTGTTTTGCTTTCTGGCAACCTGATTTTAGCATGAACCGGAGGCGAACAGAGATGCCAGCTGACCTAGCAGAGGTGGGTCTGGTCTGTCTTCCTCCAGCAAAGCCAAAGCCACTTCTGCTGAGGGCCCCGACGCATGGATTTGCAACCGTCCAGGACGTCCAACGCCGCTCCTCTGAGTAACTCTTCCCACTCAGTCGGTGCAACATACCTGGCCCTGGCCCTGCGTTTTGGGTGGGACTAAGCCCGGGTTGCCCCGTGTGGGGGTCCCAGGTGTGCCAGCTAGCCCTCCGTAGGCTGGCATCGCTGGAGCCCCGCGGCATCGGGGTTGCCAGCCCCCATGGTTTAGGATTAATGAGACAGACCCAAAAAATCACAAAGGTGGTTGTTGTTCCAAGTGTTGTAATTGCTAAGCCGGGCATAATGCACTCAGGGGTTGCTTCTTTGTTATTTTCTTGGTTTTTCTCAGTAATCGCAAGATTTAGAATCTTTTTTATTTAAGAGAAGCTTATGTTTCTCACCCATTCTTATGACTCCAGAAGATGGGGCTTTTGGACACCAAATATCAGAAGATGTGTGATAAAACAGCAAAAGTTTTCAGAGCTGTGTTTCCTCAGGCCCCGATGCCTTCCCTGTGCCTGCTGGTTGCAGGGCTGAGGGTGCAAGGAGACGTTTTAGCCCCACACCAGCTGCCATCTCTCTGAGATGGCAGAAATTGTGAGCCATCGGATCTGGCTGCTGCAGAGCTCATTTGTGCTACCAGAAGGGGCTGACATCCCTTCATAATCCCGTCTATTAAAAATGGCTGATGTAATTGAGGAAAAACGCTTTATTTATCTTTTGCTCATCTTAAGCTAATTTGAAGAAAAGGCTTTGCTTTTGTTGCTTGGAGAGGATGCAGTCCAAAAAGGTTAAAGCTAGAGGATGTTTACTCAGTGCGCAGAAGCAGGACTGGAGTTTCCCAAGGAGGGAGCTGGTGCAGGGGATATCTCCTGCAGTTGTCATTTTAATTTCCTGCTTTTAAATGATCAGTCTTGGCCTTTTAGAAGGAATATAAGGGTGAACTGTGCTGCAAGTGTGCTTCACTGTTGTGGTAATGTGATGTGAAAAAAATGCTGCCTCCGGGCATCTCACTCTGCAGCAGCGCAGCAGGAGTCAGAGCCCCTTATGGGTCCTCACGGGCACAGGGTGTCACGTCCTCCTGCTAGCCGGGAACCGCTGCATGCAAAGAGACGCCGGCTGTCTTGCTTGCGGCAGGGGCCGGAAGAGCATGGCTTCGCTTTCAGCCATGGGCCAAATTCTCCCAGCGGTGTGTTTGCATTCGTGCACCAGCACGGCCGTGCTGCATGAGGGAGCCACCTGCCACGTCCTGAAAGCCCTGCAGAAATTGCTCCATGGCTTTTCCGCAGAAGGCACTGTGGAGAGGGGGGGACCTGAGCTGTTTTGGGGCACAGGTCCCTGCCTGAAGATACTCTGAGCGCTTTGGAAGACACAGATGAGACCGTAGGCTGGAAGGGTCAGTCCTGCAGCCTGTGGCACCAGAGTGAGGTTGGCGATACGGATGGGCCAGGACCGTCTGGATTCAGCGAGGGCTGCGTTGTAAAAGGGTTAGTGAACGGATGCTCGACACAAAGGGCTGAATTCAGCGCTGAGCCGCGCTGCGCGCAGCCCTTCAATGGGACGGCGTGGGGTGCAAGTCAGCGCTGAACGGGGCTCCAATGAAGCCATTCTTCTAGCATGCGGCACAGAGGGTGCTGTGTCAGTGCGAGTGTGGTGGGAAATGCTTATATGGGAGGCGCTGCACAAAAACAGAAGTCATGTTGCTGTTTTTCGTAATTTCACCAAAGTTTCTGGGGGGAAAAAAGGTGGGGGGCTTCCAACAGTGATTCCTAGCTAACATTCCTGCGAGGCAGCTGCACCTTGCTGCGTCCTGCCCTGAGCCGGCCTCGCTTCCAGCTGTCCCTGCCCGTCCCTTGCTGTTGCTTTGCAAACTACGCGAAACAAAATAAAACTGAGCAAAACGAGGACGTGCGAGCGGCCTGTGCTGCAGACCTTCCCCTGTCCCTCGCCAGGAGCAGAGCCTGCGACCAAGGGCTCCTGGGGCCATGCCCTGGGCCAGCTCCAGGAGATGGCAACATGCCGTGCTGACACAAGGCCTGTGGCCAACACGGCCGAAGGCCTCCAAGCTCCTGCTGCTTGGTAAAGCCACCGGAGTGGGGTCAGGGCATCGGAGGGCAGAGCCCCCATAGGGTTTCCAAAGGGATGAGCTGTGCTTCGTGCCATCAGCCCCGCTGCTGGGCCGCCCGCCGGCCACCCGGCCGCTGGCCACCGGGCCGTTCCCTTTCCCTCAGCGCGCGGCTCTGGAGGCTCCTCTTTAACCTTCTCGCCTAGAAAGCTGAAGTTTCTCACGTCGGAAGCAGTATGTAGTCTCAAGGGACAGTCTCTGCTTTCCCCTCTGTTTGGACCTCACCCGACTGCAGAAAAGCTGCTCCGAGTTTGGGGCTGGCTGACTGCAAGAAGTATTGTGTAGCTCTTCTGTTGGCTGGTTTCACTTTCCTTTTTATTTTCCCCTTTTATTTTTTCTTGATATGGGGAGGGGCAGATTTGAACCCCCATCAAATTAGTGCAAGATTGATTTTAGCAATAACTACCATATCCCGTGCCTTCCTGCAGTCGGAAGGTGCCAGCAAGGGAACGGGGCTGAGCAGAAGGCCCTGGGGCACCTTCACCGCCGGGTACCCAAAGGTTCCAGCCAGTGGCCTGCAGGCAGCAAGAGCTGCTGTTGCGCTCTTGGACCTGCCCATTCGCACACCCTGGACTTGTGCGTGCTTTTCCTCTTCCTGGCTGACAAAGATTTGGCTTTCTGTTTGTATTTTGCTTTATCAGTTTTTTTTTTTTTTTTGCATATGTGACAAAAGCAACGCCAGGCTTCCATGTGGGTTTTTTGCATTACATTTGACTGCTCCATGTTCTGGGAAGAAGAGAAAGTGGAATGAATGTTTACTACATTTTACAGATTACATATGCCCAACTAGGACATATGTTTACAATGAATTTATAAACCCTTTTAAAGGGGCTTACAGGCATTATACTTAATTATTGTGGCAGAAATTATATCATTCTAATAACCACCTGTGTTTCAGATGTAAAAATCAGTGCCAAGGATTCCCAGATGAATCGTCTCTGATAAGAACCAGAAATGACATAGGCCATATATTGCATGGCAAATCTGTTTGGATTGGTACCTGTAGGGTAGTCAGCCTTGCCAAGTCTCCGTGGTGCTGACACAGTTTATTACACATTTGCATTTATTAAGAGATTATTTGACTGTAGTTTGTTGTTTTATTGTACAGCAGGTGATAATTTTACACTAAATTAACTGTAACATCTCTGTTAGGAACAGGCCGAAGAGGCTTCTTGCTATGAAGCTAAATACTAAGTAATGGCTTTTATTCATCAAGGGAGTAATTTACTCTCATGTGCAGGGCTTGAATGCGACTCCCCAACAACCTGTTATTAGTCTGTGCGCGTGTGTGGTTCAGGTTAGGGTTAATGGGGCTTGTGCCAATGCAGGCTGACTCTTAAAACGGGAAATCCTCACCAAACTGAACTGCGGGCGGAAGCAAGAGCAATTATTGCTGCAAATCATTAAGGCTTTGCTATATTGGAAATTCACAGCACGCGTACGGTGGTAACTTACCGTTAAGAAGAAACATACTACAAAACTAGAAATAGAGGAAAAATGAGAGCCGTATTGCTTTGACCGCAATTCCGTGTTTAAAAGGAGCAATCACTGGCAAAATACTCCCCTTTCCAACCGCGCTGTGGATTAGCTTTGGTTAATACTAACATTTCCTTTCTATGGAGCACACCAAGGGAAACACTCTTAATACAAATCCGGGGCTGTTTAAGTAAAATAAAAATTTAATTCGTGGACCCCCCCGCACCCCAGCACCCCGCACCACACACGTTCTTTTTTGTTTGTGACTTGTCTGCAAGGAAACCTGACTTTCTCGGGTGGTTGTGTTGGCTCAGCAAATTTCAGCACATAATACCGGGTGAACAATAGCTCATCAAGCAGTTAGCTGTGAGTTACACGTGCTTGTCTTGACTGGACAAACAGATGAAGCGTTAAATTTCTACCTGCTGAAGAGATGAACAGAGCTCCTGAATTAGGTGTCCGGTGTGGCTTTTTATGATTAGCTAGTCCAAATTTTCTTCCGGGGAATATTTTCTAATGCTCATTTTAAAATTCACTGTTCGGAGCGCATTCTTCAGCAAGCCTCTTTGCTAGAGCTTGCGCTGAAAGCTGCTGCCAAAGCAGGGCACACTCCCACTTCGAGCCATTCTTAACAACTACTTTTTGCAATATTTCCCCAGATCCACAATCATCAAATGGACTTTAGCACTTTATTTATTTGGGTATGTTTGACTTATTTTCAGATGAGGGCCTGTGAGACATGTTGTTGTTTGTTGCTTTTTTGAATGCTTATTTAATCCCCCGCAATGGTCCCTGTTTTCTGCAAAGGGAACATATAACCAATCCCCATCTCATCCTTAATGTTTCTTTTTCTTTTTCTTTTTTGCTCTTTCTCTTTTTCTTTCTTTTTCTTTTTCTTCTTTTTTCTCTTTTTCTTTCTCTTTCCTTTTCTTCTTTTTCTTTTTCTTCTTTTTCTCTTTCTCTTTCTCTTTCTCTTTCTCTTTCTCTTTCTCTTTCTCTTTCTCTCTCTCTCTCTCTCTCTTTCTCCTTCTCTTTCTCTCGCTTTCTCTTTCCTTTTGTCTTTCCTTTTCTCTTTCCTTTTCTTTTTCTTCTTCTTTTTTTTTTCTTTTTGAGGGGAATGCTGGCCTATGATAAAACTCTCCTGGGCCCCAGGCTGGGGAAAGGAGCGTGTGTGAGCGGGAGGCGCTACCAGCGCATCCCCGCTCACGTGTGACTGTTTGGGGAAAAGCCTCCACCCCTGCGAGCAGGGAGGTGTACGGCACCCGCGGACACCAAGGCACGCTCACGCCTGCGCAGAAGGTATGTTTAAAAAGAGTTATTTGCCAGATAGTTTGCAAAAGGTGCTGCTCCTGAAGTCACCAGCAAAAAGGGATGAGAAGATACGGGAATAAGGTGTGATTCAAACAAAGCCTTTGTGCACATTTGAGGATTTAAATGCGTGCATGCCTTGCGTGGGGTCTTTTAAGGCAGTTTCCCTTGGTGCGCTTTCAGAGGAGTTGTTGTCTTGTCACTAGGCTAGAGCCTGCAGGTCACTTCTGGGCTCTGTAGGAGAGCCCAGGGACGTCCTTCTCTGTGCTTTTCGGCTGTTTCGTGCCCAAAGCTGGCACACAGCTTCCCCGACCTCCCAGCGCAGCGGGAGCCCTGCGAGAGCCCGAGGCGGGGGCTGTCCCGCAAGGGCTCGCTGGGGCTGCAAGCGCCTGCTGCGCTCGCACGGGATGGGAAAGAGCGAGGCGAGCTGGCGGCAACGACACCAGCTTGGACTACTTCGTTCTAGACGCGAGTACCTTCTGCCTGGTTTACTCTGAACGTCGTGCTGGTAGTTTCACTGCTCACAACGGTGAAAGACAGTCTAATTTTAACACGCAGCAAAATTATTAGAACTGCCGTTGTCGTCATCGGTAAGGACGATAACGCCGGAGGGCTGGTGGCGCAGGGGGACATCCCGCGTGAAATGGCGCTGGCAGGTCGCGCTGCAGTGTGTGCTGTTACGTTACATCTCCACCTATCCGGCATCTCGGCAGCCTGTTCAAAGAGCTGTAAGGAAAACCCGAAGGGATGACAACCGTTTTATATATGAAAACCTTGTTTTTATTTGGTGGTGTAAGGGGGGAAAACACAAAGCGGAGTAAATGGTATTGCCAGAGTAGATGTGGCAGAATAATTACGGTTTCTGGCGGAGTGCTTGGAACAGCATCAAAAGGCCGGAAGAGAAACAGCAGCTTAAATTTTGATTGCCTGTTTGGGGTGATAGTAAAGTCACGAGCGCCATTTCCAGTCTCAAAGCCGCTACTGAAGAGCCTTAGAGCCGAAATGAGGATTTGAATAGAAATGTCTTCAGCTGCAGCTCGTCACCAAGGGAAAGGACCTGTTCCAGGAAACGCACTACCCGCAGGAAGAGGACCCCCTCCATCTGCACCTCTGGAGCTTAAGCGTTAATTCAGGATTAAAAAAACACGTTGCCCGAGGCCCGGCCGAAGGCTGCTGCCGAGCGCTGGGAGAGCCCGCGGCGCTGCCTGCCGAGCAGGGCCGGGCTGGGGCCTCCGGCAGCAGCAGAACCGGGAGAGAAACGCCGAAAACCGGGAACACGCGGGATGGCGCACAAGCTGGCTGAGGCGAGATGTTGCTCTTAAGGGAAAACGCACGTGGTTTGGGTCAAGATGGGCCTCCCTCCGTCATAATGCCTTGACGATTGTAGACTACGTGGGCTTCACATGGGTAATTTTCTTTTTCTTCTTGCCGTATGACAGCCCAGGAGACAATGTTGTGTATTATGTGCGCATTTCTCTTGCGGTCCGTGCTTCAATCAGTCAGAAGAGCTTTCTTAGCAGAACAGATCCAGTGGGTGACCGCTCCTATTATTCTAGACGTTGTGCAAGGCTATCATTTTGCCTCTCCTCTTTCATGTGCAAACTCGAATGCGCTCTGAAGCACCAGGCGCAGCTCGCTCCTTCAGCGAACCGGGATGAAATAAGACAGCTTTAGCCATCACAGCTTTAGCTCCCAGTGTAGCCAGAGCTCGTGGCGGGGCGCGGGTGGCCCTGTCAAACATGATGCCTCTGCGCTGGCTGTGCCGCTTCCCTCGCAGCAGCGATTGCGGGGCCGTGGGATCTGGGGGCTGCGGATGGGTGAGCTGCTGGGAGCTGGGGCTGCAGCCCCGGGCCGAGCTCACCCCGCAGATGGGGTCTGGCCAGGGCTTTTTCCCCGGCCCCAGCAGGCTCTTGGGTTGGAGTTTGGCCCTGAGAGCGCGTCCCGAGGAGGTGCCTCCTCGTGCTGGCTCCGGGGCCGCTCGCGGGCTCAGGGCAAGGCAAGTGCATACAAATCCCTGGCCCTCCTCCTCCTCCTTTCCGGAGCTTGTTGCACGACCAGAGATTGGTTTCCAGGCAATCCCGTGGTATATCCAGAGCCCTGCAGGGGGTCATGCCAGGATGAACCTGATTGGGAAGAAGATTTATTAAACCACATAAAGGTAACCTGCTTCTTTTGGACGGACGAGAGGCCCTTCACGCAGCAGCTGAGCTGTGGGCTCGCAGGGCAAGGAAGCCTTTGGCGAGGGGTTGCTGCTGAACAGACATGAGTTATAATTTTTTCATCTGGAAGAGCTGCATCTTCCAGCAGAGGATGAGTGCTCGGCCTCTGAATCGGTTCTGTGAACTCTGGAAAATGTTTTGAAAATGTCTCCCTCTTCAAATAAAGAACTCATTAAGTTTTCTGTTCTTCTGAGCCCCTGTGCTTCCCCGTTCCCAGAGGCATAACATTGAGCCTAATCATTAACTGCAACAACTGAGGCCTTTATTTTGGTGTAAAGCTGCATGAAAATAGAAAGTCCCATGTGTATACAGCTGTTACACTTGCATGATTGTAAGAAAAATGGGGGAACCCACAACCGATTTCCAAAGATGCATCTTCCTTTTTCCTCTAATGAGCGTGACGCTTAACTTAATAGTGGAAAGAAAATTTACAAAGTTGGGTATTTTTTTCTTTTTTGTTTGTTTTCATTCGATTGCAAAAGAGCTAGGACTGGCGAAGGCTGAGGCAGGAGCCCTTCCCGTTCCCTGGGGCGCTGAGCGCTTTGCCGAAGATGCAGAGGAACAGTAATAGTCAAGGTACCACCACGAGGTCTTAGCTGGGTCTTTCAAACAGCTATCAGAAAAGGTGTCTCGTCTCCTTCCTGTTTTGAAAAGGAAGAGCATGAAAGCCGTAGCTTGAAACACTCTGTGCTGTTGGGGGCGATCAAAGTCTCGACTGCCAAGATACTTGCCCACACCCAGGGCTATAGCAATACGCTGTGCTAACCACAAACAGCGTTACAGAAATCCCTCTCTGGATGCTATGGACGCGCTGATGTTGCTGCATGTCTCCGAGACTCATTGCGTGATGACAGATCTCCTCTTTCGCTTGACTCATGAGCTGCTCCTCCTGGTTGCTATGAAAGCTAGAAGCACTTTAACACTGCCTGCTGAAAGTATATTTCATAAAAAGAATGAAATCTCAATGTATTTGCCAGATTCACTGATTTGACTCTTCCGCATTAGCAGTTTTTGAGCTCTGCCACTGTGACGTTTATGAAATAGCTTGGTGGTGGCAGGAACAACAACAACAAAATCTGTGTGTATACTTTAAAGCAAACAATCTCCTCTGGTAATCCGGCCTTTAAGGCCTGAAGTAAACAACTGCATTTCAAGGGAACGCTACTAAGAAAAGAAAAGTCTGTTGGGCGTTACTTTTTTTAAAACATGAGACAGAATGTTTTACTGCCTGCAAACTCTTAAGCCCCGGGTTGTTATGGGAAGATAGCAGTTCCATTAATTAGATGATCCAATATTACTTTATTAGTGAATTCTTACACTGGTCCAGCACAGCTTGTACTTGCTTATGGGACATGTGACTATCTTCTTTTGAGCAGCTATAATGAATGTTTTCCAGTGAGTTATTTAATATAATTGCTAGAATTCTCTGATCCGTACATTTGCATCGACGGCGAGTGTTGATTCTGACCTGGTTCGGTGTGTTCATTTTTGCTGATTTGGGGGGGGGGGCCGAAAAAAGGGTCCCTTCACAGCGTGCAGATTTTTCCACCGTTTCAGACCTTGCTTCCAATCTGCCTCCTGCTTTGTGGATTTAAATCAGCCCTGTCGCTCTGTAACGCAGTCTCGCCCTGCGGTTTGCTACCAGCGGGGCCAGCACAGAGCTGCGCTACTTCACGTCCCGCAGGACTTGTAACGTGCAATAGGCGTGTTTCTCGCAAGGCACCAGCTAGCAGCACGGTTTTCAGGGTGGGAGAGACGCCGGTGCCCACCTGAGCCACAGCTCGGCCCTGGCCGCGCCGCGCCGCTCGTGACTCGTGCGGACGCTCGCTCGCACACCCGCCCGCAGATGTTTTATGTTCCTCTTCCGGGCAAAGCGCTCGGCCAGCTGTAACGCCCGACTGGCATCCTGCTCGCTGAGCTCTCGCCTAGGTTATGCCCCATCCGCCTTCTCTCCGTGGCAAATATATTTACTTGCTGTAAGGAGCCATCTAGTGAGGGTTTACCGCACAGAAAGTCGAACTAACCGCTTCTTCAGGGTTTTGAGGCAACGCAGTAAGAAAACGTGGCCCAGCAGTGTTATTTTTTCTCCCCCGCTCCCCGTGCTCCCGCTGCGCCGCGGCCACAGCTAGAGCAAACGGGTTTGGTAGGATGGGCTGTGCTGGACCGAACGCCTGTGCCTCTGGCCCTCGCTTTTCAAAAGACACCGGGCCCCAGCGAGTGCAGCCTTGCACCCTTGCCCTCGCCCGGACCCACCCGGCGTGGGCACCCACGAAGGGTCGGTCCCTCAGGAGGTGCCCTGCGGGTGGAGAGGGCAGGGAAGGGCACGCCGGGCGGGAGCGGAAGGCCGTGGCGCCGCGTGCCGGCTCAGCTCACGGGGAGCTGAAGAGCGGAGACGGCTGATGAAGCGCCCCTCGTCACGCGAGCCGCTACGGCGTAGCTGGGACCTTCCTTCAGCGGGCGAAAGGCTCCGCCGGCGCCTCGGCCGGCAGGCAGGCGAGGGGCGCAGCGTGCCAGCGGCGGCCCCCTTTTTTGCTTGTTTGATTTTGTTTTGTTCTTCGAAGAGCAACGAAACGAAGCGGATCGAGACGGCTGGATGGGCGCTGAGAGCGCCAGTGCCCTGCGGAAACGGGCGGTTGTTGCTCCTGGAGCATCGAAAGCATGGCTACGCCGCAGGTCTACGTTGCCGTAAACGCTGCAGGCTGCAGAGCAGGGCAGAAGGTGCTGCACGCACCGAGTTAAATACGAAGCACCCAAGTCAGTCAGGAGGATGAGGGCTCTTCTGCAGGCTAGAGGTCAGATTTTGCGCTGGCCCCTGAAACCATATCCGGGGAGCGTGTCTGCGCAGAGGGAGGCTGCAGCGGCAGCGTCGCTTCTTTTGGGTGTGTTCAAGGCTGCAGCGGTTTCCAGGATAAACCCCCGGCAGCGGGTGTGCGTCAGGGGGCGCCTGGGACGCTCCCCGGCAGGTGACATCCCACGGCTCCGTCACATTCCCAGCGGAGCCTCCTCCTCCTCCTCCTCCTCCGGCCCCTTCCAGCCTCCTGGGGTGGGAGTTTGCGAGCGGGGCGAGCAGCGCGGCATCGCTTAGAGCATCCTCACGCCGCGCTGGAGCTGGAGCCGTTCTCCCTGTCTCCTGCCTGCCTGTTTCCAGCGCCAGTTTGCCGTTGGCAGGTTTTCCATCCCCAGGCAGCTCTGCTGCGGGCTCTGCGGCCCCGACCGCAGCTGAATCCCCCCAGAGCCGGCCCGTTGTCCAGGGGGAGCCCCCGGGGTGAGGCTCCTCCGCGGGGCCGGGGAAAAATGGCTGGCACATGGGAAAGCGCTCTGAGATGTTTGACGTGGTAATACACAATAAACAGGACAGTAATTTTTCATAGCTACGCTGCATATCAGGACAGGGAAAGTAATCCAACTTTTATAAACAAGCCTTTATTCTACACAACCCAGACGCTCTTTCATGCACAAGACAGGGCTGTGAATTATGAATGTCTGTCATTTTACAATAACTATTCCTTGCTATTTTTTTTTGGAAAATGCAAACAATGAAAAATATATATATATTTTTTTTTGCAGGGACAAAATCCCCATTCTTAGTAGGTGGAAAGTATTTGACTACATCAAAGATGAATAGGTTTAATGTAATACCTGAAACTGAAATTTAAAACGCAAACAAACCAAGCACCGTGGAATGGATTTGTAAAAATGGTTTCATTACGGATTTTAAAAAGTTTGCTTTATACTTGCAGTTTGTTGTCAGAAAGAACTGGCTGAATTCAGTCAAAATGGTTTGTTCTTTGTCTGTCTGTGGTCACCATAGCTACCATTTCAATCTGTTAACATATGTGGTATTATTTTGTTCCTTTCTCTTAAACTCTTTATTCACAGATGCTGTCAAGATTTTCCTTTGTACGTATCTGATCTGTTTGTGCCAGATTTGGCTCTGTGCCTTCTCAAATGAGAGACGCTATGATGAGGACTAGCTGGTTGCACGCTCAGTACAGTAATGGAGACGGTATGAGAAGCCGGGGTGGGACTGGCTCCTGCTCCGCTGCCGCGTGGCGGCTGATGAGGAATACCTGGGGAAGTGGTTAGCAGAGGTGTATCTTCTTCGGGAGCGGTAGGTATTTGCTGAATGTGCTGTGCCAGATCCTCAGCCGCTGTAAATCAGGATAACTGCATTAATTTTAGTGGGGCTGTTGCGCCTGCTGATGGTCAGGTCCTGTGATGTTCCTCATTGCATAGGTTTTGGGGAAGGAGCCAAGAGATGAAGGGAGGCACAGCTAATACATTTGAATAAATAAGTAATAACATTTTATAGCCTCTGTTCTCTTGCTTTTTCCAGTCTTACAGTAGGTTCAGGTTGCCACTGAGGATGGACATGTATCCACTCTGTACAATGTTGGCGAATGGAATATTTAGCGGATATCAGATTATTCACATTTCACATTTTAATTGGCACTGAATGGGGGAAAAAACCCAGTTTTCTCTATTGCTGAATGTGAAAATGATTAAAACGACTGCATTTTCCTTTCCAGCAGTGAAACGGGCAGGGAAATGCATCGATACGAGTATGTACGTGGTACAGTGTGTAGTGGGGAGGCCATAAGAGAAATCAAAGAGTCTGGAAAATACACTGTTTTCTTTCACAACAAAGCCCTCACAGTAAAGAATAAAAGTTATGGTGAGTCTGTCTTTTTTTTTTTTTTTAAATAAAAGCCTTTGTTTAAAGCTCTGTGGGTTTGATTTTCAGAGCTGCCGAGCACCCCGCACTCTGATTTCTTTTAACTGGAAATGTAGGTGTTCAGCATTTCTGGCAGCCAGGGCCCTCTCCTAATGCCTGCAGAGAGTAGCTGGAGAAAGTGTGAGAAACATTATTGTAATGAGGGGATAATTCTGTCTCTCCTTCCCGCCTTTCGGTGTAGATGAAAGAGTGCCTGGGAGTCATGTTATATGCACTGAAAAGGGGAATTCTGATTTACTGGCTGGGGGTCCCCCGGGGCAGGGATGCTCTCCTATCACAACTCGCACTAAGTCACATCTGCTTTCCCAGAATAAGGCCCATTTTTAAGGACTCCTAGTTCGGCTATAAAATTTCACTTAGCATGCATGAATAGAAACCAAATTGACAAGATAGACCATAACTGCTCTGAGAGGGCCATTAGTTCCTGTCATATGAAAAATCCACGTTCTAAAAAAAGCGAGTATTGTTCAAATTTACACAACAGGCTGTAAATGTTCCGTCTAAGGCATTACAGCCTATCTGGAAAAAATCGCTCTTGATAGCACAGGCACAGCAACAGCAGGGGGCAGATCCGTGTTCCCGGATATTAGCTTGATATTAATCCAGAGCCTTCCAGTGTCTCTGAGTGGGTCTGGAGCAGTGAGAACTCCAGATTCCCACCGGCGCAAGCGGGAAGGGGCAGACCATGGAGCGAGAGCAGCGCGCCTGGCGCGGCGGCTCTGCGAGGGCACCAGCAAGCAGAGCAGGGAACGCAACGCCCATCGAGAAACACCATCCGTCCCCGGTGCTCGGCGCTATCGGGGAGGGCACAGGAAATGCGACTGCATTTGGACCTTGCAGCGTGCAATAAGGGAAAAGCCCCGGGGCTGACGGGAATGCAGCCGTTGTGTTTTCTCGTGATTTTAGGAAGTACCAGGTCATGGCATTTTCAAAATTGTTTTCTTCATTTAGTTGGTGAACAATACTTCACCTGACATCAGATTAAGGTTTTATTGTTGTATTTTCTTTTCCAGGCTTTCATGCGTTGAAGGTTTTCTTCAGCAAATAGCAGCGAGAAACCAACTTTGACTCCTCTCTCCTCCTCCTGCCACCACTAACATTTGAGATTTCCAGATTAGATTGGGCATAAGGGAAGAGAGAGGGTAAAATCAAAGGTCCTAGAGTCCTGATGAGTCCTGATACGGCTTAGCGGTATGTTCAGGGAAACGCTGGGTCTGGTTCTTCTGCAACTGGTTTTCCAGCGAAAGGAATTGCCAGGCTCTTCAGCTCAGTGACCCCCGCGTAGGGCAGAAGGGTGTGAGTAACAGGAGCTCCTCCATCCTGCATAGATGTGTGGGCATATAAGCCTACAAATTTTTACTCTCTCTCGTAAAAGTTTGCTTGAACCTACGACTACATATTTTGAGAGTGATTTCAGACGAATTTCTAACAGTTCCCTCTCCAGGAGGAATGGCAGCGGCCAAGACCCTGCAGGATAGCGCTGGCTGAGTTTTCCCAAGGGCTGCCCGTGTCATGGGGAGCGCTTGGGCTGAATGGCGGAGTAAAGGGGCTGTGCTGGGAGAAAGTCAAACCAGGGATTTTTCAGCGGGATTTCAGGAGCAAGTGGTTGCCTCGCAGCTGGACCTCTCTTCCCGGTCACTAGGATTACCAAAGTCAACCGGCTGGTGCCAAACGTGCAGATGCCCCCACGGAAGCCAGGAGACCCTCTGCCTACGTCTGTCCCCAGTTTGCCTTTTGCAGCTCTCGCCAGCAGATCCCAGCAGCGTGGGCACCTGGGAAGTCTCCGCTGCGGAGGGTCTCATGCGGAGGGGTTGTCCTGCTGGATCCGGCCGGCGCTTCCCTGAGTCCATTGCCCTTGCCGCTGGCAGCACGCTTCATAGGGAATAATGCCACAGCGCCACCTGAGCAGCTGCTCCTGGGAAGAGCTTCCTCCATCAGTCAGAAAATAAAGATTGATTTGAACACTGCAGCATAGGGGATTGTATTCCTTGCGAAGCTCTTCTTTAAATTAATATTTACTGTTAAACCCCTGGATCTCTTTTAATGTAAGCATCCAGCCTGTGTCCCACTAGCTCTTGTGACGAGGAGCTCCCCAAAAGGATTGTGTGGCTTTCTTGTTCTAAATCTCCCGTGAGAAAAAATAAGTTACTGGACACCCTGAAAACACCGGCACCTTTCACCTGCAACTCGGTCTCTCCTCTCAGACTTTAGCAGGGCCAGGATTTAGCCAGCACTGGCTGCCCCAGTGCTGAGACGATGAAGAGGAGAAATTAAAAGCAAGACGTTTATAAGCAGAGAGTGATGGTCTCTTCAGACCAGCTCTGCACGAGCTGCAGTTCCTATGATGAAGCAGTTCCTGGGAAGAAACCTGTTTCCCCTTGTTTGTTTTGCTAAGGAACGATGAATCTCTCCTCACCTTCTGTTTCTGTTCTGATATGGAGATTTTCTCCTTAACCACAGACCTGAGCAGAGCAAAACTGCCAGCTATCCAGGGCTGCCATCACTGGTTTGGGTAGGTGCCTCTTCCTGATCCTCAGGAAAGGAAAAGATGCTCATCCTCCCGCATAAGGCAGGGCTTGGTTTTTGGGAGAAGGTACTGGCTCTGGAGGGGTTAATGCCACAGCCGAGCTCCCTAATCGCCGCGTCTGGATGTTGTCCCTTCTGCTTTCCCCTTCCAATCTCCTCTTCTTCACTGCTGCCTGCGAGTGTAGGGTGGGAAGAAGCAAAAAGGAGGTATATTTGCTAAATCTCAAAAAAAAAAAAAAAAAAAAAAGGCTTGCTCTTGGGCGTCGAGCCAAAAAGAGGTATTAGCTGTAAACTGCACAGGAGCTCACAGGAAAGCTGAGTTACTGCTGGCTGCCCCAGAGCACCTTGCGTTTTCCTTTGAATGTGACTACTGCGGGCTCAACCTGGGGAAAAGAAAACCAGTCAGCGGTGGTATCTCCTCAGTGCTTGCAGGTTGCCTTCGCTCTTAAAACATGACTTGCAAGCAAGCTGTAGCAGGCGGTGGGTGAGCTGCCCGCTCGGGGTGTCGCTCGGCACGTGGGGTGATCCCTAACGCCAGAGCCCGGCTGGCCAGGAGAGCTGGAGGGAGGCAAGGGGCAGCAGGGCACCGCAACAACCTCAATTTTAATTAGCCGAGAGAAGCTCTGCGGAGGGAAAGGAAGGTGGGAAGCCCCACGGGAGCAATGGGGGCATGAGGTGGGGGCAGGCCATACGCCCTGGGAACTGAAGCCCTGCTGAGGGAAAGCTCATGGTAGCTCATATGGGCACGTGAGCTTCCTTCCTCTGTGGTTCATGAGCTGCGCAATAGTTCCTAGTGCTGATACTGAGACAGACTTCACCGGGGTTTGCGCTCCCACCTCGCTGGGACAGACGGGATGCTCTTTGCAACTCTGTCACCGAGAAGATACCATGCCAAAGGGAGGGTCTCCAGAGAGCAAGGCAGCACCTTCGTTGCTGGTGCCCACGCAAAAGCTCCCAAGTCCAAGTATTTGCCTACCTTTGCCCTGGCATTGCCAGTGTCTGCCCCGGTGGGATTTATCCCCATCCCCTCCCTCGTCCCCAGGCCCAGCTGTTGGTTTGTTCCCTCTGGCATCGGCCACGAGCCCCACTCCGGGCCTAGACCCAGTTTCCTTGGCTCCGGCTGCCCGGTCCCGGGAAGGCCTCAGCCCTGGCCGCTCCGCGGTCCTTCGCTGCTGCCTGCCCCTCGGCACTCACCCAGTCCCCCCAGCCTTGCTGCACCCGCTCACTCCCACCAGCGTCCTCCCCGTATTTTTCTGCCGGCCTCCCACTCATACAGGATATGAGCCGTTCTCTCCAGTGGGAAATAAAGATTTGGATTAAAGTTTGCTTTATTTTTCCTTCTCCAAAAGCAGCTTTCAGGCTGAAAGGTTACCAGGAAGAATTTTCACATGGCATAGGAGATTCAGGGGCAGATTTTGTAAGGTCTTTATTTTAAAATGAAGTCAGGTGCCTGTTGAGATTTTCAGACAGAAAAAGGTGTTTTTGAAAATTCCTCTTGATGTCTTTTTACATCTTTAGGCATCTAAATGCCTCCAGAGCTTTCACTTTGGAGCACCTAAGTCCCCCTGAAACCGAAGAGAGCCAGGCATCAACTCCTGTACATTCCTTTCAAATTCCAGCCAAAACTGCTGTCGAACTTGGAGCATGAAGGTCTAATGTAAGAGATTATAAACCTGATCTCCGCTCTGCTTTAACAGCAGCTTAGCAGCAAGGAAAAAAAAACAACAACGTCTGTATAAACATCTTGTTCAAAGGGCAACGTTCTTCTGATTAATAGCCTTTCAGTATTAAAAGTAATTGGTCTAGAGAGTGATTAATTGTCCCTTCTACTACAAGTAACCAAATATATGGATATATATGTATATACAGACCATGTATAAACATATGCACATTCTCACCCAGGTAAGCATTTTTGGTGTGTCTGTTTTCAGGGAAAATACAATAAGCATGAAGTGAGAGCTGCTTTTTACAACTCGGGCAAACGGGCTTGGTTTTGGTTTTTGCAGTCCTTCACTGCAAGAACCGACAGCCATCTGTGTGACACGAAACACCGACCTGGGCTAGGAGGAAATCAAGAACTAGACAAAAGACGGTTTGCTTTCTGTCAGGGGAACGAACTCGGCTCAGTTGTCTGCTATCCCCACTCCATTATTACTTCTTCTGTACTTATTTGTGGGACTGACAGGGTTAACGGCAATAAAAAGTTTTCACTTAAAAAGTTGGCAAGGAGAGAAGCTTTTCCCTTGACAAAGATAACTGAATTTCAAGAAATTATTTAAAAAGGCAGTCCTGCCTGGTCCAACCTGTTAGGCTGCGGTAAACATACACAGCAGTGACACCGTTGTTTTAAGGAAAAGACTTTTTTTGCCCCTTTTGCTTTGATAACGAAACTGCTGACCACATTAATCATTTTTAATGTTAAATTATCTAAATTACAGTTACGTCCAGAAGCACCAGCCAAGCTCAGGGACTAGGAAAAACGCTGTCCCTGCATTACGTGACTCTCAGTCTGCTACGGATCGTGTGCGAAACTCCTCCTACTGGTCCGACACGTGGCTTCATGAACCTCAGCTGGATACGCCGGGACACCGGTGCAGTCAATTGTCGGATCACGGCCTAATGTACCAAACTGAAATGTTATTCCAGGTAAACAAGACCTTGTACCCTTTGGAGTCCCTGCTGGTGCTCATGGGGTTTCCTCCTCATCTGTCTCACCTTGCAGAATTAAAATTTAATAAGAGTAAAGTCTTCAAATCCGGTATTTCCAGAGCAAGTGGAAGTAGCTGGAGAAAGAGTATCTCTTGCTTCAAACTTTGCTCATTTGGCTATTGCAGTATTCAGAGGCTGCAAACGTGCACTCACTGTTGCTACTAAAAAATAAAATACAAAATACAGTTCTGTATTTTGTGCACAGTCTCTGTGTACACACTCGCCTACGCTCCGTGAAGAGTTTTCTTTATGGCCAGAGAATTTTTCAAAGTTCATTTCAAGAACGACGCCAAAACTTGTAACGCTGCGTTGGGACATTCTCTCAGAGCTTTAAAATAATAAGAAAGCAGCCCAACACCGTTTCTAAGGTAGCGAAACAAACACGAACAGCTTTAGGATGGGTTAGACACTAAAAGCTTCATCTGCATCAGAGAGGTAGGTGATCACGGCTCTGGATTTTGTACAGAAAGGTTTGAAAAAAATGCGCACGCTGGGACGAAGACAGTAGCATCTGCCCCGGCCTGGAAGGAGAGCTGTGCCAGGTGCTGAGCGGCTGTGATGGTGACAGCCCCGAGGCTTCCTGCTCGGAGGGGACAGACAGACAGATGCACACCCCACTTCGGTACCCCAGGAGGGGGGAACTGACCCCGGGCAGCTCCCGAACCCGGCCGGGGCGCGCAGCGGCCGAGGCTGGGGCGAGCTGGCGGCGCTCCCCGGCCGCGGTCCCGCACGGGCGGCATCCGTCACCCGCTGCTACCCAGGGCTGGCTGCTGGGACATGCTGCTGCTCCAGGCCCGTCTGCTGGGAACAGCGCGGCAAAATCCTGCTCAGAGCCAGGGGCACCGCTGGGACCGAAGTTTTAAGCGATGCACGCAGTGCCTGGTTCAACAGCTTGAGAGAGTCACATTATACTCTAAAGCTTTATGCGACTGATTTAGGTTTGAATCCTGAGGCCTAAGTGGGTAACAGCTCTGAGCGCGGGAGGAGGAGGAGGGAGGGAGAGGAAGTGAAGGAAGACCAAAATTAGGCCCTGATTTGCAAAGTTACACACACGTGTCTCCGTGTGAGCACATCTGCGGTCGCAGGTTCAAGCGCAAGCTGAATACTCAGGTGTGCTTCAGTCTAACTCTTGGGTGAGCTATTTTTTTCAGGCCTGGGGGCTGCAAAGTAGATTGAAACACCTTTTGAACATAACTCAAGCTCATTTTTAAATGAAAAATTGGGTGCTGAGTTCCTCCCCTTGCATTTCTGAAGTAGAAGTACTGGGTTACAGAGAAGGATAATGAACCTTCTGCCATGTTTGCATTTCTGTCTATCATGAAAATGTACTCTACTCTGCAGAACTAATACGCTCTGCACGAGGAAATATCTGCAGCTGTCAATGCTGGGGTTTAAGAGCATCACAAATTATTGCCTAGATTTAGGATCAATATGTTTAAAGACTGTGGCATCAGAAGTTGCTGTCATAAAATTTAGTTTTGTGAGCTACAAGTTATCTTTAGGTAGTGCAAATAAACTTATTTTTTGTGCTGCAAATCAATAAATACCATATAGATTTTATATTCACATGTACATGCATGTGTACATTAAGGAAAGTGATAATGCATCTGTCCGTATACATGCACAACATATACATACTGAATATAGAGGAGAACGTAAATACTGAAAAGAGCTCACACACGTTTCTAAAAGGCTGATGTATGTATTTCTTTCCCTAATTTTAATGGATGAAATATTGCATGAAAAGTAAGGAGGACCCTTTCCGACGAGACAGACTGCCATCTAGAACTAAAATCACCTCGGTAATCTTCAGCAGAGTAATACACAAAATGGAACCATCAGCCCAATATTAAAAACTCCAGCTCCTCACCAGCCCTCCCTTCCCCCTCCCCCTCTGCAAATTCTCTTGGATTAAAATGGCAGAGGGTGGCAGGGAGTGGCTGGGGACAGTTTGTCTGATATGAGATAACTGCTGCTAGTCAAATTGCAGTTTTAACTGCTTTGGCCAATAAAAAAAAAAAAACTTGCTACCAAAGTTAATTTGAATCAAAATAAAAGACACACCCCACGAGCTGCTTGCCATGACTATGCATTGTTTTACCTCACCCTACTGCTCGGTTCAAGCAGGAAATAAAACCTCGCAGTTTGTACACTTCTGCTGTCCTTTTTTTGTTAGGACAGGTCTGGTTTCCGCCTCCCCCCCCCCCCCCGGTCATTTTTCCCCTGAAGTGTACAGGGTTCGCCAATAGGCGCTTCGCGAAACATGGAAAGGAAAAGTGGTCTGGCTTCCTCTTTTGTTTTGTTCCTTCACCCCTTTCACAAACCCTCTCCCCATGTTGGCAACTGCTGCTGCGGAAAGCCGAGCTCGCAGGAGCGCGCACGTGCTCGCGTCGGCCGCCCAGTGCGCACGGGCATGTGGGAAGATGACTTTTTTTCCCCCCCTCGACTCTCAAGAATTTATTCCGAAAGCCTCGTTGTACGACCGCAGCCCCGCCGGTGGGTTTCTGGGCCGCGCGAGGCCTTGGCAAGGCCAAGGGGCTCCGGCCCGGCGCGGGGCGGCCGGCCCAGCCAGGGACGCCCGCTCCCCGCGGCCCGGCTCGCCCGGGCAGGCCGTGGGCCCTGGCCAGGCCGAGCCCACCCGGCAGCTCTCCCCCGGTGGGGAACACGTCCCGCGGGGGGGGGGAACGGGCCTCCTGCGGCTGTGTAAGACCCTGGGGACAACCACCTTCCCGGCAACAGCCCACGCAGAGGGCTTCAGCGGCTAGTTGTGACTGTGCAGAACATCCCCTCCGGCAGCTCTGCCGTGGGGGGGGGGGGTCTGCAGCGCCAGGCCGGCCGGGGGGGTGGGGCGCAGTTTCGGGCCGCGGCCCCCTCTGGCAGGGGCCGGCCCGGGCGCCCCCCTGCCCCGCTGCTCCCCACACCGCTCCGGGCCGGCCCGGGCGCTCCCCTGGCCCTGCCTGAAGTTCGCCCTCGCCCCACCGGGACCCCCTCTCGCCCCCGGGCCGCCGCCGCCGCCCCCCGGCTCCCTGCGGCGGGCAGAGCGCGGAGCCTCGGCCGCCACCAACCTCCTCCCCCCCCCCACCCCCGGCCGCGGCGCTTTGTATGAGCTCCCATTCAAACTGTGCGGCGCGCGCCGTAACCTTCCGCCGCAGCGAGCGGGCGGGCGGGAGAAAATAGTCCCTCGGCACTCTCCCCCGCGGCTGAGTTCCCAGCGGGCCGTTTGGACCTCTCAGGCCGGCCCGCTCCCTCCGCCTCTCGCCGGGCTCAGCCCGGCCGGGGAGCGGCGCTTCGGCGGGGGCGTGCGAGCCCGCCTCCCCCCCCCCCCCCCCGCCGGCGGCCGAGGAGAGGTATCGCGGGGCGGAGAGATCGCGCAGCCCACACCACGTACGGCCCGGCGATACGCCTCCACCTAACCTAGCAAACGGAAGCGCCGGGCCGCCGGGATGGACGGGGAGCGGCAGCCAATAGGCGAGCGGGCCGGCCCTTCCAAAATGTAGGTTCCGCCAATGGGAGGGGGCGGGAGTGAGAGGGGAGGCGGGGCTGGGCGCAGGCAGCAGCGCAGGTTGAACGGAGTCCCAGCGCAGGGCTGGGATGAGCCTCAAAGTTCGGGGCGCCCGTCGCGGGGGATGTAGCGCCGCTGCCAGCGCCGCCGCCGCGCCCGGCCCGGCCCGCCCCGGCCCCCGCCCGCCGCTCTGCCCGCCCCCGGCGCCTCCCCCCGGCCCGGCCCGGCCCGCCTGCCTCAGCTCAGCTCAGCTCAGCCCAGCTCAGCCCACCTCCCCCCCGCCCCCCCTCAGTTTTTAAACTCTGCTCTGCCTCTTTCTCCGCTCACCCCCACCCCAAATGCCAGCCATGATCGAGAAGGGCCCGGAGGTCTCAGGGAAGCGCCGGGGCAGGAATAACAATACCGCTGCCGCCGCCAGCGCCAATAATAACGGGAATAATAAAAGTTTGGCCGCGGCCCCCAATGGGAACAGCAGTAGCAACTCCTGGGAGGAAGGCAGCTCGGGCTCCTCGAGTGATGAAGAGCATGGTAAGTGCGCGGGGGGCGGCGGGCCGGGCCGAGCCGGGCCGCGCCGCGCCGCGCTAACGCCGCGTCTCCCCTCTGCTCCTCAGCAGGCGGCGGCATGAGGGTCGGGCCCCAGTACCAAGCCGTCGTGCCCGATTTCGACCCCGGTAAGTCGTTGGTACCGGGGGGTGAAGGAGGAGGAGGAGGGGGGGGGTGGCTGGGCCGGGCGGGGCCCTCCCTTGCCGGGGGGGGGTGTGGGAGGGACACCAACTTTTTTGTGTGGTGGGGGGTGTTGGGGGGGTGGGGGGTGCTCGCCCCGCTGCCCCCGGGGGGGGCAGCAGCAACAAGGAGGAAACGTGACTGGGGGGGGTTCCCCCCCCCCCCCCGTGCCGAGGCCCAGTCGTGTGTCTGCCCCCCCCCCCCCCCCCCCCCGCGGTGAGGTGCGGAGGCTCCGCGCTCTGGTAACTGGGGGGGGGGGGGAACAATACCCCCCCCTCCAATCTTCTCCTTTAAAATGTTATTTTTCAAATATTTCGTTCTCTCCGGATCGGGGATCCAGGGCAAGAACAAGGCGCCCCCCCCGCCCCCGGAAAAAGCCCGAACACACACGGTTCATAAAAGAAGTCTCGATGCTTTCCAGAGGGCGCTTTGCAGGCAGGGAGAACAGGGAAGCTCTGGGCTAGGAGAGGCTGGAGATGGCAGTTAGGTTTTTTTTTTTCCCCCTCTTTTCCTTCTTCTTCCCTCCTCTCCTGGACTTGTGCGTTTGTGGGCTCGATCATATGGGTGGAACTAAAAAAGATCAAGTTGTTAATGCCCGTTTGTCTCTTGAAAAATGTCTTGGTTTTGTAATTTTTTTTCTTTTTTTTTTTTTTTCGGAGAAGCCATTCGGCTTCCAAAAATATTTCACATTCCAGCTATTCTGCTGCAGTTCTTTGTAAGCTAATTTAAAGTGGTATGGAAGCAAATTTTGAGCAAACAAAGGAATTGTGGCTGTACTAAAAGGCAGGTGCTTGAAGCTTGTTGGTATTGATGTATCTCCCTGTATATCTCTGTATAAAAAGACAGACTGTTGACCTCCTTAGTTTGAAATGTAAGCAAATTTTCTGCATTGTTCCTTTGTAACTGTAGGTTAGAGCTAGTGAAAACCCTCCTCCCATCTGGAGATCGTAGCGTCTGGAGTTGTCTCCTGCCTAGCCCAAACTTAATTGGATTCTCTGTACCTCTTGTCTTAAGACAAAAATAATGATTTAGAAAGCTGCAATATCTCCTTTTAGAATAATCCTGAGAGTAACTATTGTGTGAATTCATGAAAATATTTCCCTTGGATCATGCTCATATTGTATACTGGTGTGTTTATTGCTCTATTTTATTATTATATATAGTTTTTTTTTCCTTAACTGTTACAGTCTCTGGTGGTCAACAGGATTTTATTTTTCTTAACTAAAGTATCACTTCTTTGTTTATAGAAACCTCCCCCCCCCCCCCCCCGTTCATTTTCTTGACAAAATAAGATACAAGGTCTTGGCACATGGGAACTCCATTTCTTTCCTCCCTTCCTCCTCCTGATCAACCAAGGGGAGGAGGGAGAAAAAGTGTGCTGGGGGGAGGGGGGAGTTTTTAGTTAGGCAGCAGTTGACACTGTTTTTCAATCTGTAGGTCAAATGCAACATTTCTGTAACACACAACAGGCATCTTACTGGCTATTAGCCAGGCATCGCGACAATACTTAGGCTTTTCATTGACCCTTGCAAGCTGCACTCTTTTGTGCAATTCATTTCTCTAACGTAGTAGATGGGGGGGGGGGGAAGAACTACGTGCCCCCCCCCCTCACTATTATGTGTTTAGTATGCATTGTTCTGTTTTCAACTTATAGATGTACAATGACCTATGCAAAGGTTACTGGCTTCTTCACTATGTCTGGTGAAAAGGAGCAGGAAGTGTGTGATGTGGCTAGAGAAACAAATTTTTTTCTGAGTAACATGTACTCAAACAAGAGCTTCTGTTGAAGCTGTGTTGAGGTACATGGTGTAATACCAAGCAGTTAGCAGATTGGCCTGAAGTAAATAATCAGTCTTCTGATGACCTGAATGGGCATTGGATCCTTCTTTACCAGTCTGTCTGTCTGTCTCTTTTTTTTTTTTTTTTGGTATGCTTGTTAATTAAAAAGTTTAAGGTGAGCTTTTATCTGCTCACAAATTTAAATGAATGAATCTAGTGTTGGTTTCCTGGCCTCTGGAATTACTCAGGAATATTTTTACAATGAAACATTATTCCCCGAACTCTGTGGTTTCTTCTAGTCCAAAAGTCTGTGGCTAAATAGCCATGTTATGTTTATTTGATATGCCTCTTTTGTTTCTGTTTAAAAAAAAAAAACCTAAATAATTCTAATAAACTGCAGTGCAATGCGTTTTCAATGCAACTGCTAAATTGTCCCATCTCGCTGGTAATTTCAAGGTTAAACTGATGGAACAGTGTTATCAGAGTGCACAGATGCTGTATCTCTTTCTCACTAGAAATTTTAGGGGTTGGTTAACCAAAGGATCCTAAAGCTTGAAGGTTATTTAGCGTAGAGTTCTGGAGGCTTTCACCTTTGGATTAGCTGGCTGATAAAATGCAAAGGGCTCGTGCCACCATAGCTATATTTGAGCTGAAATAAGGCATGGATTAGGCCTTGTGTGTGATTTTTTTTTTTTTTTTAAACTGAATATTCAGTTGTAACTAAGGCTAGTCTAAGGTATATTTGTAATTGCTGATTCTTACATCAGCATTCTTATGTGGGTGTTTCTCTGTCCCCATACATAAGGGCAGAGAAAGCATTTAATTTTGTTTCACTCTTAAGCCGCAAGCTAGCTGTAATTGAGCAATAAAATGAGGAAGGCCTTCCTGGAATTCTTATCTATAAGGCTATGAGAATAAAGAGAGGTAGATACTCAAGACAGTGGTGGGATGTTGTGTTGGTTTTGTCTCTTTTTTCTTCTACAGAAGATTGAAAAAAATATTGCGTTTGTGCAGCCTTAAAAGTGAAGAGAGTGTCTTCTTTCCCTCTATAAATCTAAATGATAATTAAGGACCATAGTTTCTGTTAGTGTGAAGGAGGATAGAGAGTGGCTGTGTGTTTCTTCTTGTTTGAAGAAAATGATCAGATTTTGTGCTTCTTTGTATTGCTTAATTCTTAGAACCAGAAAATAAAATAGCTAGTTTAATTTTGGGTTAAAATATCTTTGTGCAAGTTTTTAATGCTCTTTCTGGGATGCTTGTGGCTGGGAATCCTGTATAGGAGATGGTCCTTACTTGTAAGCTCTTTATGGTAGGAAGGACTATTTCACGTTCTGGCAGACCCTCTAGATTCTTTGCCAAAATAACTGTTGCTGCCTCTGCCTCTCCCCCCCCCCCCCCCCCCACCTTGCTTTCCCCTTACTTTGGGGAATAAGTTCTCACTGCATCGATACCACTTCCACTTTTATGTCAAAAACAAACTTACACCTCTATTATTGGTATAATAAGAATATACAGTAAAGGCAAGGTGTGTGCAGAGGCAACATTTTTGTTTTAAAAAGAAAAAGTTGTTTAACTGGGGAAAAGAACAGGCAAACTTCTGGGCTGAGAATCTTACACCAGAGCTGAGTAGGATCAGTAAAATGTACGGTGTGCTTCAGCTATATTTCACTGTTTGGCCTTTATTTCGTAGATGTAACATACAAGGTTGATAATCTCTCCTATGTCATGTCTTACTAATGTTACACTTCAGAGTGAAATATTTGACTGCTACATGAAAATTCTGTGTGGCAAACACAGGCTTTTATCAGTAGGTCAGCATTTCTTGTGAGTTCTCCATCTGAGGCGTTGAGGATTTTAAAGAGAAAACTATTTTGGTTCTTTTAATCCATACAAATGAAACCCACGTGTCCTGTTAATGGAAAAACTTAGTGGAAGGAAACATTACCTATCCTAAAGCTAAATAAAAATCTTTTATATGGGGAAGGACTGGTTTTGTACTTGACCATTTTACTTGTTGCTTATTAGACTGCTTTACTGTTGGAATATCGAAAATAAGAGAAAGAGAACACTTTTAACATAGCTAGTAGATTTAAATAAAGTTTAAAACTTCCATAGTTTTGAAGAGCGTTAAATCTCTCCCTGAAGAGAACTGCCTGCCCCAAATTTCTTTGTGTATTCATGGCAGATAAGCCTTTCTCCTTCATGCCGCTGCAGTGATAGATACCATCCGCCTTCTGACAGCAGTAAAAATATGACTTGCGTCTTACACCTTTGGACATCAGTTCTCTGTCGTTTTTGGAAGGAAGCTTCTGGAGTCCTTTCTAGTGGAAACGGATGAGCAAAAGTTGATTTGATTCAGCCCTGTTGTAGAGATTCAAAGCTGGGGTGTGTGTAAGTTGGGGGAATTCAGCCACTTGTTTGCAGGAAAGCCAATCTCTTTGTAGTTTCTTATTTGTTATATTGTAACAGTTAACAAAATGAAGTGGTGGAAAGAAATATTTTGTAGTACTTTCACCTCCAAATGAAGAAAAGCCTGCTGGAAAATGCTCACTGCTGGGATGTCACTAAAATTCTTGAGGATCTCATTCCGTGATCCACATTGTTGGTTGCGTTCTGTGTCCTGTGGCGCAAACACTTTAAGATTTGCTGTCTTTCCTGGGTGGCTGAGACCATGCTGTTTCAATGTTACCAAAAAAAAAAAAAAAAAAAAGGAGAAGCTTTCCGATGTAGTCGGACTGTCAGTGTAGTTGTGTCTAAGGGGGAAGGAGAAAAATTGCTCTTTGCTGTCTCTCATCTGGAATGTGCGATAGGGAGGTGGTGGAGTTGCCCTGTCCTAGGGAAGGAGATGCCCAGAGGAGGCTTGGGTATGCATCCATCATCACACTGGCTGTTAAAATGCACACATTGTCTGTCTATTTAGGATCAAAGGTGAAAGCATAATGGAACTGGTTGTAAAGACCAGATTTCATTAGACTGCGTCGTCTTCAGCTACTTCACAGGGTTTTCCAGAGGGATATAGCTGAATCATGTCAATAGAAGCACCTATTGGCCTACACAATAGAGACTGTAACTCTTTAACAGGAGGTTGCTGAAAGGCCCCCTTATGACGTGCACTTGGCAAGTCTAACTCCTAGCCAGCTTGTTGTGTTTCTTTGTTTGCAAATAGTCCTGCTCCTAACAGTCCTGATAGTTTGCAAATAGTCTGAGTCCCCAACTGTAACAGAAAATGATGTTTAGATGAATGGACTCATTGCCAGGTGGGAGGGGGTGGAGTGGAAGAGCGCTCTCTCTCAGACTTTGGGACCTCTATCTAAACAAGTGGAAAAGTCAAGACCAAGCTCCTGAATACTCCTGGAAATAGTGGTATCCTGGAAAGCTATCTCATTTCCTCAAATGACTTTGCCTTAAACTCCACAGGCAGGATCTCCCATAGTGCAGCAGTCCCTCTGAAAAAGATGAGAGAGTAATGAGGATGCTTGATCTAATCAGAAATACCAAGCCGTAATGTACTAATTCCCAATGTTTTGACTGACAGAGGCTGTATGGTTTCTTGATCAACCAGGTGTGCTTTCCTCCTCTTGCTATCACCTGAGGAGACATACATCATTCCTCAACCAAAATGTGATTTCTCTATTAACATGGTGGATGTGTGATTGCAAATGCGCATGTCAGGCTTTTGGGAAAAAAGGGAGTGGGCAGAGCGCATTGTGAATTTCTCTAGAGGATGTATTTACATTATGGGTCTGATCAGAAAAGAATGGGAACTTGAAGCCCTAAAGCTGCACTGTAGCATAATTTCCTACTGAAATAGCTTTAGGTTTCAGATAGTATTTAGTATTTGACTTCTTTTTTTTTTTTTTTTAAAGGAAAATTTAGGCTGTTTTGGTTTTCTCTTGAACTTCCTGGAAGAAGAAGAGCTTTTTCCCTTGGTTCTAGTCTGCTCAGCGCCTCATTCCCTTACAGGCTATATTTATCTTGCCCTCTTTCTTCCTGGAGTCAGAGCTTCTCAGTACTTGCTGTACTGCAGAGCAGATGTGAAGTTCTTCACAGGAGCGCCACTGAAAGCCGTTATTGAAACCTAGGTTTTCTGGCTTTCTCAACCCCATGGGAGCTTAGGTATGAGTGAAGGTGTTTCTCATGGTCAGGCTGTCCCCCTGGCAGCCCTGAAAAAGGGGGAGATGGTTCCTGTCTCCTCGTCACTCTGCCAGTGTGTGGGTAAATCTTGGTCTCGTGTCTTGTTTCTTCACTGACGTGTGCTGTTGGTCCCGTTACTGTGGCAGGAGTGGGTGCAATCCCACTGGTTCTACATGAGAATTAAGCTGACTTGGAGATGCTGACATCCTAACTTGAACTGTGTTTTTTACATTCACCTGGGAGAAAAAGGAGAAGTAAAAGAGAATAATGCTCAAGTTGGAGAGTTTATTATCTGTACCTGAAGCATCTCAGCAGGAATACAGCTGTTGATTTGGTGCTGTACCTTTCTTACCTCTGAGCTGCTTGCCCAAGGGAGACTGTTTTTTAAGCTTGTGTGGCTCCGTAGTTAGCTATTGCCCGGTTTGTTTGCCTGTTTTATAGAGGAGTGTAGGTGGTTGCTAGGGGTGAGCAGAGTTCCTGTCCCAGCTTATTCCAAGGAAAGGTTTCAGAGCTTTCTTGCTATTCAGATAGTACATCCTTCTGCAACCTGAATGCTGTAGTAAACAAACAAGTCTCAGTGCAGCCAAAGCCTGTGGCTTCCTTCCCTGCCTGGCATGTGCAGTGTTTGTATGTGGAGGTAATAGCTGTCTCATGCACTGACAAATGTATTAATGGCTGGACTGGAATTAATGCTAGGTAGAGTGAATGCTTTGTTCTTCATAGCTGGTTCCTGCTGCTTAATGAGTTGCTCTTAAAGCTCTTGTTTTCAGCCCTAGTTAGTTCTGTGACTTGGCCAAGTGAAGGCTTAGAGCTCCCTGTGATTAGTCATTATAATTAGCTCGGAAATCTTTGCCTCTGTGATCAAGGTGCACTGTATAATACGGCTTATAGTGGGCTCTAGACTGGTCACATACCTTCAGTGTAATACAAATGACAGTGCTTTATTGGACATCTCTATGCACCTTTTTTTCTTTTAACTTTGCATTGCAACTTCAGTGTTAGTTTCTTGATATACGTTAGGCAGGCAAATCTAAAGTAACTGCCTCCCCAGACACTTGGAGTTAATGCTAGTCACCACTTCCATTTCCCTCTGATATAATAATTTTTGGTAGTGACAAAGGCTTACCTGTCAGAAGTCTAAGGTAAGATCAGTTTGAAACAGTGTGACTGGTGGCCTAACCTTCTAGGTGACTGATGTCTTCAGTGAGTATAGAGACCAAATCAGAAAGAAAGGCCATGCTCCCTTCCTAGGAAATCTGTTCACCTTTCTACACTAGGTGACCTTTTGTTTTGAGGCTTTGACTTCACGAAGAAGATGAGCAATTCCACCTTCTTAAGTTTTTAAACTTGAGTCTGAAATTCAGTTCTAGAGAATACAAAAGTTGCTTTGTAAACTAAACCTGTCTTGGGTAATGCTTTTATAAGGAATCTAAGATCAGGTTTCATTCTCTTAAACTTTACTAGCTTTTAACTTTTAGTTCCATGTGAAAGTGTTGACCACTTTGTGCTTCTTGAAATTGCAAGAGATCGAGGACATGTGAAGGCAGTGAAAGTGTCCTTCACTTCTCACGTAAGGTTTTGAGACAAAACAAGTGTGTTTAACCTACCTTGCCAAGTACCTTTAGAAATTCAGCTCTACGCAGCAGCTAGCCCTTTGAACTTCATAAGGGAAGTACTGGTGAATGTTGCCTCTCTGGGGGGGAGGAGGCTGCAACAGTATGATAAAATTGCAAAAATCCCCCCTCTGGAGGAAATTCTAGTCTGTGCTTTCCCCCTTCAGTCCTCTCCTATTATCATACAGGTACCCCTAGGGGACATCAGCAGGGTCTTGTATATACTTTATCTCTGTGGTTATGTGTGTATGTATGTATATCTTCTACTTCCCCCTCCCCCCCCACTTAGGGGCAGTAGGATAAGGATGTGAGTTTCTGTCCTTAAAAATTTATTTCAACTCCCTTACCTCCTCCCTTATCTCTCTGCTCTTCACCTGGATGGATTTCTGAGAGAGCCTCTGGCTTATTTTCTTAGTGTAGCTTTCTTATTAGAGGAGTCTAACCACATGGCTGTCCATAGCAGCTTTTCAATTCTGCTGTCTATAGATATTTCTAATAACCCGTCATGATAGCGTTTGCATGTACTTTTAGACAAGTAGATGTCTTATCAGATTGGGATTTAGTTAATATTGAGACTTGGATTTGGAAGTTGGATATTAAAAGAACTTTTGTATGGGACCTTGAATCTAGACTTCATAACTTTAGTGTGAAAGCACAGCTTAACAAATGTGTAATCATAGTTTCTAGGCTTCTAGGTTCAGAATCCCTAGCTAACAGGTATAAACAAAACTTGCACACACGGATCGCGTCTGGCCTCCCTTGTCCTTAACTGTTTCCTGGCGAGAATCCACAGAGATGACACTGAAGACTTTCAGTTCCACAGAAGGACTGGAAATAGTTAAAGGCTAAGGAAAAAAAACCTCTGCGAGTAGGAAACGGTCTCAATTCTTGAAGAACTGAAAAACTAGGACTGGAAAAAGTCTGTTTTACATAGCATTGCTTTTGAAGCAGCCCTTTACTCACAACATGCATTGAAATACAGAGTCTTTTCTCTTCCCTCTGACTTCCCACCCACTTTGGATGTCTAAAGTTGTCCCTCTGATCTCATCAATAATACCAGTTTGAGGTCTGTACGTGTGAGTGAATGGGGGCAGGGGAATGATTTTTTCACCTATTCCCTGTTTTAAATGTGTTTAGAAGCTATTTGCCCCATGCAGCAGACACCACTTGTCAGAGTTAAATACTGTTAACGTTTAGGTTGGTAACAGCTGTGTAAGAAGCTAAAAGTGCCACACATCTGTAATTCAAGCTTTTTTTCTGCTAACCAGTGCACGTGTTCTGTGGACACTGGCATGTGCGTTTATTCCCCCGGCTGACATGTCTCCATCCCTGGCAGAAGGCCGTCTTGGGCGTTTCCAGGTTGGAGAGAGGGACTGTAAAGGAAAACACATCAGGTGTAGCATTTATACTTTCTTGATATCATTTTCTGTCTTGGAGCCTTAAAGATGTCCCTTGTGGGACCCTTTTGCCGATTTGTGCAGCTGCCACTGTACTGTTCGTGACAGTAGCCATGGGAACACAAGTAGGATGATACAAGTTTATAACTTCAACTTGTTGCTAGGCAGACCCCGCTCAATGCGAGTATTAAGTAGTCTTAACAGCAGCACAAAGCCCTGTTCTGACATTCTGCCTCTTATGTGGGGGAAGACAACTCTGCATTCTCCAAATTCTGGGTTTTTCTTTGTCTTTAGACAAGTGGAATCAAACAATCAATGAAAAGGTCCTCTGAAAACAACCAACCTTAGGGGAAACCTCTCTTGTACATCTGAATAATGGCATAGTGGCTCACTAAGCAAGAGCGGAGGGAACGGGTGGTCAGGAGTTTCGGCAGGTAGGTTTCTGCCCAACCTTTTTCTTATAAGTGAAGTGTTGCAAAGTAATGTGGTGTGTCATCCGATGCAAAACTGTTGCACTGCTCATATAGTCTAAAAGATATAGCCTGTATTAAAATAGATACTACTAAAAGTGACATATGCTCTAAACAAAGGTCACAGGCTTAAAATATCACAAGATCATTTCTAAACTGTCCATTTAAAAAAAAAACCTTAAAATTATGACTTAGGCAAGGTAAACATATCTTCAAAACTTGAAATGCTTTTGTGGACTCTGTTTGTGTAGGTGCTAGTATGTGCTGGATGAGCAGGGTTAGACCTTTTAACTCGAGCAGTCTTACGTTGATAACTTGCCTTGTCCCAAGCGCATGTTTTGGCACTTCCTGTTCACGAAATAAGGGCAGCTCCCTTTCCTCCTCTTACTTTTGTGGCTGGTGCCTGACAAGAGACGTGCGGAAAATTAGAGGGTCCTGAAAGGTGCTGGAGACCCAAGCTGTAACTGTGCGTGTGTCTGGAGGGGTGAACTCCAGCATGCCTTTGTCTCCATAGCTGTTGGCTTCCTGTATCACAGCAGTCGTTGGTTATGCTCTGGCCACTGGTTTAAATGGATCTTTTTATTTTATAAACACCGTGCAACAACTGTCATTCCTGTTGGAATAAGTTGTTTTCTAGAGATGCTCCCGATCACCGCCTGTTCTTTTCTTTCTTAGCAAAATACACTCTTATCTAATTTAACCTCCCACAGCAGCTGCTTTGAGGTGGATTTTTTTCCTTGCGCTTTGGCTTGCTGCTACCCCTTTTCCTGCCGAACACCCTAAAAAGCTGCAGCTGCCCTTGCGTTATCTACTGTTGGGGGTAACACTAGTTGCTTGATTTGCCCCAAGTATTTTTGTAATCAGCTCTTCTTAAAGATTGCTCTCATTTAATATGTCCCAATCTTTTTTTTCTTCCCCTAGATTGCTATTGATGCTTTTCCTGCTTTCATTATATTTTGTGTACAGCTTCTAGATACTATGTCCACCTTCTTATTAACTCAGCCCTGCTGATTTCTGTTCTTTTCTGTGCTCCTAAGACTTCTTTCCCTGTTTGTCGTCCCTTTAATGGAGGCACCTTTTCTGTATCTGGGCTGTACTATGCTTATTCTCTGAAGCTCCCTCTCAGGCTGGAAGAAAGTGGTCATGATTTTTAGTCTTTATTATAATTTTCCGCTAAAAGAGGGGAAAATATAGCAGAACTCTGCTGCTTAACAACCTATTTTACAACTTGTGTGCCTCTTGGTATGGTATCTGAGTGCTTTTCAAGCATTTAAATAGCAATGATATTTTTGCCTTTTCAGCCTGCTTGAAGAAGTGGCTTTTGTACATCTCTGAAGGATTTGTGCCTCAACTTCTGCTTCAAGAGAACTGGTCACTCATGTAGGAGCTGACCTACACCGATTTTTTTTTTTTTTTTTTTCCCCCTCCCCTCCCCTCCCCTCCCCTTTGTCATGGTTGAGCATCCCTCTATTTGGCCAGTTTTTTCACTCTTTCCCTGGACTGTTGCGGTTGTGAGAAAATAGAAGGGTGAGAGACGACGGTTAATCTCTTGTGCAGCTAGGGCTGCCCTAGGGACCGGCTGGGCACTCAGATGGAGCCTTCAGCCCCCTTTTGTCCACTGGGCGTTGTCGGTCAGTAGTTGCCTAAATTGCTGTGGATAGAGAGGAAGGAGGAGAGGTCTTCTCATCGGTTTTGTGACTAGAAGTGAACTTCGGAGCTACTGTGCAACTCAAATCTGAGAGCCGGGAGCTGTGATAAAGTGAGGACAGGCAAATACTCCCATTTTTCTGCTCTCTTTTTACTCTAGATTCCCTCTTGGGCTCAGCTTTCTTTGGGCATGCTGAGTTCGGTGGTGCTGGGAGGGGAGGTACATCTGGATCTCATCTGAGGTTCTCATTGCCTCTCTTCTCCTGTTAGGTTTTATACAAATATTGGCTAATTTGTGGGGGGGAGAGAAGCTGATGGGAGCGTGGTGGCAGAGGACAGCTCTGAACAATTCTCCCTCTGGCTTTCAGCCTGAGATCTGAGTTGGTTGTCAAATTGGTTCCTTCTGTGTACTGGCTCTGAGATGTGGTTCTGCTCTCTGGGAAACGGCAGCATTGTGCTTTAACTCCTGAGTTTTGGGTGGCTTTTTAATCCTCTTGATTTAGTTCTTAAGGTTCTCACCCCCGGTGTGTATGTGAGAGCTGATTTGGAGTGTGGGTGCGTGGGATCAGTTTCTTTTCTTTCTAGGCAACTTCAAACAGAACAGCAAGCTGTCTTCCAAACACAGTTCATAAACTGTCCTTATGGTGCAAACAGGGCAGGCACAAATCCAGCAGTCCCCCTCCACTGTTCTGAAAACTGGCAAGGTTATCTAGTCGTATGTTTGTGGATTTGGGTGAAAAATGACCGTTTTTCTATTGGAGGAGAAGCCAAGGAGATTGTAGTTTGGAGGTGTTGCTGAGTGTGTATGTGCAGCTGTTTGACTGCTGTGGTGCTGCTAGTGATTAGGGCACGTCTGTGTGCTGATGCAGGAGCGGAGATGGACAGACCTCGTTTTGCTTGGTAATCTGAGACTGGTTGCCCTGGGTGTGAAAGTGGCTGTGTACTGAGAGGACCTTTATAAGTGTTTAAGGTGCTTGAAGCATTTGTGTGAGTAGTTACAGTGGGCAAAATGTGTCCTTTATTGTACCTGTCTTGCCGAAGTTATTTGGGAGGATGGGGGAGAAATAAAGAAAGAACTTCTTAAACCCCTAATAAAAATATTCTTAGAGGTCATAAAAATAAATAAATGAGGTGTCAGGGGAATTAGGCTTGGCAGCAGTCCTCATAGCTCTGAAACTTGCTGGGAATGGGACTATTTCATGTCCTCTTACTTAAGCCCATGTGAAGAGGCTCTGGGACCAGACACTGGTCTCCTTGAAACCAACTATCTCCAGCTCGGTTTGGAGGAATGCTGCCCTGCCTGGTTATCTCCCGCTGCTGCCGGGTTGCCCAGAGCAATACCCTCTGGAGCAGCCATGTGTCCTTTTGTTACAGCTCAAGACAGGAAACCACTGGGTGCAGTAGTGTTGCTTGCAAAATGATTTTGGTGGTGCTGGGGGAGGGGGAAGGAGGACATGTGATGGGAACTCTTTATCAAAGGTCTGGGGAAAGGAGGCCTTTCTAGTGACTATGTAGTGCCTGTGTAAATGAAAGCAGAGGGTTTAATTCGTGTCACTAGAGCTTGGACAAAGCTTGTAGCAGGTGTACAGCCAGAGCTTGCTTAAGTTGGATAGAGGCGTACTGAAATGTTTATCAAATATGAGAATAAAAGGAAAAGGGTTGTATTTAACCTTTTTGATGATGCATTTTAAAAATAACTTGCATTTCTAAACTGAGCAGCAGTTATAACCAGGGTTTGAAAAATTGACTTGGCACTTACAAGCCACAGTGGGAAACACCTGTGCTGCAATATGCCCTGTGGCATAAGGGGATAAAATGGTTGGGTGCTGCTCACTTACTGTGTGTGTTTGGCCATTGCAGTGGGATTCTCCTTGTGTGCTAGCTTTGCCTTTGCACTCTTACTGCTACTCAGTTCTTGCTCTTCCATCAGCAGAAATAATCTGGCCTGATATCTGTATTTCACTGCCATTCAAGAGATTCTGAGCCTCTGGAGTAGGAAAAAATGAATATAGTTTGTCTTAACTCTGTTTTACTCAGGTAAAACTGTGAGACACAGAGGCACTGAAGCTGTCTTCAGACTAAGGAAGACACTACTGCACTAATGTGCTAATTTTATACTCTTGCTTGGCAGGTTGCCTTTGTAATCAAAGGGCTGGAAATTTTTCAGTTTGAACAAAATGTTCTAAGTAGCTGTTCTCTTGGTGGAAAAGGATTTGATATGGGATACTGCCCTCAAAAGAAATCCATGTTTCCATATCTTTTTGGGCATAACTGTTCTAAATAGAATTCTCTTTCCTGACTAAGTGAAGCTATAGTCAAAACCTAACTCAAACTTACCTGTGAGGTTTCTTTAGCAGAATTGTATCTGATCAATCTCTATGCTTTTGTGAGGGAGTGAAGGGAGGAGGGGAGCTGTTTTCAGAAAGTACCTGAAAGTTCAATGGAACCATCCTATTATGTATATATTTTTTTTCCCTCTGTTTTGGTTAATAACTGTTATACAGGATCGATAGAGAACATGGTCAAAATACAAAAGCTTCTTTTAAGCAAGTTTGGAAAGTACAGTCCTGGTTACTTGCATGTTGCCTGGCACGTGGGAATTGTGCAAGCTAAACTTATAGGTATTGCCATGCTAAAAGCAAGTATCTGCTTCTCATCAGTGGTGTAAATGTCATTAAAACATTTTTTTTGTTTTATCCCTTGGGATTTTTGTCCTTTGTTTTAAGGAATCAATGAGTGCTGACTAGAGAACGTATGTATCCGGACTCTACTTCTTGCCACCCAAAATGGCCACTGGAGCAGAACAATCATAGAACAATAATATGTTTTTAAAGGGGTTTGAAATGAACTGTTAACTCAAAGGCCGTGTTATGCTACTAGGAAGCTTAAAACAAATGACAGAATTGCTTCCAGCCTGTATGAAACTTGTGCCATTCTGTTTCTTTTTTTTTTCTTTCTGTCTTTTTAAGTAGCTTTCTGTATCCTTGAAGAATCTATACAGAATTTTAAATTATTTTTCAGTGAGCCTAAAATCTCAACTTCTGTAATACTATAATGAGAGCTGGCTGCTAAACTTTTGTTGCTTTGAGTTTAAGATGAAACAAAACTCTGTATGCCATATGTTAAAACACATTTTTATTGTCAAATCTGCTTGTCCTTTTATCTTCTGGCTTCCTGCGTTTTGGTGAGGCTCTGTAGTCTTGCAGGGCAGGGCCCTGTAAGAAGGGAGAAATCAGTGAAGATGCAAAAATGATGCGAGAAGGACTTGTGAGGTCAGCACAGCTGGAGCCTGAGTGTCCTAGATGGGGAGGAAGTAGGAAGAGACCTGGCAAAGAAGGGCTAAAAAATGGGAATGGGGAAAGAATCTTAATCTCATGCTGTTAATGTCTGCTTCTAAAGATATTTGACTTTTTTCTGTTGTTTTTATCATTTCTTTTGGTCATGGTACTTGGAAAGATTTAAATATCCTAAATATTAAATATAAATGTATAAAAAAATTAAATATTCTAAACTTTGGAGAGTGTGGAGTTGAATTCCTGGGATGAAGACAGAAGATCAGGAGACATCTGAATACTGTTCTGGAGGCTGGCAGGGGGCAAGAGGAGAGCTACATTCAAGGTATTATCTTACTAGCCAGAGGCTGCTGCATCTGAACACCTAATGCCTACATGCCAATGCTTCCTCTTCTGTCTGAAACCACCTGGATGGGTGTGACTTTGTACTAGTGACTTGGCTACTGAAAGGTTACTATTAATGTGGCTGCATCAAGACAAAATGTCATACATAGATAGCTTATACCTTCTCTAAGCTACTGCTTCTGTCTACAGCAGCTGTTCTTGTACATGTTAGGGGTTTATGCATGCGGTTGGGTACTGCTCTGGCAAGCTAGGCAAATATGCAGCTTGCCTGGTGATGAGAGAGCCAGAACATGCCTGTTCTTCCTTCCTCTCCTCCCAGGAAAGGAGAGCCGTGGCTTTCTCTGTTCAAGTGCCTTCTGAGCAGCTGTGGGGCTGGCAGCTGAAACCTTTCCTTGCTGCAGCCTTGTTCTAGCTTACTTAAAGGCAGTTTATGGTGGTCCCCAACTTCTGAGCAGTGGCATATGGGTTGGCTTCAGCACCTGCTGTTATTTCTGTCACCTGTAATTTCCTGGGGCCAGCAGCAAAGTGTGGGGTGTGTTTTCCCCCCCCCCCCCCCAACTCCACCACGCTGTTTACTTGGCCCTGCTGTGTGGGGCCTGGTGAAGCTTGGTTGCTATGGAGCTCATGACTTGCTTGCCATAACCTGTGATAGAGGTAGCGTGGGCATTGCGCGTGAGCATTTTGGTCATCCTGGCAGTATATTTTACTGTCCTGTTGGTTAGTTATCCTGTCTGTGTTTTGAAACCAGGCAGTGTCCCCTTACACCTCAGCTGGGTTACAGGGACCTTGTGTGTGATTACCTTAGGCTGAACTGTAGCAGGCGGCTGGAAGCATGTGCCAAGTGAAGTGATCACTCTGTGCAGGTTATGTCCGACCCAGATGCAGGAAGAGCTAAACACCATGAACTGGCATGCAGGTTGGCTCTTGGCACGATATGCAGCTGAGTAAAGTTGTAAAACACATGCCTTACAGGGTCTCGAGTCTAAATTCACCTCTGAGTGGAACTTCTCAAATCTTACTACTTGTGTTTAGACATGAGTTTTACAGTATTGACCTCGTTCTTCCATCTCTCTGCATTTTACTCCATAAAAGTTCTTGGATAAATATTTGCTTGGCTTAAAGGGCCCTCACAGCTTTCACTCTTCCCATCTCTAACCTCCCATCTTTTCAGACTCCTTCCCTGTCCGTATGTTGCAGCTGCTGTTTCATCCCCAACACGGGCAATCAGCTCAGTGCTGTGTGAGATCGGGCCCAGATAGCAGCTCAGATGCACAAAGCACTATCTCTTTCTTTCGGCAGTGGAAATACTACAGCTCCTGCATTCCTGGAACCCTCTGCGGATAGGACAGGCCTTGTGTAACTCGCATCTCCTGAGCCATGCCAATTCATGTTACAAATCCGTGTTGCTCTGTGTATCAACTCAACCTCCCCCCTCTAAAATACAAGCAGCATTACAACCACAGCCTATTGCTGTGCTGTGTATTCAGAGCAGGAGTCTCCTCCACTGTTGCGGTGTTCTTGCTGCAGCAGGTGGTTGCTCTGACACTAAATTTGGCCTGGTGTACCCAGAGCACTAGTCAGTAAGAGTAGGCACTTTGTGCTGGAGCTGTTAGGCAGGCATGACATCCCTGTCATACTTGGGTTGCAATATAGTTACACACTGTTATTTCACAGATGTGTCCATGTCGCACAACTGTAGGGTGATAAATATCTACTTATCAAAGCAGATGTTTAAATGGCTATTTAACTTGCATTATAAAAAACTATATGCTTGTAACTAGTATTGACTGGAGTAGGAGTGTTGGCTAAGGGGAGGGGGGGTGGGGAGGTGGAAATACTGTCTCTGAACAGCCATAAATAGATAGTCTTTGGTTGTGGCTGAACAAAGCTAGAGAGTTAGTGAAGCAAGTGAGGGAATGAACTAATGATCATGGACAGACGAGGGAACGAATCGGACTGGGGAAGCTGTTGGCTCACCAGTAACGGCCCTTCTATATATGTATTTGACCAATTGGCAGTGATGGGGCAAAGAGCACATAGGATGTTGGGATTTGACGCTAGGCTCTGAAGAGCTTTCTGGGGCATACTTGGCCATTGGAGGTGGCTAGTGAAGCTAGCTGATAGCTTCCTTCCAGGTCTTAGCAGTGTAGCAACAGGAGAAGGTGGGGGTGAGGGGGAAGAACCTCTTTCAGTCTTCAGAGGCTTTGAACTCTGGCCTGTAAGAAACAGGCTTGTGTGGGAATTGGGGAGCGTGAACTCTAATGCCTGCAGTGTTTGTGGCTCTTGGTACTTCTCTGCAAGTGGGTGGCTTGGGACAGTCATGTGCCACAGGGAATGTAGCCCCTGTTCCCATCTAGGGCAGGTCTTTCAGTGGACAGTTAATTCAGGTACTGAACTAAGTAATTAGCACCTCTGGTCTGCATGCACGTTCTGTATAGCTACGCCTTAGTCGAGTGTTTGGGTCTCATTCTGTAAGCCTCCAGCTGGTCGCCTCCCTTAATGCTTTTCATGATAGAGTCTCACCTTAAAATAAATGAGAAACCAGGTAGGAGAAGAGCCAGCTTGCTGTGCAGATAGTATGTTGATATTTTTCTCTCTTCTTTCCCATTTCTCTCCAGTGGCTTAAAAATTTGTTCTGAAAAAACACCCTCTAGTTAATTTACAAATGGTGAAACAAGCAAGTTGTCTTTTAATATGGACAGGTAACCTTGTTTTGGGTTCTTTTGCCTGGCGGCAAAGAACACTGGCATCTGACGGTGAGGGGAGAAAACTCTTTAAGAGCTTGGTTTCATTCAGCAAAGTCACCTAAAATCTTGACATGTTAGACTCATTTCCACTTGGCGTAAGCTGTGACAGGTGTTTCACCGTAGGAGGCTCATTGCTTGACTTCCAGTGTGACCTTGGGCCGAAAGCTGAACCTTTTGGTTTTCTCTATTTTGTGTTAAAACTAGCTGTGTTGTTCAGCATGGGGGTGAGTGTGGGGTTGAGAAGTGTGCATGTATCTAGAGACGTTAGAGAACAAACCAGCAGTCTGAGTATAGCTAATGCTTTATGAGGCAGGGCTGGAATCCCCCTTGTCTAATTTGGTGATAAGTAAGATGAGGGGGGAAGGGAGGGTGTCATTTTCTGTGGTCTGGCATATTAGCACAATTGATGTATCTGGAGTCTGGTCTGACTGTAGTGTTTCATTCATGTTCTGAAAGTAAAACAGGAAGAAATCTTCCTTTGTGATCTATCTTCCAAAAGTGAAAAGTGTTTTTGACTGCATGGTGACTAAGGTGCAGTAACTATTCCACAGTAAATCCCTTGTGGAGAGGGTGCGCTGTAGCTTTGCTGCAAAGTAAACTAGGTGCAGCCAGTGCTGGGCTTGCCTGGCTATCTCAGGGAGGGGCTTGCACGCACTGTGGGGCGGGGGGGAGGGAAGAGACATCTCTTTAAGCAGGGAAGACAGAAGCTAAATTTACATTTTTGGAGTCACTTTTTTCTTTCAACCTGCTTGGAAGGAAGATGTGTATATATACATATACATGTAGCAAAAAAAAAAAAAAAAAACTGCTGGGGGTTAGACTCTGTTGTTGCCGGCTCTGTGCTATGCTTCAGAAGCAACATTGACATGTCATAAAGTTTAATTCCTTCCCTCTTATAATGGAATGATGACAGGCCAGCAGGTTTCCTGGACCATGCAGGGCTACTCATGTAAGGACTTATTTTTCCAGCTTACCTTACCTTCTAGCTCTTGATGCTGCCTCTCCTGCTTGCTCCTGCAAGTGGAACTATTCCCAGGGACCACTTAAGTGAGGACCCTGACTGCTCTTCCTTTGTTCCTCGTTTCTGAAACGTCACTTCAGTGGTGAAGGCTGGCACGATTGGAGCAGCCTCCGCCCTGGAGCAGGGAGGGTTTCAGTGACTCCCCCCTTAAACAAGGGGGATTGGAGGATGTGAGTTGGCAGTTTCTCTTCCACGCTTTCTTCTGTGACTGTGTCACAAGAGGGTTTCTGAGAATCTAGAGGCCTGTTCTCTTAAAGTCTCGGAGGGGAACAGGAAATGTCTGAGAAAGTAAGAACATTCTTGAGGCAGTATGTTCTGGCTGCAGGATTCAAGCAAGTGTCTGAAGCCCGGAATTTCCCACACTCAAAGGCCTCATCTACTGCTAAAGCTGGAGAAGTGAATGCCAAGTGATGCTAGTAGGAACATGTTCAATTCTCCTGGACTCTTCTCTAGCTGCCTTTTTAAAAAAAAAAAAAAAAAAAAAAAAAAAAAACCCTCTGCATCAGTCATACTGCTGTCTCATGCCTCTGAGCTAAGCTAATTTTCCCTGCAATGGTGTAAAATGAGGAATGAATTCCAAATCTTTATTAAATGACAACTCTGGCAGTATCCCCTGCTAAGAGACGAGAGGACAGCTGGTCTATGGAGACACCACAGCATTTGTCACTCTGCCACATGAAAGGTAGCTGGGGGGTGCTGAGCGTCTCCTATATCCATTGGAAGCGCTTAGTAAAGGCAGTCATTCTGAATCATTCCAGCCCCTCTGTGCAAGGTGTGTCTGTAAAATATGCAAGTAGCAGTTGTTTGGAAATCTTAACAGAATCGGATGCAGTCAGCTCTTGGGGTTGAGAGATTAAAAGCAGGTCCTAAATGTATCTGCTGTGGCCTGTGAAAACCATCTCTATTGGACGGTGAAATTATCTTCCTGTGCTCAGTTACAAAGGAGCCTTAGGGCACTCTGAGGGGAATAGTCTTTATGTGGCATTTTGTTGCTCTGATATGGAGGCATAATTTAAGGATACCCCTCTCAGGGTTTCAAGGCCTCCTGATGACCTGCTTTACAGTTGAGATGCCATCATGATATGGACCTACAGAAGCTGGTCCAAGGCTATGACCAAATATGCCTTGGCAAAGTTTGACATGTGTATTATGGCAGATAAATACACAGATGAGCAGAGAACGGGGTAAGAGGTCAGAGCAGCAGTAAGAACAGAACGGTGGTCAAACAGCCATTGTCGTAATTGGCACGTCATAGACTGCAGAGACAAAGATGGAATAAACACCGGCTCAGCAACGTGTTTGGCAGTTGTGTGTCCAAGTGTCTCGAAAATGTCTTTCATTAAGGTGTGTTGCTACCTGTGAGTCTTACTTCTCACATTTGGACTTAGCAGGGACTTTTTGCAGGGTCACACATCAATACAAATTATCCAACTGCTATATCTAGCAACGAAAATCCCAACTAATTTTTTCTTGCAAATTTGCTTCTGAAGTGTCACGATAATCACTGTGAAAACTTCGATGGGATAAGAAGTAAATCTAAAACGTGTGGTGCCAGCTTAATCTCTACTCGGTGCAGTATGTTTGAGGGAGTCTGGATGGACTCCCTGGGTTTAGATACGATCACGACCACCTGCCATATCCTTCGGGAAGCCTGCTTCCCCGCTGCTTTGGACTTGTATCTTCTGCGCACTCCAGAGTTGTGCTTTTAAGTGCTTTTTAAAGTGCTTTAAGTTGTGCTTTAATCTTTCTAAGTAATTGGTTCAGAGACCTGGAAGAACGAGGTGTGCAGCACCATGTTCAGGCTGCAGTGCTGCACGTAGGGCAGTGAAGACTGATGTTACTGGTTCTTGAGGCCCACCGTTCTTAAGCATGCAGCGACCAGCACTGATGGAGGGTTTGCAGGGTAGCTCTGCCATGTCCAGGGAGCTTTGCCTCTAGTTAGCCAAGTTCTTTCCTCAGGCCTTTGTCGATTACAGCCTTACAAATAAAATTGGAATTTCTGTATTGGTTATGAGCAGGCCTGCAGTGGCAGCATACTCTGATAGCTCAGCTCTGAGTCAGAGGTGTGGGTAAGCTGCTGATGGGTAGAGATCTGTAGTGCAGATGCAGTGAGGCTGGCACCCCCTCCCCCCGCTCCCCCCAGCAAAATTTGTTGGGAAATGGTTTGCTGTAGTAGTACAAAGGGTAGCTGTGCCAGTATAGCAGGATACTTAATGGGAACTCTGTGGTGGGAGCAGTTTTGTACTACTGCTGGACTTAACTGTGCAACAAGCCCTTTTGGGTTAGAGGACTGTAGGCCAGTCCTTATATTGCCTTTGTCTCCCAATTTGTGAGGTGAAAGTACTCCTTTCTTTCCCCTCTCTCTTTTTTGTATTTTCTTTATGTAGTCAGGGTAAGATAATACTGTGGATTAAAACCATCACCTGCAATTCTCCAAAATTACATATTTGCGAGAGACTTCATTAAAGCTTAGAAATATAATTAAAAACTACTTTTTTGGTGCTCTAGGAGATTTTAAGAGACAAACAAGACTTCTAGAACCTGGATGTCTTGTCTTCGTTTGTTTAGCTCTTCTTTTTAATAGCTGTCTCTAATGATCTCTTTCAGCCAGTTTACCTGGTGCTGAGGTAAGACTTGCTGTTTTGAACTGTTCAGAATCACTTCTGCCAGCCTGCCTCTTAAAGGCTCTACGCCTGTTATCCCCCAGTGGCAGTGACTGGTTATAGTAATTTGATATGGCACATGTGGAAGGAAGGATGAGGAGGTCGAGAAGACTTGCATCCAAAACTGTAAAGGCAAATGTATGTAGTGTCCTGTTCTGCTGGCTTGTAGCTCTTTTTAGTTTGCCAGTATGTTCCTTCATTTTCCTGTGCATTAGTCCTTGAAATATTTAATGCTAGAAAATGATAGGCATAGAAGCAGTTTCCTCTGTTTTGAAGTCTAATGAAGATAGATCATTAGCTTCTCTGTAACTAACTTATCCTCCTTAACTACTAACTGTTTTTTATTCCTGGGTTGTCCAGAAGATCTTGCTGACTTGCATCAAAGCAGGAAGTCTGCAGTGCTGTAAATAACTGGGTGGTTCACTCTGCTTTTTCCATCAAACGTTTTACCAGCTAGACTTAAGATTCCTTTTTATTGGCTTCAGTTATCCTTAGCTAGGTTTAGACTTCCTCAAGATACCCTACTGATGCATAGTAACCAATCAAGTTTCATTATGGAGAAATATGTGAGGTTGGTTCTCTTGCCTTTCTGTTGTCTTTTGGCAATATCCCCTACAAAGGTACAACATGTGAAGAAACTGCAGAATGTCAGAGCATCCTTGGACGCAGCATGAAGTTTGCTGTCTTTCTTACCTGACTGTAGAAAAAGAAGGCAGCTTCTGAGGAGGGGCATACCAGATGGATACAGAGGATTTCAGTTTCTTTGTGAAGTTCTGCTGCTGTTTTAAACAGGCTGAATCAACTTATTCTGATATAGCCAAGGAGCAGCCTCTGCAAGAGAAGACGTACAGTGTGGTGTGACTACTTTTCCATTGAGTCTAATTGCTCAATTTAACTTGCTCTTATCTTCGGTAATTGTACAGGGATTTGAGTTAATGTCATGATCATAATTGGGATACTAGCTATAGGTGGGGTCACTGTACTTTATAGTGAGATCCCTGGACATAAGAACTTAATGAACTCTTTTTTTTTTTTTTTGTAGCTCACCTATACAGATCTCCTCCTCCTGCTATGTTCTTAAAGCAGTCTGTTTAAAGTAAAGCCTAAATTGTATCTCAACTCTGACTACAGATCTGCAGATGTATAGGATTCTAATTTAGTCCTTGTCTAAATTTAAAATTTTTCCTGTATGAGCTGAGGTATGAATTTAAGGTGTTATTGTTATGGTTATATTACTCTTAAGGAGGAACTCCAGTCAATTGTGAATGACTTGCTTTCTCCTTCCTCTCATCTCCTTTCCCTGGGATCTTCTATTTAGGAAGGGATTTGATGAAATTTTGAATGCTTTTTGGGAAGCTATAGGTTTTCCCGGGTAGGTAAGGCATCTCATGTCCTCCTAGAAACCAGTTTGAGGCTGTGATTCCAAGGACACTTTCCTTTCATGGTGATAGAGAGTTTCTGCTCTACAGAGTATCCCATTCTGCCCTTCTTTGCCCTCTCATGCCAGTATTCATTTTGCAGAGCTCCCTGGTATCTAGGTCACTGGAATGGCCTGTATATGAACCAGAAGGGACCCTGCTACTAAGAGACTTGTCCAAGCAATAGTACAATCTGCTGTGGAAGCTTTTCTTCAGCAAGCGTGGTGATCTGTCTGTGCTAGCAAGCTTTTAATGTCCAGAGATACTTTTAGATGCAATGGTTGTAAGCCTCCTATTGTTACTATTAGCTACAGGAGGTAATTTTACTTGACCTTCTGTGATCTCCTCACTTTGAAGAGTGCCGTGATAAGAATTCCCCCAAAGATGTCTCTTTCCCTGGCTTGCACTCACGCAGCAATGTTTTCTGCCCTAGAGTCTGGAAGGCTGCGCTGATGACCTTGCATAGGCTTTCCGGCACTCTGCATGTGTGTCTGCAAGAATGCAAAGGATCATTGCAAGCTGGAAGACGGGAGGAAATGGGGGCACAGAGGCGAAGTGACTTGCTTCTACCCCTGGGCAACAAAACCTGGGTTCCTGCATACCATCCCTGTTCTGCATGGAGCGCTGCAGTAATAATCAATTTTTATACAGCCTTTTCTCCAGAATTGCAGTGCATGACCATTGTAATAGGCAGTCTAGGCTTTTGGTATAACAGCGTTTGGGAGGAGAAAGACGTGAGGCTCTTGGCTGTAAAGCAGCTTACCAGGGTAAGGTCTTCGTAAATCAGTGATGAGGTGCAGGGATTCCCATTCCAAGGAACAGATCTTTAAGGTTCACAAGAAGAAAATTGTGGTTTTTTTTTTCCTGCTTGTTTGTTTGCTTTATCAAGTAAATAAGGTGGCTCTATGGAAGTCTTATCAACTCTGGTGTCAAACAAGGTCAGGAGGTCAGACTGACAAAGATCCTAATAACCAGAAGTAAATGTTACCTGGGGCTGGTTCATGGATGACAGTGTTATGTTTCATGAAGGTCATACAGTTCTGTAGGGCAAGATTCAGTACATGCAACAACACTTAATTTCTGTATAAAGGTCATGGATAGGATGCACTAAATGTGAGGACTCAGTGATAGGGGAAAATGATTAAGTCATTAGCTCTCAGAATCATTCCACTTTCCCCTTCCCAAGTCCAGCATACAAAAATCAGAAAGGAGATCCCTGAGAGAGGGGAAAAAATATACAAGTGTGTGTGTCTATACACAAATATTTCTTAATGTTTTAAAAATAAATTATATTTTTACATATATATTAAAATTTTCTTTAGATTTAACAGTGAAAAGCTTTAAAAGGAAATGGCTGCTTGCTTAAGTCCTTCAGTGTTTTGTATAACTAATGAATTCAAATGTACTTTATTTAAAAAAAGAAATCTGTACTTATGAATTCTAATTATTAATAGTATGTGATCAGATTTACTTACACTCCTTGCAGTTACCGTGTTACAGTGAAGGACGTTTTTATGTAGACAGGGATGTTGTGCTTGTTTCTCTACGTTTGCATTATGACACTAGGTCTCTATTTACATACTGTTTCAGAGCTCCAAGGATATCTGACCTTCTACTTGAGTTAACAATATTGATACTTTCTATTTTTGATGCTTTTTTCCTCCCTCCTTTATCTCATTTTAGAGAGGTATCAACTAGCAACAAATATACTTGCTACTTTAGTATGCTGTGACATTCTGTTCTTACTTTTGAATAATGACAAATATACCTTGTGTTAGAGTTTTGTTTGAAAGTATACCTAATGGAGCTTTTTATGAGTTAACTCAATTATGCATGATGTGTTTCTAACTGTTAGATTAGCAAATGAAGCTTAATAAGTTCCTACAGCTGGCTTCTTCCAGATCTTCTGGGAAAGGGCAGGTAGAAAGAAAAGAGAACTCTTTTCCACTTCCTTTACATCAAAATTTCAGGAAACGTTACATCTTTGGGTGATGCGCAGGATGAACAAGACTGATCTTTATACTACTATGTAACAGGACAGGACTGTGCCTAACTTCTCAAAACACAGGGCATGACACAAACTGTTCCAATCGTCCTCTGTTTGTGTGCCCGGTGCCACTAAGAATTTGGATGGTTGGGGAAGTTCCCCTTCTAATTCATGATTATCATTTTTAATGGCAGGGCAGTGCTGAGACTGGTAAGAATATAGATGACCTTGAAATCACCAGAACAAGGAACAGAGGAACAAGGGAAGCTCCCTGTTTGCGGGTGGTGTGATTTTTTTTTTTTTTTTTTTTAACAGCAGCAGAAGTGATAGGGTTGTGTGATGGTCCCAAATAAGTCCTCTGCAGAAGAGCTAAGCTTACATAGGCAGGAGATTGCTGGTATAACTAAACAGCAGACTCGGGGATGACTATTGCTGCTCCTGAAAACAAACAAATGGCCCTTTCCCCCCTCTTGTGGCATCATTTCTAGTGGCCAAAATTGATGATTCTGTAGGTAAATGGGAGGAGGGACTTCTGTATCAAAAGTCTGCTCTCCTAGCAGTGTTGGTAGCATATCCTTGACCTATACATTTGACTTGAAACCTGTGTTCAGAAACGTATCACAGGATAAAGTTAGATGTGCCCAATCCTAAATTCAAGGTAGGAACAAGGGACTGACCATGTAGAGGGTCTCTGTTTGACTTGACATTGTGATGGCCCTGGCCTTGATCTCGAGTGAGGGTGCATGCAGCTTTTTGGGTGGTGGGGATCTACTTTGCTCTATTGTCTACCAGTAGAAGGTTATAAGAAACAAACGTCTACGTTTTGTCTCTACATACCATACCCTGGCGTGTTCCTTTTGTCTCTCCCCTGCTCCTACAGGGGAAATACTTTCTTGCAGAAGGTGCAGTATAGCAAAGGCACAGTGTCCTTGCCTTACCTGAGTTACTGCAGGGCACTAGCTCAGCCTGCTGGCAAGTGACCTTGTGTTTAGGGAGAGGCAGCCTAGAAGCTTTGTATAAGAGCTTTAACTTTCCAGCAGCATGGCCATATTAAAGGAAGTGTGAAGCCTGGAAGAAAAAGGTGTAGTGATTCTGTCCCCCTTAGATTGCTAGGTAGGATCTTTAGGAGGGCTTTGCCCTCCACTAGGGTGTTAGGGAGGGAGGTTGCATCACCAACCAGGTGTCAGATGGAGACAATTTTTCCAGCCCTTCTGACTCTGCATTAAAAGAATTATCCAAGGACAGTAAGCAGGAGATGTGGAATCTGTGGTGCTCTGGTGTCATCTTTCCTAGAAATTGCTGCAGAGTTCTCTACTGAATATAGTAGTGATATTAAAAAAATTGCTGTGTAGAGGGAATGCTTTTTTTTTTTTGGTGTTTGTGTGTGTATGTATTACTGTAGGCAGAGGCACAAGGGTTCTCAAAAAGATAGAGCCAGAGTACCTTATGAGGCATTGTTTCATTGTTGCTCCTTTCTTGTGCAGGAATAACTTAAAACCTACCCCTGTGCTGCAGTCTCGTGAGACTCTTCTGCGTGCTGCCTGTGTGGTTTTTGGGGAACATGCCAGGGTTCTGGGTCCCCTTGATCTGGTGCTGGACTGATGTCTTTAGATGAGGCTGTTCCTACTTGAGACTGAACTATGGCGTTCTGTTTGGGTAAAATACTGACTTTTGGAGGGGACTTTGTTTGCAAGTTTAGACCAAAGTCAGCAGGCCAACAGACATCTAAACTCTCTTGCGTGTAAATTAATACCTCCGATTCAGGACCACACCAGATGCAATGGGATCATCTTGTTCTGTAACCTTGGAACAACTGCTAATGGATCTGGAATATTGGTATTGGAAAGAGGACTTCTAAGGAGTTGTGTAAGGAGCTTCCCTTTCTTTATGGGAACAAAGACAGAAGGAAGGCCACACGGTCAGAAGCTTGGTGCTCTGAAGTACCATGCAAAAGCCGGCTACAGATCTAAAGCTAATGTTGGGACTGTGTTGCTGGAGGCCGTGTGAATTGATCTAGCATGTGGCTTACTATCCTGGCATAATGCTAGTACCTGTGATAATAGCTGACCTAGAGGAAATGAACACCCCAAATTTCACAGGGCTCATTGAGGATTCTTCAGTCCTCCTGGCTTGTGCCAAGACCTCGCAAGCATGCTATCTGTAGAAGATACTGCTGAGCTGATCTTCAGGCCTTGCTGGAGCAGAAGAGCTGATATTTGTAGCTTATGCTGGATATACTGGAAGAACTATCTGGATGCTAAGATCTAGCCTGGACCATATTCCTGCTGAATGACATGGGTTTTGAAGTTGGGGTTTGTCATGGGGCTTCAGGGGATCCTACCTACCTATTTCTTTCATGTCTTGTGCAATGGAACCTGTCACTATGGTTCTTGCAGGATGGCAGGAGAGCTGTCTGCAGGAGTTTGGCAGGGTGGAGCATGTTACAGGGCTGCAGCTGGATGCCCTGCCACAGGACCCTGTAAATAGGGAGGCAGGAAGTCTTGGCAAGAGTGAGCTTGGAGCATTGCTTGTATTTAGGCCTAGTACTGACAGCTAATGCCTTGAGTGGGCATCACTGCGATGGGATCTTATGAACAAGTAGAATAACATGTGCTTGTCACGTTGCAGAAACCCGCCATCGGGGGAAGAGATCTAAATTTCTTGTTTGCTGAAGTACGTTTACCCTTGATTTTAAGTGTGGTGTGTGTTTGTGTGGTGGTGTTTTTTGAGTTTGATACTGTTTGCAGGTTGTAGACTCTTCTTCCTTTGACTACTTGAGCCACCATGTTGTACAGTCAGGCTAGGTATTAAGGAATAAAACCATACTGTGAATCACTGCCAGAATCTTGAATGTCTGGCTGCAAATAGTTTTATTGTTAGAAAGTGAACCAATTGGAGCATGCCTTAAAGGGAGCTGAGGCTTGCAGCAGTGTCTCTGGCCTTGCAAATGGGTATTGGTTTTATTATGCATCAGGCGTCTGCTGAAGGGCAGTGTGCGTGCAAGGCGGGGAAAAACTGAGGGATTTTTTTGGGGGGGGGGGAGGAGGAGAGGTGAGAGATCAGTCTGTGGTGTAAACTTACCCTGAATTGTTTTGACACTCATTCTTTGCTTTCAACATACGTATAACTGGACTTGCAGCAATTCTTATTTGAGTAGTGCAAGGGAGAAGGCATCTCAGGTGAGACTTTCAAATACACAGGGTGAAATTTGGAAGTTTGTATTGCAGTAGTATCTACAAGTCCCAGTCATGGATCAGAGCTCAGCTGTGCTAAGTATGGTGATTGTTAATCACTCTTTGGTCCTTGTCTTGTAGTCTGTCCTTTAGGTAGCAACCTATGGAAATGCAGACATGGGGGAAAACTGTCTTCTTTCAGTAGATACTAGAACTTGCTTTGGGGTGTCATGAAGAATGTGCAGGCCAGGATGGAGAAGGAGGAGGCACAGCTTTCCTGGTGAGGAAGGTATTATCTCAAATTGCCTGGCAAAGCCCCTCTCTATGGGTAAATGGTGAGGCCTGCCTTGCCTGGTAGTGTTCTTTGACAGTCAGCTTTCCTCTCTAGTGCCACTGCCTCTCTGCTTTTCTGTACTCTAGCCTACATCTACATCCTTAAGGCTATTGTGGCCTCTCACGTGCTCTGTACAGTTTTCCCTTTGAAGGCCCAGTGACCTTAACATCCTTTACCTTTTCTGTCTCTTACAACTTTGCTCTTCTAAATGCTGTCCCTCCCTGAGGCTCTCAGCGTGTTTTTGTTTCCCCTGCTGCCATGTTTTTGTTGCTGCTAAGTTTCTTTGGATGGATGTGTGTAACACCCCATTATAGACTTATTTTCTATAAGTGGGGGTGCTGAGGTTGGGATTTGAAGTGACTTCCCGGTGGCAGAACAAGAGAGAGTTTGCTTGGGTCACTGAAGCTGAGAAGGTGATGGCATGGAGAAAGTGCTCCGGAGTGGTCAACTTAGTAGCACTGGACAGAGGAGGACAGGAACAATTGTGTAATGCCTCCTTAAGAGGCTGGAGCTCAGTATGGTGCCCTGAGCTGAGCTGGATGTTGCTTTTATGGAGTTACCAAGTGACCACTGGATAAAGAATATGAGCCTGGCAGCCACACTTTGAACTTGCTCAGGACAATGTGCGGCAGCATAATTGATGACTGAGGACACACAGCTGTATTCCTATCAAACAACTGCTGGGGACTGGCTGTTCTCATTATATAATTTGTGGGAAAGGAAAATGAGACCTTTAGGCACTTGCACAGGCAAGGACGCTCTGTGACTACTTTGAGTAAGATGAGGGTTTTTGGAAAGAAGGAGAGGGGTTGTTTTGCCCTGAGCATGAATTGAATTTAAAAGTGTATTTTGCTTTTTTTTTTTTTTAAATTGGAGAAAACTGAAGAATTTTCAGCCTCAATAAAGAGGCATTTAAGTGCTGAATAGGATCTCAGTCCTCAGATTAGAAAGACTAATGGCCCTGAACACAGTTTAAAAAAAAAGAAGTTAATTTTGTGGCTGTGTGTCAGTGTGTGTGTGAGGGAGGACCGTGCCGCAGTGGTGGAAGATACATGCTACAGTGTGGATGAATGCTGGGCAAACCGACTTCACTTACTTTGCCCAGCAGCTTCCCCCCCTTCTCCCAGGGGAGAGCCAAAGCAGGTTCCACCCTCATCTTTCTACCAAACCACGTTCTTCTCTTTTCAGCAAGGTCTTGGATCCTCCATTTATCTACACGGCCAGGCTGTTGTTCTGTCTGGTTTCTTCTTATCTGCTTAGCCTCCCCTGGCCCCTTAGTGCTCTCTTCCCTGTGGTGATGGCTTGGGAAGGAGGCTTGGTCTCCCCTTCCCCCTTCTGGCTGCACAAGGCTTTTCCAGCCCTCTCCCCTCCTTCAGTGCTGCCTCTTGGCTCTTTATGTGAGCTCTGCTCCTGACGCTTGCCATGTGGCTGTTGTGTCTCAGAGTGCTTGTAATGCCTTGTTTCTGCAGACTTCTACCCTCTTCATTAAACTGGGAGGGGAAAGGTATTGTGCTCTGTATGTTTATGGGTCTTAACTGGTTTCCTTTTCCCTGAAGCCCCGAAGCAGGGCAGAAAGCAGTGTGCTTTTCGGTGGAGTGCCCCGAGCATTATGGGGGGGTCTCATTTTACGTTCACCTTCTTACTTGAGTCCTAATTGATTTCTCTGTATTTGCATACCACAGCATTTACTGGCGCTGCAGAAGGAATGCTCCTAATCCTAAAGGAAAGACATCTCGGGGAAAACGCAACATATTTGCGGGACTCTGTCCCTGTTCTGTTCTTCTGGTCCGCTCTGCGCTGCTAACGCACTTGCTGCTGCCTGTTGGAGAAAGCGTGTGTTCTCCAAGGTCTGGTTCACTGTTAGTTGGTACCTTTTAGGGTTATTTATGTTCAATGTGAAGTGGCAGTATGAGAACAGCAATGCAGAATGAGGACAGGGCGCTGCTTAGTGTGGAGCAATGATGAGTTAAGGGTTTAGTTCTCTCTTGTAGCTATCTTACAGCTTTCTTGCTCTGAAATTATTAACGTAAGTGCAAGAAAACTAGTTCTGAGTCTTTTGAAGGCGAGGGGAAGGAGAGGGAGAGGAACTAGGGAATTTGTTTTGGATAGTCTTTTACTAAAACTTGAACATTGAAAACAAAATTATAGGGTCCGTGATTGTTAGGTGTGTTTTAAATATAGCCCTTACTAAAATGTCTTCAAGCTTGAAGACAAAAATGGGGAAAAAACTAACTTCTGAAAGCTATTGGATCACATTTTTCCTACAGATTTCACGAGTTGCCTGCATTTCAAGGGCATTTAAATCTGACTTTGTTTTGAGGTATTAGTATTACCATTATAGCACCCAGTACCTTGATGAGCCAGGCCCTGTGCAGGTGGAACAAAAAGGGACTGTATGTGCCTTGGGGAGTTTGTGAGCTAATGAATACAACCATCATTCCCAAAGAGAACTGGAAGCAGATCGAGTTTTTTAAACGTGTTATTTATGGGTTGCTATTTGATTTCAGCGTTTCTGAGAGCAGGACGATGGGGAAGGATGCCTCTTAGCGAGGGCACTAACACAGGGCCCAGGGAACCTGGCTCAGCTTCCTATGAGCCAGGCACTCAGCTTTTTAGTGCCTGTTGCTAATAGCTCCTCATGTGTGGGTAGGGGTATTACGAGGATACAGATCTGGAAAACTGTCATGGATGGGGGTGAGAGGAAGATATATAACTGTCACAGATGTTTGAAAGTCGGATTTGTGTGGGTTAAGCTGGGCATGTTCGCAGCCCTGTTGATTTCACTTGCGCACACGTTGGTGCATGACTCACTGCTAGGTGGGAATTGATATATAAGCTTCTCTTGCACTCATGTTGGCCTGAGGACAGGTGTCTTTTTCTGGAGATGGTTGCATTGGTACAGGAAGCTTGTGCCCCCTTGTCAGAAGTTACTGTCTGTACCACTCTGCCAGCTGAGCTGCTTGCATGATCTCTACGAAACTAGCTTCAGGTAGCACTGGCTGGATTAATGTAGGTGACTGACATTGTAGCACTGATTTTGCCAACTGGGCCAGTTTACCTTGGGATGGCTGCAGTGGTCCTTCCCCCACCTCTCTGCTTTGAGCTTGGAAGTTCATAGTTCTGCTGCTGCAGTGGTTGAACCACTGCAAATGGCAGCCCAAGCACTGGGGTAAACAGTTTGGCTTTGAGTCACTTGCTGAGGCTTAACTCGCTTGCTGTTAAGCAAGTGAGACATTGCAGCAGAAGGGACCTTGCGGGTAGCTGGGGGTGGGTGGTGGGAATCAGCCAGCCATTAAAAAGGTAGGACTTTCCTGAAGGCGGCTTGGATCTTGGGAGTGCTTGCAGGGTCTAATTCTGTCCATCTTTGAGGGTGTCACCTCTGGTGAGGAAGTGCAGCGATGTTACTGTTCCTGGCTGTTCAGTTTCTTCCCACCTCACAGCTGGATTTGGAAGATGTGTAACTACAGCTTTAATGTGATGGTTTTTAGCGCTATGACTTGCCTGCTTACGGCCTTCAAAAGTGGTGGTATTTGACCCAGCTTTAAAAGAATAACCGCTTAGCTGTTGCTGATTGACTCATTCTGTTGTGCAAAGTGATTTGGTACTGCAGAGTACAACAAAATGACACTTTTCTCTAATGTGACCTTCTTGGTGGATTCTTGTCCAGACCGAAACCCCAGAGCATCCTGTCTGCATGTCCTTTACAGTGCTGTCTTTCCAAACAGTAACAGTGAATGATGCATTCCTCCAGCAGCCTTCATATATAAGGCTTCAAGGACAGGTAGTTACAATTTTTCTGAACCCCTAAGATGTTAGGGGAGGAGGAGAAGCGCCCACAGCCCATACTTGTTGGACTGCAGGATCTAGTTAGTCAGATCTGCTTCTGATTATCCCTTGGCAAAGATTTTTGAAATGTGATGAAAAAAATAAGTTACTTTCTGCTAAGCACAGATCTGCATGTTATAACACTGGCACTTTCTAGGCACTCCTTACTTCCACTTACCGGTGTAAGCTATCTCAAAAGGATGCTGTCATGTGAACTTTGGAGAGATGGGAAGGGAGGAGGTGTTGCTAAAAATATCAAAAAGTAATCTATCCTCTTTGCTAACTCTTGAGACTGCTGTTGTCCCCTGCCCTCACCCCGGCACTGGGCAATAGAAACAGGCCAGCTGGTCCTTAGTGTGTGGGAAAGATGAGTAAAATGCTGCATGTTTGGGTTGCTGGTGCTTGTGCAGGCCAATGAGGCCAAGTTTTAAGCTTTACAGGGGAAACTGCAGATTTGTTCTATGAACAAGGTGGTTCAGTGCTTTCGAAAGCTGGATGTATCTTTCCTGAGCAGAAATAAAAGCTCTGTTCCCCTCCCCCAATTCCTATTCCAGCTTTGCTGCCTTAACTGGAAAGGAGATGGGGGATCTGCAAGGTCTGTGAAACCCTCTGACTTGTTGCTCCTTGCACCGTGTCATCTTCTGGGGGAAGAAGCTCTGGGAAGCCAGAGGTGTCCTTGGAGCCTGGGGTTGTAGAGGAGCCACTGCGAACTTCTCACTCTTTGAATGAAACAGCTCTTGTGTAGTCTCCATTTCAAATGACAGATCTTGATTTTTTTTTTTTCTTTGTTTGTTGCTTTTTAACTATTAACAGCTAGATTGTCCTTTTGTCACAGTGTAAAAGGAGTATATGAGAGAGGGGAGGGAGTAATGGGGGAGTGTCAGCACTCATGGGGAGAAGGGGCAGCTCCTTCAGCCATGTGACAGCATGGCAATAAAAACGGAAGGTGACACTTGTTACGTGCTAAGTTAATATTTGGAAGGGTGGGGGTGGGACAACCTTTAACTACATGTATACAGTAGTGGTCTCTAAATCATCTGTTGCCTTTCTGAATAAAGATTTTTTGAGTCGTCGTGGCTTTTTCATCAACTCGATGGTAATAGTGAAAAGGCAGGAGCGTTGTTGAAAGCTATTATGAAAGCATCTGAGAACAAAACAGCCTCATTATGGCATGTTTTATAAATCTGGTGGCGTACCTTCTTGAACACTGCATGCAGTTCTAGTTGCGTCCCATTTCCATCCCTTTCCCGTGCATACATGCTTCTCAGAGCTATGGGAGAACTAGATAAAGTAGAGTTGTTCTTATTTCTCCTTTTCTGTATAAGGAGAGACAGTAGTCATCCGCTTTCCAAGCCAGACGGTCTGGGGTGAGAGAAGTGTGGTAGAGGGTCTGTAAAGCAGTAAGAGATGTGGAAGAGGTGAAGAAGGCACAGTTATTCTATGCTTCTCATAAGCCAGGAAATGGGGCCACCAAACGAAATGACCGGGTAGCAGCCTTAGAGCTGAGAAGAGGGTGTGTGCATGGGCTTCCTTTGTTCTTCTTCAGACAATAAACATATAATTAAATTGTAGCACTCTGCCACAGGATGCTGTAGATGCCAAAATTATAAACGGGTTCAAAAAGGATTAGACAATTTGATGAACTTCTCTCTGCCCCTCGAAGGGCCACTAAATCCAGTGATGCAGATACAGTGCCGGGCTCAGGAAGTCTCTCTGCGCTTGTCTTGGTCTCATACTGTATTCCTAAGTGCTGTCAGTGAATGCTGGGCAGGACTGGGCCAGAGCAGCTCTTCTTGCTGGGAGTAAGGGAACATGACAAGAGGACCCTGTGCAATGGGCAGGAAGAGCTGAGGGCTGGCTAGTAAAGAAACGGGAGACCACATTTCAGCTCCATGAACGTGGAGCTGTGTGTGTAGGAGCTGGTGACTGTCAAGGGACAGGGGAGCGAGCAGAATTAAAATCTGGTATGATGGAAAGAGAGGAAGATGTTTGCCGTATGTTTGTTCCTCCATCAGTAGGATTTTTGGCTTCAGATAGATTTGGCAGTGCCTAGATATTTGTCGGCACCATGAAACATGGCTCTTGAGGGAGACGTGCTATGTCATTGTTGTCTCTTTTGTATATTTTAGACTTTCTAGTTGGATCTTTCTTGCATATGTGTGGGCGTGTCTGTGTGCTTTCTTGGTCACCTAAATGAAAGTGGAAAAGAAAGATCTGGAGGGAAGGAAGGAAATCTCTTCCTGTTGGGGCAGGATTATGAGAGACTGCTTCAACGGGAACCAACAGTTTGTTGCTTGGCTCTTGGAATGAATTGTGTGCGCGCACACTTATTTTTAACCAACTTAAAAATGGCTCACTGCATAACTCTCTGAAGGTCCTGCTGTGGTTTTTTTGGCATGTAGTGGTACTGGTGTGGGTGAAGGAGACCCACCTGCAGGGCTTTCTAGCTCCTGCCCCGCTGAGGTGGCAGCAGGACATGGGACATGCAGCTCCCCACACGGCAGTCACAGGTGCGGGGTGGTAGCGCAGCACCCACGAGGCCCCTTCCTTGGTGGTTTCCTTTGTTGCCCCTGGCCAGTCTGCCCAGTCCCAATTCATTTAATGGAGCTTTGGAGCTACTGCAGGTCTGAGTCACAATCCGGGGAGGATGACGTTGCTCTTGATAATATTGGGTGGGGGGAAGAAATGCACTTCAGATGGGCAGTTGTGCTCAGTAGCTCCCACCTGATGCGTGAACCGCAGGCTTTTGCATGGTTCTGTCGGTGTGTGTCCCCCCCATTCAGCATTGCTGTAGTATACGGTTACTTGCTTTCTTCCTTTAAAAAAAAAAAAAAAGGTGAACATCTTTACATTTTAAAAAGTCTTCCAAGGCCTATATATTATAAAATCTTACACAAACATCCGTTTTCACCTCTTAATTTTAAAATTAACTCTCTAACAAAGTCAAGCCCTTTCCCCTTTCAGTATAAAACCCCAGCCACGTCTAGACAAAAGCTTGTTGTGATTAGCGGAGGTGTGATTCTCAGTGCTGTGGAGGGTATACTGATGCTTCTGGTGTTATGATAATGTAATTCTCGCTCCCGTATGGGATGTAGGGCTTGTGTATGCAGAACTTGCTGCAGAGCTTGGGTTGCGTGCATGTATTTAAAAAAAAAAAAAAAAAAAAAAAAAACTTACACACCTAGAGTACATATTGAAAAGCTTTTTGCTTGTATAGTTATTCAGACCTCCTCTATGGCTGCACATTGGTGCCACCTGCTTGCAGGAAAGAATGAGTGGACTCATTCAGGGGGAAAAAAATCAAGGCGAGGCCTCAACATCTGCTCTGGCTTTATTGTTCAGTCTGGTCTGGGCTGTGGGCAAAATGCAGGCCACAGCTCTTGCTTTATTGCTAGCTCTTAAACTAAAAAGGCATCTTGAATCAGATCAGGTTTTTATTTTAGCTGGTTTTTTTTAAACCATAAGATGTGAATGAAGTTCAGCCTTAGTATGGGTTGAACGTCCTTACCTGAAAAAAGGAAACTATTGTTATCCATGTTTTTTCTCATTTTTGTTTTCCAGCTCTTCTAATGGTAATAATTTTTATCACTGCAAAGTGACCTTTGCAATCATTGCTGGATGATTAATCTTTAACTGGATAATTTTAAAGCAATATTTTTCACGTTGTTGTAATGTGCAATACTGTCCCTTGTCTGTTTGTTTGCCTGTGTGTGTGTGTTTTCTTTTTTTTTGGTAGTGCAGCACCTACAGTTATTCTGAGGCAATAAGGCCCCTTTGGTCTGCATTTCCAGTGCTGCTGCTCTGTGTAGAAACCTAAATAGTAGCCTTTGTTTCCCTAGGCAAATACAAAAATGCCCTCAGAACTTTATTTGCATATAGATTATAGTGCCAGTCGGGTGTAGTCATGTATAGGAAGAGCTAACCGCTGCTTAATTTATAACTTCTTAATTAAAAAAAAGTTCCCTAACTTGCACAATTCCAGTTTAAAATGTTCTGCTACATTTAATGCTGCTACAGTGTGTACAAAGATGGCATTTCAGTGAGGTGCCAGCTACTAAATTGAGGCAGTCCTCAGAAAATACAAATGAAAGGGGGGTCACAAGCCCTATCTGCTGACCTGGGGAAAAGTCACATGCAAGAGGAAGCGGAGATGTGCGGCAGAGTTCTCCTCCAAATGTCTTCAAGTTGCTGCTTGAGGCACTCGTGCCACCAGCGGGGCCGGAGGGTGGAAAAAGCTTTTCTTCTGTCTCTCAATTTTGTTGGAGTTCTCTTGTGTCACACAGGCTTTCTGCTGTAGTGCAGCTGTACGTTTACAATTACAGTATGAGTCTGAGTAATATCAATGAACCAGTTAGAGCACGTTTTTCAAACTGTGGGAGCCAGTGCCTCCCTTGTCTTATTTTGTTTAACAATCATCATGGGTACTGTAAACAGGGGGTTTTCCTCTGTGTGGTAAATATAAGGACTGCATTGATAAAACAAATACAGAGTTGGGAATAGAAGAACTTTTTTTTAAATCTCACTTCACTAGCGGTAGATACACTTAGACCTAGGACAAAACTGCTTTAAGCAGTATTCAACAGCTAACTTATACGCTAGCTCCAGCTCTTCCCCGAACAATAAAATCCATGCACCTCTGAGTATGATGCAATGTAAATTTTATATAGTGTTGAGGGTTACATATTAAAATGGAAGGGGGTGTGTGTGTGTGTTTTGTTGTTGTTTTGTTGTTGTTTTTGTTTTTTTTAACCCGCAATATGGGATCTAAAGATGAGTTAATACCAGATGTGAAAAGATCGTTAAGTGCTGTTAGTAATGCAGTAGCCTTTGTGGGGGGGAATCTTGCCATCCTGTACCTTGAGGATTTTAGTCTTTGTTGTGTTAACGTTAATAACTATTAATGAAATATATTGTTTAGGTCTGGACATTTTTTTTGTTGCTTCCCAAAAGGATCAGTACCTACAGAATGCACTACACTTCTGTAGGAAACGCTTTTTAAACTTGTTGATTTGCTGATGTTTGCCTTCCAAAGAAGGTATAGAAGTAGGTATCTATATCAAGCACCTAACAGTGGTCTTGTTTTTCAGAGTTACCTTTTGCTGTTTTAACTGATGGGGGGACTTACTAGCTGCAAATTCCCACTTTTCATGATGTGAAAATGTGTTCTGACCTCTGTGGAGCTCAGAGAGCTTCAGTAGCTCTCAAATGCCTTGTGCAAACAGCAACAACAACAAAATCACACCTGAGACTTTTGAAAGAGTTATGGAGAAGGAAGAAGGCTGGGAACCCTCCTGGCAAAGCTCTTTCCTGACCCCAGGAGAAGGGAACCAGGAATAAAGTGCATCTTTGCATTGGCTGGAGACTAGGATCATCTCTCTTGAGGGGTCAGTATAGGTGCCAAAAGTAAAATGTGGAGCAGCTATTGACTGGCTCACAGCCACAGCTGGAACGTGCAGCATACGGGGGGATAGCTGCAGGATAGCAGCTCCCTCCAAGTACAGAAACTCAAGCGGGAGCTGGCACGGCTGCGTTGCACAGAAGCAGAACATCGGTGATAAAGTGATTGGTGGCTCTTGGGGAAGCCTCGGTTTCCCCTGAGTTTATTTTGGAATGTTTCATCTCTAAGGTGGAAAAGAAAAGTGCAACGGGAGGCATCAGCAGGGAGCTGGGCAGTGCTGGGCTCTGCCCAGGAAGACGGGTTTTCTCGCCCTGCTGCCTGGCTCCAGGGGCCTTCCTCTGTTCTTCAGTTATGCTGTAATTCTGTGAACGGTTCTTAAGGCAGCAGCATATACCAGTGCTCTTATTGCGGGGAGGTGTCCTGCCTATCCCTAGCTTCTCACTTCTCTTCCTTGTTTCTTAGGTATGCGGTAGAAAATCAGGAACTGATTAAAGTTAACTGCTGTTTTGTTGGATTAGGCTTTTTTAAGCCCAGGTAGATTCCCTGCTCTGGCTTGTCACATGACTCAGTGCTGTTTGTGCTGACATAAGGGGAAAGAGAGCCTCCCTCCCCTTGCAGTGGTGCTGCCTGAACCGTAGTGTTGGAGTGAAGCTTTGCGTTAAGACAGAGAGGCCCCATCCGTGTGGGCCTGCTGCTCCCTCAGCACCCGCTCTAGTGTTTGTCTGATCTTGTAGTGAGCTATATTTGATTTAGTAATTCCGTAAAATGCTGTTTTGCCTTTTATTTTGCCAGGTTAGTTTGGCTTGGGACAGATAAATGGCAGAGTCAACGCAAGCTGGGGGGGAGAGGCAGGGAGCATGTGTCAGGAGAGCAGAGAAATGCTGGCTGAGTGGGACCTCCTCTCCCTTCAGAAGCGGTGAGGTGTTAGATGGATTCAAGCTGTGAAGCACAGCTTCACCCTTCAGCCTTTTGACTCAGCTCTTCAGAGGCTCTGAGCCCATCTCATTGGGAAGAGATGGGTGGGATGAAGGAGGTGATATTAATGCCAAGCACAGCTTTCTTCTGAACTGAGCATAGCTGCTCCGTTGCTAACTTGATATTGGGAAGCGGTTGGAAGGATGCGGAAGGTGCTTTGACCTGCAGAGGAGACTGAAAGCGTGTGGCCCAGCTTAGAGCTGTGCCAGTGTCCTTGGGTAGCATCTATTTGGGGATTTGTTCGCTTCTCTTCCCTTCCCTGAACAGGAGCCTTGACTTCACAGCACCCTGGTGTAGGCGGGGAGAGGGAAGTGTACTTGTTGCTTTTGGTCCCACTTTGTTGTGGAAACTCTGCCAAGTGTGGTGGCTGAGGCGCCTGCAGGGTGCACATGCATATCTTTGCTCTCTCAGCTGGCCCTGGGGAGACCCTGAACAGGAATCTGTGGTTTCATGTCAACACAAATGTATTAATGATGACAAACTCTGCAGCATGTTCAACACTGTGCTTATGCTTACAAACCTGACTCCGGCACCAATACAACTGCAGTTTGCCTAGGAAAATACAAAGCTACAATATCCGCTAGAGATGCGAGATGCATGCAAATATATCTCTTCAGGCTGTATGTCAGGTTTGGGTGCTCTTCAGAGGCTGTGGGGCCAGATCTCTCTGCTGTAGAAATAGATAGATCTTGTTGACTTCAGCTGGAGACAGTGCTCCTTGGTGTAGGAGAGGGTGCTGACCCTGGTAGACCAGTAAACAGGAGACGTGTCAGAGGATTCCCAAGGGTGTTCAGGCCTTGGTGTTCTTTGAAAAGTTTTTTGCAAGGAACTTACAGCGGAGAAAGTGCCACTTGCTTCTCCAGAGAGCCATGGCAAGGTTGAGCCTCTGCTCTCTGACTTGGAGCATGTGGAGCAGCAGAGAGTGGCTCTGCAAAGAAAGGAATAGGCTTTGTAGCATTAGCAAAAATCTCTTTACTCTCACTTTATTCTCCTCCTCCTGTGCTAGTTGGGATCACTCAGGTATGGGGTCTAAAGTGGGTTTACCCCCGAGGCTTTAAACTTTGTGGTTGGTGGTGGGGGAGCAGGGCTGACACCTTTCCGTATGCAAGTGAAAATTGGACAGACATGTTTGGGAGTGACACTGCTCCTTGTAACCTTCATGACAAGGGAAAGACATGCTTTAAAAACTCAGTTGAGTGTGTGGTTTTTTTTTTTTTTTATCAGCCTAATGCCTTTTGGAGTCTGAATCTCTCTCTCTCTCTCTAACCCTTTCCTCTCCCTCTTCAGTCAATCTTTCAGCTTCCCAAAAGCTGAGGAGAAGCTGTTGCTGCTATGGGTGTCTCTCATGTCCTTGGGATGTGTTGCTGTTGTGTGTGCCGGGCCTGTGCCCAGCCCTGCCTGTGGAGGGAGCCAGGAAGGATGGAGAGCTGAACCTGCAGGGAGAAGTGACAGTAACTCAAATGGCACATCTCCTTCTGGTGTGCAAATAGTGTGTTCCTGTATGCAGCATAGCCAGCTGCATGCTGTTGAGATGTGACCCCACAGCTCGGGGGGGGGGGGGGGAAGCCCTCTACCCCAAACTTTTTTTTTCCTCTTCAGGATGCTGTCGGCTTAATGATTTCCTGCTGTGCCTCATCTTGTCTCTTGTACCGGTTGAATTACTTGTGGGCTGGGCAGTAAACCAGATCTGTAAATGGGACCAACTTTCAAAATCACCTTTTCTTTACAGAGCGAGTTTTAACCTCGATCAGTTCCCTCTTCTGGTTCAATGTATGGTCCCTTACGCGGTTGTCCGTGCAGTTGAGGAAACCAAGTAGAGGGGGATGAGGGATGGGAAAAAGTGCTGTGGTGCTGTGCCCAGAGTGGGGTTACACCTCTGCTTGGGGAAGGGCTGTGGGAGCTTGCATCTCCTGTGAACTTTGTCACTGGGACAAAGTTTAGGGGATGTTTGTTGTAGCAGGAGGTGTTTCTGTTGAAGTTGTAGGAAGGATCCGCAGTTCTCTCCAGATGTGACTTGGGACAAGCGGGAGAGCCCTGATGCGTGCAGCAGTGAGAGAAAGATTAGGAAATGTTTGTTCCCACAACACTTGCGATGGGGAACTGATGGCTGTGGCAGAGAGTTTACAGGTACCCAGTGGTACTGTAGATGAAAGTGCAGGATTAACTGAAATGTCAGATGATCTTATCTGCTAATATATGGCTTCTTTGAACACAGGTTGCACTGGTTTAACTGCAGCTGCTTAAACAAGCAAACTGCATCGATCCTAAATTGATCTGTTACCCTAAAAAAGAGTAACCCATGCCCTCCTTATGTGGGTATTTAAAAAAAAAAAAAAAAAAAAGGATTATATTGATCTAGCTTTTTAGCTTTCTCACTAAAGTGTAGAGTGTTTGAGTTTACCCCAGTGGGGTGAACTCAACCCAAAGCATGGGACAAGGACAGGATAGCATTGCTGCATGTTGGTGTGTCCTGTGGCTTGACTGTGCCCGGAAAGATACAGAATGCAGTAACTGTCTGCAAAAACTGTGATATAGGGCCCCCTTCTCTCCCCTCCTGGCTGTTGCTCTAAACTGACCATTTTAACGTGCTTCCAAATTCTGAGCAAGCTCTTAAGCTGTTCCTTGCTATGTCATGTAGCAAGAATACGTGTGCTGCGTGAATTCGGGAACGGGGCAACACTGGACTCCCAGGAAGAGAGGGCAGCTGTGCCTGTCTCTCTTGTCCTCAGCAGGAAACATGGAGCCTGTGGGCTTGGAGAAGGGGTGCTGGGGAGGATGTGGTGCTGGAAGGTGAAGGAGCTGGGCCTCTAGGGGTAAGTCACCTGTGATGTTTGGGGGGAGGGAAAAGGGGGATTCTTGGCCTCTATGGATGTTTGGAGAAACCCGGCCCCCCTCCCCCCCCGCCCTTCTACCTGTGGTGACCTTTGTAGGCCCTTGTATCCTTCGCAGAGAAGAGGAGCGCGACTTTTAGCTTAACCATGCTGTGTGACTCATGCTGCCCCTACCTCAGCTGAAGTGGGAAGGCTGAGGAGTACACATGGGCTGGGGTGGGCAGGCAGGGCAGGGAGATGCTGCAGCAGTACGGGAGGTGCTGTGGCACACCCAGTTACCAATACTGTGTAAATTGGCTGGTTGCTGCTAACAAGCTGGAGGAAGGCAGAGGGGAAAAAAAGCTGGGCTGTGGTAATTAGAGAGAAGGGGTTTCCTGTGAGTTGCATAAAGCTCTGCATCTGCATTAAGTTCTTGTTTAAGTGAGGCCCAGGGGAGTGAATTATCCTGGCTCATAGGGAAGAGACGTGAGGCTTCCTGACCTCAAGTGCTCCCTTTGCAAAGGGAAGGTCGTAGGTGCTGGCTGGGGCCCAAGCTCTGGAGGATGAGGAGGGTGTTTAGCGACCATGGTTCCTTTGGCGCCATGGGGTCCTGCACACTTCACCGTGCCAGTCGTCAGCTTCCACGTTTAGTTGCTGTTGTGAAGCCCCCTTTGTAATGCCCCAAACTCTAACATACTGTTTTAACCAAGCTGAAATTCCATGTTACAAGTGAGCCGAGCTAACGACTTTCCATCCCTGATGGGGACAGCCAGGCTTCTTTGCCCTGGCCATGGCATTTACCTGACACCTCAGGGAGCCAGTTCAGTGTGCCAAATTGGCAGAAGACTTTTTCCCAGGTTAGGCGTATTTTGTCAGTTTAGCCAGCTGGACTGGGTGGTTGAGGGGTACAGACGGGCCCCAGGAGCTGGAGCATGAGAAGCGACAGGGATGCGCGCAGTGGAGGGGGACCAAGGCGAAGCACCCCCAGGGAGCGCAGGCAACAGGCTCCTGAATGCTGTCTCGGGGAATAGAGGTTACTGGGGGTGGGGATGCGTATTAGGATTTGCGTTGCAAATGTTTAACTGCTCTTGGAGATCTGACTGGTGACTTCTGCCTTCTCTTTGAGTATTTTTATGGGGCATGTGTTACACTGAAAAGCAATTTCAAGGTGGAGAGTCAGTCTTTCCTCTCCTTGCATGTTTCAAATGTTATGCTAAGCTAAATAACAGGACGGACAGTGGTAGGGAGAGTGGGGAGCCAAATTTGATGAAAGGGGGATTTAAGGTTGCCTTTTTCTTTGCATTTCTGATATATGGCTTGAACTGGGGGAGCAAGTAAAATTCAATCCCAAATGTTTCAAGACTTTGTTTTAATACAGAGTTCAACTGTTGTAATTTTTGAATTCAGACACTTCTCGCGTTCTATATATAAACCTGGTCTCCACCCCCGTCTTTCTCTACCAGAGGCTGTCTTTTCACACTCCTGTTTTTCTGCCTAGTGTAGAAGTAATGAAAATGCATGGTACACAAAATATCTTGTATGTGCAGTTGCTACTCATTTAAAAAATATATATTTATATGAATAAAAAAAATCATGATGTTTTGCCATGAAAACTGAGGAATGAGGGGTGAAAATATTTCACATTTCATTTTGGCAAGGCATGAGAAATAAGGTAAATCAGAAAGTTTGGGCAGTTGAGAGTAAAAATTGGTTTAATGTCTAAACAATACTTGCTGATGTGTGTGATTTTTTTTTTTTGTAAATAGACTTTAAATTTAATGTTAGATTATTTTCATCACCTTGCCCTGACTGTTCTTATTCTGAGCAGATACAGTATTAAAAACGATCAAAACATGAGCATTCACAGTATTGTAACTACTAAACTTTCTGATCTGTTTGGAGGACCGGGAATTGGTTGGTGACAGGCTGCTGCCTCTGCCGCAGTAGAAGCGTAAGAGCAGATAATGTTCCTATTTCATTCTCTGGACCTTGAGATAGGAGTGTCCTGTCATTGTATTACAAGATCTTTTCTCACCTATGTCTTTTAGATAGCATGAGGTGGGGGTTTCTAGTTGTGCAGTGCAGAGAAAACAGCATCATGTTGAAATATTGTGTAAACCTTCAGCGTTATGTGAAGCTTTGTAGTGGAAGCAGTCATGTAGGCACCCATTCATAACAAGACCTGCAAGTTTCTCTTGGCCAGGACAGGTAATTGAGCTGGCTGTGCATGCTGACTCAACTCGGCGAGTTTCTCTTTCTCTCCTCCTCCTCCTCCTCCTCCTCCTCTCATGACTGTCTTGTTCTGGAAACTTGAACTGTACGTGTCTGAAGAACAGCAGATTCACAAGAATTTTCTGCTTGAAATTTGCCTTAGCTTTGAGGTTGCGCTCTCTTTCAAACTAAATGCAGCTGTGGTTCTTGACTTAAGGCTTTCAGTGCTCTCACACTGAACAACTGTTATGTTGGTTAAAAATGGACCTGTTCTCCCGAGTGTGTGTGCATGTGCACACAGAGGGTGTGAATGCACCAGAATTTCCCTGGAGCAGTTGAGCAAAGGACCCGATTCTGATCCGAAACCCCTAGTGTTTCTTTGGACAGCGTTCCTGTCTGTATGGCAGATGGAGGGACAGGAGGGCTCTGTTGGGACAGGTGAGGAGGCTCTAGAAAGTTGAAATCCAGGAGGTTCTTGCTTGTGTCTGTCCTGGAATATTAACCTCAGTGCACACAGTAAACTTGCAGAGACGTTAAAGGCTTGGAGCCTTCTGCTTGAGCCTACCTCCTCCCCTTTTCATTTAACAATGGCTAGAAGAAAAATAATCAAGTATGCTGGAAGAGAAACATTAATTAATTTTTAATTTAGATCTAACTTATGCTTCTTAGTGTACTGCATGAAAGAAGGTGAGTTTGCTGCATCTGACAGCTTATATAGAGGATGATGCATTGGAAAACAAGGAAGGGCCTCAGGTCTGGACGGGAAGATGGGGTTTTGACTTTACAGATGGGTATCATAGCTTGATTAAAAGCTGCAGATGTCTGATAAGTCACTTTTGTATCCATTTTGCATCTGAAACAAGACTTTCTCTGTAACTTGGTCTATATCTGTTTTCTCTTAAGCCAAACTTGCAAGGCGAAGTCAGGAGAGAGAGAATCTCGGCATGCTGGTCTGGTCACCTAATCAGAATCTGTCTGAAGCAAAATGTAAGTCTCTTTAAATTCTGTCCCATCTCCCCCCTCCCCCCCACCCCAATGTATCAGTTGAAGAATGTGAAGGTGCCGCTTTCAGCAGAGGTTACGTCTATGACCTTTTCATCGTGCTTTGGAATCAATTTGAGTTGGAAAAAAGGAAAAGCCTACAAAGCAGTCCCCCAGAATACCTTTGTTCCCAACTGGGCAACTGCTCAGAATGCCAAATCCAGAGAAACAAGGAAAGCAGAGGAGAAATGCAGTGCTTTTGCTTCCTTGGTACGGATTCTTTAAGATACTTATTATCTGCAGGCCTCCATGTTCACCTGCTGTAGAAGACTGAAGTAACTGCTGAGAGCAAAATGAAAAGTATGGGTGGTAGGGGGGAATCTGTGGCAATTTGTGGTACCTTTTTCCCCACAAAGATGCAAAGTGCACATGTGGAGCTCATGGAGATTGAAATGCTGGAACAATTGCAGTGCCATGGAATTCCACGTGAGGGCAATTACCAGCTCTGTGCATGTCTGGGAACAAGTCTCAGTGCTGTTGCCAGATGGTGAAACTAGTGTTTGAAAGGTTTGTCTTTCTACAGATCCCCTCATGAATAAGTAAGACTCCTTGATTAAAGGACTGCTGTTTGAGTGCAGCTAAACCTCAGTGCTTTTGGGGAGAGGGAGTTGAAAGGTATTTTTGACTTTGTGCTCTGATTACCCGCTTGCTTCCCCCCCCCCCCCCCCAAAGTCCTGGAACCAAGATGAAGAATTTCATATCCCTGTCCTCCACAGTTGTCCATGGTGGCCCCATCAAGTTGGCACGTGGTTTTCCTCTGGACACTAGGGATAAGATGCATCACAGCATGGTTGTGAGGATGTAGTGGCCTTTGCTAATTAAGGCAGCAGAGATTGTGTATAAAGTGTCATGAGAGGATTGGGCTATGTTCTGGGGCATTTGTTTCACTGAGGAAGTTACTGCTTAAATTATAAAAGGATGATGGTACTGTGATTTACAGATTGAAAGGTGTTTAGCAAGGATCGTATTTTGCTTTCTCTTGTACCAGTGATGTCACTTTTGCTCCCTTCTGGCTATTGTTTGCTTAACCAAATAAGACTGATGAGGAGAGGGATACATTTGACAGTTACCTACTGCTGTAAACCTCTAAAGAGGAATAAGAACAAGAAACCGTCACCTCTACCAAAAGAAAAACGGTATGGGTAGTCTGTGGCACAGCAGAGGAATCCTGTAGCTGCCTCTCAAAGTCTTAGTCTTTTGGATCTTAGCTGTGCTTTGGAACTTTAAATTTTTGCCTGGTACAAAGTGGGTTCCTTGGAAGAGAATGGAGGAGGAAAAGGAGTGATGGTGTATGGAGTTCAGTAAAACAGTCTTGTGTCAGTGGCCACAAAGTACTCAGTCACAAAGGGTGCAAGGATATTTCAGGATGTAAAAAGGATATAATGGCCTGCTAAGAAGATGTCACAAATCTAAAAGGTTACAATTAATGTGATATGACAGATTGATAAATAAAAAGTTGATATCAATTGACTTGTAGAATGCTGATACAGCAAAACTGTTGGAGGAAGTCCATGAATATGAAGAAAGGGAAGAAGAATTTGCTCAAATAAAACTGGAATAATGGTGTAGGCCCATCAGCTATTTCACCACCCACAGAAGATGCAGGCAAATATTTCATACAGTGTTTGTGGGAGAGAAGGAGGATGATGCTCTTGTGCCATATGCCATGCAGAATATCTCCCAGGCACCTAATAGGAATAGAGGATGTGGTTGCATCTACTAGTAAAAAACATGGGAGGAGCATTGGAAGAGGTGGCTCAGGAGATCTTGGAACGGTAGTAAAACTGCAGCAGACAGAGAGCAGCTGCGTGGGGAGTGAGATAACAGCATAACTGTGGACTAGCGGGTCATCCTTTTGTCAAATATTGACATAAAGCAATACTGCAAGAGATTTCAGTTATTCCTGTCTCTACCTGGTGTTAGTTTAAAAAAAAAAAAAAAGAAATATGAGAAATAAATCCTGCTGAAAAAGGCTGCTTTTTTTTTTTTGAGACTACATATGGATTTATTGGTAGAAATAACCTCATAGTTCTGAGATGTTCAGCCAGTTGTTAGGCACTGATTTGCTACTGCGTGGTCTCAGTCCCCCTTCTTTTCAAAAGACATGATTTTCTTCCAAAACCCTAGAGCCCTACAATGTCTGTAGAGCACCTCTTAAATGTATTATGAGCTGAGTTCCTTAATCTGTTCCATAGTTTATGAACAAGGGACATCTGGGGACAGGAAGTCTCTTCAACTGTTTTGGAGTTCACTGACAAGTCTTAGCATTGTTCATGGTGAATCCTAATTAAATGGGGTCCATGGGGATGTGTAGTAGGACTGATGATGTTCAACCCTTTCATCCGTGGAATGGATATGGAATTGCTTTTGAGAGAAACTGAGGATAAGCCATAGGTTGACAGGGTTGTAGATTGTTTTGGATCTTTTCTTAAACCGAACTGATGCCAACAAAATGGGTTCTTAATCACATCAAATGGGGAGTTAAAAATATCAATATGGAAAGCTCTGGCCTTATCGTCTGCATGAAGGATGGTGTTTGGAAAGAAGTAGCTTGGAGAGGGCCTTTTGGGGACGCAGTGGGCAAGTAACTCAAGGCTTCCCAATGTCATGCTTGGACTAAAGGGTGATGTGAGTGTGAAGAGGGTAAGGTAGTCAGTGGAGCAGTTTCTTGCCTCTGAAGTCAGGGTTCAGGAAGGAGAACATTAGAATAGCAGCATCAGTGTTGCAGAGGGAAAACTGAAAAAATGAGAAAAGAATAGAGAAAGGAGCTACTGAAATGTTTTGGAAACTGAAGACTAACCAAACTCCATCTGTTTAGCTTACTGAAAAGAGACTGAAAGGGGACTACTAACAATTATTTTTTCAAAGGGAAGCTTTGACGTAGTAAAGGAGACCTATGTAATACAAATGGCTGCAAGAAAAGTCGACATGAAATGAAATGCCTGAGTATGTTTTTTCTCCTTTGTGATTGACTGTTGGAAGTTACCCAGGAAAGCAATGGATTCCTTATTTGTTCATGCCCTTTTAAACAATTGATTTTTGTGACATTTTGCATTTGATGGGGATAATCATTGGCCATGTGAAGTGGCAAGTGGAAGGGCCTGTGGCCTCCGGGAGGCTGGTGTAATGCTGTGGATCCTAGCTAGCACATCCACTTCTAATATTGCTGCTGTGCAGGCTGAAGGGTGGATGAGTAAATCTTTCCATCCAGCTGCATGTTGGTACCTGTGTCTAGTTGCTTTCATTTGCGCTCCAAAGTCTTTAATCCATCCTGTGTCTGTTCTTCTGGTAAACTCTTTTTTTAAAAAAAAAAAAAGTCATGGATTTTTTTCTAGTCCTATGGCTGGGCCTCGATGTGAGGACAGACGTTAGTGCAGCACATGTTAGCATGTAGAGAGCAGAACAGTTCTGTGTAACCAGTGAAATTTTATGGTGGCCACCTCAGTTAAAGATGAACTTGTGCCGCACAAAGCTGCGAGCGGGTCCCTGACAGCACTTAGAGCAATGCAGACTGTCATGTGTTTGGCAGAGGGCTGGACAAACCAGGAGAGACTGGGAGGGTCCTCTGTAAGCTGAATCCTGGAAAGACCAGTATATCAGCCAAGACCTGGTGGATATCTGTATACCGGATGCTCCAGGCTCATACAATTAGTTAAAACTTGTTTGGGTCCCACGTGCTGTATGAGCTGGAGCAATGTTTTAATCATGCTGGAGAAACCTATTGTCTGGGTGCCATGAAATGGCATGGATGTACAGAGAGAATGTGAAAAAAGAAAAGTACCTGCTGCCACATCTTTTTATCTTGTGCCTTGTTAATCATTAATCCTGGGTACAAACCACTTGCTCCTTTGCCCTTATTAACGTCAAAGTTGAAAGCTGCCAGCATGTTCCACATCTCCTGCCAAACCTTTGCCTTTGAAGGGTCAGTTGCATAGTAGTTGCCACCGTGAGTGAGTTTGTAAGGTAGCCCAAAGCCAGACGTTTGTATTACCTCTTTTTAAGAGGAAAGTAAGAAAGCAGTCATCATGCAATATCACTGGACATTTGGACTTGAAATAACTGTGCTTCTCTTGCAGCTGTGCTCTTAGGCCTGCGTGCTGTGGCTGGTGTTGCACCTCTTACAAAGAGCTTGCTCTCCAGATGGGACTTCTGAGAGATTCTGTATGGAATTGGAGTGGCCAAAGGCAGCTGCTGTGGCTATGCTGGGAAGCTCTTGGGGAGGGTGGGAAGGAGACAAGAGAGGAGGAGCAAGGCCCTGGGCAAGGTTGATGCTGCTTAGCAGGAGCCAGCTAGGGAGAGGAGAGGCATCCACTCTCTTCACGTGGCAAGTAGAAACAGTGTGTGGGAAATACTGAAAAAATGCATTGTAACTATACTGTGGAAATCCTGCACAGCTTCGTGCTGGCCCAGCATGAAGCTATTTATAAAAACAGCAGTGTCAATCTCTGTGCCAAGCACTCCAATGGGTGGAACCATAAAAATGACTTTGGGTTGGTTTAGAAATAAGCAAATGCTGGCATGCTGCAGCTGCCCAGGAATAAGGGCTAGAAACCCAGCGGGGAGAGTAGGATGTGATGATGGCTTTTGTGCATCTGTAGTTCAAAGGTGAAATGCAAGAGGGGAAAGACGTATTGTTTTGCTAGTGACAAGCTCTATTTTGGAAGTCATTTATCTGCTTGTGCTGTTCCTGCTGGAATACACATGCCACTATATGAAAACTTTTTGTTTCTTACTGTTACCAAGATACATGGATTTCTTGGTAGGTGTCTCCAGTGGCTTCCCCGTTTATGGGATATCACTGAAGAGGCAAGTACTGCCCATAATACCCATGGGACCTTAATGGGTATTATGGTCATGCCCTGCTGCATGCCCATGCCATGCTGGGTCCCCTGGTCATGCCCTGCTGCATCTGCCTGACCTGATGGTTAGTGAACATGCCAACTTTGGACACCCACCAGTCCCTCCATTCCCCTGTGGCATCTCTTTGTGTGAGACTGCAACTGTCTCCTTGTTTTAGATAGAGCCTGCCTTGATATGTTTGGGGAGAATCTAGACCTCTGCCCTTTTGCCCTTGAGGGGTGCCCAGGGGATTTGGGGATAGAGGAATGACAGAGTTATGTGAAGCTGTGAGTGCTCCAGCAGCCTTGTGCTCTGCTTGGCCAAACCCCATGGCTGAGAAGAGATCCTTCAATTTGCTGCACAAACTCATCCTGGGAAAGCAGCACTGTGCCAGCTGAGGCTCTGATAGAGACAGAAGTGTTGGTTGCTATGGTTACGAAGAATATTAACCATGTGGTGGTTGTGCGGGCAAGGCTTAGAGTTAACTGTGCCACAGGCTCTGCTAACAGTTAGGGAGGAGGGGGAACAGGGCAGCATTTCTCCACCCTGAGAAACTAAGAGTTGGTGTTTGGGAAGCCCAAAGCTTCTCAACAAAGTCTATTAGCAGATCCTGGTTGTTAGTGTGTCAACTGCCTTCTCACGGGTGGAGGAGATAATTTTGGTATCTGTCCTGTGTCAGAAAGGAGAGGTGAATCCCAAAACTTCTGAGGAGAGGTTACCTTTAAGTGACTGGAGTTTATCTCCACCTCGTTCAGGGCTCATCTTTGCACAGAACAAGCTATGATTATTCTGCCATTTCTCTTTCAAGGGAGTGAAGCTGGGTGGTTAAGAGCTTGTAAATCACCTCTGCCTGAATTTTCTAACCTAAAATATCTGACAGATTAAGAAGATGGGAAGATATTTATCTTCTCAGGTTGTTGAGTGTATCTGCTAGCACTTTGTGGCTGGTTTCTCTGTTTTCACTGTGTAGGTGAGCCATAATTTTTGTAAGAAGAGCTTCTGCTCGGATGTATCCTTTCACCCTGGGCTCGCTGATTTTTGGCCTGTGAATTTTGCATGGACATATTACTCTATAAACTCTCTTTGGTTCTCACTTCCCTTGGGGCACAGGGTGCCCTAACAGTAAATAAATGCAAATGGAAAAGCACAGATAGGAGGGACTAGACGGGGGCAGGTGTTGATCTTGGAAGCTTAATATTAAAAAAGAGAGATTTTTGTTTAACAGGACGTGTTTAGAATGGAAGGAATTAACGCTTCAGAGGTACCCAAGAAATCCCCCAACCTCTGCCCCAATACAAATAGAGGGAGGGATGGGGAGAGAATGTAGTTTGCAAGTGCACCATCAGCAAAGCTAATTTAAGTCCTTCCTCTCATTCGACATGCTGTAAATAGGATCCTGGAAATGTCTGGAGTTGTGATTTTATGTTTGTTCTCCCTTCTTCCCCCCTGCCTCTATTGTTTCCGTGATCCGATTTATAACGCGAGCCCACGAGAGGTTGTGTTGGCACGTGGTGAGAGCATAGCCCCTGCAGCTCAGGCGTGGCAGAGTAGGAGTTTAGACTGCCTTTGCCACCAGAGAGAAAAGTATTATTGAACTCTTAGCTGAGCTCGTGCTACTTCTCGGCTGGCCAAGTGCTGCGGAAGGATTTGAAAGATGGCGTATGTAATGTGCTTTCCTTGATTGTTTTTTATTTTTCCTGTTAGTTTTTGTCCAATTCTTTGGGGGTTGGGGGGATGTTGTCCTTAGAAATAGCTGTCAGCTGGATCCAAGGCTTCAAGGACTCTTAGAGGTAGACTTCAGGGATTATAGTTCTTACCCACAGCTAGCTGCTTACCTTTTGTCAGTAAAGTCAAGATAGAAGGAGGGGAAAAACAAAACAACGAAAAGCCCTTATGATTGTGCTAGTGTATATTGTCGTCCCCTAAAAATATCAGTTTCCTGACTGTTCCCGTGACAGCAGAAAGGATTAATGGAAAAGCAAAATTGGATTTATGTTTGTCCCTAATCCAGATTTCATACTCTGCGGTGAACCTGGCAACTGTGAAGCTTGGATGCAAATACAGTAACTAAAGAATACAAGTCCCTGAATCCAAAAATGAGATAACTAATGTTTAATTTAAGATTCTATTTGAGTTTAGCTGTAGAAATAATATCATAGTCATGGCCAATTATACCAGCTGCTGTGCTTGCTGCACTTAAAAAAAACAAAACAAAAAAAAACCAAAAAAAAAAAACAAAAAAACACCACCAAAGATGAAGGTGAAAGGATGCAGTTTCTCCTTTTGACTGGGGCAACTTTGTGATGCTTGTAGTGGCAATACTGCCAACAGCAAAAGGAAAATACTGGGCTTTGAAGGCTAAGGGTGTATCCCAGAAATGGGTGAGTTGTCTCAAACTTAGCTGCCGTTTCCCCTTTGTTTGTCAGCCGCTGTGCGACTTGCTGTTGCAATGCTATGTGGAAATCTCAGAGCAGCTCTTTCATCATTATTACTGCAGGTTGATATTTCTGGATTCTGAATGCATATTTAAATTAAGATGAGGCTTTAACCCTTTCGCAGCAGTCATTTTTATTGGAGCCAGGAGAGCAATTGAATTTGAAAAAGCTGATGTATCTGGGATACGGTCCACCCAAGGCACAGTGGATATGGGGGGGGAAAAAAGTGAAAGAATGTTTTGGAGAGTAGCCAGGAAAAGGATGCCTTATCTAAGGTAGCTGTGTTCTCCTGGAGGAATTTTTGCTGCTGTGCTGGGAAGGAGAGCAGTCAGCAGCTCCTTCATGTGCCTTGTTCTCTCCTGCCACCTGTTTGTTCCTCCTTTTTACTGCACTGTGAAACAGGCCTTCTCTGAAAGTGTCAAGATGACCCAGTTTAAAAATGCCAGCTGCCACTACTGTTGCTACTGCAGGGACTGAAGTAGTGCTGGCGCTAGGAAGTGTGTCCATGTGTCTCCTCCCTCCCCCCTGCACCTGAAGTTTTGGAGACAGGATGACAAGGATGTAATGGAGTGATGATAGCAGTGTTAAGAGTTACCCTGGCAGCAAGCCCTGATCTGAAACATGTTTGGGAGCAGTCCTAGCTAGTCTGATAGGCGCTGTGTAAGCTGTAGGACCAGAATGACGAGAACTAGCAGGCTGTAGCCACATCATGTTGTTCAGGCCCAGCCCTGGGACAGGCTGAGCGTGCTCCAGTCTCGCTGGCCTTGGTAGGAATGGCTGGCCCTGAGTGCTTCAGAGGACAAGGTCTTTTTTCTGGGACCTCCTGTCTCTTATTGTAGCTGCAAGAGGAGAGTAAGAGTCAAGGAACTGGAGGATAACTTCATTTATATTTTTCTGCTAAGGCAAATTAGTCAGCAAATGCACTACCAATAAGTGTTTATAGGGGTGCAGTGGGACTGCATAGGCAGGGAGGAGCTCCTCCAGTTCCTTGACTCAGGGATGTCATGACCATAACAGTTCACTGTGGTGAGTTCATACTGCTGCTTAATATGGCCTTTACAGAGGTGCTGGTACAGGAGGCAGAGCAGTTAGACTTTCTCAAGGACGTGGGCCAAAGCTTCCCTCACCATGATGCGTTTGCTCTAGCATTATTTGCTCTAATTAGGAACCACTCCTGCTAATTATTTCTCCTCTTATTTTTTCCACTACCCATTCAAGTTATTTTCAAATGGTGTGCTTTTTGTATGTAGATTTGTATGGTCTTAGGGTAATAGTGAATTCTGCAGCACGGCAAGCATCACTAGTAATATCTAATAACTGATCAGTACGGAATGGGTTTCTATATCCTGGCTAAAAGCAGTGACCACCTACCTCTGATGATCAAGATCCTAGCTAATAACACTGGTTTATAATAGCTTTTGGTGCTCAGGTTCTCTGCTGGATCAGCCCTGAAGAGAGGGCCTGTATGTAACCCATGTTTCAGTGAGAGCAATGTAGATCTGTAGCTTGACTTTTTCTAATTGATGGCATTTTAGGGCTTTTTTTGCTTTTTTTTTTTTTTAAAAAAACACCTTAATATCTGTCAATATAATACTAATCTTGAGGCTACTGTAAAGAGTATGTTGTCTGAGATCTAGCCATATAAGTTTGCTATCTTGTTGCGATGGCTTCTTGGAGGAGATAAAAACATGTCTTTACATCTCCCGGGTTTCAGAGCTGCAGGAGGTAGTGCAAGAATGAATGTGTTGAGTGTTAATGTCTCCTGAAGGCCTGTCTACAGTAGGGAAATCCATACGTGTTTGTTCAAAGGTAGTTTCTGATCTCTAGCAGAGACAGTGTTCTTCATCTAAGCCTCTGCTTACTGCTCCCACTCGTGTCGTGTGGGGTGAGGTCCAAGGAGTTTCATGAGCCTCTACATCTTAGCTGGCAGTAGGCACTTGTTTGCCTTGCCTTAGTTCATGACCTGGCATATTAAGTGATTAAGCAGCTGCTTAATCAAGCAGCTGAACTGTTCCTCCAGCAAGCAGGAGTAGGAACTTTCAGGAGACTGATGGTGCAAACAGCTGGGGGTCAGAGCCACAGCCACTTCTGAGAGAGAAGCCATTCCCTCTAGGTTAGGTAGTACCCTCTTCCCTTGGAAGAGTTTGTTTTGTCTCTGTTGTTGTGCTTCCCTTTAACTTGTTCACATCCAACTGATGTGAAAGTGGGGAGAATGGAGTCTTTCCAAGCAAATTTGAGAGACGTAACTTTTGCTGCATAACGTGCAGGTGTGATAGCGTGAGTAGTGTTGTGGGAAGGCCCTTGCATTCTCAGAAGGGGCGGGCCGCAAATCTCATCTGCAAATGGATTTTTAACTGTGGAGGTAGAAGGAGCAAAAGCTTCCCAGTAATACTTCAGGAAATAAGACTGAAGGATTAGACTAGTTTCTCTGCAACATCAAGCTGCCTTCACTTAGTGCCTGTTGTTCTTCATCTAATTTTGCTGGAAATAGATTTTGTTCTCTTAAGTGCAGAGGCCCTCTGGATTGTTGAGAACTATTATCAGCTTCAGACCCTTTCCTTCATATAGCTGCGCTTGGAAGTGAAGGGACTGGCTGCAAAAAATATCTAACTAAAATGGTAAGTGGTGCTTATGTGAATAGACCACTTGCCACTCAAATACTGGGTTCTCCTGTTCCAGCTGCTCCAGGGCTGGAGCTAGGCAACTACACCTGGAGACTTTCTCTGCATGTTGCTCTCGTCGCATCCGCTGCCTTCCAGTAGCCATAGCTATGGGCAGCCCCTCGACATGTCTCTTTGCTTTTGCTATCCGCTGCTTTGGCCGATACCTCCGTTTTGCCTAAGTGACATTCAAGGAGAGAGCCAGGGGACAAATTGTTCATTTTTCTTGCTTTTGTGCCCATTATAAAGGGGTTCAGTATGGCTTCTGCGCTCTCGTGATGGGATTTATTATCAGTAACAACAATAATGACCTGTAATTTAACCTGATGTCTGTTCTGCTCCCACGTACCCCTTCTGCGTATGTGCCCTCATGCTACACAAACGCCCTGCGTCGTGGTATTACCTGTGGTGTTTAGGAAGCTTAGCTCTGATACAGTACTTTCATTAGTTTGCATTCCTAGCACAACAGGGAGTCTAATAATTTTGCTCTTATGCTGGAGCTTTCTAAATCTAGCCAAGGGTGGAGATTAGGCCTTGCAGAAGGCTTCACCCTCTTAGAGGGCTCTGCCTTGGGATATCTGTTGGCTTCTTCTGAGGCTGGTTTGCAGCAGCTAGCTTGACCAAGCTTTACAATAGTATGTGCTAACCTGGAGTAGGTGTGATGGTGTGATGGTGTAGTGTGGTTGTGGGTGTGTATGCAGTTTTATTTATTTATTTTTAATAGGTACCTTGTTCACTTGTTCGGAAAATTGTTTGCCTGACTTCTTATTCTTTTGGCATTATTGTTTTGTATTGTACTGACTATTTTTTGGACTGAACTTCTGCGTGTACAGCGTGCTATGTGGATGAAGCCAGGATGACATGGAGAAGAGTTGAGAACGTTGGTAGGCAGAGGACAGAAACCTTGTATGAGACTGCTAGTAGTCTGAATCTGTGGTTTCCCACAGTGACTCTCTCAGTAAGGTGTGTCAAACTTATCTTTTTTTCAAAATTAGTGAAATTCTGTGGGTTTTGGAAATAGTACAATGGATCAAGTGTGTTCCAGGCATGCAAAAAATTTCCATAATAAAATTTGCACAAGGGAGGCTTCTTCTAATCTAAGTTATTGTCTCCATTGAACCACCTGACTGAATATAATATATATATATATATAAAAAATATATATGTATTTTTAAATCTACTCATTGTGACAAGTGTATTGATAATGTTGCTGCTCTCATTGCTTGGGCACGTTGCTGCCTGTAATTGAAATATATAATCCAAGGCTGTAGGGTCTCTGTAGAGTTAACTCAACCCATGGTTTGACGACAGAATAAATCTGGCTTTAGGGTTCCTAGTACTGAATTAAAAACTGTTGAATAATGCTATTCTGCTACAAACTTGCTTTGTTTTTTAGGCATGTGCTCTATTCATTTATTCTGTCTATTAAATTGTTGTGCTGGAGGGTCATATGTCCTCCCTGCCCATAGCAGGACTTGTGGCAGGTCTGCCCTGCCAGTAGCTACTGTGTGCTGGTTTTGGGCTCTTACATGAGCTCCAAGCCTAGTATCAAGTGCTCTCGCTAATTGCAAAAAATATAGTCAAATGCCTTTGGCTGATTTAGGGTCAAATTTTCACTTGCTGACTGATCCAGCCATGCTCAGATCCCATATAGTCACCGATTAGGTCCCCAGGTAATTCAGTGTGGCTCTGCCTATTTTGTGTTAGGTCCCAGAGGTAGTAGTCTCTGCTCATTGCTACTGCCCTGCCAGATCTTCTCCCCCATCCTCTTCTCTCCTCTGATACATATGGAGACATCTGGGCTCCTGGTACGCGGGGCTTTGGGGATGCATAAGGCTGTACCACTCGAACTGGTGTTTGATGCTATGACTGTGCAAATTCTGGCTGATGTTTAAAGTGTTGTACACGCAGGAAGCGGTCTTTCTTCCTGAAGAGTGTTCCGTGCACGTCCTTATGATGGGCATGCTATGGAGGGAGAACATGGCAGCAGCATCAGAGAGCAAGAGGCGAGCGAGTATCAGCTGCCTTTGCTTATGATAATCCTCAGTAATCTCCCCTTACATGTCCCATACTGTAGCTATACTGAAAATGGCAGTTGAGCCTTTTCCTGATGTGGATCGTGTCAGCTGAGGGTGCAGCTTTACTAATGAGCCTATGCTGGCAAAAGCTTTAAAAGAAACATATGTATAGTAGGAAAAGGCCTTTTGTGGTAAACTTTCCCTCAAGTGCAGGCCATGCAAAGAACAATACTTTTTAAAAAAAAAAAAAAAAAAAGAAAAAAGGAAAAAGTAGGTGTGTTTCTTTGCTAGCTTGTTAGTGTGCACTCTTTGGATCAGGACTGTCTGCCTTTGCTGTGTGAGCAAGGAAGCTTTCAGTAGGTATCAGGGTTTTTAAAAGGAGATAAATTTCTCGGCAAAGGGACTCTCCATTTGATTGCTTTCTAAGGATGCTGGTTCTTGGCTCCAGGTGTGGTCCAGCACTCAATTCTTTCCTCCTCAGTGCTAGCTTGTGCAACTCTGTTCCTGCCCTATCTGCTCATCCTTACTGTTGTGCTGTGGTGCGTAACATCTGCCTGAGCCAGTTGTATTGCTCGCTGATGCTACAAGTGCAGGCCCAGCCATTCAGACCTTGTCTTTTCTCTGGCTTATCTGATCCCCTGGTGTAGAGATGCCGTGAGCTGACCTGATATAAAACTACATAAAAGCAGCGTAAAACTACTTGGCTGTGGCGGTGGTTGTCCGCTATTCTACTTCCTGTAGCGGCCCCCTGAAATCAAATAAGCACCAGAGCTAGTGCAAGGGAAGGGGAAAAGCCTTGCTGGCTTGGGATGGGGAAAGGAGGGTCTGGGATTGCTTCTTCTGGTGGCAGCTATCTGTGGGAGTATCTCTGTCCTGTGGATTGGCAACTCTCAGTGTTTGCGTGGCTTCATTGCCATTTGGGTTAGGGAGATGATGCAGCTGAAGAGGGTTGTTTTTCAGACGGATCAGTTTCCCGATCCGGTTTCCTTTGTGCCTGTGCAGATGTTGGTGCCAGTGTCTGGCAGGGCAGTGGGGAAGTGGGGTGAGTAGCTGGGCGTAGGGCAGTGCCTGTGATATTCACGCTTGCGCTGCTGCAGAATTGCTTGTCACACTGTGCTCCCGGGTGTCGATATGGGACTAAGTAAGTGGCTGGGGGCGAGGGTTGCTTAATCTGGCACTGCTGCTGAAGGAGACGTTTAATGAAATGACACCCTGTGGTCACAGGTACCCAGGTGAGAGATGATACGCAGGAATATCTAAGCTACTGGGAGGTAGTGGAGTGGAAGCTTGAGACATACTGTGCAGTCCTTTGGCTCAAGCTTCCCTTCCCTTGCTGCAGGGTGTTTTGTCTGTCTTGTTCCTATTCGCATTAACTTTTCCAGGTAGGCTTTTATTTCCCTTGCAGTTGCATCCATGCTTTTGCATCATCTGCTGCGGAGACTGGAGCTGAGGCCTAAATCTTCTTGGGCCCTCTGATGGCTTTTTAAGTAGCCTTTGCGCCCCTCTGAATAGGGTGCTCTGTTCTTAGCAATGGTCTGAAAGTTACCTGCTACAAGGCCACGGGCCTGCCTGGGTGGGTGCAGCAAGGGGCGCAGAACACAGCGGCGCTCTAGCTCTCCGCTGCCGCTCCTGCCACTCGTCACACACAGCGCATCTTGCTCAGAAGAGGAAGGGGAGTTTTTTCAAGGCAGAAAACCCTTTTAAATAGATAGGTTCTGATTTCCTTAATAATAATTTTGTCCAGAAAAAGCGTTCAAACCACCTCGCTTTGATCTCTGCCTGCTTCCTCTCCACCTCCTGTTGTGGCTCCCTTTTGTTTGACGCTTGTCCAAACTTGGTGCTTTTCGTGGCTTCTCTTTTTTTCTGCCCTGTGGCCGCAAGGTGGCAGAATTGTTTCACTAACGCGCAGCGAAGGCAGGGAGACGGCAATGCAGCTGCTCGTTTTTATAGCGGAGGTAAAAGCGATGGTTAATTGTGCTTGTACTGTCATCATTGTGTTTTGAAACTGGAAAGAATTTTGCATGTACGCGTCTGATCTATGTTGCTTATTTTCTTTATATAACGTTGATTTATGTCTTGACTTTTTCATCCCTGAAAGGAAAGGGAGAGGAGGGGGGAGATGTACAGCAGCGTCCAGAATTCCTCGCAGGTTCCAGCATTGATCAAACCCTGTGAAGCACGTTACTGAGGCTGCGAAGGCTGCTGCTTTTGTCCTTATTTCACCCTGTTCTGTCAGGATATTGCATCACGTAATATGCAAAGTGTTCAGAGCTCCTGCAGTACCCCAGTAATAGGGGTGAACTGAGGTTGCAGCAACAGCTCTACCTCTGCATTCCTGTTGCTTTCTGTAGGCTTTAGCTCTTATTTCTGCTGCAGACCCTCTTTGGGATCAGTGAGTCCACTAAACATTGTATGTACTTTGTGGGGTCATAAATAAGCAATTTGGAATTGAGGGGGAAAGTCTCCAGGGACACCCACTCAGGGATTGCTTAATCTGATCGAATGGTGATAAGGGGGGGGGGGCACTGCTTTCAGGCATTTCTCTTTTCGGAGTTCTCCCGCCCCCTTGAAATTAATGTTCCTGTTGTACTTCTCTGAATTCACTGTTCTCGGATGCGGGACTGAAAATCAGCAATGCAGTTGTTTGCTCCTCTCTCCCTCCTCCTGTCAGCCAAGAGAGTCCCCTTTTGCCTCTAGTGAGGAATTCTTGCAGGAAGAGGATTAGCAGAATAAAAGGGTGTATGAGAAAGGCTGCTGGAAACAAGACCACCGAATTCAGGGGGTTGATGGCACCATTTTGATCAGAAACTCCTTTCCTTCTAGATGGGTGGGGGGAAACATCTTCCTCTTTTCTTCCTTTCCCACTCCCTTTTGTCTCATTTGTCTCTTCCTCCGTGTTAATGCGGCTGGCGCAAGGGACACTTTGGCCATCCTTTTGCACGTCTCACTTTTTGCATTAGGGAGAGTCATTTTTTTTTAAATGTCTGAGCGTTCTGTGCTCCTCTTTGCTTGTGACAATATGTATGAGGGACTCGATCCCCTTCATGTCCTCACCTCTTATATTGCTCATACCTTCCTGAGTGTGACTAGCTGTAGGAAGGGGCTCTTTGGGCAAGTCCTTGCTCCACTGTGGGTATGGGACAGGCAGGACCAGGGAGGTAACCCCCACACAGCTAATGCAGATGTGAGAGAAGAAATGTAACCCGCTATATGAAGAAATATCAACTTGTGATTCTCTTCCGTTTCTCTTCCTCCCCCCCCCCCAACCCCCCAATCTGGTTTCTAGTAGCAACAAGAGCTTTCACAGGAGTTCTGCATCTCTTCTGTCACACAACTGTCTATATCAGACATCGTTGTCTTTTTGGTCTGATCTGTGCCAAAACATCTTTGTAGCATAGATAAATCGGGTGGGAGGGGAGGGTGTTCTTACCTCCCCTGTGCAGGAAAAGTTATGCTGGCAGAAAGGACGTGTTGTGGCAGAGCTTATGCTGGGAGGAGCAAGAGGGGGTCACTTTGTTACTCTTGCTTAATTCTCTTCTGGAAAGCGGCTAGCGACCATGCTGGCAAACTGTCTCTTCTGGTGTAGACAGAGCTCTGCTGTAGGCTCCTCGGGCTCTGGGAACGCTGTCTAAACAGATTGCTGGGTTACACGCTGGGCATGCATGACTGAATGGCACTGAAATGCAGCAGAGCAGAATTTCACGTGCCCACTGCCCTGGGCTTTGCTGGAGGTGTGTGGGGAAGGCAGAGATGGAAGAGAATGCTTATTTATCTGGTGTGGCATGTGAAGCATTAAGCTTGTGGCGATTCCAGGCTCTACTGGTATGGAAGACTAAAGAGATCCTGAGACTCAGCTGGTGCCATGCTCTTTCTTGCTCCCTTTGTAAGAAGGGGGATGGGAAGGAAAGAGCAATTAGGAGGATTGCTCAAGGGACTGTCATACCTCTCAGATGGTGCAAGCATCGACCTACAGTTAACCAAGAAATGACAGGCAGAATGAGCTGAATTGGCTTGTTCCCTGCCTGTTTACTGACAGAGTAGAGTACGATACCATGCTGCTTGTTCTTCCTCCATCCCGAAACACCATTTTAGTATATGGACACAGTATACTGCTGTGTACTTCTGGGTGGCTTATCTCTTTATTACCTTTTTTTTCCCTCTTTCTCTACTTGGAGGTGTCACGTGCCCTACACTGACATTAAAAAAAAAAATATCCTGCCTCCTTCATGGTGCCTAATCTGCTGGTAGTCCACTATTTGCCTCTGTGCTGTGTTGGCTTTGTGTAAACAAAATTCTGTTGATACTGATGTGGGGGATCCTTGCTAAAAGAAAGGCCTTGATGGTCTTTTGGGGGAGGACTGGGGAAGAAGGATATTTTTAATTGCTTATAATGTCTGGCACGAGAAAGGTAATATGCTGGAGAGGAGAACTACTTCATCTCTTCTCTGCATATATTAAAGGCTAAGATACTGAAGTCAAATCAGGAACTGTAGATCTTTCCACAGTGAAAGCGAGCTAGCTAATGCAGCAGTGCTTAGCATTCAAGAGCTTAATTCAGCCTTGGACTTTAGAGAATTCAGCTTCCTTCCCTCCCCCTTCCTTCACCTCCCCCTTAAGCAAAATAAATGACACACTGCATATGGAATACCTGTCCTAAGGAAGCTGAAGGTGTGCAACCAAACACTGGTACTGGGAAATGCTGGTTTCCTGGCAGCCTTTGCTTTTTGTGTGGTTACGAAATCTGAGGCCATCTGAAGTGGCACTTCTGTCTGCATCCTGCTGATGTTCACCACCTTGTCTGGGGCATGGAGGGAGGGGTGGTGTGTATGGAGGAGGCAGTTCCCTTTTCTGTCCCTGCATGGTCCTTGTGGATCATGTTCTCCCCTTGGTGTGTGGTTCTGCAAGAATTTTTTTCCGTGGCAAAACACTTCAGAGGCTCCCACCTTTCTGTAACCCTTAGGATATTCAATTAAACAAAGCAGCAGTCTCGGTTTAAGAAGTTCCTGTCGCTGTCCCCGTTGCCCCCACTGTGTCAGTTCAACTGTTCAAGAGGCTGCATTGTGCAAGAAAAGGTCCTTTGTAAGAAAGGATTGTTTTTATGCAAGTTCAGCATGGTCCTTAGAAATGATTTGTTGACTCAGAGAAGGGAGAAATGTGCTTGTGTTGCAGGGGTATAAATGAGTGGCTGTGGCTACACCTTTCCCTAAAGGGCTAGTAAGAATTTTACTGAATCAGTGCAGACCATGGTCCCCCAAACAGGTTCATCAGTGCTTTGGGGTGCCTGCTGCGTGCAGGATATGTGGGGAGAAACAAGCGGTAGTTTGGAAGAGCAAGAACCTTGCGGAGCGTCCTTGCTGCTGTGGAAGTGCTGACATAAAACTGCACCTGTATTTACAGCATGCTCTTCTGCTGCTACAGCTTATGGCTGTGTTATGGTTCTCATGGGCTTTTCCATGGTGCTTACGCCATGTCACTAGCTCTAACAAAGCCCTCTTTTGCAACACCTTTGAGAAAAGGAGATACATTAACTCATTTTCCCAAATGAGGCACTTGGCATTGGTAGGAAATGCTGTCTTGTTTATTTAGATGGGATGTCCAGTTTAAGTGCCTGGGGTTCTCTTCTTTCCACTGATGACAAGCTGGAAATAAGAGACTAGTGCTCTCATGCTGTATCTTTTCTGATCCATCATCTCCGTTTCTTGTGATAACTTTTGAGCCCACTGTCTGGTTTGCTGAGCTGAAGAAAGAATTGAGGAGCGTCCTAGCTGAAGGAAAAGCTGTAAGAAATGCCATGTTATTAGACACTTGGTGCAAGAGTTCTCCTGAAGGTGGAAAACGTGGGAGGAGCAGATGTGGGAGTTTAACTTGATTATGAGGCACAAACTGTGAGAAATCAGACTTCCTTAGCTACAGGGCTCACAGAACTATTTTCTTCCTTAGGTGCTGCGAGTGCTCTCCATGTTGTTGTAGGAATTGGGCGCTCATTGCAGGAATTTGGTTAAATCCTTCCTTGAGTATCTGCAGAAGATGAAAAGGGAATGATTTTTGAGCTCTCTGCTCAAAGTGACTGGTCTTGCAGCTCACAATTTTTACAAATAGTGAGAGTTCTGGCTCTGTGCACCTAGTCTACCTCTCTGAGCAGTGTTTCTGCAGATGACCGATGTTTCCACCGTGCTTCCGCTCTGTTAGGTGAAATTTTTCAACCCTATTATCATTATGGTGCGTTTAATAATGACCAAGTACAAGGATGCACACTTTGAAAGAACAACACTGATACTGACTTTGGCCCTGTCCCCTCAAAGGGGTGCTGCTTGATGCAATGTAAGGTCACTCATACTGAAAGAGACATTTGAGTTGTAGTCCAAGCTATACAAAATATAACTCCTCAAGGCATCTCTACATAGTAAAGGTTAAAAGCTCATATGAGCCTAATAATACATAGACGTGGGGTTTGGTCCAAAATGAAAATTGCTGAGGCATAAAGGGCTGAAAATTTGCCAAGATATTTGCAGTGACTGTGCAAAATTGTAGGCTTCTGGCAGTGTTGGAAGGTGTAGATTGTGTGCGCTTGGGGTTTTTGGTTCTTAAGAAAATAGCTGCTTTGGGGGATAAGAAAAGGAGATGATTTGTAGTTGAAACGCTCACATCTTTGAGATTTTGGTGAACAAGGCTGGTATTAAAATCTTTGAAAGGGTAAATGCGAGCAGACTTGTGAGAAAGGCTTTCTGCTTTTAACAAAAATACCTGCAGTTCTGAAATGTATCTACATGTTTCAGAAGTACTGAAACTGGCTTGGCTATCATGCATCATTTAGACTTGTTAAAGAAAACAGAGTCATTTGTCTAGTGACTGCTTTTGTTTTGTTTCCTTCCTTTCTTGAATTGTTGGAAGCAGCAGCTCTTCACAAGGGTTCTCCGTGGAGGATGTAATGACCATAACTGAAGTCAGAGCTGTAGGACTGGATTTTAACCTGGAAAGGGGAGGGGAGGGGAAGGGAGATGAGACCGTTGTATGAAATACCTTTATGCCTTCTCTTTGTTTTTCAGTGGACGAATATATTGCCATTGCTAAAGAGAAGCATGGATACAATATGGAGCAGGTAACAATCCTTTGAATACTTTATTTAAAAGTTTTTACCGGGCAGGTATTAAAACCTGACTTAAACTGACTGCCTAGAAGTGCTTCTTCCTTTCTGTACTGTTTGTGGTTTTTTTTCCTCTCTTACTTCTCCCAAAACCAACTGTTTCTAGCGATGACCTCCGCTCTGGAAACAGAGCGCTCATCTTGAGTTTGTCACTGAGAGTCATTAAATTGAAGGAAAAAGAAAACCCTGTCAAACAAAAAGCCGTCAGTTTGACCGTGAGTGTTATGATTCCTGTGGTGGCTACCTCTCAAACAGTTTCAGAACCCCAAGCAGTATTTAAAAGATTGGCTAGTGAGGAAGACTTGTCTTTGCTAGCATTCCAGTTGACTGCCCCACTTCTGCTTCGTGGGTGTCTTAGCTGTTATTAATGAGCTACTGAACCGTATTATCACCTTCCTTTCTGAGGCAAACCTATATCCATGGCTGTTTACCCTAAAACTGTGCTGTAAATCATTTTCCAGCTCAGAGATGAGCAGCTCAGAAGTCTGTGCGCTAGAGGTGGTGTGAACAGTAACTTCATCAGTTGTCCCTGGGTATAAATCCTGCTTTGAGTGGCAGGTCTCTCCTTTACTCTTCTTAGTCTAGGATTTTTTTTACTTATCTTCCCTTTGTTAACTAGCATTGATTCCAGCCCTCATTCAGGGAGGTGATAGACCTGTGCAAAGGAAGTTTTCTGAATTCCGTATGAAGTCATCTCATGTGCTAATAATTACCTGGAAAAAGGGAAGGCAGGCATTCACATTGGCAACTGATGTACTGTCCCTAAAAAAGGGAGTCCGTGCAAACTTGGAATTTCATTTATGAAGTGGTTCAGGCAAAGGCCATGAGCACAGAAACAAATGATTTGAATGGGAAAGCGTGTTTAGTTAGATGACTATGCTATCATCTTTGACTTTCAATGGTCAGACTTTCAGTGGTTGATACTCATTCTTGAAAAGGCATCTTCTGGAACAAGAGCATTGAAACCTGAGATAGCCAGCAAAATCGGGAATGATCAAAGTTGATATTTATTGTTTCCAAGAGCAAAAACCAGAGTAAAACAAACAAAAAGGTGCCAAACTGCTGTAAATTTAAATCCAAATACAAGCCTGACTGTTCACTTCTGTTGAGATGGGCGTGTCTTAGTATTGGAAATTGTGGGTAATATTTACCAAATAGATCATCGTAGACTAATAAAAAAAAAATTACCTGCACGATTTCAGTGGCTAAGTGTTGTGTGGAGGGTGCAGACTGATCCAGAAGACTGATCAAAACAAAGCTTGTGATTTTTGAACCATACTTATGTTTTGAAAAACTTAGATTTGACTAAGAGATTTGCATTTATTTTTAATGTTGGAAGTAGGCCCCCCTTCCCTCTTAACTCAAGCACCTCCTTGCCAGCTGCCTCTTTTCCCTCCTCTACGTGCAGAAGTAGACATTACGGGACTCTCCCAGACAGGTCGTAGACTGGCTGAGCTCCTTCTAAAAGCTTCCCTTCTAAACATTTCTCAACTCCTTCCCTAGCACTCTCACATAATACCCTGAAAATGAACATGTTTTCCAGGTCCTTTGAGATTTCTGAGACGCTTGAAGCTAGGCACTTCCAGGAAAAAACTAGAAAGGATCTTTCTTGCATCATTCTGCTAGGCACATACTCATTTTATATTAACGGGAGTTGTATCAAGGCTTTTAAATCAGGATGATTTGTGTCACCCAGGGGCACTTTCTCTTCGGCAGGTATCACCAGATTCACTGTTGGCTGGGTAGTTCTTTGGAAAAGCTGCTGTGAATTCTCTGGAAGCGAGTCAGACCTGGGCATTAGCCTTAGCATTTGGCCACTGTCTCTGGGCTTTACTGGCTGATGTAGCTTTCCCATGCGCACGTTCTCCTGAAAGCCAGTCTCTTAGGACCACTGTACGGATGGCTCGGGCAATAAAGTTGTTGCACGCGGATCCCTTGTCCTTCCATCTGTGCCCCAGAGCCTGCCTTTGCAGATGAAGATGTGCTGGTTTGTTGAAACAAGTGGTGAACTCTCTGGTGGTGTGAATGGGGCTCGCGTGGATCTTCCTCATCCTGCTGGGTTTCTCGTCCAGCTGGCTGTGTGTGTGGATCGCAGCTCCGATGTGATTTTCCTTTCTTTCCCCTCACTTGTGGCTGGGTTACGTGGTGTTGGCTCCAGTGCTGACGGACGACTGTTGGAGGCTGCAGGTCTGTGCTGGTGGGAGTCCCTTCAGTCTCGCCAGCTCCAGGCGAGGAAAAGGGCTGTAGCAGGCAAGCGAGCTCCGTCAGGGCAAATCCACTTTAGTTGGCACTGGCAAACTGCAGTATGTTGTGCTGAGCTGTAGCAATAACAGGCTTGGGAGCACCGCAACAAGTCTGGCAGAGAGCTGGGCTCTCCTGCCAGCCTGTATCAGACATCCTGGGACAAACCAGCCTGGGTAAGCTGTGTGCTCACATGAGCACAAGTGCAGAGAGCTCTCCTAGGGCAGGATGGGGCTGGAGGAGTGTATAAGAACTTGAGATAAGCTGTTGTTGTCAGCTGTATGTAATAAGCAAGTTTTGTGGGTTTTTTCCTCATAGGAATACTACTTTCCTGTTTTTTTTCTCTTTTTTGAAGACTTCAAGGAAAATCTTGTTTACCCTTTGCCTTGTGTAAAGTAGCTGTCCCCTAGTCCTTCACTTGCAGCTTAACAGTGTTTAGCATAGCCCTGCCTTCCTAAAATATCTTTGTCCTCGTCTTTGCCTAATTTTCTCATACAGATATTTGGTATAGCTCATACCTGAACCTGGGAGGTATGGCAAGGAGAGAAAACTCAGCCTTTAACCACTGCAAAATAGTTCCTCTGGCTCCACGCTTACCAGGGTGGGTGGTGTTAATGGGCTGTGTGGCTCCTGTGCCATCTCGAGCAATTGTGTAGTGACTGAGACTCTTCCTTGTTCTGTATCGTGGCATAAAGGAATCCTGCACAAGGAAGGAGAAGGTAACTTAGGAAGCACTGAGAGGCCAGTAGAGTCAGGAAGAGATCTTGGATAACGTTAGTATTTATGATCGTACCTTCTGCAGAATCTCAGTGGAGCAAGAACCCATAAAGGAACTGCTTTTTGCATAGCAAAGCATAATGGGGAACCCCCCCAAATTCAAAGGGATTTTGTAGCTCCGAGTGGACAGGCTGAAACTGCTGGTTGAGGGTAACTGTGGCTGTGAAACCTGAGCTGAGTTTGCATATGACAAGCTGGTTACTGTGATGTTTTACTCAGCAGCTTGGGGATTGTTTTCACTTTACAGCCATTGTGAAAGGCTGATTTGTAGCTCTGCAGAGTCAGGCCTTCCTAAAATGACTTGTGGTGGTCACGGGCATACCAGATGTAGTGATGTGTCATAATGTGCATGAGCTGCGCACCCCCGGGAGAGGGGCGGCTCTGAGTGAGTGTCGCGGGGAACACGGAGGAGGACCGCTCGCAGGTGGCAGAAGCGTGGCACACGCATTTTGTCTGCGGAACTGAAAACCGGAGACTGCAACAGTGAAATGAGACGTAATCGAAGGGAACAAATGAGCAGCCCCCCTAAATGAGTGATATTTATTTCTCCTTTTGGCCAGACACCTCAAAAGCAAATCAAGGTTGCATATGCCCCTTGCTCTTCCTTCTTCCAGTTGTTCCCTTATCCTCTCCTCCTTTTTCTTCCCTTTCCCCTCCAAAAAAAAGCCCCCAACCAACTAGAAAAACCCCAACCAACTAAACCATCCTCCGAATTGAACAGGAAATGATGGGACTTTAGCAATGACAAGAAGCTTCCTTCAGTCTAGTCTGATGTTTTAGGTAGTTTTCCCACATCTTTAACTTCCCTGTGCCCACCATGAGCAGTAAGCTGGAGTCACTTCTTCAGTTCTCTTCTTCCCCCTTTCTGTTGTTACTGCCTTATTACTTTACTACTTTCATGGTCTGGGTTAATTGCAGACTACTCTGCAAAACCCAGAAGGGTGTGGGTCAGATGGCAGGTTTCTTGCACCCAGAAGTGTCTGATGTAGCTGAGAATTAAAACCTTGGCTCTCTAACATGTGTTGTCTGAGCATACTGTTCTAGCTCTCACTCTGCATGCATGCAATAGTGTTTCTTGTGATTACAATTGTCCCCTTGGTGTCCTTGTTACTTCTAGGCCCTTGGGATGCTGTTCTGGCACAAGCACAACATTGAAAAATCTTTGGCAGATCTGCCAAACTTTACTCCGTTCCCAGATGAGTGGACAGTGGAGGACAAGGTCTTATTTGAACAGGCCTTCAGCTTCCATGGGAAAACCTTTCACAGGATCCAGCAGATGGTAAGTGGTGTCACAGCAATGAAAAGGCTGAACGGAGAGTTGGACCATCTTCTTCAGTGCTAATTGTGCTGAAGTCCTGTCTAATGCTCTTGGGAGGAAACAGGCCACAGTGGATGTTAAAAGGAAAAAACAGTCCTGTGAACAGATAGAAATAACATTACTTTTGGAGTATCTGTGGAATTGTTTTCCTGAAGTGAAATCAGACTGCTTTACCAAGTCAGGATAAACTTTGACTGTACTATTTTCATTGGTTGGGAATCACAGCTTTCAGTCCCCTGTGTGCTATGGTAGTGTGTGTGCCTCAGCTGGAGTTTAGGCATGGTCTGTACATGCATGCCCACCCACACACAGAGTGAAGATGGTCTCTGTGCAAGGTTGATTTCCTTTCTTGCAACCTGCTTTTTAGGAATTTGTTTTATTTGAATGCGAAGTCTATTTAATCTGATTTGGGACTGTCAGTGGATGCGATGGTGGAGGTTTATACGTCTGAAGTATTCAGTGCTTTGCTATCAATTGCTTGTAATGTTTCCAAAACTTTTCTTTCAATTTCCTGTGATTGAAATCTTCAAGGGGAGGCTTCTGCCTGAAAGCAGAATGCAGGATGTGGGGGATATAAGGAGGTAGGAAGTGAAGAAAACTGACTTCAAGCAAAAGAAAATGCCTTTTTCTTTTGGAAGATGGGGTTTAAAGTTATTTATTAATAAAATCTTGACTTTTTTCCACATAGCTCATCGCCTGGGTAGGAACTAGATTTTGTTCTTTGCTCTCCCTCAGTAAAGTACCTCTCAAGTGTCCCAGTAGGACTTGGTTACGCTGGTTGTGATGCTTTAAAGTAAGCCTTGCAGTCTGTTCAGCTTCTTTTAAAGCACAGGTGGAGGCCTTTGCTGATCCTGTTGAGCAGTAAAAGGTGACCTGCCTCCCAAGTATGAAGGAAAACTGCAGGGCTGCAGGAAGAGGCTCATTCTTTTGTCCTCCTTGAATGGTTCCCTCACCGGTGTTCATTTGCAAATGTTCTTGGAGTCCTAGGGTCTCCTCCTCAGTAGGTTCTGATGACAGGACTTGCACGTGCTATGGGCAGCTGTTATAAACAGTCTGGAGAGTTGTAGACTCATGAAGAGTGAAGCTTCTTGCTTCTTTATTGCTCTGTTCTTAAATGAAAAATAAAGAGGAAATGTCTTGGGGGGGGGGGGGAAATAGAACATAAAGCCCTTCCTGTTGTTTGCTTAAACACCAAAGCAAGAAATACACAGTTCAGTTTATCTGCAGAAGCATGACTCTGTCCATGTGTGACGTACACTCCAGTACAGTGAAGCCAAGCTCATATGCTGTTCCCTATGTAATAATATTTTTACTTTTGCTCCCCAAAAGGCTATCTGGCATGAAAGGAATTAAATGGCAGGAAGCTTCCTGTTCACAGGGGACAGGAATGAATGGCTTGGGAGCCTCTTAGTTGTTCCTCTATATCTGATGGCCCATTTAGCACTGGTGCAGCTTGGAACTGAGGGGAAAATCATTGAAGCCAGAGAATGCAAAGTGAGTTACCCACCAGAGCTGGTTCTGATATTTTGACACTCTTAGGATGTGCTTATAGCTGAGGTAATATTTGTCATTCACAGCCTCATCCCTGAGTTTGTTCTGTGGAGCACTGTAATCTCAATATACCAACCTGCTGGATGGATATCGGCAACACAGCATTTGAAATAGCTTACTATAAAGGCACAACATGTGTTTGACAGGGGATGAATTTATGCCCGTCTGTAATTTGTTGTCCAGGATGGTATTTCTCATGCAATTATTAGAACTTGAAGTGAACCTGCAGTCTGAGAACCAGGCTTATCTCAAGTGAAGACTTAAACTGTAGTGTCTGAATGAGAGAGATCTGGCTCTTGCTCACAGTTTTCTTTTCCTTCCCACCCATCCCGCCCTCCAAGCTGAATCAGACTCTTATCTAAAACATGTTTTATTCAGAAAGAGGCTGGGCTTTTACCTTGTAGAAGGTTGATGTGAGAAACATCCACACTGAGCACCTCTAAGAAGTGGAGAATTAGTCTTAATGTAGTTTACTTTTTTTTTTTTTTGAGGCAAGTTTTCTGTTCATGGGTACAGGGCAAATGACATGTAGTGTAAGAGGACAAAAAAAAATACAACGGTTTGTGTTTTCCTATATCCTCAGATCACCATGCAGTAATGTTTCACCTTTTGAAAAAATCTTTTGTTGAAACCTTTGAATAGACTCCATCATGTGAATGGTATGAATAAGCCTTTTTAACCAAACATCAAAGATGCGCTTGGGATGTAGCCTGCAATTCAGCAATGCCTACATTTAATACACTTGCCTGTGTTGGCTTTTAAAACTCTGTTACCTCAGTTTCAAGGCTCCCTTTTGTATTTGCTCTCACTAGGTTCCTGTATTTTGAAGGGAACCCGCTGCCTGCCTGGTCAGTAGGGTCTTGCTGAGATGCTGTTTAGAAAGTTTGATGTCCTAAATAGTAGGCAGCAACCTGAAAGAGTCCCCTTTGGAACATTTTTGAAAAGGCTGCAGAGCTGCCTTGCTTGAACCTCTGAGGGAATTCAAAGTAGAGAGATTAGCTGTTCCTTGACAAAACTAGACCAATTGTATGTGAAATCCTGGGGATACTTTACATATAAGCATATAAAAGGATACGTGTTTAATTTACAGCTTCCTGACAAATCAATAGCCAGCCTGGTGAAATTTTACTACTCCTGGAAGAAGACAAGGACTAAAACTAGCGTGATGGACCGTCATGCTCGTAAACAAAAAAGGGAACGTGAGGAAAGGTAGGTTTGCAAGCAGAAAGGCTGTGTATTGATGCACACTGATTTGTCTAGAATATCTGAATATTTCAGAGATTCCTGTTAGTCTGTAAGAAAGTAGGTGCAGGATTTTCCCCCAAATGCTTCCTGGTACCACACCTTTTTTCCCCACCCCTCTCTTCCCTGCTGTGCATGTTTTGCTTTGCTTAAAACCAAAAGGAATCTGTCAGCAATTAGATCTGCTCCCTTCTTCAATGCTATACAATTTCTGATTGCCCTCTAATGCAGTGGTCCCCCAGCCCATCACTCTAGATAGTTTTCCTCTGATACTGCTTGAGGGTGGAGGAAATGAAATTAAAACTGATGTCAACAAGGTGTTGTACTGTTGTCAGCAGAGCCAGAAAAAATGATGAGCAGAACAGTAAAAGGAAGTTATAAAAGAACTAGAAATCTGCCTTTATTTCCTCCATGTGGTGCTCAGTAGAATGAGAGCATGCATCTGGTAGGTGACAGGCTCCAGAGCAGCACCAGAGGCCTGTGTACAGGCACAACCCCTCTTCCTCCCTACCCTATTCACACAGAAAGCTGTCGCCAGTATAAGGTTTCAGGCCAAGCTCTATTCCCTATTTAGAGATCAAGTCTGAATATTTTTTTGAGTGACTGAGAAGAGGGAAGCAGAGGGGACTTTGAATGAGTACTCTGACAGAGCTCTCCATAGGAGCAGGCCACTTTAGGATTTGGAACAGGGAGTGGTGTTCAGGAGGTCCCTAGCTGCAGAGCTTCAGCAGGTGAGTTTAACTCCTGCTTGTGCAACTTAGTCTGCAAGTTTTCCCTCATGGGTACCCATGCATGCACTCTGGGAAGAGAGATCAGCCTATGGCCTTGTGGGCCTTGCTGGGAACATCTGTATAGTTAGAGCTGCCACTGGGTGACTTAGCCTAGGTCTGGAGCTGAGAGGGCCTCAAAAACGTGGTGGCCTCAGGTCTATGAAAAGAACCTCTAAACAGCAGTAAGTCTGTCATCTTGATGCAGATGTCTGCACAGTCTGCTCTAAAACACAGTTGGGGTCTTTGCAGACCAAACTTGCCTAATCTTGAGCTATGCCTGGCTTTGAAAGACTCTGAACGTAATTGGGCAAAGTTCTGCACAAGCTTTTCCCTGAAAGGAGTTGTTGCTCCAGCGCTTCCCAGGGAGCGGTACGCTGGCTCCAGTGCTGTATGACTGAGTCCTGTTTGGGAAGGGGGAAGAGGGTGCCTTTCCAGGGTTGAGCCATACTACATGAATGACTCACTTGGCCTCTCCCATCTCTCCACTAGAGCAGTGGTGCTTGCTCAACAGACAGGGCCAGGGAGAACACTACCAGCCAATTTATCCATTATTTGGATGGCTTTCTTTTCCCTGAGTCTTTTTCATTATGTTCTTTACCCTTCTCTGCAAAGGCTGTCTTGGTTTTCTTCTTCCCATCCTGCTTGTTGTTTTTTTTTTTTTTTTCTTTTTCCTACTGATTTATTAAGGGGGGGGGAAATCTCTGATAAGGAATGTGTTTATGTCTCATACTCTAAAGTTTAGAATCTTTTAAGACCACCTCTCTAATCTAGTTCTGTGCTTACAAATGAAATTACTGCAATCTGGAAATACACCTCTGGTACATATCCCTGTTTACTGGGGTAAGCAGCACCTCAGACTAAGAGGTGACTGGGAAGGAACTGTATGGCTGTAATTTTGTAGCCTTTAAAGAAGGCAGTTTGCTTTGCAGATGAGCAGTTGGCTTTGCATCTGCAGCAAGCTAAACACTAGGCCTTTACCTTGATGTTTGATTTCCCTTCTTCCCCTCCATTATGTAAAATAGTTAAACCACCCACCCCAAGGGATTTGTGTCAGTGCACCCATGCAGAGTGTGGTAGCAAAGCTGGGTGAGGTTGGGGGTGCCTGAATTTTGGGGTCACACTGTGCCATTGGCATTTGCAGAACTTTGAAAAAGTGCTTAGGTTAAGTTATCAATGTAGAAAACTGCAAAAATGAGTGAGGTTTTGATCTAGCTCCTATCTCGGGAACTTGCTGGAATATAAGAGTAAGCTACAAGCCCAGCATAAGCCTCTGGGGCTTTGGCCTTCAAAGAAAGGCTGAAATTTGAACCTGGGTGAAAACATGGGGAGCCCTCCTGGAGATAGGACTCGCAGAAGAGGCAGTCCGAGGTATCTCACTCAGGTACTGCTCTATCTCCTCTGTGGCTAGGCAGGGAAATTCCCTAACCCCTCAGGTTGTCACTAAAATAGCTCCCAGTGCGTTTGGGACTGGCTTTTCAGTAGCTGTTCTCAGTTGTACATGAGAGACTTTGTACGTGCCACTCGGGGCAGGGAGTGCCTGTGAGTCCTTATTTCCTGGACCCATGATTATACAAACTAAATAGCTTGTGAATCAGCTGGTGAGCCAGGTGGCTTGGGAGAGCAGGAATGGCTCGTCCAGGTGACTGCTCTCGTGGAGACGGATGTCGGCTAAAGTCACCCTGCAGTGGGTTCCCTAGGGGATGTCTGCACAGCTGCCCCTACTGTGAGCTGGTATGGCAAGCAAGGTGCGCTCGTTGGCACCTACGTTAGCTGCCGCACCCCCGAGCCTGCTGTCCCTTGCTCCTCGGTTAACGCATCAAGATTGGCTTCAGCATCCAGGCAGTGTAGTGCAGCTTATGCTTGGGTTTCTCTGTGCGGCCCTGTGTTGCGCTGTGTTGCTGTGACATCCCTGATCCAGCTGAAGGTCTTTATCCCAGGCTGTGAAGTTTGAAGTAACAAAATAGGTTTGATTTTTATATAATAACTAATTTTAAAAAAAGCTTCGAACAGGTCAGGTTATTCCTTCATTTTCTGGGCATCGTTCCATATGGCACAGTTAACTCTAGCTGTGTACAGTGCAAAAATTCTAAACGGTGTGTGAAAATATATTTGATTTAATGTCTGATTAAAATTCCAATAAAGCTAAACTGGCCAGGTGTGCCAAAGTCACTTTCACTATCGCCTGAATTTCATGCCCATTATTTTTCTGTAACTGATACCTCTTTTCAGGGGAGAATTAAATATGAGATTATGTGACTGGTGAATGTTTTTTATTCTTGTTCCTGAGGGAGCTCATCTTGTGCGTGTCTCTTGCTAAATGTTAAGAAGCTGTATGAAATCCATCTTAGAGCTCCTTGCTGTAGTTCTGAGTCGTTTCTCTCTGGGTTTGCCTGAAGTTAAATGCTCAGTGTCCAACTTTCTTTAAAAGATGACTTGTCTAATTGATTTTATGTATCTTGCCTTCATCTGAACAGGCATACTTTGCCTAAATACACCACTGAGAAGTTTATGTAGAAGTTTTACAAGAAATGGTGCCCAGTATATTTGTAATTAAGTAGTACTTGACTCTCTAAAAATGAAGAAAAAAAAAAAAAACAAACCTGTGAAAAAACTACTAAGCAAAGCTGTTGGACTTGCTATTGCATCCAGGCCTTTCTTTCAGCATGCTGTTTATAGATACAGAGCCTCACAAAATAATACACTAGTGCTTACTTTTGTCTTCTAGTGAGGATGAAATGGAAGAAACGAATGGAAATAACCCTATTGATATTGAAGTTGAACAAAACAAGGAGAGCAAAAAGGAGGTATCTTTTTTTTTTCTTACTACTGTACAAATGAAAGTGTTTACTTACCAACTACTTCATGTAGAAGCTAACAGTATCTAGTCGTCTTTATTTGTGCTTTGTATAGTTGTCATATGGGAAAAGAAGAATTGTCTTCAAAATTTTTAATAGATCAAGGCAAGTATAGGCATAACTTATTATGGACGAAGCTAGGAAAATTTAAGATTTAACCATCCTGTGAGAATGTATTATATGAATGTTTCTGGTCTTTTTTGGTTCAAGATTGGCTGTGTTAGCTTGAACCACCTTCAGTGATGGTTTAAGTCAACCTAACTGTGCACTGAAACGGAGTAGAACCATTTATGAATCTGTTGTGATGACTTGGCTGAGGGGACGTGTCCTTTAAACTGCTCTAGGTAGAGTAGCAAGAGCATGTTTATCTGCATCCATAGACTCTAAGGTAAATTCCTGATCTATTGAAATCCTCAGCAATAGTACTGAGGATTTCAGCAGCACCGGGATTGCAACTACAGTGGTAAACAGTGAAGAAAGTTGTTATATGGCCGGTTTATTGTTGAGGGGCAGAGAGGCTTTACCTGTTGTTATGTGCAGAATATTTTCTGTATATTTAAAACACAGCATTTGCAACTCATTTCACATACTTCATTGTAAATGGAGGCAGTTCTGGATGAAAATAGAGCCACATAAATCTAAGGGACACCTTTGAAAACTTAGTCTGTGAGGCATAACAGGAAAGTATATATAATATTTTCATTAGTATAACCTGCAGGTTATTTTTTTTTTTACTAATCAAAAAAACCTGCAACGTAGAAGCAGCCTGGGTTGTATGTGTGAGTAGATGCTACAGGAGGTTTACCCTAAGGCCTTGTCTTGTTGAAGTAGCTCCCTCTCCTGATTTCTCATAGCCTGCTTTTTCTCCCATGGTGATTCTCTGCTTGTTATTTTTTTCTACATAAAACCTAAACATTTTCAAAAAAAAAAAATCAGATTAGAATTATTTTAGACCATGATTGCACAACAGGCAAAAATAAGAGCCTAAAGCAGCTTTTTTATTGGTGCCTGTCAGTGAGAATCATTCCTCTAACAAATTATTTTGAATGGAAAAAATGAGAAAATCACAGCATTCTAGTCTGCTAGCCACCCATGCTGGTGTGCTCTCTGGACTTCCCAAAGAGGTCCAGCTGTTACTCATGCTGAAGAAATCAGTGTATGTGATGACTTCCTAGGAGCCGCACAGGTGTGACACCGGATGCTCCTATCCACTCTTACAAGAAGCTGAGTTCTTGAAAGCCTCCGCAACACCCACATGGGAAGGATTCTCCCTTGGTGCAATTGCATAGCGCACAGCTCTTTCCAATGTGTCTTGTAAATAATTAATGCTATAATCTCATTTCCCATTATTTTAGTAAAAAAAAAAAATTGTGCTAAGATTTCACCCTAAGCCCTTTGAAAACTTGCATCTGTAAGAGAACTCTTTATCAGTCCCCTTTGTTACCGCTTTCTTCCCTACCATGCTGGCAGGCCATGCACTTGCTGCAGAAGAGGGGATGGTTGTTCTTTGCAGACTTAGCTGAGTCTATTTTAAGGCCAAAACAGAGCAGATGGCAGATAGCTACCATCAAGACGCTTCTGTAGAAAGTCGTGTATGGGAGAGTACTGCCTGCCCTCCCTTTCCCACTAACGTGGGCCGCTGCGTGCTCTCACCAACCTGGAAGAGCTCACCAAAACTCACCCAGCGTGTGCTGTCATGTGCTGTGTTTGCAATGGCAGGCAGCCTTCTGGGGGCTTTTCTGGACAGCAATTGTACTGAAGGGTAAAATGAAGTTGGCAACCTGCATAGCCTGTGCAGAGTTAATTAGATTTGATTTTGCAGCCTGGGGCTGATTGAAAAATCCCTCAAGAGAGAGTGCAGGAATCCAGGAGAAGGATAAGCTCCTTCTTGATCATTATGTTTCTTTTAATTACTTGGTCAGACTTGCAGTGGTGGTGATGGACTACTAGCCCAGGACTGTTACTGTAAAGAACCTCCTTGTCCCAACCCCACAGAGATGGGTTTCCCGGCTCTGAGACGTGTTAGTTACTGTATGACTTGTCGGGTGATACTGGGATTTCTTAGAGTATCTGAAACCTCTCATCTGTGTTTCCTCTTTTGCGGATCATTGGAGGGGGAATCTTCCTTATTTTTAGTACTTTCAGTGTTAGTGCAGCTATGTGTTAGTTCAGACTTCTTCAGACAGTGACTCCATGATACCAAGGTCATGAACTAGGGCTTCTTTCTTAACATCTTCCCTCTTCCAAAGACTGTTGTTTCTGGAAATGCCTTATGTTTCATTTAGTGTTTCTACATGACTTGATCTTCTCTTTTTAAACTGTGAAACCTGAGGAAGGGGCCTTGTTTGTATGAAGGAGGTTTATACAATTAAAGTGCTCTGGAAAACAATGGCAATACCTAAATAAATAGAAAAGCGCTGCTAAACCCCTATATTGGTATTTCAATTCTATGTGGTGTGGGTGTTTGTGTGGGGTTTTTTTGTTTTTTTGCTTTGCTTTTTTTTTTTTTTTTTTTTTTTGGTGAGTTGATTTAATTCTATAGGGATATATGGGTGGTCAGGAAAGCAAGAGTTTCCAGATAGGGTAGACTTTAAATTCTCAGAGCCTGAGCAATGTCACTGGGGCTTAGAGGCATCTGGAGCTGTCAAAAACGGTTCTGTTGGAGCTCGGGCTTCTTGTCCACAATGCGTAATAGCTGCGTGCTCTCTGAATTTGACAAAACAGTCATCTGAAACGACTTTCATTTATGCTCAATGTTGAGGCTTCTGGGATATTCTCACTGTAGGCGTTGTGTTTGTCACCCGACAGCCTGAACCTGTTGCAGGGCATTACTGAGTGATCCTGGGAAATTCTGTATGTAGATGATATATGAATAAATCTGAAATGTCTATCCATGCTGAATAATTTACCTGGCTCAGTTATCAAAGCACTTGCTTCTGAAGCAGAGTGCAGAGCTTGCCTTGCTTGTTTGTAGCTAAACCAGTCTGGTTTCTGCTGCTTGCCCACCCCACTGCGAAAAGAAATTGGGTATTTGGCCCGCAACAATAATAGTTACTTCTTGCTCATGGGCTTGCCTTAAGCACTGCCTCTCATAAAGCCCTATGCACTAATGGTGGGAAGAAAACAGTTGAGAATGGACAACTGTCCGCGTTTCTGCTCCTGTACGGCTTTGGCCGTTGAGCCCATGTAACCATGTCACTCACCTGCAGCTGTACTGTTCTCCAGCCTTTGGGAGGCAGAGCCACATGCTTACATGGGGTTTTGTGCACAGCCTCCTGTGGGTTTGAATGCGAGTGTTTTAATGCTCACTAATGAGCGAATGCCGCAGACTGTGTAGAAACTACACGTAGCTGCAAATTAAGAGGGAAACAATAGCACTAAGTGAAGCCAGTGTTTTAAAGTCGGCAGTGATCAAGTACAGGATTTCAGATGTGCGACCTCCCCTCTCTGCTTTCTCTCCCCCCCACCTCCTGTTTTATGTTCTGGGCAATATTCCAGCCACTGGATAATAAATTAATCTTGGGTATGAGTTGCTTGTTGAAAGTAACTTCTAGAAGAGGTGGTCTGGTATTAAAGAGAATCAAATGTGCTCTTGAAAGGATCTATAGTGAATCTTAACTAATATATCTGCTGGAGGTGTGTGCCTAATTCTTTATTTTAAAAAAAAGGCATGAAAATAATTAGTGGTGTGTGAAATACTCACTTTTCCAAGAGAGACTTGAATTTTTTTTTTTAGGCAAAGCTGCATCAGTTTAATGGAACAGCTATGTGACTGTCAGTGCTATGCAAGAAAACTTAGCTCCCAAGAAACCGTATAATGATCTAAGAATTACTTTGCAGTCACCTCACTCCTTCATCTTTAGCCTTTAAATAAGTTTGGTTTATCCTCTCTTCTCTCTGATATGTTCTAATAATTTGCAAACGCTCTTAGACCTCTTTTCTTGATTTCATCGCCCCATCTCAACGCATGAACATCAGAAGGGAGCAAAACAGGATTTGGAGACACTGGAAGAACACAACTAGAAAGTTTAGAGACTCACTTTTCTCTTGAGACTGAGTGATGAAATCAAGAAAAGAGGTCTAGGAGTGTTTGCAAATTACTTGAATATTTAACAGAGTGAAAATTAGGTATCTGTTCCAGAATGAAAAAGGGCTGAAAAAGCAACCAGTATCTCTGTAAACATTAAAGCTGCCTAGAAGGAAGGACAGCTTTATACAATACAGTGTTTCTATGACATGCCTGTTTGAGCAAGAAAATTTCTTCCTGCTAGTAAGCAACCTTTTACATTCTCCAAGTTTTGAGCATGGCTGAAGATGAATGGTTAAAGCATCTCCCCAATCTCGGTGTAGCTCCTGGTTTGAAAAATGATTTAGGAATGTAGAATTGGATTTCTTGATCACTGCAGGGCTCCTACAGCATGGCTTGCTGTTGCGTTTATTTGGTCACTTAAAACATGCCATGCGTTTTGTAAAATGACTGCTATTTCCCAGGTGCCGCCCGCTGAAACTCTTCCTCAGGTGAAGAAAGAAAAGCACAGTACGCAGGCCAAGAATAGAGCAAAGAGGAAACCTCCCAAAGGAATGTTCCTTTCTCAAGAAGATGTAGAGGCTGTTTCTGCCAATGCAACAGCTGCTACGACTGTACTCCGACAACTGGACATGGAGTTGGTCTCAATCAAAAGACAGGTACAGATAGGCTAACTCAAGCATAACTTTGTTTGCTACTTTGGGTGGTGGTGTCCGTCGCAGTCTGCAGCGTTCCCAGGAGTTCATAGCTTGACTGTGATGATCCTTATTATGTGGCTTAATTAACAAGCTGTCAGCCTTGTGCTAAGAGTTAATACAGTCCTGTGCTTTACTTCTGTTATGTTTTAGTTCTGTGGTAGCCTGCTTTATACCTAAAGTGAAGTGAGGAAAAGCCTATAGCTCTGACTTGCGTGTCCAAGAAGCTGCTGGCTCTTCTGAAGGATTATTTGTTGGCTGTCAATGTGCCTTGCAGTCTGGAGTTCCTTATGTTTTAACTGTGAACTCCTTCAGATGGCATTGGTTTCAACAGTATCTGGTTTCCATCAGCAGCAGTTAACTTCATTTACCTTTTCCTGTGCTGCTTTTTGAAACAGCCAGAGCTCTCATAGGGAGCAGATAGTAGTGTACTTTGAACATTACTGCGTGGATTTCTTTTCTAGCCTTTCCTATAGCCGTTTGATTCTAGGTGACTCCCTGTCGAGGTTGTGCATGATCAGAGTGCCAGGTAGTGCATGGCGAGGTGAGGACTGGGTACTCACTGAGTGTGTATTCTTAATTGATCTTTGCATTTGTAACTTCCTGACTTTTCTGTGTGATGTGTGGGTTTTTCTTCTTTCCTAGACAGGTATCATACAAACTTTCTTATGCAGCTTTTGCCTCACTGATGGATCTGTCTTTAAAAAAAGTTGAACAAATGTTTTCTTCAAACGTCTGTTAGCAAAGACAGGTTTAGTACTTGAATCTTTTTCCCAGATCTGAACGTTTTCACTGTTTTTAGAGCAGAGATCTGGCTGAAGCTCTTTATTAAACTTAATAGAATTGGTATTTTGGCCTGAAGCCTTCCTCTTGGAACTCTGGGAGAAGCTCTCTAGCAGTCTTGATTCATTACTTGCTGTGTACAGGGCCTTCCTTCTCATACTGAGTACTCCTTCTCATACTGAGTACTATGCAAACCTGCAAGCTGGGGCAGTTCTTGATCCAAATAACTTGCGGACAGGATAGAATAAATTTATGGGTCTCCTGATGTCCCAGCTGTTTTTACATTCCTTTAGTGCAGTATAAAAATTTCTTTAGAAAAAGAGAGGCTGTAAGGAGAACTGGAACGCTGAGCTTGTGGGGATCTTGCCAGGGCTGCTGGAAAGAAGGCTTGTCGAAAAGTTTCATCCCTTTAACAAGGATAAAACTCTTATTTTCAGATTCAGAATATCAAACAGACAAACAGTGCTCTCAAAGAAAAGCTTGAAGGTGGGATAGAACAATACAGACTACCAGAGGTAGGACCATTTTCTAACCTTTGTTTGCTGTGAAGGTAATTGTTAATCTGTGTTTGATATATCAGCGCTGTTTCTGTTGCCAGTAACTAGAACCAATATACTATTAGTTGTCATAGGGTGAATCCAGATGATTACTGTATTCACTGGTGTTGCATTATGGAGATGGGAAGCAAGAAGAAAGTAACAAAGCAGCGTTTAACTTAGGAAATCGCTTTCTAACGGAAGCATTAGCATCCCAGACATACTGTGTCCTTTTCGGAGTGTTATATCCAAACGTCCTTGCGAGAGAGGTCATCACTGGACTCTAAATACTTAAAAACGTGGGAGAGATGTTAATGGCCTGTCTCTCTCTTGGCACTTGGTGCTTTTCCTGTTTTCCTTTCAACTCTGGCACCTCGTGCTGGAAATAACTTGACTGAGATTACAGGAGGTATCTGTGGTAAAGACAAGCATGTACCTCTGAAGAGTTTGTGGCTCTTGATCATCTGCTCAGACCATTCCTTATCTCTTTATGTTACCAGTAACTTATGGACTTAATGTACTTCACAGTTAACTGACTGGATGCCCCATACAGTTCTTTAAAAACATTGTTACTGCTTTTTAAAAAAAAAAAAAAATGATGACTAGCAGTTAATTCCTTGTTGTGTTATGAGGTTTTTATGAGCTCAGATGCAAGTGAAAGTTGTTGCTTATGCAAATGAAATTACCTAATTTTTTTGACATCTAGGTCGTTCAGAAATTTAATGCACGTTGGACCACAGATGAGCAGCTTCTTGCTGTACAAGGTATGGAGCTACAAGTCTCATTTCAGAGTGGTATTTCCCTTCAGTGGCTGAAGGCTTTTGACATTGCTGGATGTTAATGCCCAAAGAAAGGAACCGAACAGAGAAACAATCCCCCTGCAATGTAAATAGCACCATGAGTGTTTGCACATAATCTCTGGCTGTCTAAGCTTTTAGAAAGTGAAACTCTACTGGGGTCACTGTAAAGCTCTTTGCCAGTGTAACTTCTCCAGTAATACAGGCAGGTTTACTGTTTTCTTGCTCGTCTTATCCTACTCAGCTCTTCCAGATTTGGCTCTGCCTGTCTTCACACCACCTCTATTGCCTTCTCTTTTGCGGAGTTAGTCTTAACCGTGTCTCATGCCGAATTTACACCTTCTTTCTTGCTAGTTTAGTCAGAGGGGCTTGAAACCATGAAGTTCAGCTTTGGATCCTCATGCTGTGATTTGATCCTGATCTGTGGTCCTTATGGAAATATCGCTTTTGATTTTGTTTTGTTTTTGTTGCTTTCAGCAATCAGGAAATATGGCCGAGACTTTCAGGCAATCTCTGATGTGATCGGAAACAAATCCGTGGTGCAAGTGAAAAACTTTTTTGTAAATTACCGACGTCGCTTCAACATAGATGAAGTTCTACAGGAGTGGGAGGCCGAGCATGGCAAAGAGGAGACAAATGGAACCAATAGCCAGAAGCCTGTAAAATCCCCCGATAATTCCACTAAAATGTCAGAAGAGGAAGATGAGGTAAATCCAATTTAAAAGCCACCAAAAGTTCCCAATCTGAGCTCAGTTCAGATGTATAAACTCCTTGCAAAAGCCATTTTTCACAATCTTCAATCAGCCTTTTCTTACTTCTAAAACAAATAAAATGAAAGTATACTTGAGCATATTTCACCTCCTCTGGATATGCAGATGCCAGAGTTCATTTTGGGAATTCCAGACCTAAATGAAAGTGGGAAGAGAACACTTAATTTGCAGCCTCTGATGTTGTGTAAATCTCATCAGCACATGGACGTTTTCATGCCTCTTACCGCTGAAACCACACAGATTTTTGTCTCAGTTGGATGCTTTCTCTGCACTTGGTTCTCCAAGCTGTTCTAGGTTTGGCTCTGAGAGACCTCATAGACTTCTGAGGCAAGGCTCCTTCTTTCATTTGTGATTATGGAATGCTTTTACTTGGGGGAAGGGAAGAAAGCTGTAAACAAGGCAAGTGTATGGAACTGTTCACTCAGTTTCTTTGAATTACAGCGGTTTCTATGAAGGCAGAAATTCTAGGCACAGCCGTTTCTGCTCTCCTACCTGAAGGAGGTTCACTGATAAAATGCTTCTCCAAAGACAACGTGTGTTTAAAATTAACTAAGAGACTGCAGAGTATTTAAATATGGAAGTTACAAAAATGTAATGTTAACACAGCATTGCAAAAGAAAAGCCCAGACAGAGGTTTGCATGTGAAAATATCTGATCTTAGGGTTCCGTTTGGCCTAGTTTTATTAGACAGCTTGGCACAAAAGCCGCCTCTTGTCAAATGCAAGCACACTCAACAGCAAAAGGTGAATTTTGGTCTTTAATGGACTAAAGGTTGTTCCCTGTAAGATTTCTTCATGTACTGTTTCTTTTTTCTAAATTGCCCTGGCTGTGGTTGGTTTATTTGTGCATTGCCATGTTCGGTGACTCAGAGAGTAGGACTTCACATTTGCTTCGCAAATCCTAGTAATATGTTCTTCAGAGATACCTGTATTTGGAGACTAGGTCAAATGGTATGAAAAATGAACAAAACTAAACTCAAACACTTGCGTTCTCGAGGGGTGGGGGGAGGATTATGTTGCCCTATTTTTCCCACACTTGAGAGGTGGAGCAAAGAAGCAATCACACTAGTGCTTAGCTGCCTATTTGAAAAACAGATGGATAATGTCACTGGCTTTTCTGGTGGCTCACAGAGTTGTATCAGTCATCAATGCAGACCTCTTCTTCTCTGAGCCCTCAGAGATTCTTCCTGGCTTCAGATGAACCCTTTCTCTTGAAAGTTACAGTCAAAGGGAGCCTCACTTTGAGACAGGAAACAAGGGTGGGGGGTAGTAGCAGGAACTGGAGTTTGCTGATGCAGCCAAGCGCTTGGATCCTGGTGCAGTGAGGATCACTGACGTGTTGGCAGAGGAAAAGGGAAGAGGTGGCAGGGAGAGCGGAGGCGTGAGAGTACGATCAGGGTGAAATGGCTGGTGGAGCGGAAGTCACGGTCCCCAAACTAGCGATGAGGAGTGCCCAGGCTGGACCTGAGCAAGTGCTGAGTGGTGGGAAGGGGACCAAGAAGAGATAGGCCAGTGAGAGTAGCTGCAAAGGCCAGAGAAAAGGCTGGTACTGCAAGAATAAGGCAGTTTACAGCGCCCTGCGGAACAGTGGCAGATGAGGACCAAGCGAGGCTCGGAGCCTGCCTGCACCACGCTCAGTGTAGCAGACCAACACGGGGAGGAGCCAGGCAGGGTGGCAATGAGCTGCTGGCTGTGACTTACCATGTTTGCCTTATGTTTGCACCGTGTGGCTTGTGGTTCTTGATGGAGCCTATTCTGGACAGTAGGAACTGAAGTGGTGTGTGTCATGGCTGGGAGGAAGAAGGTGCTGGCAGCATGGAAGAGATCTTAACTACCGAGCCATGGCTTTTTATACAATTGCAAGAGGAAGGATGTTGCGTAGTTGAGACCTAATGGCCATTGCGCTGCCTGAGCAAATCAGACAGAAATGTTGCCTCCTAGAGTGACTGTAGATGTATGTTGTGCTCCGGCCTTCAGAGGTAGCTTAAGCATAGTGCTGTAGGTGGCTGGGTAACTGGTGCCTTCTTGAACGCTTCTGTGGGCTAAGTGACGTGTGATTGAGTTAGCCCATACAGGTCATCTATGTGATAGGAGGGGAGTGCTTGGTCCCTCCTGAGCTGTACAGTGCCATGCAACTGGGGCCTGCTCCTGAGAGCGCTTCTTGCACAGGCTGTTGAAGTTGTGTCAGCTGGGCTCAGTCTCATGGTAGCCAGGCAAAGGCTTAGCTGGTCTAGTACACAGGCTCCTCAGGTGCTCTTCTCTGGCAGACCTTTATGTCTGCCTGGCCGCCAGCCTAGTAGAAGCTTTGTCAGCCCTCTGACAGCTTTGGGCTTTCCCCTTCAGCGTATTTTCATGGCAAGCGGCCACAGTTCCTTTTTCTGAAGGGGGGGAGGTGAGATTGCCGATTACAAATCGGCCTCAACTCTAGGCTTAGGGAACTCTAGGCAACTCTAGAGAAGCTGCTGTGATTCCTTACTGTATGCCAGGGTTGTCTGTCTTGTTGCTTTCAGTACCTTGGATCTGGGGTGAAGCTTGGAGATGCAAGAAAGCATGTGTGTATTCATTTTTAAACTAAACATCTCCTTTTTTTCCCTCCTCCCCCTTCCCTCCAGGCTACTTCTGTTCTTGATGTCAGATATGCATCTGCTTCGTGAGAAGGTGCTGTAGCCTAGAACAATTTGTGTTGACTACTGTGTTATCCAGGATATCAGGTATTAGCAAACCTCAGACAGCCATCTGCGTCATATCTGTGGACAAGCAGCTATTACCAAAAAAAGGCAAACGCTTCCAGTCCTGTGCTACATCTGCCTTAATCTCCCCTCATTCCTCCATACTGCCTCCACTTTCTTTCAAAGCTCCCAGGTAGCTCAGCTCTCCATTTCATCAACATCCTGCTTAAGCATGGGGACTTCTAGAACCAGTAACACCTGTCTGTAAATTTTGACCAACCTGCAAAACAAGGAGCTCCTTAGCAGCCCCACAGTAACTCCACACGTTAGGAGTTCTTATAATACTTGGTCCGTAGGGTATAAGTACGTATTGCTGCATGGCCTTGTGGTCTCCGCTTCCTGTGTATTCTTACGATGACACTATTATTAGTGAGCTTTCTATAAAGGAGAGGCCTGTGCACATGCCAGTGGTGTCAGGTTTGTTCCGAAATGACAGGGCCAGTTAACAAGCAATCGTGAATAATGCAAAGTGATAGGAAATGTTATTTCTGAGGTTGGGTCAGTCCAAGGTTGTAAATGTAACTCATTATACTTCTGGTTTGTGCAATTCTTTCCACTGTATTTGTGTTCTTGCTTCATAGAAAGCTCCCTAATTGAGCATTTTATTCCTGTATATTTTAATGGCTTTTATTTAGTGTAAAAGGGAAAACGTAGCCTGAAACTGTTTGATACGCTATTTAACCCCTGGCATTCAGCATTTGCATTGTAACTTGTTAAAGGAGTACTACACAACTTTCTTTTTCCTGATCCTCTGCGGGATTAAGTCAAAACAAACTTTCTCTGGTGCCTCTCCTTTTGGAATATGTGCCTTTTTGCATTTGGCTACCATAGGTCACTCTCTGTCCCAGTGTCTCATTCCTCTTCAGAGTGCTGTTTGCCAAAGACATCAAATTACTTCTCCCACTGGAAGCCTGGACAAGGGTTGGAACACAAAATTCAGCCTCAAAGAAGTAGTTTTTGATCCCTTGGAAGTTTAAATAGAGGACTGGGTTAATTTAATTGGCTATCTTAACCCTTCTGAAACACACATCACTTTCGTGTTCTGAACCAAAATATGCAATTTGTAATCTAAGAGGTGCTTTTCCAAATACTTGGTGCATGCAGCTTTCAAATCCCCAGCCCTCTGCTCAGATGACCTGTGCTGTGGCCTACCTGGCTGGTTTGAAATGGAGCTGTTCTTGAAAGTCCTGTATGTTCAGGCTTTGCACCTTGAACAAGGTATTTGCTACTGACTGCCAAGCAGACAGTATTTAGAGAAGCTAGAAGCAGCAGTATTATTTTTTGCCCAGTGGAAAGCTGCAAAATAACACTAGTCACAAAGCATTTACAAATGGTTAATTTAATGATGTTGGAAGAAACCAACAGGTGTCTTTGCGGGTGCAGAGAAGGACCTTCTTTGGCCCTCTTTCCCTACAGAGGGTTTGAGCCAGGATGATGGCACACAGCAGTGTGTGGCACCAGCCTCTCGTAACACAACCCAAAATGAGCCAGCCCATGTCCTACGGCTGAGGTGCTGCAACTTGGAGTCCAGTCCCACACTTGGTGCTGATGTTTGAGCAGCTGGGCCACACTGTGCTCTGTGCTGTGACGGCTCTCTTCTCTGTACCTGAGCTAGCTAGCTTAAAGCCAGCCTGCCAACGTACGCAGAGCTGCGATCACACCACCTTCAGTGTAGGCATAACCCCAGGAAAGGCAGGGGAAGTAGCCTCACTTATCGCTGTGCTTGTCTCCTCCTTGGACCTTGTGTGGGGGAAGTGTTTCAGCATCAGAAATCAAGTGATGGCGTGAAGGCGAAGGAGCAGATAGGCATTTCCTAGGGCAAGCTAGAGTAGAGCCTGGGAAGTGTTCATTTCAGCTGCTTATGCAGCTGTTTCTGAGCACCTTCATTCTGGTCACTCTGGACAGAGCCTTTTAGATGCTGGGAGGTTGGAAGGGAGCTATTCCCTGCTCTGTATTCTCTGTTTCTAATTCTCTGTATTAGATACCTGTAATCCCTTGAGGCAGCCCAAGTTAGTGGCAGCATCTCTACAGCTGTTTATGTGAACTGGCAGCTCCGGTGGTGGACCTGCCCATGCTCCTCTGGTCTGCGCAAGCTGGGCGTGGGGAGTCCCTTGTGAGAAAGGACAGTAGTTGCTAGTCGACGTGAATTAAGATTAAAGATGGGCAAAGGGCACTATGAATTCAGCTGACAGTTCTGGTGTAAAGCAATGCCGCTCATTAGAAATACTCTAGTATAAACTTCCCGCTGGTAGGAATGTACTGAGACAGGCTCTTGCCAGTGTGAGGGGATTGTGTAAACTTGCATCCCGGCTGGTGCAATTCGTCAGTAAAAGTTTCTACTGGCTAGTTAGTTACTGGTGAGGACTTGTCATAGGTTTTTGCCCTCAGATCTGTCCATCTTATGATCAGAAAAGTTAATGTTTTGGCTTCATCCCCAAAGGGTGGGGGGAAACATGTATAATTCATGATATTAGGAAGAAAAAAGTTGTTTGATTTACTTTTCAGATGACTGCTATCTTATTGTAGTTGATACATACAATATAATAGCACTGTATTTTAAACGTTTAGTTTTTTACGTTCTCTTCAACTATTATGTTTTAAATGCGATAAAATCATTTTAGCTTTTAAAAGTTTAAATGGTTTGGTCTCGTTTAAGTGAAGACCCTTTTATTCTTTTCTTTTCTTTTTTTTTTTTTTTAAATGGATCAAGCATTAGATATACCAACTGGTTGCATTCTGATTAGAAGGGTCCACAAAGATTACTGCATAAGATATAGAATATTCACTTAAATTTTGTTTCTTAAACTATCAATGTGAATGTCATAATTATATATATTTTGTGGAAAATGGGAAATTATTTCTCCTAAGTATAAGTTATTGTGCAAAATATGGTATCGTTAAAGAAAATGATAGTTTAAGTTTTAGTTTTAGAAATCTTAAAGATATAAAAGTGTATTGCATATGCATAAACAAATTTCATTTGTTCTATTTAATTTTTACGTAGTTGTGTAAAGTGCTAGGTAACTTCTTTTCTCGCTTATCCATTAAAACAACCTTGTTACTTGAATATTCGTGTTTAACTGGTTTGAAACAGTGATCAATTTTTGTAATATAATCTTATAACCAAGGGAAAAAATACATGCCTCAGTTGTGCTTAACCATATAGCAACAATGTACAATCAGATGCTTAAGACCACAGTAGCCATAACTGCTAATGCAACCACAGTGGTTGTGTCTTGATATATTTAATACCAATGGGGATAATGAATTCTTAATATATTTTTACAAGTTTGCAACCAGGAAGACCCCATAAATATTCACTAGAACACTTTTTTAATAGCTAATATAAGAGTGAAACTCTTATTCTCTTAAAGCAATGTCCTGACAAACATTTTTCTTTCCTGTACAAACGCATCTGAAACATTATGTATTAAAATACGCTCATTGTCACTTTAAATTTCAGTTTTTATCCTCTAAATTGCTGATATGCTGTTGGTATTCTTGCACACCAAATATGAGCCAAACAGTGCATTACACTAACTTGATCACTGGATTTGTGAACATAAATCTCCAAGTCAATGAACTGCAAAAATGTTGTGAGAGACTTTTTCTGATCTGTGGTTTTTTCAAATCTATATAAAATTATGCGTAGCCCATTCAACAATGAGTGGCCTGATATTTACACTTTAAAAAAAAAAAAAAAAAGAAAGAAAATCATTTTATTAGCTCCAGCTTGTCTTCAGCAAGTCAAAATCTAGTGATCTTGTGCAATGCCCCTAAAGCAAATACTTTCTGCCACTCCCTGGATTAATGCAGCTTTTCCTGTTGATAGTAAAGCACAATTGCAGTGAAAGTTACAGTTCAGAAGATGGAAGGTCAGTATAGTCTATGCATGTTGTATAATAATGAGTGTTTACATTCATATTCTCCTAAAATAAAATTTATACTGGAGTGTATAGTATTCCATTATGTAGATTTTATCAATTTTGTTAACTGCTTATAGATTGCTTAAAAGAAGTTTTTTCAAGATTTTAAAAGATGTATAAGGTTAAGTTTGCAAATATAATGGAAATGCTGTATAGCTTTTGAAGTGATAAAATACTCGTTGGGATTTTAAAGAAAGTATGTTGTAATAATGCTGTTGTAAGTAATATTTTAAATGTCTTTTTTGCCTGTTTTCTATTATTCAGCACACTTACTGTGATGAATGTTCATAGCATTATAAAATTGCTTAGCCACTGAAAAGTAACATTTGGTTTTGGATTATTTTACTGTATGAGGAATTATAGTGGGGTAAATTCCTTTGTGAAATTCTACATAATTCATTTTTCTATGATTTCCAATGTTTGCTGACATCAAATAAAATTTTTTCAAGCCATTGATGTAATAAAATATGTAGTAAAACATTATTGATGTAAAATGTTATTGATGTAATTGATCACCTGCCTTTTGAATTTTGCTCATCAGAGCCAAGAGCCAGGTGCACTGGGTGCCCCTTCCTGTGTTGCATGTTCTGTATTTAGATGTCATTGGAGCACAGATTAACTGCAATTGAAGTCGGTGGGTAGAGTCCTCCTAGTCTTTGAAAATGAGAATCAGGCCTTTAATACAGTGAGAGTAGCTAGAGTTGCCTCGTGTGCAAAGACAGGCAGAATTCATGCCAGTGGTCTTGGTCTGCTGCTTTTTTTTTTTTTTTTTTTTCTGATGGTGCAGCATAGTCCTGTTGGCTGTGCAGCCACTCTCTCTCCGCAGTGTCACTGGCGCGTGCATTGCTTTTGGCCAACTGGCAGTGCTGTTGTGAGACAGAGTTTAAGTTTGGGAAGCACTGGTGTTGGGATCCTGGCTGCTCTTGGATGGCAGTGGCTGTGCGCTTACAGCGTAGAGCCAGAATCTAACCTATAGGATATGTGTGGGGACCAGCTGACAAAGTAATAGCTATTGTAATGAATAGCTGAAGAATAAACTGTTGCCTACTGTGTGCAAAGGCCTAACACTTGGCTGTGTGACTTAAGAAGATTATAATCTTTGTCCTACAATGAAAGAAACCCATTTAAAATGCATAGAAAATTCCTGTTACCCTTCAAGCCTAGCAGTGTGTCGATGCTGCTTGCAGAGGTCCAAATGGCTGGAGATTGTACTGGGGGTGGAACCTTGTGAAGACAGGAAATACTGTCTTTTTTTGAAAATCCTGCAGGGGGTTGCACTGGATGCAACTAAGCACTAAGTGCAGAAGCATAGACAGTACGTTATAGAGAAATTAGGGGAACCCGCTTTGTGTCTGTCTTGTTACACTGAGGTTACCTGGCAGTGCTTTGAGTTTGGACATTGGTGTGGGACAAACAGCAAGGAATGCTCTGGTTTGATTGTGTATGTTGCATCCAGCAGAACTAATACAGCAAGATACTGTGGTGTTTGTGGTGCTAGTTGTGTATGGAGGGCAGAAATTACCTATGCCTTTATATATTGTAAAGTAAGGGGTGGGAGGGAAGGCTGACTTAGGGTTTTGGAAGAATAGACAGCGTTTTTAAGAGTTGAAGGTACTTTCTTGTTGAAAAGCATCCTTGTAATCTTCATGCTGTTTGAAAAATACAGTACTAGCACTGTAAGGTGGCGATCAGCTTTTTTAGTACAGTCATTTGACTCCCAAGATTTCTCAGCCGTTAACCTTCAAAACAAGCAACTCCCCCCCCCCCCTAGCCCCCAAACCCAAAGCGCAACAAAGTGAAATATAAAATAAAGAAGGAACTCGGCTTTCCCCATTCCAACCGGGGAGCATCATCAGGTGAGGAAACTGAGACTCACTGTGCCCGAAGACATACCTGAGGACTCTCCAGAAGAGTCCAGGAAGCAAAGGTAAAGTGGTAGTGGTGATACTGCCATTTTTTAAAAACACATATGGTATATTTCTGCCTATTAATGGTATTTATTTGTAAATGGAAAAGCGGTATTGAATTACTGTTGAATGGAATTAAAAATGCAAGACTTCAGTGTTTAGACTTCAACTAAGAAGCACGTGTATCTAGCGGAACCTTAGTTTCCAGAACACATGCATGTGTGTTCCAGGCTTTTCCATTCTCTGCCAGACGTGGACTAGAAACAACACAGTAGCCCAGAGAGCTTTCTCTCTTTGGGGGAAAGAGGCATTGCCTTGCAGGATGTGATCCATGAGCTGGAGTTCAGGCCAAATCTGAAGAGTTCAGTAGTGGTGCTGTTGTGCCACTGAGATCTTAATGGCCAAGTATCAACTTTATGAAATAGTGCAGGGCTGGATTTTATTACATAAATCAACTTCCAATCTGAAAGACAGCACAGGCTGTTAGAACTAAGTCCTAAATCTGTGATCACATTCCCCTCTGAACCATGCTGTGGCTCCTCTGGTACCTGAGGTCAGCCTTCATCACTGTCTCAGGTTAGTGGGAGAGGAGGTAAAAGATCCTGCTGTGGGACTCTCCTGTAAATAGAGAGGAGAGAGAGAGTTTCTCTTGAAAACCTATGTGGAATTGCCATTAGTCTGCAAGTCTCCCATGCAAGAACTTATATGAGAGAAGAGTATCAGTAGCGGGAAGCTCCCACCAAGTCCAATCCAATCCTTGGTTGTGATTGTAGACTGATTTCTCTCCACCAAAATAGTCTTTGAACCAATAAGAATAAATGTGATTTCTGGTCTTGCTTTTGGCAAATAGTAAACAAAATGCTTATGTGGGTGTACATAAGAAGAATCTCCATTAATATTAAGGGAATTATTTTCTGAAGTCGTTCAGGTGGGAGATCTTGAGCGTACAGGAGGTCTGAACTTTTGCCAAAGGTGCAGAAATCGCCTTGGAAATTTTACCCACTGGAAGAAGGGAAAACCTGTGTGGAAGAAGGCAGTAGGTCTAATCTTAAAAAGGGATATTGAGGAGCAAGACAAGGACTGATAAGACAGAAAGAAGGTTGATCAGCCAAGACATTTACACTGGGGAGATCATGAAATGGAAGTAAGAGAAATGAAAATGACAAATGTCAACCTGATTTATGTTTGTTTCCAGCACCAACAAATGGTGAAGGACAGGCAGAGATGTGTGTTCTAATTCTGGGTGGCCATTTTGCTTTAGTTTTCACTAAGGTAGTTTGGAGGAGGAGATGTGGGGAAGGTGCATGAGGTGATGGAAATAAAAATGTGAACTTGTGAGATGGGAAAACCTTTCTTCATCTTCACACTTTGGGGAAACAGATGCTCTTTGTCTGAAATCTAGCACATGAAACTATGCCTTGGCAAGACCTTTTTGAAAAAGGTTATAAAATGGAAGATGGTGCTGTGCATCTGAGAACTGAATTGATATCTAAAAGAGAGATGAATAGGAGATCCAGACAGCTGCAGACTTGCTGATATTACTTTGTGTATGCAAGGTTTAGAACAAGTCATGATAGAAAGGAGAATTAGGCCAGTTAATAAAATAGAAGAATAGGCACAATGGGTTTATGAAAGAATTGTGCCTGACTAGGCATTCACACGGTGTGGGATTCATCAATGTATATGGATATCTCTGCCTGAGCTGCTCTGAATCCCATAGGGAGAAATAGGCTTTTCTAGGGTGTAATTAATTTAATCGTAAATTAGATGTTAAAAACTGATCTAATTTTGTCCTGAAAGTGCCCATTTCTCTCTTTTGATGGTAGATGGAGCCAATCGTAACTGGCTCAGAAGTAGCATTCTCATACCAAATAGCTGTAGGTCACTGAAGTTAGCCCACAAAACCATGCCCAAGCGTGGTTAACTCCTAACGCCAAGAGCGGGCCATGAGAAAGACCCCATGCGCTGCAATGTTACCTTGCTGTTTCCAGTTAGATAAGGAAATATTAATACAATTGTACAAGGCCCTTGAAAACCTTCCCCTGAATATCGTGTACAAACCTGATTCATCCTCTTAAAGACAGGTCAGCCTGACCAGGAACAAGTGAAAGGAAGACACTAAATGAATTTAGTTTCTTCAGGCATGTTGAACAAGGGCTGGGAGTTGCATCTATTCCCTGTAAATGTCACCTCAGAGATCACCATTTAGGAACAATAGGCAGTGCTGGTGCAGAGAAGCTTGGCTCGATTTTAGCCTGCTTGTAACCATAGTGAGGTCTTCCAGTTTTGGGGCAAGGCTCTCTGTTAATGCAACACTCTGCAAGCACGCAAAGGTGGTGCCATGGTTACCAAGGTGAACTCCAAGCAGCAGAAAACTCTTCCCAACTGAGTGCTTCTAGGTACAGAGACTCTGGTTGCCATCTGGGGTCCACCCAAACTACTGACTCCTTTTCTTCTCTCAGAAGAGCAATGGTGTGGAGTTGCACAATGCAAGTGGGATTTACAGTGTCTGTGGGGCCACAACTTTTGGTGCAGGGGTGCTCCAGGAGGCATCCCTCTCCAGTCGTGGTTTCGCCCTTGTTCTGAGCACCCAACTGCCTCATTTAGCTAGCTAGCATGCTGCGGAGGAGGCCAAACAGTTGTCTGGTATGCAAGGTGAGGAGAGTCAAGGGCGCTGCGAGTGCATAAGAGGATGATGCTGGCTGTGGCCATGGATTTCTTGTCTGAGTTAGCACCGGGATCCAGCTTCTGGTTGTCAGCTGTGTGAGACAGCTGGGGCTGTAGGGCTGCCTGGAGCTGTCAGGGCCACAGCTGTGCAGCCTGCAGGCTGGAAATAAAAGGCTTGGGGAAAAGAGGAGGCTTGAGGAAAAAGGTGCCCTTGGCCAAGTGAAAAATTTGTTGTCGCACCCTGGTCTGGAGTTTGCACGTGCTATTTTGGGTACAGAAGCTGATGTGGAGAAGCCTGTAGTCACTTCAGGAGCCTTGTCTGCCTTGGCCCACAGCCTGCAGCAGCTGGGCCGCTTGCCATTGCATTGCACAAACTCCTCGTTCTCGTCTCAGCCCCGGACCTCGCTGCTGCTGCAGAACTGATCCTTCTTCCCGGGCGACGCACCGCGGGAAGGGTGCACGCGGGTCGCGTCAGCAAGGCTGGTGCCTCTTCCCAGGGATTCTTACTGCTAGGCTGGGGTTGTTTTTCATGCATAAGGTGTTGTGGGTAACGTAGGAGAGGTTGGGAAGGAGGATTCTGCTCATTTTGATTTCAGTAGTTTCTGAATATTGTCACCCCAAACTGCAGTCTAGCATGCCCTGTAGGCTTTATAGTCTCTGGCATTCATACCAGGCTCAAGATTGGTGCATCCCTCTGAGAAAGAAATCCAGCAAAGCGGGCAGGAGACCTGCATGGATGAGCATGGATGAGCAAGGAACTACTGGCAAAACTCCAACAGAAGAAGGAAGTCTACAGAATGTGGAAAAGGGGACAGGCCACTTGGGAGGAATATAGGGACGTTGTCAGAGTGTGCAGGGATGCAACAAGGAAGGCTAAAGCCCATTGGGAATTAAGTCTGGCAAGGGATGTCAAGGACAACAAGAAGGGGTTCTTCAAATGCATCAATAGCAAAAGGAAGACTAGGGAAAATGTGGGCCCGCTGCTGAATGGGGCGGGTGCCCTGGTAACGAAGGATATAGAAAAGGCAGAGTTACTGAATGCCTTCTTTGCTTCAGTCTTTACTGCTAAGGCCAGCCCTCGGGAATTCCAGACCCTGGGGACAAGAGAGGAAGGCTGGAGAAAGGAAGACTCTCCCTTGGTCGAGGAGGATCAGGTTAGAGATCATTTGTCCAAACTTGACATCCACAAATCCATGGGCCCCGATGGGATGCACCCACGAGTGCTGAGGGAGCTGGCGAATGTTATTGCTAGGCCACTCTCCATCATCTTGGAAAGGTCATGGAGAACAGGAGAGGTGCCTGAGGACTGGAAGAAAGCCAATGCCACTCCAGTCTTCCAAAAGGGCAAGGAGGAGGAGCCAGGAAACTACAGGCCTGTCAGCCTCGCCTCCATCCCTGCAAAGGTGATGGAACAGCTCATCCTGGAGGTCCTCACTAAGCACGTGGAGGACAAGAAGGTGAGCCGGAGTAGTCAGCACAGATTCACCAAAGGGAAATCATGCTTGACCAATCTGATAGCCTTCTCTGACGGGAGGACTGGCTGGGTAGGTGAGGGGAGAGCAGTGGCTGTTGTCTCCCTGGACTTCAGCAAGGCTTTGGACACTGTCTCCCATCCCATCCTCATAGGTAAACTCAGGAAGTGTGGGTTAGACGAGTGGACAGTGAGGTAGATTGATAACTGGCTGGATGGCCAAGCTCCGAGGGTTGTGGTCAGCGGTGCAGAGTCTAGTTGGAGGCCTGTAGCTAGCGGTGTCCCCTGGGGGTCAGTACTGGATCCACTCTTGTTCCACTTATTCATCAGTGACTTCGATGAAGGGACAGAGCGCACCCTCAGCAAGTTTGCTGATGATACTAAACTGGGGGGAGTGGCTGACACGCCAGAAGGCTGTGCTGCCATGCAGAGGGACGTGGACAGGCTGGAGAGCTGGGCAGAGAGGAACCTCGTGAAATTGAACAAAGGCAAGTGCAGGGTCCTGCCCCTAGGGAGGAAGAACGGCATGCAGCAGGACAGGCTGGGGGTTGACCTGCTGGAAAGCAGCTCTGCCGAGAAGGACCTGGGAATGCTGGTGGACAGCAAGTGAAGCATGAGGCAGCAGTGTGCCCTTGTGGCCAAGAAGGCCAATGGGATCCTGGGGTGCATTAGGCAGAATGTTGCCAGCAGGTGGAGGGAGGTGATCCTGCCCCTCTACTCAGCCCTGGTGAGGCCTCCCCTGGAGTCCTGTGTCCAGTTCTGGGCTCCCCAGTCCAAGAGAGACATGGCACTCCTGGAGAGAGTCCAGCGGAGGGCTACCGAGATGATTAGAGGGCTGGAGCACCTCTCCTATGAAGAAAGGCTGCAAGAGCTGGGCTTGTTCAGTCTGGAGAAGAGAAGATTGAGAGGAGATCTCATCAACGTGTACAAGCATCTGAAGGGGGAGTGTCAAGAGGATGAGGCCAGCCTCTTCTCCGTGGTGCCCAGCAACAGAACAAGAGGCAACGGGTAGAAACTGAACCACAGCAAGTTCCATCTGAACCTGTGAAAAAACTTCTTCACTGTGAGGGTGACAGAGCATTGGAACAGGTTGCCCGGAGAGGTAGTGGAGTCTCCTTCGCTGGAGATATTCAAAAGCCGTCTGGATGTGATCCTGGGCAATATGCTCTAGAGGAGCCTGCTTGAGCAGGGAGGTTGGACTAGATGATCTCCAGAGGTCCCTTCCAACCTCAACCATTCTGTGATAACTGAGCTGCTTGTTTTACTTTTCTGTAGGAAAAACTTTTCTGGTTTGCTTTCTAGTGGTAGTTCTAGTTTTCTTTACTTCCTGTCTTGTGCTCTTTTGTAATGAAGGAGGGTTAAACCTTCCTGCCACAAGATATAGTGGAAACTTCTGGAGTCTCCAAACAAGTGAAGGTCCCAAATGTTATGGTGTTTGCTGAAATGTGCCCCTGAGGGCACAAATGGCTCTCCTGTGACTTGGTACCTTTGAAGAACTCTAAAAAGGTATGGATGGGGGGGGAACTCTTAGGACCCAATTTCCGTTTCTCTGGACCCTCTGTCCCACTTGAAGTGAGAGTTCAGGTTAGAAGACGTGTCATCATCCACTAATTCTGAAAATGTTATTCCTGTGTTTCCTATCGTTTTGGCCTTCCCAGTGCAGCTTCAGGGACAGCTTTTCTGATGCCAAAGGTAGCTTCACACCTCTAATCAGCGTGTTGCTGCTGTTAACGTTCTCCCTTTTAAAAGGACAAATTCAAAACGAGTATCTACATCATTCTGTTATTAATAAAGCTGAGGGGAAAAAAATAAAGCAATTAATTGGATATTCCCTTTTAAGATAATTTCCTTTTGCTGCATGGCTAGTTCTCCTCCTTGCACGATCAAATCTCACTGGTACAAATATTCTTAGAAGATAACTTTTAAGCTTAAATCACATTCTCCGTTAAAAGTATTTGTATAAAGGTTCCACTCTCTGCAATTAATCACGCAAGGCCCTGGATTCAGTGACATTCTCTACTCAGGAAGCAAACAATACGCCGTGTCTGTGCTCCATCACAAGAGCCTTTTGCAGGCTGACTTTCAATGAGTGACCCAGGACCACAGTGGAATTTAGCAGCAGAAAAATAATTTGAGGGAATTGTGATGTACACACAAAGAAGATGAACTAGTCAAGCAATTTGTTACAAATGGCACCTTCAGCCCTAGGCATGGATGAATAACTTTTCTTTTTCCAGGAGGAATTTCTGTTTTATTTTTGTGCATTGTTAATAATGAATGCTGGGGTCTGCCCAGGGCTCCAGGTTTGCAGTTAAGAATCCAATGTCAAGAAAAAAAACCCATAATAAATACCTATGAACGGATTTCAGTCTTCGCTATCCTCAAACATATGCTAACAGCTCCATAATGTGAAGTTCTCACGGTTTCTTCCTGCCAGCCTGTCTCTTACGATGCCTGTAAAATCTCTTATCGTAAGAGGAGAAAACTTAACCAACCAAACAAACAAACAACCCCCACATCACTCCCTAGCTTCTGCTGGGTTTCCCAAGTCGTTTTTGTATTAATGCTTTAAATAGTAAGTTCTCCACAGTAGGATGCCCCTGCTAAAGGCATTGAATAAAAAGTCTGGAGCCTAATCCAAGCCTTGCTAGGTGCTTTCCCATAGACTGCAGTAAGAGTTGGACCAAGTGCATAGTAAGTAACTCTATAAGTTTATAGCTTATAAAGTTTTGAATAAGGCAGGACAAAGGACCTGTCAGCATACTGTGAAAGGCAGCAGCGTTTTAGCAACGCTCCTAGCACCTTGGAATTGCTTGCCTGTGTTGGTTGGCACTGTCTGAAAAGGTGGAACTGTTTCGAGGGCTTTGTGAGCAGGTAGGTATGTTTGCATTGAGAAAACTTCTTGCTTTGTACTTTGTGCGCTGGAGATGGTCTTTTCTTGGATCAAATTAGCTTAATCTGTAAAATGAAGTAAGGAGGGTTTATGTCCTTGTTGCTGCTTTCACATTTGAAGGTTGTCTGAAAGGCAATGGAGTCATCTCAGTTCTGCTTGTAAAGATGTGTCTTTTTCATTTAATAACTTGCTGTCTTATTTCTACAGCCTCCTGGGATGGAGAGGTCACAGTGCTGTGTAAAGGAAAGCGGAATAGTTGAGATAGTTTTAAATGTTTTTACATTTTACTAAAAAGTTTAATGTTTCCTTAATTCCCTGTAAACACTCAGGAGAGAACATCTTTGTTTAAAAATTCAGAACCTACAAAAGGCTTGAAACAACTGCTCTTTGCTCGGGGGGATTCACAGCACTACTGAGAGTTATTAATATGCTCACGGAGGAGGAGCAAAGCTGTAATATCTGCTAACTAGTGCCCAGAATTAAGCCAGTGTTACTTAACTCACCTGCGAGCGCAGCATAGGGACTAGTAATGTCAGTGCGAGAGCACTGACGTCTGTGAACGGGAAGTGATAGGATGTGACCTTCCTTACATATAAGTTTTCAAATAATACCTAGTTAGTGCTTGGATTGCCAACCTGTGTGTGCTTGGTTTAAAAAACAAACAAACAAACCCTGAGCTAATGTTAATGTTGCACAGTTGTAGATGAGCAATTAGATACATAAAGAACTATTTCCTAATGCTTGTGATATGTATAGCTACCAAAGGCCCCACAATGTCAGAGTGTCGCTTTAGGCAATGCATGCAAATACACAAGTGTTGCACCAGAGATTTGTGGTAAATGTTGTCTAGTAGCAAAGGATTATTTTTGACTTGTATAAAATAAGCCCTGTGAAAGCTCTTGGTGGCGGTGGGAAGGGGACTGGCCTACGAGTGGTTGTGACTATGGCCCTGTTTGAGGAGTCACATGGAGGCTGACGTCACGTGTTTGAATATTAAACTGGGGGGATAAGTCCTTGGCTGGCTGCAAGAAACATCTGGGAAGGTAAGTTGCTGAGGGCTTAATTCTAAAGACCGAACTTCTGTGACAGCGGAAGGGCCTTGCCGTTAATGTTGGCTTGCTCCTTGGTGGATGCTAAAAATTAGAAATGGCAATTATAGCAGGCTGTTCTGGGAAGTCCTAGCCAGGGATAACCAAAGTGCAGAGGAAAATCCTCAGATAACCCCATGTTTGAGAAGTATAACTTAAAGAATTTGTTTAGTAAAAGGGTAAATGGATGCAAAAGAAGTGTCCCAATAGTAAATGCATCAGTAAGATTGCTGGGCTCTGTTCCAGCTATAGATTAGTGTGGACATCCAGAAATCAACAAAAGGTACCTTGAAACTACATTCAAAGTAGCAGAAGCGCCGTCACAGTCTGTAGAGGAGAGGGACTTGGGATATCTGCCTTGGTGCCACCTCTAGGATCGTTCCTGAGTAATGGGTAAACAGTCCTGTCTATTTTCCGTGCTGGGTCTGGCTGCACATCGTGAGATTCGTTTGTCATGACAACCCTTTATAGCAGGTTGTTTTCCTAGAATAGCTGAAGCTTTGAAGAACTCTGTCCTAATTTCTTCAGCATGTGACCATTTTGATTCTAAATGAGATGTTTTGTAGACAGACCCCAAACGTCACTTGCCTGGGTGGCTCTAGCTCAATTTGTTTTATTTTTCATATACTAATTCCTATGAGAAGCAGCTTGCAATTTCTATTCTGCTGTTAAGGTGTCTCAGTTGTGAAGACAAAGTAACATGTTTAAGTAAATTAGTATGTAAAAACTGTGTCCTTAAGTGTTTGATTAATGCTTGCAGAAGTCTTTGGAAGCCATGTGTTTGGGGCTGGAAGCTAGGCAATGTATGTGCCTCTGTCTTATATATTACCTGTAGTGGGAGCTTGGGAAGAAATTGTAGACACTGCAGGAGGAAAGGGCATGAATATGTCCTTGCATTCCCCCTCCCTTTCCCCTCTTCTTAAGGAAAAGATCTTTAGTAGGGGAAGCTTGATGTAGGTCCAAGATGTTCACGCTATTGGAAAATACTGAAATCTGCTATTAACACTTTGAAGCAATGTTTTCTCCAAAAAATCCATTTCTTCTCTAAGAAAGAGAAGAATTGTAAAGAAGAATGATGGCAGAAACGGAGAGGTGTTGGAGGAAGGCAGCACAAAGTACTTGTAGACTGAAAAAAGGTACTTGCTTTACACTGAGGAAGCTGAGAAGAGCTTGGAGCCCTGATCTGAAAGAATTTCCTTGGGAGAAAATCTCTGATAGAGGAGAGGGGATAGTTGGATGCTTCAGCCTGGGCTCTGATAAGGCTAAAAATTAGTTCTTGACAAATGAAGTCTTGGAAATGAGATAACAAAGGGAATTAATCATTAGCACAGCTGAGTGACAGATGTGTCAGTTTTTTTCCTGCTGTGAAACGTTGAGTTTGGATGTCTTTCCAAACAAACTGCTTCTTGATACTTTGTGTTCAATATGGAAATTGCTAGGTGGCAATTCCAGCCTCTACTTTGCCAGAATTGGTAAAGTTTCGGGGAAAAGAGGCCAAAGGAGGTGTTCCGAAAGGCTCCTGAAAGCTATTAATCTCGTCTGATGACAATCCAAGCCCTGTATAGCCCAAAGAATTGGGAACTGCTTGAATAAATTATGACTCACAAATGTTTTTTTGGGGGTCTTTCTCTAAGGAGAAATCTAGATGAGTATAATTTGAGGAGGAGGTACAATCTGTGCTGGAAAGCCTGAAGGACCCACGCGCCTTGTGATGAATGATCAAGTGGGATGAATCTTTGTAGATTTTGAAGGCTAGAAAGGCCTGTAGTGATGATTTGTGTAGATTATCCCACCTATTGCAGCTCAGACTTTTAGTAGCCCTAATATGTTGCAGAATCTACCTGGTAACTTTGCAGAGACCCCTTTCGAAACGTGAAGGTTGGCTGTACTCCCAACTCTTGTGGCCCCTCAGGGGTGCTTCTCTAGGTCTTGAGGCATCTCTGTCCCAGGCGCCTGTCTCTCCAGAGAAGGGTTTTAAAACTGCGGCTCCTTTCTGATTTACTGTGGTGATAGCCATGCGTCTGACTTCAGTTCAACCTCCACAATTGTGTCAAAGGCAGTAGCTGAGACGACAGCCCCAAGCCCTCTTCCCCAAAGCAACAACGTGTTCGGTTAGGACACCAGCAATACAGTGGGAGTGCTCTGCACAACAGTGCCTTGACTGTGCGCCAGTCAAGTTGGTGCGCCAGAGGTGTTACCGGTATCTCTGAGTGGCTGGTGTGTATTGGGCATGTGCTTGTCCTTCCGTTCCAGCGTGAATCGGTTCCTCAAATTCCCAACAGTTTTGGTATTTAGGTTAAGGGCCACTTCTTATGTAGGCAATTGTGGGAGCTTGCCCTAATCATCCCTTCCTCCCCTTTCCTCTCCCACACACTGCAGCAGCTCCCGTCAGGTAAGGAATACCAATTTATGCATAATGACCTCTACCTGATGTGATTGTTTCTACGGCCTTTGTCATATCTCTGTGCTTCCAGAACATCAGCTCTGTCACACCTGTAATTTATTCCTGAGCTGTAACATATCTTTTGGAAAGATGCCCAGGTTTGACTTCAAGTGACGATGAATTCACAAGGTCCCTAAGCCAGCTGCTTCAACAGTTAGTCACCTTTGCTGCCTTAATTTGCTCAATATCTTCTTTCTGCCTGCTACATCTTACTGCATCTCTTTCTGCTAGCTTTAAGACTATTATCAGATACTTCTTCCCAGCTAGGTATTTGTATGAGGAGCTAGCTGCATTTTAATCTTCTCTTGGATAAACTGAGTAGAATGAATTTCCTACTATTTTTACCTTTAGAGAACTCAAATCATTCCTGTCACCCTCTGCTCAAAACCATGGCGCTATTTATCATGTTGTGGTGGCTCTCCCTTCACCTACGTTTCCGAGTATAAACTGTCCGATAGGGATGATATCAGATAGGTTTCTGTTTGACAGTTGCATTGAAGATATTCTGGAAGTAAGAGGGCCTTTCTAATGTGATCCTATTTATGAGATTTCTCTTTTGCAAAAGCAGATTTCCCTTCTTTGTATGTCAGTCACAACTTACAAGGGAAATAAATGTACGCATGTGGCAATTTTGCCTGTTTGAGGAGTCTGGCAAGAGCCCATCTCCCAGCGTGGTGGAGGATTCTGCGTGCAGAAAGTGATTAAATGTTTGTCTAGCGAGCAGAGCAGTACGCTGAGCTGCCTGGAGGAAAAGCAGGCCTGTGGGACTTGAGCTAAGCTCATTCATTTTCTGATCCCTGAACTAATCTAACTGAAAGAAGAAAATACAAAATGAGAGCAATTCTGCAGTCTTTGCAACTATGTCTCTAATTGGCAAAGCCCAGACAAGAGGCTTCTTGTGTTAAACGAAGTCCGTGGGAAAAGATGTAGTTTCCTATGCAGGCCTTGTGGCACTGAGGTCTCGAGGCAAAACTGCTCCGAAGGGCAGGGATTGGGGTCCTCTGAGCAGGAAGGACGACAGCGATGCTGAAGTTGATGCGAACCGTAGCACATCAGGTATGTCTCTTCCCTGCGTCGCAAAGAGATTTTGAGATCTTGCGTTCAAGCAAGAGACAACGCTAACAGGCGCGTGTCCCCTGCGGTGCTTGTGGGTGCCGCGCGTCTGCTGCCTTGGGGAGAGACGGGGAAGTCATCTGATGACAGCCAGGAAGCCGGTGCGCTGAGGTGTCTCATTAGCGTGCCTGGCAGGTCGGCTTTAGCGTTTAGCTTGTCAGCTTGCTCCTCTCGTGATGCTCTCCCCGACTCACCTGTTGCAGGTTGACTGGAAAGCTGGAGAGCAGATGCTGAGCTTCCGTGTGTGCGTGTTTGTGTGTGCGCCTGCACAGTATCCAGGAAAGCTGAGCGCTGCTCCCCCGTCGGAGCTCCGCTGAGCAAATATTGAGCACTGCAAGAGGATATTAATAAAAGCCCCTGTGTAGACTTGTTAGGCAGGAAATGCCAACTACAAACGAGTCTGGTAGAGCATTAAGGACGCTTGTCAGCATGCAGTAACTGTAACTGCGTAAAACTAAACACGTTCTAACGGTGCTGCCAAATGGCTCATAAATCTTATCCCAAGCATACATCTTGTTTTGCTCTAACTCTAACCAAGAGCAGTCTGTTGAGATGGAAGAAGTGCACCGTGGTGCTGTTTCCTTCAGAAGTAGTTGATGACTGTGTGCTGAGTCCTGTTAAAGGATTTCTATCCGGAGATAACAGTCAAATCTCACATCCTCAGGGAGGATTACTTTGCTCCCAACTTGATGAAAGCATCTTAGGGGCCTGAAATAGTCGGAAAGCTCTGGGAGCTATGAAGGAGGCTCAAGTAACAATAAATGAAACTATTGAAATTACTTCCTACTAATGCAGATCTGAAAGTACTGGTAACATTTCAGCTGATAGATTGGGAGCAATGATTATGCAGATCCTTGATTCTGACCAGGTGGGATTTATTGAAGTCAGCCTGCTGCCACCCGTAAGCAACAGACGAAAATTATGGTCTGCACTGGGAAAGAAATTTGCAAACCCTGGTACAAAATGAGTAATAAGGGTAAATCAATTTGAGATGCGCTGCACTTATTCTGGGAACAGCAGAACGTGCAGCACAGCATTTAGTTCAATTGGTAGCGTTAGATAAAATGCGACATTTCAAATGTAGACATTTACTGGTATTTCATTTATTTTTAGAAGTACGCTTGGCTCTTGTAATCCTACGTCGTTTTGGTGTTGCAGCAATATTATCAGGAAGAGAGATAGTGATACAAATACTGTGTTCCTTCTTGAGCACTGTCCCCATGTTTCTTTAGGTGTCGGTAGCAATTAGAGCCTGAAGACCTGCATGATTTACTGCAACCTGCCTGGGTTACTCAAGGACAAAGCATATTGCACACAGTGCTCCCCACTACTGCTGCATCACTGCCTGGAGCCTCCCGTGTCCAGATCCTTTCTTCGTCCAGTCCCCAGATCTGTTCTCAGTCCTCTTCGGGGTGCCGTTCTGCAGGCTCTGTCCCCTGCTTTTGGGCAATCCCTTTGGGAATGTGCCATCTTACAGTGCACATCCCCTGGCCTCTGCTTTCCGCAGGGAAAGCTTTGATTCTTCTTCCCCAAACCTGTGCCTGGCTTCAGCAGCTCGCTCCTCCCTGTGGCCCTTGGAGGGGGTCCAGAGGAGTTGAAGCTCCCCGACACCCTCGTGAGCTGGGTGGCCAGCAGGTGTTTGCAGCAATGCAGGGAGTTTTCTGCAGCAGGACAGCTTCTACCAGTTCATCTGAACACTGTATTTATAAGTGCCTTTTATACTGGAGTGGAAAAGTCAGCCTTCCACACGTGTCAATGCTGGCAGCATCTCCTGCTTCCTTGCCCGCTGGCGTCCGGCGTTGCCTTCCTCCGTGCGTTGCTCTTCCAGGAGCTGCTTTCAGCATTTGGCCCAGTTACTGGTCTTGCGCGGCAGCTCTGGGCAGGGCTGCTGCGAGTAACAAGCCCCAGCCCTGCCCTGTCCGGGAGCCCACCAGCTTTGGTTGTTAGCCGTGCAAAAACGAGATGAAATGTCTGTGAAGAGAAGATACTCTCCGCTTTCCACACTTGTGGAAGATGAATTAAAATTATCTTTGCTTTTTTTCCTTCTAACAAAGAACTGTAATTAAATGTCCCTTTTCTTAATGTTTCCTACGGTAATTTGAGACAACTTATTACAGACTCAATTGCTCTTGCTACTGTATAAAACAGCCTAATTGTGCCCAGCACCCCGAGCAAGGTCAGGGGTCTGGTGTGCGAGATGCTGCACTAGTGTACGTTAAGATGTGACTCCTGCTTTAACGACCTCATTTGCAGATGATAGTTAGTATCTGTGAACTCCCAAAGGAACTCTTTTATAGAAATCTTCCCTGAACAATAGGAACTACAAGAATACCATAATTTTCTGCGATTGCTTTTAAAGAGGAATGGTAAGCTGTGGAGAATATTACACGTACCTTTGCCAGTCCGTGCTCGGGCATGCTGATATGATGGACCACAGGAGAATAAGCTTTGTTCAGTAAAGCAGTGTTGCTCAGTAGGAAGTTTCCTATATGAAAATCTACCAAATAAGGGCAACAGCCTAGCTATGAAGTGTCAACATAAAACTTCAGCTGTGGAAAGGAAAATATATTACAGCTCCAAGGAGAAAATGGAAAGAAGTTCAGCATGCTTTAACATGCATACTTTGCTAGGACTTCTACCATTCAGTCAGACCCACTTCCCTTAAAACAAATTGCTGTCAATTAAAAAACAAACTGTCCCATGTGTATGAGTGACTGGGCTGTTTTTTTTTTTTATTTGTGTGCGGTTTTTTTAAAACTATTTACTTCATGCACTTACAGTAATTGAAACGCTAGTTATGTTGGATGAGTCTTTAAATGCCCTGGCCTCACTATATCTTAACAAATGTCATGGGAAAAGGACATTTAATTATAGCCAGTTTCTGGGGGAGAAAAAAAAAATTAAAATAAATAAATCAAGATTCAATTAATACTAACGTCTGTTTGAAAAAAATACGGTAAATGTTTGGGTAGGTAAGGAAGCATGAGCAATCATTTGAAGCTTTGAAAGGATACTGCTCTTGCAAATTCATGGAAAATTAAAATGTATTAGCAGCTCAAGTACTTTGCATAGGGACAAGTTGTAGCTATTCCCAGGCAATTGCCTACACTGTGCCCTGGTGGAAACGCTCCACGGTGGTTTGTGCCAGGCTGTGAGCGCTGGCTGATGCCTGCCCTTGGCTTCGTCAGGTAGCACCGGGAAAAGGCCGCGGTACTCGCCTGCACCTTTGTCCTTGCCGAGCCCCTTTGGCTGGGGTGCTGCTCCCCACCACCACTGCTAAATCCATCCTCATTCGATGTTGGCCCCACGGGGCTCTCGGCAGGCTGCTGGATCGGGAGAGGAGCCGCGTGCCACGATGGTGAGCGGTGTTTCCCTCTCTTTGGGGCTAGAGGTTTCCCGGAGCTGCAGCAGCAACGTGGGGGCTGGAGTGGGAACGCCGCTGCCCAGGAGGCGTCGGAGGCTTCCCTGGAGTGGTGGGAGCGCGGAGCTGCAGCTTAAGGTACTCCAACGAGATAAGAGTACAGGTTACATGTAGCTCTTGGCCCCTTGTGACATAAACTTGTTTCCTTTGTGAGCGCTGAAGCAATAAAACGTATGGAAACAACCAACCCTGAATGGCTGGTTTAGTTGGCCTTCAGGTGAGTTTATACAGGAGCTGATATGTAGCTAAAGTGGGAAGACTTTTCCTGCTATTAGCAGATGTTGGTGGCTGCCACTCCAAACGTGGTTGGCTGTAAATCAGCTTTTTTACCTCTGCAAGATTTTTTGTTTTTCTTGTTTTCACAGAGCTTAGAATAGCATCAAATTCTTGTCCTTCCACCCACCCCATTCATCCTCTTGTGTGCCTCTGCTGCAGGCTAAAAATTCCTAGTTTCCTAAAGTGAACTCAAAGCTGACAGAAATCCCCGGGGATGGCAGTTCTCCGGACACACAGAAAATGGCCAGCCACCTCGGCTGGGCCTTAGCGATGCCCTGGAGCTGGGTGCTCCCGCATGCTTTTGGGCACCTGTGGCAGGACTGGGTGGCACCGACCGGGTGCAAGGTAGCTTAGTCTTGAAAGACGGCCACTGTGTTGGGTTGAAATGATGTAAACCTCCAGGTGTTGGTAAGAGCCGCTTGTTGTGGGTCTATGCAGTACGTGTAGTGGTGGTTGCTGATGAGAAGTTTGGCTTGGGGCAATGACTCAGCTGCATCTAAATGTAAGAGGCAAATTAACAAATATTCTTGCCAGCTGGGGAAAGGGATTCTTTGTCTTTCTGTTGGCTGAAAGTATTTACTATGCTGAAGCTGCTCTGACCAGCATGCTCCAGGAGACTTTGCATTTCAGCCTTAGTGTCCTAAGTGGCTGCTTGAAAGGAAAAATGTGTATAGCATTGATAAAAGCAAATGAGCAAGACTTGGCTGTACTCAGAATAGGTCTCCTTTCTCTTGTACATCTCAGGTGTCTCTGCAGTGATCCCTGCAGTCCCTCTCCCTGATGTTACCTGTGCCACAAACTTGGCCAGAGCCTGATTCATGCTGGACCTTGCAAATCAGAGCTGCCATTTCCCCTTTTTCTCAAGGGACAAGATGTAGGGTTTCCTGTTTTTCTTATAGGTCTGTTCTCTTCTAGTCATCCCTTCCTAGGCCTCAGGTGCATGGAATTGCACCTAGATTAATGTCGTTATATACCTGAATCGTTGTACGCTGGTATAGAGGGCTGGAACTGGGAGCATTGCTCCCCGTGAGGCGGATAAACTGGAGATTCCAGACTAAGCCAAATTGCTTTGGATTCAGAAGAGTTTCTTCATGATCACTTTTTCCCCTGAAACACTTAAGGTCATAACAATCAAGCTATGTGGTTTCTTATCTGTTGTTTCCATACTTGTTATGCTATGCCTAGCAGATAGACTTTTATACATGAACTCCTATGGTTACTGGTTTGTAATCTTTAATAATGCTATTTTTAGATTCTAAGAACAGCAACCCCAAATCAATATGTATTTTTCTAGCATAAACAGACCTGTGCCAACCTTGGACTGTGAATCTGATTTCTTTATGTTCAGAAACAGTGGTTCAGATTTTTTTAATTCTGCCTCTTTTTCACTTTATTTTGGAGGTATCAGAAGTTCATATCTGATTACTTTCTTTATTGCCTTTGCCTGCTTATTGGGACTTGGGCTTTTATTTTGCTTTTTTCTCCCTCTTCAGTTACGCATCTCTCTCTTTATTTTTTATCTTTGTAAGTTCCTGTCCTTCCTAACATGAAGTCTCATTCAAGAAGGTAAGATGAATCTCACTCTAATTTCAGGTGCTGAAATGAGCTTATATGTAGTGCCTGTGTTGTAAAGACTCCCTTTTTATTGGGTAAAGAGAAATATGCACTTCTAGGGTACAACTCACCTTGTCGTAAGATAGATCTAAGATAGATAGACTCTAAACTAGCTGAAATGTACTGCATCCTGGAAGTGCCCGTTCTCCTTCGACCACAGAGGGACTCTAGACAGGCTATTCAGACATAAGTTTCCGTGCAGGAGCCCCCAACTTAGAGGAGATAAATCCAAACTCTGATGCTTAACGCACTTTCAGGCCTGGAATAGGAACTCTATTATTCAAAACAAACTCTTCAATATTCTGTTTTACTCTCATATCTCTCTTGCCTGCATCTACAGTGGAAATTATTTTCCCACTGTGATACCTGAATTCAGCAATGATCGTGATTACGTTTTCTTTTCAAGTCCATTATTGAACTTTGGATAACCCACTCTCACACAAGCGTTCAGTTTATAAGTTGTAGAAGATCCTCGTGTTCATGCTGATGTTTTGCTGGCGGGGGTGCTCTAGCTGCTTGAAAAAAACCCCATAGAGAGTTTTCCTCCTTTTCTGTTGCTGCTCATCCTTGTGCAGAGCTGCTGAAGTCTTCTGCTCCATGCATGCTATACACCCCTGGGATTTTTTTTGAAGGTATAGTCTTTTCTCCTCTGTAAGTTCTCACAATATTCTTACGAATACAGCAGTGCCTAAAGGGCAAGGCACTGCAGAAGCTTATGTTCTCTTTTCCAGTGCACGGGAAATCCTTCGTGCTCCTACTTGCAAACATGCTGGATTTTGCAAATCTTTTCTTGGGTCTTGCATGTCTGACTTTGCACCTCTGTTCCTGTGGGGCTGGCTCTGCTAGCTCAGTTCCCAGGGGCACTGCCTGGTTTTCTCCCCAGAATCTGCAGCCTGGCTTGGCTGTGGTCTACAGCAGGGTAAATTCGCACTCCTCTTCTGAAGATGAAATCAAGTCAGGCCCTTTTTGGCAGACTTTTTTCAGCTTTGTGTCTCTGGCACTTTTCTCCCCCACTTATAGTCCAGTCTTAACCAAGGCATTTCTCTAGGCTACGTGTTTGATTCAGTGGGTTCAAATCTGCTACCTCAGAATATCTCAGAAGCTTCTCTCCATCTGGGAAACCAGGATCCCTTAAAATTTTTTGTAAAACTACAGTGGTGTTCTGTTTCTTTTCTAGTGGAGTCTAATAACCAGCTTGCTCTTCCCACTTAACTTACATAGTATTATGTAAGACTAATCTTTTTGACTGTGAAAAATTACATCTAATCGAGAGCCATGTTTTGCTTGTCTTCATTTTCAAGACATCTTCATAAAAATAAAATCTTGCATGAGCCTTTTTTGACAGTACTTCTGGTGCTAGGCATCTTAATGTCTCATATTTTCTCAATTCTAGCAGACACAAAGCAGACATTAAAATCCATTATTTAATTTTATATCTTGTTTCTCCTTTATCTTCTCTGTTTTATCCACTTGATACCCTGTGTTCTTAAAATTTTGTGTGCCAGTGGCTAGCTTTCTAGCAAATAAAGGCAGGAGATGATAACTTTTCTGAGGAAAAGCAGCAATTTTAGGAAGTTCCATTGCCTTGGTCTTGTCTTCATCGTAAAACTTTAGTCATATTTCACTGATGCTGCAATTCCTGTCTCATCCAGTAAGGCTTTCCTGTGTCTAGTCCAGAAATATAGCGTATGACTTCTTAAAGGATTTCTGCCTCTGAGAAGGGAGAAGACTCTGTGACATCTTGGGATATGTAGATACTCCAGAAGAAGACTTCTTTTGACCCAAGAACTTGCAACAAGATCCTGTATTTCCAGAACTATGTGTACGCTGTTGTTTTGAAATGCCCTTTTTTGGCAAACCCGCTCTTATCTGGCCTACTTAAAACAATATACCTTGCAATACTGTTACATGCTTTACTTCCTAGATGATTTCTGTGAGCTGCTCTGACAGGAATACAATGATTCAAGCCTGCAGCTGTATCCTTTGGTATACAAAATCCTGAAATGACAAATTAAGCTTTCAAAAATGGGCACAATGTAATTCCAAACCAACTGCAGAGCGTTGCTGTTCCCCTGTCTGATCACCCATCATGTTTTATGATTCTTTTTCTTCCCTTGCCCTATTATGTGCAGTGAAAAAATGGATTATTCTGAGCATTTGAACAGATAGTTTCAGCCCTCCTAATCTGCAGGAAAAAGATGCTGTAATATTTATTAGTTTGCCAATAAGGATGCCTTGGGGGAGGGGGGAAGGAGGTCTGAAATATAAACAAGGAGAAACAAATATATATATCAGAGGAGGGAAATGTAGTGTCAGATCACTATATTTTACAAAAAGTAGTATAGACAAAATAAAGTGGTATGTCCATTATCTGGAAACAGCCTGCTACCTTGGAGGAAGGGAAGTATTATCGTCTAACACCCCACAAAAACTGCAAATCAGCATACCTAGCAAACATAAGAGAGGCACCTTCTGATGCCTCTTTCTGATTCTAAATTAATTTATGAAAAGACAAAAAACCCCAAACACGCCAAAACCCTGACAAATATTCAGCCAGCTCCAGTTAGTGTTTCTGTGGAGATCATATCTAATTTTCTGTAGAATTACTTGGGGCCAAAATGTTATTTTAATGCTTTTTGCTTGGGTTGAAATATTCTGTAGCTCATTTCTTTCCTTATCCTCTAACTCGGAGGAAGCTGCTCTTGGAGGCTGCCACCCCTTTCCATGATTAATTGTTTCACATCCTGGAAAATGCAAGAGAAGGTGGCAGGTAAGGCGAAAACAATAATTCATTGTTATGACTGAGGCAAGGTCACAGACTCATAAGCTACGACGCACTTCCTCACTCTTATTAACAGCAAATCTGAATTTGTTGGTGGCTAGGTGCTGGAATAACGTCCAGGCTTGCCCTGTGTTAGCAGTGTGGATAATATGAAGTATTTCAGTGGAGGGAGTTTAATGAAAGGAAAGAAATTCTTGCATTAGATTGAATCTGGAGAACATCTACTCATTGTTGTATGTTGACATTTTGGGAGTGAAGGATGTAGGCTGACTCGCAGTGAACGCCACTCCATTTCTGAGCAGCTGGCAGTGACAGTGACAGAACCAATGATGGCAATGGGAGTCAAGATGCCAGCTTGGGAGGGGAGAGCTGCAGGCTCAGGTGTTGTTGGGCTGATGCCAGCATGGACGCAGGTACGAAGTGAGGATCTGGTGTCCCAGCTAAGGCATCCATAGTGCCCCAGTGACCCAGCAAAAGTGGTTTGCTTGGACAAGGATGGGATGAACTGTTTTGGAAAGTGACATGAACTCACCCGGACAGGTGGTCTCCTTTTGGACTCTTGGGGAAAAAGCCAAAGAAGGAAATGGAGGTGCAGAGATTTGGGACGAGTCATGGCAGGGTAGCTGAGGGTTTTTCCTGAAAAAAAGGGTAGCCTAAAGTTCAGTATTAGGTGGCTGTCCCCAGGTTTGTGTAAAGGCCAGAGGGAGGCTGGGCCTGTGGACCTGTGACAGACCCCCCCACCCCCCCGGGCTTGGGGGAAGCAAAGAAGGCTTCCAAACTGAGGCGTGGATCTGGATGGAAAGAAAGAAGGAGGAAAAAAACCAGCAGAAAAGACAGAATGAAAAGTAGAGGGGAGAAGAACTCTGCTGCATTCCCACCTTCTGAGCTCCTGCAGTCACCTCTGATGCAGCTGTTGGTGGCGGCTGCGTTGCTGCACGCCTGAGCTGCGTTTGCACCGCAGGTACTGGGGTCAAAGAGATCGCCGAACTTCCTCTGCTCAGCAGCGACGGCTGAGCATAGTTGGCTGGTTGAGCAAACAGAGCATTTCAGAATGGTAAAACAGAAAACGAGAGTCTGTCGTGAGGGGATTTTTTCAAAGCCCGGTTGCAGCTTTAACCTCAAGCGAGAAGGGTTTGGGGCTGGCAGACAGCAGGCTCCTGGTAACAGCTTGGTGCTTGAAGAGAATATCCAGACCATAGCAACTCTGAGCTTTGACCCCAGCTCAATAAATTGAACTATTACTTGGAATTTGAACATCCCAAGTTCAAATTCCACCTGGGGTAGATAATCCTCCACTGATATTTGGAGCATTAGTCAGCTGGGGAAGAGAGCAAGAGATTTGCCTAGCGGTATTGGTCTCGACCCTGGCTGGCTGCCCCTTTGCAAAGGGAGACCACGAGGATCATATGAAACAACCCAAGCCAAAAGGCTGTGATTCAGATGCAGCCAAATGTGAGAGTCATTACTGGAAATTAGAGTGACTTCACTGACCTGGATCTAGCTGCCCTTGCTTTGTAGGGGAGAGCGGGGCACAGGGCAGTAGGTCCCAGGCACGTGAGCGTTAGGAATGCAGTAGCCTGAAGCAGCAACGTCTCTTCTTATTAGCTGCCGGACAGCTCAGCAACCTGCAGGTAAATCTCCTGCCAAACCATGATGTACTGCTTACTGCAATATATGTGATACAGAGTGCTATTGGCGGGATCTGGCCTTTGAAGGGCATTTGAAATGAGTATTTTAAAGGAACTTTTCCCATTGTTTGTCCAACAAAGCCAGGTTCTTTGGGGTACAGGAAGTGGGTGTGCTCTAATGAAGAAGGACTGGGACTGGGTGTCTGGGTCTTCCTGTAAGAGCACGATATCAATTCTACATAGTGAAGACAATTCTGTGTGCATAACAAGTGCTGCCACGGCATCCACTTAAGTAGAAAGCTATATCATGATGCACCCTTTGCTCATTTGGGTTCTTCAGATATTGTCTGAAGTGTAATAGAAAGCAGAGAGCATACGCACAAGGAAAATCGGTTTCTTATTACCCTTGAGCTTGAAATGCATAATAGAGATACTGACATTTTTTTCCCCTGTAACTATATACAACTTTAGCTAAGCCGCTGTTTATTTTCATGTGTCTGAGTGTCTGTAGCTTCTGGAGTGCTCTTTCCCTCAGTATGTGTAACATAAGTTGTAAGTGATTTTAAGAGAAGCAGCCAGTTAGTGAAATGCTAAACCAATGCTCAAGCTGATTACATTTCATTTGGGTGTCTTTTGCTTCTCAGTTCTGGATCACCAGCCAACTGTGACTCAGGTTCCAGATAAGAAGCTAAATACAACAAGCTGCTATAGTAAGCAGCTTGCCCTCAGCTTTCCCTGCCCTCTTACAGTAGCACCAGGAGCAGATGGTCCGAATAAATAAGTTTAATAACTTTACACATAAGGGTGCAGTGATCCAAGGAACTCTTGCTCTCTTGGCTGGATTTGGAATCCCTTGTCTTCCATTACGGGCTAAAACCCTAAAAGGTATTGTGTACGTTTTTAACCTGGATGGCTGCATTGCTATGCTGTGCAGGATCTTGTATCATTCACAAGTACGAATTAACCCAAGAAGCCCAATTCATAGGCATGAACATTCAAGACCATTAAAGTTTCTTTGATTTTTGCAGCAAATTTGCTATGAGTGTTACCGATAAAGAGAAGTGTCAAGTCTACCCTCTGTAACTGGACAACTTAAGTGGTATTTAATTTTGTTTGTCTTGATAACGTGTATGATTTCATTTGGTCTTTTATATAAGATTTATCTCCTCATTTTTACAGAGATAGTAACAGGAGATTAAAAGAAAATAAGCATAGCCAAAAGGTGCCAGACCTGTTTTCCACTGGGATTTGGGTAGTGGTGAGAACTGGTGAGGCAGGAGATGTTCCAGATGCCAAGAAAGGCAGGGACAGAGGGCTCTTGTATGGGTAATGGGGAATATGGGGAATGGGCTCGGTATGAGGGAGATGGCAAAGGACATCTGCGACATTTCCTAGGTGCCATCATGTAATATTTAAAAAGCAAAAGGTGTGTTGAGGTGGCTCCAAGGCCGAAGAAGGGGCAGGTAGAGCTGTGGGAGGACAGAAAAAAAGGCAATTCTACTCCCCTATTTTTGATAAAGGAGAACAATACACGTGCTGAAGACCTGCAGTTCGGAAGGGAACATGTCATATTTAAGATTAGAGGTAATTTCATTTGAGTTGCTATATATAGTCTTTCTTATAAAGACTCTATTTCTATGGAATATTACATAGAAACTGTTACTATGTACCACCCTAGGAAAATATGGTTTCTGTCCCCCAGAGTTCTCAATCTGTTTCTGCAAGTTAAACTTGTTGACAGAGGTTAAATGGCAAAAGACAGAATATTTGAATCTGAATCATCAAATAGGTGGACAATGAAATCAAATTGGGGGAGAAGGTCTAGCTGGGAGATGAAGTTTCCTATGCTTATATGATCATACTTCTGAGGCGATGAAGGCTCCCACAGGCCTCAAGGAGCAGAGCTGGACTGGGGGTCCTATAAAGACTATTAGTTTTTACACAGAAGAGGAGGAGACTTGGGGCAGGGGGCGAAGGTAAAGCTAAATCTCTCTGCAAAAGCTTTGTTTTAATTTTCAAATGTTGACCGACATTTAATTCCAACCAGTTTGGCTGTTACTAGTGGCTGAGCACTGGAACAGGTTGGCCAGAGAGGTTGTGGAGTCTCTACCCTTGGAGATACTCAAAAGCTGTCTGGACACAGTCCTGGGAAACCTGCTATAGGTAACCCTACCTGAGCAGTGGGCTTTGCCCAGAAGATCTCCAGAGGTCCCTGCTAACCTCAGCGATTCTCCGATTCTGTGATACCTCAAATCACCCTGTCCATGTAAAGCTCATCAAGTCCTTGGTGGATGTGTGCACAGTCCCTTTGCTTCTCTCAATCCCTCCTCCCTCCTGCTGTTTGGAGACATGACTGGTGTGTTGCAGCCTTGCAGTAAAGCTTGAGGAGGTTTGCCCTGAGAGCGTAGCATGCCTTTGCAGCCTGTTTTCCCTAAGCGCAAGCCAAGGAAAACGGCAATAGACTGGCCCAAGGCATGTTGTGAAGCCAGAGGGTTAATGATGAGAAACATATGCCTTTAAAACTGGCACTGAAACTCAGCTCTCAGCGCTTTCTTCTCCCCAGGGGAGCGCAGGCAGCTGCTGCTTCCCGTGGGGGCCTGCACACCCATGAGCAGGGTGCTCACCGGAGGAGGAAGCTCCACCGACGCTATGCCTCAGAGCCCCTCTCCCACCTGCCCTGCCTCAAAATAGGGCCTCCACACATGTCTCAGACCCCCCTCTCCCCAAAGATGGTCTGAAAGCCTTCCAGGGACCCATACTAGGAGCTGACATTTCAGCCTGGGGCAGAGGTGGCCCGCGGGAACTCTCCTCATCATGGGGCAGAGGGCTTGTGTGGCTTCTCCTAATGCTGTAGGAAGAGCAGCTGCTCTTTCTTCAGGTGATTTGGCCCTAGAAAGCCCCAGGGCGCTGTGTGGCTGATGTTCAACAGTACCAGCACGTTAGTCAGCAAAAATTAGTTTGGAAATTACACCCTGAAGTAGCCTTGAAGAGGTGGAGGCACTGAATTAGCCTTTTGGGGCAAGCTAAATCAGTGCCCAGGTCTGGAGGGAAGAGCCTGATGGAGGGCTGCTCTCTGACCACACTAGCCGGGAACTGCCTGTCGTGGGAGGAAGGGCACTGTGAGAGAAGTTCTCTCTGCTGGGGGAAACTTCAAGTCCTTTGGGGGGCTGTTGCAGGGAGGACACTCTCTGAGGGGTCCATGCTCAGGGATCAAGCAACCACTTTCTTCCTGTGGGCGCCCTGGTGCTTTCGGACTCAGAGGTGCGTGGGGGAGGAAGTGGAGATGCCTCCAGGCTTCGTACGGAAGATAAGCGGTGAGAAACCACTTCTGGCGCAGGATCTGCGGAAACTGCCTTGCGTTGGGCTGCATGGAGAGAGGCCTGTGGGTTGCTTTCTTTTAAAAAGCAAGCAAGCATTGCCTGAAGATGTGCCAGACAGCTGCAAGCTGAAGAAAGACTGTGGTCCCTTCACTGAAGGAAAGTTGAGCTGCAGCAGCTCCAGAGTCCCACCGGCCTCCTGCCTGGACAGGGTGTGTGGGCTGCCCTGCTGTCTCTCTGAGGAAGCCTTTGGGAAGAGTTGTCCCTGGAGAGGCGGCGGGGCCAGGGCAGCCCTGGTAGGTCTCAGATGGAGATATTCATGCATGTCTTCCCACAGTATGGCCTTCAGAATTGATGGATTTGGGAAAGAGTGATTTATGACTTGGAATGATTTTTGGGAAAAGAGGACGATATTTTTGCTAGGAAAATATTCCATCTCTCGCTGATCTGAGGCAGGAGTGCTCTGAAGGAGGCCTCGACTGCAGTTTTGGCAGCATGTCTTAGCTTGGTCAAGGCAATTGGAGATGGTGGGCGGGGAGTAGCCATTGAAGGTGTCAAATGATTGCAATGAGCTAAGAAATACCGCAGGGAAATTATTAACCTCAGCTATAAATACGCTGTTAAATTGCCATAAACTGGATGCAATCATAGCTTAGACACTGCAAACAAATGGTCATTCATCCGGCTCCTGAGCATGGCTCCTAAGCCACAATTAACATAAGAATGCTGTACCTCATGGAGCCAGAGTTTTATCCTATTGTTTGTCTATTTACAGTAATATTCTGAAGCTGGAATGTGCCTCACTAGCTTTTTAGCCATTGACTGTAACAAAGAGCAGTCATATTCAGCGTGTGTTAGTAAGAGCAGCTTCTTAGCTTTGTTGTCACCAGCAGAGTCTGAATACCGGGGAGGGAAATTCCTGTGGTAACAGCCCGAATCTAAATGAGGTCATTTCAGCTCTCACTTCTAAAAGGAAGACTTTTGCAGAGTTAGTTGCACTTTGCTTTTTCATCTGGGCCCTCATGTTGTGTAGTAATGAGAAACCTTAATGAAAGGTGAGCTAGAGGAGGAAAGCACTGCTAGGAGAGGCTCACAGGCTTTACTGCTTGTGTAAATGGAGCTGTGCTCAGCGAGGGAGCAGGAGCACGTTAAGCTGTCACCAGTGATGTGTGTATCCCGCAGTGGGAGATGCCAGACATTCCTTAGCCAGTAACCTCAAGTCTAGGTTTTCCTCTCTCAAAAATCTCTCTTTTTTCAGGTCCCCCCTAAAATTGTTCCGTTTTGGTTATTGGTGCCTGGAACGTGCTACAGACCAGCACAGTACTCCACTTGCTTTAGCGTAACGCTTTGAGTTTTCTATTGCCTGTCTGTAGACTGCGTGGTTGCTTAGCTAGTAATTAGAAGGTGGACCTTTCAAAGCACGAACATTAAACAATAACCTCTTCAGAATCAATTCCTCGCTGTATATTTATCCTGTCCACAATTAGATTTGCATAACATCAGACTGGGATGACATTTGGCCTATTTTCTACTGAGAAGCACCTTTTCTAAGAGAAATGCTGTTCAGTTTATTCTCAGCAAGTATCTGAATGCACCTGATTTGAGTGGTCTTGATTTATGTGTGTCTGCATTTGGTTAGCTGGCAGCTCAGGGCTTCATGTAGGAAAAAAGCCTCATCCTGAAGATCGTTGTTTTAATTTCATTCTCACACTAAAGGTAGAGGATATTAGAAACCAAAGCCCTAATGGATCATGATAAAATATGGAACAACTACTACCCACTATATTTGTTATTGTCTCTTTCCTGTGTAAGTCAATATAATTGAATTTTTGCTAACTTCTCCAGTAATGCATGCAGCCGCATGCAATCACAGGGGACATTGCACAAAGATGAATAAGCACAACACCATTTTGAATGAGAAAAGCACGCAGCAGCCTCCGTGTGAGATTTGCTTTGCAGCACGCTCACGTTCTCTCGAGCTGCGCTGGCTCTGTCGTAGAGGGAGGGCTCCCTTCCCTGCAACAGCTGCATCTTCTTGCATTATTTAGAAGGAAAACAAGAACTTCTAACTACCAAGATTGTTCCTAGTCTCAGTAGGTGAAGAGACCCTGTACTGAAGAGGCTCTTTCAGTGTAAGTGAGCTGATTCCCACTTGGAGCTTGTTTCTGCCTCAGTTTCTCCAGCTGTGTGACTTGACTAGCTACCTTGCTTCTCAGCTGACATTATTCATTTCTTTTCCTTTTCCCAGGGATACTCTTGTTTTCTAAACAATCAAAACTGAGAAAACCAGGTGTGCTAAGGTCTGTTCTGCTGTTCCTGCTATGTGTCCGGCACACCGACCTGGCCCTTTTCTCCTTTGGCAAGCTCTCTCTCGGGTCCGTTCCCATCACAGCCTCTCCTTCTGGTGCATGTCTACTGCAGAGCCTCACTGCAAACGGGCAGCTCGTGATCTTCCCACCCTCCACCTGAGGAGATAAGTGTGTACGGAGCCGTGGTCCCCACCCTGTCCCCATGATAATGCTCAAATAGTGCTTCCTCTTAGCATCTTTCAAAGCTCTTATTAGAAAGGTGGGTGTTATTCCATGTTACAGAGAGGGAAACTGAGGCACGGGGAGAGGTGTCTCGTACAGGATCACCGGGCAGGCAAAGGCAGCGCTGAAAGTAGTGTGTCTCCTGAGCTGTACATCTGCGCTCTCACCTCTGTATTGCTTCTTGCTCAAAGGTTTTTTACCAAAGGTTGTGCCCGATCTGGACGAAGGGGAAGCTGAGGTGCAGGGGGCAGACAGTGAGCTGGTGGCCAAGCTGGGCCACCTCCACAGCTCCTCCAGGGCACGGAAAACTCAGATTACAGGACCAGGCTGCACTCTCTATCCACTGTGTAAGCCAGGTTTTGCACTCTGCCACAGGCATTTATAACTGTACAAAAGCTCCTGAGGGACCTCGGGAAAAGGCAAACGGTTGCCTCTTGCACACTGGGAGTTCCCCAAACAGTCCCCAAAGTTATTAGCTAAAATGCGATTGTTTTGCTTTTTCATAATCTTCATAATCTTTCATAATCTTCATAATAAGGCTGGGAGCCCTTTCCTGTTTCTGCTGCTCCTGCCTGGCATAGACTGCGAGCTCCTGCCTCTCCATTGATGAACCCACTGTAATAATTTCTTCCTACCAGTACAATACACATCTCCCTTAAATAATTGCAGATAGAGACTGAACTACGTTTTGATCCAGAGCTAGTCTTTACTGATGTGCTAGTCTTTGCTGAGCATCAATACTGTTCAGATATGGAGCTTCCTTTCCGCTCTTGAGCACTGTAAACCATTCAGATCATCTCTGACATTGGAGACTGTAGCTGAGACTCATCTTTAATCACAGCAGTGCAAAGAGATGGGACCTTTGCCCTTGGCAAACACTGATTAGGCCCGCAGGTGGTACCCCATCCACTCAGCAGAGCAGCTCTCGTGATGCCCAGCTCCTCCCTGCCCAGGGCGGCAGTGTTTGCCTTGCTTGGAAGTCAGCGAGTTCGAGTCACAAACTCCCTGGTTGAGTTCTGCCGTTGCAGGACGAGCAGCTGCTACAGCAGGGACGTCAGAGTAAAAAGGAGCTTTGCAGAGCATTGACTGAGAATCTGGCTGGGGGCTTTGCTGGGTCATCATCGTGCCAGCTCTCTACGGGGTTAACTGTCCTCCCAGGACCTGCACGGGAGCATCTTCCTGCACCCATGGCCGGGGAGGATGTTACCCCCAGACACTGCTGCCAGCCCAAATGGGCACATGCCTCGCTGGAGTCAGTCCCACGCAGCGCCTTGCGGAGCGGCTTCCTGGAGGAACCAGCCCGGACCTAAGCGCAGACGGGCTTTCCTCGCCCAGCGCGCGGTGCAAGGGCACAGACTGCAGTCTGCTCTCCTTACGTGCCGTGAAGCAGGCTACTATGCTTACCAATGGTTAACCTCCTCCCCCACCGCCAAGAAACCCCCTAAAACTCCCGAACCGCCATAAAAATATGTTGGCAGAATAGGAGCAAGTCATGCAGTGATATTTGGAAAATAAGATCTTGTTTTCAAAATAGATTAATGATGGGTTTGGTGCCGGAGAGTCTGCCATCTCCCCTCCCCGCCGCAGAAAAGCATTACAGGCAGGTCTGCCGTCCAGTGGTATAACTTCCTAAAAAATAAATAAAAGACTAGCTAATAATAACAGTGCTCCTACTATTACTACTAATAGGACACTTCTGCCTGGCAGCGTCTGTGCTTTTATGAGCCTGCTCTGAATGAGCCGAGATGGAGAACGCGGAGGTCACGAGACCAATTAACTCGGCTCCACCCTGGCAAGGGCAGCAGCATTTGCTGCTGGAAACTCAAAGGCCAAGGTTAAACGGATGCTCCACTGGATCCTAATGCAATCCAGGCCCCCCGAGTATGAGCTAATTTGACAGAGCTAAGGCTTTTCCTTCGCATGTTCCTTGAGGCCAGGCTCTAGCCTTGTCCCGCTGTTGGCAGAGTTGCCCCAGTCAGAGGTGTGACGAGATGCAGTAGGTGCTTGACAGAATTTTGTTGGAAAAAGCCCCTCAGATAATACCCAAAGCAGCTCTTTTCTTATTAGGTCTTTTTGGGGGATAGGGGTAGAGGTGGAGCAGAGTAGGGGCTGGGCACCTTTGTCTGGCAAAGTTCAGTTTTGCAGACATAAATGGTGTCCGCACCCAGAAAGCTTTGCTGGATGTAGTCTGGTGTAGTCACCCCAGTAAAATCCCACTAGCGCAGCTCCAGCCACTGTCCAAAATGTTTCTGGCTGCTCCAGCAGACTCTTGCTCTGTGATATAATTCAACTATAATTCAACCCATTCTTACGGGTTGGTGCTGCATCTTCAAGTGAAGGCCTTCAACTCTCTTTCCTGGGCATGCAGGAGGGCCCCGGGCTGTCCGTGGCAGCCCGGCGGCAGTGGCGTTGCAAGCCGTCACCTGCTGTTACTGCAGGGCTGGAGGAGAATCAGTAAAATTTGCTGCAGGATTCGCACAGCCTTGCAGCAGAGATTGGTGCTGCATCCCAGGCACCTCTGATTCAGCTTTTTCTCCCGTTGGTCTAGATTGCCAGCAATACGTTTTTATTGGATACTGTGGACTACAGAGTGATCTTCCTAAAAGCTGCTGTTCAGACTAATTTCCCCCCACCCAATGCTATTATTTAGTGAAAGCAATACGCAATGTTGCTACGTGTAATATTGTTTGTAGGCTTTAAAATCAAGCTAGGTTTTGTGTCAACATTACTCAAAGCCTTTTGAATTCACCGTTCCTGCCAGGTTATACGTTGATTGTGGTGTTTTGCCTAAATAGCATCAGCTTGCTAAACCGTAGGAAGAAACGTAGATACGTTAACAAGAAGGATTAGAGTTCGTCTTCGGGATTTACCTTAATGTCAGCAGAAATACAGCTCCATGTACTTTGCTATCTGTTGCTTAGTTTGCCTGCATTCATGTGTAGCTAAAGCACAACCTCTTTTCAGGCGCTCTCAGCCTGCAACAAGCACTGTTTGCTAAAGCAAAAACCAAGGTGTGAGCCTGCAGAAGCACTAGAAGTTGGATTCAGGCTGTGCCAAGTCTCCCGTCACTCACTGCTGTGCCAAAGTACTGCAATAGATGTTACGTGTCAGCGTGCTCTCGCCCAGAGAAACCCACCTGTGTCACTGCAGCAACATGTGCAAAAGGGCTAGACTGCGACTGCTGCTAAAACAGTTACACAGCTTCCCCTTTTTGTGATTTTTTTTTTTAAACTGTAATTTTGCAGTTGCGTTAGCACAGAGTTCGACATTGAACTCCTCTCCTTTTTCAGATGAGGAGGATGGCGGAGGGAAGAGCTCTGCTTGATAATGCTATTGATTAAATGGGCCGAACTCATCTATGAAGTTCACTGCTTATTAAAGTGAACAGGCTGCAGCTGTGTTTTTGGCTGGGTGTTTTTTTCAGTGGTGGTCCACAGATGAAACAGCAGCAATGTAGCTATCATAGACAAAATGGTATCTTTTTGCGCAGAGATCATTCAAACTATTTTCCTTTGAAACACAAACTTTGTAGTTTGCAATGAAAACTGCTGACACAGCAGGGGAAAGGGGCTCCGTGAGGGCATGACCGAATGATTGACTGAATTAGTGAACTGACTTGCCGCATACGGCCCTGATCTCCCGCAGGGTCTTTGTATTTGTTTACAGCAGGCATTTTGTCTATAGCCTCATGACAAGGTAGCAATATATCCCTTCTCTTCTTGGACAAACCTAAAATTGTGCATGTAAGTGGTGGTGTGAGAAAGTGGGGATGGAGAAGGGGGACAGAGGAGACGGACACCTCTCCTGTGTGGAATGGAATGGCCTGTGCTTCCGAGCTGTGCCAGCTTGGTCTCGTTGGTCAGAGCAGTGGCTTTTGTCCCTTCTCTGGCCAAAAAATAGCTGTGCTGGCAAACACCCCAGTGCAGATGCGGTTATATCCCTTGACAAGAACTTTGCTGGCACTGTTTGCTCTCTTCCAAGAGCCAGTCTGAGATGCTCCAGCCAAAGGACGCTGCCATAAGTTGCATTTCCACAAGGGTGTTTGCTGGGAGACTGTAGCTGGGGAAAGTGGGGAAGTTCAGAAAGGTAAAAATATCTGCTTTAAAACTAAAATCAGCCACGAGCAAACCTATATACATTTCCATTACTGAAAAAAGAAGAAACAAACCCCAGGTTTTAGGGATACTCCGCTGCATACTCTTGAACCTCTGCGGTTATTGTGAGAGCCAGATAGACGCAAGCAGGAGAAAGGAAGCAGTTTTACCTTCATGGGGCTCACTAAAACACTAAGACTAAGGGCTTTGTCAGAGGAGCGCCAGGAAGTCTAGCCAGCAGTGGAGGCTGGCTGTCTCTGGCTGGAGATTACCGCTCGTGTAGTGGTGAATGGGAGCCCTTCTCTCCCTTGCCCCAGGTTGGAGCGAGCTCGGCAGCCCACATTGTGTATGTGGAGCCAGGCCCTGAACATGCTCCAGAGAAGGCCACTCGTTACTGAGTGGGCTGCTTTGGTCTTGGTTTCTTCTTGAGCAAGGAATCAGGCAGTCTTCATGGTTTTGGTCCTGCAACCCTAGCCCTTTACCAAAAGTTTACCTCTTTATTTCACTGTGTGAACAGTCCCCCTGGCATTAGTGGGGCTTTCATGTGCTTTTAGGCAAGTGTGCTTGGTTGACAGTGTCACTGGTAAGATGAGGGCTCCGAACTGGTTACACACAAGTTTTAAATCACAATTTTTTTTTGTTCAAACACAGAGGACATTAAAATTGTTGCTAGTCAGAAAAAATAGCAGCTCAGTGACTCAGAGGTGTCCCGTTTGGGGTGTGTGATGCACACGTTTTGCTGCGCTGTGTTCTTGTTCGGCAGGCAGGACGTGGGAAGTCCCCAGGGCAACATGGTCCAGGCGGACATGTCCTCCTGCTGTCCTGCCTCCTTCCCGCACTTCCTTCCGAGGGACAGGGAGCCAGAGGAAAGGAGTGTGTGACTTGGAATAAACAGTTGCCACATACCTTGAAAACCACATATGGAAGAGTGCACAGCTGTTCCTAGTTTATTTTCCTGAAGAAGTAATATTATGTGCTTGTATCTTCTCTCTACCCTACTCTAATTTTCAATTCATTGGACCAAATTAGACAGAATTTCAGAGACCTCAAAGGTATCTAGCTCCCTAAATTCTATGAATACATAGAGCAGGGAGGGAAGAGACCCTGTTACTACCCCTCAGTACAGGAAAGAGGCAGCAACTCATCCTTTCCTGGCTATCTGGGAAGAATCTGGGCTTATCTTTAAGATGCTGTCCACAGAAGACAAAACTTTGTTTATTCTGCCATGCCCAGTATTACTTGTTTCTTTGTTGACTGATTGCACGTGTCTGTTTTACTGTATGAAGATCCCAGGTAGGGCTCCATGGTGCTGTGACTCAGGGTTTGTTTAAAGCCTGAGTGCAGAGCAGCCTCTTGGATGTCTGCACTGGCCCTCCAGCGCTCATTGTGGCATGGTGCATTGGGAGGTAATGGTTTAACACTGGAGCAGCTCTCTTCAGGTGTCCTGTGTGCTACAAATCTTTCAAGAGAGCCCCTCGAGCAGCCTGAAGATGCTGAACTGTGCAGATGACCTGCAGCACAAATAATCAGATAAGAAAGACCAACGTGTCCATGGGATTCATCAGGATTTGTCTGGCCGCATATGCCAAAACCTATTGTGGTGAGTTCCAGGGAGGCCCCTGTCTGGAGCTGTGTCTGTGCCACTGCCCGTGTCTTTGGTGCCTTAGTCTATCGAGCAAAAAATAACAACAACCTGGATATGCCTGGGGAAGCACCTTAATGTAGTCCAACTGAGATGATGAAAAGGATGACAAGTTGATAGGGATGGGGGTAATGACAGGGAAGAGAGGGAGAAGGTAATTTTCTTTTTGCATTTCAGAAGGAGGATAGGTGAAAGAGTTTGAGTTCAAAGTCTGAGAGTATGTGCTGCTACAGCAAGCCAGCTGTGGTACTGAAGTGTTTTGCTGGTGATGATGGTGCTCAAAACTTATCTGAGGTTTGCGGTAAGGGAACCGGGCCCACTGAGCTCGTACAGACACATGTATTTCTGGCCCCAAGCGGAGATACCTCCACTACAACTGGCTTAGCAGAGGTGTTGCAGGATCAGCTGGTTACCGAATCATGGAGATCAGGCCCGGGACTCTGAAATCTTTCTGTTTGCCCTTGGCGATACCATCAGTGCTGTCACTAGTATCCACAGGATGGGGTAGCCCTGTCTCCATGGCCGAGCGACAGCAGGAAGTTCAAAGCCACTCTGTTATTGGTGTCATGAAAAAACACGTACCAAACTCCCTTTCTGGACTCTGAGCTTTTCTTGGACTTAAGATCCAATTTCAGATCTAGTTCAGCCATCAACATGTGTCTGTAGCACCTGGGAAGTGCTTCTGCTTGGAGCAAACCCTGATGTCCCTGGGCTAGCGTGGCCTAGAACACGTGTGGGATACATAGACGGAGCATAAGCGTATTTACTGCAGCATGGGCATACAGACAGGGAGATGGGCTGTGTCCCTGCCCTCTGGATGCTGGAGGAATTGCTGAACAGGTGAGCAATGGCTGAGGTTCCCGCATGGGAGCATCATCTCTGAGCTAGTGGGAACAAAGGGAACGAGATGGAGAAATGGGGAGCTCCTTGCCTGCCCTTGCAGGGACCCAAAGGGAAGGGCTCGCGCCAAGGATGCCTGTGCAGGTAGTCCCCTGGGCAAGCGCTCTTCCCCTGCCACAGGGCTTCACCCAGACAAGAGTAAAGCATTCCTTTTTAGATAGTGACATAAAAAATTAAAGAAGGTCTTTTTTACACAGAAGCCTAAAAAAAATACCATTCAAAACACAAATGCAGACACAAGTCCCAAGGTGGGAGTTACAACAGAAGTTGTTTTCTCTTAGTAATTTTAGTGGCTCAATTCACTTTACTGCACTGTAATGTCCTAGCAATACAGTACATTGCACAAATGATATATCTCAGACAGAAATAAAACTTGTACTTTGATTTTTTTTTGTTTTAAATTCATCCTTTGTGCCACAGGTTTTCTGATATTTCATGACACCTGCTGCTTTCCTTAATAGAAATGAAAAAAAAAAACCCATCTCAATGATAGAGGGGAGTGCATGTATCTTCATTAAATGAGAAAATCCCATTACTTAGAGATAAAGTAAGTGTTGATCCCCAACACAAACTGTCAGCTTTTGCTAATGTTAAAAGGATGTTACCCACTGCAGCATCACACATCTGCTTATTCTTTTACCCAAAATAACTCAAATGGCTTTATTTTTCTGGCGTGTAGATTTGAGGATGTGTTCTGTATAATCAATTTCAGTGCTACTTTCCCGTAAAATCAGCTGTTTGGTTTCCTTCGTAGTTCTGGACGGCTCTTGTAGAATGAAAAGGAAGTTAGAAATGAAACTGCAATTATATATCCACAAGAGCACTCATTGGAGAGGAAAGGGTCAGGTGCAGCATGTGAAATTGCCGATATCAGGCTGAAAGTGTCCCATGAAATTTACAAACATCTTAAAATAAAAGGAAAAACCCCGCAACATGAAGATTTTCTTGCCTTTGTGCAGACTTTGGTCAGATCAGAGGACTATATATTTTCATTATTCATGCTAATTATTCTGCATGGAGCAGAATCTGTACAAAACAATGTTGGGGAATTTTTTTTTGAAGGGGGATGGCTTTTGTGGTAAGCATAGCATTTGCCTCTGCAGCACATTTTTCCATTTATTTTCATGTACTTGCATAACTCCTACAAAAAATAACTTTTGAAGGATAGCATAGAACAAAGTCCTACTTATTTTAATATTTTTTGTGGAACAAATAATGTGCACAGCTCAACCACTGATGAAACTAAAGGCATTTTCTGAGTTGGTGCATTATCCCACTTAAATAATTATGTAGGCCTTAGTGAACATTACTTTGAAATACTCAATAAGTAAGGTGAAAACATGAATTACTTTGTTTTCACACATGTGGGAATGGTGATAGAAAATGCAAATAGCAATGCAAAGGGAAATAGCGCACATCTGCCTTTAGCCCTAAACAGTAATCTCAGTTCAGTTCAGTGGGCCCCATAGAAGCTGTGATGAGACCAGATGTTCTCCCCATTCATTAGATAGTGCTGGCCTGCATATATTTCTGTTGAGTAAAATATTAGGATTGATTTAGATATGAGACCACTTTATGTGATTTGAGCTCTGATCTTACACCTGATATTGCTCTATGTGTGTGCTGCAAGACTACTGCAGAATAGACCCTCATGGTGTGAACTGCCAAGAATCCACAAATTTAATAATACAACTGCATGTATCCATGAGTAACCAGGAGAAGGGGTGAATTCCCGGTCCCACTGAAGTCGGTAGGAGTTTTATCATTGGCTTCAGTGGATTTTACTCTGACTGTCTGGTTCTTTGGCTCCAAAATACACATTTTTATCTCTTGAGCAGAAAGAGAGTTCCTGTAGCTGTCAGTAGTAATAAGTCTCTTCAAGTCGGTCACCAGGGAGCAGCTTCACTCATTTGTACACACAAAGCCAGTGTAATGCAGGATGTCAAAAAGCGGCTGTGGCCAGTACCTGCAGACACACTGAAAAAGTCAATTCTCATTGACTTTGGAGAGGCAGTTCTGCATCGACTTGCAAAGAGTTTTCCCTGCATGAGAGCTGTGGGGTTTGGCCTGGAGAATGCGAGAGGAAGGTAAAGGGAAGTGCAATTACAGCTGCTGACTGTAGACGGGCAGCGCCTGTCAGGAGCCTCCTTCCTCCCCTTTCCAGCCCGGAGGAGTAGCTTGGATCAGAAAGCAACCAGCATGTGGAGTACGAAGAAGGCTTAAACTTAAAGCGCATTTTAAAGATGGCCAACTGTAACACTTCATGGAGAGATGACAGTAGGTATTGTATAGCTCTTAAAAACAAATAAACAAACAAAAACAGAGAGAGCAAAAGAAATGAACTATTTCTTTTGTTTTTTGAACAACTGAATTGAACTAAGACTATTTTTTTTTTTTTGCATTTTTGAAGAACTCCTAAACTAATATTACTGGCAGTAAAAGAGCTTGTACTGAGTCAAAGGACAGCAAAGATGCCCATGCTTGCCAGCAAAGCTCCCTGGCACAAAAAGTTCCATGTAGTTCCATATATCTATGTGTGTGTGTGTGTGTGTGTGTGTGTGTACATATATATATATATATATATTTTTATATATATATGTGTGTGTGTGTGTATATATATATGAGAGATTTTTTAAAAATGTGGACTAAAATCAAGGATGCACTAACAGCATGGAAAGTATCTGAAGAATGTACTGAATTTTATGTTGGGTTCGTGGCCTGGTGAAGGGTTGCAATAGTACATTTTTGCCAGTGCTATGATAAAACAAAAAGCCGCCCCCTAACCATATTTTAAGTGTGGGACAAAAAGAGCTCTGTGAATGCTACTTGTCAATAGGGTTGAATTCTGCTCTGAGTACAGTGAAGTTTTTCTGGCACATGATGTAAGAGGGAAGGAGGAGATTAGTTTACCAGCTTTGTGCACTTTGGCCCTTTAACACGTAATAATTAAAGTGGTTCGATGATAGTTGGAAGGTAGTATAAGGATCATCTGTTAGTCAGGCTTTGAGTTAATTAGCCAACCTGCTCACACTGTAAGGGGCTCACGTATGATTATGAGTCACTCACTTGGGTAACTGATATTTGTTTATTTTTAGGCAGACTACGAGGCACCCAGACGCTACGGCAATGGGTCCCAGACCAGGACTTTAAATATATGAAATATACTGGTGATTTGGACTTTGCAGATGAGAAGTGTCTGCTTGCTCATAACTGCTCCCTTTGTAGATGATGAGGTCAGGCTCATCACATGAAGATAAATTCCTTATCCTAAGTATAGTTAAGGCTCATTCCTGAAATATACATAAAGCATTATTTTGAGACTGATCTGTGTGCTCTTTTGCAGTGCTTGATTGGCCCTATATTCATAAGTGAAAAAGCTGGTCTTATCAGTGTAAGAGTATAAATATGTATGGCATTACATTAATAGTTTCTAAATTTGTTTTACGCCTTTGTCCTTTATTCTTCAAATGTGGTGCTGCTGCGTCCAGGAAAGCACAAGAAACTGGCAAAAAGGGAGGCTCAGAAAGCTCAATGCGGTTTGAGGATATAGGTGGGGGTCTCTGAGGCTGTTGAAACAAGTTCTCTGCCTTTGCAGATGATCATGCTGTATAATCCCTTTAATGAACGCATCCAGCTCCATTTCATACTGAATTAAGCTTCTGCCCCTTGTGGCTCCAGAACCTGACTTCTCACTTCCACCTTAAAAGCATTCGCGGCCAGTTCAGACCCATTTGTTCTTGTGCCAGTGCTGATTTTTGCTTCAGTAGCTTGGTTGGGAGCGGAAGGAAAATTGTTCTCGTCCACATTTCTGTATGGGGAACTTTGTAGCTGAAGGAAGGTTTTTGTCTAAATGGGAATCTTCCAGAGACCAGTGTCTTCTCCTGAAAAGGAGTAAGCAGTTTTCTTTGTTCCCTTCCTTTTCTCAATTTTTGCCTCCTCTTGCCTTTCCATTATGTCGCATTTCTCCTATCGGCTTTCTATTTTGTTTCTCTTGGCACCTGGCGCATGCCTGCCTTGTCGTTTCTGTCCTTCTTCGCTTCTTCACTCCTTCCCGCTCTTCCATCACTTTGCTTCCCTTTGCGCGCAGGGCAGGTGCCCCTCGCCTCCTAGCTGGGCATCAGCGTTCAACCCTGATTGGGGCGAGACGTCACCCGGAGTGGCTTGTCTCCCCTGGTTCAGCAAAACCGCCACGATCTCAGCCCTTGGCTCGTCTCTTATTGCTGGTTTTGCCCCTCAGGGTCGGCCCCAGCAACGTTGGGGTGCGTCTCCTGGGGTGGCCTCGAGCCCCGCAGCGGGACCGCCGCAAGCGGCATCCATGGGGCTCTCAGTGCAGCCGCGAGCCCGGGCTGCTGCCGTCGCAGCACGCAGGAGAGAGGGCCAAGCGACAGACCCTGCTGTTCTTATTCCTGGATCTCTCGAGTCCCACCTATTTAATATAGCAGTGAACGTGAAATAAGTAGCATCTATTTAAACCATGTAAATAATCACTTATTTCTTCTTACTCTATGGCCTGGTACACAGAAAGAAAATGAGCTTGGGAATAAGGTATCTTTTTGCAAAAGTGACATTTTGGAAGAATTGCGTTAAGGAAATAGCTGACTTAAGTCAGAATTCCCCTTTTGTGGATTTATGCCTTAATATTGTAATTTTAATGTTGTTTTTGTTTAGTGTAGTTTATCTAAGCAATCGCTTAATTTGCATTGACCTTATTTCGTTATTACAAAACTGATCTGCATATTTTCTCATACTTGTTTTAGCATTATAGTTACATAAGCAGTTGTTCCTTCAGTTTCCAGACTGAAAACTCCGCATTTTCATTTTCCTGAAATGGGATCTTTAAGGTTTTCTTTGAAACTGTTTTGCTGTATACATTTTATATTTGGTCATTTCTGCAATGAAATTTTTATGAGCTTTCATTATAATAGTTTTCAGCGTAATAGTTCTCCAGCACAACTCCCATGATCTCGACAAATGCAGTGAGGAGAGGAGATTTTTACATGGGCTCTTCCTATGTTGTGGTTACAATAGGATTTGGAAAACGATTTTTGACAAATACTGTGAAATTATAGATAGACCCTCTGTGCATTGGCTCTAGAGTTTAAATGAGGTCACACTCTGACACAGCTTCTCACACCAGCTTCATCCCAATCTGGGGAGAGGCACAGTAAGAAGGTTTTGTACTGGGTGATCAGAAAGGGATTTTCTGCAAGCGATGGAGGCCTGGCAACAGCAGTGTGGTGGGGGAAGTTTTTCTGCATGCCTTCTGGCTCTTGGCTCAAGCCAATAGCACAGATCTCTTGCTATTACAAACATTCAATTAAATCACCACTGTATTTAATAAACAATTTAAAAATATCAGATATAGCAAAACAAACATGGAAATGACAGAATCAGTTTTGTTTTTAGAGGTGGTGGAGAACAGCATGTCCTTTTCTTGGAAATGCTACACATCCAAGAAGAAAGCTGCTCCTTTGCAGCATGTATGTCTCAGCTTCTTAAGAAATTGTTTTCAGAATCTTAAGCAACACTAGCTCATTAAAACTTAGGTGCCAACATTTGTAGGAGCACGAGCTCCTTAGCACTCCCTGGGATTTTGGTTCTATCTGTCATCTAAGCAAAAATCCCTCTTGCAGGTCTTGCAGATGAGGACTAACAGGTGTTGGTAAGAACCTAGAAAATGAATAGTTTGGATAGAGAAGAAAATAAGGTGCTTTTTACTGACTTAGAAACAGTTGTTCATTTTGAAAAGTGGGGCAAAAATCATGCCTGAGCTTTTTCTTGAAATCTTTGTTATTTTAAAATAGCCAAAAAGAAGCAAGCTTTCCACCTAGACAGCTGCAACTAGGGGCTGGATATGGCTGGCTGATGTGCGAGTAGGGAAGACCAACCTCCTATTGCAGGTCTCAGGTTGTGCTGATGTTTGGGTAGTTTGAAAACAAGCTAATGACCTTTTATTTTAAAAAGTAACTCAGCCAACTGCCCTTGAACGCCCAGAACATCCCAAATATGGAGGAACAATGTTAAATCTTTTCCCCAAAGTAACCTTCCCAAGCTGAGCTGGGCTAATCTTCTTTTGCTTCGGTGTTCTAATATACCTCTTCATATTCCCAAAGAACTGCCAAATTTTTGTGCTTTTGAGGCTTAAAGATGCATTGCTGAGCAGGCTTGAAGGCCTTCATGTGGGTTGCCCCTTTGCTCACCTTTCATGCGTGTCTGCCGTGCAGTGAGGAGTCAGTCTGATGCTGTCTGTCCCCACTTGTTGCTGTACTGGGTGAGATGCTGGTGCAAGGAGAGAAGTTTACAACTCGCCTTCATGGAGGTCCTCAGGGACTCATTTAGCTTGCAGCAAGTCTGGAAAGCTGCCTTAACTCACACGGGTGCTCTATTTGCAACGGGTGTTGCCACAGTAGAGAAACTACAAGCTAACAGCATGCCCTCGCTGTAATCCTTCCTGCTTCTTACCCTCTTCTGCGTCTAGCTCTAGCTGCTCTGCATGCGGGGTAAAGATCCTCTCTGCTGGAGTCATTTTCCAAAAAACTTTCTAATCCTTTCACACTGGCTTAGCAGCTAAATGTCTGGCAGTCGGGGAGAGTTTCGAGAGAAAGTTTTTACATCTGCAAGGTAGACATGATCCTTCTGAATGGAGTAGATGACTATATGGATTAGATGACCTCTCAAGCAACCTTCAAGCCCTTTTTTCTGTGATCATGTTCCTCAAAGAGATCCCCTAATGCTGGGAATGGGATTCAGGTGTGCCGAGGGGAAGGAAAAAAGAGACTAAAAATGGGTATTTCCATGGAAGGGCAAGAACTCTCCTTGAGAAGTAAAATAGAGTGGTGTCCTTCTGTGACTATATACAGATAAACCCCTAGTATCACAGCTATCATGTGTGTGGGCTTGGGGAGAGCCTAGAGAGACCAGTAAACTTTCTGTTCTGGATGCCACTGACTTAAGTATTGGCCACTTTACCTAAAAAGCAAACAAAGAAAGAAAAAACAAAAAAAAACCCTGCATTCAAAAATCTAAGTAACTCTACTCTAACTGTTTCTACTTCAGTAACGATTAATTTTCACCCAGAATCACTGGTTTCATTCTTGGGTCAACGTGCTTGTTTTACTCCCTGTATTCCTTAGCTCTACCAGCCCTTCAGCTCCCGAGATTTCTCTTCAAGCAACTGATTGTTCTGAAAAATGACTGCCCAAAAGCAAAAAGCAAAGACTCAAACTAATTCAGTGTATGAAAATTTATGGGGGAAAATATCTCTTTAGTTGTTCTTTAGTTTTATTGGCATGAAACTAAGATGTATAAAAACCTCCTAGAAAACAATGTCTATGATACCATTCGTTCAGGTGACTTCATGCAGGTGGGTCACTGAGCCAAGTGGAAACCCTGTCTGGGTTTGTTTGCTCCCATGCCTTCTCCCCTGTCAGACCTAGTGGCATCCTCAGTTTTCAGCTCCTGTCGGTCTGTGGTCCTGAATCCTGGGCCAAGGCCTGGCTGGACAGGCCGTTCTGCCACACTGCAGAGGTGTTTTTATCCTACTTGCCTCAAAGGGGAAGGAAAGGGAGCAGCAGCGACAGAACTATTTGCCTGAGCAAACAGGTCACTCTCTGGTGTCTGGAAGTCCTTTTTATTTAATAAAACACAGCAAAGGAGGTTTTCTCAGGAATCTCTCTACTTCACTCAGAACTTCAGGGTCAACATTTTAACAACTTATTTTCCCTCACATTTATACTTTTAAAGTATTTCTGATAGCATGACTCATGTGGGACTGGTCACACAGGGAGAGAAGACTTAGCAATTGGTACCTTTCAAGACCCTCAGCCTGTCACATAACAACAGAATGAACAAGATGAGACAAAAATATATAGCAAGCATAGGCATCAGGAGGTTGTTCAAGTACTGCTACGCATTTTACACAGTGTACACCAACAGTGAGGAGCAGACCCATGCATGAGGAAGTGGAAAACTATGATCTTGAAAATCTTTGCTTAGCTAAAACCTAACCAAAAGAGGGATCTGGGTTTTCAGAATGAAAGTTCCCTGGATGCCTGAAGTTTCTGTGTGTGTGAAGGTACTCCAGGCCAATGTGATGCTAAGACCATGTCCACCTGTCTCCCCTCTGAGATGCCAGTCTGACACGTGCCCTGGAAACACCGACAGCATCCAACCTGCATACACCACATCGGCAGCTGTGCTTTCTTTCAAATTAAGGTGAGGGGATGTTAACTTGACAGTCTTTGAGTGCTCCTAGGGGACAGCTTTGCTTTGTGATCTCTCTCCAGTCCAAAGGTCTTTCCTGGTGCACCCGTGCCAGGCTTGCTAGCAGCCCCATGGCTCAGACCCCCTCCAGAGGGCCAGGAGAGATGGGATGATTTCTCTCCTGCGCAAGCATCCATGCCACCCTGGCGCCAGACACAGAGGGGAGCTATGGTGGGGCTGCTGCCGCCACTGTGCAAAGCTGAAAATAGAAAAGTGCCCTCTTCTGCATTTGGAAGCAGGAAAGCTTGAGGTACCAGCCCTGAGGATCGCTGCCACGCCACCTGGGAGCCCTGCAGCAGGGATGGGGGTGAGAGCACGCAGGAGCTCCTGAGCAGCAGCAGCTTTTAGTCTGCTATGTTAAATTAGAACATTGAAATATTTTTGATTTGGATTTAATAAAGCAGGCTAGAAATGTGGAGATCAACACCTTTGAGGTACTTGCAGTGAACAAGGTTGAACTCAAGTCTCTCACAAAAGATTTTTTAAAAATAACAGTAATACAAAATTAAAAATAAATGGAATTGATTGGAGCAAAAGACCTACTGTTACAAGGCCATGCTTATGTTAAACTCTCATGAGGCAAATAAAAATAAGTACGTTTCTAGGTAACTGGTCATTATTAGAAGACAAAAGGATGAGAAAGTAGGTTTTCTGCCCATTTGGGGTCTCCATTGGGCACTAGGTGAGGAAGACAGACTGACGAGGAAGTTGTTAACCATCAGGCCTACCCTGCCCAACCTCTTCTCGAATCCCTGGAACCACTGATGGGTTTCTTCCATCTGATCCTGGAAAAGTGATTTAGTTGGGGAAACGCAAGGAAAGGACCTGGCTGAAATCTTTGTTTCCACAAGGTTGGGCTAATTGCTGAAACAACCTTGACCGAAAAGTGCTTTTGTACTGTTATTTCTCCTTCAAGTATCTCTTTCCTTCCACTCCTTATTTTCTTTCTTCCCCCTCCTTGTTTTCTCTTCTTTCCTGTCTCTCCTTGTGCCCCTGTTCCAAAGTCTGGATTAGCCAGCCCAGACTGCGTTTTGGTTACACGACTGTGAGGGTGCTCTGAACGGCTGAGTAGTGCCCTGAATAGTTCGATGCGGGTACAACTCACCTCAAAGGAAATGATGAGACTCTGTGTTGTGCCCTTCCTCCTGCCATGAGATGGGGAGGAAGAGTCAGCACCAAAACAGATACTGTGTTTTCTGTCTCCGCAGCTTCCCTCTCTCTCCATTTGTGTGCTCTTGTCTTTTTTTTCTCTGGAGGAACAAAAGAAAACAGCATCTATACTGGCCCATTTCAAATAACCTTTTCTCTTTTTGCCAGAAAGGACAGTTGTTGTTGTCTTCAGCACCTTATAACAGCCAGCCAAATAGTGAATTTTCCTGATAGTACATTATTCCGCAAGCATGACAAATAACAAAGCCTGTTTCTCTATAGATCTATGTTCCTATCTGTAAAGGGCAATATTGACTTTTAACTGCATTATACTCAGATCTACTGTCATGCCTGCATAAGGAATAAATGATATTGTTCTCTGTGACTTCCGTGTTCTACCAGTCTATCTCCCTGTCGCCTCCACTGCTTTTTTGCTGCCTTTAACAGGCTGACTTTCCTCCTCCTTTCCGTCTTCCCTACACTTTACAGCTTCTGTATTTTTTCTGCTGCTCCAGGCTTCTCTTGAGATTGTCTTATTGTTTCTTCCTCCTTTTTAACTCATCCTTCTCCTAATATGACCCTCCTTCTGGCAGGGCCTTGTGAGCTACCGCCGTAACAGTAAATGAGGGGTGAGCTGTGGTCAAGCAGGAACAACTCCCAGCGTGTGTGGAGCACCGTGAGAAGCAGTGAGATTCCTCACCCTGCTCCCCCCAAACCGGCGCACTCTCAAGGTCTCTTCCATCTGCATTAGTCACAACAGACCCTCCAGAAGTAGCCATGCTCCAGGGACTTGACCTTTAATGATGGTCTCCCCTTGTCGACCATTTACCAGCTGGCCATAATTGCCAGCTGGGGAATCTCTTTTTCCCGTTGGCTACCGTCACACTATAGGGACTACAGTTCCTTTGTACAACTCCAGAAAGAGTAAGGCTCATAGCTCTTTATATGGAGGTGGTACGGTAGGAATAACACTGGTATCGAGGAGCAGGCAGCACAGCAATGAAAGGCTGAAGAATCGAGCTAATCTTCATTGCTATTTAATCAGTCCTTTCTACACTGTGCAGTGCGCTTCCCCATTGCCTGCTATCTCCTATCATGCATTTTTAATTGATTAATTTTTCATCCACATACTAAGGTCGCACGTTAGTGCCAGTCATTGCCAGCACCCTGTGTTCGTTTCATGTAAAGCTATATTTAGACATTTCCTGGATGACATATCCCTAATGTCCAATACCCTTTTATGGCTCGCATAAGTCAAACTTCAGACCTTCGGAATAGCATTTGCTTAGTCCTTGTCTGGACTGTAAGCCATGCTGCATATGAGGAGCTTGTCGGCCGCACTGACATGCCTACAGTTACACAGAAGAAGGCTTCCTGTTTCTTCATGCCTTCTTGGCATGGTGTTTGCCTGCCCTCTTTCCCTTCCTGCCTTCCTTCCACACACCTCAGCAGGGCCTGGAGGCCTGTTGCATGAACACCTCGTGTACTGGCCAAAGCAAGGTTGCTTCCTCTCACAGAGTATTTTAAGGCAAAGTGAGATTTCTAGAAATTGGCTAACAGGAGCCAAAATCATCTGTGGTCAACTTGGGAATGTTCAAACCACCCTTTCTGCTTCCTGGCCGCTGTTCTTTATAAATCCTGTAAGAATTTAATTATCTGTGAAGATCTCTACTTTCTCTGTCAAATTTTGTTGAGATTGGCTGATGGGGGAAAGAAAGCTGTGGGGAGAGCTCCACGTTGCCCAGTTGATCTTAGAAGTCTTATTTCTATAGAAAATTGGGATAAAAGCTAATGGGAAAGGGAATAAGGAATGTTAAAAATAAAAGCCTTACTTGATCCTTTACATTTCTTATGCTTTTAATATTTTCTCTCCCTTTCAATATGTTAAAGAGAAGAAGCAGGCCTGAGATGCTCTGTCTGGAGCCTCTGACTTTGTTTAACAAGTTGAAGTTGAGCACCTTTGTGCCTCCTTGGCTGTGTCCAGCATCAGAAAGAGCACAGTTTGTTCAACTATGCTCCTATCAGGTGCTGTGGTAGGTGATGCTAGGTGACACATAGAGGAAAACAAGATCTCTTCCAGAATATGTGAAAAGGTAGGTCTGACATATGATTAAATCAATAGCTGGAAGATGGATGAGCATTCATTACCTGTATTTATTGAGGACTGTTTTAAGAGGAGGGAAAGTTTACCTTAGGACATTTGCTCGCTTCCCTTTTGTTGAACAGCTGCTTGTTGGTCGGCTGGTTGGCTGCCACAGTTGGGAGCGCGTGTTTCAAGGTGAACTGTTGCTGATTTCAGTTTGCCTTAAAATGCTGCTTGGCAAACTGAGGTAGCTCAGGAGATGATTGATGAGCAACGAGACAGGCATGCAGCAGGGACAGGCAGGCTGGACAGCTGGGATGACTTCAGCCACAGTCCAGAGCTAAGCTCATCCTATCATTTAAAGGGCTGGATTGGGCTGACGGGGAAAGGGATGCTAAGGGAGAGGGGATGAATGGGAGAGGGGGAGACAGTTTCAAAGGCTGGGAGACAGGCTGTGATACAGTAGTCACCATAGTGATTATGCGGGAGGGAGGCAGGAGACAGGACAAAAAAAAAGTCAATCGATAGTAAAAACATTCCAGGTTCAAAAAGCAGTGTGCTGGCTATGTGCATGTCTGTAGTTTGTGAAAGACTGGGCAGGCACCAACTGGCTTCTCCATGCCTTTCTGCTGCTACTGGATTTTGTCTGGGGAAGGTAAATTTAAAATTATTCTTTGGACCACCACATAATAGTGACACCTGTTTTGGCTAAAGGATATTCTCTTTAGATACAGTTGGCCCTTGGCTAAGCTTGACTGACTTTTGTGATAAGATTGAAATGGGAAAAAATTCACAGCAGTTATTGTAAAAATGTTATTATTACACTTTCTTGGTCCGTGTGTCCTCCTTATCATCGTTTACCAGTGATTCTGAATTGTTATAATATTTATTCCCTGTGAAGGGAGGATTCTCTTACAAATGGAGTAAAAAGAACACAGACACATACCAGCCATAGTAGAAGGCACAGATCTGTGCTTGATCCTGTTGTCCCCTGTGCAAAGCATGGAGATGGTAAGGTACATCAGAAGGGGATTCACAAAAGCTAGTATGCTGAAATGCCAGTTACCTCAATAGTCCGAAGGAGGCACTAAAAAGAGGAGACATTCCTAGATATGCACTATAACTTTAGAAGAGGCTGCAGTATTTAAGACATGATCGTCATTTCATCTGCTTGTGAGTTAGTGATGCCTCTGCCTGAGATTATCATTGCTGGAGCAGAATGGTTCACCCGAGCACTCCTCGTCTGCTCCTGTACAAAGACAGACAACTTAATTTTTGCACTGAAGCAGCTGAGTTATGACATGAGCAACTCTGCCGGCTCTGCTAAGGGAAATAAAAAGTTTTCAGCCCAGGAGTCGTAACCAAGGGAGAGGGCACTAACTTTGTACATTGCCCCAGTTACATTTGCAAGAGGCCATCTGACCGAAGCTTTAAAAATAATCCTTCCCGTAGCTTACACATCTTATTGCATGCCACCAGGCAGTGCTTTTCTCCTTTCAAAATTCAGACTAGAGTTAGATGCCTGCAACCCTGCCTGGTTGTGTTCGTCTTTTTCTTTTGTTGTTCCTGTGTCAGCTGCTGAAGATGACACAAGAGGCAGGGGTTAGAGCACTTGATGAAGAGATCCCTTCACCTCCCATCTGTCAGCAGAGCATCCAGGCACAGCTGGAACCATGCTGGAAAAGAAGACCCTGGAAACCTTTTGAAGCTTTTCTCTGTTGCATGAAATAATTAGAGATTCTTGAGAGAAGGGAAAGGGATGGAGAAGGAGGTGTGAGAATAACTCTCCTCCATCTCTGAGTCCCAGCATCTCAGGCCATCCCCAATAAATAGGCTAGTCATGCGTAGTCTTCTTCTGTCTTTGTCCCTCCATAAATTTATTCCAGGCAGCAGAATTTCTCTGAACTGTGGAAAAAGATATATAAGAGACAAAAATCAGCCTTATTCCAGTTATTACTGGAACACACCAAGGAGATAAAAATTGTGACACCGGTATATTGTGTTACTGCTATGACTTTGAAGGTTTCAGGATATACTGTATTTACTCTGATCCTTTCACTTACAAGTTTGTCTTTTCTTAATGCTTCATGGTAAAATTATGTGTTTTTTTTTCTTGCTTCCGAAATCAGGTGCATTTTAGATGTCCATACCTCTTCTCCTTAATCTTCCTCAGTGAGGAAAGGCCTTTGACTATGTTGCAAGAAGTGTAGTGATTCTTTAAGCATGTGGGAAGGAGTGAGCCCATGGGCTCATGGGCTTTCCCAAATCATTCCATTGTAAATCCTCACTTTCAATAAATATCCTCATCAGACTACTCTTCCAAATTTCATTTAGGTTGTAAAATCAAGCCTTGCAGGAGAGAGGGTGTCAAGCCTGATGAGTCCCTTCCCTAGATCTCTTAAGGAGAAGAGAACACATGCTAAAGTTATTGATTCTTGGACCCTGCAGTTCTTGATAGCTTTCAGGTTTCCTGTGCCCTCCTGCAGCTATTTAAAATTGTACAAATTCTGTGAAGTGTACTACATGAAGGGGCCATAGAAATTCTGACAAATTTCTGAATGACAAACGAATCAAGCCTTGCTTCTGCACACGTTTTTATAGCATTTCAGTATTTTGTGTCATATGGCACTTTCAGTGTTCAAGCACCTAAGAAAGAACTCAGTGCAGTGGTACAGTGCTGTGGTCTTCCCTAACCTGCATTTTGGGTTTGTCTGGGCAAAGATTTCACAATGGGACCCTGATGTGGGGCCTTGAGGTGGGAGGGAGAGAGAGGGAAAGGGAGATTGTACAAGCAATAGGGATGAGAAACAGGATTTAATTTGATTAAAAGGTTGGTCCTTGGTGCAAAGGCATTGATTGTGCAGAAAGAGAACAGTACTCAGACAGAAAATGCAGACATGGAGGTTAGCACGAGGCCATCAGAGAGACTGGGGTGAGGATGAAAGCCCTGACCTGAATGAAGTGAAAACAATGGGAAAAGTGAACAGGACGGGAGGAACCAGGGACGCAAAAGAAACTAAGAGAACAGAGCGAGGCAGGGCCAGAAAGGTCCATTTTAGGAGAATGCCCATCAAGGTGTGTGACATGCATGGAAGGGCCCTCAGACTACTCCCTGTTTTCCTGTGCTTGAAGCTGTGAAATGACAATGAGACTGAAATTCAGATGATTAAGTACTCAGAAAATGACAGAATTAAGATTGCATTACAAAGCAGTTCTTAATGGGATTCAATTCTTTCTAAAGGACCTGAATTTCTTTGGAGCACAAGATGGAAAGAGATCAAATAATCGTCCCTTAGTCATTTTGTTTGATACATGGTGCCCTACATCTCTTACGTTATTCAGAGTTGTTTTAAAGGCCATCTGTTTCCTCCTAGGCAAGGCTGATGTATAATTGTTCTTCCCTGGTACATCCTTTTATTCCTGCTCTTTGACTCCCAGCCAGGTGACTTTAGCAAGTGATCAGGATTTTAAAAGAGAGCTTGAACGATAGGTGCTCCTGGACTAGGAAGGTTTGAGAGTTACCATGTAAGACGTCTACTCCCCTTACTTTCTGTAAGTCATATGATACTCTCCTGCTAAAATTTTCTCTAATGCTCATCACTGCTGATCTTTAGGGCTTCACAAGCATTCAATTCATCTTCATAGCAGCCTGGTGGGGGTTTCATTTTGCCCTGTAATTGTGGGGAAAAGTTAGGTGGGTTTTAGAAATAAGTTTCATTAGCAGTCTTTCAACTTTGATCATAGGGTGCATCTGTCCAAGCAAAGGCCTTGCCAATAGCATGCTAGTAGCACAACGGACAATATCCTCGGATTATAGATCAGAAGATTGCAAGTTTGACTCCTGGATCATTTTTCCTTTGCAGGCAGCCTGCTTTCCCCTTCTCATTCAAGGTACGTGAAGCAGAACATGGTAAGCTGTCTTTGCAGTTTTGGATTCCTTAGCAGCTGAGTGGGCAAATAGCCCATTTTCACCTGCTTTCTACAGGAGTTGATCTGAGTATCTCCGAATACCTCTTTAAGGTTAAAAGTAAGAGCCACTAATTTAAGATAATATTAATTTGTTTAGTTTGAGATTTTCAGAGCACTTCTGAAGTACAACCAACAGCATTTCAGCTACGAGTATACGGCACTCGTACAAGTCAAACCCTGGGACTTCATAGCAGAAAATGAGGAACCCGTAATTAGCACCAGGTTGTACAGTGTTTCATTGCAGTGACTTATGCGGTGATGTGTACGAACGCTGTGGCACAAGCAAGGAGAAAATTCAGTTCTCCAGAACTGCATTCAAGCATCCTGAGCGTAAATCCAACCTTGGTCTTTGCAATTCTTTGCCCCTAATAAACATACATTTCAACCTCTGCATATGAAATAAATAGAGATTTGTGAGGCAGAAGTCTCTTTTACTGCACACTTCACATCCAAATCGCAGAGTGACCCATTACTCAGCAAGGTAGAGAATCCTGTGGAAAAAATGTGATCATATCATTCATTAAAGGCTATCGGAATTAATATTCAGAAGCAGGGCCCAAGGGGTATCAGTTAAACTGAAAGTGCACAGTCAAGCTTAGTTTTAGTACTTCCTCAATTCCCCGGTCACAAGGTTCTTACCGGATTTTGATCTAGTTCAAATGATAGACCTAGAAATGGAATGATAAATACGTTTAGGAGAACTGATATAATTCACTGGAAAAGATATTAGTTGAAAACAATAAAGTCAGATTATTTTACTGAATTTAATCTGGATTTACCCTAGTGTAACCCAGAACGGACTGTGGTCCCGTGGGCATAACAAAAGTTACATGTTAAAGAAATAAATCTCACCTATTTCAACCTTTATTAGCTTCTATTCCTGTTTTGCCCTTCAGTTTTTATATTTGTCATACACTGGGGCTTGGCTGGAGAAAAGCTCTTCTTTTCCATTCATCTTAGATTTTGTAAAAAGCAGACGATGTTTTCAAAAAGCCAAGAATAGGTAGTTTTCTTGGCAAAAAGCCAAGAATAGGTAGGTAACTGTTTTCAGTGAACTTACTCTTGGCTCAATTTAGTTTTTAGCGTGATAAACAATTTTATCCAAGAGCGTAGTTCATCTATACAGTATTGCCAAAGGAAATCATTAAAAAATCATGAGTCAGATCTTTAAAAAAAATTATAACATGGGCTTCTAATAATATTGTTTAGAAGCAAATACACGTTCAACTCATTTTGCTTTGCCTTCTGATTTCTGAGCTTTGCAGTGTGATCAGGCCGTATTTTCAAGCTTTCTCTCTGCAACCTTGAGAGCAAGTAAATTATTGTCTTTTTTTTTTAAATGAAAGAAAAATGAGTGTTTCTCACATAATCACATCACTCCAGAAGATGGGACTTTGAGGAAAAAGCCTCAAATATCACAAAACTTTTGATAAAACTTGTGAGAATTGGCAATTTGTAGCTTCTCAGAGGTGTCTGAGTTTTAGATAAGCCATTCTGACAAAGAAAGAACTTATTGAAATATATGAAAATGCAAAGCTGTACTTCTGTGGCAATACTGTTAGAAATTATTTCTCTTTCTCCAGGGAAAGACATAGATCACCACCTTTTCCACAGCCATTGAAATGGGAGGCTCAGCTGAAGAAAAAACATTCTCATCTCAGCTGAGTCGACAATCTGTTACCGCAGTAGGGATTAGGAGTAACTCCAGGAAAGTTAGTGAAATGACCACAGCGTTTCTCTTTGGATCTAAGATCACAGTATGTCCTGATTCGTCAGGGAAATTGGAGGCAGGAGGGATACTGCTTTTTGGTGTTCTGACCGTATTATGTCTAAGAGACCAGGAGAATCTGGGGCCTCCTTTTGCTCTGCGTTACTTTGGTTTAACTCTGCAGCAATTGCACAAAGGTAAACTGATTTGTCTAACACGTTTCAGATGACGACTGAGGCCAAAGAAGAATTTAGCTTTTTGCAGCTCACAGTTCAGTACACTGAACTGATGATAGATTTCGTGCATCTTAACTCACGTCTGTCTGTGACAGGGGAGCATTTAATTGCTAAGCAGCAGATGTAAGTTATGCAGCTAATTCAGGACTTGGAAGCACTCTTCTCAATGCCCTGAACAGACAGTCTAGAGACTGAACTCAGGAAAGTGGTACAGGATCAGATATGGGGTCTTGCCTGGGGATATAATCTAGGAAGAACGAAAAGAGTGAAGAACCTGGGAATTACCATAGAATTACTCAGTGAATGGTGAAGTCCCGCTGTCCTGCTTCTCAATACATCCTGAGAATTCAGCTCTTGCATTTGAGACAGGACATTACAGCCCCCTTTCCTCAACCCCAGTGATTCCATTTGTTAGCTATTATTAAAATGAGAGTGCCGCACTCGGACTATTCTGACATCTCTGGGTACATCTCCTAAAATTACAAGAGTTACTGGGGCTGACTGCAGTCTAACAACAAGTTCTCTTTTATTATAATCTATTTTTATGAACAAATATCTGTTCATCACTTTTTGCTTTGCAAAAAGTCCTTGTTTTGTGCAGTGGTAGCAGATTACAAGGTATGTCTTCTCAGTTGATCAGATGTCTTCTCAATACATCTGCTTTTCCAAAGGTTTTTTACAGAGTTGCAGCCTCAGCTTCTCTCTTGAGTTTGAAGGAGATCTTTTGTTGTCATGAGGAGAGCTACAGCAAATTGCTACCTCCCTTAGTCCACCTTTCTGCAGTGGGATGTCTGTGACTGGTATGCCATCATACGGCTACAGGAGATCACCACTGACAGCAGTCACTCACTCATTCATGGAGGAAAAGATAGGCTTCTCTACAGTTTCAGGCCAGCTTTGCCAGGCCCACTCCTTTGCAGTCATCTGAAGGCTCCAAAGGAATTTTCCTAATACCTCTAGTTCAGACCTTCTCAGGGTCTGAGCTAATATTTTACCACTTCCAGAGCAGGTCTTTCAACATCTGGGTCTGCAACAGCTGCTGGTTCTTTGCCAAGGGATAGAGCTCTCGTGTGGGTTGCTGCCAAAATAACTTGTCTGTTATCCCTCTGGTTTCAAAATAGCAACCTCTGTAGCTGAATAGTTGAAGATTGTTTGGTAACCCAATGTCCAACAGGTCTGTTTGGCTTCCTCCTTCTGCTCGGGCACTGGTGTGGGTCTGCACCAGAAGTCTGAATAATCCTGCGTGATTAAGCAATTTCAAGTTAGAGGAAGGGTTACCAGGAGAGTGCCCTTCCAAATGACCTACTTGGAAAGATACACAGCTAATTACAACCATCTGGCAGATGATTGGCACTGGCCTTACCGAAACCATGAGGCCTCCTCCTTCCTTGTCCCTGCACCAGCTGTTCAGTCATTCAACAACTCCGAAGCTCTGGGGCTCATTGGAAGCCTTACCCTGACAGCTAGCTGCCTTTTTTGCTTCTCTGCTCTTCTCCCCTCTCTATGCTCTCTTGAGTCATTACTCCTTAATGCTTATCATTGGAGCTGGGTTCTTTCTGGCTCTCCTTAATTACTGTCTAGCTTATAACCTGCTCATACTGTAATCATGAGGGTAGTAAAGAGTATGTAAATGCTGATTAGGGTGTAATGTGGCTTGCAGAACATTTATCATGGCTGGTGAGAGGTGAGAAGGCGGCAAACCTGGTTCTCTGCGGCTAGGCTGAATTTGTCCTGAGCGCATTTAGACTTTTTTTTACTTGAAAACTGAATGTATTTGACACAGAGAATGCTGAAACTCAGCAAGGAAAATATTTGAATATAATCAAGTTTCCCCGAAGATACATTTTAACTAGATTCCTCTTCTTGGATCCCAGCTACATAATATGTGGAGGGTGCTAAGCTCATCAGTTGTTCACAACACAAGACTGACACCCTTATCCCGAGACTGCTTGGGGCACTCTTTGTCACTTTCTTCACGTGCACAGGGCAGAGACCACACCAAGCCCTGTGCTAAAAAAATTATGTGCGAAGGTGAGATTACCCGAAATACTAGTCACTGAAAATGCTAAATCTTCCCTCTCCTAATTCTGTGAAGACTCAGGTGGATAAGTAGAATCCAGTTGAAAGATATCTTCCGACAAATACCTAGGTAACTATTTTTTCTCTAGAGTTACCACATTTTTCCACATATTATCATGAGGCAGAACGGACGGTACCTAGGAAACTGTGAATCTGAATTACCATCTATTATATAGGGTAAGAAAACTGTCAAGAGTTGTTGAAAACACTGTTCAGCATCAAGAGACAGACCAGCAAGGAACTATATTCTTTATATTAAAAGCCAGAGAGACAGAAGGACATTATACCTTCATATTGGTATCGTTATAAGTCTTAGATCCAACACTTGCAGATACACTAGAGGGCTGAATATATTAAACAAAGACTGGCAGGGAATAGTTAACATAATGAAGAAAATCCAAAAATTGTGTCTGTAAGAACTAACTTGGGAATGGAAGATCTTTCGATAGGATGATAGTGTCTCTCCAATACACAGGGCAAGATCCATGCAACTTAATATAAGAGAACCACTGTGAAAAGATACAACTCCCAAGGGAACAGTACCGACTCGAGAAGAGTTTTTTCCTCTGGGTTTCTAGAACAACTGTTCTTTACATGATTATTGCTACTGACTGGATTCTCTCCAGGAATCAGTGGCATGGCTGTGTAATGAACACTGAGGTTCCATCTTGCAGCAACAATTTTGGTAATGCAAACTTCCTTGTTAGGTCTGTCTGTGTATGGCTGGGCATAAAGTCAGGATAGAAGATTTCGAGATTCAGAAACAGATCTTTTGCAGACAGTTTTTGTGTCAAAAAAGAACACCCAGAGGCTCACACAATCTTCAAGAATACTCTGAATCTCCCCTGTAGAACTTGCTACAACAGTGTCAGTAATAAGGAAAACGACCGAGTCTCAGTTCAGCCGGAAACAAATCCGTTAGGATGCTCCCATGGTAATGAAGGTAAGAAACCCCGCTAAGCTGGAAGCCAGAGAAGAGAAGGGACTCGATGACCACCTTCCGGTCACCTCAAATGCTCACATTGTTCCTAAGCCTCATTGTCACAGGTTGGTTTTTGTTCCCATGACTACATGCAGAAATGGTGAAAGTAAAAATACTCACGTCATCCTGAAGAAACAGCTATTATTGATTACTGTGAAGAGCCAATAACAATTTCTACAGTAATGAACAATTCTCAGCGTTGAAAATATACTCATCTGGTCTTTCTGCCAATATTAGGTGAGGCTTTTTCCTTTTATGTGATGAGATCCTGAGATTCTTGATGGAGAAGAGATCCTAAAGATATTTTCAGAGATTAATGTATCACCCAGAAAATGAGGGCACCTGGATAAATCAATACAGCTGTTATAGTCATTTCAGCCTTTTACTTTGCCAGGTATTTAATAGAACCCCTGCAGTTGTTAGTTACAAACTAGTATAATAACAGACATTTTATGTCTGGGGAAAACTTTTGGACCAAATCCTTGTTCCTGATAAGGCTGCTTTGTGCTGCCTAAAAGGCACAAAGCAGCATTTAAGATGCCTTTACCAGTTACGTCCAGATTCAGCTGTCACAGGAAAATCTCCAGACGGTAGAGAGCTGGTACTGCTGAATCTGCACTCTTCCCATCACACCTCTGATTCTGGAAACAGTATATACTGAGAGAAAGAGGTACAGCTGAAGCATTGCTGTGGTCCAGATAATTCCCTGCTGTGGATCTTTACCTTGTCACTGCTTCCAGGCACAGCTTAGACTCCATGTGAACCACTCTGTGGGCCTCTTTGGAAATCCACTCAAAAATTTCATTTGACTTCAAAGTCAATTTGGCTCAGGCATAGAGGTAATCTTGATGGTAGGGGAGCCTGGGTATCCCAATATATTTTCCATTAGTCTCAACAAGAGAATAAGAAGGCCTTAAGATTACTGACACACAGTTGTGATGTGCCATACTAACATTTCTTTTCAGCTGTGAAGGAGATCTATAAGATAACTCAGGAATTACAATTAGCTTGAAAGAAAAGAAAAATGTCACCTAGCATACTCCTAAAAGCTGCATATATAACTAACTTCTAGGAGACCTGAGGAATGTGTCACCTCAAATACTTGTCATTTAGAAAGCCATCACTTTCTAGGAATTTAAACTAGAAAATCACCACTTGGGCAGGGGAAATCTCTTTTTTTTCTTTAAGCAAGAGGGCTATTACATTAGAAATTATTGCTTAGTAGCAGTCGAAATAAACCCAGGGGAATCTTTATATCATTTACAGGATGCAATAAATGAATGCATATTCCCATGATACGGGAAAGAAATTTCTTTTGGGCTATGCTTCAGCAATAAAAAGGAATAAGAATTTAATGAGTTTATTATTCTATTAATAAGCACGTACAACCCAAAGCACAAGACAAGGAAATAGCAAGTCAAGAAGACTACTCAGTGCCAGAAATGCAGAAACTGGGTTCTGCTAAGTCTCGCTCAAATTCACAATAAGTATTGATTAAGAACAAAACATAACCCCTTCTGAGAATATACTGTAGAAACTGTGGAGTGGGCATGCACAACGCACACGAATCACAACACTTAAGAGTTAGCATTATGTACAGAAGCAGTGCCAAAATGCACCTGGAACAGCAGGGCTAATAAGGATGTACTATATCATTACCAATTAAATAGTTCAGCTGAATGACTGTTAATTGCAGTACGGCAACTCACACAAGGAACAATGCTACCTTCTCCCTCTCCCTTGTTTACCTTCAGCATTAAAAATAATCTGTTTTTTTTAATCATTTTTATTTTTCAGGAAGATAGGACTGGACACGATCTCTCTCTACAACTGCACAATGGATGTTTTGTTTAGGAGGTCTCGCAGAACACCTTTTCTACAGCTCCACTCATCAAGGGTCACAAAACATTTCTCAGTATCAGATAACAAACTTAAGAGCTGCAGTAAAAGACCAAACCTCACAAGGACAGTACTAGAGAGGAATGTAACAGGAGATGACACCAGTACCACTGCAACAAGACATTTGCCAAAAAAGTCTCCCAGAAGATTCTGAGAAATTGGTGGTGGCAGGGGGAAGACAAAACAGTCCCCGCCAATTTCACCTGAGGGAAAAGATTTCTTTGTGACCCGAATTTGGCAATCAATTCAACCCTGCAAGCAAGATACACCACAAACCACCTGACAATTTAATGTCACCAGTGTCCTTTCTACATCCTGTCTGTGACTAATTTCCAGTGCTTCAGAGGCAGTTGCAAAAACCCTCAGAAGCCAAATGCAGGTGAGGAAGAGGGCCAGAAGAAGCCCTCAAGCTTGGGAATGGTAGAAGTACAATGCAAAGAGTTAGCGTTTCAGTCTCCCTTCAAAATCCCTTGGATATACCAAAATATCCTGGTCTGATTTAAAATTATTTAGGTTGCTTCTGCCTGTCTGTTCCCTCCTGGAATGGTTAGAAAGCTTTTCAGTCGAAAGCAACTCATGACCAATTTATAACCGTATGTCCTCGTGATAGTACGATTCTTTAATTTAAATAGTTCTTCTTCCTTGTTATTGACCCTTCCAATGTATTTATAATGAATCATCGCTCCTTTTTGCAGCCCTCATTTTGCAGCTAAGCAAGCCAAGGACTTTTAAGCTCCTCTTTGAGAAGGCAGACACGCCATTCCCCTATCATCCCCGTATTTCTCTTCTGCACCTGTTCCAACCTGAGTCAATCTTTTCTGATCCTAAGTCACCAGAATTGTACATAATTTTCCAGATGAGGGTCCTTAGCATTGCTGTGTAAAGCTGTACTAATACTTTCCTATCTACTAAAAATACCCCACTTATTGCATCACAGTCTCATATAAGCCTTCTCCACAGCTATTCCCTCTGGCAGCTCACAGTCGTTTTCTCATCAAGGAATATACTCTCTTAGACGGTAGTAAGGTCAGATGAGTAGGCCTAAGATTACTGGTATCATTACCCTTCTCCTTTCACCAAGAGTGTTTTAGATGTCAGGTACTACCACTAACCTTGAACAAACCCTTGCTTCTGCAATTATAATTTAATTTGCCAGTTTCTTTCAATATTTCTGGGTAAAGATCATCCTTGAATTCCTCTGTCCTAAAAAACTCATCAGTTTCCTTAGTTTCTCTAAGTTGCTATTTTGTGCGCCCAAGGTTCAGACAAAGATCTACTCTTATCCGCCTTACAATTTAACAGAAGTAGAATCAGTTCATGATCACGCAGTTCAAAATTATTCTCCATACTATGGTCTTCTACATGGTTCTAGCTGCTTATTAATACTAGGCCTAAAATAGCATCGTCTTTCATGGTCTAAGTCCCTGTCTGCTTGAGAAATCTACTTTCTATCATGTTCAAGAACATCTAAGCCCTACCATTTACCAGTGGTATTTTCCGGTCTGTGTCTGAGAAATTATAGTTTCCCATAATCACATGCTATTTACTATTGCATATTTTCTCCACAGTCTTTAGAGATAACTATCCCTACCCAAGTTAGTAACGGCTGACCACCTTTATACCAGTGGAGCCTTTTTTATTATTATTCTCTCTCATAATTTTCTAAAGTAACGTCATCTTATTTTATTTCTTTGAAACATTTTACTAAATTACACTGTCACTGCATGGTCTTTACCCTTACTTGTATCGTTCTATATAGCCACTCCTCCAATGACTATATTCTAAATATTACTCCTAAGCAGCAGTGTGCAGTATTATGTAACAGTAATGTGTAGTACTGCATTGATAGACAACGTTTCTGGCCCAGCAAATTATGAGATTTATTGAAAGCACTACTTTCTTATAACATGCACTTCCAAACTACTTACACATTGGTCACATATCTCACTGTTGTAATTGTCTCAGAATTCATTAAAAAGTTTTAGTCATGATATATAGCAAACGAAAAAAGAACAATTAAAGCACTTGGCATTTCATTAGATCAACACTTTTTTCCTTTGGCTATAAACATTTATAAATGTGGAAAAGCCTCTGTTTGGCATCTTTTAGATAGCATTAAGAGTTTGTTTTAACACTCTTTTGGGGAAGAATATATTAGTATAGTTGCTGGAGGTACAGACACTGGAATCCAGTTATGGTGGGGTGTTTTTTAGGGAAAAACAAGAGGACACGTATACCCCAGCAGAAAGTGGCAAAGAAGGAAATTGCAGGTTTGTCTCTGATGCAAACTTATTTGCAGACTCGCTGCTGGAGAAATGCAGGTTGAGTACACAGTTTTATCAGCCGTTCCAAAGCTAAGCAATCTCAAACAAGTGATGGGAACATTTAGGACATTGGTCTTTGATTCTCTTTCTGATCACAGGTTCACCGTGTCCTTTCAAAAGGTGCAGCTGTCAGACAGCAGCAAAAGGAGGGAGAGAGGAAGGGGGAGAGAGAGAGAGAGAGGGGAGCCGGAGAGGGAATGACAGAGGGGAGAAAGAGGGAGGGACAGGGAGATAGAAAGGAAAGCAGAGAAATGGGATGAAGAAGAAAAACAGCACGCAAGGAGGGAGTTAAGAGTATGAGCCAAGCTTCACGTTTTAGGGGCTGCTGAGGACATAGCCAGAAGCAGGGATGCTTAGTTCTCCTGGGTGGGTTGGCGTGGGGGTTACACAGAGGAAGATCTAGCAGGGTCAGGATGGATTTCAGGACTCTGGGAGATGCTGTAAGTGGTAACTATGACGTAAAGCTTGTCCGTTAAGGATCGCACATCCAACTGTTCCTCCCTAGTCATCCCTCAATAAACAATGTCCAAAAAGGATGGTGACCTCATCCCAGTGAAATTAGCCAAACACCACACATTTCTCCGTGTTCAGCTCTAGACAGTCCTTATAGCTCCGAATCTGCCAGCTGCCTGTCATGCCAACCCCATAATTTCACCCGGAGCTTTGAAGCCCCCTTCGCACAATTCCTCTAATTTAGCCCGGTCTGCAGCGTGTATTTGCCTCTGGCCCTTGCTGAGATCCATTAGCAATTTTTATGTGACAGATCCTCTTCTCCCGCTTCCTCTCACATCAACCCGGTCGCGCTGCAGCGAAATGACAAGCTGTATAATGTTTCCCCGCGTAAAAGAGACACCTCTGACATCTGTCAAATATCCGCCCTAATCGGGACATAATACCAGAGATCTGGAGCCTGATACAGGCGTTTATTTAGCCGGATTGCCCGCAGTGACGGGCTGCTCACTGAGGCTCGCCCCTCTCCCTTCCCTCAGCCCTCGGTGCCGTTCGCCTCCCCGCCGCTGCGGAGAGACGCGGAGTCAGGACGGACATTTCTCGCCTCTCTCCGCCCGGGCAGACGCTACATGCCCGCTGCGGGCTCCCGGCCGCCTCCCCGCGCCCATCGTCCTCCTCAGGGCGAGCCGCCCTGCTCCTTCGTGATCTCCCCCCCCCCCCCCCCTTCCCCAGCCTCGCTTTTTTGTTCCCCCAGTGGCATTTTTAAATAAAGGCTGTCGTGCTTGAGGCGACCCTGTCTGCGGGGGACTGTTCTCCCGGCGAGAGACGGCTCCGTGCCGCGCAGATCCCTCATTCCCGCCCCCCTCCCCCGCCGCCTCTCCCCCTCGTCCCCTCGCTCGCCCCTCGCCCCGCCCCGCCCCCCCGGCCCCAACGGTCGGCCCGCGCGCCCGCCGCGCACCAACGGCCGCCGCCCGCGGGCCGAGCCCCAGCCCCCCCCCCCCCCCCAGCGCCGCTCGCCGGCACCGCCCCCAGCCCCCGGCGGGGCGCCCGGCTCCTCGCAGCCCACCCCGCTCCCCCTTCCCTTCCCCTTGCCCGGCGGAGGGCCGGACAGGCTCCGTGGGCCGGGAGGGGAGCGCGGGGCCGAGAAGGGTACCCTCTCCCCGGCTGTGGCCCGCGGCGGCCGGGGCGGCGGGGGGGAGGGAGTGAGGGGTAGCGGCGGCATCAGGTGCAGCCGGGGCAGGCGGGTAGGGCAGGCCCGGCCCCCCCGGCCGCCGCCTGCGCGCTGAGCGGCTCGGCCGGCCCCGCCCCTCGGTGTGTGAGGAGGAGCCGGGAGAGCAGCGGGCTTCGCCGGGGATTTCCAGCCTGAGCGGGCGGGAGAGGAAGTGCGGGGCGGGGGGAGACGGCGCAGAGCGGCAGGGACTTTCCGTCGGGCTGGCGGTCGCTTTCGCCGGGCTCCAGCTGCTGCCCGCCGCCCCCCTCCCCTCACACGCTCGCAGGTAGGGCGTCCGCGGCGGCTCGGCGCGGCGGGTGGCGGCGGCGGCGGCGGGGGGGGACGGCTTCACCGGCCGCCGTGGCGGCGGCTGGCGGCTGTTCCGCCGCAGGGCTGCGGCGCCCACCCGGGCTCGTCTGCCCGAGCGCGGGCGCCTTGGGTAGAGGGACGGGGCTGGGCGGGCGGCGAGAGCCGGGGGAGGGGGGGAGGCGGCTGCGCCCGCGGAGCCGGCGCGGGTCTGGCCGGCGGGGGAAGGCGGCGGCGGCGCGGCGCGGCGCTGATACGAGGCATCTGCCAGCAGGCAGGGGCCGAGCGCGCTTCGCCCGCAGCCTGTTGCCGGGACCTTGGCGGCGGCTGGTGCCCGGGCACAGATCAGCCTCAGGCGGTGGCGGCGGCGGCTGCGTGGACTCTGCCTGCCCGGACACACTCATACTCCAGGGTTTTGCAGGTGCCGCCTTTTCACTTATTTATTTTTTGCCTCCCTCTTTTCTACCCCCCTCTTCTTTTTTTTTCTCCACCCCCCTTGAGGTGTCCGGGGCTGCGTGTCGGGGGGCGGCGGAGAAGCGCCCCAACGGCAGGCCGGAGCGCGCCTAGCCTGGCCTGGCCTGGCGGCGCCGAGCCGTGCGGGAGCGGGCGGGCGGGCGGCGCGGCGGCGCTTGCGGGCGTTTGATGTGTCGTTTGAATGCAGAAGCCTCGCTCCGCTCCTGGCTCCCTCCAAATGCAGTGCTGGGGGCGGGCCGACGGCCTTTAAAGGGGCACTGCCGGCAGCCGCCGCGCCGCGCCGCTCCGCGCTGCCCCTGGGTGCCGAGCGCGGGGCCCCCGCAACTTGGCGCCTGCCGAGGCCGCCCTCTGCGGCGGCACCGGCACCGGCTCTCTGCTGGCCGCGGTTGATACGCGTGTGCTGGGGGGCGGCCGCTCGGGGAGGAGGCAGCTCCGATGCAGTGTGGACTTCGCCTGGCTCCCCCGGAGAAAATCCTTCGCTGTTTTTACAGAGCTGCCCCTAACCGGTGCGGAAGGAGTTATGTTTTTGTAAAATGTGCCTACTATGGCCTTGCGTTACTAGCCTATCTGTCTGGCGGGTGCAAATAATATATATATATATTTTTCCCCAGTCAGTTTTCTGTACTATTTGTTGCATGGCGTTTTGATATGTTAGACTAATTATGTTGTAGGTTAGAAAAAGAGGAGTGTTTAAAAGTTTATACTGAATCATTCCTCTGCAGATGGACCTATGACTGACTCATAATCTGAGAACTGCAGTGGCTTGTAAAATAGGAAGGTAAGGCATTTGCATCTTGAATTATTTGTATCTTAAAAGTGTCTAAGATCTGAATTGCTTGCTGGAGAAGAAGAGAAATTGTATTAATGCTAAGAGGCGTACCCTCATTCCAGCCAATCCAAGTGTGTGTGACATGAAGGACACTATGTGTATCTTTATATGGATCTCTGATAGGTATTAGGACCTTTTTTTCATCTTTTCATGTTTCTGTAGTGGGAAAATCTGGGAATTTCTAATGATGGAATTTGAAACTTGCAGTGTCTTTGGGTCAGTGACTTTTCTAGACTGTTGAGATCTAACCGAATCTTATATTCCATGTGATTTTATTTCTTCATTAGAACCATGTATTTTTCGTTATAGGCTCTCCTGTAAACGCACGTAGTATTATTATGTGCTAATGTGAAGTTACATTCACAGACCAAAAAGGAGCCTGTGTGTGGGATATTTTTTTTTTTTTTTAGTATATGATGTGAATGCATATTAGCAGGATTGAGCTTGAACAAAAGAAACAGTATGGTTTGAAATAGCTAGTAAAAATCTGTATGTAAGATAGCTCCTCACTTGCGTAGAAGGTTGGGATTAATAGCTACATTGGTTATTAGAGTTATGACTACAGACATGAAAGGGCAACGTATGTTACATGTTATAAAATGAGCCTTTTGGCTAAAGGCATATATAAATAGCAATCCGTACGCTTTTCAGTGTGTATGGAGTAACGTAGATGTAAATGTTGTATTTATTGTGCCTAGGGAGAAGGTTCTTGGTTTAAGACAAAATATACTTGAGTGTTTGGACTGAATCAGAGTTTTTATGGTTGGACTGGGAAACCCCTTGTAATACAGCTTGATAACGGAAACATTGATGTATCATGGGTTTGGGCATTGTAAGCAGACACCACTATAATGTTAGAAAAGTTGCTTTGTTCCAAAGTGAAAATGACTAGATGTTTTACTGAAATATGACTTGATTAGAAGCTTCCAATAATAGCTGAATCTAGGATGTAGAAAAGCAAAGCATATTCAATAGCAAGGCAAATTAATCCTAATAAAAAGAGGATGCTAAATGACTCAGTCTTTAGGCTTCCCTGAAGTCCTCCTGTAATTAAGTTGATACCAGTTTTGAGAAGCAGTTCCAGTGTGGATTCACAGGGAATTTGGTCATTGTATTAGCATATTTACTCTTGGTATTTTGGAAAACTGTATAAGATGGCAGTAGTTAGTTATCATCAGCAACAAGAAGTTCTGTATGAAATCTTACCAGTCCATGTTAGTAGAGTTTGTCTTCTAAATGATTTTGATATCTTGCTGTATTTTGTATCTTTATAATTATTTTTGACCATAGTGAAAAGTTTAAGTGAGGGAAGAGGAACATATTTTTTGATACTCAAGTCCGGTTCTTCTGTTAGTATATATGACAAAACTAAAAATAAGAAAATCCAGAAACCTTAATTTTTAATTTTTGTTGTTAAATTACTGAATGTAAATACATTAGAAAGTAAACAATCATAGTTCTGCAGATGAAAGTTAAAGCAGTTTAAAAGTTGGAATGACTTAAATCTAATCCTATATCCTACATTGGCTTGGTATGGATAGGTATTGCAAGAATAATTCAACATTTTGAGCTCTAGTATCTTAGGTGATGCAATAGTTGGATTTCACTTTTTTTTTTTTTTTGATATAGAAGTGTTTCTTAATTGACGGTGCTGAATCTTATGAAGTCTGAAGGCTGCTCGTTACATACTGGTTTCAGATGTCTGTGTTCTTGTGCATGGTTCCTTTTAAGAATTGCCAAGACTTAAATTTTTTACTTAATGGCTGTGGGTGGGTACTTTCTGAATGCGATACTGGTATTTGAAACCTCCTGGCATTTTTCGCCTATGGCTCAGGAACACCAGAAGTGGTTGGGGGGAGTGAAATTGGAGATTTCAAGATGTGGGATGGGGAAAAGAAGCCAAGGGAGGGAGACTTGTGTATGTTCCTGCAGCAGAATAAAGGAGTGATTGTAGCATCAGAGCCCTGTAGCTGTGCTAGCTTTTATCTAGAACTTCTTAACGTGCAGTGATGTGGTGACACAGAAACCAGAGCAGTGGAAGGCTGGCAAAGAGAATATAACTGGTGTCCAGCTGCTGAAGACCATCCTCTCATACCTTAATAGATCAGTAGAGAAACTCAGTAAAAGTTTGTTTTAACACTTTATAAATGTATTTCTTCTTTCTGTCTCTTTTATTTTTCTTAATGAGAGAAAGAGAAGAATGAGAGATTTAGGAGGAGAGGAGAGACAACTTACAATGGAAGGTGGATATGTATCGACAAAGTAGCAAGAGGTGACCTCTTGGTCTGTACTAATAGGAAAGAGGAGAAAATAAAATAAGTTACTAAATCAGTAAGGATTTACAGTACTGTACAACAAGAAGACCTAAGAGCTTAGGGAGGAAATAAGTCAACAGGTCATTTGATGTTGGAAACTGTGATATAAGTGTTTTTTTGTTTACTCTGTGAGGCTTTTTTTTTTCTTCTTTTCTCCTTGTAATCTTTTCTACTGGGCATTGATGCAAAATCTTTGCCACTGTGACTTCAGTTGCTACTGACTGTTTGTTGGCTTTGTAACTAGGTTAACAGGGCAAGTGTCTCTAAAATTATATACAACAGCAGTAGGTTGCTAATCCTCTCCACCCCTCAAAAATGTTAAGGCTTTGATTTCCATGCCATTATTCTTCCCCGCTGCTCTACTCTGTATATGCAGAGTTAAAGTGTGATTTTGGTAGAATTCCACATTCTGAATTTTGTCTAGTAAATGGCAGCATGGGAAAGGAAGTCTCAACATGTTTGTAGATGGAGAAAGTCGCTGTTAGAGATGTGTGATAACCTCCTTCCTGGCTCCTTGCTTGAACTGTTAGCCAGGGTTGTACTTTGATAGTAAACTTGAATTTTACAAGTGGCTAGCGTTGGAAGCGCACTGGGCGTAGCAGAAACGCTATTTTTGATACTGTCATAAAGTAGTCATTTATGAAATAGATTTCTCTGATATATTAAGGAAACATACTGCGGATTATTTACAATGATTAAAAAATTGTTAATAATTCTGTAGTATAGCCTAAACACTCTGAAGTAAATGTTTCCTTTCACATAGCATCAACATAGCAAATGTTTCAGAAAAACATTAGTGAAAAAAGTCATAAAACTTCCATTTTCAGTGCTATAATGTTGTCTGTATGGAAGCTCATAATTATGGAAGTTTAACATTTGGAGTAATACTGAGCTTTTGCCTGTCTTCATGGTTTCCACATGAATAGGAAAATGTCTTGCAGAATATAATGTAAGATAAGCGCGCTCAAGATAAGCTTGAAGTCCCATGATTTTCTACGGCTTTCTTGGGTATCTAGCAAAACAAGTTGATTTTATTTGGTCTGTCTTGAAAAGCTTGTCGCAGATGCAACTATAAGATAAGAAATGCCTTCGTAGCTGCTACTGCATTCCCACAATGCTTTGACATTTATGAAGAAAGAAAAGACGGTCCATTGAAGATATCGGTGTAAAAGCTAGGAGACGTGGGTGCTGTTTGTTGTTCCTATAGATGAATGTAAGTCATTCCCTTAGGGCCAAACCAACAAGGGGCTTTGATGTTGCAATGCTGAAAGATGTGACATCAAACCCGGTCCCGGGGCAGAAGGGGGATTCCAATCCAAGTTTTCTACTTCCCTGGGGAGTATTCTCATCATCAAGCCACAGGCCAGTTAAGGGTAATGTCACTTCCTTCTCTTAAAACTCTTCTGCTATGCCAGGAATAATCAAAAATTCAGTGTGTCTGAGAAATGGGGCAGGAGGAAGCATGATCATGATGTCTTAGTCAAGTGGTTAGGACAATTAACAGGATGAGAAAAGACAGATTCTGGTGATTTTTTTTTTTTTTTCCCAGTGGTGTTTTACTTACTTTTTTTTTTTTTTTTGGTGCATTTGAACTTGATATTGAGATTGCTGGGGTGAGCAGCCTTGTCGAGACAGGCATTTTCTTAAGCATAGAAAACATCTTGACTCTGCTGGGAAAACAGCTTACCAATATTTAGGTACCTTGGGGGTTGGGTGGTAGCTGGTTGGGGGTTCTGAGAACAGCTGTCATGCTGTTACTGCTTTTTATGAGTCTGGCCCGTGGCTCATGGTTGTAGCTTTTCCTGGTCTGTAAAATGGGAATAATGGTACTTTCCTACTTTCTTGACAATCTGAGGACATTAAAAATGGTAAGGTGCTGAGATACAACAGAGCAGTACAAGTGTCATTCATCGATAAGTGAAATGAATTGCAAGTGCTGTATGGAGGCATCCTGTTCTGTCTTCTCTACAATGCTGTACCATTCTGCACTGTTAGCATCATGGGGCAGGAAACAGTATGTGCTTGACAGCTCTCCCGTTGTTGCGTACAGCGAACGTGGTGCCATGTGAAGCTAAGCATACACGACAGAATTTGTCAAAATGATAGTTGTTCTGATGCTTGTACTTCTTCCAAACTTTCTACTTTGGATGTTTTAGAACAGTAACAAATCTTTTCCTTTGTACAGAACCAGCTTACTCGCACAATACATGTGCCTAAAATAACTTTTTAACAGCAAAGCCCTGGCTCATAAGCCCAGTTTTGGCGATGTGAATGGAATTTGTTTTGTAAGCTCGTATATGTGCTTGAGAGAGAATTAGGACAAATTTTAGGAATTTTTGTAATGGAATTGTATCTGGTACTTGTTTAACTGTCCCCTCTTACTGTCTTTCCACAGAGAGTTTCCTTGAATGCTGTGGCTTCTGACTATTTAACAATCCACCAATTTAAGTCTTAATTTTGCATAGGAAACATAGCCTTCAATTTTTCATTCAACTTCTGCTAATTTTAATCTCCCTGGAGCCATCTTAAATGAATTCTCTTTCTGCATTATATGCTCTTCACAACAGAGACGAGCATTCTATTAGTATCTGTTTCTCTCCCATCTTAAATTACTGTTTGGTCAAACAATAAAAATGTTCTTAATTTCTCAAGCTGCTTTGTCTGGCTCACAAAAGTATCTTGTTCTGAACTGCTTTCAGTTAGTCAGGATCTTATGTAGCTTTAAGTTATTGAGGGCTAACTTCTGTTCTGAGGTGGTCTCATCCTTGCACTTGAGCAAAGTGACTGCATATCAGTTTTCTCCAGAAATGCTTGTGTTTTCCAGGCTTGTACTTATTTTCGGACCTCTGGCTAATAATTTTCATCTGCAAGCCTGCTTTTCTTTGACCTCTCTGTAGGTGCTTGTTTCCCTGATTTTCTTCTCCCACCCTCTCCCAGATGAATTAATAGACTATTACTTCTCCAGGCCATTAAAGATGGGTCTGCAGTATACCCTGCTATTGCCTAAAGGATGTGTATCTTTATATCTACGTTTGCTTGCTCTCGCATTCTGTCATCTTCTCTGTCCTCTTTTCTTTTCAGCACAACATCCTTGAGAGAGGAGCATTGCGCTTTTGCCTAAGAATATTTTTACTGTTGTGATTGAACCTGACCAGTATACCAGTTCTAGGTTCAATAGATGCCAAAGGTAAAGTGCTTGTGGTTGTAAAACCACATAGTCTCAAAATGCCACCACTTGGCTATTAGTTTGAGTAGAAGGAAGTTGAGTACCTAAGTAAATTAAGACTACTGATTTGATCCCTAGCAGTCTTGGATCTGCTCAATACAATAATATTCCTGTTGCCATCTGAAACTGCATTTCGAGAAGGGGGGGGGGGGAACCCTCAAAAAGGATTTGAGCAAGCTTTATTTGAAATTAATAATATCTATTACAATTTGAAGTTAGCGGTATCTTCTCCATCTTTCTATTGTCTTTCAGAAGTTGAATCATGCTTCTAGCTACAGAACCTGAGCATGCTCTATTTCAGATTAGTAAATACACCAGTGATAAATATGCCTTGCTGCTCATTAGTAGTGTGAAGGTGTAATGGAAGTGCCAGTAGATCCTGTATTGTAGTTCTGCTAGTGGATATTGATGTTGTCTTGCCCTTACTGTTTGGCAGTTTTCTTAAAAAAAATCTGTGCTATGGCAAGGCATTTTAACACTTTTTAGGAGCACGTGGAGAAGAACACTCTTGACAATCTCTAGGAAAGTAAAGCAAGTTAATTGTTACTTGTGTGTCATAATTCATCAGCTATTTTTCAGTGCCTAGGCCCATAAGTTCCCCTTATCTGGCTATTTTGTTCTTACAGGTTCCTGAACGCCTCACTTGTATCCAACTAATCCTTTTTGAAATATTTAACTTCTAAGGGAGTTTGGGAGGATTTACTCTCTTGGTTGCATGCGTGTGTGTTTTTTAGAAAGACTTGGGACAGGTAAACTGGTATCTACCACTTTCTCCCCTCCCTGTATTCTGCATATTTTTGCTGAGGAGATTCTCCCAAAATAAGTGAGGAAGAGGGCTGGAATTGTCTTTTTGGTGTGTATAAAACTGTTAGCACATATATCCAAAGTATAATGCTGTAACTTGGCTAAATTATTTGCTAAGAGTTTGGGGGGGTTTGTTTTTTTTTGTTTGGTTTTTTGTTTGTTTTTTTAAAAAAGAGCTCTCAATCTCTGTGATGAGACAGGGCAGACAGACTTGGAAAGGCTTTTGAGCTAAACGTAAAAAGGCAGTTATTCCAAAACAAGAGTGTCCGTATGCTGAGCTAATTGCAAATATTCATAGTAGTTGGAATGTTTGCATGCAACATTGTGATTTAACAAACAGTACAGAGAACAAGGAGGAGAAAATGCAGTGAGGGAAAAAGTTCCTCTTATAATCTATTTCATACATACCTGTTATGCTCTCATGTCATGTTTGGTTTGATGAGAAAATGCAGTAACTGAGGTAAATAGTGGAAGCTGCCAACAGCCATTTTGCTGCATGTTTTATTGATGCTTATTGATCATTTGCTGCCCCTTTCCCATAGTAGATTGTGCAGCAGAAGAGCAACCTTCAAGATGTTTCAAAATGCTTGATTTCTCTTTAAGAAAGTGTAGCTGGAGACTTCTGTTGCTTTGATTAAGGCTCAGACTTGTCCATATTCCTTACAGTTTGGAGACACTGGCATCTCTGATTTTGGAGGGAAAGCTTAAGCATGCATAAGGTAGCTGCATTTTTAAACTTCATTTTACTTTTTTTTTTAAACTAATTTTTTTAAAAAGTATTTCTAAGTAAAGTCTTATCTCTTGGTTAAGCAAACTTCCTATTGTACTTAATCTGTATGTGAATGTAATATCTGTGAAAAATAGTTGTTTGTCTGTGGAGAAAAGATTTACCTTATCTTGTAGCAGATCTGCTTTTATAGAATATTAAATAAAAATATTTTAAAATATCCGTTGTTAACACATCTAAAATAAAAGGTTTGTCACGGGGAAACAAAGGTAAAATTGGTGAGCTCTCCATTAGATGGTGCTGCTGGGATTGAAATGTTTATATACCTAATGGAAGTAGGCTTCTGCCTAGAAATGTTTTACTGCTGTATTTTTTTTTTTCTAAGGGACTTCTCTTTATTAAAATACTTTCTAAAGGCAGGGATACTTGCAAAGATTTTTGCATTTCAGCTTGAAATGAATAAGGTACTAAAAAACCTGTCTTGATAGGAGTTATGGAAGAAGTAAATATTCTGCTTTTTGCATGAGTGATTTAGGTTTTAGCAGCTGCCTTTTTTACTGTAGTTCTCATCTAAGTGATGAGTCTGTCTTACCTTTATACACTGCTATCATGTTGATTAGGGCACTGCAGCAAATTTAGTAACGAGAAATACTTGATTTAAAAATCCCAAAATGGGTTAGATTGACCATTGCTGTAGTAATGCCCACATGACTCTAGCATTTGAGTTCCTGTCTTTCCGTGGATCCCTGGCCCCTGGCTTTTCTTTTTAGAGTGCAGTACTCTGAACTATTCCCTAGCATGAGCCACGACTGGCTAATGATGGGGAAAAAAAAAACAACCCAAAACTTAAGGAAACAAAGCTGATGACTAAACATAGGCACCTAGCACAATTTTAAGTGCCCTAGGTAATCCTACATGCTCTTCAGTTGCTGCTCCAAAAGGATGTGCAATCTCCCAAATCTGCCAGTCCTGCGTGCATGTCTTGAGTATTTTGGGGGCATCTAAAATGGTGCTTAAACCCCCATGATTTGGTACCTGAATCACTCTATAAAATTTAAATAGAGTTGAAATACATACTGATTAAAAATGCATGTTAGCAAATGTATTTGTTAAATACTTCTTGCTATTAGAACTCCTTCAAAGATGGCAAGAATCACAGAATGGTTGAGGTTGGAAGGGACCTCTGGAGATCATCTAGTCCAACCTCCCTGCTCAAGCAGGCTCCTCTAGAGCATATTGCCCAGGATCACATCCAGACGGCTTTTGAATATCTCCAGCGAAGGAGACTCCACTACCTCTCCGGGCAACCTGTTCCAGTGCTCTGTCATCCTCACAGTGAAGGAGTTTTTCCTCAGGTTCAGATGGAACTTGCTGTGGTTCAGTTTCTGCCCGTTGCCTCTTGTCCTGTCACTGGGCACCACAGAGAAGAGACTGGCCTCATCCCCTTCAGATACTTGTACACATTGATGAGATCGCCTCTGTCTTCTCTTCTCCAGACTGAACAGGCTCAGCTCTCTGAGGAGAGATGCTCCAGCCCCCTCATCATCTTTGTAGCCCTTCCCTGGACTCTCCAGGAGTGCCGTGTCTCTCTTGTACTGGGGAGCCCAGAACTGGACACAGTATTCCAGATGTGGCGTCACCAGGGCTAAGAGGGGGAGGATCACCTTCCTTGACTTGCTGACAACACTCTGCCTAATGCACCCCAGGAGACCATTGGCCTTCTTGGCCACAAGGGCACACTGCTGCCTCATGGTCAACTTGGTGCCCACCAGGACTCCCAGGTCCTCCCCTGCAGAGCTGCTTTCTAGCAGGTCAACCCCCAGCCTGTACTGCTGCATGGGGTTATTCCTCCCCAGGGGCAGGACCCTGCACTTGCCTTGGTTGAACTGCAGGAGTTTCCTCTCTGCCCAGCTCTCCAGCCTGTCCAGGTCCCTCTGCATGGCAGCGCAGCCTTCTGGTGTGTCAGCCACTCCCCCCAGTTTAGTATCATCAGCAAACTTGCTGAGGGTGCGCTCTGTCCCTTCCTCCAGGTCATCGATGAATAAGTTGAACAAGACACGGTTGCTGAGATCCTTGAATGCTCTCACACCACAGGGCTGTAAGTAGAAAAAGAAAGAACTCCATTTAAAAAATGACAGTGGTCTAGGAAGACAGAAGTTAGGTTGGGTTCATGAAGCCACAGCCCTTCTCTCAGTACAGGTAGAAATATTTTTAGCAAGATTTAAAAAATCAATATGACTGTGATCAGCTAACAGAAAAGTTTAGTAATATTATATAGCACTGAGTGAGAAATGAAGGGGACAAAATCTTCTTTAAGAAACAGATTTTTTTCTTTTGGAAAGAATTTTATCCAGAAGCATTCCTGAAGGATGTTTAGAGGAAATGGCTTAGCAAAAGTCCACTTTTTGGGATTGGAAAGTTTAAATAATGTTTGGATCCAGCAGCAGGAAGCCTAGCTTAACTGACTTGGCCTGCATTTAATAGCCTGTTAAAGCTGTAACAACCAGTGGATTTTTACCTTATGTGATCAGCTGTTAGGTACTGCTGCCCAATGTCTAACTTTCTGTTCTGAGAAAAGTATTTGAGAATTTTGCAACATCTTTGTTCGCTTCCTTTGTTCAGACGTTTTAGGGTTAAAATGTTTGATTGAAAGGTGCTGGCTGTTCCCCCAAAATCTAGCAGTTAGAAGTAATAAGGTAGAGGGATGGCTTTCTTTGTGATGGTCTCAGTCATCTGTTTCAGAAAAGCTCAAAGAGGGAAAATTATCAGTTATGTGATAAGTGGAGAAATGGACAAGCTGTTGTGTGACAGAAGAATGAGAAGATGACCTTGGGTGTTTCATGATTTTGCTAATAATAGCTGTTGAGGGGGCAATTAGTAGACAGTGGTTATGATGTCATCCAATTATATGACTTCATTCAAATATGAATTTGCTGTTCCTCAGTTAGATGATTTGGCTTTCTAAGTGAAACCAAAGACAGAGGTAGAAGTGATTCTAGCAGGCAAAGAGCAGCAAGAAACTCGTGCTTGGTCACCTTGAATAGAAAGCCTTGATTCTAACATTGTCGTGGGATGGCCTATAGACAGAAGGATGATGATATTTTTGTTTCTGGGCTCTCTTAGCAGATACTTAAGGCTAGGTTTTGTTAGTGTTTGCCTTTTCCCTCCTACCCCTACTTTCAGCTGGTTTGGAGACTGCCTTTGTGTTTACAGCTTAAGACTTGGCAATTAAGACTGGGTACTTCTAAACTCCAGGGTTTGTCGTTGTATTGCACTGTGCTTAGATTCGAGATGGAGGAACGTCTACTCTTCCTATGGCCAAAATGCCATTAAAGGAAGAACCCCAAAGGAATGACGATCTGAGAGGGCACAGTTAGGGCAGCCAGGTATTCTGGTGAATTAAGGGTGTGTATGTTTATTTTCAGGAAAAGAAGATAATGGGGGAGGACTAGGGAATGATAGAAGAAAAGGAGGGTTGTGATGGACCCACCAAAAATGGATGGTGAAACTTGTTTCTTCTTTAAAAAACCACCAACCAACCAAAAAAACCAAACAGTGAAACATGAGGTTTGAAGTAAAGTGAAGGATTTTGTTTGCATAGACTTCTTTAGAGAAACAAGTAAATGACATGTGATCCTATTGGTTTGGGGGAAAGCTCTTGATTAAAAAATGAGGACACTCATCGTGATTTAATTCTTACTGATAAGAAGGAACTGGTTAAGAAGATATAAGAAGAAGGTAGCTTGTGAAAGATCATCTCAAACTGATAGTTCATTACTTTTAGGAAGTAAGGGAGGAAGAACAGCAAAATAAAGGCAGTAACTTAAATTCAAAATATTGGTAGAAAAGATGCCATAGGAAGCATGTTAGATACCTAAGAGGAATTCAGTGAAGTTATCTGTTTTTGGGGCACAAGTGTGAATTATTGTTTTGTACTTTTTTTTACACTGATGCATAGCCGCAGACCACTTTGGCTAAATTAGTACATTACTAAGGATCTGAAAGTTGATAAGAAATTGCACCAAATTAGGTGACAGCGCTAAAGATGAGTAACATCTTTACAGAATGACATAGACCTGTAGGGGAACAAATGGAGCATCTGAGGCATGAAAATATCTAACTAGCAAGGGAGATGAAGGATAGCAAGAAAATGTTTTTCATATGGGCTTGAGCAGTAAGAGGAAATTTTCTCTGTCCATGCTGACTAGTGGAAAGTAACAACAAATAATGCCAAAAGAAATTAAGTCATTTGTGCTTCAAATTTTCAACAGTGAATTAAATGATAGGATAAAAGAGAATAAATTTAGTATGTTTGCAGGTGGGTACCAAATTAGGAAGGCCTACAAGTGTTTTGGAGAACAGAATTACAATTCAAAATAAAATGAACTATGACTGGAGTGATTGGTTTTGGGTAACTCACTGGTCTCTTGAGTTTTCAGCTGGCCTACATCTTTCTTGCAACAAGGATGCAGTCTTAGTTTCTCTTATTCTTCTGATTTCAAATATTGAATCCAATTCAAGATGTCATTGGGCTTCAAAGTAGTTAGCCTACAGCCTCACTTGGCATCTTGAAAGGAGAGCCTGACTCTGCAGTTAAAACTAAATGCAGAAAGTCATTGGGGTTGTGTCAGTCTATGCTGTTGCTAACCTTGAAATGGAATTGCATATTTCCTCCACTCTTAGGTAGACCCAAAGTTGTGTGCTGGAATTCACTTTGTCCTATTGGTGTTTAAAGCAGCAGTGAACGTGAGCTTTTTGTTATGATGTGATGTGAACTGTAGAAGCCAAGGAGCCATGTGTTTTTACTACCTCAGGCTTAGTAACCTCCAACGAAGAGGTGGGACGGGCAGCTAGAGGTACAGCAACATCTTAATTGCTGTAGTTAGTTACCAGGGCTCGTGCGGCAGAGCCTATTGCCAAGTATTACATGCAATAAATACAACAGGAACCAAAGCATTTGGAAAAGGTTTTAAGAATACGCATGTTCCTGTAGGGACTTACTCCCTGTTAGAACGTCCTGAGCCCTTATGATACTTTTGTTAAGTTGCTGTTGTCTCTTTGTTCTTCTGATTTCTACTTTTTTTTTTTCTTCCCCCTGTAAATAGAAATGTTTTTAAGAAGCCTCTAATGTTTGTGTATAAGGGACTTATTATTATGAGATCCTGTTTCCTTACTACCTCCCGTTAAACTACCCCACGTATTGAAATGTTCACTGCACGAATAAAGAAGTTGGCATATGATGGCTATAAATTAGTACAGAAGAGCTCAGCTTCCATAGTTCTGAGATAATCTGGGATATTCATGAGTTTTCAATAACTAGAACGAGACTGCACTGGTGACTGGGTCATTCTTCCTGCAGATATTCAGAGTGATCAGCCCTCTTTATGATGGCATCAGAGCTTTGCCGTGATGGTAGCAGAATTAATTGGAGAAGACAACCTAAATTAATTAACTTTGAAAAACTGGCAGGATGAGAATTGATATCAGGCTGGTGACTCTTCAGAATACTGCCAACTGATAAAACAGACCTGCTACTGTTACTAAATGTGACAGAAATGCGTAAGAGAAATAGATCCTGAAACGTTGCACGCTTTGAATCAATAATACCTTTTTCTGGAATTAGAGGGTCTCGCACTGCCTTCAGATAGACAGGTCGCAGTCAGGTTCTTTTTTAGGTTAACCAGGGAGAATTCACCCAAATTTAATTGGTTCTTGTGGTCACATAAGCATAGAGGTTGTCTCCTGTTCATACCTAGAATTGTGAATAATTGGACTGTAGCTATAAAGTCTGATGTCGTCATATGTCAGTGGAGAACTCTTTAAGTGTTCTTAAGCAGTGATACAGGAGGCTTTTCCCTTATCTTATCCTGTTCACAAGCAGAGTGTACTGCAGGAGAGAAGTCTCTATTGCAGAGAAGAGGAGTCTTTCAGTTGAGTGTTTTGTTGCTATGTCCGCCTTCATCCTCTCTTTTCTTCCTTTCACCGGAGGGTTAGATCAGGAGCTGGAATGCATCTGCTTGTTGCTGCTGCAAAGACTTCTTTTTCTCAAAGACTTCCTTCTCCTTCCTTTGCCTCCAGTCTAGTCTGCTGGTATTGCTTCTCTTTTCCTTTCTGTTTTTGGTGTTGTGCAGTCTGTGTTTGGAATTACTGCACTGAGGTATTTCCCTGAATCACATGGAAATACGTTGTTAGGCAAGAACTACTGAGATCTCTGTAAAGTTGGATTCCTGTCTGAATTAAGGAGAGTTGTTTCATGGTCTGACCGTAGTTTACAACAGCAGCTTAAAGGATTCTGATCTTTGTAGGGCCATCCTGCAAAATAGCTGACTAAGCTTGTTACAGCATGATGTCCAGATGTATAAGCGTAGCTCTTCCTACTGTTTTATACTCGTGATTTGAAGTGCAGCAACGGCCTTAGGTGGAAAACCTAAGGCAGACCACAAAACCAATATTGTTCTGGCTGTGGTTTTTTGATAAGGCATACAGGGAGTGCAGTGTGACAATTGATGGGGGTGAGGACTGGTATTTGCTATGTGGATGAAGATGATGAAGCCAATGGAAGTACAACACTGATAGGATGGACAGGAAGGCTGGCAACTTAGGCACAGGTGAGGAGAAATGTTAAGTATGTATCTTAGGGAACTTAAAAAAGCTGTGCTATTGTCTGCCTTCTCTGTCAACTGCTGGGTGGCTTTGGGTCCCCAGGACTGTTCCAAGAGATTACTTTGGTCATTACAGCGCAGAGATGTTGCGTTTTCCTCGGGCAGTGCAGTATATCACTGGAAGTCTTGGGGTAGAATTTGGGCCTTCACATGAATGAATGAGCTTATCAGCAGATAACAGAGGAAAATGTGCTCTTCTGTTTTCTAGTTTGCTTATTTCAATATATAGTGAGATTTTTTTGGACAATTACAGGTCAATTCTATCCTGCAATGGGGAAAGCCCTCCTACTGGGTTTCAAGTTTAAAAAGAAGCATATAGTTATTGAAGTCAGATGGCCTCTTTCAGTCATTCTTCGGTTAACATCAACTAAGATAAGGCTTGTGTAATCACAGATGTGGCTTTCATTGGCAAATATATAGGTAAATAATCTATGAGAAGAAAGTAGAGTTGGGATGTCTTAATATATAGTGGCGTGGCAAGAACGATGGAGTAGGATAGAACTCTTCTTATAAAGGATTTGTGTAGCGGAAGTGAAATAAAAAAATAAGGGTAACATGAGTAGTTTGTGTATTGCTTGATGGAACCCTAACACTAGGGGTTAAGATAAGATGATTAATATAGCTCTCTGAATTTTTTTCTCCTGAATACTTTTTGGCCTGTTAGGAAAAATGTGTTTAAACTGTCATGAGAATAGAATTGTACTTCCGGATTAAAACAATTGTGGTTTTCGCTCTTTTGAGACTTTTCTTAGTAGCATTTATTTTATGGTCAATTTTGTAGTTTGAAGACTGTTTTAGAACCCCAGCATTCTACTACTTTTACATTTGTGATCCACAACATTAAAAATATTTCCAACTCTCAAAAATTAATTAAAAAATGAACTTACTATTCAGTATTATAAAATTTGTAAAAGCAGAAACTAAAATAAGATTGCTATAATCTAAGCAATCTGTATTTTAAAATTGATTGTATTTGTAGCAGAATAAGAGGAATAACATGAGCTGTGGAATGTTTTGAATTCAGCTTGTGACTTTATTTTTGATTTGCCTAATTTTAAATATAATTCTCAAGCTGTTTTCAGCCCTGTGAAAACTGAGGAAAGATTCCTTCATTCAGGTCACTTTACTTTGTTTGAGTTACATGGATTTTATTCTATAGCATCCAGTTTTCCTTGTGTTTTTTTAAAAAAAAAAAAATAAAAGAACACATTTCAATTTGTTACTGACTGTCTGTAGGGATTCTTGGCTCTCTTGTTTGTCATATCTCTCACAGTAAAGTGAAAATGGAAGAATTCAGATGATACCGTGCTTTCTTGTAAATCCATTCTAGGTGTTCCACTAGTACTAATTTCTTACAAGAACAGAAATGGTAGCTTAAACTACTTCAGTTTTTGGTATCACAGTTCAGAAATGGCCACAATGCCCTAGCCAATATGTGTTAAGTCTGTTTGGTAGTATTAAAACTACCTCCCTTTTCGGAGTTTGTATTTCCTTCCTTTTCTATCGGAGTGTAAGTCTTTCCTATGCTGAGTAAGCTCAAGTACAGTAGCCAGTAAAACTAAACCCGTGTTGTGAAATGGAGCATGCATCTCAAATAGTTTCTTTTCTTGGTTTTGGTTCAGGTTAAGAGAAGTATCTTTACATCTGCAGTTTCTGGAAATTTAAGAACACTGTGAACCTCTGGCCTATAAACATTTTCCCATTAGGTAAAATGTATTGCAGATTAGCTTGACTCACTAAATGGTGACAGAGGTGGCTTCCTTCATAAAGTGAATGTCTTTTTACAGTGAATATTCTAGTGAACTAATAAATCTCAGTGTAGCTTGTTTTGCTATAGTTTGATATGGCTTCCTGCAGTCTTAACCCATTATTTCTCTCTTCTGCCTTTAGGCTTGTTAGAATTGTTTCTGTGTATTAATAGGAGACACTTGAAACCGACTTTACTTGTTTGTTTCCCAGCAGGAAAGCCTGTGTGCTTAGGCTTTAACAGAATCAAGACCAGCTTTCAACAGTGGGAGACAATATATTAATCCATTGGAAGCACAGATTGCAGTCTTGTGTATCACTGTGGTTTGTGTTGTGATTTTTTTTTTTAATGTAAACAGGTAGGTAGCAACAATTCTTTGATGTATACATTGTTTTCTTACTACATATATTTAGAAACCTCATGACAGAGGGTTGAAGCGTTTTTTTTGTAGTGATCGTATTTGAGTTGTTGCATGGAACTATAAAAATAGATTGTCCTCTTTTTGTGTTTTCACATCATAGTTAATTGATAGTGATAACTGTTCAAATCATCTTCAGTGCTCACACTTATGTAGTTATGAATGAGGGTGATATCTCAAAACTCAAGCAAGTTTCAGTCTTGTTTCTGTAAGTAAGCGCTCTTACAGCCTTGCACTAATTCTGTGTTTTCTACACAGTCAGAGTGGACTATTTAGCAAGTTTTTCCCATGCTCTCTTGTCTGATGGAGTTAAGTTACCAAGTATTTCTTCCTGATAGTTTATGGGGATTTGTTTGTTTATAAATTTTTGGTGCCTTTTATCAGTTGTATTTGCAAGCAACGTAAGCAAGTTAAGTTATTATCTCTATTCCATCAAACATCTGAAGTAAAGAGAGATTTTGCAAATAGTTAACTAATATGTTTAGAGCTCGTAGGTGGTAGCCAACTTTCCCAGCCAGCAATGTCTGATTTGGGAAACTGCGCGGTACCTTAGTTTCAAGAGGAGATAATGTACCGTTCTCAAAGATTCAGGATGTTAAGTGTGTTTGAGGCTCTGCTTTTTTTTTTTTTTCTTCCTTGTCCCACCGTGCTTTTTCTGGAGTTTTAGAGAGTCATCATTTCTTTTCAAAAGTTAGCAATCCTGTTTGCCTTCATTATGAACTGTAAAAATAGGACTGGACATTAAAGTGAAACAGAGGCTCCTTTCAACTTCTGGACAAAAGCATAGGAAATGCCTTGATCCTTAGGTGAGTGGTAGAGGCTGTGTTTTCAGACACAGCGACAGGTGATGCTTGGGGACTAGATAATCAGCTGGAGGGTCTGTGGACAGATTGTCTTCATATCTTTCTGTAAGAATTTCTGTCTTGGTCTGATCTTCTAACTTTGCGTGCATCCTTAATAGCCATGTGCATCCTGGTTGCTTCCTAGCTGTGATTCACATACTGTCTTGAAAGCATTCTCAGTGTCCTGAAGCAAAACAGGCTAAATGAAGTGTTATTAAAGTGTTAGTTCTATACTAAATGTGGAAACTGGAAACTATTTTAAAAATCTTATTTTACCATTTATATTTATTTTTAGGGGGAAAGGGATATTTCCTTGGTTCTTCCCCCCCCAACTTTAACAAGAGATATAATTATGTTTTTATGTTCCTTATTTCCAGTTATTTTTTCACTTTTGACAGTTCCCAGCCTAAGACTGAAGTCCTATTATACAAGGTAATACATATGAAGAGATGGGAGCTTGGTAGGTTTCCAGGTAAGACAAGGGAAAGGAAGCATTATACCCCTTCCTCAATGAAGGAGAATAAAAATGTATAGAATTGTTCTAAGACATGCAGGAAGTATCTAATTGTTCTGATTCTGTCCTATTTCGAAGCCAACAGCCATTTCCCTTTTCAAGCCTACTATTGTATTTTTTTTAATGCAATACTTCATGTTTAGTCTATAAGTCTGGGAAGATACTCTAAACTGAAGATGACCTTTAGAGTTAAATACATTCTTTTTTAGTGGAAACAAGCTTAAAATAAAACTACCTAAAACCTTGTTTGGGGGCCTAAACTGAGTGTACGTTGCCTGTTGCGGAAGAGAGGCAGGAGGGGAAGAAGAAAAGAGAGGCTGGGAGGGTAGAAGTGAAACTGCTGTCCAAGTGCATGGGAATTTAGTAGTCCTTCTGAACAGTAAAAAGTGACTTTTGCATTGCTGTGAGAAATTAATCTTTCTTTCATCTGTGGGTGGTGGAATGGGTATTAGACGTGCTGATTATACCTGTGAGTCTACCTAGGTTGCCTGTTGTTTTTTCTTTAAAAAGGTCAATGTACACCCTGTCAAAATATGCCACCAAAAACAGCCAACCTTTTCATTGCTGTGAGCTGGAAGCCATAAGGTTACGTGTACCTCCAAACTCTTTCTCATTTCCTTTCTACTTATCCCCAAGTAACCTGCTTTGGGTGGTGGCTGCCCTCTTCTCCTGGAGGGGAAGCAGCAGGAGGTGGTGAGGGGAGCTGCAATAGAGGGTGAAAAGCTATTGAGGGTTTCTGAACTTTGGATGTCATTGCTAGCATAGGTTCAGCTTCACCTAACGTTGCAGTGAGGCCGAAACAGAAAAGAGTGAGCAGGATCCTCCCTCAAGGAGGGCATGGATCTTGAGGAACAGTAGTTGCTGATGGTAGACAGCTGGGCTGTTGTGGGCTGAAAGATCCGGCTTTGAGCCTTGCTCTGTAGGATGTAAAGGGAAGGAGAGGTTAAAGCAGTAATCAGAGTATTGTTGCAAATGAGTTAACGACTGGCTGATGGATACTGAAGCTCTTGTTGCTCCTAAATGCAGCTGTGGAGAACGAAGGGTGGGTGGAGAAGCGAAACCAAAGTTCTCTGTTAAAGTGAGTAAAATTAGGCCTTTGCTGTCTAAAACTTCTTTAATGCTATGATGTATTCTTTAGCTGTCATGGTGAGACACTTTAATAAAAACAAAACAAACAAACAAAAAAACCTACAAATGTCCCTGCTTGGCAAGGGGCACAAATGTCACTGCTGGGTAATCTTTGCAATTTTAATTGTGTAGGAAAAGCATCTGACTGTTAAAATAGTTAATTGGCTAAACTCCCTGATTCAAGCAACAAAAACAAAAAACCACTAAACCTTAAAAGGCTTTTTTGCCTTACTTTTTAAAACAACTTTTAACATTTTAAAATTCATTTATAGTTTCAAAGCCACTAATACTTTAAAGGTGTTATTTAATGACTTAAATGTTTATATAGCTATTTTAAAATTTATTTTTTTGTGTGTGTATTTTGCTGAAAATAGAGGGAATAGAGATCTCACCAAACTCTGCAGTTGTTCCATTGAACCACATCTGATAGGCATGATGTGACTTGAACAAACTCTACTGTAACTTGTTTCTTTCCTGGGCTCTTTCAATGCTCCCCGGGTTGCATAGCTTTCAGAAAGATTGCAGTGCAGTAGTCAGTAAGGATTATTAGGAGGAAGGAAGCTCAAGCTGTGGAGAATCTCCTTGTGCTGTGCTGTGTTACTGAGATCTACGTTTTGGAGTAGGAGATAATGAATGGATGCCTTCAGGTTCCAAATGCTGAGATTTGGCTGCTTGCGAAAAAACCAAACAAGTCTTCATTAGGCATTCCTAGTGGGTACGTGTCAGGCAGCACAGCCACTGAATTTATTGATGCGGTGTTATTTTCTTTGGTATGAAAAACTTGCAGTTTATGCCTAATACTTTGTTTTTAATCTTCTGTGCTCAGGCAGTGGAGAATGAGGTAAGGTATTTTGTTGCGTACCGTTCAAAGGATGATGGAAGTAATTTTTGCATGTTGTAGCATGTAACAGTAACCGAGTTTTATTAGAAAGTAAAAAATTTTGATCACCTTTTTATTGCTGGTAACTCATTGAAATTCATTGTAGTAAAATCCTTGAATTATCTAGTATTTTAAAGCTGACAAACAGATTTTTGCACTTCACAAGTTGTTTGCACCACATACCTTATTTGCACTTCATACGTATTAAAAGTTCTTTTTTTGAGTCAGTTTTCGCTTTGATTATCCAATATGATAATGAAGAACAGTTTTCAAGAGCAGTGTTCTTGGAATGTTCCTCCTTTTTGTGTTAATCTTAACAGCTAGAAAACAATCCTTTCTATGCCTTTTATATCTGTCTGTATCGATCTATATTTTTAAGGGTATGGTGCTGTTACAATGCTGCAGTTTAGCTTTAGCATTCAGCAAGAGTGAGAACTAGGACCCTAAACTCTCTGTGGAATCAGAAGAGATTGGGGTGAAGGGAGAGAAAGCAAGGGCCAGAAACTCAAAAAAAACTCTCAGTACTGTATTCAGCTTTATAGCTGAGAACATAAATGCTGAGTTGCCAGGGCAATCGTGATTGGTTTCCTTCAAAGTAAATACATATACTACAAAGTTTATATGGGGCCTTTTTTAGAATTTACATTTCTTACTGGGTTACTATATAAATGTTTAGTCCAGAAAGTAGTACTTGGTTTGTGACATCTGTGAAAATTAGACTGTTTTGGAGTTTCTGTACTACTTTGGTGGGGGCAAGTCTTATGCAATTGCACGTTTCCTTTTTACGTGAACAAGAGTTTATTCATGTGTTCTGCTTTAAATCTTAGTACCTGCTGATTTTTACAGCTACTTTTTTTTTTTTCTAGACTGAAACAGATGAGTTTTTCATTGGTCAATGTATTTCTTTTGACAGAATCTGTAAGCTGGTTAGTCTGGTACTCAGAAGGATTCTGGTCCAGTGGGTAGCATGGCTGCTACTTTGTTAACAGTGCTAGCCTTGCCTTTCCACTGCCAGAGGTCCGAATCTAAGTTGAAGCATGTGACAGAGATCAAAAAATTAAGTCTTTTGGCCTTCTTGAATAGCTCTGGAAGTCTGTGACATTCCTCAAGACTAAATAAGTGTTATCTTGGTCTCATGGTACAAAATAGCTTGTGTTACACATGATTATGAAATGAAGGCTCAGTACGTTTAGTGGCAGGTATGTAATTCTGTGACTGTGTCTAAATTTTGGTAACAGATCTGTGTAACTGCTGAGGTTGGTCCTTTTTTGCCGCGTTCTGTGCAGGATGACATCTGGGAATACGCTGCCAAGGTGGGCCTTTGGTGCCAATCTGCTTAGTGTCCTTTGGGAACGTTGTTGCTGTGGCACTATGGAATAGCTGGTCAGATTTTTCAGAGTACACTGACGCTTTTAGACTTCTGGTAGGTGGACACAAACTTAACTGACGTGAGTTGAGAGACTAAAGGTACTTCAAAAATGTGGTTTGACTGTGTATATTATAAATGGCTCAGTTGAGGTTACTACAACAGGACAATGTTGTTATCCTTAAAGGGTAAATACGAGAGACACTGTGGGGACTTCAGATTTAGTATACTGGTGGCCTGGGCACTTGTTTCATCTAAACTTGACTAGCAGCTTGTTGGAATGCGTGTAGAAAACTGAAATACTTGATGGGAGATTTGCTTTAGTTATGCTTTCAAACTCTTCTTTTCTCAGTCTCTGTAAAAATTCAGATTGAACAAGCTTCTTCAAACCAGGATGCTTTCTTAGTTTTTTTTTTTCCTTTTTTTGTTAAAGAAGCACCAGAACAATTAGTTTGCCAGAATTGGGCTAACATTTCTAAATGGAATTTAACAGACTGTTAACAAGAAAATTGCACTGCTCTGAAGATTTTGTACAGTCTGTAACGAGAACTAGTTTATCTGATTGGAGAAGTTTGCGTGCATGTGAGGTCAGGAAAAACTGGCCATAATTTTTTACTTTGTGCTTGTCCTTCTATAACGTTGCCTTGCTGAAAAGTCCTTTGTGAACAGTAATGGGGGAGAGGAAAACAATCATGTAAAAATCATACATTGGTATGCTACTGTACTGCCTTTAGTCTTTTCTTTTCTCTTTCTTTCTTTCTTTTTTTTTTTTATAAGTTTGTCTAACACTTCCTCAGGTTCATTAGACTAACTTTACAGATGCTGAGAAACCTATTTAGGGTTAGTGAATGCAGGTAACATAACTTACATTTTTCTTTCTTTAGGACAAAGAGAGAAACTGTGCAAACTATAGCAGAGCTCTTCTTATTGTCAAGAGTAAAGAGAACATTTAGAAGGCATTGTGAAAGCCTGTTCTTCTCTCTCCTCAAGCTGCTGATCAAATGAGATTCAAATAAAACAAAGGAAATGTAAGCAATCAAAAAGTTGGTTCCAAACACAGGGGAGGCTTACAGTATGAAGGGAAGAAGGATACAAATTTCATTAAGGATGCTATCTGTGGTACCGTGGAAATCAAGAGCAGCTTTTTAAGCTAACAAGTCCGCTTTTAATATAGTAGTCTCTTCAGTTTCTTTCAAGGAGAATTGTGTGTGAGAAAGTTTATAATTTTCAGACTGATATCCAGGTTAACTGGTAGCGTTTAGCTAGGGAACAGGTTAGGAGAGGCAGCGAGTAAGAGCAAAGGTTATGCTGGGAAGAGATGAGCTACTGAGGACTTCAAGCATTGTGCTGTTCTGACAGCAGCCTACATATTGATGTGGTGTTTAAATGGAAAAGGCTTTTGCAACCAGTTCTTATGGGGAACCTGTGCTACTGAGCAGATCTGAAGAAAACACTTTAGTTTTCTGGAACCGGGCGTTAACTGCTAGTTTGGAGACTCGTCTTTAATTTTCTGATGTTTGTGACTTGGGCTGCTTTTTAAATCTGTGTAAGATTTTTTTAAAATCTTTTTGGGCTGCTATTTAAGTCTGTGTAAAATCTCCAGTGGTACTGCACTGCTTTGCCTGGCTATGATAAGGTGAAATTCTTGGTACTTTTAGTTTTAATATAACTTTTTGGCTGCTGGGATAGGTGTTGTTTTTGTCAAGATTGAAAACTCTAATGATATTGGATAAACTTTGAGGGAGAGAGATTTATTTGGAATTGTGGATTGAGCTTCTTTCTCTCGTAAGTATTTCCGCCTTTTGTTTTGAGTCATGGCTCAGCTGGACTTTGCTCCATCCAAAATGCATGAGCTTACCAGTTTATGATTAGGAGCTAAAAGGAGGTTTTGCCACTATATTTTTTTTTAAGGAGTTTTTTTTTTTTTTTCCCCCTCCCCCTTCCCCCCTCCCGTTTAGGTAGAGGAAAGCATTGCACCTTTCTACTGTGGTGAAATAAGTGGTTAGGACTTGTGTGGAGTACTGTTCCGCTTACTTGCCATCTCTAACTTGAAATTTTTTCCTTTTATGCCTTGTTTTTAATTCGGCATCTAGTCACACATGCACAAAGTTTCCTCCTCGTGCACATAAAAAATGTAATACAGCTTTTATTTAGAGTCAGCACTTATTTTGATGACCTCGGTTGGAATTTCCATGTATGACGCTTGGTTCCATTACACTGATGCTATGAGGAAAGGTAGACTCCAGGAAAGAATTATTGCAGAAATCTATATTGTAGATTTTTATGTCATGTTTCAAGGTAAAACTCAAATGTGTTAGAGGGCTTGATTGAAACTACTTGTCACAACTCGGCAGACTAGAGAAACCAGGGAGATATATATATATATATATATATATATATATATATATATATAGGATGGTTTATGAGTACAAAAAGTTCGTATTAGTAGAGAGATGAGCTTTCACTTGCATATTATATTGAGCTCTGGCTACTCCTTTGGAGGGGTGATGGGGAGAAGAATCTGGAGATGATTTCTACAGATGATTAGAGATTTAAAATTTTTGAAAGGGAAGAGAGAGGAAATTGGGATTGTCCTCATTCAGCTGGACTTAAATACTGTGGCTTTGCCCTAATTACAGCTGTTGTTCGCCCTCTACCCTCTAACTGCACTAATGAAATCCTTTACTTCAGATAGTACAGTAGTTGTTCGGACTGAAAACACAACATATCCTTGTCCTAAAATAGGATAACCTTCACTTATTCTTACTTGCTGACAGCTGTGCTGATGATAACTGTGGTTTAGTAAAGCTCTAGTGCAGTCAATGCTCAGGAGAAGAAGTTACAAAAACTTTATAATAAAGAAAGAATATTGTGTGCTTGCATATACCTAGTTCATCATTGTTTTGTTCCTTAATAAGCGACTCAAAAAGTGAAAGATTAAAAAATAACTGAAGGAAACAGATTTTGACAGTATATAATTCACCTATAGAACTTCCTGGTCTGAGATAACATTAGGAATTTTCTGCTATTTTTAACCTCCAAACAATTGCTTCTAGGGTTAGCAGAGCTATAGGGGAAATAGGAAACGTGCTTAACAGGTGTTTTGTAATTATTTTTTTTCAACTATTTTATTTTGCCAGAATCTTTTGACTGTGTCTGCTGAAAGCAAATATTGCTATTGCATAGGCTTGAAGGAAACTTGACAGGATATGTGTCTGTGTTTCGGGTTATGAGTCTATCACTCATAGCCTCACTGTTGCAGAGGCTAGCTGTTGATGGAAAAGAAATCCCAGGAGCTAGATTGTGCCTAGCTTCATGGATATATGTTTTAGCATAAAGTTCCAAAATACATCAGAAATGCAGTATTGTAGGAAACTCATCCGTGTATGTTCTTTATTGGATTTGATTAGACTTTTTTTGAGATCTTCTAAAGATGTCTGTGTCAGATATGTTCCAAAACAATGTAAAACAGGTAGAAGAAAGGTTTCTTCACAGAAGATTGTATAATATTGTAGTGGTTGAGCTTATGTATTGAGATGAGGGTACCATGACCTCTAGCTATTTGTCTACAGTATTGTACATAGTATTGTCAGATCCTGAAATTGCTTCACAGATCGCAAAGCATTGGGCTGCAGTCTGTTTGGAAAAATATTATGACAAGAGCGAGCCCTTGGGGGGGGGTGGGGGGGGGAAGGGAATAAGGAGGTGTGGGAGGATGGTTTCTTCCTGTCCAGACTTCAGTTCTAGGAGGATTTAGACTGCAACTCTTAAATCTCAGTGGAAGAACATTCCAAAAATAATACTTGTGCAGACCAGGGATGTTATAAAGGGTAAGCAATATTGTGCTTATCTTAACGGTTGAGGAAAAAACTAAGTGGCAAGATCTTAAAATCGTGTAGCTTTTCAGTAGAATTGGTGACAAAATTCCAAACCACTGCTGTATTATTGGAAACTTCATTGCCTAGGTATGAGTTGTTTACAGAAAGTGAGGAGTCATGGCTATCTGTCCTTTGAATAGCCATGACTGATGTGACAACTTTTAAACTCTCCTCTAATCTTAATCTTACAGACTCAAGCCTCTTGTTTTCACAGTGAAAGCCCTCTGCGATCTTTTAAATCTGGTATTTGCGCCAACTGGAAGTTATTCTTTGCATTCTGCATATCTAGAGTGCGCTTGCATGGAGCTTTGTAATACAAGCAGATAGTCTTTATCAGCAGAAATTCCCTGAGGGATCTCTTTAAGTATTCTCCTTTAGTTTCTACTGCAACACTTAAAGGCTTTCAGGTTTGAATTTTCAAAAATAAAAATGCGTGATTATTTAATTAGAAGGTCATTAATGCATTAAACAAAATTACTCTATTCAGTATTTATTTGGTAGAAATGAACACTATTTCATTAATATTAACTAGAGGAGCCCTTTGGCTTTAAGCATGCCGTAAGAAGTTTTCAACGGAAGCTGTCAACTTCTTTTTGTCTTCACATGTGGAATATGTCTTTTTGAGGCCTTGTGGATGATGTGGAAAGCACCAGTTTTTAACGTCTCTCGTTAAGAAGCAGCAGTCCTGTACAGTTCTACCAGAAGTGTGTTTGAAAGTTTGCTTATCTTTTGTGTTTTAACTTTTTTGGTTGAACAAGAGTGATGAACATTTGCTTTTGGGTAGTGATGTGAAATTTAGTCAGAAAAATTTGTAAAGCTGTCTCACAGTCTTCACCTTAAGTGTGTTGTAGAAGGATAAAATCCTGATTATTTGTTCTTAATCCGGCAAGAAACAAGCATTCAAAGAGACCTGTTGCTTTATCTTCAATAGTATCCTGTCTAAACTGATGCTGTAGACATAGCTTGTTCTCAAAATCTCAACAGTAGATACTGATCTGAGACCTTGAGAAGGCTGAGGTAAGCCTGCAACTTAGCGTTGGCAAAGCGAAATAATAAGAGTTTGATGTTTTGGAAAGCAGTCACAATCTGAGAAAATGGGAATTTGCGTTCAAGTTCCAAGAAGAAGAATCTTTTAATGACAAATACTGTCTTACACCAGAGGGAATTTCTTTCTTGTACCTAATGACTTGGTCTTCAGCAGCCTATTCGTAAAGCTTCAGTGACAACAGAAAGCAACAAGTGAGTTCCCTTCTTGCATTGCCTTTAAATACGTTTTGTGAATCTAAATCTTCACTTACAAAAACTCTAACTTCTTCCATGAATACCTTTATAAAGGTAAAAATGCTTTACAAAGCAACGGAGTTGGACTTCTGATTCTGAAAGTTCTGGATCTGACATAATGTTTGGTAAAAATCATAGAACCTCATTTTTGCTCTTGAAAACTCAGCTTCAGTAATATATTTTCATTAGAGATGTAAAAATTGGAATGCACTTCAGTATAATCAGAAATACTAGCACAAATGTGTCTTTCAGATTTAATTTAAAATGCGTTTTAAATGAATTTTTTCTAGTTGAATAATCAAAAAACCACTCCTAACCTTTCCCAGACTTCAAAATGTTGGTCATAGAAAATACTATATAAAACAAAACACTGAAGGTAGATCTTATCTCACTTCATTAAACGAGTGAATAATGTTTTATATCTCCTTCCACGTTGTGATAAATAAAAGGCGAATGAAAAGGAAGTTGCCATTGAGAGCCCCCCACCTTCCTCCTGAATAAGGAGCAATGATTATAGACAAACCTGAAAGTGTCTTCTAGAACGGTGGAAAAATCCACCTAAGAATAGTGACAGATCACGATTGGTGTATGAAAGAATGTCTCTCAGGCAATTTAAATGCTAAATAAAATGTTCTGACGTTGTCCTTTTTGCTTGTTAGTTTCTGGGGTTTAACTAATTTTGGAGGTTTTCCAACGTAGAAAAGGTAACTTTTACTGATCTGTGCTAATAGTATTCACAAGTCAACTGTATAAAATGGTAGAGTAGGTAATATTTTATGTGAGTGAGTTAGCTCCTATAGGACTAGGACTGTATTACTTTGAGCTTTGGATGTAGGCTTAGAAAACTGAATTTGGATAGACTAGAAATAATTTCTTGTGGAAGTCAGATACCATCATCTCAGTTTTCTGGGATAGCCATTTCTAGGTCCAAAGTATTTAATGTCAACATTGAATTCAAAAAATGCAGAACCGTACTGAAGTTCCATGTATTTAATTTACCAGCTGCTTCTATACTCTACTGTATTCAGAATTTCCTGGGAGGAGGATTCTGTTAAACATCAGCTGCATTTTAAAATTGGATTTGCTAATATTTCAGGGATTCTTGGGAAAGCAGTTTTGCTGTAATTATTTATAACAAAACTCTTACAGTGCTTTTCCCCCCCCCCCCTTCTTTTTTTTTTCTGGTCTTGTGTGACACCTTTGCCCCCAGATATTTTCTTCTTTTAATAACAACAGGAACTGAGTTAGGAGATTTTAAGCTAGGTAGTACTGCAGATTAGATTTCAAGGCTGGATTCACTTAGGAGTCAGCACAGATGCGTTCTGCCAAAAACTGGCAATGCAGAAAGTGTTCTTCCTGCGCTTACCAGCCAGCAGTGTAGATAGACTATCTGCTGCTCTGCTGCTAGACAGATAAAATTTCTTTGGGTTTGAAAATGAGATCTAATTGATTAACTGAGGGGAAAATAATAGCATCCATCAATAGGTCTTGCTTAAAAACAGTACCTCCTCACCCCCAATGACTTAACTTTAAAAGGTAGCAGGTTTTTTTGATGATTCTTTGATGTTTTCAGAGTAGTGACAGGATAAAGAGATTTGAGTGTTGATGTAGTTTAAAAGCAAGGTATTTCCTATAAATCACGCAGCAGGTTCTTCTCGAAGGCAGACCTCCAGAGGAAGAGCAGACTTGTTTTGGATGCTTCCAGGAGATGTCTTTTTCTAGGACTGTATGTTTTGGCCAAAACCATTTGAACGTGCCATCTGTCTTAATCCTTGTTGTTCCCTGTCAGGATTTGTCATGGGTGGTTCAAATTTATTGTTTCCTGATCAGAGTAGGCATGAACAGGAAACATAGTGAATGACTTCTCTTTTGGGTGCATGTGATGTGAACTTGCCATTTATAACACCTGAACTAATGACTGGTATGCTGTGCAACAAAAATAAAGGAAATGTTAGTCTTTCTGTAAAATGGGAAACAAAGAAAATCTGAATTGATGTAAATAGTTTGCCATAAAGACAGTTTGTTCAGAATGCAAATATATATAAACTATTCTCGCTAGCTCTGTTTTCAGACTGTTTATAAAGTAGTTCCGTAACAGGAAAGTACCTTTAACTTAAAATAGATTATTACGGCACAGACATTTCCCAGAATGTCTAATCTTAGTCTTTTTCTTTTGTGATAGTTGAGAATTTTCTTTTGTAAACAGAGCCAAACATTGCAAAAAATATTTAGTGTTGACCTGCTTCCTCAGCGTGGAACTGGCATACATATCTCAATCGTGGACTTCCCCAAAACAGCAGAGGAAGCGATTAAAATACACTCTTTCCTGAGATCATCTGACCATTTCTTGACCTTTCCTATTTAAATATTTCAACTAAAAACCTCCTATAGGAATATGGATCCCAAGTGGAGGTTAATTTCATAGGTGGAATGCATTTATCTTGTATATGTTCTCTCTCTTTTCTCTTCCTCCACCTATAAACAAGAAGCCAAGCTGGCATTCAAAACGCTGAAGCAAGTGCATACTATTATCTTGGACAGCATGTCTCTTATCTGCTGAACTGTGAGCCAGGCTTTCAAAGCTTTAGAGGTCTTTGATTTCCAGAAACAGCTTTTGATTCCTTGCACTTCAAATGATTTTTATGATGTGTTTTAATAGCCCACTGAGATTATGAAATAATTAAGAACTGTAGATAGCAAGTGTAAATCAAAATAAAAACACTTTCCGTTTTTACTTTGCCTCAGGCTCAATCTTAAAACCCAAAGCCATTTTGCCACTGCATGTGACATGATTCAGAAGAAATGCTGTTAACTTTCAAAAAGTAACAATTGAACATAGTGTCTGAGGGATTTGATTTTCCCCCCACCCCATTAGTGTGGTATGTGTTACACTTGATTCTACTCGATGTATTATTAGGTAATTGTTAAAAGTGTCAGTCCCTGGGCTCTTGGATATTCCAAAAGGAATTAATACTAAATTATTATTTGTAAATATTCTTGTTCTCGCCTCTTAATACTGGTTTAATTACTTTGCACATCCCTGCTATGCGCTTTCTTTTCCGTTTAGAGTACAGAAATGCTCCATCTTGCTCATATAGTGGAACTGTGTCTATGAAAGTGTAGTCTAGCAAGCCTACTAAACTGAATCCCTGGTAGTGGGACGGTGTTTTATTAAATACTGTAAGTCATTTCACATGAATAAGTAGACTCATTTCTGTAACAAACAGAAGTGAGGAAAGTTACACAGGATAAAACAATATACATCTAACTTACCATTCTTTTTTTGCTTTTCAGTCATATTGCAAACTAGAATGGGGTAAGACACAGTATTGTGTCTGTGATTCAAGGGGCATGCAAGATGGTTCTTTTGCAAAAACATCAAGATACCTGATTTTTTATACTTCTGATTTTCTAGCTCAAATAGGAAAATGAGGAATACTCTATACCACTCAAGTCAAAAGTAGTTTTGCTATTGGTCAGATAATTTTTACAGAATAGAGTCCTTAAACATTATGGTGAAATATAGTTTAGTTGCTTGAGAGCATAGCAGTAGATGTATTGGATCAGACCTTTTTTCTGTACAAGATGGCCACATCATAACTGCTATAATAAAAAACAAACAAACAAAAAAACCCTACTCCCAGTAAGAGTTGTTAAACACTGGAACAGGTAGCCCGGAGAGGTTATGGTATCTTCATCCTTGGAGGTTTTCAAACCTCAGCTGGACAAGGCCTTTGGCAGCCTGGTCTAACTTTGAAGTTAGCCTTGCTCTGAACAGGAGGTTGAACTAGATGACCTCCAGAGGTCCCTTCCAACCTAAACATTTCTAGGGTTCTGCAGTAATACATTACTGTGAAGAGCTTGCAAGTAGCAGAAGCTTCTGTTGCAGAGATTTGCCTTTTGTATGTATACACAAATGCTCCTAGCCTACTTGCTTATATCCAAGTGCTTCTTTTTCCTGTTGATCTTCATCCTTTCTATTCTGCGTGTGATCTCAAGGTGGTCGTCACAGTTCTTTCCATTTGTCTGTGCAGAGGAGATGCATGCTTGTAGAATCATAGGACAAAGTTTAAAATACCCAATTTCTTTTAACACAAGGAAAAAGCAGTTGTAGGTACTACTTTTATTTTTGCATGGGAATTAGAGTTAATATTTGAATGTTTTGCATCAAATAAGATAAGGAATGGTGTCATCTATTCACTATGTGAAGTTGTATCTAGCGTTGGTTGCCAGCAGTGAACCCTCATCCCCACTCCAGCATTGCCTCATAAAGCAGATTTTGGAACTACCTCAGTACTGATTGGTTGTCCTATACATGTTGTACAGAAAACATGTTCAGTGCTTCAAACATTGCAAGTACGTGGTGGGGGGAGAGAAAGAAAAATCAATAGTTCCCCTCTACAAGCAAGAGCAGGGAAAGTGGCAAGACTTCTGATTTTTGTAAAAGGCAAAATCAATGGGCAGTTTTTGTGGTTTCAAGACCTGCCACTCCCAATCTGCTTCAGTCATTGCCTCTGTATTTTGAGGGATTAATTCAAGCTATTTACGTTTTACTTCTCAGCTGTTCTTCTGCGCCCCTGTCCAGTTCAACTGTGGGGCGTTTACCTGAATGTCAGGCCGAGGCAGCGGCTGGATATTGTGAGAACGGATCTCTGCAGTAAGATATCCTCATGTCTGAGAGATCTAGGGGCGTGATTCCTGTGGCAGACCTCCCTGCTCGTCTTGATACTGTGTTTTCTCCAGTGTGCTGCTTTCAGCTTGCATTGTTGTTTTAATCAGTCATCAAGTTATGGCAGTATGCTGTATGTTATCATTGTGTTTAGAAGTAGAAACAGGACTGAGTCAGAAGACTGTCTAAAAGGTGGTTAAAGAAAGATGAGTGTTCTCTTCAATAAATACGTATGTGTTAAGAATTTATTAGCCACTATGAAACACTGAAATACAAGGCAAAGTTCAGTGGTGGTTTTTTTTTTTTTTTAAATCCTTGAATTTTAAGGGGAAGCTTTCTGTATGATAACTTGAAGCAATAATTCTTGGTGATAAAAAGCACATGGGGCTAGCAAAACTTAAGAGCCATAAATACCACTCCAGTTACCTGATTATGTGGTTCTCTGAGGGTATCCTGTAAATTAAAAAAAAGAAAATTCTGTGAAGAGTGAAACTACAGAATTTTGATTTCCTGCTGAATTGTGCACTGTATCCCTTTTTCACTTCTGTTCTCCCCCTCAAAGAAAACAATCAACAATCACCAAAAGCTCCCACACAAGATGATATTGGAGCAGACGGAGACGATGAGTTTTTGCCTAGGCAGGAGGAAGTGGTCTTGGCTGGTTTTGATGTAATTGTGTACTGACTGGCCAGTTGGTAAACCACACAGAGGAGGGAAGGACTGAGGTTGCACTACAGCCTTTTGCTCACTGGGACACTACACTAGTTTTCTTTTTCTGTGCTCCTCATGTTTGCTGATTTTCATGAAACCTGCCTGTCCGTTTGGTTCCCAAGTGTTTTTGAGAGGCTAATGCATCATGAACAGGAGGACATACAGAATAATAATAAGTCTTATCTCATGAAAAGTTAAAACTGCCAAGAAACCACCCCAAACTACCACAAATTACCTAATTAGGACGAGGCATTGAAATCTGGTATGTATGTTCTTATGCTTTCTAGATAAAGGTGCATACATTGCTCTTTGAAGAGGAAAGGTTGGATCATGTACATTGATGATTCTTCTGCTGTTTCTAACCCCCGTACTAATTTTAGTGCGAGTCAAATATCAACAAATTGATCTAACCTTTACTACAGTTTATACAGCCTGAAATTTTATCTAGAGGTCCAGCCCATTTACAAAGTATAAAGTCTGTACTAATAGACCAGGTTGAAACTGGGGTTAGCACCAACATCTTTACAAGGCATAGTTTTAAAAATTAAAACAATGGCTAACACCTAGCTTAGAGACAGAAACTTTGAAAGCAGTGTGTGAAATGATTGAATGTTACAGTCAAAAAGTTATTCTGTGTGTGATGTAATCTGTGCTATAAAAATGCTTAACTGCTTATCTTACAAGATGAATCTCTCTTTGGCTACCTTTTATTGTTTAGGTGTAGCTAGTGTTATTTAAATCCAGAATTAAGACCTGTGAAAGAAAGACTGCTTTTTGGATCAATAAGGCCTATTTCTTATGGATTTTTCTGTCAAATCATTGTTATGGATCACCAGTTTATCTCTTGGGGAGATGTACCATGCATTTGATCTCTGCCTCCTTTCTTCTCTTCCTCAAAAACCAAATACAAAACCCCACAACTTGAGAATAACTTGTATTAAGCAAAGAGGGGTGGCAAAAGTGGAGCCCCGTGGGACCTCGCAGACCAGCAGTTCTTGGAGGGAGCGGGGAAAGCAGCATCACACCTCTGATGGCCAGAACAGTCTCTGCCTCTGTTCTTCTGCAGAAGTGTGAATGTAGGTGTATGTTGACTGCCTAAGAGGTGGCTAAAAGAATGTAATGCGTAGTGGATGGAACCAGCTGTGGAGACTCTGCCTCTTTCTTATACATTGATCGATCCTGGAAGACAAATCTTCAAGTTTTAACAGTTCATCCAACAAATGAGATGAGATGTAAGAGACACCCAAAAGTCATTCGTTCCTTTGTTGTGACATTTTTTCCCAGAGATAAGGAACTGGAGCTTAATAGCTAGTGATGAAGCAGGAGTTTAAATTTTATTTCCTGAACGAGAACCAAAGTCTTTGACTTCATGGCAGCTTGCCATACCTTTAGGAGTCAGAGGTCCCCACCAGATGTGGCCTGTCTTGAACATTCTAGCCATACTCATCTCTGTGCTTTCTAAAGTGTTCAATCTTCACTGCTGTAAGTGCGTAGTAATTTACTGAGGTATGACTTTAAACTTGGCAGTCTGAAACATGGTTATGGGGGTATCATTTGACTCCTGCTGTTAAAGGTTCCTGAAAAGGAAAAGAAAGCATTGCAGATGACACCCTGTAGCGGTATGTAAACTATAATGGAAAGCGATTTACAAGAGGGTGGCAGCTGAAATCTTTGTATTACCCACACTTGTGTTTACTGCTGATCTTGTATACACATGTAATAGTGTGTAACTCGCATGTGTGAGGAAATAGCTCCATGCATACAACAGTCTGCTTTGTGTGTGCAATTTATGATAACCATCAGGGCCCTCCGACCCCTTTGTTAAATGCAGCTCTTTGATTATGATAAAGTAGTTCTTGGTGCTCTTTTAAGCTCAGTTCTCTGTTGTATTTTAACAAAGTACTTTATGAACGGCTTCCTGTTTTTTTGCTATATAAGAAAATGTTTGCTGTTCAGAATATCGTGGAAGAGAATTCCTCACCCTGCTGCCGACTGTGATGCTGCACTCTTTTAGCTTTTCTTGTCTTACATTATTCTTCATAAAACAAAAATGTGAAAGCTGACGCGCACAAATCTCACTGTTAGGCATATTGCATAGTAAACTTTATTTATCGATGTGCTTTCTGGTTATTGTCTGTGACAAGATATCCAATATGTCAGTTCAAAAAGTGGAATCCTGTGGAGCCTTGTGCAGCTGTTTTGGTATGAAGTCTCTTTTGCCAGCTGACAATCCAGCCCCTTAGCAGTTTCATATCTCTATGAAACTCTCACCTGCTGCTCATTCTGTATTCAGTATTCTTTCTCGGTTAATTCTTGAATATTCTCTTCTCCCCCCTCCACTGCCTGCTTCCTTGTAACTAATTATTCAATTATCATGAAAAAATAATACTGTTGAAAGACTGCGTATCTTTAATTATCTTTAGTTTCTTTTTGTTTGGAGGAAAACAAGGGAGTAGGCATTCAGTAGTTGTGTTGTATAACTTCCAAATGTGGGAACTTTGTGCGCTCCTGATTTACTGATTGTCCCTTCAGCGTTTCTTTTGGTGGCTCTTTTTCTAAATTTCTTCTGTGGGTCGTTATCAGACTGCCCCTTGTTTTGTCCTGGCACTTTAAGGAAAAGGCTAATGTTATCGTGTTTCCTCTATTACTGTTCTCACTGGTGAATGGGCTTGAAGTTGCCTGCTGAGTTCAGGAGTTGACAGTAGAAGCCTCAAAGAGGATAACAGAATGCACGTGAGAGTATGCAGTTGCAGAGGAAGGAGAAGCAAATTATGAATCAACAGAGAACTTGAAACCTTTACCGTTTCCTGAACTGCAAGCTCCAAATGGAACTTTTCTCACAATCATCCATGAGATTCAAAACCATAGGTAACCAGGTTTCATGGATTCTGATGCTTATGGAATTGCAGTTTCTGTTTTTTGCTCTCTCTTCAGCCAGTCTCATTTTTTTTCTCACAACTTCAACAAACTGCTGAGTCCTAAGCCCAGAACTGGGATCCCCTCTGTTCAGCCATAGATGTTCAGCAGTGCCAGTCATGTCTTGGAACAGTTTGTAAAGCTAAACTACTTTCATTAGATGCTTTCCTTTCTCGCCCGTGACGGTTCTCTGACATCCTTTGTCTCCCAGACTCTTGTTCTCAGCATCACATCTCGTGTCTTATATGCTGGTAACAATCCCCTGAAGCCCCTCTTCAGTGCCATCAATCTGTTCTTGGTGCTTGCTGCTGAAACTCTAGTTCAGGCTTTACTTACCTCCCTGCTCTGACTTCTTCTTTAATGAAGAAAATCAGACTAAGTGCAAGTTACTTTCAGTTCAACAGTAATTTTTCTCATGTTTTTTCAGATTGTTCTGCCAAGGCACCAGGCACCGCAGTCTTTGAAGCCTAGACCAGGAACAGACAGACGTCTAGTCAAATTATGGACCGAACTTCGTATTTCCCTTTCCTGTTGTTGTAGAAATGTTTTTTTTCCTGATAGTTTTGAATATGACCAGTCATTGGACTCAAGTACTGATTTATGAGGATGGTTTTCTTAGGGTTTTTCTGCATTTAATGGAGAGGCAGAAAGAAGCTTTCTTGTGATGGTGGGGTGTTAGGGCACTGATGTGTGGTTTCTGCACTGAACAGCTCTCTCCTTGCTCTGTTAGTATCGGTAAATATGTGAAATGGTATCGGTGAGAAGTTGCAATGATTTTTGTCTTTTTTTCTAGAAAGAAAGTTGGCATCAGAAACCCGAGAAAGAGACATTTCCCTGTCTGTTTAGACTCCATGGAGCATTCTATACTTAAAGTTAGGCAGTGTGACCATCTCTGATGTATTAACTCTGAAGCTGCAGATGCAGAAATGATCTACAAGGAGATTATATTTAACTACGAATACTTGCTTTGGATTTAGGAAAGGAAGCTGTGAGATTACAAAAACTAGGTACAAGAAGAAAGTGTGGGTTTGTGTGTTTGGGACGTGAGGTGTTTGACTCCCTCTGGTATTGGTACATGCTTACTGTTAAAAATGAGAAGTGAATTGTGCCTCATTTCTTCATTCTGCTTCCTGAAGTTGAATTATAACTGTAGTGGTTAGGAGTTAATTGTAGAGTAATGAAGGAAGTTTATATTTCAAATGTCAGTTAACCTGAAGGGAGAATTGAAGTATGACTTTCTTTTGCAAATAGGCAGGTATTTCTCTTTTGTAGATAGGTGCTATATCCTCCAACTGTGCTTTCTCCTTTGTCTACTGAGGTTTTTTGTTCAGATCACTTAGACTTTTTTTTGATCACAAAGTAAGCTGGGAGACTATTCAAAGCCATTTTTAAGATTGAACTTGGGGTACTCTTCCTTTGTTGCTCTGCCAGTTCTTTGCATGCTGACCTAAAACTCTCGCAGTCCAGGATACTAGGCACTATAATTCAGTCTTCAGCCATGTTAATTATTTTCTCAGGTGCCTGCCAATTGTGCTTAGTCCTGGTGAATTAATCAAGTAGCCGTGTTGTGTAGACCTATCTCGCCTGGTGACTTAAATCACCTTTTGTCTTCATGTGGCAATGTAGGATGAAAAGGTTGGAAGGTGTTTAATGAGTAAAAGCCCATTGTTTCATTCCAAAACAGACTTAGAACAGTATGTCTTACACATTGCTACTGAATGGGGTGGACGGTAAAAGTTGACCGATAGAGCTGCGTAGACTCCACGTACCTTGTATAGGACACTGGGGTAGTTGTGCGCCTTTCACAGTAGCATGTGAGTTGCGTTGTGCACAGTACTGAACCAGTGCACCCTCTTCTTTACTGTACTCCTCACAATGTCTCCTTTAATGGCTAACTTAATACTAGGGATGTTTTTCAGAGATAGAGATGGAAGAATATGAGCTCTGCTGTTATTTGTCCCTAGCTATGTCCATAGTTCACTAAGGCTATGTTTTCAGGAGTAGGATTTAAGGCTTGATCTTCTAAAGCCTTTGAAAAATGTAGAATATTTTACAGATTTGCTACCTGTAATATGTATGCTCACTTTGCATATGTATTATGTTCACACGATGCATGCACGCACATGTTTTTAGTGCTTTCTGTATTTATGTAATCTATCAGAGATGCTGTATTTGTCTTGTTTTATTTAAATGGAAAAAAGGGTGTTCATTTCTCATAGATTTGCTTATTTATTTCTGCTTTACAGAAATTATCCTAGAGCATGGACGCCAGTAAAAAGACAGAACCCCCTTTATCTGTAGAAATGGTACAGCAAAGGGCCAATCCCGATCGCAGTCCTTCAGCATCCATTTATGTTCCAGAACAAGGCGGCTACAAAGAGAAATTTGTAAATGCAGTGGAGGATAAGTATAAATGTGAAAAATGTCATCTCATTTTATGCAATCCTAAACAGACTGAATGTGGACACAGATACTGTGAGACCTGCATGAATGCCTTGCTAAGGTATGTTTCCTGTTATGATAAAACATGTTCATACCTTTAAAACTTGTGAACTGCTGAAAATGGTATGGACTTCGCAATAGTTTTATGAATACCTTAAGGTAATCCCCTGACTGGAAGCAGTATTCTGCTTGTTGCTTGCTTGCCTATTTCTCACCTGTGTGCTGGTGCCAGCATTTGCGTGTCTTACTGGCCTGGTAACGGTGGCGGTTTTTTTTTTTTTTTTTTTTGGTTAAATTAGTTTTAGTGTGGATCAGGATGAGATGAAATAAGCTCTCCATAAATACTGTTGAAACTGTGGCTAAGGCATTTCAATCCTATGTAGTGATGCGTTATGTAAGAATTTCTTTGCCTGTGACATGTAGAGTTAGTAGCTGTTTCACTTGACTGCCAACGCTACTATTTTGGTGCAGAATTCATTTAATAACGTGAATTCATGGCTGTAGGAACTTTCAGAGGCTCCTTAAAGTGACAGTACCTAACCTAGCTGTGGAACCAGCCTTACAATTGAGTGTTGGGACTCTTGGGTAAGCCTGATTGCTTGTGGAGCTTCCTTTCCCAATAGCCCTTATAGCTGTGTGTCCCGAGGCTGTATAACTGTTGGTTATATGGGTTTCAGTGGGGTCAGGAAGGCTGGCTTGCTTATTACTGAGATGTTTGGATTGAAGTGCAAAATGTGTGAGTGAACTTTATAGACGTAAAATGAATGCTGAGAGAGGCAAATCTTTCCTATTCTAGGTAAGAATAAAAATGCAGTCATTTAAAAAGAAAAATCCAGCTTTTAAAAAATATCTCTATGTCAATAGAATGTTTCTCAGCTGTGATGTATTGCTACTGATTGTGTTCAGTGGTGTGATTTCAAAACTTGGTCTGCTGTATGGAGAGCAGTCTGCAAGCTTTACTCTCTTGGGGTAAATAAATAGTCAGTACTCCCGCTATATTATTGGGAATGGGGAGATGCAGAACAGAAAGAACTCGCTGGATGTTAAACGCTGTGCTAATAACAGAGAGAGGATTTGATTTTGAAAGATCTCTGGAATCTCCTGTGTATTTCTTCTGACCCTCCTGACTCTGGACTGTAGTTTATATTTTACTTGTGTCTTCCTGAGATTATAATATTTCCAAGTCAAGACTACATGCAGCATGGTAGAAGAGGTGGGAAAATATTACATTCCCCTGTCACATGATAGAGTAGCCTTTGTACTGGACAAATGGGAGCAAGAGTTCATAGCTCACTAATCCACTCCTGTAGCTTTTTTGTGCTACTGCAGTGTGCCAAATTTAAAAGGGAAAAAAACCCTTGCTCAACAGCAAAAATTGGCTTTCTTTCAGTACACGTTTTCAGGTAAGGTATACTTTGTGTTTAAGAGCTGCGGTTATTTCTTTCTGAATATATGTTTTTGGAAAGATCTTACATGGTTAATGACAATGACTGCAGGAAAAGTAAACACCTGGCATGCTTGGATGTGTGCAGATGGACTGAGCAGATCCTTAACAATCTAAGCAGTTATAATTCTGGCGTTGCTGGAATCTGGGCAGTTTTTCTTTCCTGCTGAGACACACACATGTGCCTATTACACTGCAGCTAGAATATGGGCAATTTTACCTTCCTGTCTTACCAACCAGCCTTTTATTGAAAAGGACACATGGATAAGACCACCGCACTACATCTATCACACTACCCTTTCATTCTAGGTATTTCATGTAAGCTATTATTTCAGTGTTTGTTGCAAACAGATTCTTTATTAAAATTTAATTGACAGCTCCTTTTTTGAAAAATAAAAACATGTACCATAAAACTGGAAGCAAAATAAATTTACATTGTTTCTGTATTTGGCACAAAAGTTTTGCATTCAGTGTCATCTGCTGCTGTACGCACACTGATTATATGCTAGCTAGTTCTGATCCAGGGTTATTTGAGGACAAAGAATTGGGAGGCAGTGTAAATAACACAATAAAGATGTCTGCTCAGTATGCAGCAGTAGTGTAAAAGAGCAAGTGGGGATGCTTGAGTGCATTCAATAAAAACTGGAAAAGGGTGACATTGTGTTAAACACTATATGCCCTCGAGTGGATTAGTTTCCAATTTTTTTTTTTTTAAACTTAAGAAAAATATTACAGATAGTGAAACCGCAACATATATAAGATGCTCAGAAGTATTATGAGACTCGCATAGCATGGTCAGTTCAGGGCACAGAAGCCAGTGCGATGATTTGATTGAAATAATCAAACTGATTCAGGCTTTTACACTGATGCACAATGCTACTAACAGAAGCAGCTTATGTACTCTATTGATGAGTTGCTTTGCAAAATAATTTAGCTCTTACTTAGTGCTTTTCATCCATAGATCTCAAAGTGCCCTGCAAGGGAGACCAGTATGATTATCTCCATCTTTCTTGGGGAAATGGAGCTACAAAGAAATGAAGGGTTTTACCTTATGACACCTAGCAGGTCAGGGCCAGAAACAGCTATAGAAACCCAGATGCCTACCCTCCAATTCGGTTTCAGTCCACTAGGCTACTCTGTCCCCCAATCTACCTGCTGTGCAAGAGATCCCAAATCTTGCCAGTTTTGCCAGTTTGCCCTGATAGATTGAGAAATAATGAGAACTTGTGGATCAGGGGTAGGCTTTAAAATTAGGAATGTATTTTGACTTCTTCAAGAAAACCACTGTGCAGCTGACTAGAGGCATTGTGGTTGTTTTACTTAGGAATGCCATATACTGTCCACTGAAAACTAAGTTTTCAAATCTCTTGAAAAGACACCACATTATTAATGAACTGTATTCATTTTTAACAATTAAAAAGCCATTATGGAGTAACCATAACTAAGTGAAATGTCTCTAAAGCTGAAATTCTTGTACTGTAGAAATTCAGTTGAGTTAAATTTTTTTTGTTTTATTTTCTCTTCAGTTCCTCTAGTCCAAAATGTACAGCGTGTCAAGAAAGCATAGTAAAAGATAAGGTATTGTTAAAATTATTTCCTACTTAAGAGTATTGAATAACATATGAGATGTATTAGTGCTTTGTGGGAATTGTTTTATAAGCCTAATTAACTACCTGGGGAAGATAATTTTGTTGCAAAATCTTAAGCCATGTATTTTAAACATGAGGACAGCTCAGTTTTTACTATTAGCCACATGGCAGAAGACTGTGTGCCAGCTTCATCCCTAGTAGTCCAGCCAGGTGTCACATCCTGTTTTCATAGCTGGGAGCTGCAGCAACACATTGCAGCTGTTCTCCTGTCAGCTGGGAGGATGATAAGAACTACCCTATCCCCTGTGGGGATACTGAGACTGTGACAGACCTAGGCAAAACTTACTTCTGGTTTGGCTCCAGACCAGTGTCCTGCTGTTTGAGTAATCTTGTTTTACAATGTATTGTTCTATGAAAAGCACTATTCCAAAACCGTGTGGAGTTACAGTAATCATAATGGAATCGAACCTTTTAATATAGATTAGGTATTTCACTGATACCTTCTTCACTGTTTTTCACAGGAAAACTTTGTGTTGCCTTTGGAAGGTTTAGCATAAAGAAAATCCTTTTTGGTGTAGTATATGGCTTATGCAATTTTTACACTAGATTTTTCTGAAGTGCTTAGTTAACTCTTTACTACCTAAATAAATCCTTCTAATAGTAAATGTTGTCAGGAAAAGGTTAGTGCTTAGGTTAGTCTCTCCTTGTTTTAGCACAAAACGTCTCTGAACAGTGCTCGACGTAACTCAGTTTTGACGTGGATGTGTTGTCTAGGATCTCAGACCAGTAATGACAACGTGTAGCTTGTTCATCATGCCAACTAGTGTTGTCATGATTTCCTAGCTCCTGATATAAATAAATGGGCACATACGTTACAAGACTTGAAATTGCTTTAACACAGGAGGAGGACATGAAGGGCAATGTGTATTAAATGCGTATTATACTAACTGTGCAAGTCAGACAACGATTTTCACGAAACTGGAGATGTCTCTTCCCATAGAATACTGATGCATTTTTAGGCAGTCCTGGCAAAACTATTTCAAAAATATTTTATTATCTTAACTGTGATAGGCAAAGCTGTATCCTTGTTACACTGAATTATTTTGAAAAAATACTACAGTGCCAGCATTGATTATTCAAGTGAGATTTGTTGATTCATTAAACTTCACCAGTGCAAATACAAAAAAAAAAAAAAAAAAAAAAAAGAGAGATACCAATGACCTGTGTTAGATAATAGGTCAAATGAGGGTGGTTGCAGTGTTTCCTTCTTTACTGATGCTGGGGATAGATTCACAGTGACGGTGGACAGATTGGATGATAATTTTTTTTGGTTGTTAATTTTAGTGTGCAGAATGCTTCTGTAATTACATTATCCCTTTGGTGTTCACAGTATCACAAAACTGAGTTTCTCACTAAAGTAATCATAAGTAGGAATTGATCCTTTGGGGTTTCTAAATAGTCGTGAAGGCAATTGCAATTAACTAGAAGTTTTTATCCCTTCATTTTGGACTTCAAAACAGCAATAATGCTCTTCAACCCTCTTCCCTGGTTTCTACCCTTAGCAACAGGGCTTCTTGACAGTGCTAACTACTCTTTGGCTCTTACTCAGTGATCTCTGTCTTTTATGGGATATCACCTGTAAAAGGTTGAAAATCCAAACCCCCATGCTCTCTACTTCTAACTTTTTGCAGCTCTCTTATAACAAAAGAGGCCCGAAAGGTTTCTACATGTTAAAATAGATTTTTAAAGCTTACTCATCTGTGAAGTAAACCTCCTCCAATCTAAGAACTCAAGAAATTTCTGTAGGTAGGTGTTAGCACTGAAGTGTAAACAGTCTAGTGGCTGTGTGACACTTAAAAATCCTGAACCCTCTAAACAGCTGTGCATTGGCTCTTTTGTGTCTTATGGTATCATACCTAATACACCAGCTTTCTAAATAATGTAGTTCTAGCTTGTGCAGGTCTTATTATTGGCAAGCAGATGACAAAAATCTTAGTCCTTTCTCTTATCTTTTTCCTATACTCTGTTTACAGTAGAAGTGAAATAAATAGCAGATCTGTCCAAATATTTTCTTTCCCTGGACTGGTTCATGGCAGAAGAATCTTGGTGATGTGCACATTTAAGCAAAATTGAATGGCTGGGTTTTATTTCTGGCGTATAAATGACATTACTCTAGTGGAATTGCACGATTTCTAATTTATATCAACTTGAATATTCTTGAGTGTTTAAATTTCTAAAATGAAGTGGCTTTTGATTTTTCAGGTATTTAAGGATAATTGTTGCAGGAGAGAGCTACTTGCCCTTCAGATATACTGCAGAAATGAAAACAAGGGCTGTAAAGAACAACTATCTTTGGGTCAGTTACTGGTAAGTAATCTAACGTAGTCATAAGCTTCCTTTTGAGATAAAGGAGGAGAATGAATGTTGCAAATGAAAACCTCAGTCTATTTCTTGATTAGGTCATGCTAGTTGTTGATCTGATGACTAATAAATGTCAGAATAGAGTTAAATTGTTTAGAAATTCCACTTTTGGATGACCTATCAGGAATTGTAGTCAAAAATCAAGAGGTTCTGTGACGCTAATACACTGGAATACAAGCCCATGAAACAAATGGGGAACTGAAGGGAGAGCCAAAATCAGGGAAAGATTACAGTGTGTACTTTAGAAGTGTGAGAAATTTGAATACCTTTTGGATGTCTCTTTTTTTTTTGATGTCTTTTTTTAATATTTTAATTTCTATTTGTTTATTAGTTTATTACCAGTTTTGGTCTTCTGATATAAGTTGTGGTTTATGCTTGGAGTTGTCAAGCCTTTGGCATCTCCAGACTTGTACAAAATAACCTGTAGCTTTATTTCATGAAGGTATAACTTAGCAGTAATCCAATAGTCTTGACAGTCGAGGAGGGATGGTTACACAGCAGTCTGCAATGAAGTGTGTAGGTACACAAAATTGCTTTGAATGAGCTAGTTTAGGTACTGAAACTACTTAAAGTAGCATATATACTTATATGGGATAACACCTTAAAACAAGAATGCTTACCCTTGATTAAACTAGCTTGTGTGGAATTTGTGCTGTGTTAGAATGCTCTCTGTACTAAGCCAGCTCAGATTTATCTATATTGCACTGACATCTGCTCTGTAGGTAAATGGAGTATTTCTGAGTAGATGAATTACTGTTTGCTCTTGCACGGTATTGTGCACAGGTAACTTTGCTTACTGTGATTCTAAGCTTACTTTGGTTCTGAATTTATTTCTTATGGGGTGTCCTCAAAGGATAGGAGAAGTGCACAAAACTTAGTTGGCTTGACTATTTCTTTTCAATCTTTCAGACACATTTAAAAACTGACTGTCAGTTTGAAGAACTTCCATGTCCTCGTGCTGATTGCAAAGAAAAAATACTGAGAAAAGACTTGCCAGACCATGTAGAGAAGACCTGTAAATACCGGGAGACAACTTGTAAATACTGTAAAAGCCAAGTCCCAATGATTACATTGCAGGTGCAGTATTTCCTTGTGTGTAGAACAAGATTCCATATATTATGCGGAATAACAACTCTGTTTAGCTATCAAGACTATTGGCCACTCAGCCTAAATTACTAAGTCAAAAAAGAAAACAGTCTGACTTCACAGAATCATAGAGTAGTTGAGGTTGGCAGGGACCTCTGGAGATCATCTGGTCCAACTCCAGTTGCTCAAGCAGGGCTGCCTAGTGCAGATCGTCCAGGACCTTGCCCAGTTGGCTTTTGAATATCTGCAAGGATGGAGACTACTCCACAGGCTTTCTGGGCGATCTGTTCTAGTGTTCAAGCGCTCTCACAGTGACAGTGTTTTCTTATGTTCAGGAGTAAAACTTGGAAATTTGAAAACTTGCAAAACATGTTTTTGCTGTGGAAGCGCCAGCTGCTGCATTGCCCGGGAAATATTTTCTTTGTTTTTTGAACAAAAATGTTCAGATACTGCATTTAAGAAAAAAAAAATAGATCCACTGAATAATATTGATCCTAAAGTAACTTTTGCCATGCTTTTTGATTTTCCCTAAATTGATACAGTACTATGCAACTACCATTGTAACAATTAACTGCTATGCAGAAAAAACATGAGCATAGCAGTCGACTGGAGTAATAGCACCTTTCTATGTAGCGCTTCTTGGGTCCTGTGTAAGCTGTTATGAAAGGAAAGGAGGAAACAGTACAACATCAAAATGTGTTTTAGCGTGACCAGTAAAGGTATCTGTTATGCCTAGAGAGCGTTACTGCTATTCTTGGCCTGCTGAGTAGGTTGTCTGATATGCAGCTTGTTGTGCTCCAGCGTGGAGACTGAGAAAGCCATACTTACTTTATATGACAGAATTGTCACTTGAGTGTGTTTGCATTATTTCCCATTGTACTGTATTATGTTAAATCCCTCTTACTATAATTTTAGTATTTATTTTTATTCTATTTGTATAGTTTCCATAGTTTGACAGTCAGATTTCAGAGCCTCTTAGTATAGTAAGAGTGATCAAAACTTTATTTTCATTTGCGGTCTTTGCTATTGTTAGGCAAAGCCTCACTGTGATGAGAGGTGCTCCTTGCGGAGAGCTGTCACTGTGAAAAGGCATAGGTAGAGTCTTTCCAAGTTCTGATGTACATCTGTCTTTCACTTACGAGTATATACTTGCAAAGTTTGGTGCTTTGATAACTGTGTGTTTTCTAGCGTAAGGTGACTGAGATGTGAAAATGGCCAGAAAAGATTTAAGTTTACGCTGTGTAAATTCTCACAGTTTTCATCTTCACCTCTTATCAGAATGTGTATGTAGATAGATTATGGATGCTGTTCTTCCAGCATTTTGTTTAGATTAGGAGTTATGTTAAGACGAAGATAGGCATTCAAGAATGCCTAGAGTGTTAACTGACAAAATCAGTGAGTGTTAGATAAGTCTTTGTGTACAACTAGATTTCCGTATCTAACCAATACACTCACAAGCTCCTTAAAGGCAATGTTGTTTATACTGGCAATGGCAGTGTAGTGGAAATGCACTTAAGTTTTGAGAGTCTGAAATCATCCTTACCTTTTGAAGAGCTCAGAATGCTGTTTTAGTTTAAGAAATCTCTCTCTAATCAAGTGTTGATGGATTTAATGTTTTTTTTTCAAAATAAATATACTTTTATGAAGCCTTTGAACTTGCAGTAGCTTTCAAGATGCACAGAAGCTGAGACAAATTTTAGTCTATCGGTTGTTTTGATTCTCAGTGATTCATAATTTAGATGCTCATGTTGGTAACAAGAATGGCATATTACTTTGAACTGCAGAGTAGAGTGTTTGTTCTTTTTCCAAACTCTTTGGCAGTAGAATTTTGAGCTGCTTTAAGAGCTGATAGCATTTACTTATCCGAAGAGCTTTGTTTAAATGCAGTTTTATATTGAGATGTCACTATTTTGCTTGCATTAAAGTTGGTACCACTATTCACCTGCCCTTAATGCTCTAAATGAGGCTACATTTGTTAATTACAACATTTCCAAGGAACGTTAATGTTATAACATGGTCATTAATTTATATAATTTCAATATATATAAAAGAAAAGACAGTTTTGCTACCATGTTGCTTTATGGATGCGAAAGCATTCACAAGTAGAAGTTCAGCAATTGTCTGGTACTACTTGTTAATATTTTTATTGACTAGATGTGATTATATAAATGCTGATGGCTTTGTCTTATGGTCTGAGAAAATGTTGCCTAATTGTACTTCAGTAATGAGAATTAATGAGACCATACAATCAAATGACGGGCTTCTTTTGACTTTTCAGTTCAGTTTTCTCACCCAGAGCTTGAGTTCATCTCTAGCTTCTGTAGCCTAACTTTTTTTTCAATGTATGAACAACTGCCTCAGTGACTTGAACTGAAAATGGTGATAGAGAGAGTGTACCAAGAAAAAAGGTATGCAAATGGAAACAAAAATAATTTTACCGGAGTGCATATGGTTCATGTCTTCACAGAATCCCATGACCTGTGGGGTAGGAAATCCCCGTTGTTGAAGACAAAAACTCTTTAGTTAGCACTGTTAGTTCACCTTTTTTTTTTTTTTTTTAGATTGTATTAGTCTTGTTTGCACTATCACTAGGTGAGTTACCTTGTCAACTGATTTTCTTTTATTTGGCTCATACATGCATAAGTGTATATATATCTATATATTTTGTTACAAAGCTGCCTTTTTCATCCTGTAGGCTCCCAGTGCTGCTGGTAGCATATGTTGTCTTTTTAAACCCATAACACATATGTTCAGAGTAGGGGAAAGTTTTTAGGTTCAGTTTCTTAGTATGTCTGAACAGAAAAGGTCCTATATATGTCATTTATCGGAAGAGTACCCTAGTCACTATGGTAGAGGTTAATCTGGAGAAGAGGTATTGTCAGTCTGTTGTGCTAGCATTGCTGCTGTTTCGGTTGCCATCTCCTGGTGGGGAGAACTGAATCTAGCTCCCCCCTCGCCCCCTTCGGAGGATATCCTGACTATCCGGCTAAGGAGCAACTTGAGCTTTCTTGGTTTTTCTCTCTGTGACTGTCCACACGTGTTACACCTAGGAACTAGTACGAGTAGGAGGGAGTGGCGGATAGATGCATTTCACAACAGTATTCCTGATGGTCTGTTTTTGGAAATGAGGAGGTACAGATTTTCACGTATTCCCATATTCACGACAGAGTTTTGAGGCAAGGACTTCCACATCTCAGAGCTTGGATCTCCTTTACATCTTGGTTTTGTGTGAAATATAGGCATCATTGGTGGGCATTACTGCTACCTGTTCTTACTTTCTAGCAGTCTTACACACCTGACCCTTTGTTTCCTTCTTCTCTTAACTACCAGAAAGGAAACTGTTTGTTTCAGCTGGAATGGAACATTTCAGTTGACACAAAATGATTTTTTTTCCCCAGATTTTTCATTTTGATGAGAAAAACGGAAAAGAAATGTGAATTCATTTTGATTGGACCTTGTTTTCTTCTTTCCCTGTGGTGATTTGGTTTGACTGCTATGCTGTCATCAGCTAGGTTCAGACCAAAATGCCTGCCCGGTGGCGTGATAAATTTCAACATCCCTTTGAACTTTGGATGTATAGCAATGAGATTCGTTATCAGATGCGTGGGAGTCAAAATTAGAAAAGAATTGGAAAGGGAATACCTGCACACAGGAAAGCAAGATTCTCTGAGTGTGCAACACGTGCTTCTGAAGAGCTTTCCCGTGTGCTGTATGTATACTCTTACTAAAAGGGCATCTGCAGAGGGTCTGTTCACTCCTTAAAGCGCCTGTTTTCATGGTAATTCTTGGGGAGAAAACCTGATTTTTTTTTTTTTAAACTATTGTTGCATTGCTCTAAGTGGAAACGTAAAGTGGGAAGCAAATAGATTTACTCTGCGTGGGAAATTACAAGAAAAACCTTATTTTTGCTTCAGAATACAGACCCATCTATTAAAAGCATAAACTGTTTGAGCAATTGCGGTTCTGTGACGCTTTGCACGGTAGGAATTAACGTTGCCAAAAATCTTGTGTTTTTCTTAAATTTATTTTTTATTATTGTAGGATGCTTTTCAGGTAAGTCCTCTCTTTAATTTCAGATTAAGAGTTGATTTGTGGTTTGTTTGCTTTTTTCTCGATAGAAACATGAAGATACAGACTGCCCATGTGTCATGGTTTCATGTCCTCATAAATGTAGTGTTAAAACACTCATGAGGAGCGAGGTAAGAAGTCGTGTCCAATATTGTGCTGAAAAATTAAATAATAATTTAGAATTTTTTTAGTAAGATCTCGCAAGAATTTTGCCAGAAGCCATTTACTTATTAAAATGTGAGATCTAAAGAAAAGCTTTTTCTACCACACAGTTAAGTGTGATAACACTCATAATTTTCCAATAAATCATTAAAAATATCTCCTGCAAAAATTAATCTCTTGATTTTCTATCTTTATTACACTCGACTTGTCCAAGATTAGCGCATGTCTTTCTTGCTTTCATTTCTAATAACCTTCCCCCACCCCCCACCCCCCGCCCCTTAGTGTAAAGTATCTATTGAGCACAGTAGAGCAGTCTCTTGGGGTAGCAGTAGCTGGCTTGTACTGAAATAGAATGAGAGAACTAAAGTTCAGTGCACATTGACAAGAGTTAATAAAGACGAGAAAAATCATATAAATGAGAAGATAATATTTAGAGTTGGTCCATGCAAAAATTTAAAGTGCCATTAAATCTATCAAATTTGAAGGGAAAAAATTAGAAGAACTAACACTTGGAGTACTAACATAAGATACAGGATTATATGAATATGGCATTCCTACAGCCAGATGCAACAAGCAATGATGATTTCTCTATTGTATAGAAAACTTCATTAACATTTTGACCGAGTGGGAAAAACCCTCAAAACCCTTGTTCAAACAGATCCATGTTCTTGTATTTAAGCAGATGTAAGTAGCATCTGTCAAAGTCAATGTGCATATTTTTTTCCTAAAAATACAACTTATTCCCCTAAGATGGGAAAGAGCTTATTTGTGTCTTCAGCACTCTTTGCAAGCCTTATTTAAGAAAAGTTGTGTCTTTCAGACATGGGGATGAACTTTATTCTTTTCATTGATACTTCCTGAGTTGAGTTCTTTTTATTTCTTCAGTTACATTTGGGAATTATTAATCATGTCATAGTGACCAGGGTGCATAAGGCACCTGCCAAACACAGAGGTAGTCTTTTCCTCCAGGATAGCAAAATCTAAAATACATGACAGATACTATACCTATGAACGGAAATTAAGTTAGTGAGAAAAGAGAAAATGTGTATGTATACCTAGACTAGCCAATTCTATCAGTGGTTGCTTCTGAGGTGAGACTGCAGTCCTGGAGCACTTAGGCTTGTTCTTAAATCTTGACTTCAGCACTATTTTGAGATGAGGTATATCTGAGTGCTGATACAAATTATTCCATTAAAGCCTGTGTCAGTGTGTCATGTAGTTACAACTTTTTCACGTATAGTTGGAATTGGGTTCTGAAACCATTGGTAGGATTAAAACTTAAACATCATGTTGCCCTACCTATATCATCTGTTGTATGTTGTTTAATTTTCTTTTCTGATACTGTGAAAATGTATGTATTACTCAGCTGCATGGTTAGGTATAACTACTCTAATGCAGAAAATGGGAAAATGCCTGCCTGACAGTTTGAGAAAATTCTGTAATATGTAAAAAGTGAATATCTTGTTGTAGAATAAAAGGCAATTTTTCACGTTTAATTCATAACGCTTTGGCAGACTTCTAGTTTTGAGAAACTGAAGTAGGAGCCTACTAGTAAAGCCTGTTACGCCATGTTTCTTTCTTATTTGGTCTTTTTTTTCTGAGCCACATGTTTCTTTTGAGACTATAGTATGTATTTCTACAGATAGTGTTTAGAATATAATAGGTGTGTATCAGAGATAAGTAATTTATGCATCTCAGTATCAGACTTTCAAAGGCTGTCCTGTCTGCGCTAGAGCTGCAGGTTCAAAGCAGAACTGGTTCACCCCTTCTTTCCTTGGAGGTGGATGAGCTAAGTTGCATGGGGCTTTTTGCGGGGGAATTTCAGATGAGATCTTGAAACCCAAAAGAATGATGCCAGCTGAGGAGCTAGCCCCTAGCTCCTGTTTGCTTTGTGGGAAATACAAATTGCAGATCTTGTTTTTACGCTATCCTTTCCAAAAATGGCTCTTTGCTCTAACTTTTAGGCAGTTTGCATCTAGCTGCTGCCTTCTGTGCTGCAATGACTGCTGTCTGTATATATGTACATGCTTCTGTGAATTCGTTAATTAAAAGGAGTGTTCTGTGCTCATAATAATCCAAAATAATGGAATAAATCTCAATCTGTAAAAAATGCAGGCATTTTACTAATTGGTTTTAATCCTATGTGCTGCATTTTTAAAAGTGATTCAGCTGTACCTATTATAAAACTGTATGTTTCATGCAGTCTTTGTGTAGTTTAACCGTTAAAATTTTGGCACTGAGAATTGCATGTTTTGTTTTGAAAAATTGATTTCTCATGAAATTAGGATTAGAAGAGATGTACTTTACTACAGTGAAACTGATCTTAAAAGACTTATTCAGAAGACCAGTAAAAATCGCTTATTGAGAAAAGATTAGTCATTCATTGAAATCAAATGAAATCTTGCAGATAATTGTAGAGCGTGTTCTTTTTGTTTGCTTTTTTTTAATTGGGTTGCCTATTGAAATGGTCTTTAGTAGAAGTTTCACTGTATATTAAATGTATCATACTGTATATTGTATTGGCATGTGCGTGTAGTTTACATATGTGTATATATAGTATTTGCACTTTAGGACAGATTGGAGAAAATATACACACGTGTATTGTATGTTCTGCAAGTGGCACACACAATACAAGTCTGATAACCTGTGCCCTTTATGTTTTGAGCATTATCATGCAAACGTCTTTTGCCAAAACTCACATTTTTTTCCTATTGCAGTTGAATGCACATTTGTCAGAATGTATTAATGCCCCAAGTACCTGTAGTTTTAAGCGTTATGGCTGCACTTTTCAGGTCAGTATATAACAATTATACTTCCCAATTGATGAAAGTCTGCAAATAGAACTTAACACTTTGACATGAAAGTTCTGGACTTCTCTAGTCTTGGTTAAGAAAAAGTTATCTAGTTGCACAAGTGATTATGCAGCAGTTGTTTGGTTTTGCACTTCAAAAATAGACAACATAAAAGGCCCACACGTTCCTGCAATGCTTTAGGAGTTCAATTATTAGGTATATCTTGTTGAAATAGGAAGGTGATATATGTGAAGAACTTCTTTTACTTAGAATAAGAGGAAACTCACTTTTGTTCTTCAGAAAATAGTCTAGTAACTTCAGTTGTTGCTATGAAAGTATTTATTTTCTTGAGCTCAATATGTTTATATTTTCTCTCATTTGTGTGTCTTAATCTTTTTATTAAGATTAAACATAGGATATCCCACTTAAAACATATATTTTTATGTGCATATTCATATGTCTGTGTGCACATAGTTGCGTATTAAAAGCATAGCACCAAATTTATCAAAATTGTAGATTTTAATCCTGGCAGTCACTGTGGTGTTTTAAAAAATAAAACAAAGCCAAGCCCTGAAGTTTAGTTTCAGGAGTATTATTCCAGTCTCTTACAATATTCTGCTTCCTATACCATACATCTTAGGGAATTCTTATGCTTATGTAATGAAGAGATTATTCAGGAAGTTTCAGAAACTGCTGACAGGAAAAAATGGAGTTTATCAGATAGTGTCGTTCATTTGCAAGGCCATGATAACCTAGAGACAAGAACTATAAGCAGCAACACTTCTCAGTAAACTACTTCCTGCAGGTATTTCCAGTTTCTTAAACAACGAACATTCATCCCTTTAGATACTGACAGTACAGTAATGTTCTTAGTGGTAGAACTGATCGGTACTTAGAACCCTGCCCACTGTTATGTCTTATGTATTGCCATTCATTTTATGTATGTATATGTGTGCATATATGTACATATATCCACATATATATTTTTAGTATTTTATATAGAGTGCATACCTTGATGATCATTGAAATCCTTTCAGTTGCTTTACAGCATAACTACCATTGAAGCCAATGTATACCACATTGCAAAACGCTTACTGAAGAAGGTGTAACACAACACAAGACAAATAAAGTAATATGGTCTACATCTTATGTACTCTGTATATGATCTATGTGTGTTCTGTAAACTCTTTATATAGTGGTTATTTGTAACAGCATTTATAGGTTGTGCAGAGGCAGCATATCAGAATATCATAGAGCAATCATGGTAACGTCTTAGGATGACAAACTAGTCATTGTAATATCTCTCCAAGTAGTTCATAAAGCTGGCAGTTTTCAGTGATGATAAATTTATTTTGAATATTTTTCTTTCATACTCAACTGAGGGGAAATTTAGTGCTTTTGAAGCTGTTTATGAAATGTAACACAAGTTTAAATTATGATTTAGGGAATTGGACATTTTAGTTTTTTATGACTCAAGAGTTTTATTGTAATTTATTTAGTACCCAGAAGACTCTAAAACAAAATTCATTTTGTAAATCTGTTAATCTTTGTCATCTCTGATATATTGAGTACATTGGATGGAGATATATGGCAGTTGAATAAAATACTTGCTGTATTAAATGTATTCCTGACTTCTGTAAATTTCCAAGTAGATTTGCCTTCTCTCTACATTTCTCCAACATGCATCCGTGAACCAAAATATGTAGTGTTGGTTCGATGTCTTGATATACTCTTTCTTTGTAGGTTTAAAAGAAGTGGAATTGGCTAAAATGTATAAATTCTTTGTTGTCACAGGGAACAAACCAACAAATTAAAGCACATGAAGCCAGCTCAGCAGTGCAGCATGTTAACTTATTGAAAGAGTGGAGTAATGCTCTAGAAAATAAGGTATATCTTCTACTCACTTCTAATTTTCATTGATTCCTTTAAATCATACCAAAGTACTGGAAGAAGCACTTTCTTTTTTTGTCTAACAGCTGTTCAGCAGTACAGCTAAAGCACCAGTAGGATCCAAAAGTAATCAAGTCACTTAGCATAACTGTACCTTTATTATAATAAAATGCTGTGAGACATTTGGCTTCACAACCCCATATTCAATTTTCCTGATTGGTAACCTAATAATTAAAATAGTCTGTTTACACAGCTAAACTGTCCTGTATTAAATTTCCTCTCCTAGCTACCCCCTTATGAAAGAAAGGGTTCAGGAAACTATGGCAGTTCTATGAGCTGTATTTTTGCTTCCTCATTATTTTTCTGGAGATAAGGTTATTAGGAATGTCGTGTAATAAACCATTTGTTTACTTTATTTACTTTCATTATTGCTCTCCAAACTTAATGACGTGCAAAAGTTGATTAAATTAAACCTACTGTAATTCTTAGGCGTGTTGATTTCTGCTTTAGTGCTGGACCAGAATGAAATTCATGTTGCAGTGCTTCCTTGGTACTCCTGGTTTTTAGAAAATGTTTGGGATTTGGGAGATGCCAGAGATCACATCAGTAATAACTACAGTCTTGTGAATAGTTTAAATGACTTAGCCTTATGTTCTCCAAATAAAATCAAAGCCTTAAAGTTTAAAATATAAACCTTCAGAACAAATCAGTTATCTTAAATCTTTTGGATTGAAGTTGAAAAACTTTTTGCGGGGAGGGAAGGGGGTTTAGGAGTGGGGGAAGATAGCTCACACAATTACTAGAACCGTTCTACAAAGGCAGGCAGAAGAGTCAGGAGCCTCTTCAGGTTTTTCTAGAGTGAGAGGGGCAATTCAGTAAGAGTAAAGATCCCAGTGGGAGCTCAGTGGTGACTGGGTATGCGTGGCTTGTGACTTCTGTCCTCTCACAGCAGATCACTTGCTAGAGTTTAGCAAGCCCTGTCTAGAAACTGTATTCACCATTGGTCCACCACAGTGATCTGTGTCCCATGGATTTCCAACAAGGTCCTGCAGCTGCAGAATTATAGTTCTAAAGCAGAAGTTAACAGGAAGAGCAAAATATGATGGTGTCCCAAGCACCTTTGTCCATGGACTGCGCCTTTTTTTTTTTTTTTAAAAAAAAAAAAAAAACTTGAAGCCCTGTTAGGAAACAGCCTATTAAACCTGGGAGAAGTCTAGGGTAATTCTATTGAGATACAGTTTTTACTACATGTATAAGTTTTAGTTTGATTAATAACAGTATCTTGGTTTGCTTTTGCACCTAAATCTCTGTGATAATATTGGAACTCTGTTTTTTGATTTTAACACATACAAATTCATACTCTAAGTTCTCTTTTCATTAATCTGGTTAAAACTGTATCATTAGGAAAAAAATGTGTTCCCTTTGATTTCTAGTATAGATCATTTTCTGCCTTTCTCCCAGTGTCCTGGGAGGTGCTTTAGCGTTTAAAAATGCTCAGCAGTTCTGTGTTGGTCTTTCATAGAGCTAAGAGAATAAACACTTTGCTGCATTTTTTTGCGCTCAGGTTTTTTAACGTTCTGTTAGGATGTTATTACTTATCAGTGTTTGTTTTTTTTTTTTCCCTCTCCCTCCTCCCCCCCCCCTTTTTTTTTTCTTTTCACTTCCTGCTTTGTTGACTTCTTCCTATTCATAATAAAGAGTTGAATCATTGGAAATCCCAGGACAGTGCCAAGTTACAAGAATAGCTAACCTCATATCATATGTCAGTGACTTTGTGCTAGAGAAGGGTAATAAAATGATTTGCAACTTTATTGTTCTCTTCTTCCAGATAAAAGTTAATCAATGCACTGTAGGAAGCTAGTGCGAAGTTAACTTAGCTCATGATTGTTACTGGAATCCTGGCCCCCTTTTTAGTTGGTGGAAGTCTTGTCACTGATTTTGGTGGGGTCACGACTTCATTAGAGACGCTCAACTTGATTTGTAGAAGAGGGGAAAGGAGAAGTTGCCTTCTCCCAGTCAACATGTTCTTTAACAGTGTTTGCAGAGTATGCAAACTGAAAGTCTTCAGAGCTGCAAAGCTTGTGCTAAGTTATGAGTTTTGTATTTGAATGGTAGTGTTGACAAAAAGTAGTAAGAAGAGGTTAGACTTAAAATCTTGAATCAAAACTTTGTGGAGTGCATTGAAATTTGGTGTGTTTTTTCACTCTGGGAACCTGAGACTCGCACAGATTTTTGTGTTATTGGAAATAACGATTTGAACCTAGTTTTGTGGCCTCGTCCCAACCTTAAAGAAATCTGATGTAAAATATTTTTGCCTTTTAAAGTATGACTTAAACATAGGGCTTGTAAGTTTTAATCCAATTCTTTGTGTCATAAAGAAGGTTTTTCATTCTTGTTTAGTAAGCGATAAAGCACAGTACACAATAGCTTAATTTGAAAAAACAGCTAGATAAGCGCCCATGTTAGTATTTCAGATATGAAAAGGGAGTAAAGAAAGATGATTCTTGATGCAGTCTGTAAATAGATGCTGTTTTCTTGATGCTGTTTTCTAGCTTAAAATTAACTCACATTCAAAGGCTTATGCCAAATCCAATTAGGAAACTATATACATTTAATACTAAAGATTTCTTATTCACAAATTACCACTGAACTACAATTACTGAGTTAGCAATGGCAGTTCTGTATGATGAAGGACTGCAGGACATAATACTATTTCTCTTGTGTTCTGTAAAACGGTGTGGAAAATCTCAGGACAAGACAGGCCCACATATTGTAGCTTGTACAAAAATGGAAATGTAACGCTAGTGACACAAAAGCGCAACTGCCTTATGATTAGGAGACCTGCGGAGGAAACAATGAGAGAAGAGGAGTGTAAAGATCACAATTAACTAAATAACTTTGATTCCTTAAGGAAAAGGAGGATGCAAAATTAAAGTAACTACCCAGCAGATCTGAAATGTGTGGGAGGCAGGGTACTAGTTTAAATTTCTACTTGTTCTTGAAAAATCTGCTCTGGTTTCTAGGCATGTATTCCTTCAGCATCAGGATTTTCGCTCTCCGTACTGGCCAAACTAGCTTTAGCTCATTTCTATGAGCCTCTTCTGCTACTTTTTCATATATAAAATGAGCAACTAATGTGTGTGTGTGTGTGTATATATCTACACACACACGCTATACTATATCAAAAATGAGATGCCTATAATAGGAAGTATGGTCTCTCTGTATATTTTTGGGCTGCTATCCAATGACTATGCTGAATGTCTGCAGGCCTTTGGCAATCCTTTTTTGTCCAGTTTAAGCTAGAATGGGGAACAAAATTGTTTACTGTTTTATATAGCAGGCTAGCTCCTTGAGTGTAGGAATGAAGTGGCATATAAGTAATACAGTTATGTCAGATCAGAGGTTAGCTAAGGTAGTGGACTACCACAGGCGTGTCCACATCAGAGGTAAAAATTGCTTGACTTCATAAACTATAGCAACTGTATTGAGATGGGTTAGATTCTTTTGGGACATGAAGCATCTGAATAATTGATCTAATAAAACGTTTGAAAACATTTCACATTAAGATCAAAAATGGTGCTGCTTCTTATCCATCTAAAGATCTAACTTGGGGTCTAATCAGTCAGGCCATGTCTAAATGTCTTTTTGGTTTGGATGTTTGTGTTCTCTTTTCTACAATTTTGCAGCTGAATAATCTTGCCTGAGGAAAATGAGATTAAAATAAAAGAAAAAAACAGCACAAAACAACTCCTCCCCCCGCGCAACCACGTTAATGAACAGAGCACGAAATAGGGTGTATCTGCAGTGACAGAGAATATCTACAGTATTACTTTCATCTCCCAGGAGATATAATACATGATATTCTTGTAACAAGGCTCGTGTTTTAAAATCAGAATGAGTCACTAATGAACAGATTCATAAAATGTCTATACAGAGAGAGAATATAACGCACAGTCTGCCCCTCTGGCTCTTCAGTTGTTCTCTGTTAGGAGACACCACTGGATTTTCCTTCAGATGCATGGATCCCTTTGGTATGACCTCATCTCAGTAGTTTTCATCACCATCACCCTCTGTGAAGCCAAGCCAATCCCATGCAGATGCCATATTCATGCAAACTTGCTATAGATAAGATTAGATTGGAGTGGGTGGGGAAGATTAACTCTCCTTTCTCTAGCTAGCTTTTCAGCTCTTCTCTGTCATTCTTGTCTGTGCAGGGCTCGGGTTCTTAACAGCAGCCTAGAACTAAATGGGTTGTTTCCTCCAAACACCAAGCCACTCCTAAGTTAGTAAGTTGAAACCAGGAAACCAAGCTATTAAATAGCAGAACAGATAAAGGGAAGGTTATGCTTAGACGTAAGTTCTACTGCTGTTTGTGCATCTGTTCTTTATTAGGCTAAATTGTACCAATACCACTTTGTGGAAGCGGAATAGTCGCGATCAGAAGCCTTTTTTTTTTTTTTTTTTTTTTTTCCCCCCCCTCCTGGCAAGACATGGAGAGAGATTTTACTAGGATCTCATCTCAGTCATATATGTAAGATAGTTTAAAAATATTGAAGTTTTAGGTATTTTTAATAAACTTTGGCAGGAGTAATTGTAGAATTTTTTCCAGGTGGCCTTGCTCCAGAATGAAAGTTTGGAAAAGAACAAGAGTATACAAACTTTACATAATCAAATTTGTAGCTTTGAAATAGAAATTGAAAGACAGAAGGAAATGCTGCGGAATAATGAATCTAAAATACTTCATTTACAGGTAAGACATTTAGAATCTCCCCATTAAAGCAGAAATGGTAGTAGCTTCTGTTCTATGCCTTTACACTTGTGAAGTGAGGTGTTCTAGGGGGGGAGAGCTTACCTTATTATAAAGGTATTCTGAAATTTTCTTCTTCTGGTCAGTAGCTGGTCTGCCATGTTTGTTGGAGTATAATACTTTGCCAAAATATTACAGTTTCCTATCCCATGTTAAAACAGAAGATTTATTTAAAAAGAGAAAAAATTAAAAGCAAAATTACAAATACCACCTGAAGAGTCGTCGTCATTATTTTTTTTGCTCTCTGTGTAAAAAAAGAAAAAAAAAAGTTTGCTTGAGGAACTACTGCCAAATTGAAGGAAAATACTAGGCCCTGTAATGTTATATATTTATTGTATGTTTCTTTTCTACTTGCTGACCTATTGAAAAAAAATTCATCATGGGTGAAAAGGCTGGTTTGGAATTAATCTAAACCCAGTGCAATGCATTTGAACATATTTTTTTAAATTCTTGTTTCTGTTGTCTTTGAGCCTTCTGAGGAAAATGTATCTATATAGTCTTTTACCAGTAGGTCTGAATTTCATTTTGTGCTCTGAATCACCTGGCTATAAGCCAGCGTCAAACCAGAAGTCTTGTGAATGCTCTAGCACAGTGCTTAGCCCAAGCTGAAATACTTTGCTTTGTATTCAGAGCTGACTTGGAATGTAGGTGCTGGGAATTTGTGTTACGTTGCATGATGTTAACCACAATTAGGTAAACCTGAGGAGGCATTTGGCAGAAGGCATCATTTACACATCATTATAGCATGTCTACTTCTAGAATACCAGATGCCTGCTTTAGCCTCCACCTTAAAGGAATGTGAATAACAGTGTCGTGTTTACTTAATAAAGAAAAAACTTTGATGCTTGAGAAAAGATTAAGTATCCGAACTACAGTATGACTGAAATTCAAAGGGTAGCATATTCAAGAGCTTAGAGCCATGAGACCCTCAATGTTGGTTTATAAGGAAACCTGTAAGTTTGTCAACAACAACATTTCTCCTTAGCACTTAGTTCTTGCCATCTTCTGTCTGCATAGTAACCAGTCTAGCGCTGCTTAGTCATTGCTGTTTGGTCTGATGATCATTTAAGATATGGATGAATGCTTACAATATTGCATTCTGACCCTGGGAAGGTAAATCTTGTAATTATTGGTATTGCTGATTGAATCTACCAGGAGGTAAGTTAATATGGAAGAGTGGCTTTTTACACATCCTTTCTCAATCTGTGATGTGAAAGGAAATGGATAAAAGTAGAGCAAAGGTTTTCATGATTGTCTTGACAACCAATTGCAATGTCTCTGATTTTCCCAAGCTGTAAGAGTGTTACCAGAATAAATTTTCAAGTGGTTTGTGTTCAGGAAGAAAAAATGGTTGGTAGATTCCAATGGGTGGCTTTTTGGTTGTAACAAGTAGCGGAGAGAGTATTTTTGGTTTTTGTGTCATTTTGTTATGTTTTCTCTCCCTCCTCTTCCTCTTTACTGCTTCTCCCCAGCTATTTTAGTTATTCTAAGCCAAACTCTGTTTTAGAGCTGTTTCAGCCTTATTTCTTCTTTTTACTGGAACTCCCTTTTTCAGTTAGGTTGTTAAGGGCATTCTGGAAGTGCGCCTCAATTTGTTTTTCCTTGGGCAATTTGATTAGCCTCCTTCTGTTGCCTGCTAGGAGTTGAAGAAATTAGTTCCCTCTCATGAAACATTCTGTTTCCAGACGGTTGAGCAGCCATGGCTATGCCGGAGCGATAGATACTTCCAATGTAGACCTACAGATATTATTGACTTAGTCTCCAGGTCCTATGCATGCTGGTAATTTCCAGTACAGTTTCAATAAAAGTTGTCATGCGACTTTCTTTGGCTTGGGAGCAACTGTTTTGTTGAGCGCAGTAGGCATTGTCTGCACTGTGAGACATTTTAGTGCAACGAGTGTAAAAGCATCAAAGGTGTCTGGGCACTGGCAGAAACCTCAGCCTTGAGATCAAGTTAATTTTCTATATACCAGTCTCCAAGGAAAGTGTTAGTGCTTTTTCTGGCTCATTTCCACTAGCTTTACCAAGAGGGCATGTGATATTTTCTCGATGGCTATCTTGTGGAAAGGAACTTTCACATCCAGTATCCAGTCTCTCTTATGAGAGTACATGGAAGCATTCTAGCAAGGCAAGTCATAAGCTGAGTGTGGACATGTAATACTTCAGACAAAAGAAGGAATGACCTTACAAATACAAAATTATTAGGTAGATAATACATTCCCTCACAGAAGGAGGATGCACAGTTTGTTTCTCCAGTTAAGCAGTACCTTTTCCTTCCTTTCTTTTGCTTTTCAGTTTTGCTATGTTAGTTACAATGGAAAGGTCTGCTGTGAACATCTAAAAGATGGATGACTGCAAATACAGCTTTCTTTAGTTCCTTATGAAATTTGCTAAATTCTTTTAGTAGTAATAGTGCTAAAATTCTGGAAATAGTTTATTAAGAATACAAAACAAAAACTACATTAAAATCAACATCCAAAAGAACCCTGAATGGCTTACCAGACATAGAACTGTGGATTAATGATATGGAGAGTTGGAGAGTCAGTTGCTGGAATAGAAATTCCATGCAGAAAATTGATATCTACTTGGAAATTTATGAGTACAGTGTGAGACATCTGTGTGCTTTCTAATACCATAATTAGAGAGAGTGAAATTCTCCACCGCTACATTAAATTCAGATTAAGTACGTCAGTATCTCCTGGCATGAGACTCCTCTGGCTTCCTGTTGAGTAAAAAGATAAGAGATCTCAGTGCTTTTCAGAAATGGAATAGAGATCTATTTCTGTTGATTGTTCAAGGCTGAATTATCATGAAGAATTACAGGAGGTAAAATATTATACATTTGCTGAGAACAAGCTAAAAACCAAAATAGGTTATGGTTATGTAGAGGTAGAGTATTGCATATGGATTAGTGGAGAGGAGCCCTTAGTAACAACTCTCAGAAAACTTTCTCCCAGAAGAAAAATAGCGTACAGTTCTTCTGCGTCTTTACCACTTTCCTGATTCATCTGAAAATGTGTTTGTTTATTGTATTTGATACTGTGTTCGTGTCAAGTGGTCCTAATTAGAAGTTAGAGCCTCTCTGTATGAGCCACTGTGCAAACCCGTAGCAATGTTATTGTTCCTGCCTTGGAGAGTTCATTTGCTGAGAGTGGAGGGGAAAGATCAGATCTAGACACGCTTTACACTTATTTTTGCATGTTAACTGTAAACTGCTGGCCAAATCTTATGGCTTTGCTCCCACAGTGTTGATCCAGGCCACTGCATCGTATGTTTCATTGTATATGTATGGCTAACAACAGTCCTCTGTTTTGTTTTTTGATTACCATCAGTCCAAGAGAAGAGGGCATGAACGTGTTGGTAACTGATGAATAGTATGTCCAGGCAGGTTACTTAATCTATTTAATGGGCACACAGCCCATATATTTGAGATTCATTGTACAGCTTTCCTTCACGAAGTCATAATTTTTGAATTTACACACACACACACACACACACACAAAAAAGCTTGTTTTAAAGCACCAACACAGAAGTAAATAGTTAATCTTGTAATTAGCTATATTAGTAGTTTTGAGATGCAACAAAATAAAACCCTCCTAGAACATGATGATTTTGCTAGTTGGCTTGTCAAATTGACAGCCTTCAATTAATCATTACCGTCTTTCAGTATAACTGAAACCACGTGATTAAAAGCAAATGTCTAAAAGGGGAAGTGAAGGTTGCATGAGCCAGAAGGGTTTTCCCCATCAGTGGGGAACACTGAATTCACATGCCTGACCAGAAAGCAAGAGCAAAATAACCTATATTTTCTTGTTTTATGCTCAAGAGCTACTTTTTTTTTTCCTAAGAAGTGAAAAATCATTTTTACATACGTTGGCACTATATGATACTATACGTAAACTATAAAGTTAGATTTGGAATTTAACTGTAGCTGGTAGCAAAAGTAGTTTCTTGTCTCTAATATTTCTGTTATCATTTGAACTTCACAACTGAATATGGGGTTCTGGCTAAAATTCCTGCTAGTCCAACTTAGCTGTGACAATATAAAATACTATGTATTTCTTGCATCAGGTTTGAAGTAGACTGGGGAATGTGTTCTTTATGTTTATAAGGCACTGAGGTGCTTGCAATATCCCTCTTTCAGGGAATAGTAGGCTTTCGATATTTCTTGAATGTAATATTTCATGGCTTTCCAAAATCCACAAAACACCTTCAGAATGCATGGGTTATTCAATTTAGGAAGTAAGGATGGGCATTTTAAAGGTATTTAAGGGGTCAGAAGTGCTAGTTCTACTTACCCTCTTCAGGGCTTCTGCTCCTAAGGATATGGGCACACAAAGCTGTTACTAAAGCGCAAGTTACCTTGTGAACTTGCAGCCTGCTGCTAATGCAGTTGTATCTGCATGTGTGCATACTTCCGCTCCATGTGGAGTGTAAAAGTGCTAACGTTGCTTTGACCCCTTGATAAACACATGCACACGGGCAGCCACTTGATTTACACTGTGGTAAGTTATTGCTGTGCCTGTAGTATGTTGCTTAAGTACTCTTGAGTGAAATGAAACAAATACCAGCCTGGAATATCAGTACAGAGTCGTTTAGAGTATTGTTCTTACATTGAAAGTTTATGATTTTTTTTTTCTTTTTAGGCAAGAGCACATTACCATTTTTTTGTTTTCTTTTTAAATAATTGCATTGATTATTCTGACAGCACTCTAATACTATTTTCAAAGTGTTTTATAAATTCTTGGGCTTAGCAATGCTTTTAGTTAAAACTTTGTTTTGCAATTGATGAAAGCTTAGATGTCCAGAGACTTCTCTGAGGTCATGTAATAGAGGAGGATAGCTCTGCAGAAATGTTTGCATAAATTTTTTAAATTTTCTGTTTTTAATTCCATCCTTATGGTTTTGAATTTTAAGGGCTTTGTGCTGTTAAAATATTTGACCTTACTAAAACTTGTTTAGAATTGAAATAAATCTTGTTATCGATATAAAATCCTTGTTTAACTTGCATAAATTATCTTTTTGGTTATTTTGAGTTTTCTTTTAACTCTAATTTATTGTTTCGTAAAGCGAGTGATAGACAGTCAAGCAGAGAAACTGAAAGAACTGGACAAAGAAATCCGCCCCTTCCGACAAAACTGGGAGGAGGCTGACAGCATGAAGAGCAGTGTAGAATCCCTCCAGAACAGAGTGACTGAGCTGGAAAGTGTTGATAAAACTGCAGGGCAAGGAGCTCGAAACACAAGTAAGTGTAAGCACAATGGACTGAAATACTACACAGCAGTTCTGTCATAGGAAAAATGATATCCCTTGAACGTCACTCCTGTTGTGATTTTTTTTCCTATGGAAACAGCAATAATGCTGATCCTTCTGCTTCTTGAATAGGAAACTGAGTGTGTTGTTCCTCTGTTAATGACGTGGTTATCCACCTGAAACCACCTGTTTTGATATCTGTTACAGAGGGCAATATTTCATCCAAAGAATACTGTGAGACCTGTTTGAGTGCTTGCCGAACAAAGTGAAAACTGAATTTTGTCAAGATAGCCTCATAAGTAGAGTTTTGATATCTGTTACAGAGGGGAATATTTCATCCAAAGAATACTGTGAGACCTGTTTGAGTGCTTGCCGAACAAAGTGAAAACTGAATTTTGTCAAGATAGCCTCATAAGTAGATCATATTTAAGAGCTCAAACAATCAGGCTAAGGAACTTAATGTTTAAATAAAATTGCGTAACATAAACCTGCCTTACAAGTGCATCTGCTTCTCTGTATTGCATGTTGGCCAACATTGCCAGGATGCCTTTCATGTGAGGGAAAGGAAGGAGACATTAAAAACAAAACCCTCTCCAAACTAAGTACATGATCACATAATACAGAATAATACTTAGCTTGAATTTTCTGTTCTATTATGATCAACTTTAGAAAAGATGCAGCATCTCTTTGGGTAATCAGTGGTGCTTCTGAATTTCAGAGTGATTGTATAGGATCTGTGACCCCTTCTAAAGGCCTGCACTAGTAATAGTAATCTGCAGATAATGCTATTAAGCCTTTTCTCAAAAAAATGAAAGCCTCTGTGGTTACATTGCTTGGTGACCAGAACAGTATTTGTGTTAGATGACTTGAATATTGGAAATATTTACTGTGTGTGTGATTGACACCCATGTTTGTAAAAATCCCATTACTGGTTGGCAAACTATAAGTGAAAATTGTTTTGAAAGTGACCAAATAAGGTCTGGTTCTTAGGGAAGAAAGTGTTTTCCAAAGAAGCATTAGGTGACTTTTTTTTTTTTTTTTTAACGCTCTTTAGAAAATGCACTTTTCTCACACCTATCCTTCCCATTTTCTAACAGGCCTGCTAGAGACCCAGCTGAGCAGACATGACCAGATGCTGAGTGTTCATGATATTCGGCTGGCTGACATGGACCTCCGATTCCAAGTTTTAGAAACTGCCAGTTACAACGGAGTATTAATTTGGAAAATTCGAGATTATAAACGTCGGAAGCAAGAGGCAGTCATGGGGAAGACTCTGTCCTTGTACAGCCAGCCCTTTTATACTGGATACTTTGGCTACAAGATGTGTGCCAGAGTTTACCTTAATGGAGATGGCATGGGAAAAGGGACGCACTTGTCGCTGTTTTTTGTCATAATGCGTGGAGAGTATGACGCGTTGCTTCCTTGGCCGTTTAAGCAGAAAGTTACTCTTATGCTAATGGATCAGGGACCGTCTCGACGCCACTTAGGAGATGCCTTCAAGCCAGATCCAAACAGCAGTAGTTTCAAGAAGCCAACTGGAGAAATGAACATTGCATCTGGCTGTCCAGTTTTTGTGGCTCAAACTGTTCTAGAGAATGGAACGTATATTAAAGATGATACTATTTTTATTAAAGTCATAGTGGATACATCGGATCTACCAGACCCCTGACATACAATGGGGGAGGCAGATTAAACAGAAGACAACTCCATTTGGGGGTTTTATATCAGTTTGTCTTCAGTCAGAGGTCCTAAAGCTCACAGAACCACCTTGTGGAACAGAAAGAAGAGTTTGAAGGCATAACTGCATAGGGTCCAATTGTGAAAGTAGTAACACATTAAGAAATCATACCATGGTATATTTTTTAATAGAACTAGAAACACTTAAACTCTGAAGAATCATTTATCCCTCATGAGGGTAATGATTATTGTCAGAGATGGTTTTTTTTTTAACTTATTAATGATCAGTAGTCAATTGGAGGTGAAAAGACAAATACAGTATGTGCTGAATAAATTACTGACTTTTATTCCTTTAAGCTAGAATGCAAAAAAAAAAAAAAAAGTTCACATGTGGGCTAGCTGGAAATTGTCAGCATGTTAAAAGAAGAAATGATGAAGTAATGTTGCAATTATGATATTATTTGAAAAACTGAGGTGCAATCTTGTCTGAAATATAGTATATTGTCTTTTTAAGGCCTCATCTGGTCTCTGTTTTAATAATTACTTTGTCAGAAGATGTTGGAAAAGTATCCATGTCTTCTCAAAAGTATCTGAATCAAAATCATATTTTTATTTAAAGTTCTATTGTTACAGAAAACATTTTGTTTTAAAACTGTTGATAGACTGATATTTCTTGGAAGAAAAATAGAAGATATCAAACACTGGTTATCACTTGTGATAGGAAAAAAAACTATTCAATTCTGTTATTTCTCTTTAGAAATGTAAACCTACAATATGTCGTAGTTAATGACACTATTTCAAAATTAAGGAAAAATCACTCATGGATGCTGTGCATCATTATCAGATTTATAATTGTTTTCACCCTAAAATAGGGCATTTGTTGAACTTTGGAGTTCTAAACGGAATCCTGTACATTTTTTAAAGTTCTGCCCCATGCTTTCCGATCAAGCTATATATGTTGCACATTATGCTGTCAGCAGTATATAGTATTTTCAGTATTGGGGAGGAGGATTAGTGCTGAGAAGAAGCCTATATGTTTGTTCTGTACTAGCAGCCATTGCTTCTTAAGGACAAATCAGCAGTGTCTTAATGCAGTGATGGTGGCTTGCATGCATACATGTGCCTTAGATGTGCTGTGCTGCTTATAAACCATAGCTTTTTATTCAGATTAATTCTGATATCTGAAATGGTAGTTTAATTGGACGTCAGGCATAATGTTTAGCCTTGTCTTCAGAGCCCTTAGATACCTTGTGATGTGCTAAATAGAAGCCGAAGTCCATTTCTTTTGGTCACTGGAGCTTCTACGACTTGGCCATGGCGAAATCCATCTTAATCAGGTGCCGAAACGTTATGCTCAGTGCTCCTATGGAGCTTGGACTAGACAGTCTCCATGGCCGCTGTGAAGAAAGGTGACATTTTCCTCTAATGCCTGTGGTTGGAAAGTGGCATCACCTTAAACGGACTCATCTGAGAATTCGGTGGGGCTGTGAATGTATACGCTCATAGCAGCTTCTCATAGCAGACAAGCATCCTAACAGGGAGTGCACAGGCTTCCTCCTTGTATCAGCCTGAACACTTGCGGAAAGCATTTGCAAGCCCTGGAACATGCTGATTGCAACCTGCTGTGTTCATCTGCTTCTATTTAATGGTCTGTGACAAGCAAGTCTAGCGACATAGCCTGACTGTGGTGCTTTTTAAAATCTGAGAACTGCTTAAGCAGAGCAGATTGCACCACTGCATTTAGCCTTTGTGGGCTTGAAAGAAGACGGTGCGCCTTAGTCGTTAACATCAGGTTGTGTCAGTTTCTGCTTTCTGAGGCATAGTCACGATTTTTGTCTAAGGTGCAGTTGAATTCATGCCTTTGTATTTCAGCTTGTCTTTGCTGTTGTCTTTTTTGGCTGTGCCTTCACACACAGTGCCTGCAAAAAGTATTTATGATTATACAATGCATGCTAAGTGATCTTCATGGGTTTTCCAGGCACCTGCTAGAATACTGCCTGCTACTGACAGTCAGAGCCATCAGTAGCAACTTGTCTTCCTGTTCTTGCCTTCCATTGTCCAGGTACTGTATTCCCTTTATGGTACATAGCTGTCAACCAGTGCAAGCTAAAATGTGGAGGCATGTGCTAGCACTTGACTTCTAGCACAGGAGGAGGACGTTCTGCACAAGAGAGAAATATCTATAGATATACCCACGTCTGTATCTCTAGATATAGCTATATGGCACTTGCAGTTTTATGCAGGCTGCATAAGCAAACCCATCACTTAGGCTTTTGGGCGAAGGTTCGCTCAACTTGTGTCATTTTAATAATTGTGAATGTAGGCAGCTGAGCTTTTGTGTTTGTGCATCACAGAATTTTACTGAAAACAGGATTCCCAAGTGGAAATGTCCAAAGGACTCTCCTCCCATTGCTAATGCATGTCTTGTTTAAAAAAAAAAAAAAAAAAAAAAAAAGTTTGACCATCTCAAGAGAGTTTATAGCCTGTTTCCATCTGGGACTTGGAGGAGATTTCTGGTATAAGCATGGCCCAGCATGTTCTGCAGATTTGTGACTGCAGTTTCCAACTCCTGTGACAGAATTGTGCTTCTAAATCCAGGCTCTTCAAAAGAGGGGGGGGGGGGGGCGGGAAGTTTCCATCCTTTATGATTGAAAGAGGACTTTGAAACGTGAGAAAAGTGTAAACTAATAGGGAAGTCTTCCTGAGTCTGCACACAGCCTAAACCAGTAGCTTTAAGAGATCTGAATATCCCCTCTTAGTGGGATATTGACTCAGAAACTTCATAGTTTAAATATGAACACTGCTAACTGTATTAATGCCGATCACTGTAGCAGAAACATCAGTCACTGTTCTTATTTCACAGATCTCTATGCTGCTTTCCACATCTCCCAAGTGCCAAAAGCACCAGCTGCCAAAATCTTCAGCTTCACTTGGGCAGCTTTTATAATGCAGTAATGTGCTATCAATATAAAAATATTTTTGCATATATGCTTTTTATCACAGTTAATAAAATGGAGGCCTACTGCACTTATTTTGTAAAACTACATGAAGCTGCCAGAGAATTTCCAGTTTGCCAACCCTGCGTACTGTGAAATCCAGGATCTTGCTACAAAATGTAAACACCGCCTGCTGTGGAATACCTGAAGCCTTGACTGTAACACCCTTTTTTCTGCAGAACTCGCAGACTATCTCTGTACAATTCTTACTGTGTACATAGAAATAGGTTTCCTCTGCTTTCTGGCAAGGAGTATGTAGCATTTTGTGAAAATAGGGCCACTGTATGTTCTCTAAATTGAAAAGAAAGATACCTGGTGCTTTATACATCACTTTTAAATAATGTAAGTTTTTCTCTCATCATTTGAAATGCCCTTTTTCCCCCTGTTTATTTCTGATCCAGGCATCCAAACGTTTTTAGGGACTGTCTACATCAAATGGTTCATAGGGCAACAATCTGCTCTCAGATATGCTCTTGAAACACAGCTAAGTTGTGTGGGGTGCCATGAATGCACAGAGGTCCCAGAGCATTACCATGAATAGGATTTCTTCAGTGGAACCTTTTTCCTCTGCTTAGAAATTCTTAGCAGTGCACAACTGAAGTCTGTTGCTGGTATTCTTTCTTAGTGATGACTTTCCAACTTACGTACTTGCCTCTCCCATTTCCGGCTTTGTCTAGCGAGACTCCAAGGTATGAGAAGCTGGACGTTGCCCTTCTTAGACACTGCATTATGGGGTGTGTGCATCCTTTATTTAGAAAGTCTCAAATTCTAAACAGGATGGAACTATTTCAGTGTTTAAAGACCAAACTGCAATCGTTACGCATGACCATGTCTGCATTACTTCTCTGATCTAGTTGAAGGGGTCTTGTTTCAGTTACTGTCTACATGGTACACCTTCATGACTTAAGTCAACTGCTGACTTACAATATGCAATGTTGATTTCGGGCCTTGTACTGTAAATGTTCTTCACAAAGAGAATGTGCAATAGGAAAGTGGGAAGGGTGGCATAATTTTGATGGAAAAATGTTGTTGGTAACATGCTAGTTGTCTTATAAATACGAAATGCAGTTTAATTTACTTTTTTCAGTGGGTTTTCCTACTTGGAAAAGGAAAGTTGAAGATACGTGCCTGTTTCTGTGCCTGGTTATCATGCAAAGATAGCAGATCTATGTTAGTTGTAATTTAAGTGTTGAACCCATGAAATGTTAGGTTGTGATTGTATTGCTCATTTTTCTCAGATTGCCACAGTTACGGGTTGTTGAGATTGAGTTTAAGAGCTACCACCTATTTGTATCTGTATTCCATCCTATGGAATAGGCATTTCACCAACAATGCAGTGGTTTGGATTTGGGGTTGTTCTTGCTTGTTTGTTTTTTTTTTTAATTATTTTAATTTTATTTTATTTTTTGTTTTAAGCAATGGTGCTGTTTGGTCCAAGACAGAGAAGCATCTAGAGAGTGACATGAAAAGTTGCCTGCACCTCAGAAGAGTGAAAAATGTTACTGCAGTATTGATGCCTTCACATGTTTTAACTATGCAAATATACAAATAGGTGAGGGGGAAAAATTCTTGGGTTGCATACCTAGTCTCTTATTTTTTGCTCTTTAAAACGCTCGTACATGTACAGATACATACATATACACACAGACATGCATGCACATATATATGCAAAGTCTTTTCTTTATGTAGAAGTGATGAAACAAAACCCTATCCCTCAAGTTATACCTGATCAAGTGCTGCAAATGTAACTTGCTGCTGCTAAGGGAGCGTCTTGGCTAAGGGCAAACTTTAGAGTCTCATTTTCCAGGTTTGAAGACCTGTGTATATATGGCAAACAAACTGTTCTCTCAGATTGGAAATGAGCGGTTTGCTTAGCCTTTCTGAAGACCTTGGAATGTCATCTAGGACACATGTCCTTCCTCAAGCTCAGCTAATTAATAGATTCATGTATTTTAAACAAATACAGTGATGGGCGCCTTGTTAATAGCAAATTCAGTCTTTTGGGGGGGGGGGGGGGGAGGAACAAAAGACGATGATAAGCATCTGGACCTCTTCCTGGAATTTCTATCCTGTTCAGTCAATACCTCTATATTCTGATTGATGTAGAAATCATAGCTGCTGCAATAAAAACAATCAATTCTGGAATTCAGTCTGAGAGTAGTTTTAGTGCTATGTACAGTGTAGTAAGCACTTTGCATCTGCAAACATTTTCTTACAGCAAGTACTATTTGCCTTTCCTAGAAAAAGGAAATTGAGGCTGAGAAATGAAGTGACTTGCCCAGAGTCACAAAAGGAATCTCCTGGAGCCAGGACTACATGAGAGGTTCCAGTTCCCTAGTGTTATGTTCACTTCTAATATATTTGTCTCTTAAACGAGCTGAAAAACAAGTTGGCACACCTTGAAGGACCCCCATCAAGACAGTAAGGGCTAGAATTAAACATAGAAGCTGTCATGATTTGGGGTTGTACGTACGTGGTGGCCCAGGCATTGCTAACTACTTAGCTGTGCTTTGTGCAGCTTGCAGCGTGGAAGGCCAGCACAATGTGTCTATGTGAAAAACAGCAGCAAATGTCAGTGTCCTGCTCTGCTTGTTGAGAATTGCCCAGCCAAATAAGCCTCTTTTTATACTGTTCTTAATGGAGCAAGGAGAACAATACCATTTGAAAGTAAAGTGGATTAATCTTGGTTCTACAAGCTATAATGCGACTGACCCTTTCTTTCTTGTGTTTTTTTTTTTTCTTTTCTTTAAACCAAAATATGGAGGGCTTAACTGTTCTTTCCTGCCTTTTAATCCAGGCCTTTGCTGAGAAGCACCAGATAGATGAGGGTTTTGGAAAACTTTGGAATGCTGATTCAGGGACATCCTCTTAAAATTTAGAAGAGCAGAGATATACAACACACAAGGGATCTGACTCTTCTTATTTCTCTTCTAATTTATGGGCAAGACTGCAGCTTTTGTCTTCCATTTCATGATCTTAGTGTAGATACTAGGCTGTGTTTTTGTTGTTGGTTTTTTTCCTCCAAGTTAGGATTAGTTCCTTAGGGTTCAAATAAGTTCTAAATTTCACAGAGAAGCGCCTGAACCAAAATCCTGGATCCAAACATCCCAGACTTGATGTGAAATTCAAATCTGGATCCCGACTCTGTGGCTTACTAACCTACCTATTTAGGGAAGGGTTTGTCGTCTGTATGTGGTGTTTGTCTTTTTGGTCCTTTGGAACTAAGCTTTTAATTTGGTTGCCAGTTCTGCAAGGACTTTTTAACTTCTTAGCAATGCCGGTGTTCACACGCTCCATTGCTGGCAGTGTGATGCGTAGTGATAAAATTTGACTCTGTCTAAGGGTTATTGAGATAAACCAGCATTATCATTCGTGAAGGTCATTTTCTTGCGTAGTGTTCTGAGCTTCGAATTTGAACATAGCTCGCATTTGAAAGGACACATCTTCCAACTATGACCTGCATCACTGGCAGAGAGTTGTATAATCTGTACTTGTGGAATGGGAAGGTACAAGCTTCCATTGTTGCTGATGCATCGTGTGATCCACCAGTTTGTTTTTCTTATAGCTATTGTTTGGTTTATATATTTTTTCAGTTTTATAGAAAAAATAGGGGAAGTTCAGGATTTTTTCTACAAGGTATATAACTCCAATGACTAAGTGGTGACTAGAGAGCTGTGAAAAATATCCCATTAGGAGATGATGGGCTAAACATAGGTCCATTTCTCTTTAGACAAGTAGGATAACCTTTAAGATGCAACATAATAATTGGGAAAACTGAGGCTGACATTTGTTTCCAAGAAATTCTGTAAGAAATATTTATGGAAAAAACATCAGTGATCAAGAAAAATGTACAAATTAATGTGTTTAAAACTTGTGTAACCATTTCTTAATCTCATACTCTTCAGTGAACGGTACACTTGTGTTCAGTTTTATGATCAAAAACAAAGACCAAAGAAGGCCAACCTCATTTGATTGTGTATATTCTGCCTGTCTTAATTATCAATAGCTGTAAGGATACAGTGCAAGTGATCTGGTAACCAGTGGTTCTTGTCTTTTTTCTTTACTTTTTTTTTTTTTAGAGGAAAAAAATGACTTTAAAAATGTATAATTTATTGCTCAGCAATAACCATGTTGTTAAAATAATAATAATAAAAAGGAGAATTAGCAACATGTCTTAATTTCCCAATAGCATTATTATATGTTGTATTTCAGTTTATTGTATATTGTGTTTTTGTATTTATTTGTGTTTGGAGGTCTTGCTACGTCTTTTTGTGTTTAAATGCTAATAAACAAGGAAAGTGTGTAAGAGTGTAGAATGCAAAACTCTGAAATGCTAAACTGTGTTATTAAAGGAAAAATAAATCTAAGTAGGAAATCATATTTTTTAAAAAAAAAAACTGTTGTGTTGAATTTGAATGACTGGTGTTTACACACAAACAGGGAAGGGTAAAAGTGCATCCTTTTGCTTCAGTGCAAATACCTGGCTGTTTAGTGCTTTACACTCACGTGCACCTGGAAGGCCTTTATTAATATACTTTGTCTTCCTATTCAGAGGAAACTTGCCTTATATTTTAACAGAATCTTAGTTTCCACGTGAAGTCTTGGTTAGAATAAACCACCACTGTCAAGAGTTAATAGTTAAAATGATTTTTTTTTGTGCATTTGTACTGCATTGCTTTCCCAGAAGAGGTGACCGAAGGGAGAGACTAGCTTTCTCTTCCCAAATCAGAAATACATCTAAGGTGTACATTTTACCAACAGCACTATTCTATGATGTAAAAAGCAGCATAGTGTTTTGAAATCATGGAAGCATTAACGTTTCCACCACATTTCATACTCAGCAGAGTGGTGAAGACACTGGAGTTCCCAGCAGTGATGTATAAAGCATGTCACTTCTTCCAAGGATTGTGCTGGTCCTTGTGTTTCCTGTTCCCTCCTCTCCCCTATTTCTTGCTGAAATTCCCATTTTCCCTCTTTCACATTACTCTACAATGGTAACAACCTGTTTAGCAACATGGGAATGTACTGCCTGTGTGCAGAGGCAAGACCAAACCCATGGCCTGCATCATAGCATGGGCAATGGTGACAGAGGAAGGAGGGCTGCCCTTGGAAGGAGGGCTGTTGAGTTAACGTGGGCTGGAGGCACTGCCTCCAGAGCTTCTGGGAGTCACCACAGCAGGAGCCACTGTGCTGCAGGTGGTGGGACCATACCTGAAAGAGAGACTGATTGAATTGATCTGACAGCCAGCAGATACTGGGGTTTGTAGCAGGTAGTCTGAAATTGCTGCAAAGCCCCTGGAGAGTGTGGGTGAAGGAGTGTGTTTGGTGTAGAGCTCTGTTGCGTCTTTTTAACGAAAGAGACGCAAACCAAATGGCAAATGCAGGAAGGTAGGTATGGTGAGAGGGAAGGGTGGCAAAGAAATACTATTTTTGCTGTGCTTAGGATGTGCTGAGTTGGATGTGCGCCTCTACTGAGGTAGATACTTGTAAGTGACTTTGGGTGCTCTGGTATCCCCTACCATGCGCATCAGGTTTTCCACTTGTACTCCCACAGCCAGCGCTTGAGGCTGTGTCAGGTAAAGCTCTTCACATCTTGTTGGAGAAATAATATTTCCTTGTTGGGGAACATGAGAAGACAATGACCTTTCTTGTCTTTTATTAATGAAGTGGGTCACCTTCAAGCAGAGCTCTCCTTAAGGAAGAGCAGCCTTTGCTATCCCTAGAGCTTCTTCTGAATTTTATTTGGTGCTGCTCAGACTTGACACTTCTGTGGTTTCAGTGTAGCAGGATAAGTGAAGAAGAAAAAAATCACTTTAAACAGGAAGACTAACTGATTCTCCCCTCACCTCCATGCTCCTCCTCTCCCAGCAATGAATCATAATTGGAATGATGCATTATGCTGTTCCTGGCAAGAGTGAGTTTTTATAGAAGATTTCTTCTGCGAGACAGGTCACAGAAGGCAACTACAGCTTTATAGCGTGCTTTCCCCTGGAAGGCAATACATTACTAAAGACGACTGGAACAGAGTGCCAGCTCTCAGAGCACAGAGCAGTAGTTAAGAGCGGGGATGAAGATCACTTGTTCTGGTCTGCAGAGGGTGCTGTGCAGGCATGTACCTGGCTCAAAACCTGACCAGGGTGCTAGGACCCTCTCTTGCAAGAATTGCAAGAGGGACTTTAAACGAAACAAACAAACAAAAGTCTTGCAGTGTTTCAAGCCTTCGGTTTGTTTACTGTTTGCCCAAAAGATGTTGGAAGAGTATTTTCAAGAACTTCTAGCTCTTTGGTTGTACAGATAGTTTTGAAAACTCTCATATAGTAATAGCTTGCTTCTGTATGATGAAGTCTTGGAATTGTCTGAGGAAGGGGGAACTATCTGGTGCTCAAAATCAGTGGTGAAAGAGGTGATTTCCCCCTTCTTTCCCCAAAGTCAGTTTTCCATGAGTCAGTTGCATGTTTCCTTCCTGCACTGCTGGGTTGGGCCCTGAAGGGTGTCACCATAGTGTAATGTGTCTAGTTTGTTCTTGTTCTACCCGAAATGTCTACTGTTTGGCTAAACAAACGTTAATCAAAGTCTCTCCCTACCCCCTCTTCCCCTTTGCCTGTCCTTTTGGAAAGTTTGCTTGAACTACAAAGGCTGGAGACTTGGTGATTCAAAGAAGCAAACCAGCAAATCGGTCGTGTTGTGGCTATTATTCTTCTAGAAGCTGGGCTTGGAAGAAAACGTGGAAGAGGTTAGAGTATAGAAATACCCTTGATAAGGCAAGCTGTAATGTCATATTGCCCTAGAAAGACCAGTATTGCCCAGACAAAATGGGGCATACCAAGGACCACAGGAGCTCCGGTGCTGTTGCCTTGCCTGTGGAACTTGTCCTGCTGCTCAGCAGCTCTGGCATATGCCAGCGCCTACCAGTGCAGGGGAAGAGGAGGCCCCAAAGCTTGCTCTGAGCTGACAACTGCAGAGAGACTGAGTGAGTTGATCCAGCTTTCTGATCCTTTAAGGTGGCCACCAGAGTCACATCTGTCAGTAGTTAATCTTGGACACCACTGGCCTGCTCTAGTGCAGTCATTTAAGAACAGAAAATGGCCCAAATGTGGAGACAGCGGGAGCACTGAACTCCCATGGGCCATCCCTGCAAACGCGGGAGAGAAGCTGAGGAAATGACTTTCACCATAGGTATTGTAAAATGGATTAAGAGGTGTTTGGTGACAACTTGTCCTACCTGCTACAGCTGGCAGAAACTTGTGTTTTAACTGCATAGCTGTGGTGATTAGAGACACGAGTTGTTTGCAGACATTGCTATGGACACTGAATTGCCACTTTGTGCCAACACAGAAGCTCCCACAGAGGAGATTATTTAGAACAGCCCTGGCAGGTAAAAAATGGCATCTTTCTAGGAGAGCTTGCTGAAACACCTCTCTCAGTGTAACTGATGCCATCAACCAGCTGGAATACAGACAAGGCTTAAACTGTTCCCTTGCTAGATATTTCCCTTTTAGCAGCTGTTTAAGGGGTAGAAAATGGAGGTAGTAAGGGGCTGTTAGTTTTCAGAGTATAAAAGAAATTTTATCTAAGCATGGGGACTGGATGGAGTGGGCCGATTATAGCATCTGGCAGGATGCTCAGCGCTTTTAAAAACAGGGCTTGTTACTCGGATTCCCAGATCTGCATGCAGGAGTTTAGGCGCAGTACTCTGGTTCTGTAACTGCTTCTTATTGTCTGAGTTCAGAAGGCTGCTTGTTGTCTTGCTTGGGACAACAGAACAAGAAGCAGGTATGAGTACATGTTCTAGACAGGGCTGAAATCATGGCCATTGGCATCTTTTTCTTCCTTCTGAAGCCAAAATAGCTTCTTCAGCATTGCCCAGACGCAAATGTTGCTCTTCCACAGAGATAGTTTGGAAGAGCTTATGACCCTTAAACTTCCACATCGGAGAAAGTGCTCCAGGACCTCCCCAGAGAAGTCTGTGGGCCTTATCTCAAGCAAGGGCTGCAGCCTCTCTCCTTGCTTGCCTCAGGTGCCCTGGCTCCGGAGCGCAGAGGGAAAGCCATCTGCCAGTGATCATGTGGACAGACAATGTGTCTTGAGGAACTCCAGCTACTCGCAAGGTAAAAACTTGCTATTCCCTCTGTCCTCTCAGCGATATCTCAGCTCTCTCCATTGCTCTCAGGCTTCTGGCCCTGGAAGCTGGAGAGATGTACCCCATCCCCATGTGCCACGTTCCCTCAGTGACACTACGTCCAGCACTGGCTGGCTCCTCTGTATTTCACACTATTTGAGAACACCAAAATAACCTCAATTCCTTGCTAGCACTGTACAGCCATATAGGCTATTGTGTAGCAGTCCTCTGGTGGGCATGGCGGAAGGAAGGTAGCCATGATATCTTTAGTTTAGATGCCTAGGCAATTATAGCCCAAATTGCTGGTTTTTTTGGCCAATAAAAGCCTTCCTTCATGGCCAGTCTTTCACAGCTGCACTGCAGGGTAACCCCTGCTCGCATGTGCAGACAGGCAGAAGGAATGTATGGACTGGGTGCACCTCAGTGTGGACGTCTTTCTCCCTAATAGTCATCTTGGCTCCTGGCTTGGTGATGGCTGGAAGGGGAAACAGCTCCAGCACAGACGGGCATTGCCCCTTCCTCCCTCTCTGTTGGTTTGCCTTTCAGGTGCATGCAGCCTCTCTGGGAAAGAGACTTTCTGGCTGTTTTAACTAAGCATGGAAAAGCAGGCAGCTGTGAAGCCTCCTGGCACCTTCTCTCGCCTCACTGTTCCCCCAAGGAGAAGGCAGCTGCATAACTGCTAGAGGCCCAGGCCTGGTGGTGCTGGCGCTCAGCGAGGGCCTGGCAGTCAACGGGCACCACGTGCCGGCATTGGGACTGCCGAGGAAACGCGCTGTGGGGGAAGGAGGTCCTGGAGAATCATTTCTCAGTGAGCCTAGTCTCATTTTTTTAGTATTTGTGGGACATGTGAGAGCAGGGCGAGTTTGTTTTCCGCAATCAGTGAGGAGTCCCGAAGCGGGTTGGCTGTGGTGGGCTGACTGAACGTGCAGCCTTAGCTCTCCGACCAGCCCCGTGACTTAGAGCCGTGGCTCTCCTGGACAGGCGTGCGGCTCTTCTGCCACCAGGGATCGCCCGTGCCAGCATAGAACGTGCTGTTGCGCCTGTGACTTTAGCATGCTTGACCAATCTGATAGCCTTCTATGACGGAGTGACTGGCTGGGTAGATGAGGGCAGAGCAGTGGATGTTGTCTTTCTGGACTTCAGCAAGGCTTTCGACACCGTCTCCCATCACATCCTCCTAGGTAAGCTCAGGAAGTGTGGGCTAGATGAGTGGACAGTGAGGTGGATTGAGAACTGGCTGGATGGCCGAGCTCAGAGGGTTGTGGTGAATGGCGCAGAGTCAAGTTGGAGGCCTGTGGCTAGTGGTGTCCCCCAGGGGTCAGTCCTGGGTCCAGTCTTGTTCAATATATTCATCAATGACCTGGAGGAAGGGACAGAGTGCACCCTCAGCAAGTTTGCTGATGATACTAAACTGGGGGGAGAGGCTGACACACCAGAAGACTGTGCTGCCATTCAGAGGGACCTGGACAGGCTGGAGAGGTGGGCGGAGAGGAACCTCGTGAAATTGAACAAAGGCAAGTGCAGGGTCCTGCCCCTAGGGAGGAAGAACGGCATGCAGCAGGACAGGCTGGGGGTTGACCTGCTGGAAAGCAGCTCTGCAGAGAAGGACCTGGGAATGCTGGTGGACAGCAAGTGAAGCATGAGGCAGCAGTGTGCCCTTGTGGCCAAGAAGGCCAATGGTCTCCTGGGGTGCATTAGGCAGAGTGTTGCCAGCAGGACAAGGGAGGTGATCCTGCCCCTCTCCTCAGCCCTGGGGAGGCCTCCCCTGGAGTACTGTGTCCAGTTCTGGGCTCCCCAGTCCAAGAGAGACATGGCACTCCTGGAGAGAGTCCAGCGGAGGGCTACCAAGATGATTAGAGGGCTGGAGCACCTCTCCTCTGAAGAAAGACTGCAAGAGCTGGGCTTGTTCAGTCTGGAGAAGAGAAGATTGAGAGGGGATCTCATCAACGTGTACAAGTATCTGAAGGGGGAGTGTCAAGAGGATGAGGCCAGCCTCTTCTCCGTGGTGCCCAGCAACAGAACAAGAGGCGACGGGCAGAAACTGAACCACAGCAAGTTCCATCTGAACCTGAGAAAAAACTTCTTCACTGTGAGGGTGACAGAGCACTGGAACAGGTTGCCCGGAGAGGTGGTGGAGTCTCCTTCGCTGGAGATATTCAAAAGCCGTCTGGATGTGATCCTGGGCAATATGCTCTAGAGGAGCCTGCTTGAGCAGGGAGGTTGGACTAGATGATCTCCAGAGGTCCCTTCCAACCTAAACGATTCTGTGATTCTGTGATTCTGTGATTTTCTTAAATGGAAAAATTTCCACCTGGGCTGTTACTCCTCTCCATCTGATCACAGCTAGTAGCTGGCTGCTTTGAGGGCAGGTGTGAGATACCAGGTGGTAACAGTTACATGGGCTGCCTAACCTTAGAGGACATTTCCTTCTAATAGTTAAGGGTTAGTTAGCTTAACGTCCAAAGCTTAAGCAATGGTACGCTGTGCCAAGGAGAGTCACAAATAAATCATGGCTGGGTGCAGAGAGACCTATGATCATGCCCTGTGAACAGCCTTGGCAAGCTGCTTTTAGTAGGAGCTGCCACTGAGAGCAGGGGTAGCTTTTTGCTGAGATCTGTACCAGTCCAAAACAGCTCTCATGCCTGCCACGATTATGGAGCCCTTGGTTTAGAGTCTGTTCTCTTCTCTTTCGTTTGAACGTCCTAGTGTCCTTGCAGTTACAGGATGGGCACCAAGACGCGGTGAGGTGTCCACGGCCTGTGCTGCTCACCGGCATCCCGTGAGGTGGGAGCTTCTACAACTGGGAGGATTGGAGCCAGCTGGCGCTTGGTGCGTCTCTGCCGTGTCTGCTCTGATTTGTCTCCGTTTGAGGCCGCAGGGCCTAATATTTTTATCACAGAAGATTTTTTCCATGTGCTTAATGACTTTCCAGGGACGGTGTTATTAGCGAGGCTTGGCAGCTGGAACGGCTGCGGCGAGCGCCGCGGCGCGTGAGCGAGCCTGGCGCACGTTACCGGCTGCAGGGCCTGGTGCTCACGGCTGTCAGCACGTCACGTTGATGGGCGCAGCGTTGGGCTTGGTTTCCAATGGAGGACGTGCCTGGGCTGAGGGCTCCTGTGGGAGAAGTGCCTTGTGTTGCTTATTTTTCTTACAGGCTGTGGCTGCTCTGGGCGGAGAGAAGAGTTTCGATGTCCCTGGCACCTAAATGTCCCTGATGGACTTTAAGAGGCAGCTTTGTTGAATGGCTAAAGGCTCTAGTATTTCTGGCTTTGGTCCAAGTTTATAATTTGGCTTTGGGAAGGTCAAGTCAAACACGTGCTGTACGTTTCTCCCCTTCTGCAGTGAGGACATGCTCCCCCTCGCCGTGGTGAGGACATGCTCCCCCTCGCCGGGGTGCTGTGGGCAGTCAGCGTCCGTGGAGCATGCTGGAGAGCAGCGGGGCGGGCTGGTGGCGAGGAGCAGCAGGTGCTAATCTCCGCATTAGAGCAGCAGCTTTCATTTCTGGGGATTGATTCCTGCTTCCTTTCATCTTTGTTTCTCTCTCTGCATCTGCCTGACCCAAATTTCACTCTTGTTCAGCTTCCTGTTGTGCCTGCCCGCTCCTCAGGCTCGGCGCCTCTTGGTGCTCTAGTATCAACAAAAGCTGGATCTGAGATGCCCACGTGCTCCGGTCCCGGGGAGAAATGCATAGCAAACGCCGGGGTATTCTGGCCCCCCCAGTCCCAGGAACAGCGCGGCGATGAGCAGCCGCCCCCAGGAACAGAGGTTTTTGCTGGTATTTCTGTTCAGCAAGAGCAGAGTCACCTCCTGTCCCTGGGCAGTCCCTGCGCGCCGCCCGAGCGGCTGGCGTAAACAGCATCTCGAAGGCAGGGGCTGCAGTGGACAAGTGGTAAAAATAAGTGTCTGAGGCATCCCCTGAAATGCCGAGCTTGTGAGGTTAAGAGCATGTCCCGGGAGAGGTGAGTCCTGCCGGGTTTGCCGTGAAGGCTGGGCAGGCTGGCGCAGGGGGCGCTTTGCTGGGACTGGCACGGCGAGCGGTTTTTCCTTTCCCTGCTGCCTGCCCTGTGCTGAGCTGCAGCTGCGTTGAGGGATGCTGAGGCCATGGACAAGCGTGGACCCTGGCCTTAGCTCACTGCAGTCTTTTCTTCAAGCTTTTATTGCTGAGCGTCCTCTTATCCTCTCCAGCTCTCTTTGCCTATTAAAATAGGGGCGATTTCACTGCAGCCAGCATTCATCCAAAGAGTCCCCAGGGTGAGATTTGCGAGTGGTGATGAGACAGGGAGCCTTTCACCTCGAGGACATCTCTTGGCAGCCAGCTCCCTCCATGGAAAACACTGACTTGATTTTGGCTAGTATCCAGGCAGAGAGCTGTCGCCGATAAGATTTTCCTCTTGGCCAGCGTGCGGGCTGCACGCCCCGGCACAGGAGAGGATGGGGCAGGAGGCCGCATCTCTCCTTCCTCTGCGGAGTTAAATGCCCAGGGCCGAGCTGGGGCGCTCCTGGGGAGCGGGTGCTGTGGCTGCTTTTCCCAGGCAGGTGCTGACGGCAGAGGTGGGCAACGGCACCACGTCTGGGGAGGCAGAGGCGTCGGCAGCGAAGGGTCCCCGCTCCCTGCCCCCCGGGGTTTGCCAGCTGCGACCCCGTGTGCTGTGTCTGCTCACCGACGCGGGGCCGCGGCGGTGCAGCGCAGAGGCCCGTCGGGTCCAGCTCCTCGTCCTGCGGGAGAGGGCAGGAAGTGGTCAGAGCCGGCCAGGATGGGGCGTCCCAAGTGCTCCCTGCTCTCAGCTCAGCCCGCTGCAGTTTGTACCCTCTACTTCTGCCTCCTCGCATCCCTTCCAAGCGCTTCTCCAGCCTCCTCCTGGGCTCTGGGATAAATTTTTGCAGTGTGCAGGTGCCGCGTGTTTGTACAGCAGCGTGGTGATGTCTTCTGCTTTGGTCTCTGTCCCTTCCTCACCTTTCCTAACACTTGATTGCTGTTTTTGGCTGCTACTGAGCTCCAGCAACTTGTTCTCACCAAGCTGTCTACAGCCCCGCTTTGCCCTCTCGCTCCCGAGTGGCCTCCAGGAGGTCAGCTCCGAGCCAGTTGTTTTATATATGAAATTAGGATTATTCTCCCCCTGTGCCTTACTTTACATTCCCCATTCCCCGCCCAGCAATCCAGCTCTATGTTTCTCATGGGCTGTTTGGCAACCTACTACAAAATCTGCCCGTCCGGCCTTTTTCCCAGGGTCCATCTCCTCCAGGAAACAAATGGAGAAGCTTCCAGTCGTGAGGCTGGTGAGCACCAACTCACAACACACAGGGGCTGCAGGAAGCCAGCCCGTGTGCATGCGCGTGTGTGCTCACGTGCGCACGCAGGCGGGGGCAGCACCGCCTGCATCTGCCATGGCTCCCCCAGAGCTGGTGGACTTGGGGGCCAGAAGGGGAAAACTGCCCCCCTCCGCCTGCCGCGCCACTGGGGCTGGAGCAAGGGAAGGGAGCGGGGCTGCCAGCGCAGTGTTTTCCGCTGGTGCTGGCCTGGCCAAAAGCCTCCCCGTGAGCAGGGCTGGCTGGGGCCATGTTGCAACAGCTGGCTGTGGGGCACTATTGCACTGTCCCGAAATCCCTCCCCTTGCAGATACGGTGGTCTGCAGAGAACAAAAGCAAAGGCTGAGACACAGTCCCTTCCTCCCGGGAGGTGACAGCTGGGCTGCCCTCCCTCCTTGTCCAGCCCTGGGGAGGGAGACAAGGAGGGAGGAGAAAATACCCAGCTGTAGTCGTCATGGCTTCTTAAGAACACAGATGTCGAGGGGATGGTGGGGACATCTGGGACGGTGCAGCACGAGCGCCTCCCTTCCCACGGCCCGTGGGATGCCCTGCCTGGGAGCGGGTTGGTGGGGAAAAGCCGTGCCCGTGGGTCAGTGGGCTGCGCCGGTCCGCAGCCCTGGCCCCCGTCCATGCTTTGCCGTCCTTCTCCTTGCAGACGCGGTGCCTGGCGGGACCCCACTCCGGCGTGAGGACGCTGCACGGCTTGCTCTGGGCGAGATGAGGCATCCCAGCGGGGACCTGCGTGCTGCCTCCCTCCACCCCCCCGGCCGGCGGGTGGATGCAGAGAGCTGCTGGGGGCTCTGAATGGATGCCTTCCTCCTCCACCTCCACCTCCTCCTCCTCCTCCTCCTCCTCCTCCCACATTTGCTCACCCTGTGCCAGCTGCCACCTTTGGCCTCTGACGGCCTCCACAAGAGCGGCGCGGGGCTCGGGCAGCCCTGCGATGGCACGCGCTGCGTAACAAGCAGATCAGCTGGTGTCCAAAGTACAATTACAAGTCGTCGCTGGGAGCTGCTCTCTTCTGAGCGAGCTAGTTGAAAATACAATGAGACCATTATTAGTAATTATAAGGTAGCAGGCGTGCTGGAGGGGGGAGCGGCCCGCAGTAACGACGTCTGACTTGAACGTGGTGCGTTTGCTCTCGTTGCTCTGGCAGACCCCCAAACCGATCAAGGGGGATGCAAGGGAGGAACTGAGGTGTGAATGACGAAGTGACTAATTCGGTGAATTGGGGCTGCGGGAAGGTCCCGCAAATCTCATTTTCCCTGTCTCTTTCCCCAGCAGCTTTTCTAAGCTCTGCACAGATGCCAAGAAACTGGAGAGCTTGGGAAAGGAGCTAACGGCAAACTACCTTTTGGGACTGCTCAAGGCTCTGGTTCCCACTGGGGAAGCCTGCATCCCGGTGCTGATTTACTCCTCTCCCTGCAGACAGCTCCAGGCTGAGCCCATCACGTGCCTCCAGGCAGTCCAAGGTCCAGCCAGGGCCAAGACTGTGAAGGCGAGTGCAAAATGAAGAGCCTGTTTTTCCTCCTCCTTTTTCTGCAGCTGCTTGGTGAGTATACCCAGGGCCAACGGCAATGGAGAACATGGGTGACTGGTCAATGACTTTGCCATTTCAGGTGCACTTTAGGCGATCCTGTTTTGGAGCAGAGCTGTCGGCTCTGTCACTCAAGGTGTATTTTGTAATGCAAATGGAAAAAATGCATTTTCAGCTGGACAAAGAGAAGGAAGGAGAATGAGCTTGGGCACTCAGGCTGTGATTTATATCTCACACTTGCTGCTCCTCTGCCACTCAGGTTTTTCTGCTCTTATTTGAAGCCAGCAGCTCTGCACCACAGGATCCATTTTCTGTTGAATATGAATGTAGCTTTGATGTTCAAGGACTGTGATTCCCTGGAGACAAGGCTGATTAAATAGCACGCTGATATTTTCAGGGATGTAGAAGGTGCAGGAATGCATCAGTACAGCTGCATGGGAAGAAAGCTTTGCACAGCTTTGGCAGCAACAGATTAAGCTCCCCGGCCCCAGAGCCCCCGGCCGCTGTGCACGTCCGAGTTGTGCTGATGCCGACCAAGCCAAGCCAGCTCACAGAGCCCTCTCTGCTATGCACGCCTGCACGCTTGACAACGCACCGTGCAGCCGCTGCGAGTAACTGGTGGGGACGTGATGCGTGTGCGCAATGGGGCCGCTAAGGCTTTCTGCTGGAGCTTTAACCTCTCCCTTCCCTGGCTTTCAGCGACTGGAAGGACACAAGACAGCCGTAGGATGGGCAGAACAACTTGCAATTAATATTCCAGGGCTTTTACGTTAAGGTTTTTTTTTTTGACTCCAAGGTAGCAAGTCTTTTGTGGCCACAGCCTTCCTTAACTCTGAAAGCAGCTCCTTGGGTCTGATCCTTACAGCTGTCAGGGTCCTTTTCCTTCCCGAGGAGCTTTAAAGTGGACGCAATGGGCGGTTTTGCTCTACGTAAAGGCTCAGCCAGAGGGAAACAGGAAATTGCACTCAGGTCTGTTGAGTTCGGGGAGATTGTGTGCCTGGCGTCAGGCCAAAGTGAAGGCTCCCGCTGGTCAGGCCTTTCCCTTGGGGGGCCTGGGAACAGTCTGAGTTTGGCTTTTCAGCCTCAGGGTGGAAGAGCCCTAGTGCTGCAGGGGATTGGAGAGGCTGGGCAGGGCAGAGCCGGGGCTCCAGGCGGGTCGTGCATCGCTTTACGTGGTAAAAACCATTTGTCAAAGAACAGAAAGGTCTTTATTTAGTGACTGACAAACGAAGAAAGCACTGAAAATGCAGACGGCCTCAGCTCTTCTCTAATCTTTAACTGCTATTAGCAAAAGGTTTTTCAGCTATTTTGGGTGGACATCTCCCACCCTCCACAAGGCCCTGCCTTCAGTAGGCTTGGTGGGCAAGTTTCTCACCTGGTGTGGGGCTGAGGAAGTGCCTCTGCTCCAAACGATCTTCGGCCCTCCTCTCGGACCACACACCCCGACTCCAGCGCCTGTTTGTACATTAGGGCTCAGGTTAAAATTACATCATTTTCTCTTAGTCTGGACGTGGCTAAATACAACAAATTGTCTCAGCAGTGCCCCTGGCAGAGTCAGACAGTGCAAATGTGCAATTATGCTCCAGAGGTTATTACGTGCAGATAAAGCCTCCACAGAGCCTACTTAGCGCACACAAGACAAATCTCTTCCCCATCATTTACACTAGTAGGCTGGACTTTCTCCTTTGCACCTTCTTCTAGCACCCACAGCCGTTTGGACCCCATCGCTTTTGCCTTTTCTCATCTCCCATTGCTTTCTTTCCTCACTAATGAAAGTCAGTGTTATACGTGGCAGTCCAACTGGAGAGGACCTCCCCACAAAAGGGGACAGGGATGACGAAGGGCGGTGGGGTAGCAGGGAGAAGGTGAGGTGGGACGTCCCTGCGGCCCGTCCTGCCCCCATCTCTGCCTCCCCTCTCCCCCTGCCCTCTCCCACTGGAGCACCACTGACCTCCAGTGCCAAAGCCGCTTTTCTCCTCCTCCACTACCCCATCCCCTCCAGAACCAGCTTTGTATTTTGCTGTGTCTTTTGTCTCTTGTTTTTTTTTTTTTTTTGTTCCATAAGGAAAAGATGAACCATATGAACAGCAAAGATTTTTTTTTTCTCTTTTCTCTCTCATAACTCACTTGCCCAAAGCCGTTTAATTCAGGCTGCTTGAGATTCATCTTCAGGTGGAAGCCAGGCCTGGGAAATGTCAGGCTTGGAGATGCACGTTTCGGAAGCTGTTGCGCAAACAGAGATGGTTAGAGTGGAAACTAACCTCAGCAATGGCAGATCCCGTGAATAAGCAGGGCTATTGCTGCTGGGGATTACAAGCAGGTGCCACCAACGCACTGTCATGGTCCCAGGAAGCCCCAGTGACATGGCCGATGAGGAGACCTCTGTTTCCCCAACCAACCGTCTTTCTCTGTTCTCTCTTTCTTAACTCCCTCTGTGAGGATGTTTCCAGTGCGCTGCTAGTGGGTTTGTAGGGCAGAGGAAAGGATGCACAGATGGAGTCAGCCAACCTAGTGCTGCCTCAGGCAGTGGGAGACCATCAGATCCAAATGCATGAACCAGCCAACCTTTTGTGCTGCACGTGCAGTGCCCACTTCAGGTGCTCTGGGAAATCCCTTTTCTTCTCCTCTCCCATCCTCATGGCCCTGCTGGCTCTCTGTTTGCTGGCTTCATGCCTGCTAGAAACACCAAGGATGAGTGGTTCTCTGCATTGTTTGTTAGTGTCCAGTGTATTGAGGTCCCAATCTCAGAAGAAACCACTGAACTTAAAGCTTAGATATCTGGTCGCATATTATTATTGTCTACTGCCTGCAGGCCTTTACTGCCATTGTCTCTACCTGTGAAGTATTTATCCCCTACTCATCCTTTCCACCTGGGTGGGTTCAAAACATCACCTAACCAAAAAAATCCCTTGCACAGGGAGGCCTCGGGAAGGAGGGGAGGCCTGGGACTCAGCTGAACTGGAAACACGCAGAGGCTGTTCCTAGGCAGAACCCCCCGCAGATGTGGCCTAAAGAGGCCAAACGATCCTGCAGCGCGTCCCAGCAAGGGGCTCTCTCCGCCTCTCCCCGCAGAGCGCGGGAAGGAGCAGAGGTGAGGCAGCGGGGACGACGTCGCCGAGCGGGACGCGTGAAGAGCTTTTCCCAGCTCCCGTCGGCAGCCTGCTGTAAGCAGGGTCACCACCTTTCTCCTCGCTGCTCACGTAGGCCACAGCAGTGTCACTCTCTGGAGATGCCTAAGGAGCGGCTGCTCCTCGGCCAGCGCCCACGCGGGTCCGGGAGCCGTGCGCGCTGCTCCGAGCGCGGCGTTTCCTGTAACCAGGCGAGGGGCGGACGTCCTATTGCATGACTTAGGGGGCTGTGTAAAATAATGCATTGAAACACCCACGTGAGCAGGCTGCAAAGACACCCTGTGCAGTGGCTGCCCCGTCCAGCTGGCGTAGCAACTCCTCGGGAACGGCCCAAGGCGTCGGCAGCGGGGTGTCAGTCCCCCAAAGGCCAGGGACAGCTCCCTTGGTCACGCTGGATGTTTTGGGTGGGTAGTCGGGCCCTCTTCCTCCTTTTGGTCCTTCGCAGGGTGCGAAGGGGCTGCGGAGAGCGCCGGCGCTCGGGATCCCCCGGGGCTGGGTGCTGAGCTAGGGCTTGCCCGCAGCCCAGTCGGGTGGCTCATCGCAGCCCTGCTTCACCCTGGCTCAGCTGACGGGTGGCAACTCTGCAAGCTCTGGCACCTCCAGTGATTAGGACTCACGGTGCTATTATTATTCCTAGGGGCGTTAAGCATGAGCGTAATATTTTGGCGGGTTTTCCGCAAGAGCCCTGCCCTGCTGGAGACAGCGGTACCAACGCGGCGGGCAGGCGGTGGGAAGGAGCCTACGGGGAGGTGGGTGCAGCAGGATCCCGTCCTCTAGTCCTAGCCCAGACCGAGTCAGGGCATTTCTCTGCTGTGCACTGATTGACCCAGCTGCATTAATTAACCCCAAGCTGAATTTCACCGGTGTCCAGGCCCAGGCTGCAGCCGTTGTAAAATCCCGTCAGCCCGGTGACCTTAGGAGAACCACGGGACGCGGCGCTCTCCGCGGGTCTGGCCGGGAAGCTGCCGCGCGGCGCTCGAGGAGCGCTGCCTTACAGCGGGTTTCCTTGCTTCTGCCAGCTGCTGCCGTTGCTGTGTACAAACAGTGGCTTCCAAACACCAACTTCGAAACCGCTTCCAACTGGGATAAAGACAGAGTCCCGTGTGCCAGTGATGTGATTCATTTTGAGAGGGACAAGGTATCTGCTTTTTTTTTTATTATTTATTTATTTCCCCCCAAAATAACATTAGCCATTTGGAAAAATCCCCTATCTATCTGCTCATGGAAAACGCACCGAATCCTTTTTATTTTTTTGCTTTTCTTGCAGGTCATTTCGGTCCTTGTCAAGTCTGGCCACAGCGTGACAGACATGGTAAGGCTGGGGCCGGGGGCCCGGGGCGGGCTGCGGGGGGCGCCGGGAACGCTGCTGAGTGACGCGGCGGTGCGGGAACCCTCCCTCCCGCGCGGACTTTGACGTGTTGCTCCTCAGCCCGATCCGCCGTGCGGAGAACGCCTGGGCCGGGGCGCGAAACAAGATGTACGGCAGCCCGTGTCAGTCCGGTGTCTGTGCGTTTTTTTTGTGTGCGTGGAAATTAGACTTGGAGACAAAAAGCCCATTTCTGTGACTATTTTTTTCTTTTTAGTTTTGTTCGGGGAAAAAAAATAGACAATTTCTGTTGGAAGAAGTTTCTTTCTTTTCTCAAGAGGGAAGAAAAAAGCTCGGTCCCAGCTCGGTGGGACTGAAACCTTGGCAGTAGTTCGTTTCGGAAGCACCGAGTCGTGGCGTTGCTGACCCAGGGCAGGGACTAGCCCCGGGGCGGAAGCTGACGTGGAAACGTTTGTGAAATGAAAACAAAGCGTTCTGGGAGATTTAAAGTGTTGCTCAAGGAATTGTCTTCCAAACGCCATCGCTTTTTACGTTTTTCTTCCGCGTCGCTGCGGAAAGAGGGCGACGGAGCCGGGCTCTTCTCGGAGAAGGGCCGGGGGGCAGCGGGCACAAGCTGCAAGGCAGGGAAAAGCTGCCTAGAGAGAAGGGAAAAAACCGGGAGCGCGAGGGCGGCGGAGCGGGGACCCCGCGCGGCCGCCGCTCTCCGCCCGGGGGGTCTGAGCTGCTCGCCCGAAGGGCCGTGCGGGCGGCACGCTTTGCTCCGGCCGGCGTGGGGTCGGCGGCGGAGCTGCAGACCGGCGATGGCGCCTTTGCTCTTTTTTCGGCCCTTAAATCCCAGCAAGCCCTCGAAACTTACGGGGCGTGACTTGTTCAGGCTCTCTACACCGCTGATAGTTTTGGTGCTTTGATAACGCCCTGCGCCGCAGTTAACTCCTCTACAAATATTTGGAGGGGTTACTTTATTTATATGGCATTTTACATATGAATTTTCGAAGGAAAGAATGTGCTCGGGAAATACGTGCAAATCTAGTGTAATAAATGATGTGGAATTTACCCAGGGAAGAAAAGAGCAAAATATGACGCCAGTAGATTTTATTTTACTTACAGATGAGTGTATAATATTTCTACAGTACTTTCATCAGAGCGCTGCAAAGCGCATAATTGCGAAGCAGCATTATTCATTATAGCATTAGCCTTTCAAAAACAGGCTTAAGCGCTGATTAAAAAGACCCAAGGCCGGCCGTGTGCTCAGAGCAAAGGCGCGAGAGGCGTAACGGGAGCTTTATACCACTCGTTTCAGCTGCCGCTGCCGGGCAGCGCGCAGGCAGGGGTGTCCCGTCGCGGCGAAGGGCCGGCTCAGCGCCCCGAGCAGCCTCCCGCCGCTCCCGCGCGGCCGCAAAGGTTTGCAGCGACCCAGCTCCCGTCAAGTTTCCCAGGGTGATTGCTCTTCTTTTTTTTTTTTCTTTTCTTTTTTTTTCTTTTCTTTTTTTTCTTTTCTTTTTTTTTTCTTTTCTTTTTTTTTTTTTTTTGCTTTCGTCTCAGCCATCTCCCTCCCGCTGCTCCGCCACGTGCTCCGTCAAGGGCGCTGCCAAGATTAGGGATTAAAAAAAAAAACCAAAGAAACCAAACCCGCCGCCGAAATCGCGCGCCGGCGCTGTGCCGCCGCTTGTGGGCATGGCCAGAAATTTGGCAACTGGGTCGTTAGCAAACAAATTGCTTGTGAAGGCTTTTACGGCGAGGCAGCGCTGCACCTGTTCCAGCGGTGGCCTCGCCGCTCCGCAGAATTAATCGCGTCAATCCGCAGGAGCACATTAAGCTTCGCGTCGCCATGGAGATGCTATACCGCCTTTGGCCCCAAAAAATAAAAATAAAAAGAGGAGACTGTTGCTTGCTGCAGCCTCACAGGCTGAAATTCCCAGCCAGCGGGAAGGGGCTCGGGGTCCTCCTGCGCCGCGCGGGGCCGTTGTCGGGGTGGGCTGGCGCGCGCCCTCGCGCTCCCGGGCACCCTCCTGCAGGGAGCCAGGGAGCAGAAGGGGCCGCTGTGCCCAGCGCCTCGAGGGGTGTTTGCTGTGGATGGGACGGGGCGGGCTGGGAGGTGCACTGGGACTTCCACACAGCCACGTTTGTACTTCCCAGCCGGCTGGGTTTTTTCTGCCCTCCCGCTGCTGTTTCTGTGCGCGTAGGTGTGCGGACGTAAACCGAAGCAGAGTCAGGGCTGGTAGCAGGTTGCCGTCGTAACACAATCCTTTCTTAGCTTCTGTTTTGGTTGCAATTTTCGATGTCAGGCCAATTTTGGGAGGGGAAATTGGGAGTTTTGGGCGAGGGGGGGTCAGGAGCTGGCAGGTGAAATTCTCAGGCCGGAGTGTGCGGGGGTTTCTGAGAGTGGTGCTGGAGCAGAGGGTTGTTCTGGTGAGGCTCAACGGGAAAGAAAACGGTTCTCGTGAGCTGCCGGTGGCTCTGCTGCGGGCACGGCAGCGGGTGCGCGCTGCCCGCGCGGCGCAGGCGCAGGGCAGGCGTTACAAGCGCGTGCGCCTGCACGGACGGGCTGCCGCTGGCTGTTTTCGCTGCCCCCCGCTTGACTTCGAGCAGAGCCGGCGGCAGCGTTCAGTCGGCTTCTCCGCCTTCGGCACGGAGGTTTTGCTTCCTCGGGACCTGGGGCCTGCTTTGCTTCTCGCTCCCGTTCCCGTCCGTCCCGTGTGGGCCGTAGCTGGGCACCTGGGAGCCCGTTTCTCAGGATTAGGCAGGAGGTGTTTGGAGCGTAACCCCCCCCCACCACCTCGTGTGTTCAAAGGAAACTCGTTTATTGTCCAGTTCAGAGGTTATTTGGTCTGAAGTTTAAAGTGGGTTTCTAATTCAGCTACGCACTAGATCCAAATCCAGCTTAAATGTAAGCGACTTTGAAGCATAACCCTCACTATTAGGCTTGATTTTCCCATGGCTTTTAGCTGCCCAAGGAAGCAGATTAAGTATTTCGCAGGCTTCCAGAGGTGCCTCAGGGTAAGTCCACAGAAAGCCTCGGATGCGCAGCGCCCCGGTGCCTGCCGCGGCCACCCCGCCGCGGAGGCAGCCCCGGGCGAGGAGGGCGTCAGGCGCCTCAAAGCGGGACCCGGGCGCAGGGCAGCCCGCGGGAGGCCCCAGCGCCGCTGCCCGAACCCGGCGCCTGCACCGGGCAGCGCCTCGCTCCGCCCGGGACCGCGGTCCGGCCCCCTCCGGGTTCGAGCCCCGTGGACCGCCGCCACAGCCGGTGGGTTAGCTGCTTTGCAAGGGCGATAGCAGCCCCGCGGTGGGCTTCGTGCCCGGCGAGCCTCCCTTGGGGTCCTTAGGGTGCTCCCGCCGGCGCCGCTGCCGGCAGGCAGCTGGGTGGGGGGCTGCTCCCAGCCTCCTCTCCCCAGGTTTTGCAGCCTCGGAGAAGTTCCCTGCGGAAAAAAACAGCTAAACCTGCCTTAGCAGGAGCTACATGTTCCCCCCCCCGGCCGGCCCTCGCGGCACGGAGGGCAGTGACCAACTGGTCGGCAGAGAGCGGCCGGCCCGCTCGGCCCCCCGGGCGAGGGTCAGGCGCGTGCAGGGGGCGCTGGGGTCTACCGAGGGACTTGTCTCCCCCAGCGTTATATTTTTAGCTGCCTAATTGTAAGAGCAGAATGTACTCGGCTTTGCTGCAGGATGCTCCTTCCCGGCTCCTGGCAGAGATTGATCTCGAAATGCCAATTGCTCTCCAGGGGCGCTGGGTCTAATGAATTGCAAGGGTTTACGCTTGTCCCAGGCGCAGGCGCTGCCTTCCCCCCCCGCCACTGCCTGCAGAAGAGCAGCGAATTCAGGTTAACAAGGCACCAAGGAAAGGGATTATTTTTCGTTTTTCTGAAACGAAGGTAAAAATTTCATGGGAGCGTGTGGATGCGGGTTTGTTTGTGTGACAGCACATAATTATAAAGCCCAGATCCTGCAGGCTTTTCTCTGGCAACGTTCCCACTGAAGGCTTGCCTGAGAGAGGAGCTCAATAAAATTGCCTTTTGCAGTTAGCAAGGGTAACACCTCCCCGCGTGCATTTGTTCCTTGTAGTCTAGTTTCCAGCAGGAGAAATTTTTAAAGCCTGTAATGACCAGACCAGTTTGCCAAAATCCCAGGGTCTTGCAAGCTGTTTCAAGGCGCCAGGAGCGGATGCTGGCAGCAGGTCTTTCCTTGCAGCAGTTCGACACAAAGGCTGCTTTCCCTCGACGCTGGGGACTGCTCCTCCGCGCGCGCCTCCAAGCCTGTTTGCAGCTGTGCTCAGCCCCAGAGCTCTTGGTCTGACCTTGTTTACAGTGGGAAATTCAGGAAAATGAATTGAACTGATCTTAAATCGATTTGGTGAATAGCTTTAAACCTCTGTTTGGATTCCGCTTCTGGAACTCTAGTGCTTTAGTTTCATTTACCTTATTGCACTCCCAGAGGGGCTACTATCTAGCATACTGGCTCCTCAGCATAGGAACTGTGGCTCTGTGCTCTCTTGCTAGCTGATGCAGGACACATCTGCATGTCAGATGCCCACCAGTGACGGAGCTGGTCACCGAGACACAGTCCCTCACGCAGACGTGTGCTGTCCCGGTGTCCCCTTAGCCTCCCGCCAGGCGAAGCCCGGCTGTTGTCTCGTGCCCTGGCTGTGCTCCCGGGAGCTCCTGGGAGCGGGTGCGTGCTAAGCCCCTTCCACCGCTCCCCGGCGGCTGCTGGACCTCCGCTTGGTTCTTGGTCCTTGCTTCAGGACAGCCACTTTCTGCTCGGACAGCAGGATGATGTGCCGCTGGGTTTGTGCCTGCAGTGACTTTTGACCCGTCAGTCTGGACTCCACTGGCACGCTGTGATTTAACCACCTCGTGTAGGCGCCTGCCTCCACTGCTGCATACGTTTGTCACCTAGTGAACTGGAGGGACAGTGAGAGAAATGAGCCCAGGGCACATCTACACCACGCTGGCCTACAGCATGCAGAGCTGCCTAGACAGCTTCCGGACCCAAATTGCCTTTGCATCCTGCGTTTAGCTGCAGGGAGGAAGGACCTTCAGAGTCTGGGGCAGGAATGGGGTTCTCCTGTGGGGAGGAAGGCTGGAAGTCTGCTGACGTTGGTACGGTCTTGGCTCTCTTTCCCCCTGAGGCTGGGAAATACTGTTGTTTTTTTAGTTTCTCGCGGCTCTGCAGAACAGCTGGAGTGGGCAGTCAAGCCTGGATAACTTGCATTTGCTAGAACCAGACAAAAACGTGCTTGCCTTTCGCTTCCCATCACAAAACCAGCAGACCGTTTTGACACAAGTGGAGTCGTAGGTCCAGGAGAGAAATGCCTGAGCGGAGCTGGGCGCGGACAGTAGCAAAGGGGCACGTTCCTGCTGCAGACGGGCTGGCCAGCTCAGCTCTGAGCGCACAGCCTTGGTTGCTCCAGCACCGCTGCATTACGTTTCAGAGACCCGATATGACGGGCTGCCCCTGTGCTTGGGGGCTGCGGTGCCAAGACCCACTCAGACATGCCTCTGCAGGGAGTAGGTGCAGGGGCCCGTGCTTCAAAATGCGAGGTAAAAAGTGGTGAGCAGACGCAGCGGGGGAGCCTGATCCTGCATTAGTGATAGTGCAGCTGCACGGCTGCCAAATTATCCTGCCTTGCAGGAGGGGGAGGCAGGGACTTGCGCAGGGAAGAGGCAGCCAAGCATCTCATTAGCTTGCAGGGGATGATGCTGAAGCCACGTCCCGCCAGCACGCTGCTCCTTTGCCTGGTCCCTGCCACGCAGGTCTCAAAGGCCTGGGCCAAAGTGCCAGGGCAGGAGAGCGTTTCGGGCAGAAAAGGCCCAGTTTGGCAGCGGGTCGCCCTCCTCGGCTCACCCAGAGCGGGTGGTGCTGCCTTCCCGGCTGGTTGCACGTGCTGCCTGGAGACGTGCCCTGCCGTCTTCACGGATTCGAGAGGCTGTGCCCGCTCCTCCCGCTCAGCGGCCGTCGTTAAGCCTTACGTCGAGGATCTCTAGCCAGTTGCTATTGCCTTTGGCCTGCTCAGCTTAACCGGTTCGTTTTGGGCAGCTTGCCTGCGGTGGTCACAGCAATGCGATTCTGCGGGAAAGTCTCCGGTCTCTGGGGGCCGGTGGATAAAACCGGCTGCCCTCCGCGAGCCCGGCAGCCGTGGGCCGGTGTCCGCCGCGCCGCGGGGCTGGGAGACGGGCACGCCACCGCCGCCGCGGCTCCTCCTGCCTCGTTTTCCCTCTCGGTTCGGCTCTGCGCCCACCGGAGGATGCACCTTGGCACAGGGGCACGGGGCGCCGGGGCTGGCAGGGACGCAGGGGCTGAAGCGAGTCCGGCGGTGACTTTGGGACTCTGCTACCTCCGGTCCGTGGGAGAAGCGCCAGCCTGGGGCCTGGTTTGCAGACGCGCTCCTCTCTCACGGCACCGCGTGACGTCTCCGCGTTTTGCAGCCCTCTGCCCAGCGGCCTCGGGTTTTGGCATAGCTGGGGGCGATAAGGGAGGGCGACCCGGGCCCGGCACCGCGGCCGGCTGAGGACGTGCGATCGTGTCGGCAGCTTCGGGGAAGGAAGCCAGCTCCAGGATGCAGGTGTGAGCTTCACCCCAGCAGGAAAACAAACAAACGAAAACCCCCTAACGAACCGAAGAAACCCCGCGGCGAGGGAGCCCTTGGCAAAGCTCCAGAGCCGGTGAAGGGATTTACCTGCCGACAAATTTAGCCTAACGCCTTCCTGATGCCTTTGGCAAGCAGCTGGATCCAACCCAAGAGTTTGCACGGCCGGCTGCTCTCCAGACCCCCCGCCTGCACCCGGAGGATGCTGGGAAAATCCCTACATTTCCCATCGCCGGGCAGCACCGGGACGGGCAGCAGGGGCCGGTGGCAGCCGGCGCCGGCGGGGGCCCGCCTGCTGCAGCGCCGGCTGCCTGCTGCCATCTGCGGGCTGGAGCTGCCCGAGCAAAGGAGGCATTTGACGGGTGATACAGAAACCCGCTTCCTCCAGCCTTACTGCACCCCTCCTCGCAGGGGCTCAGAGGGGGGAAAAAACCCCAAAACCCAAAAAACCACCCCAACCCGTCACCTGCTCCCCTGCCGACATTTTGCAGCCCCATCGGTGGCGCCGGCCGTGCCGGGAAGCAGGGCCCAGCCCTGCCTGCTAACAAGCTCCTCGCCGAGCTGAGGCGCGTGCCCGCAGCCCTGCGGCACCGTGCGGGCTGCTGCAGCCGTCGCGGTGCCAGCAGGCAGCTCGGCTGCTTCGGCACGGCCGCTAGAAGGGAAGGCTGCTGCAAGAGGCGGCGGCGGCGGCGAGGCGCGCTCTGCCGGGGCTCAGGCGGAAGTCTCCCGTGCTTTTCCGGCGCTGAGGAGCGCGAGCCGCCAGTCGTGCCGCCCTCGCCGGTCATCGCCGGGCGACGCTCGCTGAGCGGGCAGACCTGCGCGGTGCCGGAGGCTGGTTCACAGCCGCGCGTTGCAGCGGCCGCGTTCTCGGGCCTTTGTCGTTAGGTAAGAAAAGCTGCAGGTTTCTGAAGTGGGAAACTCAGAAGGTGGGTCTTGCCCTGCCAGTCACCTCTTTCCCTCTTTTTTCGTTTTAATTCAGAAAGGCGGTTTCATTTTCGCTTATGAACGTCTCGGGACTTCTTTGGGCGTCCCGTTGGTGCGCAGCGCAGCGCTGTGCAAGCGGCTGCCGGCGTGGTGACTCTGGGCTGAGATCCACGTGTGGTCTTTCCTTTTTTTCCCTGGCTTTGATGGGAAAAATTGTGACCGTGTTTCAGTTGTCATTACATTTGCTAATGGAGACCGAGGAGATAAGTCATTTACCAGTATCAGGGATGGGATATGACTAATGGGACTCTAAGTAGCTCACTGTATTAATGACCCTGGAATACAGGTTGGCAGGAGCAAGAGAAAGCAGATGAAACTGCCAGCTTTTTGGCTCTGGTCCTTTGGTACATGTCATTGCTCAGTTCAAAATGTTCTTGGAAAGTGTCCCAGCCTATATGTGATTTCTGTACTAAACTATCAATTGCAGAAAGCCACTTTCCCAACCAGAGTCTCCATTTGTCCTCTGCAGTGAGCTGAGGTGCTTAATGCTCTGCTACGTTAAGAAAAAAATGCCAGTGCAAATTATTTACAGGCTAATACCCACTGGACAACTGAGCCACTGCAGAAATGCTGGCCAGTGGCATGCATCTTGGGGAGAACTTGTTCAGCTCCATTTCAAACCAGTAAGCGATACCACTGCCTGCCTGGGTGGACTGGCGGTGAATGCAAAATAAGTGTGTCTCTGTGGGCTGGGAGTTTAGCTGTGGATGCTGGCACGGGGGAGGCCTTCCTCAGAAGCTCCTGCAGAGGTCTTGTTGCATTTTATCTTCTGAAGATTCAGTGAGTTCTTATGCTAGCTTATACACTTGCAGTTTTAGTTCTGGGGCTGGTGTGCACATGGGTTTGGGGCAGTCCCTGTCCTGTGTATCTGGTCTGGAGCCCAACATGAACTGGTGGGGACAGTGTGTGTGCTGCGGGACTCTCCTTTTCCCACCACACTTGCATTAGGAGGGGGGAGAAAGTGGACATCTTTCTTTGGGTTTGAAAACTCCAGCCAGCCTAGGTTGTAGGCGGAGGGGGATCTACAGCATTAGCTGAAGAAGCTACACCTTCTCCAGGCAGTGGCTCCAGAGCCCAGCAAGCTGGCAGCACCAGTGTTGAAGACGTGGGGCAGATTCAGGGAGAGGCTGAGAGACCTTTTCTTCCACCTCTCCCCACTGGCAATGATTGGTGCCATGTATGTGGCATGCATGCTGCTAACCCTTCGTCCGCTCTGATCCCAGTCAGGTCTCTCTCTACAGCAGTTTCACGTCTAGTCCCTCACAGGCACAGGAGTAGGTGGCTGGTCAATGGACTGGCTTTTGCATATTTTGTGCATTTGTGTCTGTGTGTGTATCTTTAATCAACAGAGCCTGCCTTACCTCCGCTCTCCCCACACTGAACTCAGCCAAATCGCTATGCTCTCTTTCTAAGCTATATGTGGGCCAACATGAATCCGTACTGTTTTTTCCTTGCTTATAATGCGTGCACAAAGTGCTCTTCTGTTGCTCCCTGGAGAAGGGTTAGTGATGCAGCTTACAAACACAGGTACCTGTTTGTCTAAGTGTTGTCTCTGTGGCTTTTTTCCTCCCTAGTTAATTTTTTAAGCTCTGAACAAACAACCTTCTGGACAGGAAAGTTCATTGCATCCCTTATGACCACCTCAGGGTGTTTGGGAAGCTCAGATCTGCAACCACAGTCAAGGTATTCAGTAAACCTACTGGGGAAAAATATCTCGTCCAGGCAGAGATCAGGGCAGGGACTTATCAACCCGGTGGTCTTGATCCAGCCACAGCACTCATGAATACCGACTCCCAAAGGCTGGGAAAAGGTAGCAGGGCCAGCTAGTCATGGACCTGGTGTGTCACTCATCCCTGACACCAGCAGCTGCTGTCTGCTTGTTCTTCCTGTCTCACAAAGACCTCTTCAACTATGGACCTGAGTGCCCAGAGTTGGCTGCTGTGAAGATCTGGTATTCTGTGTTAGCAAAAATATCAAATACATCCAATCAAAAAACTCATCTTGAACAGCTCAGCTGGTACCCACCAGCCTGCAGCTAACTGGCTACCCTTCCTGCTAGGCACAGCAATGCACCGCAAACTCGGCCAGGCAGACTGAGCGTCCGATCTCAATGGCTGGTACAAGAGACAGCGTGGGGGGTCTGGCGCTGCTGCTGCTTGAAATGGCCGAGCAAGCGCTGGGAGAAAGGGTCTGCCTAGCCGACTGGCAGTGCTGATCCTACCTGCCCTGGATACTTGGCATTAGTTGGCTGCCACAAAGTGTCCAGCTGCCCATTCCTGGGTAGGCTCAGAAGAACACAAGCTAGAGCATCTTTGAAATGAAGCGCCTTGTAAATGAAACCGGTAGCATAGATCTTGCCTGGCTCAAAGCAGGCGAGGTCCTGAGCCTCATAATGTCACTAGAAATGACTTTTATATCTGTAGATAAAGAGCACGTTGACATTCTTAACCTACCAGACCTTTCAGCCTATTTCAATGCTTCAGTCTTGGAAAAATTTTCCTTACTCAAGAGAAATAACAGAAATTTTGGCAAATATGATGGTGTGGTTTCCAGTTAGGAAAGCTCTCAGATGGCAGCATCCATAGATGAAGGCTTCTTTCATCTCCGATTGGTGGGGAGACTCTGTTCTCTCGGGGCAGATGGTCCCCGGGCCTCACTTGTTCTCCTCCTCATCGCCTTTTGTCTAGACCAGAGCAATATGCATTGCTGCTGGATCTGAGACAGGTGTCATATAGGAACACTGTGAGCTCTTCCCAGTGGCAGCTGCCCTCTGCTCTTTGCCCTGGCTTCTCATAGTTTCTGAAGCAAGAGGACAGTCTGGGCTATGGACTTCAAAGCACTGCAACACCAAGGCACAAAACATATGAAACAGCCGCCTGCAGCTTGGGCATGAGGAGCTTTTTGCCTCAATGGACAGCCCCTGTATGGACTGGAGCATCCTCAGGCAAGACTACCCCAAGAACAGAGAGATGTCACAACCCGTGTGTGACAGTCATTCTTTAAGTAAGTCTTGCTTATCTACATGCAATTTAAAGACTGAGCAGGTAGATGAAACCTTAAAATCCGACCTAACACTCTTCTTCCTGCCCATAGGACCCCATGTGTGGGCATAACGCAGTCTTGGAGGGCTTCCAGCTACTGTCTGGAGTGATGCTAAAAAAACCTTGGATAGACTGAGTTAGAAGAGAATCAAGCCTTGAACATTACTCACTCCTTGACACATGAAAATACTGGGGGAAAACCCAACTTTTTCTTGAGTAATCTGTAAATGGAAAATAAGATGAGCTGGGCTGAATAAGCCATGTGCTATGAATGAGTTGCCTGACTCGGTTGTTTGCTAAAACGTGTCCTGGAGTCGGCAGTGCCAGCTGCCGACCTGGCCGGCTGCAGCTCTTCAAGCAGGGTTTGCCCGCATGGCCATGAGCAGATGCCTTGCCTGGCTCAATCCAGGTAGACGTGGCAACCTTTACATACCTGGCGGTGACGTCTTACAGAGCGGCTCTAGCTATGGGCAGCACAGCTAGTTAAATGCTACTGTGTGTTTTCCTTCGTTTGCTCCAAGTGCCAATTCACTAGTTGACACTTCGTCAAGCTTTGTTTGACCCGGTGCATTTTTTCTTAATCGTCTGGTGTGCAGGATGTGGCGGGCAGACGTCAACACAGTGAGACATGCTGAACTGCATGGTGGTATCCTCAGTAAAAGATATTTCCAAGTGTCAATGAGCCAAGCTAGGGCAGATTTATATGGGCCCATCATTTAATAAACACACTCATGTTGGTCTATGCTAGCAAAGTGCAAGTGGAGCAGCCTCAACCCCAGCATTGCCCAGGGGGGTGGAGGTGGCCTGGCTCTCCCCCTGCTAGCATCCAGGGTCAGGAGGGTCCCGGGAGGCCGGGAAACCGTCCCTCCGGCATCAGGAGGCTCGATGGGAGCAGCCCTGCAGTGAGGGCTGGGCACCTTCCCCCGAGGCCCAGCACCCTCCTGCAGCTCGGCAGGCTTGCAGACTGAGAATTAGGTTTTGCATGATGTACAAACGTAAGAAGTTGTTGAAAGGCTTTATTTTTGTTTTCCCTTGCTCTTGCTTCCCTAAAGGCTTCATGTTTTTGTGTTGCTGGAAGATAAAGCGAAACTGCCTTTCCCCATCACAGCGTCCCCCTCTGTAAAAATGGAGATGATGCTTTCCCATTATGCAGGGCACAGTGAGGGTAATTCCTAACGATTGTAAAGTGCCGGGAGACAGCGAGGATAATAGACATTTTGATAATTACCATCGTTATTTGATTACGAGCCTGGGTGGCTGGCAGCGGGGCCGCACAGTGATGTTTTGAATCCCTTTGTTTAGTACCTTCCACTGAACGGAGAACTCATCCTGGCATCTGGTGCAGGATTTGCAGCTTTTGACAGCAGCTGGGATCCAGGATGTGACTCAGGTATTTTTTGTGCCCAAACTAGTTACCCAGTCAGCCCTTAATCATGCAAATTCAGCAAAAATGCTTCTACAAAGGTCTTTGCCAGCCCACCTCAGAATAAACTGAATCACTCCTCTTTTAATATCTACCTTTTCTCTGAGGACCTCCTTTGCATGAGATCTTTTTTTCTGCTAGATCACCTGCCTTCTAAAAAAATAATTATACCAAGGAAGTCTTTGAAGTCATAGCAGAGAGGTAAATATTGTTTGTCTTTTACCCTGTCTATTAAGCATGTAGCCACATCAAAGTCCGCGTTTTCTTTGCCATCATATTTCTAAAGAAAACTGGTTATGAATTGCACACCCAGGCCTCAGAGAGCTGAACCACAGCCATTTCTGAGAGTTGGCCTTTGGCCCAGCTAGTATTTGCGTAAAGGCATTTCAGCGCTAACACATCATTCAACCTCCCGTTAGTCTCAAACTGAGATTTGCAATGACCGAGGTAGCAGTTTTGTTTTATCAGTGCCTGTTATTAGTCTGAAAGCTGTTTGCTAGGGAGAGGTATTTTTGGTATTTAAGAGAGAAGTAATACTTTCAGTGGCAAGCAGCTTCTTAGTTCAGCTGCAGAAAAACAACCAGAACCAAAGCGAAGTGTGAGAAAGCACAGTATGTGCACTGGGGCTCCGACGGGCATCTTTGAATGACGTTGAGGACAAATGCTGGTTGTCTCTGCCCACTGGCAAAAACGCCTGGGAAATCGGAGGGGACAGTGCACAGAAAGTAAAGGCACCAGTGGGTCTATCCGGAGGAGGGACTGCAGCCACTGGCTGCTCAGAGTCACTCCCAAAACCCTCCATTACTATCATTTTCCTCCACTGCAGCTGCTTGACCTGTTTTGGACGTGCTTGGGAAGCCCTCTCCCCTTTGCACGAGACTTTAGCTTCTCACCCGTGGCCGCTCCTGTGAAATCAACAGGCGCCTTCCACAAGTGGATTTTTAAAAAAATAAATTAGATGGATACAAATATAAGCAATCCGGTCGGTAAAAGGTCATATGATAACTGAATTGGTAAAAATTCAGCTGTTGGGGACGGATGGGGTACGAGATGGGTGCTGTGCAGTGCTGCTGAGCCTGTGCTGCTCTTGACGTCTCTTGTTGCTCTTGGCAGGCTCGGCCGCCAGGTTCAGGGACGCCGACCGGTTCGCGTGGTTCGACCCCGCGCTGTGGCAGACCACCTCCTCGCCGGGGGAGCTGCAGCAGGGCGCACGCATCTTCGCTGTGGATGAGGAGCGCGTCCCGTGCCAGTACGATGATGTTATCTTTCAGCCCGAAACCTCCTTCCGGGTAAACGTCGACTCATCGCGAGGCATGATTCATCTCCGGAGCATCTCTCTCATGGGTCAGGTAACGTGGGGCGGCTGAGAAACCCGGTGGCGTGCTCGGCTCGCACCGCCCCTCCGCCGCCCCCAAAGTAGGTCACGAGGAGAGGGAGCGCGGGAACCCAGCAGGTTCACCTTCATGAACCCTGCAGACTGGGCACTGAGCATCTCTCCAGGATGCGAAAAAGCTATTTTTGGCCTTTGTAGGGAGGTTTTCCTGAGGCACCAAGCTGTGGGAGTGCCGTGCCGGCACCACGGCAGGACGGACCTGGCCGGGGCAGGCAGAAACACGAGTGGCTGTGGGCTGCTGCTTTGCCTCTGCCACCCAGTCCTGCTCTGCTAAGGAAAATAGCTGTTAATGTGCCACCACCTCTTGTCCAAATCCGCCTTCTCATGAGCGCTGGTGCATGAGGGGGTGGTGGGGGGGATCAGAGGCAAGACAGGACCCAACTGAGACACAACCAAAAGGCAACGGCTCAGCTTTTACCAAGCATATGGCTTTTTTGGGCAAAGAGACCAGCTCGATCTCACTGGTAGTCCCTATATCGGCTCAGAGCTGTTTTAGGACTATCCCAGGTGCTGGGGGTGTGCGGGTGGATGGGCCACTCTTCCCAGTCCCCACAGAGCTGCAGTTTCATTAGCTCCTGCCATTTCTGAAGGTTTGGGTGGATTTTTTACCCCTACTGGTTTGTTACCGCCTCCCTCCCTCAGGGGTGGGAACATAAGCAATTTGCATAAAGCCTGGCATTAAAACAGCCAACATGCAGCAACCTGTCACGTGGCAGAAGACCTCAGAAGCTGCGTGGCCACGCTCGGCTGGCACAACAGCAACGAGGCGCCTGCGCTGCTCTTTGACCATGGGTCAAAGCATGAGCAAACGGGCATCTGCCCTGGCATCACGGGGCTGCGCCCTTCCCGGACACGTACTGCAACCGCTCGGCTCGGAGACCCTCCTGGGAGGCCTCCTTCCCTGACCCAAACACGTCCTGTGGCCTGATGATCCTCTCCCAGCCTTGCTTCGGCCCTGCTCTCCAATTGATTGGAGGGATAATTACCGAAACGCTTGCAGCCTGCCGGGCGCCAGCCCAGCAGTCGAGCGTGCCCTTTGAGGGCCAGGCATGAGGCGACCGGCAGGGGAGGGAAGGGCTGCCCCAGCGCCCGAGCGAGGCCACGCAGCGTCCGAGGAAAGGGGGCCGGAACAAGGCGCTTGGGCAGCAACACCCTCGAGGGCGCGCGGTCTTTCCCGTTGGCCCCATGGAAAAGCCCAAACGGGCACAGGTGCAAGGTTTTCCCCACGCGCTCAGTGTCGCGTGGCTGCCCCAAAGCCGGCGGTCAGGCGCGACACCACGGGGGCCGGGGTTCGCTGGCCGGGGCAAACCGCTGGAAACGTCCGCCTGTTGTGTCGCTCCTTTCCCGGCCAGACGTTGGCCAGCGCCGCCGCCTTGGCTGAGTACCTGCGGGGCCCCTCCGCGCCGCTGCAGTTTCACGGCAACGGCACTTTCCAGGTGTCGGGCGCCGGGTGCCCGGACAAATCCGGCTGCGTCTGTGGGAACGCCCAGGTGAGTCCCCCCGTGGCAATGTGGGGAGCTTTGGGGGGAAGCCGGGGCCGGCAGCCCAAAGGGGCAGACGGAAGGTGGGGAGATGCTGGGAACGGGGCCACCTCGGCCGGTGGAGCTCGGTCTCGGGGCGGTCGCGGAGGGCCCGCTGGTCCGGAGGGAGCGAGGAACTGACGCTGCCCCGCTCTGCCGTAGGATCGCCACCGCATCTGCGCAGCCCTGCTGGGGGCGGCGGGGAGGCCGTGCCCCGCGCCGGCGTGCCGGAGCCCGCTGCGGGCCCTCGGCCACTGCTGCGGGGTCTGCGGTGAGTGCGGCGCCCCGGCCCCTTCCCTTCGCCCGGCCGCGTCGCTCCCCTGCGGCCCTTTCCCCAGGCTCGGGGGGCTTGGCGGGCCCTTCGCTGGGGTCCTGCCGCGGGCTTCGGGCTCTCGCGGGCTGGAAGTCCTGCAAAGAAGCGTTGCTTTCCTGCCTCTCGCTTAGCTTTGCTTTTTTTCCTGGCTGCCCGCCCACAAAAAGTGATATGAAAGCAGACCCACGAGGCTGGGAGCCCCTCGGAGGGACCAGAATAGGCATGTTTGTGCCCGTCCTCAGGGGCTTCTTAAACTAAAAGCAAACCGCAAGCGTGGGTGAATCCTGCAGTGAACTCATTGAAGCCACCAGCTATTTATGGCTGCCATTTTACAGCTGGGAAAACTGAGGTCTAGCGACCGTGGGTGCAGAGGACTTGCATGGGGGGGAAATAGTACCTCTGCTGTCTTGACTGACTGAAAAGCTAAAGGATTTGTGCCTGAAAATGTGGCCAAGGGCCACCTGTGACCACCTGGGACTGTGACTGGACCAGGTCACAGAGAGCCCGGGCCAAGTGCTGTGCCGCAGTACTGTTCCCATGGGTCCTTTCTGCTCCCAAAATGTGATTCACCCAGTGCCCAGGTAGTTAGGGTACATCTCTCTGAAGCATTATCACGGCTTTTTGGAGCCGATGTTGAATTGCAGCCCTTTGTCCCTGCCTCTGGTTTATCCTGTCAGGATGTCAGAACTCATCAAGCTAATAGGACTCTGCTGAGTTTATGCAATGGAAAACGCTCAAAGGAAACGCACTCTTTTCACAGTAATGTCGTCTTTCCAACAGCAAGTTTATTTCATTTAAAATAGCATGCATATTTAAAATAAACCGTAAACAACAGATTGACAGTACTCCCTCTGCACACGTGTGCTTATGCATTAATCTACCTAGGAGGTTAAGTGGAGTTTTTCCTATACAACTTTAGCTGCTGTCATACCAAATTCATTAAAATGGCACTAGCTTCTTCTCAGATGTGCCCATAAAGCAGAGCCTTTTAAAGCCATTAGGAGAACTTCCTATTTCAATAAACATTTACTTGCATTTTTTCAAGGAAAATTAATGCAGTGCAGTGATACAGGGAATATGAGTATCCCCTCCGCTGTGCTTTACATCCAAAGAAATAGTAGCGCTGCTGAATCACAGCCTCGCGGCCTTGAAACCCAGACAAACATAGAGCGTCCCACAGGAACATGCAGGAAAATGCCTCAAACAGAAGGCTTCTCTTTGGAATATGATGGAAAACAAAAGCTTTTGCCCGACATCAGTCAATAAAAAGACCAGATGCCGCTGCAGAGCCCTCCTCTCCTTGGCACTAAATGAGATCCGGTTACACGGAGGAGCTGGGAGAGCCCTGTGTGCCTCTGCTGGCAGTCGGCGTTGTGCTTCGCGCTGAGAAGCACGCTGACTCGAGTCCGCGGCAGCTCTCCGGCCGGTCCAGGCTCGGTGACTGTGCGCTCTGTCTCCTTTCTCTGTTTTCGGGCTGCAGGAGCCATTGTTTGCCTGGAGTTCACTCCCGACTTCGACCTGCAGAAATATCAGGACAGGCTCGTCCAAGCCTTCCTGAGCCTGGTATGTCAGCCGGCCGGCTGGGCGTGCAGTAGGATATTGGGAAACCATGAGCCACGTCAGCCGGCGACTCACAGGGATGGCAGGGACTTGAGGCACGGCCACGTGCATCACCCCGGGATGTGGGTTGCCAAGCTCTGTGGTCCAGCAGTCCGGCTGGGGAGCGACAGCTTGCGCGGCCGGCTCCCGGCCTTCCTTCCGACAGCTGGTGCTCCAAATTCGGCCCGATGAATTTGGTGCCACCCAGGCCAGTCCCCCCACCCCACCACAGCCACAGCCAGCTCATTCCCTCTCAATTTAGGGCAGAAACAGAGACAGCTACCAGGCTCCCAGAGCCTTCTGGCCCTAAAGAAAGACAACAGCTAGCGTATGGGCCACAGGCAGAGCTTCTGCCGTTTTGCCGTTGTCTCAGCCCACTGGTGAGGGAGAGCTCAGCGAGTTGGGGCACAGCCAAGAAGCCGCTGTTGCAAGGCGGTTCCCCCACCCGAGCACTCCTTGTGTGGCTGGACGCATGCACATGCGTGCCGCGGGATCCCGCGGGCTCTGGGAGATGGCTCTTGCTGGGGTGCTCGTGGCCAGGAGCTGCTCAGGAGCTGCTCAGATGAGGGCATGCTCACGAGTCACACCAGCAGGATCAATACCAGAATATTGCTCTATTGATCCAGAGCTGGAAGCTTGCTTCCTGCCCTCTTTATGACCACACACATCTTAATATATAGTTTAAGGGGTGTGTTACATTAAATTGCTCTCTCAGCTGCAGGTCAGGCAGTAGAATTGACTGGCTGGTCTCTGTAGCAGCTGCGGGACCAGCTGGCTCCCGTGGGGATCAGCCAGAGAGCATTCCCACTGCTCTCGCCTCTGCTGGGGGGGATGCTGCACACCGGGGCGCCCGTCACAGCTTCCCAGGGACAAAAGATATGAACCTATCATTTGGGAAACCCAATGGCAATGCAATAACAGGAATGGCAGCTCTGTGATGGTCTTCACCTGAAGATTTATGGATGGACCTTATTGGTACATCCATCATGACTGTCTGCAGATGTGACGCTAATTTCTGCCTACTGCTCTCATGGGCTTTACGTGTCTTTTGTGTTTTGAAAAGCCCAAATACGCTGGAGTTCAGATGGCTATATCCAAGGTACACAAACCACAGACCTTCCTGGGAATCACACTGCGAAGCTCCACTCCTGTCATCCAGATAGTGCTCATCGATGACCGAAATGGGTCGCAGACAGGCACCGCTGCTGAGCAGCTGGCTGCAGACATCATGGGCGACATCGCACAGCATGGTAACGCTGCCTTTCTCCTTGGCTGGGCTCCAATGGGTGCACCTAACCCACCGCTGGCGGCAGCTCCTTGTCTGCTCACCCGCTGCTCTTGCTCACTCACCCTTGTCAGCCATGGCCCATTTGCCAGCTCTGCATCTCTCCTCTTTCACCAGCAATGTCCTGTGATGGGAATCACATGCTATCAAGGGGCCATTTGGTTGCTGCTCCCTGCATTGAAAACGCCTGATTGCCTGGAAATGGCACCTGCTGTGTACAGCTCTGAAGCACTGCCTTTGTCCTCATCCTCTTTAGTCTGGTCTGGCACAGCTCTAAACCTTCCTAATACACACATGCTCTACTTTTAGATTTTATTGGTGAAATTTTGCTTACTCAGAAGTTGTAGCACTTTCATCATAATAGGACAGTGGTGTGAGTAGAACAGAATCACAGAATTAGAGAATTATTGGGGTTGGCAGGGACCCCTTGGAGATCATCTAGTCCAACTCCCTGCTCAGGGCAGGGTCAGCTACGGCAGGTTGCCCAGGACCGCGTCCAGTCAGATTTTGAGTATCTCCAAGGTTCGAGACTCCAGAACCTCTCTGGGCAACCTGTTCCAGTGTTCAGCCACCCTCACTGTGAAGAAGTATTTCTTTGTGTTCTGGTAGAGTTTCCTGTGACTCAGTTTGTGCCCGTCGCCTCTTGTGCTGTCACTGAGCACCACTGGCTCCATCTTCTTTACACCCTCCCTTCAGCTATTTATACACATTGAATAGATCCTTCCTGAGCCTTCGCTTCAGGCTGAACAGTCCCAGCTCTCTGAGCCTCTCCCTGTATGATGAATGCTCCCATCCCTTAATCATCTTTGGGGCCCTTTGCTGGACTCACTCCACTATGTCCATGTCCTTGTACTGGGGAGTCCAGAACCGCACTCAGCACTCCAGATGTGGCCTCACCAGTGCTGAGCAGAGAGGAAGACTCACCTCCCTCCACCTGCTGGCAATGCTGTGCCTAATGAAGCCTTGGATACCATTGGCTGCTTTTGCCATAAGGGGACTTTGCTGGCCCACGTTCAACTCCTTGTCTACCAGGACCTCCAGGTCTTTCTCTGCAAAGCTGCTTTCCCGCTGCAATGTTGGCTGTGGATGCAGCTATATAAACTGGAAGATGCTGAAGGAAGTGTAGATAGCTCATAACTGGGGAACAAGGCACAAAGCTATACTGGTAGCAGACTTTATTATCCTGGTTGAGGCCACCCAGCTGCTTAGTTTTTCCTTGCCTTGGGGAAAGGGGATTAACCAGGTGAGCAGCGAAAGCCACAACTATAGGCTCCCTCTGCCCTGGGCATGAGTCAGGGACTACCCTTCGCGAATGGTAGGGCAAAGTGTTGCGCTGTCCAGACCTCACTCATATTTCTTCTTACCCTTTCCCAGGTGAAGCTCTTGGCATATCCAGAGGCAAAATGGAGGTGGCCAGCGGCAGCATTTTCAGTGGGCAAGCAGGAATCAGCACATCGAGCAAGATCTTAACAGGGACAGTTTTGGGTCTGCTCTTCAGTCTCCTGTTGCTCGGAGCGGCCCTCTTTCTCTACAGGAAGGGAACACCAAGGTAGGGAAGGGGCTTCTGCAGGCAGCGTTTGGCTAATATTGGCAACTGCTGCAGAGCTGCAGCTGAGCAGCCCAGGCTAGCGGCGAGCGCCCCAGCCCATCAACGTCTTCCAGGTCCGGTGGGTCACTCCAGGTCTTCTACTGCCATAGGGCAACTTGTTATCTGAAAGTTGGCCTTCCAGCCAGCCTTGCACGTGTGTGGCCATAGCTGGGCATTCTGTTATACTGGAAGTTACTGGTTCCTCATGGTTTATGAGCGGCAGGCATAAACCAGAGCAGGTTTCATGCTATGCTAACTTAGATTAAGTGTGCAGCCAGGGCAGGGTGGAAAGCTCTGAGGTGACCGAAAAGGCACTTTTACACCCTTAATCTGGTACTTCAGCTTCCTCCACAGCTGGCAATTGCTGCTTGTCACTGTGCAGTGTGGTGTGTGCTGGGCAGGAGCAGCACTGTTGCTGCACAGTTTGAGCTCTGACCGGTCTGACCTTGCTGCTCCATGGAAATCTCCTGTTCCTTGTAACTTTTAGTTTGCAGCCCTGCGTGGGGACGGAGAACTGAAACTACCTCCTTTTAAATAGAAAAGCACCGAAATAATTCAAAACATTTGTCCTACAGCTTTGTAGTCATGAAAGGGAACGACAGCATCAAGAGAAAAAATTCAGTGCTACTCTCCACTAGTGCCTTAGTTATTAATGCTGCACAGAGAGCAGCACAGATCCAAAGGGAAGGATGAAAGGGAGCTCAACCCCTAACTGTACCGCAGCCAAAAAGCCGGTCAGAAAGGCCTGTTCTCCAGCACCTTTCCTCCTTGCAAGGCGGACACGGGGTGGGAAGGGCTCGGGTGGTAGAAAAGCTGCCCTGCCAGCGCTGAGCTCGGCACAACGCAGGCAGCCGTGGCAAGCGCTCTTCCGACTGACCTCCCGGTCGTCCCCGCCGCCTCTGCTCCTAGCCAAAGCCAAAGCGCTCACCTTTGTGCGTGGCCCTGCCTCCCCTAAGCGCTGGGACGGCTTCGATTTAATTCCCACTGCAGGGCAGGTTGCATTTGTACGTGGAGGAGGCTTTGGATAAAAGCACCAGCAGCGCCTCTGGAGGCGCTGACATGCCAGCGGATGTGCGAGAGCACGGGGGTCAGGGTGTGGGGGCACGGCCCGGGGGACAGCAGCCCTGGAGGTGCTGGTTTGGGGTAGATTAGAGATGAAAGAGCAGATGGTAGGAAGGAAACCATCGGGATGGAAGGGCTCGTGCCTGACCGTGATCCCTCAGCCGGCCGGACACGTGCTCAGCCTGGCTGCCTCCTGCGAGTCTCAGCTGCTGGTGAGGTCCATGCAGGGCCCTGCCCCGCTAGCAGCCAGCCACCAGCATGAGCCGTGCTGGGTTTACTGGGGACACCACCATGTAGTGTCCCTGCATGGGGCACCATGCTGAGCTACTCCGACTTATTTTACTCACCTGCCCTTGAGTAAGATGGAGCAACCCCCAACCATTCTATAATTATTTTCTGGGGGATTTTCTCGCTTTAATTTGAGGGTGCAAGATGTATTTGTGTCTACCAGGGAGCACAGAGCCTCCCAGTACCCAGGCTGCTGCTCTGCCGCAGCTGGCTGTGTCCAAGGCTTGCAGGTCAGGTTGCTTCTCCTCTCCCAGCTCAAAAAAAAAAGCATGGGCTTTTCGTTGCACAGCAGAGCACTTGGGCATGGACTGTTTCCCTGCCACTCAGCACGTGCTGACATAACGTTTCCTAGCAATAAACTAGCGCCTTCATTTAATTTCTAAATAAAACTCCAAGCCCCATAATTGCTACTTGATGATTTATCTTCCACTGACATGTGTTTGGATGCCGGACAGGCCTTTGAAACAAGTGCTGTCAGCATTAAGAGGAAAGTTTATGTAACAGCAAAGGACGGAGCTGAACCCAAGCCCAGGCCCTTCGCAGCGCTGAGGGAGTCTGGCTCATTTGTGCTGGGGTATAACGAGCTGGGAGGCAGCTCCTGAGAGACGAGACACTGATAGGTTAACTAGTTTTGGCTCTGGATTAATGAACAACTTGCCCCATGGCTGTCGCAGCCACCGGCTCCGGGGAAGGGAGGGAGGATTTGCGCGGACGAGTGGCAGCTTGTCTGAGGCTGCTGCAACACGGTGGAGATGTCCTCACTGCAGTGACCCACTGAACGGCGCGTGGGTCCGCCAGAAAGACCACGCATGGCCCCAGGCAGAGGGCTTTGCTTCTCACATCGTGTACGGGGGTCCCGACGCGCCAGGGCAAGCCCCTCTGCTAAACACGTGGCGATCACAGTGCTTAAATATCAGCCAGCTCTCGGGACCCGGGATGGCGCGTGGGGACCCTCTGTGAGCCCATCAGCATGACATGCCTGGTTTGGGGGAACCTGCTCAGTAACCAGGACCCTTAGGGTAAAAGTAATTGTGAAAAATGAGATGACAAACGTGATAAGGTGACAAAAGTAACAATGAAACCAAAGAGCGTTTGTTGAGATTGCAGGGGGACCAGGTGTCAGCTCTGTGGCAATTTGTTTTAACACACGAAGGGAGAGCAATGACTCCGAAGCGAAGGGTGAGACGCGGGTTTCTGCCTGCTGACAAATTCTTCCCTCCAGGATGCAGGTCTCAGACCTGCAGCTCACTGGTTTCCACTGGCAAAGTGCAGCTTTTCCCTGGGAAGGGAAAAAAAAAAAAATGTCCCATTTTAATGACAGCCTGACACTTTGCCCCAGCATTTTCTCGTCCATGCCCCGAAGACGAAGCACTTCAGCTGCAGAAGCTGCTCTGACAGGTACCCCGGGGCGCAGGGGGGCGCAGATGGGTGATCTCCAAACGTCTCTCCCCAGGCTGTGGGCCGTGCGTCTGCCCCGGCCGTGGGGCGGAGCGCAGGGCCCGGCGTCCCCGGAGCCGGCGACCGACAAAGGGTTCGACAACCCCATGTTCGACGTGCCCCTGGACACCGCGGTGAGTCGCCGTCCGCGCGGTTTCTGCCGCTGTCCGTCCCCGCTCGAGGGAGGGAGCGCAGCAAGGCCCCCGCAGCGCGAAGCATCGCACCCGCAGCGCTGCACCTGCGATGCCCGGGGCGGCGGGGGGGTTCGCCTGTCCCGGGGGCAGGAGGGGGCTTGTGTGCCGGCCCCATCTCCCGCAGCCGCGCGGGGCGACGGCCACGCGCGAGCGCCTCGGCTCCCAGCGCTCAGGGCTCCTGCGGTGCCTGCAGTGAGCAGCGGGGTTGCTCCAGGTTTGCTTAATGTCTCTGGTGGGTTTTCTTTCTTTCCCCCGCTCTCTTGCTGCTGCAGGAGCCCCCGGGCGCTGGCTCCGGTGAGGACACGCCGCAGCAGAGGGCTCTCAAAGACAACCAGGTCTTCTACCTTAACCCTCTGTACGACGAGCGCGAGACGGACGCCTGAGAGCGCGGCCGGGGCTGCCCCCGGCCTGGCCGTGGCGGTGCGGCACCGGGGACGCTGCCGCCCTCGCGAGCCCCTCCTCAGTTCACCTGAGCCAGACGCGCGCTAGTCCTACCCGAACAACAGCGCCCACCCGTTCCGCAGCCGCATCACACCTCACCATCAGGACTCGGCCGCGCGGGCAAGGTCTCCCCAGGGCTGCTGCTGCTGTCCGTCTGAATTGTGTGGCTGTCGCTCTTCCCTTTTTAAGCCAGCCAGCTCGATCTCAAGAGCGCGTTCTCACTTTCTACTGGGGCCTAACTCAGCAAGCTGCTGAGCACCGTGGCCTGGGGCCAGCACCGTGCTGGATGTGGCCAGGGCGATGGCGGCGTCCCTGCGACCGAGGGCAGGCAGGTGCCTAAACGCATTTCAAAATTCGGGGGCCTGGGGTCCCCGGGGGTTTTGGGCCCGATGGCTGAGCTGAAGAGGAGGCGGCCCTGTTTGCGTGGCACCGGGGCGCCCCGGCTCCGCTCCCCTTTCCCGCCGGCTCTCATCCGCTCCGGCGCCCCTCGACGCCGGCGCGGGGCTGAGTCCTGAGCGAGCGTTTCCCTCCCCTTCTCCTGCGCTGAAAGGTCCGAGCTGCCTCCTCCCCTCGGCATCGCGTCTGACATTTATCACGAAACTGTCTCCGAACCGGCCTTGGAATTTATCGCCTCATTCCCTGCGGCCACAGAGCAAATGTTTTCATGGTAAAGCATCAAGAGAGGCCGGGGTTGGGGGGGCGGGGGGGGTACGGTACTGACCCTTTCAACGGTTTGGCTTTCCAGGGGCTGTTTTGGGAAGCAGCAGGGTGCTGAGGGAGGGACACGCGGTGGGGCGACCCGGCGTCGCGGCCGTCGGTGGCCAGCCGGGCTCTGGCCGGGCGGCGGGGACGGCCCGGTGCCGGCGGCTCGGCCCTCCCGCCCCGGCGGGGGAAACGGCTGCCGCAGTCCTTGACTGCGGGGCCGGGGGCCGGGACAGCCCCTTCCCAAACGGGGGTGGCCGCCTCCTCGCGGAGGCTGGCACCGAGCACCCTCAGCTGCCGGCGGGGCCGTTACGGGAGCAGGTCTAATGGGTGAGGCTGAAATTATGGAGATGCATGCAAATACATGCAAATTCACACTCCGCTGGGTTTTCAGTAGGGCTCGTTGGCATCTCCCAGAAGGAAGCAGCTATTTTAAGTTCATTATATTTTGCTCTCGTCTCTGGAAGACATAATCCCTTCCCAAAGGCCTTGGAAGTCGTCGGCAGATGTATCGCGGGCCCTGCCGAAACGCGACGGCTCGTGTCTGGCGCTGACATGCGTTGCCGTCAACCCGCGCTTACCCGCGGCGGTGGCAGAGACGAGGAGGAAAACCTCGGCTGTGGGGCGATATGAACGGGGATGATACGAAGCAGAAGCACACTGGGGACACGAGACCGCCTTGAGCCCCGCCGCAGCCGCGGGGGCAGCGGGGCCGGGGCGGCCCGTGCCGCCGCGCACCCTGCACCCTGCCGGGGCCGTCGGACGACGGGCGGCTGCGGTCCCCCCGAGCTCGTCCCGCTGCTGCCAGCGGCCCTCGGGCAACGCCGCGACCAAGGGGAACGCGCTCGGGCAGGAGCGCCTGCGGCAGCCGTGGCCGGCGCCCCCGGGGACGCGGCCGTCCGGGTCTCGTCGCCTCGGCTCCCACCTGCAGCAAGCGGTTTCTCCGTGGACAGGAGCGGTCCAGGACCGGGGTCTCCAAAATCGGCCTCCCAACACACAGTCACCCCCGTTACACGAGCCTGACGGGGATGGAGACCCCCCCCCCCCCCCCATCCCAGACTGCCGGCCGTGGTGCCAGCTGGTGTCCCGTGGACACTGGGATGCTGCAGACTTTTCCTTTCGAAACAGCAAGTGGCTGAATGTCTTTTAGCTTAGATGCCTTTAAAAAAAAACCACATCTGCACAATTTTTTTCCCTGTGCTGCACGCTGGAGGACACTGCCACCAGGCAGCACGTCGCCTCGCGGCATCTCAGCACCCCGGCTCTGCCCCGTGTGCAGACCGGGCTCCAGGAAGGGGAAAGACACCCCAGTAACAGCGCGGCTCATTGCAGGAGACGGCGCAGAGTGGTCCTATTCCCCTGCGAGCAGCTGAAAACCTCAGCTCTGCATCCTGCCAGCGCACGGCTGCGATCCGGCTGGGAGCCTGCGCCAAGGATTTTATCGGAGGTGACATGGTTTCAGTAAAACGCAGCAGAAGGCAAAGCGTGCGCGAGCGGGAGGCAGGCGCTTCTCTCTGCCCGGAGCAGCGCCGGTTAACCCCGCCATACTGGGGCGCATGGATTTGCTGCTTGCGAGGCTTCATTTTTAAAATGCATTAGCAACTCGAGGTCACTTACAATAGCGCCTTTAATTAAAGCAGAGATCAATTTTTGTCAGCGCGCTCGCAGAGCACACTCTGTACTTTTCCTCCAGGAGACACGTTTGCGCCGAACGTTGCAGGGAGGGGGAAGTTCTCACAAAAAATGAAGCAACAGAACCATTTTGCAATGCCAGGGGCCAACAGCTGCTGGAAAACCAGATGTTGCCCTGCTGTTTTAGCATGTGCAAACACATGGTCCACGGTGCAGGGAGGGTAACACAAAGGGTTTCAGTACATAGGAATCTCTCCTGGGAATCTGCACAAACGAGGACAGCAATGGGCAGACATCTTTGGTAGTCGGTGCATTAGATCCTTGGTTTACGTGTCTGAGGTTGTGTGTGGATCCTGTGAGTACCTGATGGCTTTGCTTTGCTCTTGATCCTGAGAGTCAAGGATTCCTACTGTGACAGACTAATGCAAAATGCATTAGTGTTAACAGCAAGAAGGCAGGAGCCATTGGTTCCTAGGGTTTTAGAAGAAAAAGCAACTTGCACAATATTAATGGACAGCAAGTTGCATCATTGTGTCAACCCTCCACCTCTTCCAACAGCTCACAGAGGTCGTGCAAATCTGAAGTCAAATAACGCACTTTGCTCAGTAAACTGCACAAAGCAGGTCTCAAAATATCACAGAACCTACCAATGAACGTGGCCTCATCCATTTTTTCAATGTTTTAGCAGGAAGCAGCAGCAGCTTTACAGACCCGATCTGGCACAGCCTGGCACCGCTGGCTGTGCCTGGCAGCTGGCTAAGCTGCTAAAGGGTGGTCAGCAGAGCAGCGGACACCTCATCTCATCAGCATTCGCTGCTCAGCACTTCGCCATCGCGTTGCTGCTCCTCATGCGAATACAGAGCAGGGACTGCGTAAGAGACTGGAGAGCAGGCTAGGCTGCGAAAATCCGAGGGTTTTATCTCTGATAAAACAACCAATAAAGCTGCATAACCTGTTTAGTCAGGTGACAAAAAAGTGCTGCATCTTATTGGGGAGCAGGGAAAATGTTTACTGCAAGGACGTGGAACCGGCTGATTTTTTGAGTCCAAGTTCCTCCTCTGGTTGAATTGCAGCATTGCAGTCCCATTTGTTAATCACGTCCTCCTGTATGCTGCTCCTGTCCTCAGCTAACCCCATCGCTAATGGTATTCTGAACACCGCTCGCAACTGGGATGCATTATCCCAACATTTAGCTTTCTCTCACACCCCCACGACTGTCACGTAGCTGATGTCTAGTCTCATCATCCCCCTTTATCCCTGGAAGCGTGTTTGGGGGGGGGGGGGAATTCGCAAGGAAGCACCTAGATGATGCTGCCTCTTTCATATTACCGTGCCTTTCCCCTGCCTCCCGGGGGTGTACGCCTGCTCGTGCTGCACTGCATCCCAAACTGGAGCCCCTGCGTCCCATGCTGCCACCCTGCCCCGCTGGCTCTGAGATGTGTTTGAGCCCAAGGCAAAGGGGCAAGAGGTCTCACCTTGCAGGAGGGGACTGCTCCCGCTGGACTGCCTGCCCTGGGCAAGGGTGACAGCACCTGCAGCTCCTCACCCCTCTGAGCAGCCTGGCAAGCACCTCCCCAGAGACCCTTGTCGCTATGCAGCTGATGGCTAAGGACTTGGTGCAGGATGCTCCTGGCTGCCTCTGCTCCCCACCGCTCACAGCACCTACAAGAAAATGGCTAGTGTGGAGCCTGTTTGTAGCTGAGGATGCAGGAAGAGGTTAGGAGCACAAACCTGCTCAGGGGAGATGTAACGCTAGTTGGGGAAGCAGAGAAGGGGACTGAGTTTGTTGGCGTGTGAACCGATAGGGGAAACTCCTGCCCAAGGAAGCGGTGCAGAAGCCCTGCTGCCACCACAAGGAGAGCCTAGGCAGGTGAACGCTACTTTGTGACATCTCCTCCTTACCACTGCCTGCTGAAGCCGCTTTGTATGAAGCGGGCAGAGTACAAACCACAACGTGAGATGCTCCAGTAGCCTGGCATACAAGAATGCCAACGCTCTCTTTTTTTCTTTTTAAATAGGCTAGATTCAGCATCAACGCAACGTTCATGGTCACAATGTGACAACTTCCTTTAACTGTTACTTGCTTAACTCTCCTAAGGATGCAATTCAGTTCTCACAGTCATCCCTCTTCCCTCAAATGCTCCCCTATTTCTTAGTGCTTTAGACTACTATACCACTCAATGCACCAGCTATTAAGATGTTTATGCATCTTATTCCTCCTAAGGACACCTAAATTGGCATTGTGGAGAATGATGATGGTGTCCAGAAGTTCAGCATTTCCATGCTGAAATTCCCTCCCTGTGACTTAGTTGTTTTAAGCACTCATCATGCAAACATAAAGCAACTATTTACACACACATAATAGTGGATGGCATTCATTTTGGAAGCAGTTAGTTCTCAGAACATCTGTGCTGCAGCCAGAGGTGCTGGTAGATGCTTAGTTCTTGGTAAACTAAAGGTTTACCAAGAGGTGCTTGGTAGATGTTTAGTGAGTGACACTAGGAAGTATTCCAAAATACTAAACTTCTCACACTGAAAAATCTGTGCTAGAAGTGACCAAAGTTTTTTGCTGAGTCCAGTTCTTGGACACGTTGGCTAGATCACTCCAGCCATTATTGGCATGACCCTATATAATGCCTCTGCGAAAACAGCCTTGGCACAAGAATTGGCAGAGAGCAAATTACCCTCATTCCTTGCATAAATTAGTTCCTTGCTTGTGATACTAAATTAGTAACCTCCAGGGAAAAGACAGCACACTGTCAGAGGAATATTTCCAATGAATCTTGAATTTCCACATTTCTAAAGTTCTCCCTGAGGGTTTAGGAGGACTCTTCAGGTAACTGGAATTAGAAGCCTTACGGGAATGGAAGATTTGAAATGGGCTGGAGTACAGGACTTGGGGAGGAATTCTGCTCAGCCAGATTAAAACCCCCCCAAAATAATTAATATATTCACGCTTAGCAACTCATTTGTTTTTCTAGAAATGTTCTCATGCTTAAATTATAAGCAAGCTCTGGCACTGCTGAGTGCTGTGATTTAATACCACCATAATTAAAGAGTTTGTTGTCATCCAAAGTCCTTATCGTGCCGAGAAAAAATCAGCTCAAGAACAGCAAAAATGTTTTTAAAAGTCAAAGACTGATTAGCGTGAATACTTGTCAGAATGTTTCTGGCGCGCTACCTCAAGTCTCCTGTCAGCTACCATCCACCCCTGTGCTCTTTCCCAAGCCAACCAGCCAGCCTCCTGGTCTTGTGCAGTAGGTTTGGGCAAGCACGGAACAGCAGGGCCCAAAATACTCATCCAGGCCTTCTTGACTAAGATAACCTGAGGTAAGATGGGAGAGGGTAACAGAAGTAATCTGGGAACAAACGTTTAGGCACTCTGCAAGGGACAAGGGAAGTCAGGACACGCTAGGAAAGGTTTTGGCTCTGCTCTAGCTGCAACAAGTTCCACAGTGCTCAAACGCCCAATTTTGAAAATCTGCCATATATTGGGGTGGGGGGGATGACACAGGACGCCCTATTCAAACATCACTCCTTAATATGTTCCTAAGTGTTTCTCTGGGATTACTGCTTTGAAAACAAATATCAAACTTAGGATGTTTGAATAGATCCTGCATTTTCCTTACTATGCCTCAGCCGTAAGAAACAATCATCTAAATCACTTAAAATGAATCAACAGGGCCAGCGACTCAATGAAACGACAACCGAAAGGCAGACTGCAGCACACAATTTCAACACCCTATTCCACAAAAAGGACTCCCATTTCTCCTGAGCAGGCATTTACATGCGGAAACACACATCTTCCTTGTAGCATTCTGGTATGGAGTTCAAAGCATCTTTCAGTTTATGTAAAATTTTCCAAGTGGACAAAGTGAATTTATTATGAAACTAAAGCAAGCATCAAGGATAGACTGTTTTCACATGTCAAGACAGACAACTATGAACTTTAAAACCTCCCTCTTCTGCTTTATTGACAGGTAAATTGTTCAAAAATGTTCTCACAATTCAATAATTACAAAGACTTAGACTTACATTAAAAAAGTAAAAACCAGAAAACCCCCAAAGCAGTAGTGTCCAGCTCTAACTGAGCCCCTTTATCAATAATCTGAGAAAAAGAGCAAGTACTGTCGAACACTTAACATAACAGGATTAAATGTTGACTAGAACACTCAGTTTAAACTAAAGATAAGTGCACGTCCTATACAGTGTTTCAGAAAAGAACATTAGCCACTGGTATATCATTAGCCCATTTAAACCAAATTTTAAATAAGTGACATCCAACTGTCATAAAATTGGCACAGAAGGCACACTAGTGTGACAATGACAAACTGGATATGCCAGCCACTGAATTAATTACAAGCTTTTAATGAAACATGGTCACAAATCTTTGATTACTAAATGTATAATACATGGAAGCATGAGATTAAATATACACGCAAAACATCACCACTGCACGTGGGCCATAGCAAAATATACAGGAGTGTGTTGTGCATTTTTCTACATGATCAATACTTGATTAATAATCATGGGGTCTTCATGCAGGTGAGGATACAATTAATGAAAAAAGCAGCACCCTCAGTTACACATCCTTCACATTCCACTTTGATAACCAGTAAAATAGACTGATGTTTTAGTGATACAGTCCCTTAGATCAAGCAGACTTCAAGGGCAATACGTCCACAAGAAGGTTTGCTAGCTAAACAATGTAGCGTGTCTTTACACCAAAAAACCCAGGAGAAAACTTCTCAGAAGGGGATACCAGGAACTATGAGTAACATTTTTTTCACAGCAGTAATTACCAGTATTTTAAAAGCCCTGACTAATGACTGTGATTGATGAGGACTAAAAAGCAGGGTATGGGTAAAAGATAAACTGGTAGCAGTCCTATGTACAAGACTGAAGTTGGTAGAAAGACAGACAGACAACTATGCAGCTGAATGTAATGGCTAAATGAATTAAAAGGCCACAAAACTATAACCAACTTTCATCCCACTTCCTGGTGATTCTGCTGATACTGGGAACAACCTATGCTTCCTAGCATTCTCCTCAAGGATTAGGAAACAAACAGTTATGGGAAAAAGTGAAAAACGTATTTATCTGAGGATGTAACTAGACCTGCTTGCATTTCCTATTCAGAGGTCTAAATTGTGTCTAAAAGGATTTCCTGCTAATGAGACATTACATCATTCTATAGAAAAATAATATTCCTGATATTGTAGCAACATTATCAGTATCTCTATTTGTTTTTCAGCATAAGAATAAGACTATTTACCGGTGGCCTTAAATGCTCCTATGCAATAAAACTGTGTCACAGCTGTGCAGAAAGGAACCAACCATAACTGAGCAGTGAACAATTCTGCATAAAAAGCTTGATCGCTATTTAGTAAAGATTTTTCTTCATTTCAATAGTTTGTATCTACAATCTGGATATATAATTATTCTTGTACAACACTAGCAATTCAGTGTCAGTCTTGGCACTAGCATCTGAGACAGCGTTGCCCTGCTCTTGAATACTCCATGGAGTAGCGGATGATCAAAGCCAGAACGGTGAGAGCTGTAGTGTTATGCGTCACAGGTTGATTGGTCCAGTCCATCTAGTGTAAGCTGATTCCTATGAGGAGAGTTGGGACTTGGGGGACCACTTGGGTTTGAGCTGTTGGATGGAGTAGAGTGTTTGGTGGAGTCTGAATCAGGCTGTTAATGAGAAACATTAAAAAAATTACATTTATTTAAAATCCACTCTTTACAGTCAAAAGCTTTTGAAGCATTGAAAGGCAAAATTAGGGAGCGCCACACACATGAGGTAGTGTGTATTAGATTCATTTCTAAGCTAAACAGTAATACAAAAACTTTCATTTTCTTAAATGGGGCTTAGTGCAGTCCTGAAGTTGACCTTTTGATGTAACATGAATTATGGCAAGGTATATGGAAATTGCCGAGTCCCAGTCTCTTCTCCTTTAGCTTTTGAAAAGCTTTCCTGATTGAATACATTTATCTATCCATTGTTGTTCATGATTTACCAGCTAGGCTATTTAAACAGCCAAGGAATTTGGCCGTATAATATGCAAACAATTACAGTTAAATCATGCTCAATTTGGTGAGAAGGGAGGAAGGAAACGAGCGTTTGAACTATTTACCAAACAGTGCCAGCAGCAAAGAAAAGTGTGTTAAGTGCACAACAAAAGAGTGAAGGTTGCTAGGTATCGGGCTGGAAATCTAGAAGTAAGAGGTACTTACCCTCCAGTCAGTATCTAATAAAGACAGTCTATCCACAGTTATTTCCCCAGTGTTAGACTGGTTGTTGGATACTTGCCTCCAAAGCCTGGTCCTACTTCAACAGGATGGCTGGCAAGTTTATCACTATTTTGGTCAGTTACAGCTCTGAGCACTACACAAATTCACAGCTAATGAAATACTTCACAGTAAAAATTTCTACCACTGCAGTAAGTTATTTTCAGGAGAGAGAATATATATTTAGCAAATAGACTGAAAAGTGACATCCTTGAAGAAAGCTGTTCACAAGGTTTTGCATGGCTCACACAACTACAAGACTGTCTATAACAAGATTATCCTAACACAATAAACAATCCAGCTCACGGGGCAATAAAACCACAACCCTTGGGAAAACTACTGTAAAACCAAAAGGTGATATCAGAGCTTTCTTTTAAAAGTTACAAACTATTATTTTTTAAATTTAAGAAGTTCTAAGAAATGTAAGGTCTACGAAAAAAAGAAAATGCTGTAAAAATTCTCAGTATCTACTACTACTTATGCCTACATAAGAACAATTGTAATACGGAACATAAGGAAATTTGGGAAGGATGCTTGCAGTATAAGGAAGCCAACTGAAACAGCCTGCCCTCAGTAGCTCTGAATATTCAAGACAGCTTAAAAAAATGCCTTTGTTTAGACATCCAGATTTTAACATGCTTCTTTTAATGGTTTGCTTAAGACGACAAAGGAAGTCAGTGGCATGGCTATGATCAGAACTCCAGATAAGCACTTGCCTTGGGGTGTACTAAGGCATCTTGCAAAGGTCCGGTTTGGGAAAGTACTGAGTACACCATTCACATGTGCCTGCAGCCAGGCACCAAAAAGCACTAAGAAAACGCAGAGATCTTGATCCAGGAGTTTGCCTCCCAGTCATACCTCCTAACATTCTGTTCAAGTACTGCCTGAGCAAAGCTTGCAAGAGGCTACACTCATGACTAAACAAGAAAACCCTCAAATCATACATTTGATCTCCTTAGACTCAGGAAGGGACTCCAGTTTTGTGCTGTCAGGAAGTTTTCAGGTTGGTGACAACTGGCACTTACTTATACACATGCAAAAAGTGGTTTTATGTATTTCAGAATGTCATTCCTTCTCAAATTACAAGACAAAAGTCTTCCGCAGGGCAGCACAGAAAGCTACTTAGCTAGTGGCATTACTTTGCTATTCTATGCTAACAGCCCAGAGAACATCTTTAGGAGCTTCAGGGATATTTCATCAGTTAGTTAGATTTCCCCTGTCTACAAAGTTTAATTTGAAACACAGTACCTCTTAAAATATCATCATAAAAAGATATTTTCACAGCTTCGCTTTAGTGCTGGCTTATCTAGTTTACAATCTGATGTTACATGCTGGGCAAAACATTTGCAGAAGGAAAACATCTCCATAAAGAATATGGTCTTTAGGAAGTATTTGCTCAGGTATTTAATTTATTAGAAAAAGAAAACAAATCTACAGTAACAGGATATTGTCAGTCTCCACTTCATAAAAGCTTCTTTACCTCTTTGTCAAACTCCTGGTCAGGATCGGACATACTTCGGGAAGGAATGGCTCCTCCCACATCACTGCCACCTGCAGAGAAAGAAGGAAAAGAGGCAGTTTTATACATCTTGTTGAGGCTGTAAATCCCAGCTGAGAAATCACAAGCTTGCTTTCAGCCTTACTTGATGAGGGCCAGGAAATATACGTTTTGTTTCTCTGCTGCTGCTGCTGCTGTCGTGAGAGGTTAGCTGTAGAGGGACATGGTTTTTCATCCTGGCCAGCAGGTAAAACACTCTACAGTAGAAATGGAACACCTCGTTAGCCAGCAACAAAAGCTGTCCAGTTAAGGCTTCTTTCCCATGAAAGCTCTACTGTGCTTTTGAAGCTATTACAACCCAGCATTGGTAGGAAAACTCAGAACTTACTTGACTACATCCACATATTTTCAGAAACAGACACAAACCCTGAGAAAGACAGAGAAAGAACTAAGCCCCATAGCAGTCACCGGACACTCCTCCCACCTGCTGGAGACAGAAGCCACCGAAATCTGTCAACCAGCAAACCCTCTACGAGGGGGCAGCGAGGGCACCAACAGCTCTGCTTTCCTGCTTCCTTCTGCTGAAAGGACAGGCACATTATCCTTATCTTGGCTAGCTGAGAAGGACAAGAAAAAAACTGGCTAGCAGCTATAAAGTGCAACGTACAGAACATAAAAGCGTACCTTTGACCTTACTCTCACGGACCTGACACTAAAGTAGCTCACAACATGCTGTATTTGTTACATCCAAAACAAAACAAAACGCTATAAAGCACTGCAACTTACATGCATGTTAGCAATCTTTTCCAAAGCATTAATATTTCCCCCTTCTGCTCTAGAACTGGCAAAACGCCACAGCACACCATCCCCATTCCTAACAGTTTGTAGCTACTCCTACCCTTGCTAGGGAAGCAGAGGAGGGACAGGAAGAGGAAGAAAGCAGAGGGGAGCCTTGCAGTGAGGAATGGTCACTCTGGAGAAAGATTTCAGCAGAGACAGGGCTCATGTGATAGACGTGCTCAAAGCCTGTTGGAGGTGATATCAGAGCAGAGTGTCGAGAGGATGAGGGGGAAGGAAATTCATTCTGTTATTTTAAGATGACAAACAAGAAAAAAGGAAGGAGGAAAGACTGATTATTCATAAAAGTACTAACAAACTCCTGGCAGTGGAATCTGTTTCTTTCAGTGTCCCGTTCCTAATTCAGCTAACGGCATTTCCTTGAGCAGGATTTATAAGCATCGTGCATCAGGAAGGTTCACTTTTCTCACAATGATTAGAAGAAGAATTTCGTACCGAGACAACAACGGTATATAGTTGTTGTTCTTCTTCTATACAGCTCTTCTTCACCGTTTTTCAGAGCAAGAACAAATGCACACACATCCCCCTCCCTTTCAAATGTATTTACCAGTGGAAGGTCCATGAGAACCTGCATTCCATCTCCTGGTCCCATATGAGCCACATGGTTGAAATTCGTTGGGTTAGAAATCATCTTTGACCTTAGCTCAGGGTCTCTAAGCATTTCCCTGGGGTGAGGAGGAGGAGGAAAAAAAAAAAAAAAAAAGAAAAAAAGGAAGAGTGATTTTTATTATTTCTATTCTCAATCTCCGCATGTCACGCGTTAGTTGTGTAGAAAGATTAAATTCTTACCGCCTTTGCTGTAACCGCTCCTCCTCAGGAACCTTAAATACAAATCTTCTTTTGCTCCTAGTTCGAAGCATTTGCTTTTTGCTGTTGTCAGATGTTTCTGGTACACTGAGGACAGCTCCTGCTGTAACATCACAGTGCAATTTTATATACATAGGTACATGTTGATCCAGAAGTATCCAATACAAGTTTCATCTTGTGTGTAAGTAACACTGCTTAAAATTTTCAAGTCACCTTGGCATCCTTTTCCCATTTCTGCCTTGCTCAATACTCACCTGCAAACTTGTTCTTGAAATATATTAGTCTTGGTGGCTCACAGTTAAGGAGATTTAGTGTGCCATCCATGTTTAATGGCCTGATCTGTTTTGAAAAAGGAGCAGGCAAAGAATTAACTGAAGCCCAGCATACACTGCAAAAAAACTTCTCGTTTGAAATTAACCCCGTCAATTTCTACATTGGAAGATAACTACTTACCCTTCGCAGGCCAATAGTCTGGACCCATTCCATAGTGTTAACCTCAAATACATCAACACCATACTCGCTGTACACTGTTACATATGAAGAATTACAACCTGCATATTTTGAAAACAAACAGAAAACCATAATGACGTTTCAGAAGTCTGGAATTGACATACATTTGAGCAAATTTTAATAGTCACAGGTTTTCCACTACGTGTAAGATACGTTTAAAACCTCCAGTACCTGTCAAACTCCCTTTCAAACAGGTATTTTGGCAATAGATTTCCTACAACTGCCAGCATCACAGAAAGGTTTAGATTTGACCCTTTCAGTATTTCTAATTTCAAACGATGATTTCATTAAATCGTCAAAATGGCACCTGAAGTTTCCAAATGCAAACAAATTTGTTATGTGGTAGGAACTGGACAGCCTGTTTGAGGCTAGCTCTTCTAAAGATGCAGACTGCTGCACTTCGGAAGCAACAAAGTGCATCTGCTGTGCGCAGGGGAAAGGAGAGGGTAACCATCTGTGAGGGGGATCATGAAGTCATGCTGCAGAGCTATTTTAAATTTCCTTCCTCTTTGGCTAACAATTATCTAGCTTTAGATATTCATGGCGGGGTTGCTACCATCAAGTTAACAGAAAAGGGTCACCACACGTAAAGCCCAGAGCCTTCTTTCTCTTTTAAACTGCTTTTTTCTTTCCTTAAAATAAAAGGTGTAAACAAATACCTTTATTTTAGCTTAAAAGAAAAGCAAAGCAAAGACCATTACCACTTCATACCAACACGCTTTTCCTCATGTAAAGACCACGTCCTGATGTAAAAAAGTTACTAGAAGTTTACGGACTTAATAGAGGAAAGAAACTCAGCCGAGTGAACGGCTTCAATAAACAGAAGGAGAAAAACAAAACAGTAGAACACTTATCACAGAATCGCCTTTCAAGGACTGAAGTAAGGTTTCGGTGGCGTGCTTTTAAAGTCCCTCAAAGACAGCCCGGGATAGCTATCACGAACGCGCATCCCAGAAGTGACTTTGGGTTAGCTGTGCGTTATATGGGGTCACAGTTGGCTTGGATGTCCAGACAAAGGCAGGCCATGGAGCATCAGACAGAGACACCAAACGCTTCTGTGTGGCCAGCCCAAAGGCAAGACCAGCACTTACCAAGTTAGAGCTGATGAGCTCGATCAAATTTGAACCGGTTCCCAGAGAAACACATCAACGCCTGTCTGTACTGGGCTTGCCCACACTCCAGCTTTGAGATCTGCGCTGCCTCCACGTATGTGCACTGCGCTGTACCCCAATTAACAGTCCTACAACGCCTAACCTGGTTCAGCACAGCTTCAACATGTTAACCATGGTGTAACTGCAGTTGAGACAGACTGCTCAGGATAACACAGTAGACTATTAAAACAGACCTCAGCCTCTCCTCACATGAGGTGACCAAATACCCTACAAACAAGTGTCTCCACCATATCCTAAGATCTCTCAACAACACGGTCCTTTACTACAGCAGAAACTGCAACAAGGAGAGAACTATGTCTACTTGGATGACCACCTGATGGGACAGTTAACAGGAAGGGAGGAAAAAGTCATGTTCCATAGTGACAGACACCAGAACCGAGGAAGGAGGACAAGGCTAATGAAAAGGGGAAGTAATCAAATTTCCTTTGGCAGTAGACTTCGCTGCTATCACTACAAAAAAAGCCCAGTCCAATGCCACTCAGGACTGCGTATGCAAGAACGGCATTAAATATTTTACGGTAATAACGGATCATAGTAACAACAGACAAAACAATCAACTAACATCTCTAGTTTGCCGAAATATAAAACCTGTACAGCTAATTAAGGAAAAGGAAACATTAGCTTTGACTAACAGTGTTTTAAAGTAAATTTGTGACTACTTTTTTTCCCCTTTCACCTTTGCTTCAAACTCCTGTAAAGAACTAGGTGAAGTAAAGCAAGCAAACAATTTCAGTTCAAGACAATTAAAATTAAACAAACTATTATCAGGGCCTGGCCTGATTAAACCTATGAGCACCTATCTAGCTGCTCAGTGTACTGTTTAAACACAGGATATTTCTTGCCTTCAGTCACCCCAAACACTTTTAACTGCTATTTGAGCTCCAAACAGAAAACGAGCTTTTACCTTGAACTGCCTTTGACTACTCAACCTGAAAAGAATCCCGCCACGTGCTTCTGTCCTAACTAGCTGATAAATCTATGTTCCTGAGAAGAGTAAGCAGCTGAAAGTTACCTTCCCCGCCTTCATTATTTTTGGCAAAATCTCTCCCTAAAAATAAAATAAAGAGGAACAAATTGCAATCGGTTCTTCAAAAAGCATTATTTTTACCTCTTATTTTGTTAACTTTGTGAACCTTTTGAGTCACAGTTACATTTGATCTTCAGCTATTTTACTTTGAATACAGGACACAGAAGACATCCTGAAGACAGCTATACTTTTATACTCTGCAGGAGAGCAAAAATCTTTACAGAATTTTACAGAACCAGTACTCTTGTCCTGTCCTGCATCTAGGGCTACTCTCTGTAAAGAGATTTTGCGTTACATTATTAATTTTTCTGTGTCCCGTAACCAGACAGAGCTTCTTTTCTTGAGACTTCCAGGATCTCTCTTCCACAAGAGACTGCCAAGTCCAAAACCGCCACCAGGAAGAACTACATAGCCTGTCCACTCCTCAAAACCTAAACTGTAGATATCGAAAGACAAACCAAAGCAAAAATAGAATACATGCCGATTATTTTTTAGACAAGTAAAGCAGCAACAGGGATATGGCAACAGAAAAACATATACATACTACAGGCAACAGGAGTTGCAGGCCACATTAGTTCCTGCATGCGTGACCTTCGACCTTGTGAATCGACGTATATTCCCATATGGCTGAAGCAAAGCAGGTATTCCTCATTACTGAGCTCCACAGCACAAAGGGCATCAAAAGACTGCTGTGAGAGGAACATAAGCGAGGGGTCATTAGGATTTACCAGGTTTATAGATTGTCCATCTCCCTGGATGTTCAACAGAGAGAACCCAGACTGGTAGCCAACACAAAGCTTGTCCTTGAACACTGTCATCCACTGTACAGTCCCTGGAGCCTGAATTTCGCTGAATTTTTTGTGGAAAGGTTTAGTTCTGTGAATTTCGTAGCAAAAAACCTGTCGCTTCACAGCCACAAACAAACAAGTTGAAGAACTTTTCTTCAGCGTTCCAGTTGTAATCAGTTGGCAACCTTTAGTTTCTGCAAGCTTTATGTCAAAGCTTCCTTCCGATCCGTCCAGAGAGGCCCAGGGGTAGAGGTGAACATGGTGATTCCGACCACAGATGAGGATGATAATTTTCTCTTTGGGAGCAAGCTCGATCTGGTACACCTTCTTACAGTCAGCAGCTCGGACTATCACTGCAAACAGAACAAGAGCTTCCGTAAGTTAAACGATAAAACTATCAGACCATGATACACTGCAGCATTACAAACTGGTGGCAGAAAACGAAGCTAAGCACGGATGCATACCCAGTAAGAAAGAGCACTTATTACACACATCCTGGATGCTCCTTTATGAATTATCAGAACATACACATGAAAAAAACCCAATAAAATAAAAACAAAATATGCCTACAACTCATTCATTGATACAAAGTCTCAGCAACATTATGGAGGAAAAGGCTCCTTAAGCTTTAGGGTAAAGGAAGAAAAAATTATACAGTGTATTGATATGCTACAGATGATAACGTGCAAGATTAACTTCTGAAAATGGTCCCACATTCAGGAAAAACGTTGGTATCTTTAATAAATTATGGCAGAAGATAGAATTGGGAGAACAAAAAGAGGAGAAATAAAAAGTATTTAAGTCTGAGAACCGAAGACGCAATGCGCTGTACCGTTAGAAACCCAATACAAAAGGCAGTGCAATCAGTGGATTTTAAATACCTGAAGGGAAAGGCAAAAAAATGCTACATGTCCTGGAGCAATGACAAGTAGTAATGGGCTTATTAAGGTGTAACCAGGGAGAGTTAGCACAGACACTAAGAAAAGCCTTATAGTAAAGACAAGTTAGGTCACCTATGGAAACCGGAGAATTCACTATTTGAAGTTTTTTTTTTCCAAGAATGGGTTAGGTGCATCTAACAGGGTTAGGTATATCTTTTTCTGCCTATGGGATAACGGCTATATTAGCACTTCTAAGAGGGCAGCATTTCAAGTGGTACAAATAGAAAAGACTGAACAATTCTGAAACAGGAAACAAAGCATAATATACATAAGCCAGTTATATTAAACTATCACGTTCCTTTTTCTGTTGGCTGAATGCATTCAAACTATTTGTCAATCATAATCAAAACAAGAAATATTAACTGGAAATTATATGCATTTTTTTCAGTAATGGTTGAGTAACCTAGCTAAGGTATCAAAATCTGTAGACCTGCTCTAAGAACTTAGCTGTTTAGATCACAAAATCAAGTGTGTTCGTGGATTTTCCACCATTCTCAAACACTTATTGAAACAGATGATGTGTCTGAAGATATTTTCTACAAAATAATCAACAGTTTTACTTCACCACAGAGAAGTTAGTTTTCTCCCGAGTTCCAATTTCAGTGCACAGTTTAGTCTATTCATCAAGAACCAGCTGATACTCTGACCAAAGACCCTTGATATAAGCATCTGGCAGTTAATTAACACTGAAAATAACAACTGCCATACAACAGAGACTACTATTTATAAAAATGCTATTAAAACACAGGAACCAGCCATAGAAAACCTGGGACAAACAATTTTTAACTTAAAACTGAAGCTGACAACTTGTCTTCACTTTTACATGTGATACAGTGATGCAGATAACTGCTTCCTTCTAAAATGAGCTTTCAAATTAGATGCATAATTCAATTCACGTAAAAAGCTGTACAGGAATCTCTCTGGAATTTCTTGTATCTAAAGCTATGTTTATACCTAAGTACTTGCAGAATGGTGACCACTGGAAGTTTATCCAAAGGAATGGCATTTATTACTGCTCAGAAAGATTTTCAAATATCTGATGTCTCCATGTATAAACCAGTTTCACCTGGAATTGGATAATAGCTTATTTTAAGCAAAAGGAAGCAATAACATTTTGCTTTTCACCTCAAAGTCACACTTCTGACTTTTTTTTTAAACTTCATTTTTACTTTGTATGTCCAGTAAGTTTTTAAAAACTGTATTCACCACCGCACTTTACATTGAAAAATAAGTTTTGGCATGACTGCAATCTAAATTTTAAGTAACTACACATTAAATTGCCTTGTAAAAGGAAATTTACATACTTCCACCAAATCCAAATTTAAGGACATATCATTTTTGAACTCTGAATTACAATGATTAAAAGCAGACATTGAAGGGGTTTTTCAGGAGACTGTCAAAGTAATTTATCCAAAGTTGGCAAAGTGACCCAGGCATCTATTAATTTTACAAATCTGTACCACTGACCTCAACATCCCTAAAGCCCAGATGGTTAAAAGACAACAGAAGAACCTAAGCTTAGAGGCTATGAATACAGGTGAAGAAAACACGAAGTATTTTGCTAGAAACAAACTTATTAGCTAGCAAAGGCTGTTAGCTCTTACGCCATAAAGAGTAGGATTTAGTGTCCTCTAAATTTAGAGCAGCTCAGGAATTACAAGAAAGCACAGATTTCACAAGGTATCTTTGGCTACCTTTGGCAAAAAGAGAGGCAACACTAGTATTTCCTAATGGTAACTTAGGAAAGGATAGCAGAAAAGCAGACTAATTTTTTTTATCTGCATCACTTCCTAGAAATACATTACTTCTATAAATTCAGTTTCACTCAACTAGTCTGTTCACTCTTTAGTGAAGAAAGATGCTACTTAAGAGTATCTTATTTTGCTACAGAAGCGGATTGCAAAATTAACTAGACTTGTTTTTTTGCTTTTCTTTGCTTAAGATTGCATTTTGTTGGAATCAATTGTCACAAGAACATCACCATGTTCATTTGTTAGTCGTCCTCTTAGCCTCCGTGGGGTGCTTTCCCCACCATACCAAGGCATGTCTCCCACTGCTATTTGTATTTACACTTGGTATATCATGCCAAAGGGCAAAACGCTTCCCTTATCCCCCACGATGGGTGATAACGCAATCCAACAGTGATAGATATGCCTGCTGTGATCACCTCCCTGTGGCACCTGGAGCACATTCTGTGTGAATTTCTGCAATGGACACAGTAAGTCTTCAGAAAAAAAACAGTCTAAAGCAATCCCACTCCTCCCAAAGCTGAGGGCAGCATGTATTAAAAATAAGGAAAAGAGCAAGCTGAGGAGAAAACACAGGACAGGGAAGGAGAGAGATAAAGGAAAGGCAAGCAAGCCAATATTAAGGGCTCATGACCTCTTGCTCTAGATATCAAGTCTGAAACAGAGTGCAAGTGGCTGTCAAACTTCTAACAGCTGGGAGAAACAGATGACAATACCAAGCAGCTTTAACCGAAAGTCTTACAATCTTGTGTTCTGTGCTATCCACCTAACTTCTAATTCATGCTGGTTTAAGTCCTCTGATAGTGCAGGCTGGTACAAGTAGGTTTCCATGTCAAAGTACCACCAGTTTTCTCACTCAATTCAAATTCTGTTTATTAAGTGCCTGACTATTCACTGAGCATCAACTGCTGCAGTGTGTGCTCTGAGTACTGAAGCATTTTGGTCTATGCTGTGGAAACACAGTTAAGATGAGAATGTGTCAAATTTGCCCTGTAACTTGGCCTTTTAATTTCAGTCAACTGAATATCATGATAATGACCAAATTAGTGTTTATATCTCACATTCACTTTTCCCTCTCATCAATTGAGTGCTTAGTACGCACTGTACATGAAGGGCTGTTGTATCACCTATATTCAAACAGCACTAAAAGTTACAGTGCTCATTATCCAGTATGTAATTACTGCATACATTATGCCCTAACTTACCGTCACGGGTCACCTCTATCACATACAGTCCTTCTTCTGAACCAATTGCTATTCTATCTCGATCTAAACAAGGAAGGAGAAAAAAAAACTATTAATTCAGTCGTGTTTAATGTTACCTTTAAAACAAACCATTTCCTTTGAACAGGTAGAAAATTTCTGGACAAAAAAGGTAATCGAACAGAAAATCAGTTTTGCTTAAGTTTATGCAGTCTACCTTTCAAAAGCGTGCTATATAGAATATATACTGTTTTGCTAAAACAATCTGTTAATTAACTAAACTATTTATTACGAGTGGATGAAGAAACTTGAGTGTTAATGCACAATTGGCAATTTCTCCACTATTAAATTCATATGAGGGTATTTAACCCTAAGAAAGTTATTTCAAGGCATCAGTGCTTTCAATACAGATGCCCACCTAAAAGCTCCAGCAATTCACATGTACTTCATAAAAGTTAAAATAAACATACCTACAATAGCAGCAGCTAAACTTGCTTTAATAAGAGGCAGCGTACTGTCATAGGCTTCTTGTGGAATATGCACAACCTGGTTTTTCAGCCTGTTTTTGTGCAGGATAGATTGCAACCCTTCTAGAATTCCAACCCACTTTCTCTTTTCATTCTCATTTTCTGTCAGGATCAGCAGAGAACAAGACTTGGAAGGCAAACCTAAGAGAGAAGCTGTCACCTTTTAACAGAGAGAAAGCAAAATTAATATCTAGTGACAAAAGTCTACTGTCATCAATACGATATGCTTTACAGAGCTGTTGAAAGTAAAGTGCACTTTTTTTAAACAATGTTGTAACGCACATAAATGGTATGAAACACAGCACACACCTAATATGGCCACAGTACTTGGAAAAAATGCACAAGCTTCAGTGTTTTCGTTTAAAAATATTCAGTCTTGCTTAATCGTTCTGAATCCTAAAATATGGGTAAGGAATGCTACATTCCTTTCCTACAATTACCATTTTAATACATGCCAGTAGAAGGCTACTTCCTGCTCTCAATTAGAATTTTAGTAGCATGCAATAATTTGTCCTGAACTCTCTCTGTCATAATTTTTAATAACTTACTGAAAATGAAATACATGCTTTCTGAGTCAGATGCATTTAAATGTAACCATACTGCTACAACCTGTTCTAGACTTTGATTTTGCTGCTTAGTTCTCAAAATACATGTCCAGAGAGAAGAGCAATTCATATCTGCGTTAAAAGCTTGGGAGGAAAACAACCTTTTGAGAGTGAATTATTCCATTCTTCGAGCCCTTTCCTAAGTCAAAACCACAATCGCTTCATCTAATTTTCAGGGAAATCATCCAGTAGATCTCTAAGCCAGATGCATTCAGAATAGGAAAAGTATCCAGGAACTATCTGTTGGTCACCGTGTGTGCTCATTAATTCTCAAAATTAATTTGTGTCCTGTGTGAAGACATCATGGAAACTGCTTTCAGGCACAAACAAACAGGACATCAACCAGTATCAGGCCTCAAAACAGATTTTTAAAACAACAGCAGTTAATCAGAAAAAAAGCAGCAGTGCAAAACTGAAGGCTATAACTATTCATGCACGGAATAAAACACCTTCAGCCTACATGCCTGCATAAGTAAAAATCCCTATAAACATGGATGACATGGTTAGGGAACATACACTTCCTGCCAGAGCAAATTAAGCAAGACCATTCACCTTAAAGAAAAAAATCTGCAAATAACTGGGATAATGGGATGTGAAAGACAGAAATCCAGAAGACAGACAGAAGTAGCGCAGTAGAAAAAGCATTGACAGGCTTGCACTTGTTCGTAGCTTGTATTACTCTGCAAACTTTGTACATGTGCTGAACTGTAACTGAATATCAACATTTTAAAGATGGCTGTAGGCAAAATGGACAATACTTCTACACTTGGGAAAAAAAAGAAAAAAGAAAAAGACTTCAGCTACAGCTTTCTCTTAAGTACTGCCACGTAATACTCCCCAATCTTCTCACAGTGGCATCTTTTAGGCAGTCCAATCTGAAAAATGGGAGAAGAAGGTCGCAATATACATAGGCATTACTCATCATGCAAAAATCTAGTATTTGTTATGAAACTCAAGTCTTTTCAACTCAAGCTGCTAACTTACGGAAGGACCTCAACTAGAGACACCAACTATTACATAAGTAAAAAATTTATCTATGGAGGCACTTAGACTGCACAGTGTCTGGATGTTAGGACAGCCTAACATCTAGCTTTAACAATTGGTTACCAAGTAGAGATGTTGGAGTTTGAGACACGTTCGTTCTTTTCTTGATTTCATGGAGGGTCAGAGGTGGCAATATCTTAGTGTTTGGCAACATTCTGGTGTTGGCTTTCGATAGCAGAAGATCCAAAACAATGAAGATCTGTCTTTGGTGGGCCAAAGGATCATGTCTTTTATACAGATGATTTAAACTGTTCTTAACTGTTGGGTATATGTTATTCTATGACATTATGTCAGTGAGACACAAACTTAGGAGACATGATGTTCAGAGTGAATTAAATTTAATTAAGAAAATAGATTCTCTTGCATCAGATGTCACTGGTTTCCAGTTGTAGGAATTCCTTCTTTAGAAGAGGACATAAAACTGAGAAAAGAGATACACCATTAGCAGTATCTTCTCTGGTGCCTGTCAACAGGGCATCTAAACAGATGAGATTACACACCAGGTCCTTAGTTAATTCAAATATCCTTAGTGTGGGTTAATCTGATCAAACTGTGGAGACATTTATCATGTCCATTCACACAAGTATTTTTATATGAAGGCTGTTTGACTGAAGTTTCTTTCTTAGCGAGATGCCCTTTGCCCTTTCAGCTAAAAAGGGCAGGCAGAAACGAGAGCACCAAGTCAGGCAGGCTATACTGTATGGATGCCTTAATCTTAAAACAAATCAACCACCATTCTGCATAGCCCATCTTCTGTCCTCAGAAGTCCTTTCCTTATAGCATGCAATATTCACTAATTTGAGAAGCAGGCAGGCAGATGTGAATAAAAAAATACTTTTAGAAACCAGTAAGAAGAAAAAGGAAATAGAAGCAGTAGTAAACTGAAAGGATGAAAATCCACTGCAGAAAATATTCCCACAAAATAGCTAGCAAAGCCACAGAAGCATCAAGTAGCCAAGACATTTCCTTACAAAAACCCTAAAGGACCAAATGACTGAGGGATCAGAGATGCAGCTGAAAACAGTGAGAGTTTCTGTACTCAAATGTAAGGGATTATAGTTATTGGTTATCAATGTACTTTTTAATATTTTTAAAATTACAGCTTAAAAATAATTCACTTAAAACCTAGAAAAGAAGTGCCTGTTGTTTAAAACCGAAGAGTAGAGCATTTAGATAGAACACACACTAAGGACGAGCTTATAACTGAGGTAATTATTTTCTCTCATTTGTAATATTTCTCTAGTATATTTAATATTAAATGAAGGGAACTGAAATTTCAAGTTTCTTTTTTTAATACAAGACAATACACGGCAAGTTAAAGCCAGAAAGCACAATCTGGGTTACAGTATTAGTCCCCAAAGCTAAGTCCTCTAAAACCAAAACAAAATCCAGGACCCAGTAATCCTTGCGGAAGAGGGGACAAGACTATACTAATGCAACTGAATTTTAACAAAATGGAGAGGGAGAAAAAGAGAAAGCAGTCAAGTGTTATATACAACAAAGCAGACAAAGAAGGTGAACTTTGTTCTTTAAAACTCTGAGTACTGTATCGTTGTTCTACACATTTCAGCACCCCTTATAAATTCTAATACCTCTGCAATGAGAACAGATGAGGTGTGCTTAATACAATAAACATTATACATGGATAACATACTTCATAATGAAAGCAGAACACTGGTATTTAACTTGTATTTTCTTTAAGAATGAATTGATAGCCATACCCTGAATATACAAGGAACATCTTTACGAGTTGCATGTATTACATCTGATGCCAGGACCGAGCTCACACAAAAATCTTCATCTCTAGCAAGAAAGAGAACAACAGAATTATATACTCGCGCACACAAAAAAAATTAAACAAAAATCTAATTGATATCGCAACTGCTTCAACAGGCTGCAACCTCGTAACACTGCACAGAGGTCACAACTGGGATCACTGCTTTATTATACTAGGAACTGTTCTTGACCCAAAGAGCTCAAGCTTTAGTTATGATTCTACAACATTCAGTACATGTAACTCAGTCCACCTGAAGTCAAGTGGGCTGCCTTTGTGTAGTTTTTGGTTTGTTGACCACACGTATTCTACAATTAGCAGCAAGAAAATTGCTCTTCCAGCCCAGCAGACACATTAGAAATGAATAATTCATACCTCAATGTGTAGCAAGAAAGGGGCCTTTGGAAAAAAAGACAAATCACATAAAAAGCTGTTGGCAACAGAATTATAGTTTGTGGGATTCAAATAAGGGTTTTCAAAATGGCTAGATTTTATTCTCTATTACAGTAGAATAAACAGGCATCAGAATAACTTTTGCATTTCACAGTGCTCCACCCCAGAGGGCTTGTCTACACAAGCCTTTTTAACTGCATTTGACCAAGCTGATCACCATAATTGTCAATTTTAGTGCAAAGATGACAGTAATGCCTAAAACTTGCCCGCACTAGAATTCATAGCTGTTGTGGTTAACGTCTATTAAAACATCTAAGAATCCTCAGAAAACAGACTCAAAGAGGCAGCTACAGTCAGCAGATAAAGCGTGGGACAGTTAGCATAATATCTGGCCGAGTTGCTTTACTGATATGAACACTGTTATTTTCAATACATCCATATTTCTGTTTTTGCTGCCAGCACGTCAAAGAGAACCATCAGTGTCAGCTCTCAGAGAATAACTGGGAACAGAGCAGCAGTATTGTTGCAACCCCATGGCAATAGTGTTCAGAAGAAATATAAATCAAGGTGCTTGTAAATGCAAACTTTATATTGAACAGAGACAGAAGATTTTGTAACATTATCAGGTATTACACTTCTTGACATTTCAGTAAATTGGAAGAAAAATTCTTGGTTACTCTGATGAATATGAGTATTGGACTTTTGTAGAGAGTCTTCAGTGCTAAGGTTCAGTATGAAAAAGTTGACTTCCCTGAGGAAAGAGGGTCAGAGTCACACTGCAAATTAGTTGGTGCTTTCCTGAAGACTACCTACTTTCTTGTAATGTTCTTGAAATTACTGGCTGTGGTGTGATGTGCGACTCACTGTTTTGCTCAGAGCGCAGGGGGAAGATCAGTCTTCCAAAGTTTCTCTCTTTTCCATGTGGGCATATGGAATTCTAGGAAGGAGCGTGCTAATACTATAATCACTTTCACTGAAGTGACTTATTTCTGTGCCAATTCTTTCAGCCTCAACTTAGTTGAAGTCCATATTCAGAACGCACAAGTCTTCTCAGAACAGAGCTCTTAAGATCCAAAAGTTGCTTGTGTGACCATGAATAAACATTCTTGTTAAATAAAAAGTACAGAGGATTTCTACTCTATCATAACAATACGAACCTGAGATCCAAGACCTGACTTGCAACAACTCCAGGCTGGGTGGATTTTCCTTCAGGCACGTCATATAAGAAGAGTTTACAGTCACAAACAACTGCATAAGCTCTCTGCCACCCTTTCTTAACGCCTGTAGGCTTTGGAACCTGTGGGTAAATAACTGATTGCTTATTATATGTAAACACACATAGCAGACACAGAAAGCGGGGACGTTTAGAAAAGCTCATATTTAGATTAATGGAATTAGAATACATTTTACTTGCCCTTCAAAACTAAGTGGGGAGGTGGGGGAAAATAAATAAATAAATAAATCAAGAAACCAAGCAGTTGTTTTTCCTCCCTTAAGTTCATCTGTTCTGTTTCAGTTTAATAAATAAAGTTTTATTATGATAAACAGTTTGGTCTATATAGTCCACAAACGCTAAAATAGTAGGACAGTTTACCTTTTCTATTACGTTTATATCAACTACGATAGAAATTCCTCCTTAAAGCAAGTTTTTTCTGGTGCTTGTGGACATTTCACCAATACCAAGTCTTTGACTCTTCTAGTAAAACCTACTGCTTCTTGCACATCTAAAGTGACAAGTGCTAAACACGTTACACAGACGGCACAAAAGCCTTAAGGCTTTAGCACAAGTTTATGAGATGCTGAAACATACTGACAGCTTCCAAACTGTGTAACTGTACGTGAAGTTTAGCGTTATTTTCTTGTCCAAGAGCAAAAGACTATTACCTTGACATAACCTTTATAGGCAGTTCCTATTCCTCTTTGCACATCTACTCCAAGAGGCCTTTTGGCTTGCTCAGGGGGTATAGGACAGACTTGAGGAGCACTATCCTTGCAGGAAACATGGCATGCAAATGAACACACTAAATATAAAAGAGAAAATCCACTGTGAAATGCATATATGAGTCAATCACAACAGGAAATTAATGTACTCTCAAAAGCGGCACATTAATTAATTATGCTGAAATCGCTGGTCAGATTTTTTAACAGCCCACTACGCTAAAGGAATGCACACACCTATATATTACACGAGATAGCCGGGGAGGGGGTAGCCCAGAGCAGACTGCCTGGCTTGTTCTTGCAGCCACGGTCTGCTCCCAGCAGGAGAACTGGGAGTTAAACACAAAGCACTGTAGGTGCTCCCCACAACCACATAATAAATTCACCTCTTTCAGGAGGCATCCTAATTATTGGGACTGTGCAAATCAAGACACACAGGTCACAGAACAGGGAAAAGCCACAGCATATAGCCAGTTCCACAGGCCTCCAGAAACGCAGGCTGGGCACCACTCTATTTTATTGTAGTCACCAGTACTAAGAAGAGAAGGAAGTGGGGAAAATGAGTGATTGGGAGTGGAACACGATGAAAGTTTTGTTCTGCTGGAGTCATCTCTGTTCTTAAGTCAATGTGATTCTAATTTGTTCTGTAGCTATCAAAATCTGGATTAGAAAGGCAAATGGGAAAATTCACGATGCAGTACTTAATCAAAAAACATAAGTAAAGAAGATTCAAGTTCAGAGGTGAGCTAAGGCAAAAAAGACCGTTTCAAACTTGCAGGAAAAGACGCAAAACAAAGTTCAGGACTGTCAGCAACACGAGACAAAATGGAGCCCCAGGGCAAGCGCTGGCAGAGCAGTAAGTGCTCCAGGGCATAACCCCACCAGGAACACAGCCCTGAAGGGCAGAAGATGCAATCCGGACATGATGTTGATGGTGTCAGTGAAGAGGGTGCTACTAGCAAGAACTAAGCTGGGCACAGAGATACAAGAAGATTACTTATACCGTAGCATTTTGAATAGATTTGTGGAATACTTCTGAGATCATGCATCTAATCAAGGCACGGGTAAGTATTTTTAAAGCAAAATATCTCCACATACTCTTACTTGCAGTTCAGTAGTGACACATGCATCAGAGAAATCCTTTTAAATAAAACTAACAGACAGGAAGGCAGGCTAAAAGCTAAACAACTTAGCAAACGCTCTCCCCAGTGCAAAGAGTTCACAATCAGGTTAGCAACAAATACACAGCTTCAGACTGATATGTTACCAGAGCTTTCCCTGCAGTCTCTTAGGCACCATTAGACACATAGAAACCCGCCCCTCCTCAGCTCTGACTGTTATCACACTAATGGTAGTAGAATCAGTGGTATGAAAGGACCATGAGAGCTTAAATTCATGCGTTCACTTTAAAAGTCTGATGATGCAAAAGAAAGGAGAACCATTCAGTGGTAGCCACCTCCCTATTTTCCTGACCAAAGAAATGATTGCCTTAAAATATATTAATGTTTTGGGGCATTTTTTAGGGGGAACTGCAGACTGCTGAAAACAAAAAAGTTAACGGACTCACCGTCACAGGCATAACCTTGTCGAACTAATCCCACCATAAGAGAGGTGCAATGACTACACTGAGTAGGGCTTGTAAATGACTTGATATTGAGCTGGTGAGCTTTAGGCTGAAAAACACGTTCAGGATAAAAACAAAACAAAAATTTTTCAGTTTCTTATTTAGGTAATAGAAGCACCTCCCCCTCAATGTCCCTCTAATATATTAGAGTGTACATTATGAAATCTGGGCTTCTTTTAATTAATTGCAGCTTGTAGAAAGCACTGCAAGACAAAAGTAACATCTTTTATTTCCATTTGCAGAAGACACTCAAATCCAAACATACCACCAAATATTTTTTCTGCTGATCCTTCTGACAAATCAACACCCATCAAAACTTGCATTTGGAAATATCTGATTAAAAACACACACCTAACAAACAAGCAACACGTGACAAACCCAAACAGGACAAGAACAAACATGGATGGCTAATCTATAAATGATAGTAGCTTTCCTTAGATCTTCAAAATAAGGTTAGCACAGTCCCCCTACCTTTGGTACAGCTAGAGAAATGGACTGAATGGTGGGGGAAGGAGCAGCAGGCATCCTCTGAAGCCGAATTGGTTCCTGAATCACAAAAAACTGTAATTGAGCAAAACGAGGCTTCAAGAATTTGTTTTATAATTGGGGTGGCAAAGCTTATCGGTTCCCAACTCCCCTTTTTCTTTTTTGAAAATTATTAAAAATTTAACTGTAAACATTGCCGTTCTGATTTAATTTGATTAAAAAAAAAAAAGAGATGGTATTTTAAAGCACTCACAGGAAAGCCTGCACACTAACAGACAAGCAGCAATACAGAAAACGTAGGAAAATGAGAAACATCAACATACACAGAGCCAGGGAAAAGGTTTCGTTTGCAACTGTCCTCAAAAGCAGGTGCAATTAACACTGACACATTACAAATAAGCAACATTCAATCCTGCCTCTTCATAATGAATGCTGCAATATGTATTTATAATGACCCAGATATACAGAGACTTTATAGTTAATTACTCTTCAGGATAAAATAACAGCTGCCTTACTTCTTGTTGCTGCTCTGCAGGTATAACCGAAGTAGATGGCGAAACTTCTGATTTGGGACCCTGTGCTTCCTGCTCACTAATAGAACTGGTCTGAAAAAGTGACAGTAAAGAAGTTAGATTAGATATCACAGATCTGATGAAATGTTCTCATGCCAACAAAATGGAATAAATTTCAAGGTAGTTACAATTATTAACTCACGGAAAAAAAAATAAAAACAATGCTGGTTTCTGTATGTAGTACACCACTTACAGCTAAATTCTTAACACTCAAAAAAAAAAAAAAAAAGAAGAAAAACAAACCCCTTCCTCAAAACAAACCTTGCTGCCTGTTGGAAAAACTCTAGAGCTGGAAGTACTGGAATACAAAAGCTAGTAGGAGGCAGCATAAATGCTGTAACAGCCTTCTTTTCCCAGCAAGACTGTCTCTAACCTCTCGCATGCAGGTATGGAATGCTGTCTGAGAAGCTTGGCAATTACTCCCTAAAACAGCTTATTTCTCATGGTAATAATTTACTACGCTAGGATTTTTCTAGACCAGAGCAGCCACCAATTCAGCCACAGGAAAAATTCTCAAAATGATACTACGCGGTCTTTTTTAAATTAAAAGTCGTTTAAAAATGGTTGCCAATTCTATTACAACCTTTATCATTAAAATAATCACGTCTATTTAATCATATCGTCTTCTATTCTACAGAAAAACGTAGGACAAACACCCATTACAAGCCTTCTATTCGTTTCACACTTACATTAGCATCTACTAATTGTCAGCACAAGGGGGAAGTATGCTACAATTCCAGAGCTAAAGAAGCTGGGTGTGGATCCAGGATACGCTATTACTGTACTCTGAGGACATCATGAAAATCATGATTAACAAACATCAGATTAGGCTTCACATAAATGATGTAATTAGCTCTAAAGGCAACGAGTAATGAATCATCCACTTCCCAGCCTGTTTAGACAGGAAAATGGCTCAGTTCAGTTAGCTCACTAAATATATTCAGACATTTGTTATTTTTGTTATAAATTGATTGGTAAAGCCGGGCCACTGACAAAAATCAAATTATACCATTATGTAATATGAACCATTTAAAAATGATGAACATGATTCAGCTTTAGCCATAATACAGAGTCAAAATACAAAGTAATAAGCCTGCAAAGAGGTATTAAAAAAAGAAAACTAAGCTAGTGCTATTTGGTAGGTTAAGTTATGGAAAAGTTAAGGAAGCAAAACGTTTACTAGTTTTAGAGGCCATTTTTACTATGACAGGTCACAACGAAAAAAAAAGTAGACAAAACTACCAGCAAGAACTTACTTCTTCCCAAAAGGCTAGCAGAGAAGATGTAGACGAAGAAGAAACAGAATCCTTTGTTGTAATGGATATGAGGGATAAAAATGATCACTTATCACCCACAGGAAAACTTCAGATGGAATATTAGTAGGCTAGCTAAATAAAACGTTTCTATGGCCGAATGGTATTTACACAGACGAAATTAACCCAAAGCAGATGACAGGGACTATCTTTGTAAGTATATGTAAAACAAATTGTTAATGGAAGTCATTAAGTTCAGTATCAGGAATTTTAATGTAGTTCATCAGAAAACCACCTACGTTCCTATAGTGACAATATATATTTACTGCCCGATCTGCAGAATGGAATCCTGATTGGTTATGGACTTGATAGTCTAACATGTTACTGTTTTCACGCTTCTCTCTCTTCCTCCCACTCCAATATAGCACATCTCGCAGCTTCAGCAGAAAAGTCAGTACGGACATTTTGTGCCTGGAAGCAGCACGTACGCATGATACGCCTAGGCAAATATCATAGCAGGCCCACGTTTTTACTTTTTGACAACAGTAACAATTTGAAAAAATACAGGAAGAACATTTTTGAGATATAAAATCTAAGCAGATCAATGAGGTAAGAATCTGAGCCAGTTTAATTTAGTTCCATAAATGTAGCAGATTGTTCCTTCCATTTTCAGTTCTTGGTTTTATCCTAAACTGTTCTATTTGCTCTGCAAAAAAAAAAAAAAAAAAAAAAAAATCCCCCAAACTCCTTAAGGATCAAGAGTTCATGAAGTAAGGAAATGTAATTCAATGCTGCATTTAACAGCTGCTTCCTCAGGGGATGTACAAACTTTTCTACATGAAACACCCACTTGGAGCCATGATTTGAATAATTAGTTTTCTAAGGATCAGAGGGCGTGTCATGATAAAAATTACTATCCCAACATCTGTGGGTCCTCTGATTCTCTTCCCAGTTCCTTCTACTCTAACCACTCCATTAAGATCTAGAGCCAACATTTTTACATCTCTGTTTAAACACTATGAACTTTATGATAACTTTCTCTTATATTAACCGGTATGTTCCAACTGCAAAGCATTTAATCCATCACTTGTAATAGGGTGTGATATCCCTTTCAAAAAAGCTGAAATATACACTATTCTGTCAAGGAGTTGAGATTAACCTAAACAAACAAACTAGAACAAGAAATAATTAAAACGAGCTTTTGAGAATATTTCCCAAAAGTGCAAGCTTCTCTACAAAATGCTAAGCAACCTGACATCTACTGGACATCCAAGTCAATGCACTGTCATACTAATTTGACTTCCATATTTTACATAGGCCAGATCTAAATTTACCATATAGGGGCTAAGTGTTACTCTTAAGTAATAAAAATAGAATTCAACTGTCACATTTTTGTAGTTATTTTATGTAACAACTCACTCTGAAAGTCAGATCACGTGCAAGAGGAGAGGTGTTGAAATATTCAAAAATGGAATCTTGAAAGTCTGGAAGTTTGAGACCTAAAAATCAAAATAGGCTTGTTTAGCTAAAAGGCAACATCACAGGCGCTATCAGAATTCTGTTAAAACACAGTAATCTTAATTACCTGTATCAGTTCTGTATTTTTCCTCCAGCTTTTTCTTCAGATCTTCCATTTCTTCCAATAGTTCCCTGTTTTTTGCTTCTGATTCCTTTAATTTACTGAGACAATAAAACGTGATCAAAATGGGACCTGAAATAGCTCAAAGTACCTGGTGTTCCTTTCTGCTCCCATGTCTCAGAGTTCTGAATAATGCTTCTCCCCCACCCCCTGAAGATTTTTTTATTTTAGTCTGATTAATTTTATTTTTCCCATGAACAGGCATCTCGCTGCTGGGCCTGATAGTGAAAACTGCCCTTAAAACTCCTGCTATCATTGCAGGTATTTGCCAGACAAAATTATTCTAATTGTACCTTGGTCTTTTCTTCCCAAGAATATATCCATTCTCCAGCTTAGACTAAGAAAAGGTATTGAATTCGCTCTGAATGGGCTCTTATGCTATTTTTTCCCCAGGTGTATAAAAACCTTATCCTGTTATCAAGCCATTCACAGCAATGTAATGTTTACTTCAAGAAATTCCTAAAGTCCTCAATTGAACTTAAGAAAGAAATGCGCAGTCTGTTGAATGGAATCTTTCTGGCGAGTCCAGAAAGTCCAATTTCCCTGGCACAAGGGGGTAATTTTAAAGAAGCTGTTAAGTTGTTACTATTCTTACATGCAGTTTAAAGCAGCTCATTAAAACCTTAACAGAACCAAAGCCCTTATTACCTTTCGAAAGATATGTTTGCATCTTTAACTTTTCGTAGTTCTTCTTGAACTAGTTGTTTGGCACGAATTTCTGCATCAAGGGCAGATTGTAATTCCAGCCTAGCTGACATATCCAACTTCTGACTGCGTCGTACTTTCCAAAGTGGATCCTGTTGCAGTGAGTTACTGAATATTAATATCAGCTATCTAAAGATATTTCTAACGTTGTTCAAAGACATAAAATAGCTTTCACACTGCTTAAGAGAAGGCTCTTTTAATTAATGATAGACCCTAATCCTGCTACATGGAAATCAACTGATAGACAGACTTCATTTCATGTAAGTGAGGAAACGAGCAATTTTTATAACGGTCAAACCACCAGCACAACATGCTTGAAATCGAAATGCTTTAACAATGAGTACGAAAGTCAAACTGACAGAATCCAGTGAAAATGGCTAGCTTCATTCTTGCAAGCATTTAATATAAAACATGTCAACACTGACAGTGGCAAAAACATGAAAGAAATAGTCTGGGTTTTGAAATACCTGAGATACCTAGAGTGTTTACCTAAACAATTCTTACTCTTGCTATGTAGCAGACACTACGCTTCAGCATACGCTATGAAACTCGCCCCCATCCCTCCGGCTAAATTTTTAAGCTTTTCCAAGCATCTTCCTGTGTGGACTACATCCACACTGTGGACTGTTCCCTGATAGATATCTCTCTAGTCAGGCATGAGCCTGCAAACTGCATTCTCATGAAAATGACAACCATTTCTTATGTTGAGAAATAATTACCTTAGACCAGGTTCTGCTGAAGTTACAAAAGCAGCTGCATTTGTAAAGAACGGACAGCATCCCTTATTCTGGTAACAGCTAAGAGGAAAATGCCAACTGCATTTGATCTGATCCTTCCTCCTATCATACCTCCTGACAGGTTAGGCCCTTCCTTTATGAAGGGTGTTATGGCCAAAGGGCAACTCATAAGAAATCATAATTTTCCCTTGTTTTCCAGTATTCACAGATTCAGAAAGGATGAGTAACTTTTTGCTCATATAAACCAACCACAGATTGACTGTGTGACACTTCAACTGCACTGCCCAGCATTGCTAAGGATACCGGCTTCTGCATGTGGCTGCAAATGGTTCTTCCCTTCCTTAAGCAGGTATTTAGTACCTGCCACGACAAAACAGCATTTTTGCCTGTGCACTTCGGTGAGGGCTTCACCTCTCTTTCATTTGACAGAACGTTTGGGAAATCATTTTACTGCCTACATAGGAAAAACTACGTCACTGGGTCTCTTGGTTCTGCAGGTACATAAAAACACAACATGATCTCAGTGTGTTACTGGTTGGTAACGATACCGGCCAGCCAGTATTTGACCACAAAAGAAAACTTCTTTGTTGTCTCACTGTAACGGCAATTATTCACTTACATCTCACCTCACCAGGTTAGATGTATTTCCATACTCCCCTTTAAGGGTTCGATTTATTGTTTCTTCTGCTCCACACTGTTTAAAAGCAGTTTGTGATGACGGATATCAGTAAGAAACAAGCCCCCCTCGGAATTACTAAATTCTGGTGAGGTGACCCAAGTGGATTTCATAAGCAACTCATAAAACTAGAAAGTTATTAGAAAAGCAGAGGCTTTACTAGAAGAGAGTTCTGATTGCTCACATGGTATCTTCCCCCTCGCCCTCCACATGAACAGAGATGGATAAGGAAATAGCTGGAACCAAAAATTTAGTTGTTTAGAAATCTCCCAAACAGGATGAATGCTTGCTCTTTACTTACCAGTGTTCTTGACCCCAGACTGGAACTTCTCAATGATTCTAGTTCTTCTGTCATCTTGGAAGCTAATGCTTGGAGATAGCCACGAGCATCTTTCTCATCACTTACCCTATTGTGCAATTACAAAAAACAGTTACTTGTTACTTTTATGACTCATAGCACCATATACTTTACCACCCAATATCAGAGTGTCTGCACTGTGTTTACGGATGTAAAGAGGTGAAAGAGCAGGTAAAACTGCCCCCGGGACAGAACTCTGAATACAGTCTAGATTGCCTTCTTTACATCTTTCTTCTCTCTCACGCTCTTCGCTGTGGTAGTTGCTAGGGAAACTGAAGCTTCCCTTCAGTCATCAATGAGAATTCTGCAGAACTTCACTGCTATTTGGAGTCCGATCTGCATATCGCTTGCTCAATTCTTGTAGAGGCCACCTTCAAGCCCTTCTGTAACATCTGTAAGGGCAGGCAGGCACACCTTATGAATCCCTTCTCCCCGCCCCCCAACCCCTTCACTAGCTGAAAGGCGTTTTCAGGTATAAATACTGGCCAGCAACTAAAAATTCGTTTCATTAAAAACGACTGCTCTTCAAGGCCCACCCTGGAGTAGCATTCAACTTCAGCCAGCAGAAGAATTTCAAAAAGTAAATATATATAGGTGACCAAGTATCTCGCGCACTGAAAATACTTGCACATCGCTCACTAACTTAACAGACGACAGAACGAAGGACTGACCCGTGAGTTAAGTGCAAGTGCTTAAGTGCAAGTGCTTGTCTTTGGGTAGATGGGAATAAGTATCAGGGAAGAAAAACAAGATCTCTCTGGGGGCTGCCGGCAGAAGAGCTAATGAGATTCTATATTTTAACATGCACCTTGTAAATCATGACCACCTTCCCTGAATGATTTTATCAAAATATTCCAGAAGAAATTGGGTGATCTAATTATCACTTTGATGCAAAGTGTGATGCAATTTGACACCAAAACTTAACAAATTGTCAGCTACTTAATAGTATCTGACAATTTCATTTAGTATCTGACAATAGTACTTGACAATTTTAATTTTCTTACTACTCAGCTCTACTACAAAACAAAAGAGGGACAGATTACCAACACGGAATGCTGTACTCTCGTTGATCCAGGCCTGGATCATACAAAGGGCCTGGCTACTGTACATAAAAAAGCACAGTCAATACTTCCAAAATCGGAAGTGGCCTTTAAACAGCACATACCATTGAATAATTTCTGCAATCTGAGCTTCCCAGTGAGCAACAGACTCCTTCTTTGCTGCTAGGTCTTGGAGCTCATCTTCTAGTTGCCTGTTCTGTGCTGTTAACTTATCCACAAAGGAGCAAAGCTGAAAAAAAGATTAATTTCACCTGTAGCTTATGTCAGCTTCAGACTTTTTTCATATGTGCATGCATACACATGTATAGAATCTGAACAAACAAGATGACTCTGGACTATGTAGACGTTCTAACACATCAGCCAAAGAACTGGAAGATGGTCATTTTTGTGCAGGTGGAGACTGGCTTCTGAGCGTAGTAGAGTACTTCACACAAAATAATCCAAAACAGAAGAAAAGAAAAGGTAAGCGTAGAGGCCATTGTGAGCAATGAAGCTTAACTGTAGGCAACCAAGAAGGCAGTCAGCCTTTGTAAATGCTTCTCCCTTTGTGTAGCCTTCATGAAGAAATCAGAGAGTGATGCTCTCTGAGTTGTGGGAATGAATTCCACAAAGAGTAGTATACAGAGGCTACTGTCACTATTTAAGTGACAGATTAAGACAGATCTTTGACATTTATATGGCCAAAATTGTATCTGTTTTAGTCAGACACTGCCCGAACATTTACAGGTTCTGTTCTAATCAATGTGCAGACTATTGCAATATTAGAATATTTTAGAAGGTAACAAAATAAGAACTGTTTTGCTTAAAAGTGTTTCCTAAAATAATTACCCTCTCATTTTCTGTTGTTAGCTTTTTGTTATCTTCCAAGAGCATAGATTTTTCACGTTCGTATTTCTCTTTCATTGTTCCTACTGCTTCCTCCATCTCACTGTGCCTAAGGAGAAGGATAGAAAAGTAGAAAACACTTATACTGCAATACTGCTAAACTTTTAAACTGGGATTTTAAAAAAAGGACTAAATAGAACTGAGGTGAAACACCATCCGGCACTGTCACATAAGCAACGCAATAAAGAAATCTGTAATTAATCAGTCCTGCTCAAAAAACTTACCTCTCTCGTTTTGCTTTCTCTAGTTTATCCTTTAATATCATGATCTCTTTCTGCAGTGCAAGCTGATGGCTCTCTGAATCGTGTACTTCTTTTTTTACATTTTTTACTTCCAAGACATGTGATGCTTCTCGTCGGACCAACTCCTCTTCGTAAAATAAGATTTTCTTCTCCAGCTCAGACTTCATTTTGGAAAGCTCCTGCTGATGTTCTAGTGTGACACCTGCTGCCCGGCCTCCCTGCTTCACCTGAGGAGGAAAAGAAATCAGGAAGAAACTATGATTTTTATATTTTGGAACGTTATATAAAAGCGGAACTGTGCAACCGGCAGCACTGTGGACAAATTTTATTTGGGGGCTGCGTAAGTTAAAAGGTGCCTGTCTCCAAGCATTTAGCCCCATGAGTGACTGCTCTGCTTCACAGGGTCACAGAACGGTTGAGGTTGGAAGGGATCTTTAGAGATCATTCAAGTCAAACCCTCCTGCTTAAGCAGGGTCACCTAGACTAGGCTGCCCAGGACTGTGTTCAGACAGATTCTAAGCCTAGATTCTAAGACTAGATTCTAAGTGTCCAAGGGTGGACACTTCACAACCTCTCTGAGCAACCTGCTGCAGTGCTCAGTCACCTTGACAGCACAAAAAGTTTTTCCTTCGATTCAGCCAGAATATCCTGTCATTGGGCACCACTGGAAAGAGTATGGCCCCATCCTCTTTACTCCTTCCTTCCGATATTTACACTCACTGATAAGATTCCCTTTTCCAGGCTGAACAGTCCCAGCTCTCTCAGTCTTTTCTCATATGAGAGGTGCTCTAGTCCCTTAATAATCTTAGTGGCCCTTTGATGGACTTGCTCCAGTAGGTCATGCTTACATGTCCCTAAAAAGCAGTTCAAGTGGGTTGCAGAAATACCAAATTTGGACCATCTGAGTTTAACAGATGCTTAGGATTTAATATAAACTGGCAATTTTCAAGACAGTAGTGTCCACAATCTCCAGGATATTAAAGCATTTCCAGCAAAAAAGTAAATAAATCTGAACAGGCTAGGTCATGTTTCCAGTAATGCTCGAGTTCTTAAATGTCCCACAAGTATCAACATTTGAATAAGCAAAATTATTGCAGGTGCTGTGTTATGAGTAAAAATTTTTAAAAATACATGTAACCTTTAGAGCTTCCAGTTCATTTTCCAGCTGTTTGGAGAAGACCTCACTGTGCTCACGAAGCTTGCGTTCTTTTGATGCTTCTGCTGCAACTTCTTCCAGCCGGGCTTCCAACTACAATCACAGTAATTTTAAGTCATTTCGACACAAGACAGCGCTACCTGTATCATTTCTTTCTCCTCCTCCACAGGGACCAGGTTGAGAGCCTTTGATAAAAATAGTTTTCTCCTTATTTCTAAATTCATTACCCCACTATAACTATTATCTCAGAATGTCATGATAATATTTTGTCTATAGTATTCCAGGCATTAATCTGTATCATGCAGCACTACTACCAGGTGAGTTTTTGTATCCATGTAAACTATGCCAGGGCTGCTCAGCGACAACTGCACAGCTTCTTTTCAGCATAAGAGAAAGAAATGGCACTAGGAAGTCATTGCTATTTTGGAAGCAAGTCAGCCTCCCATGTTTACAGGTCAGCTCCGTGTCTCACCATCAATACCTAGTAAGGCTGCTTAAAAATCCTGATATTTGAACACAATAATTGTAAAATGCTTCTGTGTACCTTGCAAATTCGGAACAAAATAGACTTGACCGTACATTTAGCCACAAGCTTATATCTTGCAAATATGGAGCAAAACAAACTTGATCATGCATTTATCCACTTCAGAAAAAAAGACTTGTGTATCAGAAAGGCAATTTAGTGGCAACTAAGGCAACTGCTGGAATTCAAGCAACAGTGGCCCTGTTTTAAAACCTGAGAGGAAGAGTTAAGATTTGTTTTTCTGCATTCAAATTCAACTAACAAAACCGTTTTTAGAAGGATGGTATTTTGAATTGTGGGCCAAGATAAGGAACTTACAAACTGTGTTCTGAATGATTTAGTCTGTGTTATTATTCCTTTCTCCAACTGAAGAGAAAAATTAAATTAAAAAAAAAAAGGCAGTACTGTAATACTAAAGCATATAAAGATATTAAGTTTCCTGGGTTTCACATTGGCCATGACTTGGAGTCTAAAACAATCAAAACATGACTAAAGAACTAAGCAGCTCGGCATATAGCAAGAATATTGTTTCCCCCCAGATTAAAATCAAACTGATTACAAAGAAAAAAGAAAACTCAGTTAATTTCATGATACATTAACAAAACACTTAGAGAAAAATTCAAGATCTATTTCATGACCTGCATCAAAACGATGTGGAAGAGTTGCCAGGGCAATTTCTCATAGGCAAAGTAAATTAAGGTTAATGCTCCTGATTTTTTAACACAACCACATACGAAAAACTATATAAGCAGCAACTGAAACATGTTACTATTATGTCAGGCTACCTCTTTTCTGATTTTCTCTGATTTACGGATGTCCTGTCGCATGGCATCAATTTTCTGCATGCTCACTTCTACCTCCTCCTCTTTGTCGCGAAGCTGCCGGGAGAGCTTCTGCTTTTGAGAGCGCAAGTCTCCCATCCTCTCACTGAGCTCAGAGGACTCCTGCACAGCTATCTTTCTTTGTTGATGGGCGTCCCTCAGTTCTTTGGATTGTGTCTTTAGTCTCTCTGAGGCTTCTACAAGTTGCTGGTTAAAAGAAAAAAGAAAAAAAAAAATTGAACTCCTTATCTTCCTTCCATGAAAAAAGGAAGTGGAACCCACATAAGCATGACTTCAAAGCTGAATCATCTCACATAACTTCTAAATTCTATTTCTAAAAGTTAATTTACACAAATTTCTTTTGGCTAAGCAGCTGCAGTAATGTATCAAGGTAGCAGTTACTCTGTTATATACTTGAACATCGTTATTTTAGAAAATTGTAAGGCAAACTTTTCACTTCTAGTATGGCTGTTCTAGGAGCACCTTTGCTATTCCAGAAGTCTTTCTTATAAATCCGACTACAGAAGTTATCCTACTTAATGACTTCATTTCAGCTTACCACCATATACTTGCACAATAATTTTTTTTTTTAAAAAGAATATTTTAGCAGACTGCACAGTCAGGGGAATCATCAAATATACTGTGCTGGCACTGAGATGCTGCCACATGTCCTGTGAAATCCTTCGAAAAACTCTGACGAATATTCCTTAGAATAACTGAAGCTTTAATACTTTAATTGAAACCATAAAAACTGTTTCCTTTACAGCAATAAATTAACATAAATTAACAAGATTAAAATATAAATTGAATGTTCTACATAAAATCATAGGAGACTGAAAATAAAAATGGAAAAAGTAGAACTAAACCCCAGAGTAAATGTCCTGTGGCCAACAGACATTAAAAATTTCTGCCATTAGTACTGAAATTCAGGAGTATTCAGTAACTTTGAAAAGGGTAAGCGTCCAGACGAGGAGGAGGAGAATCAGCTGCTCTGCTAGTCATACCGTTGATGAATAACTCTTAGCCAAGGGTTTACAGACAAAAGACAGGCTGCTGAATTCTGGTGGACAAAAATTAAAAGTACCATCAAAAATACCCTTCTCGGATAGATGCCTCAAGGATTTTGTCCCACGGATTATTTTTGGTTCATCTTAACACCACATGAGCAGTACGGGTACTAAACATTTCCAAAGCTAGCTATTTGAAAGCATGTGGCGCACTCTGATATTATTTAAAATGATATGTAGTATATGCAAACCCACTATTTACTTCACAGTAAAATATTTTGGTGACCTGAAGTAACATACTAGCACTTTATAAGGAGCAAAGGTGTAATTTACACAACACTAAGTAAACTCAGCAATTACCTAAGCCATCCTCGGCCTTAAGCAGTAATTAAGCTTTTCTGGTATTACAAAGAGTAAGTGGGCTCAAGCTGGAGCAGCAACTTAGCTCTATTAACTCGTTCATATATATGCTTTTCAGTCTCTACAGAACTGATTGCTAGTCACAGATCTGCAAATTTAACTCCTGTGTATATTGTTACACCTTGAGAATAATCAAACAGTTAAAAAAAACCCTTTCTTCACACTCCCTCCCCCCCCCCCCCCAAAAAAAAACCCCCAGTTTCAAACTTAATATCCATATTCTTGGGCAAACCACGTCCAATTTAGTTTTCTGATTATACAGTCTACTAGCTAAGGCAGTGTGCTTTGCCTACTTCAGTGTATAACCTTACATTGTCTTCAAAATATTATACCAAAAAGGCAGCATTAAAAGCTGTTTGTCACATCTAACAGAACACACTTTAATAAGATTCCTAACAACTTCCAAAAAGAAAGCATGTCACTTTGGAAAGCTACCGTATTACTTATGAAATTAACAGATTCAGTGACATCTCAGTACAGAAAAAAAAAAAGCAGCATTTTAAACACCAAAATTGCAGTCGCAAAGAAGCTGTTCTAGAACTACTTTAAGTGGCCATTTTCAAAGGTATGCACCTTATGAAGATCCTCCTTCTCTTGCCGCAGTACTCTGCACTGCTTTTCCAGTCCTTTTAATTTGTGTATAGAGTCTTCATGCTCTTGTCGAAAAGCCACTGCATCTGCAAGCTGTCCTTCCAGTTTACTTATATCTGTAGAGAAATAAATACTAAAGGTAACTTGTCCCAAATTTATATAAAGCAAACTAGCATCACTTTGATTAGGAAACTCAACTGATGAATTTCTGTGTTCCCCACTGCCACCGTCTTAGACGGCTTAAGGTACTTTGGGGGCATTGAAGACTGTATAATTTTAACTTCCTCAACATACTAACAAAAAAAAAAAACACTCCTGTCAAAGACAGTTATTTTTTGAAGTGAAAAAGCTGAAAAAGCCTTAGCATAGGGCTTCGTTTTGTGAGGAATGCAACTTGACAATATAGACAATATAGCTCTTGACAATATAGCTCTTGACAATATAGAATCAAACTTGAGTTATTTGATTTCCAGTTCTAGTAATTCGACTTTTAAATAGTTTTCGCTATATGACACGTAAAACTACAATCATTAGTGCATCCACCAAGACAGGAAAGAACTATTTCCTAGAGTACATAAGTGCTTACAATCTGGGAAGGAAACACTGTCCTGCACGAGTCAGACTCGAGTCCCAGCTACCCACATTCCTGCCACCATGTTCTCCTTGCAGTTTTCCTGTCAGTCTCGAAGCAAAATTAAATTTGATTTGAAATGACCACCTTTAAGCACAAAAGACTAACCAACTTCAGGTAGTTCCACTCAGTCTTAGAGCTGGTAAGAAACTGAACTGCCATTCTTCATTTAGTTTTAATTATTACTTCTTTTCAACAAATAAATAAGAAATTACATAGGGTAACTGCCTTGCTCGAGGTTCCACTGACGTCTGTGGCAAAAGAGGAAACTGGACTTACATATTCAAAGATCCCCAGCACTGCTGTAACTAGAGTATCATTCCTTTTCTCATTTTAGCACAAAGCTGCGCTAAAATCCTTCCCCATCTTACATCAGCCAATACCATTTCTTTTTAAAATCACACTAAACTGCTGCTGTTTACGTTTAACAGCACACCACAGGCTGAAGGGTTAGGTAAGCCTGAACCATTTGAAGAAGCACCACCATAATCTAACTATTTTGACTCAAACCCAGTTCCAGAACATACAAGAAGTTATTCTTGGAAAGGTAATCTGCTTCGCAGAGCAAAGCTGATTCTGCAATAGATCCACCTAGAAGGGGACGTATTCACAAACTGTGGGGGGGGGGGAGAGGGGGGAAGAAGTTGTGGCTAATAACTGACCATGATGCACAAAGTAACCTAATGAATTAAGGGAATACTAGAAACTTGGAGGTGGGGAAAAAAACATTGACTGATCTGAAAAACAGAGGTGAGCATTCCCTGAATGACGTACAACAGATGGAGGTTTTGGACACCGGCAGCTCAGCATCTGAACTCACTTACAGTACACTACAGACACTAAAAACTCTCAGAGCAAAGTCATTAGCGTTCAAAATCGCCACTTAGTTTATCACCAGTTCCCACATAAAAAGTGGGCACTAACAGAAGGTTCACACGGATAAAGTAATAGCATTGTCAAGCTACACGTTTTCAGTGATACGGATGAGTCAGTTTTCTCTCAGGACAGATGCCAGTACTTGATTTTCTGCAATGCTTCCTAATTACCGTATCACTAGACAAAAAACAAAAACAACACACACACACACACACGGGAAGAGCTACCTTCCCCTTTATGTTAAAGGGCAACTAATCCTCTCTCCTCACTCTCTTACATCTCCCCCCAATAAAACCCCTCCAAAAATATATCCATCCCCCCAAAAAAGGGAGATGAAAAGAACAGGATCTGCTGGGATATTTACAGAAATGAATATAATAAAAAAAAACTAATTGAATCCACGTAGCCAATTCCTTGTACTCTAGACTCGCCACTCCAGTACATGCTATTAGGACAAGGAAATGGAAGAAAAAGGTAAGTGCTTATCTGAAAAAACTGAAATGCCTCTTAATATTGAGCACGACTTCAGAAACCTCATTTTCTGAGCAACTCCAGAATGTTATTTCTGTTCAGTAGAAATACACTGCAAAAACACAATATATATTTTGCTACTGCTAGTGACATTAAACTGCATGACTTTAATTACAATTAATCATACTAGAGGCTTACCTGTTAATTTGTTCTTCAACCGTTCAATTTCTTCATTTAATTTTTTTATTTCCTTATCACGATTTGTATTTACTGTAACACACACTGGACCTTGGAGGTTCTGCATTGTCAGTGTAGATTCTTAAATTCAAAAAAGAAGAAAAAAAAGTTCAACTACGTTCCAGTTCCTTCTAATGAGCAGAATTAAGAATACACACAAATATATACCACAAACCTTGCAGTTTTCTGTTCAAATCCTGCTTTTCTTGTTCCAATTTCCGTATTTTCTTTTCATAACCTTCTATTTGTGAACTGTTCTTTAACTCACGTTGTGCATCCATATCTTTGGTTACAGTATCAGACTGCATTGCACTCTTTAAAGAGCCTCTATCGGATAAAGAACTGCAACCAAATACATAAGTTAAAACAGTTTAATGCATACTCATGGCAGTCTTTAGTGCTGACATCCTGGGATTCCACCAAATACACACCTCAAAATTTACACAAACAATTAGTACAATAATTGTTACAGTTGAGATAACTGCCAGGGTAGATACAGCTATTTTTCCCTAGATACTGTGCGTGCTGCTATAGAATTAAGATACTTTCATTTAGGACATTATGTTCACTTTGTAAATTGCTTGAATGATTGAAAACGTTAACTTCGCTATGCTAAAGGCTACCACCAGACAGCCAAGTAAGCAAAATGGAAGGGTGTAGCCACACTGAAAGAGCTGAGGCACAAAATAAAATTTAGTTTCAAGTGCTGACAAAGATGGATTTAAGTTAAGCTACATGATCTAATTCTGAAAAGGACGAGATGTCTGTACCGGGCCCTTTCTGCCAGCAACATTGCGGGGAGTAACAAACTCCAGCAAAGGGGAACAAAGGAATAACAAATAGGGCCAAATAACCTCAAAAGCACAGGCACAAGAATATGCATGAGGGGTCTTCGCGGTCAGAGGGAAGCTCTCCTCCATTTCAAGGATGGGCAAAGTGAACTGTATCTATGCAGGTTGATAAGCACCTGAAAATCAGGAACCTGCATTAGAGCAGCACTAAGTTACACTACCTTAGCTTATCAGCAGGGCATTGGAGCAACTTGCTAATCCTGGACAAACTGTTTCTGGCAGACACGGAACATGGACGAGACTCGCTCTGAGCTGCTCTTAATGCAGAAAGAGTAAGTTTGTACCTGCCTGGAAGTGCCGTATCTAGTCCCGTAAGTTTCATCCATTTCAAACAGATGGAATATTAAACATAAGGTATCTAAATCTTGAGCAAAATATGTTCAGATACTGTAAAAATGGGGATGATGATTTATCCAGAGGTACATCTATACACATCAACCATTCTACATACTTAGGAAAAAGAAACTTTCTATAATTAGGTATATTTGGGAAACAAGCCTAAAGAACAACTTTGCTTACCTATCAGTTGTGTATGTAAAACCAACGAATGGTAAATGCAATCCAGAAAAGCCTGTATGAGAACTGGGTGGCACCACTTCCTGTATAAAAACAACAGGCATGAAAACCCCAAGGAGAACCCATAGGGAGCTAAAGGCTTTTGACAGCCTCAGTGGTCAGAGAGACAGCTGAGGGAAAGGTTTTTCTTATTGCATACCAATGCAGGATTGGTAGTCATTCTTCACTGTATACCCTTCCATTGTCCTTGTAGGAACTTTATTACAGATTAGGTCACTTAACATAATGACTTGAGTTTAGGAGCCTTTCTCCCAAACCAACACTTAAAAGGGCAGCATTTCGACAAGTCCAAAGCGCAGTGCAACCATTAAAAGAAAACCCAAAACTTCAAGTCCCTAATTAAAGGTGACCTGGCACCAAAATGCATGCTTCTGTTTTACCATTTCAGTTACTGTTAGACAGGTAATCAAAAACCAAGTGAAAAGCTCCTCGTTTCTTGGTATACAGGCTGATGAAGAAATTGCACAAACCCCCCTGCTCTTCCTAACAAGTTTGCAAACTACAAGACAGAAATGGAGGAGGGGAACACTAAAAAATCCAAAGTCGTCCCCTCCCCACCACCCCTTATTCTTAAGTGACCGAAGAAGCGGCGGTAGCAATGTGAGCTCATCTCAACTGGACAGTTGCAGTCACAAGCTGCATGGAGAATATATGTATATTTTGGAATGCCCAGAGACTTTATTCCCCTCTGATAATGAATAAATGAAAATACAAGCTCCTTGTAAAGGAAAACTACAAAGAGACTTTTTGTCCTTCTAAATGTGTTTTAATTTTGACTGACCGTGTTGTTCAATGCTAAAATAAATCACGTCATTTCAAATTTGAAACATTAAAATGTTTCATCCTTACGTCATTTTGAGCATTCAGAAATGTTGAGCTTCTTTTCTAAACCGTAACGCTTTCAAAAATGGATCAGTTCCAAAGTTTAATGGTATATGGTTCTTTTAAATTTCTCAGATCAGCTCCACTTGTGACCAGCTCTGAGCCTTTGAGGATTTATAACATTATGACTGCAATAAGAACACTATCCACTGTTGTAAGACTGTACCACAACGCATATCCATATGAAAGTTCTACTAAATTTGCCAGACTCAGAAACCTGTTTCATGACTTTTAGAATGAAAAACAAAACAAAAACCCTTATTTTACTAACACAACTTATTAACAATTTTTCTACTTACTCCTTTTAATAAAGCTAACCAAAAAAAACCCCATTTGCTTTGAAATAAGTTCTCACTACTACCTTACAACACAGCAAGGCTGCATATTTGTATGAATAATATTTTAATAAAAGACTCACTGGATTTCTTAATACATCATCATCTACATCAAAGTTTGATGTGTCAGAAGGACTGCTAACATCTGGAATATAAGGTGCTTCTAGGTTTCGGATGTTATCCCAATTAAGTCCTTCAAAAAACGCATGAGACTTAAAATCCTCTATTCCATTCTGTCCCAGTCTACGTTCCCTACTGCAGATAAGTCGCTGAATAAGATCTTTTGCTTCTTCAGATACATCTGTAACATGGGATGGAAACTGAAATCGCTCCTAGAAAACAGAAACAAAACAATCTGAGATATTTTCAGAGAAGGGACTAATTCCACAATTTGCAACAGTGGTTTCAAAAATAAAGTGTTAAGTTACATCAACAGAATTGGAAATGAATTATCAGACGTTGTTTTAGTTCCAGCGAGCACTGGCAAAGCACAATACAGTACATTCAGTGGTATTCTTTTTGTCTTATAACGGATTTTGAGGACAAGTAACCATTTCTCAATTCCTTTAACACAGATCTGTTTGAAAGTAGCTGGGTTTACAGTAACTCTGTAAGAAAAAGCAAACCTTTAAGATATGTACATGAATTCTGATAATCTAGAGTATATGAAGAGTCATGTAATAAAGGCAGATGCTCACTAGTGTTCTTACACACAGATCCAAGGATTTGCTGAAGATCTACTCTTCGACGTTTTATTAATTTCAGCTCCTAAAAGACCCATGATGCTTGCCATTCCCCCACAAAACACTGTCCTATTTAAAGATGCATTTTTAAAATTTGTGTTAAGTGCCTGTTTTTTTTAAATCAAAATGTAATTTATATTTGACAAAGATTTATATCATCAAATAGAAGTTCTAAAAACACAGTTACCACTAATATACAGAATTACTCTAGATAAAGTAGGGATAACTTTTTCCTGTATTTTAGCTTGCTACTATTTCTACTTTATAGCCAAGAAGGCTTTTTTTTGTTTTTTTTTTTTTTCCAAGAAGCGACAACAACATTTATTGCTTGAAGCATCATTTTTCAAGTTTAAAATGAGATAATTAGGGCCCGAGACAGAATAACCCAGGTTAATCTTAAAAAAACCCCACTAAAAACAAAATCATGTTCATTGTGAGTCCAAATGAGATTGCAAGGTTAAGACTGTAGGGTAAGAGTTTCAAAAGCTTCCTCCCTGGCAGATTAAGAGCCAGGCAGCCAGCAGTAACCACTAGGTTAGTCATATATTTCAATATAATTAATAAAAAAGCATGCCACCAGTTAGTTCAGTGAAGAAATTAAAGCTAAAGAGATCAATATCCATCACTGCAAGTGTTTCAACTCTAGCAGGATTTCACCGCTTCACTGTGACAGCATGGTATTGTCAACACCTGTAAACTGCACTCATTCTGGGAGGAAGAAAACACAACACCACGCCCTACACAACAGCTTCTGGGTACCTAAGATGAATATGCCCACAAACACATCCTCCTAATAAAGTTCTCAAAAGCTCTCATGAACTGGATTATTCTTATTCTCTAATGTTCAAAACACACCTATAAGTTCCAACATTCTTCTGTCACTTCTTGTCTGGGCAAACCCCCTGACCTCACGTTCTTAATACAGCCAAGTCCACACCAGTTGACTTGCCTATTTCCTTTTCGCACTAATTATCAATGCGGCAGCAAATGTCCACAGCTGTGTAAATAATACATTACTTCATTCTTCATGCACAGTCCAGAAGAAACTTTTATTGTGCTTAACTAAGAACTAAGAGTTGGTTTTAAATTTCTATTTTTTGAAGATTTGTTAGATTTTTTTCAACAACAAAATCACCATTTAGATACAGTTTTCCTTTTAAGACAGAATTCTAACTTCTGCAGTAAAAAAATAATGATTTTCAACTACCATCACTTGAACATCTTTAAGTGGTAACAGTTTCCCCAGTGAATATATGCAGATCGAATATATTTCTTACTTCATGATTCATAATCTTCCCATAGGTTTCCACTAATGACTCTGCATAAAAGGGTGTTTCACCATAAAGCATTTCATACATGCACACACCCAGTGACCACCAGTCACATTCAGGCCCGTATTTTCCCATTCCATCTTCCATTGCTTGCAGTATCTCAGGAGAGATGTAGTCAGGAGTACCCACTGCTACTGACGATTGCACCTTAAAAATAAGGCAAAGGTTATTCTGGTTAAGTTCTCAGGTTTTCTCAGCAAAATTCTTAATCATATAGTAGTATTTCTGGTAAATGGAGACACCAGAACATGGTTGGCTCTGAAAACAGAAGAGATGTATAAAATCATAGCAGCAAAATAAAGAATATATTAAGAAAGTAACAAAGACTAAGATAAAGACAAGTTCACGGCTATTTCAACAAAACATCTGTTGATACGTTTTATTCTGAACACAGCAGAAAACCCAAAATAGTCATACCTGCTGTGAGCAAAAAAAAAGACAAGAGGAGAAAATGTTTTGTCTTTGTGAGTGTTTATACATTTAAAGTTGCATTTGCCTGTCAGAAGTTGAAGAACGCGTAAGCAAGGAGTTCAAATTTTACGCTCAAGTTTTACTATTCCATTTGACGACAGCAAAACAAAGTCCCTGGGCTAGCAGCACCCTACTCGTTGTGTCAAAAATTGGTTTATTAAAAATTGTGTATTATCTAATTGCGCAGCAGCATATAGCTCAGAGGTAAACTAGCGAATTTCTGTATGGCCAAGGAGTAGCAAAGCTTTGACTATCAGGGCAGTGGCAGAGCTCTAATCTCTAGGAATATGTACTGAGGGTTTACATAGCAGAGCAGTTATGGCTCCTTCCAATTCATTCTGCATTTTAATCTAGTAAATCCTTGATAGGCATTGTATGATCACAGAATGTCTCCAAGACACGCGCTTGTGCCAAAATTGGTGAATAATGCTGCATGCCATATTTTGGCAAGATTGTTACCCTGGGATACACCAACCAGTCAAAGGAGAAGAAAAAAAAAAAAAAAAGATGAAGAAATTAGCTTATAGTGATGTAGCCAACCTGGTGCACAAGGTGGCCAATTACTGCACCCTTGCCGTTTCTTTTCTAAAAGGTTCCTGGAATATGAAACAAACTGCTTATTAATTATCTCCTCATTTTGGATGACTTTCACTTCAAGTCTTTCATGACTGTTAGGTTCGTGGTCACCTACGATTCTACCACATCAATAGCATCAAATTTGTACCCTTTTAACAAAGGGTCTTCAGATTTTCCACAAAGAAAAGACCTCACAAGAACTCAAATGGCTAGTAGGAGAAAAGGTAAAAGACCAAAAAGCATAGCAAAGGATACATCTTTAAAAGTCAGCAGTAGACGAGTATTCTAAAAATATTTTAAAAATGTGTTGAGTTATACACGTCCCTCAATTTTTAGTACGTCAAAAAGCTTACAATCTGTCATCTCCCTCGTGCATACTGACAATGCCTAATACTTTTAAGACTAGCAACTCACTTCAAAGACCCCATTACTAATCACCCCCTTAAATTTTGCTTCATACATACTGTGCCATCTTCACTCATTTTCAGACAGGACCCAAAGTCTGCTAGTCGTATGTGGCCGTTCATGTCCAAAAGAACATTATCAGGCTTTATATCCCTGTTATAACAGAAAGAGTTGAAAAGATTAAAATATATAAATTACTAGCTCTGCTTGTGAGGATGAATCTTGCATCAGAATAAAAAGAAATTTTATGTTGGATACCTATTGGTGCAAACACTTTTCTTCTGTATATGATCCCCTCCTCCCAACTTAAAACTTTGCCTGCAACACTGAAGGCTGGGATTATATCGGATTTTCAGCTCAGCCGAATTGAACTCTGAACAGTCAAATAACCAAATATGGTTATTATGGTGAGTCATAGCACTGTAATGGAGAGGTAGATCACTTCTTCAACGTTATTTCGAGATTATGCGTGTCACAGCATATTGTTTACAAGCAATAAGGACAAAAGAGAAATGGTAATTTATTTTAATCTGCTGTTTTTTGCCAAGTATTATTACTAACTTCTAACTTTGATCCGGGAACATTTGTTCCTTCTTCTCTAAAGTTTGTCCATCATTTCTGTTGGACAGTATTCTTCACCTTCTAGTCAAGACTGTCTTTCCATAAGCTATTATACAGCACATTTGGTTCTGCTGGTGCCTAAAGCCCTATGGCATGCTGTGTACACGCAACAATTACTCCTCTACACACCACGGAATTTCCCTTGCTCTGGAATCAGGGCAATAGCACTTCAGCAGGCTAGAGTAACATTAGAAAGTCTCTGATATCGAACCACTTCAGCTGCTTTTGCATGTAGCTGGTATAAAATGGTATTCAGCATGCTGAGGCTAGTAAAAGACCTAAATGATCTAAGAATTCCATTTCACTGTAGCTCATTCCTTGGTATCATTTTTGATATCAGGAAGGCAGCCAAGAAGGGCTTACTGAAGAGCATCTTAATTGAATTTAGTACACTAATTAATCGCATTTTCTTTCACCACTCTGTACTCAATTTTACATCAGGTAAAAGCATCAGTTAAAGACAGATTAAGACATCCAGACAATTTAATAAGACAGTACGAATACACTTTTTCTTTCTCTCTCTCTCTCTTTTTTTTTATTTTTTATTTTTTAAAAACAGCCTCCAAATATCACAAATAATTTAAGAGCACCTAGCCAATATGTTGGGAAGACAAAGGGTAAGGAGGAAAGAAGAGTAAGAGGGCAGGACTGTGTCAGTTGAGCACCAGTTCTGTTGGACAACATCCCACAGTCTCACAAGTTAACTTGTATCTGTCTCCTCCCTTTTCTTTAGCTGTCGGTATACAGGATCAACTCCCAACATGTCAGCATATCACCATGCTACTTCAAAATATCACCGACTATCTGAGCTAGCTTAAGATAACCAAATCTATAAATGCATGTGTGTTTGGGTTTTTTGTTTGTTTTAAGATACCAGACATATTTAAATAAAACTTTATATTATCAATAATTAAAACCACACGTGCTTTACATTTAACCCACTGGTCTTGTTGCTTCACAAAATGCTGAACTTCCTTTCAAATGTGAGTTCCAAATGCCACTACATGTGATCAAAAACTAAAAAAAGGGAGGACGGACGTTTATACAATAGCTTCCGCTTAATTTTTGAGGAAGAGACTAGAATTTCTAGGAACAAATGAAGAAAAAATACGCTCTAAAGAAATCTCATTACTCAGATGTGGAAGTTGATGACGACTGCTTTTGAAGTTGCTAAATTCCACAACATCACACTTGAGCAAACTTATGAAAGAAAACACCACGTTAGGTTTAATGATGGGTTCTCACACGTACAAAAATCCTGCCAATCTGCTACTTTTTTTCCAAAGCAAACTTGAATTACTGCTTTTTAACCAAAGGCTAATGCTCTGAAACTAATTACTGAAACTTCGCTTATACTGTTGTTCAGTGACAGTACTAGAAAAAATATTAAATGTTAATCTATGCCTGTCAAGATAGATAAAGTACCTTCTTACTTGTTACAATAAGGAACAAAATTTGCTAACTCAAAAAATCAAGCCATCTCACTCTGCTCGCCCAGTAAACTAATTAGTAATTTTCCACTGTAAAATTTGTTCCATACATTTCAGTTCTAGATATTGTCATAATTCTCTTAAAGTCCCATCATTACAAGTCAAGCTTGGTGGAGGCAGAAGACTATAAAAGCCCAATATGAGCTTTTATTTGTTAAATCGCACCGCTCAATGCATGAGCCAGTGGCATCCAACACATCTCTGCTTTACATGCAGACCTCCCTCGCCTAAGGGAATACTGTTTCTGCTCAGAAGGCTTAACGCCTCATCTTTGAGCTCTGCTGTTTCCTATCTACAGCTAACGGCAAATAAGCCTTTAAAAAGATCCTTGAAAACCTGTCCAGAGCAGTCATGTTTCTTCTTAAATCCATTCCAGTTGCCACACAATAGTTCGTGGGCATTCATACATCATCTATTCAAACACATGTTTTGCCCTCACGCTCCTGTTGCCACAACGGACCCTCTTCATTCAACCCTGCGCAAAGGTCTAGTTGGTCAGTTAGTCAGATTACCTTCTTTGGAAGTGGGTGCAAGGGTGCCTCTGGTGGAACTTTTCTGTTAACAGACGTGTCTTCTATGCACCACTGAAAACTCACATTCACACAAAAGCATGCTAAATCAAACTAAGCATGCTAAATCAAGTCAGATGCCTGAATTCCGTGTGGACTTATCCCAAATCTGCCAATAGCCAAGCCATGCCTTTGGACATAAAACTTGTGATATTACTGAAACTATCAATTTTTACAGCATTTTCTGTTTTCAAGCACAAGACAGACAACTTGTTAACAAAATTCAGTCTCACCAATTAATATGAAAGAAGCAATACACTCTCTTGCATGGATGGTTGATGCTTCAGTTCCTCTCACACAGACAGTTGGTGAATCCACTTGAATCTAGAGCTTTTGCTTTCAGTGGATCCCAAATACATACTAATCAACACACAGTAGCTTCATTTCTGTCCATTAGGCAATGATACATCTACTGCATAGTCCACAAAGGTCAAACCACCCAACCAGTTCAAAAACAAATACTGGTGCTTATTTAAGATAGCAGATCACCTTGTTATGTGTCTGTGGCAGGTATCAGAGACAGCATTACACACAGTCTTACAGTTCTTTGCTGCAAATTCTTCCATAGGTTTACTTATGTTACGTTTACAAACACTATTAAAAAGTTGTCTTTTTTTTAGATGCATATGCAAAACACTTAAGCAGCCTTAGCTTTAAACTAGTGCTTCAGCCAAATTTGACTAGTGTAGCTAATACACAATTAGATGATTTGTCCCAGTAAGATATCAACAGCTGACATATAAACAACCAAAGGACAGCGACAGCTGTGCTGTATAACATCTAGGGCCCAACTCAGTTTCTAAGACAACTGCACAACAACAGGCTATCGTTATTTTATTCTCGAAACATGCAAACCTTTTAATCCACAGCATGGACATTTACCTACAGAACACCGTGCAACTTTTCAAGCATCCTATGCAATTGCTGAGTTACTAAACTTCTATTCATCTCAAAAGATGATGTGTGTTTACATACTTATAAAAGCCTGTCCTAAAATGCAGAGCTAATTTAAGCAATTAGAACAAAGAGCCTGTAACACTTCAAACAACCTAGATATTGTCCACATCTATTTACAAGGTTACAGAGTTTTTACATAATATAATATGTGTGTGTATGTAAAAATGTGTGCATATATGTACATATAAATATATATTAAATATATAAATATATAAAATATATAACATATAAATATATATGTACAAATATGTATCAATCTTTGAAACAGTGATAAAATTCTCAATGGAATAAAGATCAAAACATTGTATTTTGTTTTAGAGTTCCCTGTACCTTTTAAATAATAATTGTAAATAAAATCACCTCACTTACCATAAATTTCATAAGAGATGAGTAAACCTCTCCTCATTTTACAGACATAGAAATAAAGGCATGGACAGATAGAGGAGCTTGGTTGGGGTATACCTACCCAGTCAGACACAACACTAGTATGGAGTCCACTTCTCCTGAGCTGGCATTTCAGTGACCTGTCATCAACCTGCTCATATGGCCACAAGCACTTTTCAGTTAACTAAGAAAACTTTGCTGCTCTCACACTCAGTATTTTGCAGCTTCCCTGTTCACCAAAACGAAGCTATATAGTCAAGAGTATAAAGAGAGAACTGCAAAGGTTCCCAGGACCAACATCATTTTGCTTTCTAATTGACATACTGCATGTAGTTGTTAAATCTGAAAAGCAAATAATGGACAGAAATGCTCACTTGATCAAGATTCTTGCAATGACAAAACATGGTTTACCATGCGCCTCCCTAGCACTATTAACAGCTCTTTGAAACAACTCGCTCCAAACGGTAACCCAGAGAAGTGTACAAAGTGTACTCTGCATTCCTGACTCATTTCCTCTTCTACAGCATAAGGAATGTTATATTTTTAATCTAAGTTAACAAGATGGTGGACACTGCCAGAGACTGATTTGGAAATATATTCCGTGCGCAGAAACAGACAATTAGACAGGCATATGCCTGCTTGTTACAGTAAGCATACATTTCTGTTTGATGACCACCTCAGGTAAATTGATGCAGTGAAGTTATCATGCGTTTACTGCAGAAAAATTCTGCCTAATGTCTAAACGTTTGCAGAGAATTCAAACTATCTCAAACATTTAAGCTGTCACGGATAAAGGCAAATAAACATTCATCAGGTGACCCTGTCCAAATGAGAAATAATTCAAGAATCCTGATGAAAAACAAAAGCTTTAGTAAAAGGTTAGTTAGCTAAATGGATAGATGAGGGGAGAGCAGTGGATGCTGTCTACCTGGACTTCAGCAAGGCTTTGGACACTGTCTCCCATCACATCCTCATAGGTAAACTCACAAAGTATGGGCTGGACGAGTGCATGGTGAGGTGGACTGAGAGAGAACAGGCTGAATGGCAGAGTTCAGAGGGTTGTGGTCAGTGGCGCAGTCTAGTTGGAGGCCTGTAGCTAGCGGTGTCCCCTGAGGGTCAGTACTGGGTCTTGGATGAAGGGACAGAGTGCACCCTCAGCAAGTTTGCTGATGATACTAAACTGGGGGGAGTGGCTGACACGCCAGAAGGCTGCGCTGCCATTCAGAGGGACCTGGACAAGCTGGAGAGTTGGGTGGAGAGGAACCTCGTGAAATTGAACAAAGGCAAGTGCAGGGTCCTGCCCCTGGGGAGGAATAACCCCATGCAGCAGGACAGGCTGGGGGTTGACCTGCTGGAAAACAGCTCTGCAGAAAAGGACCTGGGAGTCCTGGTGGACAACAAGTTGGACACCATGAGCCAGCACTGTGCCCTTGTGGCCAAGAAGGCCAATGGGATCCTGGGGTGCATTAGGCAGAGTGTTGCCAGCAGGTGGAGGGAGGGAGGTGACCCTCCCCCTCTACTCAGCCCTGGGGAGGCCACGTCTGGAGTACTGTGTCCAGTTCTGGGCTCCCCAGTCCAAGAGAGACATGGCACTCCTGGAGAGAGTCCAGCGGAGGGCTACCAAGATGATTAGAGGGCTGGAGCATCTCTCCTCTGAAGAAAGGCTGCGAGAGCTGGGCCTGTGTAGCCTGGAGAAGAGAAGACTGAGAGGTGATCTCATCAATGTGAACAAGCATCTGAAGGGAGGGTGTCGAGAGGATGGGGCCAGACTCTTCTCCGTGGTGCCCAGCGACAGGACAAGAGGCAACGGGCAGAAACTGAAACACAGGAAGTTCTGTCCGAACATGAGGAAAAACTTCTTCACTGTGAGGGTGACAGAGCACTGGAACAGGTTGCCCAGAGAGGTGGTGGAGTCTCCTTCCCTGGAGATATTAAAAAACCATCTGGACACAATCCTGGCTAATGTGTTCCAGGTGACTCTGCTTGAGTAGCAGGGTTGGACTAGACGATCTCCAAGGGTCCCTTCCAGCCTCAACCATTCTGTAAATGTAATCACTTCTAAAAATGAATCCATCACAACTCGGTGTTTAAACTTCAAAAACTTACACAGTTGCTATACAGCAAGCAAGCGCCCACAGTAGTTTGCCTGTTGCTACTGTGCTTATTTGTAACAATTTCTTTAGGATTAATTTTATGCAACTGTAAACATATTTTTTGCCCAAGTGAGATGATATTTTACCTGTGCACATAATGCAGCTCATGTATGGAATGTATAGCAAGCACCATTTCACCAATGTAGAACCTAGCCATATCTTCAGGAAGCTTGTCTTCAAACTTACTGAGAAGTGTCAGTAAGTCACCACCAACATAGTAGTCCATCACTAGATACTGAAAAGGGAAAAACGAAGCAGTGAAGTACTGACAAACAGGTGGTTAAAAAAAAACCAAAACACTAAAGTTCATCGGTTAGCGCTGAATAAAACCTTTCACCGAATTTTTTTCTAAGCATGGGGAAAGTAGTCAAAATTGGTCATCTTTATTGTTACTTTTATTTGCTTATTTACAGTAAATTCATATAACATTCCTTTAATAATCATAGTAAAGATGATAAATTAACACAGTTCTTATAATTAAAAAATTAAGATATGGCAGCAGCAGTAAAACAAGTAAATGAGGTTCAGTTTATTTCTGTCTTAGCTAGTGTCAAAGACAAAAGTCAATCTATTTTGTTCACCAAAACAAAATGCAGGAAATGCACGTTATTAATCCTTAAACTGAAAATTTCTAGAGGGGACAGGAAGAAAATAAACTAGTTAAAAAATATGAATCTATTTTAGAGCTACATTTCTCATTAACAGGAAATACTTGATACAACCTATAGAAGAGAATACTTTCTGAACGAGAAACAGTGAGGATTAATGTTTTAACTTATTTTAGGCAAGTGGCTTCTTGCCTGATTTGCATATCTATTTGCAGATGGTAAATTTTTGAGAAGCAGCACATACTTAAAAGTAGGATACTTGTATTATGCTAAAGCATTTGCTGAGGGAAACATTTCTCTTCGCAGATGCAAGGAGCAACAATCCAAGCTTCCTCTGAACAGTATTTTGATTAAAATTTCACTGAAAACTCTTCTGGAAGAAAATGAGTATTTATTAGACTGATCTAACTTAGTCTAAAGAGTAACATTTCATTACCACAACTAATTTTGGTACCACTTTATTATCGTTAGTGATTCCAAAAGTGGGACTTATCACATCGACATGTTCAACACATCCATCTTGGCACACGCCACTTGGTGGTTAGGTAGCACAACTAGCAGGAGGTTGATGACACCATACCTTAGGGATGCCCCTGATGATCCAGAAGCACTGTCAAGCCAAAGGCACTATGGGGGCGGGGGGTGACATTGTATTGCAGTTGCCTCTTAGCAATACCACTGAATTTCAGACCATGACTACAAGTATAATGACATTATATCCTACTACCAGTCTTGAGCTATTCTGTTTCATGCTTCCCAAGATGCTTTGATATATGATTTTAGCAGCAACCTTGCTTATTCTGGAAATAACTTTCCAAAGCAGTTATCCAATTTTTCACAGATTCATCTTTGAAAAGGAAAGCAAGTTAAAGACACTAGGAGCCAAAGGAAGATAAAGTGCAATGCTAATCATTTCCTTGCTATCTTGTGGCTTAAAAAGACTCCAAAAGGCATGTATTTTTATTATTCTTCTCCATACACTTATAATTATAGCTTAATCTATAGACAAATTTCTTCATTTATGCTGAAATCAACCAGTATTGCACAACCCATCAAGAACTTAACATTTGTTAGCACACTGTATACACACAGGAATTATGTTTGAAATGAGAAGCTGCAGACAGGAACTAGTCACGTTTCAAAAGAGATACTGTATTATGGTATTTTCTCTCAAACTCAAGGTTAAAAGAGCTTACAGAATCTTCTGTGGGAGTTGAAATATACTGCCCGTCAAAGAGACGAGGTAAATCAGTTCTCAGCTCCCATAGTGTTTGTAACTCACTGAAAACTTGGCTGACCCGTGAGGTGAGGCACTTGAATTAGGAAAAGATGGTGAGACCTCTCCTATAGGAAAGTCAAACTTTATTCATCCTTCTCTTTATGATGATCTCCTTGCAAGGAGAAACTTTTCCCATCATGTGGGGTTAAAAGAAAGGGTATTATGACACTTAAATCTAGAGGTGTTGCATTTCTTCCTGAGAAGTGGCTACATCCAATGGGGGGAGAGGTGTTGGAAATCAAAGGGGAAAAAAAAAAAAAAAACAAATCAGCATACCCTCTGCATACTCAGGACTCTTTAAGAGGCTGGCAGCACACAGAAACACACACATGCCATTATTTATGAATGAGGACAGGAAAGAAATTTTTCTCCATGATAGAATTTCTGTTAAATAACAAGAAAACTAAGAGACTTGAATCTGGGAGAAATTAAGAACTTCACATCTTATCTGTGTTTCTAATATCCATGGACTATGTTTTAACTGCTCTACATTTACTTCAGTAAAAGAGTCCAATGCTTGCTTAGTCCAGCTTGACTCAAACTTCCCTACAAAAACCTTTCAGAAGAACCAGGAAAGGTCATGCTAGCATTTCCAGGTAGTATCATTTAAGAGCCAGCTGTTTAGAAAACATCAACACCACGTGACAGGTTTGCCCCTCAAACACTTAGAAACTACAAGAATAGGATGTGTAGACACTTGTTAGCCCCCCCCACCTCCTCTTCAGACAAGTTGTGGAAGAAATGGCTGCAGAAATGTCTCTTCAACTACACTAATACTGGACAGTTTCATTGTACTTCAAAAAGGTCTGGGAACTGCTGAGTAAGTACATTTCCCCCTTCCTCCCTACACAAGGTCCATACAATCCTCAAAACTTGCTGCCTACAATTTGGAAATACTGGAAAACAGGATCACTGTAAACAACTTAAAGGTTTTATGCAAAAACCAGAATTCCTCCTTTTTTAAAATAATTATTTTACTAAGTGCAATATTTCATGTACCAGGATTTCATTAATTTTCAAAAAAAAATCAAAGTGAAATAGTAGAATCATCAAATTTCATCCCTCTCATCAGCAAAAATTCTTGCTTAAAGTTTTCTACTAAGACATCATTTCTCCTTTTTGTGTATAGCTGCAAAATTGTTCCAATGTGACAAAAAATACTGAATTGCTTTTAGCAGTAGAACAGCCTTTAAGTATTCATTTTGCACTAAATACAATACCTGACAAATGATCGAAATGCAGTGCTAGAACCAGCCTATATTGTCAGAATTACTGTTGCACACATGCAATTTTTTTTTAAATAATAAAGCATTTTAAATACAACCTTAAAAAATTCACTGGAAAAGGAAACACTAGAACGTCTACGTTTTGTAGAATTTTGTGTTTTGTGCTTATATTTAAGTTCTACAGCATCACATGCTCCATTAATACTAAATAAGGGGAGTAAAAACCCCAGTTATTTCTAGATTCTGTGACGTCAGCTACTACTTGTCTACCTGAACATCTTATCTTCTCTTTATCCTAGTGTCTCATTAGGAAGTCTTTCATTATGCAGCCAAATCCCTCAGTGTGCAAAGACACCAACGTTCTGGGTCTGCTTCAGGGTTAGCTGATACCGTTTTGCATTTAAGAAACATTACCTACAACGTGCAGAGATCACTGGGAGCAGATACTAGAACCTAGAGCTTTCTCCTCCAGAGGAGCGATGTCCTCTTCAGGCTGCAGAACCAAGCTCGGCTACCTGTTCTCCTCCTGCTCTTAGCTGTACGTTCCATTCTACGGGATAACCCAGGATCAGCAGCAAAGCTGAAAAGTAAACCAACCTGCTCGGGGTCTATAACATGGCAGCACTTTCCTGAGATGTGGAAGACTGGCTACGAACTTCTTCAAGCTGAGCAGAGAACTGAACAGAGATCTTTTACTCCCTGGACAAGTGATCTGACCAGTAAAATACTATGGAAGAGACCCTCCTCTCCAAGTTTCTAAATGAAAGCCACTTCCTGATGTTTTGTCAACACCATTTTTGCTTCATGCATCATTTATAATAGTGTGCATGAGATGCAGATACACTTCATCTGTGAGTACCAGACATTTACAAGAGAGAAATGCTGAGTAACAGTTGAAAACAGAAGGCAGCCTCTCAGCAAACGCAGTAGCAGAACTCAGGCAAGCTGGCAACCTGCTAACTTTGGCTGCTAGGCAGTTGTTGGGTTCTTAGATACTGGATCTTAAATTTGATGTTAGATGTCTAAATTCTGCTGTCAGGTGAAACTTCAACATCTACATGCCTGTGGGAACTTGGGGTGTATAACTTGCTCAGCACAGATTTTCACAAAATGGTCTTAGTGACATAGATCCCTTCTCTATATTGTTACTACTACTGCTTACTGTAACTACAGCTAAAAATTTTACATTTTTAGATGAAAGCTACTTGGAAATACTACATTTAAGGATGTCTTGAATTCTTTTTATGCAAGTCTGAAGGATGTTTGTTTCTGAGGGAATCTGCAATTATGAGCAACCTCCACCTCAGAGGCAGTGCCACAGGCAACTAAACTTTGAGGGACAGAAAAATCTGTCTCTGACACAAAGTAAAGCACTAATTAAATGGAAATCGATTGAATGAGGATCCAAGACCTGATCGCAAATTTCGCCACATTGTGCTTGTTACTCTAAAAATACTTTAGACAGGACACATTCTTAAAATAGTTTGTTTTATTCCAGCACCTCCAGGAAAGTTTAAGTCTCTTTCAACTCTTTCTTATGCTTGGTTCCTGAACCCATAGGCATACTGTCATCAGTAAGCTTTTTTCTTATTTATAATGACAACATGCTACTGTGGTGCTACCTAAAAAGCATTAACAACTTGAAAACTTTTACATTGTAATTATGCCAGTGTTTCAGTGCTCCAGGTCCCCAAGGCTAGCCTCAAGTAGCCACATGCAAGCTGTTTGTTTCAGTCTGCAGTAATGTGTTAGGGCCTAATAAGCACTTTTCTGACTTTTGTGACTAAGGTAAACGTGGCTTAATTCTAGTTACCACCAATTTTACAGTATAATCATCACTATTTTATTTTAAAATACGGGTATTCTGTCAAGTGTTGCTAACCTTCCCCCCGTCGCCCCCCAAACCACTGAGATGAACGGTCTGCTGATTTATGTATTTTATTTAAATGCTTTTAGAGAAGCTGTTATTTTTTCTGATACTTTCCAAATATGAATTTAATCCCATTTTTTTTTAATAAACTGTTAAATTACCTTTGCCATTTTAACAAAATCTTGCTTCAAAATACATTTCGGGTGTTTAAATAAAAACATTTAATCCTTTCACAAAAACAGCACATCTCAAACTAGTTAATTGCAAAGCTATAAAAAAATGCTTAGGCATGCTATACTTTATTTAAGGGTAGTTAATTTAAGGTGATTAACTAACCCTGAGCATACTATAGCACTACATGACTTTCTCACTCTCCTGGAGTTAGTCAGTCCTTTGAAGTTTTTCTTCAAGGGAAAAAACAAGAAGGTTGAAACACTGCTGCAAGGCACGAAGCAGCCTGATTTATTGCACCAATATCCTTAAATTTACCAGAAATAAAAGTTCTTTCATAATATAAAGCTTTTGTTTGCTGAAGAATCAAACATACCAAATAGTTCTCATCTTGAAAAGCATAGTGCAACGTAGTAATCCACTGACAATCTCCATTCACCAAAACATTTCTCTCTTCTCGGAAACAAGCTGTCTAAAGGAAGAGAGGGGAAAAAGCCATTGTCAACATCTACAAGTAGTTTTCACAGGATGAATATATATGCATGCTTTATGGGATTATTTAAAATTTCAGAACAGAGGTCTCTATTCATTAGAATTCAGTCTACACAAGTGACAAGCCAGGGAATCTCTGCAGGTTTGTACTTACGCATTCAGTCATTCTAATCCTGACTGTGGCCTTAAAAACACCCAAACAACCCACAAAACGATTTCAGACAACACTGAATCTTTGTTCCATAATGTATTTAAAAAGGAACAGAAAAAGTGGTAGCTTGCCACTACAACCTGTGGCAGAATGATAATGGTGCTAGGAGAGCAAGCCTGGCTCTTCTGAACAAGACCTTTGTGAATGTATAGTTTAACGTATACATCTCTTACATTGCAGTTCCAGTCACAGACATTGCCAACACACCGCAAGAAATGGGCAAAAATTACTATTATTGCCCATCTTTGTCCTTTATAACACATTTCCATTTTCAGTAATGTCTTCCCTCTACTTCAAACAGCACGCTGCAACACTTCAGAAACACAGGTTCCATCACAGGTTTTTCCAGTATCTTTACATAAAAACAACTTTAATAAAGTACAAGTGAGTCCTCCTTCATAAAAATACACTTATTTTTTGTTGAATTAAAAAAAAAAGTCAAGATGTAGGCCTTGGGATTCTTTCACTACTCAATTCAGAAAGCCATTGGGATGCTCAGTATTTGCCAATTCAAGTGCTTAAGTTGCAGATAAAAGTTTATTTGTTGTTCCTGTTGGTGCCACTTTTCCAGAAAAAGTACTAAGGAAAGAACATTCCTGGAAAGCTCAAATCTCTCCTACTGGAGAAGACTGTACTATGGCCAAGATGGAAAGCTAGTAATTATTGGTGCAAAAAAATACAAATTGTAATTAATGTTAACTCAGATGATTTTAAGGTTTACAAATACAAGGCCTAAGTATCACTCTACAAAAAACTGGCAGCAACAGCAGCTTAAAGTAATCCACTCCCCTGCCCTAAGTATCAGAGCACAGCAGTTCTCTGTTGTTTTGGCACCACTATTTGGAGAGACTGCCAACACAAAAAACTAATTTGTTTATTTTTGAAGATGTAAGTTACTTGATCCAGGTTCACCGTGCAACCTCAAATGGTGAGGGAATGTTATGAACACTTTAAACCCAGTAATGCCACCAAACACTCTGCAACACAAATTCACACCATAAAGCTATCCTTTACAGCTTCCACTAGTTAAAAATGCCTTATGAGACATACCTGGAAAAGCATGACAGGCTACACAATTAGCTAATTGAGACTTAGTTTGAACTGTGGTCCATAATACACGTATGGCCACGCATTTTGTTGCCTGAACAATGAACATATATGGTCCACCTTATCAACACACAAAACATACCTATTTTTGCATGCAACGCCCATTAACAGCTGTTAGTTGATGTCTACTAATCTGCCCTATATTTTACTCACTTCAGACAGTATTTTTTTCTTGCAGTTTATACACAAATAAGCAGTTCTTAGATTTACTTTTTGCTATGTTTAATAAGTTATACAATTCTTCATATTTCAATTCACAAACCAAATATAAACCAGTATAACATGCTTCTTGAACCACTGATATAGTGGATGATGAAACATCTGAAGTCTGCTTTTCAGTGGAATGGCCCACTTAAGAGGTTATCGCATGTTTGCAGGTTTCATTTTAAAACTCACAAGATTTACCACAAAGGAAAATTAAAATTTGCCACACGTTTTCTGAACTTGACATTCAGGTTATAAGATCCTGCTCATCCAGGAAAGGTAAGAAGTTGAATCCAGCAAACTAACCACACGGGAAGAGACTCGCGACAAAAGAGTACGGCAGAGAAGGCAGCTTCCCTCACCGTCCCATGGATAAATGAGTAGAAAGATGACTTAACTGGTCTGTCATTTGTCCCAAGAGTGAACTAGAAAAACTATTGCTCATTATAGCTCTTTCTTGGTAGATATCCCTCTTCTACCTCTTGCTTGCCTGACAGTGTAGGAGTTAGTCACATAACGTGAAGATGATATGTCCTAATCATCTCTCTTATCAAGACATCTCCATGCGAAAGTTACAGCCATTCAGTGAAGCCATTTAATCAAATCACTTTAGAAAATGACTGAAGTAAGCCAGCACAGTCGTATCTTTACTACAATTTCAAAACCTCCTAAAGGCAATTCAATTTAAACTAATTCTGTACTGATTAGTGAATTAATCTGACTGAAATCTGTGTAGAAATGGCACTGAATTTCCCTACATAGGCAAAGTCTTAATACAGAACCAGTGGTGCAGCACAGCCAAGAGCGTGAATCCTCCTGACAGCTCAAAGAACAGCGGAGTAGCAGTGGCTGCCTCTGCTTGTAAAGAAGAGTAAGGACTGATGGACAGAGTGCGACTAAATCAGGCAAATGCAGTGGTGAAGAGGGGCTTAGCAAGAGGCAAGAAATTCATTCATGGGAAAAGAGGTGGAACGGAGGTATTGAAAGGGAAGGGAGAAACTAGAGAGGGTGGGGGGGAGGTGTCAGGAAGGAGAAAAGAGTAGGACAGAGAGGAGTCATAAGCTTAGTTTGCAACAAGACATTAGCCTGTGACTCTTACTACAACTGCTACAAGTATTAATGCAGTACGTGTATCTTCCCCTCAAGCCTGTTGCTCATTTAACTCTTGATTTTTGTAATAATCAGTTTGCCATGACTTAGGTTTTTCTAAGTGCAAGAGGAAGTATTCTAGGAATATGAAACTTATCATGACATATTCTCAGTGGGTTGTTTAAAAGCTGCCTTTCCTAATTTGTGAAGTCCCCATTACACATTTACAGAACATGTCCTTGCATAAAAACTTTAAAAAAAAAAAAAAAACAAACCAGACTTACCTTCTTAACTCATTTTGTTTTACGATCTGAACCTGTGGTTCTACAGTGCTTAGTTACAGTTTTACCAGTTATATAAAACCTGTTACACACTGTAGGGTGCAAAACTCCTTAATACATGCTTTCTGAATGCACGAGAAAAAAAGATCTTTTTATAATGTTGTTGTATGCAGCTGTGAATGTCATAGTAGCACCAATCTCAGCTTTCATGTAGTCTTTAACTTGCCTTTACTGTAAACAAAAATCTAGCCAATAAATGCAGGGTAAGAACTAGGGCAGACTGTCTGGTAAACGAATACACAGTAATGCTGAGAACAACAGATGCCTGGAAGGGACTGTCAGACTTGATTGCATTAAAACAGCTTAAGGAAAAAAAGGAAAAAAAGAAGGAAGGTCCTGTGTTTATGAAATAATTCTTCTTAATCTAGAAGAGCTTCAGTGTAGTATTTTCCCAATATCACTTTAAAAAATTCTCTGCATTAGGAGAGTCATATTACTTACCTCTGCCCTTTTAAGCATTTCCCACTTATTTAGAATTTTCATCGCATAAATGCGTTCTGTACACTTCATTTTAACAACTGCAACCTGAAATAATAAGATATCTGTGTTTAACAAAAGCATGGTCAGAGAAATGTAGCATTTTAACAGCTGAATATTCAGACAGTATTAATAAAAATCGGTCACTAAGCAGTCATCAGCAGTCATCTTACATATTGATTAATTACAACTCAATTCTTTGCTCCTTCTACCTTGCTCCTCCACTACTACCGGGTACTGGATGCACAACACGCCACATGTGGTCAACTGTTCATGAGCAAGTACATGGGGGCTGACACAGGAAGAGTATGAAGCTTTTCATATGAAGATGTGTAGTAAAGCTGCATTTTTCGCCAAGAACAAGCAACGTTTGTACGCCGTGGCTTCAACCAACGAGGGAACGTTTAAAAGGGCAGCCGTAGAAAACAAGTAAGGCTGCTGTCAATAGAAACTCACCATAATTTACTAATTTGTTTTACGTTTCAGGTTTCAGAAGCTTGAAAGATATTTTCAAATTAAGGTCCTTTTGTGTACTGCAGGCAGATAGTTAAACAAAAGCAGAAACAGTATTCATTTACTTACTCACCATTTTGCTTGAAGCATTTTACCATGCATCCTGCATATTAGACTTACTTAAATCGGTCTGTTACAAACAGTAGCTGTGCATATAGATGTACAGTAGAAGAAAAACAGAAGAATACAGGAATTTCAGGGCTTAGAATAGTTATACAGGAATGCAAAGACTATATTTTGACACCTAGGCTTGCATTTTCTGAGACCAAAACTAATTCTTCTTGTACTAAAGCAATCATTTCCACAAACTTTTAACTTACATTAGGATTCTTACAGTTCACACAGAAAACTGGGAATCATAACCAGGACAGCAACATCTTCACCAGACTATACACAGACTGCTTGAATACTTCTGCTGATACGGCACTTGTTTCTATTCAGAAGTATAAAACTGACCAATGTCATCAGCTTTCATTGCTTCTAGCAGTGCTCTGCATAGCAGTGGGAAAAATAAGGAATTGCATCATGCTCACCTCTTTTGTTACTCAAAAACCCTTATCATCTATAGAGGATTCAGAAGACATAGCAATTCTAAGATGATGCTGACTAGAGAACTAGGTTGGGATTAGAGCGTCAAGCAGAGCAACACAACGCAAAGTCAGAAGTCCAGAGGAGGCAAGAGAGGAACATAAAACCACTTTGCACCTTGCAAATAAGGACGTTCCAGATGGGGGACAGAGGGAAGACTGCTTCCTCCAGCAACACAAGAATGGGACCCTCAACTTCAGATACTTCACTCTGCAGGCTTACACCTAAGCCCCCCACCATTCATTGCATGAAGCTCCACTCACCAGGTCACATAGTAGATGATCTACACCCAGTAAACTGCCTGCATAGAGTCATGTAATGGAAGAGTATCTTAGGAAAAGGACCAGTAGGTATCTACCACAGGAAAAAGATGGGAATTTGGCTCTAAATGAAGCTGGGGGTGGGGGGGACCACAGTGTACAGAAGGATTCTTCTTAACACTAAGCAGAACATCCACAACTACGTTACATCTCAGTCTCTCCTAGTAATGAACATCTCCCCCATAGACACCACTCACGCTGTGGGGGGAGAATGAGTAAACTGAGGAAGTCTCAGCTGAACATCTGAGGTTCTTTGCGCACATATGAAACTGCTGGACACTGACCTTCAGTAACAGTTTAAAACTGTCAACTTTTCTCCTAGCCTTGTCATGACCTTATAGTTAAAACCTATTGTAAAAATCTCTCCTTGCATACTGTCTTAATTGAATCATTTGCCTGGTACAACTGAAAGTACAATATAAGTTAAACGGTGCATTAAAAAGTCTGTAAAACTCCAAGATGCTGGCATTACCCTCTATGCATTTTAAATTTTACTTCATACAGAACATGATCATCCAGGAAATGCCCTTATTTCCACTCATGGAAGAGATCTGAAGGGAAAACAACTGCGTCCTGTCTTGATCTCATCCACCAATCCAGTCTAACCACTTAGCAACTTTTAATTTTGGGGGGGGGGGAGGAATCCTCAGACCCCCATTGTGACTTGATAAACTCAGTACTATTATAGCCAAGAATTTTGTAACAACATTGATTAAGAAGTTGCAGAAATGTTTTATAAAACAAAGGAAGTATTTACTCAGGTTAGCTTTCTTTTAGTTTGCTCATCAAGGGGCAATATTTCTAATTTTACATTCCTCATACAATGTTGTGGCTGCTTCAGAGATACTGTAAGATTTATATTTGTTTAATCTTATTTTAATATTAATTTCTCTTTCTCTGGCATACCTAAAATTTGATTAAAAAACAAACTGATCGCTTTTTAAGAGCAAACAAAAACCTCTTATACTACAACTGTGGCAAAAAAAAATCGAATTTTAAAGAAACCTAGCATCTCTACTAACATAAGAAATGTATCGAGTTGGTGTTCAAAGGTCCTCCAAAGGCAACAGGTTTGTATGTTACTACAAATGCTCACGTCATGGAGAAGATCAATAGAGAACAATTACTTGCTGTTTCCCACAACACAGAAATTGAAGAACATCTAATGAAGCAAAAAAGTAGCAAGTTTAAAGAAAGTATTCCTCCCCCCCCCACAACTTTAGAAGTCTGCCACAAGTTGCTGTGGACACTTAAGTAAGCCTTCAGAAAGTAGTTAAGTACACGCTTAATACCCGCGTAATACACACAGCAGGTGCCTCAGAGGCGACTGAACACTGAACTACAAATGTGGTTAGGGGTCTCTAAGCCCTTGGTCCCTGGAAGCTGGGAAAGTACAACTCGGCTCTGTTCTTGGATTCTCTTCCCACACATCTCTACCTGGCCAAAGGGATAGGCTAGTGGCTAACTCATCCAAGTACCTTTGACACGTGCACCCAAAACGACTGTTCTGGGTCAAATTAATACACAAAGCTTATCTAGTTTACATCTCATTATCTAGCTTGGAATGGAAAAATCAGGATTTCTAAATACTGAGCAATATTGGAGCGGTTTGGTAGAGAGATTCAGGTGATTGTGCTTTACCGAGGAAGTCTTAAAACTCCAATGAGGAAAATCCGCAGACAGCAGGTCATCTTTGTTCTCCCGCAACCCTCATTCCAAGCAAGTCTGTATGGGTATATGCTGTCACCAGCTGATTCGATTACCATTGTTGTAACTCTTCGCGCCCTCAAGATTCACAGCGACAAAGACATTGCAATAATGATACTTCCTTGAGGACAGCAGAAAGCCTAATGAATCCCAGGGCCTACACTTTAACCAACCTGAGCCATATTTATGTCAAGATATGTGAGAATAGGTGTTAAAGCATAAGTGAGAACCAACTGTGGTACTACATGCCACAACACCCTGTCAAATTTTTATTACTTCTGCCGCCCGTTTCCTTACAATATTTTTTGCCTCAAAGCTTCACTTGCACTGCAATAAAATAAAGATTGAAACAATACAGCTAAAACAACTTTTTAGACTTTGGCAACAGCTAATGTTTCGCCTCTCGAATTGTTTTATGAAAGTTTTTTGCTGCAGTTTCATCTTAAAAAGTCATTTGATATTGACACTTAGGACTGCAATGTGCAAAGCTATCTTAGGCCAAGTTCCACCTTTTCTTATGCCCCAGTAAAATTTACAGGGCATGAATCTGAGCCAAATCAGGCTCAACAAACATGACAGAACTTCCTTCTGCTGCACTCTGCCCCTTTGAGTGGTGTGACCAACAAGCAAAAATCAAGTCACTTTTTTAATAATGTAAAACATAAACCTAGTGTAAGAAAGTGCAAAAAATATTTAAATGAAAGACAGGGTTTCCAGAAAGCAATGAACATCAATAACAAGAAGACTTCCTGCTAGGAATCTTATGAATTATTTGATGTTCAACTTACTGGAAACCACGTCAGGACTAATTTCAATGCAATTTGAAAAAGTTACGTACCACTCTATTTATACTCACACCATGTTAAGCTTCCAGAGAAAGTTTGTCCTCAAGCACTGGACTTCCAGAAATAAGGTGAAACTCAAATAAAAAAACAAAGTTGTCTGCTAAAAAGGAGATCATGGACCCAGACATATAGTTGGTAATCCTCATGCAATCAGTTAAATAATAATAGGTCAAAAAAAGGCAAATATGATTCTGGAATTCATAGGCACACCAGCAGGGACAGGTAAACATTACTGCCTTGTAGAAATATAACTTCACTGGGTACACTACACACTTACAGCCTCATCTGAGAGACATAAGCTCAATATGGAGTAGGTAGAAAGGAGGTTTATTTAGATGATCAAGGAACTAAAGAGCATCTCAGATGAAAGGGAAAATAGAACTCTGCTTGTTCAAAATAGAAAAAAAATAAAAATGAGAAGTAGCTATGAATGCTAACTACAAATAAAATAGGAAGGAAGGACAACAGCAATAAGGATGGAAAAAGATCTGTTTAGGTTGATGGACAACGAAATTGCACAGATAAAATGGTGCAAAATCACTGTGAATTAACCTTCAGCAGGAACTTAGAATGGCTTTAGACATTTGAGCAGAGATTTTACACAAGCCTTTCAACCAAGAGAAGACACAGAATGTCATTTCAGATGTAAACAATTTATCTGCAGTGTCTTATTAACAAATTCATAATTGAATACTACAGTCATTTTTTCCCCAGTTAAAGCTTCTATTATACGCCAATTTCAAACTACTCTCTGCTTCATCCTATTGATATTTTGGATGCTTAATACTGAAAAAGCACTGCAGGAACTGCTTTATCCTCCTGATACTCTTGGATACGGAAAGTCTTTGATATATAGCTCATTAGTTAACAGTTTTAATATTGCATCTTGGAGAAAAACTGGTCTGGATGGCTTTATCTTTTAATATCTATTTTACATTTCAAATGAGCAACCAGAGTATCCTTGGTATGGTTCATACTCCACGGTGCACATTTCCAAAGCAAAATAATTTTTTTGAACACGCGATGTGGATCTTTGTGTTGTGCAAATAAGAAATCATTTACCAGTGCCAGGCAGAAAGGTTCTGCAAAGCAAAAATAAAGGCCCTGAATAACACCTAAGCTATGCCATAGCAATTAGTGGGACTGCACAGACAAACGACTGGTCTTGCTGTGGCACTACAATGAATTGTCTATCCAGCGACTTACAACCTGCCTGTCGCCATAGTAACTTAGTACTTCCACACAAACAGCAACAGAGCTAGCGGGGACTAAGATAGCAACGATCTCTTCTGACGCATTTTCAAAACAGAACAGCTTCTTCATCCCTCCAACGTTATTGTGAAAAGTAAATTGTGGAAAAGCATAACTAACTAAATATTTCTTCTGCAGCGTATTCTGAACGCTCTCTTAACTCCTAATCGCTGCCTGAAGATTGTCACACATTGCCTTCACTACTCATGAATGCTACTGATCTACAGTTTCGGAAGGTACAGTCCCCACTGGGTACCTAATACCAAAGCTCACTGCGTCCTGGCTTAATTTAGAGATGCATATAAAAACACAAACTAAAATTAGAGTCAGTACCATAGAGCTATGCTCACAACAGGATAAGGGCAAAGACAGCACTGGATCTCACCGCCAAACGTGACCGTCAACAGAAAGTTTAATTTTTGCATATTCACTTTTGAATCTAACTGCATTCTTCGTCAATATATTCTTTGTGAGGAACCACGTTATCAGAAACCGGTGGTATACGATGGGTCATTCCTATTCACTCAGCCGTTATTTTACTTCCTTCTGGAAACATATTTTTACATGTCTTGATTCCAGCTAAGACTCTGACTAAGCGTACTGAATAGAGGTGACAAGTACTGTTTCTAACCACTAAACAAATCAAGTCTGTACCACAGCAATAGTTATATGTAAAGGTATTTTTAATCCATCAATAGGAGTAATACTTGGGCCAGGCACATTATTAAGAACTTGAGTTATTTTTGTGCTAAGCAAGACAAAGCTGTTCCACCCTTCCGTTGCAATCACAGTAAGTGTCGCTCATTCAAAAAAATCCTTAGTAATAAACAAGGGAAGGAAAACAATTGTTTCAGTCCCATATTGCCAAATTTCCAGGAGGTATCAGCCACCGAGTTCTGAAACAATGTACATCTGGAGATGGTTCTTCCATCAACAATCGCTCTTCAGACTGTTAATCACACGCATTGAAACATGCCAGTTTCATACGATGTGCCTAAACGGCCCTTTACACACTCCCAAGTACATTACTGAGAGGTCAGATGAAGCTTGCAAAGCAGTTTAGTACAAGTATTTTGAGCCAGAGAGCCCCCCATACACAGGACCCTTCTCCTATGCCTCTCACCATACTCTAGCACTAGTACTCTCAGCTTCTTTGGCTTCCAGAGGCAAACACTAAGCCCATAAAAAGCACTTCTCGAGAAGTTTCTCAGGCAGATAAAAATCCCACAAAGCCAAATTTCTCAGGGCACTATTTCCTTTTCAATAATGATCCACAGTGCTTCTAAAGGAAGGGAGTAGTCAGCCGAATGCAAATTTCAAGTCACAGATTTTTTTTTTTAAGGGAACAAAAAAAAGATTTTCCATTGTATACTTCCATTATGCACTTATATTCTTTCAATATATATTTTCACTGACTGACAAAGATGGTATCTTTTGTTAACAAACAATTTCACTCTATACAACATATTCATTCTTGTGATTTGCTACAAGGATGGAACTCTACATTTGTTTAACAAGAACCAGAATTAAGATCGCAGAAAACAATTTAGCTCTGATTTTTTTTTTCCAGGTTTTTTTCATTCCTCAGGGACACTGTCCCTCCGTGCATGAACCATTTGCCTACATGACTCCAAAAAAGAAAGACTCAAAGTAATGTGGAACATTCATAATGTATCACCCAACTGGATAACTAGGAAGATAGCCTAGGAGATGGGGAGGAATCAGCAGAGTATGCTTATGCTTCTTACAGCTAACATTTCGAATTATATTCCACTGTAGCCATCGTTCTTGCTATACTCAAGGGACTTTTCAAACTTTTCCTGCAACTGCGAAATTTTGGGGGGGGGGGGGGAGGGGAGGGGGCGCACGCAGGACATTCTCAAGCCAGTGACTCCAGGAGTCAGAGCCTTAAATATTCTTGTACAGGATATTCAGACATTCAGTTTACCATGCATGCAAAGTAGCTGTCTTAGTTTATGAGAAAAGGAGAACTGCATGTTTTGACAGGTGGCTAGAAAAGAAATCTCTAGGTTCTGAAACTCAGCTTTTTTCATCTTAGCATAATAATGAGAACTTCAAGAAATATTTTTTCTCTTGCTTTCCCAATTCTCCCTTGTTATATGAACTTTCACCCAGGTGGCTTTGGATTACCAGTTTGTTTTTTTCTTCTCACAACACTGGGCAAAAAACGTAAAGAACCAGGTTGAGTTCTGCTGGTTTGAAAGGAGAAAGAAAGAAAAATGCACCAAAAGTAAAAGATAAGTACTGGCAATTGCATAAATCTGCCTTAAATTAGATATTGCTTTTGCAGTTGTGTTCACAAGGACACATTCACACAAAGTCTCAACCCACTTTCTGGTCAAAGATCACATTTCTCTGGCTTGTGTTATGTGGCAAAATCAATTTCTGATCCTGACTGATAATTAGTATTAGCATTGTGCCTCCATTTTGTTTAAGCTCTCTTTCTTCAATACTGATTTATGCAAATGTTCTTTAGTAAGACTAAAGCCCTTGAAGTTCTCCAAAAAGTCTAAAGTAGTTAAACTGTGGATATAGCTACTTTAGACATTCAGGAAAACGGAATGTAGTTTTCATCCTTTTTGAAGTCTGGCTTGTTAAGTAGTTTAAATTAAAAAGCTGAACAGCTAAATTCTAATAAGAATATAGTTAGCTTAATCCTGATTAAATTCTTTATGCATTCTAACAAGTATTTTATTTTATTTTTTTAGCAAATAGTTGTTTTTTTAATCAACAGCAAAAGCACTTGATGAATAACCACCAGACTCCCATCGACTAATTTGTAATACAGTTCCTATATATGTATGAATGTACTGTGGAGAAAACACTTACAGATCCTCCATTCAGTTTTCTGAAGTGTTGCTTTACACAAGTCAGAGGCCACGAGACCAGAACCCTCACAAGAAAATAGATTTATATAATTTCAACTTTCACATATTTACTATTTATAATGCCTATAATATTAGGCACTTAAAGCAGTGTAATATATGCAAAGGTCAAAAGATCGATTCATAAGCGACAAGCAAAATATTCTCTGCAAGTGGGATTAAGGTACAATGAACTAAAATCAGCAACTCTTGCCTAGTTTAAATGCTTCAAGCTGCTACCACCATAAACTAAATCTTTCAAGTAAAAGATGAACAAGTCAATGCAATACTGACAGACAGATACCACCACCGCCTTTGTGAGCGCTCACAGGCGTAACAGAAGGATAAAATAAAATAGTTGCTTATTTCATTCTTTTTTCAGAAAAACATTCCCAAAGGGGGGAGAAAAAAAAAAAAACACCACCAAAGATGTACCCTATAAGCTTAGTCAACGTTCAAACCAAATCAACGTGCAGTAAGCAGGGGCTGTTCAAAACCATGCTACTGCTCTGAATCAAAAAACCCCCAAACTTATGTAAACGTAGATAGCTACGTGTTACTCTGTCCTGATTCTCTAGGGCCTTTTATATACTCATCAACTTCTCTGCTCACACCTCTTTTCCCAGACTTCATTTGTAGCTTTCACCCTTCCTTGGTCTTATCAAAATCTTTTCCCATTTCTGTTTTTTCCTGCTGAACTCTTTGCAGTAACTCTTCTCTCTAAAAGCAGTTTTCAAATAATAAATCCAGTTAAAAACAAGTGAAACAGACCAGCGAACTGATTCGGCTGCAGTATTTCCACTACCCTAAGGTAACGCTTCTTTTTTGTGAAAAGTGTTGCAACTCAAGGTCAATGTACAATAAAAAAAATGAATTTTTGTCTTACAGGTCCAGATGTTACTATCAGTCTGGGCTTTTTACTTAAAAGGCTCAAGTCTTCTGAATAGCTATGCCCACTACAACTACACGTGAACTTCTCGTTACCTCCTCAGATCGTTGGATTATGGAACAGACGAAAAGGTGTTCTTGAAACACTAATTTCTCTCTTTTTTAGGTGTCTACTTTCCTCAAAAGTAGTCCCTGAAATAGCTTAAAATTATTTGGATTTGAAGCTATTCCTTCATACACTACCAAGAACACACCCACGTATACATCTCACTGCTTTCTGAACCGAGGCTGAGTACGGTTCTAGCATTTTCCTAGCTCAGTTTCTGGTCTGACTGTGATATCAAGAGGAAAACAATCTTTTCTCATTAATAACATGTGGCTCTTCAAACCACACAATTCTCAGACGGTGAGCGGCACTCTGTTAAGAATACTGGCTTTGCAACTCTTCTACTCAGACCTGCAGTAACATGAATGGGTAACTGACTTCTGAGGAGGATACCAGTCCATCCAATACACTAAATTACAAGGTTCTTATCCATTGCAGCACGTTTCTACACGAGCTTATTTCCAATTTGGGACAGGGTCTTCAGTCTACACATTAGCAATAGCAACATTAGTAGGAATACCACTCTGCACATGCCTGAGCATGCTCTCCTCCCCCTATTCAGTTCCTATTCAGTTCCGCACAAAATTCTGTCCAGGGAGCAGAGCTGACTTTTCCCAAATGTCTGGTTTCTGAATATCCAGCAGCCACGATGAATGAGTTCCGTTATATAAACAAACCCTCTGTGAAAGAGTCTGACGTGTCCAGGACACACTATGCTCAGAATGAAAGCCCTGCGCAGCCCAGCCGTGTCTGTGGAGACAACAACAGACCAAGGTAAGGAAGCCCAGCCTCAGCCACCAGCAGCAGAGGTTGTAACCACGTGCTAATGGGCCCAAGCAAGCCATTAGTGGCTGTCATTACATTTGACTTGTGCTGTACTACTTAAAAGAATCTTCCAGAAAGAAATCTAAGGGTTTTTTTACTTCTAGAAATCCTCCACTTAATCACATCTTTTGCCGACAGCTATAGCTTCACTTACGTTGACTTAAGTGCTGAAAAAGTTGTCCTCTAGGTTCTCCAGAAGTCTCAGGTATCCTGTGCTTACTAGAGGGGGCACGCTCATGAATATTTTTGCCAGTGGCAAGGCCTAGTGGATTTCTGTGACTGATGAGACTCTCGTTAGGCATGTTTTTAAAAAGAAAAGCTTCGGTCCAGGGTCCTAAGACTGGTAACTCCTCAAATACAAGGCGTTCCTATCATCCCAGCATGATTCAACTTGCTGTCCAAGAAAACAGATCCAGCAGCCTTTGATCTTCAAAGATGACAGGGAACAGCCTTTGAGGCAGCCAAATGCCTCTTTCTGCGTTACCAGATTGTTACAGAGACAGGCAGATGGGTGGAGCAGCCTCCGCGTTCCTACCATAGAAACAGCCCAGTTCTGTGTTAAATTATAGCAACCCAGAAGAGTACATATGGCAAGTAGGAGAGGAGATCCCAAATTCAGCTGTACAGCTGCTAGGTGGGACCACACTAGTCATATACATATTGAAGCAGCCCTTGTTTTGCTAGTCTGAGGTCAGAATTAGTCAGTCACAGAAACGACAGAACTGGATACTAGATACCCCCCTCCAGAGGGCTGTTAGTAGTACCTAGGTAGTATGCTAGTATACCACATCTGGAAGTATTCACACAAATATGTGTGAATCTTTTCTCTTTTAGGACAAGTACAGGTCAACCGCAGCAATAAATCGGAGGCAGAAACAACAAATCTACGTTACTATAATTAACAGAAAAATCATCTTACCTCACCAAATGCACCTCTTCCAATCACTTTTATAATTTCAAAATCATCTCGATGAAGTTGCATTTCCTTTACCAATTTTGTAAATGGTCTTGCTGTTAAAAAAAGAGAGAGAATTCAATTATGAATGGAAATATTGTAAATGAGAATTCATAAAACAGAGGTCAAAAGTACTTTTAGCATATCTAGTTCATTTTCCAAATAGTATTAGAGTACAAAGAAAAATGATAATTAAACTATTCTATTAACACTTAGCATTAAAAAGAAAAAGTGATTCTTATGAATACTCAAAGTTTTGCTTATGACTGCAGAAATTACTAGTTCAACCTTCTGTTATCAGTTAGATTATCTGGCGTATTTATCCACCAGCAAGAAGTGTCTATGGGCCACAGTTCAAGTACTTACTGGAGATTATACAGCAAGAAAGTCTTTTAAATTCTTAGAACTGCAACGAAGGAGGGCTGTGCATGAGGTAAGAAAAAACAGCTAGAGGAATAAGCCGAAGGTCCCCTATACTTTGATCTCACAGATACCAGCTATAGATTCCACTACAATTCACCCTAACACATCGATGGTCAGCCTCAACTTGTGGCCTGGGTGTTGGCCTTGTTCCCATCAAGCAAAGATGAGCAAAGTAGGCTTTTAGAAGGATTTTTTTTTCTCCAGGGTTTCATGAGTCAGTAAAGTACCAGGTGAATGGCAGAGAACTTATTCACTATCAATAATCCCTAAAGAAAACTCATGTTATCCTTTAGCCACTAGAATAATTTTCTTCTTAAGCAGGGTCAAGCTTCACCTTTTATTATTTCAGCTAGGACCAGCTAAAGCTTTAACAACCCACTCTCAGGAGATAGGTGTCTCTATTCAATAGTAATGAAAGAATTTCTACAAGATCTGTGACTAATTCAAAATTGTTGCTCTGCACTATCCTTTCCAATGGGATTAAGCAACATTGGCAAGATCTCAGAACCAATATCTAAGTGCTGCAGCCTAAAAGGTGACCAGTAACTAACCTCTACTTACTTTGTTTTAGTGGTCTCAGTGAACTTGAGACATTTCTCAAAACATCTGGATAAGTTCCACTATATCTGCAGGTCCCACCAGTTTTCTCCAGTCCGGTCCTCACACAGAATATTTTATTTCCAGCACATTACATTTTGAGGATCAGTGTTTAAATACAAGATTTGTTACAATTTACTATTTATTCTGACTACGAAGATTAAATCAATTAGGAGAAAACACTGGTGCAAAGACAACACCTACCTTTCTAACAAAACACCCACCCCCAAAAATAAACAAAAAACCCTCTTCTCCATCTTATCACAAACATTATTAGACTAAAGAGACTGGAAGTTTTTATAGCACATGTATTTTCTTCCAGGTACAACTGAATAAAACATCACACAATCACTACTTGCGATTCAGCCAGACTCCCATTTTACCTCCCCTTGTATTATGATATAGTAAGTTACAAGCCAAACAGAATTCCTGGAAAAGGGGGTCACTGTCTTGACAACAGATTTCAGATGCAAACAGCAAACGAAACCTTACAAATACACCGAAGATACAGAACTGAAGATTACAGTGTCCAGTAGAAAGTCTAATCAAAAGAGCCTTAAAACCTCTCAGAAACAAAAAAAAAATAATATATATGTGTATATACATACATATAAGCAACAGCCAATAAAATAAAGAATTATTCATACTGAAGAGTAGCCATGCTTCTTATTTGCACTTGGCAGAAGTGTTACTGAAAAGTGTTTATCCCCAAATAATACCCCTTCAACTTGATGGATTTCTGTCTCTCCAAAGCAGGAAATCTAAGAACGAGAAATTCCATTTTCTGTTAGGATTTCCCTCTTCTACTGGACAGAAATGCCTTCCACAGGGGACCACTGAGGCTACAAAAAAAAAAAAAAACCCAACAACAACAACCACCACCACCACCAAAACCATCCTCGGTTGTTGAGAGCTAGCTAAACTTCAGTTTCTAACAAATTTAACCAGCAAAACCAATTCAAATCGGAGATCTCTACCAATCAAATCGGACTTCTATACCAGTAAATACCCCTATGGATATATTGCAGTTATTTTGCAAGGCTCTTCTGCCTCCTCCCACTCCCATCAAACCAGGAAGAGGTTGAGGAAACAGAACTACAGATAAAGAACACATTTAAAAGTCCTGCTACTAAGTTATGGATTGTAACTACAGAATACTTATCATTAGACTAAGTTTGCACAACACCAAGTTCTGGTACTGTTAAAATCCAGAGGGTGGAAATAGCATCCAATTGTTTTCTTTGAGGGATAATAATCTGGGAACCAGACTACTGATTAAAAAAATTATTCAAATTTAGCAATAATTCAAATCAGCAACTGGATAGCAAAATAACTGCTTAAATAATTATAAAAAAAACCCTGTCAGTGTAAATTGATTGCAAGCAACTTTCAAAGCAGGAAGACACAAACTTATACAAGTATAAGCTGTCCTGTACATAAAAAAAAAAAACCCAGAAAACAAACAAACCCTATTTCTTCCATTTTTATTATTTTGTCAACTGGTCATGCTGCTCTCATTTTCCAGTTTTCCTTACTTGGAAGTGCATTAAGCTTTATCTCACTGGAAATTGGGATTTGGTGTAGAAATCGGAATTTGGTGTAGAAATCCATTAAATTGTAAGTGAAATTAATTAGTTTAATATATTGAAAGATTATAAATATTATAAATAGTTTAATTATTATCAAGTACAATATGCACTTAAAGTTGAGGAAATGAAATAGTGTCTGTAGAGAAAAGGATTAATTCCTAGGAATTGTAGGAATTGTATCTGTCAAGATGCTAGGATTAGCAGACCTCATCATCTTGAGTAGCATTTCAATTCAAAAACCTTCAAGAGTCCAAGGTTGGTCTTCCTTTTTCATCTCAGTTTGTCAGCTTATGTACTACATAACAAAATGATTTAGCTCAACATGCGTAAATGAAAAACGTATTCCCTCCTAAAAGGAGGTTATCGTTTTTACAAGCTATTTGTGCACTTAAACATTGGCTTCTAGTATTTGGCAAGCATTGGTGTTCAGAAGCGCAGCAACTTCAGTGGCATGACTCTTGGAACAGTTAGCAGCAAATATGAATGTTTGAATATAAAGAAAAATGTTAAATTGGATAGGATTCCTCTGAAATGGACAAATTCAGAGTTTTTTCAGGACTCTTAAAAAGTAAATAAAGCTTGAAAATAGGATCTAAATTCCCCAGAATCTCATTATCAGAGACTAAAATAAAGGCTATGCAACAAACTATAGAGCAGAGGAGGCAACAAACCAGTAAATCTCTTAAACTGCTACTTTACAGACATTTTGGAGTAGAACGTCGTTTAATTCGTTACACAGCCTACTACTTTTAAGTATTGGATTGAACAATTTTTACCTCTTAATAACAAAATTCAAAAAAAATACTTCAAATTTGCTGTCCTGCTCCCCCACAGGGTTGCAGTCATTTCTGCTATGCTCAGTCATCTAATATCCAGGTTAGTAGCACGCACACAACGGGGAAAATTGAGCGAGCAGAAACTTGCTCCAAAAAGTGTAACAGAACAACATTCGTTGTGCTTGCCACAACGATGCCAACTGATATACCCACTGCTATGTAAATAGTAAAGAGCTCCCGCTTCTTCTTTCACATATAATCAAGCACTGATAAAAGGAAATAAAGCATATCGCTATTTTACAAACCGAGATCCCCACAACATATACTGGTAAGAATACTTACTGATTAGTTTTGAGTCTAATATTAAAAGCAAGATTTACGATTTGAAGTTAATGTAATACTTAATGAAAATGTTTCATCCAATAAAAAAAAGGAGCATTAACTGTCCTGGGTTTTTTTTTTTTTTTTTTTTATAAGTAATCAAGGAATTGTGTTATATATACTGTCGTCAGGGTAACATTACCTGTGAGTTACTGTCAGAGTTTGTTTATTCATGACTCTGAAGCTCTAATCAGAATTTGGGATAGGCACTCTGTGTGCAGTATACTTGTATACATCACTATGCCCTCTCCCTCATGCTGTTTTTTACATTATTGCAGTTATTATTGTTTGAAAGGAGGGGGCTTTCCCTAAGGTCACAAGGGGAAAAAAACCCCAAACCCAAAAAGCTAATTTTAAGAAGCCAAGAAATATATGCTTTCAAGAATATAATGCAAACCAGCAAAAGTCTATGTTTTGATCAATATTCACAAAAGGAAGCAAAATGCCAACATATGTTTTTTCAATGAAAACCAGAGTATGTATGAAAGAAAATTATCCACCCACAAATTACATTCCAGTCATATTCTCTTCTTCCCCTGACAGATTGGACTAGGATGTTTTATCTACAGAGAAAGAAAACATAAGATTTGGATAACTTGAAAACATAATTTGAAGCCCACACATAAGTATACAGGTCTGTGATTTAGGCTTCTTAGCAGGTGCATCTACACTACAGTAAATTTGTATTATGCCTCCTGATCAAAGACTTTTGAAGATGGAGCTGTTTCAGAATGACCAACAGAGATTATCTGAACAGCCAGGCATGGCAGACTAGGCACTTGCTCTGCAATGCTACCCTTATTTCTGAAAGCAGGTTCAGGGAAGGATAGTAGTATTGTCAACTTTGCATGAAAAATAACTGAATACTTTTCCTCAAAGCAGAGTGTGGTTAAAAAATGAGAACTGCTGAGGTATGCTTTGGATTTGCACTTTCTTTCCAGGGTCTGAATCATTCAATTTACACTCTTAATTTTCCTCTCTGCAATCACAAAAGCTGTAAACTTTATGTTATGGTGGACAAAAGATTACCACTGGGTTTATGATACTAGCTACTGCTGCAATGGCAGAGTAGCCCAGTGGCTCTAATTTGAGGAAGGACAGGACCCCTGAACATTTTGCTAGGCAGTGCATGGTTCCAGAAATTCAGAGCCACAAAAGTCACTAAGTAGAAGTTGCCAGATATTCAGGAAGATCTGATGTTTTGTATCATCAGTAGCTTCAAGTTTAAAGTAAATGTGACAACTATAACAGAATAGCATAAAGAATCATACCGCCATTCGGGTTGGACTAGAGATCTCTTGAGAAAAACCTCTTTGGACAACTTGTTTATATATCTGACTGCCCTGAATCAGATAGTTTCACTGTTTAGAATTGTTCTTGTATGTGATTTGGGTTTTAAGTCATTATATGACAAGATTCATTCAGGAAGATCTACCTAGAAGATACTTTCAAGCTTTCTGTTATAGAGAAATTTATTTGCCATCACACTCCCTTTATCTACTCACTTCCTTTCCAAAAAGCTATGGTAGGAAACTATGTGAATTGCAAAATATTAACATCAAAGAAAATAAAAAGTGACAGATAATCACCTGTGGAGCCATACTCACACCAGGCACATTCAGTATTTTATTTAAGATGCTTTTTTTCCTCTTTGTAGGAAGAACAGGAAAGAAAATGGAGCTTTAACATTTCCTTCAACCATTTTTCATGACTTACGTTCTAGAAATCAAGTAACTTGTTTGCCCTTTGTGCACCCTTTTCAAAGAAACGGCATTCCTGTGATATTGCTACTAAAACAGTAGGCTGACAGGTTTAACAAGTTAGTGCTTGTATACATGTCTTGAGAGATACCCACACCCAGGTAGCCCCAACCAGCTTACTGTGGCTGATAAATACCTGTTACAACCCACACTTCCGAATTTTAAATAAGTACAATCCTCTCTCTACTTAACTGTGAAATTTTCATCCATTGGTATTTAAATATGTAAATTTTTGTTATGCTTCCATCTTTTGTTGACTACAATCTTTTTTTCCCCCCCAATTATAGACCCTTGCCTCCCTTTTCCTGTGCTAGCTGGTTTCCTCTTTTCATCCACTGTGTAATTTTTTTTTTTTTTTTTTTTTTTAAGTCTAGTTTCCTAAGGAAATAAGGGATGTGTGATTATGCTGCTTGGCAATCCGAGTCCATTCCTTCATCACAGTAGCTTTTGATCCCAGGAAGACCCTTCATCCCCTTTGCCAAATTTCACTGAAGTTGTCCAAAGATACCAAGTTCCTCTAAGTTTCAAAAACTGACGGTCAATAGGAAAGACAGAGTTACAGTATCATCTCCACTAAGGGAAAGGCTGCAGCAGAAACATAGTAGTCACCTGCTTAGCTGGACAATCAGCATATACCAAGATGCAAATCAGACGTATGGTGTTAGAGCTACGTCGTTAAATTTCTGCTATTTATAGACTTGGGTGTTCTCTGACATATTTTCTATTGCTTGTTTCACTTCATCCCTGCTCTCCCTCCCTTATTTATAATACATATTATATACATACATACACTTCATTTGTTCTGTCTCCCTCTTACTCAATGATCTGATCCTTCATCATTTCATCCAATTTTATCCATTAGACAAATAAATTCAGCGGTCCAAGACTAAGTGCTTCTAGTCATCATTACAATGAACACAAGCTGCACTGGATAAAAACTGAAAAAAATCAACCTGGTTACCTATTGCAGTTACCTGGTTACCTTGAAGCAGTGCTTGCAGAACAGCCTGCTCAGATACAGAAAAGTGATTCACACTGTTGAGTTGCCTCTAAAACCAGCACAAGGCTATCAAGTTTTATAGTCCCTGGGTAACAATACCTGATAATTTCAACACATCCTCTTCTAACATAACGTTATTTATGTTGACTGAAATGCCAGTAAGAACAGATACATCCGCTAATAAAACACAAAGGAACGTCTCAGTCTTCCTGAGACTGACTGCCAGCATTTTCGATAAGAGTTAATAATAAAATAGCAAAGGGAATAAATTTATTATGAAATTTAAGATTGTATTATGAAAAAATGATATTCAGACACTTTTTTTAGTTTCTTTGTGAAAGTAGCACACAAAAGTCACATCTACTTGCAGTTATGGAGTTTGCTTTGTTTCATGAAAGTCTTCTGTCATATGCCAAATAAGCCGCCTGACCACTTTCAATCAGATATCTTGTTGGCACTTAACAGAACTGAATACGGACAAGATTAGCATTATATAATTATATCTGAAATTCTCATAAAGATTTAAATGGCTAAAGCGGTCATTAATTTTGTTCATAAACCAAGGCTGAGAGCTCACAGACTCTGCATTTTGCTTCAGGAGTGGCTTTATCAGGAGCAGAAGGACTAATACCTTAATTTAGAATTTGTATACTAGTTCACAACGACAATTTATGTGAAAAATTTACTACCACGTAAAAAGGCATTGGGGAGAGGCTGGGACAGAGGGAGAAAAGCAGTTCTGGTGCTGATCTTACTATCTTCACTAAGATTTGCTGGCAGAAAAGCCAAGTATTTACCTTGAAACATCATCCGTGTTTGCTGTTAATCACTAAGCACACTTTTTGTGCAGCAAACCCTAAAAGCAAGTACTACATAGAAGGAATTTATCTGCAGCAACATGCTATCACTTGCCAGCTTGCGGATGAATGATACCACCGAGCACTAATAGCTGGCTGGCTGCCTGACTAGCCCATTCACTGTCTTTCACGCTTACAATGAAAAGATACCAAAGAGGACGCTCAAGATTTGTACAGACGAGTACTGAAGAACACACAGATGGTTCCAAGTAGTCCAAGTGACAAACATCCATTGCCATTTTAACTCCTGCCAAAGCAATCTTTCTTCTCTTTGAGAACTAGATAGCAACAGAGTTTGAACAGGCGAAAGAGGAAATAACCATTTACATATACAAGAAGAAATACCAAATGACTATCTGCTACACTTTTATATATAGGACTGTAGTTATCTATGAAAAAATAATGGTGAGGTAAAACATAACCAGCATGCAAATGAAATCTAAATGTAATGGCATATACTAACGCTAGGATGTACGCAAGTACCATGGAAAGGAAACGTACTTGTGAGATCTAATAGCTAAAGCAGCAGACCGCTCAATATTCCATATTCATATTGTGCTACTGTCATGGAACGATCCATAATTTAGGAATGTACACCTTGGTCTCTAGAACCAATCCAGGTGTTTGCTGTTGTTGTTGGTTTTAAATACCAAAGCTTATTTTGGAAGATGGAGCCATCAGCATTACCACTTAAGAAAAACGTGACTGTGACTTGCATTTGGGAAACCTAGAAATGACTAACATCCACACAAACTCGATGCATCTTCACAGCACCTAACCTTTTGGCACACAGACTGTCCTTTTAACACAGGATGACACATTTCAAACAAGAAAACTTGCAACCTTTGAGTATTAACCAGGGAATTAAAAAAAAAAAACACTTAGTAGCCTAAATTTTACTCCAACTCTCTCAGGAAAATTAATGCAGCTCCTAGAGAAGTCATGTTCCTGACCGCAGTCTGTGGTTCAGACTTTAATATCTGCTTCAAACTTGCCATAATTATTTGGGAGAGGGGAAGCTGCACTGCCTTTCCAACCTTTCCCTAAGGTTCACAGCTCCTTCAACAGATAGAGTGCCAACCATGGGTTCACTGGTAGTCTATCACCCTCTTCCGCCTTAGAGGTTCCACTGTCTGTTGAGCAGAAACTCTATAATGCCTCCAGTCACGATTTTCTGAAGAGACTGAAATACCAGGACTTGGTTCATATTTGAATTTCATAAGGTTTTCAAAGGTAGTATTTTCCTTCCCCTTCAGCATCACTGAGAAATACTAAGAAAAAGATCACTATTCCACCACAAAGAATCTTCTCTGCTCTTAAACAATTATTGCTATCCAATGTCTTGTTAAGTCTCCTTGAAGCCTTTCATTTTCTTCATGGGAACCAGATCCAGCCCAGAAAAGCACACACACATCAAGTCACATACGGGCTCCTTGAATCAGAGATTTCCCCTGGGACTAAATCTCTGATATCCCAGACACTTGAGACAAATGAAAGGGGAGTTACTCAACCATTTTAAGCCAGAATCCATTCTGCTGCTGGAAGAGCTGGTCTCACGTCTCTGTTCCTTTACATCACTGCTCCTTTCTATTGTCTGGATCATCATTAATGTCCATGTGGTATGTCAAACCAGGGAAAATTTCCAGGCAAAAACTAACTTGTCTACCCCTTCCCCCCGCCACCAAGTCATTCCCCCAACCTGACTCACACACAGCTGGAGAGAACTTGTGCTAGTCCAAGGCAGGCAGCAGGAAGCAGTTGGAGGAAGGCAAGGCAGCCTTCCAGGATCTTCTGAGGTACATGTCAAAGCACCATAGAGAAATGGAGAGCAAACATCATGCAATAAAATCTCTGCTAAATATAGCTTTATTCTTTTTTGGGTACCTGATTTTTTTCTGTCTAGAGCCAGATTTTGCAGGTGCTGGAGAAAGAGATCATTCAAACCACGGTGACTGGAGATCAACATATTCAAGCACATCGATAACAGAAATAGTTTCATGCCTCTACATGAGTTACTAGTTCCAAACAGTAAAATTTAAATGATTCAATCTCTTTCATTTCATAACAAAGTTGCAAATATTGCTAAAATTTAGATTTTACAACATGATGAAAAATCTATAGAGTAGAGTTACGAATAATTTTTTGTACACTAGTTCTGAGGATTATGACTGCTCAAAAAAACCTGACATTTTCACTTTATTTTTCAGATGATTTCAAACCACAGATTAAAAAAACCTCAAATCTCAGCTCACCCAAATTCAGACAACTATAACATTAGTACAAACCTAAACTTCATCAGATCCAGCATCTGTTGCAAATCTTACTAACAAATAAAACAATTCCAGTCTAGTACCATACAGTGCTGATATAAGTTTACACTACACTTACATTAAGAAACTACCACAACATCAATGGGCCAAGTTCCAATTTTCTGACTGCACGCTATATTTCATCTTAAAAGTAAAGCCTATTGAGACAAGTAGCATAACCATTTCATCAGTTATTTACAGGAAACCAAATACCTTTCGTTTTGTCCAGATATATGCAAGATGTAGTTGCTCTCTCAAGTAACTGAAAACTTAGTACACGCATTAGGCAACAAAAATTTACATTTTACATTGGTACTATATCAGTATGCCTCCTCCTTTATTTTAGAGGTTGAAGTTTTCTATTCAGGAACTCTGCTTGACATCCCCTTCCCCCCCAACACACACACACCCTCCCCTGGTAACAGGAGAGAAATCCAGTTTATGAGGTACCACTTTTTTTTGACTACACATTTAGAGGGAATTAGAGACATAGTCCAATGAAACAACTAAAGCAATTTAATAGATCACTGCAACCAGAGGGGCAGCTTCACAGACCCACTGTCTTCCTTGCACCAGGTGTAACAAATTCAGCTGGTCTCAACTCACTGATCTGATTCTGCTCAGTAAACTAGAAGAAAGCCAACCCATCAAGGAATAGCAACTATATTTTGATAGTTTAGCAAATTGAATCATATCTCTGATGAGTCTGAGGGACAGCCACACCAGCACAAGGGAGAAAGGCAGAGAGGGGAATGCAGTCTTTCTGCAGTGGCAGGGATCTTAGCACAGTTCACAGAGGCAAACAGTCAACATAAGGACTCCCCAGTAGTTCAGTCGATGCAAACTTGGCCTGCCATGGCGCTGACTCCTGTGCAGCTGTACAGTAAGTTGGCTAAGTGAGCTGATGGAATTAAATGAGAATTCCTTTTTTTTTTTTGGGGGGGGGGGGTACTTTTGTTCTCATACAGAACACCACCACAAAGTGGGAAACAAAAGATCACGGGGACAGGGCCTTAGATCAGCTTACAGCGCTACAGAACAGTACCTGGTATTTTGTTTGCTGACTCAAGCCTGCAACACTATGCATGTAAGTATCCTGAATTGTTTTTCAGTTTGATCCAGTAGCAATGACTATGATAAATACAGGTGTGGCAGATCTTTCTGTTCACTTCACTTCCTTCTAAATAGCAGCATATAGTAGGACATTTTCTATGGCATTACACACCAGTTTCAGAACTTCCTTAGAGCTCCTGATCTAATTAAAAGGTCAATGAAAGTCAAACTTCTGCCTCAGAAAAAGGTCACAAAGACATGTGACAAGCAATTACTGCAACCAGTGACTGGAATATTTGGTGTAGTTGAAGCTGTTCAGAAACACAGAAGAGGAGGAACTCTCCAAATTGACTGAAAATATTATCAAGTCTAGTTCTAAAACTCATGTTAGCCATTTTTAGTGAAAGGTTCAAAGTCCTTTTTATCATTAATTTCATTTCTTCAGCTCCGTTTCACCTAATCCCACAGCCCAACCCTCCCTCTCTAGAGCATGAGCCCTAGAACCAAAGCCATTCTCATTCTGAAGCAGAAGCATGAAGTATTTAAACTCAACCAAATTGTGACGACTGGTCTGGTTGCATTGCAAAATCAAATCCAGGCTCCCTACCTTGCTCTGCTGCCTCCCATGCCTCTGGCTGAAGTGCTGAAGAGGAACACCATTTACAGCAGTGCTATTGTTCACTGAATTGGAGTACTAAAACTCATTACCAGCATAACACCGAGGCCAAGCAGGGCATAAACAGCAGGAAGAAGCAGTCTCCACGGTCACCCAAAAGTGAAGGGATTTCTCCCTGGGGTTTCAGAGAGTTCAGGGGGCAAGGGCATCTCCAGATGCTTGCTCAAAGAGGATGCAAAGAAGAAAGCGGAAAGGGAAAGAGAAATACCTTTCTTAGACTTTCAAGTTATGATGCAAACTTTATCTGGATCTACAAGTCTGGCACACCATTTCTACATGACGTCCAGTGGCACAGGACACGACTTCATCAAACAAGCCAGACAAACAAGAAAATAGCATTGATAGTTTAACTAGCACATACCTTGGAAAAAGCAACATGCTTTTCTTTTGCTATGCTACTTTTCCTTCACGTTCAACTCTGATTCAGCACATTTCAAAATTAGTCTATATTTATACCCGCACTTTCCAAATACTACTGTTAACATTTAAATTGAAAAAGGAAAGTCTAGGTTTTGCAGTGAAAAGAAGTCTACTAGAAATCTACAAGGAGCTCCTAAATCTTGCCTCAGATGTAGATTTCTAGAGATGGAGTTAAACTGTGCTACACGTACTGCTAGCAGTACAGGATATTTAAAAAAAAAAAAAAAAAACCTCATGGCTCTACAAAGCCAAAAAAATGACACTAGTAAGAAATGAACAAAGAAGCTTGCAAAATTCTGTTCTAGTGTTGCTTAAGCTACTAGTCTGCTAAGAAGCTCCAACTAATTATTCTGACGTTTCAAACTGACCTAGTTCATAACTTCTACTATTAACTAAGAATAAAAATCAATTTCAAACTTACTTTGAAGCAATTTTTTTGAAAACACATTGAGTATCTCTGAAAAACACATTTTGGACAAGGTAGAATTTGGAATATTAGATACATAACAGTTAATACTATTTCAAAATTTTGAAGTCATCCTTTTAATCAAATAGTCACCTACAGGAATGTCAAATCCTGGAACAGTAAATGTGAATTCTTAAAATCCAATGGATTTAGAGCGTGACTAAAGAACTTTAAGATTGCACATATATGCAAAGTGTTTATAGAATAAGAATCTAAAACCAGAAAAACATTATGCCTTTTTCTAGAGACGTTTAAAAGTCTCCAAACATTCTAAATTAGCTTTTTTTTTTTTTTTTTAGCACAGCTGTGATGAAGTTCGTCCTTGTTCTCTTCCTCTCAATCTACAATTTTTCCCTCCTTTCTGTACCCCACTTTTTCCTTTTCCTAATTTAGGTACAACACCCTGAGTAAGCTCTCTTTCCTCTTATCCCAAAAGGGTGTGCAGCATGAAACACATTTTTGCTTTTCTTTTGTTTTGATACTTTTACCCCCATCTTTTCTTACCATCTTTGCCATGTTATCTTTCAAAAATTCTTAAATACAGTTTCTGGTTCATGATTTTGGACAATTTTGTTAATCCTCAAACAGACTGGGCGACCACACTAATACATAATTTAATAGAAAAAGTACATGCTTCTAGGCTTTCACAAGCTTCTTGCAGTCTCCTAGACCGCTTATATCCACCACACTACCATTCTGAAATATAACATACCTCCTATTACGCACTGCCCAGAGTGATCAGAAGTAGCCCATGCTCACTGGCTTCTAGGTTCCCCCTCTTTCTCGCACATACTTGAAGCCAGCAAAAAATAAAAAGCCTTATCTTAGCTCATACCAGATACTGTTCTTCCTCAGTCTTAAAGTTACTTCAATTGAAATATGGAAAGAATTTCAGTCGCCACGCTCCCAGTTCTAAATACTACATTTGTTACACCTTCACTTCCTGCTCCTCCACTCTTCAAAGTGGGCATGTCAATTTGAGGATCATCCCAATGAGTTTTTATATCAGATACAGTATCTGACACAGCATTCTGCATTTGGGCTTCTCGTTTCAAAGACAACTTTTCAGCTTTCCACACTCCTCTTAAACTCAGAGAAAGAGTAAGATGACCCATATGCCATCTTTGTTTAATAAGAATTGCATCCATAGTCCTTTTGCCCTAAGATTTATTTTCACCCATTTAAGCAGAGAATTCCAACTCCTAGCTCATTTATGGACCACCTAAGCAGGGCCTACTGATTTGAAAATGGAAAATCAAGCACCATGACATCCAGAACAAGCTTGTGCCAGGCTAACAATTTAAAACTTTCAACTGTTCTACAGGCTCCATTCAGCTGGCTTCCAACCTTTTCCTTTACTCATAGTGGGAAAGAATAACCAAAAGTTTGCATGCTCCAGTGCAATGGCAGGGTGAGCATCTGTGTACCAGTACAAATGCCACTATCAGACCGTATTAGTGTGGAATAGCTTTTAGAATTTTCAATTTCCAAAGTACAGTTCCTGCAGGAACCATCAAGATGCATTAATTTCCTTCACAAATCTTCTGATATAGAGAAAAAGAATGTAGCCTCTGAGGAGGCCACAAAACACTCTAAATTGTTGCAAACTAGTAGAGATGAAGTCAACAATTTACAAAGAGAAAAGCCAAATAGTTTTTTGACCTCTTCCACTTCATTATGCACCATTTTAACTCTATCCCACTCTTTTTTTCCTCTTTCTTCATACAGAATTTTATATTTTCCTTCAACAATTTCTCTCTAATGTCATCTAAATAAACCTTGGCTACTTTGATCATTCAGGGATTGTTCCAGCTCTGAAGTCATTTTTTCCACTTGCCTTGACTGATGTTCAGTCCCAAAACCACAATCTTTAAAAGACTGTCACATTTTTCATTCTTGTTACTGTAGTTTAGACACATTAGTTTATTGTTGACGCTAGTACTGCAGAGCTGAGACTACACGATCCTTTTGCTCCATAAACATACTTGAAATATTCTAATGGAAGTCTGGAAGAGATGGAATCTTTAAAATTTTCTTCACTTTATCATCTCCAAATTTCTCAATATTTATATTGCTTACATCCTTTTTATTAATCCACGTGAAAAAGGTGCACAGGCCTGCTTGTTTAGTAACACATCATTCCATTTTTGGTTCACCACTCTGAGTTCAGTAAATACATGAACACGACAAAAGAGGTTTTAACCTGTTGGCAGTTTCACAGCCTTTAAAGTAACATGCAAGTCTTGATCTAGTTTTCATGGACAGGTGCACGTACAACCCAAACGTGGCAGTGGTCTCCGAGACAGACATACCAAGCAGAATTGAGGGGAAGGAAGAACGTGCTTATAAAGCTTCCATTTTTGTTGTTCAAACTTTCTGTATAGGAGTTTGAGTCTTGAAGACTATCCTTCCAGCAACTGCCCTAATATGAATACTTTAACAGCAACACAATTTCATTTTTATTATCATTTCTAAAAGTTCAGCTCGTGTTTCATACCTGCTTTGAATTTTAAAATCAAGTTCACAGCTGCAGCATTTTAACAAATAAGTAGCTCCATGAAGCCTTTAAAAAAATATTACGAACAGCTATGTGTTGAACTATTCTGTCCTATTACTTGTGTTAGCAACAACCGTCGTTTGTTTGAAATTCCTGTTACAGTGTTCAGGTAGTCGCTCCTACACAGGAAGAAAAATACACTAAATTTTATTGCAAGGTATCTTGTGATAGCCGAGTAGTTTGTGTAGTAGCCGGCGAAAGTTCACCCCGACAGCCTGTTCGGCTGCATTTTAAGGGAAGAGAGAAGCCAGGAGTGTTTACAACTGGATTCCATGAAATCAAAATTTAAGGAAGAATCACTATGAGAAACGCATTTTCAGAGAACTAAAAAAAATCATTTAGGGGAGTCATCCTTCTTGCATGAACATATTTTAACACAGCAGAAAAATCCAGAAGTCTAGAAGAAATCTTTCAGTTATCACAGATGAAGTTTTTCTTCAAGTATTATTAGTCCCATTTCTCTTCTTTAAAATCTTACTTAACAGACCTTTCAGTATGTAATCTCAACATAAGGTTTTTCTTAAAGTACAGGCTACCTGGTATTTCCAGAAGTGATGAAGATGGCTGATCCGACCACTGCTGTAGTGTATTGATCAACACTCAGGATTTTACGTGACGGTTGTTCAAGCCCTTTCTAACTGATGTACCTGCTTATTTTGAACTCAAATACTGCAGTCTTAATTCAAACCCTACAACTCCTCAGCAATCCATTTCTGGACAAGTGTTAAAAGTAGACAGTACTGATTTCCTCTTCCATGAATTGTTATGCACAGCTAAATTTATTTCCTTGCCAATTAATCTTTTGCACAAAAATGATAACTAACATTCACCACAAGTCCCTGAGAAAACGTAGCAGACAGGTTCTTAAGCGTATATGGGACACGATGGGGGGAGGGCAAGATGAGACGGAGATTGAAGTAAGAAGTAGGTCTTGTCCACGCTTCTCTCTTGCAGAAGGATAATATCCTTTATCTTCCACCAGCTGTCACCCATTTCAGAGTTCCCCATAGACTTCTGAAGGTAAATTACTGGAGCACATTTTTCAGTAAAGTCTTTGTATTATTCATTCTGTGGTCATCAAGCACGCACTTGAAGTAACAGCTACTATTACCAATGTGCACAGTGATACATTAGGGCCGCTAAAGCACAAGATCAGTGCACTGATGTGCAAGTATGCATTGCTGTTTCTCTAAATAAAGTATGGTGTTTCTCTAAATAAAGAGATTTAGTAAACAAGAAGAAATAAAAAGTCTGAGTAATTAAACAAAAGAGGAACCTGAGGACTTAAGGGGAGGACTTAAGGGGAGGGGAAGCACATTTCTCAGTTTAATGAGGTGAGACTCAGCCCAAAAAGAATTTACTGCCATTACTTCACTCATATCATGTTTTTTCCCTGCAAGGAATCTGTACAGTGTGCAGGTACATCCCAACAGAGAAGCAATATACTGAAATTGGAACGCAAGGTGAACAACTTTTGATACATCAACCACAAACACAGCAGAGTGCTTAGAACCAAAGCAATTGCAATAGCTACGCAAGACTTTGAACAAAGTTTCTTCCGAGAAACTAACACACATGATAAATTGCTCATGTACATACACAGTCATTACCCCCCAAAAGGCAAAGGACCATTATATTATACACAACTGTCAATGAATGCTTTTATGACATATCTGATTGTGTATATATTCTCTGATAAGGATGCCTATGAAATGTCCAAGTATTTAAGAATCATCAAAATTTCAAGAAAAATCTTATTACTCTCCCAAAAGGAAGTTGTTCTTTCTCCACAGGTACTCGGCTTCAAGCAATGCACTCAAAAACACAGATACAAATTCACTCTATGGAAAGTCAAGTGACTTACAATACCCTATTAATACAACACACAACTAAAAAGAAAGGAACGATAACGCAAGAAAGGTATCAGTTCTCGGGTTTTATCCCATTTATATGACTTTATCCTTATTTATTTTTCTTATTGTGCTATCTTCTATTCAGCAATGTATAATTTCCAAAACATTAAAATCATCATTGAGGGTCTTGGTTTGCTAGTGCAGTAGCGTTAAGAAAGAATAACAGCACTAAAAACTGTACTTCAAGTCCATTTGCAAATACATTACACAAGCTCTGATTTTACAGAGGAAAACAAAAACTAGTGAATATCTCCCATTAGATCTTTCCAGCTACGAGGAAAATTTTAATTTCACCCTGTTGTTAGTAGACTCATCCATTGTTAGATACAAGAATATGAAGAATTCTGCTAGAGATCCCTTCGCCGTACCATTCTCAGATCTAGCAGAACAGATTCAGACACCCAGTCATGCAGGGATTGCAGGGTTCTCTGAAGGCTACATGTAACAAAGCTTTAAAATATTTTAACTGTTATCAAGACTAACAACTAGACATAAGGAAACCAGCAGTAGACATAAAACACAGGTTCAAAGTCCTAAAAACCTGTTCTGGTAACGCTGTTCCAGGAACAAGGAAACTTGCTTTTTAGTACATGGCACAACAACACGAACAAAAATTTAGTTTAGTTCCCTATCATTCACAAGCCCAAAATTTAGTTAAAAGTTTGTCAATACTTCTATTCAGATCACACGGTAAAATGCCAACCAGTCAGGGTAAATAACTGAGTACTGAAAAAAATGAATGGCGAATTTATGCAAGCTGTTTGAACTACTTTGTCTACAACAAAAAAATGATTCTATATCACATATCTTTCATTCCGAGAATTATGAAGAACAACTCTTTCCTCTTAAAGAAATGTTATTTACGAGGATGTTTTTAATAAACTGGCTAACATACACAAAAAGATTTGTTAATACAGAAGCATGGAATAATTTAGGTTGGAAGAGACCTCCAAAGGTGATCTAATCCAGCACCTTGTTCAAAGCTGAGCTAATGTCAAAGTTAAACCAGACTGCTAAGGGCCTTGTCCAGCTGTCTCCATCCTGTAGGATGGAGAATCTACTACCACTCTGAGCCCCTGTCCTGATCACCCTTACGGCGAAGGATTTTTTCCTCTTGTACCTAATCAGAATTTCCCTTGCTGCAATTTGTATCCATTGCCTCTCATTCTTTGGCTGTGCACCTGAGACAAGTTTGCCTCTGTCTTCTCTCAAACCCCTGATGTGGCAGTTGAAGATTGCGATCAGATAGCCCCTTCAGCCTTCCCTTCTCCAGACTCTCCAAACCCAGGTGTCTCAGCCTCTTCCTGCACATCATATGCTTCAGGCCATCTGCTGGACCAACGCCAGTTTGCCAACACTTCTTCTGCACTGGGGAGCACTAAACTGGACACAGTACTCCAGGTGTGGCCTCAGAAATGCTGGACAGAGAGGAATAACTCACTTCCCTCAGCCTGCTGGCTGCACTCTTGCTGATGCAGTCCAGTATGCAGTTAGCCTCCATTTTCACAGTGATGCACTGTTGACTTATTTTCAACTAGTTGTTCACCAGGATCCTCAAATCTTTTTCTGCAAGGCTTCCTTCTAGCCAGTCATCTCCCAAACTGCAGTTTCGCGTGCAAGACTATGCTTTGTTGAATTTCATGAGGTTTCACGGTGTTAAGGAAAAATAATGCACCTATGCAAAAGATAAGTATAGAATGTAATCTCTGCTATCCCCACCCTCAAAAACTACCTTAATAATAAAACCTTTACAACATTTAATACTATCTGTAAGAGCAGTAAGAATTTATAATATTAGTAAGTTTGAGTCTGTCTAAATCAACCAAGGCACCTCTACTCCTGGTCTGAGTCGCTCAAATATATGCTCACCTTTACCTTTGAGAATAATTACTGCTGGACAGCTCAGTAAGAGCTGTAAAAGATTCTCCATCACTGAAATATTTTAAAATGAAAAATTTCCCCTTAAGATGTCAGGCCTTTTGTCTTTATAATCCAACTCGGATACAGTCAACTTCAGGATGCACAAGAATTGTTTATTTCCAGCTATGGACTTAGACCCGACTGGCCAAGCCCTCAAGAGCATATACAGGACAATAACCACAGTTTAGTTGCCCTAATAATGAGTAAATACTTCCAAGGGTAAGATAAAGCCAGTCCGTGGGCCTCATACAGCTCCCAATTAAGTTGCCCTACTGTATGCTATTATGTACCTGGCCAAATGAAACCACAATTTAAAAAAAAGTTAGATACTGTCATTGTTACAAGTAAGTTCAGCTTTGGGTTTTCTTGATTTTTGGAATAGAGATCTTCATTTATCAACATAAAGAAGTTAAAACTGTTGAGCCTAATTTCTCTGTGTAGTGATACCATGCTACATGACTAAAACATTTTACTACAACTAGTTAAATCTGGCATAGAAGGAAGGTTTTTATATTTCTTCTCTGTGACAAGACAGGCTAATTCATCTGCAAGTTAATCAGAAGATCTGCTCTTACAGATAGATGAACTGTTGTGAATTTAGGAAAAATACCATCTTACCCATATAAAGGCAGAAAGGTTTTCACACCAGAAACCCCAGCCTTTACCCTACACTCGTAACTCAACATCTCCTTTACTAGCTACCAGTTATTCCATTATGACCTTCACACCACTTTTAGCCATTTGCACATGTAAACATTTGCTTTTCCCTTTCTCCTGTAGTCAGTCAAATAGGGTGAGATTCTCAATCATAAAAACGTACTTTCTATTTTGGGGCAAGTAACACGAGGGTCCCAGGACAACAAAGCCATCCTAAAAGGAACCACTGCTAGCATGCGTTAAGATCCCACTCTTGTCTTAAAGAACATACAAACTAAAAGGAGAGAGAATTTGGAAGTTACATTACCATTTTACTCATGAACATAGATCAAATGATCACAGACTAGGTAACAGGTACCCAATTCCTTCATTTAAAATTTTCAATATGAACATCTCACTCAGAGGTAACAATACATACTGTATTCATCTTTGGGTCTGATGCTCCAAGAATAGTCAGAAACCTATGAACAAAGTTCCCCATTATGCAAATTTAGGCTGGAGAAAGAAGTGAGATGCTACAGCTAGAAACCAGATTAGGAGAAAAAAAACTAAGTATCTAACTTTTCTCTCCTCATTTTTAAACTTCCAAGCCATATGGCTGGGCTCCAAAATCTGCAGAACATCCACACTAGGTGTTCATCTCTTAGCGCTACGAAGAGACAAGGAGGACATGGCCATCACACACAGAAACTGGGGGGAAAAAATCTAACCAGTCTCATCGCAAGGAAGAGAGCTAAATTCAAAGACTAAACGCATGTTTCAAAATGCAAAGTTTTGGGAACTCATTTCAAAATTACAAAAGGATCTTCAGGCATGAAGTAACTCTGCTGCTAGTTCTACTCTACCTTAATTGCAGTAAAGCAAAACAAAAATACCAACAAATAAACAAAAAACACCACACAGGACACTCCAGCTTTCAATACTGATAATCCAAATCACGTTGGCAGCAATGAAGCTTGAAGTACAGAGTTCTGTGAAGAAGCAAACTTTTGGAGAAGGATGTATAAACCTAAAGACAGAAGCCATGCTGTAAGAGCAACTGAAATGCTAAGTAAGGCATACAGGCAACTGAGGCTACCCTCATCTGTCCCCAGGGTAAACATGGATCTCCAGAAGGGGGAAAAATCAAAGACAGAGAAATTCCAGAAGGGTGGAAAAAGGTTTAGGACGCCCAAGAAGCATTACCACACTATTATTAGAAACTTCTTCCTTTCTCAGATGAGGACAGAGGTTTTTCCCCTACCACTGCTCTAAAACAGATTTAAGTTTATTATGCCCTGCACTAAAAAAAAAAAAAGTTTTTTTTTTTTTTGGTGGGAGAGAGTATTTGCTGTTCCCCTCCCCCCCCCCAAGTTTCTGGAGTTCCATATGTCAAGCTGTACTAGACGGAGATGTGCACAGACGAAGGAGATGGGTAAGACAGGATAAAGCATTGTAAAAGAACCACTGTCTGTCCTCTCTTCCTCTACCACCAGTATACTCGCCAGGCCTCATTTTTAATTGAGGCTTTTGAACTGAATTAGAGTATGAATCATTTTTATGTACATACAGAGAATTTCTAGCAACACAAAAGTTTTTCTGTAAGTCTCATCTTTTCAGGGAACAGATCAGTTCCTAGGCTAAGGTACCATTACTATCAGGGGAACCATAATATACAACAAAAATATACTCCTATAGTGGTTGTCTTATTTTGGGCAAAGTTAAACCTTCTATGAAAAGAAAGGGCGAATCCACGTCCCATGAACAACACAATCGCAATAAAAGCACATTATTGATAGAACAGCTGCAACTCTGCTTTAAGGCTGATCTAAACTAGTACAGACTTCTGAGTTATACTTAAATGAGTTTAAATCTGGCTTGCACTACTTTATCTTGCACTGATTTTTTTTGATGAAAACTAAAACAATATAACCCAAGATTAAGCTGAATTAAATGTCAAGGCAGAATTTTGTATAATTTTTGTAAAATCATCAATACGCACACCTCATTAAACCGGCATAAATATGTTGCAAGCAGGCCTTCACTAAGCTATTATCTGTGTTTATTTTTATGGTGGAGAACAATTATACCTGGTGAAAAGCATTTGGGATATATCTGGCATTGATGCTGTTTCTGATTTCCATTAGCCTTCTCGGGAAAGGCACCCATTTACGTAGTCAGTCCTCAGTGGCACCGCGCTTGAGCAAATTAAGAACCAGATCTTAGCCTTCATTAACATGTATCCGATTAATAAACTCCATACATTTAAGGATTCAATATTCAGTGAAGACATACTCAGCGCTTTGCAAAGCTCGGACTCCTCTGTTGAGGTCCTGAGTTGGAGATCCAGAGGTATCAGTTACATTTGAAGCTTTAGGCCATGGTTAAGTAATAACAGGTTTCAGTGTTAAGACCCTGATGACATGAATGACAGAAATTAAGATCTCAGGCACTTCAGGATGCCTAAGGCCTCAGCTGGCAATGATGGATGCACATACTTAATCTGAATGCTCCCTAAGTATATCTACAGACATGATTACTTAGGTCTATGCAAAATCAAGGCTTAAGAAAACAGCGTGCAGTTTCATATTGAAGAAAGCTACATTCATTATAGGGAACAAAGGTTGTTACAAATGAGAGGTTGCATTTCAACAATCTGCATATGTTGATGAAAAATAGAGTGCAATATTTTAGCATGAGAAGACGGTTAAAGAGAATAGATCACATGGAACCACAGACCAAATGCACTTAAAAATATTTTTTTAATACTAGAGCTTCAGTCAGACACAATAGTGAGCTTGATACAAGCTACTCAGTAACTGTATTAAGACTAGATTGAAATTCCCAAGTGTACCTTGTGAAAGCCTCAGAAAACCAACCTCAGCTGTTTAAAGCATTATCAAAGGCAAAAATCTAGTAAAAAAGCTTTAACAAGTCATTTTCCCACTTTTCCAAACAGATTTCCTTGTGGTCCATCATCCTATTCATCTTTTACCTATTCATAGGTAAATCTAAACATAAACCCACACAATTATTCCTAACCCTAGGCACTACATTCTGTTAGGGGCTCTGATACATTTGTGATCATTTAGGCAAGTATTACAATTCTTCTTTTTTTAATACCCATCTCAAAACAGCTGGCATGAACTGCCTCAAATTACAGAAGACATAAAATGCAGATTTTACAAGTTTGAAGAATCTCAAGTACTTTAACAGCCCCAAATAACCTCAGTTATAGATCAACATTTCTAAAAACCAATACATCAGTATGTAATCATAAAGCAAAATTAGCTTGCTATAAAATACACTAATGAAACAAGTATTTTCAGTTCTGACTCACAGTTAAAACCATTTGTTTCCAGTAGGTGTACAAGAACGGATTTACTCCCACATATGAATTATTTGCAAGAAAAGGTTAGTTCAACTTCAGCTGATAAAAAGTTCATTGCTCTGAACCTGCTGACTAAACCGACATCCAGGCAGTTTCTCTCCAGTGATAACGCATAACTGGTGCCAACCACAGAAGTTTTAATGACTTAAACGAAGAATTTTCTTAGCAAAATTCAGCTGATAGTAGTACCACCTATGAAAAATAATATTAAAATCATGAGCATTTCTAAGAGAAACAAGTCAGAAAAATGTTAGATTTATGGGATGCTTATGAAACATTGTTTCTGTTATTTTATAAGTGATCTCGTACCACAAACAAGAGACTTCTAGCTGCACACATTTTTCTATATGAAGATAAATTTACCAATGACTTCTCTACTCCTTCCCGACTTTTCATATATAAACAAAGTTAAAATACAAGATATAGGTCATGGCCTTAAACACACCACCCAGTTCCTCAAGCGCTCTGTAAAGACAGTCACTATTTATCAGCAATTCTACCCACAGGAGAAAAGTGATACTGACTTCCTTCTATGGGACAAATGACAAGCTGTGCCTAAGATGGCTGTCATTTTAACAGCATATGCCAATGTATAGCTCATCCTCCAAACCACATTCCTTTCACACTGTCAAAATATCATTTTGGCATGCAATACCAGTATTTCACAAAATAAAACATTACAGTAAAACTCGTATTAAAAGATACGGCCTCATCCTTTAAATAACACGTTAGAACAGATACCACAAAGGGTCCATCACACATATAGCAACAAGCTTTGAACCTCATGCCTTCAGATCACTAACCCTGACTACAACTCTATTAAAGCTAATAAGGCAGTTTTTGCAATTCTTTGACAAAGCAGATAGAGGATGGCAGAACAGGGAACTCCGGCTGACATTCAGCCTCTTGTTCATCAGCTCTCTTCATTACCCAGCTAAGTTCACTTCTTTCTTATGCCCAACAGGCTTATCGCTGACTGCACAGCTTTTCCCTGCACAGAGAAGAAAATATATGACACAAGCTAGCAGAGGATGGGGACGCTTTCTGAGAACATTTCTGCGGGCAGGGGAGGAGGTTGTAAAAGGGGAGGAATTTGAAAATTAACAAACCATGAAGTTAAGAGATAAGGCATTATCAAGTGGCACTTTTTCCTAATGCAACCCAAAAAGGCTACCAACAAAAAAAAAACCCTCATAAACAGCCCTCAAAATCTGACACCACTAAGTTCATCGCAAAAAATAGTTAGGAATGGTTTTTGTCTTCTATACCAGTAACATGCTCAGCCACACACCATGCCTCCACCTTTACCTGTAGGCTTTTATAGTACATCAGCATCTGTGGCAGTCAGAGGACAAGGTCTACTCTGCAGCTAGTTTTGAAGACGCTCTAATGCAGAGCTGGAAAGACCTGTTCTCAGTCACATCTGCACTCAGCATTGACCTTCTGAATGTAACTGATTACAGAGAAAATGTAGGCTCTAAATTCTTCTCAAGGAAAGACCACCCTGCAAGACCCATTTTCATTTGAAACGTTAAGGTGCCTCTTTAAGGAGAAACAGAGGGAGGAGAAAGGTGGTTTGGGGGTAGGCCAACTACTTGCAAAGCTCAGTTAGGGTCCTGTTTTTGCTCCCCCGACAGCAAGCTCTAAAACCTTAAGTATCAGCCCTTACAGTGACCCAAAGTTACTAATTTGTAACTCACTGCATTGAGGCATCACAGCAGCAACTTTTCTGGTGAACTTCCTGTGCAAGATTTTTCCATCTGTCACCCAGTCTCAAATGTAATAGGTATATCCCCAAAAGCGGTAGTGTGAGGCTAGGCCAGAGAGGTTGTTGCGAGTGCTCTGCACATTTTTCTCTCCTCTAGCCCCGAGCGGGAATATGTTGCTGCTACCACTACAGCATCCACTGTCTATTATGCCAGGCTGTCTCCAAGGGTCTGGCAGCAGGTGCCCAGCTGGCCTATCCATGCCATTCACTGGCAATCTTCTTCCTCTTCCCCAGAGCTTCAGGCCCCCAACAGTAAGTTCCTCTCACAAAAAACCAGAACACCAGCCCAGCTGAGTAGCAGACTTAGACAAACTGAGAATATAGAAGAAAAGTTATGAGTCATCTGTTTGAACGCTAGCTTACCTGGAGGAATTGTCCACAGAAGTATCCCGTGCACCTACCTCAAGGAAAAATCACTACATTTCAGATCAGCCCAAACTAGTCTGACATTGGCTTTGAGGTGTTCTCACAGAGAAGACCAGCCATCATATAGTCCCAAGAGTGAGACAACAGTGAAGCAACTATGTGGGGACACGTGCCATCTTGCCCTCTGCAGCGTGCCAGCGGTACAAAACAGGGTCAGGGGAAACAAAGGCTGGAGCAACAGAGTCTATGCAGCACCAAGAGCATTTTGAACACAAATAAAAGCCCATTCTGGTCAGACTCTTCTCTGAACATTCTTGCATATTAGCCTCGAACAGTGCCAGTAGCTGTTCAAAAATGGAGCAGCCGGTTGTGCCAGTCTCTGCTCACTAGAAGAAAAGGGCAGTAAGCACCAGCTACAGCCAGCAAAAATAGCTCCTGTAAAACAAGGTGATGTCATATGTGCATGCATACGGTGTTAGCCAGCAAGGTGCCCTGTGAGCAGCCATTCTAAGGCTCCAGCACATCTGGCACCAGGTAATAAGAGATTCAGATCATCTGGCATGACTGAACAGGGGGCTCCATTCAGAGGAATGCACTGTATCTGAAAGCCAAAGGAGGGGTGATGCACAGGTGCCTGAGCTGTAGCCGTGCTGGTCAACCATTCGCGTAGTTCTCTTCTCATCACGCCAAACAAGGGTGAGCATACTCCTTTCACAGGCAGAGTCTTTCAGGAGGTGCCTCTGCAGTGCGAAGATCATACCACTCTGCAGTACCCCAGCACTGGCATGCTAGCAAAATCCATCTGATAACTCCAAAGGCCACATACCCTTCCCTGTGCTTGTCTCTTCCAGAGCAGCAGGACAGCTTTATGTAGTATATACTAGTGACCTAGGTCAGCTTTAGATGAGGGAAGTACTGCCACACACTCTGGGACCATGCAGATTGTTTTACAGGCTCTCTGGTACACCAGAAGGGCTAGGCAGTCCCAACAGCTCCCAAGATTGCAGCTAGATTGCTCTCCTGACAGCCCTAGTGGGCCAGAAGGGCCAGCAGAGATGGCCAAGGAGTCTCGCTTCAAAGGCACAAGGGCTGTAGCAGCCCAGTTTCAGTGATAACTTTCAGAGAGCAATGAGAAAGTATAAATAGAACAGGACTGTGAGGATTCTTTATTCTATTTCTCACTCTAGGAGCAGCATATGTAGCAACAGTCTAGAGAACACTAAGCACAGAGTTGGCAAATTCTTTCTGAACATGGAAGACTAGGGTTACATGCAAGTCTGCTATGCAAGAGAGTTGGATTCAATTCCCACTAAGAATACTGAGCATTATTTCAATATCTGTTATATAAGCAACATAATGATAATCTGTTGGATGAGACCTTATTCAGTAAGGATTATAAATAAAAGCAAACTGGAAGAAAAGGACTTTTGAATTCCTAACTTGCAGCTCAGCTAGCCCTTCTCCAAAGATACTTGGATAAAAAAAAGTTTATTTTACTTCCAGTACAGGGAAAACGTAGTACATTTGAGAGCTCCATTCACCATGACAGAGCTACAATTGCCAAGGTTAAAATGGCAGATCCTTACATTTCTAAGGAGATGGCAGTCACAGGCTGCCTCGAGGAAAATGGCCACACCCTACACTCTTCTATGGTTAGGGAATAGTTTGGAAGAAATAAGCCTGTGGCAGGACTGTCAGGAAGCAGTAGCTATGTTTACAGGACAGAAGCTATGAGATCCACTGTTCCTGGCTCACCAATCTCTGCCGGTGAAGCACAAAGCTTCTACAGAGGTTCTGTGACTCGGAGAAGCTGTCCTAAGTGTCACAGGGTAACGTGGGACTTAATTTCCCACTCCTTGATTCCCCTCCTGCTCCACAATATAAGTGCTAGTGTGCTGGTCTCAGCGAGCAAATATCCACATCCAACAGCTATACTCGTTAACTCAACATCTCTTCTGCATCTGCATTCCCACAACCGGGAAAAACCTCTGCCTCATCCACCATGCCTGAACTCTACTTTCCCTTGTCAATTAGGAATGCCAACAATTCCATTAGCCACGCTTAACCATTTTAAGGGAAGTTTGTGTACGAGATACCTCACACCCAATGGTAAATCCAAAATGATAAAGAAATGCTAATTATGTTAAGGTTAAATTAAGCTGAGTTATACGTAGTTTATTTCCATTGTCAGTGATAAGTCTCCGTTTTGTCAAAAGGAAATTCTTTTTGTCTCCAGTTGATAAAGAAACATGCTGATCTTCAAAGTATAGCCCAAATATTTAACTGCAATCTCATGCCGCCACAGACACTTAGCAGCACAAGAAACTTGTGCACATCAATCCAGAATATCTTCTAACAGAGAAACAGACTGTAATTAAGACTGCACATCATGACATGAGGACGATTAGCATGTTTGGCATGGTATTTCCCTTACTAGCTGGAGGCAGAAACTAGTTCCTTGTCAGTGGAAACATACTGTGAGGGCATTAGGACACAGATAAAAGGTGTCTTGTTGTTGGCATTTATTTGTTTTTAACAGCTTGCAGGAAAGGGAGGAATGCACACTATCAACTTCAGTTTCTTTTAAGGGGATTCCTTGTTGATGGAACATAAATATACAGCAGTCCAGACTTAGGCCCATCCCCTTACCATGAAGGGCCTGGATTATAAACTTTTATCCCTACTCTACAGCACCAGATGGTAGCTCACATACATTTAAATTATTTATTGAATAGGCACTTTGTTATATTAGGGTAATCCCACGTTGCAGTAAGAACTACACACTATTTTTACTGCTAGCTATACTCTTCATCAAGTCAGTAACCTTTTCATATTCAGTGAACACACTAAACAGAATTAAAAGAAGTAATTTTATAAACAATTGGATAATCTGCCTCTCCATCACACAGAAGATGACAACATGGGGATCACTCTGTAAAACATAGCCACCAACAGTGCTATAGAAAAAATATATCATCCTTGGGCCTGCCTCAAATCCTTCCCTCAGCTTCAGGACTTAGAAGTACGATCCTGGTCTGATATGTAGCATTTAAGAGTTTGTAGCTGCTTGCTCATTCAAGCCAGCAAATTGAGAATAAGAGTATAAAACCAGATTGCACTTTGCAGAAGATGTACAAAGCTCCCACAACAAAACAAATAATCAATGTTCCCCTGCCTGCAGCCTTTCAGGGCAGATGTGATAAAGTGGTTAATTATTCAGTTGGCAATCGCATTACTGACGTCAATAGAAGAGTCCAGGAAGTGAATCCTCTTAGTTTGTTAGCGTATGACAAAGAGTGGTGGTCCCCACAGAAATTAAGGAGAACCAGCTGTCCCTATGTTTTAGGGCAGTAGTCTGTACCGCTAAAGACACACATTTGCATTTACTGAAGTAAAATGGCCACTCCCCCTCCCTTAGGAAGTCTTTTGTTTTGTTTTTTGAGAGAGATCTTTAAAAGCCTAATTAACTGTACGTGCATGGAACAGCTGATAAATGGGACAATATACTTGTGAGCAATGATCTCTCTCTCTCTCCACCCTTCCCTCCAATTCTTATTCCATGGAGAAGATAAGTCACCTTCACCATAAAGTATTATTCATAACCTACTGAGCTGAATAAACCTGTCAGCCACCATGACCACTTTAACACAGATTCATTTAGGCATACACCAGAGATAGATCTCTGCTATCCACATACCCGTACTCAATAGTTTTAACTAACGCGACAGGATAGAAAACTTTTATCCCAAGTACAATCACAAGGATACGTTTTTTTGTTGGGTTGGTTGTTTTTTTTTTTGTCAGCATGCTCTGACTATTGGAAGTTTCTCATTATCAGGTTGCTTAATGCTATGAAACCATTAAACAAAGCTGTTACAAAGGCTGCCTAGAACTACTCTGTCCTTCGGGGGTCTGCCCAGACTAAAAAGAATACATGGTGCACAGTAACTGTTTTCCCTCGAAGACACGCACACCCTCTCAACTAACAGCAACAAATCTGGCACAAGAGCTGTATTCATAGTCTGAGCCTTCGGCTTTCCCCCTCCTCCCCTCCCCCAGGTAGGAAACACTGAGGAGGCGCTGGATTAGCCTGACGTTCCGGGTTAAGCCGAGCAGGCTTTCAGGCCAAGGACACTTCGGTGCTGTTCCTGTTCCCGGCTGCCAAGCGGCCCGCTTGGGACCGAAGCGGCGCTGGGAGGGGACGGCAGGGGTCAGGCCCGGCTGGCGGCGGCTCCGCGTCCCGGGGCGGCGGCTCCGCACCCCGCCCGGCCGCCGGCGGCCACGGGCAGCGCACGCCCGGGGCCGGGCCGCCCTGCCCTGCCCTGCTCTCGCTGCCCCGCGCCCGGAGAGCACAAACCCTCCCCACCGGGGGGGGGGGCGGCCCTCCCCTCCCACCGGCCCGGCGCCGGCCCCCGCCGCGGCTCACCCCACTCGAGGAAGTCGGAGACGTATCGGTCGCGGCGCAGCGGCGAGTCGCGGCTGCACTCGGCGTAGACGCCGACCAGGAGGTCGAGCAGGGTCTCCACGCTGAGCACGCTGTCGTGCCGCTGCGGCCCGTCCAGCACCAGCTGCTCCAGCCGCTTCAGCCGCACCTTGGCCGACATGGTGCCGCGGCGGCGGCGGCGGCGGCGGGGGGGGGGGGGGGGGGGGGAGGCCGGGCCGGGTCGGGCCGGGCCGGGTCGGGCGGCGGCGAAGCCGGCGGACACAGGCGGGAGGCCGCGCTCAGCCGCGCCGCGCCCCGCGCCGCCTCTCGCCCCTCACGGCCGCGCCGCGGCCGAGCGGCTCCTTCCACGGGCTCCGCCTCGGGCCCGGCCGGTCCATGGACCGGACCCGGCCTCGCGCTCCGGCCCTCTCAGCGAGCACCCGGCGGCGGCTCCGCTCCCGCCCCTCCTCCCGGCGAGGGCCCCGCAGCGGCGGCGGCGGCTCCGCGCGTCTCGCAGGCGGCACCGAGCGGCCCCGGCCGGAGCCCGCGCCCCGCCCACCACGCAGCGTCCGCGCGCACCGACGTGGGCAGGGCTGCGCGCAGCCAGCGCGAGGAAGATTGGGGCCAGCCCCGCGCCGTAGTTGGGGGCGGGGAGAGAGCGGGCGTGTGGCACAGCAGGGCGCGGCGCGGCTGCCGCCTCCTCGGAACCGGCTCGGCAGATTCGCCTCCCTGAGGCGGGGCCGGCAGGGAGGAACGGCTGTGGGTTCCCCCTCGGCACTTTCGCCGCTTGGCGGGGGCAGGCCGCAACCTGCGCGTTCGCCTCGGCAGATTCGTGCTTGCATCCCCCCACACCCCCACTTTATGGCCGGTGTCAAGAGGGCTGGAGGCGAAGTGGACCCCCCCCAACAAACCCCAGAGTGCTGCCTCCAGCTGCTCACTCCAGCCCAGCTCTCACGAGCCGTGGCCTCCCCCACCCTCCCTCCGCTTCCCCCGTGGGCTGTGGCCCGCCATGGTTCTGGGCCTCCGCAGGCCGGTCACTGTGCCAGGCCGCAGCCCCTCAGCTCCGGGTGGGCTCCCATGGGCGCCACCCAGGGCTCCCTGCGGGCCTTTGCTCCTTCGCTGGGATCTGCCCCTCGGGCCTCGATGGGCAGCACGCGCTCGGGGCACGTGGAGCCGCCAGCAGAGCCAGCCTCAGACTTGGGGTGGGGGGGGCCTCCAGGCGGCAGCTGGAGTAGGCCCTTCCCCTGCGCTAACTCCTTGCTCTACTGCTTAACTTGTCTTGGGGGGCCCCTGGCAGTAGTTGCAGAGAGGCTGGCAGGATAGGCAAGGCACCACAGTAGGAAACAGTGCCTCTGAAAGCCGTGGCTTTACGCACCCTTCAAAACCAACCTGACTTGCATTAGGAGTAGCAGCTAATCGAGACACATGGAGCTCTTTGTGTTAACAGCTGCTGTCTACGCTCACTTGAAGGTGAAGGGAGCTTGGTGTAAGACACTCAAAACTTTCTGCAGTGCCTTTTTATGGCATTACAATTTATTCTGAGAACTGTTTTCTCTGGAGATCGTGGCACCTCAAGGCAAGATACTCAATAGCTTGATGGGAGTTTACATCTCTAGGAATGCAGCCAGTCAGGTCCTGATGCAAAACTAAACAGGGAAGGAAGCCTTTTCCTTGCTCGTCTCCCCTTGTGATTAGATAGAGCACTGTACGCTGAAAATCATCACGCCACAAAGAGCGGCCGCTCAGAGCCAGTTCTGTCACTGTCAGGAATGTCCAAGAACTAGAGTTGGACAGAGGTTTGCATGCTGGTAGTTGTAGTTATCAGGGACCATGGGTCCTTCACGGTCAGAGGTAACATGTCAGTAATTGTTGAAATACCTGAATGTTCTCAACTGTGACCTTTAGGGCCAGTGGCTAGGCCAAACCCAACCAGTGCTGCCTACTGGGAGCTGCCCTTTTCAAGTAGTCAGGAGCACAACTAGACAGAATGAGATGGAGTAATGTGCAGCAGAAAGTACTGCTTCCGATATGACACAGAGCATGACGGAGAGGTCCAACACAGCATTACAGAAAAACTTCTTTCTAGGAGCCCTTGCCCCTCAGGCAGTTCTGATATCTCTCCGTCTGATATTTCACCTGACATAGAAATATCTGTTCTGTCTGAGAGCTATTCAGGTCATAATAAGACTGTGTGCTGTGCATTTGGCATTTGGACTCACTACCTGAATCAAGAAGGTATAGGCATGTTGGGACCTGTTAATTCTAAAAACCGCAATTTGATAGAAGGTCCTATGAATCATACTTTTATACCAAGAACCTATAATTTTTAAACAAAGAAAAGCCACAATGGACTGAAATAGCTTTTTTCTTCCTAAATGACTTCTATCCCTTTGTACTTCCTTCTTCCGCAAATAACTGCTTCGAAAAATATTTCACAGCACATACAGGGGTTGTCTTTATTCTCCCTCTATGATCCTCCCTGCTTATAGTTGGTTCGTCTTACCTCAAACTGCTTGATACTGATACATTCATCTGCAGGACCCTTAGCATTTTAACAATTGCAATTGTTTTTCTGGTACTGCTTCTTTATATAAAAGGAGAGCTTGATGTTTTCCACTTATTACTGCTTTGGAGACTCAATTTCAGAAAGAGTTGACCAGATTAATGGCTAAGGAGAGCAGAGTTTTAAAGATCCTGATACAGTATCTGTCTTTTCCCTTCTTATCTGTTCCTGCAGATGGTGATTATCACAACCTCCTTCAGCAAGGAAGAGATGATAAAGGAAACTGCAGCTGGAAGAAGAAGTAACAGTTTTCTGCCTACCATTCGCTCTAATGCTTCCAATCTGGCTAGTCTATTCTACACTAGGAGAATTCAGGTATTTCAAGAACCATTCCTGACTTACAGCAGTCGCAGTGAAGAATCAGGTCCTGTGTTGGGAAAATGACGGATGGATGACAGATGATACTGAGACCTGCTTTAACAACTATGGAAGGTTTGGCATATCAGACCAGCACATGCAAGATTATTTATTAGTGATACTGTAGGTGTTCCAGAATTAATTGGAAGATTTCAAAAATATTGCAAAGACTTAAAAGTCATGTACGCTGCTAGTAATGCTGGGGTTTGAGATCAAGGTTTACAGTTGCAAAAAACCTTACCTCACTGAAAAGTGACATCCCGAGTACATATTAAAAAACATATGTAAGCTTGAAAATGTAACTTAAGGTATTCTGCTTCTGTTACGTGTGCCTACTCCCTATACTAAAAATAAATGTGATTTGGCTAAAATGGGTTAAATGATCCATCTTACCAGTTCCTTTTTCCTGCGACATATTTCAGTGGAAAAATACAGCCCCTTTTCCTGATTTTACAAAACTCTCTTTTTATGAGACCAAATGTAAGCAAAAGGGTTCTCACTTATATTTTCTGGAATCATTATAGACTTGCAGAACTGAAGACATGAAGTCCATATGGCTAGGAAAAGTTCTTTCAGATCCAATCATCTCAGGTCTCTCTTTTTTTGTTTTTGGCTGTACTCCAGGTAACTTAGTAACTAGGAAAGGAAGAAATTCTGTTATAGAATTTCGATGGCAACAGGAAATAGCTGTGTCACTGCTTTATGACTTCAGGAAAATCCACCCACAGATCACTATTGGATTGAGAAGAATAAAGAAATAGGAAAGAGTATGGACAGAAATTGCAAACAGCCCATTGACAGTGGAAACCTTCATGCTAAAAAAAGAGTGAAGAAGATTTTGCAAATATCTATTTTGTCATAGGCAGACAGGTAATTCTAGAAAAGGAAGAAAAACCTTTTTTAAGGATTTACAACCCAAAATATAGGTAAGTTGAAATCAGAGAAAGCTCCTAGTAATGAGTTCCAAAGGTAGAATATAAGAAAGAGCTAAACATGCCTCAGAACAACAGGACTGGTTTATTTCTTGCTATTATCATATTTCTTTCCTTGAATTATTTTTTAGGAAACTCTCACCTTTTCAGCGCTGTCTGTTTTTGCCAATATTCTAAAAAATTCCCTCTTGCCAAAAGCAGTATAAATCTACAACTGTTGCCCATATTGGAAGCCAAAAATAGTTTGTCAGTGGTGGATGTCTCTGATAACATTGCATCATGTGAGCTTGAGCATTGAGCTAACCTACTCAATATTGAAAACAACAGCAGCATCTAAGTCACTATCGGAGACCATGTGATGATAGCAATGATGGGAATTGCATAGAAAATTTCCCAGGGAAGACAAAAACTCTGCTCTTTTGGTAGGACAACGGATGCTAGAGCTCTGTTTCAGCTTCCAGAAAGCTCTGTCTGCTTCAGTTCACTGCTATTGCACTGTTTTAGCAAGAAGATTTCACAAATGTTCTTGACCTTGCACATGATGATGAGTGAAGTAGGAGTAAAGAAAGGGAAGCTGCTCATGGAAAAGTGCTGGGAAGGGCTGAGAGTCTGTTCATTTCCAATTTTCACTAAAATGCTTTCTCATAACAAGAATAATAAAAAAAAAGACAAGCAAAGCCATTTGGCAGGCTACCTTCTGTTAAGTGCATTCTGCTATTAAGTGCATTTGTTGGCAGGGCTTCTATTCCTGTAACTATCTAGAATTTAGCGATAGTATAACCTAACATTTTGAACTGCAAGTGAGGCAGACTATAATAAGAAAAGAGTTTTCACTTGGTACATGCTTTCTTAAACGGAAAAAACAAAGAAGCAAAAAAATCAGTAGATTTATTAGTAGAGACTTTTAAGACACTTCTGACTGGTTTGTTTCATAGCATCTTTGCCAGCAGAGGCAAAGAAACATGCTAATCCCTCACTTCTTCCAGCCTAGATGCGTCAGGTTCCCAAGCACGTTTTTTCCCCCCAATAATTTGTCTTATGAACACTGTTCTTTTCCTCAATAATTTATGCCTCTTTAAAGTCCACCTGAAAGAAAGAAACTTGCCTCCTTGCTGCTGTTTCAGGAAACCTTCAGTCTTATTGATCGGTATGTTCCCTGATTGCAGGCAGTCTAATACATGGAGCCCAATATGGATCACATCAAATTAGCTTGCTTCCCATTCCATTCACACGTTGAGAGTAGCATTAACTGAAGTGGGCAGCTGCTTCTATCAAAATCGGTATGGGGCCACTTGTTCTTTTTTCCTGAATTTGTCTGAAAATGACTGAAGTGTCAGGGAACTGAGGTTTCGGATGAGGTCATTGCTGTGGACATCTGGAACAGAATGTCATTGCCATATTTAGGCAACACAACAGCTCAATTTATTTCAGATCTGATTTCAAGTCCACAGTATCCCCAGGAAGGCACTGGCTCAGTGATGCAGTCTGTTTAGGCACATGATAATGCTAAAAGACTGGCAAAACAAAACGAAAAGAACTTAGACACATGCTACTTCAGGGATCTTCAGAGGAGGTGGAAGCAGTGGTACAGAGACCAAATACTTGTCGACAATTATGACATCTTGCAGTAGCTGTAGCATGTCCTGCTGTCTATAGCTGCCATTTTCTCATTTAATAGTATTATGTTATTGCAAGTTCACATCTGCCAGACTCAGTTAGATCAATCTTTGTACAAAGTGTGAAAAGCAGTGTGTTGCTAGAGGGGATTTTTTGCGCCTGAGTTGATGCTGTACTAAGATTATCTATTTTGTTTTCTGTGTGTGCTTTTTTTTTTTGCTAGATTCTCTCGTGCTCTGGTTCAGCCAACCTGAAGGTAGTACCGTTTGCTGCAGAGAATAAGAAGAGTTTTAGCTGATATATGTAAAAATAGATAGAAAATGTGTTTTTTTTTTCTTAGCTAATATTTAGAATTAGTTCTCTTGGGTTGCTGAGAGTAGCAGTGTTATTCATATTGCATTTTATATTAATACTGCATTTTACTACTATTTTTATGTCTTGGGAGAAATGACTGGAGATGAAAATAAAACTTCTCCAGTCTTTTCTCCTGAACCTTTAAAAATCTGTCACTGACTTTAATAGGAGTGTTCCCATGGAGATAAGCACAACTAAATCTACCTATGAGGAAAAGAACTAGCCTGCTTGGAATGAAATATTTTTGCATTTAAAGTAACGTTACTTTAATGCATACTTCATTCTTCTCTGACAAAGTGTTCTTTGATTTTCAAAGATGTATAATCAAAATAAAAATCAAGTGCTATTGTATTTTTTTCCCTGGTTCCCTCTCCACAATGGAGAATCCATTGATAATCAGTTTCTGGTAATGAGAAGTTGAAATCAGAAAATATCCCAATCTATTTCTGCATAAATAGCATTCCGGAAAATGCAGTTGTACACTGGCCAAAAAGCAGCAGGAATTACTGTGCAAAAACCACTTTTATTTGTTCAGTAATGGTGACCTAGCAAACTGTCTATGGCTGTTAATGGTACTTATCTCTGTTATGAATTGCCAGGCACTGTTCAGAAAAGCAGCAGTGTGACCAAAATGGCTTTCATTTGTTCACAGTATCCTGGGACACTGGCAAAAATAACTGTACCAACTTCAGCATCAAATATACTGAAAGGCTGCTGCTGATCATTCTCACTATTCAGGAACATCTTTTGTTTGATGCAGCCTCTTTGGAAACAAGGTGATTTTTCTGACAATGTGTAAAAAAGACATTTTACTCCTACTCATTTGCACGGAACAAAGATTTCACCCAAGATTGAGGCTGATCTTAGCCGCAGCATTACAAATCCAGAGGCACTCAGTCTGGATTTTCGCAAATGCTACTATCTTTGTCTTCCGGCTTATCCAGTCTCAGCAAAGCTGTGCAGAAACCCTCTGTCTCACACATTAAGCCAACGATCACCAAGATCCATAACAATATTGACAGCGATTCAGAGGAGACCCACACTTCTCAGCACTGAAGGGGAGTGTGAATGCTGCCCCTGCCTGACTCCCGTCCTCACAGCAGCCGCCAGCCCTCCAGCCCGTGGGAAACATTCAGTCCCCCTCTGCCCCATGTTCCCTGCCTGGGGGCTGGCTTCCCTATTGTTCTGCACATGGACTCCCTCCTCTTCAGGGCTAGCAATGGTAGCAGTCCTCTGGTAGCAGACGCTGTAGGAGTGGGCAGTAGGTGCTAGTGGGACTTTTCAGGGGTGTGTGGAGATCATGCTCCCTGCAGAAATCAAGGGGAAGTGGAGATGAAAGACCAGGGAGGCCCTCCAAGGCCTTGGCGTGAGCCCGCTGATCGGAGACAGAGGTTGAATGGTGGCTGGTGATGCTCTTGGGACTGTGTTCACCCCTTGGAAAGAGCAGCAGCAAGCTTTGCTCTTCAGTTTCAGTGAAGAAAAAGGAAAAGGCAGCTGCTAGTCCTGCATGGGCCTCAAGCTGGCTTTGTAGTCATCAGACCTCAACCATTCCTGACAATAAAATGCCATCTGCAGTTCCCACTTATCTATCTTGTTTTCTTTTTAGCCGCCCTGCAAAGAACACCGCAAAAACTGATCCCTGCACTTTAGAACAACTTGAAGTTCTGAAAATTAAATTTGCGATGAGCTACGTCACTGTGACTTGGATTTTGCAAAAAAGACTACAAAATGCAAAAGTCTGTCTGTTTTGAGTGTGGGTGCAAGTCCTATTAACATGGTGAGGGGAAAGACTGTGTTTACTGGTGTGTGTGACAAAGTCAAAGACACCTTTCATTGCATCACACATATTTTATCAAAGCCCTGTTTTCAGCAAGAAAGACCTGATACTGATTATGACAACTGCCCTCCCTCACAGTACCGATAGGCAATAACCTCTGGGAAGAAGTACGCCAGCAAGCAAGGGCCATGGGAGGAACAGCAAGGAGGGATTGCCCGAGCAGGCATGAGTTCAGAGAGCTCCTTCTCCCTTGTGAAATATAAGGGCAGACATATAATGTAAGCGGAGGCAGCTGGCATGATTATTACTTGTTGTTCTGAGTCTGTCAGCTGTGATGGGGGAACAGGGACTTTTCTAAGTGCAAAAATGATGACTCTTCAGCGGCCATTGCCACAGGCTGAGTGCTCAGGCTGGGCAACCCAGAAGAGCATGAAGTCGTGGTTGCTTTTTCTGAGAGAAGGATTAATGGTTAATTGGATGCTGCTTCTGTTCCTGACATTAAGCAGGAGGGGGAGCAGATCCTGAGCTACAATAAACTGTCATAGCTTCATTGAAGTCAATAGCAAATTGCAGAGACTTGGTGTGTCAATAGCTAAACTCCCCAGGGCTGGTCTTCAGCTGGGAGAAATTGTCATAACTTCATTGAAATCCACTGATGTCCAGCTGTCCCTGAGATTTTGCTATTGATTTTGCTGGGAGTAGGACAAGAACTAAATTTAATTTTATGATGGCCTAAGAACAGGATACATTGTTTCAAAGCAGCCATCATTACTGCTATTAATTGGTGCCTGTCCTGGGCAAGGCTGTCTCTTTCAGTCATTAAAATGCTGCTTGCCAATCTATGCTTTGCCCTGTGGATGTGAAAATCTGCACTGACATAATATATGTAAAGCAGAAAGGTTTTGACTATTTCAGGTTTCATTTAGGTGTGTAGCCTATGGTTGCCTCAGGTAACGCTGAGGTACTACTTAATCATGATAACATGATTAAGATGCAAATTCACATGCCTAATTTAAATGAATTTTTGCTCTGAACCATACAGCTGCATGTAGTTTCTAAGAGCAAATGCAAAGTAGTCACAGCAGGCTTCAGCTCAAGCAGAATCTCGGGGACCGCTTCCAAACAGAATTGCTCATTGTCATAGCAGAAAGTTGAGGTCACCTTTTCAAAAGTGCTGGGAGTCCAGGCGCTACACAAGATCCTCACTAACTGTATTAGCCCCAGCCAGTCATCGTCTTGGGGGGAAACAGGCTTTGTACAGGAGTGGAGGGCATCTCACCCCTGGAGCCAAGCCTCGGTTAGAGAACCAGCTGAGGCATCGCTCAGCAGGACCGGTAGAGCCTCTCCTCTGAACATAATGATGAAGAGTGCACAAAGCTAACCAATGGATCTTCATTGCCAGACGTGTCCATCCACCTACCTTACCACAAAACTGTGTGTCTGGACTGCTACTGTTGAGAAAGCCTCCTTGAGGAACAGCCACCACTGAGCAACACGATATGCAGCCCTCCTTGCAGGAGCCCGCTGGAGCCCTCAGCAAAACACAACTCTCATGTTTGTGCTGCTCTAGGTTAAACTCAGATGTCTTGCAGGTTAATGCCTTTTCCTGTTCTGCCTGGGTCTCCTCCTAGCTACCGTGTTTCCCCTTGAGAATAACTCCTGAGGCTTCAATGAATGATTACTTCATTTTCACTACCTTGGGGCAGGGCTGTGTGCCTCATTCATCACAAAGTATGAACTATAATCATGTTTTAATGGCCCTTTCTAGCTATTGTATGACCATGCAGAAGGGCTTGTTTGTTCCCATGGGCACAGAGCTAAGCCTCCATTAGTTTTGCCTGCAGATTCCTTCACATGACATGCTGAAGGAGAGTGGCCAGGTTAAGGAGCAATACACTTGTCCTTTATACTGGGGACTGGGCATATGGCTGATATCCCTTTCCTATAAAAACCATGATCGGTAAGAAATTCAAATACACCTTTGGAAAGTACCAACTATAGTGTGTGGAAACCATTTACAGAAAAAGGACAGGAAACTTGGAACACGGAATGTTTTGATCTTCTATAATCCAGGCCACCTCCGAAATGTGACATCACACCCAGAGGAGTATCACAGGCATGCAAGGAAATGCTGGAAGTTTGTCTCTTAAAAGTGAGCAAGCCCATTGTTTTATAGCAGAAGAAACCTGCTAGGCATGCAGTGTGGGCATGTATTATGATGAGCCTGGGTTATTAGCAGTGACTGGCTTAGATGCCCTCAGTGAATAAATTTGCTGTTTCAGGATAAAAAGGGGAGAGCACACTATCTGCCTTGTCAGTAATCACTGAAGAAGGCAGTGATGAAATAACAGGAACAGTTTATGAAAAACTATATTGATATATGCTAGTTTTCGCAAGTTTGCCATAAGAAGTGGACAAGATAACTCAAGTGGTAATGTTTATTCTACCACTAAAGTGGTTAAATAAGGAAAGAAACCAACCACAGGGAGCAAGAGTCCTTGTCCTATATGTAATTACAAGGGAATGAGATCAGTTAATTGCGCCGCACTTAAAGATATGGCTGTACAGATCTCAGAGATCAGGTCACTATTAATCAGATCAACACGTTAGTCAATATTGATCCAAGATAGAAGTGGTTCATTAGCAGCAGAACTGTTTGCAATGGAAGAGTGCCCTGTGTGCTACCTACATGCTAACGCTAGTTTCTCCATGTGTCCCCCTGTAGCATTTCCTCAGCAACATCTCCTGATGTCCCCCACATCTCAGCGCTCCAGCACAATACCCTCCATCCCCTCCTCTGTGTTTCCCATGCTGCTACCCTCCAGCCTGGTGATATGCCAAAGCATTTACCATTTCCTTCTGGCTAATTGCAATGTTTCCAGCTCCCCTCTTGTCTCCTATCTACCTCTTTTGGCCTCTCAGCTGAGCTCCGTGAGCATCCTGGGCAGGCCGTGGTTGTTGCCAGACACAATGGGTAAGGGCTGGAGCCAGTCATGCCTTTCTCTCTGGGAGGACACAAATGGGGCACCTCTCTCCTCTATTAAATCACCCATTTTTACAAAACTCGCAGGAGCACAGCATCTTTGCTAATTTCTGTGCTTTTGCCAAATTTGGTAGAAACTGGGTTCGGAGTTAATGTTGCGAGGGGAACAACTGACACGTAACCAGATCGCACGCTGTTAAGGAAACAGGCTGACAAAAGAAACAACCAGAACACCAGGCGCCTAAGCAGCTATGACTGTGATTTGTAAGAATGCCGATAACGGAAATAGCTGCATGATGAAGAGCCAGATGAAGAACAGCCATAGAAATACCGCAGAGGCTTTGAGGAACCCAAATCTAGATAGGAACATCACAGAAATGCTAGGAAGAGCTTGAGGTTTTAGCTGAATGTTGTATGAGAGTTATGGAGGATGTTGATATCTACAAGGTATAAATAACACAGGGTAGGTTTGATGAAGATCACACAAAAGCAATCGAGTATCTACATGCAGCAGGATGGATTGTTTGCTTTCAAAATCCAGCTCAGTCTCTTGCTGAGCATTATCATACAGCCAAAAGTGACAAACGCTAATAGGACAAAGCAAAAGGTTTTTCTTTTGTGGCTTACTGGAGAAGATGGGGCAGAATAGAAGTCCTAATAGTGTGTGAGCATTTTAGAGAAGCAGCAGTGAAGGAAAGTATAGCAACTAGGAGTTAGCCTGCTGAAGAGCAAAAATGGGAGTTTTTTGGTTATAAAGAATTCAATTGCAGAAAGGCAGAGGGAACACTTTAATGAGCTCCTTAACAGAGAGATGGGCAAAGGTGAAAAATAACTTACCATTTTCCAGACAGATGAGCTGTTTGCAGAAGAAATTTTGAAAAAGATGCAAAAGACGCTTGGGAAGCTTAGGGCCAACAAGGCAGCAGGGCAGAGTGCTCCTGCTGAATTACTAAAAAATGGGTGGTGGAGATAAAATTAAAGTCTTTATGAGCTATTTTTATCTACTTGGAGGCTTGAAACAGTAAAGGGAAGGCTGACAGTGATCTAAATTGCATGCTCAGTTTGGAGAAAGCAAGAAAAACGAGAGTGTGAGACGCATCAGAACCTTCTCTTTAAGAACTATAAAGTCTAACTGTGATACCCTGGAGAGACAGACCTCCTTGTACCAGGGGAGTAGTCTGGCTTTCCCAAACACAGGACTCAGATAGTCAGAGGTGCTTTTCCTGCTTACGCCCCTGGAGGTCTTTCAGCCAGTGCCCTGATCCACAAGCTCAGCTCTCTCCGTTCCGACTAGCCAGACACGCAGACCCCAAACTCTTCTCCCACACTGTTCACGCTGTATTTTTGATATATCTTCTTGTATCTGTTCCCAGATGGCCTGTGAGTTTCTTCTCTGTCTCCCAGCCCTTGTCACTCTTGGCCTCAAACAGTACCCAGACAAAACCACTCTATCCAGAACAGTCAAAATTCCTGAGCAGCCTTCCCTATCTGAAACATATGTTTGCTGGGTCTTAAAGTTCCCTTAAATGGAAGAGCAGCATATAAACCTACCAGAGCTCATGAGGTTTAACCCAGTCCCACAACAGTATTTATGGAATTACTGCATTTGTTTCACACTGTAATCTCAGCGAAATGCACCTACCACCAGCCATATGGCACAGTTCTGCGTTCCATACCACCAGTAACGTCTTTATTTCTCCCAGTTTTATTGCAGGCACGTATAATGCTGATGAGCTCAAAAATTTTCTGAATAGGACTCCCAAATACTTGGCATTGTATTGCATGACAGTGCTATTTGTAGCTTGGCATTTCTCCCTGATTTATTGTTTCACATTAGTCATCAACATTAAAGCACATCTCTCCTTTATTGGCTTTGGGTCAGAGTCTGGTGCCCTTATTCACTTTGAGAAGCACCCAGCTCTACAAATATTCCTGCTGACGTTCAAGGATCTCCAATTCAGTTTGCAGAGCAGGTGGTTATGAAACTGTCATTTGCTTGTACATTAAATATAACCATTTCCAAAAATTTCAGTAGGTAATTTTCACAGCCACTTTTCAGAGTAGAGCTGTATTGCACACAGACCAGCTCCCTTCCTGCTTATTAGATCTCCAACTGTTGTCTTAACCTGCAAATTTTGCTAACTAATATTTCATATTCCAACCTAGTCATTTAGAAATACAAGACATTATAGATAATTAAAGTCTTAAAATCAAATGCTTGCCGGTATGCTCATGTCCTAGCCTCCCCTCATAAGCCGTTTTTAAGCCAGTTGTCTATCTAACTAGCTGCTTTACTCCATTATCAAAGCACAGTCAATAGTTAATTAATCTTTATCTTTTCTCTTTATGAAGTGCTTTTTAAAAAAGCTTGGCACAAAAAATCCTCTCTATTTTCTGTTGCTATCATCCCACTAACAGCTTTGAAACATTGCAGCAAATTAGTTATGCAAGACTTCTCATCATTTCACATTGTCTGTCTCATCAGTGTAAATAAGGCACTGAAGCACTGATTTGCCAGGAACTGTCTCAAACAGATTACTGGTTCCTTGAGAAATAACAATATTTTCTGTCTAATAAATCTTTATGCTGCTTTTTTCTGTATTTGCATTTTTCTTTTGGGAATATTCTCTCACTCTGACAGGATCGGTTCAAGTATTTCTGAACTCTGCAAATTCTATGCTGACTCACCTCTAATTGCCTGTGATGTCTTTCACCTTTTTGCTGGGCCGGCTGGCAAGTTAAACCAGCTCTGCATTCCCAAGGTGTAGAAAAACCAACAGATTTCTACAGCTTCTGTAATCATGCCCCTGAGCAGAGTTGCTGAAAGACTGAGGAGCACCAACCTTCATCCTGGCAGCATATCGTTGCTTAGGCACCGTGTTATAGGTACTTCAACTGCTAGGACATATGGTGCAAAATATGTGCCGACAAATCATCTCCAACCGCTACGTTCTTTGAGGCCCCAGGACACCTTGTTCAGTGGCCTAGACAGCATCAACTGCTATGTACTGTGGCCTCTTCCTTTTCCGGTGACTTATATCCCGTTGAACAGAAGGAAAGGAGTATCAGCAGATTGACTGTAACATAGTTACCACTTTTCAACACAGATGGTTTTATTTTAAAATTATACTTTCCCTTCGTCCCATATCTTGTTTGTTCCTGTCATGTTGGCAATTACCAGGTAGGAAAAGGGAAGAAATACAACCCCAGCTAACCAAGCAGACAAGCATGTGACAGTCTAATTTTTCCATGAAGGAATTATTCCGCGCTGCAATGATTTAGCAACATCTACCGTAAGATCTGTGAATGTTTGAATTATACTTTTTGTGGCAGTGGAATACATATGGAACTATTACACACACACACACATGCAGAGGAAAAAAAGATAGCAGTTTGCAAATAAATCTGGCAGTTTACTGTTCTAACAAAACCAAAATATCCAGGAAAGCTCCGAGAACAATTAATTCACACTGGACTTCATGAGAGCGTCCAAAGAGCCAGAGTGATGTGAGCTGTAAGGCAAGAGCAACTTGATTCTTGTTTTCAGGAAACCACAAGCTGCACGAAGCACCGAGAAATGGCTTCTACGCGCAGGACGCAACGAGCTAGCCCGTAACGGTCCGTGGCATTTGGCAGGCGTACGGTGCACACGCTCCCATCAGCCCCAAATACGCCGCTGTTCTGCAGCTAACGGAAGGCAGTGCCAAGCAGCCTGAGCCCTAGGCAGCTCAGGGCCATACCCTCGCAAAGAAAACCAGCGGCGACACAACCCCAGGAGTGAGGAAGGACCGGCTGAGCCCTCCTGGCTCTGCCCCGCAGCGGGCGGTCCGGGGAAGGTGCTGGCTGTCGGGGCCCTCTCCCATCCTAGGTGCCGGCCTGCTGTCAAACGGACGTGGTACCGAGAGCGAGCACGGCCTGCGCGGGCGTGCGGCTCCTCGCGGCTCTTCACGGGCGCCCCGGGAAGTCCTCGAGAGCCCGGGTGCGCGGGCGTAACGCCGCTGGTGCCGTGCCACTTCATGCGGTCTGAGGCAAGAGCGTAGCTGCGGGGAGGGAGATGGGATGGTCCGAGTGCCCTCGTGGCCAGCATGAGGACCCAGTACCAGGGACGGGGCAAGAGCAGGAGGCCGCAGAAACGGGAGTGCTTCTGGTGGGAGCCTGGGCTCACGCTGAAACCGCCTCCTCAGCCTCCTCCGTCTGTCCGGGCTTGCTGGAGAGAGACGGGCTCTGGAAGTAGACATGGGGATACACAGCAAAGAGCTAGTCAAGAAAAGCTTAGATGGGAGCAGTTTTGCATTAAATGCCAGTTAAAAATGTGATGGTTACTTCAACCATGAAGGGGAGCCTCAGCAGCAATACCCCCTCCAGCTGCTCGTTCCCGTACGGGGCCGCGATGCGCGGTGCTCTGTCCCTGCCAACCCGCTGCCGTGGCTGTTTGTAGCTCCTCCATCCGGTTCCCAGCGTGACCGTACATGAACGGGGCTGGAGGGGGCAGAGACCAACGTCGTGTCTCAGGGCAAGGCTGGAGGTAAGCAGGCTGCAGGGAGGTACCTCCAGAAGTGCCGCGGCTGACAGCAACGTGCGGTGAAACCGTGGCCTCAGCGGGATACTTCTTACAGAGATGTGAGATATGAGACGGAGGGAAATATCTGAGTTTCCTCCCCCTGAGTGACAGAGAACATTTCTTGATCAAATCGAAAAAATTCTTTCCTAGCAACTGGAGTGACAGTGAGTGACAATGGCAGGCAGCTGTTGTACTGCCACCGCAGCTTATTAAGCTGACCATAATTGTCTCCCTGTTACCTTGTGCTCTTCCCTGTCTGCATGGGGCATCTATCTGTTGTCTCTTGTGCTGTAATTAAACCGGAAGCTGTTTGCGAGCCCTGGCGTCCCGCGGGAGGGCGAAGGCTTCACCCACCGCCGCGTGCTCGGCTCCACTGGAGCGGCTCCGGGGGCTCAGCTCTCCGTGGAGGAGGCCTCGGCGAATTTGTTACGGTCCACTTATTCCCTGGGCCAGGGCCAGCTCCGCTCAGCGGAGGGAGCCCAGGGGCCGTAACGGGTGTCTACGTGCCCGCTGCAGCCTCTCTCCTCGGAGCCGTCATCCGTGCCAGCCGGCCGCTGCTCCCACGGGCGCCGGGGACGGCCGTAGTGCCAGCGCAGGGCAGCGCCTGCGCACACGTGCGTGTGTGCACGCTCACGTGTGTGTGTGTGTGTGTGTGTGTGCACGCTCACGTGCGTGTGGGTAGGACACAGGCAGGAACTCGCGTCGGGCATCCTGCCGCTGGGAAAACACAGGGCACAGAGCTGAGCCAAAGACACTGGGCCACAGCGACTTAACTGAAGTCAGCGGTGCTAATGCAGACTCAGCGCTGGTGTAAGGGAGGAAGGTTTGGCCCCCCGCCCGCTCCGGGTGGCGCGCCGGGTACGGCTGGATTCCCACCTCTGCTGGGAGCAGGGACGGTGGATGAGCAAAGCCAGGATGAGGTTTGTGGCATCAGGACAAAATGGGGGAAAAAACCCTCTGAGTAAGGGGTGCAGTGCAACACCTTCATCCTAATGCTTCATCCCTCACATTCCTCTCTTTTAACAGGATCTTTCCTGGTTGCCTATAGAAGTATTTGACTTCAGTGCTGCTTTAGGAATCAGTTTCTGAGGCTCTAAACCAAAGCCCATACTCCAAGTTTGTACTTCACCAGGCATTGGGTTACAGATGTGTTAGCAGTCGGTTTTATTTGAAGCTTTATGAGGCTGGGAGTTTGCTGCAATTAGCAGTTCATTGAAAGCTCTCCAGGGGCAGGGCCTATCTTTTCCTCCTGCGCTGCTTCAGCATCCAGCAAGAAGGGGTCTTGTGCGTGGACCTTCGCAGACAAGACAGCAATTGCGCAGCGGACGCCATGCTTGTCGGACGCCAGTCTTGGCCAGAAGCATCGTTTCTGGACTGGCCATAAGCCTCTGTGGCATCCCCCCTGCACGCTGCCTTTGCCATCATCTCTGGTCCAAGCAAAACAGCTCTAAAAAATCTCCGATACCGTCAGAGAATATCTCCAAGCAGCCCCAAAAGCGCAGTGCATGTTTTGAATACTACTACTGAAGGCTCAGTGGAAAAAAATAACTGGAGTGCCCTCTAGTGACACACGCTCCAAAATCTGCCCAGCTAGAGCATCATTGCGAGGGGCTGCGGGGCGCCAGGTCCGAGCCCTCCCGCGGGGCCGAGGGCTCAGCGCCCGGCAGCGCGCAGCAGGCCCCCACGCCCTGGGACGAAGGGGGCTGCGGTCGAGCCTCCTAAAAGTGGCTGTTAGCCACCAGGGGGCCACCCCCGCGGCTCCAGGTTGGGGCCACGGGTGGCAAGAGCTGGAGGAGGTGAGGGGCCTGGGGCTGGCGGTGGGGGTGAGCGTGAGCCATGGCAGGCCTTCAGTAAGGTGGGACTTCATAAAAATAACCTATGGCCCATGTTGTCCAAGGCAGTCCTCTGTGCAGCTGTCAGAGGCAGGTGTAAATATTGAGCCGGCAGCCTGTACGTGCAAGCCTGCCGTTAAAAAAGCCCACCATTAAAATGTACATTGCCTTCACTGAACTCCCTTTTACTAGCCCTACTTGCTCAGCAACAGCAGCCTCGTTGTGCCAGTCTCTCTCATTCTTCAGCTTTTTCCTGACTTGAATTCATGCTCCCCTGTGACACAACACTTTCCATGGAAACCAGCTATAAAGTCACAGGCACATGTTCCTCACCATTCTGTCATCAGCTGCCCTTTCAAATAAATTAGGCAACAAGGGCCGTCAGCAATGCTTTTACTCAGCTTGTTTCCATTGCATCCGCAGTGCCTGAGCTCCTTGCGAAAGCCGGCTGTGCAGAGCCGCGCTGCGGCCGGCAGGCCAGGCACCTCTGCTCCTCCCCCTCTGCGCACAGTCGGACGCACCGTGTCCACCCCAACGCACAGCCGCACGCACAGCCGGGGCAGAGAACATCTGTGTTCTTCGAACTCCGCCACCCTGCACAGGGGAGTGTATCTGCCCTGGGAAATTTCCTAGTTTTTGGCCGCGGGAGTTTGGCATATCTCTCCATTCATGCTACTGGAATATATTCTTAAGGCATGCTCAGATAAGAGCCTACCTGTTCCTTGGCTTCTGGGTGAAAATCCATTTACTGGAATAAGTCAAGTGAGGAAATGAACGGCTGAGCAAATTACCTAGTGCTCTCGGCTGACAAGCCCTTATTCTGCATGCGGGTTGGGCTAGCGCTGTTGTTGCTAAATGGTGGAGTCAATTAAAATGGGTGGTTTGACTGCCAGTATATCTTCCGGATCCAATGTGGTTGCTTGGAACAGAGAGAGGCTGTTATGCGATAATAAAAATTATCATACTGAGTAACATAACAAGAATAAATAGGTAGGAATTGCATAATAATGCTGATGGGAATTATCATGTTTATTACAGCCAAGCGAGACAAGAACGAAGCACTGCTGAGCTGATCTTGTAAACTGTCCTTGGCCTAAAGAGACTGCAGTCTAAATACACAGGGTCTATACAGTGGTCAGAAAGATGAAGACAACACCAAAATTAGCTACATAAAGTTCCTCTAGAAAGTCTGCAGGTTGTGACCTGCTTAGTCAGAGACACTGGACTGTCTAATGCAGTCCAAGTGTTCTGCGGGTTTTCCACATTTTGATTTCAAAACGAGCCTAAATTAAGTGAGGGCTGACTGGATTATTACTTGGCGTTGGTCTGCTGAAGGATGAGGCTTTTTTATGCATGACCAGTTTGCAGAGCTTTTTCGTTTCTGTTGCTCTTTTGCAAAGCATTTAAACATATTGACTTGGATCCATAAAGCAAACCCCAAGCATTAATTCCAAACAGAAAGCTTTTTTTTCCAGAAAAAAATCTGGCTCTGTAGATGTAGCCATTGTAGATGCAGCAGTGTAGATGCACTTATTTATAAAATAGCATCCTTGCAGCTTTGACCCCTGGAATATTGCAGCTGCCTTGTGAAGTGTATTTTTCAAGCCCTTTCTGCCCAAGAGAAGCCATGACTTGACTGCTGTGACCACCAGGCCTGGTGGTATCCCAAAGGAGGACCTCAGCACGAGTCACTCCCGGGTCAGGATCAGCAGGCCATTCGCTCCCCAGCCTTGGGGGACAGCACAGCTATTGCCAGATGCAATCTGCACGCCTGCATTGCACTGCCGAGAAGAACAGTCAGTCTCTATTGCATGTCTGTGTCCATAAAATGGCTCATAAATCACACTGGCAGCAGCCTGGTGAGGGGACAGAAGCCTGAGACAGCGTCTATCCATCAGTTCCAACCAGAACCCTCTTTCCATAGGGCCATTTTTCCTGCTCTTAAATCAAATTGACCACATGAAAATCACTGGGAACTTTGCCATCAATTTCAGGAGATCAGGATCTGGCTTTTTTTTTTTTTTTTTTTGAAAATAACTGGCCAAAAGAGCCCTGGTAAGTTGGTTTGGACAATCTTGTGTTATCTCTGACCTCCTTCCCCCAGATCTCTTCCAAAAGGCTTGGGCTCCCCTGCAGCAGCAACAGGAGAGGTTTAAGGCCCTCTTTCTGTCGGTGGCCTTTATGTCTTGTCCTACTGCTTAGAACAAATGCAGACGGCATTGGGACCGCACCAGCTGATACACCCCATCTCCTGCAGATCCTGCTCCCCACAGTGGGAAAGTGTAAGGGAAAAGAAACCATGTAGGCAAAGCTGCTGGCCACTTTCTGCCTGTCAAATGTCATGTCTTTCCAGGATGTTTCTTCATCAAAACAGTTATGAATAAGATGAGTGAGTTAAGCAATAAGAGGCCTCGTTGCTGCCTCTGCCTGTAGCTCTCCAGCCTGACTAACTCCTAAATAGATGGCTTGACTGTCAGAGATGCCGAGGGCCTGCGACTCCCAGGTGAGTTAGTCAGAGTTTCCAATGCTTAAGATATTTGCAAATGAAACCATGGGGCCACTCCTCCTTTCATGCAAGTGGACATGTGAGAACAGGCCCAGCGTGGGGACTAGCTGACTCTGTAACTCAGAGCCACGGGCTTTTCCTTAATTTATAGGTCCAACAGCCTAGCTTTGCAGTTTTAGCCCCAAAGATGGAACCTGACATATTTTTACTTTCCTCACCCCCACTAGCAAGTTAATAAAAATTAGCTAAAAAAGAAAGGAAAGGAAACTTTTGTGTTGGATCATAAAATCCCTATAATACCAGCCAGTATCATGCCATTTTGCCCTCTGTTCAGAAGCTGTCATCCAGCCAGATCCCAGTCCCTATCTTGAAATCTTGTACCCTGCCCTTTGGCTGCTTTCGTCCTCTGATTAGGCAACGCTGATGTCTCATTTGTGGTCTTCTGCCATTTATGATCACGCCTCTGACCTTTCCCTCTTAGCAAGGACTAGCAAGTCCTCCCCAAATCCACCTGCCAACTGCAGCAGTCTCTCTGGTGAACTCGTCTTCAAAATCTTGTAGTGCAGGGTGCATGGAGAACCAGGACAGCCCGAGTGAGATCCTGCTGATAGGGAAATGAAGAGGAGTTTAACCTCTGGCTGTGCCTGCCTCCCTCTGCTTCTGCCCTGGGGTCACAGTAAGTCCCCCGTCCTCTCCTTCCGTGTGAAGACCCTGGGGGAGGAGGGGACTGTTGCTGGGGGATGTTTGCACAGCACCTCACCCCACACAGCCCACCAGTGATCCCACCAAGGCACAGAGGTGATGGGCAGCGAACACACAGAGATGGGTTCAGGAAGTCAAAGGGCAGTTTATTGCAAAGGTCTGGGCACAACAGCAAAGTCCTGCAGCTGCAGAGCGAGGAAGACGTGTGCTTCCCTACCTACGTATCTGCTGGGAGCCTCTGCTGGACGCAGGCTAGATAGGGCTTTGCTAGACCACTTTTATGTAACATTAAATTGAAAAATAAATAGATAAGTAATAAAAAAGATAACCTGGCTGTGAAACAGAATCAGTGCTATAGCTGTAAATAAGAGAGTAAGAAATCTTCCTTGGTTGGTGCTCTAGGCATCTGGCAAGGAATGATAAACTCTGACTGCCCAGATCAGAAGTGAATAAGTTCCATTTACTTGCCTTTACTTTTAACTATGCCAAGGTGCAGAATCAAAATCTCCAGACTACCAGCACTAATGGAAACAGCAAAAAAAAAAAAAAAATGCCAAGCCTTTCTTAGGACCTTTACGGTCTCGCAGTCCTCTCTTCCTTCCACTACTCTCTGCCCTCTTTTTTCCTGATCAGACGTCTGAATTCAAAGAGGTTGATGCTGGAGTAAGCGCTATGTCTTCACTCATTTCTATTATACATCAAGAAAGTATCTGGTCCTCTGAAATAAAATGGATCCAAAGCAAAGGAATCAAAAGGCAAAACTCAGCTCTGACTGCTGCCATTCCTAAATTGAGAGACAAATATCTAATCATTGACTGCTTCTCCTGAGCAATAAATAATTGCCACTGAAGAAGGCGAGAGGCAGCCAGGGAGCATGTGCTATTTCATTTAGCGGCACATTCCCAACTTGAATTGCTCAGAGCAGCCAAGCCGCAAGCCGGCATTTATCCCTCCGATAAAAGAGTTCAGGGGAAAGCAGAGATCCAGGCTACAAAGGCCCTGAGACGGCAGTGACGTGGGCCATTACTCTCTCTGGCAGATACTGGCCCCTTGACAGGCTAGAACTATTCCCTGGCTAGCGGGAAGCCCAAAATCACACTCCTCCCCTGTGCCCAAGGCACACCAGACCCTGAAACAGGCGTTAGTCATCGGCAGGAGAGAGGCCAAGGAAAGGGGTTTGCTGGGTAAAGGCTTTCCAACGGCCTGGGCCTCAGTGCGCTGAAAACATTTTTTCTAGCAACGGTCAAATCCGGCATCCGCAGACTGCTATGGGAACCTGGCTGCAGAATTCAGTAGGGGCCAAGGTGGGGCGCTGAGCTGGCAGCCCGCGTGCCCCAGCCCCAGCTGTCGCTGAGCCGGAGCCCGCGCCGCCAGCACCCACGGAAAGCCCCACGCTGCCGTCGGGGACAGCGGGGTCAGGAGCCTCTTTCCCACTGTCCTTCCTCGAGGGCATCTCGTCTCTAGTTGAAGACTAAGGAGTTCACAGGCTTGTGGCAACGGCTGGTTTGCAGGGTGCACCAGCCTGCGGCTGCCTGAGGCCAGCTCTCCGCTGGTTCGTCAGAGCCGCGACCGCGTGGGAAGCCTCTGTTGGGGAAAAGGGCTAGAACCAAACAAGGGAGAAAAAAGTTGAATCTTTCCGTTCACCTTGCTTATCTTCTGCACTTCTTTCAGGCTTTGTCTTTTTATTGGATTGGCTGAAAAGCCAAAATTTATCCTGCCTTCAGCCCTGCACCTGGCATATTGCCTCCTTTCAACCGACGGAGCAGGCGGCTAAGCCTCGGGTTGAGGTGTCTTGCTAAAAGAAGGCAGCTTTCTGTCTTGGGAGAGAATGGGGCTCGAGAGGAAAGGAAGGCAGAAGAGACTCTACAAACAAGGAGAGAAAAAAAAAACAGGAACAGGATAGAGAGAGGACTGCCAGAAGAAAGGGAAGGAGGAAAAGGTGGAGCTGTGGGAACAGACAAACAAAGAATGACTAGGAAGAGACCTGTGGCAGATAGATAGATATTTATATTGCTTTGCAATAGGCAAGCCATCTTCCTACTGACTCACAGTGCAGGACGTGCTTTAAACAACTGCCTGACCTTACTTCAGCAGCTTCCGACTTCCCTTCACCCCGGCTGGACGCTCTCCTCCATGCTGCACCGAGCCCTCCGGGGCAGCGGGGGGCTGTTTCCAGCCATGCTGGCCTGATGGGTCTGCTATGTTTTTGGGGGCTACTGAAATGAAACATGCCATCCTCAGCTGAATCACTGGTCTGCTCGGATGCCTGCAGATGAACACATCTGTCCTAGGCAGGACACCTCCCCGGGGTTTGTTGCTGCCATGGTGAAGGAAGGATGTTTTGCATTTTCATTCCCTCCTTGAGGCTGTCCTTTGCGCAGAGACAGAAACTGTCCCTGTAACAGAAGGGAAAGGTGATGGAGGGGAAGGCTCTTCCCCACAGTGGGCACAGCCACCCACTCTGCCCCTTTGGAGATGAGTCAGGGAGATGTTTCCTACCTGCGTTCGGACCTGTGCTAACCCTGCTTGCAGGGCTGTACATCATTAAGCACAGTTAGCTCATCTGCCTGCGGCCCTGGGCATGTGGCTCAGCTCACTTACGTTGTCCTTTCCAGCACCTCCTTTCCTCACGTCTCAAAGGCTATCTGGTATCCTGCCACCTCTGCTCTTGTTCTTTTGCAGGCAAGTCTTAAGGCAGCTGGCCATCTGCTCCTCTCACAGCCCAACTCAGCTGCTTCGGTCATGCTTTTTCCCTTTCTGCAGGCCACTTCTTTCAGATCCTGGCAACGCCACCGCGCTAAGTAATGTATACAGTGGGAACAGCCACATGGGCTTTCCTTGTACATGTGTACCTTTGTATGCAAATAATTGTTCATGCCATGGGAGGACAGCACCACATGCAGCAGGTGAGTATCACTGCACCCGCCAAGCACTTCGCACAGCCCAGGATGGGCTCGGGGGGCTCTGCAGTTCCCGCGTTCGCTAGCGCAGGTGGACGCGCAGCCATTCCCTCTTCGCCCTTGGCAGAACAGCAGCAGTCAGTGTTTAGCTCTCCATTTCCACAAGCCCGTCACTTAAAGCCGTCCAAAAGGATGACAGGGAATATCAAAGGAGACACTTCCAGCAGTCTCTGCCTCTGCTAAAATGAACCTGGGTGGTGGCACAAAGCTGGGGATAGCGATACTCCAGAAACATGACAGAGAGAGAGGCAAGGCTGAGATGTGACAGGAACACACGGACTGCACTTGTGTTAGCTTGTTATTATTCTCATTATTTTGTGCTTTTACTCCCCATAGCCCCTACTCTGTATTTCAGTAACATTTTACCTTAGACACCACCACTCAGCTTTTGGCTGGCCCCTTTAGGGTGCGCAAGACTATAAAGGCATATAAAGCCTTTGATATTCATTACATGGGCTTAGAAATTTGTGTTAAGTGCTAAGCTGGGAAGCGCTGTCAGCACCACCTTGTATGGGGTTGGTCTGTGGTGTCTAGCTTAGCTGGGCCCAAAACACCCAGACACGCAGGGGTCCAAGTGTTCCCAAGCACGCTCAGCTGAGGGGAGCCAACAACTATGCCAGCTCTCGTGCTGAGCTACCGATGGTTGTCTGCTGACGTTTTCTGCACAAGGACTTTGTTTCTCACCCCATGAGGAAGCCCCAGAGGAAATCCTGCATGCACACTGAAAGCCCTGCAGACTGGAGCAGAATGGGGCCCTGGCTTCCTCAGGCTGCTTTTCAGTGGTTAATGAATGAGGTCAACACAAAGGCATTTGTAACCCCATGTACAGCTCATGTGCAGGCAACATTGCAGAAGATCCAGATGACCAGACTACAGAGAGACTGAAAGAAAAAGAAATGAAAAAAGAAAAAAAAGACTTCTTTTATCAACTGTGTCCTATTTTACTATTTAATAGCCAAGTTCTATCTTGATGGTGAAACCCACCAGTTTGAATGGTGCCATTCTGAAACGTCCTCGTTTTGTTTTCCATAGACTTCAGACATTTCTAACATGCATAATCCTGGATAAATTTTCTGAGCAAGTGACATGTAACCAGTGATGCTTGCACAGAAAAGAACATGTGTTTTCCACTTCACTTACACCCTTTGTGCTGTGAAGCAAAAGAGCTCTTTGATGAATCTGGGGCATGGAAGGTCCAGATGTGGTAGGGCATGCTCTTCCCTTCCTAAAGTGACCAGAGAGCCCAAAGAAACCTAGACAATGAGAAGGGCAAGACAGAAATATCACAGAATAGTATCTTTTGCCATAAATCTTCAGTATGCAGTGATTGATGTTTCTGAATAAAGCACATCAGGCATATCGGATGGCTTGGTGACTGTTCTATGCTAAAATGCTTTCCAGCTCCTTTTTCACATACTCTCACTGTCTTATGGAGTATCTCACAAGTGGAAAACGAGGTGGAATTGAAATAAATTGTCCTAGAGACAGCTGCAGGCTTATGGGCGTTTAATGCATAAAACTCTAGCAAGCATCACTTCATTGCAAGACATCCATTTGCAAAAGGTTTATTTTACAAGCTCTATGTGCTGCTGTTATTATTTGTGCTGTTAGGAGCCCTCAGATTCTAACAGAAAACAGGGCTTTGAATTTGTCACCTTACTGCAATAGAATAAGAAATTGTCCTGCACGAGGCAGCCTAGATTTGAAATACAGAGGACATGACGGAGGGGGAAGGAAAGAAAGGGACGGGAAGGCTCAGTTACCTACCTCAGCTCCCCCAGCAAAGCAGCAGGCCCTATTTCCCAGACAGCAGACACGGCTCGAATCAGCTCCGTGCCCCCAGACAGCGCTCTCCATCCTGGCACAGCGCAGCTTGTCACTGTGCCTTTGTGTCCCAGGATGAGTTACAGGCGCAAATGAGGGGTACAGCTGAGGCTGAAACATGAGAACATAAGAAGAGGAAGAATAAAAGGAGGCAGTGACGGAGGATAGGCCCATTTTCAGGTGAATTCGGGGCAAAGGGATGAAAGAAAGAGAGGGCAGGCGGCAGACGCAGACAGCAGCGGTGGCAGTGCCCGGACAGGGGACAGCACGGAGGGATGCGGAGAGGGGATAGAAGAAGGGCGAAAGGCAGAGGGGAGCAGAGCGGGCAGCAATTTCGGCGCTTCCCGAGAAGGCGGCTGTGCTTCGGGCGAGGCCCACGAGAGGGAGCCAGACGGAAAGGAAACGGCCCCGGCCCCGGCCCCAGCCCCGGCCCCTGCGGCGCGGCCCCGGCGGCCTCCGCGGGCGCGGCCGGGGTGCGCGGGGCGCCGCGCTGCCCGCAGGAGGGGCCGGCCCGGGCGCGGCCCCGCGCACCCCGCTGCGGCCGGCGCTTCGCCTTGGCCCCGGAAGGGTTAATACTACATTTACCCATGATTTGCTGGTTTACGCGTGAAAGAAAAGGAAGAGCCAGACACAGCAGCATCCCTGCGAGTGCCCGTGGGGTAAACTTGGCCCGTAACCTTTACTGCCAAAGGCTAAGTCTGGTGCTTGCTCACCCACCGCGTAAGGCGCTGCTTTCTCAGCTCCGACTGAAGCCCCTGCCTTTCACTTCACTGAGAATTAAACTGGGTTTCAACTTGCACAAACGTGATCCCTTGAGCTCTAAACTAGTTAAGATGAGCATATGCCCGATGTCAAGCATCCATTTAAGCGCTTTGCTGAATCCGAGACACAGCACCTTGCAGGGGGGACATCTGGACACAGAGGAGCTACACCGGGCTATTGGGGCTCAGTTCTTCTTCCCTTCAAGTGGGGGAGATGTGATAGTGGCCCGAAGAGCAGGGAGATCTTCAGCACCTGACTGTGAGAGGTGCCTCCCATCACCGGTGCAGCAGCAGTTCAGCTGACCCAGAGTAAAAGAAGCTCCTGTGGCTGCATTGGTAACCTGATACATAGAAATTGCTGTTTAAAAAAGTCGCTACGAAGGAAAAATACAGCTGTTACTGAAAGGCAAATTAATAGCAGGCTGTCTCCAGCAAGTGTTCGAGCTCGGAAAGCATACAGGGACCATGTTGCTATTACTCTCACGAAGCTTCCTACCACACTGTGAGAGACACAGCGAGGGCCAGATAAATAATATATCATAATTTTCAAGTCCCAGAGTGGTGACTTGGAGGTAGTTCAAAAGTTCAATGAATTATCAGCTCCCCTTCGGGTTCTTTATTTCTCTTGCAAAGGATGCTATCAATCTCGATAACTCACTAGCTACCGAAAATAATAATAAGTAAAAGATGATTTTGTTGAAATATGTGTTGTAAAGCAGCATAGCAATTTGGAAGATTAATTCAGTCCAGAAGGGGCAATAGCTTCTGGCTAGAGATGGGCTGGACACCAATTACTGCTCTCACTCATTACTTCCATGGACAGGGATTGGGAAAACACCTGCAGTGCATGAATAATTCTCCTTGAGTTAATATGCTTTAATCCAATGCTGATTAACTCTATTTATACCTCATCTATGGGGATGAAGGCGATGTGATTCATTCCTTTATTTCTGTAACTCACTGATAAACTGCATTTATTTGCCACCTCTGACCTCCTCACGTGCACACTGCGTATTAATCCTTCTCAGCCCAGGCTGCTGCTAACATCCCGGGCCCTGCAGTAGCCATCAAACAGCTGTTTCTCATTTTCCTGCTTTCTTTTAAAAGCACCTGCTACAGAAATGTGGGTCAAGGGAGAGAATAGAGAATTTCACTGTGGTGGTGGGGGGAGAGGGGTAGATCTTGCGCACACAATACCCAGCACTGTAGGGTGCTCATCCTCTAGTGGAGCTTCAGCGCCTAATGATCAAATGCAATCTGTTTGCCATGTTCTGTCCTGGGTGACTGACAGCTGCAAGGCACAGCATCCTGGCCATGCTTTGATATACTGGGCATGACTAACCTGAAAGCAAATGTCACCACTGGAGTCACTGAGAACTGACCCAGGTCATGGGATAGGGGTTTTAGACCATGATTCTGTGGCTTTATGATTTGAAGTGTTCTCAGGGTAATATTTGATAAAGTCTGAAAATGGTTGCCTACTGTATTGGAAACCCAAGCACTGCAATACTTGTGCTTGTAGAGCTAGAAGGGAGCTTAAGAAATAACACAGGCCCTCCACAGGTCTTGTGTGCAGCTCAGCAAAACCTAAGCCATTCCTAGAGTGACTCTGACAACCAAAGTGAAACCTCTCCAGTCTGCTTTCACTGTCCAGGACTGAGAAATACAAGGTATAAACCGAGAATTGACCCATGTCACCAGATAGAGGTTTTGCCACTTTTATTTCCAGGCCTCTGGCTCCTGCTCTGAGTCAGGTTACAGGGTTCATGAATGGGAGTTTATTCTTATGCCTCTATTTCTGGCATGCCAGAGGTCTTCACATGCTCCATACAAAGCTATGTTCAGCAGCCCACTCTGATCAGGTGACTCTCCAGAGCCAGAGCCACTGGACAAGGCTTTATTGAGGATTTTGTCGGTAAACTGCCTCCTGCTGCTGCTGGCTGCAGTTCAGGCACTTCTGCGGCACCTCTACCAGGCTCTGTCATCATCTTGCATCTATCTAATAAAAATGGGAGGGTGGCGGAGGCTTGTCGTGCCCCACACACTGGGGACTTGGGGAGAAGGAGCAGGCAGAGAAGACGTGGCAGAGCTGCCGAGGGCTAGTTAAATACACCCTGCAGTCCTCCCGTGGAGGCGGTGGGTGTTCAGCTGCAGGGCTTGCTGGGTCCAGAATGACCCAGCTTTGCTTCCCTCAGTCTGGAAGAGATCTCCCTTTTACCCTTCCCCACCTCCAAAATACAAGAGGACCCCTGAGATACGACCTGGTCAGCTGGGGAAAATGGGCTCAGGCTTCAATCCCACTAATCTCAATTGTTTTGCTGTGATATTTTGCTTTTATCCACTTTGGAGGCTGAACATTTTGGTTCTCTTGGTTATTGCAGTGTTACCTCTTCTTTAGTTTTGGCTCTCTTTGTTAAGACTTTTCTCACTAGCAAAGCATCTACACTCCCAGAGCCATCCCTCCTACGATAACTACAAGGTATAACTTCAATAGATCCATTACAAAAAATACTCCTCGCTCCCTGATCTGGACTCCTTGCACTCCTCTACCCACTGGCTCCCTCCACTTTTGCAGGTCACCTGCTCTCCAGCGCAGTTTGGGTGGGATTTGCAGTTGGTACAGATCAATGCTGTTTGATATGCCATCATGCCCGTTTGTATCGACCAAGAACTGGACCTGCAGCGTACTCCTGCTGTGCCTCCTGTTAACGCGAAACAGCCACAAATCAGCTGCGGGCATATTGCATCTGGAGCTGTTTTCTACCTCCGAAAGATTGGCAGGAAGTAAAAAGGCTGAAATAGGAAAGAGGAAGGCCCTTAAAATGAGCTTTCCATAGTCCCTCTGTGACAGAATGGATCTGGTAGCGGCATTTCTGCATGGCAGAGAGGCTTTTCAAGTGAAGCTATAGGCAAGGTCAGGTAACTGAGAAGCAGTCAGCAGCTCTCTGGATGGCTGAGGGAGCACCGAATAGCTGGCTAGGAAAGGAGATGTTGGCTTCATCTAAACTGCCCTGAGATTTTCCCTTGGGAAAAATACCATAATTCACACATGTCATCTTCCTGAAATTTGTGACACCTTTACCAAGCACTAATGCCCCTGGTTGAAAGAGAGTCAACAGCACTGAGATTTAGATTAGATTTAGAGACAGAAACACTTAGAGCTGAGAGGCAGCACAAATGTCCGCAGCGATGGCAGTGCTGTGACTCGGAGTCGGGCTTGTATGCGGAGCTAATTGCTGCAAACCCAGAAAAGTAAATTAAAGGGATAATACTGCTACTTCCATAAAAAGAAGATTTTTCCACTTCTCCCGGTGACCCGCACATTGTTCCCCCTTCCCTCCATCCTTCATCTCTCTGAATGTGAGTTGGCATAAGGCACATTCTGGAGCCATAGTTAATGGATAAGCGATTTGTCTCATAACTGCAGCTTTACACAGTGTGCTACTGTGGGCGTTACAAATTGCTAAGCAGATTTAAAGTGTTCTTTGAGTTGCAAACTGCAGTATTTCTTCACATAGTGATTATTATTCATCTTTTCCAAGACACTGTGGGCCTGATCCTGCAATCTGCACTCCTATTAAAGTCAGTGCTGTGGGAGTTCTGCTGGAGTACAGACGGCAGGATTAAGACCCAATTAATTTAGCTACAGGGAAGAGCAGGGCAGCGAACAAGCTTTTTCTTTTATTGTGCATGTGCGTGTATTTTAGTGTTTCATGGAAACTTGACTTTCACTCCTGTAAAAGGCAGTTTCTCCCTCACTCTGCCTCACTTTCTTTCTTTCCTTTTGATCAGATGACCAATAAGCCTTTCCCAATGGAAATACCATCAAAACTGGTTTACGATTATAAAAAGTTTTGCTTTGGTCCAGCTGACATTGTCCAACACAATCATATTTTTTGGTTTAAGACAACCCCACCTGTTCTGCTCTAGAGTTGATCATTCTGGCTCCTGATCTTTGAACATGGTGGGAATTGGCATACACAGGCTTAAAATATCATGTTTGGAAAGGTAGAAGGTCTATCAATTTTGTGGGGAACGTGTGCTCTGGAGCCCTGACCCATGCCAGCAGCTCCATTGGGCTGACCCCAGCTGAGAGCATCCCTTGTGGGAGGCTGCAGGCAACGTTTACAGAGAGGTTCCTCACTCAGCGCCCGGGTCTATCCATAGGCAATTTGAAAAAAGGATCTGACCATAAACCACCCTCTTCTAAAGAAGACAGCTCAGACCTCTGCAAACAGACAATACTCCTTCAGCTACCTATCCCATCTGCTCTCCCTGCCTAGAGCTAACCTGTTGTGGTGGCACTGGAGCGGTGAGCTATTGCTGAACTTCAAAAAGGGTAATCTGCCATCTCTCAGGGGAGAGGGACCAGCCACCACAGCCCAGCCCCTGCACTCCTGTGCTCCCTCGGTTCTTGCTCCTGCTGCGCGGCAGGAATGTAGCTGTTGCTGAAGGCTGTGGCTACAGGAGGGAGGCAGGCTTGTAAAGGTGAGGCCGCTCCACCCATTAGCTCCAGCTGTTAAGAGGGAGACCTTGAATCAGGCTCAGTAATGAATGATGAGGCAACAGAAAGCTTCGTGGTGTGATGTGCTCATGGAAACGTGTGTTGCTAAGCAGAGAGGCTACTGTGCTTTGTACCAGCTACGGCTTTTTTAGCCTATGAGATTTCATGTCTTGAGGAGTGTTGCAAAAGCTGAGTCTAGGAGTCACCAATATATGTTTTTCAGGCCGAGGATGAACTGGAGCCTTCTGTCTGAGTATTTTTGTGTTTGTGACACTTGGGCACTTGGCATCTTTAGTAAGGACTCCTCCACTCCCACTGAGCTTCGGACTCCCACCATGCCAGCAAACCTCTACCGATTTGTCCCAGCCCCCAGCAGCGTAGCGGTCGGGCCTGGGTCAAAGCCAATATTTTGCCTTTACTACCCTTCTAGGAAAAAGCTTGGCCTCATAGGAAGCCATGACAACTCTCCCATCCACACCCATGAGGCCAGAACCAGTCAGAAGCATCCTGGGGAGTGAAGAATGCTCTGTGAAAAATGTAAGCAAGGAGCAAATGGGAAAAGGTCATGATTAGTTAACTTGCAGCCAAATGGGTATATAATAATGAACCCTGGGATTGAGGCCATGTGGGTCCTAATTATAGCTCTTTAAATATTTATATAGCTTAAGCTGTTCACCTTGCTCTTTGGCACAGTCCAGCATGTCTGTAGGGCTGACCTTTCGCTTCTAACTCATTCCCATTTGTACACTTTATGGGCCTCTGGGCAGCTATTGCTTTGATCTGTAAGGAGGGAAACGCATCACACCAGGAAAGTAAACCTCAGGTAACAAGAATACATAGTTAAATAAAACCAAGAGGATGTAGACACAATCTTCCCTCTCAAAGCAATTTTTGCAGATTTTTAACTAATGCAAAACCAAGAGATTCCATGAAAATTAGCCACCGGATAAGCCCTAAAGAATCAGCTGAGACACATTCATATTCATGTGTGACCTCCATCAGACTGGAAATGATGTCTCCAGCAGTAACAGACTAGTATATTAACCTCCTCTTTCACCTCTCAGTGCTTCATTATAACAGCTCTATTTGGATGTAATAAGAATGGCTGGGAGATAGATGAGATGCTCATGGCTATGATGTGGAGTTAGCTGCGCAGCCAATCCTTTTTGTTAGCCTTCTCCCTCAAGGCTACTCTTCAGGTATTCTTCAAATACCTTTCTTTCAATAGACTTAAAAATCCCAGGACTATTTCTAAGGAATTACTCACAAACCAGAGGAATGAAAATCTCAAATAATATTAGTTAATATCCTCCATCCTTGGACAATCCCTATTCTCAGCTCTGTACACTGACCACCACGGGGGTAAGTTCATGTAAAAGCTGTCCTGTAATGAGCATGCAAAGCACTTGGTAAGCCACAGGCAGTTTATAAACAAAGTCAGTGAAATCACAATTGATAAATATAGAAGAGCTGGGCATCCCTGAGGATTTTGTTCACCTGGCAATATGAAGTAAGCATAGCTTACTTCATCCCGAGCACACTTACAAACTTGTCATGCAGGCGGGACAAAATATTTGTGCCTCCAGGTGCTTCCAAAAAAAGCTTCATTAAGGAGATGTTACACTGGAGTAACTACAATTAGTTTGCTTAAAAAGAGCCTAATGTCCTAATGCTGCTCACTTCCAAACTGAATTTGGTGGCTAGTCAGGGTATGCCTGTACTAGTGAATACAGTAGTGCCAGGACTATTCATTCTCTGGCCTTGAAGCCAGCTTGCACAGATTAGCCACTTCCAGTCAAAAATGCATTTGATTCTGGGTCTCTTATGGTCCCTATGTGCTGCCCCTGTAGCCCTAACATGATGTTGTTGTTGTTGTTGTTGTTGTTGTTGTTGTTGTTGTTGTTGTTGTTGTTGTTATGATTGGCTGGAAGAAAGCCAATGTCACTCCAGTCTTCAAAAAGGGCAAGGAGGAGGAGCCAGGAAACTATAGGCCTCTCAGCCTCACCTCCATCCCTGCAAAGGTGATGGAACAGCTCATCCTGGAGGTCCTCACTAAGCATGTGGAGGACAAGAAGGTGAGCCGGAGTAGTCAGCACAGATTCACCAAAGGGAAATCATGCTTGAGCAATGTGCTAGCCTTCTCTGCTGGAATGACTGGCTGGGTAGATGAGGGGAGAGCAGTGGCTGTTGTCTCCCTGGACTTCAGCAAGGCTTTGGACACTGTCTCCCATCACATCCTCCTAGGTAAGCTCAGGAAGTGTGGGCTAGACGAGTGGACAGTGAGGTGGATTGAGAACTGGCTGGATGGCCGAGCTCAGAGGGTTGTGGTGAATGGCGCAGAGTCTAGTTGGAGGCCTGTAGCTAGCGGTGTCCCCTGAGGGTCAGTACTGGATCCACTCTTGTTCCACTTATTCATCAGTGACTTCGATGAAGGGACAGAGTGCACCCTCAGCAGGTTTGCTGATGATACTAAACTGGGGGGAGTGGCTGACACGCCAGAAGGCTGTGCTGCCATTCAGAGGGACCTGGACAGGCTGGGGAGTTGGGTGGAGAGGAACCTCCTGCAGTTCAACCAAGACAAGTGCAGGGTCCTGCCCCTGGGGAGGAATAACCCCATGCAGCAGGACAGGCTGGGGGTTGACCTGCTGGAAAACAGCTCTGCAGAAAAGGACCTGGGAGTCCTGGTGGACAACAAGTTCAGCATGAGCCAACAATGTGCCCTTGTGGCCAAGAAGGCCAATGGTATTCTGGGGTGCATTAGGCAGAGTGTTGCCAGCAGGTGGAGGGAGGTGATCCTGCCCCTCTACTCAGCCCTGGGGAGGCCACGTCTGGAGTACTGTGTCCAGTTCTGGGCTCTCCAGTACAAGAGAGACATGGCACTCCTGGAGAGAGTCCAGCGGAGGGCTACAAAGAGGATGAGGGGACTGGAGCATCTCTCCTCTGAAGAAAGGCTGCGAGAGCTGGGCCTGTGTAGCCTGGAGAAGAGAAGACTGAGAGGTGATCTGATCAATGTGTACAAGCATCTGAAGGGAGGGTGTCGAGAGGATGGGGCCAGACTCTTCTCCGTGGTGCCCAGCAACAGGACAAGAGGCAACGGGCAGAAACTGAAACACAGGAAGTTCTGTCTGAACATGAGGAAAAACTTCTTCACTGTGAGGGTGACAGAGCACTGGAACAGGTTGCCCAGAGAGGTGGTGGAGTCTCCTTCGCTGGAGATATTCAAAACCCGTCTGGATGCAATCCTGGGAAATATGCTCTAGAGGAGCCTGCTTGAGCAGGGGGGTTGGACTAGATGATCTCCAGAGGTCCTTTCCAACCTGAACCATTCTGTGATTCTGTGATTATTATTGTGGCTTTTTTCAGATCAAAGTGTTGCAGTTAATCAGGGTGATATTTTACTAGCATGAAAATGAAAATGAGGGTATGTATGCATGCCTTGAAGTGTGGAAAAACTGGGGTACCACTTGAGGACTGTGTGGGGAGGACGATGCCAAAGCTGGCACACCTTGCCCATGCTGCCTATTTGGGAAGGATCCCCAGTACATTCTATGTGTCCCCACACCATGTCTGGGTGTTACTGGCACCAGCCAAAGCCAGGGCAGGGAGCAAGATAACAATTAAATAGTAGGGATGATTTCAGGCCAATGTTTGGCCCCACACCCACGGCCGGTTTCATTTCCTCACACAGATGTACCCTAAGAGGTCTTTGTGAATAGAAGTGCGTCCACTTCTCAGGGAAGCTATTTGGTTTCCAGACCATATTCAGACTGCATTGGATGGGAACTTTCCAACAAAGTGCCAGCCCAACAGCTGTTTTGTTCAAATCCTGAATATTTCATTTAAAACACTTCAGGTTCAGCAAACCAAAACTGAGGTCAGGCTCTGGGGTGCCTTCCTCTTGATCTCTAGCACCACCATGCTGAGGGTACTGCAAACTATGGGGTAAGAAAGATGCATTTGGAAAGTTATTTCCAGGGCCAAGAAGCCTTGAGGTTATGGGTCTTTGGCCACAATTTGCTGAAGTTCTGAAGAAAAAACAGCAAGAAAAATGTTATTTTGGATGAACCAGAAATCCTGACCTTCAGCCAGCTCTGTTAGCAACTTTGCCACTTCTGGCAGATTTCCAAATACTACCCAAGATATAGTGCTTCTTATCTGGATTGGCCTCCCCTTGTTCCCGTGGGTGCCCACCACAGTTCTACCTACATGTTGACTAGATGCCAGCTCTCCAGCGGTGTCGTTTTCCAGAGCTTGAGAGCAGTGCGGGCACTCAGCAGCTGTGCACAGCTCAGTGCCCCTTCAGGGATCCTAAACTGGACTGCCTCCTTGTAGAGCTGCATGTTAACTCTCCATCTGGAGAAGCACCTCCAGGATGAGGAGACCCACGAGGAAGGAGCAACTTTCCTGGAACTGACCCAGTGCTGCACGAAGGCAAGACAGCTCTGGCAGTAGTACTGGTGGGCAGACAGGGTTCCCACCCTTTGCTCATCTTATGAGGAGCTGGACTGCATGTTTGTGGGTAACATCCCTGATATTACAGATACACTGTACAGAATATGCTGACAGATATGACAGCGGTGGAATAGACCGGTTTTCCAGAACCGCCATGTTACCAGGGAGTATCAAGACAAAAGTAACTCCCAGGATCTTATTTGACCTCATAAGTGCCTCAGGGTCTGGTCAGACAGATTAACAAAGGCAGCCATGGACAGAGTGTCCCAGCAGATTTGGACAATGCACTCAAAATGCCTTGGGAAGAGCTTCTCTGAATATGGTACAGAGAGAGCCTCCAGCAGTAGATATTTATAAATACATATAACTTATATAATATATATATATGTATTTAAATATATAAACAACATATAAAAACTCTCTTTGCTAGGTACTGGCTCTTTATTTGTTTAGCATTCAACCATCTTTCCCACTATGTAAGCACCACACAAGTCAAAATAAAGACTGATAGGTTTACTCCCTACCATGTCAACCCTGTAGCCATTAGTCAGACTCATTACCCTCATGTCTTAGTTCCTCTATTGGCAGTTTACTTAGCCACAAACACCCACAACAGCTCACTGCCTCCACAACACAGGGTTCAGTGTGCTGGCAACACATTGGTTAAATAATTAAGCACATTGCAAACCTAGTATCTGTGTAACAGTAATACATGCCAGGCAGAAAAAAAATCACTAGAAAACATTCTCCAGTTCATTATTTCATTCAGCTGATTAAAAAGGTGAGATATCATCTGTGAACTCAGCAGCCGTGCTACAGAGACTGACCAATGTACATGGTGATTTTAAGGTATTATGACGTGTTTAGGAAGGCTGCTGGGGAACTCAAGTTAATTTGCAGTGTATTTGTGCTGATCTGTAGGCCCTGCGTAAGAGAAATCAAAGTTGAAATAGCACAGCACACCCCCTGTAAGGCAAAGCTTTTCTCTTGGGAGAGAGCTTGCTCTTCCCTTCCGCCCCTGCAGCTGCTGAAGAAAGCCAACCTGACGGACACGAGCACTGAATATGGTCTTGGTTTGCCCATCGCCTTGTCAGACAAGACCTGTTATGTGGCCGGGGAGTCTGTACCAAGATAACCTCCTCCAGTTACTGAGTGCTGCTCCCATTTGCTCTAACATATTCTGTCCTTCAAACAAAGGCAATGCCAAGCCTGTGCCGTATGGGGTCTATCACTGGAGAAGTACTTGGGTAAGCATCTTCTCTTCCTGAAGGGAACTAAGGACTTGGAAGAAAAGAGGTGAACAGTAATCCTGAAATATGGGAAAAGAAATGTTTTATCATTGTTGTCATGGGAACTAGGAACGGACAACAAGTACTTAGAGTTTTTATCATTTCCCTTGGCACTTGTGACACACAACCTGTGTGAAGAGGAGAGCTAGCACGTACAAGCGGACTGACAAATATCTGAATGGAAAAAATATGTGAGAGAATCTGTTCTAAGGACTACTGAGCGCATCGCAACAGAGGGGCTTCAAAGGCAGCTGGGATGATAGCATTTCCTGGGGCATTCCCAAAGAACTGAAACAAGATATAACACCTTGGAAAGGGAGGTGATATGGGCGACACAGAGGCAAACCACTGTGAGGGAGATGGGGTTTGCCACAAAGGCAAAGCAGAGAGCCCCACTACTGTCCTGCAATGCTGAGCACATACCACCCTGGGGCCTGTGTTGCTGTCAGCCCCACTTTGGGACCTTTCTGTTGGCCTGTGCATTCAGGGTGCCTTCGTCTAACCAGGCATCTCTTCCGTAGCTGTTATGTTTGCGTGTTTTCTCATTTAAGTCTTTTTGTTTTTATTTGACAAGCCATGTATTACTTTCCTCACTCAAATTCATTCCAACGCAACTTGACTGGGAAAGGTCATGTAGATCTAGCTCAACCTCCATAAAACAGATCATGCCCACACACTATCAATATATCAAACAGGAAGACATTTCCTTGGTTACAATGTATTTATAAGCAAAAAAATCGGCTTCTGTCCTCAGCACACAAAACACCCATTATGCTATGGTCATGACTATTTTGGTCATTTTGCAGAGATACATTCCCCATCTGCCTAAAATATTAAATCTCTGCCTCCTGCTCCCACCCACATTCCTGCTCCAATATTTCCTTCAGGATGTCTCTCTTGTTCGTGCGGATGTGCAAAAAACTGCAGGCACTTATCACATGAGGCACATCTTGATGAGAAACACCCACCCTTCTTATGAAGTACCACCTCCCTCCTATCCATCTTCCCAAAGTACATGCCAATGATCATCTGCAATCACTCCACACAAAGCTAAGTAGTTCTTCTTTCCTGTCAAAACCACCAGCAAAGAGCTTCCTTGGCCAGGGAAATAGAGCATACACTGAATCTAGATGCCTAGAACAGGAGGAGGAACCATAATGTTCATATCTTCTCCGGAAGCAAATAGTCCCTCTTCATTCCAGCAACCAGACCTGATTTTTGCAGTAACACAGCATGACAGACCTTTCCACCTCACGTTAATATCAGTAAATATTTCATAGTGATCAATTGACCTCTGCAATGCCATGGGAAATGTCTTTCCCTGCTGGTAAAGATTAGGCCTGTGTATATAGCTCATTTATAACCCTTGCAACATTCAAGAACAACATAAGTTTAAAGCCAACACCAACCTCTTATACATTTCCAGGCTTATGACACGGTACAGCAGAAGCTGCCCCATTTCAAATCCGCATGGTAACATTTGCTGTAGCTGATCTCCCAGCCCCAGCTGGTTAGCTCCTAATCAGCAATGAGATGCCAGAGGTGATGGTAGCTTGGTTGCCTGCTCAGATGAGCATGCTCATGGCTGTGTTCCTCTGTTGTAGCTCAGGGCTGAGCTCTGCTCATGCCTCTAATTGGTCTTTTTCATCCAAAAGCTTTGTCTTTGGCAGTGGCCGTTCCAGTTCTCCATCACTACCTGGGGCATGCTAATCATTGCTACCTATGTGAGCTCTGAAACAAAAGTTTCATCAAGTGAAACTACTTCACATACTTGCTCTGCAAAATTTGATCTCATCTTCCTAAAGTATCAGTTCCTACAGGTGTATCACCTCAGAATCAGACATCTTAGGGAACCCCAGAAGCAAATTCTTCTGCTTGTCCAGCTACAGGCACATGTGCATAATCCCATCCATATTAATGAATCTCATAAGCATAGCACTTAGCAGCATGTCCTCCATCTGCTGCCTGATAGTAATTTGAAAATGGTGCCAAGAACATTAATGGATGGCAGGAAAGGATGTGAATCATGGGAGTTTGGCAGTTTAATACCTTTACCCCTCCAGCGCAGCATTCCTATAGTTTCAGTTAGGCGTCCCACAATGTACTGCAGGAAAATCAGAGAGAGAACAGAGCAAGAGACCACTGGATCTCAGGACATCTGCCCAAATTATCGAGCAACCAGAGTGCGCACAGGGATTGTTGAGAGAAGCATCTTAGACTTTCATAACAAAAGGGATGGACAAGACAGTTTTATATAGTGCATGAAATGTACGTATATATACAGAAAAATACCATCCCCTTATAGAACTGGCCAAATCTCCACAAAAGGCAGTATTTGTTCTAGTTCTTCCAAGGACATCCTTCAAGATTTACAGAAAGATGTGAATACTAGAAAGAGAAAAACTGCAAAGTGTCTTCTGTATCAATTGCTGGGATTAAATCAGGAATAGTTGTTTTTCATCAGTGAGTTATATGATGATACTGTGACAGGGTTTCCATCTGAGTCAACTCTTTCACACTGGGGAGAAACATAGCTCAACTGGCTTTCTGTGAGATTAAGACTTCTCTCTCTGGCTATTTTAATATACATACTGGCATGAGCAGCAATCATGATTTGAAGTAAAGGTCTGCAGGGAATTAATGTTCCAGATAAATGCTTGTTCTTTGCCCGACGCCGCACCAGGATGAATGCACTGTTGTTAGGCTGAATTCTTTCCTTGTTACCAAGCAGTTCTCCCAATAACATTTAGTAAGATAAGGGGATCAGATCTCCAAATTCAGGGTGAAAGCTGATCACTAGATCATGAGGGAAATTATTCCCTTACTTTCAAAGTATCAGGTAGTGGCCATTACTACAGGTTACAGTGTTAGTTCAGAGATATACAATACCTCATTTTCTTCATGCCGAACACTGAGATTCTTGCCATTCCATTAATATGCCCTTTTCTTCTTTCTCACTATTCTTCATTTGATTCTGAACTTGACACTTTGCTTTGCTTTACACTTTGCTGAGTAACTTACAGCCCTGAAAGAACTGAAACAATCTTGAGTCATAATTATTTAATAGTAGGTCTAACAGCTGGTTGTCTTCCAAGTTGTCCATACAAGATATGTAGCTGGTTGGCATATAGCAATTTTTGCCTTATAAAGCTGAGGTCTTCTCCTTTATCATGTTGCTTCACAACAGAGGTAAATGCGTCCTGCAAACACATTTCTGTTCATCTGAATCTTTTTTATGGGTTTGCTTTGAGTGCGTTCCTTCCTTTTTCATGTTTGCTTTCCACAGTTATCCTAGAGAACACATTTTCTGGTAGGAATACTCACCAAGTGCGAATTTAGCATGAAAACACATTTCAAACTTATAATAACAACCACTTACATCACAAAATGATTTCAGAAAGTTGCACTCACCCACTTGGGAACAGAAACATATCACATCATCAGAATATCAAAATCTCCTGAGGAACTGGCCACAAATGAGACACAGCACAGATTATTCCAGTAAATTATTTTGCAAATAATTCTGAACAATAGTTCCATATGTAAATATTGTGATCTGTTCTCAGATAATCTGTGAAGCAGAATTATTCAGCTATGCATCAGATGAATTATTCAGCCAAATACTTGGACAATAAATGAGGTTTCTCCTTAAAGAAATTCTCCTTTTTATCAATTAATCATGTAAGTGATCTAGCTTCTGACACAAGAAAAACTGAAAGAAAATGGAACAGAACAGCTTCTTCCTGAAGAGCATTGATTGTATTTAAGTATCAGCCTTGGTTTAAATCAGGAGAATAGTCTCTGAAAAACACTAGACTCCTTAAATCTTTCCTTTGTTTGAGTCTGTAAAGTTATGCCTAAGATCCAAACGTTACAGCTCAAGACTTCTACAGAGATGCCCAAGGCCATAGTTAACATATTTCTTGAGGAGGCCCAAGAAACTAGTGAAAAGGTTCCTTGTGTAGTTCCATTTGTTCATCTATTGGGTCATGAACTATATTTTCCTCTCCTCGAACCTCTCCTGAGTTGTATCACAGCACCCCACTAAGGAAAAGATTAATATATCTACTGACTCTCTCTTTCAAAACCACATTCAAAAGTTCTCCGAGAAAAGCAGCCTGCATCCCCCTTGAGCAACTAAGTCTGCCATCTGGTAAGTTTCTTCTTTATAGTCATTTAGAGGATATTAAATCTTCTTTTGTATGCGGAGAGTTAGGTGGTGGAGGGGTTTAGCATTCTATTTACGAAAAAAAAGGAGAAAAAAACAGTTCAGAAAGTCATTGTGTCCGGAGAAGAATATTAGAGACACATTAAGTAGAAAGACAAAAGGCAAGCTAGCATCAGCTCCTTTGAGCGCCATAAATCATTCTGACTCCTCGGGTGGTTGGTTAAGTTCATTGTTAGTTGGGTGATTATTGTCCTGTGTTAGAACCTAAGCTTCTAAACAGATTTTGAAACAAAATCATCCAAAATGAGCAGCCAGGAAGACCTAATGGTGTCACAGGGGAGTCATGGAAAAAATATCTTCAAACGGCGCCTTTAAACAATCCCATTCCTTTCCATCTACATTGCTAAATTGTTTATCTTTAGAAAATGAGGTTTTTTTCAAGCTGTTCTCTTTGATCACTGAAAAAGTGTTGAAGGCAGCTGGTTTATAAGGAAGAGGAAGACTCCAAACATCTTGACAAGGTTTTTAGTTTACCTGTGACTCTCACTTAGCCTTTGTCCTGAGGCTTGGCAGGTAAATCCAAAGAGAGATAGAAGAGCTAGCAAAGGTATGGGCATGCTAGACAGTCAGTAGATTTGTGCAAGGTCTGATAATTTAAAGCAAATGATATATAGTGACTGATTATACACTGTTGATTTGTTGCAAAGACATAGAGCAGCAGCTCTCAAGATAGGCCTCACAATCCTAGAGGGGTTAAGCAGGGGCATAAGCCGAAAATACTTTCATGTTCATTTATTTTTAATGCTCATATTTGGGTTTGTTCTAAAAATTCTGTAAGAATGGGAATTCAACAAGAAAAAGTTGAGACCGTTGAGCTAGGCAAAGTGACTATGAAATGCAGGAGAAGAGCCAAGAATTACCCTGAAACTGAAACCCACTGTAGCGCCTGCACTGGTGATGTATACAACGCCACGCAGAGGAGCCCTAGAGTTCAACTAGACTCTCTAGACATTTGGTGAAAGGTAGCAGCAGTCATGAGTGCCATTTTCTGCAATCCTGTAACCTCACACTGCAAACTCATCCAGATTTCCAGGACGCAGTTGGCCCAGCTTCTTACCTGGGACTACACAGTCACCTCAGGGCTTGTCCGAGGGAGAAACCCTCCAAAAAGGAAGTTCAGCCGTCCTTGAACCACGGCAAAGACAAAATAAACCCTCTGAGGATACTTCGAAGTGCTCGCCCAGCACAGAACTGAACCTAAAATACAAAGTAAATCTCTGCAAGATCAGCTGGAAGAATGAGTTCAATTCAGATAAGCTCTCCTGCTCACATCACTTGCTGTAGGGAAAAATAAACCTGTAACTAGCAGCAGAAGAGCTGCTCTCTGAAGACCCTCAGCTATTTCTCTAGATTCACAAACATGCAGATTCCTACCATGCTCATGTGTCAGCAGGTCATAAAAAGTTTTAAGTCATCTTTTCTTTTTCTGGTGTGCTGGAAGAAGCTGTACTAACAATGAGCCACTGCTTGACAGCTCTGAATCCCAAGCTGTTGGGATACAGTGTGACTTCCAACATATTGCTTCCAGCCCCCACCACCCACAGGGAATGGCCTGGCAGGGAGAGCAGCACAGCCTGTTAGGAGGATTCTCTAACAAAGAGATCCCTTCTTTGCTTTACTGAGCTAAAGGGCAGCATCCACATCAGTCAATGAAAGAAACCCAATTCAGCTTCTTGCAGGTCAAAAGATCGGAAGAGTGTCAATAACTTTTTATATTTTAGTGCTATGTGGCCCAAATTAAACGTGTGGACTGAAAGATAACAAATCCAGAAAGGATGAGATTTTCTACCTTAGACTGCAGCTTCAGACCTATGCAGGAAAGACAACCCTAGAGGACCGAAGAAGGAAAAAAGTATTAAACATCGTCAACTGCTGTCATTGGACCTGGCTTCACTCCAAGGTCTGTCATAGCTGAGATAGATTGATCAAGATATATGGTATCTAGGAAACAGTGTGTAGCTTCAGTTGGTTATAAAGCAATTTTAATTGTCTCACTACCACCATGGCAACCATACTCACAACTACTGCCTCCATGAAGAGAGATGATCTGTCTGAGAGGAGTCCTGTGCCTATAGACTATATCTGATGATCCAGTGATTCAGTCAGATAAAACCTTGCTCAAATGCCAGCAGGGGCCAAATCTGGAGAAGGAAATGAAGCCAATATCATGATATGTAGTAACTCATTATCATAGCCAACATTAAGAGTAATTTGAATTAACCTTTAGTATTCCAGGAAGGCACCTTTTATTGATAAGCCTCACAAATCTGAATGTGGGATCCCACCGACAGCCCCCTGCTGTAACATGCGTCCACATACGGAGGTTTCTGCAGAGTGATCACCTTCCCTGCACTGAGGGAAGGCTAAAGATGTGTGATTTTAAAAGCATATCAGGGAGTGAAGCATGCAGGGACAGGGAAAGGGTTTAAGTAGGAGCTCTGCAGTATAGAGAGTAATTTTAATAAAAATTTGCTCTCCTACTTCCAGTATGCTTTTGATACTTAATATCAGAAAACTCTGGGTGATTATTTACTGTCTTCACAACCTGAAGCACTAACATCTGAAACCATTTATACTGCTGTTATTCTCTTGCTTAGCAGAAGTTAATATACCTTATATTCCATGTTCAAGCAACACCCACAGGACAGCCAGATTTTCTGACCCAAAGGCCTTTGTACCAGTTGGGAGCTGATCTCTTTTGCTAGTGTCTGATTTGTTTGAGAGCTGAGCCTGCCATTGACCAGCTTGGACTATGCCTGCTTCAGCTGAGGAGCTGTGCTGCCTGTTTCTTTCAGGGTATTTTGCCATGTGATTTTGTGTAGTATGATATCCTTCACAAAAATGCCTTTGAAAATAATTAAATGCTTGCAAATGAGTTGCAAACTCTTCTCTCCCCCTGGCTCTGTAAGGACATTATTCAGTTGAATGCAACCAGAAAATTAAAGGACTGAGAACTTTCAGTCAGTCTCAGGACTGGAATGATTAATTGTCTGAGAGCCCTTACAAGGTGACCTACAAGACAAGCAAAAAGGTAGAGCTTCACAATTTGGAATGAGATGCAAGTCCAGGAGGGACAGCAGCAGTCCACAGAAAGGAGTGGGATGGGAGAAGAAAAATCAAATTTACAACAGTAAATTCCCAAGGTTAACAAGGCTTTAGACCTGTGCATATTTATCAGATTTCCTTACTTCGGCTGAACGAGCATGTCTGTCCATGTTTCTGACGCTACCTGACAACAGAAGCAAAAGAAACTGGTCTTCTCTAGTCCGTAGCAAAAAGGTTTCTGACAAGACACATCGCTGTATATTTGCTGTGTAGATGGACAATTGCCGCAGCTCACCTGACGAGGTAACTTATTAAGGCATGAGAAAAACGTAGCATGCACACCATACAGAAGGTCGATGATAGCTGTATCACCTGATTAATGCAGATACCTGTCTCTCTTTTATCATTACCCTGTGCCTTGCTACATGGTGCAAAAAATTACCTGAGGCCCAGGAGCCCTCTCACCTGTAGGATGTCCAGCCCTGGAGGTATGCACCTCAGTAACAAATACTGAAGCAAGTCCTTGTCCGAGGGGAGACTGGTAGAAAGAGAGGGACCACGGACAGCTGCATGGAGACCCCCCCTCCTGGGGCATGGAGACCCCAGGGTCCCCAGGATGTGACTCTTCCTATGCTGTCTACCAGCAAAGCATGACTTGGCAGCCTGTGGACACGTGTGTGGTTGAGATGGCCACCTGGCCATGAGGAGGCTGGAGGGGGACACACTTGGGGAAGGCCCAGGCCCTGTGCCTCCACCTTGGAGCAGGTCCAAGGCACCAGGCATCAAACTGGTGCTGGCCCTGGCTCAGTCCTCTGCAAACATGCTGGAGCCAAGGTCATGTTCATCGCAGCACGCAGTGCACGGCCCACAGCAGGGGTTTGTCTGGGCTTCACATGCATCTGAATCCTGTTACTAATTATTGTTTATAATTATTAGTGCTAATTTGTTAGTATTGGCAATAAGGGAGAAGGCATTTTAAGTATAGTAGTGGGGCTGGGTGACCAGCAGCAAATTAACATCATTTGGAGTTTTATTTGGGGAAAAAAAGACCAGTTTTGTTGAAAACCTGGATTTGACTTGTTTTCTCATGGCAATTAAAGTAATTGCCCTGAAAAAGCAGCTTGTGATGATATGGAAGGCAAACAATTAAGGATAGAAAATAGTCCTATATCTAGAGCCCGGATATTGGGAGCTGTAATTTCTATTCCAAGACTGTGCAGAGTGTGACTCAGCTTCCCCTGCACGTTTCTCCACAATGCTCCTCCAGTAATATTAGAGAAGCATTCCAGTATCTGGAAGATGCAGACAAATAATAATTTTTGAATGGCCACATTTAACATCTTGGCTCCATTCCCCCATTGTGCACTCTGCCCTCCCAGTCTGATGTGAACTTGAGCTCTGCTGCTTGTGAAATAATTACTTCCAGGTCAAGATGGGAAACGCTGAGAGACAGCAAGAGAGGCCAGGTCTCCTGAGACTTTGAGCAGCACTTACAACATCTGTATGATGTTCTTTGGGGTGCAGGCTGTGGGTCACTGTGAGGAGGTCAGACCAAAAAGACACTGATTCTTCTGGGCAAACCGTGCTTTGTCCCCCAGCTTGTGGACTGATGAACAAGATGAACATGTGTCCAAGCACCGCTGTAGCCACCTAACTTGTGGTATTGCATGTCTAGCCTAGGTGCGTTTGGCTATAATAACTATAATATAATAACAGCTATAATAACAGTCAGATTCTGGCAGATATCAAAGGCAGGGGCTTCTCTGAGGCAGCAGTGCTGACACTGAGGCTCGCACACAGCCTCCACCATGAAACTGGTGGCAACACATGCAGCTAGTTTCACCTGGGCCTCAGCACCAGCACATTTTCCTGAGTCTCCTGATCATGGGTTTTTGTCTTGATTTAGCCTCCAGGATGAGTGCCCTTGCCACACCAGTCTTGCTCCAGCTCTGTAAATGCAAAACCCTTCTCCTGGAGCCGAGAATTATTTCCATGATATTTATTTAATAAGGGGACCTATGCAAGACTTGGGGTCTCCTGAACATAATTAACCATACAATTAAATTCAATCTTAGCAACATTCAAATCAGTTCTGCAGGAATAACGCTGCCTGACTGGTGACTACACTCTTCATCATCTAGAGAGCCTGTCCCTCCCCCTTCCCCAACCTGCTTTAGAAACCCTGCAGTGCACTTCAAAAGTCACCAATACAGGGCTCACTTGCAGCTGGGGAAGCAGCGCATTTCTGCTTTCAGGAGCCTGCTTGGAGGATATCCCATCCACACCCTAGGCGTTCATAACTGTTGCCTCAGCCGATCCCATGATGGCAACGTGTTCATGGAGGGAAATGAATCTTCCACTGGGGGCTGGTCCCAGGCTGCTAGGGGCCTCAAAGGCTGCAGATACCACTGCAAAGCCTGCCTGGAGCCCACTAGTTGATAAATGCAGATGCCAGTTGCCTCAATTGAATGTTTTCTCTAGGTGCCACAGAAACATCTTGAGCTTACAGAGGCATGGACCAAAGCAGAAAGGTTCACCTCAGAAGAGCAGGGTCATACTTCCTCGCCAGATACACGGTAAAAAGCTAACAAAGGTATTGCCACAAGGAAACCATCAAACAGCTTCCGGGAAACTCATGTGATTCAAAGGGGCCTTATCCATCCCCTCTGGTTTCCCCCATCATTCTTTACAGGTAATGGTAATTCCTTACATTATCACAGGTACCCACTTCCCCTGCCGTGGTTTCTGTGAGGAAAAGGAGCAAAGCCCCACCTGTGTGTGCCTGCTACAATCTGCAGGACACCATGAGTGTTGAAGGCAGACAATGGGCTCAACAATACCTGCAAAACAGTCTGGATTTACCAGACTATATGCCACCAGGAACAAATCTGCTGCCTGAGACTTTGCAGATCCTGTAGTAGAGACAGAAACTTGTTCTTTGCTTCCCTGTGGCCACAAAAAATAGATCCTTCCACAGAGCAGTCGCTGACACCCCCTTCCCTGGGTCTCCATCATGCCTTTTGCAGCTCTGCTGTGAACCAAGGCAAGGCATAGAAACAAACACAGGAGGAAGGGTGCCTGGGAATCACCTCACAGGGAGCAGAGAAGAAGAGAGGGGGAAGCAGTCCAGGGGGACAGGCAGGGATGCAACTGCCTAACCTTCTGTCTCAGTGTAAAAATCAAATCTAAAGTGCACTGAAGTACAGGAGAGGAGTAAACATCTGGCTGGCATATGCTCGGGTCACTGTGGTGGTCAAGGAGCTGCCTGCAAAGTTTCATCAGTAGGTAAATCAAAATGCCCACTTGGGGAGAAGCACATTAAGTCTAGTCTCCACTTGGGGCTCAGATAGGAAATGGACATGGTTGTAATGTCACTGGAGACATCAAAGCTCAGGCCCTCTCCCTAGTGCATACCAGCAACCTCTGGCTCTCACAGAATGACGTCTCTTCCACGTCAGCGCCCTACACCATCTATTCCCAAACTGTGAGCAGCAGTGGGGAGAAACCTTGTACCAAAGCTCAGAGTGGCCCAGGAGCCAGGTTTCAAGAAAGACACACCATAAGAGTAAATGCTTCATTGTTTGTTGGTAGCTTTGAAATCACTGGACATATATTAAGGTAAAGAGAAGTGCTTATTTACTACAGCCTGAATATTAACAGTGGAGTTGCTAGAGTTGCAATTGGGTATTCATGAATAAAGACCAGACCAAAGCAATCCAAACTGAGTTTACAGCAGCTTCACAATGTTAGCTTCTCCATTTCATCCAGTGGATGACCTTGCACAGCCCCCTGGTTGATATTTTATTCCCCACCAGCCAAGCATGAATCACTATGAACCGAAGGCTGAGCTCCTTGTTTCCTGAGATCAAAGGAAGGAGGTTACACATTGCTTCATCTTTCTCAGTCCGTTGCCAGCAAGGTAGACAATTCCAGCCCCTGCGGCCATCCCTCCTCTTATGCTCCATATGCCCAGAGCCGTGCCTATGCGCGCAAGTGCTTAGCCCAGCCCCTTAGCTTTACAGGACCTCACGTCAACCAAAACCTGAAACAACCTCCTCTGCCAAAACCCATCTCCTATTCTATGCTCATGTTGCTCCATCCTTCCCTTATGCTGGAAACACCTCTCAGAAAATGTATTGAAGAAGTGGCTTGTTTCCACAGCTATGTATCTCCCTCCTCAAGGCCATATGGCTTGGGGCCAAGAAAAGACGTAAGCCAGGACAGCACCCTAAAGGCTGGAAGCACAGCTCCTGCCGCTGGATGTGCACATGGAAGAAGACAGGCTACCCCGTTGTACACCTCAGCACAAACTGTTCTGAGTGCTGCTTCCCAAGGGGGATGCTCAGGGAAGAGGACGGTGCTGCTTTTTGCCACTTTTCCTGGGCTCTCCTCCCCTGCCTTGTCCCCCCATGCCTGCTAACCAGCCTCCTACCAAGGGTCTGCCTCACCTCTCTGAGGATGTTTTCTGCATCTCTCTCTGGCAAGCAGAACTGCAAACACTCCCCAGCCAACCTCTCTCCAGCATGTCAGAGGTGGGCTCCTGATGCACCCAGGGCAGGGGAGAGCCCCTTTGACAGCCCAGCACTGGGTGAAGCCCCGATGTCGCCTGCCCAACAGCCTGAGCTCCCTCCTGTGACCCCTCTGGATGAGGCGGTGGAGGGACGCTGTGCTGTGCTGCCTGCAGGAGAACATGTCCCAGCCATGGGTCATTTCCAGCCTGGAAATTCACCCCTACCCCACAACCCTTCAAAGACCAAACAAAAAAAATTGTGCCTGCTCTGAATTCAGTGCTTTCTCAGCAGGAACTGCTGAGGGATCAGGAGCCCTGTGTCACCCCATACCCATGAGCAAGGGGGGCATCTGCTCCTTTCTGGGGCTCTCTGTTCCCATACATGTGGTCTGTGGGGTGCTGGGGCCATGTGCAACTGGGGCCCTGTGGGACTATATGGGAAACAGCCTGGCGCTGTGCAGGGCTCTGTGGAACTGGAGCTGTGCAGGGTGACATGGGACCAGGGCTGTGCAGGGCGCTGGGGTGGTGCGGGGCCTTGCAGGGTGCTGGGGCCGTTGGGCACTTGGGTCCGTGCAGGGCCATGTGGGGCTGTGCGGGGTGCTGGGGCCGTGCGGGGTGCTAGACACATGGCTGGGCGAAAGCGGGGCTGTGTGGGAGCCGGGCTGCGGGGGCGGTGCGGAGCCGGGGATGTGCGGGGTACCGGAGCGAGGCGGGACCGGGGATGTGCGAGGTGCCGGAGCCGCGCGGGGTAGCGGCACCGCAGCCGTGCGGGACCGGGCCGTGCGGGTGCCGGCGCTCCCGCCGCGGGGCAGCCCGGGGCGCGGCCGGGGGGGCCGGGCCGGGGGTGGGGGGCCGCGGCGCTGCACCGCCCCGCCGGCGCTGCCGGAGGAGTGGTTTTCCCCCTCGGCGGCGGCGGCGGCGGGCAGGGCTGGCTGCACGCGAGGAGGTGCCGCGGCGGCGGCGGCGGCGGCGGCGGCGCCCGGCCGGGAGGATGCGGACGCGCTGACGGAGCTGCGGGCTCCCCTCTAGCCGCCGTGCATGGGAGGCGGGCGGCTGCCGGCCTCGCCTCGCCTGCCCCGGGCCGCCCCGCGCCGCCCCGCCGCGCCGCCCCGCAGGTGAGCGCCGCTGCGCCGGGGGAGCCGCGCCGGGGGGCGGCCGGAGGGAGCCCGGGCTGGGGCTCGCCGGGGGCTTGTGGCGGAGCTGGCCCTCGGGGGGAGCGGGGTGCGGGTCCGCGCCGCGCCGGAGCGGGGCGGGCGGCGGCGGGGCGCGGGGCGGGGCAGCCCGGTCCCGCCCGGGCAGCCGCGGCTGCGGCCGGCAGCGGTGCGGCTCGGCTCGGCCCGGCCCGGCTCGGTCCGGCCCGGTCCGACGGGCGGCGGTGCCCCCGGGGTGGCCGGCGCGGGTCCCCGGGCGGGACCGGGCTGCCCTGTTAGACGGGTGGCAGCGCGGTGCCGGCGGGAAAGAGCCGCCACCTGCAAACCCGCCGCTTCCCCGAGGGCTCCGGGGCTGCCGCCCGGATGGCCGGGAGTTCGGGTCTGCTGCTGGTGGGCACAGCCCGCAGGCGGGCGCGGCGGGAGCCGCGGCTGGGCGCTTCTCCGGCCCCGAGCACTTGTGCTGAGCGGTGGCTCTCAGCCTGCGAAATGCTGCGCGGAGGGAAGAGCGCGGGGAATCTATTGTAACGCTGTCTCAGGGAAAGTATTTTACTTCCCTGCATAGTTAAAGGGAGTTACGGGGGAAGGAAGAACAGGAACTGTGCCTCTGCATTGCTTTTTCCTCCACCTACTTATTATTTTTTAGTAAAGGATATTGAGGAGAATTCACAAAAGAATGGATTCTCCTTTGAAACCAAATTTCATCTGGCGGCTGAAAAGCCTGTTTGAAGGAATCCTGATCAATGAGAATAGCACTGATAGGACTGTTGATTTATGGTTTGTGATCATCTCAGCTGTTCATTTATTTCATTTTTTTTTCAAGATAACTTTTGAGGCGAGGGAGTGGGTAACAAAGCGTAAATTTAAGATGATGATGGTTTTGCTTGCAGCTTAGCTGAATTCAGTAAAAGAACACTGCTTTTTCCATCAGGTAGCAAATACCACACATACGATTACTTGTATAGAAAGAAAGAACCTACTTTGCTCCGTAAATGAGGACTATGTTTCACTCTGAGCAGGGGGTGTGAATATTTTCCTCCTGCCAAGTGAGCATACCACAAAAATTTTCTTTTAATCGGGGACAGAGATGTGTTTGTATATTTCTGGGTATGGCTACGGGTGGCGGAGGGGAGTTAGGTGAGACTGGATATAGCATAAACCTCTGAAGCCACAATAAGTGATATACATAGAGAACTCTCTTTCCATTAGTCTTTTTCTGGCTGCGATCTTTATTGCAATCATATAGTCGGTTGTATAGTGACGGAAGACCTTCTGGCTATGGATTCAAATCTTACTGAGGGACCCAGAAGTTTGTGTTCACATCTACCCTGGAGTCTGGCTCTGTTCACAATGCCTCCTTATGAGTAGCCTGAAAATGAAGGTGAAGCGGGGAAATCTGCCTACACACAGCCAGTCCCAAGCCAGTGTTTTCCATCTCTTAGATGTAATGAGCAACAAATTTGTGCCCAGAAAAGAATCCAGCTCACAGCACAGGATTCTGGTAATTATTATTCCATTTTAAAAACATGTTTGTAGAGTCAACATTATGATTACAGAGAGAAAATAAACAAACAGCGGACTACCTGACCTGGTTTCCTTGCTTTCCTGATCTGGTCTGACAATTTGTCAACCATGTGGAATTTCCTCTAACGTCTCTGGTACATTACTTTAGCAGAAGATGTGAATTTGCAAATATAGTCACTACTTTCCCTCCCTTCTCACAATGATCTCTTTGTATTAAGCAACAGGCTTTTGCATAGATCAGGTATCAAACCCATAGTGTCACAGGCTGAAGTTGCTCCTTCTTTCTCATTTCTGAAATTATGCCCCTTTGTTTGAGCCTATTTAACCACATAGGTCTATTTTGGAGGGGTCAGTCATAGATGCCTCCATCCAGGGCAGCTCCTACATCGCTAAAGTCAGAGGGAGCCCTGCTGTGACTTCAGTAAAAACAGCATCCGCCTCTCAGCAACAGCCCTTCCCTTTGCTCCTCAGACTTGTGTATGTTCTCTGGAAAAATCTGTAAATGAATCAATTTCCTGCAGTTTCCTTCTTCAAAGGAAGACTTTACTGCAAGCCTGTGAAAACTGCCAACCAATAACAATTAGGCAGAGTGACAAAGACTGATTGGTACGAACAGGTCCTTAAAAGAGCATCTCTTTCCTCTGTTTCAGCCTTTGTCCCTCTTTCATTGCATGTCCTTAGGGGCAGGGACCACCTCTCCTTCATGATTTGGAGAGAGGTGGCCAGTGTCTTCTTTGGCAGAAGGGGCACGGGTGCTGGAAGAAGCTGTGTCTGGCCAGACAAGCCCCTGCTTGTCGTCAGGGGTGCCTGGGTGATCCCGTGGCGTTTTGCCCCGGAGTCCCAATGACAGGACCATGACGGAACATAGTGACGGTCCATGTCCAGCACTGGTATTCAGAGCACTGCAACTTCTATAAAATGTTATCCAAATTTTCAGCTGACTTCTGTCTCTGCCACGCACATGGAGATACACATGTATAAATGGCCTCTTTGCCAATATTTAGGAGACTTCTAGATCCGGAAGGTGCATGTTACATGCAAAAAGACTCATAGCCCTATTAATGCATATATACTTTCAGCATTAATGACTCATTCCAAAAATATACTGCATTTTTCTTTTTTTCAGTAATTTCTTTTTTTTTTTTTTTAATCTCTGTGTTATCCTCAGCCGCCATTGTGACAGGACACAGTAATCTCATATCCTTCATCTCAGGCTGTGGCAACTTCCTTACTTTGGAAATTCAATTAAGTTTCAGAGTTTTAATTCCTAGAGAAGAACAGCTGCATCACTGGTGTTAGGTTGTGATGTCGTGACACCTACTGTTGTGCTGTTAATTACCAATATGGAACATTAAAAGTCTCTTCTGTGTCTTTGTTCTCCTAGAAGTGTCTGTTTTTGTTTGTTTGTTTGTTTGTTTGTTTTATTTTTAATCATTCTCTTACACTTGTGCTGCTTTGGCTGTACTACAGTCTGTACTAAATGGCTCAGTATTGCGTGATATTAGAGCACTGATTTATCAGAAGTTACAAGGAAATAACTAATTCATCTTTTAAGTAAAGAGTGCTAATACCTGAAGTGTTATCCTCTTTCTGTTACCTATAAATGAGCCCAGTCTGGCAGACTGACTGGAGCCCCCGTCACAGCGGTTTCCAGAAGGACATCAGACTTTTGCAATCCATCTCATGATGTTTCCATCTAACAATGACCTACTATGTGTTATTGTTCTAAGATACCTTGTTTCCACTCCTCTTCTGTTCATGGGACTGTGATCTGAATTCAGGATCATCCACAAATACTTAGGGAATAGCAGAAAGCAGTTCAGGAAGCCAGCTTTCGCCTTTCACCAATTCCCACAGCTGCTCTAAGGCGAGTGACAATCATTGCACGAATAGTATCAGAAACAGACGAATCACCATCTTCCAAGGAAGACGCCAGAAACAGAAATAAGTAATGACCTTTCTTTCTGAGACCCTTTAGTAACTGTTGCTCTGAGTTAGAAGGAATGATGTGCTTGTTTGTAAGGTGCTGGGTTCGTCAGATTTTTTTAACAAGCTGAAGCCAATTCGAGGTCCTCTGCATGAGCAGAGCTCAGAAACACGCTGCTCAGCACAGGCATTTGAGATTCCCAAAGCAAGTCCTCAGTGAGATAGTATTTGCACAGCAAGTACCAGAAGAGATACCTCTGAAAACATTTAACAGCTTGTTGAGGCTTATCTTTAATTTTGATGCGGCTGTTTTCTTAATGAGGTCCTCTCACATCAATCAGCTGCTGAATCTGACGTTAAGAAGGAAAAAAATAAATCCCAACTTTCTCTTGGCACCTATTCCATGAGGACTCTGTGGAGATTTCCATGGTATGGAGGTCTACCAGCATTCGGAGGAGCTCGCTTAGTCATTCTTCCCATCTGCTCTTCTTCTTCCTCCCTCTGCTGCTCCGCACATGCTTCCTGGCTGTCTGCTCCTCATCCCTGTCTCCCTGCATCCTGGCTGGCTGCCCCAGTCTCCTCCTTTTACCTATCACCTTCCATGAGGAAGCTCAGGTAGATCAGTGCTGAGATCAAAGAGTTGAAGAAGATGAACTTCTTTCCATAAAGAAGCTAGGGAAAAAAAAAAGAAAGAAAAAAAGAAAAACCCACAAAGGAAGCACCCATAGCAAGTAGCAGTGCTAACATCATTTGCTAAAAACTTTAGAGTTAAATCACCCCCAGATCACGAGATCACTTTGAACCGCATGATAGTTAAGCATGGATATGTTTTAGTTCTTTTTCCTTCTGTCTGACCATTTATGAGTCAAGTTTCTAGCTCCTCTTGGCAATCATGACTACTAGGAACTTCCACAGCTACAACAAATTGAAAGTTGAGATTTGTGTGTGATCGTAGTACTCCAGGAGCTGGGGATATAAGAAGAAAAATGGAAACCATTGGCCCCATCGTGCAACAACAAAAATCAAGGAAGCTGAGTTAGAATCATCTGCCTGTTTTGTACAATGCAATACAAACCTGTATTTTCTAGTGTTGGGAGTCCACAGATGAGAGTTTGAGAAATTCCCCAGGGAGATATTTACCCCAGGAGCTGCTCTGGAGCAGGCAAAGTAAAAACTGCAGCTTTCTGCGAAGTTAGCAGAGAGGCAGCACAGCCTGGAAATAGCAGCCTCCTACCCCTTTTCGCTCTCCCAAACTACATGCTGCGTCTCATGCCGAAATGCCTGCTCCTCCACATCGAGAGTCATTTCATCTCACTGCTTCCTGAGAGAGATCAACATCTCCTGTACAGCGCACGCCACCAAGGAGAGGAAGGCAGCTTTGGCCTGTGGAGAGCAGCACTCAAGCACTGCGTGGGTGGCAGAAGACAAGAGCTTCTGAAACGAGGGAACAGAACAGATCTCTAATCTCCAGACTCTGACACATATCGCACTTTTCTCAGTTGCTTAGGAAAGAGATTTGCATCCAAAAAGAAGTGGGAGGTTTAAATAGGAGTTCATACACATGCACATTTATCTTCAGTGGTCCAAGCTGTAATTTACATTTCTCTAGTCCCATGGAGCCCACAACACTTCATAAAACACGTCCACTATAAATGTACAACCAGAGGAAACAAAGAAGCTGTCCAAGTTCCTATCTGCAACGGCCAAAAGCTTAGCTCAGTAGGCACGCTCGCACTGAAAGTGGAGGCTGCAGAGTAGCACTAAAGTAAGCACATACTTGGGGAGATGCTGAGATGCTGAAGCTGGCACCCCACTCTCTGGGACAGGATCCTAACTCTGGATGGCACAAATATGTATTTGGCCTTAAGCAGTCATACTTGGGGGAAAAAAGGGAGTAACCTCTTTCCTCGGTCTCACACCACATCATGCCCAACATCTCAGCATCCAGCACATATTGCTGAACAGCCGCAAACAGCTTTAGACGTCAGTGAGGTTGTCGGATAGTGTGTGGATCATCGCTGTTCTGAGATTTCATTTATTGAGTGCATTAAGATGTTTAGGGAATCTGCTTTTATACCTGACACTGAAAACAATGTCTGATAGATAAGGGATGTCAAAAGCAAAGGGCACTTAGGGCAATAACATGAGACCAGAGCACAGAAGAGTTGGATCCGCAGAAGCACCTGGCCCTAGGAAACTCTGACTGATGTTTCCTTGCAGACACGCGCACCTTCTGGTGTGCTGTTAACAGCCCCCTCATTTCTTCGTTTGCCACAACAACTGCAGCTGTCCTAGATCACCCATGCACCAGCCCTGGCTGAACTGTCAGCCTGATCTGCTGCATCAAAATGGGCCAAATAAGGTGCCCCTTCTCCTCATGGGTGGAAAAAGTTACTTGGACCTGTCTGCTCATTGAGAGTCACCAAGCAGCGTTCACTGTGGCTTGTTGAGACTGTTCAGTCGGCAAAAATTTAGCAGTGGACCATTGCTTCTCTCCGCTAACACAATTCTCATGCATGCCCTGTTCCAATTTCAAAGGCTTTTTTTTTTTTTTTTGGTAGCATACACAAAGCCTGGACTCATTGAACGGAGCAAATTTTGCATTTACCCAGAGTCTTTAATGGGGTGAAGGGTGGGGTGGAGGCTCAAGGTTGAATCCCTTGTTTGTTTGAGGCACTATCTGAAATCAGTGGGAACTGTGTGAGCACCGTAATTGCGTGGGTGAGCTTTGGGACCTTGATGTTGACAGTCCTCCTGAGAAAAGGCAAAGACCGCGGAGCCACTGAGCTCCTTCGCAAAGGGGCAGGGTGGGGGACTCCTTTCGAGCACAATTTAAATATGGGGTTGGTAAAGCCGCTGGGATTGTCCCATTGAAATAAGAAGGGGAGGTCACCTATTTCTGCAGTGCCAGAAAAATGATAAATTTGCACATGTAGTGGTGGTTCAAGGCCAATTTCTGCAGCCTGTCTATACTTATTTGTTACAAGGTGAACCTTCAATGTGGTATTGTTAGGCTGTTATCATCATATTTCCATTAGAGCTCAGTGGGAGAATGATTAACTCAGAAAGCCTGGGAGGGGAGAAAGGAGGAGCCTGGCCTGGAGCAGCTGCTAATCTAAGGGCAGCCCTGCCTTGGTGTGGCCAGGGGTGTGTTTGCTGGAGGTCCAGGAGGGTCGTGTCTCCTGTGCTCCCCTCAGCTGTCTGTTGTCACTGATTTGGGGGCAGTTGGTGGAGAAAGGGGGATGCTTTCTGAGCAGATGTAGGACTGCAGGATGCATCTGTCAGAACCTAAGTGGTGGTGACCTGATTTCAGAAGTGCTGCTCCCTCCAGGGAAACTGCCTGGGGCTTGGCGCCCTTGCAATGCAGAATCCCTTTATCAAGAAGCCGGTCTGTGGGCCAGTAGGACTGAAAACTGTGGCTAGGCCTTACTTCTGTTTTGCTGAAAAAGAATGCTTGCTTTACAGAAGTCTACTTTGCAATTTGCAGTGGATTTACCTCAAGTAAATGTATATCCTGCTATGCATGGTGGAGTCATCTCTCCTCATGGTAATGCCAAGAGATCCAGCTGGGATGGGGTTTCCCACTCACCCTGGCTGGCCAGAATAGCTGTACAAAATCATGTTACTGTTCTCTGCTGCCAGTCATCCTTCTGTGGGAGATGTGAACATCCCCCCTACTGCTAGGACAGACCATGTCCCTCTGATGCTGAAACTGCTAACATGCAACAGGCCCCAGATGCTTTTTAAAGTGAGAGAAAAACCCAAAGAGCACCTTCTGATCTATAGTCTTTTGGCACATGCTGAGCATCATGTTTGGTGACCCATCCCTTTCTGGGGGCATGGGAGGAGGAGGGCCTCAATCTGGGCAAAGGGGCCAAGGCTGAGGTGTTGCTTGATCTCACAGGGGGAACCAGCTCTCCTGTTATGCCCACGGTAGTATCTCTGTACGCTTCACTTGGTGCTGTGGCTTCTAGAGAGGCAGGACATGACCAGCTCATTGCAGTAGTCCCTAAATCAATTATTTTTTAAGCGTAGGAGGACTCTCCAAGCTGAAGGAAGGGATGGCAAGGCAAGGGCAGTATCACTTGCCTCTGAGACTTGCAAGTTCTTGCTCACTGTTAGTAGGACCACATGTGCGCACCGTTGTATAGCTCCCCTTGGCAATGCCTCGTAAGCTGCGTGAAAACAGTTATTGCTTCTGTTGTGGTAGTGCAAAAACAGTCCTAGGTCGCAGCCCAGCCCAGAGCGCAACATGCAATGCATCACAGCATGCTTTCCTCAGAGAGGTCCCATACCGTCCCAGAACAAGTGACAGCATGGGTACGTTGCCCTGTTAATGCACAACTGAACTGTTCCAGGTAATTCACGAGTCTGAATTTCTTTCAGGAGAAATAAAGTAAGAGGAGCTGCGCAGCTGTGTTGTTATCCCTGGTACCAGAGAAGAAGCTGATTAACGAGATGAGATGAGGGAGGGCAAAAGGTTTGCAGGTTAAATGGGGGGCAGAAACAGGATAGCTTGAGAGAAGGTGTTTAGAGCAAACAGAGGCTCCAGGCTGGACTAATCAGCAAAGCAGAAAAGGCAGGTTAAAGTAAGGAGAGACAAGAAGAGATAAACAGTGAGGGGCTGTACTGGTGTCATTTCCAGACTCTTGAAGCAAAGGCTCAGGCATGGCCTCAATAGCTATGCTTTGTTTTTAAAAGATTAAGCAGTGCTGTAGAAGGAAGGGTATTAGTTAATGTTTCCTCTAATGTCAGCCAAAGGAGATAATCACATCTATTAGGCAGATAAAGTACTCACTTTCCCCTTGAGAGAATAAACGCATACTGGTAGTTTTATACGCTGGAAACACTGAGCTCTCTAAAAACTTGGTTGGGAAGAAGGTTTTCTTGTTTTTAAATACTGATGTGTGGGGCTGGAAGAAGGAACTTCTTCCACTCTATGTTCCTCAACTGATTTTATTGTTATTAACTTGCAAGTAGCTGAGCCCTGGAGGCTGAAGCCCCTTTCAAATATTGCGTGCAGCATGGCACAGAGTTCCCCAGAAGCTCTGGAGAGCAGTTCAGTCTTGGGCCAGTTCAATCCATAACTCCTTTGCTGAGCCTGGACAAGCAATGGGTGTTGTTTTAAGTCATTCAGTACTGCATAGATTCATATATACCACTAAACAGCCATGTGAAAATACCTCTAAATAGCAACCGGCCTGGCCTATATCCAAACCAGAGACCTAGAGGCAAACAGTTACGCCCAGCTAGTAACCTCTTGCATCATTTTGTCTGTCACTGATAGCTGACTGTATATAAGATCTGTTCTTATAACATCTAGTTTTTCTACAGAAAAGTTTTAAGGTAGATGAGTTCCTGCTGAATTTTCATGGGTTTAATAACAGCAGTTTTGCAATGGGCAGTGGGATAAAACTCTTCCCAGAGTATTGGATGACACGGTATTGGATGCTCTCTGGTTTCTTTAAAGAGTCAACTACTGAATGTAGTCATGAATTTTTAAGGTGCAAAACATCAGACTCTGTGAAGTTGGTTTGATCATTGGGGAGGAAGGAAAATTGCCAGGCAAGAATTAAACCCTTCTAAATTGGATGGATATGTGATTTCCTGCTTCCCTAGCTAACAGTAAGCATGGCCTGTAGCATGAGAAGAAACTCCAGAACGCCATGGACAATTTTCCTCTGTCACTGTTTTTGAATAAAATCAGTATGCAGTTAAGCCAGTGAAAATCAGTATGCAGTTAAGCCAGTGTTATAAATCTTGGTAGGAAGGCCTCCAGAGCAGGTAGATTTGTTTAATCACTTGGGCTGGAATCCAAACCACTGGAGGATATAAAACATATACACTAGTGCCATTCACTTCACTGAAAACACCTTTTTCCCATCCAAGGAAATAGCTGTGGCTGGCATCAATATATATTTGGCAAGCTGTAGGGATAAACAGATTTCTCAAAAAAATCATCTTTGGCCCAGATACTGACTGTATTTGAGCACTGTAACTTCTCAAGTTTCTCAGCTAAGACTTTTTGACAGAGGAATCATAAGGAATCAGTGATTCAGGCTTTGAAATGGTGGATCCTTATGTCTGTTCACCAGACCTCCCCGTCCTGATTCCAGTCAAACTATTACCTTCAGTTTGGAGTAGACCTTTCTGAACATCACTTCTCCTGCGATACTTATAAGAAAGAAGTAGTAACAAAATCCTAACTTATCTTTTCTCCGGCATATTTTGTCTTCTTTGTGTCTTGACCATTAGGTTTTTGAACAAGAATCTTATTCCTTAATGTATTGAATTGTGTTTCACTAAGCCCACGGGTACTATGAAGTAAGGATATGTATTTTTATTTTCTGATTTTCCAAATATCATCAGAATTGCTTCCTGGAAGAATTTTAGTGTGCCCCAGTTTCAGCAATTTTTATGTAGCTTACACTAAGAAATAGGGTTTTGCATCAGGAAGAGAGTCAGACGCCACAGTATTTTAGTTAGGAGCTTTGGATGTTTTTAGAACATTAATTGCCCCAGTAATTCACTAGGTATGCTACGAGCCATATCCGTAGCAAAATCGATTTCCATTTTGCATAGAAAATTATACAGACCTCCAAAGTGGGAGTTTCTGCCTCCTCCTTCTGAAGCAGGAAGTTTACGGTAGTAATCTTTCACATTGGTCTCTGCCAGCTTTGTCATTCTGGCTGCATGCTCTGACACTGTTATATTGTCTCTTTCAGACGCTTTTAGGATTTGACACAGTTTGGGCAACACTTCATCCACAAAGTGAGCATCCACGGCAAGGACAGTTTTTGGAAACAACATCCTTTTATGTGATTGAAGGTAATGTGCTGCTTATGTGATTGTCTCGTACTTGGCATTTGTTTCAGGTCTGATTCTCATGCCCTGGCCGGCCTTCCCCTTTCCAGCCCTTCCTGGGTTGGTCAGGGGACCAGGAGACCTGCCTCTTGCTGAGCTGGAGACTGTGTTTCCTGCCATCCCTGTGCTCCAGAAAGCACTTGCCCCCACTTGCATCTTAGTTCACACAGTCTTGCATCTTTTTGTTTAAACCAATGACATGAGCTCCGTGAGCGGCAGAATATGGCTCCGTCTGTCTTTGAGCAAACTTTTGGCAATGGCCTGCAGACTTTGTCCCCAAAGCTGCAGTGAGGCCACTGCGGCAGACATCAGTGCACCCTGTGGGCTGCTGGCATGGTGAGTCCATGCTTCCCATGGCCCTGCACAATGCCCGGGGCAGTTACTCCATGCTGTAGTCTGGGCCTCAAAATGCACGAAGGTGGGATGCACTGCCACAGAAGACACGTCTTTTGTGTTGCGCTGGTGCAGATCTGGAGCTTCTGTCAAGCAACCTATCTGTTACCTTATCCACATAAATGCTTCGTGTTCTTGACGCTTGAAGCCGTTTTGCTTTTAAGTACTGTTTTGCAACCAGGAATTTCACAGGTCAATTATGCCCTATGTGCAAAAGCTAAAATAAAAATGTGTGCATTGTTTCTGAGCGCTTTCTGACAGTAGGTGGTTTAGCACTTGTCAGCCTATATATTGCCCTGTGCGTTACCGACCTTCTTAGCACAGTTGCGAACAGCAGAAACTGGGCTGTTCATTTGCCCGTGCCTCTGGCAAAAAATCAGAATAGGATGGTCCTGCAACTGTAGCTGTTGCATTTAAGATAATCTTCCCTACATGTAGTTTTTTTCACAGAAAAGCAAGAATAAATTTTGCTCCTTTTCTCCTAATTGGTATATTTGAGCTTAATTAAACCTAGGAGAAGTAAATGCATCTCTTAATTCAATGCTAGAAGCATTTTAAGGTTCAGAGTAGGTGACTCATCCACTAGAAAAGAATTTATTCTTTGTTTGTAAATGCTATTTATTGCCTTGTTTTGCATCACTATAGCTACTGTATGTCATTGGTGATATCAGCACCTACCGTATGTAAGGTGAATGCAAGGCCCCGTTTAAAAGATGGTATAGTTTTTATAATAAACCACTTGTATCAGCTACTTTTCTGTCCTTTGTTAGTACTTCTCCCATAAAAGCGACAGTAAAAGTGGCTCAATATTTTTCATCAAAGCCACCTGAAAAATAAGGTCTCCTGCACATATATCATGTCATAGTTAAAAAAGCCCTAAGCAATAACCAGCCCCCTTTTTCAGATTCAGTGGCTTTATAAACAATTCCACAGTGTCCTACAAGTGATTTCTAAGTTTCAGATGAATTGATTTGCAGCTGTATTTTCAGTTATTTTATTGCTAGTTATTTTTAGAGTTAAATACTTAGTTAAGCTTGTTAGAAGCATCACTGCTTTCATGGCCCATATAGATTTCTTTTGCTCTCTGTTACTAAGTGGAGCCTGAGAACAATTAATGTATTCCAGTTAGAGGCCGATTCTTTTGCCAATTACACAGCCCCATGTTCTTTTCTGAAGCGCATGAAGTACAATCACTTCTGCCATCCTATTCAATCAAACCCTTAAGTTGCACAGATTTTTGAAATGGCCTGGGCTTCAACAGCTTGGGAGCTGATTCACTGAGGCATCTGCTGTAACACTGGCAGGACTGTCACCATTTTCCTAGCCAGCTTCATTTGTCTTTGTCATTTAGAAATAATCTGCAGGGTGTAATGCGGTCTTAGGGAAGCACGGAGTCCGTTATTGCTCAATAATAGAATTTCATGAGGTCTTCACAACATCTTTGACACATTTGAAAGTGCATGAGTGGATGTATATCTCTAACGTGCTATGGAACAAGGACAGAGAACTGATTTAAGGACTCAGCGTGCGCTGAAGGGATGCGGAAATAAAACGGCCAGCTGGGGAGTGGGGGGCAACGGCAGCAGCCGCTGCTGGCTAGCAGAAACCGAGTCCGGGGACACACAGCAGTGTGGCATGTCTTCTCCGCAGCAGCCCAACCCAAACCTTCATAAATCCCAGCCCCCTACAAAGCCGCCGAGATTATTTCCAGCCTGAAACACATATTTTCTCATCCAAATCCCTTTCCCTGCTACCCAGGGTGACTGGAGATGGGGTATCAGACCCTGAAGAGGTCATAAAAGAAAGACTTTCGCCTTAGATGTAGTCAGAGCTATGTTCCCTGTGCTCCCTCTGGCTCAGTTAGGTCTGGCTGACAAGCAGCGCAAAAGCCTCGAAAACGGGCTCTTTGTGCAATGTGCAGAGAGGTGGGCTGGGGGCGCGGGGTCCAGGGTGGCCCAGAGGGGTTGCACGCAGAGGCAATGCTCAAGGGGCAGCAGGGGCACACAAGGCGGGCCTGGACCAGGTGGGAGACCGGGATCAGACCAGGAAAAAAGGCATGAATCAGGTGTTGAGCAAGCACCAGGAGGTGATGAGAGGGAGGAAGGCAATGGAGGGAGCAGGACACTTCTTTTGGTCGGGGAATAGAGCGAGGGCACATCTCCTTTGTTGTTAGACCTGTCTCTGGTGCCGCTAGCAGCTGGCACAGCTGGAACTGCGGTCACGGCTTTGGGAAAGGGCTTTACTCTTTCCAAGTCAGCAGTCCCTCAGGGCGGTATCCGCAGGTGCCTGGCTGTACGGCTCACTGGGTGATGCAGGAGTAAGAGTGTGCCTCGAAAAGCCTGTATTTTAGTGATGTAGGTGGTTGGTGGGGTCGTCCTGTTCCCTTCCTCCTGGGGAGGGGGACAAGTCTGAGCAAGGGCAGTGAGCTTGAAATGCTCTTTCTGGCAGGCTGAATTGGTCCTCTTCTGCGCGGCTGTGGCTCCGGGTGGGTTTGGATCGTGCCAGATCAGGGCTTCGGTTCGACGTCTTGCTGAGCTTCGGCGCCTGGTCGTGCTCTCCCGCTGCGCGTGCGTGTCAGAAAGCGTGCCGTTCAATTCGGCGTCTGTCGATGGCCGGCTGGCCTTTCAAGGTGTGCTGAAACCTTCGGGCTCTGCCCCGGCCCACAGCTGTGCTCCAATTTCTCCGGGGTCTGCGGTGTCCTTTTTTAGATACAATGCAGTGGGAGTGAAAGTCTCTGTGATATCACGCTGCTCTGTGCTACAGCTAAGTCAAGTCATTGTGAAGGGTTCTGGAGTAATTGCAGATATTGTACAATTTAGTTTTGTGGGGTAATTGGTAATGTAAGCCTGAAACAAGCTATGCTTAAGATGTTTTAGTTTGCAGTTCTCAGTAGGAACAGCCTTGACAAAGAAGGCTTTTGTGTGTGAGATAGGACCAGGATTAATGGCAGCGTTTAGTTGTGCCAAAGAGGTGCTGTGGCCAGTCGCGGGGCAGTGTAACCGATGGTGCCTGCATCCTGCAGGAGGCTCAGGTAGTGAAGAGCGGCTTCGAATACCGAATACCTGCTCGGGAGAACGAAATGCCCTGGGCCAAACCCACCAAGGGCTCAACTCACCCGAGGAGATGATGAATTTCCATCCAAAATGAATGTGGCTCATTTAGTCTATAGGTCAGACAATGTGGTTCAGTCTCTGTTTGCTACTAGGTGCTTAATACACGTCACCAAGTTTTCAGAAACCCTCCTAGAATTTTTCAATGAAAGGGCAAGTGTTGTATCTATAACTCTCAAATGTGAGGAAAATCCTAAGGCTGTGGAGGTGCAGATACGCAGCCACAGGCTGGAATAAAGTCCCTGAGGCAATGATTGCTGCGCCATCAGCTCTGTGCCAGTGCCCAGCCAGCTCTGATCGCTCTCCGCCTGGGTGCTAACTGCCAAGTGGAACGAGGAGAGAGCAAGGGACGGAGCTGTTGTGACTTGGGTGCCAGACAGCGTTGAGGGATGGTTAATGGGCACATAAGCAGCTTAGGTTCCTACGTGGCCGACTTAAATGAGATTTGGGTGCCAAACCTTCCCTGATGCATTTGAAAATCCTACGCAGCGCCTCTCTGAACCTGCAGGCAACTAAAGACTTCTGAAAATCTGGCCCTGGACACCGATACAGCTGGTGTGTTTGGAATTAATAGTTTAAAGAGAAGTGCCGGTTCGTGACTAAATGGAAGAGACATCTGGGAATAGCAAATATTTAAGACATTATGAAGCATCAGATTGCGAATTTTATTCAAGGTTGATATTTTCATGAGTAACTTCTTTGTCAACAGATGCAATTTCTGAGCTCGTGTATTAATAACAAACAGGTTGCTGATAACATTGGAGGGTTTCCATTTTCCTACTGACGAGTCTGGGGCTATACAAGACTTCTCTCCATCGTTGCCCCGAGGGGCAGCCAGGGTCGGTGTCCCTCTCTGTGTCGCAGCACGAGGTGGTAGCCATCTGCTAGAAGGGCTGCTCACGCCAAAAGCGGACGACATCACTTCTGCTGCTGCTTCACCAGTGCTCCCCATTTGCTGTCCCTCATGCCATATGCCCTGGGTGGGCTTCCAAGGGGGCTGGGTGGAAACGTGCCTCCCTTCCCATTGTGGATTTGGCCCCAAATGCTAGCGATACTCCCTGCATGGCACAGCAGTGCATGTTGAATGCTCATCTTCAACGTCTGCTTTGCACTCTTTTAGGGAAAGAGGTGCAGCAGATTAGGTGCCTCCTTCAAGGGACTTCTTGCCGCCCTCTGCCAAAGTCCTCCCCATCCAGAGCAGCAGCAGAAGAGACATGGCACAGAGCTTGCAGCTCTGGTGCAGGCTGCCAAGGGCAGGACAGGGCAGCTCCCTCCCTCAGCCCAAGGGCTTTCCTGTGCAGAAACCCCAGGTCTGAGAAATAGAAGTGATGTCACACCACTGGTGACCCCAGACACGTCACAGTGGTGAGCCGCTGCTGCTGCAGGAACGCAAGCAGCAAACACATCTCCAAGAGAGGGAACACTGGCAGGCAAACAGATTTCAGGGGGTTATTTAGAAAGAACAGTCTGTAGCACAATTATTTTAACAAATATAAAAAGCCAATGTCTTTGTTAAATTAACTGCGGGGCCAAAGTGCAGACCTGAGTTTTCCAATTCTGTTTTAGTATTTGCAGCATGACAGAGGTGATGAACACACGGGAACCTGTGATGGAGGAATTTGCTTTAAGCCAGTCTCCTGAGGAGGAAGGAGGCCCTTCAACCCAGGTAAATTTAGAAAAACTGGAAAGTCTCCTGAGTTGCCTTTCAAAAGCAATGCAATGCAACTAATAACTTCCATACATGTAGATGCTGAGTTGGTGAGCACAGCTGACAGAAAAGCAATCCCTGAAATATGTGTTTGATCCTACTTAGCTTTTATTTAACAATGTAAGAATTGTGGCAGAAGAGTTTCCTTTGGAGCAAGCCCTCCAACGCACAGTTGTAGCGTTAGCAGGTCTCTGGAGGGATGCAGGCAGAGAGGATGTTTGTCACCAATAGCAGATTTACAAATGCGTCTCATCTCATTCAAGTCCAAACAAGCATCACACGATGAAGATGTGCAGCAAATGCCGTACCTTTTATACAGCCACACTTGTAATGAGCTAACTTTCTTCATGATCAAAGAGAGCTCCCTTTTTTGAAAAGAAACAATTTGAAATGATTGCATAATTAACATAAATGGCTATTGCATCATATCAGTAGCACTGGTCACAGCTATTCACTGGCAGGTGCAAGAACGTTTTCTCTCCCTGGGCAGTCTCACAAACCCACTCACATGCCCTCCTGTGGTGCAGTTTCCAGCAGGAAGGATCATGATGTCCTGAAATGTCCTTGTGACAACTCACATTCCCCATTTTGGTCTCTGTGGTCTTGCTCGCGACTCTTGATGTCGCTACCAGGAGGACAAACCTCCTAAAAGTGGCCGGTTGGACTTGAATTGCTTCTCAACATGAAACATTGTTTTAGGCAAACTCTGTATTGCACTCGGGAAACTACCCCTAAAAGCAGCTGATTAAAGGTTGCAAAGTCAAACATTTGGAAGTTAGAAAAGTGAGAACTGAAGTTGCTTGTGCAAGTCCATTTACGTGATTAAAGAAACTACGGTAGACTTTTCCTTGCCTCATCAACTCCAAGGATAGATAGTGCTCGCTCAAGGAGCACCTTTTCAATATTTTGTTTCCTCTTTTTCACTTAATGCATAGTCGCAACTTTTCATTATTGTGGTTTTGTACACTGTCCAAAGGTTGTGCTAACTCCAGCTCCAACTCCCTATATGTCTTTAGAGCTTTTCTTATGGTGCCCCTGATTATATGCTCCAGAGGGTTTCTTTTTTCGGTTCATTTATCATGCATCTCTGGTTGGAGAAGGTGTTATTATGCATGTTTTAGAGATGGCCATCTGAAGCAAAAGACCCCCAGAAAGCGAGTTACACAAAATCTGTGACTCAGCAGGAGAACCAGGGCTCTTCTGGCAACTTCCAAGCACTTGGGCCAGGAGACCGTTCTTTCTCTTCCTGCAGTCTCCTGCCCACTTGTTACCCACTCCAGCTTCTGCAGAAAAAATAAAGTTAGAGCCTACAGGCAGTGCTCTGCTTCCTGCCAGTCCTGACTCATTCCTAGAGGGACCTGGTAAATACAGGGCTCCAGTGGAAAAAACATGATGTAATTTGTGTGAGAAGAGACTATATGAGAATGACAAAATAGGCAAACAAAAATAGACAAACTGAGGCTGCACCAGTTGCCTTTCCTAAATTTTGTTGCTTGACTTTGCAGCCTTAATAGTCATCTTTTAGCATATTTTTAGCTGTGTGTGTGTCATTTCCTAGGTCTTCAGAAAGCAGATGGAAAAAACAGAAATTCTGTCACATTGGAGCCTCTTGTTATCAGCGGGCTTGGGAACTGGGGATCTTGCACGCAGCCCTCTGCCACCTGAGCTAGTTGAGCAACGGCTGGATGGGAAGTTTGCCCATAATTTTATGACTGTTTTCTGCCCGCTGAGCAATAAGGCACAGCTACCAAAAGATGACCGGAAATTCTGGAGCAACAGGGTCTTTTCACCTTGTCTCATATTTGGAAATAGCAGTTTAGCAGTTTCTTAAAAATTCCTCCCAACCAAGACACCTACTGGGGAATTTTCATGCCTAATATAAACAGTTCAGGAGGAGGCTGCATAACAGGAAGTTGTGGGGAGCTTCCTGACAGGCACCATAAACATGTTGCTTGTGATCAGGATGAGTTACGCCCATGTGAATGCAGCTGCGAGAAGCATTAGAGAGGTTTAAACTTCAGTGATCCACTTAATTTAGCTGCACTGAAGGGGCTTTCTCACATGCGAAAGTCCTTAACTGGGTCTGTCTGCTACCGTAAAAATAATATGCAACATTTTTCGTCTGCATGAAGGTTTGCAAAGACTGATGAATCCCCATAGCGCTACCACAGGGAGCGAGGGCATGAAGACAGGAATTACTATCCTTCCCTGTCCCAGCCATGCAGCCTGATACAGAGCTTGCAACTCTGTCTGCTTCCTATTGTGGTAATGCTAAAAACACACTTGCTGCTCTCCAAACACATCGGAAGGGACTTGCCCCTTCCCCCAGGGCTTGCTTCCCTCTGCTGGCACTGATGCCGAGTGTGACAATCAAACCGTAAGCAGCTGGTGAGAGCTGGGATGAAGGGACGTAACAGAAGTCATGGAGCAAATACCTCCAGCAGCTCTGGCGTTAACAGTCCTGGCTGTTTGCTACCGCACCCCAGCTCTACCACCCATAGCAAAAGGCTGGGTTGTCATGCAGCCAGGAGCAAACCATGCTTTCCCACTTCTACTGCGGCAAGGGCACATCTGCAGGTGTCCGCCTGTGCGTCTAGCAGGAGCTGTGCTAACGCTGGCTCTGTCTAACCAGATACTGGATTCTGCTGTAAATGCATCACAGATATTGGGGGAAGTTCCTACAGCACACAGCAAGTCAGTGGCAGTGCTGGCAATTAAATTTGGAAGGTTCTGGCTCTTGACCCCTTGTTCAGTCCCCTAGTATTCACTTTGCTTTTATTGTTACAAGTGGAAACTTAGCTAGCGGGGAGAAATTTACAGCCTGTAGTGCAGATATGCAGAAGTTTGAGAAGTCAGAATATAAGGTTTCAGCAAAGCAGCAATAGAGTTCATGTTACACTGACATCCTGGAGGATTTGAAATGAATTTTCCTCCAAAAAAAAACCCCCAGCAAAAAATCCAAACCAAAACAATGTATACTGAAAAGCTTAAATGAACCAGCTATATTGAAAACAAGAAAGTACTTTTACATATTGTAATATCATTCACTAAAAATACCTGGTTCAGCTTGAAGCTCTAATCACTGTATAGTGTTTGACCCACAGTTTCAATGTGACAAATGAAAATAATAGCTGGTGCTATCCTATGTGTAAAGATGACCTCTGGGGCTACCTGTTTTGCCTGAATGCATCATAAAATATAGTATTGCACATTACACAAAATAGCTCTGCAGAATGGTGGCTTCTTAATAAACTGTCACAGCAAGAAAACATGAATAAATCATATCAAAAGACAGAAAGTAGAGGGCTGCAGCCGTTTAGTTTAGTGTTTCAGCTATGATCTTTGTGCTCTAAACTCCCACGAGGACTGAAACACAAATGTTAGGCAACAAAATGAATTTTTTCATCTAAGTCTCCATTTTTTCTATGCACCTTGGGTCACACAAGTCATGACAATTGTCTGCCCAACACACCGGTGAGAAAAGTTGGATTTCTGGTCCTGGTCTCCTGTTCTTTGCACAGCACAGGTGAGAGCGTGCTGATATCTGTTAGCGGAGACTACACTTCTGCATTCTCTCGTAGCTGGTGAGGACCTGAATTTAGCAGGTTTTGAAACCCTCCCTGTTCAGGACCGCTTGCCCTGCTCAAGTTTGTTGGAAGTTGTGATGGACAGATGTAGAACTGATGCTACTGCTGCTTGCCCTCTCACTCTGAAACATGCCCCTGGGCAGCGCTTTGACAGGCATGTCACCAAATGTCTCACCAGGCCTTCCCAGACTCGCGCGAGAAGTACCCCAAGTTGACCAAAAGACTGCCGTCGATCGTAGTGGAGCCCACCGAGTCGGGTGAGGTGGAAAGCGGGGAGCTGCGCTGGCCACCCGACGACCTGAAATCAGCAGAGGAGAAGAGTCTCCTTGGTGACCAAAGAGTCTGCATCCAGCAGCAGCAGATGGATCTGGAAGGTCTGAATGAGTAATTTTCATCCTCCTTTTTCATAGAAAAATAACAGTTTCAGGCCGTGCCATGCACTAAAGCTAACAGCTAGTGTATCAAAGGGCAGTGGGTGCTTGGGGGTGTGCAGTGGCTAGTGCCCAGGAACACCTGCACTGGACAGCGAGTCCTGTGGGCTTAAAACTCCTTCGTAGCTTTTGAGCATATGGTGTTTAAATCCACATCAGGTTCACTGCTGGCCATTCAGATGGCCAACAGGCAGTTTAGTGCACATTAGCACCCACTCTAGGAAACCATAATCCTGTTCAAGCACAGTATCTGTGTCCCTATTTCCTAGCCCAGAAGCACAGATTTTAATAAATAGCTGCACAAGCAAAGCATCATGGTATCCCAGGAGTGCATTACTGTAACATGCTCTCACAGATAGGTAGATATGACTAAAAGTGTTACTGTGGGGTAAATGCCCGGCTGAAGGTGAGAACTTGTCAGAGTGTAGTTTGCACAGCAAATGATCTGATATGGAGAGTGGTCTATTTATTTCTTTTCTGTTTGGTCTCAGTGTTCTCTTTTTCCCTTAAAGTGCGACACAGTTTCCATTTCAGTGCACCACCATTTGTCATCCAAATGCCCAGAGATGGCAGCCAGGATGGAGTGCAAGATGCACTTTCCCGTATCTTCCAAAGGGCTGTGACAAATGGTCTGATCTTGGAGTGTCAAATCATCTGTTACTGCAGTCAGCATTTCTGGGTGGTGGCAACTACAGGGTGTGATCATTCAAGAAGAAATATGAGCCAAATTAATGGCCTGACCTCCAGGTTGTGCATGATAGCCTCCAAGGTTTTTGAGTGCAGTGATACTAGGACTTGTTAGGTCTTCAGGAGTGAGAGGTTGAGCAGATTTCATGAAGGTGACAGATGTCCTCCCACAGCTGTACACTCAGTGGGTCTCCCGCCTTAAATGAGAGGGATCATCACCTCAGTAATGTCCATTCTGAGGTCTGAAGTCCCCTGTAAAGTCAGGCTGCTCAGCAGCCTCAGAGCATCCTACTTCAGGTTTCACTGCTGGTCTGCAAGGTCAAGACTGAGCACCCTGATGTGTCGTCTGCCTTACTGAACAGGCAGAACCAAATGAAGGTTGGCATACCTGTACAGGGAAATAAATACTGATGAACTATTTCTTTGCAGATACTTTAGCACATCCAGCTCAAGAAGTGGAAGATGATACAGATGCTCTGGAAAGCAGAACTGAAAAGGATGAGTAGGAACTCCGTGGCCTCAGAAGTGAAACTTCATTGCGAATGTTGTTGAAAAGCTAACACATTCTGAAGACACGTCAAAGTAATCTGTATTTAGATCTGCAAGGGTTTTATTTAGTTAGTATCTGGTAAGAAGTGTATGGGCTTTAGAACTGTTCTTTTCAACATTTTGATTTTCAGGCTGGGATTCATATTATTTGTTTAATTTTTCCTTGGGAAACAGTGGGACACGTTAGGAAATGCATCACAGACATGATGAGATTATAAAGGAAAAATGTTCCTAATTTCAATCAGTACATTTCATTGGATTTACCTTTTTTAAGCAAGGTTGCTTTCAGGTATCAACAGCAGGACAAAGGGGTTACATTTCTACAGAAGGGATGTCTTAAATCAAAAACCTTTCTTGTTTTTAGCCATTTAAAACTAGCACTGTGATATTATGGACAATAGATGTAATATAATGTCACCGTTTGATTTTGTAACTTTTGTATAGAGATGCAAGTGTTAAGATTTGCCTACATTGCTACACAGGAACTCCAGGCTACCTTTCAGGTGCGGATTAGAGCAGTTCTCTCCCTTTGACTAACCTGTGCAAATTCAAATGAACCAGCCTTTCATTAACTGTCATTTCAATAAGGTTCAGAAGTTTTAGAAATGCTTTCTTGCTGTACATTGATGAACTGGAATAGCTAGTCACTGGTGTTTGTGGAGTGAGACTGTTTGTTGTAGACTTGGTTGGGTGGATCGTGCTGTTTGTGCACACCTTGGGGCCCAGATCCAGCCGTGGCGTAACGCACTCTTCTCTCCACTGAAGCCAGCAGAAATGGCTCCTGCTTCCGCCAGGGCTGAATTCGTCCCATCTTGTTAATAGAAATTGTTGTGACTATTCTTTTAGTATGTTTTGTGTATAAAACAAGTGCGGAGGCCCAGTCGTTCTTCCCTGGACCTGCATAAGGCGGTGCTTGGAGGGGTAAAGGGAGGTCAATGGCACAGCCCAAACCTCCTTTGCCTTTTGCAGAGGCCCTTCGGTGTGATGCCAGGTCTGCTCTGGGCCATCTGCAGTAGGAAGGGGTAGAAGCGGGCTGAGGCGGGTAGATGCACCCAGTGTCCATCCTGCCCTTGCGGTACTAACCGCCACCGCGCCCAGGGCTTGGAGCTCCCTCGTCCATGGCACGACCTGGTCAGCTTTGGTTGCACAGCTCCGATAAAGCCACCTCCTGGAAACCAGAGCTCACGTTGGGACAAGCTGTCTCTGGACATGTTGGGCCTCTGTTGGATTCTCCTTCTCCGCCGTGTTCGGGATGGATTTGGGGCCTTTTCCACAGATGTGAATCCTTTTCTGCACAGGGGCCTTGCAGAGACTCCCTCCCACCTGGCACCATCCCTGGAGAAGCAAAGCTCTTGGGCCAAAACATTACCCTTTAGACAGTGTTGATGGAGATACTGCCTGTATCAGAAGGGTTTGACAGTTTCAGTGGAAAATGTCCTGTAAGCTATGAAGCTGGTATTGTCTGCGTCTCCAGGGCTGGATGGGTTCTGTACTTCCAATTAATGTTGCAGCCAGAAAAAGCCGCTTGCTATAGATGGAATGAAATAATAGAATTTCTTCCAGCATTACTTCCTAAGTTTACTTTCAAGTGCGTTCTTTTCCCCAGTAGTAATTTTCTCTAAAGGAAACTTTTGTGTGATGATGGATAAAATTTACTGGCCAGATGTATTAATAAGATAAGTTTATGCCTTCTTAGCAACCAAATTTAATATATTTACTTACAAAGAATTCTGTGCAATGAATGTTTAATACAAAGGAAAGAGACTATTTTACTTCAAAGCAACATTAATTTATGTAAAAAATTATAGCTCATTGTTTGGGGTATTTGGGATCCAGGACCCTTTTTATAAGCAGTGTAGTGCATTAAAACGTGATACTTAAGTTAAACTTTGCTCTCTCAACCTATATAACAATGTTCTGCCTTTTTGACATAGACTTTGTTACCTACTGTGTCATGACTTATTTTGTTGGGTGAATGGGATTCTAGTCAAAGAACCTAATTTCAGCAGAGTAACCGAAGGTTCAAGAGCAGCTCCTAAATCTGGCTGCTGTTCCTGTCATCCCCTTTGCTGCTGACAGTTTTCCTGCAAGCTGTGGAAGCGAGACCAAACTCGAGATAAGGGATTGGGTAAGGTGCAGGGCACCAAGAGGCCGGCGAGCTCGCTGCCGAGGGCGGAAAAGCTGACTGGCGAGGCAGCCAGGTGGATGCAAGGTGCTCTTTAAACACTGCTTTTGCCTCAACTGTCAAGATGTTTCATAAAGCTCTGGGGAAAAACAACAACGATGACGACGTATCTTTAGCTGTGTGATTTCCTTTAATCAGCGTCTGCCCAGCTCTGTAAGGAATGACGTTAGACGTATCGTTTAATTTGCTTTTCACTTTATGAAAGGAAGAACAGTTATTTGAAACACTTCCCCCAATTTTATATGTTCTCTATCTGCTTTCAGACACTCCCTCCCTTCCTGCTCTGGATGGCCCTTATCCTATTTCCACCTGAGGTCAATGGCACTTCCCTAAGTGAGTTTCCTGAAGAAACACACAAAATTCTAGGGAAATGCCGCACAGCGCTATGTTTCTCATTGCAGTACATAAAGCTGCAACCCATATAGAATTGCCAGACTTCATTCTTCCAGCCTAATTACTCCTCTCTTTCCTGCTTCCTCTTTCACATTGCTCCCTTTAAGTATTTTAACTGAAGCGAGTGGATGCTTCAAACTAAAGCTTTCCACAAAAGCCGAATGGCCTCAGTTTAACAGCCACACAAAGCCAAGCTCCTCCTCCCATTTTTATTTTTCCGAACGTAGGCCAGAGGCCCTAAAATAGGAGAGCAAGATAGAGAGAAAATTGTTTTATAAAAACAAACCCTATTTATTCTACTTGCAGGTCTGTGAATGTCCACTTACTTTGTCTGTGTGCAAGTGTTGTCTCTCTGATAAACTCAATAGTTGTTTTGTATTTTTTTCTGGATGAAAAGCTTTGTAGAAACTAAAAAGGAAAAAAAAAAGATATTCAGTCATATTTTTCTAGTCCAGCTTGTAGAATATTTCATGTAGTGCAGAAAGGAAGTTTTATGGAGTAAGGCATTGTTGGATTTTGCTCTATTTCAGTTCTTTCTAATTTTGTAAAATGCCACCTGTACATAATACTCAACTAATGTATGTCTTGTAGATGTATTACACTGTTTAGTCTATTAAATGCCTATAATGGACCGATTGGAAGAAGTGGTATAAGCCACAGTGTCTTGGTTTAAAAATACAAAGGGATACTTGTGGAGCTGTGCGGCTCCTGTCCCACAGCAGATACGGAGGAATTAAGCTTTCTTTAAGCCAGCCGTTGCCCCGCAGCATACAGCTATGCACAGTGGCCCTCCTTCGCACGTGCTCTTCCACAGACAAATTCAGATTTACATCAGTGGCATTTGCCATTTCCCTCTCTTGACCTGGAGCCCTTCCTAGACAAGACAGCCCCAAACTCATTGCTTCCATCTTGGGTTTCCCTGTAGCCCTCGCGGGAGAGCTCCTCCCGAGCGCTGCCACCCTGGCGGGTGCCCCGTTCAGCATGCTGGGCTAGCAGCAAGCCAGCTGGCTCATCTGCGTTCACCTTGTAATGCAATGCCCATTGCAGAGCCCAGCAGGAACTCACATTACCAGAAACCTATACCCTGTGCAAGAGGAGCGGAGTCATGTGGCAGGGAAGATGAAAGGCAGAGATAATCTACCACTGAGCAAGCAGTATTTTCCAAAAATGCCAAGTTACCAAAAGCTAAAGATCACATAACTGGAGCGCGGGACTGTTGCTCACCCTTCCCTGTTCCGTAGAGGCTACGTTCGAAAGTGCCTGCCGCTCGCTGGCTTGTATGTTGGGGGACAAACAGCAGCCCCCGGCATCCAAGCCAGGTCCTCCTCAGCGAGAACAGGCTGTGCCTGGGCTGTGCCCGGCTGGTGGCTGCAGCACACTTCGGGCTGCGTGCTCCTCCCAGGCATTTCTGCAGCCCTCAGCACCCGCATGAGCACCCGTGCACACCCTGACACAAGCCGCTGGCCCCCAAGGGCTCCTAGGTCACCACGAATGGCTTATAAAAAATGACTCTCCTCAGTTACCACCAGCTCCGCAAGCAGGAAATTTTCTGAATCCCAGGCTGGAGACAATTAATCCAGCTTTCCCACGGCAGCGCTTGCAAACCTGATGCCCAATATCTTTTAACACTGGAGTTTCACTTGCACACCATGCATGGAAAAACTCTGACCCCAGCATATATTTATCCAGGGGAGAGGGTGGTAGAAGGGCTAACACTATCTCCTTAGCACCATGAACCCACACAAGCTGCATTTAGGAGCCCTCTCTTCCTTCTGGGGTTTCCGTGCACTTTATATGGTGCTCAGCCATGTTAGGATGCAGTAGGTGCTACCTAGCGGCTCCAGAGGATGCAATTCCAACAGGAGTTGATTTATGTCTCTGACAGATCTGTGCTGAGCTGTTCTCTTTCCTTGTGTCTGAGGACAGGAGAGTTAATCTTTAATTCAGGTGAACATGGGAACACTTTTGGCTTGCTCCTAGTACATAAGTTTTAAACTTTGGCTTGCTCCTAATACAGTAGATTCTCAGATTCATTTAATGTTATCCCATCGGCATATTATCATATTTTCATTCACCTTTATTCAGATGTCTGTTCAGTCGTTCTTTCTTTTAGATGTATTCTGCTTGACACTTCTATCTAAAGAAACTAGTAACTTTTCCCATGGAATTAGTCTTTATTTAAATCACTAGTAAGAGAAGGAAACTCTGGCTTTTATGGTGCCTTAGATTAAAAGGTGTTACTTCTACGTCAAATCACATCCTAATCTGTGTTTTCATTACCCCCAAGAGAGAAGACATCAGGCGTAAGACACAATTCATATGTTGCAAGTTAGGCATTTCACCTACCATACCTCTCACAGGCAGAACAGCCAGTCTCTGATAGTAGATACTGGCCGTTCATTGCATCTTTGTTTTCCAAATGAAAGATTTGTTTCTTTAGCTGATGTTTTTACCATCTTTCTTTTTCAAACCTAGCATTTGTATGAATCCTCTTCTGGAAAAAGATGATCCCTTATAGCTACAGGGAGACATGACTCCCTTAACAAACAAAACATCCCTTAAGCTCACATTATAAAAGCTGTTACTCATCCTCACTACTTCCACTACAAATGAGAGCATGAGATCTTTCTTCCTTTTGTTTTTGGATAAGCATTGTGGCTTCCATTCCAGAGACAGGAACTCTGCAAAGTTTAAATTCAATAAATTCTGGAGAATTAGGATTTTAACAAAGTTTCTTTTTTCTCTCTCTTTTTTTAAATTTTCATTGAAAAACCTGAACTTGAAACAATAAAAAGTTGCAATTTTCCTCTAAGGATGCTGACAAAGCGTTTTTCTCTATTTTCTCTGACGTTTTTGGCATGAAGAGTCCAAAAATTTCACAAGTCATTTTGCCAAAACTGTCTTGAGCACGGCCCTTTCTGCCCTCAGCCACACCAGTGAGCAGCGGCAGAGCAGCAGGAGCCTCCGGGGAGGTGGCAGCGCAGATGGTAACTATTCTTGTCGTGCTTACGCTTTCACACTCCAGACTTTACACTACAAAGGACAAGGATCTTTGCATCCTGTCTGACAATTCATGAACACAAACCAAAGGAAATTTGTTTAGAATGCCCGTGATTGCAGTCAGTCGATAAGTAGACATTTGCAATCAAGCCAGCATTCAGCTTCAGCATGGATCCTGGAGCGTGGCAAACTCTCTTTATGAATTGGTCATTTGATTTATGAAACATAGGTTAGATGTTGCCACGTATCAAGGTGTCCTCCATACCCCTGACGACTGCACCCACATATGTTACTATTCAGTAGGTGATGCAGCTGTGAAAACCCTGGCCCAGCTCAAAGATTGCAATTCAGTGGAGATGCAGGTGCTGCCCTGACCTCTTCTCAGGGAGAAAATCTTCAGCTAAGACGATTTAGGTGATAAACCACAACGCAAAGGAGCAATGGCCTCCATGAGGCAGCAGCAGGCACGTGGCAGCTCTCATCGGGGCTCTGCACCAGTGTGTCCTTTCCATCCCTGGCAGAACTGCTGGGCACCTGCGTCCCATCCCAGCCTGGAACGGGGATGCGGCTGGGACGTACAGGCAGACTCCAATCTGGGGAAAGCTCCAGGCGCTACAGGAGAGGCACAGCTGTGGAAACATAAGGATAATTTAAAGCCACTCTTGTATGCTCCCTGATGATGGCTCAAGCAGGAAGAACTAGCACAGTCCATATCCCATCAACCCTTCTTGCAGCCTGGCTGACCCCTGCAACCTCCCACCTCCTCCCCAGTTAGCTCTGCAGTTGACTCACATCTTAAGAGTACTGCAGTATATATATATGTATATTTGTGTGTGTGTGTGTGTGTGTGTGTGTGTGTGTGTGTGTGTGTGTGTATATGTATAGTATAAAACAGGCAGCACAAAATAAACCGAATGTGGGTTGAAAATTAGCAACTCAGGCACCATTTTGCTGAGAGTGACCTTTAGCTCCTAGTTTGGGGCAGGGGACACTAACTTTTTCCTCCATGTTTACAATTGATGCAGAACAAAGTGAATTGTACACAAATATGGATCCCACTTTGTCATGTAGTGCGTTGGCTCCAGAAATAGCATGGCTGTTTTCTTCTTACTTAATGGCTATGTCCAACCACTAGTTCTCCTGTTCCCCCCTGGGACATGAGTCTGTGGTCTGAGTGTTGCTGTTCTTCCTCTCCCCCATTTTGGGACTGGGGCAGGGAGCAGCTGGCAGAAGATGTTTCTCTAAATCTTAAGCATTCCAGTCCATCCTGGTTTTGTTTAATTTGGCCCAGTTGTGAGGCCCGGATGTGTCAAATGGGGAGGGAACAGGAGCTGGTCCCTTCCTGCGAAGGGTGTCTGCAGAAAACGCCACTCCTGGTGCCTTCCAAACCCAGAACCTCCCAGGGCAACATGACAAACCTGCATGTGACTTGTGTGGTCACTAAGCCCCCTCGCTGGCAATCTGCACACAGGTACAATTTACTAAAAAGCCACACACCGATGAAATGAAGCCTGTTTCCACACTTCTAGCTTCACAAGGTGTAGGCTGGGGAAGATGACAGCAGTAGTCACGGCTCAGGAGCAACAAGCTTTAGCATGGGAATTATCACTCCCAGGGGGAACTGTTTGCTGGAAAAACACCCCTAGCCTGGGCTACACCTTTTCCCCACCCCTGGGTTCTGGCGTACACCTACTTGCCCTGTAGTAACACAGCAAACGGCATCATGGATGTATGCGAAGCCATGGGCACGGGTACTGCCAGAAGAACGTTCCCTCCCACCTGTGCTGGAACTGATGGAAATTTTGCTCCAGTGGGAACAAAAAACAATTTAAGATTGGTTTTGGGACACTGAACACCAGGAAGGACCTGATGTTTAAAATAAAGCCAGACAACACAAGAAAGGAAAGCAAACCAAAGACAAAGCAGCCACTTGACTCTTACCACCTCAGCAGCTTCATTACAGCTCAAGATTTCTCCTCGGAGCAAACCCAATGCCCTCTGTTACTTTTAGTGACCCTCTAGCACAGCAGCACATCTCAGATTCGAGCTGTGCCTGTCAAGTGTGATTGTAACTGAGGAGGCGCATCTGAATTCCCTAGTTCACATAAAGGCTAAGGTGTCACTACCTATTTATATAGCCGGACTGGGTTAGATAAAGTGGCTTATTCATCCCTGAGCTTTTAAACACATTCCAGAGAGGACAAAGAGCCTTGTGTTTTTTTCCCTCACCCGTTTTTTCAGCCTAGTTGTACATGCAGAGCTACATCTCATTCCAAGAGTGATTCAAAATAAGTCTAGGAAATTATTTGCTGGCTTAACATGAGCCACTGTCCTGCTAGAAATCATCTATATGATTTTCAGATGCATTATGAGAAAAATAAGAAGTGATTAACAAAATATGAAGTTTTGATGCATGAGTGCAAACTGTGCTTGCAGGTCCACTGCGCCAAATCCCATAAATTTGGTGGCATTGCTTTGGGTCCACTGCAGCTGAGACATGAGTTTGGGTACCAAGAAGAAAAAAAGAATAAAATGAGGCTACTTTAAAACCCTACTTTATAGAAATGCTCGGGAATATACTGAAAAAGCAATCATTGCAAATGATGTTTCTTATCAGGATAAGCCATTGTCCCAAGGAAGGCCAGGTCTCTGAGTAAGTACAGATTTTACTTTTTCTTTGAAGCTTTACTTATTTATAATAGCGATATGTATACTTCTCACCATTCAGAGCCACAATGCATTTGGCTAGAAATCCTGCTGGAAGTTTTTCACTGTTTGAACAAAGATACAAAAAAGTACATTATTTAGGTGCTTAAATTTCATATCAGCAAATAAGAAAGAATTGATTCAGCTCACAAATAACCAGGCCATTATAATTACCTTGTTTCAGCTAGAGGTGATTTTGTCACAACCTAGCATCTGGCTTCAATCATGATACCCCCTAACGTAACCAAGCCAAATCATTCGTTCCAATGGATTTGATGTTAAAGCCCTTAAGGCAGCAACTGCTTTTTTGTTGCTTTTTCCCCTAAAATAATAGTGCAGCACCTGCCAGGGTGGATCCGAGTCTGGAGCCAGGACTTTCCCCTGCAATAGGAAGAAGCCAGCAGGCTATGCCCATGTCGGAGGAGCCCATGTCCTAGCTTTGCTTGAGTCCCAGGCTGCATCTTCACTACTGTCTCGAGGGCGGCTTTTAACATATTGCCCATCTCTGCAAGCCGCAGCCAGCCAGGCCGGCAGAGCCCTGGCAGTGCCAATGCGTGCTGCATCCATGATGCCGAACACTGGCCCGGGATGATGCCGGCTCTGGGGGAAGTTTGGCTCCCGCCACCTCAAGTGGAGGCAGCTCTTCTGCAGCGCCATGCGCCGAGGGGACTGGGAGCTGGAGGCGACGCCACACTGCAGCCCAAGTTCTGGGGATGGAGGGAGGGCGAGGAGCAGCTCCGAGGTGGGTGCCAACCTCTTTGCTCCGTTCCCGGCTCCATGTGTCCAGGGCCAGCCCAGGACTATACTAAGCCTGAAGGAGGCAGGTGAAACAGTTCAGGAACTGCTGAATTTGCCTGTCTAAAAGTAGGGTGAAAGCAGCAGTCCAGAATCTCTCTGACCAGGTTATTCTCTAAATCTGTCTCTGCAGGTTGTTCTTGGGTTATTAGAAAAACTTTGGACAAATTAACCTATTTGTCCTCTTTTGGGGGGAAAAAAAGCTTTCGTGGGTTTATATGAAGACATAAAATGTTTCTGCTATTCTGAATTCTGCCAAGAGCTGTGCTTATTATTCCAGATTTACAATAAAAATTGTTGTGCAAATGACCTAGATACATAGAGTACAGCACTTAAGTGGGGATTTGGCTAAATCCAGCACACATATCTAATCAGAAAACGTGTACAGCCTTGGGAAAATACCATGATGTGAACTTCAAGAGTCTTAATACATAAGTTATAGGAGAAGGGCAATATTGGGTTAATGCTGGAACCTATGTCTTGTGTCATTTTATAAAATTTAGTGGTTAAAGGAGAAAAGAATAGACTATGCTGAGGTCTAAACCAACCTGATCCACCAACGCAGTGCCTGAACTGAAGTCATTTGACCTCTTGTGTCTGTGTCTCATAAAACTGGATAAATGACTGATTCTCCAAATGAGAACCAGATGCTGCTACATTTTAGCAAAACTTTCCTGCCCATAGAACTATTCTTACTTAAAAGGAAACTTCTAAAACCTACACTTTTTTGGTTTTTGAATACAAAAGGATGTAAAAATCTTAGCAAATTTTCAGCAGGCGCATGAATGCATGAAGCAGGATAAGGCCCATAATTTACATCAGAGCAGAATACAACTGCCAGGATAATATGATCATACCTAGAGCGTTCACAGGAAACAGAGCTTCTGTAGCATACTCTATAGCAATGCATCGCAGTAGGGGGGTTTCTAAGTACTGTATTGCTGCAGAGTAGTTAATTTACTCAAGTTGAATACGCAACTGTTTAACATACGTTGACACAGAACATATCACGCTAATGTCAAGTATTAAGCTTTCCTAAAATGGCCATCAACTCTGCGCCAGAGAAAGATTTCAGAAGAACCTGGAAGAGCCAATTTCCACTCCAAACTTACCGTGATTAGCACTGCACTGAAGACACTCGTGTTGATATTTCAGGCTTTATATGGCACCACCATTTATTCTGTTTTATCATGTCACCTTCAGCACATGTTAATAATGCTTAAGACCATGATTTGAGTTCACAAGTTGAATTTTATCAGGACTACATATGCCGACACTAACTCAGAAAAGCTGTATATGCCAGTTTTACTACAGGCTATCAGGAAAACATAGTACTCTGTACATTGAATTGTTCTGTAATTATGTCAGATCTTCTCTTTGTGGACCTATTTTTTTCCCTAGGCTAACACCATCCCTCTGAGTAATGATTTACTTCCAACTCAAAGCAAAATGCTCTGGGCAAAATGTGCATAAACAAGCGGGAATCTGATCTCTGATGTGAAAGTGCTAAGGCAGGTGCACAACTTTTGTCACAGAGGCATAAAATGACCCTTAGCTATGTCCATGCTGCTAGGTCAGGTCTGGTAAAGTTGTGCTCGTGAACCTCCAATGCAATATCCCTCTGATACAGCATATGCACAGAGGTAACTCCTACAATTTTGTGGCCCTACTTACAGGTAGGTAATACACTGAATTTAGGCATTTGAACTGCTACTGGGGCGTACTTTTGAAATCATGTGGTTGTAGCCCAGTACCTCTGGCATGCATTTCTCGACAGCTTGCTGGGCCTCCACTGAAAACTTTCCTCATGAGCTGTGTCTTCTTGGAGAGATCAACTCAAACAAAGGAAGGATTAAAAAATACTGGATGAGATCCTTAAATGCTGATGTATTTCACCTCCCAGGTGGGAAGAGCTGCTCCTGTTTGGAAAAATTTTGCAAAACGGCACGTTAGCTCTATCCGGTCTCTTCTGCACCAGAGGCTGGTGGGTTTGTCCCACAGTCTGGAGTAGAAGTGAGCTAATATGCACCATCTCTGCTAAGCAGCTTGTTTTCAGTCAGTGAATTCCTACTTGGCAAACACACAGAGTGCATATTAAAGATTAATGCAAAGGGCCCTAAACATTGGTGCTTTCTTAAAGGCACCATGCAGCAGGGCAGGCCTGTCTTCATCAGCTCACAAGAGCAGATGGCCACACTGCTGGGGGGCTGACAGCACATGTGTGTTTTCTTCTTCAGCCTAATGCCTCTGAACTTTGTAAGCAATCTCAAAACAGCCATAAATGATTCAGAAGAAGATGGATTAACCAAGGGGAAGAAGTGTCACTTGCTGGGTTGTGAGAAGCCGTAGACCTCTGTTCTAGTCATGGTTTGGCCAAGTCACACAAGCAGGTTAATATCTGCTTGGTATCTCCTTCATCCTCACTCTGTGGCTCTGATGGTTGCCTTCCCTTCACGCCCACACACAGGGCAGGCCAGCAGCATTTTCCTGCTTTGCACGGCTGTGTGTGTTGCGGGGGGCTGTCTGAGGCACACCCTCTTTTCACGTGGGGATTTTGGGTGCATCTGCTCATGGCATGAGGAACAGTACTGGACAGTCATTAAGTATTCCGTGTTAAGAGTATAGCATCGAGAAGATACACCAGTTAAAAGCAGTGACACTCTTCTCATTTTTTTCTTTTCATCCCAAACTTAAAAGCAGCAATTTATATGCCTAGCATTTCAGATATGTTTAAAATTAAAACACTACCAAATCAGCCTTGTGATGCCTACACAATGTGACACTGAACAGTGCTGCTCAGCAAATTGGGCAAGAATCGTTGTATGTGTTATAGGCACACGGGTATAACAGCAGTGTTTGCACTTGCAACTCCTGGAGACAGTACTGGTTTGCATAAAACGGACTAGTGAGGCATAATTTAGGAATTACATCCTCAAGCTAATGGGTGGAAAACATGCATGCAGTTACCAGAAGCTGTTGCCATTCAGTTATTGGCTCTTCTCTTCATCTGACATTTGCTTTTGTGTCCCATTTCTGGTGCTGATGCTGTGCTTTATATGGGAAAAGTGAAATATTTCAAATATTCTAAATTCCAATCAGCAGTTGCCGCCTGTTGCTGCACACCCATCTCTTCTCTCCAGGACACAGCTGCCTCTGTCGGACACGTGCTGCCACGAGGAAGCTGAGGAGCCAGGCCTGAGGCTGGCTAGCAACCGTCGGCCAAACCCTGCCCCTCGCAATATTCTTGTTGCCTGGCCTCAAGCAGCTGCCTCTGACCTTCAGCAAGAGCTGCAGCACTAACACCTTCCAAGCTGAATCTTTCCCTTCTCGCAGCCCGCCTGTATCTAATACCTTTCTGTGCTGTCTCCTCTCCTTCGCCAAGCTGCAGGGTCTGACGCAACGGCAGTAACTTACCACCCAGAGCCATCGGCGGATGCCTGTGACACCCCGAGAGACCCCTCTGGGGATGGTGTGATCTGTTGTTGCAGATTACAGAGCAGAGGCACAGACAACAAACTTTTTGGCGAAGCGAACAACGAACCCCACCTCCCAACTCCGCACCCTGTGCTTTAATCCCTCAGTTTGCTCCTTGTTGCATTCAGCCCAAGCACCGCTTCAGCACCGTGTGTGACTCAGTGAGCTTTCCATCATTCTGGTCTGGGAAATTGTACCTGAGCTGCAAATTCTGGTTTTGCTTTGTTGGTTTTTGAACTTGCATCTAGGTCTCTGGCAACTTTGTGTTTTGCTAAATATCCAGCAAGCTATGCGATTTAGCCCACACCCTGTCGTATCGTGCAAATGAACGTGTACTACCAAGCATTCAAAAGGAAAACATTTTGCAGAAGAGAATATGTCAAATCATTCAAAGATCTCTGCTTTCTTCAACACAATGTTTCCAAGCGGAGGAGAAAAACTGCCTAGCCCAGCTACCAGAAACACGCTGCTCTCCATAGATACTGTAAACTGAAACAACCCTACTAGTGACTGCAATGCAGTAGAGCATTATAGTTAACAGGTTATCTGAGCAAGAGTGATATTTGCAAAACACTGCTGCTAGTCCTGCAGTTTGCTGTATTTGGAAAGACTCCAGCTGAGTTCAGTGAAACTCCACCCTTGCAGAGTAGGCAGCAGAATTAGGGATACAACGAGGTTTTGCCTTTTTTACCAAAACAACCTATCAGCAGTCGTGTTTTAATGCAAGCTCATCAGGATTAGATATTGGTTCCCTTCTCTGTGGCAGTTTAACTTTTTACTGTTTATCCCAGTGGAGAAGTCTTGGATTTGCCCTCCCACCAGCTGCACTGGTGACCACCCCTGGACACGAGCCTGTGAGGCAGCCAGGGCTGGCAGTGAGCCCGCGAGGTGGCCAAGCACGGTTCCACGAGGCCACGCTGGGCTCCTGTGAGCCCCTCAAAACACAATGCCTCCAGGGCATCAGGAGGCACATCCCAGAGCCCCTCGGGCTGCAGCGCGCCAAGTTACCCTATTCTTTTCCCAGTTAATGCTGGAAAAACTGCTCTGCCTTTCTTGGCATGGGTGGAAAACTATAGGGCAGTTCTGGAGGACAGGCAGGATTTTCTATTTTTTTTTCTTTCCTCTCCGCAAGCTGGCTCTGCTCCTATTCGTGCCAGCTTACCTGGCTTGAAGCGCCACAACGCTCACACCAGAGGGTCTTGGGTGTAGAGAGGAGTGAAATGATAACACTGGGTTCGAGCTCTGTTTTACTCCCCAACAAAGAACGTATCCTCTGGAGCAGATTGCTGTTTCTGAAGTCTTAGCCACTCCATATAGAGTAGGCTGATTTATCTCTACCCTTCCTCTGTTTCCCACGAGAGACCATAAGCCGGCTTTTAAAGGCAAAGCTCTAAGTAAATTTATAGCCTACATCAGGTTTTTCATCTTGGAAGAAGCAAAACAATAAATCTCACCTACAAGTGCTTCAAAAATCATTCCCTTTTTGATTCATTGTGTTTGAAAGCTTTTCTGAGCCAGAAAATGCAGATCTCTCTGGGATATCCTTTTAGAAAGCTGGACAAAGGACTGAGGTATCGTTTAGGAAGTCTGTTCAGCACTCTAGAAGATGAGCAACCCAAATATGCAACTGCATATATTATCTACCTTCTGAGCATCTGACAGCAGCCTCTCGATCACACACACATGAAAAGCACAGGAATACTCCAGAAGAGGCCAGTGCTTAAGAATGTGAATGTTCAAGGGATCAAGTGCCTGTTTCAAGAAATTGAAACAGCTTTTGCAAAATACATTACAAATTGAAGACACATGTATCTGCAAAGGCTGGGTGGTCGAGACAAAGGGAGCACAGGCTTTAGCCATGTCAACTCCAGATATTCAAAAATCGTATGATTAGCTTAAAATTGCAAGATTTAAAAATTTGGATCTGGGCTTCCTGATTGCTTTTTGCAGCAGGGCAAAAGAGATATGACACATTTTCAATCATTTCTCTGCAGCATGAATATCTGAAAAGATCCTTTAGAGAATCCCTAAATTAAGAGTTTTTGATAGTCTCATGACTCCAGGTGCTGGAAACGCAAAAAAACATTACCTAGCAAGCAATAAACTTTAAGTCAGTGATATTGTCTTGAAAGCCTGAGTTCCCCTGCCACGTCAGGTTGCTCTGAGATGTTGGACTGCTCAGTGGGTCTCTCTGGGCCAGGCCCAGCCAGCAGTGACAGGCATTTTGGGGCCTCCCCTCCACCAGGGCCACTGGAAAGTCAGAGGCTCAGGGGCAGATATCTGGGGAGATTTGAGGAAGAGTGGAGATTGCACCCTGGGAGTTCAGTCCTTGCTCTAATGGATACTTACTCCCAAATATTCTTTTATTCAACTTAACTTCCAGCTGGATGTCTTAAGCAGCAGCCTACTCTTCCCATCTCAGAGTATTTTATTTTGCATAATACATGCAGTAGGTTTTTCATTTTTACAGTATTGAAAATAAGCTCCAGCCCCACAAGTCCCTAGAGGCGGACAGAGCAATCACCTCGGAGGCAGGAAATACAGTCAAATCCCCCAGTCAGAGGTGAAAACTCCAGCATTTCCCTCATGTTCCTGCTACATACGCCAGCCAGCCGAGCCACCAGGTCTAGAAAAGGAAGGGGCAGCTGTTTTTCTGGCTGAGCTTTGCACTGCTCCTCATCCCACTTCTGTCTCCTGGGAAATCATCAGGCCTCTTGGACAAGATGAGGAGCGCATCAGTGAGAGTTTTCAACTCAGAAAAATCATAGACTAATTTAGATCGCAAGAGATGTATGGACATTATCTGGTCCATCCCCTGCTCAAAGCAGGGCTACCTTTGATGGCAGACCAGGCTGCTCAAGACCGTGTCCAGTTGAAATTTGAGCACTGCCAAGGATGGAGTCACCACATCCTCTTTGGTCACCTACTCTACTGCCTGACCACCCTCTTGGTGGAGATTTTTTTTTTTTTTACTGATGTATGTCCAAGCCTTTTCTGTAACTTGTGACTTCTACCTCCTGTCCTTTCACTGTGCACTTCTGAGGAAAGTATGCCTCCATCTTCTCCATAACCACCCACTCGTGGTTAGATGAGACAATACAGCAAGTAGGTCCCCCTTAGTCTTCTGAGGAATGGGAAGACTGGCTTAATAAAAAAAAAAACCATTGGCTCAAGCCGAGGACCCAGGACATCTTGGCTCAGTGACTCACTCCAGCAGCAGCCTCCCTGATGCCACTGGAAGGTAGCTGAAGTAAAAAGGCTCTAAATTGTTCAGCTCTCCCAGGAACGCCTGAGTTTCCAGAGGAGCTCCTGTCCTAGCTGCTGCCATCTGGACACTTTGGGGGAGATTTTTCTACTTTTTCTACTTGGCTGCGAAGCCTATGTTTGAAAATATAGGTATTTCTTTGACACCTAAATATAAAGTTTTTACAAACATGCCTGCTGTGATAGGTGCAAAGCAGATGTTTTATGAGCCTCTGTGCTTAACTTCTCCAGCCATAAATTGGGCATTGTCATCCTTCCTTTCTCCTATCTTTATCTCTCTAGGGACATTTTCAATGACTTTGAGCAAGACTTGTCTTCCCTTGGCCTACACAGAGATTAGCAAAAAGAAGCTCTGGTTCCCCTTGGATCCTAAGTATCTTACCTTAGAAAGTTGTAAATTTGGGCTTTGTTGTTGCTCTAACAATGCTACCAGTGATTCATAAATCAATACACTCCACTTCCACCAGGCTTTCCATGGGCAAATAAGGTGTTTCCACAACACAGGTGTGGAGGAAGCCATGGTGACAGAATATGTGTAGGAGTGGGGCTCTGCAGGTGCCTCAGCTACTTCCTGTCACATCAACCATATTCTGCACTGATACTGCTAAAAAGTGGTTTAGGACAACAGCTATTACTATTTTCTCCTGTTGGGACAAATACCCCCTTGTTTAGAAATCCACATCTCTGTGCACACCTACACAATACTCCAAATCATTGCACTATGTGGACTCAGATGCTGTGAATAATATAAATATTCCTTCATATTTGTTAAGGGATTTAAGCTTTCCCCTTCACACACACACACACTCCAATATACCTGATAATACGGGATTATAAAACAGTGCTATTATTCCTGCAGGGTTTGATTATTTAACATTGTACCGAGCAAAGTTATCAGAGAAATCCTGATGGACAAAAATAACTCTTTGTTTCTGATGTGGTGTTTGTAAAATAGGAGCCAAAAATAGCTATTGGCTGGCTGACTTCAAACGGTGCTGACCTTTCAGTGCACCCAGTGGAAATGGCCAGCACAGAAATCTCTTCACTCTGGGTGTGCAGAGCAAACCACTTTCCACTCTCATCTCTTCCATATGACTGTTATTAAACTTTGGATTCAGTCCCATTTGTTTTCAGTCGTGTTTGCTAGCGTGCTGAGGAGAGAGCGATGTCAGTCCAACCTGGGAAAACCTTCTTGTCTTCCAGAGGTCTGTAACAACACACTTTCCACCTGTCCTATTTCTGTGATCACGTTATCCGATCAGATAAAATAGCTGATCCAGCAACAGATGTAAATATCTTTTGAACTGTTTCCTCCTCCACACACAGAGACAGACCGAGACTTGGACACCAGGTAGGATCCAGGAGATCATTCCCTCTTCTGCCAGTGCAGGGTTTCGGGGTTTCCTATCTGTGTGCCCTCATTTTCTTCCCTATTTGCCCTCGTCCTTCCTGTTCATTGGCCTAAGCACCAATAAACCCCTAACGCACCTAAAGAGGTAAAGTGCATTAGGTGTGTGTCAAAGCTTAGGCCAAGGAAGCCCTAATCCCTGCAGTCTGAAGAACTAAATATGACATAAGCAACTCTCACACTTTCTTATCTCCTGTAGTCCCCTAACTTCCCCCTATATAAATGCTCCAACTCCTCTATTTCCTCACAGGTTTAAGAACCTCCCAGATCAAGGACTATTTTCTCAGTTTCAAGCTGAATCTACAGTTTGATTTTGAAGGCCAAGGGCTTAACAAGGCCTACACATGTCCCACTCCCTTTTCTCCTCATCCAGGCGGACACTATGTGACACAGGTATCTCCTCTCCATCATTACTCCTTCTCACAGTGTCTCCTGTCCATCATTATTCCTGCTCATTCTTCTCCCTTCTCTCGAGTAGCCAAGAGAAAAGACCCAGAGCACGCAGGAATGAAGGCACCTCATAAATTAGGGAGCTGACTGAACATAAGGAAACATTAAGAGCGAGTGGAGGCAATAGCCAAAGGAAAAGGGAAATGTGGTCCAGGGGGGTTCAGTGACATCCTCATCCTTTTCCTCTTGTGTCTCCCAGCTGTGTGGTGCAACACGAGGTTACGCACCTCCAGCTCACATGTCCGTCTAGCCTGGCTCCAAAGTAAGGAGATTCCGGTCGTGCACATCCCAGCAAGAGGCTTACGGTGAGACTTAAGCAAATAGGCTTCTCTGGTCACTCTTGGACAGGCCAGAAGAGAGACTTCACAGAGGTAATACCTCTGTGATGGCAGGCTTCTCTCTGCTTGGTTTGCAGGATAAAAAATGCTCTAAGACAGGACATTAAGAAACAAGCTCTTTGCTGGTCAGGCTTGAAGAAAACATCTCTTTGTGCTGACTCATAAGAGAAGCTACAGAAAACTCGGACTGGACTCAGAGCTCTGGTGATGTTCAGATAGCCACTGTGGGGGAATCAGAGTGCACTGCTGTTTCAACAGTGTGAAAGTAACCTTCCTTGCAATCAGCAGAACTCGTGGAAAGGAGAGTCTCTTAGGGAATTCAGCTGCGAAATCCCTGCAAGTCTTTTGCATGCAAACTGTGATTATTTCAAAGGTTCACACACTTAGCTCCACTTAGGGGAATTTTCACAGAGAAAGGCAGACTTGATACAACATACCCATCAAATTTCAAGTCACTACTTCAATCATTTTCTAAGATGGGCAAAACAATATACTTTCCTTAGCCTTATTCTCAGAAACTGTCACTTTAGGTTAAATTTTCTACATACATTGCATATATTAAATTATCTGGCTCAGGCAGAACGCTCATAACATTACATTTCAGCCCAAACAGTTAAAGACTGCAAACTAAACAAAAGTGAAAAGAGTCTTATCATGGGAAGCATCAGACAAACAATTCTAATAATAGGGAGTGTTGACAGGACAGCCTATAATAGAATAGTGATGGGGCTTTCCAAAGACGATGCTGTCAGCAAAAGTATTTCTAAATGCGGTATAGGAATATAAGTGAACCAGTGACAAGGAGGAAACTGATTACATTAATAAATTCTATTGATTCTCATAACAGTCCTTCTGTAATGCTGCATGAAGTGCACAGGCATTGGTCAGACACTGGGAAAAATGCCTCACTGTGAGCCTGTTGGGAGGAGTCTAGTCTTACCATTTAAGTACCATTATAATGTTTTTGGGATTGGCATGATTTTTTAAAGGATGCTCCTTCCCACAACATCCCCACTAGCCTACCTCAAGTTTGTTTTTATGTAAAATAGGCCAAACATGGAGAAAGTAAGGTTGAAAGCAGAAAGGGATCAGCATCTAACCTTTGAAAGTCAGCCAATTTTAAACCTGGTTTGATTCACACCAGTGATGTGGATCACCATGGCAAAGTCTTACTCCCTGCCTGAAACCCCTACTGACATCAGTAGGTGTTTTGCCTGCAGAATGTGAGCAGGAGTATGCAGCGGATAGTTCATTATAGATAAGAATTCCCATTAACCCTTTCATTGGCTAGAACAAAAATCCTGGTTTACTGCTTTGACTGCAGAATTTGGCTCAGACACCAAGAATCTCAGGTTCCACCTGCTTATCTTTTTCAGCTTCATGTCCCCATTTTAGCAATCTGCAAAGATAAGTGTATTTTCCTTGTAACAAGACCATCTTGTAGAGGGTTAGCATACAAAGGGCAGATTATGGAGAATCAAGACCAGAGGCCTTTGGGACACTTGTGCAAATTGCAGCTGAAGCAGATGGTATTTAAATAGAAAGTCTGGGCACAATTAGAGAGAGAAGAGGGAAGCCACAGAGGACCTGGAATCTAGACTGACAAGATCTTGTAACCTTGGCAACACCTTCTCCTGATTGTTAAAATCAAATGCAGAGGCTACATCGAGGAGGAAGTAGCTAATCAAGAGCCATCTTTGCCAGTCTTCATACCTGCCACTCTGCTCCGAGAAGGCTCTTGCCTTTCTCCAAGTCCATGGAGAGTCAGTGTGGACTCATCTGGAGGAGGAGCAACTTAACTACCAGAAAAATATTTCAGGACCTCCAAGGAGGTAGAGGAAATCATGCTAGTGGCAGATCAAAAATAAAAAGGACACACAAAAAAAGAAGTTTTCGGACATAACTGTGGTCAGGGCATTCTCTCTGCAAACCTGCTTTCCTCCCGCAGAGCCTGTAGCACTGCCGAGGCCGCGAGCGTGGGATCAGGCCTGCGGTTGCACGTCCTGGCAGCACACCACGTCCTCCGCTCTTACTCACAAGTGACAGGGCTATGCAAAACCAGAGGCGATCGTTTGCAGGTGAGAGGCTGTTGCCAGACGCACGGCTCAGACAAAGACTGACTGTGTGTGGAAAGCTGAAAATAACTAACTAGAGTGAACTTTGCCTTCAGCAACTGCCGAAGGATGGAAAAAAGCAGGCTATTGAAGATCTAGGACCTTATTATGTGTAATCACTTTCAAACCCAAGGCAGAAGACCCCTAGATGTACGCAGAGCAAAGCAGAGTCAGCCTCCTTTCATTTGGTAAAAACAGAGGTTCAGACATAGAGAAAGAGCTTAGAAAGCATGCAAAGAGGAACCCAGAGAGGACAGGCATCTGGGCAGATGGGCAGATACCCCCTTGGTGCAGCATTTATAGAACCAAGCTGCTGAGTGTTTTCAGCTGCATTAACTTCAATGATTCGCACACATCAAGCAATTCCCTTTGTAGTCGGTGGAAAAAAACCCAGACATTTGTAGCGGGACATCCATCTCATCCTCAAGTGATATTTCAAATGAATAAAATGAATTGTGTTCCCAAATTGCTCATATTTCTCCACTGACAATAAAAGGAGTGTAGCCTAGCTGTAGACGAGTCCACATGTACAAGATACCCACAAGTAAACAGTTGATGTTGGGTGAGAGGAACCTCTCTGTGCGTGTGTAACTTAACATCCAAGTTCAAAAAAACAAGTCCACAGGAGACTGTGGCTTTGCAAATTATAGTTTCCCCTTAAACCAACAGAGAAGCATCTCTCACCAAAACTGATCATGAAAGATCCAGACAAACAGAGAAACAGACTCACTGTATAAAATACAAAGAAGACTACATGCAAAGCCTGTGACATCAGGGTGCTTAAGGAATTCTCAGGAAAACTGAAAGAATGGAGAAATGCTCTCTCTGCCCTCTCTGGCGTAATCATCTTGGGCAGTACGTGGAAAAACATTCAGTGAGATGACAGAGATATGCCATTTTTAATTTGACAACATCTCTGACTTTCAGAATAAAACTTTCTGCGTCAGCTAACTTCTCTAAAATGTGCAATTTCAGTATTCTACCTACAAAAGTGCTTTTAGAGCTTTGCCTCCTAAAGAAAGCAATGGATAAACAAGCTGAACTCTAGCGTAAGCAATTTTATTACCATGGGACTCTAAGAGGAGTAAATAAACAAAGAAGAACTATGGCTAGGGTAAGGTTTCAGGGAAAAAATGCATAAACACAGCTATAAAGAAGCTGAAAAATCTGAAGCAAAGATTTTGTTCTCTTCCAAATCATCCTCAACTCACACAAACTAGTTGCAAGCAGAGGTGAGGTCAGAGGTCCTGGCCCCTCTGAGATGCAGGTCGCCAGCCAGGTCCATGCTGCCCCTGGAGCTGTGACCGCAGCACCGAGGGGCAGACCTGCTCCCACTCCAGCCTAGCTCTGGCCTCAGCAGCAGAGAGGACCCAGCATGAACTGCCGAGCCAGAGAAATCACCCCGCTCCGAGGAGGCACAAGGCAGCCCACACTGAAGGCTACACCTTCACTTGTGTTTTCCCCAGCGCTGGGTAGACTGAAGAGGCCTGAGGGCCTCTTCGCAGGCTGCAGCCCTGCAGTGCCGAAGAGCCGCTGCTCTTAACCTCTGCTCTGGTCCAGTGTCTTCCAGCCAGCGCAAGAAAAAGTCTCTTACATGAAATTTCTGCATATGTTTCCCTCTCCTCCATCTGCAAGATCTGCACTGATCTGCTCACGTTTCCTTCACAAGCAGAACAGTATCAGCAGTGTAAAACGAGCAAATTTTGTATTCTACAGCAAGTCACAAATGGGGAATCTTTGCTAGCGTCTGAGCTCTGATCTTTGCTGACGCTTTGTTCTCACCTTTCCAGATTTTCCTGCTGCTCAGTTTTACATGTACCTCTTAGTGGTTGGGGGATGCTGCAGCTATAAACACACCTGCAGACCCTCTCTCCCTCCCAGTACTTTAATGTTGGAACCATGCACAGCTTCAAACAAACCCTTTAAACCTTTGCTAACAGCCCTTATGGCTGTAAACAACCTTTTCCTCCCCTCCCATTATAGACTATTGACACAGCTGTTCTCTTTTATCACTCAGCCTATGGTATAGAAGCATAATTTCAACATGAAAAGAACATTTATTAATTTCCTTTGCCCCTCACTAAATTGCTCTTCCCATTTTAGTTATCCGCAGCACTAGTGTCAGTGCTTACAGTTTCTGGAGCCTGGAAGAAGCAGGGGTCCCTTCTCTTACAGCAAGGAGGATGGTGGGCAGGACAGTCCAGCGGAGGGCTACAAAGATGATCAGGGGACTGGAGCACCTCTCCTATGAAGAAAGACTGCAAGAGCTGGGCCTGTTCAGTCTGGAGAAGAGAAGATTGAGAGGCGATCTCATCAATGTGTACAAGTATCTGAAGGGGGAGTGTCAAGAGGATGAGGCCAGCCTCTTCTCCGTGGTGCCCAGAGACAGGACAAGAGGCGACGGGCAGAAACTGAACCACAGGAAGTTCCACCTAAACCTGAGAAAAAAATTCTTGACTGTGAGGGTGACAGAGCACTGGAACAGGTTGCCCAGAGGGGTAGTGGAGTCTCCTTCGCTGGAGATATTCAAAACCCGTCTGGATGTGATGCTGGGCAATATGCTCTAGAGGTCCCTGCTTGAGCAGGGAGGTTGGACTAGATGATCTCCAGAGGTCCCTTCCAACCTAAACGATTCTGTGATTCTGTGATTCTGAGACATGAAAGGAGTGGAAGAGGGAGAAAGGCTGGGAACACCTTCCACAGCTCATGGCTTAGGTTGCACATGGCTTTGCACTGGCTTCAAATCTGAATGGGGAATTGGTCGGTTGCATGAGCAGGTGCTCAGAGGCACTGAGTCCAGCTTGGCTTGCGTAGATCAGCTTCCTCTCTTGCAGTGGCAGCCATGGGGCTGCCTACATGGGAACTGGATGAGGAAATGAGTTATTCCAAAATAGAGTGCTTTGCTATAGTGAGAAGATGCACTTAGAGCTCATGCTGAAGGACCTAGCTACGTGTTGCACAGCTGAGCAGTTATTTCTCCACGGACAAGCCGTAGCTTCATTTCAAAGCAGCCGAGAGGCCACCCCCATGGCAGGGCGGCCCCACGCACTCCAGCTCTCCCTTTCTTCTGCCCACAGCTCACCCACTTGGGCTATCAATGCTGTCTGCTGGTCCTCCTGTGCAGTGTGCTTTGGCCAACAAAGCTGGACACTTCTGCACCACAGCTGCCCACTGCCTGGGCACGTGTACCGCAATGTTCAGCACAGCAGCAGGGCCTGAGCCCCAATGCCCAGGGAAGCACCCAGTGAGTGGGGACAGGGACAGGGCTTCTCCCACTCTTGGGTTGCCCTGTACTCGGCTCTCGCCTGCTGCCGGTGCCATTTTTCTTCCTCAGAGCAGGTACTGAGAAGAGACGTTTTACCGATGTCTTATCAGGCTTTTTTTTTTTTTTTTTAATGGGAGAATAATATTTCTCTTTGCCTGTGTCAGAAGTGCGCTGGGTGGGTTTACAGCTCTGTTTCTGGGAGACCATCCAACGTCCTCCGCTGTGTTTAGAAAGGGTGTCTCCCGCAGCACTGCAAGGCCTTCAGCTGATGACATTGGCAGCTGAGGCGCATTTGGCCCAAGGACCTTTTTCTCCAGGTTGAATCTTATCCCATCTCTTATTTTTTTCCACCCAGCCTCCTCCCTCTCAAACAAAGATAAATCTCTCCTCGGCTGTTTCTCTCCAGCTGCCCTCGCTGTCCCTCCCCTTGGCAGCTGGTGCCACGCAGGGGCCCTTGTGTGGTGGCAGCATGGCCAGAGCCGCTGCTCGCTGCCGCAGCCCTTGTTTTCCAGGGTGGGAGCCAACTGTGGGCAGGAGCAACCTGAAACCCCACAGGAAGCCCACGCCTTTTCCGACCCTGCTGTTGCCGGGAGTCGCCTGTTTTTAACAGTTATCAGCACCACCATGACGCGAAGGAGATGTTTAACAGAGGTGAAGAACATCCTCCCCCCCTGCCCAGGACTGGTCCAGGACCCCATCCCTCTCTCTGATTATGGTAACCTGAAATCACCACTGCAACAGCTCCACAAGGGGAGCAGCAGCAGCTGGATCCAGGCAGCGGCAGGCAGGCGAGAGCATCCTTAGGGCTCTGGGAGGAGGCTGAAAGCAAACACTACTAAAGCAACCCTACCACAGCCTTATGCCAGCCCAGGTCAAGGAGCAGGATGGAGAAATGAGCCCTGTGCAAGCAAGCTCCTGTGCCAGGGGCTCTGCAAAGTCAGTCACCCGCGCAGGAGCACTGTGAACCTCCTGCCTCTCTGAGGGGCTGCACACAGCCCCCGAGTGCAATGCAGCACAGGGGTATCAAAGCAGGCACTGGCAGTGAGCTCCGGCTTTAGAAATGTCCTTGCAGTCTCCGCAGGCTGAGTTATTTCTTGTTGTTATAGCTCCTTGCCGCGCAGGCCAGCCTGTGCCCAGCCAGCACTGGTGCATCTCTCCTGGCAGACTGGCTTTCAGTTGGCCCAACATTTGAGAAGGCCTTTCTTGCCCATTTTCCCATCCTGGGCTCTCCAGATAAACCAAGAGACATTTAAAATTCAGAAGCCAGGTTTTGTTAGGGGAAGAGAACAATGAAGTCTTTGGCATAGAGAAAAATCAAAACGAGTCAGAATAAAAGTAAATGGTGTTTCTAATTCCAACTGCTGCTATCTTTTATGCCCTTGCAGAGAAGTTTCCTCCTCCAGCTTCCTCAGTCCAGCTGCTTGGTGTCTCTCCACACTGTAACAAACCCTTGCTGGGGGCCGTGTCTCTCTTTCCGTCCCCTTGGAGCACTGGCTGTGGGTGGCCCCTGCTCCCTCCATCTCCATGCTGCTCCCCTGGGCTCAGCGCTGTCTCTAGCTCTCTACTGTGCCACTCGCTCTTGGATACCCTTTGGCGGAAAACATCTATCCATCCCACACGGGGTCGCTGACCCAGGGCACAGCAGCCCGGGACAGACGACCAGCGAGGTTTCTGCTCCGTCTTGCCCATTACAGGCTCCTACAGGAACATAACACAGGAACAGATGACAACCTGTGAAAAGATCATGTATCATCTGTGACGTCTTTGATGCACCTCAGCATGGATGTACCCTGAGGGAGGACACCAAGAAACTGCAGAAGGGATATTTTAGCCTGATGCCAACTGGTCACTAAAACCCTTCATCAGCACATGACAGTTACTGTATTAGTCTGTTGCTTTGAAATCGCCTGAGAGGAATTTGCAGAGATTTGCATTTCCAATGACAGCAATCCTTGTTCCCTTCTTTCCTCAGTTTAGCACTCAAACCTGCACTGTTACATAGGCCCAACAGCTGAAATAGGCATTGCTGTCCCATCTCCTTGGCCTCAGCGACTCCATAATGCTGGTGGGCTCTCCCAGGTGGCCTGACTGTAACTGATTGGAGCAGCTCAGCACCTCAAGGCCTGTTTTCATCTGATGTGCTTCACAGCAGCACCAGAAGTCCCAAACTTGTCCTTCAGAATCGTGGAATCGGCTTAAAAAACTTGAGGTATAATATGCTTGATGTGATTTGAAAGTACATTAATTTTTTTTTTTAATTTAATGTTTTGGTTTCTGTGCTATTGGGGCAGGACATTATGTTTTATACATTTCTCAGCAACTGTGATGCCTGGAAACTTCTTTTTCTTTTAAATAGAAGTCAAGTTTCACCATTTAGAAACTGGACTTTAAGAAAACAGTAAATATCAAGATCACAAGACTTGGCAACACTCTTTTTAGCAACAGCAATTTTCCGAGTACGCCAAATGGGTGCATAGCCAAAGGCCAGATTCTGAGTAAAGTGTAAAGAAGCTGTCACCCCACTCAGCAAAACGCACAAGAGACTTTCAACATAGCTGTTTTGTGCCAACTGGAAGGATGGTCTTGTAAGGAAGATGCTTTACCTGGATTGCTCAATAGGTCAGTTCTGCTGCCGACTTTCTCCTTGGGCTTGGGAAACTGATGTTCAGGCTCTCTCTGCCACAGTTTCCTTATCTGTAAACTAAAGAAACTAGTGACCTCTAAAAGTGTACAGTACTATGACTTCTGTCACTCAAGTTTCCAAAAAGCTTAGAAAATGTCACATAAACAGAACTATAAACTACAAAGACTTATTGTTTGTTTGAACTTTATCTTGAACCAAACTCTCCTCCTTGACTCACCGTCCTTAACTGACGCTGACGTGTTCCTTCTCTCATGTCTTTAATTGTTTCAAAATTTCGTAACTACAAGACTTACAAAAATTAATTAAAATGTAAGTTAAATGATAGCTTGCAGGAAGATGGCAATTACGATTTCATCTTCTACTGTTACATCCCATGGTACCAGCAGGTCTGTGCAACAGGTGTGGCAGTTAATAGATGAAGATAAAGTCAACTACAGTCACTCACCTCTTCGTGTTTTAGGTTAACAAGCATGGCTTGTGCAATTATTATACAAGTACCCACCCAGAGTCTGCAGCTACATAGCAGTAAATATGCAGAGAATGAGATTTTCATTCGTCAAGAAAAGAAAGAGATTCCCCACCAGAACAACAGGAAAACTTTTAAGAAATCTTACAAATGAATTCCCACATGATAAACAGTTGGCTGGTAAGAGAGTTAAATGAAGAAGCATATCTAAAATTTTATTTTGTCACTGTGATTTCACTTCAGTCTGGGTAAGAACAGATCAGCATTCCCATTACAGCTATCCTTTTACAGCTGTTGAATTCTCCACATCTTTAGGTTGAGATTACCAAGTATTAAAAACAATCTGAGTAATTAACTTGATTATACTGAATCTGAAAACAGAAATGGGAGAGTCACCTTTTTTTTTCTTGCTTATCTAAAAATGGAAAATAGAACACTTCTTCTAATAGTGATAAGACAAAAATCGCCAGAGCATTTCCAGCAATTCTAAAATAAGTGCAATTTATTAACAATCATCACAAAAATCATCAGTCTTGTCATAAAAAGAAAGTGGAAACTTAAGTAATTTAGTACGTGAAAATCGCAGAGCTGATCTTAATATGTGATCTTTTCTGACACTATGTGACAAGCCAGAGAAACACTCGTTGTGTTGCCTTCATCTGGACAATAGCCAAGTTAACCGAACTCAGATATCCTCACTCTGTTGAAGCCACATTTCACTCACGCTGCTATAGTCCTGTTTTCACTGGCTTAGCCCTGTTTACTTGTGACCAAAGTGCTTCAATGCCTGACAACTTAATACTGCAGGAGGCTACATTGCTTAATGAATGTTTGCATGCTCCATTGCAAGAAAACATGTCTGTCCTTACCAAGATCCTGTGTTCGCTGCTAACCCACACATTCAGCAAGGAGGAGCGCAGCATGCGTCCTGCTGCTGGCCACGGCTTCCCACCCTGCACTTACCACTACGATTTGGCTCAGGTAACACTAAAGCAAATCTCATTTGAGGAACGTTGGGTATATGTGGCATATGGGGCAATGCAATTGCTGCATTGGCAGTGGTTGCTCTTGGGAGATGATGGCACATTTGAGGAGGGTGCTGTGAAGGCTGCAGGTATGGTGAAAGGAGGCAAATGATACAAGCTTTGGATTTTAACTTTTGATATGGCTAGCAAGAGCTTAAGACCTTCTGCCAGTAAAACCTCAGGGAGCTGTGTGAGGACCCGCAGCCTCTCAGCACCACATCAGGCACAAAACAGTGGCCAAACTCGCTCCAGATGAAATACTGCTACTGCTGGTGAGCGGCTGTTATCGCTTGGCTTCCTCAGTATGGGCTGCCTGGTCAACCAACCAGCAATTTTCTCCTGCAGCAAAGGAGAATGTTTTCCCACAGAGCTGGCTGGAGACAGAGTTTAAAAGGTTTCTGCAAACAACTTTTGGAATCACAGAATTGCTATGGTTGGCAGGGACCTCTGGAGATTGTCTAGTCCAACCCCCCTGCTCAGGCAGGGACAACTAGGTAGCTCATGGACGTGCTCAGCTGAACTTTGAATATTTCCACAATGGAGACTCCATAACCTCTCTGGGAAACCTGTTCCAGTGCTCAGTCACAATCACTCGAGGGGCTGAGTTTAGGAGAGTGAAAGAAGAAAAGGCTATCTTGTGTGCAAGATATCTTTTGATAGAAATACATTAATGTGGAGTTAAGATTCCCTGTTTGTGGGTTGTGGAGTAATGGTGGTTCTGACTGGAACATGGGCGTTGAAGGAAACCCACTATCCAGGAAAGACTAGTGAAACTAAAGGAGGTGAAAGTATGGCTGGGACAGACTGTAGAGAAATAAGGAGGCAGAATATACAGCAGAGCAGAAATTAGCTGACTTCTATTATTTTTGGAGATGATGGCCTCCTGGGACTGCATTGGGACCCTATTACAAACTCATCTAATCATATACAAATATTGCCGTAATGCTACGAGGCAGGGACATGCTGGAAGAGTCACATCACTTCAAGAGGCTTTACTGCCCCAGAAACATCCTGGAAAGTAAGTGGAACTGCTGGTGATATGCCTAACTATCATGGCTCAGAAACCAATGAGGACTGCCAAGGATCAGGCTGAGTTAAGCTTTGCAAAGGAAATAATAATAAAGAGGCTGCTCAGTTACATAAATAAAAGGAGAATAAGGACACAGCAGTTCTGTTATGCGACGAGAGTGTGGTAGAGATTAAAGTAACTGAGGTGTCTCCCCAAAACCAAGAAAATACTTTGCTGGAGTGAGAACATTGATGCTGACGATGATGGAGAAGGCAGGCTAGATGGTGAGAATAAGGACAAGAAAATGGAAATCATACCTGAAGTAGAAGCGTAACTCTAAGAGGTTATGGTATTAGAGTCAGAGGATGTAGTGGGAGGAGAGGACAGAGATGGAGATCAAATAATCTACGTTGCAGCATCCTGGCACATGAAAATACTTTTCGAGCAGCAGGGCTCCTCAAGGAAGTCGGAGTAGCAACACCCGACTAGATATTGGCAAATGTAACACATGCATGTCAGGATGATGGGAAGAAAATCTGAGTAACCACAGACCAACTATCCCATACTCAAAGATATTAGAACAGATTCTGAAGAAAGAAATAATTAAATACCTGGATGAAATTGGGTAAAAATGGGATCAAATGATCTTGCTTAACATTGATCATGACAGACTAAGCTGACCTTTTCCATTTGCATCAGATTTTCCAGCTATAACACTTCAAGGTGGGCAGCAGCAAAATAGTCTTACAGTATCAGACAGAAAATGTTTAGGGAAGAAAGATTTTTCTGGAATGACAGTCCCTTCCAAACTGGTGCAATCCACCACAGAAACAATCCCTACTTCTAAAACTGCCTGACCACAAACTCATGTTTATTTGTATTTCCTGTACTGTTGTGGTGCAATAGCATTATTGTATTATCATGGACCTCACTGTGCCAGGCACTGTACGATTACAGAACAAGACACAGCCCCTGCCTCAAAGAACTCACATTTTAGGAGCCAAACAAGAGAACAGATGAGGGAACACACAGGCAACAGCAGAGTGACAGTGAGCAGCACACGCACAGCCCTAAGGGGCTCGAGGCTTGGGTAGGCCTTACTCCAACTGAGAAGGTTTAGAGGTGAGTCTAAAATGAGGAAAATGTCTCATGGATGTTTATGAGGAGCACCTCACAAATGAGAGGGCAATGAGGGGTAGTGCATGGATGTGTTCAGTTAGAGTTTTATCAGGTAGGCTATGGAGGGCAGCATCGCGGCTGGTTAATGGTCCTGAGCTGAGGTACTTGTTGTAAGAGACAGAGGAAACCAACTTTCTTCCCTTGAGGACTAGGCAGGACCTTGAGGGGGAAGACACGCAGATCAGATGCAGTGCCATAGTGGAGAAGGGAGCAGTGGGTGGATGCTGAGGGAGTAGCATGGTCAAAGCAACAGAAGAGGATGGTGGTCTTCACAGCAGCAGTGTGAATGGATCAGGGCAGGGCCACACAGCTTTTGTCCGGACCAAGCAGGAAGGGCTTGCAGGAAGCAAAACACAAAACAACGGGTCTAGACAAGAGTTTCAGTCCTCTGCATGGCTAGATATGCCCTTTCACAGAGACGTAAGAGGGGAAGAGTGTAGGGGATTTAGACGTGACCTGGCTACTAGGGCCTAGAGAACTCAGCAGCAGATGTGATGCCCTCTTGGTCAGGGCCTCAGTGAAAGGTAGGATGCTAGTGATATTGCTAAAGTAACAGTTTACTTGGTTAAGCACTGGATGACAAACAAAATCAACTAAGTTAGGCGCTCATTTCAATGAGCTTGAAGCTCAAGAGGCCTCTCAAAAACCAATGGTTGGACTGTGATTCACATCAGTGAAATAAAAACCGAGTGAGATCTGTTGTTATCATCTTTTATCTGTCTCTGCATAGAACATTCTGCTGTGAATTGTGAAAGCTTTGCTGCATTAAGCTTCCCCTGATTTCTGTATTTGGTACCGGGGAAGAGGCTGAAGATGGAAGTACAAATAGAAGCATAAAATGCAGCAGCTCAACTAAAATAAGTAGTTTGCGGCGATGTTCAAAGCACCTCACACATCATAAAACCAAGTGCACCTTCCATTTCGGCACAGAACTGACAGCTGATGGGGCAGCTCCAGATCTCTGTCTTTCCATTTACTCTCGTGTTACAGAGGCCCCGAATGGCTCCATTTTAGAAGGTATTTCCAGAGGCACTGAAGAGTTTAACAGGACCTCCACCACCTGCTGTGAGGAGCTACGTGCAAAGAGCCAACATTATGGCAAATACTGTTTAAGATACAAGTCTGAAAACTTCTTAGGGACCATCCAGCACAGGAGTACTAGGTCAAAGCTAACAATCAGGTGCTACAGGGGCTCCCAAACATAGCTCACCTGGGACTAGTGCTTGGGGCCCCAGGCTGGGTCAGCGGGGTGTCTGTGCATTGACCCAAAGTCATCTGGCCTTGCAAAACACCGTTCACGTGCTTGGGCAGGCAGCTCTGCGGCTCAGCACTCGTGGCGAATGGGAAACACGCCGTACTCGTGCACTCATACTAGAGCAAAGCTGCGCTTCAAGAGAGGCTCACGGTGAGTCAGAGGATAAAACTTGAGCAATGTTTCCCTCCCTCGCTCACTCTCACCGTGTGCATGAGGAACTTGCCTCTTCTCCTCCCATCTCACAGGACAGGGAAGCCACCTAAGTCCTTCAGGAAGACCGGGCTGCACTTATTTGCTGTTTTTAAGAGCACAGATCGGCCCCATTCCAAATATGCACAGATTTCACGCAAGTTTGGTTTGTAGCTTCCCAGCTCAGGTCCATCTTATATTTTTAATCAGAACACGTTTCTAGCTAAGGTAGCCTCTAAACAGCAAGCAAGGAAGGAAAAGGAAGAAGAAAAACCCATAAATAGCTTCTACCTGAGCCTATGGAAGGGCAGAAAGCAGCAGGACACTGAGAAATGCTCCTCAGAGACACTCAGAAACTGCCCAGGAACCCTGGAAAGGTGCTCACCCTGGTGCAGCCTGCTGCATGGGTGCAACCATGCTGCACCAGTGCAACTGGTGCCACTGCACTTCCCTTCTGCTTTGTGGTGAATTCGTGTTGCACCCTTACAGTAGCACCAGCACACGGTGCGTGAGTGCTCCCTCCGAGGAGAGCTGGCTTGGGCGCACGGTCACAACCTTTCGTGCAGCGCGCACAAGTGACTTTGGCCACATTTCCAGCGGGTTTGCAAGAATAAACACTTGATGTTTTCAGACACATGTTTATCCATGGGAAATCGCTATTTGTGTCATGGTACTATCTGTGTATGCTTAAATTTTGCAGTGTCTGCATGCAGACAAGCAGTGCGGCAGCTGATTTTTATAGGCCCGCTGAAAATGTGGCCCTTAATTATGGCCTTTGCAAAGGAGCAGGATTATCTGGCAGATGAGATTAGCAGCCCCCTTGCTCTATGGGACCACAGGTTGGCTGGCTGGATCCAGTCAACAATCCTGCTCTGAGTCATGTTTTGTGCCCTCTCCAAAAGTAACAGCGCTGGATTTTAAATTTATAAGAGAGTTTATCCCTTGTACTTTTGTAGTCAGTACTTTCTTGGCTCTTTGCATGTAACAGTTAAAAAAAAAGGGGGGAGTTTAAGATTGGCTTTTATACTGTGGTATGTGTCACTAAAAACCTTTAGTGCTGCAATGATATGAAAATAATGTATTTAGTCCTACAGAGACAGGAGAGAGAGAGCAACCTGTCACTCCATGACAGGCACCCCTGTGGGAAGCAGACTAAGGATATATATTACCTGTCGGATGAAACCGGTCAGGGTAAAGAAGGTGGGAGAGAGGGAAGAAAAGCAACCCTTTCAAACGGTGACTATGTTTGTATATTGCCAGGTCAGAACAGAGCAGCTCCCCTTCCCCACATTTTAACACATATTTTCTGAAAACCTTAGAAGCTGTCACATTGCTGTCCCTTCTTCCCTGTCACTTACTTTTGATCATGGAGTGATATTACTATTGTTTTTTTCTTTACTAGGAGTTTCATATTTGTGTTGCTGCACAAGCATGGCTCCACACACGTGCTAGAAAACTAGGATTTTTGTTTTGATGGTTCTTTTTTTTTTCCATTCTCTAACTTCTCCAAATCGAAGTTTTGAAAGCTTAGACAGTGGAAAATGGAAAAATTGGAAAGACTATCTAAACATTGTACTTTCCCTAGCAAGCAGATGGGGGAAAAGCTGAGGGAAAGTGATGAGAATGGAGACTAGAAAGCAAAACCTAATTGAAAAAAAAAACTTTCCATTTTGAAAATTGACAGTTGGAGACAAAATTAGTATTTCCATGTTTTCTGAAATTTCTCATGAAATTGCTGCTTTGGTGAAAATGAAACTTTTCTGTGACTCCCCTCCCTCTTTTCACAGTAAAATATATTCTAGTTGAAAAACAGATACATTAAATGCAACACGAATTAAAACTAACCCTGGAGCACCGAACCCAGGCAAAGGGATGCATGCGAGGATGGGCTTGGTGGTGGCAGTGCCCATGGTGAGCTGGGCTGCCTGAGAGCCTGCTGGTGTGGGCAGCAAGCGGTTCACCAGTGCCCGATGCCCCACAGACTCCCTGGCCAGGCTGGTGCTTCCCCGTAGCTCCAAGGAGCATGGCCATAGTGGAGAATATTCAATCAGTTAAATCCTGGAAATATCCTGGCGTATCCTGGCGTAATCATCCAAACTGTTTGTAAGTGTGTAGAAGACAACAAGGAGATGAGCAACAGCTAACATGGATTTGTCAAGAACAAATCATGCTAAACCCAACCCTCTTTTCACAACAAAGTGAGAGATCTCGTGGAGAGGTGAGACAGCAACTATCATATATATGGACTTCAGTATTGCTTTTGACATCATTTCATATGCTATTTCCATAAAAACATTAGGAAAACAGTCTACAGTAACCAGACAACTGTACTTAATGCGCACAACTGTATTCAACAACTGTTCTAAACTGTGCTCAGTGATCTGTTGCTCACTGCAAGACTGGAGGAATATACTCTACAGCCCAAAAGATGTCTTCGCATGGTCCTGCACCCTTCAGTATCTTCATCAGTAACTTTGATAGTGGACTAGAAAAGATGCTTGCTACATTTGCAAATACTTTTAACACTAGGCAGGCTGTTCCATGCTGGATCATTACTGAATATGACATGAACTTGACAAATCAGAGAAATATTCTGAAAAAAGTAGGATGCGATTCAATAAGGACAAATACAAAGTCCCACATATAGGAATGTCATGTATATACAAGAGAAGCTAGTTTTGTATCAGCTGGGTAGGAAAGGTTTGAAGTCTGAAGGTTTTAGTGGATCACAACTTGACCATGAATCAACAAGGTCTGCTGTGACAAATGCCATATCGTGTCATACAAACAAGACTGCTGTCAATAAGATACATGAAGTAATTCTAGTCTGCCCAACACCAGTAAGATTGCAGCTTGAGTTACTGTTCTCAGTTTTGAGCCCAGCAATTTAAGAAGGATGTGAGCTTTCTGGTGGGAGTCCACAGGAGAGCTTGGCCAGGTGATCACAGACCCAGAAAACATGACTTTCATGGGAAGGTCACACAAACTGGGTCTGTTCTGTCTGGAGAAGGGAGGATAAATTGAAAAGAAGTTATACAGAAAGGAAGGAATATTTTTTCCCTATTTCTACTGTGGGTAGGACAAAAATAAGGGCTTAAGTTACAGCAAGGGAGATTCAGAAAGAGCCCCAGCATGGCTTTCCATTGGTAGGACCAGCAAAGCACTGGAGCAGCTGTGCTTAGGCATGTGGGAGCTCCGTCACTGGATGTTTAAGGAGAGATTGGACCTCTGAGAAATGGCACAGGCACGTCATCTGAGAGAACTACCTGTCTCTGTCCCTTCCAGCCTGGTGTTCTGTGATTTTTATGACGGGTGTCAGTTTCCTTTAACAGTTCAGCAGAGGATGATTTTTAAAAATAGCTTCCCAAAGACTTGGAGCTTCCCAAAGACTCCCAAACCTCTCTTTCTGAAAGCCTTTCCCACTGCCTAGTATTTCCACTGGCTTCAGTGAAACGAGGGTTTGCCGGCTGTGGCTCTTGGACCACAGCAGTGGCTGTTCACAGTCAAACATTTAATTTACCTCCCAGCTACACTTAGAGGCTCTAGAGCGAGCAGCTATTTTTAAAGGCACCATCCTGCCACATGGAACATTTGCTCAGCAGTAGAGAGTGTGCTCGAAGAAATAATGACTGCCTTTTTATCCAAAGACTATTATAGCTGATGTTTAAAGTTCACTAAAAAACATGTTTCTGTATATTTGTATGGAGGGTATATTTAAAGCAAACCTCCCTCAAACTCTACTCAATAAGCAAAGAACACACAGCAATACTCTACTCTTGACATTTTAAAAAGACCTCTGATGTTCTTTTCTTCCTTTAACAATGGGACCAATTTTCCTTTCCCTGGCTGTGAGCCCTGCCTCACTTTTTCTTTTATCACCTCTTGCAATTAACTTGACCTCACCTTTAAGCACACTCTTCTCCAGGACACTAAACTCAGACAGGGTGGGAGGTGTTGCTGATGGAGAAATGAAAGATCAGATATTAGTGTAAGGGTGAGACTATTAGCAGCATTCACCATCTTCTCTAACAAGGACCCAGGAACCCCTCTGGGCTATTAATATTGATCACAGGCCTCCCTGCGACCTGTTGCTTCCCAGGAGAGCCACCCAGAGTCAAGCTGAGAGCATAGGACGCTAAAGATAGCAATTCTTCCAGACGCCAGGAAAGAAAATAAGCAGAACTTTATGTTTGTTCTTGTCAACACAGGACAACAAATCTTTGATGCTTTCTTGCCATCATTCTCCATGAAGAGCTGCAGTGTTTTGGAAGGGAGAATGAGTGGACCAGGTTCAGGTTAAACCTCTTCCCCACCATGATCTTCCATGGCACAGTCCTATCTCTTGCTGTTTTACTGCTGACCTGGCAGACTGACATTGACTGCTGCTGCCACACAGCTGTCCTTGCCAGACTGGACGTAGCCATCTCCCACAGCAGGAGAATGTGCAGACCTATCACGTGGAGGCACAAGCTGTTTTTAGACATCATCAGGAAAAAAATGTGAACCTCTCCCTGACTAAAACAGAGAAGCCATCCGCTGAGAGGAATCCAAAAATGTATGTCTGCCATCAATATGTTTGTGCTGGAGGGCTGAGGAGGTGTGTTCGCAATTCATGCACGCGGGCCAGCACAGATCTCCACCCGAGGCTCTTACTTGAAATCGTGTCTGCTACTGGCCTCTCACTGCCTCCAGGGAGACACAGGGGTGGCTGCTTTGAAGGGTGACACGCAGCCATGCTCGCACACAATGGCAAGACGGGAAGCCGAGCCCTGCGGTCCCACCACCCTGGCAGAGAACAGGGGCTGCAGCAATGGACTTTGAGACCAGGGAGGGAAGAAGGAGCAAGCAGCCACGCTCTACACGTAACTGATTCAGTAAAGCGTTGCAGTGAGGTCATTTGCATATTAGTGAGCCCAGCTGCATCCAAGTGTACACTATGGCTTCTAAAAAAATGGCATAGCACTTAAGCTGGTGAAAAGCTTCTCCTTCAGCATCCATATGAATGAAACCCTCTATCTATCTGACATCAAGTACCACCGATCCAGCCCTGTCAGCACAGCTCGGGCCCGCTTCAACAAGGATTCCCCCTGGGGTAACAGCCTCCTGTGTCTCCATGGCTCTTGGCCTGCCTGCTTGGGCCATGCCTACACTGGACAGGCAAATCAGACTCAGGTAGGGTGTGAATTTTAAGTGCAATCCCCATTCCTGAACATTTCCACTCATCCAAAGTGTATTAAGCTCAAACATAAAAAGTGCATTCAATCTGGAAGAAAACGGATCATGCATAAAGACAAATAGCTACTATGGAATAACTAATGCTGCGTTACTCCAAACGCAGACAAACCCCGAGCACGCCAGTGAGCTCAGAGAACAGCACATTTGTGAGGTGTTAGCCAGAAGGGAGATCCTGCCAATATTTGCTAGACAGCAACAACTTTCTAGGCCTGGAGGAGAAAGGCACTGTACCCTGTTAGCTTAAGTGTATTCAATACACTTAAGGAAGCAGCTCTTCCAGTGATAATTAGCAAGCCCCTGCTTCCCAAGGCTCAGCCAAACAGGCTATTCAACTTTTCTAGCACCCTGGCTCTGCTGGAGAATGACCTTTGGACACGCACTGCAGACAAGCGCTAAGCATGTTCCTAATGGGATGCTTCCTCTCCCCCAGTCACCGTAAAACATTAATTCAGCATGCCAACAAAGCTGTACGCACATGTTTTGCCATATGCAAGTAAATAGTGCACTGCTGCTGACTGCAGGTGCCCTCTGCGGAAAGCCCCGCACGCTGCCTCCGGGCCTGGCGCTCGCTCTTCTCTCCCCTGCAGCACGGGCCATGGCTCCCAGCCACAGTCCTGCTCTTATGGTCTGCCGTTACCTAAACTTTTCATATGCCAGAACTGATTCTCGTGCGGTGGAGGGAAGAGGAGCCCCTGGGGAACGTGCTTATGCTGCGTATCACGCACACATCAGCTTCTGCTTCATGACCTGGTCCTTTCACCATTGCAAATCCTGACTGCTCTTACTAATGCCGCCTGGACTGCTTTGGTAAATTAGTAATAGTTTATTAAGTTAATAATCAATCTCAACGACATCAGTTTCCTGGGGCCCATGAAACTGAATGGCCTGTGTGTGAATCCTGTGAGCTTTCTATGTTGTTATAAATCTCGTGTCCTTATTACTTCTTTCTTAGCCAGTACTGCTAATTCCCATAAGGTTTAAAGCAAAGCAGGGTGACCTTCTTACAAAAAGCCTTTTTTAAAAAAGATATAGCACAGTGAGGTATGTAGTGGGCACAAGACACGAGGCAACACCGCTTTAGAGCCTATTGTTGACTCTATGTCTCAAATACAGCTAAAATACTGAAATAAGCTGTCTTCTCAGAGTATAAACATAACGAATAAACGAACGCAAATAAACCAGGCTTCTCCACATCCTCAGGGCCACACACAGATAGGGCCCACATAAGAGATAGGGAGAAAGAGCTATAGGGCAGATAGGATTTATACCCAGCCACAGTGTCTGGAGCAGACGTAGGTATCAGATTTTTTTGCTTCTAAATCTCAACTGCAGTCATAAGTCATGTTATTTGGGTTCATGGCTGTGGGCTACTTGCAATATAAAAGGAAGCAGCAAGAACATCGGGCCTGTGCATGACATAGGGGTGAAGAGCATGCAATAATGGCCAAAAAGAGATGTGTGTTTGTCTGCTTATCAGCTTAAAACCGATTCAAATGAGTAAGGGGAGATGGAAAGCGGCAAATTACGCTGCTTCAAATGGTCCTACAATAGCAGAAAAGTCAGAAGTGAGATCAAGATGTTAACAGTTTCCTTTCTGAGAGACTTCTGTTCAAATATCCAGACAGGAAAAACTCTTTCTGGATTCTTATTCCTTCCTGATCTCCCAAACCTCTCTGGGTTTTTAAATCCAGATCCACTTAACCCTGCCCTGCAAGCAAGAACAGCTAGGACTACAGTCTCTACCCATCTGTTTCCCAAGTCTTACAGCGCTTGAATAAACATCCAGAATCCTAGTAAATTGCAACATGCCGTTGCACTTAAGGACAAAACGACCAACACTCATCCAAACGCCAGCACCCTCTCTTAGGGTGAGTGTTACCACACAGGCGACCTGGCAAGGTAGATCTTGCCACACCTTGTCTGCCCCACCAGCACATGGGGTTGCCTCCAGCTCTGGACAACCCAGCCTCAGCACAAGCAAACCAGCTCTGGGGAATCTATATTTTTCCTCTGAGGAGCTACTGGCAGCTAGCATAGCTACCGTCAATGGGGTCTGAGCTGGGCCACGAAGATCCTCTGTGCCTTGCTTTACAGAAGACGTAAGAAAGGAGGTTGGAGCTACAGATCCAGATACAATTTTCATAGCTGCATGATTACTATATCATGCATTCAGCCCTCATGAGGTGCTCAAGATGCAAAAATAAACACAACCCAACCTCCAAAGACTCAACTGTCTCAGAAATGCTCATAAGGTAGAAGACCTGAAGAGATCTGGCAGATCCACACACTGTGCAGAGGGGGATTATTCTGCACTGTGAGTGACATGAGAAGCATGTTATGGTGAAGTTTGAACAACGAGGCTTTTGTGGCTTGGTGGATTGCCTCTCTTTCCAGCAGACTGAGCCAACACTCTGCTCCAGAGAGCTCAAATTAAGGTTGTGCAAATAACTGTTTTTTTCAGCTTGGCTCACAAATCATAATATTTTAAGACGACAGATTCAGAGCAACCTGAAACACTCATTTTTGTTTTTCCTTTGGGCTAATGCAGACTGGTTTGAGCCACCCATCCCTTTGCTTCCCTACCGGGACACTGCAGAAATATTAATGTATGGAAGGATTTGTTTTGGGACACTTGAAGAAAAAATAGAGGAAAAGAGGGCTGTCTTTCCCCTTCCTGCAAATAAGTCCTGGAGGATCCCCTCTCTGTGCTCTTCATGGCACATGGTTGGTATCTTGAGACTCTTGACAAACTATGATTCTACTGTGCGGATCAGAGTTAAAAACACTAGAGCCAGCACTAAACTCACAAAATCATAGAAGGTAATAGTTATCTTGTAGGGTGCCCAGAGAAATGGAGAAATCAAGACTGAGCCCACACCTAAAGGGTGTCCCTACTCTCTCTAACCCAAAGACTGATGGATTTGCATTGACTTGACCTAGGAATCATTGCAGGGAAGCCAGCGATTACACAAGAGATTATACATAGATTATACATATATACAAGATTATACATAGCGTAAGGAGATCAGAACTGGGCTACCTAAGGGAAGGAGTACATTAGTACTGGGCAAGAAACCAGTCCAAGTTTCTGCTTTGAAACAAACACCCTATTTAAAAACCTCAAGAGTGGACCAGATATGGAAAGCAAGTTTTTTAAGAAAGAATTTTAGAACATTCATTTTGATATAAAAATTAGATTTGAGAATAAGGCATTTCTGAACCATTCCCTGTTCTGAGCTATTCCATTCCACTAATATCAGTTTGACTATCAAAATACTGTCAATTAAAAATTCCTGCTGAATATTTCATTTCTCTGGTGGAAAATTGTCTATTGGCAATTTTTCAGGCTGGTTTAATGATATGTGTTACTTGCTGTTCTATGTAATGAATGAATAGCACACAACTGGGAACCCATGATAAACACACATGCATGACTTAGTCAAAAGGAAGATGTTATTAGAAAGAGGGAAAAACAGGTACAAGTTTTGTTTATATTAGCAGAAATTGTGTGTTTTTTTTTTTTTAATTGAGGATAAGGACAGCTTGTTTTTTTTTTAAACTAATTAAAACAAAATTCTCTGTTGAGAAAGCACCCTTCAATTAGCTCACCCTGGAAAATTTGTTTTAAACAACTCCTTTAAAATGTAATTGAGTTTTGGCTGCCTCTAAAGGTCTGCAAGTATCTTCAGCATGGGAGGAACCAAGTTGTTAACTGAGTGCTCCAAGGAACCAGTGAAGCAGACATGTAATTAAAAAAAAAAAAAAGAAACAGACTGAAACAAAATTTAAAAAGAGATTTTTGTTCCCCTCCTTTTCTGAAATGGCTTTTCAGTTCTCATTGTTCTGAATGCTATCTGAAACAAGAAGAACAAATGCTCATCTCTTTTGTAAAGCTCTTTGAGGTTTCAAAGAGGAAAAAAGCACTACAAATGCTATTTTTATTATTTTCAGACAAGTGTGATTTCTACCCTGTCAGCAGGCCCTCCCGTCCTCATGCAAGACTTGCTTCAGCTGCAGTTTTCCAGCCGTGTCACTTAAGGGTTGAAAAGGGACACTTTCTTCCCTTCTCACCATTCAAGTAATAGCAATGGTTGCTTGAAACTAAGGGAACAAAATGTTGAGTTTTTTTCCTCCAAAGAAACAAAATCGTATTCTGGTGTGGTAAGGTAGTGTAAGGAGGAAAAACTGCTTTAATCATTTCCTCCAAAGCTTGATTTATAGTCCAGTTGCAAAAGACCCTTTAGAGGCCCTGTTTAACCCCATGCCCTTCATCATCTCGTCTCCCAAAAGCAACTGGAGACGCACGCTCCTGCAGGGCGGCTGTCCTGACGCACCTTTACAGCACCTCCCTTCCCCTTCAGACTTACTGTCCCATCTCACTCTGGACCTTCTGGTTCATCATTCGCCACATATGGGACCAGTGACTGACCCCATCAGTAGCACCAGCTCTGCCCCGTGGGACTGCTCCCCAACTGGTGATGGCTTACCCCGACACTGGGAGTGCCTTACGATCTGCTTCTTCTCCAAAGTCTACCATATGCTACAGCAGCACAGTCTGAGTTACAGATAAAGAATTTTGAATTATAGAAGGAGGAAAAATATTTAGCAAAGTTATGTAACTAAAGTTCAGAAATAGCCTGTTGCCATCTGGTTGTGCTATTTTGAAGACCAAAAAAACCCTCAAGTCTTTTTAAAGCTAACTATACTGTTTGCAAACTCAGCCTTTTTTTTTTTTTTAATCTCGAATTCCACATGCTTAATTTACCCCAGGAATTATTTGAACCAGCTTTGCCTGTGCACAAGCCATATGAAATTATACAGCTTCTTTCCATGTATGCCATGCATATTTTAAAAGCACTGTCAGATTCCTGTAAAAGTGAGTGTACAACGTCAGGGGAGACAAAGAGAGGAGAGGGGAGAGAAGAAAGTCAAACATACTGTAGATTAATTTTTCCTGAATTTATTTCTGAGCTTCGTTTTGAGCCTGTAGGTTTGCCCCTGGAGTTATTTGTGAATTCAAGATTTAAGTAGCTGGCTATGCATGCAGATAAAATAAAGACATCTTCACAGCCTCATTTCAGGAAGAAAATTGTTTTGGCCACCCATGGTCATGAGATACAAGCCACCACGTGGGCATCCTGCTCCCATGCACAAAACAGCTCTCAGATAGGAATATTAGAAACATATTAGAGCAACTGAGGGAAAATGTGTGAAATGAAATGCTGCATTCACAGTGTGTTTGATAGTTAAACACCTAGCGATGCATCTAGTAGGACAACCCCCGAGTTGGGAGCAGTAACTTTCAGTTTTGAAGAGGTCTTTACAGAAATCTCTAGTCTCAGTCCTTGTGGTAGGGCAAATTTTGTGGTAAGAGAGTCACACTGAAAAAAATGGTTCTGCTGGACTGGATTAAGGTCTTGGTCTCCATTGTCTTGTGTCTTGTCTTTCACAGGGGTCAACCCTTACTTTCCAAGTGAACTCCTATGAGCCTCAGGTGGGCTCCATCAGAATAACATACCATGAAAGACCTAATCCTTAGGCAGGTATTGACTGAGACAGGGACTTCCCAAGAAGGGAACTCCCCACTGAGGTCATATGCACCCTGGCACCGGGCCACCTCAACATCCCCCTGCTCGCTGGGCTGGCCACCCCAGGCTCCAATCAGTCATCCTTTCCCACTGAGAAAAGGAGCAAAAGCAGGGTGAACACACATACTAACAGTGGGTACAGGCCAAGGCATCAAAAGGTAGTTATTTTTACAGCCTTCACTGCAATTAAAATGCCAGCCTCTAGCGATTACAATCGCTAAAGAAACTGTAATCGGTGCGGCCAGCTTTGCAGAGAGCCTGAAACAGAGTCAAGATGTGACCTTCCCCATTAAACAGAGGATAACTTTCCATCATTCTCACTATTTGACATTCCATTTGACTGCAAGGGAACTGTCACTCTGAAACCCATCCAGGCTCCCCACAGCAGAAGAGCACCCCAAGGTGCAGGGCCTGGTTGTTAACAAGGCGCCATGAGGTGAGATCATCCAGTCTATGTCATTCCCACATGACCCTCTCTTAGATCTATTATTTAAATATTGCTACTAGCTACTAAAATTATAAACAAATCCTAAGAAATCACTATCCTATAGCTGCAACATAATCTCAAAAAAAGGTTCTGTATCAGTTCAGTGAGTGACTCGTATGAAAACCTTTAATATTCAGTATTGATTGTGTATCATTCTCAAGTACACAGGAAAAGATTAAAGGAGTGCTTTCACATGGAGCCTAATTTAATCTAGTTTGAACATGAGCCCTGCGAGAGAGACCTACCTGGTCTGTCCCCTGAGCAGTGACCTATCATGAGTATTGAGCTGATAACTTCCAGAGCCAACGTCCCATGGAAAGACTGTTTCCCTTCCTCAATTTTAAGTGTGCTGCCTTTCAGTCACATCACATGAGGCTGATTTTTTCTGATTTGCCTCCTCTGTACAGGCCAGCATTCACCTGTTTCCTGCACTCTTAGCCCATTTTCAGACTTGCCGTGTGAGATACGGAAACACCCTGGGACACAGGGCAGTCTTCCAGCACAGACCTTCACCACCTCTGGAGACATTGTTTTCTTCCACTCATGGTCTCCAGAGGCTGGGCCTGGAGGGAAAACCATTGTGAAGCAGACCTGAAATAAACCCTATTTACCTTCAGGCAGCTGGTTAAGGTGCTTTTTTAGAAAGCACAGTCACAGAACTGCACACGCAGTTGTAGGCAAATGCTGAATATGTGTTATTTAATAGCATGATTATAGTCTTACTCTCTGGGAGTGAGGTATTAGCTAACAGTCAGGGATTCATAGGGTTATTTCCTCATTGGAAAAACTGAGGATCCAACTCAGCTGCATCCCTAATGCAATTCTGTTCATTTGTGGTGATCGAGTACAAAGCCTAGTTTTGTCAAGCATGGAAGAAAACAATGGAAAAAGAGCGAGCAATTTTCTTGCTCACGTTTTCCAAAGGTGTTGTTTCCGTGGCAGCTTACAGCCATCTAAACGGAGGCTGCTGCCCCCTGCCTTCCCCCAATTTCAGTCCCTGCTTGTGCTGTCCTGCCCCCTCGGCAGGGCCGTGGTCTGACCAGGCTGTGAGGAGTTTGTGAAGGAGGTAGAAAGGGTGCCTGGATGCCACTGGGGCATCAGCTGCAGCTGTCGGAAACTGCACGCTGTTAGCAAGCCTGGGTTCCCATCAAGCCTAGCCGTGGTGGTCAACAGGATTGCTTCTTTGGCTTTCTATGTTGTTCAACCGCAAGAGGCTACAACCAATTAATCTCTCTGACCTCACACTTGCGATCCCAAAGAAAAGCCCTGCTACTCGCTGCTTGCCCAAGTTTAGGCTCCCACCTGCCTCTGATTGACTTGCCAGGTTGCTTCTACTGGTTCAGTCTCTGCATCCTATAACGGGGTGTAATTGCACCATGCATTCAGCGGGCAAAAAGGTGCTCAGACTTTCATGAGCTCTGCTGCTCTGTGGTTAAAGATCAAAGACCCACTTGATTGCAGCCATTATAAACCCTGCAGCGCAATATTTTTTCCAGCCTCATTTTCCACATTTCTTCAGCAGTTTAATATTCTACTCAATGTTTCCCTGTTACGGCTGCTCAGAGAGCAGGAGCAAGCTGTCCACAGCAATACTCTGTTCTGTTTCCTCCCTGGGCTGTCACAGTTAATTGGGAACCCAATAAAGTATAAACACCTTAAATTAATCTTCCGAAGAGCCATTAGTTAGCCTCTGTCAACACCGAAATTCATCCTAGTCTTATTTGGTTTCTAGCTAACCTAAGCGCGGAGCTTTGCCAGCTCTGTCCTTACCCTCCGTTGCAGGTCACAAATAAATGTGATGAATATGAGTCTGTGCAGCACCCGCTCTCACTCTCCTGCCATCCTGAGTGCCATCCGCTCGTTCTCGCTGTGTTCTCAGGCCAACCACACTCTCAGCCCTGATCTTCTGAGGGGAATTGCTGCTCACCTCCCCTATTAGCCTCTTGTACAGTGACTTTTTAGTTAGAGCAGGTCAAAAAAAATTATTCAGTGAACTATAAGTTTGACATATTATGCTGTTCCAAACCAAAAGATGCTGAGGTCAGTTGATAGTTCCAACTGGAAAAAATATATGTTTTTTAAAAATGCCAGAACTTTACATCAGCATTTCCAAAGAAAAAGCTTCAGAATGGCATTTTTAGTTTGAAACTGATTTTTTTTTTCCTCTTAACAGGAGAAAGTCAACAGGTGAATAACCAAATGGTCAGACAGAAGTTTTCCTCCCTCCATCTGTCTCCACATCATGCAGCCTACAGGAGGGAGACTGGAGAATCTGAGTTACGCGTAAAAACCAAAAATTAATCAAAAATTGACAAGGCACTTACAGGCTCATGAAGCATGACTTTCCCAGCAAATGCTTTATTACTAGCTGTGGCTATTAAGGTTTGTCTGGGAATATCTCTGTCAGCTCAGGACATGATTTCCCATCAAAACCAGAAGAGCCAAGAGCTCTTCTTCAGGAAACCCAAATATAAGTTGCCGTCCCAGCTTGGGCAGAGGAAGGATTTGCACTACAGCCTCCTGTATGGAAAATCCCCACCACAACCAGACTTCTATCTGAGGCCAGGCTCCTCTCAGAGCTTTCCAGTCATATCTGCCTTTAAAGGCCTTGATTTTGTTCCATAGGGGAACTGTTTTCTCCAAGCTAGATCTAGTGTACACATCAGCTCTGTATTTTGGAATAGTTATGTGCATTGCTCTTCCACTTGTAATTAGGATAGATGAGAGGAAGTTAATAGTGCAAAGGTTAATGATAATTCGATCTACAGAACAACATGGGCTGCACAATAGCAAACAGATTGATGTAGGCATGCAGTCATCCGTCGTCTCTTCCACCAACCAGCCTGTTCCCAGTGCAGACAGGCATGCCATGTGATGCCCCCTTCCCTTAACTGCTCTGAGGTGCCCAGACCAGAGGCAGAATTGCCCTACATTGCTTCGACAGCCAACAGAGAAAAGCAGAAGGCCTGAGTCACCCCTCAGGGGACCTCTCTCTCTTCGTTGACTATGCAAGGCAACTCTTCTACCTCTGAGACCTCAGCTTGGTGCCTGACCTCCACTTTTTCTCTTCTAGATGAAAGACTCTGTATATGGCCGCACTGACGTAAATAAATTACTTCTTCAGTCTAGTGTACCAAGAGGTTCCACTCAGTGCCGGGTACTCTTCATTATTTACCACTCCCCCAGCATCTGTAAACTGTCAAGATTTTCTTTGTAAGCTGTAGAGAATGTTAAATAAGATAGGGCAAAGCTCCATCCCTGCACAACTATACTCCTAATATAGTTATCAACATCATTTCCAGAGAATTTTCAACTTGAAGGTAGCAGCAGCCACTATCTACTTGCAACCTCCAACCAGCAAACTGGAGCTTCAGAGATAGCATCTCTGAAGAGAGTCTCTTCAAACTGCCTTCGTGGCAAGGAAGAACGGTCCCATCCCTTGTCTAAACTGTCATTCGGACAGTTTGAGGATTTTTTGCTTATGCTTCCCAAAGTAATGGAATATCTGGAAGAATCTGAATGTTCAGCCTCCAAGCCCTAGAGTGGAATCTAAGTTGTCATGGCACTGGTTTGGGAGGTGTGTCATGGCATGTTTGGCAGGCTATACTCACAGAAAAGGCTACAGGAAAAGTCTAGCTTGAAACAGGTCTCACATGGTGGGAACTTGAGGTCCCAGAGGGGTATTTGGGGAAGATGGGAAAGAGGAGGAGATGCTGATATTTCATTTTCTGATAGTAGAAGCACTGAGAATTAGAGATGTGCTCAATTCTGGGATGCTCCAGGTTTCTGCATTCCCTTGCTTACCTCATGCCGAAGCTTTCATTTTGCTTTGCAGCTTCTGAAGACGACCTCTCATGAGAGTTTGATGGCTTCCTGCTGCTTCTTTAAGAGTTGACGGGAAGCAGTAGTCTTCTTCACCCATCAGCCAAACACCTGTAGGCAGTAGCCCTGTGAGAGGACAGTAACATGACAAGGAGATTGGAAGGCCAGTCTATAAGCATGGATCATAGGCATCTCATTCAAAAAAGCCTCCTGTGACATCCCACAGGACCTCTAGAAACTGAAGAGGAAGAGGTGGGCCCATATCTTGCACAGAGCAGCTCCGGGTTATCTGAGACTGTCCCTGCAGCTTTGACTGAGCAGGGAGCGCCTGCACAGCAAAAGCTAGCAGAGTCCTTGCTCACCTGTGGCTATTAAAAGCTTGGAAGAGGTAACAGCATTCCTGGGAGCTATGCTCTTGCAGGTAAAGCAAGCTGTGGAAGAAACCTTCTGGGGGTCCTTTCTGCCATCTTGGCATTTACATTACCTACATGTAAATGAGAGTGGAAATTAATTTCTCCTGCTTGGTAGGGAGGAATAAAGCCTGGCTGCTCTTTGTGGCTAGGAGACTCCAGTGAAGTTTCCCAACTGATCAGCAGGTTTTGGGAAAAGCATTTCTAGACAGGAAAGAGAAGCAAAATAGGTTAAGAGAAAGAATATTCTTGGTTCCGTGTCACCAGCTCTGGCCTGGTGTGTGTGGAAGAAGTTCCCCTGCAGACTGTTTGGTGGCCCTGGCATGGGTATCACCCACACGCTAGCTGGGAGCTAATTCCACAGGGCTCACTCAATTGTCTCAGCCGGGACCTCACCCACAGGCTGGCCAGGAGCCAGGTCCCCAGAGCCTGCTCCATTTCCTTTGTGTGGACCTTGCCCACAGTCGAGTGAGGAACCCAGTTCCCAAGGCCTGGGTGCAGCTGATTTCGTCTCAGCACCAGCCTCTCCCATATGCTGGCAAGTAATTGCGGGACCCTCTGCCTGCCACCTCCCTACGTCTGTCTGTCCTTCCAGCCAACCTCGGAAAGCCTGACCGCACTCAGCTTCCGAGAAAAGCCTCCACACCCATGAATAATATGTTAAGCAGTCAATGGGCACACAAACATGGACTACAAAGGAGACTTGTAGTCTTTACTACAGGCTCATGGGAATGCTAGAGAGCTCATCCTGAGCTGTCAAAGAAAACATCTTGTTTGCTGCCACGTGCTCAGGAGCTTGGGAACATCCCAGTTCCGATGGCTGCTTAAAGAACAGAGTCGCATCAGAGACAGCCTTGATACTGCTCCTGCCAGAGAGCCATAGCAAGGCTGGTGGGTAGAACATGCAGCAGAGTGCCTTGATCGCCTCTGTGAGAGTACACATTGAGGAAATATGTACAGGGAAAAAAAATTGGACTCATGCCCTGCTCTGATTCTTTGTGTGCGAGAGGCTGGAAGTGTTTTGTTTTTTGCTTTTTCTTATATAAAAAAAATTATCAAACATCAAGTTATGTTTTGGCAGAGGTCTCCTCGGAAGATCTAAAGAAGCAGAGTGGGAGGTTTTGCAGCTTCTAGTGAACAGGGGAGAGGAGGAGGTGTTGAACTGCAAAGATTTTCTCTTCCAACTGTTGGTTAGGAATGGGAGTTAGATAAATGTTAGCTAAATACAGACTGCTTAAAACGTTCTCTAGGAAAAGCAGTTCTACTCGAAATTCGTCAGTTTTTACTTGCACTGTCATAATACTATTAGTTCTCCAGTGAGGAAAAAACAAACAGGGTAGACAAGACCTGAATTGCTAATGTAAAAACAAGAAATAAAACCATCCTCCCACAGTTAAGAAGGTGACCAAGTGCCCATTTCTTCTTAGCCTTGCATGTTCTTGGCCACTTCTTCCGCTTACTATAAGTGTAAGAGAAAGGAGCACACGGGACTTCCACTTTATTTAATCACTATGCATGAACCCCCACCCTCCTCACACTCTCAGTACCCCTAGGTACTGAGAAATCCACCCTAGGACCCAGGGGGGTTTCCAACATTGCTAGTGGCAGTGATCTGAGAGATAAAAGTGCACAGGTGAAACAAAACTGATTCCTCAGCTCAGAGCCTAGATAGAGGGCAAGGCTTCCAACTCAACCTATCAGAAGATATTACTAAGGCAGAGGAAGCAGCTTGCCAATGTTTATTTCCAATCTCTGGTCATGCTCTACTGACCCATTCTAATCAGACTTTGCCTTGGCCAGAAGTCAGGGTCTTGAAGAGCAAGCCTGGAGCATTAGACTCATTGCAGATAGGTTTCCAGACAGCACCTACAGAGACGCCAGCTGGAAAAATCAGCTCAAGTCATAGGAGAGATGGAAAGAGGACAGATATGCTCAGCATGAGAGTGCAGATGGCCAGGAGCAGATTGCATTAAACTGAAGAACAAGGAAGCGATGATCAGCCCAGGAAGCCCAGCTGGAGCAGGAGAGGGAACTGCCCTGACTCAGAGCCACACTCTGCAAAAAGCTGCAACGTGTGTAAGACTCCTGACATGGGTTATGCTGCCGAAAATCATCCAGCACCATCCCTGAATGACAAAGCACAAGGAAGATGATAGAGACAACTGTTAACATGTCCTCAGAGACTCTAATATAGCAAGGTTTACAATACAACACCTTTCAGGGGCAAGGTGGCTGTGCAAGCAAGGATAGACAAGGATGAAATAAGCAATGTCACTGGGCTGAAGGGAACTGGTCCGTGCATTAGAACTAGAGACCAGAACTTTGCCAACAAAATCAAGTTATGTTTAAAATAATTCTTACTACTCCTCAAGAGAAGTTAAAAATACAACATGCAGATCCCCAGGTCAACTTTTTTTCAAATATATAGTGTTTGTGTGGGCATAAGGCACCTCTGGGGAGTATTGCCAGAAACCCAAATGTTTCTCTTCTCCCCCAGTAATTTTTTATTCAAAACAAACAAAAAAAACTAGAACAAACCAGAAAACTTGAACTTCAACCACCAAACACCTTATTCAGATTGGATCCAGTTCTCGATAATATATGTCAAGCACACATATGTGAATACTGCAAACAGTGTATTATGATTTCCTGAGGATAGGGGAGAAAAAAAAACAGGGAAAAAAGTGTCAGCATACTATAAGAGAAGTCTTCATGAAAATAAGCAGGCTGCTCAGCATACCCTCACTACCAACAGATAAGAGAAGAAAAATCCTAACAAAAAATGTATACCAAAGGAACCTGCGAAAGACTGGCTAAAGACAACAGCTGAACATTATTAACAGGCCAGCCCAGGAACTGGAGGTGGCAAGCCAGAAAGCATGTATGAAATCACTACTAAACCACAAAGACTTCTAGGCTGTAACTTACAACAACAACTTATAGTTGCAATTACAGCAACTCAGTCAAAACTGACATCAAAATATTCTCTCCAGCTATGAATGACAAAGAGAATATTAAGCAGACTTCTTATTCTGTTAAACAGATATTGCTTGGAACAAAACTCACCTTTATCAGCAGAAAGATTTACTTTGATATTAATCACAAGCAAATATCACCTTAGAGGGTTTCAAAACAATTGTCAACGAACTAAAGGCTCGGAGCAAAAAACCAGGGTAAAATTACTACCTTTTGTTTTGAAGCAGTTCTGTAAAGAAAGCTCAGAACACGGCTATATCTCCTCAGATGAGCCTGGGAAAGGAATCTACCCCTAAGGATGGGAAAAAAGTTCAAAATTTCCTAAACAGTGATATTTAAACTACCGTTAACAAACAGGATGGAAACATGATGTTGCCTGTTCCAAGGCAATTCTTTTTGCGTAACAGCACTAAACAGAACCCACAGTGCTGTCAAGAACAGGCTTGCAATACAACTTGGGTTTTATTCTATTATTCTTGCATGGACCATATTTTCACATCATTCAAAGAAATGAAAAAATAGCAGTTGTCATGTGTCCGTATTGCACTAGCTTTTAGAAACTCTTTGACAAGGCAGACAGATTTCTACAGCAGCTATTCTCAGACTTCATAGCAGTCATACTGGTCCTGCAGCCACTAAAGGTCCATTTAACTCTATATTCTGGCTCCAATAGCAGACAACAGCAGATATTTAGGGTAAGAACGCAGGAACAGAGCATGCGTACAGTGATTTTTTTTTTCCCCTCCCAGTATACTTTCCTCACATTCCCCACCCCAAAGTCCTATGGCTCAAGGGCTTACTGAGCCAGGAGAGCATCTTTGTGTTTAGTTGTGCTCAATGGATTTGATTTTCCATGTCTCTCTACTCATTTTGTGAGCTGGGGTAAGTTTTTGTCAGCTACAACATCCCCGGCAATGAAATTCACAGCAGAAATGTGCGTTGTGAAAAAAGCTACCCTCTCCATCATTTTGAACCAGCCACGTGGTAATTACACTTGATGATCCTTAGTTCTTGTACCATAAGGAGCGAGTGATCAACTCATATTCAGCTTTTTCATTGCCTCTCATAACTTCCTACACCTCTCTCACATTTCCCTCGTTTATCTCTTTCAGGACGAAGGTTTTGTTCTGCTAGAAATCTTTAGTTATCTAAATCTTCTGGAGACCTCATACAAACACCAAATGCAGTCTCCATTCATGATTTAAGAAGTGTTCAGTTCTATCATTGGATATAAAAAACAAATGCTCCTCCTTCCCTGAGTTGGAACCGATATTCACTTCTTTAAGAGAACAAACCTTTGGCATGGGAACTACAGGTCCAGGTACTGACAGCATGGCCAGAAATGCGGGCTCATCTAACAGTTATCTCCCAAGTACCTTGATAAACAGAATGCAACAGCATACAGACAGCCTGGTTTGAATGAGTTAGCAGCAAATGGATCTTAAAAATCAGAGGAAATAAAACTCAGTATATCCTCAGATTCTACCATCTCCTAGAAATATGATCCTTGAGAACTCCTAATGGACTTACTTACCTAGACAGCAGCTTTCATAAATTTGGTGCCTTCATCCACAATATAGTGGATAACACCTTTTTGGAAGATCAGCAAGGAAATTCCAGCACCACCAGCATGAGACTACAGCTCTTAAGCATAGGTCAGAGTCTTAAAAGAGAGGTAAGTTCAGCCAACAGCAGTTAAAAAGCTTTTATTGTGAATGCCTGCACAGATGTTCAGAATAAAATGGCCAGACATAATGAAAAATGCTGTCCACCCACAGCTGTACAAACAGCAGAGGAGAGGAGAACTTATCTAGGGTACGCTCAACAAAAGCTGGACAACAAGATCTCTAAACAAACCACGTTTTAGGCAAACCCCAAAATAAAGTTAGCCTAATGTAATCCCTGCAATATGGAAACAACTGAAGCAGTGATCTTGAAAGGGAGCGGTTCATGATAATCCAAAGAATTATGGGGCCAGTTGGCAGGGATAAGTGCTACCTCCTGCACCCGGCCAGCAAGACATGCATCAGAATGACTACAAGACGGCCTGAAGCTTCCCAGGAGCATCAGGACCACGCTGCCTGGTTTTTCTGGCTTGCTATAACCTTCTTGTTACAGCTTTCGGACTTTGCCATGCCCCAGGCCTGTATCCCGTCTCACAACACTACCATTAGTGATGCTGTAATAAAAAGTCTTAGCTGTTCATGCAGCTACTTAACACACATAGTCAAAAAGCCTCATTTTATATTAAAAAAAGCAGTACATTAATTGTAGTCTTAAAAAGCAACCTTTTTGCCTTTGAATAAGTGCATTGATATTAATTTGATTTGCATCGCATGGTATAACATTACCCTTAGGAAAGCAAAGGGATACAAGTTTTAAGACATTTTCTATCTGAGGCTTATATAACTTCACAAGGTAACGTTGCTAGACAACTTTATGTAATAGTTTACAGACTTGTAAGCTTTTTTAATGGCAATCCAAAATTATTGTCTCTTAACATTTTTTGACTTTGGAGGAGCCTTGCCAGTTTACATCAGCCAGGAAATCTGTTCTTTAGGCTCATTCACAGAACGTTTTAAGAATCTCTGGCAAAACATTGACTTGAGCAAGAGAGGAAGAAGTTACTCAGAGTGAAATGAATTCGAAAGTAAACATAGAGACAGCAGTTAGAAAAATTTGAGGGTAATCCAATTTTCATGGAGAGGGGCAGGCATCAGCTGACCCACAACTTGACATTTCAGCCTCCTCGCATCTGTTGACACACACAGACACAAAACATCTCAGTCTTCTGCAAATAGCCCTGGGACTGATAGTTTCTTGGTCCGTGCAACAGGTCCATTGTAGCAGCCTGAATGGGACATAAATCAAAATGGTTCCAGCACCAAAAACAGATTGTTATTTTTTTTCCCTTGAATGATAAGACCTTGTTCTAAAATAGGTAGATAGTGCACTTGGCTTGACGTGTCTCACTCATAGCAGCACAGGGCCAGAAACCTACTACAGCCACATCTCTGCTGTTGGTTTTACAGACCTTTGGGAGAGAGGAAAATAATTGCACGAGGCTCTAGAGCACTACCTGCCTAAAGGGAGACCTCAAAGCCCAGTTATAAAAACTTGGGATTTTCTTACATGGTCTGACATGAAGGAAGCAAGTAGACCTGCGAGAGGAGCAACAAAGCCACCCCCGCAGTACCTGTTGCAGCATGTGAGCAAGTCTACAGCAAGCTGCAAGTGAGGGGCTACAGCTGAGACACAACCAGGTTTGAAGCACTTCTGTGCATCAAGTATAGCAATTCCAGTATTGCCAACCCGAGGAGTCCAAAAATCAAATCAGCAGATGAAAGAAAGAATAGGCTTCTCATAGTCTTGCCTAATAACTTCAGGCCCGCTCCAACTTCAGGTTGCCACAGGGAAGATGTTTTCCCAGCTGAAGAAGCTCCTGCAGCACCTTTGCCCCGGCAAGGCTGTCCGCAGACTAGGAGGCCAAGGCATGACTCAGCCTAGTGTCACTTTCTCAACCCAAGACACTTTGCTCCAGCTGCCCTGTTACGCATGAGGGCTTGAGCAGCTTGGTACACTTGTGCACACCCACACTTGATTTCAGTTCCCTTCTTTCCAGCTTTCCCTGCTCCTCCAGAGGGTGTTTGCCCAACCTCCAAAGCGAGGACCCTTTGGTGAGGGTCTTCCTTTAACCCGGCACTGCAGGCACATAAGGAGCTCAGATAAACTCATTGCTTACAGCAGTGAGTAATGCTCACTGCCCCATGCCCTCTGCTCCTCCTGTCAGCAGGACATACGGCTGCTGGGAGCAGGACAGCCCCAACCGCAGGAGAGATGCAAGAAATCCTCTTCCCCAAGGAGCCTGTACAGGTTTCACAGGGGAGCCCTGGAGTATCCTAAGGGCCTTCCAGCTTCTTCCTCCTTCCAAGAAATCAGAGCAAACCGCTCACCATCTCACCTCACCCCAGTGCCCTCCCAAACCACACATTAAACGATTCATAGGAGCCTCTCCGGCTGGTTTGCTTTAGCAATGCTGCACACAGCTGTGGAGAAAATAGCAGGCTCTGACCGTAATTAATGAGTTTTGTTAGACTGCATGCTTCAGCTGCAAATCATCAGCTGATCAGCAACATTTATTTATCATTAATACCAATTGAAAAATAACCCTAAGAAGCTGTCAGTGATACAGGGTAAATCCTGGAGGTATTTCACTTGTTCTGTGAAATAAAAATAATGTGGCTTTAATGCCCACATGTCCTCTTCAGCGGGGCCCTTGGTTGCCTGCTATCAGTTTGTACTGTGGCGTTTTAAGGGTGTCCCTTGCCATGAGAATAACAATTTCTTGTTGGGAAGAAATGAGGAGTGAAGTGCCTCAGCAGTGTTGTTTCACGGGTTACCTGCACAGCAGAGACCTTTGCCAGCAAATCAAGCCCTTCTGCTCCTTGTAGCCAGTCTCCATCTCAGAGGCCAGAAACGTCACCACCTTGCGTGACAGCTTTGGACACATCTGTGTTACATAGCCTGTTCCCTGCTCTGTGAGATGGAATAAATCACTAAACACAGAGAGTCAAACTTCCTTTGTTTGCCTCCCACATTGCTGCTTTGAATCACCGTCTGGATGGTGCGTCGTGCCTCTTAGCGCTGTAATGACATACCGAGCCGGGAACCTAAACCGGGATCACTGAGGAGCATTCACAAGTGGCGGAAGGAGGCACCGTTACTCAGATGAGTCATAGCTTAAGATTTTTTTCTTTGCATTACTATGTGATCCCTTAAAGAAATATAAAGAATTCTCTCTGTCTCTCTCTATTTTTTTAAGCCCACGTTTTTCCCAGGGAGAGAAGCCCCGCACAGTTGACCATTTCCCAGGCACTGACTGAGCCTGTGCTGGAGGTATTGCAGGTTTCCCCTCTCTTCTGCTAGTCTCTTCCCCTAACGATGCGGCTGGACTGGAGGCTCTCCACGTGCAAGCAGAGCTAATCCACGAATAACGCGGTGCTGCAAAGCACACAGCGGTCGTGAGAGGCAGGAGCACCTCACAGGTGCTGCCGCTGGTGAGGTGTCAAACCCTCGAGGTCTTGAAATAGATGCAGGCCGGAAATGGAGGCCGAGAGCCCTGCATTTGCAAATCTCATTCGGAAATGCTGAAGCAGCTCTCAAAAATCCTTCTTGCCTCAGAATTTCTTCAGAGACTGGAAAAAGAAACATAGGCAGGAAGGAGAGTTCACACAGTCACTGCTGTTGCCTTTTGCTAGCCTGTTTCTCCAGCACAGACAGAAAAGATCAAAAGGGAGCTCTATGGGAAAGAGATTTGCACTGAATAGTATTTTGGGGTCACTGATCAGTGAAGGAGAGAGCTTAGAGCTTGTTGCTCACTTTAAAGAAAAAAAAATGGACCATTGATTTTACTGGGACTCCTGTAGGCAAGGCAATTACCTAAAGTACAATATCTTTTTATTGTACCATTGAGGACTGGCTGCTAATGCTTATAAATCTTCTCTGGATGAGGTTATCATTCAGCTGCTTTAGATAGCTTTTTCTCATATGAGAACCCTTAAACCACACACCTCTCTCTTAATTTAAAAGACAGCTGCAGGGAGGAGAGGGGCCAAACTGTGGAAATACACCACGAAGTCTCAGGGGTGAGGCCCCCCTCCCCAACACGAGGCTTGGGATGAGTTGTCCCTTGGGAGATTCCCAGCCCTGTGGCCGCGGGAGACGGCAGCCGAGCACAGCTGAGGCGGGAGGTGAGCAGGGAGCCCCGGGGGTAAGTGCCTCGCCAGGCATGTAGAAATGCAGTAGTGCAAGGTTACCTGAACCAGGTTTCGTTTGCTGTTAGCTAGGCTACTTATAGGAACAGAGTTTACTAATTTAAAAATAACTAGGAAATCTCTGCATTCACTGTGCTCTCTTTGGGATTGCAACGCAGACGCGCTACTAGCAAGAGATAGCTGTGTTAAGGTAGTAACGGTCTCAGGCTGCGAGAGGGGTTGGGGCACAGGAGGATATAATTTATGCTATTCTACCTGCTGATGCGTTGGAAAAACTGGACAAACTCTGGCCCAGAAAGAGTTTGTGTACGCTACAACTTGTCTTTTTCAGCTGTGTTAATTTATCTGACAGGGGATGGAGCCTGCCGAGGCTGTTGAGTGCACTTGCCATTTGGTACTGCTTCAACTGTGGTGAATTAAAATGGCGTCTCTAAAGCAATGTAACCCATTTGTCAGGTAACTCTAGGCTATAAAGGTGTCTTTTGATATAGTTTTTCCCTGTACATCGAAGGACACATTCCTTGTCTCTTCCAGCACGGGAACTAGGGGCACCGAGTGAAGCTAGTACCAGGCAGCTTCAAAAGAAAGCAAAAGTGGTTTTTCAGACATCGGGTGGCCAATATGTGGAATGTTTTGCTGCATAGTGTTTTGGATGCTAAACATCCACACGCATCCAAGCGGGGACAAGTTAATGGAAAAGAAATCCCCTGAGGGTTTCTACACGCATGCTACAAACCACATTTAGCTCAGAAAGCCCCTGAGTTGAAAGTGGTTGAAGGCTGGAGGAGTATCTGATATGTCTACTTTCTTCTTACTCTCTTCTCTAGGCACCTGTTAATGACTGGCCTCAGAGACAGGACACGGGATTGGTTGGACCTCAGGCTATATCCTGTATCGCCACATTTGTGCTCTTTTAAAATAAGCCATGCTAATCCAAGTTGTATTTACACTTATATAACAGTGTCTGTTCATTGGGATCAAAATAAACCATGTGGGACCCATGTACAGTAAAGGCTGAAGAATACAGGGATTAAAAACAAGAAATGCGAAGAGCCAGCTCCCAAGAACAGTCACATCACAGAAAGCAAAGCTTTCTCTGGATGCTTCCCCCTGCCTCCTCTTTCCTCCCTGTGCCTCGACGAGGACAGCGGCAGCTGTCCCCTCACCAGTCTCTGAATGGGACTCATATGTGGGGACCAAAAAATATAGCTGGGAGAGGAACAATTCCGTTATGCGCTGTAGGCCCCTTGTTCCCCACTTGGCACAGGTAGGCTTGTTTGTTTGCACAGTGCGTTTTGTACTTGTTTCTCCTGGAGTACCAAACCCAGGGTAGAGAAGCAGCAAGGCAGATGGGTGCGCAGAGTCCAACCATACAGTTAATCCTCAGCCATAGACACTGTCAAAATAAAGTATCAAGCTGCTTTTCTGTATATTTTGAAAATGGGTAACAGCAAGCATTTTCCACCTTCTGTCTCCTGTCTTGCCCCTGCTTACTAAATACAGCTGTGCTCTCCCCATCTGGGCACTTAGCCCATGCAGAGCCCCAGAAGGAGCATCGCTTGATCTGTGCCTCCTCGAGGGGTCTGTCCTGCACAGGGAAGATGGACCCCACTTGTCTGTCCTCTATGGGCAGGGAACAGGCCAGGAGTGGGGGTTACTGGGGACTGCTGTGCCAGAAGCAGCCTCACTGGGATAACAGGATGCCTGGAGCATCCCCACAAGTATCTCGGGGTATCCCCAGCAGCCAGGGAGGGGAAAGCACTTCGCTCCCCAGCGCCCTGGGCTTGGGAGACACGGAACAGCCAGCCCCGGGGGAGAACAGCACGTCCCTGGCTTCTGCCAAACAGCCCTGAGTCCCGGCAGAAACGGCAGGAGGCAGTGGGGAAAGAAACCTCATGGGTAAGCTATGGGTGTGCTCAGGTCTCAGACCATTGATCCTCAGAGACTGTTCATCAAAACCAAAGAATAACGGTAATTAAATTCTAACCAGGGCAGGAGGACGTGATCAAGTAATGCTGACCTGAAGGGCATAGTGGAGGAAGCCAGGAAATACGTATTCTAGTGTCAGAGCTGTGCAGGTGTGTCCCTGCACTGCAGTGAGTCTCACCAAGGCCACCAGCCGTGAGCGAAGGCTCAGGGCGCTCAGCACGTCCTGGGAACAGGCTGCTCCATACAAAGAGATGAAAACCACTCGGCAATAGGCAGTCAGTCACAAGAAAGCATCTTCCTGGGGGCTGTTGACATTATTATTCTAGATCAAGAAGCAAATCCTACGTGTTAGTTACTTAGTAGATGAAGTTACCATGCCAACTCATATGCTACCTTTTTTTTTTATTATTATTATTGCAAGAGTAGGCAGCGCTCCCTTGAGATTTCACAAAAGGGGAGGAAAAATGTCAAAGTGCCAAGAATATAATGGAATTTCTAGTCTCAACCCTCTTCCCCATAGATCTGTTTTTCAGTGCACATCCCTCTCCTGCTCATGGCAGCAGCGAGCCTAAGCCAAGAGATTCTCTTAATGGTAATTTACTGGGCAACCCACAATATTGTGGTGCTACGCTTCAGTAATCCACAGCTCTCTACCCCCGCTCTGCACAATTTTCAGGGAACTAATACAAGGTAAAGATGCCAAATGATTGCATAGTCTTCTCCCAACCTCCCCTTGACTTCTCTGCACTTCTTTCTTTGCTCACTGTTTCTCTCCTGCCTTCTTATCTATCTTATTTTCCTCCACTGGAAAGCTTTTTATTTCTGCTAGCTACCTTAATTTATTTCTCCTTTGTCTTTGGCTTCTTTCCTTCCCAAAACATGTTATATTCCTGCCTTTTCCCTTATTTGGTTCTGCCCCTTCTGATCTCCCTTTCCTCCAAGCGTCCCAAGCGTAAGGACCCTACAGCGGAGCAGACATAGATGCCTGTGGCGTGATGCTGGGATGTGGTTAGTTGTCCATACCAATAGCAATTTCAGATAAGCACAAGTTCAGCATAAACACAAAAAAGCCTTTGTCTGCCAAAACAGGAGCGCTGCAGTGCCCAGCCTTGCTGGCTGCTGCAGGCAGAGCTGAAAGTTTGCCTAAATTTAGTGCACTTTGCTTTTTCCTTGGGGACTAAAAGCTACCCAGCTGCAAGAGGTGGGGGGTGTTTTCCCCCCTCTAGGGGAAATCAGGTCATGCTGGAAGTATGAAAAGATAGGGGTTGCTGGGAAGAGATTTGAGGAACAGAATGGGGCTCTGCAGCCTGCAGAAGGAGAGTGCCGAAATTTCACGTCCCCCAGGGTGTGAAGCCCCAGTGGCTGTACCAGTGCAGCGGCATAACCTGACCTTCCGCAGGGTCGGCTTGCAGCTGAGCCCTGACTCCCACATTGCTTACCTTGACCTTAAGTAGCCCCAAAATAATGTTCACTTACTGCAGGACTGGGGAGCACTGGGGACTTACAGGTGTGGAGGGGCAGAGGATGGGACAGGTACAAAGTCGTGCCCTTAGAAGTGGATGCCTGACAGTGCACAATTTGCCCCTTCCTGAAGTAAACACTCAAAACGTCTTGGCTTTTTCAAGGTTATTAATATCCAGCTCTCTGCAGCTCGGACATCCCTGGTCCTGCTGCTCCTTTTCCTCCTTGCTCCTCACCCAGACCCCCTGGGGCCAGGAGGTGGCACAGCCCGCAGCTGCGACGCTCGCTGGCCCCAGCGGCACCAATGCCCACAAGCTGCCGAGTCACCTTGTTTCCCTAGCCGTTCCCTTCCCAAGATAAAGCAGGTGGTGAGGGGTGGCATGCATCCCTTTCCAGGGCCCATGGGAGTGCCGGGCTTCCCAGAAAACACAGCGTGGGCTGCCGTGGTGGTGCAGCGCCGTGTCTGCTCCGGCATCTGCGAGGGCCAGCCCACCGTGGGGCAGAGGCTGAGGTGCTACATTAATCCATGGTCCAGGCTGTGGAGAGAGAGGATCCATCTGTGGTTCTCTGGGAACAGGGCAGGGTGTGACCTTCAGCTTTCCGCACCTCTTCTGGGGAGCTGCATACGAGCTTGTTTGTTGAGGATCACAGCATTTAAGAGTCTATGGAAAAAAAGGTACATTCAGATAAATGCAGTCACTCCTGGCATTGCCTCCTGGCATCAGCCCTTGAGTTTTTGGCACAGCTCTCAGCTGGAACGGTGCAGGAGTAACTTGTGCCCATACACTCGACTGTTCGTTGTGTCAACATTGCTGTTTATTTGGAATACGCACAGTGGCGACAAGGAAAGGAAGCAGGCACAGATGCTCTCCTGCTACAGGTGAGCGATGGGGAGGGCTGATGAGCCCCCAGCACTTGCCACGGCAGGGGAGCCCACAGGAGGTCTGCGCACTCACCTTCACGGTAGGAGACGTGCCCAGAGGGACGCCAGCCACTGCATTCAGTTCTTCATCTGGACCTCACATCTCTTGTTGTATGAGGTCATTTGGATCCAGGATGCACCTTCACTGCCTATGAGTTAACGCTACCTCACAATAAGTAAAAGAACAGATACCTGGACTAATTTTGAACCCCATTTTCCTGAAGATCCTCATGTGAACCAAAAAACATAGGCACAGACATTCGTATCAAGTAAAGGTTCCTTCAGGACTTACCCTGAAGCATTTTCTGCTGCTTATCTACTCTCAGTCCTGGTCAATTAAGTTAAAGGATATGATGTGAGTCATGACTCAACAGCAGGCTCCAGCCAGCACCAAACAGGATACATTAATTTGTCCTGGTCAACTTCCAGGGCCAAGTCCCTGTTCTTATCGTATTAACTATCTTGACTCTTGACCATTTTGTTCAAACATGGTCAAGTGTAATGAAGACTAGCTGTCGAAAGGTGCTCCGCAGTTTTTCACAGGTGGTGTAGAAGGTAAAGGTGAAGAGTTAAATGCAGTTCTAACATTATTCTATGTATGCTGATGCCTGGCTTTGGTGATCAATTCTCATATATCTGTTCGACCTTTCCTCTTACGTTTGGACCCTGCAACATCCACACATAAAAGTCTGAGTTAATGGTGCATAAGGGGGCTTCCAAGAGGTGCCCAGTGGTACCTGGCTGTGCTCCCACTGAGGTTGGTGGGCTTGAGATGACTCCTCACCGACTTCACACCATCTGCTCCCTCCAAAACGTAAGAGAAAGTTTAGAAGTAGCAAGCTCAAGCGGGAGTAATCCTTAGACTTTGGAGAGGTTACTCACAGAAATAAGGACTATCTCCATGTTTCAGTGCTGCCAAAAGGGTGGAGAGAAGGAGGCTGCAGTTCTAGAAATTACACAAGTGCAATTATTGATTTGCGTGGAATGACCCAAACTGTGGTTTGTGGGGGGTTTATTTTCATCTCTGCACAGTGTCATAGCATGATTGGTTGTACAATGCGATGCAGTGTGTAGTTCATCTGAAACTGAACTGCACTTGCACTGAATAACTCAGAGCTTGTAATCACAGCTTGGCAAGAGGGTGAACTGCATTTCAGAATGTGATGTTGAAAAAAAACTAACAAAACCCAGAGGAGTTTAATAGGGAAATTTGAAAAGGCTTGTTTATTATATTCTTTCAGTCAATAATAGAGTAGAAAAAAGAGTTTAATAAGTCAAAGAAGAGGGAAAAAATGATGTTCTTCTGTGATGTGGTACAAAGATAACCACCGGGAGGGCAAACATTTTTCAGCAGCAATTTAGCAGATGAAGCCAGAGAGAAAATTAAAATGCAGGAGACAAATCTGCAATAGCCTCAGAAGCAATACAAATTTGGCTTCATTGTTTATCGTTTGATTTTTATCAGGCTGGGGAAGGCATTTGCGTTTCGATTTAAAATGGGATTTACCAATTCAACGGCTGTTTTGAAGAAACACAGAGGGAGGATTTATACTCCTTTCTCCCTTAGTATCCTCTTTTCCCGTCTTTATTTTCCCCAAGAAAAGGACTCTCAAATGGCGGGCTGGAAGACAAGGAACGCAGGGAAACGGAAGAACGGTCTTGGAGTTTCGTTAGTTAAAACAAGCCTGCGTTTGTTTACTGGGCTTTGTTCTGCAGGTTTGCTACAAATGGCCTATGACCAAATTTTCTGCTTAAGAGAGGGCTGAAACCTCCTTCAGATCAGGATTGCATAGCTTCAGCACCTAGGGATTCCCGGAAAAACCTGAGCTGTGTGGAAAACCGGAAGAAGGAACTGTGAGCGGGACCGCGGCGCTGGTCCCTGCGCGCGCGAGGGCTGTGCGGGGCGTCCTCGGGGAACAGCCAGCCTGCTGGCGGGGCGAGCTGGACCACCGCCACAGTGCACGTGAGAGGAGAGGCTGTGTGTTTTGGTTTAGGTAACTAAACCGCTCAGCAAGGGCTGAGGAGGGGCCGGGTGCGCGACAGAGGTAAGTAAGCTCTCAGCAAAAGCCGAAGCCTCTGTTTTCCAAGTGGGAAGCGAGACGGTTTTGTCTCTGTAGGCCCAAAGCTACCTGAGTTTTGATGCTGATCCAGATACAAGCAATTAAGAAGATGGTTTACTTTCCGGGTTTGGTTCCAACGTAGCGAGGCTTTGGCAAGGGCACCTTGGGAGACGATGACACCCACACACCCAACGGTAGCTCTGGCACCCCCGGGGGCACAAACCCACGGCTGAGTTGAATACAAACAATATCACCTTGTTTCACCTCAGATAAGTTACGGCTGCATGCTAACACATGTGAAAATTCAGACCCAGAGCCAGCGCCAGGCTGCCCCAGGCACCCGAGGGCTCTGCACCCTCCCGCAGGCGCGAGGCTGCAGCGTTTCCCCGGGGGTTCGTCCAAGGCTGCGAAAAGCTGGTTCCCGTGGAGGGATCTGTATCTCCGGTCCCGGGCTTTATGTTTGCCCTGCAAGCTCAGCTCCTGCCACTCTTTGGACCGGGGCTGCTCCAGCAGCAGGGGGAGGCAGGCGCTGTTTGCATCGCCGGCAGCCACTATTTCTTTCTTACTCTTTTTCTTTATACCCGTTTCTGCAAGAGATAGAGAGAGGAGGGGCCAAAATCCGCCAGCGCATGTGAGCGATTCATTGTGTCCCTGTCACCACTTTAAATCAAATTAAACTCTGCAAAAAAGAAAGCTGCATTTTTACAACGGCACCTGTTATGCTACCGCAATTAGGGCTCCACTATAGCCCCCCACACTAAGAGGTTTCAAAACATGGCTGTATAAATTCCCTCTGACTAAAAAAGAAAAAAGAAAAAAGAAAAAAGAAAAAAATTGGCAGTCAACCAGTCTGTTTTGAAAGGGCTGGGAACAAACACAACTGACAGGTGCCTCTCTCAGGGCAGAGTACTTCGGGAGTGCTAAAATTATATACCTGAGCCACTGAAATATAAAGGTCAAATTCAGGCAGGGGTGAGCAAGAGCAGCTCCCGCTGGCTTGCTCGGGAGCTGCACGCGCTTCGGTCACTCTCCGGAGGGATCCTGGCACCGTTTAATCCTGGCCTGCCCTTTTCCGTGGGGATTATATGGAGCACTGAAGAAAAGAAAGGACACACTCCTAGGACTGGTCTACAACAGCAGAATTAAACTGACTCCACTCAGCCGGAGGAGCTGTACGGTGTTTTGCATCAGCAGAAAGTGTTTACAAATGCTCTAATAACCAGCTAGAGCAGACAGCCTTCAGCGCCTTTAATAAGCAGATAAAGCTTAACCAGTTCACTCCGAACAAAACAGTATCATGATTTCAGTATTATCCCAATGCAGACAAGCCAAAAAGGTCCAAGTAGCCTCGCCACCAGTGCAGACGCTTTGCTGGCCAGGCAGAAATGATGCAGGACTCGCCACGAACTACGGGAAAGACGGAAACAGGCTGACGGATTGCAGCCGAAACGGTTTAGGGCAATTCAGCCGGAGAGCATGGCCGGACTTTGACGGCTGCACTGAATGTGGCTCAGTTATAAACCCTGCCGCTGTCTCGCCTCGGCCAGGCTCCCCTGCCATCGCAGGCCAGCAGCCCTTGCTGCCGCAGATTGCTAAGGGAATAATCCCCCCGCACCGGCAAGCCCCTGCAGGTATTCATTGACACAACAGACTGTAACAGTTTCAAAAGATTTATGGATTTAGGGTTTATGGAGTCACTGATATATGAATTAAGCACTGACTGACTGAGACTAACTCTTCAAAAGGAGTCATTATAATCTCTATAGAGATATAATGATTTCAGTGACAACATCTTCAGCAAAGCTTCAAAAACACTTATTTTAAAAAAAATTAAGTACAAAAATATACATTTAAATAAAGTGCTAGTTCTCAGGTTTTTCCCAGCCCCCAAAGGTAAGGAAATCTCAGCATTCAAGTGGTTCAGTCCTGGGAAAAGACATTCGTGCTTCATCTAGGGGTGACATCTAGGAAAAGCAGCTTCTCCCTTCCTGAGCACCACAGCTGCACTGGGCACTGCTACGGGTGTGCTGGGCACCACAGCTCCCATGTGGCGTAGGCAACCCCAAGATGTGACACCTGCTTCCACCAGTGACGGGAGAAAGCTGTGGACTCATGCTGTTATGTCAATAAGAGCCAGCCTGTGCCTTTCTCCCTTCTCCATCAAACCAAGCTTGATATTAACCTGGAAAAAAAAGTTCATTCAGGAGAAAGAAGAGGCCTATGAGGTTTCTTACAAGGCTGCTTTAAAGCTCTGCGGGTTTTTTTCCAAGGTCCTTATGCTTAAGAGTACCCTGAAGCAACTTAGCAAGTTCCCGGGATGGGGAGCTCAGAGGATGAGGAGGGCTGGCGTCTGCCCCTGCAACGTGTGACTTGGGACCGGGGAGCTGCCTGCCCTCCCTTCGCCTCGCCCTGGGACGGGGACTCTGCTGCTCTAGTACTTCAGATCTGCTTTCTGAAAGGTGCTGAATGCTGCCATGGAAGCAGCGAGGCCCCACATTTATCCAATCCATTATTTTCCCCTTTTTTTTCTTAAAAAACAAGACTACAGAGCTAGGCTGCAAATCCCATATGACAGCATTGCATGGGAATGCAATGAAATATTAACCTGGTATTGGTAGCCAATTTCCAAGCACAGCAGGCTGGAAGTTTTGGTGCAGTAAGACAAACCTTCACAATCAGAAAGGAGAAGCTCTTGCAGGCGATGACTTTGCCAGCTCTGCAGCAGGGGCAGCACAGAGCACTCCCAGCACTCGGGCTTTGGCCCCAGACGACACATTTGCCACACCAGCCATCTAGCTATGGTGACATACCCAGCAAGTAGGTGCCTTTGCTCTTAGCCACCTAATTTAAATAACAGAGTGGTCTAATTTTGCTTGAATTGCTAAGCACAGCTTTATTCCAGAGCACAGGCTGCTGGCCGTGGGGGAGCAATGAGCCTGCCACCACCTTAAGGAGGAAAACCTCTAGTGCCAAATGCGACGCCCCATCTCTAGGCATTGGCACTGCTTTTCCACCCCTGGCACTGGTGGACATCAGGCTCAATCCCCCCGAGGCCAGTGAGGCTGCACCACAGTGGAAAGCCGTAGTGTCAAGCCAGTATTTTTACAACACATAGGGCAAATTATGAAGGCGAGCACAATAATTTTGGCAATCTGCAATCACTGTAACTCATAAAGTGCTTCTGCTCTTAAAGCTGTGTTGGCAGCTCCTGTGATGAATGTGATGAAGGCACTTTGCTTGGTGGCAGAGCAGAATCTTTCTGGAGTCAATAAATGGACATTGAAATCTTGAGGGTGCTCCCAGGGCAGGGCCATGGACTCCCACCCCAACCTAACTGACCTGGGCTGCAGGTTAATGGCTAGCAGCAACAGAACGATAATCACTAGTTTCTGCGCTGCCATGACAAGCAATTACAGTCCAGTTACTCATCATCTTGCCGCTACTTAAAAACAAACATAAGAACATGCTCTGCTGACAGCACCACGATGTGTCTCTGATGGACCAGCTGAGTGTCGCCGTGAGCAGAGCTGCTCCACGGGGATGCGCAGGGGCAGCCGTGCCTCTGTCCGAGTGCAGCATCCCGTCCCATGTCCGGGCCGCACAGCAGCTTTGTTCAGGGGAGGCCTGGGAAAAGCTGGGCAGCGCCTGTCCTCATTCACCTTCTAAGCAGTATCAGCACTTGCTGACTTTTTGAAGAAATGGATGGTTTGCTTTTCATGCAACTAGGCTTGGCAAGTCCTTGCCATGCTAGTAAAACTTGCTTGCCGAGCTGTTTAATGGCCACAGATTTAGGTGAGGCTAAGAGGGGCCATCAGCCAGGAGCAGTCCCCCTCTGCAGTTTTCCAGGCGTTGAGCTGGGAGGGGAGGGTGGGAACCGAGCTCTTTTTTTAATGCGATATATTCGGAAAACATAGAAACACTCCTCCATTTGGCCACTGTTCAGTAACCGTACCAGAGTGGGAGATGCAATAGTTACAGTGCTCAGGGTTCAGGCTTTTGTGCAGATAAGCAGTCTTCCACCTACGCAGACAAAAACCAGAAACCCGCATGGGCTCCCCATGTCCTGCAAGCAGGATTTAGCCGCAGGGACGGGGGGATTGCCCCACCGGAGCATTGCTGCCTCGCGCTGGTGAAACACAGCAGCGGCGCTGCGCAGGGCAGGCTGCTGGTGAGAAACCCCCGTCCTGGCCTCGTGCTCGGTGATCCTGTCTGCTCCGGGCCGGATGCTGGACTTGGAGCGGATGGTACCTGCACGATCTGTAGGTGAAAAGGCCAGAACTGGGCAACTGCAGAAACCTTAGGCACGTAAAGGCAAAGCTGTAAGAAGAGGGTTAGGCTGGGTGATGCTCGGGTATCATCCCAGCCAGAAAGGGTTTTTGTGCTTTTTTCCCATCCATACCCTGGTGTTCCTAGAGATATCAGCACTCAGCTTTCTCTCATGCCAGCCTCACACAGGCCTATTTCAGATCATTCCTGGGAGAAAGGAAAGTAAATGTTGATGTTGGTCCTTGACAGGTGTGTAGGAAGGGTTTCACAGCACTAGGAGCTCTCATGAAAAATCCTCCTGGCCTACCTTTTGGGGACAAAACGAGTACATATATGTTCGTTCCTCAGAAGCAGTTGAGATGTGATGTTTATTAGTCATAGTGGCCTCCTTCTATGGCTGTAGAGAAACTGTGCAAGCCCCCTGTTGCACCCCCCGCCCCCGCAGTGGCTGTCAGCACCCTCCCCTCCCAGGCAATGCTCTCACGCTTTGCAGAAATGCATCTTTCAAACACCTCCGCTCAAGCCCAGAGCCAGAATCCCCCTTTCAAAAGCCAATCTCCAAATCACAAAATTGCCTCTTTCCTGGTAAAAGACTTTTCAGTTGAATGGACAGCTGCCCCCCACGTCCCCCCCACACGCTCCCTAAAAACAAGAAGAAAAGCATTGCAGGTGAACCAAAATATTTCACTTGACTGCAGACCACCCCCCCAGGAGGCAATATTTACACAGGCACACACAGCCTGAAGCGTACCGCTGTCTCATCCATCACCAGTGATGCTGTTATGAATACCATGCTGGCTTCTCTGCTGGAATAAATCACTGCAGCTCTGGGGTCCTCTCTGCCTGCGCCAGCTGCAATTTCGGCCCCCACACCTCACCTCGGGGTAGATGAAACCAGCGGTGAGGGAGTGGGTGGCAGCACATCCAGCTAAGCCGTGTCTCCAGGTGCTCCGAGCAGCTGGGATAGCAGGCTGCCGTGAGTGCTGGCACGCGGCAGCTCTCCCCGGCAGCCTCAGCTGTGGGTTTTTCTCCCAGCATTTGGGACTGAGGGAAGGATCAGGGCGGCAGCGGGGATGCAGGAGCTGTGCAGGGTACCAGGCTCAGCACTGATCTCCCTGTGTCACCCTCCCTGCCCTTCATCCTAGACCAATGATCACTGCACTTCTGGAGCCTTTTCGAAGTGCTCAACGTATGTCAACTGCAAGAAGTAAGCAGAATACAATCAGATGGCAATAAACACGAGTAATAAAGGTGGAGGGCGGGAGAGGGAGTAAGTAAGCCCCAAGCCAAATATTCAGAAGGGTAAGGACATAAAGCAGTAATGTGAAAGGCTTACAGAGATTAGTGGACACAGGCCACTACTGGCAGGTATTGGCCAGGAACATCACTGCAATTTTGGACCGCAGCTGCCCGTCATGCTGTGGCCAAAGGAATAAGAAACCCCTAGAAATACTCTCGTAGCTAGAGATCATCCAGCACAGATCATCCAACATAGCTAGAGTTATCTACAGGACGTGGGTCAGTTCACAAATGAACCACTCCATTTCACAGAGGGGGAAACTGAGGCACGGGGCACAGCAAGTCTGAGGAGTTAGCAAACGCGCTCCGGCCGGATCGTTTGCTCGGCACAGGGAGGGCGCGGGCTGGCAGGCTGCGTGGGGCGCACAGGCTCCACCACAGCCAGCACTGGCCTCCTCTGCTTTCTCGAGCTTTCTGCGACCTTTTGTCAGCACTGTTCTTTCCCTTTCACAATTACATCTCTGCGAGAGGACAAAGTCTACAGCTTTGTTTCCAGCTTATCTATCCTGCTGCACAATGAAGTTCAAGAGCACTTGTCAGCACTTGTCAGGATTTTCTTTGTTATTAGCACAGGACTGGCTTAAATTAAGAAGTTCTCCATTTTCGTCTGGGATTGGAGCTCTGCAATTTTGCCTATGCTTGGCTTTCCACTGGGGAGCGTTTCCCCGATGCCAGTGAGATTGCTGCAAGCCAGCCCTGGCAGTTGCAGCTGAGTCGTGCAATGGATGGTTTTTTTGAGTTCCAGCTTTGGGAGTCAGCTAATCACATGAGATTATGAGCTTTCTTCCTTTTTCTTTCCTGAATAGCTTTGCAGTTCTAGAAAGAAAACTCGGTAATGTGACCTGTGAGAATCGACAAGCTTTAAAAAAAGGGGAAAAGGAAATGTAGGCAGTGTTCCCCGCAACATTCAACCTCATTTCATAACGATAGAAAACTTTCATATGATTTTAAGCTGCACTTTAGTAATTGAATGTGCCTGAACACTTGTCCAGCCACCCCACTTCCAATAACTTTTGTGACTTTTGGTCATTTTCAGTGCCCCCAAACACTGGGGTTTGCTGGTGTGGAGCAGAGGTTGCGCTGCCTCCAGGCCAGGCTGCAGCTGGAGACCTGCTGCCTTGGCTTCCTCCATGGGTCCAAGGAAGTTGGCCCCGGGGACCTCCACAGGGTCACTACCGCTAAACACACAGCAGCCGGGAGCCGTCCATCCCAGCAGCTGCTCACAGATACTTGTCCAAATCTACCTTAAAGATCTTCAGTGACACAGATTTGACAGGTGGAAAATCACTATCCTCTCCCCATCGCAGATGGAGGACAATTTATTCCCTGCCTTTTTTCAGCAGAAATCTTTGGAGCTGAAACCTGTTGTGTGTCTTCTCTTCTGAAAATTTAAGCAGCTCTTCCCAGGCCACATTTTCTAGACGTTTGTAAAGCTAATCTGACCCCCTGCATGACTGCAGGACTGTGAATTTTTCTGCAAAATAAAACCCCTGCCATTCCTCTCCAGTCCTGTTTATAATTTTTTTACAGACTTGCAGGTTTGAAAAACTCTGTAAAAGCCATGTGGATAAACATGCTTGCACATGGGGGGATTTCACTGTTGCAAGACTCAAAGAGCATCATGGGTAAAAAGAAAATACTTTTATCTTGCTTGCACAGGGCATTCAGGAACACCAATAAGTTAGAGATTCTTGCAGCTTCAGTCGGGCCTTTCTTTCAACTGGGCAGACCTTTTGGACATGTCCACATGCTGCCACCTGAAGAAACTCAAAATATTACAGACCAGGAAGGAACTTAGTATTTATGTCTGCCAACAGCTCTGGGCCAGGGAAGAGGGAATCCAAATGACATGTGAAAAGGCACTTTGCGCTGCCAGCTGGCTCAAACAGCACCCCTGGAAGGACTGTGGTTGCAAGTGAGCTTCTAGCAAGTGATAGTTAAAGATTAGTAGCAATCATTTTTTTAGATGACCAGATTTCTTACTCTTCTCTTCTAGTAATCTCAGTGAAAAACTTTGGTTTGAGGAGGATCAGTTACATTTTCATTAAAAACTCACCCCAGCTACACACTTGAGTCCTATTTTACTGGAGTAAGGGGTGATCCACCATGTGAGGAGGAGTTGCTTTTGCGCTGCAGGGAAATTTCAGTGCTTTTGATCCCATGAGCCCTGCCACAGCAGGACAGTTACTAAGGGCTCTGCTTGTGGCCAGCATGGGATACCCGGGAGCGCTGGCGTGGGTCCTGCCCACGTGGCCCACAGCAAGCTTATCCAGAACAGTTCTGCAGCACCACGGTACGATCAGCGGTGGGTGACCTCCAAAGTTTTGGATCCCCTTAACACGTCGAGCTACAAAGGGTGGTGGGGAAGCAGTCACGAGCCATTGCTACAGTGGGACTGGAAACCTCAGTAGCCATGGGAACCCTTTCGTTGGTGACGTCGTGTGAAGCAGGAAGAAACATGCTTGACTTGAGGATGGATTTGCTGCGAGAAGGAAAAAAGAAAAATCGCTTTTCTTGCAAACTGAGCAAATTGGATCTGGAATCAGGCTGGGTCACCATGGAAACCCCCGAGACCCACTTGATTGTCACTTTTTGCAACAGCACCATACTTTGTAACAGGAAAGCCATACGTGTTTGAAAGCCTGTCAAGTGGGAGCGCCAATTGTGTTTACAAAGTCCTCCAGAAAGTGCACAAAGAACCTCCGTTCTGCCCCAGTCCTGGCCAGGCTCCCACCTTCTGCCAACATTTATAGAAATATCCAGGTATTTAGGGACATGCAGCTCGTATGTCATTCTCTGTTTCCTACCTGATGCCTGGATCTCTCCCACCACCGCAGCATGCCCATCATCCTGGCATCTGGACGTCAGCAATTCCTCACCATTAGCAGCTCCCAGTAATTGAGCTAACTTTAATAAGCTAGAGTGAAAACACTTTGATACCTCTGCATGATGAAGCAAGAGTCAGAACAAAGGAGCCAAGTTCATACAGCCGAGCAGCTGGAGAACAAGTCTGGTTTTCCATTAAAACCATGCTGCAAGTTTCTCATGGGACCTAGCTTGCAAATACTGGCTACTAGGTTGTGGCAGCTGCTTGCCACAAGATCCCTGGCCCTACTGCATTGGTGCTTTCACTGGATTTGCTAGCTTCTGTCTGACTCATTAGTTCTCACTCTATTTTTACCTCCTTTTCTTTGAGTTATCTTGGTGGGAAAGGCCAAGTTAAAGCCTGGTCACTCCAACCTGCTGCAAGAGGCCACTTACCTTAGACAGGCAGCACCCATATTTGAACCTCCAGACACGCTATTGATTAATCTGTTCTCATGACTGTGCCTGGAGGCCCAAAAGGAAATTAGGCTGGTGCTGCCGGGAGGAAGGTAATTTCACAATGCTTCCTCCAGATGGCAACATCTTTTTGAGAACGTTTGTTCCTGTGGACTGCAGGGCTGAGCAACAGTACGGAGAGCCACATGCTGGCTGGGGTATGAAGGCTGGCACAGCCAGGATGCTGTGCTGTTCTTACTATATCAATGAGTGGATTAGCAAAAGAGGAAGAGGAAACAACTTGGGGAGAACCGTCCGTGGCCATCTACCACAGGATCTGCTTTTCCTTTCAGTTCACTCATCCACTTCAAAGTAAGAGCATGGTTGTGAGCTCGGCAGCAAAGGACTGCACCTTCCTTGTGGCCAGGAGGCAAGCAAGAGTCTCGCAGGTCCGCTAAATCTTGCGGGGGTAGCTTGAATGCTCCATGGCTCATTGGGGATGGGGTTGTATGCATGTGGTACCCGTGCCACTAAGGACCGTGAGCTCTTCAGTGCAAAGTCCTCTGAACACTTACCAGCTCCAATGTGGGACTGCTGAGAGAAAATGTGTGTAAAAACAAAGGGCTGTTAATGAAGGCTTGTGAGGAAGCCAAACTTCTCAAGCAATTTTTTCTCTAGGTGCTAGGGAGAGTAGGAAGGGGTAAATGTGTTGCAGCATTACCAGGCTTCACCATTTTATTGACCCTTCCAACAGTCCTTCTCCTTTGAAGCTCCAGCTCCTGGAGTCAGGAGAGTTCAGAAACCCTCAAATTTCACTTGTAAACAACATTAACCCTCGTAGCTAGCTTGAGGTTTATGACCTTCTACCAAAGCTGAAGGCGAATGGAAAACAACTCCATACCGTAGTAAATTTTTAAACTCTTATGACTTTCTGGGGCCAAGCTCGTGGAGTCAGTCTTGCTACAGCCCCTGAAGGCATTTCCAGGAGCAGACAGGTTTGCGAGCCAGCAGCAGGGGGGAGCGATGGGAAGCAACCTGAGTCGTGGGGTGCAGAGCTCCCCCAGGGCTTGTTTTTTTAGCAGTCCCACAGGCCCTGCCACTAGCTGTATTTCAAGGGTAGTCGATGGCTCCTAGGAAGTCCAGGTCAGCTGGCACTGGCACCCCGGTAAGGCAAACCTGCTGCAGCGGATAAGCAGGATGGCTGCTGGGCTGTGGCAAGCCTGGCAGTGTACAGCAAAGCCCAGTAAATGGCTAGTGGGGGAGGAAATTAGAGCGCTGGTTGGAAAGAGGATTACTTGGATTTTGTGTCGCAAGGGGTTTTCCACACCACACCATACCCTCTGGTTATACACACACCAGCGTGCCTCTTTGTAAAAGGCTACCTGCCCTCCTTCTGTGCATGTTGTCACCTTGCCAGGGTGGCTGAAGCATAACCAATTGCAATTTTCCTTAGCATAGCAGGGGTGTCTCCTATTTAAACATGAATTTGAAAAGCTTGGCACTGGGTCCTGCAGCCTGGGGCCATGCAGCTGAGAGAGGCTGCTAGGCAGGAGCCCCTCTGCGCCTTCGTGTGAGCATCCCAGGTGATGGTCTGCCCGGTCTCTGTTTCACCATCAGTGAAACCTCCTTGTTTCTACTTATCATGATTATTCCCATCCCATGCTCTTTCTGTCTCCTGACATAAAGGCTCTCCCAGCCTCGGGTAAGTTTTTAAGCCAGCTGTTCTTCTCTGTGCAGCACAAAGTCCAAACAGCATAGGTTTTTATTGAATTGTCATACTAACTCCTTACTAAATCTACCCCCCTGCCCTCTCACACTGATAGGTAGAGTGTTGGCAGGCTCATAAAGCAAAAAAACACGCATTGCCTTTGGCCCTATGGTTATGTGGCACCTCCTGATTGCTCTTCTTGCTGTATGCTGGTGCCTCTGCTACCTGGAAGTGCCCAGTCTGCCCAGTCTGGTGCTCAACCACATGGGCACCGCAGGCTCCCAAGGGTTAAATCACTTAAATTGCTCAGTAACTAGCCAAGCGACTGTGTTTAATGCAGTTTAAACCTTCCAGGCACCTGCACATTTTTGTTCCTCTGATTTCAGTTCCCTCTGATGTGCCCAAATGCTCCTGGGATGGAGGAATCCAGGACCAATGTCCCTGTGGAAATAAGTGCCATCAGACAAGTAGACAGTGGAGAGGTGAATATGTAACAGCGAGACACACAGCGCTCCTGGTTCCTCACCCAAGTCTGTCAATCATTACATGGACCGAGCCGTCCGTGACCTCTGAAAATGGGGCAGAATGGTGTTGATGGGAGTTGAAATGCAGCAGTTTCCATGCAGCAGCTCTAAGCTGCTTTTGAACCCTCATATTCAAACTCCGTTGGCCTTCACATGAAGCAGGGCAAAACCAGGTGCTGAATTTCTTCTCCTTGTGGCTGACCTGGGACTGCTGAGCTGCAGCAGCAGAGCTCAGTGCCTGACCGAGGAGGAGTGTGGCTCCCCCCTGTGCGCTCTCGTCCGTCAAGAGTCCCTCATTTCCCCTTCAGTGCTGAGGTTACCTTGCCAGCTATACGGTAAATAATTAACCTGAAATCCTGGAACTCCCCTGGTGTTTCTCCCTCCCCCCCCCCCCCCCCCCGCCTCTTCCCTTTGTTTAAATACCCAGGACATAATGAAAGTGAAACAGTGCGTGAGCCCCTGTGGGGAGCACAGGGGGGAGGTTGCTGGAGAAGAGGAGTGGATGGGCCCTTCATCCATCTCCAACAAACCCTTTTCCAGGAGGCCAAGGAGAATGGAGGGAGGCTTCCTGCCCAGAGAAGGACCCTCTGCAGGTGCTGGCGTGCAGCCAGGAGCTCCTGCGAGCTGAGGCAGGTGAGTTTGTCTCGGAGCCGCTTGGCTGGGCTTCCCAGCTCCTTGCAAACCGGGGCAGCCTTTCTGCCAGGAAGCGCTCTTGGGGGGACTTCTGCTCAGCCCCTCTCTGGTGCCCACCACCTGAAGTCTCTCACAGGACTTCAGAGGGCTTTGTGCTGGCAGAGCCTTGGGAAAGCCGAACTGGACTACGTAGTACCCTGGGATTTCTTGCACAATTTCAGTTTCTTCGTTTCTGTGGCTCACGTATGGGTTATCCTGGCTTCCTGTGTAGATCAGTTGGGTCATCACCTGGGTCTGTATCTCCTCTTCCCCTGTCCTGTGGGTTAATTCCTCCTTCTCTGACTTCCTCCCTCAAATAACTTACATGCTTAATTGCTGCTCTTGTTCCACTTAGGCCACAGACCCACTGTGCAAAATTTGAACTAACCAGTCCCTTTCCTACTGAAGTCCCTGGAAAATGGGGTGCCCTTCTACCCATTCCCATGCTGCTGCATTGACTCTGATGAGGTAGGCTTCTGAGGCAGGCAAGCCAAGAGATAAGAATAATTCAGTACTTCCTCTGAGAAGCTGTGACACAGGATCTGAGCCCTGCTTTGCAAGGAACTCATCAAACTGATAGGAAGACACAATCTTTGCAGTTTATAACCTGGGGAATAAACGTGCACAAGAGGGTAAAAATCTGGCCAAACTCTGATCGGGGAGGCCTGTTTCCAGAGTCCCAGCATGTCTGTTCAGTATAACCCTATTTCAATCCCCTGCTCTTGCAGGCTGGACAGAACTGAGACAGGCAGCTCCTAGGTGACCTCAAGGAATAACTACTTAATGATTTAAACTGATTGCTGAGCTGCCTTGAGCTTGCTGTGGGGAAACGTGGCGTTTACCATTGTTACAGCTCTGCAACGCGCAGCGTTCCCCAGACCAGGCTACTTTAGCTGCCGACCTGGTTTCAGCCCTCGTGCAAGGGAGGGGAAAGGAGGCAAAACCTCTCCCACTGCCCTTCTTCCCAAAAACCCAGGCCAGAGCTCAGGGTGGGGAGTCAGCTGGTCTGTTTACAGCAGATGAGGAGCTGAGGAAGCCTAGGGGACCTAACTGCCACCCTAGGTGCGTACAGGGGCACAGTCATTTGTAGAAACCTGAATGCACGCACCTCTCCAGGGAAGCACTGGGCTCCTAGGTGCACAGGGTCCCGTGGCATCCCCCACCGCTCATGCAGGGGTTTCCTTGGGCCTTGAGGTAGCCGTTCACAGCATTATGTGACGGAGCAATCTATGGAAAGGCACCAGGCAACACTGGAGCCTGTTAACACAATGACGGGAAGTTGTTTGCAATATACTTGGAGTGGATAAGGGTCTGTGAAAGCCTGCAACAAAGAGTCAGGCTGTTGTCAGGGTCTCCTCTGTTTGCCCTTGAAGTGCTCTGAAGAAGGATAAGTGATGAATTTCTGCTGCATCGTGAAGCTTCCCTCACTGTAACCATAACAATTCGGAGTACAGAGATCGCTTTGATTTGGGGTGGAAGGGGCTAGAGGCGACCGGGGAGGCTTTGCTCAGCCCCCTGTGTCAGTGCAGTGCAATGGCTGTGACGGACTGTCTGCCCTGTGAACCTCGTTCCAGCAGCAGCGGGTCGGGGCTGACCTTGGCAGAAGCAGCAGCGTGGCTGTGGCAGAGCACAACTCCTCCTCCTCTGATCTCAAGCCTAGAGTGTAGCGGAGTGCAGCTCCCTTATCTCAGGCTCCAGCTGACTGCAAATAGCTGATAGGGCCCACGGCTGACCAGGAGGAACTAGGCAATACTGGTCGCAAATGGTGAGGCCAGAAACGGGCATGAGATCAGCCAAAAGGGCTATATTTTGCCCTACATGGCATGAAATCAGCAAAAGAGGGTATGTTTTCCCCTACCCAGCATGAGATCGGCAAAACAGATATCTTTTCTTCACACCAAGCATTGTATGACTATGAGTGAACCATCTTACCCCATAGATAGGGGGCAGCCCAAAGCCCATTGATCTCTCCTGCACGGCCACTGGCTGCATGGAAGAGATTCTCCCCTTGAGTTGAGATGCCTCTGAAGGTAACTCCTTGAGGTCGAGAGATTCCTTACCCATGACAGCTTCTCGATAAGAGACTAATAGCACGCTGAAACTTTGCAAACTGCTAAGTTGTGTCTCTGATTCATTGTGCACATAACCCTTTAGACATAAACCATTGACTACGTCTGGGACTAAGATTGAATCCACCTGCAGCTAGACTTCTCTGAGAAGGAGTTTGGAAAGCAAGAGGGTCCACTCTGAACCTCACAGCTCACCGTGAGGGTCTCCTCGACGATTTTATCTGACCTTGTCCTCCATGCAGTAAATAACCTAGTCTACCTTGCCATCAACCCTTGTTAAACCACTGTCTTATTTACCATTGAACTTTGTTTAATCACTATCTTATATCAATAAAACATATTACTGCTTCTCTCTTGCATGTGAAGTGCATCACTCATCCGCACCAACAGCCCAAAGTTGCCATGTCTGCATTAGAAAGTGGGAACACCCCAGGGGGTGTTCCCTTCAGGGTGGGAACACCCTCTGACCTTCAGGGATTCCTTGATGCTGGAAAAATAGCTGGTCACTCGCCTGATTTAAGGAGCTAGACTAGAGCCTTCCAGAGCTAAAAGCTGGCCAGCACCTAGTTTCTGTGGGTAGAGGTGCTGTTTCAGTAGCTACAGGCTGTAACAGACTTGCTTTGTCCTTGGATTAGGCATGGAAGCAGAGTGGACCAAGACTTTCAGTCCAAGACTGACTTTGGAAACACAGTAATAGTCTGTTAGGGTTCTCTCTTCTAATCCTGCTGTTTTCTTCATTTTAGTGATTACCATCAACATTTTTGGAAAACCTGTTGTTGAAAGACAAGAAGAATAAAAATAAGGAGTTACATCCAACAAGTGTAACATCAGAACCAGCCTCTCCAACAAACAGTATTGAAAAGGAAAAGATGGATGTTTCTTCAGAATTGAATGGCTCAACTTCACACAACCATGACATAGGGCTCTTTGAAAGAGGAATTAAAACAATGATAAGCATCCGGAAATCAAAACAGAACTTGAACAAAGATAAAGAAAAGGAATCTACTGGTGCTTTGAGAGGCATACGACTTTCTTTTAGATCCTCCAAGAGCTATGAGCAGCACAAAACCACAATCTGTAATGGCGTGGAGGAGATTGGAAAGACGATAGAATTAGAGCCCATTAAAGGAAAACCTCTTTCAGGTAAGAAGAGAAAACAACTAATTTGCTTGGCAGGACAAATGCAACCTCCGAGCAAATTGCACTTCGCAAATCTTGGGCCCAACAGAGGTGCTAAAAAAATGAGCCATCCCATTAAAGACACTTGGTCTCAGCCTGAGGGCAGGTCACCTCTCATTGTATAGGCCTCCAGTTCTGTAGCCTCCAGTATATTATCATAACTATATCAATCAGCCTACCTGCCATTAGCATATCAATGAGTCAGTCCATAAACGTATCAGTCACCAATCTGCTTAGCACAGTTTGGGAACTGTTGGTCTGAGAAAAAGAAACTGGCAGAAGTGCAATGTGGGCTATTCTTATACTATTGTTGGCATTGCACTTTTGGACAATTTCTGCTCTTCAGCTGTCAGGCTGATGGTCCGCAGATGGTACTCTGTAGATTACTGCAAGTGGTCCCATTGAGTAATGTTTTTAAATCAAAAATACAGATAGTACGCACATGGGCTGGCCATGAGAAATGCAGTGAATCAACCATATTCACAGATCCAAAATGACTGGGAGTTACTTTTGCTGAATACAAACTATTTATAAATAAGTGTTGTCAATTAGTCTAGTTAGATTTGGGAGGAAGGGTTCCTCCATGATGGGAAATTATTTGGTTGCTTGAGTGCAGTCTGAGCCAGTTTAGATCCTTATTTCCTAATCTGAGAGACTGACTCGCAAAGGGACCTCCACAGATGCTTTTGCTCTCTTACACTTTCTTTCCATCTATTTGTCTCACAACAGTGGTGTTGCAAGTATTGTTTTCCCTGCTTTCTCCCAAGCTGGGTCACTGTCATGCATTTTGTCAGCATTAGATTATAGGTCGTGGTCAAATCATAATAACTACCATCGGCTTAGCTATCACCTTTCCCCAAGTGCGAATATAGTGCAATGATGTTGAGTTTGATATGAGCAATGTTCTCATCTTCTTTTTCAAGTATTACAATTTTCAAGACGTATTACAATGCATCCAGGGGATAGACTGAGAAGAGTCAGTATGGCTTGACCTGTTGTCAGCCTAAATTCCTAGAGGAGAAGAGCTCTGGGTCTACTATGTGGCATGCTATGGGGATTAGATAGAATGGCTGATGTTGTCCCATTGCTGTAACATGCTCCTCTGTGCCGTAAAGTTATTTATAGCTTCACACTGATACCCTGTTGAGGTCAGCAAGCTGGATCTGAGCCCATCAGCTTTGCCAGTCCATTCAAAAGGTCATAGATCAGGAGCAACAGGAAATGCTAGGAGAAACTCTTTTTTATCTCCAAAATACACAAGCTGGTGAATTGCATGAATAAGACCTGTCCTGTGCCCAATAGCTAGTGACTGGCCTAGACTAGAGCAACTCTGTCAGAAGCACACCCCATCCTGAGATAAATATGGCAAGAGTTGGAGACTCCAGCATATGGCCCATTAAGCTGTATAATGGTTAATTGCCTTTCAATTGTTTTTCTTCAATTACCAGCTGGCTGATCTTGTATTACTAAATTAAAGATCCATTTAGCACCCAATATCATCTCCTTGAATAATTATCCTAGATGGTGATTAAATGGCATTTTCACTTTGATAAGCTGAACAGAATGTATTCCTTTAGTCTCTCACTGCAGGCACTTGGGCAAAAACAGGTTTTATATTTATTTATCCAGAAGAGATTAAGTTAATTGGCACAATCTCTCTTCCCTCTGAGTGTAGTGCAGCTGTAGCTCCATATAGGCACTCACAAACTCTATGCATTATATACTACGCCAATAGTTGGGTTATCTGGTGTTCTTCTCTCTTCATAAGATTATCCACACACTGTACATGGTGCATTTGGTATAAAATTTGTGTGCAGATAAACCCAAAAGCATAAATTCCGGGCTGTGAACCGTTCCTTCATCTCTTCTTTAAGTGCTCTCCAACCTTTCCGTATCATTTTATATGTGTCCACACATGCCTAAATAATAGCCCTTCCCTTCTCTTTAACATTTGTTTTACACACAGTATCGCAGTGGGATCTCCTGATCAGAGCATCTGTTACCGTGCAGGAGATGATGAGGGCTTCCTATGGCCTCTCAGAAGCTAACAGTGCTCTTGGATCCCCTCAAGCCACAGCAAATACCTCTTACGTTTCTGGCAGAGAGGCTGTGGGTCTTGCTGCAGCGAGATTTTGGAAAAGAAGTGGGAAACTCAGTAGATCTCAGCTGCTTTGGGGGCTGGAGGTGCTCCTCCCCCAGCCTCAGCCAACAACCAGTCAATACCCTTTGGTTCAACACTTGCCAGCAGTCTGGCCGGAGGAGGCACAACGTCAGCTCCAGCACAACCCGTCACTCTCTGAAGGCTGATGGGGGGGATTTATCAAGGCAAGTCAAACAAAGGAAGTGCCCAGGCCCCACACGAGACCTGACCACCAGGAAAAAGCACACGTGTTTGGATCCCCCTCTCCCAGTGCACACATCTTCACATGCAGGGAAAACAATGTCCACCAATTGGAAAACAAATGCTACTGGTGAGAGGCAGTACCTGGCATTTATCTGTAGGTTTATACTCGGGCTATAAATGATCAGCTCACAAGATTCAGAACTGCCCTAGGCCAGTGAACTCTACACACCACGCGTACTTTGATAATTCTCCATTTCCTCCCACTGACTTCCTGGGCTTTGCATTCCTGTCACCTCGGGGACTTCCTGACACCTTGGCTACCCCTACATCGCCTCCTTAGTGTCCTCCCACATAAGGGCACAGAATGCTTTTCTATTCCTACCTCTCCCTCTTTCTACTTCCCAAGACATAGCTTCTTTATGCCATGCTGCCCTTTTTCTTCATATACGGAGATGCTTGGGCCTTGGGCACCATCTCAGAGCCTCTTTTCTCTTCCCAGCTAAGGGGAGATTGCAGGCAACAATAACTGCAAAGCTGAGAACCTGTGGCTTCTCGTCCTTCACTCCCTCTTTTGGTTGAGAGCTGCTGAGGACCACAGCCATTTGCAGGACATCCTGAAATGTCTGGAACTGTTAAGAGGCATCATTCAGAAGCTATTTGCTGGGTTAGCCATGGACTGGAAATGCCCTTTCTAGCCCGTTTGCTGGAAAATCACTAATCTAATCAGTGATTTGGGCCCTGGGCTGGAAAGGGCAGCCAGCCACATATGGGCCAGTCACTGTTTTCTTACCTTAGCTCAAGGAAGCGCTTGAGCAATTTGGCACCTGCATCCCAAGGAGTCCTTGTAATACAAATCACTAATGATAACCTCTGCAGGAATCCAGGAGCCGGTTAGTCATGACTTGAGTCAGAAATGTCTCTCAAAAGAACTCAGAGTGGATAAGGTAGAAGGTACAAAATCAGTAGAGAAGGGGAGCGCAGGGTTTGCCCGAGGTTACATCTGAACTGCAGACGTTCCCAGTGTGTATCAGAAGCATCCCCACAGCAGCATCTACTTTCCTAGGCCCTTGGTCTCTGTGGAGGATGTCCTGGTGGGTGGACTGGGAGCAGGGATATGCGCTGCTGTGTTCCCTCCAGCTAGACCCCTGGCCACCCTTCCTACCTTCTCCAACAACATGCAGAAATGCTTTTGTAGCCAGAGAAAGCAGGGGCCAGCAGGAGCAGTACCGTGCAAGGCACACTGGTATGCTGAGAAACAAGAGTATTACAGCTAGTAGAAATCCCCGGTGGGAAAGTATATCAGCATCTGCCTCAGCTGCCAATTCCACTTCAGCCCCAAAATAAAAGAGGAGCAGAGCCAGACCCAGTTTTATGCTGCCTGAGACCCCGATGCCCTCTGTGCAGCCCTCATAGATATTGTGTGAGGTTTTCTTTCAGGGCTATGATTTTTTTTTTTTTTTGAATATTTCCTATCTCCAAAACCAGCCTTTTAAAGACATGTGGCTTTGACTTTACGGTGATTTTATATCCACTGCTTTCCTCTTCTGTGTCAAACTTGGACACAGAGAGATATGTCACTTGGAGATATCAGAGAGGATCAATCTTGCATGCACTGCTGGGATCTACCTACTCAGACCAGTCCTGCAAGCCCCCCTGTTTGGGATCTTCTGCTGTTACAGGCCTGTCAAGCACCTAATACCTACTTTGTCTTCTTTTTTTCTACAGTGATGGAAATAAATGAACTTATTCAAAAGCGGCAACTTTTGGAAGCATTTGCTAGCATCAAGTACCTGGAAGATGAGGTGATAGCTGAAAGGGATGCTGACAGATACAAAGATAATCCCCAAGAGTTTGCCAGGAAATCCAAGGATGTTAATTTGCTTTACAATTCCATCACGAGTACAATCCAGTCCATCGTGGTAGGAACACTGGAGCATCCCACTGTAGAGGAGACCATGCTGGCATCCTTGGTGACTTTAATTGCCAATGAAGAAGCAGCTCATCCTAATCCAAGGGACACCTCTGGTTCTGGGTCAGACGTGCTTGGCACACCCAGAAAGTGGAGGGAGGAGTGGAGGGAAGCTGTCAATGAGAGCGCTAGAAAGAGAGTCCTGAGCGTGCCCATGGCATCGAAGGAAGAAGACAATTCTTGGCTTGATCTCCACCTTGGTTTCCTCAGGAAACAGCTGAGTGAAGATTTACTGAAAGTCAAGTTTGCAGTAAAAAAGTGCTATCCGGAGGACTACAGAGTGTGTGACGTGTATGTGGAGGCTTTTCACAAGGCCATTGCCTCCCACTTGCAAGATCTCTCCCAGAGACCCTTGGAATTCAATGAGTTCTATGCCTTGCTTGACTGGCTTGCTAACACCTACCTGAGGTAAGTTGCTGTTATTCACTGCACTGTCTTGGCCACCTCCAGAGAATAACAGAGCCCCAGGGTGCTTGGTTTCCTGTGTGAGCAAAAGAGATGCAATCACTTGTACAGTAGAGCCTGATAACTAATCTACTAATGGATGGGGACAAAGGTTTGTGGATAAAGCACATGCTGTGTTTCACAGATGTCAATTACCCCCTTTCTCCTTCCCTTTCTAACTTGCTCATCTCATAAACCGGGAAGCTCCCCCTTCAAGTGCTGCATTGCAACTCTAATTTAAATTCCTGCTCCCTCTGTGGAAATGTTTTGCAAGGTACAACAGCTGCTCGGTGACTTTTCCGGGCGCGGTAAGTAGCCTGTGGGGGAGCCCTCTGTCCTTCCCGTTTCATTAAAACAGTGACGCATTTGGAAACAAGACACTTTACCCCCCCCCATCCGCGGTCACTGGTCGCAGTCAACTTAAGGAGGTGCCAAGGCATCTCTGTATGAAATTAGCACATTAAAACAAAGGTTCTGGCTCAGAAGTGCCCACAAGTTGAATGAGAGATAAGTATTTTAGGACCTCTTAAAGCTCCCTGTAATTCACTGATGACCAAAATATTCTAGCAACTGGATTGGACAGATGTATCAAAAATTGGGGCACTCTGTGTGTGTGGGTGTAAAGGCAGGAAATTTTCACAATAGCAAAAAACTTGTGCTGCTGGTCATTGCCTCCTTTTAGAGCCAAAGAAAATACCTAAGATAGGCACCTGTAGAAGATCCAGACGCTGTGTGTCCTAAATTGTTCACTGGTTGCTTGTGTTTAGTTACTAAGGCCTACACCGCAGCCCCAGCCCCAAAGAGCTCACAGAGAAAAATCCAGCAGAAATACACAATAGGAGGGAAGGAGGAGAGAGACAACATCCACAGGAGGTGGATTTGTTCATAAGCACACGAGAACAACCATAGCAGGCCAAAATCACATCTAGCTCTGCAGCTAGTCTCCAGGAACGGCCCAAATCAGATGCCTAAAGAAGAGACAAGCACAAGCCAGCCAACATCCCTCAGACAAGGGAAGAAGTAAGTGAACGCAGGCATATCAATGCCGTGTCAAACCAAAGATCTATCTCAGAGGACAGTGGTCAAAAATGGACTGTGAGGGAAGAGTGGTGAAATAGGGCACCCAGTAGCAGTACTTCCTTGGGACACTCCTAGCCTGCAGTAACTTTTGGCTCCATCACGTACATCTATCTTGTGAGTTTATTGAGAGCTTACAGCAATTTGGGGCACAGCATCCGATCATCTTGCCAGGTTGGGACATTTTCATTTCTTTTTTCTATTCTAAAAAGCTCTATCCCCTCTTGGAATCCTTCCCAAAAAAGGAGGAATTGCCTGGCCCAAACTTATTATCAATGCTGCAGTTCAAACGAAAGGAAGAAAGAAAGAAAGAGGAATAAGCTGCTTAAATATACATTTGAGTTGGTCCTCTCAGCCATAGCAGACAGTTGATCTTTAATTTTGTGCAATCCTTTTAAATGAACAGCAGATTCACGCAGCAGCTGGACTATATAATGCTCCCTATGTACAGATGTACCCCTATGGAAAATGTAAGCCGTGACCACAAGAACATCGACTCCGGGACACTATCAGCAGGCTGAGCTTTTTTCTGCTGAGCTGCCACTCTGCACCTGCCTGACCTTTTGCAGTACAATCCTCATTTACCTTGGATCTGAACCTAGCCGCGTGCTTGGTGGTGGTTTGAAGATGGGAACCCTGTGGGTGGTTGAGTGAAAGAAAAGGCTGTTTATAGGATACTGCCTTTGCAGCTCTCTTCCTTGCTAACCAGGTGACTGCTTGCAATTTATGTCCCACATTCATCAAATTCATGAATATTTTCCATTTTCTCCCCTCAGCATTCATCACACTGAAAGACGCAATGCTTCGGTAGTCCGCGGGCAGGTTGCGGGGTAGCACATGCCATCAGTTGTACAGGCTAATAGCGGGTTTCTTGCTATAGAGCGAGAAACACAAGCATTCCTTCTCTTTCCCTGCCTCCCCACTAATCAGCTGTCCTGGTTTCCTGGTAATCCAGGGGAAAGTGAGTGGTGAAGTCGCGTGTCAGCTGAGCGCGCTTTGGAGTTAGACTCTGTAGCTGAACGTCCACCCACCACTTCCATATGCGGAGGAAACCATATGCGGAGTTGCACTGCAGTTCCCCCTGTCCCAAGCACGTGAGCGCTTTCCAGACGCTACCCTTCACACTATGACCTGCTCCGGGATCTCACCTTGTTATGGATAACACACAGGAAAATATAGTGGACTAACAGAAGCTGTAATGTGATACATGAGCAGAGCAAGGGAGAGCAGCTAACTCCAAAGAAACACACTGTTAGAGGAATTACCTTGAAAGGCATTTCAGGCTCATAGTCAAATGAATCAGCTTCATGTTGTTTATTTAAAAAAGTAAATTCTCATAGCACTTTTCATGTCCAAACAACTCAGAAGTCTCATGATTTCTAAGGTGGGCTGGAACCTTAGATCATTTTGATTTTGAATAATTAGGATTTTGAATAGCGAGGAAAGATTTTCTTGTTAAAGCTTGAAAACAAGCATCGCAATTTAAGCTTTAAGTATATTTCTCACAGCTTAATAATTATGTAGCTCATACCACATGAATATTCCAGCAGTTTACTCATACTCCAAGGCAACATAATTTGTTCGTTTGAATCTTTCCAGTGAACTCCTTCTGGGTCATCCTGATCTCAAACCAGAAGTTAAAACAGAAAACCTTTCCCTGTTGTTAACACCAGCTGATTGGGATAAACTGAAAAATGACTACATTAATTCTATAAAGGTAAGATTTTTGACCACACTATCACCATGTGCCTGTGACACAGGAGGCAGGAACTGCAGCCTCCAAGATGGAGGTTCCTGATTGCTGTATTATGTTTTCTGGCCCTGTGAGATGTTGAGTCCTGTTAGCTCCCACTGGTGTTGAGCACTCAGCACCATGCAGGGGGACCTTTTATTCAAAAGCAGAGAAGTCCTGAACAATGCGTTTTGGACCAAAGCAGCCATCTAAATGCTGGGCCTAAACCTGATAGTTGTAGGCAGAGAGATCCAAAGTTAATTGTTTCAGGCTCATACAGTTACGGCCTAGGTCTACCAAAAGTTCAGAGCTGTGCTTTATCAGATCAAACCCAGTGAGGATATTTGTAGCAAAATATTAAGTTAGAAATATTAGCTGCTAGTTTTAGAGCATGTGAGGTTCTTTGGCACATCTGAACCATGATGTGTGCTATGAGCAGACAGTTTTGGGTACAGCTGGGCATCTCTCCACCAGAGAACATCCCTGTGGTCCAGGGCCTTGGAGGAAGCCCCATCAGCAGATGTCTTTCTGCCTATCCTTGGCTAGGGTAAGGCTGTCTAAGGGCCGTGCTAACAGCTGTAGTTCCTTTCCAACACTACAAAGCGTAGCTGCTTTCCCGGGTCCTTGAAGGGCTCAGACGTATTCTTGAAAATCATTTCTGAAACAAGACACTTTTCAAAGTGAGCTCACGGTATTCAGATCCATAAAATTGGTATTGCTCCATCATGCTGGAAAGGAGCATTTTGTTTCACCATCAACAAGACTGATTTATCAGCTGGGACTGAATAGTGCTCCCACTTACACAAGTAGCTGTAGAGCCAGAAAGGACCGGTTGGGTCTTTTAGCCTGACCTTGTGCATAACGCGTGCTGGAGGACTTTGCAACCAAGCAGCGAAACAGCTGACTGAGCCAGAGTGTAGCTGTAGACAGGCAGTCCAGATCTGCGGAAGTAAATTACTCTGAGAATTAAATACCTTCCCTGTAAAGGAATAGCACACATTTTCCTGCTGAGGGAGCTATTCTCCCTTGATTTGGGAGTAATATGTCCTTACACAGTACAGCTCTCCTGATTTTTCCCTGAGATCCTGTGTAGTCCAGAAGAGTCTGGAACAAGACCTTTGGTTCCGCTTATCTTTTTGCACTGCACACACGAGTCTTGCATGTGTGGCAGTTAAGCAAAATGCTGGATGCCAGCTCCATGTCTGTAGCTTTGGGCATGCTGCAGGCCCTCATTTGCCTCCCACGGAGCCATCAGCAGGGGGAAGCCCAGAGGAAAGGAAAAGTCCTCGGTTACAACATGCCAAACTCAACGTCAGAGAGCACACAGCCCACAGAGAGTCTGGCGGAAGCCAAGGGTATTTTGCACCACCACCAGTGTCTGCTGCTGCTCCTGCAGCAGCACGATGCAGTCATCCAAGGACTCCCCTGTGGACCCACCTCTGCTTTCCCATGCACTGTTTTACATGGTGTAGCCTTACTCATGCTTGTTTTTTATCCTGAGCTGCGTGTTTTCTTCCTACGTTTAACATTTAGGGGAAAATCAAAAGCTATTTTGGAAACATCCTGAAACTGGAGATCACAGAAAAGTGGGAGAAGCAAGTTCAGCCGGAAGTGAGGGAAAACCTATACAACTCATCGCTGTCCTTTGATATTCAAACGGTATTTAATTAACTTGTGCAAAGTGTACGGTTCTCTTTGATTCCAAGGAAACTGAAACGTTACCTTCTGGTATGTAGGTACTGCCTCCTGTGATAATTTATGTTAGTCACGCACTCGTAGAATACATTAGCAGAGAAAATGCCATTTATTACAACTTTTAGCTCTACCGTTTGCCTTCTAGCTGCAAATTAAACCTGCTGTCAATTGTGTCAGCAACATAATAGGCAACTGATTTTAAAGTCTTTAAATCTCTTTGATTAGAAAGAATAAATAAAGAAAAAAAGACAGAAAGAAAAGGTTTGTTAGAAAAGCCCCTTCATTGAAAGAGCGACTTTGCCCGAGGCGGTGGCAGCCTCAGAAAGGCTGTAGGCAGTGACAGCCACTCCAGTTTAAACAGAACAAAAAACCAAAAGCTCCTACTAGCTTTAGGGACTACAGGGTAATAAATCCAGGAGGGGTTTGTACTGAGTCATTTCAATTAAATAATACCTCCCCCCCCCAAAAAAAAAAAGAGGGAGAAAAAGAAGGAAAGAAAATCAAAGAGTTTTGCCTGCTGCCATGACTCATTTTCCAATATTATACGTTTTCTGATCACTCAGAAGGCAGATCTGAATTGGATTAGCAGATGGGAAGGATGTCACAGAAAACACAGGAACGAGATCGTAACTGGACCAACTTTTCAGCGGCAGACGAAGCGGTGTGGTTGGGATTGGGAAGGGCTGGGGTGGAAGGGCTGCAGAAGTGTGAGTGGGAAGCGGTCTGGGTGCTAGCAAGATTGCAGGGATCTCTTGTGGGATTGCTACAGAGCTCCTGAGCAGGGGCAGCATGGCCACGAGTAGTTGTGCAAGACCCCAGTGGGGCAGCGGTTATACACACCCACAGCACAGGTGTCCGGGAGAGAGCGGATACAGGTCCCCCTCATTTGCCCCAGGTACCCTCTAGGCATTATTTTGGGGATTGGGCCCTCTCGCAAATCTCCAGGAAGAAAATGACTGCATCAGGACAGCTCAGGGCTCCAGCTGACACCGCTTATAACTCACTCTCAGACAGCACAAGGCTACTGGTACATTAGACATGCATGATTAAGCCACAAATCAGTTTGTGCCCCTTGGCCCATTCTGGATTATTATTTTTAAAACTGCCATAGAATAATGAAAAATGCAGGCAACAAGCCTGCTTTTCCGCCTTTGTTAGGCGAGTCATTAATGTTTTTATTAACCAAAGCTGCAAAGGAGGTTTCTTCCAAGCTTGTGCCATTCACTGGAGTCTTGCCTTGCCCTTTTCTAGATCATCGCAGAGCACATGAAGGCATCCAGAGCGATCAGCAGAAGCCTGGAAATGAAAACACTTGACCTCTGCCTTGCGGAACTGCACGAATTCATACCAAGGTCATCACTGCTCTGGGCAGCACATTCCTTCCAAATGGGTACCATATTTGTAAAAAAAAACCAAGGAAAAGGTCCGTGCACTGGGCCAAATGCTGGCATTGAGCAGGCATGGGCCTGCTCCTAGGAGAATTAGAGATCACAATAAGCCCAATAAGGAGCAAGCTGCAAAACAACTTAGACAGAGTCATAAACGGACCCAGAGGGGAGTCTTGTGAGTTGTGAAGTCTGGGGCCAGAGCTCCAGGAAAGAGCTGCTGGCTGGAGAGGGATATCTGCCACCTCTGTTTAGGAAATTCGCTGTGCTGGACGCTGGTCACTCACTGTGCCAGCCATGAGCAAGCAGCACTTGATGAGGACACAGGCCCAGGGACTGCTCTGGAGACTAAATGTCCCCTTCTGAGGCTGCCGGTTTAGGAACTAAGTCCTACCTAGAGGGTTGTCTTGCAGATCCTGTGACTATAGGCAGAGAAATGGCTACTCAGACCTTTGTCCTTAACTCTCTGTTGCACCCAGGTCCAGAATGCAAATTATGTATCGAGACTGCCTTCTGAATCTTTTCAAAATTTACTCAGTTCCAGAAGGACACGTTACCTCTTTGCTGAAATAATATTTTTCAGCTTGGGACTCGTCCCTGAGTTACTGCTCCAGACCTTAAACCTAGTCAGATACTTTGGGGATGCTCCCAGGAAAGGTTTTTGGCTTGTAGATGAAATAATCCTGTCCTCATCTTGAGACAGCTACAAACTGCCTCCTCCACAGCTGCTTCGTTGTGTTTCGAGGGGGGTTGTACCTGCTCTCTGGAGCCGCACTTTGCAGAGAAGAAAGGACATTCAGCATGAATCAACTCCGAAGCGAGACTAAAAATAATTTTGCATTAACCTTTGAAATTTCACACCTCCGGAAGGCGCTGAGTGGGTAGTTTGCTAATAGACGTTTTACAGAATCGAGCGTGGGGGAGAATGAACACGGCTTTCTGAGAACGTGAAGTTATGGAATGACAGGTATTTAAGATATGTGAAAGGCAATGCTTTCCTGTTTAAAAGTTCACCTTTAATATCCAGACTAGCTAAGCTTTTCTCAAGTATCCTGGGTGAACAGGGCAGTTCAAACCAGCTCTTTGGCTTTGAAGCCTTCTTGGTTTTTTAGAAGAAATGCAATACTTATCAATGTTCCTTTCTTTCCTTTTTGTATAACAAAATTGGTGTAAAGTACAAGCCTTCTACAAGGGCAGCAAAAACACCCGGGTGAAAGGGTCACGGAAACTTAAACTTTCTCTTAAACAACAAACACAAGGGCAAGTGGCTGAAGCCAGTCCGAGCAGATTGCTTTGGATCAATAGAGAAACCGAGCACCAGAGACTCAAAAAACCCCTGCCAGAACATGCCCCCTCCTGAGGTCTGTATGGACCTGGCTATAAGACGACTGTCAAAACCATAAAAGCTGCAGCACACAGAAAACGGGTACCTAATATATCATGCTGGGAATAAAGGAGGAAAGTGTAGGTGTGTTGCCTCATTCATATTCAGCTTCTATTGTAAAAGGAGCCCTGAATTAAATCTCCTTCTTGTGAGCCTAAGAGGGCATGCATTACATCACCCCAAAAGCCAGAGAAATGGCTGGTCAAACTTATGAGACTGAGTATCACTAATGCACTTAATCGCGCAGAGTGAAGAAAGTCAGACATTTCACCCAGGAGCTTTCATGTATAAAGATTACTGGAATCTCTCCAAAACTGTGCTGCTTACACATTCAAGCAAGCACATACTAAACCGATAATTATCTACTATATATTCCCCTCTAATGCACATGCATGTTAAGACAACTGAAAAAAAATGTCCGCATACACCGAAGACAGATTGGGCCAGCACTGAATGTCTTTTGACATTCCCATGTACACAGAATATGAATAATTATGTTCTGGCTTGTTTCTGGTCTTGCCACAGTTAGTCTTACCTGCATTTCTGTTGCAGATTTGGGGAGGAATTTATGGAGTGGAACGCTTCCCAAGACAGTCCAATATTTGCTCCCTATTTTGCTGCCTACATCAACAGCTTCCATGACCTAGTGTAAGTCTGTCTTCCCTTGTTAAGCTGCTCTGTTTCTGGGGAGGAATTTGGATGGGTCTCAGCGTATCACAAGGAAAAGCCAAACAGTGCCATGCTGGAGTCGGCAGAAAAGAATGTCCTTCAGTGTAATTGCAGGGAAAGAACTGAGTTGTACCAAGGATGCATTTGGCTTTTTAGAGATGGGTCTGTGTTGCTGGCTAAGCGCAGATCAGAGCTCATTTTCTAGTCCGCCCTCATCTACCACTTAAATGTGCCCTGCAGCCCCATCTGCCAGCAATACCCCAAGCTCATGTAATCCTAGGTGCGGTGTGGATGCTTTGGGCAGCCTGCGGTGGGAACAGGAGGCTTGGGAACCATCGGGTACTGCATGCAGAGGCTCTGTCTCTAGCCCATGCTTCACCTCACGGTGGGGATGTTCCCTAAGAGATTCAGAGTAAAAAAGAAACAAAAAATTCATTCTGGGAATAAGGATGAAGAAGCAGAAGTAGGGAAGGATCTAGTGCTTGAATGAAAACTTTCAACTCATTTTCAGCCTGTCTTTTTCAGCTTCAGAGGGAGTTCTCTCATTTCTTGTTTTTGAGGTGAGCAATACAAAACCAGCAGCACAGTCTGGCTGCTGTTTTTGGCACTGAGCTGGAGGAAATTCTGTGAAAGCACTCAACCTGCAAATAAACCCTTGCCGTAACTGCTGGCAGTAGCAATTTCTAGGGCTTTGCATATGTTAAGAATTAGCTATTTAATGCTATGCTTTCAAAAGGCCTGTGATACATGGGTATGCCCACTAGCTCTAGCTAAAGAGTGCCTACTTCCAGGAGAGGGCAGCTCTCCCCATATACAGGAAGGTACCAGGCAGTGAGTGTCCAGGGGTCTGGTCCTTCAGCCCAGTGCCGTGGCACAAGGCAACCCTGCATCCTCTCACCCACAGCTGCTACTGCCCAGGGTCTGCTGGCACAGCTGCCAAGGCCCTTCAGTGCCAATGCCATAAGGAACAGAGGACATTGATATAGTAGCTGCCCTAGGAAGAGGGTGTGCAGAGATGCCAGGACACAGCACGCTGAGGCTGCCTGGGTAGCTTTGCACCAGCCCTATCTACAGCTACAAATGGTTTATGCAAATCTACCCCAGAGGGCCTTTGAAAACAGGGCCAAGGTCGCATCCCCATTTACCCAATGCCTCAGAAAAGCTTCAGTGCCACTGCCCCAGAGGTGACAAAAGATGGGGGCACGTCAAATCCCAGCAGGTCTATGTGGTGTCCCTGGGACCACAACAGGTCAGGAGGGTTACCACCAGCTACATGTGGCAGCTGGGCTGTGAGAGAGTTGAGGAGCAAGCCCAGGGGTGCTTCAGCCTCCAGGGCAGTCCCAGCCATGCAGATGTGCCGCTTCCGTGGCGGACCTGGCCAGCGAACATGATGTTAATTCATGGGATCACATGCTGCTCCAGGCCCCAGGAAATGATTTTTTGCTGAACCTCTGAAAAAGGTAGTCATCTCCACTCAGGAGGTGCTTCCTCCAGGGGATGAGCCAGCAGCTCCCAGAGGGATCTGCAGCCAGTTACCCAGACCCAGGGCTGGCCACTGGCAGGACCAGCCTTCTGCCTCACAGTCCCAGCCAGGCTGGAGAGAAGAGGACGGCTCCCTGGCTGGCCCCACTCTGGCAACCGTCAACCATCCCTCCCCTTTCTGGCCTAACTGAAAATGTTATCTCCAGCTCACACCACTGCAGTGGTGCCTGGCACCACCGGTGACAAGGGGATATATGCCATATATTGATCAGGCTGGTGCAGGGAGTTTCATGTTGCAGTTGTTCTTTTCCCACAGGGTATTGCTACTTCAACCCTCAGTAAGTACTACCGTAAGAAAGTCTCTAGATGGCACGATCTCTCCAGAAATGCTGTTCTCTCCCCCACCCCGCTGCTGCTGAGCAGCTGACACCTGCACGGTTTCTCTATGCAAGTGCGGCCTCCTTAGGAAGTTGCTGTCTAATTCCCTGCTGAGGAGTTGTAAAGTGGCAAAGGGAGAAGCCAATGCAAGGCATAGAGCTGGCAGGCGTTTCTGTGCTCAGTTAGCTCCACTGGATTTATTGTTGTGTCGAGTTGAATATAACAGCTCTAGTGTTGGGTCACTGGGATGGGACAAACAAGACCACACATGTGGGTGCCCCGACAGCATTATATTAGGGATGCTGGATGCGAACTTCAGGTGTTCAGCATTAGCATGGCTTTGGTTATGGATCTGAGCCCCCAGCTTGGGACAAGAGATTTGGTTTTGCATGTTTTGAAGTCAACTGATTCAGCTGGGAGCAGAGCCAGGCCTTTCCTCTGCAGAGCAGAAACAGAAAGGAGTTTCCAAACGCCCCCTGTTCAACCTGTGTCTGCACTAGCCTCTTCCCGACAAATGCTCGCTCACCGTGACCTTTTCATTTTCCCCAGGAAAACTGGTAGAGGGCAGAAATTTCCCGACAAAACTCTTTTATCAGAAATCACCTATTTGTCAAAATCAAACCTTTATGCAGAAACATTTGGCCAGTGAAACTGAATTGAGAAAGACCCCTGAAACTGTGAGCCCCAACACAGCTAAACAGGGAGCCAGCAGCTCCCATATGGCCCAGCTGCCATGTCCTCTGAGATGGACCCCTTTGGGTTGGGTTGGTTGGGTTGGTTGGTTTCCACACAAAGCTTCACAGGATCAGAGGTCCTCCCAGGTACACAGTAGAAGAACAACTGAAATCATGGATACGTGCATAGGATGGGGAAACTGTGTGCCTGTTTCACCTGGAAATTAGAATTTGTTTGGGATTTCTCCACTTGTTCACTGGAGATCATACTTAATGGACTTCAAGTTTCTCATCCCTTGGTTAATCCAACCGTTCCAATTGATGTTAATCCAGAAGAAGAGTACAGCAAAGTTTTTGTGCCTCATATTTCTCTCTAATTTTGGAGCAGTTTAGTTAATCTGGGCAGTCTCAGTATGAAGCATATGAACTAGTAACTGAGCAGCAACAGGGAACTGTAGCAGCAGTGCTCTGTAGTAGCTGTTTATGGACACACTGATACCTAGCAGCATATATGGTACATCCAAGGGAGCGCAGCCTTCTTCTGCAGGGAGATATCCTCACAAGGAGAGAGGGTGCACGCAGAGAGACATCGCCGAGCCCAGACTGGGATGGCACAGGCAGGGATGTGATGGCAAGTGAACCAGTGTACCAGCATGAAAATGCAGGGGCTGGGGTCCCCAGGAAGTCCACACCTGCCAGGCTGAAAGTGCAGGTTTGCATGGGCAAAAGCCCCTGATAGCAACTTGCAGCGTGGCCTTAGGGATCTCTGTCATTTGGATGCCACTGCCTAGATGGAGCATGTTACACAAGGGCAATGATATAAAGTGAGAACAAAGCCAGGAACCTGTAAGTGCCCCAAGAGTCTATACATATTGCTGAGGATTTCATTAATTGGTCAGAACTTGTATTTTCTTCCTCATTGGACAGTGTGAAACCTTCCAGAATTGCACACTTTCCGTAGGCATCTCCATGAATTTCCACCTCTAGAATTCACCATCCAAGTCACTGCCGATAAGATACTGAGTAGAGTGAGTCAGCCTGGCTCATGGACAGGGGGTTTTAACAGTTTTTTTTTTCCCTTCACTGGCTTTATTTACTTGTCTCTTGCACCATAAGCTTGTTGACTTTTTTCAGGTATTATTTGGAGAACATTTAGCAGAAGTTTTACTACAAGTAAAAAAGTAACAGGCCAGAGTTATTACTCCTTGAGGTTGAACTGCCCTATCTGATGAGGAAATAGGTGTTTTCTTGAGCACGGTTATTCAGTTCTGAATCATTTTCAGTGCATAGGATTGTGCAAAAAGAGTCGTTATTTAAACCCATGAAGTCTTGCAAGAGGAAGTACAGGAGATACGCAAGTTTAAACTAAAAAATACCCAAGATACTGGTTTGGCTAAATTGCTTACAGAAGGATAATGGTTCACTTTCTAATGTTAAATCAATGGTGTTCTCTCTCTCTGTCTAGGTCAGGCTTACAAACAGTGTTTAAAGTCAACACTGAGAAACTGCAAAATGTTTTGGCAGCTTTGACAAAGAACTTCAGAAACGATTTTTTTCATAAATTAAGAACAAAAACAGAGGTAAGAGGATCCTGGCCACCTTATTCCTTAGACATAAGAAGTATGTGCAGTACCACTGCAGAAACAGAGGGCTGTTGACCTTTCTTGTCTCTCCAACTAGACCACATTTTACAGTATATGAAATTATGGTACCTTCAAAATGCATCATGACAGCTTCATTGCAGACCCTCCTTAATCCAAAGTCATGCTTCCGGTATACTGGGAGCTTTTCACTATAAACAGTGATACAGTAGTCAAGCTGTTCATTTTAGTATAACAGCAACCGAAAAAAGTATATTTAGTGGCTTTCAGCATCTTTGCCAAGCCGGAGGGGGGAAACTTCACCCCTGGTGAAGCACCAGGGAAATCAGCCGAACAGCTCCAGTGAGACATTTTTCCTTCCATTAAAGGATTTGGATGTTTTAGGACTTCTGATTTCTGTTATTTATTCATAGACCTGCCACCATGGTCTGTTATTAACTCCTGCCCAGAAGCTATATGACAGCCTCTTCAGACAGAATAGAGTTTATTCTTACAGGGAAATTTTTCCGGTATGTTTTCATAGTGAAAAAAGATTGGTTCTTTCATCATGAGGAAGATAAAATTCTGGTATCAGCTGGGCTGGGCAAACTTGTGGTAAGAGACCTAAAAGGCAAGGTGTTATGATGCAGTTTGTGCTTCACAAGTGCTGTAGACAAGGCTTCCCACTTCCAGCCAGCTGGGGATCCACAAGCTCTAGCTAGTATAGCAAGAAAGATGGGAGAAATTAAGGTTTTGGTGCCACTTCTTTTAACCAGTCCTAACTCACTTTCTAAATCATCAAGCATGACTTTCAGAAGCAGAGACAGTCACGGAACAAGAGCCCTGCTCCAAGCCCCTTGGCCAAGGGGACTTTCCATTGACTGCAGTGTTTTGAATCAGAGCCTAAGGGGTGGGCACAGAAGGAGCTGAGCCAAAGCATTGAGCAAGAGGGCTGCAACACTGTGAAAAGTGAGAGGCAAAGCATTTATAAACAGTCTTTCAGAGGCCTGGGAGCACAGTGCAAGGGCACGGGCAGGAAATAATTGGGAAGAAGATTGCAAGGAGAGACAGCAATTCTGAGAGCTAAACTGAGAAAAATACAAAGGAGATATGCCAGAGAAGGGACATTTTGAACGTCATTCCTAGGAAAATCCCTTCTGGGTACCACCAGAAGTCTTTACCAGATAATGATGTGCTTCAACGTGGAGGCAGTTTAATTCTGGGGGAGCCGGCAGGTAAAAGGAGCCCAGCAGTCAATGGACACGCTTGATCAGAGCAGCTCATACCCAGGGCACATGTGAAAGGGTGCAGTCACTCCCAGGTCATCACTGACCACAAAGCATCAAGTTGGGGATGTTCCCAGTTGCCACTTCCCTACCACCACATCAGTGCAATGAGCAGAAGGAAAATCTATGTGAGACCTCACTCAGACTCTCAGATCTGCAAGGAGAAGAGGCAGACCCCTGCAAGTCCCATGAGAATAGGAGCTTGTTTTCCTAGTGGAGAAGGCTGGAGGGGTGGTGGATTACGGGGATAATTTTTGACATGTTCAATACCATATAACATTTCACATCCATAGCTGGTGCAAACCACTATGACACTACTGATCTCATACATGTCTGCAAGCCACAACCTGCTCTACCCATGCCTGGCTTTCCCCCAATTAATAGTCACATCTATTTCTTCATCCCTACGGTATGGACACTATAGTTTATTTACCAAAAGAAATCTAGCTGGTAGATTAGAAGAAATGAGCTGTCCCAAGTAAGCCTCTAATCCAACAAAGTTTAAGTGAAAGTCTGCTAACCAGGACGCTCAGCAGTGGCCTGCTGTCATACCTTGCAGAAAAGTAGCTGTGTCTAACTCCCAGTGAAGAGTAAGACAGATTTTTCACAGATATTTTTTAAAGATATTTAGATTTAAGATCTCTTTGATATTTAGACCAAGACTGATAAGATATTTAAATTTAAGATTTTTTTTATAAATGTACAAGGAGATGGCTAGCGTCAGAATAGGCCTGAGATTACAGCACATCTCCTCCCTGAGTGAGTGTTGAGTTAATTCTGAAATATCTCCTGCTCCGTAGAACAGCCCCAGTAGGAGTGATACTTCCCATGCCTGCAGCAACACACTCGTGCAGAAAGCAGAAATATGGGTCTGAATTCCCTTGCGTGAAGAGATTGAAGCTGGCTCCCTACACTCTTGTTAGGCATCAGAAACACAGAGCTGCTGCTTGAAAGATCTCCCCTCTCGTTACGAAGAAAACATTAACCATGATTGCACTGCGTGTAGATTGGGTGCACACTTAGTGCTCTGGCCATATGTCTTGGCTCAAGCCCCTCAGAGAAAGCAGGCAGACAGGTACTTTTGGCTAGTACATTAGTTAGAGCCATGGCCACTCATCATCGTCAAGGCGATCAAAGGGCCCGAGGAAATTTGGGCATCTCCTGGGTTAGGTAGGTGTTTCTCAGGGTTATAGTTTGGGATTTAGCTGCTTGTTTTTTACCTAGGTCCCACCTTCTAGTCAAATGGCCTGTTAGCATCTAGCCATTAATCATTTTGGAGAATCACTTATGTGACCTTGTGTATTTGCCTGGAGACCAGGGTTTTCTCTGGGTCCCATTAAACAGCATTAGCAATAGTCTGAATATTAGCAGTGACATCAGTGCATTGGTCTTTTTCAGCCACTCTTTAAAAAAATCCTTACCAAAGACTGGATTTTAGCTACTGAGAAGCCAGACTCGCTGGCGTCCGCTGTGTCACAGTTCTCCGAACATCTCCAGCACATGAAGGAGCCTGTTGGGCAGGTAGGAGGCTGTCTGTTCCAGTGCCCTATGTACAGCGCAGCAAACCAAGGTCCTGCCACGAAAGAAGGACCTGCAGTCCAGCCTGGAAACGCTCCTCTCCAACAGCAGCAGCTATTCATAAAAGTGCGGGTGTTGACATCCGGGATTTTAGTTATTATCTTACTTTCACATGAGAATAAGTAACGTCTTTTGTTTTCTGTAGTTTAAATAGGGGAACTGGTTTCATTAAAGAGGAACAAGCAGCTTTGGTGAACATTACCACTGAGCTTTGTAGTTCCATAAATTGCAGGCTTATATGCTTACATACCTTTATGTGCTCCTTCCACATCTGTACAGTTGTGAAATAAATGGGTAGGTAACAATAGCTCTATATTTAAAATCTGCAAGCACCATCAAAACCTACTATTAAAAAGTCCCAAATATCCCTTTTTGCTAGTGGAGACCCAAATTACCAATAGATAATCATGGCCCATTTCTGGGAAAAGAGTCATTTTATGGCTTCCCTGTGCTCATTGCCTTAGCCCTGTGCCTTGAAAACGGGACGTGGCCCCTGTGCTGAGCCGTTCAGCGCTGGCCTTGCGCAGCGTGTGCTGGCTGGCGCACAGCATTCATGCATCTCCTTTATACCTTCTGCTGTTGATAAAGACTCAAGGGCTTCCCCTGCCCTCTCTCACTGCCATAAATTTCCATGGGATTTGTTATCAGTTTTGCTTTTTTCAACAGGAACTTCTGTGTGATGTTCATAAGTACGTGGTGAGGGAATACATCACACAGGTCATCAAACCAAGACAGAAAATGAAAGGGGAGAAGCGGAAACAAGTGAGCGAAAGGATGAACCAGGAAGCCAAAATCCTTAATAATATGCTCATCGATCAGGTATGCAAACTCCTTCCGTGCACCCTCAAGGTGCACCTTTCCCAGAGGTACCATGACCCCATGGGCGCATCAGCCCTTTGGCTTCCAGGGGGACTGTGAGAGTACAGCTCTCACGGAGGGCAGCCTCACGTAATCAAAAAGTGCGTAAAACAGAGCAGACAAGGGGGTTCCTGCAGAGGAAGTGACCACGTGGGCACAGAGCCTGGCAGCTACTCTGCGCTACTACGCAGAGTGTGTGCATTGTAAATGCACTTAGCCCGTGGCTCCCTGATTGCACTGCCTGATGTTTTAACCCACTTTCAGGCCCACGGGCAGTTTATGTAGAGTAGTTAACGTGCTCTGGGATCACACCCATCACGAATACTTGATCATGGGCCTGTTTCCTTAAGACATTGGATGCAATTTGCCTCTATAAGATTCCTACCACGGGTACAGCTCATAGAGATAAACAGTGAGAAAATCAGTAACTCTTCATTGTGTGTGATGGGGAGAAAATTGCTGCTGTTTGAGTGTTTTGTGGCTAGGCAACATCAGTCTGGGATCCTCAGTGGAGCCAGCGTTGAATTCAGTTCAGTTCCCATTCAACCTGGAGGAAAGTCAGGTGTCTAGGACTTTCAGGTACTAAACCCCACCAGGATGGTTACCTACTCAAAGTTGGCACATGAGCTGCTTTTGAGTGCTGTAGCCAGCCCAGGGTGGCCCAGGTTGAGACACCTCCATCAGCAGCATCCCAGCACCCTGCAGGCAGCCTGCCCAGGCTGCCCATGAGCGCTGCTGCCTGGGTAACCTCCTAGGTGCGAGCGTGGCATGCAGTCCTGCACTCTGCTTTTTGAAGCCGCTAATGCCTTGGGCACTTTCCTGTCAGGTTTCCAGCAAAAATTCCCAGACATCAGCTCACAGCCCCCAGTGCTGCTGCAGCAGCTACCAGTGGGGTCATTTTTGCAATAGTTACGCTGGTGTTTGGGGATGCGTACGATAACTTCTCTGCAAGTAGGGCCTCAGATAGATAGGCAATTCTGAAGAAAGTTTCCCTACCAGCTTGAACGAAGCTGTGGTGAGGTTGGAGAACTGTAGAGCTTCCCCTCTTTCATGGGACTGGGAAGAGCCAATAGGGGTTACTTTCCTCCTAGTTGCCCCCTCTTCTTCGGTTACTCTGCCCCTGCTTTGCACATGGTACAACAATTAAAAAAAAAAAAACCTGTAAAAAGCACTGTTTTACAGCAGCAAAAACGACCTTCTGCCAAAGCTCTGTGCTGCTTTATCCTAAGCGTAGACAAAGAGGTGTTTTCCAGGTGTCATGCTTTCCACTGAAATCACCATATATGTAACTGTTTGTAGGGGTCTACCTCTGACTGGCTGCTTCCCGCCATACATCACATCGCTAACATAGTTGGGGAGAAGAAAAAAGACAAACTCAAGGCCTACGTTATGGAATTGTGTCAGGATTATCCAGATATCAGGTATGTGAAACTGCTACAGCAGCTCTGTGCTGGACTTCACCACTTCACTCCTGTGCCTTGGCCAAGCTCATGAGCTTCTCTGACCTGGACGTATCGGCACATTAGAGGCTATTCCTCAGTGCAAGGCGCCAGGAATAGGGGGAATGCTCTTATTTTTCTTGCTCAGTGGTTATATTCCTTCTCTTCCCCCCCCCCCCCCCGCCCCAATGGATCCTATAATACACACAAGTTAACTCAAAAACCTTTTTGTGTTATTGCTCCAAAAAAGTCTTGTCTCCAAGTCCAGTCTCCAGGCTGCTTTCAGTAAATTAGTAGTATTTGCACAGCTTGCCATTTTGCAGGCCTCAGCTTTGGAGCAAATATTTTGTCTCCTCTTCCCCAGATCAGACATCAAAGAGCAGGAGACAGTGAAAGAATTCATCTGCAGCTTCTGAAAGGGACTCAGCACAACCACTAAATTTTGCTAGAACAAATTGCAAATTCTTTCTTTTGTACTTTCCATTCGCTGTTCCAAAGCAGCATCTGCAAAATTTAAAACATTTTGCTGAAAAAATGAACAAGCTAATTAACTACTTCTGTGCATGGATGAGCAGCTGCATGCCAGAAGGCACCCCCTGAGCATTGAGAAGGAATATTAGGAGTACAGTTCGCCAGAAAATCCATTTCATCAGAGTGATCTCAAAAAAAGACCAAATGTGTTTACATTGGGTTATGGATTTATTGCTACATAACATTTGTGTAATCAGTGTAAACTGGGAATTTAACAGGTTGCTCAGAACACTGAAGCGGACCCTCAGATATTCAGAAAAAAAATGAAACTAAATCTATTTCCCTCTCCCAAAATGGAGGCTCAGAGTGCTTCATAGGTGTATTTAACTTGAATGGATAAGACAGGGTTTATCTGAGTGGGAAAATTCAAGACATGGACCTAAAAAAGAATATTGTTCCTAAGTAATTTTCTAGGCGAGCACACTTTTTCCACAAAAAGAATGCCTTGATCCTAATTACCAGATTAAGCTGATGAAGGAAGCAGTGCCTGTTCTAGGAGGGATGGGGGTAAATGAGAGCTGGTCAAAATTAGCTCTTTGAAAATAATTCTCCAGGCAGAAAAGTCATTTGCAGAGCTGGGATTTGTGGTACTTTTTGTAATTATCCTCAAACCCAGGTCAGGTTCTAAGGTTCATCCTTTTGCTGGAGCTATTTTCTGCCTTTGCATTATTAAGCAACATCATTTTTCAACAACTAAATTTGGAAAGCGAGGCGGAACCTGCCAGACCTGCACTGCTTCCTCTTCATGCCTTGTTACTGCCTCCCTTGAGCTCTCAGAGATGTTGCTGAAGCTATATATACAGAGATTACTGGAACAGGGCAGGTTTGCATGTTCTCTTTCCTATCTCTAATCTAATTAGTGCCTGTCAACTTCCTAAATATTACAACTTCCACTGTTTAACTCACAATAATTATTAAATAAAAGGTCTGCCGCCTCTCAGGAAAACCTGCAAAAGATGTTGCTTGCATTTACAGATGGAGGAGGAAATTCCCACTGGCACAGGCAGCAGGAAGGTGCAGTTTTCCCTTTGAGGGTTGGGCAAGAGCTCAGCTCAGCTTACTGGGCTGCCCCGGTGGCTGCAGACCCCCTTCCCTGGGGTTGCTCACACTGTAACTCACTCTTCCCCTAAGGCGAAGGGACTCCTCCTGGATAATGCATTAAACAGCTGGTTCGAGGCAGGATTTGCCTCCTTGCTCACAGGTGCCCCCGAAATGCCCTGCTCCCCCAACTCTCTGCTCGCCTATGGGACGGAGGCCAGGGAGGGACAGGAACCCGCCACGCACTTTGCTCTTGCCTCGTCCTGTCACTGGTTGTCACTTATCTCTCGGCTGGCTTTTGCTCTCCATGGATGAGCACGGTCTTGTTTGGCTTTTCACAGAAAGGAGCACATCATGGCGATTCTCAGACTCCGCGGCCTGGGGCAAGCCAAGAGAGAGCTGATCATTCGGCAAGGATACGGCCCACAGGAAGACCCTGACGGTGGGGCCAGCAGCACGCTCTTCGCTGAAATCGATGCTCCAACAGTCATCTGCTGCTTCTAAAAGACAATCAAAACAGAAATCAAAGTCCCCCCTCTTCCTACACTGCCTCTACATCGTGATCCCAAATCCTCCTTGTTCCTCTTCAAAAACTTAACTGATGTGGAGGAAGGGGCTCTGAGCTCAAAAGCCAAAGACAGCAGAGGTGCCAAGACCCTGACATCGCCCAAAGACCTCCGAGCAACACCTCTAGCAGTTTGTCCTCCCTGGGCTGAATAAACCGGTTATATCACTAGGAGGCTGCCTTGTTCTTTAGTCCAAGTTTAAGTCTGTTCTCAGCGAATAGGAGAGAGCCAAAAGGAGTTCACTCAGCGCTATATTACGGCCTGGGCTGTGTGTCACATGATTATATAGCAGCAGAGCAAGAGTTTCCTTCATAATTATCATCTCTGAGCAACAGAGGAGCAGAGTTTGGGCTGCGATGTGGTAAAGCCCCAGTCTTATTTCCTCCCTTGTGAGCCAGCTGGGGGAGCTGGCATGACATAAGGTCAGTAACATTGTGATCTGATGCCACAGACCACTACCTGCCTGAAGAGGGTACCAAACCTTGAAGGGTAACCAAACCCCACAGCTGAGATATGCAGTGTATGGACCACTACAAGACAGGACCCATGGCCCTTGTACCTCTGTCATTTCAGCAGATTTTCTTCACTGGCAGGCTCCCTTGCAAAATTTATGTTTGACCCAAGACCTGCTCATGCCATCACATCCTTTCTGTGGGGGCAGATGTCTCAGGATCAGACATGCCACGCCTCAAGGGAGGCAGGCTCCAGGTCCCCTCTGCCCTTGGGAAAAGGGCAGGTGGCAGGGGTACTGGTGGCAACTACACTTGGCTCCACAGCTATTTCCAGGCAGAAAAGGCACTTCTCTCATCACACAAGCTAGAGTTGTGGGCCATGCTCAAGCAGACTTCTGGAGCGGGCCAGGGAGAGCAGACCTTTCTTTTTGCTGTGGACAGGGTTTCAGATTTGGCGCAAAACTTCCAACTGGAGAGTAGAAAGTAGGTGTTTTACATGATGTTCCCTTAGTCCTTGTTCTTGTACATTTGAACGTACTTTAACGAAGCTGCTGCAATCTGTCTGCAATATGAAACTGTAAATGTTAAGGCAAACAGGCGTAGTGCTTTGGATCCGATCCTCACCTGATGTAAGCCAGCATCCCCCCATTGACTGCAGTGGAACAACACTGATTTAATGCTGTGAAAAATCCAGAATATTGCATTCGGCATCTGCATGGGAGACTTTACGAAGAGACATCCAACAGATTGTGGCTGCACAGAGCTGATTTTATTTAACCCGATTTATTCTTTAGGTTGCCTCTGCAGGAATTAATCCAAGACTCTGTACAGAGACATTTTAAAGGCCTATCAATTAACATGATAAATGTGGATGCGGCACAGTCTTGAACACTAATTTGTCTGCTGAAGAGACCAGGAGTTTAGAGCATCAACAGTGATTCTCTCTTGCTTCCCTTACCCCAGTTTTAACCTGAACAAATTTCAGCCCATGCGAGCAGCAGGCACCGATGACAGGCCAAGGGAGGTGCTGTGGTAGACAAGAAACTGAATCCACTTTTAATTCACAGACATTCATCACCCAACAAAACTTTCTAAGAGACAGGATAGACTCATTACCTGTACAGTCAAGGTGAGGTATTTTTCTAGTGAGGACCTGAAGACCCAGTATAAATGCTAAGCTTGAGGCAGGAAATCCTGGGAGGAATCTTCTGCCTCATATCATTCATTGAGTCAGACTAGCTGATCACAACAGTCCTCAGCTCTGGGACTCTCTGTATCTGCTGTAGAGTAGGAGAAGAGATGTAACATCTGCATTTCACATTACGCATGCAGAGCTCTTCTGTGGGTGAACGTCACCTGCCCACAGCTCCAGGGAGAAACTTGGTTTGATGGACAGTTAAAAAGCTGTCTGTAGAGTTGACAATCTCCAGCTCAGCCAGCACCTTCTTGCAGAAACAAGGGTTTGACTGAGCCCTGGGCATGTTCCTCTTGCTGCCAGTGGATCATGAGGGAGAGAGCCCAGGATGAAGACAGCCCCTTGCAAAGGGCATCCAGGATACTCCCAACCTAATCTATATGGGAATGGCACCACCAAAGAGGGGTCTTGGCCAGGCTGTCTAGACCAAGCTTCAGAAGCTCCAGCTCCAGGCCGCCTCCATGGAAGTACATGGAGGCTCAGCAACACTTGGAGCTCTCTCTCCCCACCTGGGGACCAGGAGGCAGGCAGGGAGGCCAACCTTGTGTTGCCTTCACTGGTAGGGATCACCCTACCCCCTTGTGTGGGAGCTACGTCCCCCAGCCTGGCAGAGGGAAGTACATCAGAGCTGAGAGATTTATATTTAGCATCAAGAGCATCAACTAACTGGGGAAGACAAGAAATGCCAATTTTGGCATCCTCAATCTGAGACATTTAAGGATGCATTTTCAAAGACATCTAGGATTTGAGCTACGCAGCCCAGTCAGCAGGAGTGTTGGTGCATCAGAAACTTCCCTCTGCCCTGTATGCATCTCGGATCCAAACATCCTCACGCAAGGCATCTTCATCATGGAAATTGTTTTCTCAGTTGCGTTAAAGGTATACTAGGTTGTCAAACCTTACAGTTTTATTGTAGATCTCTCCCCAGGGCTGTTGGTTTTTTTCAGGCTTCAGCTCCCTGGCCCTGGCATTAGATAAGGAGTTCAGCTTTCCTTTCCTAATAAAATCATGTGCAACCCTGAGGTTGCAGAGGAAAGCTGGGAACGATGACTTGCAGTTTGTGCTCAGGCTCAAGAAACAGCAGGCAAATGAAACCTATCAGCAGTTGATTTTGATCACAGCCTCTCCTGGGAACTGGTCTGAGCTCTGGATGCTGAACTCTGGCATCCTGCTGGTAAGTGCAAGGAGCAGCCTGCCTCGAAGCTTGGGGACAAGCCTGTGCAGGAGCACTGCCAGACCGCAGCAGCGTGAGGCTTGGGGAGGAGATGTGAGACACTTCCACGACACCAGAGTCTATGAATACCCTGAGGTTTGCTCAGGAGCAAGCCAGCACCTGACTGCAGGAACAGTCCTAGGCTTGCCTTTTTTCTCAGGGGATTTTCTGACCTCTGTGAGGTCTCTGCTCTCCCCCCTCCTTGCTCTTGAGCAAACCACGCTCACCTCCTCTGGTCAAGACGACTGCTTGGTCCATGTTCTGCCACTGATGCCCACCTGAGCAGAGCTGGAGCCTTGAGGCAGTGGGAATCACGTTGCTCACGGAGGCACGGCACTCAGCCTGGGCTGCGAGGCCAGCTCCTGGGGGACATCTGAGCAAGAGGGCTGCGCTCTCCCAAATGATCTGCCGCCACATTCTGTGAAACATCCAGTTTTCATTAGGACCATATTCCACATTCAAATAAAGTAAAAGTAAGGCTTCCTAGGGCTTTTATTGTGAAATATGTCGCTCTTGTAGGAAAGTGCCAAAGAGCTGAGTTATTCTGTTAACATCCTCTGTTTATTGTTTCTGTGTGTTTTCCACCATTAATCCTATTCCTACTGGAGTACACAGTTTTATTCCCCCATCCAGGAGACTCAGCTCATGCTTATTTTGGACAAGCCCAGGCTACTGAATAGGAAGGGCTGTAAATGCAGGTACATCCTCCAGTGAATAAGGTTTTCTCGAAAGTATCAAAGTAAAAGGAAGAGCAAAATTCTGGCCAGGTTTAGCTTTGCAGAGGTGAACATTGCATTTCAGGGGGAGATCTGGCACAGTTCACAGCACTGTGTGGGTGGCAACAGGTATTTTTGTTCCAGAGGTCTTTGCTGTTTCACAATATGGTTTGTTTCTGATCTGGGATGAAAAGCAGTGCTTGCAGTACTCCCTGTCCAAGGAAACAGAGCCTGCAGCCAGGGTGGCTCACAGGCTGTGGCGTCCATCTAAGATAGACCTTTGGGTGCCTTCATTTAAGCAATTTAGCTCAGTGATGCCATCTCCTCCTGGAGACCAAATGTGGCTCTGTTGCTCACCACCAGTGGTTGGAAAAGCACCAGATCAGCCGTACACAGCCTTGCCAGCCCCTCTGTGGCCAGACCCCCCTGCAGAGGTGCAGGCTGCCATGGACAGCCTCAGCCTCAGCTCCTCTCCTGGGCAGCGCCAGTGCCTGCGCACAGGACCCTCGGCCATCACTCCCTGTTTCAGTCCATGCCCTGCCACCAGCAGAGACACCCTGACCAGTGTGCAGACACGGATTTAGGCAGATTTTAGGTTTCAGACACCCAGCTTGACCCTTACACTCAACTACTAAATATTCTGCAAGGAAAGGAAATAACTACTGCTTTAAGATGAGAAAAACAGACTTATTCCAAGCAAGAAAGGAATAAAAACCAAGACAACGCAGTGAAAACTCGAGAGGCTGTCCCTGAACCAAAGATCCTAATCAATCAGTAGCAATATTCCAGACAAGGCCTTTTAGCGCAGCAGCGGCTATGATGCTTACCTCCCTGCAGTGTGGTTATCTTTCAGCAAAGAACTCTAAATTGGTTTAAAATATTGAGGATGTTCTTTGAGAAATGGACTGCAATATTACATCCACTTTGGAAGCAGGGAAATGTGTCTAACACCACCCAGCAAACACAGCTGGGAAGAAAACAGGTGTGAGGACACTATTTTCACAGAGGTGGATGAAAAGTATAGATGTATTAGTTTTAGGCTTAAATACTTAAGTAATTATATACCACAGCGCTCCAAAGCACTGGTGCCAACATTTAACTTCTATATTTTGCGAATTTCTCCTGGGAACCTTGTCAGGTGTAGATTTGCTGCCCCAAAGGCAGTCACTTTGGCTCCCAGTGCATCAGTCTAACTAAAGGACATGCACGAGGTAAACACAGTGCTGCACTGCTCAGTCTTACTGTGCATGTCTATCCCTTATTGACTTTTTTATGTAATACTATGGATGATGACAATAAACCTCACAAGGATTGGCCCACCTCTCTCATAAAAGCTTTGCAAGAGATCAGTCAGATTACCATAGCATTTATTATATTTAAACTATTTACCTTAGCAATTATAAGAAAGTATTGGAAAAACAGAAAAGACTGAGGTAATCTTATCTGTGGCAAAAGTGGTTTAAGATTAATTTTTAGAGAAGAACTATCAGAAGAACTTCCTCTAGTCCCAGTGCCGTATAAGTGTAACTACTTCTCTGAGGAAACTGAGCAAGTACAAACTTTGACTTTCTGTATTAATCTCTGTCAAGCAGAGCATTCTAAATATCCTCTGATATTCTTCCACTGTAGCACTGGAAATCTGTATAAATTCATACAAAGTCATCTCAGCATAATGCATCCCTTGCATTATCCCAAAAAAGGAGTAACGTGTAAAGCAGAGAAACCTCCCGGGAAAAGCTGTTGTACTGTTTTTGCCATCCTGATACTACCTACACGTTAATTCTCAAAATAGCTGTGAAAGATTTTTCTTAGACACACAGGTTGACACGGAGGTTACCTTGCTTGCCAAATGGTGCAATTAAAGTTAATGACAGACCCAAGATGAGCACCTCAGTCCCTAGATGTCTGACTGGGCTCAGTTTGTGTCTAGAATAAACATGCCACATTTCAGAATGAAATTGTGTCTGGCAGCATAGCTGGGTCTTTAGTCTGACTTTTGTAATGAGCTTGGGGTAGGCAAGCTGCCATGAACTTCATTATAAGGATGAAGAATTATTCCTCAGTTCCCAGGACTGGGGGGAGACTTGACATTCGATGAGAGAAAACCGCCTTTGTGTGAACAGTGTTGCACAATTACAAGAGCAAATCAAGCTAGAATGTGCAAAGGGGAGTTTTTAATATTTATAAAGCATGCCAAGCAATCCTTCTGCTGTGTTCAGCCACTGGAAAGGCCTCAGCTGCTGTGCTGCTGTTAGAAGAAACATGCAGATAATCCAAAGAAAGCCCAGAAACCAAGAATGACCTAGCAAACAATCTACAAAGAACGATAGGATTGTTGAACACTGGTCCGTGCAGGGCAGCGGTCTTCAACGTTTTTCAGTCTACAGACTAAAAAAGTATTTCCAGGAGAAGTACAGAGAACAGATGCAGTGATCTTCAAATCCATTAAAAAGTTACTGCAAAAGGAAAGAATAAACTACCCTACATTTTCTGTGGAGGAAGCACAAGAAAAAATTAGCTTCTGCTACAGCAGGAGACATTCAGATTAGACATAGCAAAAACGCTCCTAGTGATGAAGAGGCTGAAGCACTGAGGACAGTGTGGTATCTCTAGAGTTAGTGGGTTTTAGCAATAGGCCAGACAAATACCTGCCAGTGCTCTGTTGGCATCGCTGGTCCTGCTTGGCAGTAGAGGACAGCCTAGAGGACCTGCTGGATCCCTCCAGGAGCTCTGCATAAAGGCAGCGAGTTGCAGCGAGTTTGTGACATAAGCCACTGGGCTGCTGACGCTGACCAGAGGTGATGCTAACGCTGTGGTTTGCTAGTGCCATACTGATGCTAAGGACCATGGAGTCACGACCAGCCAGCCCCCTGGCACTGCTTTACTTTCAAATGCCAACAGATAACGAGGAGCTGTGCCCATGGTGATGCAGAGTGCCAGTGGCAAACCCAAGACTGGAGAGTTTCTCTGCCTTTCTCACACATTTCAAATGGGGCAGTACAGGTAACCCCAGAACTGAAATTAAAGGAAATCAAAGTAACCATAGAAGTCTGGCATCTTAAGCAAGGGACAAAATGCTGGATGAGGGAGCTCACAACTTTCCAGAACTTTTTGTGGAACTTAGGGAAAATATTTTCTGGAGAAATTGCAGTAAGAACAGAATCTCATTGCGTAGGTAATAGGCAATAATGGAATTAATCATCGGGAATTCGTTAGGAGGGGCAAAACCAAAAAGTTCAACTGCTTTTGCCTCATAAAGCATGTCACTTGCACGCATGGACCATCGTCTTCTTCTAGCGTCCCTGATTAGAATGCTAGAATGCATCACACATGCTTTTGTCTCGAGAGCCATTTAAACGAGCAGGCCTTGAGCCCTTAACAGCACTAGTGAATGCCCATAATGAGTTTTTCCCTTGGAGATCTCAAGGTTGAATCCACCTGTTGTGAGTTTTTGCTAAGCAGCTGGTTAGTCATCCTCTGAAACAAAGATCATCCACTGGAATGACATGTGTACTATATTAAATGAAACATGTGGAAAGAAATAACAGCCCCTCAAGGGCCAGGCTAGATTTTTCCATGATAAAAAGTTATCCCAGCAAGCTCCAGTAAGGACTATTATTCAGGAACACAATTGCTTGCAGCTGCCATAGGATGCGCAAGACACCACGCTGGCTCACGGAGCTTTGTTTGGATGTGATGAACTGGGTCCCTGTGCGGCACGAAGGGCGAAGGGGAGACAGCAGGGACCAGGGGTGGCAGACATGGAGAAATACTCTTTGTGCTGCTTGTCCCATACACCTTCTTCCCACAGATAACTCAGTCCTCCACTTGCCTTTATTTCCACCAGGAGATAACGACCCAGAGGAAGGTGACAGGGGAAGCAAGCGCCCACACAGCTCTGGTCCAGCATCCCTTCCCACGCCAGTGATTAAGACCTGACGTGCTTAAGACCTGATGTGCAGCTTCGTCGCATCACATGTGCAACTTCTATTCTGCAGCTCCTTTTCATTTAAAAGGTCTCTCTCTTCCTTTTCTTTTTTTTTTTTTCAAATGAAGTTTCTTCATCTATTCACTATCAAACAGCACAAAGCCAAATTCAGATACAAGAAAAAATAAATCTGTGGGACATTTTATCAGGTTGTGGCCTAGCATTTATCCCAATTACTCTATGCAAAGGAAAAAACCACCCTGGAGAAGATCCAGCATTTGCAGTGCTGGCCAATATCTCTGAGGCCCCCCCTCCATGGTGGGACATGTCCTCTGACATGGTGACACTCAGGGCTGAGGCTAAGAATTTACCACAGCAAGAAAGTGCTTACTAGACAGCCACAGATATGTGATCCCACACTCGATGTCTCCGAGCTGCCATGCAGAGAGCTGCCCAGCAGCACATGGGGGTTGCTGCTTGCCTCCTCCCATGGGACCTGGATACCACATCTCCCCTGCTTTTGGCCCTGACCCCTGAGTCTGGCATTTCTCATTTCCACTGAAATGCCCTTTACAAGTGACTAAATGCTGAAACAGCTCAAGCTTGTGCGTCTTGAGTGAGTTAATAAAAAGGATTTGTTTTGCTTGCAGCAGTGCGGGAATACTTGAATGGGTGTCTGTTTGCTACTAAACGTCTAAAGCAGGAGATAATCTTGATTTAACAAAACTGCCATCAGACAAGTAGCAAAACTCACAATAATATTGTTCAGTTTCCCAGAATTATTCACAATCCATTGCAAATGATGACTGTGATTTCACTTTCTCCACAATCAGTTAATCATGGCCTTTAGTACATAGATTTAGATTCCATTGTTTTATTCATAACACAAAAAAAGAATTAATTGCTGCTTTTACAGCTCTATTTCTGAGAAGATGTTTGCCTGTGGTGTACTAAATAGGATCCTCAAAAGAATATTCTTTTCCATAATTAAAAAAAGTGTATTTAATATTACATGCAACAGCGCTTTCAGCCTCTTAGAAATGAAGCTGCTCTTTTGTAGCACAGGCAGGAGGAGTTAGAATTGCATGCATAAGGGTTACCTTTAAACACTGCATCCAAAATATTGCCTTTAAATAGACATGAGAATATTGTTCTTGATATCTATTGCTGATCTTCCTTTATCTCAGTGTATATCCTCTGTTCTACGTAGGGAATGTTAGAAATACTATGACAATTTCATGCCGGGCAAAAGCAGTCTGTGAATGATCTGCGTCTGGCCTTTGTGCTAATGGGACAACTCCCACAGGAACAAATATGTATAAACTACGTTACCCATGACGGTAGGGCAGCCACTTCCGGCACAGATGGGGGAAAAAAAAAAAGTTATAATCCTGAAGACCTAAAAGAATTCTTTAGATGTTTGCTGAGGGAATAGGACAATTTTTCTGAAAGATCAGTGGGAATTACAGTCCTCAGGAGATCTCTAAATCTCAACCAGGAATATGCTTTTATTTATTAAAAGATAAAGAACCTTTCTGCGCTGCCAGTAAATTCAACAGCAAAAACTCTGTTGATTTCAACAGTGCAGGATGAAGGATGAATTCATTCCTGACTCAGAGGATTAGAAACGTAAGCTATTGAATCCTCACAGCTACTTGGATTTCCCCTGGAAACTTCCCTATATATTGCTAGCCAAGCCAGAGTTTGCTTGGACACATGAGAAAATCCCAGCAGGAGAGAGCCTGGGAACAGCAATGGGCAAACCTTTTGGAGACAAAAGAAAATTCAAAACTTAAGAGCCACTTCTTATATTGCTTTTAAGACCTCGAAAGGAAGTACTGCTTTTGTTATTGCCCATGTACTTTCCCCCAGTATTTTCCACTTCAAAACTTCTGAGCACGGTGATAAAGTCTGCCGGGGAGTTTGTTGCCAGTCTTTGCTTCTGCATAAAAACAGACACCCTTGTGCAACATGTTCATGTGGCGGAGGAGGTAACTTGGCTGGGAGAAAGCAACAGTAATGAAAAGACGTCCTGACTAATCCTGCCAAATCTAAACATGACACTGTCACCATCATGGAGGCCAGACAGGGTTTGGAACAGATCAGTGACCTCTTGAATCAGCATTTCATTCTCCGATCTAAAATTAGGACCCTTATGCACTGTACACAAGCTGCTCCCCAGCCTGGACACAGCTATCAGCGCTGGGAAGACCAGGGAACTGAGAACTAGGGAGGGCAGATATATTCCAGCCTTGGTTTTTAAACATTAATGGAAACGCACACATCTCTTCCCCACATCAGTGGGCAGCAGATATTAAAGCAGCTCCGCTGACGTGGCTAAACCAGCTCTAGCTGCTGCAGAGCAGTTTTTCCAGCAGCTTGTGGGCAGGCTGGAAAGACTTGTTTTGAGACAGCTTTTAAAAATCAATTGACTTACAGGCAACCCGACACAGCTGTCAGTCTCGTACTGGGTTTTCTTCAGCATCTGATGTTGCACCGCGGGAGCACCCAGCCTGGGAGAAGGGCACCCAGCCCTGCACAGGGCAGCGCAGCAGGGCTCTGCTGCACCGCCACCGAGGGCAGGAGGGACACACTTTGCCCCAGCCGGCTCAGTGACATTTGGGAGCCCCGAGATGCATTGAGAGAGTGCTGACATCTGATGTGGCCCAGGATGTGGCTTCTTGTACTGTTTTCTTGCAGCTTAACTGGTGTCACAGTTCCCATTCTCCTTCCTGCAGCCCCTGGATGCACCGACCTCTGAGGGGATCGATGTTAAAAGTGACCCCTTCTTAGTGACTCCTTTTATTGCAGCAGTGCTGTAAGCTGGCGTTGTGGGTAAGATAAAAAATATGTAGCTTGCGAGCGCACACACATATGCACACATGCGTCTCTAGCTTTACAGCGACCTGATCATTGCATGTGTGTGCTGCCCCTCCTCCCCAACATGGACATTAAGAAGATGTAAGCAGAGAAGTAATGTTATATAAAGAAGGAAGAGTAGGCTGGAAAAAATGAAAAAAAGAGCAACAGGATAGAAAGTGCTGGAATACTTTGAAAGTGGGGTGATAAAAAACATGATGCTTTTCTCTCAGAGGATCTCTGAGGCTTCTCCAAAGTAGTGACGCTTGCAAAACCATCTGCGATACAAGCAGCTATGGCCCTCCAGTTTTCCACAGGACAGTGCTCTTGCAGAACTGCTCTAAGCACTTTGTTCACACAAGCCTCCCCCAAACCCACACCTGGTGCTGGAACCACGAAGCATGCCCTCCTCTTCCTGGCAAGCAAGCTGGAAGGTGGGAAGTGCTGGCTCCCATTTATTTTGAAGTGAGTTGTGCTGAGAGGACTGGACTTCCGGACTGGAAGAAACACTTCCAGTTCCTTCAATCAGACCACATCGCCGAAGAGGAAAAAAACTACACCCTTTCCTTAACATTCATCACTCCGCCCCAAGTCATCACGCTGCACATTTTAACAATGCCAGTCTGCAAACAGGTTATTATGAAAGAAAAATATCACTACCTCCACTACACAAGGATAGGAGGTCACAGAAGGGCTGAGCAATTTGTCCCAGGCTAAAAAGCCTCTCCACAGAAGAGCCAGGAATAGCAAACCAGGATCGTCCAGTTGTCAGGGCTGTCATGGCAAGTGGACCCCACTTCCAACAGATAATGCCTCTCTCCTGCATGTTGCAAAAGCATCAGAGACAGCTGGGCCCAGACAGGAACCTCAAATATGGACCCCTCCTCCAATTCCCATCTCAAGGGAGGGTGTCAGAGCAACCTCAAAATGCACACCTCCCTCATAGATAGCAGGGCTAGGGTGCCAGAACAGCCTTAGATATGAAAGCCTCCTCTGCCATAAATATCATGGTGACAGTGTCATCAGCCTCAGCTATGGACCACTCCTCAAGAAGAAATATCAGGGTGAAGATGTCAGACCACGCCTGCGTATAAGCCCCTCCTTTGACAGAAATTTAGGAAATTCCTGCCAGATTTGAACTCCTGGTTCAATAGCTAGACATGCAGGAGTTTTGGTAATGGTAGAAGCCAAAATCTGAAAAGCTCTGCACAGAAAGTTCAACTCAGATGCAGGTGGAGATGACAGAACTATCACCAAGCTCGATCATGTGACGTTTATAGCATCGGTAACAAAGTTCTCAAAAGCAGTTCAAACTTTTGAAGTTATCAAATCACAGCTCCACTTCAGGTCAAACCTCAAAAACTAACCTCCCTTGAATAAATGTGGGTAAAAATATTGCATATTCACCAGAGCCAGAGCTAGACCAGAAGGATGAAGATATAATGCCACAGTGGCTGTTGCGGCTAAACATACTTGGTGAAGGCGTCTTGCCTGACTTTCATATCTAGATTCAGCAAAGCCTGAACCGATCAATCTACTCAGCACAAGGGCAAGCTTTTGTCTGGGGGAACAGGACCCATGCTGGAAAAGACAAAGGATTTTGCAGAGAGGGGCAGGAGCAAGGGAATTTTTTTGGATCTGAGAACACAGGTTTGGGTGAGTTCTTCAATCCTGGAATAGTTTAATTTCTGTTTCATGTTATTTGATGTTTAGGTGTTGCTTTTGATGAGTAGGATGTTACATAGCCTGGAATTACCAGCTTGATGATCTCTTTCAGCTCAAACTGAACTATTGCAGATGAGAGGGAAGAGTCTGCTCTTCACCTACCGCAAAAAATACCTACACAAGAATTTTTTTTAGAGAAGGCCAGGAGTAGGTTTCAGAAATAGCAGAAGTTTGGCCTTTGGTGTATTTCTATGATCATTTTGAAAGAAAAGGGATGTTGTACTTAAAACACTATGTCTTGACGTGAGTCTGATAAAAAATTCAATGCAGATGCATGACTCTCAAGGGTGGCAGGGCACAAATTAAAACAAAGTTGGTTTAGGGAAGTAGTTCATGAAATAAGAGGAAAAATTAGAGGATGGGACATCTAGCAGCCTCCTGCCATCTCATACCTGAGCCCAGGCCAAAAACTAGATGTTTCTCTAAATATTGAAGTGGACTTGCTACTTACTTGGTCTAGCAGAACTCTCTGAGCTCAGGTAGTACACACCAGTGTCTGCTTGCTGTGTCTCGCTTTCCCACAGCTCCCTGGTTAGGGCACGTCCCCAGTGGCTAGAAATAAGAGTCTCACTAGCCTGAGAGGTTTCTCACATCCCAGCAGGACTCCCCTCACCACTCCCCACTTCCTCTTTGAAGCAGGGCCGTTTGATAGCTAGAAGCCAAGTTAGCTGCAAACTAGGAGATTCTCAGTTCACTGATAGACAAACTTCAAGAGGAAGCAAAACTTCATCCCAGCAATTTAGGGCATTCATCGGGGAGAAGTCTTGATTCTTTCATCCGTGCTCAATACTACTTAGGTCTTTCACGTGACGCAGTCACCAGTTGCTGCAGAAACTTTTCCCACAGTGGTTTGTACTGCATGACACATTCTGCGCTGTGAATTCAAGTTCCCTCACCTCTCAGTTCCTGTGCTCTGGCCTCGGCCTCTCACAACCTCCCTACTCCTATGCTCTGTGTTCCGTATTTGAGTATGTTATCACAGTTCTTCTGAGTTTGGTTGTTGACGAAGGAAAAGAGCTCTTCCTTCTATTACCGCAGAATGAATACTGGAGGGAAAGACACCCCAATCAATCGAAAGTAACATATTTTCGCAAACACATCATCCAAGCAAGCCTTTTATGACCCGACAGTCTGGGTTAAAATGTACAACCAACTGGAGAGCTGGTTCTTCTCCTCCAGACCGCCTGCAGGTAACCAGCTGCTTTGTTTCAGCTGCTGAACAGATGCTGCTTTTTGAGCCAGCAAGCTTCTTTGCAGCTACTGACCCCATCGTCCCCCCACTCCGGGAGAGGAGCTCAGCCCAGCCCCATGGCCTGGCTGCCATTGCTCAGGCCTCCAGATTTGAATCAATCTTCAGAATTCAGACTTTCAGCCCTTTCACTGACCCCAGAATCTATAAACTTCTGGACAAAGCCAGATAAATATGGCAAGCATAATCACTTGGTCTGTTTACCCCACAGGTTCATGAGGACCCCAAATCCTCCTCTGTTACCTCCGTCTGCATGTGCCCTGCTTCTGCCAAAGTACCCCACCCTGCATTAAGCAGACCTAAAGGAGGGATCTCCATTCACAGGAGTAGTGAAGGAGCGAGCTCCAAGCAACTCAGGGCACAGTAGATGTTGTTGGCATCCTCCGTGTCGTGGCAGCCCCTGCAAGTCCTATGGGCTGTCTTTGCGGAGAGACAAGAAAGTGAGAAGAAAGCAGGTAGCAACTGCTCCTACCAAAGCCCAATTCATGCATGGTCAGGATAGAGGCCCAGAGTTTGGGAGTGGGGGTGTTTTCTGGCTCTTTTTTCAAACCGTTCCATTGCCTAGTGCTGTGCCCGATATCAACACCTCGGGTTTTCTCCGCTCCATGTGCCAGGCTCCTTACAGTTATACCCTTCCTGTGGTCCCCAGGAACCCCCTCCTGTGCTCCCCCAAGGTAGACAGCAAGAAGCAGCTTTCCTCCCTCCTCTCTCATCTCTTCAGCCCTGGACCAGAGGTCCCCATCTCCATCCTAGAGACACGGAAGCTGCCAGCTACTTTCCATATGCCTGATGGAGAGGAAATGGAAGCATCCCTCCAGCACAGACTTAGCGTTCCTGACACATTCAACGAGGAATGGCTGAGTCTTTGCTGGCTCACACTGGAGGCAGCAGCAGAGGACAAATGCTTTCAATTAAAAAAAAAATTGTTTCTGGGCAGCTCTGCTGCCACTGAGTCTCTCCCCAGGTGCTCAGTGCCTGGGAGCTTGGGAGCTTCCTCCTTTGCTTGAGGCACACCTAGATCTCCTGATCACAGGAGGAGCCAGACTCAACACTCAGAAATGCCTACATCCTGAGCAGACTACCAAAATACTATAAAGAGATGGGCATCTGTTAACTTCTCTGCTCCTCCGTGATCTAAGCCCATCTCTCCCAGCAGCACAGGGCAGCTGCAGGGAGGCTGGCTGGCACATCCTGACCTTGGCATCCGCCACTGTCCCACTGTGGGCTGCTGCATGCATTGTCGCCCAGCCCATGGGGAAAGCTAGACATCACCTCACCCTGGTTTTCCAGCTGGGTCCCATACTAGAAGCATTTTCCAACTCTCCCAAGTCATACTTCAGGTTGACCTCCCCTGTCTCCCCCACCAGCTGCTGGCACTCGTTTCTGAATCCCAGCAGATTGCCGTGAGGTGCGTGTTCACCCTGGGATGCAGCATCCCCACTGCCAGCAGGCTGCGTGCAGATATGTTGGCTTCCTACTATTGAGGCATGGGCAGCAGGATTTACATAGGGTTTAAATTAGCTCAGCCTATGGAAAATCCCAATAGAAAAATAATGCTTCTCCTGTCTGGTGATTAAGGTAATTAAAACAAGTGTCAACAAAAATCTCACATGCCCACCAATGAATAAGCATATTGTATGAATAGATTCCAGGAAGAAAAGCTTTACCCTTGTGGTGATCTGCTTTTTGACACACCTTTAATTAGCAAAGAAAGATGGTAGTTCTCCAGCATGCTGAAAGAGGAAATTCAAAAGTTACTTCAAGATAATGTGTTTGCCAACTCTTCTTGTTTATATTTTTTCTTTACTATAGATCAGTTAAATAACTTATTCCCTAGTGCAAGGGATTCACAAGATTTTTTAGCAGAGAAACATCCCACTTGTAGGCTCTTGCCCATCCAAATTTGGATATTAGCACTGCTACTGATAAAATCTTTGATGCTGGATATAGAAGAGGTGCATGATCTCAAATTTAAGGAAGCATCTGCAAATTTAAGCTGGAATTCTTTGAAGTAACTCCTGCTTTTAAGTGTAGATTGTGGCTGAAAAAAGATCCTATATTTTGGAAGCAAGTTCGAAAACCAGGATTTCTCAGAATTCCAGACTTAAGGCAGCTTCCTAGATAGATAAACTATAAACACAGAATATTAATGTAGCCCTATACAGTATATTCTGAGTAGTTACGGAAAATAGAAAAATTCACATATAGTACTAGAATATGTGCAGTACGGTCCAAATTGGCCGGTCGGTATGCAAAACTGTGTAGGTAAATATATGACAGCTGTCTTGGAAATCAGACTTTAAAGACAAGCCTTTGCCATGGTCTGGTGGTTCAGCAGGAGGATGGTCCTGCTGGTGATCCTGGAGGTGATAGGTTGGTTTCCAGGAAATATGGGACCCTAAATCATGATGCTTAAGCTCTTAATGTGAGGTCTGAAGACAAGATGTCGTGTGCATGCTGGGAAGCGAGGTGATCGATAACGAGGCTTCCTGTTCCAATCTGCCAGCAGAATTGCCCTGACCCTGCTGAAGTTAGTTTACAGTAGCTCAAGAAGAGGCCCAGCAACAGATCCCACTATGTGAATGTATTTTGTATCCCACCTAAATCATCCTATTCAGCCATTTATCCAGGAAAACAATCAAGGACACCTGCAGATTTGCAGCTACATTTGTTACCAAGCTGAGCAGCAGACTCCCAGGGGCTCCCCTGCAGCGCTCGTGGCAGGAGAGTCTTGGGGTCAGGGGCTCCTACGTTAAACCAGGGATGGGAAACCAGTTTCATGAAATAATAGCTCTGCTGGGGTGCTAATTACAAGAAGTTGCTGAATATTTAAGGAGACATTTAGGTGGGCCTGGGACATGTGTCACCAGTGCTGCCCCTCATGCACAAAGGGTTGGACGGATGGAGCACCAAGCCACCTCCAGCTACACCTCCACTTGAGCCCTGCTGCCCCAAATCTGCCTCGTGCTATGTGATTGCGAGCCTTCTCTCTCACTCCATATTGCTGTCGGAGGAGGTGGCTAAGCACAAAGTCACTGCACGTGAGGGCCAATCCTCTCACCATTTTGTGTTTCCAGTAACTTTCAGAATGACGGGGCAGCCAGCACTTTTGTCGCGTGACCACAGCAGTTTCCAGGCACCTGCTGTCAAGCAGCCAGGGACTCAGCCCACGGCGATCCCAGAGAGGACTCTCTGCACCGCTCAGCATGCAGCCTGGCCTGAGACGAATCAGTGTTTTCCAGCGACCGGAGATCATGTTTTCCAATCTGGGCCGACCCTCTGCTTCTACTTCCTGCTTTTTCAGTAATTGTTTGGGAGGGTGTGGGGTTTTTTTTCTGCTCCTGTGGTCCTTTTGGGGAGAATGTCGGAGAGGAAAGCAGCAGCCCCAGGGTGGTAGGATGCCTGCTGAAATGACGCAGACAAGCAGAAGAAACATCTCCTGTCCAGCACCCTGTCTGCTCGGCCAAGCACTTCCTTCCAGCACAAACTTGGGCCCCAGACCACATCTGCTGCTGGGAGACGCCCCCATGGCTAAGCCTGCATGGTCCTCCATGAATGCTGGGCCTCTGCGCAGCACTGAGTGCAAGCACCAGGAGCACCACACCAGCTCCAGATGCACACTAAGCTCTGAGTCTCTGGGCCATTTAGGTATTTTGCATTAAACTGTAACTATGAGAGATAAACCATAAATTGTCCTGTGTGCAGTGACCAGCGGCTGGGGCCCACTTGCTGCCTTGGTCACTGCCCTCGTGGCTCTGCGTCACAGGGAAGGGGGGAAATGTCACCAGTAGTCCAGCAGCAAGGCCAGCCTCTTCAGGACCATTAGATGTCAATTTTTCCCCAGGGAGGTCAGCTGTTTGGGCCCAGAGCTCACCTGCTTGGATTCAGAAGCCTCTCCACACAGAGGACTTCTAGGTGGGCATCAGCACAGCTCCTGGCAGCCTGTGAGGATCCTCTGCAGAGGGGACAAGGGACCTGCAGTGCTCTCCCAGCCACTGCCATCTCCCACCGTCTCCCAGAAACCCCCCTCTCCACAGCGTGTGCACATCCCAAGCAGTGCTGGGCTGACACACTTCCCCAGAAGTGCCTCAGAAATCACAGAGGTAGATCAGGAAAACAAATCTGTCTTCGGCAAGCAGAAGATACAAATTCAGATGCTCCTGTAGGGAGGAAGGAAGCCCATGTCTTCACACAGGTGCTCAAACTGCCCCACTGAAGGTGCTTGACATCATTGCTGTCCTTCTGGAGCACTTCAGACTGGCGAGCCCCGATCTGGGTCGAGTGCTTTGCCTTGGGAGTGACGCAGGATCCTGTATACAGTGAGGTGCTGTTGGCAGCCCTGGCCCAGGCACCCCAGCACCTGCAGACTGCGATCCCTGACACATGCCTCATCCTTACCAGCCCACGGCAATGCCCTGCTGCATGAGCAGAGTTTTTGCATCGCCCCTGCCTCCTCTGTCCCTGATGCTGGGTTTCAGAGCCTGTGCTGGGAGAGGGACACATCACATATAAGACCCCAGGGCTCCCACTGCAGCTGTGCTCCCTCCAACCTGCTAGGCAGCCCCCGAGGGAGGCACCGGAAATGCACATACGCTGCAGTGCATGCCCAGGCAGGAGCGCACACACTGAGGATCCAGACTGTGGTGACCTCAGAAAATTGTGGGTTGTGGTTTGTCCACCGGGCTATGACATCACTGTGATGACAGAAGTCACCTAGCCGATCCGAACTCAGCGCTGGACATTCTGGGCTTCCACTTTCCATGGAATCACTGAGCTGGCAGCGGGATCAGGCACCCTTCTTGGTCCTTCAGGATGAAACTCTGCGGCTCGGCACCTCCGCTGGGGTCAGCTTGAGGCAGATGGCATCAGCACGGGGGCACACCAGCTCCCCGCCCACGAGGACTTCTTTGGCATCCAAGGGGACTTTTCACCTCCCATTGGCCTGAGCCCATTTTAGGAGTGGAAGGGCAGGCGGAGTTTCCAAGCCACAGGGCTCCCTGCATGATCAGGTCTCCGCCTCTGCACCCTCCCCTTATATCATCCCTGCCCCAGGCATCCAGAGCAGCAGTGAGCAGCCAGCAGCAGCGAGTGCAGCCAGCAGCCAGCTCCACAGCCTGACTCTGAGCCTTGGGATTGTACCTGGGATCCACAGCAGAGAGTAAGTCCTTTGTGCCTCCTGTCTATGCTGTGAAGCTCGGTGCTTTGCCCTCCCTGCCGTGGGACTAAGGTACTAACCTTTCCCTCTTCTCCCACGCTTCTGCCCGCTTTGCTTCTCCCTCCCATCTCACTTGTTGCAAGTCTGGCTAGGGTGAAGGCTCGTTGTTACTTATGAGACAGAGAAATAGTAAGTGTAAGTACTAAAATATGGATTCTCCTACTAAGTAAGTGACAGATTTTAACTCCACCTTGTAATAATTAAAATAGAGAATAAATCAAACTGCTGTTCCAGCAGCAACAAGAAAGATGACAGCTCCAGCTAGGGCTGGGGACCACAAGAACGTGCGTCTGGCAATTGCATTCTGACAGCTGTGTCCAATTTCTGTCACTCATCCCCCAAACTTCAGGACATGAACTCGAAGTGCAAGCAGTGACTCCCATCCCCTCCTCCCCAATCTGGACATAGGTCTTCAGCACAAAAGCATCCTAACCCCTAGGATTAGGCACCAGGATCTATATTAAGTTTAGCACTTCCTGTCCCCCTCCTCTCCTGATTTTACCTCCCCTAGAAGGAAACGATTTTCTCCTGAATCACAGGATAAACATTGGATTATGATACTCTTGGCCCAACTGCATTGGCAAAGCACCCTTTCAAAGCCTGGTACCTATGTCTCGGACAACTCCTGTGCCCAACACACTGCTGGAGTTGCCATGTTGAGCTGCTGAACCTCTGCATTGCTGTGCTCAAGGTTTTGTGGATACGATCGAAATACAGGCAAGTCCCACTGTGGAGTCACTTTCACACCTAGGAGCTACCTCTTTCCATAATACATAGCAGCCTGTATGTAGTTCCCTTGTACCCTTAGGCAGCTGTCTCACATCCGGTACATCCCTTCCTGGGGCATTAAGTGAAGGCTAGTTTCAAGCTCAGAGTTTTCATCCTCAGCATATTTAATGTAGAACAACTTCTTGAGGTTGCTGCAAAGTAAGGAAGAGACCTTCTGTGATGAGAGCTGAGGGCTGCTCTAGAAGCCCTGTTCCCTCACCATCACTCCCAAGATCTCAGCAGAAAGCATGAGGAAGCAGCATTTGATGATGAGCATGATGAGCATTTTCCAAAGTATTCAGCAGCCCCAGCTGTCCCCTGCCAAGGGACTTTCAGGCTCACCACTTCAGATATAATTGATCAAACGGGAACAGTTTGATCAAACGCTGGGAAAATTAGGTTTGGGTTTGCTAATGCGCCAGTGACCCTTTCTCTAAAATGAAGCCCTGCAAAAGCCAAAGAGTCCGAAAGTGCCTGTAAAGGAAAACGCTTCAGCAGCTCTAGGTCTGGCCCTTGGGGAACTTGTATATTTTCTCAATCATTGTTATTTCTACCAGCAAACTTAAACTCCAAGCCTGAGTGCAGGATTTGGCTTTGGGAATAGTAACATGACAACGAAGTCCCAGACAGCAGCAGCTTGTTTCTCTTTCAGCAGCGGTAGTTGTTTGAAATGACACTACGTAGTTTCGAAGCGAAAGTAATATATACTGTATTTTCCCTTCATGACTGATGTGATGTTTTTGCAATAATAATATAGATGCGTAATTTTCTCTTCTCTTCTACTACTTGCAAAATTCTCACAGCTTACAGGATACACTGAGTTACAGGATTATTTTCAATTATGCTTAAGTAATTTAGGGAAGCCAAGCCCTCATTTAAAAGTAACTAAGGCACCCGGCAGTCTTCAACCCTTTCAGTAAGTATCGTATGTGCCCCCAGCTGAAGGTGGGCTAGCACCACAGGTGGGTGCCCCCACCTTAGGGCTAAACCTGCCAGCCAGGTAATAGCAGCGAAGAGGCAGGACAGAGCTTTGCAGAGCTTGTTCAGAGACCGAAGGCACATGTTTAGGTGACTATTTAGGTGACTGTGTGACTGTATCTACATTGCTCTTGAGATAGATGGTACGTGGTTTAATGCCACTTTGGATCTCATGCAGTCGAGCTGTGTTTCACTGTGCAGACAAACCAGAGGGCTGCAATAGTTCATGTTCCCCTGAAATCAGGGAGGTTCAGTACTCAGTCAAGGCAGAAAGTCATTCAGGCCCTCATCTTGCAGTGAGCCGCAGACAAGTACATAGGGCCAGTAGCAAGAGCCAGTAAGGTCACTTTGAAACACATGGTGATCTTCACAAAAATTCAAGTGGAAAACTTTTTCTGGGAGCAGAGCTTGGCTAATTACAGGCACGAAACAGGCTGCGCACAAAGCACATGAGCTGGAAGAGCTACAGTGTGCTTTGCCAAAACCGTTGGGGCCCCATTCAGCTCCCGAAACTGAGGAACCTTGCACCATGAGAGGTGCCCTAGCATACTGCACCTGCTCTGCCACTACCATTCCCCTTAAGTCCCCTAGGTCCCCTGTCACCCCCACCCCCCCCCCCAGCCCCTGTTGAGGCCCGGGGACGGGAGCACACGTTGAACAGCACAGCAAGATTTCAAGGGGAGGATGCTGAAATCCCTCGTGATCTATGGACTGTGATTTTCTGGTCAGAATCAAAGTGGGAGACCCCAGCTTCATGGGTAGGAAAAAAAAATCACTTCTGTAAGGTCTTCCCAACTTGAGACGGTTGGGGCAGTTTGACAGACTGGGGATGGCATCTCAGTAGACTCGTTGTTTTGATTTATTAGCAGATTATTTAGGTTGTCACTGAATAGTCCAAGGTAAACTAAAATATGACCAGCCAAGTAGCTGCATGCACTGCTTTATTAGTTCAAAAGGCACTGTGAGCTGGTGCAATTCTCTCAGGTGGACAGGGGCTGCATCACTTCCACGGTGATCAGAGGGCGGAAGAAAAGGCTGATAGAAATGCAAAGAACAAATCGCAAAGGCTTCTGAAAGACTGAGGGAGAGCAGGAATTTCTGTTAAAATAAGAGAGACATAGATCCTTGTGGCCTAGAATGTCAGAAGGCCGGAAAGGAAAAAAATTCCAAACAGATGTCTGATAATACTGGCAGCAGCTTAGGAAAAAAATAATCAAGAAGAAGGTCGGCAAAGATTGCAGAATAAGTAGTTATTAAATTTCCCCCTTGAGTGCTCTTCTGACATGCCATGAGCCACCATTAATGAATGACCTCATTCCTAAGCATACAACTTCTGTGAATATTGTTTATGGCAAATGATTAAAAGAGGAAGCCACCCCGCTCAGAGTGCAGGTTTTGTCCTTCCGTCTCGCAGCTCTGATCCACCTCACACATGCTCATTGTGCTTGCCCTTGCTGGCCACCCCAGGAGAGCTCCATCTTGGAGATGTGGAAAGTGATGTTCCCCTTCCAGAGACTTCGCCTGCGGACTGAGGCAGCCTGAGCAACTGCCATTTCCCTTCCTGACCACTCACTCAATAGCGTAGTCATCCTTGTTGCTTGGGTCTTTGACGTAGACTAGAATAGCAGGCGATGCTAAACGTGCTCTGCTGCTGATCTGATTACAATCCGTATGATGAATAGACTATGTCAGAAATAACTGGATCTTTCCTACCACAAACTATGAATAGCATGACTTCTTCTTATTATTAAATAACAATAATGGTGATGATGATGATGATAAGCCAGAATCTGTCTAAACATGATCTTAAATTATTTAATTACCCAAGAGCAGAATGCGAGCTTTGTTTCTCAGAAATAGTTCATCCTTTCCCAAAGTACTAACTGCTGAAATAATTAGGAGCTTTCCGTAGCTTTAACAAGCTTTTATTCTTGAGCAGAACATAAACGTGTAAGAGCAGCTCTCAGCAATCTGACCCAGCTCTGACCTCTGGGTGCACCTGGCTGCTGCGAAGGCTGGGGGTAGATGCTCTGGGAGGAAAGCAAGAAGCTGGACTTGTGCAGAAGAACTCTCCTGCAGGGGGTCTCCTGCCATAACCAGTGCCACCTCCTCCTCGCTGAGCCTTTCTCAGAGGAAGTGCTTGGCCGTGTAGAGACAAAGGAAAGAAAACGAGCAGGGGTTTTTGATACAGCTTGCTGTAAGTGACTGCGGCTGCATTTCAAGACAAAACCGGTCACTGAGGTTTATTGGTACTTCCAGCCCCAGATGCAAACATGCACAAAGCAGCAGTGGCAAACTGATGAACGCTGGGCTAGCGCTTGAGCTGCTCGCAAGTGAGTGTCGCTATTGTATTTACAGCCTTGCGGCAAACAAGAAGGAAGAAATTTAGAGGAATGAATTTAGATGCAGAATAGTATCGGGAAATGCAGGCCAGGAAGACAGCCTTACAAAAATCAGATAAGTTCTGAACGTTTGTATGGAATCCCTAATACAGGGACATTTTTTTCTTTCTGCTTTCCTCCTCCATAATAATTCTGATAAAGTGAAGAACTGTAACTGTTGTTTCAGCCATGACTCATACTGCTTCCAAGGGGATTCTAGTGTTCAGACTCCCTTTTCTGTTCCTGCATGACCGATGCCACAGTCCGGGGGAACAATGTCTCCACTGAACAACTACCTGAAGCCTCTCTGCAGCCCCCATCGTGTCATTCAGTGATAGCCACCCCTTAGATTTAACTTTGCTCTGTGCCCAAGGTCGCAGAATATCTCTTTAGCTTGTTTCCTAGAGAAGATATGATTTTTAATGACCCCAGGCTGAAGAAGGTGTCTCTACCACCCGGTTGCTACATCTAACTGTATATTTCAGGGCTCTCCAAGCTGCAGTGAAGGAACCAGAGGAATCCCAGCTAAAACAAAGAGCCAGAGTCTTGCAACTGTTTTCCCAGAAATAAGGATCACAGTTTATATCAACATGATGCATAGCAACAGCATAAACTTAGAAGGGTATCTGAAGATCACCACACTGTGGCTTCATAACTTGAAGCCCAATTCTTCCTTTATTTATACTCTAATTCCACTGTTCTTATGCAGTAAGAGTAAGCCAAAACTTGCCTGAGAGTTCTTCATATAGAATTGCATTAGTCTCCCAGAAAGTCACTATAAAAAAGCATTGTTGGAACAAGCTTGGAAACTGTGATTCATTTTATTTACTTACAATCAATGATGTTAATAATAAATATTGCTATAATTTAACTATAATGTAGAAGCAAAGCTGTAAGAATATATTATATGGCTGAATACAAATATATAAAAATTTACAAATGTAATGCAAAAAAAGATAGGATTGCAATAACCAATATATTTATTGCTAACTATTTGCAGTGCAGGAGCATGCTGGGGCATGCAGGACTCTTAGTGGTGGAGGAGGACTCTGGAAGAATAGTCTCTGCTTAAACAAGGCTAAACTAGCCCACTCCTGCTGCCCCATCCATGTTTCCTTCTCAGCTCCGGACATGCAGCAGCTCCCACGCTAGCACTAGTGCCACTTAGGAAAGTCCAGGCTGGTTAGTCCCTAATGTCAGAAACTTCCCCCACCTCCAATTTTACTAGGATTTACTTTCCGTGCAGGCCAGGGCTCGCAGCAAAGCCTGGCATTTCAACACCACAGATGGGACAATTGCTCACGGGTAGCTGAGGGCACCCAAGTTGCACTGAGGTTGCACTGTTTCGGGAGGCTCTGCCTCTGACACTCCTGCCCTTCCTGCCAGGTTATGTCACATCCCCAACAGCCCTGAACTCCCAGCTGCCTCCTGAGGGAGCCCTCAGCAGTAATGCTGAGCATTTTGTTACTGGCATAAATGGGAACGCAGGTAAACCGACAGGGCTTTTGCTCAGCAGGACTAATTCCTCAGTGAAGGCTGCAGCACACTTGGCTTAGCAAGCTAGTCTCCATTTCGTGCTATACTTGCAAACTCAGTGTGCAAGGTGCTACATGGTTGCTTCCACAAGAGGATCTACAGCCATATGAGCAAAGATCAGGAAATAATGGCCCTGAGAAAGGTTAGAATTGATTCTAAGGCCGTACAAATGTATCTTAGTTGCTTTGAATAGGCACAGGCTGCCTATTTGTGTGCGGTGCCCACAGTCACTTCCTCGCTTCCACAGCAGCCTCTGGAAGAGCTCTGTTCTCCTGCATCCAGAAAGGCTGGCACTTTCAGCCAGGCAATTCTGAATCACCCTTAAAATCACGCATCAATGTGTTTTTGTGTCATTTATTAGATTAGAGAGCTACTTCTCTCCTCTCAGTCTTCTGAAGATACCTTACTTGGGAGCTCTCCTGCAGAATGGTGTGCCAGATGTGGGGACTAGAGCTCCCCACGCACTGAGAACTGATTACAGAAGCTTTCTTTTTCTAAATGAGAATGTGCCTTAACACATTGTTACATGGTAGATTTTATGCAAATGGTTATGGGCTGACCAATTCTTTCCGAAATTTACAGGCTAAAAGAAAAATGATGAAAATGTTACCCTTTCTCCAAAGTGGTCCTATCGGAATACGCAAAGAATCAAAGGATTGCATTGAGGAAAACAGGCAGCTTGGAAACCCTTCAACATCAGTAGCCGGGCAAGTCCCAGTTTGTCCTGAGCCTTCTGGAGAAGACTGGCCAAAGGATCAGGTGAAAACAAGTGAAAAGCAGGAGGCAGCCTGCAGACACTCACGTAAGTCTTCCATCACGAGCAATGGGAGCTGCACCTCTGCTGGGGAGAGTCCGGAAAAGGGGAAGAAAGGACTGATAGGAATCCTTAAGAGTGCACTTAAGAAGAAGAAGGACTCCAAGCCACTCAGTGGTAAGTGTGATCCATCCTCTGTGACACCTCATAGGCTATAGTTATCCCTAGAGTGGCTGCATAAAGTAGAGAAGAGTTGTCCCCATGAGAAACAGAGGCACCACCAGCTTAGACACGTCCCCCAAGAAGCTGAGGGAAGTCCCTCGGGTGATGTACTACGTTGCCTGTTCATAAACACAGCACGCTATACCTCAGAATAAGTCCAATTCTTCTTTGTACCTCCTTTGCTGGGAGGCTGTTCCAAAATCTCATCGTTTTCGTGCAAATTATTTCCTTTCTAGAGAAGTCTATTCCTGGCTAATTTAGATGTCTTTCTACTTGTGCCAACTGCTATCCATAACTGATGGCTTTTGCTACATACATTCAAAGGGATATATTTAGCCTCCTTGGCCTTGTTTTTGTCAGCTAAAGGAGCCAAGCCTCCTGAGGGCAGGCTCTTCATGCCTTTGTTCTGACCGCTACATTGTGCCATTTCCAATGTCTCTTTTCTGAAATGAAGCACCCAGAGTTTAGCAAGTATTTCAGGTCAGATCTCACCAATGCCTGGTGCAGCAATGTTACCATTTTCCTATCTTTGCTGGGTATTGCTCTCTGGATACTTCTTGGAATCGTATCTGACGTTTTCACAATCAACTCGCAGTGGTGATTTACTGGTACTCCAGGTAACTTCCTTCCTCCTTCATTTCCAACTAATACGTATCCAGCTGGCAGCAGAAAATCTTATCTGTTGCTGAGTGACTTTTGTTCTATTAAATCTGTATATTGTACTTTGTGCTATTAAATTTCAGTCCATTTACTCTTTGAATTTTCCTGTTGTTCCTGTATTATATAACAAGCCCTCAGTTTCAATAAAGTCTCTAAACTATGTGTAATGAGCAGATGTCAACAGGGCACTCCCAGCTTTTATATTGTAGTCACTAAGGTGAATATTAGGTAAGATTAGTTCTCTGATTAATGTAACTTTTCTCCACCCACGGGTTTTAATACAAATCCTTATCCTTACATACCTAACAAAACTGATTTTGGGCCATAACTTCTCCAGTTTAACTAATAATTTCCCACATTACACCATATGAAGTGATGGGCTGTAGGTCAGGTAGGATAGCTCAATTGTATCTATCTTGCCCACTAAATGAGTCATCCAAAAATTTCACTGATTAGATCAGGCCAACCTACTACCGGAAAACCCATGCAGTATTTCCTCTAGAACTTGTTATTTAATTACATTCTTTCCGTCTACATTTTTTCCAAAACCTTGCTTATTACTTGAGGTCATATTAATGGACTGGAATTGGGGGGATCGCTCCCTCCTCTCTCTCTTCTTTAAGTTTAGATATCACGTTTGCTAAATGCTAGTGTCTTCTTCACTATGATAGATCTGGACTTGAAGTAAATGTACCATTTATTTCAGTATTTTGAAATAATTATATATTACTCAGATTTACACTCCAGCAATCTGAGAATTTGCCTCAGATCAGCTTGTTTTGTTATATTTATTTCTTTTATACCCCCCACTATACTGTTGTGTGTTCCTCATTACTGGGTTTACTGACAACACTGAGGCAATATGTTCATTTAGATTTGGGGGCTGCGTTTCCATTAATTTTTAATTTTGATGCCATCCTCAGAAAGCTCTATGTCTTTCCTTGTTCTCAGTTTATTTATACATATAATTATACTCTCTTGCTGTTTGCTTTACTATATTTGGCAAATTTTAAAATGAGTTGGTTTGGATAATCCTCATTTTGTTTCAACCTATTGTCTTCAAGATGATGCTGAATAATTCTGTTTTGGCCCTAATAACTGAAATACCGTAACTAAAGAAGATAAGACTACTTTTTCCTCTGCGCTCAGAACTGCAGCATATTACCACAGAGTTTATTAGTGCTAACCCGCCATTTCCCTCAATCATAGCCCCCAAAAAACCCACTTCCATGACAAAATTGCAGTTAAAAAAAAAGGAGGAATTTGACTTTTCTTTCAATATGAGTGGTCCACATGCCAGTTTTTGTAGCTGTTTTGCTCTGTTTTCCTTGCTTCAGTCTCTGAACTATAATGCACCCTTGGTCCATGTGTCAAATTCCTGTGGTCGCTAGCAGAGCAGGGAAGGCAATGAGCAAATGCAGTGTCCTCTCAGGCTTCCTTTGAGGGCAATGCAGATGGCCGCTCTAGTGCCTGGGGCTATTAGCCTGTGACTCTTCCTCCCCATCAGCTCTGCTCCAAGAAGCAACTATATGCAACCAAAACCATGGGATTTGCTGTTCCACTCCTGCCCTTATTCTTTCTCATAAAACTGACAGAATATCCTCAGGCCTACTAAAAACTCAAAGGACTTTCAGACCCTTGTTTAGTATCTCAACCACTGCAAGGCGATAAAAAGAGCAAACAGAACTAAACCTTGGAAAAAATCATGGGTAGCACCTGAATATCTGTTGATATTTAACACATTGGTGGTAGATATTCAAATTGCCATTTTCCCAGTTAGGGGTATGCATGGAATAATCAGATCTTTAAATGCACAGAAAGATTTTCTGTATGACGAAGGAGTCTAAGAGCTAGCATTATAGAAACATAAGCATAAAGAAAATAGTAATCCGGAATCATTGTTTTGTATAAAACAGAAATTTAAAGCTTCACTATTGGGTAAAGAAAGGTGTTCTTTTTTCCGCAGTCAAACAAATCATGGATCTCATTGAAGAGAACAAGTTTTCTGATGCTGCTCAGCACCTGATTGCCCTGGAGAAGAGCCTATCTATCAAAAGTGAGGAGGAATTGAAAACCAGCCAGCAGGACATTGAGTCCATCTATGAAATTCTGAAGCGCAAAGTCTTTGACATCTTGAAAGATTCTGTACTTCTAGCAGCAGCAAAACCAGATTTGCTGCAGCAAGCAGTAGATGCACTAAAAGAGCAGGAGAAAGAAGATCAGAATTACTTGTCAGAGAATCCACCTGACCAAAACATGCAATCTAGACCTAGAAAATGGAAAGAGCTTTGGATGGCTACAGTAAAGGAGTCTGTAGAGACTCGAATGAAAGACACCCATCGTACTCCTACAACTGAGAGCCTCTCTACAGCTGGCCAAAACCTCCTACACATGGGGAGGACAATGAAAGAAGATTTGACAGTAGTGGTGCAGCGCATTAAACAGCTGTATCCTCCCCATTTTAATGTGTGCAGCACATATGCAGAACTCTACCACAATTATTTTGCCTTCCAGCTGAAGAAAACTGCTGAATCTCAGCTGGAAGACAAGGATATTTACCTTCTCCTCTCATGGGTGCACAACATTTATCCAAAGTAAGTGATGCTTTTATACATGTTTATCACTGGTGATCAACAGCTTCACTGGCTGCAAAAAACATGAATTTGCTTGATTTATGAGTTGGTATCACTTCAGTGCAGTCGGATACACAGCTAGGTTTCGGTGTCTGTGACATTGTGCAGATTTAAAAGCAGTTAGCCAGGACAGTTGGAAGGCATTTGCTTCAGACTGGTGTTCTTTAAACCAAAGTCTCACCACATCAAGCAGGCTTCTGAGCAGTAGTCGTAAGCACAGGTGCTTAGGGCTTTACTTGTGGGGTAAGTTGGTCAGGTTCAACCAGTTGCAGACCTGAACTCATTCTTAGAAAATTCGGAAATTTAAGCTTTCAGGCTTTCTGGAGCAGAGACAAGCCAATAAATAACAATCTGAGATGTAATTATCCTGATGACAGAGGATGTTGCTTAGGCGTTACCCATAGTCTCTGCTTTCTGTGGGGTAAGGAGACCAAAGGGTCCCTCTAATAGGACATCACTAACCAAGGGCTGCTCTTCAGCCACACAGCCACCGTATATAGTAAAACTGAAAGGATTGGTTGTTGTTGCTTAATATACTTGGTGGAGAATTAAGGCATCTCATTTCTGAGATGAAAAACTGTAAATATATGAGCAGTGTTTCTTTCACTGTTGTAAAGCCATTAAACCTTTGCCTCCACTTCCTTCTCCTCTTGTTCACTGTCACAATATAATGAGTCAGTGTTGATCCTGGATTTTTTTGAGAGCCAATGCTGTGCTCTAGTTCAGGAGATCAATGAGCTAATTGCAAATTTGGGCAATATTGTAATAGCAGAATCATCATTCTGTAGTCAGTGATGCCAGATGCCATGCCTTGACATTCTGAGAAAACTGGGTGTGATTTATGTCTGCAAGGTTCAAAAAGGAAAAAAACAAAACAAAACCTGACCCGCTCATGTAATTACCTGAGAGGATGATGATGCGCTGCGAAGGGCAACGCCAGCAACCCCCATTGCCCAGAAATCCCTTGGCTAAAGGAGCCTCTTGCACAAGTTGGAGGATGACTTTCCTTTGGGACTAGCACAGAACTTAGCTCCTAAATGCATAATGATGCAGTTCCGAGGAGGAAAAGCCCTTACTCAGTTACACAGCTACATATATCACAGAATTTCTTCCCATCACACCTAGGTAAGGAAAGACCTGGCCTAAACTAGAGCATGTGTGGAAAACAGAAGTTGTGCAGAGTGTAGCTCAGCACCAGCATTGCAGTATTGTCCTCAGGACTAAACTGGCTACGGCAGTGGCTATTTCACAGGGTGTTCCTAGAAGCAGTGTCCAGCTGTCTGCTCAAGGAGCACCTCTCTTAATCATCTGGAGCAAAAGGAGGAGGAGAGAGGAGGAAGGAAGGGCTCAGCTGCACAAAGACCTGGCCCCAGATTCCAGCGTTGTGTTAAAGACAGCCAATGTGTGGGAAGCACAGCAGTATATTCGTGTACGACTAGGTCATCTGTAAACACAGAAATCAGGCAATGCTCAAAGGCGTTCTTTGCAGCTCAGCGGGGAGAGGCTATTTCCAAATCAGCCCTCCCACAAGTATTGGCCCGAACTCCTTCCTGGGTTGCTCTGTGCCACAGCTTCCCCCCGGAACAGCTCAGCAGCACCCAGGTCACGGGGAAGTAGCAACAGGGTACAAAACCACCTGCTCCCTCCTCATAGACTAGCCATGAAAAGCCTCTGTTTCCTCAGAGAGGGCAGCTATTGACGGGGAAAGGCCACAGCCTCAAGCTAGTTCCTCCCATTGCTCTGAACCCCCCATCCCTGCCAGAGCGCCACGGCAGGCGCTCCGAGAGCTGTGGTGGCAGCACGGCAGTGAGTGACTCTTCTCCGGGCTTGCTTGGGCTCCCACCCTCACCGCCGGCACAGTTTTCTCTCTTCCAAGTCCTGCCTGAACTAAGGACGATGTATATTTCTGTCTAGTTTTCACTGATATCCTCAAAAAGTGTTACTGATTTGCATCAACAGCTATCTTGAATTACGCTGCCCTTGGAAAATGTGATTGTTTGGCTTTTTCGTTCCAGTGACATAAGAAAAGATCGCATTTTAGCAGAGGAGTTGGAAAAAGTTAAGCTTGGAAGCCTTTTGCCATCAAGTCTGATCAAAGAGCTTGAAAAGAAATACCTTGACAGTGAAGAGGTGAGAATCTGTTCAGGCCCTTCCCCTCCCTTTGCTGCTATTGTATGACTCCTTGGAGAAGCTCTAACTTGTCCTCAGTGCACACTTCTCTGCTCTCTGTGTAATCACTCGCCCTTCAGGAAAGAAGAAAAAGCAAGAATGCTTTTGTTTCTTTTCGGAAGACAAAGCAGTCTTCTGCTAGACTGGATTTGCAGAACAAACTCCCTACTGCCTTCTGGGTAACCTAGCCTTCTGCGCTTGGGGTCAGCAGAAAATAATTGATCTGTTCTTGTAAACCCTGTGTTAGTAAGGTGGCAAAAATCAAACTACGAATCTTTATGGGTAACTTTCCAGCTGACTGTTATGTCCCCAGAGGGAGCTAAAACTCATTCTTACAGATGATGGATTCAGAATTACTTTTAGTCTTTGCAGCCATGCCAGAAACAAATCATACCCAGACCTTGAGTGAGTGCAAATGTGTGTGCAGGTCTAATCTTGAAAAATTTCTCTCCTTGATGAAAAAATCACCTGGTTTGCAGCGACTAACAGTTTCTCTAATTTTTGGATCACTCTTCCCTTAATGAACACAAGAAGTGACCTTATAATACTCCCAAAGCTTAGCGCTTCGGATACCTCAAAACTTTGGGCTAGAATTCTGGAAAATTGGAAGACAAGTTCCAAGTTGAAATCTAGCCTGTGATATCTTGCAGATGGGAAAGGTAGGTGTGAAGGCTGCAACGTACACCAGTGCAGCAGCCGGAGATAGATGCCAGCTACTGCACAAACTGTTTTGAAAGTCTTCATGCACAATATGCATACAAGAGGGATCAAAGCGAAAAAAAGGAACTGAGGCCATTCTGAGTTTCTCTCTCCCCAGAGCTCATAAGATGTCAGAAGTGGTCATGAAAAAGGAATGCAAAATTGGGCCCCGTGGGTCGTAGTACAGAGCCTTACACACAAACAATTCCTGGTTCTGGCAATTCCTGGCTCTGGCACATGGGGCTGCTTAAGACCTTTCTATCGGTTGCTGTCTTCCTCCTGCCACTAGAAATCACCACCACCAAGCTGATCAGTCAGGGAAGTAGATCCAAGGTGGCAGTCAGGGATGCAGATACTGATTTCATCTTCACCAGTTCCTACTCTGAAACATTCAGTTCAGTCAATTGTAAGGTGTTGTCTTTGCTGCTCTGCTGGGGTACAAAGGGATGTAGTTGAGGTCCACCACAGATGCCTTTCTCAAAGGCCTTGCTAGAGTGCAGGGATGCCTCAATGCACAGCTACATCCTGCTGACCCTGCCTGGGGCAGCCTGGAGACTCCACTAAACACAAATAATGCAAATCTGACCCTCAGCGAACTTAAGCAAAGCTGGGAGGCGTCACAACGCCAAAGGCAAAGCTCTTCCTCCACCCACGCAGGCAGTGAGCTGCCAGGCAGGAGCACAGAGCTTGTAAGTTTGCAGGAGAGTTGGGTTTTGAGCATTCAAATTTAGTACCTCTGAGTATGATGGAGGCGCCATGTAACAAAGAGTCTTGATTTCTCAGCTAGGGCAGAGGAAAAAAGTCTGCTGAGCCAGACAAATGATAGGTGGGTGAGAAAAACAGTCTGCACAAGCAGAAGGTAGTAACTGTTATATCCACTTTGTGGTAAATGTTGTTGTTCTTTCTTCCCTAAAGGCTACTGTCAAAAATTGTCTGAGTCGATGTTTAGAAACGGAAATCCAAAGATGGAAAAAAGATCAAGAACCTGAGAAACTAGATGGACATTTTCACAGCGAATTAGCTATACTTGCTATCCAGGTAATACGAGCTTTTACTATGAACAAAGAATTGCATCCTATATATCTTTAGCATTTGAGACCAACTACAGTCAATTCAGGAAACCCGGGCTATCTCAGTAAAGGGCAGACAGGGAAATACCACGGGAAAACTTACATAATCTCCTCATCAGGATGTGGCAATCTTTCTTAATTACCAGGGATTCAGCCACCCAAACACCATGTGTAGGACAGGGGCAGAAGGACGTGGAGGTACAGAGAGGCTGAGTGGCTTATTTTAGGTTAGAGAATAAGCTGGCAGTATAAGAGAGATCACACCCATGTCCCAACAGTCTCAGTCTGGCACATGGCATGAGACAACCCTCCACCTGTCCTCAGGAGCAGCCTGCTGCCTCTTGGCAGTTTGGAGCCACCTCTCCTGTCCAGCCCCGAGAAAACGTCCCCTAAATGGACTGGGCAGAAAGAGCAGGAATCTGGCCTTCACTTCTACTTGTGCAGCTTCTTCTGTGCGCCAGCCTACGCTGAGGCATTGAACGCCGGATAGAGTCAGAGCGGAGAGACAAGGAGCAGGTTTAACCGAGCGAACGAGGAGTTATTTATCACAGGCTGGGCTTGCTTGCTGGAAGGGTTTCACAGGCAGGTCAGTCATGGCTGCTCGCTCCCTCTCCACAGGGACCCCACAGGGAGTTCTCACCTTCCTCTCATTGCAGCCAATTAATACAGTCTCCTTTTCAGAAATAAATCCTTTGTATGTTAAGCTGTTTTTTTCTTTAATGCAATCATATGACATTCAGCAAAAAAACAAACAAACAAACAAGTGTCACTTTCCCAACCATTTGTTTTTCTGAAGGCTGTCCTTAAGGCTTCTTTCTTTTTGACCTCAGTCCCCAGTTTGAAAATGGACTTAAAAATTGTCTTGAATGCCCCAAATCGGTGGAGTTGCATGGCGCAGCGCTTGGCTCTAGCCCCAGAGCACAGCGCAGGAGAGCTGGGGCAGGAGGCAGTTGCGGCCCCTCGCAAACCGCCTGCCCGGGCCCCGCTCGCCTTCTTGCCCGCTTTGGTGCCCACCGTCTTGTCTCTGCAGCCCACTGCACCTGTCCTCTCTCTCCATAATGCGAAGCTGAATGAAAGAGTTGCATCCTTTTTAAGAAGTGAACCTGTCTTTTTGGAGCGTGAAGCATTTGAAATTGTGGATTTTCTTGTTTGCTAGAATATCTACGGAGGCCAGAAGCGAGCTGATGCCCTCAGTGCTGCGTTGGGCGAAGAGATATCACCTTGCCTGTCGAGGGAGTTATCCGCCTTTCTGAAAAGGTGCGGTAAGGTAGCTTGTGGCAGGAAGGTGTCCCTGGGGTCCAGGCAAAGAGTTCCTCATCCTTGTCTCCTCTTCTAATCGCCCCTCTAGCTACAAGGATGCGTTTGAGGACTTTAAAGAGAAGAACAAGAAGCAGAGGTTCTACAAGCCTATACTGATTGCAAATATTAACAACTGCCAAAATTTCAGGTAAGCATCCAAAAGAAAAATTCTCTGCTCCTTGCTCTGCCAGATATCAGATCATAAGCAGGTGTTGCAGAGCAGGAAGAGGAGGCTCGCTCTGCCAGCAGAGGAAGGCTTGGTTCCTTACCCTAATTCAGGCCTGGCCAGCTGCCCGCATCTGCAACACGAGAGGTGCCCTTGCCAGCTCAGCAATGAGCCCGCTTGCCCGCGCGGCCCCCACGGCCTTTTGCGGGGTGACGGTGCTCACTGGTCCCTGTGGCCGCCGGGGTCATGGTTAGGAGGCTCTTACATAGCACTTCATGCTATCACAAAGAGCCTCGGGGTTACTTACGTCACCACCATGGCCAGGGTCGTGTTAACTTTAGAAGTTATGTCACTTTAAGTCAAAGGAGGATATTACTTTAGTTTCTCTGAATTTCTCTTGCACTCTCTCTCTTTTTTCTTCTTTTTTTGAGGTTTAGGAACAAATTATTCTGACCTTGTTGATATTTCCTTTCAGAGACTACACAGAGGGAAACATAGCTGAAAAGGATGACGATAAAGCCAGTATTCTCAGCACGCTCAGTGACATTGAAAACAGTGGCTTCGATGTACTGCTTCAACAACTGTTTGCACAGCTGAAGGTACCATGTCTGTACATTACTGTGTAATGTGTATGCATTGTGCATATATATTGTACATATAGGAACACTAAATGCATGTGTGCATAGAGCTTGCTTTGAGGAAACTAATCAGATTTTATTTTTTTCAGCCAATTTATAAGAAGTTTACAGAAAATAAGTGGGATTCCAGTGATGAAATTATGAATGAAATCATTAAAACAACCGGAAAACATATTTCAGACTTCCAGACTCTAAACGACTCTTTTTACAAGGTGAGGCACTGAGAGGAATCCAAGTGTGGGTTTTCAGCTCTAATCCTCTGCAACTCAAGCTGCTGTGACCTGATTTAAGCTGGCAAGCCTTCATGGCATCAGATAGTCCTCTCAAGTGGGATTTAATAATGTAAATGGGATTTACATGCATTTTACCTAGACTATCCATATGAATTGTAGTCTTCTCCAGCAAAGGCAGAAAAAACTCCCATGCGGCAGAAAAAGTGCCATCTTTAGGGACCAGCTGAAATATGTCTTTTTCCATGTATGGGTTTGGCATAGCTGTCCTGAAGCACCAATGCAATCACATGATTTTGTATTACACCTGTTCTGATTGCCCTAAGGACTGGAGGACATGGATGTAACCGGGAAAAATCCCAGATAACTTAGCAACAACTATATTCTTAGTGCTACTGGGACATATGTGAAACATCACCACATAAAAAATGTTTGCTTTCCTGCCTTTGTCTTTTTAGGAGTTGAAGTAAAATTATGATGTTTTCGTGTGTTAGAGAGAGGAACAGGAGGAGCAGAGTGAATTCCTGTTCCTCTGGATTACTGCTACTTCTTCTGTAACACACGCAGGTCTTTTCTCAGTGTTAAACTTTTCCCAGAAGGAAACAACATTTGGTAATTCCCACACTTCCCATACTTTGAGTATAAAGAAATTCTCTGTATCTAGGATGTCACTTAGGAAGTTGTAGGGAGGTTGGCACTCAGTGCAGTTCCCCAAATGTAGTCAACAGCGAGGATTTGGTGCAGCATGTTTTACAGCACTCAAGACGTTTTGTCCTCCATCTACAAACAAGATTTATCGTGTCCCCAAGCAAAAGCTAGACGGATGGTCCACTCTCTCCCTTTACATTCCCTTAACCTATCCCAAATGCCCATGCTACCTTATCTCTGTATTATCTACCAATATTGTATCTGATTATGTTATGTTATATTATCCACCAGAAGCTCATGAATACTTTCCCCTTCCATTCTTGCCTTTCCTCTGTGGGGTCCCCTGGCTCCAGCCTCCCTCCAGCCCCACATAGAGAACATCCGCCCAGCTTCCAGCCCTCTGGACGCGCGGATGGACACCCTTCCTAGATGGCTTCCTGCCATTTCCATCTTCACCGGGGAGCACAGCAGGCCACAGGGCTAGCAAGGAGCGCTCTTCTGCTCTCTTCCTGCAAATCGCCCTCCCTCGGCGGCAGGTCTGCCCGTCCCCTCAGAGGTCACCCAGGCTGCCCTGTCCCCACACGCCTTCACAAGCTGGGGACTCTGCTGGCAACCACCCCGTGGCTGCTTTACCAGTTCAGTGGCAGGACACTGTCCCTGCAACACTTTCTTTCATGGGCCCCTATCCCCTGACTGTCTTCCAGCTGAATGCTCATGTTCCTCCATCCAGGTATACCCTTCTGTGTGTATGGCCCCAACAAACTAACTGCCGTCTCCTTTCCAACAGACTATCATAGAAAAGATCCATGTCCATTTGGTTAAAGAGTACATTGTGAGGCTGCTGAAGAGGAGAGTCAGCCTGAAAAGTCCAGTGCAACAGCAAAATCTGGCACAAAACATCTCCAAGAATGCTGCTGCCCTGGAAGCCTTCTGCACCAACCAAGTACGTGAGTACTCCCCGCCTCCACGCTAGCACACAGTGCAGGCACAGAGAGAAAGAGCAGAAGGCATTTTCTGCAGCCTCTCATTAACCTTTCCAATGCTGTTTAGTTTGCTGGAAAAACATTAGGCAGAAAGAGCTTTCCTAGTGCCAAGCCTGCGGGGATGGAGGTTCCCATACTGCCAGCCTGCCCTCCTCCAGAGACAGAGCACTGACTTCACTCTCCTTTCTCTTATAAGGAGTTGCTTCCTTTTACAAATTTATTTCAATAGGGACACAAGAATTAGCCAAATAACGCACTTCTCTGGTTTCAGTACTACTTGTATGGAGTCTGGTTTTTGACTCTTCCCTCTCACCCTTGATTGTCCTTTACTCTGCTGCTTTTAGGTCAGGCAGGGGCTGGAAAGGCTGGGCTGGGGTTATGTGAAATACAAGGCTTTCCTCCACAAGATGCTCTTGCTTTCAGAACCGCATTTCTGAATGGCTGAAACACCCTTTTGTGTCCTTTGAGATTTTTTTCCCTCCTTTCATGCCTTTAACTTTACTTGCAAAAAACTAAGGCAAACCTAGTCTTCTCCCACCCCACACACATTTGACAGGAAAAGGAATAGCAAGTCTAAGCAATAGTCAGTGTGGGCAGAAGATCAAGGCCCCGTCTCATGGAGATATCCCACAGCTAGAAAACTGGTCCAAGTGGGGCTTTTATCGAGGTTGATGGGGAAAAGGATGTTGCCAATTCCTAGAAGCTAAAGCCAGGGGTGTATCCAGCTCTGGGAGACAGCAGGCACTTGTTAGGTGCATTACTTTGCATATCAATCATCGTGCATACCCTGGGACTGCAGATAGCATAGATACTCAAAGGAAGGGTAATGTGAGCCAAATGTTCTGGGAGTGAAGAGCAGAGAGGGTCTGTCCACGTAGATGCGGAAGCCTCAACCTTATAGTAAAAGTGAACCCCACACCACCTACATGAGAGTATTAAAAACAACTGACCAACTCACCCAGCTTCTCCAAGGCTGACTGGGGAAGGCACTGGCTAGAACAGCCGCTGAAAACAATGAAGTGTCTGAAATCCCTACTGCATCCTTCCCTGCTCGCCAGGACGTGTCGTCAGATACTGCTTCAGCTGCACTCACAGTTAAGCATGGTTCCTAGGGCTGCGCGGAGGCTTTGGACCTCTCCTGGGCCTGCAGGAGGCCCCACTGACTGCTTTCTTCTCTGGCAGGGATCTCAAGCCATGTGGTTGAATTCTGCACTCCCAAAACTTGCTGAAATAATCCGACTTCAGGATTCAGGTGCTATTAAAATTGAAGTTGCAACACTTGCCACAGTGTACCCAGACATTCGGTAAGAGAAGCTGAAACAGATTTGCAAATACTGTTACAGAGTTTTAACTGAGCCGTGAAACAGTCAAATATTGGAGTGGATGAGATTCATACACCCTAAGTTCAGATGCAGTCGGGTAATGCTCACCTCTGCTAGATAAGTGCCCAGAGAGCCAGTAGGTAACCAAAGCCCTTTTAGCTGGATATATCTCTTTCCACACTGTTTTCCCTAAACATTTCTTTCCCAAACCTTACAAAGACCTTAACTTGCTCCGAGCAGAGGGGATGGGGGACTGCCTGCCAGGCTGTAATAATTCCAGCGCCATCAGACAAAAATGGCCTCTTTACATGTTCTATGTTTGGGCCTGATTTCTTCTTTTGCCTTGGAGATTCCCTGCCCTGCCCCTAGACCTCCTGGGACAGGCTTGGGTCCTCCAAAAGATAACTAACCAAATGCTAAGCTGGGCCATCGGGAGGGTCTCCACCTGGCAGGAAGGACCAATACACTGGATGCAGAGAGCCGCAAAAGTTAACACGTGTCGATGATGTCTCTTCAACAGCAAAAGGCACCTTGAAGCTTTCCTGTATATCAAGGCGAATTTGGCACGCAGTGAACTGAAAAGCATCCTGAGCTACTTGGCAGACAGCGTGGCGTCCACGCCTTCAGGCGCACCCTTGTTCTCAAATATAAACGTGTCCTAGGCCAAAGCCAGCCCTTGGCATCCTTACTGTACAGGACTATAGCTAAGCTAATGAAAGGCCCCACAGGGGCAGGGATGGAGACAGTCCCTTAGAGCAATGCTGTGCATAGCATACACTGTCACATTTTCCTACGGAAAATACTTTGTTATGCTTTGGTGTTCAGCATCCCTACGGAAAGCGTCGTCCTCTGCGCACAACTGCAAGAAGGCAGGATCCAACCACGGGAACATAACCCAGTGCCTCACAGCCAAGGATTGCTCCTCGCACCAGCTGCGGACTCCCTCCAGGGTCTCGGAAACGTTCCTTGGTGCTGCCACTTTCTCTATCTGGAAACTAGCTCGGTACCCTACCATCCGACTACCTCACCGGGGCGTTGCGAAAGCCACTTTGCCCACTCCCCAGTTAGCCCAGACCTAGCAGGCACCTCATACATAGCTTGGTTTCTCTTAAGGAGAGGGCTCTTTTCTAGGAGGGAAAAAAAATGAAGCCAAAATACAGAGATGAAGCCCCAGCTTGTGGGACCAGAGAGAAGCTGTAAGTCAGACAGCCTTGGACTCCTTTTGTCCTTTTGCACGCCAACAGCTCCAAAGATTTGGGTTTGGCCGTGACCCTGGCTCCATGTCCACCGTACACGGGGGCATTGCCTGGGGGCCTCGGGTGGGTTGACTGGTACCAGATTCCATTAAAACGTTTTGAGCTCTCTGTATGCATCCCCGTTTCCTCGGTTGCTCTTTTCCCTGTTGTGAGGTGGATTAGATGTGAAAACATGTCTGTTTTGCGCGTCTGTTTTGAAACTGCATATTGTTTTTACAGTCCAGTCTTTTAGGAAGGGAATTACTTGCCAGACCAAGACTGTGTTTAGCTGAAGACCTTTCCCTTTGTTTTTCTTTATTTCAGCTTCTGTATCAGTCTGTAGAAAGTCAGTCCAGAAGGAAGACACACAAAGACTGTGCAAACCATGTAATGGTATATGCATATGCAAACCATACCCGTTTTAATGTGCCTTGTATATATCACACTTGAGTTTTGATGTCTAGTCGTTGACTATATATCCATATATAGGTGTATTTCGTTGGTGTATTTTTGCATCCAATTTTATTCTCTCTCAGTTGGAGATCTTCATTTGCAATGTTTATATTTAAACAGTATTCAAATCTGCTAGAAACCTGACTCATTTGTTACATCGGTGGCTGTTGTTTACTCTATTGCCACATGTAATCCTACGTACCCCCTCGAAGAGCCAATTCTTCCACAACTTCCAGTCTGTTCTGTGTCAACCTGATGAATGTCACCTTCTCGCACCTAGCGTGCGGAGGGTGTTGCTGGTAAAGCAATGGCACGCACTATCTTTGTACTGCATATTGGGCCCATAGCCCAGCTTTTCACACTCTTTGGAGCAAGGACTGTCACATTCACAGTGTCTATTATATCTGGTACAGTGAGGCCCAAAGTGCCAGCCTCTAGGCGCTACCACAGAATCGATGCTGAATAACAAAAAGAGACGTACTTGAGATGCGTCTCATCCTTACTGCTCTGGCATGTCCCTTGTTCCGTCTCTGGTTTCTGCTCCTGCTAGTACAAGTTTTTAGGAAATACGGCTTGTGATAATTTGGCCCCGGCTGGCACTATTGGCCCAAATTTTACTCTCTTAGCAGTTGTTACTGAACTTGTACCTATCATTTCACTGCTGTGCCCAGTAAGGCAGTTGCTGAAAGCACCAACACTCAGGGGCTTCTCGCTAGCCATGGCCTGTGGCACAGGCTGAGAGAAGGAGTCCTTCACAACAAGTTGCAGGACATAATTACATGTTATGTGAAACAGTACTTTGGTTTCCGTATGCTGCCTGTACATCAAGGGCACGAATCACTCACTCGCCTTCCATAAGCACTCTCACACGTGCACAGACGTACATATGTGCACGTAATTTAAACACTTACCGCAACTACAATTTAAAGCCAAATGTCAGAATGACTTCAATCAGCAGTACTGAACACTCATGAGAACTGTCACCTATTGTGAAACATTTTCTTTCCCAATTAGTAAAAGGTCACGCGATTGCTATAAATAATTATATTTTGATTTCACGGTCTGCTAAGGGGTTGGAGAAATATATCACACAAGTGATTATGCTGGCCTTTAAAAAAAAAAGATTCCAACTAAGTAAATGCTTGAAGGAAAATAGTAAATCTATTTATATATCATCATAATTAGCATGGGTAGGAGAAAATGCACATTTCATAAGCCATATGCAACCGTGTTGTGTAATTCTTCTCATCCTGCCATAAAAACCTTAGCTTTCAGCTTTAATGAGCCCAGAAAGCTAATTTATTTATCTTCCTGTAGGATTCAACATTTACAATGGCATTTTTTTATACGTCGCATATTCCACATAGCCAGGTACTTTCAGGAAGATGCATAAACAGCGTGTGATGTTTGTGTTAGACTAATAACACCTATAAGCACTCCTATAAGCTAACTAAATAAAGGATTCTGTGGCCAGTGTGTCTGGATTTTCTTCATCACACAACTACTGGTGTTGATCTCTGCCTCTACTTAGAGGCACAGCACATAGCAAAGTTGAATTAGCCTTAGTCCTAAAATTAGCCTTATAAAACAGCTAAGAAAGATGGTTCCTGGATACGGTTGCTGTGACATTTTGACAGGCACCGCGTAGGCAAGCGTGGGACCGTGGATGGTGCAGCCCATGGAAGAGGGGTTTGCTCTGGGGTGCTCCCCAGGAGTTAATGAACCCTGGGTGCACCATGGCCAGCATCACCACACTGTGGGCTTGCTGTCAGCTAGGGGCACACCCTCCAATGACCTCGTGACTGACAAGTCCAGACAAAGGAGAAGTGACACTGCAGATCCACACCATAAACATCTGGCTGTGGAGCCGTTCCCCAGAGAATGACCCGTTAACAAATGTATTGCTGTGGCTGGGCACGAAGTTACCTGTTCATGCGCACACTGTTATTGCCTAGAGCCGTACAGCCTTGGTATAATTATGGGCTGGCTTTGCTCTGACAGGCTATAAAAGGGAGTAAGCCACATATGTCTGCTGTGGACTTGGGCCCACGGTCTGCTGGCCTGCGGACCTGAGGACCCACCTGTCGTCAGGGATGCCCCTCATGTCAACGGTGTGGTGAGGAGAAACTGGGGAAATCTATACTGGAGAGGTGGCTCATAAGGGGCAAGAGCGGCTGCTGAACCGTGTGCATCCATTGTCAGAGAAACCGGGGAAAACTATACCAGAGGGGTGGTCCATAAAGGGCAAGAGTAGTCATTGTAGCCTACACCCGTGATTTAACTGTAGAGCACTGATACGTATATATATTTTCAGTTCTGTCATATTTCCAGCTTTACTATACTTTTAGCTTTGTTATAACCTCTTATCTCTGATAAATACTTGACAAATGATGATCTCTCAAGTTCAGTGCAACTAACCCTGGAATCTGAAAGAATCCCAGGCGCCCCTCTGCCGGCGCGTCACACATTCCCAGCTCCCCAGCTCCACTAGCAACAGCACCACACAGGATATCCTCCTGCAATAGCCGTGCAATGGACACGACAGGGCTCTCGCACACACACTCCTTGCTCACTGCCCATCCATCCCACAAGACGCTTCCCATCATTTGGCAGTAGACTTGAAGTTTTCATACAAAAGGCTCAGGGATACAAATCACAGGATATCAAAGGGCAGACCAAGGGCATAACTTGCCTCCTCTGCTCCTGGAAGAGCAATCTGTTGGATGAAAAGTCCCAGACGATACTTAGGGAATGGTTCTCCTTCCACAGGGAAGCCAAGATAACCAAAGGGCTCTTGACCGTCTGACACAGGGGAGGAATCTTCCTTAACCCAAGGGGTGATCAATGTCACCCTGAAGGTGCAGCAACAAACATTCACCTGGTACCCGTGAGCTCATTCCTGATCACCATGGGGGCATCAGGAACCCTTGGCCATCCATTAAGATGGGGGCAGAGAGGGATATTGCTGAGCTCTGCCATCCCAGACCCAAAAGAGACGTCACAGGCAGCTTTTCAGCATCCAGGGAAGTTGAGTAAGAAATGTTCGCTCCCTGCATACCGGGAGAAGGTGAAAAGCAAAAAAGTTCTGCTAGAACCTGCCAAGAAATTTTTGGGTTTCCAGACCTAGAAATAAAGAGTCAGGAAACCAGAACACCTGAATTCCACCCCCTTGAAGATGGATCTTCCTGCTAAGATTCCCTGAGACTTGATAGCGTTGGACTAAAGGCCATAGGAGTTACTGACATGCTGACTTAAAGAGAGACACAGTAGATCAGAGTGTCTGATGCTTTGGTAATTGTACCTTTCTGAATGTCAACGCTATAAGTGTTAGACAAGGTCAGAGCAGCGTCCTTTAAATGGCCCACATCTCTGGGGGGGATCATCTGTGGTTCATTTAAATCTGGCTTTCATCAGTGTAACTCTGTGCCACGCCAAAGTCTGAGTGTGACAGCTATCAAAATCCTGCTCACATAAGGCTTTGTTACACTAGATTGAAGCCCATGAGAGTAATTGCTCCCTTCCTGCATGACTTAAAAGAGGATGTGGCCACACCACTTGCACTGGTATTTTTAAAATACAAAACAGCTCTCCTGTAGGCAGCTGCATTAGAAACAATAGAGAGGGCAGCTAAATGTCAGGGGCCTTTTATGAATTACTCAGCACTGAGGCAAACAAAGATCTTTCCCTTAAGCAAAGGTGCAATTCCACAAGGCTGGGAAGAGCTCTGAGTATCACCTACATCACTTGGAAAGCAAGGGCAAATGCAACAGAGCAGATGCACACATCAGGCTGTTCAGGTGCACATTGTTGGAGGGTGGTTGATTGCATTTTTAAGGCATTTTACTACTGTAGAGAGAATCTTCCAATCTGCTAGGTACCATTTCCCCGTACTACCAGTATTCTTCTTTGGAAATCAGGTTAAAAAAATCCTTTTGAACTAACCAGCTTGGAAGCCTTCCCTACAAACCCATCTGTCATCTGCTCTCTGGATCCTGTCTCCTTAGAGGTTTACAGGTTCTTCTTTCACCTCTCCACTAGTCTCAGATGTTCACCGTAGAGCCTCTCCAGACCTTACCAAGCAGCACCCTTGGACCATGCTCTTCTAACCTTTCTACCCTTCATTCAGCAGAAGGGAGGGACACAGCAAGGCACTGTCATATAAAAGCACCCAGAAAAGCCATCATTTTAGGAGAAGGAATGCACTGCTGTTTATCTAAGTTTTCATTCAAAGAGGACAGAGCACTTAAAGTATAATAACTCTCCTAATGAACTAATGAAAGAGGAAAACATCTTTTGAGCAGAAAAGCTGAGTTCTCAAAAGTACTCGTTAACATTGGAATGGGAAGAGATTAACTTTAAAAGGGAGGAGACTATAACAGAACCTTGTAGAACAATATTTATCCTGGGTCTTGCAAGCCTTTTCCCAAAGGCTGGAAGCCAACCCCTAAGTCCCATTGGCAAGAGCAGCGGACTCTGAAAGCTGAGCCAAGCATATGGATTAGATAAAATGATAGGATAAAGCTAGCTGTGACATGTCCTAGTTAATAGAGGACAGTTTCTGCTCTTTACCTGGTTTTGCTGCAGACCCAGCTACCCTACAGCATGGTGACAAGAAGCGGCTACAGCTACCTGAGTTGTGGGGCAGGGACTGCTGTCCTCACTCTTCTACACAGCAGAAGATCCTTGTCTGTAGCAAGGATCCCAAGCCCAACTGCACATATTGCAACACAGCTCTTTCGTAATCCGCACTGGGCTATGTCGACCCGCAAAGGTTGGTTACAGCGTCCCATTCTCTCATTTTAATATGTTGGGAGTGATAGCAATATTTCCAGTGCCCCAAAAAAGGCACTCAATAAAGTCAAGCTGGAAGAGGGAGGAAGGCAGGCTAGCACGGCCCCAAAGCTACGCCGTGAGCCTCCTTCTGGCTCTCAGATCTGAGCTCCAGCCCAGCATGAGAGCCATGGCAAGCCTGCCCCCTTCTTCACCGTCTGGCACCTAAACTTTGCCCGGCTGTAGGCCGTGGTGGCAGCCTGGCAACAGCCCGAGGGAAGCAACCAGACTGTTGGAGACAAGGGTCTCAGTGCAGAAGCCCGAAGGAGTTACTAAAATAGGAGTGTAAACCCAGGCAAATATTGCACGCTCTGGGAAGGCTAGACCAGCTTTTGGAAGAACCTTGACACCTTTCAAAGATCTCTTTGGTAACACTCTTAAACCTGAAGTTAGCAAAACACTGCCTGGCATGAGCAGTAATGCAGATAACCTCTGTGATATATTAGTAAGAAAAACTTTGGAGGTGTCCTAAAGAAACAAGGCTGCAAAGTAGAAAATGAGATGATGGGAGAGCAGACTTCAAGTACCTGCCACATCACTAGCTGTACTCAAAAGTCTTTTGTGGGTCTTTGTTTAGCTGTCCTGTTCAGGATTGCCTTCTGATCCATTAAAATATCATAAAGACTAAAGTAATACCATGGAATGCATGAACTGCATAAGTTCCCATTTTTGTTTGATTTGATTTCTCTATGAAGACTCTCTCAAGGAGCTCAGATTGCATTTACTTGGGGAACATTTTGTCAGATCAGCACACACAGCGAGAAAACAATGGCAGCTTTTAAAGAAAGGTTAGATTAATTCGCCATCCAGAACAATTTCATAAGCCAACTTTTCTTGGATAGAAAGCACAATTAAAACAAAAAAAAAGAAAAAGTTTCCACCTTCCTTCCATCTACTTCTGTAACCTCGGTTCCTCTCCCTGTCCCCTATTGCAAAGGGCAATAACCCATCTCTCTGCGGCCTGGGGGTGGCCTGTGCTGTGCTGACAGCAAAACCTGTCAACGCAGCATTCTTTCTGTCATTTCTTACTCAACTTCCCTGGATGCTGAAAATTGTTCCCCCAGCTCAGGCACTGGTTTGGATCTTTCTCCATTTTTATTAAGTCTATAGAAACGATCTTTAACAGCTAGGGAGAGATCTCGAATTTGACTGAAATTGGCTTACTGGTTTAAAAGTTACTGGCGGAAGAAGGAACCAATGGATAGATACGACAGTCATATAAAAGCTTGTTTCCTTACAACTCTCAGGCTAACTGAAAACAGTATTTTCTTTAAAGAATATGTAAGGAAACACTATTTCTGTCCATCTGTGACGTCCTTTTTCTTTCTAGTGTAAGTTTCTACCATCTCAAAGGTACAATTCAGTATCATAAGCTCTAGTTTATTATTTAAAATGGTACTAATTGTCCATCTTCACACATTTCAATATAGCTTGACTTGAAAAACAAATTTCTGCTTTCAACAGTATGTGAACAATGCTTCAATGTTAATGTGAAAATTAGCAATAAGAGAAACAACACATAGCAGTTTTCTGCAGTCTGTCTAAGTCTGTATACACAGAAAAGAATTCTTCATAGGGATATTTTCAAGACAGAAATGGTTGTAATAAAATCTGCAGTTTCAAAGTATGGGAATTAATGCTTGAAGTACTAAAGGATATTTAGATCATTTCTTAATCTAAGGCACCTGAATCATGCATGGACAGAGTGTTCCACGCATGCACCAACTCTACTCCTGTACAAAGTTTTCCTTATAAACACCCCATATCCAGCCTTTTGCCCAGCTTCAGCCCTTCAAAGAACATGGTTTTCTGGAAATTCAACATTTTCCTCCAAGGAAAGTGGCCAGATCAGGGTATTTTGTTTGGCAAAGTCAAAACATGAAGTCTGCAGTCTGAAAGTTGAAAGGTATGAAATCCCCTTCCTCTTTCTTTACTCTGCCACAGTGTGTATTTAGATGAGTTACAGTGTGGGATTTGGTCGTTATTCCTCCTTGTAACTTTCTCTTCAATGAAAACATGAGGAACTGCAAGTCACACAAGTTCACAATGTTCTAAAAGTTTTGCAATATAAGGAAAGAAATACAAATAATATGCAGAGGATATCTCTATCTTCTCCAAGTTTGCGATCCTTAAAGAACCTCAGTGATTCAGTCATGCTAATGTACAAAAGAATTTAATAAGCAGAAAACATTACAATCTTTTCAAGATCAGGGTATAAAGGTAACAATCTTACTTCTATTGCCAGCATTCAGGATTGATAAATTGAATTGATTCCTTAAATTCTGAAACTTTTCGTGGACAAGGAAAAGTTGCTGTGCCCCATATTTAGGGTATGCCTAAAAGGACGAGGGTGGGCATCAACCCCCAAGAGGCTAACGTGGCTGATCTCAAGAGCCAGTAATGAACCACACGCAATTGTTCTGCTTAGGTGTTTGTACTGCATGTTTCCAGTGTCCAGATCAGTGCTACCTCTGAAAACCTAGTGAAAGAGGTGTTTCACCCAAAAGAACATTTAATTAGTCACCAAAGAGATGGAAGGCAGTTTTACCTCTCCTGGAAGAAAAGAGCTTTTTGTCAGACATCACTGCAGGAGGTGAATCCTTGCCTACGTGTTTAAGGAAGGCGAACAACTGTTATTTTAGTTGAGTGGCCAGTCTGTTTCCTGGCTAAGGAGGGAATAGAAAGAGTTTCAGGGACGAAGACTATCCTGAGAAGACTTTAGAGGTGAGGATGGTCGTGCAAACCAAGATACTCCATGCTGAGAGGGGAAGGGGCTCTGATACCAGTAACAGGAAGGGAGATCCCAGGGCTGGTCTTTGATCAGAGCTCTCTAAGTATAGCTCTGTCTGGTGGTGAGTCTTTAACAGAAGCTCTCCAACAGGTTCAACATGGAGCAAAGGCATATGCACACATTGCATGCCGTCTTGCAGGTAAGAAAGCAGGGAGCCTTGCTGGTGTAACATTAGCATAGGCAGTGAAATGTACACTTCTTGCACATTCTTCATTTGTAGGCTCTCACAAGCTTTTGTAATGGTTTTCTCAGATGGACAAGTTAATTACAAACAAATGATTGTGCTTGTGTTCTTGCATTAACCTGGCCTGGGGTAACAGCAGCGTGAGGTGACCAGGTAGCAGTGGTTTATCACTGCAAACCATGGCATTCCTCATCCAGAGACATGGCAAATCTCTCAGCAGTCACCTTCAGCACCGTAACCCACTGCTCTGGCTCCCCCAAACAGTCTCCACTGTGTCCACAGGACAGCGAGCACCAGACGTGCAAGGGTGGCAGGGGTGCCCTGGTGACCTCAGGGGCTCTCTGTTACGCAGCACAGGTCCAGAGGTGTGCTTGGATAGGGGTAGGTGTCATGGGAAGGATGCTACAACTGTGACTGACAGCTGGGGAAATGCAGCCTTCAAGGTCAGATGATGGTCTGGTTAGTACGTCTGGTGCTATATTTGGCAGTGACGCCATTAGCTAGAAGCAAATATTCATTTTCCATTGATTTATAGGCAGAGCAACAGTCACTGAAGTTAACATTAGCACTGTCAGCAATAAATGCTACACTGTCAGAGGTCAGACCAGCTGACTGTTGTACGCTTTTTACACGGTCAGAAATTCTTAATGCAGTTTCACTTCTGGCTTGGAAGTAATCAAACAGAGAATGGGTTACTTCCCTTCCTCCATATAGTACCAAACATGCCAAGAATTTGTTTGACATTTCCACGAACTGAGGCAGAGATCACAGAAAAAAAATATACTCGATCCAGCCAGGATTTCTTTGTCAATCTACAAAGTTTAGGTGCTGTCAGGCACAGCTGTACTCCACACAGAAGCCAGTTTGAGGCCAAAATGCTTTCAAGGGTGCAAAGTTTCAGGTAGCAGCGTGTGTCAAGCCAAAGATTAGCTGAACAGCAGCACAAACCTGGAGGGGGGACTGTCCTAGCCTCACCTCCGGCTCCTTGGCAGCAGGAACCACTGTCTGGCAGATACACCTTGAGCAGTCTGTAGAGACGAGTCCCATGAACAGCAGCACCTTGTCATAAATGCAACCCTGCATTCACTCACGGCTTCCAGAAAGCAGAGGTCCTTCTTGAGCTGGCTGGCTAGAGCTCTTTCCTAGCTCCCATTTTAGCTACCCTCTGCCCAGATCAAGGCATTTGCTGTATGTCAGAGGAGCACCTTGCTCAGCATGTGTCTGCCCTCTCCTATAACTGACTGACCTTCCTCCAGCTGAACTCAAGAAATTAATAAAGGTCATTCAGCACCAGTTGTTATTTCCTATAGCCAGAAATAAATGTCTAAATATCACAACATACTAGCTAAAGGGATCACTTAAGCGAATACACGAAAGGAGGGGGAGATTACTGCAAAGCAGAAGAGCGTTCACATACATTGCACAATGCTGGAGCCAGGCGGATGGAAGTGCCTCTGACTTATGCTATACCAGAAATATGCTGAACTGTGTCCATTTGGACCACGAGGTCACCACTCCCAGCAGGGACTGGTCCTTGCCCTGCTCCAACAGCCACCCTTGCTGCCAGGCACATGCAACACCATATGATGGAGAATCCACTGAGTCACTACTGAGCCACATCCATGTCCGCTTAGCCCTGAATAATGTTGTTATCTCACTCACCTCCAACAAAAATCCAGCCAAGCCAGCAAGGAAAAGAAACTTAGGGATGAGATGTGTGTGCAGGGTGCGGAGCTGGCCATGGGGAGCTCAGGGTTCACCTTGCCTAGGTCAGAGGCAATGCTGAAGGCCTCGCTGTAATGGGAAGATGTGTCCCACAAGCTGTCTCCTAAAGTCAGGTGTCAAGGAAAAACAAAGCTGATCTCAGAGGATATGTGGCAGCTCTGGAAAGCAGATTGCTCATTCTCACTTATCATGTTGTGGGAGGATAGATACTCCATAAGCACTGTGTGAACTCTTGAGATCCCTGGTGCAGCTGGCCACTGTGAAGGGGAGGAAACCTCTGCTGACCTACCCCAGGCAGCAGCTACACCTTTGGCTCAGAATTGCTCCTGCCGAGAGTCAGCTTGAGAGGATCGTCAGGGTCAACCAGCGCAAAGAGGTATGCGGAAAAAACATGGTGGCATAGTGTCCACGAAACCTGCGGCTGGGCAAATTCTGTCCCCACCCTCCCTCAGGACTCTGGCTCGAGACTGCTCGGTTCATGGGTGCTGCATTTACTCTGCCTTGGTGGCAGAGCCTCAGTGGCTGAGAGACCCCAGGCACTGAGCGAATACAAGGTGCTCACAGTCAGCTCTGCCCAACAAGCAGCACCTAAGCGAGCATGAGCGCAGCTCCCCAGCCTGACCTGCGGCGACACGGCGCTGCTCATCCTGCTGCTGTTGTATGTGGTACAACTATTCCCAAAGGAATGATGGGAATTGCGTGAGAAATGGAAACAACCTTTTCTCTCCAGGTCCTGAAGGCTGATTTCAGCCTCCTCTGCCTTCAGCTGTATAAAAATTGCAAGTGCACAGAAGCTAGACAGATGGCAATTTCTTCAGCCCAGGAATGTATATATACCTATGAGTCCTGGTACTCAAACTCCTTCTGCCCTCTGCTATCTTACTTTTCTCTCCTAATGTCCTTTTTTGGCCTGTAACTCTTTGGGGAAGGGACTATCATGTGCGAGGCTGGCTTGGTGCCTAACAAAACTCACTTTTCAATCAATAACGGAGCTGTCAAGTGTCTCCTGCAGCGTTGCAAAGCACACACAAAGATTTCACCGTGCCACAGTTCAGCTGACACAGCCACAGCATGCTTCTACCAAGTCAGCACACTTCAAGTGAAGAATTAGGACATCAGGCTTTATTTTTATTGGCTGTCCTCCAGATAGTTAAAGTTTGTTTGCTTTGCTTTAAGTCTGTTTGCTTTAATTTCTCCCTCATTACCGGAAAGTATCACCAAGAGAATTTTGGTAATCTCAATTCTCATTAAGTTCAAGAGAAATTAAATGCAAACAGCCTGTCTAGTTCAACCAAAACCCCATAAATTGTGTTAATATAGTACAGTCCATATTGTTACACCTATACTTAACTTTAACCGCACAAGCGATTTTTAGTCATTTTTTCTGCATAGATGTAAGCATGTAGATAAGCTTAGAGAGGACTGGGCTTGAAAGCCTTTAACACCATCCTATCTGCTTTATGTCTCCAGCACAAAGTACTTGCCTGTAGCCATTCGGATATGCTTTAATCTCATAAGGTAAATGGAATCGAGCTGTGCCAAAAAAGATTTTAAAGAGGTGGATTGCACTTGTTTCAGACCAGATGCCTAGCAATAACCCTGCAAAGAACCAAGCTATACTCAGAATGACTCAAGCCATGAGGATAATTCACTGGAGGAAGGAAATATTTGACTTTGTTCCAGCGGCCACTTGTCTAGATGGCCCCCTGTGTCCAGGATCTGAGCACAGTGCTGGGTATTTATTCTCTCTGTGCTCCAGGGAAGACCTGAGCTGTATTCGGCAGACCAGGAGACAAAATACAAAGAGCAGAGTGGCTTGCCCTCCGACACACATAGTGAGCCTGCAGCAAAACAGAGACTTGAACCCAGGGCCAAAGGCTCCCATGCACCCTTCAGCCACCAGACCAGCGCTGCCTTTCAATCAGGCTAAGGCAGGGAGTACAGCAGTGGAGAACAGTCTCTTGCCATCCTGCCCTTCTAAAATCTGCGGTGCTGAGATGCAAAAGGTGCCAGCACAAACACATCCCTTCAGGCTTAGGGAGTCCCTGCGTTGCATACTGCTGGAGGACGAGCATGGCAGAGGAATATCATTGTGTGCGTGCCCTGTTCCTTACCCCTCCCCCGGTGGTGGTTGTATTTTTTCTTTACCTATTGCAAAATGTATCTAACAGAAATAGCAGTGCACATGAGGAATGGACATCCCATGCAAAAAACAGAACTGGTTTAATCACACCCTACACAGACAGTTCCAGTGCTACTGAACCATACTCATTCCAGGGCTTCTATCTGAGGATGCTGTTACCATATATCACCACCATCCCTATGTTCTTCTCCTGTCCTCCATCACCACCTTTATCGTCATCTATGGCTAGATTCGTGACGGGGCCAGACCCCTACATTATCCGCCTGATGTGGTGGCCCTGAAGGCTGGGCCATTTATACTCAAGGACAGCTTCCTCTGAAAACATTTCTTGAACATGAGCATGTCCCCTTCATTCTGGGTGCTTTCAGCCAGGCACTGCCTGTCCTTGCTGCCCGCCGCCTCCCCATGCAGGCTCGTGCTGTTTCCCACCAGCCACTGCTGGGTATGGGTGCCAGCTTAGATGGATATTTGGTCTGCCCTGGTAGGGCTGCTCCTACATGCCTGTGCTGAGGTTGACACTAACAAACATCCTTATTGCTGCTTATTGATGTCAGCATGCAAAATGGAGAGCCAACCCGGATGAGGAGACCATGCTCCAGTGTGATCAGCTACACTCCACTTCCCTTGCAGGAAGTCCTAGATATAATATTATCCCTCCGGACTTGCTGCCCTACACCCGCTCACTGTGTACCTGAGGGGTCTCAAAGTGCCATTGTCTTAATTCTTTAAAACAGTCATATTAGGGTAGGAACAGAAATGATGGTCACAGAAATCAGAGAGGATATAAACGTTTTATAATATCTTTTTATCGTAATGAGTCCACAGGTCTACGACAATAATTTACTTCCCCTGTGCTTTGAACTGTCACTGTCACTGACTACTCTATGGGTAATTCTGCAGTTTTCCCTTAACCCATTTCACTTCTTCACCACTTTGTTTGAAGGTCTCTGACCTTCACTAAAATAGTAAACTAATATCACAAGATTCAAAAGCAAGTTTTCCCTGACCATGTCTATGCCCTCCTGTGGCCTTCACATCAAGTCAGGATGTCTGCGACCCCCATCCCCACAAACACTGCCGGACACCCTGGCCCAAACTGATTTCCCTGACAGCAAACAGCCTCAAGCTCTGCAGAGTCCTAGCCTCACTGGTTTTTTTCAAAGATGTAGGTTCCCAAAGGCCAAAATTGCAAATTTTGTTAGCCCCCACATGCACTAGAAGATACCAAACGGGATTTATCCTCAGATGTCCCTTTGAGACTGAAGCCCAAAGGAATGGGAAAGCTGTGAAATTTTTTAAGTTCTCATTCCCTAAGTATCTGGGTACAAAGATACCAAGCACAGCTGCCCACAGCCAGCACGACCCCAAGGTCTGCTCAGCCTGGGGAGGTCAATGTCCTGCCGACCCATCCTTAGCATCCCTCTGGTCCCTCTCACTGACCAAGCTGCTCACAGACTGGAGGAACAGAGCAACATGTGCAAAACATCAGCTGTCATGGGGATGGCTTTGAAACGGAGAATCCAGAGGCAAACCAAGGAAAACAACCAAGTTAACTGTATGTTCAGCCCTGCCAGGGAGGCATCCATCCCCTGCATTTCCAACCAGCGATCAGCAGTTGGATCAGCAAGCCCTTTCTTGCTCCCACAGGGACTGAAGGCATGCAGAAACTTGCCAGAGGTGGGAAGGACCTGACGGGGACAGATACTGGTGGGGCCCATCTGTCCTGTTTTCAGCCAGTCTTCCCTGGGTGAAGTAGGAAAGATGCCCAATAGAAACTCTGTGGGCATTTATCTAGTATGATCCCAGAGATGATACCTTGGCAAATGAGTCCTTTCAGATATCACAAACTGAACCTGTAACACAGTCAAAATGGGTTTATTGGCCACGTTTCCCAGGAACCACATTCCAGCTCTCTGTGCTGGGAAAGGACTAGGGAAGGCCATTAATTCTTGGAAAACTGCCTTATAAGGCTAACTCCAGCCAGCAGCTTTACTTTTCTTCCTGGAGCACTCGACTCTGTTCCTCTAAGAGGTCCATTTTGCTAAGGGCTGGATATCACAGCCTTACAATTTTTAGTTCATTTGAAAATTATCTTGACTGGAAGGTGCAAGTTTTTAACTACTTTATGGAATGGAAGGGGCAGAGAAAAGTCACTCTTGTCGGTCAAGGAACACTCATCAGCAAAGCAAGGTGGGCAACACTTGGACGGAGTAACCAGAACTGCATCCGCAAGCTCCAGGACAATTGCTCCACTCTGCACCTGCCCAGGTGAATCCCAGGGATCCCATCTGAAGAAAACCTACTACTTTGAGACTGTTTTAGTTATAGAAGGTCCCAGAAATCCAATGTTTTAAATCATTTTGCTAGATGCAAAGCTTCCTGCATCTTGCTCCAGAGGGTCCCCCTTGAACTCTTAGCTTTTGCATCTCCGAAACCAGCAGCTCTCACACATCTGCCTGCATGGGGCACACCAGGAGAGAATGACTGTCACAAGAACAGTGTACCCAAACATGTGCTCTTCCTCCCACTCACAACTGGGTCATTTCCCCATAGCAACTAGAACAACTGTTTTTACCTTAAAAAAAAAAAAAACAAAAAACCTAGAAAAGCATTTGAGTTTTTTCTTTAGTCAACATTTATATTATGAGTTCAGTGCCTTTTTGGAAGCGTTAGCCTCTCTATTTAATTTTATTTCATCTCCCTTCCTTCCCTCCCATCTCCTAAGAGGGCTAATTCTCTCTTCTATCCTCCCATACGCTTGTCTGGGACTAATGACTTGCCTGTTTCTCCTTCTGTCTATATACCAACCCATCTCTTGGTTCCCTTTTCTTGCTTTCTTAAGCATTTTACCTTGCTCTCTGATGGTCTACTCTTCCACAGACACGATTCCTGGCTGCCACAACCTGTCACTCTTGGATATCAATTTTCCAATTCAAAAAAAACATCGCCCAGCAGAGGCTGCAAGGTTGGGCCCTCTCTGCATGTTTCCAGCTTTAGCGTCAAAGCCTGTTTGCTTGAAACTGTGTGAACAACTGTCAGGGCTGTTGGAAAGAGGGAGGAAGGCCATTGTCACACGTGCAGATAACTCCCCCCATGGGCTGGCCACCGAGACTGCTGTTTGGGCTTCTCCAGTGTAAGGCAGCAGCCACACTATTATATCTTCTTTTGCCTCTCCATCTCCCTGTGGTTCTTACGAAGTAAAATTCAAAACCTTCAGGACAACAAGGATAAACCCCCCTGCTCCTTGAGATACAAAGCTCAAGTGTAACTTGGGGGTGAGGGAAGGAGGGGTGGATGACACACTCAGGTATACACATGTAAAAGTTTTAGGCAAACCTGGCAATTCTGTGTGTTCGCAGCAGACTCCCATAGATTTAAATCTGAAGAAAGTGCCCGTCTGCTCTGCAGGCACAAATGCAAAACTATCGGAGAAATACAAAGCAGGTGTATTCTCCCTTTGCGTCATAGCCCAGCGCCCGAGGACAGCCCTTCACAGGAGCAGGTGCTGACAGGCAGCACTCTGCAGGACAGGCTTTGTGTGAGGGCTGACGCGGACCGATGGGCAAGGGCAGTCGCTGGAAACAGAGGCACCTGGGAAGGGGGGGGGGGGGGGGGCAGCAGTGCTGCTCAATGGCTGGCGGCAGCAGAAGGGAGCATGAGTTGCCCCCGCTCTAGACCAGCCCTGCTCCTCTGGAAACCTGTTCCCTGACCTCTCCCTGTACGGCTCCTTCATGTCCAAGGAAGCGAAGGAAAAATAACAGAAAAAAAGGTGTCAGACAGACCCTTGAACCATGCAAACTGGCTCTCAAGGAGGGTCCCAGTCCAATTCTTCTGGGATGGCAATCAAGCAGATCGATTGTTTCCTCCTAAAACAGTCTAGTGGCTCCAGTTCTTGCTGCTCGGTGTTTCTAATGGACAAGCCCTGTGTATCTTGGCTGTGAGACATGGGTTGGTGGGACAAAGAGTGCAGTGTCTGGCACGTGGGACACAAGGAGGGACAGAGTCCGCTCCCTCTACTTCTGCCACAGAAACATCTCACCCCACAAATTCCATTCACGCTTGCAAAAGCTAACCTTGGAGATTAGCTGGCCTCTGAAAGGGGGACACGCACACGGACAGATCCTCCCAGAAGCTTCGGGAGCCTTGTTCGTCTTTACTCTGAACTCCCTCGCGGTGTCCTTGCCTCGGCGTGCAGCTCTGCACCTTCCTCCCTGAAAGGGAGCTAGATCCCCCATGGACAGCACACAGACCAGCACCCACATCCCTGGCAGCTGAGCCCTCACCCAGAGAAGGTGCTGTAGCACCACAACAAAGTCTTGGATAAATCACTTCATTCGTTTCTCTCCCCACTAAAACAAAAACAGCTGCCACACAGAGCATGTGCTGAAGATCAGTGATGCTCAAACTGTTTTAAAAACTCAGAAAATATAAAGAGCCATCTTTGCTATAGCCCAGGCTTCCTAGAGCCAGAAGAATGCCTGGAAAGGAGGTTTATTTCATGGGCAAAGAAAATGTAGGACTCTTGAGCTGTGCATGTCTCATGGGCAGTTCACTGATGTCTCCTGCCCCACACGGTATCTCACTGACATGGGTGCTGCTAAGTTACCTGAGATCCACCGGTAGGAGGAAGCAAATCAGCCTGGGCTGCAGGGCCGGACATTTGCAAATAACTTCAAGGACACTCCCACAGCCTGGTCCCATCCCTTGGGTAGTACTGGCATCTGGCAGGAACTGTGTCATCTGCTGCCTCGACTACTCTTGATCATGCACCTTGGAAATGAATAGAAGCTACAGTAAAGATGGACTCATTGGGCCTATGGACGTATGTGACACACTGGAGAAGAATCAGCCCCACTCTGTAAACAGCAATGGCACCTTGCAAACCCACTGGAGTTCTTGGAAGGGGAGTCAAGAGAGCTGACAGGTCATTTGGTTTTCAAAAGGTATTTGGCAAGCTCTGTCACCAGAGTCTGAAAGAAACTAGGCAGCAACAGGATGAGAGAAAAGGTCCTCACAGGGATGAGCAGCAGAGTAAAGCTGGGAAGCAAAGGGCAGTTTTCACACTGGGGAGGTGTCCTTCTCTGTAGGGTTGTGCTGAGGTCTCTCCTGGGACTTGGACAGGGGTGAACAGGCATGGGACAGCATCTGCTGCTGATGCTAAATTATTCATGGCACTATAGGTGACCTGAAGGTGATGTTCAAATGGGAGGTGACAGTCAGAGGACACATATGTAAAGGGATGCAGATGAGAAGAAATAATCCTTGTTTTATATATAAAACAGAGGATCTAAATAAGATCGTGGGCAGATAGCTCTGTGGAGATATCAGCTAAGGAAAGGAAGCTCAAATTAAATGCTAGGAATTACTAAGAGAGGAAAAAATGAACGGACCAGGAATGTAAAATCATGCCTCAGCCCAAATGCATGGTGGCCCAAATTAAGGACTGTGTACTATCTTGGTGCCTCCACCTCAAGGAAGTGGTAGCAGAACTGCAGAAGATCCAGAACAGAGTTTCCACGTTAGCAGCAGTATGGAAGGGCTTCTGGATGAGCAATGACTAAGCCAGATAGGACTCTCCAGGCTGGAAATGGGACAACTGCGATGGAGGTCTGCTAAATCACTTAAGGATGGGGAAGGGTGGAAAGGGAAAAACTGTCTCCTCCTACACAAAGGTATCGGATGAAGGCAGCAGGCGCAAGACCCAGAAGGGGAAAAACCAAGTGTTATATCACACAGTGTGTAATTAAACTGCAGTAGCTGCCTTCTACAGGAGACTGGGGTTGCTAAAAGTTAACATGGATGCAAAAAGCTATTAGACAGGGATGGAGAGGGATCAACAAGAACAGAAAATGTTGAGGGCTCATAAATACAGACATAGCTCCAGCACAGGAAATCGGTGAACCACAAATTGCTGGCATCTAGGAGAGTGTTTTGGAATGTATCACTATGCACTTCTCCCCTCTTTTCTCTTTTCCCTAGGCATCTAATTCTGGCCACTGTCATGGAGAGGGTGCTAGGCTAGGCAGATCTTTGGTTTAGTCCATTCCAGCTATTCTTCATCCACTCCTGATCTACCCCAGCTGTTTAAGGCATGTGGATTGTGTCATTTGGCTCCTGACTATCTGAATTTTTTATATATTTTTATGATCTTGATATAGTGCCCAGAAGTTCAAGAGGGGTGGTCAGTGCCATTACGAAAAGTCACCCTCAGACTCTGCCAAACCTCAGTCACAGTCATTTTTAAGATCAAAAGCAGTCTGGAAAATCAGATGAGTACATCAGTCTCCTCATAGTCCTCCCTAAAAATTACCTTACATGCTTTAAAAAAAAAAAAAGACTGATATGTTAAATATAGAAAGCATATTTAGAGAGAAGAACTACATTTATAAATTCAAGACAACTTTATCTCATGAAAACTCCCAGAGCTTTTCACCCTAGTCAAAGAAGTTCTGGTTTCGTGGGAGCCTGGAGCCCTGACTCATGACATCCCTGTTTACAACTAGGACATGTGTTAATGTTTCAATTGTATCAGCAAGAAAAAAAAATCATGAATAAACATCACTTCTTGGTTCAATGCCTTGAAAAAACAGGGGGTTGTGGGAAATTCCACTCTTGCCACAGCTCTCAGGAGGCCTCGCGTCTCAAGAAGTGATATAAGAATGTAGGTCCTTGATGCCAACAAACCAGACTTGGAAGGACCATCCAGTGGCATGACACAAGTCTTGTCCTTCCACTCTGCTCTTATCTGGGGGCCTCCCACAGCACAGCCAACACTTTCACAGTCTGGTCTAATCCCGGCATGGACCCTGGAGTGTGGTAAACAAAACAGCCTTCTGACTTTGAGAGGCTGCAAAACCCTCTGGTGTGATCTTAATTATGTTTTCCCTCTCTTCATTTGCCCTTTCTCTTAGTACAGTAGGTCAATATTTAAAAAATGCGGAAGGATGAGAGCATTTGTTACCCCAGCTCTCCACTCTATAACCTCTCTGTTACACCGTATTTACAAAAACAACTCTTCAGACAAAGTCCATAGAGCCTTCACCTCCTATTTCTTGCTCTCAGCTTCCCAGGCCTGACTGTCCACGAGTGATGGCCAGACTGCCAGTGGGTAAGAAGTGATGACCCGTTACACGTAAGCACTCGGACAGGTTGTAAGTGAGCTTGGCTTGGCCACAGAGCTCACAGTATTATAGTGGAGATGAAAATGGACCCTGGCGTCCCAAAGCAGGACTATCCCCAACATAAGATTATGTCAGCCCATGCCTTTGTCTAGCAAGTCTTGAAAAACTCCGAGCAGAGACATCACCGGCTCTCTGGGTTATATCACCCTCCTAGGGGAGAATGTTTTTCCCTGATGTTGAAACTGGAACTTCCCAAACCACAATCTGTGATTTTTTTCTCTTTGATCTATTTATTACTTGGTACTACTAAAAAGAGTTCAGCTCCGTTATCGTTGCAGCTACCCTTCAGGTAGGTTGCTATTAAATTATCTTTTATCCTCATCTTTGCCAAGATAAGCAAGTCCAGTTTCTGCAATGTCTTCTCATAGGCCATACACTCTAGACCCCTTGGCACTCCTCTGCTGGACCCTCTCAGTTTTCTCCACATACCTCTTGAACTAGTGGGACCATAACTGGACACAGTATTCCAGGTGCAGCCTCACTAGTGCTGAGCAGAGGGGGACACTTCACCAGTTTGCTGACCATACCCCTCCCAAGCTAGCCCTGTTCATGGTTTACCTTATCCATGCTGAGAGCATACTGCACCGCTGGAACACGTTTACCATGATGTCTACTGTAAGCCCATGTCCTCCATTGTGTCATGGCTTTCTCCTTTCTCCCATTCTGCTGTGCAGGTGATGGCACACTGTGCATGCTTAGGACATTAACTCTTGCAAAAACATGACTTCAAGCAGATTGCAGGCAGACGCATATCTGAGAGGGCCCTCTATTACCAATGATCAAATGTACCGCAAATCCCAAGTCTCTCCACCTCATGCTGGGAATATTTTACACTGTCCATCACTGCCCAGGTGCGCAGGTCCCAGAGGAGCAGGAACACACTTTCCACCCGGAGTTACATTCACACTAGCGCAGAGCTGAATCCGAGCAGCTGGGAGAATAAGGCAGCATTAGGTTTGGCTAAACATGTGCTGTGTCTGGAAGGAAGTTCCATTCCTCTCCTACAGCAAACCTGTGCACTGAATAGCGTAGTCAGCCTAGCTTTGTGAGGAATATACTGACACTTTGAGAGTGACTCACTGTCCTTTGACAAGCCGATGAAGGCAATGAAGCTTGTGAGCCCAACTGCTGACTTGGCTGGGCTCTTCCATGCCTCTGCAGAGAGGCAAATATCACTCTCCCTCCTGTGCTGGCTGAGAGCTACAAGCCACCTTGCTAAGAGCAGTTTCCACTACTGGGGCAAATCTCTCCAGCACATGTTTTCAGGAAATAAGATGGGAATCCTTCTGGCAAAGAGTCGTGGTCTTCCAAAACTAGAGACTGTTATAGGACAGGCTGCTGTCTGTCTCAAAGGCCCCTGATGCTAGCCACCAGCACAGCGGTGGGGGAGATGCCAGAGGTGTCATTCTAGCCTTTGCTCTGGGGGTCTTCACAGCCTTTTGCATTTTCAGAAGCAAAAGGAAGCTGCACCATGATACAGCACGAGATGTTGTAACACTAAGAGAACAAAGCTCCCATTGACCCTCAGGGAATCTTTGCTAACAGGAAAAGAGTTATAAACAGACCTTCTCACAGCTTCAGCCAGAGCCCCCCCTCTTCAAGCAACAGCTGTTCTTAGAGGCAGGTCATGTGTGGCCAAAAGCACTTGTGCTGCTTAGTTACAGCCCCTGGGGCTGGCTTGGTCTGCAGCTGCTGCTTGATGAGCCATGCAGATGTGCAGCCTTGGCCAAGCCAAGGTGCCAACTGTGATCCTTTCTCTCTGCAGAAGAGTAAGGCAGGCTCTCCTGAATACAGGGCCTTCCCCGTACAGAGGGTTTGTCCTGGAAAAAGTGCAAAAGAGCCTGCCGGAAGATCACCAGGGGCTGTCAGCCTCCTGATGCTGAGGGGTGACTGGCGACCTCAACTCTACTAGGTGGATATTTTTTAGGATACAGCCATGAGGCCAGGTTCCCATATATGTGTCCACACCCTATGCATGCCTGCCTGTGGTACATACACAGCCAGTGCTACCGCCAGCTGCTTCCCTGGAGGGATGGAGCGTTTTTGGAATGTAAAGATATGGGCAACCCACAGGAGGAAAATAAAAATGGCTTGGGCAAGTCCCTACTGATTGAACTGTGTTTCAAGTTTACTCTGTCGAAAAATTTCCTCTTTACAGCACCAGGTGGCCCAGCGCCTCCGTGGGTGTCATAGCGGTGCTGCCCTGCCTATGCTGGCAGAGCCTGGCAGCACTGCTGGGAACCTGGGTCGGCAGAGGAGCATGTCCCTGGTCCTCACTTATGGCCAGAAGGGAGATACCTAGCTCCATCCTTTCTGAGGCTAAAGGTAATTCATCAGTGCTGAAACCTTGGGAGTCCAGCGTTGTGCAAAACTTTTGAGGCTCACATAAACATCTTTACATTTATGAACATGAAAATCAGATGGCATCTGAGTGAAACCAGAGTGCCATTCCCTCAAGGCATCTCCCTCTCATTTCTTCACAGACCAAAGGGGTTGCTCCCCTGGGAAGGGTACAGTTTTCCTACCAAAAGAATCATCCTGTGCTCTGCCTTTGGCTGTAGGACAGCTATGCTTTAACATGCTCTGTAAAGCATGCAAAATCTAAGCTTGCATCACATCTGGCAGCCTTAGCTGTTACCAAACGCTCAGAGAAACCACGTGTTTTCCTCGAATCCCTTCTTTTCCCGTATCCTTCCAGCCATGCCTTAAATAAAAGCCACTGCACTGTGCTGAGCTGGGAGGTGGAAAGCTCTAAACACACAGCTTAACCCCGGAGGGTTTGGCAGTACAGCCGGCAGTGCAGGCCGGGACACATGCTAGCTAGGCAAACGCCAGCTTGGGCTCACCTTCATGGCCTTGCAGCTCTTCTTACCCCCTGAGCCAGCTCTTCTGGAGATAGCCCCTTTCCCTCCCAGAGCTTCCCGTTCCCCAGCCCCAGCTCTGAACACCCTCTCGCTAAGACTTGTCACAGACCTATCCTGTGGCTGCTCCACTGGGTGGCTGGGATCAGGGACGTCTCCCGTAAGCACCCTCTTTGTGGGGTGGGAAGCAGGGAACCACCCCTGGGGCAGAGAACTGCAGAGGACACAGGAGCCACCTCTGTGTTGGATCAGCTGCAAGGGGCTGACTGCAAGTGGGAAGAAGAAAAGCAAATTAGGCAACAGGGATGGTGAAATAAAGACTGCGATCCTCAGGAGCTGGTAAAATGAACTCTGTGGAGGCAGATTTCAGAGACTCGGAAGTAATAGCAGAGACCCCAGGGTAGGTCACTCTAAAGGGAAAGTGGAATTTCGAGGAGCTGGCAGCTCCCCAGGAAATAGTATCAAGAGCATAAAGGAATATCCCAGTGCAGAAGGAGAATGTGGAGCAGGGTGGGAACTCAGCTGAATCATAAATGCCTTAATCCCCTGAAGATTAAGGGGGAATTGCAGGGAAAAACAAAAGTTGTTCAAATTCAAGTAGATTCACATAAAACTGTCACAAGCATCTGATGAGCAACTGAAAAGGCAAAGCACAGATGCAAGCACAAAGCACGGGATGAGAAGCAGCAGAGGAGCACAGCTGTAAGTGCTCGGCAGGTGATGGGAAGGACGGCCAAGAAGAGGGCCTTACGTGCAGCCGTACGTGCAGCCCTTTTCACCCCTGCCTTCGCAAGGAGGATGAACTGTGGCCACTAGCCTGTGAGACTAACCCCTGTGGCAGAGGGCTGGAATAGGACAAACCTCCTTGAAACTGCGGGACCTGGTTGGAGGCTCTTTTGCTCCAGGAGTAACTTCGGCTTAAGCAACCTCCGTTATTCCCCACCACCGCTGCTCCTACCCCCTCCCCAGGCCTCTTCATCCCGAGTGGTGCCATGCTGCGAACCTAATGGGGAACCTATTCTCATTAAACATTTGCTCTGCAAGCAGGTCCTATCCCTGAGCAGACGCTCAGTGTGGCTCGCGAGGCAGCTGCCCAAACAGCTGCATCAGCACAGGGCGGGGGGACAAGCAGGGGACCCACTCACGCCAACTACGCTGCCAAAAAATAAATGAAATAACACAATGTTAACAAACTGTGCGTCAAACTACAGGCTAAACAAACTAGAGGCTTTCGGGGATGGGTTTTGTCAGGCTGCCGTGTCCCAGCACAGTGGGTTTAGAAAACTGGTCAGAACCATCTTGCAAGCCACCCATTGATAGGTTTGAGAGGGATGTGGTTCTCCTAGGAAAGGGCAAGCAGTGCTGATCTTTAAGGAGGAGGGAGGAAAGAAGTCATGGAGTTATTTCTTGTAAAAAAATTGGTAGAAATAAACAGTTTTAAGCATGAGAAAGATAACAAGGCAACAAACCAAGACAGATGTACCCAGAACAAATTTGGTTCAAATAATTTGTTTTCCTTCCATGGCAGGAGTTTCCCCTCACTGTGAGCAGAACAGCTGCAGATGTTTTGAATCTTGACCTCAGTGAGGTTTTTGATACTGTCTCAAATATCACTCTTACAGGTGAGCTAGGGAACGTGGTCCTTCCTATTGCCAAGCACAGTCCCTGACAGTGGCAGCAGGCACTACAGTCAGCAGCAGCGAGGATGCGTTTCACTGCTGCCTGCAGCTTGGCACTGACCTGGCAAGTGCCAATACGTCTCTCGTGGTACACAGACCGCTGGCAGGGGTCTGCTGTTGAAAAGCTCCTGAAAGTAGATGCCAAACTAGTTGGTGATTCACAGGCAGAGAGCAAAACTGCACAGAGGCATTGAGCATGGCTCCACAGGAGTCTGTCATGGGCCCGTTATTATCCACTTGTTTCATTAATGATTTGGATGACCCCAAGAGCTTCAGGGACTGCAAGCACGGTGTGGGGGTGGGAGGGGACAAGATTTGATCTTGCAGTTATCTAGGGGAAAAAAGTCAACAGGATGCAATTCATCTAGAAGTTGTTCAGCATACTACAATGACACAGGAATAACCAACAGCAAAAATACAGGGAGGAAATGGCTAGTCCAGTAATAACTCCGCAAAAAATCCGAGCACTCTGCAGTAATAAAGGGTCACATGAACAGACTATGTCAGCCCATTTTTGTGAGAAAGGAAATCTCTTGCTGGGACCTGCAAAAAGGTGCACAACATGTAAAGTAGTAAAACCTGCTCCAGTTGTCATCATCAAAGGTCAGCTGCTGTGTAGTGTCGAGACTTGGCACGCTACCTCCAGAGTGTCGAAAAGACAATAGAAAGCATGACCGGCAGTGCAGAAAATATGACAGCTGAGGAAATATTGAAAGAATCAAGATTGCTTAACTTAGCAAAGACTGGGGAGATGAGATACTGTCCCTCAAACAGGCAAAGAATGCTTCTCAAAAGGAGGGAATTAAACACAGTAGACTGAGACTAAGCTATTTTCTGGGAAGAGAGGTAATAGGGTGGTGTAGGGTGGCATGGCATGGTATTGTATGGCATCTCTGGACATATTTAAGACCAGACTAGACAAATATTTTGCCAGAGAGATCTTAGGTAAGCACTGACACTGCCTTGGGAGAAGGAGAAACATCATTTCTGAAGGTCCCTTCCAAGTCTGCTTTTTGTGACCGACCCTGGTGTTACCCTCTGCCCTTCAGGCAACAGATCACCTCATCCTCAGACTTCAAAGCTACCCAGCACAGCACAGATGAGCAGGGACACCCTGCAGAGGGAGGGACAGACAGCACAGGTCCCAAGACACTACTTCTCTGTGAGACTGCGGGCTGTCCTGAGGACCCAAGGCAAGTCCATGCTGCAGGAGCTACTTGTTCTTCCCATGCCAGAGCCAATCACTCATGCTCCCCTGCTAGGGAGGCCAAACTCCACCTCTCTCTGTACAGAGACTACCTGGCACTTGTGAGGTGGGTGGTTTCCCTGGGCTGAAGAAAGCTGGTCAAGCGTTTAAGATGCCTCGATGCCCTTGAATTTTGGCCTTGCCAGAGCAAGCAGCCCCCTCCAGGCTGCTCCTGCCTCAGCAGTGGGGAAGAGGGACAGACTGACACCCCAGACACACAACCTGTCTCCTCCGCTCCCCTTTCCAACAGCAGCCCTACCACTGCTCGTAGTGCTCCTTTTTCCTTTGCCCAGTTTTCCTCAGCCACATCTTCCCTTCTGGGACAAGCCGGGCCTTGGCAGATTTTTGACAAGTCTGGTGTGCCCAGCTAGAGGCAGTGGCTGGGGCATTGCTGTGCAGGGTGGGTGCAAACTCGGGGATCTGTGGCACCCAAAGGGAAGGTGGCTGATGGCCAGAGCTCTGAGCCCCTGCCAGAGTGTGGCAGTGGGGAAGACGTAGGCCCAAGGAGCCCATTCGAGCACAGCAGGGAGCCCTTCCTCTCTCACAGTGTGGGCTCCCCACACCCCGTGGTCTTCTTCCATGCTCTGGAGCATGGGGGCTCCCGGGGAGCATGGAACAGTCTGAAAACAGGGGACTAAGCACAGCTGAGATACAGAGGAGCAGCTGAGGCATGCAGAAATGGGCTATCACTGGACGGAGGGCGAGCAGAGCGAGCTGTGGACACACGCAGGCACACACATCCTCACTTAGCATTGCTTACAGATACACTGCAGGTGGTTAAAACAAAGCAGCCACATGCTTCACACCAGGCTGCTAGGGCTACTCTCATGATTTTTTTAACCCTCAAGGTCAGCAATCCTGTTTAACTTCATAAAACAGTCAATATGAGCACATACACACATATTTCCAGGATCCCACATGTCAGATCTGCAGCCAAGAGTTGCAATGTTTTTGTTACTACCTTAACAGCGGTCACCTCCGCTCCCGTGACTTCTCTGGCACTGGGGGGGCCTGGCGTCACACCACACAGCTGCCCCAGAGCCGCACTTCCCGCCACCCTGCAGACACCCGGCCTGGCAGCCACCCGCCTCCACCGGGGTTTGGTCCGGGCCTGTCCTGCCCAGGAAGGGAAGTGTGGAGCCCTGCTTCCGCCTGGCATGGATGTCTTCTGAGAAATTCAGCTCTGGTCTGGCTTTGATCCCAACCCCTGGCTGCATGATGGCCGTTTTCCCACAAAGCTCTCAGGAAACTGCTGGCTGATGGCTTCCTTGTATATTGTGAATGCATAAGATTTACTGGCAGCTCTCTGCGTCTCCAGGGTCCTTGTTTTTGAGCAGCCAAAAGAGGAAACGCTGACAGAGTCCCACACCTCGAGCCTCCATTGGAGCAGCAGGTGCCTGGCATTTCGCTCTTCCACTCACCGTCTCCCAAACTCTCCTCTCTCCCCGCGACAAGTATCTCATACACAGAGGCAATTTCCATTGTGTTCACAAAATAATGCCAGCCCAAGTGATTAGCATGCAATCTTGGAGAAAACATCTGAATCACAGCTATTTTTAATTTCAGTCTCATAGCCTGAACTCCACCTGCCTTGGTTTCTGTTTCTTAAAAGTGAATCGAGATGGGGAGCTCCTGACAGGGGTGGTTATTAATGACCATATGGGGCACAGAAGGGAGCAGAAGGCTCCCCACTACAACCCCACTGGCCCAGACAGCTGTGCGATAAAGAAACTTTGACTTAATGCGTGTTTCTCATGGCGATGCCCCTCGTGCCGGACTCCCGCTGAGGGGCGCGCACAGCTGGAGCCCCAAGCGTCCCCAGGAGCCTGCGGCCGCCGAGCTGCTGGGCTGCAGGGAGGCACTGGGCACAGGCGCTCGTGTATGGAGCAGCCTTGGCACCCCAGCACGTTGGGCTGTCTGACAAACCCAAATGGCAGAAATGTGAAGCGGCTCTCATGCATGGATGTGTGGGCTGTGAGAAGGTCCAGGGCTTGTCTCCGGGGAAGGCAAAAGCAAAGCCCTCAGCTGCCTGCTGGAGCAGGGAGCTCGGCTGCACCAGCAGCAAATGCTGTGCACAGGGCATGGGGCTAAGCCGAGGCCAAGAGATAGAGGAGGGTGGTATGAAACATCACAGACCATGTGTTCAGAAAGCCACACGTCCACTGCATGCAGCTCACTACATGGGGTACAGTACATGGACAGCCAGATATGGCCCCCTTCTTTTTGTAGCAGAGAAGAGCAAGGAGGAAATGGGTTGTAGGTCACCTCCTGCTCCCTCCAACCGCAGTACTGCAGGGCCACGGGAGGAAGCACAGTGTTGCAATAGCCGCAAGCTGGCTGAGGCTCTGCCTTGAGTGAACCACTGGCATAGTGAAAATCCCGTCCTTCAAGGGTCACAGCCCTCCTGCAAATACTCCCTGCCCCTGGGCAGGGAGGAGGGGCCCAGCCCTGTGGCAAACAAGGGGCTTTTCCACCTTGCTATTTTAGTCTCTGCTTGCATCCTCCCTTGTGGGAATGAGGCTTTTTCGGCTGCAGATTATCTCTGGCCAACAAAGAGAAAGAATTAAAGCACAACAGCCTGGTTTGAGGAAAATCCAGAGCGAGAGAGGGGTAAATCCCGGCGGCTGCTCTTGTTTATGGCAGGCAAAGGCACGCTGCTCCTGCTGAGCTCCCCTGGCACTGCCTGCTTTGAAGGGGGCATTTTACAGGCACATGCCTGCTCCCCGCTGGGCAAGGGCTGGCCCCAAGGGATGGGGCCAGATGTGGCCTGGCACCAGGCAGTTCAGTGAGCACCCAGTTCCTCTCCTCAGCCACATGGGCAACGCAAAGCTCTCTGCACAGCTCTCAGAGCTCTTCCCATCACCCAGTCCCATGGCAGCGGCCAGGAGGACTTTTGAGCAATACCTGAGGCTGCACAGTTCTGGCGTAGATAGTAGTTCAACCCGCAGGAATTGGAGGCCCAGCACTGACGTTCGCCCCTGCCAGGACCCCCGTCCCACAGGTACCTCTCCAGGAAAAGACTTGCCTCCTCCTGTGCTTTAAACCAGGGGTTTCCTACTTGGAAAGCACAGTGCTGCCCAGCAATGATGGTAACACCTCACATGGAGAGCATTGTATTTAAAATCTGAGAATATCACTTTATTTTAGAGAAATAAGTAAATAAAAGCCATTTTTCTCTCCCTTCACTGCAGCAGCAAAGGATGAGGGCCTGAGCGGTTGGGCCACCAAGCAAGCACCAGCGGTGCAGAGCTCCGTGTGTTTTACCAGATTTTATCCCCATCTAGTGGCTGATTCCAATTTCACATCACAAGCAAATGCTCCATCACTTTGCCGGCTGCGCCAGCGACCTGCCCAGGTGGCAGAGTTTATTTTGAACGGCACGTGGGGCTCTTCCCTTCCCTAGGTGAGGAACGTGCCAGGGCAAGACATGAAATGGCTCCATAGTCTATAGGAGAATGCAATAATTATGAGAGAGGAAATGCATATAAGGGGGAATCACAGCTCAGCTTCAGGCTGCTGGACAGTAAGGCTCTTTGAAGGTCAAGGTTACTGTCCTCAGGGACATGTTGGGGGTATGCCCAGGAGAGCAGACAGTGGTGAGCAGGCCCCGAAGGAAGAGTCAAACAGCACCTTCTGCCAGGGAAATCACTGATACAGCGTTTATGAGGAAAAACAAGGTCTTCTTAACAGCTCAGCCCCGCTGAAAATGCATTATAGGCACGTGGAAGTGCAGTGCCCACGGCCCAAAGTCTTACCTTCACAGATACAACCTGCTTATCTGTAGGCAAGAGGTCTCTTTCTCGCAATTCCTTGTGTGCCGCTGCTCATAAGGGTTGGCAGAGCCTGTCACCCGCGTGTCCCAGCAGCTGACCTCGGTGGCGTCCCAAGTGTCCAGACAATCCCTGGAAGACAGTTCATCCAAACTGAGCTTTACATGAAACTTTCATGATTGCAATAAGGTCTCCAAGTCCATCACCATGCTGGGTGTTGCTCAGGTGAGGGAAGAGAGGAGAGGGCTGAATGGGCCCAGGAAAGGGTTCTGCATCCTTACAGGATACCTGGGGCAGACAAGGGTGCCCTGGGGTGGCCACACAGATGGGTGCTGCCAACTAAGCCAGGCCAGTCCTGCCATTTGTTGCCCGTGTTGCAATGCCAAAGAAAGTGAAATGCAGAGCAGGGGTTGCAGGGCTTTGGGCACTTGCCCTCCAAAAGACCTTGCGTGACTGGTACCCTCTCTGAACTACCCTGATAAGAGCAAACCCTTGAGCACAGGGAGGAACAAGCAGTTACTCTAGTGCAGCCACCTCCTGCTCTATAAATAGTTGGTAGGAAACATGCTGATGGGTGACCCTCAAGGCCACTGACACATGTGGCAGGATTGCAAAACGCAGTTGTGTGCAGTGCTCTCCTGCTCTCCGCCAAGCCTTTCAATAAGAGCTCACCTTTAGGGAAGCCGGCAGCTAGGCAAGCGCCTTTCCAGCGGGAGTGTTTCTAGGCTGCCGTGCTCTAGCGAGGGCTCGTTTGCGACACTGTTAGCCACGTGCCACCCTCAGCATGGCCACAGCACACTGGGCCCAGCAGGCTGGGGAGCTGCCCGGAAAGAAACCCCCAACCCGCTCTGGCAGCAGAGAGCAGCCTCGCTAGCCATCACCTACTCACCAGCGTTTGTTCCCCCCAAAACAAGAAGTGCAACTAGTATCTGGAAATGGAGATTCGAGTGTTTCTCAACACGGGGCAGTCCTGAGGGGATGGAAATGACATCAGTCAGCATAGCACAAGCTGGTTTTGTTGGAAACACAAAAGACCAGCGTGGAGAAGTTAGGAGGATAAAAACCAGTGAAGGAAAACATCTGATACTCATTTGCAAGAAACGACTTTATTTTTTACAAAGCCTTGCAAGGGTCCATGCTATAGCATACCATTGCAGTTGATCTTTGCTGCTTTGGCTCCTTGCAAATACTGCATTCCTAAAATGTTCGGTTTTCCCAACAGCTACTATAAACCCAGCCAAGTTAATTTAATTGCTTGCAACTTGACATCCATTTTGCAGCAGCTCTTCTGGGCAGAGGTCCTTGTGCAGGGTGTGCACACTGAGGTAGAGAAGGACAGATGTGCACGGAGGATTTAGCAGCTGTGCATCCTCTGTAATACCCTGGGCAGCAGCAAACCAACCTCCCGGTGAGGGGAACTGCTCCATCCAGAGCGAGGGAGGCAGCTGGAGAGCTGTCTGGAGACACCGACTGGGAACAGGCTGGAAATCACAACTCCTGACAAACTTTTGGGTGGAAATAGGACAGAGCTCAGCACTGCTATATGCAAAGCTTTACACCCGGGCCAGCACGAGGAGCATGGAAAGGGAGTCCTGTGGGGACAGGCAGCTCTGGGTTTCAGCCGGCTGCTGAAAGCAGACAGGCTTCTGGGTTCACAGTCTCTGATTTGGTTCTCACAAAATGAAAGCTAAATACAGCTTGAATAAAATTGTTCTCAGTTTATTTGTTTCATCTTCAGTAAGTAGACCGCTTGAGAGAAAAGGAGAGTTAGCAGGTGTGGAGCTGATGGGTAGGAGAGAGGAAAGAGGCCCAGAGCCCCAGGAGGGAAGCGGAAGATGTGAACCAACACAGAACTTTAAATTTTTGCTGTTGAGTAAATTTCCCCGCATGGAAGTGGCTTTGGCCCCTGGAGCCGAAGCGATGGAGGCAGTGGGAGCGCACTCACCCTTCAGGGTGCAACCCAAACCCCCCCACCCCGGCCGGCTGCCCTCGCTGCTGCCTTGCTCCAGCCACTGCCTCTGCTTTGGAGCAGAAGAGCTGAGCCGTGAGATCCCAGGCAATTTCACGAGATCATTTGGGGCCGAGTGGGAGCAGCCGGGTGAAGCTTTACATGAGACTTTGGGCCTCATGTCCAAAGGTGCCAGTGGCACTGGGTTTCGTGCTCCCCTCCGTGCTGTCTGCTCCCAGCCCGCAAACACATCCTAATAATTTTTCTCATTACTCTCTTTTGCAGTCTTCTTGCAAAATGGTCCATTATTTGACTGGCAGAAATATCTACGTGCTCAGCGCACCCTAGCTCACACCGAGGTGCACAACCTTTCCTCTTCCTGCAAACCCCGTGTCCCTGTGAGAGGCAGCAAGTGCAGCAGGAGGCTGGTTGGCACGTGCAACCCCAGGGCTCGGTACCTGCAGCTGCTCGCAGCACTACAGTATGAAGCACCCCAAAGACGCCCTAAAAAACACATTACATGATGCACAAAAGCACCCTCTGAGCTGTCGGATGCTGGGCGTGGAAAGCAAACGGCAGCCGATAAGCGGGACTGCAGGGGTCCGAGGCGAGGGAGGAAGGGCTTCCCCTGCACGGCAAGGATGGGGGCACCATCCGACACAGCGGTCACCCCAGGCTGAGCGCTGCCCCGCGCTGAACCCGGAGCAGCGGCTCCCCGGGCCTCCCCTCATTGCGGGGATGCTCAGCCAGCCCCGCAGCTGCCGTCCCCTTTCTGCCCTTTCGCTGCTCATTCGGGCTCCGGGAGGTGCTCCCCGGAGGCTGCGCTGGGCTCTGCCGGGCAGCGATACCCCTGCCATACCCTGTAACAATACAAATAATACAGTTGGAAGAGCCACGGCCCTTCCAGCTGTCCCAGTTCCACTAGATGGCACCAGCAGTGTGTCCTTCCCCTGCCTCGGCTGTCCCCAGGCCTGGCTGTGGGCTGCACTGGGTGCTGTGGGACATGCTGGGAGATGCAGGCCACACTGGGAGTTGCGGGATGCACTGGGAGCTGTGGGCTGCACTGGGAGCAGTGAGACGCACTGGGAGTTGTGGCTGTTGCTGCTTAGCATGCACCCATCCCCGCAGCTGGGTCCGGCCTTGCTTCCCAGCTGGGTCCTGGCAAGGCTCAGGGCTGGAGCTGACAAGGACGTTTCCATGCCCACAGGCTCTTCTGGTCAATATTGCAGGGTGCTTAGTTTCCCAGCATTGTAAGTCTCCTCATGGAAGGAAGGGAGGAAAGGGAATAAAAACCAATTTACTATAAAATATTGCAATTCACAAGCGACTTGCCCTGGGGTCTCATAGTTTTAGGGATTTATTCTCCTCGTGTACATTTTACATCCCACACAAGTTAATTTGTTCCACTTTCTCTGTACTATTACGTCAAGTCTTTCCTCACACCTTGCAGCATAATTCAGGAGGGTTGGTTTTCCCTTGCATTAAGCAGCAAGACCTGAAGGTCACCCTCGGGTGGGATCTTTGGGAGCTCCCTGCTAACACAGTGCCTTCCCTAGGCTCTGCTTCCTGCTCGGACGTGCCTGGAGGGACAGAGCATGCCCCGGGATTGCTCCTCTCTGCGGCCTTGGTCAGACACCTCCAGACAGATGCCCAGGTTTGTGCTTCTAGAGTTTTGGTCTGGTGGACTCATGGCCAGCAAGTCAAAGCCTGAAGCAACCCCAGAGGCAGCGAGCAGATGTTGTGGGCTGACACCACAGCCTACCCCTCCTCTGGTTAGCATGGTTCGATGACCATGTCCTTTCCCAGCCTGTCCCAGAAACCCATGTGCTGTAGAAAAGCAGCATGAAGCTTTATGGTGCTGTGGATCCCTCCCGGGCAGCCTCCTCCCAGGCCACAAGAGGCAGGAGCAGAGGGGGCACAGGGAACGCAGGGGCCAGAGGGGAAATGCCTCTTTCTTAGCCTCGCAGTTGCTTGGCCAAAGACATGTCTACTTTGCTGTAACGATTTTCCCACCTCCAGGGTGCTGCAGACACCGTGTTCCCTGGCACGAAGGGGGTCCAGGCGAGATCGCGGGCGCAGGGGGTGGGTGAGAGGCTCTGTGCCAGGAGCCCCCCAGGCGCAAAGGCAGCAGCAGCCCTCTCCTGCCCACTGCAGAGTCACACAAACCCCATCCAAACCCATTAGCTGTGGCCTGAGATCCAGGCTAGAAAGGAGGAATCTGGGACATTTGGGAAGGTCAGGGCCCACAGTAAAGGGAAGTGTGCTGAGATCCCCCCCCAAACAAGGGAAATTGCATCCCTGACCACCCCACAGAGCCCCGTAGCCCTTGATCCCCGCTGGCACACGCCATCCTCCCTCTTCTCCCCCCTCCTTACCCAGGGAGCAAGCTGGGATCCCCCTCGCACCGGGAGCCACCTCGCCGCCTCCCACGCACCATCTGTTCCCCCAGATGACTTGCAGGCGGTCAAGGCCTGTCCCCTGACGCCATCCACCTCCAAGTGATGCGGCCGTTCTGCCCCCATCCCCATTCCCTGTCCTGGCAAACAGCCGGGGATCCTCCTGCTCTGGAAAACCTCCCACGAGCCACTGGCACTAAACCCCACGGACAAAGCTCCTGACCTGAGGTTTCCTTCCTGAAGTCAAGTCTTTATTTGCCCTTTCCGTGGCTTGATGCTCCACACAGGGTGGAGGAATTTGCAATTTAGAAACACCACCAAAAGCAGATATTTCTGCCACGCACACCCGGAGCAGCAGCAGTGGAGCCGGGAGCTCGGCGTGGGCTGGCTCTGAGCTGCCAGGGTCGCCTGTGGAAAGCCACGCATCCCCGAAGGCTTCCTCGGCTGGCGAGTGGCGTACGCCCTTCCCCGAAAGTGAACATCAAACGGAAGAGAGGCATGTAGCAGTCAGAACACGTTGGGAAGGAATGGTCCAAGTGCTGAGGAATTATCTTTAGAACAACCGTGATCAAAATGTCAGACGGGTTTTTATAACCCTGACCCGCACCCAACCCGGCAGGCTGCGGGCTCACCCACTGGTGCCGGCAGCCGCGGGTCCCCGCACCCCTCCAAGCCCTGGTAAGGGTTTACCTGAGGCAGAAAGGGACAGTTATGAGATACAAAGCTCAGGCTTTTGAAGCGGATTTGCAATCAGGAAGGCCGAGCAGGCTGCCGGCATTTATGGGAACGCTCTTCCTCCCCTTTTCTGATCCGAGCGATGGATTTTGGCGATGCCGAAGCCTCCTGAGGAGCCCAAAGCCCGCAGAGTGCTTCCTGGTGATTAAAAACAGCCCGCTGGCTCCCGGCTCGGGGTGACTCAGGCACGTGCCCAGCATCGCGCCGGAAGTGCAAATAATGGCAATTGTCAACCCGTTCCTGCCCCTGCCCAGCTTTCCCCGGGTCTCAGGACTGGCCGTGCCCACAGCCTGGCGCACTTACAGGTTCTTCACAAATTTTCCCTTTTCTTGTTCAGTAAGAGTCTGTTTAAGCGCCAGGAGATGAGGTGCGGAGAGCACGTCCGAGCAGGGGTGGCTGCTCGGGAAAACCTGAGCGCCGGAGGCAGCAGTGCTTTTCCGCGCCGTTAGCTTGTTTACACAGCAGAGAGGAGCCGAACAGTAACGACTTATATCAGTGCAATTGCAAACCAGGGCCTTGAACCAAATCCAGCTCGGAGGCTGCGACCAAGCCGTAGATAGCTGGGAAGAAAGGTTAGTGTTTTCTCCAGAGGAACTGCCTACTTACATCCGAAAACAGCGCCGGCCTTGCCCGGAGGCTGGGGCCAACAGCACCTTTCACTGCCTCCTTCCCACTGTCCCCGCTCCCGCTCGGGGGGCTCGCGGCCTCAATGCGACATCGGGAGCAGCTCATTTCTGCGCTGCAGGCTGCCCCCGCCGCCGGCCGCTGCCTCTGGGTGTGGGGAGCGAGGCAAGGGGGCAGCTCTCTGCACGGCTCCCGGGCGGGCACCAGGAGTGAGGTGACGGGGCCGGACCCAGGCCAGCGGGGGACACGGAGGTGCAGTCCCTAGTGACATCCGAAGTTGCGTGTGGAACAAGGGAGGGAAACAGTGGGACATCTGGGGGCTTCCCCCTCCACACAGCACTATGCCACATCATCCTGGGAATGACCACCGGGACTCAGCAGTCTCTAGGAAATTTTGCAGGAATGTCTCTCTGCCATGACCTAGTCATGCACCACCCAGCCTCTGCATGGACGACTCGGATTTGGGCCTCACGAGTTTCTTGAAAAAATGTGGGAATTTTGTCTTCTGCGGCTGGCCAGCTTCTTCGTGCCTCTGACTGCACCGGTCCCGGACACTCGCAAGGAGCTGTGATTGCCACGGGGCAGACAGCCCTCGTCTTTCTCACAGCAGACCTGAGTGAAAGGAAGAAAAAATTTGCATAAGTAAATAGCACTAATCAGCACACGTGCAAGAGTCAAGCAGCAGAAATATCCCTCCTACACAGAGCTTCTTGAATGAAGCTGTACCAACATTTCTCTGCGGTAAGGAGTTTGTGGGCTGCTCGGGGTTATGCGGTGCACGGGCTCAGGGCCATCTGCAGCATCCAGGCTACTCTCTGCCCACGCTAGTCAAACCTGCTCACTCCTCATCTGGGAGGTCAGTTGGTGCTGACGCTTACAACAACCAGAGGTAACACTTTTCCGAAGATCTCCCGCCTCTGCATACAGAAGGGACACAGCATCGCACAAAACTGAGCGGGTGGGATGGCAAGAGGAAGGTGACCTTCCCATGAGCATGTGCTATAACTGATTTCACTGTTCGTGCTACCTGGGAGCCTGGTTAAAATTACCGATCTGGGCTGCACAGATGCTTTCGCTGCAGCGGAGACCCAGCCAGGACTTCTGAGACCTGGGAAGCCCGTTTGCCCAAGGGGATTTCAGCAGCTCGGAGGCTAAGTGACTTACGTTCTTTTAAAAACATTTTCCTGAATATTTTTCCTAAAGCAAAGGTGGTGCCATAGGTAATTTCTTTAAAGGAGGGTATGAAAGTGGGTAACTGATAGCCAGTTCATTACATCAGAATCTGTTCTCATTAAGCAGGGAAAGTTTACTTGCTCATTAATTGTTTCTCTAATTGCTTTCTCTCCCTGCTAACAGGGTAACCTGCTGCCTGCTTGTGCCTGGAGGCCCCAGGTCACACCTCTGCGTAACTCATCTCTGATCTGCGAACATGGGGAACTATAAATAAATGGTGACACTGGAGAGCAGAGGAGGAGGAGGAAAGGGACTATGATTTTTAACCTGAGATGCTCAGTCTACTCAGTGTATCCAACAAAAGTTAAGAGGTGGCTGATGTCAGTCTGTAAACATTAACAGAGATATTTTGATAGCAGAGGGCTCTGGCCTAGCAAAGATAAAACAAAATTATCTGGCTATGAACGGGGGCTGGAGAAATTCAGACTAAAAAGAAGCTGCAGATTATTTCAAGTGAGGCAAACAGCTATATGTTCTCCACCAAGAGGTATTTTTAAACCATGAGGCCCTGCTTAGTTTCAAGATCTGCTGCAGCTTAAATTAAAAAAAAAAAAAAAAAGCAATTTGTGAACGTGAAGGAATCACCTGGGAAACTCAATGGACTGACGTAACAGCCTACAAAGGCGCCCCGTGATTCGGAGGCCTACGAATCTGTGAACTGGGCTGTAATATGCCATGGTATGAAGGAGGTAGGAAAAGACCAGCTAGAAGAGATTACAGGTGCCCCAGATGAGCCCTGGCAATTCACACTGAGGCAATTTAAGACATCAGTGTGGTGGTCATCCCTCTTCTCCCTCTTGTGCCTCTGGCTGCTGCTCCCGGACTGGAGGTGGCACGTTTGGCTGTGGGGCCTGCAGCATGGCACAGTCACCTGGCCCCAGTTTAATTAATCCAGCTCTCAGGGACAGGGGCAGCAGCAGGGCAGGCATACCCTGCGCCAGGGACACGAGCAGGGGAACCACCAGGGAGAAACCCCCTGGCTGGAAGCACCCACGCTCATCGAGGAGACCTGGCACATGAGTGCAGAGGCCAACGCACCGGGAGGAAGGAGGAGCATGGAAAGGCCTTGCTGCTGCAGTCCCCAAAAGGGCGAAGAACAGGAAGGATGAGCCCGGTCTGTCCTGTGTTCCTGCTGTTCCCTGCCTGGCACATGTCACCATGCGGTGCCTGCGCTGCCTCCAACGTGGTGCTTCATGATGTGGAAACTTGCAGGCAGAGAGAGCAAATTATAACCAGCGCGTATTGCTATGATGGATTCCGGGAGGTGATGTTGCAGTCATGTCACCCCAGCTCCCTCTCACCAGGAATGCCTGTGCCTCCCTGTGCACGTACATGTGTTGCACACAGGCACACGCGCCCACACACCTACCTTTGCTAACAGCAGAAGCAGCCACAGAGTCCATATGTCCTAGGCTTTACTTCTATATCTCCAAAAAGCAAGTTTGTCTCTGTTTCCCCACAATTATCATGAAATATATTCAAGAGAGCCGCTCTGTCTTCTCGGCTGAGCGAGTCTTTGAGGTCCAGTACAACGCTCAGATGTTCTTTCCTTTCCAAAAGGATCAGACGGTACATCAGTGGAAGAGTGGAAGAAAAAAAGCTTGCTTTCTAGGACCCAGTTTTGCTGGGCCAAACCAAAGTCTGGAAGCTGTCGAACTGCTTTTCGACACCCTTTGGCCACCTAACAACAAGGAGGCTGTATCCAAGGGCTGTGTGTACAGTGTGTGATATAACCAAACTAATGGGCCCCAGTGCACACAGCATCCCAGTAAAGCCATGGAAATCTTCAGCTCTCCAAGTTCTCTCCTAGAAAAAGATCTGCATCTCTCATGCTGGTTTTTGGGAGGACTCTACCTTTAATCGTTTGACAGCATTTTTGGTATCTTTTCTGCCCTCAGATGGAGTTACTTCTTGCTTATCTGGAAGGTTACAAGCTTTTAGCTCTACATAGCATTGCTTTGCTGAGTAGGGCCATGGCTTATTAGTCTGTTTGACAAAGAGGGCAAATGTATCCAAGCCAAACATAGCTTTAAGCATTTGGGAATCTATTGAAATCAAAACTGGTGCATCCACTCAAATCTCCTCTGAGATCTACATCAAAATGACATTTTTCTGAGTATTTCCCTTGCACGTATATATATGCAAAGTAAGAGCATACGAACTGCTACACCGTATCAGATAAACATCTTTTTAGCTCAGTACTGTGTCTTCAGAAGTACCAAATGCTTAGGGAAAGCACATAGGAACTAGGGCAGGCATAACATGATCTTCCTTTGTCTTTTTTTTTTTTGGCTTCTGGTAGTCTGCAGTTTAGTGACTTCCTTAGCTGGAGGTTATATCAGAACTGTCATGTTGAACAGCCACTGAGACAATTATCTACCACAAATGATCTGGTCCCCATTTGAAGCTATTCATGCTTTTGGCCTTCACAACATCCTGTGACAGAGAGGTCTACAGTGTAATCATGTTAACTTGAAAAAATACAGTCACTAGCACAAGACTTCAGAGCAAAGATGGCAGTAATAAACAGCAGATTCTGGAACAAATGTAGCTGGCTAAAATATCATTTTCCTAAATAATAGTTGACTTCCATTTCGGTTAACAGCTTCCTGTGAGAAATAGAAGTGTGTATGTCTTCCTGAATATACCTAGGGTTATATGGAAACACTTATACTGGGAAGAGCTACATTCAAAGGACTGGTGAAGTATTAAAGCCAAGAGCCAAGTGCTTGCAAGTTAAGAAATGCCTAAACTAAGGATGCTCTTGAAAGCTCCATTTGGCCCCCCTGTGCCTGGGCTGTAAAATGCACCAGTGCAGCCTGTAAACTGCCCATTCAGGTAGTATTTTTCCATAGCATCCCTACTTTCTTGACAGATATTTCTTCCATCCTCCACCTTTATGGACGGGACATCTCAATTTCACTGGTTAAAGTCTGGCAAAGCTATAACCATGTAAATCCACATCTGCTAATAGGAAGATTCAGTACATTGAACAGTAAGCATTTTGCCTCACTCAGCTTGGGCCAGCACCGTGCAAAGAGAAAATGTCACAGGACTAATACTGCTATGGGCATTCTGATAGCAAGTAATCATGTAAGAAACTACATAAATCAAATGAGTAAAACATCTTACCTTAGATCAGGGAACTCTCTGAGAATGGGCAGAAGGGCTATTTTCATTCCCTCAGCATCAGAAGTTTGAATAAGTCCTAGAATTGCTTTTGTTATATCCTTGAGGGAATCTATTTTAGGACCCTGGGGATAGAAGAAAAGATGTATTCAGGGTAAGGGAAGCAGAATATAAGGTTAAGAGATGGCACCCTCACTGTGTGGGGTAGCAGCTTTGCAGGACTGTGTGAGCACGTAAAGGAGCATGTTTTCTCTGCAGGGTAAGAGAAAAGAAACTGGAGTGTAATCAGCCTGCTTCCAGTGCTGCTCAGCAGCTACCCTCCGCAGTGCAGCCTTCCTTCCTGTGTTTCTTTTGTAAAGCAGGCCTTTCCCTACACTTCCCCTCTTCTGAAAGGCCATTTTGCTCTTTGAGAAGTGGTTTCCCTTGCCATGCAAGCAACAGCCCCGTGCCTATGTGAAAAAAAGCCCTGCCGGCCAGCACAAGGCAACGTTTCTGCAGCCATGGAAGAAGGCCAGGGACTGACAAATGACCTTGGAGAGAGAGTGGAGGACACAAATCCTGTAGCTGAAAAACAAGGAGAAGCAGGGCTGGACCCTGTAAGAATACGAGTATGGCTGGTAGATGCTGCGTACGATTAGCTCCCTCTCAACTAAAGCACATCACAGGATAAAGGCTCATAAAGCTAGCAAGAAATCCGCAGAATTTTTAACAAGGCTGGAGAAAGAAGAATGTGGATGAACTGCCAAGAGAGAGCTCCAGATCTTGCTCACATTTTCGTTGGTGTGGTAATGCGGTTAAATTGCTAGTCTGAATTATTGATGAAATCACGTCAACAGAGATTCTGTGACAAAGCAAACCCGGAGAACAGGCTGCCAAACTAGGTCGGGAGAAGCCCAGGTTCCCCTGATCTCCACAGGGTGTTAGAAACAGCAGGCTGGTTTCTCAGTACAGCTCATCTCCGCATTGAACATAAATTAAAAATAATAGTAATACTTGAAGACAGCCTTCTCTCTCTTCCTCCGCACTGCAGACACATAGCATGTCTAGCTCTGCACAGTGAGCAAGCTGTACTCTGCTCCCAGTGCGTTAATACTGTAAGACTTCATACTTGGCAAGCTCACAAAGTAAATGTTAATTAATTAGAAGGTGCCAGATTTAGTTAAGCGCTATATAGACAGGAAAGGTCTAAGGTAAATGGTCTGCAATCTAAAGGGACAAACAAGAGTTGTTTTGTCAGCAGTGCTTACTGCCTTTGACATTTACTGCTTTTAGGAAAGAAGCAAGGTGTTTCCAATGTGTTTTGAGGACAGAGTGACAGGAAGAGAGCCTGGACAGAGGGCAGAGCAGGGCAGGGAGCAGGTGCAGCCGGTGCAACAACTGCACAATAAATTCAGTCTGCAGTAGAGTACATATTTTGCATGCGTAACCATGTACCTCATTTGAGGCTGTCCCCTGCAAACTGCTTATGCACGCTCTCCCCAAGGTTTTCAGTGCTCACACATCAAGTAAGTATGAGAACAGAGCAGAGGCACAAGGGCAACGGGACTGACTATATGCAGACTTTCTTCACCAAAGTAGAATGTGGGGTTTTAGTAGATAATAAGATTTCCCGTACATCATTTACATTGTAAAATCAGCTTTCCTTGCACATTTCATCCAAAGCTGACACTGAGCACAGCATTACTGGTAAACTCAAAAGTTAAATATTAGAGAATCCTCCTGCTATTCCTGATGGCCTGATTTCTCAAAGCATCAAGTTGTCTGTGATTGATCACCCTAGGAAAGGTGAGCATTCACCTAAAAGCACTGGGAACTTCCAGCTTTCCACCATGAAACTAGCAGGTGAGTTGTAACAGGTCTGAGAGATTTAGGAGGAGCCTACAAATCACACCTCCCATAGGAGGTCTCGCCTGGGAGAAATAGATTTCTAATCCCAAGCACTTAAATTGACAAGACATGAGAATGACTCAAAATCCACAAAATTATTAAAACCAATAAAGCTAAGGCTTTCTATCTGCTGTGTCATATGAGAGTGTCTTGTTTGACTGTCCAGACAATCTTTGCAATCGCTACTGCGATGCTTAGTTCAGCTTGCTCACAGGGCGCTGTGCCCGGGCGCTCACAGCCTGTATTTGCAAAAGCAGCCCTGCCAGGGGGCCATTGTGTGGCAGCCGAATCTCATGCTGGAGCAGCCACAGGATGGGCTGTTCACATGGCAGTCCTCGCCCTTGGATAACCAAGGAAACCGTACAACAGCGCAGTGCCATCCACACACACCATTTGTGGAATTGCCAATTACATGGGATTATGAATTAAGTAAAGAGGCTTTTCTAAGCTTCCAAAATTGCTTTCACAAATCAGATCTAGAATTTTTCCTCAAGTTTTCTTCACTGGTGTGGGTCTCCTTTCACACTCAATCTATTCCTTTTGCATCACATCCTCAACTATAGTCATGTGTGGTGTTTACCTCCTCATGAAGACTCACTCCTCCACACAAGCATGACCAACCACAATAGCATCAATGTGCTTCCGCCCTTGTGGCAACCATCATAGTGCACAGAAATGGCTCTGACTCACAGCCCAGCTGGGCTCTCTAAGAGGCTGGGATGGTGGCAGCCACCAGCCTGTAGCTGAGGAAGGGCCTGCAGGGACAGTGCAGAGAGAAGCTGGAGAGGCTGATTTGGTTCGTCACCCCAGAAGCTGTCCTGTAGCCAAGAGTCCAACAGAGGCTCAAGGAAAAACACTGGAGGCAACATCAGCTGCTGGAATGGTCCTTCCTCATCCTCACTGCCATGCAAAAGTACAAAAGGCCCTGTCTAGGGGAGCTGACAGCTTTAGAGCTGTCGTCCAAGCTTAGAAGAGTGTACCTTATTCTTATTTCAGTGGCAGGAGTGTGAATCTTGCCTCCTCCATTCACACATTTCACAAATATAAACTAACAGCTTCTGGCAGATTTGAAGGGCTGTCTTCCAGCACATCTGATTTTCATTTCTGTGAAGCTGGATACCACTGTGGTAAGACAACTTAAGTCTTTTCTATTGTTTTCAGGGTCTTTTTCTCTTTTAGCACTGCTCGTAATAACGGAGAGCACAGGCATAACCACACCAAAGACTTACTAAGCACTCTTTAAAGATGGTTTGCAGCATCCTATGATCTTCTTCTATCCTGCTGACAATCCTCCTCCTCTGCCCAGAAGATGATTTCCTGGAAATGGCCAGGAGGGCCTGCACATATTCTGTGATAATGATGGCGTTGACATCCTTGACAAGAACCTGTTCCAGAGCAAAGACGCCCAAATTACCTTCCCTGTAAAGAGCAGGACACTGAATAAGGACCAGGCCATAGCTTTAGGACTCTGGCCAGCATAGGCAGTGGAACTAGGCCCATTCAGATGGGTGTCCCCCTTCTCTGCCCCTTTAAAATGCTTGGTGTAACACACAGAGTACCTCCAAGCCGAATGTGGATGACATAAACATTGATAATAACCGTGGAGACATCCAACCAAAAAAATAGGACCGGTTAGCTGCGCCATGGGTCACTCACTCTCCCGAGCAGCAAAATGAGACTTGGCTTAGCCCCAGAGTAACAACCATGAAGCTTTGGGACAGCTTTGACTACAGACAAAGCAAGATCCAGCCTCCCTGGGACATACCCTCTAGACACCTCCCAGGGCCACCCCTTGGCCACGTGGTTGTGCCTGGGCCTAGAGGGTCATCTGGGCATTTACAAGCCATCCACAATCTCCTGAGAGACCTCAGTGCTGAGACCATGCAGTGCCTGAGGGGGAGGGAGAGAGGGAGCAAGCCTCCCTAAGGGAAGACAGGCCACTGCACAGAAAACACATTTTCACCAGCAATTGAAATCAGACCAGTTTTAGGCTGCAGTCCAAAGGTACAGGCAATCCCCAGCCCTGTCCAAAACAGATAAAGCATGAGACAGACAGTTCTGGTGTAGCACTCCACCACTAAGCTGCTGCTTGCCCCAGCACTAATGTGACATGATGTCCAGTGACAGGCTCCAAACAGCAGCAGAATAGCTCGTAATTTTTCTGTTCCATTACTTTTTCCACATTTCAAATCGTTAATTAAAATCAGCACTGACAAAGTGCTTGCGGACCTATGAGGGTAAGAGAAAGGGAGTCCAGTGTTTAGGGGGACATGTATAGCACAGGTAGCAGCAACACATCCAACCTGAGGTGGAAGCACATTAGAAGCTGAGAGAATTTCCAGTATCATGGTACTGGAGCCAGGGCAGTATCACAGACAGCCCGATGTTCCCCCTCAGTATTTGGGAGATTCGTTCAGTTTCCCTGTTCCTTCATTTCTTAGATTCTCTGCTGAGATTACAGCAAAGGTCCTAGATGTCCAAGTGAAGTAGATATCCAACTCTGTGGAACTTGACTGAGATGATTAGATCTTTACAAGCCCTTTAAATGATAGACAAAATGGTAGTTTGCATTAACGCTGAAATACGGTATAATCCAGAGATTCAAAGACTTGTTTTAGCGATTTCCTGAATACTATCTTGTTTCTTACCTTCTTACTGATTTCTTACCTCATATATGCCTGTATTTTTCTTTCCAAATGCCAAAAAACTTTGCTTTAAGGATTCTAGGATGAGGTCTAAACCACTGTCACATTTTTTGAAGTGATCCTTCAGTGTTCTCTGAGGAAAAGGGACAGACAGAGTCAAATGATGCACATCTGCAGACATCACGCAGGCTGCAGACATCGATTATGGAGCATTTGCTCTTTTTGCTTTCGGAAAGAGATTCCTTCACCAGCTGCAGCCTCCTGTGCTTTTATTCAAAGAATGGTATTGCCAGTGTTTCCTCTGTCATTTTTCCTTTCCTGACTTCACCATATTTGAGTGAACTCGTGCAACGAGCCCTGGGGATGCTCTGGGGCGCTCCCTGAGGGAACGCACAACGTTATACACTATTAGCAGCCCGCAATTCTTTGTTATCTGCACGTGGAGCCCAGGATAGGAAGGTAGGCATCTGGGCTAAACATCTAACATCACAAAGTGTGAAAGGAAGGGAATTTATCCCAAGAGAGGGATAAATCCCTGGTCTACCTTCTCTGAATCCTGACTACCCATCACGGCCTTGGTCTCTGCAAGTTATCACCACCCTGGAAAGATGCCCAGGTGTTGGACAGCAGCAGGTACAAGCTGCTGTTCAGCCCTTGGGGTCTGGCTCTGCAGGGGCAGCACAGGGTGCTCATTTTTAGCACAAGAGCAGACAGTGGAGTTGCGGTTCCAAAAACTGGAAAAGATGAAGCTGTCAAGATGCAGCTTCAGACAAGGTAGAGGGATATATTTGGCCTGAAGATAAAACTATGGTTTTATCCTTTCCATATCAGGACATGAGAATGATGTGGATGCCTGCCCAACAGTATAAAAACATTCAGTGTTAAAATGGGTCTCCCATACCTTGACTTTAGAAGTGATTGTCTGCAGAAGACGTTCTACAATCTCGCCTTCCGTCCTGTCTAGAAATCCTTTTACCTTAACATCCTGATCAGTGCTGGCACTGCACATGTATGTTAGTTTATGCCAGGCAGCTCTGAACAAAAAAAGGAAAGGAAATGGAAAAAAAATATCAACTCAAATCAGGCTATGCTTTCAGATCAAAATATTTCCCACTGCAACCAACATGACTGCCTGGGTACTTGAAGGGACACATGCTCAGGTGCAGGACTAGCACAGGGCCTCAGGGACCCACACTTGCGCACCTATCTTTAGGAGAGTTCACACTAAGGTGCTACCATAAAGACAGGAAAGCGAAAATGCACATAAATGGCTCTTGTACCAAGCACCAGTGGGTTTAGATGAATGAAAATCCTGGCATTTTCATAAATGAGAAAGCATGAAGTGGCCTGCCACAGGGATATGGATATGCAAATAAGTCTCCTGAAAAATGGAGGCTGGTTGAAGCCTCCTATGTGCCTTTGACACCCCATAAATACAAGATGAACAGTTGTATTGCATCAGAACAAGGCTGCAAGTCTGCAGATTCTAGCTAACAAACACGTTCACCAGCGTGAAACCAGACATTTCACTCTCTGGAAAAGCTCAGTGCGCAACTTCATTCCCAGTAAAATTGTAGAGAACTACATAAAAGAGCATCATAAATTCTCAGTCTACGGTCCAGCGTTAGCAACATGCACATACCATAAACAAAATAGCTATCCAGGCCCAAAGCAGAGCTCCAATGTCAAGTAAATACGGTGCGCATGATTGATTTGGGCGTTTTGCTGACTCCAGAGATCCTCAGATAATCTTGCACAGGAAGAACAGAAGCAACCTTGTTGTCTCCATCACTGCGAGCACTACTGCAGTTAGCTCACAGGTGCAAACAGCCTCCCCCACCGCTCTGTGCTTCATCGCTTGCTTCCTTCCTTCTTAACAACCCCACGGAAAGCCTGGCATGTTTGATACGGTTTCCTACAGCAAAGCCCTTAAGCCTGAAGTGCGCAAGAGAATGCATCTCAGCGCTACATTTATCAGGATTTCCCAATGGGGGAGAATCAGGGCAGGGAAGGAAGCCCCATTGCATCACGCGGTAGGGTTGGCTGTGGCAGTAAGGTGTCCCCCGCTTTATCGCGGTGAACATGGGAGCTCAGGGCCCTGCCTGCAGGAGAGCTGCTGCCACCTGCCCTTCCGCTCACTAGTTGAGACGGGGCAGCTCCGAAGGGGCTCGCCGACTGCAGCCGGGCTCCCTCCATGCATCAAGTTAACCGGGAAGTGTGCGTGGGACCGGATGATCAGACCCAGCTCGAGGCAAGGCTGACCACACAGCAAAGTTAGATAAAGATCACACAGCAGAAAACCCATTTCATTTCATGTGCCACAAGGGTCTCTTCGCTAACCTGAGAAGGCAGCAGTTCTCAAGGATTCGTAAGCCGCTGCAGATCCCAGGGCAGCCGTCGAGCTGTAGAAAGCTTCTTACTTCATTTTCATAGCTAAATTAAAACAGGAAGACATATTCTCAAGCTGGTGTGCTTGGTAACACATCTGACAGTAGCAGCCTGGCAGCAAATGGGAGAAATATTCTGTGATTATTTGCCTTTTTATTGTGTGGAGTTTCACTCCAGGAGAGGGCTTCAAGACGAGGACAAAGACGGTCTCTGTCTTGCCCTGCTGGGGAGGAAGGACAGCACGGTCACAGGATGGGACATCCCTCACATTGCATAGATCAGGAGGCAGGAGGTTCATTTAATCACTGCTGTTGCTATAACATTTCCTTCCTGGAAGCAACTGAGGCTTTGCTTATAAAGCTGCGGAAGACTAAAAGCCTCAGCGTGCGTGAATAACCCATGAAGCCTATCAGCAGCTTCAGTCTCACAAATGGCTCCTGGACAATTCTGTTTTACAGGGGTTTCCTCCTCCTTATAACGTGAAGGGCAAAGGAGAAGTACAACAGGCCAGAGCTCCTGGCCCTCGGGGAGCCTGGAAGAAGCACTGCATTCAGGAAGTGCAGGTAGGGAAAGAAGAGGGAATGTCTTTACTTTTGGGGAAAATAATCTTAAAACGTTCCTGCGGTCCTTATTCAGGGCCTGATACAAACCCTGCTGAACTCAGGAGGGGTCTGTGTGGCTGCTCCTGCCGTGCAGTCCTCCTGCCTCCCAGGAGCCAGGCTGGGCACCAGCCAGATGGTGGTGACTCTTTCTGGATGTTTTTAAGGTTTGAACCTCTCCAGAATAAACATCCCCCAAGGTTTAACCCATCCGGTGCACTTTGCCCCCCTCAGCTTTAGTACAGTAGCAAATGCTGAGAACATAAACAGCAGCGAAGAGCTGCTCCTGCATCAACAGCTAGATGGGGAACAGCTCCGCAAGGAAAGAGGGGCAACAGTGGATCCAGGCAAACACAGAATCACCAAGCACTTCACCAGGATTTCTGTTTTTGAGCACTGCTGATGTGCCAGGGAGGAAACCAGCATCTCTCTTACCTCTCGAGGAAGCTCAGGCACTCCTCCAGGCACACGGCTCCCACTCTCTCCCTCAGGCTCTCACTGATGCGCTGGGCAGCCTCTGCCTTCTCCATTAAAACCTGTGCGTTTCGAGACATGAGAGGAGAATGGGCTGAAGCCATTTTTTCTTCCTGCAGTGAGCAGGAACACGTTCCATCCTTCACCCTGCTGCAAATCCCTCTTCCTTCTTAGGGGAGCGGGTATGTTTTGGTTTGGAAAGCCCTTGCACAGAAAAAGTTATTCAGTAGGAGCCCGACTTGCACATCCAATCTGCACCTTTGCTACTGCTGCTTCCACTGCAGTGAGCGGGGTGCAGAAGTCGGGGAAAAGTCTATCCCTACAAACGCTCATTGCTCGCAATGTCCAGCAGTGCTGCCCAGATCCTGCAAAGATTTTGCTGCCTGTGGGAACGCCTGCACTTCCGTGTGACTCCCCCTTGCAGATATATTTGGATGCAGCCATTAAAAACAGTTAGGCAGCTCTCAGCTGTGCACCCTGCACCTTGCCAGGGTCTCTATCAGGGATGCCTGAACAAGATAGGTGTCTAGTTCCTGGCTCCCGCAGCTCCCGCCTGACACAGCAATGTATATTAAATCCCCCGATACTTGTCTCACCCCACTGACCCCGTTTGGCGCCTGCAGTAGGTGGGCCACATCAGACAGCTAAAAATCCATCCAGTATTGGACAGGACCGAGCAGGTGGCAACTTAATGCTGTCCATTAGTTGCTCTGTGGAAACAAAAGCTTGCAAGGGGAGGAAAGCCAGATGGATAAAAGGAGCCAGATGGACAGACTCCTGTGCTGGGCTCTCCCAGCGCTCCAGGAAGCGTCAGCAAGACAAAGGGTGACTCACATCACGAATGGGTTTTTCCGCTGCTCACAAGAAATATAAAAGCTTACCAAAAGGGACAGCAGAAAACACGCTTCCCCAAGGTGTCAGGAAACCATGGCTGATGAGTTTTCATGACGCCTGTTCCTCGTCTAACTGATCTTTAGGTGTCAGTCTGAGAAAACTGAGGAGGCAGTATTTTTGTAAGGATTGCCTATTTATACAGCCAAGGCCTGGGGGGTCGCTGCGGGGGGAGCACTTGCAGCGCTGCCCACACACTGCAGCCGGCACAAGACAAGCCGACGGAGCAGTCGCCTCTGTGAGCCTGGGTCTGCCACTGTGCTGCAAAAGCCACTTTTTTGCCTGCTGAAGGCACATCTTTGCAAGGGAGGCTAGCTGCTGTTGACCTGCAAGGTGTAGCGCTGGTCCCGGCAGCGTGTCCGGGGCAGTTTGCCATCCTCCAGGACCATGGGGCTACTTCCCTCTCTCCTAACCCAAAACAGGGCTGCCACTCTGGGTAGTGGCCGTGGAGAGGGGAGGAGAAAGATACAGTCAGAGAAGCTCCTGAGCTGCCCCTGGTCCCTAGCATCACTGAATCCACATGGAAACCCCAGGATTTATTTTAAGCCTTCTGCGGATCTTGATCCAAACACCCTCTGGCAATTGCTCACAGATCAGCAGAGCATGCTTCAGCGGGGCCCTTCGAGGGCTCAGCTTGGCCGCAGTCCCTCGCGCTGCCCGGGCAGCCGGGGCAGCAGTCGCAGCTGCGCGCACCGCACGGAGCGGGCGAGCAAGCCGCCTGCCTCTTGCACGGCCAGCGGAGAGGATCTGCCGGGGTTTGGTAACTCCCGCTCGCTCTGTGAGCCTTCTCTGCGGCGATGCAGAGCGCGCGCAGAGCAAGATGGTTAAAAATACACTGACTTTCCAAAGAGCTATATGACATTCCAAGTGTGAATGCAACTGCAGCTTGAATCAGCTAATCTTGAGCTCATCTTTTTTTCGGTTAGTTTAGTTTTCCTTATATATGCCCAAGAGGAAAAACAGGTCTGGGGGCAAACAGGTGCATTTTAAGTACGTCAGCTAACTTGCAAGCTCATAACATGCAGAGCTTAGCCCAAGACGTGCAGAACTGCGTCCTCCCAAAACCCACACATTTGTGTGTAATGACATGACTACCCCAAAGGACATTAGCTTTTCAATTCCTCCCCAGTTTACCTGAATGACTGCAGCACTGGAACAAGGGTTTTTCCTAATGTCAAAGGCTTCTTTCAGGGCTTCCCCTACCTCCTTCTAAATAGTGTAAAAAAAAAAATAAAAGGAAAAAGAACAGTTGAGATAGATTACGACAGCATTTGCAATGGGTTAGCTTTCCCTGACTCTCATTTTGCTTTTGGACCAGACAAATTTCTGCCTCTATTTTCTGACCATCTCATTTAACCCAAAGCCTGGCTATTTTCCAGCTGAACTAATAACATTGTTCTGTTTCGTTCTACATGATTTGTTTGAGTTTAAAAGATTTGGAGCTTGCTTTCACCCCAGCGTCAGCTCGGGTTATGTGCAGTCTTCCTGAGTTAGCTTAACTCAAATGAAGGTGCGCACACAGCAAAACAATGCTTAGACCCAGCTATTGCCATTGTAGTTGAGATCTCCCACCCTTCCCAGCTCCAGCCAGCACCCACATAAACCAGCGAGTGTTAACTAAAAGTACTCCTTAACTTGAGCCAGGGGCTTCTGAGCGCAAATAGAAGTTGGGTTAGTGTTTAGAGCTACTGTGGCAGCAAGATGAGCCCCATGAGGCTGCATGATGGGAAGTTTCCCAAGACTTGGCTGGCTTGTGTTATTTTGAATGCACTGTAAAAACAAAACTAACACTGCAAAGGGCTCATTGTTTAAAACATCATCTGACCTTTATAGAGGCTTTAAACTCAGAAGCCTGGCTTAGTTATTTATTCATTTATTTCTCCATCTTTCTCCTGAGTAATGGAAAGTATGTAAAGTCGGATCTTCCATTTTTACCTTTGTTCTTGTCTTGCTGATGACTTAGTAAATTTATGGTTGTCACTTAAGAATTTCATCAAAGGTATATTCAAAATAACTGCTCTGCCATACTCATCACAAAGTGTTAATCAAACACAAATCAGCAGGTGTAAACAACCCAGCAAAAATTCCTTTCTTCCAGAGTGCTGTCACCTGACAGCACAATTGTATTAACATGATGTGCTGAGCTAACCCATATGAGCCGGGCTGCACAAACACTCTTAGCCTGCCCCAATTGCAAGCTAAAATGCATGGGCTTAAACCAACACGAAGGTCTTGCTCCACAATGGGATAGAGCTTGTGTTTAGTTAGTAACTGCAGGGCAATAACTCGTTGAGCCAGAGTACTTAGTTGCTTTGGATTAGATGATGTGCCTGAACAAGCGCGAGCTTACCCATTTGTAGCCCTTGTGGTGACACCGGGCCCCAGGCTCCAGACCTCCGGTCTGGAGAGGACCAGGATTTCTGCTGCAACAAGCAGGCTCATAAGTAACCTCCAGCTACCTCCTTGTCCCTCCCTGTGTCACCAAGACGTGGCACCCCATGCAGGGAAAGCTTCAGATGTAAGCATGGTCAGTTCGCCAGTGCTGACTGCCCTTTTGACTGCTGCCTCTCAGGAAACACAAGGGGCCAAGTTATAACCAACACCGACTCAGGTGTCTCACATTTGTTCAACTGCTGTTTTAAAATACGCAAGAATTTAACAACCTTGAGGCATCAGCCTCTTTGTCATATATGGTCAAAATTGGCTACGATGTTCAACACGGGTGGGAGGGCACAGCTGACGCACAGGCAGGTAGGCAGAACGACTGCACGGCCTTATTCGTTTTGGAAGCAGCAGGTCCTCAGCCCAAATTCTCCAAAGCATACGCACTTCTCAGCTCTCCTGGTGTCCCATTGAGAAAATAGAGGGAGGAAGGGAGAAGACGCAGACCCAAGTGACCCCTTTGCAGATCACTCTAAACCCTCCTCAACTTTTGGTCCAGGTGTGAATGCCCTGGCCCTGCCATGTGCACTGTTGCACAAACAGCCCATTACGAGCTGGGGCTGCAGGAACAGGGGATAGAAAGTTCATTTTCCACCTCTCGGTGTTTGAATGAAGCTTGACAACATTTTTGAATATTTGCCTTGCACAAGTGTCTAATTTCCTGCCGCTGCAAGGACAGGGTGACTCATCAACAACCCAACAAACTGCACCATAATTTCTTGTTCACCAATTTTGCAACTCCTTTAACTTCAAAAGGAGCAAAGCCCCCTCGCCTCATCATTTCAGAGCTGGGGTAAAGCAGCCTGACTGCAGAGCTGGCCAAGTTACCCACAGCAGTGCTGGAAACTCGCATTAGATCCCGCGTGGTGTTTGAGTGCTCAGCATCCTTTGATGTGGTCACAGCTCTCCTCACTCACTACTGTTGAAAGCGCATGCAAATGCTTTTAGTTTCCTCAGACAGCTGCCTGGCACTCCTGGTGACTAAGCAAGGTATTCATAGGCAAAACAGAATATTGCCCATTCTCTGCTCAGTTTCTTTTCATGTAGAAAAATTCAGTCATCCATTGAAGTGGCAAAACTAGCACCATGTGACTTACAGTTACAATTATATATTGTGATCAGGCATGGAACGTTTGCTCAATGTACATGTCATCTCCCTATGTATATGAAATAACAGAGGGCTGGAGTACGCTAGAAAAAAAGAAATAATGGGATAGAGAAGGTTTTATAAGCTATGCCAGTGAGCCAGGTGAAGAGACATTCATAACTTTTCCGTGTGGAGCCAGTTCACGTCCACTTAATCTCGTTAGACTGAATTTGGGGCTGGTCCTACCAGACGTGAACCTAGCTGGGACGCTGCCGTATCACGCTCCCCAACAACCCACACTCTGCTCACTGATGCGCAATGCAGCACCATGTAGCACTGCAATGTTTCCAGAGCCAAAGTGGCCTGAAAAAATACAGCCAACTTGGGGCAGCACTGCACAAGTGCTAGCAATGACTGCCAGACCTGGGCAAGCCTGCTCCATGCAAAGTGCCCATGAATAAAGGAAAGTTTCCTCCAGTCAATATGTCAGAGGAAAAAAAGGTTAAATTTACTACTGATACTATTCCGCATCTTTAAGGGTTTGTCGATGACTCAGTGGCATGCTCTAAGACGACCTCACTAGCACTGCCCTGAGTACAGTCATTTCCTTCACTGAAATATGTGCTAAAGTCAGACCTTAAGAACAGGTGGTCTTCCTCAAGGTAGTGATTTGAAACAGCCCATAAGGATGCTTAATGTCAATCAGTACATGAAATCTGTAAGTTTTAAGCACATTGTTACCAGCTGGTGCCTGTACTCCCACGTCTGTGACTACCTTCGAGTTCTCCTGCAGAGAACAGGGCCTGAGAAGAATCGCTGTAACTCAGAGCACTTTCCTGTGGGTGATGCAGCAGTTTGCCGGGGAATTTCCCAAACTCTGCTCCCAGGGACGAATTGAAATGGAAATTGAGAGAGAAGATGAGTGTGGTAATTCCTGCTGTTGCAGTTTGGCTTTAGCTGAATCTAGGAGGCCCTGCTGAATTTTCCAGACAGTGCGGTTTCCTTTGGTCCTCCCTGTTGCTGTAAGGCATCTCCCTTGTTTTGTTTGTATTCCACACGCCTAGACAGCATCCTTCAAAGGAGGAGCTTTGCTGGAAAAAGAAAGACATCTTGCAGCCTGGGAGCTGAGGTCATCTTTGGGACTGCAAAGCAGGACATCCTGCTCTGGCCTTGCAGAAGAGCTATGCTGGGTGTGCATTGGCTATCTGCTTTCTTGTGCTGGGCTCTGGGAATAATCTTTGCCATAACCTCACCTGTGCCTGTTTAGCAGGCTGGAGAGGGCTGCGAGAGGGTCCACAGACAGGCAAGTCCAGCAGCCCCAGCATCCTGCATAGCTAATGCAAAGGTGCTACAAAAAACTGTCCTACACTGTAGATTCATTAACAGCCAGAGAAGATGAACAGCTGATGGAAATGGCCCTCAGCTAAGGGAGCGGGTTTCACCTATAGCCTCACTTTATTCCAGACATATTGGTTTCTGAACAGTTTTCAGCACTATGAAGATGCAGCAACAGGATGAAAAGAGACCGTGCAAATGTTCCAGCATCCCCTTGCTAAGGAGCATCCATTTGGCAGGAGACAGCCATGGATCTTCACACCAGGGCTTCTCAACGAAATTGCTGATAGCTCGGTGTGAAGTGAGGGCCACAAGTCGGTCACAAACCACTGCTACCTTCACCAGCACATGTGAGACTCTGGGGTGCATAGCCAAGGTAGAGCCTTTGGGACCCCCCCAGAGCCCCAGTGGAGCTGGGGGCAGCCAGTAAGGGGGCAGGTAGCCTAAAAAGAGCATTCTTAATTTTAAAACTTTGGGAATAAAACAGGTAGATTGAGGTAAAACTCCTGAGTTCTTACCTGGGTGACTGCAAGTAACTTTTCCTCTGTCTTCAAAATAATCCACACGAGGCACTGTGCGTCAAGGGAAAGGCTGTGGTGTGGGGTCTGCCTGGGTCCCAGCAATGTCCTGTTGCCACTGCGTATAGAAAAAAAGAGCTCAGCCAGAGGGGTGATTCGTGGACCTTCTCCCACCTCAGCACCAGCACCTCTGCTTTTTGCCATTGGCTCATGCTACGCAAATAGGATGACCAGCAAACACCCAGCAGTGTTGGCAGTGCCGGAGTAGCCCCAGGAAGACTGATGACATTCATTCAGCCCTTTTGCCAGTTACTCTTTTTTGCTGTTCTTCTCTTCCTCCTTCCTATATTTTCTGCCCTAATTACACCTTCTGCTCTCCAGTTCCCCCCCCCCCCGCCCCCTTCCCTCATTCCTGCCATCAAATTCCTTCTTAGGCTTTGGTGCAGTTACCCACACACTGCTCCCTACATGGACCATCTTACAAGTCTCATATACTATCTCTGTATTGAAAGGGAACTATGATAAAACGCTTTTAGGTACTGGGACCACTGCATCTACACTTGAGCATCTACTAAGGTTGTAATTGTATTCAGAGAGGAAAATCCAAATAGTCAAACTTTTTTCCCTAAAGTCAGTCTGGTATCTCTCCTCTTCTCATTTCCACTTTCTTCACGGTCTTTTCCCTCCAACCACAGTCACTGGTCCGCTCTTGCGTTTTTTTTTCTTGAACAAATTTAGCATTGGCATAACATGTATATTTTTTCCTATCTTTGTGCTTTTCTTTATATATTTAAATGAAGTGATTATTCACCCCCAATGTCATATAAGTTTTTGATATGTCATCAATCCATTACTCATACCTAAAAACAAAGCTTTGCTGTTTTAAACCTATAAAAGTACCAGTAGAATAGTACTGTCCACATTTTTCCTGTACGTCTGAGGACAAAAGGGCACGCACCAAAGGGTCCCCATCACTCTGCCTTCTCGGGGAGGAGGGGAGAGAGCCCATCTGATGGACTGTTTACAAGCTGGTCAAGTGTTTATGAGTGCAATTAATATAAGGAAGAGAAGCTCCAGGCCAGAATGGAAGCAAATAACCCAAATAGGCTGAAAACCATTAGGACAAAAATGGATAAGAGCTGTCAAGCAACAAAGTAACCATGGATATGGAGACTCATACATCTCCCTCATGTTGTCCTACAGAAAAGAAATCACAAGAAAGCAAAGCAGATTGAGGTTTTGATAACACCTGCTGGCATTCTCAGTGAAAGCCTTTGAGTTCATATGGGGCCAAGAGGTCCCAAATGCGCTGATCTTCTGAACACGGGGTAAACCATATCTGTTTTATCAAGCTTGTTAGGAATTTAGTGATTTGCTGTATTTTTTCCTGTGGTCTGAACACTAACACAGGAAATATGGAAAAAAACTGGCAGAACTACAAGCCAGATAAGACTGCAAGAAAGCCTAGGAGAAAAGAGAGGTCCAGATAGCATAATGCTTACATAAAGACAAGAGAAAATTATTCTAGAGTAAAATACTTGCTAAAAAGAGGCTCATAATTATGAGCAAATGAACTCCTGGCAGCTTGTTCAGGGAAGCAGGATTCTGTGCATGTCCAACAGGAGTCCAGCAGGGAAATATCTGCATACCTCAGATAAGCCCCTGAGCATAATACAAAGGATTTAGAAAAGGCAATAATGCAAAGAAAAAAGATCCAGGTTCTCTCAGAAGATAAAACAGGCAATGGGCAAGCCTAAACCCAGCAATAGCTGTTTGTTTTCATGTTTTCAGAGCTGCTGTAATAACAGGAAACAGGGATTGCGCTCAGAACTGAGGAAAAGGGACAATGACAAGCGTAGAGAAAAGGAAATCCTTTCAACATACCTTTTGTACACTTTAAGGCACCATTCGTAAACTAAAAGACATTGGCTGAAGCTAACATGGTCATTGTCAGTAAGGGTAGAAAGGTGAGAAGACAAGCAGGCATGACAGCACCGGCTGTACATGACAAGCAGTCCTGCTTCCTTGAAGAAACCACTTTTGTGCTCCAGGCTGGGCAGAAACATCATTTCCAGTTGACTCAGATGCTGTTTTAATGCAGTCTCGTCTGTGTTACTAGCAGAATCGAAGGGGGGAAGCTGGGCTGTCATGTACTTTATTAGCTTTTCCTCCAGGTCTTTCTTCCAAAACCTGGGACTCCAGGTGGAAACAGGTTCCATCCTTTGGCTGCTGCCAAACCACTCCTCTTCCTTCTGCTTCTCCCACTTCAGCGACTCGCCTACTGACTGCAATGGCTCCAGTAACATCCTGTCGCTTCCACTGAACACTTGTCCCACAACGGACCACATCCGTTCAGCCAGTAGCGTGTAAAGTGATTCAGACTTTCTCACACCATCGCTTCCAGAACACTCCAGATTATAAATATGATTACAAGCTTGAAAAAATTGCCCTTGCTCAATGAATCCACAGATGGTTTCCTCTGCAATAGAGAGAGTAACAACACAACTCGATGTTTGTTCACTCCTCTATAGGGCCTATCACTTTAATATCTGAGTACTGATGGGTGTAGTCCACCTGTACCCCAAACCCTCTCGGTATCTTTTCAAGGTCACCTCACTCGCTGAAGGCCTACCACTACCACCTCTGAGTTTTCTCAGGACAAATACTTTCTTTCTCCTTTCTACTTTCTTCCTATCTCTTCCAGAGTAAGCCAGCAGACCAGACTTGCAGTTTTGTGTGATCATCTCAGTAGATCTGCTTTTGTGGGCAATACAGGTTTATTAATGACACTCTTTCATTAAGAAAAGTACCATTTGTCCAAACAAAAGCATTACAGAGAGGACATCTTGTGAAAGAGCAAAGAGCTGAAAGTCAAGCTTGGTAGGAGATGGCCAGTAGGAACAAAGCATTGCAAACTCCCTTCTAGGCTCCTGCTCCTGCTGCCAGTCCCCAGTGCCCTGTGGAGAGTGCTGCCTGCCAGGGAGCTTGCACCCTATTTCAGGGCTGCTGCTTTGTGCAGCCCAAGGCCTGCTGTTCTTCAGGGGTCCTGTGCTAGGCCAAATGACCACACCTGCTATTTCATTCAAAGGTGGAAATCACAAGGTGGGCTATCCACACTGTCAGCAATGGGAACTCATGTTACTCCCCATGACTCCCATTTCTGCAAGAAGTGTGGACAGTTTCTGACCGAGTCACTGCTCTAGCTACCAGACACCCTGTTGAAACAGTTATGAAATATTTGAAGTTGAGAAGTTGAAAGGAGAAGTTTTTTACTGCTGCTTCCCAAGTTTCTTATCTGTCTCACTCAGCACACCACTAAGAGTTAATTATATTCTCACAACAGCTGCATAAAGCAATGTGTTTTTTTCCTGTGCATTTTATGGATGAGGAAACTGAATTACAAAGGTTGAACATGATTTGCACAGAGGTATCTGGATCAGAGCCCAGAAGAGAAATTAAACTTGATGAGAATCCAGAGAAAGTTAAGCTGGGACATAAGGAATGAGACTCTGGAATCAATTTAACGTACAGGTTTGGGGTGTGACGTAGAGCCAAAAATGAATGATCATTATCTTTCATAAATATCACATGTATCCTACTTTTCCTGTGTGAAAATATCTCTGCTATGTAGTTAGAATTAAATCAAACAAGATCGGTGGGAGGAACGTGACACGAAACGGAGAGGGGCTGATGCAAGGATCTTCAGTAAAGCAATGGGCAAGCTGCTCAGCGGCAGGTCTAGCAAGCTGCACTCTCCCTCACTCAGCGTATGCAGCATATAGGAAATGTTAGTTGGTACAACTAACCTGTGCACAACCTACCTCCCCCTCCACATTCATAGAAGAAGCACAGTCACAGCCTACACAGTGTAGGTCATGCATGCATCACCTTTTTGTACAAGACGTGTCAGGAGTCTTTGCAGCGATAAAGATAAGAACAGGGAAATATTCCTGAGGCAAAGGGAAAACGAAATGTGAATGTTTCAGGGGAATCAGTGTACCGTTCAGAAAAGACATGAAATTCAGCGAAAGATAGTGAGAAGGAAAGCTTAAAGCACCTATTCCAGAAGCAAGTGGAAACAAGAGTCTCCAGGGCTGGAAGAGGCAGAGAAGGTCCAGAATTGGTCAGAGAGAGTAACAGATAGATATCACTTTCTGTAGCATATTTACCTGCAGACTTCTTTCCTTCTACTTCCTTCCTACATATTGCAATCTTCAGGCAATTCCCTGCCATACTCTCATTTTCAGGCTTCTTTTCAGCTGCTTCTTTCCCACTAGCCATAGCCTTTAGCAATTTGCCTCCCACTTTTTTCAGTTTCCCTCTCTTCTTTGCTTCCTGCTCCTTTCCCTCCTCCCGAGCAGTCTTGGGAAGCATCCTTGCATTTTCACCAGCCGCTTTCTCCCCCTTGCTGCTGCTTCTCCTGAAGAGTCCCCAGGAACACTTCATCTTCCTCATCATCCAAGCAGATCCAGGTATTTTCTGCCTGACTGGGGAAGAGAAATGTTAGAAACACTTTTACGCAAGGTGATGCCTCCGGTGCAAGTTTAGCAGCTATTTGCCAGAGAAGCCGTTTTTGCCCAGATGTCGTTTCTGTGCTACTACAAGCTCCTAACTGCCTTCTAAGAAATGTAACCTGTTTCCTGCCCATGTTGAGGCAGGAAATTTTTATAGGCTGCCAACTCTGTTATGTAATCTGTCTCTTTTAGGAAACAAAGTCAAAAATCTCATACACAATCTAACCACAAGGCGCTGGGGGAAAGCCAGTGGAATTTTCAGCATTTTCTAAATGACTAAACCATCCTTGAGTGCTGCCAATTACTTCAGTGACAATCCTATCAGTTTAAGAAAGTTTATTGCTAATAGCTTCTATGAAACACACCTCACGCTTGCACACATGCCACGTGCCCTGATTGCACCTGAGTTCTGCAGGGAGGAACATATTCCTCGTTTTGGAGCCAAGTTTTCCTCCACCTCTCCGGAAATCTAATGCTAGACAACAGGGAAGTAAAATGTCAGAAGACGGGTGTTGGTTCATGTTTTAACAGCACCATTCAGAGGAGAGGAGAGTGATCTCAAGCTTCTGGATTGAACAATTTTGCAGCAGTTTTATATATTATTATAAACTATTTATATAGCTATAGAAAATAAATGTCATAAAATTACAGCAACCCATCATAAAAGTGTATTATGCATGCACGTATGTATATAGGTATATTCACTAGCCAAACTCCACCGTGCAAACAAAGGGGATTTATGCCTACTCAGTACAAGGATCATATTTTTGAGCCCTGAACTATTAAGAGTTCTGATCCATAATCCTCCAAACAAGTTCCTAAACAGAAAATGTCATTTAACTTCAGGAGCACGTGTTTAAAACAGATTTTTGGAAGTGTCTGCACTGCTGTAAGCAAGGCAATACACTTAGAGATAAGCTAAAATGCTATCCATACTATGCTTTATCTTGCTAGGTAGTTGCAATCTGGTTTTATTTTTCCATTCCATTAATATAAAACTGGAATCAGGAACTGGAGGATTTTCATCAGCTGAGGACAGAGTCTTGTGTCAGCTATCAGCCATTATAAGCCATATTTATTAAAAATCGTGTACTATTCAAGAACGATTTCTCTGGATATGAATTTAAGGTTAATTATTCCACCCAGCATCTAGATTAAGGAGATGTGAAGTCATCTTTCTGGGTATAATGCCTGCAATCTCCTTCCAAGATTTTCTACATTTTCATGACAGTAAAATTCCACTAGTTCACTACTTGGAAACAAAGTAAATATTGTGTTGTTCTTTGTTGATATACTACTATCTCAGATTTCATACCCTCTAACTCTCTTATTCAATGGTTAATTCCAACAGCACGTTATCGTACAGCAGTCTGATTCATTAGTAACAAGAGGAAGAAGCAGGAAATAAACACAGTTCATTTGGAAAGAAAAATATAAATTCCAGCAGTGGTCATAGAACTGAATTGTTGCCAATAGGAAATAATGAGATTGCAAAATATGGTGTTACCCCAGATTGTGAAAAAAGTCAGAAACACAGTTTCTATGTATGTTCCATTTTGATCCTCCTTTTTATTTGCCTAAAGTTAAAATGTTTCCTTTGGAATATTCTAGCTGTAACATATATTAATACATGACAAAGTCAGAGCATTAGAACTGAAGAGAAGCATTCCAAGCATAGTGAAATAGTTCAATAACAGTTTCCCATGAAAATCCCAACACAATGTGTTTATGTTTCACTTCATCAGCATTTTCCACTAAGACTAGCTCTAACAAGAATAATGTCCAGAATTTTGCTGGACTTCTTTGTAAAACAAAATGCGATTTCATGCTACCAATCCTACAGGCAAGACACTTTGCAGTATACAAACTCTGAATACAGGAGAATAGCAGAATCAAGCCCTAAATCAAGGCAAAGTGGTATATGGGAATTGCTGTATTTTCCCAGAAAGCTTCTTTCAGGGGAATGAAATAAGGACCTCTGGAAAGTGGGCAGTGTCTGAGCAGAGATGGATAGACTTCCTGAGGCTAGGACCGTCTCATATGCCATGGCCACCTCAATCCACTCAATCAAAGCCATCATAGAGACCCCCCAGGATAAGAGTACCATCAGGGCATACCCCATCTGAGCAGGGCAGCACCAACAACCCAGATGGCTCATCTGCTCTTCACAAACCTTCACAAACCTTCACACACCAGCAGCAATACGTGTCTATAGGCGAAGTACACACTCGCCACAGCAACTGCTGTGTAGGAGCAGATAGCTACGGGCACCCTGCAAAGGGACAGCGGTTTGCAGGTGGCCTCTCTGACTGCCGGGCTGAGCCCTACTTAGCGGCATGAGGTGATGACCCATGCCTCCTGCTGCCTTCTTGGGAGCAGCCACCCATCTTTACCCACTCAGGATATCTGTGCCCACAGTTCCCTATTTCTGAGGGCAAGAGTTGAAGCGTGGTGTCACTGTCCACTGTGCCAGGAGAGAGGACACTGCAAAGGAGCTGCCAAGATGCCCACCAGCAGCTTGCTTTCCCGGGTTTGCGTGCCTTAGCAGCCCTTTATTTCTCCTGCTACTTTACAGGTCAGGCTAAAGTTCTGCAGCTTTCTTTGGGATTTGAATCCCCCTTTAGGAACATCCTCTACCACAGCGCTCCTATGAAACGGTTTTGTGCCCAGACAACCAAAGCCCCCAGAGAGGCTGTGTCTTTACAACGGAGGAGCTGAAAAGTGCCAAGATCAATCTAGAATAAAGGTCTTTCATCAGCTGTTAACATAATGCCAAGGAATTGTTTGCCATCTAAAACTGTCACTTCAGATGGGAATCAGAGCACTGTTGCATTTCACCTGCCCCCTTCCATGGGCACCCAAGCCGTCCACCTGAGAAGATCCCTTCAAAGCATACAGAAAGGTAGCAGGAAGCCACATGAACATGGCACTGTAACAAGTACAGTCCTGTTTCTAAACAATCTCCTTTGTCAGGTGTACCAAATGACCTTCTTCTTCCTCAAAAGCCACTTCTTAGAAGCCTAGCCTCCCAACACCGACTGCATGCTACGGCTCCTTGTTCCTGACATTTCAATGACTCTATTAGTCTGCAGTATGACACTCTCTACAGGAGTAATTCTCCTTTCTGCCCTGACCCTTACTCTGCTCACTGTGAAAGAGGAGGACATTGTCGTCTTGGGAACATCCCCAGTGTTCAGGAGTTTCTCCTATTGCCTGGAGCTACTGGAAAAGCCCACGGCCTCCCCATGTCACGTAGACTCTGTACTTCCTTCTTGGAAAAACTGTAACTCCTTTGTCTTTAGGAGCTTTCATTGAACAAGAGAATATCTCAGATAGATAAATTTTTACACTGTTTCTTTTGTCAGCTTAACTCCTTATCTTACTGCTTCCCATTTCCTTTGCCCATATACATAAAACCTCTTCATAATAAGTGGATTGTGTGCCTCATTTGAACAACAGGCGTTTGGTCGGAATGCTAATGGGATGAAGTCAGACTATTAGCGCTTCTCTTCAAATGAAATGACTTTGCAAGAGTCCAGTTACACTAATATTCCAATTCCAGTAACGTAATGATGCCCCTTCTTGCTTGGCAGAGACTCCACGTGAACCCAGTGAAGCGTATACAATGGGAACTTTGTGCTCAGTAGCATCTGTTATATGAAATACACTTGAGTGCTAATAGGAGAGCTGGATCTGCAGTATCTGGAGAGAGAGGTCTTACTGTTTTTTTCACCTCCTTTGTTTCCAGAACATGCTTTTATCTCTCCACCATTCTGAACCAAAGGCATGAAAGCTGGCAGAAATGAACATTAATTGTGATATATAGAGTATAGCACTGAAAATATGGTGGTTCCCTAGGATATGAATTTATGTAAAAGCATTTCTGGAAACTATTCTCTAGTCTGACAATGTGTTCCTCCACCTACACACAGCATCTCTGATTTCATCAGCAGTCAAAGAACAGCCAGCCTGTATTATAAGCAAGGTATGCTTTAAAAAAAAAAAAAGCACAGCATAGCTGGCATTGCCATGATGGACATATGCAAGAGATGATTTTGTTAGCTGTGCAGAACTAGCTGTTTATCATCCTATAGAAAGCATATATTTATATTTATTTTCTAAGGATATCCTCTTCCTAAAGGCATGAGATTATGTAGTCACAGGGTGCATGCACCTCTGTCCTCATCTGATGTCCTGTCCTACTGCATTTGAATGAGTAGGTCAATTTTAAATCAAAGTGACAGGGTAGCTGGCACAAACTAGTACATCCCTAAATGCTTCATGAAAATGCACAGCTTAGGACAGAAGAGAGACCCTTACTGCTCCTGCTGAGGAACAAACCACTGCATGGACTCAGGCTTTTTCAGAGTCTCCACCCAGCAGCTCAACTTTAAGTACGCTGGCATGGTTTCCCTGGCTCTGTTACTCACCAAATTCCCTGTTTGCTCTCCAGCTAACCTATATATGTGCTACAGTACATAAAGCAACGCAAACATTAATACAAGCAACGTTTTCCATAGCAACAGCTGAGCTGGAGCTGCTTCCCTACAGCGCCTGCCTCCCCGCTGGGCTCTGCCCCCTCTGCTCCCTCACCTCGCTGTCGCCCAAAGAGGCAAAAGAGCTGCTGCGAAATCGGAGCCACCATCACTGCCCGGCTGGCTCAGGGCAGCGCTCGCCGACTGCACGGCCACAGTCGGACCGAGAGGGGAACAGCGACCTTTCCTCCTTTCTCTTGCCAAGGGCGCGAACTTGAATACCTCTTCCCTGCTCAGCCACTGCTTTTTCATCACATTTTTCAGAAGTTAATCTGAGACTTCGCTCCTGCTCCAGGTTTATCTGAAACTGGATGAATTCAAGTTATTAGGAGGGGCAGAAAACAGACTGACAGGCGAACAGGCTGCACGCTCACATCAGCTCTGTGCTCCTAAGAAACCAAGCTAAAGTCCTGAAAATAAGCTCATTGGGGAATTGAGTCCTGCCCCTTCCTCTGCCCTGAATACTGAAACATGACAAGTTTAGACTTGCTGTACCGCTTGCACTGCCTGTGTTTTCCTCATCATTGTGAGGACCTGACTCTAAGCTGACCTCAATTTTCACTTAATTAGTAACCTAGTTTACTGTTCCTTTAAAATATTTTTAGCTAATTCCTGGGGATTTTGCCTAATTCTGGTTTTGTTCAGAATGAAACAAGCATTGTTTTAAGATGCTTCCTCCTTTGAAAACAGTAAGAGTCACACACACACACACACACACACACACACACACACACACACAGTTTTAAGGATGAACTGTAAAAAGTGCAGCAGTAGGGATGTTCCAAGTGACTGCAAAAATCCCTGCATTACAAATATCTTATCCATACAGTAAAAGAAGAATAAAGCAATCCTTCTAGAAGTAGCAGTTTCATCTTCAGTAAAGAAGCTGGTACCAAGCCGAGAATTCCCTTTCCCTGATGTTTCCCTGCAGGCCTCCAGCAAGGACAAAAGAATATTGCAGCAATGCAACTTCTTTCTGTTTTTCTTCAACGTCTATGAAAGGGAGAAAGATTTATCCATGAGAAAGAATGCATGGCGTATCATACACTCCGGGTAAGGACTGTGTCTCCAGACCACAAAAATGAGCTGCTAGGCTCAACCAAATGCTGGGCATAATAAGATATTTCAAAGCAAGCGTGTTAAGTTTTATATATTTAACAGATCTCAAGGTCCTGTTTGGGGTTAGGTTATATTTAGCTGTGGAGAGGCGCAGAAATAGCAGATACAGGGAGGAGCGTGAGGCGGTTTCCAAGTCCCCCCACACCTCTGCACAGAGGCCAGCAGCCAGCCTGGTTTTGCATTACTAGTGGGGAAGGACGGAGAGCTTTCGCCCTTCGAGTGGCACTAGCACCTGCAGAGGACACGGGGAGAAGAGAGAAATGTCACCGTGCTCTGCTGCGCGGGCCAGCAGAGCTGAGTCAGCTCAAAGGGCAGCAGGCTGGATGTGCCCCCTGCATGCTCAGGAACACTCCTCCTCCCGCATGGCCAGCACATCCAGGGCACTCAATGTGTGTTTAAAGACACATGAATAAAAACAGTTAGCTGAGAAGGGCAAGTCTCCTCCTTGCCTTTGAGCTTCCACTTCCCTCCGTACGCCCCCGGGATAGGTTGGCAGCACCCTGAGGCACGTTACAGCCCCGCGAAACCCTCCGCAGTCCTTGATGTCTAAAGGTGTCGGGGCAGAGATGGGGAGCTGCAGGGCTGGAGTGCTCCTCTCCTTGCCACGTGCACCCGACGGGGACGGCAGCTGGGCATAGGCCCCTCCGAGCAGCCCAGCTGAATAAAAGCCCCCCATTGCTTGCACAGCTTGGGCTGGGCACAGTGACAAATTTCTGCAGAGCTTTGAGGGTTAGCTCACAGCTTCTGCATAGGTGAGGGGTCATCAGAGAAAGCAGCAGTCATGGAAAACGTCAGGGCTACAAAGCAAGTCAAACCAATGTCAGGCCAGCTGAAAGCTGTGTTTCCCAGTGCCTCTACACACCTGCATAGGCAGTAGGTGAGGATGACACACTGTCTGCCTTGTGCGCTATCACACCTACCGCATATACCTCTGGATATACAATGTATACAACATAAACCCCCTAGCAAACTGTGCAGTCAGTACTTATATTGTGCTCAGGAGGGGTTCAAAGGCAACCGAGCCCCTCTCCCTGCCTAAGAAGGGATCGGGACAACGTGCAGGAAGAGTGCCCACTGAAGCAGTTTCTCACCCTGTCTCTCCTGTTCCCCAGGGTTCATCTGCGTTACCTCAGCGCTCAGAAGGCCCATGTCTTGCATGGTCTCCTAATGCCAGTTTAGGGACAGCAGAATTTCTGCAGCAGAAACCACAGCAGTGCTAAAGGCTGTCAGTCTGATCATATCCCTCGAAGACAAGCCACCCGGCAGCTTGGTTGCTGTACCACAGCATTTCTAGCCCCAGCCCCAAAAAAGTGTAATCCTAAGAGCTGTCCTAAGAGTTATCTTAAGGAGAGCTCCAGCTGCAGGTCTGCCAGAGGAAAACTACAACTTAAATGCTGCTTGCTGTCCCTGGAGTGGAAAGGCTTTCTCTTCAATAAATTACAGGTATTGTGTGCTAGTGCAGTACAGAATGCATTCGCTCAACTGCCTTGTCTCTTTTCAAGCTATTCCATGATTTTACCCAGGGGATTTTAATAAGCATGTGTTATGAACACTCCATCTCCACTTGTGCAGAGATAAGCCTAAAATCGCTGTATTTGAGTCTTTTTATTCAGCTTAGATTGACAAGATTCTGCTGTGCATTTTTTCATAGATCTTCTCCTGCAGTAAATAATTCAGGTTCAATTTTGCAGGAAACTTCCTACACACATCTGTACCCATAGCCCTACATGGCGCAGCATATGTAGAGATTTTGGATTGAAAATGCGCATTTACATATTCCAAAACCATTTGCATTTTTTTTCTGCTGCCACAAGAGGCCAGTGATTCTATAATTTTTAATCACCAATGTTTCACTGACACTGCACTGACATGTCTCCATAGGCACATCTGTTAGACACCATCTGGAGGCTAAAAATCATAACTACAGACTGGTTTCCAGGACAGCTCGAAAATTCTCATACAGGGGCTGTATGCAACCAAATACTAACAGAAGATCAAACCCCAACTATTTCTAGCCCTTGGAGACAGAGAAAATCATTAATGGCAGGTATCTCTGGCTGCAAAGACAAGCTGAAGAGCTAAAGGCATGAACTCCCCACCCGGCTGAGCTGCTTGCAGAACATGGGAATCTCTGTCTTCCCAAAATAGTTGTTATATGTCGGGATGGGGAATATTTACAAAATGATTCAGGGCCATCATCTTCATTGCTGAATACCTTGACACTGCAGACAGGTTATTAGAGAAAGGAGGTGAGAGAAAAGAGATCAGCTCTCATAAAGATACTTAAATAAGCTGCATTTTCAGAAACGCTCAACATCTAGCATCTTACAGCTCCCATTTTCGTTTCTGAACAGACCGAAAATGAGCTCCATTCCCATCCCATGGTGAGCATGGAGTTGCTTTCAAGATTTATCTGCTAGCCCTGGAAGAGCTCAAGATTTCAAACAAGATGTCATGATGTCACGCTGCAAAAAAGATAATTTTAAAATGATTTTTGCAAATTCTGTTTTCCTCCTTCTCTCAGCTTTGAACAACTGGGCTTAAGCTAGCTTCAGCGACGGGCTTGCTGCAGCAAGAGTAACCCAAACGGGTCATAAGAGAGAGCTAATCGTCCCCTGAACCTGTTTCAGTAAAAAATACGGTGGAGGAAATCTGCATGATCACAAAGAAAAGCATTAAATTTTAATCAACGTGAGTTCAGGCTGAATAAAGCAGGGCTCCTAAACACGTGGATGATGAAACATTTACGCTGCACCATCGTGTTTTCTTCCAAACACAGCAAAGCATTCATAGGAGACTTGGCATTAGAATATACAACACCATTACATGACGAGGAAGCCCTGGGAGAGCCTTCAACTTTTTCCAACCCCTTCTTCTAGGTAAGAAAGAAATCTAGACAAAAGAAAAGGCGGGCAAAATTTCAGAGGAAGCACATCAGATATAGGCAAGGCAAAGGTAGGGAACAGTATTTGTAGCACCTTCATCTGCTGCCAGTGTCAGAACGTATCTTATCTTTCTGTTGATTCCTACTTCTCAGTGAAGTGGAGCAAGCACTATATAAAGATCCACAAAGGCTAACGTGGCTCCCGAGGACGGCAGAGCATCGCCAGCACAGTAGCTGTGCTCCTCGGCACACGCATTGCCACGACTCTGCTGGCAGGCATCGCTCACGGTGAGCCCTCCTCCACAAATGAGAAGGATGTGGTCCTTGAGCAAACAAAATTAGATAACTTGTAAGGATGTTTCTAAATTACCAAACAAATTAAAAAAGGAACCAATATTTCTTCCTCTCCTGAACAGGCATGTTATCCGTACTGTTGTGGCCTCAGAGCTCCAGCACATGTTACTTACTGGCTTTCAAGAGCAGAGACTCTTGAAACTTGATTAATAAAACAGCATTAAGGCCACATTTCAACAAAGCATTTAAGTACATGGCTATTTCCTTCAGTCTCGGAGAGAATATTCATCCTCTTAGATTTATATATCTGTTTCGGGGAGCAGGAAGTGAGGCTGGAGTGGTGTTTGTACACTCCATGGCTACGAGACAGTAAACAACTTGGAGTCAATAACATCTGAAAATGGCACAAGATATAAACCAGCTCAACGCAACTGATCTTGGCTTACCACGGAGTCTTTGTATTTTAAGGCAGTTGCCTGCAGCTTTTTTGTTGGAGTGAATGTGTTTCTAATGGTATTTTTCACATGAATTTTTGACATGAGGTTTCCAAGCCCAAAAATGGTTACACATTCAAATAAGGCCTCTTTGGCTGTTAGCACACTGTTCACAGTTATATATATTTTACGTAGGCAAAATGGGTAAAACGTCAGCAAAATGTAAGCTTTCGTACCCAAAACCTGTTTTACATCAGGAAAAAGAAGACTGCACTGCTTTTATAGACGAGGACAAGAAAATGAACAGGGCACTCCCTCGATCTGATTCCTACTGACCTCGCTCTGTGTAATCATCTAGACCTATGCAAAAGGAAAGCTAAAGAGCTGTAAAGTACCTTCTGGATCAAAACGGCTATGGATCACACTTTGCACAGAGGCAACTGGGACCTGAGTCCTTCATGTCTGTAATTGCCCCCCCTTCACATATGTAAACATGACTGAGGAAAAGCATATTAACATTTTCTCTCATATCGCTTCACAGTCTCGGGGGATCATCACACACAGATGTATCAGGAATTCCAGGCTAGGCTGTCATCTTATATAAAACGTATAGCACAACAGATCTGCCTGGGTACCATCAGTTCTAGGAAGCAGATGTACATCGTGATATTAATTTATCCTAACATTATACGGAGACAAGAGATGGGGAGGGATATTGGTATGTATAGCAGGTATTGGCTGATATTTAAAACCTTTGGCATTACCATATGTGCCTGGAAATAATTGTCAGTGCAATTAGTTGCTGTCTTTGAGGACAGCATGTAAATGACTATCTAATCTGCATATACAATTAAATAATTAGATGCCATATGTAAGAGCAGTTATTTATAGGCATGGAATCAGAGACAAAATTTAAGCCCCATCCCCATAACGTATCATCTTATGAAACAGATCCTCTTAAACATATGTACAGACTTTCGTTACCGAAAAAGAGTGCTCCATCTTAGGTAAAAATCAAAATGAATATTTCATATTATTGATTTTCCACTGTGGTGCATCGAATCTGCAATGCCTCCATCTAGCCTGCTGGCAGGAAGCTAGAGCTGCTGTCCACAAAATGGCTGTCAATTTTAGGAGCTCATTATGAACAAAACAAGTCAGGAAAAAGCGTCCTACTGAAGGCCTGTGCATTCTGGTCAATGAAGGCTGGATCTGTTCTGCTGAACAGCTGACCTAGATTCTCTGCCTGAACGAGAACATTTCCCGGCACTGAGGCTGTTCAGAAAGTCAAAAGGTCATATATGACTTATCACGAGAGAGAAAAAAAAAATGAGGATATAATCTTAAGGCAAAGCAATGGCTTCCGTTAGTCATAAAAGAGCTTTATCCATATCTGCACGAAGCACAATCCTACAAGCTTCTGTTCTCATTTTGGAGTCTGGAAAGGACTACAGCCCTCATTGCCACACACGCAGCAGCCTAGGCAGCCACCAGCTCCTTGGAGAGGCTGAGACCTGCCAAAGCCGTAGGGGCCACGACTGCACAGCGAGATGGCCAGTTTGCGGCTCCTGAGCCACGCACAGCTTTCCGGCAGCTCGGCTGCAGCTCCTGTCCCCAGGCTGCCTGCAGCAAGGCTGTGCTGGCTCAAGGATTGCTGGCTAAAGTTATGCCAAGAAGAAATAAGCCAGCCAGGTCTGCTGAACCCAGCATTGCAAGGTCGCAGTGGGATCGGCCGCACACACAACACACATCCTTCCCCCTAGGAAGCCTTGAAGGGGCAATGTCATGTGCACTTCCCCACCTCTCGGCTATCCAAGGGATGGGAAGTGCATCTTGTGGCCCTCAGTAACATGAAGACAGCGATATGTGGCTCAGAGGGACAGGAAAGCTGGTCAACCCTGAAGTAAGGATCTCTGAGTCCTTTTTATCCTGCTTCTACTCCTGATCCATCTTGTCTGCAATCATATTCCTCGTCTCCTCAAGGCCCCAGTGGCCCCTCCATAAGCTGGTACAGTAACCTTTCATATTAACCAGTAATACCCACCCGACCAGAATTCAGGTGACCCAGAGGGTGTCTGTCCCAAGTATCTCTGTACGAGGGATACCAGCTTGAGGCCAGCCCTTGACCTCTGCTGTCACTGATGCTGTGCTGCCCACGGAGAGCAGCTGCAGGTCCAGGCCAGCATGGAGAGCAGGATGCCCTAGGGTGGGAGGATGTTGGGAAGAAGAGCCAGTGGGTAGGGTCTAGCACAAGCTGTTCTCAGGCCACCAAGGCACAGGTACGCAGTGCTGGCCACAAGACAGGGACTGCTAGGCAGTCTGAGTCCTCCAGAGCTGGGAGGAGCTGGGCAGCCAGAGAAGGCCTCCGTCGATAGCAAAATGTCTTGATCTAGCTCTGCCTTACGGATGGAGACAGGAAGCTAAATTCCTGTACGTGGTGTCCTCTGATCTGCCTTCTCTCCAGATGTGAACATGCTGGACCAAATCTAGAGAAGAGGATTCCTGCTCTGCAGACCCTCTTTGACCGCAGGGTACAGCGCTCTGCTGCACGATTGCAGATAGTGGCAATACACATACCTGAGTCCCTGCAGAAAGGAAGTAACCGCTCCGGGCTGTCTTATCAGCAAGCATTCCCCTTTCCCACTTCACTGCAACCTCCGGAACGGCAGCAGAGATGAGAATATACAATCTAATTAGCCATTTCTCAATACAGATCTGGTTCAATGAATGCATATATCACATCAAACAACTGGGTTTTCCTCACCATCTTATTTTTGTATGTGGGTAACATGCAAACTAGGTCAGTTTTATTCCTACTGAAACACTCACCATGGGTGTTATTTTTAGAAAAACATGTGATCGTCTGACTTTTATTTATGAGAGCACAGAAAGATCCACTGTGTATCTTCCTGTCTGCCTTGTTTCAAGTGGTTTGCTTTTCTAGTTCTTTGGATTGGTTACTGAAATCTCTAGTCTGTTTTGAAAAGGCAGAGTTAGGCTAAATCAAGAGACCTTGTAGTTCACATGCCTTAGCAGTCTGTGAAACAGAGCACATGTAGCAGTGAGCAAACCAAAACAGCCAAGAGCATGGAGAGGCTATGAAAAGGCAGTATAGGGATGTAAGTAACAACGATATGAGAGGAAAAGTTGTCAGGGAACTGTGGGGGCTGGGGGGGGGGGGGGGGGAATCACACAGAGTTTGAGAAACAGCAGAAAATATTGCAATTAGATCTTCACAACTCCTGCAAGGTTAGACCCAGGATCTCAGCAGCTGGACAAAAGTCAGCCAGAGATCCAAGTTTAGCAACAGAAACCTCGTCCGGAGTTTCAGGTTTATTTTCCGATACCTTTTTTTATCTCCTTGGCACAAACAAAACAGCTCAAGGTAACAAAATCCTGCACCATGTATTCATTCAGCAGTTTAGTGGTCACAACCCAAAGCGATATGCGTCAGAGAGCCGAAACGGCAGATGTCTTCCTTGAGAGATTCGTGTCCTGCACTCTGAGGTCCTAAGCCTAACCGGGGCCCTACATACCTAGTTTTCTACCTGCCTGCTGTGCATCTGGCTCATCTGGGGAATCCAGAGCCTTTGACTAGTGTATGAGTTATCATGTGGTTCAGATACTGGGGATGCAAGTTGTTTTATCTAACCTCAAGGTGGCTACTCTGAAGTCTACATCTCTGCTGATCATCTAGACTCCTTTCACAGCCAGCAAAGAGGCATAGGCAGTGCCCTTCCTCTCAGACCAACGTGGACATCTGAAACAGGCAAGCCTTGCGTGGAAACCTTGCTTGCCCAGCTGCCCTGGGACAGCACTGCTAGCTAGGGCTTCTGCCTGACTGGCAGGCACAGTGGGCAGCTGTGCGGGCGATGTTGGATTTTGCCACTCAGAGGACAAAAGCGTGAGGGCAGCTGCCCCTGCCCAGAAACTGCTGCCCCGCTAACCTAGATCCTTTCAGGGAGCAGTTCCCAGTCGTTGCAATGCACCTAACAGGCTGAGGCCCCAAGGCAACTGCATCTTTAGCACATGCCCTAGGTCACCCTGCTGCGGGCCACAGCCCAGGGACCACCAAAGGACCTATACACTCTCACCAAACCAGAAGAGATCCAGGAACTGAAATCACAATAATGAAAATACAGCTCTTCCCACAGAGAGAAACGCAGAGAGGAAACGCGCCCTGCAAAATGCTGCCGTGAGATGTCATGCTTGAAAACCACACGGTCATGTCCGAGCCTAAATAATCATTGTCAAAGAAGCACTCTTCAAAGCAAAATCAAAAGGTGCCATAAGCCCATCATTTTGACATCTTAAAAGTTAATGGCATTGCTAGTCAAGGAGTTACGGGACGACAGTAGGATCAAGATTTTAGCAGTACTAATATTATTTACCAGTTTGCTCAGGTATTGCGGAGATTGAGAGACTGGCATGCTGGACAGGACTGTTGTGATCAAGCATGCATTGTCCTACAGAATGCAAATGAGGAGGCTACCCAGAATTAATTCTTGTTTGAATGTGAACATATCCTTGAGAAAAAAGCACCAATCTTTATTTGAGCTATTCTAGAATTATTCAAAGGAAGTTATGCCAGTAGCTATTAACCTTCTGTGGTTGAAAAAAAGATGCCTTTTTTGTAGTTTGGCTTTCTCTTGTTTTATCTTCCAGGCACTGGATCTTATTTTATCTTGATCGGTTTGATCAAAGACACTTATATTACCACATTTCTACTATTGGGTAGAAAATCAAACCTCCCTCTTGATAAGCTAATGAGACTGACTTCCTCAAGCTCATTGTCAAGCCTTTTAGTTCCTGGAGGATCCCCCTAGAAACATGTTTTCTTAATGCTGCTTCCCAATTTCTAATTGAATTTTGGGATGCAGTAGCCTGGCTTTATTCTATTTCATATATGCCATGACGATTTTAATAATTCAACTTTCTTAATCGAAGTCAAATGCACCATGGAAAGTCTGTTGCGCCAAACTACTTATTACTTTCCAAATGATTTATCAGTTCATCAGCTAGACTTGGAATCTCATACTGATGAGTACTGTTCTACCATTCTCTCTCTAACTCTTTATTAAACAAGACTATATCAGCCACCCAACTATGTATGGGATGAAACACCAAATTAGCCCAGTGACCTGTTAATACTTTAAAAATAATTCTTCCAGCTCTCCAGAATTTCCCAGGTTTCTCAAGACATTTAAAGAATCTGGCTCAACCACTGAGAACCTCAGCTAGCCTTCTTAAACCGATTGATGCAATCTACTGAGTACTCCTGATCTAATGCATCTGGCTTTAGCAGGTATTATTTAGTGTCTCCTAAATTACTATTGGATGGAAAGGACTTATATGTACTATTATATGACAGTGTCATCTGGCTTTTTCCCCATTAAGAAATAGTGGTGTTTATGGAATACTTCTGGTCTTCCAGCACTATCAAAATTTCTATTGACAATTTCCATCTGGCAATGGACTGATACCATTTCTCAAATTCTTTGTCATCGCATATACTGTTAACATTATCCTTGTTGTTTTTAACTCTGCTGACCAAAGACTTCTCTGTGAGTCCTTTGGTTTGCCTTACTGACTTTTTACTAGAGTTCCTAAGCACTGATTTACATTAATTACTACCAGCTTTCTCCTTTCTTCCATTTGTTATGTGCAGGGATTTGCCTTTGTTTTATTTTTTATAACTGCTTTCACTTCACCTAGCTTGACTGGATTTAAATTAGCACAGCCCTCTCTGTGCGTTGCTGCTTTTGGATCACATACTAAAATATTCTTAGTCAGCTCTCACTTTTCACTCCTATTTTACTCTTCAAGGTCTTCCTCCCACCTGAATCATCTCATACTGGTTTTCATCTTTATGAAAACAGCTTATTAAAATATCAGGACTATGTAGTCCTGTCCACTCGTCTGGACTTGAATAACTGGTCGTGGAGTAACCATATTAAGCATCCACATCTAAGCAATCATCCATTTTAGTCCAGCGATCAGCACCTCTCTATCTGCCAGAAGGCTGTCTAATACAGAACAGTTTACAACACATTTTGAATCAGGAAATTCCTGTGTAATTTTCAGACCATTTTAACATCAGCAGCCACTGAGATAGGAACCCTCCATGGCAGTGAAACCTGGGTTTTATCTACCTGCCATGGACAAACGACACTTTGGGAGCTGGTGTCTTGCTCTGCAATGACTTGCAGACTGCAGCAGGTATCAGTCAGTTTAACCTTTTGCATTGTGTGTTAGACCATTCATCCACGAGCATTCAAAATTACTTTCTTCCAAGTGTCTCGGAAACAAGGGTCATGCTGTTTTTTAAAGTGTCTTTCTCATGCCTCCCTAAGGTTATCGCCGGTGACTTCTGCATTCTGATCAGACACATCCTCCCACCAGACTCCAAGAGTACAACAAGTCGGAATGAGGAATTCTAGCTCCTCCTGATTCTTTCCTGTTTGTGAGCCAGACTCTTTGAATAAGTTTATAGCTAAAGAAATGACACCCCTGTGATGTGCCTATCAACTCCCTTTCTGGGTCCTCAGTTCATTTTGTCCTCACCCCATTGAATTTTGCTCTGAAGAAGCGCTCATCATTTGTTACCTCTTTTCAATCTTCCTTTGACTAATAGTACAAGAGGAATCAAAAGTGCCAGATATTTCCTGCTAGTAGATTCCACCAAACAACATCAAATGTCATAATTCACCCATTTCTTCCCCAAACAGCAACCTCAGCCCTTTCTCTGCACTATCAAGAAAACTGGGGCTTTGTAAGAAACTGTGTCCTGTTCAGAGTAAAAGTGAAGGGAGGCCAGGTAGCTATTACTTTTACCAGGTTGTCTCCAACACTGGGTGCAAACTCAGAGCTCTCTTCACAGAGCTCTGAAACTAAACTTACTCCACCTTCTCTAAGCGAGGAATCATCATGCTACAACCAGTCATTACACACTGCTGCAAAGCAGAAATCAAAGAACTACGAGCATAGCCAAGAGAGCACTGCAAGCCCCCAAGTTAAGACACTTCCCTCAACATACTGTGCATCCTCAAATTTGTAAAATTTGTTTTCATCTGTCCTTTCTAACTGATCTGCAGCTCCGGTACTGGGGAGCCTGTCTCCTTGAGCTAACTGTCGGTACCCTCTAGGGGACTTTCCCCAAAAGAAACAAGAACAACGTGGAAAGGAACAACATAGCAGAGCCAAAGGAGACTGGACCAGATCCAGCTCAACTTCCAATCTACAATAACATTTCTTTCTGCAAGCAAAGACCACGCTGTCACAGAGCATTAGGCATGCACTGTGGATGGAGCTACAAAAGCTATGTCCTCCATTCAGGGCTGGCAACTGCAGGTTTTCCTGCAAACAGGGGTGACACAAAGGAACGGGGAGATGCAGCAATCCGGCTCTGCCGTCTTACCCACTGCGCAGCCTGGGAACTCAGCTCGGTGTTTTGGAGCTGGTGAGAGTGAATCACATGCAGGGGAGCTCGGGGTGCTTTAAGTACTTTGGATATGCCCTGCAAACTTGCTGAAATGGCCTGGCTAACATAGGATGGCTCGATGGGTTAGCCATGCATTGCTATGTTATCATCTAATGCCTCTGTGCCACAGGATTCTCATAAGGCTCCCAGGAAAATAAGTCGTTTTGAACAACCAGAATCATAAAGATGGCTTCTTTTACCCTAAATGATTCATCCTTTTTCCCTATGCCATCACATGCAACTGCCACACAGGTCATTTCTGCCTACCACCTGCAGCACATTGCATGTGCTATGGAGCTACCGGAGTGCTGAATGGCTAAGCAGAACGGGAGGACTGGCTGGCCACTGCCCTCAGACTTGGGTATTTCCTAAGTCAGGGCAGTAAATTGTGTCTCTCTCCTCCAGCAGCTGATTTTGACAAAATCTGTCACACCTTTCATACCTTCAAGATCTTTACTTGTCTGCAAAATCTGGTTGAAACTGGCCAAAACACTGGGAGAGACTGACTGGCTGGAGAGCACAGATGTCATTTCTTCAGGCCATATGCCTAGCTGCCTGACTCAGAGCAACTGTGCTATTCGGGGAATAACCTTATAGGAGACAAACATGAGTTGCACCGAATTTCTTGGTAACTATATCCTTTTGGAATCAATTCATATAAAAATAAAATGTATTTTATTCGTTTCATCAATCCGTTCATTTTCTATCTTCTTCTTTCTGTTAAACAGCAGCGCCTTGAAAAAGAATTGAAGGCAACAATTACTTTCTGCGCTCATTAGTACCAAAAGCTGCTTTCCAGTCTTTTCAGTTACCCTCCTGAAATTATCTAGCTAGTTGCTGGTGCCAGATTCCCATTCATCTCAAGAGTCTTTTGTAACAACAAAAAACAATAGCTTCTTCTTAATTTATCAGGCTTTCTATAAAAGGAAGAACTCATGTTACAAAGGAAGGGCCACATAATTGTGCCTTACTATCTCAAAGGACACGGGACTTTCACAAGTCCCTTAGAAATTTCTGTAAACACAATACCTAGGCAAGTTATAAGCGCCACGAGGAAAACAGTCTAATCTTAGTAACAGAAGAAACACTAATGAGCACAGGACAATAGGTGCAGTCAGGTAAGCCAACAAAAAGCAGAAGCAGAAGTGTAATGTGAGCCACGTTATCAGCTGTCCCATAACAAGAGAGCGGGTCCAGCTCTGCTCTGTCATCAACTAGCATCATGCAGTATAACACTGAAGTCCTTGGAGCCACCCCTGATGCTGAAGTAAAGAGGAGAGGTAAGAAATGCAGCTCCTCTTCTTCTGCTGTTCAAAAGGGGTGAGTCCTCTCCTCCTTTTAGCCCAAGTAATCATGTTCACCTCGCTGCCACATTTCCTCACAGGCAACATGCATGGGTCACCCCAGTGCAAAACTGGTGCGAGAGCAGATTCTGGCACACACATCAGACTGGCACACGCAAGACAGTCCTGAATTTCCTCATTCTCTAAACACCCTTTCTTTGGTTGTTACAAGCATGAAGTTAAGACTTTGTGTCTTTCTCAGGGAGGGTAATGTTTTATTTAAGATGGCCTGCTGGCACCATGAATTTTACATGACAGAAGTGCCATTCCACAACACTCTTAAACCTCTCCTTATTAGTCAGCAGGACTCCGATCCTGCAGCTACGTGACGTGGTATTTCCCGCCGGGAGCCTTGCCATGGGCTCTGAGTCATGCTGCTCACGAGCGTTGTCCCTTCTCACCACCGACCACCAACTGAAACACACCCTCCCTGAAGCATGGCATAGAGACCTTTCCGGGAGACAGCTCTGCTGCAGTTCCTTCCTCTCCCAATGATTCCCGCAAATACGCCCTGCGCCGGCTGTGAGAAGCACAGACATGGGTGAAGGGTGGGCAGGCCAAGCAGGGCACCCTATCTGCTGCAAGGCCTCTGGCAACCACAGGCAAGGGCAATGCTAAGGGCATGGACACATAACCAAGACCACGCAGCGGATCAAATGTACCTTCCCACAATTTGGGGGCTAGCACAGGGCTCTGTTAATGTCTGTGGAGCTGTGCCTGGTAATAAGAAAGGCCAGCTTTTACATTAATGCAACCATATTCAACTCCCTATTAGCCATGGAAGATTAGCTGGGTTTGGGATTAACTGGACACTTCCTCACCATAGCAACTGCCACTACGACACCGTGCCTTGGCACACGTAACGCCAGGCACGCATAGTCTCTGGGCCATGACCCACTCAAAACTCCAGCAGGTTAAAACTGTCCCTGCTCAGCACAGAAACCTACAGGCTTGTAACAAGCCTTTCAAAGGTAAAAGACCTGAATATGTTCTTATCCCATAACTAATGTATAGTCTGTACTCACCAGGATTTGCTTTCATCTAGGTTATCCCATCCCACATTGCCCTTGATGGCTGAAAGCTGACGGTATCTAAGTGAACCAGCCAACAACACTATGCTGAAACAGGAACATACTGCATAGCCTGCAAAAACTTCCCAAAGTGTTAGACAGCTGGTGCGCTGACACCTTTGCCTGTGTGCTGACTAATGATGTCTCACTGTTTCTTTGTGCTCCCTTCTCTATCTCTTTCCATCTGTTCTTCCTTGTCTTCTACTTGGACTGGATGCTGTTCAAATCAGGACTTTCTTCTAGCACTTAGCACAACAGGAGCTGATCTGCGACAAGACACCACAAATCGGGCCTGAGCAGCTCGCATAAGTAAGTAATTAGTGAAGGGGAGTCGACATCATTGAGGAATGTGCATATGAATGGGTGAAGCATGGTGTGCCTGGGTGAAAAACATGACTCAGAAGTGCTACTAACATTATTCTTTTTCATGTCCATAAGTCAAAGAAATGGAGAAAATGGGGGAGGGGGTAGAAAAAGACAGGCAAAGAGACAGCAGGCTGGCAGGAAAGCATCTCTCAAATACAAATGCACTAAATGACTGGAACACAGATCAGATGCTGAGAAGAGCTGAGCATTTGCAACTCCTACGCACATTTTCATTTCTTCTTTTATAGTTATTAACTTTGTATGCTTCTCTGTTTTGTTTTTGCTTAATTTTTCAGATACTTAGGTCCAGATTGGATCTTATCTTCACGTATCCAAGTGACTTAATAGCATATCATGCGCACACACAGCTACACCCACAGGTCAAGGCACCTCTTCTGCTGCCTTCTGTATGTAATGATAGCGCAACTACCGTGGTCACCAGGACAACAGTTACAGCCTGTCAAACCGATAAGAAGTTGGTCGGCTGGGTTAATGCTCTGAAAACAGCAAGACTCGGGAAATAAATGCACATGCATGCAGAAATACAGAGCACTGGCCTGCAAACTGCACTTGTTTTCCCCCTTAGGGAGCTGGAATGACAATGCACAAGACAGCAACAAAGAAAGAGTAGGGCCTAGACAGGCTCGCTGGGTACAGGGCATGAAGAAAATATTAAGTGAATTCTTCATATTCATTCTAAAAGAGTATATTTAGTAGGGGAAGAAATAAGGAAATGCTAAGATAGCTGCGCACATCAGTGTCAGGTGCACAGACCTGTCGTCCTCTCCATGGCTGCGCCTGGCTCTTTCACAAATACAGGCATATCCACGAAATTTGTCAGCGCTTTTAGAGCTCCACCATTATGTCAACGGGGAATGGAAAAAATTCAATCAAGACACAGGACTGGAGCTAAACATGGGAGTTATCTCAGCCTTCCCATGGGAAAGGAGAGGTTTTATATGTAGGCCCACAATTTCAGAAGTGACCAAAGCTACTGTCCTACCAGTAGGTTCAGAGCTTGTTCCTGCTAGGCGCTGAGGTAAGGGGTAAATAAAGGAAAAGAGCATTATGCTCGAGGCACTCCCTATTGCTAGAACTGCCTCTTGCTGACAGCAGCCAGGACTGCTAAAGGACTGTACGAATGGATGCCAAGAGCCAAGCTGCCTCCTGGCTGGGCCCTGGATTCACTGTAGGGGAAGGAAGCTGCCTCTTCCCCCAAAAGAGCCACACCAGACAGTGCTGAACTGAATCAAGAATCAGAGAGCCTGTCACTCTAGAAAATTACTTTGCCAAACAGACCCTTGGTAGATATGGAGGTCAAGCTGTAAATCCAGTCTTTTGAATGCTGCCAAAGTTCAGGGAAATGCAGAACTAGTATCTCTAACGTTAGGTCTTTGAGCGTCAAGGCCCACAGTCCAATCATTCTTGCCAGTGCAGAGACAGATATAAAAGATAGCCTGAAAAGAAAGGCAGTTGTAACTGGAAGTCAAGTTCATTTTATCAGGTCATCTATAGCCCATGGGTGTGTTTTCTTAATAGATGGAATTTATCAATGTGGCAAAGACCTGTCAGAACAAGAAAGGATTGTGCACATCCACTTCAAGAACTCTGACGAGACCATTCCCTGTAAAACAGATAAGAAACACTGTCCTGTCTCCTTGAGGCATACTCACGGATACAGAAGGGTTTCTGCCAGAGCAAGGCTTGCATCAGCTATGTTCAAAACAAGGTCTGGAAACGCAGGTCACATCGGTCAAGCTCTAATCTAAATCACTAACCAGGGAGCAATGCAAACAGGGTCATGCTATCTGGCTGGTGCTGGTGATGGTTAAAGGTCTCCTCCCCGCCTCTACTTCCCACTTCTTCCTAGACACAGAGGAAGAACTTCAGCCTCTTTATTCTGTCTCCCAGCCATGACTAAGCAGTGAATTCTCTTTTTAGAGAGGTGCCACAGCATTCAAGCGCTCTCTCTACCCCCTAGCCTGCACGTTATGGAGAGGGCACCTACAAAGCCAGCTGTACAAATATTTCTGCTTGGCTCGGGCAGATATGTACACAATAGCCCAACACATTCAAGACCTCTGAGCCCAGTAAAGCAACTCCCAGAAACAGAAAAATGTCACCAAGGCCATATACGTGGGCTTCTTGCATTTGTTCTGCACCTCAGGCAAAATAGGCAGGGTTAACGCGCGGAGACAATGGGGCCTTTCTCAGTATGCAGTGTCGCATGCTCACGCGGGTCACATAAGGCGGCTGTGTGTCTGCCCGGTCCCCCCTCCCTGTTTTGATTGTAGCTGCATCCTTTCTCTGTTGAGATGTGGATACTTCAGGGCATTCTCACCTTTGCCCTCAGCTACAGGCTGCTTCTGCTTAGCTAATGCTTTTCTTGGCAGGCTGAGCTAGGCAAGCCAGAGTTCAGTTTGCACCCTGATCAGCTGAAGCACAAATGACTGGGTCGGGGAAACGCTGCAGAGATATGGCTAAAACGAACCGAAGTCACCTACATGTAGCCGCAAATTGCTGTGTTGGTATTCGGTCAGTGAAGTTCCAGCCCATGACCAGGCGTCCAGGCACAGCCAAAGGTCAGATCAAAATAAATAAAATGGGAGTTTCTTCCAGGGACATATTATGGGGAGATTCTCAAAGCAGGATTTAAGAACAGAATCCTGCCTGTCCTTATATGCCTTAGCATGGACTATGGACAATGAAAACACTGCCAGACCTCTAAAAATCTTTAAATATAGTTAATGTAAGTAGGAAATGGGGAAGATTTAACTAAGATACAGGACAAGAATTAAGGTGTGGGGCTTTTCACAGCTCTGGCACAGGTCTCCCTCGCAACTGATGCAGGCCAAGTTTTCAAAAGTGGTCAGAGCTAATGGCTGACGCTTTAGCTGGTTCTGAGTAACAGCTTAAGAATTTGGCTTCATTGTAACTCATATTTTCACCTAGTCATTGAGAAGCAGCCATCAGTCAGTGGTCCATGAGAGAGACTGCCACGGGAAATCCATGACTCTCTTTTGTTCCACTTGCTCAGGTAAACAGGTTTTTGGAAGAGTATGTTGTGCAGTCTCTTGTGCAACAGTCCTGTCCAGAGTCCGTGCATGCAGGGAGACTGACCTCCCCAGTACTGAGCATGCTTTCCACAGATCTCTTATCAGGAATGCGTAGGTTGGAATCACTATGGTAAACACAACGCTGTTTGCAGAGCGGGAGCACAATGAGTAAACAGGCAAAAATCAGGCAAATCTGCCATAACCTGAAGTAAACTACGGAGCTGCCTCTTAAGACCTTTTCTAAGGGAAAGAGAAAATGTCACTGAGCAGTTTAGCCTATAGCAAGGGATATAGGGGTTTGTGCTGGCTTTCAAGCAATCTAGCTAGCAGATTGTGATTTGGCAGCTCGCTGCTACTTTGCCCGTTTCCCTGCTGCTCCAGGAATTGAGTAAACTGTGAGCTATCTGTTCGCACACGTCATAGCATATGCCTCCCCATGCACCAGAATTAGCACCCTGTTGGACAAGCTGCGTGGGCCAAGTCGTTCACCCCTCCTGCCCGCCTCAGCGTTTCCTAGGGTGCAGGAGCTCAGGGCTCTGCAGAGACTGCAAGGGAGGATATTTAAAGCTTCATCTGTATGAACCAGCTTCACTGCAGGCCTCTGTGGGAGCAGCAGTGGCACTGAGATTCAAAAAGAGCTGTCTAAAACAAGAAGTTTTATCAAATGTGCATCACTAAACATTCTGCAGAGTATATAGACTGTCACAGAGGTTTAGCCCTGCAGCAGACAGGTCAGACTCCTTGTCACAGCGCTCCTTGTCTCAATGCACCAGGAAAAAAGGCAAAGCAGGGAAAATAGGACCCTTATTTAGCCACAGCAGGTGCTAATAACCAAAAGGACTGTTTACCTACAAACTAAAAATAACCACTTATAAACATATGCATCTCTAAAAAGTATTATATCTACATGATATAATCAGGGATAAGTGCACAAAGCGACTATCAGGCAGGACTTACTAGAAGTGAAATCTCTGAGTTAAACACATATAAATCAATGCATCTCCACGGCCTTGAACGAGCTCACAAGAAATGACATGTGACCTTAGAGATCCCACCTACATCCACACACTCTCCCATTACAGAATCACAGAGTGGTTGAGGTTGGCAGGGACCTCTAGAGATCATCTCGTCCAGCCTCCTGCTCAAGCAGGGTCACCTAGAGGAGGTTGCCCAGGGCTGGGTCTAGTCAGGTTTTGAATACCTCCAAGGATGGAGACTCCACAGCCTCTCTGGGCAACCTGTTCCAGTGCTCAGCCACCCTCACAGTGAAGTGTTTTCTTGTGTTCCAGTTTGTGCCCATTTCCTCTCATCCTGTCACGGGGCACTGCTGAGGATAGTCTGGCTCTGTCTTCTTTGCACCCTCCTATCAGATATATATGCACACTGATTAGATCCCTCCTGAGCCTTTTCTTCTCCAGACTGAACAGTTTCAACTCCCTCAGCCTCTCCTCGTATAAGAGGTGCTCTAGTCCTTAACCATCTTTGCAGTCCTTCGCTGGACTCGCTCCAGTATGTCCATGTCCTTTTTGTACTGGGGAGCGCAAAACTGGAACCGCCACTCCCTCCACCTTCTGGCAACGCTCACCCGAGTGCAGCTCAGGATATCTTTGGCCTTCTTTGTCGCAAGGGCACAGTGCTGGCTCATGTTCAACTTGGTGTCTACCAGCACCCCAGGTCCTTCTCTGTAAAGCTGCTCTCCAGCTGGTTGGTTCCCAGCCTGTACTGGTGCGTGGAGTTATTCCTCCTCAGGTGCAGGATTCAACAGCATCTATAACTTAGACTAGAATAGAGAAATATTCTGAGATGAGTCTTTACTCATCACTCAGTTATCCATTAATGTCTGCTGTGTAAACAATCAGAAACAAGAGGAGCTGTGTATGTATTACACATTTCTGAACAAGTCATGCCTTATTTCTAGGACAAGCAATATATTAAACCCTAAAGAACCCTTTGAGAAGTGCCTGCCGGAGGTAACAACGAAAAAGTAACGATAGAAAATGAATACAAATCATTCATGAGAACGATTAAAAACAAACCACGGGTGAGGTGCAGCAAAACAACACTGAAAACAGCCAGTATTCTTGAGTATCTCTTCATTTACAGAGGGTGGAATGGTTGTCTGCAACTTTATGAAGTACTTTTTTGTGTTCTTCAGTGCACGGAAGACATACTGGATAGAAAATCAAGTGAGACCTGCCCAACTGCAAATCTCAGTTTATTCTGATGCCCCATGACTACAGCAGCCACTGAAGCAGAAATGCTACGGTGCTTAAAAAGACCAGGCTTAACCGATACATTAAGGACACCAGTGAAAGAAGGATAAATTAGACTCCCAAGGGCTAAATAATGCCGTGTCTCTTACATGGCAATGTCTCTTACATTCCCATGACCATTTTGGAACCCTAAAATCAAGTCTTGAAAGAGTTATAGCACCAAAATGTTCACAGTTTGTACCTACTCTAATACCTTAGTTGATAACCTAGCTTCTCAGACAAGCATGGACTTGCATACTACTTGCAAATCACTTTATGAGCATTTATTTTAGATGCCTTCAACTGTATGAAAATGCCAGTTTCAGGAAATGTTTTCAAAGCTTGTTTCCTAAAACTGCTTCAACGACCAACGTGGCCGAAGCTTTTTTTTTTTTTTAGGACTCTTAAAATAACATCCTTGAGCTTCAATAACTGATTTTCAAAAATCTAGCCTCCATCACATCGTTGACCCTTGACTGGCCCAAATCTGCATCTTAAGACCTTTCAAGAGCTGATCTTGAAGACCATTTCAAGAAAGTAATATTCTTGTAAAAGATTTCGACCTTTGATGCGTCTCCTAGGTTGTTCTCATGAAGATAAATCTACATTTGGTCAATAAAATCATGCTAGACTCTACAATCAACACCATGTTTGACCTGGATTCATATTCAAGGGTATTTTTAGACTAGTTTCTTAAATAAGCAAGGTTTATGTGATTGTGTTCCTTTTATGTAAGTGCGCGCGCGCGCGCGTGTGTGTGTGTGTGTGTGTGCATGTGACTGCCTGTCTCTTAGGCCCCACCTACCTATTCTTGAACCTGTTGGATAATTTCAGATACACTGACATCTGGGTACACAGGGCATGGGTAGTTGGATAGAGCAAGACATTACCAGTGCTTCGACTGGTGGAAAATCAAATAAAGTCAGCTTTTTAAAGCCATTACAGAATTCACACAAGCCAAAATCAGGTGTTATTCATTGCAACCACTCCTAGAAACGATATATGCTATCAGTTATTTTAATATTGCTACCAGTTTATGTACCATCATAAGCCTATATGACACGTGGCATGTGCAAAGCACAGAACAAAGTTTCTGCCTCTATTTTCTTATTTTAAGTACTACTCCTTTCTTTTCAGTTTGGCAAATAATTTACTTTAGTAATATAAATATTTGAGCTGCAAAGCACTAGAGCATTGAAAGATTTTGGCACTGTGTCGCAGTCGTGTATTATTTGCTTCATTACCAAAGGTAATCTCGGTATTTTTATTAAGCAGCCTGCACCAGCTGTGCTCAAGCTGAGGGCAAGGCATACCAAACAAGCAGCAAATTCTGAATTACGAACTACAAATTCAGCATTACCCACTACAAAAACTACAGTGCTCTGCAAAACACCTTTGATGTTGCAGTAAAGGCAAGTCTGTAACGGATGTAAAATCGGACTTTGGAGACAGAAGGTGCTCTGCTCTATCTCTAGCTGCCTGTTTCCAAATACACAGCTCTGCCCTCCCAGCCGAACAGCCCCTTTGAAGGTTTAGTTCTGGAGAATGTACAAGATTCTCCTTTGCCTTCAAAACAGACCTTTCCTTTGCTTTTGCCACAGGCACGAGGGATACCTTCTCCCCTGCTAGGTCCGCCAGCAGAAGCATATATGTAACCACTAGCTGGGCCTCAGTAGTGTCTCCAAACTCCAGCTCTCTCAGCAATGCCCTCATACTATTTTAAAACAAGGAAACTCCTCCACGCTCACATGAGCACAACAGAACAGCAAAGCAAGATGTAACCTACAGTGCAGACCCCTAGAAACTAGTTCCGCAGCCACCTGTTTTCATACACAGGGGAAGGGCCTTAAGAGCACTGGACAGCTCCAAGGTTTCCCCAAATTAGGAAAAAGCTCTGAAGATGGGCTCTCAAAATTAGGGGCAACAACACCCTCCTCTTGGGAACAGTGGAAAGCAAATAGGGAACCCTAGGCACTGGCAACCCTCAGAGGCCAAAGAAAAGGCATGAGAGAGGACGTATTTGCAGAGGTGTTGCATGTGCCAGCTGCACAGGACCTGAGCAATTTCTTTAAGGAAACAGAAAAGAAAGTGTCAATCATTAAAACACTGCTGGAAGGGAGATTTAACTTAACTCACAGACAGATTTTGATGTCTGAAGCCTGACTATGACAAGCAGCATGGAAATGTAAATACAGTGGTTGCTAATGGGCATAATGAACAGGCAGGCAGCTCTGATAGCACGTTCTCAGCGGGAAGCTATATTCCCTAGAGACTCCTTATCTTCCCCATCCACTTCTCTCAGCAACCATATGAATGCAGCAGGCAGATTTGCGAACCACAAGCATGCGACTGCTGGATAAGGACAGTGCATGCCCGTCAGGCCCTTAGCCGAAGCTGCTACCTGGACAAACTGAGGGAAGCTGACTCCTCTGGTTCCTCTCACCCACACTTCCACCTACTGCCGAGACACACAGTGAAAAGACACCTCTTTTGCTGCCAGCCCCATTTGCACTCTTCGTTCACTTTTCTGAGCCTGCCTTTATTTGCTGCTTTAAAAGCGCACAAAGTCTGGTTTTATTTACTCAGAATGATGTTTTATTTTGTCCTATCATCCAAGCAACTGCTGTCTTGTAAATCCCCAACAGATTCTTCCTACAGACAAAGAACCAAGCAGGCGTGATGCCAAAGGTAAAGGCACACTACTGAGAAGTCACAAAAGCAGAAGAAACACATGCAAGGCAAATCACACACAGTTATGTGTTAAAAACTAAAGGACTACTATGATGAAAATACACGTTATCCTAGCAGACAGACAGTGAGACTACTCAGTATGGCTTTTGAGTATATGTAGCCTGATCCATTTTTCCAGTGCACTTAAAATTCAGAGTACGTAACGTGCCTAACATAGGAGAGCTGCAAATCCCCAAGGACTGTGTTATTGTATATGCTTCTTCCTCAAAAATTCACACCACGGTGAATTGCACTTAGCACTGCATGCAGTTGCTGGCTAGGTGAGGTGGGATTTGCAGGAGCCAGTATGTGGGTCTCACAGTGAGCAGTCCTAGCTGGACATCCGGGGAAGGGCCTGCATCTCCGTTGTGCTGCTGCCCTACCCAGTGCCTTGACAGGAAACGCGAGGATACGGAGAAAGCATCCTCTTCCCTAAAAAGCTATCAAACACTAGTTTATATTCTGCTGAGAAAGCTAGTTGCTTCTCTTGGCTGAGGCTCCTCCCTTTCATGCACAGACATACACTGGAAGAGGGAGGGAGGAAGGGCAGGAGGGAGCATCATGGGGTCTATTGAGATAACAAAAGATTTGGGGCAGAGCCTGCCTCATGCTGTCGACTGAACACTGAGCCTTTTAATGCACGCGGATCCACACGCTAACTGAGATATTTCAGCCCTTTTGTATAGTAATAAAAGCAACAATAACTACTAGAAAATAATGGCTGTATGTGTATCTAACACTGTAACCTTCCTCTCCTGCTCCATTTTTTTGTTTACTAATTCTTGAACTACTAAAGATAATAGCTAATAATAATGACAATGTTGCAGAGCATGGAAACGAGGGCATTTGACAGACAATACCTTCAAAGTGAACAATGAGCTGCATGACAGCAGTGGATGTGGAGCTCCTGAACAGTAAAAACAGAATAAAACTCTGACCTTGCTGCTCCTCAGTGTTTAACGCTGATTAAAAGCATGAATGATTACCAGACAGTAAACTTACAGCTATTCAATGTATCTGCCTTCAAAACACAAAGGAGTGTATTAGCCCTAATGGAATTTGGACTTACGCTTCCCTAGAGGTTACATATTCAAACCTGGCATGTAAATAATTAAACTTTCTCTACACGTTTCCAAGATAGGAAGAAGAAATGGTGTTATTACTTAGGCTCAGTGTAACTATGCATAATCTTGGCCCTCCTTCCATCTTCCAAAGCTACTACAGGCGCAGCTGTAGCCTGGTCTGAGTTGCATCCATGCAGCAGTTCTTTTCACAGTCAGAGATCAGCCATATTTGAGCATCGGTTCCTGCTAGCCTCCCTAACTGGTTGCATTTTGGTGCTTTCTGGCGACCTGCTTCAGGGCCGTGGAGTGCCCGGAGACATTGGGGCAGGCCCGAACGCACAGCAGATGCAGCACCTTGTTCCTGGGCGTCCTGCAACAGCGAAAGCCGTGAGGAATCACTTACTCAGGCTGCTGAGGGTTCCTGCCCACACTGGAGAAAAATAACTGCTCTGACCACTCACTGGAAGATAACACTTACAGCATAGAAAAACAGACCTCAAGGCCAAGGTTTCCAAGTGAGTATTGAAATAGGGTTATGTTTAGAGCCAGCCACATCACTGATAGATTACAAACTTGCCCAAGAATACACTGCAGATAGGACACAAGGCTATCTATCTGAGAATATAAACATATATTCTTAGAATGCCCATTTTTTTGCGGGATTACATTTTAAATACAGATAGGCATTAAGATCTTAAACAGAATTTTGATTTTCCTGCATTACATATCACAGACATTGATTCTTTGTTATTTTTACTAAAACCCAACTCAGGCAACCCAGGCAACAAAGAACAAACTTGCGTTGTTCAAGGCTGAACTGAACCACAATAAAGCATTCCTGTGATAAGGGATCACATCCTAAGATCCATTGCTGAAAACTTCTGATTCTCGGTGACTAAACCATTTCCAAAATCTGACTTGCGAATGCCAGACAAAATGTCTTAATTGCGAGAGAGGAAAATAGATAACAACCGCTTAGTTTATAACAGTGAAATGCAAAGTGCTCAAGCGTTCTGTATTTTGAAGGTCACACCAGCAATGTGAACTATGAACTTCAGGATTCATGAATCCATGACATTTCAAAGCGGGAGGAGAGGAAATATTTTTCTGTCTTGCCCAAACCGCTAGATACAGCAGTGAGCAAACTACAAGCATTTTGATTCAGTAAAAGTAGCTGGGATCCAACACTGAATTTTAATGAATGGTTCTGATGAGAAAAAAAGCAACAACTAGGCACCAACAAGACAATAATCCACAGTTTCAATCTATTTTGTATAATCAGAGAGTATTTTGTGACCTTATTTGTATGGGACCAGTACCTGCCTTTTGCAGTAGGAGCACTATTTTAAAAGGTACCTCTTAACTTAACGATGCAAATTTATATACTATAAAATAAAAATTTAATCTGTCTTTGTGCTACTAAATCATAACTCTTTGGAGTTATTCGTTATGTCAAGTAGCACCAAATCAAGGGTCTCCGTTTCCCTTTTGGGGTGGTGTTGGCAGCGGTATATTTTAACACTTGTAATTTATTAACCTCAGAGCTGTCGTAGCTTGAAACTAAAGCCACAGAAAGGAGGCATTTAGCAAATTATACATACTTCATATTTTCACAGCAGAGAAGTTCCTGCTGTGCTTTTCTCGCCTCCTACATTTTTATGATTTTTCCCCTCCCAACGATTGCCAAGTCTGATAAATTTTGGAGAGATCCTTCCTTATTTTGCACTAAACCTCTTTATCACGTTTTAAAAAGTGTTGCTGCGTAAGTGTCAAAGAGATATTTAACATATCCTGAAGAATTTTTAACTTCTTCACATGGAGACAGCGAAGTCCAAGAGAGTCAGTCGTGCATGACATTTCACAGGACAGCGTCCTGGCTACAAACACTTGCTATTCCACAGGCTGAGAAGAGATGTATAACTAGGGCAGCAGCCATGATGTAGGAGGGTCTGGTTAGAAGAAAGCGGTGTGAGAAACGCACGTTCATCTCTGGTATCTCCGTTCCTCTGCTGCTGTAGCTGAGGGAACCCATTTTTCCCTACAGTGTGTCACTGAACACGTTCGTAACGATAGCCCAGCTCTTCTTTTCCAGGAAAATCACATTTATCAGACAACTTTGTATTTTTATGCTGTTCTTTTACATATCAGGCGAAAAACGTTCAAGACGCACTTGAAGGTTTAACAGGAGGGGCGTTTCCTCTGACCACGTCAACATGATTGACCAGAGTGAGCGCAGAGACCTGTTTCAAAACTAACTTAGGGCAGGAAGAAAGTTAGAGTAGGTGGTGTTATTTGTCATTACTAGTTTTATCTTCATGCCTCCTCTTTCTCGCTACACACCCACGTGGCCATCAAGAGGCTTTAGAACATTGTTCAGTAAGACACGGTGACAGGAGCAGAGGAAACCGGTTTTGCCTGGGAGTATTTATAGGGGTAGGAGAGCTGTTTCAGCACTTGATGGATGGAGCCCGTGGGGGTGCTTTGCTGCTTGAACATTACTTGTGTTCTAAAATGTCCAAAATATGTAATTCCTGGGACACTGGAAGACTGAAGATCTTAATGACTGGGAAACAAGATGGAACATAGGGAAAGAAAAAAAAACCCACCGAGTTTTCTGCTTTTTAAAGAGAACGTAAATCCAAAGGCGTATTTCATCCCTGTTCCCAATCAGCCAAGGCGGGCCGGCAACACTTTGCAGTTGGACTAGAGGCTTTAAGCACGCAGGGATTTGCAGTTCTACGTAACGCACAGAGGTAGCCTAAGCACCCAGGGCTACCGAAAGCTGAGCCTCTACAACTGCACACTCAAAGAGGCTTTTCCCCTGCCCCCTGAGAGCAGGCTGTGCAGGAACCACACAGAACAGCCAACACTTTCGTTTTCAACGACCTGTAACGTAACGATTTGCTGTGATGTCGAGTGCGTGGTCGCTGCTGGTCCGCTTACAGGTGGCAACTCCCCCCCTCCCCCCCAAACCCTCCGTCCGGCAGCACCGCGGGCTCCGCTTCCCTCAAAACCGAGGCCCTCGGCGCCCCCCCCGGCAGCCCGCAGCGCGGGGGAGGGCGGTTAGCGACGGAGAGCAGCGCCCCGAGAGCAGGCAGAAGCGGGCGCCTCCGGCCTGCCCGCGGCTCGCCGGCCGCCGAGCATCGAGCGCTGCGCTGCCGGCCCGCGCCGCTCCGCGCTCCTCCGCGCCCGCCGCCTCCCCCCCCCTCCACACGCCTGGGCGGGAACAGCAGGCGCGGGAGGGCGCGCGCGCCCCCCTCCCCCCCCGCCCGCCCGCCTCAGCGCCGCTCGCCTCCCCGCAGGGAGGTGCCACAGCCGGGAGGGGAAGCCGAGGGGCCCCTCCCTGCCGCGGGACGCGGAGCAGCGCTGGCCGGCGCGGCGGAGAGGCAGGTCTCGCAGGACGCCGAACACGAGGGGAGGGGGCGCTCGGGGAACCGCGAAGCCGGGTGGGGAGTGGGGCGGCGGCGGCGGCGCTGAGGGGGCGGCGGGGCCGCGGCTGCCGCCCGCCGCGCTCAGCACCGGGCCCTGCCGCACTGACTCATCCCCCCGCCGCCTCCCCGCACAACCCCCCCCCCCCCCCGCTCTCGCGAGGGTTGGCCGAGGTAGACGCGATGTCCTTTGGGGCACTGGTGGGGGGGGAGGGAGTCGGGGGGAGGGAGGGGTGTCTTGATTGATAGCGGCCGCCGCCAGTGGGGTAGGGGCACGGCAAGCCCTGAGCCAATAGCTTCGTCTCGAGGCGCGCGACGAGCCAATGGTGGGGCTGGGGAGGTGGGGCGCGCCCCTGGCTGATTGATCCCAGCTTTGGCGTTGTTCAGTCAGAGCGAGAACATTCTAGAGGTGAGTACGGGGCAGCCATTGCCGGGGTCCCGTCAACCGCCCCCTTCTGCCTGAGCTGCGCGCCGGCCGCCGCCTCTCCCTCCCCCCTTCCCTTTCTCCCCCCTTCCTCCTCCCTCTCCTCACAGGTGTGGGCACTAACGATGCCCCTGATTGTGTCTTCCACGCAGATTGCCCGGCGCCGCTGTCCCTGCTGATCCCGCCCGCCCCAGGACGCTCGGACCCGGAGGCTGCGGCGTCCGCCTCCGCCTCCCTCTCCGTCTGGATATAAGCGCCCCCACGGCCTTGTTCTCCTCACACACTCGGCTTCGTCGCAGCCCGGGGCGAGCAGCGTTGGGTTTATGTCTTTATTGGACGAAAACGGTGAGTATCGCTACCGCACTAGAGCAGGTGGGTGAGTGAGGGGAACTAGAGGTTGAGAGGAGGGTTTGGGTCGGGAAGCGGGGGGAGGCGGTGGTAGCTTAATCTGGGCTGGGGTGTTGGACTGTCGATAAACGGCTGATGGCAGGAGAGGCTTCGTATAACGAAATAATCGGGACCTTGGGGAGGCAGGGAAGAGGGGCGGGGAAGAGAGGGGAAAAATAACGTCTCGATTACTTTCTTTTGCGTGTTTTTTTTTTCTTTTTTTTTTTTAATTTTGTCTCCCGCCCCCCCAACCATGCGACGAGACAAGATGGCGGCGGCTGGGGCCGCGCCTCCCCGTGCTGTGGGTGGGAAGGGAGGGGGCGCGAGGCGGGGGGAAGCTGTGGCGCAGTTACAAACCCGCAGCGTGGGGGAGGGGGCGCCTTCTCCGAGGGTTAGCCCCGCGGGGGGGGGGGCGGGGGTGAGCCGCGGAGCGTCCCCCCTTTCTCTGCTGGAGAGCGCATGCGTGGCTGGAGGTGACCTCCCCCCCTTCAAGGCTGACTCAGTGCTTAATTGCTGCATTTGTGAGTCATCACAGGCCTGAGTGGGGCGGGGAAACAGTGCGCTTAAGCAGGGAGTCTGTCTGCCCTCTTGCTTTTTCTCGTGCTGAACGGGGTTGGGGGGAAGGATGTTTGGGATGAGGTGTCCTAGGGACCAGGAGAGGGAGCTTCAATCCGCAGTAGACAAAAGCAGGGAAGGAGGAGAAACCGCACATTCTTTCTGAGAGCTCATGCTCAGTCACCAAGATACCTGCTTCCTCAGTGCTTCGGCGGACACGTGGTCAGATCACGTGGTGGCTCCTCCTAACTGTAAACGAGGAAGGAAGTATCGGACTTGAAATAAAATCCATGGCGCATTTTTTTTTCTGAAGGGTAAAACTGCCTCTGGACTAATATAGAATACACATATATACAAATCTGCGTATGGCTCTTTTTGTATGAAGGACACACAAACCTAATCCAAGGGACTTGGACTGCGTGGAACCAATAGACGTGTTCTTATGCATAAATACTAAGAATAGTTGTTTCAGTGTGTCATTGTTTCTGTCATTAATGGTAACAACATGATGATGTGTTGGAATAACAGCTGTAATCATGGTTGTCTGTCTAGTCAACCCAACTATTTGTGGCTTAAGTAGTCTTGCATCTGACTGTAGAGACACATGTTAATATGTAAATACTGCTTAAGGTAACTTCAATAGTAGGATTCATCCTCCTTCCCCTTCTTCCCCACCTTTCCCCCTCCCTCCCAAGAAAAAAAAAAACAACTGGAAAAGCTGCTGCACTGCTCTGTACCTCTGCATTGCTAGGCTTTCTACAGTGAAGCAACTTCTGTCAGACTTTATCAGGCTTATTGTTAAGTCAAAACTCAACAGAAGCTGCTGTGAGAATCCATAATTGAGAGGGAGAATTACCTAATTTTCAACTCTTTTCCACTCCAGTCAAAAAAAAAAAAAACACTGGTAAGCCATGTGAAAATTCTGTTGGACTACAGATTGCTGCTGCTTCATCTTACTGATGTTTCTGAACATCCTGACAAACTTCAGTTTATGTGATAGGTTAATGCTATGATGTGGAATTTGAAGTTGCTTTCCAGATCTTTCTCCTGCTTCCCTCTGCCCTGCAGCCTGAAACATCACATGACCCTCTCGGTGCAAGTGACATTGGTCCGCATAATAAATCAAGCGGTGTTTCTTTCTCTTCCATTGTGATTGCAGCACTCATTCAGGAGTTAGACATACAGAAGACATTCCTATGGTGTACGGATGTTCTTTGGGTAGTAAGAAAAAAAAAATAGGGTAGGAAGTTCTGTGATTCAGATGAGGGAATCGTATCAACAGTACGATTCAAGGCTACTGTCTTAACATTCCACAAGCTGAAACTCAGAAAGCCAGAAGATAAGTAACTTTCTGTAGTTACAATCCCTTATGTAGCTCTGTGACGAGACCTAATGGGTGCACAGCAAGGTAAACTTCATTTCTTCTGTTTATTAACACTTGCAGAGCTGTTGCGCAGCCACTGGTACCTGTATTGGGGAAACATAGCATACAAGCAAGAACCTTACAGCCTCAGTGGCGAAAATTTTTTCATGTCAGAGACCGAGAACTCTTGCAGTCGTTTATGTCATCCCGTCTTCTCCAGACAGAAGATACCAAAAAACTGCAATCAAAGATCTCTTCATCTTATTGATAAAGCTACTAATAAGGCAAAATGTCTGTCAACGTCAACCGCAGTGTTTCAGATCAGTTCTATCGCTACAAAATGCCCCGTCTGATTGCCAAGGTAATTTACTGACTTTTACTGGTAAATGTGTAGGATTTTGCTTTCCTCTCTAGATAGAAGAGTTGAGGTGTGAGGTAATGATATCGGTGCCTAGTTAGCCAGCCTAGGACAAGGAAGACATCTGCTCCTTTCAGTCCGTGCTAGGTGTACATGAGCTATTTTAAAAAGAAGCAATTCTAAAAGCGGAAGACTGATACCAGTGAAATGGGAAATACTCACTGGGTTTGGTTATTGTGGTCATTTAACCATAAAGCACTCTTTCTTTTTTTTTTTTTTTTAAAAGGTTGAGGGCAAAGGAAATGGAATAAAGACGGTTATAGTCAACATGGTTGACGTTGCAAAGGCGCTTAATCGGCCTCCAACGTGTAAGTAGTCTGTAGAGTGATAGGGTATCCTTGGAATTGTGCTCTTTTTACTGTTTGCAGTGACAATGTAGTAGCTAATAAAACATTTGATATAACAGCTCTTTCTTTCAAGACTTGTAAATTTAAAAAAAAATTGGTTATCCCAGGACAAATTTGTAAGCATGGGGAGATGGGGATGAGAATGTGTCAAGTGGGGAGGGTGTGGTGGTTGTGTGTGCGCGTGTGGTTGTGTTGTGTTTGGGGGTGGGGAGGATGGTTCTGGGTTGGGGTGGCTTTTGTTGTTTTGCAAGGGGATCCGTTTTGTAGCCACTGGTAACATAAAGTGGCATAGTGTATTTGCTTACTGTTGCTATGAGAGAGCTGTTGGCTATTGCTCTACTTTCTTTTCTTTAAGATCCTACCAAATTTTTTGGTTGTGAGCTGGGAGCACAGACCCAGTTTGATGTTAAGAATGACCGTTACATTGTCAATGGATCTCATGAGGCGAATAAGCTGCAAGACATGTTGGATGGATTCATTAAAAAATTTGTTCTCTGTCCTGAGTGTGAGAATCCCGAAACTGATCTGGTGAGTGCTTTCTGTCCGTCTTAACGGTAACGCAGAAACACCACACCGCTTTCATAAACCTCAGAGTGTAGAGTTAAGATACCTGACCCGAATATCGATTCAGAGAAGATAACCTCCCCCTTATGGGACTGTCTGGGAGGCCTTCACGTGTATAGCAGTACATGACTTTGCCACTTCCAAACCTAGAGACTCCCTGTTGGAGCTGATGAAAGAACTTAAATCGCTGGGTTGATCCTACTGAGGTGTAAATAAACATTAGATTTAGGCTTTAATGCGTTGTTGTTCTGCAAGCAGTTTTTTAACCGGAGTTTGTTCCTTCTTGCAGCATGTCAATCCTAAGAAACAAACTATAGGTAACTCTTGCAAAGCCTGTGGCTATCGAGGCATGCTTGACACAAACCATAAACTCTGCACGTTCATTCTCAAAAACCCACCTGGTGAGTGCATTGTTTTCTTTTGGTGGGGGTAAGGCAAACTTCTTCAGCAGGAGTGCTGTTAATCAAGTAGGAAGGCAAATAGCTAACACCTAATTAAACTGTAAGAAGGTTCCACTCTGCTTCTAGAGTTAGTTTGTGGTCCAGGATGAAGTGCCTGTGTTCATGGTGACAAGATCAGACAGAACTATGACAGCTCATGCTGGATCCCTTTCGTATAGGAGCATCTGAAGATGCATATGCAGGGCATAACTTAGTAGGAGAAGAGCTAGTGTGCAAGTGAGCGTTGCAGTTTTCCCCTTAAGTCGGTATGAAGCTGAACGGTAGGAAATAAAAGCATCTCAGTATCTCTGAGCACTGCCTCTAGTACAGTGTTTTGTGCAAGCAACACTCTGTAGTAAGCATCTGGTTGCCTGCTGCAATTTAAGCTTGCTAGAATAGAAAAGTCTAACCTATTCCAGGGGTCTCTGCTTTGTGAGGTTCTCTGTTATATGGACTTGAACAGCCTTATGTCTCAATGAAAAACAAGACTTTCAGTGGAACTGCATGTTCTCCCAGCAAGTGTAGATCTGCTCCGAGTATGTCTGGGAAAGGGTACTGTACATCTGCAAATGCAAGCATTTGAACTGGTTTATGCAGAGATTTGTTGGAGGTGTAAAAAGTGCAGGTATTTTACTCGGTGAGGTAGAGAACACTAAAACACTCAAGTTCACTTCCAGAGAGCAGTGACACTGGTACGGGAAAGAAGGAAAAGGAAAAGAAGAACAGAAAAGGCAAGGACAAAGAGAATGGTTCTGTGTCTAGCAATGAGACACCTCCACCCCCACCACCGGAGGAGATTACTCCTCCACAGGTTGTGGTAAGTAGAAGAGAAAGTCGGGGAGGGGGGGGGATGAGGGTGTGTAGTGTCTTGGTCTCATGAATTTAAATCCCTCATAGACCTTGCTGGTCAACACTGCACCAAAGCCTTAGTATATTACAGACTTTTCTGCTAGAGTGGAAGTATCCCCTCTCCCTCCCCTGTAGCACCAAATGTTACCAGCTCTTCCATAACAGCGTATATGGCCTGAGCTAAGTGACAGCTGCATAACACTAAGTGCTTTTAAGAGGGACCTGGATTGTATCTTACTAATGTAACCCTACAGATGGCTATAAAACTCATAATTACTTCCTAACTCTATCTTCCCGTTCTCAGTCTCCTGTGACTTGCAGATTATGGCATAGCGCTTCCCTTAGAGAAAAGACAACAGTATTTGCCTGTAGAAGTGCGCTCGGATCTGTATCTAGAGATGACATTCAGCTGTTACTAAGCCTGTAGTAACATTGTGTGAGTCCCGTTTTAGGAGGAGGAGGATGATGACGACTGGGGCGAAGACACAACAGAAGAAGCGCAGAGGCGTAGAATGGATGAGATTAGTGACCATGCAAAGAACCTCACACTTAGTGAAGACCTGGAAAGAACAGTGGAAGAGAGAGTCAACATATTATTTGACTTTGTGAAGGTAAATGTTCTCTAGCTCATCACTTGGTAGCTACTCTGTTACAATTCTTTTAAAATACTGTTGGGATTAAAAGCAATTAAAAGGCTTTTGTTTGGGTTGGGGGAACGGGATATACCTCCCCTAGAAGCCCTTCAGCCCTGAAACTTAAAAGGTTCTACCTCAGTACTGTTTCCCCTAGTAGTGGGGAAGGAAACTGCAATAGAGTACTGACACAGACCTCGGTAGCAGTTAAAACATAATTTGCATCTGTTACCATCTTGCAGAAAAAGAAGGAAGAAGGTGTCATTGATACTTCTGACAAAGACATTGTAGCAGAAGCAGAGAGACTGGATGTAAAGGCTATGGGCCCTCTAGTTCTGACCGAAGTCCTCTTTGACGAAAAGATTCGTGAACAGATAAGGAAATACAGACGTCACTTCCTTCGTGTAAGCGTGGGCTCTTGTTCTGTATAACAACTGTTGCTTTGTCTTCTGTAGTGACTACTTGAGTCAATCCTAATCTCTCTGTAGTTTTAGTCTTTACACCACCGCTTTGCTCAGAAGAGAAGGTCCCTCTGGGGAGAAGAAAGCTAACTGGATTTTTTTGTCACTGTTCTAGTTCTGCCACAACAACAAGAAAGCTCAGAGGTACCTTCTCCATGGCTTTGAGTGTGTGGTAGCCATGCATCAGTCTCAGCTTATTTCAAAAATACCACACATTTTGAAGGAAATGTATGACGCAGATCTTCTGGAAGAAGAAGTCATCCTTAGCTGGGCAGAAAAGGTAAGGGGGGTAGCATTTCATGGGCTCTACCTGCCAAATGCCCTCATATAACAGTGTATCTGGCTTACCCGTTCTGGTGGAGGAGGAGCTTCTTGTGCTGATGTCTTAACTCGGGCTAGTTTTTTAAACTGCTGTGTCGGAGAAGCTTGTAGTTAAGAAATGGGTAGTCCAAGGCGGTGGAGTGAGGTTAGACTTCTAGCTAGGATCGTTTGGGAATAATCTGATGTAAATTCCTTCAGCATTTAAGCTAGGTCCCTATGCCCTTCTGTCTTCAGGCCTCAAAGAAATATGTTTCAAAGGAGCTTGCCAAAGAAATTCGTGTCAAAGCAGAACCATTTATTAAATGGCTAAAGGAAGCTGAGGAAGAATCTTCCGGTAATGAAGAAGAAGATGAAGATGAAAACATTGAGGTAGGAAAGGCTCATACCCCATAGACAACTCCAGGGTTCTGTTTCTGTGCACTGAAATCTTGAGGTACTTGGTCTTAATGCAGTGTAGTGTCCTTACTGTATTGCTTTGTGTGTAGGAAGCTGGAGGGAGTTTTCCAGTTCTAATGTCTCTCTTGTCAGAATGTGTAGTGTTCTAGTGCTCTTCCTTCAGGTAAAGAGTTGATCTACCCAAGGTCCACCTGTACCTTAACAAAAAAGATCTTGGTAGCCGAAGGACCGCTGTTGCAAAGTAGTACAAACAGACTCCTGCACAGCAGTGGCCTGTATAATGGAGGATGGACAGTAGGTAGCATCCTAAAGCCTTGTGCTTTGAAAAAGTCTGTACGCCCAGTTAGCAAAGCTGATTAAAGGGCAAATGGCTGATTTCTTCCACGTAAGGACTAGGTAAAAGCTGTTTGCTATACTCCAGCTGCCTAGGTGGGCGATTGTGGGCGGTGTGGGCTTGGTTTTTTGTTTTGTGTGGGTTTTTACTTATAGTAGGTATTCCCGGCCCTGGTTGTGGCCGACACCGTTTCTTACACCATGCATACTCTCTTTCCCTTCCTTCCCTCTGCTCTAGGCGAATGTTAAGGTGTAGCTGCTGTGAGCACTGAGCAGGCAGGTGTTTGCAACTCCAAATGTTAAGGCAAAACTATGCTAGTACTTCATGGCAGTAGATGCTGTAGTAAAGATGAACGTTTTTGTCTCCACAGGTGGTGTACTCCACAACCGCCAGTGTACCTAAAGTTGAAACTGTGAAGCCTGCAAACAATAAAGATGATGATATTGATATTGATGCCATTTAAAGTGATGCAACATAGCTTCCAGTATAATGATGCAAACTTCTCTGCGTTTTTCTGCCAGAAGTGTGACTTGTATGTGCACAAGCTGAAATGGCTTAACATCCTGCTACTCTTTGTATTCAAATATGTATCTTTTTACTGTGACTGGTCTTGTGTAACTAAGCCTAATATCAAGGAGTCGGCACACCAGTGAACTGATCTAGTTTGCAAATGGCATGTTATGTTTTGTTTTTTCTAACTTGTGTTGGACACATACTTGGAGCACATTTATACAGTTGTGGAAATAAAGGATTTGGTTTTGGTCAATCTTCATTTATGCCTAACTCTAATTTCTTTTGCAAGTAAGCATTTGCACGACTTGATGAGTCTGTCATTTATGCAACTGCTGTTGCGACTGTAGTAGTGACATGACTGGCTGCTATAACAAAATGTCTTGGACTGACAATGTGCAGAGTTTGAGGCAAAAAAACCCCACACTTTATCTCTTGAATGAGATGCTTTTTAAAAAATTAAACTAGGTATCTAAACTAGCTTTAGAGGGTAAAGTCATTAGCTTGAGTTGACAAGCAGCCTCTGAGTTGAGGGAACAGTTAAGAGCAAAAACCTCATTCTCAAGGTATTGGGTAAGTTTAAAGTGCACAGGCAGCTTTTTTCCTTTAAGAAGCCAGCATATGAATTCTGATAGTTCCAAGATGTTCTTTAACAACTGTTTTACAGTTTTTGGTGTTTTCAGTCCTCCTAGATGAGGAACTGCTGTATGGGTTCACTAGAAATAAGCTAAACCACAGCTGTTTACTTAAGCCCTTGTTCTACTGCTACTCACCCTGAGCACCGCTGTGCGGTGTCAACACAGCAATTTAGCACCCTAACTCTAGCAAAACAGACTGTTGCAAGGGGGAGGGGGGGGGGAAGAGGGAAAGATGTGTTCCCTGGTGCTTGTGAGCCCTAGGAGCTGACTTGCAGAGTCCTGAAAGGGACTGTGCAGATGCTCAATGATGACCTTGAGGTACCTATTTAGCTTGGAAATAGAGTGCAGTAAGAAACAAAGCTCTCTATAAGCTGGTTTTGGAAGTGTGGAACTTAAGTAATACTTCAAATGCGAAAGCACAATCCTTAAATTTATCTGGTAGGAAGAAACGGACTGAAGTAACTCGATGAGTAAAAGGTTTTGACCTAGGGAGCGCTAGTAAAAGGTTTGCCTGTCTAAAGGCTTTCTACAGCTAATAGAGCCTGAACGCCCCCGCACGCACTCCCTCACAAGATGTTCTGTGCCTTAGCAGCATGTTTACCCTCATCATAGTGAGGTGGGTTTTTTGGTCTGTTTTTTAGACAATGATAGTGTCTTTCATCGTGAGATTTGGTATTACAGGTTTTGAGAGATCAAGGCTCCAGTATAGAATTAGCTGCTTTTTCTAACTAGGTTGCTTCAGCAGAATTTATGATCAGATGAAATAGAAGACTGATTGCAGTAGTGGTGATTTGAGCTTCAGGTTTTCTTCAAAACAATATGGTGTAGAAAAATTGGTGAAGACAATATGGTGAAGAAAAGAAAAACTGGTGAGACAATATGGTGAGGAAAAGAAAAATTTCCTTTTGTGTCCAAGGTAGTCCTGGAATGATGAAACTCATTTTGCACTGGCAGATCTGGCAAGCAGCGTTAGGAAGACGGGGTGAAGTTACAGTAGATTATGAAATGTTTGGAGGTCATTTTGGTTTGTTGAGGAATTTTTGCTGGAATGTGTTGGGTTTGTCCCCCCTCTCCCAATGTCGTTGAAGTCCCGGCTTCCCCCTCCCCCAGAAAACTTGTTTTCCTTTCTATTTATACTAATTTGGTTTTGTATTTCAAAAATATTGTCAATTTTGTACGCTTAGTGGAAGAGATACCTCTTTCTCCTGGGGCAGGTACAGACCTCCACTGTGTAATAGTAATAGTCTCTAGGTGTATCTCCCTGATAGTTACTTAAATTCTCTAGTAGGAGGTGGGTGCTTGTACCTAGAGTGGTTTCCTCGGGTAGGGCTTTGAGTCTCTTTGGCCGTTCTGAGCAGAATTCCTGCTTACAGAGGGAATAACGGAAGTCTCGCACTTGTCCAGGATTGTGTGCTGGCTGTAATGCTGAGAAATACCGAGGCACAGAGTTTTCTCTGTAGCGTGGGCAATACAGTCTTCCAGTTCTTTGAACCGGATTCTTAGCTAGTATAGATCAGTGTGCTTTACCAAAATGAGTTCATCAGTGCTGATTGTTTGCAGATGTGGCCCTGCAATCCTGTGCTCATACTGTCTCTCAAATGTGATTGGAAGGCTTCTGTTTGAAGCAAGTTTTACATGCTGTTGATTGTCATGTGTCATGATGCTGTGAAGTCTCATTCAGGTGTAGTTGTTTTTTTTTTTTTTTTAGAACAAATTGATTGTAATTGTAGGCTGCTGCCAAAAGAGGCAATCTCTTTTTCTGTTATCTTCAGCCATGCGTGTTTGTTCCTTCGCCTGCACTGGATCTAGTGACTATCAACTTACTAGCAAAACAGACCTGCTTGCTCCAGTAAGAAATGAACCCCACAAAACAACACTTTTCCCATCAGATCAGTGAACTTAAAAAAGTCTTGCAAAGCTGTATGAGGGATGCATGTGGTGGGAGCATGCAGCAAGTGGAAGTGTTCTTTCGTGCTCGCAGGTAGGTCAGATCAAGTGTAGTATAAAGCTGTACCCTAATATTCGGATAGGGAGAAGGGAGGTTCTTGGGACAGAGGCCACCACTAACAGAACACGAAGTTGCTCGCACTGACTTACGCTTCTGTCCCTATTTTCACATATGTACCAATGTTTCCATCTCAGACAGTAAACTGGGGATTCCACCAACTAATCATAAAAATGAGTGTTCATTTTGTTACCTTTTCTTTAGGGAAGGAAGAAGTCTGACTTTTAGAAAGTTTCCTTGAGTCTTTGAATTTATTGCTCCTGCTATCTGATAAAAGTAACAAGTACATCTTCAAAAGGCAACTTGGTATTTAGATGCAATCTGCTTGAAGCTTCAAAGAAACTCCTGGCCCCAGGAAAGGAAACAGTAAGTGTTCTGTGATTTCCCGCACTTCGCATGATGCAGTCTCTGTGTTTAAAAACCTCAGCATGAATGCAATCATTTGGCAGGTGGACAGGTCTAGCAGTAGGTCCATTAGCCTTGACTTCATAAATCTTAATCTCCCTCTGTGAGCCTGCAATCTGGAGCTTTAATGCGGCTTGACAACCTTCATCAGTGTCTTCTCTTCATCCAGCACAACAGGGAGCTTCTCTGCTGACAGGTTTGCTTAGTAGCATCACAGTAGCACAAACAGATGAAAGGAGCCAAGTGTCTTGAGCGAGGGTTTGAAATCCTGTTTGTTGTTAAACATGAGAGAAGCAGAATTGCCTGTTATTACTCTTCTCTATGAGAGCCTAAAATTTTCATGAGAGGTCAGGGCCTTATTCAGCTGAATGGGTAGATAAATATTATATGAAAGGATGCTCTTTGCCCACGAGAGCATACAATCCAGATTTGTCATGAGGCAATGGCTAAAGATAAGGGAAAAATGACTTGAAATGATTGCGGTAGGCACAGTAACATGCTAAACGCTTAATTCAGCCGCTATTGGCTGAATGGCAGAGCTCAGAGGGTTGTGATCAGTGGCGCGGAGTCTAGTTGGAGGCCTGTGGCTAGCGGTGTCCCCCGGGGGTCAGTACTGGGTCCAATATTCTTCAATTTACTCATCAGTGACCTGGATGAGTAAAGGGACAGAGCGCACCCTCAGCAAGTTTGCTGATGATACGAAACTGGGGGGAGTGGCTGATACACCAGGGGGCTGTGCTGCCTTTCAGAGGGACCTGGACAAGCTGAAGAGATGGGTGGAGAGGAACCTCCTGAAGTTCAACCAAGGCAAGTGCAGGGTCCTGCACCTAGGGAGAAATAACCCCCTGCAGCAGTACAGGCTGGGGGCTGACCTGCTGGAAAGTAGCTCTGCGGAGAAGGACCTGGGAGTCCTGGTCAGTCCAAGTTGACCATGAGCCAGCAATGTGCCCTTGTGGCCAAGAAGGCCAGTGGTATCCTGGACTATATGAGGACGAGCATTGCCAGCAGGTCAAGGGAGGTGATCCTCCTCCCCCACGCTCAGCTGTGGTGAGACCACATCTGGAGTACTGTGTCCACTGCTGGGCTCCCCGGTACAAGAGAGACATGGAGCTCCTGGAGCAAGTCCAGCAAAGAGCTACTACAGTGATTAAGGGACTGGAACATCTCATACGAGGAAAGGCTGAGAGAACTGGGCCTATTCAGCCTGGAGAAGACCGAGGCGGGGAATCTTATCAATGTGTATAACTATCTGAAGGAAAGGTGTAAAAAGGATGGAGCCAGACTCTTCTCTGTGGTGCCCAGTGACAGGACAAGAGGCAACAGGCACAAACTGAGACACAGGAAGCTCCATCTGAACATGAGGAAAAACTTCTTTGCTGTGAGGGTGACTGAGCACTGGAACAGGTTGCCCAGAGAGGCGATCTCCATCCTTGGAGATAGTCCAAAGCCGTCTGGACGCAATCCTGGGAAATATGCTCTAGAGGAGCCTGCTTGAGCAGGGGAGTTGGACTAGATGATCTCCGGAGGTCCCTTCCAACCTCAACCATTCTGTGATTCTGTAATTTATCCTTGCAGTGAAAGTGGCTGTCCCAACCGCTATAACCGCAGTGTGAAGCTCCCATAGAGTCCATCTTTTTGAACAGGGAGCAATTTATTATGCGGGGTCACTTGCATGAGGTATTGCAAATGTAGAGTCCGTCTTCCATCTTACACTGCTCTCCCTCGCCACACACACCCCAGCTTCTTTCATTCAAGGAGATCAGTGTTCTCTGCAGACAGACATTAGGACCCTGGTAAATACCTTTGCCTTTGTTTTGTATATGGCCAAGCAAAAACTAAAGCTGCTGGACGTATTGTGCAAATGCATTCCTGTGTCGTAGTCTTATTTTTATGCATGAGACTATCATTCCTTCCCGTTAAGATCTTTCTTGCTCTTTAGGTTGAGAAGCTCACTAAAAGATCCTAACCTCCAAGCAATGTCAAACAGCTCAGCAGATGCGTCACTGTCTAAATGTGTCATAATTTTTAAAAAAGCTGACTTAGGGGATAAGGCACGACTGGAATACCCCCACAGACTAAGCAAGTTCTTAACCTTGATGTTTGAGAAGAAGAGATATTAGTGAAAAGTAGTTAATATAGTGATCTGTAACAAAGCTGTGCTTTCATTTGTTGGCTGCTACGCAATAATAACAAAGATCACAGCAATTCTGCGCTCCCAGTGAAACCAGCGCACAGAAGTGGTGAGGATAGATGGGACAAAAGTAGCCGACCTGCCAATTAGTCTTCCAAACAGTGGCAACTATTTTCTTCTCAGACTAATTACCCAGAAAGAGCTTTGGAGGGCTGTTGCCGAGAATTGACTCTTTGGCATTCAGTAACACCACTGAAGCGTGAAGACGTGGAACTGAAAACCCAGAAGGAAAGCAGCTTTAAAAAATGCTCTTTAAAGCCTTATCTGCAAAATACTGTGTGCCTGCTTAACTTTCTGCTTAAATTTTATAGAGCTGTTGGAGCCAGTGGGATCACTTATGTGATTAACAGACTGACTGTGCTGTTTCCTGTTTTGAAGACAATCATCCTCCAGCTGTGGAGGTGTAAGATCTCTCCTGATCTGGAATTGGTGAGGAGCTGCTCTGGTGCCATTGAAACAGGCTAATCTGGTTACACTGTAGACCTAGTTCCTCTTTAATAGCTAGAAATGTAAAATGGAAACAAGCAATCAGATGCTGTAAATCAGCATAGTTCCAAGTTAACTCCATTATAGCTGTTCTGATTGACGTCCAGCAAAGATACAGCTCCAGCGCTCAGGTGATGCTGCCTTTAATTCAGTAGAACTGCACAACGCCTTGATGTTTTTCAGAAGAAAAAGAAAAAATCTTTGACCTCTTGGGTTAGGAGCCCAAGAACCAGAGGTTCCCTAGCTCACTGGGCAGGTGGCTGTTCAGTGCTTCACTGGTCGATCTCCCTGTCAGTAAAACAGAGGGAACCATTCCTTCTGTTAGGATGAGTGTGAGGGAAAGCCAATAAACGCTAAACCATCTTTTCTGGATAACGGTGTGTCTGCTTGCAAGTGCTTCAAAATTCATGCTTATTCAGTTATTAAATAGCTAAGGCTGCTTAGTAATTTAGCAACATTATTATTATTAGCAGAAAGTTATGCCTTGGGTTTCTGCAGATGAGATGCTATTAGCCTCCAGATAGATCTCCATATAGCCCTGCGTAGAGTTTGTCAGGAGCAGTGGCAGTGGGCTGCCCCACATGCAGAGCGAGCTGGGAGCGGAGGGCAACAAGAAGGCAGGCAGGAGCAGTGGCCTCACCTCCAAGGGGCACAATGACAAACAAGGAGAGCAGGGCTGGTAACAGGGCCAGGTTTACTCAACGGCCCAGAGATCACCGCACGAGTCTGTAATGACGAGGCAGGTCTAAGGTGAAGCCAGGTCAGCAAGGCAAGGCCAGGATCAGCTAGGTGTGTGGCTGGGTGCAGGCATAGGGACACAAGGGTCCCAACTCAAACGCAGCTCCCGAGCCAAGGCAGGGAGGCCCCAGATGAGGTTTCTCACAGCTCTTTCTCACACTGCTCCTTTCGCAGCAGTCTGACCCAAGGTTATTCAGCTGCACCTTATCAGAGCTGGCCTTGAACACAGCTGTTCAGCTAAACCCCTACAAGGTGGGGGAAGAGGCTGCAGAGCCTGTTGGTGCTTTCAGCTTCCTGGCAGATTTTCTGAGGTTGGATCTAGGGAATGCTGTTTTTCCCCATTTCTAATCTTATCTCATTGTTAGATGCATTTTATACACTGCATTTTCTTTCACAAAAGGGGAAGAGGTGGCACAAAGGACAGTTCTGGTTTGTGCCTGGACTCCTAGGCACTTCAACAGCACATTGCAAATTAAGAAAATATCAGCACCAGGAAATCGTCAATGGGGATGCTTATGGGGGTGTCATATTATCCTCTCTGAATTTTGACTTTATATTTACTCATTTTTTGTACCTAGCTGGTACTAATAAAACCCAGCTCACAGCACTGACGTCAATGGAGTTAGTCTGGATTTGTATTTGTGTAATTAAAGTAGACATCTGGCATCTTTAAAAGAAACATGTGAGGAAACAAGTATATCACCCCAGGAGAATCCCATTCCTGCATTGGCACAGAACTGTTCATGTAAGAATCATGTAAGAATTCAAAGTTAAAGGTGTTCAAATTGTGAACAGAATGGTTGACGTAGGAAAAGATTAAAAAAAGAGACTAAGGCTTTTTTACTTGATCTCTGATGCTGTGGAACCTGGATTTAAAGGCTTCTGTCTCCAGTTTCACTTCTATTTCAGCCTGCCTGTATTCATGTTCTGTAGCCGGATGAGTTTGGTGGTCCCAGCTTGAAGGGCTGTGTGCCTTGGAGTGGTTACACTCAGTGGGCAAGCACACTCAAGAGTGGAACGGGAAGCAGGAGCACACTTGCGATCACAGGGAAATACTGCTACATGTGGGAAAGTCATGGGATTTTAATCTTTAATCTCTTAAATGACCTCTTTCAGATTCTTATTCATCACCTGATGTTTAATCCCAGAATTCACATTTTCCATGTGTTCTCCACTAACAGGATGGATAGCTTTTTTGTTTTCCATTTATTCTGATGAAAGATTCTTACGCAAGTTCCAGAACGCAGAAGCTGCAATGTTACGGAAAGTCACTGACTCTCAGTAGACTCTTACCAAAATCAGAAGAATCAGTTTAAACAAAATGAGTGATATCAGCTTGGTCTCCGTGAGTTCAGAATCCAGCTGAAAGTGTATCCACTTGAGCTGGTGTGAGGAATGCACCACTTCCAGAAGCAGGAAGCTCCCACTTAGATGGAGCAGTACAGAGAAAGAGAAGGGAAACCTTTCTGTGAAGAAAGCAGGCTGGATCTTACCGAGCAGAGGTGACAAAAGAACAACACCTTCATATTGCAGCCAGATGGAGTAGCCAAAGCTTTCATTCATTCTTTCCTTCAGAGAATGCACGCTTTCCAGGAACGCTTGCAGAGTCCAGAAACAGGAAGGAATACAGTAAAAAGAAACAACATTTAAGCAGAAGCTGTTAAGCAGAACATTTAAGCTGATTCTCTGTGCGTTCCTCATGCTGATTAAAGGTGAAGGGAGGAGGGAGGGTAATGAGTTCGCCAGGTCAGCCCGTGGCAGATCCTGATGCCAGAGCAGAGGAGCAGCTCCTTAGACTGAGGCAAAACAAATGACATGAAGAAAAAAGAAAGAGGAGCTTATGAAAACTACAGAGGCCTCCTGAGCTACTAAAAGTGAACCCTTCCCCAGTAACCGTTCTTGGCAAATGTCATCACTTCTATGAGCAAAGCCTATGGACACCTGGAGCTGCTTTCAGCTCTCCATGGCGAAGTTCGAGTCACCAGGTAAAACGCTTGCCTAAGACAGGTCCCTTGAGGAGGAGCAGGAACGTGCCAGTTGGAAGCAAAGCGCTAGGGAAGGCTGGGCTTGGGCGCCAAGGGCAAGGCTGGTTATGTGCCCTCGTCCAGGTTGGTGAGAGCAAAGCTACAATGTGAAGGCGGTTGTAGTATATGGTGGAGGAGTGAGACACAACCGGTAAAGACTCCCTGTTTTGTAATGCTAGGCCTGGGCAAGGGGGTGGTTTTAGCTGAATCACTGAGGGGGAACTGAGTGTTCCTTGTGGAAGGAAATGTGTGTGAGAAGGTGCCTGCCTGCCATGAGAGGCTGTTCTGGAGGTGTTTGGTGATGTGCACTGGGGAGCTGCAGTGTCTCATGAACGCAAAGTATGAACTATTGCAATTTCTTTTTTTAGGTAGTTTCTTATGATATTGTTGCCTTCTCTACTCCTTTTCGGAAGGGGGATGATTCTTCCTCCTGGAGTGAAGTGTTTAGCAGAGTTTCCTGGCTTTGGTCTTAAGCAGAACTTCCAGTCCATCTGGGTGCCGAGTGAGCTTGCAAATGTTATCTGCGTGCAGCCCAAATGGCGGCCCACAAACCAGAAGGCAAAGAAACAGAGTTCAATTTATTTTTAAAAAGCCTACTTTTTTTTTTCTTCTCAGTGTTGGGGAGTGGGAAAGGAAGACAGAAAGAAGTAGTGGTATCATTAACATCAGAAAACCTGTTCTGCAGGAAAACCTGCAGGTGTGAGCTGGATGGGAAAGGAGTGGCTGCCCTCATGACACAATCTGCCCTACACGTAACACGCTGGGAGGCTAATTGGGGATGACATTCGCCTTTGTCTGCCCTTCCCTTCCTCACGAATAAACACTCCTTTTCAGCCTTGGATTGAACAGGCTGGCTTCTGTTTGGGGCCTGACTTTGTAATCTGTGAGGAGCTACTCATCTCAGAGGAGTGTGGTGCTTACCACTAGAGGGAATGAATGTCTCCTTGTGCACTACTCCACCATTTTCTATTTCATGGGACTTGCTCTCCCTCTGTGGCAAAAAGGGACAAAGTCTGATCAGATGTCTCTCTGTACTGGTCCAGAGCTAGTCACTGGCAGGGGATTTTGGTCTCTGTAACTGAGATGTCTGTAGTTGTTGTTAGAGATTTCGCATTACGGAGAAGGTCCATGCTGTGTGGAGGTATCTGGGTATCCCTGAATGGCACAGAGAAGCCATTAGTACTGAGAATTTTCTGTGAGCTGCTTTTTCCCCCTAAATTCTGTCTCTTGGCAAATACAGAGACCCATTTCCCATTAACATATCTCAGCCTCTAATGCAGAAGAAACTGGCTGGGTATCTCATTTGGGACTAAAGATGTTTGCTCAGAGGCATGAACACATGTGAGCCAGCATTGACACATCCTCTCTGAAGCATTGTGGAGAGAAGACCAAGCAGATAGGTGGATGGTGGAAAGCAAACAAAAGATTTTTTGACTCATACCTAGCACCGATGCCGTCTGTGGCCTGAATATAGGCTCCATGACCACTGCCAGGTGTTTTGCTACTTCATCTCACAGGTGACATGTACAGTCTGCCACAGCAGCAGCTTTGAGCCTGCAAGTAGCTGAAGGAGAAAGGATGCAGATCCTGAAATTCCTGCTCTGAGGAGCGAGCCTGTGCTTGGCCGAGTGCTACTGTCTCCAACGAGACGGAGAGCAGGGATGCACCTGCACTGACCATCGGGCTTGATCCCCTTTCCAGGGCCTGGTTCTCCAGCCAGCCATCCCATGCACAAACTCCGCACCAGCCCCTCCAAAGGAAACCTAGGCAGAATAATCTGACCTGGTTGTCTGGATAACTCGCTCCAGAGGTGGCACCGAGCTGACAGTATGGACTCGGCCCCTGGTAAATTTGGTTCCCTGCACGCAAGCAGCCCTCCAGCCTTTTTCCGGCAGACCTTATGCCTTCAAACCGCACCCTGCGACAGCTAAGGCAGGAGAGCGCACAGCACACACCGTTTAGCACTTTGTCTTGAAAACCCACACCGCTCCTCCTATGCCAGGGCCGCAGCTGGCAGGACGCTACCCAAGGGGCACGGCCTGGGCTGCAGGGGGGCGCCAGGGGCGGCCCGCCCCAGGCCGCCGCCGCCGCCGCCGCCTGCAAGGGGGGCTGCCCGCAGCCCGCCCGCCCGCGCCGCACCGCGCCGCACCGCGCCGCTGGGGCTGCCCCTGCGCGGCCGCCAGGGGGCGCCCGAGCCGCGGCGGCGGCTTCCCCGGGCAGGGGCTGCGCGGCGGGGGGCGCCCGAGCCGCAGCACGAGCGGCCCCGCAGCGCTTAAAAATAATAATAATAATAATAATAATAATAAAAATCCCCCCCATTCATGAGTATCTAGCGTCCCCCAGAGCCCATCGAGGGACTACGGGTAAAAAGCTCGGCTCTCCGCCGGGCTGCGGAAGAGGCTCGGCTCCCCGGCCGCGGGTCGCGCTGCAGCTCCGCTCGCCCCGGCCTCAGCGCAGCCGGGCGCTGCAGGCAGCGCTGGGGTGCGGCGAGCTGCGGCGGCCTCAGCTGCGCGCCTGCCAGAAACCTCCCAGGGAAAGAGGGGTCAGATCTGCAGCAGGATCTAAAGAAAAATGTGAAGCCTCAGGGGGTGGAGATGTAGCACACTGATCTCATTGCCACCTTCTGCCTTTGGAAGCTGATGGGATCGTAATCTACAAAATCTCTCTATGGGAAGAAGGCTCCCGGGAGCAGAGAGCTGTTTAATCTGTCAAGGCAGGACAAAGGATGGAAATTAGGGTGGTGGAAATAATCCGCTCCTGAAACAACTGTCAGGAGAGTTATTTCTCTCAGGACAGAGATACAGCTGCCTCTCCACCACATAAACTCTCTAAATCCGGAAGTATTTTGCTCTAGGAGGTACCTGGAGCTTTGAGTACTGTGTGTTCAACCCAGGAAGGAATTGCTTGCTAATAGTCTCCAGCCTGCGTTGCACAGGAAACCAGACTGGATGATCTTAAATTCCTGGGTCGTGTAATCTTTGTTCAGATGCTGTGAGGGCAAAATTAGGGCCTTGACATTGGAAGATATCTTCAGGACCTGTACAGTCTGCCTACCGTTGGCAGGACTTCTGTTTGCAAGAGCAGTTACAGACTCTCGGCACAAAAAGGCACGAGCGCTGCACTGCAGAGGCCCCAGCTGCTGAAGCTGTTCCCAGGTAACACGTCTCGCCAGCAAGCAGCCTCATCAAACTGCACTTGTCTGAACGTCGTGGGTAAGCGGGGATCCTGCACAAGCGGACAAGATGCTCCTTCGCGTCCACTTACGGAAGGAGCGGCCACTCGCCCAGCGGCGCGAGGTCACCCTGGAGGAGAACCGCACCGGCTCTGCCGGGCTCGTGCCTTGCTGCTCTCACATATTCAACGTTTCCCCTCCGGAGCAGGACGTGGCGTTTCCGTGGCTGTCTCATTAGCGCGCGCAGCAAGCGCTCTCCTGTGTCTGATGTTCAAAAAGGAGCAAGGTGAAGGGCTTTTCAAATGACACAATGAAGCAGAGGAGAAAAGGGAAAAAAAAAAATCAAGATCAGAACTTGCTGCTCAAATGTGGTAGGTCTCTCTCATGCAGTGATGGGCAAAAACACAAGCTCAGCAAGGAAGGCGTTTGACTCTTTACCCAACAGGGGAAAGCGATGCGCCCCAGTCAGCGCTACCGGCGAGGAGACTCCCCTTCCCTGCAGGAGGAGCCCCGCAGGCGGCCGCCCCGCACCGAGGAGCTGCGGTGCAGCCAGCCCGGCGGGCGGCGGGGGAGCCCGGCAGGTGGTCACGCCAGCGAGGAAGCGTGCCTTTCTCCCCTCCTGGTGATTCACAAAATCGCGCTCCGCGACCTGCTGTCGAATGGGCACCTTTCGTCTGCGCTCATAGCAGGTAGCTGCAATTAAACGCCCGCAAAGAGCTGGGTTAACGTGAGGGACGCGCACGGGCTGCCGGAAGCTGAAGAGCAAACGGACTAACGGCCTGGCAACGTAGTCAGGCTCCTGCCCAGCTACTCCACGGGGACGAATCTGAGCAGCCTGGGCTGGGTTTTTTTCCCCTCCTCTCCTGCAAGCAGAGATATTTTACTTTTCTGTGATCGAGTCCCGTGCAACGCAGCCTCGAAACGAAGGGCACGGCGACGAGAGCAGTAGAAGCCGCGCAGGCGGAGATGGCAGGCCGCAGCCGGGGAGCGCTTCCTACGCCAGCCGGTGTGACGTGGCTCCTGGCCAACAGGGGCCGGACGCTTCTCTGGCGGCTCGGCCGGGAGGAGGGCGGATTCGACCCGCCACGCAAACCTTTGCAAACCTGCCGGGCCAGGCGGGCTGCGCACTGGGGCTGCCCCCGACCCAAGGGCGCTTGCAGGGGCTTGGGCTCCCCCTCCCAGCGCTGGCAGCATCCTGGGCCACGGTGAAACTCGTGGAGCCTGGCACGGAGGAGGACTCGAGACCAAACACCTGCTCTTTGGAGACGGGCGGATAATCGCCTGAATTTACGCGGGTGTGACCTGCCGCGGGAGGTGAACGGGATTTGGCCTGCGAGGGGGCAGCAAGCGCGGAGCGGGTGGCGGGAGCCCGGAGCCTGCTCCGGCTGCCCCTGCGTCAGCTCGGCCGCCGGAGAGCTGGGAAACGAAGGGCTGAGCTTCGCCGCCCGCTGGCCCGGCCCAGGGGCGCGTGGAGACCGGCCCGGCCGGGAGCTGGCGGGAAACGCATGGGAAAGCTGCTGCAACGCCCGGGCGCCCGGATCCCCCCGCTCCCCGGCCCCGCGCAGGCGAGGGCTTTCGGCCGGCCCGGAGCCCGGCCACGGCCCGCGTCGTCTGCGCGCCTCCCGCTCCTGCAGCGGGGTCCCACCGGCGGCGAGGGGCCACCCGCGGCCCCACAGCAGGCGGGCGCGTGGCTCCCATTTGCCCCCTTAGCTCGTGTGTGAACGAAGCGGCTGCTCTGCAACGCGGGGGTGTGGTGGGAGCCGCGTGCAGGTTGCTGCTCAGGGTTTTAAGGGGGGGTTTGAAGGGTTGGGTTTTTTCCCCGCCCGTCTTTTTCCCCTCTTCAGGTAGGAGCGTGACCTGAAGGGCTCTTGGGGGACTGCCAAACTGTTAACGCTAGCCAATTTATGGCCTTGCAGGTGTCAAGGGAAGCAAAACCCCATCGTCTGAATCTGAGTCAGGAAAGCTGTAGCCCATTTGGGATCCTGCCGCTTGATACCTGTGCGACCACGTATCAGGCAAAAGGGCGTTTTGCCCTGAGTTTCTCCGGTGGGTTTTCTTCTCTGCCGCAGGCAGGGAGCGAGAGCCGCGCTTCCCGGCGACGCTGAGCTGCCCTGGGCCGCGGGCAGCCGGGGGCGCGCTCTATAGAGCTAATTGATGTATATAATATATAATTATATAATACAATTAATATATAATACATATATTAATGTATTATATTAATGTGTTATATTAATGTATTATATTATGTGTTAAAGCGGAAATACACCGCTTGAGGGGCCGCGTGGCTCTGCGGGAGGCAGAGGCGGCGCGATGCCGGCCGGCCCGGCGGGGGCTCCCGGCCGGCAGGTCCCGGGACAGCCCAGACTAACGGCGGGGCCGGGTGCCACGGCCCGCGGCTGCAGGGCGCGCCGTGGGCCGCGTGGGCTCTCTGCAGCCTCGCAAAGCGCGGTAGCTCTACCGCGTAGCAGGTGCTTTCCCGAGGGAGCATCTTGCCCCTGGCTGGTTCCCCACGTGGTTGAGCAGAGCCGGAGGGGCGGGCGCGAGCCCCTCTTCGTGCCAGCAGGGCGACGCCACGGCTGCGCCCGACCCCGTGTTTCTCGAGCCGCCGCGTACCTCTCTCTCGCTCTCTGCAGGTTTTCCCTCCTACCTTTCCCGCTGTGGCGTGAGCTCCAGCAGGGCTCGCCAGCTCTTGTTTCTGCTGCCCAGGGCGCGCGCGAGCCCTAAAAGCCCGGCTCCCCTCTGCCGTGCGCGTCGGGAGCTGCCGGCCCCGGGCCGGGGTTTTCGGAGCCGGCCCTTGCTGGGTTGGGAAGAGAGGCTGAGCTAGAGACTTTAAGATGAGTCCTTCTTTCTCGCCGCCACGGATGCTTACCGGAAATTTATCCGCTAAAGGTTTTGTCCTGCTGTCCGAGAAATTCTTATTTATATGTTAAAAAAGAAAAGTAAAATGGAAGCTAGTGGGACCTCAAAGTCAAAAAGCCGAGCGACTTGTCGTCTTGGTGTCTTGTCACCGCGCAAGGGCTGTCTGGCAGGGGCAGAAGAGGGGCCGCACGCGAAGGCAGCGCTGCCCGGCGTCCCTGGCGGGGGGAGCGGGGTCCCGGGCCGGGGCAGAGCGGGGCCGTGCCCGCAGCCCCCACCGTCTCCCCCCTGCCCACCGCTCTCCGGCGTGACACCCTCCTCTGCCCCAAGGCGCCAGCTCGACGCAGGAAATCTCGGGGCGGGGGGGGGGGAGGCAGTACATTTTTAAGAGCTGGATTTCTTTTCCCCCCAAAGGTGGAACCTGATCAGAGCTGGGGCTCCGGACCCCTGCTCTCTTGTGCCGCTCTGAAACATTAAACCCACATTAAACCACCCTTTGTCTAGGCTTTGCTGGGCGGGTATTTTTGCTGTGCTGCGCTCCACCGTCTTTCTCCTCCCTTTCTCGCTGGGGGAGGCTGCTGATGGAGATGGCACATTTCCCCCTTCCCACTCTCCGCCACCTCCCCCCGCTTTGATCGCAGCAGCTGCGGAAGCCAGACTTTGAAAATACAGTGATTTCACAGACGTGTTGATTAGAAAATGAAATTCCAAGAAGCAAATGACAGCCCAGCCGTACTGGCTGCATCTGTGAGACTGGAGCTCCCCACTAGGAGATGTATTTTCATATTTTTTGACACATCCAGGGTGTTGTATTATTAATAAAAGATGCAGACTGAAGTTCTTAAGAAAAAATGGCTTCCAACAGAAACTGCTTTTTTGCCCCCCCCCCCCCCCCCCCCGGGAATCTGCAGTTTCCCTTGAAGACAGCTCAGCTCTTTCTTTCTTCTGCAGAACGACGTTGAAGCGTATGTTCACCTCGGAGCAGGGGCAGTCTCCTGGGCAAGCAGAAAGACTCCAGTGATTTGTCTCCCCTAAGCAGGTCGTTAATCAAGGATCAAGGTTTCCAGTTTCACAGCAAAATGGATTTAATGGAGGAGGGGGAGAGGGCTGGGGACCTTCTTGGTTAGCTCCAAAGAAAAATAACCCGAGCCTTGCAGTCCTGTGGGGGTTGTGTCCAGGCCACCCAGCAGGGATGGTGAAAGGGTGTCTCATGCAGCTGCCTCCACTGCAGCCTCAATGCCACGAAACGACTCCGAGTCAGTTTTTCTGATTCAGGAACCACCGAATCCAGCTCTGAAAAACAGTCCTTTCCTCTTCTTTAATAACAGCATCGTGCTTTTTTCAGCACTCCTGGCTTCTCGAGTGACTATTTGTGGGGGGGATCTGGCTGATCCTTCAGTTTCGCAACTATTCTCCTGTGAAAGCAGGAATTGCCCCCAGCTCTAGATGAGCTTGGGCAACTTTGCACTCTATATCTAGGATAAGTTAGACACCGGCTCCAACCTGCCTCACTGGCCACTGCCGCTGCATCTCGGACCTGCCAAGTCCTGGACCACGTGCTGGGGGTAAACACGGAGGTAAGTTCACATTTCTGGAAAACGCCTTCTCCCTGGAGCCTTGGTGTCTTGGCAACTACCTGAACACAGCTGCAGAGCAACTTGGGCTCCTCTCACTTCACCTCCGGCTCATTCCTCCTCCAGGAATGAGAGCCCAGGGAGCTGGACTTGGCAGCTGGCCACACTTCTCGCAGCCCAGCGACCAGCCCTGCGGGCGACCCATCTTGCCGAGCACAGCCCTGGGTCGTTTTGCAGAAACCTGCTCGAGGAAGCAGAGCGGAAAGCTCCTGGTTCTGGATGCAGACAGGCTGGGCTGGAGGCTCAGTAGCTGGGCAGAGAGGCTGATGGCAGGGTGGCAGGATCTGGCGGTGCCAGCCTTCAGGGGGGATTGCAGGGGGAACGCTGGCTGGGTTTAGGGTGAGGTTCAGGGAGTTTCTGGCCGGCTTGAAAAAAAAAAAAAAAAGTTAATCGTTCTCCTTGACACCGGTAACCTAACCCAGCTCCCCCTAAATAATTGGGTGGGTGTCCATCTGACCCTTGCATGAGCCAGCTGAGCTCAGTAAACCAGCAAAAGCTACCCCAGAAAACACGGGGGAGATAGGACCTATTTATCGTCATTTTAGCATGGGCAGCTCATCCCTTTCAGCAGAGTTTCCTTCTCAGGAGACTCCAGCCACAGCAGCACGAGGTTACAGCCCACTATTGGCCAAGGACCTGAGTTAATAGTTAAAAGGTGCTGGAAAAGGCAGAGCAGCCCCATCTGCAGCCAGGGTCCATCGTGGCTGGGCTCTTGCGTCAGCTGCATGCATCAGCTCCGGCAAGGATCTAGGGCAGGTGGAGACGAGTGTGCTGCCGGGCAGGTTGTAAATCAAATTAAACACTGCCACAGCGTGCCATGTAGCCGGCAGAACTATGGTAGGGAAGGAAAAAATGAAATGGCCTGTGTCTGTGGGGAGCACATGGGGTCAGGCGACAGTTCAGATCCTCTGGAGGGTCAAAGCTTCGGCAGTGGGTGGGACTTTGGAGAATATCGCTATTTGTTTTTTCCACAGCTTAAGGTTTTAGAGAAGGTTTTTACAGAAGGTTTGAAACAAAGATAAGGAGAGGGCTTTGCAAAACCTTTCTGGATGGTAGAAATATGTGTAGGAGAAAGGAAGAAGATAAATAGCTGGGAAACACAGCAAATAGCAAAGCAGAGGCCAGTGTCTGGTTGACACTGCAGGTGTGATGCAAAAGGGCTGTAAAGGGCCTTCCAGATAAGGATGAATAACTTTTTCCTTGATGCAATGAGAAAAAAAAAAAAAAAAAAAAAAAAGCAAAGAAGGGATGCAAAGAAAACCTGTCCAAGCAACAAGCCAGGAAAATAAGCTTTGCAGTAGTACTTTGCATAGGTGCAAGTGATGTGACAGAGGATGTATGTATCGGAGCCCGAGAGAGAGGTTAAAGCCTCTAAGATGAGAGCTGATGCTGGCCTAAGCATGAAGGACTTTATCCTACTCTTCTCTAGTTACCTGCAGAGACTTTTTAAATGTCTGGGCAGATGAGGTCTGACCTGCAGACATTGAACAGAGGCAGACAACAACAGTCTTAACACCTGTAGGCCTGCGTCACCATCGGCAAAGAAAGGGTAAAACTATTTCCTTCTCAAGGGGTTGCCTCCCCATTCTTGGCACTGCTTAAAAATCGCTCCCCAGGGAACAGCCGAAAGGTGCCCTGCAGGCCACATGGCCATGGGAAGGGACGCGATCACAAGCGTCACATTGCCGTGGGGCAGGAGCGCAGGGCACTGCAGACCCTCTCCCACAACGTGCTTCTGCAAAGTAAATGGAGGACTTCCCCAGGGGCTGCCAGGAGGGGTCCGCAGTGCCGGAAGGGGAAGATTGGGCTGCACGGGGCCCAGGTGCAGGAGCTTGGGCTTGGCATCCCACACAGCATCTTCCCCCCCATACTGCTCAAAGCCAGGCAGGAGAGCCCTCTCTTGTGTGGAAGAAGTCCCTCTTCATAACACTGAGAGGATACAAACGTCTGCCCCGCACTTTCGGATGCTGTGAATCCAAGCTGCGTAGACTGGGCATCTCCGTTTTCGCAAGTGCAGGCCGATTCCCAGCCATTTCTCATCGCAGCGAGCCTGGAGGACCCCCCCACCCCCACCCCCCCCGGAGGGGTCCTGCAAAGGAACCAGCTGCTTCCACAGCTGGAGGGAAGTGATGCTCTTGGTGGTGCACCCCACAGCTGCAAAACAAAACCCGCACGCACATGCCAGGTCCAGGCACCGCAGCTTCACAGGGTGGCCCCTCGCTGAGCTCGGGAAGGAAGAAACGCTGAGAACCAGCCACTTCCTCACAATGGTGGGACTTCCTGCCCAGGGATTTGTCCTTTCACTAAGGCTAAGATAGCAAGGTGCTTCTGGGCTGCAGCCAGCGCAGCCTGTAGCCCACAGCGCCGCGACAGTAGCTTTCACTCGGGCACACGCGGCCGGTTCCTGGGTCCGTTCCCCGTCACAGCTAGGGAGCTGCTTCCCCGCGCCGTGGCTGGGCGGAGGGAGCCCAGCAGTGGAAGCAGTCCTCTTGGGTTGTGCCAATATTGACAGCCCCAGTGGCCTCCCTAAATGGGCAGGCCAGGTGCTGCTGCGACAAGACCAAATGCCTCCAAAGTCAGGGCTTCCCTTCCCCGCGAAGCAGCTACTCTTAATTTGGTACACGAGTGCCAACAGGTGTCATGGAGGGAAGAGGGATGAGGGGATATTGGTGCAGCTGGAGGAAGTATTTATAGCTGCTTTTTTAAAAAGAAAGTATAGCTCACGTCTCTGTTAACGTATGTAACACAACCGGGGACCCGAGCTTTTCGCGATTCCGCGGCTGCAGGATTTCCTGTGGAATCCTCTTCTGGCCACAAAAACAAGCTAAAAATAAAGGCATTAAAAACGATACACATACTGAAGCATATGCAAGCCTTTGCGTCCTCTCTGGCCAACGAGTCTTTTAGTGGCAACAGCAGTGGGGAAGGTGACGGCCCCTGGAAAACTCTCTGTAACCACTGATCTTGTGGGTCTAAGAGCCCAGAGAGCCCAGGTGTGCATGGGTCAGAGGGTCTGCTGCGGGCACTCAGGCAGAGAGGGGTCAGCAGGAAGTTCAGGAGTCACCAACACAGGAGGTAGGAAGAGCGATGAAAATGCTGACCACTGGGACTGAGCACCCGTGGTTTAACACCAAGGCTGTGGCTAGGCTGCAGAGCAGGATGCAGTCCGCCTGCGGCCGGCTCCAGGAAGCGCTCAGGGGCATGGCTGTCTGCAGGGGAACCGGAGCAGCTCCCTGCCCATCGAAGGTCAGCAGGTCCCAGTGCCTCGTTGGTTCCTGTTTCTCAGAAAATCTTACCTGCCGTTAACTTCCCCAAAGGCAACAGAGCAGATCTGGTTCAGATCTCACTCTCTTTGCACCCAGTAGCGATTCAGCTGGCTTGGAGATTTATTTTTCATTTTACCCAGGACTAACAGAGCAGGACAAGAAACAGCTGCCCCAGGCTGGAAAACCAACCCGTTCAGCCTGACGCTCCCTGCCCTCCCTGCTGGGCTGTGCAATTGGGGTCTGGAGCTCCACAGCGGCGTCCAGCCGCCGTCCACCAGAGTTCCCACCATCCTGAGGTTCAGGGCTGTGGAGAAGCAGAACCACAGGTTGCCACGTGTTTTAGAAAAAGATGCAAAAGTGATGTTCTTGCAGGCACTGAGAGATGAACGGGGGCCCCAGTTTGTTTTTCTCAGCCATTGGGCTGCCTCGCTAGGCTGTTCGGAAAAGGGGGAGCAGCATTTGGGCCCTGCACTAAGGTCTCTCACAGGCTGAACCCACTGCGGGCAGCTGCCAGCCCAGCCTGGGGCAGCACCACGACCAAGTGCTTCTGCGCTGCGGGATGTCACCGGGCACAGGTGGGCAGAGCTTGCTGCCACTGCCCCATCCCCTGGACCAGTACATGGGCTCCAGCTCCTTCAGAAATTACACCTGTGTCAAGATGCAATCCAGCTCCTGGAGTGAGCGGTGGGGGAAGACAGGACCAGGAGAGGACAATGGCATCCCCTGGCTGCTCAGCTTCTCACCCGGTGCAGACTCTGCCCCTCTGTTGGAGGAGGACCATCTCTTCTCCCAAGGTCAAATCTATCACCTTGGCGTGCTGGCAGAGCTCTAGGGAAGAGCTGGACAAATGCTGTGATGCTGCTGCTTGAATCAAGCCAGACATCAGCATTCACTGTGTGGAATCACCTCTTAACAGGATACACCATTAATTAGGACAGCACCTGAGCTCATCAGAACTAGAAACGGTGTCCCTTGGAAGGAGGGAGAGAGATTCCCAGGAGCTGAAGCTGAGTCTTAGCTTCATACCCTCTAATTATCCCAGGATGTCATGATTAAGTCATTACTTGCAGGAAACATCCTACAGGCAGGAGAGTGAAGGAAGGCGGCTCTTTCTGCAGGTTAATTCAGAGCTCTTCCCGCTGCCGTCGTTCCAAAGAGCTGCTATTACCGCACAGCTTGCTGCTTATCAGCCTAGGTCACGCGCTCTGTTTTACCAGACTATGTGCAGAGGAAGCAGGGTAGGAAATCTGTCCCCTCGCTTATGTGACCCCTGACTCCTGCAACCTGCCGCCGCAACCCAGGCGGGGAAAACTCCTGTGAGGCGAGCGCAGCCTGCTCCTGCCCTCCCTGGAGAGGTGTCAGCCCTGTGCTGGAGCTCACGGGAGATGCCAGTCACCGGAGCCCGGCTCAGGCTCTGCTGAGCTCCTGGATTTCCGAGCCCCACGTGTTATGGTGGCTGGCTGCTGGCACGTTAATCCCGTGCAGAGATCGTTGCCCCCATGACAGCTGCGCCCTGCTGCTTTGCAGAAAGCCTTGGCCAGCTGGGGGAGCACATAATATAGCGATGGCAAACAGTGGTCCCCCTCTGGGCTGGGATGGAGCCAAGATACAGAAATTTTCCGATTTATAATGAGAGATCCCCTGATCTGCCACTCTCTCTCATATAAGCTGTCCTGCTCTTGTCCCCATCACCTCCTCCCAGGTGACCTGTTTCTCTCCACAGAAATAACTCGGCATGGGCTGGAGCAGGACTTGGACCCCAGCTGCCTGCTCCTTGGAGAGGCATAATCACCAGGCAGATGATAACATGCCTACTCGTGGAAACCTATAACCGTTCCAGCAACAGCAAGCAAAACATCTTGCATCTCATTAGCCAGCAGGTTCCCCATGAGGTCGCTCGTGGGAGCTGGCAAGCGCGGGTTCGAGTCCCTGCTCTGGGCTGGACACAGCAGGAGCTTGGCTCAGGTCTCCTGCAGCCCAGGGGAATGTCACAACCAGTTGCATTTCTCTGGCCCCAGAGAAATTTAGGCAGAAAGTCCATCCTGGAGCCAGGAGAGCGGCCTGATGACAGTTTAGCTGAACCCGAACCACTAAACATTTTGGCTTTCAGAAATTAGGGTCTGCTGGTGAAAGCTTGCCCATCGATTCCACCATGACACTGGGAGCCTGATGTAGGAATTAGACCACGCATTTTAGAGATGAGTTTGGTTTTGTTAAAGCAATCGGCAATTCACCCCATTGACTGGAAGCCGTTCTGATGCTCACCTACGCTCTTTAAAACTAAGCACTTTAGATCCCATTCGAGTGTGCCAAGCTCCCAGTCTGGCAGCTGGGGTCATGCCACCTTCTTTTTCACCGGTTTTCAGTGTCGAGCACTAGCCAAGCAAAGCACTTTTTCCCAGACAGGTACGGCTGTGATTTTTATGTGGCTCCAATATACCGTCTTTCAGATGTGTGTTGTCAGCCTTACGTCAGCCATGCAGTCCCTGTGGCGTAGCTTGACATCCCCATTCGCTTGTGCCGACAAGGTGGCAGAAATCATAGGCAAGGTTCAGAGTAGCAGCATGGGAACAAGAGCAAGGGGAAAAGTGGGCTTGCCCAGGACAGCTCAGCTGGTGGAGGAGAAGGGCAGAGCCCCGGTCAGGAGTCAAGGGTGCGGGGGTGGGAGGTAAATTCTGTCTGCTTATGAAGGTTTTGCACCCAAAACACTGCACTGCAGTCTCTGTCTTGGGAAGGGTTTCCTCAGGTGCGTGGGAGCGAGCCCTCACGGTCGCACAGGGCCTTCTGGGTCTGGTACGGTCCTGGCAGAGGGATCGCATTTAAGCTGGGGTGGGGGAAGAGAAGCAGCATTTGCTTTCTGCTGCCCTGCTCCTCCCAGGCTGATGCTTTTGTCAGGACGCCGGTATGCTGACAGCCCTTTCAGCTGAAACCGACTCCAAAAATTTATGCATGGGTTATATAAGACTCTCTTACCTTTTGTGACTCACCCACCTTGTCGTAACACGCAGCTCCCCACAGCCGTTGTGTAACCTCACGGAGCAAGTATGCAGCAGGATCGCAGGGACGGGCTTTCTCATCGGGGCAGGGAGGCTCAGCCCCGGGGCCTGCGATCTCGCCCGTCCCCGGGGTCAAGCGCAAGCCCGGCGCAGGGCAGGCTCACGACTGTCCCATCCCAGAGGGAAGGAGCCCGTGAACAGCGATTGTTCCGGATCAGTGGAAATGCTGCGGGAACGCCAGAGGAAAACAGCACAGACCTATCGGATGAGAAAAACTGTGGTTGACGTCTTAACCCATGGTTTTCCTATTTTCCAGGGCTTGCAATTAAAGGTCTTGTTGAGAGGAGGGCAGGAAAAGGGGATTTTTTTCCCCCTCAGTCGGGGGAAGTGTGTTCCTGCAGCATAGGAGCCTGAGTTTTCTCTCATCTGCCCAGGGAAACGTCAGGACTAAATCTGCCGTAGTTAGTGCAGTTACCGGGGAGTCTCTCCAGCACAAAAGGAGAATCAGGCCTTTGAGGAGTCCCCGGCTCACCGCGGCGGAGGCTGAGGAGCTCTCGTTGTTTAAGACTTGGCTCTCCTAAACGCTCTGAAGTCCCCAGGCTTGCTGGGACCGCGTGAAAACATACTGGGCCTCATGGCTTGCGTTATGATCTAGCTGGAGAATGATCTGAGCCCAAACTGCTGAGATACAGCTCTTGTGGGGCGCAGGGAGAGGAAAGGGCTTGGACCTTGTTTCCGCGAAGCTGGTGGATTAAATCTTTGTTGTTGTTGTTGTTGTTTCCCCTTGCGTGCAGCCTGTCACCCCCACCCCAGGTGTCCTCCAAGGAATCCCATCCCCAAGAGACCGTCAGTGCTGAAGGAGGGCTCAGGGGAACCTTTGGGGCGATGCTAAATGCTGCAAGGGGAGCGCAGGCAGGTAGGCAAGGGACTGCCCCAGGCGCCGGCAGCGCTGGCAGCTGTTTCCCCGCGCTGGGCTCCTGCTGCGGCCGGGGAGCCGGGGCAGCGTGAACGTGCAGCCTCCCTTGCCGGAGGACTTCACGCGCTCTCCGAGCCAGCCGCGGCCGAGCAGAGCTCGCTCCCATTTCGCGGGAATATCGTTTCATCGCCCAGTTTATTCGGAGAAAGGAAACAGACTCTCCCTGCACATGCTGGCTGGAAAGGGAGCTGGAGGAGAAACGTCGGGAAGAGGACGTGGGACTACGTGTCCAGCAGAGGAGAGGGCCAGGAGAATTAGCTCCCGAGTGGGGTGTGGGAATTATGAGGAGGGGAAAAGAGGGAAGGGTAAGTCCCAGGCTGAAGAGCAAGGGGGAAAGGAGGGGGCAGCCCTGCAGGGATGCTGGGATCCCGGCCCCTGTCCTGCACAGCAGTTCCTGTGCCCAGCGCTCGGCGGGGACGAAGGGTGCGGACCTGGCCAACGCAGCCCACCGGGTTACAGCAAGGAGCCTGGGGTCTGCCGTGCTCGGAGCAGGGACGCGATGGGCAGCGAGGTGGGAATGGAGCAGCCGGAGCAGCCAAGGCTGGATGAACACCTGGGGAAAACACGAGCGGCTGCAAGCACGGTGCGCACGTGTCTGTGCTGGGAGGGGGCGTATGCCGGCTCCTTGCGGCCGGGCGCTGTCTGCCGCGTCCTGCCATCGCTCCTCGGGCAGCATCCCCAGCCGAGCACGTCGGGGGCCCCCCGGGCCCAGGCAATCCCAGTCAAGACCTTCACTCCTGATCTCACGTTTACCACCACTGGAGGGACGCAAGCCACATCTGGGCTGCCGCATCTCGGCGTTTCGAGCGGCTGTGGTTTTGTTTGGTTTTTCACCCCGCAAATATTCTATGTTTCAATGCTTGTGCCGTGAATTGAGCCTGAACATTTCAGTTGCCCAAGTAGCTGCGCTGCTGTAGATGCGGGTATTTGAGATGACGACTAAGCATTGGCAAGTCAGCAGGAAACATCTACTCTTCACTAAGGGAATAAGCCATCCTGCCTCGTGCTGGTGCCTCTCAAAGAAATCGGAAGCATTCAACAGCACTCCTCAGGTTTGGGTGCTGCCTTGTGACTTCTGAGCCAGATCATCAGTTGGGACAAGTCGGCACTGAAGGCAGTAAAGATGAGCAGATATTTTCCTGACGTCTTGCCAGTCCTTGATTTCTGTCCAGGACTCCACACCTACCCCAGCCTACCTTCTGGTGCAAAAGTGCTCGGTTTGAATCATGCAAAGGATTCACAGCCTGGCTCATTAGCTGAACTGAGAAATGAAGTTAATGAAACTATTCTTGTTTACGTCAGGCAAGGATCTGGTTCCCAATATTTAGTTGCTTTGCAACAGAGCGGTAACGTATCGGGGCTGACTCTTGGCTTCATGACTCCACTTTTAGACTAGTGTAAAATCACAGTAACGCGGGCATCAGGCTCATTATTGATGAGACAGTTAAAAATTATACAGTTTTACCCCTTCAGTCCATAGCCAGAAATCACCACTTCCCACATGCAGCATATGCAATGTTTTATTTTTAAAAAAATAACACCTTCCATCTTTCTGAAGAGTAAATGCTCACCAAAAAGATGGATTAATATGACCTATTATTAAATTCCTAAATGCTTAAAACCCTGTAAGACTATGCCAACATTCAAATTCCTCAGAAAAGTGGGCAACTGGACAGTATTTCAGAGCCAGAAATGCGACGGGTGGAAATTAGAAGAAATCAGCTTCAGGAGAAGCATCCGTACCTAATTACAGATCCAGTTCCCAGGAGTGGCTCACCATTAAGCCCAACACAGGTGATGTCGAGAGATGCTCATGAGAAGCAGCTAATTATTTTTTTCAGCTTCATAACACGGAATGAACCAAAAGTTGTGTTATAATGGCTACAACATCATGGCCATCATGAGTTAAATCTGAATGAACGCGCCCTGACTTCCCCAGCCACCCTCGCGGGCTGCACGGCCACGGGATGTCTCCATGGACTGGAAAGCAGTGCTGCTTGCTCTGAGCACTACCCGGCATTTCTCCTTGTGAAACCTATTTCAGTCGCTTAGGTTTTGCAGGCTCGAACCATGCAGGCTGTCCTTGGACATGCTGGCTGGCTGCCCCAGGCCCAACCACGCTAGGAAATCTCAGTGAAGACAGTTCAGCTCTTTTAACCGCGAGGTTGGGGAATAACACATTGTTTTGTCCTCAACCTTTTGGGAAAGCTCTGGGACAAAGCGATGAAGAGAAGAGACATAGGTCTCCAGGGGAAGGGGCAGAGGGGTGCTCTGAGGCTGGGGTGCGATGGACAAGGAGCTAGGAAAAGGAGCGGGGGGAAAAGGAAGAGCTGGATCTCAGAGGACATAGGGTAGAAGGAGGCACGAGGAGTCTCTCTTGGCAGAAAACACGTCTTGCGAGTAGCTCACATGAACAGAATATTCCTGCCTGCGTGTCTCCTCTGTCACCAGCTGAACCCTTCCGGTCCTGTGTCTCGTGTTAGTCGACACAGAGGATGGCAACCTTCTCCTGCTGACAAATGCTTCATTAGCTCCCGTCAGAAAACCTGCCTGGTGGGCCTCAATGCCCTGCCTCTGCTGGTGGCCTGGTCGCCATCACATCAGGGGATGACTGGCCGGTTGGGTTTGCTTCCCAGCAATGCCCCAGCAGATGTGAGCACACATGCAAGCGACATCTAAAAAGCTGAGGCTACAAAGTCAGCCACTCCAGAATTAGGACATGCAAAATGAGGGCTGCCTCTGCATGTTCTTCATTTCGTTATTTCCTCAAGGCTCCCCACCCAAGCTCATCTCTGCACACAAAACGGATGGCTCCCACTTGCAGAACCACTGCTAAGCGAAAATCCTGCTTGGAGAGATCCCTGAAGTAGCCCTGTATGAGCCCTAAAGCAGTCTAACTGCTGAGCTGAGGGTAAATTAGCCCACTCCATTGAGCTAATGCCTTTATATTGCTCCTGGTCTAGGTACCAGCGCTAATTCAGCTAACTGCACAGCACAGCTGTGCACTGCATTGGCACGTCCTGGGGAACAGCTCTGAGACTTGCCCTTCTCCTTGTCGGTCGGCGCGTTGGCTCTGTGCTGCGTTTATTGGATTGCACAAAGTTCCCTGCCCTGGCACTGCCCAAGGGTTTTACAGCCACTGTTGAGCCGAGCTTTGCTACAATGCTCAGAGGCAGCGGGCAGCTGCCCTGCTTCCCCACCCCACAGCTGGGGAACTAAAATGTGGCAAGATTCAGGTCAAAAGTTAGCCCTGCTTCCCCCGTTTTGGATGCTTGGAAGTATCGTGAAGCATATTACCATACAGCTTTCTGTAGGTAAAAAGCAAACCTCCCCTTGACTTCAGCAGCAGCGGCTGCGAGGGCGTGCAGAGCGCGCCTGCAAATCGGCTCTGCAGGGTCAGAGCAGGTCCCCGGAGAGCCTGGCGTGGGCACTTCACAGGAGCTGGTGAAGCCGCTTGCACTGCAGCCACCTCCGAGGCCGGGCACGAGAGCAGGCTGCGGTCCCCGGGGGCGGCACGCGCCCCATCAGCAGGGAGACCTCCCCTACGCTCCTCGGCCTCGGAGCCCTGCGGAAAACGACACGGGAGTCCTCTCCTCCGCGCGCCGAGCCGCCCGCGGAGCCGGTCCATCCTGCGCGCCGAGTGAGGCGGGGGCCTTTGGAGAGCCGGCGTGTGAGCCTGTAATTAGAGCCCGGATCCTAACGCACCAGCACAGAGGCCACATACCGGCTGATTTACTTTGTAACTCGAATAGCGTTTCTTTAATGTAGGTGGGTTGTTGAGGGCTTTTTTTGCGTGTGCAGGAAACATAAATAGGACTTCATCTTTTACGCATTTTCCTGTGCCTTCCAAACCCAGAGCTCCTCTCTGTCATTTGACATCATTCCTTGTTTTGATAGATACGCTTACTAGGAAAAGATACAAGGGTATTTTCATTGCAGTACATCATAGTCACATACATAAAATATTAAAAGCAATATAGCTGAGACCAGAAACAATGCAGCACTTTAGAAAACAGTACTAGTCTTTTTCCCTAGGAGCTAGAGAACATGATAAATCCTACACATCGCAGCCTCCATGGGTTCCCGAGGGGAGCATGTGCCACGCGCACAGATACTGGGAGGGTCTGTCGTGCAGGCAGCAAGAAGAAGGTTCCCTCTTCTATGCGTGCACACACGCAGATATAGACATATGTATATAGGTTCTTACATATCATTTGTCAGCATTTCTGAGTTGCATTGATTATATCTGCCCTGCGCTATTATCCGCAGAGGCCAGAGTGCATTTCTGAAGTCCCCTCCCAGTTTGCACTGGGTTTCCCCAGAGCAGCTCTGAGAGAGACCCTGCGACGGGAGGGCGTAACGCCACCGAGAGGCTGCAGGACACGGCAATGCGTGGCAAACACACAGCAAACAGCCTTAGGAAAACAGCACATTTGCATGGCCTTGCAACAAGCGTTTTAAAGTTTTAATGTCACTTCTTCTGAAAAGCAGCAACCAGCTGTCCTTAGCTAGGACTGTCAGCCCGGCCCCTTCGGAAGTCCCCTGCAGCAGGACTTCAGCCCCAGGTGAACTCCGGCTTGGTCTTAGGAGTCTCCAGCTGATGCCTCAGTCCTTCAGCAATATGCCCTGGGACAAGCGCCCTAGCAGGTCTTGTACCTCCTACAAGGACGCAGAACGATCTCCCTCCACTTTAAGGGTGTCCTACAGGCTCATCCCCATAATAACCAACTGCAAAATTAGCTGAAGCCAGTCACTACCATAAAACAGGAACTCCAAGTTAATCAGTCAAAGATCATGTCCAATTTAGGGCCCATACAGTGGCCTCTCTCAGCGAAGGAACATCTTAGAAGAGGAGTGAATCTGCTCAAAAGGAAAAATCTCCCAGGGTTAGCGATGGGGTGTTTTTCCAGTCGCGAGCTCTTTCCCTCTCTCAGATCCGTGTGTTTTTCCAGTCTGTCAGATCTTCCTTTGTCTCGCGTGCTCCTTCCCTTCCTCTTCCCACTCCTGGCAAGCACCTCGGAGCCTGCCTTACCCCCGTCCCTCTGTGAAGCTGTCCTCCTGTTCACGCTGTGTTGCAAGGACTGCTTACGGGAGGAAAATGCACCATCCCCGTCTCCTTTCTTAGCGAGGTTGGACAAAACTGCTTTCTCCTCAAGAATTGTTTGAAAAATAGGAACAAACATTTGCTGTTCTGCTGGCTTCCAGAGGAAGAAATCCTTCCGTTGTTCAGAAGTTTTAACAAAAGGTTTATATTAAAAATTATTGTTGGCTCTTTTATGGGTGCTTCGGTTCTCTTCTCTTCCTTTTTTCATCTTGCTACTGAAAAAAGGGGTTAATGTCAAAGGTTTCTAAAGCATTAAAAGTCACACCCCCAAATTTCTCTCCAATACTATTGTGCTTTTCAAATTCAGTTTGAAAATCCAGAATTACTGAGAAAGTTTAAAAAAAACCGTTTAAGGCTAACTCTTCAAAGTTCTGGCAGCTCAAGCTTCAGTAGCCACAAAAAAAGTAAAAACAGAACCAGCAGAAAATATGAAAACTTTTATAGGCAGAAAACCTTACTGGCAGAAACATTAAAGGTTTTAATAGTACCGATGCTATATTCAGCATCTCCTATAAACGGGTAAGGAAATGTTACTGTTGGCAATCTTAGGCAATGACGGGAAATATTTATTGGCTCTAAGGGAGCCTGTATTTGTAAGGGTAAATCCTGCCAGCAAGACCTATTGCTCCAATGCCAGAGCAGCAAAGAGCCAGGGGAAGGAGAAGCTGGGTGGCAAAGTGGGAATTAGCTGAGGACAGGGGAGGGGTGCGCTAGCCCCTCTTTAAGCAGCACTCATGGGCAAACATGGTTTTCCTTCGTTTGCTGCAGCTTCCCCGGGCCTTTCCCCGCTCTCCCTGCCCCTGGCAGCTTGTGGCTGCGGCCACTCCTAACAGACAGGTATTTTTATGAATGGTGAAAAGGAGACTTTGGTCAAACAAGTGCCAGCAGAGGTTGCAGGCTAAAAAGGGAAGGGCAAAAGGGAAGGGAAGAAAAGCAATGAATGTTAATTAATGTAATATATTGGTAGTAAGGTGTTTGCCCGTAAATCATGTGATGCTATATAACACACCAAAGGAAAATCGATATAAGAATTACCGAGAGAAAGGCCGCGATATATAGAGAATGAGAAAACTCCTCTACGCTCTGGGCCCCAGGCTGAACTCTCACCCAGAGGAATACCTGTAATGTGTGCGGACCGCCCTGCCAAAAGACGTTATTTATCTCCTGGGTTTATATAGCGCTGAGCACTTTGAGCAAGTCATATAAAGCTAATGTGATTCATAAGATCACAGACCTAATCCCAAAATGTTGTCATCGGTGAAAAAAAAGCTAGCCAAGTGGTGAGCGGTGTTCTCGGCGAGGAATAATGGGAGCCTGTGCCCGGACTATTTTGGGCAGATGTCCCGTTCCTCCAAACTCCGAGCTCCAAGCACGTCACTCCTGCTAGGGCAGCACCATGCCCTGCTTTATACCTCGGGGAACTGTTGCCAGTCTCCCGGCGGTGGTGATAAGGAAGAATCTGGCCTTCCACCAGCAACTTCAGATGTCTATTCAGAGAAATACAGACGCAAATGAATACAGAACTTGAACTTATTATTCATGTCTGCTTGAAACGATGATAGTCCTAATTTTCAATTGCTGATTTTTATTTTGATAATATTAAAAAGTTCGTTCTAATGCATTTTGTTCTTTCCTTCTATGCAGCCTGAAAACAGCATTGTGCTTAGGTAATAAAACATCCTCTCTCTCTCCAAAATTTTTTTTTTATATTCTTGTGTGATATGAATTCTGATCAGGATTGTGGCAACCACATTATTTTGATATTTTTCTAATTTGATTTGAAGCTGCTGACCTTCTCTCAGATATTTCCAAATCAGCTTCTCATCTTTTCCTATGAAACAAGCCCAGATATGTTATGTACAATACTTGTCATGCCCTTGATGTTCTGAAACAATCAAAAAAAATGTGATGATGTTACTACACAATTAGTTTCAGAATCTGTAGTAACAACAGAATTGTTTCTTCATTTCCTCTGTTACTGTCATCATGGGAACAGGAAAGAAGGCAAAAGGTGGCTTAGAACAAGAAAAGCAAAGGTGCTATGAAGTACCCTGATGGGGAGTATACACAAAATCCGTCCGTGCTATGCACCCCTGTAGTCGGTCTTCTAGAAGACCTCTCTTTTCATCATGCACATATTTAAAAAAGACCCTTTGCAGTCATAGTACTATATTGTGATAAAGAAACTCAAGGTAAAGAGGCAAATTAAATCTTTCTTCCCATGCTTTTGCAAATGTTGTTTATAATCACAGAGTCAATTTGTTCTTCTAAAAGACCCTTGCTTCAGAAGAACATACAATGCGTCCACCTTCGGCACTGTGACTCTCAAGATCGCATTCGCTGAGGCCTAACGGCAGTGCGAAGGCCGTGCGTGATTGCCAGTTACTTTCTGGACAGAGGGGAAATTCCAGAGGAAAGCAAACGTTGTATAAGGTTGTGAAAAAGGTGGATAGAAAGATCTAAGTATTTATAGGCCTCTCTCTCTGACATGAGCTCCAGCAGTATAACGGAATGACTCACATGGATCTAGATTAACAAAGAATTAAGGGAGGGAAATATAATTAATGCCAATCAACAGGCGTTTGATTGGGAAGAGACCCTTTCAGATTGACTTGTTATCTTTCACTGAGGAAACTGCAGGACTGAGTGATAAAGGTAACAAAGTTGATGTGAAACACAGACTTTTTTAAGGCCTTTCGGTTGTTGCAGCAGAACACAATTACAAAACCAGAACAATATGAACCCAATGCAACATACAAAATGGCTGTCTAACTAATGGTCCTTAAAACAATCACTGCAAATGGGGAAAACCGCCGAGCCGAGGTGTTCCCGGAAGGGTGCTGGGAGCACCAGCACCCAGGCAGACTGCTCCCTCGCTCAGGCAGGGCACCACGGGGCACTGGCCGCAGCTCCCTGCATGCCTGCCAGAGATGTTCGGCAGGAGAAGGGCAAAAGATTCTCACATGCTAACATTGTGGCGAGGCTGACCCATGCCCATTCACAAGATTGGCATAAGAGCACAAACCCACCTTCAGTCATGCTTTAAACTGAGCCTCCCAGCTTTGGGTGGAGATGCTGAACCACAGATATTTAGGCCATTTGATCCTTTACCACCTGAGTTAGTTGTAGCAGGCGGCTGGCATAGACAGCTAGGCAAGATCCCATTTTTTAGTTCCCCGCAGCTAGATACACCTGGGTTAAGGCATTACTGTCTGCAGTTGTCCTCTGCTGGAGGACATTGGTCTACAGGAGAGGTAGCTGAGGGATACAGAGAGACTTGCATCTTCCTCTCAGCCCTAGCATGACCAAGGCCCGGACGCGCACCCTCTCATTGCCCTCCATACCACAGGCACGGCAACCTGCAGCAGGAGGGAAAGGCAGAGAGCCGGGTGCCTTGTGTGCTTTTTCAAGGTGACAACTTCTTATCAACCATTTTTTATCTGCAGAGAAATACAGTATGGTCCTGTAACGCACCACAGTTGGTTCTTGATCTGTACCATTTGATATTTTTATTCAAGGACCCTAAAGGGATAAAACTGATTACTGATAAGGTTGCAGATAACACCAAGATGGAGAGTAGAGGTGGAAATTAAAAGATGTGTCACTGGCGTGGAGCAAAATTGTTTGCAAAATTGGGTTCGGGTGAACAATACATGTTTTAATATGACCAAAGCTGAAATCACAGTTGTACAAATAATAACGCACATTTTCAGGATGGGAGACTCTCTGTGCCTGGAGGAGACAGGTCAGAGACATTGAAAAGAGCATGCAAACAAGGGCAGCTGAATGTAAGTTTCCAGAGTGTTACCCTAGCTGAAAGGGCTAAAAGGGTTCCTTGTGGCATCAGCAAAATAAGTTATATCATGTCTGTATTTGGGTTTTGCATTACTACACCTGGATAATCATGTTCATTTCTGCTATCCACAGCACAAACTGATTAACAAAGTGGAAAGGAATCAGAAAAAATACGCAAAATAATGCTTAGAGATTTGGATAGGATGACAGACCCCGGGATTTAAATCTTTTCAGTCTCTTAAAGAGATGGCTATGGCGTGAGCTGAGTCCCGCTTGGGAGTAAAAGTCTGATCACCAGTAGGCAAAGGTATGGAAAGATCCCATAGCTGGAAGCTGATATTAGGTATATTCAGATTAGAAGTAAATGTTTCTAATGGTGAGATTAATCATACCAGATTGCTAGTGGATTCTTTGTCACTAGCAGTTTTTAAATCAAGAGGAATGTTTTTTTCCTGAAAGATACGATCTAAATCAAACGCAAGTGAATTCAGGGAAATCTGCTCCCAGGGACCTTAGGGCTTGGTTCTGCCGAATCTGCGCAGATCGCACAAGCAAGAGCTTGGGCCTGCATCTGGGGTTCTTGCAGGGAGCACCAGAGCTCAGACAAATTTGTACCTCCACGCACACTCCCGTAGAAACAGTCTAGACTTAAAAGTAGCCTTGGGTGTACAATTAACCATCTGCGTAGACACACTTAGAGGTCCTTGGGGAACACAGAATTCTTAATAGACAGCAGCAGCGAAGGGTATAATCAACAGGGATGCCAGCTGAGAGGCTCCCCTGACCATTAATTCCTTCAAATGTGCAAAGCGGCAAAGAGCTATTACAGGCACGATCTGCTGGTTGGATGCTAGGTGCTCCTGGCTTGCAGACTGAGGAGGAGGCTCTTTCTTACCACTTTTTGTCAAGTTTCTTCAGGCAAAACCCAGCACTTGGGGCTCATTGTGGGCCCTGGGAATTTCAACTCAGCTGTGTGCCTTGCATTAGCCCATCTACAATTGTAGATGTTCCTTTTCGAACACGCGTGGGCAACACCAGTTCTAGATAACCTGTGCCCAAAAAGCCTGGAACTTATCTCATTGCTACAAAACAATTACTTCCTACTAATGCTCAGGCACACCAACTATTAATTTGCACTTGAAAACATCACATGCACTAGAGTCATCTATTCTTTTCCTATCATTGTGAATGGAGGCTTTGATTCAGTATTAACCACACAGGAAACAGTGTAGGAGGAACAGTAACATGCCTGACTCAGATGGCAAAGCATCTGAAAGAATTTATGTTTAAGATACAGCCCTGTTGGGGTCATGCAGTAGGAAGAGGCTTGTTTTATAACACCTACTGTAGTTTTAAACTTACTAAGTCAAATTCAGAGCTAGCAGCGCGCCAGACTGGCTACTTGTCCTTTTGTGTTTCCTTTACAACCCACAAGGGGTCAGGTTTATGGAAAGCTAAGGAGACATTTTACATTTACTCAACGCTGACCTCGTGCCCAACCCATAAGAACGATTACTCACACCTGGCTCCATCCTGAGCAGTGTGATTCTGTCCCAAAGTCTATGTCCCATTTGCCTCAAATTCCCAGGGAAACAATGCAGTTTGTGCACATGACAGTGAGCCCAGCATGAAAGTTCGCCCTCCACGCACCATGCCACGTGGTCTGCAGGCACGGCGTACTGCGCGTGGCCTTACAAGCGAGACATATAATCCAGGAACCACCACCTGTTTGCTCCTATTCTCTCCATATTCCTAGCCAAGCGACTAACCCTCCCCGACCTGAGGAGGGCAGAACAACCGCGGTTGCACTGCCATGGCCATTCTGCTGCCCCCAAGGACTGGGTCTTCCCTTGCACCGAAAGGGGAGTTTGGACGCTGGGCGCGCATGGACCAAGGAGAGAAGCCAACGCACACAAGACCTTAGCCTGCCTTTTGAATCTTGTCGCTGCTTGGGTGAAAACACTGGATATGGAGCTGAAGAAGAAGATCTTTTTTCTTTCCAGTGTTGTTTCCTCTGCCATCAAAAACCCGTTTCACCCTGGCCTTGCAGCGTGTTACATTGGGCCTGAATGCTTTTCCTAATTATAATTAAGCACAAACTATTGATTCAGGTTGCAGACAGTAATCAGTACTCCTTTACCAATTGCATTGTCATGCACCATTTTCGAAATCACACATTTCTCCTTCCTATTATAAAATACTGTTAAGACTGCGTATTCTGTGAAAGTTAAAATTTAAAAAACAAATACAAATAATGATTTTAATTTTAAAGGTAACACTGGTGACAGAATAGCCCTGGAGATCTTCTACCGCATGGGATTATCTTAGAATTTCTAAGAAAAAAAGCAAGGTGTCAGAATATCCTGGTAGCAGAACACAACTCGTGCAGAACAAGAACAAATATTTGTTATAACCTTGTGGCTTTTAAAAACATGCTTTGTAAAGGCTTGAAGAAAAAATGAAGTCCTATTGGGGTTAACAATTATCAATCAAAACCGATATTTTTGTATGCATCAAAAGGATTTAATATGTGGGCAGACTCCCAGCTGGTGTATACTGTCATAGCTCCAGTGGACAATGAGGCAGCTATAACAATTACATTAGGTGATTCTCTACTTGCCTCTACCAGCTGATGCGCCCAGCCTTTAAAGTGAGGTAAGGGGAATATAAATACCTCAGTCAGTTCTGCATTTGCAACCTTTCTTGCAGAATGAAAACTCAAAAAAACACGCTTTTGAATAAATCAAAAAATATTCCTTATGTCTCCCACACATTGTACTCAATTCCACCATTTTTGCTCTGATCACAAATGCTGTTAAATTTATGGTCGACTGTGTACGTTCAGTGTAGTGTTACAGTGAATAGACGTGACATTTTCCAAAGGAAAAAAAAATCTAAATTCTTCACGATAACAGTGTTGTTTTGTATTGCATTCTTTTGTTTTCAGTGCGCAGCGATAGCCAAGAAAGTGACATAAAAACGGCACCTTAACTAGCATATCTGTTTCCTGTGTGTCTTTGAGTCATATTCTCCAATTTTACTAATAAAAAGTTTTTATAACTGTTAGCATTATAGAACAGTTAGCTCAAAACGTAAGCTGCAGCCTATTCTAGAGGGCATACAAACGTTGTCATCTAAGTCCCACCTACAAAATCTCTGTCACTATCGCTAGTGATAACACAAGAAGCAGAAACCAGAATTTGGCTGAGATCTCTGAGTTTTCAGAGCCTTTAGATAGGAAAAATCACCTTCTGATTTGTGAACTCAACTTGAGCAGTGCCTGATAACACGGAGAATATTTATAGAGAGCAACGAAATAGGAAAGTCACGCAATCTTTTTTTGACTATGGCAGCATTTTTACAAAGAAAGTGAATACACTTTGAAATCAACTCGTCTGCTTAAACATGAGAAACAGACCATACAGCAACAATGAGACATAAAAGAAAGTAGCTACTATGCAATTTGTCATTCCTTGTGCAAGCTCCTGCTATGTGGAAAAAAACAACACTAATCAATGCTGCTGTTTATTGGCAATAGAGCAGCAAAATCAGCCGTTATCTTTGGGGTCTCAAGTTCTTTCTTCAAAATCACTTTGCCAATCAGAAGTAAAATCCTGAGAGAAACAAAGATTCCTTTCCCACTACTCCCCCTTCCTCTTTCCCCCCTGCCCCTTTTTATTTGGGCTGTGAATGTTAAATGTGGGCTTTATTGAAGTAAACAGCAGAACGCCTATTGCATCAACAGGTCTAGGACTTTCACCTAACTATCTATAATTGCATAGTTTAAATTTTATCTGAGTGGAAGGGTGATATTAGTATAGATTAATAACATTACGCCGAGCTTATTTTAGTACCACTTGGTGTCTCAGCACAGACACAGACCTCAATTCTGCCGGCACTCAGGACAAGTAAACTCACACTCGCAGCAACGCTACTGAACTTGGCGTGCTGCTGAAAACTGCTGCCAGCCTTAAGCACTTGCAGTTCAGTATTCGGATGTTAGCTGGAGTCGCACAAACGCAGGAGGAGAGCGTTAGTCAGGTTAACAACCCAAGTAAACCTCCAAGTCTATTTTTACCCTTTTCCTGACTCTGTCATAAGTCAATTATCATTTTTCATAAACGTACTGTAAAGAACATATTCTACTGGCAACTGAAAAGAAAAAAAGGCGAAGAAGCAGCAAAAGCAGAGAGTCAGATCTGGATACTTTTCCTGGCTTTCCTTCAGGCTTCGTGACCGACCTTGGCAAACCAGAGAGAGGCAACTCCCACCCCGTTCTCAGTGCAAAGGGTCCTTGCCTGCTGCTGAAGGAGAGCGGCTGCACCAGGGACACCCAGAATCTGAGCACACATGCACACGGATGCGTGGAGACGTAGGCAAACACGACTGCCTGCACAAGAGAGAAGCGTTCCTCAAGCCCCAAATCCCTGTAGTTGATACAGGGCAAGGAGTCAGCTTAACTTGAGAGCAAGGCGGGAAGATGTCTCTCTCTCTCTGCAGGTCCGTTGGGTTTTCTCCTTCTGCGGGTCAGGTGTCACGGAGAATTTTGTAGCCCTGATGATGAAGGAACAGACAAGCAACTCATTTATCGGGCAGTGTTCAAAGGCTACTTCTCCTTGCCTGTGTCTCTAAAAGCAAGGAAACTATTACCTACACAACAGGATGGATTTCAAGGCTAAGCTAGTAAATATTTGTAAGAGACAAAGTTTGTCAGATAAGCTACGCTTTAGAAAGGCGAAATGTTATCGCTGTGGTGCCAGATCTCCAGAGATGCCAAGTTGCTACAAATCTCACCAAAACTAGCATTTGTTCTACGGAGGCTCACATTTTCTTCCCCCCCCCCGCCCCGGCCCCCAAAAAAACCACCACCAAAACTCCCAGAAACGGACGTTTGTCTCTAAACCATCTGTACATTGAGTATGTGCAAGTTACTTTTCTTTGTAGTCTTTAATTCCTCATTAGTTCTGCTCGTGAGCGCATCAAGGCCTCGCACACTCGAAAACGGCCGCGCGCGCTAAGTAACCGCCGGCCCCAGGGCGCACGAAGGCTGCGCTCCGACTGCACCGACTTTCGCCCTCCTGCAGCCAACGAGCCAGGCGCGAGGCGGGCAGTAAAACCCTCGGAGCCGCAGCCCGACGGCGCTCCGCTTAGCTCTGCGAGGGGCTCGGTGAGCCCCCCTCGTCCCCCTTTGGGCTAGCCAGGACCAACACAACTTTTGGCAGAGCGAGGCTGTTAAGGCCCGAGTCTTGCCGGCGGCCACGGGCGCCGCTCGCTCCCAACACTGGCCAAGCAGCGACCAAGTTCACGCGGATTTCAACGCTCCCGCGAGCGGGCAGCCGGATCCGTCTCCGCATCCTGCCTACAGAGCAGCGGTTTCCAGCACTTTCAGCGGGTTTCCACGATCCCCGCCCTGCCCCCGGCGGCGCTCCGGGCCCCCCCGCCCCGCGGCGGCGGCCCGAGGCCCCGGGCGGGAGGGGGCGGCGGACGCTGCGGCCGCAGCACCGGGCCAAGTGCGGGCACCAACGGCCCGGCCCCGGGCTAGAGGGCTGCAGGGCCGCCGGCGCCGGCCCCCCGGCGGCGCTGGGGCGGGGGGGAGGCGGCGGGGCGGGCCCTTCCGGTTCATGTCGGAGCTGGGGCTCGGCGCGGAGGAAGCCGGGCGGCCATCTTGGCTGGTCCGGGAGCGGCAGCGGGGCGGGGTGGGGGGGCAGGAAGGCGAGCGTAGCGCAGGCGGGCGGGCACCCACCCAGTCAGTCACCCACCCACCTCCCTCCCCCCCGCAGCCCGGCCTGCGGCCCGGGGCACGCCGGCCTTCTCGGAGCCTGGGGCGGGCGGGCTGCGGCGGGAGAGAGGCGGAGCAGGATGCGAGCGGAGGCCCGGTGAAGCGGGGCTGCAGGGGCGAGGAGAGGCGAGCCCCCGCGGCGGGCGGGCCGGCCTGAGTGCGCTGTAGCCGCCGTGCCCCGGCGGCGGCGGAGCAGAGGGGCCGCCGCCGCCGCCCTGCCCGGCTGCCCCGCGCTCCGCCGCCGCGCTCGATGCGGAGCCCGGCCGCCCGCCGCCGCCCGGCGCTGAGCCCTCCGCCCGCCCTGCTGCGGCCCTAGGATGAGCCCGGCGGGCGCCCAGGGGCAGACGCCGCTGCTTTCCCGCGGGGGGATCTAGCCGGGGCGTGGGGTGCCGCGGAGGAGGAGGAGGAGGGGGGGGGACAGCGAGGCGACGCCGCCCCCCGCCGCCCCCGTCCTTCATGGTGGCGCTCTGCGACCACCATCGCGGAGCAGCAGCGCAGCCCGTCCTCGCGGGGGGGCCGCGGCCGCGCCGGGGCTTTTGTGCGTGCGCGCGCGTGTGTGTGTGTGTGGGGCTGTGGCGAGCCGCGCCGCGCTGCCGCCCGCCTGAAGTAAAATGTCCACTCGGACTCCATTGCCCACGGTGAACGAGCGCGACACGGAAAATGTAAGTCCCGCGGCGGGGGAGGGGGGGGAAGGGAGGGGAGGGAGCCTCCCCCGGGGCCGGGAAGTGGGGGGGGGGGGTGTAGAGAGGACCGACCCCCGCCCCAGGCCGCCGCGGGGGTCTCCCGGCCCGGGGAGGGAGGAGGAGGAGGCGGAGGGGGGGTTGAACTGTGGCGGCCCGCTCCGCCGCATCCCTGCCCGGGCAGTGCCCGCTGCGGCCTTTCCCTCAGGTGTCTCTGGGTCGCGCGGTTTTGGGAGGGGGTGGTGACAGGGCACAGGAAGGCTCCGCGGGCGGCGGCGGAGACCAGGAGGCCCCATGCGATGCTGTGGCCCCCTCACAGACGGCCTGGCCGCCGGCCGGCAGCGGCCGGAGAAGCTGCTAGTCAGCAGACTGCAGGCAGTAACTCCGCTGTGGTAGGGGTGGGCTCGGTGACCTAGATAATAGGGCCTTTTCCGTGTTTTAATTTTCATGGTTCTACCCGATAATGACGCTGTTCTGCCGGTCACCTGTTCGGATGGCGTTAAAAGGTCCTCTTTCCGAAATTACCTTCTCGGCTAGAGAGCCTGTTCCTGCTTTCATTTCATTTCTTGTTTCCCTTCGGCAGACAGGGCTTAGCGATATAAATGCCTTGTTTAAAACATGCCATTTCATTCACAAGCTTAAGTCAAACGCTGTATTAACAATCATACAGGTCGCGTGCTAAAGGGGAGGGAAAAAAAAAAAAAAAAAAACAGAGTACTGCCACATGAGCAGATAGCCAAAAACGAAGCTCAGTGGGAGAGTCCCTTTCTGCAGATAGGAACTATAATTCTTGTAAGTTAAAAATTACTTGATCCCACTGTGTTCTCCCGTCTGACCATTATTCTGTTTATCCTCTGGGCAAAATGTAAGCAGCTGTGCAGAAGGGAGGTGTCACCCAGGATAGGTCTAAAAGGAGTTGATTAGTAAACTTTGTATTTACCTCCTTACAAAGGCTACCTGATGTTCTTTATAAGTCAGATGTCAAGCTTGATAGAAGAGGATTTTTTTTTGGAGGGTGCTTATCTTCTGGATTGGCATGAAAAGTGGAAGCTTTGGTTAAAGATCAGGAAAAACCGCTGGATTGTTCAGCACAAGAAAAGTGATGGTAGCCCCATTGTTTAAAACAAGACCAGACAAAGCATTAGAAAACATGCTGCATGGAACAATTGCTGCATTACCAGGGATTTGGATTTTATTGGCATAATAGGCACTTCTAACTTCTGTGATCTGTATTTGTTTTAGCACTTGATGCAACCTGCAGGCTAAGGGCTATATTAAGCAAAAAGCCAACTAAGCATATTTGGTTGTAAAATCTCAATGAGCTTCCTGCCTTGTGGGAGAAAATAATTAAAATATTGTGTGGCCCTTTCTATGCCATGGGGAGAGGTGAAGTTGTCGGGTACTCTACAAAGTACTTGACAAAGTTTATTCAGATAATTACTCTAGTCTGTGAGCAAACCTGACTGAGGTTTTCAAGCTCCACTCACGTGTATCAAGGCCGCCCAGTAAATCACTTTAGAAAACTGTTCATATCAGGTTCCTAACATAATTAATTCAAACTCCACTGTAGATAACTTAATGGTGGAAAGACTTGGTAAGTGCTTGAGGAAATAAATTATTCACAAGCTGTGTGTTCTAGCACTTGAAGTTAGATTTTACATGTCTTCCACTTAAGTCACCTCATTCTCACTTCAGAATATTGGACTAACACTTCTCTTTAGTGATCTTTGTGACTTAACGTACAGGGGTTGTCTTGCTTGCAGATGAATTGCCTTAGGTTTTGATTAAGGCAGATCTCTTAAACGCTGTAATTGGGGCTGGTGACCACAGAAATACCTGTAGGTAGTGGTATGGGTGGTTACTCAGATTAATCCCTCCCTGTCAAATCCATTGAAACAATACAGTACTACATTCCTCAAAGAGGCTTTCTCTGCTATTCTGACCGTCAGCTGTTAAGAAAGGCACCTAAATGCATGCTGTTAAACATTACGAAAATTAAATTTTAATCTGATATTTAGTTTGTCTGAATTACGCCCGCACCTGTAAATGCATGCAAAATTACCCTCTGGTTCTATTTTTTGCTACAAAATATAGCATTTTTGCTACTTCAACTAACTGTTTTTCCACCCTAAAGCCTGATGTATATTGGCAGGTGAATTGAGCCCTTGATTCTCTTTCACTTCAGTGAGGTTTAATTAGTTAATATTCATGGGACTCTTTGAAGTTCAGGTGGGAAGATGCTTTAGAAGTGCCAAGCAGTCAGACAGCCTTTGGGCCATGGCCCCCCTTATCGTCTTTTCTCTATTTGGAAGATTACCACTGCTGACAAAGGCTTGGCTGGTGCTGAATCTGGTTTAAGTGTGCTGATCATAGTTTATCCTGCCTATACTTGCATTTTTGAAAATGGAGTTAGCCTCCAGAATGATGGTGAACAGAAATTATCATTGTCTATGCTTGCAGGTAACCACGTTCAGCAGTTGGTAATTCTTGTGGAATAGAGGAGGCCTAATTGTCAGTGCTTGCTTGCCTTTTTTTTTTTTTTTTAAGGTAGCGCATACCACTTCTTATTGAGACACTTCAATGCATATATTACTAAAGTGGAAATACATTCACAGTGACTTTCCCCAAAAGCTACTCACAGCTATCAAACCTTTAAAGTTCGAGATTGAAGAATCTGTGGCAACAGGTCATGTTTTTGAGAGGAAAGGCATCCCAGATGATCTGTGATCACAGGAACTTCCTACTCGGACAGTTGGGAACTGACCATTTGCCTGCAAATTTGCTCCTCACCACAAAGGTAGAGTAGCTCCTTGCTGGCAGTGCCTTTTACAGCAGTGGCTGTCAGCTGCTTAGGGGACAGGAGTGAAGGAGAGGGTCAGATCTTTTCTATTTTCTGCAGTATTTTATGTCCTGCGTATGGGAGAAGAAGCAACCGAGGCAGAAGAGACCTCCTTCCCCAAAACGGAGAGAGAAGGTAGACTCAGTAGACGACACTAGTATACCTGTTTTATTAGTGATGGGGAGGAAGAGACAAACTCCCTGGAGGAGGAAAGAGTGTGGAAACACAGCGGAAAAGGAAAATAGGTGGTGGAAAACAAGATATAAGGAGGCACAGAGGAATGTGCATATGGCAGCATGGAAGACAGCCAGTGACAAAGAAACAGCAGCAGAAAGAACAGATTCTGGAGAGCAGGACAAATATATTCAGAAAAAAATTTCCCAAGGAATGACAAGGTGATAGGGAATTGTGGATAGAAACAAGGAAATAAAGGTGGTAAAGATTTTTTTTTTTTTAAGAGCATGAAATAGCAAGAGAAAGAAACATTTCTGAGTGAACAGTTTAATCTAAACCTCAATCTTCATTGCACAGCTGTGTTTCTGGGGAAAAAAAAAGACTAAGGTAACTGTTTTGAATGTGTTTTGTGTTGCAGACCAATCTGAATTCAAAATACAAGTAATTTGAGGAAAAGCGAAACTAAAATATACTCTTATCGCCGTGACTGTGGCTAATGTGAAAAATTTGCTATTGAAAAATGCCAACGTGATGGCAATTGTGCTTGTTCAAGCCTGTACAAAAGGATTCTGTGCAGCAAAACTGTCTCATTTCCTTTTCTATATTTAAAAAGGGTTAGTAAGTTTAGGGTTAGACCCAAAAATTTATTTTCAAGATACTGTGAAGGTGTAGGTGGTAGCTCTTGATTTATTACTGATTAGATCTGAAATGCATTAAAGCATTTGCAGACAATATGCAAGCTCACATTAGTCTATATATTATTTAGCACACTTCTCCTATTACAAATAGATGTGTAATCAGAATGCTTTCTTCCATAGTGTGAAATCAATTTTTTTTAAAGGGTGGGATGGGAAGAAGTGTGCCTGTGGCCAAGAGTTCTGTTCTTCTGCAGGGACGTCTAGGTTCTCTCACGTTTTTTCACCCATTATACACATGTTGTTTTGAATTAGATTAGGTGAAGGGGACAAAAGAACTAGAAATAAAATATGTTTCAGGAATTCGTCTGGGATGCATTTTTAATACAATTTTTGCAGAGCAGGAAAATTCTTTTTGTGCATTTCGTAATGCCTGGGATACCCAATAGGTACAGTACTGTGTGGCTTGTACTCAGAAAAATAACCTCTGTTGTATAGTATTGTGACTCACTGAGTGTTAGTGTTTTTTTCACTTTTTGAAGTGAGACGTTTCACTCTTCAGCCCTAAACAACCTATATTGTATCATTTAAACATTCAGTTTTGCTGTCAGCGTGAACTGATGCAGGAATCAATCCTGGCTGCCTCTTCCCACCTATCATTTTTGTGAACACTAATTATTGTGTAATTGTACTATGAGTCTGATCTGCTCTATGATCTGGCTAAAACTAATTCCTCCTCGTTCTGTGTAGCTGTTAATACTGACAAAAAGGAGAGGATGGGAATGCCCAGTTCTGGTGGGAAAAGGCTAGAAACACTTCTCGCTACTTTGTCATAGCTCGGTTAAAGCCAGTCATCGTGCAGCACTGTAAGGCTAGGATAACTTATGTTGTGCCACAACCAAAAGCAGAGGTATATAACTGCAGTTACGCACCTTTCTTGTGTTCTTGTGCTTCTGGTAACTAACCCTCTTCTTTCTCTTTACGTGCTTTCAGTAACACAGAAAAACTAAGCTACAGTATCATAAGGCAGAAGTTGTTAAGTCAGGTGTTTCTGTTTGTGTTTTCTTATCGCCACTGAATGTGACTTAAATTGTACGCAATTTACTTCAAAGTAGCAATCTGCAAAATTAAACCTAGCTACACAAATTCTTGGAAGAAAACAAGACAACTGGAAATACAGTTTTTAGTACACTAAACTTCCATAGCCGCCTTCCAAGGCTTTCTTACCAGTTCACTAAATGTCGTTACCGGCTGGATTCTCTATCTTAATTCTGGCTGAAAGACGCTGTCACGTTGATGTAAGCAGATGATTCCTGTTGACTAAACATCTCAGGTGACTCAAGCATAAGAAATTCTAAGAGTGGAGACATTTGTCTCTCTAGATCTCCATTTCATATGGTGTATAAGTAGCGTGTGTCTGCAACTTCCTCCTCCCTTCGGTCAGATAATGCTACCTTGTGCAAGTCAGCCAGCTCAGAAATGGAGGTCACCTTTTTAGGCTCATGGCATATTATGTTGGCCCTGCTTAGTTTGGAGAACGTCTGCCCCTAAAAATCTTAGAATGTGTAAGGTGAATAGATGCTTACGCTCTGAATACACTTAAACCTGAAAGGTACGAAGTACACCTGTGGTAACACTCAGGGATGGATGAAACCCTAACAAGAATTTTTGGCCCATAGAGGAGCAGCTTGTTGAGCTGTTTGTGTATGTGAATGTATGTGTGTGTGTGTGTACATATATACAAAAATTAACTTTCAAATCAGATTTGTTCCTGCAGGGTTAAAGCCTGTAAAAGGTTTTCTATCTGCAAGCTCAATGTGCTCTTTGAAAACCAACTGCGAGAGTTTTTTTTTGTTTAGCATGTAATTACTAACAATGATGATTCTGGAAACAACTTAGTAGGCAGTATTGTTGATGAAGAATAGAATATGGTTGGCTCTTCAGCTGTTATTCCCCAGGCTAATGTCAATAAATATCAATTTTAATCAGCAGTAAAGAAACTTTGGCTTGAAAGATATGATAAATGTCAGATCTTGATATGCAAAGTAGCCAAAGACCTTTTAAAAGGCTTTTCTAAACAGTACCAGACTTATCTTCTTGATTATGTAAGCAGAATTTCTTCACTGTTGTGGTGTTCGGTGCTAATCATGGAATTACAAATTGCATCTCTTTCGTATGCTGCTGGATAGAATATGAGCTGAACTACATCAGATACATCAACACAGACATTAGTGCTTATATGTTTAAAGCAAGGTCTGCACCGTCTGTCAAGGGGAGCACCTTTCCTTTGCTGAAGGCTGTTAGTGCTCAACTGTGGGAGCTTTCCCCCTCCCCTTCACAGGGTAGTGGTGCCGAGCTTTGTCTCTTGCTCTTCGCATAGGCAGTCTGTGTGAGCGTGTAGGTGTTAAATGCAACCCTTTTGTTAGTAATATTCCCCTTGTGTAGAGTGGAAATCTCTTGTGTGTCAGTTTGTACTGTCAGCCTCCATCAGGCTGCACAATGTAGTGACTTGAATTGAGTGTTTTGATTTGAAGCTGGTTTGTCCTGACTGTTGCTTTTTTTTTTTTTTTTTGCTTTTTTTTTTCCCCCCTCCCTCCCTCTGCCTGCTGGGGGTAGGGAGAATTGGGAATGTGTTTCAAGAGTTATAGCCTGTGTGTACAGAAGATTGTACTCTCTTTTTTTAAACTGGTTGTTTGGCAAATATGGCCTAATTAAACTAGCCAGTCATTTTCATGAAGCGTCATACCAGTTAAATGAACAGGTAGAATAATAGGTCAAGAATTGCACAGTGAATTCTTCACCTGTTGAGAATGGAAACATCCAAATCCAGATAAGTCTTTTTCTCCCCTTACCTGGCTATAATGTATTTATAGAGGTCAGTTTATTTCTTTTACTGCATTATAACCATCCCAGCTGTCCCACTTGATCATGGCAACCATAATGGTAGGGCTGCACAAAACTTAAGTCAATACATCTGCTTTCATGGACTGACAACTTTAATGCCACATCAGAGACGATTTTCCTTCATAAGACGGCATTTAGAATTTCGTGAGATGGAAGGATCACTGTTTGTCCTTAAGACTGGTTATCTGGCAAGCTAGTTTAAAAACTAATTTGAATTGTATGCGTCCAGACCGAAGAATTGGTTATTCAATCGTAAGCACAGTCATACTAGGCCTAACAAAATCTGTCTTGCTCAGTGTCTTGCACTGCTTCATGCAGTGGCCAGTAGTAGAATGGAGATAAAAACGAGGACAAGCAAAGAAAATTCTCCCTGATGTTTTCCTGTTTTATAATAATTGCTAATTTAGAGACTCCCTGAACAGTATCTTGCATATGGACAATTGTGGTTAAATGTTTGTTTTGAAACCCTTCAGTGGTCACTGAAGATTTAAGTCTGTGTTTTGACTTTCCACTAGAATTCCTTCATAAGCAGCTGCAGGATGCTCTACTGGCTTGGTCTGTGCCTTTTTTTTTTTTGTGGACCTGTCTGTGCAGTAAGACACTACCTCTGAGAATATTCTTAGGGCTAAGCTTTTTTCTCTTACACTGAGTAGTACTCGGCAGTTTGTATTTTCTTAAAGATGTTAATGATAAATGCGAACAAAATACAGCACATTGTTAGGAAGGACTGCAGTAAAGTTAATCATTTTTAAAATGTTTAGTTTTAAATATTTTGGTGTATTAAAAATCTATGTCAAATTCCTGATATGTTTTTCTATATGTGAGTGCTATGAAATCATGGGGGAGGGAAATTACTATGTGTTTCTATTTTGTGTCCCCATATTAGGGTAATGAAAAAATTTACTTAGTTTTTCAAATGTTCATTATGCCTCCGAATGTTTAGCTTATTAGCATTATCAGGGATGGACTTGAAAACACAAATTTTTCTCGTTAAAATTAAAAATGCTAAATCTAATGAAACTATCATAATTCTTACTGGTCAGACAGCTTTCCAAGAGGCTGTGTAATATCACTTTGTAATATTTCGTCCAAGGATGGGGTAACCAGCTAAGGTAGTAGACGGTCCTAGAGATATGAGAGGTGAAATTTTAATAGTTCATGTGTTTGATCAGAAGGTTATTTTCACTATTGTACAACATAGATGCTTCCAAAAAAAAAATTAATACTGTTTGTCGTCCCTGTTCTAGAAAGCAAGCTTACGACTTAACATGCGTAAACATGGATTTTTTTCTGGTCTTGGCCATGCTAATTTCTTAATATTTTTCAGCGCTTTGAATAAATTTCAGATTCTGTCTCTTTCAGGTTATTTCAGCTGTTGGCACCTTTTAAGTATTGTAAGAACTTTGACGCTAGTCATCCTCTCTGTCCGTGTATTTTTAAATCTCTGAACGCTAAGATATCTCTAATCGTACAGATATTGGATAATGCTAACATTTATCAGAGATATCGGTTGTCAGCACCTTCATACTTCATTTGCTTTTTACTTTTTTCTTTTCTTTCTCTTCATGCTAATCATTATCTGGCTATGAAAGGATGTCGGCTCATCATTGGGGGAAGGCTTTTGCGAAAAGGTGGGTTTTGCATTGTGCTCCAAATGTAGTTGGTCTTGGGCTCAATCCCTCCCTTGCAGTAAGGACTCTCACATCTGAAGGTGTTCTACTCCATTTCCAGGTTTTTCTGGGTTGAGTAATAACAGTGGGGTTTGGTGGGGGGTAGGGAGGTGGAGTTTTTGGCAGGCGGTTGAGTAAAGTTGTCTTATTGGCTTGAAAATGGATCGTTCTGTTTGGAGGTCGCTTCTACCACGTGCAAAAAAAAGCCTTTAAAGCTAAGACTTTGAAATGGAACCTGATGCATGCCAAGATTTGGAAGAAGGTGCTGTCTTGTCATGGGTGGAATTTAGGAGACCTTTTTTGAAATAAGGTAGTGACTCTGGCTAGCCTCAGGCCACGTAAAGTATTGCAGTCGCCTTGCTTCACTTCTCTCTCTACAGTATGATAGTCTTTCTTGACTTGACTGTGGTGTAAAGAGGTATTTTGGGAATCACTCAGGCCCGTGGTGAGTGTCACAAAAGTGTTTTACAGAGAATGCGTTTCCATTAGATACATCTCACCTATCACAGTGTATGAAGACTGATTACAAATAAGCAGCACATGCTTGTTTTAAATGTTACGTTTTTAAGGCAAAAACCTTTTATTGTTGAAGGCTTTAGCCACATGAATGTGGACCCGGGAAAAAAGCCTGAAGTTGAACAACGTTTTGGAGGATGAAAAGGCAAAATCTGCTAAATTGGAGATTTATTTAGGAAAAGACAAATGATTTGCATCTCAATATAGGGAGCGGAGGATCCTATTAATGTTTCTTCTTGGTGAGACAGGAATTGTTAATCTGTTGGATGGTTTTGTTGCATCAAAGTAGCTGCTGAGGAAATTACCCTGGGAAGCAGTGAGGTTCAGCCGAGTGCTACACAAGCCACTGCCTGACTGGAACTCTTTATGGGCCATCTATATTTGTCCTTTTTGCCTTCAACATTTAGTTTTTCTTCCCATCTACTCCCCATGGCTTCTTGAAAAATGACTTGGGTGGGAGAAATGCTTTGTTTTACTTGTTTTTGATTTTATGGCTTTTGGTACTGTACGCTCTCAAGACCTTTTCTTCCTTCATTTCCATGAGCAAAAAAACAACCATGCTGAAGCTAGGAAGTGGTTCTCTGCAGTTTTTGGAAAGTTTGTGTTCTGCTCAACATAAGAATTCTGTATTGGACAGTAGAAGGAATTGCTGATAGATCTACTTATTATGTGAAGTGAAATAAAGTCCAAATTAGATGTGCTTACAAATGAGCTGATTTATACAGAGCTGAACACAGCAATGAGCAAGTCAGTTGGAGATAACTGAACTGCTTGGGGGGGGATATACTGCTTGATTTCAAACACTGCAACTCAAAAAGGTCAAACTCTTTAAAAGAAAGTCTGGGTTAGAGTGGAAATGAAAACCTCCATGCAAGGAGTTTGTGTTAAACTTATCAACGCTAAGTACTAATAAATTCACAACCTTTAATTCCTCTCTTTAAGTGTAAAGATAGAAAGTATAAAAAAAGGATAGGACACAAGAAGGCATTCCTCGATAGAAGTAAGGATGGGGGAACTCTCCAGATCCATTCTATGTAGCAAAACACCCCAATTAATGTAACTTGTTAATACAAAAAAAGCTCCTTTTTTTCCTAGTATTGTTTATATAGAGTAGAATATGAATAAGGTCAGTTCTGAATAACACGTACCCAGATTTTCTGGTCTAGGAGCAATTTGTACCCGATGTCCGCATCTGAATTGCCTCAGTAAAAGCTAACTCCGGTCTAACACAACTTATCAGTTCAAGCACAAGGCAGCACAAATGTAGATACTCTGTTTCCAGAGCCAGCTGGCTGGTTCAGAAACCAACATACTTAGTGAATCCTTATGCTGTGGAGCCTGAGCTAATAAACTCTGCTTTGGGGACAGAAAGGCTCTTGCTAAAGCCAGCTTGTGTGTCTGTACCACATGCCCAGATCTGGAAGTGCTGTCTTCAAAGCAGTTCTGCTGTACTTCCGTTTCCAAGGTAGATGATCAGCTCAGTGTGGTGCCATGTAAGTAGTACAGTTGTGTTCCTGGGATACCGCACTTGAACCAAAAGTGAGCCTTCCTCTGACCTACGCAAGAAATATCCTTGTGGCCCTGTGCAGGACATCCCCAGTCCCTGATTACTGGGGACAGTAATGTCAACGTCTAGCATCAGCAGTTGCTGCTGTTTCTAGCTGGTCTGAATAACTTGACACTTGAGTGTACCAAAAATGCAGACAGGGGAGTTCTCTGCGTTGTGTGACAAGTTTTGTTAAAAGTCAAAGTTTAGGGAAGTATAGAGGATTTGCGCTGCTGTGCCAGTGCATGCAGGGGTAAATAAGATGACCTGAAAATTAGTGTCAGCCTGGCATTAATGGCACGCAAAATAGTGATTCAAGATTTCAGTTTCTTCAGGATACAGTCAAGGGTATAGGTCCTTCAGTTGGGCTTTTGGGGGGAAAATTGGTCTTGTCAGTCCGTTCTTTGAGAATGCTTGATTGAGAAATGTTGATCCAATTGTGATAGTTCTTGAGATATAGTGAACAAGGAATAGTTATCAAGCTCTTTACGTTTCTAGTGAATCTTGTTATGGATGTACTTCTTGTTCCTGTGCCGTTTATTAGTGGTTCGGAATAAATGTTTAACGTTGCCCCTGAAACTGTTCATGTAGGATAAAGATCCCTGGAGTATTGCCTAGGGCAGGGAGGGCCAATCATCCAGCATACATAATAAGCTGCCTGTAAGGAAACTGTATTTCACTACAGCCGTAAGTGAGATCATTCATCTAAGGCACAAGGATGAAAGTCACTGTGTGTGTTAAGGGAGGGGAAAGCAATAATTCTTAGAACAGAGTTGGAATTGGTGTTGGATGATCAAATATAAACGGTCTTCTGCCAAGAAGGTTAGTTCTATCCGTGTGTAATGAGTGGAGTGCTGAATAGAAGATGTAATCTATGTTTGGTCTTACCGCAACTGCTGTTGGGATGGCATGTCCAGCTCTAGCACAAATACCACAAAAAGATGTTGGAAGAATTGGAGGGGGTTCTAAAGAGAACTACACGAAACGTTTTCTAGTTTGTAATCATTCTTAGAGCAGCCGGCTTAGGGTAGGGAGTTATAGTTTTATATATATATATATATATATATATATATATATATATATATATATATATATATGTGTGTGTGTGTGTGCATATATATATGTGCATATATATAAAACTATATAGACACTACAGAGGGAGAGTACAGTTTTTGTATGTATAGTGTTAACTATATGAATACACTATATATAGTGTGTATGTATAGTTTTATTTTTTTATATATATTATGTGTGTGTGTGTATATAGTTTATTAAGGTGAAGGGGTAATGTGATCATAGTAATTAAGTACCTACCTGGGAAATAGAAATCTGGTAACATTGCAGCCGGTAGTGGTAACCAGGCAATAGCAAGATGCTAAAGCACAGCTGATGCTAAAACGTTACATGCGCACCACATTTTTGCAGGGACTTTTTTAAATGGTAACTATTGAAACAACTTTCCAAGAGTTATGATAGACTTCCTGTCACTAGTGTTTCTTAAATGAAATGAGTGTCTTTTTAAAAATGGTTTGATCGTAGATGTTGGACTCAGATTAACAAAACAAAAAACTTAAGATATCAGAGCATATGGCAACAAGGTTACATCAGGTTATTAAGTAGAGTACAGCATTTGCCAAATGTCAGACAGCACGTATGTGTTCATTTGTGCCTGCACCATGATGGTTAGCTGTTTAGTTATGATCTCGCATCCCTATGTTGCCATGATTTTCAGACTGAGTTATACTCTGTGCCAGATTTTTGGCTGTCCGTGCTGGACTTCAGCAATAGGAGTAGAAGAGCTACAGCTAGCACAAAAAGGAGTTGGAGGGATAGATAGCTGAATAGGAGGCCATTTGTGGCTGGAACAAGGAGCATGGAAAGTTAAGTGATGGAAGGAACAGAGGGAGTGCAGGACAAACAGATAATATTTTACTACCATGTATGAAACAGACCTCATGGAATAAGAGAAAGCTATTGGGATATTCAGAGGAACTTTGAAGTTCTCTCTAAGCAAGTACCTAGTTAAGTTTAGGAAGAGATTGAAGTGGAAACAGGGTTCGTTGACGTTTGGGTTAAGCAAAGATTTAATTGAGGCAAATACTTCTAGATGAATATAATTGCTTCAGAGATGTATACAATCAACAGTACAAAGAATCAGCAAGGATAGTTGGAAAATTTAGTGTTTTAAGAAGGGGGAAGAGTTAAACGGGAATATGTTCTGCTTTCTCTCTTAAGTCTACTCTGCATGTCTTTAGGCAGACAACAAGATCCTGGAACTCTGGGATGTCAGTAAATTTAGCCTATAATCTTCTATGTAACCATACGTTTGCTCCAGCTGATTACTGAGCATTTCTAGCTAATACTTTAATTAGTGAAGTTGGTGTATTGACCTCAGGCATGAGTTGAGAGCTGAGGGAGATGAGGGAGACCTACTCTTTCAGAAACAAGCACTCTATCAGTAAATGAAAAAGTGTTTTACTGTTATCTTAACCGTATGATCTAATGAATAAATAAAGAATGATGTAGCTGTAATATGTACCCATTCATTTATACAATTAATATATATTCAGAGAAATTAAACAAAAGGAATTTAACAGATCCAGCATGAATCTCGGATCTCACTAACAGGTGGTCAGCCAATTAGTATCTGAGGTTTCTATATGATCGGGATCAGTAAGCTTTCTTGCCTTGTTCTCTAGAACAGCTTGGGCATTTTCAGACAATAAGTTATTTAGGATCAGAGGCTCAGTGCAAGAGGGAAATCCTCTCTAAGAGGAACTTCTTTATTATTTTATCAGTAATATTAAACTGTATAAGGATGAATGTTTTACTGTCTCTACTTTTGGAAAATCTTTGTTTACGTCTCCTTTCAAAAGTCTTTCCCGCTCCAGTTAGGTAAAGTAGTGCAACCAGGAAATAACGTCAAACACCTCCATATCCCATAACACTAATTTTGCAGTTCATGTAAGTTAGGGAAAATGCTTAATTATTCTTGTGATTCAGCTATAGTTCTACTTGGTCTTTACTAGGTTATAGGTCATGAAATAGATATCGTGTTGTGATCCGAGAACCTCTTTAGAGTCTGTGTTAGAGTAAAGTTCAATGAGACCCTGCAGTTTGAATTGGATCCTTTGAAGGTTTCTTCAGAGGAGTTGCTAATGTTTTTGAATGTTGTATACTTGTGTGTTTTGTCTTCATTTCTCAATCTTATCTGTGTATGTTTTTGTTGTAGCACACATCCCATGGAGATGGACGCCAGGAAGTTTCCTCTCGAACTGGGCGCTCTGGAGCTCGTTGCAGGAATTCTATAGCTTCCTGCGCAGATGAACAGCCACATATTGGAAATTATAGACTTCTTAAAACCATTGGAAAGGGAAATTTTGCAAAAGTGAAACTGGCAAGACACATCCTTACTGGCAGAGAGGTAAAGTGGTAGAGATGTAAACAGCAGAGAATTGCAGTACGTCTGAATGTTCTCTTAGACTAGTATCCTCAAAGTCTGAATATTAAGGTTTTTTGTTTTTTTTTTTTTTTTTAACTAGAGAGCATTGCCACTGTTGTGGGAAAAAATAGAAAACTGGGTTCTCTTTTTATCAGTGATCGCAAAGCAGTTTTCAATCATCTCTCAATTTTGTATTTTTGTCAAGTCTCTATTCAAATGAACTGTGTTCAAGTTTGCTACTAGAATTCCATCCTAGATTCTTCGTTCCCCAAAAAGGGCAAAATGTATAGCAATTAAATAGGCTCTCTGGAAAGACTGATTCTTAGCACATCTATGCTGCACAGTTCAGGGCCGCACAGCAGGTGCAAGCAGGAATGGAAATGAATATACTTTCTTGACTGTGGTGCTCTGCTCAGCTCTGTGAAGGAAATATTGTGCTTGGGTGAGTCAGAGGTATCATCCCAGAATGGCCTGCTAGTATCGGCAGTGCTGGACTGCCTTGGGACATTCCAGTTTGCCCGGCCCTGGATTGTGTCTCTCTTGCTCTGTAAAGTGTGGTGTAGACAAGCCATCTCTTGTATCTGTTCATAGTGTCTAACAGAGCTCCATAATTAGCTTCTGCATGCCACTGCAATGTAATTAATAACTTCCATCTGATGAGGGTTCTGATTTGTCAGCTGTATTCCTCTTTGCTTGGTACAAAAGGTGTTTCTTGTTGCCGTTCTTACTAAGAGCAATTCTACATACTGCAAGATGGAGAAACAACTTGTAGCCCAAGTGCTTGCTCAACTTTTCTAATGAAATAAAGGCTTGTTGACATCAGCCAGGACTTTTAAGGAAAGCTAAGTGGCCGCAGAGTTTTAGGTGAATTTCTTTTTGAGTTAATATGGAATCAGGAGCACTGGAAGCAACTGAAGGATCATCGTTTTGGCAGAATTATTGGGAGGGTGTTTTTTTTTTTTCTTCTAGTTTTGGTGATCAGTTATCTCATGATATTAAAATTAGTGCTGATTTCTAGACAAAGCTTCTATTCATTTGCTTTCCACTTAAGTCCCCTTCTTCTTTACTGATATCTAACACAGGAAACGCAAGTACTTGGTTAGTACTTAATTGCTGCTATTATAGGCCTGGGTGGTGAAGATAAGTGTCATGTGGCCTATTTGGGGCTTTTGTCACGCTTTGCTTTGCAAAAATTGAAGCACAGTTTTGTTCTCTTTTTTCTTTAATGCACATAACTGTGTGTTAACCTTGAATTCAGTACTTTTGATTGAAACTTCAGCAAATAATGTGAAAGTGTAAAATCCTTGGCCAGATTCGTAAAGATTTGGATGTTAACTTTCTGTAACTCTCATGGAATAGATCTCATGTAATCAAGTCAGAGCATAAATACTTTCCAGGATCTAGACATTGTTCCTGGTAACCTGGAATGAGAGGCATCCCTTTGAAGGGAACGCTTAAGTATATTCCTGTAAAACTAGCTCAAGGTATTTTAAACTTGTTTCCCCTGTGTAAGAGGGATGTGTAAAGTTTTCTCTTCCTGCTTAGGTGAACTATACTGCATTGATGATAATTACACATTTTAGATGTGTATGACCAGAAATGTTCACAATATGCTGGATAACCATTTCCAGTGTCCTTAATTTATCCTTACCCTTACAGAAGTACTTATCTGATCCATCTTAAAATTGTATCTACCTCTTTCATGGTAGTCACTTTGAGTTTTTTCACTGTGATCAGTAGCTGTACCTTGTACTTTGTAGTGCTGAATCTCACTTTCTTTGCTAACTGTAGTCTGCAAGGTTGTTTATATCGATTTTCTATTGTACTTGGTAATGCTTCTTAACTCTTTCAACAGACTTACCAGTATGGTTTGACTTCCTGCGCCCAGGTCACTGATACAGATATTAACCAAATTGGTCCGAAGTCTAATTCTTGAGAAGCTTATTACTTGTTTATTTCCAGCCTGAAATCTCTTTACCCAGTTTTCTTAAATGAAAAAAATCTCAACCTACGTTTCAACTTACTGAGTTCAATAGTTTCCATGTGTCCTCACAGATGGGGCTTTACTATAGTCAGGATAGTTGTATCTGCTGTGTTCCGATCTTTATTCAGAGAATGGACACAGTTAACTGCAGGAAAATATGTTGCATTTTATCCATTCTCTCCATTTCTCTAATTTTTCCCTGCAAATCTTGAGCTAAAGAATTTTGTGGTAGTTGGGTCTGCTAGAAGGCTTTCAAATGCCTTCTTCACTTCCCCTCCCCCCTTTAAAAAAAAAATTAAGTGTGAAATCTGATAATTTATATTCCTGTGCTGCCGTTTTCACGTGCTAGATGTTAGAAAGCTCTGCTACTTTTTTTTTTTTTTTTAAATACACCACTCTTAAGAAGTCTAGGTTAATTTTCTCAGTCTTGCCTCAGAGTACGTTCATCTCTCTGAATTTCTTTCACCTTAAAATTTTTGGTTTTGCATACTCATTCCTGCTGGTGATCCTGTTTTTTGCTCCTTTTTTTTCCAACCTATATATGGAAACCTAAAATAAAATACTTAGTTTTGGGTGTCGTGCTTAAATTAACTTTCATTTCTACCATATTCTTGTTGAATTTTGACCTCGCTTATCTTCTTGTCCTTGTTACCTGTGTGGCTATTCTTAATGTCTTTTGGAAAGGTCTAGTTCAGTTTCACTTTATGGCAATTCTCTCTTAATGTCTCTGTGCTGATTAGCTTCTTAATCATGCAGCAGATCCATACTTTTCTGTTGTTTTTTGCAGGGGTGGGAGGAGGGTATGTTTGTTTTAAGCGTTCTTCTGGGGTAGTTCCTACATCTGAAGCCCTTCCCTCCAAATTTTCCTGTTGCTTGAGATATAGGTCTCATGTTTCCAGCTGGAGTGGGTTCCAGGACTGCTTTATGCTTCCGTCTTTAGCACGTACCTGCAAAGATGCATAATGAGAGTCTACCCTCGAGTTACAGAAAGGGAGAAATGTGCAGTCCATCGGGGAGGATCAGAAAACAAGCCTGACTGGGGTGTTCTGGCCGAGGAGTGCGTGGCTTTCTGTTCGCTGCAAAGGTTTCGAGGGTTAGCTTCACCACACTAAATCTGGCATTTGGAAATAACCCTCCTCTGAGCTCCTCTTTCTAGTAGACTATTTTTTTTGTAGTCCATTTACCCTTTTGAAATCAAGGATCTTCATTGTAAATCTGCTCTTGTTAATTCTTTGACTTTTGTTAATTCTTTGATGTCTTGCGTTTTCTGTTGTAACTTTTCAAAGGTTATTTTCTCTGACAAATTTTCCATACTTGTCAAAATTAATCTAAAAGATAAAACTACCTTTTACTGTTTTTAAGCTGGTTGGAATCACAGCCAAAATTATATGGACCCTTCTGTTTGTTAGAGGCGCGTGTTCAGTCAATATCCAGGAAGTTCAAGTTTCCTGCTAAGACAGAATTTGCTCAGAATTCTTGCAGGATCCAAATCTGACTCGAAGAAATCTATTCTCCTTCTCCCCCCCCCCCCACCCCCAATTGAAAAAGAAGTCAAATCTAAGAGGGAGAAAATAATAATCTGAGTGGTAGCAATTTGGCCAGGTTGCTCACAGTGTCTCAACTTTTTTTCTGAGTGCTTTAATAACTCCTGCGTTCCAGCTATGTAGGAGGAATGTCTCAAGTGTTGTTACTGTGAATGGTGGAAGCAAAGCTAATTTTAATTCTACTAATATTCTCACATAGAATATCATGACTGATGTTGCAGAGTAATGATGTAGGTGGACTTGCATTCTTTCAGTGTTGGCCACAGCACTCCATACTTGACATTTTTCCAGATTTGCTTTGTGTACAGAGAGCAGAATCTCTGCTTTAGAAGGCAATTTGATGCTTCATTAACTATGCTTAGTAAAACAGAGGATTTTCTTTCTCAAGCTTGTCAGGAATATTCTTGGGGGCAGGCTCCTGTTGCTTGTAATTTGGAGACCTTATCACGGGGCCTGAATTTGTTCCCTGTTCTCATCACTTCAGTTTCTCAAAGTCAGCATTAACATGTTGTACTTTCAGTGTTCATGCAGATAGGAAATCTCTAAATTCATCCTGTCTTTAAGGTTATATTTAGTGCACTGAACAATCATGCAGATCTACCTTTCAGAACACTGAGGTGTGTACCGTTGCTGTATCTCCAGGGCTGAAATTGTTTGCCAATGTCAGACACCTCTCTTTTCATCTGGCGCCAGTGCACAGAGGCACTGTTTTGCAGGAACCCAATGCCTTAAGACTTCATGGACTGAAGCAGCTTTTTAACGTCTTTCAGAAGTCTTTCAAAGCTCATCAAAATTAGTGTGGCTCACAACACGAATGTAACTTGTTCTCTGAGTAGAATATGCTTAAAGCAAACAGCTGTGTTCTGTGGCATAGTTAGTCTTGAGACACCACATAATTTTAAAATAACGTTATCCTCTGCTCAAAAAGGCAGTGGTCATTCTACATGCAGTCTGGTTTTAAGAGGTTGCAGAAAGTAAATAACTTTGAACTGTTCCCACCCAGGTAACAACAGGCAGAAAGGTAGAGATAAAATCTCTCTTGGTTTCGTACACAGCTGCGAATATAAAAATACCTATTGCTTAATGTTCTATTTTTGAAGTGATTTCTCAAGGTTTTGTAGTGGAATTTTGCCTCGGGAAATGCAGTGATCTTTAATTTTAATAGCATGCATTAGAAGAAAATATTCCCAAACAAAAATATTCTTAGACAGCCTCTCAGTGCCGTCTCACCATATGTTGCATCTTGAGCAGCTCAAAATAAATCTTGAATTTCAGTTTCAGGAGACCCCATATCTGTTATATAATTCCCGGATGTACCCAAACGTTGAACGCTGTGTTCTCCTCTGACTCTCTCCGTCATGATGTTCCATCCCTCCGTGTGTTTCTGCACTTGAATGGAGGGGAATAAGTTTGCTTTGTTGTAATGTATTCTTCATTCCATATGTTTCCAACCCCAAGTTCAATGAGAAGGCAGAGATGGCACCAAGTGATGCAGGGAAAAGGGAGCTGTGGCATAGGAAGGAGCAGTCTCTACTATTTGAGCCAAAAGTTCAAGGAAAATTGAGAGCCCCTGCCTTGTGCCAGTAAGATATTATAATCAGCTGAGTTGCAGCATCCTGCTTCTTTGAGAGGCACCGTCTCCTTGGCTCCTGCTGAGTTTCTCCTGGTATGTTTAGCCTCTAATTTAGGAAGGAAAAATACCAATTGGCATGTAATCCTAGGAAGATTCCCACTTCCTGTTCTAATTCATTTTGTATTGAAATTGCATTGCATTGGGGTTCATTGCTGCTGCCCGTTCATTGTCTTAAACCTTCAAGTTCTAATTGGTACTGAGTTTCTCTTTTGATTATTTTGTGAAATTTTTATTTTGTTCTTTGGCATTTCTATGCAGTATTTACTGAGAAGATGAAAACCAGTGAAGGAATGCGCTTTTCCAAATGGTTGCAATACAGTCCATCGGTCTTTGTTAACGCAAAAGTGATATTTCTTTTCACATCTAGTAGGGAACAAATTGATTCAAATATGCAGTGAATTTCCAAAGGTGAACTTAGTTCTTGCAAAATTTGTGTGGCATTACTTTCAGTCTACTATGAAATTTATGCTTTTAAAATCATCTTCACAAATTGACGCTCACAGTTACTATGCACGGTTCACAGTTGCATATTCTGCAGTGTAATTATACTCTGTAAATATAATCTGTAGGCACACTGCTCTCTATCATGTTGCTATCTAGTATTATAAGTTCCATTTTAATATATTGCTTTATCCACTGTAATATAACATGGTGTAGTATAATATAATGTAGTATATAATGCATATATAAAATATATGTTATGGTCTTACGTCAAGCAAAAGACTAAGTGAGCTTCTCTCTTAGTAACCTTAAAATACTAGGGTTTTTTCCACTCTCTTGTTTAGTGTGTTGCGGTGGAACTAAATTGTCCTTGAAGCATTAATTCCAAATGCTTGCAGATTAAAACAGAGTACCAGTACATAATTTTCTGAAGAAACTTTTTTTGGTCATTTTCATGTTTTCCATTTCTGTTACTAGGCCTGTGCATCTTGTAACATGGCTACAGTTGTTCATACTGAAAATATTGATTGTTAATTCTTCCTCTAGGTTGCCATAAAAATAATTGACAAAACACAGCTGAATCCAACTAGTCTACAAAAGGTAGGTTCTTGCATTTAATCTTTCCACTGTTTTGTAACTTGTTTCTTTCACCGTCTCCTTCTATTAACCCTGAGTGCCTGTGCTGGAGAATCTGAAGCATTACATACCTTGCGCACGTTTGACTATTTCATAACTGGATTTGCAACAGACACTTTTTTGACAGCCCTGCAGTTGTTCAAGGTGCATATATGGTTTTATAGATGAGTTTGTACAGAGGTGTAAACTGAGAAAAGTGTTGCTAGCTCCTTTTATTTAAGTTAATGAAATATCCCGAGAAGTAAACAGAGTAAGATGTCATCTGGCTTCCTTTGTCTCTAAAGCACAGTTTAACTCCGTAGAGAGGATGTTTGTGGTTTGGTGTCATGCCCCCATGTCTCTCTCATGCTGGTCGTTTTGTTAAATTTACAAATACAAAGCTTGTTCTGTCCTCTGAAATGGACCCTGAAAATACTGCCTCTGGACTGAAGGCTAAACATTTATCTATGCCTTTCACATAGTTTCCAGCAGAAAAGGTGCTGCAATTTTGGGGAAGGAATTTGAGCGTGGCTATTCTGTTTTTTCCCTCTAGCCTCAGTTGTTTTGTGTGCTGTTTGTGTGCTGTATAGCCTTATCTAGTTTAGCAAGTAGTGATACTCTTTCATCAAGCAAGCTAGTCTGCTGTGGAGTGCCTGCAGGAAGTACATTTAAATGTCACTTTTACCTAGGGCTTTTCTAACTCCGTCCGTTCTTTTAAGTGCTGCAGTCAAAGGCTTTTCATTTACTTTTTTTTTTTTTTTTAAATCAAAGTATGCAAAAACTCTATGCGATGTTTCTGTTCGAGAGAATACCCAGAACTTACCTGCAAACAAAATTAAATTGCATAACCAGAGTAAATTGAATAATACACACATTTGGATTTTATGCAAATACTAAAAAGATCACAGAACTATGCGTTCTTATCAAAATTAAAGCTGCAAAGGAATTTGGAAAAATACACAAGTTCTTACATTGTCTGACTGGATTAAGAGACAAAGAATAACCTATAGAAGAAAGACTCTGAGTCTTCCAAGTAGGTAGCAACTTCAGTACTTCCTAGCGACTCTTCAGGCTATGTAAAAGGAGATAGTATTTCCAGTTTTCTCACAAGTTTTTTCAACTTAATCTTTTTGGTAATATCTGGGAAAACAGAGAGGAACTAAAATGCAAATTAGGCAATATAGTAAGTTAGATAAAGTTAATTGATTTGGCATCTGTGTGCAAATCAACACCTAATAAATTGTGCTAACTGCTTGGAGCATTTTGAAGAGAAACAAAAGTCTGGTAAGAAGGGGAGGGACCGTGGATCGGAATAAAAATGGTCAGAGGAAAAGTAGAGAGGGGTAGTGTTTTCAGGGAAAAACATAAAATGTTACTTTTTCAGGTGGTGTTACGTGGAGATTGTGCCTTAATGCTAGCTTGAGCTGATAGGCACAAAGCAAACCTTTTATGAGTTACAGGAGGGCAGTTGGCAAAACCACTAGTCAGAAGTGTGCTTGCTGACTCTTTGGTTCCTGGTTTCCAGCCTGTTCGGTTTCCGCTCACGTGTGTCTCAGTTGTCACTTCATTTTTATTCAAAATTTATACAATTACATTTTAAAATGTGATTTGTAAATTGGTCCACTGCTAGGCACTTCTGAGCATCCGTGACTTTTTTCCTTCTTAAATGGGAGTCTGGAGGCTTAGTACAAAATAGTGGGGTAAAACTCAGATCAAAGTTGGGGAGTGAAATTGCTAATTTGTTCACTTCTGTAAGGTCGTTTGGCATATGAACACAGAAGGTGGTCTGGGAAGAGGTAACGTTAGTGTTCTCAGTTTGGAAATGGAAAGTCACTTAATTTTAAGCGCCTGCTTGTTGTGGTAAACGGAATAAAGGCAGACTTTAATACACAATGCAGTACTTAACCAGTTTTTGCTTCATCAAGGCTTTTTGAAACCTATTCCGCAAACTTTTTCCCCCGGTAGTGTCAGCAGTGTCATTCTCTCGGTGTATTTGAAGCAAGCTACTCATTTGTAGATTGAGGGGAAATGAAGATGGAAGTGCTGCTGACCGTGCGCTTTTGGAGGGAGTGATAAAATATTTGAGGTATGGTGGGGAGGGAAGGGCGGTACAGAGAAGAGGGACTGGTATATAATGTCTCAGCTGTGCTGTTGCTGCGTATCATATTCCACCTTAGGTGGTGAAAAGAATGGTGATTGACTTAATCTGCTGAGTTTGATCCTTTGTCTTGCATCTTCCACTCTAACACTTCTACTGCCAGAAGAAATTAACCTTGTGAAGGACCTGCCTTCTGTTCTAAAGCAGTAGCAGTCAGTTTGGCGCTGCAGTAAGCTGCTGGTGGCTGCAGGTTTGACAGCTAAATATTCAGCAGTGCAGTGCTTCACAGGAACAAGGGTTCTTGTCTGCTGCTTAGGAAGTCTGTGGTAGCCCCACGCAGCTACTCTTTAACTGTGGTTTTAGGACCTAATTAGTACTCTACTGCTTTTGCTTAGTGGAGAGGAAACTGTAATCGGTACTTCCCTGCTTTAAAAGAAAAGAGAATTCTTGGAGCTTTTTTCCCATGGTGGTGCTGTTAGTCATATTCATTATTCTCCAAAAATGTACTTGTGTACCCAGCCCCAGCGAATATCAATCTCGCTGGAAGCAAGTGTTGATGCTACGGTAGTTCACTTCCTCCTAGACCAAAAAAAGTGTGTTTGTGTTTTTATTTCCTTTTGATTAAGTAATTCCATTATGTGCAAGATTTTTACCAAGGCTCTGTAATAGCGCTAAATCACTTCTCATTTTCTTTTTTTAGAACTTGGCTCCTCAGCCAAATATTTTGATTGTTATGTGCAGATGTTTTTGCCACTTGTTTGGGCACCTTGTTTTGTAAGGCTTTAGAGTCCTTAAACCACATAATATGTACTGCGTGCTTTCTCACCCTTGGTCAATCAGTATTTTAAAAGATGCCAGGAAAGGATGAGAATTTAAAATGCACAGACATTCCTGATCGTAATGTATTTTGTCTGTGTTTTTGACTCACGATCTGTTTGTGGCAAATTTGTTCTTGTATTGTGTAAAGGCTTCCTGACTGAGGCTCCAATTATATATAGGGCATATCCAGTGACAAGTTATCAGGAGAAGCCTAATACACAGCTAAAGCTTGAGCTGGCTTAGGACAGTATCTTGTGAAAATCTTTCTGCCTTTGGGGGGATGGGGGCCAGGATATGTTAGAGCTCTGCCTCTGGCTAGTGTACTGACTTGCTCTTTAGCGAATGTTTACCATCTTCTATGTTTTTATAAACACTTGTGATTAAAAACTCTTGCATTATCTAATGCCGGAACCCTTCTATTTTGTCTGTCAACGTGTACAAAGAGAGTTAGCTTCAGGTTCCTTCTCCCAGCCCCTCGTCCTTGTAAGGAGTATGTTGGTGCGGTGGAGCTCAGGTAAAATTGGTACAGGGTTATTACGTGGCATGTGTCTGTGCTTCCGTGGCTAATTCTCTTTTTGTTCTGTTTGTCCGCTACCAGTGTTAATTAAATGTAACTCTTTCCATATATCTAACATGGCTTACAGTCAAAGGACCGGACAACAGCAAAGCTGAAAGCCATTTATTTTGTAGACTTAGGATGTTTGTCTTTGCTGAGAACTACTTGTAGAGCTCCTGTTGACTGAAACTGAGCTGTTCAACCAGTCAGGAGTAGTTTTTAATCTTTGTATTAGAAATCTAAACTGGTAAGTACAGTTTTAATAATCTGCCCTTATGGTCTTATTAAGACAAGTAAATTCTTACAGTCAAGAAAAATAATTTTCAACTTCTCAATTGAGAACCTTGATGTTATGTCTTGCTGCCCCGTCTTCGGTGCCCTATGTCGAAGGACCTCAGATGCAGGGATGGGGTTTTTCGTTTGTTTTCCGCATGATACCTGACTCTCTGAAGTGCACACTACAGTTCATTGAAGAAAGTGTGGAAATAGGAAGCACTTCACTTATCAAAAGTTGACGCACATAGTGGTTTTGGGGAATGAAATGTGGAAAACCTTTTTTTAAGTATACTTTCTGCTAGAGGAATAAGGCACTTTCAGAAAGAGAATGTAATACAATGTCAAGCATTTGTAAATGTTGCTGTTAAAGTTGTTCTCTGTGTCAAAATGCCAAACACAACATGCAAATGCCTTCAGATTGTGCTCCCTTAGTTGGTTTAAATAACTAACATTATTATTATAAAGTGTTTGGTGTTTGTATCTTATTATGAAGTACTTATATTTTGAATTTTCTCTAAATATAAGTACTTTTTTTGAAAAATACTTGTTTCTAGTCGCCCGCTTCAACAAAGGGCTGAGGTAGGAGCCGTTTATTGACGTACTTCAATAGGGTTAGCAATGTAGAGTAGTGGTCCTGTGGGCAAATTCGATGTTTAACCAGCCCGAAGTATGGTATGAGTTTAGTTACGTTATACTACCAAACCATGCTGTGTGCAATAAAGGAAGTAGCCAGCTCCAGCGGAGAAAGCCTTCTTTGTAAAAAGATTAGGTTAATGAGTATACTTAAATTTAGATTTAACTAGGCAAATTTTAGCCTAGTTCTTATTGTCTTATTCTGCATTGCCTTTGGCTGATTCTTCTTGTTTGGTGATACCTTTTTCCAGTTATGACTATGAGCCTTGATACTTATATTCCCATACTAAAACTTGTGAAACCACCTTTGTAGGTGGGTGAGGTGATGATGAATCGGCTAGTAGCTGAATAACAGCCAAGTTCTTCATCATGCGATAGTGGAATTGTACTTGGTACGAGTCTGACCCAACAGGCTTTGTTATTCAGGCTGTGTTTAAGCAGCTCGTCATCTAGCAAAGTGTCAGCCATAGACCTGGATAACGATTATAAAATGATTAAAAGCATTGGGGAACCAGTTTCCTTTTACTCTACATCCAGGTAGTGTGCCTGTAGTCATTGCAAAGGGAAGGAAGCCTCTTGGGCAGTTTAAAGAAGATTGCACCCCAAGTGTTAGCCTTACAGAGACATTGGAAAGGAAGAGAAAATAGCTAGAACTGGTCTTCAGATTGTGATTATTCTGCAGTTTGTTTTATTTAAAAGACACAAAGGCAGAAAGAGTTTATTTTGTTGGCCCTGGGGGTGGTTTTGTGTTTGTTTTCTATGTTTTTTTTTTTTTAATTTTGTATCTTTTTATTGAGTAACTGCACCTACTGATTTTTGAGTCATTAGAGATAAAGTGCAGATATCAAATATGACTACGTTTATGTGAAATCTGACCGGAGGGGAATCTTACAGGAGCATTTTTTGCTTTCTTACTGTTAGTAACAATGCTGTTATCTCTTACTTTGCAAAATCCTTTTTTTCTCTTGTCTGCATTCCTGGGGAGTTGCATACTTTCTTTCTGCTTCAGTCTCTGCGTTAAGTCCAGAATGAGCTGTTACTTTACTGGTGTTCCTGTAGAAGTTAGTGTTAGATTTATAATAAAACCACTTGATTGCTCCTCCTTTTTGAGGCATGCTTTCAGAAAATAATCAAGACTTGAGAAAGTCAACCATCTCGAGTCTTGGGCTGCCTCAACGGGGGGACTGCAGAGGGAAAACATATATTTATGTGTGTGTGTGTGTATGCGTTATATGTGTGTGTGCACGCACACGTCTACCATGTAGCATACTGCCTGAAAAGATACCTTTGTTTTTTTTCCCCCATCTGCTAAGCCTTTCAAGAGTGGCTGTAGGAAGATAAGATAATAGAAATTCAATAGTATTTGTACTTCATGGTTGTCGTGATAATTTTTTTTTTATCTTGGGTCTTTTTGGAGAGAAGCAAACAGGACTTCTTTTGTTTCTTTCACTATTAACCGGTTTTGTTTAAAGCTAAGTTTTATATTGCAGTAACAATGCAGGGGCATTTTACAGATTTAGCTTACGTTTTACGAAATCGCCTTTTGGAGAAGAGAATTTGCGAAGGTGAAAATAGTTAACAGCTGATCAGTAATAGACTTTGTTTTCATTAGTGGTTTGTTAGATGCATTTGCCATATTACAGTGCAGCTGTAGGAGGCCTACCCTGTGTGGTAGGTAAGGGAGCTGCACCAGCAGAAAACTTCTGGGTGGACTGTTTTTGTTTTGAGGAGTTCTGGTTTTGGTAAAGCTTTCTGTTAAATTCATTCCTTGTGAGTTGGTCCAGGTGAGCACCAACGCTTGCATAAAGGGAAGTAGTAGAAACCTGTCACATAGGAAGGTAGATGGTGAAAAGGGTGGAAGCAGGATGATCCCTTTCTACAGCAGTTAGATCAGCTTAATTGTGTTATGACATCCTACCCTTAAAGTAATGGTCTAATGTCAAGCATTTCTTCTGCCTACTAGGGTTTGTTTGGTCAGGAAAACACCATTTGTGTTTTGCCCCATTAATTTTGGCAAATACATTAGTGTGTTATCCTGGATCAGCAGTCTTAGAGGTTGGATGTCTGGCAACGAGAGATACTGAAACCATAGCGGCAAATCCCAGACTGTATGTTACTGTGCCTCAGTCATTGTAGAGTGACGCTTTTGAAGGGTCAAGAAGAAGCCTGGCCTCCCCATGTATGCTTAAAATTTGCTTGTTGTTGGTCTAGTTGAATAACACATTTCTGTATTGTAAGCAGCTGATTTTTCCCCTGCAAATTCCTGTGATATTGCATAGTAATTCCCTGGTGTGCTAGAAGATTGGGCTTTAATAACATACTGAAGAGTGCTGAATTCATGCCAATAATATAGCAAAGTGGTCTTCAAACTGTGCTCTATAGGGGGTTCATAAAGCTTTGAAAACTATTTTCTATAAAGAAGTTTTTTGTTTTCTTTTTTTTTTTTTTAAAAAAAGAGCATGATATGATATGTAGGGGCCAGGAAGAAGCTCTGTAGGTTTTTAATGGACTTTTGGCCCAAAAGCCTGAGAACGACAGATTTCACTGGTCTCCTGAGCTCTCTGGAGTGCTTTGTGTGGGTTTTTTTTCTGGGTTTGGGAGGGGTTCAGGGATTAAAAGAAGCAGGCTCTTAACTCCTCCTTCCAATATGCTTATTTCATGGACTTCACTGAAATGCTAATAGTACGTTTGCCTGTTGTGTTTAAAATTAAATAAGTAAATCGAAATAATCAGGCGTTAGGAAGAATGCCTGTTACCTATTACTTTTATTAACTCATTTCATGTTTTATGTTCATTTCAGCTCTTTAGAGAAGTGAGAATAATGAAGATCTTAAATCATCCAAATATAGGTACCTTGTTTCTTTCACATGCGTTTCTCCAGAGTTGGAAATTTAGCTTTTTCTCTGTTAAAATTGTTCTAGTATAAGTTTAATAGAAGATTTTGCACCAGAGATTAACTTACTGTAAAGCAGTAAGAAGTATTTTATCAGAGTTGTGGGGGTTTGGGGGGAGGGGGGCGGTTTGCACAGAACAGTTATTTAGATAGCTTTGTCGGTGCTGATGTTGCTCTTTCTGAGTGTAATGTTCGCTTTTCTCCTGACTTATGTTTTCATTAAAAATAAGTATATGCCAAAAACAAGCAGTGGTCAAGACTTTGTTAAAAATTGAGCGATTTAGCTGATGTGCTATTGTTACAGGACTGTGAACAGACAGATAACTTGTCACCATGTATGTCACTGCAGTGTGTTAAAGTGGCTGTTGCTGATGCTCAGGGTGGTGGAAGTCGTGGCTAATTTAGTTACTTTTGCCATGAAACTGAAGCAGAGTATTGTTTCATGACAAAATACTGTTCCTTGCGAGTTGACCGCATGTGATACAGCGTTTTCCAAATTGGACTATAAGAAAAAGCTTCTTCAGAGAAGTACTCTGGTATTGTCAGGCAGCAATTCTGAAAGAATCCCCTTTGGAGTTAGCTTAAAGCAATACTTCTGTAACTAGCTAACTGATTAATAAACGGCTTTCTTTTCTAGTGAAACTATTTGAAGTCATTGAAACTGAAAAAACTCTCTATTTAATAATGGAATATGCAAGTGGGGGTAAGTACCTCTCTGCTGTGACTACAAATGTAAACCAGTTGCTAAGTAATAGAAAGCACTTGTTTTCTTTGAAGTTTTTGCTTTCTTTTATTAAGCAAACATTAATGTCATGGTAGGGTAACGTTTTAGACAAAATGTTTTATATTCTCTGGGACTTTTTAAGGCTACGTATTATAACCTGTAAAACTGCACTCTGAACTTGTTGCAACTTAAAAACAGTTGCTCTGTTTTCCGCAATTGGAATTTAATCAGAATCTGTATTCAGCCCCAGATTGCTCCTGTCTACAACAAGTGTTAACTTCTAAAGTTTATTGTATTCAGTATTCTACCTCTAGTATTTTCATTCTCACAAGATACTGGCTGAAAACAGAGTCAGATGCAACATTTGCCATGTTTTTTTAGCTGCTGCTTACTAAAGCACCAGTACTTTTGGTTTTCAGATGTTGATGACATTTGACCTTTCTTAATTACAGGCTTTCTACTATCAGAGTTTTTGGGTTTTGTCGTTTGTCTGTTCTGGGAGGGAAGTTGTAGAGGAACTTAAACGTTTATTCCTGATTGTTGAGCAAAAAAATCTATATCATGCAATGTCATGCTCTTTCACCAGAGCTACACTCAAGGTGTAAGGGCTTAAATTACTCCTTGCTTGCTAAAACCTAATAGCCCACAGTTTTTTCAATGTGACCCTTTAGAATCAGCTGCTAGGAATCTCAAATATTTAAGGCTTTTCTTCAGGTTTGGGAGGGAGGTGCAGAAATTTCAGAGAAAAAAGTTTCAGCATTGAATTTGACCTTGATGTTACATTATGTGAAGTTTGCCTAATTATCATAAATCAAGTAATGATTTTCTGCCTGCCTACGTTGTCTTCTAACAGCTCCCTAAGAGCTCAGCAAAGCTTTGTCTAAACTCAAAGATGGTAAAAATATTCCTCTAACGCTTGCTCGCATTCACAGAGGCATCTCTGTGCTCTTTTTGATGGTGCTAGACTTAAAAGTGAAGTCCTATTGCCATCTAGTGATTGGCTTCCACGAGATAGAAGGACCTGCAGCTTTCTAAAATAACAAGAATCTTAACTGAAATAATGGAGAAATATGTATCGACCTAAGAGGCTGTGGGCAGTACTGGATACATTTATGGTGTAGTGCAAGGCAGGACAGGCTAATAATCTGAAGTGGTAGGGCTCAGTTTCTCATCTTTCCTCTTTATCAAGTTGCTGGTCACATATGGTCTGCATGAATTCTGTGGCTGGAAGATGAGGAAAAGCTGTATCCCTAAAGCTGAAAGATTTTGTAAAATAGTGGATAACTCTTTCTCTGGTGTCCGTTTCCCTGAATTATAAAGAAGTGTTTAGGTTTGTTTCTTCGAGTTTTCTGAGGAAAACACTGTAAAGTACAGCTGAGATGAGTCGTGTGTTAAATAACGTACTAGAGAGTGATCTAAGGTTTTCTGTAGAAAATCTTGACGCTCTCTCAGATGGCTCAGATTTTTTTTTCCTGCTGTAAGATTTTATTTACTTTTTTAAAAAATTTTTAGTTAGAGTTGCTTCTTGTCCCAAAAAAAAAAAAAAAGGTGAAGTTACCCAGCTCTTTCCTTGTGAGGTGCCAGTATGCAAAACAGGAGATGTTTTGGTCAGTAGAGAGTATTTAGATATTTGATCCACTTCTAAATGTTTTATCAATTTTGCATATTGGTGAGGAGTTTTTAAAATTGCATATCAATGTGTGTTTGCAGGAATTCTCTTATTTATCTAACTACTCATTTTTACTAAAGGAAACCTCTGTGCTCTCACAAGCAACTTGATGTTTTGTGGGCCAGTTGGCTAAATGTAAAGCTTGAATGTTATAATCTGTATCGACATGCTACAAAATGATTGGATTGATTTTTAAAAAAAAAAAAATACAAATTTTTAGTAGTGCTTTGATAGTCTCCTTTAGATGCCCACAGCCATGCAACACTGGGCCTGTTCAGGAGTGCTTCTCCATGTATCTTACAGATCTGGTGCTGGTGTGATGGATTGCCTCATTGTATCCTTCTGTGTTTGTTTGCGTGGACTTTATTCTGAGTACCTCTTTTAAGCCTGGGATAAAACTAAGATTTCTACTTTCGTTAGAACACTTCTGTACACAAACATAGAAAAACTGTAATACTGGTACCGCAGTATTTACGTATGTCATTTCTTGTTTTCATGTGAGGCTCTCTTTTGAGAAGGCCTGTGAAGGGGGTGCGGGTCATCTTCATTAGAAAAATGTTTTTGTCTATATGCAGTCTTTCATTAATTCTTAATGTTTCCTTGTATAGGAGATTATGGTATAGTAAATTGCTGTTGGCATTCATTGCGATTGTATCTTGTTGTCTTGTCTTTACAATTGTGATTGTAAGCTTCAGTTTGAGTATAATCATTCTAGTGAAATTGTTGTGGGTAACTACTAGAAAAGAAACTCTAGATTCTAAAATTGGCATTAATGTATCTCATTATTTAATTGTAGGGGAGGTGTTTGACTATCTGGTTGCCCATGGAAGAATGAAGGAAAAGGAAGCTAGAGCTAAATTTAGACAGGTACGTGTAACATTCCTATTCATCAGGTTTTTCCCCGTTTTATTACAAAAATGAGCAGAATCTTTTGTTTGATTTTTAGCAATGTTCAACATGTTGTGCGTTTGTTGTAACACTCAGAAGAATCTTGGGTTTAAGTACTACTTTGAAGGGGTTAGTAGTGTTCATTCTGGTTTTCTTCATGCCATGTGCCAGTGTGCTCAAGAGTGCCAAAACACAGCAACTGCTTCATGTGGATGTGTATTGCATTCCAAGATTCATTTCCTCTGTGTTGATTTCATATGTCCTTAGTCCAGTTGGTCTGTAACCTTTTGGAGGTTGTTCAAATGTAACAAACGAGCTACAAGCTAGGTCAGTTTCAAAATGAAGGTGGCCTGTGTAACACACATCCCTTCCTTTACATGGAAAAAATATAATTTAACAGTCGTTCTAAAAAGTCATGGAAGAATAATTTCCAGGCTTGTTAGTTTATGATTTTCTTGGGTGGATAAACTAGCTTTGCAAAGATGTGGGAATTTGACTGATCTGTAAAAAGCATTTCCAGTCTGCAATAAAGCAGCACTGAACATACTTTTCTATAACCAGTTAAAATCCAAGCCTCTATGCTCTTGTAGCTTCTGGCGTTTCATTTGCAGATCTGAATGCTTTGTGTGATGTATTCAATTTTGTTTTCAGCTCTTGTGCAGAAAAAAGTCATAAATGTTGATGTTATTTCCCTATCTCTGGTCAGTCGGGTCATCTAGTTAATACTGTGAAAAGTAATAAATATCAAAATTATGCTCCTGTTTAATGATACTTTAAAATAATGAAGGGGGCAAGAATAATATCTTGAACTGTATGTGGAGGTTTCAAACTGGTAAACTGTGTCAATGATGTGACATTCAGTTTCACTGACGCAGGATGTGGGAGAGCAGGCTCTGGTAACTTCATTTTCTAAGCATAGTCATACAAAAGTAGAATTAATTTGACATTGTGAATAAAACATCCAAAAATCAAGTAATCTTTTCACAAAATGCTGTATAGAGAAAGCTTTTGTACTTTCCTAATCTGACTTTAGGATAGTCTATGACTGTATAACAACTGTTTTCCCCCCGTGTCTTATATCATAGGAGCCATACAAAAACAATATAATCAATAAGTTCAAGAGTAGCAGTGACAGTAAAGAGAAAAATGAAAAGGTATTCAACCAAATACAAGAAGGCAACAAAAGCATTTGTATGGAAACCTCTCCTCTCCGTAAATCTTGAATTTATCCTCTTTAGTCTTTTGCAATAAATAAAAAACAACAAACACCACCACCCCCCAAACCAAAAAAGCAACTGCAGACTTTATATCCTCAGCTGATGTGATATGTGATTACTTGAGTAATATAAAGGTTGATAGTAAGGAAAGTTTGTCTTCCTGTTTAATAAAAATCTTCTACGCTTTTTAAAACTGCTTCCCTCCCTTTCGTGTCCCTGCAGGTAGAGAACTTTCCCTTGTGATTAAAAAATTTCTTGTTTGTGCTTCTATTCTGTGTGCTGGATTAGACATGATCAATTCTCTTGGGTTTTGGAACAGACGTTTCCATCTCAGCTGTCTTTTCTAAATTCCAAGGTGTTATCTTGCATTTGTAATATCTCATGAAGAACTTCAGAGTAACATGACTTAAAGATTTTTCTGTTCTTATTCATATGTGACTGTTGAAAATTAGTACTGGTATGGTTCTCCACTCTTTGTACTGACTCTCTTTTATCAGGAATTGTGGAAATAGATCTTGCAGTAATTCCACTGAAATCGCACTTTTTCAGCAATTGTCAGGTGTAGGTCTTTTATCCAGCTATTTGACTTCCTTTTAAAAGAAAACTTACGCAAACAGGCCCATCGTGTTTTACAAATACACTTAGTGCTTAGTTTTATGGGCTAACTTGGATAATGTTACATAAACATATGTAACTTCTTTTTTTCTTTTTATTTTTTTTTCTTAATTCTTTTCCTTCAGATTTTTTTAAAAGGTAGAGTTACCTGCTAAGGTGGAAATTTCACCCATTAAGAGTTGATTATATGTAGTGCAGATTCCATGCCTGATTTTTGTATTTCAGTAAACTACATGCTGTCAGTAAAGATACCCAGATGGCATCACTTCAATGCGCTGAAGCATACAGAAATATGTATTTCTCTTTCTGAAAGTATAAAAGTTGGTTTTTATAAGGCTTTTTTTCCTTTCAGAAGCCTGGAGTAGGCAGCTATGATCTCTTATCCCTGAATAGCTGACTTAATAGTTACCAAGTTCAACTATTTTTAGAGGATCTTGATCTCTCAGAGGATCCTGATGCAAGGTTCATGAAAGCTTCAGGAGGATGAATGCCTGAGGGAAAAAAAGAGAACCCTACTAATACTCCAGTGAGAGGAACTTAAGCATGTGAGCTTAAGCTTTATTAGAGAAGAAAGCACGCGCACAGGAGAGAGATCAAAAAACTTTGATCAGAATTTAACCGTTTCTTGAACACTGGGACTCAGACTGTGGGACAACGTCAAAGGAAACTAGACCTTACTGGGTTTACGGGTCATAAGACTATTCATTTTACCTTACTGTAGTCCCAGAATAACTTCACATAGCTTTCGGCCATTGTTGGAGGGAGAATGCTCTGTGTAGACCTTTTATCTGATGCAGTGCAGCTGTTCTTGTGTTAGATAGTGAATTTAAAAAAAAAAAAAAAATCCCTTTTATGTCTTAAGTATCTTAACTGGCTTAACAGATGGTGACCCTCTTTAAACTGGAGAAACAGTTGTGCCATGATACTGAGCTTGGTTCTTACAATAGGTTGTTTTATCTCTTATTTTCAGATCCTGTTTCTTCTTTCAGTAGATGTGATTTCTGCATCCAATACTTGTGTTTTATCTGAGGAGGCGTTTCAGCTTTTCTCTCTCTAGTGAGCAAAGAGCAGAAATTGATAAGTTTCCCCTCCTTGCTGCTTTTTTTTTGTCCATTTTGTTACACATACTTAGGATTTTTATCAGGAAAAAAAAATTAGAAAAGGCAGTGATCAAGTTATTCCGGTCATGCTTGACAAGGAGCGCATGAAAGGGTATAAACACTAAAAGTATAGCTATTCTCTGCAGTTCTCCATTTGAAGCTCCTTTTGTGCAGTTGTATGTGAGGAATTTTAAACCCAGAATGTTCTGCGTTTTTACTGTCACCTAATTCTTTCCCTGCTACAGGTTTCTGAACCAGTCTAACAATCCCTATTCGACAAAGAAATCTACCTGTCTGGATGAGAATTAATGGAAAATTAGGAAATCAAATCTCAGAGGGAGAAGGGGATTCTTCCAAGAAATAAAATTGGGAATTAATATATATTACTTCCCTCTTTTCCTTTACTACCGCCAGTTAGACCTAGCTGCCTTTAGTCTTCTCGCCTCTTCCCTAAGAGGGTGGAGAAGCTGTTAATGGAGTTTCTAGTACTAGTAGATGTTAGGATAGATCCTGACAATACATCATACTGTAGTATATACCGATTAAGAAATGAAATACTCTTAACCGTGTGGAAGGGACCTTGAGAGGTCATTTATCCTCTTGTCACTTTTATTCATAAGCTAATCTTAATGAAGAATGGTTTGAATATCTCTTAACTTGTTGTTTAAAAACCTAAAATTATGCAGATATTGAAATCCCTCCTAAGAAATCTATTCCAATAGTCGCCTATTTTTGCCTCTAGAAAAACGAGCCTGTTCTGTTTCTTCCCCTGTTCTCCCTACCTGCCGTGCGTCAGCAATTCTCTCTCTTCCAAGTAGTTTGAGGGGTGAGGGGGCTGTCAGTGGAAACAGTGATGGAAGGTGGAAGAGAAGGGACCCAACCCGATTAAGCATGCAGTGTGCTCTATCTTACTCAGTTTTGATTGTTGTTCTTCAGTTATAAATCTCTTACACGTATTGTATTGTTTCCCTTCCATTTAGAGTTGATGCCTCACTTCAGCAGTCTCTGCGCTATCCTGTTGCAATGCAGACTAGTTTAAAAGCGTCTCCAAAGAAAACTACTCGTTGATAATCCAGTAGACTTTGACTATCTGAGAGCAGAAGCAGTGTAGAAACAAACAGAATAGCTCTGTGTCTCTGCATTCCTGAGTAAAGCATGAGGTGTTTGGCATGCTGGCAGCCTTGGAAGCACCTGGGAAAGTGACCTTGACTGATGTTAAAATAATGGAAGCAGAGAGGAATGGAAGGAAAACTAAAAGGATGGTACAAGTGAAGGCATGGAAGGAGACTGTGACAGCATCAGCAGCTGTTTCCAAAAAAAAAAAAAAAAAAAAAAAAAGAGCAGAACTCAGTCTGAAAGAGTGAAGAAGAGGAGGGAGCCAGTACAGAAAGGAGTAAGAGAAGGTAGAATAAAAATGTAGGGAATTGAAACAACTTTTCATAGCATGCTTAATTTCTAAGGTAGGATTTTGCACCTGTGCGCAATTCAATAATACAGGGGCAGAGCAGTCAAAGCAGCATCGATTGCTTAGGTTTCAAATGCAAAATGACGAGTAGGTCAGTTCCTTGACCTACCAAAAACCTTACTCGCACCTATTCTAAGCACTGAGAAAGAGAACCGTTGCTTTTCTCTTGTAGAGAAGGATTCTTATTCAGAATGGGCAGTCTGATGATGACTTCTTTTAACAGTAACGATGTCTCGTCTCTCCATATTCAAAATCTTTCTAAATTGTGGGACAAAACTTGCAAATACGTTTATTTTAGTCTACTTTGTATAGTAAAATATTTTATATGCAATTCCACTTATTTTAAGAAGTCATAACATCTACTGCCTCAATTCTGACCATGTACGCATTACAATGAGCGGTTACCTATTCACAAAGTCTGTCAAATAGAGCATGACTTTGCCAAATTTTACATGCGCAAATGCTTACATTGCTGCGTGCTTACAACTCTGTATTTGTACAGCGATGTACTAGGAGACCTGTGTAAATAGTTTGTATAGTTTGCTATAGAAAGCAGGGGAAACTTCAGATATTTAAAAGTGATGATGGAAGAAATCATTCTATTACATTTGAGAGGCACAGACTTTCTTTTAAGCTTGCTATATTGGTACAGCATACAAAATAGAAGTGTGTGCAGGTAAACAGTAGACCTCTACCACATGCACAGTTGCTTCTGACTGTACAATTGAAGTTTTGAAAAATAAGCTGTTTCCCAGTACTTTCTCCAGTAGTTGAACCATTTCTTAGACTTTTCTTCCCATGTTCTGGCATGAAAAATCACCTTTGCATAGAGATTGGAAAACTCGGCCTAGAGAGAAGGCTTTTATAGCTGCCTACAGTACTGGAATGGAAATACTTCAGTAACCTTTCTGAAAGTCATTGCTTCCCCTGGTCTATAATTAGCCACACAGGAAAAAACAAAATCCTCATACAAGTGTAGCAGAAACCCAATAGACTGAATAACAAACACCTATGTAACTATTTGTTTAGCAGCTTTGCCCCAAATATGCTGGTCACTGTAATAGTTGGTTATATCGGTCTGAATGCATAAGTACATGTCAATTCTAGTAATAAATTTGGAACTTACTGATTAAAAGTCTGTTTCTTTGAGATGTCACTTATATAATTGGGCTTTTTTTTATCCAGATAGTATCTGCAGTGCAGTATTGCCATCAAAAGCATATTGTTCATAGAGATCTCAAGGTGAGTAGAAAAAACTGCTTAGGAAGAATCAAGTTTCTGTACCTCTGGGTGTGATCTTTATTGTGCCTGCATTAGGTAGTGTATGTTGGGCTTTCTCAGAATTTTTTGTTTGGGTTATAGCAAGTTTTGAGGAGTGTTTAAAATACAGAAATAAAAGGAAAAGTGTTCATAAGACTTCTCAATGTAGTAGCTTAGTGGCTGGTGGAAGATAGAGCCTCTCGCCTTCTGGCCAGATTCAGCTCTGACTCAGATCGGTGTTAACTGCTCTCAGACTTTTTAAAAAGTTGCAGTTCGGTAGCGGTGTGACAGATTTTAGTCTTGTGCAGAATTAATGCACTGTCTGTTGTGATGATGAAAGTGAAGCATGACGACTTTGTAGCTTGGTGTGAATTGGTATATCCTTTCTTTAAAGTGTGCCTTTTTTATTAATAGTGTTGCCACATAGCATGTTGTACATAGCCTAGCTTTGTAATTTAAAAAAAGAGAACAACCTGAAAAGCGTTTAAAAGTTCTGTATATTACCCAACTTCTGCAAGGATACTGTGCAAAAGTATGGGTACTGTGAGCATTCTTATTTTTATCTTAATAGATCTAAGAATGTCAGTCGCAGTAAGTGCAGGATGCATCCTGCACTGACGGATAGATGCTAAAAGCACAGCCGTCAGTTAGCATGACAGCTACCGTACTGTAAGTCGTTGCACAGAGATTTTAAAATTGAGGATATATGAATGATAAACTGAAGTGTCATTAAAAACCTTGCAAGGAAGGAGGTGTTAACAGACACTTTAACTTTCTACCTTTTAAGAATGAATAAAAATGGGCAACAGGGTTTTTTGTTGTTGTTGTTTTTGTTTGTTTGTTTTTGTCAAGCGAGTATTTTAAGTTGATTGTACAAAGCGTTCTTTCTCTCCTCCAGGCTGAAAATCTATTGCTAGATGCAGATATGAACATTAAAATAGCAGACTTTGGTTTTAGCAATGAATTTACAGTTGGAAATAAACTGGACACCTTCTGTGGCAGCCCACCCTATGCTGCTCCAGAGCTCTTTCAAGGAAAGAAATATGATGGACCTGAAGTAGATGTTTGGAGTTTAGGTGTTATTCTTTATACCCTTGTGAGTGGATCTCTTCCTTTTGACGGACAGAACTTAAAGGTGAGTTTGTGTAGGACACGTTGTCCTTCAGAGGGCATGTTTAGCTAACGGTTTAGTTGAGTTATTTGCTGCTTACAACTTATGGTCGGTTGTTTTTTGTTGTTCTTGTTGTTTTGTTGTTGTTTTAACAGGAACTTAGAGAGAGAGTACTAAGGGGAAAATACAGGATTCCTTTCTACATGTCCACAGACTGTGAAAACCTCCTCAAACGTTTTCTGGTGCTAAACCCAACAAAAAGAGGCACTCTAGAGGTAAACAACAAACATGTGATCTCATTGAGTTAGACATTATATTTTGCAAACGTTTTTGAACTGATTAATAATTTATTATTGTCATGCTGTTGTGCATACTCTGTTGAGAGTGGGTTCTGGAGGGACTAAATAAAGAGTATGACTTTTTTTAAGGTTTATTTGCAAGGATGACTCCACAGTTACTTCCAAATGAATGTGAGATTTTCTTACTGCACTGCATACTCCATGTAGCTTTTTCCTGCTAGTTAGTGTGTGGATTCCTGCATTAATGGACAATCCACCAGGACTTAACAAAGGTGATCCAAACATACTGATTACTAGGTTATGATGTGATTGCCTTTTGCTTGCTTTTTGTACTGTCGTGGAGGAGATCAAAAATAACACATTCCTACCTGCCACTAACACGCTACTTTTTAGCGCAAGTTGTTGGAGCAGTAATAACATGTTGGCTCTAGTAAGGAGAAAGAGAGATTTGGTGATGATGTGCAGTGTTATAGGGTCACTTCTGTCACACAGCTAATAATATTCAGTGGTTATGGAATATGATATTTAGAAATATGGCCACGTGGGGGTATGCTGTTATCACTTGCAGCAGTTTGAGCGCTTGCTAAGTGTACTCTGTTTTTCCGCAGCAAGATACTCAGTGTAATCAAAATAAAATTCCCTAAATTTCTTTTTGGATCAGGAAGTGTGACCAAGTAGCCCTCTCTCATAAGTACTACTTCACAGCCGGCTTAAAAATTGTGTGAAACTGTCTTTGCTGGAAAGGATGATGCTATCTTCCCCAAGCTGCATGCCCCAGGGCAACTTTAGCGTCAGTTTATGACTACGCGGCTTAATGGGGAGTTAATCAGGACCCTGACCTGACTGAAAATTTGTCTTACCAAAAAGACTTGCTGTGGCCAGCTTGTGACATAAGTCAGGACCACCCTTTTCAGGAACAGTAGAGTCAGATCAGCTAAAGCTCCTTGTGAAACTGTATCTTTAAATACTTCAGAAAGTCTTGTGGAGTGTGTGCCATCAGTCAATATTGGAGAAGAGCTGGAAACTTTTATTATTATTATTCATACAGTTTAATCTAATGTCTTTGTCTGTTGTCCCTTTACTTTTATATGCTAGTGTTTGATGCTTTATATTTACTCCCTTGTTAGGGAGAACCTTTCATGGTTCTTGTAGCTGAAGGCAGGAATGTACAGGAAAGGCTACCATAATCTAGCCAGGACCTCTCTCGACTAGACATGTCAAAGTTGTAGCATTGCTCTTGGTCTTTGTTATGGGCTTTCACTTTTCAGCTGCATGCTAGAATACAGCTGATGAGGAAGTAATCTGGCTTGACATGTATAGTCTTTCTCACCGGAGCAAAACAAAACTGAGTTGGTGCTGGGGGACTGTTCCAGAAAAGAAAAATGAAAAAAGGCATTAGTGTCTGATAGAGAGGGGAAGTCCTCCTTTCAGTAGCTTCTCCCCTTTGCTAGTAAGTATTTTTTACTAACAAGAAACCCTTCTTTACAGCAAATTATGAAGGACAGGTGGATCAACGCAGGGCATGAGGAGGATGAACTTAAACCTTTTGTTGAACCAGAACTAGACATCTCGGACCAGAAAAGAATAGGTAAACCAGTATTTCTCAGAATATGATATTGTTTGCGCTATTCTTTCCCTCTTCCCAGTACATACTTGCTGCGAAAGTTTTACCGTTTGGAAAGCGTAACTAGTCTTTTTGATGTTGGTGTTGCATTAGGCTTATGTTCTCACGCTTAATTTTTTTCTTCATTCTTTATATGTTCAGTTCTTGCTTTGGAATTTAACACTTAACTGGCATGAACATCAGAGTACTTAAGTTACTTACAGAGTGTTTGTTCATTTGTAGATATTATGGTAGGAATGGGATATTCTCAAGAAGAAATTCAAGAATCCCTTAGTAAAATGAAGTATGATGAAATCACAGCTACATACTTACTGCTAGGACGGAAATCGTCAGAGGTAAGCGTCACTCTACAAGTGCAAAGAAACGAAGCAATCAAAAAGTGTCCTTCAGCGAAATTAGAAGCAAAAATTAATGCAATAACCATAGGAATTCAATTCCTGCACACATGTCCAGTACACTCAAAATCAAGTTATTTTTACCAGCAGTGCCAGCTGAACTGTCCACATATCCAAAGGATGCTGTGTGTGTTCTCGCCCTCGTTTAAGTTATCATCAGTAAACACTTGTCTTTAGGCTGCCAAGAGTTGCTGTGCTTGGCCAGCAGTTATTCGTTATAAGGATTTTGTAGGCCATTTACTGTCTTACGTAGTCTAGGAGTTTGAGGGTGAATGTGCCTGCAGTAAATTTTTTAAAAGAACCTAAGCGTAGGACTGATCAACCTAAAAATGTTCATGTTTTGTCAATTACTTTTTTGTATGGTGCTGAGAGGGCTTGGCATTAGTAAACTGCTCCTGATTCCTCTGCTTGGGGAGTTGGTGCGGTGACTTCTCGGAATGTATCCTCTCTTTCCGTTAAGATCTTAGAAAACTCTGAGGAGTATTGAAAGGAAGGAGATGGATTTTTCTCTGTCTGATCTTTTAAGAACCCGCAGATTCTTCTCAGCTTCCTCTAAGACAGTTGCACAAGAATCTAAGAAAAGTCATGCCTGATGCTGTGAGACACTGATGCCTGGGCCTCTAAGCCAGCTTCCTTGCTGTCACAAAACTTCCTACATGCCAGGGCGATTTTTCCCACCGCCTCCCAGTTACATGTGATGGATGTTTAATTTATTTTTTTCTGAACTCCTTGTTGTAATATTCTCATTTGTATTGCAGTTGGATGCAAGTGATTCAAGCTCCAGCAGCAATCTTTCACTTGCGAAAGTTAGGCCAAGTAGTGATCTTAATAATAGCACTGGACAATCTCCTCATCACAAAGTTCAGAGAAGCATATCTTCTAGCCAGAAACAACGGCGGTACAGCGATCACGGTGAGCAATTCTCATTTTCAGTGTTGCAGTATGTAGTGACTGCCAGCTGTGTTCTGTTTCTCTGTCTGTCAAGGTAAGGCAGATGATGACAGTGGTTCATGCGTGCTGATTAAATAATTTACTGAATAACTCAATTTGTTTTTTAAATCAGCTTTCCTAAGAAACCTTTAAAAATACCTTTTAGAGGAATGCTGAATACACCAACTTAATTCACTGGTTCTGCCTCGTGTCTTTCCTTGCATTTCTGACAGTCTAGGAAAATCTTGTTACACAAATTGAACAGAGTCTTGCAGCTCCCTTTTTCATGAGAAGCACAGCGCTCCTCCCCCATATTCCTGGTATGTCTGTTCAGCTTTTGTTTTCTTTTGACACTAGTCGGACAGCTTGTGTCTAAAACTTGGAGAAATGATAATTTGCCAATATTTTTTGTTTCCTGAGAGTATTGTCATTTGATTGTCCTGCAAAATTAACTTTCTAAAAACCAGTGACTCAGACAAGCTTAGAACTTTCCTCCTTAATGAATATGTGAGACAGTTGCTTAGAGCTTTCTGAACACCTTAAAAATCTTCCTCCCTAGACCTTGCCTCACAAAAGGAGTCTCCATTAGGTCTACTTGTAAATAACCATACTGCATTCAGAGGTTGCTTTCCTCTAGAAGTCTCCTAGGATTATGGTTATTGTGCTCTTTGATGCTTTCTTATATGTATAGCTATTTTGATGGTGTTTTTTTTAATTGAAATTAGTAACTGTTATTATTGAAAATAGTAACTTTCCTCTTCTGAGGAAGCTTAATTGCAACATACAAAAACAAGGCCATAACATCCACACAAGCTTTTTGAAGCATCTTTTAATGCAAATGAAAGTCTCGTGGGCTGTCAGAACTGCTGCCAGACGCTCAGGTGTGCCAGAAGAGTTTTCTCTTCCTCCCGCTGATTCCTGGCATACCTGGGGAGATCTGTGGCACAAGCTGAAGCCGTTTCTGGGCTTCTGGGCTAAGTGAGAACACGATCTGCAGGCCGTTAGTGCTGCTAGCAGTCCAGGGTTGCATCTCCAGGTATGTGTCTCGAGAGCCTATTTTTATCAGAAATTGGCTTGAACAGTTTGTGCCAACTTTATGCTTAGGAAGGATTCCCTGATCTCAAAGTCAGTTCCTTGTTTGTTCTTCTTAAGATGACTCTTCCGGATTTTCATGCCAAGCCAAACCAGTGCAAGTACTCAAACAGCAAAAAATTCTATTAAATTTCTAATATTTTCATTGAAGTTAAGCATTGTCATGTAACAAATTCAAATAATTGTCTTCATTGTTATCGTCCTCCTGTCCTTAGCGTGGATCATGATATAAACAGAAGCCTTAATAGAGTTGACCTGAGTTTCAGAATGCTTGCTTTGGGTTTTTTTCCTCTGTTCCTTTAAAGAAGGGCAAGCATGAAGCAGCAAACATTTGGAAAGTTTTTGCTTTTCACAATGTTTTTGCTGTTCTCTGATATATGCATATTTTGATAGATCTGAAGAATCACCTTTTGCAACTCTGATCTCTAGCGTTCATTGTTTTAACTCTCATACATGTGAATACATTTCCATTACAGACAAATGTAGCAACAGGACTTTTGGGAAGAAAAATCTTTTCTGTTTTTTCATTTGTGTGGTGTTTTTTGTTTTTGTTTTTGTTTTTTTAAGCTGGACCATCTATCCCCCCAGTAGTGGCATATCCCAAAAGAAGCCAGACTAGTACTACAGACAGTGACCTCAAAGAAGAAGGAATTCAGTCAAGAAAATCTAGTAGTAGTGCTGTTGCAGGAAGAGGAATTGCACCAGCTAGCCCAATGCTTGGAAATGCCAGCAATCCAAATAAGGCTGATATTCCCGAACGTAAGAAAAGTTCAGCTGTTCCTAGTGTAAGTAGAAATGCTTATTTATTAAAACCGTGAGACGTTTTGTGGGGGGAGGGTGGGGGAGATGCTAAAGCTGTGACTTATCAGTGGTTTTGGTTTTACTTTTCCATTTGCTCATCAAGAGGAGGTATCTCACACTGTTACTTTTTTTTCCCCTGTTTTTAGTCAACCACTCAAGTTGTCTGTTACAATTCATGATGTAGTTAGTAGGTATCATAACGGCAGTAGTTGCTGTTAGTGAACAGACATTATTTGGGTATAAAAATGCATTAAAAAAAATCAACAAATGAAACTCGACTCAAAAGCCACCTCCTGAAATTTAGTAGGCGTTGTACGTTATCTTTGACATCCCAGCTGCTCTTCTGAGGCCTTTTGTACAAAAGAATGAAATTCTCATTTGTATTATCCTATTTTACAGTTGCATATGTTTAAGGAGAAACTTCATCTTTGTCCTAAATGTTGTTTAACACAGCTGTAAAAGTCAAACAGGCTATTCCAAATCATTATGTACGTTATGATTATCAAACAGATGTAGCTCTAAAAATTGTTCAAAGGTATAGTTCAACATGTTCTTAAAAACACAGTGGCTGGCTTTTGTTGTTGTGGGCTTTCCCACGAAAAAAAAGAAGAAAAAACAGCTTTGAGATCCATAACCAGTAGATTTATAGAGTTAAGCCGCAGGCAATGTACTGAAAAAAAGAAAATCATTATATTAAGTCTAGCTCTAACTTGTATACTCTGTGGCCTCTCCCTCTGAGGCAAAATTGGAAATCTGTTTTCGTTATAACTGTTGAGTTTTGGAACTTTTAACTTCTTAAACATTGAGATTTTGGACTGAAGGATTTCCTTCTTTTGAGAAGAAATAATTTTCCAGTCCTTTATTCAGCTTGCAGTGGAGGCTTGGGGGACATGAGGGACTTAGCTGGAGGATTTCAGTCAAAGGGGTTCCTTGAAAAGGCATGCCTTTCATAGCTGTTATTCCTAGGTGTGAGCAGCAGTTCATGTTTGGTTGTTTTTTTTTTTTTTTTGTTAGAGGATTCTTTTCTTATTTCCTGTTCCTTTGCCCTTTCCTGTCTTGTTTTTCATCAGTCCTGAACTGTTCATGTTTTGTTTTTTCTTGCATGGTAGTTCTTAGCTATCAAGTCCCAAAATGGTAGGATAGTCGAATCAATTTTGTCCTATACTAGACTTTACTCCATATTATGTAATGCCTTTTTCAGGAATTTTGCGTCATAGTTGGACTGTATTCTGCAGTTAGGATCTTTGGTATTTCGTATTTTGATCTGCTGCGCTACTTCAGTCCCTCATCTCTTCTGATTCAGGGTGCAATTCTGATCTTTTACAAGTAGTGGTACAAGATGGTCAAAATGTAATCAGAAACAGACTTGTGATGTCGCTCGAATAATGAGTATTTAAAATAGTCTTTGTAATTATAGCTCTTCATGTCAGATTGCATAGACTTGTTTTTTTTTTTTTTCCTGCTAGAAGCTAGTCTTTAGCTTGCTGGCTGCTGGGGGTGGAGGGGAGCGCTGACTTCAGCCAGAATTCCTGGACTTGATTAGAAAGTCTTGTTTCTTATAGCACTGATGTATGTCTAGAAGGAGAAAAGGATGTTGGAGTTACTATATCGTCCTGAAGTTCAAAAATGCTTGAGGTGGAGAGATTTTTGCGTTCTCCCTGAGCATTTCAGTCCTAAAATCAACAATACTAAGAGAAAATCACTGAAGAGACAGAAAAATACGAAGCTTAAAAGTAATTACTACTTTGACAGATACAGCGAAGGTAGTAACTCTGATCTTCACTGGAGACTCATGTTTGCTTTTGAATTGTTAGGATATTTAGCCAATTGTGTGCTGCTCTTCTGTGATAAAGTTAACTAGTACACATTTAAGGATAAGAATTGTACTTGTAGGGCAGATAGCTAAATCTAGTGTTGGAGTTAGGGACTGCAAGTTGTACTTAAAAAGCTGACAGAGGTTTTAAAATCTTGCAAGCTAAATAGTTCTGCAGGCTGAACAAATGTATGTCAAAAAGCTTCAGGTAGGCAAATGCCAAATTAATAATGAAAACCGACTGCAGAGGATGCATCATTAACGGTAACTGATAACTCCTTGTTTACTACTCGTGGCTTGGGATTGTTTTTAATGTTTGTAATAAGGCTACCCCAGAGCCTTTAGTTATAGCTTTCGGAAAACTGGAAGGAGAGAATAGATCGTATGCTTGGAAAGTCATTTAGGACCAAAAGCCATATCAGCACTCTTAACTAAATGTGTTAGTTCATTATTATAAAACAGGAGCTGATTCTTTGAAAGGTGTTCGTCAGTCCTTGCCTTGATGGTGTCTTCTAGTGCAAAAGTAGCCTGTCTGAACAGCGGGCACGAGATTTGCTCTCGGCAGAGGAGGGCTCTGCACGACAAATTCATCCTCTGTGCTGCAATTGGACGTACACACTTGCTCAGAAGTCTCAACCTGTGCGTGTGCAGTGTCAGCACTCTCTGAAAAGGAGGAAGGCAGCTGATGGCACAGGGATAAACTCGTGCAGCTCACTTCTGTCTTGTCATTCCGTCAGGGAATTACTGTGCTGTGTGATGCTGTGCACACCAGTGTTGGGCTTCCTGTGCTGTGCACCTGTGCAGTTTAGTCATGTCCAAAGACTGATAGTCTGTGGACTGGGTGAACAAAAATGTTTTAGCTGGAAAGCCTCCTAGATCAATCGTAAGAGGGTGTGCGTACACTGAAAGCGTAAAGGCCCTGAAACCGTGGGATTTAGAGAGTGTATTATTGCTAAAGCAGCAGTGTGAAAGCTTGAAACGCTTAGATATCCTCTTGTAACCTCTGAAATCTGGGCCAAACAAAAAAAATGTATGCTAATCCTTCTATCTTTGGATTCTTGAAAAAAGAAAGAGCTAGGAAAGTGCGTGCTTAGAGTCCTATGGTTTCGGATGTGAATAACAAAAGAAAGAATGTCCACTCAGGAATCTAAAAATGCACTGCCTGTAAAGTTTGGTCCAGAATGGGGAATCATTTCTATCTTGCCTTTCCCGATGTGCAACATTACAGAACGTAGCATTGAAAAGTACTGTAGACTGTCTTCTCAAGGAAAAAATATTTAACGTTTTAAGGGGGCAGGTGGAGAGGAGGAAGCCATCTGTTATTGTCCATATTTCCTACAACAAAGTTGTCTGGTAGTCAGAGTGCTTAACTCAGTAATAATCTTCCTCTTCACTGTTCAGGAGCACAGAACAAAAAGATACGCAAACAGTAATACGCGCTAGCTAACGCACCATTGCTTTGCAAGGGTTCCACGAGTGGTTTGCACGGCGTGGGCTGTGTTGTGAGCGCAAACAAAACTCGGTGTTCAGGTGCACGGCCTTTGTTGCTAGCAAGTTTAATAAAGAGGAGGAGGGTGGTTACACAATCGCAAGTGTCAGAGGAAAGTAAGAGACAATATTTTAAAATAAATAAAGCTTGGAAGAGGAGGGAAGCGTAAGGAGTAAAGTACAAGGGAAGGACCAGTAGTAAAGGAGGACTTCTGCTGATGCTCGGCACATCTCAATTCCCTAAGGAATCGCCAGTGAAGAATTCTTGGCAACCGTTGGGACAGCTGCATATGTTTTATAATTTAATTAATAGCTCTGCTAATCTAAAATACTTTTTGTAATTTTTTAAAATGCCAGGAGATTGCACAGTTGACTTTTTCATTTGTATTTGTATACATGTGTAAAGGTGTATAAAAGGACTTTAGACAGACAGCGTGGCTTCAGATATTGAATCTGCAGCTCAGAGATTGTGCTGCTTGAGACTTGCTCTTAATAGTTCATAGCCAATATTTTGCCTTAGGGCAGCAAGAGCTGTATGTGTTTTTAAAAAAAAAAAAAAAAAAAGGCACCGGAGGGGCTTTTCCTGGTTACTGAGGATACTCCACTTAACAGTTTTATTTCAGGTTCAGAAACAAAAAAGGTTTGGCTACTCTCGTTTTGTGCTTGAACTAGTTTTTCCTTGGTATCTTTTTTTTAAATCCTTCTTCCCATGATGCTCTGCTGTGACCAGTTTATGTGAAACCTTTTCCTAATGCTCTTTTAAAAATCCGCTGAATTTCCCTTGTCTGTCATAGCAGTAATTCTTCAAAGAACTCCAAAAGGTTAGTTGAGCATGAAGTCCCCTGCCTGAACTCTTAGTGGCCATCCTTATTCAACATGTGCTTATCCAGGTGCTGACCGATCGTTCCCTTAAGCTAGCCTCCAAAATTTTCCCCAGCAGTGATGTTTAAAGTTAACAGCCTACTGTGCTTCCTGCTTCGCCCCGTGATCCTTTTCTTTAAAGAAAATTTAAGCGAGTAGCCCACTTTCCAGTTATGCAGTTTATTGTGTTATGTTCTTGGGATGGGGAAAAAATATAAGGCTTGTCGGCTTTTACTTCCTCTACAACCTGGGGGTGCATGTTTATCTCGACCACCATGCTTTTCCTACCATCATTGCATCTAACATTTTATAATTCTGTTATCTGTGAATTACCCAGCTTCTCAGTCGTTCCTGGAAAATTGACCGCCAACTTGGGCATATCTCCACCCTCTTTCTCTGTAAAGACAGAGGCAAAGTAATTCTATTTCTTTTCTCCCCTCTAAAGTTAAAGTAAGGTCTGTAGCTTAAGTTCTCCTGGTTCTCTTGCCCTCAATGTATTATACTTATGTATTTATTTAAAACATTGTCTTATTAAAATTTTTGCAGTTTGTCTCTTTAATTTGACTCATTCTTCCCCGTTTTTCAAAACTTGTCTAGTCTTTTATAGTGCTTTAATATTAAAGTCCATGTTTACCTCCCTGATGAATTTTACCACATTTGTTTCTTAAAGTGTTTGCTTTTCCTGCCTTGTTTCAGGGTATGATTTTAACTTAAAGGAAAATTCTACAATCTGCAAGTGATAAAGTATTTCAAAAACAGGCTATAAAGAAATAAGGCTGTCTAGACCTAGATGAATTATATACGTGTTGAGAATTCATAATTCAGAACGTCAGTAATTAAAAAGTTTAAGCTAGCCTAATTTTTTGAGCAAACGACATGAAATATGCAAACAACAACTTTTTGGAAGTAATTTTACTGGTTACATTATTCTTTAGAATACTGGAAGGTGTTTGTATATTAACTATATAACTTAATGTAAGCTATAACTATGTAGAGCTAGCCTGAAGTAAGACAGTCTTCACCTCTCTGTAGACTTTGCCCCGGTAAAGCCTTTTTTGTGGGGAATAACATGCTTATATTTTTTAATTGTAGAATAATACTGCCCCAGGAGCAATGACACGGCGCAACACATACGTTTGTAGCGAAAGAACCACTGCTGATAGGCATTCAGTGATACAAAATGGCAAGGAGAACAGGTATATGACATGTCTTCCTATGTTTTACATCGCTTGTCTTCACGTTTCCAAAAAGTTGTAATATCTAATTTTAAAAAAGTAATATTCTAATGTAAATCTTAATGAAAGGTGAGTACAGATCTTCAGTTCTTGAACACCTGTATGTTGATTTGTTTTACATGCTTAATTCGCATAGTCTTTATACTTAAAATCTAAAAGGAAGATCCTTATGTTTGGTTAAACCTATTTCGTATTTGTGCAGCTTACAGCTTAATCAGTGGCTGACTTCTCTGGCCAAAGAACGCAAGCTTTTTTCATGTCAAACTACAAAGTCCAGCTCTCTTTGGCCAGTCTGTCTTTATATTTTAGTCTAAATTGTGCTTGCTACTGTGATTATTTGGAATACGTTTTTTCTACAACATCTCAGAAATTCAGGTTTTCTGGGAGGTGGGGATGTTTTATGTTCAGAGAAAATTGATGAAATGGTGATAGGCCATTATCTTGTGCTGATAATGTTCAGTACTGATATCCTGGTAGTCTCACTGCTTCCCAGTATTTACAGAAGTTGTCCTGGGAAAGGAAGCATTGATATCTCCATATTCTGAGGGGAAAATGGATTAAAAGAGACTGTGGGTTTCCTCTCACTTTACTGGAAGACTGACTGGAGCATGCAGTGGGAACGGAGTCATCTAATTCATATGTGGGCGCTGTAGCCATGGCACTAATGCTGTCCTTTCCTGTGGACTAAGGATGGAAGAGAGCTGTAGAAAATAAATACATTGGTAAACATATAGCCATAGAGTGACACTTGCAAAGAATACCATCAAATGTCCTGACTGGCTGAAGAGTTAGAAGTTCTGGCCAAGGCGCCCGTTACTGTTCTTCACAGGCTTTTACTAGTCTCAAAAATTATTTGTAGATTTTCTTTAGTTGCCGGTCAAAAACTGGTAACAAAGTTGTTGATTATTGTCAGGAGAAAGCCTGGATACCTGCTACTTGCAATAAAAATACTTAAACTTGGAGTAACACGTACCTTCTCTATTCTTCCCAGTTTTTCCACACCTCATCCCGATTTTAGAATTTACAGTAAAAGATAGGAAGAAGATACTTTCTTCTTCTAGCTCATGTTCATTTTGGATTTACTTCCCCCAACCCCCCAGTTCCCCAACTGAATTCCCTCTCCCCGACCCTTTCTGAAGCGTATAAGGAAGAGAAATGAAGTTGTAATGTTGAAGAGAAAGATCTGTATGTCCCTTGTTTTGACCCTTGGAGCCTAGGGTAAAGGACATGATTTTGACCCTGTCTCTTCCTCCTAGCTTTCTACAAACTGAAAGTGATTAAGGAAACAGTCAAGTGTAAGTTTGAAGAGTGCCAAAAGTCTAGCTGGCCAGCTGGGCCTGCAGTCAACTGTCTTGTGAAGTGCAGCAGAGCTCTTTGGTACTGTCTGTTAGCGTGTCTATCTCAGCCTTCATTGATTAGTCCCTGTTAATGTTACCAAGTTTGTTTTGATTAAAGTTCACCACTGTTTCTTTGATTTGATAGGTTAATGTTTTTCTCACTTGGAATCTTTTTGTCCAAAATAGTTTTCATCACATTAAATTACCTGATTTCTTGGTTTGTTAATAACTTTTTGTTTCACCTTTAACATCTTTGCAATATGTTGTCCACAATTTCTATGTTAAGTTTTGTATAAGTTATTACTTACTAGGAATGCTTGAGATTCAGGTATCCTCTTAATTCAGGAGTAACCTCATGCTGCTGAGGAGTTGTCTTCGGAGTTTTTTTTTTTTTCTCCCAACCTTGACTTTCTCGGCAAACTACCATCTTTCCAGTTCATCATATATTCTTTTTAAGCTTAAACTTGACGTTGTGTAGTACTCAAACTGTACTAATCATACTTTATTTCAGTAATTGGTTATTCTTATGTAATTTACCTTTTATTGTCAACATTGTTGACTTGTCTTATGTAGTCCCTTTTTTGTTCTCCTCCCACTCCATGTGCCCGACCCCCCTCCTCAAGAAATATGGTACCAAAAAGTCATTTGCTTGTCCTGCAAACTTTAGCCCTATTTGGCCTTTGAAATGTCTGACTATTATATTCTGCAGTCAGCAAAAGATCACTGTAGCTGTTATCACTTATTTTTTGCTTGCTTCTTTCTTTACCCTCAATAGGGGGTTAAAACAGGGTAAGGGAATGAGACTGCGTTATTAATGGTTTATTTTACAGTGGGAGACTTGTCATTTTCAGAAATAATTCAGTTTCATGCTAAACAGCGTGTTCATTTTGGTACAGTTTCAGAATTATTGTTAACAGAGCCAAATCTGAATATTCTTTGTTGCTGTAACTGGGCAAAAGCTTGACTGACCCCCTGAAACGCAGACCTTTAATGCAGGCCAACTAAACATGACTATTGACAGGACTGACTCTTAAGATAAATTCTGTGGATTTTCTTGGCTTTTTTTTTTCCCCAAGTGTATTTTTGTAATTCCTCGAATACTACTGTATTCTCAACTTGGCAGAAAGTAACTTTAGGAACCTGTAATGGTTTTTCTTTTGTGAAGCGAGCTCTGATGTAGAACACGAGCTTTGTATAAATCTGACATTTTGTTAAAAATGCTTTCTGTAATTTTCAGTGTCTATTTGTGGCAAATGTTAAAGGCAGGGGAAATTACTTTAAAGGATTTGCTACAGATTGGATTTTAGATTTATTGTAGTCAGTTAGATACTGACTGTGAGCCACTGAAAAGTTAGGAGGCTTGCCTAAAAGCCAGCGTGTGCATATTTTAAGTTTTTATTCTTTCTGTAAACAAAGTGATAAAACCAAACAAAAACAGGATGATGTTTCATCTTCCACACTTAATTCTGAGAAGGCAGCATTTCTGAAGGTATGGAAACTTTTAAGAATGGAGTGAATAGTCAGTCAGTGGACTTCGTGCTTAAGAAAGCAATATTGGAGACCCCATGCCAGAATGATAGAAGCGGGGGGATTTTACAGCTACTTTCACACGTTGTGCAGCTGGCACAGGCATTGTGCTGGAGATGACTCTGGCTTTCCTCCAAAGTCTTAGCGTTAATTAATGCGCTTGAGGACTTGTGAAACGCTCTTCATAATGATAGGCAATTGCTTTAAATCATTTGTAACATAAATGATTTACAACTGCCTCAGATTTTAGTAAGCCTCAGGACTAATTGATGAACTTTAGCTTACTATGTCTGTGTTCCCAGGCTAGTAATCTAAGGAAGCTGATTTCTAGCTAAGCTTCAGAGGAAAAAAGTTAAGTGGTTCAGTATGTGCTCTGGTACCTTATTGATACCTTTTAGTCATCACGACTTTGGAGGCAGATGACTAGAGGCACCTGGTGGTATAAGGCTGCATAAAACTTTGGTCTAACGCATTGTTAGCTAAAGCCGTAAAGTACTTGAGTGGTAAGTGACTAGTTATTTGGGGATCACTTTTGAGGTGTTACCTTGAGTTGAATTTGAGTTTTCGTTTCCTTCCAATTTCTTAGTTTTCAAAGGACTAATAGAAAACACCTCATAGCTCAGCCATCAAAACTTGCTGCTAAAATAGTTAACAAAATCTAATTGTTGCAGGTTCTGAAAGCTTAAAGCAGAAAATGCTTGATCTGAGTCATGCGTTCCTCTTGTCAACGCTGGTGAATCTAGCAGAATGCCACCTATAATCACTGCTAAAACAAAGTGTGCAGTACAATCCAGCTTTTACATTATACCAGGATATTGAGAAATTGTCCAAGAAACTGGTCAGCTGATACTTGCAGCTGGACTGGCATTCTCTTTTTGAGGTCTGACTTTCCTGAATGAGAAAAAGGCTTGAATTTCAGTACGTGTAGCCATAGAGTAACTTGGAAACGAACATGTGATGTCGTGATGCTGTCATTGCCAATTGCTGACTGCCTAACCTTGAACAATATTTTTGAATTACTACTGACATACACCTTATGTTTGTTTTAAAAGTATGGATGTATGGTGCTGAAGCCCTAAGGACTGGACACATCTTGTGGCTTCCGTTTTCCCCCATTCCTGTCATTACCAGATAATGTGAAGGTTGCAAAGAGTATTTCGATCCTCAGAAATAAAAAAAGATTTTGTGCTCCTATTTTAAGCATGTTATACAGCTGGCAGCCTGCTAGCCGTTCTGCTAAAGGCCATGCTGGAGACCTTACTGCAAAGCCTGAATGTAGTATAAGAAAGTATAGGGTACTCTTCAACACTCACATCTTTTCCTTCAAAGATCACCAAGCATTATTCATTGCCTTCTACATCTACTTACTTTCCTCAGCCTTTGTAGCATTTAGGTTGATTAATATTAGCATTTGGGGGTGGGGGCTGTGTTTTGGGTCTCTCTCTCTCTCTGTCTTTTTTCTTTCTTTTTTTTTTTTTCCTCTCCTTCTCTTAAGTTTATGCCATCTTTGGGTTCTGTTGTGCCTGTAAAGTCCCTGAGTTAGTAGAGGTAGATCAAGATTTAAACACTTTTCCAACTTATATTGATTTCTTTTAATGTTGATAGTTTCTGGCAGGAAGCAGATTACTTCACTGCAGTAACGGAGCTGTCATCCGTCTTTTGGAAAGTGCACTTGGTGTTTTGGGTTTGTTTGTTTTTTATGTTAAGACCAATACAAATTGCATCAGCGCTTTAAATTAGTGCTTTGGCACAGACCACTGAGTTCAGTTCTGAGTTGCTTGTACGTTTGCCCAGTCAGGGAAGGGTATCACCACTAACTGATGTTACAGTAAGAGAATCATCACTTCATAGATGGCAAGTGCTGTAATAAGGATACTTTTTGAGGGCAGCACAGGGTAGTTACTGCTGTTGACGTAGAAGAGAGCTGTTAGAGTTCATGTTCTCTTTGACAAATCGGTTAACAGAAGGAAAAGTTTGCTTTTTTCTCTGCAGTAGTTTGTTGTTGGTCCATCATGCTCTTCTTTCTGCCTCTGCCTGAACCCAAACCCCCCTCACAGCCTGACAGAAATGTTCGCTTACGCAGCTAGCCCCGCTTCAGTTTGTACTACATCCTTCTCCAGTGTTCGGCTGCGACATCAGAAGTCGATGTCCATGTCAGCCTCTGTGCACACGAAGATGATGTTGCCTCCAATAGACAATGGCGCAGATAACTTCAGGCCTATGTAAGAACCTGAAATCGTTGTGAAACTAACTTATACCCACTGCTTCTTAACTTTGTGCCGTGGAATTTTAGTCCTAGATTGTTCTAGTATATATTGCCCACAAGGGGTGTGTTTCCTCATTTTTAGTCTTGTTTACATGTCTTGTGGCGTGTCAGGCTGTCTTGTGACGTAATCCTGCAATAATGAACGCTAATTTTTTTTTAGGGTTAGGAGTATTGGACATTCCCTATTGTCAAAGGGTGTGGGAGACTGTAATCTGTATATCCCAAAGGACTTCGCTACTTGAAGTGGTTTGCTTGTAAAGAGTTGTATGTAGGATATTTTCAAATTAGCAAGGTTTTTAAGGATGCATGGAGTGGGGAGGGAGGGTTGTTGAAGTTACCTGTTGCTTCTCTTTCCTGGAAGGAAACTTTGCTCATCCCTTCTTGTATCAGGCTTCTCAGTGACACGTGTGTATGCCTAGTTTATCTGGTCTTTTCCAGGATATGCACATTGTATTTTTCTGCCTGTGTAGGTTTCTGTTTAGGCCGCCTTTTAATCCTAACCTCTTAGGAATTTTGATCCCGTATGGTGCTGTAATAACGTTAATGTTTCCTACTCTGGCCTATATAAAGGTGTCTGCTTATGCTTTATTGTAGAACTTAGTGTTTTGTGTTTCCTGCAGAGCTTTAGTGCGTCTGTAAAGAAGTTCTAGCGTTGTTCTTTGTTTTCTGCTCTAGCACTATTCCCGATCAAAGAACTCCTGTTGCTTCAACGCACAGCATTAGCAGTGCAACCACACCTGATCGTATTCGTTTCCCCAGAGGAACTGCTAGTCGGAGCACTTTCCACGGGCAGCTCAGGGAGCGACGTACCGCCACCTACAATGGACCACCTGCCTCCCCCAGCCTGTCCCATGAAGCAACGCCGCTGTCGCAGACTCGGACCAGGGGTTCCACTAATCTGTTTAGTAAACTAACTTCAAAACTAACCAGAAGGTAAGCCTCCTGAAATGGTAATGTTCTACTGTAGCACAGCATTTTCTTTTTGTCGGGTAGTGGAAATCTGTAATTGCTCAGGTTTTGTCCACGTTCACTGCTCTGTTTTAACCATTTCTACATCTTAATGCTTTGGTTTGTGATTTTTTTTTTTTTGGTGGTTCTTTTTCGTTAGAGAAAGCCATTTGTCTTTAGCAGTTGAGTCAAATGGGATTAAAAACTGCGAGAGCAGCTTGGTTCTGGGCTGATTCTTCTAAGATCATAATCCTCGTGCATAGGGTCCAAATGCTGCAGTTAAAATATATCCGTTTCGTTCAAATGGAGCTGTGGGCTCTTGACTGCATGGCCTCTCAGTAGAAGGCACTGCTGCCTGTTTGGAGGATGCAGAAACTGGGATCCCAGTCTTGATGTTTAGTGCAGTGTTTAGCTCAGGCTGCGGTTCCACAGTCACTTGGGCTATTGATGTTTCTAAAATACTTCCTCTCTCCTCTGCTCTCCCAGGCAGCACACGGATAAAAATATCACAGGATGAAAGGGTAGGAGCAGGAAACAACCGTTTCTTTTGGCAGGAGTGCTAGCATAGGTTGTCTTAAAGTGATGGCAGCATTGCAGTTTCAGTCTAGGCAGCAGTCTGCTCAAGCCTTGAAAAACTTATTCCTGTTTTGATACCAAGTTCATCCATGGGTCATGCTTTTGGTATGAAGTGTGGCCTAGCCAAAGCCTACCTGAAGCAGGAACTTATACCTGTATTGATGTGGGGGTTTTTTAATTTTTTTTTTTTCAAATACTGATGGGACCCCAAATTTCAAAGCCATGTATGATTTAAATCAGTTCCTACAGACCCTAAAGTTGAAAAAGCATGTTTTCCCTGTATATTTAAAACCTGTGCAGTCATATACCACATACATCAGATGACACCGATAGCAACTCTTGTTTGTAGAAGTGAGGACTTCTTTTAACTTTCTGTGGCTTACGATAATCTCTACACTTTTGCACCCTTGTCGTCATGAGAAATTTTTTGGAATACATCACTATGGTCTTTGCCTGCCTGCGTTTGTTTTGGGCTTGTATCATATGAGGATCGAGCCACTTTCTTCCTGTCCTTTCTATGACTATACATATATGCTCGCACTCTCTCTCTCAGCATCCTCTTTATAGTCTCCTCTTTTTACAAAATAATGTTAAGCCAAACTCCAGTTTTTTGCAACTGGCTGATTTCAATATAAGGAATGAATTTCCTTAAAAATGTAGAGGTTTTTTCTGTGAAAAATTGAAACATGGCACTCTTGCCTTTGGTAAATGCTTTACCCTGCTCAGCTGTCGGCTAAACACTTCTCTGGGAAAGATGGTGCTATACCGAGTTCCAAATTTGTTTTCCTTTTAAGAGAGAACAGATGAAATTGAATTTTTTTTTGAATAATTAAGGCATCTGCTTTTCGTTAAGCGAAAAATCTTAATCGGACACATCCTTCTGGCTCATCTTTCTTTCTGTGCCCTTGTTTATAATACCCTTACTTAATTTTCCATCTAACATTCCAAATGTGGACACTCCTGTTATGAGCGTGCAAGCTCTTTATTTGTGCTGCTGGAACATGCAGTTTAGCATTCGGTTTGTCAGTCGGCTGTTCAGACAGCAGTCAAACTTCTGTCATTAGCTCCGAGTTTCAACTTCTGCAGTGCAGTGTGGCTTGCTTTAAAATTTTCCACAATACCTTTGACAGTAATTTAAATTCAATCTGGACTTTATTACACTCAATTGTAACAAAATAGCACTGTTACAGATGGCTAAGGTGACATTTGGAGTACCTCTCAGGACCGGGGTTTTGTTACGCTAGATGCCATATAAACTCCTAGAAGGCAGGCAGTCCCATCACAGGGGCATGCTGTTATGTTTCGGGTTTTCTGTTTTTTGTTTTTTGTTTTTTTTTGGTGGGCAGGGGGACCAAATTGAAAGCCTGCTAGTTTTTTCTAGTTTTCTTTATAGGGGAGAGCAGCATTGTTTTGGTTATTAACCATGTTCTGGTTGTTACAGCTTTTACCACTAAGTTAGTTACTTATTTAAGGCAGTTTTTGGCACAACATGACTAAACTAATGTTACAAAGGAAGTAACCTAACTCTGAAGATATTCAAGGTCTAATAGTAGAGTTGCTGATTTTTGCTTTCTATTTGAAATACATAAAAATCCAAACATCATGTTAGGTGACCTTACACGTTATGGGTTTTAAAGTGTTTTGAAACCAGTAAGTATTTTAGTTCATAATAACTACTGGTGGCTCATTTCCCAGAAGAAAGGAAACAGTGAAGTTTAAAGAAAGAATTTGGCTCTTCAGACTTAAATCATCTGCCTTATCTCACAATGTATTGAAGTGTCATTTCTTTGTGCATTTGAAATGAGATCTTTTTGCATGTTTCACTATTAATGGATTTTTCAAATCATTTTGTACAAAATTTTTTGTTAATTATTATTTTGGCTTAATTTCTTTTAGAAACATGTCATTCAGGTTTATCAAAAGGTAGGATTTATTTATATTTAAAAAAAAGTGGCTCCTGCAATTAACAACAGATTTGGCTTACTAGCCTTGGTTTTCTAAAAACTAAACTTTCTGCTGACAACTAAATATTTCCTTTTGCGAAAGGAAAGCATAGAAATAAATCCATTCACTAATGATTATACTTAAGAATATGTGGCACCTGTATAACAAGATGCTAAGCATGCCTTGTGATTTCTTCTTTCTTTGATAGAATTGGTAGTACCAAAGTAATTCTGTTCTTTGTACTAATACACTTAGCATGCTTTTGTTTGAAGAATGAGGTGTTTGATAATGATGAAAATATAAACAAAACATAAGGTTACAAGCAAATAAAGGTAAGTGGTGCTATATTTACGTTCTTTCTCTTCTGTTTTATGACATTTTATAGCAACCATTTTGAAGTACTGTCTGTAGTTGGTACAGTAGAAAGTAAACTGATGTCGTTTGTGTATCTAACAGCTTGTTTGGATTTGGATGATTGAATGGAGGTCAAATGGCAGCGTATTTATGTTAAAAACGAAGTATTTGCTGAAGTGAATTGCAGCTGAAGTGCAAACAGAGCACTTCAATTACAAAAAAAGTATAGCTTTAATGCAAATATACTAACGTGAGGGAAAACAATCAAAAGTCGATTTACATTTCAAGCCCAAAAGATTGAATTTAGTCTTACTATTTAGGAGTGAATCAGACTGCCATTTACCTTGTTAATCCATGATTACTTGTAAAAGGTTGTTATACAGTTTTGATCCACAGGTGAATTTTCCCACAGTATCTTGTAATATTCTTTTAAATTGTATCATATCTTGGAGCTTTCTAAAGGACGGTATTTTCAGTTTTCAACTACTGATCAAAAATGAGGAGACAGGACCAAAAACACAGACATCTAGTTTACCTTTCAAAGCACAAGGCTGTGCATATGACTGTAGTGTGAACTTTGTCAGATAATTTCAAGGCAATGCTTCAATTAGGGAGACCTGAGATACATAAACAGCTGCTTAAATGTGGGCTTGTTCTGAAAACCCAGACTCCAAAGGTGCTTCTCATTATTAAATGAGTAAATTCCCCTCCACTGTAATACGCAAGATGCTTCCAAACTTGAATATCTTTAGAACACGCGTTTTGGGGCGGTTGGCTGGCGTTGCCACAGCTTACTTGGGAAATAAGCGTGCATGAACTGATAGTTAAGGAAAGAAAATTTTCGACGCAGTATACATTTGGCACTGAGCAAAAGCAAACTTTAACCCATCATGCATCAGTAGCTGTAACATTGCACCTATGAGGTGCATACCGCTTTGTGAGAGAGAGCTTTTGCCCCTCTGTAGTTGCGTTTGCTTTAAAACACAGGCATGCGGTCTGTGTGATCTGCAACTTCCAGAACTGGATGCGTATAAGATAGTTATTCTGCTGCTCTGAAGCAAGATGGAAAATGCTGATAAGGGTACCATGTTAAACTAAAAGGTTATTGTTCAGCTTTGAGACTTAACAGCAAATAACTTAAGAACACGCCTTTTGAATGGAGGGATTTGCACAGTCTTATGCTAACTACACAGGACCGGATCGTACCTTTTGAATTCCGCTTCAGGCTTGCATGGTATCTTGCCACAGCTGATCTTGCGTGTAGGCACAAAATTAAATAGAAAATGTTGTTTTTCTGACAACTTCTTTCCACTTTGTTCACTATGGATCTTAAATTTACTTTGATCCTGAAAGAACTGCTATAACCCAATAGTGAGAATATATAGTGCTGCAAGTTCATTCTGGGGAGCTAAGCAAAAAAAGATGATTAGCCACTCCTTTTCAAACAACCTAGTCCTAATACTGTGCCCAGTGCCCAGAGGTATAAGATCTGTCTCTTGTACCTTGCGCCGTCTTTGCCAACCTGCATATTGTGGAAGACTAATTTCCTTCATGTTGTGGTTAGCGAAAATCACTTTTGATATTCTAGATCTCATTGCATCACCTTTTCTCCATTTCAATAAATCTTATTGTAGTGTCTTGCCAGCCCCTTTTTCCTGTTTTTATTCCAGCCCTGGAATACCTCTTTGGACAATTTTCTTTTTTTTGTATTTAACTGGAGTTTTTTTAACACCGAGTGTATAAAGATGTAAAGAACAGAAAACCCAGAGTAACTCAGGACAGATGTATAGAAACATTGCTTATATTTTTCGAGAGCCATTCACAAATCATGTAGCAAAAAACAAAGGAGCTATTGGATAGACATTGCATAACAGGTGAGAACATATCTTTTCTATATATTTATTCCATTCTCAGGATGGAGTGTCTTTGTCCATTTAACTTATTGAAATATACAAGAGAAAGCAGAAAATTTGGAACATAAACCAATAATTTGTAGTTCCTGCAGAAGCGAAGACTGTGTTAGCATTTAGGAGGCCTAAGGGCTGTATCTGACTTGCAGACCTACCAGAACAATGCTGGCGGTACGATAAGTTAATGTTCTCAAAATGCGCGTGCTGTTTTGTAGAACATAACCCTAACAATTTGGTTCATAAAGAAAGGAGTACATAGAGAGACTGGCTCAGCTCTTCAAATCTTGGTTGGATGCTTCGTATTTGAAGGTGTGTGTCACTGAGCATGGTTTTCAACGTTAAGATGAATGGAACGCTGACTGATTCATGGAAAAACCCAATAAAGTAAGGATTTTCAGATGGGCTGGCATGAAATAGTATTTATTACATCAAGGTGGCAGATATTTTGTAAATAATGAGCCTTCTCAGATTTAGACTACCATTTTCTAAATAGTTGAACAGTTTACTAATGATGTAGAAATTTAGCCAAAGTAAGCCTTTCATGGGTCGTTTGGATGGATTCTTTGGAAAGGTGTGGATTTGCTCAGTTGCTTCAAGTAACGGTTCTCTCCCCTCCCACCAGTAATTCACGCTTTCAAAGTTGTCCTTGAGGAACAAGTTCATGGATTGTATACTCAGACCTCATAAGTCTTTTTCCATCTTCTCTGATGCACAGTACAGTGGAGTAGCACCTGGTCTTCCTCTGCCTACTAAAACAATCAGTGCTATTTGCATTTTAAACTCTTATCTCAGATTTCTAAAACCAGTGTTAAAGTTAGTTGAGGTAAACTACTCTAGGAGACAAGGAGGGTTGCAGTCTTCAAGTCAGTTGCTTTCCTGTGTTACTGAAGGAAAGAGTTGGAATTGTCCCAAACTGGCAGAGGTTTGGTTTGGTTTTGTTTTAGGAAAGGTGAATTTTAACATTTGTATGTAAAAACGTGCTATGATGAAAATGACTGCTATTAAAAACACACTTTGAAGTGCTAGAATTAGTTAGGGATTTGTCAGTTGTTTTCTTATTATTTTCCTTAATCCAATTTGTTGTTACAACTTTTCTTTAGTCATTGGGAAACTTTTCCTAGCAGCAATCCTATCTTACTGTATGTGGTGCAGTACCTAATAAAAAATAATTTTGATTGGATGTTGTTGTAATAAATTGTTTGTAGCTGAGTGTCTTAGCATTTTCTTAATTTTATTTGTATTTACAATAGTAGTGTGAAGCTTGAACAAGAACCAGATTCCATATTCTGTATGAGTATTTTCACTGTGCTCCTTACAGTATTCTTAAAATATCAGTTCCGTTGTGACAATGACTGTACAAACATAGAATAAAGTCTCTTAAAATTGATCTTATATGCATATTTCCTCACCACAACCCCGCAAAAGGAAGATAATGAGGAAATTAAGTCATGTAACACAGCACAGGGCTTCATGCAGCTTCCACCATGCACCAAGAAGTAAACGTATTGTCGTACATTCTTATCATTAGATAGCTGTCGACCAAATTACTTTGGTATATTTAATTTTATTCAGTGAAACCATGTACTAGCTTCTGGTAGTCTGACAGCTAAGTCTTGGAAAGCTGACTTCTCTACAAGCAGAATTCCTACTGAGGTGTAGGGTCATGATACTACAATAGCGGGAAGGTAGAGGGAGATGATTTTCCCCTTAATTCTGCCAGATTCTGGGACTCTTAAAATACGATAGCAATCGGCAACATAGCTTTAAGACTGCGCGGAAAGCTATAAAACTTAAGCTTACTCTTGGATGTGAAAGATGCATCAGTGTGGGAATTAATAGGATGGAGTCACCTCAGCTTGAGAAATCTTGAGTTTGCCTCTAAACTTTTGTTAAAATGTTTATGCATCTTATTGTTTTGTTTTAAGTGGTTTGGTCGTCATTTAAACATTTGATACTTCAGTTTTGACATGCACGAACACACACAGGATGACTAGATCTGCTCATAATAATTTTTTCACATATCCTTCTTATTTCCAGATAAAACTTTTTAATACAATTAGCCTAAATACAAATAGGAAGTATTTATTGCATTTTGTAATTTTAATTTAACATTCGCTTCTTTTACAAATTCAACTTAATGCGTTAATAGAGATAAACATACAAAATAAAAAAATTAGCTGTTGGTCTTTCAAAAATCTGTGGTTTACAGACTCATTTGCCTTGGCAAGTTGCTATATGCTAATTTTGTTCTAATCTAGAAGGTTCGTTACGTCTTTGTGTTCTAACACAACTTTGGTATGATTGCAATGGCTTTTAGCAACGATTCAGATATTTTATATTGTAGTGTAAGATTTGTCTTCTCTTTCCCACTTCTTTTTGCTTCTGCATTCTTTTCAATGAGGCTCCCGACTGAATATGAGAGGAACGGGAGATATGAGGGCTCAAGGTGAGGGTAAAATTTTTGTTTAAAATGTTATGTAGGTGAGTTTGAACCTTTCTCCCCGTGATTATGTGGCAGAGTGGCTTCAGGCGGCAGCTTTTGTTTCCTTTAAAGCTTTGAAACTAAACAAAGAAGCATTTCTGTCTGCAAAACAGCTATTAAAGTATTGACTGACTTGGTTCTAAACTTTCATCTTTCCTGTTACCTTTTCCCTTGTGTGTGTTTTTCACATTTTTAGTAATTGTAATTTGCCGTTGTCTTGTGGCTCTGCAGGCAAGCGGTCCCTAGAGAAACTGCAAATCTGTGGGATAACTGCGAGGGATGTTAAGATATTATATTTCTCATCTCCAAAATCCCAGATAGTTAAACAGTATTTTTTGTGTTAGTCGTCTTCAAAAATCTGCATACCAAAGAACCAGAAATTTTCGAATTGGTACTGATTCTGCCAAGTGTTTTCAAGTAGAAAAAGCTTGCCCAAATAAAATAGTTGCCCCCCCACCTGCCGATTCTTACAGGTTTATTCAACTAAAACCTTAAAGTTAAAACAGAATACGGTTTATTTTGCTTGCAGATATTTTTAACTTCTGGCAAGCTGCATAGCTGGAGTTGAGAGCATAATCCTATGACTCTTGCAGTTACTGAAAGTCTTCTTTAATAGCATGTCGAATTATGCAATAGGTTGTCTGAGATGGATTTATTTAGCTTTCTAACCTTGCTATCACTTTTTGTGCAACTTTTCTGTGTTTGCTTGCTTAATGGTGGTAGAAGAAAAGCATCGTGTAACCAGAAATTCATTGCCAAATGTTTTTAAGAGGAGCTTAATTTAATATGGTCAGATTTTTGGCTAATGATGTTGCTGAGATATCTAATAGTGACCATCAGCTCTGCATTTTGGCCTTGAGGGCACTTAGCTGTGTAACTCGTAACAGCAAAATACGTCATTGTTTTACCTGCAGGGCCCCAGTCCACCTGGCCCCAGAACAGGGCTTTGAGCAGAACTTGGTTTTGAGTTGAATCATAGGTGATAGGTTCTTCTATTACTGCCTATTTTTGACCTCGGCAAGGTAGTTTCTCTCAAGCTCCTCCCTCCAGTGGCTTCCAGTCGTTCTGCCCCTCATACTTTACCTTTGTTTCAGCCCCAAAAGCTTCTGCTTTATCTTTACCGCGTGCCCGTGCAGCACCTAGGAGAACGGGGCATTGCTTGCAGCCGGAGCCTCTAGATGCTGCCATAGTACAAGTAGTGCGCCTTAAACGTTAGTTGGCTTCACTAACGTGAAACCTGGAGGATCTGGCTTGCCCTGCTGACTAATAAATTACTCTCTTTCAGCCGCAATGTAGCTGTGGATCAGAAAGACGAAAACAAGGAAGCCAAGCCTCGTTCGCTGCGCTTTACCTGGAGCATGAAAACCACCAGCTCCATGGATCCCAATGACATGATGAGGGAAATAAGGAAGGTCCTGGATGCCAATAATTGTGACTATGAACAAAGAGAGCGTTTCTTGCTTTTCTGTGTCCATGGAGATGGGCACGCGGAAAACCTTGTACAGTGGGAGATGGAGGTGTGTAAACTGCCAAGACTGTCCCTGAACGGCGTCCGCTTTAAGCGGATATCGGGAACATCCATAGCTTTTAAAAACATTGCTTCCAAAATTGCCAATGAGTTAAAGCTGTAACAAGAAAAATAGTTAAGTTGTAAATTAGTTAGCAATTTCAAGTGTTTTTGAGAATTCCGATGGAAATGTATAGAATAACATTTAGGCAATAACTTCTGCATCCTTCTGAATAGTGATATTAAAAAAAAAAAAAAAAAAGCTGCTGAGCTGGGAGGGAGAGTTGGACTTTTTTTTATAAGTGCACTACAGCATTAAAGTTGCCTACTGTGTAAAATATTACCCCTTCTGCTTTATTTCCATTGCTCCTAAGTCTTTGACAACAAATTGAAACACAGAATATATTCATTTAAATATGCCTCCTGTTTGTGTGGGCGTGTGAATGTACAGTATGTGTGTATAATATATAAAGTATTATATGTAAACAATTCATTTACAACATTGAGCTGTACCAGTACCTCTTTTTGGGCTAATTTTGGTGCTAAAAATTGAAACGGCCAAGGAGGAAACACTTGAGTTAATATTTAAGATAACTGAAGAGATAACCAGTAAATGCAGGTTTACAGTTCACTGCTGTGTTAAGAAAAAAGTGTGTGAAGGGTTTGGACTTACGGTTGTGAACATTATTAGTCCTGTTTTCTAAGTAGATCTCATGAGATTATTAAAAATTCACTTTTACTGAGTAAGTCTTGCATTATATTTTGCCCACCTATTTATTATTTGTCTGAATCACATTTTTAAAATGTAGTTGATTTGTGCATTAAAATTTGGGTAGATGCTTCCGTTCTTTTGCTTCTGCTAAACTACTAAGATTGTATCTTGTCCTTTTGGCTTATGTTGATAGTATCGAGTATTGATTGCATTTAAGAACACTTCTGTGTTTCTCCACCATTCCTCTCCAGATTAATGCAGTCTAGTAGGATTTGCTGCATGCTGACCAGGGACTTTTTCTGTCAGACCAAGTTCTCTGCGTTAGGTCAAAATGATACAAAAGGACAAAAGGACTCTCAAATAATGACCATACTGTGATGTGACCCGCCGTCTCAGGTGGTGCTGTTCCGAAGTATTGCTGCGAGTGTGGCAGCACTTCCCTTTGAATTCTGAGTGTGTGCACTGTTGAAACCCAAAAGTGGGAATTTAATTGGCTACTGATCACTTCTGGTATAACATCCGACTTGCTAAACTGCAACTGTGGGCAGTAGCAATTAAAACGGTCCTTGCAGCTCTCTTCCAGCATGCTTCCACTTGGCTTTGGATATATTGCTTTTGATGGCTTTATGCCAGTTGCGTCTTTAGATCCTGCGGAGGAGGGAGTGCATTGTGGCTCTTAGCATACAGTGTGGAAAGCTGCCCTTGATGAACTTCCTGATGGCCAACTAGCTTTCTGTAGGACACCAAGCTACTGTCAGATGCTCCCTCCTTTTTAACCATCACTGTGCTGAGCTGGATTTGATCCTGCAAACTAGAATCAAGAGGTTTCTTCATGCACTGTTTCTTACTGATACTGAGTTTATTTCATCAAGGACTTCTGTAGACAATATCTGCATTATCTACTTGACTTTTTGTATTAATCGGTGTTTTATGGTTGTATTTCAGTGAAGCCCTTAAGCATGTACTGAACATGTGCTTTAAACTGGAGCCTAAATTTGCATTTTAATTTTGCAGTGAGCTAATAGTTGTTCATAGTACACAGCTCAGGTTTGACCCGAGGTGCAGATGCAAAATCCTTAATATTTTGCAAGTTAGTTTTTGTGATCTGTAGTCTGTGAAGGCAGCAGACTCCCCCCTCTTTCCCTAAGCATTGATATTGATTATGCTAGTTAAAGGGTGATCATAGCTGTTAAATGTAGTAGATGTTCCTGAATTTGCATTTTATTCTCTGTACATTCTGTACCATGCCATGGCTTTAGAACTCCGGGTGCTGCTGGGGTTCGGTTGGCTTTCAAGCGCTCTGCCCGTGCCCGTGCTGCTCAGTATGGTTTTTTTTTTTCCATGAAAACTCCGTTTTGTAATAGCAATAAGACATTTCAGGGCAGTCATTGTACTTCTCAGGTGAATAGTCACCTATCTTTTCACCTCCTACATCTTAAGCACTCCTCCAAATGTATTTTTTTCACCCAGCAGTGCACTTCATTGTCTGAACTGAAAAAGTGTTCTGATAAAATGGTGTAAATCTGTATTCAATGGAAGTTCCAAAAGGTTTCATATTAAATGTTTTCTGAAATAACTCTATTCTTACTTCACCTGTTAAGTATGTAATTGTTTTTAAAAAAAGCACCAGTATCCTACTTTGAATATTTAAAGTTTGTACTTAAGTATTTTTCTTAAAGTGTTTTCAAAAGGTTCTTTTAGAGTAAATCTGTATTTGAGGTATTAAAAAAAAAAATGACTTATTACAATCAGAAACAGATTTTCAACAGCTTCCTTCCCAAATGCCGTGTAAAACTCTCAAGTTGTGAGAATATACCCGTGTTTCTTTATAATAATACACAGTAATTGTTCAAGCCTCTAGGAATTCCCTGGAAGGAAACTACTTCCTTCACATCCCCAGACCAAAGAATGACTTCCTTCAAGAGTGCAGGCTTTTTTATTTGTTCATATTCTTTGGGGATCTTTGGGGGCTTAGCAGGTTTACTGCTAGTATGATTTTACAGAACTACTGCTGTTCCTGTCTACTTAAGAGACAGGTTTTAAAAATAACCAGAGGCCAGTGTGCACTGAGAATGTAGCAGCAGGCCTAGGGATTTCTTGAGATTCATGTCTAACAGCCAAGGAGCATTTCTTTGTAACGGCGTGACTGGGCTCCTGGAGTGCATGGTCTGAATGTTAAGTGTTGGGGTTTTTGAGGGGTGGAGGGGATGTAATGGGCTCCTGACTAAAGTTTTGCGTTGCTAAAAACCACGTCATTCAGTTTTGAAGACATATATCTCTGTTGCCAGGTCTGGCAGAGAAAAATGTCTTGCGGAGTTTTGAGGGGATTGTGTGATGACTGCTTTAAATCAAAGTTTTTAAAGATTTGCCCCCCTCCCCCCCCCAAAAAAAAAAAATCTGACCACCAAGAAGGAGCAAGTAAGTTCAGATAAGCTTTTCTCATACAAACATTACCCGTACTAGACTTTTAAAGTGCTTCAGTCGATTTTACCTCCCATGGGGTTAGACCTGAGGCAAGGTCTAAAGTCCTAGGCCATGTTGTGAAGAAGTGGGGACAGGTAGGTTACAGGAACAGCTAGTACCCCTGTTGTTTCATACTCTTGTCATTCACAGTAGAGCGTCTACACCAATCTTTGTGAATTCAAAGATGTTAGTACCGATTTTGGCAAAGTTCATCTTTTTCTCTTGTGTTACAGTGCAAGCCCTGGTCTAGAACAGCGATGCATATGAGGTTTTCAATTAAGTCCTGATTAGTCTTAGAGGTTTCAGTTCATAAAGTCCCTGGTAAAGCCTGGATATGGAGGCATGCTATGAACCAATACAGTAATCTCTGTGTATTTCAACAGTGGCTGCGTGTTTCTCACAACGTAGCGCATGAATCAGCTGTCCATGGTGATGTTACTTCTTAGTAACCTACAAAATTAAATATTTGGAGAAACTTGACAAAAGATGGTATTTTCTCCTCTTGGGGGGGGGGAGGGGGGTTGTGCTAATATAAAAATTGCAATATGAATTAGAAAAAATGCACTGTTGGAAAGCTGATATCACTGAAAATTAACATTTAATTTAAAAGATGCAAACTTGCCATTTCCTATACTTCCAACTATGAATGTAATCTCATTTTGTTAGTCTTCATGGAAAAGCTTTGGAGATTTCCTGTAAAGAGAGGCTTTATGTTACTAGAAATCACCAACGCTGCCAGTTAAACCCTCATCTAAAATTATGATAGTGCATGGTTGGAAAAATTCCACGCTTGAGTAGAATTTTTCCCTTGAGTAGTAGTAAACTGACTTTTAGCAGTTTCACCACAGTTCCTTCCTTTGAAGGCTCCCTTGCTTCAAAGGCTAAACACTAAGCAACAGGGAGATGCTTACTTTTTGGCTTAAAAACTCAACCTAGTGGTTGTAGTAAACTTGTTTTTAAGTTTTACTTAATCAGACCAAAAATCCACCTGTGTCCTGCATTAGCAGTAGTAGTAGGTGTTTAGAAAGGGAAAGTATAAGAAACAGAACATAACCGTAATCAGCATCCTCTGTGCATGCGCTCCTAGCTTGTGACAATAAACTTAGAAGAACAGAAAAAGCTAACAAACTCTTGCTGATAACTGAATAGTTACAGTGTGCCTACTTCTGTTGGTCTTTTCTTAATGTACTGCCAGCTATCGCCTCCAAGCAAAAGGGCTAGTTAAAAATAAGCAAAAAGGTGAGAAGGCGATCTCTTCGCTCAGTAGAGTGCCGTTTCTTTTCAGAAGTATTTGAAGCAAAAGGATTTGAATGACTCTTCATTATTTTTTGCTAGCCTTGTTCCAGTTTTGAGAATGTTTTAAGCTCTCGTGAGAAACGTGGGCTCTTCATTCCAGCAGTAACTGAAAACACAAGATGGGTCAATGCTAAGAATATGAATGCTGTCAGTATTTGTGTACAGAAGCCATTTTCAGGGTAGTAATTGCCAGATGTTGTGAGTTCATGTTCACCTAGAAGTGTCGTTAACACCTTGTAGTAGATGTGATTTAGTAGGGAAGATACTTATTGCAGGAAAAAATCTGCTTTTGTCTTTTTTTTTTTTTTTGCATGTATGTTGAGCATTTAGAGCTGTGTGTTCTGTCAAACGTACAGTTCACGCAGAGCGACCGTGGTTGCTGTGGGAACCACGGCATTGAATTTCAAGGCATGGAAATACTGCAGTTCTCAGTCATTGCACCAATACCCATATATTATCACTTGCTAATATCCTTATGTTACAGAATTCAGAGCATAAAAACAAAGCAATCATATGTTTTATGTCTGCTTGTAGTTCCTGATCATACTGAGTGTATTACATGAATGAATTTAGATAGTCAAATATTTCAACATTTAAAATTATTCTGCTTAAAGCTATGGGGATGCAAAATCAGCAAGTAAAATGCTATTGGTGATACAGTCACGCTGTTTTCAATCATTTGCCTATCTCAAGGCAAAGTATTGTTTGGTTAGAAGTGTTTCTTACTAAGAACTCAGCTCACCGTGAGCATTGGAACCAGCTACGAACAGCGCAATTCTTTAAGCGTAGAATTGTTTCCCTCTGGCTAATGTGGCCAAAAGGCATTAAATGAAATCCTTTTACAAACATTTCCGTGTTGATGGGGGAAGGGGGAACACTGGCTGCATAGGTGACTTCTTGGAAAGCTGCGGATGCTTGAACGTATCTGTTTGAGTTGTTCGATGTCAGTGGAGCCCAAACGAGCAGGAGCTGGCTGTGCACAGCACATCCTGCGGAGCTGGAGCTGGAGCTGGAGCTGGAGCTCGGCCCTCCGCAGCGAGAAGTAGTTGGTGGCTGTTCCCTGCTCCCAGGCAGTGCCGGCTGAAAAAAGGAAAGCTGTAATGTCCATAACGGCCACATGATGGCTCTCAAATGCAGAAGCAACACGCTGGCTCTGTGTTAATCTCAAATATTTTAGGGGGGGGGGGGGGGGCGGAAACCTCCAAGAATCATTTGGTTCACGTCTTACAGCAGTTTCACACAGGTGGTCATGAATTCTGTTCTCATGCTGCCAATCAACTTTGACTTACTGTGAAAAGCAATAGTGAAAAAATTCAGCACAAGATATACTTAAGGTTGTATATTTTTCTGGTTGAAAAATACCCTAATATTACATTTAACTTTCAGTTGTATTTCTTTTTTTTTTTTTTTCTTCAGAGTTAAGATGTTCTTAAATGGTCTTTAGCTTTGTGATGGGAAGCCTGTGGGGCTGCAAAACCCTTTTCCACTTTTCTTTTTAAACACAGTTCTGCCTCCTTTCCTAGAAAACTGCCGTGTCAGGCAGCATGTTTTTCTGCTGAGAAGGGCAAAGGTAGTCTTTAAGATTTAAATTAATGTCTGACTTTTTAATTCATGAAGCTATTTTGCTGTTCATCCTTTAGTAATCGTTCTAATCAGGACTGTAGGTTGTAGCTAGGCTTTTCTAAAATAATCTGGGATCACTTGCCATTTATATTTCACTGTATTAAGTAACTCTCTGAACTTTTATGCCTAGCGTTTTCCATGCCTGCAGTCTGTTTTGATCTTTAAACAGATCTGGTCACTTGTGCTTTGAGTAGGCAAGAAATGAAACTTCCTTATTTGTTGGGGATTTTTCCAAATTAGATATCTTGTTGCAGCTTTTACTTTAATTGTAATCGCAGTTTGAAATTGGAGGATTAGTAGTGTCCAGTACTAATATTTAAGCACTGTGATGTCTGGATTCAGTGAGTGGAAATCTAGGTTTATTTTAGCTGATCTCAGACTTCTTTATGTCCTTTCTGTAAAATAACCATGTGACTCTTCCTCTTCCTTTCTGTGGTCATAGATATCACAAGTTGCTGAGCCCTTTTGTAGTTATTTGTGTCCCTAGCAAGGCAATTTCATAAACATATGACTTGTATGGGGGTCACAGCATCAGCGAGCAACGTGGGCAGAGCCTGACGCTTTGCATGTTCGTTCAGACATGCAGTGGGAGCAGAGAGGCTTTGTGCAGTTCGGTCTAGATGTGCAATGGGAGCAGAAAGCAGAACTTTGCTCTCATAAAGTTCTGTTCCTCCTCACACTTCTGCTAGACACTTGGGAACAGCCACTCGGGAAAATCTGTTTCGTCAAACATATACATATATGTATTTTAATTATTTTATCTAACCGACCCTTTTATGAACCTGCCCTGGCATCTGAAGCTTCTTGCTGGCTTCTCATCCTCAGGAGAGATTAGCGTTGGCTGAACACTTCTGGCTGAATGCTTCTGCTAGCTTAAGCTAGATTCAAGTGGCGGCCTGTTTTTGAGGTTCCCTGTGGTGTCAGAGCTCTGTGAACCTCTCTGGACTGGACGCGTAAGTATGCTCCTAGTTGGGGAAAAGTGCTCCTGGGCCCCCTTAAATATCTCAGTGCAAGTCTGTGTTACAGAGCAGTTGCACACGAAAGGGATCCACTCCATGCCAAGTTGCTGCAGTGGTTATCTGGACCTGGAGGACAGTTTAGTTCAAGTATCTGCAAGATGGTAATGAGCTGTTAGATTTCAAGTGGTCCCTGTGCAAGGAGGAAAGTAAGTAATCTCTTCTAGATCATTTGTGTTTTGAGATGCTTTCCAGACTTCTCAGTGTGGAGGCAAATGCCTCACCAGAAAGCCTATGTACTCGGGTATACTTTGTAACGCACGTGGGGCCTGCACAGCGGTGAGCAGTGTGCACAGCGAAGTGCCGCAAGGTGACACGGCATGAGCTGCATGTGCTAATGAGACAAGGGCGAGACTGGCCTGTGGTGGCTCTTTAGGCGAATGAAGGCAGCCAGCTCTTCTTAAGTGCGACCTCCATAAGTAGGAGGGAAAAATTGTACTGGTTGTGCTGATATAGGAAGAAGCTTCTATTTTTCTCCTCCGTGGCTATTTGATTCTGCTTAGATGAGGGATTAAAAGCAGTATTTGCAAGGTGTGGTGGGAGAGGGGTTCAGCGAGCGCCGCAGCATGAGGTGCCCGGTTCCCATGTACGTGTCCCAGGCTCGACCGTGACGCCTCCCGTGCTGCCTCGTATTCTGTATTCGTTGGTCCTAGTGGCTCTTGGGCTGAAGCTACAGCTTACAAGGGCTGCATATAAAGGCCTAGTCCCCCACTTAGCTATCTGTTTTTAGGATACTTGCAGGAACTTTATCATCTCCCATCCTTCTGACAAATCTGGTTGACGTTAGCTTGCAGGTTCAAAAGTTATAGGAAGGACAGATCAAACTGACGTGAGCACGTGTGCTCGCACACAGTGGAGGCTTACGTAACGCCTGTTTTTCTAGGAAACCAGGCTAAAAACCATGACAGTTCACAGCAGGGACCAGATCCACCGATCAAGAGGCAGCTGTCCTTAAAAGGTTGTGTTTCGGGTTAGACCTGCATTTGGGGTGAATCTGGATAACACTGTTGAGCTCAGCAGTGCACTAGAGAGAGCTAAGGTACCTCATGACTCAGGTAACTTAAAAAATATTTAAGGCAAAATATCCCAGGAAGTAAAATACTGAAGACTGACGTCCAATTTTCTTCTTATTGCTGACATCAGCTTGGTAACATGTGCCAGGGTGAGAGTGTTGCTTAATGCAAGACAGATTCTTTTCTGTCTGATTTTACATCTGGATACTTCTGCTGCTGTGAAGAAACATGGAAATGTGGGAACACCTTTGGAAAGCAGTAAAAGCAAACATAGCAACAAAAACATTCATCGAAGGAAAAAAAACCGCAGAGATGAGAAGCAAGGGTTAGGGGGAGATGCATTGTTTATTAAACCGATTAATACACACAGCCACCATCTCTCGCCAAATTACTGTGAACTCTGCGCTACCCTGCCCTGTTGTCCTATGGCAACATGTAAGAATAAAGAAGAGTTTCATCCTTGTCATCTTTTGTCATTTGAATGATACCTTTTCCCACGTTGCTGTGTGTGTCTTGGAAGTGGTAACATTCACTATTCAGCCTGCAAAAACAAGAATTTCTTTGATTTAGCAGCTGAATTGGGAAGGATGGGAGGGATGCAAACAAGTCCTAAATTAGGATTGAACCAGGCATAGAAACTTTGGTAAAGGGGGGGGGGGGGAGGGGGGGAAACCTGGATTTAATTTTTGGCCACTGTCAAGTAAAGGATTGGCATGACAGTGTATTGAAATGCTGATTTACACCTGTTACACGCTCACTGCTGCTATAACTTGCCCTTTCTTTACTGACCGTGCACACAGGCGTGCTGCTTGGGGAACGTGGGGATCATACTGGCAGTGACCTCTCATGCAATACTGGCTAACTGCAAAGACATTGGTTTTGTATTGCTACATTCACTGGTGATCTAGTAACCCTGTGGGTGGAGCACTGCAGAAGATGAGAAAGACTGAGGCCAGCTTCTGCCCTTCTGAGAGTCTGATTCCCCAACCTCTCCCCTGCTGCTTGCGCAGGACCCTGTGCTGGGCTCTACTTTCACCTGCTAGCACTGCTCAACCGCTGCAGTTTATTAGAGCAAGGACTGTGTCCCAGGAAACAGAAAATAAGAACTTCTTGCTCTTGCTTAGCAGCTCTCAATTGTATGTGTCTGCTCATCCGGAGCACTGGAGCAATCCACCTATAGGCAAACTTCAATCTGAGGAAGCCCTATAGCCTGAGACGTGGAAGACTCTTGATTTACTTTTAAAGTGGATTCCCTCAGAATATTGTAAGCCTCCATTTATTTATTAAGTAACAAGTTGGAGGCGCTAGTCCATCTCTGTCATGAGCTGAGTATTTTTCCTACGCTTCAAACCTTTTTAACAAAATCTGATCAAATTCACATACGCGTTTGGAGCGGTATCTACTTCTTTGCAAGTGCTTTGGTGGGGCTGAGATCCCCAAAGCCACGTCTTCTGCCCAGCTAAGGCAGGGCAGGAGAGGCGGCATCCACACTCCTGGACATGACTACCTAAGCTTGAGTACCTGATACTGATGCCAGTCCCAGGCTGGAGGGGAGAGCTAAGCACAGGCATCTTCTAGCTATGCCCGACACCCTTGCTTCTGTTGCAATGGAGAAGGGTCGCGGCACAGACAGCTGCAACGGCAAAGACGCTCTTTGTGCAGCGTAGAGGCACCAAAGCCATCTCTCTGATGCGCTGATGAATGGTTTGTGCTGATTTAGAAATCTTCAGCGTGCACACAAAGAGGACGCGGTCATCAGCAAACCAGAGCTCCCAAACCAGTTCTTCAGATCTTAGTGTAGTGAGTTGTCTGCACTTGCATGTTGTTGTACAATTTCCTGCTGAGTCTAAAAGGTGCACAGCCTCTTTTCCCCTCGTTTCTGGGGCAGATAGCAGAGGAAACTAGGTGTTAAACCAAGAAGGAGCTAGAATGCAGCCCTGCTCAGCCTTGATGCCATCACAGACAAAAAGGCCTGCCAGCAATCCTCCTCGACAGCTGAGGTGTGGAAAATCCCAGAGTGGGCTGAGTTTCAGGAAAAGGTACTAAAATCCGCCTTTTAGAGTGACAAGGTCTCTAACTAGGCCATCTCCAGAACCAGGATACTGAGCAAAACTGGAGCAAAGTCCAGAAGAGAAAAGGCTGAAGTGATCTGATTTCATTGACCCAATCCTGATGTAATGCATGTGAGGAGGATGCTGAGCAAGGGAACTACTTTTTTTCTCTTCTGTTTTCTATTTTTCCTAGACCTAAGCTCCCCCCCCCCCCATATGCTTTCTAAGTGAGAGACACATGTCTAAGCTGCCCTTGCCAGTGCCTGTGCTCCTTTGCCTTTGTGTCCCGGCTACCGAGGAGTTAAATTGAGGCTACCCTGGGGGCCCAGTACTAGGATTTTCAGGCCAAAGACAATTGCTCTGTGGGATCCTGGTTCGATTTTGTCTGCCAGGACACTGCTCAGACTCAGTAGGCGAGGATGTACATTAGGATCCCAGGGCTGGGTCCAGCACAGGAATCTGGATATGACCCATCCTTGGCAGTTCTTGCTTGATTAAAAGGAGAAAGGTGGGCAGCCAAGCTGTTTCCCACGTAAAGTGGTCCAAAACCCAGTTCTTACCAGTGTATGAGGTTGCAGTGGTCTGTGGGTAGTTGCCAGCACAGGGCTATGTCGCCGACCTGTCTGACCTGAGGCCAGACTTTCAACGTTCATATCAACCCATAGAGCCCAGATAGTGCATCTCCTCTCCTCTTCCAACATCTTAAGAGAAGGGGCAGAGTCTTTTTCAGGCTCTTCCTCACTGTAGACCATTCCCTGCCATCAATTCCTCTTCTGTAGCAACTGGGTCATACAGCAGAGCACGAGCCGCAGCAACGCGAAGCCAGAGCTCTCAGAGGGCAGCCCTGCGACATTATTTCACAGTACATGTTGTCACAGGCAGCTCTTCACTTAAGTGTTTATTTCCCAATATCTCCAGTTTCTCAATGCACACAGTTTTTCAGGCCAGTTGCGTGTTATTCCCTGTCTCTGTCTGTCTAGTGCTTATAACAGAGGCCCTGCAACTGATGCGTGGTCAGCAGAGTTTGCTATTACTGGCTGCCTGCAGTGAGGATCCAGCCTGACAGGTACAGGAGAGAAGAGTCTTGCCAGCCTCAGGCTGATGGTAGTGTTGGCTGGGAGCAACAGGTCACCAGAAGGTGCTGCTTATGAGTTTCTTCCCACCCTGGGTACATCACAGGATCTCTTCAGGTTGGCCACGGGCTTGCGGGGACGTATATCTGGTCATGGAACATGAAGCATTAGCAAGGGCCTGAGGAGATCGTCAATGGGTGCATTTGGTGATAGCACCGAGAGTAGCAGGAGAATATGCAGGGACAGTGTTTGCATTGCAAGGATCATAGCAGGATGTTGAAATACAGTCACATCTGGTACGTCCTTCTCTAATTATATCTTTCCACAAAATCACACCCTGTTCTCTTGTTGTCTTACTCTGTATCACAGCAGTCGTAGCTGGCAGTGGTGGGTGCTGCCAAAAGATGAAGGTGAGCAAGAGGATGAAATAGAAACCTCTGTCTGATGACAACAAAGACTCTTCCTGTCTTGGCTGGTTTCATTTCTCCGCTCTGGCCTGAATCCAGACTGTGTTGGGGCCAGGAGGTTAGCTAGCCTTGACTTACTGTCTGGTTGCTAGACTAGCTTCTCCTTTTACTGGCTTTATGCTTTTCTGCTAGCCGCTGCTTGTTCTCGCTTTGGAAGGGTCTTCCGCCGGTCAGGCTAGAGAATGTGCAGAAGAGGAAGGGAAGAGGTTCTGCTGTGCAGATGAGGAGTGGTGCTGCTTGACAGGTCACAAGGCAGGAAGGGTAGGAGTTAAATTTTTTTAAGTCTTAGCTTAAACGTCTCTCTAGGTGTCTCAGACCTCTCTATGAGCATAGATAGATTGAACTGAAAGACAACAAAAGTGCTCTGTTGGTAGATGCAAGCAGAGCAGTTTGAGAAGGTCCCAAATTTACTTCTCAGCAAAGTGAAGTGGTAACTTTTCACACCATTGTGAGAACTTTGTTGAAATTGTTTCTCTCCTGGGGAAGAGAAGGGAAAAAGGCTCATAGTACCAAAGGACCCTGATGGGAGGATCTTCAGGCTTGTACAACAGTTACATAGCCTCAACAAAGACCAAGGAGGAAGTGCAATTTTTTTCTTCATCCATGAGAATGATTCATCAACTGCATGGTCATTTCTCCTGGGGCCAGGCCTCTGCTATCCTTTTTGGAGGTCATAAATATTCACAGTCAACTCATGCCCGTGGCTGGTCAGTCATGTCTCTGGGGAGCTGGGAGGTCTCTTAAATTCTCACTGTAAGGAGTTGATAGCTGTCGGAAGCAGAGCTGAAAAGGGACTTTCTTCCCATTGACATTTAGACCAAAGGCTGTGGCCAAAGCATGGCCAACTGTGTCAGCTGGACCAGAGATGTCCTGCAAACATCCTAGGGGGGAAAGAAAGGAAATGAGACTTAGGATTATTGTCCGCAGCTGGGGAATATGTGTTGAAGTCTCCTTGGACAGCTAGATAACTATGATTTCACCACCAGTGCTGAGGGGAACCACAAGCTTTTATGTAAACCCCTTAGTCTGTGGCAAAACAGAAAACTTAGATGAGCTTTGGCTCTTGCTTCAACTGTCGAATGCTTGAATTCAAGTGTGATTTTTCTCCCTTGACAGAGTGGGAGAAAAACCTCCTTCAGATTTGGTGCTAGCAAAGAGCATTACTGCTTTCTGGCCTTCCCGTCCCAGCTGGCCGGTGCCAGCTCACCGCTGGGGCACTTGGCCGCCTTGCGGTTCCTGGTTCCTGGTACGCCAGCTGGGTGTCTGCAAGGCAAGGAGAGGCGCCCTGTCATTCACTGGCAGCAGGCTGTACCTCATGCCGTGGTCCTTGGCCACGTTCCTGCTTTCTTGGGCAGCTCCTCCCCAGGTGACATGTCATAGACACGGTGTCACCAGGCAATCTGAGAGAAAGAGCACTTGTTACCAGGAAAGACAGGTCTCTCAGATGCTTTTTGAAGCTGTTAGCTGCTGAGCCCTGGGAATGGGCAGGGTTGAAGTGGTGTGTTCCTGGAGCAGGAACACACCGGAAGTCTAGCGGAAAAACAGCTATGGGAATAATAACAATAGCGACAATCGTAATAGGTGGGATTGAGCCCAAAACAAAGACAAAGCGTCAGCTAAAGCAGACATCTGTTTCCGCGGAAAAAGTCATCTGTTCCTGTGATGAGCTTATTGCTATTACTTATCTTTGAGCTAAGAGGAGGAGAAGAAAAGAGGGACGGCGGAGGCCACAGCACATTGGTAGTTAGACCTGGCCTGTGGCTGGAGTTAAAGGCAAAGCTCAATGCCACAGGAATGGCAAAGCTCAATGCATAGGAAAAAACAAGGGAGCTCCTGGTCCCTGGGCAAAGTTTTCTGAGCGTTAACCCCAGTCATTGTTCCTGGGCAACGACAGCGACTGCTTGTGTGACTCTCTGAGCCAAGCTGAACCTCGGTGGGGTGACGGGTAGCAGGGTGAACCCTTCAGACAAAACCCTAGGGCAGGTTTCCCTTTGCAGGAAACCGCAGCAGGTCTGACCCCGCTTAGCTTGGTGGACTCTGGGGTGATAGTAGGGAGCAGTTGTGCTGCAGCAGTCCCAGGTGTCTCCAGCCAATGGGGCCTGGATCAATGAATACGAGTCTCCAGCTCTCATAGCAATGTTTTGTATTACGCTTAGGGAGACCTGTGGTTATGCTGTGATGAGACCTGTGTCTGATGCCAGTGGACAAGGTATAAAACAGGTCAGCCCAAATTGCAACAAGTCATGGTGACCCTGGGTTTGTGGCCTGCAGATGAATGGTCTTGAAAAACAGGTCCAACCGGGGGAACAGAGATCCCCCCAGAACATGTCACTGTGGAGTCAGCCTGGCTTTGGGCAGTGGTGCGGTCCAAGGTGACAAAATCCTGGTCCAGGAAGTTTGGGGCTGTGCCCTGGTCGATGGTCACCATTCAGCTGTAGTCGTCTGTGACAGCAGCAGCCTGCGCCACCCACAGAGGGATGTATCCTTGCACCTAGAGCCAGGTCCAAATGGGTCCTGGGTTTCCCAGCTCCAAGGTGCCTTTGCTCACCCTACAATATAAGCAGGGCGCAGTGCCCTGCTGTCGGCTCTTTACATCTGGCCGGTGATGAGTTCCCATTGCCCACCCGGGCTGGAAGGAGGCCAGCCTGCAGGTGCCCCTCTTGGCATCGATAATGCAAGCCGGGTCAAGGTTGGCTCTGCTCCGGGCTGTGGTGTTGTGTCCTGCCAGTGAACCTGGGCTGGGGACTCGCGTCGGTTGTCCCCGGGCAGGAGGGTGCCACCCAGGGAAGGACCGGCTGAGCAGTGGAGTCGGGGAGAGCTGCCTGCACGGCATTGGGCTCGGTCACGGGAGCATGGACTGGAGCATGCCTGTGCTAGCACCACCCTGCTATATTTCAGAGCTGCACCCTTCACAAAAATATGAGCATCCTCAAACAGACCCAAGGTCCTAAAATGCTTGCCAGGGATTTCTGCCGGACTCCTGCTGCCAGCCCGTCATCTGTGTGAACAGCAGCAGAGCCTGGAGATTAAACAATATCCTTTAATAGGAACAGACGGGCAACTGTTTCCAGTGCGGGGAGAAAAGAGCATTCCCCATTCAACGCCTGCGGGCGGGAAGCCTGAGGGGCAGGACGCAGCAGAATGCCCTGATTTGGAATTCTCTTGCTTGAACTCTCCACTCGAAACGCGGCCGTTTCGTGTGCTCGGGCCAAGGGAGGTTTGGGTGTTTTTTTTTTTTTTTTAATTGTATTCAGAGGGAAAAAATTCCATGCCTGTTAAATGCAGACGGAAAGCCGAAAGACGCCAGCTTACTACTCCGGCCCCCGCTGAACGTGCCTGTGACCTACAGCGGCTATGGGAGTTGCAACCAGCTGGGCAGAGCCTCGGCCGTGGGCTGCCACCGCTTCCATTTATGGGGCTGGAGCCGTCGCCCTGGTTAGACGGCTCCAGCCCGGCCGCGGCCGCCCGGCTCCACGCTGTGCCTTGAGGTGTCATGTCGCTCCCTGAAATCCCTCCCGGGGTCCCGCTGGAGGGGACGGAGCTGGGCACGGGGCAGACCGGAGGAGCCCCAGGCAAAGGAGCCGCTGAAACGGCTCGTTGCTGGCCAGCGAGCGTAAGCAGGAGTTTACGCTGAAAACCAAGCTGCAAAAGCAGCCAGGCTGGAGGGGCATCGCTTCCGTTCCCTGGGGATGGGGGGCGAAGCCCGCCGGGAGGGTGCCGCCGGGGCCGCGGCCGCCGCCGAGCTCTTCCCCGCTCTTATCCCCGCTTCCTTATTAGGGCTCCTGTCGATGGAGCCTGCTGCCATCCCCAGCACGTCCGCGGCTGCGACGCCTTCCCGGCGTCGGCCAGCCCCGCCGAGCCGTCCTGCGGGCCGCGCGGCCCCTTCCCGACCCCCCGCGCCCCGGGCGGCGGGCACGAGCGGGCCCCCAGCCCAAAGCGGCCTCGGGGAGGAAGCGCAGCGGCCGAGCCCGGGGGCCTGCGGGCTCCCGGGGGTCCCGACCCAGCGGCCCGGGCGTCGCTGAGCGGTCCGGCACACGGTGCCGCTCGCAGCCTCTGCTGTCCCCAGGAGCAGCGCTTCCAGCATTTTCTGCTTCTGAAGGTGGGGGGCGAGGGGGGAACGGGGGAACGGTTGAGCTCTCTTCAGACCATCTACTTCATTTTCACTGCTGTTTTCTTTTTATGTCTCGAGCAAGGGCATCAATGTAGTCGGGACAAAAATACCCGGCAGAAAGCCTTGCCCAGGGCTGCGAGCGAGTTTGTGCCTGACAGAGGCACTCGGCTAAGGGCAGGGTTTTCTAGTTTTCTTCTGGTGAAGAAGATGAGAGACCAGATTAATCCTCACCTCCGAGGAGGGTGAGCTGGAAGGCAGAGGGCCACGTCTGGGAGCCGACAGGGTGCCATCGCCCTGGCCGCGCGCGGCCTCCGCGGAGCTCTGTTGCCGGTCTGTAGAGTGGGGCTTAAGCCTGCACGACGCCGTGCAAAAACGCTATATTACACTAATGCAAAGTGCTGCTAGAACTAAGCCCAGCACGGGTTTAAGGAGCGATCTTTGTTTTCTTTTTCTTTTCTTCTTTAGAGTTTGGGGCTTCCCAGTGGTTGATGCCTCTAAATCCCAGTCCTGGAGGTCTCCTGAGATAGCATGGCGTCCCAGTGCAAATGGGGAACGGGCCGTCCTCGGGGCCTGTTTCAATCTGCGAGAGAGCAGGTTCTTTCCGGAGTGACATTAGAGGGAAAAACTAAATTTGGCACCTGCCTGACCAGCTGCTTCTGCCTGCAGGAGGTGTGTCTTGGTAGGGAAAGAAAACGCTGCCAAGCTTTCAGCCACTTGTACAGTATGTTTTAGCCAAATGCTCTATGTAGAATGTAAATGCAGTCCCTTTGTGTGTGTGTGTGTGTGTGTGTGTGTGTGTGTGTGTGTGTGTGTGTGTGTGTGTGTGTGTGTGTGTGTGTGTGTGTGTGTGTGTGTGTGTATATATGTATGTGTGTGTGTGTGTGCATGTATATATTTAGTTGCCTTGTCTTATTTTGCAGGGAGCCCCCTGTCTCAATCTGGTTTGTTAATAGTCTTTCAGCACAGGTTACCTTTTTTTGGTTTTTTTTAAGAGGCTCACTTCTGCGGCTTAAAATATCTACAGGAACAGGTCATTTTGAAATTGCGGCCACTTCAACGCAGACATCGTGTCCCACGCACGGGACCTTTCGGGTTCCCGCAGGAGCGCCGGCCTTGCTGGCCGCCGTGGCCCCACGGTTAACTCCGCGCTGGCACTCAAGGATTCTTCTCAGTGGGACAGAAGGACAAGAGAGGGCATGTTGAGAAACAGTGAACTGGGAATTATATGCCAAGTTCAAAGATTAATGGCTTACTTACTAGGTTTCCCCCCACGCTCAGTATTAACTAATGCTAAATGACCCTCACAAAAGTCAGAGGCAAGGATTAATAAAGGTTTAATGATGGGGAGTGTTTGTGTTTGAAAGTGCCATGGGACTAAGTGCTAGGAAACGAAAACTCGTTTTTCCCCCCTCACTAGGACCTGCTGGAAGATATTTCTTAGGGTCTTACGAATAGAAAAAAATTATTTTAGCCTACTTCAGAGTATTATGATGTGCCCTTTTAATAACTGTCCCATGCTCACTGAGCCTTGAATAGCTCCTGCTTTTACAAATGCATTTCATTGTCTCTCTGTATCATCTTCTTGATGTTTATATTCTAAAACCATTTTGTATTTTCAGTGGTCCCTTCTCAGGGTTGGCCTAAAATTGAGCAGAAAGGAAAGCCAGCTGCGCATTTCAAACAGGTCTTACATTAGATGAGAGGTGTCCAGAGGAGCTGTTCTCGGTGTAGGTTTCACAATGCGACTACATTGTATGAAAAATTGCAGCACGGACATATCAACGAAATGGAAATGATCAGAAGTGAGAAGGAATGTGTAAAAGTACACCAGGAAATGACTGAAAGAGTGCATAGGTTAAATACAAAAAAACGTGACTTTGTTGTTTTTCACACTGATTATATAAAAGTATTTGGAAACGATACAGTGGCCATCTGTTGCCATGAGCCTCTTCAGTGGCTCCAGCTGACCGACCACTTGGTGTTATTTCTCAACATTACTACTCACGGATTGATTTTTATTCTGTATGAGAAAAACAAAATAAATCCTTTGTCTGCTTTTCAGAACAGGTTTCCTTGTACATACAAGGCTCCTTTCACAGTCCTTTCATCTGCAGTGTTTAGGGTTGTCATGACCAAGCGCTCGGACCACCTGAAGCTACTCCAAGGCTCAGCCCAGGGGACGTGGTGGGGCTCCCGTGGTGCTCGGCTCCCGACCACCTCCCTGTCACCCCGCGCTGTGCCCTCATGCATGCCCACAGATAGGGCTGGCAGGGATCCAACGAGAAAGCATTTCTCCACCTAGCCCTGCTGACCAGCCCGGCAGGACCAAAACCTTCCCATGGCCACCACCTCCCTGGAGAGGCAGCGGTGAGGATGCTGGGGTCTGCGTTAGCTCGCCTTGGCATTCAAGTGCTTGCTGGAGACCAGGGGGTTGTGGGCATCGCCCGGGAGGTATGAAGAGCAGCATTTGGAGAGAGCTGTATTTAAGGATGCTTCCCTTGATACAGTTTTGCATGGCCTCACCTTAACCATGGTGTCCGAACTGAAGCATCTTTCTCAGCACCCTCCTGCTCGCCTACGTAGCATCAGTGTGTGTGTTTGGCCTTGGCTTGATAGATATCCCACATCTGCTGTTTAACATCTGAAGAAGTCACGGAGAGGTTTGGGCTAATCAGATCTCAGAGGTATGTGGAGCCTCCATGGGGATTTCATAAGCTGCTTGTGGAAAGCAAATGTGTTTTGCAAAGGCCTCGTCTCCTCCCCACGGAGGGTGCAGACCAGGACGGTTCCCAACCTGGGAAGAGCGCAACTTGCTTCATAGCTCATGCCCATGTGGGTGGCTGCTGAGAGAAGCGCTTGGCTAGGGAGGCAAAGAGAGGGCTGGAGAGGCCATTTCCCGCTTACGTCACCCGACAGCTCTGTGCGCGGGTTTTGCCCAGCTGCGACTTTCAAGAACAGAAGCAAAGTTTGTTAAAACAGCGAAACCTGGGCAGAGCTTGAAGGCCTTGCTCCCCTCCTCCTCTTTTCTCTTTGAAGGACGTGGTGCGTCCGCCTCCTCCCCAGCCCCCTCCCTGTGCTGCCTTCCTTTTCTGCACGCAGTTAAAGCCTGTTTGAGTCATTTCAGTAATCCTGCGCCACAGGCTGAGTGGAGGTGAGGAAGAGCTATTTGTGTCTGACTCCACGGGGCTGCGGGAGACGGATTTTTTGCACAACGCCAAGAGCAAAAAAGACTCTGATATCATTGAGCAGAGGTGAGCGATCGCTACCTGTCACTTGTCTGAAGACCCGGTAGCAGCTGCAGATTGTATGCAACCAAGTGCCCAACCCAAGTGTGAAGGTATGGGAGGCTGAGGGGATGGCAGCCGGGGCCAGAATGCCACTTCTGGCTTGCTGACACATCCCTGAGCCAATCACAAGGGCCAGTACCGGGGGCTGGGGGGGGAAGACCAAAAAAGCCTAAACTATCAAGTAACAGAAAAAAAAAAAAATGTAGCTTATGGCTTTGCTACTTCTGCTGCTTGCTTGCTGGGAGGTTAGCTCAGCCTTTTGCCTGGAGGAGCCCTGAGCCCTGCCTCCATGCCATAGCACCCTTCAGACCGCTTAAGTCAAGGTGAGAGCTTTAGTAAAGGAAGCAGTGGCCAGTTTAGCTATTGCCCCAGGCTAGCTGACTCTCAGATGCCGGGGGTGATAGGCAGCCCCTGCATCAGCGTGCTTCTCACACTGCTCTGCAGAGCTGCCTGGGGCAGCCGCCTTTCTTCTCCTCAGCTCCTGGAAGGCGCTCAAAGACACCATCAGTCTGACTCTCTTCCATGATAGCGTCCTTGGGTGCCTTGGCATGAGAAATGGTCTGTATGGTCACCGCTGGCAGGGTGAACAGGCCAAGACAGAGCTCTGTAGGATGTCATGGGTGCAAGGATGATGGGCTCCTTGCCCAGCACTTACTTACCTGCTGGTGCTGGGATGGGGCTTGGCCAGCATTTGGTGGGGGGAGGGTGGATCGTCTGGGATGCTGGGAAGCCAGCGTGGGCTCGGGGCCAGTTCCCTGCGAGCCACACACAAAACGGGGACGTGCCCAGGAGCACAAGAGGGGCCCTCAGGCCAAGCGCAAGGGTGGGTAGGTGCTCCACTGCGCTCCGCACCCGATCCCACGCACGGCAGACTTCTCCTTCCCACTTTGACTTTCTTCCTGGCCTTCAGAACAGGTATAAGAAATTCTCAAGCTTCCCCCCGGGGGGGGGTTCCCAGGGTTTTGGCAGTGGGACATGGCTAAGCTATTGGTTCCCGTGGCTCCTGGCTGCGCCGGGGTGGGTGCAAGGTCAGGGCACTGCAGGGTGCAGCATCCACCCGTCAGTGGGAGCTGAGAGCCCCCCAAGCCGCCGCCGGACGGAGGGGAGAGAGCTGTGCCAGCCACCTCCATGGGGACTTCCCACGTCCCCTCAACCCGGTGGTGGCACCTGAGGACAGCCTGGAGGCAGAGGAAAGGAAATATAGCACTCCTCCCGGCCCTGGTGAATGAGCTTTTACCTTAAAAAAAAACATATGCCTTTTAAGAAAAGCCAAACATCACTCTCCCATGGTGAGAAACTGGTTCCATGGGGCCATGAGCGCTCACGTCCATTATAACCCTCTTCTCATGCATGTTCCCACAAGCATCTCCAGAGTCGTCGTTACCTGGACAAGTCCTGACTCTGAGGTGGTTCGATACGCTCGTGCACCGATGCCCCTTGCGGCGAATGAGCTGCTCGCGGAGCGACACAGGCCTGTGGAAACATCTGGCGCCCGGCCACCACGGGGAGACCTCTCCTCTCTGCTAGCTCCCCCGTGGGACTGGTGAACGTTTGAACGCAGTCGGGAACCCGCCCTTAAGGCGACCCTCCGGGTTTCCTTCTCCAGTGCAAGACGGCTCTGCAGGTTGCCCTGTAATGACAAAAGAGCTCTGCAAGGCCGCCCGGAAATGTCATCAGCCCAGGCTGTGATTAGCGATGATTCAGGTGATTTCATCACGGATGACTGGCGCGTATCTGGGGGTGGACCACAAGGACGTAGCTGGGCCCACACTTACTGAAACAACAGTTTTCTTGCCCGAGATGATTTAACCACAGAGCGCCTTAAAATACTCTTGTTTGCATCTCACTCATGTGGTCGCCTGCAGTTTTGTGTCTGCAGAGCTGGGACGGGGAAGCGTGTGAAAGCCGCGCTCTGCTGAAGCTGGTGCACAAACCACCAGCTCCGAGGGGCAGAGGGATGGTGTCTGCGTTTAACCCATTGCCGGCTTTGCCATCTGGTTTCACTGCACTTTGAACACACTGCAGTGTTTGAACTGCAAACAGGGACTATTTACATCTAAGCAAAACTGCCCGCTCCCTTGCTCCACTTTTATTTTCATGGCAACACTTCTCATTACTATTAAGTTCATAGAAAGCGTTTTCGTCTCTTGCAAAACCTCACATTTCAGGTCCAAGCTGCCTGACAAAGTCCCTTTCCCGCAAAGCAGCTCAGTAGCATGCGCACTTTTGAGGGAAAGGTGGACTTTTCATGTACGTTCAGGATGTCTAGAACAAAACTAAAAATGTTCAACATACACGCTAACCATTGCTGCTGTACCAGATTAAACAATGTGGTTTTGGGGGTTGAGTTATAGTCACTTACTTTCAAGAGTCTCACTCATTCCTGAGGAATCCAGGAAACCTTTGTTCTACTTGAGTACCACTGTCAAACATCCATGAGGATAAGTCATTGCAAAAACATAAGGCGACATTTCCTAGCTTTCCTCAGCACAGTCTATTCTCAGTTTTACTCTCTGATCATAAATAAGGGATGGGGAAAGAGCAATCAGACTACAACAGACAGCTGAATCTTGCATCAACCTGCACTGAGCTAATATTGAGAAGTCTAAGCCTTTACAAAGATGCATATGTGTCTGTCAAATTCCTCTCTATTGTGGCTTTAGTTTGCAATTACACCACAGATGGCTCTGGGTTGCCTGTTCTGTATTTTTAGCTGAAGTTTCTGACATACAATAAACATCTCAGCATTTACATTTTCCTGCGCTCTAACAGCCCTTCTATCCGTTTTCTCAGGTGCTGAGCATGAGCCAGTTTGCTCTTTGAAATTATTCCTCTACTTCTCTCTCTCCTATTCACATTCACCAGTTGGAGGAGGGAAAAAAAAAAAAAACCTTTGGTTGGTTTGGATGATTCTCTGTTTATTTTTATCTATCTTGTCTGCTAAATGCGGATTTCCCCCATTAATTGCTAATTCTAGTTTGAGTGCATGCTGCCAATCTGACTATTAGAATCACACTGTGCAACAAAGATACGTCTTCTCACCTGACACTCTCAGCCTGGCAAATGCAACGTTTGTACCAAATAAGAAGTCCTTCAAAAACCCAGGAAAACCCGCTGTATTCATATACAAAATACCTTTGAAAACCAACTGGAGAACTAGCCATTGTATTTCCCTGAGTGAAGAGTCTCATCTTGCTGTCGATGAAGCAGAGGTGTTTTGGGGATAGAAAAACACAATAAAGGGAGCCATGCAGGAGGCTCCCCTCTCAGTGGAGCTGGCCAGGAGTTTTCAAAAAATAATTTCTAACCAAATCCTAACATATCAAAAACATGGGAAGAGGGTCAAATGATACACGAGAACTGGTTCTGACTAGTTTCTCACCACAACAGTTTAGGCTATGGGATGTCATCCATAGGAGGACATGGCTACCCCAACGTTAGGGAAAAATAAAACTGGACAAAGTCCTGGGGTTGTAGAAGACTGCCATGTCCTGCAGGTAGAGGGCTGGATCAAATGGTGACACAGGCTATTTCCAGCTTTAGTAACTATGATTTTTTTTTTTTTTTAGGGGATGGGGGAGGCAAAGTAGCCAGAGGAACGCAGAGAAGCCAAACGAGCCTGCTGGAGTGTTGTTTACCCAAAGGAGAAGAAAAAAAAAAAAAGCCAACAGGAGACGAAAAGGCTGTGGTGCCTTCTCCATTCCAGGAAGAGTGCCCTGCCCATCACATTTTTTGGTGTGGGTGTGGGTGGAACAAAACAAAAACAAACAAACAAACAAACAACAACAACAAAAAAAAATCACTCAAACTCTCCTGTTCAAGCTATTCCATGTTGCGTAAAATATGGTAATACTAATCTGAGGACAGGCTGGAGCCTAAACCTCCTCTGTCTCAGACGGGTGCCTGGGACATTAGGCAACAGCACCCTCCTTTTTCATCTTGGCCTAGTGACTACTTAATTACGCTAGGCAAAAAGGCAAGTTGGAGGAAAGTGCTACCCTGGCCCAGGCTGCAATTCTGCATTTCCCCCGTAGGGATGGGATGAGATGAGCCCGGGACCCCCGGCACAGGGGATGGACTCGAGCAGCGGCCGCTCCAGCCCTGGGGGCTCTTGTTGTGCAGCCAGTAGGTAAAACCACCTTGCTCCATATTTTGTTTTCGGGCGAGAAGAATCATCTGGTTTGGCTGCCTTATTCCAGGAAGCGGGAGCCTCCCTGGAGCATCTGGACCTCCTCGGGAAGCGCTCGTCCGGCCGCACACCTCACCCTTGCGTGGCTCGGGGTGCAGGGAGCTCGGCCACTTCGCCCGCGCCTGGCAGCTTCCCGCGACGTGGCAGGGTGCCAGGGGCGATGCTGTAATGCTGAACTCACAGGCGCTTTTGCACCGTCATCCACGTGACTTAGTCCCCAAACGGGTAAAAGCTCACGAGTAATTTTCTGGTAGACGTCAAGAAAACTGAATGAGGTGCGTTTATGGGTAATCTACTGCCAGTAAAAGGAACGTGAGTGGTAGATGGCTTCTCAAAGAGCTTATTTCTCAAATAAGGATCCTGGGATTCTGGCAGGCAAAATATTAACTATTCGTGGTGCCATATTTGCGGAGAGGGAAAGTGGCCTGGGCTGATTTACAGGCACTAGCAGAGACCTATAATTATTCTGCCCCTGAGCAGACGTGCCCTCTGAATGGGAACCCTACACAGCTCAGGGCCAGGGAGCTATTCCTAAAAAGAGGTGGAAACGTTCTGAAGAAAATGAGGATGATAAAAAAAAAAAAATGAAATTCATGGTAAACATTATAAAAACGGTGCATGTTTAGACTGGAAAGCTGAGGGACAACGTGCTAACCAGTGAGACCAAGGACAGTGAAGGCAGTAAAATGGGACCATGCAGTGGGGTCTGCATCAATGCCAGCCTCCCCCTTGCAGTGCAACGACAGCAGCAATCTCTTCTTTCCCCTGTAAGTGAGAAAAGTTCAGTTTAACCTTCAGAGGGAGATGCAAAACCTGCTGCCAAGTCCGGCAGCACAGCCCGCAGCCCGAGGGCTCCTCCGGCCTGGCTTTCCGAAAGCTCTTCCCTTTCCCCCAACAGGCGCCCGCGAACCATCGGCACTTTCTCGGGCAGCGGCGCAGTTTCTGTACCTGTCAGCTGGGGATCCCTGGGCTCATCCAGACGCTGCTGCGGGACCGGTTATGGATAGCACCGTCAGGGCTGGACGCGATGCCGAGCGTGAGGTCATCGCACCGCCAGCCCCGCCAGCTCCTTCCTCCTGGCCCTCCCGGGCTGCTACCTGGCACAAACGACTCCTTTGGCAGCACCACTTGCAGCCCCACCGTATAAAAAAACACCAACAGTTTATGACCTTCCTGTACTTCCCTTGATACAAGGCTGAAGCACCGGCGACGCGCGGCAGCTCATTATTGCCCAGCCCAGTTTCGGGTGCCCGAGCAACCTGCTCCGTCCGGCGGGCTTCGCACGGCTGCGCTCGTCGAGCAGGCACCCACCACCCACGTTAGAAACCTGGAGCGTGATGGTGAGTAACGCTAAGAATCAAATTGTACGGTAAAGCTTTTAAGGTGGAAGGTCTAATTTTCCTCTTGATGAGAGGTTTTTAGCAAGTACCAGCTATGCCAGGTCATTCTGTCCAGCTTGTGCTGCGACAGATTTGTTCTCTGGTGTATTTTCAATTGCTTTATACAAGCACAAACAAAAGCACAGTCTTATTATTCCTCATGACAGCTACAGAAGGGAGCACAGCTAAGGTGGTAGGTGGGGAAGAAAATTAAAAAGAAACATTTTCTAGTTGGATGCAGGCGATAAAGACTAACTTGCCATTTTGAACATGTTTCTTTAGCTAGCTACCGGTTCTGCCCCAGACAGCAGGGACCCAGGTGCTGAAAGTAGACAAAGAACTGTAGCAGGTATGATGGCTAAGGTTATCGGAAAAGTAAGATGCATAGGGAGAAATTGTTGTTTCTATTAGTCGAGCTGACATAGCTAGAAAAAAATTGACAAGTTTTCAGGCATTTCTTTCCATTAGATAATTGCTGTGACTGCAGTAAGGATGTTGTGCGGGTTGAGGAGAGGCACTACTAAATTAGCACTCTTTGGTGGAGCAGTGACATGAAGCACAGCAAGGAGGATCTAAAGAATATACTGAATTAATCAGTAGTTTCTTGCACCATTTCCCCTTCCCTGCTCTTGCAAGCCTTGTATAGAAAACCTCCCTTTGGAGGGCTGAATAACTCAAACACAGGAAGATCACCCGGTGCAGATCAGACTCTCAGATGTGATCTCTTCTCCTCCTCACACCCAGTTAAATTTTGACCATGTGGAAAACTATACTAAAAACAAACCACATCTCAGATGTTCACTCAGCCTTTCCTCCACCAAAATTCAATTAGTTTACCCCAACTGGAGTCATCAGTTCATCTAGGTGACAGCATGCAATCACAGCCCCAGAAACATGACAGTCTCCACAAAAAGAAGCTTCAGTTATCTACACACACCTATACAAAGCTGCATGCTGTGAAGCTGTGTATCAGTCTTTTATTACATTCCTTCTGGAAAAGCCAGGTTTTAGAAGTAGATGGGGCTGGTGAACAGGTGCTGTTTGCTCCCCAGGTTGTATGAGCTGCAAAAGCTACTGTTACTAAGGGTACTACGCACCTAGCTATCAGCATTTCTGGAAAAATTTCCTCATAGATCAGTAACATGAAGTTTCCATGCAGTGAGTGCACATGCACATTGATTACAGCCATTCTGGAGAAACAGACCTACTTGCTTCATCACTGTAAGCCTATCAGAGCTTGCAAGCCTGACCAGAGCTGAGAAAAGGTGTTTAGTTAAACGTGCACTTGATGCAAGTGGCAAAGAGCCACTTGATTTTAGGCTCATGGGGCAGTTAGGCACATCTGTAACAGAGCACAGGCCACCATCAGACAGCTCAGAAAGCCACAAAGCTATTCAACGTGCTTTCTGTAACCAGCTTAGAGTCCACAGCTCTACTTGCCAGCCTGCTTCAGCTCAGCCAGAGAAGATTCTTTGTTTCAGTCTAAGGTTCACCTCACCCTTTACCCTAAAAGGCAGATTAATTGTTTACACCAACCCTCTTAGTCTCCAGAGATTAAAGGACACGATTCTTTCCCCTCTTACTGGCATTGAGGGCTGAAGTCTGACCTTGGAGCATTGCCTTACAGTCCAAGGAGAGCCTGTCTCTGAGCAGTAGCCCTTTGTACTCAGACCTGCCTCCCCTCCCTCCCCGAGGAGTCAGTCTGACTTGCCATAGGCCAGGTAACGACACTTTACAGTTGCCGTGAGCAGATGTGCAAATCAAAGCCTTAGCAGTGGGGCAGGTTTACAGTGACTCATGCTTAGCACTGGTTCTCGGGTATGAGTTTACGGCAGCTACAATCAAGTCAAAGCATGGTTATTGCTGTGACAAGTAAACTGTTAACTCAGAGAAACAGACCGCAGCAGTACAGCCAGGAAGATGTGCCAGCACACAAAGCCCGTCAACCTAGTACAACTAAGAAAACCAAGTCACTAAAACCTAGTCTGCTGCTCTAAGCAGCCAATGAACTCAAAGACACTTAGTTACCACATCTAAGACATGTCAGGCCAAAACAACAGTTTATTTCGTTTTCAGCAACATCTCAGCCATCAAAAAAATAAACTCTAACACAGATGGATGGAAGACTTCTCTACAGTGTAACTAAGCGGGCTTTGACCCCAGGGTTTGAATTGGAGTGACATTTTATTATTCATCCAATAAGTTAGGAAGCATGAGAACAAAGTGCTTTATTTCTGAGCTGGTATGAGGCCATCAATGGACTGGCCTTTTTCAAGGCGTTTTTCCATTTCAATGAGCAGCTTCACCCCATCCACCACCATCTGCACAAGCTCCACCTCAGAGAAGCCAAGACGATCAGCATTGGAGACATCAAACACCCCTCCAACAGCAGCTGTGTCGACACCACCTGGTGCAAGAGATGAAGTTTAGTTAGCACACTGACCACTGCTAGAGTGGTTAAGTCTACCTTTTTTCCCCCCTCTCACTGGCTTGAGAGGTGGGAACACAAGACAATTCTCTACAAGTCACCTCCTCCTAGTATGAGGAAGGAAATCAAGCTGCACGTGACTGCCCATATGAGCCACTTTGAGCCCGCCATCGTGCTAGCTCCTTATTCTTTTAACCCATAAACAACCTAGCCTGTGGTCAGAAGTACCTGCTGCAGCTATTCCCTAGCCAGAAATTAAATCAGGATTCCCACCTCTGCTTACAACAGGAACAGCTACCCCACCATCTCCACCTTATCTGGTGCTCAGAATGCTACCGAGAAGGATGTACCTAGGAGTGGTCAGAAGCTGGGTAAAATGAGGTACAAGCAGAGCACCAGCATGTCCACACTCCCTGAATCTATGATTTTGAAGCTTGATTCTCCCACGTGCCTTACAAGAATCCCTTCCAAATGGTCTGAGACAGGAACTGTCAGTGTAACCCAGGAGGTGGCTCTGGCTATAGCCAGGCTCACTGGTATCCTGGGGCAGCCTGACTGGAACATCACTGTATCACCACCTCACCTGTGCCTCGTTTCTGCAGTCGAAGCCTCTTGAGGATTTCTCCAAACTTCTCGTGTTTCCCAAGGTTCGGCAGCTTGATATGCACACCAGCACGGAGCCCTGTTCCAAGGTTGGATGGGCAGGTCAGGATGTAGCCCAAGTGTGGATTCCACATGAACTCATAGTTTTTGGACTTGAAGAGAGTTTCTATCTATAAATAGAGAGAATAGATGTTTAGATATTGTTCTCTGCCTGAAGGATGTAGGTCATCCATTAATGCTCATTTACAGCTTCAGTTGCATAGCAACAGCCACAACAGTTTGAGCAGCTATTTAAGTCAGTCACGTAAGCCCCCTCCATTTGGAAAAAAAATCACCAGCAAGGGGCCTTTAAGGCCTTAATCTTGCTCCCAGTGGTGAGACAGTCCAAGTGTAAGAAACAGTACAAAATCTGAAGTCACTATCTGCTAGGAAGCTTGATTTAGTACATGTCAAAATAGCACATCTGTTAGGATTAGGGAAGGGGCTGGTAAGGCTCAAGTTTATATCAAGAGCAAAAGCTGAGAAAAAACATGCAGCCTAGAAACTTCAGTCCAACTCTGCCCATCCACATCCAAGCAATTTCTCCTCCCACTCAGTCTAAATGCTGTGATTTATAGAGCCATGTTGAGAACCTTTAAGTACAGTTCAGGTACTTGGATAAGGATGCCACATTAGACAATTTATTCTAGACTTCATAGCTATAATGTTTTGCCATTATGGGCCTTTCAGAGCCTTCACAGCTCTGAGTTCATCAAGATGTTCGCAGAGATCCAAGCTATGAAGCACCACCATGCAGAACCCAGAAGTGGCTCCAGCAGTACAAGATGTCTGGCACGCTCCCAGCTTGGAAGAGTCTGCATTGCCAGCTTTGACCAGAGAACCATGCACCGTTTACATATACTGCTCAGGCAACACCAATAAAGCATTTACCTTTGTTAGCCCAGTACAGAAGCGAGTAAATACTTCCTTCATGTTGCCACCTTTCTGCATGGAAATAACTCTAAGGTGATCCTCCTCATTAATCCAAACAAGGAATGTCTTGTTATCATTGTGCCTAGGAGACAAGTCAAACAACTTATTGACCCACTTGACCTTTTCAGGATATATACTGGCACCAAATTACTCACAGTGGCTTTTATCCAAGAGGCTCACTTAGTTGCTTCTTAGATTAAATTCCTATTACTTCCATTGTCCATGAAAGCCCTTACAGAGTTAAACTAGTAGTCTTTCCCCTGCTCTGTTCAAGAGGACACCGAGACAGGTCAGAAACAGTACTAACATGACTTTGGCCAATTTTAAGGCATCAATACCTAAAATTCAACCATTCCCCTTGCTCATTTGTGGCATGAGTTTACAAGTTTAAGAGATTTGATCTTTTCAGTAGAGTTTGCAGAAGGGTGATCAGTACAGACTTCAAGGCAGCCACTGCACACAAGGTTTGTAATGACACCATTATCAGCAGTGTATTACCAAGCCTTTTACCAGAAGTTGATCAAGTTCTGTTAAGCTGCACTTATTCTTCATATCAGGTAGAAAGTTCTGTTATAAAGAAGAGTTTTCACTACTAACTTTGAATCAAAAGCTCTGAAGAGGCCGTCACAAGAACTTCCGAACACCAGTGGCCCCTGTCCTAGCTTGTAGCTGGCAATAGGCACTGAAGTCAATATTTATCATGCTGATAATTTCTCAGCTTGATTGTGATCAAGAATTAACCAGTACCTCAGGGAAAAAAAAAAAAAAATATATATATATATATATGTATTTATGCAGACTGCATTGAGACTTTACACTTCAACCTTGTAGATTAGTCATGCTCAGATGACAGCGCTATCTAGTGTTGGCAATCTGCAGGTAGATGATGCAATCTTAAAGGTGACCTACAGAAACAGCGTGCTTCCCCTGGGTTGTCCTGAAGCAGCTACAGTAACAAGCTTGCAGGATTCTAGCTGGTAAAAAACCCTAGCCCTTATCTTAGAAGGGAGCAAGTTAATTATGCTGCAGAAGCTCCTGAGATGCAGTTTTATGTAGATGTGGCCCACATCTAACACGTAGAATCGTTCCATTCCACACCTGTGCATCAGTCAACTTATGCCACAGAGTCTCTAGAGTGGAAAATCTCATCGCTCATACAGATAAAGCATCAGAAGCTACAGGTTGAATTTTTGCAGGAAGAGGCAATGAGACTGTAAGAGAGCAATTACATCTGCAGTATGAAGTCTGCAGCTAAACCAACGCTCTTGTTTATTACCATAAGACGCTCAAACTCCTGGGACAACAGCTGAATGCAGTGGCACATTTCCTTTACAGGAAAGTGATCTACCTTCCTAAAGTTTTTGTAATCGTCTGGTGTTTCACAAAATGTGCAGAATGGAAAGGCATTGGCTATAGCCACACTAGCTTATTCTTATGCACCACATTCAGCTGGTACCACTCATCCAAATTCTGCTGGTTCAGATGCAAGTTCCCCAAAGGATATAACACAGAAGCTTACCATTAGATTTGGTAAGGGAAGTTCAGAAGCTGCCATTTTGCTTTGATACAACTCACTGGAACCAATGTTACAACCAATATTTCAAGATATTTTTCCAAGTATCTAACACAACACCTCCTCCTTTCCAGGAATACTCACCAGATACCCCTGGCATCAGGCCAGTCTCGTGCCATCCCAGATGCCAACAGAAGAGGAGAAACTGGCTTGTCAAATAAGAAGTGATCGTCAATCAGCTGCTGCTGCTCTGCATCAGTCATGTTCCTCAAAGCATAGTACTTCCCCTTGAGATCACCTTCCAGACTACCCAGAGCTGAAAGAGAGCATCACTTTTAGGACAGGGCCAAAGATGCTAGACAGTCTCAGCGCTTTAGAGATCACATGCAAAGTACGGCAATGTCTGATCTGCTGGTTTGGGTTCCTCCCTTGCTTTCATCTGTAATGACAATGCCCCTGTAGCATTACAGAACTTAAAGCAGTATCAGATGATTTGTCTCTACCTTCCAGGCTTGTACAAGTAGCCTTTGTTCCCTTATGTACAGTTTAGGATCATTACTGCTGCTTAACTGTAGAGCTGCAGTGCTTCCAAGGAGAATTAGGGTCATGAATATAACAAACTGCATTATTCTAGACAAGGACCGATACCCTGCCCTAAAGCGGTTTTGGAAGGGCCACGCTGCCAGTCTCCCAGACAGGACCTTGGGTATATCCTCTCTTCTCACTTAAAGGAAACAAGGAAAAACTGCAGTTGAGGAGTTCCACTGAGAACTAGAGCTTATTCCAGTCAACTGCACAATCAGCAGAGTGAGGCTATACCTCTGAGCAAGCTGAATGTTAATGAAAGTCAATTAAAAGCAGCCACAAAAAACTGTAGCCATGACTCAAGCCCTGACATTGCTACATACCTATTACATTTCAGGTTTGAGCCATGATGAACCAACTCCTTTCCCCACACACACAGGAAAAAAACCAAAAAACTTTCTGGATCGGTGAAGGTCAGCTTAACATAGTCCAGCTTCCCTCTGCCATGTCCTCTTTTTCCTCAGCTACAAACGGCAATGCTGATGCAGTTACAGTTCAAACTGCCCTTTGCAGAGAAGGCTCCAGGTTCAGATTAGGAGTCTTGAAGACTTTTGCTTATTGCCTCCATTCTCAAACCACCAAGAACATCTCTTGCCCAAAGGATATAAGGAGCTTTCCCAGCACACCCAGTTCTCACCTTACCTTCAACAGAGAGTTTTTCAATAGCCCGCCTCTCCCCTCGACTACAGTGAGGGGGAAGACAGAATCCACGGATGCTCCTACCAGTTCTTACACGGGAACTTAGCACGTAATTAGGATCCAGATCATCACCACCCTACAAGATTAGGAAAACAGTGAGTACAACTTTGTTATCAAAATACCTACCCTAAATATAAGTAGCTCCCACGCATTTCAGCACGGCCCCTAAACTTCAGATATTGACTACCTGGCCTGTAAGCTGATGTCTTAGTTCAAGACCACTCTCTGCAGCATGAGCTCAAATACTTGTCCAACGTAACCCTTGTTTTGGGTCTCAGACTAGGGCTACTAAACATGTACTAGACCTCAGGATTACCAGACGACAAACAGTTGTAGGTCTGCTTCAGACCTGCATCTGGGGTTTTGTTCCCTCTTCAGATCTGGAATCCAGGTGTCACATAAGGCAAACCTTTGTTATTTGGGTAGGTGTTTACTCTTGCAAGCGAGAATTATTCACAACTGCCATTCAGAGTGTTTTAGTTTAAGATGACCCACAGTTAGGAGTTTCTAATACCATCATCGTTGGCTAGGGTCTGCAGTAAAATTTGAAATCTGTAAGAGCACGTAAAAAACCTTACTCCTGGCCATAACAAAGGCTATTCTATAGTATGACATCGCTAGGATAGCTTCCGTTTTTCGCTTGTTTTCAAAGATCCAAGATCAGATGGTAAAAAGTATTAAGACTTATGACAGCCCTCAAGTCCTAGGACAGTGCTGTTAAAGCTTGACCACAGCAGCTCATGGCTGATGAAAACATGAATTCAACATTTGGCAGGGCTACACTACAGGAGCACATGAAGCAAGCTCCTTTCATCCGCCAGCTGCATGGCTCTACCCAGCCACACGGGCAGGCTCTTAAATTGTGGATTACAATGGACAAATTGCTTGTTAGCCTGTGCAGGGTGAAACTGGAAGGGCAAAACGTGAGCAATCATTTTACACAACTGCCAACATCTGTGTCCAGGCCTCAGACCACTAGGCATCAATAACCGATTAAAAATGTATACCTGCAGATTATCAGCATTCAAGTCAGTCTTGTGCTCATCAGTTGGTTTGTAGCCACCATGCCTGTCTTCAATAACCGGATCAAAGAGTTCCTTAAACACATCATAGGATTCTTCATCACCAGCTACGCATCCTACTGTCATTATGAAGGGATGGCCTGGAGCGGTAATAAAGTCAGAAGAGCTAAGTTCGGGTGATGTCTTGCTGTACTCCAGAGCAGCACTAACCAGGCAAGTTCTTTAGTGGTAGGACTAGTCATTTAGAAATGCATTCTTACATTAAAGAACCAGGTGGAGAGACCCTATATTTTACATTTAATCCATTTAGTCAAATCAGTGCTATGGAAACCCATAGCTTTTGCCATTAAGCCATGCTCATTTGTCAAGTTTGGTTTCAGACAATTTTGCCCAGCACTTCCAATTTTACTAATTTAGACCACTGGGTAGAACTTTATGCCCAAACAATTATGCTGCTCTGCTGTAAGCAAGCATGTTTGTTTGATGTTTTTTGGTTCATACTGCCATAGACAGAGCAGCATTTCTATGGTCTACTCAAACGCCACCTTCACAAACTTAGTTTAAGTTGCCATATTCAAAAGCACCAGTTATTTCAGCTGGTTCACACAGAACGTTCTCAATGCATTTTACCAGGATTATCAACCCCAGTCTGAATGACATCATCCAGGGTGAAGCCACTGGGTGTGACTCTGTCTCTCAGTTTCTTGTATAAATCCAGGGTTAGAACTTTGGCCATGTGGTTGTTGTGGCTGCTCAGGTCCGGGTACTCCTCATCAGGAGGCAGTCTCTGATTATTTAGTTGGGCCATTTTGATATTGCTAGAGCAAAAATAAATACTGTAATGTTAACATGTAAACACATCTGCTCCCCCTGTTTTCAAAGAAGTGCTACAGAGCATCACATAACCGGTCTGGAACAGGAAGAGATCAGAACAGCTAGGTAAGCCCACATAATGTCAGGGCTTTTTCCTTCCCCCCGCTCTAGTTGCGTTATAATTAGAGCACACTCAGTTTGTGTTTTTTTTTTCTCCCCAAATTGGAAGTATTTAGCAGAGCAGTTACATAATTGAAGTGTCTGAGAGTTGATATGCCAGATCATAGCAAGGAACATGGCCTGACAGAACAAGGCCTCTTTTAACACAGCCATGCGTTTAGAGCTGTCTCTCACTGCTTTATGAGATTTGCCTCTCAGCAGCTCAAGAGCCTTGGGCGCTGTTGTCAAGAAGCACTTCCAGTAACGAGGGAGAACAGATCATTAATGCAGCTCTAACGGTTCTGGCCGTTACCTGGGTTGTCAACCCCAGTTTGGATGACATCATCCAGCGTAAATCCACTGGAAGTCTGTTTATCCCTCAACTTCTTGTACAGGTCCAGGGTCAGCACCTTGGCCATGTGATTGTTGTGAGCACTCAGGTCTGGGTACTCATCCTCAGCAGAGTTCTTCATCTTCAGCAGGTTGTGGCTGTTTGAGAACGGCATGTCTGACCCTACCGCAGACACTAGGGGAAAGAGAGGGGAAGCCTATCACCCCAGCTGCGAGACAGTCCTCCAGAACCGCCCTGGGAGGAGAGCCACGGGCAGAGGCAAGGTCACCTTGGCTTTTGTTCCACCGGTGCCTTTTACGCACCTTGCTGCTACAACACCTTCCACAGGAGGAAGGAGATTTTAAAAAAAAAAAAAAAAAAAAAAGATTGTCACCTTCACAAGCCTTGTCCCGTCTCCCTAACACGGCCCAGGCGCGAAGGCAGGGCCCCTTCCCCCTCCCCTCGGGGCACCGCCGGGCGCGCAGCGGGCGCAGCCCGGCCGAAGGGACGCGCCCAAGGTCGCGCGGCCCCTCCGCGGCGGCGGCGGCGCCGGGCAGCGCCCGCCCCGCCCCGCGGCAGGTGAGCGGCGCGGTGCCCCGCCGCCCTCTCCGCTCGGCGGAGCGGGTCTTGGGGGAGCGTTAGCCAAGCCCGTACGCAACGGACGCCCCGTGGGGGAAGGGGGGGGGGGGCGGGCTGGGGTGAGCCTATGTAACTACCCTGCTAAATACCGGGTGAAGCCGGTTGTAGAGCGGGAAGCGGCGGCGCCGGGGCAGCCCCCGCGAGAGGCTGCGGCCGCGCCGCTGCGGAGCCTGAGGTCTCTCTCCCTCTTCGCCGGTTACGTGCCCGGCGCGCCGCGCCGCGCTGCCCCCCGCGCCTCGCCCGCAGCCCCGGCGGTTGCCGGCGCTCCCTCCCCCTCCGCGACGCCTTGGCGGCCGGACCGGCTCCAACCCCAGCGACGCGATAAAAAAAAAAATTATATATTAAAAAAAATAAGAAATGAAATAGCTGCAGGACGGCGCGGCTCACCCCGGGACTTACCGAGGGCTCCGCAGCCAAAGGAAGGACCTGCGCTCCCGCACCCCACCGCTGCCCTAGCCGGAGTGGAGCCCCAGCGCTACTGCCGCGCCTCTTTTATATAGAGCGGGACCCGCCGCCCCATTGGCTGCTATTTATAGCCCATTCATTCCATTGGGCGAGCCGCGAGGTGGGCGGAGCGAACGCCCCGTTGCTGGCCAGGCCCCGCGTTGCCGCCATCTTGCTTGGCCTGGTGGAGGCAGGAGGCGTTGGGCGGGTGGGCGCGTGGCGGGGGGTGGGCGCCGGGGGCCGGCGGGGCCCGCGCGCCGCTGCCAAGAGGCGAGGGCTGCCCCAGCGCCTTCCTTCGCTCCCCGCGCTGACGTACAGGAAAACTCATCGCTGCGTTGCCCTAACCAAGTGTTTTCCACGAATCGCGGTGCCTTTAGCCAACGCGGCGGCGTGCGAGGCTTGTTGCCGTTCAGGGGCTCTGCCTTGATCAAGGATTCAATAACGGGTGCGATAATCTGCTGTCTTAAAAATAAGACACTTTGTAGTGTCAGGACCAGCACGACCTGTTAACTTGATAAAGGCTGCTGATAATGGCTGTAAGCCTGCTGCTTAGCCTCCAGCACCTGAAAGTAGTGGGTTCACCTTACAGTCTAATTTGAAGGATCTACCACTTAATTCTGTGCTTAGCCTCCACCACCTCAGAAGCGGTGGGTTCATCTTACAGTTTAATTTGAAAGAAAGTATGTTTATTGTGTAAATAAACACACGGCACGGCAAGCCTCCTACTCTGTCACGTGCCAAAAAAAGGGGGGGGGTGTATTGGAGGGTGGCTGATTTCCTATTGAAGACAGAAGCAGAAAGGCTGGGATTTGGTCCATCTAAAATTCACCTTAAATTCATGAAAATAGCACTGTTAGCTTCTGTTGGTGTATTTGTAGCGATGAGAAGGATTTGCTCCAAAGTTAGAGAAGCTGAGAATTGCACGGTTTGCAAGAATAAGTAAATAAATAGATTAAAAAAAAGAATGACTATCTTGATCTTACTTCTACCTCGATAGCTCTTCTTTATCTTTCTCTTAAGCGTATCTCTCACAGCAGAATCCATGTTTATCCTCCTGTCCAGCTGGGCAGTACATTTATCCATATGCATGCAGATCTAAGTCACAGAGTTGTTTTGTTCGACATGAGTTGCGAATGTTAGGAGACACCAATAGAAATTCTTTCCCCACCACAATTCTTTCAGCACCACAACCAGTACCCTTATTCAGATGACAAGTGTAAGCAGTTTACAGAACTGTTTAGGGTAAAAAAAAAAATATAGGAAATCGTTATAAAATAAAAACATAGACTGCTTCAAATAAAAATGCACTGTGTTTGGCTGCCATCCAAATTTCCAAGTTATTCCAGGTCTGATATACAGCGATGCTGAATATACAAATCTCCAGAAGTCAAGGGCTCTGCATCTGTGCAAGTCTGGTTTCTTATCTCCCGGATCAAAGAACAAATCCTCTCAGTGTCTCCTCTGGCTTTTTAACCTCACAAAATCTTCCCCAACCTTTTAGCAGTCATGTGTATTCACACAGTGCTCATACTTCAATAGAGCATAAGTTGCAAATAACGCCATTGCTGAGCAAATATGAAATGAATGTAAGTGCAAAATCAGACCCACTTGTCACAGTTGTTATTCTTAACTTAGAACAATATAAAAATATTAAGAATGTACTCCTATATTACAAGTACACTTATTTCTTCACAAACAACATGCTTTGCTTACCAGAGAAGGTACTGAAGGCTCCTTCTGTCTTCTTCCAAAATCTCCCACCACACACAGAGAGGCAATCGACTGTTCTTTACAATAACTGTTCTGTAGATTCATGGAGTCAAGCTCACCTCAGGAATCAAATTTCCAGGGATCCATTTCTATTTATGGGATATGCTCTTTCCCTCCCAGTCCCAGAGCAAGGAATACCAGTCACTATAGTTATTATAAGCTAGTGGTGTTCTAAATGTGCCATTCATTATGGCACTTCCGACGCACACGCACACACGTTTTCCTCGCAAAACTGCTGTCTGGAAAAGAAAGGCACATGAAAAGAGAGGGTCATGGCAAGAACGCAATCAAAACATATCCAATTTACATGCTTAATACACTTTGCACCCTCTGTCCCCCTTTTCTCACCATTATTTGACAAATTTTCTAATAAGCAATATGGCAGAAGTAGCCATTACTTGACTGGGTTTTACTCAGGCAGCATTTTCAGATTTGCTGAAAGCTGTGTGTAAATTGGATCCTACCTTTGTCACAGTGTCCCATCCCAGCTTCCCTAGTGACTCAATTATAGATGCTGTGCTGTGTGTCAACAGACTCTGATCAGCCATTTTATCTGGCTCATCTGCTGAGTGAATACTTCGTTCAGATAAGCCTGTATTGCCTGTTAGACTATGATAAAGGCACCAGTCTGTACCTTCTCTGCCAGGATGGATGATGTCTTAGTGCATACTGACTGATCCACTACGTTGCAGTTTTGCAGCTCAAGGTGGAAAAGCGGGATGACTACTCCAGAGATCTCTGTAGTGAGCTTTAACAATGAAGAATTAAGGGATGTTAATCATGCTTCGTGCAGCTAACTTCCTAAGAGGCTTAATTATAAATGTTGTGCAGTGTACAACTGCAAGAGGAGATGAGCGTTAGCTAGTGCACGTCTTCTGAAATTACTCACGTGAACGTACGGTGAACTCGAAGAACTAGAGGATAAACCTCTTCTTGGGAATCCAGAAGAATATCCCAAATTAGGAAATGGCAAGAGAAAGTGGTTCACTATATATAACTGAATTGCTACCAGTGCCTACATGACAAAAATTGGTTATAAACTGTCACTAAACAGCCCTTGAAAATGAAACGTAACAGTTCTACATCAACAGATGAAAGGAGTTGGTTATAGCTGCATCTGATGCTCAGCTTCCCAAATGGAACTTCTTTGCCCATTTAAATGGCTCACTCAAGTCTATCTGCCTAATTATTGTCCTTGCGTTTTTTCACACTGGTTGGGCAGTCTGTTGAAAAAGCACCGATAATTTCCACAGAGCTGAGTACCTTTGGAAATTAAGAGCTGCTGAGAGTCTTGATCTTGTATGCAGTTAGGTCCTCAGTAATTTGAACAGCAGTTCATCCTGGGAGAGAAAGGACACAAGAATATAAGCGATGACAAACACGACCAATGACACAAGAAACGACACAGAAAAAAAAACATGGTAGGTGCAAATCTAAAGGCACAGTGGAGCCATGCTTGCCAGTCAGAAAAACAGCTGAGTAGGAGTTTGCCGTTTAAGAAACCTCTGAAGCTGCATACATTATGTTTAGATTAGAAAGATGAAGGAGAGTTTCATAACTAAATAACAAAGACTACTGCAATTATGATATGGGCAGGTATAGTTGGTCAATAGCGTAACAAAAAATATGCAGGTTCCTGCTCTCCCTGGGGGTAACAAATGGGCCAAACTTCCCTTATCTCCAAATGGAATCACATCCATGCAAAACTCACAAATTGCCCTCTAGACAGCTTTGGGGTAAGTATACAATTACTGCGGTTTTGACATCTGAAAGAACGACTTTTTTTTCCCCCCTCGGTATTGTGCATTATAAATGGTTAGCGAATTCAGGAGGGTACGGAGCATTATCTGATCGCGATGAGGACGTCACCTGCACATCCGAGGTGATTCACCCGCTCTCTCTGTTTTGCTGGCGCCCCTCCCATGCCAGGTGGCCTGGGCTTGCCGGAGGCAGCAGATGGAGCGATACTCCCCTCCTTTGCTCCTCCTCGCCTCCCGCCAACGTCCCCCATACCACCGGGGCACCTACAGCTCGCCACATCATCTGAATCCGCAACATGAGACGTATGTAGGAGTTAATACCATGCTATTCGGGGTTGAGAGAACGATTCTGCTCCTTCTGAGCCCACATTCTGTTGCTGGATTTTTCCGTAGCCTTAAAAAAAGGCTGGCGCGAAGAGGCTGGTTGGCCTCGAGCGCCTTTCCCGGGAGCGGGCTGCCCTCAGGCAGCGCGCGCAGAACTTTCTGGAAGCGCCAGCCGGCGGGGCCGGGGGAAGTCCCGCTCCACCCAGGGCGGTGGCCAAGCCACTTACTGGGGAAGGGGCTTCTGGAAGGTTCCCCGCGGGCTCCTTTGGTGGCTGGCAAACACCAGCCCCCGCTACCTTCTCCTCGCCACCGTCGGGTTGCAGGGGGGGGGGGGGGCTGTCTCCCGGCAGGAGCCAGAAGCAGGCGGGGAGCGGGAGGGGGCCACCCGGGCCAGGCTGCTCGCCCAGCTTTAGGCGCAGCCCGGCCGCCTCCCGCCGTCCAGACCCCCAAAGGCTCCGCGGCGGGCGAGGGACCGCTGAAGTTTCCCTCAGGGACGCGGCAAACAGCAGCCCCCAGAGCGGGCCGAGAGCCCGATCCCCGGCCGCCGCCACGCCGGCGGCTCGGCGAGGGCTGCGGAGGGCGGCAGGCGCCCGTCCCTCCGGCCCGGAGACACAGCAGGGAGGGGGCCTCGCTGCCCTCACGGCGGGGGCGGGAGGGGGGCAGTCGGTTTGCCCCGGTGTCGCGCTGTGGGGACGGGCAGGGCTGGCGGGGGCGGAGGCGGCGGGGAGGCGGGAGCGTCAGCAGCCTGCGACCGGGGCGGAAGGCGGTGCTGGGCGGGCAGCGCGTGTGAGGAGAGCGGAGCCGGGCCGGGCCGGGCCGGGGGCTCAGCCCCGGGAAGGTAACGGCTCCGGGCATGGGGGGAGAGCTGGCGGCTGCTGGGGGCGCGCCGACCCTCGGCTCCCCGGGCGAGGCCCTGAGGCGAGGCGGGGGCCGAGACCGGGTCGCGGCGCGTCCCGCTGCGTGCGCGGCGGCGGCCGCCGCCCGGGCCTGTCACGGGTTAACGCTGCTTATCGGGCGCCCCCCCCCCTTCCCGCTTTATTTGTGCTTCTAATTCCCCCTCAGCAAACAGAGAGTTTAAATCAACGGGCTGTGGGCGCGGCCGCGGAGCGGCCCTTGGTCCCCGCGTTGGCCGAAGGGCGCCCAGGAGGTGGGGGCTGAGCTGCTGCCCTGCCGCCGGGAGAGGGGCTTCAGCTGGCGAGCGGAGGGGAGGAGACAGCCCTCGGCCCCGGGAGAGGGCAGCAACCCCCGCTTTTATTATTACTGCTGTTACTTAGGGGAACGTAGACTCATTTTAGCGGCCTAATTTGTAAGATTGCGAAGGATCACCTGGGCCTAGGCCAGTGCAGTCCCAGGAAGCGTGAAGGCTCATAGGGGCTTCCCGGCCCCCGGCCGCAGCCTCCCTTCCCCTGCCCTCCCGCTGCCCCCCAGCACCTTCCGGCAAATGATTAGGGGCTGTAGGTGTCCGCCATGGGGGGAGGCAGAGCAACTGCCCGAGCGATAATGGTTCCTGCAAGAGTGCCCTGACAGAGCCCAAATTTACCCCCCAATGTACGAATATAACAGGCTAGGTGAGCGCCCGAGAGGGCTGTCGCTTGGGATGTCAGCATACATTGCTGGGAGATGAGCTGTCATAAATGTGGCGGCTCAAAAGAAGGCAAAGAAACCAGGAGCCAGTTTATGTGGTCAAAGGGAGAGTAATTCTTTCCTTGTCCCTGCAGACATGTGGGGACGTTGCTCTTGCCTATTGGCATAACTGCGGTCGAAATACTGTAAAAGAAAGGGACGGCAGTCAAGCTGCTTTCAATGGTATTATTGTAAATGCGAACTGAAAACTGCGTGTTTCATTTATGGTGTCTAGAATGAGAACTGGAAGTGTAATTTATGAGAGATCAAGATCATCAATATAATCAGATGGTGCAAGCTATAGCAGGGGGTTAAACCTAACTGTACTATCTCACATACAAAGTGCAATGTGTTTACATTTCTGAATTAACAGTATGCCCTTCTTACAGTTTCACCGTAAAGCCAGACAGGGCTATTCTCTTTTGCTGTGTGAATACCTATGATTGCATGTTAAAAGCTTTGGAAATGTTGGCCATAAATGCATTTGTTTCTCAGTCTCAATGATTTCAGCAGAAAAACTAAAAATCAATCTAGCTGCTTAGGAGCAAATTAAACTACAACGAGTTGTGATCAACAAAAACGGACTAGAAATTTAGAACTAAAATTAAAGTTCTTAATGAAAATAATGAAGTATGACAGAGCTATTACGCATGCAGTAAAATAGCACTGGCATCAAACCATTGTTCTGAAACTAAAAATAATGCTGCTTTTAATTCTCTTACTGAAGAAGTACCCAGAATTCAAACTTCCAGAGCTTTCTGTCATAGACTAACTTCTGACTTTGGGATTACCGTTGCCTTGTTAGACAATTCCTTCCATGAATTGATCAAGCAGCAGCTTAGATTGCTGGCTGCCACATCTGAAAGGCAATGGCAGATTGTATCATAAGCAGCCTTCCAATTTCCAGGTTTTCTTCTCAAAAACAACAAAATTTAATTGTAGTTCTCTAAGCAGCTTCAATAACACGGGCCTAAAGCAGTACAGCTGTGTTTGCGTTAGCTTGCAAATAGTTGTCTCCATCCAGTTGCAGCACAGCTCACTTCCCAGACAATTACTTTGCGCCCCCAATCGCAAATGGAAGGCCTGAGTACCATTTATTCCTTGTACTCAGTCAAATTTATACATGAACTAATGCAGATACTGCCTTTATCCTGTCTCAGACACTTGACTTACATTGTAAATCATCAAGGGATAAGGCAGCAGAAGGAAATAAAAGGCACTGCTTAGCAAAACGCTCTGAGAGCTTGTCAACTGGAATTTAACAGACTGCTGAAATGGATAGCTCTTTGCAACTTTCCCAGGAGCATTGTGGAACAGGCTGAATAAATTATAATTTATTTGCTAAATTTACTTAAAAGTATGCCATACAAGAGGACAAATACTTGTTCTATTCAAGTCAATGGGATTTTTTTCTATGGATTTTAATGGGATCAAGAGTTTGGGAGTGGGGGACTCCTGAACTTCAGAGAGTTCTCTTGCTACCCTCTTATTTATATAGTTTTTTTTATCTGGAGAAAGTAAAATGCCTTATTTTTATTTCTAATTTCCACTTCGTCACAATCTTGTAAAACTCTCTGATATGTTTTTTCTCTTTTAGGTGACAACCACCAGCCACAATGAGTTTTGTTGAATATGGAGATACGATAAAAGATGGTGACACAGCTATTGTGTTCTTGGGCCATGAATCCATGTTTCCTGTTAAAGTCCAACATGGCACTGTAACTCAGACTAAGTACGGGGTCATTAGGCATTCCACAGATCTCATAGGCAAGAAGTATGGCTCCAAAGTGACCTGCAGTAAAGGAGGATGGGTGTTTATTCTTCATCCAACCCCAGAATTGTGGACCATGAATCTTCCACACAGGACACAAATTCTGTATTCCACTGACATCTCTATAATCACCATGATGTTAGAACTGAAACCAGGCTCCATAGTATGTGAATCAGGTAAAAATTAATATATTGAAGTCCTTTATTAAGAACTTACATCAACACCTCAATGAAAGTCAGCCTTAACTTTCAATTTTGCAAGGCTTTTTTTTCTTTCTTTCTCCCATTGTCCTGTAATTTTCCTAGCCTACATATTGAGTAGTTCTCTTTCATTTGCACATGTTAGCAATTGCTGTGTCTTCAACAAGTAATGTTAGTTCAGAATGCTGGCCTCATGTATGTATACCTTTGTGTATGTGTCTGATTAATTCAGCTTTTTAAGGTAAATATATAAACACTTTTCCTTCTCTTTTCTAAAACTTGTAGAATACTTCAAAATATATTCTAAAATTTGTTTTTGAATTGAAATTTAGGCCTGGAATTTTCAATTTGAGAGAAAATATTTGAGGTAAATTAGTGAAAAAGAAACTCTAGTGATAAGAGGATAAACTAGTAATGAGTAGAAAAAACGGCAGCATTTATACAGTGTAGTACCATGTAAGTATATACATTTCATCTTTGTCTTCCAAAGCGTGGTCCACATGGAGCACTGCAATGGCGTTCAGAGATCGCTGTAGAAGGATGATGCAATGGATGATGTGTTTGTCACAGTGTTTTATTTTGCTCCTAAAATTATTTTCATTTATTAGAGTTTCCATCTTTTTGCTTAATATGCGAGGAAGGAGGAGTTAAATTCTGTATTAAATATATATTTTCCTGGTTAGATGCAGTTTATAGTAATGTCTTTGTGATTTCATTACTGCAGGCAGTATGAGGTTTGCTTGATTAGAACGTGTCCCTGTAGCTTGGAGGAATATGATCTGCAGACAGTTACAGTTTGTCCTTATTCCCCCCCCGCCCGGCTGTTTCTGTTGAATCTTTTTATAAAGCAGGTTCATATACTTTCCTCTCAAGCATAGATACAACAGAGGATCAGCGGGGTGGGGTCATGTTGCACTCCATTTTCTTTTATATAAGATTTCCTGTTCCCATCCCAGCATAATTTTGGGCAGCTTTTTGGGCATAATGACCCCTTTCCAGCACAACCAAAATGCCAGTCATTCCTTTGCATCCAGTTACACCTATTAAGAAATACAAGGAGTTTAAAGCCCACGCTGCTGTATACTGGCGTCTGAGACAGGCAAAGTCACACGCAGAAGCCTCTGATCCTGCTAAAAGGGTTGGACCTCTGAGTTTATAATCCAGTTTTGAGGACAAACAGTCAGGTCTAGTATTATCATGGGAGGTAGACATACTGTTAGTTGGGCAGCTCTTCACCTCCTCCCCTTCCTGCTTTGTTTAGACAGGATGGGAAAAATAAATACAATTGTTCAGGGTGGGGGAGGCATGAATTGCTGCATGTCCTGCCTCACTCGGGATAGGTGGATGTTAAAGCATAGAGCTGCACGTAAGATGTGTTCAGTCGTATCAGGGGTACCCAGAGAGGATGAAAATGTTTAGATTATCTAAACAGCTAAGAAATGGAAACCCTTGATGAGGTAACCTGTCCAGATTCACAGAAATGTTGAGTCAAAGGTCATAACTGCAGACAATCCTTTTTGTTAATAGGAGGCTCTCCCCAGGTTTATTTTAGTGATTATGCTGTACTAAGCAAAGTATTTTAACTTCAACTTTCCAGGAAAGCTGAACAGTTTTGCTACTATAGTAACGGTTGTATTGCTCAGAGGAGTCACTGTTCATAAAAAAATGGAAAAGTATGACCTCAAATTTATCTAGTTAGTCTTGACACAAGAGATTTTACCGCAAATTGACTTGCGGGTGACCAGAAGTGGTGATTTGAATTTAAAATATTACAGGTATTGACAATGGGGGCCTCTGGTGCAATAATATGACCGCCTTCAGTGCCATCCTAGATTAGATTGTATTCAGCAAACTGAAAGCATTAGTTCTAGATTAACCTTGTGTTGCCTAGAAGAAACCAGCCCAATGGTAAGTAGTAGAAACAAGTCAGGAAATCTAGTCCGGTAATGACGTTTGGGTCTGTTTCCTGGTGGTGCTGCTTTTATGTGTATCTTGAGCATTAGTTAGCATGGAGGTCTATCTTTTTCTTATTTGAAAATGAACTGATATGCATAGTTGCTGTGTGGACTCGCAAAGCAGGAGCTATAAACAGGGCAGGCGCTCTCTCTCTTGTCTTACTAACTAGACCACGGCAAGTGCGTCCTGCATTTACCCAGTGTAAGCGAGCAGAATTTGGGATTTGGGAGCTGCGCAACTAAACGAAGGACAGATAGAGAAAGTGATACAAAGTACCCGCTGTGTGATCTTATGTTGCTGTGAATAAGAGTAGATGATCTTTTGTGTGTGGTTAAGAAACACAGTAGAATAGCGAAAGGTTTAATTTTACATCACTGTTTGAATTGATTAGTCATGATTTGTCATAAATGATATAAACACACTACTACAGTTTTTCCTCTTTTAATCACCTTTAATGAATGCATAAAGAGCAATCTTGTCGGCAGTGCGTGCATAATTAAAATGATACAAGCATACTCTGTTGAGGCTATAAGGAAACTCAGCATCTGCCTGATGTTTCGTGTTGGAGGTACAGGCATATGATCCTTATCTCTTTCTGTCTCTTGCTAATTTCTAAATTCTAAATGAATTTTGAGATTTATTAACTGTTGGCACTGTTGTTGGAGCTAAGATCTCTTGAAAGATTGCTCCCTGATCTGAGGAATTTCCCAGGTCCTACAAGAAGCCTGATACAGTCTTAACAGCTCGATCCTTCCAGAACTACAGGATACTTGAGATAGCTGCAAAATTCCTGCTGCAGGTGATGTGGTAGTGTGAAACTTTCCTCCTCATCAGGTAACTCTCTCGTGCAGTCTATACATTTGGTGTTCATTGCATGTGCAGTCACTGTGTTGGTGAAGAAGGAAGGGGAATCGTCTTTCATATCACTGCTCTCTCCAAAACTAATCTTAATGTCAGCTTACCAGGCAAGGCTATTTTCAGTCCAGTGATTAGAGCTGTCCGGAGGATAACAACTCTAACTGACAATAATTTTACGGCTTTAAAGTTTATTTTTATACTATATGGGAAAAAATATAGAACCTTTAAGGTTTTTTTTGCTAAAGAAAAGAATAGGGAAACGTTTTTTTTTCCCAGTCCCCATGTATCTAGCCTTTTTTACTGTTGTCTCTCTTTGGTGAGACCTGCCAGTGTCTGTCCTGTCCTAGCCCTCAGAACTGCTCAGTGAGTGCAGTACAGCACTGCAAAACTTCATTTAGTCTGATACATCTCAGAAGCATTTTGGCTTTGACAGGCTATTGTATTTAGGCAAAATACAATTTAGTCAAAAGTATTCTAACCACTGTGCCGGTGATCCTTCAGCTCTCAACAAAATCCAGACTCACTTGAGCAAAATGCTAATTGGAATTTTTGTTTACCTTCAGCTAAATCCCAAATTAAAAATTGCTAATCCCTGTTCATTGTCATACAGCAATAGGGACTGGGTTTCTGAAGACTAAGACGAGTATTACAGGTCCTCATGGCTTATCTGTGAGGAGTAACAAGAGCTGTTAGCCAGCCCTACGCTAGAGCTTCTCAAAAACTATTATGAAACGTTCAAACTCACAGTCTGGGTATAGATTTTACTGAGAGGACACTCATAGAAAATTAATGAGCACTTAATGATTAATGGATACTTAATAAATGATTAACAGTTTATTGTGGAATCCCGACAAGTCAGCTCTATGCCTATGACTGTCCTGAGGTGCTCATAAACTTCTGATAAATACTGCTCATGTCTATACCGTCACTGTGGCATAAGTGTAGGTAAACTGCTTGCAGTTGTATCTTTAGTGTAAAGTATAGTCCAAAGCTTTGTCAGTATTAATTTGATTTTTGAACCTATCCATACTGATTAAGTCCATGTTTTACAGCATCTCCCTTATGTGCCTTTTAGCTGCTGTACAGGCTAGTGTGAGAGAAGAACTTGAAAACCTGATCCCTGTGTAACACTTTTGAAATGTAAGAAAGGCCTCATATACAAATGCCAGAGGACATAATATTCTCTTGACACACCAGAGAACTGAACCAAAGCTGTAGCAACACGAGGCCACCGCTGTAATGTATTCAGCCTTGTGGCTGAGCTGCAGCTAATGAGGAATGCTGCTCATACCCAAAAGCATTTGTTTCCAGGCTTTCCGGACTCGTTTTCAACTTACTATTTCACTTGACTGCCAAGAGCATTTCCCATGCAAATCTGATCTTAGAATGTTATGTATATTGTGCAGGAGATCCCTTGCTGGAGAACTCCTACTTTTCAATCTCTAAGAACAAATTCTTTTCAGTCTTCCCATTCGCAAGGCTGGCAGTGCCAGCCTTGAAACCCCTCTTCCTTCTACTCTTCCTCCATCTCCTGAATCAAGTCCGTGAGCAGCGGTCCTCTTTGGCCTCCAGCCTATTTCGTAAAATGCCTATTTCAGCGGTGCATCCACAACAGATAGGAGAAGGAGCTAATCTTCTGTATAGGGAACTTCTTGATGTGCATTTTCCTCTTTCAGTAATCAGGTGATGTCCTTCTAACTCTTTCCCTCCCTCCCTCCCTTCCTCTGGGCCTGCTCTTGTTGTCTCTCACTTCTGCACCCATGATTTGCACCCCTGACTGCCTCCACGGTAAAATAGTTGGGTTAGTTTCCATCAGATGCTTAAGATCTCTTCATATATTCAGAAACAATGATTAATGATTCCCCTGTTATGTAAACGTGCCATATATGGTGAGTTGTCTTCCTCTGCTCTATGTTTCTTGACAGACATTAGCTGTGGAATTGCTAGCCCTGTATAAGACTAATTTTCCTATGGTTTTGAGGCTTTATCCCTTCTCATGGCTGACTCGTGACCTATCTTTCTTATTTGCTAGGTTTAAGTGTCGTAGCTAGGAGACAAATACAGCAACACTCCTGTTTTTATTGTTTTTACTGATTTCAAAATATCTTATGTAGTGAAATTTTGCAGTAGATAACTCTACTCGTATTGAAATGTTACTAAACATTATATTGACCCAGTATTTAATAATATTCTGCATATTTTTGATTTTTCCTGCTTCCTAACAATATGAACCTGTATAGAGACTTATAAGCTTCATCAGCTTTATTCCAGATTACAAACCTGCTGTAATGTGTTACCTGGCAAATGCTTTTGCGCACGCGCAATTGTAAGCTTACTTTAAGTCCTGAATCACAATTTGGCTTCCTGTTTTAGAAAGAAGCACCCGTGAGTGTAGATTTTGGAGCAGCAAGCTGAGCAATTGCCTGCACTGAAAAAAAGCGGTTGAATGCAAAATCAGGTCTCCTGTGTTTATAGCACAGGTGGGAGTGCAGAAGGCTAGCCGGATACCCTTTGCAGTAAGAAAACCAGACTAAACAGAAGACAGTGTTAAAATACTCTCTCATTCAGTTGTCAGTCAGACAAGTGATATGTTTGATACTGTAGTAGTGCTCGTGTTTCTCTTGACAGTGTTCTGATGTGTATCTATATAACGTTGTAATGTCATGTGTTATTTTGGAAGGGGTCAGATGTTATCTACTGCAGTTTGAAAAGGTGAGGAACAATCTTAAAATATGGAAATTGTCTCAAAGGTGGCTGACCTGTATGGAGGCTTCTCTGTGGAACACCTGCCACTTGAGTAAGGAATGAGTGAGAAGAGCAAACCTGTTTGAGGTCAGGGAAATGATCTGAGCGTTTATCAGATCAATACTTTCTGGTCAGCAAATCAGAAGGAGTTACCAGTAGGTGCTGAGCTAGAATGTTTTATCTACTTGTCCACTTGCTAGGAATGAAGTCCTTTTAAAACTGCACTGGTTTCTTTGTCTCTGGAGAGGGCAGAAACAATGCGTCCTCGGTTCTTCTGAGCTTAGACGTATCAGAGGAGAAGACTGGACTGTACTTAAATCCAAGGACAAGGGGAGAATAGTGCACTGGTACAAACCTCATACTTTTTTAACATAGGATCTCAATTCATGCTTTTGAAGTGCGATTGACCACTTTTCCCTGTCTACGTGCTGATCCCCAGCGCAGTGCCTCTTCATCAAGTTTTGAGCTTTGAGCATAGCATAGTGGGGACCTAATGGTGTCTCATTAACTGCCTGCAATGCGGTTGACTGCTTTTTTGACCAAGATTGTTAAAATTGTAGAATAGTCAACATGTATTCAGAAGCATCGTATGTTCAGAAGTCATCACCTATGACCACAGGTGTAGCCTGTGGTGGCCAGGGTAGGAGTCACAGATAGTATTTTTTCGTCTAAGTGAGCTCTAAAGCGGTAGCCATGGTGGTGAGAATGCCTTTAATACAGTTTGAAGTAACCTAGTTTTAGTTCTGTTTGGTAGAGTCCATTCATGATTCATATGCTCTAGTTAAATGGGCACTGTCCTCAAGTAGAGAGCAAACAGTTTCTAAGGCTACTTTTAATGCAAGGTGTCAGAAAGGCAAACATCCTGCTATGAAAAGTGTAAACTGTCTTTGTTCGAGAAGTTGTCTTACTTCTGCTTTCTGGGCCAAATTAGAAACACAGGCATTTCACTGCACCTGTATGAGAATGCCGTCTCTTCAGTTCTAAACTGGCTTCTTCTGATACAAAATATTTATTTGGGGCATTCAAGTTTTTGGTTCTTGTTGCAGGTAATTCAGCTACACTGCTTCAGTTTTGGTAGTGCTCTAGTCCATACCGTCAGTAGTACTCCTTGGATTTTGCTGCTTCCTTGACTAATTTTATATGATGCTAAGGAACCTGTCATTTCCCAAGGGAATCTGAGCCTGACTAGAACTTATTTCAAACTGCTGCCTAAGACTCTATGGGTCACATTTGCTGAATTCTGCTTTTTCCACTTGTGATTTGGAAATAAGGGCAGAGAGAAATTGAAGACTTGAGGAGGCGATGGGAAAACTCAAATGTTGAATTTTACAGATTTGCAGGGGAGGAGGTTAAAATGATCTTTGGGAATAAACATTCGTTTCCCCCTCCAGCAGAGAAACCATGGCAGTTGAACCCCTCACTTCTACAGATAAGTGTTGATTGGGTTTTAATGGTTGTGATCGAGTATAAATCTGGGCTGAAGTGCCAGACTCCAAGATTATTCTTGATGAATAACATCAAGAGTGCTAAACCATCAGGCACATAAGAGCGGACGGTCCTCATCACCTCACGGGACTGGATTCAGAATCTGTGATCTCTGCAGGAAGAGAAGAACTCTGTACAGTGGTGGGTGATTCGTAGCAATCTTGTTTTTTTTTTTTTCCTGCATTTTTGAGGGTGTTGCCAGGGAGAAGGCAGACAGCGTCTTCAGAAACACTCTCATTAATGACGTTAGCATGATAGAATTCGATACGGTAAAGTGTGATACGTATATATTCTCATGTTCGCAGTAGCCAGGCAGCAATAAATAATTCCTGGTAACCCTATTTAACGAAAACTCACTGTGTAATATATGCCAGCAAGTGATGACTTCCAACATCCTGTTTTTGGTTCTGGGTTTGACTAGGACTGTTTGTGAACAAAATAGAGAACCAGAAAATAAGCCAAAAAATTGTAGTGGGGTTTCCTGGGAAGGAGACAAACGGTATCTTCTGTCATGTTTTTAAGAGCAGATTTAAAAGGAAAGTGATTAAAAATGTAAAAGAATATGGACAAGGAAATTAGACACAGGCACGAGCTCTGCCTCTCTTTTTTGCTTACTTCCCAGATGTGCTGACAGCCCTTCTGTTCAGTCCTTTAGATTTACGGGGAAAGAGGCAGGCAACGTGCAGCATTACCCATTTGGAGGGTAAAATAATCAAATTCGGTATGATTGCAAAAGTTCTCAGCTGTGTGACCTTGCCCTCTGGCATGAAACATAAAGGCAGCGTTTTGGTCATTTTAGCATTCTGTGGGCAGTAGTACCCTGCTCTTGTCATAACAAACAAATCAACGAGTTGCTGTTTCTTTGCTGTGCACATATATCATTGAGGTCTTACAAGCTACAGTGATACTTGCACTTATTTTGAGCAGAGAAAAGTTCACGATGACATTTAGAGCTTACAGGTGCCATGACCAGGTAGTTTTTCGTGTGCGCATATGTTAACTGTCTTGTGCTCTTTGTTTGCTTTATTTCAATACTGACAAGGATGCTTGTCAGTATTTTAATAAATAAATGTTTGCGCCAGAGTTTCTGCCTTCTTTGGGACCTCCTTGGGGCCAGTGCTGTAATCTGAGAGTCCTCCCTCTGTGTCTAATCTGCACCGTTACAACTAGATGAAGGGCAGTAGGTGTCCATTGGCCTTTTCAGTGAAGCTTTGTCTGCCCATTGGGGTCAGAACCCTCTCAGATGGAAGCAAGAGATGCAGTGCTGATTCTGCAATACACTTGGTTGATCCCATGCTAAACACGGGCCCTGAGCTCTGTTTACAGTCTGAACGTGTCCGCTTCCAGAGCTGTCGGATTGAATACAGTCCCACAACGGTATTTCTCCCCTTACGTGACTAGAGGGCAAGAACCTGGGATTCGTCAGTAAACTCTGGCTCCCTATGCAGTTATGGAAAGTATTGTCCAGTTAGGCAGCTATACCAACCCCTGTTGCCTCTAATTAATTTTCTCTCTACAAGTTTGTGAGCTTTCTCCACCACTGCTATAGTTCAAGTTCTGTCCTTTTTAAGTTTTATAAGATTTATACTCTGGTTGAAAGAACTTGCTTCAGGCTGAAATTTAGCCTGAATAGTCATTGGTGATGGCTAGATACAGATTTTCTTTCTACGGAAAGGATGGGTTCCGACTACAGAATTACAAATCAGTAATGAGTTTGGGGGTTTATTCTGTTAAATGTCATTTCAGTGAGGAATTTGCAATGTGAACTTGTGTATGGGTATTTTCTTCAGTGAAAACGTTGGTTGTTAGTCATTTGTCTATTTAATACACCAATGGATCATTAAAACAGTTTCTTAGATTGCTAAACTAAAACAAAAACATCCTGTGTCTTAATAGTTAGGCCCTGCTTGTACATGGTAACTTTACTTATTTACAATTTCAGGTATATGTGATGAGTCTTATTAGACTTCCTTGAGGTTGTGTAGGCATATATGTAAGTCACCTGCTAAATCAGGTCATGCGGGTCAGTGTGACCGCAAGGAGCCCAAAGGCCTTAGTTTTGAGTAATTTCAGTCGAAGCTGCGGATGTCTCTTAAGGGGCCTGGACAGAATGGATTCCATCCCCTAGAAACCGTTTGTTTGCGTGGAGGCCGGTAGAGTTTTCAAACAGGACACTTGCCAACATCTCTTGTTTTAATGAAGTATAAGTTTTCAAAATATAATTTGCCTGCGTTTCTTTTCACCCGAGAAGAGTCTGGCACTTTGGGAAAAAATCTCTGGTTATTTTTCCTGAATTTTTCCTGTTGTGTTTAATTTCTTGTGTTGTCTTGCGGCCTTTGTCAGAGCTGTAGCTGACACTTGTCACTGTCCTTCTACTCCACGGAAGTAGGAGAGGTCCCATGTTTGTTACATGTTTGCTCAGGGCTTTGAAGACCCTGAAGACCATTTACTAGGTCATTTAGTCCATCTCTCCTTGGGAGGGAGGGAGGACCATTCCCTCTCAGTAGTTTAACCAGTGGTTTCTGTTCATTTTGGTTTTGACTAAGTATTCCAAGCAGGAGGGTCAGTGGAGCAGACCACTGTACTGATGTCTAGCACTGTCAAAAGGTGTTTCACCAGCTATGTCTCTTCTCTAGGTACGGGCAGTGGATCCCTCTCCCACGCTCTCATCAGGACGGTGGCTCCCACGGGACACCTGTACACGGTGGAGTTCCACCAACAGAGGGCTGAGAAGGCCAGGGAGGAGTTCCGGGAGCATGGCGTGGAGCATCTGGTAACCGTGACCAACCAGGACGTCTGCAAAAATGGGTTTGGAGTCTCAAACATTGCAGATGCTGTGTTCCTAGATATTCCATCTCCATGGGAAGCCATAGGACATGCAAAGTCAGCATTAAAAGCTGAAGGTAACTGCTTTTATCTCTCTTTTTGGTTAGGAAATACTATACGTGCGCACATCTCTGCCTTTGAGCCGTATGCTGGATCTGCCCCCTTTCCATTGTGTGATCGTTGTTCTCAAATGTCAAACTGTTAGTGGTTTCCAAGAATGAAAACCCTTTAAAAGAGCTTGTCAGTTTACAGTGGAAGATCTGAAAGCAAAACAACAACTTTTTCCTGCAGGCCTGTGCTAGCTGTTAGCTAGCTGCTAGCCGTGCTAGCGGCGGGGTTGGACTAGATGATCTCCAGAGGTCCCTTCCAACCTCAACCGTTCTGTGTGATTCTGTTACAACTAGCATGGGCACTATGTAAGAACCTTTGAACCTCTGTCAAGTGCATTTTGCTAAATCTAAGAGTGTGTGGGAAGCAGCAGCAACAATAACTGCTGAAAACAAATTTCTTTGGCACTTCAGTGGAAAGGTGTGCAGGCACACTTCCCCTTAATCGTTGCATATTTGGCCTTATTTAACAGAGCACCCCCTTGGTAATGTCAAAAAAAATGTCATTGTACTTGCGTATGCGTGTCAGTTCCGGTCTTAAATCTCTGCTGATGAGAAGTTTGCCATTAATTTCAGTGGGAATGGAACCTAAAGACTGTTCTAGCTTATGCCAGTTATTCCAGGATGGTGACAGCAAGTGGGGAATCCTGATGAAGTATTGGATGAGTTTTTTTCAGTTTATTATAAGTGTTTTCCTAAGAAAAATAAGCTTCAGTGAATAAATCGTTCTTTTATCTTGGCCTAAGTTTTCCCCTATTGAATTGTTCCCCTATTGACATTGTTCTGTCAATGTAACAATACAGGCGTGAGTGTAAACTAGCTTGTGCAAGATCGGCTCCATCTGCAAAAATGACTTTTCTAGTCAAGAGAGTATAAAGTGCAAAACGGCCCCCATGCTGGGACATTAGTTTAGTAAAATACTCAAATGCAAGTATGTGTTGAGGCCCAGTTCTTCTTTGTTAAAATATATAAACACAGGCCTGACTGCAAGTGAATTGCTGCGTCATATTGAAATTAGAAGATCTAAGCTTGTTCTTAAAGGTCACTGAATGTTAAATAACCTTGCTGGGTCAGGATCCAGGTGTTAGGCTCCCTTAGCTACTGATGAAAATTTTCTAGATCCAATAGCAATATAACACATGCTTTCTTTAAAAAGTAAGTAAATAAAAAGAGACTTGTGAGCACTTTGTACCTGCAAGAGTTAGAGCTGAATTTGTAACTGCTTTCCCGTGTGCCCTGGGAAAAACATAATTTTCACTGCACTGTATGATGCCCTTCCCATGCTCAAATTATCTAATCTAGCGAGCACAACACTCAGCTGACTTCCCAGCTTAGAAGAAGGCGCTGCATTGCGCAGTCCAATTTGAATTATTTAAGTGATGCATGTTTAGAATACTAAGCAGAGCCGCTTGTGCGGTTCCAAGTTATGAGTCCTTGTCTCACTCCAGCATTTGAAATCCTAGAAAAGAGATTATAGTGTCAAACTGGCTATACTGTCTTCTAGTATGCTACAAGGTTATATCTCTCTAACCAGCATAAAGTAATATTAAAAAAACCCACATATTTATATTTGTAAAGTTGCATCATAGGCTTTACGTACCAGTCAAAAGGTGAAGTTGCTGGTCCTCACTGCAGTTTTAGCTGTAAACAGCCAGCAGCCTCTGAGATCTGATATTAGTCTAAGACTCATCTTTTGGAGTTTGTAGTAGCTGATTGAGCCGGGGGCCATTTTTTTATTTTGTAAATAAACAAGAGCTGTTTTTCTTTTTTGTATAGAGTATAATTGATTGCAGTAGTAATTGGTATAAGCATATGCACATTTCTGTTTTATTACGAATCGTGTGGGTAGGGTTTTTCTTACTGCTATAAATTCTAGAATATGATGGAAGGGTATCTGTAACTCCTTCATTTTCCCTGCCTCCAGCTGCGTATTTTAATATAGTGCTTTTTTGTTTTGTTTTCAAATAGTTAAAGCTCTTCTGCAGTAAGAACAATCTGTGCACATAACTGCTGTTGTTTACCACGATTCCCAGGGTTAGTATAGTGATAAAGCATCACTGGAGAAAATGAGTTGTTTCACTCTTTTCTCTCCGCTCCCTCCCTCTCAAATCGGAACGGGATCACGTTTGAACGTGACATTCACATTCTCATTGCAGGTTTTATTATGATACATAATGCAAACATTGCAACTGTGCTGCCAGATAGCGGTCATTCATTTTTTGAAGTCTTAAAGTACTTACATTGAAGTCAGGGCTAAGCAAATTCAGTACAGTAACATCACCTAGCCTCCTCTTTAAAACCACAGTGTTCACTATAGAGTTTTCAGCTGAGACTGGACATAAAGAGAGAATTCCTAACCTTAATAAATCCTTATCAAATCAGTGTTTTCTCTCCTACTCAGGCTCAAGATCCTGAATAGTTGCAGCTCTTTATTTAAGTAGGCTGTGTGTCAATGATCCTCTTTACAGGATACGTTTATCACTTGTATTATGCCTTACAGTCAGTCCACTGTGAATATGCTACTTTCAGTAGCTTGGTCTCTCATTTAAAGCGCTGCCATACTGTGAAGAGCTAAGAGAATAAAATGGCACAATGACTTTGTGGCTAGAAGGTTCATGTTTGCTGGTGATGTGCTCTGCTGAAGTTCAGGCTTGCATCTCAGCTGCATCCTTCTGTGCTGATTTCACTTGTCACGCTTTCAGCAGAAACGCTGCTTATAATATCTCTCGGGCGCTGCTGCACTGCAGAACTTGCTTTCATTTCCAGACCTGCGCTGTTTCTCTTTTGCAGCACCTGCTGATTAATGCTTTTCTGCTGTGATGGCTGCTGTTCCCAATATCTGACCTTGGTGTTTTTGCAAGGTTCTTATTAACCCCTTCAGGCTAAATTAAAAGAATCAAGCTGGCACTGTTATTCTGTAAAATAAGAAAAAATCCCCAAGATCCTGCAGTTCTTAAATGCCCTGAAACTTTTGACTCACAGCCATCTCACAGCTGAATACTGTAGTGCTTTTATTATAATTCTGCACCCACCTACTCTACTCTTATAAATATTGCCTGTTTCTTTCAAGGCCATGGAATATGAGGCAGGAATCCATTTGTACAATAATTTTCATACAGATTTTAAATTTTCATGGAGGGAGATGGCAAAATACATCTATATATTGGGTTGGATTGGCCTCTTGCATTATAAATCAATCCCTGGTGTTATTTAAATCAACAGTCTGAGCAACAGAATTATTAAAGCCACCCGTCTTTTGTTTTTCTTTCTTTCTCTTAAAGATTTTACTCTTATATCCAGACTCGCCACTCCATCTTGAGTATCATAAAGCCCTAAATTTTGAGTCTGTCATGTTGTGATCCGTAAGATATCACCTGAATAAAATAACACGGTGCTGTCAAGTCTCCCCCAAAACTCTGCAAGGAAAGGTCCCTTTGAATGTCTCCTTCTGAGGACCTCTGTATTTCCTACCATCATAGAAGCCCTTCAGCAATGCTGTACTCTCCATCATAGTAGTTGGTTTTAGTTTCCAAAGTTCGTTGTTTGTTCACAATGAGCTTAAAACAGGTCTTGCTTGACCAGTAGCCCACGGTGCAGGTAAGGCGTTGCCTGGTTTTGCTAGTTTCAACTTTCATTTAAGTTTGCCTCCCTCCTCCCTGAGCTTTCAGGGAACACCGGTTCCATACAAAAAGTTTCACTGGCTATTTTTCCTGAGCCCCAGAGTTTATTCATGGTCCCCTTTCTAAGCCACCCGGGCATGGCTTTTGAGGAGCCGCTGAAATCCCTGGCTACAAATCTCACGCTTGTGGTAGCTGGGTAGGGAAGACCCCAGGCTGAACCACACTGCAGAGAAGGCAGTGACACCGAGGCTGGTGCTGCTAGAGCTCGGGCTACCTCAGGAACGCACAGGGAATGTGTTAGGGCAGGAAGCGGAGCCTAACAGTCTAGCACACTGTCTAGACTGTCTTCCTCCACCCATGCAGGCAGTACTCAAGTTGTTATCAATGCTTCTCATGTCCCCAGGAGGTTGTTTTGGGATAAATGGATGAAGCAATAGGTAATTTTAAAATGTCAGCACCAGCCTTTACAAGTGCGGTGGTTGCTTTGAGTCAAAAGAAGAATGAACTCAAGGAGAGGGTAAAGATCCACAAACTAACTCTAAGTTGAGGCATATCCTCTCAGCATTGAGGGGCCATCTGGTCTAGGGCAAAGCTGTTCCACTGGTGGCTGGGAGGGAGTGCTATCTCCCGAAGCACTTCCATCTGGTTCCTAACTATTGGCTGTTTCCTGACGCAACCCCAGTTGGTACGTGTTGTTGGAGGGTGTTAAGCTAGGAGAGGTCTGTCAGGGATTATTAGGGCAGGTGCACACAATGGGTCTGGCCCCTGGCCTGAAGTAAAGGTGATTCTCACATATGTCATGAGTCAAGCAGAAGGGCTCCTGTACTCTAATCCATGCTGTGGATCCCTGGCCAAAGCTGTTGGCCTTTGTATAGCTTTTAGGAAGTAGTTTGCGATGCAGGAAACCTTAAAGAAAGTTATTGGGCTTTCTTCCTCAATGTGGAGCCAGCTAATTTTTTAAATTTCTGTTACGTGCTTTTGTCATCAGAGGGAGTGAGTTCCTCCTGAAGGATGCGCCTACAAACACAGAGGCAAAGGCCCCGTTTGCAGAAAATCACACTAAACTCCTATTAATGAGCTGGCAAGTGACTTGGGGAATATTTTCTTTTCTGAATCAAGAGACGTCCTTTAACTCCCTCCAACAACTAAATCCTCTAATTTCACTTGTCAGGGAAGCTACATCAAATCGCCCACAAGCACACTCGCTTAAAGGACGTTCTGTCCCCTTTTACAGAGGCAATATTTTTAGTGTCCTACTAGCACAGAGTAAATGCCATGGTGATGCTTTTCAGTGGCTCTCCTGCCTCACCCCTACACAATATCAGTGCCTGTTTGGTTTTTTTTTTTTCCTCCTTGGGATCTCTGTAATTTAATTCTTCCAGTTATGACAGTGCACTGAAATGCTAAAACACAGAGCTACTTTCTTTTACTAGAAATAAAAATGATATACCACTTTATACCACAGAATCATTTCCAAAATAATGGGCCCCTTTTCCTGGAACTTAACAGTGCCGCACTTCATATATTATTTTTACGTCCTCTGAATAACATTGTGATAGTGAAACAACCTATCAAAGTGCTTGTGACGCATACTATAACCCGTATAACAGAGAGCACATAATTTGGGCACGTGTTTTTTGTGTAGTGAACGTGCATTAGAGTCCTTGTGGATTGGGTAGGATTGCCAGATGTTCCATAGTCCAGTGAAACCTAATGTAATTTTTAGCTAAGCAAAACCGGTAGAGGTGTTAGTCCTTGCTCAGACAAAGGAGAAATAAAATTTCAGTTACCCGGGATCATAACAGGACCTGCTTTTGAAGTAGGAGCAACTTTCAAGACGCTGACCTGTAGTAAAGATATCGGGGTGTGGCTCTTGATTGTTAATTAGGTCATGTCTGTTCTGGGCTTTAAGAATGTGCAGTGCTACGTAGGTGTAAACAACCTTTTCGTTTATTTTCCCCCTTCCCTTTCAGCTCTGCTCTCTTGTACTTTAAATTTCATATGATCCTGAGCCTACTGCTGGTTACAGTGACTACCAGGACTATGTGGACTTATTCCCAGCCTACAAATTGAGGAGATTTAACCTCTCCGTTAAATGTTTCAAACAAACTCACTCCCTGTAAAACTGAAGGTGGAAAAAAATTTCCAGTCTTTTATAGAGACTCATTATTCTCTTCTCAACTGTAGCACTTGTCAGATGCATTATACATGAATAAACACATTTTTAGACAGCTTCTCAGATCAAAAAGCTCGCACAGCTTCCCAGTGTGAACAGGATTAATCTCAGATAATTACTATATCAATTTATGATGACACACAGATCTCATTAAACAAATTTAGGAATGGTAGCTCTCCTAAAAGGAGAGCTCTCAAAGAACACAAAGTCCGTTCGTACTAAAAAGTTTCAGTTCAGTTGTTTTTACTGCTGTCTCGGGTAGTCCACCCCTTTGTCATCCATAGACAGAGCAGTGTGCCCCAGAGAGCAGAGAGGGAGGGAGTACATGTCTTTTCTCCATTCACTAAAGAATCCTTGGCATGGGAAGACAAGGCAATGCATATTCAAGTCCCTTAAGCCCTAAATGCCTCTTGATGCCTAAAGGACAAGAGGGCTCTTAGAGAATCTGAGAATCGTGCATGCTGAAATCTAGATCTATATCTGGTTGGTGATTGTGACAGGGTGTTGCCACGCTGGTAGTTCAGCGGGGTTACAGAGGGCAACCTACAGTGCAGAGAATTCATCAGCATCTGATATGTCAAAGAACACATCTCTCTGCTCATAGAGCAGAAGGGCATGTACTTCTAAGCGCTGGTTTTCAGTTGTTCAAAGTCCTTTTTTTTTGCTACTCCAAACACACCATGTCAATTGAAGCTTTCAAAAAAAATTTTTAAGACTGCCTCTTGCAGTCTGAAACTGCACTTTCATTTTTGCTTTGTTTTCCCTCTGCTCTCAGAATTTGTAGCCTTCCAACCTGCTGTTCATGTCTGCTTAATCGAACAGGTTCAGCTTGCAAGTCAGATCCAGCAACAACAGGTATTACATGAACAAAATTGAAAATGGTAGAACTACTAAAACCCGCTCAGTAGTACTCTGTTATATGGAATACCAGCTGTTACACTGTTTTCTCGCTCTTAATACCTGAGAATCTCCCAGCAGTGCAGTAAGTAAAGTAACTTTTGTTCTGCCCATCCCCTCTGGATGTTTGCTTTACAGACAAGAGCTTTGCTTCCCTACTAGGTGGCTCGAAAGGCCATTTTCTGTAGCACAACACCTTCAAGTAGTCCACTTTGCAGGGAGGCAATCTGATAAATCACCACTAAGTTTGGCATTGACCTGCTGAGACCAGCTGACCATCCTGAAGCAAAACGAAGGTTGCTCTGGCTTTAATTGAAGGCTTGACAAGAACCGTAGGCGGCTCTGCAGCTTGCAACAGCTGTGTGCAGGCTTCTTGCTTTGGGACTGTAAATCCAAAAAAGCATGTGAATTTGAAAGCCTGAAGATGTCTTGAAAGCCTTGTAGACAGAATAAAACAGGAGAATCAACTTACTGCAAACGTAAATGTATTTGCCTTTCTTATTTCCACTCAAAACTCAAAAAAGAAAAGCCTGAATGAAGTAGTAGTAAATCTCTGATCGCTCTGCAAATTCTTGCTTTGCAGACAAAGAGTTATTGTGAATTGACATTTAGCTAAGTTAGACGTTTGTTCAGTTCCTTACACAATAGGAATATAACATCTTTCTTTACAACATGTGCATCATAGTAGCTGTCTAATTATGTAAGAGCATACAGAAACAGAATACAGAAACAGAATATTACTTCCTGAGCTTTCCTCTCTTACATCTACCAATATGGTAGACATGTACTGCTTTGGCCAGAAAAGATCATCTGTCTGAATCAGAATCATTTTGGTAGCCCTGGCCGTGCTGATGAACATATAAATCTAATTTCATGAGAGCTGCAGAATGGGTTTGCTGTTAAATTGGCATCAGCAGAGTTGGTTAATAATGACACACACCAACATTATTTTGCAGGTGATTATTAGATTTGTTTTTTAATTGCGACTCCAGGGAATTACTTATCCAGGGTGCTTTGTTCTGAAGATGCATGATAAGAACTCCTGGCTGTAGAGACATTATTCTACGACTAGAATTAAATCCTACTTAGCGTATGGTGGATTAGTGGTCATGGAAGGCGTTCTTCCCCAATCAGTACCCAGCACATCAGTGCTGCACAGAAGCCGAAGCGCTACAGTGACGCGCTCAGACCTGATGCTTTCTTTTTTTAGAGATATGACTTTAGAAATGAGAAAGGGAAAAAAAAGGGGAGTTTGAGATAAAGCAGACTTCATGTAGTCCCAGCATAGCCTCTATTTTTAGCAGGATGCTTTGCGCTCAGTTGCACGGGTTCTTTAACTACTTAGACAACTGGTACTGGAAAGCTTGACTGGATAAGCCTGGGAGAGGGCTGGGAAGGAACGCAAATCAGGTCAGCAAACGTTTTCATCTAATTGTAATAATTAAAACAATAGCTGAAGCTACATGGTCCAGCTCTCCCTCCCCCAGTTCAAAAGCTTTTCAGGAAGGGCGGTTGCCTTGTGGGACACTGTGTCCTGGGTGAGAGCACATGCCCTGGCTTTATGGCAGTGTCCTTATAATTCTTTGATCTGATTTGGCTGTGGCTTTTCAGAGTAAATCTGAATCATTCTATTCTCAGCTGCTGAGGTGACATTGTAGCAAGCAGAAAGTTGTAAGGGGACTGTTAATACTGTGTATTTAAAAGCAGCAATCTGAATAGTGCGCAGATGAGGAGACAAGTGTTTATTTATCACTTTAAAGTCCTGTCCTAGAGTGCATGGGTTTTGCAGCATATGCTATAGAAGTGCTTGATGTGATATTCAGTAAACTTTAATGCTCAGGAGACATGCTAGTCAGCTTGACTAAAAGGGTAAAGTCTTAGCAGCACTCCATGTATGGCTTGGAGAGATTGCTTTATTCTGTGCACGCATACCATCGTTCTCAAATAAACACAGCCGCTTTTGTCAGAGTGTGTGTGCACGCACACTTATATTCTAATGAAGGCAGCTCTGTGCAGCGTGTAGAGAATGACTTCTGGCTTTGTGTAGGGGCCAACTTCAGTTCAGTGCCTCAGTCCAGAGTAGTGGGTAGTGATTCCAAAAGAGTCAGTGGTCTAAAGTGATCAACTCTAACAGTGTCTTCATCAAATGTAGTGGGCAACATTGGGTTTGGAAGATGACTGAATTTGCCACTGCAGTTTTTAAAGGCTCTGAAGCATCTTGTGAAGTAATCTCTGCTTGGTTCTGTGCTAACACTTTAAACCTGCCCAGTTGCCTCTTGGAGACTTTCTTTGGAAACGCTTTCACTTTGTCTGTTCAACAGGAATTCTGTGTGCAGCTGGGAGAACTTGAATAAAGATCAAAAGTGCCTTGTTCGGGTTTTTGCCCTCCTTTCCCACTGCCTGTCTTATTTTGCAGGTGGCCGCATCTGTTCTTTCTCCCCCTGCATTGAACAAGTCCAAAGAACCTGCCTAGTGATGGAAGAACATGGTTTTACGGAGATTAACACTTTGGAAATTCTCCTCCGAGTGTACAATGTAAGGACAATTAGCCTGCAAATCCCTGACCTTGGAAAAGCATCTGAGGATAATTCTAGCATTGGCTTTGGCAGCAGCAACCCATCAAATCAAGGTAGCCCATGCAGTAATCTACAGCAAGGAACTGTGCAGTTCAAAAGCGGTGTGCCCCTCAGGGAGATGGTTGGTCACACTGGTTACCTGACCTTTGCCACCAAGAGCCTATTTTAGTACATGTTGAGTTTGTGGAGTTTGGAGTGTTTTGTGTGTTCGTGTGTGTTTTCTGTTTTCATGGTTCTTTCCTGTAGGGCATCCACAGTTTTACTCATCAGGGCATTCCATATATAGTCAGATTTGGTTGGAACATGCTTTGTTTAAATAGCACAGAAGCATTAAACAGAGCTGCATCGAGGGAACGTTGAAGTTCTGGAATGGTGCTCCACTTGCCGTCAGAAGGAAGATAAATTAATAGCTAATGGCCCTTCACTGGAATGTGCAGAATAAAGATCCCTCCTGATAAGAAAACAAAACAAACAGCACACTAATTGCAAATAAGTTGGGGGGGGGGGGGGTCCTGCTTTTTCAATTGTTTTCCCAGTTTTGTGTTTTTATTTTCTCCCTGTACCGCCAGAAACTTCTTTTTGTTGTTTTTTAACTTCTTTAGTGTCTGCGTTGCTCTTAGCAATGTGAAAGTGCCTACTTGCTTCATTTTAGATATGGAAGTTGTGAGGTCATGTGGTTGCCAGCATGACTGATCACAGAATTAATGTTTCCTTGGAATAGTATTTGGCTGCCCAGAGGATTATTGGCAGTGTTCAGGAACCCAACCTCTTACTCCATTCCAGGCAGACATCTGCAAATCGTTTAGATTACGCAGAGGTCAAATAAGTGTGCTAAGTGTTGGATTTGGTTTAAAATAGTGTATTGTGACTGTCAGTCTCTAGTAGCAGTTTGGACCTGGATTCACACTTTAATAGATCATCCACTTTCATTACTGATGAATCTCCTGTGAAATTCACTGAATGGCTGGTTAATATTATCTGAATGCCTCCTTGTAGACAGCCTGGCTGAGTTTCAGTTTGTTTGTTTGTTTTATGTACGTTACGGGGGTATGATCTTCCTGCAGTTGAATGGCAAAAAGATTGCTTTGGACAGGATTCCTCTCTCGAATTTGCAGCAATAATGCAATGTTAGCAAAATCATCAACCAACTCTTATTATTAAAGTTTTTAGACCATTTACTGTTGTGGTCTTCCCTACGAAGCTGGTCAGCGTGATGGATTATTTTAATACTGGATTAAAATTTATATTTACAAATTAAAATTATTGTGTAAATTAATAAATAAATTCCATCTTTCTTTTTGTTAATGAATTCACCTGTATTTTTGCTCTAGCTACTAATACTGTCTCTGGAAGCATTTAGCTGTGCCTTGCATTTGGTACCAAACCTGAATATAGTGATTGCACTTTAAGAATGACCATACATAAAGTGCTGCTTGATCGTTTGAACCTGATATTCCTCCCCCACTCTTGACAAAAATAAACAAAGCTAAGCTTTTAACATGTTATAGCAGAACGCTAATCCATAACGGTTTAACGAAAGCTCAACCGAGCACGACAGCAAAGATAAACTGTTGAGCAGATTAAAGGCAGAAAGCAGTTCTGTTGGACTAAATCAGTTATATAAGCACGTCTACAATTGTAGCTTTTCTCCGGAAATTATGTGAAAGTTCTGATTCTACGACTGTTAACGGCCTCCAGAAAGGCAGGCGGTAAACGGCTAACACTGTTTATATCATTTGGTAGCTGTGTTATAACATGTTGGCACGCGTATGTGTATGCACATGTTTATGTTTGCTTAAACACCACGACTGTGGTGCTAAGACACTAATATAAACCAGAAAAAGGATGGGGAAATACAAAGGTAGTGCTACAAGACTGTCCTTAAAATACCTCAAGGTAATTCTGATTCTCTGACAAGTGGGAAGGCTTGTGATCCATATAGTCTGGAGGTCTTGGGATCCCCGAGCTTCACTAAGGATAATTCCAGCCTTAGATTTGATTTTTTTTTTTTTTCCCTGGCAGACTGTATTTTAAAATAGTGTAACATTTAAACAGGACTAAAGAGGAAGAAAGTCACATTTCTATCCTACAAATAGACTTGGGGTGGAAATACTGATGTGTCTTCATGGAGTTAGAAATAAGGCTAATGCTTCTTTACTTACAAAGCCCAATTCAAAACCCCTTAAAATAAACCATTGACTTTGCATGGTCCCTCACTGAGGAAGGGCAAGCGTTGCGTAACGAGAAAAGGATTTAATTTCTCTCCTTGCAATATTAAAAAGACTTGTGTGTTTTTGATGCCAATCACAGCCATGGCTAGCACCACACTGCTTCGTGCTGTTGCTGTGTTGCGAGGGCCATAGGGAGGATCCCATGTCATCCAGCTCAGGACTGCGCTCCCAGAACCCCCACCATTTTCCTCTATTTGTCATCACCCAAGTTTTATGTTCTCATATTCTTTGCTGCCAAAAGTGGTAAATCAGAAACATCTTTCCTGCCATACTGGGAGAATCAGCCCGGGCCACGCTTTCAGAGACTTACTTCTCTTTTTAATACATTTTAATCTTCAGTTTAGAATGAAACATCTCTTCTTCCTGCTCTGATGCAGTTCAATCATCCGTTGGCAGAACACGCTTTTTCACTGCTGGTCGTCCACGAGGCTACATCACTTGTTGTGGACAGGCACTAGTACGCAGCTCTGCCTGACAGCGAGCCAGATTCAGCTTGTCCCTGCTGCGCTCCAGGCCCTACAAACGAGCGTAGAGAGCGTCTCTGAAACCTTGCAACCTGCAAGACAAACATTAGTGAGTAAGAAGAGGTCTGCCGTTGTTCACTGTTTAGCTGAGTTTTAATTACGGCATTAAAGATCTCTATCTCATTGTGGCTGTCTCTTACTTAACCTGTTGGCACAACAACGTTGTTTTCCTCTGAAGACGATGTGATCATAAATCCTGCATTAGCACCTTAAAGAGATAAAGCAGCAAAAATATTAAGCTCACTATTCTGCTTAATTTCCTGGCCTGTCTTCTGCTTAGGTACTTTGGGATACGTGATGGTGAGGAGATGGTTCTTGCTGGGAAGCATTCCAGCAATTAGGGTTCTGTTTCACTCGCTCCCTTGAGAGCACATCTGCGCTCTGTTAGTGCTGGTGAACGGGATGATTGCGGAAGTCATGGTGACCTAGAAAGGAGGGGTGTCAGAGATGCAGTGAGCCTAGATCTTCTTGTAAATACTAGTGAGCGTCCCAACAGTGTCTGCATCATTTAGGTGGGCACATGCTCTGGGTAGGCCATGTATTCATGCCTTACAAGATTTCTTCTAGACAGAGACTGGAGACAACTGCATACCCTCTTGGGCTGCAATTCAGTAGAGGTTAGCTCTCCAAACTCACTCCGGATTGCCTGTGGGAGCTGCGCAGACGCAGGGAATGAGAGTTGAGAAGTGGTTGCACTCTCAGAGGCCGTTCCAGGGCTTTATCTCTGTTTCTCCTTGCACAGAAATGAGAGGGGCGCAATAAGAGCAAAGTGGGAGAGTTGGCGTTGTATAATCATGATGTTACACCAAAGGTACATGCAGCCGTGACTAGTCAGAGAAAGGAGAGGGTTACACAAGTACTAGAAAGTTCGATCTGTGTCACCATGAGGGAAAAGCATTTACATGCTGCTGGCCTCTTGAGTGCTCCTGAAGAACTATGTTGTTCAGATGCCAGAAGAAGAGAGCCAGATTGTGTTATTTCCTTTCTCTCTACATGACAGCTTCTGAACTGGAATGAATTTGCATCAGTATCAATGCAGGGAACAAATAAGCCTTGAATTAAATTGCTACATAAAAATAATCCTCCCAGTTGATATCCAGCCCTTTACCTGCGTATCTCACTCAGGAGCTCTGTGTCCCTTTGTTGGCTGTTCGGGACACGCTGTTCTCCTCTGCAGGAGGGCAACTGCTTTGAACTCTTAGGTTAGCTGCCTGATATGCTGATGGAAATAAACGCAGAAACCAGCTGGGAACGCTGGCCTATGGTGGTCTTACTCTCCCTACATGTTTCTACTTGGTGACTAAGGTAGATCGACTGCAACTGTGCCTCTGGTCCCTTCCCGTCATCTCCCATCTCCCACCTTCTGCCTTCCAACTCAAAGCAGACAGAGCTGTGTTGCTGGCATGTGTGAGCTCCAAGGCACTCTTCCTGGCTCTCCGAAGTGGCTCAGATTGCACAGCCAGGTTGTTGGCAGCCGCAGGCATTTTTAATCTTCCTTACAACTGCTGTCCAGCAAGGCGAGGAGAAGGGCTATTGTTTGCCACCACAACATCAGGACTTAAAACCGCAAAGGCTCTGCAGGTAAGGCTGCTGTGAGTAGGTGACGTGTGCTCTGCTGAGGAGCTGCCTGACTCTGCTCCTGACCTCCGGGCACCCTACCGAGAGCGGTATGCTGCCATAGCAACAATACAGCATCCTTCAAGCTGCTGAAGACCTCAGCCATAAGTTATTTCAGTGGGGGCTGAGTGGGTTGTTGCTAAATATTGCATTCCTTTGTAGTTCTTAAGAGGGAGAGTTGCATGAATGGTTCCACCGGAGCCCTGGAGAAGTGCTCACAGGGTGTCCACATAGCTGCAGGAAAGTGTCGCAGTCCAGGACCACATGACTGGCGAGCTATTGCTCCCAGGGGTGGTGGCTGAGTAGTCAAAACTACGTAAGCGGGGGAAAGGAGCTTTTTCATCTTTTTCCAGATAGCATTGGTACTGTTTCAGCATGAAGCCCAGGTGCATAACTAGTTGTGGTGAGCCAGGAGAAACAGTTGCCTAAATGACTTCCTTCAGATTAGGCACCATGAAGGAGAGGGAAATCACAGCGGGATTTTCCTCTCTCTCTCTCTCTCACTAATGCTGTTCTGGGGGGTTATAATGTTTCCCCCTTCCTCGAGTCAAAAGTACGTTAGCAGTAGTTAAGGAGGGGCTGCAAAAAGGACAAGCATTGGGGAGCATGGAAAATCTGCTTACCGCTGGATAGAGCTAGAGGTGACAGCGTGAGTCTCACTGAGGAAGTTGTGCATGAGGCAAAACAGAGCCCAGCATCAGCAGGAGAGGCAGAAAGGGGACAAGCAAGAGGCCAGCACAGAGCTGAGTGACGCAGAGAGGGGACAGAGGGGAATGCAGGAACAGCCTTGGGGCAGAAAGGGAAGAACAAGGAGTCCCCTATTTCTCCCTGCGTCCTCCTGCATTGTTGCTGTGTGGGTCTCAGAAAGGAGGCCTGGAAGCCCATAACAGCAGAAAGTCACATGTTGTTTTATTCTACCTGGTATGCAGCGCTTTTTACATCGATCCCCCATGCCCTTTCAAACTGTCCATAAAGTGCTGTTTGAAAACAAAAACTCAAGAGCCATCTATTTACAGGAATCAGCTGGATTTGAGAATCAAGTCTGCATGGAGGAAGAAAAGGAAGAAGCAGTAACAAGGCAGAGAACGATTTCCAGGAGATGGCGCTCCTCCTTTCTTGGGTTTTTGCAATGAAGAGGCAATTCCCCAGGAGGTTCCGGCTGCTCCCCTTAAAAACCGCAGATCAGAAACGCTCATTAGTCTATATAGTCTAGTTATATAGTCTATATAGTCTTAGTCTTTACCTCTATAATCTTGCATTTCAGGGAGTCAGCTTAATCGGGCTGTTCTAACATGCCATGCAGGCAACGGCATCGCTGGGATCTAGAACTGATGGCATGAAAAGGAGAGGAGAGAAAAAGAGATATATTTCATTCAGATCGAGCCAGCTCCTTTACACCCGCCAGCTCCGTTTGACTGAGCGGGGAAAGGGTATCCGATCAGAGCCAAGGTGCACGCAACATGCCTCCCTAGGAGAAGAAATGCGATTCTTCTGCATGGTAAATCTCTGCGTATGACATTACTTCTGCTTCCTCGTTCCTCCCGGAGCTTGATTTTGATGCTGCAAGTGTTTCCTTGGGGAGAGGGAGGGCGTTTGTAGAGTGGCTGTGGTAGGAGATAGGAGCGCGCGGTGCTGTTGTAAGAGCTTGGTGCGTTGCGCCGCACTCGCCTGCCTCCCTGCTGTGTCACTGCTGGCTGCCGCGCACCAGGCAGTCGGAGGTGGCCTCATCCTGGTGACTTGGCCATTTTGTGTTCCTGTAACGTGTGGTTTTCCTAAAGTATTTCAGAGCATCTTATAAAGATGAAGAAAGAGCAGATTTCTCAAAGGAGAAGGGATCTCATGCCTCAGCAGCGGCTGACTTTCCTTAAACTTGGGTGGGCTTTCAGCACAAATACCTCAACCACCTGGGCCCTAGGTGCATAGGCTTCCTTGGGACTGTCCTCATGAGGATGGCTGCTGCAGAGGGGACTGCGCAAGTCAGGGGCTGGATGAAAAACAGGACCAGAAGTCGGACTCACCCTCTGCTCTGAGGGTTACAGTTCCTTCCTAAATAAAAGTGCTTTTCTAATGCTAGCCAGGTATCCTCAAAGGCAAACTTCTTCCCACTCTCACACGGCAATGTAGCATTGCCCACAAGTTCTTACAGTACCTGACTGCAAATATAATCAGAAAATTTTCACCGTATCACAACTCGTTACCGAATCAGAGCATGCAGCCATATCAATGCTTAATGATTTTCTGAAACTCTAGTTCATTTTACTCTGTAGCCATTTTCACTAATTAGCTGAATTAATATTATACAGATTAAAAAATGTGAATCAACCTCTTTGAATGAGAAAAGTGGCTTTTTTTAATCCATATTCTATCCCAAGCCTATAAATACACATGCTTCATAAAAATCAGCTGCTTATGGTTGATCTTATAGCAGAAGATTTAAAGAGGCTTATATGCTTCGTTGTTTCTACCAGGGCTGAAAACAAACCCCATTCCCTGCGAATTAGAAGGATCATAGATAGATCCTGGACCTTTTCCTGCCAGATGAGACATGGCACTGCTTTCAGATAGTCTCTGTATCCAGCACAGTAACACTAAGAGTAGACAGTCACGTTTTGTTATGCTTTTGTAGAATACCAGCCAGCATTCGATTTCTTCAAGTAAAAATTAACAAAGCAGAAATACCTCATAGCCTGCTAATTACTCAAAGCACCATGCAGCCCGTGGCCTCCTCTCTCCCTGCCCCAGTTTGTTATGGAGCATGTAGCAGTGGTTAGATCAAATTATATGCCCCAAAACAATATTAAAGAAATGCTAGCCGGGCTGCAAAAGCCATTCATCCGAAAGCTGGGGAGTCAAATAAAGAGCGTCTCCATATCCACTCGTTGCAGGACAAGGCTAAATAATCCGTTCAAGGATGAGAAGTAGAAGGTAGAGGTAATGGCTGGGTCTGGCAAGCGAGTGGCGGTCACGAGTGGCGTGCCAGCGTCCCCGCGGGTGCTCGCGCTGCTCTGCGGAGTGACGGACGAGCTGCCCAAAGGACCGAGCGCTTAGCCGAGGACGTCCGCTGATGGCACAAAGTTATTTACGGTAGTGAGGGTGAGGACAGCTTGTAAAGCACTGTAGAAGGACTTTGCGGGTGAGTCCTTCTTATGACTGATGGGACGATAATGTGCTGCAGGAATCCACCACAGAGAAACGCTAAGCGACACGAGGGCGAGGGGCCGGGGAAGAGCTGCTACCTGCAGTGCCCGGCGATGGGTGGTCAGGGACGAGCTCCGGCATCACAACAGCACAAACAGAGACGCTGAGCGCTCGGTAGCGACTCCCGCTCGGAGGCTGCTCAAGGCGCCACCGAGGGAGCCCCGCGTCCCCTCAACGAGAAGGTCAAGCCCCTTCTTTTCAGAGGGGCTGTTTTAAACCTCCCCACAGAGCATCAGGAACTGCAGCTAATGGAGGAGTTAAATGCCCTTTTACTCCGCGATCCTGCTCTACCTTTCCGGCAGCGGCACTGTAAAGCTCCTGGACACTTCCCCCGAGGTGTAAGGGCTGCTTGGTGCAAGTCAGGCTGGAGTCCCGCTTTGCGCTTTCAGCCACAGCAATAACATTTATGTTGCCAAACGCTAGTGCTCCTTCACAGCGCGTTTGCCCACTTGCAAGATGGGAGGTTTCATTATGACTTTGTTTCCTAAACATTTAAAAGCCTTTTGAAAAGCAGAGGGCTTGCTCAGCTGTGTCCATAAACATTCAAATTATGCTTGACTTGTTTTCTACCCTGTATTATTTACCCTCTGAGCGTGCTTGTTCCTATTTAGCAAATGCAGCAGCCCTGTGAGAGGAAAGCTGTTAGGGAGGGAGCCTCACACCTACAGCACCGCCCGGGGAACTAAACCTCTTGGCGCCCCTTCCCGAATTTGTCATGAACCAGAAGGCCAGGCTTTTATACTCCTAGGACCTCCTTTTCCGCCCCCAAAAACAAGGATAGGAGACTGGAGAGCAATGCTAAAACGCTTTTTGATTGACAGGCATGAGAATTTTACTAACTTTTTAAAGAGCCAGCTCTCTGCTTGGGAACCATCGGTGTCACCATAGCTGATGACCCTGCTCTTCCCTGAAAGGCCCCACAAAATTGCAAAGTGGTATCTCTTTCGCTGGTCCTGACTACAGCTGCCAATGGCATTGCAACTTTTTCTTATTACTAATAAATCCAAATCTTCCACTTAGTTTAGAAAAAAATTGCAAGAAGCATGCACTACAATTTTCATGAGATTTCTCAACAGCCCAGGCTGAAATCGGTGTTTATGTGCTTGGAATTTATTAAAAATAATTGCTATTTATGCATTTTTTGGCTTTTTACCAATGCAATCAGCATAATTTGACTGTGCTGTAACAAATCTGCAAGACGCCGGAACTGCTCTGCAGCTCGTGCAGATTAAGCATGAACAAATTAGTAGATTTCTGGATCTCCAAGTCTACAGCTTTGGAAAAAAGCTGGAAATGCCCATCACTTTTCCCACAGGAAGAGAGAGAGACAAAACCCAGACACACCAGAAAAATGGCCACAGATGTAGACACGTGTGAGAAGTCTTTGCTGAAGAAAAACAAAGAAACTGAGATATTAAACAACTGTAACTAATTTACTTTTTCTTCTAAACATTTCAAGAGTAAAGACCTTATTCTAACTTTATTTCACTCTGCTGCAGGAATCAAACATCATTCTGTTAGAACCAGTGGACCTAAACCACTGTAGGGTAAAAAGAAAAATGTAGTAGTAGGTACGAAGACCAATCTTGAATCCCCCCCCCCCCCAAGTTAGTTCAAGTACATCCAAAAGCGATGACGTCAGTAAAAAGGAAAAACTATGGCTATCACTCTGGGAACGGAACCAAAAGTCACTCTGCCAAACTGGGGAGACTTCTTCATTCTCGAAGGTTTCTAAAAGTTTCCTCAAGAGACAACAATAACGCTATAATAAATGTTCCAACAGATGATGAACAACAATAACAGCTTGTCCAAAGATTGCTGCAAACAATGGAAAGTCCCAAGCTGATTTATTCAGTCCTGAATCAACTCCAAAATTCACAGAATTTCTGAGAAGAGGTGGAACCAGCTGGCTGCCTGCGGTAGTGGTACGAGCACAAGGAGGAAACTTGAATGGCCCCATAATTCAGGTCCCTTCCAACAAATGTCAGCAACAGTCAAGCGTCTAAAAAATACACTAGAAAAGTAGCTTCAGTTGTGGTCCTGCAGGAGAACGCTGGTTTCCCAGGTGAGACTCTGAGGGTGATGGAATGACATGGACAGACCTGGAAAGCTCTCTCCAGACTCCGCTCTGTAGGAGTCGTGTCACTTATAACGCGATAGTAGCTGTAAAACCTCAGCTTATAAGAGGTATGTTTATGTTCCTGTTTGTTTAGGCATAAGCAAGCAGGGCGCCGTTCTGAGCCCACTGCTACTGGCTTTATGCGAGGTCTCTCGGCTGAGTTCACCGGCGCTGAGCTCATCAGACTGCAAATCGGGGCCTTTTGGGCCAGTCACGCTCCGGTTTTTGATGGGGTCTGATTAACGTCCCAGACCTTTTCACCTTCATAGTGTACTTGGGAAGAGACCCGTATGCTTGATTGTTCTAATTATTTCCCCTTATAATCTTCGCATAAGGCCTTTCTTGTTGTGCAGGAGCAGGAAGCTGTCACGGCTCTGCCCACAGCCCTTGTTTTCATACCCAACGCAATTAGTGTTAATGAGGAGATTTCGCCCATGACATCAGACAATGCATTTGGCTCATCATCTTTGAAACACAGGTTTAAAAGGGAAGATGGCTTTAAAAATGTCCGGAGAAAGTCCTGGTGCTAGTTTCTGATTTTCCTGACGCTGAGCCCGCGTAACTCCCGGCGGGGGCTGCTGGGGGTTTAGGTTGCCACGAGCGCGGCCCGCGCTGGCTCGCGCGGCTCTGCGGCGGGACGAGCTGTGGGTGTTGGCACAGCGCTGCAAAGAATTTCGGTTCAGTTTAACTACTGATTAGCAGGAACTGCGCGGCCACAGGGATGGAAGTGTAAGTAATGGTCTTAGCCAGAAGCTCAACGGGAGGACAAATTCCTCTTTCGTCTCTGCGGGACCAAAAACCGTGCCGCGAAGCTGAGCGCCTTCCCAAGGGTCTGAATCAGGAGGGTTTGCGCTGCGGTGCAAGAGCGGGGGAAAGCAAGCAGGAACCAACTGCATCTAATAATATCTGCTTTACTTTCATATCTGTTTCCCAGCCCCCTCCACCATGAAAAAGAAGTATTGGGGAAGACAGACAGGTTAGCCACTATTGCTGCCCGGAGGCTCTTTCCCCAGTGATGCATCTCAAAACCCATTTCAAAGAAAATTGAAAAAAAACTTATCCGTGAACAGAGTTTTAATAACAAATTTGTTTCTTTAACAGGCAAATCAAGCTGCAGAGAAAATAACAATTCACTCTGTTGCTGAGCCTTTCACTAGGAACATGCTTATTTTGTCACGTCACCGAAAACTACGCAACCTTTATTTTTTTGGAGGTTGCATCATACACTTTTGCCTAGTTACCAGAAATACTCCTAAAAATAATCCTAATAATCCTTGTGCAAGCATGTATATATATTTTTAAGCGCACGCCTTTCCCAAATTCCTATGCCTATGCCATGGAGCTGCGTTAACTGAAATAAGGCTTTTCCCATTACATGGTTAAACCCTGCTCACAGAGTGAACAGCGCTTCTGAAGCCTAGTCCTTGTCAGATTCAAAATCCCTCTGGAATTCATATTAATTTATCCAAAAAGCCACTTAGAAATATGGCACAGGGCTTAAAACCCCCTCCTCCCCCGGTTATTTTCGAGCACAAGCTCGAGCAGCCACGAAGCATTTATCTAAATCTCACCCACAGCTTTTCGTTTTGGTCTCATTTTAGCGTGGCCGTTTCAGTCTTTTTCCCCTCTGTCAGGGAAACAGCGCGGCGGCGGCGGCGCGCTGCCGTTAGGGCTCGCGCCCGAGGGCAGCACGCGAGGTGCTCCGGCGGCGGTGCCCCGGGGACGCCTGCCCCGTCGCCTGCGCGTGAGCTCACGGCTTCGCGCGTCTCCCTGAGTACAGGGTAGGTCGGGTTATGCCCCGAAAGGCATGTTGGCACTTTGGCGTACGTGAATGTGATGCAGTCGGCAGCCTTTTCTTTATCTCCTTAATCACCTTTATAGCTTTACCTGACTGTGTCATGTGCTGCACGTTCAGACAGTAGTTACGGATGGGGTAGGGGTTTTTTTTTTGCATTTAAAGGTTTTATTTGGGGAGAACAAAGTGGTGGAAGCTTAGACATGAATAATCATGCTCCGTCACGAGCGCGCGCTTGCAAAGCAAAGGCTAGCCAGTAACACCTGAGGCAGAAGGGCCCCAGAGGAAAGCCTGCCGTCGCCGTCCCGAGCAGAAGGAGCGCACGCCCGGTGCGCAGCGCCTAATCCGTGGCCCCACAGGCACCGATGACAGGTTGCGGCACCTTTGCTGATGTAATGTTCGCTGGGTGAGCGCAGGTCCCTGTGCACACGGATACGCGTGCATGTCCCTGGCACCTCTTGGGACGCTGCAGGACACCGGCTTTGCACGATTAGAGGAACCACGTTCTCTCCTCATCTGCCTCCCCAGGAAGAAGCAAGGAGATACAAGGCTCAGGGACAACTTTAGAAACTCAAGCCCCAGATTGGGAAAGCTTTTTCCATTTTCCTTGCTGAAAGTCGTCCTTCCCCTTCTCCGCCAGCCCTCCTCCTTCCAGCTAGACCTGCCATTGAGAAAATGATCACAGCCGGGAAGGCCAGCGCTGATTTGGGGAGGGCACGGGGGGGGAAGAAGCCTTCCCACATGGATAATGAATCCCTCCAGCTGCATGGGCAGTTTCTCACAAACCTGACCCCATGTGGGCTGCTTCGTGGGCCATTCAAAACAAAGCAAGCAAGGGAAATGTGATTATGTGCACAGGAAAGCTTCACCTGATACCAGATGCGTTTGTGTGTTTGGCCTTGGGTGGATCACTCAGGTCCTGCCTTCTGTCGAGGGCGAGAACCTGCTCTCAGTCAGCGTGGGGTCAGATATTGCTCTCGGATCTGGCCTAGCTCAGTGCCATCCATTTATTGTTCACATTAAGCCCTCAAACATGCTTGTCTACAATATTACGCTAGCCTAAAAAGGTCTTATGGAGATGAAGATATATGCAGAAAGCAAAGTGAAGGGGGCTTTATAAATTCAGTATATTATTAGTTTATTTAACAAATTAATGTCTTTTAGGATGCTCATGTATGGTGAAATTAGGGTCTGGTGTTAGGGTCTGTAGTTCAGGCCTATGATTAATATTCATACTTTCCGAAAGACAGGGAATAGTCCAACATAATTCAGTCTTATCTCGACAAGAAATATGCGCTCAACATCCTTCATCCTCTTAGCAATCTGAAAGCAGACTATTTAGAGGTCTCTGAAGCAGAGTTGCAACAGCCAAGCTCAGTCATAATGCAGATTAGTTGGAAGCCAAATTAGCTTGTGTTAGGCCAGACTAAAGAAGGAGCAGCGTGACCCTGTCTAGTGACTCCCTGTCTAGCTGGGAGTGTGACTCCCTGCTGCCTGTTACCTGCACCAGCCATCTGCATTGAAGTAGGGGCACTGTCCAGAAGGAAAAGATGAGCATGTTCTGCTATGATCAGCTCTCACCTACTAGACCAGTTATTAGAGGGCCATAAAAAACCCTATCGTAGCTTTTATTTGCTTTCAATTCATTTCTCTTTTTTTTCCCCCTGTGGATAGGTCTTGATTCTGCTCTCTTTCCACTCATCAGGACCATATATAAACCCAACTGAAAAGACTTATTAAAGTTGCCCCGCCTTCGGTGAGCATTGGATCAGGTCCAGGAAGTCCAACTACAGATTTTGGCGCTCTCGACTCCGTGGTAGTCATCAGACCCTGGTGTCTCAGCTCCCCAAGGAGGTATTCAAATGGTTGGCCAATAGCGCTGGGTTACTGCTCAACTTGTTCCCAGGTGTTTCACTGCTGCCCGACTATGACCTGAGTATCTGTTACCATCCAACACTGCAAGTTAATGAACAAACTGTTCAGTCATTTTCCTCCAGATCTTCACAAGATACAGCCTGTTCTCAATGCAAATAGCAAGAATCTCAAAAACTTTTTATTGCAACTCAGAGAACTACATGAAAATGTCTCTTCCTTAGATCTGGTACTATTTAAGAAGTCTTAATGAGCTTCTCTTATTCATAAAAATACTTTTTTTTCTTAATAGCTTGTCATTTCATATTTAAGTAACAGTTTTCAATGTATTTTGCATCTTCCCGAGGTTGCAACTTTTTTCTTTCAACCTTCCTCCAAAATCCATGTTATGGCATAGAAACGGTATGGCCTTTCACCTACCTCTGCCCAAGGCCAGCACATCACCAAATGGCATCTATGGGGAAATATCAGCAGGAAATGTTAATTTTAATGAGAAGAAAGGAAAAAGCCCAAAGAAGAAAGTCAAAGCTAGCTTGCACTTGCAAGTGGAAACTGCTTGCTTCCACGGGACCCATGAACATCAGACCCGGAGGACTTAACGCTCATAAGCAGCTTTGCTGGACTGTCTTTCTAGCTTCTTCTTTTAAGGTCCAGTCCAGCAGCCAGTAACATGTACAAATTGCAATATGTGCATAAAGCCTCTCTGAATTCTGCCTGCCTGCAACAGGTTGAAGAATTAGCATTCTCAATATATTTTTTTCCTAGCAAGAACTGTACTTTTCACCGTGGGTTTTAACATGCTATAACGTCACTCCTGTGTTTTCAGGCACCCCGCTGTGTGCTTCAGCAGAACAATAGCACTATCCGAAGAAGGATAAGATCTTTATAAACCTGTTCCCCTTGTTAAACAAAGAGGACTTTGATTTTACAGTGACATTGCGTTTGGTGAAAACTTTATTTGCATACAGGCCTTTCCCTTTAGCCTAATAGAAAACTCTGTCGTTGACCTTCAGAGGCATTTGAACTCATGTGTAGCAAAGAAATTACAAGGTGAGCACCTGACTTTCAATCTGTTTGCTAGACCTGCCACTCCTGGCCCAACCTCAGCGTGTAACCTTCATTTGTTTCCTCCACACTTGCAGCTGGGAGTTTCACCACCAGCTCCTGAGCCCTCTAAAAAGCCTTTCAGCCCCACTGAAAATGCTGATAGCAGTGAGAGAGAAGGATTAGAGGACATTGTGGGATGTCATAGGAGCTACGATATCTCTCTTGTTCTCTGCCAGTATTTTATAGGGGCCTATTTCCTCATCTATTTATTTGCCTTATGCAAATACCTCCTATCAGCTGATAATGCAGCCTGCACCACCAGGCTACATGATTAAGGTGTCTGGGCTCAAGGTGGCACAGTGGTAGCATGTGGTACCATGCAGAACAAGGGGTTGATTCCCTCTGTCTAAAAAATTATTTGTACTAGGTATAAGGAATGAACCATTCAACACAAATTAGCACAATGCTTTACAGAGCACCACAGACTGGACCCTTCCATCTAGCCAAAATGCACCCAGTTCAGGACTGGGGGGGAGGCAGAGTTGGAAATGTAGCTGTAATCCCTTAAACCCTTGGGATGGCTAATGGTCACGCCAGTTCACTGCTGATGGTAAATTAGACCAGTCCCAGAGTGACCTAATATAAAACTAGATGCTAATGTGACATCAAGGAGCTGCTGGAGGTCACCAGCACTCCTTCGTTTCTTCTAAGGACAGTAAATAGGGACCCATTTCCAAGACTGCCACGTATTAGTTGCTGAAAACAGTGAAACAGTGAAAACATGCCCAGGATGTCAGGATCAGATCCAAACCCACTGATGTCCTGGGAAATTTTCCCATTGACTTCAGCAATCTTTGAATCAGTCCCTCGTTTCTGTGGGTCCTGCAGAAATAGGGATGTGTAGTACTCTGCAGCAATCTCTTCAAAATGTTTTTGGGATCGTACCTCCCCCTGGCAAGCTTCAGTTTAGGAGCTTAATCGTTAGACAGGAACAAGACTAGCTGAAAGATCTTTCACCTTCTTGCAAGGAGTTAATTTTCTCCTCTGCTGTATTAGATGTCATACATATACTGTCATTAGTTTCTTACCCTCCTCCAGGTCAGAGAGAGAGATGCTTAATCACTGCTTGTCAAGTCCTGCCTCTCCATATTTCAACCTGCTAAATTAAAATGCTGCTATTTGCTCCCTGGGCAGCCAGTAATAAACCAGAGAAGCAATCAATAAACATCCTTAACTGGAGCTCGGGCTGCAGGCGGAAGTGTTGCCTAAAACAATGGGGGGAGGATAAAATGCTTGTTTCCTTCCCCCAGCACCACCGGTCGCACGTATGCACTGATTCACTTGTCAGCTTGCCGCTAGCGAAGGCGCGCTCCCTCCCGCAGCCAAGGGGCTGCAGAGTAGTGACGGGCACGTGGAGCCAGGAAGGCTTCAAGTGCCTGTAGCCCTGGGCACCCCGGGCGTCTCCTGGTGTTGCCACCAACCTGGGGCCGCCCTGCCGGAGAGCCCACAGCACCGCAAACGCAGCAGCGGCAGCGCTTCTCACGGTGTCCCCTGCTACAGTTTCGTGTTGGTCCTACGCAGCTCTGGGGTGGCCTCTGCCATCCATGGGTCTATAATTGCTCTACACCTCACCAGTGGGAGCCGGGGATTCCTGCCTGGCCTCCGTGGCTTTGTACCCCGAAAGCCTGCAGGGCCATAACCACGGTCAGAATTGCAAATGCTGCTCTGACGCGTGCAACCTTCCCCTCCTCCCCACGCTCTGTCCCTTCTTGTTCAGTAGAGCTCTCTGGAAGCAAATAAGCATCGTCCTTCTCCCAGCAGCCGTCCACCTGGAAGCTAGAGAGAACATTCTTCTTGCAGGCACTTAACCCTGGCCCAGCGCTACCTGGCTGTAATAAAACTAAAGTTAAAATTAGTCCAGAGCGTTCCCTGACACAGTTAAACCCAAAGGCGTTGTCCAGACGGGAAAGTTGTCTCCTGTTGCAACTTGCCGATTAAATTGAGGTACCGAATGCTTCTTTAAACGGCAGCCTAAATAAGGGTTGTTAATTCTGCCGGTGACACACCAGCATCTGACGTGGAAAAGGATTGGTGGGTGGCAAAAACTACCATCTGAAAATGAACGTAAAAGAAAAGAAAAAAAGGTCATTTAACCCTGACTTGTGAACAGGGCTGATCAATAAACGCTTTTTTGTTTACGAGCTCTGAGCTGATCAAGGGACAGTTGTGTTAAGCCCTGAGCTGAGGCCACACTTTAGACCGGACACAGCCGGAGGGCCCGTCCTCGGCGCCCGGCACAGGCGGACCCAAGCTGGCACTGGCGGTGACAACCTCAGGCTGGAAAATGGGACAGCAGCTACACAGCTTGCAGCCCGCGGGCATCCGCGCAGCATCGCTCCACATGACAGGGACTGGCTGGCTCAGGGCTCTGCTCCAGTTTGGCTGTGTTGAGCACCGCTGCCCAGCACACGCAAGCACACCCCGAGGTGAAAGTCATCTGCTGAACGAGGAGAAATCACTCCCTCGTCACTCCCCAGCTCCAGGCCCTGCAACCAGTCCCCTCCTCTTGCAGTCGTCAGCCCATCCATGAGTCACTTCGGCTCTCCGCAACAGCAGAAAACTACCCGAGGTTTTGGGTTTTTTTTTTTTTTTCCACTGACATTTTTATGAGTTAAAGCAGTTCATGGCAGAGCTCCGAAGAGTGCCAAGCCTGGCACGAGGAGAGCTGCAGGGACACGAGCCAGCAGTAGGAGCTACCCCTTTTGGGGACGGTGAGCTGCCAGACCGGCTCACGGGGGCTGGTAGAGCCGTGTGCTCGGGGACATGCCGGAGGCTGCGTGGGAAAGCAGCGGTGCAGCCACTTGATCCCGGGGTGCGTGGCCCTCACGGCAAGAGCTGGCTTGTTTCCGCAGCCTGTGATGGGAGGATGGGAGCCGTGCGCCCCGTGCAGTGCACATCCCCATGTTCACTGTGAAGACAAAACAGTTCATCTCTGCTCCGTTTGCTGCCCGCGTCCGTGGTCCTTGCCAGCCTGGGCACAGATATCTGGAGAAAGTAACCTTCGTTGCAAGGCAGCCGAGAAACTAGATTTACTAGAAGGCGTTTATTAAAAAAAATTGCCATTTGCCTGACATGACCAGCGAGTTGTGTGACTCCCAAACCCTTTGCCCTGACGGCATGCTTACAGGTGCCAACAGCCCGATGGCACCCGCAGCCATCGCTCTGGGGACCACGTCTGCTGTGTGGCACGTAGCCCTATATGTTCTTGCATGGTTGTTAAGCAGCACGGGCACAGAAAGGTCCTGCTCAGCTTTAGCAGCGGTGTAAGAAAACCTGATACTGTGCCAGTAGTAAGCATTTGTGGGCTTAGGCCCTGTATGTAAGTGGTTCCAAATGCTTAATGTTGGTATCTCATTAGACACAATAAAAAGGCATCAGCCATGCGGAATGGGGTTGCATGACAGCTGATTTACCCCAGAGGCATTTGGGTGATCTCTATAGTAATTGCATCCTAGTTTGTACATTTTTGCCCAGTGAAAACTAAAAACAGTATCTGTCTTAAGCACATGCCCAGGCATTTTAATTCCACTTGAACACACAAAGCAGTGAGAGGAGGTTTTCTTTCCTGCTGTTTCTGCTTGGGCTCCTGCGTGTGTCTACAAGTGCTTCCATTTGCTCCTCTAATCCCAATACTTTCTTGATACAGTAAAATACCAGCAATATCTGTTTGATTTGATAACAGTCTGGAGGAAGTATGTTTTCCAGTTATCTTTCTCTGTAAGCCCTAAAAAATTATTCAAAAGTTAGTTCTTGAGTTGCCCTATAGAGCAAAACTAGACAAATTAAGGTTGTGGAGTGATGCTTTGCTCATAGACACACCTCTCAGAGAAGCTTTAGATTAAAAGTCATATGCTATTAAACCAGCCACTGTCCTGTGGGTAAATCAGACACTTAAAGCTAGGGGCTGAAAGAATGTGCAGTTGGAAAATACAGCTAAGACACTCTCCCGGGCATGATTGCACTTCATTTCAATAGCCCGAAATGGCTTGATGGACTTTGCTTGTTTTAGGAGTTCGTTTTGATCTGTGTTCAGTTCTGTAGGTGCAGCTGACATTTAGTCATTATTATTTTATTTTGCCTTCATTGTTTTCACTCTGATCATCACTGTTGGCCCAGACCTAACATGACAATTGTCTTACAAACTGAAGAGCTATGTCGGGTCAGGAGTCCTTTCCAAAGCTCTCTTCAGCTAGTAGAGGGATCCCTGGGGGCTTTGAAGCAGATCCTAAGTAGATATGTGATACAACAGCTGCAAGTATTGGAAGGAGAAAAGACTGTAGGGAAAGAGTAAAGGAAACAGAAGGTTACACAGATTGCCCAAAATATCCTCTCATTCCTGCCAGATTTTAAGTCAAGCTTGTCTCTAATTGTAATTCATCTACTAATGCAATTCTAAGAAGCTCTTTCCCCTGGCCTTCTTTTCCTGCTGAGATCTGATCTCTTTCCCTTGACACTGGAAGCTGGGAGCAGGCGTCGATGGTGTTGCATTTGCAGCTGCCAAGGTGGGCAGAAAAAATAAAGGCAATCCTGGCTGATCTGCTGATATCACACGGTCACCAGCTGTTAGTGAAACACGTGGCTGGCTCCATCATACTGTCACATACACAGCCCAAAACCAGAGACCTGCACACAACATGCATGGAGCTGCCCCACACTTTTAACCAAGTTTTCCTTCTGTCTCCATCTTCTCTTGCAATCCACCTCCAGGAATTTCCAGCTCACACGACAGAAATATTCCACAGTGACAGCTCTCAGATACAGCCCGAAGCCTCAGAGGTGCTACCATGGTGCTGACTGGAAGAAAATATGCCTTGTCAACTCAGTTCTCAGGTGACAAGAAGTGTCACATGAATCATCGAGATACCAGCCGGAGAGCACCATTAGCGTCAAGGAGAATAATGCAGAGGAGAAGAAGCGTGGAAGAGCACGTGCAGCCCACTCTGATTTCTTCCGTCAGTAACAAGTAAATGAATCGAAGCAAGAAAGCAAACGTGTGCAAAAAAAAGAACAAGGCTGAAAAAAGCATCCCTTATTCCCTGATGGAGAGGGAGGAAGCCCATATTGGCAGAACAGAGTATGAGTAACGGTAAGAAAAGCTAAGCCTGAAGCTGGGTCGACCACAGACTGCCCTTGCGTGACTTCGGCTAAGGTCAGTCTCTCTTGTGGAAAATAGGCATAGTGCTTTCTTTCTTGCAGGAACTACACTCTCAAATTAAACATAGAGGCAATGAGGCAGGAGTCTTCCGGCCAGCCCGTGGGCAGAGGCTGGCTTCACTAGAAGTATGGTGTTGCTGGACAGCTGTGCTGCACCAGAGATGCTCACAGCAGAGCATGCTCTGCCGGGCAGCTGCCCCCTGCGATGAGTGCAGCTCCTTGCCCATCTCCTGCAGGCCTCAGCACTTTCTCCTTTCCACTTGAAAGCGGTGGGGATGCACCCCTAGATGCCCAGGCTCCTATCAGGGTGGTGGTTGGTTCATATCACCATTCACGCAGCAACCAGCTGGTCATTTCCAGAAACCCCATTTCCCATGGGAGCATTACATTTGCGAATATCCAAATAAATTAGCTTTTTTTTAAACAAATGCTCTGTGCCATGAATCTTTTCTAAGCTGCCCTGCTAGCACCCCTCAGCTTCTGACCTCGGGGAGCTTCTGGGAGGGCAGCATTACAGACAAATAAACGTATGTAGCCATAAATACCTAAGTATCAGGGAATGAGAGACAACAGCTGTCACGGCAGTGTTCAGGCCAGTTTCATATTTGACAGATCAAACTTTATTGAATTTGGTCATTAACAGCACACTTCTTGCCAATGGTTCATTCTTACACAGTAGTAGTCATCATCACTCTGTATCCAAAACCCTTAGTCTTTAATGTGTGTACCCTAAATTAGCTGTTAGCACACAATATCACAGAGCTGACACCATATCACTGATGACTGCAATCCTTGGTGATTGCTAGTCACAGAGACTGGGGATGACCAGGGCTTGAGAGCTCTGTGACAGGCAAGGTCAGAACCGAGGTGGGCCTGACTTCTTTCTTTTCCGATTTTCCTCGCCTATGCCTAGTGATTTTATGCTATTGCCTCATCTGCCCCCCAAAAAGGGGGATCTTCTCTGCTTCTGGTCTTGCTTATCTGGTTTTTGGATTTGCCAGTCATCCTTCTTGTGAAGACTTTGGGAGAACGTCCTGCCTCTTTGCAGGCCCTTGTGCTCATCTTGCCCGGCAAATTTTGTTAGATGGAGGTCTCCGATGTGCAGCTACCCCTCACCTTTGTTTCTGCTCAGGCACTTACAGAAAAAGCTTCCACATTGTGCTTGGCTCTGCCATCACAGTGCTGCAAAATGCTTATATACTGTTAGTTACACTGTCTCCCTAGGCTTATATTTCACTTCAAGGCAAGCTGATATTAATTATACCCCAAGAGATCCTTTATGATTTACAGGTGTCACAGGCCCCTGCTTTGGTGACCACTCCCCTCGTTGATGGGACAGAAATTCTCCCTTCCCCTCACCCTGAGGCTGAATCCGGGATGCCACACTCTCCCTGAGAGCTCAAGGCTCACTGCTGCTACAGAGCCGAGTTTCTCCTCTTAGGGTTGAGCGCCATCCATCCCCATCTTGCCTCACAGTTTTCTTGCACCGTGTTGATGGGCCTTTGGCTGCTCCTACAGGACGTACAACTCTTGGATTTTTCATCACACACTAAGATAACATGCCACAAGTTACAACAAAAAGACAGACAACTAGTACACACGTAGCATAAAGGGGGGCAATAATACATGTGATTCCTGTTCTTGTCTTTGAACATTCTGTAAAAACATCATACCACCCTACTAGTCGTGAATGCTCCTCTTGCTACCCCACCATCTTCTCTCCACTTAAAAGGGTCTCTGATATTATAGCAAACCGTCTGGCTGAGAACTAGCATGGCTGAAGCCCATCCAGGGGGGTTTAAATCAAACTGTACAACCCGGCTCTTTCCCTCCTCGTTCTGCTGGCCAGAGATACTCAACATCATGTTCTGTTAATGCCCTCTGCTCTGGAGCAGCAGTATCAGCTCAGATCCTGATTCAGACCCTCCACGTCCAGGAAGGAAGGAGTGTTTCACAATCTGATTCAGAGCCTCCTGATGCTCAGGAGAAGGGCTTGTTCCAGCCCTGATTCACACTGTTCTGATCTGATTCAAACCCTCCTGGCCTGACAGGGAACTGGGACTGTGACTCAGATGTCCGGGTTCAAAGCAGGGTCACTGAGGACCTCCAGGGACCATAGCTGGTCTGACCTCTCCAAAAACATCTCTGTTCTTGCTACCTACTGGGGTGACATGCTACTACCTGGGAACTTGGGATGAGCTGTTTTGAGATGAGCTGTGTACCAGATCAATGTGAAGAAGCTATGTGTTCAGAGAACACGAGGGCATGAAGATACTCGGACTGAAGTTGCCCTGTGAGTAGATGCTAACCCATCTTAGGTCCTTCCTGCACTTCCAACCTGTTGCAAGAACCTGCCTGACACGGTGCCAGGTTTGTTCTGGAGCCTCTGCTGGCCTGATGCCCTTTGTATCCTGCCTTGCAGAGTTCAGTGAGCTTTTTCAGCATCAGCAGTGCAGAGTTGCTGGGTTTTGGGCTTACATTTATGCAACCTGACAGCGGCCCTTTAACTCATAATCCTTTGGAGAAGCAGACTGTATGTTCCTTCCAACTCAGATCAGTCTGGACCTCATCTGTTCTTCTCACGCGCGTGTATCTAGAGAGACTGATGCACAGACCCAGGCAAAACTGCAGTTCCTTACTACAGTGTTACTGGCACCAAGGCCAATGAAATTTACACTAAATTGGAACAGAATTCATTGGCAAAATCCCTTGGCTTCCCCAGCACTTCTGATTTCTCTTGGTACATTTCCCTTTTTTTCCTTCCAGATTTCCAGTTCTGTTTAAAATGGAGGTTTGGATAGACCACAGGATGCAAACTGCTGACACAGTCTGTGTCAAAGTCCTTCACTCTCGGTGCTCTTGGGTGTTTACTGACCCCGCTTTTCCAGTGCCCAATATTTGGCTGTGCATACAATGAGGACGCTTGAAGCTTTCAAAAACTGGGGAATTCTTCACTGACATCCGTTGATGAACAGTGAGAAAAGCTGAGGGAGAATCCAGAGTGGGATCATTAATGCTGCCTTGTGACCAGAACAGTTCTCTTTACCAGTGCTCCTGGTAGGCACCATCCTCAGATGGGGGCTGGACAGGTCAGGTTTCAGGTGGGCTAGAGACATCAAACACTTCCTACTGGATCCCTACACCCTCTGAGGAAGAGGGGTCAAGTCTCCAGCAGACTTGAGTCACATCTGGAAATCTCTGGTGGTGCCTGCTTCTCTCTCTGCTGCCCACCATTATGTGTTGAAACAGATAGGTAGGACCACCCTTCCATGGAGACCTCAGATCTGCAAATTTGATGGGACAGCACATTAACTTTTGGCAGACTAGAGTCCCCCATGCACTTAGCTCCCCAAATTTCTGGTCAGAAGATTAAGCCAATGTCATGTTAGGATTTTATTTTTAAATGCTCCCCCTCTGAAAAATGAACTCATTTTAGTGATCATGAGCAGAAAGATTTGCAACCCATCGCTATTCTGCAGAAATAACCAAGGGGACTGTGAACTTCAGCAGGTGAGCTGCTGGGACAACTAGGATCACTCCAGCACCAACAAGTAGCAGGGCTGCAGGGACCTGTTAGCTGGATGTTTCTCTAAAAGGACCAATAATGATCGAAATCAAATACATGTAAACAATGTCACTAAACATAACAACATTTAAACTGTCTGCTTGAGGCCTTGGAGACAAGAACCAAAGAAGAAGGAAAGCAGGATGTCTAATGTCAGCTATCTCTGGCTGTTTGCAGAAGGCAAGGGCGAGTGACTCAGCCCTCACTCTTGAAGCTTTCACAACACTGAGGGCTAAAACCTCCTGAAAGGAGAGGATTTGGCCTTCTGAAGCCCAGATCGTAGCAGAACCCAAGATGTGATGAGTCCAGTAAGCACTTTTAACATGGAATTTTATATCAAGAAGTGCACAGTTTCTTTCTGCTCTTTAGTTTTGCTTATGTAGAGTAGATTCTATTTCAGAAAGGGAAAAAATGCCTGGCACGCCTGGACGCACTGTTCTGGGCTCTGGCTGTACACTCATCATGGAAAGAGGCCGAGCTTTCCCGGGCACTGGAGCCCTGCGATTGTTTGCCTTACTAAAAAAAGTGATCATAACTTATCTTAACCCTAAGATCTCTGGCATTTTCCATAGCACAAATCAGATAAATCCCAGGAAGCTGAGGCTGAGGATTCTGGTGCGCTTATTCCTCGCTGAGCACGAACAATGCGCTCACTGTTGCGCAATGTGTAGAAGAAGGCATTGTCTCTCTTTCAAGAAAAGTACAATTCCCACTCTATGGGCAGCAGAGAACAGATGGGCCCATTTGTCGAGGGAGAACACAGTTTGGGGTGGGCTTGCTGGAAAGGCAGGTGCAGACAGGAGCATTGAGAAGCCAGGCACCAGCATCGCTTCTTAAAATTCCACCTTCGCTAAGACTTGAGAAACTATTTGTGACTATTTACCATTTTTGTCTTGGCCCTGTTATGCTAAACGCGGCAGGGCCAGGGAAAAGACAAAACTGCCTGTTAAGGGTGGGGGGGGGGTATGAAAACACACTTAAAGTCTCAGGAAAACTGTGTTTCTCCCCGTATTGGATAGGTTGTGGGATTTCAAAACATACCAGAGTCTTTGAGACTTACCACTAGTCTCCAAACAGTTAATGCAAAACAAACGGCAGCATGGTTAAGTAATTCCTTTCTACACGATGCAGCTGCAATTTGTTCTCCATTGTCATTAAAGCCAAACAACTCGGAAGTAAATTTTTTGGTCAAATCAGGACAGGGCTAAGTGACCAACAATCCTGCTACTATGCCTGCCTCAAATGCATTTTTTTCCAGATACTGATGCAGACTTAGATATTTGCTTTTGCTCGCTCTTTCTTAGACGATCGACATTGTTTTGCTCCCCTAGCTTTCATCATGAGAGATATATTAGCAGATAGGTAATCTGTGCAGTTATATCACTGTCCTCCTCCCTGAAAGGAAACACGCGCACTGCAACAAATCACTAATGCAGCTGGAGTGCAGAAATCCATAACTCCGGGCTGCACTGACAGTAGGAGTAACAGGGTGGCTTTCTAATAGTGGCAGCACTTCCAGTTACATTCGGCAACCTTGGGAGACCTTGCTAACATTTTAAGCAGTGCACTCAGTTTATCTGAGCAATCTGCAAACTAAATGTACGCCTGCATATGGTAAACAGTCTCGCAGAGCTTTAGTGAGAGCTATGGGTTTCCTTCCATGTTTCTTTTTTTTTCTGTTAAAATACTTCCTGACACCTTTTTCAATAGCTTCAAAATTGGTAGATCAGGTAGAACTGAGAGAAAGTCAGTCAATCTGAACACAGTCAGACAAATGACTGATCATGGGGTTCGGGTTGAATTCATAGGCTGAGCCTCCGTTGATTTACATGAGTGTAGCACCACTGGTTTCACCGCACTCTGCCTGGTCACGTTAATTTTCTTTTGGCCCATGTACTCAAGCCCGTTTTGTTTAAAGGGTGCAACACAGCACCCCTCCATCACCACTGCAGCTGCATCTTGGCCTATTTGCATGTACGCCCTAATCTTGAGCTCAGGTCCGCTGATGTCAAGGGGCTTAGCTCACTGCAGAGGCCTGCTGGCATTGAAGTCACTCCCAGGATCCTTTTTAAACTAACAAAACAGAAGGGAGAACATTAACCAAAGAGCTGATGACTTTATATTGCCTGGCACCAACTGCCCATCTCTGAAGGTTTGAAGGTACAAGAAAAACCCTGTTGCTTGTTAAATAAATAGCAATCTCACCATGAACGTTAGCTGAAAGAGGATCAAACTGCTGTTCTTAGACCAGAAAAGTCCAAGTTTACTTACTAAAGTCACTGTCGTCTTCCTTTGCTTCTGATTCTTTTGGTCTGATAGATGCAAGTTTCCAGCCCCTGGCCTGACCTTTACCAAATGACCCATGACAGAGCTGACTACTCTGCATTGCGCTGTCAGCGATCTCCTTCCTTCACCAGCTGCACAGGAGCTGATTTATTTGCCCTTTAAGAAAACCTTCTTCCCCTAGACATTTCTTCTTCCAATTACCCAAACTTTTGTTTCCTTTTCACTGCCTGGTAAATGCTATTTATATCCACAGCTGCTAAAGTATCTTCTTCCCAATAGCAGGTGAAGAAGATTCCTATCACAGCACATGCTCTAAAAACATCCTGAGCAAGAATCTGTTTTCTGAAGCCATTTGATTCAATACCTGTCTTTTGCCTTGCTGACATTGCCTCTCTGTATTTTAGTGGCATGCAGGAAATGACAGGAATTTCCCTGGGAGGAGGGTAAAGCAATGAAAAGCAATGAAAATTAAAGGAAAGCACCAAACACATGGCTGAAAGTGGCGGTGCCATCTCCCCTACCTCCTTCTCTCACATCGAAGCAATGTGGCTTCTCCAATCTTGGTCAGGGACCTAGCCAACCATTCTCCTTTTCCATATGGGATTAACTTTCTGGTGGTCAAGCTCCTTGAAGCACCTCACACTACAGGCACAAGAGAAAGAGCAGAAGTGGGAAGGAGATGGGGATGGGAGAAGAAACACTGCTTCCAGCCATAGCTGTCCCATTCATCGCTTCAAGGCTTTGCTGTTAGCCTGGCACACTAGAGGTATGCCTGTGTTTGGAGATGTCTGTCTCGGGGTCGTTGATTTGATGTAGCTATAACATGGCTCCAGATTCGAGAAGACGTGGCCTGGACATGCAGGAGATCCGGCTTCTGGCCTTTAGCCTGGGCTGCAAACCCCCCGCTGTCCTCATCCGCACAGCTGTCCCCGGGGCAAACGCTCACAGGGTCAGCAAAACCCATGTTGCAAAGCCTGGAGTTCAGCCTCCTCCCCACAGTATCAAGAGAGCCAAACCGCTGTCACATCTGGGGATTTTGAGCTCTGTCGTTCTAGGTAGTCCTGCCACAGAGCAGTACTCACATCTGAATTCAGACTGCATTTTGCTCCTTTTTTCGTACAGGTCCATCTTCAAAGCAAATGTGATTAAAATTGAGCCTTGTGTCAAAACTGACCCTCTTGTTAGCAATCGCACCGCAATTATTTAGAACCTTTTAAATTTAACCTAGCACAACAGAGCCTGTAGGCTCAGCTGCATGACAAATGATTAAAATTAAAAAGTCCATCGTAGGCAAATTAAGAACAATGCTAATGACCAGACTGAGAAAGGAGTGCAAATCTAACTCTCCATAGCTTTAAGGGATGGCTTTTGCCACATGGAAATTTGCCGACCAAAGGGCAAAGGCTCTGGTATGAGCACCAAACCTACCCGCTCCAGCTTCAGCCAGACGGCACCACCGGTGGGACTCAGTCCCACTGGTCCCCCAGCAAGGTCAGTCCAGGGCAGCCGTTCCAGAATTCGGCCTTCACAAGCTACACTGATCGCATGAGCGTACTTAAGGGCGAGCTGCTGTACTGCAATCTATTCTCAATCCTTGAAAGTTTTGCAAGTGCTCATAGTGCTGAGGAAGGAATGAACGAGCTGCAACTCTGTCTGGAGAAGGGTCAATAAATTGCACCCAAGCAAATTGCCAATCTGATTACGTTCTCTGCTGGCTGCGGCATTATCAGCTTCACTCCAGGCACCAGTGTGCTACAGCAATTAGTTTTAATTCAAGTGCCGGCACCTTGTCCTCAAGTTCAATGTGCTGGCATCTCATGTGAGACTGACAAGATGTAACATAGCTCTGGGAGCTATCTTAATAACACTCCACTGCCAAATATTTTAAAGGGGTGGTGATACTAAAGAGACATGAGTTATTTGCACTAGAGGCAGCTTTTGGAAGACCCTGGACCTAATATTCCGCAACATACATGGGGGCAACCCTAAAAATAATAATGAAAAGAGCAAAACATATAAGGATGTGCTACTAAAGAACAAAAAGAAGACATTGCAATGTTCCCTGAGAGACCAGCCATAAAGAAGGGCAATAACTCCATATAAAACAGTAGCGAGTTTATTCCAGGAGGACAAAGGGGAGCAAGTCACAACAGAGCCATGGAAAAAGAGAAGAATGTTCCTGTATGATATTAAGAAAAAGTCTTCAGGGTGAGATAACCCACCAAGAGCAGACTAATCTTTAGAGAGGGGCTGAAACTGCACAACTAGAGTATTCAATAGACCATATATATGTGTGACTCTCAAGGTAACTGTGCCAGTCTTGCGCAAATACCTCTACCAGGACACATTTATGACACTTTTTAGCCCACAGTGCCAAGCCTGCATGCCAGTCTGCATGCATCACTGGCTGATATCAATTAGGCAGCAGTCGTGAAACACTCCGTGCCTGGGAACGCTCTCCATGGATAAGCATTCATGTGCATGTCTGTGACTGTGAAATATCTGGTACTATTTTATGTATTATTAGAGCCTAACAGCCTCAACTTGCAAAAGTTGCTCTGAGTTTTGGTCCTTTTTGCCTTGGAAAAGCAAGCCTAACACGTCCTGAGGAATACCTGGAAAAAAAACAGTCTTTGTTGCAGCTTTTATATTGGGGTGCAGCGTAGGCCAGCTCCACGGGTGAGCCAGTGCCCTTTGCATTTTCTGAGACCCGCTGCCTCCCTTAGTGCAATGTCAGGGACATACTGTTACTCCTGAGCACGTTGTAAACAGAGGTGTGTGCAGCGCAGGTGCCTTCCCGCCTCGGCCGGTAGGAGCTGCCCTGGCAGGGCAGAGGGAGGGACAGCACAGGCCGCTCACGCGCAGCACCGGCAGCAGCCACGCCAAGGGATTGCAGGCGCTTTGCTGTTCCTTGCAAAGGTCCGTGTCCCCCAGGCGGGGCTGCAGAAAGCACAGCTCTGCCAGGCAGGTGGGACAACCTCAGCGGCTCCGGTTGGTGTCTCCTCCGCTTGCCCTCTCCCAGCTCCCAGGGACGGGCACGGGCTCCTCGCCTGCGTGCAGCCCCTTCCCAAAGGAGCCACCTGAGCCTCCCTCCTCAGAGCCTCCCTCCGATTTTCACCCAGGCAGCCGGACCTGAGCTCCGGCAGCTTCCCTGAGGGTGACGCATGCGGGGGCCTCCAGCCGTGACGAACAGCCTCTGACTGCACCGAACCAACCAAACTCGTCTCCCTGCCTGCCCCAGTCCATCGCCGGGTACAAGAAATCCCAGCTGCCCTTTTCCTTTCCCAGGCCTGATTTGCATATTGGGTCAGGCAAGTGTTTCCAGCAGTCTGATTTCCAGGGGATAATATTGTTCATGAAGCTATCTGGGACTGCAGCCCCAAAGTCCTTCATTGCTGCTTATTTGCTTCTTTCTGGCTCACCCTTTCCTGTCTTTTACCCCCCCCCCCCCCCTTGGCTTGTGTGTCTGTAAAGAAAAAAGTTTCACTTGGCTGTACTTTCACTAGAACATTTCAAAGTCAAAGGCTGAGATCACTATTAAATGAGGATAGATGCCAGGTTCCTTTTTACTACATCCAAACCTACTAGAATAGCAGTGAAAGCTGTAAATTAGGTCATCCTTGCACAGGAGCTTCCCTAGCCTTTGCTTAGAGCAATGCCGCTCAAACCTTTGTTGACTATCACTTTAAACCTATCTATCTGGTGCAGTTTTACTCGGGGGACTCGAGTGATGCAGTCGGAGCTCTCCCAGGGCTGCCCCCTCCCCTATATAGACACACGATTTGGGACCCGGATCTGCTCGGATCCTCTGAGGTTGCACAGTCGGAGGGAGGAGTGGCAGCCCTGCAGCACCTCAACACGGGGGCCTGCAAGCCAAAGGAGCTAGTGAGCATGACTATGGGGCAGGATCCCAGCCCACAGAGGAAAGAGGCTGCAGCCAGAAAAGGCAGGCCAAAGCAGAAGCATGTCTTGGATAAATGAGCAATATGCTGAGTGGCAATGCCAAGCACTGAGACAGCCTGATGGGGCTTCCCTTGGAGTACGGCATGGCTTTCAGCGTGGGTCTGTAGAGGCTCTAAACAGCCTTTTCGGATATAACTGGTGGAACAAGAGGATTGCTGGTGCCAAGATGATGCATCTCGTGCCTGCAGGCAGGAGGACAGACGGCTGGCTGCATGTGCTCTCTTGCCAGTTAAACCATAGCTACCTTGGCATGCTGTTTGCAAGATGAAGCCAGTTCCTTGCTCCCTGAAATGGAAGATTAGCACCATGATTTTGGAAACCTGAAAGCCAGCAAGAAGGGATATGAGCAGGCAATATTTCAATTCCAGAGTGAAAGACTCCCTTGAAGGAGACTTTTCATGACTTTTCCGACTTTGCAGAGTGCTTGCTAGGACAACACAGAGAATAGCCATTGGCTCTCCCCACGGAGGTGCTTCTTGAAGGCTTTTCCTAAGAGGGGCTTCCTTCAGCCAGGCTTCGTCTACCTAGCCCAGAACCCTGGCTCCAGCAGCGATCAACAGTGAATGCCCAGAGAAGAGCTAAGAACAGAGCAAAAATATATGATCCCTCCCCAGAATACTCACCCAGCTTCCACTGACCTACAGCACAGGGACGTCCTGATTTGGGGGGGATATCTTTGTATTTAATAGTCCTGGGTGTATTTTCCTTCAGTGAGTTTGTCTAATTGCTTCTTGAATCCATGCAACCTTGGGGCAATGTGTTCCACCCTTTAAATTTGTGTTTGGTGAACACAGTCTGTCTCACGTCTGTCCTGAGCCTGCCTTCCCTTAGCTTCGTCTGAGGCTCCCTTGCACTAAGGGAGGCTGCGAATTACACTGTTTTCACCTTCTACATGATTTTTATATCCTTTGCATGGAGAAGGACATTCTGCAGGTTTATGAAAGCAGCTGGGAACAAGGAAAAGGAGCCAGGCTACCTTTCAAGAGCACAGTTTGGGTCTTTTTAAAGTCACATTTCATTGCTATCGCCTCCCTTTCCTTTGTCTCTCTTCCTGCAGCTGCCCCATCCCCAGTCCTTGCTTCAGCCCCCAGGACTTCTTCAGCCCCTTCACCTCCTCTTCCAGCACCTGCCAGTTCCACCACAGCCTCCACCACCCCGGAAAGGACATGCGTGCGGTTGTCGGGCTGGAAGAGACAGGGCAGTGAGGAGGGGCTGGGGCTGGGGCTGGGGCTGGGGCTGGGGCTGGGAGGGGCTCAGATTTACAAGGCCAGCAGCACCCATCAGCCTGGGCTCTGCCCTGCTCCTCACCTCGCCTTTAGCGCTGGATCTTTCCACGACCAAGGCTTGTCTCTGGGGCTGGGGACAGGTACTCAGGGTAGAGGAAGAACGAGGAACTGAGCCCAGCCCACAGCCACTAACGCAACTGCAGGAACACGAGAAAAGTAATTAGCGACTTGGCACTGTGCTTGGGAAAGCCAAAGTACGTCAGAGTGAGGAGGAGAGAGGGATCAAGGATAAGCCGAGGAGCAGAGATCAGATCAGGCAAAAACAGAAAGTAAAACAGAGGGCTGAAATTGTGAGCATTTGTATGAAGGACAAAGATGTCCTGGGTTAGGCAGCTCCTCTGTGACTCACTGAGCAACTTCAGGCACCTGCGAGGCCTCGCTGTACGTCTAGGGACCTAGGCTGCAGCACGTATGGCATTAAAGGCATCTTCAAGGATCTTAAATCCCTTCCAAACCTGAGTCTGCTCTGCGCGCAACTTGTGTAGTTTCCATGGAGATGTCATGCTGGGAGCGCGAGCAGAGGCCCATGCAATCCTGAGTAGGAAGGGAGGGACGGGTAAACCTCAATCTTTTGTGTATCACAAGTCTAAGCAAATGCACAGATACAAATTAGCTGCGGAAACCTTCTTACCATCCCAACACTAGCAGGAAACACGGGGCTCTGACCAGCACAGGTTCACACATGGGCTCCCTTTGGGAGCTGCAGCAGGTTGGGTGCTCAGCAGGAGAATGGAGCTGTTGGCGCCGAGGCTGCAGAGTCCCTACTGTCCCTCAGCTGAGCTCTCCAGGGACAAAACAGCCTAAAACGACATGAAAGCAACCACTTTTTACCTTAAACGGCAATATCAAAGCCTTAAGTTTGCTTAAACTGAAGGAGAAAGCTGCAGCTCAGATTACAGAGGCCGTAGGTCCCAGCTCGGTCTTGAGTGGAGCGGCCTTGTCCTCCCAGCACGCTGGGACCAGGGTAGGTCACGGTTTGCGGTTAGAAGATGGAAAGCTTGGTCCTTGCAGTCATGTTTATTTGCAAGATACTGTTCTGTTTGGACAGAGCTTCAGGCAGGATGTGGTCTGTAGTAAACACAGGAAAAAGGCTGAAACTAGAGTTGAGTGGAAGACTGGCTATAATTTCAAGTTTTAATTAAAATTCCTCTCTTGGGGTAGCCTGGGATCCTGCAAATCGTGACTGATAAAAGAAGGCTGGTTGCTGAGGGCTCCCTCTTCAGTTCGTTGCATAGGTACCTCGGTGGTATGAGTCTCCTTTCCAGAAAAGGTGTAAGGTATTTCATGCCAAAGAAGATTGCAAGTGCCTCCAGGAAAACATCTGAATACATTTAAACATTAAAAGATTGCTTGATAATTTTCTTGGACCTCAAAATCGAACACGCATTTCAGCTGGAAACAACACTAAGCTTTGCAGTCTCAGTTTTAAACAAGCCTTCAAAAATCCAAGCGCTGCTTCTCAGCCAGGAAATAAATTTAGGGATACTAAATAACATCCCAGGTTGTGTGTTTGGTTCTGTAATTTCAAAATTCCCATGCTCAAAATACCTGAACACCTCCAAATGTATTTACCATATAGCACTGCCCCCTGCTGTGGATTCATTATTCCCACACATTTCATTCATAACAAACCCTCCTGATAGAAACAAACTGCAAAATAACAGTGATCTCACGAGATGGTTGGGACATTCGTGGCGTATTTGTCTGCTAAATGTTCTGTAGGGCTCTCACAAAATAGAGGCTTCCTCAAAATGTTAAGAAGAAGAAATAGCAACAACAGAACAAAAGGGGGGAAGGAGAGACAAGGAATTAAGCAAATGTATCTCTTTACCTAAAAGGAATCCCTGGCTGATACCTGAGAGCTGGAGGCATCTGAGCCTGCGGCAGCTGCAGACAAGGCCTCTGACCCTGGGGCTTACGCAGCCCCTGGGGCACGTTGTGTGACTAATGCAGCAGCTGGGGACCAGCAGCACCGGCTGAGCACACTTGCTGATGCAACTGGGGCAAGCCCATGCACATGTGAAGCGCCTGCCTGATTTTAGTGTTCAGCGGTGATGCAGAAAATATACATTTCTAAAGCATCATGCGTCTCAGTGCTAGGAAGGTGCATTGGGTCGAATCTCGCAGCCAGTATGTTCAGGGAGTTATGTTCCTAGACAGCGGTGGAAGAGGCACCACGTGAAAATCACTGGGAGCTCACTGGGAGCAGCACTGTGGGTGCCATATCCATCTGGTTGCTACTGTCAGCCATCTATTTTCCCCACCAGTCAGGACATGGAAATGCACTCCAGTGGCATTGTATCTGCCATAACCAAACCCTCCTGTGCAGCTAGCAAGTTTGCTTTTTTCCCAAGAAACTGCACTAGCACTAAGCAAATTTGAAGTTGGTTGTAGCTCTTACAATATGCTTCTTTTCTCAGTGTTGCTAGGGCTAGTACTTAAAGAGCCTTACCTACAATTTAACCACAGTCAGGGTAAGCCTGGTAACTCAAAGTCTAATTTCTGGTAACTCAATCTGTCATTGCGTGACTGATCCGTCTGCAGCTGTGTTGCTGGACTGGGTAATTTTTATGGTGGATAACGTATTTCAAAGGTGCCCTCATGTCATGGAGGTGATTCTATTTTTCTCATTTCTGTACAAGAACGCAGTCACAAAAGGCCCAGTCCTCCACCTGCTGAAGTCCATCACAGCTTTGCCCTTGACTTCAGGAGAAGCTGGAGCAACTTTTAAAGAAAGAAGAGAAAAGATAGTCTGTTTGTAAGAATGAAACAAACGCACATAGAGCAATTAATGGAGAGTCTTGTTAGCATCCAAGCTGCAGGAGGAAAAGTTGCAATCTTTTGTGAACAAAGGACATAAAGAGAACAGGAAGTTTCGGAAACTGCATACATTCTAGATTAGTGTCGGTTGGGTCTGAATAAACCACCATATGTTTGGGCAAAAGTCTACCCTGTAGTAGATTGTAAAGCATTGTATGCTAGGTTGTAAAATGACTTGTCAGTCAATACCTTGATTGGCAGATAAGAGCAGATGACTGTTTTAGTGCTATTCACAAAATGAAGCCCTGGGGCACCGCTACCTGCAAAATAGTAACTCTACCCACACCACAAAGACATGGCTGGAAGCTAAGGAACGAGAGAGAAGGGCTTCTCACACCTTTGTGATTAGCGTCTTGGGGAAGCAGAGACGTAGATGGCTTTAGAAGGGGCTTTTTAAGCTGGGAAGATTAGTGTGGCACAGAAATGGGTCTCTCAATGTCAACGTTTCACCATCAGCAGCGGCATGACTGCCCACCTCGGATCTCCAGTCCCACTTGAGAAGCAGGTTAACGTTGGCTCTGGGAAAACACTGTTGGAACTGGTGAATCACCAAAGGCCACAAGAGCCATCGTAGCATTCCCTGCTGGCTCGGGAGACTCAAAGTTTGATTCTGCAAGCTGGCCCTGTGTTAGCAATGTCCAGAAAGAGGTAGAATGTGTCATTTTCTTGGGGATGTCTATGGCTGAGTCTGGAACAGTGATAGGTGCTGAAGAACGTCCCTGATGGTCTGGAGAAGTCATCAAGGTGATGCAGTGTAAGGTGTATATTTCTATATCCTTCATTCACTTTGCAAAACCTCTCTTTACAAGAAAGCAGACAAGAAATGGGTTTTTTAATCTCTTCTGTCATTTATTTTGTTTTTAGTATGACTTACTGTTGCCATTAAATTAAATGCATCCAGGTTATAGTGAATTTATTCAGGGATTAAAATAGGTTAACACAGTGTTGTCGAAAAATTACTTAGCTTGCTACTGAATCAGAGCTCAGTGCTGACCTGCACAAGTATTTCTACCCAGGAACAAAAACAGGACTAAAAGTCACAAATGAGAAGACAGCTGGCAGGATGAAATGGAGAGAATGTCAGCTGCCTCTCCAGGGACCCGGGAGGCTTTGAAACGAGCCCTGACAGACAAAATAGAAGTCTTGTTGCTGGGCTCCAGCAAAATATTAGCAAAAGCCAGCTCCTATACTCCTCAGGGGTGGAGTATCTGAAAGGTAAGATAAAAGTGGTAAGCAGGGGAGGAACATGAATGCCCCAGGTCAGCACTGATGCTCATGTCCTACCAATCTCTGCTCCTCAGCACCAGTCCAAAGACCCACCAATGCAGAGGGCAATCTTTGGTGTCCCCCTCATGCTACCAGCTAACACCCTGTAAAGGACCAAGGAGGGCTGATGACCTACATGAAACTATGCCCAAAGCATAGATGGACAGAGTGAGCTAGATAGTCCCTCCCCTCACACTGCCGTGATGGCATGGCTCAGGTTTATATAGGTTTTCCAGCTGACAAGCCACGCTGTTAGCTGTTGTAGGTGGACTTTACATTCACTGAGGAGCTTACTAAAATGCCCCAAAATAAGAGAAAGGTTTTTTTTTTTTTTTTCCTTTACCATGTTGGTATGACTGAAATCTCTAAGACAGAAGAGTTACTGGACTGGAGATCGCTGCTTCCCCTCAGAGGGAGGATCTTGCCCCACCTCTGGCCATACTGGTTTCAGCCTGGCTATTCAGAAGGCACTCAGGCTTACTCAGGCTTACACTCAGTCTTTGTACTGCCACAATTATTTTTGCCAAGGGATGGTTTAATTGGTATATCCAGGAGTCAAACTCCTATAAGGTACTTTGCACTGGTATCCATATGGGCCCATACTGTGTCTGCTACATTGGACAGATTAGTACCATACGTACAGTTATTTCTGTGCCAATAAGAATAAATATGTATCGCAGTACTTGGTAAATCCCACTTCAACCGCTATACATAGTTATATTACCCCCTCCCTTAGTGCATCAGCTATACTAGTATAACTGGTATATCTGCTTTATGCCAGGATAACTATTCCGTTTCTATAGAGGATTATCTGTCCCAAAGAGGTGCATTGATATGAACACAACTGTGCCCACTCAAAAGGAGCTTTACCACTTTACCTGTAAGGATACAACTTTTCCACGTGCACAGCTCAGCATGAAGGTGTCTTCTAGTCAACAGAAGATACCGAAAAGCTGTTTCATTTCATCAGAAAGATGCCTATTCACACACATGTGCTTCGCTGCAAGAGATAAACACCCTTCCTCCAGCAACACCAGGGAACGACCACAAAGTAGAGCCAGAAAAACAGGAGAGCTCTAATATCGCGCGAGGTTCTTTAGAGAAATCAGGCTTTTCCTCCAGTGAGGATACTGGAATTGTTTACTCTTTTTCTGGTCAAATAGCAGAGGGAATAACTGAGATAGCCAAAAAGCCTGATTTGCCTGGGTCAGTAAGGGTCTGAAGAGCTCCCTCGCATTTTGTCCTGCTGCACCAGAAGCCGCCCCATTTTGCCGGGTGACACGAGGCTGGCGTATAATGGGTGAATGGCCCCGTTGCTAAGGCTACCTCCGAGCAGCTGAGGAGATTTTTTGCTCATTAAACTTGCTTCTGGAGGCCTGGGCGCCGCTGGGGCCGCTCTCGGCAGAGACCTGTTCCCCCTGGCCCCCCCAGCGCCCCAGGCTGGTACCCGCCAGAGCTCCTGGTCCCCTGCGAGCCGCTAGTCTGCTTCAGCCTTTTACACTTTGGGTAAGAATTTTGCCCACGTGGGTTTTTCCTTATTGTTATTTTTGGAAGATTTCAGCAGTGCAGTGAGACATTTGCATGTTCAGCTTCCCTCTGACTGCAAAAAGTCTCCTTGCATCACTAACCATCTAAGCGTTTGGTATTAAATTATCCATCATAGCTGCTTCTGTAGCCGAGGGAGTTGATTATACCATCTTTACAAAGGATATAAATAGCCAATGTCACATGAAACAGCAGCAGAGAAGGCTGAGGCAAGGCTAACAAAGGCAACAAAACGTAAACTTTTGACTGCAACTGGTTTCTTCACCTGCAGACAGCAGGAATTAGTGAAAAAAGGATCTCACTTCTGCCTGATCCAGCTGTAACCGGTGTTGTCTGTCATTTATGCCGATGACCTGCACCTGCTAGGCAGGGAACGGGACACTGGATACTGTGCATTTCTCCACAGCAACCCAAAAGCTCTCAGTCACTAAAACCCCTGCCTGGAAAATAACTCTTGTTCTTCTTTCAATAAGAAGCCCTCCGACTACACTGAGAACTGACAAATGCATTGCTGCTCACACCCTAGCGATGGCCGAGGTTACTTTCCAGGATTTACTACCGCCTGCTGTCACCAGCATGCCCAAGCAGCCTCTCCGACCGATCGCAACTGCAACGTCCCCAGTGGACTTTGGGGGATCCCAGGAGCAGAAAGCCTCGTCTGCCACCCGGGGCTCCCACACCGAGGCGAGTGTGGTGTGCCCCAAGCGCTCTCTGGAGCGGTGCCGAGGTGGGATTTGCCTCGGCTCTGTCAGCCCTCTCACCTCCTGGAGAGGCCTCGTCGCTGGAGAGCTGTGTTATTTGCGTGCTACAGCCAGTATGTTTAAGAGCTTCGTGACAAACGGGCAGTTCAGTGGGAAAATCAATAGGAGCACGTCCCAGGGGTGCCTGGTTTGATGCAGATTTCCCTGTAGGTGTGCAAGTCTAGAGCATTCAGACTTCAGCTTGCCTGGGGCTACAGCTCTGCACGGATGCGGGAAGACCCCAGTTTTCAGGAGAATTTCAGTAGGCAGCAGAAGAGTATAATGCAGGAATTTTACAAAAGTGCAGGCTTTGGATAATTAATTTATATCCTTTATCTAGGGAAGACGATATGCTACCAGAGCAGATGAGAATCAGATCTCCTCCTTTTCACAGAGGGGAGGGACTGGTGGAACAAATTTTGGGGAATCTGAACCCACATCTAATGGTTCAATAGGATCTCAAAAAAATTGGTGGGAAATCCTTTACACTTCCTGAGCATCTTCTAAGGACCCTGTCAGAAATCAGGTTTCGCCCACAAACACACACCTGCTCAACAGGAAAATGTCAAATTGAGTAGGGAAGTATTTATTAAACTTTGATTACTTATTTGCAGTATTAAGCTTATTTTACTCAACAACTGCATAGCTGCAGGACATCTGTCTCAGAAAAGCTGATGCTCCGCCATTCCAGTGCTGTGCCTACAGTCAATGGCAACCCTTCCCCACGGAGCAGACAGTGAACCTCGTCCACCCACCACCCACATGTTTTTATGCCACTGCTTTCTAGGAACACCTGTGCTCTGCTGGCTCCCGCGGTCTCTGAAAGCATATCTCAAGTGTGCGTTTCCAAAAAGCTGTCGATACCATTGGAAATTGGATGTAGTACCAAGCTCCCAAGTGCTTGCTTGTACTTTGGCCTGTAGAGCCAAACCACCACCACAAAGTGTCAGTGCCACGGGCCAGCTCCCGAGGCTACGATTCATGTGAAAAGAGCCCAGCGGAGTCTGCGTGGGTGTAAAGGAACAGGATTTGAGACACGCACGCATCTGCGCTCACAGACCAGACCCAGGCAATGAAGCTCTGCCGAGTCCCTGGTCCTTCCAAGAGCTCGGCTATTTCCAAGGGGGTTGCTAAATGCACTGGACCACGTGCTGGGGGGAACGAGTGGCCACAGCTCTGCTCAATTCTCTGTGCAGAAACTGCGAGAATCTGCCTGCTTGTTTTTATGACTAACCACGACTCACTTATCCAACCCTAGCAAAGTTTCTTCACTGATGGAGTTGTTAAACCATGGAGGAGAAAATGCAAACATTTCAGAATGATCCTGGTTTGCTAGAAGTTACAGCTGCAACTTGTAAAGCAAATTGGCATGGTAAATAGATATTAGTAAGGCTGAATCATCTCCCCATCCTCTGCACATTTTCACTTTGACATTTGTTGTCCTTTTTCTTCTGTTTAATGAGTGAGTGAAATACATTGGAAACTTGTGTCAGTGCATCCTAGCAGTTGAAAAGCTATTATAAAGAAAAAAAAATACTTAAAACAGCTTAAAATTTATCAATCTAAAGATAGGACTTAGAATGACGATGCCTTTAGAGAAATGCTTTCATGAATTCTGGTCTCGTTTGTAGGAAATCAAAAATAAATAAATCTGAAGAGCCAAAGCTATTCTATTAATGACTGATTTTCTTTCTGCCTTTCATTGCCACCAGCTACGCTACATACAAATTTTGGCACTTCAGCTTTATATATTTTGCATAATTCTGAGCTACACTACTTAGGAGTTTAATGAAACCTATAGAAAAGACGATGGGCATTTCACGCAAGTGAGTGTTACAAAGATAGCAATGCCAGGGTTGGTCTCTCTATTATTAACACTGCTGGCCCTTGTTCCAACCCATTATTAGCATCAGGAAAAATCCGTCTTTCTGAATAACCTTCATTTGGGTGCTATGTCACCAAGATCTTCACAAGGCAAACGTCAAATGCTAAGAGCACCAGCCACTGGGTAAGGCAAACCAACCCATCCTCTGCCGTTAACTTGCTGTCCTCTCTGTGAACGTACTAGTGGTGTGTAGACAACACAGCTTCTTTTTTAAATGGGAACTGGCTGCTGCAGAGCCAGGGCCAAAGTCACTGCTAGCAACTGAACTAGTGGCTCTTCGTTAACTTAAGGGGCATAGCACCAAAATATGGACCCAACACCAGCCTGAGGCTGGATAAATTTAATAAAGCCTTAAAGGGAAAAGCAAGTAAACCCCAGAATGATTTTCAAACATTTTCACCATGTGCAGTAACACCACATAAGTCACCTGGGAGACATGACTTTCCCGCAGAGCGAGAGGCATGGTGTTGGGGACAGCTGGCCAGAACCCGCCTGTCCGGGTCTGATCCCTTCAGCGCTCCCAGTCTCCATAAGGTGATGATAAGTAACAACACGGAGCACAGTGTCAGCGCTGAATGAGGGGTTAATGCCACCCGCTGAATTTCCTATTCCATCCCGTAATGCACCTGCAGGGCCTGGGATAATCTCCAGGCAACCTCGGGGCGCCCGGCCTGCAGGAGTTAGCGAGGTAATAGTGAAACGGAGTTAGCAGAGACGCTTGTGGAAGAGAGAGGAATACGTTCCTTGTGACGACTGTCTGCCAGCAAGCAAAAGAGCCGGAAAATCAGATGCATCGACTGAAGGGAAACTCATTGAACGCAAGAGCTGGGAGGAGGGACGGGGGAGGCATGGTCTGAATCAGCTGCCACTACTTTTAAAGTGCAATTTTAAATAACCCATGAGTGCAAATATTAATAAACAGAGCGCCCAGGCGATAACTGCTCAGATTTGGCCTGGTACCTTGCCGTACAAGAAGCAGAAAACGGGCAGAGTCAGCCATAGCTTTATAGAGGGGGTCCCAGGGGCCAAGCCTTTAAGGCGTTTCCTCGTTAGCTACAGACACACTGAGCAGGCAGGTGCCTGAAGTGCCGGAGGGGAGGCAAATTTAATTCATTATACTCAGAGTGCCCCTTTATTTACAAGGGGAAAAAGAAAGAGCGTTTACTGCTCATCCCAAGGAAATAGTGTAGCCAGGTCTTCCCTCACTGAAGAGTAGAGCCCAGTAATTATTTCCTTGATAGACATACGCTGCTCTTTGCAGAGATGCTCTGCACTTATTTCTTTTCTCTGTGCCCGAGGCACCACATTTTTCCAAGGATATCAGCGCTTCTGACATATCTGTCCTGGGGCTTGTAGATGTCTGGGTTACTCTTCAGAGCGCGCAGGTGTAAAATCCATCCTCATGACCTACTGACATTTCAAGCCAACGTGGAATCAAAAAAGTACATTGAACCACTACCAGCTTAAAAAATGAACCCAGCTGCAAACACCTTTGTAATAGCGACAGACGAATGCTACTATTAACCAGTCAGTGGTGTCGTTTGTCCCCAGACTGGTCCATTGCTCCGGGCTGTTGGGTATTTCAGAACGATTCCTTTCCATCATGTCACTTGAGCAGCAAAGGGGGACCTTTTAAAGCTGAGAAAAGGCCGCGGCAGCAGCTGACGTGATTTATGTTTAATAAAGGTCCTTTAGCGCCAGGAAAGAGGGGCCCTGCCAAATCTCCGGCGTCTTGCGAGCCTCCCCCATTGTGCCGCAGTCAGGAGCACTTTTTAGGTCCCATCCCCATCTCGGCAAACAAAAAGACAGCTGTATGCTTGGCTGGCTCCGGACGTGGCTCTTTGTGTGCGATTAGGACCCTGCTCACATCGTTCATAGCTCTTGAATAAAGATGACCTCTCGCAGGACAAAATGGGGGGGGGGGGGAAGCCTCTTTATTCAGTGGCGCTTGGATTAGCATACAGACAATGAAACCGTTCCCTGGAAGTCAGACAAAGAGCTATATAAATAAATAAATAAGCAAAACACACATTTCCTACAAAAAAAACAGTTGTCAAGATTTGGGATTAGCAAGTTTAAAAAACAAGTTTAGCAAGAAAGCAAAGGAGTTTTCCCTGCATGCAGTGGCTTAATAGTGTCCCACCCTTTCCTCTCTCACTCTGAGCTCGTGATTGCCAAGCTAGACATGTGCAGCTGGAAAAATGCTCTGTCATAGAGATTATGGCCCAAAAGGAGGAGAAACTGGAGCATGCAACATGTCAGAAGTGAAGTAATTTCCATCACTTGATCATTGCACCTCTCAGCCAGGCCTCTCTGATGCCTCTGTTGGTGGTTCTCGCAGGGTAGATAATGACCATGTATTTGCCGTTATTTTTTCGGTCCTGTGTGTAGGCTGGCAGGTCAGGCCAGCGAGCAATGCAAACAGAGAATGACATACCGAATTTTTTCACATGCTGCGTTTCCTGGCTGATGAAAGGCGGCTCGGCAGATTAGCACCATGTCCGCTGCTGCAATTAAGAGCCCTGGGAGCAGCAGCAAATCAAGTTCTCCTCCGCAGCCCCCTTCCCTCCCGTCCCTCCGCCAGGCCCAGAGGAACAGGCCGTCTCTCACCACCCACCACCCCAGCACAATTGCAACCCCTTATACTCAGCGCTGAGCTCCACCAAATTTGCTCTGACCTAGCAGCCAGGGGCATAGCAAAACGCACCGAGGTGTCCTCCAGACCCGACCTTCACATCAGATTAGTTTCCAGCTGAAGTCCCACTGCGTCAACAGGAGCAGCCCTTATGAACGTGAGTTTCTCCCCTGGAAGGCTTAGCAACAGCAGAGTTGGCTTGCGCTGGAAATGAGCTGAAGGCAGCAGACAGGGAATGAGACAAGTTTTAAAATTAAATTCCAAACTGTATTTAATACAGCGTTGCCACCTTCGTCAGTTTTATCAACACTCGCAGTATAGTTGCTGCTTTTCTGCAGGTCTCAGCTCCTGAAACCTCCTGCAGAGTATGACAGTTCCTTCCTCGCCTTTCTTCTTGTGTCTTTTTTAACTGCGCTCGTGTTGCTGAAAAAGTCGGAAAACGTGGCCTGGGCTGTAGTCTGAGGGTTCCAAGCAGAGGAGGCCAACACATAAAAAAAATAGATAGTATTTAGGTCTTGTGATTTTTAAATCAGTCCTATTATTTCTACATCTTTGCAGCTGGCAATACAATTAATAAGCTGGACTTATTAATTGTAACACAGCAACGCTCTGCTGCGTTGTTTGAAAGTTTTATGAGTCCCCAAGGAAGCTGCAGCAGAAAAATGCATAAAAACACAAAACAAAGCTAACTGCTGAGCTGGCACCTCACTAATCGAGTGGTCTGGATTACTTTGGGGCACGGACTGTAACACTCACCAGCTCTAGCTATAGGTTTCAAAGTGGTTTACAAAAGTGGTCGTCATGGCCCTCATTCTTGAAAGCAGGGAAGCTGAGAGGCAAAATATCTTGCCCCAACGATGTGGATTGTCACTGGAGGATTGGGGGAGTAGGGCATCACCGTTTTATGTAAGTGTGTACATGGATATACACCCATATACAAGGCTATGACCTACTTAAGACGTCTGACAGTGGGTGGCCTTTCATGCTCCATGGAATATTGCCTGAGCAAAGACATTTCCTGTTGTGCATTGGCCTTTGGATTTCAACCGAAAATGAGCCATTTCAAAGTTATTTCCATGAAAACCACTTGCATGTTCCTCCCACTCTTCCCTTCTTCCAGTTCCCTTTCTTGCACCTCATGCTTATCTTGTTTGCTTCTGTTTATCTCTAACAGGGGGCAGGGGGGATGAGTTTAATAGGGGGTGGCTGAACTTACGCTTACAACAGATATACCTGATACATGTGGTATCTACTGGTCTGGACCATTAATGGCCCTGTTTGAGTTGCAGCAAATCAGTGAAAGGAGTTCATAAAGGGCTGAAATACAATAAAAAGCTATGAATGTGGCTGTAGGAAAACATAAGTGTCTAAAACGAAGAGCAGTAAAACTGAATAAAGGGACTTCTGAGAACGGTAGCTAGTGAGAAAAGATTACCAAAAACTGCTTGTTATTTGGGAGTGTTATTAATATAAGGGAACTCTTGTCATCCTCAGAGGGACCCTGCCTCTCTGCTTCATTATAGAAATGCTTCCCTCAGGCCCCAGCTGCCTGGTTTTCTACCACAGATGAAGGTGACCCAAAGGGGATTTATCACCCAGTGTCTCCTACGGCAAACCAAGCCCCACTGCAAATCAGACAGCACAGCCTCGCAAACGCTACCTGAAGAGGAAGGCTTTCCCAAATGCGTTTCAGACATGACTCCACCATCAGAAAGACTCTCGTATGCCAGTTTCTGCTTCCTTCTCTTGAAGCTGGGCATCCTGGGAGAAGGCAAGAGGTTCGGGATGGCGATATTACTCATATAGAAATTTTGCTGGAAACATGTTCCATCAGGAGAGAAAGTCACCATGTGTGCTTGTATCATACCAGGTGCTATCCGGGATGCAGGCCGGAGATGAGAGCCTTATGCAAAGGGCTGATGGAGATGCCTCTGCCTGAAAAATCAGGCAAAATGCTGCAGGACTCAAAGAAGGGAATATGTATATATCTCTCATCATCCATCTCTTCTCTTCCAACATTCATGTGTTGACCACTGAGCACAGCTGGGAGTAGGAAGGCAGGCTTCACTACTGAATGTCAGTAGTTATGACAAAAAAAAAAATTGGAGTTAGGCTTTTCCAGCTAGAAGGAGAAAGGTAACATATAGAGACAGGCTTAGCAGTAGGAAAAAAAAGCAGGTAAGGAAGAGGGGTGAGACACCAACCTATGAGTAAAGCCAGTGCCCATCTGACCCTCAGTTTCTGAATACATGGCACCTTTTAAATACTTAAGTGACTTAGACAAGATGATTAACTTCACGGCTTATATGCGTCGTGAATCTGGGAGACAAGAGGCAGATAGGAGCTGAATGTGAAGATTCGATTTTAACCTGGGGCGGTTAGCACAGCGCCAGGATTATCTGAGAAACCCCATACCAGAGGCAGTTGAGTTGGATCAAGCAAAAAAAATCAAGTTGAAGGTGGAGTCTCTTGCCAAAAGACTCAGTCACATAAATACTGTCAGCAATGTTACACACCCATATGACTAAGGCTCATAGCATTTTAAACTTTATTGCACAATGAAATGAAATATAAATGTGAAGATTTACAACAAAGAGGCCTCTGCAGCTATTGCAACAGCGTTCCTCACAGCATCTCACACTGCAGGTTATCCTGCCAGGGCAGCAGCTGACTTTACTGATATCTTTACTCTAGTCCTCTGTTCTCCAGCTAGGATGCCTGGAGCCAGGAAAAAGAGATGTTCACTATTTCTGGGCGAATTTGCCCTCCTGAGCCCTGTGTCTCCTTGCCGAGCTCTGCTTCTATTTGGAGAGCACGAGGGCCTGGCAGATGAGACCTGGCATGCGCTTGCAAGCTGCCAGAAGTATTCCCAGCAGAGGATGAGCTCAGTGCCTTGTCAGGCAGGATAACAGGTAAACAAATTTGGGAGAGGTTTGGGAACGGTGATTCCCTCTGTTCCGTGAGGCCACTCTGCTCCTCACTGCGAAACACCACATCCGTAGGAGGAGGTTGCTCAGGGGAGGGGGCTGGGGGCCACTGTCAATCCTCTTTGTTCCCCTTCTGAACAATATTCAGCAGTTAATTGTTACGGCTGGCACCTTCCCGAGCCTGTGAGGTAACCTCATCCAGCGCTGGCGTGGCAGTCAGGGTCCCCAGGAACGTGAGGATGACGCTGCAGTGAAGCAGCCTCCTGCTTTGCTCCCTTCCTCATCTAGATGTGTTAATGTCCCTGTGTCACCCTCCATGGGGACCTCAGAAACTTCCCTGGGGAGAGGGCAGGCTCAACACCGCTGCAAGACCCTGGAGCAGCTCCTGCCCCTGTCCCCTGTACTAAATTACTGTCGCTTGCTCATTATCTTCCAATGTTCCAGTCGTTCACTTTAGGAATGAAAAGTGCTGTAAGTTACAGGAAGACTGCGAATGCCTGAACGTAGTCTTTTTCCAGTCTGCTGTCCTTTAACGTGAGCCAAAATAAGTTTCAGCCTTTAAGAAGGTGCATTAATATTTGGGGCACTCTCATTCTTTATTCACTGGCTAAAAACCTCCTCGCTGGAAGGCCTTGGCTGCACTGCATGCCGAGGACATTTCCTCTCCGGGAGTTTTTTCACATATCCATGGAGCTGACTCAGTGGTCTCCAGGTTTTTTCCATCTTTATTAAACCATGGCAGCGACTGACTGTCTTGCAGCACCTCTGCTGAAGGAAATGGCGGAGTGATGGGGTCCTCCGGGGTCAGAACAGAGAAACCAGGACTAGGAGGGAGCCCAGGAGTGCGCGGGGCAGGGGGACGCGGAGGCCCCACAGCAGCAGCCGAACGGGCAGCCCCGTAGGGCAGGACCTCATGGGTTGTTTTGGGGAGCCTGGATTAGAAGCCTTCAGCTAGCGCTGCTGCTGTCACAGCAGGAGACCACAGCTCTTTGCCTGTCTCCTGCTGGCTTCACGTGGACTCTCTCCAGACATGGGAATTTCTAACCTGCTTCTTGCTTAAAAGGCTTTGTTTCTCTGCGGAGCTGCGAACTGAGTTTGGTTTGCAGCACAGGTCACGTGAATAGCAGTTGCAGAAACGTGTATTTTCCTGTGAACTGGCATTTGTGTGTCCCTGGGCAGGAAGAAGAGCGTCCAAGAGCCCGAGAGCCTCCTGCACGGCCCTTAGCTGCCCCACGTCCTGCGCGAAACCAGAGGCACACTCACTCACACAACCAAACCACACTTTGGGGAGTATGAACTCTCCTCCCAGCAGGATCTATCGCCTCAGCACGAAAGAGCTGGTTTGAGCCTCAAAACAGGTTTTAGAGACTCTCGGAGAAGTTGTAGCGGTTACAGACCTTCCTGCAGGCTCCCCAGCTCTGGTCCCCCCAGGGGGTTCGGCGCGGGGCTGTGCAATAACGCTCCCTCCCCGCCAGCGACCCAGCGAGTGGGCAGCGGCCGTCTCTAGAGCGCCTTAGAAAAGACGGCGAGCAATCTGTCCTTTCAAGGAAAGGAAAAGCCCCCCCCCCACCCCCAAAATATTCCCCGTGCATTTGCACCATTAAAAAAAGCGAGGAAGCCTAATCTTCGCTGCAGCATGGTAAATGCACACGGTGTCTACGAACATAGGCAGGCGCAGCAGGGTAAAACAAACGCCGCTAGCCCTCCAGCAACACGTAGGCTATTTCTTTTTCCGCGCACAAACATTGGTACTGCTCTGTCATCGAAAACTGCCGACTTAAAGCAGTCCAGCAGCCCGTGAGCGTCCGGCTCCGCGGCCTGCAGCACCGCCAGCGCTGTGCCAGCGCAGAGGGAACGTCAGCGGGCAAACCGGGACCCAGCCTGGTCCCCACGCGGCAAAGCTGTCCCCTGTGAATTCATTTTGTAGCGGCTGTTATCTTCATGGATGGGAGGAAGGTTATGTTGACATGAGATAAAACCCCAACGTTTGGAGCGGCGGCCGGCGGGGGGAGGAGGTCGGTTTGCTAAGAAACAAGAGTTTCCCCTTGCCGTGAGGGAAAGAACTCGGGGCAGGTATAGGAGGGAAAGCTAGTGAAGAGCTTGTGAGCATTTGTTTGTTTTGAGGACATGACGGTCCTCCAAAACGGTCCTGCCTCCCTGCTTGTCCTGCCTCCGCTGCTGCCGGGATGGCCCCGGGCCGGGAGGTGCGGGGCCCCCACTCCACCACCCGCCGGGCACAGCAAGAGGAGGGCGTTTAATTCCTGCCGCCGGCCCAGCACCGAGGCAGCAGACCGCCAACGGATTAACGCCAAACGCAGAAGGCGCTTCCTTCCGGGCGGGTGCCGTTCACAAGGGTTTTTCCCCCACCGCTGGCCGGGGTCAGGCTATAAATACATGGAGCGCTGTGGGGAACGTGCTGCGCCACCTCCTCTGCTGCGGGCTCCTGTTTTAGGGCAAGCGCCTCTCCCGGGCCCCGGGGGAGAGCGGCCGCCGTTGCCGGCTCAGAAATCGCGGGCGGATGGGGCGGCGGAGGGCTGAAGGTCAGCTTTTCGGAGGCTGGCCGCCATCCGGAGGCCCCTCGGGGAGGCTGAGCGCACCAAAAGGGCCGCCGTCGCCCTGGGGGCGGCAGGGCAGCGAGAGGCCAGGCTGCCGAGCGGGACTCTCAGCCCGCCGAGGCCCCCAGGATTATGTGCAAGGCACTGGGCGCTGACCCTCTTTTTGACCCCTCAAGTATTTTTTCGGAGCAGCTCATCCCTCCGTGCAAGGCAGCGTTGGGAGGGTTAGTTAGCGCCCGTGACGCGGACAGGGCCGCAGGCGGTGGCTCAGCAGCTCCCTAACGTTTGTACGCACTTTTAAGACGTGGGCGCTGAGCTTTACCTGTAAGTTTTTGCTCTTCCTTCACACAGAAAATATTCCCTGCGCCCTCCGGCCCCTCTCGCTCCCGGCTACCCCGTCGCTCCCGAGCCGGGCTCCCCCTCCTGCTGGCAGCCCCGCGCGGTGCCGGCCTCCAGGTGGCCCCCCAGACGTCGCCCCGCCGCCGGGGCCCTCTTCCCTGCCCCACCGCTGTTTGTTGGAGGGAAGGCGTTTGGTCAAGAGAGCAAGAAAAAAAGGGTTGGCTCTCAACCAGCTAGGCAGCGTGCTAGGAGCGGCCCGGCAGGAGGGGGCCAAGCAGGGCGGATGAGCCTGTTTCTCATCGCTTGGAGGCCGCGTATTTTTTCTGGCGTGAAGGTTGGGCCGTTTTTGCCAGATACCGCTGATTTTCACTTCTTCTGCGTCAGGAACCGGACCTAAAGCGTCCACACGTGTGCTGGCTCGCTGCCAGCCCCGAGCACCCGCTGCGCAGTGTTCGGATATTGGTCGCTTTGAGACGCTTAAGATGGCTCGGGAGGCCTGCCCCTCTCTGCAGAGTACTCGTATCCCGGGTCCCCGTCCAGCTCCGCACGCTCGGCTCGGAGCTTAAAAGAGGCTTTGCCCCCGAGATGGCTTCCTTTCTACTGCTGTGCCGCGCTCCCAACCTCCCAGCCTGCGGATGCAAACGCCTATTAAAAAAAAAAAGCATCCCCTCCGCAAGCAAACCCGAGCGTCATTTCCATGGTGTCTTGCAACGCTGAATGATATTGAAATTACAGAAGCTGGCAGGGCTTTGTGGTCACTACCCAGCTGCACCTTCAAGGGGGCTGAGAGAGAGAGAGACGCTGTGCTGACAGCCCCCTCTGCTCTCTCCTCGGGAAGAAAAGAAAGAGAACAACCAGCCCTGATTAAAAGCATTTTTTTCTAAAGCGGTCTCGGCATGCAAAGATTTGGTTCAAGGAGCATTAAAATCAGTGCTGTCAGCTCAGAGACAAGGGGCTGGAGGGGAGCTGGGCCGGGGCATTGCGTGCGGGTTGCCATGGCGCCGCCGCCTTTCTTCCCAGGAGCCCGGCGAGCACCCGCAGCGCGCGCGCTGCCCAGCGAGCCGCACAAAACATTTCCCTGGATAGCATCCCCCTGGAAAAGTCTGGGGGTTTGGGGTTTTTTTTTTGGAAAAACCTCCTCCGTTCAGCAACGGAGCAGCAAACAAGGTGTTCGCAGATCACCTAGCGGCTGCCGGGGACATAGGCAGGCTTTGCGTTAAGAAGGCGCGGGCAGGCGCAGCGAGGCAAGCGAGACGTTGAACGCCTCTGCGCAGGGCAGGCCTCGTAATCTGCTTCGAAACGCGTACGGTGATGTTCTGTCTTGGCACGCTAAGAGGTGCTTTAGCAAACAGGAGAGGCTGCCAACGGCTTCCTCCTCGGCTCTGTGACTCTGCCCGGTCCTCTTCTGCAAAGGAGCGCAGCACAAAACGCTGCTCGCTCTCAGCTCTTTTTTTATTATTTAAGAAAAAAAAATAATGGCATTAGCTAAAGCACTCACGAATGCTGGCTGATCACCTTCTGCTTGTATCAGGGAAGCCCTGGAGAACACCAGTGATTCAGAGCGCACCTGAAAAAAACCTCCGGTGTCGTGGGTTAGGGAAACGTAAAACTAACATAACAACGACTAGGGATTGGAACAGGAGACTGAGAGAGAGACGAGCTCTTGGCCTTGGCAGAGCTTTGTTTTGTGACGTCTGGCAAGTTCACACAAATCCCTCTGGGCTTCAGTTCCTCTGTACCACCTATGAGCTGGTAATAACATTGGAAGTTATTATTTCCTTTCCTGGGTGCTACAGGATTTATTTATTTTAGAGGTTTTGGCTGCATTTTAGTAATAAAATATGTAATTTGTTATGAAGAGCTGACAGTCAAATGTGTGCATCTGTATCTTACTGGAAGGAGTAAAACCTGCCCAACAGCCTGGCATATGACAAGGAAGATTTTCCTTTTTCTCAAGTGCTAGATGCTTTTTGCTCTGGAGCAAAAAGGTCTGAGGTATCTCTGCTAAAGCCAGGAAATTCTGTGTTGTCACAGTGCGTAGCACAGAGCTAACCCAGAAGTCTTAAAGGGTCATGAGTTTAGGTTTAACATGCTGTGTTTATTGCTGCAGCTGTATTTTCCAATTCACCCACAATTCCAGCACTCTCTTGATGCAGTGATAATTAGTGCATTGGCTGAATATGACCTGCGCATATTATTACAGACAGCTGCATAGCCAGGAAAAAAAAGTAAAACAATTACATTATACTAAGGATGAGAAACCGTACAAAAATGACTTCAGACTCGTCTGTATAGGAAAACAATAAGCAAGACCCGAATGCCCCGCTCCCCATTCAGCTCGCTGCTCTCTGGGGCAACTATGCCGTTTCCCCGCGTTATGCAAAGAGATATACTGCCTGCACAGTGGCGAGAGGAGAGTCGGAGCTCCTCATTTTTAGATTCAAAGCCAGGCTCACACTCTGAAAATGAAATTAGAGAAGTGTGAAGACCCCTGCATCTGTGACATTACTTGTAGGCTCATCTCAGGTACAGGGAGGTTTCAAAGACTAATTTCAAAGAAAGAAAAAAAAGGTGTGCATGTCTTCTACTTCTCTCCACTAAATTAGACAAGTCAGATGCAGGAAATCCCAAGACATCTATAGCAGTCCTTCCTTTGTCACGAGTGGACTGCGGAGCAAATCTTTAGTAACGTAAAATTTAATGCAAGTATTGTAGAAAGTATCAATACATTAATTTTTAACGGCTGGGAAAATGAACATATAGAGGAATAAAATGAGTTCCCCGAGGTCACGCAGGAAGCCACAAACAAACCTGCGAAGACTTCTTAAACTTCAGCACTGAGCTTCTGTCTTCGTTACACTATGTAATTCAACAAACTTATGTAACACTTAAAATTCAGAAGTTAGTTTGTTCTTTAACATGTGAGACAGCAGGGAGGTAGAGCCACAGCCGCTCCGCTGTACCCAGGTGCGTAGTGGGGAAACTCATACTGGCCAGACAACGCTGCTCTTGACAGTGAACGACTGCAGGACAGTGCCATTAGTTTATCTATTTGTGTTTTGTTTTTTCAGGCCATTTGAGGCAGTTGCTACACAGAAGGCCTCAGTTACTGGATTTTCAGGAACCAGGAGGCATACATCTTCTTATCACAGATTTGTGCTTTGGAGCCGCAGCTGGAGGAGAGGCTGTATCTCCCAGCAGCTCTCTGAACTGAAAGTTACAGGGAATCCGATCAAAAGATGCAGTTTGCATGCAATTACAACTCGTGTGCACGAAATGCCGTTGTGTCACTGCTATTTCTGGCAAGCTTAAGCTTCCACGAGTTCTTTTAAAATTACACATCTACATTTCTCTTTCTCTCACCTTTGCTTCCCTCCAGTCCCGAATGTCAGAGGATCAAAGGGATATCTGGGTTGCGCCTGAGCACTGCCCCGGGACATTACTTCTCTGATCCTCTGTGAAATCCTGTATTTTGAACTGAAACACAACTGTTTTCTCTGAATAGCCAGGGCTTCCCTGCATTCAGAAAACCTATTCTTACAGCAGATACGAGGACTTAATCCACTCAGTTTTACTCCCTGAAGATTCAACCAAAGTTTACACAGTGCAGGCTTGTTTGAGTGCATTCATAAACGGCCACAAAGCCTCCTTTGGACTAGCAGCCAAAGCAGGAGAATGATTACAATGGCTGAGCTCATGCTTTCCCCTGCAACAAGCCCAGCATTGTTAAGGTCTGCGGGGACAGGAGTCTTGTGAATGGCAGGGAATACACTGACTAGCAGGGGCAGATGACGTAGGACTAAGAGCTGGGATGTGGAATACTTAAATTATTTTCTGTGGTCGGTTGGTTAAAAAGGTTAAAAAATAGATTTTACAAATACGCCGGGCAGGAGGAGAGAATGGACCCTTTTGTGCAAAAATCTTTCCGCCTTTCCAGTCGTTTTCTGTTGGTGAGTAGCATTTGCTGGGGCACTAAAGAGCCTGCTCTGACTCGCACGGAAGGCAGCTCTGAAACTCTGGCTTCAAGAAGCAGAACGGCTATTTTAAAGCCTGCAGTGCTGCTCTGCAGTGCCAACCAGGAGTTCTTGAACTTCGTCCTTCAATCGCCATAGCTTCAGCTTTTTTCCACAGAAGCAGTGATGTAGAACCAATGCACTAATAAACTACTGCTTGTATATAAAAGTACAAGATACTTCATTGCACAGGAAAGGCATGTTTGGTCTAGACATATAATCCTAAAAACAGGTCTTAAATGAAGTTCTTCCCCAGTGAAACCTCAGGCAGAACAATGGAGGGGACTGCAAATACAGTTAAGTGGCTGAAGAGGTTAAGAAGGGATTTTTGTGAAAAACTCAGAGACCATTAATTCAAGTTCCTATTTTGAGATTGGCTTGATGGCAGGAGACTAAAACAGAGACAGAAACAAAATCAGAACAGATGCCAAGATACGCTCGTTTACTACAGAGACAAATAGTGGAATGAGTCTGCTTAGGCAAAAATATTGAGCCATAAAAATAAATATTTAGATAAAGAAACATTATGAAAGCATGGAGCTGCTGTATGACTCCTCCTAGGACTCCTGCATTTTGAAACAATGGAATAAACATAACTGGTTTAGGATGATTCATTCTTCAGGAATATATAAAGGGTGTTAATCTGAAATGATGCGCAATTCATGAAGTTTATGTCATGTTATGGAACGGAAGGAATTTCCTGCAGCCCGTGAGCATTTGGAGTGCCATCTCAGCCGAACAGCATGCTCAGAGTGCCACCTCACGGCAGAGCCTTGCTTTCTTCTCACCCAGCCACCCTCAGAAAACAACAGGGCGGTCCATGATCTCACGATGCATTTCCTAAGCTGTGAAAAAAGCTCTTGCTTAAATTATAAATGCATATTTGCTTAGAAAGGGGTGTCTTTTGGTGTTATGAGCTATTGTCAGTTTGATAAAGCAGGCAGGACTATGCTGGGTCTTCAGTGGATGCATTTTGGGAGACAAGCAGGCCCTCGGAGGGGTGGGGGGCCAGGGAGTGCTCTGGGACTGGAGACGTCCACAGAAGACAGACGTGAGAGATCATCCACAGCTCTGGGTCGTTGCCCGTACGAGATGGAGTGAACTCAGTGCTCTGGAGAAGTGGACGCCTCTGGATTTCAAAAGACACCGATTTATTAGGTGCTCTAGGATAAACATCCAAGGAAGATAAACATCCAAGCTGGTATACAAAAAAAGCATTTCACAATGGCAGCAGTGAGATGCTGGAGCAGAGGCCCAGAAAGGTGTGGACTCTCCATCCCAGAGATACTCAGAACGCAACCTGAAAATGCCCTGAGCAACTTGGCCTAACTTCAAAGCTAGCCCTGCTTTTGGGAGTTGGAATAGAGGACCTCCAGAGGTCCCTTCCAACCTAAATTCTTCTTTCCCTCTATGATGCAGACAAGGTTTTCTGTCCTTTCAGGAGTGGGGTAACATCATTCCACCATTCCCCTCCTACCAGTAGACAATGAGTTTAACATGGTGCCTCTCCCCAGCGGAAGGCTGCACAAACCTGCAGCTAACACATGGCTACTTCACCCAGCAGTTGTGTCCAGCCAGGTCAGGCAGCATCACCCCCTGAGCAGCTCCCCTGGAAGCAGGAGCTGAGGCTAGCCAGGATGCGTCTGTGTCATCCTGCCTTGCTATGAACTCCCAGAGGTCATTACCTCTAAGCAAATACAACTTTTCAAACAGAGCTGACAAAACAAATTTTGGGGATTGTATAGCACGTCCTTTCTATTGAAAATCCTCAGGAACTGTATGGACGACTTTCTCATCATGCTAGCTTCCTGCAAAACCTTCCGTCTACCCGCACATCACAGCTGAGCCCCTTTTCCTCCTCTGAAAGCAAAGTGTTTTCATTAAAGCAGCTGCCAGTTCATCCAGCTGGGCCAAGCACTAGCTCTTGTTGAGCCTGTATGACCTTTCCTCTGCCTGAATGGTGTGTTGTTTCTGCTGCTTTCTTAAAGCCAGTACAAGGTGGACATAAAATATGAACTTCTAGGAAACTTCTTCCCTCCATTCTCTTACAGAAAATACTCATAAGGTTCTCTTCAGGTCAATGTTACATTTATTATCAAAGCTGTTTCCACTTTGTCATTATACCCTATAGACACATATCCTATGAATGCAATTATATTTGCATAATGGATCTCTGCTACACGTTTTGATTGCTGTTCATTGGAAAATTCCTGACCTAGAGCCTTTTTCCACTCAATTTTCACTTTGAATTTGCCTGCTATTGCAGCTATTCAGAATAAACTGCTCGGCGCTGTAGCGTCCTTTGTGGTCTTTTTCCACAGCTAAAAATCTCCGAGGCTGCCTGTGAAGAAGCACTCGGGAATGCCCAAAAGGACACGAGGTGTGCTTACGGCAGCTGCTTAACCACACCGATTTCAACATGATGGTGCAAGAGGCAGTGAGCAACCCAATAGCCCTGGCAGCCCATGGCCGGGCAGGTGAGTGCTGAGGCCAGGGCAGGCGGGAGATGCTCCCGCACCCTGCTGCGGCACCGGGGTCCTGCTCACCAAGGTCCCCGAGCAGCAGAGCAGATGGGGGCTAACAGCATCTGCTACCTGCCCTCCTGACCCTGTTTATACTACTCTCGCACTGCAATGCATTATTCATATGCCGTGAAAACCTGCGGGACCCTTGCAAGGCTCTGGTGCGACAAGCCGCTAGCTCCTGGAGCAGGGGCAATTATGTTTCCCTCGTTATGTGAATGTATACCTGCTGGGACTCAAGCTTGTGACATCCTGCGTCAGGTAGAGGTTACTGGCACTGAAAAAGCTATGCTGTGTGTCACACTCAGAGATTAATTAAATGACTATTCAATAGCCCAGTTTCCTTAGCTGGCAAAAAAATTCAGGATGTACTGAGACTCATAGGTTTCCTCCAGTGTTTCATAATATCACCGGCCACCATAGTCCCTCACCAAGGTCACCGAAATATTTGGCAAGGCATCCGCGTTCAAGAGTGTGACCAGCGCAGCTACCAGCTGACACCTTGTTCTTTAAAAATCCTGAGGTTTTAATAAGGCCCTGGAGGCAAAGGGGAAGGAGGAGACGGGCCCATCCCAATGTGCCCTGACACTTCGGGAGGCATGTTGGCTCAGACTTGCTGAGGGTTTCTGTTTTCTCACATCCTCTCAGCATCAAAGCAGCATCGGGAGCAAAATTGCCAGCTGAAACACCTTGTCTTCATGCAAGCCAAAGCAAGCAGCAGCGAGCCCCCAAAGCCATTATATCACCTGCGACGCAGCTGGCAGCCCGGAGGCGGCGGCCAGTGACCACCATGGGAGTACGTGTAACTCCTAGCTGGCCAGGTGTCCTGGGCCATACGTAACCCCGAGCCGCTCTTCTCACCCACTGCTTCTCCCCCAGCCCAGAGTGGCTGAAGGGGCTGCGGTAGGATGTGGAAATACTGCAGGGGACAGCGGCAGGAGATGGAGGACAGCGAGGCTGCGGTAGGGTGGTGCACCCCAGTGGGGACCCTGATACACTTCGGCGTTCAGTGACCTACCCACCTGCCGTAGATGCTGGCTCCTTGCTGCCACACGCAGGAGTTTATCTTAGGGGTTTAGGGGATAAAAAACTCTTGTAGTGGAAAAAATAGCAGATAAAAGGTGGAATTAACCTGAAAGACATAAGTCTGGGCTGCCTCGCTTGGAGCAACGTGCAGAAAGCGCCAGCTCAGTCTAGGCGACAAGGGGCACACAGGGAAACCCAGATGGGTTGGTACAGCTCGGGGACGCATGGGCAAACCTCTGCTTCACATAGAGCTGGCTTCCAGATTAGGTACTGCCGAAACGTAAGCAAGCCAGCCTGAAAGCTTTCATAGACAGGGTCAGAGAAGCCATGCTGTGATTCCCTTCAGAAAGCTGCTAAGGTCGTTGCGTGAGCTGTAGCAACCTTTTTTTTTTTTTTTTTGGCCGAGGTGCTGGCTATTTCTGAGTTCCCTTTGCATTGCGAAGAAAGCACAGAGAAGGAGGTACAGCTGGGCCACCTGGACAGACCACTCAGCCCTAGGACCTGATTGCCCAGGGAGCTGGAGATCTGCAGGCTAGTCCTTGTCGTACCCATCTGAAGGGCTGCGCTGGGCACGGCCCTTCTGCTTACACTGATGCCTTCCCCTGCTTGTAATGCTGTTTCCTCATCTGAAAGCAGAGGCGATGGCAGTGCCGTCTCTGATAAATTGCAGTGAGATGCGAGAATGCAAAAGTGCAAGCGGAAGCTAGCTGCTGCTCACTGTTAGTTACCGTTACCACTTTTAATTCCCTCAGGAGGCGAGGCAGGGCAGCTAGATTTGTCCTTCTGATTTGTTAGGAGTTGCAGCTGCAAAGAAAAATATGTGGAAAGTAGAGGACAGGCACACCCATCGATTTCCTTTAGTTTATTCCTCAAAATAAATACATCAAACATGCAAATACTGGGAAAAATCCAGGCAGAATCCGTCTGTCCTTCCCACCCTCACCACAACCTGAGCTCCTACAGTATAGGGAGAAGGCAAAGATGGGACGCTCTTCCCTAGCGTTTGCAATATCTCCTCTACGTCCCTCCCCTCCATCCCAGCTACAGAAACGATGCTCTGCTCTCTCCGTTCATCCCGTCTCCCTTACCCGGCGCTGGAAGATACAAATGCACATGTGGTTACAGCGGGGACCAGAGATCCCTTCCCTTCTGCTTGCACAATGAACAGTCCCATTGCTCAGAGAAGGAAAACCCAGAGCAGAAAGACCGTGAGATTGCAGAGGACATTTGCGTAAACAGCAGGACTAATGGTTATCTGTCAGGCCACCGGCGCCCGCTCTTCCCGGCTGCTTCCTGCACCCAGCGCTCTAAAAAGCTCCGTGGCTACGCAGTGAACCTGGATGTTGCTCTTCAGTTCCCCAAGTCACAGCCACGCTGGACACCTGAAGTAGGCAGCGTGGATGCCCCCGTCTCTGGCTGGGTGCTGGAAGTGGCACTAACATGCTACAGGACCTTTTACAATCCAATGCTGGTTTGCCGTCAGAGAGGTCTGACAGATTTTTATTTTGTTTGAGACTACCCAGCACAAGGACAAAACCCGCTTCTGCTCCAGAGGTATGGCTAGAAAGAAACCAGCGCTCAGCTATTCAGCGAGGCGCTTTCTTATCGAATTTGAAGTCATTTGCTTCACAGGGAAATGTTTCTGAATTTGGATTCACTTCATCCAGAGGATACCAACTTGAACTGGATGCTGTTAAAGGTCAGAAGAAAAATCCAACCTTCGTGTATTAAATGGTGCTCTAAGGAGGGTAGACGTTGGTGGGGTAAAAAATTCGATAGTGCAATATCCGTGAGGGGAAAATGGACATCCAGCGGTGCTGTATGCTTGTACACGTGCGACTGTGGTACATCCTTTGCTAAGCCATGAACAGCTCTATTTTTATCAAGCTCCTCTGTGACCCAAATACAGCAAACAGCACCCTGGAGCTGTCTCCCACAAGCAGGGCTGGGTGGTTTGATTTTCACAACAACCTCCCGGTGAAAGCATCTTCACCTGTCACACTTGGCAGCTTGTATTCAGCATCCTCCGAGAAAATGGGGTTAGTTTTCCGTCCTCCCGTGCAGGACAGACAGGACCTGCTTTCCTCAGCGCTCCGGACAACGGCAGCTGCGTGTCACCGGGCCTGAGTGGCCAACTTTGCGGAGGGCAAGGCTCAGGCCCCGGGGGAGAGCAAGGCAAACGCCCGGGGCCATTTTTAATTAACGCACCTCAATTCACCTGTGTGACATTGCCCACACTCGCAAAGACAGGCAGGACACTGCAGGAGGCAAAACAGCCAGGAATGAACCACCGCACAGATAAAACGCTTCCCGAGGGAAAATGAGACCCTTGGAGAAACAGGGAGAAAGTGATGTATTGAGGACCGCCTTGACGGCACGACTCTGCTTTGCCCCGACGCGGGTGATTGATTGCCTTAACCAGGGTCCCTGCTTCCCGAGGACCAAGCCCGCGACGCGCGGGGCCCGGCGGGCTCCGGCACCGCAGGCAGCTGGGAAGCAGAGCGCCCGCCCCACGCGTCCGGGTCTGGGGACGCTTTGGCCGCGCGGCCCTATCGCTGCAGAGAAGTCTTGGTGGCGGTGTGCCCAAAGACGGAGGTGTCGAGGGGCGACGGCGGCCCCGGCAGCCCCCCGGCACAGCGGCGAGGGGCTGCGCGCGTGCTGCGAAACCTCGCACCAAACCGCCCAGCGAGGCCGGCTCGGTAACCGCAAACGGGCTGAGGGCAGGGAGGGCTTTTGAAGCTAAGGGGCAAAGCTGGCACGGGAGCAACTAGGTTGTATAAACTGGTCCTGAACAACTTTAGGCAGGAAACTGGAAGGCGGCTGCTGGCCGCGAGGTTTGAGAAGAGGGCGGCTGGAGCAAAAAATAACTCGTTTTAAAGAGAGAGCTTGAGGAGTTTATGGCGAGCGTTGGGACGAAGTGGTGCAATAGCCAGTGACCCACAAGCGCCGCCTGCCGCCGCGCTGCTGCGCGTCACATTGGGACCCTGGCAAGGACGTGCCGCCGCGCAGCCTCCCGCAGGGGCACGCGCCGCCGGCGTCGGGGCCAGGAGCCCGCGCTCAGCCCGCCTCCTGCCCGGGGAGCCCTGCCGCGCCGCGGGACGGGGCAGGACGAGCTCGTGCAAAGGGGCTGCGCGCACATCCGGCAGTTTTAGGGCTGTTCGCTGGCGATAGAGCGGCGGCGGAGCTGGAACGGTGCCCCGGGTGTGGCCCCCGGCATATCGCACCCAACGAAGGCGTGAAATCGCCTTCCTTTACTTAAACCGCTATCCAAAACAGTCCCAGGGTCCGCTCCCCTTCTCCACATGTTGAAGCAGCAGGCGCGGAAGAAGGAAATCCCCGCGTCAGCCCGCTGGCCTCCACAAGCGCACTTCAGGCAAAACTCTGGATCAGATCTTTAAGTGAGGCTTCCTGTCCTCTGTGCATAGGTTTAAACATACCAATGTCTGTGTTGGCCGAAGTCGCAGAGTTCTCATTTCTGCAGGCAGAAACAGCTGAGAGACAAGAAAGCTTGGCTAAGATTTAGTCTCATGATATTTTTTGAAAGGAACTTCATTAACCTAAACCTCCTCTTGTTCACTGCGCCTCTTACTGCTTCTCCTACCATTTACATTTCCTAAGGGTTTTCAGAAAACTATCTTAGATGCCAGCATTTATGCTGATGGATTGCATTTGAGAAATCCACTCAGTCCAAAAAAGTGCAGACTCATTCCTCTATTTCCATTTTATTTTTTCGTCTTTGCAAAATCACAGTCTTTTCTGCACTGGGAACTAAGTGAGAGCAGCTGCAGGGTCCTGTCTAAACTGTTTATCAGACACCTCACAGCCTCACACCTTCAGGAATTTAGCACCACCAGTGAAGACTTATCAGCACCCTGTAAACATCTGCTGGTCATTTCTTGGCACGGTGAGCAGGCAGGCTCGCCTTTCCCCCTGCACAGGGAATGCCGCTTGAAGGGAGCAGAGGCTGAAGATTTTGCAAGACAGCATCCCTGAGAGCTTTAAAGAACCGACAAAAGTGCCATGGGATGAAAGTCAGGGCTGAGCTCTCTAACTAAATAACTGAGCTGAATCCTACTTTCTCCAAATTCACAGGCAATAACCCCTCTGACTTTCATGCCTAAAAGCAGCACTACTAACACGCCATTAAAGTACCTCTGCTTTATTTATTGTTTTTGTTTCATGAAGAGGTGAAGCCAACAAAGAAGTTAAAGCCCTGCTCCTTACAGTAAGAAAGTAGAGTTCGCTATAAAAGCACTCATGAAAGCTGAGGAGCTGTGTTTCCTTCTCTACTCCCCAGGACAATATAGCAGTCACTAGGTACTGGAGCTTATTTTGGGACATGTGTCATGCGCTCCAGCTATTTATAGAAAATAGCAGATTAGGTGGTACCCAGTTCCTTTCAAGACCCTCTTGGGACAAGGTATGAGTTGGGAGCCCCAGCGTAGGAGAACGTCAGGCAAAATCAGCAAGTGCCAAAGAAAGGAGCCGAAATGGAATTTCCCACGTGTGTATTTAGCTCACGCTCTGCAAGGCAGCGACTGTGGACGCTGGTGAAGAGCGAGCTCGAGGATCTAGAGTGGCGTACAGAAATAGAAGCTGGTGCTGTCCCTCCCCCTTCCTTCCCAAACGAAACCTACTTCCATCTAACTGGAAAAACACTGCAACTAACAAAGCACGAGGATTTATGCTTCAAAACGGAAACATCATAGCGATATAAAAAAGACACAGCAAGTATCAATTCAGAAAGTGAATCAAAGAGCTGCACGAGACACTGCTAGGTGTTGCCAGAGGTGGTTCTTCCACCCACATCAAGGAGGAGAGGTGAGACAACCAGCAGCGGAGTGTGATCTGCTGCCTCTGAGGAAAGAATAATTCTCCATGGAGGCAAAAGACGTTCCCAACAGCTGGCACAATGGCTGCGGGCATCTGAGCACCTATGAAAAGAAGTGAAGTGTATAATACTTTGGCACACGGAAAGGGGTTGCTTTCACCTGTATAGGTTGCACTAAAAGACTGGGGCTACTCATATGTTAGCCTGGTTGCCTCAGGTGGCCCGATGGCTTCCCGTTCCCATGGAAGGTGGGCACCTGCTGGGGAAGGAGCTTTTCTAAAGGGTCCCTTCCCCTGAGGCACAGGCTGAGTTTAAGCAAAGGTCGGTGAACATAGGCAGGGATTTTGGTGTGGGTATTTGTACTGGTAGTTTTATACCTCACAGAAGGTACTTAATGGACTTGGAGAGAGAGAAGCAAAAATCTCAACATTTAACGTTTTAAAACTATTTACAAAATAGAGTCAGCAACCTGAGAACCACGTTTCTCTTGGGCAAGGCTGCTCTGCTGTTTGTTTGGTGACTTAGCAGTAGATCCATCTGGACCCACTCACCTAGGGTTGGAGCTGAAGTGGACACTGAAGTCCAAGCTCAGCCAAGTTCAGCCATGGGTTCAGAACAAGAGAGGTACTCAAGTCACGCAAGGCCAACTACCCTAGTCCCCAATGTCAACAGTCAAACTCCTTACTGTGATAGCTATTGAGCCAATACGTAGAAAGGTATAATCCTTAACCCAAGGATTCTTCATAAGAAGATTTTCCTAGCCATGTAGTGATGATCACCCCCTACATCTGTGTTCTTACTTTGAAATATTGCTCCCTTCTGAGCTAGAACACAAATCAGAAATGTAGAGTACACAGAGAAGACTTCACCTTAAAATGCAGCCTGACACTCAGTACTTTAGGTGATGACATGCATGGAAGAAAATGTATTCATTCAATGAGCTACCCAAGCCTGTAAAACTCCAAAGAATGCTTTCTTAAATGAAAAGACTGATATGCCATAAAATAGAAGGTCCTCCTGTTTTCAGCAGCTGAACATGTATGAAACTAGGGAAGGGTGTGAGAACCAGGAGAAGGCTCAGCAACATAAAAAGAACCAAGATTTTCACAGGTTTCTAGCGGGTGGGCAGATCTTTTAAGTGCCTTGTCAGAGCTCTCTTAGAAGTGCCTGGTTTTCAGAAAGTGTGCAGGAAATATATCTGATTATGAGCACTCTTTTGGAAGTTTCAGGCTGAGTAGCGGAAATGTGCTTCCTCCTTTGATTGTAGACCTTCCCTCCCATTGCCAAGCTTCATACTTCTGGGAGGAAATATTTCCACCTGAGCCTTTTCTACCTGTTGAACTTTTGGAAGATGATAGGATTGGAAAGGGAACTGAAAAGACTCTGGGGGTTACAGGCTTTTCAAGCTTCCACATAAATTAATAGCATATGAGGTTGCCTGGCTGGAGAGGGCCCATCTGGTGCCTCCATTGGGGCAGCCAGCACAGCACCAGGAGAGATGACCTCCTAGAGGGGCTTTTTTGTGTGTGGGTCTAGCCAGTTGGCCCACCCTTGGTCAGTGAAATGCAGATGATGCCAATGAGGCATGCCTGGCTTGTGGAGCCACAGCGTTGGAGGGAGGCTGTATCCTGCACGGCAAATACACACACTCTCGCCCTAGCTGCAGGCAAGCCAGCAGCACAAGTCAGTAGCATGAGTCTTACCCCGCACGTGTGAGATCAGAGAGATCTGGCCTCACGCAGGAGCATACACCGAATATGAGTCAACAGTGTGGTGCTCTTGCAATAAAGGTATTCTTGGAAGCATTTATAGGACTGTAATAGGTGAAACACAAGAAGCAATTATTGCACACCACTAATTGCTAATGACTCCCCAGCTGTAGTCATCTGTCCTTTCTTGGGAACAGCACTTCAAGAAACAGACCCATGGTGACCATCTATAGCAGAGCCACAAAAGCAACAGAAATCTAAATAACGCGATCTATGATGGAAGACTAAAAGTTTTTGGATGCTTAATCTACAAAAGCAAACATGAAAAGTGGATTTGGGGAAACAGTCATTTTCTAGAAACAGTAAGGGATTACTTATTTATTACCAGTTAGTACTTAACTATTCTCCGGATTCCTGAGGATGGAGTAAGAAGTAAAAAAATCAGTATTATTTAGACCTTTAGATGAGAAAAGACTCAAGCTGTTAGGAAAAACTTGTTACTTTAAAAGTAGTAAAGACCTGGAACAGGCTACCCCCAGAGGATGCTGATTCTCTGAAAAGTTTAAACAAATATTGGTCATTCATAATCTGTTAATGTTAATCCTGTCTTAAGGCAAAGGTTTTCATGAGATTTTCTCCTCAGGTACCTGCCAAGCTGTTTTTTTGATTCTGTGACTTAGTGCCATACATCTGCTTTCTATTCCTTTTGTTAAAAAGTGCCTTAATTTGGTGATTATATGCCCCTGAAATGGGTGCTCACACATAGTCACTGAAGACTTGTTAGAGGTGGCCGCCTAAATTTCAAGATCCTAAGCATAGTGCAGCCTTTCACACAGACTGGTCTCCAAACCCAATTAGGAGCAAGGAACAATAACACCATGTGAGCTCTCAAGAGCGCTCTGAAGTTAAACTCGGCAATGTCAGTGAAATCTGCTGAGGCCGTGATGAAATTAGCAATTTTAAATTCAGTGCAGGATTCATATTATTTGCAGGAAAAATATAAATGTGAACCCAAATATTGAATAAGAAGCTTAAAAGAAATAGGGAATACCTTTTCATTCATTGTTCAAAAAAGGTAATCATAACCTGTGTGCATTGGGCAGCTGAATTAAATTGCACTTTTAAGTTTTGAGGACACTTTGAGGGCTTTACCTAAAGTTAACACGCTAACATTGTAACATGGCTTCTTGTCTGCAATGATTTGACAGAATTCTACATCTATTCTAAAGTGGATCGTGCATTACTTTCTAAAGAGTGAGATAAATATAAATATGTGACAAGTGCTTGCACATCCACAGAAGACTTATGAACAAAGATGCTCAAGGACTAAAAGGTATCTTTGAGATAGTCGAGTCAAGGTAACATACAGTCTCCTTCAGAAACTGACCCTTCTCCTTTCCATTATTTATATTTATTTCCCTTTGTGCTTCTGTCCATGCCATCCATTAGCTTAAGTAATCGTTTTTCTTCTTTGATATTTATCCTGCTATTTAGAGAGAGCAATCGTACTTTTTTTCTCATCTTTCATTTTGCTGGGCTACAAAACCTCTTCTAATGCCTTCTATTAAAACAGGTCCTTCATCCTCCTGGGTTTTTGCACCCATGCTAGTCATTAAGCTTCCTTGAGGAGGAGCAACTTGAAGTGTACATTGTACGTCAAAGCGGGTTTCACCACTGCCTTGTGCAATGACAGTGATGCTTCTCTTTTTGTGCTGGAGATATGTTCTCTGGTGCATTGTAGGACCATCTTTATCTTCACATGGCCATACCGCAGTGGTAGCTTGTAGTGATATCTGTACACTACGCAGTGCAGTGCTGTGTAGAAATAGACCTGAAAGCTCCCAGCAGGATAGTGCCACAACTGAAAGCAATACTGCAATGACAGCAGAATCTTCCACGAGAAGTTCTGCGCAGCTTCTGTGACTCAAGATGAGTTGGCCACCTTTGTTAAATATAAATATTGCATCAGCTAGTCTTCAGTCATGGATCATCACCTACATAGCTTTATCCTGGAGGTAACAAACCCAGCTACAGCGAATGCAACTACGTCGTGAACTGGTGGACATGCCGGTGTGGGGCTGTCACTGTATCATATGACCAGAAACGTATGCTGCACTGGAAACTGGATAGTTACTGAAAGTCCAAACCTTTCCCATGTTCAGGTCCTTGAGATCTTCAGTGCAGTTGACTTTGCTGAATAGTTCGCTGAGTTTATCTGAATTCAACCTGATGAGATGAGATCAAGAACAAATTTTGCACTGTTTATACTTCTGCTGACTCAATCCCAGATTATTTCTCTTACCAATTCTTAAATGATGCCCCAACTGCTTAACAAAATCTAACTAAAATATTGTCATCTTTGACCACTATCATTTTTGAATTTTTGGTGGAGATGCTGGCTAACACAGCTAGGAATATCTAGGCTCTGCCATTATTTATATCTTTCATTCTCAAATATGCATTTGGGAAGTTAAGATTTTCCATAAAGGTATAACTCTAGTGTCATTGCTTCCTCTTTAATAACATGACAGAAATCTCCTTTCTTTCCCAAATCCAAGATTAGAGCAGGTCACGGCCCTATCCCAGGAAAGCCATTTTTTAGCTAGTCTGTCCTCAAGTGACATTGATACAAATAGACTGGTTGCTTCATGCTATTCTTTCTTTGTACATTTAGTGTCTGTGACTTCCTGGCTTGACCTTGGACCTGCCTCGTCACCACAGACTTGTGTGGTGGCTGTGGGCTGAGCCTGGCTATTTCCCCCCGGAGGTGCTCTGCTTGCCCCACTGGGTTGCTGCGGGGCTGGCTGCAGCGGCGAGGCCTCAGCACTGCCTCCCCTGCTTCACCTTGGCTCCCAGCTCCCCGTCCCTCCTGGAACAGCCGCCCTTGCCACTCCCTGATGCTCTTTTCCTATCTTCTCCCAGGATATGGGCTTTCTCCACCTTGTCCCCCTACTTCCTTCCATCAGCTAACTGAACATATCATATTTTTGAGACACTTTGTTGGTTATTATTCTACTTTTTCATGTTCCTTATCCATTGTTACAACCTCCTAACGTCCCTCTTCTTGTGTACCAGGTATGAAGGTCACAAGACTGCCAGATGTCTTGAATCTCAAAGAATTTCTTCACAATTGCCAGGGCCTTGGTCCCATGTGGAGCCCATGCCTTTTTTTTTTTTTTTGGGGGGGGGAGGGGTCTCCAGACTTGACCAAGTGAGTGAGCTTGAGCTTTGCCAGAGACCACAACTAAACAAAAGCATCCTGAACCTAAAATGCAAGGTGTCCCCCAGGACAGAGGAAGAATTCAGCCACTGTTAAAGTAGGGAAAACACTGTCCATAAGAAAATTGGTAACGTTCTGTGCTGGGGAAGAAAAAGATGGACTAGAAACAAAAATCGAAAAGTTTGCCACAAAACCGAATTAAAGGGAGATATCAAAAGACAGAGACAATATGTCAGTAACACAATAGTTCTATGGCAATAACAGAGAACAAATTTTCTCCTCCTCTGAAAACAGGGATGCTGAGAAATGTTTCAAAGCACTGAACTGGGTTGAGGCAGTTCTGAGCCTCCAGTGACTGAAGCTTCCCAAAGCAGCTGCCATCTTTATTGCATTTGAGTACAATTTTTTAAAGATTATTTGCTCTGATTGCTGTAAACTTATTTAGACCTTGCAGAGAGCGTTTTTCAGCTTGTATTCTGCAGACTCCCAAGAATTCCTGACGTGCTTTTAGGAGCTTCCAAAAGGTAACTGCTGTTGGTAGATTTCAATTTGCTATATGTATTTTTTTGAGTTTACAGCTTGAAGAAGGTTGGAAACCACAGTACATAGACCATATGAATGTTTGCATGCATATATATGTTCAGTAAGATGTTTTGTAGATTATTGGATATTTTTTCCTTAAGAATGTATTACTCCTAGTAATTAAAATCTGAAAGCATGTCTGTGCATTATATCAATATAAAAGGTCCTTCTAGAATAAGGGTCACCTTTCATAAGCAATATCCTGGTTTAAATGATTTCAAAATCTTTGTCATGAATTGGGATGAACTCCCCATAGGGAAGCTTTAAATTAGATTGGATACTATTGGACTTGCCTAAATCAATTCATGCTTCCCATCAAGTGAAATGATCGGCGTGGTAGTTTCTAGTTTAAAAAGCGATCGATACACTTGCGTGTGGTTTCTTCAGACAATAATGCACCTCTTGTTGCTGCAAAAATACCTAGCAGAGGTTGACAATGTTTCCACTCCTGTGCTGCAGGTCCCTCAGAAGAATTGATTGTTAGAATATCTGAACGGTAAAGCCAGCTGAGGCATGAAAACAATGCCTTGAAGAAATTTAAGTACCAACAGTACATAGTTCAGTATTTTACAATTATAGTGCTATGGATGTGATATTAACTTTTTTAGATTTCCTTTGAAACAATGCATTAAACAATGCAAACATCAGCTCCTACTTGATGTTAGAAGCTTTAGCCTTAGATACATTCACAACTGTCAAAACTCCCCCAAAAATGAAAAAGACCATTAAGAATTTGCTTTGGATCCACAGAGCACATTTCCAAAAGAGCTGAGCCTGTCTGGGTATATTTGCTTGTTAGCCAAGCGAAATAGGAGCTGAGAGGGAATTCAACTGTGGCCTATAAATGTATTACAGACTACGCTCTAGGGGAGAAGGAAAGCTTCTTATGAATATGTTTATGCTGGAAATTAGAAGGTCTCAATCCTGACAGCAATGATGCTTTGGAACAACCTTTCACTAGAGTAAGGAAGAAAACCATTTTAAGATGAGGCTTGATCATCACGTGGCTGTCTGTGACAATAAATGACAGGGTGTGTGGGTCTATTCACGGGCGCCTTTTCAAAACCTAGTCTTATTTGTCACGGTGGGAACCTTTGGATGCTGTGTAGTCTGGAAAATCTGGCTTTCACTGGGTGTCTGCAAGTGAACAGAGGTCAATCATTAGTATCAATAGGAGGCTGAGCACTTCAAATCTGCTTTTCATGCGGTATTATTGTGATGCACCTGGGAGGTAAAAGATTTGCTTGATAATAGGCTACACATTGGTTTGCATAAAATAATTTTATGAAGACTTTTCTTTACCAAAAAAAGAAGGAAATTCAGTATAAATGACTGCACTAACAGTATTTTAGCCTGACTTCCTACCAGTTATTTTGCTACCCCTTCCGATTATCAGTTTATTACAGTACATAGTCTTTATTTGTGTATACTGCCTTCTCCCAGCCACATTGATACTGCTAAGCACATGGTAAGTGTTGTCAGTACCAGAAATTTCAGAGAAGTACCATAACTATGGCACAGGGATGGATGGCATCATCCCCTTCAAGGGTGCACTAGGGCTAACTCCCATTAGCTAGAGGTTGGATTATGCCCTGCTGGAGCGCTTAGGGTAATGGTGGAAAATAATGTTGATCTGCAGGGTGTAGGCTAGGTACAGCTGCAACAAGGGGGAAGGGAGCAGAATGGAGTTTTGCTTGCTTTTCTTATGACATAAAACTATAAAAGTTGGGCAAACAACAGCCTGTCAGCTTTACCAGTATTTTGTTTTGCTTTCCTCCAGCCTTTCTTCTCTCTCTGCCTCTTTTTGGAGGGGTCATGATCACAGAGTTTTCTCTGTATCTGTTCAAGAGCTAATATAATTTAGGAGCTAAGTAAGACAGGAGCTTACTAAGGAGACTGTACTGCATCGTTGTATTTCTCTCCCTCATGAGATACTTTTGATTAGCTTCTTGAAATACAGGTTTCACGAGAATCTCCTCTGGTGCAGAAGTTTGTCTGGCAAAACTAATTGAGGAGAAATGGCCCTATTAGAGAAATGCATTGTAATTTTCTATTTCTAATGGCAAACTCTACTAAGATTTATGTCCTGTAGGAAGAATTTACAGACTAAGAAAGGGTCCTTGTTATTTTTGGACTGGCCAGCAAGGCACCTCAAACTGATCTGTGTTTGGCAGTCTACAGAGCCAAGTGCTGCAGGGAGAAATGATAAGCCTTCCGCAAGGCCTTCTACAAAAAATACATCCTCCCCAGCTTCCTCAGTTAACGAGCGGCTTTCAGCATACATGTACATGCTTACTAATATAACCGAAAGGATTACGTACAATATTGTTTCATGCAGCAGAAGAGAATGACATTCAGACCAGCCTTCCACTAGTACATGCCCTACTGTGGCTCAGCAAAACCTTTACGCATAATTTCTCAGATTAATCTAATGTGAAAAACCTGCCAGCACCTCAGGGAATATTCCACTGAGATCCCACTTCCCCAATGAACAAGCAACAGGAGAAGAAGCACAGAGCTGACTCACAAACATCAGCTCTGCACATTTGGTCCTGTCTCTGCGGCAGTTTCCTCCAGCAGGATTGTTTTCCAGAAGCCTGCCTTTTAAACGTCTCCTGCTGGCAGACAGCTTAAACCCCCAGGTCTTCTATCCATGAGTTCAGGAGAGTGTAAGTTCAGTACTAAAATACTGCTACTCCTGCAAGTTTCCAGCTGAGAATCTTCCACAGGAGAAGACATGCCTGTATGGAAATGAAATGTAGAGATGCCAGAGTTGTTCCAGCTAAATCGTTTCAGGTACCACAATCTGCCTGCTCCAGACACAAGAAAATTCTCAGCAAGCCAAATTCTCTCCTTTCAGAAGTAAACAGCTGAGGATTCTCCATCCGGACAAACAGGACAGCTGCCAGCTGAGCAACACCTAGAGCCATTGCCCAAAAGATTTTTGGTCTTAGAGGAACGTTTTTCCTTTAAATAAGTTATTTTGCTAAAAGAGAAAGAAAATACAGTCGACTTGTTATATATAGGAACATTTGATCTTATATTCCTTATTCTGATCCAATGCATTTTGTGGTAATGAGTTCTACAACTTGTGTATTGTACTTCTATAAAACCACCTGTGCTTTTTAGGACCTGAACTCGTTACGCAACACAGAAGATCCATTGAAAGCAATTGATTTATGTTCCCCATGCGATTCATCTGTATTGCCTTCATCCTGTTCCATCATTAAAGCAGCATATTCCTTATTTGTAGGAGTTGATAGTGCCACCTTCTCTCCTCCTCCTGAGACTGAACTATGCAGAGGGCTTACCTAGTGACTCACTGCTACTGGAAAAGCTCAGGACTTGTTCCCATGCATGGCTGCATGATCAACCCACTCATTTTGCACGAGCTCCGGCCCACAGCAAGCTTTTCTACCAGCCAGTTTGGTTCATTAAAACTGCAGAAGACTACACGCCCCTCTTCCCCTCCCCTTTTTTTTAAGTTTGTTAAGTTTATTTTCTGCTGCGTATTGAGTTAATCAGCTCACAGGAGTTGGCCAAGCAGCAGACAGCACAGAGGAAGCAGCTTTATGGGCAGAAATAAAACTTCTGCTTTTCGGCAGCAGGGAGCTGGTAACTTGGCTCACTACATCTTATGAAAGGGGACTGAGCCATATCATGTGAACATGCCTTATCTACAGTGTAAAATCAGATTAGTTCAACTCCTACTGAAGGTACTAAAGCAAACGAAGAGAGTTCTCACCATCACTTTTGCCAGCCTACCTGCTGAGAAAGTATCCCGCAACAGAACTGGCAAACTATTAAACAGCCATAAGGCTTTTTGCAGTGATCATTTGACTGAAGCCCAGGAGTATGCAAAGCTATCCCTGAAGAATGCAAGAAAGCAAATAATGATTGATGTAATTTTTGCAACGCAAGGTTGAATGCAGAGAAAACCAAAAGACACCAGATTTAGCAAGTAGAGGTAGGAGCGGATTCCACAAAGAATTTTATTTTCCTGAATACAGCAGTGAAAAAGTAAAGTCTTAAGGAAGAAGAGAGAAGAAAGCTTTATGCCTATTTTTTAGTAAAAACAATTTTACTAAGAAGAAAGTGATTTACATTCTGATAACACACATTCAAAAATAAACAGAGAAAGGCAGCAGGGTATAACATTCAAATGAATACCTAGTACAAGGTAATAACATTTTTTATTAATAATCAGGACTATAACACTGCAATATTTAATCTTGAGTTTGTATATACACAAATACGTATCATACACAGCAATAAATCAAGACATATATGCCATAAAGAGCACATACAATAATTTCCAATAAGTTGAAAAAACAGGAACCATACTTAATAACCACACTATAACAGAAAGAACATTTTGAGTGGTAAACAATAAAAATTAACCCTAAAATAAGTAAACTACTTCAAAAAGCAATACAATTAACAAAAAAATCATGACGTACAATTACCTCTCTCAAAAATATCCACTCATTTCTTTTGCTCCAAGGTAGATTACGCAGCACACAAAAGTTAATATATCTTTCATTCTAGTACTAAAATGCAGGCTTCTGCAATTTGGTCCATTTACATTTTGCTGACTATTTTAGCCTACCATATCAGAAAGAAAAGAGTTGCGTGTCCCTCAGTCTTTGGATACAAAACAGAGAAATTACATTCAGCACAAAAGCAAGATTTCTCAAAATATCTGCATTTTTTGGTTTAGCATATTTAGTTTACTATTTTCATTCATGCAAAAACTGCAAATTAATCCCATTCCAGATGAGGATTTTACCACAAATTTTAAATGCTGAATTGATTAGACTGCAGAAAGATGGAAAAAAGCTTAATCTGCAACAAGATACTGCTACTGAACTCTATTAAGTTAATCGAAATTACACTAACCTTACACATCTGCCTCTTTAGAAATGCAGGCTTAACTATGGGTTCAGAAAAGCTAAAAAAATACACAAATTTAAAATAGAATAGATCTTAAAACTATACTTACTCATCTTTACATAAGAGTTTCAAAAATTTCTAAAGTTTCACATAACCTCCAAAGAACACAGATACTAAAATAATTGTTAAACAATCTACCACTTTAAATCACTGCAGACCTGACAGTAAGATTAAAGTGAATAATATTATCACATTATTAAATTCTTAAATTTCCTAAAAATTTAGGTATACATTAGAAGTTGCAGTTCAAACATGTAGGAAAGCTTGAAATGAGTAAAATAATTTAGGTGTGTAACATCATTAATCATCTGTGTTAACCACACAATATGTAAATATAGATAAGAATTTTACCTAGAAGAAATGATTTTTTAAGTAAAGACAGATAAATTCAACAGGGTCATGTCTCTAAAGAATCCTCCAACAAATCTTCTGACATTGCCAAATTGTGCCTTAGGTACTGTACTTAATTGGAAAAAAAAAAAAAAAAAGATTGTTTTTGTCAACTGAATTGCCAAGAAATCACCTGTACAGTCACAAACAAAATATTTCCATGCTCTGAAGTTACACAGCCTTGCATCAACATCTGAAAGCATGTTATGGAGTAAATATCATTCTCCCCTTCTTGTAGTAATAGGCACAGAAAGACCTGCCCACACTCCCTAATCTCCATATCAACACATCCATTTTCAAACAGAATCTGTATTTCCCAAATTGGTGACTCACTATCGAGTCTCCAGAGAACAACTGTCACCTATTGTATTATGTTAACTTAACATATATTATAGTGGAATGAGATATAGGATAAATCTAGTGGGTAAAGATTACAGCTCCATCAAGCTGCCAGTCAGCAGTTCCTATGTCTACATACGATGGTACAAGTCAAAGGTGTCATAAAGGCACTTGTCTCTCACAGAAGTATCGTCTTCTCTAAGGAGTTAAAAATATATCTAAAAATAGTTTTAATTTAACATCCAAAATTGTTTATACTCCTTACAGTGGTGCAAATAATCATCTACAGAACAATAATTTACAAATTCAACATGAAAGAACTAAGTGCAAAATATCCATAATTAAATATTGATCCATTTAATTTTAATGCCATGCTCTCAAAAATGCCAAAACACATGCTACTGTAGAAATGTCACTGATGCTAGCAGCTACAAATAATAAGGGAGGCTCCTAGAGCAGTATAAGCAAGCTTATTTACTAAGTTACTAAAACCATTAAGCGATGAGTTGCAAAGAGAGATATATGCCACAGGTCTTTTCCAAGTCATGCTTGAAGCCACACCTGACCGATATGAAATACATAATACACATTTAAATCATTAGGGACACCTCTATAGCTACCTAATTTTACAAAAATAATTCTGAAATGCTCATTCATTTCAGCGTGACTTCTATTTTTACCAAATGTGAAAAAGACTAGTCAAAAGCAAATCTAACAGCAGAGTTTAAAAAGACCCTAAGTAGCCACTAAAGAAAGTTCAGTGCATTTTTCAGGGGTTTATGGAGAGCAGTATGAAACCCTACAAATCCCATTTATCTAATCAGTGTATGTGCACAGATTTTCCTCTCCAAGTCTCATTTACCTCAAAGCAAGAATTTGAGGGAAGTTTCCACCAACAGAAGGAAAAAACCCTGCATTTGCAAACAGAACGGGTCAGATATTACAAAAACAGACCTAATTGGCTTTGCCTATGTAAATGCTAATTTGCAGTTGGCATTATAGTTCTGCTAGGTAAGAAATCTAAACACCCATAAAGGTATGCTGGATGGAATAAATCAAGTATGACTCAAAAGCCAGCAGTTTTTTGCATTTAATACTTTCCATCATAACAGCACATTAAGAGTATATCCAGACTGCTATGAACTTGCTGGATAGATCCTCATGCTTAAGCGCTAATTTTTATGCCCAGTCTTCTTGAAGTAGTTCTGCCAGTCCTATACCATAAGGCAGTTTCTGCACCTTTGAAAAAGCTGCACTCTCTAAACATTGCACAAGATTATCACAACAAAAACAGGGAAAAAAGCCCATTCGACCAGGTATTAAGCCATTCCTTCAGAGGATCACATTTCTTTGCTTGACAGCAATGACCAGAATTGCTGATGGTGTACTGACAGTTGCCATGGCAAGTGGGTGAGCGCGTGGGATAGCAGACATATAGCCAAGTCAACTTCTTATGCAATTGCCATGATTTAAGCAAACATACAACACATCACTTTTAATCACGTGCTGCCAATTGAACTATCAGTCTGCAGAAAGCACCAAAGGGGAAAAAAAAAGGTATTTTCTGTTAGACTATGGCTGTTTCAGTACTCCCATTCATCTGTTTTCATATCCAGATAGTAAAGAATGTTCTGTGCAAGCTTCACTGCTTGCTTTCTGGCAGCCTTAACCCGCTCATCACCTTGTGGATCAACAGCATCGAGTGCTAGAAGTTGCTTTGTAAGAAGCTCTTCCAGTCTCATGTAATTTTTATCCATTCTGTTTCCATCAAATGAAATCACTTCCTGCTGAATTTGAGACAAGTTTCCAAGAACGCCCCAAACTGCTTTATGAGATTGATGTTCAGCAGCAGTTTGCTCAGGATACATTTGCCTTTTTTCAAGCGCTTCCTTTAAATCAATATACGTTATCAGAGTCTGCACTTCTATTACTGCTCTTCTCCTGGCTTCTCTAATACAGGGGTTTTTCCCTGGACTGACTTCATCTAATTGGGCAATTAATCCTTGCAGTTCTGCCTTGGATCCCAAATACAAGTCAGAAGCATTCTCTGTTTTTAAAAGTAAAGAATTAACTTCCTTCATTTTCTTGCGGATTTCTTCTATTTTTAGAATGGACTGATTTTGTGCCAGGTCATAAGCATGAGTAGAATTTGCTTCCTCCTCCAAGTCCAGATATTTCTGCAGTTTATTGATCTCTTCGACTACTTCCTTTCTGTAGTTCCTTATTTCTGTGCGACCACAGACATCTAAAGCATCCAAATCAGCAATCAAGCCTGTGAGCACGCAGGATAAATGCCTGCAGGTATCATTGCTATTAACTCCCATTAGAAGTGCAATAAGAGTTCCTCTAGCTTTGTTCACATCACACATTACAGAGTTAATTTTGGAGACAGAAGGATGTGCATCATTAGAGAGTGGTAGGGACAGCTGTTGCTTTACACAGCTTTCTATAATCTCCTGAACAGCGCATACTTTCGTCAGAGTGCGATATCTTGCTTTGCGTAAAGAAATTTTCCCTCCAGTTTTCACCTGAGTAAGCCTCAATATAACGTCCTGAATACCTTCTTCAAATTCATCACTTATACAGTTGCCTCCTTTGTAAAAAGGTGTAATCTCACGTTCCACAAGCAACTGTGCTTCCTTGAATATAGCCTCTATTTCCAGTCTGTGGGGATGGTTTGCATTTTGTTCCAGTTCCTTGAGTAGCCTCTCCGTTTCCTGAGCCGCACGCTTTCTGGCTTGCTGAATATCTCCTTTTCCTTCAGTATCTACGGAATCTATTTCAAAAAGCTGTTTAGTAAGAGTCCTTTCTAGTCTCTTATAATCTTTGTCAGTAGACAAGCCACTGAAGATGACAACTTGTTGTTCGATCTCTTTGACTTCTTTCTGTATTTCATGCAACCGTTTTATGGATGGATGTTGGTTGCCCATATCCATTCTCCTCTTTCTTCCAGTTTCAGATGAACTACAAAGAAAGTCAGGAAAAGACGTACGATTAATAAAACGCTATGCGGGCATTTCGTTCCGTGGCGGCCTGAGACACCTCAGCAGGGCAGCTACTTAAATCCCTCTATCAAGAGGAGTTAAAAACAAAAACAAAACCGTGTCCGGTACTCTGCAGCCGTTCCTCTGTTCTTTCACACCTCCGGCCGCGGCGGGGGGAAGCCGAGGGATGCCACAACAAGCTCGGGGCGTTTACCGGAGAAGTTCAGCCTTGCCCTCGCGGCCGGCTCTGGGCGACAGGGCAGGGCGGCAGCGCGCCGCAGACCCGCTCTCGCCGCGCCGCGCCCCCGGCCGCCGCCCGCCGCCTCCAGCCGGCACAGGCCCCGCAGGGCCTCCCCCCGGCGCCGCCGCCTCAGGCCGCGCCGCCCCCGGCCGCGGCGCCCCGAGCCGGGGCGGAGGGCGGCCAGGCGGCGCCCGCAGATCACAATGGGCCGCTGCTGCGCCAGCCCCCGGCCCGCGGCGGCGGCGGCGGCACCCGAAGGGGGTCTCCCACCCGCCGCCGGGCCCGCGGCGCACAGCGCAGCAGACCCGCCCGCCCGCCCGCTCGCTCCGCCGCCGCCGCCGCCTCCCTGCCCGCAGGCCCGGCCCGGCCGCCTCACCTGTCTCGCCCGCCGGCCCGCTGTCCCGGCGCTGCGCCACGGGCCGAGCGGCAGCCGAGGGCCGCACGCTCCGCTCCGCTCCGCCCCGCCCCGCTCCGCCCCGCTCGGCTCCGCCAGCCCCCGGCCGCGGGGCGCTCAGCGCCGGCGGTTCCCTGAGCGCCGTAAAGCGGCGATGGCCGCGACCGTTAGGGCGGCGGCGGGCGCGCGGCGCCTGACGGGGGACGTTGGGTGCCGCTGCCTCTCCTCGGCCGGCGGCGGCGGCGGCGGCGGGACGGCGGCTGAGCGGCCGGAGAGCGGGGTAAAGCCGTGCGGGGGGCAGCTCGAGGCCGGGCCCGGTGCCGCGGGGGCAGCCGGCGGGACGGGACGGGACAGGGCGCGGGCGGCGGCCCACTCGGCTCGACCCGGCCGGGCCCGGCTCCTCCCGGCTGCGGGGACAGAGCTGAGGCCGCGGGCAGGGTCTCCTGCCGGGGGAGCGCCGGTAAGGTAAGCAAGCAAAAGAGCAGGATTTGGGGCTTATCTTAATTACTGTTATTTATCATGATTCCTATCTGTCGGAAGAGTTAAAGGTATCTTTTCTGTAATTCATCTCCAAACGTGAGTGAGTCATGAGCGTATGACAGTTTTCAGTCAACATGAATGAATGTGCATGACTTCTGACCTTGCTGCGTGTTTTAAGGTTATATCCAGTCGTGTGGAGTTGCGGGATTTGTTTCACATCAGGCTCTTCCGCAGAAATTGCGCTAAAGTGGTGATAATCCTTCTGTATGTATTTTTAAGGGATCGGGTTTCTGCCCTCCAGCACATTCTTGTAACGATTGGATTGGCCCGCCCGACAAGTACTCAAATCTCCGACCAGTAATCTTCTATGTTCCCCAAAATGAATCCCTGCTGGAGCGCCGGCTCAGGGAGCTCAGAGAGGAAACCCAGGCTTGGAACCAGCGGTTCTGGGCACGCCAGAACGTGTCCTTCCAGCAGGTGAGCGGGCAGGGGAGGGCTGCGCCGCGCGCCGCTGCCCAGCCCCCGCAGCCTTTGGGGTGCTGGCCCTCTGCAAGCAAAGGCGTTCCTGTTCTCCGTTAAAAGGATTTGATGACTGCGCAGTAGGATGACCTTGAGCGATGATTCCTGCGTTATATGGCTATCCCAAATAGCCAAGTTCACAAAATTATGATTTTTCCCTTCACAAACTAGCATTAAATTCTGCCTTCAGTTACTTATCTCTTGCTTTTAATTGCTACTACAGCTTCTTTTAATAAGTTCACTGTCTTTGGGGAAATTCCTTTTTGTCATTAATTTTATTCTCAATGTTAGTTTGTTTAAAATGACCTACAAAACTGAAGAGCTTATGTATTTTACTGCTGTTTAGTGTATAAAAGGATATTTGCTTTTTCTTTTTTCTATTTTGCACTGAAAAGGTAAAGTTGTAACCACCTTTACATGCAAGACCTGTAATATTTGACTAGAGCTGCTTTTGAAAATGATTCTGCAGCTTTTTTTGCTCTACCGTAAGTGAGAAAAGTATAGGTAAGACCACTGAGGGTAAATGAGGGATGTGCGCTCTTGCACTGGCAATGTACCCCTAACAAGGCGAAAAGGGGGGACGTTTTCAGTCTTGGTCTTTCTTTTAAACATTGTACCATGGGTAAGGACACACCAAATTCTGTTGGAAGACTAGCAACAGTCCAGTAATTCACCATCACTTGTGATGGTCTTCGATCATTGTATTGTCCCCAGACTTGCAAAGGTCTTGGAGTAAGTGGAGCATGCTTTTTTTTTTTTTTTTTTCCCCCCTTAATTAGCTAGAACTGCTTTTTAAATTTGAAAATTTGAAATACTAATAGTTATTCTTTTTCCATCTAAGTAATTTCAGTTTTCTAAGGTTGCACATTTTCCTGTATACTAAAATTCTAAAATAAGTAACACAGCAAGTCTTCATAATTTGTCTTTTGTAAAACTTTGCAAGATTTGGATCCTGCAAAACAATACTTAAGCTCAGCTATAACTTTACTTCCACAAATAAGTTGCGTATGTTTCAGCAGGACACTTGCATGAATTAATTGATGCACACAGTTAACATCGAAGCAACACAATTATCAGTGTAATTAAGTCACTGGATTCAGGAAAATGTTTTTTTGACATCTCCAAGTGCAATGAGTACTGTGTATATTTTGGAGGGTATTAAGCGCAAAGCTGGCATGTGATTAAAATCAATGGTTAACTTCAAGGACTGAGTACGTTAAGTTCTAATGTGGAAAAACATATTTTAGGAAAAAGAAGAATTTATTTATTCAAGACTGAAAGCCAAGGGTCTGAAAATGAGAGATGAAACAGGTCAGTGACATCTTTTTTTGTAGTTTAGGATGTGCTCTGAAATCTGTTTAATTTTTATTTTTGCCTGTTTATGCTCCTTTCAGGAGTCTAACAGAGAAGGAGGGGAGCTCTTGAAAGCTGTGCAGGTCAGATCTGCACAACTTCCCCCCTACCCTTCCACTGGAAGGAATGTGCTGAAATCCTAGCAAAGTAATTTCATCATTCTGTACCCTTAAGGGGGAAGGTTTTTTTTTTTCCTTTCACAGCTCATCGCCCCAGTGAACTAGCTGAGCCAAACATATACTGTTTGCCCCAAGCGCATGTTACGGTTGAGTGGATAGATTCACACTGTTCAGCCTCGGGTCGATAATATGTACAATGAACATGTTATTTTTCCTTGAGGGAGAATGAGCTTCCGAGGAGACAGCAGCTGCTCTTTGCCCTTCTTTGCCTGAGGACAGTTACTGTAAAATGTTTCCCTCTCTAACTCATTACATGAAATTGAAAACAAGAGGCCTTCGTAATACAGCGAGTTGGCCGTTGTAACATGAGGTTGAACGTTTTGTTCATAGAGTAAAGATCTGTTTTGGTTTGATAGAAAACCTGCTCTGATGTTCAGTATTTCACAGACCGTTGTGTTGCACTTTTATTTGTGTCCCAGTGATCACTTTGTAGTGGAGAAAGCATTGTAATTAAATTACATGTTATTAAGAAAAAGTTTATTTTATATTGCTGATTTGTTCTTTTAGGTTTTTATATCCTAGAAGTAAAAGAGAAGATAGTAAATTTGTACATTCCTTAAAAATAAAATTGCATTCAGTGCAAATGTTTGAGTAATTGGTTTTGTTCTACGCCATGGCCCTGCTGATGGGTGATGCTGGAGCAAAATTGTTGCTATCCACAGTCTACTTGTTTGGAAATTTTCACTGAAATCACAAGACACGTGTGTGTGTATCTCTCTTGGTAATAACCTATACGTATGTGCAGTTGGAACAATGGTTATTTCTCGTATATACACGAAGACTCGGTTAGTTCTGCTGATACCAGAATGAAGAAACAAATTAACTGTAGCTGTTAAGCAGGCAGCTTTCAAATGGTCTTACGATAAGTTTACCTCATGGAATGTTAATCCATTGTAATATTTTAAATTTGTAAATATTGACAGATAGTCGTGATCAATAATTTACCTTCTGATGATAAATCTCAGGAGCTTTAAATTCATTTTGAAACGCTAACAAGCTGAATCTCTCGATTCTGTCTCCCTCATCATATCTGAATGTCCCAGGGGATAGGGATTTGATGCTCGTTTTGGAAATATCAAAAGCGCCAGAAAGTTTATATAGGAAATATCTGGTCAGAATATCATCTGGTCCTCTGGATGCTTCTTCTGTGCTGTAGCCACACATTTTCCTTTCATGATCTGTGGAGAGAATCCATCTTCTCTTATATTCTGCATTATATGAGTGGCATATTCAGATTTTTTTTTTATATTTGTGTGTGTGCGTGTGTGTATATATATATTTTATTCAGGGATATGTTTCAGGTCCTGTCTTGAACTTACTTTTCCACAAGAGACTTGTCCACCCTATTGTTAATAAATCTGACAGCCCAGAGCAGATAATCTTTCATATGAGTTACTTGAAATTTACCAAAGGCAGCAGAAAGAATTGTACCATCAAATCAAAGTTTCAAGAGGATCAGCATTTTTAATCTGCTCTGCTCCCTAGATAGATTTTTAAAAAAATAGGGAGATAGAAGCATATTAACTTGTCTAGGGATACACAGGAAGCCTGTAGGAACAAGCAACCCGAACTAGCTTTCCTGAGTCTGCACCCAGTGTTTTAATCACAAGAGCTATCTTGACAACGTTATGCTAAAACTTATTTTCAGGTCAAAAAGCAACGCTGAATGCAGAAGAAATGGCTGACTTCTACAAGGACTTCTTAAGTAAAAATTTTAGAAAGCATATGCATTACAACAGGTATGTAGATGATTTTCTTGCTGAATATTATATTACTGTCTAAGTGAAGGGCATAACATCAAATAGAAAAATCAAACATTTTTTGCCATAGTTGTTAAAATAGCATCTAAAGCTATCATTTTAGAATTTGCAGAAAAATTTGAAAAAACGCTATTAGCATTTGACATGAACTTAGGCATAGTCATTTGAGTTCTTCCACTATGTATGTTTGATTTTATGGAAAGGTAGATGTTACGTCACTCTTTCCAGAGACTTTAGTGAGACAAAATCAGGCAGCGCTCTATTCCTAAACATGCCTGCCCTTGTTTTAAAATCAGGTAGTGCCAGCTGCATCATTGCAGTTACAAAGTGTAACTGCACAGCCTTGAAAACAGCGGAGTTTATTGTAGACGTTTTGACTTTTGAGGAGTCATATTTAAAAAAAAAAAAAAAATCCGTTTATGCCTTTGTCTCTATGTTCTCCTCTATTGTTGCCAGCTGGCCTGAAAACTGTGGCTGCGGAAGTGTTGAAATTTCTAAAATTTAGTTAAATTGAGAGAATGACTGTGCATAGACTGCTTGAATACATGTTTTAGAGTATTTAGACTGGAAACACTGTTAGAAAAAACAGAATACAAATTCAAGAAGGAAATAAAAAATAGGACAAGAAATGGGAAAAGAACAGTTGCAATGTGAGCATGATATTTTGATTTAACATGATTTTTTGGTGGGTAGCTCATATTGCTTGTCAGCATGATTCCCGGTCCTGTCCTTATAAACCCAAGATATAAGCCTCTTATATTAGATCTATGCGTGAAAGGTTTCCTATTGCAATCGGCTTGCAGACTTGAATCCCTGTCTCACATTCCCTGCTAGTTCTACCGTAAGCATATTCTACTGCTTCTTGTGCAACATTTTACAAAATGGAGGAGGGCTGCTTATTGGAAGCTAGAAGGGCATGACTGAAACAAGCCCTCCAGAGGTAAACGACTGATACAGATTATCTTACCTACATCTTGATTTGGTTCCGAAAGTCATGTATGCTTCATTAAAACTATGTAAAGATACAAAGACTCTAACTTTGGAAATACTAAGGGCATCATCTTTAGAACACACTGAATTAGGAACTAATGTTTTGCCATAGCTGGTTATAGTCTTTGAAGTGTGATTTTTATTTTTTCCACTTTATGGGTAACCAGCCACGTCATTTCCAACACACGCGTCTTCATACATGCACAAGCAAATCTCACCCATAGCACAGCATTGTGCATCAGTCAGCTTCGTAACCACCTTTACTTCTGAAACATGTGATTTGGTTATGGTTATTTTAGCTTACCTAATTTCAAATATAATTGATCATAATATTACTCATTCCTTTTTAAATTTTTACAGTTAAGCTCTGAATGGTTGTAGCCATATATTCTGCAGGTAATCTGTTTGCAGATGTGGGTATTTCACATTACATGACTAATCCACAGATTCTGTCTAGCCAGCTACATAATAGGAGAAAAATAGACGTTTTCATGGGTTATTTACTTCTAACTAGGCAGGAAAAGTGTTGCCACAGAGAATGGAAAATTCATGTCATCACTGAATTGTCATTTGTCAATGCCAAAGGATATTTTAATATAATCATGTGCCTTTCTCCTGTTCTTGTTTTGTGCATTGGTTACTCTCCTGTCTTTGGAATCCTAGAGATTGGTATAAACGTAATTTTACTATCACGTTCCTCATGGGACAAGTAGCACTGGAGAGAGCTCTGAGGTGGCTTCGCTGGAAAAAGAAAAACATTGGAAATTAGTGATCACAACTCCATGAAGAATGTAATACTGTAGCTAGGCCCGTTCACTTGTTATCTGTAGTGATGTTCAGATTCTGAATGTCTAGTGCAATGATTACTTTGATCTGTTTGTTAGACTTTGTAGATGAAAGTTGCCATTGATCTTAATTTATAACCACTATTTACATTACCTTTACCTTTTATTCAAAGACTATCTCAAAGATTTTTCCAACCCAACACACAACTGAGAAAACTATCAAAAGCTGTCCTTTATTTACATTAAATTGAATGAGTCTCAACTGTCACATTTTACCACAGAGTCAAAGCCCATTTAAAAAAAAAATGTGATTCAATATGTTGTGCCTGAACTTTGGTCAGAGAATATAGTCTTTACCAACCATAAAATATATAAAGGACAAAAATGTCTCATTTTGCAGCATAGATGTTCTGCAACAGTAGTTATCTACACTAATGTAACATGATCATATAACTGTGTTCCTGCTGAAGGAATGAGTATGATTTATGACTCTACATAGAATCAATCTGATCTAGAATTGTCTTTCTTTCAATGCGCTTAAATGTCATTTTTAAGGAAGATTTGAGATATGATTTCATATAAATGACTAAGGCAATAGAATCTTTTTAAATAAACTTGTTTCCTGTGGAAGAAACGTGTCCCCCTTGTCCAAGAGTTCCTCAAACCTCTGACTGGTAAAGATTTTTAGTTGTAGAGGAATAAAATAGATGCATTGCCAGTCACTTAAAATCTTGATAGGGAAGGAAATTGATACTTGGCTGTGTAGGGGCGAAGAATATTAGTACTAATAAGCAGTGATTTCTACTGCTTAATTACTTTGACTGGATTTGGTATTCTCACCAGGTTCTTTAAGGCACTCAAAGCAACTTGCCTGAGAGGGATTTTCTAGCCTCAAGGGGGATGCAACATCAGCTGGATAGAGGTTGAATTTAAACAGAGTCTTAAAATTATATGCCCCGTATCTGTCATCTAAAAGTTCCATTACTCAGAATGTCCTCCCTGTGTATTTTATACAGTTTAATGGGTTGATCTTTTGATACAGTGCCTACTAAGAAGATTCTGTTAAAAATAATGTTTTATGTTGTGAAGCAAAGCATCTTTCCCCAAAGCCAGGCTGTAAGGAAGGTTCTGGTTTTGGAAATGTCAGTTCAGTAGCCATTGGCCTGTTTTTCATATTTAAACATGACATGATTTATTCATAGGCTTTTTCAGCTGGAAAAAAAAAAAGAGGTTTGTCTGTATTAATAAATGGCAATAATTCCTTTGCAAAATGAAATAAATTTTAATTATATAGTAATGGATCACATTGTTTCATACAATGATGATTTTGTTGGTCACTGAATTGTTGTATTATTATTATTAAAGACTTAGTAAATAAAAGCATTCATTAATAATGTTTTTCTGAGAGAATAACCAGTATTTCTAAGAAAATACTGATTTGTGAATGTTATTTACTGCAACAATACTGTAAAAATAAGTGTATTTTTAAAAAAGTTGTCAAATGCCATATTTATTTAGGAAAAGTAAATTATTGAAATAAACCATTGTAGGTACGTATTGTAATTCTCCAGGACTTTACTTTAAATCATATCTTGTAGCACGTAAGCTTTGACTACAGTGTGGGTGCATGCTTTATTAAATAGTTTCAGTGTAAAGTTTACAAGAATGATTGGATAAAATAAAAAAAAAAAAATAGCTCTAACAGCTGAGATCAGAACCCCAATGAACTGATTGGTAGTGATACCTTCTGGCAGCCTATGCATAAGGTCCCTAAGGTACAGTTTCACATGTGCTTTAAGTGGATAGCGGTCAATCAAAAGAAGCAGTTTCATCTTTTATGAGCTGTTCACTTATATTAACGTGGACATTTCTGTGTTTGCTGGCCTAATCAGTTCAGGAAATTGAACCACTACTGGAACTAATGCAAGGAAAAGAATGGTAGATTTCAGTTGAGTTACTCTTCTTCATCCTGCTGGCACCTGAATGCTACTGTTGGCGTAAGGGAAGATATGGGAATTTGGATTGGAGGTTAGGATTGCACTTCAGTCAACTCACAGCAGTTGTGAAACTACTTCAGATCTCTATTAAAGTCTTATATTGGATAAAGTCCTCATACTGCCTGTATGAGGAGATGCTGCCTGTGGAGATGCAAACAGGAACATTTTAGTAACAAAATGACAGCTGTAAAACCCTCTTGACAGTTGGAAAGAATCCAGCTTTTCTGAACCTCTGCTCTTTGTGTTGGTCACCCAAAACCAATATAATCAGCCTCTGATGGATCATATTAGGACTCTACTCTGAGCTGTTCATCGGTTAAAATTTGTTGGAGTTGTTATGGAGTTCCATTGTCTTCATTGATATTCCACATAGGGTACTGGGCCCCTTCATCTAAAGCCTATCGAAGGAGTGAGGCTTTTATCTGTTAGGTAAGTATGGAGCTCTGTTTTAGAATATCTAATAGAGCCATTATGACATGGTGTTATTAAAAATAAAACATCTGAAATTTTGAGTCTCATTACCAAAACTACATACACTTACTAAGATAATTACATTTTCCAAACAGCCAAAGGCTATTTGGCTCATTTTTGCCAGTATTGCATTCATTTTGATATTTTTTCTTGACTCAGAGCAGTTGTAATAATGCCAGCTGCTTTCCGATATTATTGATCACAAATCCTTTGTGCATCAAAGCAAGAATTAGGAGCTCCCACAGACGACTGAAAATAAATTTTTTATGTATACAAAGGTCTGCTACAGTGACTGAAGCTACTGAGATAGATCAAAGAGTGACTTCTCTGTGCGCTTTTCCCGAGTATAGGAGAAATGCAGAGGAGCATGCTTATCATTTAGGTATTTAACTAATCCTGTCAGAAGGAACAAGCAGTATTTCATATTTAGTAGTGTCAGCATGTGCCTTTTCACAGAATCACAGAATGGTTGAGGTTGGAAGGGACCTCTGGAGATCATCTAGTCCAACCCGCCTGCTCAAGCAGGGTCCTCTAGAGCACATTGCACAGGATCGCGTCCAGGTGGCTTTTGAAGATCTCCAGGGAAGGAGACTCCACAGCCTCTCTGGGCAACCTGTTCCAGTGCTCAGTCACCCTCACAGCAAAGAAGTTTTTCCTCACGTTCAGATGGAACTGCCGGAGTTTCAGTTTGTGCCCGTTGCCTCTTGTCCTGTTGCTGGGCACCACGGAGAAGAGCCTGGCCTCATCCTCTTCACGCCCTCCCTTCAGATACTTGTACACATTGATGAGACCGCCTCTCAGTCTTCTCTTCTCCAGGCTGAACAGGCCCAGCTCTCTCAGCCTTTCTTCATAGGACAGATGCTCCAGTCCCCTCATCCTCTTTGTAGCCCTTCCCTGGACTCACTCCAGTAGTGCCATGTCTCTCTTGTGCTGGGGAGCCCAGTACTGGACCCAGTACTCCAGGGGAGGCCTCCCCAGGGCTGAGTAGAGGGGGAGGATCACCTCCCTCCGCCTGCTGGCAACACTCTTCCTCATGCACCCCAGGATGCCACTGGCCATTCTTGGCCACAAGGGCACATTGCTGGCTCATGGTCGACTCGTCCATCAGGACACGAAGGTCCTTCTTGGCAGAGCTACTTTCCAGCAGGTCAACCCCCAACCTGTACTGGTGCATGGGATTATTCCTTCCTAGGTGCAGGACCCTGCACTTGCCTTTGTTGAACCTCAGGAGGTTCCTCTCCACCCAGCTCTCCAGCCTGTCCAGGTCCCTCTGAATGGCAGCACAGCCTTCTGGTGTGTCGGCCACTCCCCCCAGTTTCGTATCATCAGCAAACTTGCTGAGGGTGCACTCTGTCCCTTCCTCCAGGTCATTGATGAATATATTCAACAAGACTGGACCCAGGACAGACCCCTGGGGGACACCGCTAGCTACAGGCCTCCAACTTGACTCTGCGCCACTGACCACAACCCTCGGAGCTCGGCCATCCAGCCAGTTCTCAATCTACCTCACTGTCCACTCATCTAACCCACGCTTCCTGAGCTTACCTATGAGGATGTGATGGGAGACAGTGTCCAAAGCCTTGCTGAAGTCCAGGAAGACAACAGCCACTGCTCTCCCCTCACCTACCCAGCCAGTCATCCCATCAGAGAAGGCTATCAGATTGGTCAAGCATGATTTCCCTTTGGTGAATCTGTGCTGACTACTCCTGCTCACCTTCTTGTCCTCCACGTGCTTAGTGATGACCTCCAAGATGAGCTGTTCCATCACCTTTCCAGGGATGGAGGTGAGGCTGAGAGGCCTGTAGTTTCCTGGCTCCTCCTTCCTTGCCCTTTTGGAAGACTGGGGTGGCATTGGCTTTCTTCCAGTCCTCGGGCACCTCTCCTGTTCTCCATGACCTTTCCAAGATGATGGAGAGTGGCCTAGCGATAACATCCGCCAGCTCCCTCAGCACTCGTGGGTGCATCCCATCGGGGCCCATGGATTTGTGGATGTCAAGTTTGCCTAAATGATCAGTCCTCCTTCACCACCCTTTCTCTCTTGTCCCCAGGGTCTGGAATTCCCGAGGGCTGGCCTTAGCAGTAAAGACTGAAGCAAAGAAGGCATTCAATAACTCTGCCTTCTCTGTATCCTTCGTCACCAGGGCACCTGCCCCATTCAGCAGCAAGCCCACACTTTCCCTAGTCTTCCTTTTGCTATTGATGTATTTGAAGAAGGCCTTCTTGTTGTCCTTGACATCCCTTGCCAGGTTTGATGGATTTGATGGATTTTTTAATCCATCTCCTCCCTAAGAGCATTATAAAGCAACAGTATTTTGGTAATATTCAAATAATTTTAGATGGTTTGTATTGACACGGGGAATGGTTACGTGCTGAGACTCTTTTGGTTTTTTGTTATTCACTGAAATTCTGTACTGAAGCATTAGTTCTAATAGGAGAAGGAGGAAGTGTCAAATGGGAATTGAAAGGCAGACTAACTAAAGGTTGTTTTAGTCATTGTATCAGCTGTATGTGTGATTAATAGAGAAGGATCTGTACGTCTCAAAATAATTTGAAATAAAATAGATTTCTCAGTTTTATTAGGAGTTTTAAAAGTGGTGGTAATAACTGCTGAGAAGGATACTTTCTAAGTTTAACTGATAATTCCAGGTGATAAAATAAGAATTCAGATCCAAAGTCAGAGTTGTCATTTAGAAGCTGACGCTTTTTGGCCCTCATTTTAAGGAGACTGTTTTGCGTTTGCCATGTTAAGCTTCCACTATCACTAAACAAGGATGGTCTCCAATCAGGTATAACCATACAGGGCAATCAGATTTAGTCTAAACAAAAACTTAATTTACATCCTGAACAGAGCCCAAGGGCTACTCTTTTGCGTAAAGACTGGGAGATTGAAATGCTTGCAGGAAGAAATAACATGTCTCTGGATCTGTAATAGGCATGAATAACATTTTCATATGAAAAATGATATCCACTGATTGCTGTTATCTGGACAGTAACCCCTTAAATGAATATTCAGCTTCATTCCTCAAAAAAATTTAATAACAGAAATACAAGTTATTTCCTTCATTAGTTTATCTCTTAAACAGAGTTTTAAGTACATGGAATGTAATGATATTGAAATGCAGTCATTAATATTCATTATTGTATAAATCACTTTTGTGTCTTAACTTTGCATTCATTAATGAGTTGTAACCTTTACTGATGTATTGTGAGACTTACATGATTGATATTTTCAAATAGCAGATGCTATGGAAGTGCAAAAGCAGTACTTTTGGCTAGAAATAGTAAAGGTTAAAATTGAAATGATTCCTTTTTAAGTATTATTTTATTCAAGAGAAATATTATTTTATACTATTACCCAGAGTCAAAAGCAGATAAAGAGTTGCAGAAGCCATGTAAACGCTCTGTAAGAAGTGGTTCCTGCTCCAGACAGCTTGTTATTTTGTCTTGCTGGTTCAAACAAGATAGCAGTTGCTTGCTCTCTGGTACATGCAGTTTCTCATTGTTAGGGCTGGCCTGGGTGTGTTCAGAACAGGGCCTGCTATGGGCAAGGTTTGCAAGAATGACTGTATGCGTTGTGTGGTTGCTCAGGCTGCCAAGAGGCAATTAGCGCTCAGTATAAACTGGACTGGCCTGAAGCTACTTAGATGGACCATGACTGGCAAGATTTTCAGACAGCCCCCACGCCAGTCAAGAACTGCTGGCAGTCAGTAGCGCTCTGTTCACACCACTGCCTCCAAAGAATCCACTCAGACAATTCAGCTGCAGAATTGGCTATGATAACTTTCATTAACTGAGCCAATGCACATTAACTGGCAAAATGCAAGTTTCAGAATCATGAGAAATTCAGATCACTGTTCATACCTCATTGTTAAAGAACTTCCTGTTGACAGATTCTAGCTTTGTCTTTGTAATAAATCCCTGCCCTGGAAAATTTTTCACATGAAGATCAATGTGTAGCATACACTGGCTGTTTTTAAAAGGCTTCCTAAAAGTTACAGATTTTCATTCCAGAATGAATTGAATAATTAGAAGTCTGGATTCTTCTTTTTGTTGGTTATGTTTTGCAAAACAGATTGTGTAGTTAAGGCTGTATTAGTAGGTAAAATCCATGAAGTGAATTGCAGATGTCCAAAGAGATTAATCTACTGCCTTGTTTGCTTTCCAACTGATTTATCATTATTCTGGAGTTTATATAGAAAATAGATGATAGGACGCTGCATAAATACTCTGTAACAAACCCAGTCAAGACAGTTCTGACTTCAGTAGCTGTAGATACTATAAATATTTAAGTAGGAAAAAACCCCTCCAAAAATGGTGAGACTGAAAGACAAAATAGAAAGCAAGTTTCAATGAATATGTAAGAAAATACCATTCGGCTGTCTCTTACATTTAGCAATATAATATTTCATTCTTAATATCATCACTGGAACACCTCCAATTTCCTCAGCCCTTATAAAAATTTTCACCAGAAAAAAAATAGAACAAATTACTAAGCTGACTATGATATGAGTAAACAGCCCCAGGCGCCAGTTTATGTCAGATGAGATGTCAGCTCACTTCACAGAAAAAACAGCTCGGCCATAGGAGATTTTAGAGCAGTTTTAACTGACCTGACTCAAAATTAATTCATTTGCTATGCTCCTCTCTGCTGCTTCCTTCCTGATGTTCTTTTTTCTATATTGGGAAAAGAGGGGAATATTCAGCATGGCACCTGGAGACTTGCTGAGCGTGCCTAACAGTTACCACAGTATCGCAGCCATAAATCTAATTGAACTATTCTATGTTCATAGGACTGGGTAAAACACAGGCTGATGCTGAGAGAATCTGGCTGTAGAGCAGCCACTGAAGAAAGCATATCTCCGTCCTAGGAAGATTTTCCTAAGGTTTTTGAGGCACAGAAGGTTCACATTGTTTCTCTAAAATTAGCAAGGCAGCTTATTATTTCCTGTCTTGAGTCTATAACGTTATAAGTACTATCTAATGCTCAATTTAACATGTAATTAATTAACAATGTCATTTCAATTTTTAGTTCTATTATACATTTGTATGGAAATTAGAAAAGCAGTCTCACTTATTTACAGTGTGAACTTTGTTATTATCAACTACTACTACCCATATAGTTCACAATCAAAAAGTTAAAAAGGTAAGTCAAATTAATGGGGATGCCTGTAACACAGCATTCCAGTCTTCTTTGGTTGCAAAACAAGTGGGATGGGAAATGAATGACAAATGTGTGAACCTTCCTTTAAAGAAATATAGAGTGCCTCCTGCACCAATGCATTATAAACATAGCATGTTTATACACATAGCAGTGTGCGTAAACACGCTGTTATGTAGGAAATTAAAAGGGTATAGGGGATGTTAAATTGCTCCCCACAATGGAATCCTTTTCTGGGTAGATTTCTGGTCAGCATTGTACGTTGATGAACGAGAGTACTATTGTTCATCAGCCTGTTCTGTGAGTCATGAGAGTTTTCAAACATACGGTCATGGTGTACTTTGTGGCCCTTCAGCACGTAATAACAAGTGTAGCTCTGTGTAGGCAGTCCATTTCACTTTCATGGCTAATTTATCTCTCTCATTTGTTTCCAGCTTTCTCCTAGGGTTTATTGAGGCATGTTGCTGTTTACAGTTACATTACTTTCAATACCTAGGTTTTGATAAACTATTTAAAACTGTGTTCTTTCTCTCTCTATATATATATCCCTCAAACATTTGCAATGTATTTCAGCTTTCATTTAAACGTAAGTATTTGAAATAGTAAGGCATCATTTTATGGTAGAATACACCAGAAATTCAAAATCTAAAATACTGCATCTGGCATGTTCCAGCAATTCCCCAGAACTTACCCAGGGCACTGTTTTTAACTGATGTGATTGAGTGAAATGATCTATGTAACCCAAATTCCTCAAGCACTCCAGGTGTTTTAGGGGATGCTGGTGTTTTAGGGGACCCTGGTGGCACAGACCTCTTCCTTGAAAGAAATTATTACAGCCGTACTTTCTGTGGAGTGTACCAATGCCTAGTGGACAACCAAAGTCAAAGGTCAGTTTTGCTAACAAAGGTCAACATTGCGATCCTTAATATTTTATTATCCCCTGAAGCCAAATTATAGCCTCAGAATATCTATAAAGACCTACATGCTGATGAGGTAACTGCCTTTTCTGTAGCCAGTTTCTACATAAATTACAACTTACCTAAATTGGTAAATTGGTCTAGCCTTTTTGGCTCAAGGAAAACTTTCAGGACATGGCCTGATGCAGCATCTGTCAAACTTGGCAAATGAGTATCATCCCCTCACTGGCTCTTTTATACTGGTCTCTAAAATGCCTATACACAGATGTATGAGAAATTCCTCTCTTCAGAGGCAGAAATAAACAGCTACAAGGCTGATTTCTAAGGCCTCCTTTCCTATGTTCTGATGTAAGGGGTATACTAAGAATGGACGAGTTAGGTTACACGTGGACCTTGTGGAGGTACTGGGCAGAGTTACAGCATGTGGAAGCCAGGTCTCTGGGGTTGTCTAAATCATGCAGGGAGCATGGAATAGTGTAGGACTGGGAAGGCGCAAGGATTTAAAAGCATTTTCTTCCCCTTTTCTGGAATATCAGATCCTGTGCTAGAACTTATAGAGATTGCCCACAGTTTGAGTTATTCAAGAATATTTGTTCTCAGGTAACTGCAATAGGCAAGCCCTTAGAAACAAAATACACAATCCATCCTGTAAAAGCCATGAATTATGCAATCATCTCACCAGTGTTTTAAGACTTAATGGCAGTCATGCACATATCCTGATTTCTTCTGTATCATTGTGAAGATACAGGAGAGAAGAGCGTGCACAAAACTTGTCTAGATGGGGCAGCAAATTCATGGGAGAGCTTCCTCCTCCCAGAAGCCTGACTATCTTTTCTTTCTCTGTGAGTATTCTCTCTTCCATGTAGGAAGATGCTAAGAGAGGGAAATGTGTTATCATGAGGTTTGGATGATCTTTTATGGAGCATTCTGAGGCCGTACTGCACACTACAATGCGTGAATCTTGTGTTCCTAAGCCTCATAGTTTTGTATGCCATAAAAAAGCTCAAAGTGTTACCAGCTGTTCCTCACAAGTTGTCCAAAAGCTGTCTATCGACATTGATTTCAGACACCTTTAGGTTCCCAAGGCCTAGCCGCTCCCAGATAGACATACTCTATGAAGCCAGCATGCCCTTCTGTTCAAGAAAGGAGCCAAAATCCTTCTCTAAGAGGAGTCGATAGCCTCAGAACTGAGAGAGTCATGAAATTCTGATCAGAGTCTCTAATTCTTTTTAGCTTCTGCATCTGAGACCTGTCATATCCTCAAATTGAGGCTGTTCTGCAGCCTGTAAATGTACTTTTTCATGTCAATTTTCACTGAGCTCTGCTGACTGTTTCACTCTACGTGCCCGAAAGTACAATGTGAACACTGGTCATGATGAGGCTTCAAGAAAGATAGTAGTGAAAATGGAAAACTTGAATAGGAGAAAGAGAAGGGAAGCAATGTGGGAAGGGAGGACAGAGAGAGGGACATGGAAATTTCAGAAAAGTAGAAGTACAAGAAAGGGGAAAAATACACTCTGTAGAGTGGAACCTGGCTTACCGTTGTCTCCAAAAACATCACAATGGCATAAGACTTTCCGTCCTCGCTTAAAACAGGAAGTAGGGAGAATCAGGAACTGCTACTAGGAAAACAAGAAAAAACTTTATTTACAATGCTTAAAGTAGTTGAGTTAGACTTTGTGAAGGAAGTTAAAGTGCCCAGTAAAAGATTACTTGACAGCACACAAGAAAAGGGGGAAGTGCTATGTTCTAACACTGAAGCAGAGGTTGAAGAAAACTAAAAATCCTTACTTCCTTCAGTTTTCCACAGAGATGATGATATAGATTGACCTGCAACTTTCAGCTGTTCCTGAACAGTTCAAATGCAGCTCTCATAATCTGGCTACATTGTATGGCTGGCAGTGGAGCTGTGGCCCAGGAGGATGCTGGATAACCCAAATTCTTGTTGTCAAAGGAGACAACACAGCAGGAGCAGCTGAGATTGCCTTGGAAGGCAGCTGAATGTTCAGCCCAATGCTACTCCACAGTGAAGTAGTGAGAGCTCCTGGAAGCTGCTGCCATCTCCTGCCCATGACTTTCTCTAAGAGTTCTGAAAGATGTGCCTGTTGGGACATGGCCACAGGAAGATTTTGGTCTGTAGCTTACAAAGTGAAGAAGGTCAGCCACCAAAGAACATAAGAATAGCTGCACTGAGTCAGACCGAAGATTCGTCACCCATATGTCTTTGGCAGTGACCAAAAGTAGAGGCCTACAGAAAAGAATGAGAATAGGCAACCCTATAGTGATACTTCTCTAAAGTACTTTCTCATCCTCTAGTGATTTGATTTTCAGCATAAGGAGTTCCTGAGCCAGAGGACATGTCTTTGAACTTAAGAGCCTTCAATGCATTTCTCCTGTGAACCGGCAAGAAAATGTTACAGTAAAGTAGATAAAAATATAGAAGTAGGAATTGCGACATCTGGAATAGAAGCAACATTCACAGAACTTAATCTCCTCAGCTCTGGCTAAGGATGAATGTCCATCCCAAAATATAGAGACAGATATAAGAGATTGTAAATACAGTAGCAAAGAGATCAGAAATCAGGAGTGATTTTGTGTGCCTTGAGAACAGTAAATACAGTGTGTGGATGGAGAGGAGTTTGGGAAGTAGTGTTCTAGGCAACTGCAGGATGATTAGCTAAATTTAAGGATTTTAGGAGGCTTCAGAGCATGTTTGGAAGGAAACCATTAAGAACACGGAAAGAACTGGAAAATGAGACAGTCGGCAACATAAGCTCACCAATGGTCACTCATGCCAGAGTAAACACATAATTCTCTCTGATAAAGTAACTCATTGTTTTAGACAAAGAAATACAGTTGATCTAATCCAAGGCTACTCAGATAGGAGACTAATTCAGATCTGGACCAAGAATAAATGTTGTCCAGAACTTAGAAAGGAAGAACAAAAGCTATCTTCCAGGATGATCTCTTCACACTACAAACTTGCTGTGAGAGGAGGGAGGCATGAAGGAGGGAGAATTCATACCCAAACCCTTGGGAATAAGGTAGTTTCTCCTGATCCTGCCCCTGCTCTTTTTCTCAGGAGACAGGATGAGGAACAAAATACCTAGCACATGCAGTGCTGTCTCCTATTGATTCTTAGAGTGACTCTGCCCTTCTCAGCCCCATGCAAGGTGTACCATCCATTTAGCCACAGCCATATACACAGAACATTTTTTCTGTAGAGGTATAATGGGCCATTGGCACAGACGCCAAAGAAACAGTTGTCAGCAGAAACATTTCCTTTTCTGAAGGGACAAACTGTATTACCACGAATTCCCCAATGCAGTGCAACTCAGTACTTACTTGGCTTGAATACCCTCTCAACCGAGGCAAACTCCAATAATGGAAGGTGGATGTCAAATGATCCTCCATAAGAACTGAGAAATTCTGTCTTCTCGCTCTGGGAGAGTGAAACTTCTGGGCAGAAAGGGCAAGAATCCTTAGTGTTTTTCAGTAGAGTGTGGTGATTTCATAAAAAAAGACCAAACGAGGGGGTTATCTGCAATGCCGTCTGTACTTAGTTCCCTCTTGTCAGTATGTGCAAATTTCTACTTAGACAAGGTCTCATACAGGCATCTTCTGGGATTAGCATTGTTTGTGATTAGCATATGCATGAGCTTTAATAAAAAGCAGCTTCTGGAAAGTCACATCTTCCTTCTTTTACAAATGTATTAAGGAATCTCAGTGAGAATCAAGTGAATAAATCTTCCATATCTCTGTGAGGAGGCATCAGTTACCCTCATGCTGAGACAAGTTTATGTCTCAGTCTGCGCCTCTGTCTGGTGTCAGTAGGGAAAAGGAATACCATTCTTACACTTTCAGAAATTAGCTTCTGAAAAAAAGAAAAATCTTATACTGGTCAATGAAATTACCCAAGTTTTACACTGCTGTGTAACTAAAATTAAAATCTAGCGTGGCATTTTTGAAAGACTAGGGGAAAGCAATTTTTGTAGTGAAACTCAGGAGAATTTCATCAGAACTGGCACCTAATATAAAGCCACCTTCCTCATGCAGAAATCCCTACAATTGCTACCAGTATTATCAAATAAGAGCCTTACCTGATCTTATTGCATGTAATCTGGCAGCCAAACCTGATGAGTTAGCAAACCTCCATAGAAGAATGCTGACAAGCCGTATAGGTAACAAACACCTGGTGTTCAGAGGAAGAGAAAGGAAGGGGAGAACATATGTAGTAATAATGCAGGCACTTAGAACTACTGTATCATACACTGAATGTTCTTACTCTAGTAGTGGCTAAGATTAACACGGTATTGCACCAATAGGGTGTTAACGTTGATTTCATCTAAAGGCTTTAATACAGTGTCTGCAATGGTTCAGTGACGGAGTAAGTGGAAAAGGGAGAGTACAGAGAAGGAACGGAGGAGAGTACACAGTGGTATGTTTCCGGATGTATAAGCACTAAAAGTCATACAGAATGAATGTGGAGAAGAGATCCTTTCCAAGATAGGAAGGTGTTGGTGGTTAATATAGTAAAAGTGGTACTGACTACAGACCATGGAAGCAGACAAGGAAGAAAGTTTCTTCATCTTTGAATGAAATGAAAGGTATGGCAGAAGCAAAAAAAGAACAGAAATTGCTAGTGGGGTGAAATAAGTATGAACAGGTGTGAGCGGTCCCTCAGAGGTGGGAACCTACTCCTTGGATGCAGGGAGTGAAGATACAAGTCAAGGGGTTTGTAGAGGAGAGCTTCTGACGATAACTAAACTGTTAGACGTTCTACCGTTTGAAGTATCTTGGGAAATACTGACAGTGTCTGTAAATTCATATAGCACAGAATATTATGGGTTGTCCAACGGCACAATTCTCAGGAAATCCTTGATCATTTAATACTTTGCACATCATAGAGGAAACGAGGATATAGAAACGTAGCTGTGTTGCTGAAATTGTCTACTATTTTTCTTTATGTTCATACAGTAATATTGACATGCAAGTTGTCTAACAGTTTCTAGCATTCATCTGGTTACTTTAACTGAATTAGTTGAGGATTTTTAGTCTGTTTTTTATGATAGAAATGTTTTAGAGCTAACTGAAAGGCTTTCCAAAACATTCCAGTGTCCTTTGAACTTTAATAATGCTGCTATGTAATAGCTATGAAATGAAGGGAATTTGGGGTAGCAAAATGTTAATGTCCACAGCAAGCATCCTGCTCTGCTTAAAAGAGTAACAGAAATTAACTAATGAAATGACCTTGTGAACTTTAATTACATTGCATGATCTTCTTGTTATTTAACAATAGGGCAGGGGAAATAGAAGAGAGGGTAGAAAAGGGCAGGGAGAAGCACACTACCTTTCATTTCTTGCAGCTTTTTAGACATCCTTGTGGCTAAGGAAAATTAACTTGCATGTAAATGAAGCATATTGTCTTGGGGAGTAGGATCGTGAGCAGTGTTTATTTTACTTAGTACTTTAATGCTATGTCCAACAGTGGGTTCCCTATGGTAAGTTCAGGCACCTGGAGTATAATAATGAATCATGTCAAAATACAGTCCTTTTACTCCAAAGTGCTCGAGCTCCATAATAACAAGGTAGTTCTGCGTGCATTAATTGCACATAAGCACAAAGGAGTTAGACTAAAACTGTGTGGAACCACGTACTTGACGCTTTTGACTCTTAAACAGTGATTTTTGTTTGCTGTTTTCCGTATGGGAAATTCTTTTATGAAATATGAATTCTTTGTAAAGAATATAAATTAGCTTATGCAACTGTCAAGTGATCATGATGAAAAACCAGACAGGTTCCTGAATCTGGCCTTTCGGTATTTATTGTTGCCAGGATGCTTTTACATAGCATTTTAGCAGTGGTTGAATTTATTCCAATTTAGTGCTTTATGGCAGCCCATATTTATAAAATGAAATCATGGATTTTATAGACGGTAGGATTAGATTTAAAAAAAAAAAAACTTTTGTCTCCTTCTTCTAGGAGGGAAGATGCTCTAAATCTAAAATTATTTTTTTGAATGACAATGGTAAAATAAAACATCGCATGCTTCCTAAATGAAGTGAACATGAATTTCTTTGTAGAAGCTTCCTCTGACTGGATGTCAGTCAAACTGAACTTGGGAGTTTGCTGTGTGTATTTCTCACATTGTTACGTTACCTCAAAACGTAAGAGTTTTGTGTTGTATTAGCTTTACTGCTTGCTTTTTTCCTCCCACTGTGAATTACAAACCTTCTTTTGGGAGAGGAGAGAAATGGGTATATTGAGGGAAAAAGAATCTGGCAGTGTAAATAACATGTTTTGGGGTTTTAATATCCACTGAGATGTCTGCAGAAAACCACAGTGACTTTGTGGCAGATAAAGACTATTCTAGAGACAGCAAGTCTAGATCACTTCATCCTAAAAGCAGGGCAAATAGGATAACTAACTCCTTAAGAGAAGATGCAAATGTGGGGCAATATTACAGTTTTACTGCTGGAAGAACTTAGATAATTCTTACGTAGATTGGACAGGAAAAACAAGATCCAACTGAAGAGAAACTCTTATGGTACTTGCAGTCAGGCAGAAGCTTGAGGAAGAAGCAGGCTGACGAAGTCTCTTTTGCCTCTGCTCTTCTACTGCGTGCCATAAACAGAGGGGAGTAATACCACGCTTTAGTTCCATTGAACTGATCAACCTTCCTGCACCGGGGAGCTTATAGCGTGTGCTACTTATGCAAGAAATTGCAAGCATACTTCATTAGCCTGCATATTATGAATCAGGGTCATCGCTGGAGTAGTTGCTTTGTTCAGAGATGCTCAGAGATCCCTGGGGTAAGCAACTAATTACAGAAAATCTTGTAAAGTATATGTGTGATAGGAAGAAAGTAATGAATATTGTTTATTTAAAAGATAGGCGTGGTTCCTTTGAATCAGTTCTCTTGCATAATTATGTAATTAGGACGTTCTATTTTTAATTAAATCTCTTGCATATTCATGAAAACGCTGAACTTGTGGACCCACAGGCATGATTCTTATTTTTAAAATGTAGTTTGTATAAAGGAATGCCTTTCAATTCCTTTTTTTTCCCCTTTTCACATTACTGTCCAAACACCTATTTCACAGTATTATACATAGTTAGGCTGGCCTATCCCCTGACTTTCCTGTCCAAGCTGCCCTGTGATGATAAACCACACAAAATTATCAGAGGAATGTTATTTTAAATGGAGATGAGAAACACAAAAAGCTGCTGCTCTGAAGTACATGTATCACAACTGTTTTTGCTAGAAAGCTCGATCTCTGTAAGATGTGAATCAGCAGTATTCTGGAAGTATACTTCAGTTCCCTCAGCTTTTCAGATCCAACAGTAATTCTCTGTCCTTGCAGTCTGTAGACAATCCACTTCCCCCCAAACTTTATGTTGTTCCTCATAGGCTTCTGTGAACTGTCTTTTCCTGTTCTACTTCTTTGACGACAGCATTAGCTTTGATTCCTTTTCCGTCTTCCTGCTTCTTCTTAGTCTTGCTTTCTCACCTCATTCTTGTTCTCACATCTGCCATCTTCTAGATGTGTTCAGTGTTACATGTGAAGGCAAATAACACGTAAGCAGAGCTTTCCTTTTATATTGTAAGGTATACCACTTAGATGACACATTTTGATTTAGCACTATACCTCCGCATGGTTCCATAAGTTAATGATTCATACCTGTATCTCCTGTAGGAGTTACATGTATGGTGCTCAGGCAGGCAATACGCCCCATAATAGTCTGTCTAGACTCTAATAACTCTTTCATAAAGTTGGGCTGTCACTGTTCCCTGATGATTCCTAATGTACATTTTACTGTTGTGTCATATCTTTAATCCCAAACCCCGGCTCCTTCCATCTTCCTTCATTTCTGGGATGGACTTCTACTGAACAGAATATAAAGCAATATGGAGAAAATCTTGTGACCAGTCTCTCCTCTTTTGAGAGAATGGGAGTGAAATGAGACACTGCAAGGAAATGCAGTTCTTGGTGTCACTAAAAGTTATGATGAAACTCTTGTTTTTCCTTTTATGAATAAACCTATAGAACAATAGGGATCTTTTATTATGTTCAATGCGCACCTAAGACAAGGGTGTGGAAACGTATTAGCAGCCCGTGAATCCTGGGAGGGGACCCAGCCTCCATAGCATTTGTACTTCAGCCTCGGCTGTCCTTTGTGTGACCTGTACATCGACTGCAAGCTGCCTGCGTGCTGCAGCTCCTTTAATGCGCCTTTGTTCCAGAGGTGCTTGAGAAGGGACCACGGGCTTTTTATGTCCTATTGTCAGCCTTATAGCAAAACAAAATTCCAGAACGTCTTTCCAGGGCATACAAAACCATAAACATGGGAAATACCCGCACCCTACCTAGGGACAACACCAAGGCTGGGTCACCTGAGCGTGCGCTTAGCAAACGTCGGGTTTTGCTCGTGACAGCAGCACCTTTCACGCACACGCGCCCTTCCCCCCCGTCCGGCGAGGGGGCACGGCCTAGGCCCGTCTGCCCCGACACGGCCTCGCACCTGAGCCCTTGAAGGCCTTGGCTCAGCATCTTCCCTGCGCGGCGCCGGGCAGGGAGGGGCGCCGGGCGCGGCTGCCCAAGGCGGCCGGGGCCGGGGCGGCCGTTGGACTCGCACTCGCCTCGCGGGCGGCCGTTACCCGCCGCGCGCGGGGGGGGGGGCGGGGGGGCGGATGACATCATAGACCGTGTCGGGGGGAGGTTCTAGAAAGAAGGGCGCGCGGGGGACTGTGGGAGAAGGAGTGGGGGCGCCGCCATGTTGCGCGGGGCGGGGCGACGGGCTGCGGAGGCGGCGGGGCGGGCAGAGGGGCGGCGGGGGCGGCGGCGGCGGGGGCTGCCTGCAGCTGTCAGCGCCCGCGCCTCGGAGGCAGGGCCCCGCGCCGACCTCCGCGGCCGTCGGGTCGGGCCGGGCCGGGCCTGTCAGTGCCTCTCAGGCCTTCGGAGCGGCCGCGGTGCCGACCCGCTTCCTTCGCTTCTCTCTCTCGTTCTCTCTCTTTTCTCCCGCCCCCCCCCCCAAAAAAAAAAAAAAAACACCCTTTTCCTTCCTCCCTTCCGCCCGCCCATCGCTGACATCCTCCTCCGGCCGCCTCTTCTCCGCCCCCGCGGGCTGCGCGGCCCCCGCCGCCTCTGCGAGCGCTGCGCACATCGCCCGAGCCTGCAGCACCGAGCGGTGAGTGAGGGGCGCGCCAGCCTCTGACAGCGAGCGGCGGGGCGGGGGGCAGCCGGGGGCTTCGGGGCTTTTTATCTGCGCCTTCCTGTCTGCCGTTAGGCAGAAACAACAAAAGGTTGGGCTGGCCGGCTGGTCGCCTGCAGCTCCGGCTGACAGCCGGCCCGTTTCGTGTGCGGTGGGTTGGGTTTTTTGGGTAGGTGGGTGGGGGGGAGGCGAAGGGGAGGATGTTTCCCCGTGTTTTATCTAAAGCTCTGTTAGTTGTAATCACCCGTGGGGAGCGCAGCGCTGGGGGGGAGGAGGAGGCGCCCCCACCCCCACGGCAGGGATGTGATCGGCTTCGCTTTGTCCCCTTGCTGGCGTCGGTCCGCGCTGCAGCCCGGGCCGGGCGCCGCCCAGGGAGGGGACCGCGGGCAGGGCGGGGCGGCGGGAGGGGGCGCCGCTTCGCCCGGCTTCCCGGCTGGCGGGCCAGCGGCCGCGCGCCGGTTTTACTTTATTGTGCCTAGTAAGCTAGTCGTTGCTAATTCTGAAATGGTGAAAGAGGAGTTCGGGAAGACAGCTTGGGTTTCGCAGTGACCAGATTTATAACGTTATAGGGCACCAACCCATGCTACGGTCTCAGACGATTCTCAGACTTTGATCTTGACCCAGGAGATATCTACAGTTCCAAAATAATGAAGGAAAACGTAGATTATGAATGCTTAATTTTAGCGAAATAACATTAATACATTACTGACTTTATTGATGTCTATCGTTTGCCTAGACGTTAATTAGAAAGACTTCTAAAAATCTTTCTCTTTTTGGCTTTTTGTTTTTAATATTGTTAGATAACAAAACGTCTGATCTGTAAATCTGCACAGCAGTTGTGTACAGTCACAAGAAAGGACTTCTTGATTCTTTAATGAATGCTTTGTTCTAAGGGTATTGGAGTATGTTTTAATGATCAAAGCAGCATCACCTAAATTAATGCTGCTAACTGGCTTTTTGAAGGCTAAGTCAATTATGATGCTTTTTTTTTTTTTTTCTTGTTAATCATTTCCTACAGTGTTTATTACTTAAATGTAACAATGGTAGTCAAATACTGAATATGGAACCAGAATACAGAATCAGAAAGTAAGGCCAACTAGCAAAAAGTGAAAGGTTGTTTTCATGGCTTACTTTGAACAGCAAAAATGTGAGCAAATGTCGCTCCTGATATTATTTTATATCACAGTTAAACATAAAATTGTATTAAATGAGAACTTATTTTAAAATATAATTTCGGAGTTCTTGCTGTTGGCCGAAGGCACAGTAACAATTACCCTAGGAAGTAATTGTCTCTTTCTCTTCCCCTTTTGTATTTGCACTGCACTTAAATAGGAAACTTATGCTCAGAGGGTGTGCATTGGAAAGCTAAAAAGGAACCTTCAAGATTTAGATGGTTAAGCATTTTAACTGAACAGATCTTTTTAAATTCAGCATTGAATTTTGATTTCTTTTGGAAAATAGCTTTATTTTAATTGATTATGAATTCCAAAGCTTCACTGAAACATAGTAGAGGATAATATAACCCTCGGATTATAGCTATAATTGAAAGTAACACATTCAGCATTTACTGGCAGCAGTGAGAAAACTGATCCATTTGGTGATTCTAAGCAAAAGGCCTTGTATTTTGTAAGCCAATTAAACAATTTTTTTTTTTTTTCGGTGAGCACATGGTTTAATAACGCATTTCTATGAAATCATTAAAAATGTGGAAATCTCTAGCTGTTCTCTTTGGATATGCTTTTTGTATTATGCAGAACCATGTGAGGAAATGCAGAGAATAGATATTGTCAGTTCTCAGAGTCACACAAGAATGCAGTATCACTTCTGCATCATGTTGCAGTTAAAGTTTGGCAACCTTTCTCCTTCCAAAGGATGATGATTGGGCTAAACAAATCCATTAATGAGAAATTTGAACAGCAGTTGGGTTTAAATTCCATTCATTTTATCATAAAAGTGCCATCGTATGTAATTAAAAAAGAGAATGAAAGAGTTATGTCTACCTCCCTAAAACTGTCTTGAAATTGTCTCATTTACTGTTCATCACGTTACTGTGAGATGGTAAAAGTGGCCTAATAATGGAAAATGATTTAAAAAAAAAAAAAGTAAGTCTTTTTTGGCAAAAGAGGAATTGCACACTAAACTGCAAATGGAGTTTGCAGGAGTCCAGAATAGGATCTACTGAATGCTTTCTGACATAAAAGAATCGAGAATAACGCTCAAGAATGCTGTATGTGATATAAGAGCAGTTGCTGCTTGCCCTGCTTATGAGGAACTTTCTTTGATGATACCGGAAAACCCTCACTTGTGTGCTATTTTTATGCCCTACACCTCTCTCTCTCTCTATATGTCTTTGTACGTGTATCTGTATACATATACACACATATTTATGTCTGTTATTTCGCTGGGAGTGTAGGGAAGTACTGTATCTCCATATTGAGTTCTGAGTCCATTTAATGCAGCTTCTGTTTCTCTTGAGACTTGTGGACTTGTGCAGTTACTCTTCCATCTCTTCCTCTGCTTGGCTTCTGTGGCAGACAAATGCAACTGAGTTTATTGTAGGGTTAACAGCATATCTGCAGATGCATAGTTTATGATTGTTTTAAAACTTAATTCGCTGTACAAATAATTACAAAAATAGTATTTCTTTAAGAGGAGTGGAAAGCAAGCAAGTTCAGGCAAATAAGCATAATATATTCTTTATTTTAAAGAGTCATGGTAGCAGACAGTGATGAGCACAAGCGTGCTAAGCCAATTTAAATAGACGCTTTATAGTCTGTCTGCCTCAAGGTAATGTTCAGTATGACGCATCTCAAAAAATGGGATGTGACCGATTCCATTGTCGCTGCAATAGAAGCAGCTAGTCACAGGCTTATCAGTAGCTTAGTACAACCTGAAGAATTATTTTTCATTGTTTGATGAGAGCGTTGTACTTATCTTGATCAGATTTTAGAAAGCTGTTTCTTTATAGTGTGTTATCTCTCATTTTACTTAATAAAAGAGTCTTGAGCATAAAATGTCCAAAAGATGGCTTTATGGTACTGAGTACCAGTCAAAGACAGATTTTTAATTTTCAGAACAAACTTTTTTGTCTTCAGCCTAGAACCTAGTAGTAGTCATATCCTGAGTCACACACAGCTTTAAGTATTTTTGAGGCAGTAAGGCTTTCCCAGTAACTTCTTGGGCGAGATATTGTTCCTTTCTGATAGCAGGCTGTAGAAATAAGTGTTGTTTCTTTGAAAAATTATTTATCAGCCACCAAAATCCATAAATGCCTGAGTAAAAAAAGGTGCACTTATGACAGCTTACATTTGCTGAGATGCTTTTATTGCCATCACTCATGGGGATTGGAGTGGGGCACTTTGTTAGAGGGTAAAACCAGAATTATGGATCCTCTTGGCGATGGATGAATTATTGCCACAAGGTCTTGTGTGAGGTACTTTTCGGACGTAAGATGATGTTGTACTTGTTTCGGATTTTTGTGGATGTGCTAGACAGTTAATAAAATTAATGATGATAGTTCATAGCAGATAGGCGAGCACGAGAACTGAGGATGTGTGCTTCCAGGAGCCAAAATATATCTGGGACTGTGAAAAAAACTCCCTTTTCAGAGGGCAAATGCTAAAGCATAGTTTACACTAGATATTTTAAAATTTTTTTTTGTAACTAATGAGGAAAATTAATGTCAGATACTTGATACAGTTTCTTTGGATTCAATCAACTGTGAAAATAGATGCAAGCAATAGTATCTGTGTGTTGTCTTAGTCATTATGTTGTTTCTTTGAATGCAGCTTGTCTCCCATGGACTCTGCTATTTAACTCTATCAGTGCAGCATGAAATAAGCTTTACCCTGGAAGCTGTGCTTTGACATGCAAGTGGAGTTGAATTGAATTGATTTTGTCGATTTTTATTGGCCTGCCTTCTTGCTCGAAGTTAGGAAGACCTAATAATGTGCATTGACCAATAATAGTGCTTGATCATCTGATCTTCTGTTCCAAATAGGCTTTCCCCCTGTTGTCCACTTAAACATACAGACTTTTTCTCGTGTTTCTCAATGCAGTGCCCCTTACTGGTAAAAGAGGTAAAACATATTTTGTAGGTAGACTTAACAGGTGAGCCGTTTCCTATTTTGGTTCCTTTGTAAATACCTGCTATAAAGCCCATTTGTTGTATTAAGATATTGTTCCTGAATTTACGTCAGAACTGTAACTGATTTAATACAATTGTAAAGTTAGTGTAGCGAAGGATGTAACCAGCCTAGTCATTAATACCAGCTTCTGTGCACGTTGCTTGGGTTAGGGTGATGGCAAACTACGCTCTGTGTGCTTTTTAACCTTATTTTCTGGGGTACATGCAAATATACATTTTAAAAGTTAATGCTGCACTAACTAGCACTTGGAAAGTAAAGATGTGTCCGATGTAAAGTTGAACTTTTTTCTAATGGTTTGTATCTGCTTTTTTCATACAAAGTGTTTTTTATATATATTTCAGAAAACCATTATAATTGTATCCAAAACTCAGTCATCTTAATCCAGAGAATGACAACTCACCTTTTTTGGAGTTCTGGAATAACTTGTGTTTTTGCATTATATACAGATACTGATTGTGTGTTTGTAAACTATTTCTTACATCCTGCGTAAGATGTACATCTCTTTAACAGTATTTTATTACTGCTATTTTAGAGGACTGTAATATTGTTCTTTGAGTGGAAACAGCACAAGTTGTTTAATGTTAGCAGAACGTTAAGGTTACTTACAGTCTACCGTTATCTATGTGTGTGCGCCATTCCACAGCATAGAGGGTGGTGGTTTTAAACATCTGAGGGCTTTCAGTACCTACATCTCTGCAATGTATCTTTAAGTTTGCTCCTTTGCAGCTGACAGTAGGTAGTAGTAGTAGACTGGCAAAGCATGTCGTACTAGTTTATGGACTAGCAGGAGAAAAGGTGGGATCTCTGTTGAGGGTGACTCTTTTTTTTTGTTTTATTTGTTCATTTGTTTTCCCCTGAATAGAGTATTGTACTTAAGATTGAGAGGATGTTTATGAATGTTCCTTTATCAAACAATATCAGGCTGAATGGTGTAGAAAAGTGAAAGCTATGTCTTTCTTTTCCAACTTGAGTAGCTTCCATTTCAGACAGACTGTAGTTACTCTGTCATCCCTCTTCTTTTCTTCACCATGAGTGGATTTTAGCATACTCTCAGCTGTACCGTTTTGTTCATGTGATTAAACGGAGCCCCTCCCCTCCCCCCAGTTTATATTTAGTGTGTGTTTTGAGGGAGAAGGAATTGCTTAAAAACATGAAGTCCCCCCCCCCCCCCCCAAAATCAGTGTAGAGAGTGGCCACGTATAGCCAGAGTAATGCAAGTAGTGGAATGGTAATATGTGAGGATATAGGGGAGATTAGTAGTTTGAGATAGGAGGAGGACAGCAACCTCCTAAATTGTTCCTGCTGGCAGAGTAGTAATATATACCCAATGTCTAAGCGTATTGTTTGAATGTTTCTTTAGTCTCGGTGCTGGTTTATGTAGTTCCTCACTCCTGCCACTTGTTCCATGTCCTCATTGTGTTAGCACAGGTGTCTGCCTGGCCACGTGGTGAAATAATATATTTTGACTGGGTTTGTACCTGGTCCTTTTCTCTTTCTGTGCCCTCACCTCTGACTGAAGAATAATCCAGTAAAAAGGGTCAGTTCTTTGATTTAATTTATTATAGGTATCGTCAGTGCTTGTGCTGCTATGATGGAGGATGTGACTGAAACTTAGGGCTGCATGAGGAGCGCTACCAGCTTCTCTCTAGCCATAGGCTGAGTGAGTGACTGTTTGTGGTTTTGTGTTTGCAGGAAGCCAGATCAGATGATCTGATGGCCATTTCTGGCTCTGAATTTCTCTGCCTATGTAAGACAATGTGTGGAAAATCCAAGAATGCGCTATTCTTTGTATTTAGCTTTTTTTTTTGGAGGTGCAAATTCAGTGCACATCCAGTGCAAAATCCAAATCCGTTTTTGGATTGCATTCAGTGTAATGGGTCTAGCTGTATTGAAACATGGAGGGGCACAGGAGTCGTGACATGTATAGCAATATTCTAGCGTACTGATGGTGACCTAAAGGTCTTGCTAGATGTGTGAATGAATGAATCATCAGGAAGATATGTTAATTTTGAGGAGTGGTGTGTATTGGGTAGGTTTGGTGTGCAGATCTGATTGCTTTGTCTACCGTAAGGCAAAATTAGGTTTAACAAAGAGAATGTGATAAAACTCTTCTGTAGTGTTCTGCTCTCAGAGCATTCAGGAGCACTGGATGCTGGTGCTTAGTAGAGGTTCCTGGTGACTTAAGAAATTATGCAGAGAAGACGGATAAGATTTTGTTGTGGTACTGATGCATGTTTTAGCCATACGTCCTCATTTTTTCAAAGATTTGTTATGTCCCCTGTCTTTTGAAAGGACAAGAGGCATCACAGGGTGACTTTGACTAAGTGTCCCAGTAACTTGCTGTTACTTAATTACGTCTCCTTCCTATTGTTCAGAAAAGAGATAAAGGTTGATTCATGATTAAATTACTCTGCTTTTTGGTCTGTCTTATTCAGTTATTACCAATTTCTCTGACAATATTTTAAGTTAAAATTATATGCTCCATGTAAATCTTAGAGCATGTATAAAATATCGCTGTTAGAATAAAATTAACTTTAAATTTTTGTCTGGAAAGAGTCCATGCAGAATGCAGACAGAGAGCAAAGATACACAACATATGTTTGAAAACAACAGTCAGTGGGGTTTGAATTACAGAGTCTGGTTGTACCTTGTGTGGCCATTGACTCAGTTTCTTGATCCTCACCCAGTTGTTGTGACAACAAATGGCCTGGAAATATGCAGACTGATTTGAGGCGGAAGGGGGGGATGTCCAGCTGCACATGCAGCAATACTAGAATGTGCATGATATGTTGCTTTTGGTAGCAAAGGTGTTTTAGGAAATAAGTTTATTCTGCCCTCCTCAGATGAACCACTAAAGAGATGCTTTAAAATCAGATTTATCCAAACAATATGGGTTAAAATACAGTAGTCAAACTGTTGCTGTTTACCTCTGTTTTGTCCATTATTCATTTTATAGTGTGTCCTTGTTCTTCTGTGCCAGTACACCAGAAAAGCAATGTACTGTGGCAGGATGGTGGGAACTGTTAAGCTAGTGCTGTTTCCAAAGCCAGTATTTCAGGAGTTGCAAAGGAGCCCACCCAATGCCCTGGTAGTAGCCTGAATTGTGAATGCGCAAGATCATTGTAGAGAGGGCTACAACTGTGACTTGAGCCTCAGGTGTGAGTACACAGAATGTTAAGGAGACTTCATAGGATGCTAGGCTAGGACCTGTTGCACTTCCTGGCCTGATAGACTTTTAAGACCATCTGTGTAAGTGTTGCAGGTTGCGGATTGCTTAACAAGGAAATGATTCTGAACCTTATGATAAAATGAGCTCTCTATTGTCATATATAAAATACACAGTGAATGATGCGAGGCTTTTTTAGATGATTGCCTCATTTGCTACGCTTCCTGTGAAAAGAAATCTGCAAGGTGTAAAAGGTATTCTGTTTGAAAAATGGTGACTTGTGTTGAAAGTATCAATTTTGGTGCAATATTTAATGGAGTAGAAATAATTAATGCTCAATATTAATGACAACATCTGAACTATTTAGTTGTGCAGCACTTTTCCTGTAGTCATCTTGGAAGGATTTGATTAGGGTTTTTGAATTTCCTTTTATTTTATTTTATTTTAATGAAAGGATGGGGGGAAAAGTCTATTTTCTCGAAAGCTTGAAGGATGAGGCACAGTTTTGTGCATCTTACTAAGGTAAACTGTTAGGTAGCTTCAAAGGCAGATTTAAGGATTTGTTAAACTTAAAGGTTGGTCTCTCTTGAAGCCCTATTAGTGGATGTTCCTCTTATGCTTGCAGAAGGAATTGCTGATTTTCTTATTTTGGTACAATGCTCCGAAGCGCCTAAGAGTAATATAATTTGTACTCACAGTAGATGGGGCCTATGTGGGAAGCTTTGCTGACAGTGATAGGAGGCAAGATATGTCCCTCTCCACCCTCCCTGTATGCATTCTTTTAATGGTTATAGGTATGCCATAAAAAGTAGATTTGGTTATGGTTTATAGGTCTGATGTTAGTAAGTGGAAGCTGATGTGGTTTTTAATGTGATATGGAAATCTGATTTGATGGGAACACTCCTGTGCTTTTACGTAAGCACTGTTTAGAATTAAGCTAAATAGATGACATAAATAGGTCCTTTGAATTGTCGATAAAGTAACTCACATCTCAAAAATAACAATAAAATGAAAAAAGAACTAGAGTCAAGCTGAAAAAAGCAGATGTTTTGTCTGCACTATTGACTACTTAAAATTGCACAGTATGTGTCTTTAAAAACACTTGGTCATAACTCTACCTCCCTATTCCAGTCCTGAAGAGAGTCTTTCACCAGCTAGAATTCCTCTACTGGAAAAGGTCTTATCGAGACTAAAGATTCACTAAAAGCATCTGTGCAGACGTGAAGTGCATGAAGAGCCAAGTCCACTTAAAGAAATAGATACCTAGAGCCATGAGAGTAAAAAGTGCGGGATTTGATAATGAAGATGGATTTGTAGCTCCAACTGTCTTGACTGTATTTATTTAAAGATGCAGTCCTTTCAATCCACCTAAAATAGATAACTTATGGAGCATGTCTTTATAACTACAAAATACTAAACGACAATACAAAACTTTTCTTAAAATAATTATCATTGATTTTTTTCTGATGTATCTTGATTCCTGTGACAGCTATTTCAATTTTTAATAACTAACTGTAAATATGATGACTTTTAAAATCATTCAGCTTCTGCTTTCTGATGCATTTAAGAATATTTACTCTACTTTTATGTAACTGTTCTTAAAACTGTCATGATCATTCCATTGAAATGTATTTTTTAATCTCCAGTTGTCACAGCGAGGTGGGCTTTGTGGCTATAAGCACAAGGCAAATTCTGTGTGGCCTAGCCTGGTATGTTGTGCCAGTTTTTTAGTGAACAGGCAAAATGCTCTGCTTTCTCAAGGGCAGCTTGTGGCTGCTTTAGACCTCTTACTAGTGCTCATAAGAAAGGAAAGAAGTACTAGTTTTGGAGAGGGGTGACAGCATTTACTGTTGACACATAGTAGTACAAAAAAAAAAAGAGGGCGCTCCCTTGCTCCAAGGGGTAGGAGACTGAACTTTGCAATCCTGAGAGTCTGCCTGTCTTTGGAAACCATGGACATAACTAAAACTAAAAAACAGGCATTGGAGCTCATTGCCCCACACTACCAAACAGTGGACGAGATTTGTGTTCTGTTTTGTTATTCTAGGATAAAGAATGGGGGTTTGATCCTGCCGCAGGCTTGCAGATACTAAATCTGAAACAAAAAATTTCTTAAGGATAAGGAAGGTGCATACCACTAGCCTGTAGCAGGCAGTAGTCATAGGGGCCTCAGTTAACAAAGAGTTGGTAAGCATGTACCTTCTGGAAAGAACTCCTTTTGGTGTAGGTCCTCTAGACTCCTGGTTCAGTCTCCTAAACCCCTTTGGAATGTGCACCTGTTCAGACAGCTCTGTCACCTGCTTCAGCTCTGGTAAAGAGTAATCTCAGATGTGATCACAAATGGATAGAAAGGTCATATTTTCATTCAGCTTCATTTGAAACCTGAGATGGTAGAAGGTCTTGGGAATGTATACAGAGAATACTTTTTTCCCCCTCCCTCTCCTTGCATGCTTGTGGTACATGTGAACCGATTGTACGATCCTAACAGATGCCACTTTTCAAAGGTCCTCTGTGATTTCACAATATGTTGCTACTCGATGTTCTAGTCACTATGTATTTTTAGTACTCCAGTAAGGTAAAACATAGTGGGTGAGATACCCTGGAAAGAGGATTCTTTCCTCTTACACCGTTCTTGCATAACTGATGGCAGAATTACTAGCGTTTAGGGGAATGACTGTATCATCCAAAGATCTTTTTGTCTGATGTAGTATGTAAGCAAGAATGACAAGACGGGATTTGGCCGCAGTCTGCATCTTTATAGAATCCCAGATATGGTTTAATCTAAAAGAGGTCTTGGAAATTCTTATGTTTGCAGGTCATCTGAATTGTCTGCAGGTCAAAGATACAGCTATAACTACATTAGGGCGGTGAAATGGTAGTTAAAAATGTGTCTGTTCAGTTGAGTATGAAGGGATTAACACCAGAATAAGTTCTCCTTTAAGAGGAGCGATCTTTATAGTCATATGGCACTTTTATGCCCCTCTAAATTCTTCTGTGTTAGGGGGTTTTACTGAATTAACTGTTTCAGCAGGAAATCGTAAATCTAATCAAAGTAGTTTACTTGCTACAGATGCTGAAGTACCGACTGAAATAACTCTTTGAAGTTTTGGGGTTTTTTTTTGTTCGTTACCATTAAAATGTGAAAGCATTTATTTCAAAATAGTGTTAAGGCTGTTACTTACTGGAAAACAAATATGATTGCTAAGAAATGGTGCATTTGTGGAGTTTGACATAGTGTTCTATAAAAATGGACTCCACAACAACGCAAATCTTCATAGCGTGTGATTTCTTGAAGAGAAATGTCAGTGTTGCCCCTGCTACAGGCTTGGTAGGAGTTATTTTTTGCTATCAACTCTTGTATTTGCAGATACATTTTACTAACCTACTTGTCTCTCTCTCTCTTTTTTTTTTTTTAAATGTAATATCTTCCTAAGAATCTGAAGAGTTCCCTGAAAAGTATTGTTTTTACAGCAGGCCAGGTGGTTAAAAGGTTCCAAACACGGATCAAACGAAATGTATGGCAATTGTGTTCTTCAGCTAAACTAGTACATATCCTCTTCACTTAAACTTAGTTTAATACAGCGGATAAGCTTAATAAAAGCCGTTGGGGTTTCCTAGAATACATGATAAGTGTTCTTCAGAGCTGGATGCTGTTGTGAGGCGGGTGCAGAACATGTAACAATGCAGTCTGTTTCCACTGATGGGATGTGGAGAGTGAGCTACGCTGGGCAGTGTTAATAGAAAAACAACAGCCGTGTTAGTCCAATTGAACAGTTCAAAACAAGTTGAAATCTCTGCCAGTATCCAAGTCGTCGGGTATTTTGCACCTTTTAATGACGTTGTCCTTTTGAGTGTTAGGTATACGTTGTACATCTGTTCAGAAATTAGTGTTTACCCTTGTAAAGGATGAACCTTTAAAAAATGTGAGTTTTTGTCCTGCTTGCTTACCAACACACATGTCTTGAAGTGGTAAAGTTGTAGGTCAGCTTAGGAACTTCATTCGGAGCTTTTCTTAGGATATGCACCATTGACGTTAAAGGATGACAAATACCTTTTCTGCACTATTTACCTTGCATACCTTTATTTTGCACCAGATTGTGGGGCAGACTTCTGTATTCAGGGTTAACTCCGAGTTGAAGGTAGGCAGAAGGAGCGCCATAGGGTTTTTTAATTCAGATGCATACTAGCAGGAAGTTGATCAAAGTAGTGAGTCCGGGGGTTAATTCTTTTTCAAATACTTTGTATTCTAAAGGACTTCTCTTTGCATAAAGTTGTTTGCTAGTCATATGCAACTCCATCATCTTTTTATCTACTTCTGATCAGTGATATGGGGCCTCTGATATGTGCTGCCATTTGTTCTCATTAACTGAGTTATTTTTAAGGTAGCTTGTGTGTATCTGTGCTACGTTGTGAAGACGTTTGGTAAGATGACATATTTGGAAATTTCAGACAGTGCAAAGATGCAGCAGTTTTCTGTTTATAGAAGTGGGTCAGCGAGAGTACCTTACATCTGACCGCCACTGGTACGCTTCTTCCAGATGCACTTCAGGATTTCTGTTCTGTAGGTGCTCACATGTGAATTCAAAAATCTTACGAGGAAGAGTGATTAAATAGCATGACAGTTCAGCTACAGTGCTGGATTTGCCAAGGAAGGACAGAGAATTGGCTCTTGAATACCTCTTTAATAGATATGTAGCCACTGTGTTCCAAGCGTGCTTTTATTGTGGTGTCAGAGATAACTATATTGGAATAAAATTCCTGAACCGTTAGAACTAAAACAAGGGCAAACCAAATTAAAAGACTGAGGTTATAAATTTTATTATGTGTGGGAATATGGTTTGTGGTGGTAGAAAAAGCCTAATAGTGAAGTGAATGTCTTAGAATTCTTACTTATATTTTTTTAATCTTATTTGGAACGTGGACGTTTCTGACTGTAAACCGTAACAGCAGTATGTTCAGACTGGAGTGTTTCTTATCGGAGTCCTTTTACAAATATCTTTATAATTATATGAAAGGAATCCTTGGGTGATTCATTCTCACCATTTCTGACTAGCATGTGTCATTGTGAACTGCTGTGTTAGGAAGAGGTGTGGTTTAGTGTTTGACATACTACTCATGTCCCTCAACAGTGTGGGAAATGTTAGTGTAGTAATAATTCTCCTAATGAACCTTTCTTTGTTGGCGATTCAGTTTTTGTGCCTGGAAGCTTGTGAAGTTTTCAGGATGGTCTGAGAAGGCAGTCTTCTACTTTATGAAGAATAGCAGTTGAAAGCCAATGGTAGTGTTTCAAGACTGTGCGTTCCATGATGTAATGAACGGTGTTTGGGTTTGAGCAGTGAATTAATGACTTGTAAGTTGCAACTAATACAAACTAAAACATGTACATGTAAGTTTTAGGGTGCTAAACATTCTCATTTAACTAAGGAGAAATGAAGAGTCAAATTAGAGTAAAAAGCCTTGGATAGACTGATCCCTGTTACAAAGCGGTGAACACTTATTGGAGATAGAAAAAGGTCTAGTCAATATATAATGTATTTGTGTGGAGTTTGCAAGTGCTTGTAGATGACAGGGCCGGAAGGTGTGGCTTGAACAAGTCTTTTAATAATTTTTACTGTTAGGAAAATGATTTACTTTTTCTTGTATGGTGACACTTTATTATTCTGTGGCATTCAGCTGCCCGGTCTGCTGTCTATGTGTTCAGAGAGAAAAGTTTGGCAATCATTTGATTTGACAGAGCACTTTACAGATTTTTTATTTTTAATTGTATTTTAAAACAGGAATGATCAGACCTTAAATATGTGAAAAAAATATCTTCCAAGTTTTTTTGTACTTGAAATGACTACTAAATAATTAAAATATAAATGGCATTTTTCAAGATATGTAGTAAAGACATAAAAACAACCTCTAAAAATTAGAACTGTTTTACTGTTTTCCATCTATGTCTAGGACCTGCGCAAATCTTGACTCAAGGAAAAAAAATTTATGGGTTTCTTAGTAAAGAGAAACGTTCTTTCTTGATAAGGAATTTTCCTACGCGAAGTAGCATTGATGTTGCATGCATATTTTAATTCTGAGAAATCAGTGTATTTTGAAGAATTTCTTATTCTTTTAATTTAAAAAAAAAGTTTACCCTAAGCGTGAATCCTCTTATTGTTGGAGGTGATCTGCAACAAAATGACATTTTTATTTTTTTAGAAAGTAGATAAATACAAAAAGATACTTATGCTTACCAGTTCTTTTAAAAATGACTTCAGGAACTTAAGTAGTTAGTTCAGTGTGTTGTGCGTATGTCCACAGAAAAACTTGGGAATAAATTGTAATGTCAGAAGTACTAGTGAAATTATTGTTGAAGTTTCACGAATAACAAAATACTTAAGTGGCTGTATCTTTAATCAGTTTTAGTTTGGGTGACGGGATTATTGCTGCAGTTACATGACTGAAAGATTGTAGGTTTGGCTCTGTTTTCTTTATGCTTCCTTTGATTCAGAGTTGTTTTACGCTCAGTCCATTTCTTTGTTTAGTAGTTGTCCCTGTAGAGCTTATTACCTTGACCTATCCAAGTTCATTATTTTGTGTATGTTTGAAGAAAATTGCTTTATTTTTAAATGTCAGAAAACTGTTAAGTGACTATACTTCATAATACTTTACACTGTAGTAAATACAACAGAGATGTCCTGCTTACAATCTACACAGGTACGTACCTAATACGATATGTAAACTGCTTAAGCCAGCTGGCTAGTCTGTTGTAACTTGGGTCATGTTGCATGTTTGTTAACCCGATCTCAGCTATTTTTCCTTACACTAAAACTTTGTGCATCTTGATTTTTTTTTTTTTAATTGTACTTTGAATTAAAAAATTAGCATTTAGATCTAGAATTCCTGCCTTATAGCAAGTAAAATTTGCAGTTGACGATAAGCTGATGTCAGGATAGAAGCAACAGGACTTGCCAAGCCTTTGACTGTATCTTGTTTTCTGTGGGGGTAAACAGAGGAAGAAAGAACTAACTTTGAAAAGTAACAACAGAAAAGCACAGTAGTGGGGGTTGTTTTTGTCTCCTTTCCTCTGTATAGATGCATCCCCACTTTCTGCATATAAACTTAACTTTTTTTTTTCCCTTCTTCCTCCTCCCCACCCCATAGGGTTTGCAGCCTCAGGCTACACAAAGTGAATCATATGATAATATATTCAAATGTGATCTTATTTGGTAAATTGGTATGCCTTTTTGTAAAACATTTTAAAAAATCATGGAAATGGCACCACGCCCTCATGCTACTCTTAAAAGATATTATAGACATTTATTAATCTTATTCCTGTAAAGAATCGGATCTGATAGCATAATGAATTAGTATGTACGTTTGTCTTCCATTCTATAAATTACTCCACCGGTCACAGTCTTAACAGAAGTCTGAACAAAATTGTTAAAATTTTCTGTAAGTATTTTAAGAGATCATTTGAACGGACATCCGAGGAAACCGATGTAGAAAGTTTATTCCTTTCCTGCCAATGGGAAGATTAGGATTCCTTGATTTTTCACTATAGGAGACTTGTATCTTTTCAAGTTATCTGTATCTCTTTATAACTTTTGAACTGACACCACCTCAAGTACAGTTCCTCGTATTGGTTATTCTGAGGCAATGGAAGCTCATGGTTACTCTCTTAATATTTGATTCAAAATGTGATGGCTTAAAAATGAAGCACACAGAACTGAGACAGAGAAGAATGTGTATGTAGAACACGTCTACAAGTTGTAATGGGTTTAAAGTCTGTTTCTGTCCTTTTTGGGTTTAAATTGAATTCTTAAACCTGCTTTTCCTTTTTTTAAAAGCTCATGTGATGTGCAGGTCTGGTTACAAGCTGCTCTGTTAGAACAGGCCCTTCTGCTGGGTTAGCCTTCCTTAGTTGCAACTTTTCACGTATTCAGCCAGAACCGCTAGAACTGCGTGCAAGATTCTGTCTGACCGCCCTTTTCCCCCACAGTAACAAAATTAGTGTCCGTTTCACACCTAAGATTTCATTGCGCACGCAGTTGTCTTCTGCTGGGTTTGTGTGTGGAATATCTACTTCACAGGCTACTTTGTCCCTCTTTTATGGAGAGATGACCATTGCAATGCCTGATGTAGTATTTTTCCTGTTACTCTTGGTTTGTGGGCTGTGGGTTATTTTTTTGGTTTTGTTTGGTTTTTGGTACCGGTGAATGGCTGTTAGTTTATTTGTGTTCATCATCTATAATTCATTTAATTTCTGCTTTGATAGATAAATTGTACTTTCTTTTTTCTTTTAATAAACATCCCCCTCCCCCCACACACCTGCCTACTCTGTTTTCCATCATTAATGATGTTCCAGAAAGACTATAAAACATTGAAACAAGCCAAAAAAAAGATCACCACCCCTGTTCGCATAAGACAGAAACAAATGATCACCTACTTTGGAAAGCTTCAGAAATGCAGAAAAATTCTGGGTATTTAAAAGTCAGATTTCATATTAGAGAAGTTCTGAGAAATGAAAGCATCTATTCATTAGATGTCCTCTGCTGTTTTAATTTTCTTTTGATCAAAGGTTCAGTGCTTTGCATTCAGAATGGAAATTGTTAATTTAATGACATGAAAGCACGCCAGATTATAATTAGGGGTGAGCTATATGCTGAAGTTAGCATAGCCCATAGCAATTTCCTCTATGACTGTGCTTGTCAGAAGCATTTATATACAAATTTGGTTTATCTACAAATTTGATTTATATTAAATTGGCACAGTTGTTTTTTTTTAAGAACAGCTTTAGAGAGTACATTTAAAAAAAAAAGTATTTAAAACACTCTAGATAATATTTCTCAGATTATAAATGGGCAATGTGTAATTACCATGTTTTGCTAATCAGCGTTTGAGTTGTTTTCTTATGCCGTGCTAGATTAGGTGGCTTGTTCACTCCAGGAGTTATTCCAGATTAACCGTGGATCTGAGTATGAATTGCTTGTATTAAAATGTGGTAAGACCAAATTTATTATTTACCCAGGTTTCCTATGCTTTCAGACAATAGGTTATTGCAAGATAAACTAATGTAGTATACAGCTCCTCTGTGGCAAATGGGTATGCCTTTTTCACTTAACAGAAGATAATTTGAGTGTATATAAAGCGAGTGAGCTGCCTCTTCTTATAGATGGATAGATGTGTGTGTGTGTGTGTGTGTGTGTGTATATATTTCACACTAGAGTAAGAGTGCATCCTTAGGCTGTTGTCATGAAGTAGTGCATGTGTGGATGCTTGTCTGTGTGACAAAATCCCAAAGCGCTCTTATTCAGGATTTAAGTGGTTAAAATCCCTTTTGGTTGTCGTCAAAAATTAGACTTGTTTCTGTGCAAAGGTCTAATACAGTTTAGCTAATTCATTTTAAATGTTAGTTTATCAAAGCTTCCCCAAGTGTCTTCCTCTAGATAAGTTGTAGCTTACGGCTTTTGAAAAATCTTGGCTACTTCATAGTCTCTTCATTCTAATTTATAATTCCTGGTACACTTCAAGATATAAATATCTTAAGTATAAAGGAGTAATTCCTCAATTCTTTATTCTTGTTATAGAGCTTTTTTTTTGGTAACGTTTTAAGAAGAAGCAAGCGATTTCTGTGTCTTATGCCTGTGTTTCCTCATTGTTAGACTTGTTTGTCACTTCAGTAACAGGACATGTAATGATAATTGCCTGAGGTCTTAAACATTTTTGGTCTTTATTTGTATTTTGTAGAGGTGTTTACAAACATTCAGAAATTTATTAGCCTTGACATAGTGCATGACCTACTGACAAAATAGCACAGTGAAATGTTTCTTGCAAGTATTATGTCAGATGCTGGGAAAAATTACTTGTGTAACAGTTCTTGCAACTTCATTAAAACAGCCACATCTAGACCTGTAGACAATTGAACATCGTATGTAACTTGATTTACATACTAGGGGGTAGTTGTTATTTTTAAAATATATATGTATAATACCTTTTCTAGCTCCTGGAAAAAGGTGAAGATGGTGTTTTCTTCTTACTGTATAAAGGACTAAGGTTTTTCTTGTTGTTGATGGATCTATCTTTACCCTTTTCAGAGGGTTGGATAATATTTCTTCAAGTTGGGCTCCTATTTGGTGGATGTTTGTGAAGATAGCTGTAAATCAGTGGCATCTGCAAATAGTTTCTTACATACACCCACTACTATATTAGCTTCGGCAGCGAGCCAGAATCCTGAAGATGCAGCACTTAATTTGCCTGATTCTTCAATTCTCCTTAGAAATTCTTCTGTCGTTTTGTAATGCACATTTTTATTTTCATTTGTGGTTTGGCTTATGAATGAATATTTATATTAATCTTGGAAATAGAAACTGAAAAACTTGAAACGTTGTCAAAGCCAGGACTTAAAATATTGCAGAAGTCGTGCAAAAATGCCATTATGTTCTCAGTTTAAATTTCAAAATCACATGACATCTTAAAGAAAAGTTTTATTACGCTATTGAAAATTGTTTATTTTATTTTTACTTTTGAATTAACTAGTCTAATCTTTCATTTCAGAATGTATGAAAACATGTCCACAATGGTGTATCTAAAGGAAGAAAAGTTGGAGAAGCTTACTCAAGATGAAATCATTGCCAAAACTAAGCAAGTTATTAATGGACTAGAGGCACTGAAGAATGAGCACAATTCAATTTTACAGAGCTTACTTGAAACACTGAAGTGTTTGAAGAAAGATGATGAATCTAATCTGGTTGAAGAAAAATCAAACATGATTCGAAAGTCACTGGAGATGTTGGAACTTGGACTTAGTGAAGCACAGGTAAAACTGGAGTAGAAATAGCGCGTTTCAGGCTTTGACTGCTCTTTTGATATAAAAAATAAATTGAAGTTCATTATTTGGCCTCTAATTGGAACCTTTAAGCAGAGATCAGTGTTTAAGGACTTGCACTTATATTACTAAATAGTAGAAGTGAGGAGAGACATTTAAATTATTACCATGTGTTAAGGAAGAAGACTGCTGTAGCTAAACAGAAGTAGATACTAGCTGTCTTACTATGTTACAAAACTAATTATGCGTTCCGTATTAAAGCATTGCAGTCCATAGTAGAGCTCCTCTTGACTTCAGTGGGACAATTACTGCTTTCTGGCTAGACTTTTCCGTGGCGTAGTCAGGTAACGCTTGAGCAGTTCAAGAATTAGGCATTATCAGCGTTCTAACTGTAGGTCACACGCAAATACAAGAATTTGCTCAAGGTTAGGAGGTACAGTATAAAACGGCAGGGTGTTTGCAACTGAGTTAAAAATGCCAGTGGATTAACTTTGTATTAATAGGCTTTATATTGTCTATAGAGCAATTTGTGCTCGGTCTTCTCATCTGGATCGAGCTAGCATCATGCGGTGATCTGGAAATTGAGTGCATTGAATCTTGATGAGTTATGACCCGAGAGAAAGAATTAATATGTTCTACCTGTCATGGAAATGTGAAATTAAAACAACCCATTCTCTGGTCATCAGGGTATGGGCTGTCAGACTTCAGTGTATACAAGCCTTGATCCCTTGTGTAGGAAGGAAAAACTTAAAAGATAAATGGAATAAAATTGGAACAGTTGGATTTTCTTTTATTTGTAGAAGATCTACGAGTGAATGAGCATCTTTTCTCTCCTAACTCTGACATGGTATTGGGACTCTGAAAAGCTAGTTTTGATTCCTGGCTCTATCAGACCGAGTAGCCTCAGTTTCAAATGTTACTGCCTTGTCTGCCCATCAGGGGTCTTGTGAACTGTGGTGGCTGAGGATTTAAAAAATCTGCATGTATTGCCTTTGTTAGAAGAGAAATTACACTTCAGACGACTGTTGTCAGACCTGATAAGCCCCCAGTGCTCCTGTGTGCTTTGGGATGTCGCAATGTGATCTCTCATTTCATTTGCTGTATTTAAATTAGCATATGGAAATATTTTTCATGGATATTTGTACGGTATATAGATCTGATGAAGTAAGTGTTACTACCATGAAGATGAAAGTGACTTTGCTGAACAAGTGATTGAACTTTGCTTTCAGTTAACTAGAGAGTAAGTTTACAAAAGATTTTAGTCCGCTGTTGTAGTTTATACATTGATATTTGAGTATATTGACCTATATACGATCACATCTTTCCTGAACATATTTTCTGATGTTAAAAATGTAAATGTTTGGATAGGCCAAGTAATTTAATTTTTTAAGTTTTGCCTATGTAAAAAGATAGATGTTGAAATCTGGAAATTTGGACTGATATTACAAAACTATCCCTGGAGTTTTATCTTACCTTTATAGAAAAAGTAGTTTATAAAGACCATATGTACTTTTTGGAAATATGAAATTTCAGTTAAAAATGAAATGCTTTATATAAAATATTCAGTTTTAAAAAGGTAATTATGTTTAAAAGAAACATGAAATTGAGGGATGACATTCTAGTAACTCAGGGATGTCAAACTCTTTTTCTAGATATTATCTTTGGTGATTTTTATTGTCTCCAGTGACCCACGCTTACAGGGTGTGCTTTCTGGGTTTGCTATCAGATGTTCTGCAGGTATCAGTGGGAGATTAACTTCAACAGTGAAAGCAGAATATCTTCTGTGTGTAGTATTTGGTTTTCACTTAATAAGCTCCTCTTTCATGTAACATTATTTAACATTAAAAAAAAAAAAAATCCAAGGCGATTGCTTTTATGGCCATTCTATTTTTGTCCTTAATATGGCTGCTGTCCAGACGCATCAGCTGTCTGCACACTTGAAATCATGGTATGTATATGTAAAGTGCTTATATAAATTGAGTTCAGTTCCACATTTAGACTTAAGTAGTATAACTGTCTCTTTAAAGTATTATTGTTATGCTGAGGAGTTGATCCTTATGAGCTGCAAACGCGCGTGTGAATCCTTCTCTGTCTGAAAACTGCTGAACTAGGACTGGGGTTTAGTTCTTACAGGGAAGGTTATCTTTGTAATCTTCTGAGTTATAAGTATGATTATTTAGTTTTATATTAATAGGACAAAAGGTTTCCACTTCAGTAGTCTGAATTCTAGTTCAACTTTTTAATACAACTTAACGTGGCATGTAACATTTGAGGCATTCTAAAACAATTTGACTTCAAAAAGTAGTTGCATCACGAGAAGCAGTTATTAATGAAGAATTCTTCCAGGCTAGTTTGGACTGAACAAATGATCAAAATTTTTGAGTAGAGGGAAAGTGAGCACCAAATAGATATATATAAAAAGGCAGACTGTAAACCTACTAGATTTCACAGCTGACATAGGTTCTAAGTATAAAAGGCCTTTTGTGTTTAGTACAGGACTGCATTTAGAGGACAAGTCATGTGATATCTTCCACTTTTTAGGTAATGATGGCATTGTCAAATCACTTAAATGCAGTGGAGTCAGAGAAGCAGAAATTGCGTGCTCAGGTTCGCCGGTTATGCCAGGAAAATCAGTGGCTGCGGGATGAACTAGCCAACACGCAACAGAAACTACAGAAAAGCGAGCAATCTGTGGCTCAACTGGAAGAAGAAAAAAAACATCTAGAATTCATGAATCAGTTAAAAAAATACGATGATGATATTTCACCATCAGTAAGTAGCTGTACAGTAAAAAGCAGCTTGTATTTAAATACTTGTGTTGTTGTAAGATTCCTAGTTACCAAGAAATGGGAAGCGCAAGTTTTTTATTTGTATGTGTATATGCATACAGAAATTTCTCCGACATAAAATAACTGTGTTGTTAAAATGCTTACCTTGTAACAGTGTCACATAGTTCACAGAAAGAACCTGACAGATTAGTTTCTATTTATTTGTTTACATTTTACTGCATGTATATTGTGAACTAAAATCGCTAAATATTTATTTAGCGTCATATTAGCTTAAAAATGTGAAGAACTGAACTTGAAGCCGAAAATTTCCTTTTATACACACAACTGTTCAGTGGCAGCGTAAACTATAACAGCTTGTAAGTGTATACAGGACCTGGCTTATTTTGACTCCAGGAAAAATATTTAATTTTGGTCTAGTGAAAGCAGTGTCTAGCCTCGGTATCTGTTGAGAATGTGTACTAGGGTAAGAAGTCTCTGAATCCACTTTCTTGACCCTGTGCCAAACATTGTGCATGTTTTTTGTCCCTACTTACCATTGTGTTAATAACACATTCTTAACTCACTACTAAAAAGTACTTCTAACTTGTTTACTTTTCACGTTATCTTTTTATTTTGTTTTCTTAAATTAGATGGTATTGCAGAGAAAGATCTCATTTGGTATGTTCTGACCTTCTCAGTCATGTCTTGGAAAGGACAGTTTTTCGTAACCAATTATCTCAGTAACCTAATGAGGGAAAACACATGCGTTTTAGTCATGCTTAACCAACTACCGGACCAAATCCTTTCTAACATAGCGTGAGTTTTTTTAGTCAGCTGCATGCAGAACTTTTCAGTGTTGTTTCGCGAGTTGGTACTTGAAGCTGAAAACTTTTCCAGCATAGAGCATGAGTGCCAGCAGCAGCGGCTGCCTTTCTTTCATCTGTGGAAAAAGGTGTTGGATGGACATAATAGGAATGAAAAGGATACGTTCTGGTCTTGAGTTTTCTACTTAACTGAGATTAACATTTCTGACAGCTTTAACTGTTTATATTGTATAGGCTCCGACTATAGGAAACAGGACTGACATTTCCTTTGTTTCTTTACTTCACGTGATTGTGGAATTTGGAATGATCTTGGAATGTTTAAAATTTATATATATTAATGAATTGTCCTGAGATTAATATGATGTGAGAAGGTGAATATTGGAGATGATCTTCCTTCCAAGTGTTTTTACTTTTATAACCTTATGAATCACAATTGCAAAATTTATTTTTTGTGCAGAAATTGAGTACTCAGAAATTGAAATGAAGGAATTAAAGTTGCTGGTGCAACTTTATTCTCCGTTGGGAGATGAATCTCCTTATTCCTTTCCCCCTTGCATCAGTAACTGCATATATGACCTCCGAAGTACTGTGGACAATTGTGTGTTCAGTAGAGCTCACTCTTCACTGGGTACGTTCTGTAGGTATAACGTCTTTGTAAGAATAGTAAGCGTGTTAAACTGAGACTGAAATCTAGGAGACCTGATTTCTATTCTTGGCTCTGCTGAAGGTGTCCTGTATTTTGTTGGGACAGAATATGTAAATATACATTTGAACGTGAGACCCTCATTAAACTTCTATGAGAGGTGTTGCTCTTGGCACTTCCTACGTTCTGACTGTGGGGTTTTCCTTTAACATTGCCAGCTGAAGAAACTGTCCCTTGTCTATGTCACTGATGTAGAACTCTATTGAAATATTGTTTAAGCCTCAGATTTAATAGTGTAACAATTTGCTTGGGTTTGGGGGTGTTTTATAGGAAGATAAAGATACAGATTCCACCAAAGAGCCTTTGGATGATTTGTTTCCCAATGAAGAAGATGACCAAGGACAAGGAAGTAAGCACACTTTGAATTATATTGTTAATGTATTTCTGCAACACAGAAGCTAAAAATGCTCTTTAGAAAAATGAATAATCCATGTGTAATGTGCTGTGGACTAGAGCAGCGTGGTGATTGTCTCTCGGCCTGCTGGAAGAGGGAAATGGGAAAACCAGTCATGATGGTTGATACAGGACTTGGGACCAGATTTTTGAAGAAAGATTTCTAGCTCTTGCAAAGTTCTTGGAACTCTTTTCAGTGCAAAACTTGTTCCATGGTCTTTCCTGTGGGTCCCAGAATGGGAAAGGCTTATTTCAAGTGACTGAGGCAGGTTCTGAAACGCTGAAGCTGCTTGATGGTCTGCCCAGATGGTGTATTCTATTAAAGACCTTTCTGACTTAACGTTTTTGGGCAGGTTTCAATGGAAGTCTTTCTCATATAATCCTTTGCCTTGCGAAGATTGTCTTCCTTAGTTTGCTACTTATTCTAGAAGCGTTGTCTTCAAATCAGAAGGATTGATGAGTATGGATACAGTAAAGTTTGAGCTAGCGATCTTGTAGCATGGTTGAAGGAGGCCTTGTTTAATGCGCTTTTCTTAAGAGTGCAAAGCTGATACTGTACAGTGTATTGATGTTGTAGCGTATATGCAATATGCTGGGAGTATAATGGTTCTTAGTTGATAAATGGCTAAGCAAAAATGTCTGAAGGGCCCCTCCTTGGTCATCAGCAGTCTTGAATTTCCTTTTTGGGCACATATAAGATATAGCCTTGATAGGTTGGTAGTGAAGGCCGAAAATGGAAGGAAGGCTTAAAGGGGTTAGAATAGGTTAATGTTGATCATGAACTCCATCCTGAGCTCATCCTGGCTTGCACAGTATTTTGCGGTGGGAAATGAGAAGGGCAGAGCTGTCTCTAGGGCTACACAGTCTATATACCTAACTTTGCTCCACAAAAGAGAAGCGTGTCACTTCAGTAATTTCTTCAATCTCCAGGAAGAATGCTCAAATACTTAAGTGCTTTGGGAGGCAGAGATTGTGGACATAGGTTTGGAATTGTATGATTCCACTGACATAGGGCTCCCACTTGCTGTGAGAGTGTTTTTTGCTTAGTAGAGAGGAGAGAAGAAAGTCAGGCTCACCACTGGAGCTCTTGTCCTGTATGTTGGCTGGAATTTAATGAAAGTGAACAGTTTAGGTGCTGCAGGAAAAAAAGTGTGGCTAACCCTGAGGATGAGGAAGTACAATCAACAGGTTGACACTGGCTTTGACTCGCTGCCTCTTCTCTTCTAACTGTTGCTCATGGCGCCAAAGTGTTTTAATCCTTTATGTGACAACCCAGAGCATTTCTTGGAAGGTATGGCAAACAAAAGAATACAAAAAAAATTTTGTACTTTTAGAGAAGGAGAATAAAGGAAAAAGAGCAGATCATTTCAACTTTTCTGCAGGTGTTTGGTTTCTCTGTCTCAGTATTCCTTTCCATAGGCAATCTTGAATATTTCCGAATGTAGAGTTAGGAGATTTGTTAATAGCTTTGCCGAGCTGGAATAGATTCCTACTTTCTTCATTTGTTTTTTACATTTGGCCCTGTAAGCTAATAGAAGTGTGAAATATTAATAGTACCTTTATTATTTCAGCAAGGATAGAGTATGAAGAATAAAACTGTCATCTTCTCACTGTTACTGTTCAAGAAAGCGTAAATGCTGTGAAGTGTATTCTGATATTAATGCCTGGTATTGAGGAAATCTAGCGATTCTCTTTCTGTGTCATTGAGCAGTAACGTTAGATGTTTTACAATTATGGTAATCTTTTTAAACAACTTTAAAATCTCATGGATTTCTTCCAGTTCAGCAACAGCATAGCAGTGCAGCTGCTGCTGCCCAGCAAGGTGGCTATGAAATTCCAGCAAGATTAAGGACCCTCCATAATCTTGTTATCCAGTATGCTTCCCAAGGTAGATACGAGGTTGCTGTACCGCTTTGTAAGCAAGCTCTTGAAGATCTGGAGAAGACTTCAGGTCATGATCATCCTGATGTTGCCACCATGTTAAACATACTTGCTTTGGTGTACAGGTTTGTATTCTGACGTAGGTGTATACCAGTTAAATAAACAGTTAATATTTGACTGTAACCTGTTAATGTTCAGGCTAATATTTTTTGACTGTTTTATTATTTTGTCACATTTTTTTTTAAAGCCTTGAGAGGATCCAGTGATACTTGAATTTTAGTGTAAGGAGACATACAAATAAGTTGTTGAATTTTTGCCTATGCTTTTGTTTTGAGAATGACACTGCTTTTGAAACTGCTTCTCTACTTTGTGTCTACTGAGGGGGCAAGCAGGTTATCCGCTTGCAGATAATCTAGAGCTATGAACTGGAGAGCAGTGTAGAAGTAGAACAGTTCCAGTCTTCCAGCAAACTGCTTTCCATGTTCATGAACCAGAAAGAGAAAAGCTGAAGCCCGTAACTGTATTCTGAGGGATCTTTTTCCTATGTAATGGAATGTTCAGGCCAGTACTGAAGCCAACCCTTATTTTTATTACTTTCTGAATCCCCATTATTAATTATAACTTTTCAAAATTTAGGGACCAGAACAAATACAAAGATGCCGCAAATCTCCTGAATGATGCCTTGGCTATCCGCGAGAAGACTTTGGGCAAAGATCATCCAGCGGTTTGTATACATGCAATGTCATATTTTTAGTAATTTTCTGCTGAAATTTTTTCAACTCATTCTAATATTAAACTCAACAGGGAAGTTTTTAAGACCTGGCTATAATCTCTAAACAGTACAGGTAGGAGGCCACAATATAACATATTTTATTTTCTCTTAAATATTTAACATACTTTTTGAGCATTGTATTCGATTCTGTTTCACCACAAATGACTCGCACTTGATTTTGGATCAGATTGCATGGATTTTCTATGGGAAATTAATATATGAAGAAATATTTTAATTTGCTCGCTCAAATCAGTTTATTAAACGCAGATTAAAGGTGTATTTCTGATTTGTTTCACTCTTGCTTTTAAACGAAGCGTAATTCAAATCAAGCTTTTGTACTCAATGTTTGAAATTAATGTGATGTCTCACTTCGTGTGGGTTGAAGTGGGACAACACTGGGTATAGATTTGAGAAGTAACTTGGAGAGAAGAAAGTAAAAAGAACATGTATGCGCTTTATGACATTTGAACAAATGAGGTAAAAGTATTTCATGCCTTTTTCATGCTTTGTTTACATATATGCATTCAGTAACTTTTTTTTTTTTTCCCTTCACTTGCTTTCTCCAAGAGATCTGTCCTGCGCATGGAAGATTTAAAAACATGAGTGCATTCTAGATGTATTAATTTGTCAGGTTTCTGTATCAGCAAATTTCAGTGTAATTAGTATTTCTCTACTGTTGGCAGGTGGCAGCAACTCTAAACAATCTTGCAGTGCTTTATGGTAAACGCGGAAAGTACAAGGAAGCTGAACCTTTGTGTAAGCGAGCTCTGGAAATCAGAGAAAAGGTATAAGCTAAAATGCAGCACCTCTGGATAATTTTCTTTTTTTGGTGAAGGGAGGACATTGTGTGTGGTGGGTGGGTGGGTGTGGTGAGTTTTGGTAGGGTAGATCTACCAGAGCAACCGCAGAGTTAGCAATGCCGTAGTAGTTAGTAATGTCTGAAGTGCGAAGTAATATTAAATGCCCATACTCCTACAGAGATTTTTGAGAACTCTGGGTATATTCTAAATTCTGAAACTTGTAATAAATCTACTTCTCTGCCTTTTTTTTTTTTTTTTTTCCTTCTTCATTGACAGTTAAGTAATCTTTGTTTTGGCAAGATCATTGGAATAAAAAAGAAACATCTTTAAACATTTTGAAGTTGATTAGCTATGTGGGTATTTGTTCTAGTCTATGTGATTGAATGTTTGTATCTTTGAGCTTTTTTAAAAATCTTCTTTATAATTATATTGCTTAAATTATTCTTGTTATGAATTGCTCTGCAATATTGTCAGTTTATAATTGATCTGAATAATTTGCATAATTCTTATATGCAGGTTTTGCTTTCATCGTCCTCATGTTGAAATTGAAGAGAAATAAAAACTTGAAGGGTATAACGTGATGCATTTTTAAACCCTGATATGATGACTGGAGGATCTTTTAATATGAGGTATTTCATTTTCAGGTCTTGGGGAAAGATCACCCTGATGTTGCCAAACAGTTAAATAACCTGGCTTTACTGTGCCAGAACCAGGGTAAATATGAAGAGGTAGAATACTACTATCAGAGGGCACTGGAGATTTACCAAACTAAGCTGGGACCAGATGATCCGAATGTTGCGAAAACAAAGAATAACCTGGTAAAGTATTTTTAAAGTAAATCTAAGAAAAAGTAAACTCTTTTTCTGATGGATTGAAACGTATGTACCTTTATTCAGCATTTATTGTATTGATTGCTTATCAAGCTAAGTAAAACAGTGTGCTGATATGTTTTTTGGGGGGGGGTATCTTGTTTTTAGGCATCCTGCTATCTAAAACAGGGCAAATTTAAGCAAGCAGAAACTTTATACAAAGAGATTCTTACTCGTGCTCACGAACGGGAATTTGGCTCTGTAGATGGTAAGAAACTTAGTCGCTAGCATGAATATATGTTTCATTTTTTTTTAATAATTCTGAAAATCTGTAGGATATTAATTGTTTCCTGATTAAAATTGTCTGTTTGAGGCAGATCTAAAAGGTGAAATTACAGAATTGAAGTGCTGCAAAGCTTACCATAGGAAAGCATTTAGATACAGCAATAACTTTTAAATCAAAATGAGGAATTTTCTTACATGTAGGACACTTAGTAAGTTTGTTTTATGGATTGCGTTTCTGGCTCATTTATTTTTATACCTAAGAGAAATTTTGTAGAGGCAGAAAAACGTTCATCTTTTTTCCAGTCACAGGAATAAATCAGTACAGGATTCTTGGTGACAGAATAACTACACTGTTGAAATGATCAAGTGAGTCGTCCATTAATACAACTAAAGAATGGGGAAAAGCCCTTAAACTGTAAATTACAAAGTATATTGAAGTCAAATGCATTTCATCAACTGTGAATCACAGTGAAGAATTTTCAGTGAACTGTATGACAGTAGTGTGTGCACCATTTAGTAAATGTCGAAACAGTTTGTTTTGATAAAAGAAATAAACGTATGCTTTCTAGCAAATAACTAGGGACGTGGCAAACTGATGGCAGTATATACTGCCATCAAAGCTTCTTGGAAGTAACTCTATTTCTAACGTCAGATAAGAAAAGACAGTATTGTAAAACTACAAGGGATGAAGTGTATGTTTTATTTATCTGCTGCTTCTTTCTGTCGTATGAACTGTAACTTTTTTTGGTGGTAGTAGCTTTATAAGTCTGTGGTTCTCAGCTGTATTTTAGAAGGGTGAAAATTAAAAGTGACTATTCTGCAGTTTTATACTATAAAAAAAATTTTCTTCTGTGTTTCATCAGATGAAAATAAACCTATTTGGATGCATGCTGAAGAGAGGGAAGAGTGCAAAGTAAGGCCATTGTAGTAAAACTTTGGGGGGGGGCTTTTACTATTTAGGTCACAGATTAGTTATTTTTCTTCATTACTTTTGTTTTAGGGAAAGCAAAAAGATGGCACATCTTTTGGAGAGTATGGTGGCTGGTACAAAGCTTGCAAAGTTGATAGGTGGGTATTTTCTTTACAGTATCTTATCCACGTGGCAACCACAATATCCAGAAATGCCAGGTTAAAGCATATTTAAAAGTTAAACCAAACCATCAAGGGGCTTATGGCTACAAAAACTACAGTATTAGAAGTTCAGGCTCAAGCTGGCTTTCAGGAAGCCAATAGCAGTTTCTAAGCCCTAAGGCTGCTTTTAGTTTAGGCCAGTTAGATCTAGTGGGTGACGTAAGAATTCACTACATCTTTCCTGTTTTTGGCAATTCTTCACGTGGAGGCGTAGGTCGCTCCTTTTTTTTTTTTTTTTTAATATATGTATATATATATATATATATATATACATATATATATATATATTGTTGGTTGGCATATGCCCTCTTCCCCACCCTGCTCTAGCAAAACCTCTAGATAAGGCCCGAAGCTGAAAGAAGTTGAAAGGAGACTGTGCAAATAGCTTAGCCTCGAGTTTCTATTTGGCACGAGAAAACAAAGTTAAACTGGCACGCTTCTGCGTTATTAGAGTTTTGAGAGCTCAAAGAATGTGATTTTGTTTGAGTGAAAATGCGTACCTTGAAATGAGCGCTTCAGTTTGCATCATGCTTGGTGAAACATCTTTTGTATATTTTAATTTTGTTCCTTAACTGCCTTTCTTTGTGCACATGGTGCGATGTTAGAAAAAACCCTGCACCTAGTACTGACCCTGTTTAATGAGTTGTTTTTCTTTAGTGTTTGTATTCTTGTTTAACAAGCAACAGAAGCTTTGTATTTTTGAAACCTGCCCCCCCCCCCCCCCCCCCCCATTCCTGAGCTCTGGGTACTGTACCTTCTTTTGGTTTGCTTCTTATGTTACCAGATCATTCTATCGCATGAGGAAATCTTTTCTCTGTTGTTGCTGGAGAAAGACTTCAAGCAACAATATTGTGACTAAGCTAATTCTCAGTGTGTCATTGAATCAAAAACATCTTGTTGGACTGTGAGACTTGTTAATGAAATGTGCCATTTTTTTCCTTTATTTCCTTGTTCAAATCTGTTTCGAATGCATAGAAACTGAGAATAGTTGCTAAGTGAAAGCTGCTGAAAGGAATTGTTAATCTGTTTTGTGACTAACGCTACAGTAACAGCCACTGTTTGAACTGATAGGCTTGTTTTCTGGAAGCTTCACAATTATGCGGCTTGACACAGTCAGATTGAGCTAAATTTTCACCTCTGGAGATTGTGGTTTTCAGATGCAAGGATATAGCACTCCACTTTTCTGTTGAATGGCTCTAGAGGCTAGTTACTAACATTTCATTTCCAGGCTGAAGGCTAATCATAGTGTGAGCTGTTAATGCGCTTCAGAAAAGGTTAACGGGTTTTTCATGTATCTTGTGCTACTACAGTGGACTTCAGAAGAGAGTTACATAAATGAATATAATATTCATCATCATCTTTATTATTAAGTTGTTATTAGTTTATAAGTTGAAAATAATTTAACGTATCAGTATATATACGTTATATATATTTGTATATATTTTTTTGATAGTCCAACAGTAACAACTACCTTAAAGAACCTCGGGGCACTTTATAGACGGCAAGGCAAATTTGAAGCTGCGGAAACGTTAGAAGAGGCAGCAATGCGATCTCGTAAACAGGCAAGTATGAAAATTCCCCTTAATGATATTTCTGCTTGTGGTCATTCAGATTTTCAACTTAATTTTGTATATTTTGCTTGCATGATGCTCTTAGCTGTACAGTATCGGGTACTTTTTTTTTTAAGTGTGTGTTCTGAGTTACACAGAACCAGGTTATTACCTTTGTTACCAAAAAACACCCTTAAATTTCAGTCTGAATTGTTCATAAAGTGGTACCGTCCTTACCCTTGCAAACTGGTTAATTGCTAGGGCAATGGCACCAGTTGCTAGGGCACGATTCAAAGCGGGAGTGAAATTATGTGCAAAATAGAAGAGCAGAAAATGCTGTCTCGGCCGCAAGTCCTCGTTTGAGTAAGTGTCCTGGGAGAGCTACTGTAGCTAAGGGAAAATGGAGAGCTTCTGTTGATTAAACCCCTTTTGCCAGTAATGCTGCCGGTAGTGTCTGAGACGTAAGACTGACGGCTCCTTATTAATAGTACAAATGTTCTGGTTTTGCATGCGACAGATTGGGACTGCTTGCTTCTAACCCTCAGAAGAACATGAGAAATTTATCAGTTGCTGTTTGTGTTTTGCAAACTGATGTGATACATGTTACTATTTGAGGGGCTTTTTAATGTGGCCAAGTCCTGTGCTGTGTCTGCGCTCTCAAATCTATTTTTTCAGGTAACCCTCCCTCACTGTCTCAGAAGGTGGGAAACAGATTTCAGTCCTTCCCTTTTGGACGATTTAAAAGTACATGAAATTGGACAGCAAACGAAGCTGATCAGTCAGTTTAAAATGGAAGGCAAAAAAAATGTAAATAAACAAACAACAGAACTTGCAAAGTTGAATTTCTAGTTTCATTTTTCTGTGGTGGGGGGAAGTGAGCGTATGAAGATTTGGGGGTTTTTTGTTTGTTGGTTTTTAAGAAGTGGCTTCTTAATGTTGCCATGGAAAATTCTAATTGTAAATTGAAGTAAGCTGATCTAGAACAGGCCCACAGAAAATGATGGACCGTTATCTTTATAGATCGTGATTATTTTATTGGTTTTGCTGATACGGAGTTGTATTTTAATGAACGATTCTGCAGCATTTCATTTTATTAAGCATACCTCAGATTTGGCATAATACACTACCAATACTACTATGCCATCGTATGTCACGTCTCACGAAGAGCTAGATTGGGACGTCAGGATCAATGCTGTCTTGTTAGCAGCATTTGACACTACCTTTCTGTTCTAGGTGATTAAAAGACAATCAGGGTTAATACACTTCCCCTTTTGAGCTAAAAGCAAAGAGGTACTGCTGTTTGTTCCCAGACATGGAAGAGCATCAGTCCTCTACAGTTCTGTTCTCCTTTGCGCATGTATGGTTTGCTTTAGCTACTGAGTTATGTACACTAAATTTTTACAAACGAGTGGAGTTCTTTCGTGGTTTGCTTGATTGTCTCCTGAAAGATGAGGGCAAAGTGCTTTTCCCTCATCCCTTTGACTTTTTAACACGTGAGGTAAATGAGAGATGATAGCTTTGGAGCAGAGCCTGGAGTCCGTATGTGGCATTTCTGCTCTTAAGTGTTGATTTGAAATACCTGTTAGGCTTTTCATGTTCTGTACTGTTAAAGGGACTGATGCAGATTAAAGCCGTTCTGAGTTTATGCTTCTTTACTATCTGAATTCTAGCTGCTTTTCTGCCCTGAGCACCCCTGAGGAAGTGAGCTGCGTGTGTTAGTTTCATGCTTCCTTGTGTACAGAATTCCATTAGGGAAGGCTCTTCAGTTAGTAGCTCTCCGGGATCTAAGAACTTGATTTCTCCATGTCGCTGCAGAAACAGCCTTCGTTCTTATTCATGTAGTTGCTTTACATTTAGGGGTGTGTGTGTGTGTGTGTGTGTGTGTGTGTGTGTGTGTGTGTGTGTGAAATGTGTATTCTAGCTCTGCTTTTAGAACTGCCAGCAGTTTGCTTCCAAATCAGAAGCAATGCTCTAGTTATTCCCAGTACCCTATGGCATGTAGTGTTCATGTAAGCTAACAAAGTGCATTTCATCCTTTTTTACTGGTTGATCACTGTGAAGAATAATGGTCTGTTCATATTAACAAGTTCCTTCTTGCCAAGGTGGGTCATTCTGAGCAGGTGATTCTAAGTCTTATTTACTGACCAGGGCAAGTCTTAACGTTAGTTCCATTTGATGGAATTTGGGTTTTCTTTCTGCTTGTATTTTCTTAACTATACAATTACACATGCAAACTGTTTGAGAAAAAATAATGTAGGAAGTACTAGTGTTAAAGTAGTTGCATGAGCTTTATTTTCTGTAATCTTTTTACACTGTGGTAGACTTTATGTATTTACGCTACAGATGAACTATTGCATTTGTTGCTGAAGCTGGACAGTAAAAGATGCAGTATTTCTTTTTATCCTTGAAGAAATGATCTGGGATCTCTTCCTCTCAGCAAATATAATTTACGATGTGGAGAAGGTTTATTATTAAATTGTGCACGAGGAAACTGAGCCAAGTATAAACACGATTTGAGCTTTGTTCTTTTCTAGCTTCTGTGTTAATGACTTTACCTTTATTTTTAATGCAAGGTTTTCCTTTAAGGTGTTTTAGCAGATATTACACTGCTAAAGATAGGTGTGAGGTGGAAAGCTGAGAATTGCATTGCCACTTGGTGATCTAAAAATTGCTTAAATATACAGCTGGTGGCCAAAGAGCTTCAGGTGAGTGACATGTACATGATGAGGCTTTGGCAAGTGACAGAGCTGGCAAAAGAAAACCAAGATGTTGAGTTCAGAAACTTCTGAACTGTCCCTCCCTTCAGGCTGTATTGATGCCTGTGGTGTATAAAAGGCAATTCGCTTTGCCTGTGCTTTGAAAGTAGAATCAGGGTGATGGGGTTAAGTGTTTGATCGACTGTGCCGATAAGAGTTATTGTGTATAAATTGTAGATCAGTATTCGGCTTGTAATAAAATAAAACCTTTTCCCGTTTTATCTGATTCTCAGGGTCTTGACAATGTTCATAAACAGAGAGTTGCTGAAGTGCTGAATGACCCTGAGAGCATAGAGAAAAGGCGCAGTCGAGAAAGCCTCAATGTTGATGTGGTAAAATACGAGAGTGGTCCTGATGGAGGCGAGGAAGTGAGTATGAGCGTAGAATGGAATGGGGTAAGTACAGTACACAGTTGAAGAAAACAGTGTAGATAAATTATCGCCATAACAAATGCAGTTGTCCATTCACCATCTTATTGCTTGCTCAGTAGTTTCTTGTTTGATCTACTTTGTATTTTGTAATTTTATGGAACAACTAAGAAATAAAGAACATTATCGTGCTTTTTCATAAGATCTTATAAAAATTTATATTTTTAAATTTTAAAACATCCTTTCTGTTGTTGTCCTAAATGGTAAAATTTCTTGAAGAATTCCAAGCAGTGGTATTTAACTCTGATATGTTTAATGCTGATTGAGTGTCCTGGTTATGGTCTGGTGTATAATTGCTTATCAGTGGTTTCTTTTTACTGGTAGAAATATCTGGCAATTAACTAACTTTTGCTTTTGTCCTTTTGACGTCACGTTTGCCCACAGTTTAAATGTTTCTTCAAAAATGCTGCCACTGCATCTGTTGGAATAGAAAAGAATACTTGCTATGGAGATGCATTAGTGTGTTGGTGGTTTTAAAGTAAATCAAATCCATTAGTCTAAAATAATTCCAATCTCCTCCTTACCCAACTTGCTAGAGGAAACAACCTATCTTTTCAAGCTGATCTACGGTCTATTTTAGTATGCAGTGCCATTACATAACAACACGATAGTAGATTCACGTTTTTAAAGTGAAATGTTACTATCACTCTCCTGCAGTAAAACTTGACTGAAGGCTTACTCCCATTTGTGATCTCTGGCTTCAATGTATAAAGAGTGTCATAAAGTGAAAACACATATTTGACATGATTAAATCTGCATTTTTCTGCCCGTTATTTTACTTTATTTGAAAGGCAGCGCAAGCTTTCAGTTATTGATCTGGTTTATTTAGTAGTTTGCTTCTGTCACCAGCTTTTCCATGCCTTATCCCATTGCTGGCAATGGGATATACATTGCACTGGAAGCCAACTCCCAGCTGTAGTTCTGCTTAAAATATTCTGCTAGATTTCCAAAGTGGTATATTTACCCACTTTTGCTTTTTGGGAGGGGAAGTAGCCTACTTTGCAGTACAGAGTATTCTGAAGTTTCATTTCTGATACAGTAGCTGTTACGATTTTAGCCACTTGTGATGAAGTTTTGAATTCCAAAGAAATCCTTGACTAAAACTTACACTGGTCTGTTTTAATGGAGAATGTTCTTTCCATCTCTGCTTTTGTCTCCTTATAACTGTTCTCTTGGCATTGCTGTTCTCAGTGCCAAGACAGTCAATCAGCATCTATTGTGAATAATACTGCATCATTAATAAACCCAAAGTAAGGTTGGATAACTCCTTTTTATTCTAATTTTGCCCATTCAGCGTTAGAACTGTGTACTGTACTCCTCCTTTTATTTCTGCTGTACTTTGCATGACTGTGTGTTCTAAATTGATAAAACTTTTTGTTATTGACATTAATTAAGCAAGCATGCAGGTTTTGGATTGAAAAGGCCTTCTGGAAAAACAATAGACAGTATTTCTAGGTCCATATTTGAATGAAACTCTGATAAAATTGGTCTGAAAAACTAAATTTTGACCTGTTAAGGCAATCTAACTCATAATTTTTTACTTTATTCTGGTCTTCAGGATTTACAGTTTTTTTTTTTTCTCCCTCCTGTTTAGAGAAGTTATTGCATGTTTTTGCATTAAGTGGGCCACTCTCTCTCCCTCCACCCTGCTAGCGTTTCTATCTTGGCGCTGTTCTTCCCTGTACTTACATGGTGCAGATTGTGTTTCCTCTTGTGTTTCCTCCAGACAAAATATTCTGATTCACAAAGTATAGTAGAATTTTTATCAGGCAGTTTCTTCTGTCTGCGAAGCCTGAAGGAAAACCTGCCTTTTCCATTTAAATTCTGAGGTGCTGAAGCTGCCTTATGATCCTGTCTGTCAGAGAGAATAGGTAGAGCGTGTAGAGCAACAAACCTCACTGAAAAACTTTTGCTGAAGGAGGATATTGTAATTAAGTAACTTCCCTAGGTGCTATAATTCCTGTAAGCATGGTACACTTTGTAATGTCTTACAAAAAGAACTAAAATACTTGTTGAAGGAAATCTGTCATTAAGTAGTAAAATGGGCATTCTAATTGAGGTTGTGTAGTGTCTGTTTACATGTTTCTTATGAAGTCCATCCCTTAAAGTTCACATATTTCAGAATGCAAAAAATACTTTGTCGTAAAAATTGAAATTATAAATTTGGAAAATTGCCCTTGTAAATATTTTACATCGTTTTTCACCTTGAGTTTTTTATCCCCTTTCATCTTTTATATAAAAAAGAATGAAAATGGAGATATGCAACTTGTGATTTTTTGCAGCCTGTTTGAGGACAGTTAAACGACTTGATATGAACAGATTTACTTCAATGTAGTGTGAGGAAATATCTTTGATTATTCTAACCTATATACTTCAAACAGACAAGGTTTTGGGTACACAAGTCTATTTTTAGGTGTGAATTTTTAGGTTTTAGTTTTAGGTGTGAACAAATGTCAGTACCATATAATAGCTGAGAAGAGTTGCTCTTTGTTTAATTGAAAGTGTCAGACAGTCGGAGAGGCAATATAGTTGATAGCTACAGAGTAAAGGAGGTGGTGATGGTGGGGAGGGACTGGGCAAGGCAGCAAGGTTATTTTTATTCCCTGAGTGAAATAAAAATTGACAATTATAATTTGCCATTAAAATGCATATCATGTTTTTTGGGGGGTGTACACTAGTTTTTTGGGGGGGTTTTTTGTTTGTTTTTTAAGTCTATCCTAAGCTCATGCTTTGAAGGTGTTTTGTAAATCATGCAGTCAGTGTTTAACTTGGAAGTCTGGTACTTTTATTTCAGATTTGAAGACAAAGTGCCCAAAAGGTTGTCTGCTTTATCTGAATGTGCTAGTTAGCATAGTAAAAGTCATAATCAGTACCTGTCTTGCCATATTCGTTGGACCATTATGATTATAACAGTACCACTGCTTTAAGACCATAAGGAATCATTGGACTTTTTATCGATACAATAATTCTACAATTTAGACTTCAATTTAATACAATTCCTTATTTCAAAATGTAAACAATGTATGCCGTTTAGTTTGAAACACAAATACCCTTTGATTAGATTTTAATCTTCAAATCACTAGTAGCAAGGCATTTTGCCACTTCAAAGAACAAATTTAATTCCAGTTCATTCTAGTTGCTGTAGGTAAAGGCTCTAAAAACAGAACTCTTAAGAATATCCGTAATGATCTCTGTACCTGCACTGAGAATGGAAAGTTTGTGCATTGAACCGCAACTGATTTGTACAGGTGGCTGCTTTTGGCTGCCTGACTACACTAGGGAAAGTCGAAAAGCTTCTGTATGGATTTTATTTTATATAAATATATAAATATATATATATACACATACACAGACACACACCGTGTGTGTAAATATATATATCCACGCGTGTGTATGTGTGTATTTGTGTTTTAACAAATATTAATGAGACTAAATTTGACAGTTCCATGGATATTATTTCCTTAAAGGAATGAACAGAATTTTGTCTGGAGGTTAGGTGGAGACCTCTTTCCTTTTACAGGTTTTGTTGGAGAAAAATTCCTGACAGAAGTTAAAGCTGAAATGAGTGCACCTTGCTCTGTTCCTTTCTTCTTTCTTTTTCCCCCTTTATTTTTACTTTTATGTTAGGGTAGACCAGAAAAAAAAATAATTTCTCCATACGCAAAATGTATTTATAGTAGTAAAGCTCTCCCTTGTTAAAAATAGTTTTTATTTTGTAGAAATTCTAATTTAAAGAATATACAGCACCTTTCATGCCATTTTGGATGTTACATGTTAGTGAAGTAGGCTAAACTCTACAAACATATACCTTATGGTAATTGCAATAGCCTGGACTTTGTGTTTAAGTGAAGTCCAAATACTTGCTCTGTAAAAATTGGTTTTGAACACGACCTAGAAATACTGTAAACGTAACTGTTCAAAGTTGAAAACTGTTGAATTTTTCCCAACAGTTTCATTCAGTTTTTCTCTCTCCATTTCTGTCTGACAGGCCTAGATGCCTTTTGTGATTCTTATACTGTCTCCTGCATGACGGGCGTGCACCATCTTCAAGCTTTAACTTCTCTCTTCAGTACTGACTGCTGTGTTTTAGCAAATCCCTTAAGATCCTTGTCAGAGCTACACTTCCTTGTAAACTGGCCATTCCTTCAGTGCTGGTGTCTTTTTGGTTTTCTCTTTCTGTACATGTGTAGCTTTGCCAGATATGTATTTAGTCATACAAAATGTTACTACAACCACTTGCTGTGTAATGCATAGGTAAAAAGTAACAATGAACTTTATAAGTAGCTGTTCACTATGGAAAAAAAAAGGTAGTTAAAAGTATCACACAAGGTATTGTTGAAATGGCATGACGGTGATCTTTACAGGAGGAAAAAAAAGCAAAACAAAAAACATAAACGTAAGGCATGTACTTCAAGTGCTTTAAAATGTATTTAGAGAGCTATTACATGGTTAACATCAATATGGAACTCTGGATGTCTTCACTTATGATTATCCTAAAGTAGCATTGCTGTTTAGTCTTTGTGTGAAATTTTGGCAATTATGCTTTTCTCTACTAATCTTGGTGTTCAGTGATTTGTGTATTTGTCTTTCTAACTTCTAATAAACTCACTCCAACTCAGGTGTCTGTCTCTGTCTGCTTAGTAGTACTTTACTTTCTCCTTTTACAGTTCTTCCTTTCATAATCACCTAGGATTTCTTAAAGTAGCAGGTGGTCACTTCTAATCTTACTAAACTGTTTAAGAGTTTAAAAAAAAAAAAAAATTAATGGAATTGTGCTCAGCTGGAAATTTCTGTGATCAGTACAGCAGCATAAACATGAACGCAATGTACCAAAAATTGTCGTTTCATCATCTTTTACCTTTTCTTTCAGTGGTGAAAGTTAAAATGATGAAAAGGAATTTAAGCATATTTGTTTCTGATCAGAACTGTTTGGTTTAAAAATTTTAGGATTAAACAAACGTTTTCAAATAATGCAGATGTGTAGCCAAAATAAAACAATTTTGTCCTTAGACTCACTCGATGGAATGCTTTTGCTTGGGGCTCGTACTCTGTTAAGCTTGGTGCACCCATGTGAAAGGTAACGCGGTGATGGTGAACTGTGTAATACGCTGCGGGCTTTTTCTCCTATGAATCATGGCTTGAGCATGCCCTCACATTTCTGAAATAGTTGTAACAGTTTCACAGAAGCAGTGATTTTGTTAAAATAGCAGCAATCATCTTGGTAAAGTTGCATCTATATGGTATTTTTGTGTTTGGGTAATTGTACCAAACCTGTATTAATAGCAGTAACAAATATTGTGATCAGTTGAATGTTTTTCACCCAGGCTTGGGGGAGGGCAACAAACTCTTGCAGTTTCACATTTCTTCAATTTTTTTCAGGATGGCACTGGATCTCTAAAACGCAGTGGTTCCTTTAGCAAACTCCGTGCTTCCATTAGACGCAGCAGTGAGAAGCTGGTTAGAAAGCTGAAGGGAGGAAGTTCACGAGACAGTGAACCAAAGAACCCGGGGTAATTATCTGTTCTTAGCTGTGCTGGTTTGCCCTTTCTGGTTTGGTCTTTGCGCCCTGCCGTAGCCTAGCGTGCTACCTGGGGCAGTGTGCCCTTCTCTGCTGAGCTGTCTGCGTGCGTCGTATAGAATTCTATTGGACGAGGAACTTCACGTCTTAAAGAAAAATAGAAAATAATTTCTTAAGCATATGATGGAAGTTCTTTAACATCTGAGGAATTATATTTGCTTTTAAGAATTAACTCAGTTTTTTTTTCTTCTTACCGCTCTAGCCGTTTTAAGAATAAAAAAGTAGTACCGATAAATATCGTAGTACTGATAAATGTTAATGAATGGCAAAATTCTCCTTTTCACGCAGGAGTGAAACATGGTAAATGTTACTTATATTTACAATAAAAGTTTGAATTTAGTAAATCCAGTAAATCACTAACCTTCTTGATGTAGCTGAGTGATTTGCATGTTGCTGTGAGCAACAGGCAGATGTGAGCAAAAGAGGTTTACTGACTTGAGCCCTTCTTATTTTGTAATACCGAAAAACCCAGATTTTGTAGAGCAGAGGCAAACATTGAAAAGCTTCAAACTGGTTGTGCACATTTAGTAATGTTTTGGCCTTTAAAGTCAGTGGCAAAAATTCTATTTTTAGTGAGTCAGGCTTCTCACCCTGTCCCTATTCACCATGCGATTATGGCTCTGAGTGCATGCCATGTTTCCAATAAGTGCAAAACGAAACTCATCATTTATTGATTGCTTTAGACAAGTTGAAATATTAAACTGTGGTATTCTTTCAAAATTTCACTTGATTATACTGCTTCCCCCTCCCCCCCCCCCCAAAAAAAAAAAACTGCTATCATTTTTACCTTTCTTTGGTGCTCGCTGTGGAAAACTGGAACTCGTTTAGTTGACGGGATGCTGTTTGACAATGTGAATTATGTTTTAAAGCAATTAAATTTGAGAACTTGGATTAACTTCTACGGAGTGAATGAATCTGTATGTCATACAGTAAAAGATGGTGATGCTAACACCTGAGACAGTGTTATGGAGGCAGGTTCTCTGTGTATTTTGTTAGCACTCCAATGAAGTTTTACCTTAGTGTTTTTTATGTGGTTGTAAAACATCATGTACAGCTGCAATATGTATACATGTGTGATTACTCTTCAGACTTTCCAACTCTTCCTCAAATACCCGTTGCAACTTTAGCATGATCTGATTTTTTTTTTTTCAATTTTTAAGTAAGTAATTTTTAAGTAAGTTTTCGCTCTTTTCTGCCAGAGACATTATGTTGAAGGGACTGAATCAAATTCAAGGTCAAAACTCACTTTGCATTTATTGATAAATAATTAAAAGCTGCCTCTGAGATGATAGATTGGGATTAAGTGGCAAAGAAAATATAATCGGAACTAAGAAGTGTGAAAATGTAGAATGATCTAGGGAAAGCAAGCAAATGCAAGCCAAATTGGAAAAAAAAAAAAAAAAAGAAATTTCCTTCTTCTAGTTTTAAGTATTAGAATTTTATACTTTGTTTTTCTGATTTACTCGGTTTTGTCTAGAGGTCATACATACATCAAAGTGCAGGTGTATATTCTTGCATAAACATATGTGTATACTGATAGCTGATTTTTGCTTTCCTCCACCTTTTTGTGAGATGTAGAAAGGCTTTTGGTTTCCTAAAAGCCAGGACTGTTTTATAGGGCTATCTTTTCTGCAGGTAAAGTAACTACATGATTATAGATGTAGAAAACCATGCGTATGTATAATTGAAGACGTTTGGCTTTGCAGAGTCTTGTAAAATGCCTCTGCTTGTTTATTGTTTGTACTTCTGTAGCGTTACTTGAATAGCGTAAATGTAATCTACCCACGTTAACGTTAATTATATTGTGGCGTCTGCATCACCAGATAATGATACTTCTTCAAATGAAGACATAACTGTGAAACAAATGTGAAAAGATACCTATATTATTCTTGTTTCCCTTGTTGAGAAAAAGTTATTTTGGGTTTTTTGAGTGACTAATCAGAGGAAATTCAGTAGTTACTTTGATTAAAAAAAAATTTTTTTAACTCATTAGCATCTTTTCAGAAACAGTTATTTTAGATGTCATTGTAGTTCTCAAAGAAATGAATCTTAAAATTTGCGATAAGAGGGTTGTGTTGATAGGCTTTTATGTAGATATGTATGTTGAGTGTACAAGACAATAAATATTACATTCTGTTTGTAAGATGTAGAAACTTTATTAATTCTCAATTCTACTTGCGTAGCCATTAATTAAAAACAACAGTACGCCGGGTATTAAAGACTGACTTTGCAACTCATGAAGGAGTAGTTCATAGTTTGCACATAATGATATTTTGTACCTAATGATATTTTGACAAGTCATTTTGATTTTCTGAAGAAACTTGCTAAATGAATTAGTATTTTATCTGCTTCTGAGTTGAATAAAAAAGGGGGGAGTATCCAGTTTTTATTATGCATACCTTTGATTTTAGTGTGTTTAATAAGCTGAATACTGCAGGACTGCCACAGCATACATAGAAATCATTTTTTGTATCAAGTCATCTGCTCTAGCAGAAGACTTATGTGCCTCCCCTCTTATCAGTATGTCTCTACGTTCCCTGCCTGTATCTCTGAAGGTTGCTTTATTTTGAAATGTGTTTATGTCCGTTGCTTATTCTACACTTCTATAGATAGCGTTTGACAACGCTGGTATGATTCTAAATGAGACATACTCACATAGAAATACATTAATATCACAGTGTGAACAAAAGAGTTTTCATATTGCTGTTTGAGATAGAAGGTTGAAGAGAACAAAAAGGAACACTCATCAGTGAAATTTTCTTTAAAAAAATGCAGAAGCCTTTTAACAAAATCGGAATAGATCTCTTTAAGAACTGTTATTTGAACGTACAGTACCTGAAGCTTGATATCAATTCTTTGATTATTCATCTTATTTCAGAATTTCAGTTCAGTAATCAGTTAGCTTTGCCTGGTGGTTGTTAAAGATTTGACTTCCTAGTTCTAAAAATTTGATCACAGAACAGTACAAATTTGTAATAAAAATTAAAAAGTTGTTATTACTGTTATTATGCACTTGGAAAGACAATGCATGTGTTCTTGCTTTTTCTGCAATCAAGTTTCTAACATGGAGGGAAGTAAATTTGCCAGATCAAACTTCTTACGTTGACTTCAAAAAAAAAAAAAAAAAAAAAAAAAGGCTAGTATCATGCATGATAACATATAACATTTTTTTAAATTTTTTTTGTTAGCATTTCAAGGGTCTAAAAATTTTATGTAAATTTGTATCTATGGATTTTCTGTTTCCCTGGAGTTTTTTCCATAAGCCTTTATGCTCTTTTTGAGGAGAGTTGGGTTTTTTGTGATGTTTTGTACGTGTTTTGCAGATTAACTTACTTTGACTGTCATATATCACCTCTGTTGTATACGTTCCTTGAAAAAATGAGAGGCATATACCGTGCATGATTCATTGCTTCTGTGTTTCTAACACTTACGTCAAATATTTTGAACTGTGTGCATTCTGTCTTTTGAAACATTCAGACTAAATGCTAGGAAAAAATAGTAAGCTTATGTTTTGTAGCCGCATATATGCGTAGTATGCATTGCCTGCATTCGGTAGTGCTGAGGTTCGTTATTCTGCTAAGCCTTTGTTCTATGAAAGCGTTTAAAAGACGTGCTTGACTCTGACTATTAGTAGTCTTGCTTCAGTGGAAGTAAAGACAGGTTAATATCTAATGTGATCTGTACGGATAAACCGTTCCGCATAACTGGAAGGCACAGGAGACTTTACATAGGCCAGTTGTCTGTACAACTGTAGGGGACAATGCAGGATTAGGGCCTCATGTTGTGAGTGGTTCATCAAATGTATATTCAAAGTCCTCATTTAGAAGCTTATAAGTCATTAAAGAGCTAGTGAAAAATGACAGGCAAAAACTATCACTGTGTTCTGGGCAGTGTCTGATGTCCTCTACTCTAATGTAGCTGTACGTTCATACTGTATTCACTGAAGTGAAAGGATGCTTAAGACTAATCTTGAATTTCATTATACACACTTTAAAATATTTTAAACATTGTGTATGTTTGAGTAAATGTAGATGAAATAGCCATTATTAATCCTCATCTCAAACACTTAATAGGTATTACTGTTAATGCAGTGATATTTTGATTATCAACAGTTCCTGTCCAGAGGATTACATTGATTTTTTTTTCCCCCCCCTCCCCATCTGTTGCTTTGAAAACAGTATTTTAGGGTTGCTGTTGCCACTGCCTGAAGCATAGTACAGCCACGTGCTTGACCAAAGTTAAGAGCAGTAACCATCTTGTAGCCCTTTACTTTGAAATGCTTAAAATAAAAGATTTCAAAATGCTTTTTGAAAAGATTTTGGAGATTACATAGATGGATCAGGCAGAAAGTACTAAACTAATGTTTGTTATAGATCTTGCATGTTAAATGCTGCCTACATGACAAATGTATTCATGTCTCACAAATTTCTCCTAACCTGTCTGAATATTTTGGTGCTTTGTATAAGAAGTTGCATAAACCAATAATGAGAATTAGCTAATTATAAATTAATACAAGTCACTATATTAATTTGATGTGCTGTAAAAATTGGAATTATATTTTCAATTGAAATTAAATCAATTGCATGAAGTGCTTAAACTCTGAGGAGCTTGTTATTAGTTTTATATGTAAGTTAGAACCGAGTGAAGAATGTGCACATTTTTATAATTATCTTAACAGGTATCCCTTGATCAGTTTTGGGGCACTGTTAAAACTCCCTTAAATATGCATTGATCGTTGTTATACTTGTGTTTTTGAGATGTTAGTTTTCAGCTATTCTGATTGGTTTATCCTTGCATGTTCACTGTCCTGGTTGCAGCATGAAGCGTGCCAGTTCTCTGAATGTTCTTAACATGGGTGGCAAGGCTACTGAAGATCATTTTCAAGTAAGAAGCCCTACAATATTCTTGCACAAATAAATATCCTCAGTAGGATTTGGGATAAAAAGAGCATAATAAATAGTAAAACAACAAGCTCCTAGTGATTAAGATCCCGGTTCAGTAAGGTGTTTTAAGCATATGCTTAAGACGTTCAGTGATGATTTCATGCATTATGCTTATTTTTAAGCAAGTGCTTAAGTCCAGTCAATAAGCAGCAGGTGGCTTTTATGATATCAAGCAGACTCTGGCCTGGGACCCTCTAACTATTACAATGGATATGAAACTTCTGGAATCTTACGGTCTTGTCAACACCATAATTAAAAAAAAAAAAACAAAAAAAACCCCAAAACCCAAGAACTTTTAAAGCTCATTTATTAAGTATTTTTGACTTGAGCAGCTTTATTGCAAAGGGCCCAGTCATCTCAACTGCTGTATGTTCCCAAATTCCCTTTAAATGCAAGTGCCCTTTTTTTCTGAGGTTGCTCAGGAATAGGCTCTAGAAGTTCACCTGATCTGTTATGCTTCTGCTAAAATACAAACGTTTTATTTTGCCTAACTGTACGTGGTGTGCCCATCTTGCTACTTCTTGTTTTTTTACCTAACAAGTCACTCTTTTGTATATTGTCAAGATAAGCTAGTAATGTTTTGTGTTCTAAACAGTGTTGTGCATTTTACTAACACGCTAACTGCAACTAATTTTAGGGAGATTTAACCGCTTCAGTATTAACAAAACTGTACATGAGGATCTTCATCGCTATTTGCCATAAAGTAGTAAGAAATCCCAAACTGTGTGACTCTTGTTTTACTGTTGAGCAGCATAAAGGTGTCTTAACTCTATTATCTCTACTGAGCATATTGCAGAATCTTCAGCGGTATGAAATGGATGCAAAATTTTGCTTAGAGTGAACCTCACCCAAAAAAATCCACCAGGGTAAAGCATAATTCTTTATAGCAACAGTGCTAAGATTTTTGAATTGTCGTGCCCTGGGTGCCATTAAATTGGATTCTCAGTATATAATTGAAGTTACTTCCAGGAGAGGTATTTATGATGTGCATAAACTGATATTAAAATTAGTAATCATTTTTTTGTAAACTTCATAGTTCACCCACTATGGACAGTCCTTCAGTTCCCATAGGTCAGCAGTTGTACTTCTGGTAAGATTTGGGTTAGGATTGTAATGGGTGTATATATTGAGATCTGTTTAGCATTGTTAGTTAAAAGTGGGGAAATTTTTAGTTAAATTTTTATCAAACTATGGAAAAACGTCCCTCACCCAATATGAACAAACAAGGCTGGTTTTCTGTATTTCCTCAGATTTGTTTCTTCCTAACTTTTTAAAGTTAATATATTTTTTTTTGCTTGAACTATTTGGATAACTGCATAATTTTTTTTTCCTTCACACAGGAACGAAATAATTGTCTGACAGACTCGAGAGCTCTGAGTGTCAGTCATACTGATTTGGCGCATTGAGATTCTTGGACAGAAGCTAGCTAAAATTCCTTTGTGAATAAAGAAGCACTGAGACCTTCAAAGCTTTGGTTCCTCATCATTATGTATAGGAACATCTAGTTTGTAGATTTTGGGGGGGGGGGGGGCAATGGACTGCTGTTTTTACTTTTCTAATCAGTGACAATTTTAAATAGAGCATTAGTGAGTATTTTCCTCTAAAGAGAAACTATATAAATATTGCTCATTGCACTGCTCCCATCCATGCTACTTATGTTGGTTTGATAGATCCGACTATTATTACAACAGCCAAAAACTTGTAAAAATACAAATGCATTTAAAGCATACCAAAATGGAGAGATGTTTGAAAATGCAGACGAAATGTGTAACAGTAAATATATACAGTGCTGGAATCAGAAAAGGATAAATTATGTGCATTACTGTATAAATTCAGATTCAGCATACTGTAGTGGTGGGGCTTTTCTTTGCACCACTGATTATTTAATGTTAAGAGACCATATCTGGCAAAACAGCACTTGGTTATTGGCTTACTTAACCACTAGATTGAGCTGTTAAATTTATTTTTAAAAAAAAAAAAAAGATGATGATGGTTGGGGTTACCTTATGTTTAAACGGCATGGATAGCAATACCTGTGACCATAAATTTGGTATTTGTTGCTATAAGTTTTTAGGGCACAATAATCAATGGAAATAGGACAGTTATTGTTGATCAGGACAAATGGAAAATGTTTTGACCTTTGTCTTCTATGGTTGAAGAACACTGAAGCGTCGGACTGCAACTGTCCTAGATCCGCTGCTCTTGCTGTTAGGGAAACCTCAAGCCTCAGGTTGATTCTTTCCTTCCTTGTCCACTGGAATTTACAGTCCCATCCTCTGCATGCAGAGAGTTGCTCCAGCATTTACGCTGATCCCAAATCCTGCCTTTCTTCATAATAGCTGATGACAGCAGAAGCAAGTGAAGCAGGTGACTGCAAGCTCAGCTGTTATACTGTGGAGTAGCTGCAGTGCAGAGGACCACTCAGATCTTAAGGGCCCCAGTGGAAGCACTAGATGGCGGTATGTGGCAAGCAACACGTTTGACCACACATCCATGTTAAATCTTCTTACAGCTAATATATATGCTGTCTGTATACAGGACTGCTGCTGGAACTAAGTATGTATTTTTAAATGTTTTATAGACACTAGTATTTCCTTTTGTTTTTCTGTAAAGCTTGTATTTTTTTTCATCTTCTGTAAAAACTCCATGTGAAGTTGGATGAGAAAGTAAAAAAAAAAAAAAAAAAAAAAGAAAGAAAAAAGTGTGTGTAGAAATATATTTGTGGTCATAGTTGTGTAGTTGGAAAATGCAAAACAAAATTGACTTTGGGAAGAGCTGGAATATTCATCCAAGGTTAGCACCAACGGAAGGAGGAAAAACAAAAGAACACAAACAAGTTTTAGTATTTGAATAGGCTGTGAAGAAGTCCTTAGAACTAGTACTTCTTAGAAGTATATGACTGGTTTTGCATCTGGTTTTAAACTGTTACAGTAACTGATGCAAAAAGTTGTATCTGTAATGCACTTGACTATGTTTACTAGGAGGTACCTTATTAGCATCTCTTTAAAGAAAGTTGCGTATGGTATACCTGCTATAAAGAACGTTTGGAAATGGTGAGATATGATGCTGCTAATATGTAGGAGTTTTAGCACAGAGTAGTGCAATTCATTAATGAATTTGAGCAAGAACAAATTGTTGCTCTGTTATCTTAACGATATATGCTCATATAATGTAAACTCTTGAATTTTAATCTTTTATTAAAGAGCTTATATATATATATATAAATATATTAAATATATATTTCTGTTTTTTTTAATTTGGGTTGTTTTTTTCCAGCAAAACATATTATATGCACCCACTGGTTCTCTGCATAAAGCCTGACTGAAGTAACTTTATACAGAGAACTATTCGTGTAGTTGCCAAGCCAGGAGGGTATCTGTCCCTAATCGACAGGCAGGACTGCAGGAGGACTCTACCACAATTGTTGCGTCGAAGTCTTCCTTCCTAGACAGGAAAGCTATTTTGGACACAGAGCTCACTTTGGTAGTAGAGAATTAGTTATATTGAAGAACTTGTTTTCCATCTTTCCAATTCTAAGGAAAATGTTTTTGCAGCCTCTCAAAAAAACCTGGAACTTGTATAAATAGAAATAAAATATTTAACCTTGTCAGACTAGCATAAACATTTTTAAAATACAAGAGTATGGTATGTTGATTGTGATAGTTAGCATGTTTTCTCATTTAGGGTTTAAAATAGCTTCTATAGTTGGTGCATTACTAGTACTGTGCTTTTCAAGACCTGAAGCCCTTATACAGTGTTTCAAAGTGTATTGGAAGATGAATCTTAAGTTGTTGGCCTACTGCTTGTTAAACAATTCCTATATTTAAAAGATATTAAATTTTTCAGAGAAGAAATACAAAATTCAAGACTGTTCTCTAATATATGGATCCTCAAGGGTGGTGGCCAAATAACTTATAATCAATCTTACGGTTATGACCCAGTGTGCTATTTGCAGTCTGAGAGAAACTTTGTAAAGTATGAAAACAAATTTAAGGTTAAGCTTCCTTGTGTTCAAATCGTGAATTAATTACTGTATGGTTGTGGTTTGTATATATTTAAATTACAGGTAGGCTTCTCAGTGGGCTTTTATTTAAGATTTTCTTCCGGAATTCCCTCTGTTCCACTTGCAGCTAACAGTTTGCATAGAGTGTAAAACTGAAATGGCTAACTGACTTTAATTCTTAGATGTCTTCTGTAACAAACAAAAAAGTCATGGTTCTGATAAAACAAAAGACTGGTAAAGACCTTCAGAATTGACAGATCTTGTTAGGGAAGCTGCAAGCCTCAGTAGCAATATCTTGTTGTTAATCTACCATGTTTTTCTCTGTTCAGAACAGTAGGCATCAACTTTATTAAAAAGGTAATGACATCTTCATATTAAGCCAGTTCCTGTAGAGTCTCCCTCTGTTAATAGTGATGAGTCTTTTCTGGAGTGTACAGTCAGCGAGACTCGCGTGTAGGAAGAATCATACGTGAATTGTTACTGATAGAGAAGTAGGTGCCTGTTTTCCCTTTTATCCGTCTGGTTGTGCACTAGTTTTTAGCAATATTGTCAATATTTGTTTTTGAGTTTAGAGCTTAATAAATAGACAAGTGTTTCATCTTACAATAACAATTTGCTCCTCTTCTAGAGGAATAACTGAGCTAATGCTGTAATATTTATATCATAGCACCATGATGATAGAAGATAGCAGTTAATGGAGTGAAATAACCACTGGACATGATTTCTAGAGTTTGTGTCTTTGTTTAAAAACAAAACAAAACAAACCTCAAAGCCCTCCTGAACGGTAGTAATTTAAAATGGTTTCAAGCTTGAGAAGTATTTGTGGTTAAATGATATAGTTTGATTCCAGCAATTTAGAAAATAGTGTGGTTGTGTTGTGAATGTAAAGCAAAAGGGATATGCAGTGCTTCATCTAAGGTGTGTTTACAATACTTGATAAGTTCAAGTTAATTTAGCTTTCATTATGCAGGTCACATATTTTGTCCGAAAGCTGCTAAGAGAATTGCATTTTTGGTAATAATGTCAGCCTGTACTGAGAGAACAAATGTTAGAAAGATGTGATGTGAAGTTTACAGTTCTATTGTAATGACTTTACATTATCACAGATGTACTTTTAAAAGGTATGGGTATAAATGTTGGCTCTTAAAAATTAATTTGAGGGAAATTTTGAAAATCGATGCTTGATTATTTCAAATTATTTACAACAGTCTCAGTATGTTGAATAGTTAAGATCGATAATTTAAAAAAAACAGAAGCCCACAGCAGCAAAGCAAAAAAAAAAAAAAAAAAAAAACCCACTGTGTCACCGTCTAGTTGAGTTCAGAACATCCCAGTTTTTGAGAAAATAAAGGTTTATTCTGATAGTGAAGTAGCAAAATGAGTTTATATTCTGTTCTTTGGTTATGGCTGCTTTTGAATAAGAAGTATTTAGAGAATTATAGCTGAAGTTAATTTAACACTCCAGCTACATCTAAAAGCTCTTCAAGCTACTTTAGGGCTGTACAGGCATATGCAGTGAAGTTAAAATAGACTAAAAATAGTATATAGTGTGGAATATGCATAATAAAATGCTTTTAGAACAAGAGCAATCCTTAGGCTCTCTGTATTCATTCATCAGATGCAGTCAAGTCACAATTCAAGCGTGGAAAGTTGAGTCTTCAATTTAAATCATGTAAAAGTGTTTGTTATACTGTGGTGTTTGTAGGCTGTAATATAATTAAACCGTGGAGCTTGGATTCTATGCAATCAGTAATATTTTGTGTTTTCTGGGACAAGGTTTAAACAAAAAAAAATCCAACACAACCAGCAAACCATCTTTTAGTAATGTCAATTTATCCTTCTTGAAAAATGGATTTTTTTAAGATATGTGAATTTCATGTTTGATTTAAAAAAAAAAAAAAAAAAAAAAAAACCTTCCACACTTGTCTCTAACATGCTGCAGTTTGATTTCCGTGTGTATTTACTGTTTCTCACAGCTATGAAAGAAACAGAATTCAGAGTTTACCTGTTTGTTCTTACCCCATAAACTTTGAAAATAAATTTCCAGAAATGTTTCTTGTAACCAAATAGTAGTAATTCTCAGTGATTCAATCAAGGAACTTGTAATGAAATTAAACTTGATCTGTTTTACTCCGTTTTGTTAATACTTCAGTTGTGTAAATTCTTTATCTCTGCAGAAAAAAACTTGGTTTTACCATTTTACTTTTCAAAAGCAGGGTTTCCAGAACTGCATATCATGTTTCTGCTGAAAAAGGCCTCCTTTCTTTTGTTTTTTTTTTTTGTTACATTACAGAGCTGTAGATTAATATGAAGGTGTTTAAAAGTTTCTAAAGTGTCACTTAGCATTTATTTTTGATGTGTCGAAAATAAACAGTTTTACAGGATAAAGATGGGTTGGGTATACTTACACATTCTAGAATGTAAATCTTGCATGTAAAAATTACTTATTTGGATTTTTCTTGTATAAAAGCAAATTTCAGTTGTAAAATCCAAAGATGAATAAAGCTGTATAAAGGGAAGGTTTGTAAATAGAGTGCATTTATTACTTAAAACTACTACCGCAAAAGCGGTGGTTTTAAAATGGAGAGTGTTTTAACACTTGTTGATGCAAGACTTTGCACAGGGCAGGTGCTTTTCAACATAACTTGGGCCATTCACTCTTCATGGGTTCATACACTTACTTCCCGAGTTTATCTCAGGAAAGGGATAGACTCTAAATTATTTTCAGTAAAACTGCAGATGAAAATTCAGCTAGTGGATGGACTGTGGCACTATAAATTTGGGGGGGGTCTATTATGTTCTAGAGATTCAGGTTTTGTGTGATGATATACTGGGAAATGTACTGCAAAGTGTTCTAACACAGATTCAGGAATGCAGCTGCAGAGTCAAATGTGGACCAAAATGGACAATGACAAGGATTTGCTCAAGTAAGCTATTCAAATCGGTTAGTGTTTCTCCCTCCCCCTCCCCCCCATCATTAAGTAAACTGAGACTTAATAGAATTAACTGTGGTTTCTTACTGCTTCTGTCTCATTCCAGAGAGCAGTGAGGCTTCAAACAGAGCTACCACACTATTGCAAAACTGAGACACAAGACACATCACGAAGGGAAAACAGAGTGGCTCATAATGAGGCAACCCCTAGGGATCCTGGCTTGGGCTTTAATGAGGCACTGTAATAGGAATCAGCCAATGCATTCTTACACATTCATAAATCAGCTACAGCCACAGGTGCCTTTTTTTTTTTTTTTAAAGAATTATTATTATGGTAAGATGTGCAACATACTGTTTAAAAGTCCTTGTCCCAGATAAATAGGCCAGGAAGGGAAGACAGTAATGTGAGTTACCAATGCTGCATTTGTTTCTCTTCATTAAAATTTGTTTCAAGGAGGGATGGACCATACAGAGGTACCCAAGGCTCTGAGTTTCAGCAAGCTCACTTCTTCCTTAGACGGAGTACACAGAACGACTTCTAATTTTTATGGTTGGATTTTATTTAAAAAACATACGACACCATGGTCATTTTTGAATACGCAGAGCTGAACAAGACATTTTAAAAAAGGGCTTTAAAGCCAATTTCAGTTTATGCTATTGCACAAGATCTTTACACAACAGACAGGGTCTCAGGAGTCCTGCTTGGAGTTTCCTTCTTTCAGTGCCAAGGCTTGCTTTATCTCTTCTTCTGAAGAACTTCCCTGAGGCAGTCATGCTGTCCATCTCATCTTATGCCTCACTTCTTTGCATCATACTCGGTTGTCCTTGGAGGAGTCTGCTGTCAGGGAGTTCCAGCTGACTTACGTAACAGCTGGTCAAAACTTCCTTTCTGCTGCTCAGCTGTGTGCTTTGACAAGGCACAAATCCAGCCTTCAGGATTATTACTAGGGCATGGGGAAGGGAAGATTTCTACCAGAAAATGATTGCTTCATTAACGTGATGTCCTTGACAAATGTAAAAGGTACAATTCTGGACTTCTGGTATTGAGGGAAGATGCTCAAGCTTTAACCATGGACTGGAACCTCACACTACTTAGCTTTAGGAATACAGAACCAGCCCCCTTGTCCTTACCCTAGAATGGATTTTTTATTATTTAAGACTATGGAGAACTAAATGGTCTCATTTGCTCAGTTCAGTCTTTCTGCTATGTAATTTCTAAAGGAAAACAAAAGACCAGAACGAGACAGGCATTGCCTTTGTCTGGGCATCCTAGGAATGCAGAGAGAGACGAGAAAAGTATCTGTCTGAAAGCTTAACAAGTACATGATACAAGTGAGCAGGCACCTAAGTAACATAGGCAGAAGGAGGTCTATTGGCTTTGGAAAATGTGCATAAGTAACTTCTTTTCATCTCGCTTTCTTTCACAGTGAATATAATGTAGTGATGGCTAGAAAAAGCAAACTAGCAGAGGACAGAAAAAGATGTGCTGAACAGTAATAAAAAAAAGATTTAAAGAAAAACCATGTAAAGATTAAAAAAAAAAAAAAAACCACCCTGGAAAGAGTTGTAGCTGTGTGAATGGCTGAAAACAGCTAATGGTGCTATTCGGAAACATAGCAAGAGTTAGATAGAGCCTAGCTGTAAGGACATGCAGTAATCATTGACTATGCATAGGCATAAATGGCAGAGAAGACAACAGTATGGTCTACTGCACTTGAAAAAGGGAGTAGCAGGAAGAGGAATGAAAGCTGTTTTAGGCCTGATAACCATAGTTGGAGACTCAAAGAAAAATGCTGGACAGCTAGTATCTTGATTTGTGGAGACAGAGCATTGGTCTACAGTACAGCGCTTACCAGTGAGTTGCTGGTGTTTTGGGGCAAGCTTAGGAACAGTAGGACAAAAAGAACACCACCCTGCGTTGAGCAGCAATGGCAGAAGTCCTTCAGAAAAGAGACAGATATTAGAAAGAGAACCAGAAGACGGTCAAGAACACTCCATACAGCTAACAAAACACAGGCAACCACACAGTCAAGAACACGAACAGAGGGCATGCTCTGAGACCATCTGGTTACCCCTCAGGGAGCTTTAGACATAGGCAAACAGAACAAGGGGTGGTGGTGGGGGGGGGTTAGTTTGTTTATTTAAATGGAAGAGGCGGAACAGACTTCTGCTATGAGGAGAGAGATGAAAGCAGAAAAAGTGGAAAAAGAGCAGGCTGAGATGAACAACATCATTAGTGGAAGTTCTGGATCTATGACTATGAGAACGAGTCCTTTCAGGTCTGTTTTGCCTCTCAATAGCTACCATCGCTCATGTGACCCTTTAATACTTTAAATTTCCAAATAACTTGTAGAAGTTACATGGAAGTCAGATATGCCTACACAGTCCAAAAGCAGTATAATTTTAATCAAATTACTTTTTAAAGTAGTTTAAGTAAGTAAGTTCTTCATGTTTGTACTCACATTAAGAACATGTGTTTTTATTAAAAAGAGGCCAGCTGATTTGTGACAAAGGTTATTTCTGAGGCCTGACAGATAGATAGAAAAATGGCTACACTGAATGCCAACATGAGGACTAGAAATACAAGTAGGCAGCATTAACTGGTTGAATTTGAGTCCCTTTCGGATCTGGAAGCAAAAAAGGTATATGTGATTGCAGTTATGCTGTTTCCAGGGTAGTGTGCTATTAAAAAAATTAAGTCAGGTCCCTTTAACATAGGGATCTCCACATCATACTACATTATGCTGTCTACCTGCCCAGAGCTTTACTCTCCTTCAGAATACTTATCTTAAGATGAAAAGCTGATAATGTATCCAAATATAGAAACATCATCTTTTTACAATGGAGAAGAGGTTCCAAAATGTATTGTCATACCACCTTTTATGTATTTCAGCATCCATTTATCTCATCTGTGAACAACCTCAGGTTATTAATAATTCTTCCTGTAGCACAGGAAATTCTATATATTTTTGAAGCAGGATAATGTACTATGCAACCGATTTATTCCTTTCACACCTTCCAATTTTACTGTATAGTAGCAAAAGGATGGAGGGAGATGAGGAGCAAAAGCTACTCTTAAAGTCCTCACGCTTCCAGCATGGTGTAATACAACTCCAGATGACTGTTCGGGTTGTGATACTCGACTGACCATCAGTCTCATTAGCAGTTGATTTGCCCAGGTTATTCCAAGTGCTGGAGAAACTCTGTTATCCGCTATACTATAAAGAAAGCATTACAGATTTCCACATGTATGAATTTAATATGAAACATCCTGAGTTCGGTTATAACTAAAAATCATCTACGGTCTTACATATTTGCTACCATTTGCTCTAATTAAAGCTGTAGGTCTTCAGAAACAGAGATTACGGGGGGAGAACTCACAACACTAAATGCTAAGCTTCCTCTCTAGTCAGCTGAGAACTGGAAGAGTGCTTTTATACAAAATAATTCAGTCATTCTTCGAACTTAGCCATGGTGAATACCTGCCTGTCTCAAAGGATCCCCTCTTGTGGCAGGAAAATAGTAATAGAAAAATGTTTGAACTTAAAATACTTTTGGCCCTGAATTCCATTATAAACTACATTTAAAGATGCTGAATAGATAGAACATCATATATATACATTTATACATACATACACACACACATATATATGGTGTATGTATATATAGATAAATAATTTTCAATTCATCCAAGCTTAAAACAATCTTTTTCCTGGAGAATATGCAACCTCTCCAGTGAAGAGTTACAATTATCTTATTCCTTCTCAAGTTCTGAATCAGGAGGACCTGTTAACTTCTCAAAAAATACATATATTTAACTTCTAGCTTATGTAATAAATTATCATTAAGATACAAACAAAAATATATATTTATTTGAATCCTATTAACCTTTTGGTGTCAAAAGACAGTTTTTCTTGTTGCTCAGTATTTTTTCTTAAAACAGCAACAGCCACCACTCCCTCCCACAAGGTTGGGTTGCTGTATTTTTCTAAACAGACAGCAAACACATTCAGTTATATCAGAGACAAGAGGAGATACAAATCCTCCTGTGTTAGCAAGTACAGCAGCCATCAACTCCAGGGAATTTTTTCCCTAACCTACTCCCTGTGGTAAGGGATTACCACATAACTGTATACTATGTTTTTTTTTCCAATTTACAGCATAGTAGCTATTACTGCTTTTCAGCAAATACAACGTGTTGGGTAGATGCACTGATGCTCTTAATATGTTCCTATAGTTTATATGGGAATTAAAGAAAAATATGCTGGTTAAGCGCTTCTACATATGACACTGTTACATTTCATTTTGCATAAGATGACTTACCTACAATTGCACTGAGCAGCTTCTGATTCACTCACTGCATCAGTCACCTAAATCAGAAAAGTAACATTTGAAGTTGACTTAGTTAGGCGTTTGCCTTTTGACAAACAGAAAGAAAGGGAATGAAGCCAATAAAATCCAAATTATTGAACCACATATATAAAACTCGTATTCGTTCAAGGCAAACTAAAACGGAATTGTGAAGTAGTACCTTAGTTTACAGTGCTTCAACAATTTAGCTAGCTGAAGTGTATATGAATGTAACTATTAGATGCTGAATCTGTTAAAACAAAACACAAGGGAAAAAAAAAAACAAACCACACACGCCATTCTTAAGCTGTTAACCATATCTCTTTTGTATGTGAGTGTAAAAGGCACTGACACCCAAATCTCCAAAAGGTGTCTTAATTCCCAATGAATTTACTACTTTTGAAGGCCTGTCCTTGCCTAATGAAGCAGTTTGCTTTTGACTACAAGCTAAAGACAGAAATAAAATCCACACCTCTCAACTCCCCTATATTGTCTTTTAGTATCATTTTTCAATGCCAGTTTTTCATAAACTAAAAAAAAAAAAAAACCACAGCAAATTTAATTGTAGGCACTTCTTTTCTAAAGGTAATGTACAGGAAAGATTACTTTCCAGCCATAATCTTCTTCACTGTTACTGTACTCAGAGTTTATTCCTGTAACTACAGACAATGTAATGTACTTAAAAGGAGTGGAGACAATTATTCTTAACACAGCATTCTATGATTTTGAACATCCTCTAGTCAAAAACTTGAGCTTATTCCTCTTTCTGCCTATACCAAAGGTATTTATGCATTATCCAAAAGATTTGCTTTTAACTTATGCGTGGATTCTATCTTCAGTTTTATAATTAAAATTTTAGTTCCACTGCTTAGCATTCCAGTTTCAGATGATTTAGAGGCTATACAACCAGTCTCCAAACCCAGCTGCTCTATCCCCTGGAGATACAAAATTTTAAAATTTAATCTCCAAATGATACCAGTGCCCCACCTCATTACAGAAAGAGAGTCCAAGTGCAACAAGCCAAAAGCTCAGGAACAGACAGACTGGAACGACTCTCCAGAAACCCAAAGAGAGGATAATAACGGCAAAGATACCTGCAGGCCTTTTTCTGATAGGAAAAGAAATTTGGGGCTAGCATCCCCCCAAATCCTCCTACTTAGACGTGTTGCTATATATACCTAAAATGCAAAGTCTCATAAACCCTGCTTTCGCCCAACTCAGGAGAAAGCCTTACATTCACGGGCATTTAAGTAAGTTTTCCTTCCTGATGTTTCAATAGCACTCTGAACAGCTAGCCATGACCAGAAGCAAGTTATAATCCAGAAAGCTCAGGTGCCAAGGCACTCAGTTACCTATCTGTAGAGCTATATCTAGTAGAAAATCCTTGGAGCCTGTTTATTAACTCTGACTCCATGTAACACACAACAGAAGAAAGATCTTATTTAAATGCTCATTTATCAGAGCATAGCACTCCTGGATTTTTCCCTACCTGATGACATTTGAACTTGCATGTCCCTCCTGCTAAGCAAACAGTGAAGCCACCAGGGATATTCTGAGGTAAACACCGTTCCTTCTTAAATCATGTGCACTAATGGTGGGCTAAAGTGCTCACATAACTTCAGGTTTGGATGCAAGGCAGATTCAGACTTGAGAAGAACCAATGTTGTGAACCAAAAGTGCTAATACTGCACAGCATACTCCGCCAGCCACAGAAAGAATGAACAGATTCTACAGCTTAATGGTTAAGGTACTCACTTGGGAAGGCAGAATCCTTGCTTAAGGTAGCCTGAAGGCACCTGATACCATTTATTAGCATTTCGGTGTGCTGTTGGAGTTTGGGGTTTTTTTTTCTTTTTTCTTTTTTCCATTTTGCAACTCTAGTTTTTGTCAAGGCTGCTCAAGAGCTTTGCATCCTTCCACTAACATAGTACCACTGCTCCTTCAGTTTGTCATCTCCTTCGAGGATGCTCATACCTAGTTTAGAAACCTACTGGCACCTGTATTAGTTTTCAAACTCCACACCTATCAGAATACAGTTCTGAAGGAGCTTACTTTAGTTGGCATATGGTCAGATTATTGTGATCTAGCATCAATCAGCAACTTCATTTAAAACTCCCATTGTGGCAAGGCAATTCTAAGAAGGTCTCTTAAATCTTTTTTTTCCATGGAGAATCTTTCCAACGCAGAGATCTGTAAGTATAAACTTGTCTTGCCCTTAAATCAGATGATCTTTTGCCTGCTACGTGGCAGCCCTCAAAAAACCCTTGGAAAAAGGCAGACAGCGTTTCCACAAGCCTATACGCTAAAGAGGATCCCATAAACTAGCCAAGGAATTTCATGCCATTGGTTGAGTTCACAGTGCAAATGCTGAAGCACACAAACCTTTGCGTACCAAATAGCAAAATCCAAACCGTGCTTCCTAAGAGGTGCAAGTTGCTTCTAATAATAGGAAATTTCAGAAAGCAGTTAAAGGAAACTCCAATTTTCCTCAAAAGTTAGCTGATGCTATGAAATGACTATGTGAGAGAAAGTTGATTATTAAAATTAGAGATAACTTTAGTATGAAGTTTAGATTTTTAATTTCTTGCATGCATGCTAATGCTTTAGTAGAGTCAGCAGTTTTATCAGGTGAGAGCATACAGAAAGCACTGATCTGGCAGCAACGCCCCCAGTGTTTCACTGTCTCTTGTATATAGCGAATATATTTGTGCGTGAAGCATTCCCAGAGCAACCCAGAGCACTGCTGATAAGAGCGTCTGAAGCTAAAGGAAGAAAGAATTCTGTTATTTCAGTTTGATGGGTTTTACAGTTACTATGCATATCCATTTTCATTAGCTTTAATGAAAACCACTTTTGAGAACATTAACAGTCTATAAAAGCTTAAACGATATTCTTAAATTCTGAAAAAGTTAAAATTTACTGGTTTAAAGTAAACTAGTTTAAAGAAACTGGAAGTTTCTATCTGTCATTAAGATTCAGTTGATAGTGTCACTTTAAAAGCAACACTAACAAATCTGTCTGCACAAATCTCCTCCCCCATTAATTTAATTGCCATAGAAAGTAAGAAGTAATTTAGATGTCATACCTGATTAACGCACATTATTGGAGTCCTGAATCTAGTGCTTAAACTGTGAAGCTGTGCTCCAAACGTCTGCAAATACCGAGCTTTCCTAACAGAATCTGAAACTCCAAATTCACATCGAAACAAAGCGGCAATAGAGTCGATGACCACCAGCCGTACCATGCCTCTTGTGAGCAGTAAAGAAATCCTTTTAGTAATGCAGTTGTGGAAGGTGTCCTATCACAAAATTGAAATATCTGACTTTGAAATGATTCGCATAACAATATTTTAAGATTAAGATAGTAATTACAGTTCTCATCACTTAAATGTAAGCTGATGGGGTTTCTAATCATAGAATGAGTTTGTGGATCTGTAAGTTTTGCTGGTAAAAATTTTTAATAGGTGCCTCATGCTTTTAAATAAAGCCAACAAACAAACAAAGGAAACTAAATGCAATCTTTGTATATCATGTGGAATCTACTGAACTTATTTGCAGCTGTACTTGCTTAAAATCAACTATGTATGGATGTTTCCAGATCTCAGGAAAGCAATAGTACAGTCCTGAACCACTCCTATTTTACAGCAGTGGTTCCACTGAAACACTGAGAACTCAACACTAGCATGAAACATTCAAAATAGAAGTTAAAGACTATACTGCTGTTCCACTAATGACATTTTGGTAATAAAACATACAGGTACTGTATCAAACATGCCTTGATCAAAAGTCCTATTAATGTTAGTATCTGCCACTTATTTCCTTCCTTTTTGTGAAAAAGAGTTTTATCAATTGAATATTTTGAAGTTTCCCAAACTTTCCAATTGCAGGAAGTTTTACTAGCAAATACTTTGCAGAGCGTAACTTTTATCGTATCGTAATAGTCATACTAGTCAGGCCAAAGGTCCTTCTAGGCTGCATCTTGTCGTTAGCAGTGGTCTAGAACAGCTGAGTACAAAGCAGAGCAAGTATACGATAATCTTACCTTCTAGATATCAATGATTCGGGGACAACTTGGGGCGGGGAGGAGAAAAGAAAAAGCAATAACCAGACAGTTACAGTTCTTTTGCTTGGTGCCATTCTTTACAAAGAAATAGGGGCTCACAGCTAAAAGCTTACATGCATCCAAAATTACATGTAATATCTTTCAACATTCCACAGCTATTAAAACTAGATTGTAATTCTCAAGTCTGAGTTACAGTAAGATCTATTCTATAAAACTCGCTGCTTCTGACAAAAGCAACAGTATTATAATTTCAAAGTCATTTTTTTTAAATAAAGTAAAAATTACTCAGTAGAATATACGACCTTCGGGTTCTGGAAAACGGAATTTTTTTTGGTGTCCACTTGCCGGTATGTCTACAGGCAACTATGCTTCACTTCAAACATTTCAGTTTCTAAACGTATGGGAACTTTCTGTTCACACAGGACTCATTCCTTTCAAATGAATACATGAAGAACCGGATTCTTCAGAATTAAGCATTTCAAAATTTTGATGTGGAAGAAAATACAGAAGGTAATTATAATTTGAGTGTCTACTTCAACTGCTATAATCTCTCTCTCTCTATATATAATACAATTCTGTGTATATTGCTATGTATGTGTAATCTATATGGAGTGAGAGAGTGAGCAAGCGAGAACACAATCTATATAAAAAAATACATAAGTTGTGAAAAATCTATTGTGCAGTTGCTTGACTTACTAGTGAGTATGTTTTAAGGGCATTTTAGAGAAATGTACATACTATTTTAAGCTGATCTTTTCCAGTTATTGTGCAGACTTTTTACCAAAACATACTCCATAGCTCCAAGAGACTGCAGTAGGAACTTTAATTAATGTTTCCAATGGAAGGTACATGGAAAAGGTAACTTAGCTCCTGTCTGGACTTTGCAGTGAATAAGTGGCAAATATATCATACTAACGTACAATATTTTCTTACACTTATAAACTAAGATTAACAAAGCCCCAGCAATCAGAATACGTTAACAAGTGCTACTTCTGAACCTTACAGAAAACAGAACTTCTAATGTTCTAATAGATAAACTGCACATTCATGGCCATTTAAGAAATCAGAAAGCACACAGATGTGTCTTTACAAGGCAAGAACAAGGAACTGAAGTTATTATCTTTTTCCCTCAGCTCTACTAAGTTGTCTAACAACGAGAGAAGCAGAAAGATAGCAGCACTACAGCTGTTATGCTGTGCCACTACTTATTCTGGACATCATTTTTTGTATCCTTCCCTCCCATCCACTTGATTTTCAACTTATTAACTCTAGTCTTATATTGCAAGTATGGACCACCCTCTGCATATGTATTTGTATCCTCTCTGCAAACCCAGTCAAGAGCTCTCTAGGAGCTGTAGTAAAACCAGTAGCAATACCTCTACTACATTTTAATAAACATAATTATTTATAAAACCTGCCACGTTATTCATTCTAAAAAAGATGAATATTCATCTTTGTATATCTCCTGAGCTTTCACAATGAAACAAAGTAAAAGACTTAGCTCCTGAAGACCTGACTCAGTTTTCTACTAATAATTTGCAGAGATAAAGAAGCAGAGATGTAAATCTTAGGTCACTTGTAGTCTTTTGCAAGCTCTTCTACATCAAGATGACTCCTGTGGTAACTGGATTATGGTGTTATAATGATGTATTTGTAAGTTGTGCTACTACTTACTAGGTCTGCTGCATGCTCAATGAAAATACTGTTTCCAAATTTTATTTTCTGAATGATTTCAGTTGGAACATCTGCACGCAGCTTATGCTGTTGATCTATGAGTTGCTGCAAACGTTTACTTGGGAATACATCTTCTGTACAAATGTAGACAGCCCCTACAATACAGAAAACAACCTCTGTTATTACATCACAGCTCTTACGTAGACACAATTTTGTTAACAGCGCAGAGACAAAACAATGCATTATGCACTCAAAAGCTAAGCATATTGAACCGGAAATTTCTACATCCCTACTGAATCAATGATGAACAACCAAAAGAAAACGCTGCTATGACTTTCCTGTAGCTGCCAGATGCCTTTTTAGTCCCTGCTGACGCAACTGCATTTTTGCACTCCCCAGGGGTCCACTAGGTGCCGCTCTTCTTGCATGGCTGCAGAATAGCCGCTTGCCTAACCGGGATGATTGAGAATTGTAACTGTAACGTATCCAACCACAAACAGAATAATACTGATACTGCATAGTTTGCCTTAGACTAGAAATTCTGATTAATTTCCCTCACCCTTCTGAACCTTCTTGATACCACATTTATATACGGAGGGGTACTCTTTGTCATAACTTGGAAAACAGTTTAAAGAGAATCAGTCATCCATTCTCATTCCAACTAACTCTTCCTGAAAATGGTACATTAGATTAAAAAGTATCATACTTCATCACCTTATTGTGAGTGGTGCCTATATATTTTTACTGCAGGTTCTGGTTAACAACTATGCATTATTTCAGAGAAAGTTAACTATACATGTCAAATTCTTGGGGAATAAAAGGATTATGTGCAGTATTTTCTTTATAAGAAAAATGTTGCCATTATTGTAGAGTTAGCCAATATTGTCTGAAAATAACACTTAATAATTATAGGATTACATCTAAGGATTAAGCCCACTCACTGAAATGGTTCAAGCTGCTAATAGAGCTCGGCAGCAGATGTGCTTAGCATTATTAGATATCCTCGATATTCCCACCCCAGTGGTCCATTTTCTACACTGCCTCTCCAGGGAGCAGAAAGTCCCATTCCCAGTTGCAAACTCCAAATACACTACATATTCCGCAGAAAAAGTATGAAACTATACCCAATATTAGAAAGCGGAAGAGCACAGGACTGGACTGAGGAAATATTAACAGATTTCCATTCCAAATAAAAATATTTTGCTGACGGACACCTGCATAAGACAGGCTACTGAATTTTGAGTACTCTTCTAGAACAGACAAGCATGACTATAAGCCTAATTTTCTTGAAGACTAAACTTGCTTCTTCAGCTTAACCTTCCCCATCCTTTCACCATTAATTCTTTCACAAATCATCCTACTTCCTTTTTGAAGCATCAAAAAAAAAAAAAATCATTATTTTTCCAAAGCCCAGAGAGTCTTGTTTTCAAATACGCAAAAAATATCAGCTAGAGCAATTAAGTTCACGCATGCCCACTGATTTATAAAAAATGTTAATCTTTGACAGATGAGATTTAAAAGTCTTCCTCAGCTATTAACAGAAGGGAAAATACTTCTTCATTATCCACTCCTTCCAAAGGAACATTTCCACAATTTCTAAATTCATCATGGACAACCCTTCTATTCTACCTAGGCACAGTTTCAAAGTATACTTCAGCATCTTTTCACTTCCCGTGGCTCTGCCAGCCCTAGCCTTTCTCACTAATGTATTCAGTCTCTATCGATTTCCCACATTGCATTATATACCGCTACTGATGTCAGAGTAAGCTCAGGTTTTTTTAGCAGCTTACAACGTTTGACATTGAACGAGCACTAAAATAAAGCATTACTGATCAGGGCAGCCATGACCTGATCATGATTCCTGTACTGTAACACAAAAAAACAGTACACAATTGAACCACAAATGGTTTCTGTACTTTTCTCCCACTTCCTATTTCAAATATTATTTGAGTGGATGCAATTCTGAATTTGAAACTGTAGGCATAAACAACGTATTTGATAATTACAATACTTGAACTCATATGCAATACTTGTAGACGCAAATGAGCATACATGCAAATTTTCACCAGCACAGCACAGAAGAAAATCAAAACAGAAAACAAGTCCATCAGTACTTGAATACATTGTTTACAGTGACATCCACAGCTTGCTGAATACTAACTTGTATGTATATCAGGATGAGAAAAGCACAGTAAGTTATTTAATAAATTGTAGGCATGTAACTGCTACAATTCGTTAAACAGCTAACTACTAAACAGCTCATTAAGTGAATTTTAACTTTCTTGACTATTTTCCTAGGTTATTTTCTCTTAACTGGATCGTTTCTCACAGCAGTCACTGTCAAGTTGAGTAGTGATAAATATCGAATAGGCAGGCGTGTAACTTGACTGAAAGCAGTTCCATGCGTTCCTAATCAGATTTTTCAGTTTCATCATTTCTAAAAAAACAGAGAGTCGAGACAAATTTCTAATCATGAATTTGATTCATGTTACGTATATCTAGCATCAATATTTGCTCAGGTAAGCCAATTATCTCTTGCAACATTTGAGTCACAAAACTTGAATCATTATGGTGCAAATCCACAGCTTTGGATAAACTTGGTGGGGGCAGGGGAAAAAAAGATACGCAGCTGCCTTACGCCAGTGTGCTTCTGAATTCATACTAACAAAAGCCATGCTAACTTGTGTTGAAATGTCTTAAGGCTAGAAGAGTTCCCATGCACAACATTCTGGACCTCTCAGCTACCGTTCTTATTCACAATGGATTGGCTTTTGCACAACGCGGCCTAATACGGGGATTTCTTTATCACAAATACTGGTTTACAGAGAGAATATGTGCTTTTTAAAGTCAGACCTGCCTTAAGCAGTATGTCCTTTGTACACTCCTCAGTTTACATAAAGGGTGGAATGTTTGTTATTTGAGACTGTTTTATGTCTTTTCAAACGCAAACTCATATTTCTAGATAGAGCAATACTATATTGTTTAGCTATTTGCATTTCAATCCAGAGGTATTGCACCATTCAATACATTTCAAAACAAAGAATACAGCGTTCTTGCTGGAGAAAAGTGTGTGTGTGTGTGTGTGTGTGTGTGTGTGTACATGTATGTATGTATGTAGGGATGTATAACTAACTTATCTGGAGACAAAGAAATGTAAAGTTCTACTGAAGATGAAGACCTTCCTCATAGATAACTTCAGTACATTAGTAAGAACAGTGATAGGAACAATCACGGCGTGAAAGACGACGACCAAAAGTATCAACCAGCCCTACTGTACCACAAACATACTGAGTTGAGTCTCAATTTCATATTTGTATGTGATGAACAAGTAAATTAAGGCAAGCAAGGTAATCCTGCAGCTGTAATACTTCTAGGGAAGAAAAAGAGGCTGGAGAAGCAAAAATCTGGTCCTCTCTGAGCTACTGGTCCAGCAACCTGGTTTTAAAATACCTGCCCAATATATACACTTTATACCCCTTGTAAAATCACAACAGGGATTTTAAAGTTTGAATGATCACATTTACTCATGCTAAATAATTGTTTTATGCAAACATTTGTGTTGAAGAATCAAAAGAGATTATTTACTTCTTAAGAACAGTGTCAGTGCACAGACTGACTGGCATTTCCTGCCTCAATTCAGTTTTGCAAATACCAATCAGTTACCTGCCAACCTTCTACTCTGCTGCAACACTTCTATGACACCAGTTAAACCTAACAGAGCAGATACTGTACTCTGAGTACATAACTGGTCCATTTGTGCTTTCTCCAAAGTATACAGTTAGACAACGTCCTTTCTTCCTCAAAATGCTGCTCATTTCAGGAGACAGTAATGTAATTTTCATCCTGATCTTTCCTGAGTTGATCCACACAAAATAGAGTGGATGAACTTTGTTTTGGCCTAAAATTCAAGCTTCACAGTAAAAGGAGAGTAGCACTCTGTTCTATCCTTTGTAAAGACTCTTCAGCTTCTGTTTAGGACCTTCAGTTTGAGCTACAACAAAAACATTTGATTAGCAAGAACACACACCCATGCATTAAAAATACAAGAGGTGCTCTGTAGTACAGTTACAGGAGTTCAAGTTATAAGGGACTGACAGATAAGCAAACCCAACAGTAAAGGCAGATGTTTTATCATGAAGCCAAAGCACTTAACAGTACTCAAATACCTTAATGATAGGTGGATTGTCCTAACCTAAATAAAAATAAGAGATCAGGACAACACAAAGAAGAAAGCCTGTGGCATCATGCTATTTGCAGTTTATTAGGAAGCTGTCAACACTAGCAGCAATTCAAGAGTATGGACATTTACCACTTTTGAGAGAGAAGCTGGGAGACGCTTAGGAAGTTGTCCTGAATGACCACATAAGCATCCTTCCCCACAGTTCTACAACAAGCAAATAGAAACTAGCTATTTTATCAGATCTCAATGCTTCACTGTCATTTAGGCTGATGAGAGTACTATACTGGTTGTTGACCAAAAAAAAAAAAAATCTCAGAAGTTGTAAATGATCTTCAGATAAGGGAATAGAAGAGTTTTCAGTCCTAGAAACATAATCTGCCATGCACCAAACTGACTTTTTTAACAAGAATCAGTAGCAAATATCTTTTCTAATTCAGAATTCTAAAGTAGTTTGTCATGCTATATTCATTTATTACTCATAAATATGGGCATATAAATTCAGCCAATATTCTAAGAATGTCAGTTATGGTCTATTGAATGGCACAAAGACAACCTTGAGGCAAAGGATGTCCCAGTTTTTTGGTTTGCTGCCAACCTTCTAGCACTGAAAACTGTAAACAAGAATAGCACAAAGTCAAATGAAGTAAATACACAATAAATCTTTACTGTCTCAAGAAATGTATTTCAACATCACCACCAAAGAGGCAGCAAAAGTTTCTAGCACTAAAAAAGTAACTCCATAAAAATTTAAACGTTTAGTAAACTTTGAGCAAGAAGTTTTATCTTTTTCTGTTGGTCGAGCTAGACTTCTGTGATGATTAATAGGCATAATTGTTCTCCTTCCTCCAAGTTTTGTAAAGAAAAAAGCTCTTCGTTACTTTATTTCCTGTATTTCTTCATATGCAACCGAACATTTCTTACTGATAGACTGTAAAAGAATCAAGGCTGTGCAATACCCTTTAACTTTGTATCATTTCCCCCCCCTTCATTTTGGGGTATTCTAATTTTACAAAACAGTTCAATAAATCCAACATATTGGTTGTAATACTGTGACCACAGTTTAGAATTTTAAATTTTACCTTGAAATAGATCTGCTCTGACATACTATGATGATGACCTGCTACGTTGCAGCTCTTACTAACACATCTCATAAAGATAGGTACCATTCATTACCTGTTCCTAAAAACAAGGATTTATTGATGTACTTGTACAGTAGTCTAATCAAGATCCTCAAAAGTTCTGTCCTCTCAGCCCTTCAAAAATGCTCTGGTTCTCCCACAGGAAAATTGATAGGATGACCATCCTACCTACTGCTGTTCCATGAAACACTTGGCAGTAGGTAAATGGGGAATGCAACTCCAATGAAGCCAAGTGCTAAGGAACAGCCACTATCTTCACACACAAATAACAGACTTGCTATTCTGTGGCCCTAAAAGGAAGACTGAAGAGAGAAAAATGCCAGTAGGACGCTGGCCCCTTTTCTCTGTACTTTGAATCTGTTCTAGTTTGTTCCTTTCTTCCAACATAAAAAAAGGAGAAGCACTCGGCCATGAATGAAAATATATTTTCACTCACGCTATCTGTGGCAGTTAACAGCAACACAGGAAGGAACTGAACAGCATGTATTTGCTCCTGCTCTGATTAATAACGTAATTTAAAGCAAGGTAAGGCAAGTCAAAGGCTCGTTTCTGCCCTTTAAGCAGCATCTTCCTTTAGACAGTCCAGGATTTTTCCACATGGGTAGATATGGTACATGAAATGATCGAAGAAGTTTCCCCACAACAAACCTCTGGGCTGCCAAATTAAATCCCGTGGTATATAGAAAGAAGAGCAGGATCACAGCCAAAAAACAACCAAAGTAAACCACCAGGACAGTGAATTCTTGGAAGTGAGACAGATTTTTCTCTTTCTAAAAAGACATAAGAAAACTCAAAAGAAAGTATCAGAAGTTAGATTAAGGTGATAAAGACAGTTAATAGCCATATTCAAAGAATAAACCTACTTATTTTTGCAAAAATTGGAAAATCGCAGGTACAAAACAATGCTTTTTTTCAACTAGTTTCCATTAATTTTTCTCTGTAAATCATTTTAGTGTAATCAGATTAAATATTATTTGAAATCTGAAACCTCTGACTAGGGAATATATACCACATACCAGAGATGTTTGTGGAAAATTACCTGTTTGACAAGCTATTTTGCTGTGGTTGTTACTTGAGGAGACAATAAGTACTTATGACAGCAACGCTTTTCCTATGTTGTTTGCATGCGCGTCTCACTTTATTCACATTGGTAGGTGGGTAAACAACAACCAACAGCAATTTTATATCACATTATGTTGCAATGCAGGGCTTGTACACAGTATGCTTTTAGCTCCATAATGCTGCATTACCAATTAGCTTACCACTAATGCTATTGCAGAAGGGTAAGACATTCAGTGAATAAAAACATTTACTTCAACACGGAGATGATGCTCTTAAAGAGAGCATATTCCTGCAAACGGCAAATAAATGAACGTATACATTTCAGTACTTACCAGACTCTAATCCACCATATTTGTAAGGATACTGCACACAAAGACACAGCTGCAAACTAATCTGAGTTTTCCCAGCAGAACTTTCGCCGGCAAGTTCTGTGACTCCCACTAAAGGAATGCCACCTTTTAACAAGTTATCTAGTACTGAACATCCCAGGCTTAGTTTCTGGCTTTGGGAGGTGAGATGATGTTTATCTTGGTAGAGCTGAAGTGCTGAAGGATATTATTTTTAAGGGGCGGGCGGGGGGGGGAAGGGGAAAGAGGGGAAAAAAAAAGAAGTTCCATTCAATATCTTTCTAATACACAACGATAGAATATAAAGGCCATACACCAGCTTTTTATCTCCAAAAGATACTTTCTTTGTTGATGGGAGATTTTCCTAATTTAGCCTGGTTTTCCCCACCTCCCCATGCACAATCTATTAATTATATGCCATGTTCAAAAACAAATAATTTACACTGTATCCTTTCCTCCTCTCGATCTTTTTCCTTTCTCTGCCTCTAAGGAGTCTCTGTGGAAAGCTACACATGGAACATCTTGACAACATGGTTCAAGCAGAGCAATTATGGAAACGAAAAGCTGCAGCAGACTATGAAGCAGCATAGCAGGCATCTGGCCAAGACCTGAAGATACATGTAAACCTCAAGAAAACAGATTTGAAGCATGGAGCTGCCATGAAGCGTTTGCACAGGAGGAGCTGTCAGATCCTGCAGATTTAGAATTATGTTTTTGTATCACATCATTTACATAGCTTATAACAGACAAGCTTTTCAACTAGTCTCAGTCCAAAAGGAAAAATAATGAGAGACAGAGTTCAGCAAGAAAAAGAGAAATCTTACGTTCCCCTAATCAAGTTTTCCAGGCAGGGGAATTATTTTGTCGTGTTTTAAACAGCCTTGATCCTGAAGAATGACACCTGTCTGCTTCCATCTACCTTCAGGATCTCACAGGTGCTATCATTAAATAATTTACACAGCAAAACCCAAAACATTTGCCTTTTCATTTTCAGAATCATTATCAAATCCTACTAACTAGGAGCCAAAACTATAACTTCTCCCAGTAACAATATATTTGATGATTTAAATAGAAGGCCTTTTTTGCATTAGCTGTATTACCTGTAAGCATACTATTTTTCCTCAGCGTGAGAGAGACTGTTTTCAGTAAACACTGTATATCTGCACTGGAGAGTTTCATCAATCTTTGTAAGTCTGCTTCAGAAAGATTTAAAATCCCTTTCACTGATTTTATGTCAGCTGAAATTAGAGGAATTCTTATAAATACTTTTGGCTGGATTACAGTCTTATGCACAAAGTAAAAGTTTTCTCACTTCCTACTAGTCATGTACATAAAGTTTATCCACACTGCAGGATTAGATTCTTGTGATCTAAGCAGGCAACATTTACTCTGAACATATCAAAGCATGCTATAAAATTGTTTGGAATCACTGGTTCACGGGAAGAAGTTATCACTTCTAATTGCTCACAAGTTTGGCTTATGAAACATTTAATTACAGTTCCAAAATGCTGGCGTATGTATATATGCTTATATTCACAAACATGCAATTATTTAAAGGAAGACCTATCAGCTATACATTCACAGATTAAGTTACCTTTTTTAAGGGCCGCAATTACTTTAGGGTTCAAGTCAAACTGGTCCCAGTCCATTTCCTGATACAGCAACTGGGGTGAACAGAGCATCAGGTAATTATTACCTATTATAAAAATTTTTATCGGACATACATGCAATACAAAAATAAGTATGACTCAATGTGTTAACTTTGTAGGAATATTCTATTTTTACTTTTTAACAATATATTTATTCATTGTTTTAGAAAAGCAGCAATGATTCAGCACGTTAGCCAAGGTCTTCTCAGCTAGTTCTTTACATATATGCTATTAAAGACTTCAACTAGTAACGAAGTAGTTACGTATTGCTGGTCATTTTAATTGCATACCCACGTAGGGTATTTGCTCTGGACTGTAGCTCGCAAATAGACTGGCTATCTTGCCATTCTTTGCAACAACTGTTCATTTTTAAAGAGGAAAAAAAAACCCTCAGACATGCAATTTAGAATAATCATAAGACTAGTCATATATCTGAAAGGCAAACGTATTTTGATTTTTCTAAAGCACAGTTTGTTAGTAATAACAACATTACATGCTATTTTAATACTGTGATCTAAAACACCACAGTTTAGTATTATAATTACCTAGGAAAAAAATACTATGATGCTTGTTACTATGCAGATCATCTTTATGAAGGACCGCGGCAGACACTTAACAGTTATATAACAATACGTGACTTAATGAACATTCACCTTTTTAACACAGGGGAAGGAAGTTTACCATGGATCCTGAGAACAGAATGAACGTAGGAGAAAAAAAAAATCAATTATTTTTTAAGCAATACTTATTTAAAGCAACTTTCTGACAAGTGTTTCAAAGTCCAAACTTATTGCAATTAATTATTATAATGACCTTTGACTTGAAGGATTCCAAGTCATTTTGTCGACTTCACTCATCTGAAGCCATTGAAATTCAGCCACTGCTGCTTAAGGCACTAGGAAGAGAGGGAAATTACCAGGAAACGATTATAGCAGAGCAGGATTGGAGCAAAAAATACAAAGGACCTTTGTTTTTAAAAGTCTTTTTCAAGATCCTCATGCACTTAACTGTATGACATTCATTAGTCGGAGAAGAGGGGGGGAAAAAGCATCTATTCGGTACTGATTCGTATTCGTGGTTGGAGGCATAGGAAAAACGCATAAATGGATAAGCTCATCGGGCAGGTAAGTTACACGACTTTACAGGTATAACCGCGAAGATAGGACGGCTGCGACCTCACAAAGCAAATTCGCATTCGCCAGAGCCTTCCCGAGCAGGACCACTGCCATCGGCACTGAGGAAAACACCGCTCTCCTGCAGACAGTAGCGCGCACAAGCTGACTGCATGTGACTGTCGCGGCAGACGCGGTCTGGCGGCCTCACAGCGCTCGGCATCTCCCCCCCCCACCCCACCCCCCCAACGGTCCTAACGGTCCCCGCGGCGGGACGCAGCGCCGGCCGCGAGCCCCGCGCCGCTCCGCCGCCCGCGCGGCCCGCCGCCAAACGCCGCAGCCAATCGGCGAAGCGGCTTGCCTGCGACGTCGTTAGGTATAGGCCAATCAGGACGCCCCAAAGAGAGCGCTCCCGGCGGAGCGGCCAATGGGTAGGGCGCTACCCGGAAGGGCCTAGGAGGCTCTCGGTTGCGGTTCTCTTCCGCGGCAGCAGTGAAGAGCTGATCAGTGTCCGCGGCAGGCACCGGCCGCTCGACGAGCGCTCCGAAACGGCGGCTGTACGGCGCCGCTCCGCCACCCAGCGCCACCTCCGCGAGGCCTCGGCCAGGGGAGCCCGCCCCCTAGCCGCTCCTGCTCGCTGATTGGCTACCAAGCTTCCTCGACTGCCGAATACAGGAGCCTGACTGAAGCGCGCACGTCCTTCGTTTCCGGGTGGTGAGGCGGCTCTTCCCGTTGCGCATGCGCCTGTAGACGCCAATGGGCGGCTGGGTGGGGCTAGTAAATGGCAGCACCACGCCCCGAGCGATACGGGGTTGGCCGGGAAGTCCGGAGGCAGTGCTCTGCTGGGTGCTAGGAGCGGGTGGGCGGTGATTAGCGGCTCGCCGCATCTCTATTGGTCCCTGGCCGTGTCCTTCGAGAGGTCAGGGCGGTGATTGGGCGGTAGCGCTGCCGGTCTCGGAGGGAGGGGGGTGGCGGAGTTGTGAGGGAAAGATGTCGGGCTGCGAGGCCCGCGACGCCAAGAAGCTGGTGCGCTCGCCCAGCGGGCTGCGCATGGTGCCCGAGCACCGCTCTGCCCGCAGCCCCTTCGGCTTGGACGAGCCGCCCTGGGTGCCTGACAAGGAGGTATGAGCCCGGACGGGGTGTGGAGGAGCCGGGGGGGCGGGGGAGGGACGCGGAGAAGCCCCCTCAAGCCGCCGCGCGTCCTGCCCGGAGGGGCCCTGCCCGCGTCCCAACGGCTGCCGGGCGGCGACCGTTGGCCCGCGGGGTCGCTGCCGCCCCCCTCCGCGCTCCCGCCTGCCCTGGGGGAAGCGGGCGGCCGGGACCTGGCGGCTGCGATTGCGCCTCTTCCCCTTTCTTCGTCTCGAAGCGGCTCGTTCGGGGCAGCGTCTCTCGCCGCCGCCTGGGCGCAGCGGCCCCCTGGAAGCGGAGGGAGCGCGGAGCCGCCGGGACGGGGCTCTGGCTGGCTGCTGGGGTGGGCCGGGCCGGGCCGCCGCGGGGCTGCTGGCGAGCGGCAGTGCGCGACTCTGCGGTCAGAGCCCGCTGATCTCTCCGGCGTGTTTAGATACGGCGGAGCAATGGGACGGCAGCTTGGCTCAGCTCGTGTCAAAAGCTGACAAGGCAGCACGTCGGACTTGCCCGGCTACGTTTTTTTTTTTTTTTTGTAAGCCACGCAGTTTTATTTCGGTTAGATTAGTGGGATAAAAAGGATAGGAGGGTTGCTCTTTTTCATAGAACTAAGGCCCTGTCACAAGAGTTAGTGAAGAACTTAATGAGGTAAGTGTTGCGAACTGTGTGGCACTAATGAAGCGTTTGTTCTGTTTAAATGCTTATAAAACAGCAAATCTGATTTTGAACACCATATTGATTTTACAGAAGAAGTATAGTAAAAGGCCAAGGTAGCCCTTTCTGCGTTTCATTGTGAGTGTTCTTAGTGTTAAATGAGTATCGAGTAACTTGGACAATTTCAACCAACTTTGCTTTTAAATACTTTTCAAGTAGACTGTGTAATCATGATGCTATACTAAATTTTCTGTCATACACATTATTTTTTGCTAATCCCTACAGATAGATACTAACAGAACTCAGAATCAGTTGTTTATATTGGTTTTTTTAACCAGTCTGTGGGGTGGATACATGTTAATACCTTTAAATATGATGCAGAATTGAGGTTATTTTTGATGGTGATAAGCTGATATGAATTCAAGCAATGAGTCATTGAACAAACCCATTCCTTGCCAGATACTGATATGGTTGGTTTGTCTTATGTCGGAATGCTACGTTTTTCTGTCATAACTAACTGGATTAGGTACAAGAAAAAAATTGCGCCTCTACCTGATGTCTTTTGAGGCAAAGTCCTGTGTAAAAATAATTATACGAGCAGCCTCACTCTGCTAGTGTAGTTTACTTGGCTCAGGCACCTGAGATTAACCTTTCCTGGATTATGGTGCGTGGCTACTAAGTTGGTTTGCTGTTTTTTTCCAAAATAACAACTCTCTTTTTTGGAAAGCGACTTTTTTGGCTCATTTTAAACGAGCAATCTGAGAAAATGCCGTGTCCTATCAAGTTGATAGGACTTGATGCAGTCCTATCAAGTTAGTCTCCCTTTTTCTTAAAGGAAAAAAAAAACCCTGTCATTGATAGCAACTGTGCATCTCTTGCATTAAGTGTAGGTAAGACAAAATATATTCAGTGACAAGTGCTGAGTGTCATTTAAGGTGCAGGTCCTCAGCTCTTGGGACTCCCAGTTGGCATTGAACATCAGGTGTGGTGCATTGGGGTGGCTGCAGATGTGGTTCGTATTGATCAGGGGGCATGTAGCAAAGTCCGTGGTGGAATTATTCTTTAGGTAGTTTCTCTGTGTGTTGTGTGGAGTCTGGTTTTGCTGAGTATGTGACTTAACGTGCTCGGCGCGCATTGGCCTGAGCATCCTGGAAACCTGATTGCTGACATCATCGTCAGTGGATATCGTTGGTGTAACATTTGCCTTAAATTGAAAGTAGCTTTTCTCTTTGATATTCGAAAATGTAGCTTTATATTTCAGTAATTAAAGTAAAGCAGCTTCCATTAAAAAAAAAAAAATACTGCTTCTAACTGAGTCTAGTACATAGCACTATCCTAGTTCAACCGAAGGTTGTTTGAGGATTATGGTAGGGTTTACTTAAACTTGTTAGATTTATTTGAAAATGTGCCTGTAAATTTTAGGTAACTCAAATCAATCTATATATTACTACTCTGACTGTTATATGACATTTGTACCTCAGGTGTTCCCCTGAAGAATCAGCTTTTCTTCTGGTCTGTTGGACAATAGACTGGTGATGTTGGTTTGTGACTGCATGTTGCTTTTGCATCAAACTTGGTCGTAATTGCTATTGAGAGGAAGTATGTTATAGACATGCACTTTACATACATGTATTCATTCATATTCTTAATCTTACATTTCTTGTTATTTTGTAAAAACAATTATTTTACTAGTTTTCTTTATGTGTGGATGTGCTCACATTCTAATTTGTTTGATTAACATTTACAAATATCCTGTTACAATCTTTTTTTCTTAAATAAAGAAAGTACACAACATACAAGAAAGCTAATAAACCATATTTTTAATAATAAACCATGTCTGTAATGATAAAATCAACTTTAAAGAGACAGTATTATCTGCAGCTAGTGACCTAAACAAGATTATTTGTTCTTGTTACGATGTCAGCCATTCATTTACTTCAGTTCAGTAAACTAAAGTATAAAACGTGTTGTCTTTGTCCAAGAGAAGAGACTAGTATTACCAAAAGTTCATTCAGCATTTCAAATGTACTAGCTTCTGCTGCATGGCGAATAAGTCACCAATTCAGTAGCTGTATTTTTCTTCTTTTTATGTTTAAAAATAGATTAATCCCAAAATGATGTTAGTTAGTAGTTGTGCTAAACTTACTGTATAACACTGAATTTTATTTCAGGTTTTTAATTTAAATCACAAGATTACCCAGTCTTTAAATATTGGTTGTTATATTATGAGGACTTTGAATTGTAAGGCTGGAGGAGGACTACAGAAAACTTTATTTTTGTTAGTCTGTTCTGTATCAGAATTGAAATAATATAAATAATGAATGAGTTGAGTTGGATAATATCATGTAAGTTTGTGCTGAGCATCATTAAACTTGAGACAGAGCTTAAAATGTTGATCACTGCGTGTGCCTTGTATAAACTAAAATTTCTTTGTTAACAGTCACCACCAGAGCTCAGCTGATGATGTTCCTATTAAAGAAATCTTGGACTAGAAAGTGTGTAAAAAATTTGTATGTTAGGCTGCAGAGGTGGCCAAACCTCATGACTGTCCAGCTACGTACTGGGTCTTTTCGTGGCTGAGGCACGCTGTGTACCTTGGAGCTGGGATGTGTAAGACATCTGAGAAGCTTACAGATGAGGTGCTAGTGGTTCCTTAGGGATCCTTCTGGTTCACTGCGGGAAGGAACTGAGTTAAATGTAGCTGGGGCCTCTAACGGGTCAGGTTCTCAGAGTTAACACTAGCTGTGTGACAGAGCTGCGCTTGAACTGCTTGCCCACCCATGTAGCTTGAGCCATGAATTTGTCAGCATGTGGATGAACAGGAAGGATTCACTTGTCAAGGTATTCCTCCATAGTGTTCTTTTCCCAGGCAAAAAGTAGAAGCTGATATTAAGTAAATGTCTTTACAAAGCAGAAGTGCCTTGTTGATCAGGTTAGAAACGGAACATCCTTTCAGGAAAAGCCCCTTCTGTGATGTCTGCTACCGTATGCCGTTTACTTGTGAGTTATTTACAACTGCTCTGTGTATTGATCATTTTTATCATGATAGGTCTGGAATTCAGAAAGATTTTTCCCGTAGTTTATATAAAGCAGAAAAGAAGAAGAGGGATAACTCTGTTACTTGCTGAAGTTGCTGAAGCAACTTATATATTTGCAAAACATCATGTACAAAATCTATTTAAGGCACTGTTTAGAGGTTTTCTTATCTAGTTTGTGGCTTGTACTTTTTGACTTCTGACCCCCGAAACCCCAAATTTTCGTTAAGAAAATGAGTTAGTCTCCTAGTGCGCTCAAGGGCATACTGAAATACTTGCCAGGCCCAGCCCCCATGGCAATGTATTAAACTATGCGCGTGAGAAAGTAAAGCACTAAATCACGGTCAGCATGGAGCAAAATGTGATGTTATCTGTACAATATTACTTGTTATAAAGATGAGACTTTGGGAATGCTGCATTGACGGAATGCTGCATTGACCAAATGCTGAAGGTTATTCATCAGTGAATGTTAAAATGTGCTTTTATACAACCATTGTGAAAAGAGGTGGTTGGATGCCTTAATTTGTTGCTTGAAACAATACAAGAACAGTTCTAGTTCTCTTCTGTGTGAGGTTTAGAAACACAGTTTATTGTAACAAATATTGCAAGTAGTTAATTATGTTCCGTTACAGCAACTGTAGTTATTCTCTGAGTTGTTAAACCTTGTTTAGACATGTCAGAACATTTCACATAAGCTGTTGCAATTATGAACAATCTTAAACACACGCACAAAAAGCAAAAATTCTAGAGTGCTTTTTAATTTATCTGCTGCAATATTTTTCTTGACTACAGTTGTACTTGTGATAGTGATTGGGAATCTGCTGAAGTAGAAGTCCCTGAAATACACTACAGAAGCTGTAGTTAAGGGTTAAGTATTGAAATGTACTAATTAAAGGAAAAACAGCACAATACTACAGAATAGCACATACTTGGCTTCGAACATGTTTTTAAGATGACATTCTGCTGAAATCTAAGATAATCTGAAGAGTTTAATTTTCTAGAGTTATAAAACTCACTGCAAAATCTAACCATGTTCTCCTGATTCGGGTGACAAGCAGAATTTTGCATTAATATATGCAAACAAATTTAGCAATGGTTACTTTGTAAATTTTGGAGAGTAAGTTTCTGATATAGTGGGTAGAATTATGTGAAGTCTTGGTGAAAATCCGGTGATCTACTGCTGAGTATCAGTCTTTTGGTAGGTGACTTTCTATACAGAAAATTTTATTATAACTATCACTGATCTCTGCTGGTAGTTCAGAAATCACAGCTTTTGGCCCTTAAACTTCTGTTTAGTTGTGAGACGGAAACCTCATGAGTTTTTTTTTCTGGCTTTTCTTTTGGGAGGAGTGTGGGTGTAAGTGTTTTTTCAGAAAGAGATGTTTCAGGAAGTGACATTCTGTAGCTGGCCTAAAAATTAAGTCTTGGTGACTTGGAAGAAAACCAAAATCTAGCATGTCTGAAAAGTGTGTATACTACTGGGAGTGTTAAAATACATAAACAGTGTTTTAGGAGGTCCACAGAGCATCACAGTATAATACAGAGAGGATGATAACTTACATGAAAACACAGGAAACTGTCTGGATAGCCAAACGTATTAAGCATGATGTGAACTTCTGAAACGTGGTTTTGACCGCTAGCAAGAGGCAATACTCCTTAGGACAGGTGAGTGTGCGTTTTTCTGAGTTACGGGTGGAGATGACACCATTTTGCTACCTCAATATTTTAAATATAAAAATAAATGAAAACCATCCATTGAGGAAAAAATAAAAGATGGAGATTTGTTGGAGCTGCTTCTTCTTGGGTGATAGTATAAAGCTCAGTCTTTGTGCATGGTGGTAGGATTAAAGATACAGAAATTTTGTAGTTTAATGTTAATCTGTACTGTTTCCTAGTGCCCAAGATGTATGCAGTGCGATACAAAATTTGACTTCATAACTAGAAAGGTAAGAGAAATCAATAAAACATAAAACTTTAACTGTTGCAAAATACTAATATGAGCTTTTTCTGATTTAAAAATGGAAAAGCCTGATATAACTTTAAAATAGTTTTTCTTTCTGTTCTCTCTTTTCTGGGTAGAGATCCTTTTTGCTCTAATTCTGTTCCTTTGACGTTCTGCTTGTTTGCTCGGTATGAAATACAATGAGGTTTTGGTTCATTGCTAGGGTTATTCCAAAATACTGGGTACCCATGGGATTTACATTCAAAGGAAGCGTTAGAACAACTCATGACAAGAGTGTACTGCTAATGTCAGCACTAACATACAAACCAAATCGACTAATTTGATTGTATTTTGGGAGATAAAAGTCAGTTGTGGAAATGCAAGCAAAAAGTTTTTTGAATTACAACCAATTGCAATCTTACGTTGAAGAACTTCATTATTAAAGTGTGAAGGACCCCCTCCTCCCCCCGCCCCCCCCCAAAAAAAAAAGAAAAAAAAAGAAAAAAAGCTGTTCTAAAAGTGAAACAAGATTTGTCTCAGGATCGGAAAAGAGAATCTCTGGTTAAATTGGGAAACTATGAACCATCTTGACTGCTGTGAACCACAATTAGGTAGACTGTATAATAAAGAGAAAACATTGACATTAGAGTTGAAGTATGTTCATTCATAAATGTAAGCAGACCTATGTGGAATGCATGCTAGTTTACTGAATACTACTACCAGAAAGCATTCTGCTGAAACTGGAGGTTCTACTTGGAGAAGGAAGGCCGCCTCCCGGAAAAGGGCAGCAGTGATTTTTAGCAGGAAATAATGTTGCATTGTATAACTGTGTTGACACTCTGTTAGCTATGCAGCTTGTGAAAGTGAAGAAAGATGTGGAAACGTATGTGACCTGTAATGCATTGAAGTAGTTGATGTTTGTTTTCAAATTTATTCTTTGGAGGGAGAGGTAAGGAGAAATGTTAAAATAGGCATCACTGTGTATTGTAAAAGATAAATAAGTGTTCAGGATGCCTGAAGAACTTTAGGATATCAGTTAGGGTAACTAAATGATAGTGTGCAGCCGCTTGGTCTGTATTGTGCACTGTAGTTGCATGGGTTAAGAGCGTGGATGCTGGTTGGTAAGAGCATTTTACTTGAAGAAAAAATAATTCGTTATTCCACTGTATTTTTACTTGTGTTAACTCTGGGCAATAAATTGAGGTAGCCATAGGAAATAGGTACTCAGGAGATAATTTTCCGTTATATTTAGAAGAGAAGTGTAACAGTGACCGAAGCTGCAGAATATCAGTTGCTTGTATCAAACTGTTCAAACTTGCTTTGAGCCACAAATCTGTTCTTGCTTGCCTGGAAATACTTGTTCTTACATGAGTTACTGTCATCCCCTGAGAACTTGGATCAGGAAGAGCTACCGTGACTGTCACACCCCAGTAGTGATTTGGAGCACAAGCGCTTGTTGAACATTTAGTGGTTGTGAAATGCGTTGCAATAGTAGTTACTGATTTTACTGCTATTATAACGACCATGGATTTCTTACTATGTCACCTGCCATTTTTGATGAACAGCTTTAGGTTTTGAGTATGAAGATTGATATTTTTTGTTTGTTGGTTTGTGTTGTTGCCTTTTACCATGAGAAGAATACGACATGGCAACAAGCCTGTTGATAGATTGCCAGCAGAGACTTATGTGCTGCTGTTCTTAGTAAACTTAATCCTTGGAATTCAATCTTCAGAGGTATACTTCCGCTGCTACAGCCGTTAATTTTCTATAACCACTTGACTGCTGTCCTATCCCTCGACTTGTATGTTTCAGATGCGAGAAACTGTGCTCTTTTTCTTGGGGGAGGAGGTGTTTAATACAGTAACTTTATCAGATTCTTCCTTAATAGTTTTCTTCGTAAATGAATAAAAAAAAATATTCTTTCATACTTAGCATCACTGTCGAAGATGCGGAAAGTGCTTCTGTGACAAGTGCTGCAGTAAAAAAGTGCCTCTGCCTCGCATGTGCTTTGTGGACCCTGTGCGCCAGTGTGCTGAATGTGCCCTCATTTCTCAAAAAGAAACAGAGTTTTATGACAAACAGCTTAAAGTGCTCATGAATGGTAAGTACTGTATGTGTGTTTGTGTATATGTATATATATGTGTGTGTATGTATGTATATATGCTGGTTTGATTTTATGTTTGTTCAAATGCTATGTTAAATTTGATTTAAAACTAATTCTTCTTGTCAGACAAGCTATTAAGTTGCAGTTTTAAGATATCTGCTGTAAAGACTCTTCTATTGTCACGTTTCTTGTTTGAAGAAATAATTAACTTGTTTGAAGTTAATCATTCTGTTTTCTCAGCTTATTCGAAGAGAAGTCTACTTCTTACAATGATATTGTTCACAAAGTGTGATGTAATCAAAGAAACTTTTAGTGCCTTGGAGAAGTGTGTGTGTATGTGTGTGCGCTTGCCATTTTTATTATACTAATGAATTTTTTTAGCCATATTCCTGTTAAGTTGAATAAGAATGAAAAACACTTAGAAAACATAAAAATACTCTCTACTGCTAACAAGGTACTGTGCTTGCTTCAAGCCTCACTTGAGAGCTTTGACCTTGTCCATGGCCTAAGCCTGTGTGGGTAGCAGGTCGTCATGAATTGTCAGTTTTAAATAGCATTAAAACCACATGCGGTACACTAATTGGTGTTCCAATTAGATTAAGTAAAAAAACTAATGTTTATTAAACTGAAGGTCACATCCTGCTATTTGATTCTTCTCACGGATTTATTTGGAATACTGAAAAAATAGTTTCAGTAGTGCTACTATGTGTTACGGTGACAAAATAGGCTCTTTAATTGCCTATTTTTACCATCTTCCAATTCATTCTCTTTTTTAAAGTTTCTGCTTATACATCATCTGCCTTTCCACAACGTGTAGGATAAATGTTCACGTTACATAGTAATTGTGGAAGGTCATGTGATTTAGAACATGGTAATTAAAGATGGCTTTTTACATTTGAGTGCTCTAAAAATGTCAGTCAGTTTAATGTTTCAATTAATCTGTTAATGATTTACCCAACTCAGTCTATTTGGTGCAGTAAATAAAATTGCTTAACAGTTTCGATATTTTAATGTTCCTTCCTAAACTCTGTGTTAGAATAATAATACATTTCTTTTTCCAGGTGCTACGTTCTTTGTAACTCTGGGAACATCAGATAAATCTGAGCTAATGGTATGTCGACTGTCTAACAATCAGAGGTGAGAAATTAATAGAAACTGTACGTGTAAACACAACTATGATTAATATTATCTAAGAACCCAAACCAAAAAAAAAAAAAATAAGACTAACTTGCTGTGAGAATCCTGGAGAGAATATTCTGTAATGATAGCTATAATTTTATTGGGCTAAGTTTGAATTTACAGTGTAGGTCAGTGGCCCTCACAAGAGGTGTGAACTCTCATTGCTTTATATTGTGAAGACCGTTTCCAGAAGCAACAAGGGGCAGAAATGCCAGAACGCCTTGGAACAGTGGAACTGCGCGCTTCTTAAGTCATCTCAGTGCTGTTGGAATACAGTCTTTTTGCCGACTAATAGGAAGATCGTAGGAGGGATAGCTGGGAAAATACCTGTAACCCCTCGAAAAAACCTTGTTTCAGAATGCTGACTCCAACACTGAGCATATTGTTTAACGTTACTGACAAAGCATTGCTTAGGGCATCCCTAGAACTCGGTTGGCTAGAATAGCTCAAACTCCGCGTTCTCTTCTTCCTTCCGAGCTTTGGAAGGCTGTTTTTAATGTCTGTTTGAAAGGGTCTCCTGGCAAACGAATCTATAGGGTTTTGTTTCTTTTTGTTTGTGTTTGTGGAGTTTTAAGTGAAGCACTTCACTGAAAAAGACTTCCTGCTTGATTTTTTCTCCCCACCCCAAAGAACATACAGAAAACTAGTCACTGAGAGATTCTGTTTGAAATGCAGTGAACTCTGAGATATGGTTATTCTGTTTTATGTAATTCAGACTTGATGTTGTAGATGGGAAATACTAAAATGTGTGTTTTCTTTTTTTGTGGAGATACCTGGTTTTGGATGGAGACAGCCACTATGAAATTGAAATTGTACAGATTTCAACTGTTCAGATACTTACGGAGGGCTTTACTCCTGGAGGTAAATCTTTCATCGAATAAGCATTTATTATTAAGAAAAATATGCAAAGTTACAATTTTTGTTCTAATAGACAGTGCGTTTCTAAGTTATTGACAACTCATGTTCCACTGTCGTGCTTAAAACTGTTCTCAGAATAGAATGTAGTGCTTGGAAGCCTGTCCATGTGGCTAGTGGGATTTCAGGGAAGATCTAAAAATTCAGAGATTGCTTCTGAGCTCTGATATGTGGGAACTTCTCAATAGGCTTAGATAAAGCTGGTCACCACCTGTTCTGACCGTTTCTCTTGGCTGGATATAAATGTTTATTGATTCAAAAGCTCATAGCAGAACTGTTAGTCTTTAGCTTCCATTTCAGAATCCAACTGGGATTTACCTTCTGTTGGTACAAACAACTGTGAAGAGAGTAAGAGTTAACCTGTTTAAAAAAAATTAAAACTAGACTCTCTTAATTTCATTCAAAATGAAGGGATGGCCAAATGAAACTGGTAACATCTGAACTGGAGGGCAGCTACTTACTGCTTCATCTACTATTCTGTAGTATTTCAGGAAGTGTGATTGATGAGTATGATTTCACTGATATGAGAGCAAACAAGGACAGGAGTTCTCATAATTGTTCTTTAGTAACAACTCTGTCACTGCTGTTTTTTTTTTTTTAATTGAATAGTTCATTTGTGCAGTATTCATAAGTGCAACATGTTAATTTTAATGAACTGTCTTTAGTATTCTAATCAACCAGATGTGTTGCTGAATTAATGATCCTATAATTCCTTGTTCATTACTCTTCTGACTGCTTTATCTTTTGCCTGCCTGCCTTTCTTCTTGATGGTAGAAAAAGATATTCACACTTATACCAGCCTTCTGGAGAGCCAGCATATTACTGAAGGTATCAGCAGTATCGTTTGTGAGCATGACTTGCCCAAGCATGCTATCACAACCCCTTTCCTGTTCTCTCCTCTGCAGTGCTGTTTTGTTTGCTTGATCTTCTATTGATGTTCGACTTAGGAAAAATTTCTTCAAATGTTAGATGTATAACTTGCACAACTCTCGCCTCATACTTTTTCTTCCCATCTTTCTTATTAAATAAACTGACAATGAATGTTTTATAACTTATCGGAGAAGAACTAAAATGTTCCAGACCTCCTTTAAACCTGATATGCTATCATCCCTGCTAGGAGAAAGAAGGAGAGAGAGACAAAACAGTATTTTTGATGGTATATGGTATTACACATCACCTCCTTCCACAGAGCTGTCCCTAATTTTGTATACCAGAAATAAATAATAAAATAAGTCTTTACTTCCTGTGTACTGTCCAGTAATGCTTTGGACTGAATAAATAAATGTCTTACAAAGATTTTTCTCCATAGTTTACCACAGGATTGCTTCAAACAATAGAAAATATGGGTACAGTTTCTAAATAAGTGGAGAGTATGATATGGTAAAATTTGAGTACAGATTAGAAATTCTGTTTTAAACTGTTAATTAATAGGCTTTCTTTTTACGTTTCTTTAAAATAAACATACCCTCTTGTTGCACAAGACATTTTCTACCTGAATCAGTAAATGTTCTGGAACGCCAGGTACGTGCAGTGTATGCGTAAAGGCATCAATACGCTATCCTAAACCAAACTTCTGTTTCACTTCTGTATTTTTGCTTTGGTTCATCTTGAAATGTGTATGCAATTAGATTAGAAAAGATGCAACCGCTGTTCGCAAATCACACTGTTAGAGGAATGACTTTTGTAATGGATTCCCCTTGTGAAGTAAATGATGATGTTGGCCTTGCAGGAGATACCTGCTGGGGAAGCTTCTTTCCCAACCTCTCCTAGATTTGGATGGACTTCTCACAGTCCTGCCAGACTTCTTATCAAGCAAGGAGCCCTCTTCGATATCAGTCGAATTGGACACTAGCAGTTCAGTTTGCAAACCGTAGGCTACAATATGAAACTATAGTGTCTACTTAAGAGAAAACAGATGGCAATATTAAAATACAAGGGTTTTCTCAGTGTGTGTAACTAGGGGCGTTGCTTGTGATGACTTGTACAAGTTCTGCCTCAGTGATTGCCAGATAGAATTAACAATATTGAGCCTGCATGTTCTGTTTCCTGGCATTAACACTCTTTGTCACTGCCTCCTCTGATGCTGCAGTTCTGGGTTTACCGAGGTATGTTGGAGCCCTGTGGTCTTGGGACACAGTGAGAGAAGTGCTAGTGCTTTGAACTAAGTGATAGGACAGTTTCTTCAAACATGCTTATTGGTTTGTAGAATGTTACTTAGTTGGTAAAATATGTTGCTGGTTCAGGACTCGATCTCTTTTTCCAGGAGGTAATACTCGTGCCATAGGTATGATTCTGCAGTATAAGGTACCAGGATCAGAAGAGCTTACACAGATGAAATTTACGGCTAGCGAAGACTTCAACTGTAACAAGAAGCTGTCAGCAACCTGGCTGGCAGCTATGCATAAGGTAAGCTGGGCAGGGGGGGAGGGTGTGGGCAGGGAAGAGCATTAAAAAAACATTGCCTGAAATTAATCCTTTTCTGAAATCTAGGGCAGGGGGAAAGTTTTGGCAGAAAAGAGGAGAAAAGGCTTGTTTTCCCCCAGCTACTTATTTGCCACAGCATCATCTACATCAGAGGAAAGGGCTTTGGTATAAATGAAGAAAACCTGCTTGTTCTGGTTCCAGAGAGGAGACTGTCTGTACATAGGGTACTCGGTAGCAGTAGATAGAGTATGTAGCCTTTGGAGTCCTTTTCTAAAGGACTCTTCTAAGGACTTCTTATTGCTTAAGAAGACAGAAGCTATGGATGCTTGTTATGGACGTGACTTTAGCCTCGTGCTTAGATAGCTGAAGAAGATATACCACAAAGCATTTATCAAGATCTTATCTATGTCATTAGGTGATAAGAAAGTAGGAATTCAACTTTCCAGTTTCTTAGGTCTCTGTTACTCATTGAATAATGTGCACAACAGCATATTCTCTGGAACTACAATCAGATAATTGTATTTACTAGTTTATTGAAGGCTCAGAGAAATTGTTCAGTTTTAAAACAGGAACAGACAGACGTGTAGGCAGGACTGTGGAGGACTGAGTCCCCTCTGTTGCTGTTAGGTACTCTATTGTAACTGCATGATGAAACTGAAGTTTTGTATTTCACAATTCAAAGTTACGGGAGACGAAAAAAATGGTTCGTAACTTTATCTGACAATTAGAATCGTAACTGATAAGCTGTCTGCACTTGTTTGGCTCTGTTTGCTCCTTTCACACCATTGTTCTTAGGCTCCCCAACCACCCCGAACCCCACCGTTTAACTTCTATATTCAGCAAAATGCGCTCAAACTTTGTATTGCCACATGAATGTAGTTTAGCTCTTCCTGTTCTAATTATCTTTCACAAGCAATGCAGCTCTTAAATATTGCTCTTACTGTGTTTCTATTGATAAACTTAAACCTCTAATTTGTCTCCTTTGATATGAGCTTAGCTCATTTTTTTTGAGTAACTAACTGCTGAGTACACAAGATCTTCAAAGGCCCTAGTTAACTGCATACTCTTATTTCTCAAATATGGGGCTTGCATTTTCCGTTATCCTGCTCAGTGAGGTGACTTTTATTGCAATGTTTTTGTGATGGTGCTTTCAAGTTAATAAGGTCACCCCAGAACTGATAGAGATCTTGATATGAAAGCATTCAAGCTAGAGTTCCTAAGATCGAGGAATAAATTTGCAGACTTGCACAGCAGTACATGACAATGCAGCTAAAACTTCCTCTGGCTTTTGTTTTGTGTTTGACCTATGAGGAGGATTTCTTAACCAATTCCTGTTTTAAGGAATGTCTGAGAATAATGTAAAGACTTTAAGATGGAGTATATTAAATGGGAATTCAAAAAAAACCTGTTTCTACCTAAAGCTTTATCTTCTTTCCGAGGCTTTGTGAGCAGGTATTTTCCAGCTGCTGACAGTCCTGTGCTCAAGCATTCTGTGCAGACAGACTTGAATGGATTAGATCAACTTGGAGGAAGGCCACCATTTAAGATTGACAGTGACAGTTCTTCTGTAGCATATGGTTCCACTGCTAATGTACCACCCTAGTATGTCCGAATGCTTATAGAGCTCATATCCAGAACCTTAAAAGAAATAAATCTCATAAGCTTTTCAGGGTGTTGTAATGTAGTAATGCAAGTTGAAAGACTTCTTTGAAGGAAAAAAATAGATGGAAGTTAGGTAAGTTGCAGAAGTAGAACCAATGATTAAGTATGTATGTGGACTGTATGGATGAAGATTAGTATTGAAACGTTAGGTTTAAAGCAAGTAAAAGCTATGTGTCCACCTGGGAGCGTCACTGTCTCACTGAATGTGCGAGTCTCACTGAATGTGCGAGTTGCATGCCAGCTCTTGGCCTTTCCTTTCAGTAAGTGTTGCATGAATGACCTATTTAAAGGACTTGTTGACCTGTTGCTAGAGTAGGCACGTTATGCCTGTCATAGGATGCTGGTTAATACTATAGTTTGAGAGATGATTGGAACACCTCACCAAAACTTTGCAAGGTGGAGGGCAGAAGGGGTAGGAGGAATACCAAACAGAATAATACATTATTTTCTATACGTGCTTAATCGGATCACTGAAATCTCAGAAATATTGGTTTTAACTTTTTCCAAGACAGCTTTGATCAAAAATGCCCATTTCTGACCCAGAGGAAACAAATGCAAGTTATTTAAAACCTCCTTCAGTGACCTCAGGTTCTACACGTGAACACCTCTCAATAGCCTCAAAAATTACTTTTGCCTATTTGAATGCTGCTAGCTGTCTTAAGCTAATGAAAATAACATAGGAAGAACTTAAAGCTTTTTGGGTTTAAAGAATTTTGCGGGGGGGATGGATAGAGGGAGATAAGTGGCTGAAAATGAAATTTCAGTTAAGACAATCCCATTTTGTTTTTATATTAGGCAACAAAACTTCTTTATGAGTCCCGGGACCAGTAAGAACAGCAAATTGTTGGCAAATTGAAGGAAGGCACCAACCTCTAAGGACCTGCCTCTCATTTTTGCTATTTTGACAGCTGGTAACACTTGCTATTCTTGACCCCTTCTCATTCCAATGCGGTTCATTATGTAAGAACTGGCAAATGCAATGTGAGTATTTTTTTGAACCATGAGTATTCACTATAGTGTGCAATATGTATACAATTAATGCTTTAAACAGCCTCACCTTTTAAGATTTTGTATATTTTGTTAAACCTTTATCAGCGCTAAATATGAAAATGACCTGCACTACAGCTAATGTACAGCACAACTTTTATAGTAACAATTATGTATACTGTTTGCCACAAGAAGCAAACAAAGGTTTATGTCTCTTCTGCAGAGAATAGCTTTTGGGTATAGATCTCAGGTTTTCTCCTTTATCCAAATGTTTAAAATCAATGTACAATAAAATCTGCCTTAGCTATGATTTTATAGAAATTACTTCTTGGTTTTTCTAAACATATTTAACCAAATACCACAAAAATCAGACTTTCATAAACATGACCTTAAATTCCCTTCTGTAATAAGTAAGCTTCTGGAATAATGTTTAGTTTTGTATTTTCTTTTTGGTAACTAGCTTTTGTTAATCTAACTGTAATGTATCTGGAATTGTATACGTTTTAATGTACAAACATGGAATAAATTAATTCACTTATTTAAAAAGGTGATATTTATTTTCATAATATATAACCTCTCTAATGAGAGGTACTCTGTTTGCCATTACCTAAACTCTGAAACCTTTGACTTCCTTTACAAACAACACCCTAAGTTTAGTTTTAAGCTTGGATAACTTGCTCAACTATTAGGATGAATCCTCTGGCTACGCAAGCTGTAGCAAGTGTCTTCCTGCCCTCCAGTTTCCTGTAGCAGTAAAAAATTGAGTAAACAGCTACACAAGGCTCAGTTGTCAGATTGCATGTAAAGCACCCTTGAGAGCTTTCCTAGGCACACATTAATTTGTCACAGCTGGAACACTGGAGTTTATAGTGTAAGGAGGTCCAAAAATGGTTTTGTAAACCAGTGAAGAAACAAATTAACAAGTAGGGTTTAGCAAGCTGGAGTTCAAGTCTTCTCATGTAGACAGTGACAAACTGTATGGCTACTGTTGCTACTTACATAAAAATACTAGAGAATACAGCCATGCCTTAGCAATACTTTATTGTGCACATTTACATGTTCTCTGAATTAGTGTTTCATAGGCTCTTGAAAGCATCACATTCATGTAGCAAAGTCTTCAACAATAATACCCTTTCACTTTTCACCACAATATATACAGTTAATGCTAAACCTGTGGTAAAAGCAAGTTACAGCACTGCAGAAATGGATATATAAATAATACACAAAACTTGTACATGAAGAATTAAATTGCATACTGTTTAACGGGAGAAAAATTACAAGAAATATGGCTACAACTTATAATGGGAAAGTCAAAATATACTTTTGGTATATAAAATCATGTACAATTAAAATTCCAGTGAAGTGCTTTTTTTTTTTTTTTTTGCTTGAAACTACTATGTAGTGGAATAGTTTATTGCATAACTTGCCTTGGCAACAGATGTAGGCTGCCAAGAACCACAGAAACTGTCCTCAAATAAGCTACTGCCTTTCTTAAATACATCTCTGAACCTTTTTTTCTTTCTTCTCCTTGACTTACTTAGCATCTACACAGCCCTCTTCTACTTCTATTCAGTCCTTCATATTTTCTTCTAGACTGACTCAGGCAGACTTCAAATTACATAGTGTAACTCTAACCAGACTCTTACCCCTTCTCAACTATTGCACTTTCATCCATGCAGACATACAAATCCCTTAAGCTGCTGCAAGTTTAATATTAACTGTTTTGTCCAGAACAAACAAACTCAGGTGGTTAGTAGGGCAACCTTCACAGGAGTAGAGGTAACACTGGTGCTGTAAGTTGGATAACAAGAAAATAAAACACCAAGTGAACTACTGTGTAGGGGTTTTGAGAAGTGTACAAACACTGTTGTTTTGTTAGTGCTCTAGCTTGTTTCTAAATGCAAATAATAATACTAGCGGCTAGACTATGTAAAGCTTTTATTGGGGTTGTCTAGACTAGGATTTAAGTGTGTAGTATGTTAACACAAAATCCTAGCCCTTGTAAAGCTTTGGTGACTACATATGCACTTAGCAGGTGAAAATCTTGTGTCCTAGAACCCAAAGAGTTAATCGGTAAGGAGAGAACTCAACATTCACTGGTATGAAACAAAATAGCCAAGATTCTGACATGGGACAGTTACTGTGGGAGTGGAGCAGACTGGACAGCATGTCTGCACTTTGCAAATGACACCTCTGAACATTTAACACAAGAAAGCTCCTACCATGGAACTTTAACTTAATAGGCTGCTTTAGACTATAGCTGAAGGAACATTGTAGGTATTGGAGGTATCACTCTCCTCATCAGTGGTGGGTCACATAAAACAATCCTCACTTACAAACTGCAGATCCTGAAAATCTTGAATGCTGTCCATTTAACAAGAGAAAGCACCATTAAAACTAAATACCAGAGTTTTATTTTTCCATGTGAAATGATTGAAAATGATGGCTCCAGTGTACGTTTTAAATTTCCAGTTACCAGCAAGGTATTGCACTCTTGTACAACAGATTTCAAGCAAGGGTTCGCTGTCTAGGTTTTATTCGTGGATATAACTGTAAAAACAGAATAAAAATAATAAGTAAGTAAGTTTTGCATGTCTGCTACCAGGTTAAATATAAATAAATTTAATTATAACCAAAGGGTACATACGTACAAGATCTGGCTCATACAGGGTGTTTTGGGTTATAGCTTGTTTGTTTTTTTTCATAAGCTACAGTGTGTTCCTAGGTACCCTCTGAAAAATTCAACCAGAAACAGCAGGAGGCCAGGGCTGACTTATTCCTGCCAGCAGCAGCAAGATTGCCCCTCTAAAAATTACTTAGTCGGCTTGCTGAAGACCCAGAGAAGACCAAACGTGCTTTTAAGTAAAAGAATTCTCCTTATTAGAAAAATCTAGCCTTTGAGAGAGCTTATTTATTTCCTGCGCTGTAAGTTTTTCTTTCACATATTTTATCTTCTCTCTCTTCTTAGCAGCCTGAAGTTCCTTGTGATAGCAGTGTTCCATAAGTTGACAACCCCATGCAAGTTGCTCAAAAGCAGCTCTCAGTCATCTTCAGGGCTTTTTCCTGTTTTTAAGTTGTATATATATACACGTATTGCCTATCTTGTGCCAAGTATTAAAAAAACTTCCTAAAGAACTTTGAGGGAGACAGAAAAGGGATACGGGGGGGGGGGGGTGTTAACTCTATTAATTCTCAGAAAAACTCAAACTCCCCCTTCATGGGAGCAATGTTGAGAAGGGAGTGGAAAAAGGGGAAATCAAGTACACAGGCTAATCTGTTCCCTTGGCATCAAGCACCTGGCAAGAGCTGCAAAGCAGCAGCGGCAGGTCCAGAGCTTTGCTCATCTTTAGTGTGTGGCCTAAAACGTAGAGCTATGCAAAGTTACCCCCTTCCCCATTTGCTTTTGCCAGCCTCTCTTCAGTCCCTGGCCAGTGTTAATGTCCCCCTTGCAAGAAGCTCTCACTGTCAGTTGCAAGCTGCACATAGCTGCACAAGGATGGAAACCCGTGTGGCAGTAGGTTGCACGGTTATCTCTGAATACAGCATACTAGTTGGAGAATTCTACCCTATACCATTGATTAGCTAGCATCATATCTTTTATTATTTAAATAAAGTTTTTGGTTTTGTTTTTTAAGAAATAATTTGATCAAGTAAGAGTTAAGGAATAGAAGTAGCTTCTTACCATTCAACATAGAAACTTCCCTGTTCTATAGGATTCTGAGTGCTTTTGGCAACATCTGCCTTCTGGACAGATCTCCGGATTTTTGGAGCTCACTAATGATCTAAAGCCTAAAAATGGGTACCTTCTTAATATAAGTATCTTTTCCGGGCCAAACCTTAGGGCTGCTTAATAGAGCCACCACGCTTCATATAGGGACCCTATTTTTTTAAACAAAGGAAAACTCTTACTAAAGATTAAAGCTGAAAATATATTAAGTACACTAAAGTTACTGAATTAAAAGGTGGGCTAATCACAGCCTCTCCTTTCTGTTTACAATAACACCACAGAGGCCTGAAAGGACAACCTGCTGTGCACCACTTCATAGTAGTGTATCAAGATGATGCACCGATGGGTTCTGGCCAACGGTCCGTCTGTGTTCCTACTTCAGGAGGAAGTAAAAAGTAGAAGGGAGAAGGTAACCTAAAAAGAACTTACCCCAAGCAGATTTTTAGGCACATAGCCTTCTTTATCATTGAGGCGGGCCCACCACCACTCTGTTTCGTTGTCATCCTTGCGTCGTAGAATAGTAATGGCATCACCCTCGTGGAACGACAACTCATCATTATTCTGGGCTTCATAGTCCCACAGAGCATACACTACTCCTTTATTCATAACTCCCAACTTCTCCTGCACTCCTGTTAACAGAAAATTAGAGCGCGTAGTAAATGGTAAATATCCTGTTTTTCCCTCTGGGATTTTTAGTGTGGATGCTGTGACCTGAATATATTAGTCTCGTATTAATAAGATTCCACAAACAATTTCAGCACTTCTACAATGAAACACTCTCAGAAATTGAACTGCATGATAAAACCACATCTTGCAGAATATTTGATCTACAGCATGAGATTTTTCCTTTTATTGTATATGCAATATAAACTTAGTGATCTTACTCAAATAAGGACAAAATAGTTTTACATATGTTTCAGCAAAGCAGCTTTATAGAGCTGTTCTGGTGTTCCTCATAGGCCTACTTTCTGCAGAACACTTTACATAGTAACACTTGAAGCTTCTGAAAACGTGCACAATGTCATGTTCGTAAAGTCTTAACAAAGCTTACATCCTTCTCTGATGCAAAGTGAAAAATCTGTCGGCTGCATCAAAGGTTTTTTTTTTTTGTTTTGGTAAAATATATCTTGGTAACTTGGAGACTTATACATTCTGCAAGTTAATTATTCGTAAAGTATACATGTTTCTTCATGTGATCTGCTAGAAATGTGTGCATCTGGAAGTTGCAGTATCTGTATCAAGATACTTGACAACTCACTGTCTAAACCTCTCAATGGGACCATTCATTGACATTAAGCCAAATTCATCTTAAAAAAATTTAACATTAGAAAGAGCCTGTGAAATAACTCAAAGAAAGGAAGCAATATAAGCTATGTAATAACCAAAAGGCTATTTTGTTATTAGCATTTTGAAAGTACAGGTAAAGGGCAATATCTTCAAGTCAAGGGCCTAAGTAGAAGATAATAAAATATTTCATACAGAACAGAAGGATAGCATACTGTGGGATAGAAAAGGGCTGAATTTTAGAAAAGCTAAAAAGGTTTGTGACATGCATCACAACTTACCATACAAGAACTGGGAACACTGAATGTAACCTTCTTCCATCTCTTCACACTTGTCTGCAGCAGTTTCTATATCACTTATAGTTGAAGCAAAAATTGCTGCCCCAGATTCAACAAGTAGCTTACAGAGATGAACACTATTGCAAGAAGCAGCACAATGCAAAGGTGTCCTGAAGTAAAGCAGAAATGAAGACATCAGAAAAAATGTTCCAGGAATCCCAACTATTTTGTCTTGCGATATGAAGTTTAGTCTGTCTATATTAATATTTAATACATTTTTTAAAGGAAATTGTCTTCTTATCGATTATAGTTTATGCATTGTGCAAAACCTGTCAAGACAGCCTGGAGTGGATTCCTGACTCCACTAAAGCCAAGCACTGATGTTTTCAAAAGTGTAAAGTTTTATATCTTGCAAGGCTGCTGGATATAAAAGGCCATTCCCTAATATGAGGAAATTTGAAAGGTAAAACAAGATGAGGGAGGAACTGATCAGCATGGTAAGCTTTCAGATGCCCTCCAAAATCCGCGGATGGATTATATGAAGATGAAGCTTCTTAAACAAATGAATTTTGGTCACTTGATATTTACAGTTTAATTATTTTGGCATGTGGACAAGAAATTCAACTATACTATTAAGTAAAAGCAAAATATAGTATAATTTATGGCTTAAACGTGCTTTCACATGAGTTCAACACAACGTAACCTTGCATTTGAGTTTGTCACCATCCAGAGATTAGAAAGTGCTCATTTGCTGTGGGTAAAAGGGAAGGAAACTGTTCCCAAAACAGGTCTCCACTGAATTTTGTTTTTGAATTTGCATCAAAATGGTCTTTTTTCAGATGCTAGGTTAAAAATCTTGACACTTACCACCCATCACTATCTGCTGCGTTTACATTTACACCAAAATCAAGCAGGAACTTCACAATGTGGTGATGACCAGCACACACTGCATTATGCAAAGGTGTAATTCCTTCATCATTGGGTTTACTGGGATCATCAACCTATTGAAAATATGAAATAGTTCATTAGCCTTTTTTTTTTTTTTTTAAAGTATTGAAAGAATTTGCCTTTGTTTAGAAGCTCACCTCGTATATGATTCTTTGCACAAGATCAAATTCTCCCTCCAAGGAAGCATCTAGGAGGAGGGCTAATGGATTGAACTTCACCCTCAGACCATGGCCAGTTCTTTCTGAGTTAGGTTTCTTCAGGTTGGTACGTTTGGTCTGAGTGGAGGTGAAAATTGGAAGGCATCATTTCAGGTTGCATAAGTATTACAAACCATTCAGTCACTTTCTAACTAGAAAAAAAAGTCCCACCCTCCTTAAATGTTAATTAGAGCTACACAAACACTTACTATAAAGTCTACTACAAGGCTTGATACCTTAATACATTTTATTCAGCTGAAAAATGAAAAAGCATGCCAAAATATTCTAGACAGCTTTATTTAAAGGTAGTTATTAGAAGGGACAAAGTGCTTTAATCCACAATTTCTGACTACTATAATCTTAAAATTGTATTTAACATGAGCTGAACGTGGATTTTCTGAGACACTATCAAAACTTTTGCTTAGACTAGGAAACATGACCCAATTAAGCCTGAGTGTCAATCTCTATTCAGAAGAACTCCTGCCTTGAATTAGCAAGTGTTCATTGCAAGTCAGAACTAAAAAGTCATGAACTTTGCTGTGGAAAAGAAAAGTTTACAGAACATGAAAATATTTTTTGTGAGATTCTAGCTGGTGCTGTTAGGAGAAGCGTTCTCAAGATCTAAACACATTTAAATGTGTTTTGAGAATGTTCTGCATCATTCACGTGTGTCTTTGCCAGTTTCCAGAAAAACAATCTGTTATTAATGTAGTGCTTTATTCTGTAGCTGTGTTAGAACTGTTTTCATTTACACTCCTGTTTAGTATGGCTGTTTCACTTTGGAAAATAAACCTTTCACAATATGAGTAATATCCATTACTAACATATTCTGTTCTTCAGGAAGTATCCTGGACACTTGTGCTCACAGGAAACGCATACAAGGCCAAGTGCGCACCACAATCAAACTGCAGTAGGAATCTGAGGATTTTGCTGAAGAATTTATAATAGCTTTACATGAATCAAAAAGTAGAGATAGTCTCTGAAATCAATGTTAAATTGAAAAATGTTAACCACTAAAAATTAATTTTTCTCCCCACTTTCAATCCTCCATATGCTGTAGATTTTGGTAATGACAAAGCGAACTAGTATTTAAAAGTTTTTGGTGCAGCAAGAGGAGAAACATTGAAAGTAATTCAAATTATGAGACAATTAGAAAAACCCTTCTGCTAAAACAAGTCAGCTGCGTTGCTGGTAGCGTTGTCTACTCTGGTCTCACATCTCTACTGAGAGGAATTCACTTCTTTCTCCCAGAGTAGTTCTTTCAGTTTGTTTGCAAATTAAAAAGCCGCACTGCAGTAACTTACTTATAGGCTCGTACAAATAGTCATAGCAGAACAGAATAGTTATATGCAGTCCTGGGGAAATGAAAAATTTTTAATGGTTATCTCAGATATCAGAATTAGTTCTACAATAGGAGTATATCCCAAAATTTGTTCTGTAGCCTAACATATATACACAATCTTCTGTTGCCTGTGTGCATATTTTCCATATTAAACCACCACACTTGTAAAGAAACTAACGTGTAAGAATCTTCCTTGGTGCTCTCTTGGTTTTCTTTTTAGTTTCATAAAGCTTAGAGTGCAGCATACCATTTAGCAAAATCTCATCATCTTCCAGTGATGCTTAAACACAGAGCTAATTCTAAAGTTCATATAACTGTCTTTTTTTTGGTCACTTACTGGAGGAAGTGGAGGAGGAAGAGCCGGTGGCAAAGGAGCTTCATCATCTACTGGAGAACTGACCTCAGGTGTGGGAGTGGATGATGGTTCAATAGAAGGAACTATGGCAGGATTGTTGTTGTTATCTTCAGTTGTCTCAGATGTTTGATTTGTGGTTTCAGTGCTTATCAGTTCCTCAATAGCAGGAGAAGGTAATTCATTATCATTGGCATCTGATGAAGGTGGTGGCTCATCAGGAAGAGGAACTGTAGGTTGCACAGAAATGGGTTCCTCAATATTGCCATTGGTACTAGCGTTACCATTATCAACATCTGCTAAGATACCTATAAAGTCCTGCGGATTGCTTGGCTGATAAAAAGGGGCACTTTCTATTCCTCCAGCAAGCGTATTAAAGCGCTGATACAGTAATTTTTGTATATTTGGTCCACTTGGGCCTTCTGGTTCAGTGATAGAACTACGCTTCTTTAATGGTCTAGGAGCATTGGCCAATTTTCTTCTCAGAGCTTCAAGGTCAGCATCGCTTTGATATCGTAGGGGTGAATGTACAATAGGTGTAAGCTTAGTAGGACTGAGAGGACGAGGAATGTTTTCCACATTACTATTTTCACTGGATGGTGGAACATTTTCCAGCTCCTGATCTTTTTCAGAGAGCTCAGTCTGAGGCTGAGATTGTGGCTGCGAAGAAGTCTGCGCAGGCAAAGAACCATGAAGGAACGGCAACGGCGAGGGGGAAGTTGAACCAGACTGTAAGACAGGTTTCCCATAAACTGAAGAAAAGAAAGAAGGAAAACAGTGAAGAACTGTTGTGAAATTACCCAATAAAAATATCTGCAAATAAACTGCATGCGTCTCTGTTGCTACTTGTTCAAACCTAATATATAAAAAATAGAGAAAAAATCAAATGAATTATGTTACGAGTCCATCAAAACAGGAATAAATACTCATCTGTTATTGATGGCAATGCTTCTTACAATTACAAATGGCAATAAGTAATGCCCAGAATGTATTTACTCTTTCAAGAGGAAATAGTAAGAGGAGGAAACCTCTCTAGACAACTTTTTAAAATTTATTTCTGAAAGTATATGTAGAGTACCCAGATTATATTGTCTATTGTTCTAACAGCATCTTGCTCTAAATAAAAGGTAACTGAATATATGCTTATCTATCACTCCAAAAATAAATGGGATCATTTTGCTGCCATGCTGCATACATAAAAATATCCTTCCTCTTCTCACAAATTTAGATGAGATTTGCAAGCAACAAGTGTTTTATACTGATACAGAACAGAAATTAAATGAGGCCTAACAAATAACAGTCTATTTCAAAGGGGGGAAAAAAAGGCAAAATATACTCTACCTGCTTTTACTGACTTATTTAATGTATTGTACACAGCTTGTTGATAGTTCTTTGGTGGTGTTGCTTGCTGAAGATACATTGAGTAGATAGAACTGGAGTTCACTGTCTGTGGTCCTTTTCTGGGAGACTGAGGTCTTGATCCTTTATCAGCTAGAAAAGGTCTGATAGCCACAGTCAAAGGGAGTTCTGGCCTGCCATCTCCTCCTGGAAACAAGGGGGGACCAGACGGCTGATATGTAGGGCTGGGAGGTACAGAAATTCTCTGTTGGATCTGTTGTGAAGAACTGGGCTGGTGTATATTGCTAGCCGTTGGAAGCGGAACAGGTCTTTGTCGATTTGTTATACTGGTGCCAGGTCTGGGTAGACTGCCATCCTTCCTTCTTTCCAGAGAATTTGTAGAACCTGTTCCTAAGGGAACTGGACTTGGATAGGTCCCGTAGTTTTGAGGCAACTGCTTGCTTACACCAGGAACTGTTGGTGGCACCTTCCCCAGATCTAGAGCCTATGTAAGAACAATAAAACTAGCATATGAAAAATTAGGTACGCTATTTCATCAAATAAATACTTGTGAGCAAGAATATTTCACACTGAACAAAGCAAACTATTAATCTTATGTGCCAGTGAAGGAGTTAATGTATACAATTTGTGTTCCTTCATCACTAGACATGACTCTACCTGAATTTATCACAAGACATTGTCATATGTCATAGACAGGGGCCAATGTGTTAAAGTATCTTCATTTATTCATTAATATGAATAAAAAACTATTTGCCTACTTTCTAAACCTGAATTACTAGCTTTAGGTTCTGGATCTCAGTACTTATTCGATAATATATTTGATAATAGATAGCATCGTAACAGTGACACTTTACCAAAACAAATTAAAGACAAGGTCCTTATTTGTTAAAGATAACAGTCTTAAAGAATTCATAAAGTACAAGAACAACAGTGCAGATATACAGCACGGATCACAGAATCACAGAATCGTTTAGGTTGGAAGGGACCTCTGGAGATCATCTAGTCCAACCTCCCTGTTCAAGCAGGGATGGGCTCTCTGAATGATGGATTTAATGACTTTTTTTTTTTTTAAAAAAGATTTTTGTGAGAAAAAGAGCACATGTTGAAAAAGTGGTAATCTATGCCAAGTAAAACAGTAACAACAAACTGAAAAAGAAAAAAGAGGAGGGTGGGGAAGATGATTAGGAAAAGCAAAGAGGGAAAGGGGGAGACCAGTGATACAACAGAATAGGAACACATACAAACCACTGAAGTTGGAAAAAAAAATTTCTAATGTCCAGGAGCAGAAATAAAAAGGAGGAATATAATGGCAATTTTATTTGTGATGCTTTTAATAATTATCAGCAGGAAAATAAAATGTGTAAATATCTGAAGTGAGTTTGGCTACAAAACCCAAAGGTTCACAATTTCAGTAAACTAGATTTATAAATACAGCATAAATGAAACGCACCAGCTTATCAGTACTTCCTAATGCTGAAGTTGGCAAAGGCTGGCTGGATATAGTTCCTTGTTTTAAAGCAGTATCCATGCTTGATTCTTTCCAGTCTGTGTTGGAGATCTGAGGGGGTTTTACCACAGGAGTTGAACTCTGTTTAAGTATTGGCCAATTTCCGTCATTTGCTTGAAAATAGAAAAAAAAAATTATATTTAAGATAATTCACATCATCATCATAAACAAGCAAAATAACATACGAAGTAGAATAGTTTAGGTTACAACAGGATGAATTTGATTCCAGGAATGAGATAAATCCTCATTAATGTCTGATTCAGAAATCAATACTGAAAGCTCAATCACTGCATATAATACACAGTTCATTAGCCTGTGATATTTAAACTGTATTACAAACTAGCTAAATCAAAAAAAAAAAGGTTAAAAATTTGGAGTAAGGGTTGCACATTCTGCTGTTAAAAGGCAAACTTAAAGTTAGGTTCAGAAGAAAAATCCTTATAGAAACTCCAGTCAAAATATTTCTTTTGGTACTATCCAGAAACACTGTCAAAATACGCTAAATGTTAATTCTATATAAGCTCTGAGTAGACTTATTCCAAATTTAAACTATTGTTACTAGATTAATTGAATCATATCAGGAAGTAAAAAGTCATTTGAACAATGTGGTGGAACAAAACCATACATTTCTTTGCTGGAACTGGCTTTTAACTTACCTTTTGTTTTTCCTCAACATGCTTACCTGATCAGCATTGCCTCAGAGATTTAATTTTACAGAAACGTACAAAGTCAGCTGACAATTTCAAGGCATTAACATGACTTGACAACATCAAGATACAAGTCATGAGCTTTCATCTGCACCGTGTGCAAAAATATCATGCATAGCTGCACGTAAACTGAGGCAACAAACCCTTAATGAATGGCTAGATGCTTTGATATGTTACTTTAACTGGAGGAGACTATCTACTTTCTATTTCTAAGTAAGCAATTTAAAAGGCCTGATAATCAGAACTGCTTTATAGTAACTAGATAGATCCTTGGCTAGATCCAAAGGCTTTGATCTGCCAGAGGCGGTTTTCTCCTTCCCTACTGCTCTGTAATGATCTTAGTGGAGCTCTTAAGCTTAATACAGATGGCATGTAACAGATAACTAACTTTACTGGAGGATGACAAATAAAATGAAGCGTATTGTGGGGAAAAAGGGAAGATTTATTGAGATTTCAAGACCCCAAAGTAACATGAGATCAAATAAAAAACAGGTACTTTCTGGAAAAGCTTCTCTTTTCATTTCAATTTTAAACCCCATAGAAAACACGATCGGCAAGACTATTTCTAGAATTATTTGCCATTCTCTGTCTACTATAAAAGTTAATCTAAGAATAAGCTGCACAAGAATATTCTAATTATAGTGAATTTCACATCAGCACTCTACTCTCCTTCCAAAAGCCTTATCCTCTTTTACTGAGTATCCCCTTTTTTTCTTCCCCAGAAGTGACAACCTGAAGATTTCTTGACAATTAATGTTTTCAATATGAGCACAAATTCAGTCTATTAGCTCATAAACCTATTTATAAGCTTGCTTTTGAGGGAGCAAAAAATACAAAGTTATACCTCTGCATATGATCTGCTCTACTAATTATTTCTGAAATACATATGTGCAGACCATTCCTTGCCACAGTATTGTATTAACCTTTCAAATTCAGATCAACTGTGGTTGAATTCTGAGAGAGGATGACTTTGAAGCAAGAATATTTTTGTGGCTGGTCATTGAAATAGGGTCAACACTTGTTTATTTTACATTGAGAACATAGTATGCAGTCACAGTTGCAAACGGCCAAGAAAGAGGTGTGAAGAGGCCCACCTTAGTACTGGCAACATCCAAGAAGTGGACATCCTATTTTTTGTTTCTTTGTTTGTTTTTAGTTATCTGGTTAACAGGAGCAAGACCAAAAGAGATGAACGTGTAAACACTCTAGCTCTAAATAATAGCAAGTTTTCCAAGTATGCATCGAATTAACATTCACTGTACAAAATACACAGGACGTTCCATAATTCTAGTGAGGTTACGGTTCAGTAAAATTTCTATTTCTATTTTTGAAGAGCAATACTAGCCGTTACAACCGATTCATACAAAACATGAAGCATCTTTACTCATAAGCTTAGCTTACAGAAACACCAGCAAAAATCCTAAAATACTTAATTCTCTTACCTGCATATATAAACACAGTCTTCTACTAGATAGACAGTTAAACAAAAACTTTTTGTAATCCTGAGAGTTCCAAATATTAGCCTGGTCATCCCTGAATTCTGAGGCGACATGTTGGAAATAAATTCAGACTCCCTCTCCAACTTCTCCATTTCATTCTACTTTTGTAAACATCAGAGCATTAACTGTTCCCATCTTTGTGTCCTTCATATTACGCTCCGGCAGACCTGCTAAGTGTCATGCGTTCTGTATGGGTGCACCTTTTATGTATTCCCATAACCCGGGCTGAATGTCATGTGCTTAAATAAGCTGCTGTTGCAATCTGCAACTGCAGCATATGGTGCCAGAAGCTGGTGCGATGGGTGCTACAAGGAGGCAACCAAACAGCTTCTGCCTTTTGCTTATCTTTTGTTAGACTGAACAGGTCCCAGACGCTCATATCCATCTAATGACAACACCCTTCTGACAAGCCCTAATGAGCCCCTACTCTTAACCTTAGTCCTACAAATGTACCTTCTTGTCGCTTGTAAGACTACCTAACAGCCAGTGTATTTCATCTCTCACCAATTCGTTTTGCGCTTACGTAAATAAGGCAGTGAGGAAAGACATACACATAAAAAGGTTTTTGTATACTTTCTCTGATTGCACCTAAATATTTTCATAGATTTGGATCCTAGATGGTTACTGTAGCAACTAAAGCACAAAACAAGTATAACATTTTGGACCTACTGAAGTCAAAAAGATTCCTGCTATCGACTTGGCCAAAGTCAGTTTTTATCCCAAATCTGGGCCAACGTATCGTGAAAACTCTCAAACTCTCACAGAAAATAACTCAAACTAAACCGGTATTTATTATATTTAATCTGAGTTATCCTAAAAAATGCTTTGATGATTAGCACAAAATTTCTAGTAATTCCTTTCTCAGGGTTTTTCAGCGACGAAAATTCATTCTTAGTGTAGGTCTACTGTAGTACTCCAGGGATGAATTTGCTGCAAGTCTGTTTCCCTCAAAGGAGAAAAGCAACTTCTGAACAATTTTACATTTCAACAGCATCTACTGCATACCAGAACACAGCACAAGTTCTAAAGATGCTGTTTAATATGCATCTGTATGCAAGAGCTCAGAGGACCATATTAAAAACTGAGTTCTTAGCTAGCCAAAGATCTTCTATGGACTCACAGTGTTGGGTGTCAAAGACAGTAGGTGCCAGGCGGATGACATTGTGAACAGCAGACTGAAGAGAAGTGGGAGGTGACAGAATAGGATCCACTATTATGTCTAAATCAGAAACCTTCCAGGTGTCTGGAGATTTTTTCACACACCCAAAGTCTGTCTCTACCGGACACACCAAGGCAGATCCAGTTACACAGAAAAAGAAAGAAAAAAAGTGGTGGAAAAATTGTAACAATGACAATGGAGACATTAGAACAGGAAAACTCAGACAATGAGAAATAAAAGCATGACAGTTGAAAAAAAAAATCCTCGAAATTGTTTTTCTTTCTCCAAGTAGATAAACTTCTCCTCACATAGATCTCTTTCGAGGGTTTTTCTTCAAATATGTTCAGATTAATAAACATAAATTCAGTGTGAAGGTAGAATAATCCCTTTTATAAAATCAAAAGTTCTCATACAGAGTAATCTCTTGAGATAGTTCTAGATGTGAGCAAATATATCTTCTAAGGTTGATATTTACAAAATAATGAATTATTTTTGGTCTGTGAATTTCAAAGTTATGAACTGCCCTTTCCTATATGTGGAAGAGGAATCCACATGTCCAAAACCAAATCTGCCATTTTACCCTACAATTAAGGCATTCTATACTCTTAAGATTTTTCCTGTAAAAACACAGTGATGGGGTTTGTATGTTTGACTTAAGGTAGTATCATATCACTCATATCAAACACAAACTTTTTTTTTTCCCCCCCAGCTCCATTTGGATGGTTTTGCTTCCTGACCCTGGACTGTGTTTGTTTGTTTGTTTGTTTTTTTCCCCTGTTCTTTCAAAAAGACTGGTAGATTACGTACTGGAGTACTAGAACTACACATCTCAAATGCATCTACAAGAACAGGACACAGGCAAAACTTGGGTACTAGCTTAAATTTTCTATCTGAAAATTAAACTTTGGGCAAGTATTTGCTCATATAGAATAAGCAGGACTGATGACATATCCTTCAGAGACCTTACTAAATTGTTAGGGTCTATCCTACAGAAACGTTCAGCAGTCCTCCCTCCATCTCTTCTTCCCCATTTGGAAGAATTCTGCCAGCTCAGCTGGAATATTCAGTTTTAAGTACCGGAAAATGTGTGAAATTTGCAGCAGCTTTGCTCTGGTGGTCATCCTTTATCCCATTTTTAAATCTGTCCTAGAAGAACACCTAAACCAAGCCCTATGGTCAGATCCACGGGACTGTGCATTTTAACCTATACTAAGCAGGTTCGTCCTTACAGCCACTTCTTTAGCGTTCTGTTTTTGCTAAGACGCTTACTGATAAACTGAGCAGACAACTGAGCTTTGCTAGAAAAAAACTCAAGGCACAAATGGCATGACCTGCCGCCTTCAGTCTCCGATGTAAATAAAAAACGGTAATTTCTATTTTACAAAACAGATGGAATTTTTAATTATGGGTGATATAGGAGCCAATTCCAGAGAGCAAGGTATGGCCAGTGTTCTGAAGGGGCTCCTTCACTAATGAAGACAGAAACAGTTAAACAGCATGAACACATTAAGGTTACCCCAACTCAGAAATACTTCTAAATAGTCTATGCTGGAGCCACCAATTGTCCTCTCTGGAGTCTCCTTCTGAGAAGTGGTACTGTTTTTACTAGTTCAATAGCTTTGTTTTACTAAAGAAAAGGCAACATAATATAAACAGTCGTTTATAATATAGTTTGCCTCAAAGTTGATTCCATTATTACATGGAAACACTCAAACCAATGGAAACGCTGTTAAAGATAGGACTTGGAATCTGTGAAGAAGCATGTGTTCCTTTTTGGTGGTGTACCAGCTAGCAAAATTACAGAGACAATATTCACAGTATCCTAGGAAAAATTCATGGAAAGAGGCAAAAATGCTCCATATCAAATGGCTAGTGTCCAATTCACAGAATAATATCAACATATCTAAAACTTGCCTCTAGTACAGAGATTATCCTGACACAGGGTAATCTCCTTTTCCTTACCGCTCGGTTCCAAACAGAGCATATTAATAAACGCTGCACTTAAGTGCTTACCAGATTTTGATCTTCCATGCGTTGAGCTAGAAGCAATGGTGAGAGACTGTGGTTTAACCGGATCTACTGGTACAGCGTAAGTGCTAGCACTTGGAACTTGGATATAAGGTCCCACTGCTGCCACCCTTCCTGAAGCACTCAAGGATGACTGAGGTGATGAAGTTCCATTAATACGGTTCAACTAAAAACAGACAAATCAAAATATGTGAACTTCCATCTAATCTAGGCATCTGTTATGCACGAATGGGAAGTTTAAATTTAATTATCTGGAAGCATGCACTGTCACTAAGTTACCATAATAATTAAATGACCGTACTCCGTGCTTCTACAAAAACATGAAGTAGAAGGACAAATTTCATTCCCTAAAATAAACAACCTCAAAAGTTAAAGTTCTCAGCCACGGCACATAAGTTTCATGAAGAAAACTTTTTTTCTGTGCAAGGTCTCTTTTCATTGCCTCTTCTCAGGCAAGTGGGCTAAAATGAGTTCTTAAATGATCAAATAGCTTTTTTTTTTTTTTTTTTTTTAAAAAGTGTTACCTCCAGCTGGGAATACGTATGGGAGTGCTCTCTCTAATCCTTAGACAAATGGTCTACTGTGCAACTGATTTCTGTTTAAAGTCCCAGACAACTATTATGACTTAACTTCACAGACCATTTACATTTATATCACTTTTCTGCTCCAGGAATGGAAGTTAAAATGTTCACATTGGAAGATTACTATTTTATAAATAACCCAAACTTAATAGATGCTCTGAAGCACCAGCCCATTATTAGCCTTTCCTTCCTACAAATATAAACTGCTATATCTCTTAATACAGCATAGTCTGTACCATAAAGAAAAATAAAAGGAAGGACATTTTGTCTAAGAGTTTTCTGACGTCTAAGGAAAACCTTAAAATATTTTTTAAGAGTCTGCTATTCTTAAAGTAGGTTCTTTAGGTGAAGTTGTATTACTGAGCTGGAGGAAAGTGACACTTTATGTAGTTTTTATAGGCTCTTGAAAAACTAAAGCGTGGCCCTTTTAACAGTTTATCTTACAGGAATGTTTTCTTTTTGACGTGCCTCAACTTTTTTCTTGTACAGGCGTTCACGCAGCTCATTGATTCGCTTGTCCATCATAGCCACCTCCATATTACGTTTGTTTAAGAGTTCTTTCTGCTGCTGAAGCTTCGAGTTCTGCTCCTGGTTAAGCCTGTTACGAATCTTAAAAAAATGCAGTTGTTACGATAGTTATTTCATTTTATCTGCTGTCAAATTTATTTTTAACATGGTGTTAAAAAACCTGGAGCAAAGTAGACCAGCTATGTTCTGAGTCTCTAAATCTGTACTTTGACATAACCAGTCAAATTAGCATTTACAACCAAGAACAAGTCTTAAAAAGAAAACAACGAAAAAAAGTATTTCCTAAGAAGCAAGTGGACACTCACAAACGTGTATGCAGAATCCATCCAATATACAGCAACTGATCTGAAGCATCTAGGCATAAGGATATTTCATAAAGGGACTCCAAAAGCTAATGAAACTCTCTTTTGTGAGGATTACATACTTTGACCTTACACATTAACAACACTCCAATATACCCACTTTACGGGATGTCCCAGAATCAATTGCCCTAACAACATGAGGGCAGTAATATTACTTCAGTTAATCTACAAATAGAGTTTAAATAGCATCTCTCAGTTACTTACCTGTAGCTCTTGATATAATTTTTTTAATTCTACTGCTGCAGGTCCTGTCATTTGTCCATTATAAGACTGAAACCCATTCAGTTTTCCTTTCCTTAAGTCCTCCAGTTGCTGAGTAAGTTGATCCACTTTTAACACTGCAGCCTGTAGCTCTTGCTGCTTTTCCTGGAACATGGCACTGATATGCTCAATTTCAGTTGCTATAATCAACAAAATAACAATAAGAAAAAAAAAATCAAGCAAAAATACAGTTTACCTGCTAGTTTTTTAGTTCTACAGATATTGACAAGTATAACAGATTAGTTTTAAATCTAGCATATACATGCAATATATAAATTACATAAATTTATAATGCATTGGGAATTTGCAAACAGTTAAAAATATTTCCTAATAGTTACTCCGACCACTTATTCTAACCTTATAGCTGACCACATAAAACAAAAAAGTTACCTAATGTACAAATTTCCTAGAAACAAGGCTCTGTAAGACAAAATAAGCATTCGATCTAAAATCCTGCTACAGTACGTACTGTTATTTGCTAGTCATGCACTGAATAGCAAACTAAACTACATAAATTACTTAAAAATTCCACATACACAGATTGCCATTCATGATCTTGCTATAATCCACTTGTCCTCTCATGGCACGGATTTTTTTCAGCTTTGTCTCCTGGGTTTCAACTCGTTCCTTAAGTTTTTGAAGCTTTTCACTCTCAGAAACAGACTGCTGCTGACGACGTTCTTGCTGCTTCAGATAACGTAAACGTTGTTCCTGGCAAAACAAGGTTTTAGACAAAAGGCACCTGTTACCCATTTATTTAAAAATAAAGTTGACTTATCAAAATCCATCACTATGATTAGTGACTTTTCTTTCCAGAAATCAGAAAAGGCTTCGTCTAGTTAAAACACGTATCAGCCCTCCTAGAGAAACTCTTAACATTAATTTACACATAAACAAATGGGTTTTAGAGCACAAAGATTCAAAGTTTCAGACCAAGCATCAAATCTACACACATACGTGCAAACAATCCTAGCCTGAACACTCAAACACATCTGTGAAGCTTCCTCCAGCATGTTTTCTGCTGCTAGTAACACTTTCCCAGCTGTTGCAAAACGGGCTTCCAACACTGTTACCCAGTTTCCCAAAGAAGACAAAATATGCCCCGTAGTCTGTTTCAGACAAGCTGACCTAACGTAAGATAATATTCCAGTTTTGAATAGCACAAAGGTGGTGCTTCTTTCTTCTATATTATTTCCATCCAAAAGAACAACAGAATTGTTAGATTGATTCCTTTTAAAAATATCATGTTAAACTCCAAGCATCTAATGCATACTATATTCTACAACACCTACAATAACATTAAAAACATCAACTCCACTCCCAGATCCGAAAATATCCGGAATCTTACACCTCATACACTATGGAAACAAAACGTATAAATATATGCAGCATGGGCATATTCTCATCTCACTCCGCTGTTACTATACTGAAGTGAATAAATTCCTAAGTATGAGCATAGAATTAAGCCTGGTCTAACACAGAGCCTCACAACAGAAACAAAATCTACCAAAATTTCTATAAAGACACGTAATTCTGTTGGCTTGACATAGATTCTTATAATATTAAACTGACATGTTTTATATTGTCTAATTTAAGATAAACTTGTTAAAACTACGGATTTCTCCTCTTTCTTTAGCTTACATGTAATGAATTAGTGCATTTTTCTGTAGCGATAAAGTTAGGTTTGCATATGTTGATGGAAAACTGCATTTATTATGATCACTATATTCTGTTTGCTGCTAACGTTATTACCTTAGCAACCAACATTTGCTGTTGATTTTCAATCTGCTGCTGTTGTCGGGCAGCCATATCTTGAAGTTCAGAAAGAGTGAGCTCAACACGAGGATTCCCAACCTGCAGACCACAAAACGTTACATGAATGTGATTATGTATATTGAACGTTCTGACGCTAGACGCTAAAAAAAGAAGTCTTTAATACGTTTCATATTAAAGTAATCCTACTTAGAATTAGTAATCTTCTGCCTTTGAACCACACCTATCATGCAACATTAAAAACATTACAAGCATCGTAAGTTAGATTTTCCGACATACCAGTTTAGAATTGCATGACCCATAGGTTACTTATTTATTCTTTCTACAATACTGTGAACACACTTTGTCTAGTGAAGACTTGTTCTATTTGCACTATCATTGCAACTTACTGAATGTGTCAGATTGTCATGATTCTAGCAACTGTTTCCATTTAATACAGTAAACTTACCTATTCTATAATCAAAGACATAAAAAGATATTTTTATTTCTAATAATTAGCATGCAGTCTCTCTTAAATATCTCAATATTTTTCTTCTGTACTTTCAGCCATGCAGGACTTTTCAGACCCATGAAGTCTTCAGCTTCTTTCATGCGTATTCAGAAAACTCACAGTTTCTCCTTGTGACAGAAATTCCTGCACTCTAGACCCCCCCCAAATGATACAACTATTGTGAATTCTCTCAGAGCCACCAGCAGACTGTATGCCACTGATAGTATTCTATTTCCAATCCGTTCTGCCATTGCATCTATCAGAAAAGCTTAAAAGAGGGAGGAACTTGCTGTCTCATTGGCAGCAAAAATTTCACACACACACACCCTCCCTCAAACCTCAGAGGAAGAAAAATGATGGATACGTATCAGTGAATAAGGAAGCTCTGAGCAGAAAGGAAGGACAAAAACCACACACCTATTAAGGGGAGAAAAAGTAAAAGAAGAAAAATAGATGAAATGGAGGAAAACACTAACAGCCAAAAGAACAAATAAAAAAAAAAAGAACCTAAACTACAACTAAACTTGCTTTGTTCAGATGTTTCGGAGGACTGGCACTCACCGCTGGTACGGCATGCGTGGTAACACAAGCAGGTATCTTAAGCAATACTTAGATCCTTAAGCTTCTTTCCATTCCTGACATTTTCCGTGTAATTACCTTAGCTGCTTTAATTGGTGGTTAGTGTGATCTACCTAACGCAGGACAAGTTTACAAGAGAATCCTTAGATGAAGGTTGTCACTAAGCTCACATCCCAAGAAGGTGAAATTTCCTGTAAGATTGATACATTTGACATAAGCCCTTCAAAGAATGTGTAAAAAGTGAAGTGATGTAAAGCTGATGCACTTTGGATTAGTAAGTAGGTATTACTGACTGAACTTTAATTAAGAGATGATCCCGGATTAAACAAAAAAAAAATCCCCAAAGCAAAAACAACTGTATCAAAGTGAAGAACCAGTGCCACACTGAAAAGCCTCTCCCTCCCTCAAGAAGAACAACACATGCATATACCCCAGATGACACAGACTTCCATTTTGCATTATCCGCAGCATTCTGGCCTACCGCTAACCAACTCTGCCACAATGCCACTATGCCACTATAGTAGTTCTAAGGCCATTAGTCACAGAGAAGAAAACGCGTAAAAGTTAAATTTCTCAGAAACATAATATAGGTCTTAAAAATGGAAGACGTCATGAATGGATCACACGCAAGATGTAAACAGGCAAAAGAACAACTCAACAAACCAATCTAAAGAACCCCAAACAAGAACCAAATAGAGCTATACTGGAATTAAGAGAAACATTTATACTCTGCTGTGTACTATCTTCTGAAGGAAGATTAGAATCAACAGAATAGAAAGCTGCGCTGCAGACCATCTATTCATAGCATCACAGCAGTACTTGGTGTGGGTACCAGACTTATTTCTCATTAAGAAAATAAATTTTCATTTCCTTCTCTCATAGTTCATACAGACCTACTGAAGAACTTCTCAATTCTGAAATAGCTGATATTAAACTTAGTTTTTCAAAACCCATTTGTGCTAATGGTAGCATTTTCCTGCTCTCACGGTCTGCTAGATTGATTTCCCTTGGCAAATGAAGCACACCAAGGGCAACGTGAATAAGTGCATCACTTCCCTGAAAGAATCATTTCTTGACAAAGCTTTGTCTCAACCTTCCCTGTCTCATTATGTAAAAACTGCTGCCTTACTGTCCTCTAGGGCTTGAGTTTTTCACTTTCTAGAAGTAAAGTTATCCAGCACACTAAAAGTACTCCTCTGAGCAACATTACATTCATGAGAGCTCAGAAGTGCAACAGAAATCACAGCCTGTGTGTCAAAGATGGTCACGTGGACCTCCGTTGCTTTTCTGGAAGCGGCAAATAAAATATGGTATGTGTTAACATAATAAAATACGCTGAAAGAGATTCTGCCAGCTCTTGATTATGAAACTCTTGATTACGAAATTGTTTGATGTCTCCGGACAAGATTCACAGTTCAAATATAAGAACTCTTTCTCTTTTGATAATGTAGCCTTTCAAAATAATTTTTAAACACTGTGTTTTTTAACCAATAGCTTGCTTTAATTAGACGAGAAATCCCTCCTCATCACAACAAGCTGCAGAAGAGAAAAGGAAAAAAAACAAACACACACACATACCCCTTTGTGTCTCTTACAGTTCATGAAGCCTCACTAGTAAAGATAATGAATTTTAGACAAATGAAACAAAAAAAAATTTCTAAAGGATAGGTACAAAACCCCAAAGACCACATGCTGAACTCAAGATTTCTGATGTGTTTACAGTTTCTTTAGACTTCAAGCTACATACATCTTTATCTGTTGAAAGGGAAAGATATGGCTGTCAGTTGGTTCTCCTTATACAGTAGCTTGAGTTGGTTGTCTAGCATATCTTCTCTACAGAGACAAGAGCTTGTTTAAGTAGTCCTCCAACTCTCCCTCCCACTGGCTGCTTACTGCTGCCCCCTTTGCTATGGCAGTTCAACGAGTGCAAGGTTGCACTCTAAGAACAGGACCAAAAATTGAATCTTACATGCATGTTAAAACCTCTTCCCCATCCCAAAGTAAAACAAACACACACACTCCTATTAAAAAAAAAAAAAGGGGGGGGGGGCAGCAGAGAAGAAAGATGACGTTTAATGCCTGTTCACTTCACTAGTCTGGATTACAGTTCCAGTCCCCCAACCAATTGCATCAGCAGTTGTGGAAGGATGGGGAAACTAGAACTCAAGAATGAATCCTCAGGGCGAAACAGAACATGAACCTTCAAAATTGACTTTAGGGCGGGAAATGATGTAGTCAGAACTACGTTACAAGAAATTTTTTAACTGATGTTTTGCATCCAGTGCAACTAGAGTAGGCTGAAGAATTATTCTGGCAGCTAGGTACACCAAAACAGACTGACAGGAACTGCTTGAAGATGCATAGGAAGCTTGTGATATCCCAAAAAGTTCTATTTGACTAGCAAGGCATGACAGCTTGCTTATCAACATGATAAAAGCAGTCAACAAATATGTTTTTCTACCAAAGTGATCTAATCCTTTAAGCTTCTTTTCCTTCAGTGTAGATTTAGATGAAGCCAGGTAGTTTAAGTCTTGTAGTGCTGATTATAGTACACAAAGAACTTGAACAAAGAGGAATTTAAAACAATATTCAGCTGTTTCAGAAAGAACTGGTTATGTATGGTCTGAACATTTATATTTATGATAGAGCAGCCTTTAGCGTCCTTCAGAGTCGTAAGTATTTTTGCTTATATATAGTCACAGCAATTTAATTATAGATTAATTGAAGAGAAATCATATACTGCTTGATTCTCCTCTCTAAAAAATCAGTTCTAAAAAAACATTCAGTAATCTGCCATCCTTTTAAGGAGATATTGAAATGACTAAAACCATGCAGCTGTTGCATGCACAGATGAAACGTAAGCTACTAAACTGCATTTGACAGTTGTTACTGTAGTATATGCCCACTGCCCAGTGAGGCAAGCCCAGCAGACAAATCTACTTCTGGACTTGAAATAAGCAATGTTTAAAACCATAATTTAAGACTGTAATAGCTTTGGACATCAAATTGGCACTGTATATTGTGCCCAAATGGCAGCACACATAGGGTAGGAAATGTACATCTGCGTGACCTTTGCGTAAAGATGTCAGCATGTATTTTGTTGCTGATCCGTCCGACAGACCAAGAAGAGTGGCAGCCATCCTAGAAAAGAAATCTTGTTGAAAGCTCCAGGAAGATTTCACATAAAGGGAGTTCTACAGCAAGAGATGCTGTTCCACGGTAGAGTCACTGAAATCTAGATTAGTGCTTTGAGATTTCTTGGTTGACAAAGCAGAGAAATTTTTTTTTTTTTTTTTTTTTTTAAATCAATGACATTAGCTCTGTCACAAAAGAAAACTTTGGAGAAAACCAGCAGTCATGGGGGGAGGGGGGGAAAAGCATTAGATGAAAATTTAACACTGGGAAATCTGAGCTCTGCTGCAGAAGTGAAGAAAGGTTTTGTAGAGGTCTATCACACAGCAAGAACCCGTAACGAAGGAAGTAATAATGCACTGGACCTAAATGCATTGCGCTACAGATAGGCATTGGCCTATATCAATGGGCAACAATTAATAGTGCTGCATTATTAGTTACACGCCAGTTCTTCACAATCACTGGAGCAGCTGATGATGTGGCATCAGATCCCAAGAATGAATTCTCCCAACTTTTTTTCCCCACCAGTGCTGAAAGTTAAAAGTAGTCTGAAGAACTAACTATGCGTGAGCCCTTCTTTCTCATGGGGACAGAATTCTTGGTTGCCCCAAGAAAGTTCATTGATTCAGTCTAAGCTCCTGACCTGATGAGTCCCTATTAAAGACTTAAAGCTTTTATTTTCATACCAATGGACTAGGTGCTAAAAGCCTAAAGCGAGATGAAGGTTTAAGCGCAATAACCAACAATACAGCTTAGAACAGGAGAACATACAAGAGACTATAATTTTGCTGCAGCCAGTTAAAAAACATTGAGAAACAGTTGGGATGCTCCATCTCATTTACTGCTAGGATGCATATCGTTTGTGTGCAGCTTCAGAAGAAACTGTTTGACAGACTTGTGTTAGAATCTCTTAAGAGATCCATGTAGCCTGCGTAGGTCTGCGATATAGCAGCATAGAGACTAAAGACAAATACCAAAAGGAAAAGTAGTACAAACAAAAACAGGGGAGGGCAACCAGAAACAGATAAAATAGAGATATAGACGAAGGCATAAACCTGGCACAGATTCAACTTTTATTATTTAATTCCTTTATTACTGTTGCACTGGCACAGTAGACGTCCCATTTTCGACTTGAATACAGTCTTTTACCTTTTATATAAGCAGAAAAATTTATATTTAGTATGCATATGAAAGACTGCTTAGCACTGCTAAAAAGGGACAAATTCAGTTCTGAACCTTGAAAATACAGAGACTAGAAAGAATACAGTTCTTTAAAAACTTCACACAATTGCTCTTTGCAACTAATACAAAAAAATACATAATTTTTAGTAAGTTACTATTGTTTAAAGCCTTTTATGGAATATTTAGGAGAAATTACTGGGGGTTTATCACTTCCTTTGCATTTCAAAACTACCAAATCATTTTACAAAATCAGTGCAGAGAAATAATTACTGAATACTATTTCCAATTTATACAATGCTGTGATGATATGTGAAACCATATATTAGGCATTTAAAAAAATGCACTATTTCAATATGTTCATAGTTTTTAAATCAAAAAGAGCTAATTTAAAACTACACATTCAATTACTTTAAAAAAAAAAAAGCCATTGTATTGAACTATGAGCTCAGAAAAGAAATGCAGTGTAACAAGACAAATTCAAAAAGCTAAAACCAAATATCTGCTTGGCTATTCCGGGGGGGGGGGGGGAGGGGGGAAGAGAGGGGAAAGGGGAGGGAAGGACATAACACTGCAGCCTTGAAACTGCACTGTTTTTTACTGAAAGCGAATACCACCTTTTGAAAAATTGTGCCAAAAAAGTTGGAAAGTTCAGAATAGCATAATATCTGCTACAAAGTATTTACATGTAATTCAGCCAGTTGATTGGATCAACACAGAAGCCAGACTACTGCATTGTAGTTATTCAATAAACAAAGTAGCATCTTCACCAAACCACGTGACTACATTATAAGTAAACCAACTTAAATTTACATCATTTTCTACCCCCATTACAGTCAATATTGCTGAAAAAATAAAGAGAATTAAACATTTTGGATCTATTGAACATCTATTGAAAGATGTTTTGAAACCACTTCAAATAGGAGTTTACAGAAGTGAATATGGTCCGAAAGTTTTCAGAATAACCCTGTCCAAGAAATAGAAGAACATTTTATTCTGCGAAGAAGTCTTGTTTAAAAATGCATGCAGATTCAAGAAGAGGTAACCATATAGTTATACATTTTTCAAGGTAAAAAAGCAATCTCATCAAGTGAAAATTACAGACTTGCTAAATGAAAAATGAAACATGGAGTGCATAATGACAATAAAACTGGGTTTATAAAAGCACCAGAAAACAAAAAAGTTTAATGCAAGAGTTCAAGACTACTACCGCTTTAAATAAGCATATTTGAAAGCATATCTTATAATGCCTTAGAAAAATACTGCATTATTACTCTATGTAAAACAGAAGATGAATTATAAGATGAATGCAAATATTAGCACATAAGACTACTAAAATATTCCATTTAGAAAGTGTAATGCTTAAAAAAATTTCTATATAGGCCAAGACAAAAAAGCATAGGAAACAGGATAATTAACCATTTAAATACAAACTCCCTATGAGAAATCTTTTAATGATTACCATACTGAATACCAGTAAGTGCATCTTTCACTTAAAGTAATGAACATGGTATTTAGGAATGAAAAGAAGAGGCAGCTGAGGAAAAAAAGTTTTAAACCTGTAACTTCACTCGCAGTTGCTTCTTTTTCATCCACATGGCAAAAGTGGCCAACAGACCAAGCAGAATTCTTCTTCAACATCAAGTCAACTATTTTCAGAAAGACGGCAATTGATTTCAGGTCTCCAAAACAGGCAGCATTGTTTTTGAAAGATCATGAATATTACTGAGTTTTGCCTTGTAAAGATCTAGTTGAATCAATTAGTTTCCTTAGAGCATTTCACCTTAACTGAGTTTGCTTATAATAAACTGTATGAAAATAAAATCATTGGTGGGGGGAGGGGAAAAAATAAAATAAAACCAAAACCAGTCAAAAGTCCTTCTTCAGAACCTACTGTTACATAAGGCAAAGAGTATCATGTACTCGCTCAGCTCTTTAATGAGGTTTTTGGTTTCTCAGACTCCTAAGTTTATACTGTTCATACTAGTCATTAACTGTTTCATTCATGAAGTCACTCATCTTTCATAACAAACATGAGCCTATCACATTTAAGGTCCAGACCTTGTCCTTTCTCCTCCAGCAAGGGGAACCTACCTCCTACAGAACTGCCTTCTAAAGTAGGAAGAAAAAAGCCACTACAAATATCTACTCCTCCAGACTCCACAGACTCATTTGCTACACGGTGATATATCAGCGGAGACAGTTTTGCTGACCTGTAAATTTCTTTTCATTGATTCAATGAACATTTGGACATGGAGATGAACTCCTAAATAAAATTCTATAGAGCAAACACAGCATTACTAGACACTGAGAAAATATTGTGGATGTCTTGTATGGACAAAAATACTTTACACCTGCACTGCCTAATTTCTTAGTTTTGACAAGAATCTTAAAGAAAACTATTTATTTTATATAGTATGTCATTTTAAAAGCTCATGGTGAGAGACAGAATTTCTAATCAACTGGAGTTTCAGCTTCTGACACGTTACTCTCCCACTACAGACTAAAACATTGCCATTTGATGATTAATAATTTGAGAAAGGTGAGATGAATAGTACAACAGTAATTAAATACTGTGGAAACCCGTTTACAGGCAGCGTCAAAACAAGTCATACCTTAGACATTTAATTAAGAAAAGGAACCTCCTTCAATATTTAATTCCACATGTCAGTCTTGTTACTCTGAAAGTTCACTTTCTTGATCCGCCTTCATTTCTATCCTCAGACTAGGCTGTTCTTTCTGTTGTCACAACCTCCTCATTCTTTCTTTATTCAGTCTACATACTTCTGCGCTGTGAAGAAATGGCTTACTCACTGGCAACCCATAACAGTAATGGAAAAATTGCAGCTGAACTCAACACTTTGACAAGCAGAAGAACATATTGTAGTCAGACATTCAAGCAACAGGGAAACAATCCAATGGTCTTTTGCCTTTATTTCCATCAGAAAACTATCTTTTCAGTTTAAGAGGAATCTAATTATGCCAATATTAAAAACAAAAACCTGTGAGATTGACTTTCTGAAATAGATTATTTTTTAAAAAGATGACGATTAGGATGCAGTTTTATTTTGTTCTTTTATTTGCCTCCCTGTTCAAACCATAGAGATACCAATGCAAAATGAAATTTTCATTCAAAAGCAATCAAAAAGTAAGAACAGAAACTTACTTCGAAAAAAATAATAAAACACCTACCAAACTCACACCCGAGAATGCTTATCATTTCAGGAGAAAGAGCTTAAAAAAAAAAAACAAACAACATATATCCAAAGCTTTCCAGACCATCATAATGGCTGGCAATCTCATGTTTAGGTCTGGCAACTCCTAGCAGCCACTGGCCACAGTAAAGCATAACTTAACAAGTTAATTGAAAAAGAAAACCAGAATGGTACCAGAATTTTTCAACTATTTCCTACACGCTCTCTCTTCAGGTCTTTCTAGAGGTTTCCAAGAATCACCTCGTCATTCCCTTTTCTTATCCATCCCTTCGCTCTTCCTCACACCTTCCTACCATACAGTTGTTCTTAGCTCTCCCTTCCCAAAGCTCTGCACTGGACAGTGTAGGTTCAAGTACCTCAAGCCTCCTGAAACTGGCCAAGCTTCACCTTCTCCAATGAGTATTCTTGTAAAATGAGTTATTTCTCTTCCGCGTAAGGTTTCTAGTCTCTTTTCCATCATTCACCTCCATCACTTCTATCCTCATTCCCTCATTTACTACTGCTCTTTCTAGTACTTAAGCCCACCCGTCTCTCTCTTTTTAACACTTGTCACAGAGACAATTTTGAGGACAAATCGTCAATTGCCAAGGTCCAACACACATATAATGTACATAAAAAAAAAAAAAAAAAAAAATCAAGCAGTATGCAAGGAGATGAGAAAGTCTGCACCTTAGGCTCTGCCTTAAACCCCAGAACGGCTGGTCCTGATGCTGGCTATCGAAAGGGCTACCAATAATGTTTTTCTGCTTGTATCCCAATACTTTCAACCACCTACAATTTTATACCAAGCCAACACAGAGGAGATACCAAAGGTGATGGGGTGTATATCCCATTCACAACTTAGCTATACTGTTTATTCCTTATACAGGATAGGCTGCCCACTCTGAAATTGTAGTACAGATGAGAACATTGGCCTTTTCAACTAAAAAAACAATCAGTCATCTTTTCTTCCCCCTCAAGATAGTCTGTAATTGTAAAAGTAACGATAACTCCAGACAGAACAAATGGGAAAGAAAGTGTTTTTTTTTAAATCAATGCTGGGAAAAGAACAGCAACATTTCAAGAGCCAGAGATAACAGGAAAAAATAAACAGAGGCAGAGGACAGGACTGGCACTGAATCAGCAGCTGAAAAAGGAACAGAGAGGAATCCAAGAAGTAATAATTCCTTTGGACTCAGGATTTCAAGAATTCACTCCCTTATGTGGGATTCCCTAATAAGGCACAAAACTCTGCCATGGCAAAAAGGAAATACTGTCTTCATCAGCCTAATAGAGGAGGACAGCGAACGCCAGAAGGTACTGCAAGTTGCTCCTGGGAAGGCTTACGACGACTACATAAAAATGCAAAGTAAATACTCTGATTTTGCTACACATGGTGAAAGACTCAATTTTCCATGATCTATAGTAGTTAAGTAGCTGCTCCTTTCTAGGACAAATGGGGAAAAACAAAACTCAATTCCAGATGAGAGATTTATCTCTGCAGAGCTGCCAAAACCCAGAAACCTATACAGCTGCATAAAAACCCACAGAATTGACAGGTCTGGCACTAGCTGTAAGAATATACGGAAGGAAGTGAAACACGCTACATAAATGACTATGCTTCCAGAATGAAGCAGCCTGTCAGCCGTGACATGAACAGGGGTAGACTGGAGCTTTCTTCAACCAGTAAACACCAGTTTGTCCAAGGCTGCGAGCATTCTCAGCATTCCAAAGCCAGGGAGCTCTGCATGGGCCATCCCTGCACTGCCTCCCCCAGGGCCACACTTACGGGAAAGAAAGAACAAAGCTCTGACTGCACTACTACTATCCAGCGACCAGAGCAAGAAAGACCGAAAAAATTTTCTTTGCCAGCAGAATCAAGGAAAAGATTTCTTAATTCTCCCGTGCCAACTCTGGCAGCAGAAGACCACCAGTCAAGCGTGTCTTTTCCTCCTCCTTCAAAATAATATAGTTTAGGGGATGTTTAACTTGCCCAGCAACAGGTCTTTAAAGGTTGCTGAGAACAATAGCCACAGCACACTTTTGGACCCTACAATAGTAGGGATAGGGACAACAGATGGAAGACCTAGGAGTCTATTATATTAGTTCTGTATCAAATAGGCCTTATACAGAATGCACGTGGCCTTTTTGTGCCAACTGAGGAGTACGAAAGGAAAACAAAGGATGGAGTATCCACCGCAGTTTATCGACTCTGACCTCCTTACATTTCTGAAATATATTCAGCCTCAGTCTAGAAACAGATTCCTAAATTTAAGAATTCTAACAGACTTTAACCACACTTTACATAAAAGCTAGTCCTAGTGCCATGTAAAACAAAGACAACCTGAAAATTGTGTGAAAATCTGCATTTGATACTATGAAAAGACAAAAGAAATATCAGTCTTTAAATAAATGAAAATAGAGTTTTGCACATCTCTATATGGATGACATTATTTCCAGTTTAATGGCTTTATCCACAGCTCTGCCTTGCATTTTCCTAATTAGGTCAGAAAGATGCCGGTAGCAGAAATCCATTTTAAAGAAACCAGCGATAACAGCACATGCCTTTTTTAGCTTAATGGGAATGAACAAGCTAATCAAATCCAGAAAAGGCAACCAGAATACTGGGAATTAAAAAAGCTGTTAGCATCTGCTTTCTGCTGACAATCTAATAATCCTGAAATTAATATTTACATGTAATCTAGTTGTTTTACTCAAATTTATAACAAAAACGTTATTTTATTTGTGCTACTAAACACATTAACAATACCTTTGAATAACTAAATATGCTCCGACTATATCAGAGTTTTCTGAGGGGGAAAAAAAAATCTCATTTTATGTTTGATAAAAGCCCAGTATCTCTCCTTAAACTAGACTACCCTGTTACCAGTTCCTCCAGCTTGCTGATACAAATAGCTCATTCTTTTTATAAGGGCTTAAAGCCCGTCCAGCATAAGCCACAGACTCCAGGTAGTCCATGTTTACTCATACTGTTTCCTTAGAACTCTCAGATGTGAGATGGCCCTTCATTTTGGGCAAAACAGCTAAAATAATCCCAGAAATTAATTATACAGAATAAAAAAGCGAAACAAAGTTAAAATAGGTTTTCAAAATTTCAAATGGATTTAACCATATCATGAACATCTGTTACAGTGCATCATACCAAACCGGCTTCTACAGTATCACAAATATCTGGAGGTCTTTGTTTAAAATATCACTTTTTTCCTTATCCTTGCAGACACTTGTAACAGCCGTAGGAGTCTTAAACTTGTTCGTATTAACTACTGTGTATAGAACTTCAGACCTGTTTACAATACCAACCCTTATACTCAGAGTAATCACAAATAATAGGCATGCCTCAAACTTTCAAAACACACTGCCCGAGTTCCTTTAAAAATAGGTTTTTGAAACTTTATTTTTCAGGATATTGAAGAAAAATAACATCTTACTGTTATGCTAGGCCATTATGGTTAAAACGCACTTATAATAAAAATCTCCTGAATAACATGTTTAGTATCAAACATGTGTTTATTCTTCCCTTAAGTAATGCTTTCAATACCACATTTTCCTGTCATGATGTGACATTGTTTACATAACAATGGTATAATAAGACATTTCCAAATACAGAAGTACTGAAAATAAGTAACCTTTAATTGAAAGATACTTTCAGAAGCTTAGCATATGACTTGTACTTCCCACAAAAACTAAGTTGTTGAAAGCAAAAGTTGAGCATGATATTTTGAAGTAACCACCTTTTAATAAGATTTTATAACTTCAAAGCAATAGCAAATGCATCCATCAAACAATAGTCTGATTTACTCAGAATTTCATTTCAGAGCTAAGCAGTTATCAAAAACAAACTGGTCTGGTCATCTGACAATGAAACCCATAATCATTTAAGGTCAACTGTGAAAGCAATACAGTACTTAAATAATATGTCCACTAAAGTGGAAGACTAAAATTTTGAAGAGTAATTAATTACCTGTTCGCTACTTTCCCATGTAATTGTAAGAGAGCACATCTTTATTTTGCAGCATTGCCCATCAGCTGTAAACTCTTGCATTGCTTCAGCCTGCTTCAACTCCATGTTTCTGTTACTTTCTGGCTACGCTAATTGCTTAACTGTTTGCTGTGAACAGGCCAAATCAACAACCATACACATCTTACGAGTTCCTGGAGGGCTTTGGGCTCAGTGCAATCAACAGGAGGAGGTAGGATATTTTTATCTTATTCCATATCAGATAAAGGTTTCCCCAAATTCTTTATCAATATGAAAAGCTGTCTCTCTACATTCATCAACGATCAGTTAACGGAAAAGGCTAGTGGATTTTGCCAGCAGTGAGAGACCTAATCATGACACTATCAAGCCAGCTGTCAACTATGATCAGTCTGATTCATTGCACTTTTCATATTCAATGGAAAATGTTGAGCAATACACATTTCTTTCACAGTTACCAGGTTAAACTGAAAATATGAGACTACAGACAGTTTAGCTTATAATAAGGACGTGAAATATTTGTTTCATTTTTATTTTTGTAATATTAACAAGTTACTGCAAACATTGAACACCATAAGATCAAGAAAGTCATTACTTTTATATTTAATTGCTACTGTTTAAATTGACAGAAAACTATACTGTGTGAAATGTAACTGTGTGAATGTTCCTTTATTAATAGAGGCTATATAAAAGGCAAACAGTACAGTCAAGATAAATATGATACGCTTATGTAAATAACCTATGCTGTGTTTGCTATATACTTTTCCTACACACTTCAACTTTTTCCTAAAGCCTGCACACAAAAAGACAAAGACACGAGCCAGAAATAAAGCTTGTGTGTAACAGCAAGAGTCACGCTGCAAGCCAAAACATAGACATAAGGGTAATTTTAAAACATTAAACATGGAAGAAAATATTAGACCCCATTACCAACTTTCTATGTCTCTAAAAATTCCAATATTGTGGAAGATAACCAACACAAAAAGCTGTAATTTACCTTGTAAAACTCAAGAACAACATGCAAGTTCACCCTTTGTTCTTTTAAGAAAATAATGCAAGCATGATTCAGTGCACTTACACAAGAGATCCAGCTAAATGGGTCTCCATAAGGACACTGAAGGATTTTATGTCCAAGCACAATATAGTGAATATTCCAGCTGCATAAAGAACAGGCTTATTTTTAGCAAGCAAGAAAGGGTAGGAGCTACAGAGCAAGATCGTCCCGTAGGAATATGAGAAGACAAACAAGTTCAACTTTGTTGCTCCTAAATTAGCCAGAGGGACTTTCATTTTCTCCACTTTGATCTGAGGAAGACTGGAGGGGGAACAAACCTAACAATTGGATCAGGAGACAGTTGCAGAGACAACAGTAGAGAAATGAAAATGTTCTCCTGTCTGGGAAAAACTTATGGGTGGGAAGTAGGTATGCTAGGTGCCCAAAGGCTAGATGGACAGGAAACTAAGTGAATGAGTCAGTGAACATGTCATAGGTGTGTCAGAGAAAGGAGGTCACATCACCACTGCACCAAAAAACACCTAAAGATCGTGGAAAAGATGAGAAGAAACACTGACTTGCAGATAAGCTACACAAAAAGAGATGACTCTAAAGGTGGCCTGAAAAGGAATAGTTGGCCTCCTAAGTACCAGAAGAATTTCCTGAGCAGCTTTCCAAGCTTTCCTGAGCAGAGACACAGGGACAGTCTGAAAACTCAAGCAACAATGAGCTCTGAGGAGTTCAGCACAGAAGCAGTGAGATTCATTATCTGTCTCCCAAAATGAGCTACGGAAACAAAGGAGCGGAGACACCTTATCTTCCTTACAATAATTTAACATCAAAATATTTCATTAATTTAAAAGTGATATTGAGACAACTCCAAAGGGATACAGCTGTGACAACAGCTATTGAAATTTGCAGTGCCAGTGAATATCAAGGCTTAGGACTGTGAAAGCACAGCCATACCTCTTGAAAAATAACAAATGAACTCTTGAGGTAAGGTTTATTTTATGAGCTACTGTGTATAATATTACGCGTCAAATGAAGCATTCATTTATTCAAAACTATTCTACTTTTTTTTTTTTTTAAATAAAGGCCAAGCAATTGGAGGCAATTCTCCACATGCTTCATTGAGTTAGCAACCAAAAAAAAAGAGTATTATTTTGTCTTCGTTAGGAGTTATTATTAGTTATAATAGGAGTTATTATTAGTTATAACTTTAATTAGCTAGCATTAACTTATAACAGGAAAATGTTCACAGAATAAGTAACGTGATGAAATTTAAATTATCCTCCAAAAACATAAGCATCTGGGTACTTCGTCCATTACAGATTGAAACACATTTGTGATACCACAGGACATGTCAAAATAGGGCTCACGACACTCCGAACCTAAAAACAACATGACTACCTAGAGAGCTTACAAAAGGTCTCCGAGTAACACGCCAGCATTTGGATTCCTTACCGTTTCATAAAAGTTCTTTCTACGAGATTATGTAGTAGTTAGTCTTGCAGATATTTCACCCTGCGTAAACTATCCTTTACTGAAGTGTACAGAGCCTGGGATTTCTAGCCCCGCTAGAATTCAAAAGCTATTTAGATGGATCAGAATTAATTTTTAGATTGTATTTTTTTAAGCTGCTAATGTAATTTTTTCCTAAAGTTCTACAGTGGGATTAGTTTTTTCTGAAGAGCAGGACACTGCAATATCTCTGGAAAATGTTTCAGATAGAGTAATGCAATTTTTTGTTAAATCTGAGGAGAACCCGAACTGTATCAAGCTGGCCCAGGGCTTGAATTCGACACCTGAAGCATAGGTGCAGCAAGGCTCCCCTCTCTCACAGGGGCAGAAGAATCTTAAGAACGTATGTCTCACACCAGGGAACACACTAGGAAAAATGGCAGACACAATTGTTTTTGTCTCCTTTAAAAAGGAACAGACAAAGCTCCAGCAGAGAACTGGGAGTACTTGGTTCTGATTTTATCACCAGACTTCTGTGTCATCAAAATGCTCCAGGAAGCTTTCAAGAAAATTGCCTCAAAAAGAAGCCATTTTTCCTTGAAAATTTTTGGAATTCCTTGCATCTAAATTACCTTTTATGATCATTTAATGAAGTTATTTGGTTAGAATGAGACTTCTGAAAGAATCTAGATTCCCAAACCTGACAACTTCTCTACTTGGTCATTTTTAAACGAATTGCATATGTGCTCTCTCTTGTGAATGCCAGCCTGTTCCAAGGATGTTTCTTCCTTCATAAAAAAAGAAAGAAAAGAATATGTCTACAAAGCTGCATGTTAAAATGCTTCAAAGATCGGTTCAGGAAATTATTTCTTTTTTTTTTTTTAATCATTAAGATAAGAATTCAGATGCTGCTGAGTTTAATTATTTCACTCATTTGTCATAACAGTGTTAAACAACTTGAATTTCATTGTCATTTATGAAACTACATTGCTGCACGTATCCCACAAGAAGCTTCAATAATTCAGCACACCATGCAACAAAATAAATCATTAAATGGCATTTAATAGAGTTTAATTTAATAGAGAGCAAGGAGTACCGCAATAAAACAAAAAATGTTCATGCACTCTAAAATGCTACATTGCCTCCTGGCCATCAGATTTCTCAAGTCACAAGAATTTCTAGCATTTCCGTGTGATGCCCACTTGCAGGCAGATGAGAAGCACTACACTTTCAAGGACAGTTAAAAAGACAGATAAATTATTCGAGATTATCTGACAGATCCAGATTTATCCCTCATGCTCTCCTCAGTTAATTCAGTACTAGTCATAGCTGCTTTGTGTATACATAAACCTAGAAGTTTTAACTTCTGCTAGTTGAATTTCCATGAACAGTTCTCCCCAGCCTGCAGTTAGAAGATTCTGTTCCTCCTAAAACCATTCAACCACCTATTGTAACTTGTGCTGAAAGCCTGATTGTATCCACTTTACATAAACATTGAAGTTCACCTCTGTTACCTATTAGCACAAAATTTTAATTTTCAACTTTATCAGTCAAAGCTTCAAGACTAAGAAATTTCCCAAGAATGTAATTTCCAGTTTGGGTGACGAAGTCTTCTTCGTCTTCCCAAGTTTCCTTTACATTAAGGCTAACAAATTTTATAGTGAGAAGTAAGAATCAGGTTCTACTTTGTAGTTCCTGGTAACACAGGCTTCAATCAATATCTATCAAGAAAAAAAAGCTTATTGATATCATTCTCTCTAAACTGGGAATGGAAATTTAATATTACAAAGAGCAACATAAGTTAGAGAACAGCACTGAAGACTGTGAACTGATATTTTATTCTCCCAAAGCAAGTTACCAAGTAGAAGAATAATTTAAGTCAGGCAACTACAGCAACATGGAAGAGTATTTGTCTTCATTAAAAAAAGAAAAGAAAAGAAAAGGACTGTTTCATTACACTAAGCTACTTCTATTCTGTCCCATACACTTTCCTTTCACGTTCCTGTGCCTGGTCCTTTTTACCTCCTAATGTCCATTTGCTTTCCCATCGTCTCATCTCCAACAAATTTCTTGGTCATCCAATTACCTTTTCATCTGGAAAACGGTCATCATCTGATCAGTCCTCTTTCTGGTACTTCCTTTAGGTAAACCTCGGATCCACTTTTCCTACTGATGACTGGCAGCTGCACCACTGCCGGTGACTCCTGATCCCTCTTCTATGCACCAGTGACCCCCAGTGGCTAGAACTATACTTGCTCTCTCTCATTATTTTCATATCACTGGCCCTTGAAGCCTGGATCACACTAGGACATATGGAAGGCAAACAACAGGCAGCACTGAATGACCACTGTTTCATGGCCACTGAACAAGACTAAATGGTAGAAGAACATCTGGAGTATCAGAATACTGAGGATCACAGAATTCAGGTAGGGAGATATTTAGGCAGAATTCAGGGAGGGAGATATTTAGGCAGAATTCAGGGAGGGAGATATTTAGGCAGAATTCAGGGAGGGAGATATTTAGGCAGAAAGGAACCTCTGGAAACCATCTGGTCCAATTACCTCCACTCAGAGTGGTTTGGAAAGCTCAGGACCTCGTTCGGTTAAGTTCTGAATATCTACAAGGATGGAAATTCCACAGACACTGGGCAATCTGTTCCAATGTCTGACTACTCTCATTACAAAAACATTTTTTCCCCCCAATATCTAAATAAAAATTTCTCATGTTAAAACGTGTCCAGATCAAACTGGCTCACTTACATGTGCAAAGGCACGGAAGAGGCAGCTATTCTCAGAGAAAAAAATCCCTCCTTAGAAACTACCAAACATTCTCCTTCGCCAGGGAGACAAGATAATGTAAGTCTTCTCTCCACATACGTATACTTTCTGGACGGAGGTGAAAATAGATCAAGTCTCAATTGCAGCATAATTCCACTTCCAAGACAGAAAGTTGTCAATAAAAGCAAGCCCACTCAAAGGTCATCTCAGGAGTAGAACTAGTCATTTTGTACCATCTCACATAGTTTCTCCTTATAGGCAGAATGCAAAGCCCTCAGAGGAGTACTTACAGAGAAGTACTCTTTTTACAACGATGCATGTTTCACTGTTTAAAGAGAGTTAACCTACTCTATTTTTAAACAATGAATTTTTATTTGGAAGATAATCTGATAAAAAATTAAAGATTTATTTCCATAATCTTGTGATTTTAAACTCACCATTATTTTAATAATTGCTGACCATGCCCATAAAGTTTCAAAGAACAGAGAAAACATTGCATATGACAAATTGCTAAATCATAAAATTATCTACATTGAATTCCAGTACAATAGATTGACCATCATTCTATCCAAGACTATTGATTCAAATATTGAAGCAAACATTTATCTTAAAGTTCTCCACACATGTCACACTTTTAGCTCTATCCAGATATTAAGTTAGCAAAAAAAAAAAAGATATAATAATAACAATAATAAAACCCCAACATTTCATCATTAAAGCAATAAAACACAGCAAAAATATACCTGAATGTATTTGGTAAGATTTTAGCTGTCTTCAATGTTCCATTGGTTTGTATTGATTTTAGAGCTAGTCTAACATTTAGTATGCCAGTAACAATGAATAAGCCTAATACATTACGTAAGCATAAGCTGATTAAATCCTTGATCCTGAAGCCACCTCTTTTCCCCCCCCCTCCCCCTCTAGTTTAAAACTTTGTACAATTGCAAATCATAGTTTTATACACTTTTCACAACTTTTTTTTTTTTTTTTTTTACTATTTTTGGCACAAAAAACATCGCAACTTATATGAATATAGCCTCTTCACGTTTTAGTGTTTCTTGTGTTTTCAGTAATTTCAAAAAGCTGCTGAAAGTCTATTTTAAAGTGAACAGCTGTCTAATAAATTAGAATTTTTTGGCCAAACATTTTGTTTTTTAATAAACATTGAATGGCATTCTGATAGCAGTGTTAATCCAATTACCAGGTTTGAGTTTTACACATATTTAACAGCAACCCAAACTAGACACAAACCTGCATTTTCATAAACTTCAGTGCTGCCAAGAAATGAGATTACAAAGCATAATGCACATGCCAGCCCGAACTTCCAAAGATACTTAGCTCATTTGCCTCATTTGAGACATATGACTTACATGGAAGCAAAGATTTGGGGAGGTCATGAAAGAGTTATGTTCCCCTAGCACATTACACCACTATGATCTCACTACATTGTCACTAAGACAATGGCAGCAGGATAAATGGAGCTGTGCAACACAGGATATCAGCTAGCATTCTCTGCAGGAAAAAGAAATGCAGAGAGCAATACATGATTAACCATTTTGAATAGGGGAAAAAAAATTCCTTCCACTAGCCCCACATGCCACATACAAAACAGCTGGTAAGAGCTGAAAACTTGCTGAACAGCTGAAAGGAAAAAAGAGCACTTTGTTCAATGGGCACATGAATTTTAGATGGCAAACATCAGGCAATATACAAACATAAAATTGCTTAAGCAGCAAAATTATTTTTTAGTTCTTTAAGACATCTGAACATGAAAGTAATCAGTTTTGTTTGCTTTTAATTTTTTTAAGTGATATTTTACCCCGAAAAAGAAAACTATAGATATTTATAAAGGATAGGCTTATTGTAACAACTTTCTGAACTGCTACACTTAACCAGTTCTGCAGGGACAATACAACTATGAATTAGCAAGGTCCAGTTTTTTCCCTGAAACGGGGAAGTGTTAAAGAATAGACCAATGTTGCTATAGTGCCTGAGTAAAAGCAGCAGAACGACCCTGGGTGAATGAAAGCAGAGCATGACTTGTAGAGTCTTTTTTGGCACTGAAGATGAGAAGGAAGAGAAGAAAGCAGTGTGAATTTCAGCTCTGGAGAAGAAAGTTTTTAAGCCATGGTAGTTTTGAAAAAGATATGCTATATTTTACTTCTAAAATAGAGGATGATCAAACCAGAAATCACTGAACACTACCTAACTGGTAGCCTATCTTATATTATATGTATTTTTAATTCAAAACTTGATAATGTTTGGGGGGGGGGGGGGGGGGGGAGAAAACAGACATAGGAAAAGAATCGAGTAAGATTACATCAGTCCAAAGAGGTGGCGCTGGGGGGAAATTTAACTTCTTCCATTGGCGTCTGAAAATATCCTAAACCATAGATAAGTTTGTGTTGATACATATGAGGCTAAGTCATGAACCAATATCGTGAGGCAAATCAAACAAGACAGACATTTGGACAGGCAAAACAAGTATGCAAGAGTAATATAGCTGGTTCTTTCTCACGCAGGATGAAGACGATCGAGGAAGACCGATGAAAAAATGCAAAAGTTAGATACTGGGGACTTCGTATGACATAAGAGGTTTTTTTTTCCCCCCTCCCCTAAAGAGAAAATTTAGTGTAGTCCATGAAAAAAAGCGATGTTCTCGCATTCAATTTATAACAAAAATCACAACTGAACAAGATCTGTGTTTTCACTAGTTCCCACCATAAGAGAAAAGCATGAATTGCTTTTCACACGTGAATTTTTTAAACATCAGATATTTGAGTGGAATTGACCACTCCAACATTAAATCATTATTATTTATTACATACCCCATTCTCTGTACGCTTCTCCACAGGTATATTTATTCCATTTCTTTGATTTTGGGCTTGACGACCAGCTAAAAGTAAAATATCACTTAGTGAGAAATTCAGTTTTCAATACAAATGGTTTTCATTCTTGAATCTGCAGTTTGTAAATGTTTTTTTTTTTTTTTTTTTTACATTCAGTTATCACATTTATGAACGTATAGAGTTCTCCTTTTCATTTTTCTGTCATTGGTGACTTGTCTTAAAAAAAAATACAGAGTTGAGAGGAAATTTATGACATATCCGTGCACTGGAAATACAAAAGTCTGTCTCCTGAGAGGAAAAGAGATTTATTTCTGTAATTTCATTTAGATAGAATACTGTAAGTAATATTTCACATGTAACAATACTTACTGCAGTCAGTTTCATTTTGCTTATGGTAGGACTACAGCAATTTTACGTAAGCAATTTTACATACTTTACATAAGTAAGATGCTTAATCATTCTTATTATTCATTTCAACACTGCACTGTCCTCTCTGTTTGCTATTACCTAAAGCTTATTCCCATGAATTTTAGCTCTGCTAGTTCAAAGTCTTTTTTAGGTTATTCTTTGTAAGCAGTGCAGTCAACAGAAATGAAACATTTATTTTATAGACTTCCTCTGTTAAAAGTAAAGACCTGTAGGTCCCAATTTTCTGACTCATGTTTAGGCAACCGTATTATGAAAAGGAATGAACTGAGCGTGACTACTGAAGGTTCTTATTTCCGCATCCACGAGAAGCAGTAGCTCCAAGTGAGCTTATAAGAGCATATAGTAGAGTTTTTACAATGCCCTAGACAGATCTTTAACTGACAAATCAAACCATAGTTCAATGATTGATTAAAAAATTTTGTATGCTTGATTCAGAAGGGACATGTGTTCCATGCACATGAAACTATGTTTTCAGGTGTATCTTAAGTTTCTTAACATACTTTAAATTTATATTGCTCCTACATTGCCCAAAGGATGAGTATTTTACAAGTACAGAATTAATATATACAAAAATCCTTCATACTTTGTATCAGACTTGCTACATCTGGCATTCAAAGCAACCAGCAGCCATTTAGAGATATGAAAGAAAACCCCAGCTTAAAGCAATAAGGACTCAGTCAAAACTTAAAGTTCAGTTGTCAGAAGTAGTAGGATTAGTTGGATGAGTAAGGATCATCTGAGCATGCAAATATACATCTCACTTCAAGATTCCTTTCCTATTCTTCAGACAGTCTGACAGCCATAAAGCATATAATGCACAACCTCAAAGTCTTCTCACAAATTAAGTACAGGCTATACTATTTTCATCATTTTTTTGTTTCTTTATTCAGCCTTTTAAGAAAGTCTCCACTTAATACAGCACTATTTTCTACAAAAACCTTTTCCACAGAAACAAGCAGACCAGAGATTTTTCAGGAACTGAATTATAACTACGTATACACACACACACATATATGAAGTACAGAGAAAGTAAAGCTACCAGGACCTCTGCCAGTGATGCCCATAAAACACATTTTTAATCTAGTTTCTAAAGGAGACAGTAGTGCATTGATTCTTTTACACCAGGTGTAGGTGAGAGAGTTGGAATCAAAAAAAAAAAATTATGGGTGATTCTCCATAAAACAGAGTTCAACTGCTGACAGGATGTTGCGAGTAACAAAATGTTACGAAGGTTCAAAGAGCAAATGGGTAAATTCAAGGAAGAGAAAGTTGTTACGAGTTCAAAGTTCAAAAACAGCTTCTTTGGTTCTTATCTTTGCTGTCCCATACTTATACAGTAGCTAAGTAAGATAAAGTCAGTATTTCCTGATTAACTTTTCAGAGCTATTTTAATTTTTTTTTTTTTTTTTACATTGAAAATGCTTAGGATTTATGACATGCATCATCAGATCATATTAGTGACCAATGCTAAAATTATGATGTTCTTTAAAAATTGTTAACAGATAGTTTAAAAATAATCAAAGTCACTCCAGAAAATATTTTAAATATGCTTAGGTACCACCACTACAAGATAAGAATACTCACTCTGTTCATTGCTTTCAGCTGGTGACTCCTCATGACGAAGGAAAAATTTTACCTCTTCTCTACGGGGACCCCATTTCTGTAGGTGGTCATACATCATGTGATCAAAGGGTATGGGACGTTCTAGAAATACAAAAATAAAATATCTATCACTCAACTATTTTAAATTAAGAAAAGCTTTATAGAACTCATTTAAAAAAAAAAAGAATGTCTTTTTCTGCAGCTACTCAATACATCTAGCATTTTCCATTAGATAGGGTCAAAGACAGACAGACAGACACCAAAAAAATAAAAGTATTAATTTGTTATTGTAACATCGCTTGTTGCTTAACAGCAGTTCATAACTAGTTTGTAAAACCATATGAAAAAACATCAGCATTCACAGCACGAATTTAGTTATGTCAGGAATTCTTTATCAAAATACTTTTCACACAGCTGATCTTTGCGCCTTTGCTCCCCATTCCCAGATGAATTTTTTATTCTATTATTAAAACAACGCATTCAGTTTGAACCTCACAGCTTCTGCTCAGATTAAAAACACATCATTGTATTGATATTTCATCATCTAAGCACTTGAGCAGGTATGCCTGCTCTACTATACACTAGGCTGGACAATAATTTCTAACATATGCGGAACGACTGGCAAATCTTAGAGCAAATAAAGGCTAAGTTCTATACAACAGCAAGTTTCTGTTTTCCCCTGAAGAAATGCAAAACATTCTTATAGTATTTCTTTTAAATCTATCAAATATACTACTATTAGAAGGTTACATACCATATATTTAGGATTTCAGAATAAAGATATATTCACAGATACAAAATTTTTTAGTGTTCCCATAACGATACTTGCATTTATTTTGAAATATTTTCATTTAAGGTAGGAAAGCCTCCCTTTTAGGATCCTCCTAATACTAAGGATAGTATTAGCAGGTATCTTCTAATCAGAATACACTGATATTAGGAGAGATTTTAATTAGTTTTGCTAGATTCAGCTCCGAGCAGCCAAAACAAGATTATTACAGGAAAATAGGCTTGGATGGAACCCAGAAAGTAGAGTTTACATTCTTCCTTGTTAAAAGCAAAATCCCCTCTACCTCCAAACCACATTACCTCTTATCAGGCAGAGCACCGCTAAAAATTGGTTACCCCTTTCATATTTAACACATTTGACATGAGAGGACAAAATAATTCAAAGCTATAACAGGTATCTTGGGGAAAGCTGGGGGGAAGCGGGGAACACCCCACGTATACCTTTTTATAAATTTAGGTAAATCACACTACAAGTGTTATGAACTATATACATGCGTACACATCTTGATAGTCTTGGGATACTCAGCTGTACTATTCAAAAAACAATACATTTGCATCACTTAATTCTCAACATACTTAATACAGTAAACATTTGGACAAAAACTGTCACGTCAAGTAGTCTGCCCTCATCAATATCTTAGTAAGACCTCCTCTTTCCTTTATAACCAACTCCCAAAACATCCCAAGGCTTTATATCTTTAACCAATTAAGTACAAAAATTGGGGTTTTGTGTCCTGTTCCATGTCAAACACTTCCTACACATCAAACAAAATTCCAGGACAGCTAAACCTCCTGGGAGTAGCTGTTTGCTATTAACATTGAGCAATATCAGAAACATTTTCACTGAAAGAAATATCATGCCCTGAAGATACAGAAAGTCCAATATTATGACAAAATTTGGAGTTGATGACCACATCAGACAAATTTATATAACAGAACCTACATTATGAAAAATATATTAATATATTTATATTGTTATTGGAATACCCTCCAGCCCTTGCTTTCTCCCTTCATCTCAACACCCAAACCACCGCTGTTACCGGCCATCTGGAAGGCAGAATGCAGGACCACAGCACACTGATCTGAAGAACAATTTAACTGAAGAACAGGCACTGCCGTTTGCCGATATGTTTGTTTAAACCTAAAATAACATTGTTATTATAACAGCATTTTTCTTTCATTTCAATTATTTTATTCTCAAATCCAGCTCTGCTAATGCTACCACAGTATGTGCTTTAGAAGATATTTCTTTTTAAGCTTGGAGTTACTTTAAAAGGAAAAAAAAAAAAGGAGGAAATTCTGCACAGAGAAATGAACTGAAATGTCTCTGGGGCAGAGATATCCCCCTCAATCTGATAACAAACTTTCTCTGTATGCCTTTTTCTTGGTCTGTTTTCACAGTTTTATACACTGTGAATATCCAAGAATATGGACAAAATGATACCGAATGCAGTAAGCATCATAACAGCAGAGTTAGACGTCAGTAAAACAGAAATGTCCCTTTACATTTACCTTCAGGTACGACATCCAAAAGACTAGCATGGGGGGAGACAGATTAACCACTACTATTTGTTTACTATTCACTGCACACACAGCTTCTCAATCTTTTCCTAGATTAAAAAGAAAAGCTTTATAACACTATACAAGCTTTTAACACTATAGATGTGGTGACTAAGACAGGTAAGCAACAGTTAGCTCTAGCTACTTTCAACAGAGAAGGGTCATTTAAATCACAGATTAATTATATGGATGAGGGGAAAAAAAAAGCTTAAAGAGATGCTTTTCTTTTCTTTTTCTTGTCCCTCATTTCAGTGGACTCCAAGAAACATTGTCAACATTACCTAAACACACAAAAATACGGTCAGTGGTTTGTTACAGCTCTGTTCTTGAAAAGGAATTTTAAAAACATGATTTTCAGGTTTTTCAACTCCTAAGGTGAGGTAAGATTTCAAGTGCTTTGAAGCATATCCACTGAAATTGTGGCATGAGTCTTATAAAGATCATAATGGATAAAATATCTAAATGGTTGAATTCAGAGACTTTAGGAAGCAGAAGAACCGAAGCTTTGGGAGTTTTTCCCAAAGAGAAAAATTGCTAGCTGAGCCTAGCAAAAACTGAAGCTTGGTAACAAAGTACCAAGAAACTTGATGTCTGACCCACAAGAGGGCTGGGCACGGCTGCTGGTTAGGCTGCTCTCCCGTTCCAAGCCAAGGCCCTGATTCTAGAAGCTATTCAAAATACCAGGTTCTGTTTACATAAAGTACCTTGAAGAATCAAGGCTAATATTTTTCTAACATGTCCATGGAGAGAAAAGGAAAGACATTGTGTACTACTATTGCAATTCTTCCACCAAAACAACTTGGAATATGTTGCTCTAAATTAGACAGAAAACAAGGTTAGAATAACAACGTCACTGAAAAAAAAATGCAGCAGCACTAATTGTTCTGTGCAACTTAGCTACACAAAACAGATTCAGCAAATGAGGAGGAAGAGGAAATAAACATTAACACTTAACATAAGATATGATGAGAGTTGAAGTCCACGTTCCTTCCTTTAGTTTAACTCCTTTAATGAAAAAAGTTGCAGAAAGAATCATCTTACACTTGCTATTACTCAAGACAGCATTAAAGAACACTTTCCAGAAACACATGCTCTTTAATAATCAATAATACTGCAGTTAAACTTCTCCCACTTGTTATAGCTCCAAACATATTTGTCAGTAATTGTTTTCCCAATACTGTTTCAAACTTTAATTTTCATTTTAAAGTTTAAATAGAAGAGAAAAAACAGGGAAGGTGAAATAGAAGAATTGAGTACAGAGTAGTAATAAATAGGCTGGATCACTGTACTTTTTAAAGACATTAAAAGTTTATCTAGAGAATATTTGTTTTTACGAAGAGTTAACTGGAAAGTCATAAGATACACATATTTGTGATTATTTACAAAAGCTGCCTTAGATTTTAAGTTAGATGAAAATTTTGGAAGACTACCTTGAAAAGTGAATTTGAATCCTTTCTTTTTACGCAAAGATTTTGAGAATGAGCTAGTTTTAAATATTCTGTAATGACTGAAACACCATGAAAAACCAAAACACAGCTAACCACACCGATGGAAGAGAACTGCAAAAATCTTCTTGTTGAAGCTACATATTTGCTATTTAAATTATAATAACTTTTGAACTTCAGAACCTAATTTTATCCCGATTACAAGTATCCCGCTGTTTTGTAATAAACAGATTTTATTTGCTGTACATGAAACCAGAACACAAGGTAATGGATTATCTCCCTAGTCAGAAATGTCACTGAGGTTTCAGGAATGCATACCCTCACCTCTGCCCTCCCACGGGTCAGGTTTGCAGAAGTACACTGGCAGTAAACACTTACTTCTTTCACAGTCATTCACCTCCATTTTGCAACTAAACACAGGAAGACCAACCATACCAATTGCTGAAGGCAATACAGATGTAAATGAAAGCAGGTAATTGAGTAATGGGTGGATTTAAAGGTCGAAACCCATTTTCTTTTGAAATGCACTACAAGTTCCTCCCCTTACACCTGTCTTTGGATCTCCTTACCAATGGCCATTTGCAATAGCTGGGGAATGAGGAGGAGAATTCTGTGCTTTTTTTCTCCTGTTATAGCATAAGAAACATATATAAAAGATATATATATAAAACATCAAACTGACAAAGCATAACGTGCTACAACATGAACTGATATATTAGGCACAAATCCTGTTGTCTTTTTCAACTGTTCATCATCTCAAGAAACTGGAAGAGAAGGGAAACTGAGAACCAAATACAGAAACTAAACACAAATCTAAAAAAAAAAAGAAAATCCCCTTATGGTGGGCAAATCTGAGAAAAATCAGTTTCTTAACTGTAACAAACAATACCTCAACCATTTTCCAACTCTTGGGAAGCGCCTCAGTCATTTCCTTGCTACACATAAACAAGCATAGAAAAACCTAAGATAATAAACAAACAAGCTATTGCACTCACTCCTCCTCTCAATTCTAGCCATTTTGCATAATCTTCGGTGCCAAAGTTGCATGGATTTTAGCAACAGCATTTTTCTGGGAATGGCCTGTTCTGTCACCCTCTAAAAATAAAATGACATATTTCTCAGTTCTTTGTTTGCACCCACATATTCACATACAACAAAGAAGTGAAGATTATCAGGAGAAAACATTCTTATTCGATGGATACCATTTAGAAAATGGACAAGATTTGGGGTACACAAACTTTTTCTTTTTAAATATCTAATACAGAAACTACAGTCTACAAATTCAATTGCTTGGAATTCAACTAGGCATGTATTATTTATTCAGTTAGACTATTTAAAAGAAGAGGCTAGAGCTAACTGAAGAACAGAGAAGGTAAGCACATTAGCAAGAGGAAAAGTATGACGCTCTGGTCTTATGAAAAAAGACAAAGCTCTGATTTATCACCTATGCAACATGCAGAGATTAGTAAGAAAGAAGATCATTTATAGTGTGCTACAAAAAAAACACAATGTGTTTATTCAATCTATGACTTTCACTATTGTCGTTTTGAATTTCACTTTCCAAAATGTCTTTTGAAAAATAATTTGCATACCTCTTCTGAGGATCAGGCCTGTGGGGTCAGAGACAGAACAATTATTATGGAGAAATAATATATTTCTCCCTATATATTTTCTTCCACAGCATATAACAGTTCCTTCGCAAATCGCTTCACACTTCCCACTCAGAACCATGGTTTGAATTGTTTGTTACTGCTGTTTTTAAATCTTTAGACTCAGGTTTTATACATTAGATCTCTGCTCCAGGCAAAATTATGTTTAAAAGCTTCAGTGAAAAGGAACAGCTAAAGGAAAATAGATTGTTTGCCATGTTAAAAAAAATTCTTCAGGTTTTTTCACCAAGAAACTTACATACCCCCAAACCATGTGACAGGAAGCTAAAGCCACCACCACACAGACTTTATGACAGTACCCTACCTCTAAGAAAAGCAAATGAAAATGCTTTTAGTGAAATTAATGTCAGAGAGACCCAAAGCCAGTGTGCAGGCCATCATTTTTGCTGGCAACACTGGCCTGTTTGAGAGCTAAAGAAACAGAAGATATCAAAGAATTGGATCAGAGTTCCCATATCTGAACGTCTCATTTTTTCTTTCGTTCTCTTTCATCCTTTCTATTCCACACTTCTAATGAGCTGGAAGCCATATAGTTATCACTTAGGGTACTTAAGCACGTGAAGCTAGATTTATGAAGGCACCTTCAACGTGCATTTTAAAGAAACTTGGAGTCATCAGCTCATTTGGAACAGTCTGACAGCCTCATTCAACAAGTAGAAGCCTTGGCAGGATTCTGCTCCACATTAAGATAGCTAAATTTAGGTGTCTGCATGTAGGTATCTACTTCAGAGAACAGCGCGAGCTCTGATGCTCAAGATCAAATAGACAACTACTAGCTGAAATCAGTGATCTCTGTGTTCCACTGACTGTAATATCTACATCTCTATTGATTATAATAGGGGACCACAGACAGGTAATTCACGTGGTAGATAGCTAAATTTAGTCTTAGTCCCTCCATTGCATCTTCCTGGAGAATTTTTATTTATTATTTCTTTGTAGTGACCCACTCTATAGAAACTTTTAACTTCAAATCTTCAACATTTTGAGAAATTGTGTGTTACATCCACAAGTAAAATATTTTCCTCAATCTTAGAAGTTATTATAGAACATATGTGCTTGTATTTGCCTGGGTTGCAAGGCATAAGTGTCTCAAAAATGTTATGGATCACTGAGTAGTTTCCAGGCATCCTTTGAAGCTAGCTGATAACATTCTCCACATATTTGAGAAAGTTCACCCTTCAAAGCACTGTGAAGGCAAAAGCAGAAAGAAATACAGGTGGTGATCTGCACCCACTTATTATAAGAGAAGATCACTGAGATTCCGTATTGTCATTTAAATCCCCCCCCATCCTACCTATGTTGTGTGCTTATCTGAAGTAAAGGACCTCTAGAGCTGAAAATACTCCACCGTCACCTTTTGGGAGGGGTGGAGGGGGCATACTGAATCCTTTGACTTGTTTATGTAAGCTGAGAATCTGAGATTCAGAGCACAGACAACTTACTAACCTGCACGTTTATCAAATATCCCACACTGAGGAAAAATAAAAAAGAAAAAAAAAAGTCAAAAATCGCATTTATCTTTACAGATATTGAATTTCCACAGTCAGAAGTCTTACTTTTTTGCATCAAAGTTTGCTACCAAAAAAGCAAAATAAAATTAGAAGTCATTCATTTATAAAAGTAAGTTTTATCTTTTTATATATGGTATATATATTTAAATCAATTTCCACCAAACATTTTTCTTACCATTTCCACGCCATACTTCAGCCAGATGGCAGCTTCCTTCCCCAGGCTCTTTGCAGAACTCTACTACATCACGACAGGTTGTTTCTGGTGTAATTGGAACTTCTGTCAAAATCTGCTCATTGTTGCTCAGAAACACAGTTAATATCATCTGAAAGACAACAAAACAAAAGGAGCGGAATATTTTTAAAAGTGACATGAATAACATTTATAATCTCCCTTTAAGCAGAAACGTATGGTTGAGGTTCATTAGCTCTACTGATGGAAGTACTTTTCAGTGTCTTGTAACTTCGCCAAAGCTCTAGTCCTTTGTGCTGAATTTTTGTGATCCTTAGTACATTGAATTTACAGGTGTTTTTTTGTTGTTGTTAGGTTTTTTTAAAGCTTCAGTCAAGATGGTTTGGTTCTGTCTGAGAATAAGGCTGGGAGGCAAGGAATGAGTTTTGGCTATATTAGATGTTTGAAATCAGAGCGTTTAAATGTTAAACGAATTAATGCTTTGGCATAGTAACCTAACTTTCACAGGTGGGCTACCCCTCACACGATGGAGGCGATTTCACAATTTGTCTGAAGATATTTGGTTAAATTGTAAGCCTTAGAAAATAGGAGGAAAAAATAAATTTAAAAAAAATCACATTTTGCATGGCATTTCGCTTCTTTAGTAAAATTGCTAGAGCTTACAATTTCTGAAGAGTCAGTTCCCTCTATGCTAATTTATCCCCTATAGCTTGCAGCATTGGTAAGGTTGCAATGGGCATCCTTCCCACAGAGGTACTAAGCACTCCCTCTTCACTTAAAGTCACAGCATCAAAAGACGACTTTCCCTATAGTTACTGCTCCCAGCTACTCCAGTTGGAAAGCAGACAACCACAAAAGAGAAAATAGTTTTTTCCCCCCTCTTTTGCAACACTCAGGATGACTAACTTCAAATGACAAGGGAATGAAAATTAGATAAAGGATAAGAAATAGAAGAAAGAGTAGGATGGGATCTGGAAAGGACAAAGCCCAGCACTAAAAGCCCAGGTACTAATCTAGGTTGAAGTAAACTTCAGTTCAAATTCCTCGCTCCACCTGAAATTAGATGTGTGCACAAATACATACACCCAGAGATATTCCCATCCCTCTTCATGTTAAGAGATGTAGCGTCCTACGAAGTCAAGCACTCAAAAACCGTGCATATTAACTTAACCCACCTTACCTCCATGCTGCATGTGTATTATGATCTGATCATTAAAAATATGTTCACTTGCTACATTTCCCCTACTAAGGGCCTCCACTTTATACAGCGTTCTCAATGTGTATGTTCTGTAGGCCCTCCTGTAGTTTACTGCAAAAGCTGGAAACACGTAGTTAATAGCTGAGGGACTTGTAAGAAGAGAAGCAAGCAAATACAAATTCTACCAAGGTACAGGGTCCTAATACAACGATGCTAGTGTAATTCGTTCTTCCCTGAGACTCAGTGGTTTGACAACCAGTAGATGCTGTACTCAGAGATATGTACTTCTAGGTAACACTAAATCCTCTGGAAGATACCTGACCCTACCCTCCTACTCAAAATTAAACAGATGCTTTCAAGCACTCTTTCTGCCTGCACCTCAGATTCCCACGCATAAACGGGGCACAATACTGTCCTATAAGCTCACAGGGACGGAACAGATGTGATGTTTAAAAGACAGAACTAACATAATATACGTCCCTAAAGAAAGCGGCAAGTTAAAAATGCTGAACCACAAAGATTAAATCTAATTACTTAGGAACTCTTCATTAAATGAACACTCTCCACTTAAACAGTTGTGCTTCAATTTGCATAGGCAGATCTTAAAAAAAAAGTACACTACATATGTAACACTTCATTCATGAGACATATTACACGTACCAAATTGGAGATTTGCGTTAATAGCAGCTAGATAATGACTGAGAGCGGTCTATCCAAGTTTTAGAAGTAAGCACAGGACAAACGCCAACAAAAGCCCAGGTTGCTAGCTCTCAGTCTTCTCCCTCAATCCTGCAGGCTATTTCTGTCCACGTCTCCACTCTCTCTCAGCCTGCCAGTCGCGTACACTGTATCCTGAAGTTTTCAAAGTTACTACACTTCAAAGCAGGAAGTAGTCATGCAGAGCTGTAAATACACTAGAATTTAGCCCAAGATTCTCCAACAGTAGTATTAAAAGGAGTTATAGTACAGATAGGACGCAGCCACAGATAATAATGGAAATGCCTGTAAAGAACCTATTCTTTACAGCTCATAAAATTATTTTTCTCCTAAAAGAAAAGATTCAGACATGGTTTCAATACTCAGTGGGGCCTGTGGATTGCTTTGCAGAATAGGTATCTGATAGGGAATCCAGTATTGGAATGTGACCTCATTAAGGAAAAAAAAAAAATCTTATATGAAAATACAAAAAAAAATAGGCTTAGAAGAAAACTCAAGAGGTCATCTAATCCAGTCTCTTGGCCTCAGGCAGGATCAACTATACCTACATTATTCTGTGGAGATGCTCATTTAACCTGTTCTAGAAAGCCTTTCATGATGAAAATGTCAACAGTTTCTTTAACCAGACACCCCAAAAACCCAGGACTCTTGTTGTAAGGCCGAGTTCCTTAAAATCTAGTCAAAACTTTCCTTGCCACTACTCAAATCCATTTCTTCACCTAGCCACAGGGATGACAGAAAACAGTGTTTTCTTTTTCTCTGGAGTTACATTAAAGGGAATGCATAAGTAGTAAGGAACAGCTGTTTAATCTAAACACCACCAGTTTGACAGGGGATTATTCGTGCCAGTCTTCTAAATACAGTTTCCTCATAACACTTTATAGCAACTTCATCTAAACCAAGTTTCCCAAACTTCATGAGAAAGCCATGAGACACTGGCTTTACTGAAGTCAGGAAACGATGCACAGAGCCTCCTTACCGTTCATCCAAAAGATCTGTTACCTTCTTATAAAAGAATACAGTGGTTTAACATCATACAGTTCTATAGTGTCCAAGTTCCAATTTTTTAATCATTGTGATGATAACACACTAGAAAACTTGTATTCAAGATTACCTGTCTGCATCCCCAGACAGGCTGAAAAAGAAAAAAAAGAGAAAAACAAAAAAACCCCAACACACTTAGGAGTGAGTTATCCCACATATCCCAATCAATTCTGTATAAATTCAACACTCATCCACTATATAAATTCACAGTTCCACCCTTGCAAGACCAGGCCAAAATTTGCTGCACCTCAAGCACATCATCTTGTCTCCTAGGCCAGGCCACACCTGCACTGCCTTCTCCAAAGCAGGGGGTCACTCACGATATCATCTGCTAGAGAGCCCAGAGAAAGGCATCTCAGGCACACCAATTAGGAAGCAAGATGCTGTAGCCAACTGTGGTCATACAACTCCAAGTAAACTTGACTAAGTAAGGACTTCAAAAAAAAAAAAAAAAAAAGTAGCTTGTCTGAGTAACACCAGAGGAGCTGAAGTACAGGCTGTGAAACAGATAGCCTGAAATACACAAAAAATATTCAAAATATTGAAAATTATTAATATACTGCATATTAATTAGCATTTTCAAGTCAGTGTCATAGCTGTCCCTGTTTGTGGTGGAGATGGAATAGGAATCAGAGGTATCTCATAGTGACAAAATACAAAAGCATCGATGGAGTTTGGGAACGTGCCGCTGAAGAATATGCTGAAGAAGCCTTCTGTGTTGTTCATCATGCCTGGGTGGACCTCCTTGCACGCAACTGAAAAGCAACCTCATTATTTCCCTTGAATTCTGCTGTATTGCCTACAAAACATATTAGACAGGAGTAAGTTTCTAATGTGCTGAAGAGAGCTACCAATCAGGCCGATAAAAATTGTTTGTCTACTCATACTTCTCCAGCTGTCCAGTTCATTTCTTACTTCATCTGAAATTCAGATTCCAAGAGCTCTGCAGCAGAGACGTGTTCATAATTCATCTACCACAGCAGGGATCCCAAAAGGCCACAACTAAATGCTGTATATGCTATAATATCGGAGGGACAAGAAGGAAAACCAAACCAAACCAAACCACTTTCAAGTAAGTATGATTTCCTTTGTTCTAGATGAGTTTGTTCAAGCTGTCCTAGAATCCATTTCGACTTTCCTACTCGAATTTTGAAACTTCAGTTGCACTCCCCTAGTACAATGCAATGACAGATATAAAGCTGTAACGCCACCACAAAAAAGAAAGATGGCAGCTGACGTAGCACATTGTTTCTCAATTACAAAATAGCCCAGAAAGCTAAAAACTCCAAGTTCTGAATGAAATCTTTTTCCTCATCCTTTTTCTACAATCTTACTGGAAAAAATACAATGCTTCTGATGTTCACCTGTTATTTCATAAATTAAAGAGAATGGATATACATTTAAATAGATGCTCTTTATTAACAATTCTCATGGGGACAAGCAGTACATTCTCATAGAATATATTTAGCGCAAATAACATATTTCCAAGGTGTGAAACATCTTGGACTATTAGAAGAAATAGACTGTACTCCCAAAACTAGTATATGAAATCGATTTGTTGCCTTATGCCTGAGCTGCATTCATTTACTAACACAGATAGTTAATACAATGAAGACCAGTGTTTCGGTCTAACACAATCCATGTAAGAACTTTCCTTCTGATATCCTCCTTTTAAAACTATTTTTTTTATTATTTAAGCTATTAGAGAGCAATCAGTCAAGTACTACTTCAGGATATGCTGAAATATGAGGATTTAAAACAAGGATAAAGAACACACGCACACACAGAAACACTGAAAAAAACACAGGTTTTTTTTTTCCCCCCTTTTTCATACACACTGTTTTCCTTACCTAATTCTAGATATGGGAATGCTAACATGGTATTAAAGCTACATTTGACAATAGTTGTTCTTATGTTAATAACTTCTGCCAAATTAAGAATTATCAAGCATAGGATTGCGAGTTAAGGGTATATTGGATATTAAATATGGCTAAACTCACACACAGCTGCTTAGTCTTATTAGATTTTTCCCTTGTTTTTTTAAACCAGCCTAGAGACTTTAGTGTGAAAGGGTAAAGAGAAAAAATAAACAAACAATCCTCTTCCCTTCCAGCAGAGATGTGATCAGATTTTTCATGTGTATCAAGTGTTTATTACTAAGGGCTGATAGACATTAGACTTAGAAGTACAGAATACATTTCTGATAAAAATGCCAGTGTCTTTCCTTCTGTTTAACTGAGGAGTAAGACATTATCTTCTCACCATGCATTCTCCCCAGTAAAGTCCCAAAAACCCATTCATAATCTTGTCCTTTATTACTTCAGAGCATTTAATGGTTTAGTCCATGGCTGCCTACAATTATATGATAAGAACAGTGAGCATAGGAGAAGAGACTCCTCAAAGCAAAACTCTTGAAGAGTATAGACCTCCATATTTCTCAAAAAGCTTTAATAAGGTTACCGCATTCCATCTCGGATGCGAAACCTTCTTCACCCTTGATTTTGCCGAGCTGGGAGTCCCAGGAGCTTCCTAGATGCTGTTAGAAGTCAATTTTAACTGAAATACTGAAAACCAAATTTCAGAGAAGTGGCAAAGCCCCATCAACCAAATACACACTTCGATTCGGTATGAAACTTTCAGTGACTAGAAAAATTAGATGCAAAAAAATATTAAGAGGTGAAAAATTACCCCTTTGGTGATGAGACACACAGTCCAATACACACAGTGCTGCACACAGAGCGGTCAGAGAGAAAAGTTACAAATTATCAGCTATCTCACGCAAGTTCTCTTGTGTGGAATTTGTGTCCCTATGTAAATCTGTTATCAGCTACAACTGCAGAAATTCTAGTTATGTTGTTTCAAGTACTAAAGCAGGATTTAACTTTATTTGCAGTATGAATACTGTGTGTTTTCAAGACTATTGACTTAATTAGGCGAAGCTTTAAGCAATTACATTTTAAAAGAAACCAAACAATGAAAGTACAACCTCAAAACCGCATTAATTAAAAGCATCTGAAGATATGTTCTTAACTCAAGTCATGAGTTTCTTTATACTGAAGAGACTTCAGGACAAACATATCTCAAATCTCTGCTGTTGATTACACCTAAATCCCAGAAATACAGTAATGAAACAACTCTGCCATAAGAAGATTAAACCATCCCACTTCCATGTATTAAAAATGAAGCATGTTAAGTCAGTCTAATAAACAAGTTATCTAACAGCATGCTTTATTCCAATAATTATTTACCTTCACAACACAACTGTTCTTTTTAAAAACAGATTTCCTGCAGAATTTCTTGCAATATGTTCATGAGTCTTATTTATTGCAAGTAAAAGCCTCAAAAATGTAAAAAACATTGAGTATTGCTTACAGCGATTTTCATTAGGAGGATACTTCCCTCTAACACCTTTTCCAGCATATGCCTAAGACAGAAGAAGGGTGACATGACCCTTTAGACATTATAACCCTATACTAGATTTCAGAATATACTTTGTTATATCAGAAGTCTTTGTCAAGCCACAGTGCTAAACCATAGCCAGCTCGTCACACGTTGTCTTTATGGAAGCTATTTGTTGTTTGTCACAACATTGAAATGCCTTCTTTTAAATTCAGATGGTTCCTTTAAAACCGAGCAACAGCTGGGATTTGGATAAATTAATTAAAAGAAGGGAAGTTAACAACATGTGGCTATAGAAGGGAAAAGGCATATAGCTGAAAAGGGACAAGTTAATAGAGTAAAAGAGGTTGCAGTACAAATAAAACTATTAATTTAAAAAGAAATTCATCCAAGTGCAATATTTAATGTCATTAGCAAGAGGAACACAGCCTGAAGTTACAGAAATCTGTAAAACATGCCTCTTGTGATGTTTGCTAGTGGAAAACGTGATTTGGCACTTGCTACAGAATGAATTCAACGTCCCTGCATCATATTATCTGTTGGCTTGATTCCTAAATTGTTACATCTGGAGGAACAGCAAGAGTTCTTGTTGTTGCTCCTTGATGCAAATAATTCTACCAAAGGACTGCCAAGACACTAGTTACCATGTAAGAGACTTCAGAGTGTGGTGATAATTCTAGAGGCACCAACAACTTATTGCTGAGCACATTTCTTAATTAGGCAACATACATTACAAAGGGAGAGATGTTTATTCTTTCCAGATGAAGGTTTTGAAATTTCCTCTGCAAGTTCACTCTCTTTCATTGTTTGAAAGACCATGGGCCATATGCTGTCTTTCATAATATACATATCTACTATTAAAGATGAAAACTGGCAACTCCTGAAGGGCTCTACTCGGTTCATCCTGCTTTTTTCCAGCCACCCTCACTGAGTTCACAACTCAAGCACAGGCAAGCAAGCATTCTAAACTTACAAACTGGCATTCTCCAATTTGTTACAGGACTACTCCAAATGAGTCTTTGCCATCTATCAACCAATTTCAGAGGGTAAAACAGAAGACTGATCTCCTTCAAATCAAACAGCTCTGAAGCCTCAAGAGTTTTTCTATTACATTTATTGTTTCCATTAAGGAGAGTCAAGAATATGTATTTACTACTAAACATTTTACTTTACAAAGCACGCAAGGAAGACATGCTGTTGAAGAACAACGTAACTGTAGTGCTGTTAAACTCACATAGATTGGCAATAAATTAAAAACAAAAGAAAATGACTCTAAAATGACTCAGCTTCAGAGATCACTTGCTTGCATAAGAATCTCAGCTTCCCATTCAGAAAAAGCTGTATTCATCAAAATTAAAACAAATAAACACACTACAAACAGCAACTGCCTCAAAGATTCAAGAACAGATAACAGATTAAAAAATAAAAACGCCGTACTTTCATTGTGGAAGAGCACGAGGACAGGTAATATCCACAGTTTTTGCATATGTGGATGAGCAATACTATAATCTGCTTTGAAAGACCACTCATTCTGGCAACATGAGGCAAAGCTGAAGAAGAACAAGGCTAACTATGAGGTTTTGAGTTTATTTTCCCAAAAGACAACTTAGTCTTCAAAAATCTGCATGAGACGGAAATATTCAACAGAATTTGTATCAGAGAACTAAATGTTCTTATTATTAAAAATATTTTGGCCAGGGTGAGGGAAAGGGAGGTGCTGATGTTTCTACAGTCTTGTGTTTGACCTTGTCAACAGCTACAGCAAAGTCATCCAAAACACACTGAATTCCAGAAAAGACTGACAAAACTACTGCATAGGAAATAATCTCATCAAAAAAAAAAAATTATAGGCCACAGAGACAGACATCTGTGTCTTTTCATTCATGACCCTATAAGAATACTATTAAACTAAGTATCTTCACTAATGACACTGCACCTTTCATCAACTAATAAAGGCAATTTTGTAGGACCGGAACACTGCTTTCTCATTGTTGTACTTGACAAACCAGAAGCAACTTTTATGAATCTACAGACACAGGGATTTCCATCTGTCTAGTTGCAACGGAAATCATCGCTACTCTTCCCCTTTCTTTTCAATAGACCAAAATAAGGAGGGACGGCCACAGCTTTCTCCCACTGAGTGGAAAGTATTAACAAAATACTGATTGTTTGGTGTATTGCTTTCAGGCAATACCAACTGCTCAATCTTAGATGCAGTGTTACCCAACTTGGCAGCAATGTAAAAATTGAAGAGAGAATAAATCCTTTGGGATTCGAGAGGCAGTTTGGAGACAGTTTTCCTCCCATCATCTGAATGGAAATTGCACAGAATAGAAAATAACAGCTGCCAGTACTATGTCTGTAGTTTTATCACTACACGGCACATTTAAAAACTGTTCTGTTTTGTTCTCGGGTCTCCACTTTGGCTGAATAGAAAGTAAAAAACAAACTGAACATATACAAGGTAAGTTTACACATTTTAGACATTTCAAACATAAAACAAATCAATATGAGGTGATAATCTATGAACTTCAAGGGAAAATTCCACATACAAACACTCTAACCCATTAGAGAGATTCATCGTTAGGTTTTACAAAAAGAAAACGTACAATGCTTTATTTTACAGCAAATAAACACAAAGTAAAGTAATCCCACCTTCTTTTTTATAACTCTGTCCTTCCAATTTTTGGAGTTCAGTCCAGTCTTTTCTGGTAGCCAAGATTTCTCTTTTGATGTTTTGATAACATTCTGAAGAACCATCCTTAAAATATTCTTCATGTGGATAGCTGTAAATACTACTGAATATAAATATATTGTGTAGAGCTAAAACCTAGCACAGTTTCTATGCAACAACTACACTGAAAAACTACTTAAATGGAGTATTTTTGGTCTACTGGCATACAAATTCAAGTGGTAATGACGAGCAGTGATAAGATGTTCTAAAGAAACAAGACAGGCCACAGTTGTGACAGGAATAAGATAGGCTAGATCAAGTTTCACCTAATTAGGCAAAGTTGCACTGGGGGAGTTTTGCTATCCTCCCATTGTGCAATATTAAGTTTTGTTTGATGTTATAATAAAGTTATGACAAAAATTAAGTATTCATCCTAAGTAAATTTACATATAAGGCTTCATCTGCCTCACAAGAGACTTAAGTCTTCTGTTGTAGGGGGCAATGACGAGAGCAGAAGTTCCAAGAGCAAATGATCCTAACATCTACCAAAGACATTTCCATGATACATTGTTTTAAACCAATAAAACATTTGAAAAAGACCAATCAGCTAAAAACAAAAAAGCCACGTATTTATGCCTTAAAAATACTATAGTTCAAGCGCTACTCCATTCTTGGCAAAAATCATTCCTCTTGCTGGATGCAATTCAAGCAGCAGAGAATATAAAATAGTAAACTATGTTTATGATTGCCTCTTCATGTCAAAGGACAATGAATGTTTATCATCATTCCTGTCAACACCATACAGGGTCCACAGCGGAGAAGAGACAGAGAAAAAGCACCAGCAGTGCATTTAGCTCTTACTCTACAATCGCATAAGCAAAGCCAGAGGAATATTCCGCAGCTCAATCCATTCTCTTAACAGACAAGAGGGAAAAGAGTGAGCAAGTGACCCAGAAAGAAAACAAAATAAAAACTGTGAAACATCAGCAGAACTGGAACAACCTACCTCTCTTACCACAGAATGAGAGCTGCATTTTCTACGTAAAACCTTACGCTTTAACTGCAGGAAGGCAAAGTAATGAATTCTCTGCTTCTTTTGTGATCCACAGAATTGTTGCATTAATCTTCTCTATATGCAAAAAGCTAGCAGCAGCAGAAGGAAGCAAAAGCTGGTAAGAAACTGTATTTAGCCTGCTTCAACATTCAGAAATAGTATCATCTTCCTTTAACAGATTATGCTGGAAACAAAAACACTCTCTGATCCCATGCAGTCTTCCTTCCTCCTCACTAGACATGTATCTTGTTGATAGGTTTATTGGGAAAATAGTTGGTAGAAACATTTCAGACATCTAAAATGCATCAACTTAAAAAATTAACTTGTTAGCAACTGCAAACACTTTCCTGGGAGGCTGGGAATCCTTCTTAAAAGGGAAGGGTTCCTTTGCTTTTGGAAAGATGAGAGGAAAAAGATCGATCGATCAATCGCAGTCTGGTTGTTCTTCAAAACAAGATCATATCTATATCTGCCAGGTAAACAAAATATCACATGAATAAATATCTGAGAGAAAGATTGTGCCACACTTCCAACTATTCCTACTAGCTGAATTATTCTAAACAAAAACAAACAAAAAGCAAAACTTATAAAAGCCTTACTTAAAATAGAAATGCAAAACATACACATGCAGAGCAGAACTATATGGGAGTGTCCAAATCTAAAACCTATCATTCCTCCTGAACCGTCAGTATCTCTTAAAGTAAGAACGTGGACTAAAATAAACATTTGTGCCACTGAATTTCCCCTCCCTTTCTTAACAAGGACTGAAAACACCTATATGTACTTTGTTAAATCAGATTAATAATTAAATAAACTAATAATAAAAGTAATACAAGCATAGTGCAAGTCTCTCCCTTTCTTTCATATAGTCCATAGATGCCCTGTCTCCAAACTGAATTCCTGACCCAGTACAGTTATTTGGCTGATGGATTTCCAGTTTTTAATTCTAGGCAGGTAATTATAAATTTAGACTATATGCATACATATATGCAGGAGAGAAAGAGAAGGATACTACAATCATATCCTCTGGTTGCTTAATATACTACCATCTTCTAAAGTCCTAAATTTAAGAAGTAAGGGATTTTTCCCCCCTAAAAAATATAAAGAGCTTTTAAACGTTCTAAATAAAGGAGGGAAGGTACATGCAGTTTTTCACAGCCATGAATTTTGATCCTATATTAAATGTAAAAACTATGTGAGATCCAAGAGGGCTTTGCCCTGTGTAACAAAGCCCATATTCAGCAAAATTCTATACCTGCAGATTATGCAAATCACTCAGTGGAAAAGTAAGTGCTAGTCTATGGTCCTACAAAAACATTTTAACAGGATGACTCTCATGACCTCTGAAAACAACAGAGAATAATGTAGGAAAAAGAAGAATATAAAGTAAAACTGCAAGTAAAACGTGTTAAAAAGTATAGTTTATCATCGTAATACATACACACACGAAATGGAAAAATACTTAATATGAAGCTTTGTATTAAAGTTACTGAATGTAAGTAATTAAGAATACACTGAAAAGTAATAGACAAGTATAAAGAAAAGGAAAAGTTCAAAAGGATTAATACACAACAATACAGGTATGTTATCACTAACTTTAAAGTAAGGCTTGCCTGTTTTATATAACTTGTCCACTTTGCTGCTCTATCTCCCCTCACTGTTGTCTCTACTTTCTTCCTGCTGCGTAAGCTATACAGTGAGTGCCTAATATGCAAATATATAATTTATTAAATTTGCTTAATTATATGTAACATTTAAATGATTAGAGCCTGAAATTATGGTGTATGGACTATGTTTAGTGATTTTTTTTGATACAAGCTAATGTATTCTAAATAAGTCATAAAGTTTTTGAGCTATTTAATTTTTAGTAACATACTAAACTAACTTTTGTTACTAACATACTGCTTTGTTCATTAAAATCTATACTGCCTCATCTTCAATATTGAGACACTTCCTGCAATACAATCAACTGCATTTCTAATTATTTACAAAACAAAATTAGAGGCAAGAAGCTTATTTCAACTGGAAATAAGTCACAGTGAAATTCAAACTATTACAGACCTTAAATAAAATAGGACTCCTGTTTCCCCCCCCCCCACTCAAATTTACAGTAAAGATTGTTGTGCGTGCATATCTAAATTCCTACTCCTATTTTTCCTCCAGAGATTCCAAAGGGTAATAAAGGTTAAAATTATATATCCAAATCCCAATTGTTTAGACAGGAAACATAGAGCATACAGAAATGTTAACATGGATAACTTGCTCCAATGCAAGTCAAGAAACAGAAAGGAAACCCAGACTCTACTTCTGAGCCACGATGACTTATCTAAAGAAGATTATTCACAACCAATGTGCTATGATCAATGCGGACAATACGTGCAGATGCTTAAATACGTGTAGGGTAAACTACTTCTGAGTAGGCAGGCCGATACACAAACATATTTGTGCATCCACAGCACCCTGCAAAGTTAAGATTTTCACATCTGTGGAAATTTTAAATAGACACCTCAAGACCACTTTAAGTGCAACTTTTAATAAGTTGAGTTTCACCTGAAGAGAGCTAAAACTGAAACAAAACAAACAAAAAAAATCAGCTGAATTTATATACAGTCTATTTCACGCTTCCTTCAGTATGATCAATCAAAAAATCCATCGCTCATACTAGGGAAAGTGTAACAAAGAGACATGTAGTGATATCAACTCAGTTTTACATGTTTCTTAAATTTATTTTAACCGAGCTAAAAATGACATGTTTTATCATATTGTAACAACTGTAAGCTCAATGACCTTAGCAGACAGAGTGTGATTTGTGGTAAGCGTATTCCCTTTTTCCAGTAAAGGGTAAAAAGAATGAGTTACATTAAACATATCAAATATTTTCCAATTCAAAAATGTGCTTTCAGCTAGAAATTATGCTTAGCATGCTTTATTTTTTCGGGGGGGGGGGGGGGAGGGAATTTGTATCAAATGTTTTCCAAATGAGATTAGAAACATAGTAGCATTTCTAAGTCCCCAGCATATCAGATTTTGTGTATAACTACATACATACACATGTCTACGCATGTGTATATGTTCATCACACGTGTGTGTGTGTGTGTGTGTGTGTGTGTGTGTGTGTGTGTGTGTGTGTGTGTGTGTGTGTATAGTTATACTGGAATATAAATATACACACACACCCCCCTCTAAAAAACTACATTCACATTGCTGTGTTCCTTCATGTATTTGAAGACACCTTTTCTCAAAAGAAAACTGCAATGCTTAACAGAATAACGAGGATGACTGAATGACTTTGGTGCTGGGCAGGGAAAGGAAAAAAAGGATTATAAAGAAATTAGTCACAACCAGGATACTCTTTTTTTCTGAGCACTGGAAGAAGAGAGGCTGCCAAGACCTCACTGCTTGAAAAAGTTCTATACTATTTGTGAGATAATAAGAAAAAGCTGACCAAAAGCTTTTTTCTGCTTCTGAAGAGCTACAAGCAAGTGCATGCACACTTCGAGATCAAGCTTGCTTGTAATTTTGTGCCAAGACCTTTCAGCACTTCAGAACTCCCAGGGCAGCAAAATGAAGAATAGGTGGTAGCCTCAGGAAGGCCTTTTTCTCCCCCTCAACGAAACACCTCTGCTTAGTTGGAGAATAAAATATTTTTCCCCGACTATAATTTTGAACTGTAAATACAAACATTCTACTGTAAAAAGTAGATCAAAGGAATAAAAAAGTGAATCAGTTCAGAAGTCCTTTGTGTTTAGCTTAAAAACGAACAAAAGCACGCTAGCTGACATAAATTAAACCACTTTATTACAGCCGGACCCCAAAAGCACACGGAGGTAAATGAAGTAGTTTGTACTTCAGAGTTTAAATCGATTTAAACCTAATTCATGATTTTACCTGCTATCAAGTGTTACAAAAACAAATATTACTGCTCTTCACCACAACAACAAAAAAAAAAGTGTTGTTGTCAGGAATTTGAGGTTTTATTGCCTTTTTATGTTTTGCTTTTTTGCTTGTTAGGTTTTTGAGGTTTTTTTCTTGTTCAAGAAACAGATATGAAAATAATTTGTTTCAAGTGTAAAGATCAGATTCTCATAGCACGTTCCCATATCAAACAAGCTTTTACTGAAACGGTAATATATGGCAATAAAATGGTAAACAGACTAGCATTAATACACTAAGAAGTTACTGAGAGAAAGAACTGAAAATGTTTCCTAGTGACATGGACTAGAATAGACACCAATCCATGTGATACAGTTTTAAAATAATTACATTCATTCTGACATGATTTAGAAGCGTAAAGGAGGTCCACCATTACAGATTTTTTCCACTACTGGAAAACCACAATTCAGACTTGCAGCCAAAATTTTCCAAGATTTAGATAACTGGGAATAATAAAGGAGTACGTAAGGAAATTAAACATCAGGCACGCTGAGACACTCAGAGCTGCATGTAGAGATGAAGCTGCATCCAGAGATGAGTTTCACAGTTTAGTTTAAGACACTGTTTCAAGAACTCAGTAATCTCCCAAAGTGCACATATAGTCCAACTGTTCAGAGCCTAAAGAGTAGTTAACCCATTCATTATACCTGCAGAGTAACACACAGTGGTTTTATTTTTAAGAACTTGCTGTTTTTAAATTCAGAGCAGGAAAATCTAACCGCTTCTCTGTCAAGGTATCTGAATAGCAGCTTGCACTTTAAGGACCCTCTCTGACTATTTCTAATAAAACTAAATATCTAGTATACCCACATATTATAAATACTGCCTTAATGGATTTGTTAGAGATGGCTTTCAGATCACTTACTTTCGTGTATGTCCAAATAATATGGCAGCTTTTTAAAGGAAGTGACTGAGCTAAACAGTATTATTAACATTTCATTAATGATATTTTATGACAATGTTTTGAGCTTAAATAACTGGAAAACCTCTGGTCTGGCTAGATGGGATAGATTCAGGTCAGGTTTTGACCTATATGCATATTAGACACATCGGTTAAGATTTTACAAAATATCCATGTACACTTTTGGAAGCCTAATTTCTAAAAGAAGTAAGCTTTCAAAAAAAAAGGAAGTTCAACCATATTCAAAGTATTATTATCAGAACAGGAACAAGAATACCAACAGGTGCAGCACTGCACAGTAGACAAACTGCACTAGGAAACAGAGTTGGAAGAGGATTTTCTGAGGTAAATGTACATTGAAAGTGCACCTCCTCAATGTAGCATATACCTGTTACTCTAAACTACAATTTAACCATGCTTGAGAAATTAGAAAAAAAAAATTATATGCAGGAAGGTACTTAATGGCTATAATAGTCTTTGCTAGTTTCAAACCACTCTTTTCTTTTCCTTTACAGATCATGAGAGCAATGCAGGCAATATTTTTTTTCCACATATCAATAATGCAGCCCCTGTCTACTGGTTTTGGTCTAATAACTATAATGAAATCTCACAACTGTTCTCAGCAATTCACTTTTGTCGATCAATAAAACTACACAGCTGACCAAGGGCATTTTGTTTTTTGGGAAGACAAGGTTTGCCAGTCTTAAGGAATCAAAAACTGGCTCCAAGGAGAGGAACAGAACAAAGAATTCCCTTCATTAGATGCTACATAATGCACCATGCTCACGCGCATGGCATCAACTCATGGGATTCGGAATTGGAAAATTCTCCTCGATCAGCCTGGCACAGACCTTGGGCACCGGTTTTCCATTTCCTTGTTTTCATTTCAGAGAGCAAGGAAATTACTCTTCCCTACCACCTGGGACACAGATCACACACTAAAATTTCTAGACATTCTCGCCATACTCATTCTTCACCCTGGAGTTTTTTCAGGCTGAAAGTCCCAGCAACCTAAACTGATATAACTGATTACATCCTTCCTGTGCTACACATTTCTGGCAACATTCTTGTGCTCGTTCCAGTGCTTATCTGACCCTGCACTGAGTTGGTTTCAGTGCACTAAGCTAACAGAAAAAGTACTCTGGCAAAGAAAAAAAAAAAAAAAAAGGAAAGAAAAAAAAGAAAGAAAGCAAACAGCTTCCTGCTGAGTTAGCATACTGAAATGGCTCAGCACAGAATCAGATAAATGCCAGAGCCAACATAAGAGAGGCAGCAGCAGGGAAGGCAGGATTATGGCAGCCTCTGCAGTTAGGTGAGCTTCAGCTATGCAGAACTGAAGCCTCAGTTTCCCCCATTCTCTGTCTATGGTAAGGAATGGTTTAGTCACGTGAAAACTGAAATCCTTTCATCAAATTTAAAGTAGACGAAAAGATATGCAAGTAAAATTCAGTGTCTGCAATACACAGGAGTTTAGACTAGATGAACTTGTTTCCTGTTAAAGTTGGATTCCATTAAATAAAATATTAGTTTTAGAGCTATAATTCCCTCATAAACAAATATAATTCTGCTGCTGAGCAAAGAAATGGAAATTTAAAAAAAATCTTAATTGCATTTCCACTATTGAAGAACTAGGCTGAATTACATTACTAGTCTTAGAGGACAAGAGAATAATGCGCAGAAATTAGGAGTGCAATACTGCAAAACAAAAAGAGTGACAGCAAAGTAGTGACCTTTGCCTAAACATTATATTGATTTATTTTAAATCCTATAATTTGTTTTTTTTTTTTGCCATCCCAAGTTCCTCCCAATATTGCTTCTCAAGACTTCCTTAAAGACCACAAGTTTTTACCAAAAACCAAAATCTCTTACTTGCTCCCGTTTCAGGGAAAAATGCAAAGTATTACTGGATTCCCAATAAAGACGTAAAAATTGGTGACACGTAACCTACCTCTTAAGTAACAACACTACTGAACTGCAGAGGTCTTCACTTTCATTTACTAGATGAACAGAACAGTGAAATAGCCACAGAACAAAATTCTAAACATGTCGCTTTGGGTACAGCATCACAGTACAACTAACCTGAAAAAACTGCTCACTGATACTGAAATGGGAAGATTTCACTTCTCTTTCCCCTTCTCTGCTACTACTCTCAGCCTGCTCTCTCTTGTACCAGCACTGATAATAACTAATCACAATGTAATTGTGATTTAACTCATTCATGCCCTAACCTCTGTGTGTGTATATACCATACATACAACAATTTTTTTTTTTTTTTATATTTTTAGTGATCTGGATCAGTTCACTGATACAAGCACTACAGTATGTTCAAAGTAAATGGTGGGAATGAGCAGCCAGCAGCAAGGAAGAAGGAAGAAGGAAAGAGAGCCTCTTCCACCGCTCACAGGAAATGGTTAATTCAGCTCATCTGCACTGTCAAACCGCAGCCTTGAAAGGAATTCAGTTGCTCCAACATCCTAGTCCACCACAGTGATAAACCCACGTTCTCAAATACAAGCAAGATTACAAAATCTTGCTTATGAGCAAGAATTAAGAAAAGTAAGAGAGTGATTTATAATCTAGGTAAAGCGACTGAAAATTTATGTTCATGACCTTTCTTTTCCTTGACCAAACAGTTCATATATTTGTTTGCCGTGTGATTTATTATGGAATTTACACTTTACTCTCTTGTTGCATTATTGTTCTTGACACACAAATCTACTTCTGAAGGATGGTGTCCATTATTGCACAATATAATTCTATTATGGCTGTCATAAAAAATGGCTGTGAGAGACTCAAAACATTGAGTATATTCAATTGGATATATTGCCTCATACATTAGATTCTTACATGCTTCCAAGTTTAACTGATTCTAATGAAAGACTTTCAAGCAACCAGAAAAGTGTACCACTTCAAACTGTTAAGAGCGAGTATTTTATCATATTTACTTAAGAGTCTTATAACTTAAGAATCAGTAAGTACCAGATGATTCAGGATAGATGGGAAAGATGTTCATAAAAGAAGTGTCAAAGATGTTAAAAATGTTTTTAAATCACCTAGCAATATCATTTTCCAATTTAAGAAAAAAACAACTCAATTTCTTAGAACCGAGTTAAAATTTGAAATATTGTAAGCTACCTTGTGCTTATAATTAATGTATGGTAATATTAAGTTTTTAAGTTAGACATACACGTAAGACCAGTAAGCTCTAACAGCAAGTCATGACGGACAGGGAAGAATCCACTTTTTTTCCCCCCCATGAATTATGCAATAGTTTTCTTGATTCTTTAATCCTCCAATCTCAATTTTTTGAAATTGAGAGTTTGTAATGACATGAACATCTACATATAAGGCAGTAGGAAAAAAAACTGCATATAAAACCCCAGAGTATTCGATCCTGAACGTTTAAGATTATGAAATAAATGTGACCTTTAACAGTAAGCATTAGACCACAAATTCTTCACAAAAGGCACTATCTTTATTCTATGTACAGACAACTCTTACCATAATGGGCTCTCTTCCACAGCTGTATGCTATATTAATATAAATAAATAATAAATAAGCTAGAATGTTTTCTGCAATATAGAAGAAAGCCCATATTCCACATCAAACTAATTTGTTAGATCAACATAACTTGAACCTGTGGAGTGGCATTTTGATTTCAAATAAATACCTATTCTTTCTAAAGTCTGCAACAGGCAACAATCTGACCTATATTAATCTGTAAAGAGAAACAAACAGACATGATCATTTGTCTCAAAATTTTTCTCATACGCTTACCTATAATATACAGAGATCTACTGCATATATTTAAATATTGTAGAATCAGAGTACCATATGAATAGTACTTTTTCTTTGACATACTGAATCTAATGAACTTATTTTTATCATAGAATAGGCCACGTTCTATCATCTTAAAAAAGAAAAAGTGACGTCATCCAAAAAACATGAAGTGTCCTTTAAGCTTTGTTGCAATAAATAACGCCATTAATAAGGGCTGATTAATTTGCAAATTATTCTCTACAGTCAGTTCAGATTTATGCAGCAAACAAGGGTGACATCAGTATTGCTAATAATTATACATCTCTGAATTCACTGCAATATATTTCATCTCAACGTCACTGAAAACTCCTAAAATAAATTGCGTTTTAAGAGTATTAAAGTGACATTACGTCTAGTCTATATATATAGACTACTATAGACCATACAACGTAGAGCTGTAGTAGTAGCAACCTCTCTAAGGAAAGGATGCGGATCAATTCTGCTTTTAAATTAGGAATAAACAATGCCCACTTTGGACTTGTTAGGAAAGGTTTTAGACTGAATACATTACAAATGTGTACTCATTTGAAAAAATGCTATTATTTTTGAATTATCTTCCAGATGAATAAGAAAACTACTGCAGATACACACCTTTGGTCTGTGTTTTATCAGTCATGTTATCTGTCTTCATAGCTCAGGAACATATATAGCATGTAAAGAGATATTAATACACACTGTAATATTAGAGCTCCACACTGTGACTTGTATATTGCCTAGTCAGACATTAAGCATACATCGGTCATGGCTAACTTTCCAAGAAGAGTTGCAATTTCACACAAAATTAACTAGACAAAAAAAGAAAAAAAACCCCAAACACCACTAAGCACTCCCCAGACTTTTCAATATTCTCACTCCTGCTACTAAAACAAAAAAAACAACCACCCTACCCTACACATACAGGTACACATGCTCAACCGCTTTTTTACTCTAAACCTTACAAGAAGCCCCAAAAGATTCTGCCTAGATGCATTCAAAAATGTAGATCTCAGCTGTGGCAAAACCAGAAAAGCTCTGCAGTAACAGGTGCAAGGGAAAAATATTCCTCCTCAGAGATGCAGTTCATCACAATATTTTTTATATAGCATCCATCACCCTTTCTCCTATCATCTTATTGACAGTGTACAGACTATAAGTAGCTCTAAGCCTTTGGCACGAAATATTATCCTCATATATGCCATAAAAGAACAATACCCAAAACTTAAGCAAGAAATAGGAAGTATTACATCCTGCTTGGCTGCAGCCGTTCCTTTTTCCACTGCATTTCTTCTTGGGTGCTTTCCATAAGTGACTTTTTCTTGCCTGCTCGCTAGTGTCCAAGGAATAAGGCTAGCAGTTATCTTCAGAGGCATGCAATTTTGTAACTACCATCCACAGAGAAAAGCATTAATTGTACTCACTAAGGAAAATACTTCCAACATTTTTCCAAAACGTACAGCCAAAAAAAAAAAAAAATCCTATGGGACAAAATAAAAAGAAAATGAGGCTCTCCAAAACAGGTTATAGACTATGTGGTTGAAAAGGGAGATACATCTGCAATAATTTTGCGACAAAAACAACCACCATGGCTGCTTCAGTCAAAAGTATTTCTTGTTTGCAAGAGTATCACACAGTTCTGGGTTTGCTATTTCTAAGAATGCAATAAATACTTTTCTTTTTCAGTGAAAAAAAGAGAACACTATGTTCAAGGCTACATAGAGCAACTCTTTCAGTACAGTATTTATTAAAGGTGACATGTAGTGTAGCATCATAAGCATGTCCTACACATAACCCTTATGTCCTGAAGGCAGTTAAAGTTTTATGATGAATGCATCTTCTCAGACAAAAACAAACAAACAAAATAAAAAACACACACATAAGAATGCAGTCTACATCTCATTTCTTCTCGGAAAATTTAATGTGTTCACGGTCACCAGTATAGCTATTCTTATGTTTCATAAGAACAAAATAAAATAATTCACACAAACTTATGTGGACAGGATGTTATGGAACAGAGAAAGAGGTATATTGATGGCAAAAAGATCATAACCAATAAAAGCACTCAGAGGTAATCCTGCTCCCCATCTGAAAAAACACTACCAACCAAAAAAAAAAAAAGCAGGAAAAGGAACAATCCATTTTTTCCTATTTTCTAGTCTTCAGATACAACTTCAATCCCAAAAATCAGGAATGTAAAGATATGACCAGTCAAGAAATGGCCTTAATCAATTACTTCAAGTCTGATCAATACAAATCACAAGAAAATAGAAAAGAGTGTTACCTTCTAAGCACTTCAATTTAATTTGTTGATACAAAACTATAGCAATGCCTGCTTGTTACAGTAACTCAGTTCTAGCAGCATTAAAGTCTCTACTCCTGCCATTATATTTTTTTGTTAGCCATGAAAAAAATTGGATCAGGAAGGAAAAAGGTGCTATGGATTTGATTGCAAGCAATGCCATCACATAACAAGTTACAGCACTAACTTTTCACTTTTCAAAATGTGAATTCTCGAGTTAAAAAAACATGTGGTTCAGTTGTACAGGTGTTATGTTCACATTACTTTGACATTATACATTGATTATTCCTGCCAATGGGTTTTTTTTTTTTTTTTGTCCTCACAGTCCAGAAGTAAAATAGCTGGGATGAAAACCTGGAAAACTAAGGGGCACTGCCAAAGTGTCAATTTACATATACATATACCTGACCGCCTAATGACTGACTGTTCATAATAGCATCTAAATGCTCTTCAAAAAAGCAAAATATTTACTATTTTAGGATTTAGATTCAGTAAGTTCTAATTTGCAACATAACTACCATTGCAGCAAGGCAATTTGTTTTTATTAAAACTCAGCCATCAGTATTAAAAATGCTTTGAAGTACATTTCAAAAGCATAATAAAAAGTCTGAAGCTTATAACACCTTCATATAACCACAAGCAACTGCCATATTTAAACAAGTATGAAGGTAACACAAGACACTGGCAGAAATAATCTAATAGGTACAAGTCAATCACTGAACTACTGACATTACAACATTGCTTCTTAACCTGAAACTCAAACACACGTTAAGTGGTAATGGGAAACAAACACATTTGTTCTGACTTAACCGGTCATTGGCATACCACCTGTTAAATAAGAATGTTATGAATGTAAAGCTTAACCCAAATTGCAACAGAAGCTGAAAAAGTTGTCAGTCATCTTGTTTCTGTTTTTACTATCTAATAAACTGCAAAATACCCATATGCTTATGAAACAAACCAGTAGTTCAGTGAACTTTGTTGCTGGTTTCTAGTGTATCCAGTTCACAGAAATCCATTTACAGTATCAACAGAGTATTTTGGTACCTAGCAGCTGGAAGTTAAAAAGCACATCAGGCTAAAAAGCTTGTCTTGATACCTGTTTTTGAACACTAGACTGTACTCTTAAATCCTATAAACTAAATGTAAAATTTCAGATTGATTTCCTCCTCTCAGTCATGAAGCAACATTAGAGCACTGGAAGGCTGTAAAACAAATACCCTTAATTTTTTCCACCGAAAAGCATTCTGCTGCAGTCCTTTGGTTGCAAGCACTGCAGAGGAACCTTAAATAAGAGAGCTCTTTTCTACTGGAACTACAGAAAACATGTCAGCCCTTATATATGGTATTTCATAAACCCACATCTGAGACCAAACAGATTTTAGGAAGAAATCAACAGAAAGAACGTAATTGTTTATTATTCAACCTCAGAGGCTCCTGTCATAAAACGAACACTGTCATGAAGAACAACTCTCTTTGACTACTGCATCAACCCACGGGGGGGAGGGGGGGGGGAAGGAGGGAGAAAGAGTGGAAGGAAGCAGAGAGATTGTGTCACGGTAGACAATCAAGGGTGTTTGAGGGGGATACAAAGGTTTTATCTTCTGGGGGAGAGGGGAGAAAAAATAATAAGCGACAGTTTCATGGAAGAGCTAGCAGCAATCGAGAAAGGAGACAGCCTTTCCCAGGAAGGTGCCTAGACCGACACGCTGCTTTCTGCACTCGCCTGACAACCGGCCGAAAGGCCGGAGCTGTCTGCCCCGGGACCGGTTACCCCTCCCTCACACCGGGGCAGCGGGGGGGGGGGGGGGGGGGGACGGTATTTGGAGGGAAATCCAAAATAAACAAACAGATATCCCCCCCCCCCCACACACCACACACACGAACCACATCAGGCCTCGGCCGGCGGGGAGCCCGCAGAGCGCAGCCTGCGCTCCCCAGGGCCCGCCGAAACCACCGCGGGCAGAGCGGGCGCCGGGGGGGGGGGGGGGGACGCGGCGGCCCTCGACCTGTCACGGCGGCGCGGGGGCAGCCGGTTGCGCCGCGCCGAGAGCGGGCGGGCGGGCGGCGAGGGGCCGGCTGCCCCTCACGGCGGGGAGGAGCGGGGCGCCGGGACACGGCCCCCCGAGGCCGGGCAGGGCGGCGAGCCGCGCCCCCGGCCGGCCTGCCCGCCGCACCGCCGCCCTCTGCCCCGCACCGGCGCGGGGAAGGACGGCGGCGGCGCCGCCGCGCTCTCCATCCGCCGCCGGCGGCCCCACAGGAAGAGGGAAGGCGTCCCGCCGCCGGGCAGCGCGGCGCCAGGCCGGGAAGGTGGCGACGCGGACGCGGACCCGGCCCCTTCCCCACTCACCGGCATCATCTCCGCAGCCGTCGCCCCGAGCCAGCCCCGCGGAGGCTGCCGCTGCGCCGGGCCTCTCCTGCCCGCCGCCGCCGCCGCTCACCGCGGAGGTGGGAGGACGCCGCGCTCGCCCCGCCGGCGGTGACAGGTGCCTCCTGCGCGCCTCGCTCCCCTCGGCAGGCGGCAGGAGGAGGAGGCAGCGGCGGCGGCGGTTGGGCTCCGAGCCCTCCCAACCCCCCTTCTCCTCAGCGCGGCGGCGGCGGCCTCGCTGCCTCCTTCCCTCGGCGCTTCCTGCTCCGCTCCGCCCGCGCCGCCCAGCCAGGGGTTAACAGCCGCGCCCTCCCCATTGGCCGCGGCGGGAAGCGGTGTGGGCGGGGCGGCGGCAGGCGCGCGCGGTGGAGGGGGGAGGGTTAGGAAGCTGCGCGGGCGCGCGCGCGCGCGCCTCACGTGACCCCCGCGCCGCGCCGCGCTGAGGTGGCGGCGGGTTCGTCCGTTGCTCCTCGCGGTGATCCCGCGGTGCGGGCGGGCGGGCGCACTAACCACCCCTCCACCCCGGCCCGGCCCGGCCCGCCCTGCCGCCTTCGTCCGGCCGCGCTGGCGGCGGTTTCCCTCACGGACCCGCCGTGACCCTTTTCCCGGGTGGTCCACGCCCTCCGTGTCCCGCGTGGGCCCGGGCCTGTCCTACCGGTTCCCTCTGTGGCGCCGCTCCGGGCCCGGGCCCGTCCCGTTTCCCTCGGCCGGGGACGTTCCGGTAAGGAACAGCGGAAAGAGGGTATAGCGATGGCAACGAGACGGTAACCGATAAAACGCCGAGAGGTGACCGTGTTCGCCGCCTGGAAAAGCACCACCAACACAAAACACGTGCTGGCCCGCGACGCAGAGGGCGGCCCGCCCGTTTCGGAGTAAGCCCTGAAAACTGTCACTGCGGTTCGTGGCGCTTCGTTCGGCAGATCCGCAAGAGGGGGGTGGAGGGAAGCAGCTTGGAAAGGGGCGAGCTCAGCTGCGAGCGGCCCGGACGAATTTCATGTTGCCGTGGGTCTTCAGGCCTCGTGGAGAAGATAAGTTGCTCCACCAGACGCTTGAGCTGTTTATTGGCTGATTCCCTGTCTTTATTTCTAGACAGATCTCGGCTAGGAGGGAAAGAATGATACGTTTTAGGAAGTTTTTGACAGGAGCCTACGTAGAGCTGTTTGTATGAGTCTCTGAGGGTAAGCGGTAATAGCATGTTAATCTCAAACGTAAGCTTGTATGTTAAATTTGAGATAGGAATTTACATTCATACGTTCTGTAATAGGTGATTGTGTAACTTAGATTGAAAATACGCACATTCAGGATTTCATTATATGTTCTTGTCAGTGCGCTTGTAGGCTCTGACTTGATCTTTGTGATTGGTTAAAGCTTCTGTTTCTTTTAGTAAATTGGTCCTTCAGGGAAAAAAAAACTATTAGCATCACAAGATAATGCTTTGTCAGTTTACTTGGCAAGTACTATTCAGAGTGCTACTAGCTGATGATAACACTAGTATTATACTGTTTCTTTAACCTATGATTCCACCTCCCACACACAGCTTTAGAAACAATTAAGATTATGATACTTCTGACCTAAAAGAGAAAAGTTCGGATTTATTCAGAATAATATTATTAACCCTGCAACTAGGCTAACCTGAAATAAACAGGCTATAAGACATTTTGCTTTTGTATTAAAAAAAAAAGAATGTTTTTTATTTTCATCAAATGTGTATTAAACCTCTTTAGTGAACAGAAGAATAGCAGTGACTAGAAATGTATTGTGTTTCTTGATATTTGTGGCAAAGTTATAATTTTAGCAACAGGGGAATCATGAACCTTTGCCATACTCCTTCCTTAAAAATTAGTGCCTTCCTCATTAACCAGGTGATATTTTTTGCCCAAGATTCTTACATGATGGTCTAAAAGCTACTTACGGATATACTTTAGAGTTGATTTCTCCCTGTTTTAGTGATTGCTTTAAAAAAAGCTAAAATACAATAAATGTTTCCCCACTATTACTTCTCCTTTGCAATGGGAAGAACGCTGTCAAAATGAAAGCTGGGAGAATATGGTGCAGACAGTTGACGTTGTGAGGGAAGGCACTCCTCCATCCAGTCTCTCTTTTGGAATAATGGCCTGCAGTATAAAAGTCTGTCAAGCTCTGAGACGCATTCCTTTTGGGCAGGTGCAAGTTCAACCAATGCTGCAACCAGACAGACTGGATCCTGTGAACTAAGAAGAAACGTCTTCAAAAGGTGTAGTAGACACTTTATATGCAAGCCTGGTCTTACTCCTATTTCTACTTCCCTTGGAAAAGAAAACATGTTTCATCCCTTCCCATCTCAGTTTTCCCACAGAAATGAGAAAAGCACAAAGTAAAATTCTGACCAATCTTTACAAAGCATAAGACTTAAAATTCTCCCTGCAGCCTGGTAAATGAACTGTCAACATCTCTCCTGAGGAAGAATCTTTTTGAGAACCACCCTTTTACCAGGCAAGGGACACTGCAACCATTATAAAGGCTTCTGGTTCCAACTTAAAATGTCTACAAATGTTTTGTTTACTGCGAGCAGGAAAATCATAACTTTTAATCATGTACTTTTGGGGTTTTTTTCAGTGTCCATGCATTTCCACATCAAAGTTCTGGTCTTACTTTGCAGAAATTATCTTGTTTGGCCAAAGGACCAGCAGTACCTACAAGTTGCTTTCTCGGGTAAGTGAGGTTCTGTGAAAGCCCTCATGACTTTGGAATTCCTGAGAAGAGAATTTGGAGTTGATGCAGAACCCAAATTATTTATTTCCAGATATGTTGTCTTTGTGAAGCATGCTTTAATTCTGTTGACGATTTCCGAAAGGTTTTGTGCTCTTTTGTTGGTATGAATTCTAACGCGTGTTGTTCTGAATTACGTTCTACTTGGTATTTAAACCATGAAGAAATACCCTTTATCTTTACAAATTTAAGCCGCTATCAGTTAACGTTTATTCAACTTCTAAATATTAAAAAATGAAGACTTGCTATTGTATTACTATTGTAGCATTAGTTGTTATTTGTATTGAGCTCTTCACCTAGAAGTTGGAATTTGATTCAAACATACAAACTACGATCTTAATATTTTGTTAAAATATTTGAAATTAATGAGTATATAGGTAAAATGTAGCAAAAGATATTCTGTATTTAACTCAGATTTATTGGGAAAAGGAATATTAAGTAGCTGCAGTTAATAAACTGGCAGGCCTTTTACATGATCATGCACAACCTTCTTAAGACAGAGATGCCCCAAAATGCAGAAGGGAGACTAATGAGATTTTCAGAAGCACTCTTGACATTGTTCTAATTCCTGTTTGTATTTTTCAAGTGTCTAATGGCCAGATTTTCAAATGCCGATGTTTCTTGAGTTTTTAAAACTACCAGGTCCTCTCCTACTTCTTTTTTATGCATAGCCAAAAAGAGGAAAATGAGCTTTCCTACCTTCTCAGATCCCAGTTTTCTTCAATTTTGCATTAACCCAGTAAGATGCTTTTCTGAAGCACAGGAAAACGTTTTCAGTCTTTGGAGGTGTCGCAGGAAAATAAGTGTTTATGTTTTATTTAATTTAGGACTTTTTTTGCTTTTCATGTGATGTTATTTTAAATAGCGGGTACTTTATAGCTGGAAATACATATTCTCAAAGGTCAGACATTTAGGGTGGGATATATCTCATCCAACCGCAGTAATCAAAAAATTAGGCATGTGGTCTGAATTAATCACCTAGGCTCCTTCTATAGATAAATTGGAGGGGGGAGGGAAGGGAGAGGGGCAGCTCTGCAGACAATTCATTCCATCCCAAGATATTCACCCCACTATCTAAATGTCTTGGTCTTTGAAGGTTCCTGTCTCTCTATTGATTAAAAATAGAGCCTGGATGACTAGCTCAGATTAGACAAAAGGCTTTTAGATTGCTACAGTTAGGATGGGTTTCCTCTCAACTAACAGAAGAAAATCTCTACAAAGCGAATATGGACAGGTGTGTTGGGGTTCTTGTGTGTGTTTTACAAAAAAATTATATATCTTTTCTGAATAACTAGGTGGATTACTTTATTACAGAATATAACACTCCTTTCAGTAATTGCTTTTTGCATTGGCTGTAATGCAGGAGGAACTGGCCATGAGTGGGTAAGCAATTACAAAAGTTGAGTCCACTAAGTTCTTGTAACCTTGTCATGCAGTTACTTGCAGGTGCAGTGTGCTGTGACAGATGATACAAAGCAAAAAGACTTAAATGTTTCAAGAAGAATTTCACAGCAGGTAGTTTAATATCTTGTTAGTGAAAAATTGTGTAAAATAAGCGTATATATTTAAAGGAAGGTTACTTTAATTTGTTACTATGGCCTCAAGTAACCTCTGAGTCCACAAACAAGCTGAATTCCTAAGACTGCAACAGTAAGGAATTCATACTGAACAATAGTCATATGTTGCAGTGTTTGAATTCATGTACAGCCAGTGCATTTCACACCCCATCAAACATGTTTAGAGATAAACTATAAATGATAATCTAAAGGAAACGCTTTGTGTGTTGTGTATACAGTATTTGAGAAACGCAGACAGGAGAAAGATACCTTTTCATCACTACCGGGTAATATTATAAAATAAAGTATGCTGGACTAGATGACTAATGTTGTAAAGTTTACGCAGCGCAATCCACTCATTGTGTCATCCTGAAAAGGAGTATAATAATTAAAGCAAGACTGAAGCTGTCTGATCTGTATATAGTATAGCTGTGTACACTTCCTGGGGATTTGAGTGTCTGATATGTCATGTGTTTCAGCCCTGCGTTTAGTGGATTAGACATGTAATTTCTTTAAACAATAGTGTAAATTGTATGCTTAATCCAAAGTGCATGAGGCAAAAAATGTTAACTTAAACAGGAGAGAATGCTGTGGCCTCACTGGGAATGTATTTCTATATAGTCTCATAAAATTATTGTACAAATAGATACTGTTAATTTTTTATGTTGTAGCTATTCAGTACAGAAGGTATAGTCCTATAAGAGAGATTACATACGATCCTTTTTACAGACAGAAAATCTTGTTCGGCTCCCCTGTAATTTATAATGATGAAACCACTAACTATATTCGAAAGGGAGGGGAAAACAAAACCAAAAAGTTAAAGGTCCTGGGAGAGGTTCTCTCTGTTGGCATCTTTAGGCTTGTAACCACTTCAGCTCTCGAGAAAATGTTCTCTTCTTTTGCAGAATCTTTTTTTCTTATGAACGGAAACCCCTGTGACTAGCTAGATGGTGGGATATTAGCTGAAACAGTAATTGGAGATAGGGTAGAATAACAATTCAATCCTTCACTCTTTACTCCTGTTCTTCCTTATATACCACTTTCTTTTAAGTATATCTCTTTCTAAAGTTGGGGCGGGGGGGGGGGGAGGATAGGTCATGTTTTGAGGTTGAGCCCATCCATTTCATTTGTTATTGTAAATCTAAAATTGTTCTCAGGTATCTGAACCAAGATTTAATGGGTCAGCTACTCAGATTTTCTTCACAATTTCTGCATGAAGTGATTCAAATATCCCCGCTCTCCACCAAGGTCTGATGTAGAATTCTATGATCTTGTGTTCATTTTCACCCCATGCTGCAAAAATGGTGGGCTAATCTTCAACTCTTCTATTAACCGTTGCTGTCTTGTCTAAGACGGTCAGCTATTTTATTTACTGTAATTGAAAACAATCTGCCTGCCTTCCTGATGTTTATTACTGGATCTGATGCAGATTTTTGTTCAGTTTAAGTTATTCCCGTACTCAAAACCAATAATTCATAATATGAAATGTGCATCTTCTTCTAGAATGTCTTTTTCTTGGTTAGCTTACTTGAGGTGAGTAGATGTGAAAAGAAGAAATAGACAGAGGATGTAATGCAATGAAGGTCATTTTTCCTGCTCTTGTGCCTGGTAATGGGTGAATTTGGACTGCAGCCTGGAAGGTGGTCTTCAGTTAAGTATGGAGATCAGCTGATGTGTAAAGGAGACTTGGAGAGAAAAACATGTTGCTGAGTGGAAGAATATTCACATGTAGTAGAAGAAAGAAATTATATATCAAGTAAAATGTATTTTTTTTTAAATTAGTAATCTGTTCTTAGCATTTAAACGTCCACATTAAGAATTTACTACTGGAAATATAAAAATTCTTTTTTATGTATGTACTACAGATTTTACAGATCAGAATACAGGAGGTAAGCTCTCTCCAAAAATACAGTATGGTATATTGAGTCTATTTTTCACATTCAATTCCATAACAGTTGTGAAACAGGATATGGTTTTAGTATAAACTCTAATGCTGTGGAAAACTCTTCTGTGATATATACATATATATTTTAAAACCTTAAGTGATCACTGTTTGGACTTCTGAGCATGTTCTGACAACCCATTTTTTTGTAATCATCTTCTGCACAGGAGTATACAACTTCTGATGAATCTGATATTTTTCGATCGAGATACTTATTACTGTAGTACATGTTGACAGGAGGGCAGCTGTGCTCAGATAGCCTGACCAGCAGATGTATTCTAAGAAGTTTGCAGTAACGTTCTTTCCGTGTTATAAATAAAAATAACTCAGTGTTTATATCATAGTGATGCTTAAGGTTCATCTTTTCTAATTCTTCATATAAATATTGCTTTTTCAGTTAAAGGAATGATGTTGCAGTCCTGGGAACATTAATGAGATAAATTGCTTGTGCTTGTAAGTGGCTTTGGCTGATAATCCTCCAGAAACATATTTTTAAATAATTTTTATTGTAACTGTTGTGATCCTAAGACAAGGCTTACTGCAATTTTTAGCAGGATAAACAGAGGAGTATCAAAAGTAGAGCGAAATGAATTGTATAAGGCATTGATGGACCCTGTTGAAAATGATTCAGTGAAAAGCCCTAAAAATAGTGACAGTGGAAAAATGGATCACCGGTGTGTGTTTAGAATCTATTTTAGGCTAATTTATTCAAGTAAGAAATCACAATATTATGCAGCTGAACCTCAGAAGATTTTTTTGAAAGGACTGTGTTGATCATGGAGGAGTATGCAAAATAATAACATACTTGCGTGGAGATGATTAGATGCTACTTTAAAGCTTTGTCTATTGCTTATGCCTCAAATACAAAACCAGTATTTCTGTTCTATGAAAGACTAAACTACAGCACAAGGTAAAGTAACTTGAATCTTTTTTCTTTTTCTTAGAATCACTATGTGAAGGTGCTATACAATTTTTCTTGCCTTCTGTTTTTGTCCTAGACAGGCCTGCGTACGTGTTTAAATTAGTAGCCTTCATTTAAAAGGAGGCTTGATGGTTAGCATTAACAAGAATGCGTAATTGGAAAGCATAGTAAAAGTATTTATGGCCAGACTTCTTTTCCAGATGCGTTACTCTGGGAGAATTATCTAAATCAAAGTACGTTAAGAGGTATTTACATCTCAGTGTTGACTGAAACAGAGTAAAATCCATTGTTAATGTGGCTATGTCTCCAGTTCTCAGCTTACTGAAATAAATGCAAAATTTACCTTAAAAGTTTGCAAATTATTTCAATAAATATCTCAAGCTTTTAATTTGGACTAAAATATTTTTTTTCCAAACTACATGTGATATGATATGTGGAATACAGTCTGACTTATAAAGGGGTATAAGGAGATAACTATAATTTCAGGTACAGGAGAATTTGATTTTCTCTTTTTGTATATGAGTTCACTAAATTAAAAGCTACCTGAAGCATCACCAATGAAGAATCAATACAGTATGAGTATAGCTTAAGACTGCTGTAGATGTGCTCACAATAAGTATGGAAATGCTTCTGGTTAAACAAAAAAAGTATTCTTCCCCATGTTCTTGGTCCTGTATTAGTGTCTGTTAGCGCTCTACCCCATTTTATTAATCTCCCTTGGTTTTTTTTTTCTTCCATAATACTCTGGTTGCATTTATAGCTTAGTTGTTGCAGTTTCTCATTTAAATAGAATTCCATGTGAGATACCTCACAACAGTTCTACTTCATACCTGAAGAGTTCCCCTTAATTGTAACAATTCTTGACGTTATCAAAAGCATGCTAAACACAACAGGTTAAAACAAGAAATGAAGACTACAACTGATACTGCAGGAAAAATCGGTGTAGGCAGAAGTACTCATCACAGATGGGATTCATTCACTACATTGTTGTACTTCTACCACCTACAGAATTCCTATTATCATTTCCTACCAAACAGTTCACTAGCTCTGCAGAAATCTCTACTGTTGTCTAACAAATAGCTGAAGTTGCTGTCATGATATGGATATTAAATAATTAAAGGCCATGCCAATTTAAAAACAAATAGTTACTTTAAGTTTCTGAAGGTCATAATAATTATTAACGTTTTCTGCTTGATGACTTTTGATATAAGATATCAAAGTATAACTTTTGATTAGAAGAAACGTTGTCAAACTTTTCCTTTATTACTAAACCTGAAAGTATTCTTTCTGCAAGTATTGAGCATTGAGATACTGTGGTGTAATTGTTCTCTCTGTTCCCTACTTGTTAGTTTGTTCTTTTGTTCCGGTTAATTGATACTGTAAGTTTGAGAAAGGGACATACCATCACAGAGGAAGGAAGCAGGTTTCTCCGTTTTTGCTGAAGCACATGCTGACATTCCCGATTTGTAAACAGGGTGGAGTTCTGTATTACTTGTATTGCTGTGAGCATTGACAGTGATGACAGTTCTTACGGGAGAGACACTACTTTGATGATGTGCGTAGCTGGGCGTGAGGAGGAAATTCGCATTAAATTATTTAAGGGTTACGTTGATACCGGAGAGCCAGAGGAGTGAACAGTCAGGTAGAAACCCCTGATTCTACCCCTTTTCTGCAAAACAGTTCTGCTGTTGTGCTGTAGCACAAGTTATAAAGCAGCTTTGCTGTAACTAGGATCAGAGAATGCATCCAAATTAAAATTAAAAAAAATGCTTTATTATTTTAGAGAAAAACTATAAAATTATTAAAAATTGACTGAGCACAAGTTGATTCGCAAGTAGTTATAGCAATGCAAATAAGAGAAGCAATGCGCTGTAGCACAGGGGTGGAAACTGCACAAGCTGGTGTAGCTGCCAAAGCACTCGTACTGTTAAACCACAGGCAAAGAAATCACCATTCATTTAGCAGAGTTTAATTAAAATTTCCAAAGAATCCATTCTTGGGGTGGTCAGCTCATTTTCAGTTAGGGGAGAGTCATTGCCTTCAAGTACACTGCCTGCAGCAGTGCAGAAGAATACAGGAATTTCTTGTTTTAAGAGTTCCCCATAAATTAACATATCGAAATCACATGACTTTATATTCTTAAAGAGAGTATTAGTTGTTAAATGTTGGTTGCTAAAGGTCATGGAATTTTAGTACGAAGAGCTTGCTGTTCAAGAACTATCTTGTAATTTCTTCTTCCTCCATCTACTAAATCGTTAGCCAACATACTCAATGCCTAAGGGAATCTCCTATCTCCTACTATTCTTTCCTTCCTAGTAGCTTTACAGATTTCCGTGAATGAAACAATAGAGACTTCACATGTTGATTTCCTCACTTAGTTTCATTGCAGCCATCTGGTGGTGATGTCACACACAATCACCTCTGTCTAACAACCACCTGATAGTTTTTCTTCCTTGGGGACTGAAATGAAAGCACAGTACACATATACATACCAGCTCTGTATCAGGGTGTATTTGTACTTTAAACAGTGGTTTGCTATCATGATTCAGACAGATAGGAGGCTAGTTCAGCTCTTTTAGTCACTTTAGATCATTTCCTGCAACTTTACTCATCCTCTCTATTAACATGAATACACGTTTGGGGTTTTTCTCTAAGTTAGCCATTAAAGAGGTTAAATAGGTTGGGCTCTGACTAATGTTTCCTTGGCTCTGACTGTATTTTTGCTCCTTGCCTAGAGTATTCCACCATACTCTATTGGCATGCACGGGATACTCTGAGATTCTGAGCTGCAGAACGAGACTTGAAAATGTTCTAGAAATTCCAGAGCTGTAAGATGAAACATCCTGGCTGTAAACCAGCTTCCACATGGAAAGGCAGCTCTAAAGTATTGGTATGGTAAGACGACCACATCTAGCAGATAGGATGATGAGATATTTGTCATTAGAACATGAATACTCATGAGCAGGGTGTTAATGTATTGATTAAAAAACAAAACAAAACACCACCACAGCAAAACCTGGTCAAGGTGAGACTGCAGTAATCGCACGGGGCTTTTCAACCCCTGTAGAAGTTTGTTGTTCCACAAGCATTGTAAATGGTCAGTTTTGGTCACTGCCAGTGCCATATCACAGGCAGCAAATTGGGCACAAAGAAATGTAAATGTAATCCTCTCCTTCTGAAGATGTCAGCAACCTGGAGAGACAGCAGCTAAATACATACAGCATGTTATGTCAACCAGGAGCAAACATTTCCTCATCAGTGTTTTGTTCTGAGCCGTGACAGACATTACCTATATGGATAAAGAATCCTGATCTCGCGTGGTTATTTTCATAGGAAATGGGTGTGTTTAGGAGGTGGTGCTTGTCGTCACTAAAAAGGTAATCCAAAATAAAGTAAACTGCATAGACACTTACCTGGAATAAAAAAATCTTTTTGTTTTAGGTCAGCTTTGAAAATCACCTTAACTAAATTAGAAAAAAGACACACATTCTAAAATAAAAGTATTAATTAGGAAGATATTCTGGCTAACTACACTGTGTGGACATGCCTGTAAGACACACATTCATAGTTTCTAGCAAAATTTCTTACAGAAACATAGTAATGGGACATTATGTTAGAACTGGAACAAATTCAAGCCTGCATTTCCTGAAGTTTGTTTTTGTCAAAGAACTCCATATGAAAAAATGCCTGTGACAGGAGAAAAAAAACTTATAGGGGGAGTAAACACTACTTTCTGGTAAAGTTCCATGACTAAAGATGTTGATACTAGCTGTACGTTTATGTCATTTGGGGCACCAACCAGCAACACTATCCTCCAAAGAAAAGGGGAGTCGGAAACATCCTTGATATTGCAAGACCTTTGCAGGCAGAGAAACAGGCCAGCAGGCCTTTGTTTTGCTTCTCTACCTAGGACTGTGTTCCAGATACCAGTGCTACAAAGAAAACTCCTGATTACTCCTTGCACTGCTTAGAGTAAACAAGAAAGGGCTCTTTTCATATCATCTTGACTACTTTCCTCTATTGCCTTTTTCACTGCCCAGCATGCTTCTGCACGGAGAAACAGATAGCGATACAGCACTCTTTGGCTGAGTCGACCTGCGATTTTGAATAAAGCTGAAGTATAATCCTGACAGTGACTGTCAGATTTCCTTCTATATCCTACTCAAGTGGAAAAAAAATATTGAAACTCAGACACCAGTTTAATTTCCTTTATCTTTTGTGGAGGTCTATATGTTAGGGATCATAAACAGGAAGGAATATAGAAATATGCAACAAAATGCAACAAGTGCCATTTTGCATGAAAACTGCAGAAATGAAAAAAACTTGCAAAAATGCAAACTGGGAGGAACCCAGCTGCAGATAGCATTATTTCAGTAGAACTTGCAGGTTTTTTATAATGCAGAGCGCTGCCCACATCTACTTCCTCTCCCTGTTAGAAAATCTAGCAAGCCAATACCGATACCAAAGGAGCGTTAAGAGTTGAAGTGGGTTAAGTTTATCTAAAACTGCTGCTAACTGTGCTCCCAGGGCACTTAAACAAAAGCTTCTCACCTGCTTTTCCATTAGCGTCCAAGAGATAAGACAGCATGCTGATGTAGCTCAGTTCCAATGTGGTAGACTGTAGCTAAAATCACACCAATCCTGTAATCATTCATGTTTTTTTGCTAGCTCCCGTAATTGAAAGTTGCTAAAGCAGGTCATTTGAAATAAGTGTAATATCTTAGGAACTATAGCCCAGTGATCATAAATTTGCATCACAAATACAAATCTAGCTCAGTAGTTGGCATAAATTTTCCATCTGAACCATTTATTAACTATACCACAACTATGACCCACCCTGTAATCACCAGCAGCTAACATCTGTTCAACTGAAGCTCTGTTTTTTTCTTCTTGCATTTTCTGTTCTCTTCTCCTGGAGACTTTTGGTTGTATGTAAAGAAACAAATAGTACATTCCTTCTACCTCTCACTCATTCATTCTGAGGTGGGAAAACATAGCAAGAACAGACAAAAATGAAAAACTCCCAGATAGCTCATTATAGTCTCATCAGCTCCTTTCTAAAACATACCAAGAAAGATGTAGAAAGAAGGAAAACTGCAGAAGGTGGAAAAAATGTCAAGAATGCATAAAAGATAGATATCACCTATTATTTTCAAAACAAGTGATTAATGCTGTACCTGCCTCTGTTTTTTTTGTTTTTTTTGTTTTTTTTTTTAAAAAAAAGGAGCTACCTGAAATTGACACAACCCATGTCAGTATTACTGCTAAATAGCTTTCAAATAGAGAAATGATGTGATGGGTAATCTTACTCTACTTGAGAGCAGGAACAGATCTTAAGTTTAAGCAGAAGCATAGATTTTCGAGAAACTAAAGACAACACAATGTCGGAAGGTTTACCATGACGTCACCAGCAAGTCAGGTTATTGAATTCTTGACCATTCAAATACAGAGTGTTTCAGTTACAGCCAGATACTACAATCTGAGAGACTGGAACCTAATACTTTACCAAGCTGAAAGATTTAGGATGTTTCAGTAGTTAAAAAGACGTACATAAGCGTGAAGTCATTACAGTGACTTAAGCCTCTTAATCCTCTCTAAAGCAGATTAGGCTAAATTTAAACAAAACATGATGTGAAGTAAAATTCCGGTTTTATGCAGTATGCATGCTTAGTACAGATATTCGGTATGTACACTCCCAAACACTGACTTCTGTAAGGCTAGAATTCTTCAAAAGCATACAGTTAAAAAAATTCCGTTTTGTAGCCTTAAGTATTGCACCACAAGATGACAAAGAGCTGGCAATAAAATCTTCGCACTTTGCATAATCTTAAATTGCATTTTAAAAATAAATGGAGTATTTCAAAAGCGCTAGACAAAAAAGATACCGTAAAAAAGGCTTCATGCTTTTATATGAAGTGTTGGTTAATTCTATTAAGAAGTTTAGTTATAGAAATTTGGTCCTTTTTCAAAATACCACTGCAGAAGTTTAACATGGAACTTGAAAGAAATGTGTAAAATAAAAACCACTTATTCTAAACATTAGAATTTAAAATACACGCCGGAATACTTTGTTCAACATGTTTAATTCCTTCTTACGCCATATGTTTATTCTTTCTATAAGTACAGCAGATGGATTAGGAATGGTTCTAGAAGTATATTAACTTCCCTATGGTGGTAACTTGCTTCATTTACAGCAAAGATGATGAATCGCCAAGCTCATAGTCCAGGAAGAGAGATCTTTAATGATGGCCAGCATGAGAGGACTCTGAAAGACATGATTTAGACTGTTCAAACAGTAGAGAAAAATCAGTTCAGGAATGTAGTTCAGAACCTAAAACAGTCAACTGTATCTGAATCTGAATGTAAGAATTGGCAGATTCAACTGCCCTGTCAAATAAAAAAAAAAAAAAAAAGGCAAACTACATACATATATCTAAGCTAACATACTAAGATATCTAGCTAACATACTAAGAATGCTTTTTCACAAGTTTGGAGAATTTATTATAGGCAAACCTCAACTTTTCCTCCATTTTGGTATGGTTGTTTCTAAATTAAAGTTTATTTATGTTATCGTCCTTAAGTATTTTGGAAACTATTTCTTACAAGTTCAAACTCGTTAGTTTCTTGGCAGCTAAAATAACAGGTACTCTTAAGATTTAGCTGATCTAAAGGATCCTAAGAAATGGTTAATTCTCTTATTTAAATAATTGTCTACAGCCCTTCCCCCCACATACAAAAAACCATGCAATTTCCATTCTGCCCCTAAATCGTGTAAGAAGGAAAACTTATGAGAGGTAGCAGCAGTGCATATTCACAGATGTTTCCAGATAATAACACCATCAAGACAGCCAAAACTAGGTATTTTGAAGTTGTCTTTAAACGTTTGCTAAATCCATTGCTTAAAACTCAAACTTGCATCAAATATATTAAGCTATTTTTATTGCACTCATTTAAAAAGAATACAACAGGGTATTAGACTTTTAATACTTACTATCTGCCACTGCTTTTTTGCCTAGAAAAGAAAGGAAAAAAAAAAGCAAGCTGAACAAAGAGTTTAAAATGTGTTTCCTATTTATATTTTGCGGTAGAAGCTGAATGAATTGTAGTAATGATTTGCTAACTGAGCTTGAAAAGTGAACAAGATGTCCTTTTTATAGTGCATATGTGCATATTATATAGATTTTTTTAAAGTGGCTTATTTTTAATTAACCAAGACTCCATGTATTTAGGATTGAGACTCTTACAGAAAGTGTCTTTCTTCAGAAGACTGACAGACAAATTGGTACTGTTTTACACAATATATGGATGTATACACAATATATGAATGTAAATTGAAGAGATAAGAACACAGTTTGCTTTTAAAATCTTCCTTTACAATTTAAATACCTTGTTTTGCATTCTCATTTTGATTATTTTCCTGAAAGACTGATTCACAGTGAGAGGACATAGATACAAGGAAAAAAATTTTCGTAAGAAGAACAGTCACAAGAGGTTGTGGAGTCTCCATCCTTGGAAGTAATCATGTAATCATTTGAATTTTGAATAAGGCCATGAGCAATCTGATCTAACTACTTTGAGCAGGGGTTTGGACCACATGACCCCCAGAGTTCCCTTTCAACCTAAGTTATTCTGCAACGTACTGTTTCATAAATATCATTTACGTGCCTTTTCCTTAAACTACAGGAAAGGCTACAGCTATTAAAAGTTGTTTTCACTTTAACATAATGCCTAGCATAAAATTCTCTCACATCAAGGCTCGGGACCTCAAAAAAAAAGGTACATCACCACATCTACTATCTAATGAAACTACTAATACTATCTAAATGAAATCAAAACAGCATCGCACGAACACAAACTTTAAACAGTCTGTCTATTCTTGACTGCAGCTTAAAATGGAAAAACTAAAAGTTAAAGCCAATATTAAGTTATTCTCTCCTCTGGCTGTATGCTACCTCTATTTACCTAAACTTGTAACTGTAGCATAAAAGTTTTAAGTTATGCCGCAAGTTTTTTTGAACAAAGATAGAGACGAGTGGAGGTAACATCACTCAGGTGTTCCCACAATGAGGTAGTTGCTCTTCCTTGTGCACTCTCTCTACAGTACTCTAATTAAAGAGAGCTGACTTGGAAATTTTTCAGCATACCCCAAATCAAGGACAAGATCTTAAAGATACCATGATTTACTCTGCCTTTCTGTGTTGAGGGACCTGGCCCACTCAAAATTATCAGTTTTTCGTTAGATGTTCTGTATTTTTCTGCAAGAAAGTGATCCAAGACCACCAGAGAAAAAACACTTTTTAATCTTCAGTATTGTACCTGACATTCTGAGGCACACCAGCTCAAAATACATTACACTACTTTAACAGGTTCATGTAGGAGAACCTTCTGAGAACTTTGGGTTTTTTCGGCTTTTTAATAAGTGCTCAAAAAATAAGGATTCTACAAAAATTCTAAAGAAAATAAATTCTAGTTCAAAACCAGTTAAAAAGGTTTTACATTGATTCAGGATCAATTTACAGGAAAAGCTTCTGGCTATAGACTGCAACTTAGATATCTGAATTTTAAACAACTCCTGCCTTACCCTCATAACGTAGGCACAGTTAAACTCGTATCTTAATGATATCTTTAATTGTGTAACCTTCTACGCTGAGCATGTGTGAACTTTTGCGGCAAAGACTTAGTGTTAAGTAAGAGTAACATCTTATTTGCTGAATATCTTCAGTGGCTTATTTTCAATGTTAAGGACATTCTTTCCTACAAACCAGGATTTGTAATGAAGGCTAAGGAAGACTTTTCTAATGAGGACTATAGCAACTTACCACCATAAGAAATTTTGTAATAGGCATAAGCTGTTAATGCTACGCCAACCCATATTTCTTGATAAACAGTAGTGAAGTAGAATTTCATGGCTCTCCATGATTTTGGAACCATTGTCTGCATCATCTGAAAGTTATAAGAAGTTTTGCAATTGTGAGTTTTGCAACTATATTCTTGATATACATATATATACACGTGCATTCTTTATATATATATATATATATATATATATATATACACACACATACACATATCAGCAGCTTAATGACTAAAATATTCTGAAACCTGCAGGACAAAGGTATTTAGTCCAAGCAAAATAATGAAAATTCAAAGTTTAGGTTACAATTCAGGTGCTAACACAAGAAAAAAAGAAAAAATTACAGCTGATGGAAGGCTTCAAAGATGAGTCTATAGAGCATTTACAGAGCAGCAGTAGCTAGGCTCTCATTCTCTTTATCACTCTATCAGCAACAGTTTTTTTTTTTTTTCACGTACATCCAAGTCCCCTTCAAGGGCAAAGCCTTGATCCGAACAAGTTAGTAGTAGTCCTTATGCTACCAAGTTCCTTTCCCTCTTTCCTGCATATCTAACGTTTATTTCCCAACATAGTAGTTTCTACTCAGTATAGGAAAACATATGGTATGAAGTTATGGAATTCGTGATTTATCATAAATATTATCTTTAAAATATGCCCCAGGGCAATAAGCCTATCAACGTGCTGTATTCTTTGCACGCAGCTTTGGTGGGCAAAGCAAACAAGGACAATTATATTAGATATATTCTAAAATAAAACTTAGCCTCATACAGGCATAAAACATTTGCATATGTTTATACCACATTATATAGCAATACTACAAGTTATACTGTGTTCTACCTTAGACACAAAGCACTTCCCCCAACATAATACAACCCATGAGCCTGCCACATTCAGACATGGACAGTACATAGTCAACTAAAAAGTTATGGGAAGGAAAAGGAGATCTGTAAACTGCTATGAGGTCAAACTCTCATTCATTTTCTATTAAACGTAAAGCTTTCTTTGGCAAGCATCAAGGAGAAAAGAATATAAAGGATATCTTTAGGAAGAATCTTTTCTCCAGAATGAAAGTATCTTAATGGAAATGGAAGTACAAACATGGACCAATCCACATTTATCTTTGCTCATTTATGGAGAGACATTTTAATCGCATTTACTACTGTGGGCACATTTCCTCAGTGTTGTGCTGCCTGTTACCAATGCTATGAAAAACACTGGGTGGTGGTGGGGGGGGGGGGAACGGGACGACGACGACTTTCTAGCACTTGTACTTTAGAAAGAATAGTGTAAGACACTCAGTAAAACATCCAAGCAAACGAGAAAACCAAAAAGGAGGGAAGGAAAGGATCTGCCCACCGCCCCACCACCCCGAGCGAGCAAAACACATAGGACAAGCAATGCCAATTCCCATTAACACCCAGCCAGCTCCCACTACAGACCATCTCCAAAGCCTCGACGCGGTCGGCGGCGCATATGAGCCTCAGAGCACGGCGCTGTTGCGGCCTTTCCTCTGAAAACTGTCTGGAGCATCATCCCAAGGGCTCATTCAACCCCCCCACCCGCCCCGCAGCCCGCTCACCCGTGGAGTGGGGGTGACCTGCTGCCCGCCCGCTGTAGGGCGGGGAAGCGAGTAACGGCACAGCTCGGGCACAGCTCGAGCACCGCTGCCCTCCCCCTCAGCTCCCCCCCCCCGCCACACCCTGGCCTCCCCGAGACACCTCGGAGCGATGCCCGCCTCAGGTAACGGCCGCGTGGAGCGGAGCGCGGCGAACCACCCTCCCCACGGCCCGCGCTGGGCCGAAACCCACCGTCGGCGGCGGGAGGGCGCCGGCTGCCAGCGAAGGTCACCGCGCGGGGAACGGCCTCCGCCGCCGCCGCGGGGCACGCTGGGAAGGGAAGCGCCAACGAGCGAGGCGGCGGCACGAGAGGAGGCTGCGCCGCCGCGCGGCGCCCCCTGCCGCCGGGGAGGGGGAAGGGCGCCCTCGGCAAGGGCTCCGCGCTTGCGCAGCGCCCCCTGGCGCGCCGGGGCTCCCTCGGCGCCCCGCGCACCCCGCCGAGCGGCCGCCGCTCCGGAGGGCGCGGGGGGAAGGCGTTTAGCGCCGGGCCTAACTGCCTTCACCTCGGTGCCGACGCCTGCCGCCGCTCCGGGGCCTCGCCCGGCCCTCAGAGAACAGACTTCGCTGAAAAAGCCCCTGTCGGGCCCCAAATCCCGTCTCGTCGCTGTGCGCGGTGGAAGGAGGGCGGCGAACGTCCTCGCGCAGGACGAGGCCGGGAAGAACCTGCCGCAGGGTTCACGCGCGCCAAAACGTCGCGGAGGGAACAGCGTGTCCCCCCTCGCCCCCCGACGGACCCGCCCGGCGCAGGGGCGTGCACGCCGGCGGGGCCAGGAAGGACGGGATAACTGGGATCCCCGGACAGCTCCGGGCCATCGTTCCCCAGAGGGTGCGAGAGGAGGCGGGTGTCGAGGCCGGCCCCGGCGGCACTGCCCAGAGGGGGAGGGCGGCTGCTTCCTCCTGGCAACCACAGGAGGGAGCCGGCGGCCGGGCTGGGCTGGGCAGCGGCGAGGCCGAACCGCCCGTTGGGAGGCTGTACGGGGGGAGGGCGGGGCGCAGCCGCAGAGCTCCCCTCGACGGGGCGGCCGTTGGGTCACGTGCCGGGGCGGGGCCTGGCCGAGCGCGGGAAGGGGAGAGGGCGGGAAGGGGCGGGGACGCAGCAGCGGCACGAGGCTGTGTGTGGGGTGCTGGCTGCCGCCATCATGCTGCGGAAGCTCACCCCGGAGCAGATCAGCGACTGGTTCACCATCGGCAAAGCCGTGCCCGCCGCCGAGTTCCTGGGCGGCGAGCCGGAGGCCGGCGGCCCGCGCAGCCCTCCTGCCGCTCAGGAGCCGTTAACGGCCGCGGGGTGAGTGTGGGGTGCTGCACCTCGGGCGTGTGAGAGCCGCGGCCTGTGGTGCGTTTCCCCCGCGCCCCTCGCCCTGTGCCTCGGGGAGGCCTCGTGCTTTGTTTGGACGAGGCTTAGGGGCTGACCCTTAGAAGCCAGCCTAGCAAGCTGTGTAATGTTTGTGGCTGCAGTCTGGGTGTGAGTGGGTGTGTTTTTGTGGTTTTAATACTTTTTTTTTTTTTTTGGTCTGCTTTGGCAGTTATCTATAGTCTCTTGATCATCGCTAAAAACGTATGACTTGATTTCTCCAAAGTGCTTTAATGCTGGCCTGCAATTGTGGCAAATGCTGTTGTGGAACTGCGTTAGGAGAGACTTGGTCTCCTCTCAGGTGTACAGCTAAGGAATTTTGCCCAGTGGCATAGTGATAAATAAAGGATGCTCAGGAGTAAACTTATTTGCTCACCAGGAAATAGTACTCTCACAGAGTGTATTTTAGTATTTAATTATTGAATCAGTGAGCAACAGCTTTAATTCAAGCTGATTTTTTTTTCTTACAGTCCATTAAGAGTGTCACTGGCTCTTATATTGCTTTCAGTGGTTGATCTTTGAATGACTCTAATCTGCTGTAATGTAATTATTATTTGACCAATATGTGTTTTGTACCTGATTTGTAGCTAAGTGCTTCTCTTTTGAGTAGATTCATGTTTAATTTATATTGAAGTTTGTAAGCAAATACATTTGGTGAGTGTTACCTACTTGATAACTTTGTTGATGAGTTTAATTTGGTAGATCTTTACAAAATAATGTTACGTAAACTATGCTACAGATCTGTAAAAAAAAAAAAAACCTGACTTGTTTCTTACCTGTTTTTTCTTCCTTCCTCTAATGTTCCATTCTAGCCAGCAATTTTCCAGCAGCTGAGTGAGGGTGATGTCACATATGGCAGATGTTCCCAGTTATTTATAAACTGGCTCTCTCAGCTGTCAGGATGGCTGTATTAGGAGAAAAACCCAATGTTGCTTACTGTGGACGTTCTAGAAATGCTTGTTGGATTCTTACAAGTCTTTTAAAAAACAATCGGTTCCAAGGTACAGGAAAACTTGTGCTACTAAATCACCTAGGTATTTTGAAAATCCTTTCCTCAGCTGCTAATGCCTTTCCTGCATAGAAAGAGCTGATGGTGTAGCTGATCCATTGAAACACCAACTGAATGCTTCTCTTCAAAATATTTTTACATAGAGGCCACTTAGTTTGTCTCAGGAACTTGCTTCGAAGAAGCTTTATGTGATTCCTGAAAAACAGTGGCAAATTAAGAGTAAGGATTCTCTAACTAGCCCTGAAGTTTATCCCAAAGAAGCAAGTGTCAGGGTTGCTGTACAAAAATTACGTGCTTATCTTAAGTTATATTCTTATTTATTCCTAATTTTTTCTAGCATGTCCACACAAGTACTAGAAAATTGTTTAGTTATGTTTCGGGATATGATTGCATCCAGTGGAAGTATTTCATGACCATCATCATCATCTCTAATGCATCTTTCTCCTGGTTTCCCTATGGGAACATTTGTTTGCTGCGAGCAGCAGCTAAGTCTGTCGTCCTGCATCAACTGCTATGTGTGTTCTAACTAAACTGTATGTTCGTTGCTCTTATGACGTCTCTGAAGCGTTACAGTTTCCGAGATAAAGATAATTCAAGGTATATGGGCATATCACTCTTTGGATGTGCTTTGCTCTCAGATGGCGAAACTTGCACGGTGTTTACAGCCAAGAATAGAATTGTATGTATATTTATATAGCAGTCAATCGTGTTTGTTATCCAGTACTGTCTGGATATTGGGCATGGGGGAGTGGAAGAATGCTTTCACTTTCGTGCTTGCTGAACTGAAGGACGTTGCGCATAACGATCTTTGTAGTATTTACATGAGACTTAGTGTATCTGTAGCTGCCACAGAAAAGGGTTTGTATGTGCTTTCGCATACTTGAATCTTTTTAAAAATTAGCTGGAGATGGACTCTAGAGTGAGTGTATCTCCCCCCCACCCCCCCCCACCCCACCGTGTGATGTATAACAGTGTGGATTGCACTGCTCCTGCATCCCTTTCAAAGGGTGTAAATTAACTTCTGAGAAAGAATGAATCTTTTGCTTAACGACTTCACTGCAGATATCCTGACAGGTTAGCAGATACTGTTCAGGTTACCCGTTTCTGTATTTGCTTCAAGAAAAGGACAAAACTAGCACGTCAGAACATCTTACCTCCTCTCATCCACCAAAGTAAAACTTATCATTAGCAAGCCGTGAATCACTGACTGAGAACTACTGCTTTTCATGCAAATAGATGAAATTTTTGCAAAAACCACCAAACGCAAGGTCAGATTTTTAAAGTTACTTAATATGCTTAGGAATGGAATTCATAAATCCAGTGCGTACCAGATCTGTGAGACTTCTCAGTCTTTTGTTAGGTACCAATAACCTTCCTATAGTACTTGGGAAGGGTTTGAGCAGAGATTCTTGAATCCAGCTGAGCATGAAGCCACCTAAACCTAGCAAGGAATTCAGAAGAAAGCAACTGACTTCACCTAGCGTTGTGTGCCTAGGCAGAGAGAAATCCTTTAGATGAATATCTCTTTGCACTCGAAGGCCTTAGCAAGTAACCTAGTTGTGGAACTTCTCAGTTGTGTTAACAGAAGTTATTGTAACAGGTAGGGTTTTTTTCCTTTCTCTGAAAAAGAGAGAGAGGGAATATGCATCCTAAATAGCCACTTAAGTGAGCATAGCTTTTCCAGTGGAGATTTCTCAAGGCACAAAGTGCAGCTTTCAGCTTGCAGCTCTTGTGGTAGTTGGGTGCCTGATCCTCATTCATGTCTTTTCAAAGTCTCTTCCATATGAATAGATCCATTTAACACTTTCATGTGCTTTTTGAGAATGTAATAATCTATCAGTGATGGTCTGTGACTGAACAAAGAGGATCAGTACATTAATGTTCTGTCATGCCTTACTGACGTGCTCAAATGAAGCAAGCTTGGTGTCTGTTAATTCTGGTAAAACAATGGTTACACCAAGCAATTGCTTTAGGGAAAAATGCTAATACCAGTTGATGAGTGAAACCTGTGGTGTACATATGGATACTAACAGAAGACCTCCTTGGGCAGAATTTGCTTATCCTTAGACATATGTTTAAAGTCTTGGAGTGTGGATGCCAGGTGCATATGTGTGCTGCCATCAAATAAAGAGAAATTCTATGCAAAGATACCTTTGTTTAGCCCATATTTTGTTTCCATACGTGTTTCTGTTTCACAGTTCTGGGAACTTGGGTACCATGCGGAGACCTCTTGCAAAACTTGAAGAATGTTGAAGAGGCTTTCATTCAGAAGAAAATGCTTAGATTTTATTTACTAGCCTCTTAAGAAAGAGATTACAAAACAGAGCAAATTTTTTTCTCCTCTTTTGTTGAGACTGGTTGTAGCATAGTACTTTACTTTTATTTTTTTTCCCCCTCCAAAATTCTGACTCATTTCATGGGAAAATCAAAACAAAAGTTATTTAAAACTTGCCAAAAGCCTAGGTTTATATTTATTCAAGCCTAATCTATATCTGATTATTGACAGAGACTCTTTCTCCACTTTTCTTGCCTAAGTTTATGTGCAAGAAGCTGTAGGATAAACACCAAATTTGTAATGGTGATAAGAAGTGGCTTTAGTTGTCTCCTTTCCAGAAATATTACTGTGACTATATCTAATTGGATCAAAAAGCCTCACATCTCTCTCTCAAAAAAAAAAAAAAAAAAAAAAAGTAGAATGCATTCACTTCAGCCACCAATGATGCTTCATTTTCCAATGCTTTTAAGTTTATCTTTTTAAATGAACTACCTCTAGTATAGCAGCATTAGTAATAGAGCTTGTTAGAGAATGGGAATAATTCTCAGAAGAATTTCTGTTTGGAATTTTGATCCTTAGACAGGTTCTTGGTTAACTTTTTAATTTCTCAGATTGTTTTCAACTAGTTGAAAAGAAAATTGGGCCCTTAAATCCTTCCTTGTTACTAAAACAATTGCATCTTAAATGAAAACACTCAGAAGGCTTAAGTGTAGAAAAAGTAACATTCTCTTTGATTTCTAGCTTTCGCTAGGTTAGCCCTGTTTTTTAGGTTTTTTTGACTAAAAACATAGAAAGCTGTTTTCTAACACCTGTGCGGGTGGGAGGCATTGTCCTTTGAAATTATTGCTACTCATCTTCCTGTGACTGGAATGGTTTTTGTTAACTGGTTCCTAAATCAACTCAAAAAATATCAGCTGGGTTAGCAATAAGGAAATCAATAGTTTTAGATCACCTTGTGCAAATCATCTAGGTTAAAGTAAAAAGAAGTTAAAAACGGTTATTTGAAGTGAGTTCTCAGGGAATAATCTTCAGCAGAGGAAGAGTTACTGGCCTGCAGTGATGGTGCTGCTATCTGATGTAGCTGGAATATACAGTGTAAGCATAACTTGCAGAAAAATAGCTGGCCTTAGCTGGCACACTGAGATACAGGTTCTCTTCATAGCGCTTTGCAGTAAGCCTAGCAGATTTCCTGTAAAGTTGCATCTCATTTCAATTTTTTTAAAAAAATTAGACAAACCAAGCTTGGTGTGTTAGTGGAAGACATTTTCTCAGCCTTTACATAATTTCTTTTTTTCCTGTAAACATTCTAGTTTCCATTTTGCTCCCCCCCCCCCGCCCCCCAGAACCCCATGTGAGCGCTAGAACTGAATACAGTGGTTTAGTATCTATTTTACTGTCATCAGTAAAACATATTTTTAAAGCTAGGTAAGCCTACTTAAACTTTTCCTTAGCATCACATAGAGAATTAACATTGAGTTGCTAATCAGTATGATCCCTAGTTGTTTGACCTTCCCCCCCCCCCCCCCTTTACTGACTGCATTTTAGGACATAATCTCAGTTCTTTAGTTGTAGTTGAGTGTCCTTGTTCCTGGACTCTGAAGGCTGCATTTCCTTAAATTAAAATGAAATTTATGAAGAATCGATGAGTTATACTTGTGATCAGGTTGTGATTTTTTTTTTTTTTTTTTTTCCTGCTTTGGTGATCATAAAGGTAAGTGTACTTACATGTCTGCTTGCCTGCCTGTTTCCAGTCCTGCCCGCAAACTTGTGAAGATACAGCAACTAAGATTTTGAAGCTGTATGTTTTGGGGGAGGGGGTGTTCTCTAACAGAAACATATGAAGGCAGATCTGTTTTTAAAAACCTCAGTTAAGGGAATTGCCATTGCATCGACCAAATAAAAGTTGTTTTCTGAAACCAGTCTAGTGAATGTTAGTTGTCGGTGGAATATTAATTCTGCTAATGTCACTAATGTACTCGGAATCTGTTACCCTCTTTTCTACGGAAAAAGTACTTGAAGCCTCACTTCAAGTTAAGGGAGCTTTGTTAGTGAGAAAAACCTTTCATTCAAAGCATCCTTGCCATCATGCAGGGATCCATTTCTGGATCATTTTCAAACTGCATGAAAAGAATCTGCTGCTTTCTGTCCTCCCATGAATGTGGCCTAGGAGGTTGCAACCAACACCCTTGTTAATTAGCCTCAAACTTGACAGCGGCATGAAAGGAGGGCAAAGAATTTATGCAAGCTCTTGAATGCAGGTATAAAGAGTTTGCATGGCCTTGGGAAGTTTTGCGTATTTAGTTTATGGGAAGATCTTTTCCGAAGATAACTGTAGTATTTGTTTTGCCCTATTTATGCTGCATTGTAACTGAAGTCTTTCGTGGGGTGGAGAATAAAACTGTGGAAAATCAAGGAAATTTATTTTGGTTGTTCTTCATCTACCTGCAGAACTCCAGATGTCATCTTTGGTATATTGGAAGAAATATCAGAGGAAGCATTTTTCTTTGTGCTTGCAAAACAGTGCATTTTGCAAATTGGGCAATGTGACTCTTGTCCTTTTTTATGATGTGGCAGACTAATTAAAAGAAAATTTGGAGATGGAGGAGATGTATAGAAGGCATGCAAAACTGTGTTTCCTGTGAGGATGGGAGTCCACTTGGAAATTTAGTAAAGTGGGTTCTGGCATGTGTTTTACTGATTCTGCGCCCCCCCCCCCCACTCTAATTGTCTACTGTGACAGTAGGTGCTATGTATCCAACGCATCTTGTATAACTCTATTATGAATCCACAGTGATAGAACTGTAAACTGCAACTGAACAACATGACGTTTAGTTTGTACCCCAGAATTTTAAATAATCAGGTCCTGACTTCTTGAGTGATCTGTTGACTCATTTGCTACTAGAATTACCGTCTAATTTAATCACAGTGTTGAAGGTTAGCGCAGAATCATGGTTTCAGGATATCTTCCAGTAAGTCAAATGAAGAAATACAACTATTTGTATTTTGAAATAGAAGTATTTATGACTTTTTTACAAGGATAGAGAACTAGTTATTAAACAGAGTTAAAGCATGTAGAGAACAATTCAGAAAACTATAGGAACAGTGCATGCAGCATATTACAGCTTCTAACATTGTTTTCATTTTAGGACTTGTTCTTGCAATTGAGAAACAACAGTTCGTCTGCAAAAGATATTTTTCAGTTTATTTGGTAACACTGATATTATTTTAAAGCATTTATCTTACCCAGTATAAAGTTCCCTTAGAACCTAAAAAACTGTGACAAATACTGAGCAGAAGTTCTTGTCTAACACTCTGCAAAATGATCCTATTTCAAGATACGGACAGCAGTCTGCTTGTTTAAATAAATGCTCTGTGTGCGTATGTACATATACCTAAAGGAGCATTTTTATTTTTTAGCCATATAGATATCTATCTATATTAGCCATATACAGATATACGTGGCCAAAAAATAATGCCCCGGTGTATTTTTCCAGAAATGTCTACAGTATATTTTTGGTTAGAAGGTACCTTTAAACACAACATCTTTAAGGAACTTTAATGTAAGAAGGAGTATTCATGTTCAGAGCTTGTAGAATGAATGCTGTCTATTATCAAGGATTTTGATTTCTGAACTTGGAGCAGAGAGGAGCATGTCACATGTCTTATGTTTATGGCAGTGGTCACACAAAAGGAATTCAAATAGCTACATAACTTTTTGGAAGAAGCACAAACCAACTTAACTGGATGGATAGTAATATGGTAGATTCCAGATTCTATGAGAGAAGGTGGGAAACATGCTTTGTGTATTTTTGTCAACATAACTTGAAACTGTGGGGATTTCATCTTTGTCCGATTTGTTAAAACTGTCTCCACGCAGGCCGAAGTGTTCGGAGCAATTTGTATTCCATATATCTACCAGTTGCTCCTGTTGGTTTTCTCTCTCAATGGTAGTAAGAAAATCTTTTAAAACTTGCTTGAATATGTAGACTATTTCCCAAGGTAAAACATCGTTTTCTGCCAAAACCTCACGAAATCTGGAAACAAACAAGAATTGAAATCTAATTGTCAATGCTGAAAATTATTCTACGCGTTTTTCCTCTCCCCTCTTATGGGGGGAGGTGAAGGAGGAGGAAGCGACTGCATTTTGATCTGGTTTGTTTCCTTGCTGCCACACTTCCCCTACGTGTCCCCAGAAGGTTATAAAAGGGAAAGAGCTCTGACAAGGTGCTGGATGTGGTCCAACTATTGAAGAGGCATGGAAGCTATTGTTACTGGGTGCGCTGCCTCTTCCCCCCCCCCCCATCCTTCCTTTCCCCCTTCTTCCCTCCCTTCTCTCTCCTGCCATCTGGGTAACTTGATTTAAACTGACTTTGCCCTTAGGTGTGTTCTGGGCTTTAAAAGGCACGTAGGCTTTTTCTGTCCTTTCTACATGCCCCTAGAAAATGTATTTAAAATAGAGACTTTGGAGAATTTTTCTTTGTAAGATGAATTTTTGGCAAAAATGTTTTTTAACACTTACTTGGCTTATTTTATACATTTTCAGGACTTGTGGATAGTGAGACAGGGTTTCTGCATAAACGAATGCATTGTATTAATGCCTTAATTTGGGTCTTAGTTTAATTTGGGTAATGCCTTAATTTGGGTCTTAGATTAATATCCCAATAAATACTGGGGATAAATTATAGAGGAAACACTGAAAGTATTAAGAGGCAACACGTTTAAGCATGCGAGGCTTCCTTTGTTTTGAGATTAGACAAGGAAAACCCTTATAGAAACTTTCCCTGTGCATGCCATAATACAGTGAAGATGTCATTTCCAAAACACCTGTAAAAATACATTCAAGTTGCTGGTCATTCTTACTTTGGAGGACAGCTCCGAACCAAATATAAGCTTGAAGTAGATATGAGAAATATCTTACTTGTGATAAGAGTACTGAGTTACAGGAATATGGAATTATTACCTGCTGAGAACAGTTCCAGTTTGGCAGGGTTGAATTTGTGAACAAAGAACTTCAAGCTGCCGTTGTTCAGTAGCTGGAATTGTGGCTTGAGGATTTTGGTAGTTCTTCAGCCAGTTGTAATCCGTGCCGGTCTTCTGGACTTTTTGTTCATTTTCAATCTCTTGTACTAATCTTTCACGCTCTTTGAGGTGCCATTTCAGTTCCCTCAGCAAGGTTTTTGTGACTACTTCTGATCCAGGATATTGCGTGGGTTTGTAGGAATCATTTTTTGACCATTTCATCCAGCCAAAAAGTGGCATTTTTAAGCTTTGAGGAAAAACAGACAGTTTGTTTCTTTCTGTGTGACCTACAGTATTTATACTGATCAACTTCCTTTTAAGCAGCTGAATGTTTCGAAGGAAAATTTATTCATGATACTAAAATACTTTGCAGTACAACGTAAGAATTGATAATAAGAGTCACCAAGCCATACTTAAATCTGACAAGCCTTACATTTTATAAGTATTTTATGTCTGTTTTCAAATTTAACTTTGACAGCTATCTACTTGGTTGAACAGACGAGAATAGGCAAACATTTAAAAGTACATCTTCTCACAAATATTTTGTCATCCTGATAATATATGTGGTGTTCAGAAAAATATAATTTGAAGCAATCTTCATATTTAAAAAGAAGATTAGGGTTAAGTAGTGGAATTCCATGTTCAGTTCTTTAAAACTTTTGTACCCTTTTTAATTTTAAATACATTCTTGTTTACTTATTCTTGGGAAACAAAAAGCTGATATAATAGGCTATTAAGTTGCAGTTTGTTACAAATCACGCAGACACAAACATGCTAATTGGAATAAAATGACATAAATTACCTTTGCAGTTGTCTGAATAGCGTTGTTTCAGGTGAGTTTGCTTGAAGACCTCTTACTCTAGCATATCCTGTTTCCAGGCTGTTGCTGCTGAAAGAAAAGAAGTTTGTTTGGTTTTTTTTTTTTTCCATTTACTCAAACTATGCTTGGAAAAATGACTTTCTGTACTCAATATGACAGCTTAAGTTTTTCTGCTTTTAAAGTTCTTTTTCATTTTGCATACCAGAGAGAGGAAGCAATCCATTTAACCTAACATGGTTTCTCAAATACTTTCTACAAAGTCCATTAAGGTCTCCTACCCCTCAATTGAGTTCTGCCGCTGGCAGCAATTTGAAAAAAGATGACGACAATTTCAGATGCTTATTGCTTAATCCTTCCAAAGGTATTGTTGGTAGTGAAATGAACGATGGTTGTCTGAAGCAACCATAGATGTGCTGCTAGCTAAAGCTAAGGCTGTCGTATGATGTGATGCTTGGCTGTGCATAGCTGTAGGTCACAGTTTAGAGCTGTATTTTTATGCCTGTAGAGTGCTAAAAATAACTACATTGCTTTTATCATGTAACTGAACTTTGAGGCCATTCAGATGCTGAAAGACTTTTTCTCCCATTAGAGGGGAATCAGGCTATTCTACTGCCAGTTTTAAACGGCTAAGAATAGTCTTCCTTCAGTAAAAGATCATCTAAAGCCTATGTTAACTGAGTGTTTATAGGAAAGAGCTATTTGACGGTTGCTCAGAATTACTTCACTATCTTAAATACTTTCTCCGTATGAATTTCATCAGTGTCATGGTACTACACTTTTTCATTGCAGTACATAGCTGTTAGCGTTTTTAATTAACGTTTCAAATGTGTTTAAAGCAACCACTCTGCAACACCTAGAGTGTGCCATGAAATAGGCGTTAATCTAATTAAAGGAACAGAATCATAAGAAACTGTAAATTGAGGTCGAATGGATGTTTAAAAAACAAAACAAAAACACATCCTGAAAAACAACAGAATTTTAAGTCTTACCATAGGCATTAGTTCTCTGTCGACTGCCTGTCAGTCGCCTGTTTGCTCTTTCCTTGATGAGTAGTTTGAGCATATCTACTTTTAAGATTCATTTTCAGAGATGGCATTGTGTGTACTAAAGGTCGCTGAAACAGTCATTTTCCGTTCCAGTTATCTGCTCTCTTCCTGTTAATCTAAACAGCAGGCACAGTCTAAACAGCAGGCACAGTATATAAAATGCCTTCTGTTCTGCTCTCTTTAGTTCTAATGACTGTCTTTGTTCCTGTGAGTATTTTTCTTTCCTACTTTTTTGCCTCCACTGGTATGTTGAATTTTGGGAGAACAAGGGTTCTGTAAATCTGTTCTAGATGTCATACAACATAAAGGATGACGTGTATGGCTGTTATTAAAGCTGATATTACTTATACACTGAAAAAATTCAAATGTCAGTGTTAATCCTCTTCAACTGGAAGGTTTTCACATTGTATTGTATATGGTACTATGAAAAAGGAAGGGAGCTGAGTTTCTGATGACAAAGCTGTCCTGACAGATTTTCAGATGAAATTAAAATGTTCCTTGCCACCTCCTTTACAGCACAGTTAGCATGTCATCACTTTTTTTTTTTTTAGTGTATCAAATTGGATTGCATCAGAAAACAAACTGCTGTACAGTATAAAACGATTGCAGTGTCTTTACAAATTAAGGAGATACATACTGAAAGGTGTGCAGATTAAAAAATGAAATGAGAAACCTGTAACAGCATTTTACTGACCATATCTTTGCTTGCATCATCATATTTTGTGAGACTGGGCATTGAGAATGATGTTTAACTTTCCAGCAGTAGGAAAAACAGTAAAGCACCGAATTTGTGTTGCTTTTACTTTGGTATAAGCTTCAGATCAGTATTCTAGAAGAGATGACTGCTTATGTTAGGCTAACATGGGAACTGGGATTTCAAAGTAAAGCAATAGTTCATGTAGTTGCTATCCAGTGGTTAGTCCTGAATGATTTGCGGGGAGTTACACTTCTTTCCAACTGACATTAAATGTGCTCATGGTTTTGCAGTGCTGTATTGGGACAGAAGTTTCAGCTTGACTTCAGCTGACAGTAGTTCCCTTCCCTGAAAGTATTACTGAATTTATTCTTATTAGTAACTGCAGTTGTTATGACTCAACCTGGAAAAAAAGGTATATTTTTTCATAAGTCATTTCCTCTTATTAGTCTTTAGGCAGTTTCATGGTAAAAATTACAAATGGCGTGAAGTCTTTATTGCTTACTTTTATGGTTCTTGCTTTTTTCTTTTCCATGTTCTTTGACTCTTTTATTACTGGGGGTTCTCCTAGACATTCATCTGACAATCTTAATTCTTTTCTTCACTCGGTAAATTTAGATAACACAGAGATAACGTATTTTTAAGTGATGTAGGGGCTTAAGTTTCTGAATATCTCTTGTCTTAGGAAGTCTACTCACCACTCATTATCCACTTGTGTAAATACAAGTTGCACCCCAGTTCTAGGCCTAACGCTTTTGCTTTCTTGTTGTCGAATACCAAAACAGTTCTTACAGTTTTCGTTTCCCTCTTCTGAATCTTTCTCTGCTGGTATTAGATAGTGACTGAAATACTTCGTAGTACTTGAGTGAGGCCGCAACATTAATTATATAAAATTCTGCATAGTTGTTGCTTTTTTTTTTTTTTCTTTCCCCTAAGCCACAATTTACTCTGCCACTGCAGTAGAGCAGGTATTTGAAAATTGGTAGATTCTTTTGTTGGCAATTAATCCTAATGGTCTGTGCTTATAATTTAAAGACTCTTCAACTGACATTTCATACTTTATTTTCCTGTTTTACCTGTTCATTATATTTTATTTTTCTAATTTTCTGAGCAAGGGATACAGTGAAATCCTAAAGCATCTGTTGTTTGTTTTTTCTCTAGCTTAATAATTTTCATACAATTGCTGTGAAAAGCATCGCGCTGTATAGAGGTAAATCGAGAAGAGTGTCTTCTCATATATGTATTTCTTAGACGTTTTTGTAACTTGGTGACAATAACCGTTCCTTTTTCTGTAGTGGATTTTAGACTTGTTTTCTGATGCTGTTCTCAAATCAAACTCTGGGAGCAGCAAGAATTGCAGGAGCCAAAGCGCACGTTTCCTTCCATAAATGACTTCAGTCAGCTTTTGATAAAGCGTTTCCTTGCATTTTGTGACATGTCAAGATTTATCAGCAAAGGAACCAATTCCAAACGAATAGCCTTATAAAAGCATGAAAACTCATTGAGTGGTTGAGAAAATAAGGGTGGCATCCAGCGGATAAAATGGGAACTGTTTCCTTGGATCCCAGGAAGATTCTTCAGTACTGCCTTGCACGACCACTTCTCCTATAAGATTTGGATGGTCATTGGGGGAATAATCTGTGAAGACAAGCTCTTCCTGTTCTAAAACGGCTGTCTACAAGAAGAGACTTTCTTTCAGTGGATTGCATATTTTTATCCTGTGGACTTCTTGGGGCCCAAAAAATTCGTTCCTCTTTCTCCTGTATTTATTACTCTCCCCCCAACCCAAAGTAGACGGGAGGTTCACACAACAACTGTTTTTTTTTTTTGTTTTTTTTGAATTAGCTATAGATTCTACCACTTGAAAAAGGTCTTTCTCACTTGGCTAGGGAACTGTATAACCTAGTCTGTGGAGATGTTAGAGATGAGAGGAGAAAAGAGGGACATCTCTTTTTCTCTGTTTCTTAAGAGTAGAAAATCACTGGCTTCTAGCAATTCCATAAGCAGTGACTAAATGACTGTATGGCACTGTGTATATGGTTTCCAGTGCAGATTATTCTGGCTGTGTATGTTAAAACCTTTGTATACTTCTTGGAAGCCTTTCTCTAGAATAACAGTAGAAATGGAGGCTTCTCCTGAGGGAGAAGCTCTGATTCTCTGATTGAAAAGTTCTTAATACTGCATTGCAGTTAGCTGTCCTGTCTAGTGATGTCATGGGGCTGCGCTTCGAACTGCCTCACTGAAGTGATTTGAGGTAAAAATGAAACAATCCCTGCAAAACACTTGATTTAGCCAAATATTGTACTGGTGTGAGCAACGTGACAAGTTGTGACAGCAGGTAGAGGAGAAGCTTCTTATTCTTTACCTTGGAAGATTTTTGGGGCACCTGTACCGTCTGAGATGCTACTGACGCTTTCAATGAAAAGATGCACAAAATACAGCTCTCTTTATGAATGGGACACCCATAATGAAATGGCAAGAAACTAACCTCTTAATTCTTTATTTTACAAAGTGGTGGTGGGGGGGGGTTGTTGCTAGATAGCAAACATTAACAGATGGGCATAGTGATGTCTTTTTTCTTTTTCTTCTTTTTTTAAGCTTCCATAGGTAATATATTCTCATACTACAGTTTGTTGTCTGTGTCCCCAGAGCACTTCAGGAAGTATTTGACCACCAATGTTGGTGTGTGTTTGACGGGGGAAAATCCATAAGCCTAATAGAAAAGCCTATTTGAGATGGCTAACAGCAGTACTAATTCTCTTTTTAAGTGCTAACTGACACAGTTCATTGTGCTCCTCGTGTGATGAATACAATCAGGGCATGTTTGAAGCTTAATTCTTCCAGTCGGACTGTACAGTGTTAATGTCTGTGGTGTTGGTGATGCTTTGTTAGTAGGCTGGAGAGTTATTGACATCGGTTTATTTGATGATCAGGTTTACAATCCAGCGTGTTGGGCGTTTAAGATTTGCTTCATGGGCATTTTGGAATTGGGAGCAGTCCCTGGGGCTTGCATTGCATTTTATTCAGTGATGTATTTAAGCTGGGTTGTATCAAATTGATAATCCTATGCTTTTGTTTCAATTTTTTTTTTGTTAGGAGGCTCTTTTGGCTATTTGGCCAAGTTTCTTGCGTTTATGGTTAGAGGGAGGAGGTGAATTTTGAAATTTTAAAGAGTGTAGACGCTTTATGAGAAGGTTGTCAAAAGACCAGAAACAATGCTTGACAGAGTAACTGTGCCTTTGGTTTAGCTTAATGAATATCAACATCCATCCAGTTTCTAATTCATATCTAGTTATAGCAGCTTCAGCTCACAAAATTGAGCGTTTCATGTGTGGGAAAGCAGAGAGGTAGTTGCTGTGTGGCTGGTTGCAATCTGCCAGGGGTAGTAGTTGTGCTCTTCTAAACAGCCCTATTTGAACTGTGGCCGCAAAAAGAGGCGTTACAAACAGCTCGTCTCCGAGAAGGATCCTGTGCTTTGAAGCCCAGCAGTTCATCCCAGTCTCCCCAGTGGCATAAAATCCCAGGGCAGTAGAGATGCTATTTTTTTGTTGTTGCTGCAAGTTTAAGGATTTGCCCTGTTTCCACCTGGCATTTGTGGTTCTTGCTTTTCTTGGCTTTTAATTGAGATGGGACAGAATACAAAAAAACCTCAGAGAGCTATTACTGCGACATAGAAAAAATATTTGTCAGATACTGGCTTATGTAATTTATCCAAATCCAAACATTTTCATTTATGTTCTTCAGGATGCGGCAAAGTAGTTTGTGTTCTTTCTCTGTCTCTCTTTTCCCAGCTGGTTGGTTTTAAAACGGGAGTTCTAAGTAACTACTCTGAGGAAGGGTACTGCATGCCTTTATAGTTCTTATATATGCAGACTTTATCTTTGAATCTAGCCCACTAGATTTTTAGAATCACCCTGGAGTGCGTGTATATGTGGGGGACATGCACTTCATTGATTCTTAGATTCTTAAAATGATTGGCAAATCATTTTTTAAAAATCTGTAATTTAATATTTGATGGCTAAGCTTCACTTGTTCTGCATCCTCGTAATAATACTCTACTTTTGAGACTGACATATTAGAGGTTTTTTGAATGACAATATGCTATTTCTTTCAAGTTAGTGTATCTCTGTAAGTGAGACCAGTCTTCTAAAAGTACTGACTGCCAACTGCCGGTTCAAAGGGAAGGCATTTCTACTCTGTCCTTCAGTAAACCCCATGGAAGGTTATTTGCTGTTATGGCAAGTGTTCAGTTACATAAAGCGTCACATTATTTTAGTTTCAGAAAAAGCCTATGAAACAGTCTACTGTATATATCGTACTAAAATTGTACAGCAAAATATTACTCTGTTATGCCATGAAGGTAACTGGTTTTCAAGTGATTCCCCCCCCCCCGCCACCCCCCAGTTCTCCCCTGAGTTCTCTTAAGTAGGTGGCCAGCTTCTGTGTGTGATAGGAGTCACGAATTAGTGCAGTCCTTGCGGTCTGCACAGTGAGTGAGGGGAGTTTCAAGTTTAACTGCCAGTTTCATGTGAACAGCGATTTTACGGCAAATGAGGCAGAACACAAATGACGGAAAAATACATACAAGCATTTTTTAAAATGCTACCCTAAAACACTTTGCTTTTCCAGTTGTTTGCCTCTAGGGGAAACATACTTGAAGTTATATGGCCTTATAGGAGTCTCTGTCCCAAAATTAAATAGTGTTTTTAAAAAAAAAAAAAAAAAAACCTACCTGAAACCTCCTTGTTTGATAAGCAAATATCTTGATATCTTTGGAATGTCATTACGTGCTGTTGGCATTTTCTCTGTACAGCCGGGCTGGCGAGTAAGCAATGTTCTCTTCCAGGTAATAACACTGTATGCATCTTTTCAATGGATTTTTGTTTCGTTTTTTACTGTCACTTCTGGAGATGTATATGGCATTCAGTGTGTGCACTGCAGTTTTAGTATATCTTGCTGAGAAGAGCCAAATAATTTATCTGTCACAGTTATGGTTGAGATTGGCATTTGTTTCTGTTTTTGAGAACTGAGTGTTTACAAAAGTTTTTTTAACCTCAGATTTACGGAGGTTGGTTGGTTTGTTTTGTGATGCCTCTGCTCACTTATTAGAGGCCATTTTATAGCTTCAAGAAAAGGAAGACCTTTCTCTAACTGAATTTATTTAAAGAAAAGCTCCCCTCAGTATATTTGAGAGCATTTACTATTGGACGTGTCAACAGTTTCTGTTCTTAAACCGTGTTCCCTTCTAGCACTTCCCTGAAGTGACAGTTTTATTTAATTTTATGTATATGACGCTGGTTTTTCTTATAAACCCCAATTAATAAGTATTAAAAATATTTTTTCCCCCCAGTCAAATGCTCAAGATCATTTTAAGTAGTCATACGTGAAAGATCAGTCACGCTTCAGAAAAATGTTACAGCAGTTAAACTACATGGCAAAGAATAAGGAAAGTATTCCATCATCCATCTCCTACTCAGCAATGTAACTGTCTTGCAAAGACAGGCATGCCGTGAACAGAGACAGATCTGCAGCCTTTTTGGCCGTATCGATGCCTCCTCCTGGCCACTGCTTGTCAGGCTCAAAAAGTTCCAGTGTCTGGTTTTCAAGATAGGTAAGTCTTGAGTTGTGTCCCCCTTTATAGGTAGCTCATGTGTTATGTTCCACAGATGGCTGGACAATCAAGAGTACTTGTTAAGATTGACGTTACTGATTGGTAGTTTTCTTTACTAGGTTGTGTTCCCAGTGGGTTATAATTCTTGTCAGGTTTTGACCGCTGATAGCTCTTAATGTCATATTTGTGCTGCAGGTTCAGCCACAAAGGTCTGGCCTCTTTTGAGGGTGAAACATACTCTTCGTTTGAGTGAGATCAAAATCTGACCATGTGTTTCATGAGGGGGATGAAAGAAGACAAAACGGATCTCAAGTCTCCTGTATTTCTTTGAATTGAAACAACAACTTGAAACGTTCAGTAATTACCTTGGAGTCGAGAAAATACCTTTTACTGACTCTTAATTTAGTAAAACTTTGAAATTATTTTCATAAATGCCACTGAAAAGTGGTCATTTGCCTGTGTTGTAATTTATTCAGGGGATCAAAAGACTGGGTAAAATTGAAAATGAGGGGAAGACTTTGGAGTTAGAGGTGGATACATCAAGGGAGACTAAAAGTAGCCGAGAGGAAAGACTGAAATCTGGAAAGCTTAAGAAGTACATGTTCTGATAGAGCAGGTATACTGAAACATGAGGGCTTTTACTGAATCCAGGGGAATGGAATTGGGGAAGAGAGAACTGTGATATATTGGAATGGCACACGGTCAGTAAGGAGAATACAGGAGAGTCCCTTCGTTAGCATTGCCCTTTCCTAAACTGGAATGGATTTGAGTTTTCTGAGTCTTGTCATTCTGTTGCTGTCGGCAGTCGAAAACTCATTAGAGAAATGTCCATGTATAGGATGATACCTCCCACTGCCGGCTTGTTAGCGATTACTTGAAAGGATTGTATTGTACTGATGAGTTATGAAAGCACCAGAGGGCTTCATAATGATATTTCTTGTTTCCGTTTTGCTTAAAAAACATGAAAAGCTTGTGGAATAATGGTAAAGCTGCAAAGTTCAGCATTAAAACATTTAGAAACGGTAGGATGAAAGCTGTTCATTTCATAAGCCCGTTTCCCAGCCTCGTACGGTTTTCCTTTGGACTCTAGCCTGATTCAATGCATAGCAATGAGCAATACTCATTCTTAATGAGTGGCTATTAAATGTTGTCTTTATTCATTGCATAGCCCAAGGTTTATTTACTGCATGCTGTTTTCTGGAGACAGAAAACCCTAATTTTGAGAGAAAATATCCAAATACCAAAACAAAAAAAAATCTTTTCACGTATCACGGCTGGGGTCATGCTATCCTCATTTTACTGGTGAAATACGTTGGTACAGCGTTGATATATGTGTTCTGTGAGCCTGCTTTGAAATGCTTAATATCTGATCTCTAAGAGCATTTAGTTGAATAGATCTGTATTATATAAAAGTTATGTTTCTTACTAGCTTCAGCTGCAACTTAAATACTGATGCTTCTGCAGGTTAGTTACAGGAGTTGGGTTACGCAGTCCTACCTATCTCACCCTTATCTTCTAGCCCTCTGAAATTTTTTTTGTTGAAGTGACTTGTTTGCTATTGCTCAGGGCTCTGGCAGATGAGTAATACCCACTCTTCTAGGACAGCATTTATTGGCTTAATCAGACTGTGGGTTTTTCTTTTTTTTTCCCCCCTTCTTCTCTCAGGGGACTGAAGGACAAGTTGAATTTACTGTATAACCAGGTTTCATTGTCAAAAGATGTATATGCTGTGCACTTGGTGAGGCTGCAGCCTCACGGAAAGTAATTGGTTGCATCACTAAAATCTGGATAACGTGCCTACGATGGGGCCAGATTAAAGATTGTATGGCCAAGTTGAATTTTGCTATTTTCAACTACTGAACGCTTGACTTCAATACCTTCTTATTTTTAGTTTTTCCCTTGTGTTTAATATACATTCAGTGGAATAACCTACTTAACAAGGAGGCTGATGCGATCTGTATGAACTTTGTTTCCCAAATATACCTCGGCTTCGGATGGATCATGGAGCATGAGGGTTGTACCTTGCTGTAGCTGTTTCAGAAAGATTAGAGTGATAAAACTGGTATAGTCCGCTAACTGAAAGTAGGCGGCTGTCTTTCCCTTTGTAGTTATGCAGGTGTATGGAATCCTGTTGAGCTGTGCGTTAAGAAATATTCAAGATACAATGGAAAATTGTCTTAGCGCTATATCTAAAATACTGTTAAACTAGGATCAGAAGCCATTGCAAACTTATCTGTGTTATTCCTTTCACATTTTACTGACAGCAGTATGGTAGTAAATAATTAGTGTTTGCGGTAGGAGGAAATAATGACCTGTCTGAATGAACAGTTTGTACCAGAGCTAAGCTGGTATAGATCCTCCTTGTAGGAGAAGGGGGGTGCTCTACGGCCCCACGATACTGTGAATTAGTCTATAATTAGAAACCTGTGACATGGTACCGTGTTAAAAACCTGTGGTGGTGTTTTCAGTTTAATTGTTTGTGGGGACAATCTCACTTACTATTTGGATCAAGAAATAGACACTTCTGCAGCAGTATGCTTTTATGAAATGTCCCAGAGCCTCTGAGAAAGAGATTTGGTCTGCATTACATAGCTCTGGGCCCAGCGCAAGCTTTTGTTCAAATTGCACTGCAAATGCATAGTTTTGACTTTTAGTTTATCTTTTGCTTAAAAAAGAGTAAACTTTTGATGTGAACAACTCCACTTTTCAAACATTTGAATTCATATATGATTTAATAATTATACAGTTACTGTATATGTTCTTCTTTATTCACTAGTGAAATCCAGGTGATTTTGTTTACGCTGTTTGCGTAGAACAGAATTTATTATCCCATCTCATCCTGTTATGTCATGGAAAGAATTTTTGTCTTATATGTAATGGTGTAACTCTGTGAATTTCCATTCAATTCTGTGATCTGGTGATTCTATTAGTTTGTTCCCTGACCACCACTATCGTTTCTTGCCTCAAAGACGAAAGTCCTTTCCTTAAAGCGGTGAAATGATCGTGTTTGCTCATGTCTGCCTCTCCTGTCTCTAGGGAATCACGTAGGAGTTACGTGTGTATTCTTAGTTGTGTTGTGTCGAGAACTGGTCAAACGGAGGTATTTTGTCTTTATTCAAAAGAAGTCTTAGGCTTTCATTAGGAGAGAAATTAACAACCTGTATGCTGTTAATACCTGCTATTTTGGGAGCTCAGTTTCCTAGAGTCCAAACAAAGAGATTTAATGTGGCCCATTTCTCAGACTAGTATCTAACCACGGGGCCTAAATTAATTTCTGAAGTTTGTTCTTTGAAGTAGATCCTGCATGACATGGAGACCCTGAACTTCCTGAACAATACTGTTTTCCCCAGAAATATCCACAACTCTTGGGTAAGGAACTATTTATCAAATTGTTGTTTTTGTGCTCTTCAGGCTCCCTGTCAGAGAGAGTATTGGAAGTGAATGTGGTGAAAAACTCGGACAACTGGACGAAGAAGAACTAGGTGTATTGGGCAATGATCAGTTTTTCTCTAAACCAGGTAAACGTATATTTGGTTCCTTTTGTATAAACTTGTATACCTCTCCTTTTCTCCCCTGTCTCTTCCTTTTCCTCCCATCTCCCTCCCCCAAACAAACTGTGAAACCAAACTGCCTAGTTTCTATTTGTCTAATGCTGTGTGTGCATTTGTTCTTTTTTAAGGCTTGATATTAAAAAAATAAAAACCTTGTTTTCTATGTACCACAGTGTATAATGCTGGTGCATTGCTATATATGTATACATCTGATCTATGGTATTGATAAATGCAAATATATAAGATTGAAACACATCTGTAGGTAAAAGATGTCTCTCATAAATGTATGAATTGATTCTGTAGTGACCATTAAGAATACTCTTTATCGTAGATTGAGTATGTCTTTCTTCTTGTTCTCTTCCCATTTTTCTAATCCACGTTATCTCTGTTTTTGAGCGTCGCTCTGAAATGCCTTTGGAAGAAAGAAATTTGATTGCCCCTCTTTCCTAGGAGCTCTGGTAAAAGCAGTGTGAAGCTGACTCTGTTGTCAGGACAGCTTAGCTTCAAATTCTGTTACTGTGCTTCTTAATTTCCAAAATTGTTAGTGAAGCTGATTTTTTCAAGGAAAGGACATTTATGTGTATTTTGTTCTGCACTGTCATGCTCTGTAATTTCTGTATCCATTTGCTGATTTCTCTTCCCACCCCCCCCTGCCCCCAAATTGGACAAATCTAGAAATTTTCTAGACATTACTATCCTTAAATGCCTCTGCAAATTATATGACCTCTAGAACTCAGGTAGGTGCTGAAGCCGTTTGTTTGGCTGGGAGGCAGTTGGTTCAGTTGGCCTGTCCAGCACCTGCCGTGCGTTTGGCCATCCATCCTGGACTGTGTCTAAACTAGCCGCAAAATACCGTCTCTTGTTCAGTTGACAGATCACATAAAACTTGTGGGAGACAAAGAGCATTGAAGGGTGAGACTGAGGGATAAAGGGATTAGAAGAAGTGTAGGCTGCTGTGGCTCAACTGTAAGAGGACCAGCTAGTAGGAAACCAAGCTTGCGTAATTCTGCAGGCCGTGCAGCAATTGGTCTGATAGAAGTACGGCGTCTTCTAGTTTTTTCATGCGCTTTCCTAGTGAAGGAGGGAGTCTGTTAAATGGGACTTCTGCTGGAGGTGCGCTATCAACTTAATTTAGCAGCACAGGTGACATGCTTAATTTTGAATGGAACTGGTGCTTGCCATGCTTCTGTAAAAAATACATAGGGATATAACTTAATCTTGTGGATTTATTTTCTAAATATCTGTTTTCTCTTTGTCTACCTTAAAATGTTTGTCACTGAAATTTATACCTTTAATATTTATTCTTGTCTTCCAGCTGTAACATACTTAAATAGCGCTTAGTTACGAAGCAACCTAAAAATATTATTAAAAAAAATAACATACGCATTCTGATATTATTCATCTATTGGATGTTTTCACCTATCCCTTTCCCCCCGCCCCTCCTTCCTGTTCGTTCTCTTTGTCATGGTCTGGAATCACGGTCTCTTAAAAGAGTTGTTGCTTGCTGTGTTGATATCTCCTCTGATCAGCAGTCTGCTTCCAGCTGTGTGGTATCAAGTGAGGGAATGGAAGCAGACTGAATAATGATAGGACTAGAAGGTGCCCTTTGGCATTCTGGGACTCAGCTGCAAAAACTCACCTAGATGTGGAACACCATAAAACCTGTAGGAGATTTCAGTTTTTGTTGCTATCAACTTTGATTAATAGACAAATTCCAGAATGTTGTCTTAGCATAACGTAACAAAGAAGCTCGGAGAGTGAACTTGAGTGGTAATATTCTGGGTTATAAAATAGTATATTTTTAATAAAACTAACTTCTAGTCTTAGCCTTAGTAATATACTAAACATGCAGATTCCAAGAGCTCCAAGACCCATAGGTAGCTATCAGCTATATCTTCTTGGAAGTACGTGCTCTATCTAAGAACAAAAAATTGTCATAAATGATCAGATCAGAGATTTATCAAGACCAGCCCATGCTCTCTCTAGTTGTGTCCAGTACAAATGTAGTCAAGAAATAAGCTGCACAGCAAGGAAATCAAAAGCTAGTTTGCCCTGAAGTTTTGAGAGTCAGCATCCCTGCAGATGCTTCTTTTTAAGTTGCTGTGCTAACTGTAGATGAAAACTCCTTTATAAATGGTCAGCCTAACTTAAATCTTGCAGCATTATTGAAAGTGATTATTGATGTTTTTTATGCACTTGTGTTTTATGAAGTTCTGTTGAGCTTTAATTTACTGCTTTCCAATTTCCTGGAAAGAGCATATGCTCTTATTTTGCAAGGGCAAATAGGAATGCCTAACTTGCTTCTCCTCGGGGAAACTGGAGTTCGTCAGGGAAGTGCAGGGAAGAATTCTGGCTTCTGCAGAACATAGTAGAAATGATACAGCTGTGAAAAGGAAGTTGAAGTGATGAAATAAAAATAGAAGAAAATACCTCCTCACAATTGCTAACCAGAACAAGCGCAGCATCCTTTTCAGGCCCATCTAGCTCCTCTCGTGTTTGGTACTGGCTGATTTGGAGCCAGTGCTCTGCCTACATCTTTGATTCAATGAGGTCATGGGACGTTGTGCAGAGGGAATACCCTACAGAGCTATGGATAGGTTTCAGGTTTATGGGACACATTACTATTTCAAGCATCCTAGGGAAACGAGATGTTTTTATTTGTTTTTCCTTCAGATCTGAGTATTCTAAACCATTTTTGTTAGGAGCTTTACTCTCAAGGAAGCTTCTGAAATCCTTAATAAAGGAACCTAATCCTTTTTAAAAAGAACCCTATTTCATTTTCCTCCCACAGCTTTGTGGATGGCAGCCTTTTTCCTCCCTCTTTTGTCTTCGTTATTTGCACACCACTGAATGGATCTCTCTTAGGCATCTTTTAGGTCCCAGGTTTAGTAATTGCTTACAAAGAGGGGAAAAAAAATTTTAAACGTTCTTTCTGATCAGGATTCTGAAATACAGAAAACTTTTATATTCTTAAGTGACAGAATTTCTTAAACGTTTTGAGTTCAGGACAGAGGCCTGAGAGGAAAATTAGCCATAGCACAGGTCTCACCCTTTGTGTAAAAAATGTATATGCAACTTGAAAGATGACTGCAATGGAAAACAGAAGGCCTCCCAAACAAAAACTAGTTACTTGTGGGAATTGTTGGGAATTTGTGGGCATTCTTTAGCAAGCAAGACTTCCAGACACAGGAAATTGCTAGCCTATTTTCAGTGATCAAGAAGAATAATCACTGTGACCAGGCTTTGCATTAGGCTTTCTTCCTTGGTGCTCAATCTGTTTGTCAGATAGCAACTTTGTATTGTGTATTTTGAGTTATGACTGGTGTGGCATGGCTTATTTCAGAGTCCTTCCTAAGCTTTGTAGCATGGCATAGGAGCCCAGTTGTTTCCTGTAGCTTTCTTTTCCTATTAGCTTATTTGCTAACTGTAATCAGTTGCTGTGTTTGTAGCTGAATAGAAACATGATCAGTGACAGAGCAAGCCCCCCCCCCCCCCCGTGACTTACCTAACCAGTACTTTATATTTCTTTCCTGCATCTCATTTTAATTTGATTAGTGGCTGATAAGATCCAGCTGTGTGATGTCTTCTCCTAGAACTAGTGAATACAAAATCCAATCTGATGTTAGAGGAGCTTTCAGATTCAGTTCAGGAAACAGGTACCAGAAAGAATAGATCATCCACTTTGTGAGATACAATAATTAATTGATACTTTGGAAAGTTGTTCCTTCAATGGGTAGGAGTCTATTTTAGTCATGGCAATCAACATATCTTTACAGAACTTGCATAGTAAATGAAAAGACAGTGAACGGGCAAATTCATCTTTTCTGTACCTGTGGTTTTTTTTGTTTCTTTGTCCACTGCCTGTGACTAGAGAAATGAATATCAGTATTTATTCTGGGTTGATATTAATGCCTCTTATATTACAGTCATAAAGCACAGTGCTGGGCAGTTGCATGTTTCATTTATTTACTATTTTCAAGTGGAAAGTGTCCTACATTCTCTGTATGTCAGAATTCAAGGTAGATGTTTGAGCATGATGTCTTACAAGGGTGGCTGTCCCACCCTTACTACATTTTACAGAAGGCATAAGCAATTGGAAAAGTGAGGCCTTGTGCCCTTCCTGCTGAAAAGTCTGTAGTTCTATAGCTCTTTGGATGAGATGCCTTTATTTTTGCAGAAGTGGTCTGCTTTTTTTTAAAGACCAGTTCTCATTTTGGGACTACATAGGTTTGAAAGGAAGTAGTCGTAATGATTTATTACTTAAGTAGATGTCAGAAAAAGCCAACAGTTGAAGGTAATTACACTGTTTGGTACAGAATCCACAGTTAAACGGCGGTTTAAACCTTGGAACTTTCTTAGAGGCCTGTAGTCAATATTTCTACTCTTTGTTGTTAGAATGACACCTTTTATAATGAAAAAGGTGCCCTGGAAAGGGGTGTTGGACCAGATGATTTCCAGAGGTTCTTTCAAACCCCAACTGTTCTGTGATTCAGAAGTGATATCTTCTGTTTGTCAGAGTAGGTTTTTTGATGGCTACTCGATCACATCAGTGTTTATCTGAAGTTGCAAGTTTACACTGAGGCCCAGGACTGTACTTTGAATTTAGATAGAATTCTCACAAATCTCATTAAATTTCTCAAGCAAATTCTATATAGTTTCAGTTTTTATGTATATTTTTTAAAAAAAAGGTGCTTTGTGAAATTTCTGTTCAGACCAGTGAGCTTGTTCATGCTGAATGTTTCACATCTTGAACGCTTGGAAAAACTGCAGGCTAAGTAGTTAAGTCGTTATTGAGAGTAAGGTTGCCAAAGGTAAGCTTTCCCACCGTTGTTTGCTTACATACTGTGGTGACTTCTTCTTTGAAATGTTTTAGCACCTCCTTGCTTTGCAGAAGGCGCTTGGGGTTTGAGATAGTCATCGTGAGAGAGAATCTGGCTACCGCAAGAAATACAAGAAGGTTCTGTTGCCTTTGAAAAATGGATTTGCGTGCGCTTGGTAACTGCAATGTAATAGGAAAAATCTGAAATCATCATCTGTTCTGTGAATAGCCATGCCCCTTGCAGCTTGAGGTGCATGTGCCACAGAACGTTTGAACATGTGAATAAAATTAAATTTTCCTTTGTGAAGGGGGCTGCTCTGGGCCTGCCTAGGGCTGAACACTGAAACTGAGATTTGGAAGTTTTGGGCTAGCGTCTGTACCTGTAGTGATACGTAGGCAGGGCGGAAGAGCAAGCTGTCTGTTTCAGCGTGGGGAATTAGCAAGAGAGGTGGAGAAAGTATTTAACTGGAAAAAAGAATTAAAGCCTGGGGCTATTTGTATGAAGAGCCTCAAATGGGACAGGCAAATAATTGAGATCTGAGATGGGAGGAGAGAAAAAGAAGAGAGAAAGATAGTGAGCATCGTTGTTGGATAGGTGGAGAGGGGGTTGAAATATGCGTTGTAACCAATTTCTAGACTTTATTTGGAGCAAAGGAAGTTGTCATGTAAAGAACAGTATCAAAAAGGGTTATATGGATCTTCAGTAAAAATTGATACACGAAATTGAATAAATTGATCTCCTCATTATTCAGCAGGTATACAGAGCCCGAAGGCTTGTTTCTGATTTGTCCCTGTATATTTTTCAAAATGTTTTTATTAAGTTTTAGGTTAATGATTGTTCAATTCAAACAACTAATATATTAGTAAGTAAGTTGTTATGTTTCTACTGAGTTAGGCAAGCCTGTGCTGTGAATCCTACCATTTCTTTTTTTTTGTCCTTCTCTTTTTGTGAGCGCTATCGTAAAACTGCTACCATCTTCTTTTGTATGCTTTTTAATCTTCTTTTCAAAATTATGATTTTTCGTTTTACTGCACTGAATGTAATTGCTACATGGAAAACTTGACAGACATGGGAAGGCTCTGCTGCTTTAGCAGGAATATGCTGCTACCAGGAGCTTTTTCCCTAACAGCTTGAGACTTTTTCCAGCGTTGGTCAAATCACGCAGAGAAACTAATGTCTCAGTAGTGACATCTTTGTGCCAGGGGGAAGCCAGCCGTCCTTTGTACTGTGACATCCGTTGCCACTGTGACAGAATGCTGTATATGAGTTTTCCTAGGAAATATATTTAGAAACTTGACCAGAAGCCTTTTAAAGAGGACACTGTTCATATTTTCTAAGGATGTCGATGTTAAGTTGTCCTATGTATGTTTGAAAGTGCTAAGTAAATTGCTATACAACAGTCGCCTGTAACTGTTCTCTAGATCACGTAGAATCGAGGCATAGGAACCTTTCCTTTGGGAGAGTATTGGTCTCAGGAAGCTTCTGGGTTTAGTACTTTATAGAAGTATCTCAATGAAACTGCCCAGCTTTTGGGGTTTGTTTTATTCTAATATGTGAGCAACCGGTTTTGTATTCCTTGACACCCAGCGATAATTTGGGGGTTTAGAGCACATTTAGGTACTGTACAGAGACAAAAGAAACTGTTCTGCCTGTTTCTGCTTTTCTGCTGTGTGAGGATATTAGTAATCCTTTCTCAGAAAGGAAACGATAACAGTGGGGAAGGTATTTAGGCTACAGACTTTATTTTACGTTCTTTCCCACTCCTGGATATATTGGTTAAAAAGAAATGACTCTGTATTAAAAAAAAAAAAAAAGTGCAGTCTAAGGTTTTATTATGTTTATGCAAATTAGTAAGTAAAGTCCATCATTGTAAATGGTGAAACCCCTCTGAAATCAAAAGCAATTCTGCTGATGATTTCAGTAGGATATTTTTAGCCAAATTGTTTAATTTGCAAAACTGTTGCTTATCAACATTTTCTCTTCCCCCTCCCCCTACTTCTCCCTCCTCACTAGTCGCTGTTACACTGTTTTTCACACTCGAACTGACAGCAGACTTCTGAGCAGAAAGTCATGGCGCTGTGAAACTGCTTCGTCCTGCACCTCCCCCTCTTAGCAGTGGCTAGCTGAATTCTGCAATCTCTTGGCTGGGTCGTCACGTTGAAAGAGCATCAAGATACTTAACAGGCTTGTTTCAATTGCTAGAGGGTGAAAGGATAGTGATTTCCTTACCAAACTGTGGATTATTTTATACTGTGTGTCCAGTAAGCTTTAAGGGAAACACGCAGGAACATAAATCAGGCTTATTTTTTCAGTATTATCAAAGAACTTCTGATAGTTGCCGTGCAAACTGTGCCAGGTCTTATCTTTTGGCTTAACAGGAGAGCATATGGGGCTATGGAATCATATGTATGCTTGACAGTGGTTTATATACATAAACAATGTTTTTTTCAGAGCTGCTGCCAGTAAAACAACAGTTACATAATCACGGAAAATCTCTTTGATCTATTAATATGAGAAAGTATTAGTTCTCTTAATACTTGAAAGTATGTGATTTCAACTTAGCAAAAGTTAGGTTTCTAAACACTATGATTATATTCTCCTGCTCATGTTTCTCTTTCTGTACTGTAATAACTTACTCTTGATTATTTTTCTGCTTAGATACTTCATTGTCTCAGTGTGAATCAAGTGATTGGACTCCTATACCAGTAACTAATCACGAGTATCCTGATATGCCCATAGCCAAACACAGGGAAGAGGTAACTTTATTGTCAAGTTCATTGTACATTGTTCATTTTTGTTCATTATGAAATAAAACTGAAAATCATACTTTTGTTTTTTAGAAGGAGATTTCTGCTCCTATTCTAATCACTGTTTGAAAAGCTTTGTTTATTGTACGTAACAGATTTTTTTTTTTTCCAAGAAGAAACATTACTGTTCTACTTTATTTTTAGATGTTTGTTTTATATAAAAAAAAATAAATAAAAGTGAGTGATCTGTGATCTTCTAGTGCATTTTAGGAATCCAGAGTTTCCTAAAGATGCTTAGGAGATGATGGAAACATGAATAATGTTTCACAGAGATTTGAAATGTGTACTGAAAGCAATTGATATTTCAAATCTGTGCTTGCAATCTGTTTTGAATTGTTTTGTAAACCTAAAAGTTTCCTTGAAAAAAATCGTTTCAGATAGTTTCTCTGATAGAAAGCAATTCAGTTGTGATTGTACGTGGAGTAACTGGCAGTGGCAAGAGCACACAGATTCCACAGTACGTTTTGGATTATTGCGCTCAACGATCTACCTACTGCAACATTGCTGTCACCCAGCCTCGGAAGATTGGTGCCACCAGCATTGCCAGATGGATTAGCAAGGAACGATCCTGGACATTGGGTGGATTTGTAGGTTACCAGGTATAAGAAATTTTCAAATTGTATTTAAAAATAAGGAAAAAGTACCATATCTTCTTTCTTGGTTACTTTTAAGTACATCTGATATACCAAAGAATTGTTATGGAAACACTTTTAAAGTGGAGTTACAATTTTTAGCAGTCTGCTGTTAAACATTCATAGCTAAATGTTTAAGCCTTTAAAACTGAACAACTGGAAAAACTAGCTAGACTCTTGACAGGAATACTTAACTGGCTGTGTTCCCATAGTTGGATGCACATGTAAAAACATCTGTGAACAATAACAAGAGAACTGTAATTTGCCCCTTTTTCCTTTAAAGTCTTCAATTAATATATTTGATTTGTTTGACTTTACCTGTCGGCTATGTCATCTTTACATGAATGTCCTGCTGTAGTTTCTTCCTGACATGTCAAAAAATCAAACCAGTTTCTTTTAAATATACCTCTTTCTTCAACTTTGTCAAACCCAGCTGTTTCACCCCTCCCTTCATAAACTTGATGCCACTTTCATCTATCGCCACAAATATTGGTGCTTTAATCTGCTCTTTGTCAGTGACCACAGTAAACTGCTGTGATCATTGTTTCTAGTGGTAGTTTGACAGTGACAGTCTCTGGACTAGTGAAGATGCTTAGGAGATACCCCAGTTGACGTTTAAATAATAGGTGTGGATTATGCTTTGCTTGGTAAGGTTTATCAATACTTAAGTATTCAGCTTAATTTTTCTCCTCAACAAAAGGAATCTTTATTATCGTCCTTACTGAATATTGTTCAAGTTTCAAATCTTAAAAGAGTTTCTTTGGATAGCTCTATATCAAATATTGTAATAGGAGGAATTTTTTTTACTTTGTTTTACATAACTCTAAATTTTTCCAAGTAGGGAGAAAGTAGTAATAAAAATATGCTCTCTGCTTGATCACTTCCTAAGAAGTGAGGTGAACGTTCCAGGTAACTACATGAAAATTGTAATTTGACGTTATTTCAAGCCTTAACCAAGCCAATGCTATTAGCCTGCAGTTATCGCTTTGCAGAATTGTTGTGGTTATGTTGGTTTTCTTGTATGTTTTCTAAGTAGCTTCTTAAAAAATGTTTTATGTACTTTGATACCTTGAATTAATTGTAAAATTGCTTAATTGATTCAGTAGGGTAACAGCAAGGTGTAAAATGATGGCATGCTTCCAACCTGTCTTCAGGATAGCGTATGTGGATGTGCTGTGCTTGTCTTGCAAGTATTTATGTGAGCTGAGCAAAAACTGGAGAAGTTGAAGAGTATAAGGGTGTCATTACCTCAATTAGTGAATGCTTTGTAAAGATTTTTTAACCCGTAGTGTCCATGAGTCTTCATGTACCAGAAGCATAGACTCATCTGCTCTAGGCTACTGTAATCATTTAAAGTGAAAAGATAGCCATGGCCCTGTCTACCTGCCAGGTTAAACAGTGTGTGAGGTAGCCAAGATTACAGGCATATTTTAGAAATTGTAAATCCATTGTTTTACCATAGGGTTCATAATTTTCATCTCAGGAATAAATTGTCTACCCTTGATGATGTCTCATTCCCCTTTTCCTTTTCTCCTAAGCAAATTATATTTTGACAAAATCTTTTTTAACTCGCTCTGAATTTGAGTGGAAAGACCCGTGTATGTACCTTTAAAACCATCTAGGGAACTCTCCTCAGGCTGGAACCCGCAGTAAGAGCAACTGAAATTTCAATCCTTTGTGTAAACTTACAGTTACCTCCTTGATTTTTGGTAAGGAAAACTTTCTGTTCCTGAGGTAACTGGTTCTGCACTTTAAAACTGAGGCGTGATTAAAAACACATTTGTTCAGAGGCTTTCACAAGTCTGAGTGAATGGTTGTGATGGGTTTACATTATATTTCAATTTGGAGTGTTTCACATGCATATTTCTGGAAATGTGTTAAATATCCATGCATATCTATAATTTTGAAACGTCTCATAGTATTTCTCTCATTATACTAGGTTAGTTTAGAGAAAGTTTCCACAAAAGACACAAGATTGACGTACATGACAACCGGAGTTCTTCTTCAGAAACTAGTTTGTGCTAAAAGCCTAACTGAGTTCACACACATTTTCGTTGATGAAGTAAGTTGGTGAAAATAAATTTCAATTTCATATTACAAAAACCTTTTTTTTTTTTCTTTTTTGTCTCATCATCCTAGAGGGAAAAAACCATAGAAATATCTACCTTGTAGATGAAGTTTAGAGTTTGGAGATTTTTGAAAATGCTGAGGTGTTGAGATACGAGTGCCTTGAAATGGTTTCTGAATCCACAGCCTGAATTTCAAGATTAGGTCTGGCTAGACCTATAAAGAAGTCTTTGTTGTTGTCTTTAGCTAGGGTCTTCACCCTTCAGGGAAGTCCTGAAAAATAAAGTAGCCATTTGAAAGTTCTCTAGTCTTCTGGCCAAATGTAGTTTTCTCCTTCATGTTAACTGGGTAGCATTTCATTAATCTGTTTGTGGTCCATCTACTCATATAGGTTTATTATTATTACTATTGCCTCACTAGAAATATGTTTTACACCAGCTTTCTAGATTTTTGTTTCCTGATTTTTATATTTTTACATGTTGTTATGCTTTTTTCTGAATTAAGCAATATCTGACTGTTAAATATAGTCAGATGCAAAATTCTGCATTCATAAACCATGAATGTAAATCACATGTGAGATGTAGGACTAAATCTTGGGATGTAGTGGCATGAAAGAGGATCTGTAGTTCTCTTTTGATGCTGGCTTTTTAGGATGCTGTAGTTGGGAGTGACTTTTATTCTTGGATGTTTGAGGAGCACAGGGAACTCCCTGTACTTGGTATACATTAGACTTACAGTAATAGCAAATCCTTTGTGCCAGGAGAACAGATTAATACAGAGAATCCCAGACTCTTTTTGAGTGCTACCATTTGAGCTGGTGATATCAGCTTGTACTGCTGTTTTTGTCAGCCCTTAACTTTCCACACTCTACCTGCTTTTCCTTGCTTCCCTCACCAGAACTCCAGTCCTTCCTGTTCCCATGTGCCACTCCCCCACACCACACACACTTTATTTTTCATGTTTCTCACAGACTGTAGTCTTGACTCAGTCTTCACTGTTTTAGAGAACATATGGTTACTATTTCTTCATCCTTAATTTTAGATCCGAGCCTGGATTAGCTACCGGAGACATCTTGGAACATACCTAAGCAAATCCTAGAGCTGAAAATCACAGCTTCTCATAGCAAAACATTGCAGTCAGCCTGAAAACTGCCTTAGCTGAATCTTTTTCTTAGTGAGGCAGTATTGAATATAAATATATCTTTAAAATATGCTAATTAACTTACAGGGATGAATGCAGACCTAGAGTTCTCCTGAAGGTTGTGCTCTGTGTAAAGCTGCAGCACTTAATTATGTATAAACTGTAATAATTCAAGAAAGGAATACAGTCATCACTGATAATATTGAGCAGATGACTTTATTCAACTGTATTATCATCAACCTAAAAGTTAGGAGTTAGGATGTATAAAGAATTGAATGGAAAAGAACGTGTTAGAAAGCAGTCGTGTATTTTGGTAGCAGCTAGAAGCCATTAGGAACAAGAGGAGCCTATGGAATTTGTTCAACAAACTGTTAGATAGTTAGACACATAGTCCCTGTCGGGATCACTTGTAACCCCACTGGTACCATTATCATAATCATTTTCAGTATTGCTTCCGTTGTTACTGTCAAATCTAGTGGAACCTAGTAGCTAGAGCTTGTGATTGATTTTTCTAGTTGTTTTCTAGTCATTATTCTACAACGTTGATGACTTACAACGTCATATGGTTTCTGCAAATGGTGCTGTAGTTACCTACACTGTAGTGTTGAGATTTAAAACATAACTTGCATAGTCTTAAAAGATATGCTTTCTGCTATGAAAATTTGTGGTTGTTCCAAGTTAGAAAAGCATGTAAAGTGTGAAATTGAGCAGCAAAGGAAGAGATTAACAAAAAAGAAGAATGTGAATTTATGAAAACTTAAGTTGTGAATAATGTCTTCCAGGTACATGAGCGTACAAAAGAAATGGATTTCTTGCTCTTGGTAATCCGTAAACTGTTGCGTACAAATTCACGATTTGTAAAGGTAGGATCAAAGTATATTCTGCTACTTTTTCTTGGAAGAATAAATTTATACATGTTTTCGGTCTACAAGGGTTGTAGTTTTAAAGAACTTACTACAAAAATAATTATATACTTTAAGGTAAAATATTATCTAGCTTATTGCCACTTACAAGCAAGTCAGCTAAGGAGCATTCTTTTCTGGCCACTGTAATGTGCTCTGAGAGACTTTTCTTTCCTCGTGTTAAGACGCATCAGTTCCTAAAGTCTGCTTAAGGCTAGACATGCAAGGTGAATATGCAACTAGAATTAAATATTGGATATTGGGGTCAGTGCCTAGGCTTGGCTAAATGTGGTGATGCTAACTCTTGGAAATGGTATGCTTTTTTTTTTTTGCTTGTAATGAGGTAACATTATTGGAAAAAATTGCAATGTAACATTTGCATTTTTTGCTATTTATAGGCAGAACTGGTAGTACGGCGTGGCTGAGATTTTTCTGTGCGTCAGGAAATTTTACTTGCGTTGTACAAAACCAGTGTGCAGAATTTAATGCAAGTTTTTGCATTTAAAATGGGCATGACCTGAATCTGCACTGGCTTTTTTTGTTGCTATCGCAAGGGAAGCGACATCCTTCTGCACAGTCCGCCAGTATTGATTCGAGCTCAGATAACTTGTCTTTAGCCCTTCCAAGTGTGCTAGCCCTTCCAAGACCTTCCCCTCACTGAAAGTGTCCTTCTGGTTGTCACAAGCCTATCCCTTCGCATCTCTTACTCTTATCCCTTTTACTGCCAATAAGAAAACTCGTTGGTTCTGTTTGAATTCAGAGACAGTAGCGTAAAGCGGTTCTTCAGCCTTCCTTAGCACTTGGCTCTGTCTGCCATGAGTGCCAAATAATTTGATCATGTTCAGTTTGTGAAAGGTTTCCCTTGATGCCATTTATCTGATTGTCAACAGCAGGAGTCTCTTAAGCTTCTGTCATCTTTTCTATGAGAAACTATTTCTCTTTTAAAAGTTTTTCTTTTAAAAAAAGAAAGATTTTTCTTTTTCTCCGTAATCCTGATTACATTTCTCAAAATTGTCCTTGGAAGACTTTTATCTCCTTTACATCCTTCTCTACAGTTATTTCTTCAGATGACAGTTTCACGTGGTATGAATCGGAGACAATTTTACTTCTGTGGGTGGTTTTCTTGCTCTCTTCCCTCCGTCCTCCCTTGAGTTTTTTATGCTGAGGAGAGGGGAACTATTGATCTTAACTGGTGAGTTTTAGCAGAGTGGAACACGTAATTTTGAAACTATACAATAAGCCCCGTGTGCCTTATCCCTTTTCTCCAGAAGTCCCTTTTGAAAAACTGATAGGGAAGGGATCTGTGATCATGTGGCAAATTTATCTGGAGCGTGTAGGATTCGCCCTTGACCCTAGCCCCCACAGTGATTTGTGAAACAAAAGTGTGCATGGAGGCCTTTTGAAGGGAAAAAGTGTATTTATGATTCAGAGTAGTATGAAATATGTGAGAGATGTTTGTCTCCTAATCTGGCCGTTACGGACTTCAGATATTTTTCAGATTTTTTTTTTTTTTTTTTCCCCTCCTGTAAGCAGTTATCTGTGATTCTAACATACGAAGTACAAGATCCAACTGTTGCAGTTCAGCTACTAACTAGCCTGAATTTTCTGGCAGATAGCTGAAGCGCAGATTATTCCTTTTAGATCAGAGGGCACACATTTGACTGTTCAGAGGCTGATCTTTCTGGAAAGGGGTTATTGCAAGAAAACCTAAGAATGTGAGAATGGCTCTATTACATCAGACCAAACATTTCCCGTGGTGACATTAATGGCTGTTTAGTTAGGAAAGTAGGAGCTAGAATCTGTTCCATGTTCTGTTGCTGTTCACAGACTTCGTAAGAGTTGTTCTCATTGTGCGTATTTTTGGTCTCAAATGTTGGAGTGTACGCACATCCACACTGTACAAGCGTTTATGGACTGCTTGATCTTAAACTGTCCGATTACCCTCTACTCCCATATGTTCCTCTGCCCTATTGATACATGTTTATTAAACCTCCACTCTGAGAGTATCAAACTCTTGGTTTAATAACAAGGTTCTTCAATCACTGTTCATTTAGGAACCCATGATTTTCCTTCCAGTTTGAGAGAGATCTATGCAGATCACTATGTGAGTGGTAATTAAAAGATTGTGTAGAGGAAGAAGAATTAAAATTCCTTGCCAGTAATTGCACTTCAGAACAATTTAGGTTGGATTTTATTCCAGTAGCCTTCAGGCAAGGTTACATCTAGCCTATTTTCCTAGCATAGGTAAGCTACTTTCCCTTGAACCAGCAGGCTGTTTGTGCTGGAGTGGGACCGTTTTCATCTAATATTTGCAGAATTATGATCATCTTAATAATTTAAAGAAAAGGCTTCATCAGGTAGTGAATGTGATTTCTGGCTCTCTTCTAACTCTTCTAACAGCCTAAGAATCTTGGCAGAGTCAGCAGACATCAGAGAGCAAAGAGCTTAGTGTGATCCTGGAGAGTTTGTTATATAAGCTAATTGAAACTCGGGGAAAACCTGTTACTTCAGATATTTCGAAATCATTACAGTAAAACTTTTAAGGCTAGGATATAATTGCAAGCACTACTGTTATAGGAAATAACCTCATCTTTTGAGGGAGGTAAAGGCGCTTATCTGCTCTAACTGTTGTTTAGTAAAACAGGAGCTGAAAATGTTTAGCATGTACTTTCTTCTTTGTTTGAGAACAAGCTTAAGGAAGAGCGTTAAATGTTTCTAGATTGAACTTTTATTGCATGAAGAGGTGGTTCATGTTGTCTGCCCTACACATTTAGCCTGAGTCATTCTCTTCCAGGTGTATACCTTTTTCCACTTGCTGTATAGGGAATCTTGAGCATTGAGCTATGCTTGTCCTAAATGTGCCTAAGGTAGATCCCTGCAGTAACCTGAATTAGGTTATTCTAGCATAAAGAGGTGGAGATTTCAGTGTAGAATGGCATTTTATGTTAAAAGTGATGTCTTACCTTTGCTATGTAAACTCTTTAACAGGTAATATTGATGTCTGCTTCCATCAACTGTAAAGAATTTGCTGATTACTTTGCAATTCCACTTCATAACAAACTGAATCCAGCCTATATATTTGAGGTGGAAGGCAAACCTTATGCTATTGAAGAATATTATCTTGATGATTTGAAGCACACTTTTGTCTTCAAGGTACAGTAAATATATTTCTTTGGATATAGTAAGAAAGAAATTGGAATAGACAGTTACAGACAACCCATTTTACTTTGAAGTTCTTTGTATGAATTAATACATGGTGATTTAACAGGAGTTACCATACCAACAGCCTAGTGTTTTTTTCCACATAGCTGAAGTGAAATGAAAAGGGCTGGGGATTTTAAATAGCATATATCTCCTACTCTGACCTTTTCCTCTGTAGTTTGCTTTGAAGGTGAAAACCGTAGCAATGTCTGCATAGAAACTAACATATGAGGGCTTATAGATCTGTTTGGATACAACTGGCAAATTTGGGGAATATTCTTTGAATTGGTTCGCATGCTGTTATGCATCAAAGGCAGAAAGAACTAGGAAATGAATACGGTCATCAGAGAAGAAGCATGTATGATTGGAACTTTGGTATTGTAAAGTTGATGACTTTAGCAGTTGAGGATGACGCGCTTCCTGTTTTTACTGTCCTGCAGTAGTTCTCAAACGTGTTTCTGTTGTAGCCACGTAGGTCATCATGACAAGTTCGCAGGAGTCATAGTCTTGCTAAATACACAATTCTGAGTAATAGAAGTCTACTGGTATGATAGGTATTCACCAAATCCCTGGCGACCACTGAACAAACAGGCTGTGTGGCTGCGCTGAAGAATTGCTGAACTAATGTATGATTTGAAAAGTAATGGCTAAGGCAAGGTACTCCCATCATTTTAAAAGCCAGTTAGTTTTAGTTAGCTTTTGACAAAATTGATGCAAGGATACCTGTCTAGTTGAAGCTTAGTAAATGTAATGACAACATAATGCTGTTTGAAACTTCCCTGTAAAAAAACAGGGATATATTATCTAGACCAAGCGTGCTATTCACTGACTGTCATAACCTTTAATTGTCTCGTATGAGAAATTCAGATCAGAGGCAGCTCCTTACTTTCAGCCAAAGTAAAACCTAATTGCTGTGTTCCAAACTCTAAATAGCTAAAAAGAGGAAATGCTAGGCCTTGCAGAGTCCGTTGGTACCGTGGAGAGGTACCAGGGAAACAGTAGACTTTGACTGCAACCCCCCTCCGAAACTCAAGGCTAGCGGTGGCATCTGGAAGGGCTGGTGGATGGTGCTGTTCCCGGAGGTCACCGGGAAGCTCTCAAGTGCTGTTTCATGGAATTTGGTCCGTTTCCTCCTCTTGGGCAACACACAGATCCTTTCACAGTTGTCTTCGTTCATTAGAGGAAGTTGATTCAGAGAAAAAACTGGGTCTGGAACATTTAATGTGTTACATAGGATTGATTTTTTTAGAATATCTTAATTCTGTGACCACATGGAATACTACCTGGAAGTTTGTTAGGTTTTGGGGGGGAGGGGGGGGGAGTTAACTTGTGCAATATAAGGAAAAACAGTTGCTGTTTTTTAAAACTTTCGTAGTGATTCTTCAGTGAAATGAATACATTTTGTCAGGATCCAAATTCAGTTATTTTAACATCCTGAGGGTTCTAGATTGTGTAGGGTTTTTTTTGTTTGATTGGTTTTTTTCCTTCTCAGAAAGACTGAAATGTAATGCTCACACAAAGAAGAAATAGTGGATGCACTTAAAAGGTAACAGTATGTGAACATACTGTTATTCTTCAGGTTTCATGCCTCAATTCTGAAAATAATTGACTCTGCTGTTACCACTGTATATTGTTAAACATAGACAAGCAAAAAAACCCCACCTCACTGAAAAAAACAACTGTTGGACAACTGTTGAAGTATTAATATAACCCAAAAAAATACAATAAATGCGTATGCCATTTGGCCTGTCAGTGTTCGTACATTAGTGTGGCAGCTCAGAGGAGTGACCTGGAGGAGATTACGTAACGTGTGATTGTGTAAAAGACTTTTGATGATAGATGTCAACAAAACGATAACCAAGAAATTCTGTAAGAAGTCGACTTCAATCAGGTTGCATCTGTCAAAGCTGATGCACTCTCGACTCGTGGTCAGCTGCTACACCTTTCAGCTCAAAGATCACAAATGAAACGAGCCGCTTACAGTGCTCTTTGCGCGTATATATGTACACGTATACGCGCACTTACTTTCTCTGTATATGTGACCATTCAACTTTGATTCTTAGGTTTTCATCTGTTTCTTAATATTGTGTTCTCTTGGCTACAGCAGTTCTGTTTTTCATAGGAGGAAGTTAATATGATTATAAAAGAAGTTATTTGTACCTCAGGGCAACCTAGAAGCACATATAGGATCTCCTGAATTACTTTTTAATACATATGAAAAAAAAATAGAAAATTAATTGGAAGACACTGATGTTTTATCTTGCATCTTATTTCTTACAGAGCTGCGTGTGGAAATTTTCTCTGAGCTACAGATTTAATAAAAGAAATTATTTAAAAATATGGAAGATCTGGGAAGATTTATATAACATCCTGATAAAAATTAAACGGCCTAGGAGTTAAGGCAAATAATAAGTTAAGCATTGCCACATGAAAGCAAGGGCCTGTCTCTCACCATGCTAAAATCCAGATCAATTATATAGCTCATTAAATGCCTACAGACTTCAGGCTTTAGTTCTTCATATTTGATTTTTTGTGTATGAAGAGTCTGTAAAATTCACATAAAAGAATACAGCATTAATCACAGTTGAAGCATTCTTTGCTTTTGATAAAAACACAAATTTTGCAAATTTTCTTCTTGATTTAAAATTAGTAACTATAAAATCAGATGACATAACTCATTGCGTAAAGCATCTTGATTTGACTTAGTTCAACCTTTCATAATAGTCTTGTTTGCTCTGAAGTATGAAGCTTTGTCACCTCTCAGAAAAATCTTAAAATGATTGGATGTTACTGCATATGTGTACGGTTCTTTTATGAATTCTGCAGATCTCTTGAATATTTATTCATTTTTGTAGGAGACAATGTTTTAAAAATATATTTGCAATGAAAAATTTTCTTTAAGCAGTTCTGATTTGGATAATTTGGGGATTCACGGATATGCTATCAGCTGTGATTGAGAGGATAAATAGGAATGCCATTTAGTTTTTTTCTTTTTTCCTGCGTGCCTCTTTACAGTAAAGCCTTTGCTATGGCTAGACTGAAGTTGTGGAGTCAGAGAAATAACCTTCCCCTTAAATTGCTTAATTTGTGTGAAAGGATAAAAAGAAAAGAGAAGGAAGGGGAAAAAAACCAGTTTTCAAATATAGTACTGGCTTACTCTTTCCCAGTAATTGCATCTTATATAGGGGATACGATTTAATTTTTGAGTATCAGTTTATCAAAGGCTATTTCCTTCCTCTTGATATAATCATCTTCATAAGGACATTGTTCTGGATATTAACTGGATCGTTAGTTTGTCACATCAGCACCCTGTAAGCCTGAAGATATCAATGAAGCACAGGTTTTGATGCAAAAAGCACAAAGGCTGAATCTGTAGGCAAACGTAAAGCTGACTGTGTTCCGTAAATGCTTAGCTACTGGAATACTACAGTATTTGAGATGCTGAATAAAAATTAGTTGTATAGTTGATTCTATGAGCAGGTCTTTCAAATGTAAGCAAACTAGGGGTCTTGTTCTTGGCCTTTTTGGTAGGAAGAAGGTCAGTGAAATCCTGTCTCTTTTTTGCCTTAGGTAAGTAGATAAGAGTCCGGTTTTGGCTTGTAAATGTAAAAACTCCTTCATAGCTCTGGGACTGAAGCCATAGAATCCAGATGAAAGGTAGTGAAATGCTGTCAGAAGCAATTTTGATTATGGTGTATTATTTCAGTCAGCTGTGCTATGGCTTTTGGACTTGCTGTTTGTCACGTTGTTACCTTTTTTGAGTGGTGTGGCAGCCTTGTCATGTTAAGGACTGCTGAAGGTAACAAAACTGAAAAGACGAATTTGACAGCTATTCAAGAAAGGATAATCTAAAAACCAACATCTTATCTTCAAGTAACCCTGAAAGCACAAATTCCTTAAAGATTATCATATATATTGGAAACAATTGTTTCTTATCCCAACTACTGGAATGTGGTTTGTGGGCTCTTTCATGGATTAGCCAAACTTCGCTGGAAAAGAGCAGGGGCAGGGTGTGAGATGTGGTTAAGAAGCTGTGGGGTTGACGGGATTACATACGTGAAAGGTCTACCTGGATGGTTGATTCAAGGGGGAGGGAGAATTGGAAGGAGTGTTGTCAAATTCTTACAGATGGCTTTTTTTTTTTTTTTGATCTTCCAATCCATTCTCCACCATAACAAAGGGGGATAACGTTCTTTGGGTTTTCAGGAAGGAACCTTAGGAACCTTTCTGCAGATACCTTGGTGACCGACGGTAGATAATGCATAGAGTTACAGGATGGTTGTTCTGGTAAGGATCAGAAAACTGAAGACCAAGGTTTCAATGCAAAAGGATAATCTAAGTCAGTATTGCTATCTTCATGTCTTTTCTCTTGTGCCAGCAGTAGAGCTTTTGTGGTTCTGTAGTGAGCTGTTTCAAAGAGGAAAAACTGGCATAAAAATAACTTTATGGCTTTATGGCTATTCGGTTTCTGTGTGGAATGAATTTCTTACCAGGACTGTCTTTGTCCTTACACTTTATATCCTTGTTAAAAATGCCTCTTAATTATCTGGCTATAGCTGGTTCTTGTCTTCTGCTGTTATCTGTCTGCACATATTTACCAATTACTACAGACTGCTGCATTTTTATCATTATAATTCAGTCCAGGTTTATGGGGTGTTATGCTTAAAGCACGAGCGCTGTTTTCACTGTCAGTTCAATAACAGTACCGCTCCTTAAAAATAAAAACGAGAATTCCAAGGCTAAATAAAGCTGAAGCTGTATTTTAATTAAAAAGCAGTACTGGAGTGTATCAAGCAATAGATGAAGGAGACTGATAGACTAGGAGGGAAAAAATTATATTTTTTGAGCATAAGCATAAAAGTAGAGATTTGTTAGCTAGTGAGAAAATACAGGATTTCTTAAATACATATATAGTGTGTATATATATGTGTGTGTGTGTGTGTGTGTCTATGTGTATCCAAAAATAATATATCCCTGGAGCCTACGGAGAAGGATTGTTGATGCTGATCACTTGAGCCTATTAGTTTTCTTGGGAAAATCTTGAGTGATTTAAAAACTGTTAATTTCAGCATAAAAATAGATAAAATATCTTGCTTGAGGGCAGGAAGAACCTCAAAGGCAAACATGGGGGAGAAGTCTAGTTCGTTGACTGTAGAGTTTCTAATCATGTGAAGTGCGTGCAGGGCAGAGTCCTGGTATAAAATTACGGTGTAAAGTTAGAGGTTGCAGTTAATTCACTAAAGAGTTTCCTCTGAAATGAGGTGAAATCATGAGAATCAAAGATTAATGGAGGTCAGAAGCTGTTTTTCCTACGAGGGAAAACGTATCATACTATAGATCATTCACAGAGCAGGTATTTTTTTTCAGTTTATTAAGCAGTGATTTTGTAAAACTGAGAAGCGATCAAGTCATTTTCTTTGCTCTGAAGACTTGGTTTGTATTCTTAAATATTAAAGCTCAGGTATGTGACAGAATGCCAGAAGATGGTCTCGGGAGACAGACTAACTTAGTGGTCAAGTCATCGCGCACAGTTACATTGTATACAGCAGAACTGTAGTTCTTCAGCAGAGCATGACCTAAACCACAAGAGCACAAAAGCAAAGATAATTTAAATGAGAAGATGTACATGACTGATTTGGCAGTCAGGTAGACAGCTGTGTTATGAGGCTTGTGAGGAGGATTGTGTCTTCCTTACACTAATTCCTCTCCTTCCCATGCTATTTCCATGGGTTGCAGTTAGTCACACATGCTTGCTACTTCTGGATAAGAAAAAAGTCCTGCAAACATTAGCAAATTGCTTGTACTTAAATCTTAAGTAGGTATGTATCAGAAATATGTCTTTAGCCTTAGGATCGTAAGACGCTTGAAGAAAAACATGCATTTAGAAGGTAATGAGTATTTCCAGGTTATATTAAGTTATTCACACAAACTGTGCTACATCAGTTTTAGTTGAAAAGCAATTGAGTAGTCTACTCACGTGTGTAATCTAGAGTCTGTTAGCCTGTTTGACTCTGTTAACCTCAGTATTTCCCTCCACACACAGCTTCCTCCTCAAATAATTGAGGAACCAGTGATAGTAAAGGAAATGTATCATGTTGCAGTGTCTTTGATTCAGTCGTTTGATGAACTGGAAGTGAAGAGCAGTAGGTAAGATACAGTTGAAGATTGTGACTAAGGAATATGTGGTTCTTTGGGAAAATAAACATTCTAATTAACCGGCAGAATTTATAGTAGCCCATGCGCTACCGTTCTCAGTGGTACCTTAATTTTCTTTGTATCTCTTATTTTATATAAAAGCAGATTAAGACTCCTTCTAGATCTTACTGAATTTCCTATGTTCTTGAAATACATTTTATGGCCTTAAGTGGCCATTAAAGCCAGCCATGGCATATGGAAACTTCAGGCTCCATGCTGCAAACTAGAATATTATTTATAAGAAAATAAAAGTAGGACCAACCTATTCTGTGTTCTGAACTAAAACATATGTTAAGCCATTAAAAAAAGCCTAAGAATATAAAAGAGACATTAACTTTAACGGGCTGTTTAGCTGATGCTTTCTTTTACTCTCTTTTGGAAGAAATTAATATTAATTTATGTTATATCACATATTTGGTAAATTGCTGTTTGGTATCTAAAAACACAGTAAAGCAGCTACTACAGTTTTGATTTAACACTGAGTAGGTATTTAAAGTTAGGGGTGATTTTGCCCATATATTCTATTATGTTTTATACATATGTGCTGAAGAAATACTTTGGTTTTGTAGGCTTATTTTTTTTCCAGCTTAGTGTCATTTAAGCTTGTGAAATTTTAAGCATTCTTTAAGCTGACCTAAACAGTTATGGAATTGAACACTGAAATGCAAGTGTTGATGGAGGTAGGTTAATATAAATTTGTCACTAACTTATTTACAATACATAGGGTGAACTGCCTTTTGAGCTGCTTTTTTTCCTGATGTGTTTTTTTTTTTTTTTGATCCTTTCAGCGATGATATTTTACTGTAGTTTGGAAATAGCCAGAAATAAACTACCTTTTACAAATGAGATAGCTTTTAGAAGCACATATGAAGGCGTGGGCATTTCAGCTTTAAAATTCTAAACAGGCTGTTAGGAAGATCCATTGTTAACCGTCCATTGAAACTTATACTTCCTATTCTTTACATGGTTTGAGAATAAAGACTTTCATGGTACATGAAAATATTTTCATCAGTATGGAACAATGACCAAATATAAGAGTATTGCGTTGATAAGACGAAGTGTAAGTATAAGATGATTGTGGTCTCTTGACTCATAGCAAATAAACTTACATAGATGACTCATAACAAATAAACCTATAGGGAGGGCATTAACTTACAGTTAATGTCATGACATATAGCTCTTGATAGTGGTAAGCTTTCTCGTAGGCTAGGCCTATAGACATTTTGGTGATACTTTTAAAGGGCCAGAATATGACATATAATTGAAAAATTATCAAATTAATTTATACAGAATTCTGCAGTGATATACTACCTTTGCATTTTAAGATCTTTGATAACCTCATTTGGATGAACTTTAAAGGCAAATAAGAATATTTGTTTTGACATAATTTTGAAGACAAAAGCAAACCTAATGATTTGCTTCCAATATTTACATATGTGTTTTCCAGAAAACATAGTTCTGAATAACGTGTTCAATTCCCCTTCTTCAGGAAGTCTGAATAATGTATATAACAGGATATGTGTAATTCTGCTTGTTTTTCAAGATAAAATATCTTAGGGGTAAATAAACCAAGTAGACTGAAGTTGTACGACTAATGAAATTGCATATTCTTATTAGGGAGAACAAATCCTCGAGTCTTATGTCGGAACGTGGCAGTGTGCTAGTATTTTTACCAGGTGAGTCTTAATAATTCTTTTTCTCTATTTGTCATTTAACAAGCTTTGTTCCATCGCTTCTTCCATGGGTTAATTTAATGTGTGTTTAACTGGGGATTCTTGATGTGGTTTTTTGGGGTGTGGGTTTTTTTTTTCTTTTTCTCTTCATTGCAAACTTGTAAAAATATGGAAATAACTGGAAGAGCTGAGTTTAAAAAAAAAAAAAGTTAAGACTTAAGTAGTGTGTTACAAATGAAGTTACTGTAATAACAAAATTAATTGTACAGTTAATCCAAAGAGATTGAGTTGCTCAATCTCTTGAGCAATTTTGAGACAATACCTAAATACCGTGAGAAGTTCATAGGATTCTTTTAGAGCGATATCTCCTTATCTGCATACAATACAGCCTCTTACCTGCATTTTATTTAGATTTTTGGAGCAAAATATAAGTTTCACTTTTTTCTTTCCGTATACTTTTCAAAGTGCTGCTATCCCTGACCAATTATAACGGCAGTTGATAAAATTTAGATTTTTTTATTTAAATACATATGAAAAGTTCCTGAAAAAGTCTGTAGGTAATACTTTGCAAGTGGGTTAGTATTTGGTGGTGTGTGTGTGTGTGTGTGTGTGTGTGTCAACCCTCCCGCTCTCCCCCCATGTGGTTCAGTGTTTGACCTTGGACCGTTTTATGACTGGTCAGTCAGGACTGATCTTGAGCACAGGATTAGCAAATACGTCTTGAAACTCTTCACAACCAATCTTAGGACAGAACTGGAGAAAAGGGGAGAAAATAGTCCTTGGTGTACAAGAGGGCAGCTGAAAGAGATTTGAGTTAAAATAACCTCTTCGTTTAGGACACTGACTTGAGATGCCTAAATTTTTTTGAGTGTTTAAAATTGTAAAGCATTTTGTGTGTTCAGAGTAACGCCTCTGTTGACACTTCAAACTGAGTAGACGTCAGGAACCAGAAATGCAGGCATGCAGCGCTGGGGAATGCTTTTAAGTGATTTGCCCTCTGTCTTTGCCAAACTCTGATAAGACAGAATCCACTTCTGTAGAGCAGCTGCAGCTGTCTTCAGTAGGATGCCTTCATCTCGTAATTGCCAGTCTTGTTCAGTGCTTAATTTCTATTGTTACTGAGTGTGAGTCTTTACAGATAAATATGCTTCAGCCCTCTGCTCTCCTTTGATTCCAGAGCTAGTCCTAGGTGATACAAATTATGAGGAAAATATCGCTGAACAGTTTAATACATACGTGTGTGCATGTTGCCAGTGGTTCTGAATTAAGTTTGCGCAACCAGTACTAATTCTGACATTTTTTGACTTGAGTGCCTGGCATGGCAACCTTCATGTTTCTTGAGCACTTGCTCCAGTATATAGTTTTTTACTTTTTAAAGAACTTTTTGAAAAAGCGCTGGTGAGGATGGCCTGATTTCTTTGTGCTTCGCAGACACTTGCTGATGGCAGGAATAGCGTGACTTAAAGCTTTTGTGCTTTCTTTCAAAGGGATTGTTCTGCTACTATCTCTTAAGCTTTTTTCTGTTCATGTAAACCTGTTTCTGTTCTGTGTTTTCCTTTACACTTCTCTGTGCCTCTGTCTCCTTGTTATCCTGATATGTTTGCCAGGCTAATTTTGTTATTTAGTTGCTTCTTCCTTCCAGAACCTACTTTTCCCACTGCAGTTGTGATCAGTTCTTGTCTGTTCCAGGATCGATCAGCAGATATTACCTACGGTGCCTAGTAGGTAATTACAAGACTAATTAGAAGGTAGTGTTAATGTTGATTATATGGAGTCTACTTCTTCCTCCAACCATAGATCAAGACTCTCTTAATCATTTTTTTTAAACATAAATTGGATTCAGGTCTTGATGTCTTATTCAGATCCTTAATTAGGTAGTATGGCAAGTGGGATATTAAAGTAGCCGAGCAGTGCCTAGTGGGACTCAGCCTGCCAGACTACTGTATCCGTACAATCCCTATCATGGTGTTCTTGTGTTTGCATATATAATTGGGTCCTTTTGGGTCATGCATTTTTTTACTAGTTGTATCTTTTATTTCTTTAATTGCATACTCCAGTTCCATTCATGAACAGACACATTTTTTTATGTATAACGATAACTTCAAAATGATATCTTCAGATGTTTCCCACTCTGCGTGACCCTCTCTACGGTGCTAAAGATGTTTCGCTTAGAGCCTTGCTAATGCTTTGGACTATAGATAGCGTATTGTACTCTTTCAGTAGTTTGTTATCTGGCCACTCATCTGTCACGTTCTCAAGTACTCTTATGGTTTCATTTGAACCGCTATGTTGATTAGGCTTCCTGGCTCTTTTTAGGTCCTCCTAACATTGCTTTCCCCTGTAGTAGTCTCACACAGAGGGCTTTTCTGCACCTTTTGCACTTCTTGATTTTTTTTTTTTTTTTTCCCCCTCCCTCCTTTCCCCCCCCCCCCCCCCAAACTTTCCTGCTCTCTCCCCAGCCCTGATCTCTAGTCACTTCTTTAGCTATAGTCACCTTCCCGTCATGTTCTGGTTTCAGTCTTTCTGACGGGGATAGTTAACTAATCTCCATGTTCTGCAATTTCTTTTCCCTGCCAACCCTATATTACCACCCTATTGGTTTTGAAACGTGTTAACTCCGTTTCTTCTTCTCTTGCTTCCAGTTTCTTGCTTTCTAACCTCTTCTCCTCCTTCTTCATCTTAACTCGGTCACATTTTTCAGTCCATCACACAACCTTTCTTTCTCTGACTTCTGGTCCAAGTTCTGCTCCTCTCTTATCTTTCCTAAAAATACACTCCTCTTTCCCCTTGCATCATCCTCAAAGCACAAGAGCTTTCAGTTCAAGGTGCTCAAACTCTATTTAGCCTGACTGAAAATTGCAACAATCCTGTATTGCAGACACAGGATAATCTCTTTTTTAATATCCAATTCAGAAGTAGCCTGCTATTGGTTGGATTTTTTTGGAAACGTGGCTTTTGAGACTGAAGAAGTCTCTTTCAGAAGTACACTAGGCTTCTGCAAAAGGTATATACCTCTGCAGATACTTGGGAAGACAGCAAGAATACGCTTAATAGGAATGTTTCCCACTTTTAAAATCCTTAGTCAAAGAATGTGTACCAGTACTCTTCAAAGAAAAGATGGCTAAAACAAACATGGCCAAAGTACTTTTTTCTTAGCCCAGTTCTTGGAGGCATTTTCATAGTTTGGCTGAAATGTACAAATTTGTCCAGCATGCAGTGAACGTTGTCAGCTGTAAGAAACAGAAACAGGTGGGAGAGACTGGCAGGTGGCCTCAGGTCTGATACTGCCACTTTACTTCTGTAAGTGTCAAGTCTTGGAAGATGGGTCTCTTAAACAATTACTGAATCATTCACAAATGTTTCAAGAAGTGACTTGTTCTTACATGTTTTCTCTGCTATTATATTAGTATGTGAAAAGGAGGTGGTAATGAAAGTGAGATAAGAATTTATGTAGAAATAAGAGTTGCTTTTAGAATTGTTAGTTTGAGTCATCACTACAAAGAAAAAATGCTTAATTACTTTTTCCCTAGGTTTGGCTGAAATAAACTACATGCACATGTGTCTCACAAATACGCTTAACAAAAGGTAAGTTGGACTACATTTGTTTATTTCTATTCAGTTGAACATGAATCCTTCAGCTATATGAGTTCTTAGTACCAAAGGTAATCTAGCATAATTAGAGATATTTACTGGTGCAAGAATATAAAAATTAAACATATTTCACTGATACATTTTCTTTAGATTGCAAGTGTACCCACTCCACTCAACTGTGACACTGGAGGAACAAAATAATGTATTCTTGTCTCCAGTTCCTGGCTACAGAAAGGTGACTATTGTTGAATTATTACTGACCTTTTTTCTGAAGTGCGTAAAATCTTTGCTATGAATAATAGTAACTGTGCCAACTCAAATCACTGTATGAAGGCAAAACGGTTTTGTTTTTTCACAATGTAAACTTGATTGACTTTCTTACCAAGGTGTTAAGTTAACTACTGTTTGGAACTCAAGAGAAGTGCAGTAACACAAGGTTAACCTTGAATTATTGTGCGACAGTTTTCCAAATAGCTTGTGCATGCCGATTCTTACACCTGCATGACAGTAGTACACTGCTGATGACACTGCATAGCAGAATTGTCTGGCAGCATGGATCTCTCCTGCATTGGGTTCCGCATTTTACTTAGCATTGTTGTTTTCTTTGTCACTGCTAATACTGTGATATTTTACTATTACAAAGGCATAAAGAAACATTTACATTCCTCTGTGTTGTCATATGCTACTGAACTTTGCTATGTGTTGCCAATAGCAGGAAAGAAAATACAGGTTTTCTTGTGTTCTGTCAGTTGATACCTATATGCAGAACAGAAGCGTTGTATTCCCTGTACCCCCATTTCTATTTCTTTGTAGCAGGCTGGATTTTTTCCATGTTAGAAACATAGTAATATGAGTAAATTTTTCTTTATGCATTCATTGTTCCTTTTTTGCTTTGGCACCCAGATTATTCTATCTACAAATATAGCTGAAAGCTCTCTAACAGTTCCCGATGTTAAATATGGTAAGCCTTTTAAATTTTTGTAATTGGATATTCTTTGTATTTGTAATGTTTTCGTTACTTTGTGTTTGCCTAACTCTCTCCAGCATTATCCCACTTCTAAAAAGTGTTATTGCTGATGGAGTTTAATTTTTGACAGTTGTTGAATTCTCCCTTTCACAACAGGAGGCAGTTTTAAATCTGAACATATGGACAACTGTCAGATCTATTGAGTAGGGTGCTGGTTTTAATCCTTTACTGGAGGAAAATATGTAACTGAATGCAGAGACAAGCAGATTTAGAGCTCGTATGTCACAAGTAACTTGCACTTTTTATTCACGTTCTAAATGTATTTTAAAGTAATTCCATCAGATTAATCCCGTTGGGGTATAGAATGTTCAAATACAGAAATTACTGCCTCTCTTAGTGCTTCTCATCTGATCTACATTGACTTTTTATTGTGATGGTGGTGGAGTCTATCTGCAGCTCTGTAAGTGTTCAGAATGTCCTGGGTCTAATAGTTTATGTAGTGTTCTCTTTATTGGTTTTCAAATACTTTGAGCTTTCCTTTATGACAAAACAAAATCAGCTAGCACTTTATTGCATTGTAATGAAGATAAGAAATAACTTATTAATACTTTTGATTTTTTTTCCTTAATTGTAGTGATAGATTTCTGTTTAACGAGAACTTTGATTTGCGATGAAGACACTAATTATCAAAGTTTGAGACTTTGCTGGGCATCCAAAACAAATTGTAATCAAAGAAAGGGTAAGGTGGCAATAGGGAATGGAAGGGAATTTTAGAAGTTAAGCTTGATGAAGAATTGTGTACTACTTGTCATTTTATTAATTCAGTAAAAAGGACTGATGGGTTTTATCATCAATAATTTATTTAAAAAAAAAAAAACTATACCATTTCAGGATATTAAAATGTGATTAAACAAATATGCCTGAATATTCTTTCTTGCTCATGTATTCTGGCAGAGGATTATTATGTATTTTTAATTGGGAAATATTAATATTCACAGACCATAAAAGTTACAGGGATTCTGTGTTATTTAATAGTAATGTTTTATTAAGTGATATTAAAAAGAAAAAGGAAAAATGGGGGTGGGGGAGGGGAGGAAGTGCCAAGCGGTCAATAAATACCTAGGAGTGAGTTTCAGCTGTAAAGGAGGCCCTCGCGTCTACTCTTAAATGAGGGAAAGATCCACAGTAATGTATGTATTGTTGACCAGTGTTTGTAAATAATAACTAATATCATCTCCTCTAATCAAACAGTATTTTTTAATATTAAAGTCTCTTACTTTTGATTAAGTATTCAAATGAATCATGAGCAGCAGCATCTTTGGATATAAAAATGTCCTGTTCTTTTTAAATATTGTGATGACTTTTTACAGTTAGAGCCTTCCTGTAATTTGCGTTTGGTTCCAGCTCAGCGTAGGAAATGAAAAGCGGCCAATATGCAACCAGTAGCAGCAACGTTTTATGTAACACCAAACTTGAACTTGTTATTCACGTGACTTATTTAGAAATATGGTCTAATTCTCCAGTGAAGTATCCCACTGAATTGAGTCACTTGTAGCTTGCTGAAGTGAATGTGGTTTGGATTTGTGGAGATAAGCTTTCTAATCAGTGCATTTTCTGTAAATAGCGGTTTATAAATATGTTTTGCTGTTCGTAGTGGTATGTTAAAAGTTGTTTATATAGAAGACTTTTGCTAGCTTTGGAGTTGAGTGAAAATCTGAGTACACTCATGTAAAGAAATCCAAATGCAAAATGTTATCTACTCTGGATATAGATTCTTCAGTTTGGGGGTATGACAAAGCTTGCGTTCTTTGACACGTTTATCCGTATTAACCTGCATTTGGGAGGATTTGCCCTTTCCTAATTTTTGAAGAATTTTATTTCAGAGCAGGATTTGTCTCATCTTTTCTGTGGGAAAGATGGATACTGATTTCAGGGTACTTATGTGGAAGAGCTATTTGAGTGAAATGTTTAATTCTTTGCTGCCATCAAGCAACGTGATTTTTATCCCTCTGCTTGCCTACATAAGATAAGGATCAAATAGTATCTTCACTGGGCCAGCTTACTGCAAGAGAGTAAATTATACTGTTGAGCCTTTAGCATCAGCTGTTCTTTGCTGCCCAGCTGTCCAAAAGGCTACAGGTGAATGTTTTGTGAACAGTCTGGAACTTGGACAGCTTATAAATTGATGATGATTTGCTCTTCCACGTAAAGGCCGTGCTGGACGTGTTTCCAAAGGGTATTGTTACAGGCTTGTACACAAGGACTTCTGGACAAACTGTATTCCAGAGAAGCCAGTACCTGAGATACTGGTAAGAATTTTTGGAACCTTAAGGTTTTTTAATGAATGTGGTAAAATCAGAGATGATAAAAACTAGTTTTACTTTACTTTTCCTGAAGGCAGGGTTTGACCTGAGTAGTTACTGATACCTCTACCATTGAGTAGATTTCAAATTAAGTTCAATAATTGATGAAGACCATGCAACACTTCTTTTTTTCCCTCATAGAAAGAGATGCATCACAGCAAAAGAGTGGATGTGGCTTTAGAATTTAACAGCCTGTTCAAACAAAAAACATCCTTAGTTATGGGAAATTAAATCAGGTTTTACTAAATTACTAAATTTTAATTCATTTTTTACATAAATCTCTTCCAGTCCCACTTCTTATGGGGGGGAAAGTGACAGTAGCATTGTCTTCCCTCTAGCGTTGTCCTTTGGGAACTATAATCTTAAGAATAAAAATGCTTGACATGGGGGAACCAAAAGCCTTGTTGGCAACAGCTCTTTCTCCACCCAGCGCAGGGGACATTGAACGCACCATACTTCAACTGAAAGAGGTACGCATTTTTTTAACGTTGCTAAAATCGAGGTAATCAAAGTGTATTGTAGAAGTAGTTTTTCTGGGTTTCTAGTAGCTGTAACCTTAATTGGAACCTGAAGTAAGAACTGTCTAGAGAGCCTTTCTCATGTTTGACTCTTGGTCACCATCCTCTTTAGCATCATTTCTGCACTTACTTCAGTAAAACAGGATTATATTTTCATCACAGAACAGCAGCAGATTAGTGGAGAAACAATACTGTTTGTAAACAGCATCTATAGTGAGAAAGAATAGAAACAAGTAAGAGAATTTGAGCTCTGTAAGTGAAAATATTTCTTAATAAGTAGTAAAACCCTGGTGATCGCACTCTTCCAGCTTATGATGTGTAGGGACCAACCTGAACATCCTCCTTTGACCTACACAAGGAAGTCAGTGACTTGGCTTTCTGCTTATGAATTTGGTATGGGTTTGAGCATTCAGCTTTTTCTTTTCCAGCACGTGTAAGTAAGTGTATTTGGATGCAGTAGCTTGCTTTTATATTCAGTATGTGTAGTAGTAGCTTCAGTTCTACTAGGCTTTTAGAATTGATTTAAGAACCTCAACTTAGTTCGGATTTTGGTATTAATTAATGTGGGCTTTGTTGAGATAATTACTTGATTCTTGTCTTGTTTGCTTGCAGACTGGTCTTAGGTTTACATGATCAACTCATACAAGTGAATAAATTTATTTTAATTTTCGTAGTTAGGAGCGCTTACAAGCGTGCAAACAGAAGAAAGCCCACATGATGGTGAGCTGACTTTCTTAGGAAGGGTATTGGCACACTTGCCAGTGGATCAGCATCTTGGGAAGTTGATAGTCCTTGGTCATGTCTTCGGGTGCTTAGAAGAATGCCTTATTATAGGTAAGTGAGAGAAAAACACATATGAACGTTTCTATAAAGACAAGTATGCTACAGCTTTCCATTTTGATTTGGGTTTCTTTTTGTAGCTGCAGCACTCTCCTTGCGGACTTTTTTTGCAATGCCTTTCAGACAGCATATTGATGGATACAGGTATTATCATCTTAGATGTTTTACTTTTCCCTGTCTACCTTTGGGGGCAGAGGGCTAAACTGACCAGTGAATATCATTTTTAATGTCATGAGTTTAACTTTCTGTCAAAGTGCCAAAGCTGGTAAGGGCAAAAATAAGCTTTCAAGGGCAGCTCAGGGTACGGAAATCTACTGCTGTGTGAGCTAATTAATTTGACAGAACTGGACTCATCCTTTTCTGAGTGCAAGACCTGATTCTTCAGCTTTGCCTTTCTGACATGGATATGTGACTCTATCTATTTAAAATAGAATGAAATCCTTGCTATCTTGGCCACACAGCTCATCCTCAAGAAAATGATGTGAATAAGAACACATATTTACAACTCTGTTCACCTTGTTTATTGAACTGCTGGAAGGCATTGGTGCTGTAGCATGATAAGCTGTATAATCAGTTCAATATTTGAAAAAAAAATATTGCTAATAATTCTTTGTTTGTGTTGCCAGGAATAAACTGTTTTTCTCTGGGAATAGCAAGAGTGACTGTATTGCACTTGTGAATGCTTTCAAGGTAAATCTTCCTGGCTGATCTTCCAGTGAAATCTGGCAAACCATGAGAGAGTTCCTTACCTTTGTAGGATCAGTGCAGCATTTTTGCTTTTAGGTTGTGGAAAACTTTTCACGTTATTACTCCTAGCTACTTAGTACCGCTGAAGGAGCTGCACAAGTTTGCACCAAAGTAAGGCTGTAAGAAATGGTGACTAAAAACAGGTTACATCACTCAGTTTCTGGATATATTCCCTACTTTTTACAATCTCCTGTGGCTTTTGAGGCATTTGTTCTAGTTCTAAGCATCTGCAAAACAAAGTGGAGAAAGAGAGAGCAGGCTGTGGTCTCAGTCTCCCGCTTGCTAGAAGCAGGAGCAGATTTGGAACGAGACAGGAATGAGCAGCTCAGGTTCTCTTGATCGTTCCCCATAAGGGAGCCGCTTTAGATGGCGAAGCAGATTCAGGGAAGGCTTATGTGTATGGATAACTCATTGCCTACAAGAGAACAAGTGGTGGTTAATTCATGCAGAATTAAGTTACTGGAACAACAGCCTGAGATGCTGAGTAAGTTTCTAATGTAGCATATCTGTTGTCTATGTGGTAGTGAGGATCCCACTGCAGCTGTTACAACTCTTGTGTATGGGACCAAAGTCTTTTGCATTGTAATATTTGTGGGTACTGTGCCTTCTTATGCTTCTCTTAAAATCTACTTGGTTCTGGACCTGCCTACGCTCCAGGATAAAACACAGTGACTTCTGCAACCTTTTTAACATGTGTGGCAACAAGAATGATTGTAGCTAGACCCTAATATACAAGTACAAGAAAGGATAGTCAAACAGTGAAATAGGTTGTGAATAGATAGAGAAGTGGGGACATCTCCATCCGTGGAGCTATTCAGAACTCGACTAGGTAAGATAATCCTCAACAGTCTGATCGAAGTTGGGCTGCTGTGAATGGGGCATTGGAAGACTTGATCTCAAGAAGTCTCTTCCAACCTAAATTATTCTGTGATTCAGATTTCCTTATGTTCTTTTGTGTTTAAATTTTCTTGCAGTCTGTATTAGCCTAAGGATATCTCTGGATCTTAAATTAGTGTTTTAAAAAAACAAACTTAAGTATACGTTTGGAAGATAGTTGGTAGTTATGAATATGTCACATTAATTTTTTGTAATAATTATTACTGAAATGTTACAGTTTGTGCCTGAATTTTAAGTCATTTCTTTCTTAGGCATGGCAGATCTGCAGACAAAAAGGAGAACTGAGACATCCCAAGGTGAGTTAATTTTTTTTTTCTTCTATTCGAGGCTGGTGACTCCATTGTTGGAGTATTTTATATTCGTAGTACAGCATTTTGAGCTAGCAGTCTTCCTCTGCAGTAGTTGGGATTTTTCGTAAGTAGATAGAAGCGTAGGATTTGAGGGAACATCACAAATCTTTGAATCCAGTGTCAAGTATTCAAAGGCAATCTTTTAGTCCCTTTCATAGATGGACTGACAGCAGCCGGAATGTTTAAAATCCAGCCTTAAAAGGGAAATTGAGCTGAAGCTGAAAGAGGACGTTACTTTCTTTATAAGCATAGGTGGATCTTCTTTAAAGAGTCGAAAAGGAAGCCTTTAAAAAAGTAGTTTAAAAAGTGACAGTGAGAGGGACCAGCTAAAAATAAGAACCTAGGACCTGAGGACTAGGAGTCAAGTTTCTGACCTGAAGTCTCAAAAATCAGTGGTATACACATAAGAAGTAACTTCCTCTAGTCTTTCTGTGGTATATGTAAGAGCCTTTTTGATTTCTCTGCTTCTCTCTGACCATAATATGCTTTATGAACACCTGTGCTTAACATAAACTGAAGTTTTAATGAGTAAGCAAGACTGCCAGCATGTGAACTCTGTCTATTAAAATTATTCATCCAGATAAAGAAGTCTTGTTTTCCTAAAGTATCTTATCTTGAAATAGATCCTGTAGTAGCAACATGGTGGAGCTGAACCTGTGGGTTTATATTAAAAACTTAACACGACCCATAGCTGCTCTGATGTTAGCCAAAGTAAAGTTTATTAGTCAAATCTGTAGCTATATCTTTGTTTTTTATGAATGTGGAAATATTTATTGATATGGATGCATAGAAAGCTCTGAAATAAGATGGTTCTATCACAGTATATAACTACAACTTGTATCTACCCAGAAGAATTTGAGAGAATTTTTTAGCAGGAGAGAAACCAGTACATAACAGCTTTTGCATTTGCGTTTTTCACCTTCTCTTCCAGGAAGAGCTTGACTGGGGTCGATCAAATTATATTCAGATCAAGAGAGTCAGAGAGGTGAGCTGAAATAGATAATCATTTTTATAAACAGAAGGACTTAACTTTTCTTTGTGTTTTACAGGTGTCAGGATCTTGGTTGAGCCTACTGTTTATATATTTTAAACTGAACTGTGTACATTTTTGGTTTGGGGTTTCTTTGCGGGAGGAGAGATAATACTATTTAAAGTGATGTTAAATTATTAGAAAAAGATAAATATGCGAAACAGTTAAGAGATCTTATTTACTAATTACATAAGTTTCTCAAATATACCAGTTGTGGTGAGACCTCTGTGGATATTTTTTCCATTGTTACATTGTTTCGGTGTAATAGGGCAATTTAAAGCAAATATAAGTAGAATTACATGATAAGGACTGAAATTAAAAATATGTGGTGTTTTATTACTAGGGCTACTGCAGCACTCGATGAAAACTGCGTTGCAAAGTGCTTCAAGCACAATGTGATGTGTGGAGAGAGGAAGTAATTAAAACTCCTGAATAACTGTGATTGGCAGAGTATGCCTTTGCCGATTTGTATTTGCTACTAGCAAGGTTCCTAATTAAACAGTTGCTTTATTCTTCAGAAAAATATTTCAGCATTATTCCAGCATGTCGTCATAAAGGCATGAGCCCTGTAGGAGCTGGGTTCAAAAAGCACAGAAAAAAACAAAAGCATTTGTGATAAGTGACTATCTGGAAAAAATACGACAACAGATTTTTAGCTTGTGTACCTTTTAGGCTTTTTTTTGAAGCAACTTGATACTAATATTTTATAGGAGAGAACATTAGAAATAAGGATCGTTGGCAAAATATATTCTTAAGCTAAATTAGAAGAGGGGATATATTGCATGAAGAATGTGTAATGTAAATGTGAAAACTTATTAAAAGACAGTTTAGCATGTGATGAATAAAAAGTAGACAAATCTAAGAAGGCACAAAACTTGTTTTAGGTGCACGAAGTATTACAATCTTCAACTGTGGAACTGTATATCATCTCTGCAAGAAGAGTTCTGCTTGCTCGTTTCACAACAGGGACTGTGCTCACTGAATGAAGTGCTGGTCTTTGTTCTGGCGGGCTTTTTTTTGGTGATGCTGGTTTGTTTGTTTTGTAATCTTCATTCAGTGATGGGACTTAGGCCTCATAAAAACATACATTATCTAAGGTTTGCTCTGAATGGAGATGTATTAATGTCTTTGTAGGTTTTTCTAGGACACTTATCAATATACTACCAGGCTGCTTCAGAACATGATCAATTTTATCTTTTTCTACCTCCTTCTAAAGTGAAATGGTGATACAGTCTCCCTTTAACATGTGGGAAACAGGCATAGAGATCAAGACCAAAAGGAACATGAGTACCTTCATTTAGTCACCCAGACTGAGGTACCTAAGGCCCGATTACAGAAATTTTTTTCCAACTTCTAGCATATGTTCACATTTTATTTCCTAGTTGACTTGAGATACGATTGAAAAAGTGTAGTACTTTTTCTGGCATCAGCTATTTCAAATATAAGACTGTGGGCTTGAAAAACTTAGAGTTAAGTGATCACCTTGATGGCTTTGATTCAAATGGCTTGCCTAGTGTCACCTAAGAGCTTTGAAGCATATACAAGAATAAAATCTAGTAGTTTAAAGTACCCTGAAAGCATCATTATGGGAAGTAATAATTTGTTTGCCACATGACTGATGTAACTGAAAAGGAGGTCTTGAAATGGAATATCCTTAGTTCATGTTTACTCTATACCTTACTTTTAAAAAAAAGTTGTCTACTGGAGAAAAGTTACTGGGAGGAGGGAAAGTTTTAAATACTTTATAAGATGAATGTGATATCATTCATCGCATAATGTACATATCATATATAATGATTATGATATCAAGGAGAAAAGATGAGAAAAGAGCAAATGGAAAGCTGAAGAACTGAAAAGACTGGTCTTGTATGATAGCCTGGTGGGTAGATGATGTTCTTTTGGCCAACTTCAGATAATTCTAGAAGAGATTGTGCATGACTTAATAGCTCAGGAGTTTAGAGTGGATACCTACCTTAACATCTATTACCAAGGTTTTTTTTTGTCTCTGTCTCTTCCCCCCCCGCCATGATTTTAAAGTGTTTAAGTTTTCGCTTACTAACTTTACAGTCCTTTGCACAGATGTGGGTTTGCAGAACTGAAAAAGCCGCGTTGACTGATTTCCAAACGTGGTAGTTGTCATAAGAGGAAAATAACAGGAATTTTAGTATCCTTAAACTTCCAGCAGTGGAATAGGAAAATGTGGACTTGGAGCAGTTTAGGGAACAGTAGTTTCTTAATCATTTGCTCCAAAATCAAACGGGGTAAAGAAGGCATTCACTGTGTGGCTGGGGGACCAGTGGCTGTTTGTGGTTAGAGAAGCTTCTTGGAAATGATTAGTATTTGAAGCTTAATAGAGTATGTTCTGCTACAGGGCATAATTTTGACTTCGCTTCAAGTCCTTAAGGTTGCCTGCTGAGGTAACGGTGCAGTGTGTGGTTACTGCTGCACTTAGATGCAGGCGTCCAGTTTGGTGTTAGCCTATTTCTACCTTTTAAAACATGAAACCAGAATGATTTAATTGGGAATCAGTACATCACCATGTCAGAGGTAATTTCAGTTCCACTTTATTCTGATTTTGGTCTATATCATATATACATAACAGTGCTTTCCAACTGCAGAATTCTATTAAAAGAAATGTGAAGAAAACCACTTGAGTCACACTGCTGAAAGTAGATCTCTGCTGAATAGAAATGCTAATGAGTGTATTAGGTGAAACAGATATAGCCTCCTAAAAAAGGGAGATTGCTTATTTTTGTAGATTTTTACTAATGGATATTATTTGCATTTGTGGAGAATTCTGATCTGCTTAAAATGTAATTTAGAGTTGTAATTTCAGGTGGCAGAGTTATTTGAAGAGTTGAAAGAGCGAATCAGTGCATTTAACATGCATATTAATACTCAACCATCTCCTATGGATCAGGAGTATGTATACAAACAACGCTTCATTTTGCAGGTAATACTTTATTGACTTACTTTTCAAGGGAGAATAATTATTTATGGAGTTTATGACTGGCTTTTTACATACTAGTACTAATGAATTACTGTTACCTCCTGTGTTTCAAAATTCTCTATAGAGTTTGAGTTTTCAGACTAAAAAAGGTAATGTTTCCTACAGCTCTGAAATACAACTAATGTTAACTTCAATGTCTCTTATCAAAGAGACTGAGTAAATCTTAAAGCCAAGGTTAATGATTATAGTTTTCATAGACCTTGTCTTTCTACAGAAATATGAAAATGTTGCAGAATTGTTCCGGAGGATGAACTCTTTTCATGAAAGTATGTTTTTAAGGGATAGGATTTGCATGAGATAACCTTTAGTTTGAAATTACGGTATTTCCTGTAATTCTTCTCCTGGGAAGAGACAGGGAAAACTCTTCACATGAAGAACTGCTAGTATTACTTTATTTTGCAAGTACATTTCTTTTTGAGAAACTGGTTATAATGTGCTATATTTCCCAAAATATTTTTTGACTTCAGGTTGTAATAGCTGGTGCTTTCTATCCAAACTACTTTACTTTTGGAAAATGTGACCAAGAAATTGCTGTGAGAGAACTCGCTGGCAAAGATCCAAAAACCACTATAATGGTATGTTAGGAGGTTGAATAGCGTAATATTAAGTACCAAATAATTAAAATATGTAGTGTTAAGGCTGGTATTTTCAAGTCTTGTTCCGTCTTGGGCCAGGAAAGAAATAATTATCTCCTTTGATCCTTATTTGGTAAATCGTCATCTCTCCCATCTCCTCTTCTTTCCATATAATAAATGCTGTGTGGGTGGGCAATTTTGAAAGAATTCCTATGGAGAATTGCCTGTATACATTTGATTGCTAATCTCACATATGCAGCCAACTTCCATAAAGCTCATAAAGATTTTATAAGATAGGACGATCACGGCTGTTTTTAATTTTTTTTATAAAAACAAATTGTTGCAACTATTCTGCAACCCTTTGCTATTTTGTAATCTCTTATTTGATGTATGCGTCACATACCTGGTGTATATGTTAAGGTTACTCAGGTATTGCCTGCTGGGTGCTTTTTTCCTTTTTTTTTTTTTTTTTTTCCTTTTTTTAACTTTTCCTTTTCTTCCATGATTGAGTAAGTTTGAAGTGACTGTGTTGACTTTTTTAAATGGTACACAATGGAAAGTAGGAAAACGTTTTGTTGTAAGCTCCTGTAGCTGAACTAGGTGTAACATTAGAGAACAAAAAAACTGTGCTTAAACAAAACAAACCTACAAATCAGCAAGCCCCAAAGAGTAGACATATTGGTACAAAAGAAAATAGTTAAAGATGCAAAGATTGCTCTTAGAGAGGAAGGAAACTCTTAAAAGCGTATTGAGAAAGAATTTTGTCACACTTCTTTACTTAGGCTAAGAAGCTAGGCTGAAGGAGATGTTCAGATGGCAGTACAGAATCACAAGCGTGTTTACATATATTTTTGAAGTTTTCAACGTGTTTCAGGATATTCTGGCACAAAATAAGTTCAGTTTAGAAGAGCTGACCCATTGAGGAAGCTGATGGAGTAAAGACGAGATTAGACTTGCCACAGCAACATTGATTAAGCTTAGTTCTAAGGAACTATTTATTTATTTACTCTTAATGTATGTAACTCTTGTTCTGCTAGTATATCAACTGCTCCTCATCATGAGGAAGTAAGAAAGTGCTTCTTTGTCAATGTAAATGATCTTTCTGGGCACAAGTGCTGCAAGTTCTTCAAGCACTTGATTTGAGAGACTACTCTTAGAGCAGTTATCATACTCCTGATGGTTTGTGTCCAGGACAAAAAAGGCAGTTATTCCTCCTGCTCTCCAGTACCTCTAAATTGTCTTGGCTTGAGGCATTTTCTGCAGTCTGATCTAGACCGTGTTTTTGACCAAGAGCTGATCTTAGTACTGTTCTTATCAGGTACCTTCCAGGCATATGAAGCTTTTACTTTTTTTAATATTATATTCTTTCCTGTCTAAAGTTGTAATGGCCAAAAAGAAGACTAAACGGTTGTATAGCCTCTGAAAAAACATTGAAAGTCCAGAAGTTTGGACTTGCTGTTTAGGAGTTCTGTGGTCCAATATTAAAGCAAAATCTCCTAAAAGACATACTTGAATAAGAAAAAGGCAGGAAAATTGGGATTGCCAGGCCAGATGGTATATCTGGCTACAGTGTCATTTTAAATTAAGTTAGTGCTGCTGGATTATTGTTTTGCTTTTGACTGCACCTGCTTTTCTTTTGGATCTCATTTGACTCCTGAATGAGCCAGTTCAGGGTGCTATACTAGGAGAAGGATGCTCAGTGTCTTTGTATAGTTGGTTTTGAAGCTGGTTTTAGCTCACTGAATTTGTGAAATGCACGACCATTACTCAGGTTGCCTTGGTCGTACATAGTAACATCATAATGATCCTTTAATATACTTACCTGGAATGTTATCTTTAACAGAAAGACTTTGAAAAGAAGTGTTGCAACTCCTGTAACTTCGGCAGTTTGTAGTAGTTTTAGTATTAAAACCCAAGAGGAATAACGAAATCGTAGAATAATGTAAGTTGGAGTGAAGTCACCTGGTCCAGCGGTCTGCTCAAAAAGTCGAACACTGAATTGAGATGATGTTGCATGGGGCTTCACTCAGTTGGGCTTGGAAAAAATTCCAAGCATGGAGTTTTTGTAACTCTTTTGGGCAGGCCGTTCCGGTGCCTGACTGTCTGCGTGGTAATACTTTCTTCCTTGAGTCAGAACCTCCCATTTCAATTTATGACCATTGCTCCTGTTGTGCAGCTACACAAAGAGCCAAGTTCTCTCTTGGGAACCTCGTCTTAAATTTTGCAGGTTCCTGTTAGGTCTCACCAAAGTCTTCTCTTCTGCAGGCTAAGTAAGCCCCCCCCCCCCCTTTTTTTTTTTTTTTTTTTAGCCTCTCCTCTGGCCATTTTGGTGGCCCTGTGCTAGACTCATTGCTGTTTATCAGCATCCTTCTTGAACTGGGGAACCCAAAACTGGATGCAGCATTCCAGATGCAGCCTAATGAATGCTGAGCAGTGGAGAATAGTCACTTCCCTTGATCTACTGTTTGTGCTGTGCTCCTATTGATAAAGCCCAGTATGTTGTTAGCTGTCAGGGCATGCTGCTGACACAGGTTCACTTTGCTGTCCGCCAGGAACAACCAGGTCCTTTTTGGCAGAGCAGCTACCAAATCAGTCAGACCCCAGTATGTGTACTGTTGAATTTCATGAGACTCCTGTCAGACCATTACTTTAGCCTATCTAGGTCCCTCTAGGTGGTGGCTCTGTCCTCTAGTGTATCAACTTCTCCTGCCAATTAGTCATCATTCACAAACTTGGTGAGGGAGCATTTTGTCTCCTCCATCAGGTCACTGGTAAAGATAGTAAGCAGCACAGGTGCTGGGGTAGACTCCTGAGGAACTTCGCCTGTAACCAGCCTCCAGATAGAGCATAAACTATTTAACTTCTACCCTTTGAGCCTAGTGGTCCAGCCAGGTCTTCACCCACCTTGGAGCCCACCCACCCAGACTGTAATGACCCAACTTGGATACAAGGATACTGTGGGAGACCAAGTCAAAGTCTTTACTTAAGGGAAAGTAACTGACATCTACTAGTCTTCCCTATTCTACAGATGTAGCCATTTTGTGATAGCAGGTAATAAAGTTGGTCAGGTGTGATTTACTCTTGGTAAATACATGGTGACTGGAAATAGCCAACTTCCCCTTCATATGCTCAGAAGGGCTTCCAAAGGGGCTGGAGTGAGGCTGACCAGCCTGTAGCTCCCTAGCTCATCCTTGTCCTTTTTAAACCTGAGTATAATATTTGACCCATGTATGCAGCCTGTGTGGCCCCTTGGACTTTTAGAGGCTGAGTTTTCTCAAAAAATCCCTGATTCCATTCTGAAGGAGAAAGTTAACAGTTAAATATTTTGGTGAACTTGTTAAGGCACTAAAATAATTAAATGTATCTAAGTTTTTGCTTTTTTTCTTAACAGTTGAAGAATATTCCTCCTTATGGGTTTCTGTACCATAAACAGTTGCAGTCGCTTTTCAGACAGTGTGGGCAGGTAAAATCTATTGCATATGATGGACCAAAGTAAGTGCAAAATATTTCAAGTATCACGTCTTTCTCGTGTTCTCAATTGTGAGCCCCGTAATCAACTTTTTGTCACTGGTGCACTGGCAAGCATGAGTTTTTCTTATGATATTTAATCTATTTGGAATCGGTAATTTATTTTTAATGTATTGGCTAGAATAAGAAAGGTAGCCTTGAGGCTGAATACGTGAAATGGAGTAGCAGAGTAATGCAGTAGCATTGGATAAACGAGCTCGGTTAGAGACTTCTTTCTGTTTTCTCTCTTCCGTTCTGTAACGGTGGCCCTTAAAACTGCAGCTCATCTGTCTGTACTTCTTTCTAACTTGCATTTGTACCATTGTACTTCATTTGTACCAAACCTTAGCCAGTCGCATATATTTTGCGCAGCTTTAGCGGATTTGCTGGCTGTCTTTGGGCTATGACTGTCCAAAGTTGAAAAATTCATGTAGCCCTTATGCCTCTTCCAAGCTTTAATACCTTTCTTAGTCATACGAATTTTCACCATACTCTTTCTACTCGTATTAGATTTACTCAGTAGTTTTGGTATGTTCTTGTGAGAATGCTAGAAAAATTTCTTAACTATAGTTAAAAATGCTTTAAGGTGTATAAGAGAAATAGGCAAAGCCTGTGAGGAAGCTACTTTTTCACAGGTCTCTGGCCTGCTAAGATAAAGATGGGGAGAAGAAATGATTGTGTTTGGTTTTGGTTTCCTTCCTCGAGCAACTTTGCAACTGTGTTTTGTGGGGTTTTTTGGAACAGGGCTTTTGTGGAGTTTTCCCATAACCCAATGGAGGGCTTTAAGACTCTTCCTGCAGTGTATATGTCACTCAAAATGTCCCAGCTGAAAATTCCACTTGAACTCAATGTTCATTATCCAGAGGAGATCGAAAGGCAGTTGGAAGGTGGGACAACTGCAAGAGTGAAATACGCAAGGTAATTGTATTCTGTGGCAAAAGGGATTGGTTTGCAGTTTGAAGTTGAAATAAGGTTTCTAGAATTAAGAATTTCCTTGAATTGTTACAAGGGTGGAAGCTGTGTGTGAGCAGAACATTTTTGCTTGTACTTCAGGAAACCTGTAGTAAAGTCGTTATTTGAACACTTTAATGGCTGTGGAGAGAAGTGCCATGAAGCAAGAAACTTCATTCAGATGCATATCCTGGACTAGAAATACCATGGTTGTCTTAATTTTTTTTTTGTTATGGCTAGAGTTTTTTCACTAGAGCAATCTGGGTGTACGCTGTCAGTATTTAAATTTCAAGCCCGTTTCCTTAGAGACATACAGAATTAAGATCTATGTTACAACTTTACGCCGTGATTTCTGTTTATGCTAGGGACACTGTGGGGATCGTTAGGACCAAAAGAGAAAAGGAATGGCATTTGGGGGCATAGTAGAAAGGGACATTTGGAAAGTGATTAAGGAGGCAATGTAGTAAGTCCATCTGGTTCGACCATACCTGCTTTTGCTGGAAAGATCTGGCACGGGGGTTCCATTGTCTGGTATACGTGCTGTCTGTGATTCTGTGCTTTTTGGTCATACATGCAACTGCTGAAACAGTAGTCCATCTAGTTCATGATTAGTCTATAGCCAATTTTAATTTTTTAAAATGTGCAATCCAAAATAGGAAGGCAGGACTGAACTGTAAAGGTTAAAGTGCATGTGAATACATCACTTCCAGTCGGTCATAATTTTTTTTTAATAAAGCACGTGTAATAGTTCTACTGTGTCCCAAAACTGTACTTAACATGTATGTGAAAAGTAGTTCTTAAAGGATACAAGAAAGAAGGTGACCCAGCCTGGAGGACTACTTCTGGGTTTCCTAACTTGTGTCAAGTAAAAGGAATATGATCTTCAAAAAAAGAGGATACGCTAAATTTATATTTGTGCTGCAGTGTACTTGGTTTGTTTTCAGAAAATTAGCTTAGACAGCATGCCGTAGCAGAAAACTTACTATTTAACCTTTTTTTTTTTTTTTTTTTTAATATTTAATGAATTGGTGGAACGGTTGATCCTCAGTATGAATATTATCTGTGTTCAGTCATTAGGGGCACATCAGTTTCCCTGTAGTATGTTGGTTTTGCATGGTCATTTTCCATTTTAATTAACTTTATACCTTCTTAAATAAAGGTCATTAAGTACGTAAATGAATATTCAAGGCTTATTTTTTCCTTGCAAAATGTGAGTGCCTTAATTTTTGTCAGTAAGTTGATTTCTTCCTCTCTGTACATACATATGTTCATGCTAAATGAATGTTGGAAGCAAGGAGAAAGCAAAAATTGAACCCTGCATTTTCGCTTTTGAATTTTCCCCAAAGCTGGTGCGCGTGTGTCTAGCATCTTTATTCCATAAATTTTTCAGAGTAAATGTGGACTATCAGAAGCAGACAGTGGAGCCTGTGGAAATATCATTTGGTATTTCGGAACTGTCAAAGATGATCCCAAATCATCTTCTGTCCATCAATGTAACAGAGGTAGGAATGTTTCATATATCAGATAGATCATAATTAATGATCAGGACCTAGCTGTGTTTGCAGAGATGAATATTCAACAAGCTAGAGTGAAAACAATGGATATTAATAATGCATTTGGCACAGAGATATTCAGAAAGGATAAGAGAAGTATTCTTGGTCTAACTTTTAATATTTTTTTATGAAACAGTGCTCACATATATTGCCTCAGTTACTGAAATTCATTTGCACTTGTAAAACCACTAAAAATATGCGGGATTCTCTGGCAGTAAATGTTAGCTGGAAGAAGGCTTAAATGTAAAGGGGATAATGGGAGTGATAAAATATTTGTGTATGCTATAGAAATGAATATAAGCAGGTATTGGGACCATTTACCTAGTTATTATAAACTGACGGTTTTCTTTAGAAGCTGTAGATATGAGAAATTAGATAAATTCATGGTACTGCATGAATGCTCGTTCAGGACAAACTGTTGCATACATAAAAACTGGTGCATTAAGGTGGGGGAAAAAAGTGTTATGCATTAAAGTGACATAACATTCAGGAGCTGATAGGAAGCATCACGTTGTGAGGAGCCTTAAAAATCAAGCAGCATCCTGTATTTTCTGCAGCTCAAGAAGCTCAAAGCGAAGCATCGTCTGAATTTATTTTTTAATCTATTTTCATACTGTTTCCACAAAACTTTTAATATACATTCCACCACCTCTTGGAATAGTATACACAGCTGTGATTTGTAGTTGGGTAACATTGAAGCATTCAGAGTTCATAATAATCAAAATGGTTTAAGAATGATATTCAAGGACTAGTTAGGTGTGCTCTCTGTGAAATGTGCTTTTGGTATCTGGGACCCTGCCCAGGAAAAATTATCCGGCTTAAGATCTTGATCACTGAAAAGGAAATGTTAAGTTTCTAATCCTTTTTCGTGGTTCATCAGTTCCTCTGGTCTCCAGGCCGTTCTGCCTTTCTCTGCTAGTCTCAAATGTGTTTTCTGGGTTTCTGCTGTTTGTTGGCTGTTAGTTGGACTACAGTTTTTTGATGCCTTCTTACGACAAAATAGTTAAAATAAACTCCCTTTCTTACGGTGTTGGGAGAGCTAAAGGCGGATGTTTCCAGGAGAACAGATAGAGTAGGTCTGTCAAATGCTGAGTTAATAGAAGAAATCAAGCAACAACCATAGCAGCCTTTCAAGTGACTTTGAGTGTATTGTCAGGAAGGCCAGAGCAGGGCAACCTGAAGACAAGATTGAAAGGAAGGCTCTCAGTTAGTTCTAGTTTTGTTTTAATTTTTCTACACAGGGAGAAAAGGGATATATATCTGTTTAAAATCATGCTGGAAGATTTGTTATGTCAACTCTCTGCATTGTAAGTCCATATTTGAGTCTGCTTAAAAAACAATTCAAATAGTGATACTGCAGAGATTTTTAAAAATTTTTAATAATAAATGAATGCATTTCAAAATGAGCGTGTGTCTGTGCGCGTATATATGTATACATATTTCTAAAACCTGAAGCTGAGAATTTTTGAGTCTTGTGTTAACTATAGTCTTTTCAACAAATTGAGAAATACCAAGCAATATATAACTTTTTTTAAAATTTCAGCAGTTTAACACCACCAAGCTAGTGGAAATTATAGGCTGAAGTATTAAAGCAGCTCTTAATAGTAGTGGCATGTTTTGCAGGTGCAGAAAGACTATTTTCTTCGGTTTATCCTGCTAAATCTGTTACATAAAAATGTTCATGGATTTGATAACCAAAACCATTACAATCGGTTAGCTATTGATGCTACTTTTCTTTAATATATTAGTTTTAACTAATATATTATGTATATTTATTTCCACAACTTTATTGTAAATAAAGATACTTTGTTTCATTGTATGAGAGTTTGAAATTAGATTAGGAATGTTGTAAGAGTTCAGTAAGCAATTGGAGGTGACTTAATTTGATTTAAATAGTGGGGTTCCCTCTTCTTCCCCTGTCCCCCCAGTTTCCTGAAGGGTAGCTGATCATCACTGGTCAGTCAATGCCAATTTGCTGCTAAATGTAGCTGACTCTTAGGTTTGGCATTTTTTCACTAACTAGAAAGGTGCACCATGCACCCATGAAATGAATCGTATACCTTATTTTATTATGTTGGTTTTCATTTTATAAAAAAAAAAAGTAGTCGTCTTTCCTTATTTTTCTGGGTTTTTTTTTGTTTGTTTGTTTTTTCAGTAAAGCTTATGTCAGGGTCTGTTTGGATGAAAAGTATAATGCAAATATACAGCAAATAGGTATTTTAAAACCATATGATTTAATGAAGAACAACCTTATACGAGAGAGAGAAATGCTTCTCCGCTTTGTTGTTGCGGTATGAGAGCACTTCTGTATTCGTGCCAGGAGTAGGAATGCTTTCATATGTTTTACTCAGGATAATTATTTTGTATTTGATGTATAAGAATAAAATAATAAATGAATGAGATCTGAAACGGTTTAATTTTTATGGCTTTTTAGATTGTGGAAGTTGGACACTTTTGGGGTTACAGGATAGATGAAAAAAATATGACCATACTCCAGACTCTAACTACTGACATTAACCACCAGAACCTGATGGATTTGCCAGTGTCTCCACATCCAGAGTTAGTTTGCCTGGCCCCGTTCCCTTGTTTGGAAAACAAGGGATACTACCGAGCTCGTATTCTGTATGTTTCTGGAGATTTTGCTGAGGTACGCTAATGTGTTATGTCATACTGAATTGCTAACATGAAATTGGGCTAACAATCTTGTAGCTATGCATTTGAACAAAGCACTATTTTCATGACAGTTATAAACATTTCAATAAAGAAAAGAGAATTATATAAGACTAGAACTAAAATAAAACCTTAATAGGATGTTGCCAGAATAGATGAATTATAGCTTTTTTTTTTTTTTCCAGAACACAGGGATATTTTTATATTAAATTAAAAGCCACTGTTGTTGAAATGCTGAGGAGTTGTTTATACTGAAGCAGAAGAAAGCAAAAGGAAGACTAAAACATCCAGTAACTTTAGAAACGTGATAAGGATTACCTAGATAAGAGTCCAGTGCTGTATTTTTGGCAGGCAACCTCCTTCATTTCCTTTTCATAAATACCTCGACCTCCATCTTAATAACAGAGTGTCTTGCTGCCACTGTATTGGGAGTCCTTCCTCCCATATTCAGTTGTTTATGTCCAATTTATATCTGTTGTTTGTTGTGCCGGTGTTTCCTCCCCTGGTTTACCTAGGCTTTCTTCTCTTCCTCCTCTTTCCCCTCCCCTCCAAATTTCTTGTGTATCTTTTCATTCTTGGATTTTGTTTTTGCTAATTGAAGCAAGCTGCGCTTTTTCTCATCTGATACCACACTGACTCTCCATTCTCCTGATCATCTCGATCCTTCTCCTCTGTTTAGAAATATTCCTAGTTTTGAGCTCAGTTTTCTGGAACACGGTTGACCAGAATTACGTACGCTGTTGTAGCTGTAGTTCCACCTTTGTTTGAGCAATGATGTTAGTACCGTTCCAACATGATATTTCTCCTCTACCTTCAGAAACATTTTGTTTGGTACATGCCAAGATGCATTTGCCTTTTCAGAGCTTTTTTGCATGGACTACCTCTTGTCATCCTATGCTCAGGTTTTGTCTCCTGGGTGATTCCCAACTAATTAGAATTTATAAATAACTGTATAGCACTTAAAGCAGAAGTTGTTATGAATTCCAGCGGATAGAATGTTTTACTTGATAGTATCTATTTTCACTGTTTCTGTTCAGGTCTTCAATCTATTCAGTGTGGTTTGTTTTTTTTTGTTTTTTTTTAACATTGATCAATTCTATATCATCAGCAAATTTCATCAGCACACTTATGCTTTTGTGGCAAGGTCAGTAATGGAAATTACTGCGGCAGTTCAAGGTTGATCTTAATTTCCCAGACCAATACTCCTCTTCTCAGCATGTATGGACAGATTTTTTTCTTTTTCTTTTAAGATTGGCCTATGCATAGCCCTTTCTTCCTTTGAATTTTCCAGTTTCTTAACACAGTCACATACCACCACTATAGAGTTCAAGCAAGCTGAACCTTGCTATCTGTCTACAGTCATGAAAAAGAGTGAACAACAGTGTTAATATCACCATTTTCCCCTTTGCATTTATATACACTCACCCAATCCATGGTTAACTATTTACTTATGCAAAAGTGGTTACTAGGTAGTATCATTCAGTGTTAAGAGTTAGGTTGTAAAGATCTAATTGCAAAGGGGGAGTTACTGCTTTTCAGATAAGTGTACTTTTTCCAGATCTAGCCGATTATTTTTTATAATCGGTGGATGCGTAGCCAAGGGATCAAATAATAGATTAAATTTTATGATGTCTATTATTTTTGACAGATCTTCATTTGCATATTTTCCAGATTCTGAATTTGCTTCCCTTTCACTTGATAGGATTGTTTTGTACTGTAATTATTAAACTTAATTTGCTGCTTTCCTTTTCCATTGAAAATAGCATTATTTTTTAATGTTGTGGAATCTCTGCTGATGCTCTTGGGTCTTTATTCTTTTCTTCTTTAGGTTTTTTTTGTAGATTACGGCAATAGATCAAGAGTACCTTTAAAAAAATTAAAAGATATTCCAAGCCGTCTTCGTGAGCTTCCTTTCCAGGTAGGGATGGTACTGTGTGCCACTATTTAATGAATATCTCCATGTCCGGTCTGGCAAGTGGAAGCATACATCCAAATCATAATGCTTTTTCAGAATAATAATGAACTGACCTGTAATGTGGTGTACCTATAAATGTTCTCCCTCAGATGTATGAGCTGTATAATTGTACTTCTTGCTGCATGAACCTAAACTGTTCAATCTCTGCACTCTGTTCAGTGCAGAGAAATGTTATCTAGCCTTTTGCTTTCAGGGAGCCTTTTGCTTTCAGGGAAACTTGCTACCTGAATAGATGTTAAAAAAGAAAAAAAATTAATTTTTTAACTGAATGTTTGAACTAGTCCTGTTTCTTTGGGAACAAGGTAGTGGTCTCTTTCTCCCACCTATAAGCAAAGGAGCAGTAGAAAGAGAGAGAAATCACTCTACCAACTGCCTTTGCTTTTTGTTGCTTTTGGCCATCAATTTCTTTGCGGTCCATCAGTTCTACCAGAAGTAGAACTTCTCTAGAAGGAGAATGTTGTTCTGGTTGCTCTATCGTCTTCCTACGTGTGACGCTCAGGAACAAACTGGCTGGGCAGTAGATGAACTTTACTTTGTTCTAAGAGTCTCCAAGCAAACAGTAGCTTCACTTATACAGCCTGGAAAACAGCCCTAAGAAGAGAAGCAGAATCAGTAACTAGTTCAATCCATTGTTCTCTGCTTAATTCTAGCTGTCCCCAGCAAAGGTAAGCAGCAGTATAGCATCTCTTTTTATCTCCTTGGCACAAGTCTGCAGTGACAATATCTTGTGTGTAGTTAGGGTGCAGACTATTTTTGCTCAGTCAAGGCCCCCACCCCCTGTGCTCTTAGTTACAGGGAAAATACATAGGAGATAGCTTTGTTAGATTTGCACCAGATAAAATCTTTTCTGTGGAAAACTTGTGTTTCGCTTTGTGCTGCTTGGCCATTCTTTGAACTAGTAGTTCCACTTTGAATGTGTCAGGCAGAACTCTCTTGAATGTTAAATACTGATTTGTATACCGCTTCTGGCATGGGCTTTATTCTATAGCTAGCTTTTCAATAAAATAATTCTCTTGAGCTGTATTTACAAATAAAAGAACGAGAGACTGACTTTAACTGAAATTCAGCTATCCAGTCCTCATCGGGATATTGGAACAGGTATTCCATACTTAATTTATTCTCCGAAGTATTTAGTAATGAAAACTGGAAATGAACCAGCAGATCTATGTTTTGATTTTAAGCACGAAGAGAAAAATAATGTTAGATCTTGAGGGAGTTAATTTTTTTTTTTTTTTAAGAGTTCGTTTTAACGAAAATCATCCTTTCTTGAGTCTTCTTCAAATGTATTAGAGAAAAATCTGTCTCTGTTCCAGGGCTAACCTTTCAATTATCAATCCTGATTTTCTTTGACAAAATTATGGCTAGAAAAAGTAGGATTTCTGCTGTAAATTCATTTTGAAGCCATAGTTAGAGGTAGTGATCATGGAAAGGGGTCAAATGAGAACTTACTCTTGCTTGCCAGGGAGAGAATAGCTGCAGTGGTCCTGCTAACGGTTCTGCTATCTTAGTTAGAGAGAACTGCAGGTTATAAAGTGTTTACAGGGAAAACATCTCTAGACTTGTCAGCCTTTAATGTCGAAGGTGAATTGATCTGGTGTATCTGTGAAATGTGTGTAAACTTTTGTGCCCTGTTTGCTCTGATTCTTTGTCAACTACGTACGGTATTGAAGTGATATGAGATGTAATACAGTAATGTGTAGCTGTATTGGCAAGGGAGTATAGGAATTATGCCAGCAGTCTTACGATAGTCTTAGGAACTTATGTAAGCCATTGCAATAATTATGAAGTCCTTTTACAGTTACTAATTCAAATAATTTGTTGAGAAAATGAAAGATTTTGGTGCCAATTTGGTACTCAGGCAAACATTATTTTTAATGTTTTCACTCTAGGCTTTAGAGTTCAAGATGTGCAAGATGCGTCCATCTGCAAAATCTCTTGTATGTGGGGAACAATGGAGTTACAGTGCTAGCCAGAGATTTGCCTCGCTAGTAAATGGTTATACTCTTCTAGTGAAGGTGTATTCACTTGTGCACAGCGTTCTGCATGTGGATGTTTTCCGTTATTTGGGGAGCAAAGAGCTTGTGAATATTCGAGATGTGCTTATTGAAGAGTGTTATGCTGAACAAGCAGAAGAATCATACGAATCACAAGTGCGTATTCAATAAACTTCTCTCTGATTCTTTTCTTAAACTAATTTATTTCAGCTCTGGCTTTCTGAAGCCCTGATTGAGCTGAAGTCTTGGGAGCATGCCGTAGAGGATTAGGCAAGATTAATACTTGAATGGTACTATATATTTTAAAGTGTGTGCATGTTTCATGTGGCGCTATTGGCCAAAAGCATTGCTGCTTTGAGGTGCCTTTTAAGAGATGTTTCCCAAGACGTGATTGAATCACTTGAATTGCTCTACTGTTTTACGTAATCTGAAAGGTGATAAGAACACTGATGGTTTTTGTATTCATATGCAAGTATGCGCGTTCTTTATGTAAAACCTTTCTTCTGACAAATTTTGGAAAAACGTAACTGTTTCATGGTTTTAATTCTCTTCCGTTTTTATGTAGCAAAGCCATGATTTGCTCAAGGCATTACTCTCTGACCAAATAAGAAAAGAAGAGAAAAAGCCTCCCTCGTCAAGAGAAGAAGAAAAATATCCCATTGAAATGTTGTTAAACAAGTTTTCTGTCAATAAATTTGGTACACCAGTCCATAAGGTAGTCTGAGGGGTTGTTCTGGTGTGGTTTTACATGTTAGAATGGAGATCAAGATTGAAAGTACTTTGACTGATCCATATTGGTGTCTTTCGTAGCACGTATTGGAGGACCTTCTGTTGGTAGAAAGCCGTAGTATGACTATCATTGACTTAATCTATTACAGCTCTTAGCAAAGTTTTAAAGGTATAACTGAAGAGCTGACTGAACCTACTGTTTCAGCACATTCTAGGGCAGCTCTTCCAGCCACTGCAGAATGAAGATAAAAAGTAATAAACTGAAGACAATGTTTCAACAGATTGCCTTCCTTATTATATAAGCTGCAGCAAAAAGGAAGATTATGACCCTATCTATTTTTTCTGACGATATGAACGTTATTTTTGTTTTACACAGTGTTTGCTTCTCCCTCAGCTAGGTGTGCACCACTGCCTAGGTGATGCAGAGAACGCTGCAGTAACTGATAATAGTGAAGCAGTGGATGGTTCTTTTGCTGCCAATTCCAAACCCAAGAATTTTCTGTTACTTATGTATATTGAGATATCTAGTCGCTATTAAGTTAGAGTATAAAGCATGGAAACATGTTAAACTCCGTTTACAAGTTAAGCCTAATCTACATTATAACGTTTCCCCATTTCAAACTTGACAACATTTCAGGCTTCAAGCACCAAATCATGCTTGCTTTACCCACGGGAGTAATCCTGTTTAACTGCTTACTTGCATAAAGTGAGACGTTTTCGAGATTAAAGAACAGCTCATGTAAATAAAAACTGGCCTGATTTTGTTAGATGCTCTGTGAAGTCTAAGATAATTTTTAAACCAGTGAGAAGTCTTGAATTCTAGTGCCTGTAAAAATACACTTTTTTTAAGGTTCTTCAATGCTAAATTTGGTTTAGATACTTGAAAATATTGCCTGTTGATCTACTCAGGGTTGTTCTATACATACATAGGCCTATGAAAAAAATTTTTCAGTCAATTTTTTATTTATAAAGGATTTTGATGGGGAGAGATCCACATGTTAGCTAACTAGAATTTCATTTGTTTTCTCTTGTTTTTTGAAGGTAACACTTCACGGACCATTCAGTCCTTATGAGGTGAAATGTTACAGTATGACTAGAATATCTCGATTCAGGTATGATAAAGCTTTTGCTGTGAAGTACTGGCACACTGTCAGCCTTTTCTGATAAATTCATGGAAGCCCATCCTAGTTACTCTTACTGATTTGAGGGGGCTGGATTTTTATTGATTCACAATATTGAAGTACTCAGGCCTGAAGTGCGTTGAAAATGCGTACTATTGCTATGTAAAATTTTAAGAATAGATTTATTAAAGGGGTGTTAATGTTTTTTACAGAAGTTATTTATTAACAATAATATGCAACTGTTAACTGGGATTCAGATAATCTTTAGCCACTAACTGTTACCCATTCAGGTGGCACTATGAATTTAAAAGGATTCTTTTTTCCAAGTTATTGGAAATATGTTTGTGTGTTGGTGGGTGTTTTTTAATGTTGAAAATATTTGCTATTTCCTCCTCCAGATGTGCTTTCATACGAAAAGAAAGTATAAACTCTGTTGTTGTCAGTGATGCTCCTGAAGATCCCTTTCAGCAAATGTTGGTTGCTGCTTCTTTATCAGTAAATGCAACTGGTAATGGCTGATGAAAATATGTTTGGAAGGTTTTTCTACACTTGGTTCCTTTTCTTTTTTTCCAAAGGAGTAACTATCTGAGTAAATATGTCACTGTCATTCTATTAATTACATCTATTTTGATGTTAACGTTTTCTTTAGATACTCTGTAATGTATTGTGTGTTGAATGTTTGTGTGTGTGTGTGTGTGTGTGGCAGGATCTGCTGTGATTTTAGAGGAAACATCTCTGATGCCTCCTATTCCTGGCCTACCGGCACTCCTCAGTATGCTCTTTGCTCCTGCTATAGAACTCAGGTATTCATGCGTTTTTAGAGTAGTGACTCGTTTGTGATATTGCTTAGGACCCTGGCAAACTGGTGACAGAATTTTTCTCTGCTTTTACCATTTAGTATGGGTTTTTGTTTTAGGCGTGTTTGGGGTTTGTTTTTTTTCTTTTTTTATTCCTACTCATGTAATTCTCATTTCTTTTATCAGTTTTAGTAGTGTGTTACTGAGATAACTTACTTCATATACTTAGAAATTGGCCCTGAAGGCTTTACCCTCATGACAAGGTAATACAATTCCTGACAGCCATGCTGGAAGTCTAGGAGGATGAACTGTAGAACTGTGCAAGTTTCAAATATGCACAAGGGGAGGAGACTTGTATGATTTTTGTAAAAGTTGAGTTCTTATATTTGGTTTACTGTTGAGTTTTGTTGAGATTCTCACATAGGGACTGTCATTTTTAACACAGGGAAGCTACCTTTCGTTAATTAAAGTTTCATTTTGTATATACTCATTTTTTAAAAGTTTTATAACTATGTTTTCATAGCTATAACTTTAGTTTTGTTTCAACATCCTATTTAAAAATAAAGGCAGCATGACTAGGTGTAATGGTCTCAGAATTGTTTTAGCGTCTTTAAAAGTCCTGTATCATCTTTGGCACGGCTTAGACACCTTACTGTAAGTCTGTCTTTGTATTAATTTAGTTTCTGTAAACTCCAGGTGAGACTGTTTTCTTCTCATTTGGTATAGGGTTGATAAAAGTGGAAAGTATTTTACTGGTGTTCTGTGTGGTTTGGGCTGGAATCAGATTCATGGCACTCCGCTGCTGCCAGAAAATGACATGGAGCTGACATTTGATGTGCGTTTTGCTGTGGATGACATAGCAGAGGTAAAACATGCATATGAATTTTCACTGTAGTAGAAATTAGGTACAATCGAGTGCATCAGATATTGTTAACTGTTAGACTCCAGGTACTAGAACTCTAGCAGCCTTTGGAAAAATTTTGAAGTTGCATGCTTTTTGTAGTGTAACTACCTGTTTATAACCTTGGACTTGTATCAGAAAAAAATAAACAAAACCCACAAAAACCCCATAGTTGGGCTCATTACACTTTGTTGAACAAGGTCAAATACTGAATGTTATTATGCAACACACAGCAAACTTTTCAGAACAAAAGAAAACCATCCATTTTGCACTAATCAAGTGTTAATGCTTTTTAGTTATGTTCTTAGGATTGTTGAGGTTTTTACAAATCAGTCTAGTTTTACTGCTTTGCAGTCTTCCGTCTGTGATTTTACAGCTTTGAGAAGTATCAGCCTCCATTTCCAAAGCTTCAGATGATTTTGCTCAAGTTAATAATACTCAGTTAAGGGTAGTTGTATGGATATCGCAGCCACTTTCTGTACCCGTCAGTATAATCTAATGCAGAACTGTGACTGAGGTAGAGTGCTTCATATTCTGTCCCTGGCATTTTTACAGATAAACATTCTAAGGACAGCCATTAACAAACTAGTCTGTGAATGTGCAGCGTGTCCGGGACAAGGCAGAATGGCACAGCTGCAAGAAAATGTTCGTCAGAAACTTCTAAGGTAATCATTTTGTAGAGGGGATATCTTGCATTGCAAGTCTCAGCAAAACTGAAATACATGATTGCTCAAAGCATAGCTCAAATTAAGCTTTGGGAAAATGATACACACAACATTAAATGAAAACGTGTTATATTAATTTACTTTGCTCGTTTATAAAGCAGTATACTCAAGAGCTTTAGATTTCTTTTGGTAGCACTAATTCTGCAGGGAAGCGTGATCACTTAATAGTCATAAAACCTAGACAGTAGAACCTGTTCTACAAGGTACCAGTTCGTAGATAGCTTTGCTTTGTGCACCCAGGGCAAGGCTAATAAATAGTCCTATGGCATAAGAGCGCAGAAGGATTTGGAAGGGTTTTCTTTTTTTCTACCTCTAGGTAACATTTGAATTGTATGTGCTGCCTTTCCTCCCTCCGCAAATCTGTGTAGGAGAGGTATTGGTCAAGTTAGTTGCTGGAAGTCCAAAGTTAATTTATAAGCTGAGGTAAGGCCACTTGCCTTTTTCCCAGCAGGCCTCCCTGTTTCTCATAACTCAGATAGTGTCCCTGAAAAAAACATGTGTCAGTGCAGCTTATCTTGAGAACTTCTTCAGTTTGCGGTGTGTGAGAAGCGTTCTGGGAAGGCAATTCAATGAAGTATCCCTGTAACAGCTCCTCTTAGTGTCTGTGACCGCTGAGCATGCTGTGAAAAATCTTCACTAAAACGCACACTACGTTTACAAGCAAGGGCTGTTTGTATCGTCAGTAGACCTTTCTTATCATTAGTTGAGTCTGCATCGAACAGATTTCGCGAAGAGCTCTGGCTCAGTCGTGAATTAGGAATTATGTTAAGCTCTCTAGAGTTGTCCTCATCTCTAGGAAATGTGACCTTTTTTACAGCTGCATGCCAAAGTTTGGTAGTTCCTTACCCTGATATGGCACTGAAATGAAATTAAAAGAGTATGAGTAATTGCTAGAAATTTTGGGGGTGCCCAGTGTATGTTAGCTGACCAGCAAACATGTTGAATGTGACGAGGGAACAAGTTTTATGTAAAGTGATTTTTTTTTTTTCTTTCGGTGGGGGAAAGGGTGTCACTGTGTGTGCTGCTGTCTTCAAGGAGGGTCAGCCAGTCGGCCACTCTTTTCTTACAGAGATGTGGCAGCCTGTAGGCAGCTGTTCTACAGTGTTTCGTGTGTACGTCTAAAATGTGATGGTACAGATCCATCATGGCTACTCCTAAGAGGTGCATGCTACTGGTGCTTTTAACTTAAGGATAACCAGTACAGGGTGGCAGGTGGTTCTCCTTTGAAACCTGAAAATCTCTTGGTAAAATACTGGCAGTTAAGAGAGAGTGTACTGCTAATGGGAAACTTAATTTCCTGTTCTGTGCAAGTACCTTTAGGCCAGTTTAGCATGGTGCTAGTTGTCTGCATTACTTTTGGACGCTGTCATGTAGTGCAGACGTTCAAAGCTAAACTTCAGTAACTTGATTCATTTTGTAGTAAGCGCAGACAGAAATCGATAAAAGTCGATACGCAGAAAGAAGGAAAACCACTATTTCTTCAGAGTCTTGATTTTTTTTTTTTTAAACTAGGCTGATTTACAAATGAAATAATTTCAAAATTTGGTGTTAAACGTATTCTATCTTAGGGCGTTATGTGAAAATTAAATATACTTGAATTTTTACCGCTCTGGAATATTCCTTTAAAGTATTCCTCTGAAAAGTACTTTCTGGCTTACTACATATTTTCCCATTATTCAGAATTCTGTCTTATTTGAGTCATGTTTGCATGACTTCCAAACTTTTTTCAAAATCTACTTAGAAAAATCAGATAATAATCTGCTGCAGGAGTTTTCTTTATTGTTACCATGGCAAATTCTAGCAGAACAAAATCTGGTAGACAAAGTTTGACCTTGAAAGTCACCTCTGGACTTCTACTTCGTGTCCCTGGTCTCAGGATGGATTTGCAAGACTAGCTTTTACAGAAACAACTTCTTAGAGTATTCCAAATCCAGTATGTCTATCTCCTGGTTTTGAACAGATGCATGCTAGATTAGTTTGCTGCCGCATTTGGATGTGTGTTTCTTGTGTTTCCTCTCTGAAACTTTTTTTACACAATTGCTATTCATTCTTTCTTTTCCCTGTTCTTTTCCTTATTCCCACATCTTTCTTCTCCTGGTTCCTGTTTTGTCCCCAAATGAACAAAAGGAAAACATGACTGTCATTTTGAAATACCATGCAGCGTTAAAAACTGCAAGTTCAGTGACTTAGAATCTACAGGATTTATTTAATAAACAATTAATTTATTTTGGTAAAATTTCGTATGTTGTAATGCTCTTTATTTCCTGCCTTCAAAAAGTTGTCTTGTTGGTATTTCTAAAGTAGTATAAGTAAGATTCAGTTAGGTAGTCATTGTGAGTGGGACTTACTTGTCTGAACTTTGAACATGTAGAATTCAGATAAGTTTCTCAACCTGTTCTAATTAAGGTAGAAAAGAAGGGGAGCAGTAAAACTCCTTCAGACAGCGGCAGTTTATCTCCTCTGAAGTTAAAGATGCTACCTAGAAATTGTCCACATCAACTCCTTCAGCTATATGGAAGTCCCAGTACCTTGCACGTGTTGAAACGAGTTTCTCTAGAGGTGCCTGTCTGACCATAATAGGAGCTCATATTCGGGCATCAGCTCTTAGATGTTTAAATTTAGGGCGCTGGAATGTCACTGTTGTTTCTCAAGATTTGTGAATACTACTGCTGTTTTGGCATCTTTTTGAATTGATTGTTCAGGCTCTCACAGGTCACTCCTGGCAATCTGAGCCAGGGTTAACAGAGCTGTGCCATATCAGAGTTGGGCCTTGTTACACGGGCAGCTAGATTGGGGATGGGGGAACTTACAGCAGGGGTGTCCCCGTCCCCCCCACCGCTCACACAGATACACTACTTACTGTTATTCTGGATTCTTTTTCCTAAGTCCAAAAGCTAGGCTTTTTTTCCTTTTTGAAGGAAGAGACCATCTGGTTAGTGTCATGATGCCTTTTTCCTGTGTGTAAAATCTTCTTTCATTTTAAAAATAATATTTCTGGTTGTACTTTATTGAATGTGCTGAAAAAATCTTTTATTAATAAGAGTAAATGTATAAAAAAATTTAGCCTGAACAGTCTTTCTAGCTTCTTTTTCCATTTTTTAAAGCTAATTGTTTTTACAACATGTCACCACTACTTAAGACTAAAATGTATGTATGAAAAATACATCTTGACAGAATTAATTAAAGTGTACTGTTGTACTTTGCATAGCTTGAGGAAATAACTGAGGCATACAAATGATTTGTAGCAACTGAGTTGTCATATAAAACAGAATGCCCTAAAAATAGCAGTGTTCCTTATTCACTAGAATGTACATGCCGAAGTCTTACAGAATAAATGGTAGCTGTAAACTGTAGTACTTTGTCGATTAAGGAAATCATTATTTCACTAAAAGAAATGCATTCTGATGAACTCTTACAGGGAAGTTAGGTTTACTTTTCCAGGGAAACAGAGTGTATCTTCTGACTTCTTATACTAACGGGACAAAGTACAGATACTTGAACGGATTAGAATACTTTAATGAGGAAACTTAAGATTTCACTCACTGTAGGCACCTTGTAAAGACCTGATTGCACCCAATGTAAAAATTCCTTTGCATTTATAATTAATCAACTACAAATTTATTCCTTAAAGATATTTTGATTTAATTTCAGTTTAATCTGCAAATCAAAACCACGAGATGTAATTGTTCCGAAGTGGTATGACAAGTCATATGCCTGGAATCAGGTAAGGTTATTAATATACTTTAAACGATGAAAATGAGTAGTTTAGAGTACCCCAGTATGTCTTCAGTTAGTTGACAGTGGTCAGAGGTTAAAAATTTTTTTTTTTTTGAAAGGATACCTCTTTTGAGGTTGAAAACAAATGTACTGAACTTGAAGATACTGAAAGCATTGTAGAGTGGGAATTAAGGCATAAGGACTGTTGTGCATGCATCAGCCTCTATTAATATCTTATTTTTGTAGAGTCTGTTTAATTTTTTATATTATGTGTACACATACTTTGTCTTTTCAAACAGAACACTTTGCGCTTATTTAGTTGAGAGAGATTGTAGAGGAAACTTTCATTTGTTGGAAGTTAAAATTCTGTATTGATTCTTCTGTTGAACAGCCATAGCGTTAAAGAAGAGGAAAAACATTAACTGATACAGTTTCCTTGGTTAGGACTTACCGGAAAGCAGCGTATCTAAGTTTTACTTTTGGTTGCTGTGCTTTAAGGTGGCTTTTCCCTATTAAGCTTACAGAAATCTGGCTTGTTTTAGAATCAGTGTGATGGAGTCAGATAAAGGGACGTTTTCTTGTTCTGGGAGCGTTTCCTCTAGCTGAAAAGTAGTTTCCTACTCTGTTAGAAGTTTTACCTTTCTTTCTAAAAGGACTTCTGCAAGCCACTAGATTTCTTGTGCAGCTCCTATGACAAATAAGTGTGTTTTCTTAATTAAAGAGGATGAGAAATTGCAGAGTGCAGGAGTAAGATTATTCCCCCTCCTCTCCCCACCCCCAGCATATAAATGAGGTATTTAGGTCTCTTTTGGAAAGACTGAAAACAGTGGATGAGCATCAAGGGCATGTATTTTTAATAGGCATTCACTGAGGAGGTAGTGTGTCTTGGTATATTGCCTTAAGCTGAAGTGCGGCTATTTTCATATTTCACATTCAGCTATCCTTGGTGTTGCCAAGATAGCCTATTATTCAATTATATTCGTGTTTAGCATTTAAAAAAAACACGTTGATGTATAAATCATACATAAAGATTTACCCCATTGCATCCAAAGTCTGAAGAATCTTAGGATGCCTTATTCCTGTCATCACATAAAATACTACCTATAATCCCTTGGAAATGATTATGGAATAATGTTTGCCTCAGGCATATCATGAGATGGGGCTTTTTACAGTAATAGTTATTATGTTTAAATGTACTGCCTGGAACTGAAGTTATGTCTATATGATTTGAAACAGTCACAGCTCTTGGAAAACAAAATACTAAGGTATTTTCATTAACTATATTCTATATGAGTGTATTTTTAAGAATAAACTCTTACTGTGATTTTGTTTGTTTTGATTAGGTGGATTCAGAACGTATCATTGACCAGTCTGAAAGGCAGCATGAAAGAGGAAACGGTCTTTATCAGCTGCATAAGCTTGTTGTGTTGAATGTTTAATTATATAGAGAAGTATCTCAGATGAAGTATGATAACTTCTCCAAAAAACAGTAGTTTTCTATATGGCCTTGAAGGTTCATTCTACAAATCTGATCCTTAGGATTAGTGTAAGCATACTACAATATAGTGCAAAATATGTTAATGGGTTTTTAAAACCTAAGGTATACTGACCTAGAGCTGACAAGTTAATTCGTAAAACCAACTTATATAAAGCAGGGTGCAGTTTTCGTTTTAATAATTCTGAGAAGGTGTATTACAACACAACATGAAAAACAAAGCAGTCTTAGGCTTAGTTATTTGTTTTCTATCTAAAAGTTCAAGAGCTAAGGGGCAGTCTTTTTTCTTTGATAATTGCAAAATGCATTTTTTGCATTTGCTTTATTTGTATGTCATCAGTATTTGAAAAAATCACACAACAAAGGTTGCTTTTGTATACAGAAACTAGAGGTTAATGGATACTGGTAATCTAGGTTATCAAAAGTATAACTTCATACAGAAGATATAACTTGTTTTTTCATTCATTTTTCATATGACAAAACCTGATACATGATTCGTTTTTCCATATGGCAGAAGAATGCTTTTGAATTGCTGATTCATTGCACTTTTGTTTCATCTTTTCTTTTTCTAACTCGGGAGTTCTTTAGTCCTAAAAATAAGGTCAGTCGCTTCAGAATAAAACAGAAGTGGAAGAAAAGGGGTTTGTCTCTTCCATTGTGCGGTCATGCTTCATGAAAAGCTAAATTTGTTGTTAATGGTTTGTGATTGCATTCATGAGATACATGAAGATGAAGGCAATTTGTGGGTCTGTTCTCTCTTCACTCATCTATTTGAAGATCGTGTAATGTCCATTCTTCGTCTGAAGAACAGATAGAACCAATAAACAAAGCGGCAGATGTGGGGAAAACAAGGTGATGCTTAAGCTAACAAGATGTAATTTTAAGTGGTACTTAAACAGAAAGTTAAAGGAGGCAACCTTGTAATAGACGATTTCAGTGTCTGTTCAGTTCATCATAAGCCTAACTTCCTCAGACCCATTTTGGTAATACTTATGAATTAAAACCTCATACTTTATAATGAGATGGATTTAACAGAAAGAAATTGTGTTTCTTGAGTTGCTTAGACAACAGTATTTCATTAACAGCATATTGTACCTAAACGTTCTTGGGGGCAAAGGAAAGTGAAGCAGGCAGAATGTCATATCTCTGCTTTGCCAGTTAGTGATGGGAATTCCTGTAGGAAAAGGTAATTTTGTAATATCAAAAGGTATTATTCCTCATAATGCTGAAGCAGAGATTTGAAAGGAATGGTATGTATTTTTCATACTTTGCTTCCCCTCCGTGTCTTGGTAGTGTTTTGCTTTTCAAGCCTGTTCATGTGAGTATGCTGCCATCTGGTGGGGTTATTGTTATTTCACTTTGAACTTGTAATTGCATGATATAATGCCTCTGAAAATAAAGAGGTACTCTAATAACTCGTGAACTAATAAAACAAAGGTTTCTGCTCTTGTCCCTATGATGAGAGGAGAGGAGTGAGTAAGTGTTATTGGGCTGAAGGAGAGTTATCTGTCATTAGTTGCTTGAGGAGTGTGAGCTGTGTGTCTTAAGAACTCCCAACTTTGTTTGGTACATAATGAGCCCGCAGACAGGATATGGGATAGATTGTCCTTGAAGGAAACGGACCAGTTAGCCTTACTGGGAAGTGCTACTTGTTACCAGATGCAAATGTAGTACTAATTTTTAAAAAGCAGCAGCTGTGTTTTATTGTTTGATCCAGGTTTCAAAAGCATTGCAAAGTTTCTTAAACAAGGTTGGGACTTGGTTCCAGGCAGAACAACAGCTTCAGGACTTTCCCCTTCATGTTTAATAGTAAGGACAGTGGAGAAAGTAGTACTATGATGTGTTAGTATCTCTCTATGGCTATAGACCTGACCCTAGTCAACCTTATGCCTTTCAGGTGTTACTTCTATGAGAAAAGGGTCATGACCATTTATCAAGCTTCCATGTATCTCTAGGTGCTTGTCACCATCTGAGAGAATGGGATATCATTTATCACAATTTGTTAGTGATCACTGACGCAATGCATTTCTCCCATGATTGAGTCCAAAGTAGGAATAATATTTGAATCCATACAAGATCAGCTTAACCAGTGTTTCTTCTCTTGACAGCTTCCAATAGGAACAGTACAGTGATAAATCATGTTGATAGGTGCTTCTCAGAACATACAAGTCTGCAAACACATAGATTCATTATTACTTCTAATTTCCCACACGGCTATGAGATCAGATAGTGGTTTTAAAGTTTTTTCGCGTTGCACGTGACTAACTTTGGAAATTAACTGCCACAGGGTGTGCTAGAAACCAAATATATAAACAAATACCAAAAGGAGTTTAACTATATTTTAACTGACTGTACACTAAATAGGGTTGTTCAGGAGGTGTAGTCTGTGTTCTGTTAACTATACCAGCTGTTATTCCAGATTAGAGAAACGTTATCTCTGATTCCTAAGTTGATTCCTTAGAGTATTTGACAGCCACAGTTATTTCATTATAATAATCATATTGATATGATCAACAATGTGATTTCCTACACTTTCGATGTCAGGAAAAGAGAGATGAAGCGCAGAAATCAAGCAGAGCTGGAGGCAGCGTTCAGGAATCTGGAGCCTGTAGTGCAGGTTCACGTGTGATCAGATGGAAGGACACTGGGACCCATTGACAAGGCTCTGGTCTTTTGTTTATGCAACTCCAAATTGAGTCAGCGGCTAGTAACATACCAACTAATAAAAAACTCCAACTTTGCCTGAGCTCTTCCTAGACACATGCATTCAGGATTGTGGTAAATATGCCAACAATTACAATGAACTTAACTTGTAAGAGCTCTAGTCGGTCTAGAACCCAGCTAGCTTTTCAAGTGCAATACTTTAAGGGCTTCCATGAAGGGTAAGATAAGTCTTTCTAACCTGCAGCTAAATAAGGTGTAGTGAATTTCCTGATAAATTCTTTGATATTTGTTTGTCTTTGATGTTGTGTAAGGCTCTGCCCCTATTCACCTAGGCTCTTTAAACAGCTAAGAAGGTAGGTTGTGTTAATTGGCATTTTCACATTATTTCTGTCCCCTTCACTGAACTTTTAAGGGGGTGTTACCTCATAAAGGTAAAAGGGAATTTGAATTTAAGTAGTGATGCTTATCTAGAGAAAGCACTCAGCCCTTCACTGCAGTTCTTAAGAAACAACTTATTTCTGCGGGTAGAGCAAAGAAGGCTGGCTAAGGAGAGCTGACAAGGAGAAACACTAATCAACTGATGGCAGTGGAGAGTTGCTCGCATTTTGACAATACACCACTCATGTTTCTTGCTTCCTCAATTTGTTATACATAGAAGAGGTTAAAAAAAAAAAAAAGTGAAACCAGTTTTGTCAGTGTACATTAGAAGTAAACAATTACATTAGAAGTAAACAGTAAGGTTCCAGAACATTTTTGAGATATGATAAGCTGGAAGTATAAGTTGCTGAACAAACAATGATAAGATTTTAAAGTAGCAATTAAAGGGAAGTGAAAAGCAGACTTACTGAGATGACCTTTAGGTAGACTTAAGCTTTCAAAACTCTATTAGGAATTTTCTCTAACCTGTACATCATTTCTATGGCTTCTTTTTTACTGACTTTTTTCCAATATCTTTTTTTAAAAAAAAAAAAAAAAAAGGCAGATGGACTAATCTAAAATTGTTGAAAAAATTTATCATAAAGTTCCAGCTGATTAGTTTATCTCTTGGGTGAGGCAACATAATGCCAACAGTTTATGATCTATAAAAATATTTCTAGGCAATATAACTTGCCAAAATAAAATCACTGGCATATGTTATGTAGTACAGATATAACAGCTCTGTAGTCGGCATCTGGCAAAGAGAAATCTGTCTTTCCCACTAGTTAAATTGTCCCTTGAATTTGAGTGAATTCCTGCAGGCTTTAAATTTTTGTTGCCGTTTTTGCAAGAAACATTTATCAGTCTAAGAGCTTTTCTGACATGCCAAAGGTGTCTGAATTTCCTTACAGGAGAAAGGAGCAGGAGCCTTATGCCAGTGCAGGCCAAATAGGCCTTAGCATAACTTGCTATGCTGGAGGAGGGACTGCAGAGCAGAAGCAGGCCCTGACATATCACTAGACGCTATAACAGACGAGGGGGGGGCTGCTCAGTGATATGCCTTTTGCTAAAGGCTAGAAAACTGTATTTACCGCTACCTACGGCAAACTGGTTAGTGAGCAAACCTAACTGCTAGGCCCTAAAATATCTATAGATTGCAACAATTGCTAACCTAATGAACTACTGAGCCAGCATAATGTGCACAACATAGAAAAAAAATACAGCAAATACTGGTATTGTTAGGACAGCTGTAAAGGGAAAAGGAACAACGTCCCTGAGTCAGTTCTGGGGAAATGATTGCCACAGGGCAATGAAAGAGGAACTTTTGCAAGGCAAGCACACCATGTTGTCATGCTATTCGAACTGGAGCCGACGCAGTGAAACACCAGGTCGGCAGTCTGCAAAACTAAGGAATTAAGCCACAGGTTTGAGGGGATAAAAGACAACTTGAAAATCATCAAGGTGGGATCAACAGAAGAGGGTCGGTGCTGTAGACCCCAGTGGTTGAAAACTGACTGCTGTGGAGGGGAGCATCTTCTCCAAACCACCTTGACACACCAGGCAGAAACCCTTGGATCCTCCCTGCCATGAGCATGGACTCTTAAGAGCTGATAGAGAGGGGTTTTGTGGACCTTAGTAGGCTTGGAGAACTTAAGGATCTAGGAGGAAAAGCATCTAGCGTAAACATAATATTGAATTTGCTATTGACTATGCTATCAAGTTTATCCTCATATCCATTGCCATTTATGTAATCTCTTTAGTTGTCTTATAGTACTGCTACGTGGATGCGTCAAGTATGAGTCAGCAATGCGCCCTTGCAGCGATGAAAGCAAACAGCATACAGGGCTACATTAACAAGACTAATCATTACCAAGATTTATGAAAGGAATTGATTATTCCCTTCTACGTGGCATTTGTGAGGTGATATCTAGAACTATGTGCCCAACCAGAGTTGGCACAGGAGTGGTATGAGGGGAGGGAAGAATAAAGGTACAGACTTTAGGAAGAACATGATACCAAAACGCAGCTGCTTAAGCCATGATCTGTAACTTCATCTAGAGTTGTGTCAAAGCAACTAAAGAGACAGCATGAGAATGAAACCAATCAGGTACTGGAAGTGGAAGGTTCAGAAACTGCTTGAGACAGCACTGCTTCTAAAACAATTGCTTTGAAACTATGACCTTACAGGAAAAACAAATAATTAGAATGAGGAGGTTAAATTATCATGTAGAAGGAGGAAGGTTGAAGAACTGAAAGCAAAAAGATATGACTAAAAGCCAAAGATATGACTAAGCCCTAAAGTGAATTACTCTACTGGATGTCTCTTAAACCCATGGTGCCAGCTATAATTGCGGTAACAGAGGTTAATATTGCAGACTTCCACAAAACTCCTTTTCTAAACTGTCTAGATAGTCTAACCAGTGTGTCTGCTAGAATCTTATTCTAAAACCTCTATCTTTTCCCAGGAAATATCTAAAAAAATTCTTCACTCTACTCCATGTAGTCATTTCCTCTTCTTTATTTAGGTTGACTGATAATTTGTTTAGCCTGTGAATCAAGCAGTGAAGTTCAGAATCTTCACTGTTTTATTGCTTCCAAAATTCAATTCTCACATGACTGGTTCTGGTCCCTCAGCTTGTTAATACGTACTTATTAAAATATATATATATATATATATTGATTTTATTCTAACTGTTGTCAGTTATGCATGGTATTGTGTCCCATAGTTGCCTCTGATTTAACTAATACAGTCATAAATTGCATTTTGGGTGAATCATTTAATAGTAAGACAAATTTTATTTAGGACAGTAAAGGTAATTCAGCAAGTGTTCTGATTTAGAGTGATTTCAAAAAAAAAAAAAAAAAAAAAAAAGGACAGAAAGGTAAGCATAGTCTTCAACCTGTCCTCCTACTCTCCATCCCCTTACCCCCTTTCGTAAGGTGAAGAGATGTTGATCCTATGAAATCATGTTCCAATAGTAGGTGTTTAGATGAGGACATCAGATCTGCAGTACTGCAGAGCGCATAAACACTGTTTGAATAGTAAGTCAGTGAAAGTGGAAGACATTGCTTGGACCATCCTGTAATATATATTTTACCTTGAGACTGAGTTAAATTTTATCCTGGAGTTGCAGCACAGGGCACAAATGAAGTTCACATGACTTGGAACCAAAAACCCCACCCCTTTTATACAGGGAGCAAGGTCTTCCTTTAGCATCTAAACATCTTCTAAGGTTACCATAAATTTGCTTGTCCTTTGATATGAGCTCAAGTCTGGAATGTGCTCTCTTCTGGAGACAATTTTAAGAGTCTACCTCTCCTGGTTTAGAATGGATTTTTTTAAGATAATCCTTTTCAATTTTGTTCTTGGTCTGGTAACTGACCCCATATTTTATATGGTCCCTCTCCCACTTCAGTTGTCTTATTTGAAGATTAGTTGTTTTATTTCATGCAATATCTTGTTACAAATGGATGTTTTCTGAAAAAAAAAAAGTTGTTAATCAGCTGTTAACTATTTCAGTAACAAATTCCATCTAGCTGCTGTAGATGGTCTTTCAAAATAATTTTTACGTATGTGAAGTGAGTGAATAATCCTAATCAAATTTTATCATCACAAAGATTTTGATCTTTACATAAATAGGGGAAGGCTTTTCTTCAGTCCCCAATGAAGGGCATTTTACCTGAACTTACAGATGTGATAACGCACTATACACTTGGAAAGATCTATTGGAAGAATCAAAAAAAGCAACAGAATGCAATATAGAGATTTTTAAATCATATCCAATGTTTACAGAAGTCTGTTTATACAGCTTGGGGAAGAGGAGGTATGAAAAATGGCTTATGAAGCCGATGTAAAAATGTCCAATGCAATAGGTGACTCTATCCTTTCTCAGTATGGAATGGTATATTCACTTAGCTTGCTGGGAACTAGGAAAGCAAAAAGTAACAAGAAAATCAGCAAGTTATTGGTCTAGCTCTGACTGCGTTGATTGGTAGTACTGGTTTCTTGTGCTTTCTGCAAAACTTCTACCATTATTTTAACAATGTTTTTCTTTTATAAAGACACAGAGAAGTTTCACAGAATTACTTTGTGAAAGTGGAGCTCATCTTTACAGCAAACTCTTTTTTTTTTAAACTTCCTGCTTTCAGTCAAGCATTCTGTGGTATAGCTAGGTGCAAGGCCAACAGGACATGTTTCACAAATAGGTCTTCATACTACAGAAGTCGGGAAGAAAAAGCAATAGCCTAGTGACTGACTTCTAGAGAGCAGACTTTGGCTTGTTCAGAGATCTAGTAGGCAAGATACCTCTGGAGGTTGTTCCTGAAGTGCAGATGAGCCCAGGAGAGCTGGTTCATCTGTAGGGACAACCTGAACTGTAAGGAGGGACCTCAACAGGCTGGAGGAATGGGCTGACAGGAACCTCATAAAATTCAGCAAAGGCAAATACACAGTCATGCACCTGGGGCACACTAACCCCCCTATATCAGTACAGGCTGGGGACCGACAAATTAAGTAGCAGCTCTGCAAATAAAGACTTGGACATCCAGTGGATGCGTCAAGTATGAGTCAGCAATGCGCCCTTGCAGCGATGAAAGCAAACAGCATACAGGGCTACATTAACAAGACTAATCATTACCAAGATTAATCAAAGGAATTGATTATTCCCTTCTTCGTGGCATTTGTGAGGTGATATCTAGAACTATGTGCCCAACCAGAGTTGGCACAGGAGTGGTATGAGGGGAGGGAAGAATAAAGGTACAGACTTTAGGAAGAACATGATACCAAAACGCAGCTGCTTAAGCCATGATCTGTAACTTCATCTAGAGTTGTGTCAAAGCAACTAAAGAGACAGCATGAGAATGAAACCAATCAGGTACTGGATTTAGCATGAATACTGTTTCAGTATTCTGAACAGTATTCAACTATTCTGAACTCAGCCTGTTCCCAGCACAGTGTACTTAGCGGTTATCATCCTACTTGCTCAGTGTTTGCTTTTAGATACTTTGCTAATTTCCCTCTATAGTGGTCCAGTAATAAGAAACGTTACGATAATAGACCTGAAGACTTACCAGACTTCCCTGAAATCAGCTTCAGCTTCTTCATCTATGCTCTCTCACACTTGATCCACGAAAGAAATAGCATGCGTTTTCCACAGATGAGCCTTAGAACTAAAACCAGTGTGTTAGCTAGACGCCAATACAGGACTCAACTCGAGATGATTTTGTTTTACGTCAATAAAACAAATCTGTTTCCCTTCCTACAATTAACCTCTTAATGTTCCACAATCTTAGTTACACATCTCTGGCTTTTTTCAGAAGATATTAGTATTATCACCTCTTTTGTCAAACCCTCCACAGCTCCCTTAACCATGAGATTCCCCTGTAATCCAGAGGTATCGACTAGACACTAAACCCTAAGCAATTACCCTCAACCAGTTTTTAACTTTGAAGCTTAATGCTTCAATGTCAGACTTGAAGAAGGGCTTTTATGTCTGAAAACTTAGAAAGAATGTTACAGACAGGTGTAGGAAAATCTGAAAAGCACCTGGCACGCTGTCGGTCACAAACAGATGAAGTGTAAACTGGAGCTCAGAACAGAGATGCACTTTCTGTTCCCAGTGCTGGTAATTCAACACCCTTTCTGTTATGATACTTACTACAGCAATGTAGCAAGTAGCTCCCTCCCCACCAGTTCAGCTTTGTAAATACTAAGGACTGGAGGAACTGTTGGTATTGTAGGGCCTGAAATGACCCATTTTCCGCAGCCATGTACGTTCCAGCATTGCTCTGCCTTTTTTTGATAACACTAGCAACTCTACTACAGCCTTACCATCACCAGAGTTATCAGCAATAATCCTGTTGCTGTTTCTTACTGAGGCAGATGACTATCAGTCTTGTCATTGTTTCCTAAAACTGTTTGTGGTGTTCTCTGCAGCAGCAAGGCTAAAGTATCCCTATGGCATAGAAAATGCCTGTTCAAGGACCATGATATTCAGCTCCTGGCTGAGCCCCTTTTGCAGGTATGGCCAATGACAGCAGAAGGATGATAATCACGGTAAAACGAATGAGTATTCAGAACAGCTGCCTTATAAGGCTGAAGTACTAAGCTTCATCGTTCTCTTCACTCTAATTTCTTCATAAAAGCTCCCCATAACACAGAAAGAGATAGTATCTTCACAAGCGCAACTGGGCATCTTTGCTTGTTCTTCCTTGAGCAGTAAGCAGCACTTTTGATAAGACTGTTAAGAAACAGAAGCTGTCTTTCACAACTGCATGCTCTGCCATGCTGTACCAAGAAACATGTAGTGGTGGTCACAGGTTTTCAGGCAATACCAATCCCATAGGATCAATGTCCTCAAAGACACAGAGACAGGTCTCAAAAGAGCTTAAAAGAAAGGAGTATGTGGGCCAGTATTACCATATGGTATACCCTAAAACCGAACTGCACAAAAGGTATCTATATTAACACTTGATTTACTTAGATCAATTCGGATAGGTAGTGTTTTGCAGACTTTTGACAAATTACTTAATCCCACAGTTTTCACCTTTGTCCAGGGAGACCTTTCTAGCATATGCCTAATTTTGTTTTACAAGCGAGTAAAATAAAAAGCTCACTAGAACTCAGTCTCACACATACAGATAGAAAGTGAATTTCGTTTTCATTTAGTGTCCAAAAATAAATCAACCCTGAGCAGTGTTTCTCCTTTTCATCTACTGCCATGTTACTCAAGTCATTGTCAGTTGAAGGACTACTGGCCTGACTCAGAGGGCTGAGAGCCAACAGTCTGACACTTAACTCTGGCACTTTTATCCAGCTATGTTTACCTCAGTTTCCTCATCTACAAACTGAGCTCAATACTTACATAACTCTCAGGATATTATGAACCTGAATAATAGATGTTTTAACAATGGGTGGTAATGCGTGAGAACATTGAGTGTTTTTGCTGTAATGCAGTATAACAAAGACGATTTGGGCAGTAGATATGTTCATTAAAGATGCTGCAAAAGAATTGTTGGGAGTTTGGAATGGTGTAGGCCAGAAAAAATCTGTAAGCTACAAGTAACAAATTAGCCTACCATGTATTACTCATCAGCAAAAGGAACCCAATTGCATGAAAAATCTCTACTTAAAATTATTTTTCAGGGAGAAAACCTGTAAAGAAACATGTTTTGTTTATAGCTGCTAAAATATCCTTGTTCAGTTCTCTTAAGTACTGCATTATAACAGCATTCTTCTTCCGTCTGTTCAGGACTTAGAGGTTTGGGGCTGGGGAGTTGTGTTGGTTTGTTTTTTTAACTCTGTCCTGCTTGTCCTCACTTGGCAGTCTTTCTAACCTTGTTTGTTTCACAATGTTTAGAAAATTTGACCATTAAAATGATTATTTTATTTCCAACCTTACAGCTAAAGGTCACGTTGATGGATTGTATGCCAGGTATCAAGCTGGCAGAGACCTGGAACAGACAGACTGCAATGGCACAGCTTCCTTTCATGTAGTGAGTGTCACTGTATTCCTTCTGATATCTCAAATGCTATTAGATACAGAACATTAAATACCATTTTTGCCATTCTGACTCCAAAATTCCCTGCTTCAAACTTGTAACAAATCCAGAAGTCATGACCATTAAGTCATCCAAGGCTATCATTCTTCTTCTCTGCTAAAAAGAAAATTAAAAATTTTAATATAACCTTGCCAGTTAAGTTTTATCGGACTTTCTTGTTTCTTCCAGGCTGACATTTTGAGACCTACTGTCTGAGCCTTTTGTTGAGCTACTGCAAGTGTTGCAACACATCTTCCTTGGAAAGGAAAGTTCTAAGCTTGTACTGCCTACGCTGTTTCTTTTGCTTGTGAAATCATTTCAGAGAAATACCAAAATGAACATGATTAGGAAGCTCAAAGAGTTGCAACACATGTATTTCTGACATTTTTAATTTAAACTTAGGTTTTGTTCCTCGGAATTTTATAGGTGGCGTCTGTGGAACTAGTATCTAGTCATCCATCCTCCACCCATCCGTCTATGCAATAAGACGTTCCTACACCATTTTACAATGTACTGTAGACCAGTTCTCCAGTACGACAGGGTTATATATACTGCTGTACTCCAACATTTGAAGTGATACCAGGTGTATGCTAATAGCATAGAGTTTTTATGGAAAAAAAGACAACTGTAAATAACTGATGATGGAATTTTTAAAATTGGAACAGTTTTTACCAATTTTTTGCCAAAACTGTTTTCAAAAGGCCATTATTCTATGGAAAAAGTTTTGAAATTCTGACCAATTCTAGTAATCAATCTCAAACTGGACTTTAGTTACATTTACAGTGATTTTTCAGTTGAACTGAAGAAGTGTTGTCTTATTCTCTTCTGAAGTCGAAGCTTTAAATTCTTTGAACTGGGTCTCTTTGATCAGAGATAAGAAAGAAAGCAGAATTGCATGACAGAAATCATACTGGCAATTTTATAGTTCCTGTTTATTTAGATCTGATTATCTACTGGACAGGCAAATGCTTGTTCCACTGGAAGGTCTTTCTGGAAGAAGTCCTGCAGAATCTGAAATGATCTCACTACAGAATTTAACAATTCCTGTTATATAATTTCTTCCTAGGTTACTCTGAGTAGCAGAGGACGTGACCATACGTACATGTAAATGACAGCAACTGGAATTAGTAGGTAATTCATTTCTGGCTCCGATCATCACTGCTATATTTTTCAGTAGCCTACAGTTTATGTTAAATTTGGGCAGAAAACTGCTAGCTGGATCGTTCTCTTCTGCGCTGAAGGATAGATAGGTGATCGAATATTGAAAAATGACAAGATTTTGTGTATTGATAAACTTCTACGTTAGGATGGTGGGCACAGTTTAAAGTTATTATGTTGTATCAGGGAGGGAAAAAAAAATTCTATTTCTGCTTTCCAGAAAAATAAGAGAGTAGCTGTGTCAGCTACTGGTCAGGATCCTCCCCAGATTGGGAAGTCTTAGGACTTAGTTCTGTGGGTAGGTCATTCAGTGTAGGAGTTGATGTAAGACCTTCCTACCCTCAGCCTTTTGCTTTCATCTCTATTCTTGTCACTTTTGGTTGTCTGGTATAAAAATTAGCGGGGCTTCGCACTAAACTGGATCAGAAAACTAGCTTAGGTTGAAAACACTGTGCACTTCAACCCTTTTCCTGCAGGATTATTTCCTAACCCTCACGGATTCTGGTTACAGTTCAGTGTTGAGCCATCTGGACCGCTGCATCTGTATGTACGGTGATGCGGGCTGTGAATGAACAGACTGGAGTAAAGTGGCGCAGCCAAAAAACTGCTTAATCAAGCACTGCTCCCAAGGGAGCCATGACCTAAGAGGGAAAATCTGAATGACTAGGGCGAGATGAAGGAAAGCTCGGATACAAAATGAGGAAAGAGAGGGAAGATGAATAACCACCAGTGAGTTAGGCTGTCAGGTTAATAGCTTTATCATAAAGCTATTAACAGGTGGTGCACAGGTGCTAGACTGCGTTCCCGGAGCTGAGGCACAGCCAGCCTGAAAGTGGAACTTCTCTCCTTTCCCGTAAGAAAACCAGCTGGGAAAAGAAACTGAGCCCACGGCTAGGAGCACAAGCAGTCGCCGTCCCCGCCCGGAGCTTTCCGGAGCCGGGAAGCCGGGAAGCGGGCGCTCGCCGCCTGCTCTGAGCGGCCGAGGCGCCTGCACGCCCTTTCCCGCTGGAAACAGCCGCCCACCTTCCCCGCCTCGCCCGTCGCCCCCCGGGCTCGCAGAGGCACCGCGGCCGCCCGCAGTGCGGCGGGGTGGCCCCGACCCCACCCACCCGACCCCGGCGCTGCCTCCCGCCCTTCGCCCGCCGGCTGCCCGGCCTGTGGGGGCGGGAGGGGGCGGCCCCCTCCCCGGCCGACCTATAACTGCCCTTTCGGTAGCCGGGCGGCAGGTAGCGGTTTCTCAGGGCCGGGATGGAAGCGACGAAGCCGGTTGCCTGCGGGACGTCCTCCTGGAGCCGGGCTCTGGCCGGCAGCCCCGGCGGGGAGGAGCGTCCCGGCTGCCTCCCGGCCTCGGCGCTCGGCGGCGGGGACGAGGTGGTGGTGGTGCAAGTGCTGGTCATCAACACGGGCGGCACCATCAGCATGGTGCAGGACGACAAGGGTGAGGGGCGCGGGCAGGGCCGGCGGCGGGGGCAGTGGCGCCGCGAGGGGACCCGGGGGGGCGGCTGGGCGGCGGGGTCCCCCCCGCCACGCACCCATCCCGCCGCCCTTTACAGCGATGGTGCGCGGGGTGCGCGAGCTGCAGCCATCGGGCTTGCTGCTTCGCCAGGGGAGGCTTAGGCTGCCCCCCCCCCCAACCTTTGCAGGCAGCATTTCTTCCCCCCTCCACCCCCGCCCCGTTCTTCCTAGCAGGGTTTATCGTTCAACAACACCCCCCCCCCCCCGTTTTCTCGTAGCTAGCGGCAGCGCCGCTACAAGGATGCGCCGCTTTCTCTAGCGCTGTGAGTTTATTACCGGCTAGTTATTGCAGCCGCTGCGCTGGTGGGCACCCCGGCAAGCGGTCCTGGCGGCTCTTCGCAGCCCGCTCTGGCAGAGCGCGGCGTGTTGGGGCTCTTCTCCACCCCCCCCCCCCCCGACACCGAAAACGAAACCCGTTTGACCGTGCCAATCACGCAATCTGTTCTGCCCTTAAAAGAGCAACGGAGCCAGGCTCCCTGGAGGGCACGTGTGTCGCACCCCGCGGAGACGCGTGCCGGCTGCCCTCGGTGGTGCCCACGTCGGGGAATTTCACGTGGTGGCCTGGCTAGGGCAGCTGATGTGCGCGCGCGGCACCGCGCAGGACGCGCGAGGGCAGATGCAGCGTCTTTGCACACCTGCCTCTTAGCCGCGTGCTTGGTAGGCTTCTGCTGCTCTTCTCCTGCCAGCTCTTAATTTCCTCCAAGAAATTACTGAAAAGCTCTGCTCTACCTTACTGGCAGAGCAGAGACCTATAAGTGGTACTGACAGGGGAGCGTGAGCTTTTTGTAAAGCAAAAGGTGGACATGCTAGTCCGCCCCACCTCAACTATTTGATGCTTAAATCCAAAACTGAAGTGTGAGATGTCTCAATATATTGCCTGCATTTTACCTGAAAGCTTCTTAGGTACCTACAGCTATAGGTTGCTACACGTTTTCAGGTACACCTAAACATGAACAGGTAGGTGCCTAACTCCCCCTCATCCCCCGAATCCAGAAGCTGGTCAGAATAACACCGAAGTACCCCTAGAACCTGACTCGGGGAATGGGGAGTCTAAGGGATGCCAGAAGGATCAGCCAGCTATCGTGTCAGGGGAAAATATTTTTTCAGCCGAGTCTGACTTGCTGCATGGCGTGTTTGCCGGTGTTGGCGCAAAGAGAGAGGGTGTAATGTAAAGCTGGGGATATGTGCGTGCGAAGGGAAACGGTTCGATTTTGATGAACTTCGATTTGGTTTTCTTTGTTCTTCACTCAGTAGGCTATGGGTTTCCTAGGGTTTACGTCTCGCTATGCTGGCTGTTCAGAAGTGGGGGGACTTGATTGCCCTACAACAGAATTTGAAGCTCCTTGAATAACATCTAGGCTACTCATCTGTAGGATTTAAACGCTTGAGGCTTCACCTCAGAGCTTTCTAGACTGGACTTCTTGTTTTAAGACATACTCCTCCTTTTCAGAGGACTGGCTGGCTGGTCTTGACCATTGTAGGGAAGATGCTGTAAAGTTTTTCTTCTGCTTTGTTTTTCATGGCTGTCATCTTGTGTTTGATCTGCCAGATAGGCCTGAAGCATGACGATTCCAAGTTGTAAGAAAAATCTTTCAATATGTTTCAAATGACATGTAGTTACCTTCCTCTGTCTGTTTATGTGCATCACGTACTAAAATTATTTCCTGCTTCTAGTGTCTTGGCTTCCCAAGCACCTTGTTTTTAAGCAAATAAATAAAAGATGTAGAATTCTTTTGTGAATGAACTGCTTCACCTCTTCTGATCCTGTGTGCCTTTTTTTCTTCTACTTAACAATGTCAATCATTAAAGCATGTGCAAAAAAATCTAACCGTTGCAATCCAATGATACTGATTTGCTGCATCCTGATGAAGGGTTCAACCTGCATTTTTGTACACAGCTCTGGCAGCAGAGCAGCCAGTACCTCTTTAAGAATATTTGGCAACCGTTAGCGTTCAGACAGAAACTGGTGAAAGGGCATGGGAAAGGCAGCATGATTCAAAGGTAAAAGCAACAGATGCTCGTTTCTTTTACTACAGAATCAATGGATGGAAATCGCCTCTTTAGAACCTTACCTAGAACTATAACTTTTTATTTCAAGCAAAGTAAGTAAGAGTCACTTCCCTGAACAGCATGAAACCTTTTAGAGCAGCTCAAACTGAGCAAGCTAGGCTTCTACCTAACTAATTTACATCTAGGCTTAGAAGCTTTTACATGGTCTTTCTGGTTGCTGAAGCACATAGTTTCAGTTTTAAATTGTGATTACAGCCCTAATGTCTCCTGTGAGGAATATGTTGATGTGCAGAACTGCCCCCTACATGCATGTGCAAGACTGATACAGCCCAGCAAATAACTGGCTGCTATAGTAAAAATGGGCAATGCTTGAAACCTATGCCCATCACCTCAGAAATCTCAAAGTACCGCTGCTGCAAAAATGAATACTTTGGAAAACGCTCTGTGTCCTGCTTCTCTGCCTGAACAGGACGTAGCTGTTACTTTTGGGAGCTGGCACCGTAGGTGTACACCCTGTTTGTAATGACATTCCTGCAGAAAAACTGGTTTTGCAAAGTTCTTTGCTTTCCTCAGTATAGAAAGTTTGTTAGGATGGGGGGTGATAGCTTCAGTATGCTGGCATTGAGTACGCTCAAATCTCCCCAGCTTTTGGGGTTTCTTGGGTGTAGAGCCCCACTGACACAGTTGCATCAGACTTTTTCAGCTCCCCGTTCTCTGCTCCAGCACAGAGTAGAGGATATCGTGATTGGTACGTAGCTATAGCTGTATTGCCCATAGCACTGGAGTGAAAATCAGAGTCCTCACTGCGTAGAAGAGACGGAGCCATATTTGTTCTCGGCCACAATTATTTTTTTGCTCTGCCTTTGTCCATCCGCTCTGTGATGCAAGGGGTGGCTAGCTAAGAAGGGAAAGGACAGAAATTGATGAGAGGCTTTTCGACAAGTAGCACAGCCTGCCTCTTCCCTGCAAGGGTGAAGTTGCTTCAACTACTCTATTAACAAGTTTGGCTCACAAAAGATGTTTTTCACACATAATAAAGTGGAGCTGTTCTTCAGTTGCACTTGAGTTCTCCCATTTTTGCTTATTGAAGCCATAAAGCAGAAATCACTGCTAAACGTGGATGCATTTAGGGGACTGTTTAAGTCATAAGCTGGTCATCTTGGATACATCTGCAGAATGTCCTACAGGAAGAGGTTTAAGTTCAGTGTTAGCAACTACGGAACAATCCTGCCAAATTTGTGATTAAGAGCAGAGGTGAGGAACTGCCATGTAGAAAGAATTTAAGAATATCAATGTACATCAGCTATCTGGTTCCTAGAGCAAATACAAAAATGTAAATAGTCTAATCCTTTGTCAATGTTCAGATCAAGATGAGTATTGGACAAACAAAAATAATCAGAAAACACACAAAACACTTGAAAGCGTGGGCTGCTATGCCCAAGCACAGCAGAAGTGCCCGTTTCTGACTAAGCTGGGAGCATCCTTAATAGGAGAAGCAGGGATAACAACTGAATGAACAAAGCATCCAAAGCCTGAGGGCATATTAAGTATATTTTGTAAAATGAAGTATTCTGGCAGGAATCCAAACAAAGCTGCTCAAATGCTGGTGCTGTCCTGTGAGAAAACTGGCTATGAAAAAGGCTGCTGCTTCATTTAAGGCAAGCCAGGAGAGAGATTACACAGTTCTTAAGGGCTTTCCATCTGCTTGGAAAGTAAACACACCCCAAGCAAAGTGTGCATGGAGGCGCATCAGCTAATACCATCACTGTTTCTCTACGCTTTGGAGTATTTTAACTAACAAACTTTACTCTTTGAAGGTGAAAGAAAAAACCTCCCTCTTATTTATCATACGAATATCAGAGCAGTTGAAAATTAGATTCACAGAAGAACTCAGTTCTATGATGCTGAGTATTTTATCATCAAAAATTTAGGTACCCTTCTGTCTTGTAGGGTCAGCATCTAGGTTCCCTTTAAAACAGCAGGTTGCAACCTGCAACGTGTTCTGCACATTCAGCAAGCACTGAGTGGACTTTCTTAGGCTAGTATAAGCCCTAGGCATCCTGAGGGCCGCTACACCGAAGAGTAAGAACACAGTGGGGCAAGGAGAGCGTGAACAGAGCTTAAGATGTGCCCATACACTTGCCTTTTCCTCTTCACTAGCTTAGGTGCCTTCTCCGGCCGTTGTCAGTTGAGATTTCCAGTCGTAAACCTGCTGATGGGAAGTACCTATTCCAGAGCTCATGACTAGAGCACTTAAGACACTCTTAGGAGATTTCTCTATCTTTCTATAGATCTCTGTCTGTGTTTGTTAATGCTCAGTACCTACTATGGGGTTTGTTTTAGTTTTCCCTTTCATTTTTTTCTCTTTGTAAACGCTATGGCTCTTGACACTGAGACGCTACACGCAGCTTTCCAGTAGAGCTGGACGAAGACATCACTGTTTCTGCCAATGCTGCTCTAGGCTAAGAGGCTTAGGCAAAAATTTCACATAACTTTATGGTATGAAGCAATGTTTGTTGGTCTTATGGTGCTAGGTGGAGAGTGGCTACGGAAATGGAAAAGAAGGACAGCCTAGTGCTAGAGCTGCAAAAATTGACCTCCTGCCCCTCCTGCTGATCAATATTGGCACACAAACAACAATTAAAAGTAACCATAAATATTTGATGTGAAAGAAATTTGTAATGTTATTTCTCCTAAATAAAGGGTTTTCTTCTGTTTTAAGTCAAGAAAGGAGTAACTGCAGAGATTTGTGGGTTGTATTCTGTTTTCACATTCTTTTACTGCTGATAGACTGTTTAAATTTAATTTGGAAGGATGAGCAAATAGTTGTGCAACTTCACTTCTTCTGTCCTTATTGTGTGGCACACTTTCCCCCCTACTTATTTACTTCATTTTCTGCTTGTTTTTAAGGACTCGCTCCTGAGGCCAATAAGTTAGTAAGCAGTTTGAAAAATATGCCACAGATGCATGATGAAGCATATGCCCAGGAAAAAAAACTATACGACACCCATGAATATCCAGATAAGACACTGGTGCTCCCGTAAGTACATTGTCCTTGGGGAGAGGGAGGGCTGGGAAGTGTCCTGATAATTTTCAGAAAATTAAATCTCCAACCATTAATGTGAAGATCCTAGTATTAGATTAGCAAAAATGCTTAAAAGGACTTAAAAGGAAAAAAACCTACCATATCTGGCACTATCTGCAATGAAGTGTTACATTGCTGCTTGAAAAATAACTTTTAAATTAGGCAACAAGTAAGCAATGTAGGCAGCTTAGTTCTGCCTTTTTTCTGTTTCTGAATGTTAACTCGCTGCTGTGCAGACATACAAATATTCCATAGCAACTAAGAAAACTTTATATACAGTACCGTGCAAATTATCTCCAGCATATGTCTGGAAAAGTAGCAGCTAATTAATGCATCCATGAATAGGCCCCATGCTTTAATTCTGTAAGCCTTCTGTTTTTTAAAAAAAAAACGTAAAAGCTGATTGTCTTTCCCAAATTTATGCAACATTATGGTAATGAGTGATGGGCTTATAATTAATCTGCATTGCTTCTTAACTGTTGGGCAGTGATTAATAAGCTTATAGGTTTTATTTAGAGGGTAGTATGCTAATTTGAGATATTCCCCAGCTGTGATGAATGACCGTACCCCTGTAAACACGTTAACGTTGCACAAAGGATGATTGTACGTAGTCGTTCCAAAAATTAATGGGACTATAGCCGTTTTGCTATAAGAGTAAAAATGGATATTCCTTAATCTTTAAGGAGAAAAATTAAGACATACAAACAAAATGTAGAGATTATTAATTTCTTTCTATTTTGTACTCAGATCCCTGTGTTAAGCTTTTAAAAGTAAGCACTTAAAAGGGAGGTGGCAGGAGAAGGGGTAAGGGAAAGAGAAACGGACTCCCGGTGGAGTAGTATTGGTGTGAACATAAAATCTATGTTAAATATGATGGTTATATTAAGCAAAATAGAGATTTGTTGCAATACTGTGCTTATACCTGAGGACCTTAAATGCTTTAGAGGATTTCAAATATAACAAAACTGCCCTAGTATACCCATTTGGGTCCTGAATATACTTCTCCTAGCATGTTTTCTACAAAGAAAAAAACAACCCTTAAAACAGTCATTCAGATCAGGAGCTTACTGGAGTTTGTTTTTCTGGGGCAGCTAAGTGCCGTTTAGGGAGGTCAGTCACGACAGCTTGCCTTTTTCCCTTTCCTCCTAGTTGAATGATATTTTAACTAGGCAGTAGAGAAATATTGTAAGTTTCTGAGGAGAGCAAATAGGAGTCTTTTGTGAACTTTGCATATTTCTGTAATAACCCTATAGTATAATGAAAAAAGATATAAACTTATGATCTGTTTTTAGGGAGATGCATCACAAGTAGTGGACCCGATTGGTGTGGGGGTTTGGAATTTCATATTTTTGTGTAAGCAGCGCTTCCTCAGGGGATCTGTCTTTTCACAGTTTTTCAGCTGACTTCCAAAGCTGCTCTTAGCGTGCGTGAATATGCTATCCGACGAGGCTTTCTTTAGCGTGAAACCTACCCTCTTAGCTATGGTACGTCAGTTAGTTAGGAATGAAAACTCTACACACGCTATCTCTGCTGTAAGCAATTACCTTACAGGCCTCATAGGAGGAGTAGGTCTGCAGATTTTATTAGTTGATGAACTGATAATTAACTCTTGCTTTTGCGTATTTTAAGGTGCTATATATGTATACAAAAATAGCAGGTGGAAAATATACTACTGCATATGCTGAGGGAAGGCAACCAACTTTCTTCTCTGTACTCTAAACACCTTATTTCAGGAACTTTCTTTTACACGTTCATACAGCATGCGGTGTCCAGATCTTTTCTGTAGCCTTGGACTGTTTTCCAGTGTAAATGTTGAAGTATCTATCGCAGTTATTCATATAGACTGTTGCAGCTGGCAGCTAGCTTTCCGTGATCCTCAGGCAGTGGGAAAGCACTGAGGATGCTCTGAAGATCACTCTATTAAGCATGCTCCTGGATGTCTTTGCTTGGAAGAGAAAGTAGCAAGGGCAGAGCTGGCTCTAGCTGCCTCAGTATTTCTTGTTTGCTAGCTGCTTGTTCACCGTTTCGTTGCTGTACAGGAACTCATTCCAACTATTAAGTAAATCTCTATTTTTAAGTATTTCTAAAATGTTTTTTGTTTCGTGTCACTTTAACCTTGTAATTCACTTTGTAACTTAGTCTTAGAGACTGAGCCTTAAACTTACTTCGGCAAACTTTCCCTCGCGCCTAGTCTGAGAGCTTCCTTTAAGTGTGAGCGTCCAGACATTCTTAGGCTTCGGTCTCCATCTGCTGGGCTACATACTGCATGGTGTTTGAAAGTGCTACCTTCCTAGGCCCATCAGGTATTTCTTGGCTCATTGCAGGCCCATCCTATTGCTTGATTGGCCTCTTTTTTTAAATAGTAGTTGTTTTGTCTTGTCTTCATTATACTTAAAGCATTCTTCTCCCTGCTCTCAAGGCTGCGTTTCTTCAGTGGCCAGTAATTGGTTGTTAGTTGAGTTGTTTGTAGTCCTGGGGCCTCTGTTTTCAACCTATACCAAACTATTTTATGATCCTTGCTGTTACCACACACTTAAACTGCACATCATGACAAGAGACAGCCAGTACCAACTTTCAGTTCATACAGCAAGCTCTCCTAACAAGGTGACAACAAGTCTAATAGGCTAGGACTGGGGCTTTACAAGGTTAGCCTGTTACTAGCAAAGGCAATAAGGTTTTTACTGGGACTCTAGGGAACAGTTTCCTTCTTTTCTTGAAGGTCTTAACTAAACAAGAGAGTCTCTTCTGAAATCTAAGGTCAGAGAAACTGAGGACAGTGGATCTTGTAAAGAATCACGGAATGGAGGCCAGTCATAAGACTCTTAAGGGAGGATACTGTGCCTGTGAGGGAATTTATATTTATCAAAGCATTAAAAAGTTGTTGCAGCTCTTCTCTTTACCCCCTTTATGCACTGGGAGTTTTACAGACTGCTCTCAACGATTTATAAAGTATTTTTTAAACTTTAAGTCTTAGTATTGGCTTTTGTTAGAACTCAGTTCCAAACATTCGCATTTAACAAAGTCAGTCTGGGTTCTACTTTTCCACCTTTGTTTTTGACAACTCCTCCTCCCCCCCCCCTCCCCCAAATTCTGAGTCTGTTAACTGCAGGGATTTGTGCTTTAAACCACATCAGACCGTGAGCTTCTAAACTTAGAACTTAATGTTTCCAATTTGACAGCAGTTTTGCGCCGTAGACTTAGTGGTGCTAGTGGGGAAAAGGGTAAAAACTACTGATTCAGTGAAATAATCAGAAGTGATGAGCTAGTGTTAGCTATGAGAGTGAAACTGTTTTCAATTCTCTTTCTTTATAGTGTCTCTAAGCAAAACAAGAGAGTTGTTTACACAGTCCTGGAGCTCTCGCCATTACTTGATTCTTCCAACATGACTCCAGAGGACTGGGCCAAAATTGCAAAGAAACTTGAGGTACAATGGTGTGGGATGGTATTTCATTCGCTGCTTGCACAAAACAGCAGAATATCTAGTATATTTAGCGAGATCCAAAAAAAAGTGCAGTAGTGCTATGCTTATGGATTTATTTATTAAAAATATAAATGTTATGCAAGATGCTATACCCAGCTTAGTCACTTGCAAAGTGGTAAGTATTGTGCATGTAAGTTTGCAGGACAATTTTTCCTTCTGAAATGTTGCAAACTTATTAAAGTTATATAGTTCTTCCACTGATGAGCTATGTCATAATTTTGTAAAAGAAAATAAATTTAAAAATCGAAAATGTGGTTGAAATAAGGTATGTAATATGTAGATAGAATTGTTCTGAAGTGTTGAGTTAAATTCACTGCTCAGAAATGCTAAATAAAATCCTTAGGTATAGGTGACTTAATTGAAGGTTGCTTAGTTATGCAGCATTTGACTGTGCAAATAGCTTAATAGTTGGCTATTAACATTGAAAATAATTTCCTATCTTTCTGCCTCTCTTACTTTGCACACAGACTGACTTGACTAGCTTTGCCTTTGCAGCTGTTAGAAAAAATACTTTTGTGGTTAGGTTCCCCACACTGGGAAATGTTTAAAGCCCTAGACGTTTCCTTTATGTGTAGACAAAATCATTAAATCCTTCTCTAGATTAAAAATCATCTCTTCTCTGCTCCTGTCCCCACATCTAAACTTAAACTTAAAAACACTTAAAATCGAGGAATCAAAATCCCTTTTCCTCCAAAAGCCAGCAGATAACTTTATTCCAATGGGATGAACAGCGCCATTCATGACTTTGCATTAAACACTATCCGTAGATTGATCTTACTATAAGATTCCTTCTTCCATTGGTACAAGCCTGATGGTCTAAGGAACTTCTCAAAAAACAGCAGCATATGCAGGTAGGTACCTTAACTGTGAGCAGTTACAAGCCTATTCAGTACTCTCTGCAGCAGAAGTCCCGTACAGCTCCAGAAAGGTTGACTTCTAAACAGAAGAGGGCACTCTTACACTGGCAGTTTGCCTGCCTGCCAACTGGATTAAGTGGACTCTTTTTTCTGTATGTGATGATAGCCTTGGTTTGCCTGATCTGTTCCTATAAATGGTGTAATCCCTAAAGTAAAAGCGGTAACAAGAAATCAGACTATACTACTAATTTGCATATGTTAACATTCCTGTTTAAAGCCATTGCTAAGCTTTTCTTAATTAGCAGTCTTCTGGTTTAAAAGTGCTGCATTAATATGTATACATAGAAGAATCTCTTTGACTGCTCCATAATTAGAATTACTAGCTCTAGTGCTTATTGTCCGATTAACCCTTAATTATATTTAAACTGAAAATGTGGATAACTCTAAGAGGAATTATGCTTGTAGTACTTCTTTAGAGTGTTACACTGCTGCTTGTATCAGTGAAAAGAGTGCAGTATGCACCTCATTTGCTGATGCCAATGTGTTGGTTTAATAATGTGAAAAATCTCTCTCCACCTCCAGGAGCACTATGAAAAGTTTGATGGCTTTGTGATTCTTCATGGCACTGATACAATGGCCTATACAGCATCAGCCTTATCCTTCATGTTTGAGAACCTAGGTAAAACGGTTGTTATGACAGGATCTCAGGTAATGGACTTAATTTGAAGTTGAAGTCAGAAGCCTCATTTTCTGTTCTTATATGCAGAACTGTGTAGTAGCCTGGTGATCACTATGTACTTCAGTAATGCGGTGTGACCAGGGTGAATGGTCACAGCGCCGATAAAAATGAGTGACAATTGATGGGCTCACCAGCTGAGGATCTGCCCCATAATTTTATCCTTAGTGACTTTACAACTCTGTACCAAATCAGACCAGTAGTTCATTATGACTGGGGCCAGATGCTTCAGAAAAGGATGTAAGAGCCTGTCATTGGTCATTGTGTAATAATCTGTTTTTATGAGAAGCATCTTTCCAGCCTCAGGTGGCTGCTAGTTGTTAGCTGTCTTTTTTTTTCTTTTAAAGCCCTGAAGCATGCAGTCGTATTATTCCATCAGTTGTTACCCTGTTATTCGTTGTTCTTTGGTATCTCCTATCTTTGTTGCATTCTTCCTCATTTTTTATAATCTGTAAGCATTATAGGCATGTTTGATCATTTTTATTCCAGAAAGCATCTGACATTGTCTGTTTCTTTCACTCTAAAGACTAGATGTATTAATTTTCTTTACTTTAGCTGGAGATCAGACCTTTGCATATTGTCTGAGGGGGAGGGGTTGTTTTACAAGAACAGCTTGCCTGAGCATAAAATACAGCTCTAATCACAAAAGGGAGATGAAACATAGCACTGTAACCTTCCCCTTCTCCCCCTTTTCATAACTTTCCTTTCACATGTGGTCTATTTGAAGTCAAAATACAAAAGTCTAGGAAGGAGTAGACTCCCACTTACTGTCTTGACATTGGGCAGTCTAGTTGTAATACATCATATTCAAGGTTCTACTTTCTTTTTTGCTTTATTTTTTTGGAGATCTGCCTGACACACGATCCAGCAATAGAGCATGTGATTTTTTTTTCATTGTTGAAAGGAGCTGTGTCTCTCTATTAATAAAGAGGCAATCCAGAAAGGCATGGAAGTCATCACTATTTCACTCAGCAGACCAAATTTCTGGTTTTAATCTTGTCCTTTACTGTCAGTAGTAACCTGCTGGTTCCGTTTTTGTATTCGGTGAGGAAAGATGGTGCAAGAGAGCCGTTCTGAAGCCCATGATGAGAGTTCTGTATGAACGGAGACTATTGCTTTTTCTCCGTACAATCACTTCTCCCATGCGCAAACACTTAAGCTGAGCACGCCTGCTTCCTGTTCTTGATATTTTTCCTGAATGAGCCTCTACTTCTAAAAACAATTACTTAATCATACTCAAATCACCTCTATATTATTCTTTAAGTACTCAGTTATAAAAGTGTGTTAAGCACAGAGGGAAACCTACCATCTGCCTCAGTCTAAAATAGTTTGGATGAAGAAGTAAACTTTATTTGTCATAAATCATTGTTATATAAATTATTTATGTATTTGTATTGCGTAAGTTGTACTCTTTTTTTCTGCTGCGTAGGCTTTACATAAGGGACAGAATTTAATTTCAGTTTCTGCTCTTTAGGTGCCCCTATACGAATTGCGGAATGACGGCCGAGCCAACCTACTGGGGGCACTGCTCTTTGCTGGGCAGTTCGTGATTCCTGAGGTCTGTTTGCCTGGGAAGACTGTCTCAGAAGCTGCTTTTCTTCCTCTAGCTAGACCATATACTTAGACACTCAAAATGTCTGATAAGTAGTAAAGAGTTGCACCTAAAAAGGAAAAAGTTGATTGAATTGAGGTAACAGACCCTTGCATGACAAAGCGCATGCCTTTTTTTCAGGATTCATATACCATTTTTGCTACATACAATCTATAAAGACTATCAAGTTTGAAACGCAGGTTGGAACAGACTTGAAATCAGAGATTCCTTTGCAAACATGTGGGATCTGAAAGACTTTTAAGTCAGTTTTTGAAGTCGGAGTTACTTTGAAGTTCTGAAGTTGCTCTAGAACTGATAGCAGCATCTTCTAGTTCTGGTTCCTGAGGACTAAACTGCTGAGGATGATATACATAATAGACGTGGAAGCATCTCTATGCTCTCAGCACCCTGCTTTTAAAAAGATGATGGTGCTGCACAGGCCCAAAGCCTGAGAGAAAACTGATCAGAGTACACTTCGTTCCGGTTCTGTCTGTGCTCTCACAGGCAGTTCCTTGTAGGAGAACAGCGATACCTTACTGGCCAAGATCTTCAGAACTAACAATTTTGAAATATCTTTTTTCCTTCAAATTCCACTTGAGACACTTCAAGGGTCTTGAAAAGGGGCCTAGTTTTATATGTTTGGTGACTCTTTGAAAAATTACCATCCATTTTCACTGGGCCTTTTTTAAGGTTTTTCACGCTGAATTTAGATACAGCTGAGGAACTTATTAAAAAGTCCACACTGCTCCTTTCCTCTGTCCCTGAAGCGGACTCAAGCAAACTGGCTGTCTCCTAGACTATGCCTCATGAGAGGATTGCGAAACTAGTCAGCTCTTGACTTGTTTTGTTCTTAAATTCTTAAACCAATGTGTGACAGATGTGCCAATTCTTTTTGAAAGGGTAAGAGTTATAAACACCTACTAGCCTCTGAGTTGCTTTAAAGATTTAGAAAACACTTTATAAAGGACAGACTACAGTATTTATCTACTGAATCTTTTAATTACTGGCTTATTCATAGACCTGTTTCTTTACTTGTTTTGCAGGTGTGCCTGTACTTTTATAATAAACTGTACAGGGGAAATAGGGTGACTAAGGTGGATGCTGACAGTTTCAATGCCTTTTCCTCACCTAACCTGCCTCCACTTGCAAATGCTGAGGTTGATATTAAAAGTAAGCAACATCATCTCTTAAGCCTTGTAATTTGTGCCACATGCAATAGAACTCTAGATGAATAGAATCCATGCTTGTATAGTTGAAAGGCTGTTTTTAAACATCGGTATATATTTAAAGTCCTGTATCTTGACTCTGCTTCATGTGCTGTGAAACTGTTTAAATATTAATAAGACTTTAAGAATTTGTGATTCAACTGCATTTGTCTACTGGGGATAGATACGAGCGAGGGTGACTTTAACTAAACATTCAGACTTACCGGAGGGAGTGTTGCCCCTGTGTCATGAAGATGCTTGCTCTGAGGATAGAAATGAGGGAGCGGGTAGGACTGAAGGAACAAAGAGTTTAATGCAATTAATAACCATGCTGGGCTCTGAAGTCAGGCAAAAGAGTCATGGCAGAGTACATGCAGCTTCAACAAGCTTATGTTTGGTTCATGTCATTTTGTAAGATGGTGTAATGGATGCTTAGTACCTGTCTAAATTGCGAACACACTGAAAATAGCAGACCTAGGATACGTTCTATGAGAGTTTTGTTTTTTGTTTTGTTTTCCCTAACTTACTCAGATTCCCTACAACTTCTGTGATTCTGTTCTTTAAGGAGGGGGAAAACCTTTTTAAAAACTACCTGAAGATTACGGCATCTGTTTGCAGATGTCTGTTCTCGGATAAATGACACCCTTTCTTTGGAGAAGAGAGAAGAGAGACACATTTGGAACCTGGCCAAATGAGGATTTGCCAAAAACCCTACTCAAGGACAGTTTTCAAAAATACAAGTTATGCAAGCTGCTCTTGGACAGCTTAAGTATATTTGAAAGGAGCAGGCCTAGATGACAAATTCCAATTTTACCTAAAAATATAGGGCTCGACACCTCCTAAAGTAACGCTCATTTGATGTTCCCATGTATGTGGTGGAAGATTGCAAATAGGGAAATAAGGGATCTGCTCTTCTCTTGCATCTCAGTTTAGATTCTCACAAGTGAAAACTAATTAAATTTCAGCCTAGTGTCTAGAGAATGCCCACTTCACTGATTTCTCCTAAAACGGTGAAGAGTAAAAATACCCACAAAAGATTTGGATCTCGGGTTGACTGCTGTTTCTTTGAGAAGTTACTTAACCTCTTGATATGTTGTTTCCTCAGACAAAAGATTTTAATCTAAATATTCCCCAACTGTTAAGGGCTAAGGAAATGTACATTAATGTTTGTGCCTATTACTGTAGCATCTCTACAACTTGGTGGGGGGAACAGTAGCGAGGGGTTCCCAAATTCTTCTGCTGGGTGCCATTAGTGGCATGCAGCATGCCATTCTGAAAGATATATACTACTAGAGACATCCTGCCGTTTCGAAAATTAAACTTGGCACCTTCACCTAATTGTGGGCATCATTTAAAGTTCGAGGATCGAGATGCTGCTATGTTTGTAAGAGTCAGATACAATCTGAGGAAGCTTGTAAAATACTGCGCGGGTCAATAAGACACCTCTGAGGTAGAGAGAATGTACCACTGTTACTTCACTGCTGCAGCAAATTGGGGAAAGTCATCTTTCTTGGGTTTTTATGAACTGCATCAAATAGGGTATAAATAAATACAGTTTTCTGACTGCTCAATAATGAAATGAAGCTGCAAATTGCATGCTACTTCTCTCTTGCATTTGAACGATTTGTTTTGTGATTCCTTGTGTGTAGTAGAAAAATGAGAAAGTTATTAAGTACTTCTCTTGGCCCATATTGGGTCCCATTGTCTTTTCAATAGAACGCCCCAATGAGATCAGTGAGGATTTCTGATTTAAAAACTGATGGTGTGATAGGCTCTATTCTTACTTGTTTCAGCTGATTACCCTGTTAGGGTAGCATCATTTATCCAAGATGACAGTGTCACTGTTGAAGGATTGTTTCATTTTGAAAAAACATAGTTTATAGAATGGGCAGTCTACTAGTGCTGCTTTATTTTCTCCAAAATAATTGTTTGAAACATAGCTGTCTTCCTTGAGACTGCTCTTACAATCCTTGTATGAAGCTTTCAGGGAGACAAGGAATCACCCGAGGCTTTTAAAAACAGTCCGAACAAATCTAGCATCTTTAACTTTTTTTCAAATGACTTTATGTAGTATGTCTTAATCTTCCTGCAGACGAGGCTGACTCTTGCTGCTTCAGCATTCCCTGACAATGCCAGCAGGAGCAGGCTACGTGCAGAAACTCTTCCTTGGGCTCCCCACTTCTAACAAATCTGGGAATTAAAATTCCAGAGAAGCTGATGGTGAAGAGGTGATAGAATGGCAGGAGTAGGGAGTGTAATGGGATAAGAGCTCAGGATCACAGGCCGGTACATAAGAAAGAGGAGAGGAAATGCTGTTCAGGGTTAGATGTATACTGTATAAAAGCAGTGATCTACTTCAGAGCCAGAGAGGGGGGAGAAAGCTCAGTCTTTCTTCCCCTCCCTTTACTAGCTGCAACTCTCTCCTTCATTTTTCATCTCCATTTTTCACCCCATTCCCCCTTCAGATGAGGCTCCTAGTGGTTTTCCAATCCCATCAACCAGTTGTGTTCTTGGCCAGGTCCTTTAACACCTACGAGTCCCATTATCAAGTTTTAGATCAGCAAGGGTGTCAGTTTTCTTGAGACTTTCAATTCAGCATAGGAAACTCTTGCAAGAAGTGAAAAATCCGGGCAAACTCCTCAGCTGGGTAACACAGTGCTATGGGAAATACTTTTGCAGCAGGATCAGAAAATTCTGTATGGAATAATGAACTATATAGGAATAAACAAACATATTTTTAAAGTCTTAAAGCTTATGAAATAAAAGGCCTTGCCTTATTTCTCTCATATTTTGAAAAGGAGAGAGGCAGAGGAGGTCTGTTTCACTCGAATTGTGTAAAGAGTCTCAGTGTATTTCATAACTGATTACTCTCCTCAGTTCTCTGTTGTCTTAATGAAGCAAATATGAAACTTGGTTCGTTATAATGGCTGGACTTTCTTCATCACACACACATGTAACTTCAGGGAGTGGTGCACACGTACAGAACTGAATGACTGGAAACATAACTTGTGCAGGGGATGAAAGGAGTCCATGTGACTATGTGCACAGATTTGGTACTGCAGCAGCAGATTAGAAGACCCTTGTAAGCTCACCAACCCAACGGTCTCATTAGAGAGAAGCTTGGTTGGTGTCTTGGTTGGCAGTTCTAGCTATTTATAGTAAAAAGTCAAAGTCATTTATATAGTAAGGCAAATGCCAGCTCTGTTCACCGAAGTACTTTGGGTTTTTTTTTTTTCTCTCGTGAGTAGGCATGCTGGTTCTTGCAATGAGACCATTCAATTTAAATATTCATTTCAAAAGGTGTGTGTCAATTGTTTTATAATAAACAGCCAAAAAGGGGGTCTGCGTTTGTTTGCCTCCTTTAGGAATTTCCACCCATAGGTTGGTCTGTGCTCCCCACCCCTTGGCTGTCGCCATGAATTCTAATGAGCACTAGGGGAGCTTATATAATGGTACAACTTGCCTGTAGCCTTGCAGAAAAGGATGAGAAGCAAGTGTTGCTGTTTGTCTGGAGCTCTGCAATCATGAAAAGCTGTATTTCCTGTTTGATTTCATAACTTGGAGTTCAGTCACCACTCCTAAGGGAGGTGTCGCGCTTAGTTACAGCACTCTCATTGTAATAAGTTGAAACCTGTGCTGTGGCATAGGCACCGCTGAACAATAGTTTTTGCTGCTTTATAGGCTGTTTAGGGCTTCTTTTTTTCTTCTAAGTTAGGTTGATTTTTTTAATCCCCCGCTAACCCTATCACCATATGCCTGTGTGTGAGTAACGCTGCATAAAATAAGGAAATTATCCTTTTTTTCTTTCTTCAATGAAAAATATTTAGGTTGTTTCCTTACTGCCTAGCTATTTGGCCCTGGAATATGAAAGCACCTGTGTGTTTTCTTAGCGCTGGGTGACCAGTATGCTCAGTAGACTAAAACTGCCTCCCCAGGGACTGCAGAGTAGCTTCTGTTCTCATCTCTTTACCCTAGTGAGGCTCAGGTGGAGAACAAAAGCTAGTCAGACTTCAGAGGAAACAAACCCTGAAGAGTTTACTTTGTGCCTTAGGTATAAATCTCTATTTCAAATTTGTTTTCCGAGCTGTAATTTTAAGAGCTCCAGTGCTTGAGAGAGAGGGGGAGACTGGCAGTAGCAGAGGGTTGTTTCTGTAATTTTTTTGTTTGGAAAAATAAACAAAAGATCTTTATATCTTAAATGCAAGGTCCTTGAATAACACAGTCTTTCCTATCCCAAGACATTGCAGATATGGTATATAAATATCCATTACCTCTCTATTTTATGTACACTGCTTTAAGAGCTTTCTGTCTTCTACGCAAGACCAATACTTAGCTTATATTTGTTCCTCAGCTTTGTATCCGTATTTACATAATGCAGTACACTGAATCAGTTAAACTCTTTACAAGCACAGCCCATCCAAGTCAGGACAGGTTACTGTTTTCTGTGTTGTGCCAAACACGAATATTCCTCATTAGTCACTCTTATCCATACGATAAAAAGCTGTTCTGAACACCAACATGTAGAGTTTGTTGTGCTTCAGCTATTTCTATGAGTTTCTTGCTTAAGGACTGTGAAGAATTCTTAAGACTTTTCTTTCTGCTTTAACAGTAAGATTGCTGTGCTTTAGGATCAGGGACTGTAGGACAGCTGGTTTATTCAGTAGAATAAAGATGCTTGAACTTAGCTATATCATGTAAATATTCTACATTTTGAGGGAATGTAATCCTTGAGATGGAGGATGCAAAGGGCGTGTTTTCTGCCCTGCATAAAACTCTGCCTCGCTTAGAACAACTCTGAATAACTCTTAGATGAATTTGGGCTTTTGTGTATATTTGTTTGTGTTTGACTCTTGCATCACTCTGGCCTTTTGCGCTGCCTTTCACACTTTTTGTCTAATGGAAAGCTGACATCTGTAGAAATTATGCTGCTCTCATCACTGCGTTCATGGTCTGCAGCACGGAGCACCTTACGTAGACTGACGAGGTTCAGAACCCTAAGAATGTTAACTCAAGGACAGTCTTTGGTCCTTTCTTAATATAGCTAGGAATTGACATCACAGTACTATGTCTGAATTCCACATATTCATATTCCAGATTGCATCTATCTGGAAGATGATGTGTTATGTGATAGCGTGTACTCCCAGAGTACAGGTATAGGCCTGGTGTAGGCCTCATTTCTGAACCTATCCTCTGATCTCTCTCTCCTTAGTCTTCTGCTTTTGGCAATATCTTCTTAGTGATCCATGCCAAGTTAGGAGTTTCCTCAGTTCATTCTTCAAGTTTGTTACAGACATTAGAGATGCTAGTAGTTGCCAAACTTTGTAGTATGCGTTTGTGAAGTCTTGGCAGGGACTCCTAGCTTATGGAGGATGAAGGAAAGAAAACTTTGATATAATTTTATTGCTGTCCCTGCCCATAGAGGAGGCTTCTTTTAAAGAATTAAAGAATTAATCTGTTTGTTAGAAGGTTGAAAGGACTGGATTTATCGCCAAACACGGTGGTCTCTTAAGAAGCAGTACTGATTGAGTGAACATAGTGAGCCTGACGTATGGACCTCAAGCAGAGCAAATGCATGGCTCTCTGCACCCACCCAGGTACCTCCTGCAGGTCTCTGAACTTGCTCCAGAAAGCTCACGGAGGCCTTTTAGAGCTATTTGGCCAACTACTAAATTCAGCCAGGTGATTTCAGAACTGTGCTGGTAAGCTTCTCACAAAGAAACTATAGAAACAGTCTGTTTCTGTTGTCCCTTTCCCAGAGAATAGGAATAAATTTGCTGAAGTTTGCCTGATAGGATAAGCAAAATGCCAAGCCAACTGCTCGTGAACTGTTTTACAATATATGGTTCAGATGTTTACTCATATAATTCCAGGATTTAAAATAGTTGTTTTTCAGCAAGCGCATACAGAGCCTCTACTTGCCGAGAGCATACTCGGGCACCATGACAGGAAGGGAAAGTTCAGAATTGTCTTATAGGGGACTGCTATTTTCTGTCCTGACTTTGTGCAGTGTAGTTTTTAGTATCTCCGGTAATGGGGCAAAAGAGCAGGCGTCAACGGAGGCTCTTAAATGTACTCTGATTTTCTTGCAAATGCCTGTCTGCTGATGGCGAGAGATTGCAATAGTAATTGGTGTGAGTAACTCTTCACATGGCTGAGAGCAAGTCAGTATTATGCACTTAGATCTTCTCTCTGTTCTTACTACTTGGGGTTTTCTCCAAAAACTAAAAAGCTTAAATCTCGATGAAGAAACAGGTAGCTTTATGGCATGGTCTACTCTCACTGAAACATGACGCTCTGAGCTATTGGCTGTTGTTTGTTAAACCTCTTCCACAGCCATCTAGGTGTCATCAGAGCTACCAGCACTGTGCTCTTGTATTGGAGCAGTAAAATTTTGAAATCAATAATGCATGACTTGGCTTCTAATAATGCAACAAAAACAAACTATTAGTTAAACAGCTGGCTTCTGGCTCTAAATGTATAATCAGAGTTAATTGAATCCCTGCTATTTTATTTAATCATTAGTAACTACATAATAAACTCTGGAGGTGATTAGTGGCAACAGTAACTGCATTGGTCTTTATTATGACATTCAGAACTTGTCATATCTTTTATGTCCGAGAAGATGAAGGTCTGCTTTCTAAACATTAATTCAGGTTGATATCAGTCCAATTACAAAGCAATGAAGTTCTGATCAGTGTGTGACAAGTAAATGTCTCACTTATGCTACGTACTGTTCTGTTGGCTGAGGCTTTCTAAGCACTCTGAACTGGGAAATTTGTCACTGGCAGGACACGTTCAACATTGTGAACTGGTCAGGCCTTGTACTCAAGTGCTTTTCACAGCTATGAGATTTCTCTTTGGGAGAGGTTATAAGATGGGTATATAGAGTTGTATCTGATGGATCATCCTGTTCACTAGTGGAGATTGAACAATCTATTTTGGAAGTCTTTACTCTAAAATACTATTAAATTGAAGCAAGTATGCTTGTTGAGTATCTCTGGGAAGTGCACTAGTGTAGAAATATTGAGGAAAAATTCTGATTTATCTTGGAATCTAAGCTATTTTGGAATTAAAGCTACAATATAACACAGCTGAGCCTGACCTGGATGTGACCTTAAACACATATTTCAGTGGCATTTAATAAATAAGATGTGTTAGATTAGCTGCTGTGGCTGCTGTCTTTAATGGGCCTTCATTTCCTCTTTTTAAAAATACATTGTCTTGCATGAATCCCCTACATAGGAAACAGTTTTAAAGATAATGCTGTAAGTGTGAAGTGCTACAAGTGTACTTAATGTTATATCTTCAGTATTAAATCCGGATGGCCATTTCTCTTTAACAGTAAACTGGGATACAGTGTGGAGACCCAATTCCAAAAAGAAATTTAAAGTTCACACCAATATGAACAGGAACGTTGGGCTTCTGCGAATCTTCCCAGGAATCACCACTGCTGCTGTAAGTGTCACCACTTAATTTTGGACGTGGATGAAATGATGCTCAAAACTCGTTTAACCAAGTTAGCCAAAGTTCGGAAGCTGCAGTGTTGTAGCAGTGGTTGGGTTTTTGGAGGGAAGGGAAGGTATCTTGTCTTCTTCTGAAAATCATTTTGTAATACCACGGCATTCAAAGACCATTTTCATGTCACAAGCTATTGACAAAGGCTTTTAAAATATCTTTAATCTAAACTGCCTGGGCTTTGGAACTGAAAATCAATTTCTTACCGGGGCTAATAATAGGTCAAGTGTACTCTTCTGGACAGGTACAAGCTACAGGCATTGAAGCATAGTAGTAAATATCTTGCCTAAGAACACACAATATGGGGGGGGGGGGGCATGGAGGGGACCGTGGCTTTTTCTGCAACTCATGTTTCTTTCTTAAAGTTCAGTTCCACTCACAGTGGTGGTTAGGATGACCTCCTGCACTGATACAGAGCTGAAGATGATAAGTGGTATTTTGCTGCTCTGAGCCTTTTAGAAATTGTTTTGCAGAACTGTGGTTGCAAGTAGTTTGTGTCCTTTCAAATTTTTTCTCTAATACCATTTCCATTAAAGTGGCAGGTCTTTCATGGCTGTTGCCACCTTAAATTGAATCCAGTAGTTTAAGCAGCATTCCTCAATTATATTAGCACTCTTTTTAGGTGAATATGAACAGATGGAAACGCAGAGGGGTGATATACTTGTAATAAAACTCCAGCTGCCTAGCTAACCTCATGGGGGATTACAGTGTATTGTATATAGCATATGTGATCAACAAAGAAACATCCAAGTTGTCTAAAATACATCTTTTTAGGAAGAGAACTTTGCTAGGCATCCCCTTACGGTGAGATACAGTAGCTACCTCGTTAACAACCGGCCGAGAGTGAATTAGTGCCTCCTTTTTTCTCTGCTATGAATTAAATGAATTGTTTCTTGGGTTAAAAAACTCCAGGCTTCATTACAATGTTCTTTTCTGAAAGGTGAGAAGCTATCTCCCTTAGAAAGGCAGACATTTATTGGCAAAACTCTTGTTCACTAAAGTAATGAATTTGGGCAAGTGTTGGGAGTGGGGGTTCTAATCTCAATTAATGAATTATTCTGTATTTATTTAGTAAGTGTAAATCTAGCTTTTTGTTCCTCCACGGTGCAACAGTATAACCTGTTAATGGCCCTTAAACAATAGCATCCTTTTTCACGCTGGAGTCATGACTGTAGCAAATAGTTTATTTTAAAGTCTATCTCTCTAGGAATTTTGAAGGCAACTAAAGAGTGAAATTCTTATTTTTTGTAAACATTCTCTCCAGTCCCAGTTATTGCAAACTGAGGGAGCACAGAAGGGCATGAAGAGCTTCCTGTAATATTCTAACAGGAATGGACGATTCTTTAAAACTCTGTGCTGCATATAAAAATCTTGCTGTGACTTAAACGCATCATTTGGCTCTCTTTCTTCTCTTGTTTTTAAACAGGTAAAAGCGTTTCTTCAGCCTCCAATTGAGGGCATTGTACTTGAAACTTATGGAAGTGGCAATGCCCCAAATAACAGAGAAGACTTGATAGAAGAACTGAAGAAAGCAACTGAACAAAAAATAGTGATTCTAAACTGTACCCAGTGCTTAGGAGGATCTGTTAAAACAGTCTATGCTACAGGGCAGGTGAGGGTTGTGCAATGATTTCAGGCTTCAGTGCTGTGTAAAAGAAACATTTCACTGATGCAGCTTGGTTGTGTACTTCTAGTAGTCCCACTAGTTCCAGATTTTTTTAGACTATAAAGATATTGCTTATAAAATAACCATATCAGAAAAAGCTTAAGCTGGAAGGATTTAAATAGCTGTCTGCAAACAAGATCCTGTTACTTCTAGTCTGAATGGTCTAAATAGTCAGCTCAAATCCCAAATTACTTACTGCTGGCTCCTGTTGTGTGCAGCATTCCAGGATACCATTGCATTATGTTGTTAGTATCCCTCCCAAAGGGATGCCACTGAGCTAGAAGCCAGCTTGTGGGTCAGATGGTCAAATAAAGTAATATTTGAAAGGCTAGCAGTTACTTATTTGCAATAGAAGAACATTAAGAAAGCCTGCAAAACCAAGCAGTATTCCAAATGCCAGCATTTATTTGTCCGAAAGTGCAACTGTATTCAGTGAGAGATTGGTAGAACAGTTTCTAAGGAAGCATCCATCTTGCAGAGTGGAAAACAGTTGTTTTTAACCCAGGAAGGCTAGCTTAAAACAGACTTTATGTAGATACTTTGAATGTTCAGGACATTTTATAGTGAATTTTTTAATTTTGTAATAAGACATGACATCACTGAGACTAAGAAGAGCTCAAAGCCGTATGAGAGTATGTGTTGCATGTGATAGTGTGAAGGAAGCTGATTTAATTCACCTTTATAAAAAGGCCAGCCATTAAATATCCAAGAAACACTGCCAGAGGGTGACTCATCCCCCTATTTTAGACACCTGTTTTTGCTGGGAGCAACCACCCATCTGGCAGAGCTAGCCCCTTCCCTGACTCTAAGGTGAACTTAGATCCTCTAGACTGGTGCTGAAATCTGCCTATGTTAACATTGTTTTTGACGCCGCTTAGATTATATTTGCTTCAAGAACACATAGTCTGCTGTTTTGAGCAGAAAGGGAAGGAGCTTGTAAGAGTCTGTTTTCACTTCTTCAGTATTTGAATGTTATATCTTCTAACATGGGCTGTCACTTGGGAGTTGCTAAAATTTTTCTCTCACTTAAAGGGGGGGTCTTCTGAGAAGTGATCGCGTGATCTCTAGCAAATACAATAGGAATGCATGGATTATATGGAGCAGTTCACCCAGAAAGAAGAAAGAGTTGAGTCAGTAAAAGACATCAAATTTGTATTTGCAAAGCAACATGAAAATGAGGCCTAACGTTTATGCAATCTCCTCCTTAAAATGAACTGCTCAAATGCTTGGGAAGAAAAACCTCTTTTCTGTGCTCTGGTTAAAATATTCTCCAAACAGACACCTCTAAAAATGGCTTTTGCTATTTGCAGTCTGATCCTCAGTGAGTTGGTAGGTTTAATTAAGAGATTCTGGTCAGGTCACTAGCATTTGTCTTACTAAACCTCTGTAAGACTATGTGGAAAAGTGTTCACTTCTGGCTTCATGTTTTATGTGGAGCATGTATTATATTGCTTCAGCATCCGTTGAGGGAAGCTGTCCTGTTTTCTTGGCATCTGTTGAGGAGAATACTGATAAAGTCAAATCCTACAAAAGTACTTTATGCTTGTTTTTTCATTGACTTAGCCTTTTCATAAGGAACTGCTCTGTGGAGGAAGTATCATGGATGAGCGCTGGAAACTCTCTGTAACGTTAGCTTTACTTTATTTTTTATTTAAATACAACCTTTTACAGATCTTTGCATATAGGCAGGCCATCTTTTATGCATTCAAGCTAGTCAGGTGGCTCAGCTGAGTCCATAGTTCCCCTTGAAGTATTTGTTTTAATTAACTGAATGTCTGGCCTCTGATCCATCTGCACAGCAGAAAGTTATAATTGAGGGGACTTCAGGTGTAGGAAGGAAGCTGGGAAATCCCTTCGTCCTCCTTTTTCCTAAGCCCACTGAAAAACTCCTAACTGTTCCTTGGTTCTAAATGCTGGCTAGCTCTCCATTTCTCATCTTCTCTATAGATATTTTTCCATGGACTTTTAAAAATGTCAGTTTGGGGCTCTCAGAGGTAGTTAATGAACTGATTAGGGCACTGTATCTTGCTAAAAATTTAGTTAAGCCACACCAAATTTCAAAACTGCAATTTATGCACAAGGAATTTAAAAATAAATCAGTGTAAAGAACCTACTGCAAGATGCTTAACTTTGAGGCATCGCATTATAATAAACCTGACGGTCTGTGGTTTAGAGAAAGCCTGAGTATTTGCCCTGGTACAATTCTCAGTGGCAGGAGATCTGAGATCTCTTTTGTCTTTGCTGCCTTGCTCACAGTGCACTTAGAGAGCTCGCTGGCCATAGCAAAGATGGTTGGCTCATTTCTGCTTTTTGCTTTAGTTCAGGTATTTTTTTTAACTACTGAGAAGATAAGTTAAAAAGAGTAGGTCGTCTTTTTGTAATTGTTCTTGTCAGACCTGTGTAAATTATGTATTTCATTGGTAAGTTCTAAATCATACACTGCTGGTGCAGCCTAGAAAGATGTGAAAACGCTCCTGCTGTGAGCGCACTGTCGTGCTGGAATTCATCCAGAGTAATACCCCATAACAGAATGGTAAATATGTCTGTGAGAGAACAGCCTACTTGGCAATGTTCAAAATGCCACTGGGTTAAAACAGAGTGACTGCAGCTTTTCAGCAAACGTAATCTGACAACTCTGCAGATAGCTGATACGGACCTGTAACCTTTCCATTTTAGCACAGGTAAATGACCATGGCAAGTGTTTGGTTAAATACTTTCCAGTGTTCCTGCATGAAAAGGAACTTAAAATGGAAGTCCTCTTTGCTCAGCTGGGTCTAGTATTTGCCAGACATTTGATAACTAAAATAACAAAAATTACAGTGGCAAAGGGGCAAGACTCCACGGAGGTATGGCTGTACGTTGTATTCTGTGTGGTTCCCTATCATTCATGTGCATTTTCTCTACACATGCATATTTCTGAATGCTATGCTAATTGGAGTCATTATTTCTTTTTATTCAGACTCTTGCTGATGTTGGAGTAATTCCTGGAGGTGATATGACACCAGAGGCAGCCCTAACTAAACTGTCATACGTGCTCAGCAAGAGTGAGCTTAGCTGGGAGGAGAAGAGGCAGGTAAATATTTCAGAGTGACCTTGAAAGGCTTTAACTTTCTCGTCTACTGTGCTAGCTTCTGTCTAGCTGAATGGCTTGAGCTTCTCCCTTGCATTTAAAAGCAGTTGATTCCAGAGCCATAATGTGATTATCATATGTTTTTTTCTTATGGAAAATATTGTTAGGCAAATAAATATATGGAGATTTGGAGAGAAGAGAATTCTGTGCATAAATCAGTTGAAAACCATAACCAAGCCATAAAAATGCTATTTTTAATTGCAGTAGTCTACTCTGGACGTCTCTCTGCTAAAAACCTGTATGTGGAAATTCGTAAGGGAGGCAGAATTCTAGCCCCACTGAAGGCAGGAAAGATCTTGTCGTTGACTTTAATGAGGTGAAGATTGCATCCAAGATTTGTTCACCCAAGGCTAGTTCTGAAAATAAATGGTGCCTACAGCCCCTTCCTTTACAGTGTTACTCAGGTCGATGTTAGATTTTGTTTCTCTAAGATGGGATGCGTTTTGTAAATGCATCAAAAATAAAGGATTATCTTAAAAACCAGTTGTAACTGGTTTTAATATCTTAACCCATTTAGCAAGGTTATTTTTATTCGTTGGTGTTTAATCAAGGTATTTCCCCCAAAATAATACAGTTCCTTAATACAATGAATCTCTAGCTCTGTGTTAAATGCCCTGACTTAGATAGGAGAGCAGCAGCCTGCCAGAATGCATATTTCTGTGCTTGTATGCAGTGAAATCATAATCCTGACACTTTAGGTAATGACATCATGATGAGTCACTCTCTCGACTTAAGCTGGGCATGCACACGTGTATCTGATGATGGTGGTTTGTTTTTATTAAAGTTGAAACAAATTTGATCATTCTTTCATGCTCAGTATCTTCCAGCCAGTAGCAGCTCTGAGACCGACAGATCATGATACCTATGATCATGACTTGCGTGGGTGGAAGTACCGCTTACCATGCTTAGGAATAGTTTGCAGATAGTTTGCAGATTGTGAGCTTTCACTTGTTTGATAAAGCCCTTGATCTGAAAAACGGAAGGAGAAGGGGCTGTGCGTCTCTTATGTGAGGACGGCAATAATATACTCTGTGCAAGAACATGATGCAAGAACAGTTGACATAATGCTATGTGAAGAGTGGTGGTATTTTTCATTAATGGTGCCTAAACATTAGAAATCTGGTGCTGTGAATTCAATGTTGTTTTGCTTCCAAGTGAGCGTGTTTTTATATATGCTTTAGAAACCAAAGCTCTGCACTGATGCCTCTTTGGTAAGCTCACTAACCTGGGCTGTGAGTATGCCAGCCTGCTTTTTAATGTAGATTTTGTTATTCTTGCGCAGAGGAATGTTTGACCTGGGACAGGAGAATCTTCCCCAGCTGGCTTTCTGCCTAGGTTTATGGGTTAAAACTTAATTTGAGACCCAGTTCTCCGAGACAATATAGCTGAATTACGTAGGTAAGGACTTGGTGATACGACATCTTAGGCACCACTGGCCCAAGGTATCCCTGCACCTTCATGTGCTGCCCTTTGAAATGTGCTGCACAGTGTTGATGAGGTAGTGGCAGGAGCTTTTTTATATGGCTTGAAAAACAAAATGACTTCTGCAAGTTCTTTGAGTTAAAGCGGGATCGGTTTCCTCGTTTGAGGAATGTCTGTACAATGGTAGAGACCCACAAACAATTGTGTTGGCACAGCTAAGGGAGCAGCTTGCTGCATTGCCTGGGCAGGAATTGAATGGTAGAGACCAGGAGGAGAAGGAAGCTTGGAAATATGTTGTCTGTGGCAATATCTTCAGCTAAACATATCACCAAACAATAGTCTCCCAAGAGATGGAAGCTCTCCTGAAGCTGACGTGGTTATTTTAGGATTCTCTTCCAACACAAAGGAGCAAGGAATGTGCCCCCAGACACATGCAAATGGCTGCAGAGCTGATGGAGCGGAGTAGTGCGCACAGGGCTTTGCGCTGGGCACGTTTAACACAGGTGCCAATTGCTGAGGTTACCTGTGCGAAGCAATGATCTCAACCTGTCGAACTCTAAAAGTGCACCAAAGCAGTTAGTATCCCCTGAGAGAGTTGCACGTATATGTTACTCTTCCAGCAGACAGCTACGGTATCGTCAGTGCTTGGAGGTTTTTTTTCATAAAAGGCATGCCTAGACATAAGTAAACCCAGGGCATTCCTCCTTCCAGCATCACATCTGTTCTTGCAAACTTTCACAATCCTGCTTTTTAAAATTCTAATTGAAGCAACTGCGTGCTTTATAGCTGCATCAGCAACCTTTAATGAAAGAGTGCCAGTATGTAAATTATCAAAACTGAGGAAACCAGTTGCTTTCTCTTAATGACTGGCTTCAGTCTTCCTGTTCTCCAGATCTCACAGAGCTTAGCTTTTAGAGTATTTTCGTTTTTTTTATTGCCATGTTCAAGCATCTATGCAGTGAACTAGCTATCTTTTTTTTCCCCCCCCTGGTTGCGTTGGATGCACCTCTACGGCCAATTGTTACACTCCTGCTTTAATATTGAATGACTAGTTCTGCTCTAGACCCTCTGCATTCAGAGCTGAATTTGTGGCCAAATTTTAACAAAATCAGGGCTAATGAACCTGTCTGAAAATCAAATGAAATAAATGACTCTGTCTGCAGGCCACCCTGGGGTTTGTTTTGAGGCCTAAGTACACTGTCTGGGCAGGAAGCGTTTAGACAGACCGTAATACTGAGTTTTGGGAATGGAGCATTTCAGATGGTTCTCCTCTTCAGGCTTACTCAGCCAATTATTCACTATCTTTGCGTTTTCAAGAAGGCTGTAGCTTAGCCCATTAGGGATCTTTTGTCTGCATACTCTTAAAAATTGGGATGTTTTGTTATGTGCTTATCTTGATTTCTTTGCTTTAGAGGAAAGTTTTCGTTGCCTGCCCTTCCTCCCCCCCCCCCCCCCCATTTTGTCTTTTTAAGCTTGTAGTCTTCATCATACAGTAACTGTTTTTTTAAAACTTTTGTCTGCAATCAATTAGTTTCCATAGTTCTTCCAAACGGTTTTCTAACTTGATCCTAAGATTTTTTCTTAGTCTACTACCGTTTTTTTTTTCTCTGCTAACAAAGGATTTGATTGCTCGTTTTTCAGATGCTGAGTAAGAATCTAAGAGGAGAAATGACTGTTGTACCCACAGGAGACAAGATCTCTCTGAGAGATAGCAAGTTTATTCAACTAATTGCCAAATCTTTGAGTATCGGCTGTAAGGAGGTATATACTTAGATATTTAAAACTGAACTCATGTAAAGCTGTAAACTCACTTAAATGAACCTAACTTAAAGGTGAACAACAAAGCCCCCCCCCCCCAAAAAAGAAGGAGCACTGGGTATTTTTTATTATTTTTATTATTTTTTTAGTACTGAGCGTCCCAGCTAACCAGTTAGGCGAGGGAGAAGGGACACAATGACAAGCATAACATTAAAATGTTTTTAATTAAAAGCATATTAACTTTTTTTGTTTCTTCTTCTTTGTAGCTTCAGCTTGAGTTTGTTTTCTTGGCTGGCTGGGTGCGTGATCACAAGCCTCAGAGAGTTGCTCAGTTGCTGTAATTCAGGGTATCCATGATATAAAGAAAGTGCTCTGTATTTTTGTGGTCAAATATATCGACAGTTTGCAGCAATACAAGTAATGAGGGGTAAAACAACTTAAGTGTACATGCAGTCAGAGAAGGCTGCTCCTAAGGAAGGCACTACATAAGCAGTATTAGTCCCTCCCAATCAGAAAATAAGAAAACATAATACTGTTTGTTCAGTGAAGAGCACTGCAAGATGCAAGCATTTGCTTTTCTCTTGCCTTGGTTACAGGGAAGGTGAGATTTTTAGTAACTAATAAATACTGAATGTGTGGCTCGTCTTTAGCATGTATGAGAAATGGGAGAATATTTAAGAGGCCTGTGGATTTGTCAGTGGAGGTTTGGAAGTACCGGTTGCACAAATATCTGAGGAATCACATGGATAAGGTTGATCCAGTCTTGAGGAGAAAGGACTGTATGGTCTTTTACAACTCCTTCCAGCCCTGTTTCTCTTACTGTACTGTTGTGTAATTTTGGCAGTACACAGATGGCAATTAGTATGTGCACCTAAAATGGTATATATAGATATCAGGTAATTATAGTGTTGCTTGGAAGGGAGGAATATAAATCTTCGCAGATGTGAGACCTACAAAATGTAAAAATAAACATAAGACTTCTTTCCTTCCAAGAACTAAATGCTACCATTTCTAAATATCCAAAAGTTTAATTTGGAAACTACGTGAAAGCATAAGGACAGTGTTTTTATGACTTGGACATCAATCATATTAGATACAAGAATGATATTAAATGTTTATCTTTATTTGTTTCTCAGGAATTAGAAGCCATAAGAGATGCATTAATTCCACCTTTGGCTTGTGCTGCAGCTAAACTGGGTGACATAGATGCACTAAAAGCCATACGAGAAATGGTAATGTAAAATAGTTTGTACCAAATATGACTTTTTTAATAGAGCTGTAAATGACTGGGTGGAAGCCATGCTCACTGGGTCATAACTACTCAAGTCTTAGAATCAAAGTACTTTTGACTAATACAATTGGTTTCTAGGCACTTCAGTCTTTGCCTTTCAAAACTGGTATGTTCTTTCCCCCTCTGCTTCTCAGCTATTACATTTTCTTTTGAACAGTGAAAATACAGATAGTTTAATATGCAAGTTCTTATCTGATAACTTTGGAACAATTTAAAATGGTTTGTACTGCTTTCCTTCATTTAACTTTCTTCATGCATATTCATAGTATCCACCTTTTGGATGTAAATCTTTCATGATGAAAAAAAGAACTGGAAAATTATGTTGAAGCAAAACACAGTTCGATGCTAAATCAGGGTTTGGGCTCTCCCCATAGCCCCAGCTTGGGTTATATCTAAAAAAAATAGTAGTACAGTCATTTCCCAGTATCACTTTCTACACCGCTTTTTTTTTTTTTTCTGTTTGCCCTGGCAAACGATCTACTCTTGAGACTTTGGTAATGGGCCTAGAAAAAGGATGAAAGTATCTTGAAAATAACAATAAACTGAGACAAGTTAAAGTAGCAGACTGCGTGCATAGGCAGAAAGCTGCTGTGTGGTGTACTGCAGTAAACAGCATACCTGAAAGGGCTGCAATGAGATAATGTGCAGGGGGCTGGAACATGGGAAGGTGGAATATTGGCGCGGAAAACAACACTGCAAGGTAAAATTTATGCAAGTTTGACAAGCTTAATATTTTTTTGGCTGAATTAAAATGTGATATAGGCATCTGTTGTTGTACCAACAATTTCCTGTGCAGCCATGACCTTTTCAGCATGTGAAGGATCTGTGCTTTCGCAGGGGGGAAACTTGAGCTCTGGAGACTACGATGGCCGAACTCCACTTCATATTGCAGCCTCTGAAGGGCATCTACCACTAGTTGAGTATCTGTTGATGTGTGGTGCAACTGTTTATGCTAGAGACAGGCATGGATCTACCCCGCTGATAGATGCGATCCGTTTCAGGTAACAAAAGTAATTTATACACCACTCTATGTAAAGTTTATAAACCTTATTTCTGTTTGCATTTTAGTCCATCCCTGTTGGTAGCTTTTAGAATGAGCAATCATATGTAAATTACAGCAGTTAAAATAACACAAAATAGCTTCATTTCAAAGGATGTGACTAGCCTAAATTAAAGAATTTTTAAAAATAATTTCAAATGAAAGCAAACAACTTTGTACAGATGCAGCATTTTAGCACTAAGGTAACTTATTGCTGCCTTCCCATCAAGTCTTTGTCCATATTTTCAAGACTCCGCTCTTTGCTATGAGCCTTCCTTATAAAACGTAACCGGACTAAACACTGATTTTGACTGTCGGAAGGGAGCAGGCAGGACCCCGGGCTGTCTGTTTTCTTTCTGCCCTCTCCTTTCTCATGAAGACCAGACTGTTTCAGTTGGCACAAACTACATCAGTAGGCTGACATGTTTTAATCTTTCCCTTCTACCTGTGCTTCTTCTAATCTCTTGCTGGGTGACTGGTTCTTTGATTTTTCTCTTCCACCCACTCATAATTACATACATTGGATTCATGACTCTGCCTGGCCTGTGGATTACCTCTTCCTGTCGTTCTGAATGTCAGCAATTCTTGAATGGTAGGCATGGACATGCCGTTTTGCTGGCCTTCTCCATGTTGCATAGTCTTAAGGAGTGGCCATGGCACAGAATACTAAAGTAATCCGTTACGAAAGATCAATTCCAAACACTTAGTTTTTATACCCTGGGGATTCACAGAGCCATCGGTCTTCCAACTTGTTAGAAGCTGCATGCCCTGATCTCTTCATGTGTCTTTGATCTACTTTCAGCTCCTTATCTCATGTTCCATCTGTACAATGGCAGGAGAGAAGCTCTTTTCCATAGAGGAGCTTGGAGTGATAGAATTTCAATGGTCTTCATGGGTGTTTGTCCCCAAATATTCCTACAGCTTTCAAATGTTGACAAGTTCACCTGGTTGGCCAGCTCCCAGGTTAGCTCCCAGGGAGGTCTGGCAGTCCTGTTTATACATTGATTGCAGGAATAACCTGAAGGCTTTTTTTTGTCTCAAGGACTTGATGTAGAAAAACTCAAGAGGCCCTGTTAACTTGAGACTTGGAGTCCTGTGTGGACACATTGTGCTATTGCCATACTACTGCACGATCCCTTATGGCTTTATAGTTGTTGCTTTATTTTAGGAATATATAAAAGCCCTTCAGTGGCCAACCCTTAAAGTCTTAAAGCAAAAACAAGCCCAGCAGCAAATCAAACAAATAACCTCACAGTTGAATAGAGGTGGCCCTAGTCCAATGTGAGAAAATGCTAAAGCATTAGATACCATTAGATGTTCCTGCAAATCAGGCACCTACTTTTTTTACCGCACCCAACTACTGCCTGAGGAATTTCACATGAGCATGTTGTTTGGATTCCTTAGTGTTGCCACTCCTATATTAGACTCCTACTATGACTCTTAAGCTCTTTAAAGCTGCACACCCAATTTGATATGGGGAACTGTAAAATGAAACTGCACCTTAACCATTTTCAGTTTCTCTTTTTGTTTCTACTGTTGGAATGAGGGGAAGAGCTGACCTAGAACTAATCTCATAAATTTGTATTTAAGATCTGCTATATGCTTGCACTGCATTTTACACTGATAAGCACGTAAAGGAGAATTGTAGAAATCTAGTAGCTGTACATTTGTATAAATATATACCCACTAAAAAGATTTCTGCTACAAAAATATTTAAATTCTATTTATTAAACAGCTATGTGCTGTAAGTGAAGAGATGAACCTGATGCAACGTACTAAGTGGCAGAGAGGGAAGAGGGAAAACTGATCTTAATGAGCAGTCAATGCTTTAAACTGTTTAATATTGCAACTTTCTCAATGTTACTGAATATTGCATCAGCTTAATCCCATTTTCTAAGAATTAATTTTTGTTTAATTGGAATATAATTGCAGTACAATATCCACTTATCTTAAAAATAGCTTTCTTTCAGCTTTGGATGTCACATTTCTCAGTGGCTTGCCTTTTAACCTAACATGCAAATATGTTTAATGATGATTGATTTCTCTTTTCCATTTAATAATTTGTAAAAATGGTCAGGAGTTATGTCTCTTCTTAAAAGCTTCTTGACATAGCACTGTCAGCTTGTAGACCAGCAATTTGATCTGTAGTCTCTTACATTATCAATGATATTTTCTTAAATTTTTTGTCTTTAAGTGACTTTTTTTAAAGTCACTTTAAGTGACTCTTCCTTTGTTTGTTTAGATTGTAAGATGTGAAATCCCTTTCTAAATAAGGAATAAACTACTGCATTTCTGCTTTTTCATTTCATTTTTCAAACTGTGCAATTTGCCTGTAATCTCATTCACTTTATGCGTGAAGCTAAGTGGACCACTGTTAATTTGGGCCAGTTACTTGACATATAAAAATTAGTAGCATTCCTTTAACTTTTTAGAATACCCTCAAGGAATAATTCATTTTCAAAACAATAGAATAATACTTTTTTAATAACAGAAACTCTTCTAAGCAGGAACATGTCCTGAATAAAAATCGTGTATATTTTATGTAGTAAAAGCACTTCCATTTACTTGTAGTAGCGTGGTAAAAGGTTGAAAATAGGGAGTTGTTTGTGTAGCGCTGTGAGAACATCAGATTAGAGGCAGTAAAATTACCTCCCACATAAATATGAATTTAAATATTTGATATTTTGCAAGGTTACATTTACATTACTTCAGGAAATCTAAGACAGAGTGAAATTCTAAACATTGCTGACTCCAAAAGTACACTGAAGTCTGTCCTTACAGTATTTGAGTATAAAATCCCTACTGCTATTACATGGAAAACTGAACGAGGAAAACTAAGCCTATCCTGCCATAACCATTGCAGTTGCTGGGGAAGCAAGCATTAAAAAGAATGAAGCCGGTCAAGTTTGGATATACACTTACACCTGCGTTTCTTTACAGAGAGTTGGTGGAAGGTGTACACCCTGAGGCCCCCATCCTGCAAACTTTTACATGCATGTTAATTTCACATGTATGATTCATCCCTTTGAAGTTGATTCACTTTTAGGAAGTGTCTGCCAAGGCAAGGCCTAAGATGATCACGCTGTACAGCACTTTGATCGGGGTAAATCCAGAGTACTCATGAAGTGATAGAAGTTCTGATGCCTTTATCCGGAGCTCAGACTTGGTCACAGCAATGAATATTTGAAGACCATGCCAAACCATTTATTTTTGCTTTTGGCCCATGAAAAAGAGTAGATATAAATTGTCTTTTTATCTCCACTGTTATCAATAATGGAATCTAGCAGGGCGAAGACACTGGAAGCGCTTCTTGTCTATTTGTTTTTTCCCTCCGAAGAGAAAACATATGACAGCGGTAGTATTAAAAGGCTAATTTAAGCAACATATGCAAAATAGCCTTGTTTCTAGAGCATATGTCCGACCAACATCCACAGTTAGATAACAGATGTTGGAGAGCTTAGAAAAGAAAGAGCTGGCCGTAGTTGACAGATGACAATAGCTCCTCATGGCTCTTGCTTATCAGACGGGGCTAGACTGGACAAGCAGCTGTGTACCCCAGGGCCACCATGGTGATGTTGGCCTTTCTCCTACACTTTGAACTTTGATTATCCTGTGGTTGCTCTACTGCTAGTTATGGGCTGTAACCTCAGAATGGGAATCACATCTGAACTGTTCCAAAGCTTATGGCTAAAGACATAGTTGAACTTCTGATCTGAAGGTCAGCTAAACTGTGATCATTCTGAGGCTTTATTAAAGCCACAGAAAAGTAGCACTTAAGGAAACAGCTTCTAGAGAAAAATAGCTCTCTTGCACCTGAAACACATAATAAATATCATAAAGTTCAATGCTAGCCTCTTGAAATATGAATAATACTCTTGTGCGTAGGTATAAGATAGCAGAAGTGGTACTCTAGATAGAGCTTAAGTTTCTTTAGAGTGGGGATACTGGCTGGATGCAAATAGGAACAAGCTGCTGTGTGACTAACCTCCTGCATAGCTTTCATGTTGAGTGATAGGAGTGATAGGAACATGGCAGTCCATTCACTTTCTCAGACAGAGCTGTTCTTCACAGTCATAGTACTAAATTTAACACTTTTAAGTTGTGCATCACTATTAGTCCTTATTCTTTTTCTCTCCTAACAAGCTCCCCCTTACCCCTCCCTTAACGAGGTGTGGTATGCCACCCTTCCTCTCCTTCCTGTCATACCAGGAAACACGATCTTGAGCTACTCATTGTCCTCAGGATAGTATACTTTTGTTTATAGCTGTCATTTTGTAAACACTCATTATAACCACTGTGAGTTTTAATCCTTAAAAATTCCACTTGAAACCATTTTGTTTTTTCATTTACACATGTGAGATAAACGCCCCAAAATCTGTTTGTATCATAAATGTATAGGGAGTCCCACGCAGAGCAGTAGCGAGTGCGTGGCATAGGTATGACAGGAAGTGCCTTCTGGAGAGAGTCTGGCTACCAGCGAGGAGTGAACATGTACAATAACGGAACAGAAAAGCCTGACTCGTTACTGGAATCCTGCGATAAGAAGGATTTCATAAGGGGAGCACACTGAGAGAAGACAAAGCAAAACATTACATGCTTTGCTCCCTTTTATCTTTTAGTGCTGTCCCATAGCATAGCTTTTATCGGGAAAAAAAAAAAAGCACTAGTTTCATGCTGTGATTTTGAACATAAGGTGGGAAACGTGGAATATGCCAGGGCGGTCATTGCAGAATAAGAAGATGCTATCCACGTTCAGTTCTGTGCTGATTATGAGCTTGAGTGAATAAACATGTTCTACTTTAATCTAATCTGCTTTAATCTTTTTTAGGTCAGATTCATATTTAGCTAATCACTGTTGACTGAACTTAAACTTCGTAAATGTAGAAGTCATTCTTCACTGCAGACTGAAAAACAGGAAGCAGTGCCATTATTTGCTGCCTCAGGGAGATGCTTGTGGATGTCTTGCCATGTCACAAGGGACCTCCTGAGAAAATATTTTAGATAACTGAGCAAACTTGCAGTGCATGCTGTTCCAGCAGTGCTGTGCTAGGAAACAAAGAATGATTCTTTTTGCTGTCAAGTGAAAAAAAGTGCAATTAAAAAATCTGCTATGTAGGTTAAATAATCTACAATTGGAAAGGGGAAATGATACCAATAGCATCTGTACAGTTTTTGTTTTTAATTTGTAAATTAAGATCTTATGTGAGATGTATAAACTTAAATGGGAATTGTCTGGGTAACTTCAAAGTAACTCTTCATTCTCAAGATGGAGATTCCTAAGAGAAGTAATGTGGTCAGATAAGCATTTAGTCCAGTTCTAAAATGGAAAGGCACATGGTAACCTCCAAGGAAATGGAGGTGATGAAGCTGAACATGTATGTGAACTTATTTTTTATTTTGAATTAATTCAGGTGAGTTTTCAGATAATGGGTTGGGAAACCTCACATATTTTCTATGATGAATGAATGATATGCCTAAGTCTTCATTTTGACATGTTATGGTATCTGCAAAATATGCAACTTACTTAAAAGAGGAACTATGAAAGTATTCTTGAACTACTAGTGTCATCATGCTTTTTCTGCAGAAAAGTTCTGCTTTTGGATTTGTGAACTAGATCATTTGTTTAGCAGAGGAAAACACACCATCACCTCCTTTCAGAAACTAGTTATAAACCTTTCACTAGGTCACTTTTTGAGAAAGATATTTTGCAAATTTTTCAGCTGTCTCATAATTTTTCACCCACTAACAGTACCTTTAGAGACCTTAATATGGCCTTTTCCATAAACCTTCTCAAGCTAGTGACTAAGAAATGAGAGTTGGCTGGTAGTGCTTAAATACATCATTTTCCATTTAACTCAAAGGAAAGGACAAGGCAGACCTCCTGAAGACTCCATGTGGAAGTAAATCACAGAATGGTTGAGGTTGGAAGGGATCTTTGGAGATCATCTAGTCCAACCCCCCTGCTCAAGCAGGGTCCTCTAGAGCACGTTGCACAGGATCGTGTCCAGGTGGCTTTTGAAGATCTCCAGGGAAGGAGACTCCACAGCTTCTCTGGGCAACCTGTTCCAGTGCTCTGTCACCCTCACAGCAAAGAAGTTTTTCCTCATGTTCGATGGAACTGCCGGAGTTTCAGTTTGTGCCTGCTGCCTCTCACTGGGCACCGGAGAGAAGAGTCTGGCCCCATCCTCTCGACACCCTCCCTTCAGATACTTGTACACATTGATGAGATCGCCTCTCAGTCTTCTCTTCTCCAGGCTAAATGGGTCCAGCTCTCTCAGCCTTTCTTCAGAGGAGAGATGCTCCAGTCCCCTCATCCTCTCTGTAGCCCTTCCCTGGACTCTCTCCAGTGGTGCCATGTCTCTCTTGTACTGGGGAGCCCAGAACTGGACACAGTACTCCAGGGGAGGCCTCACCAGGCCTGAGTAGAGGAGGAGGATCACCTCCCTCGTCCTGCTGGCAACACTCTTCGTAATGCAGCCCAGGATCCCATTGGCCTTCTTGGCCACAAGGGCACATTGCTGGCTCATGGTCAACTTGTTGTCCACCCGGACTCCCAGGTCCTTCTCGGCAGAGCTACTTTCCAGCAGGTCAGCCCCCAGCCTGTACTGGTGCATGGGATTATTCCTTCCTAGGTGCAGGACCCTGCACTTGCCTTTGTTGAACTTCAGGAGGTTCCTCTCTGCCCAGCTCTCCAGCCTGTCCAGGTCCCTCTGAATGGCAGCACAGCCTTCTGGTGTGTCAGCCACTCCCCCCGGTTTCGTATCATCAGCAAACTTGCTGAGGGTGCACTCTGTCCCTTCCTCCAGGTCATTGATGAATATATTCAACAAGACTGGACCCAGGACAGACCCCTGGGGGACACCACTAGCTACAGGCCTCCAACTAGACTCCGCACCTCTGACCACAACCCTCTGAGCTCGGCCAACCAGCCAGTTCTCAAGCCACCTCACCGTCCACTCATCTAACCCACACTTCCTGAGCTTACCTAGGAGGATGTGATGGGAGACAGTGTCCAAAGCCTTGCTGAAGTCCAGGGAGACAACATCCACTGCTCTGCCCTCATCTACCCAGCCAGTCATTCCAGCAGAGAAGGCTAGCACATTGCTCAAGCATGATTTCCCTTTGCTGAAGCCATGCTCACTGCTCCTGCTCACCTTCTTGTCCTCCACATGCTTAGTGACGACTTCCAGGAGGAGCTGTTCCATCACCTTTCCAGGGATGGAGGTGAGGCTGCCAGGCCTGTAGCTTCCTTGGTCCTCCTTCTTGCCCTTTTTGAAGACTGGGGTGGCATTGGCTTTCTTCCAGTCCTCGGGCACCTCTCCTGTTCTCCATGACCTTTCCAAGGTGATGGAGAGTGGCCTAGCAATAACATCTGCCAGCTCCCTCAGCATTTGTGAGTGCATCCCATCGGGGCCCATGGATTTGTGGATGTCAAATTTGGACAAAAGATCTCTGTATCCTGATCCTCCTCGACCAAGGGAGAGTCTTCCTTTCTCCAGCCTTCTTCTCTTGTCCTCAGGGTCTGGAATTCCCGAGGGCTGGCCTTAGCAGTAAAGACTGAAGCAAAGAAGGCATTCAATAACTCGGCCTTCTCTGTATGCTTCATCAGCAGGGCACCCACCCCATTCAGCAGCGGGCCCACATTTTCCCTAGTCTTCCTTTTGCTATTGATGTATTTGAAGAAGGCCTTCTTGTTGTCCTTGACATCCCTTGCCAGATTTAATTCCAACTGGGCCTTAGCCTTCCTTGTCACATCCCTGCATACTCTGACAACGTCCCTGTATTCCTCCCAAGTGGCCTGTCCCCTTTTCCACATTCTGTACACTTCCTTCTTCTGTTGGAGCTTTGCCAGGAGTTCCTTGCTCATCCATGCAGGTTTCCTGCCCGCTTTGCTGGACTTCTTACTCAGAGGGATGCATGTGTCTTGAGCCTGGAGGAAGCGATGCTTGAATATTAACCAGCTTTCTTGGACCCCTCTTCCTTCTAGGGCCCTGCCCCGTGAGATTCCCCTAAGTAGCTCCCTGAAGAGGCCAAAGTCAGCTCTCCTGAAGTCCAGTGTTGCAGTCCTACTCATTGCCCTGCTTCCTCCTCGCAGGATCCTGAACTCCACCACTCATGGTCACTGAGGCCAAGGCTGCCCCCAACCTTCACATGACCAGCCAGACCTTCTTTGTTAGTACAAGGTCTAGCATTGCACCTCTCCTCGTTGGCTTCTCCACCACCTGTGTTAATAAGTTATTCTCAATGCTCTGCAGGAACCTCCTCGACTGTTTGTGCCTAGGTGTGCTCTTTTTCCAGCACATGTCAGGGTGGTTGAAGTCCCCCACGAGAACCAGGGCCTGTGATCGTGAGGCTACTTCCAGCTGTCTGTAGAAGGTCTCATCGACTTCCTCTTCCTGATCAGGCGGCCTGTAGTAAACCCCCACAACTGTGTCACCCATGTTAGCCTGCCCTTTAATCCTTACCCATAGGCTCTCAACTTGCTCTTCATCCACCCCGAGGCAGAGCTCCATACATTCTAGCTGCTCCCTCACATAAAGAGCAACTCCGCCACCTCGCCTGCCTGGCCTGTCTTTCCTAAAAAGCACATAGCCATCCATGACAGCATCCCAGTCATGTGAACTATCCCACCATGTCTCTGTCAGTGCAATGAGATCATGGCCCTGCGACCGCACACAGATCTCTAACTCTTCCTGCTTACTCCCCATGCTGCGTGCATTGGTGTACAGACATTTCAGAGAGGCAATCGAACATGCAAGTTTCTCAGGAGAGGTGCAAGAGGATCCTCCGTAGCCATGTTCCGTAGGTACCCCACTGGCTGCATGCACCTGCTGGAGGCATCCTGACTTGAGCAGTGTTTTACTGACTATGCTGTCTCGTATAACACTCCCCTTCCCCCATCTTTCCTAGTTTAAAGCCCTTCTTACCAGGGCCAACCTGTTGGCAGACATGCATGCCCCGCTTAGTGAGGTGGATCCCATCTCTCCCCATCAGCTGTCGATCTTCAAACAGGGTCCCATGGTCATAGAAACCAAAACCCTGCTGCCAACACCAGCGGCGCAGCCAGTTGTTCACTTGGAAAACTCGTCTACTCCTCCCCCCATCCTTCCCCCTCGCAGGCAAGATTGAGGAGAAGATGACCAGGGCGCCCAGACCCTTGACCACCATCCCCAGAGCTCTGAAATCCTGTTTGATGGTATCCAGTTTGCCCTTGGTGTCATTAGTGCCCACCTGGAAGAGCAACAGAGGGTAAATAATAAAGGTATTAGTAGGAGGGGGTTTAGAAAAAGATATGCTTCTGTCGGAGGCTCATAAGAGTACTTAGCACAATTTTGAAGCCTTGAAAAGGTGATCAGCTTCTGCTTTAACATAGAGGTTTGTTGCTTACCTGATAAGACAGATAATTAAGAGACTAATATTTGTGAGTCTTATATTCTGCAAAATACAGGAATGAGGCTATTTGTCCGTGCTTCTGTCACAGTATTTCTAGTGTTAAATTAATCTAGGACTACAGAAAGGAAAATAAGAACTCTTTGAAAAGAAAGGGACACATCCCTTTCAGTTTTGGAGCTGAATGAAACACTTTCATGAGCTGACCATGTGAATGTTTTTTTTTTTTTTTTGGATAGGGAGGGCAAATCATCTTACTACACCTGTCACCTTGTACTGTGAAAACACTCCTTGTACTGTTCATAGTGATGGTGGAGAATATCTGTATGAGAACTTTCACTAACTGTTTGTATATTTGAATAATGCTGGATTTAGGGAAAAAAACACATAGGTCAAAACACTTTTAAACTATTTTTTCTCTCCATCTCATAAAGGCACATAAAAGTGATTAATTTACTTCGAGAAACTGGAGCTCACCTTTCAAGCTGTGACTTGGAGGACACTGGAACAGTACTCTGCAGGTAAATGTAACAAGAGGTTATTGGCTACCAGATTGGGATGGAGGGGAAAAGAGACTCTGAAGGGGACACCACGTAAATAACTTTCAAGAATAGTTGGGTCCGTGGTGTATGATGTGTGACTACTTCTGGGCTAGATTAATAACAAGGAAGCAAGTGAAATGATGAAATTAAGAATCAACTCTGTGCCAGAGCAGTAGTGACTCAGGAGAGTGCAAAAGCAGAGAGTATTGTGGGTATGAGTGAGCTGGAAGCAAATATGCCCCTTTTTTCCAAGCGCTTTCACTGGCGGGAAGGAGGCCTTTAAGCAAAGTGTATTTTAATAGCGCCTCTATGTGAGAATAAAACTGCACATGTGTATAATTTTGATTAAGATCCATTTTTCTCAAAAATAACTAAATCAAATACAGAAATAGGTTTAATCCTGAAATTTTTGAACAAATGCTCACCGTTTGTATGTTTAATCTTAAGAGAATATAATCCTCTTCTGAAGCTGATTTTCCTTATAGTTGTTCTTAGATAAGGTGTTTTAATGATAGAAATGTATGTAGGGGACAAAAATAGAGACCTGATTTTATTTTTTCCAGTACTGGAAAAAATTTATTTTATCCAGTACTGGTCCTGAATAACAGGTTACTCTGAAAATTGTGAAAAGGTTTTATGTAGCTCCTAAGGGGAACAGTTATTTTTATGTCCATTCAGTGTAGGGACTGGACACTGTCCTTCCAGGAATCCTGGCGTGGACTGGATAATAACTTTTATTGTGAGGTTAAAATATGCGCTTCCCAGAGCATGGCAAGTGATAGGACAGAACTAAATTCTTAGTTTGCATTGTTTCCATCTGTCAAGAAGATTAGAGGAGTGGCTTAGAGAATCACATTCCTCTGCAAATAGATTGGCCCCTTACTTAGCCCTCCTGCCATGTGCAGAACCTGTTTGGCTAGCTGACCTGATAGTAGTAGTACGTCCAAAAAGCGAACAAGGGGATTTAAACGAAAAATTGTTCTGATGCAGTTTGTTACAGCATTTTAGGCAACACTGTACACACTGGATATCTATTGCATGATCTCTGTTCTTCAAAGCTGATATTTTGACAACAAACATTTGAGGTTTTGAGATATTTTAAACTTGTATTAATGGTAATAAGTTTAATATAAAAACAATGCAAGTCTTCCACACGGAGGGTGGAGTGCACGTGTGCTCACAGGCTGAATGAGGACTCAGCATGGAATTAAGTATTTGGGGTGGGAGGGGAAGGGAATGTCCCGTGCCACATGCAGACCAGGAAGCAGGCCCGTGGCTCTTCCCAGGAGCCAGAAGTTGGAGTAATAGCTGGACCTTGACTGTCCATGCCACAGCCAGAGGCATGCCCAGTAACAGAAATCACTGAAATCGCAGGGATGCAGCCAGCCTGAAACAATGGTCAAGCTTCAAGAAAGCACTAAAGTGTCAGGACTCAGTGAATGCTTACCTAACAGCAAATAAACTGGCTTTCATGCATGAACATAGACAGTGATTTTTTTTGTTCTAATACTGTCTCCTCAACTTCCTTGTGTTTAAACTCATAATGTTGGGGATGAATTAAAAATCAATGTGCTCCTGTGGTACTGGTGATATCTGAGAGATACCTTTTGTCATCACCATGGCTATACCAGCCGTGCTGGAACTGTGTAACGGGTACATAGTCGTTTTTTCTAAACGGAAGAGTCATTGATAGGCAGCATACATGAGATTATCCACCGTATGAGGTGTCAATCAGAGTTTAGCAAAATGTTGCAAGTAGTTGTCTGTCAACAAAGCAGTTTTAAAATATTCTGATAAATGTATATTTAAGTTATTTTTATTCCATTTCTTGGTAAGAAAATTATGAACTTGCTGCTGCTTACAGGCTGCACTTGCAGTAGGAATTGCTGGATTGCACTGAAGTTAGAATTGCTGCAGTTAGACTTGCATAAATATCTTCAAGAAAGATACAGAGCAAAACTCCCTATAGTGTGTGTTGAAAAGTTCTATGCGTTATTTGGGCATATGAAGTACACTGATAGTGTGTGAAGGACATAAAAAGGGATCTGGCTTAGCTAAGGAGACGTGGAGTTGCAGAAAACGTTTTGTGGTGTTCTTGATTGTAACTAACTTAGGGAAGGGTAGGCATCCTTTATTTAGAGTTAAATCTAAATTATCTCGCATGCTACGTATTTTTTTGTTCACTGGATCCCGTCCTCGTAGAATGCATTTTTAACTTGATCTATAAATGATTGCTGCAAAATTGAAGCTATTTCCATATATTTGGATTGCCCTAATATCACGGAAGGAGACCACTTCGCAGTTTTGACCACTGGCAATGCAAGATAAACTGCCCTTGCCGAACAGGTGCTATTAGGCAGTTAATTTTCAAATAAATGCCGTAGTCCTTGTTTGGTGCTTACACTGATGCTAGCTGCACTGCCCCAGGTATGTAGGTTGGTAATAACTTATACCTGTGCTGGTCTTTGCCCAAAGTGGTTTCCACTTCGGAGGTGGCTGAATGAGGAGATTCTGTTTGGCAAATACAGCGTTCGTTTCCTGTCCAGCGTTTGAAAAGCTTTTAGCTCTCGCTTGCTAGGCTTTTTGTGTGTTTGCTTCTTCCTTAATTCCAGGACATGCTGGTGTCGACCGCGGGAGAGTTAGGTCTGTAAATAACAACAATTCTTGTATTCCGGAAGTGGCTGCTAAGCAGTTTCTTCTCTGCTTACTCTTTTTCCTGCCGTTTCCTTAAGGACTTCCCACTGAGCTCCCTGTTAAACCTCCTTTCCCTTCCTCTGTTTCTTTACCACTTTCCAGGGGCCTTCACTGTGATGGCGGTTTTCATTAATGACTTCTTGATCCTTCTTTTCGTGATGTCAGACTGATGCACTGTTAAACCTCGCTAGCCTCCTACTGTCGTGTCCCGGTCCCCCAAAGGCCCCAGCTCTTGGTCTTCTGCCCTGCTTTATGGTTGGTGGGGTTGCATGGAGGAATACAGAGACAGTTTTCTCTCCCTTTTCCTGCCCAACGTCTGGGGCTGCTACAAGCAAAAGCCTCTCTGACTTTCTCCTCGGGCTGCTGCAATTAGAGGCCTCCGCTCCCCTGAAAACATTTTTTCAGGTCCTCAAGAGATTTAATCAACAACAGAAGTGATTTCAGTCTAGCAGAGAACCGAAGGTTGCAGACTCGCTGTCAGGGCTCCTTCCGTCAGCTTCCCTGCCGGCCTGCCCCGTACCGCCTCCTGCCTTCCCCACTTTCCGTCAGGTCTGCCTAGCTTGTTTCTCGTGCGCCGGAGCCTTGCACCATCCTCAATCCCTGCTGTCAGCAGTACGCCGCTCCTTCGCAGGGAGCACTGTTTAAGGCAGCAAACTGTGTACTGGCTGAGTAAGTCTGGAGGGGTTTCCCGCTCGTAACGAGCGCCAGCCTCACTCGATTATTATCGGGGAAGTTTAGTTTTGCTGCACAGTCAACAAGTACGGAGCGAGCGGTGACCGCTAGTTCTGCAACCTGACGGATGCTAGTGTCTTGAGAAAGCTGAGAGCAGCCCTTGCTGCCTTGCTACGGACTTGGTAGAGGCAGTCATGCTGTAGTCTGCGGACAGGCTGTTAGCCTGTACTTAACCACACACAAAAAAAAAAAAAAAGAAGAAGAAAAGACAAAAGAAAAATGAACCTTAAATACCATGGATGAGACTACCAGCAGACGTGCAAAGAAACGTTCTGGTGTTCATTTCTCTATAAACTTTAATTTGTTTATTTGTATATGATTAATTTTGATCCTTTCTACTGTTTGTTATATATGGCAGATAGAGGCAATCTTTAATCAACTTTTTTTTTGGTCTTGCTGTGCATGTAAGTCTTACAAATTGCGCTATAAAACTCAAAAAAAAGTAGCTGTGTTACTATCTAAATGATAACACATAAATGTGCTACCATAGCTTCTGATAGTGAACATCGTTATGCAAGCTTGTTAAGGGGTTTTTTTTTAAGTGTTTTTAAAATAAGCACACCGACTGCTAGCACGTCTGCTTGCGCTCTCGCTTATTCAGTTACATCTTGACTTAGCTACTGTCCTCCCCCCCCTCCCCAACTCATTTCATGAGATAAATATTGTGTTGTGAAATATGAAACTGCATGACTTTTTTTCCCCTTTGGTCATGGTCACACCCACTGTGTGAAACTAGCCTGGTTGTAAGTACTTGTAGCACAGCCCTATTAATTTAAGGAACTGATTCATCCAGCTGTGTTGCTTGCTCAGCTATTCCAAGCTGTTGTAATAGTGTTCCTTTACTTACCTCCCTATCCGGGCAGCCATGTTGAGCCTGTTCTGGCTCAGTGTTTGCCTCAGCTGCCGAGCTCATTGGCAGGACACAGTAGGACAATGGACCTAAAGATTTAGAACCAATGTCATTGTTCTTGTTCCAGCCTTGCAGCTAAGGGTGATGTGGATGGGCTGAATGCCTGGTACCAAGCTGGTGCAGACCTGGAGCAAACTGGCTATGATGGCAGGAATGCTCTACAAGTAGTAAGTGTGCATACTGCTGTACTCCATGTGGTCTTCTAACTGTGTGAGTAATAATGCACTCTTGTCCGATAATATTAGTTTGGGAAAACCAAATGCTGCTTTGGGGGCTATAAACCGGTTTAAAGTATATTTCGAACTCAAGTCTGGTACTGTTCTGACGTAATAAATTGTTGAAGCCGGAATTGTGTCATCTATGTCAGAGGAATTAAAACTTAAATTGGATTTTAATTATTTTGTGGTAGCATGGTCTTACTTCCCACAAGTAAGTATGTGCATGTCCTGGTGCACAGGATGGCAGGATTTATTCATGTTTCTACTTACAGGCAAAGGCTGCAGGGCGTACACAGGTTCTTGACTTCTTTAGACATTAGCGGTAAACAAGGTAAGATCTAGTTTTAACGTACTAGGTTTCTGGAATGTATGGTTCAGCGTGGTATGGAGGGGGATTTTGTATTCAAGCTATCACCGGCACCTAGGGCATCTGAATTCAGCTGCTGTCACTGCCTTAGTTTCCTATATGACCCTGAATACTTGGATCCTTCTTTGCAGAACGGGACTAATGTTTATTCCTCTTTCTGCCTGAGATTGTGACTGCTAGACATGGATTTGTATGGTGCGTTCTGCAGTATGGTTCTGAACTTGATCAGGTATCTAAACAGAAATACTGGCGGCAGCGATGTCTTATTCTGCTGGCCTGGTACAAAGACTTGCTCCTGTGTTTTGACTGCATCAGAGAGAAAATCACTTTTATCAGGGACTTCGCCAGCTGTGGTTTTTAGGGTGCCATGCCTATAGCGCAGGAGCATCCCCTCGTCCAGCAGCACTGTGATGTGATCGCAGCTGTTTAGTCACACAGCCTCCCACTCAGTAGGTCCTACTGGGGTACCTACCACATTTCTACATGTGCTCTCCCTCTTGCTTTTTCACTGAGCTCTTTATACTAGACCATTTTCTAGCAATGTAGTCAACCACCACTGAAAACATGTGGCAGGTTCTTAACAGACAAAAATTATTTATGGCTTCATTTGAGGACAGAGCTCTGCCAAGGGTGTGCTCCCCTGGGTGCGGGAAGGGCCCTGTCCTGGCCTCTCTCCTGTTCAGACCCTACACATAGCTGCCTGGCTCTAGTCTGCCCGTGAACTCGCAGGGTGAAGCTCTTTTGTACTGCTTATATGCAAGGTGCATTTCCTTAGCTATGTGCTATGAGATGGACGTGAGCCTCGTGTTCAAAGCATCACATCTTACAAGTCACTCTGTAGTAGAGTTATTTGGGCGTCTGACCTTCTCTAATGCTTTGCTGTAAGTGGAGACATTTAAAACACTTGCCTTTCCTTTCTCAGGACTCCTTTCTGATGCAGTGTGCTATTGATTTTGGTGTCTCTTCTCCAGTATCCTGGAAAGCCTAATGCATCAGAGATGCGAAACACTGGGAGTGGATGGTGTCCGTTATTTAAAAAAAATCAAAATTTAGTTAAGTATTTTGCTGCGTCCATTACCACCTTGCATCTTGCATGGCCCGTTTGATCAATCTAAGTGAACTCAGGTACCTGAGTGGGGAATTCCAGCTGAAACAGTAGCATTTTTTCTATCACTATGTGCTAATCTAAATGAGAGCACAGGACAGAAACCGGCATTTTTGCTTTTTTGTAAAGTTTTTGGAGTTTATTTTGCTTTTAGCTGATATTAGCTGGTATTAGATATAATCACAGTCTCCAGCATTTAAATGGATGTTTCCCAGTGTCCAGGATGAAGATACTATAAATGTGTTCAGAATATGGTTTATGTTGCAAAGGGATTTCCATTTGCCCCGGAATATGTCTGCAAAAGTCACTTTACTTTTGGAAGTGGAGAGGGAATATATTAAATCTTCAACTCCTACACGGATCATCTGTTAATTCCTTTGAACTGAGCCATCAGTAGTGTAGGCAGTCTGAAGGAAGTCTTCAGTACTTCATCAGAACTTGCTTGACAGGCTACGAGGTAAACTCCTCTTGCGAAGGTTTTAGATACTGCCCAGTTCTAAACCAAACACTTTCTTTTTCTCCATAGACTGTAGAAGATGGTCATTCCTCTTCAGAAGCAACAGCTTTGAATCGTTAATGATGTTAAGCAGTTATGACGGAAAAAAAAAAGAAGGAATGATGGGTGCACACTGAGCATTCAGGAAAGTTAGAACTGATGCAACTTTAAGGCCTTACTGATTTTCTAAAAATGCTTTAGCTTTTAATCACTTTTAAAAAAAATTTTTAATAAGTAATGAGGCTGAAAGGTATTATCTCTTCATTGTACAAGCGCTGTTTTTAAGTAGACTTCTTGAATCTTCATATGTTAAATCAATGAGGAAAGTATTGCATACGTAACAAAATGAAATGCTGAGATGAATTTATAGCGAGAAAAGTCAGTGGATTTCTGTGTTTAAACTAATGAAACCTCTGAGGAACAATGTTGGTTTCACTCTGTCTGTTTTTTTGCAATAGCTTGAATCACATCAGTTGCAATTACAGCAATTGTGAGTGTCAGTGCAAACAATTGAATCAGTCATGGGCATCTGCCTGCAGTTGTGTACGAATCTTCACCAGTGTGTCACTGTAAAACCTCACTTAAAATGAGTAGGAGGCAGATGCCATAAAGCATGTTTGTGGGACTGTCTAAGTGAACTGATTGTTTTGTTTCTAACAGTGTCTTTCCCACATCCTGACCAGAATATAATCAAGACTGCTACATGCTGGACACTTAATACTTTGGATTATAAAAGTGATCTGAGTATTAACAGACCTTCAGTTTAAAGTCCCACCACACTGAGACTAAAGAAAAAAAAAAAGTAATATGTATCTTTTCAGCGGCGTCCACACTAGAGTATGTAAACCTAGAGATTACTTCAGGCAAATGCATATATTGGAGATGCAACTTTTAATTTCACCTACAGCTTCGACAATAATCTATGGGGATTTTCTCTCTATCATCTGCTTCATCTGAAGTGAATCTTTGAAGTGCAGATCTTTTTTCTTTTTCCTCTTTCTACTGTTCACCCTTCCCACAGGTATTCTTATCATGGATAAAAGCTGCATTGACTACTTGCTGAGCTTGCTAGTATTTAAAGATTTCCGAGGTATGTTGCCTGTCAGATCCCCCCAGAAACAGGATAACTGTGCATGTAGTTTGAGAAAACACCATGTATATCCCAGTTAAAAACAAAAAACATACAATGCATGTCTTTTGATGTGAAGACCTGCGCACCTTTCCACTACAGTCACAAAAATTACAGCTATGCTGTCTTGTTGTTAAGTAATTGATGTTACATCGCAATAAATATTCTTTATATTGGATAAAATTAATACTGAATTAGGTAAATGAGATCTGAGGTATACTTCAGAAATTAGGCTTCCAATTTATGTCTTTTTGGTGTGTTATCTCTAAATACCTAAATGGAATGTATGTAACAACACTTGTGAACATTTTTACAGTTAGGAGGAAAAAAGATGCATTGACTTTTCTTACAGTATTTAGACCTAGTATCTTAACTCTCGCCTAGTCAATAGGCTAAGAGTTGATGCACTGAACTAGGAAATCCCTTGCTAAACTTTTCTGCAAGTTACCTCCTTGGGATTGGAATCTTTGTTTCTGTTTAAATGATTCTCAGGTGCAACTAATTTGTCCATAGCAGCATTCATTCATTACTTCTGTGCCAGAGTGACTGCAGTATATACACAAGCATCAATATTTTCCTTAAACCTTTCAATATGGACTGTTGATCTACAGGCAACTTTCTAAATAATAATGTCCATAAAACTCTTATATTTATAAAATACAACATGCAACATTGATCTAAAGTACAAAACATACCTTTTTTAAAAATGAAGAATGATGTTCTGGTATGAATGACTAAAATAGCAGGTCTCAGCAGTAAAACTGAAGGAGAGGGGAGAAAACAGATAGCCATCTTCTTCCTGCATATAAGCCAGGTAAAGAGACTAAAGACTACATTTAGAAATGTGATCCAGTAAGAAGAATTTAAGTTAAAAACTCTTGAAGTTAAAATGAAATGGCTTGGATCATGTTTGTGGTGAGAATAGCACACTATTAGCTTCATTCTGATAAACCTTTACGAAGATATATATCCAATTAATGCGTGTTATCTTGCGTAAGATAGTTTTCCTACAGCTTTCTAGAAAATTTGGAATTTGCATTATAAATAGACAAATATCTAGAAAATATGATAATAGCAAAGGCAGGAATGCAAATTTAATATTTATCTTAAAAAAATAGCATCTTTTTCGTATATGTCAAAGTTTCATTCAAAAGCTGTAACAATCTAGGAGCATTAAGAGAAACTGTGTGTGGTATGCTACGGTTAAAAAAGCGGCAAGAATCACCCAGCCAAGGTTAGAAACTTCCGGCTGCAGGTGCTGTTTCAGGGATGAACTTCAAAAATGTTTTCAAGATGCTGTGTTTGTCTTGTACATCTATGGCACACTTTGCTGTACAGCAGATTTAGTAATCATAATTATACGCTCCATGATAACTCCTATCCTCTGATGCATCTATGTGTCTACATTAACCCTTACGCTTTCCATAGTTGTCGGTGGAAAACAGATTCTAAATAGTAGTTAGGGACGGAAATTGTACCTATTTGTTTCAGTTGCTGTGGGCAGCAAAGTGTCTTTCAGTGGGTAAAGTATGTTAGATCTAGGAGGAGCTCAGTTTTTTCAAACATCCTGATTTTTCTCCCTCAGATCATTGCTGAAAAGATCAGATACGCTGTTCTTTCTAACCACCAGTCTTGTGCTTAGTGAAGGTTAGCACCTTAGGCAGCCGTATGGAGCCATTGCTAACGAAGGCAAACACGGTCATTCTGCTGCCAGCCCATTGTGTCCATTCCAAGGCAGCTTCAACTCCAGTCGTCCATGAATGTCCATACAGCCTTTAATGGGCGCATCTGATTATAGTTTGTTAGATTGAACGCATGCTGCAGGGATCATCTGCAGATCCTTGCTTGATAGTTTGCACACAGAACATGTTGGAATAGCGTGGCAGAAGTTGGCTAAAGTTAGTTTTGCACTTTTTTGGCACACAAGAGCTAATGGTATTTTTCAGTATCAGTTTTTAATGCTCATTAGAACATAAAGATGGCGTTTCGGTTTCTGGCAAACTGGCTGTGCCTCCCATTCTTTTCCAGCTTCAGAAAAAGTTTAATAATGTAAATGTTAGGACTACAGCTTTCCATTCCCTACAAAAGCACCAACAAGTGGAACGCCATGCCAAGAAAGCGCGCAGGCTCCTGAGAGAGCGTGCTGGTGTATTAGTGTCAGAGAGCCTGGTGCTGGTCTTGCACAGCACAGGTATTGTGTGTGTTTTCAGCAGTCATTAAATAACAACAGCAAAAAAGCTTAGTCAAGAACCTGAGCCTTGTAGCTGCTGCACAAGTGTTGGATTTGTTCCCACCATCAGATCTCTTAAGTTGCAGAGGTGCTGTTGGAATGAGCGCTGGAACCTCTGGTGCCTCTGCATGGAGGAGGTGCTATACAAGTCTTCTGTAGAAGTCAAACATTACATCAGTTCTACAAGTTTCTTCACTTGGAAGAAAACACCCAGCTTCCGCTTTGTTTCTTTTTCCTAATGATCCAGTTGACATTGCCAAGGGATAGGGACTACTTGGCCTGTGTCAGCACTTCTCTAGTGCTGAAGAAAGCCGAGATTTGCACAATTAACATGTTCAAGTTCCTGTGTGATTTGAGTTACAATTTTTCCTTTCCCAAATGCAACCACTTTCTTTTTTTACTGATGTCTGAAAATATTAAGTTTCTGTTCAGAGGGTCTTATACACAAATTTTGTGAGGGAAAGGCATTCCTAACTTAGTTATTTGAAAAATCAGCATGTGCTTGCTGTCCTTTTGGTAAACTGTTAACATCTGCCAAGGATGGCTGACCCACTGACAGATTGGCTAGCTCTGTCTGATCAGTACAAACTGAATTAAATCAGCTATTCTTTAGCAAGGCTCCCTTGTGCACAGAAGACAAAGTAGTCCACTTATATACAAAGCACTGATGGAATTATGCCATAGAGGAATCCAGCCACAGCATGTAAACCCCTTCTCTAGGTACCTGTGCTGATCCTTGCCTAATACCTACCACAACAGTGTAAGAAATCCAAAAATGCTTTTAAAGTTTCCAGCATCACAATCTGTGGAAAGCTTTGTGGTCGGCATTGGAGGTGGCGACATCATCGAAGGTTATGAAGCTCTTGAAGATTGACACAAGAGGAAGAAGAATAACGAAGTTGATGAGAGAAAATAGAATCTGGAGGAGAATAACAGGATGCTCAGCAAAAGCTTAAGAGGAGGGTTGATGATTATGCGGATTTTAGACATTGTCTGTTAACCTACTAATAGAATGTAACTGTATTGCGCGTGGCATTCAGCAGTGACCAATCAAATGATGACTTAAACGCGTGAATAGACAACACCACTATATAACCTGCGGTTTCGCTTAATAAAGGATCTTCTGATCAACATTCAGGAGTCCGTGTAATTAATCTCCTCAAATGGTGACCCCGACGTGATACGTTCCGGGACTTTGAAAGGCTGACAGACGGAACTGGGTAATAAAGGCGACAGCTCGTGGAAGGGGGCTGCACTCCGGAGGAGACGTCTTGGCTGAACGATCATCCCGCCGGCTGGACCAGGCGGACAGGAGAGACCCCAGGGCCAGGGTGACAATGCCTGTAGGCAACGAGACAGGTGAGCTGCCAAGAAACTGTGAGAATGGGTTCTAATATGTCTGCAGAAGAGAAGAGACTATTAAGGATGTTCCAACATATTCTACGAAAAAGAGGAATAGTGTATGAGAAAAATAGCCTTGGACTACTGCTAGCCTGGCTGAAAAGCCAGGGCATTCCCGCAACCCCAACGCAAATTTTTGATGTTAAGATATGGGAGTCAGCAGGGCAGCAGATTTGGGATAAGGCATCTCAAGAGGATTTAAATGCTAGTCAAATTATGTCTACGTGGAGGCTAGTATGTGAAACGTTGAAGGAAATGCGCACAGAAAGACAGCTTGCAGGTGCAACTCGAACGGGTTGGACAGATACAGAGCAAGAGCCCGGAGGGCGTCTAGATAGGCAAGATGCTGCCCAGCAAAGAGAGCGGGGTGGGGGGGAAGATGGGAACGAATCCGATCATACCTATGCTAACCCCCCAAACGACTCAGAAGTTTTCAGCGATACTGAGTCGGACACGGAGGGGTTAGATGTGAGAGTAAAAGATAGGAGGTTAACAGGAAAGCAGCGAAAGCCTCTCGGAAAAAACCTAAAGGGGTGTAAGAAAGGACCCTCTGACCTTATTGGAGAATGTGATGACGGGACAGTTAATTACACCATATGATTCTATGCAATTAGCTACAATGATTTTAACGCCGACACAGAGATTATTATGGAAGGACAAATTTGCAGAGCTTTGTGAAATTGCTGCGGTAAATAATTTAGATCAGCCAAACACTGACCCCCCTGTTTGGGGTAGGGACACCGCACTTGCTTGGTACCGGGCCGTTTGCTACCCCTGAATTGCAGGCGCGTTCGGCCCCCGAGGTATTGCGGGAGTCTGCGAAGCTGGCGCTAAAAGCGTTTACAACGTTGCCTGAATCGGGAAAACGGCTGGAATCTTTTACTTTGATCAAACAAGGGAGTAATGAGCCCTACATGGCATTCATCGATAGGTTAAGAGAAGCAGTGGATAAGCAGACTGAGCACCCAGAAGATAGAGTCATTATTATTACGATTGGCGCTAGAGAATGCCAGCCCAGATTGCAAGAAAGTTTTGGTCGCCTTACCACGAAGTGCAATATTGATTGAGATGGTGGAGGCAACCAACCGTGTAGGTTCGTTAATCGATCAAGAGCAGAGGATGAAGAGCGCCTTTACTGCGGCGCTGCAGATCTCAACCTCTGGAAAGAAGTGCTGTAAGTGTGGGCAGCCAGGCCATCTTAGCTTCCAGTGTTCCAAGCGAAAGCCAGACGGTTCTGGTACCGCTTCAAAGATGCCTAACCTGTGCCCGCGATGTCGGAAAGGGAAGCATTGTGCAAATCAGTGTCAGTCCCGTTTTGATAAAGAGGGTAAGCCATTGACTCCCCAGCAGGGAAACTCAGCGCGCAGCACGGGACAGGGCCGCTCAAAGACACAAACGCCCCTGAACGTTGCCGACAATGTGAACGATCTGGGCCACAATCAGGGTGCCTGGATCAGCTCGTCGCAAAAACTCGAGGGAGTGCCGGAGTGGATGTAAGCACAGACGAGGCAGTTACTCTGACAGACTCAAGGGTTTGTGCGGTTGCAGTCGATGCGTATGGACCCTTAGGTCACGGGCTTAGTGCCCTACTGTTGGGACGTTCAAGTGTGACCATGCAAGGGGTCTTTGTACTACCCGGGGTCATTGACGCAGATTTTCAAGGTCAGATTAAAGTCACGATATGGACCCCGAGTCCCCCTGTGTCTATTGATAGAGGAACAAGGCTAGCCCAATTGATCCCGTTTCGGAGTGAGGTTCCACGTATGACAAGCAGGACGCAAGGAAACGGGGGCTTTGGCTCTACCGGCCAAGAGAAACAAATTATGTGGGCCATGGAGATTCAAAATCGGAAGCCACAACTAGTTCTCACAATGAAATTCAGAAATCCGGAAAAGGAGCTGATAATGTTAATAAATACAGGGGCAGACGTGACTGTCATAGCCACGCAAAGTTAGCCCCCAGACTAGAAACTGATTAGTCCATACGGGACACTTCTGGGCGTAGGAGGAAATACCACAACCAAGCAGAGTCAATTTATGATATTGTTTGTCACTAAGAACGGCGTACAGTGCAAAACGCAACCGTATGTAGCGCCCGTGCCAATGGATCTATTAGGGCGTGATCTCCTAGGACAAATGAACAGAACAAAATAGCACTATTTAATCTGCCTCTAGCTGGAAGAGACGGTGCAAATCTCATAGTCAAGATCTGGACCTTGATGTCTAAATCTGTCTTGACACCTGACCAAAATTGCTCCTGATGTAATAGAAATGTATAACAAATGAGGAATACGGTTCCTTGCAGGCTGTGTTAGTGAGGGAAGGGCAGTACCCCTCTCTCCCTCATTCAGCCCTGCTGTCTCACTTGCTCAGACAGGCTCTGCTGGTGCAGATCTTACGCTCTCCCACTGGGGCTCAGAGCACCACACCAGCACTTCCCTCCCACGCCGGGATGCTGCACATCACAGGGAGACAGTCAGCCAGATCCGGGGGAAGGGGCTGACCGACAACGTCCTGCAGGGCAGTCCTGCAGCCTCCTCGGTGCGGAGGCACTGCCCTGCTTCAGCAGCGTGTGGCCGGCGGCATGGCATGTCACGCTAGGAAAAGGCTGAGAGCCTTCTCAGTTGCACAGCAACAAGTCTTGCAGCCCTCAACCCCTCTGCACCTTCTCTGCTTCAAAACATGAGCTATATATACGCCTCTCTTGACCAGAAGAACAGTGGGCAGGGGAGATTGTACGTGGCCAGAACCGCCTCCGAAGCAGCGTTTGCAGCATTTCCGAGCGCGCGCCAGCCCTGCTAATTACATGTTTGCATGCACAACACATGTATTTAGCTTATGGTAGCGCTCATTGTTCTGGATCCTATTTGGCTCTGGTGTGCTTGGTGCTTGCCAGTCACAGACCTTGTTTTGAAGTGTTTACAAGTCAAAGGAAGATAAGACTCTATGCAGTGAAGGAAGCAATAGGTGATTAAAAAAGGGAAGAGAGGGGCAAAAGAATGACAGTAATGTTCATTTACATAGGCTGATTATGTCTACACCTTGATTTCAAATAGCATTAAATGATTGATTGTTAGCATGGAAGGGGAAGACAGTCTAGCAATTCGATAGCAACAGATAGCAATTCGATAGCAAAGAGAATTTCAGGTTAAAGAAAAAGGAATCTTAATGGCACTGTGTTACTGAGAGATAAGGAGTTAACACAATTAGAACAGAAAACTGGAAATTAATCCTGTCATATGCAAGAAGCTGATGCACGAGGAGGGATTTGTGGATGGTGATTCCTTGTGCACCTGTGACTCTGCTTGTGTCTTTTACAGTGCATGACCTCCTTCCTAGGTACACATTGCTGTGAAGAAAACCTTTTGGCCCACTGGAAGCGGGCTCCAATTCTTCCTGTGGCCCATCTGAATTTCTGACTCCCGCTGAAGGGTCAGTTTTCGGCGATGTGATTCTCAGCACCGTCGAGGCAGTCATCCAGACAAGATCTCTGCTGAAGGTGATGGGGCTCCAGGGCTTCGAGACAAAGGTGACTGCCTCTTATCTTTGCTGACTGACAGAGCGCGATGTGAAATCAGTCAGTTTATTTACTTGGACCACTTTGACTGCGCTCTCTGCCCACAAATATGTCACTATTTACTACTGTTGTTTGGGAAGTTCTCCGTTCAAGGACATAAAACCAGAAGTATGAGGTGTTGCTAAAAATGACCGCACTTGTTCAATGCAGTCACACTCTAACTCTCAATCTTCAATAGCTTGAACCAGCAAACACATGAAATCTGCACAGATGGTCAAATCATGAATAATGGCTTTCTTTCTAATGGCTTTATGGGATATAAACCGTAAGTCGGCCAACTCTGAAAAAACAGCTCGTTGGTGAAAACAAAAAAATGAAGTTAGAACAATGTTTGTGATGGTGATGGAAATTAACAATCATTAAAGCGCACTTGGTGTACTGCAGCTAATCTGAAATACGAATGTTGGGCTGAGATTTTCAGAAAAAAATAGTGATTTCAAGTGTCTCAGCTTCCAGGATCTAACTTGATGGTAAAATGAAAGGTGGCTGACATTTCTGGAAAATCCATTCCTTTTATAAAAAGTTGGGAACCTGGAAAGTGAGGCATTCAAAATTAACGACCATGTCAAAAATCTCTTTCATTAGTGAATTAACTTGACTTTTTATTTCAAACAAGAAAAATTTACAATGGAGGAGAAAGAGAATTGATTGTAAGAGAGAAAAAAAGTAACCATGACACCAAACTTTCCCGAATTTGGTAAAAGTACTATAGAGATTGTTTATCCAGAGCTGATTTCAAAACAGGACTCGGTGGCTTCCATTTCTCATATACACATCTCAGACTATCGCCTTGATGGCTAGATGCCTTGTGAAAGAACTGCTGTGACTCCTAAGCTTCCAGTAGACAGTCACAGCAAAATATAATCTGCAACAGGACTGCAGAAATACCCACTGACTGTTTGCATTATGCTTTTCTTGGTGTTTTTTAGTGCTCCCACTGATAAGCTTGAAACTTCTCCTTAATATCAGGCTCTTGATGCAGAGGCTGACTAATCCATTTGACGGCTCATGCACCATCTCTCCAGCCCAAGGATTTTCTTTCACCCGTTTTTACAACTGCTGATCAAGCCTGCAAAGTGGACAAAGCCCTGATGTCACTTTCTTATTGTAGACTGTTTATTAAAAGAACTGACACGTTTAACAATGAAATAGAAAATTTGAAGCAGAAAATAGAAAATTTCAACTGTTAATTTACTTACTGCTAGCTATTGCGCTACTGTATACATATAAACCCTGACTTGAAAAATTCTGCCAAAAAGGGAAAAAAAACATTAATTTGTATAACATAATTTACACCATTTAAACTACTGGAATGGACAAGATGTTAAATCAGAACCACGAGGAAAATGGTGGAATGCAGTATTACACACCAAATTGATAGGTATCCTCTGCACACAGACTATCTGCTGCAGCGCTGAGGAGTGATAAACTGTCTGTTTAGATAGAGTATATGAGATACAAATCCCTCTCCTGCTAAATTAATAATTTTGTGATTAATCAAAATGTGGTGGCTTTTTCTAATAAAATGTGAATTCTTAGCCTCACGTGAAGCTGTCATCCATATTTTAATTTCTAGCATGGCTTTATTTATTTATAAGTATCAAATCCCCTCCCCATCTTTCTAAAAGTTTTGGGTTGGAAAAATGTCCCAGTGCATCTTATGTCTCTATCAATCACTTCATGTTATTAGGCAATAATCGGAAAATGCTTCCTATTTAGGAGGAAGCATTAGGCCATCACTCAAGGTGTTGATTACTGCAAAACAAGTTAGTATTAACCTATTATTATGCCCAAATGCATATGCATAATGGGCATAATGGGCTGCTATATTGACAAATCAGTTTGAACCAACCAATATAAACAAGAAGTTGCCCCATCCAGTGTTTGCTATGAACATATGGAATGCTGATTTCCCAGGGAGGAAGAAAATCTACCTGCATATTTTTTAAATTATTTTTACCAGTCCCAAAAATATGACAGAGACTTTATAGGCCATGTCAGACTCCAAGTTTTTGCCTAGGAAACTTCCAACCTTATTTTAGGTGAGAGATAATGAGCAAGAATAGCAAGCAGTAGGGAACTGATGAGGAATGGAAAAACAATAGTAAGCTCAGAGCCCAGGCTTAGCTTGTATGCTTTTTTTTTTTTTTTTAAACTTTGGAATTGTCAGATGAAATGTGTTGTGGTACAAGGAATAGCACTTCAGGTTGTCCCACTCTTGAAGGTACTTGTGGAGCTAGGTATTGGCAGGGAGGTACGGAGACATTTCCCGGAAGGAGCATGAAGTCACTGAAGGCTAATAATGATAGCAGCTCTCTGCCATGTCTCACAGCGTTACTTTTTCAAAGTAGAAGCTCCTTTAAAGAGAGATCTTTCTCTCCTTACCAGGCATTCATGATCTTCTACCCTCCATATTCTCCTGTGCAAAGAGCACACCCTTTTATGTTCTTCCCTTAAGCTTACCCTTCATTTTAGCTTCCTCCCTGGCCAGCTCTGTCTCTTAGAGTCACCCCTGGCTTTATGTCTCTTTTTCTGCGGCACTTTGTTTGGCACTATCAGCTGATTAATGTTTGGTTCCCTCTTCCAAGAAAACTTCACCCGCCATACAAGCCACTCAAACTACCACACTCCCTGTCACAGTGTGCTGAGCTCCTCCAGGTTTCGAGAGTGTCAGTGCAACGAGAGGCCTCTCCCCGTCTAGCAGGATGAGTCCACACTGGCAGGTTTTACTGGATTTGTGCCCCTGAACTGTAGACTCCATGGGAGACATACCTGCGGTTTGCTTAACAAGTCCGTTTATTGCACTGTGGTCCACTAAAAGCCAACCAGGTAACTATTGTAGTCATATATGTGCAGCTGAAAGTGAGGGATATAAATAAGTTTAACCATCACTAGAAATAAGGGCTAATTACTATTCCTTCTAATACAACTGATTTTTTTTCTCTACACAGTTTCAGAACCAATTCTATTAGTGTAATGCTTCAATCACCCATCAAGTCTTCAAGAGGAAGAACAATTAATACATAGTTTATCCCTTGGATGCTGCTAAGTAAGGAGGTGCTACAACATCAGCCTGTTTCTACTGCCAGGCAGCTCTATTCTTCTACCTTTTATAGCCTTCAGCCCCTTCTGTGAGACTCTACCTTGCTAATGGAGATGCAGAGCACATTAAATTTCTTACTTTTGTAAGTGGGATTGTACACGTGAGCAATATAACTTATTAAATAAATAAATTAATTAATTAAATGCACATTTGTCCACTGCTATCTAACACGTAAGTTACTAAAAAAGTGTATTTTTCATATCAGTGATCTTTAGGAACTTATACAGTTGCTAGGTGTATCCCTTTTAAGCTTGTAACATTCATCCTAGTCACTCCTTACCCACCCCTTAGTAAGCGTAAGACAGACCTTTACTATCCTTTATCTTACTCTTCCATGAAAAAAAACTTTAAACTTTCAATTAATAAAAACACTGATCCTTATTAAAAAATACAAACCACATGATGATTCATCCTGCCTAAACCCCACACAGGCTCTTGTACCTTGGCTCCCACTGGCTTCCCCACGTAATTCCCCACCGAGGGGCCACCAGCTGTGCTCGCCTCAACCTGGACGAGGAGGGCAACGGGGTCCCCGGAGATCATACCCAGGACCAGTGCAGCACTGGGTCCTGACCGGTTTGGCTGCAGAAGGCTTTCACGCTCAGTATGGACAGCTGGGTTATTATTTATCCGAGTGGTATTGTAGAGCTGTGGGTGTGGGTGTGGGTGTGGGTGTGTGTTTGTCAGGGGCAGGTGAGAGCTGGCAGTGTAGTTAGCGAGGCGTTACATATAGAATATAGCTAGTACATACGCTCGTGCCACGCACGTTGTGTACATCGCTGGTAGGAGTGGGAGACCTAAGACACTCCTAAACCAAATGACTACTCTTTGACAGCAAGTAAGGCACAGCCTTGCTCCCACAAACCTCCACTGACGTCAAGGACAGATGTGTCCTTTGAATTAACACAGAAATAGCACGTGCCTGTCAATCAGAGAAGGGCGAGCACCTTGCTACGAAAATAGGGGGGGGGTTCCAGGAAACCTGTATGGATTCGAACGCTGGAAAAGGGATAAAATTAACTTCTGGGTTTGGGTCTAAGAGGGCAACGAGGAGGAGAAGGAGCTGATTGTATCTAAGTGGACTGCAGTGCCTCCAGCCTCGATCCGGGGAGCGTCGTCGCCATGAGCTTTGCATAGGCTCCCGGAGCAACCAGTCTGCGCCTGCTTCTGGTGCGAGCATCCGGTCACACGAGCCGCGCTGGAGCCGTTATGGCACAGCCACAGGGGCTTCTCACTCCCCTGCTGCGCTGCGATGCCTTTTCTCAAGGGCATTTCCTGTGGGATTGGCTGGTGTCGCCTATGTATTTTTAAATGGCCAAAGATCACAGGATCTGGAGCGCCAAAATTCATACATAGCACTTATACAGCTCTTTAAACATTCAAAGCACTATATAAACATTAGTGAAGCCTCATAAGATGAGGTAGGTAAGCATTATCTCTCCTTCTCAAGGTGTGGTGAAGTGACTTGGCTGATGCCACAGGCTGAGTCACTGGCAGAGCAGGGTTTGCCAGCCACATCTTTCCTAAATCGTCCCCCTGGAGTCCGGCAACGCCGGCAGCCCCGCGCCGTCAGTGGGCCGACATGCCCCGCCGCCGCCACGGGGACACCGCTCGGTAGGGCCAGCGCGCCGGCTACGGCGAACGCCGCAGCAGGCGCCGGGCTCACCCCGACTTGGCAACCCGAACGAACGGGGTTTTGCTCCAGCCCTGTAGACGGAGACCCTAAAAATGAGAGGAATGAAGCGAAGGAACTTTAAATTCAGAGAAACGAGGCGCTGCCTGATTTTTGGAAGTTCGGCGCGTCCTCCTCCGTTGGCTGGCCAGCACCTCTGAAAATCAGGCCCTTTTCTGACACGTCTCAGTCCTAGTTAGGTCCCCCGCCTTTCTGAAACCGGGACTTTCACACTGTAGAAAACCCTCAGTAGCAGAAAGTGAGCGGGAGGCAGCTCTGAAGAGTCCGGGATGTTTCGGAGCGGTGTCTCCTGGGCGGGCAAGCAGCACGGGAGCCGAGGGGCAGACGGGGCAAACACGGCTCTCCGGACGGCCGCGCCGCGGCCGCGAGCGCTCGCTTTCCGTACGCGTCCGCACGGCAGGCGGGTACCTCGCGCCGTTTCCGAGCGGAAAACCTCCCCAACTCGCTTGGGGGCTGTTGCCCCCACGCCCCACAGCACCCACCACGGCGACGGCCAGGGCGAGCCAGCTCCGGAGGCCGAGGCCCTCGCCGGACAGCAGGCCGCGGGCGCCTCGCGCCTCGACGTGGAGGGCCGAGCCGAGCCGGCCTTTGCGGTGCGGCAACAAAAATCCCCCAGCGAACACGACAAGCCGGTTTGGGGCTTTTTTTTTAAATTTTTTTCCCAAGGCTGGCCACGAGGCGAGGGAGCCGGAGGGGTGCCGAGGGCCGGCGCAGCGTGCAGTTTCTGACTGGCTCCAGCTTCGGCGAAACCCGCCGCGCCGGTGACAGGGCGGAGGGAGGCAACGGGGGCCGGCGGCGGGCGAACAGGTTTTTGTCTTTTTGAACCTGCTGACGTTTCCCTGCCCCAGATGAGCGCTGGAAACCTAAACCGCCCTGTCAGTGCGCGGGCAGCCTGGAAAAACTGGTCGTGTCAGGGGCGAGGGCTGCATTCCTGGCCGCCGCGGCAGGGGACGGCTCACGCGCCGCGCGAGCCGCGCGCCTATAAAAGGGGCCCCGCGCGGGCAGCGCGGCAGAGGGGCGGCCCGGTCCCCTGAGGAGAATGGTCCCCCCCTCCCCCCCCACTTTGTTTCTCTCTCTTTCTGAAGAGAAAGCTTGTTGCCTCCCAAGCCCCGGCGCCAGGGGATGTCGGCGGGACGTTGGCCATGAGTAAGTGGGCAGCGCTGGGTGGGTGGGTGGGTGGGAGCGGGGAGGGGGGGGCAGGGGCGGCCGGGCCGGCGCTGTGCGCCGCGGCGCCGCCGGTCCCCGCCGGTCCCCGCCGTGTGTTTTGTCTCGTCCCTAGGTCCGCCGAGGCGAAAGGAAGAGCCGAGCCCGGGGCCAGGAGCGAGTGGGAAGCGTCCCCCCGCCCCACTCCCTCCGCCGATCCGCAGCCTCCTTGGTGCAGTGGTTCTTAACAGTTCAACAGTTCTCTATCATAATTGTGAAATGTTTAGGACCACTTGACCAGCGAGGCCCGGGCATCGCGCCGGCAGCGGCGGAGCGAGCGAAATCCTCCCCCCGCCCGGCGCCAAGGGAGACCGGCAGCGCCGCGCACCGCCCCGGCCCGGCCCGGCCCGGGGGGCGCCGCCGGGGAGCCGCCGGGCAGCGGGGCGGCCCCGCGGCCGGAGCCCCCCCCCGCCCCCGTCCCCCGCCCCCGGCGCGGGGCGGCCGCCGGGAAGGAAGGGCGATATCCGCGGAAATGTGCTTAGAAGGGAAGGGGGGGGGGGGGGAAGGTTTATTGCCTGTACTGTGAGAGCTGGGGCGTTTAATACCGTAAAAAGAAACAGGTAGGATAAATGGCTCTTGTGCTGTAACTTCTGCTGGGTGGCTCTGTTCATGGCAGGCTGTTGTAACGTGTAATTTTTTTTCTTTCCTTTTCCTGCACACAGATTTAAAAAAAAAAAAATCAGATTGCCGACTCTCAAGGCTGTGTTCTTCAAAGGCTTACAGCCTTTCCACCGGGACTATCTGCAATATGTAATCAGTGATAGCACTTTTTTTTTTTTTTTTTGGAGTGCCCTTTTATTTAGGGCAGTGTTGCCTTTATGCTGCGGTGGTTTATGCTGAATTATTTTCCATGTGCATGCTTATTCCAGGCAGTTCAAGGATAATCCAGACCTTCGTTCCCACCTTGGTCAAAATGATTTCAGTGGGTGTCTGGTTTAATTAAGACTGTCATATTGGTCTGATCTAAAGGTCTGTTGGACTTGATGGAGTTTGGGCTTAGATGAAACTTGATCTTTCAAAATACAGCATTGTATTCTGAAGAGTTATATTTTTTTAAATCTAGAAACAGCAGTTCTACCAATAACTTATTTTTCTTGTAAGTAGTTTTGTAAATGAGAAGTTGCTCCTACACTGTGCTTACTTTTCTCCCCCTTGCCTCAAGAGTCAAATAGAGCTAGAAACATATACGGTTTCTAGTTTTTTTATTATTAATTTACACTTAAATGAAATGGGCAACAGACTAAAACATAAAATTGAATGTTAGTAGTGTAAATTTGACAAAGAAAAGTTAGTGAGTGTCTCTCTCTCTCTCTCTTAAAAAAAAAAATTAAAAGCTACAAATTATATATTTTTTCCCCATCACTTTTATGGTATTGTTTGCTGCGAACTATCTGATGCGAACATGAGGTGCATGAGTATAATTGCAGGTAATTCTGGCCTCACTGAAGTCCAGACGAGTTCTGATGTTGCCTGCAGTCGAGCTATGATCCTCAGAGGAAGAGCTTCCAGGAGAAGCTGGAAATATTTGAAGAGTAGGCAAGCCTGATATGTAAAAATACTTCTCAGGGACAGCTTAGAAGCAGCGTGATTTTTACCAACTGCCGTAACTCAGAACAAGTTAGGCAAGGTTAATTACAGCATAATAGGGTTAATTTAGCTGGGAATGAGGGTATGGTGACTGCTAGCAGTGTTTCTCAAACTGTAAGGCTGGCCTCCTTAGGCAAGCTTACACAAGCCCAAGGCAAATGGAAAAACACATTTTGTCTGGGACTTGGCAAAGGTAGAACCCCCACATCTATTAATGATGATTCCTCATTTGCCAAGGCAAAAATTGAAATGCTCTCCCAAGGAAAAGATTAACGACCTGGCCCACTTAAGGGTCTGATGATTCAATACTACTCTGTCTGGATTCTAATATATGGCACTCATTATCACAGTCTGTGAGCACCTCCCAAATATTTAAAAAGAAATAACACTAGTGTTCTGCACACACAGTTCTCATTAACTTCAGTGGATGTTGTGAATGTTTAAATACAGCAGAGCAGAGCCCTGAAGAGCTGAAAATAAGCCTTGCAAAACACACTGTGGGTTAGATCCGCAGCTGGCTTGAATCGGCACAACTCTGTTAACTTGAGAGGAGTTATACTAATTTACTGGGGTTTGACCCAATATTTTTTTCCTCTCCTGTCCCTTCTCCAGTTGATGAGTCTAATCTCTCAGCTGGCTGTAACTGGACTGTCCAATGACTTCAGTGGGAATATGAACCGTACAGAGTGGGCCTTGTTGTTTCCAAGGAATGCTCTTTACTCTTCTTAGTACAGCGAGAGGTGATGTGAGTGTTGTTTCTCCTGAGCCTGAGTTCAGTGTGCCTTGGAAAAGTTTGAAAGGAACCTGTTTAACAAATAGTTTTGTTTTTTAAAAGAAAATCTCTGTAACTGTGGAAGAGTGAACCTGCAGGGGAGGTTCTGCGCGCACAAAGAAAGGAACGGCGTAATGTTCTTATACCAGATTGTCAACATCAAGGCAAACCTAAACGGATTGCTAGTAGAAACTGGTGTTTCATTACAATCTTTGGGTGGAATCGGGGAGCGTCACAGCGTTACTAGACTGCCTCTTTTATGTGAGTTTTCTTCTGTGACATTTTAAAGGTATGGAATCAGGTTGACTTCTAACCCTTGTTTTTCCTTGCTCAGTCTGGGTGAACTCCTGATGACAGGCTTGTAGTTTTCAAAAGCTGGCAGTAAGCCGTGTGGGTGAACAAACAAACAAACAAAAATCGCCAACAAACATGCAGTGAAAACCTCTAGGCAAACAGCCTTTCCTTGTGATATTGTCTCAGCTAAGCAAAGGCCCGAGGGTATGAAGGGAGGAGACTCTGTTCTGCCAAACTTAGTAAAATGTTGCCCCACAGTTGCAGAGCATGTCTTTAGCTCCTACTACTAACATCTCAGACAATATTCCATTTTGTCTTATCACTGGAATCTTGGCCTTTGTGTAATAACATTTAATTTTTCACTCCCTTTTAAAATGAATAGCAAAGATATTATGGTCAGTCTGGAAGCATGGGTGGATTAAACCTTCTGGTTGCCCTGGACTAAGAAGGCATTTCTCCATGTCTGGTCTGCCCAAGAACAGGAAGCAGGAGCACATTCCTCCCTCCCCACCCTTTTCTGTAGGCTGCTTAATGCTTTGGCAGCATCTGGTAGTTTCAGTATACACACAAATATGTTGGATGTGATACTGATTGGTCAGAGATCTGGGAGGTAACTGGTAAAGCGTGCTTCCAAATCAAAGTCATATATGACTTAAGAAAGGTGTATTTCCTTTTGCTCTTTACTTTCTACAGAATAAGGCCATTTAGGGACGATGTAGCTTGTCAGCTACCGAGTAGCGGTGTGATCAAGGCATCTTAAAGATCGTGCTCTGGTCCTTGACCAGGAAGAAGTTGCGTCTCTAAAAGCCCTTAAAAATAACAGCATAAAAGCTGTTTTGTGAAAAGCGAATCCAAAAAATTGTGTTTCTAACCATTGGTAGTCAGCATTCTCAGAGAGTTTGTGCTTAACACCCAGGACGACAATTGCAGTGTTGTTCACCCGATAATTTCCATGCCAAGAGACCAGACATCCACTGTTTAACTATCTTTTAGCATGATAAATTCTTAGGCCAGGTGTGGCTGTTTGCTTTATTCGCTATGGGGGGAACAGGCTGACCCACCGCTTGCCGCTTCCAATCTGATAGACAGGTATTGGTGACCATATTTTCAACCCATGTAAACTGGCTTACAGTCTTTCATTTCTGTGTAGCTACATTGATTTACCCCAGCTGAGGCACAGGTCTCGAAATTATTTCTGCCCATGAATGATTTTATGCTCAAAAGTGATGATGTAGACTTACAGATAATTTTTGAAAAATGTATTTTCCAAATGCAGTTAGTTGTCCATATCTGCAGTGACTACGTCCAGATAAGATAAATAGGGTGGCAGAGTTTCTCTGATTACTAGGAAGGAATGATTTTTTGCTAGCTAATTTGTCTTTGATTCCTTCTTTGATAAAAATTTGTCCAAGAACCTGTGATTTTTAGCATTTACATGACTTTCGTTTTAAAGGTGTTCATAGTTTTCAGCAATTTATGCTGGTAGCTGATGAGTGGTGACTATCGTCTCACCAATTAGTTTGTATTCTATCTCTGTCCGATTCAGAGACCTGTTATTGATATCTTTTTTTAGCCTGCAGGGCTTCATATAAACTCTCTGGTGTCCCTAGACAGACCCAGCTCTCAGATAATGTTTTTTTTTTTACTGATATCCAGGATTCTGTGTTTGACTTTTGAAAGCACTGATAGCTGGTATTTCTACAAGCATCCCCTAAAAGTTTGGAAGGGGAGGGTGTCACAGTATTTGAAGCTGGGGTTAGTGTTTTTTGCCGTTTACCTTTTATTGGACACCAGGGTATGATTCGACTGACCAAACGTACATATTGACTTACCTAAACTAACTTTATTGCTAGTGCAGAGAAATGGACATTATCAGGTGTGATTCATGTGATCATCCTAAAGTGGATGGCTAAAGTAAGTCAGGTTAATTGTACCCTGAAAGTACCTGTTTCTCTTAGTTTGCTGTAAAGTGGGGCAACATAACTAAATCAGCCACAGCCTTCTACATCGTAGGTGTCTGAGGCTAGGTGACTTGAACCCCCTTGTGAGTCTCCACGCGGTTATTCTTAGTCCAATACAAACCCCTCTAGCCATAAGCAGCTGCTCAGCTTCTTAGGTTAGATACATATTGTTCCCCAGCTGCTAGGTTTATTTGAATTACCTTTTTCTTGCTTCCTGGAGTGCAGTGGGAAGCAATTTTTAGAACAACGGGCACTAAAATTAGAAATAATTCAGTGACACTTTTATAGTAGCACATGCAGGAGTTCTTGTTCCATAGCAGTTCAACCTTCACAATATCATAAAACAGCTGTAGAGTCTTTCCAGTGTCAAGATGAAATAAATTTATAGTAATGTTTAGTTGCCACATTTTGTGAGTCTTACACAGGGCTATTTTTGCCAATACTTTTATTCCTGGATTCATCATAAGAAATTAGGAGCAGGAGAACTGGCCCAAGACCAAGAGTCAGCATACTGTTTAATTGTCAGGAGCATTGTAGGTAGTTGATCTGGATTAATACTTGGAGCATAGTACACTGGCCCTTTTTTTCCCTTTAGGCAGTTTTAATTTGTTCTGGCAAATGTGTCAGCTTTTCCGGGTCTTACAGCCTAGGCAACCTTAGGAACCTATTCAGTATCACTGATTCGTTAACTGCTCTGGTAATTTCATCCTGAATCTCTTGTAAGCTTGTTTTGTTAGGTACTTTTTCCCCTGAAGGCTCCAGCTTCAGGATTCATGTGATTCCAGGATAACTGAAAATCTTCTTTAAATAAGTTCTAGCTCTCATTGTGGCAAAAGGGTTTGAAATAGTAGTCTGAAGGCACCAGAAATGCTCAGAAACTGGTAAACAAATGGTAACAAAGCCATTTTTAGTCTAATGATTTTTGTTGTGGGGTAGGGATGAATGATTCATTATTTCTTTTTTATTATTATTTTCTTCATGCTTGGAATTGGCAATATTGCATTGTAATAAGTTTGTAAAGATGTTCCCCATTAATATTATGACATTCAGACGGAAAGCCAAATCTTTTCTCTTTCACATGGGCATAAAACCAGGAAAATTTCAGTTATTTGTGTACACTGATGGAACAGAATAAACACATGGAAGATACTAATAACGCTGCAATGATCTGTGCTTTTGTCATTTCAGATAAAACTTGTGATTCCCACACCAAATGCTGTCTGGCCCGACCTGCGTTTTGTTGATGCCAGGACGCTGGCGGGTCAAAAGGCTTGTCAAGCTCAATTGGTACATGGGAAAAATGTTTGCTTCTGGTGGCCTATTTGAGAAGGTTTGTTCAAATTCTGGCAGCAGGAGCTCTGGAAAGAGGCTCCCTTAAATGCCTCTGTTGCCCAGGTAGGGAGAATTCGAAAGCGCCTGACTCCAGGCAAGGGAGACTCTGGAGTATGAGAAGATGGCTCTTGGCACCAGAATCTTGCTCTTTGCAGTGGGTACTGAACCTGTCCTGAACCTCCCACATTTTCCTCCCGCCTGGGATAAGCAGCTTCCTGTGGAGTATGCTGCTTTTGTGGATTGTATTCCTGGGCACCTGAATTTGCCCTGATGAGGGTGTTACTCTAAATCACCTTTTAGATCCCCAATGGGAATGTCCAACAGGCCTTTTATTCTGCTATGTTCCTTCCACTGTCATTGCATCTTGTGTGTAAATTCACCTTCTCAGACCATTTTCACTCTCACTTGCACATAGCCTGAGAAGGATTCAGCAGAGCTATGCAGGTTTCCTTGTGGGGCACTGTTGGCTTCCTACCTCAGCAGTGCATTGCCAAATACTAAGGTCAAAATGGTGACGTCCCAGGCACCCTCTAACTAGATTCAGATGTAAAATTGTAAAAGGCAATTCTTGTGCTCATGTCAAATAAAAGAATAGTGCTTTATTGTTTTCATGCTCCAAAGTTTTTAAGGCCAGAAGAGGATATTCACATGACACTAATTTTAGACTGCCTATCTGGAAGGTTTATCTCTCCAGGCATCTCCAAAGGAAGGACAGAGGACTGTAGTGAGGCTTCTGGACAGAATCCTCTTTGCTATAGAGGGAGCCAAAGAAGACAGGTTTAAACCAAATGCATGTAAGTAGGCACTGTGAATGCCTTCCATAGGAATGAGCTAGTTTCCTCTCCTGCATCACACTGCTAGTAGGATGTCCCTGGAATAGTTGTGGTTTGGAGTGGAACACATCTTTGAGAAAGACCTGTGGTCCAGTTGGAAAAAATAAGGCAATTTCCAGACTCTCTAAAATAAACAGAAGATCCATCACATATAATAATATTGTTCACATCTTCTCTCCCTATTTTTCTTTCCCTAGTAAATACAAATATATTTTTCCTGGCTCTCTTTGTGCATTCCATTTTGTAATAAGGGTTTGAAGAAAAAGCAGAGTGACCACACTACTTTAAAAACAGGCACTGGCTTTTTGTTTGTTCAGACTGTATATTAAACACCTAATATTCCAGAAGTTGCCAGCATCTTGCATAGCCGTGTCTTTCCAGCCCCAAAGTCTAAACTTAGCTCCAAAATCCATATTTAGAATTAATTGTAAATGGTCTAGAAAGTCAACGTGCAAGACACTGCATCTTTCAGACTGTCAGCAGGCAGGAACCTAGGCCCTGCCAATATTTGCTTGCTCGCCAGTGGTTCGCTTGTTCTCCAGGAGCCACGACAAATCTGGTCTGATATCAGTTTGTGTCCAGACATACCGTTGTGACTTCAGACTGCTATAGTGGTCAGTGAGTGGTGTTTCTATCGCATACATTTTAGCTTATGGATATTGGCTCTTTGAAGCTATGAGTTATTATTACTCGATATTTATTGATCAATAAAATCAAATACAGAATGTGTTTGTGTAAAAGCATATTTTGGGGGGTAGGAAGAGAGGTAACTAATCTAACTTCAGGTGGTTTCCTACTGAGAGTCAGTTTCAGAGGGTTGCATGTACCGCTGAATTCCAGAAAGAGATGTATCGAGATTATAATTTTACACTTTTAAAATGACATCTCTTGAGAAAATTTTGAAAATATTAATAAAAATAAAAAAGCTGTCATCAGTGCTCCTCTATGAGGTGACTTTTCAGCCCTGCTAAGCATTGTAGAAGAGGCATCTCACTGCTAATAGTTACTGTTCTGTCCTGGGACAGAAAATCATTTGGAGGCTTGAGGAGACATTAGAGCTTCTAAGTCCACCTTTGGGACGTGTCTACCTGTAATTGTTTTGTCACATTTAGACATAATAGCATTAATATAATTGTGGCAGTTTAAAAAACCAATACCCTGAACAGACGTAATTGCTATAGCAAACCAACCAATCCAGTGGACCACTTCTCATGTATGAGTTGTGATTTTGAACAAAAATAGGACCATTTATTTTGTGGCTGCATGTGTCATGTTATCATCTATACCCAAGATACAGAGAACACAGAACTGCTATGGTCCTTATGACTTAGGCTCTAAGCCTGGTGGCTTGGCTCTTTCATTCAAGTGTTTTCAATCATTTTCCCTATTGTGTCACTGGTATCAAACAAAATGGAAACCATCATGTTTGCGTACAGAAATAGGACCTTGGCTTTACAAAGACAAAGTTCAGGCAGTACGGCTGAGGACTTTTCTACTGCTGTCTCTTTTCCTATAGCTGTGAATTTGACTCTAGCTGTGAATTTGATCCTTTGACTCTAAATGGTTGGGGAGTGCGGGGTGAGTATATGCAGCCTTGCACAAGCTGGGGTTACTTCTGCATGAGTGCTGAAAAGTGAGCGAGGACAATTAAGGAGATGAAAATAGGCCAGTGTGGGGCCAGAGGATCAGCCCTGTTGCCAGAGGAGTTGGGGGGTGCTGGTTATTCACAAGTCGAGAAATGGTGGATTGGCAGTGGGTGGATGGGATATCTCACTGCAGGATCAGCAGTGGTGAGGAGCTGGCCTAGGAAGGCAGCCAGCCAATGTGTTTATTGTGCTGTGCTAAGACTATGCTTCTGGGTGGGTCTGATAAAAGAGACTGAGTTGAAGGCAAGCAAGGGGTGGCTGCACTGGTGGGGGCAGGATGAATGTATTAGGAAAGGGGTAGAAAAGAGGTATTCATTCACTTTTGGGTCTTTTTCAGTGAAGTTCTGACCCATAACCTGCCAGTGAGGATTTTTGTTCTGTGTGGAAATGCTGTGTTTCTAGCCTTTCATCAGCCTTTCCTTACCCTCTCTGTTTCTTCCTTTCTTCTTCCTGTATCTTCTTCCTGACTAAATCTCCCAAATCCTGGTACATTCTGAGCTCTTCCTCCTATCCCACCTGCCAGAAGGATCAGCAGAGGAGTAAGTAGCCTTTGTTGCTAAGAATGTTGCTAATTTTTTGAGGTAAGTCCCTGCTCAGGTTTAGTTAGCAGGATCAGTGGACTGGGCAGATTGTCTCTCCCCATCATTGTTTTAGTCTTATGAAGAAGATATTTCTAAATTCTTTCCTCTCCCACTGGAAATAAACTATTCCTTTGTTTTGAATGGTCAATTTGCATCTGGCATGTGAGACTGTTTTGGCTCGATGTATTCAGCAGAGCTGGCTCAGGCTTCTCAGCTATGCCGGCAAAGCAGCCAAAGTCTAAGATGTTGCCCTGCAAATGAAGGGCGTGGGCCAGGTACCTTCTGCCATTAGAAGGAAAGAGATCCGGGGAAAGATTCCGGCTTGGTATGAGGAGGCATGCCTGTGTGAGAAAGCAAGAGAGATTTCCTTCCATCCGTAGTAGGGTCAGTAGCCTCCAGCCTGGCTCTCTAGGGCTCTGGCAAAGGCAAGGGAGGCATTGGAGCTGCTGGTCATTTTGCCATGTCCAGTTTCCTGCTGCTGTAAACAAAAGTTACTTGGACAGTTCCTGCTGTTATTTCTCTCTATTTGTTGCCCACTGGTTCAGGAGGGCCCAAAGATACAAATCCAGGAACGCATGTCGTATTCAGTGGTAAACCTGCATGAGCGTCACGTACCAGTAAAGCTTTTGCAGCCTGAAAACGTCTAGGTACAAATGGGTACAGAGAGAGTAGCTTTTCCAGTTTAGCGAACCACTTGTAGGTTTTAAGGGTCATATTATGCACGAACCTGTCATCACTTTTTGTGCCATAGGCTCTCCAGCAATGTTTTCTGTGTGCGGCATTGATGCCTCACACCCCCTTTCCTCCTTGATTCACATAAAACTGCATTCATCCTGCTTTGCCTTCTTAGGCTGCCAATGCCCTGACACTGGTTCAGAGCTTTATCCATCATATCCTAGAACATCAAATAAACAATATACAGCTAAACTTCAGTGCAAAAGTTGAATAACCTGAAAAAGGGTTGTTTTTCGACGGGATTGGGGGGGGGGGGAGGACCAATCAATGAACTGGTTGGTCTAACCACTTGATTTTAAAACTTCCTTACAAAGCACCCTCATGCAGGAAAAAAATGAAGAAATAAAGGAGAGCCATCAATGGTCAGCTGTTTCACTTGTTTATTGTAATTTGTATTTTATTGGGCCTTTTTACAATGTGCAAAAACGCATGGCTCAACTTCAGCAAGCACCATGCAAGAATTCTCTGATCCACTCGAATTTAGGCTTTCTTGGCAATTGACTTTTCCTTGCTGTCTCTCTTCAAGACTCTCCTGTTGAGATTTTAAAATTCATTCTTGCAGCAGTAAAATAATAAAAGATGAACAATTTCCAGGGCGGTTCTTGGCTAAGCAGTGCCATCTGCTGTGAGTGGGAAGCACAGACTGTAAATCGCAATGCTGTAACATCACTCAAGACTCGTCTGGAAATGATGTTGCTAGAACGTTGATAAATACTCTTTGTTTTGTATTTACTGGAGGTCTGGGATTCAGACTTCTCTGTTGTAGTCCTCAAGATCACCGGTACCGCTCAGACAAAGAGTTCCTGCCTCTTGCTGCGAGCGAAATCTGCTGTGAAGAGCCACAAGGCTGTTGAAAATAAGCACCTGCTCAGTTCTTTGTCTCTTTCGACAAAGCAGCCTCATTTTAGTTGAAATATACTCTTTCCAATCAAGTACGTTTAAGTATTGAATTTAGAAAATGTAATTATTCTACTCGGTTAAAAGATTACAAACGTACACAGCTTTGGATGGGACAGTAAGAAAAATGCACTCAAGCTCTGAGGCGGTAAAAGGAAAAAAAAGCCGCTTCTTCAGGAAGACAATGCATCGGATGAGCTGAGCAGAGATAGGAGAGGGGGGCCTTCCCCGAGGGTGGGGACAGCTTTCTGGAGCGTGTTTCGTGACTTTGTTCCTTACAATATAATAATCGTTGCGGAGGCGGGGGAAATCGCATTATTTCCAGGGAACACAGAACACGCTGTGTTCTCAAGTCACAAAAGCTGTAAATGCTTGTGCTATGTGTGGCCAGCAAGGCTATTTCTTTCTGCTGTAACTGCTTGGGTCGTTTCATATTTGATATGATGCTATTTCACCTTTGACGAAAATACGATTGTGGAGAATTTCATGCTTGCTTTTAAACGAGTCGTTTGTCACAAAGCCGAAGGGAATGCCTCCGGGCGCGCTGTGCTAGGGACACAGGGGAACTGCTTGGTGAAGGCTGGAAATCGGGGCCGTTGCATTCCTCCTGTCTCTACTCTCCACGCACGTCGCCTGCACAGGGCGCTCGCAGCCCCCGAGGAGGTCTCCGCCGCCCTCCGCAGTCATGCCGTAACCGCACGGAGGAGAAGGGGGGGGGGTGCAGTTCATCCCGGGTTGCCCCAGTGCAGCCGAGCGAAGGTTGGCGCTCCGCGCCCCTTCGCCCGCGGCCGCGCTGGGGCTGCGCGGGGCTGCGCGGCTCCCGGCGCCCACCCGAGCGAGCCGCCGTGCCCGTCCCGACGGCGCGGCTGCCCCGTGCCGCCGCCCGACGCTGTCCAGGGTGCTGAACGCGCCGCCCCGTCGCGGAGCGATGCCTGGCGTGGGTCTCCGCGGACAAGCGTCCCCGCGCCGACGTGGAGCTCAGAAGAAAATCCTCACTCCCACCACCCCCGATACAACAAACAAGCAAACATGGAAAGGAGGCAGGATTTTCTGCTCTTTTGGTGGAAGATGTTCAAAGGCATCTGCACGGAAGGCATTGAAATAGGCATTGAAACCGCATGTCGGTTGTGCAAAGAGGACACTAATGCCTCCGGGTACACCGGTTTAGCTGAGGAAAAGGCGGCCGATCTTCAGAAGGCCGAGCTTCAGAAGCACCCAGGCAAGCGAGTGAGGGTTAAACTGGCATGATTAGGGTGACAAGAAATGAAATGGGAGTCCATGGATTGCATACAGTCTCTCTTTATGACTTGCAAATTAGAATGGAAATTAAAAAGCTTGAACACAGAGATCCCCACGCCTCCCAGACACGGACAAGTGAGCAAAAGATTGTCTGCAACTGTCTTTCATTAGGTGGTGTCAGGCTTTCCTTCTCCTGACCTTCACCAGTTGTTTACAGGAGGCGTTTCAATCTCCCCTCGGAGAGCAGGGTCACGGAGAGGCAAGGGACTGAGCCGGAGCAGGCCTGGGATCAGCTCTGTGCCACTGGGCCCAGAAGAGCCCTTGCAATGGGCTGTTTTGTCTCGCCCTCCCCTACAAGGCAGGTCACGACCTGGGGCTTGGTTAAGTCCCTGCTTTGCTGCAGATTCCTTGGGTCCACTTGTGACCTTAATTGCCCCAAGTACAGGAGGGTCATGGCCTTGCCGTAGTGGGAACTGGGAGGGGTCTTGCAGGCCCGGGGTCCCCCTCCCCCCCACAGGGATGGCAGTGGGTGAGCAGAGGGAAGGGCCTCAGTGTCCTAGTGCCGAGGGGAAGAGGCACCCAAAGGCAGCACTGGAAGGGGACGGACCCAGAGGCAGGACAGAGCCCGCCGCTTCCCCCGGGTGCCCCCGGCCCCCTCCTCTGCGGTGGCAGCCGTCCCGTGTGCGTGTGAACACGCGTGTGGGGAGCACGTGTTTGCTTTTCGCGTCGCTTTCACCCATAGGATCCTTATTTCCTCTGCAACCTGCCCGAGCTGAAGCTTCTCTCGGTGGTCTCCACCGCCCGCCCTGCGGATTAGTTGAAAACAACACAAATACAGGCGAGGCGAAGCAAACAAACCAACACCACAACCCACCCCGCGGCTCCCAGGCAGCCCCCCGCGCAGGGAAAGCCCCGAAACCTGCGGCGGCCGGGCCGCCCGCGCCCGCGGGCCCTGCGCGGAGGAGGACACCCTCCCTCCGCGCACCCGCGTCCATGCGCAGGGCGTGCTGGGGGGGGGGGGGGCGGGCGTGGTTGGGGTCAGGCCGGGGGAAAACGGCGTCCTGGAGCAGCGGGGTGCAGGGAGGGATCTCCGCGGGGTCCTGCGGAGCTGGGGCCCGCGGGACTTTCCCACTCCACCTCTGAGATTTCAGCTCCTCGGAGCGCTTGCGGAACGGCGCTCTGCCGCCTCCCCCGGCCGGGCTCCCAGCCCGCTCCGCTTCGGCAGCTCTCTCTTTAAAGAACCACTGCATTTGTTGTGTTTTCCTAATTATGTTTTATTTAGCTCTTCACCTGCTGTTTGGTGTTCCAGAGTCTAGGGCTATTCCTGCTCTGCCTTCCTTTCTCTCCTTCCCCCTCTTCCTTTCCTTTGATGCTCTGTTGCATAGTATACAAACAAGATCAAAAGCTACTTTTAGCACCTCCGCCCACCTCACTCAATATTTGTTAGGGGAGACGGAGTGTTTCGGGTCTAAACGCTGCGTTATTACAGAGAGCTACTACCTAGATGAAAACTTGGGGGGGCGGACGACAAGTACATGAACTTTAAAGTGAGTCTTATTACCACGTTATTTAAAGGTCTGATCGTGTCAGGTATAATGCTGAAGAAAAATGTTATGTCTGACAAAATGCTTATATTTTCTTGTGCTATTAATGAGAAGCTTGCCCTGGGCTATTTCCCCATCTCAGAGGGCAGCAGATGCGGAAAGTCCTTGGGGAGTAGATCTTTGAAATTTCATCAGCATTCATGGGTGACCTAGCCTTTTCAAGCACAATGATAGACATGATAAATCATCTTTACAACGAATTCTAATTATCCTTTATATGGCCGGGTTGCCTCTTGAAAAGCAGAAATCTAACACTTTTCCTTATTGCTTCCAGATTTCGGTGAGGGTGTCAAAAGTGTTTTGTCGTCCTTCCTCCCCGCTGCGGACTGCATTGCATGACATTAGTCCTAAACCGGTGAGTGTGCCGGAGTCAAACTACTCTATTAAGTTACACGCTTGCCTGTATTGAACTAAATTTAATTCCTTTTTCTCTGTTACCCAATGAAATTATGTGGTGCGGTGTAAGATAGGATTAGAAGTATATCATTATAGCAATTAATACTATAATGCCTCCATGATTAGTGTGCTACATTGAATTTCATGGATTTTTGCTCACTGTTGCCTAGATTTCCCCTGGGTCCTCTAGCCCAAACCATTGTATTCTTAGTAAATTAAATGTGAAATCACAGCAATATACTTAATAAATCCACTATCACCTGTACGACGTATTAATAAATGAGTGCCAGTGTACAGCATCACATGGCAGCCCACACTGCAGACAGCAGGGAGGAAAGTCCTTTTCCGCAGGAGACAGCAAGTGGCTGCGGGGACGTGTGTCTGTCCTCTGCTGCTCAGCTGCCTCCTGGCTTGTGGGGAGGGACTGGCTGGCTTGCAGAGATCCCTGAAATCATACCCCCAGCTGGGCTGTGCGTCCCCTCTCACAGTGGGTGGCCATCTCCACACCTCATGGTGACTGGTGCTGCGAGGGGACCCGAAAGCGACCCAAGCCACCTTGTCACCAAACACAGGGGGGTATCATGCCAGGGAGGTCAAGCCTGCACCTGCCTTGGCCTTGCCACAGGTTGGTTGGAAACACACACGCACACATGCGCACACACAGCCCTCCCACTTTCCCTAACACTGTATTTTTAAGCATCTCCTTTGCAGACCCAGGCTAGGCTGGCCCTGCAGCGGCACGGCAAGGTGCAGGCTGTGCACCCCCCAGGTGCAGGCAGGGCTGCGGGCAGGCTCAGGCCCCCTCCCCCCAGCCCGGCATGCAGGGGGTGAGCTCTGCCCCCACATTTACCCTGGGTAAAGCAGCAGCCTGGACTTGGGGCAGGGGGGGATGCATTGCAATGCAATAACCCCCCGCCGCTGCCAGGTCTTATCCTGCCCACCGGGGGCAGGAGTCCCCGGGGAGAGCCCCTGCCCCCTGTGGGTGCCTGGCCCCGACAGCCAAGCCTTCCTTCACCCCCACTTCGTGGGGAGGGGTCTTAAAGAGGACCCTGTTTGAAGTGGCCCTGATGGAAATGGGGTTATTTCAGAGGTACAGTAATGGCTGTCTGGTTATCTGCAGCCAGGGCTCTGTGGTGAGGAGATAAGATATTTATTAAGACACACGTTTTAATGCTCAGGGATCGCTTTCAGAGGGCCCAAGAAAAATGGACTTTATCTAGTCTATTATTATGTACAGTCACCCCGTTGATGTTTTACTTTAGTTTAGACACCATGAATAAAAGCTAATAACTTTCCCTTCAGCTTGTTTATCGGCAAGACATCTGAGGGCAGTGGGGTGGGGAGATTTTTTGCTTTGTCAGGCGTTGTTGAAGAGCAACTTTCCGGGACTAGGGGTGAGGTTGAGGGCTGCACAGGGCCCTTCAGTGCCTGACTTTCAGGGCATTTTTGAGCCAGGCCTTCCAGGGGGGCCCTGCTAAGAAGAGAGCCTGGGAAGAGGAGCAAACTGTGGTGGGGAAGGGGGAGGAAGGGAGACCCAGAGGGCTGGACACCCTGTGGGACAGGGACAGGGAAGAGCCTGTCTCCCTTTGGGGTCAGGCCAGGGCAGGGGGAGGGCTTGAACTTGGGTCAGGCTGAAGACATGGGGGACAAAGAGAAATGCCTCAGCCCTCCTCTGAAGTAGGCCATGTGCCTCCCTGCTATGGCTAGGTTCATCTCTGCCCTGGGATGTTTCCAAGCCTCTTTCTCCAATGCACCACAAATGACATTTTTTGCCCTGGTGCTGGTGATATGCACCTGCCTATCTCCTGCTGAGCACTTGGGCTGAGGGCCTGTGCAGGAGACTCTTTACCTGGACAGGTGATGTCCACACCATCATTTTGCTACAACTGCTTTTCCCTCTGCCCCTCCCTTTACCATCCTTTTCCCACCTCCTTGGAAATATGGCACCTTCCCAATACTGGAATCCACCTGGACCAGGGGTATGTCCCGCTTTTACAGGTGAAGGTGGTGAGGAGGTGATGGTAAACAGGATAGACAGGGGCTAGGTTCCTGAAGCCTCCATTCCCAGCTGGGCTCAGGACCCATCTGACACGTTGGTTCACCTCTGGCTTTAGATATCTCCATCAGGAATGGAAACAATAAGGAAGTCAGATAAATCCTCCCCCCTTCACTGTAAGCATTTGACCATCCCTCCTCCTCCCCTCCCTTCAAGCATCCCTCCTGCAATCGCTTATGAAGCCCAGATCCTGCTTCCCTTGTATGGAGCCACGCATTAATTGGTCTCTCTAATCTAAAGCACAAGCTTTTAATCAGCTGAAAGTCCAGAACAGCGGGCCTAGTACAATTCAGACTAAAGAGAAGCTATGGCATCCTTTTGTGGCCTTAGAGTCTTAGATTCCTTCCTTCCTTTCCATTTCCCTGTTCCTTCCCCTTCCCCTTCCCTTTCTTTTTCCTTCCCCTATCCCTGCGCCTATCCCTTCCCCTTCCCCTTTCCTCTCCTCTGCCCGCAGCACCCACCGCCACCCCGCACACACCGGCGGATGTGCCGGCTCCGCTCCGAGGCGGCGCCGCGGGTGGGCAGGGCCCGAGCCCCGCCCGGCTCCGCCGGCCCGGAGCCGCGTTCACGGCGGCGGCCGCGGCGCAGCGCGGGGCGGGACGAGGGCAGCAACCGCTCCGCTCCGCTCCGCGCCCGCTGCTCCACCCCGCCCCGCCGCCCTCCGCTCCGCTCCGCGCCCGCTGCTCCACCCCGCCCCGCCGCCCTCCGCTCCGCTCCGCGCCCGCTGCTCCACCCCGCCCCGCCGCCCTCCGCTCCGCTCCGCGCCCGCTGCTCCATCCCGCCCCGCCGCCCTCCGCTCCGCTCCGCGTCCGCGGCGGCGGTGCCCCGCGCCGTGCGGCAGCGCCGAGCGCGGCTGCCCGCTGGAGCGCCAGGGGCGGCGGCGCCTGCGAGAGGATTAGCCTCGCGAGTGCGCTCCCCGACAAAGCCGAGCTAAATAGATTATTCAACTCAGTTTCGCTGCAGACATTGTGAAGCGGGATAAGGCTTTTGTCAGGATGTGAGTTATTTGTTTAGCAGGAAAGTACAGAGAAAGGGATTAACGCTCGGAACAGAGCCCCGTCCCCGCCTCCGCCGGGGAGCCCCATCGATGCGGCCCGGCCCGCCCCGAGGGCACGGCGGCCGCAGCCCCGACGGGACGGGCTTGTGCCCTCCGCGCCCCTCCGCGGCTAGCAGCGCTGGGGCCGCGCCCCGGCAGAGCCCCAAACGCAAAGGCTCTGCCCCGGCCCGCCTAGGGGGGAGAGGGGCGGGCTGGGGCAGGCAGGGGGCACGCGTGGGTGGGCGGCGGCCCCGCGCAGGGCAGGCGCGGCCGGAGAAGGCAGCCTGCAGGGAGAGCTCCGCCAGCAGACATCGCAAATCTGTTTCTTTGCCCCCTCGATGAGAAAGACTTCGCTCCCTTATTGCAATACACACCCGTTGCAAATAAAATTAAGCAAGAAAAAAAAAAACAGGGGATCTTTTTAGAGGAGTGGAAGACCGGGGGGCTCCGGAAAGTGCTTTACCTCTGTTCCCTCAGGCTTTCCTTTTTTATTATTTCTTTTCTCTTCTTCCCTTTTTTTTTTGTGCATGTCTTTTTCCTCTCCTAAACTGACTTCACTGGCAGCTCTTCCCTCCTCGCGCTCACCCCGGAGGAGGAGGAGGAGGAGAAGGAGGAGGGAAAGAGAGAGAGAGAGAAAGAGAGAGAGAGAGAAAAAAAAAAAACCCTAAACCCACCCAGCAGTGGATGGGGGGAGGCAGGAGGCTCGCAGTGCGGGCTCCTGGCCAGCGGGCGGTGGGAGCCCCCTCGCTCGGCGAGCTGATGGCCGGCCGCGGGGGAGCAGGGCGCTGCCGGCCCCGCGCAGCCTGCGCAGCGGCGGCCCCGGCCGCGGCGCCGGCGGGGCGCTGAGCGGGGCTCGCACCCGCGCTCGCTCGTCAGGCAAGGTGCGCTTGGGGGGGGGATAAAACGGGACGGAGAGCGGCGGGGAGAGGCAGAGGGACGCAGAAAGGCTGGTGGATCTGCTGCCCGGCTGCTGGCTACCCAACCCCAGCAGCGCGCACCCTGCCAGGTGAAGGAGTAACTCACCCGCGTCTGGCTTTTTTTTTTAAGGGCTAGGGTGTATTTGCCATTTTATCCTTTTTTTTTTTTTTCGTATACAAATACATCGCCGCCGCTCAGGGAGCCGGATAATTTCAACCCCAAACTATGGCTTTTCAAAAATCGTCCGATGCCTCCAACGCCACGAGGAAAAACCCCAGCTTGCTGGAGATAGGAGCCTTGTGCTTGGACTCGGAGATCATCTTCGGCTTCACTAGCCACCTCCTGCGGAGGAAAGGCAAGGTAAGGGGTGCCCGGCGGCCGGCTGGGTGCCGGGGGAGGGCTCGCTGCCTGCCCTGCCTCCGGTCCAGCTCACGCAGGGGCGGAGGAAAAGGCACCGCAAACTTCGCGGGGCGCCGCGGCCGCCCGGCCCCGGTGCGAAGTTGGCGGCTGCTGCGCCGGGGCGGGTTTCAGCACCACGAACAGTCCGGGCGGCTCCGCGGCGCTGCGCGGGGGGCCGCGCTGCTCGGCCCGCTCGCGGGGCTCCTTCCCAGCTGCAAACCGCGGGGAAACCTCCGAAACCGCGAGTGGAGGGGACGGGAGGGATAGATGTCCCGGTATTTCCCGGAGCGTGTGTTTTTTTTTTTTTAATAAAAAGAAAAAGAAGTGGCTCTGGCCGGCCGCGCAGCTCGGGCCTCGGCCCCAGCACCGCGAGGGGAGCACATGCCCTCCCCTTCCTCCTGTCCAACCTGACACTTGGAGACGAAGGAGGTTTTTGCAGCCGTTACTCTGGCACATGATATATTTAAGCGAGTTACCGGAGACCCGCAGAGCGTCCTGAGTAGCGGGGCGCCCCACTCAAATGCATGTCTCCGTGCGCGCCCCCGCTTCCGCGGCCCCCGCGGCGAGTGCCCGCGCCGTGCGGAGCAGGGAGCCGGCGCAGCTGCGCACCGCCGGCCAGCGGCCCGGCCCAGGCCCCCTCCTCCCCTCGCCGCCCCTCCGAAACTTTTATCGGGCTCCAGGCGCCCGGCGCAGAGCTGCGAGGCCGCTAGGGGTCCTGCCCGCGGCCGCGCAGGCGCTGCGCGCTCGCGGGGGGCCGCGCAGCGCCGTGCCGGTAGGCCACGTGGCCGCAGCCCCCCCGTGGGGGTATGAACGCTTTTGGGGGGCAACTTGCTTGACACACGTGCTCTAGAGAGCCAGGAAAGTTTACGCGGCCGAAGAAGGTGGCTCTCGTTATTTATTTATTTTTATTCCGCACTGTCTGTGCTCGGCGCTGCTCTAATCACAGCGGATCCCACCGCGCGGAATGCACGGCGCCTGCGGCGCCCATCCGCGCAACGGGGATGAGAGAGAAGGAAATAAGGAGGCTGCGCTTAGCAGCGCCGGGGGAAGCCGCCGGGCCGGGGCCGGGCCGGGCCGGGTCGGGATGGGCCGGGCGCGCAACGGGGCCGGGGCCGGGGCCGGGGCCGGGGCCGGGGCCGGGGCCGGGGCCGGGCCGGCGCTGCGCTGCGCCGCGCTGCGCCGGCAGGTGGCGCTCTGGTCTCAGGGACGGCGGCGCTGGCCCCGCGGAGCCGGCGCGGAGCCGGCGCGGAGGTGGCGGCGTTCACGGCGGGCCCGGGCTGCAGGGGGGACCGGGCCGGCGCGGCGGGGACGGGACTAGCCAAGGGGAACTACTGCCAGCCAGTGGCACATACTCATCTCTCTGGGGGAAAGCTGAAAAACCGCTCACACGCACGCACGCACAGCGCTGTGTGTATATACGAGCCGGAGCGGCAGCCAAGTAGACAATTAGCTGCGAACGTTAATTTCTCCGTCTGTCAGGTCGATTTGCACGTGTTGGAACATCCCCGCGCGCCCGCGGAGCGGCTGCGGAGCGAGGCCCGACGGCGAGCGGCGACGCGCAAGGCGCGGGGGAGGCGGGGAGGGAAGGGGCCCGGCCAGCCCCGCCGTCCCCCTTTGCCGCTGGCCCTCAGCCCAGCGCCCACTCCGCACCCGCGGCCGGAGCCGCCGCCTGCGCGGTTTTCCCGCCTCAGCGCTCCGCGGCGGGAGCGGCAGCCCCAGCGCACTCCGTTTTTCCCCCCGACTCCTAAGGAGCTCGGGCGCTTCAGTGTGAAGGAGTCAGCTGCGCCTGTAGTCACACCGGTTTGGGACAAGCCTCTAGGGTCACTAGGAAAAGCCCCCAAACCCCCACCCCAACCCCCGGCCCGCCCTGCCCGAGGCCCCCCGCCGCGCTCACCCCACCCCCCCGCCGGGCCCCTCCTCTCCGGCCCTCCGAGCAGCACTTCGGCAGCTTTTTTTCCGACGTGCTCCGGCCCTCCGGGTCCTTTGCCGTGCCGCCGTGGGGAGCGCACTCCTCCTCCCTCTCCCACCCCCTCTCCCGACTTCCAGCCCAAACTTTACTCCTCTCGCAACATGGGAGGCAACATCACCTAGCGCCGAGCCGCGGCAGCCTGGACGGGGGGCACGCGAGGAGCTGAACTTGCGGCAGCCCCCGGCCCCCGCCTCTCCCGCGCCCCGCTATGGGCACCGCGGGCGGGCCGCGCCGCCGGCCGCCGCGCAGCCCGCGCTAGGGTGCGGAGCGGGGCGCGGAGCAGGAGCGCAGCCCCCCGCCACCATGATCGCAGCCGCGGGCAGGAAGGCTCCGGCAGCTGAGCCCCGGGTGCCGGGGGTAAGTGGACGCCACACTCCTCCTCCCCGGCGGGGTTTTCTTTTTTTTTCTTTTTTTTTTTTTTTTGGGAGGGGGCGGTGTGTGTGTGTATGTTGAATTTGCAGCGAGCCGCGGCGCTGAGCTCTGCTCTCTCCGCAGGTGGCGGAGGGCAGCGCGGCGCGGGAGCTCTCCCCGCGGAAGAGGCCGCCGGCCGCCGCCGAGGAGGAGCGCTGCGCCAGCCGGCCGCCGCCCGAGGGCGCGGGCGCCGCCGCGGGCGCCGAGCCGCGCCACCTGGAGCGGACGGCGGCCGGAGGCTGGTGCCGGAGCTGCCAGGCCAAACTGGCCGAGCTGCGGAGGCAAGCGGCGCGGCTGGCCGCCGCCGGCTGCCCGCCCCACGCCCTGCCGGTAAGTGAGCGGCGCGGCGTGCGCAGCGCCGAGCACCGCGGGCGCCCCGTCGGCGGCGGGGGAGGGAGGGGGGAAGCTACCGGCAGGGCTGGGGGCGCGGGGGGGTGGGGGGGAGAGGCTGAGCGAGGTCAGCGGCGGATCCGCGCTGCTTTGGGAGGCGAGCGTGACTGCGAAAGAAGGCGATTTCCAGGCCCGAGGGGTTCTTCAGAAGTTCAAGGATTTCCCCTTCCAGGCTTTTATCAAAACGAAACTGAGCGGTTGCGAGCTCACGCTCTGTATAACCGCCGGCTGCCAAAATATGTCTGAGGGAAGCAGGGACTTTGGCAAGATCAGCGGGACGGGATTGAGCGCTGTGTGAGTGCCGTCCAGGACGCGCACTGCGCCCGCCGAGCCCGCGGCCGCTGCGCGCCGGGCGCTGCACTCGCGCAAGGAGCTCGGCTGCCAAACGAGCTCTCTCTGCAGCGCTGCAGAAGTTGCTCTGAGCGGCCTTTGCCTCGGAGCCCTAGTGACACAGTTTCGGAGGCTGCAGCTGGGCTTTGCAGCGCATTCATTCCTTATATTATAAGCTGTCAGTAGCTGCGGTTCAGCTCCTCCTTCCAAGGAGGCCATAAAGAGCAGCTGAAGATCACACACTCGTATATGGGGCATGCCTGCTTTTCGTCCCTTGGAAGAAAGTTTGAGAAGGATGGTTTTGCTGGGCTCTCGCCGCCTGGATGTTTGAGTATACCTCTGTGCCCCATGAGCTAATTCCTGCTCTCTGTCTCACTCGGGCAAACCGGGGCTGCATCATTTTCCTTGTGCTTGTGGCTTACGATGGGCATTCATACCGAGCTGGTAGTGAGTGGGTAAAATGCATGAGCACTCCAGAGGTTTCGCTTAGCCAACGTGCAGCATTATTTGTATTATCTGCACAGGTTTTCTTTATGTGTTTCTTTTCTGTATATCAGAGCTCTTTATTGTTACTTCCTGTCTCCCTTGCTTTAATAAGAGCACGTGAAACAAAACGCTTAAAAGGCTGTACAGGTGAAAAAAATACACTGTCTGGACTAGACACCTTACGAGATCGTAAAGATTAGCTGACAGGGCCAAACACAACAGAAAGGTGCAGTGATTCTGTTTCACGGCACACAAAATGTGTGTTAGGTTTTTGATAACATTTGGAAGTAATGTATTGTTTTCTAAACAATGCTTATCTGGATGTTTGCAAGAAGGGGGGGGGGAGGGTCTGAAGAGGAAGCCAAACCCTATTGACCTTCATTTTCATTCAAAGAGTTCCTGTATGATCTACAGAATTCCCATTGAATTTAAATATAGTTTTGTTTGGAAGTGCATTGTGGAGCGGTGTCAGAATGCACAGGCGAGGTTTGTATTTTCAGGCCTGAGCCATACTCCTTTGAAATCAACAGGAGTTTTTTCTCTTGATTTGCTAGGTCTGCAGTGAGTTCTTATTTCTGTAGCATAAAAGATCACCTATGTATCTCATTGAAGTCGGAAGGGTTGGACCTTTTGTTTTATGGATTACCATGAGTGGTGGAAAGAAGTTTCATTTCCCATCGTGAAGTGTGTGTGATGTGCCCCTCAGTGAGGAGCGCACAAAACGCTGTCCTCATCCTCGAGTGGGCCTCTGCCTTAACGGGAAGAATAGCGTCCTATCTGCGAGTGGATCTTTGTCACGGGAAAAAAGCCAGCGGGACAGGAGAGTCGGCGGGCCTTGCCCAGGTGTGCGGGTGAGGAGACCTGTGAGCAAAGGCCTGTTTGTGTGGTCTCGTTTCTGCAAATCCCAGGAGACTTCCTTGATAAGCACTTGATGATGGGTAAATAAGCCCCCTTTTCTGCAGGGTTTCAAAGCATACCTAGAGAAGTAATAAAATAGTAGTCATCACAGTGTCAAAAGCTTGGCAAAGTTGATCACAGGGTAACAGATAGCTGGAGTTTACCTGCTGAGTAGCATACAGTAGAGTTAGGAGATAATTGATTTTTTTTTTAAATACATTTTCAAATGGTTGTGATACTCCTAGCCTAATTGCAAGGTCAACAATCCAGTAGTCCTAGTGTAGTGAGCAGCTCTTCAGGAAGGAAGATGCAATAAACAGTCCTACTTATTGCCTCCTGAGTGCCAAGTAAGTTAGCTGGAGATGAAGAGTCAGTAGTTCAGATACTCAGCTGCTGTGAATTGGTGTTACAGGGAGAATCTGATGCAATATGCCGGCAGGGTGAGCACTATGTAATGTTTGTGCCAGAACGGCAGCTCACTTTTTTTTTTCCCCCCTTTCTTATTTAATTATATAACAAGACATCTGAAAAAGCAGCTCCTCTCTGTAAGAGTTTCATGCCCATAAAGTAAAAGTCAACTTCTAAGTTGTTCTAATGTATGGTCAAACCAAGCAGCTACTGGATAAGTAAACACCAGAAAGCTGCTGCTTGGAGTATGCTGCACACGCAAAGGAGTTGTATGTCCTTTGCCATAATAATTAAGGAATCTTTCAGCATAGATTCAGAAAGATTTCCACACCTGGTTTAAAACTCTTTGGAAAGGTGGGCGGGTGCCTCAGAGATGAAAGAAGGGCTAGTTTCCTGCTGTTGATATCTTTACTGATGAAAGAGAGAAGTTGTATTCTTATGCGTGGGGCAGCTGACAAGGGATTGAATTCACATTAGAATAAAAAGCCAACATACTGTTTGTTGTCTGCAAGGATAACAGATCTAATTGCTTGAGAGGGCTGTGATTCATACAGTTTATGTGTTGCTGTCCTTGCAATTAAATATATTTAAAATATATAAATAATTTGAAGTTTCGGTACTCACATGATTTGCATTGATTACAGAAGACTGTTAGTTGTTTGTGTCTGTATAAAGTTGTTTGTCTATGTAAAGTTCTCCAAATCTCTGTTGACAGCTGATACAAAGATACACCTGTATGCTTGTGTTAAAACTCTCGAATAAGGCTCCTTAATACAAGATTTACTGCACCCTACCCTGTCAGTTCCCTTCTTTTTACTGTTGTTGTCTTTACAGTTTGCTGCCACAGTGAGGCCTGTCTGGGAATCAAAATGTAATTTTAATCAAGCAAGGGTGGAAACAAGTAAGGTTTGATCTGAAGTTACTACAGATGAGCGTTTCCGTATGGCAGTATCAGCATCAGTGACTGGATCATGTATTGAAATAGTGGAGGGATGGGAAAAAAGGGTGTCTTGGTTTATCGCTAATTAAAAGTTTTGTATTTGTCTTGCAGGCCATGTGCCTGGGGAGTTGGTAATGGGATACGGGATCTCTTACCTCTGGCTGGAGCTGAGACCTGGTTGTTAGTGCCTGGAAGTTGTTGCTGTTTGGCAGCTGTTGGGGGATCCATGTGAAATGAGTTGGTGGTCTCTGTCTGGCTCCCAGTTGGCAAAGAGCCTTGTCACAAAACCACCACCACAATTATCACTAATTGGCATCATTGTTTGGCAGTTTCACAAGAGAGGCTGAGGACTGAATGGGAGTGTAGATTAAATTAGTAATAATAATACTTAGCACCTAAAATCTTCACAGTACCTTCACAAATGCTAATTAATTAATTTGCACGATGCCCTTGTACAGTAAGACCAAACATGCTGTCATTTCTAAAGAGGTATATGTCAAAGCGAGGTGTGTTTCTCAGAAAAAAAGGGGACAGGCAGGGATTGTCCTACCCAGAAGATATAATTTTGCAGCTGCATCACTGGAACTGAACTCTGCACTCCCTCTAGTGCAGGCACAGCCATAAGGATATATGGCTACTTTAAGAAGTTTTTAGCTAATCCCTTATGAGCAGAGGAAAAGCTCTCTTGGTGTGAGGAATGTGCACCTGATACAAGTATATCCACAGAAGGGTTTTCTACTGGTATAACTATGTTGGCTCAAACAAAAAAAATCATAATGACTTATTTTGTAATAAAAGCAATTTTTTTAATCACTACTAAAAAGAAGACAAGATCAGAAAGTTCACTTTGCAAGTGATAAAAAGTGAAGAGCACGTTTCTTCTAGGTTAGGGGTTCAGATATCTAATTTCACTAGCCCAGACCAAGGCAGACAGGTGACAGATGCAGCGTTATGGGGCAAAACTGAACAGATTGTTTTATAACCTGAGTTCAAGTGAGTTCTTACTGTCCTCATTTTTCAGAGCTTCTTTTCTTCCCGGTTTTTCCTTCCTGTCACATCATCTTTTTCACTGCGCGTTACACAAGGGACACCACTGAAAGGAGATAAGGCTTCCAGGGAAACTGAGAAACAAAGGAGTGAGAGCGTGCGCTCTTTCCTGCTGATCGGATGTGCCATGGTCTGAGGTTGGGCATGGAGAGAGCTTTTCCTCTGATTCCTGAGTATTCTTTGTATTCCCAGTTGACCCACTAAGCGGTGGTTGGGTATAAAGAGGCCTCCTGCCAGTCCTGGCCTGTGGAGAGTCTGGGTGCCCAGGACAGGTCATTCCATTAGTTGCTAATGAACCATGAATCATTTGAGGGAGCCAAGCAAGTAGCTGCCTGCTGTGCTCTTGGCAGCTCTTCGTTCTTGCGAGGTAGGTCAGCTCTGTGTTATGCTAGCTAGAGTTGGAGGAAGCCCAGCTTTTCTGGTAAATGGGGAGGATAGTGGTGGCTTGAGTCGTACTGTTTGCGCTGACTGGTGCAGAACGTGCCTTGACTCTACGGATGCTGTGAAGTGATGCGTACTACCCATAGGCTGTGTAACCTCCCACTTAAATCAGGCTGTCGTGGTCTGCCGGTGGGTTGATTTGAGGGAATACTGGTGATTACTGGGCCTGGGTATGAGAAAACTGGGAATAAGAGGAAAGTACCTGTTTCTTGCTTAGCGGGCACTGTTATCAAGGAATTGTGCTGAAACTAATGCTAGGCCACGTTTTCAGTTTTCCTTAGAGAACAGTGGTTGCCTCCCGTCTGAGGAGCGCTGAGTGATTCAGTACTGGTTTGGCCATCCTTGCTCCATGTATGAATTGAACACTACATGTTTCTTACCAAGGGGATGGTTTCTTGGTGCACCTGCATGTGCCATTGCTTGCATCACCTGAAAGGGAGATGAAGAGCAAGGATTTGGGAACGGCATACTCTTTCCCATGGGTTTCACATGTATGTTAAATAGTCCCCCCCCCCCACCACTTCCATGAGCAGCAGGACTACAGAAGCATGTATTAGTCAGATAAACATTTTGCTTATCTTCTTTGCCCTCCCAATCCCAATGCATTAATCCCAGATGTCCCTTGTTTGTCCCCTGATAAGAGACAGCATGTTCTCTGGGTCATTGGGACCTGCACACATGCTGCTTGGCTGACGGTAAGCTAATACTTGCTGGCCATCCAGCTTTGGTAAAACAACTAATAATGGGTGGGTCCTGCCCAGCTGCTCTCACCGCCTATTTCTGGAAGTTGTAGGAACTTCCTCTGAGCCTTCTACCTCAACCTCAGATCGTTTGATGGCTCAAAAGTTGTTAAAGAAAGAGGGCTGGCAGCAAGAAGGACAAAGGAGGGCAATACAGTCCTCACTGCTTTAGAAACCCGGGCTAAAAGGACAGGACTGAGGACTGCGGTCTAAATGAGCGAGGGCTCTTCAGGGCCAGGTGCACTTTGTTATTCCCACCCTGGCTGCTCCAACAGCCCTTGACTGGGCCTTTCTTGCCCAGGACTAGTACCAAGAAGAACCTGCATGATGCCTAATTGCCAGTGCCTGCGTCCTCACCGTTGTTTGGACTATTGTATGCTTCAGAAGTCGAGGGCCTGTGGCTGCGGGGAGTGGGTTTTGTTTCCTTAGGTTTCACTTGCAGACTCCTGCTTCCCTTAAAGAGCAAGGGTTCAGTGCACATGAGAGCTTCTGTCAACACTGGAGGTGCACAGATCCAAGCTTTTAGAAGCAAGCCCTGACACCTTGTGAAGTTTGTTTTCTTCCCGTGCCCGTAGCTTTCTATTAAGGCGGCAGCCCTTTCGACTGAATGGCGCGATCATCTAGAATTGCAGAATCTGGATGGCCATTTAGAATCACTGTGCTGAGTCTTGGCTAACCCTGGGGTCCTCTTTTACTGGGGGGCTGTTTTTCTTTTCATGGGAGGCTTTTCTATAGTTGGGTAGGTGTGAATAAGGCAAATGGGGTGGGAGACTCTTGTCTTTTTACAGATTCCTCTTCAGAGGAGTCAACTTTTCAGGGCTCTTTACAAGCACTAAACGTACCTTAAAATGCTCTATGTTTAACATTTTAAAAAATGTTTAAGTGGAAAAGTAACGTCTTAGTTAACAAATATGAAACTACAGGGCATTTCTTTTGCAATGCACTTTTAATATTTAATTTTGTGAGGGAAACTCTTGCAGAGACTTGGCTGTGGAGTGCTTCAGGCTATGCGCTCAGATGTGGATTTCAGGTATGCGTGCAGTCTAATAAAGGGGCTAGCGACAATGCTGCATCAAATCCGTTGACATGAGCAGTTCACTTGTTTCAGTCAGTGCAGCAGCCCCCATGCTATATGATAGGCTGCACGACCTAATTGTAATGAGTTTGCTTTAGATACTTAGGATTTTCAGGCATGCCGTTTTAAAATACAGGTGAGCAGGATTATCTTGCAGTACAGGTGCCTGGGGCAATAGACCTTCTCACTGGGGGATCTGAAGTGGGGGAGCTGGGGTTGTGCAATTAGCTCAAGCTACTGTGGTCTGCCGGGTAGCTGAGCGTAATTAGTATTGCTGCGGCTCTTTCAGTAGCTAATTCCGTCAGCACCCTGGCCTATTAGGGAAAAGGGAGGAAACACATAAACCGTTTCAAAATCCCAGGGGGTGGAAAAGAGCATCTGCTCCTAACATCTGAGGTTACTTTGAACCTGTTGAAAGATGTAGTAGTTGCTTTATTGTTTTTGCCAAGAGTTTCCACCTACAGTGATCCCAACCTCTGACTTGTTAAGAGCGAGGCTGTGGGAGGCACTAGTCATCCTCCTCGCCGCCAGCCCGCAGCAGCTGATTGTGACGGGCTCTCTTGGCCTGACAGTGCTGAGGATCGGAGTGGGAGTGGTTGAAGCCGCCAAGAGATTTTTCTTTCCTGAGACCGGGATTGTCCGTGACCTACGCAGTTGCTGCATGGGTCTCCCACTGCTTGGTTACCCTGCAAAAGCTGCACTATGTGAGTCTGAATCCTTTTTTGCACTGTGAAGGCGCTGATGGAGTGAGGAGCCAGCTAGCACCTGGCTTTTCAGCTGGTTGATGAACGTTTTTTCTTGGATAGTGAGCGGAAACGTTGCTTTGCCCTGTCCAGAGGAGGAGAATCTGGAACTGCTTGTGTGTCTAAAATGAAATATTTTTCCATAAAGATGCTGTTGCCTTTTTGCTGCCTGAGAACTGGATTACCTTCATGATCTAGATCTATTTGGATATTACTCAAATTGAGTGCAGCAAACAGCTGTCTATTTGGGAGTATCATATCCTTATTTTTTTATTTACCAAAAATCTATGGAATTTGATTTGTCTGAATACTCTCCATGTCCTCTGACCTCAGACCTGCAGCACTGGAATAACTGTTTCCTACTTATGATGCCGATATATCCCAAAATGGAAGGTTTTGGGGGAAGGCAGGAGTCTTCAGTCTGCTGTGGCTGGGCCCATGATCAGGAGAAGGTTAGTTTCTGTCACATGTTTTTACTAATTTTGTAAGGTCTGTCAGAGGAATAGCTAGAGAAAGCTTGGGCCTTACTTTGGGAGCAACTGCATCTCCCACCGACTTTGTCAACAGGAAGAGCAGTGTCCCACGAAGACATTGCATAAGAATGCAAGACTTGAGTTTAATCCCTAGATCTGTCAAAGATTTTGTTCCTGAATTTGGGCAAGTGGCTTAATTATCTGTGTGCTTAATTCCTCCTTTGACCAGCAAAGATAAAATTCTTCCATCCTTTGTCTGTTTCTAGTGAAAACTTATTTTGTGTGATGGGGACTCTGCTCTTGCTATCCATTTGTACAGCACTGGGCATCACGGACTGCTGATCTCAGTTGGGCTGTCTGACTGCTCCTGTGATACACATAATAAATCAGCGTGCAGAATAAGCCAGTGACACAGACACCAGTGGATCTCATGACTTGCAGTCGAACTTCCAGGTCTGGTGGTTCGAGACTGAGGATGAAGGACAAGGTCCTGGGGTCCCCCTGGTTGTATTTGGCAAAAAAGAAAAAAAAAAGTACTGGAAACTGCAAAAAAAGCCAGGGACCTCAGATAATCCGTGAAAATAGAAACAGTCCTGAAAGATCTGTCAGCTAGCGAAGAGGGAGTGTGGTGAGGCAGTGGAAGGGGCTGATGTGCTGCACAGGGTACCCAGGCGACGTGGAGCTTGCGCAAGTAGCAGGTTTATGACCAGCCCAGGAGTGTGGATGAGCTGTAAGGATCATATCTAAGAAGGGGCTTATCTACACACCACGCCGTGAGGTTGTGTGGCAAAACTAGAAAGCTGCGTTGCGGCAGCATGGCGTGTCCTTGCAGTAAGTGAGGAGGGTGTTGAGAGGATGGGGCCAGACTTTTCTCTGTGGTGCCTAGAGAGAGGCAGCAAGCACAAACTGAAACACAGGCAGTTCCGTCTGGACATGAGGAAAAACTTCTTTGCTGTGAGGGTGACTGAGCACTGGAACAGGTTGCCCAGAGAGGCTGTGGAGTCTCCTTCCCTGGAGATCTTCAAAAGCCACCTGGACGCGATCCTGTGCAACGTGCTCTAGAGGACCCTGCTTGAGCAGGGGGGTTGGACTAGATGATCTCCAAAGATCCCTTCCAACCTCAACCATTCTGTAATTCTGTGATCTAGTCTAGGCAGCTCATTGCCATTGTTGCATGTTCGTCACTAAGAGTCTGGCTGTGTTGTGTGTATCACCCTACTATACAGTGAATCAGTGAAATCGCAACGCTTGCTCACTAAAAAGACTTAGATGCACACAATTATCCTTCTGTCTGAGTCAGGCCTTAAAATCAGCCTTTGATCCATGTTCCTGGAATTTGGCAGGGAGCTCCGAGTTTCGGCTGGGGATGAGTAAGCTTCCAATATGTCAATACCTGCATGGGATTGATTGGAATGCCGGACGGCTAGGGGAGAACGATCAATTTTCATTTAGCTCTTAACAAATCTTCTCCTAACATTGCTGAGGGATTTTATGCTGCTCAGTAAACAGGGTGGGAAATTTTGTATGAACAAAACTGAAATGTGATACTTGGAGCTAGGCGGAGCATTGACTGGCTTGCAGCATTAGCTGTGGAAGTGAAGCATTAGTCCCAGTTTTCACAGCATTTAAAAGATTACGTTTAAATGTGTTTTCTGTTTTACCACATCATGCGATTTGTTACAGCATGGCTTGTGTCAGTCAGTGTGTATATATTGATTAGCGCCGATTATACTGTAGGTGGGTAGCATTTTTGGCTTTGTGTTTTAACAGGCTTTCGGGAAGTTAGATGTATTTACTTTGTATATACTCTTTTTATTGCATGGTGTTGTTCATATTGTATTGTATGTTGTAGTATATGTATTTCCTCTTTCCAGCATTGTTGTTATTCTCTTGCACCTCAGAGTTCAGCGGTTTCCTACACCATAAAATGTAGCTTTATCAAGTACAATTTTTGGCGGGGTAGACTGCTGCTTTTGCCTCCTGTATGACTCTAGAGAGGTTCAGATGCAGCAGTTGCAGCAGCTGAGTTTTCTGCATCTCCGTGCCCTGCCGGGTTGGCTGAGGTCAATAGCACAGGGTTGCCCTGGTACTCAGCTGATTCCCATCCCACGAAAGAGCAGCTGGCAGAAGTATGAAGAGACATATAAGTGGTTTGTATGATCAGGAAATCTGACCATCCTTGTTTCAGTTAGTTTACTACTTTGGGGTCATCTGTAGAGGTACAGGGCCTTCTGCACTGCTTGGTATGGTATGGTGAAAGCATTTAAGTTCTTTCTGCTGTAGGGCTTGGGCCTTCTTTGAGTGTTGATGCTGTGACAGACCCTGTCTTTAGCACCAAATTGGCTGGTATGAGTAGTGTAAAAGCAATTGCTTGTATCTACTGCTTAACCGCAGGTGGCTATAGTGAACAACAGCCCACTTTCCAGGAGAAAACTGGCCCAGAGCCAGACCTAATAAATGCACTTAGTGTTCTCCCTGTGGGGGCTTAGGTAGACCCTACTGTTGAATTGGCTCCAGAAACCAAGAGCTTTCAGTGCCAGGCCTGGGCGGCCAGTTACCCAACCCAAACTGGGTTCATCCTGCACAGTTTGTTTCATGAAAGTAGATGATTTTCAGCAGCAATAAATAGTGAAAGTCAGATGGAGCTGGCCTGTTTTCAGCAGCTGAAGTTTGACCTATGATGCTAGATCATCTGGCATCCAAATGATTGAAAGAAGCGTAGGGAGATAGTTGAGTGAGTTAATCCTGGGTGGCCGGGGCAAGGGGCATTTTGCTTCCCATGTGGAGAGCACGCTTAGGATAACCGTAAGGAACATGCCAGCCTTTGCCCATGTTGCGTTCTGTGTTGCATCAACAGAGCAGCAGGCTGTGCTGGTGTTTGGCCTGGCATTAGAAAAAGGGAAGTTTTGATTGACTTGAATATTACTTGCGAAGCATCAGCTGTGTTGGGAGGATATTGCATCAGTTTTATGTTAAACATACATACGTGTGTTTGTTGAGAGAGCTGGCTGCTCCGACTGTGGGAACTAGGACTCCAGGGAGAGAGAGGAAGCTGAGCTGGACCGCTGATGAGACCCTCCCACTGTCCACGCGTGCCCTAAAGCCTTTTTGGGAAGAGGGGTACTTACACCACTGCCCAGCTCTGGGCCATCTGGTCCCAAGGAAACAGAAGTGACGAGGAATAAATTTGCTCTGCATTCCTGGTAGGAATCCACAGCGGCCTTTGAAGGATGGAGGCGCAGAAGTGTTTCCCACCCGCCTTTCAGGGCAGTGCTGCTGCTCCTTTGCTGAACTGCCGGCAAGTAGATGGAAGAGCTGGTTTGTCCCAAATATCACTTTTAAGATGAGGTGTCTTTTAGCCTTAATATGAACTATGGGTGTTGTGGAATTTCTGTAAACTAAAATATCTTGAAATCTCTGTTGTGGGTGAAACACGGGCCAAAATTTTGCTTGTAGCTTGCGATTAAATATGAAGTTAAAAGTAGGCCTAGAATCTCCAGTTAAAATGCTCAGGTGTTAGTGCAGCTTGCATAGCTGTGAACACAGAAGTCAGCTATTTCACTCTCTTTCGCTGAAGACTTTGTTGTAAAGAAAGGAGAATGCATATGACATTCCTCCAGCAAGCTCTCACAAGGGTAATTTTGTGTGGATGATTGAATAGCATGGAAACACTGTAAGATATTGTCCTTTTGTGGGTTTTGTAAAGAGGAGATACAGTTGAAGTAATTTATAATATGCATGGAGTCTCAGCAGTCTGCTGAGCTTCCTTCGGCAGTTGCCTAGAAGAATAAAATAAAAAGCATTTATTATTGATATTCACATTCCACGTATTAAAAAATAGTTCTTCTGATATTGTTAATTTTTTATTTGTAGGCTCCAAAGGAGTGTAGAGTAAGACAAATGTGGAGAGAGAAGAAAAATATATGAGTTAATGTGTGAAGTTTACATATTTTTGGTTTGATGGATTTATGGTTTTTAATTACACCTTCACGTCTTCCGTTGGGATCCCTGGGGGCCCTTTCTGAATTTCATGCTTATGCTCTTATAAATATGAGATGCTTTAACCTGCAGCCTTGTGTATTCTTACTGCTATTTGACTGACCTCTAGTGAAGCTGCTTTTTATTCAACAGCTTAGTTTGGGACTTTAACAAAGAGTTAAACAGACATTTTTGTGATTTTTTTTTTAAAGAGTTTCTCAGGCTGATGTGTTGTACGTGTGGAATACAGACTGTGAGTGGTTTTCTTTGCTTTTTTGCATGAAAGGATGCACTTTGTGCTTGGCATATGCCAGTTTGCTCATGAGTGTGTGTAAACTGGAGCAGCACCTTGGCTGCTCTTAGCCTACGGCTCCCCATGGGCTCTTTGGCAGTGGAAAACAGCCATGTCTTTGGTAACAACCCTGCGGGGCGCCATGACTGGGTTTAGGGAAGAGTATTTTCAATGATATGTAGTCCTGAATCTGGCTGTACATCTCTTTACTTCTGTCTTCTGTTACTTATGGCAGTTGATTTTCATTTCACAACAGTTTGCCTCCTGGTTCATTTATTGAAAGTGAAACTGAAAACCCGTTTTAACAGGTGGAAAATGAAGGCTGTTGGCTCTGTATAGTTTCAGTTGATTTGTACTGGTGAAACGGGAGGAAATCAGACTGCAGAACTCGATCCATGAGTGTATTCCAAACCTCCCTCTGTGTAGGTGTAGCATTATCACTATGTGTTTTTTTTTTTTTCCAGCGCATCCTCTTAATTTTTCCATTCAGCAGGAATATGATCACCTGTTTGTGGAAAAAATAATAATGCCAGGGTCTATTTGGTATAACTAAGACATAGCTTATCCAAATCTAACAGTCGCTTATCCGAGGCATACAACCCAGACTGATAATACTCAAACTTTCCAAAAGAAATTTGGCCTTTGGACTGACCCTGAGCTTGAGTATCCGACCCAACTTGTGGCATTTGAAAACAGCTGAAATGAGAGAGCATGGGTGCCTCTTGGTGCCTCCCTCTGGGAAGACAGTAAAAGGAAACCTGAAGAGCAGAGTTTGTGCTGTGCCAGCATTACGGTGTCCGAGCCCCTTCTCTGAGATCTGTGCTGTATATCCTTTTCCTGTTGTGGCCATGACTGTTACTAAGTGCGCGCAGCCCAGGAACAAAATAGTTCTGATTTGTGCTGCAAGAATTTAGTTGGGTTGCTGCATCTTACTGTCAAGTCTTTTGATGACGTGAAAGATATGTTATAGACAGGCTTAGCTTTTCTGACCTGCCCCAAGTTCTTCACTGGGCTTTTTATTCCTGTGGGAGGGCTTGATGCTTCTAGCAATGGGCTCAACGATACATGGGTAGAGTAGACAGTTAAAGAACTGTAATGCAGAGCAAAGGTAAACACTTGACCCTGGGAAGTGAACACAAATGAAAATACAGACGTGCTATTTTCCCAGGTGATGCACCGGAATATCCTTATTTTTCTTTGTTTTCTTTTTGTAGCTGCCATTTTAATTCCCCTTGCTAGTGCAGGCTCTGTCTGATTTTCTTTTCCCTTGCTGCCGGAGTGACAGCCCTGCTTGCCCATGTTTCAGCTAGTCCAGAGCATCCCCTCTGCTTTCTAAGGGCTGTACTCCTGCTTTCTTTGGAAGTCGTGAGGGGTTTGGTGCAGCAGGTCATCTCATTAAACGTAACGGTGCAGAAGCAGCTCATCCACATCTAAGGAAGTCGGCTGAAAAATGTCTATGATTGTTCGACAAGAAAAAGTGTAAACCTACTGAGTGGAAAATCAGCTCCTTTCTTTGCCTCAACAGGATTCTTTAAGTCTTTGCAAGAGCACAAGAGTTAAGGTAATCCTGATCTCACAGAGGACTTAACCCGAGAGTCTTGTAGCTCAGGGGAGTGCAATACAGGAGTGAAATCAGTGTGAGATTAGAATAAGCTTCGTTATCTTCAAAGACTGTTTACTTAATGGTTTGGGAACCGCTGCGTTTGTAGGTAGAGGTAGGAAATGTCCCTAGGCAGGTGCTGATAGCATTAAACAGACCGCTAGCGTTGCTTCTAGAGCCTCCTTACTTGCGCGTGTGATTCTCCCACCCGGGTGCCTGCTGGGCCAATGCTGCCTTGTGCTTTCGTACCCCCTCTACGGAGGTCTTTAAGAGATTGCCAAGGTGATTTTGGACAGTGAGGGCTGAACCCAAGCAATATCCTTGTAGCTCTTATGTTATTTCTTCTAGGTCCTGACAACTCTAGCCTTTACAGGGTAATTGTGTGGACGGTCCTTAACCTCTGGCTTATTTTCTTCATTGTTTTCCTGTAACTTTATTCCAAATTCCTGTTAATTTTCAGGGAAGATGTACTTGCAGGATAGCTTCGGGAAGTGTACCCCGAGTTAGTCTCCTCTGGTGCCCGTCTACGGGATGAGATAGACGGTAAGGGAGAGGGAGGTTGCTACCCTGCTTTTCGGTGGTGGGTTATTAGCGGCGTGTCCCACAGGGCAGGGTGGTGGGTGTCACTGCGCAGTGCCCGTTTTGCGGGGAGGTGCGTTCTGGCAGGGGAAAGAGGCACTGTGATAACGGCCTCCATCCAAAAGCCAACCTGCATAACCTGAGGAATCAACCTCTACAAATCTCAGGGCAGTATCATTTGTATTTTTTCTTATAAAAATGCATCTATCAATTTTCCTTAAGATGGTGATTAGAGAAATTTTAGAAGTGCCCAATCACAGACCCTTTTGGTTAGTTTAAAATCTAAAGAGGTGAGCAGTGTTGTATAACCTTGGATGTTTTATCTATCTTTTGTAATCACTTGGAGGACAATATATAGTTGGTTTGGGTTTTTGGAGATCCTCATGTGGACTTGTTGCTTTTCTGTTTTTTCCTTCTGTAGAGTTCCTTTTGGTGGCAGTGAAGTGGCTTCTGATCTGCAGTACAAAGGGCAATTTGATGTATAGGCTGCTATGTAAAACCTGCAGTAAATTTAATTTGCAACCAGTTGGAGGTATAAACATGTTCCACATGCAGTATTTGGCTCTTCCATTTTTCTCATGGAAACAGTCCTGTGAAAATGGTCTTTAAAGCAAATTTATTCTTCCTTGGCGTTTTTGTTGGAAGGCAGAGCAGCGATGCAGCGTTCCAGGCAGAGATATTTTTGTTCCAGGCTGTTTTGAATGCTCGTTTGATGCTGAGTCTTTGTTCAGTCCAGTCCTTTGTCATTAATGACTCTGGAGTAACTAGGTATACAGAGCTGGAGGAAATCCTGTTTTATATGTTCCTATTCTAAGAGAGCCTCAGAAGGGATAACAATAATGCCATTTAGTGAGGTAATGCGTAAACATAGTAACAAATAAAAACATGCTTACTCCTTAGCAAAGCAGAAAAATAGCTTATGAAGCATGATGTTGACTTTGATATGTGTAGATAACCTGGCCTGCTTCAGTCTGTGGAATAAGACATTAGCTAAGCAAGCCGAAACAGTCTCGCAAAGAACCTGTCCCTCTGGTTATAAAGGAGTTGTCGACGAATGTTAACGAGAATTAAAAAAAAGTCGGAGCCCAGTCATAACCCAGTGAAGTCAGTTGAAAGGCTTACCTTGACTTCAGTGGTCAGCTGATTCCTGTTTGAGGTTGAGGGTTGCGTAGCTCAGCGTGGTGTGTTATCACGAGTCCGTGCAAGGCTGTTGCTTCCAGTGAAAGAGGTGGGTGGTACGCAGTAAAGCTGGTGAAACCTTGGGTTTGTATCTGTCTTCTTGATGTTCCTCTCAAGATGCCGTGGGAAAGATAAAATGAAGATGTCCCCCTGGTTTTTCCTTCCCTTTGTTGAATGAAGCAGTCTTCAAGAAGGACCAACACTGGGGCTCATAGAGGGTTAAATTCCTTTATCAGGTTCTTAAGGAAGCTTAGATTTAAAGCTTTTGATCTTGGTCAGTAGATGGACAGCAAGAGGAAAATGGGATGAAATTTTGATAGCAATTTTGGGAAACTATTGACATTTTTGAAAAAAAAAGATTTTTTTTCTTCAGCGACCTTCCGTAGGGCGTGTATAAGTAGAGTGAAACATCCCAACGCCAGCCTAGTGGTGCTGTCTGTGCTATGGACTTCTTCAGGGACCTAGCATAAGCCAGCTAGCATTACACTTTTTACATGTACTTACTCCATTTAGCATATGCGTTTTGCTTAGCATACCTTTACAGACAGGTGAATTGCATTTCTATATACCAAAGCTCTCCTGTTGGCCTTCCTTATATATGCACCGTTTATATATGTATTACTCTGGTGCATACACTTAAAAATTATGTCGTTGATCACCCTGTACCATCATATTTTTGACTATTAAACAGCAATGATCACTTTTCTTTGAATGAATTGGCAGTCATACTTGTGTCGTATTTTAAGAACACTTGGAAGATATAAACCTCTTTAAGTGGTGTGATTTATCTTGTTTTGTTTTATTTGATTCCTTAAATGTCAAACATTTTCAAAAGTTCCTAAGATTTACCCCTTTTCTTTGGGAAGTGTTTGTTGAAGAGAAGCCAGCTGGTGTGCAGAAAGCGTTGCTCTCTGGAGAACTGGGTGTGTAATGAGTTTAGCTGGGGAGAAAGCAGTGACAGTTGCCTTTGGCTTTTTCCTTTTTTTTTTTTTCCCCTAAAAGTTGCCATGTTGCTCTGTCAATTCAATGCTGCAACGCATTTACCTGTGAAATGTCCTCCAGGGAGTGAAAGATACCTGAGGAACGAGGGAAGATCCTGTGTGAAGAGTTGGCTGGCATTTGGTTGACCTATGCTGACGGGTCCCTACATTGCCCCGATTCCTGCGCCGTTGAAAGAGGATCTCATGCACAGAGCTGCCGTGTGGTGACCCCCTTTCAGTGCATGGGTGTGCGTGGGCATGTGCCCTCCCACCTCTGCCAGGGGTGCAGCTACCTCCAACGTTTCTTCTCTCCTTCTATGCTTTTGGAGGAGACAGCCCCACCATGAGACCTTGGCAGGGGGGAGCCCCTGATGGTGGGAGGGAGCTGCGTTGGCCACCCTGGCGCCCTTATGCAAAAGGTGCTTCACGGTGGAGTATTTAGAGTTTCCGAGGAAGTGAAGAGGTGAGTATGCATTTGAGGCATCAGAAGCTTTTAACTGCCTGGTGGAAAGTGCAAACGGGAGATGTCTTTGTAATATGGACTTGAAGCAACTCCCTCCCCCAGACCTGCATCGCTACGTGGCTGCAAGATGTAGGAGGGAGGGAAACTACCCATTAACAACTGCTTTCCAGAAACACTTGAGATTAGAGTCTAATGAGTATGTATCACCCCTAGTGTATCTTGCTTGTTTCAGGTTATGTTGTGATGGCAGTCCTGATCGTTATCTCATATTAATTTTCTAGAGCGTGATGTATGTGGATACACCTACTGCACTCAGAGATTTCACTGCAAGATTAGAGACATGTTTAGGAAATTAGTAATGAGAGAAAAACGCGTAATTAAAAATGATATCAATTTGGAAGCTCATCCATCTTCAGCCAGCTTGCTGGAATAAAAAGGAGTCTTACATAATGCTTAGCGGTGGGAAAACACACTTGGCTTTCTACATTTTAAACAGGAAGGAACTATTTAAATGAAAGACTTAACAATAGTAATCAGGGCATTTGCTTGGGAACAGTGGATTGCATATTGTAGCTGCATAACGTTGAGGTAACCTGAACTGTATAAAGCTAAGACAGATCTTCTTGTATTTGTTTTCTTTTCATGCTGTCTCTAGACAGAAGAAATTTTCTTTCTGACTTTTTTTGGACGCTTTTAAAAAGAAAGTGGGTTCTTGTACTGAAAATAGCATTCACATTTTGAGACAGTCAAATTTACATATGCTGAATATTGGCCACAGTGTTAGGAGGTTGCACAGTTAGCAATTTATTTGTTTCCTGAGATGTGCAGTTTTATGTGAAGTATCTTAAATTCAGAAGCTGTACCAGAATTTTAGCTCTTCATTCCCAATGACCATTATAAAATTGCCATATGCCTAAAAATGTGCTCAGCACAACTGTGATTGTTCAGACTCTGAATTTCCTCTCATTTTATGATGGGATCCTTAGTTTAAAATAAAATTATTCTTCTTCAGCAGTAGGAGAAACACCATTTGGTTATATATGGTTCATTATAAAATGCGATACCTTTAAGCATTTCAAACAGTACACATGCTTTATTTGAGGTTTTATGCCATTTTTGGTGAACAGTTAACAGTAACATGTTGTCATTTTTGTTATGATATGTCCATAAACTCGGTTTTGCTTCTCTTTGGTCCAACTTACAAACACATATGAAACCTAAGCAGATGTCAGAGCAATAACCAGGTGTACATTGTAGTACTTTGCAAAGTTTTAATTGCTGCAGTGATGTTCTGTAGTTAATAGATCTGTTTATTAAGTGTTTCTATCTGTTGTGTCTTAAATTTTTTTTTTTTTTAGACATGGTATTTTCGGGCTAAATCTCGCTATTGAGTGTAGGAACAGCCTCTGCATAACCTTGCCGAGGGAAGTACTTTTTGGCTACAGTGCCCACAGTAGTGTAGCAGCAGAAATGCTGAATCGCCTGTTGTGCAGAGTGGGATTTTGATAAACTCTCTAAATTTTCAGATTTGTAAGTTTGGCAGATGGGAGCCTGAATCCCCGTTGGGCCTTTGAATGCTATCAGTATATAAATATTTACTCTTGCCTCTGTAATCACTTTGGCATAAGGCCGAGCCCAGAAAGGGCGACCTCGTGGTGTGCAGGATGTCTCTGGCTTCAGCTGCAGAGTCGGAGCAGAAGCTTCTTTCTGCCTTAGGGTGAATGTTGATTGTGGCCACTGTGTGTCCACCTTTGAGAGATGCGGGCTGTTGTTTTCTGGGAGGTGGGATGATGGGCAAGAGGGTATAGCTATAGTATATAGACTTAGCAAAGACCTGCAGTTCTCGCCAGCGGTTGGAGTGGGGAGCCTTGAGGTCAGTGACCAAGTGACGCCTCTTGTCCGGGAGCTGGAGGCCAGCTACCGTGGTGAAGAGCACCAGCAGTTCTCCTGGTGTTCCCTGTACTGCTCAGCTGCCGAGAACTGGCCTTTCTGAAGGGGTGCGAGGGTGGCTCAGTCTCCCTTGATGGCCACTTCGGGGACTGCGCTGCCGAGCGTGGTGTGGGGCAGACGTGGATGCTGCTGGAGGATGCCTCCAGTTGCCATGTGCTTACTGCCCAGAACAACTGCGTGGTAGGAAGAGAAGACTCCTGGGTTCATGTCCTTTTGCTGCACTGTGGATTTGGACCCAGGCCAGGCCGTGGAGCCAGGACTGGGTCTTTTATGAGTAATATTATGTATTGATGGAATAAAGAGAAAATCTTTTCCTGGGAATTAAATAATTGCTTCCTTGATGAAAGGACCCCGCATCTGGCTCTTGTGCTCCATGTATTTTGTCATGTAGATGTAACTGTTTGCTTTGTTCCTTGTTAACTTGTTAATGTATGAAGCTGTTTCCAGGTCAGTGGAATACCACATATAAATCTTTATTACGTGTACTTGATTGTCTTTAACTCTTTTTAAGATATAATTAGTGTCCAGTAATCATATTGTGGTACGGTTGCTGTGATTACACTGGTAGTTAGTATGTAGTGCAATTCTGGTTTTATAGAGTGAAGCTAATGTTAGCTTGATTGAAGCAAAGGATAAACATCAGCCTGTGTTGTTGGCCAGTAAATTTTCTCACCTTTCAGCTGCTCAGTTTCGTTGCCTCCCGCGGTTCTGAGATGTGACTGCCTGTCAGGGAGTGGGTTGGGATTAGAAAGCAGTAATTTTTAATACGTGATGCTTCAGGGTGAAGTGCAGACACTTTCAGTAACAGGGTCTGCAGTGGGAGGAAAGAAGTTGGTTATGGCAGGGTCTTCAAGGACAGTGACTTGACCCACGCGTGAGTGCCTAGAAATGTTTTGATCCGATTGTAATGAATAGTTGCTGGTTCCTGTTGTTGTTTCTGTTTTGATCGAGTGCCCAGCCTATGTATGGTGGAGATAGGATGTTAGGGCAGGGAAAGGAAGTAACTGTCGAAAGTGCATCTCCCTTAGGAAAGCAAGAATGTGAAGGCATGGTAGAGTTGGGGTTTAAAAGCACTTATTATGCTTTGGTTTTCATAGCACGCTGACTATATGCAATTTTACGCATGCTGGGTAATGGAAAGTTGGCCCCAGAGGAAGTCACTTTGTAAGTCAAGTTTGGGATTATAAAATCAATCACTGTTAGGTCACTAATTGGTATGGAAGATAGGAATTTCCTATACAGTATGATAAATTCATTGTTTTTTTGGCAGTGTGTGCAGTGAGCTGTTTAGCCAAAGATATTCCTTCCTGGTTCTGTTGTTAACTCAGGAAAAGCATCAGGTCATTTCTAGTTACACCCAGCTCGCTGGTAGTAGTAAGGAGGAGGGGGACGCTCGATGTCGTATAGAATCTACATGTGTTTTATGTAAGTTTGTTTTCATCTCTCTGTGTCATGATAGTGAAGCTTGGCAGCCACATGGCAGTAGGGAAGATGGATTGCTCTTGGTGTTAAGCATCTCGCATCTCTGAGTTTATGTCAACACATGCACTCTTCCAGCAGCAGCATCTGGCTCGTTGGCAGGATCTGCGGACAGTTGTTCGGATCGCTCTGGAGATGCCTCTGGCTGTTATGCGGCTGCTGGCTCAGCCGAGCTACTTTGTTATTCTAGCTGGTCCCGTTTTTATTTATTTATTTTTGGGCTTACCTTTGATTCCGCTGAATTACTTCTGCGGTTGTGATCTTGAACAAATCCTACTGAACTTTTTCATGCAGGGACTTCCATGAAACGCTGATGTGAATTTGTATCAATGATAAGCTGCTGATTGGAGCTGGAGTGGTAGCATCCCAGTCTGTGCCTTCTGTGCAGGTTTTCCCTGTGAGTCATGGCATCAGTCTTGTGAAATAAGACACACATTTTTGAGCACATCCCGCATAACGAATTTCTCTGAGACTAGAAGTGCAAGCATATACCAGATTTTACCAGTAAACAGTCACTGTCCGGGATGGTGCTGTCTCAAGAGCTGAGAGTCCTGGAATCTGCCACTCTGATTGCTCCAATTGATCAGAGACAGTAAAGTTTCTGGCCCAGCTGATAAAAACTGGCACAGGAGCAAAGCATAGTGTGTGGCAGCTCTGGATTTACATCATCTGAAATGCTGTCCCTGTATGTTTGATTGTTATGTTTTTATTCGTATACCTGTACTTAAAAACATGATTCTTTCAGAAGTACAGTGGCTTTGGAAGATATGCAGGTCAAATAAAAGTGAATGTTTCTTAACATACTACAACATCTCCTTTCATTAAATAAGCCTATTGGGGTCAACTACTTCTTGTTGAAATGGGCAGGTCTGTGATCTGCAGGAGGCTGGACAAGATGGTTATTTTTGTTGGCCTTAAACTGTAATGATCTGTAGAACTGCTTCAGCACCATCCACAGTTGGAGCTGTTTGACTTGCTGTCAGATTTTAAAGTGGGTTAGCAAGGCATGATTGCACACACTTTTTTAAATGTGTGTTTACATTCATAATACTAATAAGAAACAATGGATGACATGCCTTTTTTTTTTCTTAAGGATTTACTGCAAATTTGACACAACATTACCTAGTGCCACAAAACTTCATTTTTAAAGTGGGAGGAAATTTCCATATTAATTTAGCTCATCACCTAACAACTACAAAAGTGTTTTTCATGGATGCTTTATGAAATGAAGAGATAGGGAGGTGAAAGAAGAATGTTCTTTGTTGATTTGCAGTTAGGAGTGGAGATGCTTTTAAACTCAGAGGGTGAAATACTGACTTTGTACTCCATCTGAATTTTACCGTGGATGTCTTTAGGGCCCAATTGTCTCCCTGGGACCGTAGTTTCTCTTTCTAGAAGAACCTTTTCCTCTTCAGTAGCTTGTTCTTTTCCAACAGGTGAGGAGGGGAGGCAGCTTCTTTTCCAAGGTCCCAGAACACGAAATAGAAACAACCTCTTACGTAGTAGCTTCAACTGCACGGAAATGTAAATGTATGCTATGATATTAGGCATTGTCTACGTTTGTGGAACTTCTATAGAAGCAACGATAGATACCATAAACGTTTAAAAGCTCTGTAAGGGTGATGAGTAGAGCAAGCCAGAGCCTTTCATCTCTTAGTTGCTGGTTTTAATAGGATCTGGCTTGAAGGGTGTTGAAAGTTGTTGCCAGGTGTTTGATTGCTCCTGGGTCTCAGGAGAGGAGGCTTTTTTGGGAAGAGGCTGAAAGAGTTCACAGAGGTGTTTTAGCAAGCCATCTCTGGGCATGCCTACATGTATGTGTGTTAAAGGAGATGCAAGCTCATTTTGTGCATGTTTATAATGTGTTTATGCTCTGTGTTGTAGCAGAGCCTATTAACCGTATTAGCACGGCTTTCAAGATGCTCTGAGCATGGGTAGAGTGGGTTTGTGTCTGCCTGTGGGCGTAACCACATTGACTTATGCTGGTAGAAGAGAGACCTTAGCAAAGGGAGTTGCTGCTCTTTGATTACACCAGCCCTGTGCATGGGGAGAGGTTGCACAACGCGTGGGCTGCGCGGGACCACTGCAGGGCTTCTCCCTGTTCCCGCAATAACTACTGCGCAGGGGCATTAATCACAGGGCTGTCGTTGTCCCATGCACACCTTTGTGCCTAGCTGGGCTGACAGAGGAGAGCAGCTTAAAAAAGGCAATCTCTTACTTGATATTTAGGTTGCCTACAGAATGTTCAAGGCCTTTCTGTACATCCTAGACAAGTATTTTAAGGGTTCGAGGCTGGTTATCTGGTTTATTGTGCACAGTTCCCCCCTTTCTTCACCTGCTGGGGGAAGGAGCAAAGCAAATGGTTGATCTGACATAGGGCTATTATGAGTAAGTTGTCTGAAAAGGATTATCTAATATTGTTCAGGTAAATAGCTGCTGAAGAACAATAGGAACAACAACAAAAGCAACAAGAATACCTTACTACTGCTGCTACTGCTACTACTACTACTACTACTACTACTACTACTACTACTATTACTAATCTTGTTCTTACTCTGACACTACTACGACCACTACCGGAGCCTGGTTCATGGTCCATGTGGCACAAGCCAAGGAAAAAAAGGTGATCTTTGTCTAAAGAGTTTATCATCTAAAGAAAATACTGAAATAGGAGAAGCATATAAATAAAGTATTATAATGGAACACACTGAGCTTTTTTAAGTTTTTGGGAAATCGTTAAGTCCTTATCGTTCTTTGTTTACTGTGTATGTTTGAGTGTGTGATATCTCTGTCCATTTGTCATTGTGTGAGTGTCTGAAGGAAACCTTCTTCCCCCCCCGCCAATTATTTGTTACTCCTGAAAACCTGATCGAAATATCTCTGGGTCAGAGGAGCAACAGGTTTAATAAGCACATTTTTATGAGGAGGCTGTGAAGTCTGTTGACAGCTGGGTCTCTAGAAGCATCTGGGCAGATAAGCCTGCAGATAGCTACAGATTCATTTTCTCATGCCATCCTGTTATCAGCATTTCTGGTATACCATCAACAACCCTGAGAAGTCTTCCACTTGTAATCTGGTATGGCTAGTTTGCGTTCCTTCCCAGCTCCTTTTAATTGGCTTTGCAATGAGTTCTTTTGAACTTTTGGAAGAAGATAATCTGGCTACTGCAATGTAACTAGCCCTCCTTCTTTTTTTCTTCTTCTTCTTCCCCCCCCCCCTTTTTTTTTTCCCTCAGTGCTCATTTCTGAGATTTTCATCAGTCTTGATTATTATGTTTAATTCTAGAAAGCCATGGACAGATGGGAGTGGTTGGGACTAACACCATGTAATTTAGGTACCTCACTTAGATTCCTAAAATTATCCTCTGAGCCTGTAGGGAACAATTCTTCCTTTTCATCTGTAACAGTAGATTGAAAGACGAATATATTAGGTAATGATAAAGAATGTTTGGGGGATAATGGAGATGGGCTATGAGTGTTTGGCAAAAGAGGATTTATTCAAGGTGGTACTACTAGGGCAAGAAAGCAAGAGTTAATATAGGAAGGATGCAGGTTGGAAAACTTGCTGGGAGTAAGACAAAGTAGGTCATTGAACAGTCATCGAAGGAAAACAGTATTTGAAATCTATTTTCTTTGTCCGTCTGTGACACTTGAATCCAAGCAACAAGTCAGTCTATGGGTATGTTACTCATTTTTCCAAGTACTAGAATCAGAAAAATGTAGGGCTGGAAAGGATCTTCACATCTTCAAAAGCTAGTCCAGCATCCTCCACTGAGATGGGATTACCTGTCTCAAGATCACTTCCCACAGATGTTTCTCACCTGCTCTTGAGAACCTGCAGTGAAGGAAGGAGGCTTCTCAACATCCTTCTTTAACCCTTACCAATACTTACAGACCTTTGACAGTTTTTCATCATACTTGACCTAAGGCATTCTTGCTGAGAAGTAGGATGATTTCTTCTTTTCTTTTCCAAAGCAGACACAGACAGGAATTGGTCACCAGTCTCTTCATAACTACTTTTTGTGTACTGGAGGAGTCTTCTCAAGTCTTCTCTCAGTCTTCTGTCTTCCAAACTGAACAAACCACCTTCCTTTAGACTTCCTGCATCATAGTTGTTTTCTAAACTGCTTATTATCCTCTAGATGGTCTCCAAATGGCCTGTCTGCATCTCCTGTTTATATGGCTGAGATCATACTTCATCACTAATGAGATTTCATAGGAGGATTATTTGATTCTTTGGGCAGTGTCCCACACCTGCGAATTCCCCCTTAGGATCTGCATATATACCTTTTCTTTCTAATGCGAGATGGGGCCAGCAGTTTGGATCAGCTACTTCTATGCACCAGCCTCTTAACTGAAACCAACGGAGGACTTTGCTGCACTTTCCAACATATGGTTATGGTGAATGCATGAATGTACTTGCTGAAGTTCCTCTGCTGCAGAGTAGGATAAAAATAAACTGGGATCCAGCTTAATGCAGTGGGCCACCAAGTAGGCAAAGGAACTACGCTATACTGTTTAAAGCCAGCGTGTGGCCTCGCATGTAGCTGAGGAGTTAGAAATACTAATTATTTTCTTTTCTATCCATCCCTATCTGGAAGATTTCTTTTTTATTTCTTTTATTTCTTTCCTTTTTTAAATGCAAGCAAGAAGGAAAAGGAAGATTTCTAACTCACTACAGTACTCTTCAAATTCAGATGCAAGCCCAAGACTTTTCAGCCAACAAGTCAGTTTTTGGTGAAGCAGTTAAACTGAAGCAGTGGCATTTTAATTAAGATGAAGAATAAATGTAATCCACTTTGTTTCTAGGGACAGACTGCCTGGTGTGCTAACTATGTGCTACATGCAGCAATTTGTAGCTGGTAGGAGGAATACACAATGGGCAGCCCTTTGGTTCTAAAAGCTATGTCATTACTTTATGGTCCTCAAGTATTCATTTACTAAACAAATAATTGATAAAATGAACAAGTGAAAGAGACACTGAGAGGATGTGATCCAACGCCAAGCATTGGTCTTCATAGTTGATTTTAAATCCACATTATGCTAATGGTGTTCATCTGGAAAATGTGTCCGCTCCCTAACTTCTGCTGCTGAGCATTTTTTTTAATTGGATTCAGATGGTTGGACTGAAACAGTTCTAGGGTTTATCTACAGATGTCCTGAGTGCTCCAAGTGCTTTTTTCCCAGAGAGTCCTATCCAGTTTTTCTAAGCCAATGCTACTTTTGCTGAGGCTGGGATCCAGGCTTTCTTGAACTCCTACGTTTGTTGAGGGTCTGTCTGATACAACTGGGCGCTGTTTTGCAGAAACAAATGCAGTTATAACCGTCTAACCACACCGCAGATCTCGTCTGGAGCATTACTCCCCTCTTGGTTCACCAGGCTGTCTGAGCTGGGTTGTTGGTCTCTGGCCAGAGCTCGTCTATGAAGTAGTCCGTCTCTCAAGGCTTACCATTGCAATCGTGATTCTGAAAAGAGGGGCTGTTGCCTGAATAAATGTAGTAATAAAAGCAGCCTTTTGTTCCTGATGATAAAATGATCTTAAGAGGTGATGGTGTTGAGGCATTTTGGCAAGGCAACATATTCTGTATATAGTGGGTGCTGCTATCAAAGTTTCATGACGATGCTGAAATCCAGGGCTACGGTATCATTCAAGCGGCTTAATTGTACTCAGACTGTTATGTGCAGTTGGTGGCATTCGATGTGATGAAGGTGTTCAAGACATCAGTTTCCAGAACAGCCATTCTAGCACTTTTCATAAGCACTGAATTTTCTTTTAAGAGGAACAAAGAGTAGTAACTTTTCATGCTGTCTAAGCACAGTTTCTGTAATCTGAGTTACCATGCTCATAGGCTAACCAGGATTTAAACTCCAGCTTCAAAGGAAGAAGTAATTAAAGATGGAACGCTTTTAAATAAAAGTGTCTATTTTCTATCAAAATTTTTTGTCTGACTGTGTTTCTAAAAGGGATATGCAAACAAAAGCTTTTCAGACGCCAAAGTATTGTGTGATGATGGCTTTGCAACTATTTCCCCAAACACTTACTGCTATGCAAAATGATAATACTGTGCTGAAGATTTAAAAGACGCGAGAAAGAAAAACATAATAGGTATTGGAAGACCGTGTTTTTGTATGAACAAAATCAGTACTGAATCTGCATTGTGAGGTTACAATGAGCTACAGAACCAAGAGGAAAATTAAAGGATTACTTAAACCCAGCAATAAACATGCAAATTAAAAGTCATCATTTTTAAATGAAGTCATACACTATTAAAATAAGCACAGAATTACATACTAGTTTGTATGTGTGGTTTATAGAATATACAGAATGTTAAAATTGAATCAAATTAAGAAAAACATTTTCCAAATGCAAGTAAAATATCTGTTTAATTAGATCGTAAAGAAAGGAGATTAAAAGTAATATTTTGTAATACAGTAATTACTATTTTTCAGAAGTAGTCAGGTTCCTGTGTGTTGATCTAAATTTAAACGTGATAGCAGATCTCTTTGGGGTCCTTTGTTTTGTTTGTGCCTTTTAATTATTTTAAATCACTCCCGTTACCTTTATTTTGCTTTCTTTACACTGAACACACTGCATGGCTGTTTGCTCCCATACTCTGCCTGCTCACAAACACAGATCTCGGAGATCAGCTCAGACCCTCTGGTTCTGCGAGGTTAAAAGCCAAATCATTGCAGGGGACTATGCAGCAAGATAACAGGAAAGGCCGCTGAAACCATTGGGAGGTAGGTTGAGGTGCTGATGGGAGTCTGAGATGTAAATAAACCAGATTGCTCTCATTTCCTCTTTCCACTGTATTATGCATTCCAATAGCACTATTCATCTTTATGACAGACACCTATTGCTTTAACTTTACTGCGGGCCACTGAAGTACATTAAAGTGGGCAGGAAATGGAAATAAGTAGAGTTCAGTGGAGGCTTCAGAATAACTAAACACACTGCAGTCATTTTTAGTGTGGGGTCGTGTGTTTTTTAGCAGACCTAGTGTAGTTCCTCAATTTTGTTATAAAGACGCGCGCTCCTTGAGAGAGATGTGATATACTTTTAAAATAAGTAAGAAAATGTGTTTAGATATTGTTTCAAACTTTTTGGCTTGCCAAGATGAAAAGAAACTGGCTTGTATCTCAGCTGGGGAGTTAGTGGGGGATATGTCCCCCACTAACATATATAGTGGGATATAGTGGGGGAGCTGGAGAAATTTTACTAGCCGACAGCACGGGAGGAGGACCACAGGTTTTTGACTTATATTAATTCTCTGCTTAAAGGTAGTGAAACATTCAGGCAAGGAGGCCAGATGGAATTTGACCTTAAAAATGCATTTATTTATTTTCTAATTCATGCACATTTTGCTCGCTGTGAAAACGTGGAGTGCTCTCCTGCTTATTCAGAGGGCTATTTTCAAGTGCAGTTAAGTTACTATGGCAAGTTCCAGCTACTCTTAGACTTTTAAAAAGACGGGACTTCTCATGAATTCTATTTCTGTGAAAGCTTTGCGTGCTTGTTTTTCCCTAATTGCTTCTATTCTGATAAGATATAGATCAATAACTGAATGTATTTATAGCATGGGTTACTTGAAGCATATAGCTCATATTTTTACACCCTTGAGATAGTTAGCTATATGGCAACTTTTTTCTTAAAATTAACCGTTAGCACAGTTCTTTCCCTGATTACAGTGAATGATCTCTGGTTTTGCTGAGTACTATATTCTTTCTCTTTTCTTTTTCTGACAGTGACTAGGCAGTTGAAAGCAAGCATCAACCTTCAAAGTATTTATCGGTATAGAAGATATTAGTGGATATTCCACAGTGTCATGTAGGATATAAACTAATTTGTAAGCAGCACGGCAGAAATCTGGAAAGACAATTAAGACAAAAAATCATTAACATTGATCCTTTTGTGCTGGGAAAGTACATTCCCTTCTCTCAGAGCATCTTTTAAAAATGTTGTGTACCCGGGTCTGTGTTTAAGGAAATATTTCAGTGTAACGTTTAGCATTTCTTTCATTCTTTTCAGTTGTGTTTATATCGAGAATGTAATTTAATTCAGAGTACTACTCCAGATAATCTTGCACTGCACAAACTAGTACCCGGCAGAATTGCAGGTAATTACTGGGGATGGTTGTTGGCAATTTGACTTTTCATCATTTGTTCGTCATCGTTTGTTCACACTCTGTGGATAGTTCCTCACTGAAAGGATTAGGTTACAGATGGGTGGGTATTATTTCAGTGACTTCTTAAGTGAGAGTCCAGATGCTTTTCTCCGTCCTCTCCTGTTGCTTAGTTTGGGAGTTAGCAGTCAGTAGCTGCAGGTAAGACTAAATTTTATGTCTTTATTTCGCTTTTGCAGTGGAGATGCTCTTTATTAGTCCCTGTTAAGTAAACAAAAGATCTAACTGGAAAACTTTAAATACTTGGGAATTCACAAATAGAGACAAAATTTCCAGAAAATGTAAATTTTTTGTTTTTTAAGCACGCGTCAGGAGAGTCCAGCTCCAGCAGGGTGCTTCGGCGTTTGCACTCTTTTGCAAACCTGGCTATTATTTTGGCGCCTAAGCTGGAAAGGGGCTTTTCTGAGATGTTGCCCTTTGGGCACATCACAGTTGGCTTCAGTATGCCTGTAGTTTCAAGGGCAGCTGTCTCAGGTCATAATATTTTACAGCGGTGAAAAGTGGGGTTTTGCTCGAGCGCCCCACACGCAGCGCATCAGTGCTAACTGAACAGCGGAAAACTGCCTTTCTCCTTGTCGGACTGCGCTGGGAGGAAAGGGCAGCAGTCGAGGCGCCTATCGGACAGAGAAGGGTGAATTAAAATGACCGGTTTCTTCTTCCGGTTGGAAGCTATTGGACGTGTTTTCAAATTTGAGCACGTGTGTGTATAATCTCCCGGAGGTTTGCGCGGTTTCTTGCGTCTGTAGGAAGCGCTTGCTGAAAGGGCTGGTAAATTCAGGCGTTTCTGAAAACTCCTGCTGGTGGAAGTAGATGTGTCTCTTGCCTTGACCTCATGGGGGGGCTTGCTGGGCTCTCCAGTGCAGTTGTCCCTGGTGGGACCCTTTGTTTTATGAGTAACAGTGTTTGAGCCTCTGGAATTTGACCGCCGCTAACAAGTGGAGGGTGAAACTAGAGTTTTGGCGTCTGTAGCGAGAGGGAAGCTCTCCACGTTGCTGCCTCGCAGCGTTTGGCTTTATCCTGCCGTTGGGAAGCTAAGAAACGTGCTTGGAAAGTCGGCGTGACAAATACAGCGCGGCTTATTTACGCCCGAAGGGACTCTTCCCCCTTGAAGCACAATAGGCTGAGGTGGTTTTGGAGCACGGCGTTGAGTAAGGGCTTGTACGCCCTTAGGTCTAATTTTAGTCGAGGCGCCAGACCCGCTAGCGACTTGCGTGTTGGGCAGCCTCGCCCTTCCGTCGGCAGGGCCGCAGCGAGGATCGCTTTAACGGCTTCCCCCCGCCGCCTCCCTCGTGTGCGGGCGGCACGTTTGGTCGCTCGCTTTTCTTTCTTTCCCCCTGTAAAACATGAGAGCGTAACTTCCACCCCAGGCTCGTCAGAGAGCGAGGCTGCCGAAGCGGAGGTTCCCTGGGAGCCGGCGTTGTCACCGGATAGCAAAACCTCTTTAATGGGCCTGGCTTAACTTTTAAGTGACGGCTAATGTTTTTAACAGTGACTTGTGCTTCCTCTGCCCCTTCACGCCCAACCATTAGCCAGGTGTTTTTGTCGCGCAGAGTGGAAAAATAGAAGTAATCTAGCGGCACAGCTGGTCCCGTGGTGAGGCGCTGGAGGAGGGTGGCCACAGCTGCAGACCGGTGACCGCAGCACCGGCTGGAGCAGGTTACGCGGCTGCTCGCAAGCGCTTGGCAAAATACAAGCGCTGGAAATGGGAGGTTTTTGTTTTAAAGTGAATCGGAAGGTTGAAATCTGAAAGGCAGTGCGCTTATCTGATCTGTTCTGTGAACTTTTCAAGTCAATAATCTTTTCCCCCCTTTAGCATGGTAAACGTGGTAACGTGGTTATATCTGCGGTACGGGCCTGACTCTGGTCTATCGTACGCCGCAGACTGTGTTTATGGAACTAGAATTGGGGTCATTAATTTTCCCTACATCAAAAGGAGTCGTTTCTTTTAAATGAGGAGCCTGCTTCACCTAGTAATTCAGTTTAATTGCTCATTTGAAACTTTCGACGTTTGATAGCAATTTAAGCATTGCCAGATGAGCCTCACGCGGTCGGGGCCTGCAGGTGTTTCCTTCTGTGCCCAACTTGAATCAAAGCCACGAGCCCAGCGCTGGGCCTGGCCGCGGCCGGGCCGGCGCTGCCCTGACCGCCGGAAAGGGGCGTTTTCGGGGCCTGTTTGAATAGACGCTGTGTGTCGGCGTCTGCAAGAGTTTGCTTGGCGGGCTCTCCCTCTCGGAGAGGTTTCTGTGGACTGCGGCGCGGCTTGTTTTTCTTGGGAGATAGATTGCACGGTCTTTGTTTTGCCTGAGGCTTAATAGCGCTTGCAGCCCCGAGCCTTTATGTTTTTCAGTCTAACCAATACCACTTTCTCCTAAGAGGCTAGTGGGTTAGAAGAAAAGTTTCTAAAATACGGGTTTTTGCCTGCCTTTTTATTCATTAATTTAGTATTATCGTCTTCTGGGAGATTTGGAGGGAAAGAGCTTTCTTGCTTAGGACTGTAAGCAAATGCTACAACTTCAAAGACGGTTTTACCAGGGTCTATACCTCAATAAAGAGAAAAGAGACAAAAATTAAACTGTGCCTTTCATTTGAGCCTGTAAACCAGTTCACTAACGTGAATGCAATTTACTGTTCAGTCAGCAGCAAGAGTAGCTTCCTTTCGCCACAGAAGTGACTTTTTAAAAAAGTCATTACATAGACAATAATTTAGACTATTGAGAAAAAAGCAACTTTGGTTAACGGTTTTTGGCTGGTGGAGTGATGTGATGCTGGACGTACTGGTAAAGGTTTCTATCAAGACAGTACTGTACTTTGTGAGATGGGGTAAGAAGCTATTGCAGGAGCAGTCCGGGAGCTGAAAATGAAATGAATTGCATGCTTCTGCCGGAGAAGGTAAGCAGTGTTTTAGGACTTTCTGAATTGAGAGCAAAGGGAAATAGTGCAGTAGAAAGAGAATAATAAGCAAAGCCAAAGTACCCCTGCCAAGACTTCTTAAAAGAGTTTTATTGATGTGTGTTATAATTAAAACCAGAATTAGTTAGTTTTCCAGTAGGATCCTCATCTCCTAGAAAGCAATTGCAGTTTTGCATGAAGTAATACACTTTTTAAAATGCATGCTGATCTGGGGATACCCTGAGCGTATGTGGTGTGGCTGACTTACTAGCTTTGCCTGCCCTCGTTATTAACAAGCGAATTAAATATTTCCGCTTAAAATAATTAAACAAGTAAACCTTTTGGCTGCGCTGTGATTTCATTAAATCCTTAATTGTTTGGAGAGCTCAACGAGAGTGTGTGAAGTTGGTCAGTTTTACTGCATGGCATTAGTCTTGATAGCAGATTTACAACACAGCTGGATTTAATCTCTTGACTAATCTCTACAGTAGCTGGTTGGGGATGGGAAGGCGTTTGTGTGTTTTAGGAGATAGGTAACTCTATCTCTGAACTGGAAACACAGTGCTGGGTTTTAAAAGTGTCTGGGCAGCCTTAAAATGAACTAGCCAGGGGGAGGGGAAGAAAAATTGCTTTGTGGAAACAAAATAGGTGTTGCTTTTAAATCAGCTTCTTGGTGTGCACATTGTCACACCTTCACACATGGCTGTAGGCTCAAATCTATTTCTCATCAAAGCAACTGTAGCGGAAGGGAATATTGCCACCATCTGGGTTGCAAAGATCAGAAGTAACCGGCCTCGCTGTAGCAGAGGAGCCAGCTGTGGGCAGTACCACGTAAACTGTTTCTCACACCACTGGGTTAGTCATCTCTGAGGGTGAGGACAACAGAAGGTTTACCAGGTCATGCACTAATTTTTTTTGACTACTCTGAGGTCTAATATTGCTGGGTTTAAAATGGTGGTATGCCTTTGAAACGCATTGTGATATTTGTAGGGTCAGCATCAGAACTAACATTGTCCCTGTGCACGAGAAACATGGGCGTATTTGCTGTCTCAAAAGGAGAGTTAATTAGACGAATGAGTAGTTAGCAAGTGCACCACAGGCTCCACTGTTAAATCCTGATGATAATTCTCATGCTGGGCCTCATACAAATGAGGCCGCTTACGGTTTATTAATCAGCTGTGACCTGTGAGTCTTTTAGGGTATTCAGAGAAACCTGAGAGTTATCAGGATAGCTTTCAAGGACTTTGGTTGGTGAAGAGCAAGTCACAGAGAACTTTTCTTTCTCTTTCTTTCTTTCTACTCAAAATATATTTTTTTCTGCTTTCCCCCCTTCTTTAGGACCCACGATTTTCAGCTTTAATTTTTGACAAGCTTCAAGTGCCTGACTATTTACAGAAAAACAGGAATGAAGGAGAGAGCAGATGTGAAACTTGTGCCACTCACTTGAACCAGCTGAAGCAGGAAGCCATTCAGATGATCCACACCCTCAGCCAAGCCAGCCACCCCGAAATGCCTGACCTGCCGCCGGGCGCTGCCGCAGTGACCAGCATGGTGCCCCGGATGGTCACTGTCTCTTCCCAGAGAGACCTGCCACTCATTGCTGGGCCAGTGGGCAGACAGTCTGGAAAATCGCCAAATCTCTTCTCTGGGGCAGAGAGGAAGAAGGGACTTGGATGGCCTCAAGGTGCAGGCAGTTTTCCAAACTCTAGTGTTCAAGTCACAGTGGCCCCCAGCGGTCTCAGCAGTGCTCTGAGCTCCGTGACCATCCAAGCTCAGCAGTACCTTGAGGGCATGTGGAGTATCTCCAGGGTGAACAGCTTCTTGCCTCAGGCTTGTCTAGTAAGTAGCAATTATCGCAGGTTTGTTTATATGTGTACATGTGTGTGTATATACTGAGAAGTAAAGATCAAATTTTGTATGTGTACATATATATCTTGGCGGGAATCAGCTAATCTCTTTTAAACCGTGTTTCAAGAACTGAGGAGTTGAAAAAGCGCTTTGAATGATGTTCTATCAGATGTCACAAAGAATTTGCTTTCTTATCTCAGGTGGCGAGATCCTTTCCTCAGATGTCTTTGCACCTATTTTAGTTTCGTGTATGCAGGTGATGTTGTTTGGCTGTCACATAGCTGGTGACCACTTCAGAAAACATAAAAGGCCAGGTTTCTCACATGAAAAACTGGGAGCTTCGTGGAAGTTATGTCCAAGATGAACTCGACCCTCAAGTCTAATGCTGAATTTCTAAGGCTATGTTGAATTCAGTGGATGTTGTTGGTATACTGTGATAGAGAAATTTAATCTTCAGTTTAAATGTGTTGCAAAACAGTTGGCTCTGAAGAAGAAGGATGTTCAAAAGGTTGCTACAATGGCACATCTCTGTAAATGTCATTGCACTTAGATTGTAAGTGTTGCGGGTTGTTGGACCTGTGTATCCTATATTCATTATACGCTTTAAAAATGTAGGTCATCCTTGTGAGGAAGCAAAAAGCTTTACAGAGGGGCATGTTACCTTAAGAAGCAAGTTCATTATAGATTTGTAATTTTCTGTACAGATCTTTGGAAGGCTGCTAGGAAGAAGAGGATATAATGACCCTTTTTGACAAAGACTTATTTCTAAAGCACTTCCCCATGACAGTGGAGAGGGAGTGTGACGAGACACTGCACTGCTGCAGTTGCTGGCGTTCACGTGACGTGTACGAATAGAAATTCTTTGCTTGTCACTGAAAGACGTTTGTAGTACATTTTGCAACACCTGGGCCTTTGGGGCTAGACAGCTTTGAATTTGACATAAATAGCTTATATACTGTTGCATATAATCACTATCTAAAATTGCTTCATAGCTTTGAGCTGGCTGAGCTCCAAGATCACCTGAGATATTTAAGAGTGCTGTTGTGTAACACTACTGTTACAGGATGCTGTTGTGTTTGCTTCCAGTAAAGGCTTGGAGAACTGATTCTTCCCTCTGGTACTTCTCATTGGTATGGAAATATGTGAATGCACACCTCTGAGGGGTCCCCACTTAAATCCAGTGAATCTTCCCTGGTGTCACATTGCTCCCTGATGGCATTACATGGAGAAAAAGGGGAGGGGGGGAAAGGCCACTTCAGCTCTTCATAGTATTTGGGGAATGGCTGCAGTGAGTGGTGTTATCTAAAATGCTACTCAGTACATTAGGCATCACTCTGGCCAATGTAAGGCATGTGACACTACGGTATCTTTAAAATTCTGTGCATATCTCAGAAACAGAAAAAATAGGAACGTTACTGGCTTAAAGAGCCTGCACTCTCTGGAAGCAGTATTTCCATTTCCCTGCTCAGTCCTTGTCTGCCCTTACTCTTGTCTTAAATATTTCACTAGCACCCAGCTCCACATTTCTTCCTGTTTAACCATGCTGGCTGATAGATGTGGTTTTCCCTAACCACTGCATTATTCTGAGATAAAATTGAGTTACCTCGTTTAACCCCTATGAAGAAAAACCACATGTATAAAATGCAACAGAGCTTAAGCGTGATCTAGAAATGTGCAAAAATCAGTAGCCTAGAAAACAGTGACCTTTAGTTAAGAACAAACACCGTTAGACTGTGAGTGGTCTGGATGTGATCCGGTAAACTGCAAGGCCAGTTTAGATTTAGAAAACAGTTTCTGGAGAGAAGCTAGTTTTTTTTTGTTTTTTTTTTTTTTAAAGCCCAAATGAAGTTATTAAAGACTGGTGTGCATCTCTCCCGAAATTCTGTTTTCTGTGCCTCTTCGAATTGTCTTACTGCCTTTTTTATTATTATAGGGGCCTCGTGCCTGATGAAGCTACTTGGGTAAGGCAGAACATGCCCCCCACCCAACACTTTTCCCAGGACGAATCACAGGTGGTGGAGGAAGCAGACCTGGGAGGGATTTCAGGGGTTGGCTAGTCTAGCCCTCGCCTAGGCTGACAACCACCAAAGGACATGACATTCTTGTCCAGTGGCTTGTCTCACCTCACAGTTTTGTAAAGACTGAGATTTCACAACTTCTGTTGGTTGTCAGTTCTGATATTAAACTTCCTTTCTCATTACAAAGATTTTCTTGATTTTTTTTTTTAAAACTTAATCCCCAGTGCTGTAATTTAAACGTGCTATTCCAGTTGCCAGTTAATAGACATAGAGAAGAGTTTATTCTGTTCCTCTTCCTAGCTATACTTTATGTATACAAAGTTGGTTATCATGTTTCTCTTTAGTCTCTTCTATATTAAAAAAAAAAAAAAACACCCAAAACTAAACCTTCAGCCTTTCCTTGTTGGTCATGGTTTCTAGACTTATGATCAGTCTTGTAATTTTCTCTAGATTGTCACTTACTGGCACATATCCACCTAAATAGCAGTGCCCCAGATTGAATATATTGTTCCAGATGAGGCCTCACCAAAATGAAGAGGTTGGTGGACACCCGAGAGAGATTTCTTCTTTGTTCTTCAGACTGCTGAGTTTCGCTGGAATCAAAGAAAACCTCAGGGTTGCAGTTGTGGAGCAAATCTTCAGAATACAGCACCATTGTAGCCAGTATAAGACATAAACAGATCAGCTTATTTCCATCCATGCTTACATACATGCTTTTGGTTGTTCTTTCTTTAAGTTGGAGATAGGGTTTAAGTTTAAGATTAACCCTGGAGAGGGCTGTGGAAGATGCATGTATTTGGAGGTGTCCTTTCTTAACAATCTATCTCCTCTTCTTGTGCAACAGGGCTGGTCTGGCTTGAAGAATTCTGGAGGAAGGAAAACAAAAGTGGTAGAAAGGATAACACTGAAACACAGAGAAGATGATTTATTATGTGATTCATTATGTAATGTGATTGCACCTTGGGAGTCCTCAGCCCCTTTTAAGCAAGATACTGCAGACAAAAAAGATGGCCCCTGCCCGGGGAGTTTATACTCTCAGTTGTGATGTTAGTTATTTTGACTACTCTGTAAAAACTGCTATTTCATTCAAAATCTTTAACTTTCCCTTTTTTCTTATGAGAGGGGGGTTCTCAGAACAAGTGTTGAATAACAGTTTCCTACCCAGGAGTTCAAGTACTTTACATCTCGGTGATTTAACTCAGTGCTGCATGTGAAGTAAGCATGACTCATCTTCTAAAGACTGGGAGGCAGACATAGATAAAGGCTGGGATTTGTCTCAACTGTTTTTAGCTGCCAAAAAGACAGATGTTTATTCTAAGGTAATAGCCTGGGCTTCCTTTATAGTTAAGGGAGAGCAAGAGGCACCTCCACAAGGCACTTTATCCTTCTTGTCTGAGACATCTGTCTTGGCTCGACTTGTCCGCTGAAGGTGCTGTCACTGCGTTGATGCTGGCGGAGCCCGTGTGGGTGACATGGTGCAAGGCCCGCTCTCCGACTGGCAACGTGTCTGCCCCGAGCTGCCTCCCTGCGGCCTCGCAGAGGGCGAAAAGCACTGCAGGGTATGTCTGCCAGACCGCAGGAGACCCAGCATGAACCCTTCATTTCTCCAGGATGCATATTTTTTATTTATGGTTAGTTTTAATAGTGAAGGTGGTGGAATTGTTGGCGGATAGAAAAAAAAAAAAGACCACATTTCTGTTTTTTTTTTTTTTTTTTTTCATTTTCTTCCCCAAGCTCGCATGCATTACCTCCTAATGTCACTTAAGATTGCAAAGCCACTTCTGGGCCGAATGCTTGGGCTCAGGATTACAGAAGATCGTAAATCTGTAATAAGTGTTTGGAGCTCAAGACTGAAAATCCATTTTATGGATTATATATTTTTGGAACAGGAATATGTCTTTTGAAGTGTGGTATGGGTGCTGCCCAAACCAAAATAGTAACTGTGGGCTTCAGGAGCCATGAAGAGGAACAATAATTAAGGACCTGGAAGAAGGTCCAGGGAGGGGAAGAACTAGGATCACAACCAAGGTGCAAAAGGTGACGAGCGTAATCAGTTGCTTTACCCAAGTGGCCTGTCGTGAAAAATTGCAAAGAATAATAACCAGCAGCACTGATAAGTAGTTTGACCAGACAGTGAACGGTGTGGAGGGAAGAGAGCTGACATATCAGCTGTCTTGCACAAGAGTTTTGTGGTGGAACACTGGCAGCTTTAATTAATAAATAGTTTTTTATATTGATGCTTTTAAATCTAGACTTGACAGCTGAATACAAGGTTACTACTCAAATGGAACAACAACATATGTTAGCAGCGCTCAGCCTTACCGCTCAGTTTAATACAGAAACAGAGTTACAAGGGGAATTTAGGCTTCATAGTTACATTGGAATTTGGCTGAGATGTTAAAAATTAAAACCACTGAAAGCACATTGTACCCTTATTAGAAGTATTTGCATGTGTTGCTTATTATGGAGAAAAGAGGTCCAACAGTATGTTTGCAATTGACTATGTTATGTAGTATATAACACCGCGTACTAATAAAAGTGGTAATGTAGCCTTTGCATGTGCTGCAAAAACATTGCAGTGAAATAGAGCTTGTTTTGCAAATTGCTTTTTCTTTCATCTTATGCAAAATGAAATTCTTGCCACACTATTTTTCTAATTCACATATAAACAAATGGTACTGGTTATAAGGCAAAGTATTCTGTCTCCGTAACTCTTTACTAGTTTCTTAGTTGCTTTAAAATACTAAAAAATGCACCATTAGGAAACTGGGAAAGTTGGAATACGAGAAAAAATGACGTAAGTAAAACTTTTAAAGCATATATATCTAAAATTGCAAATTTATCAGTATTCCCATGTATGTCCCTTAGCTTATTCACAAATTTTAAGTTAAGCGTACATTTATGGCCTGTTTCAGGTGTGTGGGAGGGTCAGGGTGGGGACCACAGTGCATGTAAGCTGGTGCATATACTCTGAAATTAAAGGAGTTATGTTCATTTATTTTTATGTGCAAAATCTTTGAACGTTATTTTAGTCACAATTCCAAGTGTCTTGCTGTTCCTGGGAATAGATCTACTTACCCTAATGTAATCCAGATGGATTTATCTGAGGGTACAGTTCAGCCCCTGTTAACTCTCTAAATCTGCTTTGTTTGTTCATAATGAGGATGACTTACATTTTGCGTAGAAGATATAATAAAAAGCTGACTGTGGAAAACAGAAGAAATGACAAGATTTACTTTCCAGCATTTACGTTTTTACATTGATAAATGTCACACAAAATGGATTTTTTAATTAATTTTTAGAATCTTTCTTGATAGCTTTTGAGTGACCTTTTATTAGTACAGTGCGTGAAATATACTTGAGGATCTTGTAACGAAACAAATTAAATATGGTGCTTTGACCATAAATCTCGTCTATGAGTCACTTGGATGACTTTGAGCGCCGGGGCGTTTCTACGACTCCATGTATAAACCTTGGCTTTGCAGAAGTCAGTAAAAAGCCTGGACTGTCAGTGGGGCCGGGACTCCATAGAGGCTTTTCTTTTTTCCCTTTAGCTTTAGTTGTGTTGGTGCTACTGCTCTTAGGGAGGAAGTACATAAAAGAAGGGAGGTTGGCAAGAAAAAATCTTCAAAGCTGGTGTTGGTTACTCTCGCTAACAAGTCCGAGCAGCAGAAGGAAAACTTTTGATCCAAGTTATGAAATGTTCTTGCCCATTAACCCAATTTATAGCCCCCCCAAAAAAACCCAACAACCCCTCTCTTTGTCGGAGATGGGCAGCGCTGCCTTGCATAGCGCTTTGCTGCCTTAGCAGATACAGAGGAGAGGGATAGTGTGGGGGAATGACACTGGTACCAGTGCCTTGTGTTCAGGCTCACGAGTGAGACCCTGCCCCAGCCACCGGATTAGCAGATGAGATTGGAAATTCTGAAATGTACCTAAGGCTGAAGGTTAGAACTTCAGCCTTAAACCTGCACGTAAAAACATAGTCCTACATTTTGTTTAATTGTGAAGAATCCCATGCTCTTTCTTTTTCTTTCTTTAAAAATTGCCTCCAGTATAGGATTCTGACCAAGAAAATGAGGTTGTTTTTTAAAGTAAACCCCAGGTATCACAGCGAGTCAGGATAAAATGGTAAGAGTTGGCATAAGGGATGTTGCCAGCAAGATGGAAATTAGCATTTTCTTAGGTGATGGTGTGGATTTTATCTCTTTACATCGTGTATCTGATGCTTCTGCCACAGTGTCAGTTTGACCGTTGTGGGACAAAGTAAGGATAAGGAGTATCCTCAGGATTCAGACCCTCTTGTGGCTCAAATTACCACCTGAAAACACAGTTCTTTTGATCCTTCACTCCTCTAGGCTAAGCAATTATTATTATAGCTCTCGCAGGGAAACAAGTCCATACTAGCCTTTGTTGACAACTGAAGTCAGCAAGCAATCATGAAGAATGTTGGCCCAGACTTCACCTGTACTCATCAAGGGTAGATTTAAGACAAGCAGACTTTAGAGATTATTTGCAAATGATAATCTGTAAAATTCACCTTTGTTGTGTCTCATCTTATCTCAAGGCCTGTTACTGAGGCTAATTGCCTTCAAAACTTCCAGAAATGCTTAGTGTAACTTCCTGAGTAGCTTCCTGCAAATACCGTGGGACTGGACATTTTTCTGTACAAAGTAGCAGAGGGAGGTAGGTCCACAGGTCTTGCTCTCATCCAGCAAGTGTATCATAAGATACACTTTAAGATAGAAAATCTCCCTCTTTTTTTTTTTTTTACTCCAAATATTTAATTTTTCTGCTCTTCCTCATGAACTAGTTTCTTTGTGATGGTCTTATCTGTTCACCCAATTCGCTTCAGTTTCTTTTACTTCCCGCTAGTCCGTTTATGCTATGCATATGCTCCATTCTGGGCTCTTCAGGGTACTAATTGTTAATCAGCACACCCCATTTTTTTCCCCTCTTGGAAACTGCCTTACAAGAAAGGTTCTTAGTTTTTGCCCGGACTTCGCAAGTGACATCAGACACTTGAGAAAGACTCCTTTTTTTATATGTCTGAAGCAGAAATAATTTCGTAAGATCAGCGTTGCTCTGCATTGTTGTTATGGGTGGTAGTTATGGGCGGACTGCGGCAGAATGATGTCTCACAATTGCAGCAGTGAGTGCAGCAGAAACTCGGATAGATCCAGGCTGAGCTCACTTGGTCATATGAAGGCTGGTGGAGGAAAAGTCTTTCACAACAGTCCTGTGCATGCCAAATGGAAGGAATTGATTTACGTGGCTGCACTTGAAGTGAGCATTGCCTAGTTGTCTTACTTGGGTAAAATGAGATTGAACACCATACGTTTCTTGGAAGGCACTTTGAATTTAACGTTTTCTACATAGGCTGAGTACTAGAATGGTGGCGCGTCCAGGTAGCGGGACTTCAGGGAGTCAGAAGAGCAGACTGGGCGCAGTGCGAGCGTTGCCAGATGCATCTCCCGTTGTCTTTTGGCATGAGCGGCTGTGCATGTGGCAAATACTGATGCTTTTTATTATTGGAACTAGAATCACCACTGAATGTAGCTTTTGAAAGGAAGTTTAAAAAGCATCAATAGAAAATGTATCTATATTTCTGTTTCAGCACTTGGGAGACAATTTATGATATATAGAGTTCATAGATGTTTCAAGCATTTCATATGTGTGTATTTAATGGAAATAGATTGCCACTTTACTGAACAGAGTATCAAATCAACTCTGTTAATTGAAAAAGATTTTTCACATTATTGCTAATGATGTGACACGTTTTTGTTAGAGATGGTACATAAAATACTGCTAGTTGAAATGGCATTAATGTATGCATTTAAAATCCTTTTTTTCATTTATGTGCCTTATTGATTTTATTTCATTGTTGGGAAGTAATGGATTTATAATTAGAATACAGTCACCGTAATCAATGATGAGATTATTAGACTTATAAATAGAACTTTAAGACTACGATGAGGTAATTTCCCAGTATAACGAAGGATCAATAATTAGAGGTTTGCTTTGAATCTTAAAGTAGTACTTGTAAGATTCAAGTGTGAAACACTTTTAGGGAAGTGAGTCCATATAAATTGCTATACAAACTGATGTTGTGGTTAGGTATTTTCCAAACTTGGCAATTAAGCAATTTTCAAAGTATTTATTTTTCTTTTAAGTTTCGTGCTTTCAAGGGCTTTTCCAGCTTTTTAGCTACTGAAGGTGCCCTGACTGCTTGTGAGTTAATATCCCTGGTTTGTATAGCTGCCACTGTCTCAAAATTGGTTTTGTTCTGTTCTGATCATCTTATTTGAAGGAAGCATTTGAAAGGTGCCATAAGCAGGAGGCCTCTGATGGATTTGTTTGATGCTGTTGGGCAAAGATAATGGATCTGCCATCCAGAACTTTCCCCCTTCCACTTCTCAAACTCACAGTGATAAAGTCAGGCAAGGCGGTCAGCTGGTGTAAGGGGGAAGATGCGTAGTGGAAGGATGAAGAAGGGGAGAGGGGACTCATGTAATGACTGGCTTGGGAAGGGTCTAGGTTTACTCTGTCTATGCAGAGTAGCAGTGTGAGAATCTGCTTCATGCTCTGACCAGCCTCTCCTGATGACTTTCAGGTACTCACAAGGGCCTATGGGAATAGCCCAACCTCCCGTTACTGTGTTGAGCTAAAACTCTAGCGTAGAGATTGGGTAGGAATGATGAGAACAAAGGAAACATCCTCCTGGGTTTGAGCTGCAGTCCATCTAGCCCAGGGCTACGTGTCCAGCAGCGGAAGTTGGAGATGCTGTTTAGGGGGAGCCCTGGAGCCTGGCCACTCTCTGCAGTCTGCTCATACTCCCCAGCACCCACAATTAGGGGATGAGAAAGCACATCTCTGTGTGTTCCCTTTAGTATCTGTGTTGTCCATGAATTTGTCTAGCCACTTTTTTACCTGGCTCATACGCTTTGCTTCTACAACCTTCTGTATCAGCAAGTTCCTTAAGTTCACTACTCCAGTACAAAGGAGTACTTAGATTCTTTCATCTCTTTCATACCTGATATCCTGTTAGTTTCATTGAATATTCCCTAGCCCTTATATTGCAGATTTGATGAACAGCCGTTCTGCATTCAGCTTACCTACCACCCTCATGATTTTGTAAACCTCTGTCAGATGCCCCTCAGCCTTCTCCTCTCCAGACCAGAGCCCCAGCCTTTTTCATCTCTCCCCATAAGGCAGCTGCTCCATCCCCTTGATCGTTTAGTTGCTTATCTCCGTCATTTCCCCCTCCGCTACCTCAGTCTTGAGATGCAGGACTAGAACTGCACTGGTACTGAATATGTGGACACCCTTCTTCTTGTTCTCAGCACCCTGTCTCATGATGCCTAAGCTTTGTTTGTTATTGTTGGCTGCTGCTACATGTTGAACTGATGATCTCAGAGAACTGTTAATGACTCTTAGATCTTTCCTGGGTTGTAACTGCCAGTTCCAAGTTTAGCAACATTTAGGTGTGGTTTAGATTATCTTTCCCTAAATACATGGTCTTTATCTGTGTTGAACCTTGAGTGGGCACGTCTTTGCCCACTCAAGTTTGGGAAGTTCTTCTGGAATTCCTCATCATTGGCATGGCATTTGACTACTTTAAAGAGCTTTGAGACATCTGCAAACTTGGAGATTTCACTCCAGTCACGATGAATCATGACTGCTACGTGACTTCTGGGTGGGGAGTAAACAGCAGGTCAGCAATGAACAGCAGCAAGGGAAAAGGAGTAGCACTGCGCAGCTCCTTCCCTATACTGGAAGCTCAGCGTCTTTCAACAATTATCATATGGTCTGAGCTGTCCTAGACGGATGCTGGTCCATGAGTTTGCCTGTCACTGAGCCTTGTTCTGTAGATTTGGATGTGTTAAAGACCCAATTCGCTCTTCATATAACTAGGTCTTATACCTCTTCAAGCAAGATATTAGTCAAGAGGTACCTTGCTCTTGGTAGCTGACAGGCAAATTAGTCCCAAAGGATGTTCTCTTTAAAGCAGTTATATTTAATATATAGGCAGTCTAAGCGTGAATGAAATAGAAATTAGGTATGACAGTCTCCATCCACCTTTGCCTTTTATTTGCTGGCATTATATTATAATATGATTATTATAATAAAATTATAATAACAAGGACCTGTAATTCTTGGGAGTGTGATTACCCCATTTTGCGGAATGGAGAAAGCAAGGCACAGTGAGATTTTAACCGAGTTGCCTAAAGTTGTAGAGAAGTTTTGCTGCAGTCAGGAAGACGACACAAGCTCTCCTCATTCAAAGTTCTGTACATGTCCACTGTTTATCTTTTGTTCGAAGATGCATCTGGCCATTGGAAATTATCCTAATGGAAAAGCATTTGTCTCCTAGTAGGAAAACAAATCCTGAGCTGATGGAAATTTGCATTATTATGAGCTTGTTAATGAATTCCTTTGCCTGCTCATATCAGTGTCTGACAAAGAGCAGGGATTCAACTGTATATTTGCCGTTTGAATAAGCAGTTTATTTTTAATTTTGACTGCAATGATAAATTAAAGCACCCTGAGCAGTACACGGCTATATGTTTTGGCTCTGGCTTCGGAGGATGTAACTACTGTAATACATGTCAGCAGGGAGGGTTTAGAGCAACATTTTCTGATGCTTGCCCGGAGGCGTTAGAAGAAACAGTTCCTCTACTCTGGCTGTTTTAAATCCACGGCACATAAAAAGTCGTGATTTGAGAGTGCTTGGGTACAGCGGGAACTACCTTTTTTTGATACCCCTTTGATACCCCTTTTTCATGTTACCCTGACTTTCCAGCTGGCAAGTTTACATGTGCAGACGGGAAGGTGGAATTTGTTTGATAAGTGGTCAGATAGCTGTGATAGCTGGATTAATATCTGGGTTACTAACACAGGTTAAGGGTTTGGATCTTCGCTGCCAAAAATCACAAGCAGTCTGTGCAGCATGCCCAGAATGGGCCTCATTCTTGAACCCACATATTAATCCAAAAAGCAAGGGCCCCGAGTTTGCCTGCGAATCTCCTATGTGGCACTCAGTCCTGCCTGAGACAGCCGACTGGCACTCCTGTTCTTCTTTAATTGCATCTTTCTGTGTTTCTCTCCTTCTGCCTCCTTTTCAGAGTTCAGCAATATGCCAGGCATTAGCAACTCTCTCAGCTGAAACTCGGTTTTGGGGGAAAGGGACGTATCATGCTCTGCATTGGATTCACATTGAACACATGATGCGTGTCTGACACTGCAGGTTTAGGTGCAGGTTACTAGAGATGGCATCCTTGTTACCACGTTGCAGCTGCAGGTTATAGAATGACTACTGTAGTGTATTTTAGTTATAAAATGCCCTAGTATTTTATAATGAGCCTCAGCAGAAACACTATCAGGTGCTAGTAAAAAGTTAATCCAGAACATGTTTCAGTTCAGCCTGGCCTATACTGCCCTACTAACTTTGCCTAGTGCTATTCAGTCCGAGAGGGAGATATTTAGCATAGAGGATGTATGCAGGACTTCATCCACACTTTCCACACTTGGGGAAAAGGAGGGTTGTTAGTGTGAGCTTTATCCAGGTCAAGATTTACATCATATTTGTTCCAGTTAGCAGGAGCAGGTCATAGAGTTTTAGCATGAAACATTTGGGGGGAAGATTATTTATTGTTTTATAATGTACAAACAGTAGCTTTAATATATTCTAAAATTGTTGCACCAAGCAATTTTTATAATTATAATTTAATTAGCACTGTTGTTCTAGTTTTAAGGTGAACAATGATCAGTTAGAGCAAATCCTCAAAACTCTGTCTTGCTGCCTGCTAGTCATAATGGGGTAAAAGTTACTTTAAAAAGAAAAAAAAAAAAAAAGCTGCAGTACCGACTCAGAGGCCTGGCTTTGCTAGAGCCCCACATGCAAGTCACTTTTGAAGTTCTGCTGAAAGCTTTCATTATGGGACCAATTTTTGGAAATGAATCATATTGAATTCTGACTTTGATTACATGGATGCCTATCAGACATATGGATGCAACTGCATGGATGTTAGTGCAAACGAGAATAAAATGTTGATGCTTTTTGCAATTTTCTCCATTCCCTCTTCTCTGAAGCTGTCCTTGATACTTATGTTTAGCCATCATATCCGATTACTTTCTTTTGCAACTGTATCCAACTTTCTTGGGGTTTTTCTTTCTGGTTTTCTTTTACCATCACAGTGCTATTCAGGGATTAATTTATTTTTACCCATGTAGATTTTTACATTCCATTTTTTTTCTTGCCTGTCGCCAAGCTCTCGTTTTGCACGAATTACAGAGGCAAAGTGGCAGCGCTAGCCTGGCTTTTTTGGCTCTCTGGACAAAGGTCAGTGTCCAGAGAGTGGAAATATTCAGGAAACTGGAAACATTATGGCTTAATTTTTGCCTTTGGACATCAAACTTGTTAAGAGCTTGTTAGGGTTGTAATTGTCCTTTAGGAGAGGAACGGTCTTGACAGAACGTTGCGTACCTGGAGATTTAATCTGTGGCGAACTTATCGACAACGTAATTTGGGACAAGCCCGACTTGTTCCAACCTGCGCAGACGTTTCCTGCCGCTCGGTCACGGCAGGGAGCCCGCGCAGCGGGATTCGGAGACGGGGAAGGGGACTGGCGAGCTCCCGGCTTTTTCGTTTCGCGCCTCCTGGCACCCCTGCGCAGCGGGGGGACGTAGGGCACCGTCGGCTTTTCCTGCCCGCGCCAGGGGCCGTCGGGGACGGCCTCCCGGGTGTAAAGGTGCCAGCTAGAGTATTGCTTCAGGCATGGCGGAGGTGAGGCCTTATAAAGCAGTTCTGGAAATCCACCCTCGGAGGATTAGCTGGTTTCCAGAGGGTTAATGACTTTTGCCCCCCCCCCCCTTTTTCTTAGAAAATTAAGAACCATTAATCTCCGCATGCGGAGGCCTTATGACATTTAAAATATTCAGTGCAGTCAGTAACGCTTTATAGTGACAAGGTTGTGATTTCTGCATTTGTGCATGAGTGATTTATGCAAATGTAGTAAACAGCGAAGCGCAGTTCCCTTTCAGCAGCGCATCCTGGCGTCTCCTCCCTGTGCAGACCTGCTTGAAAAAAAAAGAAGGGGGGGGGAAAAAAAGGCCCTGCAGAGTTGCTCCCATTCCTCTGGAGAGTTGGGTTTTCCACGCACAGTCCCCAGAAGAACACGGTGTAGACGGAGATGAGGGAAGTGCATGAGGTAATTCCTGCATTTAATTTAAAAACAAAGCCCCCTTCGTCTTATTCTTAACCCTTCAGGAGCTGTACGTGAAACAAGCTGCAACTGTTGTGTGACAAGCGGGAGCGCGTGGGAGGGTCCCACTGCGGGTGTTGTTTAGTTTTCCTACCTCAGGGCAAATGACTTGGACCTGACAAATTTGCTCATACCTGAACTGGCTTTTCGGGAACCAGCAGCAGTTCTGGTCTGCGACTGCGAAGATGGATGTACGGGTGGAGCTGTCTGTCTTGATGCTTTGGTTTCCTCCCTGTCTTCCCCTCATCCTCTGGTTTCTCTGTCTCCCAGAATCGTCTTTGCTTTCCCTTTCTCCCCAGGAGGTGCTGGTTCCTGGTGGCAGAGATGCACCAGCCTTGGCGGTGCCGGGGGCTCCGGGCTCCTGAGCGTCCGGCCCTGGTGTCTCAGCGCACGCGACGCCCGATGTGCGCGTGGGACAGTGCCCACGAGCAGCCTTTGCTGACTTTCAGCACCGCTGGTGTTTTAAACCTGGTTGTGCCTGCCGGAGCCAGAGCCGATAGCCGGATGCAGCGATCGGGCTATGCACAGGTAGCAGCAGGTAGCACTTGAAAATGCATTTTCAAGGCGTTTTCTGTTGGCGAAGGCCCATTTTCCAGAAGTGATGTAAGGACTTAGGAGCCTAATGTCCATGGGATGGTGGCCTGTGGATGCCCAGGGCACGTCTCCTCAGGCAGGGCAGGCAGCTGCATGTCAGGTCCTGCTGAACCTGCGCGGCCACATGCGGGGACACGGACCTGGGGACGACAGCGGACGTCAGGAGAATGGGCAAAACAGGAACGTGGCAGTACCTGATTGTGTGGACGCCTCCCGAGTCACTTTTGGAAAGGTGATCTGAGCTCCCAGATTATTTACCTGTGCTGAAGCGCTGCCCTAGCTACGGCTGCTGGCAGCAGTGACCCTGCTGTCCTGATCAGCAGAGAGCTGAAAATGACTGTGCTAGGAAATGATTGCACTTTGCATGGTGCAAGCAGTCCTTGAAACGAATCCTAAACATGGAAGAACTTGTTTGGCTTTTCCCAGCTTGTCAGTATGCAGCAAAATTGATGTTACTTCTGTGTTTGAGAATACTAATTGAGGCATTGAAGACTTGATGAAAAAGATATGGGTTGTCTGTACCTACACTGGTCTTCTGATAAATTCATCTTGCCTGTCTTTCTTCCTTTTGTTACCCTCTCCAAGAATGACTGTCTTCCCCTTGGATTCCCCTCATCCTCCTTTGATGTAAATTTCTTGCACAGAGCTGCAAATAAAACTTCTGAATTCATCCAGAAATTGCAGTCTGAGTTTTCAAAAAGGATTATTGATGCTGGGAATGGCAACTTATGGACATCCTGCTTGAGATACCTTGGGTAGGAAACTGATTTTTGGTAGGTATTGAGTCTCTGCCATCTGAAAAATCATGTTTGACTTGGATATTTTAAGATAGATGCTTGAAAATATGTCCCAAACTAGTACTAGTCTCTTTTAGAAATGTAGGCTTTTAAGTTCCAGAAAGGGGAAAAAAAAAAAGCATGTGTTATCCATTGCTTGTATTTTTATTAAATATGAATAGCTTTGAAGAGAATAGAGCTGCTGGAAGACGAGCAGAGCGGTTACAAAGGAAAAACTGGCCTGGGTAACAGGTTTCATTGAATTCTTACCAATCTGTTACACTATGCCATAAAATTCCATGAAGTATCATGTTAACTCTGCAGAGTTCACCTTTATTTTTAGATTATGAAGTTGTTACTCTGAAGTACGATTGGTTAGGAACTCCTTTCTTCTTCTGCATCTTTGTTTCAATATTTCACTTAAATATATGATTTCCTCTGTTTCGAAATCCTATTGTCTAACATGGTCCTGCTGAAAGTGAATGGAAAAATGTGTCTTGGGAATTCAGTTTGATCTTGTGATTTTTTTAATATCAGGCAACGGTGACATAAGACAGAGGGTTATGGTCGTCGGCTTGGCAGAATTTATGAGACCATTCAAATGCTTACATCAGCCTGTCCGGGGCTGGCTGTAGGGTTTCCCTCTCTTATGGCCACTATGTCGCTGGCCACTGTGTGCAGCTGCCCCTTGGAGTGCCTATTTGTGGGCCAGAAGTGCCTGCCATCAGCTATTTCTCATCACTTCTCTCTGGGAACCAGCCTTGCTTAGTCACTTTGCCCAGTTGAACTCTAGTTTCATCGCTTGGGTTTCTTCATTAGGTGAAGCATAGCACTGCGTGCCAATAACCACACAGGGCAGCGTGGCGTTACAGCTGATCCAGCAGCTTAGGCCAAAGATCATAAGTCCGCCTTTTCCTCATGGGCGTTTGATAGTTTCCGTGACATTGTGTGTGTCATGCGTTTTTCTGTCAGTTATTCTCTTTTATGCACCTGTTGTAGATTTCTTCATCCGTCAATTGCTTAAGCATGTGGTAAGCTCCGTCTATCGTATGCGTTGTGCATCAGTTTATGTCACATTTGGATGTTTCCTAGTCTGCATTATTTTTCTGTGCTATACACTTTCCGTGGTTGGTATAGGTCAGACCGCGCATTTCCTGCTTCAGTTTGTTAATGCTCCAGTACCTGCTTTATCCACCACTTATCTTCATTACTCCATCACCTAGTTTTAAGCAATTAACCACACAGGCAAATCAGATCCTTTTCCAAGCATCTCAGTTCCCGGCTATTTGTTTCACTGACAGTGGATTGCATCTGAGATAGACGGGCTTCCTTGCTTTCTAAGCCTGTGTTGCTGGCACACCATTTTTTGCGCTAGTCTTGACCTCTAGTGCTGCTTGGCCTCTACCCTTTCGCCTGTGTAGCATAAGAAGTCTAGTCTCCTGAGACTCTGTATTACAAAGAGGAGGGTTTCCGTGGATGTTTATTCAAAGTTTCCAGTTAGACTTCCAGAGAGAATAGCTTCACCAGGGTTAAGTTAATTGTTGAGAATATTGCCTTATGTCTTGGCCTCAGATGTCTTAGGTGAGGTCTGTAAAAGTATTTTTTTTTTCCTGTAGCAGTCTAGAGGAAAGCATTAGGCAGCCTCTTCATGACACTGATAGTAATATTAATCTTTAAAGAGCAGACTTTGGAAGAGCTGAGCGTACTTTCTTCTTGTTGGCTTCACTGGGAGCCGGGAACTCGGCACTCAGAACCTGTGGGAATGAGTCCAGTGAAACTCCAGACAGCTTTTCATATTTCAATCAAGCATTGCATGGTTGGCAGGGTGTTCTTTTACTTGATACCTAATAACTGGGTTGTCTCTGTTCTCATGAGAAAAACTCTGTATGGTTTTCAGTATATGAGAAAGGTGAGGGTGTGTATATGACTGGGAGGGCCCTATTACCATGTCTGCATATCTGTAGTTGTAAAGCATGATCTATGGCAGCACAAACTTTAAAATTTGGTGGCATCCCAGGAAGCATTTAATTGCATTTGCGCTTCATTACAAGGCTGTCTCCTTCTCTGGAATTTATTTTAGCTAATTAGTTGGAAATGTCAGAGTAGTATTTCAGATGACAGAAACACCATATATTATCGTACATGAAGCAATTAGCTTTTTTGACAAATATTTATTGTGGTGTCTTCTTTAATTAAGTTTTCAGTACTCTTAGACATAGAGCAGGCTCTTCCCTAAGAGGAGACTTCCCAGTGCTGTCAATGAGTATTTGACTGTTGTGACTAAATTGAACTTGGCACCAAAAGAGTTAATGGCCTAAGAATGAAGATATTGACATGACACAATTTTACAATACAGATGTCTGATACTTTGGCAAAATCCCCAAACAATCGTCCACTCCAAACTCTGCCTCAGATACCACAGATGCATTTGTGCTGGAAAAGATGCATCTCCAGTCACTCCTGTTTTTCCCACTGGAACTGTTTGCAGGAGACAAAAATACCATGTGCTTGTGCTACTAAGATAGATAATGTTGAAAAGCAGGCCTGCATATACATTTTTAAAAAATCAATTTTTTTTTTTACTTGATTCTTGGGGTTATTCATGTGGAAGCATGTTACAAATGTGACTGGTTAGTTCCTCTTAAACAGATAGGCCTTGCAGATGATGTGCCACTGAGAAATAACTCCTGACAGTTATAACTGAACCAGATAAACAGTTCTGCCAGCTACCAAATAACACTGTAAAACAAAAGGGTTCTGCTCATCATTTTCCATTTCTTCATGCTTGTCAAACTATTTAAGCGTGCATTACCCCATCACAAAGGTTCTCTGGGCTATTCGGCTTGTGTGCTGCGGTCATGGTTTTTACCTTCTCCATTGTAGGGCCAATGGTGGTACGCTTGTCTTGTGGTACCGCTTCTCAGCTAACACTGATCTTCATGTTTGCCCTTGCAAAGACGTACTTTGGAAGTGCCTCTCTAAGACGTCATAGCCGTTCAGCAAGTGTATCAACCTGTATGTGTGTTTTATTTTTTTTTTCAGGCAGAGACAGCACCAGAAAGTGGACGGGATGGTCCTAATGTGCAAGTCACCTCAGGGCAGAACAACTCCGACCCAGCCGGGACAGGCAGCTCGCTGGCCTCACAGAGTTTGGTAGCTCCTGCTGGGGTCTCTGCAGGTACCTCAGCTGCGGCTTCGTTCTTCATAAGGTAGTTTTCACCTTCCTGGTTTCTGTAATTGCTAATGGATGTTAAGCGGCTGTGAAATGCCTTTGAGACTTTGTCATGGGTAAGATGTGTAGCATGCGCTGCCATTGGATGGCAGAGTTGGTCACTCTGCCCTGGCTGTGGATTTCCACCGCCCCTGGGGAGCAGAGATGTGTTGGTGACGTGCTGCTTTTCTCTCTGGAGACCTCAGTTGGGACCTTGATTGACCAGAAACCAACAGTACGTATGTTGGTCTCTGTCTAGTCCTTAGGGGATATTTCCCCCCCCTAACAAATCTATCGTTCAGTAGGTTTTGGTGGAGCCAAGGCTGAAGTAACAAGGTCTTCCCACTCAGTTCTGGCCTGCACCAGCTGAGCAAAGGAGAGAACAGATGCCCTGTCTAGCTGTCTGTCCTGCACATGCAGTTGACGTATGTACGTTCTCAAAAGAAATCCCTCTAAAGAAACACTAAATTCGCCTGAATTTGTTGATGATTGGCTTGACTGGAGCTAGTGTTGTTTCTCTTCATACCAGGGCAGTTATTGCATGAGCATGTGAAATGTTTGCTTGCATTTTCCAAAACACTTTTATGTACTTTCTCCTCTGCAATCAGAGGATTATTTTGCTGTTCCACCTGCTGTAACTGATTGAGGAAGATATTTAACATAGGAGGCAGACCTTTGCTCCGTGAGCAGATACCGCCTAGGAAAACTTTTCTTCTAAACAATGGCAGAAAAAGATGCATGCACATTTAGATATGTTTCCTTCCTAGTTATTCAAAATGGGGGGTCAAAAATGATCATCTTTGACTGCTCTATGACCTACCTGAGAAGAATAAAAAGAAGTTTTTATTGAGTTTTTTTATCCAGTAGCATGGCTTACATGTACAAATCAAGGTTTTTTTTTTTTTTTTCCAGAGCTGGTAGCAACAGTTAAAACAGTATAAAACAGTCATTTCTAGCAGGAGCCTAGAATATATATAATTTTTCATTCTTGGGTCTTATAATAAAAATGATCTGTTAGTTTTGTTTGTGAAATGTTTGTTGCAATTAGCAATGTTGATTAAATGCAATACACTGTCAAGCAGATGGTATTTAAAATAACAGAATACAAGGCTTTGTACTTGCTTTCCAAACTCCTGTTTTTAATTCATAACTGAACATGTTTTGAGACAATATTGAAAAACGTATGTCTGTGAATGGCATTAAAGTAAAATTTATGCGCTGAGAATCCTTCTTATCATGTAATCATGTAGAAATTCTATTGTTTCCTTTTCCTTGATCTTTTCAAATTTTTTGCAACATTAAAAGAATGCCTTTTAGTATAAATTAACTTGTAATCTGACCTTAGCAGGAGCTCAGCTTCCCGAGTCCTGTTTTTAAAAGAACATAATACAATGAGCCTGTGGCATTATACGGCTACATAGCTCGGGCTGTTTGTAGACGAGGCTGGGAAATAACTGCCCCAAGTGGAGTGTTTTGAAGTTAGTATTTTGTGTCTGAGCTAAGTCCTGGAGGTTCCTTTTGTTGTCAACCACAGAGAAATGGTTACCAGTGGAAGAGGAGATGTTTGATTTTTAAGACAGGTGTCTGAAATTAGTGGAAGTATAGAGCAAGGTTATGGTGAAAAGCTCAGTTAGACATCTGTTTTTTTACTTATCTAGTTAAGGACAGATGAATCCACGCTCCAAAGTACCTAGACTGGATAGCAGCACATCTTTGATTACTCTATTTCTGATTGTGCATATGAATACTCTTATTTTGATTTAGCTTAATCTATTTTGAATTTATTTCAGTGTATGCTTCATGCAAATGTAAAGACGATAGCTTTCCCTGGAGAATCCAGAAAACAACAGAAAACCCCAGAAATGAGAGAAAGAAATCAGTGTCTAATAATCTGAAATAAGATCCGCAACCTTTTCCTCACAGTGATGCTTCTGTCGCTGTCAGCGAAACTCTGTTCTAGTTTTACTGTAATGTGACAGATCCAGATTGTCATTGGCTTGATTCAGAGATTCTTTGAAGTCAACAGCAAGGCTGCAAATGACATCACTGGACTTTGGATCAGGCCCTAATTGCTTCTCATGAATCTGTCTTTGCCCTGAGTGTGTCAGAGCTTTATAGCTTTAGCAGCTATGTGCTAGCTAAAACATTTTACAACCCATTAGTACATTGCTTATTCCCTACCCATGTTTCCTCTGTTCAAAATTGATTCTCTTCAATTTTTTTTAACTAAGTAACAGCACTGGTTGAAATTCCTTTTTCTCTGCAGAAAGCACTTTGATTTCTTTATTGTTTGTGTTTGTGATTGTTGTTAGAGAGATTTAAGCAAGAAATGACAACTGATAACTGGTAAAATTATGTGAATTAGTTCTGTAGCATTTTCATGATTTTTTGTTCATCATTTTCATGATGTTTTATTACATTGCTGCTTCATGTGTTGTCCTCATTCGTTCTCAGTATCCCAGAGCCTGTCTAAGAATCCCTTACTCCCTATAAGAAAGCATTCAAAAACCAACTTTATTTATGACTGTGATTAAACATACAGATTGAAATGCCGAAAATTTCACAAAGGAGGGGGGGAAGAGAGGTCCATTTCAATCCCCGGCAATCATAAACATGTTCAACAGGCCCTCAGCTGACTGCTTGTTGCTCCAGCCTTCCCAGGCTCATCTCCTCGGTCCCTTCACACCATCCAGCTTTCTGCGCTTTGGGGAAGAAGGTCATCCCTGCCTGTAATCCCTCGTGGCAGTACCCTCTCTCGGCAAGTGCAGAATCACAGAATGGTTGAGATTGGAAGGGACCTCTGGAGATCATCTAGTCCAACTCCCCTGCTCAAGCAGGGTCCTCTAGAGCATATTTCCTAGGGTCGCATCCAGGTGGCTTTTGAAGATCTGCAGGGGAAAGGAGACTCCACAACTTCTCTGGGCAACCTGTTCCAGTGCTCAGTCACCCTCACCGGAAAGTTTTTCCTCATGGAAATGAAAGACAGGTCATGGCACTAGCATTGTGCTACAGCCCATATTCCCTGTGTCCTTTCCTTATCCTGTTTTTCGCCCAGCCATTTAAAATGTGAACTTCACAGCGGGGCAAATCTGTTACTCTGGGGTTATGCAGAGCTCAGCACGTTTTGTTCCTTGTTGCCTGCTGGCATAAGTACCACTCTTATATTGATAGTTATGCACATGCGCACACACACGTACACATATATTTTCTAAACCTTTGCCCTTTTTTTGATCAACTCTTCTGAGTACCTTCAATTTTTTCAAAAGTCCTTTTTGTAAAAGGGATTGTGGTTTGGACTTAAGGTTGGGGAAAGGCCTATTTTGTCATAGAAATAAAGCAGCTAGGCGAAAGTGGGCATGTGTATTAAATTTTAGTGTATTGTGGTGCAAGGTGAGTTACTTTGGAAGATAAAGGCTTGGTAGGGTCCTTGTGGAAATTGCACCTTTGGTTTGTTTAGCAGCAGTAGTAGTAGTAGGTGTGGAATTTTTCACACAAATAAATGCTTCCGGTCGTCTTGTTTTTTGGGAAACAGTATTAAGGGTGGCTGCACAGGTCCTAGCGCACTTAGCTTTTGGGCTGTTGTGTTATTTCCGGGCAGCAAATACATGTTTTTTCACATTAAAGCTAGAATCTTTGTTCAGTGAAATAGCCGCCTTTGACTTGCGTGCTGTCTTGTGCCTGTGAAGGGAGGAGGTCTGTGTGTTTTTTGTTGTAGCTGGGTGGAGGGTTTTTTTTTTTTTGGTCACCCTAATTTGTTCCTCACTGAGAATCATAGCTTTGTGTTTGTGAGGTCACCAGCTCGGAAGGCAGTACAGAAGGGATTGTGTCCTCACCTGGAAAATAATAACCAAGAGCTGCAGCAAAATGTTTGCCTGGTGATAAGATGTACCATGGTTAAAATGAAGATCCTTAAGATAGTGTTTGCAATGAATACATTGATTTTGTTAAGAATATATGCAGCACCAATCTACATATTCATCCGAAGCTCTTTCTCGTTTGAATGTCTTATTTAATTCCTTCAGGCTTAATTATGTTCTGCTTTTAAAAAAATAGTATTTTATTCATTACCTAGAAATGCACAGCATCTAGAGTGGAAATGCTAACTATTTCAAAATCAAAGCCAAGTATTACAAACCAGTAGATAAAAGATGAGGAAATTAAATCAGTTTTGAGCTTCTTTTCCCCCTCACTCTGATCTGTCATAGAAGGAAAAAAAGCTTTGATTAACACTTCACTGTGTCATACAAGCAAATTGCCAGACATTACTCAATGGCCATGTTACCTAAGGGCTACAGGACTTAGCAGAAAATGCATCTTCCCAGTAGGTCGCTGATAGAATATGAAAGTCCTTAAGAAAGCGAGAGCAAAAAGTACAGCATATGAGCATTAATGTCTGCAGAGGAGGATCCCGATTTACCCTTTAATGCAGGAGAAGCTTAATCTCACGTTCTTCAGATTTAAGATAAAAACAGCTGGGCACTGTCCATTGGCGTGGACTCAGCCATGCCTGGATGCAGTACTCCAAACTTTATACCTGTTTTCAGGGTTTTCTATATAAACAACCTCAACAAACTTTAGATTAATAATGAAAATATTTGAGAATACGTTTTCAGGACCATTCTGTGGGCTGAATCCTCCTATGCTTGCAACAACAAAAAAAAAAGTTGTGTAAAAAAGCTGATATAAAGCTGTAATAAGCTGTTAGGTTTTTTGTTAGCTGGGCACCTGGGGAAGAGAGGAGATGTTGTTTCCAAGAGTAGGAAGGCGAAAGGCAGAGAGGAGGAGGAATGAGGATGCACTTGGGAGGAGGTTAATTGCCTGTTTGCCAAAAGGGGAAACACCAGTCCTTTGAGAAGAGAATCCAGGCCCCCTAAAAATTGCAGCCATCGCCATCAGTCTGCGCTTTGCCCCTGTTGGTGTCTCACGACAGTTGTGGCAGGATCTGAGCTGCTGGTTGGGGCAGCGCGCGGCCGGCCTTGACGCGCGGGGCGAGGCGGGAGGAAGATCCCGGCCGTGGCAGGGCCGGTATGGGAAAGCAGAGCTGGTTAAAAGGAATTATGTGTAAAACGGAACTCCCTTCTTAAATGTTAATCTCTCTTGCTATCATCGGATTATTTCCTCTCTTTTCGTTCTAGTTTGTCACTGAGTTGCGTTAGCTGCTGTAGGACCCCTGCCTCCAAAAGGAGGGAAGGAGTTGGGTAGTTGCAGCTACTTTCCCTTGCATCCACGAGCTTTTATTTGAACAATTACTCTTTGAAACATAGCACTTACTTGAGGGAAAGTTTTTTTTTTTTTTTTTTTTAGGTTTCTGAATTATTTGCAGCAGTGGGCTGCTGGGCTTTGCTACATTGAAACCACTTAAGTTAATAAATCTGGAGAATCACAGTGGTGAATCAAACCTATTATCTCTCCGCTCTCTTCATATTCCTGAACGTTTAAGAAAGCTGTGTCAATTTAGGCATAGCATAAAACATTACATGTGATACGCTTTTTTCAAGCTTTTCTTTTTTCCAGCTTTTCTTAACAAGACAATCTCCGAGTAATGTAATTGAACATCTTAAAGTTAAAATAAGCATCGTGGTCTTTTTCTAGATTCAAGATATTCCATCATATTTTAATGCCTGTGAGTTGCGGATTAAAGAATCTAATTATTCACTAATGAGCAGTAATGGTACATATAAACTAAGGGTCACTATCCTATTACAGGCACCTGATGGTTTACTGATAAGCATTTGGTCATTAGATTGACCATAAAATATAGTCAATAATTGAGGTTACTCATAGAGCAGACACCTTATCAGCTTTAGGCATGGTGGGACAGCTTGTCAGTACTCTGTGTACTGATTGTGCTGTGACTGAGCATATGATTAGGGTATTGAAGCAGTCTGTATCTAATGAAACTGCAGGAAAGGCATAGCAATATTAGCACAACCGCTAAATGACTAATGTGTTTTTGTTCCAAGCCTCAGACACTTCAATTAGTTCCAATAAACTGTGATCTAGTGTAGCGGTAGGCAGAGGATTCAGATTTGGTGTACAAGCTTTTATTACGCTAGTCAGAATTTGTAACGTTTTGGGGACAGATGAAATTTGTGTGGCTTTGCATGAAAAAAGGATGGAAATAATAAAGGCTGTGATTACCATTTTAACTTCTTTTCTTGGTTTTATTTTCCCATTTTTTTAGATTCAGAATTCTTTCTGAAACAAGAGCTGGTGCCTTATTTAAAAGATAAAACTGACAGTAGCAAATCAGATATCTACATGTTCTACTTTAAGATCCATTCATGCAATTCATATAGGCTTGCACAAATAGATCTAAACTTAGAATGTATTCCTTGGCCTTTTGTACCATATGGAACATTAGTCTAATAGTCTAGTTCTTGAAGGCTTCTGTGGAGTTATTGATATTAGTGTGCTTTAAACTGTTGCTGAGAAAATAACCTCAGAACCTATTTTTTATGATTTTTTTTTTTCAGGAGGATGCCTTAACTTTCATAAATTATTTAATACTGTGAAGGATGCAAAATGCCTTTTGTCTTTCTGAACTGCTGTTCAGGCGTCTGCGATGCGACCTTGGAAAGTAACCATAGAAACATGTTAAAAGCATCAACCAAAAATCTGTAGTTCAGTTTGACAGTGATGCAAATTCTGTGAAAGAAGATTATGATGTATTAGAAACACTTGAGGCATAAATTACTGCTAACCTGTTAAGCCTGATTATTCCATGCCTATCAGTACTTTCACAATTTAATGCAGGGAAAAAAGCACAAAATATGAAATGTACATATTTTAAGTTGCCATGTTCAAGATATTTGTAGCTAAATCACTTCAGTCTGTCATTCTTTGTCCTGTTAAAAGCAAGAATTGTATTTCTGCTAAGTTCATAATGTAGTTCACCAGTTCTCTGCATTTAATAGCTGTAAACTCTTACCCTCTACCCTGCTGGGGTTTATTGGTATCCTGGCTTTGTGCAGAGCTGGCATAATTTAAATCTCTTTGACAGATAAAGTAGATGACTGGGTTATGAGTAAGTAGTTCACCAGAAGGTGAAGAAAATTTGTGACTCATTGGATCTTGAGTTAGACCTTTTAGTGCTGACTTGCAGTAGTTAGGCTAGTTTGTGAGGTTGAAACAGAAGAGCTTAGTATAGTTAAGGGTAACTGTAGTAAATTCTTGGTGAATGACAAGTCAAGGGAAGAAGCAGACTCAGTTGTTACAGCTTCCTCAGTAAGCGTAGTCCACACCCAAGAAATCATATGTTGAGGTGATGGGGAAAAATTAAAATTGAATTAATTACCCAGAAAAGCAGTGTACCAACTCTTCCCAGTTAAGACTGTCTTGTCAACAGGTACGTGCAAAGACCCATGTATGGTTCATCTCCACTTGGCAGTGTCGTAGCAGTATCAAGGCTGTGCCAGGGATGTAATGACCGACTGGTATTAATGCAGATTGACTACTGCTTGGAATATCAACCCGTCTTCATTAAATGCCCCGCAATGCCCCTGTTTCTCTTGCTACCACTCAATTACTGCTGGAAGCCCATCTTCTTCCTAAGATTAATACATAACCATGTTTACATCTGTATCGGAGGCTGCAGCACGTACGCGTAAAGCCAGATGCCAGCACTTAAGGCTGCAGCCGTGCGTAGGGAGGGTGGCGCGGAGCTGCCTGTCTGGGGAGACCCACACTGCAAACAGCGTCCTGCTAGCATTAACTTTCTCAAGCTGCTCCTTGTGCCGCAGGTTGTGTGGGACGGGTGAGCAATCTGTGGCTTGGGAGAAAGCTGCAGATGCGGTGAAGCGTCCCGCTGTTTCAGAGGGAGCTGGATGTTTAATTGGCCTTGTGCCCTTACTAAGTCTCTCCTCTGAATCTAATGGGTTGGAGCAGCCTGGTCCCTGCAGGGCGTCACTCCGTGATGCTGGAGAGGCAGACACTTTCCCAACCCCCTTTTCCTTTCCGCACAGAGCCGGAGAGAGCACGAAAGCCTTCACACGGACGTGCAGATGGAGACGGAGCGGGTGCTGCGGAGGGGCTTGCCTCGTCTTGCCGGTGCCAGGTTGTGGCTGCTGGAATGTGGTTGCTCGCCGTCCCCATGGGAATAACATGACTTGGGCTTAGCACAGCGCTATGCGGGGACAGCAGACAGGGCAGGGTGTGTAGCACTGCGCAGTATCTTGTATCATCTTAGGGCAGCTTAAGCTTTCCTAGTTGCTGTGGCAGCATAATACTGCCTATAATTAAGGACAAACAAAACAGTGTATGCTTCAGATGTATCACATTTCTGTTAGCCCATAAGGAGGATAAATTAGAAGATAAGGCTGAATTTAGTAGGCTTTGTTCTTGGAGACAGAAATGACTCAGGACAGTGCGTTTAAGAGCAGAACATCATTACTGGTATCATTGCTAATACTGCATCATAAATTTACAGAGTGCTGTATCAGCATATGGTAAGTGAGGTTCCTTGCTGTGAACAGCTCATCTGTGAAGACTCTTGAGACTGATGGGACAAAGAAGGATCAGACCCAGAGCTGTAGTTCAGCAAAGGGAGGAGGCAGAGAAGTTGAAGTAGTCGAGAAGAGAGGGAAGGCAGAGTTTTGGACGGTGGCACTGGGGATTTGACTTAGTGAAATCATGAAAAAGTCCCAGGGGTTAAAAGATTTGAGATCAGGAAAGGGATTGAGGTAAGAAACAAGGAGAGCATCAGCATCAGGGGGAACAGGGAGCAGAGATATTTGGAAGAAGAGGTCTCACCTGGAAGGTGCAGGCCACAGAGGATGTATGGGAGCAAGGTGGGCAAAAGGGTGACACTGGAGGTGGCAAAATGAAACAAGGAGGAGCCTGATGCCAACCAGGAAATACAGAAAACCCAGGAAATCTGAAAAACAGACAATGAAAGAGTGAGGAGGGAGTCAGATTTAGTGATTTAGAGATTTAGGGATCTCATGGCGAGATAAGAATTTTGGAGGTGGAAAGAGGAAGATGTCCTGGGTCTTTACTTCTGTTTCCTAGCAAAAGTGGAATCAAGGCACTACAAAACATTTGCAGCATTTTCTGCTAACCAGTTGCCTTAAAGATCCTTACCCTGTGAGGCCAGCCCTGGGGAGGCTGATTTTTGTCAGCCACTGAGTGCTAAGTAGCTGGATAATGGGTAATATAGGAGCTTGTGGAGCCCCAGGAGCAGCCCCCAGGGACAAGTGATGACTCTCCGAGCTGCTCTAGGTGCTTCAGTGCCGCCACTATTAGAGGCACTGTGCGTTGGTATTTGCTTTATATTCTGAGACTTTCTTCCTGTCTAGGAGGAAGAGCAAAGCAGAATCACTTAGAATTGGTGCGCCCACAATTACGTGGAAGAGGAATATCTGAGCCATTGGAACTGCCCACGTTTGCATTTACGGAGACAGAAAGGATCGATGGGGAGTGTGTCTGTGGGGGGGATGTGGTGGTCAGCAGAGGGATTTTTAACTAGAGAGGAGTCTGAAGTATTCATGGATAATCTTGACCGCAGTCCTGAGGATATTTGTTCTTATTTTGCCATGCCTGCTTCTCCGCTTTCCTCAATTTATTATTTTGTCCCTTAATCTAGGCACTTTTCTTATGATCTTTTCTGCATTTTCTCATTCATTCACAGCTGAATGCCCCCTCCTGATTCTGTTTTCCTGAGTACGTGGCATTTCGCTGGTGTCTAGCTACCTGCCTGTCTTTCCCCCTTCGGCTTCTTTTTGCCTTTCCAAACTTGTCGAGGGGAGCATTTCTCTCACCTCCCCCCACTGCAGCCCTCCTAGTCTGCCTGCTTTTTTAGTTCTTCGACTCCTGACCATCAGTGCTGGTCCTGACTCCTTTATTTAGGGTCCCTCAGCTCGGCAGCAGTGGCAGCTGCAACTGGTGATTTTTGCTGCGTGAGGAGCGAAGCATTCCGTAGGTAAAATGATAATGGTGACTTTTTTGCAGGGTTGTAATTTGACAGTTTGCACCTGTTTCTCTTAACTTCATTGCTGACTTTCTGACTCTTCCGATAACACATTTAACTAACTAATTTAATGCTTCATCGTGACAGACAGACTTAGCAGTCAAAATAGTAAAGTTAGACTGATACTGAATTGAATATTTTGTTCTCACTTGCTGACTTGCACTCAGTTTGCCGTGTGTTGGATGCAGGTTGCAGAGCAGATGGACTTTCAAGAGACGCTGGCTGTATTCTGAGCTGGGCCGCTTTGCTTGTGCTAATGGCGAAATGAGACATCTCACATTATCATTTATAACAAAAATGAAATGTCAACCCAGAATAATACATCAGCGTTACCACTTCAGCGCTTGGCCAGCTGCAGGATTACTCTGAATGTACTTTTAAGTTCTCTTTGAAATAGCAGTGAGTTTTGGCTTTCTAAAACTTCCCTCATCCTTCCTGTCCGAGGTTGGAAGATGTTTCTTTTGGCAGCACGTTTCAAACAGCTTGGCCAGTACCGCAGTCAGCATCAGTTAAGTGCTTCTGTGCACATTGTCGCAGAGTGCTCCTTTTGGAGTTGCTTTATGCTTTGTTGGGCTTTTCGTGTCGCTCAGTGGTGGACCTCACTTATTAAGAAATACTGCTTTATGGAGTTTTTACTGGACAGAAATGACTCAATGGAAGTTAATTAGCATAAAATGAATCTAATTTTAGTGCTATTAGGGAAGCTAGTTGCAGTCCAGGGTAAGCTTTAGAATATCCTTTGATAATGTGTCTTGAGCAGGTCTTCAGGAGATGCTTGTTTCTGCTGAAATTTGAACTTAGCATTTTCGGGTCAAAAACATTAAAAACTGTCCATCATAGCAGGCATGGGTTTGGAGGGGGCAGTTTGGGAGTAGTGCGCTTGCTGCATTTCACCTTGCGGGGGAGGCTGAGGCTTCTCTCCCCTCCCGGAGCCTTTTGGGGCAGCTGAGGGCCGTATCCTTCCCAGTCTGTCCGCAGTGACAGCAGGCCATGCGTCTTACGGTTTCCTGCTGAGCACTATTTTAAATGGTGCTGCAGTTTTGGCCTATTGCACCTCTGAGAAGAATCGTTACAGAACTGATGTCAGTTAAATCAATTGCAGGAACGCCGGGCTTTAAGAAGCCTGTGTGTTCCTCCTCTGTTCAAAAATACTTCATTGCGTGGGCGTACGACTTCTGTACTTCTGCGGTTTCCATTGCATCGTTTAATGCTGTCAGTGCCCATTTAACTCGGTAACGCTAGGCATAAGTAAATGTCCCCCTGAGAAGTTATTTGCTTGGCAGTATAGGTGTCAAGCCTTTGATTAAGCATCTGAACTAAAACGTGGCTGAAGCAGGGATGGACCCTCGGCAGATTTAGTAGATGTGCAGTAAAACGTGGAACTGAGGGAGGTGGTGGTGGGGAGAAAGGTATGTCTGCAGGGACGGTATGCTGGGGCAGAGGAAGGTAACCTAAAAACGTAATCAACCCTAGAGCTTAAGAGTAAAGGAGGCTTTATAGTCACAGAAGCTATTCAGACTGTGATATGCGACTGGGAACGTGGAAATACTGATTTCCCCCTAGTTCAGTCCCTCTCCTGCTTGATGTTTGCCTGAACCTCATTCGTCAGATGAACCCCGTATTTGCCATGTCCTGCTTTTTTTCTCTTCTCCTTTCCCCTCACAAATGTGCCTGTTTCTTCCCTGGAGCAGACTGAATGAGCAGAATGCTTTTCCTTTCGTACCAGATTGTTTTTCATAAATAGCATGGAGTGTAATATCCTTTGTAACAAAAATAATGTATTGCCTGATAAGTCATTTTGATAGTGGCTTCTTTCTGTGTATCGGGAGCTGGTATTGCAGGGCAAAATGTTAAGTGATCTATTTAAGTAATTACTTTAATAATAAATGGCTAGTTAGCACTATTGTTTCTGTTTCATTACTTTGTAATTAAAAAAATATCTTTATGACTTTTTCCTGATAGAATACAAATGAGACTAAAATTTTATTTCCCTCAACCTCACTGTTTCATGAGTCTGTGTCTTGCTGGCAAATAAGTCTAACTTTTTTGCCTAAGGAGTGTGCTTAGATTGATGAGGTTCAGCCTGCTTTAGCTCAGTTAGTTCATGCAATAGAGTGAGAAAATATTGTTGGCATTCAGGTAGCTATATTTTCGATACGTAGCTATCTATGTTGTGTGCAGCCCGGGAACTGACATATTTCTATATTAGGTGTTGACAGTCTTGCTTACATAAAGATTAACCTACACAGGTTTTCAGCCGTTTGTCATATGGTACAATTGTAAACAGCAAGTACGGAAGTATAGCAATATGTTCATCTGCTCTTGTTTTGTTTAACATCATTAGTGAACAAAGCTGGGAATGGTATGTGGCAGGCTGCAGTGACTAGTTTTTATTCTGGTATATAAATTAATAAGTCAGTTCCTGAACCTTGGTCCCGGCTGCTGAAGCGGAGTTCTTTGACCAGAGAAGTGTCTTAAATCTGCAGGCTGAGGAGAATGTGGAGCTGACATCACTCGTGACGTTTTTGTAGCAATGACCTCAAAGACTGCTGGATCTGGGAAGGCAGAAAAACCGGCTGGAGTGTAAGTCATTGCTCCTGAAGAGCTGCCCTTTGGGGTTTCTTAAACACAGGGAAAAATTAAGGAGAAGAGCTGTGAAAATTCCTTCTTGGGTTCCTGTGCGCAAATCCCTTGAATACTTGAAAGTGGGCTTGGTTAGTTGCTTCTGTTCAAATAATAATGTGTACTCAGGAGACAGGATCAACTCTTGGATCTGTATAGCATAAGGAAATTCTTCTGATTTCAGGGACACTCAGCAGGTTTATTTTAACTTGTCGTCTTCCAGAGGTTTTCTGAATCTGTCCCAAAGTGGCTCTGCTTGATCTTTCTATCTGGTACCTGAATTCAGGTGAAGCTCAACTGTTGTTCCTCTATGCGTTAGGCCTTAATGCTATACTTTCTGAAGATGCGACAGTCTCTTTTTATTGTATTGATTTTAAAATCACATATATGAACAGTCTCACAGATTTAGCGCCTGATTCTATACTGCTCTGGTCAATAAGAAATTGTAAGTGGAATATTGGAGTTGATTTTACATATGAAACTTGAAGAAAGATGTGAACCAGATGTGGAAAGATGTGGACTAGAGTAGAGAGAGTGCAACAAGGATGATCAGAAGACCAGGGAACTTGACTTGACCTGTGAGGAAAGGTTGGAAGGACTGGGATTTTTTGGTCTGGAAAAAGAAGACCAAGGGGAGACATGGTAACAGTCTATATAGATAAAATCTGCTGCAAGCAGAATAGAATAAACTCATCTGCATACCTGCTTGGGAGATGGGGGTAAATAATGAATATAAATTGCAGCAAGATAGGTTTATACAAGACATTGGGTGTGAGTTTTCTAACAGTAAGAATTTTTAAAAACTGGAATTGACTGCCTAGGGAGGCTGTGCAGTTGCTTTCACTAAGAACAAGTTGGACAAATATATGTTGGGAATGTATTAGATAAAGTTCATCCTACCATGGGGAATGGGGAAAGTCTAGATAACCTCTTAAAATCCCTTCCAGTCCCATCTTCTCGGATCAGCTCCGAGCAGATGATGTTCCTAGTATGTCAGTATAGCTTTTTTTTTCCTGCCTTGCTGATTTTAATAAGAGATAGTAGGAGAAAATTAAGAGGTCACTTGAAGTGGAAAGGCTGAAATTCAAGCCTGAAATGCAAGATTATGCTATGTGCGAGACGCAAGGCATGAACGTAATTTCATATTAGAGATACTTTCTCTTATAACGTTGGCTTAGTAATACCCTCACAATGTTAAACGTGATTTGACATTTTGGAATGTTTCAGAATAATATTTTTCTATTGAACTGTATTACCATCACCCATTATGAAAATACCATTGTTTGAGGCTGCACATTGTCATCCAAATGAACTAATTAATCATCAAGGAAGGTGAACAACTGAAATAGGGAGCATTAATTGTTTGTCCTTCCTGGCAGTGCTTCTTGACAGCATTGCTGGGACAGCTAAGGAAACAAAGGGTTGATTCTATTCTTGTGTAATAGTACTGAAGTGAGGAAAGCCTTAATATCCTCCAGAAGCCATATATGCAGCATAGGAGCCAAGTAAGCTTGTTCTAGCAGGGAAGGACCATAATCTCAAAATACGACATCCACTTCATATGTGACTTCTTGTTCAGTGTTGGCCAAGATTACTGTTAGTCTGAGTGCCTGAATAACTCACAGAGGTGTTGTGGGGACTAACATGTTAATAAAGTCAAACTGCATGTTGAACATACAGGAACAGTGTGTGAGAGTGGAGGTATGGCAACTATCTTAAGCAGGGATTGTTGAGGTTTAGGCCCCTCAGGCAGAGGGAACTGGGATGGAGCAGTCCAAAAGACCGCTAAGCGGAGTTGGATCGGCCAACCCCTTTAAAGGGTAATAGCTTGGCTGGAGATCTTCAGCAAGAGAAATTACAAGGCAGTGAGGGAGACCAGTACAACTTTATTGATTTCTGAGAATCTGGCCTTAAATTCAGGAAACTGATAGTTTGCAGGAAGTGTAGGAAGAACAGCCTGGCTGAGTCTGGCTTTGAAGACTTTTGGAAAGCTCCAACTCCAGCTATGTCCCTCAGTGTGACTGCTTTTCTCTTCAGCTTTTGGTATGCTGTCCACAGACAATTGCTGCAGAAATATGGATGGCGTCTGGCCTTTCTAAACCTCTGTGATACAATTAGATGTTCCCAGCTTTCCATTTAGAAATGACTCTTTCTGAATTGGATTTTATTTTCTAAGTCTAATGCTGTTAATAGAAGTTAATATCTTGGTTTTTTTAAGCTTGCATGAGGTTTTTGGTAGCAACAGTACTGCTTCATTGTGTTACCTTTCTAATTTTAGAACCACAAATCAAACAGTAATAGCAATAATAAAAGTAATAATGCCAACTGAGTTTATTTTGTGAGTTATGGAAGGCTCAGGGCAGAGTGCTGGAGGCTGTATTGTAGGACATCCGTCTATTTGTTGTCTGTATTGACGAGTAATTAAGGAAACAATAACTGGAACTGCAGCTACAATGACAGACTATGTGACTTCCCCACTGCTTCCTTTCAAGTTGGTTTGCAGTGGGAAAGAGTTGTTAAGTAAGTTGGTTACGTAACATTGTAGTGATGGCTAAGTTTGTGGGCTGGGACCTGGGAAAGTTTGGAAGAGTCTTGCTTTTGATTAAAGATTTCTGAGCCATCCAATGTAAACCTGCATGCAGAATTTTCCAAGCTTTGCAGAGGGTTCAGAATCAGCATAAAAATTGCTCCTGGCAATTTCTATCAAGGTCATACCAAAACCCTTGAATGAGCCCTCCAAAACTGTATGCTATTTAAGGCTTGACTTTATTTAAGGCTTTGGCCCTGACCCTCCCAGTGAAGCCCTTAGCCATTCTCACAGTACAAGTAATAGCAATGATCTCTGAAAGGTAAGGCTGGCTAATAATGCTACAAGTGTGTTTAAAAAAATGTAATGACTTACGTTGAAATGAATATGCAAAAATTTTGTGTTCTTTTGTTATTATTTGTTGTCAGTGGAACTTAATAATGGGAAGCAGGACTCCTAGGTCTATTTCTCACTGGTGGTGGTGGTTTTTCTGTAAACCCATCATATCAATTGAGTCGCAGTTGACTTGATTTCCAGTATGTATCCCACAGTATTTCTCATGTCACTCTTCCTTCTGAAGCTTACTAAATATTTGCCTAACACTTTGTGGAATTTTATAATTTCACATAGTTCCAAAGTTTCAATTCTAATTTTCTTTTTCATGAAGAAACTGTGCCCGGAAAGAACAGTTCTTAAGGGATTTAAATTGTGCTGTTTACTTTCACAGCTGTAATGTGCAGAACGTGTTTTCAATGTAGGCTGGAAGAAGCTTGCTGTTTGACTGAATATCTGAAATGCTGAAATGTTGCTTCACAGGCACCCTTTTAAAAAAAAAAAACAATTGTATAGTTCTTTTAATGGTCAGGCTTTGTAGTTACTGTTGTTGCATAGTCATATTCCCCAGATGCTGAGCATTTTATAATTGATCTAGTCATGCTTTCCTCACTAGTCTCATGTACGCATGGCAGAAAACCTAATAATCTGTAAATTGTGTGAGGGAAAGAGCAGGTTAGAGACTGTCCCTTGTCATTTGATATTTGAGTGCTCCTGAATGTGCCATATATTAGTTTTATTTTCTACCATGACACCTAGCTATGAGGAAAGAACTCTCCAGAGCATCTTAAAGGACAACTTCCATTAAAGATGAAAAGAGTTAAGCAAAATGCAGACAGTAGATCTCACAGCTAGACGTAAAAATAATATACACAGGGTCTCTAAAGCTTTAATTGGATGAGAGGCGTGAGCGTATGGAGTCCCATGCTTAGCTCCCCTGCAAGAACGTTTCTTAGACTGCTTGGTGTAAGGTGAATGGGGAAAATGAAGATAGGTGGAAAGCGTACACCTCTGTCAAAGCTGTGACAAAACACTTGGAAAGTGCCCAGAAAAATAAATGACTAACTCTAAAGTTTCACATTGTATACCCTAGAGGACATAGTTTTCCCTGTGAGGAAACAGAAGTTCAGACTGGTGAAGGTCAGATAGCCCACTGTGGTGCCGAAGATGGATGTAAGGGCCTCCTATGCAAGATTAAATTTGAAAAAGAGAAGCAAATCAGGAAATAGGCCTGGCACCTAATTAGGTACCTATGGGAAGTGGCCTAATATAGCCACTGCCTCTGTCTTGATGGTACCTTGCTAGGAAAAAAAGGCCCAGTTTACAAAAGCTTGGCCTTCCCTTTTTTCATGGGACAAATTCCACCTGGAAAAAAAAAAAAGAATGCTGGAGAAAAAAGCACTGAAAACTTAGGCATAAATTCAGTAATGGGTTGTTGGATAAGGACAGCAGAAAATCTAGTGCTCTTGAGTGTCTCAAATGGCTCCCTGGAAATATATAGATTGTCATAAATTTTACTGACGTAAGTTTTGTGAAGTCAGGTTTTGTTTTATTTCATTGGGCACGTAGCCAAACCAGCCTGGCCTATATTTTGGCCTGATGAGTACTTGGCTGGGATTGCCAGCATGTAGATTGCTGGTGCTGGAAGGAATGCCTAAGGACAGATGAATGCTTGTGTGGTACCCTCTGCCTGGCCTGGTCTAGGATCCCAGGGACAGGATGTGAAGGGTGCTGCCCAGCTGTCTTTTGTGATAGTTAAAGAGCTGACTGCACTTTTTATAGGAGCTGAGGATGGAGGTTACTTACCTTTGTATTCAGAATCTAGATTTTGATATTTGCATTTCATTTTGCCTATATCACCCAATTCTTTCCATTGGATCTATTTTTTTTCCTAAAAAGGGAAAGTTAAACTATTTCATGTTGCTTATGTAAGATATTTATGATGTTCCTACTACAGAAACAACCTCATTTCAATGTCAGGCAAAGTGATTCTTGTCTACAAACACACGAAGAGGTATGTAATTAAGGTTTGTGCAGTGCTACCTGAGAAAAGATGCCTTTTAAATGTGGACTACATACATCATTATTAGTGCAGCTGGCCTGTTGCCCATCAAAGCACTGATTATTTTCTACAACAGCTACTCCAATTCCTCTGCTTTTCAGTTTCCTGTTATCCCATGTGGACATCTGCAGTCCCTTTGCCAAATTTCTTAATATGTCGTGGCTCTCCAAACTCATAGGAAAAGGATTTATCAACACTATAGCAGTTAATTGCTGTAGCTAGCAGATGGCACTGTCCTTTGAAAGTGGAGATGCAGAAAGTGTGCAAATACTGTTGGAAGTGAATCAGTTTGAAAGTTGGTCTTTCTTGGTGGGGAAATTAAGAAAACTAGTAGTGATTCTATTGTTTTCCACCTACCTTTTGAAATGAGAGCTACTATCCTTCAGTATGACTGACTGACATGTATTTTACTTAGGCTGGCCTTTCTTAGTACATTTCACTATTAGTGCTTAGTCTAGGTGCTTGAATAAACATTGCCTGAGTAGATTTGTTCTTTGTATCCCATTCCCTTTCGCGTATGCTTCCCAGAGGAGCTCCTTCAGTCAGATCTATTGAAGGAGTAATTATTTCATCAGGATTTAATGTATATCTTGATTGCACTTTGAAGAGATTCTCTTGAGCTGTTTTTATTATTTTAACAAGGAATCATAGCATGTAAACAAGGAAATAAACATTATCTTTCCTATTAATCAACAAGATGATTGAATAATAACCACAATTGTTAATTGGTACTTGGAGATAGAGAGTAATGACTGTCTTGAGTTCCAGAATGAGAGTACCAGCAGGTAGAGACTCTTCTCTGTGCAGTAAAGCTGCATACTTAGGAGGCAGTACGGTTTTAATGTGCAGCTGCAACCATAGTGAAGTTGTGCAACTGTTTGCCTGATGTCCTATTTCAGGCATAAGTTTTGATACTGAATGGAGTTTTAGCAAGGCGATTTGGGATTTAGGCAGTTAAATCAGTTTGCATTGCCACCAAAAATCCAAGGCCCTATATATGTCCATGCTTGCAGTATTTTGCTTCTCTGTGGGGCACGGTTCCTGCTGATTTCAGGATGCAGCAGCAGTCAAATGCTGCTGCTTTCCTCAGAGGCAAGAGTCCAGCTTGTCCCTCATGAGACAGTGGCTTTTGGCTCCCTCTGAGTTTGGAAGTAGAGCCTGATTTTTTCATCACTTGAGTCTTTGTCTTTTTCTAAATAGCACAGTGTTTGTAGAGGGAGAAGGAAGCCTGTGGGGGGTCTGCATCTCTCAAAGCGGATGAAAGAAAATGGTTCAGGAGTTTAAAGCACAGGTTTGGCTGTTTAGAGCATAGGACTATGAATTTTGGAGATCTGTGTTCTAAGTCCTGCCCCTAGTACGGGCTGCCTGTGCCATCTCAGCTCGGGTGAGTCATTTTGCTCCTTGGGACACAACCAGTACTTTGCACTGTAACTCATTTGAAGCCAGGACTGCTGCTGGAAGAAACCATGCAACCCTCCTGCTCCCAGCATTCATTTTTGCTTCTAACATACCAAAAAAATAAGCAAAGGAATAATTTTCGTGTCTGATCAGGTTACTGAGCTGACTCAGCCTGAGGCTGTCTGATTACTAGATTCAAGGCAAGGTTAGTGGTCTAGATTTACCTCGAATTCGGTGTGACAGCAAAGCACTGCCTTAGCCTCCCCATATGTCTGTTGCCCACAGTATTTCACAGCTGCTGAGGCCAGCTCATTCTGACTGAGAAGTACTTTGCAATCCTAGGCTGAGAGGCATGATAAAAATGTAAAGTAGCCATTGTATAGCGAGACTTTTTGTGATCACATATATTACTGTAAACATAAACGGATGTATCCAAAGCGACAGACTTTTGCGTAGCAAGGGTAATCAGAAGAGTACTTTGCCCCCAGAAAACCTGTTGGTATCAGTACCATGGTCTCAGGTCACCCACAGACACTGTGTGTGTAACACTTTGCGTCTTTGGTGGCTTAACAGTTGTTCGAAATAATGATAAAAGATAGCGTGCTGGATGTTTTTATGATGTGCATCTGTGGGTGAGCTATCTGCGGACAGTCTCTGGGTCAGCTTGCACATTCCCTATTCAGTTGGCAAAACTTTTCCTTGACTTTGACAGAGCTGAGATTTCGCCACCACCCGGTTGGTGGTGGTTCCCCAGCACGTGCTCGCTCTTCTGCTTAACTCTGCAGGCTGATTTTCCTGTGCAGGTTTTGATGTGGAGTTGAGTTTCTGTTTTTGTTTCTTGTTACACTGTTTGGTGTTGCTGTTGGGAAATAGCAGAAACACTGATTATATGCCTATTTTTATTCACAGGGAAGAATGTTACAATTTTAATTGTATGTTTAAATTTTTTCTTCATCCTTTCTGTTTTGAAATTCTGCATTTCAAAAGCAGGATCATTATCGTTTAGAACATTAAAGCATATCTCTTTAATAGCTTTCCCTTTTAATGTGGAAAAATGGAACTGAGGAGGAAAAACCAATCTGTCTGGAAGGAAATTCTGTTATCTAACAATTTCAGTGCAGCCAACAATAGAGTATCTTGAGCTCAGCTGACTTGGAGTGTCATTCTCTGTCTTGAGCAACTTGTAGAACACAAAACGTCATTTTCATAATGTTATCACCAGCAAAGTCTGTCTGATCCTGTCAGTGGCAAAGGGATTATTTCAGCTTTTTATGATGTCAGTGAGATTTTAGCATTTTAGGATTCAGCTGTGCAGCTGTTGAGGGAAGAGGCGAAAGTTAGATTATAATTGAAACTTTGTTGGGGGAGAAATTAACTGAATATTTTGTCAGGAATTTTTCTACCCATATTTCCTTCTGTTAGTCTCCTGATAATGTGTCCTTATGAAATCTGACTAGAATGAAATGACTTGATTTGTTAAACAGACGGCGATGACAATGAATATCTGTTTGTCTGGTCCAGACTGCAGTTAACACCCAGTAACGTTGTCCTTTCTTGCTATTACTTTTATACAGAGCAGCACAGAAGCTTAACCTGTCTTCGAAGAGAAAGAAATACCATCCTCCCCTGCCACACACACATGACTTCTCCATGTATGGCTCTAACTTCAGTGGCATCCTGCAGCTCTGCCCTCCCCCAGCACCACCATGCCTTCTGAGAGCTGTGTCCAAAATCAAGGACAACCCTGGCATTGGAAAGGTAACTTCAGATTTCAGTTATTTTAAAATTACTTTTGTAGACTAATTTTAACACACCTGGAAACTTTCAGTGAAAAGCAGGGTTGGATAAGCTCAAGGGAATGGCGGTGAGGTAGAGAGACAGGCACATCTGTGAATGCGCCTGAGAGCTGTTACCGTTTTTTGACTCAAAAAGTTGGTGGCCTCGCAGCAGATTCAGTCCACAAGTGTCGGCTTCACTGAAGCCAGTGGACATCACTGGCAATGGTATTGCCAAAGGCTGTTTTGACCTTCCTGCTATTGACGTAAGCAGCAAAATTTTCCTTTGACTTCATTGATCCAAAACCGCCGCGCATATAGGGGCTTCACCTCTGGCAGAAGTAGTCTCTGCCCTGCCTGCAAGGCTCAACCGCTGGTGCTGATGCTGTCTGTCTCCTGTGGGTGAAGGGAACACGTCGAAGGCGGGTGGCTGAATACTTATTTATATAGGTTACTTGGCATTAGCATTTGAAGATAGAATTGAAGTACTTAATGTGCACAGGAGAGCTAAAATATGCACCTTGAGTAACCATACCACGCAGCATTAACGCAAAGAAATTGTCAACCTAAATACCTATAACTGATGCTGTTGTTTACAGAGGATACTTTGTACTCAGTTAAGACAGTGAGTTTGTGCTAAATGGAAAAGAAAACAGTCATTGCTTTGTTTTATGGGCTTATCTTTAAGAAGCTGGAAACTCACAGATGGAGATAGTTTCTGCCGCTGTTTTTCTGGTATGTTAGAAAGGAGGATGCAGTATTGTGAAATAGAGTAGGCATGGCACAGTGGCTTAGAGAGTCTCAGGTGGAAGAAGAATTGAATAAGAAACACCCTTTCTGTGCATATATTTTAGCAGAGTCCATTTGCTGTGCCTGCCTCTTCTCTGCTAGCCTCAGCACTTAGCTGTGGCACCAGGGAATGGCCTTAAGAAGACTCTTAAAGCGTGTTTGCATCTCCCTATGCCTGCAGCTCAAATAATTGTTCCTCTGCACCTCAGAGCACTTCTGTGCCTAAACCTCTCTGTAGCCAAGGGACTTCAGCCTTTTTCCTACACTCTCAGGGTGGTTAGTGGAACTAACCTGCATGACTTGTGTGTCATAGAAACCTCTGGTTTATCTGGTGTCTTCAAATCAAAGATAATGTAGATCAAGTGCATGGTCCCGGATGGCAAGAAATTGCATATCTTGGATCATGTGGTCTGCCTACCTTTTTAATCAGTAAGCGCAGCAGAGGTCTAATCAAAGGGAAGAGCTCTACTAGAACGCCTGGGAACATGGTAGAACCTTGAGCCAACCTACAGACCAGGGTCGTGTCCACCTGTTCAGCTGAAGGAGCTTCTCCTCTAGCATGGGAGGTATTGGAGCGTTATGGCAATGTGGGTGGTATCTGTCCCCTGCCTGACACATGACATCAAGGATTTCCAGAAATTTTGGATTGACAAGCCGCTGTGGACCCTCAAATGTCTCTTGTTTAGCTCTCAGCTGAAAACACTGTTGAAGATGCTGCTTGCTTGGGTTCAGGGTTCCAGCTGTGGACTTCTCACCGGGTACTTGTTGACCACCGTTTGGAAAACCCCTGCACTGCGCTGCAGAAGATAAGACCTCTCTGCTAGTAGTATCACCCCTTTAGTTGACTGAGTTAAGATCTAGACCATGCAAATGTTGTTGGGGTGCGTTGGCTTTTAGTTTTGCTCTAAGAAGAAGGTAATTAGGGATCTTATACGACTCACAGTTTAAAATCTGCAGTTCCTCTTGAATGACTGTTAATCCATCCCTCCTTTACAACTTTTTAAATTATAATTTTTACCCTTAAAAAACCTCTAATAATATAGCGCTTTGTAAAAATCATGAGTCAGCACAAATGCAATCTCATTTATCCTGATTACACCTTTTGGTCAAAGGAAAGGTGTCAATCCTATATAGGTGTTCCTTAATGCTGAACACTCAGTTTCACCTTCTCTGAGCAAATGCTAGTGCCAAATGGCTTTTGCTAGCATTTATTGCACAGTGGGATAGCATTCTCCATTATATTTTTTCCCCTTTACCAGCTTCTGCTGGTCAAGTCTTAGCCAGATAGCATCTCCTTATGGTGGTGGTGCAAATAAAGTAATTACCTTTCTTCCTCATTGCTTTAAGTATCATTGCAATTGAGAGAGCAATCAGCAAACGCTGGCAGAAGTGCTGAGGTCCTCTGTTAACTTCAGCCTCTTCTAACAGCTTTTTACTTGAGACTCTTCCTAGTTATCTTTCCTCATGCATTCAGTAGCTGGTAGGGCAGAATTTTCCTTTCTCACCTCCCAGTTTGCTGCTGTTTTGTCACATGAGGTTACTTGTGATGTGGAGGGTTGGTTCCTCACCATTTTCTGCTGTACACATGAGAAACCACTGCTTTCTCATTTCTAACTACTCTTTTTTTGTTTTTTTTTTCCCACCTATGCTCAGTGTTGTCTTTTAGATGGTATTCAATACATTATAAGCACCAGAGGAGTAGAAGGTAGAAAATATGATGTCACTTAAGGGTCAAAAGCGGGGAAAAAATGGGCTCTGGAGGGAATCTAGGAAGTATAGACTAGTAAGGCTGACTTTCATCCCAGGCAAAGTGGTTGAAACAATAATAAAAATTGAAAGTAGTAGACACATGGATAAATGTGATATAATAGGAATCTATGATGGAGCTTTTGTAGGCAGAATGCATATGCTAGAGCTCTGTGGAAGAGTCAGTGAGCATTTAGTTAAGGTTGATCTGCTTCGTAGAATGCATTTGGATTTCGAAAAAGCTTTTGACAAGTGCCCTCACCTAGGTTTCTTAAAAACCCCTAAGCTGTCGTGTGTCCTCTAGTGGTCTAATAACTGTTAGGAAACAAAAGGTCAGAGTTAACAATGGAGCAAAGTTAGCAGTGGTGTCATATGGAGGTCCATGCTGTTCAGTGTCATCTTAAGTGGTTTGGACAAGGTGGTGAATCAACGTATTCAGAGTAGCCGGGGCTAAAACTAGCTCTGAAGACTTGCAGAAGGATCTGATGATACTGAAGTTCCTGGGTGATAAAATGGCAGATGAACGTTAATATTAACAGAAATGAATGCTCATAAAAACAACTCTAACTATGCATGCACAAACAATAAGCTGTCATGAAATCAGGCATGACCACAGCCCATTTCATTAGCCATCACGGTAGCTATGGCATTCGGTTTGTTATCATGAGTCTGAGTTTTTGAAGAAACGCTGTATGGAGTGCTCTGGAGTCAACAAGATAAGCATCTTTAGTAGTAGGTTGTCTCTGGCAGTATGGGATATAAACACATGTTCTTCTTTAGGCTCATAATGCTAAAGTTAAGTCACTCATTTTATTTTTCCCTATGTCCCTTTATCCTTGAGGAGATAACTTTCAAGAAGCTTAATAAAGGTTGGGAAGAGCTGAAGAAACATATTACGACTTGCAAGGATTTCCTTTCCTCCCACATGCAGGCATCTCTAAATTACCTTCTCAAGTAGAAGTTGGTTGCGTGGCCAAGTGAGGGAAGGGCTCGATCCTTCACCCCAGTGTGCAGAGGGTGCTGGGATGGCAGGAGCAGCAGCTGTACGTGTTTTGCAGTTGGTACCCAGTATGTCTAAACATGTGGAAAAAAAAAGATCTCACCAAACAGACTGTTGAACATCCACACCTGAAATTTTGGCTTCCTTATTTGATGTGCACTTTCAGAGCTGCCCTGGCAGGACTGTTTGCTTACCCCGGCAAGGAAACTCCCTCGTTTGCAAAGCACAGATAGCGTGGAGTGCTTCTGCACATGTTAAGTTCTTTTCATTGGTTTTTAAGTTAAGCACATGCATAAGAGTTATTCTGAATTGGGGTAAGAGACAGCTGAATCTAAGGAATAGATTGAATTGAGCATATGCAGCATCAGGACTATCTTGGGTGTTTCTGTAGTGGCTGGAATTGGAATTAATGAACTTGACCGACAGGTTCTATCACTGGTCGTGGGACCTCACTTTTACTTGGGAGCTCCGTGGACATTCAGGGATGGGACGAGGTTTGAATTCTTACTTCCATTAAGCTCTATGACCATAGCAAAGGCAGTAACTGTGTATAGTCAGGACTGCTGGAGGAAGCAGGAATATAGAAAACTGTGATAGGCAATTCTTGCACTTGAACTCAATTATTGATGATTTGAGCCCAATGAGCTTGTTCTTAAAAACATCATCCCCATGCATATCATGTGCTTCTGCTGGTGAAATTACTATATGGCTTTTATGGCCATTGAATGCCTTTGTTATTAGCCACTGACTACAACAATGAGCCTATATGCATCTTTTGCAATTTCTCCTTATAGTTTCTCATTGTTTTCAGTATGCTCTGGAAGGTGGAAAATAAATGTCTCATTAATTCCTTTTGCATATCACAAATGCCAATTTTCCCTTATCAGAATTTCAGCAGGAGCATGTGGATTTTGTCCTGTGATATGAATTTGTAATTAAGCCTTTTGCTTACTCCTCTTCATGCAGAGGGTAAAATGTTATATAAGCTAACAGGTGCTAGCAGGGGGCTTCAATATTCAGGAATACCAAGCAGGGAAAGGTTGAAACAAATTTAAAACTGTAGGATCTCTCTGGGACCTGTTTCATGTAATCAACAATTATCAAACCCTCACGCACAAAAGAAAATCCCATTACCATTGGCAAACTCTATACAGAAAGGAATTTTGCTTACTGCTGATAAATGTTACATGGTAAATTTCATACCTTTCTCTTGAACATGCCAAAAACATCAGAGTCCAAATCATTTAGCTGAATCCTACTGAAAAGGCAATGATCCACTGCAGTATGATTCTTGTAACTGAATCATTTTTGTGGTCTCTCTGGGTGTTATTAAATTTAATGTCAGAATAGTAGGAAAGACGTCTGAAAGCCATTTAATATTGTCACTGGAAAGAAGTTAGATTATGCTCAATTTCTGACATTAATGTGCTACTTAAGATAATTTATCATATTGTGGTATTAAAAAAGACATCCTTTTTACAGTGGCTGCTGTGTAGCATTCTAATTTGTTATTTTTCTTAGCATGGTAGGAAGCCTTTTTCATGCAAAATGTTTTTTAGGGTTCTATTCAGTGCTCTTTATAACACTGCATCACTTGCAACAGCACCTTTAAGTGCTTGTCTCTTCCCAAGATCCTGTCAATTTTTTATGTCAGAATGACAGAAGCCTTCTATATGAGGCAATTGAAGTGGTGTATTTAGAGAGAACGTGAATTGCCAAACATGTTTCTTGGACAGGTATATACATATTAGTCTCCATTTATATGTTTTAAACATTCACTTTCATTTATGCTTTTCCAAGCCATAGCTAAGGTACTGCTAATATGATTTACTGATAATGCAGGGTTTTCTTAACTGTGTTGTATGTCCCGTTCACTCGTTCTTAACGATAGTTTGATGACGGATAACAAATAGGTACTTAATTTTGTCATCTTTATTGCTGCTTGTTTCCTAATGACTAGAGTGTTATTTCTGATATAAATAATGTATCATACTAAGTACTCTTCCATCCATGTATGCAGGCCTGTATAATCAGGGTGCATATGTTGTCCCCGCTGAAATACCTTGAATAGCTTGAACAAAAATGTGAGAAATTAGATAAAAATACACAATTTCTTCTACTTTGTTTCCACCTTTAAAAACGAAACAGTTTTCTTCATGTCTCCTGGGGACAGGGAATCAATTCTTCCTTAATAGAGTACAATACAGAAGTGATTTTTTTTTAGGTTCTCCCAGGGGAGCTAGATGGTCTATGCTAGCATAGCAATTTTGCATATAAATTTGCCATCCATTGGTAGTGGCAGTATATGAAAGGCTTGTAAGAACTACCCACAGTAAACCAATTTAGCAAGGGTTATATATCTGTCAGTTACAATTAAATCCATGAAAAATATTGGCTCTGAACTAGAACTTTTGTAATTTGATTTACACTGTAGTTGAAAAAATAAGTGATTTCATTGGAAAAGGGCCTTTATTCAACCGAACGTGAATTCTTTGTAATTTCTTGGTGAGAAATTCTTAATTCAGAATGGTGGCTGTCTAAGCATAGTAATTTAATTAACCTGCTGTTATATGCCATTTTGTGAACATTGGACAAAATTAACTTCCTGGCTGGGCGATGCCTGTCAAGGATGTGTGTTTCCAGGGAATATTTAGTGTCCATTCAAATTTGATATAATGACATTTATTGCTAAAGACCAAATTGCTTGTTCATTTAAGGATTATGATACTGCTGTAACGCAGAATATGACTAGCATTTCTAGAATGGATTCCAGTATAGTGCCAGCACTTTCCCAAAATATAGACAGATAAAGTCAGAGTTTATTTTAGCAACAAAGGCTTGAGCTTTTGTATTTTAAAATTTTATATGCTTTTTAATACGTGCCTTCTCTTTTTTCCTTCTCATTCTGTTTAATTTTAAGCTTGACAACTATATAAGCATCAAATGCTAACAAAGCATCACTATAAGCACATCAGCCCTGCAGATCCATTGATTTCAAAGAAGGTACCATATGTTATAGTTATGCCTGTGCTAACATATTTGGCTGGGTCAAGGTCTTAATTTCTTCAGTGTTCAAAATGCCATGGAGTCTAGTCATTACTTAGTGAATTAGTGGAGTCTTTTCTGTCTACGTATCTGCCCCAAATTAAACTGGGTAGAGTGTTTGGCATCTTCGCTCCACTGAAAGGTGAATGACTAATTTTCCCGTGTATAATATTTTTTGAATTCATTGTCTACAAAATGTGCTAGAGGTCTGTGATAGTCTTAGGCACAGAATCTAAATAATCTGCTTCTTTGTGTTAGGTGTGAGACAGTTCCTACCCTCTCTTTGGTGCTGATGGCCCTTCCATCTCTTTTGATTATGTGGTAATAATTGATGTGGTCCTGACTTCTCAGTCTCTTAGCTGTTTTTGTCTTACAGTGCAAAAGATCCTTTTTAATGACTCACAGTGGGTAATTCTTTGCTGAGATCTGTCAGCTAAAATTGTGTAGGGTGGTGTCATTGTTTTTGTTATCCACTGGCTCTTTTCCCTACAAATTCAGCCTCGGACATCATTTCTTCTAAGACGATGCTTTCCTCACCCATCTTGGTGGAATTTCACGTTCATTGACTTGTGGCTTTGCTGTAGCTCCCTTCAATTCAGCATACCCAAAATACATGGGCTGTATTAGAGAAAACTACTAACTTGGCTCTGGCCATCAGTCTCATGTTCATGTCTGCTGTCAGAGACATGCCTTAAAATTTGAGGTCTGGAATTTTTTTGGTCTATCTCTTACTTTTCCTAAACTTGCTATCTAGCGCTTCACTGTGTCCCTGCTATTTTGCACTATCTTGACCAGCCCTGCAGCGAGCCCATCCTTTTGGTTGCAGTGACTCCCTTTCCCTCTTCTCCTCAACTCCAGCCGGTTCAAAACGCAGGGAACCAGTCTGGAAGTCGGAGGGCGCCCGCATTTGGCCAGGCCGCAAGAAGGGTAGTGCGCTGGGCCAGCACTCCTGGCACAGCAGCAGCGATCCCCGTGGGGCACCAGGTCTCTCCTTGTGACCCTCGGCCACCAAACGGGAGCCTGTGGCAAGGACCTGTAATAGGAGGACAGGCTGGTACCCACCTAGATGCACATCCCTCCGTTTGTGAGCTGTTGCAGTGTTTAGGTGCTAAACATGCACCTAGGTTTGACTCTCATAAGGGTCAAAGATGTCCCGGTCTAGAGTTTTGGTTCAGGCCTGTCTCCCACAAATTACTGATATTTGAGTGTACTCTTTAGATCAGTGGTTCTCTAATGGTCTCTTTGGATGTTTTTAAAATTAAATGGGGTCTAGCCATTTCCATTGTTCTCCACACAAAGGGTTTTTCTCTCTCTGATTCTGGAAGTCCTTTTTTTTGCAGAAATCTGCCTTCTGTCAGTTTGTTTCCCTGAGACTGTCCAGTGGTGTGTGCCTACAAAAATGATTTGACTTTTTTTTAATGCTACAAGCATCCATCTACTGAGTTTGCCCTACCACGGCTGGAACAAGTGAATTCTCACTTGCAGATATTTGTTTTTATAACCTTTCTTTTCCCTGATTTCTACTGTGGGCTGACAGATAGATAAACCTAAAAAAAAAAAACAAAAACAAACCAAAACCCGGATTACTGTGAATCTCTCTCCTAACCTTGCCAGTTATGTTTAAAATTACACCCACTGTTGTGCAGGTAGGTGGGCCTCTAACCTCATGCCCTTTTCCAAGGCTTTTCCAAATTATATGCTATTTATTTATTTATTAAATTCTTTATCTTTTAAAATATTCAGGATGCGTTTACCATCTTCTTTTCCCAAACGCTTTTGATTTTAATAGGATTTCCTTCAGCGATTCCGCTGACCTCCTGGTTCCTGTAGAAACAGGAATTTGGAAAGTTCAGCAGTTGAGTGTTAACCCCCAGCGTACAAAACCCACAAGATTACAGAGCCAGTTAATTAATGAGATACTTCAGTGATTTGCATGGTTCACGATGGCTTCAGGCACTGAGAAAAATATTAATAATGTGCCTGTATTGTGATGTTTGTGTTTCTTCTAGTTTTATTTGCAGAAATTGAACTCAGATACAAACCTCTCCTCTTTGTCAACATACTAATTAAAATTCATCCTCCATCCAATATTCAATGTGTATGTACGAATCCCTATATCCTTTATAAAGCTTCCACCTATAATTCTTTTCCTTGCTGTGCATCTTTCTGTGACATTGAAGAGTTCTGTTTTAAGAGAAGAAATACAGAGAAATGCATTTCCACTTTATTTCCAAGTGAAGTCAGTGTCCAGCTCAGCATCGTGAATGAGAGTGACACATTATAACCCTACCATTTCTGGTAGATAGCCCTTAAACACGAATGATCTAGATAATAACGTTAAATAATCACTTAGATTCAGATTTAGCTGGCATAGAAACTAGGTTTGAAGTCGGTGTTTTTCTACACTGCAAACCAGCTTTTATACCAAACGCTAAAAAAGGAGCTCCCTCCAGCCCCTTTTCTCTACTCCCTCCCGTTTCTCTGGAGAGCTCACTTTCACTGTAAAAGTGAACATGACCTTTGAGGTCTGGTAAGAGTTAGAATCTGATCCATTATGGGGAGAGCCTTTAGTGTCCTCCAGCTTGAGAGAGATGGACTCCAAAAGCTGATTTGACACATGAGCTTTTTCTGGGGGTGAAGCCATCTTTGCGTTACGGGGAGCAACGCTGATGGCGGTAACTCGCTGTTGAGGTCAGGAGCAAACCAATTTTCCTCTCAGACTAGCTCTGACTGCTATAATCTAATAATAGGTATAAGAGAGAAAAGAAAGGGCTGTTTAGAGACAGGCTTTGAAAACAGCGTATATTTTAAACATTCATTTTAATCGAGTGACCCTGAAGTGGGCATTTGTATTTATATATATATTTAGTTATTTATTTATTTTTTCCTGGGGAAGGTTATTTTTCTGAGCACCCTGGTAGTGTGTCAAGGTTGAGGTAACACTACACAAAGCTGGCTTCGTGGAGCTTTTACGGGGAAACAGCCTTGAGCCTGTCACCTCCGGTGCACTTTTGCTTTCGAAGCAGCTGTTTCATTTATTTTAAGGTTTGTTTATTTTCTGAGACCGTCTTTTCATATTCATATCAGTATGAAAGAGGAAAGAAAGCAAAGTGCTGAAATCAGGGGACTGCTTGAGTCAACGGGTGGGAGGAATTTGGTGCTACCTTTGGTGGAGCCTCCTGTGGTGTTTACCGGAGGGGTGGGTTGTTTTTTAACCTCTCTCTCTCTGAAAAACTGAGGGGAAGTTTTCATGGGTTGCTTTCTGGAAAATGTTTCCTGCGACACTGCTCAGCCGTACCCCGGGTGACTGTGCTGGGATGCCTGCGTGCGGCAGAAAGGGAGATCTGGAGAAACGAAACAGCTGGACATCTAAATGAAATCTTCAGATCACCCGCCATCCCCAGTGGGTGCAGGCGGGCGGTTTGGCGTGGTGCTTCTCCCACCCGTCTGCTGGGAGCCGTCCTGCCGTGGGCAGCACGCTTGGCTTGCACCCCCGGTGCAGCCGTGGAGGCCACCACCTTTTCACCGTGTCCTGGCGTGAAAGGGGGACCCCGCAGGACGGCTCAGCCTGCTCGGGTCTCTGTTCACGGCAATGCCCGGAGGCCTGCTCTCCCCGTTTTGTGCTTTGCTGAAGTAGTTTTTCAGTTTCAGTTCTTCTTTGGCTGTTGCTGCTCTGGAGACCGGAGCAACGGGGAGGTGCTGACCACTAAGCACATTGTTTTGTAGAAGCAAACGAGTCAAATTGTGTCAGGGTAATAAATGCACAACGTTTTAATGAAAAAACATTCTCGGAACATAGTAAGAATCAAATTGCTCTGGGCGCTTTGAGGTTAAACTCAGCTGCAGCAACAAGTTGCTGAAAAGGAAGACCTTTCTTCATCCGAAATCCATGCTTCCAGGCCAGCTTGCCTATGCAACACACGACTGTGCTAGAGCAGGGCCTGACTCAAGTCAGCAAGCTGCTGCATGCTCTGAGCTTGAGGGATTTGCCCAGCAGATTTGCAGCAGAGGGGTTGCTATCTGTCACTTGACATGTAATTTGGATGCAAACGCCATAAAAGGAGGAGTATGTGTTTGGTAACGGTCAGTAGGTGCATTGCAGAAGGTGAGGTTTGTGATGGGTGCTCTGGAGAGCGCAAGTGTGAATTGTTCCAGGTGGGCTGACAGTAGTGGACTGCAGCTACTGAGGCTCTTCCCTGAGCACCCAGCTTAACACCGGTGAAGCCCAGGATCACAGTTGCTGTGACAGTGCTCCTGGAAATAAGGACATAATACTGTCATTCAGCTTGTTACCGAAACATTTCGTAGTGGGCATAGAGAGTCACTCTGGCAAAGCGTTGCTTTTCTCTGAGTTTGAATCTGCTGGGCAGAACTGAAGATCCGCAAAGTGATGCCGTGCTCCTGGAATAGTCATTTACTTTAGGGCCAGGTGCATAAAATGTGCTGGTTCTGACCTAGGAGCGTTTCATAAGGATAAATGGTCGTAAGTGGGTGTGAGGCAATATCTCACACAGTTTTTCAAAACAAGAGCATGATTTCCAAGAGGCTAAAGGAAGCAGGTGTGCAGCCCTCGCTGAATATCAGGGAGACCCAGTCACTTGGCTCCTGTGAGCTGCTCTGGAAATCACAGCCAATGTGTCTGAGCGCTCTAAAAATACTGTCTCAAAATGCCACGTGTAGGAAACAAGAGGCAGCATGGCTGCAATAGAAACGTACTCTGTGAGTGGCTTGTTTTCAAGCTTTGGGACTTGCAATTTTTTTTTTCTCCCTTCCTTGAGACTTCCAGTAAATCTACAGCTAACCACTGCAGAGCCTAGCAATGACGGTGTAAAGGCATCTGCCTGGGAAGGCTATCAGAGAAACACCTTTTTGTTAAAAGGATGTGGACAAGGAATTGAAAGTTTCCAGACTTAGTTCAGTTTGAGTATGCTAGCTCTCAGAGCCTTGTATTATTCAGACTGATTTTCAGAGTGGGACAGTTTGTACGTTCGGTCACATTCAGTACATGAAAGCTAGGAGACTAGAGTTTCTTTTTCTTTAGGCACAGTATTACACCTAAAGAAGATTATACCTGTGGGTCAAGTGTTTAGAAATTGAGATGGTAAGATTGGAACAGAGTTAACTGGAGGGGCAAAAGCTGCAGCTTTAATAATTAGTTCAGTGCAGACCCTGCAGTGGAAGCTGGTCTGGAAAACCTGGCTCTGGTTATGTCCCAGGGTTGTTCTGACACACCTAGATGTTACAAGTGATCATGTCTTGGGAGAGGGAGTGGGTTTGGGAGGAATGCTTAGCATGTGTTTATCTGTAGCTGGGAGCTAATGTTGTCATTTCCTTCTAAATACTTGCAGGTGAAGGTGATGGTAAGGATTTGTCCCTCTCAAGGAGCGCATGAAACATCTGAATCCATGTCCTTCCTAAAGGTAGATCCACGAAAAAAGCAAATCACGCTTTATGATCCAGCTACAAGTGGGCCTTCCAATGTAGGTCACAGAAGAGGTGTTGTTGCTGTCCCAAAGATGTTTGCCTTTGATGCAGTATTCCCCCAGGATGCTTCACAGGTACTGCAGAAACTCGTATAAACCTCCTGAGTCTTTTCATGGCCACTGCATTTGATTGCCTTAAGAGGTCTGTTTCTGGGGAATTTTGAATGAGTTGCCTTAATGCCTGGAAAAAACACGGTAATTAATAGACAAGTAGGTAAATTCTTACGTTTTCGGTTTAGCTGAGATGTAAAATTAAGGTGTAATAGCTGGGGAGATGGATTTGCTGACTAAATTATCTTCCTGCATTTTCTCTTGTTATCGAAAGACACACAGCCAATTTGCAATTCACTTTTCCATTCGGTTAAGTTTTAACCCATGTGATGTCACTGAAATGAAGTCCTTCCCCACTGCTTTCAATGGGAAATGAGTGTGTGCTTAAAGTTAGACTAAATGCTGTTGTTAGGAGAAGAGATACAGCTCACCCCGTGGGATTACAGCTCTGAAACAGATGGGGAGCTTTTATATTTTCCTTTCCTTTTCCAGTTTGTTCGTGCTGTGTATGGGACGGATTCTTTTATCTTGATGTTGGTGCTGATGGCTCATGTCTTTCTCTTGCCCTGCAAAAGGGTGTATTTGCAGAATAGTAGCCCCAGAGCTGCAATCTGCCACGCAGATGGGGTGGCAGGCATTTGAGAGAGTTGTGGGCTGCAGTAGATTTGGTGAGATTGTACTCACGGACACCTGAAATTCCTTTCCGAATAAAATCGTGGGTGCAGAAAAAAAATCATATAGCAGCTTTAAAAAGGGGAACAGACTAAGCAGCGTGTGGAAAACCACTTCAAGTTTAAACTGCCTGCAAGGAAAAAAAAAGGGTTTAGTGAAAGAAAAATAAAACACAAACCATTCAAGGTGAAAATGGTTTATTAAAGTTGAGAAAAGAAGACAACATCCAGTTCAGAAACCAGTCCTCCAATCTTCCACTGTTATTTTGTTTTCTTTTTGGCTCCCAAATCAGATACATGAAAAAATATATTTGGTCTGAGTTCTAGCCGGCGTTAGTGATACAGAATGATGTCCCTCACAGATCCATGCACAAGGCTATGGTGACCCTGGCAGGAGTCTGGTTTTAAGATTCTGGATAAGGCAAACTGTGTTGTTGTACAGGAGTTCACAACACTGATCTCAGCATTACTCCGGCGCTGGAAATGGCTGTTTCTTACAGTTCCTGAAGGTCCTGTTGTCAACCTGGCTGCAGGGCAGCCCGTCTCAGTCTGCTGCTGTGCTGGTTTTGGCACTCATCCTCTAAGTTTTTGACCCCAGCTTGGGCTAGGCTCTTTCAGGTTCTCGTGATGGGCATCTCAGGGGCCCGTTTGTGGTGTGTCTGTCTGAGCGATGCTGGCCAGCACAGCGACTTCGGTGCAGGTGTTGTCGCTTAAGGCAAGCTCTCTGCCATGCACCTGCACACAGAGCCTTTGCATTTCACTGTAGTTACGTTTTCCCCCCCTACCCCTCGTTACCGTTCTTAATATATCATAGCGTGTTTGAAACTTTCACGGACGTGGATAAACTGATTTTAGTACACTCAAGTGTTTTAGCAAGTTTTCTTTACTGACAATGATGTTTCCCCTAGAAAAGGAAAACGTGATACTATGAAATCCTATTCAAGGGTCTTAATGCGTTTTCTCCAGTATATCTTTTTAATTTCTGTGAGCGCTTTTGAGTAGCTTAATTTCAATGGAGTTGCTACTATTGCTGAAAACCCTTGGCTAAGCTATTATACCAGCAGGAAGCCTGGTTGGATAGCATTCAGTTTGCTACATTAGTCTTAGAATCAATATTCCAGGAGAACTGGTTTAATAGAATTGAAAACTATTTTAGGCTATAGTAGCAGATTTTATTATTTTCTGAGATAGCATAGTTACTAAAATAATGCAGCTGATGCGATAAACATGGGGAGAATATTGAGCTTCAAAAATATTGAGTCATTCTTTTCATGGAGAAGAATAGCAAAAACCATAGCAGTATATGCTCTTTTACTTATTTGTCTCCAATCTTTCTTTCAGGCGGAGGTATGCTCTGGAACAGTAGCAGAAGTAATCCAGTCTGTTGTGAATGGTGCAGATGGCTGCATATTTTGCTTTGGTCATGTCAAGCTTGGTGAGCTCCCAAATTCGTTACAGTTAATTACTATGTCAGCCTGGTAATTACATGCTGTCAGCTCCTGGAACAATAAACCTGGAGTATATGAATAGATTAGAATTTCTTTTTAATTAGCTTTGCAAACTTATCACGGTTTATTTCTACACAGGGATTGTAAGTTTTAATTTGAAAAAGTAAAATGTAACATCAGATTAGCTTATTCAAGAGCAAGCTTATATAGGTGTATTGTGATGAAAATCAGAAGATCAGAGGTGTTCTTAAAATTTAATTTGCTGTGGGTCTGAGTTACAAAAATGGCAAGACTAATTGAATAAATAGTAATGGATTAATAATTAAATATTTTGCATTTTTGCATCTGTTATTTCCCATTATCTGTGCAGCACATGCATTGCATAGACTGTGCAGAGGTGACAGCATGAAGAGAAGCTGTCTTGTACAGGAAAGGTGAATTAAGTTCACTTTTGTCTTTCAATTCTAGGAAAATCTTATACCATGATTGGGAAAGATAATTCCACACAAAGCCTTGGTATCATCCCCTGCGCAATTTCTTGGCTCTTCAAATTAATCAATGAACGTAAAGAAAAAACTGGGACTCGTTTCTCTATTAGAGTATCTGCTGTGGAGATCAGTGGCAAAGATGAAAACCTTAAGGATTTGTTAGCTGAAGTAGCCACTGGCAGCCTTCAGGATGGCCAGTCCCCCGGGGTTTATCTGAGAGAAGATCCAATATGTGGAACCCAGGTATAATGGATATCACAACACAGATTTTCTGAACCTGACTTTCTTCTACTTTTTATTTCCTTTTATCTGACAACAATTATGACAACTTTTGAGACAGTAGAAAAATGTGATTGCTTTTAATTTGTAAGCCCTGCTCCCATGGTGTACATATTTGTTTCTTTTAGTGCCCTAGAGATTGTGCCAGTTCAGCAAAAAAAAATTCACCCCTGTGCTAATTAGTCATTTTCTTGTTCATATTCAAGCTCCAGAACCAAAGTGAGCTAAGGGCCCCGACAGCAGAGAAAGCTGCCTTTTTCCTTGATGCTGCAATTGCTGCCAGAAGTACCAGCAAACCTGAATGCGAGGAAGAAGATAGGAGGAATTCGCATATGCTCTTCACTCTTCACATATACCAGTATCGCATGGAGAAGAGTGGCAAAGGAGGAAGTACGAATCATCTTTCCAAATTGTTTGTTTTTAAATGACTCGGTTTTGAGTTAGTTTAACAATAATTTGCAGTAAACTTTTAAAGAAAAAATGAAGTGAACCCTCAAGCCAGCCAAGAGTCACCTTTAACTTTGGTAGCTGTGGCTAATATCTGGTTTCCCTGCCATTAATATTTAATTTGAGCATTATCCCATGCTGCATTCATTATTTTCCTCATTTGAATATGTTTTAAATATCCAGTCTGGCTTGGGTCCATGCAATCACGTGACGTACAAATGTTGTTCCCCTTATTGTTTTAGTGTCTGGAGGACGCAGCCGCTTGCATCTCATTGATCTAGGGAGCTGTGAAAAAGTGCTGAGCAAGACCCGAGATGGAGGAGGCTCTCTGTGTTTGTCTCTCTCTGCCCTGGGCAATGTAATTTTGGCCTTAATTAATGGTGCTAAGCATGTGCCATATAAGTAAGTGAATTATTGCATGCATTACCTTAAATATGTGGCTGCTGTTTCCTGAACATTGAATTGCATCAACAGCGTACTTTTCATATAAGAGGAAATTCAAGAAAGTTTTAGCAGAGAGGAATCTGTCTTCTTTCAAGATCACTTATGATTATATTGCATATTTTTAAATGTCCCACAGTAACATGAAATTCTTGCTCAGCTGACTAAAAATCGTATGGATATGGACATAGTTTGGATGAAATGTGTGTGTGTTGGGGAGGGATGAATGGTTGAAAAAACAGAGGGAAATTGTCAAAATGTTTTCTTTTCTTCGTTCTGTCTCCTGGGTTTGGAACTTAGAGCAGTCTCAGCCAGCTGGACAGAAGTAGTGAATATTGTCATAAAAAATGCATAGGATTTTCCCTCCTTTTCCCAAATTTAGAAATTCTATTGGAATTTCAGAAAATACCAATGAGCTATATGAAGTATGGTCATCAAAGGGCTGTATGTCAGGCTGGCTTTTTGAGTAATAGACTCATACTAATCTTTTCAGTTAAAAAAAAAGAGGAGGACTATGTTATTCACTTGGCGTTTGTTTAGCAGAAGCGAACATGTAGGTGTATTGCTTCGTGGGAGTGTGCTTGACAGTAAAGTTATGTCAAACACACCTGTGGGGAGCCTCGCCTAAAGACAACATCCACATTGTAAACCCCCCTACGAGAACTTGGCCTTCAGTACTAAAAATTTAATTGCTGCTTGTCTCGATGCATTATAAGTTAATGCCTTCATTATCAATCATGTCATTTCACATATTTATCTAGTGCTGCATCTCAAACAGGTGTCCTGTCCTCGTGTATGAGGCAGAAAATAGATAATTTTCTCAGGCTAGTTGCTAGGTTTGTTGACGGAGCAGAGGACGGGTGGGTGGTTAGACTAGGGAAGAGTAGTTCCTCAGGGGCGATGTCTTTGTCACCTAAGCTGGTTTGGGGAGCAGAGACACAGTGGTAGTTCCAGCGCTGTGCGGGGCAGCCCGCAGGAGTGGGAGGAAGCAGCCTCTAGGGTGCTGCGGGGTCCCCACTGGGGGGATGTCTTGGAGAACAGCGGAGGACAAAGTACAGCGACTTCTCAGTTTTGCTGCCCACAGCTGAGGACTCGTGTCACCAGGAAAGCCTGCAGAGAGAAATATCAGTAAGCAAAAAGGAAACTAGATTAGTTCGGATGGAACTGATAATACATTTCCGAGAGCTAATGATAGGTTTGTTTAGGATTTTCTCACCATTTCTGTTAACTTACCTTTTTTCTTCATATCCAAATTGTTTGCATATAGCTCACAATGCTTATATGTCCAGATATTAGGTCTGCCCAGATAAGAATCTAAGCACCCATGTGCTGTTTGGGTAATACGAGCTAAACCTGAGATAACTAAACTAGAACTAAATTATTTTAGAATTGTCTAAGTAACAAATAAAATGACTTATCATACCGCAGCTACACATGCAGATAAGTCATCAAAACGGTGGTGTCTTTGTATGTGTGCATTTAGACATGTTTTAAATATGGTCAAATAATAGCAGCATATTTCTTGTCTACATGTAGCATACATGCATATATCCTATGAGAATAAATGCGCAGTGTGTGGTGTAAAAATCTGCAAAAAAGATTGTAATTTCTTGAAACCATCCTAGTGTTCTCATTTGTTACACAGGGACAACAAGTTGACAATGTTGTTGAGGGAGTCACTTGGGAACATCAACTGCAGAACAACCATGATTGCGCATATTTCTGACTCCCCAGCTAATTATGCAGAAACTCTCACAACCATTCAGCTTGCTTCACGAATCCACCGAATGAGAAAGAAGAAATCCAAGGTTGGTGCACAAACAAGCAGCAATTAATTCATTTGAAAATGAGTTTTCTTAACCTCTTGGTGGGGGAACATGGGATTTCTCGGCAGTAAGAAGTAATACAAAATGCATAAAAGCTCAGGAGAGAAGTTGACAAATGGCTTGGCACAGAGCCATCATCCCTCCCCTTGATCATTAATCCTGAAATTCCCTTTCTTTTTGTTGCAAACACGTATGCTTTCATTGCTTATATGTGGAAGCTTCAATTTGTGTTAATTAAAATCCTGTAAGAAAGGAACAGAAAACTGATGAAGAGAAAGACAACGCAGAATATTCAATGAAAATTGTCTGAAAAGGTGTGATTGTTATATTACTCCTGATTTAGTAAAATACACGTAGTATTTCTTTGTTGTTTTAATTCACCCTGTAACATTTTTCCACTAGATGTGGTTATGATAGTGCACACAAAGCACAGTATATTACCTTTTTATCAATTATATGCACATCCGTATAATTATATACATATACGTCAATTAATATTGATAACTTTTTCCTTACTGATCATTTGCAGTATGCATCCAGCTCATCTGGAGGAGAGAGTTCATGTGAAGAAGGACATGTCCGAAGGCCGCCCCATTTGCGACCTTTCCACCCACGAACTGTTGCCCTTGACCCTGACCTTCCTGTCTTGAGCATATCTAGTGATCCTGATTATTCCTCCAGCAGTGAACAGTCTTGTGATACTGTCATTTATGTTGGTCCCAATGGTGCAGCTTTGTCTGACAGGGAATTGACAGATAATGAAGGTCCTCCAGAGTTTGTTCCCATAATCCCATCCCTAAACAAGAAGAGAAGTAAAGACAATTCTGCTGTTGGTAGAAGTTCTGACAAGGATCATTTTAAATGCAACACTTTTGCTGAATTGCAAGAAAGGTTAGAGTGCATTGACGGAAGTGAGGAACCCATTAAGTTTGCTTGTGGAGAAATCTCTCTTGCATCCAATTGCAGTCCAGTCTCTGGAGGTACAGAAAATGCACAGTCTAAACTGGTAAAGGAGAAGATATCTTCTCCTTCTGGAGGATTTAAGAAACCAATTCCACCGGAAACTGTATCTCCAAAAAAAGGATATAATCTTCATTTCCAAGCTGTTACGCCGAGGGGTGGCAATTGTCATGAAAAGAGCACACCTCACTTCAAAACGGAGCCTTCCAAGCAGCAGAGCAAAGCCGATGGGAAAATAATGGACTCAGTACTGGAGGGAGAAAAAGAGAGAGAGACAATCACAGATTCCCTGAGGTCCTCAAAGTGTAGCCCTTCAAGGAATCAGGAGCAGAATAAAGCCACAGTTCCTGAACCTGTCATTAAAGAAAAGTCCTTATATGTGAAGAGACCCTTGCCAAGCCCAGCACCCCCACCTCCGCAGCAGAAAGAACAAGTGCTGAGCTCCAAGGCTGAAAGTTCGGAGCTGGACAGTAGCAATGCTGTTCGGACTCCTCCTGTGGGAATGAGCAAGCAGATGGCTAACAAACCTGAGCAAAGCCCCGTAGGAAGTACATTTCTCGTTGGTAGCAACACCCAGAATCAGTCGGGTGCTATAGAGGTACACAGCTTCCGGTCAGCATTCAGAGGTAAATGCTTTGATCGGGACATATTAACTACCACGGTGACTTTGCAGCAGCCTGTTGAGCTGAATGGAGAGGATGAGCTTGTTTTCACGGTGGTGGAAGAACTATCCATTAGTGGGATTTTGGATAATGGAAGACCTTCCAGTATCATTAGCTTTAACAGTGACTGCTCCCTTCAGGCCCTCGCATCAGGTTCCAGGCCGGTTAGTATTATCAGCAGCATAAATGATGAGTTTGATGCTTATACCTCACAGGAAAGTTCTACTGGTGTAAATATTGATATCGTTGTGCCCTTTGCTAAGGACCCCTTTACCAGCAGCAGACGTTCTTCCATCAGTTCATGGCTTAGCGAAGTCAGCATCTGTACAATTGAAAGTGATGGAGCACAGTCTAGCGACAGTTTTGTTGCACAGTCATCCTACAGCTGTAATAAGTCTGAGGAACCCTTCAACCTGGATTCGCCTAATGTACCCATACCCCTGAAAAGTGCTCTGAATGACAGTGGGTTTTGCTTCTCTGAGCTGGAGAGTGAGAGCATGAGTTCCAGCAAGCTGTCCTCAGGCATCAGCAAAAGCCCCCAAACCTCTGAAACTACCAAAGCATCTCAGATAAAAAGTGCTTTTTGTGTCACTGATCAGCCCATAAAAATAAAATCTATTAATTCTCGAGATACACCTGTGACAGAAACCATACACTCAAGTCTTCCTAGGAAAACAAAAACTACCTCGTCCACAATCCACAATAATACTGTCCTCAGCTATAAGGGGCTGCAGAGTCCACATTGTGTATTTGAAGATCCCTGGCTCTTGCGCACGGAGAATCAATTGGAAACAAACCCTGCAGACTCAGTGCTGTCTCCAAAATCTCACACGTTTGGTACTGACAGGCAGCCAGGAAGAGCTGCCCAGTATTTCAGTACAGCATCCAGGCCAACGAAGTCGCAGACTATGCTTGCCTGTTCTCAGAGAGTTGTAGATGGTTGTGAAATGGCCTGCAAATCTTCCAACGGAGCTGCAAAGAAGTCAGAACCCGTGATGAAGATGCCACAACTGAAGAGAGGAGCCACCACACTGGGTGTGATGCCGGTATCACACACTAACAGTACTTCGTCGGAGGCTGTGACTAGAGGGAATTTGGACGCTGCCTTGGCTGCTGGCAGCTTGAAGTCGTCACTGGGAAAGAAAAGCGCGCCCCAGAAATCAAGCATGTTACCTAGGCCAGGAGGGCCAACACCTCCAACACCTCCCGTACGCAAATCGAGCCTGGAACAGAAACCCGTTGCTCTGGGTAGTGGTGGAGGAAAAGCTGCTGGCCTGGACTTTGCCAGAGCTGCCACGCCAAAGGCTGAAGAAGAAGCAGATTTGCGGTCCAAAGCCGGGTCCTGCGTTAGTGAGAGTGCCAGCAGTAGAATGAACCTGAAGGGCGACCACTCTTTGCCTAAGATGACGTCAAGTTTAAAGACGAAGGCGTCAAAGAGCGAAACTGTCCACCGTTATGGGAGTCACATGTCCCTTGAAAGGTGCGACAGTCTGACATCAGTAGGATCCAAAGCAAGCATGGCGAGGGAAAACGTGAGTGCTAATAACAGCAGGGCAGGGCGCTCCGTCCCCAGGCTGGGGGTCCCTCCTGTTGCTTCTAGTGTGACTTTACCACAGTCCTTCACTGCCCCTGTGCCCTGTAAAAACAGCCAGGCAAAAAGCACAACTAACCAGAAGATCCAAGCAAATGGAAATAAAAACCGGAGCCTCTCGACCAATGGCTCAAAGTCTCTCAGTTCCTCTGTCAAGTCCCTGACACAGCCCATTGGGAAGAGCTCTAGCGCTGCCCCGAACGGGAAGGCGGCCCCCCGCTCTGTGCAGGTGGTCAGCAGCAAACCCGGCAGAGGAACCATCATGGGGACCAAGCAGGCCATGAGGGCGGCCAACAGCCGCGTGAATGAGCTGGTGTCGGGCGGCTCAGCCAAGATGGGGCATTTCCGAGGCTCCACGGACTCCGACAGCGGCAACGACAGCGGCATTAACCTCAGCGATGAGAAGTCACAAATCCCGGTGCTGCCATCTCCTTACAGCAAGATAACGGCACCCCGGAGGCCTCAGCGGTACAGCAGCGGGCACGGCAGTGACAACAGCAGTGTTTTAAGCGGGGAACTGCCACCGGCCATGGGAAGGACAGCTCTTTTTTACCACAGCGGGGGCAGCAGTGGCTATGAAAGCATGATTCGGGACAGCGAAGCGACAGGCAGCGCCTCCTCGGCGCACGACTCCATGAGTGAAAGCGGCATGTCGTCGCCGGGCCGCATGAGGAGCCTGAAGTCCCCCAAGAAGAGGTCAACAGGTAAGGAACAAACAGGACGCGGGGCTTGAACTCCCAGGCGCTCGAAACGCTGCGGTGCTGCATCCCTGGGGATGCTGAGTTTTCATGGTGCCTCCTGCAAGTGAGAGCAAGGTTTGGTTTGGAGGAGGACTCTGTGCAGAGCTGCATGCATTTGTGGTGCACGCATACATGAGTACAGCAGCTACTTGTCATTTGTTTTACTTCAAAGCCGCCTCACAGCTGCAGGTGTGACCCAGGTGCTCCGTCTCAGAGGGCAGGAAAAGCACAGCGTGCCCCAAGGCACTTTCCATCTCCCTGTAAGGGAGGAGAGAGCAGATGGCTGCAGGCAGATGGGGGAGCCCAGGGGATGGGTGAGAGGATATTCCTTGGTGAGATCGGCAGTAATCGCAGCACGTCAGCCGTCTCTGTTCTCAGTGTCATGCAGCATGATCAGAAAAGGATTTTTTTTTTTTTTTTTTCAGATGAGGGGGAGCAGTGAGAGTGCTGGCTGGACCTTGATGAGTTTTTGTGATGGAGGAATGAATGTATTTCTGTAGCGTGGGTAAAAAGTAGGGAGAATGGTGGTAAGGAGAAGAGCTCTGCGGTTGGCTAGACATTTATGAGGGAATTTCAGTGAGATGGTCTGGAACTTTAGTGTGAAAAAGGGGGAACAGGCCTGCAGAAGAGGAGAGGGTTTGTGAATCAATAGCTGAATTTGCATTAGCTTACCCAAAGGTAAGGCTTTAGGAGGAAGAGGAGGTAAGGCAGAGGAGGAACGGTGCATGTACAGGATGTGGCAAATCTTAGGTTAACACTACCAGCTAATTAGAAAATTATTGTATTGTAATAGTGGTTTTATAAAGAAATTTTAAAGTGGACATGCAGATTCTGTAAGCAGTAGAAAACTTTTTGGGGCAATCACTTAAAAGAGGTGTCTCCCACTCCTGCACTGTGCTGAGGCAGATACGTCCAATTGCGCCATGCAAAGGTGGTCATGCAAAAGCCGAGTCCCCTTTTGCAGATCTCTGAGGCCTTCTATGTTGCTTTCACAAGTGGTGCTCATGTAAGTGCTGCTGACTGTAGCCAGCTTCAGCATCAGGCTTGTATGACTGGTGTTACAGAGTCATTTTTACTGGTCCAGCTTGGAAGTGCAGTAGTATCATAAAGAATCTGAGATAGGCTGCTGACCAGTAGTGTGATTCAGCGCACTGACTACTGGAAATGTAGTATGAACTAATACCAGGAGTGTGGCTGAATCTGACCCTTTGGTTGGAAGTGGGTAGTTATTACGATCCCTGTAGACACACATGATGCTCAGTTCTGACGGTAGAATGAAACAGGTGAAACTGATACACTTTTCATGGTGCTTTCTGGTCAAAGCAACTCAGTTGCTTCAGCAGGTGATGAATCAGTTTGGAGACTTAGTGCAACATTTGCTGCAGTTTTCTTTCTGTAGCATGTCGACCTCTTAAACCTTTCCTACAAATCAATATTAACAGCTGTTATTGAGAAGGTATTACCCACTGATGGATTTGTATTTGTTTTTGCCCCAGGAAATGCTTATGATGTCTTTAAAAATGACAAACTATTTCTCTTTTCAATTGAAATTGCTCTGTATCAGTAAATTATCTATTACTTTTTTCCATGCTTTAAACTTTGACACGCCCATGTATTTTATACATGAAATGAGATTTCCTGGGAGCTTCATTAAATATTTCTTACAAGAAGGGTTTTGTGTAGATCCATCATTGGCCTAAAATGATGGCATCATTGTAAAGTGTTGGGCATATTCTTGGAGTAGCTTAAATTGCGAAAATGTGTTGGAACTCTCCCTACTCCCAGAGATCTCAGTGGAAACCTTTTCCCCTTTTTCTTTAAACTTCATGTTCACCTTAAGGAAATGACATTGACCCTAGTTGGCCTAATGGAATGATATGAAGTTAGTTTGCTTGGTATGTATGTTTGACTGCATCTCTATCCTGTTCAGAGGAGTCCTGCAGGTTACAGGATCGGAGTTACAGTGGTGATTTCACCAGGCAGGACTATGTCTGTGACTCAGGCTAAATAAATTGGGGTCATGGCAATGTTGAACAGGTGAAAGCTCACGCTGCATAGATTCACTTTTCATGGTCCAGAGAGACTAAGTTTTAGATCTCCTTTGGGTTGTATCACAAAGTCACAGAGTAGTTGGGGTTTGAAGGGACCTCTGGAGATCATCTGCTCCAACTCACCTGCTCAGGCAGGGTCAGCTAGAGCAGGTTGCCCAGGACTGTGTGCATTTGGGTTTTGAGTATCTCCAATTATGGAGGCTTCACAACCTCTCTGGGCAACCTGTTCTAGTGTTCAACCACCCTCACAGTGAAGCGGTGTCTTATGTTGAAGTGGAATTTCCTGTATTTCAGTTTGTGCCTGTTGTTTCTTGTCCTGTCACTGGGCTCTGCTGAGAAGAGTTGGGCTCCAAGCTTCTTTGAACCCTCTCATCAGATACTTGTACATGTTGATTAGATCCCCCTGAGCCTTCTCTTCTCCAGGCTGAACAGTCTCAGTTTCCCTCAGCCTCTCCTCATATGAGAGATGCTCCAATTCCTTAATCATCTTTGTGGCCCTTCAGTGGACTCGCTGTAGCAGGTCCATGTCTTCCTTGTACTGGGGAGCCTAGAACTGGACGCGGTACTGCAGATGCGGTCTCACCAGTGCAGAGTAGAGGGGAAGGATTGCCTCTGTTGACCTGCTGGCAGTGATTTGCCTGATGCAGCCCAGGATCCTGTTGGCCTTCTTTGCTGCAAGGGTGCGCTGCTGGCTCGTGTTCAACTTGGTGTCCACCAGGATCCCCAGGGCCTTCTCCGTAAAGCTGATCCCCAGCTTGTTGGCCCCCAGCATATACTGGTGCATGGGGTTGTTCTTCCTCTCTGTCCATTCCTCCAACCTGTCAAGGTAGAAGTGGGATCAAGTCTTTCCCTTTCTAAAACGTTTCCTTTGTGATTATTGTTGTTACTTAGAAATTAACATAGAAGCAATTAAGAATATGGGATTTATTTCTTAAGAACATGTAAACCAGGTAACTCTTCAAGTGCGTTGCTCTCAGGGGAACGTACTGCGATTTTCTCTCTGTTTCTTCTTGAATTTTATGGCAGGGCTGACCCAACAGCCTTTATTTGCACTTAACTCTCCTTTTAAGGTCTCAGACTTGGAAGTTGTCTCAGGAGCATCGTCTTCTGAGCAGCACTCTCTTGTCTGCATGATGTGTTCCCTATTAGCAACAAGACCAGAAAAAAAAAAAAGAGTCCTTTCCTCTAAGTTGGTCTTCCGTAAGAGGAGGAAAATTTTCAGGCACTAAATTTACTGCCACCTCTCAGCTGGAAGCTGCTTGTACATACTACTACCACATGACACTTCAGCTTGTTTCTGGTGCCCTTCAGCCCTCCTATTTGCCTAAGGATTGGATTACAGCTTTATAACATTGCCTGACCAGCCCTGTACGTATACTTATCCTTGACAGATATAGCGCAAAGGTCAGCTTTTCAGAAAATGCAGAGAGAGACTTGCAGCCACAAAAATTGCTTGGACACTGAAGTGCCAAACGTTATATGGAAAATTGTCAACATTTTTGAAGGACGCAAGTCAGTCTCTGGTTCAGGAAGCTTGAGTCCTAGGAGCAGATGAAGTTTGTCATGCTCTGACTTTTTGAGTGCTGGTACAAATGGGCAGTGATATGCCTGGACGTCAGAGGTGACTCAGGTTGCAGCTTGGCTGGTTGCTGCCTTCTAAAGTACCAAATACATCCTAACCTTGCAAAGTAATCAAAAACTGCTGGTATTTAGCACCTTAAAGCATTAGTAGCGGTCCTGGAGAGAGCTGTTTGTCCTCTGGAAGAGGTAATACAATGAGATCTTATCAATGGGATCTTACCTAGATAGCCTTACTTGCCTTGAAGTGGAGGAGGAGGGGATTTTCAGGTTCTTCTGCCATTATCAATATTGGTTTGAAATCTATTCACTAACTCCTTCCATAGCAAGGTAATGAACGCCATTATTGCCCACTGCATAGAAAATAATGTAGGCAAAATAGTTTTGGAAGGGGAGAATGAAGAGCTGATGCTCAGACCTCTGCTTTGGGACAAGATCTGCTGCTACTTCGATCAGTAAGCCAAGATGAACATATTTCGTCGAGACAGTAACTCCAGTAGCAGCCTGAGGGTATTTTACTAAAAGGAAAAGATCAAGAAAAGCATATCCTCCTAAGCATCCTGAGAACCTAGATCTTTAATTTGCTGCAATACCTTCTACATTCTGTTAGCTCTCTGAGTCTGAGGAACGCTTGTCTTTTTGTATTTCAGGTCTCCAGCGTCGTAGACTGATTCCTGCTCCGTTGCCGGATGCTGCCTCCCTAGGAAGAAAACCCAGCGTCACTGGCCAATGGGTTGATCTACCACCTTTGCCAGGCACTTTAAAAGAGCCATTTGAAATTAAAGTTTATGAGATTGATGATGTGGAACGATTACAGCGACACAGACAAGAGGAAACTGAGGTCAGCACATATTTTACAAGAACTGTAGACAAATTACAGTATACAGGCAGAATCCTTGCTTGAATGCTGGAATGGTGTTCAGGAAATTGATTGCAATTAAAGCACTGTAATTATTAATTTTACAATTCATATGTTGGGGTACTCTTAACACAGAAAATTAAAATGATTACTGTCTAAAATTAATTGTGTTTAACATGACTGATGGTGTGAATGGAAGTTACCAATGAATACATTATGAGAAGACTTTATAGTCTTAGGCTGGCTGATGAAACCTTACAGCCTTTCTCAACTGTAGGGTCATTAACTCTTTATGTAAATGGCAAGATTCTATTGCATCAGCGATGCGCTGAGTTTAATTTACTTGTAATTGGAAAACACTTCCACTAATTCTATTTTGGAGACAAGAATTCTATATTCTTCTGATGCCTTTTTCCTGTTTCTTTCATAATAGCCTTTCCAGGATGTTGAGAAGGTAGGAGTGCTTTTAAGAAAATAAAAATTCTTATGGCTTAGTATACAACTCTTTCGTTATTATTAGGCTGTGTTTCTCATTTGCGCTACTGGAAAAAAAAATCCTCTACAAACAGTAGTAATTACAGAATGTACTAGAGATGTTTGCTGATTCCGTAAAGTGCAACAAATGCTGAAGTGATGTGGCATGCTGTTCCTCTAGATTAGAATCCATTAATGTGCATTTCAAATAATAAAAAAACCCAACAACCAACCAAAACAACCCACCTGCTAACTCTTACAAGTAATGAGCTGGGAGCAATTTGTGTCAAACTGTCAGAGGTCAGCCCATAACAGGCAAATTCATGAAAAATTGTCTTTCTCTGTCTCAAAAGGGTCTGATGTATTTCCATACGAAGCTGAAGATACTAGAAAGGCGCCAGCAACGAATCAGAGAAGTAAAGGCAAAGCATGAATTTTTGAAGGAAGAATTGGAAGAGACAAAGTGCAGGTTGATGATGGATCCAAATAAGTGGAAAGAAGACTGTAAGTGTTTTTACAAAATAGTGGTATTATCAGCATGTGACCATTTTAAAGCATGTGACCAGTCCCACTGGCAAAGTTAAGCACTTGTTTAGATTATTGGCTGAACTGAGCTCTGCAACTCTATGAGCATTGCTGTGATACAGGATTTGCTTTCAGTGCTGAGTATCACCAGAAATGAGCAAAAAGCACAACCAGAAGAGGAAGCTGAAACAATGCAGAGACTCACTGTGATTATTATTAATGTTAAATATTTATATAACCTTTATAATCCACTAAAGTGGATTTTCCTTCTTTCCAAAGAAGGACAAAATACTCTCCTATGGATGTTACAGCTGGGAAACTAAGGCGTGAGATTTGTTCACAGACTGAGTGCTGTGCTTGCTTGGAGCCTCAAGGTAGAGTTTTGCTTCTGCTGAACGCAGTGACAAAGCTCCTTAGTTCAGCAGCAGGGAAACTGTATTCCGCATGATTTCCTCCCTCGTGATGAGACACAAATTAAATCCTGCCATTAGAATAATGTTTGCCTGTGAGCTCTTTCTCTTACACACTTTTTTTTTGGCTGGCAGTTGAAGTGGATCCTGATCTCGATAAGGAGTCACAGGAGTACCTGGAGGCACTGGAACAAGTGACAGAGGAACTGGAGCAGTGTGTTAATCTGTGCAAGTCGCATATCATGATAGTGACGTGTTTTGATATTGGAATGATAACAGATGCGCAAGATGGAGTAAGGGAAGTGGAGGTTTGAAGAGAGATTCTCAAGGGACTGAAGGAAGTGAAGCTGAATCGTCCGACACGAAGAAGAAAAGAGAATAAGGAGCTAGGAAGTGAAGGAGGAAACGCGAAGACTAAAAAGCAACAATGAATGTTGTAGGAGAATGAAACAGCCGAGGGATGGGAATGTTCATAAATCGCTTGGTGCCTCAATGTGACCTGAACTGTACAAAGATAAAAGGAACAAATACTTCTCCTAGCAGAGGGAAGCGAAGAAATTTAGTACAAACCAAGACTTTAAAAAACGAACAAACACACACACACACAATGGAAGTGCCTTTAAAGTTCATTTGATTTTCATTTTTGTATTTGGTGCTAGAATTAAAGCCAGCAAACCTAAGCAGACCACAAAATGTATTCCTATGAAATATTTTATACTGTATAGTGTATTTATGACTATATGTAAAAAACAAACAACATGGTAGCAAAAGCAATAAGTAAATTATGTTTTCATACCTGAACTTGCCTTCTTGTTTCATAGAAAAGCTGTTTTATGTAGCAGAATTAAAATTGTATTATAATTGTTTTGTTGGTTAGGATTCAAGATATTTTTATGAACATTTATCTATTGAAAAGTTGTATTATGGCATTTTGAGATGATTCTTTTACCTTCAGGTTTTGTATTATTACTTTTTCAGATCAAAATAAATGTTTGTTTTCCATTTTATATATACATATATAGATATATATTAACTGCTTACCTACTTCCTTGGTTACTAACCTCACTTATCACAGACCTACCTGGTCTTTTTGGAGTTGTTAACTTAATGTGAGGAAGTCTACAAAGGGCACTGTGGTTTGTTTTGGTTTTTTTCCTCTCTGGCTGCAGGAATTGAGAATTATGTTTATTACCAAAACCATAGAACAAGCAAAAAAAGAAACAAAAAGTTTTTGTAAATGTTAAGTTAGGTCCATATTTTTATATAGTTTTGACTATAAATATAGCATTTGCATTTTGAACTTTTAAGACAAATAGTATATCTTTTTACAGTTTTTCTAAGGAAGGCAAACCCTCAGGATCAAGTTTATACATGCTGCATGAGATTTGTGCTTTTTTGAAGGAGGCCACTTAACTGTGGAACTATTGATAAACTGTTGCCAAACGAATACTTTTGAAAAGGTTTAATAGTGTATGTAAGATCACATTTCATAATGAATCATATTTTCTGATCATCTTCCTTTTTATGGTTTTTTCAAATCCTTTGTACAAATATGTATTATAACAGCTTGCTTCAGTTTTTATCTGTGAATAAAAGATACATCTATTGTTATGATTGCTCCGTGCTACATATGTGATTTTAATGCTCTGAAGAGAGAAGATGGCCTGTGGTACACAGTATTAAATGTCATATAATATTATCTCTTTGCCCAAGAGAGAGAACTGCGAACTGAGTTTTGACATTAGTCATAATAAACCAATCAGGAAAGACAGACAAAACACCAAAGGGTAAAATAAATAGCAATGATAATACTTATATTCTCTTAGCACTTCACAGAGTTTACAGAAAAAGGACCTGAGGCTCAGATACTTGTTTTCCCTGATGGAACAAAGCAATTAAAAGTGGGGGTTACAAATACAAGAAAACTTTTAAGAATTGGAATCAACCATCCATGGAAAGTCCATCATAACAAGCCAGCAGGTTTGTTTCTCTTCAATGCTGTTGCATTTGCTGCCTTGTTGGAAGGTAGCTGTGCCGAGTCTTCATGTCCCAGTGATGCCAGCTGCTGCAACTCCAGGCAGATTTAATGTAAAGCTGGTGCTTGTAATGGCGAATCTTGAGTATCTTCAAGCTATTTGGGCAAATAGCCTGATTTTTTTTCTCTTTCTCTCTCGTTATGTGGCCATAGCAGCATAGCATCCAAGCACCAAGAAAGCACTCACCCTCACAAGAGTTCTGTAAGGACGGAAATGCTTTCCTCCTTGTTTTGCAGCTGGTGATGTGGGAGAGCGAGAGCAAGATTTTGATACTTAGATATCTTCATGATTTTGCATAGGTCACACATGCAATATGATGCTGAACTGGGAATTGAGCTGAACCCAGGTCCCCTAACTCCAAATTCAGTTTTGCTACCCATTATCTAAAACATGCTGTATGAAATGGTGCTTCCTCTTGGAGACCATGGTAACACTCACACAAAATGACTGCCACTCACTAGGCACGTTTTTGTGGTCCAGAGACAGTGGATCTGGGTACCTCCCTGACCTTGTATCATCCTGTCACCTCTGTCCTTTAAGTGATCAGCAGAGAAACTTCAGGCGTAAGGACTTGGGTTTTGGAGAGTCCTGTTTTTTCAACTATCCTTGTTTCTAGTCTTCTAATTGTGCCTCCTCACAGCGAGGAGAGGTAAACAGTGTTGCTCTCAGCTGGCAAAACTGGTAGTGAATCCTGCCAAGGTGAGCCACGTGATACCTGCTCTTATCGCCCTCTCTGTAATACCTGCTCTTATCTTCCTGCCTGTGGTTTGCCCCTGGAAAGGCACACCTCAGGTTGTTTATCAAGTATTGGCATTGCATTGGGTTGTATGCATGGGGATATGGTGTCTAGGGTTTCTGTAGGATCCTCCTGCTGATATGCTTGATTGGCCCATGTAAAGTAGTGAATTCCTATTTTATTTATTTTCTATGTACGTGGAAAGTCACAGATAATTCCGTTCTTCCAAAGGTGGAAACAAACCCATGCAGCGATTCAACACATTGTGAGGCTTTTTTCCCAGAGGAAGGGTTGGATAACTAAATACAATTAAAATAAGAAAGGCAGCAGAGTGCTGTGAGACAAGTATTTGTTAGTAAACGGGAAAACCTCCAAACAAGAGCAGGCCAAAGGCAAATGCATTCAGGAGAGCTCTGCGCTTGGCAGATGATGGTAAGTTGCTGGGTGTAGTGAAAGGGCTGCAGCTGGGCTGCTGGGCTTACCTTGTTCAGTGGGGAGCTGAGTTTGGTGATGCTGCTGGTGCCATGGGACTGTCCCTTAGAAGTACACGTCTTAATGGGGCTGCTGCAAGGTGGGTTCTGCAAAGGACCTGTGGTAGGCTCTGGCTGCTAGGCCCAGCAGCGCTGGACTCATGTCTCTTCTGATTAGCCTGTGAACCCCTCTTGAATGGACACAAGGGTTTTTGTTTCCTTTTTTTTTTTTTTCTTCCCCCCTCCCTCCAGCCACTTCACCCTCTTCTCAAAGGTCTTAGTCGGGTCCTCTCCTGGCAATAATAAAAGCCTCTAAAATAAAAATCAAGCCACTAATTGTCCACCCCAAATTATATTAGCATGACAATTTGTTTAAATGCTTGGCAATATAGTATTTGCTGATCAGTTCTGCGCTATGTAATACTTACTCCTTAATTTTGAACTATGGTTATGTTTTCCACAAAGTAGCAAAAGAGACATTTCAGGGCTGCTTGGTTCCATGTCTACATGGCACTAGCATACAAATTAAATGCATTTAGCCTCTGACTCAGTGACACAAACAAACCAGGGATGCAAAATAAGGTGAAGCGCTGATGGATAAAATAGCGGCCTTTTCCCTGTGCAAATTCTACTCTTTTTCTCTAGTTGTGGAGAGTAAATTGTCTTCCATATCTCAAGAGAAGTTCTCAGATCCTGCAATACTCCTTTTTTTGCTTACTTTTGCTGTTCTATCCAGTTAAAATTTATACAAATATGTCCTTAGCATATGATTCAAGTCTATTTTGCAAAAGAATTAATTATATAATGTTACAAGTGCTAATTGCTAAGTGAGGCTGGATGCTTTATTTCACTAATTTTCCACTGAGATTCAATGTGTTGAGAGAGTTCTAAATCATACACTTGAAGAATTGATGTTTTTGAACTTGTTACAGTATCAAATAAAACCTTAGAAACCCACCAGTACTGTAGCGCTGTATGAGTTCCTTTTTTCAGGGCTAATTCACAGCAGAATGGCCTCCGTTTCTTTCTCCAGTGCCCAAAAGGGCTCCTTCCCTCCCTCGGCTGCAGATCTTCCTGCAAAATTTTTCCCTTCTCCTTACTGAGGGACACCTTCTGTCTCTTTGGGGGCCCAGTCCTCTGAGCAGGCTCACATCATGCTTAGCTCTCAGCAACAGGGTTTGAGTCCCCTCAAAAGCGCCCTGGATTCTAGAGAGAGCCTCCAAGCTTACGTTTGGATTTTCTTACCTAACGGTCCCGGGCTAATAAATAAAATTACTCGTGGGAACTGGGATTTCAACTCACCCGTCAGAATTTGCTTGGACAGACAAATGAGTCAGTGGTCACTCCTGCAAGCTGCGTTCTTGCTAACCATGTACTAAGCAGTGTACATTTATGGGGACATTGGAAATGCAGTTGTTACAAATAGGTTCCTTATAGAGCAATCTTACGGTATGTACACAAAACTCATTTAATGCATCTGTAAAATCTTTTTCCTTGCAGTGCTTCTGGTCTAACCAGTTCCAGCTAAGGCATTTCTAGGACACCGTGAACTGCAATATCGAAACACCAGTACTAACAGAGAACGCAATAGAAATATGAGATTATTCGTTCTTTTCTCTGCATGTGGAAAGCGTTTCATTTATTTCTATTTCAAGATGCTCGTGTATTTTGTTTCTAGTTATAAACCCATGTTTTCCAGTCACTTGCATTTTATTTTTAAAGTTATGTGTGGAACATAATTCCACCAGCAGCTGTTCTATGTTGTGGCTCTAGGCAGGGTTTAGGGCAAAAATGTTAGCTATAAGATGACCTCTGTATCAAATGTCCAAGTTGGCAGAGGTGGACACAGATAAAAAAAATGGTGGTGTGTATGGGTCCAAGCTCACCAGAGCACTTAAGCGCCTGCTTAAGCAAGTGAGTAAATCTGGTTTATATCCAGCAAAACTTTCCAGTTTTGACTTATTTCTCACTGACTTGGATTTTGTTGTAAACTGATTTAGCAGTGGTTCAGTGGACTATGTTGACTCTCACCAGATGAAGAACCTGCTCGAAAAATTTTATTTATCAGTGGTATTTGAGACAAAAGAAAGAACAACTCTGTTGATGTGCAATGATATCATAAGTGCAAATTAAAAAGCAGAAATCAGCTCCCAGGCTGCTCCCATATGCAGCATCTCATGGCTTCATGCAGAATATGGCTTAGAGAAAGCGGTTTGTGAGATACGTATAGCGAGGCATAACTCTTGACAGTGTAGATGTTCAGAGAGATTTATTATCAGAGCTGCAGGGGACTGCCTGATGACAGGGTGTATATGGCACTACTGTAACTTTACAACAGCTTACTTAGGAGCACCTTATTTCACTTATCATTTCCTAGGACTCCTCCTGCAAGCCGAAGGAGCTGCAGGAGCATGGTGGTGAGGGGAATCCTTCAGAGCAGCCCAATGGGGACTCTGGATGACGCACGCTTCTCCAGCAGCCTGTTTTCCCTGTCTTTTCTAGATCCTTTGCTTCCGACTGTTGTATTCAGCTTGAGACAGGACATTCCTGGGCATATTCCTGCAGCTCCCAGATGGGTGGGATGGGCAACATTCCCTTGGCTACATCTCACTGGCGGATGGTCAGTAAAGAGATGCTCGTATACGAAACCGCCATTCCAGGTAACATTTCTGCCTGGTCCCCATTGTAATGACACTGATCGACTAACTTAACTCACTTTGCTGTACTTTTTAGGTTGATGTGTGCTATAAAGATCAGGATCTTCCTTGAATCCCTCTGGTAAGGAGCTCCCTCTTCGCTGGCTTTCATTCTGCTGATTTATCTTTGAAATGGACAGCCCAGATCCTGTTGTGGACCCATACAGCTTCATTCTGCAAAGGTTTTGCTGCTTCTTTTTTCTTTTTCTTTCTTTTCTTTTTTTAAATGTAGTGCAAACATTTCCACGGGAGTTACCTATCTGGTCTGGCAAAGGAACGCAGCAGCTCGCACTGTGCTGCCTGGTCTCCTTGGGATGGCCAGCGCAACTCTTCCAAACTTTTGAAAACACTAGCCTGTCTTTTACTGAGCCTAAATGGAGCTTTGCTGTCAACCTCAGTACGGGAAGAAGCAATCATTAGCTAGCTTCTGGCAGGGCTGATGTTACAGCAGTCTTTGTATTAAGTGACCAGAAGGGGCAAAGCCTTCAATCCCAGGGAGCTGAAAGAGCAGGTTCATGCCTCTGTGTTACCGGCCTCTCCTACCCGAGGGCACCAGATCACCTCCGATTCTGCCCTTCAGAGCGTCAGGGACCTAACCAAGTCTGCAGAGCTCTTGCCACAGCTCATGTGACTGGATTTAAAACACTTTTTAATTGATCTGACCTTGTACAGGCACTACCTGTAGTGTCCTGACGTGCTGTTCTCCGCTAGGCGCGTTGCAATGCTCCGGGGCACAGGCAGCGGAGAAATAAGCAGACGTTTTAGTTTGGCCTTTGACTGGAAAAACTGACTTTTAAATCCTGGCTCACCTAGAGCTCTGCCTGCATCTGTAACAATGACGCTCCATTTGTCACCACCTGGCACAGATATACTTACAAATGTCTCTTGTTTTGAAGGGTGCCACTCATTTCATTGTACATTACCATTTAAATGAGTTATATTTGTACCTAAAGGCATCAGTCTCATGGGGCTAAGTGCTGTACAAACACAATTTTTTTAGTCTAAATAGGGTATGAAGGGGAAGGACAGAATGTGTTCCTCTCCACATTGTGCATGTAACAGTTCTTAAAAATACATCTCTCACCATGTCCTTTACTGAGTACCGAAGAAAACCTTCAGACCCGGCAGCTGAAATGCTGCAGACAGGCTCCAGTGGGTTGGCATTTTCAAACTGCTCAGTTTTCAAAGTGAAGAAATGTTATTTACCTCTATGGCAGGAAATGAGAGAAAACAAAGCTTTCCCTTCAGCTTTTTGGGAGAGAAACAGAAGGAGAAAAATGTAGTAATGTATACTCATGAAGAAAGAAAGTGCCAGAGCCCAGACTGCATTTCTTCGCAAAAGCTGTGTATGTCCTGGGCAGATATAAAGGGGTGGCAAGGACCTAAGGCAGCCATATGCTGCCCTCCCAACACTGTTTCTATCCTGGGTCACATCACTGCTCAACCTCCTCCCAGCTGAATCTTTTGCAAATCCTATGTGTAGCTTTGATGCAGCAATTTTATAAAATGCTTTTGCAAATTCAGAGTTTCCCTGTTTTCTCCTTTTCCCAATTCTTAGTTTGCTTTTGGGCATCTTCTGTTCTTCTTGCTGTGCCTTTGTTGGCTGTCTCTCTTGGTCTCTGATTTGCTTTTTGATATCTAAAGTGTTGTCCCCTTTTCTTCCAGCTATTCATTGCGAGTATTCCAATACTGCTGTAAATGCACTTCACCATTAGGTGCTGTGCAAATTTTAAGTATGAGCTAGCCTCTGCCAGGAAAGCATACAATATAAGAAGGCAAGAGTTGGATGGTAAAGGAAAGCAATCTTGCAGATGGAAAAACTGGGAATGGAGTTCTCTAGGACTTAAACACTCGGCTGTGATGGGGCCAGTGAAGTTATGTTTAGGATCGGACCAGCAGTGCTGATAGGCGCAGTAGACACATTTACCAGTGATCTTCAGGCATTACAGGTCGGAATTTCTTCTGCTTGAAGTCCACTGAGCTATGCTTGTGTTTGAACTGCATTTGAGAACTGCTCAGAGTTTTGTGCCGTACTCTCATTACACTGTTGTGTGTAGACATTAAGCTATAATGATTACTAAATGCAAATTAAAAAGATTGACGCTTAAACTGTTAGGATTTTTTTAAAGATACTTTTAAGCAACTACCAAAATAATGCATATATACCACGTATTCTCCAAAGAGCTCCAGCAAGACAGCTACTACTGGCATGGGATTTCTCTGGAAAATATCCAGTAGCCTGCTGAATGAAGAGTGTTTAATGCAGCAACCTACTACTGTTCTTGGTTTACATGTTCAGAGCTTATTAAATTGCTTTATCAAGCCACTCTTCGCCAAAAAAAAAAAAAAAAAAAAGAAATGCAGTGCAGTGGAGCATCAAACTAAGCACAGCTATATTCCTGGGGTGTCCTGGACCTCTCTTCAGAAGTCTGAGGACTTTGGAAAAATTTTTCTTCTCCAGTCTGTGTGATAAAGCTACTTCATGGGGTTGTCCTTGATAGCAAGCTGATTGAACACAAACCAAGTTCTGAAACAGCATCGTAAAATTAAACTTTCATGACACCTTTTTCCTTTTCCTTTAAAATCAGAAACTAGTGGAAGCTATTTGGATTAACTGTGTTGGGAAGGATTTCCAGATGTATTGACAACACACTGACTGGTTTACCATAAAGACTGAAGATCCCTTTTCAGATGTATAAATTCTAAATGCAAGTTGGAGAGTTGCATAAAATTTTACTCCCTACCTCTAGCGCACATATTATGGATGTGACATTTGAGTCTCTGATGCCATAAGATTACTTAATATAATAGATAAGTCTGTATCTGTTGGGAATATGGCCAGGGACTTCATCTTCGTATGTTCCAGGCTGTGCCACACCAGCCTTCCTCCCTGTGCGCTGGAATGAGGCAGCGCAGTCCCTGCCCACCAAGGCCCGTCCCCGTTAGCAGTGTTAATAATCCAGCTGAAAATGAGCATAAGCGGGCTGACAGCACCATATTGCAAACTAACTGGGAACGTTTGGAAACGCTAACATCCTGCTTTCCTTTCTCTCCCTTAGGAAAATTTGTATCCAGTGTCACGGACTGCAAAAACCTCTCTCTGCCCCTTGTATATATGCAGCAGGTAGTTAATAATTTTCCAGCTGTTGGTAAATGAGATCATGTAGGGCTGCTCCCAGCCTCTCCAGGACCCATACAAGCTGTTGCATGTATTTCAAGTGGCTTCCACTGTGTTGCTATTTGCACAGAGCTCCTGATACGCCACAAGGCATGATTTATCTGTAATCTCCCACAGCAATGGGCTGTGCGGACAGTAGTTTTGTTATTTGTATATAAGTTTAAAATGTGGCAATGCTTTAACAAAGGCAGCGTGGCTTTGTATTTACAAATGTGTTGCATCAGCCTGGACTTTGTTGTGCTATCGTTGTATTAGAGTGCGTTACTGACGTGTCCTGCCAGCCCGCCGCGCACTGGCACATACCCATCTAAGGGATACGTTGCTGCTTTTTATTTCTGGAGTGTATGCTTGAATGCTGTGGAGAGGGACAGTGCATGACTGGGTAGCTTCACGGGTTGACAGAAGCATCTGTGGTAACTAGACTATGATTCAAGTTCTTCTGCTGGGTCCCAGTCTTTGGAAAGTCCCAGGCCTAGTTTTAGCGCCGTCACTGACTTCAGTGCCAGTGTGGCAGGGCCCTTTCCAGGAACCTTTCCAGGTTTTGTCCTTATTGCACTGACGTTGCTGTACTTGCACCTTAAGTGTTAAACCACTTAATGTCAAAACGAGTGTTTCATTAGCATTAATATGTATCAGGTTGCAATCACTCCCATTGCTCAGAGGGAGGTGAGACCCATGAAGAAATAACAGACTTCACAGCGCATTTGGAAAAGTTAAAAACCTGTAGTCGTTGAGTGCGGCTTTTCTGCACTAGCAGAGAAAGGAGCGGTGGCCGCGTGGAAGGACCCGGATCAGTACTGTAGCCAGCATGAGACAGCCTTGGCAGTGTGCTGGCGACTCACCGCACCTAGCAATCCGACAAGAGCTGGGGATTTGCTCTGTGTAAAGACAAATTGCTCTTTTTATTTGCTTTATGTTGATTTTTGCCTTTTCTAAGATTTGCCATGAACCAAGGACAGCAGTACGCTTTTCCTCACTTAACAAACTTTTTTAAAATTTTGTCCAAACTTGAACTTGTTCAGAGGCCTTTGAACAGAGACGCAGTAGCAGTTTGCTTTTTATATGGGGTGTTTCAGACATGTTCTGACTGCATTATAAAACAATGACGGGAAGATTGCAGAACAACTATAAGAGAAGAGTACCTGTGGCTATTAACCATCTCTGAGTTTACTATTCTTAGTTAGACCAGTACCATTCCCACACACAGCAGTAGTAGACGATATTAATGAAAGAGAGCTCTGTCCCATGGTTTGGGCTTCAGGCTGTGCATGGTATTTGGCAGCGAAACAAAGAAGCATGGTTTCTTACCGATTTATGAACACCTTCCCTCCGTCCCCTCCTACTAAACCCAAGCTCCTGACACCTTCCCTATGACAGCCTTAGCAGATGAGAGACAACATGGGCTGTGGCTAGTGCAGAGGTATTCAGGTGCTGGCTGGCTGTCCAACACCACCGAACGGACTAAGCTGTGCCCGACTCGTGCCTGTGCTTTGCTTGGTGGAGGAGTTACATTCCTCCTCTGTCTCACTGTCAGTTTTCATGAAACCCCGTGGGAATGTAATTATCACTGAGATTTCTGACCTTTGTCAGATTTGTTTGATGTTGGCCAACGCTCTCCAAGTTGCTAGGGATAAGGGGGAGAGTGGTGAGAGGTGCCGTGCTGTTGAGTAACAGTGGTTCAGCAGTTAGCGAAGTTCCTATGTGCAGTATGAATCTAAACAATTTGCTTGTAAAGCTCAGCATATTATTAAAAGAGAAAAATATGTAATGAGGCTGCACACCCCTGAGAGTGTTTCAGGGACTTCTAGCCCTAAACCTGAGGTCCTCTTCTGTAATGAGATACATCTGATAGGGATTTGCTTCTCTCAGTAAATAACTCCTGCTTCTGGGAATGAACTGAAAGTAACTGAGAAGAGAGAATACTGGTGCAGCTGATAGATCTACGTTCAGTAGGGCTAGAAAAGCTGAAAATAACTCTGCTGCAGAATTTGGTTATGAGGATTTTTTATAGCTCCAGATCCTGGTTAACAGATTACATCAGTGCAGATCTAGAGAAAATACACTCAAGTGAATTTAGTTTGTCTAAACTTACACTGGCCTTCAGGAAAACATGATCTGGATTGTGGTGCCTGCGTTTGGAAAAGGTCCTTACACGCTGGCTTAACTTACCAGGATGTTTCAGCAAGCACTTTGCTAATTTACGGGCTTCATGCCCGTTATTGAATGGCAGTGAATTAACCAGAGGTGAAAACAATTCTAGCACAATTCTTCAGCTGCTGGCAATGGATGTAACTCCATTGTCCTTAATAAGGAGTGCTAATTTTACACCTGTTAAGGACTTGATAAAGAGCCGCATGGCAGTGCTGTGCCTTCTGGGGTAGATAATGAGCCATTTTGTGCCTCTGAGTCCCTGCTTTCTCACTTGCTGGCTAGAGCCCTGCGAGGGTGAGATGTGGGTTTTATTTGCTGTCTGGCATGCTATATTAGTCTTTTGCCTCTTCTGTGCTGCTAGTGGCCATATGGGTGACTCTTCTGGGAACATGTGAGCCCTGTATTTTGACTTGCACTCCTATGTAAATGAATTGAATGGCTTTCTTGACCTGTGTGACAGGTCCTAACGTGAGGAGAACATTTAAAATTGTCTTGGCTCATACATACCTTTGTCTCTTGAAGTGAGACCAGCCATGTCTTAGCTTTGGAGGAGTTCTAGTCAGAATTTTTTGAAGTCGCTAATTGTAGAGGCCATCTGCTGTGGGGGGAGGGCTGGAAAATGCTAGGTATTGTCTTAAGTGTGTGTAATCCAATTTTTTTTTGGTGAATGCAGCCTTTAATCACCAGGCTTGCAAAGTGAGGCATCTGTTTCTGAATTTAAGTAGCTGAGACTAATCAGACTAATTCAAGTTTTTTTGCAGTAGACTTAATGGATCAACCTAATTTCTTTGCAAAAAAGGAATAATTGTTTATTTATGTTAGCTTTTGCAGAGAGGAAGACGATGAGTCTTTTAATCATTTTACATGGTAGTCTGCGCTTGAAAGTTGATGTAAAAATTGTTTACAAAATACACCTGTTCTCATTTGTTGCTACTTCAAAGCTTGTACTGTGCTAAAGGGAGAAGAAAAAGTGCCGATGTGCGTGTTTCCTACTAGAGTTGTCTGCTCTCATCAAAGTGGAAAAAGCTATGTTAGTTCAAAATGCAGCTTAGCCTGGAGTGGATGTTAATTTTCCTAGTGTAAATTGTAAGTCGGAACTGAGGCATTTAGTCTGAGAAGGAACTTTCAGTTAGACTTTTTTGCCTTATGTTTACCTGGCATGCTAACATACCCAACCGTTCCAAGGCTGAGTGTTCTGCCGTGAAGGGAAACTATTAGAGCTTATGTTTATGGTGCAAGGTGCCTAGTACTTAAATACGCTTTACAAACATCAGTTAAGCAACACCAAAACTTATGAAGCAAGTGACCATTAGACGAATGTTATTGATAGGTAAACTGAGGCACAGAGAAGGCGCACAAGTGCGTGAGGCTAATAGGGAAGAAGGAGCTGAATCTCCTACCTACTCTGGCTATTAGGAAACACTCTGCATCCTGGAGCTCCCAGTCTGACATTTCCTGGACCTCCTCAAACATGTTGAATCAAATGTGTAATTATTTACAGGATAAAAATGAGCTTCTGAGAAAGGGATGCTCATCCTGTCCCTGTAAAACTAGCAAATCTGAGTTCTGCTAAACTTGCCTCAGGTAGGAATTCACCTGATATTTTTACAACTGAATATTGTCACGTTCCTGCGGAAAGCTGATGTGGACTAAACGATTCATTTTATTACATGCGCGCACACACACAGATACACATTTAGGCAGAAAACTGTGGTAACAACAGAACTGCTTTGCTTTGTGAACTTGTTAAAATAAGATCTTTTATTTGCTGGTGTTGAAAGCTGGAACAAGTCTTCCTTATAGCTTTAGATAAACCCTGACGTTTCACATAGGCCCCAATCTTGGGCAGTTTATTAACCCTTGAGTGAAGTTACCCTTGACTTCAGCCTAATATATATGGAGAAAGTTATTTGTATACTTAAGTCTTTATCTTGATTATCATTTGCCTGCTCTATTAGGGAACTATTTCATCTGCCAAAGGCGCAAGCTCTAGCAAAGGCCAATGGGGCCATACCTCTTTCTTAAAAGCCACAAACTTCTTTCTATTGTTCTTGTAATGGCACCGTAAAAAGGGAGGAAACTATACTGTTGAGTAATGAAATAATGCTCCTTGTTTGATAAGCGTTTAGTGGAAAATAACCAAGGGAAAGTGGAAGACTAAGTTGATGAAAGTTAACTTACAAAAATCTGGCATTACACAAAGTAGGAAGCACATGACAAATTCTAATTCATTTTATTTCACTTAGTTAATATTTAGCAGAGTGTTTGCATGTATAGTGCTGATCACTATCAAGATCTAGTCCACCTATTTTGTTTCCTTTACTAGGTAAATAAAGCAATGTCCTCCAAATTGCTTTTAAGCATAGATGTTCATCTTGACTTCATCTGTCATTATGAAAGTTTGTTACAGCTGTTTTCCCCTTCTTTCCGTGGCAGCCAAGCCACCCTGGGCATGCTATATATTCCTCTTTTACAAAGAGAGTAGCATAAGGTTTATAGCGTGCATTTCAGATGTTTCTTAACTCCCAAAAGAAGCTTTAGCACAAGTAACGTCATTGGTATTTTATACACCCTCTCTACTACTTCCTTTCTATTATGTAACCAGGGTAGCACTTTGCTACCACTACTGTGGGGGAATAAGGTGCCTTGGCATCAAAGATGTTATCACAGGGAGATGTTCAGAGCCAAAGCCAAATTTCCTCACTTGGAAGCGATAAGTACTGGGATAGGCTTGGACTTAGTCATGATGCTCTATTGTGGTTTGTCTATCTGTAAGCGATAGTAAGCTCAGTGTTGGTCTTAAATGAGATGCTAACCATAATGGCCAGGCAGGGGTGACTCACTAGGTCAGCACAGATGTGGTTCAAGGCAGTTTAGGACACTTTACCTACTGTGTTGCCTCATATACAGTGTATCAGGAATGGGACAAGCATTAACTTATTTTTCCATTCTGCCAGCCAGCTGTGATTGCTGAGGAGGTATTTTAGGCCTGTTTTACATTTCTTCTGCTGAGGTCTGTGGATGGTCACTGCCTAGAAGATCACTTGAGAGGGTACACGAAGTGCAGAGTGTAGCTAGTGACCTGCAGTGTCTGAATGTACTTAGCCAAAGGGAAGAAGACTCCAGGTTTTGTGTCAAAGACTTTAACCTTTTGAAAAGGTTGCTAAATGCAGAAGTTTGGAAAATTAAGTTCAGCTACTACATGCATATGCTGCTGCCCTCAGGAAAGTGATCTGATAATTTTTTCTGAAGTACTGAGGAGGTCCCATTGAAGGCAGTGGAGCTCTTATTACTAGAGGAAGGCCTTGTGAAAGCATGTGGATGAAACTATAGAGATCGATAGGACATTTTACTAATTTGAAATTTTCTTCCTTAAAAAGCAGTAGTGGGCTTGCACCAGTAACAGCTAATGGGAGCACAATCTGTTTTGTTGTTATCTAATTGCAGTCTCTGATGTGACCATGGTTCGTACTGGAGTGTGGATATGAACAGGAATTTTAAACAGGCAGGACCCTTTCTACCTACCCTCTGCAAGAACCTGACGCTACTATCCTTCCTGAGAAAGAGACCAAATCATTGTATTCTCAATTCAACAGCCTGCAAGAGCACAGGGTAAGAAGCTTTTCTTGCTCTGAATAAATTATGACATGTTTTGAAAGTCAGCTCTAACTAAAATTGCTGTTTCATATCTGTTTTCTGGTAGGCAGACACTTGACGGAAAGTAACAGCTTTTGTGACGCAGGAAGTATGAGACTCTGTCTAGTAAGAGTCTGTAATATAGTCCTCATCCTGCTTTAATACTGATTTAATAATCTTTCAGCACCCAGTTGTGATCTCTGACCCAGAGCAGCCAAGATTGGAATAATCTTGGTGTATGAGAACAGAAGTGCTTTACACTTAAAATTCTTGTCCTATTGAGTCTTCCTTAAAGCAAGGTAATGCTGCTATGCTCCTCTAGAAGAGGTGAGCTTAAGTATAATTTAAAATAAGTGTAAGAAATATTTTAGCCTTGCACACTTTATTCAGCCTGATTCATCTGCAGATACCTGAAGTGATGTCACTTAACTCATACAGTAAGGATAGATCATTGTTTGCCCAGTATTCTGTATTGTGGAGAGATGCCACCTATCTTATGGTAAAGCACCATCCTATTCAATTGTGATTGGGGAATGATAGGGTAATAAGATGTTGATGTCACCAGGACTGGAATGGGCACTGACACAGTTGTATCAAGCTGCTTGATCTGTCCGTCCCAAGTCCTCAATTCTAGCAAGGAAAGGCATTCCCTCTGCCCAAGTCCTGAGCACAGCGGGAGGTTCAATGTGCGTGGTATTGTCAGAACATATTTGGTTTACTGCCCAGCTCCAGGCTGGTGAACAAGCACAGAGCTGCCCAGGAGGCATCTCCAGGCTCCCTATTACGTCATTGAATACATTATTTTCCCTTTTCCTTTCTCTTGATTTTCCCTTTCTCTGCCCCATCCCCTCTATATGTTAATTCATCCCAGTCCCACTCCATCTGTATCCAAATTTGGTACTTCTGATACAATTATTTAGGTAATCTTAGTTGTGTTAGCTTTCAGTTAACCCCTCAAGGCTTAACTATGGCAGTCATCCAGGCTAAGGGGCAGCAGAGGTTGACTAGATGTGGGAAGATCTATATCCAAGAGGAGAGGTTGCTGACTTCTATTAGTCTAGAACTTTCTAGACTGTTATTACTGGACCATTCTGTGTCTGAGAAATGATATTAAGCAATGCAAATGACGTTGCTTTTTGAGTGCTTTTAATAAAGGGGTGATGCAGAATGCGTGGAGTAGGCCATTCAAATCTCTGAGGGTTTCAGGTCTGTTGACCCAAAAGCTTTAGGAACCGTAGTCCTAGCTAGGCAATAAACGGAAAATAGCACTCTGCAACTGTACTAGTACTTAATCGTAGGGAGGCTTCTGACAAGGGGGTCCTATGGCTATAGCTTGGAGAACTGATATTTTTTACCTTCAGCTCTTGTTGCTTTCCTAGTTTACAGAGCAATACCTACAGTCAAACTGGAGAGGACTTCAGCTGGCTCTTCTATAAAGATCAGTCCCACAGATGCTGCTCTATTAGCCAAATACAGTATTGGAAGCATGTGGGAAACAATTTTCCTACCCTTTAAAGCTCTTCAGTACTTCAAAGCTTCTCCAGATTGTTTCTGGATAACACCAGGAAGCTGTTACCTTATTTTTGGTCTGGAAGGTCAAAATAAGTCAGTAGCGTGGGATGGGAAATACTACTTTCAAATTTGTTAGACATGATTCATGTAAAAGATTTGATCTTGAGGTTTTTCTACCTGTGCTGAGCCAATGGCCTATTTGGTTACTCCTATATATTGCTTATGCAAAGTGTAACATCTCTGAAATGAGGGGCTGAGGAAAAGATCCCTCTCAGGCTATCAAGAGTGTAGTGTTCTGTTTAGGTAGCTCAGGGGACTGACAATAATCTCGCTTTTATGGAGCTGTTCTTCTGTTAACCAGAAGCTTAATCCTGGCAGAGAAGGAAAACTTGCTTTATGCTTTTCAGCTTGATGCTCCCAAGCAAGCTTTAGCTTTGACGGATTGATGTTTTCCAGTGGAAAACAGGAAAAGAGTTTGCTGAAAGAAAAATTCCCAGCTTGCTCTAACCTGGATATTGTCTCATAAATCTAGTACAATACCCTGCCGTGGGTCTGCAACAGCTAAAGCTCATGAGGCTTTTCTCTTCTCATATACTTGTGTTTGCATGCCATAGATTAAGATCCCAGTGTTCAGGGTGTTGCAATACCCACATACTCGCACGCTTGATTACAACACGCAGTAGCGTACATGATGCAGAACGAGTGCCCTTCGCCCCATGCTTTGCTATGTCCATTGCTGATTAAAGCTGCCCCTGCACTACAAGTTCAAGCCTACAAAGGTCAGAGTGCTGCACGTGTGTTAAGAGCCAAGACTGCTGCTTTTATTAACCCATTCCAATGTTTCAGCCAAATTGTTATCCTAGGCATTTGTGAACCTTTCCGTATACAGCTTAACTGCTGAACTCTTAGTGAAAAGTAAAACCTAGATTCAAATTCTGGGTTGTTAAAACACCCCCGTTTCAGGAGTGCTCCCTGGAATTTTTGCTATGCTTCTAGCCAACATCTTGGGTACCGCTAGTCATTGGAAGATGCTTTTTCCTTTTTGAACTGCTGCTGTTGCTGCTCTCCACCTGGCTGGTACTGCTGCTGTACAGACACCTGTTGCACATGGACTCGTTTAGGCGTGCCAGTGGTTCTGGGGGACTGATCCCAAACATCTTTTTTTCTAGGGATGCTGAGTGTCTGGTTAGGGGCCAAAGGGAAGCAAAGATGGCCTTGAGATACTTCAAGACATTCCTTATGCCAGAATTATTCTAGCATATGAGTGGAGAAGCACCCTAGAAGGACCCTAACTTGCCTTTATGCTTGAAAGCTTTGAGGGCAGGTAAAGCCACTGGGAAAATATTGGGATTTGGGGACACTCAGTCGTGTCTCCATCCTTGAACACAGACACCGTCTCCAGTTTTCCCTTTATGGGAGAAGGGTGTATGTTTAAGCTGTGTCTTTAGTGGAGGTAAAACAGCATGGATTTACTGAAGTCAGACTAACACTGCCTCTGTAGGTTCTCTCCTTCCAGCTTTAGATCTTCGCATCACTTTGCGAGCAAAACAGGTGTGCTTTCATCTGTAAGATGCTTCATTCTCTGTGGAGCCTCAATGCTGAGCAAAGAGAAATCTTTCTAGTTAAAAAACTAGAATTTATATTGGTGATGTTAATATGCTCAATTCTACAACCACTTCCATCTCTCAGAAGGATCTTAATACATCCTTGAGTCTTGGGAGGAACACCATTTCATCTCAATGTAGTAGATGGATGTGGATGTCATGGGGCCTTTAATTTTCACTCCTTAGATTCATTCTCCTTTTTTCTGATTAATTTCTCTATGGGGTGTCTGCCTTTTACATCACGGCAAATGGAGTGCCGGGGGGAGAGAGATGTAATGTTTTATGAGCAGCCTCTGTTTAATGTAACTGTGCTAGTCCTGTGAACTAAATATGCTATCAAATGTAATTCCCCTGTGATGAACAGACTTACTAACACTCACTTGGAGAGCTGCAGAAGAACATATATAGACTATAGGGGAAAGCTTGAAAAGCTGAATCTTCTGAGCCCTTTTTTCCGAGTCTGACCTGAGGGTCTTTTCTGTTAATTTTAAGGTTTTGCTTTATAGTGAAGAAGGAAAGAGTTCAATGTGTAGTAAAACATACGGCATTTGACAGCTGATTGAACAAAAAGGTTGGAGCTAACGCTTATGAATTGTATTGCAGCGGCCCTGGGAACATCTTAAAGGCTGGAATCAACATTGTGTATTAGAAACCCATCTGTATATGTTATTCTGAAACTTGCTTCAAAAGAGAATATAGAATAAGTCTATTGAAGCACAGTACTGAAGGGATTATGAAGTCAAAGCCAATATCACTCCATTATTTCTCTGCTGTCCCGTCCTGAATTGCATGAAATTGAGATCCAAATTGCTGCTTCTGTAAATGGGAAGTCATTGTCTCCCCCAGTTAGTGTGAGATTGGATAGTGGCATTTGCTGACTGTGCCATGATCTACCCTTTTTGCTGTGGAATGATGGAAGTTAGTGATGTGGTGAACTTTATGATGGTGCAGTGAGCCTTCATGCACCTGGAGCTGCTAGTCCAGTACAATTCCTCTGTGCGCAATGTGCATTGCCTCTGGTGCTGAAGCACTTTGGGATGAATACTTGTCCTGTAGCTTCTCTCCCCTTCACTGGGAGAGCTTAGTCAAGTCCTGTGACATTGTGGAACTGCTGTCAGGAGTGTTTGCAGAAGGGTTTGTGAAGCACCCACCTGTCTCCTGTCCGGAAGAGTATCAGAAACAATAGTTGTCTGACCAAGGGTGCAGCAGGAGTGAGACCTGCTACAGTCAGCCTGGGACAGCAGAATTAGCAATGTAAAGGCTTTTTTTCTGTACTCTACTGGCTATGAACTGTAAGTGCACCGTGTTTACTACGCAATTATGTAGAGGTGTGTAGATTGTAGTATAATCTAGTCTGGTGTACGTTATTTGTGCATTTTTGTGTGTTCAGTGAAACATGCACTGTGCTTGAATAAGAATAATTACAGAATCACAGAATCGTTTAGGTTGGATGGGACCTCTGGAGATCATCTAGTCCAACCTCCCTGTTCAAGCAGGGTCACCTAAAGCATATTGCCCAGGATCACATCCAGATGGGTTTTGAAGATCTCCAGCGAAGGAGACTCCACTACCTCTCTGGGCAACCTGTTCCAATGCTCTGTCACCCTCACAGTGAGGAAGTTTTTTCTCAGGTTCAGATGGAACTTCCTGTGGTTCAGTTTCTGCCCATTGCCTCTTGTCCTGTTGCTGGGCACCACGGAGAAGAGGCTGGCCTCATCCTCTTGACACTCCCCCTTCAGATACTTGTACACGTTGATGAGATCCCCTCTCAATCTTCTCTTCTCCAGGCTGAACAGGCCCAGCTCTTGCAGTCTTTCTTCATAGGAGAGCTGCTCCAGCCCTCTAATCCTCTTGGTAGCCCTCTGCTGGACTCTCTCCAGGAGTGCCATGTCTCTCTTGGACTGGGGAGCCCAGAACTGGACACAGTACTCCAGGTGAGGCCTCACCAGGGCTGAGTAGAGGGGGAGGATCACCTCCCTCGACCTGCTGGCAACACTCTTCGTAATGCAGCCCAGGATCCCATTGGCCTTCTTGGCCACAAGGGCACACTGCTGGCTCATGCTTAACTTGTTGTCCACCAGCGCTCCCAGGTCCTTCTCGGCAGAGCTGCTTTCCAGCAGGTCAACCCCCAGCCTGTCCTGGTGCATGGGATTATTCCTGCGTAGGTGCAGGACCTTGCACTTGCCTTTGTTGAACTTCATGAGGTTCCTCTCCGCCCACCTCTCCAGCCTGTCCAGGTCCCTCTGAATGGCAGCACAGCCTTCTGGTGTGTTAGCCTCTCCCCCCAGTTTAGTATCATCAGCAAACTTGCTGAGGGTGCACTCTGTCCCTTCCTCCAGGTCATTGATGAATATATTGAACAAGACTGGAGCCAGGACAGACCCCTGGGGGACACCACTAGCCACAGGCCTCCAACTTGACTCTGCGCCATTCAGCACAACCCTCTGAGCTCGGCCATCCAGCCAGTTCTCAAGCCACCTCACTGTCCACTCATCTAGCCCACACTTCCTGAGCTTACCTAGGAGGATGTGATGGGAGACAGTGTCAAAAGCCTTGCTGAAGTCCAGAAAGACAACATCCACTGCTCTGCCCTCATCTACCCAGCCAGTCATCCCGTCATAGAAGGCTATCAGATTGGTCAAGCATGATTTCCCTTTGGTGAATCCATGCTGACTACTCCTGATCACCTTCTTGTCCTCCACATGCTTAGTGATGACCTCCAGGAGGAGCTGTTCCATCACCTTTCCAGGGATGGAGGTGAGGCTGACAGGCCTGTAGCTTCCTTGGTCCTCCTCCTTGCCCTTTTGGAAGACTGGAGTGACATTGGCTTTCTTCCAGTCCTCAGGCACCTCTCCTGATCTCCAGGACCTTTCCAAGATGATGGAGAGTGGCCTAGCGATAACATCCGCCAGCTCCCTCAGCACTCATGGGTGCATCCCATCGGGGCCCATGGATTTATGGATGTCAAGTTTGGACAAAAGATCTCTAACCTGATCCTCCTCGACCAAGGGAGAGTCTTCCTTTCTCCAGCCTTCTTCTTTTGTCTCCAAGGTCTGGAATTCCTCAGGACTGGCCTTAGCAGTGAAGACGGAAGCAAAGGCAGCATTCAATAACTCTGCTTTCTCTGTATCCTTCGTCACCAGGGCACCCGCCCCTTTCAGCAGCGGACCCACGTTTTCCCTAGTCTTCCTTTTGCTATTGATGTATTTGAAGAAGGCCTTCTTGTTGTCCTTGACATCCCTTGCCAGATTTAATTCCAACTGGGCCTTAGCCTTCCTTGTCACATCCCTGCATACTCTGTCAATGTCCCTGTATTCCTCCCAAGTGGCCTGTCCCCTTTTCCACATTCTGTACACTTCCTTCTTCTGTTGGAGTTTTGCCAGGAGTTCCTTGCTCATCCATGCAGGTTTCCTGCCCGCTTTGCTGGACTTCTTACTCAGAGGGATGCATGTGTCTTGAGCCTGGAGGAAGTGATGCTTGAATATTAACCAGCTTTCTTGGACCCCTCTTCCTTCTAGGGCCCTGCCCCATGAAATTCCCCTAAGTAGCTCCCTGAAGAGGCCAAAGTCAGCTCTCCTGAAGTCCAGTGTTGCAATCCTACTCATTGCCCTGCTCCCTCCTCGTAGGATCCTGAACTCCACCATCTCATGGTCACTGCAGCCAAGGCTGCCCCCAACCTTCACCTCTCCAACTAGATCTTCTTTGTTCGTTAGTACAAGGTCTAGCATTGCACCTCTCCTCGTTGGCGTCTCTACCACCTGAGTCAAGAAATTATCATCAATGCTTTGCAGGAACCTCTTTGACTGTTTGTGCCTAGCTGTGCTGTCTTCCCAGCAGATGTCAGGGTGGTTGAAGTCTCTCATGAGAACCAGGGCCTGTGATCGTGAGGCTACTTCCAGCTGTCTGTAGAAGGCCTCATCGATGACTTCTTCCTGGTCAGGTGGCCTGTAGTAGACCCCCACAACAGTGTCACCCATATTACCCTGCCCTTTAATCCTTACCCATAGGCTCTCAACTTGCTCTTCATCCACCCCGAGGCAGAGCTCCATACATTCTAGCTGCTCCCTCGCATAAAGAGCAACTCCGCCACCTCGCCTTCCTGGCCTGTCTTTCCTAAAAAGCACATAGCCATCCATGACAGCATCCCAGTCATGTGAACTATCCCACCATGTCTCTGTCAGTGCAATGAGATCATGGCCCTGCGACCGCACACAGATCTCTAACTCTTCCTGCTTATTCCCCATGCTGCGTGCATTGGTATACAGGCATTTGAGAGAGCCAGTCAAGCACGCAGGCTTCCCAGAAGAGGTGCAAGAGGATCCTCCATAGCCATTTCCCATGCTGTCTCCCCTGGTTGTATGCACCTGCTGGAGGCATCCTGACTTGAGCGGTGTTTTACTGACTCCCCTGCCACTATACCACTCCCCTTCCCCTATCTTTATTACCTACTAATAATTTCTTATCCAAGTCTCCTTATGGTTTGGTGTGCCAACAGACATGGGACCATTGAGTCTGAGCATGCCCAATGGGTTGCAGCAGAAGTGTTTTTAAAAAAAAAAAAAAAGGCAGTACAAATTGTTGCTCCTGGGTAACTCGGTCAAACACTGGTGCTGTGCTTTAACATTTATCAGGAGTAACTTTAAAGGGCCAGATCATGATTTTATGTAAGTGGCTGTTAGTGGAGAATGTTTAGCGAGGTCGGGGTAGGCCCACTAAGTTCAGGTCAAGTTGCCATTGTAAATGAGAAAAAGATATGGCTCGTTAGATCAGAGTTTCATTTGGTGTGAACTAGTGAATTAACACTAGTGAAATTACAAGAATTTGTGCCAGCCAAGGATTTGGTCCAAATTACTTTTGCTAATTGTTTGGTAAGCAGAATTTCTATTCCAAGTCTTCATTCCCTCCTATCAGCTATAAGTAAATAGTATTCTGTGAACAGCCCTGTATAAATTGGATGGGGTTATTTATGCAATGCCTTATGGTTCAGTGTGAACAGACTGGAATTTCTGTTCCTGACTAGAAAATACACTGAATTTTACTGTTAGTTTGTTACAAAAAATATCTAATTCTTGAATGGCTCTTTGCTGAGCGTGTTCCAGGCACTCTTCAGAAGACAGCCGCCGCTGTGCAGCGGTGGAGGTTTAGGGTCACGGCTACTTACCCTACTTGCTTTTTGTCATGTATCTATTTTTTGTCCTTGGAATTGCTTCCTCTATATTCAGCATCTCAGCCTTTAAAGCTAAAAGCCATGAGAAAAACTTCCTGGGAAGTTCCTGCTTCTTACATAGGAGATTTCATTCTGAACTAGTGGTTCTTAGTCCTGTGTATATTCACCCGTGTCTCCACAGAAACCCCTTCTGATTTATCTTGGATGTGCCTCCTGAGTAGTGTAACACCAGCAAGGCAGAGGGATCCTCTTTACGCTTGACTTCCAAAGCTCAAGCACTGAGGGTGCACCTTCTCCAGCAGTCAGATGGTCGTGCCTTGGAGTGGGACTAACTGACCCTCGCCAGCACCTTTGCCTGTGGCAACACCTGTGTAGAAAGCCAGGTCTCGTGCGACTTGCTTCTGTCTGGGTGGAACTTGGCCCTTTGTTCTTCCACATCCATTCATGAGCTGGTAGCCTACCCTGGTATGACCGTGTGAGGGGCATAAGTTGCAAGGTTTAAGAAGCGGGGCTGCAGTGGTGACCTGTGTGGGAGCAGGCAGTGAAGGGCTGTGTGCTGGTCACAGCTGCATGTGGCCACCTCTGAGGCAGCTGTAAACAGCAGGGTGGGGAAGGAAGCCATCGTGTGCCAGAGCTTCAGCCACTTGGAGAAGCACGTGGTGCCCCTGCTCAAGCGTTTAAAAAAATAAATATTTCCTTGTTTTTTGGGGAGAAGGAGGAACAGACCATGGCATGGAAATCCACATGGCAGGGGGAAAGTCTGTGCCAGTGGGGGGGTATGTGCACCCCTAAGGCCCCATGGGCGACCCACACTTGCCCACAGGCACTCCTGAGGGGACGATGGCCCATTGGTGACCCACACCTAGGCACAGCTGCCCCTGAGGGGACATCACGGAGCTGGGGAGCAGAAGCCATCGCGCAGGTTACTCGACCTCCTGACACCACACTGGAGGAGTTTTGACAGATCGCGTGTAACCTGCTGAGAAAATAAAGCAAGTTGAGTCTGGTGAGTGGGCAGGAGAGGTGTTCATGCAAGTATTTGTGTCCCTCTTTTTCCTCATGCTCCAAATTGCTGATCAGAAGTTTGTATTATTTAGCAATAAATTAAGTAAAAAAAAAAAAAAAAAATCCCTGACTTGAGACTGTTTGGCAGACAGAAAGGTTAAAGCCGGTACGCTTTTTACTGTAAAAGCATGCTCCCAGATCCCAGGTCTCTGGAAATTAGGCGAGCACTCTGGGTTGGTGTGCTTAGAGGTAGCTTTATGAGCATGCTTTTGTTGAGTAGCTGCTCTGATCTTGCTTATTCAGTCCTGAAATTAATGTGTAAAAGATGCTCATAAGTAACCAGCAGCTGAATTGACTGTGAATAGATGGATTATTGCTATTGCTCAGCCCAACAAGTTGCTATATGTTTTGTACACTTGAGCAAATTTTGCAGTGCAGGCAGGCAAGTGGAAGTACCTATGCACTCAGGCTAACAAAATCCCTCAAAAGGTTTCAGGATTAGACAAACAGTCTTACGAAGCTGAAATAGAAGTGAATTGCCTGTGTTTATAAATCAGGGGCTTTCTGGCATTTACATATACAAATAGTTCCCCTCTCAGAATATTGTGTTTCAAACAGGCATTGACTCAGTTGCTACTTTTCTCCCCCTGCTAAGAAATTGAAGCCGATTTATCAGAGCATCAAACTGATTAAGAGGAGATTACCTGCTGTAGGGGCTCATTTAAAGAGGTCTCAGGACTCCAGTGAGTTGCTGTGTTCAGTTGAATTAATTCCACACAGTAAAAATCCAGTCTCTTGGCTTTAAAAAGCTTTAACTCTTTCTTTCTCTTGGAGTCAAACTGCTAAGAAGGGTTTAAAGTTTTGAAGACGTGTGAATTTTAGGAGATTGGAAGAGTCCCCGGAGATAACGTAACCCTGGAGGGCCTGTCTTGTGCAATGAGGAACAGGCTTCAGGATGAGGGTCACGTGCCAGGTCCCGTGGCCTGGTGCTCCTTATCTGTGTGACTGACTGTGATATGGGCTCTGAGTGCATGCTCACCTTAGGATGAGTGCTGCTGCTGATGGACAGGGCTGAACTGTGCTGAGCCCTGCCTGCCTGTTTTAAACTGTCACCTAGATGGTGGCTGTTGGGTTTAATTGTCAAGCCTTCCTGATTTTCCACTTTCTGGAGAGCTCCTAATCTCAAGTTGAGGTAGGAGTTCAATATTTTCTTGGGGATGGTAGGCAGACCTCTTTTGAGGTGTGTGTCTAGACATTTCAGCTGAGACACAGTGATTGTATTTCCACCTAGGGAATTAGAGGGGTATGACCAAGGGCAGATACTGGGAATGAAAGAGGAATTAGGAGGTCCTATGGTCCTCTCTGCTCCCACAGAGCTCTGCGCCCAGTTGCTTTCCAGACCCTGGGTTAAGCTGGTGCTCTAGATCTTATTCAGCTCTAAAGGATGTGTTTTAACAGCTGACTAACTTTTTTCAGATGCCAATTTATCATTCATTGTCTAGGAGGAAACAAATAATTGATGTCTTTACTCCAAGACTGGAAATAGCTATTAGGACAAATCCTTATATTTCATTGTTTCCAGATTTTCTTTGGGGAAATGGTATACGGCAGGAAATTCAAACCATGAGTCAAATAGTTGCAACAAACAGCATTATTTCAATCAAGGGGCCTTCTTCTGAAATAGAGTACGGGAGAATATTTCCTCTTTAAGCTGTTGTTCAGGAAAACACTTAATCATTTTAAGGCTCACTGACTGCAATGCAACTTACACATATGTCTGAGTGCTTTGTTGAGTAGAGGTGTATTCCCAATGAGAAACAAGCATACTCATTTAGTACTTGTCTTGCCCCATGGGTCTCCTGTCTGGTCCAGATTTGTACTTGCTACTACCGTATAGTAACATTTAATATTTTGGATTGGTCAGGAAGAATGTATCTCATGGCAGTTCCATGGCAGGTGTGTGATAGCTGGGGATGAAAAAGCATAAATTAGGTGAAAATATGATAGAAATACAAAAAAAAAAAAAAAAAAAACAAACCACAGCATCCCCCAGCATACGATGATACAGCGAGGCTGGATCATATTGTTATTAAATTAGCATCCACTGAACAGGTAGCAGAGGGCTTCAGTATAGTGGTGATATTGTCCTTTTCCAGTGACAGTTTCTTAGGAAAGGGCAGTTTCCTACTATTAGGAAATCCCCTTGTGAGAGGAGCAGTGCTTGTTTCATGGTCAGGGCGTGGGTCCGGGGAGCTTGTGATCACACTGCCAGCATGAATCTCTAGTAACGGAATGATTCAATCTTCAAAGGATCCCTTGTGACCTAAGTAGTGTCTCTTATCTTGGGTGATTTTTTTTTTCCTTTGTTTTCCCCTCCTTGCTGAGGTCAGAGTATTGGTCGAGCAGTATAGATGGGTACTCAGAGAGGCACTAGCAGGACCCTCTATCTCTGGAAAAGCTGTGGACAACTGGTACTTCTCCAAGCACCCTAATGCAGAGGGACACGTTTTGTGGACTGCTGGGCCTTGGCCATGTGGGGGAGAATAACACAGATTGAGAGCCGCTACTTCTCCCTTTGGTTTTCCTGTGTGCCTACTCTTTCTGCGTTGTGGTAGCCTGCAGTGGCTTATTCTAATTCTGGCTGTAAATAGACTGGTTGTTTAGTTAATAGCTGGTATTTGCTGACGTACCCAGGAGCATTGTACTTCTGCTTCTCCTTGGTGCAACTTCTTGGAAAGAAGCTCTTTATTGAACTTGTCAGCCTGATGCAATATTTTCTCCTCTCTTCAGTTCCCAGACAAAAGTTACTGACTGTCTTTGATCAAATATATAAAATAACTCAGGCTGACTTACTGTTAGAACTCAGCTTATTGACATAGGTTGGCTGAAAAACTTTTAGGCAGGAACCACTGCAACTCTAATAAGTGAATCCCCATTTGTGGGCTAGAAATTGTTTTGATTGTTTGTCAGAAATGCTAAACTTAATGTTGTGTCTCAAAATCATATTAAAATATAGACCTATGTTTAAGTGATGTCAGGGAAAAAAGGTTGATTCTGCTGACCGTTTTAACATTGAGACTGCAGATGTTGACAGGCTTTATATGGCTTGTGTTGTATAAAGGTGTAAAGCTGTGGGAGCACAAGATGAATCTAAAGAGACGGGATGAAGGACCACACCAATTCTCTTCAGTACTCACTGAGCACTGGGATATGCTGCTGCTGCAGTTCCAAGGTGAAGAAGGCACATCCACAGCAGTGAAGACGCTGGCAACTCCCTGGTACCAGGACAGTCATGAGGTTGCCTGAGTTGTGGAACTAGCCTTCAGGAAAGGAAAACAATGATGTTTATCTCCTGAGGATAAAGTCATAACACTTAACTTCTGCTGCTGCCTTGACTAGCTCACTCTGTGGCATAACAGTCTCTTCCAGAGACCTCATTGTCCTGTGCTTGGGAAGGCCCTTGTGGCCCAGGCCTCCTTGGACTACTGTGAGCGTGTGGGGAAAAACAGCCTCGAATCAGAGTTTATTATCTAAGTAGAGTAGGCAGAGAAAAGGCCAGAAATGAAAGTGTGGAATGACACATCCAGGGTCATGGATCAAGTCAGTGACAGGTGATCTCTACATCTGTTTCCAGCCATTGGCTCAGGCCTCCATGGGTATGCCTGCTGTGTCTTCTCCTGGAGACCTTTCCTATGTTAATCTGAGCTATGATTCTCCCCTAATTTCAAACACATTTTACTGCATGTTACATAAACATGGAACTAAAGTCTAGGCAAAAGATTAGGATTTGGCATCAAGCTGAAATTAGGACCTTCTTGCTTGGATTCTCGTCCTCTTTTAACATGTTAGTGTGGTTCGGCATGGCAATAAGGATATTGAGCCAAAACAAAGGCAAACGGTACCTTCACAGCCTGAAGAATATCCACTCAGTGTGTAAAGCCCAGCTAATGAAGTGTGTGAATCTAATGTCTGAGTTAATTTTCAATCATACTTATTTAAAACTTGCAGGTCAATATACTTTAATCATATTGTATACTATTAGTCATAAATGAAAACAAACTGCCCTTTTTAAGACAAATTCACTTCATTTGCAAAAAATACACTTAATGTACAGGAATTCTGATTTTTCTGAGAGCATCCTGAATGTTCATTTAAGTAAGATTTCCATTTATATTACATTAGAGTTGACGGGGGGGGGGGGAATGAACAGCCATCTGCTAATCAGTTTATTTCTCATAATGAAAACAAATCTGCAATTCCCCTAATCTAAAGGGCATAGAGCACTAACTCTGCAGGGAGTTAGCTGCTTGCTGTCCAGGGAGTTTGCTTTCATCCTGCAGGAAGTTACTGTCTGCAGAAGACCTTGGCTGTAAAATGCTTCTGTTAAACTCACCATGGTTCTGTCCCACTCGAAGTCAAAAATAGCTCTTGGCTTGGATTCCTATACATACAGATATCAGTCAACATGGTGTGATCCATATAGCTCTGTACCCATGTACCAAGTCTGCTCCTGTTTAAAAGCTGTGCAGATGTTAGTAAACCTAATCTAATAAACCCCGCTAAGTAGTAGTGTGCAGTACGCTTAGGTGATGTGGTAGTGTGGATATGGAGTTTCTGGAGCTGTAGGCAGGCTCCAAGTGAATGGAAGTCTCAATTTCTTCCAAGGTTGGGGGGAAAATTACAAACTGATTTTCACTTCCACTGTGATTGAAGATGCTGTAGAAAGTATGTACTGTACACTGGAAGCTGTCTGTTGTGCCGGGCAACATAGGATTGAGAGTTGGCTCTTGCAAGCGTTTTTTTATTTACAGTATAATGTGAGGTAGAGGTTAATTGTTTTTCATTTAAATCTAGTGGTTTGTAGCATGTTAGTAGCAATGCTGAGAATGTTCTTGCTTCAAAATTAAGGCTATGATATGCATCGGAAAAGAAAGTTGGTCTCAATGGGCAGCGTATGTCAGTGACAAGCACACATCTCCATTAAGCAAGCTTTAGCAGCACTGAAGTGACTGAGTGTGTGATTGAATGCTGGACATGGGATAATATATCTTGAGTTTAATTTTGAGGTACAGAAAGAGGAGGTAAAGCTCAGAAGGAAATACCTCTCTTGGTGACTTGGAAAAAGTCCTAGGGACTCAAACAGGAAAAGCTGTTTGTAGTGAAAGGTATGCTCTCACCTTTTATTTGCTGAAGGCTATAAAGACCTCTGGCTTCAAGAACCAAGATTTTGTCCTGAAGTGCTCTTGCTGTGAACTGTTTCTTTTTAAAAGGCCCAAATTTAGCCTGAGCTTTAATTTACCTTCCCTAGTTGGTCTGTTTGGCCACTAGCTTCCAATGCTAGCCAAATGCTGTGCATTAGTTCAATTTTTAGCCTTAATTTTTGTTTCCTGTAGCTCAATATGACAGAAGTACTTGAGTGGCAGCCCTTGGTGCTGCTCGCCTGCTCAGGCTCCAGCCTTGGCTTTACTGCTGACTTTCCATCTGACCTTGGGCAAGCTGCCCTCTGTCTGCTCTATCCTTTCCTGGTCTTGCCTTTTTGGCTTTCTGTATAGGCAGGGACTGTTTGTCGCTGAGCTTGAATGTGGCATAGTAGAAGAGGTTCTGCTCTTCTTGGGACCATTGAGTGCTGCCCTAATAAAAATGACTGACTTGAACTCTTTGGGTGCAGTGACTGTCCAGCTGGAGAAGAAAAAATCCCTTTTACACCGCAGATAATTAAATGCATTTGAAATGCCAGATGGCTAGAGATGAATCTCTTTGCACAGGGACCAAACAAAGCTAAAGCTATGCAATTTTAGCCTATGTTCTTAATCTCATGGTAGAGTAGTTCATGTGCCTAAAGACGTCTGTATGAAGGCATGAGTGAGGGAGATGAAAATGCATATGTTAAAATAATCCTTACTAATGCTTACCTTGTGTAAGCTGGTGTTGGAAGATTTCAGTGTTACTGCAGGGGAAGTAAAAAAAAATGTCAGCTTTAAGATACCTGTGGGCTATTTTAGACTGGCCATCATCCTGATGCAAGGAAAATTTCCAGTCTGAAAGCAATGGTATGTAAAAATTTTCCTTGCCAGTGCATTGGTAGAGGGAACCACTTTCCTTGCCAGCATCCTGGAGAAAGGAATTGTTTTCTGTCTGTGCAACTCCTGTAAACATTATACTTCAGCACAGAAAACATGCTTGCTGAACAGTAACAGTCGTGACCTCTTTTATCACTGCTGCTGCTCTCCTCAGGCAGAATGAAGTGCGGGAGCTGGCAAGACATCTTCAGATGAATCAGTTCATGAGTTGTGGCTCAGACCCTGAAGAACAGCTGTGAAACTTAGACTACCTGGAACTGGTGCTTGTGAGATCTGTGTTGGTCCATGGTTGATTTCCAAGCTTCACACAGGCTAGAGCAGATGGAAGGGAGTGTGGGCCCAGGACCTCATCTTTCTCTTTAGAGAGAGGGAAGATTGTGGCAGCTGGGATGGAGGTGGGATCACAGACAACTCTCTCCATAAAGTTTTTGGAGCAGAAGTTGTGCTGCTGTTGCTTAACTGTATGTTGTGCTGCTTGCTGCTCGTGAATCTTCTGCTGTGGATCAGCAAGCCTAGTTTTCTGTCAGTTTAGCATGATGATAGTGGTGACTACCTCAACGCATAAATGCCTGTGTTAAATACTTTGCAGGAAATATAAAGCCCTCCTAAGTAGAATAATGCGCAATAGGATTTTTTTTTCCCGTGGCTGCTCTAACAGAAAGCTAGTCTGTGGAGCAGAGATAGTAACTTGTGTTAAAGAGGCAGTAGCTTGGTGCATCAAGCATATGTGAGTTTAGCAGTGCCAGCTGGATGTGGTCTGCTCTCAAACTGGCTGACACTTATTTTGACTCAACTGGAGAAATAAGCTGTCAAATTGGAATAGAAATGTGAAAGCCCACTCCTGTATTGAATGTTTTTTGGAGAGCTGCAGCTTTGTGAGATGAAACTAAATTTGAAAGTGGTCTTCCCCCTCTCCCCCGTTAGTGTAAAGATTGTGGTGAATCTTCCAAGGGAGGCTCAGCTCCCCGTGCGATGCCAGTGCAGCTGGTTTGGGTTATTCTCAGCTACCTGCATTCTGCCTTCTGCCAGAGATTTAACAATGGCTCTTGCACGATTGTATCATCTGGCAATGGAGGAGCACTGAAGAGTTAACATCTTTGCCTTCTTTCCTGTTCTTTCCGGGTTTTTTGGCCTAGGTTTTCTACATGGGAATCTGCAATGAGGAAGCAAGGAGACACATTTCCCCACAAAGAGCACAGAGGTACTCTCACAGGCACTTGTTAAGGAAGATTTGTAGCTAAGTAGAAAGTTGTGGGCTCTGGAGAATAGTTTTACAAGCATGGCTTAGTATTGAGCATCAAATAATGTGCCCAGTCCATGGAAGGATGTGGGATTTATGAGAAATCTTACTAGAAAGATGATAGCGCAGAGCCTACTTTTATGTGACCTCTCTTTTGGTTTTATTGGAAACTTGCATGGACTGATCAGTCATATGTGACCTTAAAAATCACTGCACATTTATGTGTAGATGTGGCTTTTCAGATGTTTGTATCCTCTTGAAACAACTTCTCAGATTCTCTGACTCTGCTTGCCATTCATGGTAAGCGTTGTCTGCTGTTTGGAAGAGTAAAGATGAATATCTGAAGGTAATGGGGATCAGCTGCTCCCAAAAACATGCCAGCGTTTGTCCAACCTCTTAAACGTCAGCCTCTTTTATAAGTACCCTCTGTTTTATTAAATGTTATAAGCAGAAACGTATGAGCTTTGTGTCAGTTCATACAGGAACAAAATTGGCTAGGACATCTTGAACTAAAACAACGTGACGTAACATGGCTTCTTGCTTTGGCCTGTCTGGACTGGAGCACTTTATTCTTTCTCCTTTGATACCTAATTTTAAAAGTTCTCTCACGGCTACTGTTGATGCAACATGAATGCAGGGGGATCATCCTCTTTTCATGTGTTTTCAGAGAGCTGGTGAAGGAAGTATCAGGAAAGAGATTCCCTGTGAAGTATTTCTTTGACATGAACCTAAATCAGACTGTTTCTAAATATCCCTAGATTTTAGCGAGAAGTCCTATATATGAAATGAAATGCATGGCTTTCCTTTCTCCCCCCTCAGTGAATGAATCAAATGCTAGGTTCGTGTGTAATCTCAGTTTATATGTCGTTCTTGGTTTCAAATGCTCAGCTGATGCTTATCACTACCATTTTTCCTGTTTTACTCCCCTTGGGAAGATATTGATGCTCATGTGTCTATACTTGATCATGAAGCTCACAGGTAAAGATACAGACAGGGCTGTGGTAAAACTTTCCATTAAGGAACAGACCAGCAGTTCCTGGCTGACAGTGACTCGGGTAGATGCTATGCATAGACACGAATCTAAAGGTCTGCTTGCAATTCTGGCTCTAACATTTTCTCTGTGTACATGTGCTTATAGGATTTTTTTTTTAAGATCATCTTGGTATAGTTTTGTTGGTGCTGTTTAGAGTAAGCTGCTACATTAAGTTCTGGAGGTCTTTGAATTGTGGCTCCAAGAGATTTCTTTGCCACACCAATTAAGATCCGGTAATATCTTAGATAGTAAAAAGGAACCTTGTAAGGAGAAAACTGTATCGGTTTAATGTGCATATGGTAATTACCTATTTTGGGGTGACATTTAATAGACTGAAGTTCACTGGTGCTCGTTTCATCCTTTTGTGTGGGGATTGCTGGAAAAGAACGTGTACTTAACATTTTGGGTTGTGACAAAAGAGGAGAAAATTATACCCCTTGGCTATGCTCTTTTGATCTGGCATTTTTACTGAGGTGAAAATTTGGTATATGTCAGACGCTAGCTGCAAAGTGCATCTGAGACTTTGTTTTGGATTTAAAGAGAAATCAGTCGTAATCCCTAGAATTCAGATTACAGAAGAATTTCTTTCATGAGGAAGAATTTTTCAGGCACCTATCAGTCCTTTCTTGGAGGTTTTTTGGTTATTTAGACTATGCAGTTATCGTTCTGCAGCAGCTACTAATTCAATTGAGTGTTTGATGCTGGAAATAGAACAGAGCTGTTGAATGTACATTAAATCCCATTGTACCTGCATTTAAATTTCATTTTTAGGCAAACTAAAGCGCTTATGATTTGTTTTTTTATTATTTCATATGAAAGCAATATCAACACAGTGGCATCTGTGAATTAAAATAGGAGTAATTAACATACATTTAAAGAATTAGGATGGGAGTGTGAGCCTCTCAATTTTCCACTAGTGAAAACAGATTAGTGGGAATCTGCCCTCCTCATTTTAGCATTTGAGATTGGGAAGGAACCGGGTGTTAGCCACAATAAAAACCTGATGTCTGGCACCTCTGGAGGATATGGTGTGTATGAGACACAAAGGCTAAAAGCCTTGCACAAGGCTTCATGGGAAGTTAGCAGTAGGGACTGGGATTAAATCCAGCTTCTGAACCTTATTCCCATCCCATGAGTCAGTCTCATAAAATGAAGGTGTGTGGACACACTGGAAAAAAGTGAACCTACCTGGTTTTAAAGTTGCATGAACATATAGAAAACTTAAGGTGACTTTTGCGAACTGTTTTTATTTCTCTCTCTGATAATCTTCTCATGACACAAAAGTCCCTCCATCTTAAAAAGCAAGAAAACACTGCCTGAAGAAATATAAATAACAAAAGGTGAGGAAAAAAGGGCAAAGAAAAAATTTGGCTGTTGATAGCAACAGAGCTGGAGAGGCATGGTTAACAGCAATTCCCCTCTCGTTTTCAGACCTGCTGCAGAAGGGCAGGAAGCTCTTCTGGGAGGTTTTTTATATTGCTCAGAGAAAGGAAGGGTTGTTTCCATGCTCACATGGGCCATCCAAGAAATGGCCATCTTTGAAAAGTGAAGCTTTAATGTTATTCATCTAGTATATAGCATGCAGGCCACTTCTTTACTGGCGATGTCCCAGTAATTCGGAAAGCATTTCTTACCAGTTTCTGTAAAATGCATCTTAGGTCAGGACTTGGAGGAAGAAAGGACAGAGGAAGAAGGAACTACACTAAATTATTATCTACTCCAAATTGATAGGAATCCCCTGAAATCAATAACCCTTTGCTAGTTACGGGTCTGGACCATTTGTTTGTCACTGTTTGTGCCCGAATCCTTAGTGTGTACCACAGGCTGCACTTACTGATGTAAATGGATTGGCTACGTACATTTGGTGGAACTACACCAGCACAGTCTAGCTGTATTTTTTTAAATTCTGTGCTATATTTTTTTTCCACAGAAAACCTTTTTTGAAGTAATCATAACCAGCAAAACTTGTTGCTTAAATGAAGCACTCAAACCTAAGCCTAGTGTAAATCTACCAGAGAAGCTATTTTAATTAATACCAGCTTGAGGACCTGTATTAAACTTTTCACTTTCTGTTCTGGGTTTTTATGTGAACCAGACAGAGGCTATTAAAAGTGACTGCAGGTTGCAGCAGGGCCTGCAAATAAATGTTTCAGAGCTGTATTAGACAGCTTCATTTGTTTTTTTTAAATATCAAATATGCTAGAAAATTAATTAACCACATTAACCAAATTTGGGTCATATTCAGTCAATTCATCTAGCTGAGAATTTTTGTTTAAGGATTTTTAAAGTGTATTTAAAATTACCATTTTCAGTTTAAAATTGACTAAAATAGTAAGAGGAAAAGCTTTACAGGATTACTTCTAAATTAAATACAACAATTCACTTTGAAATTGAACCCTAAGTCCTTACCTGGTCTTGTTGCTCTAATAGTTGAGGGTAGTTTGCTTTGCTGGAATTGAGCTTTTTTCCCTAATTTCTCTCTTTCGTTATGAAAATGAGACTCAATTGTTGACTATATTTAATGCAGTTATCTGTCGCTATAATATTCAGAAAGATCCTTTAAACTCATAGAAGACAATGCATATTAATGGAAGAGCAGGAGTGCAAGGCAAAGTGCCTGATACCCAGCTGAAAGGGCATTAATTTTTGCTGACTGAGCAGAAATGTGTCAGAAATTCAGTGTTATCTCCAAACTATTGTACCAGAAGTGGAAGATCAGACACTTTTCCCCATTACTCTGATGAGGAATTTGATTATTAAACTATTTCTTCAGAGTGGCTTGCTCCTGTTGGAAATCGAAGGTCATAAAGGTAGAAATCAGGGTGTATTTACTTCTACCCTGCTGCTCTAATTAAAGGATCAGAAGCAACCAGGGAGTCCCAGTTCCCTTTGGTTCTCTAAGCCTCTACAGTTTATTCTAGAAGGGGGGGAGAAGGGAGGGTAAGCCATGTCCTTTTGACTGCAGGTCTTAAGTCTTTGATCACTATCTGCTTGGTTTTATCTGTTTTGCTGAGGAAGGAGCAATGCACAGCTAAATTAAATAAATGCATTTAAATAACCACATGCCTGGTTTATATGGAGAGAAGGACAGGAAGGAGTGCTGGTGGTGACACAAGTTGCCGAAAGAACCAAGTAGCAGTCTTAGCTCATAATTTCCTGCCTGCTGTTGCTTTAACATTTCACTTTAGTTGCCTTTTAAACAGGCACACTTGAATGATGTTAACTTTTGTCTTCTTGAAAAATATTGAAGAAATATGTGAAATGGCACTGTCTAATACAGTGACAGAAATATGCAATAAACCCTGTGTTCTCTGCTCTGGAGTAGAAAGGAGTGTAGTAAGAAACCCTGCCCCCCCCCCCCCCCACCAAGCAGGTAGATAGCGAGAATCTAATAACGTGAGGTTAGATCCTGTCTCATACCAGGGTCAGCTCATTCTGCTGGATTTGTGCAGAAGGACTTGTGAGCTCGCTAAAGAGCAGCTGCTGATTCCTGCAGCACTGGAGGAAAAACTCAGCAGATGTTTTTCAGTCAGTGAGTATAACTGATACTTCAGCTGCCCTCTGGGCTCTGTAGGGTAGTGGTTGCATGTCAGGAGCCAAAGGGAGCATTTATGGATGGGAAGAAAGTGTGTACTTTGTACCAATGCAGTTGGCCAAAGAGGTCATGGTCTTAAGGTGTCATTACGGGCTGACAAGTCACAGGAATCTTGGAGCTGTTCTAATGTAATACAGCACCAGGATCACTTTCCTTTCAGTGCACTAAGTTCTCAGTAGTTTGTGGTTTCTAATTGAAGCTGTGGCAATGTATTTGTGTGTATATGCACATATTTATATACCCAAGCAAGACTGGCTATCCATGGCAGGTAATCGATTTACCTCACTCCTGCTGTTAATTTGCAGAATTCATTGCCACAAACGTTGAGGCTAAGGACTTGGAGATTCCTAAAACAGTTACTCTCATGTGGCTAAATCCCAATTGTGTATAGGTTAAGGTTAGGTAAAGAGCAAGACTTTGCTTGCGTGGTTAGTATGTGATAGTCCATTTGCTGGCTGCCAGATTTGGATATCTTACCACCCTGTTTTTTACTGGCTTTATGCACCTGGTTGAATTGCCTAAGTAAAGGGTAGAGTGGGAGTTAAAACTTGGGAGATTTGGCTCCTGGTCATCTTCAGAGCATATCGGGCAAAAAGAGAATGTTTTCTTGACTGCAAAAATGTTAACATGGCTTATATTTTCAGTGGAGTCAGCTCTCTTGCTGCTATGAGGGAGCACTGGTATTCCCAGCTCTTCAGCTTTTATCTTAAATCTTAATATTTAATGTTAATATTACGGCTCTGTCTCCTTATTTCAAGCTGGTACCTGGGAATCTTGGTTTACCTTTTTTGGTGAGAAGCTTGCAAATGTGACTGAAGCCGGCTCAACCACTCAAAGTCCAAGAAAAACATATCTCCATACTCATTTTCTGAGCAGTGATGACATTTCTGCTTCCTGAATGTTGGGAACCTGACTCATGGGTTCTGTTTGATGTTTGAAAGCTGATGACACAATGCTTTTTATTGTACCAGCTGCAGAAGACCTGGCTCACAGCCTTTGGTTAATTTGTGGAGATCATGTCTTGCCTATTTTGATCTTTTTGTATAAAATTAAAATAATTAGCTATTTCATGTGGTCTGTGTGCCTGCTTCTATTATTCATATCAGAGCTGCTTTTGAATGGTGTGAGCACAAAACTATACCATCAAATTAAGCTCTTTACATTTCTTACCACTGCTAAACCTCCAAAACCATTATTAAAAAAAAAATTGGGGGAAGGGCAGGGGAGAAAAAGCAAGAGTAGGGAGGAAATGGCATGTGAGCTCTGGGGAAGTTGTAAAGAGTGGACTGAAGCCCTGAAAACAGGATCATGTAATGGTGATCAATGAGACTATATAATGCATGGCAAATATTTACAGCCAGGCTGTTGGCTAGCAACAGCCTCCTTAAGGCATTAGAAAAGTTACCTTTTATTCTGCTTTGGAGGAATCCTTTTATTCAAAATAGCTCAGAGGCGATGACTGCAGTGCTGTGGAAGTAAATGGAGCACAATCAGCCCATATCTAGCTAAGGGAAATGGACATTTTATCATTGTGCCTATTATTTTCATTTGTGTGGAATTCATACAGCATGCAGGGACCCCCAAACAGCACTGCTGAGAAATGTGCTTTTCACATGTGACATGGCAAAATGTATACTGTTATAACAGTTGAGTATTTTTACAGGAGGATAAAGACAAGTTTCCTCTTAAGCAGTACCTATAACCCTTGTTAAATGCTGATGTTCCATCCTTTTAATTAAAACAAGGCGGTATTTATGGTTGCATGTAATCAATAAATGGATCACTTTTATGACATCTTTTTATACTCTGACACCTAGTGAAGGGAAAATATTCTTCTGCCTTTATACAGGTGCATTGTTTGAAGGACAAAGTTTGTCTAGTGTTTCACAAACTTTTGTTGCTTGTTCAGTTTCTGTAGACATCAGCGTTGCCTGTCTGTGTCTGCATCTTTTGGAGTGAACCTAGTCATATGTTGTTAGGTGATGAGTACCAATCCTCTACTGGCCTCTGTTTTAAAAAAAAAAAAAAAAAAAAAAACAAAAAAAACAACTGTGCATGCACTACAATGGCATATTTAGATGAGCCGTCTTACTCATTTTGTTGTGCTTTCTCTGTTGCCAGTAGTTTCAGGATGTTATTACAGTATGCATTAGCTAGTACCTGAATCATTCCTGTCTGCAGACCTCCATCTCTAATCCAGACCTTTCTGTTGGGTTGGGATGACAAGCTGAGATGCTTTATGCACAGTTAGTTACTCTAAATAATATTTTTCATTCCTATTTAACTTCTACTTTAAACTTGTCTTTCCTCAGCTTGTTGCACTGAGCTGTACATCTTAGTCCCACTTTCTTCCCCCCATAAATGTCCACACAAATGTGCACATTTATGATCTTCACAAGTGATCAACTGTAGCTCCCCTGAAAATGCCTAAGGCTCAGCACTACTTGATTTCCAAGTTCAAAAATGGATTTGTGCTTCTTGATCTTGGAGTTTACACAGCTTTCAAACGTCACAGAGGCGGTATGTCCAGTCTCCAGGGATAAAGTTGCCCTCTATTGAGTATACATGATGAGTGCTGGTCATGAATGAAGGAACTGCTGACAGGTCTGCTTTTTGACCAAAACTGGAATGAAACGCGAGTGGGAGGAAAAAGGAGCATTAAAGCCTAGTAGATTAAAATGAGATCGAAAGCTACTGAAGCTAGAATTCAAAACAGCTTTATTTTCTTCTTGCAGCCTTTTATGCTGATGTGTTAGTAAAAGTGCATTGATGCTTATTTTACATATAAGTAAAGGAAAAAATAAAATCTATATATCTTTATTTGACTCTGAACTCAGGCTTTAATTTAATAATTTTTAGGCATACGTCAAAAGATAAATGCCGACCTCTAGATTCATCTCAGTTTTATTTTACCAGAGTGACTAAGACCTATTTGATTTCTTTTTGGACCAAGACTGGAGAACGCAGAGATCTACTTGGAAGTTTGCTAGCTGCTGCTGCTCAAGAGCTTCTCATGCTTGTTGATGTCAGAGGCTGTTAAAAGTGCATTTTTCTGCATGATGATGAGTTTTAACAGGGAACTAGAAAAGCATTAAAAAAAAAAAAAACAGTAACACCTTCCCTTTCCTTCCCCCAGGGTGCTGTTCTTAAATTTTTTTTCTTTCAAACTGAAGATGGCTGTGGGGATACCTTCCCTAAACTTATGGTAATTCTTTTCAGAGCTGAGGATGGGGAAGTTCAACTATTTCTCTACTATCATGTTCCCTTTCTGAACCCCTAATGGCAGGTTGGAAAGGCTGACTCTGTGAACTAATAACCTCTCTTCATATTTCTGAGTCAGCTCCTGAATGGACCTGCTTCTCAGAGAAAATCCCAGATTATGTGGTTAAGGAAAGTATCCTTAACAGGTAATGCCCTAGGTAAAAGTGAAACTATGAATGCTCTTTACTATTCTTACAGAATCTCAGAGTTAAAACATTTTACAGCAGCCTAGGCAGCTGACTTTTTAGGCAGAAAATTTCTGCAGTGTTTGTTAGAAAAGAACCCTTTGCAAGCAGTGCCCTGGAATACAAACTTGCAAATCAGTAAGGTGTTGACTAGCATTTCCTATGTATCCTGGAAAAAAGAATAATTTCCTTTTAAGGGGAAATTGCAGTGTTGATCTCACCCACTTGTTATTCCTTCCCTGTATCTAGAGAAACATGAAATTCTAGGTGTGCTATGTGGTTAATTCCGTTTGCCTAGCTGTAACAAAATGCTATTTAAACCAATTAAATGAAGTTTTGCTCACTGAAGCATCTTGCTTCATGCTTAACATCTTAATTGCTCCAAGTTCCCTCTGAAGTCTGCTTCACATTACTCTAGCAGAAGTTTTACTTTGTGTTTCTTACTACCTCACGGTTCACACTTAGGATTTCTCTATCACTTATGTATCAGGCTTCGTCTGAATCGTAAGGGTAGGGGGAGGCTGGCCATTGCAAAAGAAGTTTGAGTTTGGGTTGCCCCTCTTTCATTACAAATATTAATTTTGTTTTTGTCCCTGTGTATGGCTAGTATTCGGGAGTGGCTTACTTTGTAAGGGAACATTGCATGGACCTGTGCAAAATGTCAACAAAGGGTTAGGGGCAATGTAAATTCTTAGTTGAAGGTCCTAACGAGTTTAGTGAATGAGGGCTCCATCTATCCCTAGAAAGTAAACAATGAGCATAAACTTTACCAGGGTCTTTCAGCCTCCACCTTTTCTAGCAATATAATTGGCTATAGACAAGTTATAATTGGACTCTTTATTGAACAGGAACTCAGCCCAGGATATCTCCTGTTGGAGCATCCCTATCAGAATACAAGTCTGTCCAAAAAATGCTCAGAGTCAAGGCTTCCAGGAGGCCATAAAGCTTTGGGGTGAGTTATCTTCTAAATGTGAGCCTCTAAGAGTTAGTCCTCTCATAAATGTAGATGCAGTGGATTCAGATAAGCTTAACGTACTGGTTTCCTGTCTGCACAATAGCTACGTTCACAGGAGCAGTGTTACATGAACAGGATTGTCAGTTATCATTAGGACCAAAGGTCTTGAAAAGGAGCTGCATTTATGTGAAGCAATATACAAGTCACAAATAATGGGAATGAGACATTGCAGTCTTATACAGCTTAGTTACAAATGTCCTGGTTGCTTGTAGGAGTGTCAGCTGAAGGGATCAAGAACTGGGACCCCTGTTTACCCAGGGTTGTAGGAGTGAATACGGTATGTTACACTTTTTGACTAGCTTTAAATATAAGTAAATCTCTTGCTGAGTCTTGAAGGCCTTCTGCTGAGGTCTGTAGTCTCCTAGAATGGAAGAAAAACATGCCTGTTTTGTCAAGGTTTATTCTTTAAACTGAAGGTTTCTCATTGTAGCACACAGACATCTATTTGACCTTGAAATTACAAAATGATATTTTGTTTTTTTAGGCTTTAATTCGTTCCTGTTTATTCTCTTGCACAGAACCAAGAGAAAGTAGTATTAAAATAGTTAGTTACTCAGCTGGCATAAATCAGTACAGTTCCATTGGCTGCCCTGATTTAAATCCAGATTTGATCAAAAAACCTTGAAATATGGCCCCAAAATGAAAGAAAATCAATAGAGAAAATCCTTAGGTGTCTAAAACCTAAGTCTAATTTTCCAGGAGAAGAGAATCAGCTGCTACCTTGTGCCTTCATAACCCTGTATTAGCTGCTTATGGCTCAGTAACTGATATTGGCTGTGAAGCAGGCACTTGGCTGCTTCTTTGGCCAGCAGAGAAGAAATGTTGGCTGCTGACTGTCTTGAAAGAGCAGAGCTGTAAAATGAGGAAATAATAAAACATGATGATTAGGTAAGGGTCACAAAATATTGTAAATAGGAACATATTGGCCTTTCTGCTGTTTTTTGAAGCATCTTGTATGTTGGCTGGCCGGCTTCCTGGACGTCTGTGTTGCTGTAACTGTTTGGCTATCTAAAACTGATATGTAAGGGGGAGGGGAGAAAAAAGCCATTGGTGACCTTGTTATGTATACTAAGGCCTGAAACAACATTTTTCTTGAAAATGTTTCCTTCCAGATTTTTCTTATGTTGACAAGGAAGTATCCTCCTTCCAGCTCTCATCCCCAGAAATCTTGGTAGGATACAGGATAATAAAGAAGGATTTCCATGATCAGTACTTGTATTTACATGTTTTGACTGGGATTTTTAACCCTTCTCATTTTTTTGTGTGCCGTCTCTGGCCCATATGTGAGTTCTAGGAGCTACAGAAAAGCAAATGATAAGTAATACTGTAGCTTCTTAGAGGTTGCTGTGCCACAAAGTGTGAGCAAAAATGTTGAGCAATTTCATCAGAGTTGAACAGCTTCAGCCATAATTTGGGGTTTACTCATGGGCTTCTTATTTCACAGGGGTAAGCGTGTAGGTTGGTGGCCGTTTTATAAAAATAGCATGCTATGTTTCTCTGATTATCTGATTGTGCTCTAAGTCAAGGCAGGCCTTACAACACGTACTTTTTGTACCCGTTTGGCTTGTTAGTGAACGCCAAGCCAGACTGTGCTGTTCCAGCTAGGAAATGGTAAAGAGCAGTTTCCTATATCACATCTAAATTGTAAGGAAGGTTCATCTTCTGTCTTGGGAACTGCCTCCAACCATCTTCCTAACCAGCACAATTATTGTGCTCTAGAGTATTTGATGAGATGCCTTGAGACTGATTCTGGTACCGTGCTGTTTGGGTATTTCTTATATGGTAATCGACTACTAACATACAGTTTCCATTAGATACAGCTGGAAACGTAGGAGGCTTGCTTATTATTTTTCTAGTGCTCAGACAAATTTTGCATCCGAAGTAGGGAAGACAGGACCAATGTTCCCATGAAGCACCATGCAAAATGTAAGTGTGCCACTCCTCAATAAGAGCAGAAACTGTTTTTGCAGTCTGATGAATATTGTGCAGAATTTGAAATCAAGGCTCTTGGATCGAAATGCATAAAGAGATATTGCATGAAGCTAAAAGCTTTTGTCAAGATCTAGTCATGATCTCAAAATAAACTCTGAAACACACTCCTATACTGTCTGGGTCTTTCTGGCTGCTAAACAGTATTTATAGCTGCCTTAAGTAGTTACATAATGGCTCATTGTTCAATATGACAGTAAGACAATGGAGGCAAAAGCCAACTCAAACCCTAGGCAGCCTGGCCACTGGAGTGGACCCAAGACCCATAGGGGGTTCTACCCATTAGGGAGTTGGGCACCAGCCTTCAAGAGCTCTGAGCATCAGTGGCAGTTGCCAGCAACAAGGCAAGCACCCAGATTTTGCAAACAGTATTGCGTGGACAACGCTGACATCCAGAATAAGAAACTGCCTGTTAATGAGAAGTTTTATCCCTTTTGTTCAAAAGCCTGGCTGTCAAACGCAAGCAGTGCAGTAGTGACAAGGAGCTGTGTGTCCTGGGCCAAGGGTGCGGGGGAAGCAAGAACGGGTGTAAAATTGCAAGTGTGGCTCATTGCCCTTTGTCATGTGTATATGGGTTTCAAAGGAAGGTGGTTGAGTCACAGTGTGTACGGCTTAAACACTGATTAATGGAGTCTCATATGAATTACCCTGTATGATTTGAAAGATTGCTCTGCTTGGTTTTAAGCAAAAGCTTGAAAGTATTTCCTACCCACTGTTCTCTCTGCTCCCTACTCATTCTGCTTGTAGACTTCTTTTCCTGAGCTTTTACAAGCTGGCCCTTTGTCATTTTTGAACAGCAAATGTTGGTCATTTCTTTCTTTCGTTTTGCTCGTGGGAGTGGTGCTAGGGCAGGGGGAGATGCAAAATATGGAAATATGAGGAGAATAACGGGAAGATAGAGCCACTTGTGATCTATCCAGCAACACTTGGTATATCTGGCCAGGAAAACTAAGCTGCTGTTGAGCTTGGGGGCACTAGTCAGTACCTATCCAGGTTAGGTGGGGAGAGAGGGAGGAAAATCTCTCTGTAGACGCAGATTGAAGGACTATGCTGCAGAAAACCTCATTAGTATGTTATTGGAACACAATAGTTTTACAAGTCTTGAGATACTTTTGTGCTGATTCCCACCTAGGAATGTCCACCTGTATGCAATTCCACCAGGTCTGTGGCCTAACAGATGGTCTTAACTAATGAAAAGAGCCCTTTTAATTAGTCCGTCTAAAGACATTTATTCACACCGGTGGGCGCTCCCAATAAAGTTCCAGAGACTAGGATTTTTGCGGCTGGCTTCCAGCAGTCACCATCTGCTTGATGACAGAAACTGGCCCATGATATCACTGCTTGTATTTCCCACTTCACTGGGCCGGAAACAGGTTTAAGGCTTGGGGAAAGGGGCGGGGGGAAAGGTCTCCTGGTTACTGCCTACAGCAGTTTGAAAGCTGTGGTATCCCTGCTTCCAGACCTAGGATTACAACAGTTTATCCTGCTATCTCTAACAGCAGTTTCAGAAAGCAGCTTTAGAAAGCATGCTTATTTCCTCTGGCAGCAGTTTTTTAATATTTGAGAATACCTTCAGTGTATTTGCTAAGGTTTTCTTAGGCTGTTAGCCTGTTTCTTAATTGGAATATTGAAAATCTCTGCTCTTGAGCACTCTTACAAAATCCAAATTGATTGGAATTATAACTGTGTCATTTTGGTAAGGCTGGTCCTAGGAGTCCAGGAGTTTGCGTGCTAAAGAACCTCACTGGCTGCATATTAAAGGGAACCACTTAATAGCAACATTCAATTAGAAAATAGGAGGAATGGGTAGCTGGAGCAGTACAGAAGAAGATATGCAAGACTTTGTCATCCATGCCCAGTTTTGTCTTCTGCGTATTGACAAACTAATTCAGACAGGGAGATAAGTAAACCAGTGGGAAACGACAAAATTTCTTAAAGAAAAAAAACCACACGGGGTAATAAGAAAAGAACTGTGGGAATTCAGCTTCCTTCAGGATGTTTCTGACTATAAATGTTGTTTACATATTTAACCTATTTACAGCCCTTCCTGCACCTCCCCCTCCCCCTCTTTGAACCTTGTCCAAGCTCTAACTTTATTTTTATAAATGCTTTAACTTTTCAGGTTTGTTTTCAATGAAAGCTTTCCGAGTTCATTGAGCTCTGGGAAAAGGACTGTGGAACTGTTAGGTCTTGTAGTTATTAATATAAACTTAAGAAAACTTCCTGATAGCATTTGATTTGACAAAGTCAAAGTCTGAACTGTTGATCTTACAAATCCTGGGTGCCTACCATCTTCCTTACATCTTCTCTCCAAATGAAGGTATATACCCTGTATTTCTCTTCTGGTTTCTGTGTCTTCATTTTCTTCACGTCCTTAAGCTTTTTTACTATTACTACAAGTGCTTGCGCTATGCAAGAACTAAGGTTCTAATCCAACAACATGACTCTAAGATGTAGGGCTTCAAAAATAATTCCAAAAATTATGAAATATACTAAAATAACAAGATTTGGCAACATTGTCATAGAATTCAGTTACTGCCTGGTTATGGGCCAGAATCCTGCTGTTTTGGATGCTCTACAAACATGGAACAGCATGTACTTGTCCTAAAAAGTCTATACTAAGCAAAGTACAAGATGGCCACATGGCAAAGACAGGTAGAACAAAACGATGATGCACTTCTATGCAGGCTGAGCTGTAGCTGCAGGCTATTGTCAAGCACCCATACAGGCATGGCGACAAAGGAGAGTTTAAAGGAAATTAATGATGTTAGCTAGCAGCTCTTTTCAACCATGAAGAGCTTAGTGAGGGAAAACATGAAGGTGTTTGTTTGAGAGCTTACTAATGAATGGTGGATTGTCTCACGGGCTGACTGGAGGTATGAGTTGGGTGAGAAAAGATATATAAGAGCTGTGGAGACCATGAATGACCCTGAACATGACTGCAGGACTGACTTTTGATATGCTGTAGAAGAATAAGTCAAAGGAAGGATACGAAAAGGGAATGACGAGGCCAAGAAAACTGGGCTAACTGCAGAATTTCAAGTGGTTGTATTTGGGTAAACCTAATTTATTAAAGAAGGGAGGAAAATGCTCTAGTTGGAGAACTTTATCTCTAGTTGAAAAATGATTGGACAAATTAGCAGAAAAAACCTACAAAAGAATGATTAAACCAGAAGAGACCTCTGTCTTGGGAAACTGAAAGTAAACTGGGAGAATGTTGCCTATATATTTACTCTGTTCTAATACTCTTCCCTTGGTAACCATTGCTAGCCGCTATCCGAAATGAATCTGTCTAGCTTTCTATCCTTTGATCTGTTTCAGTACAATCTTTTCTCATAAGGTGATGAAATATAGGGCTAATATAGAAATCTTGGACTTGCATAACAAGAACTGGTAAGATTCATGTAAACTTGCATATGAGAGCCTATAAAGAGATCCAGGGCAGATATGGTACCACTGTTTCAGGCAAGAGTGCGAAGTTATGGTTTTGTCCACAATGATGAAAAGACCACCTCTGGAGGAAGGATGTGCAGGGAAAGGAAATGCTTCAGCCATGTTGAGCTTGAGTGGATAGTTAGCCATGAAGATAAGGTGTTTGAGAAATGGGCAGAAAAATTGGATTCATCAGCACTTTGATAATTAAATTTGTAGATGGAGTCATCTAGCTCTAAAATGGGGAGGGAGATTGGGACTTGAGATAAGATGAGTGAGTCTTGTTGTTGTCCTAGTACATAAAATACAAATTTCAGCTGTTTAAGATACTACAGTGGACCGAGGGCTGATGTGTCTGCTATGTGTCATTCTCTGTTTGCTCATGGCCAGAAGACTGGGACAGATGACTGAAGGTGATAGCATCTTAAATCACTATGAGCAAGATTCAGCAGGATGTTATAGGTCAAACCTCTGAAGCAACCTCTAGCAATCATACTAAGTCTACTAAAGAAAGAGTACTGTGGATCCCATGTACAGTGAAGAAATTTCAGAGTTTACCGTGGGGAATGATTAGAAAGAAGGATGAGAACATTATTTGGACACAAGCAAAGATGCCACAGGAAGGCCATATTCAAGGTGGAGGTGTTTGCCTGAAGATAGCTGACAGGCCAAGGAAGATAAGCCTGGAGTATTCAGGAGAGAGCAATAGCTAGGAAGAATTATTACTGTCCAGACTAATGTATATCAATTTTTTTTGGCACTTTTTTGTTGAAATCATAGCTGTTCATGCAAACATATCCCTCTAAATGAAATATTCTGACTGGAAGGCTTTTCAGCTCAAAACTGAATTTTGGGAAGAAGAAGGAAGGTGGTGTTGGGTGTCTATTATAGCCTGTAGCACAATATGAAAATCAGTCATCAGGGATCTGGAGACTATTTTAAAATTCTTCTGTTAATTATGTAGACTTTTTTCCTATCTGAGTACCTTTGTAAGACTTGTTGTCTAGTCTGAGATAGACATCTCTATTTTCAATAAAAATATCACATGATTTTAATTTTATCTCCTTGTGAAACAGGAGAAAAGAATTAAATCTCAGAATCTATCATGGCATGAGAAAATGGATTCTCATCCAGCTCTACTTCAGACAGACTGTAGACAGCACAGTTAACGTGTTTAGAGATTTAAAAAAAGAAAGGAGAGGAGTTGGTAGCTGGATGCACACTTGAGGTGAAGGTTGGATTTTGTAAAGATGAAGAGCTTAAAATACTTGTAATTGAGGGAAAAGCATCAGAGAGAGAAGGAATGTTGCGAAAATTGAAATGAGCTGCTTTTCAGGGAGTTTACTGAGGAAGCAGTGGTTAAAATCAGGAAGGACGGGAGGACATGCAGTGTTCTGATTTCAACAAGGTCCTGTGAAGAGGGAGGTGTTACAGCAGGAGGAGAGGATGCCTTTCCTGTGTGCTGAAGACACACAGCAGAAGACAATAGCTCTACCTTGAAGACTTAACAGTCCAAAAGCCACAATAGTAGGAGCTTTTTGATAAGCTTTGACTCAGGCCCTTAGGCATCTGGGGTATCATTTGAAATAGAAATTATTTGTAAAATACAGCAGAGTTTGAATACCCATCATCAGTTACTTTTCATGATAGTGAAGCGGTTAATGCTTTTGCTGATGTTGCTGTATTCTTAATAGATTTATTAGACCACATGGCCTTACTGTGCTGTCTAATTTATATGAATATGGTTGGCTTTTCCAAATAACCTGTGTTGCACAGCACACAGACTAGGAGTTCAAATGAAGTTGGGACTTTCCTGAGCAGATATACGCTCAAGTTTAAGTGAAACTGTGAGGTGCAACTTTGCCTGCTCCGTCAGGCTTGAAATTTCCTTTGCAAAATTCCCTCCTGAGGAGAGAGTTTGTTTTTAACCCTTTTAAATGGCAAGTCCTTTGTTGTTTAAAGCAGTGTATCATTTCAGTGCTGATAGGAACTGACAGTCCTGGATGATTCTGTTCGTCCAAAGGACAGGTGTAGCAACAATCCCGTGCTTCACTCATGGTCCATTTGATACGCTGGAATAAGAGTCCTTAGGCTTTTCTCCTAGAGTAAGTAGTTTTCGTTACCTCTGACCATGGAGCTGGTTTTTATACAAACTATGCTGGGAATACGTGTCAGGGCTAATGCCAGTAGCTGCTCATGTTGCATGTGCTCAGGTTTTCTATGTTGCTTTCACCGGTTGAGCTCTGAAGATTATGGTGACTTCGGAAGATTTTAGTGAACATGCCTACTCTAAGGAAGACCTGAAGATAAAAGGAGCATTCAGTCTTTCAAATAGCTCTTCAGCAGAGGCACATCATTGTACGTTTGTTGAAGTTTATGGACTTCAGGCAAGGATTCAACTCTGTCCATTTAGCTGCTTCAAATGGTAGACAATGTAATTTCTGATGCTCTTATAATAAATATAAATACCTATAACTTGGGCAGCTGTCTGAAGAATTGCTCTTAGTAGTGAAGATTTCTGAATTTTCTTCATCAAAGGCATGTCTTGCTCAAGTATTCAAGTATGCTTTTCAAAAAGGATATGATGCATTTTAGTCCTACCTCAATATGGAATTGGGGTTTGTTAGGGACCCACACAGACAAAGGATCTCAGAAGTGCTCCTGGATCAAATAATGGAGATAAATCTTGGTCAGACAACAACAGATTTTGAAGTCTGGAAATTTGGTTTGCTCTACAGCAGAATAAAACATCTCTCTTGTATGAACTGAGACTGGATTGAATCTTCAGTTTCCTGGAAAAGTCAAACTTCTACTCTGAGACTATGCAAATCAGTGAAAAGGTCATCAGAGGCCTATCTAAACCTACTATAGAAAATATCACTGAAATTCCATAACTTTCTGTGAAACAGAATTTCTTAATACAATTTGATTAGTCAGAACTTCTCTCAGCAGAGCCATTCAGTACTGTTCCAGCCTGTGTATTTTTCTTTTAGTTTTTGTGGTTTAATATTTTCCAAATGATTAAGTTCCTCCATGAAGGAGCATAAATCTCAGCAATTTACAGAACAACAAGGGGAGGGGAGCGTATATGAAGACGGGTTTGCTGAAAGCAATGAAGAAGGATCATCACAACCCAAATTGACAAGCAATGCAAAGCTGTCTTTTCCTCTTTCTTTGGCTATCTTCCTCTGGGTTACCTTTCCCTTTCCTTTCGTATACATCATCTGAGTTTTCTTTTAGCTATAAAGCCTGCACGAGAAATGTTAATTTTAGCTTTTGTGAGTTATGTTTGTGCCTTTCATTTTCCTGCAGATGTTCTGCACAGCAAGACAGCATTGCTGGGTCTGCTGCGTTCTGCCCACAGAACATTATTAATATACAGCTGTGCACAAACATCTGGGTAGTTTGGCTGAAAGCATTTTGAATGTGAGCATATGAATTTCTTCTTCTAACCCTGCTAGGGTTAGACATGATATGTAGACTGTTCCATGGACCACTGCGTCTCTGGCATGAGCAGTAGAGGGCTTTGATGTTTTCTTGTTTCTGTTTTATATTTTTCCCCTCTGCTGTGCTTTCACCCCGCCCTTATAGCTTCTCCAGTACGGCTGGAGCACTAACGAGCTTGGATTGCTGGGATGGAGCAGTGGGGGAAGAAATGGGAAGCTGCTTGTTCTCAGCTCAGGCACGGGGTGCTGTCTGATCAGCATGTATAGGCTCACACACTTGATGGTGTGCTAAGTCTTTGATTAAAATAATACACTGGAAATCAAATGCGACCAGGTTATTATAGAAATGCATTATGCACCTTCTGGGCTTTGACACTGCTATCTTCTTTAAACATCCCCTTCCATTCCCCAGTCTCCCTTGGTTGCACCTTTTCCCAGGCTTGTTATTGTTTCAGACTTTCTAGGCTTTTGCAGCTACTAGGCTTTTTCCATTCCCATCAACATTCAGCACTGTGGCTCCTATGGTGCCTTTAATAGAAACTGCAGTTGATCTGTATGCTTTAACCCTATTTGGAGGAGTTGATTTGGATGAATGATCCAGAATTTTGGGACCTATGTAATATTTTTTTCACTGACTACTTGGAGTGCTAGTGAAGACCGTCCTTCATAATTTCCACTGCACTGATCATAATCTTTGTTTTGAAGGATTGCTTGGCTTAGGCTAGACACACTTACGCTTCTTCAGGAGCTGGCAGAGGATATGCCAACAACTTTTTTTCCTAGTATGGTAATAAGCAATGCGGATATTCCAGCTAATATCTTGACTTGACATTTTCCAAACAGAACATGAATATTTCCTTTCTCTGATAGGATTTGATCAGCTGCTACTGAACTTGAAGGAAGGATTCTTGCTGACTAGGGAGAACTGTGTGCCTCCTATGCGTGAGTTTTTTTAAACTGTCCACTGAATTCTAGTTTAATGCTATCTTATTATAGAACTACTCATTTCCATAGTTTGTTTGAGGGGAATCCTGAGGTTAGATTCCTGGCCACAGTAGAGCATGGTATAGCATCTTTTGCTTTTTCTATCTTTTCTTTTCTCATCTGTTTCCAGGTCTTTAATAATATCCTAATTGCACCTTATAGTTGTGCTGCCTTGTGTTCTGGTAGGCAGATCTAGTGATTGAAAATCTGAAACCTTTAAAAGTTTGTTTTTTGTTGCTATTGTATAATGGATGTGAAAACATTGGCTTCCTGTTTAGTTCACTGCGTCTCCTCTGAGCCCCGAAATGGCTAATTAAATAGAGAAGATGCTATCTTCAGCAAGGCTTATTGGTTCACCTGTACAGTAGAGCAGATGAGTGTGCTTGCTCTGCTTGTACTCTTATTTGGCCAGATGTGAGCCAGATGTGAGCCAGTATGGCTGTCTTAGTAAAACAGTTCTAGTAAATGCATGCTAGTAACCCTTTTCTCTCAACGAATACCAGCTTACACTGGTGAGACACAAACCAGAGGCTGAGGAAGAAGAAAACATGCAGACTTATCTACCTGCAGTCAACTACAGGAACTTTCCTATTGATGGACAGAGCACGTTAACTTTGTCAAGGGGTGAAGCCTAAAATGCAGTAGGCCGTGGGGGGCATCAGGGAGTGCTGTATGTGAAGATTCACCTTGGGCTTCCCCATGACTTTGCCTGGTGGCCGTCAGTTTGCCCCCTTTCCACTGTGTGCTCTTGGTAGTACTTACTCATTCCACCAGGATTCAAGATCTGAGTACTGTATCAAGGCCTGTAAGGGAGGAGAACCTTATTCTGTATTACTCCCCTCTGTGGATATATTCTCTGGCTCCATCTAACTCAGAAGTCCCTAGCCTTTGCTGTCCACTGGATAAAAACACTGAGGAAGTTACATGAACTGGGCAACTTCCTTCTTTGCTCTTTCTGTTGCTTCCCTTTTAATTTTTTGTGCGCTAGAAATGTTAAAGGCTTTTACAGTAAATGTCTTCCTTGTAATGCATAGGGAGGAGCAACTGGTCCAGAATTTTGAATAGTTCAAACATGGGAGATGTGACATCAAAAGTTAGTTTAATCTTGCCTTGAATGGTCAACCTAACAGTAATTAGAATTTAATTCTTAAAATTATCAGACATGCTTGGCACAGTGTGATGTTTGTCTGCCTGTTCGTATCACTGTTAATTGACCACGCTGGTATTTACTGAGTTGCATCCACGTGAAGTGATTTGTTCTAACAAGCCAGAAGTGTCTGGAGTCATCAAAAGGAAAACCTTGTTCATTGCCTTGTGACTTACAGCTTAGTTTTATCTAAAATAGCTGCCTCAGTTAGTGGCTACTAAAGTGCCTATTTTACCTATGCTTTCTCTCATCAGATGGAAACCTATTTTATTTGCTTACTAAACACACTAGGAAATTTGTTAAGCAAGCTGAGTGGGTGTTTTGTGGTTTCTGAAAATTTTGATGAAAATTTTTCTTACAATATTTTTCTTCATTCTAACAAGATAAGTGCTGCGAATCCAGCTTCTTATGAAACACATTCTAAACCGTAGGAGAAAACACAGCATAAGGAAACAATTACTGACACTTTCCTAAGGTAAGGCGGACGCTCCACCACTAGCTCTGACTCTCAGAATATCGGCAACCACAGTTCATTGTGGAATCCTATTTAATCACTTTCTGTTATGTGTTCACTTCCAACGTTCCTGCCTTGTTGCCAGCTTGTTTTCTTTTTTGTGGGCAGTGTGGTGAATACTAAGCAATGTAAGCAAGGTATTAAAATAGGGGCTTTTCCTCTTTCTGTGCTGTTTGTAGGACAGTAGGTAAAGATGCTATTTGGATCAAGGTCCTGCCAGCATCTGGGTAAAATTTGGAATTGGATTTTTGGCCTTTGGATTTGGGATAAACTCTGGCCGCGTTTTGTGAAGCGTTCTCACCTCCCAGAGGAGTGATCTCTTCTCAGAAGAACAACTGTAGCCAGAGAAAACCTTGGGAGTTCAGGACCTCCTGCAGCTGCTTTAGGTAGTAATAAAACTAGAGGTGAATTTTTTTTTCTCTCTGGAGTTCCAACTCGAACCTAGAACCGAAGCCCCCAGGGCTGTGCTTCAGATCTGGAGATTCGAAACAACGCTCAATCCTTTCACTTCAAATCTGGGAGGGGATGGTTGGTGCTAGTGTGAAGCTGTAGTTCACAACTAATTTAATGTTCACTGTTCTTTGGCAGGTGGTTATCAGTTACACTGAAAGCTTATGTACATGGAGAGGCCCTGGAGAAGCAGTTCTGTATTAGCAGGATTATTGTTTTGCAGACGTTTAGAGTAAGATGAGCTTTATCTGGTTAAAGGGATTTGACTATTGGCAGTCCAACCCATATAAATGATTTCTTTGAGCTCCTGTTGCAGGGCAAAACGCTGTAACCAACTCTGGACTCTCATGCCTTCAGAGGCAAAGACTTTAAAAAGTCCTAGAATGGTGTCTTTCTCTTTTATTAATGAAGTAAGGCTTAAATCCTGCTTGAAATGTGAAAGTCTGAAGACAGTCTTACATGTGTTAGTAACATCCAGATTGGATTAGTGTAATTCCTTGTTTGTAGTTCTGCCAGCATCCGCATTCAGAAATTACCCCCTTCAAAACACAGGAGCGAGAATGCTCTCTGGCCCTGCGGAAATGAGCAAGCTAAACAGTGCAGCCGTCTCTCTTCAGAGGCTCCCGGTTCTAGCAAAATTGGCTGGAACGTCTGTCTTCTGCCTTAGAAACTCTTTAATGTTTAGGTTCCTAGTTGTTTGACTGGGTGTCCCTGTAAGCGCAGACCCAGCCATTTTTGAGTTAATAGTGGACTTCCGGCAGTAAAAAGCGATACTGAATAGATACAATACAATCAATTTATAGGAAGTGCTTTTCCAGTAGTGCTTCTTTTGCTGTGAAATCTTCTACAAGAGTTTTTGTTAAATTGGTTTCTTGCTCAGTGGTTGGAACTCATATAGCTCTTCAGCTACTGGTACATTGCAGAGTCTAGGACTCCTCTATTTTAAAATGTTGAAGTCTTACTTTGGGATGCAATCTAGAAATATTTGATATATATGGACGCAGTAGTCAGAGGGCATGGTTTGGTGTTCCTCACTGAGGCAGAGCTCCTATGAAGAATAAACAGTGTGTCTATTTCTGCTCTGTTCATTGCTTTGTAGCTCAGGAAAGAACAAAAGCAAGCTTAACTTTAACCACATGCTTCACTAGAGCATAACAAAAATATTCAAAAGGTTTCCTATCTAGTTTCTAGAGTTAGGGTTTATCTAAGCTTTTGTGCTTTTCCAAGCTAAATGGGATTTCAGCATATTGTTTTGTGCAGCCCTTTCCTAATGGGAGTTTGGTCCCAAGGAATGTTTTCTGTGCATTCTCATAGCCACTACAGCTGGGCAGGTGAAGACTGAGCCCAGACAGGTTCCTTTTCTGCATGTAAAACGGGAAAAATTCTCCGCCAAGGAGAAAATAGTAATATGCACTTGGTTTTCTGTACTGGTTCCACCCATACAAACTGACTTTTTCTCCTTGACTGTCTTTAAACAACTGGCATTAGAGGGTAGATCAAGAGTGAAGTTATGGAAAACTTGATTTAGTTTCAATGGTATCCTGTTTTCAATATTAATATCTTTCTGCATCTCTGTCATACAATAAAAAGGTCAGAAGAAGATTTTAACCTTGTAGAATTGAAAGTCACGGGTCATTTTTATTCTAAAAACCAATAACACCTGCAGTTTGTTATTAGACAAGAGGCAACAGAGTTATACAATAAAAGGAATTTCCAGCACGTAGGTATTAATTCCATCTCACTCAGGGTTATCAAGCGAACATTATGGTGGAAATTACTCGTGCAAGTACACTCATTTTCCTGTATCCAAAACATCTATCACAGTAGTGAAACGGGAGGAGCGTGAGGTCTCCTGTGTGCTGCTAATGTTACTGTTATTTCTGTAAGTTTTTTTTGAAGGCACAACTGCCAAATACTCCTCCTCTGTAGATCAGGTTTCTACCAAGCTTATTGTCATTCATAAATTATTGTTTAAGAAGTCTTTTCTGTAACTTTTCTGTGTACATCAGGTAAGCATTTTCATCGAACATTTTTTTTTAAATAGTGATGTTCTAATAACGCAAAAGTGGTTTGCACAGAAAGACAAGTAGTAGATTATTGGAGACTGTAGTGGAGAAGACATAAGGACATCCGACCCACAAAATATGCTTTACCAATGTCATACTTCCAGTATCATTATGCTTTTAGTTCAACATGAGAAAATGCTACACAGAAAAGCTAACAATTACTGCAAGAGGCTTATCTATAATTTCTACTTGCAGACAAAACTTTCTGAAGGCTTGAAATGTTTTTCCTTTGGGTGTATTTGGAAATTCTAAATAAAGTGTTTTTCTATCAGAAATTGTGAATTCATCTAAATAGGAATTTGTTCACAGAATGCATCAATTTCAGTGGAACTTTCCTTGGTCTGGTTTTTGTGAGAATTGGAGAGAGCCAGCCACCCCAAAACATCCTGGCATTTGGGACGATCAAGCTCAGGAGTACACTGATTTCAGACCAGGGACTAGACCCTCAGCATCCACATAAATTACTGTAGAGTAAAAAGTACCTCAGCAGCTTTGCAGTAGTCTCTGTGTGTATGTTCTTTGCACATGGCAAACGTGAGATTATGTGAATTAGCTTACCCCAAAGGTTGAGGCGATAGACATTTCTGATAAGCTACTAGGTGGATGTTTCTGTGAGTTGGAGAAGAGTGAGGGCACAGACACAGGTAGGCTACTGAGCATACACCAGATCACAATAACTGCTTGTACGCAAACTCCAAGTCTGAGGTAACCATGAGCTTGCTTAACTAAAGCAAGTGCAACTGGAACAAATTCTGCTTCGCACAAGAGGGTCTTACAACACACTGTTTCCAGTGGGAGACTATGTGCTTAACATCTGCTCTTGTACCTAGTGGTAGGTGCCTTTTGACTTGTGGGACGTGGCTAGGTTGCTGGTGTTTACACATCAGTGAAAAGTGCAATACACATCTCTGGTGCCAGTGAGTAGGTGAGATGTGAGAAGTCAAGACTTGGGACGATCTTACAAAACTCTAAGAAGGGAAGTTCCTGAAGCACAAAACTGAGATAAGTTTCTCATGGTGGTACAACATCATTCTGTCTCCCAGCACAGTGAAGTGCCATAAATAAGCTACCAGAAAGGGTGGAAAACAGAGAAAGCACATGAGTAGCTGTGTATGAATGCAGCTTCCTCGCAAATTCTAGTCTCTCTATTTTGCAGATGATTTTCTTTAAACATGTGACATACATTGCCATGCTTTACTTAAAATTCTATTCCCCCAAATGATGTTAAAATGTTGCAACAATTCAGCTGGGAAATGTACAGTACAATTTCTTTCCTTTTATGGGTTGAAAGGTCCTTATCTAATGTTTCTAACAGTTCATCTGTTAGGTTCTCACTGGTTCAGACTGAGCCTTTTATTTCAAGAGAAATTGCAACAGATTTAATGAAGGGAACATTTTGAACCAATTTTCAGTATTCTTCTCCTAAAGGGATTAAACTGCTAATGTAAATGTTCACAATAAAGCAATACTCACACATATGATGAAATTCGAGATCCAATCATTCTCTGGCATTCACACACTTCGAAAGAGTTGATTGAAATTAGTGCACCCTTCCTGTGCCCCTGCCTTTTCTCTCAATTTGTTACACTATTGAGAGCACTGAATAGAAATTTCATTGGATTTTAACTGACTTAACCCCTTTGGTAGACAGAGAGATTGTAATAAACCTCATTTTGGGGGATGTGGTGGGGGTTGTGCTGTAGAACCTGATTTTTTGCACTGTATTGAGTTGCAGAAGCACAAACATTAACAGAAGCATTTATGTGAGTGAAGGAGAAAGAAGATGGAAAATTTTTCTTTGATTATGGGGTACAGAAAGCATAGATCTTATTCACATTAAAAGTGCATTTATCAATTTAAAGGGACTGAGAACCCATACTTCTGGCTAGGGTCAGACCACACATTTATAGTATCTTTTGGAGGGAGGGAAGGAAACCTCTTATTCTCAGAGCTAAAACATTCCTCCTTTAACTGAAGTATTAAATATAGCGCTGGGTTTCTTGCTTTTTGTGGTTAAAGGGGAATTCTGTGCCACAAACACAGCATTAGTGTCTGAGAAGAAATGGTAGGGGGGCTTGTTACTCTTCGATAGCCTATGATTTTTGAATGAATGAACATTTTGAACGGCAAGCCATAATAGTAAGGGATGACAATGGATTTCCCAAGAGATTTGTATTGTGTCCCGTAAACCAGAGATGGTATAGAAAGAAGTTGATGATGAAAAGGCTGGTTGTTGTAATAGACCCTTAGGGCAGTTCACAAAAATTATTTGTGAAATGTTTGTGCAGATAAGCACCGAAAAGAAGGCTTGGAGATTGATCATGAGGGATTTGAATCACTCATATATTGATTGGAATTATAGCCATGCAAAATCCAAGGAAGGCAGCCTTTTAGAGGTACTCTAGTGTACTGCTGCTTTTATAATGTAATTTGTTGAATGGTCAATATAGCCAGAGGATATTTTGGACCGAATCCTTGGAAATGAATCAAGTGCTTTATGATTTAATAAGGCTGGAAAATGGGCGCTGCTTGTATTTGAGTAAAACCTTCTAGTGCTATCATCCAATTTGAAATACTTGTTAAGAGAGAGAACTAGATGAAGCAACACGAAAGTGACTTTGAGAGACTGTAAATTGCCCCAAGGTGTTTTGATTAGAATTCACCAATTTACAGCACAAGAGCGGGAGAGCAGTCGGAGGGATTGCAGCTGACATTCATCCCAGTTGTTCTGAATAAGTGTGTGGGCAAAAGGGCACCAGACACCATTGTGTGTTCCCACCGTTGTGGGAAAACTGCTCAAAGCAGGATGTAAGCAACAAGTGAGCAGCTTTTAACATACAGCTGACTGTATAAACAAACCCCTTTTAAAGATAATTAAGAGTAAATATGAATACTGAACATGGAGAGCAACGTAGCGCATTCTAACCTGAGGTCAAGGGTTTTCCAAATATCCTGATAGTGCCGTGTAGGTATGCGGAGAACAGATTCTCTGGGGATTTGGGGATGGAGACTGAAGAAACAGCTGAAATTTTTTTTTATCTGAAAAAGCAAAAAAAAAAAAATGCTTATTTGTTTTGTCCTTAAAGAAATGTCAAATATCAAAAACGTGGGTACTCTCCAGGGATGAGGAGAAGACAGGAGATGTCTCTCAGCATGATAGGAAAAAAAGGCAAAAGATTAGCCCCTTTAGGTGAGCCCTTGGATATGGGGCTCTTATCAAATGTTTATACTTTTTAAGGTTTGAGAACAAAAGTACTTTGCTGAATTAAAGTGTCATATAGGAACTGATTTTGGTCACTTGGGTGAGGAGCAGGGCATATTGCACCACTTTTGAGGCAATAATTGAATATTTTTCACTTGTTCTAAGGATGATCCACCTTTGTCCACGCTGGCTAATGAATCTGTGTGCAGCTCTGTATGTCTGTAGGTATGAGGCTTTGTCTAGTCCTTCCTGTTGTCTCCTGCATGATTTAGGAAGGAATAAAACACATGATCCTGCTTACTCCTGGGTGTGCAGACCTATGGCCCAAGTAACCTGATTGCTGGTGTAAGAGGATTTGTAATCCTTTGTGTGAATGCATAGCAAACAGTATCCACCAGAGATCACCTCATTTAACATATGTTGTGTCATAAGTGAAGGAAATACTATGAGTTGCCGTACGGAGGGAGAAAGACCACCCCATAAGGCACTATTATAGGTAATCTAGAATTAAGTTTAGGTTTATTCAACTTGTTTTCAGACTGAGATAATAAAGTAGACTTAGACATTCGGATAATAAACCATGGATGTTATAATCTATGAAAACTGATCTGATTGTAAAATATTTCAGGAAAGGATATTTTCTTTTTAATGTCTGTCAGGCTTACCTTACTCCTTTAGCAAAGTTGGTATAGATAGGATTGCCAGTCAGGTAAAATCCTGCTTATATTCGCTGTCAATAGATTGAAAAAACAGCCCCAGAACAGAGGAGTTTGAAGTGTTCAGTATAGAACAGTGTTTTGGTAGCAGTGTAAGATAATAAAAGCAATTAGTTCTTGCAAATAATAGTCTTTCAAATGGCACACGCATGTATACACATGCACACTTTTCTGTACTGGGCAGCCATAGGTACAAAGGACAAAAAGGAAAACCTTGACATTTTAAATTTGAAATGCTCATGTTTCAGACAGGAAGATAATGCTCCTTGCTCGCACTCTGCAGCTTCTGAAATTCTTGAAAGGTTTTTCCAGCCCAGCGTTCCTTGGAACCGCTTTAATTTGCTCGCAGTAACCCCTTTAAATTTTATGTGCACGTTAGAGAAGCTCTCTCTTTTATTTGTTGAACATAAAAGGCTGGTTACATAAAGTATATTTTTCCATCGGATCTCATGACTGCTACCTGATTTTTATCTCAGGCTAGTGGAAGAATGTGGTTTATTGGGTAATGGAGCAGACTAGGGAGTATGTGTTGAAGGGAACAGTCATGCTGTGCTGACCAGGAAAAGTATTTGGGGAGTCAGCTCTAGAAATCTGCCTGAGGCCATCAACCTGGTTTATGACTGTAGTTAAAAATAAAATAACAGGGAAACTGGCTACTGGCATCAATCTATGGAGGCCCAGAACGTGACTAAAACCGTGATCACTTCTGCACACTTCTGTACAAAGTACCATCTTTCTGCGCTTAGGTATTATCTTCAAATTTGGTCACACTTTGCTGTGGAAAGATGCAATGATTTTTGGGAGGGATGACAAAAGAAAGTAATCAGCATGATACCTTCTGAGAATTTGGTTCGTTTTCATTAGCTATGGCAGGATCTTGGATTTTATTTTCTTATTGCATAACATCTTTGCTATAATTTGCTGTTTAAATGATAGCTAACAGAGATAGCTAACACTGCTTCTTATTTTAGGGGCACTTTCTTGTGCAGTTGTGTTTACCAGGAATGAAAACTGGATTTGCTATTACTCATAAAGGCATTTATTCGCAATCATAGAAAAGCGAGCAGTACCGATAAGTTAATCAAAAAATGCTGCAATGACTTGAGGTAACTGATGTGTATGTGTAGAGACCTCAAAACATCTCATAACAAACAGTCATGGAGCATTAAGAAAAAGCTCAGATCCTGCAATCATTAGTGTTCAGACAGGACTCTCTGCTTATGCCAAGCCTTGTCAGCCTCTGCTATATCAGTGCAACAGTCCAAGCAATGTGCTTATAGAATCAGGGTGGATATAAGCAATGAATAATAGATATGTGAGGCTGGAAAGGACTTTGAGAGGTAGCTGAGTCCAATTCTCTGCACTGATGTAGGATGCATCTCCTCCACAGCTCTTAAATACTTCCAGTGACATTTAGGGACAGTGTAGGAGATTTCATGACCTTCAGGGGCAGCCTATTCTAGTGTGCCACCAGCTTTAGCTGTTGCAAGTTTTTCCTTGAACTCAAACTTTTTGCATGCAAATGAAGGTGATTCGTCTTTTTTTTTATCGTAGTATAGACATGGAGATAATTGACTTTTATTTATTTAATCTTGGAAGGCTTGAGTAAACACTTGAATTTTGCTAAAGGGGCACAGCTGAAATATGTCAGAGAGAAAAGCAATGAAAGTAACCTAGTGACTGGCATCATTCTTCAATCCACCGTTGAAAATAGATGTTTATCACTGTATTCTTAATGCTAGCTGTCCCTTTCCCTAATGAAGCAAAGTAAAGTGGTCAGCTTGCACGCAATTTTGTAAATACATATGGAAATGTTATGTTGACAAACAAGAATTTATTGCTTCACCAGCATTTTGAAGTAGCATCTACTCTTCACAATGAAGCATTTATAAAACAAACCATAATTCTAGTGCATTTCATTTTTGCATGACTAATTGCATGTTATAAGTTACAAAGGCAATTTCTTTCTCTTGAAAGATGCTGCCCGCCTCTCTTGCCCCATATATTGATTTGTCTGGAGATGGTTAGTGAAAAGAGACCATTTGAGGCTGAATTAATATGGAAGTTTTACTTCAGAGATCATCCATAGCAGTGGTGATAAGAATACAAACAAGTGCAAGGCAGTTTAACAACACAAAATCCCCTCTTCTTTTGTCAAGAGATGATCTAATAAACACACTTGCACTTCTGGCTTCTTCCAGTGCTGCTCTTCTTCAAGCAAACATGTCTGCCTATAGAACTATGTTGATTCTTTTGGCGGTCTTACAGGTAAATGTTTCTAAAATGCTGGTTCCCAGCACCTGGGAAGAATGTTCCCCGGGAAGGACTGCATGTAGTTGCCTTATTCCACATCCTGTTTCCCTAAATATCTGCTAGGCAGATAATACACGCATAGATTTTGGCCTCTCCCAGCGTGGTCTCTGTACGATCTTTTAGCCTAGCATAAACTATTTATGTCCGAGGATCTCTAAGTGCCAGGTATTCACATAGATGGGGAATCATGGGTAACAAGAGCCACGTAATTGTCTCACAACTGGATGACTGAAAATGTTAAGCTGAACCCACGATGGATAATGCATAATCAAAAATGTATTTCTGGAATTTTCAGAGACAGAGTCTAGCCTACTAAAATTAATCAGCTCTTGAGAGTTTCAAGTCTGTTTTTCTTAATAGTAATTGCCCACTTGAACCCTCACAAATGTCTGGATAATACAGTCTCATAGAAGAGCAATAACTGTTTCATGGCTGTACACATTTTCTGAATGATTCCTCCAGCTCCTCTCAATTTTTTTCCTGTTTTGTTAGGTTCTGACCTCTGCTTCTGATATCTTTTTGCTGTTATAAGTATGAAACGTTTTTTATTTGATTTGCAACAGTAATATGTAAATAACTTGATGTGCTGGTTTATTATTGCAGAGATGACCTGTCTTGTCACAAACATATACAAAAATATGCAAGCTAAGAAGCAGTATTTTTATGCAAATAATGGCAATCTAAAAATGTGATCAAAAGGTACATTCCTGTAACACAGGAATACTACAAGTTAGTATTAGTTTTATTGTCTATTTAATCAGAATTGAAATGGAGTCTGCAGGTCTAATTTGTCTCTGATTTGTCACCAAGAACATCAGGTGAAAAGTCTAAATCTGCTGATATATATATTTTTCGGTTGGGCACAGCGGGGAAGGTTTACTTACTTCTTCAGTGGATCACATAAAGTTTTTGTATATATTATGTTAAGATGTGATGTAGCAGAAAGTGTGGCTTATGACTTTCGACACTGCATTTTAAGAAAGATGTGAAGAGACAGGAGGTGAGAAGAGTCCATGGGAATCAACACAAAGGGTAAGAAACTTAGAAAATATGGCTGGTGAAGGAGGCTGAAAGAACTGCCTTTCATTTCTCTGGGAAATAGAAGACTAAGGTGTACTTTAACATACCAAGATGCACTTTGTTAGACTCTCTAGTCAGGGCAAGATACCTAGGAGGGTGAAGTGAAGGTCATGTAAGAAGTAATAAATGCCATATAAGTATTGCATATAAGATGCTTTTTATTTTTTTCACTTTTAGAGAAAAAAATAGTTGGTCTCTTCACTGACGTAAAATAGCGTAGTCCATTGAAGTCACTTGTTTACAGCTTCTGAGAATTTGGGCTGAGAAAATGCCCTTAACCCCTTCAGTGCTTCATTCTGGGACTTTGTACTACAATCCAAAGGTCACACCTGGGATAAAGGTATCACTGTGCTGGTCACTGTGCACACACATAGTGAAACACATGTCCCAGAGGTGGTCCCAAAGATCTGCAAGTGAGAAAATCAGGTCAGGCAAGAAAACTGACCGATGTATCAGGTCAGTGAGAGAGCTGGTACCTAAATATAGGTTTTCTCATTTAGGTCTCCTTGCTTCTTGGCTATTTTGGCAATTTTCAAGCCAAAGGTTATTTTGGCACACAAGGGCAGATATTGTACATCTGAGGATCCAGAGTGCTGCTGGCTTGAGCGTGTATTCAATGTGGAAGCATGGAGGGCCTGCTGTTGGCAATGCTGGTATGGGCTTTAATCGTAAGTGAGCTTGATCCTGTTCAAGAACAGACTGCAAATAATTTTATTTCTGATTTTAACTTGACAGTGCATAAGGTTAATTTATTTCTTCAGCTTGCTGTTTAGATTTTATAAACTGTAAAACAGTCCTAAAATTGCAAGTTATGAGTTGACTGGATTAGTGCACCAAAACATGCACTCTTCACATGACAAGGAGACTTTTAAGTCATTATGGAATGGAAGTGGTAAATGTGAAAAAGAAAAGAGGTGGTGCCTAAAAATGAGTGTCAGAAGTGACTGGAAAAAGCAGTCATTTATAGAGCTTTCCCCAAGCATCAGGGAATATAGTGATTCTCATAGGAGCAGATAGTGGGAAAGAAACAAAGATGTGCCTGGAGCCATATTATAGTCATCCAGCCTTGTAAAGATTTGCATTTATTTTCTGAGCAGAAGATGCATCCTTTCTACTGGGTTTTAACAGGAATCTCCAAAGAGGTGTTAAATATTTTAGGACATTCATTAGAATTTAGAGCTCTGTTTTCAGGGCTACCATGTGCTGTTCTGTTGAAGATGAATTGGTGTGCTGCTTGAACTCTGAGTTATGTGTAGTGTTCATGAAATCAGGACTGTTTACTGTGCTGTTTCTAACCGCTGAAAAGACTGATGCAAACTTCACAGGCCTGAGTGAGTATTTGATTCTCTTCTGAGTAAGAAGTTATCTAAAAGCTCAGTTACTTGTGAAATAGGAATTAATTCTGGGAAAATAAGGCAATCTGAATTCTGGAATGGAGAGGGAGGAAGAGGGAATTGCATTCTCTTCAGTGACCTTCAGTACATCAAATTCAGATGTCTCCAGCACTGTTTATAATTCTGTCTTGGCTTGTGTTTAAAAGGAAAGAAATGTATAGAAATTGCTGTACCGGGCTAGATTAATTGCCCATTTAGTCCAATATCCTGTTTCCAATATTGGACAGTACCAGGTGGATTGAAAATGCATGAGGAAATCACAATGCAACGTGCCTAGCTTCTGTCAAGGCTTGGGACATGAAGCTTTGTGTTCCTTATTAGTCTTTTTTAAAAACCATGCCTACTGTGAATGTTTTCTCCATTTCCAAATGAGGAAGCAGACTGCAGTAATAGATTTAGTCCCTTCAGACTAGCAGAGTTTTTCTTGCTGAGACAGAATGGCTCCCCGCTCTCCCTGTGGGAAAGCAGAACTCTGCCCCTTTCTCAGTGCACCATCACAGTCATGTGGTCTACTCCGTATAGAAGATTGCTGAAGATTGTCTTAATGCTCTAGTCAGTATTTTGACCAAGTCTCATGATGGATAACACATAACCATCCAAGGCAGATAAAGAGGATTAGATATATTATTCATGATATCTGTACATTGGCTGACACCTGGCATTTTGAGAGAGTACCATGTTTGATGAATGGCAATACTGGAGTTTCTGCTTAAAAAGCAAAACAGAACTCCAGAAATGTCTTTGTGACACATTTAACTATGTGTTAAATGCAGAAAGACATTTCTGCATGCTGAGTCTCTATCTTGCATGGTGATGAGTTCTCACAATTGGCCTAAAAGTTGAGGAGTATGAGAACCTTAGCTGACTGGATTCAAAAGTTTCTTTTGTTCTGTCTGCATTAGACAAATGTTAAGCCCTACTTCTCACCTTCTCCAGTTAAACTGGATGCATCAGCTACTTATTCCATCCACCCTTGGTGTCCAAAGTTCACTTTTGCTCTTGCTTTACATCAGAATTAGATACACTGACCTTAGTACTGCGACCTTTTCAAGGCCAATATAACTACAGTGAGCTTTTGAGGGACACTTGAGAATTGTTAAGTGGAGACAAAAAGCAAATGCAAAGTCCTATAGAAAAAGCTTTTATTATTCAGCAGCTATGAAAAAAATGATTATTTTAATTTACCTTTTCTCTTTTCAAGGTCTCTTAGTGCTTCGCTTAAATTAGCATATAACATAATACACTAGATTTTTATGGTAGCAATACTTATAGATCAAATCATTAGCATTGCTAGAGCAGATGTGATACCTAATTCAGGCTGAGCAATATCTTTGGGTCCAGACAGCCCAGAAATTCTAGAAGAGCAAAGCTGTGCCAGGGAAAGAGCAGAGGGGCAGCTTGTGAGAGAATTCATCCCTCTGTTCTTAGATCATCTCTTGGTCTTTCCCTGGTCAGCTCTGATCCCAGCTCAGACGAGGGCTGCAGCTAGAGCCTCTTCATGGACACTCCTGAGAGGAGCATTGAGTTTTCTGTGCTCTGGAAAATCCTTCTAAAGAGGCAAGTGCCTTGATTTTGTTCATCTTTACCATGCTGCGTAAGGAAACCTTCTGTGCTTTTTCTCAGTGGGTTTAGTTATGGAGAATTCTACAGGAGTAGACATTGTAAGACCTGGTTGACCCTGAGGTGCTAAATAAGCGGTAATAATTCCAAACTGTAAGAAGTAGATACCCAAAATGAAATATAATAGCTACTAGCTAGTTACGAGTGACAAAGAGTAAGTGAAGTTTCTGTTAGAAGCCTGCTATTACTAATAAAGACAAGAGAAGCATGAAGGCTATGACCCCCCAAAAAAGCACGAGAGTCAGATTTAAATAATCACGTTGTTCCACAGGGTTAGCTGTATGTGAGCAAGACCGAGTAGGTCTTTAGGTGAGATTCAAATGAATAAAACAGCCTTTGTGTCACGGAGCACGGAGAATGTGCTACAATGTGGTGCTAGAGAGCTCTTTTGGATAGGCCGACATTGTGAGCAACTGCAAACCAATGATAAAAAGTTAGAGGAGCTTACTACAGAGTCAAAGACAGTGATCTTTGTACTTAAGTTTTCCTTGGACTCTCTAGTGGGTTGTGGGTTCCCTTTTTATTTTTGAAACATTTTAACAACTCCTTTGAAATTCAACGTAGGAAAAGCCTTCTAGCTACAAAAGATGCTTTGCCTTATTCCAGGAACTATACCTGAGGTTTGGTTAGAAATTGTTTCATATATGTAATATGGAAGTGCTCTTTGTTGAAGAGAATGATGGTAGCAAAATGTTCCCAAGAGTATCCTGTGTTCTGCATAGCATATGCTGTAGTGAAGACAGGGTATCTACAGAGGTCCTGCAGAACAGGGGACTGGGAACAACTGGGAGAACAACAGCTGTCAAAGTGGCAGCTGAGTTGTTTACAGAGTTGTTGAGAGCCCTTAATCGAGCTGGTCTGTCTTCCCTGCCATCTCCATCTTCGCAGTCTGGCACCTAGTCTCTGTTGTCCAGCGGTAGAGTTTCACTGTCTCCATCTACTCTTGTAAGCTGTGACCGTGCACACCGTAGCATAGTGACCATGTTAGACCTGTTAGGTGGCACCTCAGCTCATTTTCCCTTTGAGGTCACCTCTTACCCTGGCAATCAGTGTGACTTGTCTTGTGACTCAAGCAAAGAAGCTTCTTCTTAAATTCATTAATTTGGGGCCCATGCCTTACAGCGGGAGAGGTGTCTTTACAACAATATATTAAAGAAAACAGCCAAAAAGCAAAGACTATAATATATGATTGTGATGTGCTGTTGTGAGGCATGCAGATAGTTACTGAATAGAGTAACTCACATTTGTGACATTACTGAATATCTAGTGATTGCGGATATGTTAAAGAAATTGTCTACCTTGTTCTGAAGATGACCAAATGCAATTCTGGATTTTTTACAGTGCTTGCAGGACAGTCTGTGGCAGTTCCAGGCAGGGAAACGTGGGCAGGTTATGACCTTAGCTGTCTGGTACATAGCATAGTGAGAAAAAAATGAGGAACTGCTGAAGGCAAAAAGTTTACATGATCTTTTTAATCCTACTTTGTGATGAAATTCAGTCTGAAAGGGAGTGCTCTTGTGGCATTGTTTAATAAGGCTTATGAGATGATATTTATCTGTCAGGTCCTGTCATTATACTTTTCGAAAGGCCTGCCAAGACAAAAATACATTAATATATCGGAGGCATGATACAAGCATATGGAGGAGTACCTCTGAAGCATCATCCAGGATGATAGGCTCAGGTGTTAGTTGAGCAGTTTTAACAGTTGCTGCTTTCATATGTTACTAATCTGAAGCTAAACTTGGATCCAGTTGTTAGCAGTATTCCCAAATTGCTAATTTGATCTCTCTGCTGTGTCACTCGTTGCTAATGGAACAATCTTATGCTGAGTAACTGAGTCATGACTAACAAATACACGCAGCTGTCACCAGCATTACAATAAAGCTAATCTTGAAGACCACAGAAGACTATTTCAAATGTCTTCCTGACACATGACCTGGAGAGTGGAGGCATTAACTTAGGTCAGATAGTGATGTTCAGAGAAATTTAAACGCTCTCTACTAAAAATGAAATGTACCCACTGAAACTTTTGAAAAGATATTCCCAGCTCTGTTCTTTTATCCTGTAAACATGGACTGAACAATGAGTCCAACAAAAAGTATCCAAAATCTAGGGTCCCAATTTCTTTTTATTTCTGTCTGCAGTGAGTAACACATTAACTGAATGCACTACTCCTCTGTTCAAGAACAAGTGCCACGGGAGCTATAATTATTCAGGTATGGTTTGACAGTATGTTTATATAAAACCATTGCATCTTTTTTCTGGGGTGTACTGCATTGTTGCTTCTTTGGGTAGCGGAAAATGGGTTCTTTTGATTAGACAGATCAAATGTCTGCCGAGACCATATGAAGATATTACTGACTGCAGGTAAGATTTACCTGTGGAGCAGAGGGTGAAGCCCTACTACTACTACCAATTGGCATAGCCTACTCACTCTGGGATATATGTAATGATATTCACCATGTGGCTCTGTATTTTTGCCCTTCAGACTGTAGCTGTTCCCAGCCTTGCTTACAGGAGGCTCTTGGGACCACGGTGTGCATTTATTATACTTGCTTTATGACTGTTATGTAATAAATTGTGCTTTGGAGAACATTGCTGTCAGTAAAGGTTGCAGAGGCAGAACACTTCAAGAAAGTAGACAAAAACGGTCATGAAGATATCAAAGCAAAATGAAGTGAAAAAACCTAAAATATCATCACAAATGTTTGGCGTTTGAAAGGCAGTGCTTGCAAAAACCCGTTTGAATTCTGTGTTTCTGTGTCCTTTAGTCTGCTACTTCAGCATCAGGATATCTAGTAGTGACGGGTGTTGATTTCATATCAATCACCATAGCTTTCTTGCAACGAGGACAGCATGTGTCATTGTAGCTATAAGAATTTATTTCCACTAGGACAGGAATAATGTTTAGCAGAACATCAACTTGGTTTTAGGATCACACAGGACATAATTTACATGAACTCTCATGACAGATAGAAAATGAGCCCTAGGTGCCACTTTACTTACGGAAGATGACACCGTACTGGAAATGTTCTTAGTGTAAAAGGCTCTGCGATAAAGGCTTTCTGTGATTTCTAGGTTTTCTTTGCAGCTTAGAGCTGCCATTATTTACTTCAAGAAGCATTTTATAACCTGCCCATTTGATTAATAAAGACGGTGTTTCAGAGATCCTATTGTAACCAGTTAATTTTTGACTAGCTCCCAAGGGCAGTTAAAGTGCGTAGTAAGATAGGAAAGGTCTCAGGCTGCTCCAGCACCTCAGCTACGATGCACAGGGTGCACCAGGATTAGAAGAATGAATAGTTGTGAACTGCCTTTATATTCTGGACAGTATTCAGTAAAAGCTGTGGATCTGGTTGAGAGCTTTCAGTAAGACTGTGTATAACAGGCCAATGCTAGTTTTAATTGAAAGTTATTTCAAAGTAACCTAGTCAGGAAAGAAGATGGCAGTGAGTGACAAGCTCTTTTATGAAAAATGTCCTTGCGAAAGGGTCTGTACAATCCAGGGGTAAGTATATTCAAAAGCATTGGATCACAGCATAAAGGTAGAATTGCTAGTTATATGCCAAGGGCCTTAACTAAAACTGCTGATATCAGTGTTTCTCTAAAATTCAGCTGGTCTTGTCTAGGGATCTAGTTGCAGGAAATGACTATACAGTTTTGCGTGCTTCCCTCTCAAAACGGTATAGAGAAACTGAGTAAAAAATGTGCACAAGCACTTTGGAGTGTTCTCCATCCTCGGTTCATGGAGGAGTGACTTGAGAGGAAAGATTTAAAGAACCAATATGTGGATGTCTGATCAGGAGTTGATAAAAGGGGTCAGGATGGAGTGGTGAAGCATATACCTGTGTGTGGAGACTTGAGTGTTTTAAGGAAGAAGAAGAACTGTTTGCTGCAGCACAAAGAAGTTTCCTGTAACTAGGAATAATAGAAACCCATGTAGACAAGGAAAACTCAAGCTAAGTAGCAAGAAAAATGCCTCACAGTGAGAGACCAGAAATGGTTTCACAGTTTTTTCAAGAGAAACAGCCATATCCTCATCCTAAGAGATGTTTAAACCCCAAAAGCAGTTGGAATCTGTGGTGGAGAAGGCTACTGCACTGATACGGGCTGAGGAGCTGAAATTAGTCCTTTCTATTTACCCTGCTGTAAACTCTGGAAAAAAACAAGCTGAATTTCTGCATCCCATGCTGATGCCACAAAGACAGCAGTTACAGGAGAACACTTTGTCTGTCAATAAACATGATTGGCAGCTTGCAAGATATGAAATGAATGTGAAAACTAATGACACCACATTTTAAAAGGAGTTGTTTTAGAAAGGAAGTGTTCCTGTAGAAAAGTCCTTTAGATAAATATATGAATCTGCTTTATTTTTGAAGAATATTCCCAAGACTGACACCTTGAACACGTCTTCTGGCTCTCCAGCTGCTGGAAATCTTATCTGCTGTTGGAGTACCACAGTGCTGGACTAAGGTCATGGCACAATCAGATTCAGTCTTAGCACTGTCACTTATTATAAGCCTCAGCAACAGAGGAGGTTCCAATATGATTCCAGTGAGCCTAGAACTAAGTTTTCCAGTAAACTTATTATTTGAAGGCTCTTAACTGTTCAGTGAGAGCGAAAGCGTAGCACAAAATTCAATATTGAAAGCCTTGTTACAGAACCTGTTTTTGCAGTTCATGGGGAGAAATACATTTGTTTGAAAAGTGAGGAACTATTTTTAGCACCTCTACAAAATTCAAAAGGGAAGAAGAGATTGATAAAGTGTGTGTAATTAAACAATCAAATCTAGTGCTTAATTAGATTGTTCAGTTATAAAATGCTAGGCTTCCTTTAAAAAAAAAAATCAGAAATAATTATTGATCATCAAATACTGTGCCACTTCTGGGTTTGTCATCAGCTGAAACTGGTGAATTATTCATGGATTTCAATTTAATAAAGTAATTGTACTTTGTGGTGATCAGTATCTATGTGAAGTGTGATCAGTATCTTCAGGAAGTGTCTAAATGTAAGTTGCTTTTATTTTTTGTTGTCTCAATACCAGCCCTGGCTTGCTCGTGCTGCATGCTTGTCACTCCAGAGTAGGACAAGTCCTGTATTTTTTTCCTGGACAAAATATGCAATGGCTTCTCTGGAAGGTGATGCCTAAAAAGAGACGGTTTCAGGAGGTAAGGATAGGGTTGGAGTAAGGGTTACATTTTAATTTAAGAAGCCAAACAAGAGAAGAGAAAAATCCTGCAAAATCAGGTTTCATTTGAAAAACAAACAAAAACCTTTGTAATTTACCATGACATTTGCATGTTTTGCATTATAGTTGTGCAAACAGGAGCGATTTAATCCTGCCTGTAAGCATATCTTCATAAATGCATTATAAAGCCTTCCAGAAAGAATATAAACAGCTGAAAATATACAGCCCTGGTAGGTGCGTCAAATTTATTACTTCTGCCCCATTCAGAGAATATTTATAATCAGTATGCATTTGAACTACTTGGTAAGATCATTTCAGGAAACTTTGTTCAAAGATCCTTATTCTTCTGCACATCAGTTAGAAGTTTGCTGTCTAAGCCAGTATGTGCAAGTAGATGTGAGTCTCTGTGCCTGAAAACTGGACTGCCGATCAGAGCATGAGCAAACAAAGCACGTTACAGGGTGTAAAATGAATTCATCAATTATTTTCAAATTTACGCCGAAGAGTTTTACCTCCGTGTCTGGAATCTCAGTGTTAAGGTGGGACCGGCTCACATGCAATCACTGCAACAATAGTTTCTGTAGTGAGGTAAAGCATAGTTTATTTTAGCTCTGTGGTATTATTTCTTGTATTAGTAATGGCAAAGGAACTATGCCGTGACAAAAAAGGGGCCTCCTTTGCCCTTTCACTGCTTTCCCTAGTGCTGCAGCACCTCTGTAGGAGTGATGTAACTCTTAGGAAAATAAACTTCAGGGATTATATCGTTCTTGTTAAGCAAGCCCTTTGATTTCCTGGAAGACAGGTGAGGGTTTTGGCACATCCGTGCAGCCTGCAGATAGTTAACGTGGATGTTAAATTCGCAGAATTCCATCCATGGAGGGACTGTAATTATCTCTTCGTTAGACGCTCTCTCTCTTCTCCCTGTGAGGTTTGAATGGGTTCAGACATAGGCGGGATATGTGAATCATTCCAAAACTGTTGATTTTGAAATGAAAGAGGGTGTCAGAAAATATGAACGATGTTGCTCTCCTCCCCCACTCCCGTGGTTCTGGTTCTGTACGGATTAAGGCAGCGCTCCAGCTGAAGCGTAGGCGTGAGGCTTACATCTGGTGTGCCAAAACAAAGAATTAGGGTCTGGCTGAGTAACAGGCTGATGCTTTATCATCTCTGTCAGGGAGATTCCTAAGAAGGTACCTTTCTCCCTAGGTTTGTACAGTCAGTTTTCACAGTTGCTTCACACCGGCTTCTTCAGATAGTTGTCCGAAGGGTGTATACCCAGCAGATGATCGGTTTCCAGTCAAAAGGTTGGATACAAGATCTGTGAGGGACCAGGTTGAATGTTCACCAGCATTGAGAATAACCGTATTTTTGTCTGGCTCTGTGAATGGCAGTCTCACACTTTGCACAATGGAGTCACTCTGATATGCTGCTACAGGAGTCCTGCAGCTGCTGGGATAGGATGCAGGTTTTTTTTTTTTTTTTCCCCACTGCAATCTGCATATAAATTTCAGTTTTTTGGTCTACTGCATACACACTTGTATATGCTGTAACTGGAAAGACATCGTCTATGAACACTGAGGGGACTGGAAGCTCACGATGCCGTTGTGTGACGCCAGAGCAGAAGGAAATGAAACCAGCCGTTGCTGCAGCACCATTAATGTAGAGAATAATATGCAGCCTTGGGAGGTCACACATCTGTCATTGTATCCTAGAATTTCTGCAGTAAACTAGCAAAGCAAAGTTTCTACAGATACATCCTTCCTGCTTGCTGCTCTCATCCTCAACTGCTATCAAGTTCTTGAGCAATCTTGCATTTGGAATAGTGAGTGATAGAGCCTCACTATTCTCAAAATAGAAAAAAGTGTTGCAAGTTAAAAGAGGTGTGCAGATATTTTGTGCTTTGTTTCAACCCCTTGTTTTCTTTCCATAAGCAGGAAGTGTGTTTATCATGAGAGAAAGTGTATAGGCCTAGTTATAGCATTTGACTTAAATGTATCATTCCAAAATAGACAGCTGCTTATATCCCTCTCTGTAAATAAATAGGCAGAAAAGTAAGACAAAAAAAAATCAGCAAAAACGAGATATGGCTCAGACATTGTAGTAATCCATGGTAGTTTGTCTGTTCTTCCCGTGGAGAACTTTATAGCTTGTTTACAATGCTGAAATCTGTCTCTCTCTTTACCAACTGCTTCCCAAGATGTTGACTTTGTCTAACCATGTCCCCTTCATTCTTCGCTATTTTATTCCTTTTCCTGCCAGGATTCCAGAGTTTTGTTTGCGTGTGTGCAATATGCTTCTTTTGTCATTTTTTCAGCACAGTTTTCTATTTCTATCTTCCAGGCTGAGTGGTCATCATTAAAGATAGTAGGCTCTGCACGAATTTCACCTCCTCTCCGTAAATGTGGGGACTGTAATTTCTGATTCAGTGGAGAGTGATGGCATAGATATGCAAATAGCCTCTCCTATGGTGTTGTGCTTTTTATTTAGCATTACATTTTTGAGGCCTAAAATGTGACATAGTTGATGTATCAACAGCAGAAATGAGTATCATGACCGCTGGAGTTATGAGATAAGCATCTGCTGTGCCTGCAAGTCACAAAATAAAGCATCTAATGGTTGGACGCTGGCGACAATCTTCTGGTAAGGTCAGCAGTGGCTTTTACTCTCTTCTAGTCATTGTTTTCCAAGTGTTTGTGTGTTGTTGCTGGCATGGCTGGTCCAGAGGAAAGTTGTTCTTGTCTTAAACTTATGGCTTGTGAACATGTCAAAACAGAATTTAAACAGATCTAGTGTTGCCTTTAATCCCACCTGCCCTGAGTTTGTTACAACTGTACAGGTAATGAAGCTGCTCTGGTTTTTGAAGGGACCCCAGATCACTTTATGAACTGCAATCTTGTGTTCACTATGATGCTGGGGAACGTTAACAAATTTCCCTTCTATTCATTCTTCTACTCGATTCAATTTGAACTACATTTAATTTTTGTGAATATTAAAAAATGAATTGATTTTTAATTTAGAAATTGTTGTTTGCAAAATGATAATAGTCAATTTCATTAATCAGTTTAAAATTGAATTCCGATTGAAAACTCAGTGTTGTTGGCTCATCTTGACTGAAGCCTGCTGTGCAGCAGTGACTGAAGCAGTTGCTGCTTTTAGGAAACCCAGGAGTGGTTTACGGTGAGCAGTGTTGTGGTTTAAGGAAAAACTGGGGGCTATAGACACCACAGTTTATAACACTTAAAAAAGATAAATCATGCACACTTGAATGTGGCTAATATATATCCCATCTCTTCTGAATATGGCCAGAGTGTCTTATTTCTGGGGGTCAGGATTTGAAATGTGTGGGACTTCAGCATTAACAGTGGAACAAGTCACATTCAAGGGATATTTGAAATAAAACATATACGACTGCACAATGTAGACCTGTGAGCTAGGATAGGTAAGAGAGATTTTTTTTTTAAGTCAGTAAAACTAAAGTAAAAAATGGGCTTGTTTCAACAGGAAATTCAGATTCCCTAATGCCTCTTCATGCAAAAAACAACTGTTCCATCAAACTTGCAAATACAACAAAAAGTTGAGGGGTATGAAAGTATCCAAACCAAAATGAAGCAAAAGACTTTGAATTCAAATACAGGCAATCACAATCACTACCTGACCCATTGGCCAAAGCACGTGGCAGCTGCTTGCCCACATCTGGCTTCCTCTGTTCTCCAGCCTGAAAATGCAGGTGCTCCTGTACAGCTGCTTCAGTTACAGCTCCCCTCTGGAGTGAATCCAGAATGAAACGCAAATGTGCACTTTTGGCTTTTCAGTGAGATGCCTTATGTCTTCCGCCCCTGCAATATATATTAAAATTGCTAAAGTGACTTTAGCCCAGTTATAGCTTCAGCTTATTTTCTTTCACAGCCCAAAAGCAGAAAAGTGAGTTAATGTTATTTTCTCTGTATGCCTGGCTGACCAGTCCTTAGCAATAGCCTTAAGGAGGAGTGGCGCCAACACTACCTCTTTGGAGCTATTCGTTCTCTGAATTCTTTCACTGATTTAAATATTTCCCAGTCAAACAGTAGTGTGGTTTTTATGTGTCCCCTGGGAACCCCAAATATAAGCAAAAGCAAAACACTTTTCAGCTGAATATTGAAGTTTTTTTCAGAATATTTTTGAATGTTCTCAGGTAAATTGGAAAAATATGTATTTCATGTATATGTATTTCATATGTATTCATTGATAGAATTAAGATATTTTGCTTTAGTTGATCTAGTCAGAATGTTTCATATTATTTCACAGTGAATCTTCTTTCACCTAAGCTTCTGTAGTCCCATGGAAGTGTTTTAGCTTTTGCATCTCATTTCCCTGCTCTTTCCTGAGGTCCTTTCCCTGGCTGGTTTACATCTCCTGTGATGCAGTATGACGAACCTCTGGTTCTGTCAGCTGTGTGTCATTGCACGAATCCCATGACTGCTATATGTGGATGGAGGTGAACATGGGCTGGCTATGGTCTTATCAGGAGAATTAAAGCCTGAGGCACCAACATTATAATTTCCAGGAGGCACTGAGGCACTTAGGTAGACATGGCACTTAGGTAGATATGGTTCCTCATCAAGAATTAAAGCCTGAGGCACCAACATTATAATTTCCAGAAGGCACTGAGGCACTTAGGTAGATATGGTTCCTCATCAAGGTAGACTTTTTGTCCACATACGACAAAAAAACTCATTTTCCCAAGAGAAGGAAACTTCAATTTTTAATCTGTACTACTGCTAATCCTGGTTAGCAAGTGAAAATCTGACCTCAATGCTTCAGGTCACAAGGTTGATTTTAATTAGCATTCCATTTACTAAAATATTTTTCCTTGAGTGTATTTTTCCTTTTAGACACATTGAAAGGGATGGGGGAGGAAATTCTCACGGCACTGATTAGCAGGTAATGTCAAATCAGAACTCTGGCAGCACTTGCTAAAAATTCTGAGTTGAAGGCCTATTTGGATTTTCCTTGTGCATTTTCCCCATGTATTTGCTGGTTGTAAAACTTGGCATATGTCGTTGCATCTTGGGAGCAATGATTCATCAAATATTGGTTAGATTCTCTGTGATGCTTTATAGTTATATGACCGAATAGTATGACTGCTACTGTCTTTGTACTTTCACAAGCTTTCTGGCTGTTCTATGGTAAAACATTTGTGGACAAGTACATTTTTTTTTTTTTATTCAGCATATAGGAAAATGGCTTTACAACCTTGGTAAAGCTCCTTCTGCTGGGTCCTAACCATGCTGCTGTGTGTGGGCTCTACGCTGGCTTACCTCTCCCAGGCTTGCTGAATGAGGCAGGCTCCAGACAGCTGTGTAGCACATTTGTAGGTGCAATCAGGAGGTGCAGGTCCTCTGCTTAGGACCTTCTCATAGAAGCTGGGCCAATATTTTCCAGCAGTGTGGTTTAGTGTCTCTGGCTCTGGACCCTTCAGGAGAGTAAGTCCTATTATCCAGCGCATAGTTTGGGTCACAGCTTATTTATCTGAGACACTAGATATTGAAACAGGCCACCTGCAAGCTTTGCAGAGGCTCTGACATCAGTCCCTCTGGATAGCATAAGAAATTTAGAGCTTGTCTATATTGTGAATAAACAAATTGGCTCTGGTGCTTCATCCCAGAAACACCCGTGAGCAATGTATTGGAGTCAGTACAGCTGGCTGCCATGCACTGTAGTATGCTGTGATGTGCAGACTTACCAGTTCAGATTGGTTATATTGGCTTTTGGAGCTCTTCATCTGTTATGCAGGATATATGCATCCATAGAGATCTAGAGGAACAAACTCCTGAGCATATATTCCTACCCGTTTTCTAGTTACGCTTGAGTGTTTTTGGGTTTAGATCAGAGTCTCTTGAAGAGTCCAGTTTTGAATAGGCTTCTTCTCTAAGTTTTGGAGCCTGTTCCTGAACTGTGCCATGCCCTTTCAGACTCTAAAACTGCTAGCATGCTTCCTTGTTATACCTTTCTTTTCTGTTTCTTGGGTTACATGACAAGGCTGATAAGGAAGTCATTTAAGATTCCCAGCAGACCTGTATGGTTGCCTCTCCAGAGTATAGTTTGACAGCCTGGTTTGTCCTGGGTGGTAACTGCCTCTTTCCTCATAAACGTTCCCACTCAATTTACCATCATCACTGGCTTACAGCTCTCTTTTGTTAGCCTTGTGTCAGGTGCAAGACTCTTTCTAGTCATCTCCTGGGGGGTTTCATCTCAATACGGAAGCGCAAAATCCATTTGAAAAGGAAAAAGGAGTTTCCAAAGCAGTTGGTAGTCTAACACGGAGAGTGAGGGAGAGAATCCCTGCGAACAGCCGTAAGGCTTAGACTTACAGACAGACGTGGACAGATTTACCACATTGGCACTAGTACTTTCAATCTTTTTACAAAAAGAAAATATTGCCAAGATGCTAATGTATACACATGGTAGCAATATGTTCGTGAGGAAGTGTAGTTAAGTTAATTACTGGAGCTGGGCTGTATGGACTATGTGTTACACAGATGGATTGTATGATATACAGACACTTTTTAAATATGCAAACTCCTACTGAAGTGGCACAGCTTAGTGACTTACTTGGATTAAAGCTGCTACAGCCTATTGTCCCAATAATCCAGGGTTTAAGCATGCTCTAATTGTATGTATCATGCATGAAAGAGCAATTTGTAGCCGTGGAAAGTTTAACACTGCTCTTAGCTACCTTGTTTTCTGTTTTCTTTATGCCCAGGAGTCCAAGTTTTGTGTCTCAGCTGCGTTTGTTTATATCGCACACAAAGGTTGATTCCTTTCTGTGCTCTCGCTGCTGTGAACTAGAAGGAACTCTGCCCAAGCGCCGACGGGGAACCAGCTTGGGTCTCCTCAGCAATAAGACACTGCTTGTCAGCAGGGTCTGCTTAGTGTCATGCACTGCAGGTTGCCACACATCAGCCTTGCTTGTTTTTATGCTCTGTCATAGAATGATTTGGGATAATAGGCAGACCCCATCTGTTCCCATTTTAGGATGCTTTGCTTTCTTTTTCAGAACCTGCCCCTAAATAAACACATAGAGAAAATACTGGGGTGTGAAGCACACACCATGGTGTTAGCACAGAAGGTCCTACTTCTTCCCTACCAGCACTGGCATGCTCAGCTATTGCAGCACTTGTCATATCTGCCATCTCACATGTCCAATGCAACACTCTGAAGCCTAAGTTGTAGGGTTAGTGGAAAGAGCTGGGTGAAAGGTGTATTAGCGTTCTCCAGGAACTATCTTCTCTAAGTCAGGCTTCCCTATAGCTGCACTATTGTGCTGTGCTGTGTGTTGTTTTGTACTGAGAGCACGTATGGGTTGTGTATTTATAGGCTGCGGTGGAGGCATGTGGGGTTGCAGGATGTGCTAGGTATCTTCTGGCACACATGCCGTTTGGAAAGTGGAACTGCTTTCACTACACTTGAGCAAAGACACTGCTTCATCCTCATCTTTGGCTGGACGCGGGTGGCGAGGGGCCTTCCTGGGGTAAGCAGACAGTCCTCACAGTAGTGCAGTGGTCAGCAAAAAGGGTTTATGGTTGCAGGGAGCAGGGCACAATTCAGGAGGATGTATCTGTAGTTGCCTGGGTGCCTGTAGTGTTTTCTGTGTTGGACTCTGAATTCTGCTCTGTGGCATTCTAGGATTTCTCTTATCCTGAAGTGTGACTGATTATTCCCAAAGAAGCTGTCTGATACTATTTCTGTTGCAGCCAGACTTTTTGTATCAGATTAGCATTCCCTGTTACTGTGGAATGGGAAGCTGTGAACTTAGCCCGGTGTGAGTGATTGTACATTGGTATTACCTAATTCTTAAAGTATTAAGGTAATTAGGAAACATGAGACTTCACAAAAATAGACAACTTGTGTTGAGAGCATCAAAGGCATTTCTTCTCCCATGTCAATTTGAACAGTGCTCTTGGCTACTACATTACAGTCATCAGCTTAGCTAAATTTGTTTTGCAGCTAAATTTGTTTTGCATGTCTGATGTTAATGAATGACTGGTGGTTGTTCTTTTAGGGTGAGATCCACTACATCTGCATAAAACAGGGAAGGTAGCAGTCAGGTTCCAGGTAGTTGCAAGGCGAAGGGGGCCAGGGAGCTGAAATACCCACTCACAACAAGTGTGGGGCTATTTGAGACCATGCCGAGTGTGTATCGCCCTAGTGCAGAAGCCACATGTCTATCATATCCAGGTGTGGAGTGAAGACCTTTGGGAACCTTACAAATGTGTATTCTGTCCCCATCAGACCTTTGAAACGGTCCCTTTCTGGTTACGATGAGCACTGGACATGTCATGGATGTACATTATGGTACCTAGGTGGATTCATCCCTCTCCCTTTTCCGTCCGCTCTGGGGTGAGTCTTACAGTATGTGGGGCCTCTGCTGTCATCAGTTCTGGGTGCTTTCCAAATGTAGTAAAATGAAGAAATGACAGAGAAGTGAAGGCTCTTGTTCGAAACATACTTCAGCTGGATTCAGGCAGTTCCGTACAAGATGGAATTGTAGGAAAGCTTTTTTCAGATGCTTTTCTAGTTGATCCAATTTATAATCTGTCCCTGCAAACATGCCATTTCTAATGGGTTCCATATGCCTCTAAGCCTTCCTGTTATTTCCTACTTTAAGGATTGCTCTCTTCAGCAAGAAGTCTGCCACTTTGAGGCTTGTCTAGGTTATATGAAAAGCTGGAAGAGGGCCTACGACCGGATGCCGCTTTTACAGTGGATCGTGAATAATCTGTGGTCATTCTTCACAGCTAGCCTTCACCTCAGTTCTGATGCTGCTGTTAGCAACACAAAAAAGTCTGTTCAAAACATCTATGCTTATGTAAATTGGGGAGGCTGGGGCTTTTTGGTGATGGTAATAGAAAGACTACTTGAGAAGCTCAAGGTCTAGTGTTGCTTACAGTGCTTGCTAACCTGGAATGTAATATTTTCCTCATTCATAATTAAATTTTTTTTTTTGCACTGTGTCTCTAAACTGCTGTCATGCTGAGTTATTTCATCCCTGTTCCAGAGAATGGTTCTGTAAATACTCCTCTTGGCCACTTTTTATGGTTAGTGAGTCTGAAGGGTTTTTGAAAGCGCATTGCTACTTTACTGCCCACACATTTCCCCATCTATTCCCTATTTTGCTGCTGTCCCCTCCTTCCTATATTAATCCCTCATTAAGGTCATGAGGCATTGATAAAGGATGCCAAGGTCACTCCTGTGCTAGCAAGCTTGTGCATCTGTGGACAGTCACCTCTTCATGCTGAGCACATCATTTTTTTTATTTCTCCCCACAAGGAGATTACCAGGCAAAACATCACTGTTAGCTGAGCTCTGGAGTCCTCATAATTTTCCTACTGAAATGAGGGGAGCCTGCAAAGCCAAATGCCCTGGCCGAGACCAAAGCCCTCTCCCTTCTGTGCCTTTTTCAGTGTCTTACCAAAGAAGATTCTCTAGTTAATTATCTGCTAAATTTCAAATTAATGTAATTGGTGTTTGAGGAAGCTTGATGAGAACAAAGAAGTGTGGAGCTGAACTGCCTCCAGCACTGTCTTCCCATCTCATGTGACCTTTCATGCTCACTTCTCTCATCTGATGCCACTGGGGAAAAAAAACCATCCCCACCTAAGGCACCTACTTAGCCTTAATGATGGGAAAATCCAGTTAGCATGTTAACATATGAATTACTAATTTTAATCTGTATTACGTTAGCTCCTAGAGCTTGTAAGATGCCATGCTAGCTAGGCATTTTACAAACAAATTGTGAGAGGGAGTCCCTGCCAACACAGAGTTTATGATCCAGACAGACCAAATGTGAGAGGAGGTAAATGTCACCTCTATTTTGTGCCTGAGGAAATGAAGCCCTGAGAGGTAGTTCTTTCAAGGTCGCATACAGAATCAGTGAGAGATGCATAGATTGAAGCCTCACTTCCCAAGTCCTGGGTAGTCATTATGACCTTAGTCATAAGACAAGCATGCTCCATAAGCCCCTCAAATTATATTCCTTGCAGAAAGCAGAAGTTTAAATAGAAATTAGCTTCCTTAAGAGACTTGTGAACTTGAAGGCGAGTGCCTATAAAAAAGCCATTCAAAAATCAAGTTAGTTTCCTGAGAAGGATAGCTTTTGGTTAAAATAGAACACTCTTGACTGGATTCAATAGGACAGATTCTTTACTGCCTTTGCAATCGTGTTATTCTCAGATGACCAAGTTATACAAGGTTATTACTGTCTAGAGGTGGATGAGGTTGTTATATGTGAAAAATCATTGTCTAAAACCTGGAACTTTAATGAGAAATGGACGAGATTATTTCTCCTTTAAAAAAAAGAGAAAATCCTCCCTAAATTCAGCCCCTAAACCAAACAGTATTAGGAAGGGACCTAGTTTGGTTTGGCTGAGATCTGACAAAGGACAATTTAAGCTATAATGAGTTACTTGCAAAAAAACTGTACCACAGGTATGTAGAAGACTAGCCTATTACTTGTCTTTGCTCTAATTGGTGTTCAGAGGGCACGGTAAAGGGAGATAATTGTATATTTTACCAAATTGCCACAGCTAGTTTGCTAGGTGACCAGAGAGCCATCTGACTATTGTGAATTGGATGGGAAGGGATCAATTCTTGTAAAAGCTGTTCAGAAATTCATATTTTTAAACCCCATCATACGTAAAAGCTATTTAATATCAACAAGGTGGTTTCAAAGAGTGACAAAGTAATGCTGGAATATAATGTGTTAAAACTTGCTCGGCCATCACTGACTAATGAGGACTGACCTTTGCAGCAATATATACAGTCAGTTTATTAAAGCAGGGACAGAACAATCTCTAGGCCTTTGGTCAATCTAGGTTGCTTGGGGCTGAGGAATTTCCATTTAAAATATCTCTTCAGGTGATAAAGACTGATTCAATAGAGATCGGCTAATAAAGAAAGTGCTGGAAGCTACTATTAAATTCCAGCTTCTGTCAGCTTAACAGCAAAAACTTTTAATGAGGAAACCATTAAAGTTGACCTAATGAATCAGAAATGCTTTTCCTTGCTGGCTAATTATAGACTGCCTAGAATATCTTTCGACATATGTAATTTAGAAGATACTGATCTATCAATTCCCCCTGCTCTCAAAGAAAACCTGTTGCATGGCAGAGCTGGAGAATGAACTACAGAGTTTTTCTGGGAGGGTACAGGGTTTGACCTGGATTCACAGAGAAACCTCTGTGGTCAGGTGGGCTTGGTGTAGAGGACATGGAAATTACTGAAATCAGTGGTTGGTGTGTAGAAATATAGTTTCATATGGAGCACTTCAGTTCCAGAGAGGCACAATAGGACACACCTGATGGATAAGAAAGACTGGTGCATGCATCTGGTCTGGAAAAGATCACTATAATAATGCTCTATTCAGTAAAGTAGAAAATCTATCAAAATAACCTATTGGCAATTACAATGTGAGATGAAGCCTTAAAGGGTGTCACTGAAGAGTATGCTTGCTCTTTGCCTAAAGTTTTTCTCTTATTAGCAACATATTCTGGCAAGACATTTTCTTTTTCCATGCCTTGTGAAAAGTTCACTGATATTAAAATAACACCCAGAGACCAAAGCCTTGATCAGACTGGGCACTCTATGAACCCATTTAAGAAATGGTTCCCACCACTGTTGTCAGTTCCTATTTTCTTCTCCCCCAAATTTCTAAATAGACAGGATAGATAAATGGCGGAATAATTTCTGCTTAGCAGATGTGAAGCAGAGAAAGATGAAATAATTTATCAAAAGTTAGAAAGGAAATTTGCATTAGAGCTAGGAACAGAATTCAGATTTTGGAAGTCTTAATCTGAAACTGGAACTGTAGCACCCATCTGTGTTTAGGGATGATTTATGATTATTGGAATCTATTTCCATTTTCATACGAGACTTTGGGTATTCCTAGGTTCAGTCTGGATTTTTCCCTTCAATTCCTCATCTATGGAGCTCTTACATGTAGGAAAATTCTTGAGAACTGTTTTTCTCAGCCTATATGCAGCAACTTTGCTGGTGGGAGTACTTAGCTTTGTCATCTTCTGCTCTGCCAGCTTTGCTGACCTTTTCAGCAATCCTACATATGTTCTCCTTATGCAGCAAACTGCCCTGTAGGTGGGAAGGGGATGAAATATTAATCTTCAGGACAGACTTTGCAGGATGTCTGAGTCCTTGAATTATCTTGGCTTTGCTATCCCAGTTCCTGATTCCCGGTCGGGCTCCTGCCCATCTGATTACATTCCTGCCCCTAATTCTTGGACTATGCTTGTGCTTGGTGTCATCCATGCTCTTGAACTTTTGTTATTCCACAGAGTATCTAGTCAGCCAGCCAAATTTCCTCAGTTTTAGAGTCTGTCTGATTACAGTGGATTATGTGTTTTCTTTTTGTACTTGATCGAATTTATTGAACTATTTTCTTTTAGAGAAAGGAAGAAAGTGAGAACTAGGAAGTGGAGAGAGGAATGTTTCAAGGATATGTATATATTTGAAGAAACCGGATGGACAAATCTAAGGTGTTTGTTTCTTTATCTGATATATCACAACGTGGTTCACAGTTAAATTCACAACCCAGTTTGTGGAAGTTGACAGTTTAAGAGAAAACCCAGACATGCAGCATACTATAAATAAAGACCCTATGTTTGTGACTTGCACAGCTCTGAACTACCTCCCCCATGATTAAAACCCTAAGTTAAAAAGTGAATCTGCACAAGCAGCAGATACAAACCAAGTGAGATGAGGTGGAAAGGGCACTACATTTTTTAACAACAGCAAAATATAAGCAACTGTGTTTGAAACAAAAGCCTCCTGTTTTCACTGCAATGCTAAAATCAAACTGGAAGATCTTTAAAACTTTTTCCTTTTAGAGAATAAAATATAAAGAATTAACTTCTTTCCTGCTTTCTGTTAGGTTACGGTGGTTTTAAAAAAATAATGGGGGCTCTTAGGAGTTAGGAATTGTTCTCTATTAAAGTAACAGTTTTTTTCAATTTTTTTTTAAACAATAAGAGACACCTCTGATGTATTTCATTTAAAATTTCTTCACAGTTAATAACATGCCAGCTAAACTCAGCAATGCTACTGTATGTTCAAGTAAACTCTTGGAAGGGTGAGTGGGGTTAAGCCTTAAGATGTGCAAATTCTTTGGAACAATCAAATCTTTTTCTGTGAGTGGCTGGTATCGTATCATGCTCTGCTTCCAGTACTCTGATGGTGCTGGTGTCACGTAGGGCTGGGAGGTGCTGTGGCAAGCTCCCTGTGGGGGCTCATCCTATCGCTCAGGTGTCCCACAGCCTTCCTGAGAGGGAGGTGATGGCTGGAGGAGGAGAGCTGAGAACCACCTTCATTGCAGGGACCAGGCTTGCGGTGTGGCAGGCGGCTGGCGTGGGCAGTGGGGGACATGCTGTAATTGGAAGCAGCTTTCGTGTGGGTTTAATGTCAAATGGTTACAGTACAGGCTGGTTTTGTCACACAGTGTGTTTATGGCAGCTGAGGGTTGCTAATGCCTAGTGCTGTCTGTAGCACAGCTGGTCTTGTTGATCTAGCCATTCGTGTAGGTGCAAGTATCAGTCCTCTGCCCTATCACGACAAGGGCTGCTGACCATGTTAGCCTCCCTGGGGTCAGCAGGTTGCCAAGCAGTATTTGCCATTCTTCAGCAAGGTCTTGCTCTTCTTTGCAGGGCTGGCGTTAGTATCCTGATAGCTCTTTATGTGCCCAGCCTGCAGACACTTGGCCTTATTGCTGCTGATGCTAAGCTGCAACTAGGGAGCTAACTGGCCTCGTAAAGAAGAGGCTTTTCTAAAAGATACACTTAATGTCTGCAGCACCACAGCTCCTCTCCTGCTGCAGCTGATCCTTAGATCCTAGGATCTCCTGCTGGTGCTATCTGTTGGGATCTGTGGCTAACGAACTGGGGGATGGCTGCTTTTCTATACTCTGCGGGCATGAAATATGGCCCCTAGCTGTGGGAGGGAAGGGAAGTGGGGCCGACTGTGTGTCTGTCTCGCATCCCGTGGGCAAGACTTGACAGGCCAGGCTCAATGCCAGGCTGTTGGAGATCCCATTGGCAAGTATCGTCGAAGGGAGTCAGGATGGAGCATCAGAGAGCCAAGAGGCTCCGTGCTTACATTAGTGTGAGAGCCAGCACATGACTAAGGTGGCAGTCCTGTGTCTTTTGCTCAAGAGATTTGCTATTACAGTGTAAAGAGCCAGCTGTACTTCATTTCTTAATGTTTTCTTTCTGCTTGGCATGCCACATATCCAAGAACACAAATAAATCCCCTCTGTCCTCCCCTCTTCAGAATTTAAATGGTCTGAACTTGGGACTCTCCTCCTTTGTTCTCTCGATTTTGAGCCTTGAGGACTGCGAGTGTCATGAGTTTCTTTGTTAAGAATTTTCTTACTTAATCATGTAATTCCAGAAGCTCTAAATGTCACAAGGATTCACAATAGTATCGCAGATTTTTCCGTGCGGGGTTCAACTCTGAAGCAAATCTGCAGTGCACTATTTTAGAAGCAACTTCTGTCTAGCCTTTCTGTGTGTTATTTGAATTTCAAGTGAATATATAATTGCACGTAGAACTATTAAGAAGATTTATGGTTCTGTGTATTTCCTGTGTATTTAACATCCCAGAATTTTGCACTGGGCCTTCTGGTACTGTTTATTTACTTAGGGTTGGTTTTGGGCTATAGGCATTAATAATTTTACGACTGAGTGTTCCTAACAGATGGCTTTATGGGCTGTAACAGCCACCAAAGAGCAGTGCCAGGGAGCAAAATGAAACAGTATATAATGCAAACAGTTGTGTGCAGGCTTGCTGTAGGTCACAGAAATACCTCATTTATTGAATATTCTTCTGTAAAGGAAGGTTAGAAACCCCATCTGAGAATGGAGCCAAAGGAACTCCCTCTGGACAATATTAGTGGTACATTACTGTGACTTACATAATTGCATAATTGGTACCAGTCAAAGGGACGCTCCTCCCTCTCCCTTCTCCCTTTTTGAGTGGCTCACTAGAAAAGGCCTATAGATTCATGGCTTGTTATAAACTAGCGTGTGTGTTTGCAGACAGTATATGTTCTGTTACCCAGGGAAATAAAATAACTTATTGATAGTGCAAACTTTAGGAGGACTGTGCAAAGAGGAATGGAGCACGTGCTGTAGAAATGTGATCTGACCTGTTTGTTGGAGAAGTCCATAGGAAGAGTTGCATTAGACCATTGGCTCGGGCCCCGTAAATCTGCAGAGTGTATATCGTGGTTAGTTTTTCATTGTATCTGCTTTGTGTTAAATCTACATTCTTCTTGAACCTGGGGAAGAATCCAGGTCTTTAGGCCAGTGAAAGCTGCTTGGGACACAGTTTCATCAACTTTTTCTTGTACTTATTTTAAAGGAAAGTTTATGTATATTTACATGAAAGAAGCACATTACAGTCTTGTAATCTAGAAAACCTTTTTGGGTGTATGCCCAACTCTTCTGGTGGAACTCAAAGGTCTTATGATTCATGGGCAGCCTCAGATATTCCAAAAAAGGGACTTATCATTGATCCCACAGAAGTAATGCCAAGACTTACCTTATCTTGACAGGACTGGATTACATTCAGCTGCATCTAAACAATTTGCAGAAACTACAGATATCTCCTGCATGGAGTTGTAACAACTTGCAGCATGATTGAGGATTTTCAGACTATTATCCATGCTTTTAATGACTGCAGAGGCCACAGGAGACAGGAGAAAAAAAATCTCTGGGCCTCCTAGATCTCTTGACTGCTTTAGTAATCTTAGTGTGAATTTATCATCTGCCTGTGCTTTTCAAAATACAACAGGCAAAAGAGAGACAAAGGGAAGAAATAAAGGACTGTGATTTCTTCAAGTTTAACCTAAGATTGCTGTAAGGAAGTGCCTAAAAAACACGCTCATTATAAAATATATTAATATTTTACGGGAAAAAAGGTATTTTCATGCTAAAATCTGTATACCTTTACAGTTACAGAAACCTTATAGTTTTCAAACTACATGGCCTTTCTTGTTTAATCATTTGTGAACACCTTGGGACAATGGCTCATCAGTTCTGAGTAATTCTTATTGACTAAGGCACCTGTGTAAATTCAGCGTAAGAGAGCAGGAAATTAGTCTCCCATTGTTCTGTATATAAGATCTGATGAGAGGGTTAGAGACTCTATGTGTGTAATTCAAGTTTGAAATAGCTTGAGTTCTGCTTATGTTGTATGAAAAAATATTTAAAGAATAAAGGGAAAATTCTTTTTTCCTTTATTAAGTGGAGTGCAATAAACTTGAGCACTGAGATTAAGCCTTCGTAGTAGATATCAACATGTATAGGCATGTACGTGTAAGGAAGTGCTTAACAATGAGCCATCAATGCAGCAGCTAAATTTAGCTTTTCATATTTCACTGTAAGCCTTACTGTCACCAGATTCTGGTAGTTCCTCTCTTATCTTTTTTAATGGTTCAGAAGAGGTCAAGCTATCAGATTTCTTTTCCATATAGTAGCCTGGTTTAAGAATGCTAGTCATTATGAAATACATTCAATTAAGATTTCAGAATGATAGGTCTCCTGTGCTGTCTCTGAAACTTTGAAGATTACATGAGAAAACTGGAAGCTGAGGACACGTGCAGGTGTCTTCAGAAGCCCAGTCAGAGCCCTGCTGTAGTAGCTGGAAGACTGGTACGTTTTCTTTGCATGCTCAGTACCAGAATCACTAGCAGTAATGATTTGTCTGTCCTGAAGTCACAGTACAGAGACTACTAGAGAAACAAATCCTCAAAGTACTTGCCTAGAGGTCAGGAATGTATAGAGACACTGGTTAATCACGTGCAGACGCATGCAAACTTGCACTGCGTAGAGTCATTCAGAGACGGTGAAGACCTGGAGGTGGAAATGTTGCTAGTCTCTTGGGTCTGAAGGGGAAGCTTGTTAGTAGTTACACTGTGGAGCGGCTGCTTGAAAAAGTATTCTGTAATTACAGAATCACAGAATCGTTTAGGTTGGAAGGGACCTCTGGAGATCATCTCGTCCAACCTCCCTGTTCAAGCAGGGTCACCTAGAGCATATTGCCCAGGATCACATCCAGACGGCTTTTGAATATCTCCAGCGAAGGAGACTCCACCACCTCTCTGGGCAACCTGTTCCAATGCTCTGTCACCCTCACAGTGAAGAAGTTTTTTCTCAGGTTCAGTAAACCTGTCCTGGTTCTGGTAAACAGGACATTGTCCTGGTAAACATGACATAATCTTTGTACAGGGGGGTATACGGCATAATCTGCTACCAGATGGTGTACTGTATGAAGTAGATGGCCCTCTTTCCTGCCCTTAATGTCAAATGAGCTGGTGGGAGGACAGCAACCTAAAATGAGCTTTTTGCTGTTCCTGGGAACACTTTTTAAGTCTTTCTACCTGGTGTCCCTCAAAGCTTTGTGGTGTCTGAAAGTTGGCCAACCATTTCGCGAGAAGTTTCAGCTTGCTGTTCTTCGAAAACAAGCCATGGAATTTTCAAACTTTTAGTTGTTTTCCTTAAATGTTTTCAGTACGCTTCAGGTAAAATATTCAGCATCTAGAAATTCGGATTGAATGCTACTTGCTTTTGAATCCTTTCTGTTGTTTCTCTTGAAAGCAAGGTGTAAGAGAGCTGTCAAATAAAGAATGTTGGCAATCCTGATCTGTCAGCTCTGGTAGATGTTTCTATCAAGCAATGCTGTGATCATTTGGGATAATAGATAATAGGACTGCTTTCACTGGGGGTCATTCCCACATTGCATTTTAGTTTGTGTTCCTAGCAAGGTCCAGGTTCTGATGGACCCTTCAGAGATATCTGGATTGGTACGTTTTTTAGCCTCCATTCTCCATTGTTTCTTCTCCCTAAGCTGCCTTCAGCAAAGGCCTTTTCCACCAGTCATTAGTGGAAGATAACTCACTGTAAACACTGGCTGTTGGATTATAATGTCTGAATTAGAGGGAGTGAGGGAGAGGGGAGACTTACAAGAAGGAAACATTTTGCTGATGTTTGCAGAGTAAATGTAAACATGAACAGTAGTGCTACATGTGTGTCCTACATGTACTTGCAGTACGACAGTTAGCATGAATATAAAATATTCAGACACTGTTAAAGTATGCATTGATGAGCTCAAAGAACATCACTCTTCCATGAGCTTGTCAGTGTATTATTCGTGCTCAATATAGTTGATATCTGTAGTCACTACTTTTAACGTGCACACTCTATACTCAGAAATATGTCTTATTTACACTTAACTTTTGTGAGACTTGCTTGAAAAATGGTGTTGATCCTCACTTGTATGATGTGCATGAGAATTAAAAAGGCCAGTCCTTTTTCTTGACATACTCATACGGTGATTTAGGATTAAGCTCTTATTAAGCTTTCTCTTCCCAGGATGCTTTGGAGAGAGACTTTAATGCAAACTGCTAGTGAGATGGCAACATTCTGACATTATGGGCATTATTAATATTGTTAATTGCTCTTGTTTGTACGTATTTTCACAAAATTACCTGAGACTATTTATATGTAAAGCAGATCAGAGCCTGAACTGAGGTAAGCCTGCACAGCTCCAATGATTCAGTATCGCTCTAACAGCTTCCATTTGGCCACTTAAGCCAGTTAATCCAATTTTTATCCTGATTTACTCTGGAAATGAGGCTTCTGAAATCACTCTGAACATAGATGCATATTCCTCCCTTCCCTCATAAATGCTTGAACCTGTTGGACAATTTCAACAAAATATAACAGCGAAATAGGAAGCTGCAAAACACTAAATTTTTAGAAGAACTAAGTGCAATACTTAGCCTCCAAAGACTTTAGTTTGGCCTGCCACCAACTAAGAGGCTGCAAATCGTATTCTCTGTGCAGTAACTGACTGCTTTGTCCAGCTGACCACAAGGGAGGCACATAATACTTAGCTACCTGGCCAGGTAGCTATATGTGTAGCCTAGGGCAGACTGTGGCTCAAGTCACCTCTTGTCCAAGCACGAGTTAAGTAAAGATAAGCCTCTGGCGGTAACATGGAAATGATAGGGGTCTCAGACTGTTACCTTAATTAAATTTTATTTTGAAAAATCAGTCAATTATGAGCACTGAAATTAATCGAAAATAAGGAATATTTGTTTCAGTGCTCGTGGAGCTGTTATTGCCCCCCTCCTTGCATTTCGCACATCCTGGCTTCATCTTGCAATGATTTCTTCCATCCTGGTCAGGAAACATGAGTGTAATCCTAAAAGGCCTGGCCCAGGTGAAATCAAATGCACAGCTAGCACCGATTTCTGAAGTGCCATGATTCATTCCATCACTTGTCTTCCAATATGTTTGCACAGAGCTTCACTCACTGGGGCTCTGATTTTTGACTGAGGCTTTTGCGTACAGGATTAATGCTTGTATTTTTCACTGCTGTCACAAGGGAAAAAATGCAGGTAGGAGGATTTAAAATTGCATACATCTGTCTAAACAGACATAATTGCAAAGAACAGCTTAACTTTCAGAGATGCCCTGTACTCTCATGTTGTACTGATGTCGGAGTTATAAAAGCAGAACACTTCTTTGCAGGGGCTGAAATGCAGTTTTTTTTTTTTTTTGCAGAGCTGAGATTCTTTGGAGGAAGGGAGTCAAATTTTATCTGCATTTTTTTCTCTAAATACTTACCGTTTTCATGCCCAGTTGAGTTTGCATAATAACCAGACAGAAATCAATGACTAACTTGCACTGTAGTCTAAGATGCATTTTTAGGCATATTCATTCTCTAGTAATCTTCATTTACTGTTCAATTCTCTGTGTGGTTTGCATCCAGCAATAAGTAATAATTATTAATGTTCTTTGATGTACAAAGTGGAGTATTATAGGATGTTACCATGATAGAGAAGGTGTAAAGTATAACTACAATTTAAAGTACTCTCTTGCAGTACTGCAAGGCAGAGTTCTGAGTAAGGCAAGTTTATTTAAAAATAACAAATAATTAGTATGAAACACAAATTGATTCCTTTGTTTTGGCTGTTGAAGAAAATGATATGTGAAAAACTGGATGCTAAATAACCTTATGTTCTCTCTCTCTCAAAAAAAAAAAAAAATTGAATGGCTCTGAAACGAGGTTACCAATCATCCACTAATGACATTTTACAACTTTATGCTTGGATTCCTTAACATTAGAGAAGTACAAGGTCTAGTCTTCAAAGCATCTGGGTAATAAAAAAGGAAGCTATCTACATTTATAGAAAAGTCCATAATTACTGACTTGCAGAAGACTCTAAGAATAATCGAAGGTAGAAGATTATTCCACCAAGAGAAATGTGGCAGCCATCTAAACAAAAAAGAATAAGAAATGACAGAAGGCATTTATGTAGTGAGAATGGCAGACATAAAAGGTTTAGAAGTCGGCCTCAGCACCGAATGTATACTTGGCGTCATTATTTCAGGAAGACTGACAATACTGACCATGGGCTTAAAGGCAGGTGACCAATAAAGTGGAAATGATATCTGCAATGAAGGCAGTTGCAGGGTTCAGTATGGGACCCAGATAATCTGCACCTTAGCCTTTGGGAGAGACTGGAAACTTGGCAGCAAGAATTTCTCTTAGAATCATCTAAGGATGGGAGAACAAATACCAAATCTGATATGTAGACTGAACAAGTGATTACATATTATGCTATACTAAAAGTTGAAGGCAAGACTATTTAAATACCTAGGGAACAGGAAATGAGATAAAATGTGTCCTTGGCTTACCAAAGATAGATTTTAGCAGATGATGCTAATAACATTATTTGGTTAGAGGGCTTATTTCTCAGTGTAGCAAATGCGATAGAGTTCATTATAACATTCAGTACAATGCTACATGAGAATCACTACCTAGACTGGCAGAGATGAGATTCAGAAAAAAAAAAAAAAAAGGGCCAACAGAGATGAATTCAATCTGGTATAGCTGCAGAGCAGTGCCACTAGTTTGTTCAAGGGGGATGAAGAGTTTGTTTTACTGAAAGAACTTGGCTTAGTCTAGCAGTAGGAGTCTGGGTTAGCGAGAGATCTTTGCTCCCTCTGATTACATGAAGACATGACACCAGGAAGGGAGAAGAACATTTTGGATTGGAAACTAGGTCTCTATCAAATAGCATGGTTCTGGATCATGCTGCAGAATAGCAAAACAAGGGAAAAGAGATCCTCTTCTACTTTTACAATGGAGCAATCAAGGATGGAATGAGGAGATTCTTCCCAGTACTGTAACTTATTTTTCCTCTTTCAAGTTGTACTTCCCTGTGTGCACCTAGGAAGATGCTGCAGGTATGTCCTTGGGCTCTTGCTCAGTAAGGTAAGCCACTCTGTAAGGCGTTTCCACTGAGCTGTGAGAGAACTTGTTGGGTCCTAAGAAGAGCTACGAGAGAATCACGAACAGATATCTGCAGATGCAGGAACACTGGGTGGACGTGCTTGATGGTCTTTATCTTTTATAGGAAAGTAACAGCACAGTAAAACATCTTGTTTCTGTAAAATTTTCATCAGAAAGGTTTCTTGACTCTAAGTTTGAACTTTGGTCAAACAAAAATGGAAAAATCTTGACAGATTGTCGTTTGAGTAGGCCTGGATGGTGGTAGGAACTTCAGTATCGGCATCACTTCACCTTAAAACTGTCTCTCACACTCCTCACCCTTCAGAACTTACCTGTGGGCTTATGTAAATTCCTTACTGTAATATCCAAAAATTTGCTACGTTTCAAGAAGTAAACCTACACTAAAGCAAATCTGATGTATTGGTACGCAATATAGGCCTGTCTCTGTCTAGGTCTGGTAGGACGTATGACAGATGTGACATTCCGCATCAGAGCTTATTTGCCAATAATTAAAATATGAGAGGATGCACGTTATTGATGCTATACTTTATATGATTTACTCTAATTTCCTTAAAATGCAAGGAGTCTTATTTTTCCTGATAGTCTATGATATATGAATCTCTGTATCAATGAGATCCTTGGCCTACATTGAAATTTGTGGCGTTCCCTAAATCAGACAGGAACATTAGAATTATGATAAATCTTTGAGAGGATGTTATAATTTTGATTTCTGACTTATGTTACTTGTGAAAGCAGATAGCAGAATAGAAAAAAGAACAGGCAATCCTAAATGAGATTAAAATCTGATTTCAAGTGATTTCCCTTCTCCTGTTTTCGTGTACTAATTTCTCTGTGTCCTCCTAGTTCTTCTGTCCTTGTGCATCAGTGCGATAGCACCAGCGTCCCTGCGGTACTGCCCTTCCATTTCTGGTTATTGCTCCTTTGTTGCACAGTTTCGCCTCCTGAAGAAGGTCATTTTTACTAGCCCCACAAGGGTTGAGTCAGGAACAGGGAAAACAGGTTTTGTCATTTGCTGCCAGATTTGCTTTTACGGTTCCAAGTCTTTCTGCATTGGGTTATTAACTGCAAATGCCAGCCTTTCAAGAGCTTCTTGTAATCTGTTTCACAGTGGTTTTGTGCCTTGTGTCAAACCTGCTTCCCTTTCCCCTTCCTTGAGAGTGCTTATTGGCTTTCTCTTTATTTCTGAGGCCTTGGGGAATCACACAAGTGCTGTACATATGGCATAGACTTGCCAGTGTTGTTTTAGTTGTGTGGGGTGAGAGGCATACGTGGATGGCCGGGGGGAAGGAAACAGGAGAGCGCTGCTGACAGGGTTGTAACTCCTTCCCATACGGCAGCTGTGCAACCATGCCCCCAACTGGGAGCGTGCGTGCCACAGGAGGGACTGCAGGGAGGGACACAGTCTTCTCCCGGGAAATCTATGCTCATCATGGCTGCTCACAAGAGATGCAACAGGAGAGCAGTTGGACTAAAATAACTTCCGGAGGTAAGTAGCTCCATGGCAGCTTACTGGGTGTATTTTCTTTCTTGGCTCTTCCATACATCCTTGCTTCTGCTCTGCTACTCAGCCAGGCTCTTGGTTGCACTTTTTAGTCCAAAGGAATAAAACCATTAAGGGTAGCCTCAAAAGGGTTGGGGCACAGAACAGACCTTATCCCCTTTTTGTTCTTGTTAGTGATAAGCAGAAAAAAAATGTATTCCTTTTTGCATCAGAAACGCTAGTTTGTCTGCCATTGGCAAGCCCATGAGAGGATAAAAGTGCAGCATCTGAGGAGGTGGAGGCTGAATCCATGAGAGGGAATTCTGACCAAAAACCTAGGAGCTCGGAAGTCGGAAGACAGGAAGGAACAGGAACAGGAATGCTAAGGAACAGGAAAGCTTCCTTCTTCAGCCTGCCCTTCATTAGGGGAAGGCTGTCTTAGCAAGGCCAATTTCAATTCTCTGTCTCATTGGCTTTTGTGGGACCCTTGGCCTGCTGTATGAAAACAGCAGGAATCAGTTGCCTAGGTTCCTGCTTGAGGACAGTATGCTTCTCTACAATGTTAGAGAACGTTCCTGTGCTGATGTTACATGCCTCTGTCTTAGCAAGACAGAGCTCTTATTATGCATCCAACAGGCCTTTCAGAGAATCTCAAACTTCATGTTTAGGCAAATCCTAAATATTCTTCAGATTTTTTTTAATAAAACCTTCAGCACATTTTCTATCAATCAAAAAGGTGCACAGCCCCAGTTAATGTATTTTCTTAATACCAACTTTAGATGCAATTTTACCTCCATTAAATCTTCAGTGTTCCAAGTTAGTTAAATTATTAAGTAGCCTTTAGTCATCCTTGAAATATACATTGGATTTCAGGGATAAATTCTCCATTCTTTGGGGGAGATTGGTGCATCTTGGGCATTGGACCATGATTTGCATTTGATTGCCTAGAAATGTCTTCCTTAATTGGAGACAGCCTCTGTGCAGGAGGCCCTGCACCTCCGCTCAACCTATGAAGAATGACTGGAGGAAAGAAAACGCATAGGAGGATTGCTTAACATCCTGGGAGTCCTCCAGAGACGCTGGTCTATGTTGCAGACCCCATCTCACTGATGTGCTGTAAAGCTGCCCAGCTGGTACCTGAAGTTCTGGTAGGGCTGGGTGACATCTGAGAAGCAGAGTCACAAAATCCTCTCTCCCTCATTTCTGCAACAGCTCTGATGCTGTTGCACAGTGAAACACTTTCTATTCAAAGGTAAAGAACACATTTCCTGTGGACAGAACATGTTACGCTTTCTCATTATTGCACTATTAAAACAATTCTTAATGTTGTCATTTAAGAAGCAAATCTCCCTTGTACACACAAAGCCCAGATCACTTAGTGAGATAAGGCAGACCTAAATCCCACAGAGATGGGCGCACAGATAGCTCTTTCTGAAGCGCTCCCTGAAATGAAATAAATAGGATAATACAGCATTGAAACCTCCTACAGTTTCAGAAAATAGATACCCTTATTCTGTTTGGTAAAATACTACAGATAAGAATTACAAAGTATTGCAAAGTCAACCTAATTGTATTACCTTCCAATTCTAGTCTGATCTATTTCACTAATATTGATTTCACTTTGTATCCCATTTGAGCTTACAATGGCAACTGAATTAAGCCAATGTACTTAATTTTGATGTCTATCTGTTTGGAGAAAGGAATATATGCTTAGTGGAAATCACTGCAGAGGACAAACCCTCCTGTAGATTTTTCTTGTGCTGTGGTACAACATTAGGTGGCTAATGCATCTGTCTGTATGTAATTTAGGAAAAGACAAATCAGAGATGATTCACAATAAAAATATCAAAGCAACCTATTGAAGAGCTCATTAATTTTACAGCAACATCCGTATATTAATTTCACACTTTGTAGTTAGAATTTTGACAAAGATAGCATTTTGAAATTGGTCAGAAATTACCCTCTGTGCTCCTTATGATTGTCTATCTTTTTTTTCCAAAGCAGCACCATGTACATGGGTATAATCCATAAGCATCTACTGTAATTTCCTTAACAGTCTTGTTTCCTGGCAGCAGTATTCACCATGTCCTAAGTAGTACAGAATATTGAGGAAGGTGCTCTGGTAGACAGACAGTGCCATGTACCTTTAGTAAGTAGTGGAAATTTTAAAAGAGAGCTGGCTGAAAATGAGTATAGCTTATACTTATCTCCACATGAAAGATTAAACATCATGGAGTCAAGAATCTTTTAGAATTAGAGATAAGCAAAAAAAAAAAAAATTTTTGGTAAAGGCTAAATTCACTGAGAAAAGCTGTTCTGGCAGCTCAAACAATTACTAAACTCAGGTAAAATTTAAACAAATCACTTCAGCTGCACCAAAAAAAAGAGAATAAAAATGTTCAGTTTTAATACTTTTCAATGGAAATATTTTTGATTCTGTTTTAAAGCAAGGTGTGGTTCTATAGAATTCTGCCTAGACTTTAGGGCTAATAGGTCAAATTTGGGTCTATACAAAACATTTGGGGACAAACCAAGAGAAAAAAAAATTGCTTAAGGTCACCTTGAAGCAGTGTTTTTCTTTTCTTTAAGTTCTTGTGCTGAACAAAAATCCATTATTCACACAGTGGCAGCCAGGCTTTAATCTGATTGGATATTTATGGGTAATAAGAACATCCAGCATTTTAACCCTCAGGCTCCAGGACACCTTCTATAACTTCTAGCCATGGAGCCTTTAAAGGTAGTCCTCTTGGGAGCGGAGTACGTGATTTCTAACTCTGAAGCTTTGAATATTGGTCAGAGATAGAGATTGGATTTTGCTTGATAAACCGGAGGCCGTAGCTCAGTTGCACAATTTTCATTTTCGGAGAAACGTTAGGCTCTGATCTAGAGCCCTAGACGTGACTTTGCTGCAGGTAAACTGTGAAGGATGGTAATGAAGGCAGGATGTTGGCAGGCACAAACTGCACCACCTTGCAGCCAGATCAGTGCTATATGGGCCTTATTCATCATCTTAAAATGCAAAGGCGTTGTGCCATTTGAATATGCAGGCACAGCTCTATTAGTGCAGTGCTGAAATGAAAGGAAAGGCAAAGAATCCACTGTGATGTTTAGTATTTGCATATTCATGAAACTTAACTAGTTACAGAGCATCTAGAGAACAGGTATGCCTTTATACAGGCTTTTTTTTTCCCTTCTTCTTTTTCTTCTTAAGGGAATGAACAGCAACAGCCCAAGGCTTCGTATTTCACATTTGCCTTTTTATAAGGTAATAAAAGTTTGCACGTTGTAACACAAGTGGGTGACTAATTGATATGAATGTGTGAGGGGTGGGCAGCCAATCTCTAGACCATCCTGAGTTGTTTGAGTTTGCCTCTACTGCTGACAACCATAGCTATGACTAATTAAGGTTATGGACAAATACTCAGCTTTCAGAGCGTAGGTGGAGCCACGTACATCTATGTACATACAGATATACATGTTGATTGCAACCTTTGTCATACAGCTTTAATCCCAGCCTTTCTTTTTTTTTAATTTCAAGACAGATTAGAAAGACTTTGGATGCCATTGCTGTCCTCATGAATTGTGTTTGCTCTTCAGTCTCGATAGATTTTATGCTCTACTTTGTATCTCGTGGGCTGTGGATACACAACTTTTTCGATAGGGTCAAAGAACTGTGTATCCACATCCTTATGCTTTCGTGTTAATTGGAAATTCATGAAATGACCCTACTGCAACAACGATGATGACTGCTTTTTGCCAATTAAAATATACCCCGATGTGGAATGTTAGGCCAGCTATTTGTGTTAGCATCCTAAAAGTATCTGTAAGTCAATGCAAATGGTATGACTGGAAAAGGCAGGAGCTGAATAAACTGGTATGTGAATTCAAGCAATTGATTTTCAATTTTTCAGAGTCAAAATAGGCAGGGAGTCTTTGTTCTTTGTCATTCTCCAAGAAGGAGACCCCAAGCAGTGTGCACTCATTTATTTTACGGTATCGCTAGCGTCACAAAGTATTAACCAGTGCAAATTAAACAATTCATCTGGATTTCCTGAAAAATCTCCAGATTAAAGTGTTTTCTTCCCCTGCTCACTGAGCTCCTTAATTTTCTAATTTCACACAGCTTGTCCTTTGCTGCAAGCCCTGTCCTTATGCAATGATTGCCCTGTATTCTTTTTCGAGTGCAGGGCTCTGATGTGAACTGCCGGTCATTCTGCTCAGTGCTTGCTTGGGATGTTAAGAGGTACCTTGGATGATGAATATGTAAAATGAGACAAACAGGCTTACAGTCTGGAGCAATCAGCTTTCTCCCTGACAGGTTTCTTATGTGGTGGTCTTGAGCTAATTTAGGCCAGTCAAGGATTACCATTTCTGTTCACCCCAACAAGTGATTCGAGGCTGTTATGTAGGAATTTCAGAGCACAGTGATTATATTTGGAGAGGAGCAAGTGCCTCTGCATTCTTGCCCTTTCTTATCATTACTATGACAGATAGAGAGACAGACACACACAATATGTTGTCCTAGAATTCATGCTGTTCCAATGCCTCTCATGTCACTTTGAAACCCAAATCCTTCACATGACATCTGGTATATAATAAACGCTTCAAAATCGTTGAGAGATGGCAGTGACAGAAACATATTTATTATAATTTTCAGAAGTTTCCTGAAGAGGGCAAAGCTCTATATCTAACAAAGTTTTCATGTGAACCAGGGCTCACTGTTTCATGTTCTTGAAAGCTTTACCACAAAGCCAGTAGAACAGACCTCTTTTGGCTGGAAACATTGGGATATCCCCTTTTCCTTTTTGATATTTTAGAAATACCTCATCAGAGGAACAAGACACAACTGCAGATGAAGGTTCAACTTTACAGTCTGAGTCAGTGTTACCCACAAGAGCATTCTCTTTTTAGAGAAAAAATGCACTGAGTCCACATGTCAGCTGAGCTTCCCTGAATTACAGCCTCTTCTTCTTCCCATTGCTGGACCTCACACTCTTTATTCTTTGTGTACAGATGCAGCAGTCTTTATGAGCTTTCTGCCAAAACTGGCTTTGTTCCTTTTTACATGCATTTGACTGTTTAAGAAGGCAAAAACTTTCACAATAACTTTCTGCTGCATTGTTCTAGCCTATTACCTCTTAGCATAAATGACTTTTTGATGCTTGTTTTCTAGTGTTACTTTTAATGATATATTTTTTGAAAAAAATCTTTATGATAATCACTGTGAGTAAATGTGGACAGTACAATGGGTTTAATGTAATACAAAGCTGGACTGGAGGGTATGATTAACTGGTAATGCATGGTGTATTTATCCAAGATGGCAATGTAATTTTGTATTGCTGAATTGTAATACATATTTTAAAAGTGGCAATCTATCTCTTCAAGACCACTTGCACTGGAAATACTCTCTGCATGGATCTGTGAGAGGCTCAGCTCAGCCCATTCCCAAAGAGAATGTACTGCAGGTTTCAGTGCTGGGTGGTAAGTTGGTGTTAAAGGCAAAGACCTGGTAAAATACACAGCAATCTCTGTTCTTCCCTCCACATAGGTTTATGTGCACAGTCCTATGAATGTAAAGAAGATAAAGGTACACAGGTCTCAGCTAATGGTCTGCCAAACAGTGTCATCAACGTGAGAGAATTTGTGCAATGACAGAAAAAATATGTAGCACTTTGGTGGCTGAATGCCAAAAAACACATAACTAAGTGGCATTTTGCAGTGAAACGCACACATGCCACTGAGTTCCCATGGCAGGTGAGAAGACTTACATACTTGTTAGTATTACAGGATTTTTATCTTTTTTTTTATTCAAGCTGGAGGAGTCTAGCATCCACCATCACTGTTAAAGATATCTAACCCCTAGGTAATTGTCCTTCAGAGGACGAAGAGAGGGGAATTGAATTTATCCACTCTGAATTTATCCTTGAATTTATCCACTCTGTATAACTTGCTTCAAGAGGGAGGATTCCTCACTACAGCAATTGCTTAAATGGCCAGAGTGGGAACACACGCACTTTGTGTGATTTGTATTTTGTTGATGGAAGTTTTTCAGCGAGCTTGTGTGTTCCTCCACAACCAAGTCCTGACTTATTTTTGTGACAAATTACAAGGATAACACTAGAATAATTTTGTGTTATCACCACTTGGTTTGGTCATAATTTTTTTAGCCTTGATGAGTAATAGTAGATAATTATCATATTGATATGGGTGATAGAGGCAAACAGAGACCCTAATAGAGTTTTTTACTGTTGTAGTGGCTACTGTAGAACGGGAGTACCCCTGAAAGCTTAAAGTCTGAGCAGATGAATCAGACAAAGGACATTAACTTCACTTTATATTCAGGGAGCGGAGTCAAAAAGAAAATAAATGATATCCTCAAGGTCTGTGGCAGAGGTGAGAACTAAAGCTAAACTTCCCAACCCTTAGACTACATTTATTACTTATTTGTAGTGCAGCAAATAGAAATGCCTCTCTCAAGGATCCCCTCTACAAGATGAACTGTGTGCTCGTACAGTAAAAATCTCTTCAGGTCCCATCTAAAGCGTGTAGTCCGAGTGCAGTAAAGTGTGTCCAACACAAGGGCATTGCCCTGCTGTGTTATTTGACTATTTTGACATCAGGCCTGCCCTAGGAGATGCTGCCCTCACAGTTTTATAATAAGGATGTGTGAAATCTCCTAGTCAGAGGGGACGTTTTATTTTGTGTGTTAGAGCAAATGACGTACACCATTGTCTCCTTCAGTGTGAGAAAGCCTGCATTCACAAATGAAGAAGAAGATAGGAAAATAATGGTTTATTTATGTAAAGTAAGGCATCTGCTTCTCTTTAGTGGCTAAAAAATTTGGTATTTCCTAAAGAGGGTAAGCCAGAGGTTTCTAAGACTGAACTTTTCTTCCGAACACTGCGTATTCTATTTAAATAGAGAGGAATTGGGAAGATGTTTAACATTCAGAGATAGTGTTGCACTAGAGTTTCTTGCTGTGGAATCACCTTTCTGTTTGCAAAAGGCAATGTGCTTCCATATACGGGTATGTGAATTTTGAAAAGTAATGAAGTGACCATTCTATACTTTATTTTTCATGAGACAATTAGAAAGGTAGTTTGCTTGATATTTATATAGTGCTCTTTGTTCGTTATCTTAGCTTTAAAGCAGGGGTAGTCTCTAGGACGGTCACTGGTCAGATAGGCCCAATGAACATTCAAGGTCAAGAGTATATTGCATTAAGAATAGTCCTGGTTGGATGGAAACATGCATTCCTCATTAAGACAGCCATCGTAGCAAATGAAATTATAGTCCTATAAATCTGATTGTGTCTGTGCTTGAGTGAGGTAGTGTCTCACTGTTCAATTTCCCAATGTACAAACTGCCATATGCTGCAGGAATTGAGGAACTTTTTCTGTGGAAAAGAGAAAGGAAGAGCCTAGGGCAGTAAACATGACACTGAATGGGAAAGCTGTGAATATGTTGAGGGATGACAGAGGAATTTCTTTTGGCAACAAATCTACTTTTCTGGCCCATTTCTTTAAGAGAAATTGAACAGGGAGCGTCTGCCACCTTGTACTGTCTATCAGTCTGAGTGTAACGTTAATTTGGGAGAAGTCATCTCAGGAGCAGGTTTGGCTAGGAAAGGAAATGAAAGACTCGATTCTCTGAAAAATGCCTCTTTATCTGCCCATGCTATCTGAGCAGCTGAATTTCAGCAGTGTTTCATCGTCTCTCCCTTTGTTAATGTGTTTTCCAGATAGACAGCAAGGAGGATTGTTTAGCAGGATAAATACAATTGATGATGTAATGAAAAAAAATCAGGAAACAATTAGAAACCTTTTTTATGAAATGTTTTATGAGGCTGTATTTGCATCTGGGGAATATTAGAGTAAATATTGTGCAGGGAAATTAGTTTTAATTTCATGCTAACGGAAAAATCAATTCGGTTCTAATTAGGTTATGATTTTTAAAATACAATCAGGCAGTCATTTCAGTATTTTGATTAGATTGCTCTATCATTTGTTTGGTTTTTGATAAATGCTACTTCAGAAAATGCCTTTCAACACAAAAGCCTATCTGCAGCAGAACAGTTTTGATTTGAGGGAATTATTCTAAAACCAGCGGTGTAAATATGCTTTAAGTAGGCCATTGCCCGAAAGCAATCTGAATTTAGAAGAACAGCTATAGTTTTTCAGTCTATGGTACTGTGTAATGCAGGTCTGGAGAGGGTGAAGGAGAATTGTCATTGCTACTTTAATTTCTATCTATTCAAAGGGTTTTGCAACTTCTATGGTAGAAACAAAAAAATTCCTCTATTAATTAATACTGAAATGAGGTGAAGGGATTATTGCTTTCCACACTTACACACTTAAGTGTTTCTTAACCTTCCAACATATGGGCTGATAAGACTTTCTGCAACTTTTTACATAAAATATACCCTGAGAGAACCAGAAAATACAACACAGCAGCATATTAAGACTGTGATCTTCAAGCTGCCTTTGAAAAACTCAGCCAAGTTCATTATGTAAAGCTATCTCAACGCATAAAATTGACAAATATGCAAATATGGTGCGTGTGTATGTATAGTCCGTACAATCTATAAAATATAAAATGTACTTCATAGGACATTACAGCCTGTTAAAAGTACCATTAATTAAAAAGTAAGGCTTAAAAAAACAGGACTGGGTACCACTGTCACCACTATATTTCTGTATAATCTGTTCTTGTGTCTTTGGTTTTTATTTAAACAAATGGGCAGTATTGTTCTCCTGTAGCTCTGAGTGGTACTGTATTTGTTTTGCCAGCTCAGTTCCACAGCTTGGCCTCTATGGGGTCCGTACTGGGAGATGAAATGTGGCTATTTTATTTTCACTTCTTTGTATTTTCACTACACCTACTCCATCTTTTTTGTGTATGTTTTTCTGTCCTTTTGACTGACAAGTGCCTTTACTGAACACTATATTATAATCAAAATGTCTTGTGCAAGAGCTAAAACTGCAAATACTGGCATTAAAAATTAATGTGGTTGTCAATCAAATGTCCACTTTTGCATGTGGTATTGCTTGAGGTAAAATATGGCATTACTTTTAAGAGGCCTATGATTTAGATTATTCCTTAGGATAATCCTAGGCTTTTTTCTAGGTTACTTGTACAAAGCATTATGTGGAATTAAAAAAAGAAAAAAACAAGCAATAAACTAATTACATCACCAATGAAGAATATAAATCAATTTAAAAAAATCACTAAGAAAAACAAAAACGGGAAGGTTATTTTATCAGAAAATCTCTTGCTAAAAATGTATGCAAGCTTTAACATAAAAATTAGAAATCATACACTGATTAAGGTTTGATGTGTAGTAGAAAAGCAGCAGCAGTTTGCAAGAGTTTTATTTATACTATAAACTATCTCCTGAGGGGTTTTTTTTTCTGGATACTTGAATTTTTAAAAACTGTTTATGATGTATTTTGCGTGTTATATAGTCTTTTAGTAGAGCCAGTGATGGGAATGGGTGCTTCTGTAATATGTCCAGGTTGTATCATGTGTTCAGAATTCTTAATTGTACTTCCTGCAAGCTCTGGATGAATGCGCATAAATTCATCATGGGCTATTAATAAGATTATTAAAATCACTGCAGTTAAATCCTTCTGAGATTTGCATTTTGCAGACTTGGGCAAACCAGAATGTGTAGACCCATTTCAGACTGATTGGAAGGCTTCCAGACAGGGTGGTAAGTCGATCACTAAGGCACACTGAGCCACTGCACACAGAAAACGTGTGTTGGACAACATGTTGCAAAAATGCTTTTTGGGACAGACTCTAAAGCTATGTAGGCATGTAATGAGAATTTCAGAAGTGCTGTAGCTGGGAGGTGGGTGATGTATTCATAAAAGACAAAGCTGTCTGGGAGAACTTTTTATCCTAGGCTACCTCTAAAGTCAATAGAGAAAGAAATATTTCTAGGAAAGCTTTCCAACAAAAAACTGAATCACAGTCCCTGAGAGTCTTCCTTGGCTTGTATTAGCCCTTTTGAATATCAGCCTTGTCTAATTTTTTTGGTAACAAAAGGGAATTCTGATTTCAATGTGAGTTAGGAACTACTGTATCTCTTTAGTCCCTTGAAAGATTGTAATAGATCTGGTGGAATACACCTTTATAATATATTGCATCCTGTTAAAATGCTGCCTGTTTTATGATCAGAGTTGCAGTCTCGGACCAGAATACAGGAGAGTGCAATTCTTTGACTCCCTTGCAAGAGAAGGCATCTTCCACAATAACTGTGGGTATGTGATCTTTTTCTTAAGGAAAAGAAAAAAAGAACTAAACAAATGTTTTATAGTCCTATGCTCGATGCAAAAATAGATATAGATTTAATCTTTTTTAGAGTTAGAAAGAGATGAGAGTCTATAATGTGTTTCTCATTAGCTAAGAAACCTGTTAATATTTGTGCCACTGACACATGTGCTGGGGTGATTGGCACAGATGAAAAGTCTAACATGTTCAGAGTAAGACAGCGTATGCCTGTGTGCGAATGGTTAGATGTGTTTAAAGTGGTTTGACTGAGATTCGAATTCCACTTGTTTCTCTAAAAATGCATTCAGGCTCAAACCTGTTAGCAGCTTTCCGACTTGTGTTGTGTTGGCCCAAAGCTTGGAGAAGTGATCCTTCTTTCCAAGGCTGACTTCCTATTTGGACTCTGCAAGCCGATTCAAGGCAGCACGTTCAGCAGCTGCTACTGGGTGGCTTCCTGCGCAGCCGTGCCATGACACGTGCTTGGGTACTCTGCTTTGGCTGATCTCTGTTTGACTCGGAGCTAATAATAAGTGGTTTACATAGTTTTCAGGCATCCCTGATCTGAAAATGGCCTTGGCATGAGTTAGTTTCCTTCAGGTGGATGTTTTAGAGCATAAATCTAAATTGCATACGCTGTGAAAGTAGGTGATTTAGCTCCTAAAGAGCTATCTCATGTCATGATGTGAAAGCACAGAGCTCTCCAGGCTTGTTCCCTTTTCTACCCAGAGCTCCACCCTAACACTGGCTTGTATGAGACAGCCTGAATGTTTATAGGACACAGTGAAGACTTACTTTTATGCTTTGCGTATAGTGCACCCTTCTCTCTTGTTGTATCCCTCAGAAGTCTTTAAAAGTCTGCAAGGCCATAATTCTGCTGCCCCAAGATTCGTCTGGCACAGTGTTTCTCACTGTTATGTTTGCCCCTGGAAGCCTGCAAAGGTTTGGGACTAGGAGGAAAACTGACCGTGAAAGACTTATTTGCTACTTTGTTACAGTGGTTTCCAACTGGTTTTACTGTCATTAACCAGAGAGTTACAGAGGGTGTAAAACTGTGAAGGCCATTCTGTACAACTGATTTCCTGAATATTGTTGGCAAGAAAACAAAGTAGAAGTGCAATGTGAATCAAGACACATCTGTATTCATGCCTCCCCACAGACTCAGACCTGGAAAAGAAAAACTCCAGTATGCCAGATCGGCAGGATGCTGAAAAGGATGCACCTAGGGGCACCGCAGTAGACAAGAGGAGAGGCGGAGAATCTCCTGAGCCTGCAGAGCTTTCTTTGTTCTTTCCAAAGTAAGCACAAATACCAGAAGGTTTGTAGTTCTGAAGTGTACTCTTTCCCCTCCACATACTCAGGATTATTCTGTGGTATTTAGATAGACTTATCAGTTTTAGATAAAAGACAGATTAAACTTTGTGGTGTCCAGGCTGATGTACATTAAGTGAATTCTTGAGCTAAATCTGGCAAATGTTGGTGTACCTGTATCCTTCCCTTTCCAAAGTTTTCTCAGTCAATACCACTGAAAATAAATCGAGAGACTTAAGGGAACTTGGCTTTGGACTAGGCCTGAGTCAATAAAAGTATAAGTTCAGGGATGACTTTTAGCTTCAGTTTCCCATCACTTTAATTTTGTCACTTCTAGATGCAGGTCAATCGAGAGCAACAGAGGTGTGAACTGATTTTCATGAAGTGGCTTGGAGTGTAATCTCATGTAAATGAGTGCATACTCTGGTTGATAGAATTCATATTGCCTGGAGTTTGTGCTTTTCCTCAACCTGTGGCCAACAGAGACGTGCTTACCTGGTAAGAAACTATTCAGCACGAAAAAGGGCAACCTTAAATGCAGTGACAGTACTCACAGCCAGGAGGATTCTAGGAATAAACAAAGAAAATTAGCTGAAGGCGTAATGTTGGCCTCAACAGTTATTGTCTGTGTCATATCATCTGCGTAGCAAGAGCTGTGTTTAATTGATGAATACTTCTAAATGTTGTGGTACCTGAGTTAATCCCATATTGGATCTTGCTACAAATGGAAAAGAAGTTTGAGCTGAGAAATGAATGGTAAAAGGGATTGCATGTTAAAAGTAAACGTTAGAAGTAAATGTTAAAAGTAAATGATAGCCATACGGCTCAGACCATGGAACAGAAGATTCACAAGCTTTGCAGGAAGTTGCTTTATTATTCTAACCTATAATCCCTACTGTGCGGAATGCTTCCTTTCAAGCTCACATATGGGATGTTTCTCTGTGATAAGAGGACACTTTAACAAGTTGACTGTAAACATTTCCAAAGTACATCACATAGGAGAATCTCACGTAAAGTCTGGAATGAAGACGGCAGTATGCCTCCTGACTGACCTCATTTCTAAAGTGTACAGTTTCCATTTTTTATTATCTCTGTGTCTTTACATTCCACAATCTGTTGCACAACCTGATGTTAATAGGACATTTTGAAAAACAAGCCAGAGTTTTCACCCTGAGCCAGAGACTTAATGGAAAAAAATCAGTGACCTGTTGAATCCTTAGGTCAAACAAATTGCTACTTTGCTGGAAAGCTATTGAAGGGCATCAGTTTTCTCTGTGACAGTCTCTAGTGCTGGTCCAATGGTGGGTACAATGAGTCTAATGACTCTTAGTGGTGTGTGACCCATGAAATTACATGTGCATGTATGTAGAGATCTGTCAGGCGGCCTTGTCTACTACAGTGGGAAACGCGACCTCCTCGTGCCTCAGAAGTCAGCCACCGTGGGAATTCTCATCTGTCTGAACCTGGTGCATTCTCCTTGTAAGTCGTCTTGCCACTAGCTGGGGGTCTATATCACTGTTTTTCTCATCATTTTGTGGGAGTAGAAGTGCACTTTGCTTGTTGTACCCTTGGGAGCTCCAACTACCCCTTGGGAGTCCAGGTGTTCAGTTTCTGCCCTGCACCCAGTTCTCTGTATAAAACAAGCAGGAATAGCCTGTTGTTGTAATAGGGAATAATTAGACCTTCTTTTTTTTTTTTTTTTTTTCTTTTGTAACTGTGTGTGTATACTTGTTTGCCAGGACAAGCCATCTAATTCATCTGAGCTAACAGAGGATGGTGTAAGAGAAACCATGTAGGTTAGTTAGAGCTATGGCAGAGTCAGTGGAAGAGAAAATTTACCAATAGACTGGGGAGGAAAGGACCACTGTCTGGGCCCAAACTGCCTTTACTCAAATACTCCATTGGTAAAAGGTACGAGAAAGGAAGGAGATGAACAAGCCATTGGAAATGGTTTTTAATTGAGGGAGAAATATTTTACAAAGCAAAAATAAAGATATACAGTGGATTCACACCATCTCAATCATACTTTAAGAACAACAGATATGTAACTTTGCCTGGCTAATATTTCATGGTAAGATTGCTCTTTAACCAGACCATTGCTTTCATGGTACAACTCTGTCTGACAACGGCAGCATCATATACAAGGCTGTGTACAGATTTAATTTACAATTTTCTTTTTTCATGAAATACATACAATTTTTAAATTTCTGACCAATCTCTAGCCAACATAGCTCTTGATGGCTAAACTGACTGCTTTTCTTGTGTAAAGAGAAACAGGAAAATGGGAAGTGTGTTACTTCACTCAAAAAAAAAAGATGTTTGTATTTTTTTAACCTTCTGTTGCCTATAAAAGCTTTTATTAAACATCTTGCAAGAATCCTTTAAGGATCATGCCAGTCACTTTAAAAAAAGAATTTTAAAAGCCAAGTACTCATTACTAAATTATCTTTTATGAGAACAGAAGGGTCTCTGGATAATAGGCATTTGTTCCAAAACAAAACAGTTATTTGTTCAGGGTATGGAAGTTATTAATTATTTACACCTATTCGTACCTCAGTTCTACCTCTAGTTAAAATTCATGGCCTAGGCACTCATCAAATATTGATTTTTACCAAAGTTGATGCTTTCCCTTTAACATTATTATAATGAGGGATAAAAATCAAATTGCCTTCACTGAAACTCAATCATTCTCACAAGCCATCTGCATTGATCTTTTTTCTAGATTTTACCATAAATTATTCTATTCAATTAAGTAAAGCCCGTACATAATGACATTTTGTGAACTAAATAATTTATTGACTATTTTCACCTAAACTTATCAAGCTCTGATGCACAGTTATTTTCATAATATTAATAGTAATATATATAACTCTGCTGCAACTGAATGTGTGTCAGATTCTTTGTCTGGAAAGAAGAATCACCTGGGAGGTAGAAATCTTCTCTTTTACAAAAGAAAAATTCTGGCACTATTATACATGCATGGAGTGACCCAAGGCCTTCTCATTAGAAAAATGAGGGGGCTTGCACGCAAAGCTTTCTGGTGGTAAAATGATTGCAAAATAATTTTCGGCTGAAAATGGTGCTATTAGCAACAAGGATTGTAATTAAATTGGAAACAATTGGTCTGCTTTACAGTTGACTGGTAAGATCTGATGAATATAGTAGCTCCTTGGTGGGATCCGGAGTGTTTTCCTTTCCGCAGTGCGACGGTTGCACTTCTATCTGTTTGACACACACTCTTACTGCCTTCTGACAATTCTTCTGGAAATCTGCCCATTTCCTAAATGAGTTTTGTTTCACATTTGAAAAGCTGTTCAGCTCGTGTAGATAGAGATTTTCGAGTGGAAAGGACAGCTTGTAACTCTCAACTCTTCTCCTTCAAGCAAGGAGAAGGATTGCTCCCCCAGTTGATTAAGCGTGCGTGTGTTTGGTGTGAAATAAATGTGTGGTTGCTCTGGACGGTAACTCGGTGACAAAAGTTTAGATACTGATCACAAAACAGTTTGTGAAATAGCAGGATTTTAGAAGTACCTTGTTACAGCTGTGAAGGCAAACATGCTATTTACTTAGGAGATCAAAAGAAAGGGTGGGTCAAATTAAATCATATACAGAAAGTTTCTGTTGGCTATATACAGGGAAGGCCTACTGTGTGGTGTGCTTAGCAAACACACTAAATGCAATCAGATTATCTTTGGAAAACAGAAGAACAGAACATGTTTAGGCACTGGGGAATATATCTTTATCTTTATGAAGACTGCACTAAAGATAAGTTTGCTTATAAGTCAGTAGTGGAAACACCGTGGTCTAGGGAAAGTCTGGAAGCTGGGTTGTCGCTTTGACTTGAGTTGTGCACTCTGAGTCCTTGTTTCCTTTGAAAATCTTGGTGTTCAGTTTGAGAAGCAAGGTTCGAAGAAGTAAGTTTTGCAACCTGTTGCTAACTGAGAAAAGTTCAAAGTATGGTACTTGTACAGCTCAAAAGTTAAGACAGAAACTAAAAAATCTATGTTGTGCAAAGATAGTTTGGAATTATAAACTGACTGTAGAGAGCTTGATTTTTTTTTTCTTTTTTTCCTTTTTTTTTGTGGTTGATTTGGGAAGATCAGTAGTTCCAAAACACAAATCAGACTGAGGAGCTGGGAATAGGGATCCAGAAAATTGTATTCAGTACCCTGGAGCCAGTATAAGAAAGGGTAACTATTTCTCCTTCCTTCTCTTAGCAGGATCCATTTTATGTGATGAAACAAAGAATTAAGCACACAATTCCATCCGGAAAAAGACTCCCTGTTGGTTTCTTTCACAGTTTCTGAGGCTCAAAATAACTAAAATCCTTCTTGTCATGGCTTTAAAGGGTTACTGCTACTGCTTGAACTGTCTCCTGCAAAATCTGAGTAAATAAGGGATCTGCAAGTAATATTAACTTAAAAGTTTAAATGCAGAAGTTTATATTGATTTAATTCCCCATTAAATCAGATCATTTTGTGGTTCAGTATGCTGATATTAAAACATGCAGCCCAAACACAAAATATTTCCTTTCCTTGACTGCTGCTTGGAGTTCCTGTTGGAAGAAAATTAAGCTGCCTGTTCAGTCCGCGTGCTCTTGTCTTTATGTTTAGACACTGTTTTATAAAGCATTCGAATCTGCTGCCCTGACTACCTGCAAATTCAGGCTTTTCCTTCCATGCTGGTTTTGTTAGTGAGCTGAAATGGGACCTTGAATATTCTACTGTTTTGAGACTGCCCGGTGAGGATCTTGCTTTTAGTGTCCCGTGTTATTCCTTGCTGTGTTTGTCAAGCAATGGTGTCACAACTTCCACAAAGAAAAACATAAATGCTGTGAAGGATAGGTTCTCTTCCCTCCTGTCTACCACCCCTCCACTTTCTTCCATGAGAGATAAGAGTCAAAGGCTTTGCTGGAAACCTGCTCTGTCCTTGATATCGTGGCATGCTCTTTGCAGAGTTTTGAGCTAAGAGAATTAGCCTGAGCGAGAGCTGATTCATGAAATGACCATCTGAGATTTTACTAGTATCCAGTCTTTATTTAGCTGTGAAGTTACACAAATGTCCAGCATGAAGCATTTTCAATGACGTCTTTTTCATGCTGAATTAGGTAGCAGCGTTAAGTACTTTGCTGAATGTGGTAGTTGATATTAAAGCATTTCCTGGAGAGAAAAAAAACCTGAAATGGCAATAGATCAGTGATGAAAAAGGAGAGGTGAGCACAAATGAGCTGAAGCTGGAGGTGCTGAAGGACCTTTAGGTCAGTAGAACATGCCCATAGGTAAAGCTTTTCCTAGGAGCTTGCTGCTCCTTGCTACTCCTTGCATGCTCCTTCAGGGCAATGGACTCTGCTTTCTAACACAAATGCACTGGCTTTGGTTACAGCTCAGTTATGGCTGAGCTGGGCAAGACAGCAACAAGATTTCTGTCCTGATAAAGTGAGTACACCTTGTTCAATCACTAAATGTTGACATAATAGAGAGAAAGTGGGTACAGCTGCTGGAAGCTAGTGGGGCTGATATCCAAGCTTTTTGATGGAGTAGAAAGATGCTGAACTGAGCTCTGTCAGAAAGGAAACAAGGCAGAGAGTATTCTTGTGCCGTGCACAGGAACGGGGTGTACTGATTATAGGAGCCTGTGACTGAGGGTGGCAGTTAGCCAGACTCACCTGCTTCATACTGGTTAATCACAAAGCAAACATTTGCTGGCCAAACCCTTTTGAGCTGTACCACATTTTGGCTCTGTTCCCTCATCAATCTGTTAGGGGAAATGCTGATAAACCACATGGATGTGAATAGGAATCAATAGCATTTGGATCAAGCCCTCGTTACTTCAATTTTTCAGCTCCCTGATGGTGGATGACTACCTATGTAATGCAGGGCTTGCTTCCTTGTGCTTTGGCTTTATTAGCACCAGTGGGATTTTGGGCTTTTTAGTTTTCACTGCACTTGCAATTCTTACCTCTGAATTAATGGGTATTGAGGTGGGCTAGTGTTTCCTATTAAAAAAAAAAAATTGTGCCAGCATATATGGACAGATTTCATGTCTATTACTCATGTACTTTCCATGGCCATTACACATGTAACTTAATGAGGATTTTTCCTATTTGAATCACAGAAGGAATATGCATCTGACTTGCATACTGAAGTGCAATACAAAGAGAAAGCAACCCAAGTGCACTAGGTTTTTCTTTACAATTATATTATCTGTAAGGCCCACAATGTTAGGACTATCAGTGATGCATTGAAATATGCTCTGGACAAATGTCGTCTTGTGTCAGGAAAAATTTTCAGCAGCGAAAAGTGATGTCACTGCTACCTATATTCTGGTTAACGTGAAGTGTGTTACAGTTAACACTGAACAAGATGAATTCATGCTGGGACATATTATGAAATGTTAACTATAAGAAAAATCACCTTTGGATTTTGTCTGCCAGTACTCCTGATTCATGAGTAGGGAATTCCTAGTAGGAAAAGAACAAAAATGTTACCTGTGCTCTCCCTTTGTGTTTTCTGGGGAATCACTGCAAAGGTGATGGATTTTTCTATATACTTAAAATACGTATTCAGCCCATCTAACTGGCAAGAGGAAGGCATCCCCAGAAAATGTTTTATGCTCTGTGTCTTAGGCTCTGCCTACACTACCCCACATGGAAGTAGTTCCCAAGTCCTGATGTAGCTCAGCTACATCTTGGTTTCATGCTGGGGTAGGATCTGGGCAAGTACCAGCCCTTTCCATGGTTCACCTAAGGAACAGCAAATGAATGTGACAGGCAAGAGTTTTTGTGCTCTCTGAACAGATGCTGAACCGAGTAGGTAGAAGGATAAGGAATGAGGAAGGAATGAGTGTGCATGAAATCAAGGCCTTAAACCTCATTTCAGGATGAGATGAATCGCTATTTCAGTTGATGACAAGGAAACCAAAGTGAGTATCTTGTACACAGATATCTGCTTTTCAGATGTCCAGGTTAAGAGTAGACGAACTCTTCCCTTCCAAGAAAATCCTATTTTGTAGTGAGCAGCAACTGAAGATGATGTGAAAGAGATTGCCCCATATTAGGAGAACAGAATAGCTGTAGCTCTGTCCTTCTCTGTCAAGGCATGAGGAGGAACTGGGGGGGATGTTTCTCTTCCCCATGACCAGTGGGAGACAGTATTTTGGCTGTGACTAGTCAATGCTAGCATTCCTCCTCCCACCATCACTGTGGCACTATGCTGTTTCCAGACTAACTCTGGAAACACTTAAAACCGGTCTGGGAAGAGACACTGCCCAGGTGTGAAGAGCTGTGTTGTGGAAACGCTTCAGCTGTGCTAGCTGAGCTGCTGTGAATTTGCATAGGTGCTGACATACCACAGTGTATTTGGCTGGCTCAGTTTTATCTTCCCACACCTAACGTGCAGATATGAGTGATATCCTGCAAGCCACATGCTTTGATTTCATCAAACAGTGTTTAGATTCAGCCAAACTAGGCCAGCGAGTGTAAAGCCTGTGTTTTTACTCTAAAGAGTAGATATGACTGGGAAACAAGAAACAGTCTCTGTGAATGTGCAGTTACTGGAAACTCAGTTGATTATTACAGTAGGAACAGCAGCACATTCTGTAAATAACATGGCACAGTGGTTTTGATTTGATCTGTCTTTTGTAGTTTGAAGTAGTACAGATAAAGGCTCAGCCTACAGACTCATTGGCACTAACCTTAGTAAGTTATTGGTATATGTTCCCCAGAGAAGATGAACACTGAGTGATACAACTTATGATCTTGATTTTCAAGTGGGAAGAGTGTAATAAAAGTCTCGCCATCAGTTGTGAAGCTCTGCCTACTAAATTGCACGTTAGGCTTTAGTAGCCAAAAGAAGTCTATTGTTTGTTATTCCTTTTAAAAGTTATATCTATTTTCTGCTTGGAATTACCTCTAATTTTACTGGGCTATATTTAAATTGGTCATTTCCTTTTCTAAGAACGGCATGAATTATTTCTAGTTTAAAAACTAAGAGATTTGCTTGTCGATATTTAAAAAAAAGTCTGCTGTGTACTCAAAGTGTTCTTTAAGTGTCTCAAGCAACAGCTTAGGTGGAAGGCTTTTAAGTTGGAGAATTAGCGAGAATGATCTGGAACAAGGGTAGACTCATTGTTCTGGGGTTGGTGACAATTCTACGAACAATAGACTTGCATTCCCAGCAAATTACTACTAGTAAAAAGAGTTATTGAGGAAAACCAGAGTTTTACCCATGCACCCTACTGCAATCTTCTTAATTTCCAGAAAAATAATATTTTGATCTTTTGTGATTGGGAATCTGCAAGGATTTAAATAGAGAGCTTGCTTCTGTCCCATGGGGAGAGGGAAGGGCAGCTCCAGACAGAAAATTAGAATTCTCATATATGTATGGAAGGGATAGTTTTTGTGAAAAAGGGACTTATTCTTTGATTAGATTGCTACCTATTAAATTCTTTACAGAAGAGGAAAGCAGAATGCTTGGTGTATGTAACTTCTCTTTTACATAAGTTTTTGGCCCAGAAATCTCCAATTAAATATTCGTGACAAAAAAGAAAAGAGAGTTCTAACTGACAAAAACGTGGACCTGCTTGTGGCTAATAACGAATGATCTAGTACTTGAGTTACTCCATTCACTTCAAAGCAGCTGCTTCCCAATTTACACCCCTAAGATGTCAGAATGATACATTTACGCCTACACGTACCTACGTACTTCCATAGAGAGATAACAGTATTACACACACATGCGCATAGACATTGCACTGAGCTAAGTTACATTACATGACATACTCTCGCAGAGCTGTCAAAGAGCTGGATTCTCTTGTCCTTTATCATTTTGTTTATTTCAAAGTGTTTCTAGGTGACTGGAGGTGTCATTCCATTGAAAGCCAGACAACCGAGCCAGGAGTAAAATGCTACTCCTAGTGAATAAGATTACTGTAACCTTCTAGACAGGGGCATAAAATTGTCTTTTGTCTTTGAGAGCCATCTCGATGAAAGTTAACCTGTTGATTGCTATGTTTCAGGTAGCCCTGCGTGTATGACCGAGGTGCTTGGAGCTGACAGTCACATAGCAAAAGAACCAAACTACTGATGGCGGTGAAAACCATGAGGGGGTCATTCCCCCTCTAGCGTTGATAGCATCCTTTTTTTTCCCCCGTACTGTACTACTATGTGCTGTAGTTGTCAGAGGAAATGCTAAAATCACATCATTCCATGTGGGCCTTTCTTCAGTCCTTCCTATATGAAATGCCATATGTCTCTGTCCACAGAAGTGTCATATTTCACCCTGCTGATCCAATTTATTCAGTCTGAACATTTGGCCTAATGCTTTTGTACAAATATGTTTTCTCTGCCTGGAGTCTTATTTGTGTCATGGTCTGTTCCTCTTAAAGATGAATGAAGGCTTGTCACCAAATAATCTAGCCAATAAATTAGAATCTGATCCAAAACCTCATTGACGTCAACAGAAAGATTCTCATTGACTTCAGTGGTCCTACAGTCTCCTTTTCATGCTTCCTTAATGGCTGTACATGTGCCTATTTTAGAATTAACACTTTTTTTCTCCACAGTACATGTACTTTTTTAAATTCTGTGAATTCACTGCGAACTATTCAGCGAATGAAATGAAATTGCGCTGTTCAGATGTCAACGGGCAGATGTAGCGCAGTAAATAAAAAAAAAAAAAAAGCAATTGTGTGCGGTTAGCACAAAATACCTGTGAGTTTAAATGTCCTGAAGTCAGACTGGTGGCACTTTGAAACCCCCTTGCTCTTCCGGCGGGACTGTGGCAGCAAGGCTCCAGTGCTGCGCTTGGTACCGCTTGCCTGGAGCGGCGCGTGCGGCAGAGCTCCCCTCGCTCCCCGCAGGCGGCCGGGTCCAACCCCAGGCTGCAGGATCCCGGCCGGGAGCTCCCGGCTGGAGCGCCAGTGGAGAGCAAACCTGGGGGCAGGGGGCGAGTGTTTGAAAACAGGCAAACCCCCGAGACCTTTTTTCTTTGCCGGTACGCAGCTATCTCGGGTGGTTATTGTGGATCTGTGTTAGCAAAGTGATGTTTCAGGTACTTCCTCAAGAGCCAGTTTATCTTACAGAATATTAAGTAAAAAGGGTGGAAAAATTTCCAAGTGGTATGTTTCAGCAAAATAAGGAAGCAGGTAAACTCTGGCAAGTAATATCAGGACTTAGTTTGAGCATATCTAAACAAATTAAAAATAAAAGCTCTGTCTTGAAATGGAGAGAATAACTCTGATAACGAGAACTTAGCTGGTGCTTAATAGGAGAAACGTTTGACTTGGAGCAGAACTTGCATTCAACAGCGTGGCTCTGTGAGGGGAGAAGCACGGTCTCTCCACTCCTCGGAGCAAGTCTGATCGAGGGGATCGCTGCCGCAGAAAGAGCTGAGGAAATCTTGCTGCCGGAACCACCCAGATGGTGAGGCAAAACCAAATCATCTTGGGAAGTCAGAGAAAGGGTTTAAGACCCACACAAGCCTGATGAGCCTGATATTACTTGAACTGATGCTCCCTGTCTATCCTATATTTTCATATGGTGAAAGGGAAGGACGAAGGGATTTCCCCTTCTCCCCGGATGATGTATAGCCCTTGAAATCATGTAGCTGTTTTTACAAAGCTTCAAGTTGCATGGGAAAACCTTATATACCTGAAAGTCTGATGTTATTAATAAAGATGGAGGAAGGTTCTCGTCAGATTTAGAGTCTGTAGGATTCCAAAACCCCATACAAATCAATTAATTCAGTGCTCCTAAATCTCTCAGATATTTTGTCAGTCTCCTTTCCTAATGATTATTGTAGGTAATTCTCTTGCAAGATGATTAAATGAGAATCAGTGCAATTAGCCTGTTTGGGATAGATCTTCATGTGCAGTAGGATGGCCATGGTTCATTACATTTGCATGGAGTTAAGCTATAGCAGGTAGGGATCAAGCCCTAAACTTATTTTTGTGTACATACACACACTACAAGCAATTAATTGGAAGTAGAGCTACAACTCTATAGAGCTTTCTTTTCCTTTTTTTCCCTTTCCTTTTTTTCTTTTTTCTTTCTTTTTTTTTTTTTTAAATGAATGCATAACTGCTTCCTCATCCTGGGCTGAAAAATTTTCTCATGCACTGCCTGCTGTATTTTTAGAAGGTGATTTTATTTTTAATAGGTAGTCAGAAAGCATACTATAAGACAATGACTTTAAATTAGGAGCATCAGGAAAAGAATGTCAGGAAAAGCTCAATGAAGGGTCAGGAAAAAAAAAAGAGAAATGATCAAATAAGACTTCTCTATGGTAGGGAAAGCAATAGACCAATCCCATCAAGCAAATAACAGTTAAGCAAATGATGAGGCTGATATTTGCTTTTCCAACCATTTTAAATGTCACTGTTTGTTATGCTTTTTTTTTTTCATTTTAGCCCAGAAGTGCTGATGCACCAGCATGTCTCATTATGACAGCAAAAGATATTTCTCTCTACCGAAGTGAATTTAGAAAAAAATAAATCCTGAGGGCAGTGCAGATCGACTGTAGAGAACAGTACTTGTCTGAGGTGGCTGCTGGAGGCCGCTTGTGGCAGCCTGCGGGTTTCAGGGCAGACAGGCAGAGCTGATGAGAGCACCTGAGTTGCTGGTGGGAACAGGCAGTGACAGCTAAATCTGGTTATTCTCAGGGAAGAAAAGAGAAGAAATTAGGTAAGTGAAAAAACAAGGAAGCATGCTATCACTATTTAAAACAAATACCCTGCAGCCGTCGTATGAAGCATGCCAACGCTGATCGGTATATTAATACAAAATAATCACTACTGAGACTCAAGTTAAAGGTAAACCAAACTAGCTGCAACAGTGAATAAGAGCTTCAGAAAACTCATATTTCATCATTTAACAACAGCAGCTTTCATCTCCTTCCCTGCCTGGAAGAGGGTGGATCAATCCATTTAATTGAAGAAGCCGTTATTTCCCTGACACCCTGGAATTCACGTCCCGTTGGCCTCTTAACTGATAAAACAGGATTCATTGTAGGCTAAATTCCCTCAAGGAGCAAAAACATAGATTGCATATCTACTGTATAATGCTGTTCATTTAGCTGAATTCATGCACTGCCTCATTAACATCCAGTGAAAAACTAGGAGGAGGGGGGAAGTACTGGTAAAGAAAAGGTCTGCAAATACTGTTACATTTTTCACACTTTTCTTGGATCAGATGTTCCTGTAGTAGAAGGCAAGATGAACTGGCAAGAAAGATGTCCCTAAAACAATATGAAAAGGAACCCTGGAAAATGTCTGAACTAATTAAAAGGTAGGATCGAAATGAACTCAAGGCCGCAGACTTTCCCCAGTCACGGGAAAGATGTGGAGGTTGCTGCAGCAGCAATATTTACTGCACGCTCTTTGATGAGGAGGTTTAATACGTCCCCCACAGCATCAGTAATTGTCCCAGTGTGGAGCATCGCCGCAAAGGCAGCAGTCAAGAATGAGAAGGAACAGAGCCTGTAATCGTACCGTGTGAGGGGAATTCACTGGCACTGCCAAAACTGAGAACTCAAAGCACGTTCCTGTCAGGTTGACTGAGGAATTGAAAGGAAAAGAAGTCACAGCCCCCCAGGTGTCAGGCATTTTGCTAGCCTGGTGTCAGCTACAGGGTGGCGTTCGCCCGTCACCCGCCTGCAGTTCTGCAAGCCACCGAGGGCCCTGCAGCGCTCAAAGGGTCGCTCAAGCATACCGAGGGCTGGAAACCCACCCGCCTTTTACTTGAGCTGGTACGAGGGCAGGCTGCTTTGTAAGGAGGTATATAGCAGAGGGAGATGAGCATGATGACGATCTGCCAATAGGCTGGTGTGTCTGCTTTTGATTGCCCTGTGTTGTTCTTGATTTTTATCATTTAATGTTCATAATAGTGCAGCACATAGCTTCACATCTGGAAACTGAGTCCTGTTTTGCTGTGCGTATATGCATAAGGCAAAGGAGGGATTGTGATCCAAAGTTGGTCTAAAATCTGAAAACTTTCCAAATTCAACAAAATCTATAGGATAGTGAGGAGCTGTGGGTAATAAGAATGCCATAGGCTGGTTAAGTTATGCATTTTAGACAATGGGCTCACCTTTGGTAAAGAATATTGAGGCCAGATGCATAAAAACTTACTGGGAGACATTTTGTGGCTAGGTATAGACAGTGTTCCCTCTGGTTAAACAAATGGATAGCTTCATTCAGGTCAGGAATGCTCAGCTGATGCTCCAGGGGCCTGGATTCAGATGGAGAACACTTGTGTTGACCCAAAATAGTCTGAAGATAATTTAGAGTCCTTATGCACATGAAGCTGTCCAACTTCATGTTGGATGTCAAGCCCTTACTCTACCCAAACAACTCAAGAAAGATGCCCAGCAAGTCCATGCATGTGTCTTGCTTGATTGTCAGGGAACTGCTTGTACACAGTGACCGGCAATTAGATGGGCAATCTGCTCTTGTCTGGTGTTCTAGGTGCTACTGAATTACCACAGATAATAACAGTTCGTGTATGGGTGCTGGTGACAAAGAACCTTTTATTGCTTGTGCTTGAAAGGTCAAGTTTTTTGAACACTGATATTTCAATAGGATCTTATTAAGACAAATGTTATTTCTGACAGTTTAATTAATCTTTATGATTCATTCCTAGAGTTTGGAAGCTGGAGTTTGGAACTTTTCCTACATCATCTGTGTGGTTGTTACTTGGTCATCACTTACGCTTGGGGAAAACTGGTTTCCTCGCACAGGAGATGGGCGGGAGGGGGAAAGGTTTGATGCCTTATATACTTGATTTGCCTCATCTAATGAAGTTACTACAGTTTATAGTTTGAGGATAGGTGTCTGTCCTTCAACAGAGGTAAATAAACAAAGAAGGAATTTTAATTCTAAAACAATATATACAGCTGTTACGAGAGAGGCAGTCAATAGTCCTTCAGCTTTTGAGAGCTTATAGCTCATCTCAGGAAATATAAATTAAAAAACTCTTTTTGCTGTGAAGTAGGAAGCCTACGCAAAGCCTTAAGGATACAAATAAGTTAATTTTCTTCACTATAAGCCAAAAAAAGATTGTAAGCACAAGAGCTGGGAGAGTCTACCTCCAGTAAGCGTTCTGGTGCTTGAGATTGCAAAATCTGCAATAGCTACAGGGAAGTGGCTGGGAGTTTCATAAATAATAAATTGCTGTAATCCCATGAGGTCATGATAAAAATATGCATAAGAGTCTTGGAAAGAATGTAATGGGTCACAACCTCAGTAGATTCTTAAGCGGGTAACAAACAGTGAGCTCGATAAAAATGTGTTGCAGACAAAAATTTGAGTTAGAGAGATTTTCAGAACTGTAGACTTTTGGAAAGAAACAAATGTTATTACCAAAGAGCCCGAGATAAGTACATGTGGAAAACTGATTTGTGTAGAAAAGGAATAAAGGAACACCGTTTAGCCTTTTCAGATTATAAAGAAACAGGGCATCCAAAATTTGTGTCTCATCACAGAAACATTCTTGTAGACTAAAAGTCAATATTGATGATCTTCAGGCAACAATGACTAGGTTTAGCTACAGTATTTCCCCTGTAAAAAGCTAGATTTGAGTTATTTATATATATATGTATAAAAGATAGATGCAATACCTGGAGGCAAACGTTAAAACTATGAAGATCTAGAATAACACCTGGCTTACCAGAAAAATAAGATGGATTATTTCAAGTAGTCCGTTGATCTAAAAAAGAATCATCAATAATATAAAGATCATTTGAAAGCATGACACAGGTTGAAGAAAAATAGGTCGACATGCACCTGCAGGGGTAGATACAGCATCTGAATGCCAAAACCTAATAAGAAGCTTGATTGAAATGTACCATATAAGCTGTAAACTGGGAATATCATATACAATGTGACAATTTCTTTCCATTTACTTTTAGTAAAAATGGAAGTCAAGGTTTTTGAAAGAACAGAAGTATCTCCATTGTCAGAAAGCCATTTTGAGAAAGAGAGAAGTTAATGATGCTGTTGATAGGTAAAAGTAGTTGTACATCAAGCAGCTTCATAGGCTGGCGGTTTAAGCTCCAAGTCAGAAGAATACCTCTTTAATTTAAAGTTTATAGATATTTCCACTGGAAGTAATGGGGCTGTTCATGAATGCATTGGATCAGGGCCCTAGTACATAGCAAGTTTAAAGCCAAGCCACTGGGTTACTAAGAAGAATCTGAGAGACCATCTTACAGTCCAGCATAACGTGTGGTTGCCAGAATGGTGAGTTGAAATAAAATAGCTGCCTCCAATACAAAGGGAGTGGTACAAATGGGATCCTTTGTCTTATTACCTCCGGGTGCAAATGCTTGGATTTGGAGAAATACTCCATGGTGCCAAGTTTGAAACTTGTATTATTAGCAACAGCCCCTAGGCAACATAGTAGAAGTGGGTCGGTGTGTGCATATTATTTTCTGTGCTCTGTTAGTACTGCAGCAAATTCTGTGCTTCATCTGCCCCTACTTTCAGTAGCTACCTCCCTGGCTACCCAAGGCCTACTCCTCTGCCTCCAGTTACTCGGGATCTGTTGTTCAGGGAAGGATAGTTGAGATGAACGGAGACTCACTGGAGAAAACAACCTTTGTGGCTGCAGGCTGGGGAGAAGAGAATGTCAGATGGGAAATAAGCACAGGGAGGGGGGGAGAACAGAAGAAAAGGAGGGTTTGTGTTTGTATTGGCACGTGGCAGGCAGCTTGCATGCTTGTGTAATGTTAACTTCCTTCTCATTACAGCATGGACGCCTCCGGCATCCTGACCCTCGCAAATACAAACAGATGTCCTCGGGCAGCCCAGCCCTCTGCTGTTCCCTGCAGCCTCAACATCTTTTGCGCACAAGGTTCTTTATTGTAAACAGCTTTTTTTTGTCATTTAGGTATTTCAATGGTCTTAAATTCTCTCTCTCTCTCTCCCCTTCCCTTTTTTTTTTTCTTTTTTCTTTTTCTTCCCTCCAACTCAATCTCACAGGAAGGCAGAGTGGCTTTAATGCACCTATCAGTTAAGCTTGATGCTACAGATTAGCACCTCTATGCCAGGTTTTGCAGGTTTTGTTTACAGCTTTAGAGTAGTTGGGGTGATATGCCAAAGGGCGGGCACCCAGCACCTCCCTTGGAATTGAATGGTATCTGTTCTGGCGTCCTGATTTTTGAAAATTGAAAAACTTTTTCAGGTAGTCACATATGGACCTGAGAGGTGTAGGGTGTTTGGGCTACGGTTTCTGAAATGTTTGGCCTAGATTCCCAAAATGAATACAAATATGACACTGCGCAGCCATAGCAAGAAAATTGAGGAAAAATAGTAAATTATAGCATCAATACCAGGAAGGGAATTGAAAACCCCTAAGATACCTAAAAGCTTTAGTAAAAATAGAAACTGGAATTTTAGTGCCTGAACTGAAATTTGTAGCTGATGGCTACCAGCTCTAACATGGAAAATGAGAGCAGAGTGACAGAGAATTCCTTCTGGCAAGCAACAGATTCTCCTGAAAATGTTGTTTGACGGAATCCAAAACCATGATCTAAATTTGGCTCAAATTCACAAACCTTCTTGGCTATTGGAAAGGATGCTTGTTTTTCTAGAAAAGTCTGAAGTTTTTTCACCCAGAACCAGAAATACCTAAAATGCACAGTGCTTTCTCTCTATTTTGCCCTTTTGTCAAAGGAAGGAGAAAGAGAGCAACGAAGAACTCAATTGCCTATGGTCTCTGGAGGACCATAGCACCATGCTTCTTCAGATCCCACAAATGATTTTTGGAAGATACAAAGGCCTGAAAACAAGACATTCTTCTTTCCAAGTATTTGAAGGGAAAAGAGCAGGCATTGACTGAAGGGGAAATGGGAGAGGTGATAATCCTGTTCAGCAATCCAGCGATACACCCTTTCCTCGCAGTTCCTTCCTACTTGGGTGAGATAAGTAATGCTAGATGTTAGTCGCTGAGACCAACAAAATAGGGTGGTGGCTTTATCTTAAGAGAGATGGGTGTCCCCATCTTGAGATTAATTAATGTTTAATCTATTTGGAACATTTCTATATTTTGTCTCAGTATGTTCCCAAGCATATTTGTAGACCATTTGGAGCTTAGAAACAAAGTCATTTCCTTAGCCAGTCAGCTGGCAACGTATATCAGCCTCCTTATTTAGAGAGGAGTAGACAGACTGGCATTTCTGGCCTCCCCATGGCTGTTTTTCTAGTGAGTGGAGAACTGGAGTTTTTTTAAAGTGTCTTCTGAAATAGTATCATACAGCTTTGTAAATCCTCATTTTCTGTGTGGTGTAGTAGCTGTGAAAGCCTTCTCTGTTTTCACTGTAGAGACTTCATTTTCATAGACTTTAAACACAATTGTAGTAGTTGGTACCTATCATTTAATATATGCAAAAATAAACGTTTCTGCTCTCAGTGATAGCTCAGTATTTCTGTTTCCCTTTTGCTTTGGTGATTATGCACAAGGAGATATGGGAAAAAAGATTCTATCTTGACTATGCATATTTACGCTATAAAAGGTGAAAATGCTTTTTTCCCCTGACGATCTATTACATTGGGTTGTTTGATGAGTTGACGTAATCAGGTCTTTGTCAGTTACTCTCTCTTACGTGGAAGAATGTATGACGTAGTCGATAATCTAAATATCTACACGTAGTGCTGAATTTTGCTGTACTTTCTTTTGTTGAGTGATACTTTTTAAGCAAGTATTTTTCCAAAAGGTTTTGATTTGTGGGTCTCTAATGTTTTTTCCAGGGAAGGTTTAGAATTTTCCTGTCCTTGGATGTCACACAAGCTTGAACCTGCTTTTTCTGGGCAACCTTCATGTGACTTAGAAATAGCCCACAGGCTGGTTCCCAAAGACCCACAGAGCCATGAACGCATGGCTTCAAACCACGCGTTACTGCTGCCCACTTGTGTGGGGCACAGCAAGAAGCAGCCGGACATTATAAACCATTGGTATCAGACCAAAGTAGTGTCTTCTGTTTCTGCACCCTGGAAAAGACTTAATTCAAGTCATACTGCTTACACATTTAGAATTAATAAAATAGGGGAGCCCTTGCAGGAGTAAGGAAAGCTAGTTTTAGTCTCGCCAGGGTTAATCAGCGTTCTTGTATATGGAATTGAAAGGATTTTTACTCTTTTATTAAGTAGTTTTGAAGAGTTAACACTTGCTGTATGCTGCAAGGAGGTAACATTAATAGTGGCAGAAAATAGCAGATTTAAATTTTTTCCATTAACGTTTTTTGATAGAAGAAGAAAATGTTCTACTTGTTGTATGAGGAAATGTAAAAGTAATTTTCCTGAAAAATTTCCTGATAAACAGAGATACTCACTGGAAGTGCTTTTATTACACATGCTATTCAGTCTCTTACAAGGAGTCATTAAAAATATTCTCATCAATACAGCTTCCTCTTCTTTTGCTTCCAGAGAATTGCTGTGAGAGATGACTGGAAACTGGGAAAAGTAGATATTTTTTATATTGCAAGAATATTCATCAAAAACGTTTTTCTCTTTTGGCCTAGGTTTGGAAAATTCCCTAGGGACTCTGATGAAATCTGTGAGTAATAAGTAATCCATTAGTGGTAAATGTGGTGGGGTGAATAATAAACGGTCAGTTTTCCATCATGTGCCAGATCTTTGAAAGAACAGATTTATTCAGTCACGGTGCTTCTGTAGTGATTTTGCATGTCAAGAAATCCCACTTAGGACAGAGATATTTCATTAGAAAGAAGTCAGCGCTGAATCCAGCCTCTTCTTGTTATGGAATGGATGTTGCGAAATCTTTCTCACAAACAATTTTTGAACTTCAAGTAACAACGCAGTTGCTGGTTAATGTCGCATACCTCAATAGGCAGATGGACTGAAAGAATTTTAATAACTCTCTGGATCTAAATGATCATTCCTTCCACATTCTTTGTGGCTTCATAGTGTTTATGATAATTTTTGCTTGGGATCCAATCTATACAGTTTATCCAGCTGTGCCTTTGATGTCTGTACTGTGGTCTCAAGGGAGAGAAGTCGTGAACGAACGGTTAGTGAGCGACACCCAAGGGGGTATGACATCTTTAACATAAACTCATCAGCATAAGGTTTTTCCTCTGCAATGGATTAAGCAATTTATTAGCTATAAACAACAAAAAAACTAGTTAAGTGAATTTTACTGGGGAATCAATAAAGTAATAATAACTTTATGGTACTATAGCTAGGGCTGAGGTAGCCAGATTTGGTCCTCTTCTCTTTGTTAATCCATTTCCCCTGTCCTTTTTTCCTAGAATTTTTGAATAGCCACAAGTTATTCTGAGGAGAGAACTGAAAAAGCATACTGAGAAATCTTTGACACATTAACTTCTGTACTGTGAAATCTTTCTTTCTTTGCCTTTGCAATATATGCAAAAAAAGAATCCATCTAGAATTCATTAAATAAAATTGTATCTCAAACTCAAATTTTTGTATTCTGTTAAATTTTCTCAATTTATATTTCATAGAATGGCTTCCTAATCCTATCTGAGACATGCCTGTAAGCTAAAGATAAAAATGTAAAACTTACCTTTGAATTGCATGGTGTCTAACTATTCCTTCTTCTAAAAAAATAATAGCAAGCCCCTTGACATTATCCTCTGCAGTGCTTCAGAATTCGCACATAGACTGCAATTATTACAAAGCTGTGTGGGGATTTTTTCCTTCTGATAATTAGAAACAAATTAATTTAAAGGAGATTTCATTTGTTAGAATGTTATAAATATTAAGAGATGATAAACTGTTAGGACAAAATAGGCCTTCATACACTGGTTAATTCCTTCTTGCATTTTAGAGTAGTTTAGCTACTTTAGCAATGTGCACGTTTAAGGGTTTAAATGGTTTTCAAAGGTGTTTTTCTGTAAAACATTATGAAAAAAGAAAAAGCCCTCATCAGTCACGCAATCAAATTTCACAGAAATGTCCTCACTTTGCAGCATTAAAAAGAATGCCAGATCATATCGTACCATTGATGCGTTTGCTTTTAGGGATTCTGTTCGTGTCTGTGAACAGAGCAAACATATCTAAACTATAGGAAAGTTAAAAAGGGTAGGACGGGAGGTCTTTTAAAAATAAATTTCCTTCTTTTTTCTGTAGTCTTAAGTATTTCCAGGAACCAAGTATTTCCAGGAACTGCCTGCCCCAAAACCTCTAGATTTCTTTTTGAGGACTAAAATGCTGCTGCTAAACTAGAATATCTGTCTTCAGAAAAGTTGTTTTAGTGTTTCAAGGTGGCTGTAGCTTGAGTTCATTGTATTTTTCTCTGTTACTGGTGTCTCTGCAGTGCATCTGAGTGGCGCTTGGGCTGAGGAGGCAGCTGCATGGTGGGATCGTTTCAGGAGCTCCCGAGTCACTATTGGAGGTTGCTTAGCTCTTGGCTGGAGGTGGATGGGTACTTGTGGTATTGCAAAGCAGTGAGGGACACTGAGTGAATGAACTTATACTAGAAATGATCAAGAAACACCTAGCTGTGGTGTGTTATTTTGGTATGTATTCAGAGACATTTTTCATTCTCCAGCAACTCAGATGAGTCTCTGCCCCCGGAAGCTTACGTGGCGTATCTCTGTGACGGTTAAGACAAGCATTTTGGATAATATCACCATGACTATCTAGCTTTCTGCACGTGAAACAGAAGCTTGTTTGTATGGGGCCATACAGAGCATAAGAACCTCTATACCAGCTAAGGTAATATAATACATAGCCTGGCTCCTGTGTTTCTTTTTTTGTGAAGTGCAAAAGAGTGCCTAGGGCCAAATCTCCACATTTTTGTGAATTTTTCTTTTCTCTTGGAGAAATGCAGAAAGGAGGCAGAAGCAGTTTTGCACAGCTCAAAGCCAGGAAGCTAACCCCAGATGCTGCAAATTGTAGCACTGGTGTTAGCAAGCTGCCAGCTGGAGCCTTTCAATGCAGCGTGCTCCTGGGGGAAATGCTGACCACCTAACGTGCCAATAACCCCTGTGTATGCAAAGGCTCTGGGGCTCAGTTCTGCATGTGTTTAGCTCTGAAAGGGAGCAGCTTATGTGTGGCTTACGTCAGGTCTGAAGGCTATGGTTAGATCCAAGGGTCTAACATGTCTGTTGCTCAGATTTCCCAAAAGGACTTGATTTCCCTCAAGGTGGAAAGTTTCAATCTTGTGCGTTCGTAATTCGTAGAACTGCCACTGCAGACAAGTGTTGATGTGACCTATTTTATAAGTGCAAGATACTCCATATTTTTTGCTGGAATAAACAACAGAGAAGTCTCCTCAGAGGTGTGGTCTACAGGGAGCTGACTGCCTAGTTTAGATTTTACACATCTAGCTAACTCGGAAATCTAAATGTAAAATTCCACACGCAGGGACGTCACATGGATTTTGTGCTCTTCTCCGGGGAATTGTAGGTCCATAAAACAATGAATGGATTATACAGTATTCATCCGTATATGTAGTTTTTCATCTGTGACAGATGTGATATTGATAATATCCTCCATTCAATAAATCATCCAAGTATAATTTAGTGCCAGTTTACTAATCTCCATTTAACTGTTTAGGAGCCCCATACGTGAGAGAGAGGCGGTAGAGTGCAGTGGAGAGAAGGCCCAAGCTCATGGCTCAAGGACAAGGCTGGGAGTCGAGAGACTTCAGTTAGGTACTTAACTCTGCTGCAGGCTTTGAGCCTGACTCTTCCCTCATGCCTTTTATATAAATCCATTGGTTTTCATTTCCTGACTGCTTAGTTGTATTTTTATGTGGCTAGTTATCTCAGAAACCTAAATCCCACACAATCAGGGATATGGATTTTGTGCTGTGTTCTGTGTCTGAAAAATCATGAGCTGAAAGGCAGCTTAGCTCCTTTGTGTGTAAACGTGGAAGGTTTATCTGAACCTCCCATTTCTCTTGTATACTCTGCAAGATGTGCTTTCCCACTGCTTTGAAGGCATGAGCCTGAGAAGCTCATGCTGGAGTGGACTTAAGTAGCAAAGCCCCTGGGTGAAAAAAATACCATGAAGGCCCTTGCTATGAATGATCCATAGCCTGTGGGATGACCCCAACAAGGTTGGTCACAGGAGAAAAGATGGTTATGCAGCTAGAAGAGAGACCTGTGACATTTTGGTCATCTTTTTGTCATTTTTCTAGCAAACAAGAGTCATGTCTCTCAATTGGCGGTCCAAACATTGACACTTGGTAAGCAATAACCAAGTAGACAGGAAGAAAATAGAGGGGAACTCTGCATTTGCAAATGTCAGTATCTATTTCAAAGGTATTCCTCACATGATTTAATCTAAGAGAAGGTGAAGAGTGGTCCGAGAGAGAGAGGAGAGTCTAATCTGATGAGAAAATTTTTCTGCTCGGGGGCATTCACTTGTATGATTTCATTGATGTCAGCAGAAAGGTGCTAATGGAGCATCTACGCTACACTAGTAGAAGATTTGGCATGAGGTGGCCTAACGAGAGCATTCACCGGGGCATTTGGTCATGCTGATGTCCTAGCAGCTGATAGTAAAATACTTGAGAAATTTAAGATTGTCCTGTTCCACCTTATTTCCAGGGAAAGTGCTCCCTGTCAAAAATGAGGTTGTAGTATATGACTGCATGATTGAAGCCATGAGAGGTGTCTGGAAGGAAACAACCCTCGCTTCAAGCCATTTACCTTGGAGTTCTTACTTTTTTATCCATATGGTCTGAGATTTTCTAAAATCTCTTAGTACAATTTCAGGATTTTAAAATTCCTAAAATTTGAAGTCATATCTCTTTAAATTATATGCCTCATTTAGGGAAGGAGAGAGGGTGGGAAGCGCTCATTCCTTTTTTGGCTAGAAGATGCTCAAATGAGGTGGCAGCAGAATTGAGACTGTCAAAACAATAAAAGGAAGTGTTAACACTGATAATTACATTATTCAAACAATTTGAAATCCTTGGAGGACGCATTCTTAATGATGCATTGTAAAACAAATTGCTTTTCATAGCTTGAGACAGTTATAAAACAATATAACTAATTAAGACACCTTTTGTCTATCTGCTCCGGTCTGCCTATGTGTGTGGTCAGCGGAGTTTTGTGAGCAGTAACAGGGTATGCATGCATCCTCTTTTTTGGCTGTTGTCACTGCAGCATGTTTTAAAGACTGTATATTCCAAATCCAATGAAGAAAAAAAAAAGCAAAAAAAAACTTGAATCACAGTGTGGTTACGCTCCTGCACCAACAGTTTACCAGGTCTCTTCGCTTCAGATTTGCTCTTCTATGCCCAAACAGAGGCTGCCATACCATTTTAAACAGGGCTGCAGCTGGACTGGGGACTGTCAGCAGCTGGCTAATAGCTATTGGTGAGGAAGAGTCCCAGCCAGTGTAAGCTGCGGTGACTGCATGGGTTTGAAGTCTGATGATTGCTTTTTTGAGATTTATCTCATCCAGTGTTCTACTAAACGTAGCCACAGAATAAAATATTAGCCAGGGATAAGAGGTGATTGCTCTGTGCGGAAGAAGCATTAGAAATGTGCACCTCTTCACAGGAGGCTTCTGGACGAGTTCTGAAATGTTTGGCTTTGCCAAAAAGAGAATTTGATTTCGGTGGCTCTCTGACTTTTTATGCCAAACGAGGTTCTGGTTCTGAGGAGGAGACTCTGCTTCACTTTCCCTTTGTAAGGTTTTTCTTCTCTTTGCCGTGTCTCTGCTTCTTTCAATGGGATTACTCCCATGTTAACACAGTGTAGAAATGAGCTCTGTGTTAGACTTGCCCTATGCTGTGAGGAGGAAGGTGGCTGTGTTTTTAGAATTATTGGAAATAGCACAGGCAGAAAACGTGAGGGAATAAATCCTGCCAGCCAATCCTGCGTACAGTGGATGTCTTTAAGGGAATATATACTGAACAGTATATGTGGTTCCAAATTATAGCAGAATGTGGCCGCTGATACTTAGGAGGGTATTGTTTCAGCCTTCAAACAAATTCCATTTTATAAAATTAACCTTACAGATACTCTTTGAGTCAAATAACCTCTATCTTTTTCCCATCAGAAAAATGAGAAAGAGGTCATTTTCCTACTGTGCAGCTGAGTTGCTTTATCTGCAGTCTGCCTGCGTCTTATCAATTAAAGCTTCTTTAAGAAGAAGGAACCCTCACTTTTTATGAGCACCTGTGTACCCGCTAGGGACCGAACTGTGTGGATTAGGGTTATGGGAATCTCTAGGAAAGTATCTTTGTTCTGAGATCAACCAGTAATAGGGTTTTATGTAAAAAGAAGAGGCAAAATTCCTAGGGGATTCATTCCAATTATATCTCCAATTAGGACAAAAGAGTTTTAGTTTAGGTTAGTTCAATCTGGTTTCTGCATCCTTAGCAGTTATAAACATTTGTTTCTTTATATGGATGTGTTAATATTATTAAAATTTACTACTGGCTCACGTTCTCTGACAAAAAAAGAGAGATCATTAGCCGCTTGCAATTAATAGAGGGCAAAAAGTATTTTTCAAATGACATTTGATTTTTTTTAAAGAAGCAATTTTAGTATCATGATTGGATAAGAAATGTGGGTTGATTCCTCACCATTTACTTTTAACACAGTTAGTTACCATTTTCATTTCAAAATTCTTTTTTCAGTTTATAACAAATATTGTGTGTCCCCTCTGTCTTCATTGTGAGCTGAAACATGCTGCTGTGTTAGCTATGGAGACATTGTTGTACTGGTCTTTATTAACTCTTCACTGAGCCTGCTGTTGCTGCTGAGTGCTATGAAATTCTCTCATAAGACCTCAACATCTTGTTTTATCTGTGTTCTAAATAACATAGTGCTCTGTTGCCCTTGTAACTTTGACAGACAATTAATTATAAATTTGAGGTATTGTGAGCTCTGATGTAAGCGTAACTGGGTGCTTGTGAACCAAATGTAAAACTGTCGAGTGCAGGTCCATGCTTTGGTGCCACTTTGATATCTCTTTTCAGAGGTTAAATCCTGTGTTTTGAAATATGTGAATACGTACCATCTGCTTCTCTCTTGTGGATATATATATTTCCAGGCAAAAACATAATTTAAAGTCACACGAGATGATAAAGCTCTATGGATAACTGCAAGGTAAAGAACATTGAAAAGAACATGTGCATGTTCTTTGAAAAAAGTGTATGTTAAAATGCCTAGATTCCTTAGGGAAGGCTCTTAAACTTTAGAAAATATGGAAATTTGCATGTGGAGTGCCCTAAACAATGGCAGCTCTGCTTTGCTTCTCTGACCTTGTCTTCTGTGTTGCTATGAGTAACATGTTGATAGAAGAGAGGATGTCTGAGGCAATTTGGTTTCGATAAGTGCCTTGAGAATTTGTCTGCCCAGTACTGGCCTTTTGATTGCAGATTGCTTGAGCTAGCCTGTAGGCCTCATTTCATTAAGCCAGAATGTATAGATGAATCTGGTAGCTTACTTACCTTAACTTGATTTTGTTTGTAGAGTTTGCCCATAGAGCAAAAATTAAGCATGCACTTAAAGGTTTTGTTGAGTCAGAGCCTGATCTGTGAAGCTGTGGAACAGTTCCTGTAAATCTTGCTGCAGGTTCTGACACTGCAAGTTTTTCACTTCAAACCATTCTTTCGTGGTAGTGACTGCTGTGAAACAAGAATTATGAAATTCCTACTGAGGTGGGATTGGAACTGAAGCGGTATTGAATCCATTAGCCAAGGGAAATGAGGAGTTCAAAATGAAAATAAGTCCAAGTACAGGAAACACAGAACTTCATTTTTGGATGAAGAATTGTGGGATATTGAAAGTCAAGAAGCTACTGGACTTTTAGAGGAAGAGATCAAATAGCTAAGATCTTTTCTTGATTTTACTGCAGTCTGCAGGTGTGTGTGGAGCTCATCCCTGCCTCAGTGTCTGGCTGGTACAGTTGGTCAGAGCACTGAGATGAGTATCTTACGTAATGCTCCTCTGCATCTGACTAAGGCCAAGACTGTGGAAACTACTTACTGCCAGTGATTTAAGTAAAGCGTGGGCCCTTGCACTTCTCCGCAGAGCAGTGGATGATCCAACCCCAGCCAATTATCCCCTGGTTCAGTCATATCTTACCTTTTCTTTTCTTTTTGTGCAGCTCAGTGGAGCATATGTTCCATGCTGGGCAAGGAATACGAATCCCTACCAGTCCCGTGTTCACTTCTTCCACCTCTTCCTCTTGCTCAGTGGAAGTGCCATAATCCCATCTTCCCATTGTTTCTGGAGGAGGGGAAAGTCTCAGGAGTCAGATCCCTCTGTTCTTAAAGGAGGAGCATATTTGACCTGAAGAACAGTACACAATATACATTACTATTTCCAATTCATTATTTTCACAAGATTTCTATCATTAGAGGATGGTGGGGTGAATTTCAGTGTGAGTTCATGAATACATTGCCAAATTGCCTCCCACAGTTCACTAGCTTAAGAAAAACAGTCAGGACCCAAACTCTCAAAACCAGCACCTCCTTTTGATTCATTAGATGTTCCTGGTTTATTTGTTTCCTCTGAGGGAAAGCAATAAAACAGCCATTATTGAGGGTTGTTCTGAAAAGCACTTTCTAGATTTCTAGAGAAATTCCCAACTCTCTCCCTTGTGTTTAAGTATTTAGTTAAATATGCAAGGGAGAGCAAAAAGAAAGTACAGCTCTGAGACTTCATTCTTTCAGCGATCTTCCACCATATCGGTTTTTAGTTTACATTTCTTGAAACCTCATTGAAAAGGGAGAATATCAGAGCCAAATCTGAGGCAAGCTACCTTGAGCTATCAATGCCTCTGAGCATGTCAGTCATGCACTAAAGCTGCCGGCACAGCTGGTACTATGTACACAACAGGGAGTATTTTTAACACTAAAAATATGAGTGCGACAGGTGCACGCTTTATTAGAACTTTTTTTTTTAATTGTGCATCAGCGGACAGGAGAAAGCTAGCAGCACTTTTTAACAAGTCGTCAAGTAAGTGGGAAAACAAATGAAGGCCTGTGGTACAGGTTGATGTTTGCTAACCAAATATGGGTAATTCAAAGCAGCCTATTCTTTTCTCTGTTATATAAAAGAAAATAATAATAATAAAAAACAAGCTAGATGAATTTTGAGCAGCTTGCACTTGCACAGCCAGAACCACTCATTCTCTTTTATGAGCTTCATTTGCATTTATACTCTTCCCTGCTGTTGTTGAGTACACCCCTTTCACTTGTCCTAAATCTACAACTGCACTGGGTGCACTTAAGTAGCTGTATCCTACTGATATATTGATTATCACACTAATTACATACGGGTTCTGTGTATGGTTAACAGAACCAACTTATTTGAATTTCTTATAGGGAGAAAATGCTCCACAACCAATTAATTCTACAAGAATGTGTTAAACCCTTATCTTTTTTCTCTTTTCTTCCTTCATCAGAAGCTTTCCGATAGGTTAAAGTGTGTGTTAAAAACATAGAATGTGCAGGAACAAAATGCACAATGAATTTGTCCAGTAAATTCTCTTTCCTTTCCTCTTCTCTTTTTGATAGGACTCTTTTTTATTAAATCAGTTTTCTGCTTGATAGTCCTTTTTTTTTTTTTTTTCCTGACTTGGTGTCATACAGTGGGCCCTGGTTTTGCAATCGTCTCCCTGTGTGCAGCCTGCTCTACCTACTGAGGTCAGTGAGGTTTAGTTGTCTGTGTACCTGGAGCACACCGCAGAAATGGGCCGTGGCTGTTAACTCATCAGTTTATAGTCGGAGCAAGAACCTTTTTTACAGCCTTCCCTGCAGAATTATATGCCTGTGTTTCATTCAGTTTGACAGAGAATTGGACACCTTCAATACTTTTTTTGAAGAATATTACTCAGCTGAACTTTTCAATAGCACTTTCTTTAAATTCTGAAAAGTTCCAGATGCCTTTCTGACCAGCTTCACCTGAAATTATCTAATCTCAGGCATCTGTATGATGCAACTCCTTTGACAGGTACTTCACAGACTTTCTGCAGTGAATTAAAGGTTGCTTTAAAATGATGATGGACGTTTGAATACAATCTATAGTGGGAAACTGGATAGTGCCTGGTGGTAGAGTGGCAATGTAAGGAGACTTTTAGTCTTTTACATCTAGGCCTTCTCTTTGCATCCAAGGCGGGGAGAGTATGAAAGTTATTGCCAGTGGTTGGTGACTCTTTTGTGGCTTCTGTAAATTGATCTGTTGGCCTTGGTTCATGTGAAAATGGCCAGTGCCAATGCATTTCAATAACAGCTGCAATGATAATTGTAGTAAAGGTGCCAAAGGATTGTGTATTCCCATCCTAGCTTTAAAGAGGACCATACCTCTCACACCATGATAGGTTCTAGCAGAGGTATGAAGCTGGGCAATGTTCATTTTCCTTTCTGATGTTTTTAATAATAGCATGCCTATGCCAGGACTCCCGCATTTGCATGTCTGTCAGAACGGTTGAACAGAGAACTTGATTAAAAAATGAAGTCAGGCTGGACTTTACTATATTCATTTACTTTCAGACTTTTTCGGTAGTGTCTTGGATGAGGCTAACTTGCTTGTTAAAGCATTTGAGAGAACGAGGCAAGCACAGAGGCTTTTTTTCCTGCAGTTCAGATTCGTCAGGGAAAGAATTTTATAAAGACATTTAAATATCACCGAAAGAATTTAAAAATGGATACAAAATAGACAGCAAGCTAATGAGTACAGCATGGGAAAAAGAGTTCTGAGAGTTTGAAATAAGTTCAGTGAGAGCTTTTCCAACAGCACGCCAGACAATGTGATCTCATAATTTTAATCGGGGAAGGGCATTATAGAAAGAATTACATTAGTTTAGATTGGAAGATGCTAGAGTATAAATCAGAGAGTCTCCATCTCAGAGAAGCTTAAACAGCTCCAAAGGTTAAGTGGAAGATATAAAACTGTTACGATATGTTTGTTATGGGCCTTCAAATAAAGTGGTGAAGCAAGCAGGTTGGCAAGGTTATTGAATAGCAGGGTAAAGATGCCCTGCAGACTGAGCTCAGCTCACGGGACTTGGGGCTGGGCAGCATGGGTGGGAGTATCTCAGAAACATTTAGAAGGTTAGCCTGAGATCAGTGGGTGCGAATAAAAGATTTTTAAAGCCCTGTGTTGAGCATATGCTTTGCTGATATAGTGAACAAGGATGTCTGTAGGAGTCTTGAAAAATGATGCAAAGGAAAGAATTTGTGAAATTTATTTAAACTGTGATATGAGCGGTTGGCAGGGATATCAGAAAAAGGTAAGTGTGTTAATTTTTGGCTTTGATAAGGAAAAATCTAGGAAGACTAGAACAAGCAGACTGGGAATGCTGTTCTTCTGAGGAAACTGCTGCAGAGACATAAGTCTTGACTCCTTTCCATGGAGAGGAAGGATTCAGAAAAATTGGAATTTAATATCCAGCTTTGCCAAATAATTCCTTTGTGTAACTTTAGACAAGGCTTTTAGTCTTTGATTTTCAAAGGCAGCCAGTGAAAAGAGGCCTCCATGTGGACTCCTTTGAAAATCCCAGCTTCAGTCTGTCTGTACCTTATTTCTCATGGGCAGGAAGAGAGTTGGGATACATCCAACCTCCGCTCCCTCCTTCCTCTTCTCTCTGCTGCCTGCAAGCTCCTTGGAGCAGAAAGCGCCTCACAAGGTGATTGCAGACAAAGTATTGCAGAAGGATCAGGAAAGAGCTGGGGCCTGTAACAAACATGAAGACGGTCAGATAATGCTCGTTACTGATTAGGCCTCCTTTGCTTCACAAGGGAAATGATGTGTTCCCATCCAGGTCTCCTGGCAGCAGTAGCAGCTGTGTGATGCGTCTACAGCGGAAGTGAATTTGAGGCATCCAGAATTACGGAGCAGGGTATATGATGGAGCGACAGGGATATGGTTTCACTGAGATCGTGGGAATCATTGCCAAAGCTTGAGGCCTCATATTCAAAATTAATCATTCCATGGAAGCTGGTTTTTTAGGGACAGATTCTACTATCCATATTTGGGTTAATCATTAGATTCTCACACGAAATTATGTTTTAACAGATTTATAACAGACCCCTGTATCTTATTCTGAACTCTTTATACTAGGCCCTTTCACTCCTCCAAGCCATGCTTTTTTTTCTTCCTGCATAGATTTAGAGTTTCTCAGTTTAGAAACATTGGCAATTCTTCACAGATACCTCTCCCAGCATCACTTCCCTTTCAGTCTTGGGGCTGAAACAGGCTATTCCTCTCCTCCTGGAGCATGAAATTCCGCTCTGAGGAGCAATCCTACAAAGGAAGGAGAGAAGTAGGAATAGTCAGTAAATATATGGTCGGAAAAGTCAAAGCTATGTGGGATGGTGTGTTTTACGATGACACCAAAGTAGAGCTGCAGAGAGAAAAAAAGTCAATAAAGATGTTGAAGGAGAAAGACAAAAATGAAGTTTTGGGATAGATGAAGGGATAGAAGGGAAGAAGGAAGACAAAACCTGGGTTCTTTAAAATAAAAATTATGAAAAATTGTTATTGTGTCTATTTAGATAGTGTTTCGTATGGTTCCTTGAGAGTGGTTTGAGGATGCTATTATGTTGAGCATTCAATGAAAACAGCAAGAAGGTTGTCACTGACTGACAGACCTCGCAGTTGGAGATTGTACTCCTAAATGTTGAATTACCTTTCTGTAGTTAGAGGAACTCTGATGACTACAGGTAACTGCAAAACAGGAACTCAGTTTGCGATGGACTTTGAAATGGTGAAACCTGCTTTTCTGATGAACTGGAGTGAAAACCGGGAAAAAAAATTAACGTACATTTTCCACAGAAGAACATTTGCGGGGAGAATCCCTCCCCCTCACTGTTTTGGATAAATACAGAATCTTTCCTTCCACAAGGATGTTGTATTATTTCATTTCTATATACATAAAGGTACACAGTTTTAAAAGCGTAAATAATAATGTATAGTGCGTTCTCCTATAGACAATGACATGAAAACTTGAAATGTGTCTTTCCAGAAGGGATTTTTTATCCGTGTTGCAATCTTTCTTTCTAAGTAAAACCCTAGTATTTCATTTTCCCTGAAGCTGCATATTTTGAGCAACATGCAGTACTCTGACCAACTCTGTCTGGGATGACATGATCACAGCTGTTCGTAGATTGTGGAGTAAAGAGAGCTCCCTTCATAAAATCAGAGGGACAGAGACAATGCTTTGATGATTTATGCTGGCTGAGATTTTGACCCAGAAGCTTTGAACGTGCAGTAGCTGTTATTTATTCTGTGTCGCCATCAATTCTAGACAGCAAAGATTACTAAGAGCCTTCTCTTTGCAGGGCTGGCATTCTTTCACACAGTCCCCACTGCCCCATCTTTATTCTCTGCCTTAGCTGCTTGAAAAAAAATGCTCTCCTGTGCTGAAATGGATGTCCTGTATAGCAGGACTTTTAAAATTATCTTGAGTGCATACAGAATCTGGGAAATTCCTATTTTATGAGTTAGGTCCTGCTGCGGTTTTACGACAACATGAGTTGAATGGAAAAGTATTCTCTGAATCATCTCTAGGCATCACTATTTTTTTACTATAATCTGGTATATATTTTCTACTATCTGAGAAACTGATGTTTAGTGACTGGCTTTGTGGACTGGTCTGTGAGGCAGCTTGCCTCGACAAACTCCAAGCTAAAGGAGCCATGTCAGCATATGATTTTTGAAGGAAGGAAAGGATAAACTGAAGAAAAAAATTGAAATGACTTTGTGGGGTTGTTAAAGTGCAAACTGCTGATCTTGCTTGTGTCACTGTCTTGTACCATGAGGGTGACTGGGGGCTGCTGTAGGAGGTGACAGTTTTCTTTTGGGAAGGGTTGGCAAATGTAGCTGCCTGGAAGTGGTCCTGCGTGGAGGTGGGGGTGATCAGATGTCCAGAAATCCCAGATAGTTGCGCCCGTAGTGAGTGGACGGTGCTGAAAGGGAGTGTTAAAACTTTTCTGCCTCCCACCTTCTCCTAATAAATCCCTTCCTGGTGATAGGAGAGGCAGAGAGGATGGTTAGGAGGTAAGATCTGCAGTGTAAGGCAGCTGGAGGCGTAGCTGGACTTGTAGGTCCAACGTGATTTGGGCATTAAAGGTGAAGCCCTAGACTTTCCCACCTTGGCACTTGCAGTGTGACTCTGACTGGAGTGGAGTGGCTTCTTTCCCTCTCTAAAGAAAATTAAAGTGGTTTGTTATCTCACATTCTTCCTTTATAAACTGGGCCCTTTGGCAGGTTAAGGAAATAAACCTCTGTATTTTAGGAAAAAGTCCTAGCATTTGGTTTTACGGTGACTGAAGGTCCCTTCTGGAGAGCAAATTGATTTTTGGAACATTTTTACAATAAGAAATGAATAATGCTTCAACTAACAAAGACAGAAATCCTATGAAAGAAGCATTTTCAGGCTACAGCAGAGAAACAGACCTAGGATTTTTATTTCTGCTATATTTTTCTTGTCACTTCTGCTAATTTTTGAAGGTATTTTATGTTTAAACTGGGACCTTCTCCCTCAAACTGCCTCTCCTGTTACCGCAGACAGCTGAATCACAGTTCAGGGAGCATTGGCACTGAAATCAAGAGCTGAGCTCTGCTATTCAGTTAGGAGAAAGAAAAGTCCCTTTTTCTTTTGCAAATGACAATTGAAATCAATAATACTTGTGTTTCCTCCATCAACCGCTCTTCTTTTTTTTTCACTGTGGCAACACAAGTGATGTCTCATCACTGAAGGCTACTGAAAGAGAAAGACATTTACCTGCTTTTAAAACCTAAGGTACAGCTGTTGCTGTAGAATTAGTATTGTAACTTCTTAGGGATTCACTGAACTCCAGAGATTCCTTTCCTGATCAGAGAGAGGGAAGATCCAGGGTGGCACTGTTAGCTCCTGAACTCACATTTACCATTTTTGATTTCCTAAAAGAGATTTGCTACCTGCAGAACTGATCCAATAAAAAATATGACTTAGTGTGAAAGAGATCAGCTGTAGTTTGGTGCTAAAGGATTATTAACAATGGACTAAAAATGGGAATAGCTTTTATGACTTCAAGTGTAGCACTGAGACCACACTTTTGATCATGGATGCCTAAGTTGGCAGCAACGTCAAATTTTGCAGAGGAAGAAGTAGATGCTGCACAGAGTGGCTCAAAGTAGTGATCTGGCAAACGTCTCTTTCTGATTATTCATAAGCACTGCTTGCTTTAAGTCTGCTCTTCGTGGTCACTCAGAATTTTAGTTGGTGTCTTCCTACCATTTCAGCGGAGGACTTCTAGGAAAAGGCAGCTCCAGAGGACCAGCCCACCCTTGTCAGTTTTCCCATCCTGGCCTATGACGGAACGGTATTACTTGCCCTTAAGATTGAATCTGCTAGAATGGAATGAATTCAACATCTTTACTTCAGTGGCCTTTCCAAGAATATGTTGTAGTTCAGCAAAGGGTCAATAATGATTTTCCATATCATTTCCTGGTGATATGTAGGGGTGACAAATGCAGTACAGATTACCTGAGGAAAGAACATGAACTACATACAAATTTCACACAGGAAATAGCATAATTCCAGGACAGTAGGCATCCTACCGTGGGGAAAGGATGAATGGGACTGGAGGGCCAGGAGAGACTGCCCTGCACTGAGCCTTCCAGAAATGCAGAATCTGTCCAATCCTATGCAAAGATTTTTTTTTGTTTTGTTATTTTATTTTGTTTCACGCTGCTAGAGAAGTGAAAATCATATTGTTGTATAACAACACGGTAGCATGTATGTTTTGATAGCGGACTTGCATTGGTCCATGGATTTATTACAGTATTTGAGGCAAATTCACTTGCAGCTATTGTCCTTGCGCAAGCCATAAGCCAAGAATCAAGACCATCTGGCGATGCATATGCAAGAACAATCACAATAATATTTATGATTATACCACAAATGCTCGTTGCGATGATAAAAATTCTGCAACAGCGTAAGTCAAGCAAAGGCAAGTAGTCATATATCATGCCTTCTCCTGAAGGATTTAAAGCTTGGAAGTCTTGGTCATTAAGTTACTTTAGTTCTTCCTGAGACGTTTGTTTAGGAAACCACTGAGGTGCCAGTTTGCAATACATTCTTCTGGAGTCATATCTCTATTAACTACAAATCAAAGTTGATAGTGTGGATTCTCACCTCTGTAGCTTGAGGCAGATGTCTATGTGCTTGGATGTATTTGGATATAAATATGTATGTGTATATGACCGCACATAGATCAATCAAAGTTTTGCAATTGACTTCAGTGGATTAAAGCTGGGTTTGAGACATTTCTCTCTGCTTTGATAAACTTTCAAGCTCTAGGCAGCGATTCAGGTAGAGACAGTTAAACTTTTCTACAGGTTAATTTTTTTTTTGTGGCTGTGGATGCTTTTGATCAACATTTCTGACTTGCAGAAATGAAACAAGGAACATGGACAAACCATGACTCCATGAAGTATTTCCAACTGGTTTTGATCACCTGCAATGAAAACTCTGAGAAGCTGAGCTGGTACCACAGGCGGAGCAACTTGGGGGCAGGAGAATAGCTGGTCCCGGCACTGGGGGAAAAAAGTCTGGGAGGTGGTGGCCTGAGGTCTCTGCGTAGTCAGTGGGAAGAAGAGGTATGTCTCCAGAGGGCCAAGGTGAGCATCTGAATCGGGTGTGTGAGGGAGGCAGCACAAGTAAGGAATGTCCCCTGCTCCGCCGAGGGTGGGAAGCCAGGCACATATGCCCATCTCTGCAGGTTACACGGCAGTTTCTCTCATTTCTGCTCTTAAGCTAAGATACCGTAAGAATATCTGATATACCACAAAGTACAGAAGGTTGTTTGCCTACTTTTGTGAGATTTCCAGTCCATTTTTTGCAGGTTCAGTTTGTTTAGATAACTCTGATAAGATTTTGTTAAACTTTTGATGTTTTCACTGCTTCTAACTTAAACAAATCTGAGCCCTTTCGATCTATGTGGGGGACAAAGAAAATAACTTGGGGGAAGAAAGGGTTTGGTGGGAGGAGGATATGGTGTAGAGATAAGAATAAAACATTTTTCCGCCTGTCTTTCAGTACTTGAGGATCCATCTGTGATTTCTGTGTGATTATGTTTCTAGAATTGAGTGTCTTAAACATTGACAAATATTCGGTGTAAATCTGAGATATTACGAACAAGCGTAATATCATGCCCTTTACAGCCGGAAAGGTCGTCTACATTTTCTTAGTCTGACCGGAATAGCTCAGATGATTTTACGCTACTTTCCCTGATGTGGAGAAAACGATTTTCCCAGACGATGATAGCACTTCCGTACCTCATAGGGGTTTCTTGTGGAGAAGTACATTTGAACTGCGAGGCACTCAAATGCTGTGGCAATGGGAACCATGGAAGTACAATAGACAGACAGAGGCTGGTCCTTACACACATCCGTCTCCTGCTGCCTTCTTCAGAGAGGGGAATGTTTGCTCTCGTTAAGAAATGCCTGTCTCAGAGGAAGTGGTTCTTTGTTCTTCAGCAGTCTCAGTGACTCCCATGCTTGGAACGGTTTGAATTTCTCTAGAGCAGACCTTGGTAAAAGTTTTTAGGTTCGTCATGCACCAGGGCCCTGGTGACTGACTGTATGAATGGCATCTTTATGGACTCCTTTATAGCAGCAGTTTCCTGGGTGGATGGCAGTTAGGCTGCAAGTTTCCCAGAGTTCAGACTTCTGTATGGCTTGGGTCTGGTCATTAAATCACAGATGTTTCTTTGAAAAAGCTGAGTGTGCACGAAGTTACTTCTTTCAACATAGCATGTCTAACGACTTGTGGAAAGCACAGACTGAATAGAAAAGCTATTTGATTTAAATGTGTGTTTGGTCATTTAATATACAAAAAGACTTGGCGTGTGGCTGTGTTCCTGAAGACAGAGAGAATGATATATAGTGTTTGCAGATATTGATGTAAATATTTTTTTCATTTGCATTTCTACCTTTGATAAACAACTGCTGAATCCACAGCGTTCTTAATAAATGTGCACTGAGCTAACTAGTAAGTATAGATGTGAACATCACAACAATTAAAAGTGCTAAACTTACAAAAATGCCATGTGTATGTCTGCTTATGTACCTCTGTGTTTACATAAAGACCATTGTATTGTGGAAACAGGCACAGAGCGGGATCTGCCCAATCTCAAATCTAGGATAAGAGTGAAGAATCTGCTCTCAATCAAAATAAGAAAATGTTTTCTGTATAAGGAGTGTATATGTAAGATTTTTTTATACATGTATATTTTTACTCCATCATAAGCACTTAAATACCTATGTGCTAGGGAGATTTTAGAACTAGCTCAGGAAAGGTAAAAAATGATATTTGTGATGATTCCAGACAGGAACTGAAACAGTTTTCCCATCACTAAAGATATATAAAATTGCACTTCAGGTAAATTGTTCAGCAATGTGAACTTTTCCTTCCTTTCTTCCTTCCTTTCTTCCTTCCTTCCTGCACTATAGCAGCGAAAACTAAACTACCCTCTCCTGTAGGTTATCATTTTCAGACCTCTACAACGCTTATCTGCTACAGCAGCCAGACAAATAACACACACTCAGCAGGATGAGGCTCTGTATTTTAATATGGTGAAGGCAAGGATTCAAAAGAAGAGCAAAGTCAAATAATTTAAAACCATAGAAACAGCTTGTGGATCACTGAAAAGCAGCACATTTGGAACACAGATGGTTAGTTTTTTTCCCCAAAAATAACAAATGAAGAAAAAAAATCACTCTTTGTTACTTTTATTTTTTATGCAGTATTTATACTGACTAGCTATTCAGAGCTCCTTACAGCAAATATAAATGAGATCTCTTCACTGATGATCTTCTCCTTTTAATTATTTTTAACAGAATGGGGGATGACAGTCAGGAAACTTTTGGAAGTATTTGTGTTTTTATTTCCTTTAGTTTCATGAATTTTATTCTTGTTCATAAAAATAATTCACTTAAATTCTGAAATGCGAGAAACGTTCCAGTTAGGACCGTCTGGTACTGGACAAGGCTAACAACAATAGACTAGCCTCCTAATTAAGCCGGTGGCCAGAAATGGGAGCAGACCAAGGTTTTGCAACTACACATGCTTAGATAAGAGCAATCAGTTTTTCAGGACATCGATCAGGTCAGTCCCATTCCTGACGTTAATAGTAGGTGCAGGACTTCCACAGACCTCTTGACCCACTGTTGTCGTAAGGCATAAGACTCCACTGGTCAGGTCATGTGGACGTGTCGGGGGGGTGGTTTACGTGACAGCCGTAAGCCTTCATCTGGGGTCACATCTTGGGCAAGGGTGATTGTGACTGTGGAATGAGCCCTCCTTGAGTGCGGGGCACTGCTAGGAGTCGTACTCCTAATTACAAAGGATTTAATCTAGTATTGCAGCCCCTTTGCCTCCCTAGGACTCTGGCAGGAGGCAAGGCCGGCTGCTGGATCTCAGACCGGGTCAGCCACCTCTCCACGTCCTGCCCTGCCCGGCGCGAGCCCCTCGTCCTTGCCTCGTGCCTGGTGAGCGGGACTGGTAGAGTTGAGTCAAGGGTGGACTTAGGCTGATGGTTGTGTGCCAGCCTTTTTCATGCTCAAGGGGGTCAACTGAGGATGTCGTTAGTCTTCTCCCACTGAATGCTGCAGCATATAATGAACTACTGATTGTTTCCTCCTTCAAAGCACCAAACAGCAACCCTTTGGCACAGCAGGGTCCCAAACTGTGAGAGAGGAGTGGTCTGTGGGGGGTTTTAACACCCTTCCTTGCCCTACAATTCCTGCCTTATGCTGACTGCTCTTCTGCTTCCAGTGTGTTTCTTTCATGATAACTTTAGGTAGGTGAAAACTCTTCTTAGGAAGAAGCTGGAACTGGTAAGATTTCTTTCTCCCAGCTGGTTCCTTTGTAATGGTTCCAGATCAATTACAGCCAGAGATAATTAACATCGGAGAGTCTCTGAGAAATGAGTTATTTTACAGATGAGGAAATAATTAAGTCTATATAGGATTGTCTTCCCCCAAATCAAAAAAGGGTCTAAAAATTCCTCCTCCCTCAGCCCCTCCTAACCGGTATCAGCAAAGCTATCCCAGGCGCCTGCTTCGGCTGCTCGGATTGTTTTACGGTGCGTCATTTCCTCCGACGGGCTGTGCGCGCTACACGGCACGAGGAGCGCAGCACCAGGGAAGCTGCTGTTATCAGTCATCACTCCAGCAGAAGCTGGGGAAAAAAAAGGACTGAACTTCTGTGCTCTCTCCTTCTTTTCTCTACACCCGAGTGATTGCTCTAAAGTCTGTTTAAACAAGGGGTAGAAAGGGGGAGAAGAAAAAGATAAGACGTTTTAGAAAATGAGTTATTCTTGGCTTTCTTACATCCCGGCGTATTTCCTATTATACTGTAATGAGGGATTTTCTTTTTTCTGAATGGTATTTTTGGAACCTTACACTTAATCAGTACTTGCTCCACAGTCTGCACATCTTGTACCTAACGAAAATGTCATGCAGCCTCTGATAGCATACAGCATTTGCTCAGCAGTGGCTTTTTCCCCCGATGCTGTCTGTAATTCCTGCTGCCTCATTTCCTGAACCCCTCTGGTGTGCATACCTGCTTCCCAGGCATGTTGCACGATTGCCCGTCCACTGCTCAACACGGCATCTGCAATTGTGTCTGTGTTTTCTTTTGGAGGGAGGGGAGGGTCAGCCCTCCCTTTTGAAAAGTGCAATCGTGCTAGTCAAGAGATAGCGAGCAGCTCACAGCGTGGCGCTGACTCTCTTTTTTTCTGGCATGCTAGCACGATTTGCAAGGCAAAAGTGGTGTTTCAGGTCCTTCTGTCTGAACCCAAGGCTGCTGTGTGTGGGGCAATGTAGCTTTATTATCTGTGCCTAACCCTTCCCAGGAGCTGGAGTCAGGCTTACGCAGCGGCCGGCAGATGTGCCTCTGCTGTCGTTCAGCCATGGTGTAGACTTTCTCTTTCACTCCGCTGTTATTACTCGAGTGTTTAAACTTTAACCCGAATACATCTTTAGTTTCAGAAACGTAGTGATTTGGCATGTCAGGATAAGATGGAAGGGTATTTTAGACTGCTGGCCCTATCGCAACAAGTCAGATCACGTCAGCCTCCAGCGTGCTGGGCTGCCCACCCTACAGCGCCGTATCACTGCTTGGGTGAGTGGGAAGTGCAGCGCCTTTCTTCAATGCGAGTGCTGCCACGCAGAAGCTGAGTGGGGTTGAAGGGAGAATAGGCCACTTTACAACTAGAATCATGCAAATAGATGCTTTCTGTTTGGCAATGCTACATAAAATGAAGAGAGCACACAATAGAAAAGTTAAAGTATGGTATTAATTTGGAGGGCGGTGTTCCCAGGTAAAGAGGCCAGAGCCAGGATGTGCAGTGCTCTGGAGAAACACCTGTGTGAGATAATGTGAAACAATCATGATTTAGAAAGATGTGTAAAGTAGCTGTTCTGAGTTTGCTCAATCAGATAAAGAAAGCATGAAGGGAGGCATAACACGATGGCTTCCAGCTCCTTTTAGAAGTCATCTTTAATTACTTTTAAGGTGTATTTTAGTTTATATGAAGCTATTATGAGTAAGACAAGTATTGCTTTCTTTGTTTGCTTTTAACTTTTTTTATTAGCTTGTTGTCAAGACAATCCTAAGCCAAAACCCTGCATCTGAACAACTTTGATCTTTAGAAAAGTTCATACTGGCTATAAGCTTTGTCTTATCCTTCATCAGTTTGATGGTTCTAGAACTCCTTCTTTTATAATTTTAAAGGAAAGGAAAACATTAAGACTGGCTGAACTTAGTCAGATAAAATAAGAGCCTGCAGAAAAGTTGAATCAAATTGGAGCCTTTTTGCAGGTTGCAAAATGTTTTGATGAACTCATTACAAGAAAAAAAAAAAAGGTAGGTTTGCCAGCAGCTTAATGCTTCCTCCTCTCAGCTGAAGTTGGAAGTAGAAACATTGGTATACTGTGAAGAAAGCTTTTTTTTTTTAAATGCTTCAGTGACCAAGGATGGATGATGATGTAAAATAAACAGAAAATACGTAGCCTCGTTTAAAAGAAATATTTGGATGTCTCATATTCTGGTACTGTTTCTGATTGGATGACTGTTGTTTTGCAACTTCTTATTCTTTCATTTATTTTTAATGAATATTCTCCATTAACAGCGGATAGGACATTTTTCCTTAGGATCTGTAGTAGCCTGGAGGTGATCACTGCGGGTCATAATGCTCAAAGATCCAAATGGGCAAGGTTAAAGTGCTGATTTTTCCAGTTCCACTTGAATCAGTGAAAAGACTAGCACTGTTGTAATGATGAGATGAGTAGATGGTCCCAAAGATAGGAGAATATTAAAGGCTGAAAATCCTCAGGGAATCGCATGCCCTTCTTGTGAACTGCTGGAAATATGCTTCATCATCAACTGCATTGTACAGGTAGATGCCAATTATATGAGAGCTCATCTCTCTAGATCTTAGTGTTATTTCAGTGCTTGGGGGCTGGAGCTTAATACAATATGCTCTTTTCTTCTCTGACTAGTAAAGCAGCACAAAATAGAATTATTAGTATAAATACACGTTGCCTACAAAATGTAAATCCAGCAATTAGACTTTTCCCCGGTGGTGCGCTCTAATGAGTGTTACTATATTCTTTGTGTTGCTGTAGGGAAGCTGTGGGTGTAGCAGTGGGGCTTGGCTAATTTACAGAGGAATCCTCAGGATACAAAATTTTTCCTTGATAAGAGAAGGAATAGCTTGTGTTCTAAGCAACATTTATCTCAGACAAGCTTGCCTCCTGGAAGTACAGCACTGGGAGCCTCCAGATTTACAGCTTATGATATGATTTGTGAGACCTTCTGACATGTGGGAGCTGGTCACAACCTTTATGGAAGGAGTTACTTAATCCTCTTTAATCCTGAGAAACAATGTGTAGGTGTAGGGAAGGAAAGCTTTGACAAATGAGGCAGGTGGGGAGGGTTATTGGACCCTTGGAGAAGTTTGCCATTCTCCTTTCGAGCTGAATAATAAATCTACAATTTCTCCTTTATGCAGTGGGTTAAATGTCTAAAAGGGTTGATGTTTTATGCCTTCACTTTGCATAATGCATTCATTGCCCTGTGTCGTGTGCCCTGGTTTGTATGTTGTCTAATGACTGCATTGTCATCAGAGATGGTAAAACTCTTCCAGCAAAGGAAAATGCTTGTAATCCGAAAGGAACATGCTGGGTTTGTCTTGTCAAGGCAGCTCTAAGGGCATCTAATACCCTAGTGTGACCTCTATAGAAAAAACTGACCCATGGTAATCTAATTATTGTTTGTTGTGATGGGCAGATAACAAAGTAAATATTGGACTGGACTGATTGCCATCTCCACTTTAGGAGAGGGATCTTGACAGCGTTATTTCCCTGAGCCCAGCTGCTGCTACTTTTTCTTTTCTTTTCTTTTCTTTGGCAATTGTTAGTACCTTTCCTTGTTAAAGGAGATCTAAGGCAGCTAATAGTAACCCACATGGCAAAAAATTAGATCTTGGGAGTGATAAGTGACAACTACTCCGTATCTGCCTGAGTTTTTCCCACTGTCAAAGCTCTCTTTATTGATTGAGCACACTGGACAAATAGAAACTAGTGGGAAATAGGGGTGCTTCGTGTCTCTGAAAACCAGGCTTGATACTGAGTGTTTGAGGTTAGGGCCCAAAAACAGAAGCAACCTCAAATAAGAAAGTTTATTAATAAATATATATGGTACTTGAGTGACGGAAGAGTTAATTGACATCAGAGTGAATATATGTGCTAAAGAAGCATGGATGCTTCGGTTCGTTATCAAATTTCTGTGTGGATTTCATTACATGTTCCTCAGGGTGCATTCAGAGAGTCTTCTGCAGGTGGGTAGAAACTCATTTTTCTTCTACTCTGAGCTGACTGAAAACTATGCAACCACGTTAGTTTTAAACCCTACTTCACAAGAGGATGCACCCTTAGTAGCGTATACCCTGGTGTTTAAGCCTGTCAGTGGTGAAATGTTTTCTTTGTGTGTTGTGAGACAGCCGCATAGTACAAAGTGTGGTTGCTGAGTGGGATGATAGATTCGTTCATTCTGATAAGGTTATAAAATTCAGCTCATCTTTCAGAAAAGAGCAGAGCAATGGGGAACCTGAGCTTTAAGCAAGCCCACGTCAAGTTCTGAAGCAGCTCAGGCAAAGCTGTTAAGTGAAAAACTTTCAAGAGCCTAGGTCAAATGCTTGGCAAGCATCAGTCTAGTTTGGAGTGAAGTCAGGAGGTCTAAAGCACAGGAAATCAGAGATGTTTTTCCATGGTGATTTTGATTCCTTCGTACTTCATGGGGTGAGACTTAAGGAGTCTGCGATAAGGTAATTCCTGCTCTTGCTGGAGTCAGTAGCAACTTTATCTTTAATGTCAGAGGGAACGATTAGCCTTCAGGCTCCAGGGCTTGTATCTGGGATGGAGCTGATGAGAATTTCTTCATAAAATTGTGTTCCTGACTCACAAAAACTGTGGACATATTGAAATAGGACTTTCTTCTAACTGGAAAGAATTTGTTTTTTTGAAGATATTTCTTCATTTGAGAAACTGTTGGAACATTTTCAGCATTAAAAAAAATCAGTTTCCTGGATTAAAGAACATTTTATTGTTAACAATATAAGCTAATTATACACAACTGAAGAACAGGTCCAAATAAAAATTAAATACTGCAACATTAGCAAATGAAAATGCTGTAACTGATCCAAACTGATTTTTTTCTTCTGGATTGTTGTTTATGAAAATAGGTGTGCTTTTGACATTTTAATTTCATTTGAACAAAAATTATTTACTGTATCTCAGATATTTTTGCAGGTTAAAAAGCCATTTCCTGCCTATTCCAGCTCTAGGTCTGGAATCTTATCTGATTGTATCTTATCTCCTAACTTTAGTGATGTTTAGAATGAAGTCTTATTTTAGGGTCTATGCTGTTTCCAGAAATTCCGCTGAAATCTGAATCACATGGTGAACTTTTATTCATTATAAAACTATGAAGAGATTAGGACATCTGGATAAAAAATATTAGTCTAGATTTTTGTTTTGGCACCTCTGAGATCAAAACTAAAGAAGCATTTAAACTGATTCTATCAAAATCTCTTGGTTTTCCATTGAAGCCTTTTCTTTTCCAATTTTTCCTCTTTAAGCCCAATAGATACCCAGGTACTAATGAGGATGTCCTATGTCTTTCGGTGCCTAAAAAATCAGTCACTGTAGATGCACAGGAGTGCTAATCATGGTCAAAGACTTGAGTTTGCAGGCTCTACAGAGGAGGAAGAAAGAAAAAATTAATGGCAAACAATAATGAGGTAGGACAGGCTGCAGCTGAAAAGGTGCTGGCACCCTGCTCTTTTGGGCTCTCATTCTGAACCGGCGAGTGTCTGAACTTTGGTGCGTGACAGGTGAATGCTGGCGATGATGCATTCCCCAATTAAAAATTGCATTGTGCAGTTGAGCTGTAAAGAGCAAGCACCAAGAGAGCCCGGACTGCTTCTCTATTTCTTTCCTCTCGCTCTCAATTTCTGGAGCCCTGTGAGGTGGAGGAACACGGAAGGCAAATTAGTTATTGCTTTGCTTTTAAAGAAAGGTACCCTAGTGGGAACAAAAGCTGCTCAAATAAGTTGGGTTGCCTCCTGCAGTAGCTGCAGTCTCTTCCTCACCTCATGGCAACTAGGCAACTACCCACCCTGATGATATTTTTAAGCAGCAAAAAAAAAAAAAAAAAAAAAAAAGGAGTTGATCTGCATTTGCCTTGCAGTGAATACCTACTGGGTTGGGAGACTGGGAGAGACATGAGAGGGATAGTATTTATTATTTATAGCTATTCCTATAGTGCTTATCACCACAGTGTCTATAAGTAAATACCATCGACAAGGCTCTAAATGTGAGCTAAAATTTAATAATGCATTAATAATAATGTGCACTTGTCTGTGGTGGCAGCAGATGTGACTGAGATGACATAAAATGGGAAGAAAACAGAACTGCATGTCTTTGTGAAGGTGGCATATAGGAAATCTGCAGAGGCAGAGGCAGAGGAGCCTGGGAGAGTGAATAGGCTCAGGCAAGACAAGGAGCCACCTGCGAGGTGCTGGGGTCTGTCTAAGAGTCTGTGCAGCAAAAGACATAGGTGGGGGTTTGGCAGCTCTGCAAAAATAAATGCATTAAACTGCATATTCAGAAGTAAACAGGAATGTACTTGAACTTAATTATTAAAGGCTTCGCATGCCCCCCTGCCATATACAGATGAACACATGCAGAGGCCTGCTTGGCTTCTGCTCTGAGGCAATCACAGAAGATGACCAAGCCTACAATTTGCCTTGTTAAAAAGCTGTGGCTCAAAGCTGGCGGCTAATGAAGTCTCTCTTTCTCTCCCTCCTCTTGATTCGTTATGCTCTCCCTCCTTCTTGCTCGGCTTGTTTTGTTTTTCCTGCCTCTAGCCTGGAAAAGGACAGTTCAGGTCCCTCTGTATTAACACTGGAGAGAACAGTCATGAAAAGTAGTGTTGCTGTAAACTGGTGTTGATAAGGTAAAGTTAAAAAAGGAAGACAGTTATGAACAGAGCAAGAAGTAGATGCATCTGAAGCAATGTTGTTTTCAGTCAGACCTGCATCCCAAACAATTCATTTCTCATTCATCACTTCAGGAAGAGAGAAAGATTTTCCGTTACTGCTACCTGCCTGCAGCTGATTGTTTGGTTGTGTGACTTCCTATTAAAAAACCTGGCATTGTTGGGTGTAGCTTTAGCAATACAGATGAAAGGAATGAAATGAGATGAGAAACAAGAGAACTGTTTCTTCAGATACAGGTCAGGAGGTCTTTAATCAGATGCAAACCGGCAGATTTGTAGAGATGGATGATGTCCCTGTGGGAAGGGCAGGTTATATGTTACTGACCACAGCGCTGTGATATCTGTCTTTCTCCAACATGTGGAAAGAGTTGATTGTGTGTTCTGTGTAAAGGACCTACATTAAAAGCCACATTCTAGCTGCGTATTTACTTTATAAGCACCTTCAGCAGTTTCAGTTCAACATTTTGTGGAAGAGATGCCATTTCTTGCAATAACTACTCAAGAACTGCTAACCTCTCTCTTTCTCTTTTCCACCATTTGGCATTATTCTCATTGCACCGAGTCTTTCTCCTGCAAAGGTCCATGGTCAGGAGTATCCCAGCACCTGGAAGAAGTCAGCATCTTACTAGAGCAGATGAAAATTTTTTACAGAGGAGCTGACGTTATGAATCTCAGTAGTCAGGTATCGCATATTTGTCATCTTCCCACTTCCTGGACATATATGACAGGATTCCGTTTCACCTAAGGTGTCCAGGATGTGACAAATCAGTAACAGGAAAATCCGAGGGTGCTGAAAGCAAAATTTATTGTGAAAAATTCACCCTCAAACTACTGTAGATTTTATAAATAGACTTTGCAGTCCATAAATCCCCAAGCTTTAGGGGAACAGATAAGCTGGTGCAATACATCCATAGTAGCTTCAGAGTGACAGATAGCATGGTGGTCAGAGCAGACAAGGTTTAGTCAGTACGATAGTGTGTTGCAGCTACAGATGCTTTCTGAAACCATTAAGACTGGTGTTTTCTTTCACTGACCGTCTCAGTTTAACGTTAAAGTGGTATGTGAAGTCCACGGTTAAAGCCGTCAGGATTCGTAACTGCTTTAGAGGGGTGAATATGGTTGTTTATAATGGAGGTTATTGAGTTATATTCTGTTGTCCTCCTTCCTGATATTTTAACGTGAAAAAGAAAAATAGCACTGCGCTTAGTTATAAGGACGACTCCCTTAGTGGTTTTGTGTGAGCGGTCCTTGCAGCATGCTTTCATACGGCTTGCAGCTCTTTTCAACTGTCCTTGCCTCCACTGCCACAGAGTATTGGCCAGTGGCCATGCACAGAGCAGAAAATGTACTGCAGCTAGAGGCACACAAGAATTTCAAGGCTGCCTCACTGAAGGAAAAAAAAAAAGATAAGGAAAAGAAAAAAAATGAGTAAAAGTCGCAATAAAGGAGAGGGAACAATGCCCACAATCCACTTCAGTGGCTTGTATGGAAGGGAAGCGCACAATTTATGATTTCAAGCAACTGGATCACCTTTTAGGTATTTTATAAGATGAGCTCAGCAGGCTGATGCAAGTGTTGGCAGCAGAAGATAATGTTTCATTTTTGTTGGCTCCATCCTACTGTCTGAATTTGCTAATTGCGATTGCTTTGGCCATCAGAGACAAATTACGGAGACTATCCGCAACCGCTGGAGAGAGGCCTCGAATGTTTTTCACACATAAATGTTTTGAAAGTGGAATTTCATAAATAAAACTTTTACTTCTCTGTACATATTGAGTAGGACATAAAGATTGGATATCTGCCTTCTGGATTAAATTCTGAAAGGCATTAAGCTTTAGAATTGAGATCATTAGGGCTGTTCTATGAACACTCTATCTATGTGGCCCTATAGATGTAAAAAGTCAGAGACAGGCAGGAGGACTAAATGGTTTTGGCTTTAGCCCTCCATGTGCTTTAGCAAGGAGGAAAAGTGCCAGTGCCGGCGGTAGAGTTTTTTGGCAGCTTCTGCCTCTTCCTGTAGCCACTCCTGCTTTTTCCAAAATAATTAAAGGTCTGCCTGCTTCTGGCTAGTTTGTGAGCAAAGACAGAATTAAGCACCTGTGTTCCAAAAAGGCATGTATGTGTGTTTACCACTGCCGATCCATCTGGGAAACATGGCAAATGCCAGTGGGGGCATGCACAGGGGGTATGCAAAGCATGCGGCACATGCCCAGGCATAAAAAGCTTGAGCAAACAGTGCAACATGCTATAAAAGTGACAACAAGAGATTCAAGAGCTGGCTTTATCCTCTCAGCTTTTCTAAGAGAAAACACTGCTGAGAAGCATATGCCTGACCTGGGGCAAAGCCTTCCTTCTCCATGCCCTGTGGCTTTACAACTGCTAATCCAGGTCCTTCTCCTCTCAAACTGGAGTTAAGCGTGGCGAAGCAGGGACTCTAACTGCCTTGGTTTTGTTACTTTAAGAAATATGAGAAGAGGAGTTCCCCTAAGGTGGTGCCAGGCAGGAAGAAGATGGAAGGAGAAAGTGGGAACATGTCTGAAACAAGCATGACAGCAGTTAATTCCCCTTTGACATGAGACAGCAAACGCAAAGAGGCAGCAAAATTCAGATGGGACAGTGAATTGGGATTGTTAGGAGCCAGGCCATTTCAGGTTTTATAGATCAAACTTGGCCATCTGAAGTATGTATAGAAGTGTATGAAATGCAGATACCTCAGCATCGGTTCATCTATTAACACAGGGTAGTATGGGCTCCTGAACGGCTTGCAGGAATCAGCTGACCTGCTGCTATACCCCCCCAAGCAGTATTTTCATGGTGTGTGTGTGGGAGCCCAATGCTGGCCAGACTCATGGTTTTCACCACAGCCCACCTGGGGGAAGTGGTGGGCTGGGAGTAGCTCTGTCAGGCTGCCTCCTGCCTGCAGGGAGGACGTCAGCGGCTAATGTCTCTCTCTATCCAAAAATGCAGAAGACTCAGTGCAGCATCCTGAGTGACTGGAGCTGTGGAAGGCAGCCTGCGCTCATCAGCAGGACTGTGGGAGACCTCGCATAGCTGGGATTTTGGGCAAGGCTTGAGTTTTGCTTGTTGTGCCAAAAGCTATGATCTACTTTGAGATGGGAGTCTGTCATGTGAGTAGCCCTAATCGGGTGATTAGGTTAATCATCTAGGTTTGAGAGACATGGGTTGAATTTTCTTCTCTTTCACAGATCGCTAGCAAGTGACTCAGTCTCTCTGTATCTCCAGCACTCATCCGGCCAAGGCTGGTCCTCAGTGCATTGGAAGGATACGTAAGTTGAAAGATAAGATGTTCAGATTTATACTGAGGGAGTCAGTGGTGGTATAATATCGTAGCTAGATACACTTTAAAAGCAGTTTTAAGTAGGTGTGCTACGGAATGTGTATTAATAAAAAATGAGATGGTAAAAGTCTGTTTTTACTGATCCTGGGTGGTTTTCTTTGCTGGAATCTCTTTGAAATAGTAAGAATGCAGTCATTTTAGCCTCTTCATTAAGTGTATTATTTAATCCCCCACACTGTAGTTCCTTAAGCATAGAAACAATCTACTTTACACTCAGTGGGAACAATGAGATGCCCCAGAGCATATTTAAAACAGAACTCCCAGACACAATTACTTGGCTTAAAATGGTCTGAGCTTTATTTATTATTATGGAAAAGCTCACCAAAATATGCAAACAAATCCTAGTCATTTCTATTCAATTCCACTTCCTTTCTTAGAACCTGAAGAATATGATTAAACACTAGAAAAAAATGAGTGTTTTTTTCTAATGAATAAAAGCTCTCTTCTTCATGTATGGTAAGTCAGCATTAAGGTTATTTTTCCTATTTAACTTTTTCTTTTACTTTTCTCAATATCTATTCAGTAGTGTTTATATTCAGCAGAGTGGTTGGATTTGGCTGTCATTTTCTCAATATGCTTTGATTTTTATTTCTGAAATGTGCATTATCTTTAGAATCAGAGTGAAATTACACACATATATCAATACACAGTAAATCTTATGTATAATTTGCTTATACATATCATGCACAGCCACAAATGCATGCAGCCTATCTGCCCACAATTGCAGACATATGAAGGCTGTTTACATCATGCTGTTTATACACTATTTAAAATATTTCATATTTTAAAGAAACAATTTATTGCAGGGAGCAGTGGTTTTAGTAGTGTTTGCTGAGTGGAAAGCAATAGACACTGTTAAAATGTAAAAGACTTGCAAATGAAATGCTGTCTCACTGCATTTCCCTTTTCTGAAACCTCTGTGTCTGGACTGAGAATGTATTTTTCATGCCTGGATTTAAAGAGAGACCTCTCAAGAGAGTTAAATAGAAACCAAATAAAACCACAGCATCTTTGTTTGAAAAAAGTCTCTAGGAAAGATTATGCAGTTCTTAAATCCTGCTCTGCTTGTAGCAGCTTTTGTGGATGTCAGGTTGATGTGTTTACATTTTTTTTCCCTAAAAAAAGACCCAACAATGAAATGTTTCTGTGTCTGTTTAAAAAAAAGAAACTACAAAAAATTTAAAGTAAGAAAGATAATTCTGCTACTCTTTTTTTCTTCCACCAATGTCTGGTGTTAAAGTGATGTCTTCAAACACATGAAGCTAATGCATTCAAGAAGGTTCAAGGCCTCCTTCTTTTTGTGGGGAGAAGGTGTGAGGACTGGCAAGTGAGCTTGAAAGAAGCCTTTGTCCCTTTGGTTAGAAGTAGAAGACAGTCGTGGCAGGCAACAGGACCTGGCAACACACAACCTGGTGGTGTGACCATGGTCATGTGGGCAGCAGCAGCAAAAAAGGTCTTGTGGCTTTGGGGGAAATTGCTTCTTGCAGTCTCTTGACAAGTCTACAGATTTTCTGTGCGGAAGGGCAACTTCTGGTCTTCTGAGCAATCTAGTTTTAAAAATTGTTTAGGGGAGGCTATCCCATAATTTAACGGTGGCTGGGACTTTTCCCTAGGGAAAAGGGAGATGAAGAGCTGAGCATGGGGAGGGCTTTCTGGTAGTGGCATGCCTGGGGTGACACAATGGGAGAGTGGCTGTCTCCCCCCTCATCACACCCATGACTGCGTTCAACCCCCTCTCCTGCTGTTTAACCTAAATTTCCCTGTTCTTACCATCACAGTGTCGCTGCTAATGATACCTCTGAGCTATATAGTAAATTATTCTTTCTCTGACTTTCATTTCTTCCTTTCAAATACATGAGGAGTTTCTAGCAACGCTTTTAGCATGGATGGGCTGGACTTACAACCAATTACTGCGTTTAACTGAATCTCAAATGTTCTAAAATCTGAGACAACTTCATATGTACTCAGGGCTAGCTGAAAGAAAATGTTTTAAATTAGTTTTATCAATAATTTCAATGCTTTTTCTCATTTTAATAGTTATATTCAACTGTAATTTGGAAAAAAAGAAAACCTCATTTTTCCTGTTGTTAGAAATTTTTAATAAGATGCTCACAAAAAACTTTTGTGTTGAGGAAAAAATAAGGATAGGGAAAAATATAAAAAGAGAAGGACAGAGTATGATTTCCATGAGTAAAAATTAAATGAGATATTTCGCAAAAAAAGTTGAAAAAAATTACACAAATAATATACTTCTTCACTAGTGGGGGAAAAAAAAGCCTGGTGGATGAGAAGTCAGTCTTCATTAAAAACAAATAGGGAAAAGAAAAACATCAGCCGGTTCTATACATAGTGATTGTTTGCATGTGTGTAAGTAAGTCAATAAGCTCAGCACCAACTGGTAGCACAGTGATATCCTTGGTTAAGGCAGTGAGGATGAATGAGGGCTCTGAGGAACGAGCTACCACTGCCCACCGGAACTGCTCGTGTGAGGGATCTTGCCCCCTCACATGTGTTTCACGGGCAGATGGATCTCTGTGGGAAAAGTGCCAGTCCAAAGGCAGCTGCTAGAGGGCAGCTAGCAAGTGGTACCTTATAACTTTATCTTTGGGTACTTTTTTTTTTTTGTTGTAGGTGAATCTCTAGTGCTCTTTGCGAATTAAAGAATGATACAAAGGTTATCTTGGAGACAGTAAATACCTTGTCTATCTATCTGAGTAGTTCCTCAGGCCGGGAAAGGGTGGCAAGTAGTCTTAGAGCAAGCAGATTCCCTCCAGGTAGTACAGATGGAAAGCTCACGGCTTCTGGGAACCACAGGGCTGCCTCAGAAACTCATTCATCTGCCATCCTGCGGAGGGTGTAGCTGCGCTCAGGGACTCCCGGGATTCATGAGCTCTCCCTGTTCCTGCTCTTGGTCTGCCCTACCAGTTGATTCTCACTGCGGCTGCTGCCCTGGTCCTGTTCTGGTCCAAACTATCTTTCACAGTCAGCTCTCTGTGCTGTCCTTAGGATCTACCCTGCACTCCAGCTTGCAGACCTGCAACTCAGTCGGCAGCTCTCCAACCGAGGGACCGTGTGATACCAGGATAATGAGGAGGCAGTCTGAGAACCATTCATCCAGCTCCATAATTAATGTTTTGGGAATTTGAGCTATTAAAAAGAAGTCCTTTACTAAATCCAAGTAGGTTGTAGCTGTTGCATTCTTTGTACTTTGTACTTTGTACAAATTTTGTACTTTTTGCCTTAAACAAAAGCAACAAGCAAAGGGATTATATGTTTTCTTCCCTAACCTGCAGTACTATAGTTCTACTGCTGTCTTGACAGAACTCTAAAGTCAAAAAAACCTGTGTCTGTAACATAGAGTATTGAATCCATCCAAGTAAAAATTGTCCCATAATTGTCTTATTATTCTTAAGGGACAGAACTTGGATTTGGGGCAGTTTTGGTATCTCTGGAGTTATGGATTCACCCCTTCAACACTCTGTTGGGATTGGAGAGCCAGGTAATGTTTGTGACAGCCATAGCATGGTCTTTGACAGACTCTCCCTTTAGAGTCAGCCTTTAATACACAGCACATTCCCTTATGCTTTCCTGGATGCATCATCTCATATGTCCATGACTTGTCACAAACAAACAAGTTCAATAGCTGAGTCTTTTATCTCCCTCTGGCCTAGCAGATTTCTGTATCAGCTATTCAGTTCATGCCTTAAAGCCTCCCTTGTTCACCTTGATCCTCGATCACTAGCAGTACCTGGTCATCTTGTCCCTGAGAGCTTTAGCAGTGTACAAGCAGCTTTACTTGGCTCTCTAATACTTTTCCAGTGTAGATTTTTCTTTTATCTTCCAGTCTTTAAGCAGCAGGAGCCATGTTCCTCTTTCCTGCTTGCATTCTATTATTCCAGACTTGAAGATAGTAAAATCTTGTGGGGTTCTTATGATTTCTTCTAAATTGATTGGTTTTCATTGTGGCTCACTCTATAGGCCAGATGATGGTCCTCAAATGCCTCCTTCCAGAGGCATAAGGAGAGTTTCAATACCAACATGTTGAGAAACTTAGCTGTTACTTTCCAAGTAAGTGGAGGGAGGTTGGAAGTGTGGGAGGAAAGCCAAGTTTCACTTCCACAATGGTCATTGAATCACAGAATCACAGAATCACAGAATCACAGAATCGTTTAGGTTGGAAGGGACCTCTGGAGATCATCTAGTCCAACCTCCCTGCTCAAGCAGGGTCACCTAGAGCATATTGCCCAGGATCACATCCAGGCGGCTTTTGAATATCTCCAGGGAAGGAGACTCCACTACCTCTCTGGGCAACCTGTTCCAATGCTCTGTCACCCTCACAGTGAGGAAGTTTTTTCTCAGGTTCAGATGGAACTTCCTGTGGTTCAGTTTCTGCCCATTGCCTCTTGTCCTGCTGCTGGGCACCACGGAGAAGAGGCTGGCCTCATCCTCTTGACACTCCCCCTTCAGATACTTGTACACGTTGATGAGATCGCCTCTCAATCTTCTCTTCTCCAGGCTGAAGAGGCCCAGCTCTTGCAGTCTTTCTTCATAGGAGAGCTGCTCCAGCCCTCTAATCATCTTGGAATCCAGTTGCATTAGAAGACAGCCCAGTTCCTCATTGCCATAATATGATCCAGGATGAGTTTTGGTGAGGGGAGGAGGATTCTGTGCAACCTGCAGAGAGTAATATATCACTGCATGCTCTTTCCTTCCTTCAGCTTGTGCCAGAAGAAGATTATAGACTGTTGTTTTTTTACTGTCAGTAGATACATCAGTGAATTAAGCACTGGTCAGAATGGAAAAAAGGAATGACAGGAGAGGAAATACCATTCTGGTATGTACACTATCCCTCTGGGGTACAGACAAGAAGAGAATGCTACTTTGCACAATAGATCATGAATATATTTGCCCTTCCTCTTTCAATGGAGGGAAGTGGTTTTAAACAAGTCATATGTGCATGTGTGAGTATGTTAACATACAGACACACACACAGAGCTCCTAATTCAGAGCCAGAAGTACACACTTGTTGCTGAAGGTTCAGTGCTCTGTGAGCATTGTTGCTGACATGCTTCATTAATGCTTCTTTTGAAATTACATTATTCTTTCTCACTTGCAGTGCTCTATAGTTCTGAGTGCTGCTAGACAGAGAACAAAGAAATGGTCCCTTCCTCTCATAAGCAGATATATTCTCCTTATAACATTTTAAAAAGTCACACAATTTTGTTGCTAGTAGTGAATAAATAAAAAAAAAAAGAGAGAGAGAGAAAATATTTCCCGGGGCTGTGAGTGGCTGCTAGCTCTTTTGTCAGTTTAAACTCTGAATATCCTTTCAAATATTTCAGAAAGTAAATTTTCCTACCTCATCCTATTAGGATGACTCTTCTGGTTTTAAGATTCATGTTTTGCCTTCTGTGCTCATCTTTGTCCTGTTTCTGCAGTTTGGGAAGTCCCTTAACTGAAAACGGCTGAAGGTGGGAGACTGTTAGGAAGAAATGTCCCATTCCTTGTACTTTTCCTTTTCTGGACACGGGCTTACGGCCACTGCTGGAAGCAGGATATGTCTAGCAGTACCTTTGGTGAGATCCACTCCATAAAAGTAGCCAATCTTATGCTGATATTTTACTTGATAGTGGTTTGAATTTGCAGAAAACAAGCCTTATATCAAATTTTCTCTTTTCAATGGAAGACACATTTGGCAACAACTTAAAGTGGAATAAACCTGTGAATCCTTCACTTCTTGCTGTCTGTGAGCCCTCCCAGTGATGGGAAAGAGAAAAATCAAGCAGTTTATCCAAAATGCTAACTCACAGGCGGCTTACGTGGCTTGAGTTCTCAAAGCACCAGGATGCTTTGTGAGCTTGGAGGCTTAAGGCAATAAAAGAGTAAGGCTCCATTTCTAGGAAGGAAAAATAAGAAGGGAACGTTTGCCCAAGCAGTCTGTGGAAATACTGCTGCACTTCCTGTGAGCCAGAGACTATTCAGCTCTATGGGCAAAGTGTATGGGCAATGGGCACAGTGGATAGGGATGAGGCACAGCAATTCAGTGGGTGTTTGTATGGGAACTGCTCTATCAAATTTGTGACAAAAGAGTACTGAGCTGAAAGGCAAGAGACCTGATACTCAGTATACTTGATAGCTCGCTATGCTGTGGTCTTATTTCTTCCTTTCCTTCTGGCAAGCATCTTAGGGTAGGGAAAGTCTTTTGTCCGTAGGAAGTCCCTGTGGTTCTTGGACTGCGGGGAGGAGGTGAAATGACTTGCCCATAGTCTGATGGGTGATCCAAGGGACTGATGGAAAAACTGGAAAAGAAATTTCAGTGTTCTCAACCTCAAGGTACATCTGCACAGCCAACTGTGGAAAAGAACTGATCTGTCATCCTTTTTCCTCCCCTCTTTATTGGCTGAGTGTGAGCAGGCTCTGATTCTGCAGCCCTGTAGCTATCAGTGAGCCCAGACCAACAAGCCTGCTGTAGACAGCAGGACATTTTAGCATGGGAAGTAAGGTGCCTGCATGCCTGTGGAACCAGATCTGGATTATGCCCCGCTGGTCAGGCAGAGCTAGACTTCAACAGTTGTGTATGCCCTTGTAGGTATGCCCTCTGTCTAGTGTGCTACAGTGTGCTAAAGGCTCTGGGCACCACTGTAATACAGATAATAGACGACCAGACAATTTATTCACATGCAGAAGGAAACACTGGCTCATTCACTGTGTTTATGTGCAAATAAAGTAATACACTATACTGGAGAGGCCTTTCACAGATTTTCAGTTTCTAAGATAGGCACTGGAGTATACAATGTCCTGTTGACCACAGGACTGAGTCAGACTTTAATACAGGACATTTAATCAGATAGCTTTTTTACATCTTCCATTTCCAGCCCTATCTTGCTTGGCAGTCTTTTAACGGCTCAGAGTCACTGATGAGGGTGAAGTCAGTAAAGTGGTCGCTTTGCGGCTGTTTCCAGCACTCTTGTGTGGCTGGTCAGTAAGGACTATTCAGTAGGAGGTCTACAGGTGTCCACTACCTCATAAGAAACATAGCGCTCGTGTAGGTATTAAAAAAGCAAGAAAATATATTGCTTAGAGACCCACGGCAACATGATGTCTCCTCTGGCATCTGCTCCACAGCATTTGTCAGCTGATTCTTCTGAATTGATATTCGGTGTTTATTATTGCCTTTGACAAAATCATGCTTAAAAATATCCTACTCTTCTGAGACTGGGTAAGAATTCTAAGAGTTGTGACTAAAAATGAGAAACCTAAGTACTTCTGAAATGACACACATTTCAGTTTTATTATATTTTTTCAATTGCTGCAACAGGTAAAACCTTTCCTTCTCCTTCTCTGAATTGAGCTGTGGATAAAATTCTCTTTTATATCAATTGAGTTCAATATTGGTGTGAAAGAAGGACAAAGCTGAATCTTTTGCCCTGTATAAAACCTTTTCCTGTTAGAACCCAAACTTACCTGTCCACCCAACCACACTGGTTGGATCCATAGCACATGAAAATCATTGGAAATCTTTCATAGACCCCCTGCAGAAGTTTGGCATAGGCCAAAACCAAAGCCTAACGCTCCTCATTTTTTCATGTAAACTCTGTTACACCTGAAAAAATAGATTAAAAGTCTTAAAATAATGATAGGGTACACATTTGGATAATTCCATTTAATGATGAAATATCTTTCCAGTCTCATTCTATGGCACATATTGGTCCTGGAAGCAGCTCTGGCTTTGTTTTGAGTAGTGTTATGAGGACTCTGAACCTTTGACCTTTTTTTTTTTTTTTTTTTTTTACTTTCTTCATGTAAAGAGCCCTGGAAAATTCCCTAATGGCATAAATTAGAGGAGGCGCCAGACTTGACTCTGAGAACTCTTGTGTGCTCTCTCTCTTGCTCTCTCTCTCTCGCTCTCTCTCTGTTTTTTTTCTCCACTGCACTTGTCAGATTGTGAGGAGAAGATAATCTTCGTTTTACACAGGGGGAATTGGATGCAGTGGAAATGTATCACAGCAGTGAAAAAGAATCGACAAATAACCCCCCTCAACATGGTGTTCAGATGTAAGGATTTTTTATTCCCTCCCCTCCCAGTCCTTGCAGTTCTTGTTTCTGAATGCTGATGAGAGAAATAATAGTTCCTCTTCTAGCTCAGAACAGGAATCAGTAAGTATAATACCAGAACAGGAATCAGTAAGTATAGTACATGCATATGCATAAAATTCAGCAACAGGAGCTAGTGCCATTTTAAGCCATTGTTTCTCCTAATTTAGAGAAAAAAAGGCTGTCTTACTGTCTTTATAGTGAAAGCCTCAAACAGATTAGGTCAAGTCTCTACAGACAAAGTAATTCTGTGGCGCTTAAAATGGTAGGAACTAATCTCCATGAAAGCTGAGTCCAGGGGTATAGGCTATTAAAGATATCTATATGCTATAGGCAGAGGAGAAGATAAGAGGTCCAGCTCATAATGAGAAACGATAACTCTACACACTTTGTTTACAGTTTACCCCAAAGACCACAGATTAACGCAAATCGCAGAGCATCTTTATTACGGCACTGCGTTGGATAGGGGGCTGCCAACAGAGGATGGAATTGCTAAGTAGGCTGGGACCATCTGTCCTCTCAGGGAGGTGAAAATGTGCATGATTGAGTGACACCTGCTTGTCAAGTATGGCCTGCTGGGAAATTTTCTCTTGGCTCACTGAGCTCAGAGAACATCACCTGCATTAAAATCAGACAAACAATCTCATCAGCATTATGCATTTAAGCAACTCATGGCAATATCAAAACATAATATATATATTTATGAAAACTCTCTAGATCTTGAAGATCAGGAGCTCACACATATTTTGTTTCCCGTATTGGCAAGCATAGTTTCTGGTGGAAACAGAACATTTAAAAAAGACTTTTTCTGTTATTTTAAGGATCACTGGAGACAAACCAACAGGCAATACAAGACGGCATTTTTTCCCTTTTAAATGCCATGAGTTCTCACTAAAACAATTCTTTATAGACTATGTTAGAATAAAAGCATTGTCCTTCTGAAATGGAATAATTTTGATTGCACTTTGGCTAATGTAAGGAATTGCCCCTTTTTAAATATTTAACTACCTTGGAATATATTTAAGCAATGGTTAATAAAAGCACATAAAGAAGGACAGGAAAATATGCAGTGGCACTTCTGTCGGAACTCATGCTGCTGGGAAGAAAGCTACTCCTTGCTCCTCCCTTTCAAAAGGCACCACAGCATGAGTTAAGGTCAGAGTGTCAGCTTGAATTTCCAGTACAAATCCTGATTTTCCTCTCCTGTGTGGTTATCAGCTTGATCATTAGATCTAAATCTTGATGCCACTGAAAATCACGAGTGGTTTTGTCGGTAGCTTTAATGAAGGGGCTGTTTGTGTCAGGATTTGACCTTTAATCTGACCTATGTTTTATTTTTTGAAATTAAAGCTCATCTGTTCTGTGTTAAACAGGAAATAATTCTGGTGATTATCATTAACATCTTAGTATCTGATGTTTAGTGTTTTCACTTGTTGAATTCCAGAGTTATAGGCACACAAAAACGAGTATTGAACACTAATATGAAAATAACAGAAGAGGAGAGAAAGAGAGAGAAAAAAAAAGGTTTGCAGTAACTATGCATCTTGAGTAAACGGCACTACCAGTCCTATTGCAAAATAGCTTGTAGGTCTGTCACTAATTTAATAAAGAAGTAATTCTGTGGATCTGGATTATTAAGGCTTATTAAAGACAATGAAAAAAACTTCAGTGGCTATTGAATCAGATCCTCACAGTATTAACAGAGTCAGTATGCTTTAATTTTCTGTTTCCAAATCAATAAATAACGTGTTTCTTCTGGGCAGTACATTATTTTCATTGTTCTGAGTGCTGTAACAGCCTACTAGCTTTGTGATAGAAGCGTAAATATATGTACATTTCTCTCTGTTTAACGGTATACCTGATATCCAAGTATGAAAAATAGGATCAGTCTTTTTCCTGTGTAGTCCCTGAGTCCATCTCCCATTGGTTTTGATAAGAGTTGCATTTACCTATAAGCAGTTGAAGTTTAGCTCAGAGGGCTAAGCAAGATCTTTTGTTTTCTCTGATACGCTGGACTTGGTTCGGTCCAATTCAAAAAGGTGATGTTGGGTCATATATATTACCAATTAATTAGTCATGTAATCCCAGGGATCACATGTGCTGCTGGTCCTAGGGGAGTCACATGTGAATCAGTTGCTTTATGCTACAAAGATCTCACTTAATTCTGCACAGGGTTAGGCCTGCTGCCCATGGAGCAGCAGGAGTATCTGCAGGCAATAGCCTGCTTCTGGGCTAACGGGAGGTAGTCTCCGCTCTGCAGAGGTTCGAAGCTTGGTTTGGCAGTGCTGCTTTAATGTTTTGTGGTACAGCATTGGTGTGGAGACCAAGGCAGGAAGAGTGGCAGCCCTATATGTTTAACTATGGATGGCGTAGCTGGGGATGTAGGTAATAACTCTGATGCTGAGCTGGAGCTGTTAGAGATCAAGAATCAGATGAGCTGGATGGTCGCTGCTGCCTCCTAGCAACTGTGACTGGGGAGGGTGGCAGAGCCTTCTTTCTCCTAGATGCACACATCCTCAACCCACCCATTAATGTTGGTACAGATTTTATTGGGTCCTGGCATCACTGGGTACCTGTCTGTCATCATAAAATTCCTTCAGACAATGGCAGTGAAACCAACTGAGCTACGGTAGTACAAAACAAGAAGAAATTCAAGAGAAGAGCAAGGTCCCTTGCTCTTAAACACATACCTTGCCTCTCTGGTGTGTGGCCTCGCTGGCAAGACATGCTGTATTTCAAAGGGATGAAATGATTACATTAACCTAAACGTTTCTTCAGTGACCTCACTCCGCCTGTTGCCATGCTTACCTGCAAATACAAAAACAAACAGATGGGCTGGTACTCCGCCAGGGAGTCAGGAAAGGTCTCTTCGGGGGGAGGAACGTTCACACAGCAACTCATTTTTTTTTTAATTTGTGCTTTTTTTTTTTTTTTTACTGGAGTGCTGGGAAACCCACTGCAAAGCATCTTCTGCTGTTGCGGGGGGCAAATGCATGACATGTCAGATCCTACGCCGTGATTTCTGACACTCTTGTTGGCCTGAAGATAGGGGTTGACCCTGGTAAGCAATGCCTCTTTTTGGCTGTGGCGGAGATGAGAAAGCATTTGATATGGGCATGCTGCCTGCTATTAAAGGTGATGCTGGCCGTATTCTGTTCTCAAAAGCTCTAATTGTGGGCCTCAGGTAATTTTTCAAAGCAGACTGCAGGTGTGGTGTTACTGCTCTTCTCTGAACAGTATTTTGTCATTCCTGAACATAGCTTGTGTTTTTTTTCTTTTTCTTCCTGGCTGACTGACTTAAAAATATTAACTTACGATTCATTGATGAAAGAATCACTAATAATAATTAAAAAATTGAGAGGAATATGCTACAGGATTTGCTTGTGTGAAAAACACAGTTGAAAACAATTAATTTTATTCTGTACCAATTCTTTTGCCATCTCATCTCCAGCACACCTGGTACTTGTGTATTAAGTGATGTGATTAATATCTGTCAGATATACTTTGTTTTCTCACTAATCCTCTACCTAGTGTGGGAATTCTGTGAAAGGAATGCCTTGTCAGTGTCTCTTTCTGTTTCCAGGAGTATTTGATGCTCTGTGTTTGTTGGAGATAGCTGTGTGTCTTGAGGGGAGTGGAAACTGGGCTCAACTGGATGTTTTCTAAGATATCTTCTCAGAAAATTTCCATTTGTCAAAACTGAAATATTCTATGGAGGAGCACTGGAAGAGTTTTGATAACTTTTCTCTTGCTATTAGCTTGCTTACCCAGCTGGGCACTGAAGGAAGCTGTGGGAGTCAGCTGCTTAGCTCCTATACTTCTGACCCTGCAGTAGCTCACGCAGTGGTTTATCTTGGAGAGAGGGTGCTAAGGGAGTTGGGTGCCTGGAAGCCCAGACTGCTGTCTATTGATCCTGAAGTTTAGCTGGGCTTCTAGCCTTCTTTTGGGTTGCCTTGTCTCTAGTTAAGAAATCCTCAAAAGTCTGAGAATCTCCCAAGCTCATAGGTCTTAGCGGCTTTGTAGACAAATTGCAATTAGCTGTGTATCCTAGGACTTGCATGGCTCATAGGGTTGAATTAGTGCACCCGAAACACTACCTTGAAGTGGAAGCGCCTGATGACTGCAGGATCTCCAGTGCCAGGGTAGGCGTTAAAAGTGTTTGTGCGCAAGCTGGTCTCCCAGGTAGGACCACCAAGCACACAAGATGGTCCAGGCCCTGTCAGATCTGCAGCTCTGGGGTAGCCAGTGAAGTGGTCGCACTACCAGGGGGAACTGCCTGACTTGGATGACATGTTCCAAGCTTGTCCTTTCTAAGGAAGGATGTGAAGGTTTTGTTCCAAACTGGGATGAGATCCTCTTTAAAGTGGAGCCCAATGCGTGGTATATGACCAGCACCTAAAAAACCTAAACCTCCTGTAAAGCTAAACTGTGAAGAGGGTTGTCTGAAAGGTTTTGTTTAAAACCCTCTCGTTTTGCAAATTGGTCATTAGTATCTGTTAGTGTCATCAGGCTGCTCTTCTTAAACTTAAGATCTGATTTCTGTTGACGTGAAGGCTACTTTATGTCATTCTAGCTGTTCAAAGGGGTGAGTCAGTAGATATAATTTGCTGAGGTCTGTTTACATCACCAGATATGTCTACAGTGGCCTTTGTTTAAAGGGGAATCAAGATTTTGGACTGAAAATACATTTAGTGTGGCAAAGAAACACAAAGATGCCCTGGGCCTATTCTGGGTTCATTAGCAGATGAAGATACCATGATTTCAGTGGTTTTACTCTCAGCCTACAGTAGTGTAACTGAGAAGTCCTTTGTCTGTGTTTTCAGTTCTGATACAGCCACTGGAGTAAAAAATACGATTTCCTTGGTCACATTTAACAGCTTCCTTCTATTGTCTCCTACTTGCATTTAGCTTTTGCTCTTGTTTTCATATGTTTTCATTTCTTTGAGAAAATGGACTTGTTTTAAAGCAGTGTTCAAGCAAATAACTCTTCTTTGAAACACAAAATGAATAGGGCCCTGCAACTAAACAGGCTGTAACGTGCTTTCAAAGCTGATTGTCTGAAATGCTGGGGCTCTACTCCGCCCCCTCTGCTCTGCAGTTGTGGGCTTGAAAGCACCTCGGGCAAGAGACTGTTGGAGCAGTGAGCACTCTGAAATTTTTGTTTGCATAAATTCATAATTAAATACTCTGGTGTGAACGAGAAGGGGAAAAAATGTTTTCCCTGCTGGTTAGCAATTCTAAATTGATTGGTTCTTTCTGATTGTGGAGGGCAGCGAAATACTCTCAGACCTAAAAATGCTTCTGTTTATCTGGGAATGCAGCGATGCCGATGCTTTTGCTTGTTTTACATGTGCAGAATATACATTCAGAAAAGTACTAAGGGAGTGTATCATTCAAAGAAAAGCAGTCATAGAGCAATTAATAATTCAGACTCTGTTGTACTCTGACGTGCACAATAGTGTGGCATCAATCTAGAAATTGTACACAGGGAAGTGTAGTTCATCGATCCCTTTGCTTTCCCATACAATTTTGAATAATTATTTATTTCTGTTTTCCTGATTTGCTCTGGAAAACCAACTTCAAGCCCTTGATGGAGTATTTTCCCGTGAGGAACCATAACTCAAGTAAAAAAAAATATTTTCTCACACATTCTTAGTTTCTGTTGCATGTTAAAAAATCTCAACATATATTCAGTGTGGGTAAAAATTAGAATATGTTTCATACTTGTTCATAGATTTTTTTCTAACAGACAGTCCTGGGATGTAATTGTTTCTAGGAATAGAAAAGCTGAGATTTTGTAGTCAAGATTTTCTGTATGCAGATCTGTATGAATTTTATACACACACACACACACACACACACACACACACGTATGCTCTGTAGAAGCTTTGTACAAAAATATGATGGTGTTGAAGAATTTTCATTCAAATCAAGCCATGAGATTGTTAGAAGAGTTGGTAGCGTTTGCAGAGATGTCTTTCTGTGTGGGAGTAGTATTGAGTGCAGCAGATGCAGGATCAAGCCCCTGGACCAAGGCACAGCCAATGTAATTTGGAGTACTTCCAAATTACTCTGAACCTGACAGAGTAGGGACCTGAATTTGGGCATGACAGATCCAAGATTGCATCTGGCCGTCCTACTTAGGTGCACAAGCCCCAGTGTTGTCCCTTCTCTGATATGTCTTTGACAGTGTTTGTCCATCTCCATTTGTTGTTCTCTGCTTATGTTGGAAATACCTGTCCTAGGAAATATCCTTTTGTGACAAAACCAATTAGTAGCATTAACAAAGCAGACTACCGCATTTCAGAGTGCAGGCAAGGACGGCATCCCCTGGGGTGGGTGTCTGCATAGCTGCGCAAGGGGGCACTGGCTGCTCAGGGTCAAGAGAAGCAGCCTGGGAACCATGAAATTTGGACTGGGCTTGCAATTTTGTCACTGGTCAATTGTGTGATTTGCAGCAAGTCTTCCTAGTCCTCTGTGCCTCCACTTGCTCTCTCATTCTTCTTCTGTGTTGGCAGCTGTGGTTATTAAGGAGGAAGAAAAGGAGGGGAAAGATGAAGTCATAGCCCTGTCTTTCTCTGTTTCTGGAGTGCTGCCCAGGGTGGTGCACATGTGGTGGGTGGTCATGTGCACAGGGTGGTCGTGTGGCAAAGGAGAACCCCCTGAGCTTTTCCTGCTACCAGATGAGCACTTTCACACGCAGTTATATCTGCTATGGTTGTCTAAGGAACTATGAGTTATTTGGGGCGCAGACTGCAGCTTAATATGGTTTTGTGCAGCTCCTAACACAGTACTGGTCTCCACCTAGACAGGCTCATCTAAATCCTAAAAAAGTGTTAATAATAATTATGACAGTTTGAAGCATCTTCCTTGGCTACTTTGGAAAAGGAGGCTCTGTTTCAAATCCATCCAGTCTGGAATGAAAGTCCTCATTCCATTCATGTGGTGCTGGCGGACCTTCGTGACCTCCCTTTCCCTGTTTCCTGGACAAGCTGCAGACACTCCAGGAATTTGTTTAACCAGGGGCTTGGTTGCTGAGGCTGCTTGTGGCCACATCTGCAGCGTTTCTGTCTGGAATGAGAACTCAGCCTTCACAGAGGCTCAGAAGCGGTATCCTGCAGGTAAACAAGGCGTGATAGATTTATGGTTTCAAATGGATGGCCTGGATGGGGGGCAGCCAAACTCTGGTCTGGCTGCTTTGTGTTTCTTCTTGCTTATTCCCCTGAGGCATCGATGAGCACCCAAAAATTTGAGGAAGAAATAGAGAAAAAAAAAAGCCAAGGAAGTGAATGTAAAGAAATTTCCACTATGAAGATGAAGGCAACAGACAGACAGGTAAAAGCTGTCATATGTCAATCAAGCAAAGTGTCAGAAGCATATGCAATGCAGTTAATGTTCTGAGCAAAGGGAAAAAAAAAAACCAACAACTGGTCTCCGGGTATTAATTATATACTAAGCTGCTAACAAATTGGAGACACTGTGAGCATCAACTTCTGATATATGCCAGCTCTGGAAAACAAATAAAATGAAGGCTAAGACAATTTAGAGTAGTATAACATTAACTAGAGCAGTCCAGGTAAAGTTAGCAGGGAGTGCTGGCACTGCACCTGTACAAATACTGCTGCCCTTTTCAGGGCACTTGCAAGCGGTGATGCACAATAAAGGTGCATTGATCTCTTTTATCTTCAATCCAGTGGTAATGTCTGAAATACTGAATGAACTGAAAGACCTCATTAACTTCAGCTATCAACAACACTGTCTAATGTAAAAAAAAAAAGAAAGTAAAAATCCCAAGCATCATCTCAAACAGTCCCTCTCTCATTATCTCAGCCCTTCCTGGAGAAGATCAATAAACAATTTGCATATTTTTTATCAATATTTAATGTAATGCAGCAGGATGCTTTTGATGGCTTGGGTCCTTCTGTGCACTCTTTTAACATGACAGAGACTAAGAGCCCAGCAGGTGCTCAGGTGCTGAGGTCAGTTCCTAGTTAAAAACATTAGGGATTGGTCTGGCTAAATAATCTACAGCTGCCCATCCAAGGGCAGGAGTAAGCACTGACAGAGCATGGTGATGAATTTTAACGATCCAAGAAGACAAATGAGCCTGAGCTGCCATGCAATTAGTGGGCTGTGGAAAGATGCGTTGGGTCTAAATGAGGGACATGATCTGCTCTTGACTCTCAGTGTGGTAGGAGCCCTCCCTCTGAAGGCCGTAATGAGGAAGGTAGATGAGATCCCAAACAGGTTGACAGAACAATTAAGGGGAAAATGGGAGTTGATTCAAAATGCAGTATTCCCGTCGATGGCACAGACACACGCAGAGGGATAGAAACAGAACTTCCCCTTTAAGAGTGTAAGCGCTGCTCTCAAAAGTAGGGATGTGCTTAGGGAATTCCACTTGCTTCCCACATATACTTAAAAATATATATTTTAAATTATATCCCTGAATAAACCATTATGTAAATAAAAAAAAAAGCTCAGAATGAAAGGCCTGGTTCTGCTCTCACTTGTAGAGGTGAAAATCAGGAGTAAATCTTCAGAGCCTGCTGTAATGAGAAAGGATTCCAGGCTGATATATCTTCCAAAGATCTATGATTTGTGCAATAGACAAAAGAGAGTCTCCATCCAGTGATCAGACTATTGTTCAAGTCTGGTTGATTGAGACTTTAAAGCTCTTTGATAAATGTGGGGGCTCAGAACAGCTAGAGGAGAGATTCCTGAGGTCTGCTGAAAGAAAACTTGGAGCTATTTCTCTGTCTCTGAAGAAATAAAATAGGCATACTTTAAAAATGAGTCATAAGAAAAAAGTTGCTATATAGCTGTTAAAATTAATTATGTTTATAAAGAAATCAAATTATGATTATTAGTTATATTCCAGAAGACTACAAGTTTGAGTTGAAATTGTACTGGAAAACTATCACGTCTTATCTATAAACAGATTATACTAAGATGGTACAAATAATTCACCAGGAATAATCCATGTAATAAGTTTAGTCTCACTTTTCTGCCTGAAGAATATCAAAAAGAAGAAAGTGATTTCTTTGAACAATGCTTGTTATCTGAACATATTCACTTAGGCTGATGATAGGAAATGGTTATAAACATGTGGCGCATTACACAGATACAGTTTTGTTGGCAGAGCAGATATGGCACTTCTGTTTCATCAGTTCGCGGTGATTTGTCACATAGATCATACAGTGTTGTTTCTTTTGTCTGAATGGACATTGTTATATCCAGTGTGGATACTTGCATGTGCGAATTGAAAATAAGTTTGTACAAATAGTGTTGCAGTTGCATTATTTTATTCCATTCAAAGTCAATAGTGTGCTGATAAATAACGGGATCTAGTCATTTTGCTTCTCATGAGTTTGTGAAACTCAGTGGCTGTAATGTTTGTGCAGGTAAATACAATCGCAAAATAAATACAGGCAGAGAGAATTTGTGTTCAGAGTCAAGAAAGCAGATACAGAACGTCTTTGATGTGTCTTCCCAAGTTTACTGAGAAATTGTGAAAAACCAGGAGGTGGAATGTTCTCTAAGCAGCCACACAGAGCAGTAAGGCCTGGTCTGTGTCTTGGATTGAAACATAGTCAAAAGATGCTCATGTTAATGCTCAAGTAGGTAGTGGAAAATATAGAAATAAAGCAGAGATTGTTCTTCATCCTATACTGCCCAGAGAATGGACTATAGGTTGGTGACATGAATACAGCCTCTGTAAATGCTTGGTACAGCAAGCAAAAGAGAAATAGAGAGAAATTATGCCTTTTGGGAAACACAGTATTTTCACTCTTTCGTTTTCTTCCAACATTGGCTTTGTTACCCATTGCTCCATACAGAGGACTGAGCTTTCTGTGAGCTCTGTTTAAGCCCACAAGAACCGTTTACGCTCTGAACCACGTATCTGTACTGTGAACTACTACTTTGTTATAGATAGAGATTTACAGCAGACAAGGACAAAAGTATTGCTTTAGCTGTGGAATACTATGCAATGAAAAAAACTAAACCTGGGAAACCAGCAACTTTTCACAATTCATTATCATTTCAGCTCTAGATTGATTTTCTAATAGTTGCATTTGTTATAGCTGTTTGCTTTAAAAGTGCCTGATTTTGTTTTCCATTAGAGATTTTACCTGAATAAACATGATTTATAGCTCTCTTTAGGTCAGCCAGTTAACTTGAACATAATACTGTTGTGCAGGCTTGTTATTCAGAAGTGTTCTACTTGCCTAACTTTATATCCATACACAGTGTTTAAAAAAACCTGACAACAAATTTAGGGATATGCTTTCATTTAGAAGGAGGAAAAAACAGAAGAAAAGAGGCACCACAAAACATGAAATTAACACATCAGCTTAATTTCATGCACCTCTCGCCTCAAATTGATAAGTGCAAACTAAATTCTGTGCTAATCGACCGCAGCAGTTAGTGTTATATAGAAACCTATGATTTTTGTTGGTCCCAGTTATCCATGCATCTTTTTTTGCTTTTTGCTCAGTGTGTGAATGTGAGAAGACATTTTTAACTAGAATCAGGAAGAGATTACTGTTGCCTGCGAGCATCTTTGCTGTTAGAACTCTGCCCAGAGTCTGGCTGAGCCTGGTTGAATGAATTCATCTGCTCGGCTCTTTTGCTACAGTTTCCCTACACATTTCTTGCTTTCCAGCTAAATCGCTAAATAATGAACCAAATCCCAGGTAATGGAAACCTTGGCCATTGATTTCCTGTAAAGTTTGTTGCAGGGTAGAGAACAGTGCTTAGAAGACAAAAGTTACAGAAAAGCCAAGAGCTGTGCACAGCGAAGGCTGGTGGTGAGATCTGATTCAAAATGCCAGGTGGTACTAGCGACCTGTGATAACGGTGCTTTGACCACATTAAAAGGACTATTGACCCTTTCTTTTAAGTTTAGTGAACGCTTTCCAGTTAGGTTTTCCTGAGGCGAACCTGAGCTGTTCTGGAAATGTACAGAATCCAAAGGTAACAAAATCTTTGGAAATATGATTCAATTCTGATGGAGGAATTCCTAAAGAAGGAAAGGACCCAGCCTTATCCTTTAGACCCAGTCTTGAATGGCCACTCTGAGATACTGAATATACTTGTATCCCATTAAAATGACAACAATGAAAAACAGAACCACCTCTATTGACCTTAATATTTCGGAGTTCTTCTGTTATCCACATGTGAGGATAGCTCCTTGCAAGGGGTCTCTAACTATCTTAGCAGAAAGCTAACGTTTGGCCTTCTTTTGACATTCAGTTACCTGTTCTACATTGTTCCATCAACAGCCAAGGTATATTGCAAACTAAAAATTGTCTATTGTATGGTCAATGGGTGGCTATTTAACATCCTCCACGTGTTAATCCCTTGCTGGTTAGCAGCACAGAAGCAAGCTGAACTAAGGGGAGAAACAGAGATTTTGAGGCCTGATCCAAAACTCTTACGTCAGTAGAGGTGCTTTCTATTGATCTTGGTGGAGTTTGAATCAGGAACTCTCTTCCTAATGAGCACCTCTGTAAAATGTTTTGAGATCTGCTGATGAAAATTGCCATTTGGGATGGGATAATGATAAGGAATGGCATTACTGAACATAGTAGAAATTAGTGAGAGAGAGAAAAAAAAAGTCTAGACTTAGAAAAACCTGAGTGAAGCTGAAATGTTTTCTGAAGGTACTTGAAGAAGGCTTACTGAACTATGGACACTAGAATTATTGTACTTCTCCAAGATTACTGCTATTAATTGTGACCTAGATATGTTTCAACTGGCTTTTCTTTCATACTGCTCCTTGACATCTTTTTGCTGTCTCTAAAATCACAGTGAAATGGACTGTTTTACTTATTCTTTTTTTCCCTCATATGCTACGTTGCGCATTGTATTTTTTGCTTTAACCATTACGAGCCAAAGCGTGACTGTTTTGCTGTTGTTAAAAGTCAGATGCTCACCAGAAGAAATCTATTGACTGCAGTGAAATGACTATGATGGGAGCAGAGAGTTCATCATCTAGCTCTTAAACACAAAGGTGAACTTATGTTATTCACAGAGAGAGGCAGATGCAGACTAGGACACTGATGGTAATACATTAGGGCTATATTTAGATTCGGCTGTGGCTATCAAGGAACAATTTACCCAACAAGACCCTTTGAAACCATCAGGAATACTTTTGAATAAGCCAGAGGGGTAGTGGAATTTCCATCCCTGAATATTAAAAACTCGACTGGATGATGCCTTCAGTAACCTGATCCAAGTTGGCCGTGCTCTGTTTGGACCAGATGACCTCTAGAAGTTCCTTTCAAGGTGATGTCAAGGTGATGTTCTGTGATTCTAAGCTGAATACAAGACAGTAGAATCTGGCCCTACAGTACTTATAGACAGACATTTTAAATACTCAGAGACTCTGCGTAGGTCATACAGATGCAGTCTCTGTGTATTTCATTGTGCTAGTTGATTTTAAAATGTAATAAAACTTCAGTGAAAGTAAATATAGTCATATTTTCCATGTGTGCCTTACTAGGGGAACATGAACATGTGCTAATGGATTCTGACTAAGAGCTTTGAAGTTGTGCTGGCCCAAAAACTTTGTTTTTGTTTCTTAAAAATGAGCACTGTTTAATATACAATATTTACCATATGACAAGTGGTGCTTGCGACTTACCAGTGACATTAAAACCACACGCTTGGATGTTGGAGCTTTTCCCTGAATCCAGCATTAGATGTTGCCTCTCATTCATTTTTCTCTTTCTCGAGTAGTTGTGTACCAAATTCCAGCACTTTGGCTTACTAAAGCACACAAATCGATATGTAATGCAGAGATCCTAAACCAGCTCCAAAGTGCTGGTGGCTGTACACAGCACAGCAGAAGGCTGTGCAGCTAGATCAGGGTGCTGGTAGAAATATAGCTGAGCTGGTGTGATGGTTCTGCAATCTACTAAACTTTATCCCTTAGTAAAGCTGCCGGGCTGGCTTTAAATCTAACTTGTTACCAGTTCCTCTTTAACCTGTGCCAAAAGTAGGCAAGCTGAACACAAAAAGCTGACCTTAAAACGCTATTTTTGTATCTTTCTGTGTGAGAAAGAGCACTGTGCAGCTTCTTCCTCTATGAAAAGGAATTGAGTGGTTTTGTCTGTTGCTCTAGATTATGCTCTCAGAAGACTTTAGCTAGAGTATGTTGTTCAGTTGTGTTCTGTGCCACAAGAAAGAAGGGGATAAACTGGAAGAAGTCCAGAGGAACAGCAATTAGCAATCTAGACGGTATGATGAAAAATTCAATGAACGGGGGTTGTTTAGTCTACAGAGGGAAAGTTTAACAGGGGTGGGCTGATAGTCTTCAAATATATAAAATCCCTTCTGCTGCAGGGAGGAAGGGAATGATCACCTCTCCTTATCCAAGGGCAATAAACCAGAATTGATGCACTTAAACCAAGGTGAAGAAGTAAGGAACGTTTATGCTAGATGTTAGAAATAAGCTTTTGAACGGCAGTACTGTGAGTTTTGGACTAGACTTATGTAGAAGAAGCACATCTAACAGAAATCTTCCATGATCTTGATCTCTTCCATGCCTATAATTCTTTGTTTCCACAAGAATTCTGGTTTTGAACAAGTATCCAAGAAATTAGGATGCTCTGTGAGAAAATAAGGAATTTAACAGGAGTTAAATCCCATTTTCTCTACAAACCTCCTGTGTCAACTACGACAAAGCCAAAAAATTCTACAGAGTTCTCATTTTCAAAATGAAGATAAAAATATTTCCTTTCTCCCTTCCCTTTGTCTGAGCGCATGACAAGCTATTGGGACTGGATCACTGTCTCTTTGTTCAGTTTTCCTGGCACAGTGGAGCTCTGTTCTTGGTCAGGGTTTGCAGACAGTAATGTTGTAGCTACAATAATGCTATTAATAATTTCACACAGCTTCATTCTGATTTCTGCTCCTGCCTGCTCCTTCCTTTGATAGTACTCTATTCTGTCTGTTCTGGGAAGTTTCCAAGGTCTTCAAAGTCTTTTCTTCTATTTTTCTCTGCCTAATGATGATTACTTCTCTTGTCATGTACTGAAGAATGCATCACCTCCACCTGGAATTCATTTGGCATATTTTTCTGCATCTTATTTTATTAGTTTTTCAATTTTTTCTTTATTTTTAAAGTAGTTTTAAATTGCACCTATTTAATATAAAACAAGACTTTAGATGTGGATAAGAATAAATGACTGCTGATCGGTATTGTGGTGGACACTGACACAACTGTATAGTTGCTCTCTGATCCAGTTGGTCTCTAATCTCTGACTAGAGCCATTGCAAAGACTTCCACTGACCTTCGTGTGTTACTCTACTTCTCATACTCGTGCTCATCAATCATATTCCTGCAGCATAGCCTCAATTCCATTTTCTCTTCTATAATTTTGACATAAAGTGTTGGCACTGCCTCTCTGATCAGGACTCAGCACAGATCCATCTGGGTCTCCAGTCTCTTCCAAATTACCCTGTGTCACAATCTACAACCTTTCCCATATATTAACTCTGAAAAAAACAGTGGAATTAGCTGTGGATCATGCTTTGGCACCATACCAGTGAGTTAGAACGTTTGGCTGTTAATTCAGATTTGTAATCCTTAGTAGCTGTAGTGGGTGCATCTGTCATGACTGACAGGCTTACTGCAACTCCTCTGAGGTGGATTAGCTAACTCTGACTTTGCCTTGATTATATACCTTCATGGATGTGGATGCATCATTATTTAAAATTAATAAACCTTTTTTGGAGAAGCAAATTAGATTTGATTCAAGGATAGTGAATTGATTGGTGCCAGCCACATTTCTTTGAGCTTTAGAACAGCCTGTGTCATCCTTGCTTGCAGAAATCAAATTGGGATGTTCAAAGTACAGTCACCATGAATGTTGCAGTGGAAAATTACCAGACAGACATACTCCTCTCCTCTGACCTCCCTCCCCCTTTAAAGAAAATTTTGGAGCCAGTCATATGCAGTTGATGTGCCTTGTACAGTCAGTAAAGAAAAAAAAAAAGTGCATGAAACCTAGTGTTTAAAGTCGTTATGCAGGAAGTGGAAACTCTGTGCAATTTTTTCATCAACATGAGAAGGTCTTCACCTCCAAGGAGAGGACCATATTTGCCATTGTATAGGTCTGGCTGTGATGTAGCTAACCTCTGGGCATCCTTTGGAAGCTTTGCGGAAATGAATTCAAGAATAAAAGGAAGCAAGAGAGCCTGTTTCTGTAAGAAATTTTTGAGGACATTTCAGTGGGAAGTTTGAGGAAAAGGAGTCATGTTTTTCAGCCATAGCATCTGAGCCTGCTCATGCGTTTTGAATGTAAAGAGGCTCTGGAGAAAGAACGTAATCAAGGCTGAGATGCAATGCTTTGTGTTGAATACGGCACGGCCAGTGTTTGCTGAGTTTGGTCTAAGCATGCTCAACTCTTCCAAGGGTTTATCTAGTCACCTCCCTGCTTTATCTCTGAATCTTAATGTTTATTAGGCTAAACTAAAGCATCTAGTTGTTTGGATCTAGTTCTTTTTCCCCAGTGGATGAAGACATCTGTGTTCAGATACCCAGAGAAATCTATAGTTCGGAATTCAGATGCTTGTGGATGCTGGATGGCCCTGACAAGCAGGCACAGTCAGAGACATTAGGTCCTAAATTATACTGAAGTCTAAGGTTTAATAGAATTGTGGTGGCCCAAACGTTGCCCTAAATCCTACTTCTGTGTGCCATGGTGCGTAGAAATAATGGCTTTCTTTATGACAAGAATGACTAACTTCTGTATTCGTCTCGTAATTTCCTACATATTATTACAGCCCACGGTTTTTGAAGAAGGCAAGATAGAGGTGCAAAGATTCCTTGGCATGATACTGTTACACCAGGAGACCAAAATCCAGCAAGTATTGAGTGCACATAGTACCCTAGTGCAGCATCTTCTGAGTCCTTTAGGGCTGTGCACAGGAGGCTGCATCTATCAAAAATCCCCATTTCTAATTCCCACTACTGCTATCTCAAACCAGTCTCAGCTGCAGTTTTCCCACCATAGGAAAGAGAAGACCTTACTGCAGTCAGAGTTTGAAGACTGATTACTGAAGGATCTTCTCTCCACCCCCCCCCCCCCCCCGCCCCGAATTAGTAGATCTCCTCTCCTTCACTTATAGTCTTAAAGCCTTTTTCAGGCTTTGCTTATAGCCTGAAACATTACAGTTCTCTTAAAAATAAATGACAGAGAAACTCTAGAAAATCCTTGCCACCCCCATTAAGGATTTTAGATTCTGTGCTTGCTGAAGGCAAGAGGGAATCTCTTTGTCTATCTCAGTAAAATAACCATCCAAGTTAAGAGTAGCTGAAAAAAATCTCAGTTCACTCCTGCTTGTTAGGAGACCTGTGGAGCTGAGCAGCTATTGTTTCCGAGGATGCTGCCTCTGCAGTGTATGCCCCTTCTCAGAGGTGTCAGAGCTGAGGAGGACTCTCCTTGAACTTTCTTCATTTTATCTTCTGGGGCTGGTGCCAAGCAAAAGAAATGAGAAGAGGTCACCTACCCTTCTCAGTATTGGCGTCAAAACAGCAGTGCAGAAAGTTGAGATGTGAGGTAGAGTATGGAGATTAGGAGTTAGTATGGGACTGTGAGCAAAGACAGTTCCTCTTTACCTACCTGCTTCCTGAGAGCAGTCCCTAGTAAAGTTGAAAGCCTGCTACTTGCAGGCCATTCTTGACTCCCTGGCTGGAGTCGCACAGCCTAGCACTGAAGCAGTAACTGGCCAGATAGAGAAATCGAGGAAGACTTAAGCTGAACTTCCTCCCTTATGCGATGGCAGCCTTTCTTTAGAACTTCTAAATCAGCATTTTCAGGGTTTCTTGTGATCAGCAAAGCTTAGGGGAAATATTTTCACTGCACATAAAGAAGGAAATGTGTCTGTTCCTTTAAAGGACGAGGCAGACTCAAAATATTACCATGTGGTTTGCAAGTTAAAGACGGCAAGTTCTCCCTAGTGTACTTGTGTTCACCAGATTCATCAAATCTAAAATAAATTATAATTTCCCAGGCTATTGTGTTAAACAAAGCTTTGGAGACATCAGTTGTCTTATTAACATTTATATTCCATTTTTTGACTAATATTATCTCAGAGAAATTAAGGAAAGCTTCTCAGTATTTGAAATGGTGGAAAGAACAATTTTTTGTCTTCTTAGTGCTTAATGAATTCTGTGGTGTATCTGAATATTCATATGCTTAATGCAACCACATATTCTTCCTTCCTCATCTTTTCAACATTAATATTAAGTTCTCTTTTTTGGGGAGAGAAAATGAAGTCTTAGTACTTAGAAAGAAATTTTATTTTATTCTAATGAAATATCGTCAAACATCGAAGGATTTTGGGGGGGATTCCTGGGTCCTCTCTGTTATCCTTCATCTATGGAATGATGAAGACATCCAGTAGCAAATTAACCTTTCTAAAGGAAGATTCATCCAATGTACAAGAAAAATCACCTGCTTAAAAAAGTAAATAGCAAAAATAGCTTCCTCTCTTACCACACAAAATATATGTTTCTTTGCTTTTCTTCAGAACGGGCTATGCATTACGAAAAATAATTGATTATTGTGAATCATTAGTGTCAAGTAGTATTCAGGGATCAACAGACCAATTCTGGAAAACCCATTCTTTCCTTACTTCCCTCAGTCTACACAGTTTATTTGTTGTTTTAAATACTTTTGTTACTTCATTTTATTGACTGATTTCATTCTACAACCTGAATTTTCTAATTGCTGAAGCTTCTGTGGTACAAAGTGGCAGGTGTATGCAGAGCAATCAATATATTTTTCTTGTGATTAAACCTTTAAGAGACTGTAAAGTCAAAAATAGACTCTTGCTCATTTATCACAGGAATATTCTGAATATTGAATAATATAAACTGTAGTGCTTGTAAGACTTCACAAAAGAACTATTATTCCTAGAATTAGAGCACGTAATAAAGCTATATTGGCTTCTTAATTGCATCTGAACTGCATGGAGCATTATCAGACATAGGCCTGAGTGGGAACTTAGTGTATATGAGAATCATAGAATCTAGCTGTTGTATCATAAATTTCTTAGGGCAGGCATCATTCTGTCTCTTCTTGGTGATGCTCAGGAACAAATAATTATATTAACTAAATATAATACATATCATACAGTGGTAACTGTTTCCAGTGGAGTTTCTGCATTTCATAAGTTTTAACATAATACTCTAGATTTCATGGTAAATGAACAAATAACTCATGCTGCCCCCATAAAATCTGTGTATGACCTCATCTCTGACGCATGATTCTGCATGATGCGTGTATGAATTGAGGAAACTTAAAAGACAAGAGCATTGCTGTGCGGTGCTTTGCTTTAGAATGGCTTGTGTTACCGGATATTGCTGTACTGCGTTGGAGATGAATATGATAAACGTCCTTTCCCCGAGCATGACTTGTATATAGATTTCACAATGTGATCAAAATTCAGGCACTGTAAAGTTTACATTTTTCTTAAATGTCAACAAAGCAGACAAAGAATATTTCTATTCAGTATGTAGTACTCCCATGTGATTGTGCACCTGCAAATTAGTACATTTGCCTACCTTTCCGAGAACATGTGTTGGAATGAACTGCATTTAGTCATACATGATGCAGAAATATGATTATGTTATTTTACCTTGCAAGACACACGGGGGGTTACCCTTGGGACTATTGAGCCTTTTGCAGTCACAAAACCCCATCTGTATCTCCATGTTATCCCACGACAGACTGGACTGTTTTGCTTCCTGACGAGCCAGATTCTGTCCCCACCAGCTCTGCTCTCTGCTGTTCCAGTGCCACATAACAGCAGCTGTACGTTCCTTTGCTTAATGCTGTGTTCAGGAGGAGCTCCTCTTTGGAGATCTAAATTCAGAAGATGCTGTTGCGGCTGGTCACAAGACAAGGCAGCACTGAGGTTGCTTTCAGCTGCCAGAAGGGCCTGAGCAGAGGTCCCTGCTGCAAATACAATTTAACTAGGCCCCATAATTAAGATCCATTTGGTGTAATGTGGTCATGGATATGAAGCCATTCAGTCCATCATAGCACAGAGAGTTCTTCTTTTACCTTTAAATTCTTTTTTTAAGGTGAAGATTTCTGGTTGAGAGATGTGAGAAACAAGCATGAATTTGGATAGGCAATCCTCTTGCAGAGAGGTAAAACAGACAGTTAGAAAACCTGAGAACAGTAGGAGTTAATAGCTCCAGGCAAATTCTGGTGGGTTCTGTCATCTTCTGGGACACCGCAAGAACTTAAAATGACATCCAAAAACTAGCCTTATCTCTGATTCATGCTGTTACCACTCTACCTAACTGAATGCAATTTTGACCATCCTCAGCAGATTAGATCTGCTCCCAAACATGTATAGGGCCAGTTGTTAATACCAGTGAATGTATGTTTGCAAATGTCTTGTATGTCTTGTTGTAATTCTCCAAAGCATCCAGACATTCGACTTTTTCTGGATTTTTCCTGAAACTCAGTAATAACTTGACTATAACTTGTCAAACAGCCTAGTGTTTATCTTCAGACTTGCAAAAAGATGAAGTATTTTTTGAGAGGAGCGTTAATCCTGGAGCTTTCAGATATTAGGGCTCACTTGACAGAAAATGGATAGGCTCAAAGCAAGACTTTTCCCATTTACTGGGGAGACTTTTTTATCAGATGCAGTTGAGAAAATCCTTAAGAAAAACAAGGAAAACAGGTCATCTGCGAGAGAAAAATGTAAAGAAAAATACAATGCTGTGTTAGTAGTTCTTAGCAAAGATTTTCCAAGTCCTTTTGTGCCGAAAGTCCAAATCAACATTTAAAGGGAGCCATTTTGAAAGTGTTCTGCATGGGCATGCACGGATCAGCTTTCTTTGTAAGAACAATAGGGAAAGTAAAGTTTTATCATGCAGAATGATTGATACAAAGTAAATTAGATATTCAAACAGTGACAGATCACTTGGTGAAGGACAGCATAAATCACTGAATATCCTGATACTCTGCAGGAATTATATCTGATACGTCGCATGCTAAAATTGAGATTACTCAGTGTCTAGGACTGATTCCAGCTTTCAGTCAGGCAAACTCTCTTGTACTGGAAGACTGCAATATTCTTACAGTCAAGTGACTGTGAAGCCAGCATGTTCTTAGGGAAGCTTGTAAAGTGGCTTGGTATTAGCTCACCTAATGTGCCACCAGCATTAAAACTGCCTCTAAACCAATACATTTAATTGCATGCTCTACTGGAAAACAGAGTATAATTGATCACACATTTATGCTATCAATAAAGACAAATTATTTTCCTTCTTTCTGATCTAAATATGAAGTGTTTAGAGAGATTACGAGACAAGTCAAAATCTTTCTTGCAAAAGAATAAATCACATGTTAGTTACCTAAATCTCAACTGCTTATACCAAAACAACGGCTATTATTGTAACTCTAATCCAATTTTTGCAAGAAAATCTTAGTTAAATATTTTGTGTGCTTAAGTTGGCTGATTTACATTATTAAGTTGGCTGTTTGCATTATTATCTTATCATATTTATTATAATACACTGTCAGGAGGAATGCTAAATTTGTCTGTAACCTGGTTCATTACCATTTTAGCAAACAATGACAATATTCTTTAACTTGCGCTATTGTGTTAATGCAGAGGGTGGAATTTTATTCTCACGGTTCAATCACGTCAAAAAAAAAAAAAAGCAACAAACAACCCCTCCCCCCCAAAACAAGAAGAAACCTGGGCCCCTTTTCCTTCCCGTTTTGTGTTTAAAGACCTATAGCAACATGAATGAAACATCACTGAACAATTGCATCCCCCTAGTCCCCAGGGAGCTAATGTATTTTATGAGCATTTACAATGAAAAGAACAAATATCAGAATCTCAGTATTACTGTGGCTTCAATTTTCTACCCCCTACATTTTTTTTTTTACTCATTTTAGAGAACTGCAGGTTGCAATTCCCAGCTCTGTGCAGGAGAAGCCCTAATAATGGGTCAAAATTCACTCATACACACACACATGCACACACGTACACATATCTAATTTTTGTTCATGGTAAAGCAAAAGATATTATCTTGGTAATTCTCTATTCACTGTGTTACACCTCTTCCCACTAATCTAGTGCAGAACCAGATTAGCAGCCCAGCCTTTTGAAGCCTTGATGTTATTTTGCTTGATAAATTGGGCGCAAGACTAAAATTGAAAAGAAATCCTGTTTTTATTATTGGAGACAAATCTAGCAAGCAGGAAGCATATGTTGTGCTTTGGACCACATGCTGGGGAGAGGGAGCTAGAGGGCTCTCACACCAATCAGTTACTTCAAACAATACCCAGCGTCCACCTGGGACAGAGCCTATGCCATTAGTCTTGACTGGAGCAGCCCTCTAATGCCACTAGGCAGCCCCAAGGAGCAGAGAAACCCACCTGATAAAATGTCACAAGGAAAAAAAAGAAAAAGAAATAATCAATACATTAGGTATTGATTTGCATTATTTTTTTTCCTTACAATTTGGTACAGGGATATGAGAGGAAAGATGTATGTTTTAGAAGCCAGCAAAGGGCTTATGTGAATGCTTTAATGCTAGTGAGCTAATGCAAGAATCACAATGAACGCGCGGACCAGGAAGCTCTGTGTTTTTCAAAGGGCACTGTTGAGTATTGATCTGTATTAGAAATGATAATGAGGTTATTTTGTGCCTTGGTGAAATACCTTAACTGTTTCAGTGCTTCAAACGCATCAGAGTTAAAGTGCTGGAGCCTATGAATTTTTAATGCCTCCAGCTCCAGTTCCTAAATTTTTTCTGTCTTTCCAATAGCTATTTCAGTTTTATATTCCTGGGCTATTGCAGCTACTTCTTTAGACAGTTTCAGCTTCCCATTTCAATTTAACTGCTCATGAAATAGTAGTCACTGACACCCTCCCCCACCACCCCATAAAGGAGCTTTCCACTGCAAACATCTTGCAGTCTTTCATGTTTAAAATATTGTAATTAAACTTGAAGGAATGAACCTTTCAGCTTTTCCAAATACAGGTGAAGATAAGCGCTTGCAGAGAGCACTGTACGTTCTTGGTAATTTATTCCGAAATTACTTTGGCTTGTTTTGTTTTGATCAATAGAAAACATTTCCTAATTCTGCATGACTCTCCCCGTCATTTGTGTATATGTAACAGTCGCTTGGTGAGTGAAGCCATGTGAATAAATTATTAATGTGAAGGCCAAATTCTTATTTAGTGCAACAGCACAACATTTTGTAATTGGACTAACTGAGGTAGTATGACGTGACACAGCATGACATAGAAAGGGTAACTTTGTTGTTAAAATTTTCTGTTAATAGGTTAAAAATAATCTTATCTTACCACAGGATTCCCAGAAATCTCTTGTTTCTGGTGAATATCTTTTGTTTTTTCATCTAACTTATTTCCAACAGTTTGTTGGAAAGCAAGATGTAAGATAGCGCAGCTAGGGTTGACTTTGCCTTTGGTGCTGTACATTAAAAGATTTTGCAAAGATAATAACTCTTTTTTGTACTGTGACTGGTCAAGTATCATCAGCCTATTTGCACAGCTAAAAATATAATCCCTGTGTAGCATTCTGGAATTCAGACTATCATCATTCCTTTTTCTCTGTAGCTGATCAAATAAAAAAAAAAACAACAGAAAACTACAAACAGTCACTTCTAGGCACTCCAAGTTAAAGCCATCTCCTTTTCATTCAGAATTTATTTCTGTCAAAAACAGGGTAATCTGATTCAAAAATGCACTAAAACCAAGACAGGCATGTATAGGAATTTATTACTTTCCATATTATTCTGAATCATGCAGTTAAATTTTAAAAACATACTTTGCTTGATTTAATTAGATTTGAACCATCCCCAGTCCTGTAGAATGGCAGAGAAAATGCTTCAAAAACATCATTTTTTTCACCGTTTTCAGATGCTATGGGATAGATCTGCAGTTTAGCAACGATGATTTACACTGGTTGTTGACCCAGACTTCTGAGTTTAAGTGGCCATATTTTCCCTAGAAAGCGTTGTTTCTAAATAACGAGCACATTATAAATGGTATCCCAAGGGCAAGATATTAGAAATGGCTGGTGGTGGGAGCTGATATTTTTTATCACTGATGTAAACAGGAATTAGGCACCAGTAAGTGCTTCTGGGAATCCTCCTGTTAAAATTCTTTTGTTTCTTTTATCAGTGCAATTAGAATGCTATGACCTGATTTTGGTTTTTCTTTTGGTTCTAGACCGGTATACTTCCCTTGCAGTCGCTCCTAATTTAGATTAGTTTTCAGGCCGATTGTGAGTTGAATTCCTCCTCTTGGTACTGCTCCATCTGTGATTGTGTATGTATGGGTTGGTATGCAGAAGCAACCACAACTCCTCGGTGTTATTCCTAACAGGGCCTGTGACATCTGAGGCCATCATGCCTAGCTTGTCTTGCCTAGCTACTTTGCTCTTTCTACACTAAAATTAGTGTACATGGGAAGTTATTTGTGGCAACCAGCTGTTCTAGCTTTTTAGTCTGTCTGGAGTAGTGGGTTAGGAATAGGAGGAGGGAATAACAGAGGTCACTGCCTTCAAAGTAGCTTCAGGTATGTGAAAGAAAGGAAAACTCAAAAATCAATTGCCTAAAGTACTAGACAAGAATCACTGTGAAGTTACAAGAGCAATGCCTTCCCATTGCCAGCAGGATCAGCGAAGAGAAGCAAACAGTTCTTTGTGATTTAAATAATCAGTTCCTTGTGCAGCAAGACACAAACAAACAACTCCCCGCCCAAGCTCTCACTTTTCAATGTTAAGTTTAATCATTGGTCAAAGTTAGATGCGTTCAATTATTGCATCATGTTTGTTGATGTGAAGTTCATGCTGTGGTTTATAACAACTCAGCTATGCTTTCCCAAGCAACCATGACACCCCGTTTATCACTGTCTAGCCAGAGATATTTTGAAACACAGATAAGCTGTTAGCTATTGCAGCAGCAGCCTTGAGGAGCTCCTTTTACTGATTTAAAGCCCGTCCCAGGATGACTAGCTATTTACAGAGGTCTAAGAACGGGAGCTTAGTTTTTACGAACCATGGTCACGCTTTCCCGTTGATTTCACAGGGTGCTTTGGTGGGATAAAAAAGGCAGCAGACAAGGTCCCAAGTTATTCTTGTCCCTGGCATATGCTGTGACCCCACAGTCCTGCTCCTTCCTTATGATAGCTATACTGAACCATAATAGTATCTGAAGTGCTCTCTAGGATGTCCTGTTATTAACTTCTCTTTAATCTGAAAAAGCCCACTAGTTATAACTCTTTGTTTCCTATTATTTAACTAGGCTTTAATCCACAACAGGACATTGCTTTTTATGCTATGTTTATTTGTTCTCTTTGAGAGTCTCCAGTGAAGGATCCTGTGAAAAGCCCTGTGAAATTGCGAATTATTTACACCCACCATATCCCCTTTATCCACTATTTTATGAACCTTTACAACACATTCTAGAAGCCAAAGGGGCATGATTAACTCTTAAAGAGCTCTGCTGGTGAGATCCTATCAGTTGATATTTATCTCTGTGCCGTATTACCCTGTTCATAATTGTGCACTCCCATCTGCTTCCCCGCTTGTGAAGTGACCCCCTCCAAATTGGCTGTCACATGCTTGCTGCAAAAGCCATTACTGGGTAATATCCAGTCTAGTTTTAAGTAGGCAGAAGAGATCTTGGAAAAGATCTTGTCTCAGGTGCTCTGCATCTAGCAAAAGAAGAATCTGCCATGCAAAAGGTTGTGCAAGTAGAGACGTGTTTTGATTCATGGCTCTCTGCCTGTCCGGGCACCGGCCCTGTCTGTTGGGGTGCTGTAGACCCGTGGATAACTAGATTGTCTGGCTATGGTTTTGAATAATGGCTCTTCTTTCATGCCTGCTGCACGGTCTTTTCTTCAGTGTCCCATAGTTTAGCGAACAGGCAGCCTCACACAGGAACCCTATCTGCTCCATAGAGCTAAACTGGAGATGGATCTCAGTTCAATGGGAACCACAGTCACGAGCTCCTCTCTGTGCTGGGTACAGTCTTTCTTACCTGCATCTCTCTAACCACTAATCCAGGCTGTGTTTTCCCCTTTCATTCATGTATGGCTTGTTGATGGCTCACTCCTCCTGTCCTTCCTGCTCTCTGAGCTAACTTTGGGCTTTTCTTCCCTTTATGAGCTCCTCTCTGTGCTGCTCTGTGCTCCTCTCTTTTTAACCTACAATCTCTCTCTTTGAGGCCCTCTTCCCAGTCTCATGCTTCTGATATGCTTTGCCTTTTCTGGCAACTTTCCAGTATTCGTTTGGGCTACCTTTTAATTTGATGTTGCCAACACATACCACCCTCCCACCCAGTCTTGCTATAGACACGACACTCCGTGGTGCCTGTGTAATTACCTAGTGCCTAAACTCCTTGACTTCTGCCCCAGGCTTTGGCCACCTGTGGGTGGGCTCTAGGTGACCGATCTGTGATTCAGTTGTCACTTGTCTTCCTTCTGTCAGCTTTGAAGTGTCTGTTGAATTGAAACGCTGTCTGAGAGATCAGACAGTCTTCTGCTGCAGGCCTTCAGTCACGTGGAGCCTTCAAAGTGGGGTGCTCTGGCACCGAGCAGCTTTTGGAAGCGAGGATAGAAGAGAGGCTTTAACATGAGGAGAGCGCTAGCCCAGCAGCACTACTAAACACAGTGACTTTGGAACTGGAAAATAATGCTTTCCTGTGCCCCAGAGAAGGCACAGAAAACATTTTAGCCAGAGACAGCCCCTAGTCTGGTGTGAAATGGGTCTAACAACACTACCTTCAATATAGCTGTTCCAGTTAACACCACATAAGCATTTGGACTTAAAATGTAGTCCCCTGTAATTCTGCAGTTTTACATGCTCTGCATTTCCAAAGGGGTTTATACTATAGATGCATTCTTAATCTCTGAAAGGTTGTAAGATTTCAAGCAAAGATCCTACAGACTTTCCTATAAGCATTTGTACTAATTATCTTAAATGCAAATTGTTTGACAAAATCGAAGGGGAATTAAGATTTTAATTTCTTTTTTTCCTTTTATTTTTCTTCATTATTTGACTGAGCCTAGCGACTAATCCCATCTTAAACATGAATATAAAATAGACCTAACAGCTGTTCTGTCTGCTACAAAACTTTATTTAAGCAGGCATGGTCTGCATGTAATATGCACATGAAGGTTAAAGCTTGGGGACTGTGGTATAAAAATACAAAACCTTGACACTATTTAATTATTTTTATTTGTAATTTTTTTCAAGCAAGTTTAGTGAATGATTAATGGTGTTGGCTTAAAACAGGCATGCTGCTGGCAAGCACTGTGCAAGGGTCCACATTGCAAATGTACCTCCGCCCTGACCTGCAGCACCTCTGCTATTCCCGTTTCCCATCTCTCTGGAACAGAGCCTGCCAGTCCCGTGGCTCTGTGCCAAATGGACTCCTGTTTTTCTGAAGTACGCAGCACCTGGAATGAAGTTGGAAAGTACATTTGGACTCCAAAGCCTGGAACGGTTAGTTTTGCTACTGTGCAATGGAGGTGGCTGGGTGTCGGGGTATGGACTTTTTTCAGGTGAATTGTTTTTTACAGGGACTATGTGTTTTACATGTTCTCGCCTGGATTTTGCCCCAGGGTGAACCCAAATGAGGAAGAGAGGAGCCCTGCTTATGCTGTTGTTCCAGCACAGGTGTCTGGGAGGGAGCCCTTGACAGATGGAAGGTAGGAATGGGATATGGACTCCACCTCTAGTGTCTGATAAAAGGAAATGTGCCTGGAATTTCTTTAATGCAAGGAATTTTTGTGTTCTCCTTCTTCACACCTCCGTTAGCATACTACATGCTGTGTTATACAATGGGGGAGACAGACGAGATGCTGCAGCAGCTCTCTGCTCCCCTCCTTCTAAATAGCTCGGCTGCATTAGACCCTGCAGGCCATATAGACCCACTGTCCCTTTCCCCTTAGACTAGCTTTACTAAGGACTGTGACCCAATTGTTGAACACTTGCCAAATTTTGAATGGACTGAAGCTGGTTTGTGGCTATGCATGGCAGCCATGCAAAAGCTCAGTGACTTTGTGTGAACAGGAAAAGCATGTTGTTTTGAACAGCTGTCTTTTTCCCTTCTCTCTCTTTTTTTTTTCTTTCTGTTTTTCTCTTTGATTTCCTTTGGAAAAAGGAGGGTACTCTGAAAAAAAAAATCCTGTTTTTGAAAAAAGTGATTTGCATGTGGACAGTTCTGAAAACTAGTGAGAAAACTGGAGTAGACAGAAGGGAGAAAGAAACTCTAAAGTGCTGTTTTACTACTTCCTGCCTGGAAGAAATGTAGAAAGTATTTAAAAAATGTGAGAACTCTGTATTTATTTAAGCATTTCTCAAAGAAGACATTTTTTTCCTGACCAAAAAGTTTCAAAGGGACATATTTTCTCAAGAGACTCAGAAGACTTTTATTTTAACGTTTTTTTAACCAGATCTACTTTTGTTTTGAACAAAACATATACCTGTGTCAGAAATTTGAAAAGAGATGCTCATGCCAGTCTTCTTCAACAAGCTCGCGTAATAAGTTTGAGTGCACATGGGCCACAGAAGTCAGATGTATATCCAGATCTAGATTTCAAATACTCTGGACTCAGGGTCAGTGCTGGGCTTTAGTTTGGCTCTAGCTGTGGATTTTAAATCACTTGGTTAGGACCTTAAAATCTCATGTTTCAGGCCATTCATTATGGCTACCCTCCCCTTTCTGTGCTGAGTACATCTTGGGACTTCTAAAAGTTGTTTTGAAGAACATCTGGTTGCATCCAAGAGTTTTGAACCAGGCCTTACACAGAACAGTTCTCAGCTCGTTCTCTTAACTAAGTTTTCAGTTAAGATATTACTTTCTTCTGTTTGCATGTGCAAATAAGCATACGCGTCCATTGGTAGTAAAATAATGCTTTGCCTTTACTTTTTTGCCTCTTCACTTGCAGCAGAATGACTGCTGAGGATGTTGTACCCTATTCTAAGTCAATTTTTGCTTCACTGTTGACCTTCTTTCTGGTTTTTGCCAAATTTTTCATAGCTGTTCTGACAATAGTGGGTGAGAGCCTTTCAGACTACTAGGGAATTTGCAATCAGATCATGTACTGTATGTCTTTGAAAAGAAGAAGACAAAGACTGAATGTGATAGAATTTTATTTAATGCATTGGCATGAAGTGTAAATACATACTGCATACAGATACTAAACTTTCCCAGCTCTGATATGAAATAATTACCCTGGGGAGCTCTGTGTAAAATAAGTCCTAACCACTCAAATATGGATGATATGATTCAGATGACCTCTTCTTAATACTAAGGTCATCCACCAAGTATAAATGTGAATGTTTACGTAGTAACAGATTTTATTTTACTTCAGAAACAGAAGGGAATGTTTTTTAAAAGTTAATACTAATAACTACTTTTTTTTTTGTGAAGTAGAGATGGCACCACAGTATATAGTGAATCAGTCATAATATTTTTTTGAACCTCGCATTTAATTTGGATGACTGATTTCATTCAAAGACTTGTTATCCTCCATGAAATAGAGTTCTCATCTTGAAAAGATCTGTGGCCAACCAATTAGTGTCATCATAGGACTTAGTTTTCACATTTGGACATCTAAGGTATAGTATACCATACACAAGGTTCTGTCCTGTGTCCACTACCGCCCTCCATTCTTCCGTGGGATGATAACTCCCATTATATATATGGAGAACGGTAACTAAGACTTGTGCTGTGTGGTCCAGCAGTAGGTTTTGCATGCCGTTTCTAAAGTTTGCAAGGAATAATTTATTAAATTTTGCTTATTATAGAAGGTGAAGAATTGAGGCTTTTTTTTCATAATTAATGAATTATGAGAGCTAAATTGTGGCCTTCTGGTATTGAAAAGGTTTATCACTGACTTTGGCGCTAAGAAGCTATGGGTAGCGTCAAAGTCCCATGCAATAGCCATCTGTACCATTTATGGCTAGCAGTGTGTTAAAGTGGAAGTGAAATGGATTTGCTTGCCATTCTCTCAGAGGCTTATGCTCCCTCCCAAAATGGTATGCCAGAAAATACTATCACCCTTAACAGCACCTCAGTAAATGCCTTTTCTTCCACTTGTGACACTTGCTGTCTCCACGGCAAGTGGCTGGGGATCCTCTATCTGTAACTGAGCCAATCAAGGTTTCCTTTTAATCTCTCCATAGAGTGGCAAACCACATCTCCTAAATGCTGTGCTTCCATGAAAGCTGTCCTGTTGCCAGCTGATTTGCTTTTCACTGTGGCAGCCTTGTTTCCAATATCTGCAGTAATTCCTAGAGTGGTGGTGGCAAGTAATAGCACTATATATTATGTTTTGACTCAAGAACATGTCTCGAACTACTGGCCTTAAGGTAGTCCTCTGAATTACTGAAAGCAGGCAATCTTTTTTTTTCCTGTTTTTTTCTTTTCCCCAATCAAATGTGGCTGAAGGTCCTACTTTTTATTCTAATTCTAGAGACTAAAACATCTCTATTCTCTCTATCTGTCTTCTATTGCTACCCACGTTCTCTTTTACTCAAAATTACAGACTTTTACAGACTAAACTGACTGGGAAAGAGAAATGTTCAGAGGAGGACTGTGCATGCTTCTGTAATTCAAATTAATTTTTAGGGCTCATTCAAATTCAACTCAATCTTTGCATTATCTTGCAGTGACTCCGAGATGACATGAGCCCATAGCAATGGCATAAACTTGAAGTTTCTATTAAAAAGGAACATAGGAAACCAGCTCAATTTACAGATACTTTAAACAGGCTATTTCTGTGATTTGAACAAAATCTGGAAGAAAAAGATCAGTGAGAATGAAAAATTGTTAAAAGATTGTCAGAGATAAAGGCAGAAAAAGGAAGAAAGAGAAGTAAACTTCACAGTAATTTGAGGCTTGGCTTCAATTCTGTTCCATCAGCAAAGTGATAGGTCAGAAGTAAAATTATGGTGTGGAAAGGTCAGAAAAAAAGAAATCAATGATAAGGAAAAGTGAGTTTGAAGAGAGTGGAAATGGCTATATGTTTTACAAGGTGGGGGAAAAAACAAGTAATAAACTGGTTTGGAATGATAACTGAGACCTTTCTCAGCGCTTTTCAGAGAGATTTGCTTTCCTAGAGGGAAAAAAAGACTAGGAAAGCAATTGGCCAACTTTACCCACTTGCAAGAAACCCACTTATCCCAAACTTTGCAATTGCCAGGGGAAAAACCACCAAAAGCTAGCATGAACCTTGGTTTCTATCTGAGCTAATATTATGAAAGAGGGAACAAAAAATGGAAGACAGAGTCCTAGTGGGCATGTGGAAAAAAAAAGAGGCAAATGAATCAATTCCTTTTTGTAGGTGCAGGAAAAAAGCAGAGCATGTAAGTTTGAAGGCTGAAATAATGTCAGAAGCCTAGAGCCTATGAAAAATAAAATAAAACAAACACAAATGGTAATGCATAAGGGGCATATTACTGCCTGATGGCACATACGTTAGACTCCGACAGGAAGCATGTGCACAGCTTAAAAGGAAAGTATGTGAGTTTCAGATTTCATGGAAAGTGACAGTACCATATGTAGTGGTTAATGAGTTTGTAGTTTGCTAACTATGCCTAAAAAAGCTTATACAGCTGCTTAGTGAGATCAGCTAGAAAAAGCTCTCCCTAATTCTCTCGATGGGTATTTGGTACAGAGAAGGAAGCACTTCAAATCCTTAAAGCTGTTATTATTATTATTATTTTTTATTACTTGCAATAGCGTTTAGAAACTTGAGTCCTTGGCCCTTTGCGCTGGATGCTATACAAACACAAACTGAAATGACAGACCACTCCAAGGAGCGTGTTTTGTGAGAAATTCTTTTTCAATAACACACTCTGTTGGGCTAGTTATTGACTGTGGCTCCACTGCAGAGACTAGTGGCCAAAAAATAATATATGCGTTTGTTGCCTTCAGTGGCATTTACAGAGATCCACACCAGCTGATTATCTTGCTGTATGCATTCAGTATAGCTACTCGTGGCTTCAGTGGAGTCACACTAGCATGAGTCAGAAGGGACTCAGGCAGGATGTTAAGCTTTGACAGAGTTGTGAAGGCTTAGTACTTTGGAAATCAGCTCTGTTTGTCATTAGAATCTGTGGTCTTTGCTTTTCACATTAGTTAGATTGTTATGAACCCCCTGTAAATATTCATTGTAAAAATCAAGTTGTCTGAAAATGGAAATGTGATCAGAAGAGCTTTCTGCAGAAGATGACATCAAATTGCTGAAACAGCTGCAAGAAAGAGCGGAGATGTGTGATGTATTTGGATTGCAGGGAATTAACAAACAAGATTTTGATTATCATAGGCAGGTGCAAAAGATGTGCTTTTCTGCAGATACTCTTCAACATATATATTGACCACATGGTGCATGAAAGCGGATCACGTAAACTGCAGCAGCAGTGTAAAAAACACGTAATGACTGTACAGAAAGAACAATCTAAGCAGGGAAGAATAGATTAAGGCAGTCTTATTTGCACGTAATTTGTTCCTTTGTGAAAATGCTGAAGATCTTAAAAGCCTTGGTAAATGCCTTTAAGGGAATATGACAGAGAAAGGACCAAAAAAATCAATAGCCTTGTTTCTTTTTCTCCTAGTTTGCATTAGTGTAACCTACTGGCTGAGTCTGTGTAATTTGGATGTCATCTAAATTTGCAGTTCAGACAGACTACTAAATGTAGCTCAACAAGACAGAGCCTTGTCTGTCTGATTGTGACTAATGTAGAGAAAATGAGGTGTCTGATAGGGAGTTCAAAACTGCCATTCCTCATGTAAACTGGAGATTTCAATTTTTCATTCCTTTTCAGTTAGAAATTGCATCAGGAAACAAAGCACACATGGAAAATGCACAGGAAATCTGGCTTTTGCATTGACCATTTTTTGCAAATGCTGCAGCCTTCTTTGATGTCACAAAAGATTAACCAATTAGTGAATTAGAGAGAAAAATGATTTTTTGGGGGGTGTCATTAATCAAGATTATTTCCTTTACCCTAGGGGGAGGAAATACCATAGGCAACAAGCTGTAATAATGCTCAATGAGCTCTAATTTATTTGAAATCCTTTCTAGGCAGAAGCTATGGAACTTCTGAATGCGTTTGCAGTCGGCTCTTTAGGCTGCTTAGGCCTGGCCAAAGAGATTGTACCGGAAATTAGTTTCTGCCCCTTTAATGGCTAGGGTGGGAGATGAGAAAGCATGTCTCTAAGGCAGTGATGAAGAAATGGGTTGACACAATGACAGCCTCTTACACATCTCTTTTTATTGCATACAGAAAGACATAAGATCCTTTTAATTGCTCATTTTCTACCTGCCATAGAGGACAACAGGAGGAACAAAAGAGAAAGAAACACTTGTCAAAGGATCCTAAGAATCCAATTCACACAGAAGCTTGTCCAAAGGCACTTTGTAGTTCTCTGACATGTTCTGCTGCAGCCCCATCTTGTCTGGTGAATGTTATGAAGAAGATGGGGAAATGCTAATTCCTCAGACTGCTGTCTCACTACAAATGGAGACTGTGATCAGAAAACACTTAGGGATATGCTTAGCTTACACAGGCAGGCCAGCTGAAGGCAATAGTTAAGCAAAAACAAAATGGGAGGGTGATCATTCGACTAATCTCTGACATTAATTTACAAAAGTGACGGACTGAATGAACACTTAGATTCTGTTTTAAACCTTTTGAAACATTGGTTCAATAACTTGAAGAACGATTTATTCTGTGTATGATTAAAATGACCACAAGAAAGGCAACTGGAAAAGCTTATTGTAATGGAAAATCTGGTGTCAGTTGTCAGAGCAAACTAAAATGTTGCATTAACCACACCGTTGCTATGCTTGGGGACTGCTCCAAAACCAAACAGAGCAAAGCAAAGACTCTCCTTGATTTTAATAAGCACTGCATGAGGCAGATATAAACCAGCTGACTGAATATCTAGCGTGTACCAATGAACTGGGAGCGAGGAGCTCACTCCAGGTTGGAAAGAGCTGAGGGGAGGAGACTCCCCATAACATCTGGTTATTTATCCACATGCATGCATGTTTTGTTGCCTTTCCCTCACAATCCACTACTTGGACAAGTTTTGGAGATTCCTCCTCCCTCTTTTCCTTCCGTTCTTGTCCTAACTTCCCAAGATGATGCTGGATTTCTTTCCATTCTTCTCTACTTCCTTTTTGTCCTGGCCAAAAAAAAAAAAAAAGAAAAAACCTTTGGTTTTTTTTCTATGTCAGTTCACTGCTTATAGGAAACCAGTGATTTTTAGCAAGTGTCCTATTTTAACAATGATTTGGGATAGATTTTCTAAATGTTCAAAGTTACTCTAGTATGACACTTTTTAAGAACAAAACATTTGTTATTTTGCTTTGAAACAATCATGTTACGGTCGTGGTGCTGAGATAAGTTTTGTAAAGGGAGTAGTATCCTTTTTTTAGACCGACTATTATAACTGGAGAAAATAACCACTCAGCCTAGTTAGTCTGAGGAAGCAGCAGGCAAATGAAGTAGCCTTAAAATCCAAGTTAAGAAACACTGGACAGATAGACAGAGGAAATTACAAGATGATCCAAAGACCAAATCTTTGGTGACACTTTGATAGTTTTATTTGAAATTTCAACTTTTGCTCTGCTTTATGTGTCCTCTTACCTAAATCTTTTCCTCAGAGTGGGAAACTTGTTTCTCCCCCAGCTACATCCACACTTCCCTCTGGCAATTTCAGTTTGTTTCTGACAAGTGACTCTGTGGATGTCACCTCTGCCTTAGCCAGAACATGGTGCTGTGCTGAAGTTGGTCTTCAAGTAACAAAGCGCAATGAAGTATGGGCTTGTTTCTTTAGATTAAAGTGAGTAAGGGTGGGAACAGATATTTCAGACGGTTTGGTGGCTAGACAGTGGGAAAAGCCAGTCAAAATTGATCAGTACCAGCACATAGGGCTAGACTGTGACAGAACCCAGAGCAACAGCAGTATCAGCTCTAGTGCTCCAGCACGTGGCGCTAAGGCCAACCTCTCTGACTTGGTTTCACCGCTGCTCGCTCCTTGCTTCCCGCAGGTGGGGAGGTTTCCCCAGCCGCTCTTCTTGCCTTCTAGCCCAGTGTCGCCAGGCACAGCTGAGGACTGGAGCCAAAGCTCGGCTCATTTCTTACACCAGCTGGGTCCTTGTGTCCCAGTGGTCCCTAAAGGCAAGCAGGAAAGGAAATCACAGAATGATTTGAATGAAATACTGCCACTTTTGCAATCTTTGTGCTGACAACTTATGGCCTGGAATCTGCACGAGGGAGGGAGAGAAAGAGAGTGAGAAGAAGTCTGTAGTGCTATTTAGTATTAAAGCCACAAAGAAACTAAAGAGAGCTACTGAAATATCAGTTATTTCAAGAGTCATTTTGCTTTCTGGCAATGCATGCTATTTCTAGCTCGTGTTTGCAAATGTTTCTTTCCAACCGTAAGTGCAAAAAGTTATTCAAACTGTTTGAGATTCTTGTCTAAACACAGGTAAAGTGTGATTATGAGAAGAAACTCCCACAAAATATTGCAACATTTAAGAGGAAAGCATAAGAGTTTGCAACAGTCATTCCAAAACTAAACTCTGTCTCCTGATACATTTTGCTTAGTTCTGAAGCTGAAAATGTTAAATGCAGAGACAGGGTTTCAGCCATCTTCCGTGTTCACACATCTCTGTTTGCAAGGACCTACCGCCCTCTTGGCCAGCACACTACCTAAATGGCAGCAGGTGTGGCTCTGTCCCATGCGCTGATCTCATGACCATCATAGCTTTTTGTCCTCATTGTGCACGACTGGACAGACAAACTTGGAGACTGAAAAGTTACTGTGGCTTTCTGTAGTTGTACTAAAAGCTTAGAGCGGATGATAGTGTTACAGCACCTCAGAGGCCTGATCCAAAAACTCTTCAAAGACAAGAGAACAAATCTCATTGCAGTGGGTGCCTTTTGGGCAGGACTTTGGGGATTCCATGCATAAATTCTTATACAATGTATATAGATCTTTTCCTTTTATCTCTTTCTCTGTGTACGTATCCTGATGCAGCTTTAGAGCAATGATTTCATTTGAGGTTTAGCTGTTTTGAGTGTCTGAGTATGAAGCAGAAAGTAACAAGGAGACAGCGGGAGACAGAAAAACATCTCAAAACAGAGACGAACCTTAGCTGAAATTCTGCTCCTGATGCAATCAGTGGGAGGTTTATTTTGTATATGGGACTTCATCTGGTATAAAAGCCACCCACTTCTGTCTGCCTCCTGCAGCTTTTGAGGGCTTCTTCATTTTCTCATACATAATAAAACAGGCTTATCCTTTAGGGAGAAAAAAACGATTTAAAAAATGACCTCATCCATGAAGAAGACTATGGATTTCTAATTCAGGAGGGGAATACTCAGAAATCCAGACTAGCTCTGTTACAGTAAGGAACAGTTGGTAAAACCCATCTGTCTCCAGTGCTGAGCCCTTGAGTGAATCAAGGATGAATGAGAAATACCTGTGCCTAAAGTTAAATGTGTTAAATTCAGTTTCCTTTCTGGAGAGGCCAAATAGGAAAGCAGACTTAGCTTTTACTAACCTCACCACAGTGAGGTTATTTTTCCTTTTTTTTTTTTTCTTCCTGAGTAAGATTAAGGATTAGCTTAGAACCAGCATGAAGGAAGAAAGCATTAAGTCACTGTCACCTTTGGGTGGGGTCGTTTTCAGCACAATGTAGCTGCTGCTTGCCCCTCTCCCTTTCAGGTAAGAATTTGTGCAAGAATGATATTGCTGGGTTGAGCCCCAGCCTAAGGCAGGCTAGTGGCAAGGGCACTGGGACTCATGAGCAAAAGGCCCCATTCTTCGCGCTACTGCAAGATACTGGCAAGTTTCCTCACTGCCTAATGCCCCTGTTTCCACTGCCTATGCAAAATGATACGATTAATGTTGTTATTTCCCTTAGCGCAGGACTTGCATGCTGGAGAAAGATGATATTTTCTTGGACATGCTGCTAGAACTTGACTTCTAGTCCTTCAAAAAATGTGTTAGTTGTCATTTATTCTGCTTTTTCACCTATTTCATGATTTTACTGTTGGATTTTTGGGGGAGCAGGAGTGTCCTTAGCTTCTATATAGTGCTTTGCACTCTGTGTCTTCTCCTATCTCATTCAAACCAGATTTTCTTCCTTATTCTCCTTAGCGCTTTATCTCTGCTTCTGAGTTCTGTTACCCTCATTCTTTTTATCTGCAATGTATTATCTCCATTTTCTTCTATATTTTCTCGGTATTTTGACTTTCCTGTATTTTCCCTACTTTTATTTTATTTTTCAGTTTTAACTTTTTTCCTCTGCCTCTAGTTTTATCACAAGCTCTTCTCTTTTCCTTCTCTTTCAAAGCTCCATTTCATTGACAACTATACTGAGAGGAGGAGAGAAGTAAAAGGAGTTCTGCTCAGGTGATGTTGGCTGACATCACACTCCGCCAACTGAGTTTTCTGAAGAACTTATTTCCTACTAAAACTTATGCTCATTATGCATCTATAAACTATGTACTGGGCTGGGACAACTCGTTGCTTGCTTCATCTCTTTCCAGCGAGTTTAAAAGGTCTTTATTCCTTTCTCTGCGTGCAGACTAGCTTGTTATGTCACTGTTCTGCAGTACCAACTTCATGTTCCTTAATCTATTGGCGTGTTTATAACTTCTGGGTTAAACTTACTTGACAAAGTTGAATGTGTATGAAACAATATCATTTAATTTCTTTTTTTTTTTCCTGGGGGTGGGGGGAGGAGAATGGGAAACAGACTCCTCCTTGACCTTGCAAGAATAGTCTTCCTGAGTGACAAAAATCTTTTCCTCAACTTTCTTTGCAGGCTTCATATTTCTACCACAATGTCGTTTAGAAAGACTCTCTAATGAATTCTGCAGTGCAAACTTGTTGTAAATGCTTGACTGGCTCCTCTTCTCTGGCTTACTTCTGCACGGCATTGGCTCATTTTAGAATACATGTATATTTCTGAACTACCTGCTTTTTCGGAAAGGTGTGTCTCTGGAAAAGGACCTTGCTGCATACCACCGCTTGCAGCAGTTTCCTTTGTAACATTTTTGCAGTTAATATTCTGGTTCCTCTGGAGTTTGAAAAGGAAAGGTCCGAGTGCCATTAGTCTTGGCTGAATATAGGAAACAAGGTGCAGCTTAGTGATCCTTTCAAAATATATTTTAAGGGTTTAAATTCTGCCTATCTGCCTGTGCAGCTCCCAAGAACATTTTGCTTGAGAAAGAAGCACAGGACTTGGTCCTAGGCCCTACACTACAGCATATTATTATTTTGTTCCTCTCTTTCCAGTCAGTTCGCAGAAGATGTTTGGGCTTTTCTCAGGCTCCAGCTTCTCCTACCTCCTCAATGACCATGCGAACACTCCCAAATTAACTATTTCCTCCCTTCCTCTGCCTCCTTCAGCCTCCCTCCATGAATGTGCCTCCTTCAGCCTCTCTCCATGAATGGCAGTTTCCCCAGGGCGTCCCCACCCCGCAGGAGAAGATAGGCTTGGGGCCCAGTGCATGGCCTAGCGGCTATCCTTAAAGAAACTTGCAGGTGCTCTGGAGCCCATGGGTGCCTGTCTGCGCCCCCTCCCTCCGTGCCATTTGTCTTTCACCACCAGGATCGGTCCAATAAAGCCACCTGCCAATCATAAAATGCCTTCACTGTCAGACACTTAGTTTCATATTAATTTTGGCCTGTAATTTTCACCTTCTGAAAACTAATCAATGAAGCAGTGTCTTCATTTTTTGGAAACTTAAAGATGCAGCCACACACTCATTTACCTCTTGCCTTTTAAGTTCTACTCCTTTAACAAGCTACTTTAGCAAGATCTGACTGTACATGATAAGGCCATAAATTTGATGCACAGATGGTCCAATCGTCTTTGTAATTATTGTATTGCGCCATTAGGTACACAAGGGTTTCATTTGTTTAAGATATATTTTTCTTGTAATTGGAATCTGTCATGGCGCATTGCCTTGTCTGTTTGCTGGTGGACAAAATATTCATGTAACAGGTTTACTGGGATAGGTTTAGCTCAGTGCGAGGATATTTTTTTCCCCATCTTCCAATAAAGAATGAAGTCATGTGTAATATATGGTATTGTTGGCTGACCTAGTGTTGTCATAAAGATAATATGTCCATTGAGAGAAGCGTTCTGCGCGAGGCTAGTGATTTGTTTTTAGAAAGAGTTTCCTATTAACATTAAATAGAAAAATAGTAATTATTTGTAAACTGCTCATTTAAACCCACAGTGAAATATCCCTGCTTGCTCTGCATAGAAAATAGCAAGGCTTCTACAAAGAGATGAGAAAGAAAATACCGCTTAATCATTTGACTAAACAAAAAAATATCAATTTTTGTCAATTCCTGAGATTTAATTAAAACACAGAGGTTGATTCCAAACCAAACGAAACCAATGTCTAATTATCACAAGTGTTAATTACCAGTCTTGCTTTAACTGAATGACTAATAGAATAGAATGGCAAACGCCTTCCCAACAGCAAACAGATTTACTGACAAATGAAGTAGGATGCAAATTGAGGGCATCTTCTAGCCTTTGAAATCATGCTTTTCTACTGCTGTGAATAATAAGTGGGAATTGTTTTAGCCCATTTTGGGGACTGCTTATCACGAAATTCTGCTCTCTGTCTGAGGCAATGAAAATGGAAAATGAAAATAGGGTAAACACCTTAATCCACAAATCCTTTTCTCTCCAGTGGCATATTTTAAATACATGGATATCGCATAAAAGCCGCAGTGTATACTGCCAGTCAGCTACTGAAATCAAGCTGGAGGTAAAATATAGGTTTCAAAAGTGAGTAGTCTCAGAAGACAGACATTTATGAAGAGCTTATTACTAGAAGTTGTTTTGGACAGCTGTTAATGCCAAACTAGTGCCAGTGTCTTTAGAAAGCACCACGTTTTCCTCACACTCAGAGAAACTAACTGAATTGCAGCCACAGAAATGACAAATCTTGCAACTTTTCATTTTTAAACCCTAGAGAGAAGATTTTTTTTGTTTCTATTCTTGTCAGCTATATAGGAAGCCATCCTACCCTTTTGCTTCATTCCAGGGATTTGATGTGAAAAATGACATAAAATTTCAGGTCACCCAGGAAACTTTACACTAATTTAGGGAAAGAGAAGTCCAAGTTTAGAATTACTGTTAGGATAGCTAAGGCATTTATTTGTAAAAGTGTGAAGGAATAAGGATGTTCAGAGATGGAAGAAGATGATTTTAGTGGGTAACGGTTTCTCACACTCAGCCGCCAGGCTTGCAAATAACGTTGTACTTAATTTTGGGTTCTTGGCAGTTTTCACCAAAGTAACAGATCTGTGAACAACCGGAAAGTCATTCACAAACAAAGCATTTTTGTAAAACTTGGGATTATAGTCCAAAAGAGCCTTTCTACATCCCTAATTTGATTCATCTGTATATCTTTGTACTTATCTGTCTTTTCATCCACTCAGTTTTGCTTCCTATTCCAGATGATCAGAGCAAATTCTCCAAGTCTAAGATTACAAATCTTTTATCTAAAACTACTCCCTACATATTTTCATAGTTATTTCTGTAGCATACTATAAGGAGGAATTCTTGTATTTCCCCTTAAAAAACATATTTCCAGGTAAAGCTGATGAATTTAAAGATAATAGCTATAGTACAGTGATATTTTACATTCACATTGCTGCCTGAATTGCAGCACCTCAAAGTGTTTTGCAAACATCCATCCTGTTTTGCGGGAGTTTAACCTCCTGCTTCCCAGGGAGGTGGGATTGCTATCACCATTGTACAGACACAGAGCGATGGAGGGCTGAATCACCCTAAATCTACACAGCAGATAAGCAAATAAATGCCTATAAATGAAATGTTTTCACTCAAAGTCCAGCTACGCCACATGCAGGCTTTTATAGCATCCTATTCCACCCTGCAAAATCAGTTCCATTCTTTGCTACAGTGAACTTGAAGTTGTAGGTCAAAATGATGGTTTTGCATAGAGTCAGCTGCCAAAAAATGTTCACCGAAACCTGCAAAGCTTGTTTTGAAGGAAGAAAAACCAATACTAGTGGCTTAATTTGCTCTTGACAGTTACTAGCAATGACATTTGACCACTCTCACCTTAAGCTTAAAAGAATACAGTTCTTCTGGGAAGAACCACCCTGTGGTTTGGTCAGGTTTGGTTCTGTGTTTGCTCCCCTGTACTACTTACTGGGCCTTTGCTGTTGTGACAGGTAAAACTTTAATGCCTTTCTGGATGTTACCTTACCAGGAGCTCGGTGCTATGCATAGTGGGTCTGGTCGGCGGTTGTATTTTCCGTTTAAAGGCAGCTGTTGCAAAGAATAGCATGTTTTCTCTCTCTCTCTCTCTCTCTCTCTCTCTCTTTCTCTTTCTCTCTTTTTTTTTTTTTAAACTTGAGATATTAAGTTCTGGATATTCTATGCTAAACATGCAATTTCAAGTCTTAATCCGAATGGTACCGTTGGGAATTGCAGAGTGCTCTCCTCAATGGGAGCAGGATTGGCACATCAGCCCCCTAGTGTGCTAGAGCATTACGTCGGCTACTTATGGGCAGCATTTTTGTACTGTTTGTATTCAGACGAGATTAAGTCCCAGTATGATTTTATTCTGGCCTCCTCTAAATTAGATTAGTGCAAATCAATTGAATCTTTCTTTCAAAAAGGTAATTTGTTGCAGATATCTTGCAGGATCTACTACCGAAATGGGATCAGTTGCTGCAGCATTCAACAAGGTTGATCAGCTGTGCTGAAATGAAGTTAGTGGTTTGGTATTCATTAACAAATTCATTGCTTCTGTAAGTGATGAAATTCCTTTTTGAGTAAGACACTACATCTGACAGGAGTAGTCCAAAGCAACACTTATTTACTGGTGTTGGATATTCATTTTGGAAAAGAGCTGAGTTAGAAATCATGCAAGCATCTGTTACATAGTTAGATTAGATAATGTAAATGTTTAGAAAATGCAAATGAAGCTCACTATAATTAGCAATGATGCTTTTCTACTTTTATTAATAAGGTAATGCTTCTGGCAATTACATTTAAATTTCATATGAAGGTTCAAAGCTCTGGAACAATTTCCTGTTGTTTAGAAGAACAGAATTCAGGGTGAGCTCACTTAGCAATCTGTACCATGGGCTTGTTGCAGGATTGGAAACTACTTGTCTTTATTTCTCATCACTGAACCATTGCCTTTTCTTAATATAACTGATCCTGGGAAGAACGAGAACCATATATGATTGTGAATGATTACGTCAGAGACTGCGTAGAAAGGCTTCTACAATAACATTTTGAAATAAAATGACAGCCCTCTATGTAACTTTTAGACTGTGCAAACGCATAAAGCAACATCTGTCCTGTACGGGGGCAGAAAAAAACTGCACAGCTGTCTATCTAAAGTAACCTTGTTACAGCATACTTCTCGATTTAAGCAAGCCCTTTCTGAAATGTCTAGGACCCACACAGGGTTGACATCTAAGTCTGTGTCGGTGGCATAAGCCAGTCTGAAATCCTGGCAGAGAAACAGAAAGGGAAGAACACTGAATATTAACAAAGGCTTCATTAATATTGATGTGTAATTCACGTGGCAGTGAAAAGATGCATTATTAGCCACTATTCTTATGGTGCTGGCATTAATATTCAATGCGAATGTGTGGGTATTGAAATTCCCTGACTTCTGGGTACCCCAGTGGTCCAATAATATTAATAAAAAATATGCTAGAGTCAGTGGGAGCTTGGTGCTATCCCCACAGCAATCAAGCTCTGCTTTGTTTTATAGAGATTTCTGAGCTGAAAGAGGGAATCATATCGATATGTCTTGTGGAAGAAGGGCACTCATACTTTGTTCTACCTTCAGGAAATTCCTGTACCTAGAGATGAAGGTGGCATCCCTGCTCCATGCTGAATCTCTGTTGGAGAGACCTGTCATGGAAGGTAATTTTATACCTGGTTATCTGAAAACCACACCCCACCATTCTCTTTTCTCCTATGACACCGTTTATATGCTACCTTATCAAACAGAGAGCAGTCTTGGTTTCAACCTCAATTATAAATAAGCTGAATTTTGGAACATGTGCACATGAAGAAGACCCCCTTCACAGCAAGCTTTTCCTAAAATCAAATGTTTGCTCAGATGAGCTGGCTATCTGAATGCTGGGATGGGGGATCATTTGACCATTTGTATATATAAATGAGATTCTGTGATGCAGTGTTTTCGCACATGTATAGGCATGGCCTGTTGAGATGCACAGACTATAACTAACTTCATCTATAAAAGTAATTGCATTGACATCAGTGGGACTAACTGCAATGCATAAAGACAAGTATATACATGAAGTCCTTGCAGGCTGAAGGTCTCAGCGTCTAACTTAAAGATTCCATTTTTCAAAGACTTAACTGGAGCTGTATTCTGCCTGTATCAATACAGTGCTTTTCTGCTGCGTTCTCATCATTTAGAATAGAATTTTGTTTTAAAAAAACAAACAGCTCTATGCATCCTGAAAAGCCTAATGTCCGGGAATAAACTATAAATTGTGTGGTTTTTTTTTTTTTCTCCGAAGAGCCACGTAAGGCCTTTCGAAGAAATCACCGGGTGCATAGGCCTTACAGCATGATACAAACAGGCAGATGCCATCCTATGTAATTAGTTTCACCTAATTATCATCAGTAGCTACTGAAATTAAATATATCCTCATTTCAACAGGTTGTAGAGACGAGAGTTTCTTTACTTCTCCCTGTGGCAGTAGCAAATGAAATAGTAGACAGGCTGCCACTCCACTTCATGCTATCTTTTTGGAACTAAATGGCAAGCTTGGTACAGTGAATCCCAAAATGCAAAACAGACCTCTGCTAAAACCACTGTCACAGAGACGGATTGTTGACTATATCGTAATGTACCTCTTGTCTCCTATGCACGTGCCACAGTGCAGGCAGGTTTAGATTTCCCCTTTCACTCTGCTCAAAGGACAGTGCCTCAAATTCTGACTCCGTTTCCCTGCTGGGGCTGTTTGTGTAGGACAACCCTGAACAGCTCCTCTATTTTTACTGTGGAATAGTCTAGGGATTCTACAGTTTTAGGTCCAAATCTCTCATATTCCTTCTATCTACTCCCAACCTTGTGATACTAATAAAAAGCTCAAGTGGGACACAGACAAAGCAGAATGAAAAATAGCAGTTTTTTTGTGGTAATTTATTGTCAAGCTGGTACTTCAGCGAAACGCTTTGGAGTGCTACCTCGACACCCTGTGGTGAGACAGCTGAACCAAGCCACCGCTCTCTGGTGGTCCCTTCCATTGCTCAGTCAGATTCAGAGATGATTCAGTAGCTGGGAATGGGAGAAGAGTTGGGAAGCATTATCACATGTATTTTGAAAAGTTTTCCTCAGAGTTTCCGTGCTATTCATAATTCATGCCGAATAATACTGATTTGTAGTGTGCCACCAGCTGCTAGTTGCTTTATAGTAGCATCATTAGCCTGCTACAAGGAAATGACAATGAACACCAAATACAGCTGGAGTGTTAGTGTAGCAACATAATGCATAGAAAGAGACTGAGGATTAAGCGAATATTTAGAGCCACTTACTCCAGGATATCCTAAACAATTACTGACATCCCGAAGAGCCTTATTCTACCCTTGACTAATAAAACACTTAAGTCTTGTTGCAAGTTCTGAACATCTGAGAAGGCAATATGCATTTCTTTTCACCCTCAGGGAACCCTATAGTCATTCTGTATTCACCTTTCCTTCTTACCCTGCACCTCAGTCATTGCTCGCGCTTCTTCAATAACAAGCTTTTTATCTTTTGTCTCAGCTTATATTGGCTAATGGATCATCTTATGTGGGCCTTGACCATTTGGAAGACTTGCCCTTACATCACTGCAGATAATTGAATTGACCTTCTCCAAACCATCTGAAAATAAGAAATGGGCAACTAGTCCATTCTAACTGATCATTAGCATGTCCATATCCTGTCTTTTGCCTCCAATTGGTCCTCCAGTCTTCCCTTAGCCTATAAGTCTAAGCTCTAACAAGGTATTTTCAAAGTTATGCTAAGATAAGGCTCACCATGTCTTCCTAGTTTTAGCCTCTCAGTACTGACTATACTTCTCAGTTTCCCATGTGTGTTGTTGTCTCCCTATCTCCAGGGTTGTAAACAAAGCTCTCCCTCCAGCTCTATGGTGATACTACCTGTAGTTTATTATACTGCACTTTTATTTGCATGCTATTTTTTTAACATAATCCTTTGCTATAAGGAATGCTATGTGAGAGCATATGCTAATGTCTGGGTAGTGGCGGTCTGTAGTACTTTGCTCTGAAGCTAATACTACTCTGCCTGGTAGTTTGTGAAAAATCTAGCTAATGATAAGTCTATTTTTCTTTCTGCATTCCCAGCTGAGACTCTCAATGCCCTCTTTTAATCAAAGTTTAAAAGTGAGTGACATGCAATCAGAGAAGGTTTTCAGGGAACAGTAAGATGCTTGTCATTTTACTTGTGCACTTATCATGGTTTCATTTTTGTTTTTTTCACCAAATAACAATGGCACTCACAAAAGTAAGGAGGAACCTAACAGGCAACACGCAGACAGTCTGACTAACACAGAACAGGACATTTTGCTGGAGCAGATTTGCAGCATTTCTCTATAGCTGCAGACTGACTCCAACTTGGTGGAGTCACCTGGCACTCTGGGGCTCAGTGCTATCCATATATTCTTTTGTTCACAGTAATTAGAAGATTAAAAGTATTTTATAGGGCAATGGCTGCTGCTGTTGTCATTTCATGTTATCAGCCTGGCTTTTAATCACTTTAAGGATTCAGTACAAGTAAGCGGGTGTTATTAATCCCCTTGTATTTGAACTGTGGAAGGAATGTGATCTCCAGGATGGAAAGAAAAAGTTTCAGTGCTGTCATGGCGAAGAAAGCAGTCTTCAGAGCCTACCCTAAGAGCTGTGTACCTAAATCCTCCCAAGACTGAGAGCTGCAAAACCTGTGCCGCAGAAGTCAGAGAGAAAAAAGGGGAGGCCTGAGCAGAGTTTGCAATGACTTGACTGGAGTCCTACTGCTACACTGGAGTAGGTACTCCTACTGCTTTGTGGTGGCTGAGGAGCAATGTGGCAGCATCAGCTTTCACAGTCTCTGGAGGCTTGCTTCATCCTAAAGGGATGCAGGTTACCCGGAAATCCATGTGGTAGCTCAGCTGGATGTCCCTGTCACTGGCATGGGAGCTGCTCGGGACTTGTTCAGTAGCCTCAGGCTTGCTACAAGTGTGTTCTACTTTTCCTTGATGCCACCCTGTCTGCAAGGCTTCACAGTGTGTACGGAGATAAAAATGAGCAACAAAACAAGAGCAAAGACAAATTTGCAGGGGAAAGCACAGTGCATATCATCTGTAGACACGCTCATCAAATCTGCCTTCAAAAATGGCAGGCACCTCCTAGATATTTAAAGGTACAGTGCGCAGTAAGGAAAATCACAGCAATTTCATGCGCCACATGAACTGGGGTCTGGATTTATGAAAGCAATTGTTGTGTTGTGCGTTCTTCACAACTTCTTATAAATGTGTTTCAAGAATACTGTATAATTTCAGTCTATGCAACTCATTTTCCCTATCGACCATGCTGTAGATGTACACAACAGCATATTACTAAGAATCACACTTAATCCTTTCAATATTTCCCAGTGAACCTGGATATTAATTCAGATTGGACCTCCTACTGGTTTAATTCTGTAACCTGAGTAAAACACACTCCCAATACATGATGTATTATAAAAGATATGTACCCAAGATGCTGTTAAGCTAATCGTTATTATTTTTCACTTGACACACTGCATTTATATTTGTGATAAGACTTTGTATCAACTGTTCTATTTGCTGGAGCTTTGAAAAATATATAAATGAGATACAAAATATCGCAGGAATCGTTTTTTTCATATATCATTTTAAACGTCAAAAAAAATTCATTCTTAAGGTTTTTCGACATCCTCATACGTATGAAGGTCCAATAGGAAAAAAAAAAGGTTTACTTAGAATTAATACTTCTGTTTCAGATGCCTGGACACTTAAATTATTTGAATGATCATATTTTCCTCTGGGGGGTGGGGGAAGGGGAAACGTAGAACATATAGTTGCTGATTTCTGGGTATAAAGGAAAAATAGCCCTTTGGACCTGTGATGGACCAAGTGACTTAGGAGCTTAAAATACCATTGGAAATCAGTGGAATTTGGCTGGTGTTCAAAAGGTAGTGTTTCCCAGACGAGGATTTCCAAAGGATTTAAGAGGGCTCAGGTGGCATTTGTGTAACTCTAACTTTTCTGCCAGTAGGCATACAACTACACTGGGACATCTCACAACTGTTATTTTGGAGGGGGAAGTCTGCTCAGTAAACTTTGGTGGAAATTCTGGCTGTATTAGTGTTTATAAGACTTCAGAGAAGACCAAGGTCCAGGTAAGGCCACTTCAGAAAGGCAAAATCAGCCACACGTATGTACATACGCTCTGCGTAAAACATCTTACATGATTATCTGCAACATTTTTTTCCCCAGCAAAGTTCAGCCGCATCTCCCTTGCCAATACTTTAGCTCCCTCAACCATTTGTCTCCTCACTCCCTCTGATGTAGAAAGCCTTCTTCTCGTTTTCCTAACCGTAGGGATTAGAAATACACTGAAGATTCGACCTAGATCTCATCAGTTGTAAGGCAGTGCCTTGTCTTCAAGATCACCCATTCTCTTACAAGGCAAACGAATGAGCCAATGAATGCAGCGGTTCCTCATGAATCTCTGCAAGGATCCAGAGCGGTACTGTCTCTGTGTTGTTACACTGTGAGTTCGTATGACGCAGCTGGCTCTGTAAAAGTATATAAAAAAGGGTGTGCCAATCTGACAGACACATATCACAGATTTTCTACACTCAGTGTGGCTTTGTGCCTTCAGATAAAAGAAAAGTGGATATGCGGGAGGATGAAGGCCTGAGGAGGGCAAAAATGAAAATGCATTTGAACTGCAGGCAGGATTTGAAAAGCCCATAATCGCAGTTTAAAAATCCAAAGACAGAGTGGAAAGAAAGTGACAAGTTTTAACAGTAGACAGATTTTATGGCAAAGAAGGAAAGCATTTCTGTGTTTAACTATGCTTACAATTAATCAACTTTTAATTCTGTTCATTAAGCTTCGTTATTTATGAAGCAGTGTATTACAGTCACAAAGGAGTGGATTTGATTAAAATTTGAAGTGGAGCAATTCAGAAATAGTACTGCCACCCAGCAGAGCTAAGCCAGATGCATACGTAGAGGGCTCTGCCACATCAGATCCGATGGAGCTGCTCCCATCAGAATTTGGCTCTAGTTCCTGGAGCCTTCTTGCTTGTCTTATATGTACCTGTGTGTGTGTTTATAAAACTGTATAGCAACGTTTTATACAAAAGTACAACACACATTTTCCCTACTGAAAAGCAGCACTGCTGGCAGTGTGACGATCTATGTTGTTACGATACGTGAACGATTTTCAGTTACCATATCACAGGCATTTGACAAGGGACCATTCTCCCAAGGCTTATTTCCCTCCGACCTCCTGCTTCAAGGAGTCATTTCTTAAGCATCACCCCTTTAATTAAAGTCCAGTCCTCATGTGATTTTTCTAAATGCCCAAACCAGCGTTCACAAGATTTAAAAAAGCCCAAAAACCTGAAATGAGCATGTGGACTTTCCTCACCCAAAGGTGTGACTAGCTAGCTTTGAGTGCCATTTGCAACCTATAATAAAGAATTTGCTATAATGTTGAGGCCAAGCAAAGTATTTTGCTGACTCTTGATCCTGTGATGAATCAGAATCCAAGCTCAGCCAGTTCCTTTCATTCCTCATGTGTTAAACTTATCTGCCAGCTTTGGTCATTTCACTCTTAATGCCTCTTTACTTGTCTCAAAGTCCTGCTGACTTGGTTTTTCTCATTGACAGTGCCCTGATCATGAAGAAACCTAGCTAATGCTTTCTCTTGTGATATACACATATATTTGTCTATTAGCTGGTGAAAATGTGTGCGGTAAATCTCCAATGCTAAACATTCAGGATGCTGGGATTTTCTTTTCCAGCTCATGTGTCGGGTTGTGTAGGATGTCAGACTGGCAGTTCTTTAAAGGCCTATTTTGACCTCCGTTCACTTCACTAGGAAATTTTTGCCTTTAAAGTGAATGCCACAATTAAGAATGCACTTGGATGCATGAAGCCAAATATAGAGTCTGGCCTCAGGAAATCTATGGCTCTAGTTTCCTCTGGATCCCTTGGGAAAATGAGCCTGTTGTGAAATCTTAATGATGTCCTGCCTTTAGAAATTGCTTCTGCTGCCTTTCTCTCACTTTCATAATTACATATGCTCTTTTGCAATATGTAATGAACAATATTCAGGACAGGCCAAAACTTGTTTGCCTTATTGACACAAACAGTCTCATGCAAAGCCCTGGGATTATTCATGCGAATGAACTCAGCAGGGTGTAGCCCCCTCTTTCTCCGCTGTAGCACTCGATTTTGGGGGATATTCATGGCGTTTCACAGATACATGTGTGTGTCTATTTAACCACTGAGCAGTATTCTCTGAGCGATTAGAAATCTCCATGTGTCTCTAGCTTGTGAGTTGTTTATCATCCAGCAGACGCTGTTATTTCCTAAAAAAGTTCTTTTAGAAAACAAAACCGTTTGTCTGTGCTGAGATAAACGCCCTTCAAATGGTGCTGAAATGGGAGGTTCAGACCTCTGCACTTTTTCCTTTGGAGTACAGTTAAATGTGAGTCTGGGCTCTCCTAGGTCAGTACCCTCACTGCAAGGCTGTAGAGGCAGTTCGTGGCTGTGGCCTGCTGAATATTGAATTGTGTAACAAGGTGGACTGGGTCCAGCACAAGCAAAGGAGGCTGAGTCCCCCGCCTCGTGGTTAAAGCACCATGCTCAGGGATGTTGCTATCAATATCTTTTTGTGACTTCTTCGTTTGCCAGGCTATTATAGTGTTGAAAGGCCTCTCTCTTTCCAGAGGATTTCAGTGTTAGAGATCGATCAAAACTGGTTCGTTTCTAAGAAATGGCAAATTTTCTGGAAACACAGTAGCAGATGTGTCTTTCAACCAGTTTTACTTCTTGCTGTATGCCTTGAAACTCTAGTTCTGTCACTTCCTCAAAGCCCAATTCTCCCCCCTCCATCCAGAACCATCTAAATATTGTCCATTTTTGCTTAGAAAATGTAAAGTTATGAATATTTTGGAGTTATTTACCTTTATTTCTGATGTTAGAAAGTCATGCCTTAATGTATATGCTATATTATAGGGGACTCAGTGTCTCTTGTCCATGCTGGATGTAATGTAGGGCTGTACTCTACTGTTAAGATGTCTGGGAAGAACTGGCTCTCAGGGGGATCCAAGTTCTTGCTGAACAACCAGGCGAGCATTCATGATAGCACAGGACATGTAAGGAGCAGTTCCTAATATCTGATATGAAGGATAAGACACAGCAGGAAGATTTAAGAACATAGCCATTAAGAGATCAATATTTTTTCATGAAAAAATTTGAATAATTTGTCTTGTGGAAAATTGCCTCTTTTCAGCTCAGGCAAAAGGAGCTTAGAGTTAAATCTGCAGATTAGCACTGATGACTGTCACAAGCTTAGTCTTTCTTTTAACAACCATTGGTCATAAAGCACGGACAAAAATAACGACATGGAAGTGATTTTAAGGCTGAGTGTTCATCAGGATAAGTTGGGTTATTCTGTGATTGTGAAACCTCTTTCTCTAGCTTTGTAATATGAAGGTAGAACAAGGAATGGTAAACTATGAACAGCATAGTTCATCCATGGAGATCATAGTGGTACAGTTAGTGAAAGTGCTATCAAGGAACAATTCTCTCCCTCTCTCCTCAAATTACTGAAAAAAAGCTAGTAACATGAACATGCGAAGAAAAAACATGGAATAAGATCCTCCTGTCACTCCTTTCTCTCTTTCCCCCCAGGACAAAAATGAAAACCATTTTAGAGGAAATTCTTATATTTATATAAAGTAAGGATTTTTTTTTTACTTCCCTCTAATTTCCAATGACTAAAAATTACTTTCATGCTATGTCAGAGTTGCACGGGATTTTACCTGAATTTACCCTGAGCTATGAACTTTAGAAAGTGAAACCTTTTTTCCACAGACATGAGTCCGTTCATGGCTTGTATATTACAGTTTGCCTTATTACATCCCGTGGATTGAAGCCTAAGGCTTTGTAAGTGAGTTGCCCAAAACTGAAGGACCCTTACAAGCTTTGACAACCAACAACCTGCATTAACAAATGATGTGGATATTTCATTTGAAGTGTGAAGAATAAAGAACATTGCTTTAAGTAAGTAAGGAGAATGAAAGACTTAGTACAGGTTGAGCACAAAAGATGAGTCCAAACCTGATTGCTTTCTGTAAGAATAATTAAAAGGAGGCACTTTAAAAAGAAACACACTTTTACAAGCTCCTTCTTCAAGTGTTTTTCATTTATTTTCTTCCTTTCTTTTCCTGTCTCACAGTACACACTGAACCACTGACCACTTACCTTCATTAGTAGTTAAATTAGTCAGTGTAGTTTGACCAGGACAGCTTTGCTGAGAAACTTGATAGACTGTGAGGTTTCCACGGTTGTCATCTGGAGATGTGATGTGCCTGTTTTTACTTTATAAATTGGTACAGTGTGATCTGTTCATAAACAATAGCTGCTCAAACATAAGACTTTTGAATATGTTTTTCAGCACCTCCATTATTTGGCATGATTTTCACATAAGCTGAGTACCCAGCTACTTGCTTACTTACGTTCTTTGCAGTTAGTAGCTCTGAAAACTGCATTAACGTGTCCAGCTATAACCCTAGCGGTCTCGTGATATCATAGTGCAAAAGCTGAGACTCCATCCTCATATTTAAAAGGTGCATTAGGTATCCTTGCGAGAAGTGTATGACGTACTAATGTCTTAGATAGAAATCAGAGGCTGGAATGAAAGATTTCATAAAATATAGAACTTGTGAGGAATGAGATATATCAATCGTGAAAATGGACCAAAACACAAGAAATAGAAGATGAAGAAGGCACGCCCCTGAGATTACATGAAAATCAGTTGCGGTTCCATATGCCATGAACATGTGGTCACTCTCTGGCATTATCTGGGAATTATTTTGGAAAAAAAAAAGATATTTTCTATAAGGAAAAGGTTACACAGTGGGAAACATATGCTGCACTTATTTTGAGGGATCCCATGATTCCATTTCACGTCAACTCTTTAATCACTCCTCCCAGAACGAATTCCACTCTGCTAGTGTATAAGAGCTACAAGTCCCCAGAGCTAGGGAAGAATTTCTGAGCAGTGAGTGGAGTGGCGAAGCTCTCCATATACTGATATGAGATGATATGCAGTTCTGATAGCCCTTTGTAACAAAGCACCACTTTGTATTCAAGGTTTTTTTTTCTGGACACATGAGAAGCATGAGACACAAGATTCTGCTTGTGTCCCAAGTGTACATAAGTAATCGTCACAACGCAATATTAAAAAAAAAAAAGAGCTACCAAACTGCCATAGCCACAAGTGGTCTCTGAGGCCCAGGCAGCTGAGCAGAGGGAGAGTCTCAGGAAAGAAGGCTCTCATCAGGCAGCAGAAGACTGGCTTGTGTCTAGCTACAGGGGGCCGAGATATGGAATAGCTTCATTACTTTAGTGGAACTCTGTCGCCATAGTGGCTGTCACAACATGACAGATTTCAACAGTGGCAAAATCATATGTAATGAGAGTGTGCCAGGATTACAAAGTACTCTGACCATTCTTTTTGAGGGCTCATGTAACCCCCCTTTTTAGTATTGGATCAGGCTTTTAAAAGGCATTTAGAAAAATAAAGATGCAGATAAACATCACAGTTTTCAAAAGCACCCAGGTGCCAAACTCCTATTGGAATTGGTAGGTATCAGATACTGCTGTGCTTTATTTAGGATCCTAAGAAGTTTTAAAAGTCTGGCCTTTTGGTTTACGCTCCACACCAGCTGATGTCAATGGTAAAGTGGATTCAGAACTGCACCCTCATAGCTTAATCATAACAGCAACAGATGGAAAGAGGCTAGTAGTAAGACATGGTGCTCAAGCTTCAGTTATGCAGTTCCTATGGTTTTCCTATGGTTACTGACCCATAAAAGTTTATCCTTGTTTGTAGTGAGAGGAGAAACCAAAAACCCAACTGCAAAATACATTCAGCTTGTCCTGTCTCATAACCCCTGAAAACTGCTTCCGGTTTTCAGCATTTTGTTGGCATTGGCCAGGGTTGTTGCACGGTACACCTGCTTCCCACCTCCTGTTCCCTGCCTTTGAAGGATCTTGTGTTCATTCTCCTTACACATTTTTTGTTTGTTTCCTTATATCTTTGATACCACAAGTTACTGTAATTTCTAGTAGGGCTAATTTCTGTGGCTGAGTGTTGGCGGGGGATGGGATTTTGGATGATTCTGTCCCTATGGCTTAGATATGGTAAGTCTGATTTACTTTTAAGAATGAGGACTTGGAAGCAGACACCTAGAGATGAAATTACTCGTTATGTTTAGGTACGGATCTGAATCTAAAATGAAGTTTTTTCCGTCATGTCTAGATCTGGCCGACTTTTTCACTAGGTAGAATATGGCTATTGACATACCTAACATTTTCTTTTTTCCTGTTCAAGTGTCACAGCAATGAAAATGTGGTGATTTGTTTATTATCTGAGATTTCTTTGCCAAGTGAGCAGGAACAGCTTTTAGGCAATAGCTTGTTTTTTGTTCAGATCACATAATAAGCCACCTCAATATCAACAGCAAAAAGTCTCCTTCTTTTTGATATTTATCAGTTCCCATTGTGCAGTATCATTTCCCATTCTACACTGTAGTTAAAAGGTCAGTGATGAGGTCATTTGATATTTAATCATCCTAATGTTTTGGCTCTTTAATTTGACAAAAATGATTAAGAGCTTGAATTTATTGAAAATTATGAGAGACAGAATTTGGTTCTTGCTATATTTCCATGTTTAGAAGAGTTTTGCATGGTTTTTTTTGTTTGTTTTTTCTTTGCATTCCTGTTGGATTTTGCCGAAAGAACCTAATATTTTGCAGTCCTGTTTCCTGTTAGAAAATGTTAGAGTTCTTCTTCAGGCAAAACCGTATTTTAGAAAAAAATATTGAAAAGTGGAAATGCTGAAGATTTAAACCATCCCTTTATATTCCCACTGATATTCCTAAAGATACATACCTAAATTCGAGATTTTTTAATTTAATCTTAAGCTGTGTTTCTTTGGTTCCCTTATAACTAGTCCCTAACTATAACCTTTTTTAACTGTTACATAGGAAGAATCATTAGCTCTTAATAGAGAAAAAAATAGCCCAGTTTAGGGTACAAAATGGGAAGAGGTGAAGTAAGAAGACTAGTAAGGAAGGGATTTGGACCAAAAGGCAAAGCTAAATTGTTACAAGAAGCCAAGTGCATAGAGTAATTATTATTAAAATACAGCTACTGTTGCCTTATCATGCTGTACCTCAGTCTCTTTATTTGGCAAATGGAGAGGGTCATATGTTTTTACAAAGCCAAAAAATACCCGGTGTCAATTTAGTGCATAAACAGCTCATCTTCAACTGAAGTTATCAAAGGGGAAGCATATACCAAGTGGATTAGGGATTTAGATACTGTTGGTAAGTCTAATGGTACCAAACAGTTCATCCATAATTTGGGGGTAAATAGAAACAAATTTTGCTTTTAGAGTTGTAGGTGAGAGAGTTTATATGTGTTTCATTTTAGAGTAGGAAAAAAAAATCCCAAATTCTGAAGACTTAAGGAAACGGAGGGCTTGTTTGCAGTTACTCCTACTTTTAGTAATAGATCCTCAAAAGCTGAATCTTATCAGAGGAGGATAAAGATGACTTCATTGCAGTGTATGAGTACCTTCACAAGGAGAAACGACAGTGCTAAGGAACTCTTTAACCAATCTAGGAAAAGCCTGAGAAGAATCAGTTGCTGGAAACTGAAGCCAGATGAATTTAGATTAAATGTAATTTTTTAACTGTCAGAATGATTAAATGTTAGAATATGCCCTTGGGAAAGGTGGACTGTCTGTTTCCCAAGATTTTCAGTCTAAGGTAAAAGAACTTTTGAAAAACTCTGTTTTAGCTGAGTACAACTTATTCCTTAGACAATCACTAGGTATTTGGCTTAGGAACTAGATAAAATTTAATGGTAAGGATGGTTAGGTGATGTAATGGTCCTTTCTGGCCTCGAACTGTGTGAGTCTTTGAAAAAAAGCACTTTGAGCTATATGGATGAAAGCTCTTACGTGGGTTAGGAGACAGCTAGTTTTACAGCTGTCTTTGATTGCGTCTAACTAACAGTGGTAACAGGAGGTGCTGCTGCCACATATTGGTCTCAAGCAAGCATTTATATTTGCACAGTGACTAGTTTTACATTCTGAATAAAGGAAGTAAGCCTTTCTTTCTTTCTTTCTTTCTTTCTTTCTTTCTTTCTTTCTTTCTTTCTTTCTTTCTTTCTTAGGTCTTCTTTGCCTTATATTTTGCTTATAGGGTTTTCCCTGACTGTCCTCTCTTCTCTGACCCGCTGTTCTAGAGTCGCAGTCATGTCACCCATGCTGCCGTGAGCAGACTTCTTGCTCTCTGCACTAGCCAGCTGTCATCAGCCCAGCAGCAAGACTTTCAGATGCGGCTTCTGCTGTTTCCCTCTACTGCATGTTTTCCAAAGGAGCTCTTGCAAAATCTTCAGATATTCATTAACCACGGGGCGAACCCCACAGCCCTACCTCACCTTTCTCAAAATCTCAGAAATTCCTGGTGTTACCTGAAGTAAGGATAGACAGTGCTAATATTGGTAAATTTGGTCAAGTTTTTGTGCCTTGCCATCCTGCATCATTTCTGCTCACTTGCCATTGCTTTTTCTTAGGCTATTACCATCTTCTCCAGTGCTGTTTGCTGAGTGGGGGAATGAATTACATAGAGCCAACAGTAGCTTTTTTTTAGCTCATCAGCAAAAAATGGAGGAATACATGAATCTATGACTGAGTTTGAATTTCTTCCCCAAATGTTTCTGTTTTTTATGATAATATTTGGTTGGAAAACACTACCATAACTGGGAAAGATTATTTAGAATGCCACGATGAAGAGACAGAAGGATTTTTTTTTTCTTTGTCCTTGTTCATCTGTTAATTTAGATAGCACAGCAGAGCATGCTACTATGATCAGGTATCCATGCTAGTTTTGTTGCAATACAGTTACTGGTATACTGTGCCTTAGCATAAGAGCAAGTAGCCCTTAAGTGCCGTGGGTCTTTTAACAACTGTCTGATATCATTCTGAGAAGTTCTGAGAGGTTTGTTATGCAAAACCATTTCACATTTGCTAGGTCAGGTAAGGTATAATGCAAACGTTTCATTCTTTCCACATGAGCTAGTAAAGGAGAGGAATGACACAGTGCAATTTACTAAAACTTTGATGTTTAGTTGTGCAAGTAAGAACAGCCATGCCATTCTGCTGTGCTATGAAATGAGAACACTGTCTGCTAAACAGGAGGCAGTGGTCTTTACACATGCCAGCCCAGCTTCTGATCTTATGTATGCTAGACTGCAACCAGAGTCCCCTTCTTGACTTTCCAGGTGAGCTCACTGTACAAGGAGTAAAAGTTGAATTTGAGCCATTTTTGCACCTAGAAAGTGGCTTTCAACTCATGTTTAAAAAGTACAGATCACTTCTTCTGGAAAAGCATTACGGATGCAATTCATCTTGCCTAACTTTAGCCATTTACAAGCAAGTGTCTAGTAGAAAATGAATTCTGAAGATCTATTCCCAGATTGAACTGCGGACACAGCACTCTAACATTTGAACCGCCCATTAAGTTTTCCTTATAGTTGTCAATGATTTCTACATCAGCCCATTCTATTACCAGCATTAGCGCTCCTTCAATGGAAGGCATTAGCATATTCAAAGCATCTCCTTCTATTGTTCTGTAAGATGACCTTAACAAAACCTACATTCCTAATTATGAAGCAATGGCTGAAAGAGCATATTGAAGAATAACAGCAAGAGATTCTACATACACTTTTATGCACTGTTTAGAGCTACTTTCTTGCCTTCAAATGTTTGGTTCATAACAGTACAATAGGTCTGATTCTCTTCTGTCAATGGTTTCACATTGATAAACCCTAATGGAGTACAATTGCTGATTCACTGACTGTGAGTGAGAAGAAAGCACAGATTCTGTATATTTAAAACAGGAGAAATCTTTTCATTTGTAAGGCTAAATGAGTCTCCTGGTTGACATGATTTATAGCAGGGAGGGTAGGTCTGATAACCACCCAGGTTCAGTCTATGGCTCCTAGAATGGATAGATTATTATCTTATTTTATTAAATTCATGCATGGCTTGCTATTGAAGCTGTATATTAAAAGGAAAACAAATACTATATAGCTATATCCTGCTAGCAATTCAATGAATAGACTTCCCACCATGACTGATCAATGGGGAATTTGGTGTGAAATCAATGGCCAGCTCTGGCCCATAGCAGTCAGTTCTCCTGAGAACAGTAGATCCATGTTAATGTCACATTCAAATTAGGGCAAATTCCTATTACCTTGGAAATCACTGAACCCTTTACTGTTGATTGAAAGGTGGGGTGGTTGTGGGGGTGAGGCCGTGACACTTTCACTGGAGTTTACAAGGCTATTATTCTCTTTATCCTTAAATGTATGACAACTTTGGTTTTGCACATTTGACAGGGAGCTGAAAACAGCTGCATTACAAATCTGTTCCTCTATGAAGTCAAGCAAAAGGAAAAGGTTTACTACCCCATCAGTAATGTTCCAGCCTCTGCTTTACTTGCTGACTGTTTTAAAGGCTTTTCCTTTTTTAGATCCACACATCTAACAACACCTTTGCTAATTTAAGCTTTTTATTAGGGATTGGAGGTACTTAGGTTTAGATGTCAGTGTCTGCCTCATTTCTTTTCTGAATCCATGCACCTAGCCTGAATAGGAACAGTACCGGATGCAGACTTGCAGCCCTGCACGCCCTCCCTGTGTTTTGACATGTTGCATCAGTGCTAGATACATTGCATCATTCTCCGGGGTAGAGTTCATTCCCTGTTTGGGAGGAGCGGATCCGAAACAGCCTTGTAGATAGGACTGCAGAGGAGCAACTAATAGTCTGTTGGAATATCTCCTGCGCATCTTCTGTTTTGGGTGGCACCTTAGACAGACTTAGACAGACATGCAGACATCTTTCTTCAGACTGTGACAGTACAGGTAGCAGGGATATTGGAAAAAGGCTGGCATTGCATCTGACACATCAACACTGAAACTTGACTTTCTAGGCCTTTGGCTATATTCTTAAACAGATTTTTTTAGGCCCCTGAAATTCACTAATTTGATGTATGTGTGGCCGTTCCGTTATTTCCTAGCACTTTGGTGTTCAAAGCACTATTGTGTGGATTGAGTTGATTACTGCCCTGTAGATTTTAAATGCTATGCATTAGAACGTATTTAAACAGCAGCAATCACAGGACTGTGTTCAGTGACTTGGAAATCTAAAAATCTTCATAGGAGGAAAAAAATGGGGAGAAACACAATGTTGAACTACTGCCCTGAGGGTGTTGAAAATGAGCTTTAATGCCAAAGCTTGAAATCCTGGAGGTACTATTCCATATTCCAGGTAACTTTATCAACCCTGGATGCCTGTGAAAGAGATGCAGAACACAGCAGTGAATTTTTAATTATCACAATCATTTTAAAGTAACAGCCAATATTCAATATATTGCACTTTTTCTTTAGCAGTGCAAGCTTAAAGAACCTCCTCAGCAGTTTCTCCACCTATTTCTTTCCCTCTGTTTCTTGACATGTAAATATGAAGCCTTAGGAAGGCTGTGAACCAGAGCAGGATGTGGGGTTAAGTTGCTTTAGTGTGTCTCTGCTTACCCCTGGACGCAGAAGTGGTAGGGACAAAAAACCAGAGAGGGTTAAGGCAAAAGACAGCAGAGAAAAAAGGAAGCAGAAATGCTGAATAGAGAGTAGGTTCTGAGAGAAGAAAACCCCAAACAATAGAAGGGACAACAGTGAAGTGGCCAGAGGAAAATATAGTGCGGTTTTTTAATGCGTACGACCTTGGGTCTAGAAAAAGCATACAATGAGATGTCCAGTGCCTTTGACATCTCCTATCCACACCACATGCTCTGTGCCGCAGTCTCCCACTAATGAGCCCCATTTTAGGTTGCAATAGGTAGATCCATTCAAAGCTTCATGCTTGATTAGTCAGTCGCCTTTGACACTGTCGATCATGAGGTACTGCTGACCTGATGGTGTGGCTGTGCAAAATAATAGGCAGCTGCTCCTCCCCTTCCTCAAGGTCCCTGACATGCAAAATCCCAAAGGACTCACCGCTCTTATTTGACATCCGTGCTCAACAATTAAGGGACACTGTGAGGGCAAGGGACACAGCGGTGGTCCTTTGCTATTGCAGACCACCTCCTTGTGTTATTCCTCTCACAAGCTGATCACGAACCAACTTAAAACTACTTGTTGTCCCCCCTCCTGCTCCAAACAGAAAGGTCTTCTGGAACCAAACTCTTCTGAAAATGAGCAAGTCCAGCCTGAGGAGATTTCTGGTTAGTCTCTGCTCGTTAGTTCTTGTGACAACATTTTCCTTGAGCTTAATTACCTCATCTTCCTCCTTGGACATGTACCCCACTAATATGTTTATAGAGAACAAATTATCTCTCCTTGCAGGCTTTGTTTGGCTAGGCTGACCAACCCATACTTGTTTAGTTTCATCTAATTTAGACTCTCTATTCCCCGATGTTCCTATTTAAGTTAAATTTTTTTGACTAGGGTTGGGGAGAGCTAGTATCCTAGGTAAGGTCTCAGCAGCGCCTTTCATGGTGGTACTGCACTTTTCAGATATACCTCCTTTTATGCAGGGCTGCATATGCCCTAGCACACTGGTGCTGATACGGTAATCCTCAGTCCCAGTCAGACCTCAGCTGCTCCATTTTTTAATTTCTGTATTTCTTCTGTGTTATTAGAACTAATAGGAATAGTTTGTTTTCATTTTCATTTCTAGCTCTGACTCAGAACGACTTTGGCAGTTATCACTTCCTTTCTAGTTAGACATTCTGATTTCTAAGAAAGACTACTCTTCATATGCCTTTTTAGCTGATATTTAAGAACATAAGAAATGGGTCTGAGCTGCAGTCCATCTAGTCCAGGGTTGAGTCTCCAGCAGACGAGGTCAGAGATGTTGCTTAGTCTGGCTGCTTTCTGCAGTCTGTCCCCCTTCTCCCCCAACATCCAGATTTGTTGTGTTACGGGCGTTAGAAGGTACATCCCAAACCTCCAAATTCTTGTGCTTGTCTGTTTAATTGGTTTCATTAACTCTTTCCCTTTTTTCCTCAATGTTAAATCTTTGGAAAATAAGGTCTTACAGGCCTTATTTGTTTAACTTTCCATTAATTTAAATTGAATTGTATTATAGTTACTCATGCCAGCATAACACACACTTGTTATTTCCAGAGGAGAAAGCATTCCTGGGGCCCCTGTGATGCTTCTCTGGTGATTGGTTGATGTAGTTGGTTGCTTTTACAATTTAGCACTAAAATGCTGTCTGACCAAAGATAAGAAGTGCTGTAGATAAGTTCAGAGTAAGAGAATGTATGTTAGAGTACAGAATCAGAGCACAAGAATAAAAAGACTATACTAAAAGTGAAGAGCCCTCCACAACAAGCCCTAAATTCTGGAATACCCAAGGACAATCAGAAAGCACTTCCTTTGGGGCACTGTTGACTTCATCCTACAGAGCAGATTCTTGTTCAGGCATAAAAGAGATGTATTCCCAAACAGCCGCTGGTGTTTACTTCCATCGACATTGGATCTCATTTGTGTCTTTCTGTTCCCCACTTCTTGCTCTTTATTTTGCCACTTCTTCCATCTCCGCTGCCTTTACCAGAAACATGAATTCCTGTCAGCATAATTGTTTTCCTACTGCCTCTAATTCTCAGATAGAGGTAGAGCTATTCCCATGTTTGGGAGATTTCTGTATACTTTTTTGCCTGTTTAGCAAATGCTTTTGATATACCATCAAGCAAAAGAAAGGCCAGCATGGGGTGAGCTATGCCTCAGAGTATATCCTGTGGGTAAGGATTGGACCCATGCAGAACACTTGCCATTCTTTCATGAATTGTGCAGGCAATTCTGTATGATCTGGTCTCTACTATCCTGTTTCTTGTGAACAGGTCAACTGAATTTAAATTCTCCTAAGGAAGTCCTTGCAGGAGTGGCCCTCAGGGCTCAGTTCAATCTTTGATTGCATAAAGCAGGTTTTATTCACTCTGAGTTGGAATAACATGTCTGTAACTGAGTTCAAAATTAAGCTCCTTGTGTGCGTGCAAATTATGCTTTTTAGCAACAAGCTTTGCTAACATTGAGGAGGCAGAACAAAATGATAGAGGGAACAGAGAGCCTATTCTTCCAACTCTTCAGCATTTCTTTAGAAAATGATTGTACGAGCCCTAGTCTTTGACCTCTGTGCTAACGTGGCAATCTTTAATTACAATAAATTGGCTCTCATGAAGAAGGGTAAATCAGTCACTTAGTGTAACACGTTATCATCTTCCTGATATTTCACTATTAGGAGTCCATTTTTGCTAGACAGAACGATCAGTAATTGTCCTTCTCATATACAAAAACACAATAAAAGAATCTAATGATAATAATTTAAAACTGAAAGCTAAAACTCACAGGTGCAGCAAATTCAACCTACAAATTCAGTAAATTATTTCCAGATTTATTTCCTTCCTGGAGTCAGACCTCTAATGTCCTTGTATGTATGTCTGTGATACAGGTTCTGCCTTGGTAAGTTTTTGTTCCCTAACACAAACAGTTTTAACTTGCAAGCACAAGCCTTTTTATTATAGTGATGAACAATAGTGCCCTCCCTCTAGCTACTTTTTTACACTATGAAACTTATTTCCAGGCAGCTCTAAATTAACCATAAAAATGTATTCTGGGATGACATATTTATCGGGGCGGTGGGGGAGGGGGAAGATCTTCCCTAAAAGAAACTGCTTATTTTCCTGGTGTATCTCCAACTGAAAAGTCTTTGAGATGTTCAGTTAGCATTCTGGTCCTTATGTATATTTGGACTACCTGCACTGGTGGCTGGAGACTGAGGCAGGTACCTCTAGAGGTGAAGCTGCATCCTTCTGCTTCCTATTTCCCTGTATGCTCCTTACAGGGGAACCTACCACAGTTCTCAGTTTTTGTTCCGCAGAATTGTATTATCCCTCTCTTGGCCTTCCTAGTCTTTGCTTACTCTTGGTTTGAAGATATCTGTAGTTCCCTTCTCTTCTTGGTCATCAATAACCAAACCTGTTAGGAGGAGTGGAAGAGAGAGGCAGCTGGAGGAGCTCCTTTGATAGAGGCTGCACAGCTGGATCTGCATTAATCCTCACTACCCCCTCAGCTGTAGGCTCTAAATATGGGAGAACTGAGAGAAAAGACTTGACTTAGATTCTCTGGAAGTCGTTCCAGTAGCATCCGTTCCTGACTGCTTTTCTAGACAAAATGAACATAGATGTGCTTAAGCGCTGTGCTGAACTTGCAATCATTTCATCTATGGCCAAGTAAAACAAATTAGGGGCAAAGAAAGAAGGATGATGGCAGTCACAAAAATGTAAAGCTGGAAGGAACCTCAGGACATCTCTGACTTCCTACCTGAGGCAGCACCAGAGTTAGCTAGGTGCCCTCAGGTAGGTGTTGCCCTCTACTTACACGGCTGAGTAGGCAGCTGAAGGAAAAGTTTAATAGGATTTGAAAAAACCTATGACGTAAACAACAGGACAAAGCTACTGAAAAAAAGGGAGGAAAAGATTCTTCAGGATATACCATAGAAGGCAAGGAGAAGAAAACTGTGTCTCAAGGGAAAGGAGATGTTAAAACAATGGAAAAGCAGACATCTGTGTTGAATCAAAACTTGAAGAAACTACACATAAGGAGTTGATTCCCTGTTGCTGCAAGAAGCTGTTGAGGAGAAGCTAGGGTTTAGAAGAATGAGCATCACCCTTGCCCTCAGGAGAAGATGCTAGAAGAGGCAAAGCATAAAATATTTTCTGTGTACTTTTGCAGCAGAGCTGGTTGCTCTTATTTGATTTACTGAAACAGCTTTTGCAATTTTAGGTTTTTGCCGACTTTTTATGATCATAAATTTAAAAATAAAAGAAATCATTAGTATCAAGCTTCAGTAGGTCAAGAACCTTCTGCTGGTACTGCTTCATGTAATTTCTTGCCAACAGTCTCAGACTAAAGGCCAGAACCTTGGTTAATGTAAACAACTAGAATTATATCCATTTCTTGCAGTTATGCTGGTTTGGACCAAGTGGGGCGCTGCTAAGCTTTGCGTATGGATATTGCAAGTCAGCCCCAAAAATCTAAAGACCACTGTGGTTTTTGTTTTATAAGAGTGTATTGTTATTGTTTCAGTAGAGTGGAACTTATAAAATAATTTCCCTGTGCAATATTCTGAATTGGTGTAAAGAACTTAATATTTTGGTTGAAAGCTTTACAAATGAGGAACATACTCAAAGCCATTTTCTCCTGTGAATTCTCTCGTGCTTAACTTCTATTTCTGTCCTTAATTCAGTGGGATCATAAATGGTATATTTTTATTTACGTGGTTACCTGTAGTCATCATACCTATAGAAGCAAAATATCTTTGAGATCACTACCCCACAGGCAAATTTACTGAAGCCGTCCGGTAGGTTCAGTGTGGGCAAAAAGATGGGCAAACTTAAGCACGCAGATGCAGACAGCATAATTAAAGAAGCCTCCATTCTTTAGGAAACCAGGCTAAAATAATTCTTAGATTTCATTCTGCTATTTACCCCATCTCTGGTTTAAATGATTTTTCTACAATGCCCTTTGCACTTTCCTGTCACCCCTCTGCATTAGGGATTAAAAGAAATCTTTCCTTATCAGAACACTTCTGTAATTTTTTCCTGTAATGGAAACAAGATTTTCTGCTTCAGGATGTCGTTGGATAGACTATAGGAAGGTAGTGATGTCTAGGTGGTAACCTAGCACACAGAGCAGTGCAAGCTGGTATCTGGCTTGTATCAATTGCAAATATGCCAACGATGAGGGCTGGGAATAGTGTGTGTGTGTTCCACAATATAAGCAAAAAGGCACTGTAGAATAATACATAAAATAGCTCTTGAATAGGCAGGGCACAGCCAGGAGGAGGACAGCCTCTTTTGTTGTGATGTAGAACGTGTGCTGTATCAAGTGCCGCTAATGTGGGGTATACATGGAGAGAAGGGGAGGAGGAGAGAATTGCACCAGGCTCCTTTGTAGAGCTCGGTAAATCTCACACTCGAGTAGATGCACAGTACACCCACTAATAATATTCTCTTGAGAGCGTTTAGCATAAGGACCTACTGCGCAGAGGCAGTAGTACACAGACTCCAAACAGCATTTATTTTTCAACTGTGCACTAGTCTACTACATCAAGAGTTAGTGGAAGAAAGGACCGTAGCAGCCACTGGTGCTGCTCAGAGCCTTTATGCTCTGTTCTGCCAATGGCATGCATTTTCTAAGGTTGTCTCAAAAACTTTTACTGGTACTGTTTCCCCTTTCTTTAAAAGCCAAAGCCAAGCAAATGCACAGAAGCTGCTCTTGAAACCCAAAGATACTGAGGGAGAAATTCATTTTAATGTGCCCTGAAATCATATGAAGGATGTAACTCTGTCCAGCAGCACTAGAAACTGGTGCAAAGGTTTCCACTCGATTCTTTCCTTGCCCTGAAGATGCATTATTGCCAGACATTTGCGGATTTTAAATCAGGCCATTCAGTAATATAGTTTGATGTGTGTTAATAATGTATATATGCCTAATTCAACGGGAACAGTACCATATCTAAGCTTGGAGAATATTAAATATGTGCATGTTATTAATTTCTGGTGTACGGGTACAAAGAACTATCTATTTTTCCGTTTTTTTTTTTTTTAACATATCCTTGATATTCTACCTCTCTCAGTTCATTTCCTAACCTGTATCTTAGGGATTTCAGTCCTTCTCTATTCCATTTCATATTTAATTTATTATTTTCCCTATTGTGAAGTACTCAGATGTTTTTGTTTTTGCTTCTGACCAAAACCAAGGCACTTCTGTAAAGCCATAGCTTTACTGTTGACAAAATGCCAAGGATATCTAGCCCATAACTACAGCCCAAATAAAACTAAGTCTTCCAACAGCTTACAATGAACCTTTTGTTCCTAACTAGGTTCTTTTTCTGCTTTTTAATATTCCAAACAATTCCAATTTATGCTAACTTCTGTGTTTGAACACCAATGTTTAGTACACTAAGGATTAGCCAAAGCCAACATGCTGATTTAGAAGCTTTGACCAGATATCAGCTGCTTTAAACGGGTAGAGCTGAAATGGGTTTGACTTGCAGCTGCTGAGGATCTGCAGTTTTGGATCCAGAAATGGAAGGGAAAAAAGAAATAGCTGAAAGGAAACTGTTTTCTTTAAAGACTCAGCAGATTTTGCCATAGGTAGTACCATACAGGTACGGTGTGCTTCCTGGGAGACCTCTCTGAACAACCACTGTCCTGACGGCAGTTTAAGAGTAGGGGCAGGATCGGGAGTGCTCTGCGGATGACACTGGGTGGGTTTCACTTCATCTGTCTCTGGCCATCTAAACCTTACGTACCCAGGGTGGGACTGTTGCCCATACAAGAGCATCTGTTTTTGTTGTAGGTGCCCGCGGCATCCCATGTTACAGCTGCCACTCCAGAGGGGTGCTGTGTCACATCGACTGGCTGTGATGGGTAGTTCAGATACCCCAGGAAGTCTTGATGGCACTTTGCAGTTGTGGCACCTGAATCCCACCCTAGGCTAAGCTAATTGTCCAAGACTACAGCTGTGGCCAGGGGAGAGGTAGACAAGCATGTCTGGAAGTTAGTTGGCTAAAATAAGTGATTTGAGTCATTACTGGCATGGGCCTGTTTTCTCTCATTACAAGGGGCGTGGATGATCTCCTTAGCAGTGCTTCACTTTTGGACAGCTAAAGTTAGATGAGACAAAACGCATGCTGTATATAAGATGGGCCCAGTGTATTGAGATGTTGTTTCCTACTGGTTCTCAGTCATGAAGTTATGGAGGTCGGATTTTATTCTTACTGGTTAGTTGAGAGTCTCATTGGGCACTGAAACAGGCTTGGTATGTGTTGCAGGAAGTATTTAGCACTTTATTGCATCAGGCTCAAACAGGTTTAGATTTATTATAATAAACCTAAATGTTTCAAGTGGGGAAGGACCAACAGAGAGGGTTTGTTAATTAATCACAGAAATATGAGTCTAAACTCAGCATCAGGTGTGCTCATGAACCTTCTCAAGTGGAAGAGGTTGGCCATGCTTGGACCTTATTGTGGACTCATCTTACATTGGGCAATAGCCTGCAAAGGGATCCATCTCATCTCTGCCTAGCTGCATGGCTGTGTCTGAAGCGGCTTGGATGCAACAGTGCGGGTTACTGTATTTGGTACCAAAGGTGTAGCTTCTTCTTTGACATGCAATCTTTCTTGCTCATAGGCACTTCTAACAAATGTATATTAAAAAGCCTGCCTCTTCCAGCAGAATTTGTGCTGTGCATAAAATGCATTTGCCAAATACTTTCAGCACTGCAATAATCCATTTCATGATTTAAAAGCCTTGTAAACATGTCAAAATGGTTGGTTGGTTCTACCATCTTTGTGCCATCTATTGCACTGAATAAATAAAGGGAAATGCAATTTATTCAGTGCTTTCGAAGCTCAACGTTTCTCTCACTGACGTGTGACAACTATTATCATATTTATTGTCAGCGTTACACTCCTAAGCATGCAGGTGATGCATTGTGAGTATTTCATACTGATAAAGCCATCAATAACTTCCTACTGGACCTTATTTGCTCAGCTGAATCTGCACAGCTGGCTGGGATATTGGGAAGTTACTGATGAGAGATTCAAAAAAAAAAATAGCAAAAAAGGTAAACCAGGAAAGGTCATGTAGTTTGTTAGAATATATATTTAACTTAAAAAAATAAACAAATAAAAAGTGTGGTGGAGCTAGCTGAAGTCAAAGCTTGCAAGTCCTCTGCCTTCTCTGCAGTGTAGGAATTCAGCAGCCTCCAGAAAGGTGACAAGATGACCAGGCCACGGACAGCACTATGTCATTCCAAATAGGCTGCAAAAATTTCTTGCAGCAGCTAATACAAACCATTTACCACCTAATCACAGAATCACAGAATCACAGAATCGTTTAGGTTGGAAGGGACCTCTGGAGATCATCTAGTCCAACCTCCCTGCTCAAGCAGGGTCACCTAGAGCATATTGCCCAGGATCACGTCCAGACGGCTTTTGAATATCTCCAGCGAAGGAGACTCCACCACCTCTCTGGGCAACCTGTTCCAATGCTCTGTCACCCTCACAGTGAAGAAGTTTTTTCTCAGGTTCAGGTTCATGATTCTGACATATTTATATTTTCAAAGCCAGCATTGAAATGAAAATAAAAGTAAAAAAGATCTCTCTCAAACGGTATATTCTAGTGGAAGAAGCAGCTCTGTGAAGTCCCAGGGGCTTACTAAGTCACCAGTCTATGAGACACTGAGTAAGAAGCTCAGCTTTTGCAATCTGTCAGTTTTATGTCAAATGTTTGTACAGAATCTTTGATCTCTTATTTATACATATTTCTCCAGGACAGGGAAGGAAGCAGAAATAGAAATTCTATTTATATAAATCTTTCTGTATCCCAGAGGTCAAGAACAACAGCATTTCAAACAAAGTGGAGGAATTTATGTTTGCCTCTTAGTTTGCAGGAGAGATGCATATTTTAAATCATGGCTCCAGACGAGGCCCAGGTATACCAGTGTATGTCTAAACTTGTCTTGTAGGTGACAATGCTGTAATTTCTCTGGGTGAGCTTGCATCTGTGTGACAGCTCATGTGTATGTGACACTGGACCGTGTTTTGGATTGTGTCTAGAGTGCCCTGGTGGCCTTGGCTGCCATCAAGTAGATTCCACCTGTTAGAAGAAGGGAGGTGAGCTAATGAACCATAGGTAGGGTGTTTTAAACTAGAGCTTAAATGGGTAGTTTGGGTTCATCATTCCTGCAGTCACTGAAGCCAGCCTGCAGATAGGATTAAGATCTGCTGCAGTAAAGAGGTCTGTAAACTTCAACAATTCCTCAGAAATTTAATTGCCCTTAGAAAATAATTTTATTACACTGAAGACTAACTTCAATCGGTGCCAAATACTTCAATAGTCTCATTTTAGCCATAAATACTAATAAGTAGCCAAGCAGTAAAAAACTAATCAAATTCTCTATATTCTATTTGAGCCCAAGTTGAATTGTGTTCCTGACATATCTTGCAAGTTGCCTGACTTCAGTAATTTTGAATGAGCAGGGACCATGTTATAGACAAAACCCAGCAAGCAGCAAATAGCTCTGTGAAAGAGAACAATCCATAAGATTGCTCATCTTTTTGAACATTAAATGCAACTCCAAATGCAGGTCCTGGAGAACTTTTAAAATAGATAAATACAGCAATATAAATAGCTTTATTTATGAGATACTTGCAGATCTTGTGGAGGTGCTTGGGAAATGTTTTTTTTTTTTTTCCACCTTGCCCTATGAAATGTCTGTATTGGTATGTATCAACATTTTTTGTCAGTAATATCATGCCTTCCCCCAAATTTTGATTTGAAATGTTGCTTTATTGACAAGTTAACAAACACTAAGTTAGTTTTTCTAACAAAGACTCTTGATTTTTTTGCAAAATGGATGTGTTAGTAAGTTTCCATTTGTTTCAAAAATCTTTTTTTAATTCAAAAAAGAGAAATTTTCATGCAAAATTTTTAAGGCTGCTTAGCTCTTAGTGAAAATAGCTCATGGGAATAAGATTCAGTCCAAACAGTTATGATCACGTGATGATAATTGAAGTGTCACGTACACAAATATATAATAATTAGCAATTAATACGGTGAAAAATTGGCAATTAAAACAAAATGGACTAGCAATGCTGAAGACCATAAAAGACCCCATCACATGATGACATAATGTCTTTGTTTTTAGACAGTAAAATAAACCATGAAGAGCATATTTCTATCATTTATGTGAAATCAAGTAGGTTAATCATTTCTGATTTCTATGCTTCAAAGCTTAAGTGTGCTACATGCTGCAGAGAGCTCTAAACCATTACTCTAAAGTCCAATGTAGCATGTATGCTCCCTGCTGCTGCAGAGTCAGCCTTATCAAATTGAGCTTTGTCTAAAAGATATTTTAAATATATTTTGGGATGAAAGGTGCTGCTTCATTATGCAAAACCAGCATAAGAATGCTGCTTAGCAAAGGTACGCAGTTCTTGGTATTCATTTGCTCTGAGAGCTCAGATAATCAAGCCATATGTATACAGAAGCATGATGCAAACCACGTATTCCAGATGAGATGTCACTGAGGTTCTGTGAAGATGAAACATGAAGCAACACTACACATTTTCACTCAGATTGCTCATCTGAAGCAACCACTAGCTATTAAATACACTCTTGTCTCTAGCTGGGTAGCAAGACCAGGAAAGGATTTCACAAAGGACGAGGAGAAAAATGTAAACCATATTAATATACCAAGCTTAAAAGGCCAGGTGGAGTTGGGAAGAAAATAGAATGAGGACAGAAGTTCCCATATTTAGCTTGAGATTTTAATAGATTTTCCTTTCCTGAGCTGACAGCCAGGAATTGCCTGTAGGTGAGCGTTTGACTGTGGCTCACATGGAGTCAAGTGATGTCCCCACGTGAGGTGGCTCGTGCTCCACTGAGTGCAAACGTCTCCTCTATCTGATACATCTGCATAAATGGGACCTAAATTATTCCTGACCAATGTCTGTCTAGCATTTTATTAATCTTCCCTGGTGGAAATTCCATGGCTTTTGGGAAAAGTATTCTGTGCTCAGTCTTCCCTTCTGGTAGGAATTCCTATTGACTCAGCTAAGGTGTGATGCACATATTAGGAAGAGTTTAGTCCTCCATCAGACCCATGTTCGTTACAGCTACTAGCAACTGGAAGGGGCTTTTGCTGAGGTACGAGGGCTAGGGGGTGAGGAGAGGGAGAGGATGGAGTCAGACATAAAACAATCGAGATGCCAAGTAAAACTAGACAGATATTGCTCTTTTTAGGCTTACCTCTGGAGCAAGTTATATCTCTAATGCAACAGCATGTACGGACATACACATTCCATAAATAATAATGGATCTTAGAAATGTAATTTTCTATCAGGAGTTTGCATGCTTGCAAAAGCTCATAAATAACTGGTGTTTATTCCCCTCACACGGCACTTTTGCAGTAGCTGATAATAGCTGAGTAAATGGTGGATGGGATGAATTCCTCCACTGATTTCAAATAAACCTTATGAGTCGGAGCAATAAAGAATGTTAAACACTGTGCACAAAATAACATGCTGTTAGGTACCCTATATGCTGCTTCAGTAAACACTAAAGCATTTTAATCTTGGTTCCAACCAAATAAACAGCAAGATAATAAGCTAAGGAAGAATACTGTTCTTTAAAACTCTTTAAAATGCTTTTGCATACTGTTACCCTTGTGTGCTTGTGACTGCTGGCAGATGCTTCTGTCACTTTACTTCTGTATCATTGCAATGAAATTGGTCTGAAGTTCAGATGAACATATTCATTTGTGCCGATATGTATTAGTGTAACTTAAATCCAGGGCAAGTGCAGTTGCAAGCAGAGCTGATATAGCACACGTAGGTCTCGTCCTGAGCAAGCAATAAAAAAAGAGGTTCAAGTCAGCAGCTGGTGGAAATTTTTGTAGTGCCACTAAGGTCATTTGTTTTAAAAGACCCCCCTCCCCCCAAAGGAAAAGTATGCTTGCACACACAGCCTATAAACAAAAGCACTGCAAAGCAGCAACAAACCATAGCAATTAGCATGGAAAACCACTGCCCGCCTTAAATGGCCATCTCTATGACAGAGAGAGACATCTTCTGTGTCAGAACGCAGAATAACTAACGGAGAAATCGTGCGGGCAATTGAGGCCGGTCTAGGTTCACCTAGCTCCAGAGATTTCAATGTCAATGCTGCAGTGTGTGCCCTAGCTCCTGGTACACACTTTCACAAAACCAGTGATTGGAAAACTCAGGGCCACATCTCCACCAGTGGCAAACTGCCATCACTTGAGTGAGGCCAGGTCAGGCTTTGGCTACCAGGATGGCAGAGCATCACGCTGAGGAGAAAGAGCACAGGAAGAGTCTCCTGGTTCCTTAGTTCATTTTCAGGAGGTTTCTCCTTACAGCTGTCCTCTTCCCATTCTGCCTATGATACACATACTGGAGTCATCCCCAAAACCCTGGGTTTCTCTTTCCGAATACCCACAGTGTGAGTGTGAGGTGAGCAACCCTCTCCCTCCTCCTCTCTGAAGAGACTGGAGGCCTCTGGATATCATGCTCCTGCGTTGCTCTATGGATAAGTTGCACCTGTTTGGCACTGTACCAGAGAAAAGGTTGCAGGGAACAGGACACTTTATTCTTCAGTCCTTAGCTGATGAAAGTGAAGACTGAGATCTAACTAGGCCAACAAAATGACGCAGTGACCCCTCAGTCCAGGAGCCAAAATCTAACTCAGTGGGTACATTTCAGACAGTAAAATGCCCTGCGTAGCTCAAGGCAGCTTCCACATGTGCAGTAGCTCCTAGCTGAGAAGCTCATCTTCAACTCCCACCTGGGCCCTGCTGCACTCTAGATTCAGGCAGAGCAGCAGCCAGAGCATGTCTGCATCCCCTGAAAGGGCTAGTTGGGCTGCTTGGAAAGATCCTCCTTGCCCCTCCAGCTCCAGCACAAGCACTGCTGGCACTGTTCTGATTTAGGAACAGGTACTGTTGGACAACCTGAAAGCGAGGGTGAGCTATGTGGTCAGGATACAGCTCTGGTAGGAAGAGGCCTGGCTCCTGCCTCTAGTAAAGTCCAGAATGGAAGCAAAGATCATAACTTCCCACCCGTGAGCTACAGCCCAGGGCCCTCTAGCTTGTGCTCGTTTGACCTGGGAATCCTGCATTATGCCTCATGGCCCAGCTGTGACAGGAGATACGGTCAAAAGCCTGGGGTCGAGGCTTGTCTTCTGAGGAGTCTGAATATTAGATGTCCTAATTCCCAGGTCAGTACTCAGTACTCTAATCTTGTGGAAAGGGATACCAATGCTCCTGAAAAAAACAGCAGGAGTTCAGCTATACCCTGTGCTCAATGGCAGCATTTGCCATTGCTTAACACCAGCCAGCTCCAGCTTAGCACACACTTCTCTGTTCCTCACCCTTCGGCTCTCCCCACACACTGTGACCACACAACGCTACTCATAGGCTTCATGATATGCTTCAAGCACTGCACTCTTGTCTCTTTGAATCACCCTGTTGGGGTCAGTTGCCTCACTTTAGATAATGCAGCTTCAAAGCTGAGATGGATCTCTGACTCTCCTCTGTGTGCTATCTCCTTGAAACTTTTAAGAGCCATACAAACCCGTAGGAACCAAAAAGCTGGGCGGAAGTCCCCTTGCTATGGTAAAAAAGCAGGTGGGAATGCTGTGTTTACGGCAGCCTGTGAGATGACTTTCAGTTCCCATATCTCTACACACTCAGCTCATCTCTCTGTATGCCATTCAGGACGATATGTTGTCCACTGACAGCTCCACTGACAGCTCTGTACTGAGCAAAGAATGTGTCCTATACACAGATAAATGGAAACCATTCAGACTTACACACAAGAACCATGGATGAAGTTTTTTGCCCAAAGAAAAGCTACCACATCCTCTACTGTCAGAGGTGGGAAGAAAAAGAGGGAGTGGGAGGTGTTTAAGCCATTAAGTGCTGCTGGCTCTGAAGGCTGTAATATTTAAATTTTTAATGGATTAGTGACAAATTTAGCTGTGTAGTTTGATGTAAGGTTCAAAGAACTGAGAATGGCAAAGACTCTGAAAACATTCTCATTAACAAAAGTTCTTGAAGGTGCTTGTGTTAATAAAGTAGAAGCACTGATAGACACACGAGGCTAATGACCATGGTCTATCCACTAAAGCGAATGAACCAAAAGTCTTGTAGAGTGAGAAGTACATCATTAATACATTAATCTCCAAGCAAAGTGGAATGCTTGAACGTGTTAGAGGAAGCTGAGGTGCAGTGTGAAAGGCCATCTTGAAAAGACGTGGGACAAGTCCTGCTCGATGTAATCTAAGAGATCTAGCACTTCATTGAGTTTATTGCAGATTCACAGCTCAGCTGGGCTTTACAACAGCACGATTTGGCAGTGGATTTGAAAATAACTTGAAAAGCAAATATGTGAGCTTTGTGTGGCACACTACTGAGCAAATGCAGTGCCCCACTGTGATGTGCGTTGAAACCTATTCCCCTTTTCAATTTCATTGTGCTGTGGTGATGCGGCATGTTCCTGAGACTGAACTGAGATGTGCAATGGCCCCTCATTCACTGAAGTGGTGAAGGGTTGCCCCCTATGGGGAAGGAAAAATATAATTCAGCCACCTTCTCTGTTTACATCAGGTTTCTTCTGCAGCTTTCTGGGTGAAGCCTGGCAGGGCCTAAGCCTGGGAGTCTCTGAAGTAGCCTATTCTAGGAGCATGTTCCGTAGGATCAGTCAAGGAAGGAAAACAGAGGGAACAGCCAGTGAAAAATGATTTCAATGCCCTAGATATTTTTTTGGTCATCTATAATAAATGAGCAACTTTTTATTTATTTAAAGTGCATGATAAATTCGTAGACTGAAGATGTTCGTGCAAGTGGCACAATATCTTCAGTCTGAATACCTGGGAGCATGACTTTACAGAAATCTGAACCTTGAATTTAAGTGTCAAGTATGATAACAAAGACTTGGTTTCAACTTCTGCAATGCTATATCCTCCTTTAAAGAAGTCTGTCTCTAAGGAATGGTCTTTACAGTTCAACTATTGCTATTCCTTTTTGCAGGACGTTTGGCTAGCAAAGAGTTTAAATGATCCACTTTCATGATAGCTCTTTGTGCAAAACCAGTCCGCAGGAGCAATATCTTCTTAATCCCCAGCAGTCAGGTGACCCTAAGTGTTTTAACCACATTCATACCTTGCCAGCAAGTTTTATGCTATTGATACAGATGGTATGGATAAGACCCTCTTATCCTTTCCTTAGAACTAAAACCTGTGCTGGTATCCACAGTGTTTAAATAGTCTGGTTTTAATAGAAACATGAAAACACCATATGGAGCCAGACAACCATTTCCTTCCTTCAGTGTGTTTGGTGAGTTTGAGTTTACTTTAACATGACATCTTATAAATCATGTATCATGTAGTGACCATATAAGGTTACCTTTTATTGAAAGGATATTGGTGTTGAGAGCTTGCTATGCGTGTGTATTTATTAAGGAAATGAAAGATCTCTATAACATATGATACACCTTGTGTTGCTGAACGTTATTAGTTTACCAACAGAAAAGTGTTTCTTTCTCTCGTCCCCCTGAGCCTACAAGATAAAATACTGAAATAAAATTTGTCCTTGGATTAGAGACTAATGCTGTGTACATCCTGTTGGAGTTACCGACTGTTTGACAGTATGTTTTGAAATCGTTCCTAGGTTCATGTTTTATGCAGGAAAGAAACATACCTGTGGAGACAGCCTCCGGCAGTGGTAATTAAAATATGACCGTGTGCCACATGACCTTAAGGCATATTACTGTTTCAACCTTTCACCTTGCAGTTGTTAAAATACTGGGCTTGGCTTATTAACAAAGCATCACCTCAACCTAAGAAATGTGCTGGGGGAAACAGGTCTATCATCTTCTCCTTTGTAGGAAGGAAGCAGTAAGCAATAGCTCAGTTAGTTCTGTGACAATATAATACCCGTCCGTTTTCTGCTGTGGCAGCTGCAGAATGCCTAAAGCAGGTGGTACATCATAATGAATCTATCAGTTTTGCAGAGAAAGCACAAATATAAAGGTGGTGACAGAATAGAAGCATCAGAGTATAGGTTCGCATGCACCCACTCTCCTAGTCCCCCAATTTTTTTCTGAGCTCTTACAATAGTCAGACCTGAAATATGTGTCCATGACTTTTTTCCAAGATATGATGAGCTATTAACCAGATAGATCTACTAACTGTTTCAGGAAGAAAATCCTGGTTCAGAATTTTCAGGTCCAGGTCCTTCTTCAGGAAGAAGTCCCCTGGGAGAACCTGCAGCCTTGCAGGGAGGAGGGCTACTTTCATGTGTGACCCTCTTACTACCCATGAAACCATTTAGATACAGATTTCTCAACCTGTATCATCTCATCTGGGTATGTAATGTAAAGCGACAAGGCTTTTGCAACCTGTTGGGATTGACAGGACTATGACAGCAATGGTCGATTTCCTCAAGCTGTTCTTTAAGAAAACGGGATTTCCGAGCACTTATTGCAGGCACTAAACTCACCACGGAAGGAGAAAAAAATGCCAACACAAATAAAAGAGGGCATTTCCTTTTGGTATCGCTTAGAATTGTTCTTCTCCAGAGCACTGTTATAGGTAAGTAATTGTCACAGCATCTGCTATTGCTCAGGAAGTAATAAATATAATTTCTTTACAAATGAGGGAAAAAAGGCTAAGAGAGTTCCCCAGCTACATATCCCAACCATGTTAGAGCTCCATTTTCAGACTTTGAGCCCAGATTTTTCAGAAGACCCAAATATGGCACTTACAGATTTGCAGAACTTGGTAGCCCCCACCAAGAGAGCTCTAGGAAGATTGTCCCATGTTCCCCATGTGACTCGATGGACGCTCATGAAGAACAGTCCCAACAAAAACCTGCGTGAAGCAGGAGCTGGGGTTGTTAGTGCTCGTGTAACTGGAATTTGTCTTGAACTGTGGGGTTTGCTCTGTGTTCCAGTGATGGGTGTTGAAGTGTCTTGTGTAGATTGCACAGACAGAGCACGTTTATTTATGAATGGACATGCCCTGGAACAGTCCTGGTTTGGTTCCACACATATACACACACTACATTCATAAAGGGTGTGAATAGACTTGACACAGCAGAAGAATAACTAGAGACAAAAGTGACAGCAGTATAAATAAATCATCTACCTCCACAGCCTCTCAGTAGGCAAATCCTGAATGTTTGCAGACTGTGAGGCCAGCAAATGAAGGGCATTCAGAAGTACAAAGCATGGTTAATGACTGTCTTACCAGTGCTGACTGTGCTTTCCTTACATTCCCTTTTGTTTGCTTTGCTTTACGGTCTTTGTTTTCTTTGTTTCACAGAGACTCATCCCTTTTCATTTTCATTTGATTTCCTATAAATAGCTGTACTCTGTTTTATGTATTTTTATTTAAAGTCATGTTTACTTCAAAGGCAGAGGGACTTTAGGCATCCTTCCTTTACCTCTGGCAGGGACTTCAGACAACTGGTTTGCTTTTGTCCCAGGTACTGAACAGTCAGAAGCTTCAAGGCATTGACTCAGCCCACTGAATGAATGACTTGAAGCTCACACCTCATTCTGAGATTACTTTTGCCACCTGTCCTCACCTCACTCTCTTTCTTTCCTGTCAATGACAAGACTTTCTTCACTTGTGCTGCACCTCATAAGGGCTGCAATGACTCTGTGGTTAGACACAGAGGAGCTAGAAGTACAGTGCAAATCAGTTCTTCTGTGGCATCCTTTGAACATCACTTCTCTGCCTATGGTGACTGAAGGTTTACCTTATTTTAGACGCATGAAGTGTGGACTTTCCCATGATTTCTGAGTTTTTATAGAGTCCTAAATGAAGCAATTTCAACAGACTATGTAAACAGCTAAAATTGTACAAGGAACCCCATCTTCTTAGCAGCTAATTAAATTCTATACTTTTGCACCTGGGAAGTTACTAAGAGATTGCAAGTGTCCTCCTTTTCAGTCTGTGGTCCTATTGTGATTGTAGGCTTCATTTGGACGGAAAGCAAATCAAACCGTTTCCTGCAGAAGCTGAATGAAGTGACATAGGGATTTTTTTAATCAATGCCATTTTGATAAGCTCATTAGAACCAGCAGCCATTAGAGGGCAGAGGTTATAGTTCAGAACCATCATTAAGTCAGTCTAGCCAGCTGTACAGGTATGCAAAATAACACTGAGGCTTGCACAGTTGTGTAGATTTACACCAGCTGAGGATCTAGCCTCCTTCTCTTGTAGCATTTAGCATAATTGTTACAGTCGAAACATAGCGCATAAAATCTTTGGAGAGCAAAAATATCTGACAATCTACATACTGATGTGTGTCTCTATCAGATTTACGTAAGTCTATCATTTCAGTAATATGATTTCCTGTTTGCTCATTTGAGGTAACAAAAGACCCATAGCCCTAGATAGAAGTCCAAGGGAAGCAAAGTGTTAAACGTGCAAAAATTGTTTCCTTCTTACTCCTCATGTTCTAATACAGAGAAAGGGTGGTGAAGAGAAGATTGAAAAATAAGAGCTGATCCTTAAAACAGAGTTATGATCAGCAGAGCGTAAGAAGCAGTTCAGAGTAAATTTTATAGAATTATAGGCAAAAATTCCATTCAGATATGCCTGACAGATTAAACAGAAAACAAAAAAGCACACAGTGGACATAGTGTTATATTTTCCGAGGGAAAATATATTACCACAGCTTAAAATGACAAAATATCTGAAAGATTTCCACTTCATGGTATATTATTTTATACTTTAAAAGTGCTTTGGGCTGAGTTCAGAAGGGAAATACTTGGGTTCATTATTTAATACCACCTTACATCCTGTGGAAGTAAAACAGGGCTTGCATTGTCCTCTTGGGACTGCTCTGAGCAACTGTAGTTTGTGTGAACACCTGGAACTGCAGGGGGACACACTTTTACAGGGGTGGTTCATTCTAGCCTTATTTTACTCAGAAGCTCAAACTCATTGAATGAATTTTTGAGTTTCACTCTAGACAAAGAATAGTTGGTGGCTTTCAAGTTCCCCTCCATCAGGTTTTGCTCATCAAATGAACAAAATAGGGCTCATCTCCCAGTAATAGTATAATGAACTGAAGCGAAAAAGAATAAAACATACTTGCTTATATGGAAACGTGTTATGGAACTGCATGGTGTTTATGACTTCCAAAGTTTTATTTTCTAATAGTCAGAAAGAACTGTCAAGCCGTAAAAGAATGAAGGAAGACCATGGAGGGCTGGCTAGGCCAGCTGCCTGAAAAGGTGCACCAAAGAGTAGAGCTGTTCAGGAATGAGAATCCCCATTTCCTGGAAATTTACGGCTTTTCAAGATTTAGATTCATCCTAAAATAGGGAAAATGTCAAAGTATTGAGATCTTTTAGAAAAAATTGTATAAAAAATTCTATTTGAAAGCTGTCAAAATGAAGAATGTTCACAGGAACATGCTTCTGAGCATCGATGTTTATGTAAACATATCCCAGAATAAAATTAAAAGTTTTAGCTGGAAAGTTTCTTTTTTTCTCTCTTATACTCATAGATTTAGAACAGAAACCCCTTAGGCCTCCTCCTGCCAACTTATAGATAAAATGATATCTGCTTTGTAGAAAATATGAATGTCTGACACTGAAGTTTTGTGTTGTTTTCTGATGACTTGATGAAACTGTACGGCATCTCATCTGCACTTTGTCTTCATTCTGGTGGTTGGGCACTTGAATGTTGTGGTGGGAAGCAGTGAGTATAGGAATAGCATGAAAATAATTCAAAGTGCCCTTTAATAATGGACTGGACTTGTCTTTACTGCTCAAGACACATGAGAATTTACAAAGAGACATTCTGGAGACATACAGAGTTCAGAGGATTGACCTAACCTGTATTTCTGATGCAACCAATTTGTTTCTATAAACATAAACTACTTCTTCCAGAAAATGAATCAAAGAACCTGCCAGTTTGTTGGAGTTACTTCACTATTAGAGGAGGCTTCAGGTGTGTTAGTCTTTGTGGCAATAAAGTCTCCTTAGGGATGAAAGCAAATTTATGGCCTATTACTACAACACGTTTAATGTTTTCAGACCTAGCTCTGGGTCTAGGGTATTATTTTTCTTCCCTGCAGTTTAATATATTACACACAGTTAGACTGTGGTATTCATGGAATCATGGGATTATAGAAAATAGGATTGGAAAGGGGCTCTGGAGGTCATCTAGCTCATTCTCCACTCCAGAACAACATCAAATTGTATATACCTCTCCTCTCTGTGATGAAGACTCCCCAGCGTCTCTAAAGAGTCTATTACACTGCTTAACTACCTATACCACTGGAATTTTTTCCTAATGTCTAACCTAAAACTGTCTTGCTAAACTATAAATTATTTGTTTCTTGTCCTGTTCACCATAGTCACAGAGAAGACACTATCCTCTTTCTCCTTGCAACTACCATTTACAGATTTGAAGACGGCTGTGGTGTTTTGCGTTAGTCTTTCGCTCTCTACACTATGCAGGCCTAGCTCTTTTTCCTAGATCCCTAGATAATAATTGTTACTGTTGCTCTCCTTTGGACCTCCTTGGCCTACATGTTCCTTAAAGTCAGTGGTCAAAACCTAATCTGGATGCCATGCCCTAATTTAGGTTTTACTTGTGTTAAGGAAAAAGTTTTTTTTTATAGCCTTTAAATATCGCAGAGAAATGCTTGCCTTCTTTGGGACGCCACAATTTTGCCAATTCATGTGCCTCTTCTGGCCAGCTGAAACACTCAAATCCTTTCCTACAAACCAGCACTACAGCACAATTATTCTTAAATTTTAATTTATATAGTAGATTATCGCTAGCTCATTGTATAATATAGTAATCACTGTGCTTGAATTGCATCTTTTTTTTTTTTTTGAGACTATTTCAGACTGGTCAAGATCTTCTGGAATGCTATTCCTCTTTTGCAACATGTTTGGAACCCACCTCAGCAACATGCAATTTAATAACACCACAATCTCTTCTATCATCCAGTTCATTAGCAATGAAAAGTATCAGACCAGGATAGACCTCTGTGGAGTCTACTTGATTCAGCCTTTGAAGTGAACCATTGATAATTTTTCTCTCCAATATGGCTTTCCAGCCAGTTTTGCACTCACACTCTACTAGTTTTCCCTAGTCCACATTTTCTTCTCTTATTTATCAGAATGTTATATGACAGAGTGTTAGAAACCTCACGAAAGTCAAGATATATGACATCTGCTGCTTCTTCCATGTCCTCAAGGTCTATTATCCTGGGGTGGAGGAAGGAAATTACATTAGTGTGACACAACTTGCTCTTGACAAATCCACGCTGGCTGTAACTCATCTTCTCATTATCCTTTAGGTGCTTACAAATAGTTCCTTTGATTATTTGTTCCAGCATTTAAAGTAATACAATTAGAAGAGCTGCCAATTAAACATCTTCTTTATCCATCTTGTAGCTCGTTCATTACCTGAAACTGCACTAAGATGTGAATTTTGTCAATTTGCCCTTGCCTAATAATGGTAGAAATAAAGCTGTAGATCTGTTTGCTCCTTGTCTGGAAAGAATGTGAGTTTTGCGATGAAGTCTGTGGTCCAATTGCAACCTCTTTTGCTGGACACGTTTATCTTTTCGTCTCTCTCTCTCCCTCCCTCCCTCTCTCTCTCTCTTTTTTTTTTTTTTAACAGGGAAATTTAATTAGGGAAATTGAAACTCCACAGGCATAATTTGCCCTTTGAGTTCCAGCAGCAGCAGCTGGGTTTTACCCTGTGGGGCACAGTGTGTGCAAGTCCCTCTTCTCCTGGGACTGAGAGGACTTACTCAGCTGTCCTCTCTGGCAGAAGTGGCACTGCCACACACTCCTACTGGGAAAGTGCTGATGCTCTGTGTATGCTGACCAATGGGGAGGAAAACCACTTACTGGTGCTGGGGGGCCCTGACAGTATGGCTCCCAGAGCAGGAGTACTATGGTGCTGGAAGTCAGGAGGGGCCAGAAGGGAAGGGAGGGCAGATAAAGCCCTAAATTATTTCACTTTGTTTGACCTCCAGTGGAAATGAAATGTGTGACATTTCATCTTTTTTTTAATGGTATAAGAAGATACATAAAAGCTATAAATCTTGTAAAAGTTCTTTGTTATTTCTTTCTTTGCATTCAGTAATCATCTCCTGTTAATTTTTTTTCCAGGATGTGGCAGGCAGAATCGAGGCACTTCACCCTCTTTTCCCTCAGCGCTCCCCTTGGGATGGGGCACGCATGATAGGGCCCTCACTGAAGAATGTTCCTTCAGCCCCCAGCCAACTTCAAAAGCCACTTGCTGTGATCTAAGCACTTAGTACCAAAAACACAGTGCAGCCAATAAATCTCCACTAACTGTCTTAATCAAGTCCAGAAATATTCTACTTTTTCTCTGTACAAGGAAAAAGTATAAATGAGAAAAGAGGCAACAGAGAGATGGCACAACGTACAACTTTATCATTTCTTGGGGGATTCTATTTGGTGATGCCTTATATACAAACTTTTTAGTTGAAGTCTCTGATATGCCACCCAGCATCAGTTTCAAGGAGATGAGTGTCAAACCAATTACACATAATTCTTTCTGACAGGGCATATTAGGCTTTTTAAATATAGATACTCAAAGAAGAAGAAAAGTAAATAAAAAGATAATCCATGTGGCCTACTCCACAAACAAGTGAAGTGAATAAGTTTTCTCTCCACTATGTCTCCCTTACCCAAGCCCTTCCCCCAAATTAGACTCTGGATCGGGAAAGAGGCTGTGCTGCTTCCCCGAATGAGACAACCAGACTAACAAACCTGAGGGCTGATCCTGGCAGGAGCAAGGTTTCAGATGTGCTCCTAGACAAAGGGAGGGTAAGGAGCATCCTACACAGTCACGTTTCTGAAGCTTTGCTTTACTTGCTGGGAGTTGTTAACCATTCCTTTGTCAGACCAGGCTGACTGCGAAAGCAAGTTCAAGCAAATTCACTGCTGCATCCGGTATGTTTTACTCAAGGGAACTACAGCTGTTTGCGCAGATGCCTTTGTGCAAGCACTAAATTGCCACTATTAAAACTTTAGCCAGCTGTCAAAATAGGAAGAAACCGAGTCAAATTTTTTTAATTAAAATTTTTATTAGACTATTTAATTGAAATAATTCCTGTACTTTTCTTGCTACTCCATATAAACTTTATCTTTTCATTCCTCCACTTCCCCCACTTCTTCCTCCAAGGCTTTGCAGACTAGACCAAATAGAGCTAGTTCCATATTCCGATATTTGAGATGTCCTATGCACAGATTGCGAGCAAACAAGAATCTTGGAGACATATCAACTGCTCTGCTATTAGTTTTGCAGAAATTACCTTCTGGTACAGGAAATAAAAGACGTTTTCTTGAGTTTATGTTAAGCTGCAGATTTGTATCTTCTAAAGGAAGCTAATGAGCTTTCTGGTTTTCTGTGGAAAAGTATGCCAGACAGTGGTTAGGGCATAGATGAATTGTGATGAATATTTTGGATGAGCATCAGAACCTAAAGGAATAAATGGGCCAGTACAATGGATGATGGGTTTAATATGTTTGCTGCTGCATTTTATTTCCCTATCCATGTTTAAGTGGGACACAGTAGCACTCTTCTGAATCAACATCTTGTTGGCATGTTGGAGATTAAAAGAAATGGAAGTAGTGTCTGAATCAGTCTCTAATATGCATTGATTTCATTAGCTGACTAGCTGTTTGGCAGGGACTTGATGCACAGCTCCTTGCATTCGGTAGGAGGTTTTCCACGGCATAAGAGGACTTTGTTTCGGATTGGGCCTCAGTGCATGAACTTCAAGGAATCTTTTACCGGGGAGAAATATTGCCTTTTAATTTACAAGGAAGCTGCTGTGAGCATATCTCTATTTCAAAGTATTCACTTGGTCATGTTCTAAATACTCCTGACCTGTATATCACTTTTGAGGAGGTAACTGGATCACTGACATCCAGAAGCCTCGTCTTTCAGTGCAGTCAGACACTAACTCCACCTAACAGCTAAGCTGGCATCTCTGCCACAGAGAATCGTACGCGGGACTACAGGCAGGACTGATGCTACTCTTTCCCCCTGTACTGGAGAGCATGCAATATGTCTGCAATATAGCTGCATCTGACCCTGATGCATTGGTACGCAGTAGCTCAAGAGAAAGGAAAGAGGAGCAGCCCATTAACTTGGCCACTGGCCTGGAGGTGCACTTGTGCTCTCCTCCTCCTTCATCTCCTTGCTCCAGAGTCCGTTGGAATGAAAGTAATTTAATTGATTTTAGTCATCCTTAGACTAGAGGCTGAAAATGGGAGAGGGGAAATGCTTGATGTATGTAGTATCATGAATAGTTTGGGGAAAGTGAATAGAGAATAATTCTTTACTGTTTCTCTTAACATGAATATTGGGGCCACTCACTGACATGATCATGCAGTAGATTTAAAACAGGTAAAAGGAGGTTTGATTTTTGTTCCATATGTCACATAGCTAATTTGTGGACCCCCATTGCAATAGGACATTGAGGAGAATTAAAGGTACAGATTAATTAAAAGAAACAAACCAAAAAGATTAGATAAAATCACATTGGACAGATCCTTTGATAGGGTTGTCCAGACGCCATCTGGGCCTGCTCAGGGAGACAATAACCTACTGATTGCCGAAAGCTGTGAGGACGCAGTAGGGAAAGATCATCCCCAATTTGCCTAGTCTTTTACTTGTTCCTTAGTCATTGGCTTGTGTCTATCTGGCACAGGAGAGGAGCTCTCTCCCTGAATCGTGCACTCGGTAGTACGGTTCTCACTGGATATGAGTCATCAAATATGCGAGCTCAGCCTTCCCTTCTTCCAGGCAGTCCTGAGAGCAATTCAAGAGCTTGTCTGAATGCTTGCAGGAAGCCAGTGTTCCCTGGGCTAAGATGCATGGCCAAATTGAATAATTTTTAAATTAGGGTTAATGCTAATAAGAATTTTTTCGCAGACCTCATCATGTTCTGTTTCACATGCAAATCTCTCTCCTTAGTTCATGAAAAGCAGTTGTGTCTTTAACCCTCTTTTTGAAAAGGTATGTTCTCTCATTTCCTGTATATCTGAAATACCTGACCACAGTTCCTTGTTATTAATGTAATACTCATAATCATTGTAATAACTGTCTTCTTCATTTATACAGCGCCATTAGCCAAGCCTTCCAACCAGACAAACGTGCCGAAGAAGGAATTAGATCTTTTCATTAAGAGACTAACAAACTGAAGGCATGACAGGGCACAGTGTAATAACTAGAATATCAACAGGCTTAGGAGTGAACAGGAAAACAGCGTACGGTTATTAGTCCTTGGAGAGCTCATCCAAGGAGATTTTTCTGGAACTTCTCACAGGAATAGAGAGCGGGCATTTGAGAAATATACTTTTTCCCCCAGAGCAGTGTTTTGTGCGTGTATATGTGTTTTGTGTGTGAGTGTGTATGCATGTTTTCAAAGAGCAAAGAGTAGCTAAACGCCCAGCTCCCCTAAATTTCAGCGGAAGTTGGATACCTAACTACTCTTTGTTTTCAGGCTGCCTCCTTGGGGATGTTGAGGGATGCAGCCACTGCTCTGGCAGGTAAGCTCAGGAGCACATTAAACAATTATATTTGTTTGTATGGATTTTTATTTGTGCCCCAGGTAGTTTCAGTGTCCAGGCATGGTAGTACAGAAGCTTGGTTCAATGAATATGAGTGTTTTTCTCTGATTTCATTCCCTGTTCTGGTTAGAATGACCTCTTTCTTTGCTTCTGTGTGACACCTTGTGTACTCTTTGATTGTTCAGTGATTACAACACAGGCATTATACAGACATCCAAGCCTCTACTACCTTCATAAAAAATTCTGTGCTGTGTTTTACAATGCTTTAAGGCTACTTGCTCAGCAGTTAGCAGAGGTGAGCCGAGTGCCGGCTTCTTTAGTACGGTCCACGGGCAATTCGCCTGCTCGTTTGCCCAGGGGTGGGACAGAGGGAGCCGCTATGTTTCCAGATTTCTCTGGTGGCTGAAAACACCTTTGTCCTTTTTTCTTGCAGTGATCTCTTAATACTCAGTGCTTTCCCGTGCCTTCCAGCACCCAGCTCTTTCCTGGAATTGCTGGCATCTGGCCTTGCTCCCTGTCAGCGTATTGTCTGCCTGTGCTTTCTGTCTAGCTAGAGCCAAACTTACTACTCAATCAAAACTCAGCAGGAGTTTTGCTGAATTACTGTAAACTCACCGGGGCAAGAGCTGTGTCTTCCTAATCATCAGTAAGGTACTATGCATATTGATTGTGGCTGAGAGAAAATAAAAATGAATACATTCATATTCATATTGATTACATGTGTCCTTACTCATTGCAAGACTCATTGCACAGCCTCAGCAGATTTATGGTTTCCTTTTATGATTATAAGCAATAAATCCCTTTCTTTTCTTCTTTCTCTTTTTCTCTTCCTTTAAGCAAGCTCATGTTCTGCAGAATGAATTTGAATAAAGGGGGTGGATTGTAAAATAACTTGTGGGAAAGTCTGATGAACTGCCTTTAATTTCCCGCTCACTTTGAAAAATCCCACCTTGATATATTTGTGAAAACCAGACATTCCTTCCACATGCAGTTCAGATGCTCTGGGCCCACCAGACACAAGTGTTGTGCCCCAATGCACTTCTAATGAACATGCAATTTCTTCCCCAGTACAATTATGATGGATATTATGGCTGGGGACCAGACGTGCAGAGTGATGCTTTTCCTTCAGCTTGGGAAAACGGATATTTGCATAGTTCCAGATACATACTGGAAATTTCAGAATTTTAAGCAATATAATTTTGCTTAGTATTTTCTCCTCAAAGTCTCTGCTCCGTATGACATATATCTGTTGCAATTAATGGCATTGTGAAGCTTAGGCACTTCTGCATAGACTTAAGTTCCAGTCCTTTACACTAGAATTTGGTTTATGAATAAGAATCGAACAAATCCAAGTGTTTTTTTAACCTATCCTGCAATATTAAATTGATAGCATAGAGCTATAAGCCCTAAGCAGGGCTGACATTTGTGTCTGTCAGCCACAGAGAGCAGATTTGAACTGAGCTGGCAAATTGGAGGGAGGCAGAAGAGGGTGCCCTCCCAAACAGAAAGGAGCCAGATGGAGTGACACCAAAGATAGAATAAAACAGCCAGAGTTAATGGCACTGTGCGATGACTCTGGAGAAAGAAACAAAAAGACTGAAGGGTATGAATATTAATGAAGAGTCAGTGAAGTAAAAAACATAATGAAGAGGAAAGGACAAGATGAAGAGAAAGTTTAAGCCTGCCATCATGGAAAAGATATCCTGCTGTTGACATCTGCTAGGCTCAAGAAGAGTCTCCCTCAGAAAGACAGTGAAATCCCCTCACTCGACACATTTAAAAATAGACTAAACAAACCCCAGCGAGCCAGACTCTCATCCCCTTACTCACACGGGGCTGTAACTCACTCCAGCAGCCATCCCTTTGAGGCCTGGGAACGCTCGCAGGATGAGCGAGTTTGAGCCGAGTAAGAGGCAGAAACCTGGTCCTGCGCACTGCAAACACCAATCCTGCATTGTAGGAGACATGGATTAGATGAATTACTGGCTCTTTTCTTCACTAGAGCACTGTTTGGATGCACCGCACTAGCACATGCCTTTCTGCGTAGTTATGAGCTCTAGAAAAATACTTAAAGCAAAGTGTGTTTTAAAGGGCTGTGCAGAATCAGGACCTGGATCAGGGCTGGATACAGCAAAATACAGGAACGCTCTGTCTTGCTTCTATTCAGCCTCTGCAGATCTTAGGTAAATGCACAAACTAACTTTCCTCCTCCTTATGTAGTTCTGAGTGATGACAGTATCTCTACCATCTGCAAGAGGAAGTAACCATTTGCTGATAACCATCTCTTCTCCAAATGTACTTAGTGAAAAGACACATTCCTTTGTATACATTTAATTACAGGAGAACAGATTTTGTCCAAATAATTAGGTAATTTAAATCGTGCAGTCTTTCCCAAAGAACTATATTTAACCTTCATTTGAGTTTAATTTACACATCAGAAAGCCCCTTAAGCAGTTCTGTAAGCCAAAACACCGATCAAATATTTTTTTTAAATGTCAAATGCTGCTTAATTGTGGATAGCACTGAATTTGTTTTTAGAGATAACTGCTTTTGATCTGCTGCTATTTTTTGCCTTTCCATTGTCATGTTCCTCTTCATCTGAGGTTTCTGTCAACTGTTTAATCCATACAACAGCAGAGTTTCTAGACAACTGAAGAATTCAAAGAACATGTTGCGGGTGGGGGGGAAATCCCTTCAAAAGTTTGACAAAGTATTAAACAGGATACAGATCACAGTCTTGCTACTATAGATCCCAGCTGTTGCAAAAAAAAAAAAAAGGTATTATTAAAGGATTATAAAGTTTTGCCTTAGTTAAGGGGAGTGCTGTAAAGGATAGTCTTACAGCACTAATATAAATCATCATAGCTTTATTGGCTTTAGTGCACCTATTCAGATTTACGCAGCTCAGGATCTGGCTCCTTACATCAAAATGTATCTTACACTGTAGAGAAATAGATCATTTTTCTCCTGACTTGCCCTTTCCCATTGTCTTGCCCCTGTAAATTATATATATTAGGTTCACAAGCAGTGCAGTAAAAGTAAACAGCAAGAGATGGAGTCTCACAGTTTGAATGAATTACAGCACAAACTACAGTAGGTCTGACCTACATTAAACTAGTTCAGTAGAACAAACTCTGCATGAAGTGGCTTGTATTTCAAGGTTGTCTCTAAGGTTGATTCTTAATAAAAAAAATAGGAATGATTCCAAAGGATCAGAATAGCGTTATCGGTCTCTTTGCAACAAACAAAAGCTAAAGTATTCTCCACAGCTCAGCCAAAAAACCAATAGAGCAGGAAGACTTTCCTGTAACAGCATCTCCCACTGGGTGATGATAGTAGTTGAAAGTACTTATGATGATTATGATTAATTTCATTAGTGCTCGATTCACTTTAATACTTTTTTCCCTCTATCTCTGAGTGCAGATAATTTTTCCCCGCAAGTAAATCCAGGGTGACAGTTTAATAGGCTCAGACATGCTTAGATCTGAAATGAGACTGTAATATTAATATCCTATTGACCAGTTATGGATTAAGCAAACTGAGGGCACACTTAAGTAAATGACTTCAGAGGGACAAGTTAATGTGCTAAGTGTGTCACAGGCAATGATTAAAAATATTCTTCATTTACTTGGAAATTAATAGGTTTCTTTAATTAATCTAATAAAGCCAGCCTACGGTATGTTACAAATTTGGTGCATGCTCTAAAGGAAGATGCTGAGTTGCTGAATCTGGAAATCCTTGCGATGCTTATTGTAGAAAGGAAACAGTTGTATATAAAGCCAGCCTTGCAGATGGTCTGAGTTTCCATTAGGCCATCTTCTTTTCTATGGGAATGGTTGCATTTGTCCATTGCATGAAGGGTGTTATGAATGTAGAAGTTAAAAGTTATGAGTCTAGAAGTTAAAAAATCAACAGCATCAACAACCCTATATGTAAATTTAGGAGTCATCTGAGAATCTTTGGTGATTACTAGTATATTTTGCAACCGTATCTAGTCAAATGAGCAGTTTTTTCCTCCAATAGCCATGCCTCTTTCAAATCCAATCAATCGGCCAAATAAAATTAACTGCAACAAAATCTTTGCAACAACAGAAACTACATTCCAAGAAGTGTCAAAGCCTTGAGAAGGGAAAAGAGGTAGTGGGATACTGACACCAGCTAAAAACTTTGCGTGAGTTTGACTTACCTAGTAGATGCTCAGAGAATATGGTTATCTAAAACATATAGTCAGTCCACCATTGCCAACTTTATAATGGAGAGATTAGTTTAAAATCAGTGCCTCACTAACAGTCTTACTGCAGTTTGCATTGCACAAGCATCTAGAGGCTTGAACACTGTACCTGTTGCAGACCAGGACCATCCTGGCCCTCCAGAGTTGTGTGAACTCTGAAAATGGTTGTCAATATGTTCGTGCTTGGACTGTCGTCTAGGAGTAGTACAGGGCTCTCTAAATCCAAAGTATTTGCAATAAATTCTGGAGTGGCCAGAGTTCATGGCCTTTGCCTGGCCTCTTCATGGCACTTCACCTAACTCCCAATAGGAGCTCCTCTACCGGAAAGCTGCACTATTGCCAGAGTAAAAGTAGGCCTATACAACTGAGAGACTTCATCAAGTCCTAATCTGGTGAGTAACTTTACTTTAGCACAAGGCCTGGTTGCCTTTTGACCCCTTTGCCCAACACCCTATCTTGTGATCATTCCCCCTGTAACGATGTCTGGTCTCAGAGGGCTGCCACTGTCCTGTTAGGAAAAGCAGAAGTTCTTTGATTTAACCACTTCAAGGCACAAAGAAACTATGAAACAGGGACCAAAGGTGCTACCTTTTCTGTCTCCTCCTTTTCTTCGCCTTGCCCAAATAGTACAAGATGAGTCTGGTTTTCCCAGTAGTTTTCTCATCCACAAAATCAAGCAGGAGATGCTTCTTTGACTTCTGTTATCTGTGCCTTGGTGACCTTGGGAATTGGGGACAATGACTGTCTTCCCACCACTCCCCGGGGGAAAGTTGTTACTAAAAATGTCAGACCAGCACATTTCTATTTCCCTGGCAGAAGCTGTCAGGTACTCAGAGCAATGAGAAGTGTTTGATGAAGTGGTGTGCAAGTGTGCACAGTACAGGTAAGCCGTAGGAGGGAAGAAGCGGAGGGGGTAAGGACGTTTGACGTAGGATGCCACGTTCAAAGTTCTGCAAAACCAAGCATATACTGTTTACTTTCAGCCCTCTTGCCCCAGGAAGATTTGCATTGGAAAGCTTTCAAAGTTTTCTTTCCAAGTTAGGTAAAAAAAAAAAAAATGCTACCAGAGTTGAGAAAAACTTTTTGGACTCATTCCATCTACCATGTATGTGGATGCCTGTGTGTATGTTTGCGTGGTAGGAGGGGAAGGGAGGAGAGGGAAGTACTTTCAACTTGCAGGCGGATCTTCCAGTGGGTGTAAAAGGTGTTTGAAATCAATGGAGCCAGGTTGTGTTACAACTGTCGAGGATCTCGCTCAGGCAGCTGTAATGTGCTGGGATGCAGTTTGGAGAAATCTGAACATAGCCGTTTTCAGAAGAAAAAGCAGAAAGATGTTTGGTAGCCGGTCCTGTTTCTTTCATGTGTGAAGGACAGCTGTGCAGCTGCAAGGAGTGATGCCTGCAAACTCATCAGATATGGGCATTTTCTCTCTCTTTTGTGGGTCGGATCACAACAATTAACTTCTCTGAATGTTTGTGGCGAGTTTAATCTGAGGTGTGTCTGCACCTTAGCGTTTGCAGCTGAGGGTGGCAAATAAAATGGCTATGTATTGCTGTAGGCAATTTTGTCACCAAGCCTGGAATGAAGCAGTTTGCAAGAGGTCTTGAAAAGCCACTCTTCTGAAGTAGCCTGCAGGTAGACAGGGTTTGCTGTAGGCAGGCTTTGCAAACGTGCCTTCCCTTTGGATACAGAAACAGAAAAAGAGAATCATAGTATCTTGTTCCCATCATGACTGGAATAAGCTTATGCAGAGAAGTTTTGCATTTTTGTGTTTACAAATATGACTATGGAGTTAGCTTCATGGTAGTGATTCCTCAGGTCTTTTATTCCAAATGATCACCTCCTGCTATACAGTGGGGAGGCAAAGCATCACTTGGTTGCAGCAGGCATGGGAGACCATGAATCAATGGCATGCAAAGGACTTGTGAAAGGGAGGCAATACTTATTCTCAGTTTGTTGGAATGAAGCAATTTTTATACTGGAGTTCGAATGACAGTCGTGTGTCTTCAGAGAATGAGGACAAAAATGTCAACGTGAAAACTGCGATAAATATGTTCTCTCATTCCTTGTCATCTTATTCACCTCCCTGGAAAGCCATGGTGGTATAATGCATAGGGAGAAAAATGGGAGACTTTGGATTCATAGCCCTGCAGCTGGCCTACCCGTGGGCTTCATCAAATCTCTTTGCCTAACAGCATCTCTCCATAGAATTGCTGTCTCTGTGAGTTAGAGATTTGCCTTTTAATATGACAATTATCTAGCATTATTTCTATATAACTATTCTTAGTTATCTCACATAATTTAGAATAAATAGTCTTCATTAAAGATATCCCAGCAATTGATACTGTCTTATAAATGAGCTACTCAGACACTGAAAGATGCAAATTAAAAGTAATTTACCTCAGGTCATGATTTGGCTGTACCCATAAAAATCATACCCCTTTTTCTAATTTGGCCAAAAGGAAAAAGACTGCTTCTTTGGTACCATCTGATATGGGAAGTGACTCAGTTCCCCATGAGCTCAGGAATCCAGGCTTTACTAATGTCTGGGATTTGATTATGCTCACATGGCTAGTTTCTGAGAGGAGCTGGTAAACTTCGTTTTGCTTCAGTTATTAGTTTTTAAGGCTATGAAAGGTCAAAATAAACCATCCATAAATGCGGCAGCGATTAAAACCTCACTTAGCTTATTGCACAGTATGTAATTGTTCATCCTATGTCACATAATAAAATCTGATGGAGATAACTGCCTGGAGTTTGCTTTCATTTAAAGGAACAGGCATACACTACACATACTGTTCCCTGCATGCACATCACTGCTGTTTCTGTTTAGATATGTGTAGTTTAATAAAATAGGGCATATTCGAATCTGAATGCTTTAGTGGTCTGTCACTCTACTATTGTTAGCTTTGTCTTACAGTTCTCATGAGGAGGAAATAGAACAATAGTCTGTCTGATAATAGTCTGTCTGATGGGGATGTGCTTAAAAGATGGCTGATGACATTGGCTTTGTGGTTTACAAGTTCTCCTATTTGTGAGCAAAGTTGAGAAATGTCATCCAAGCATTTAGAGCTCCCATTTTCCTAAGAGCTCAGCTTTCAATTACTGCCAAAAAGTAGGAGCCAATTTTCCAAAGAGCTCCATATTACTGAGTGCTTCTGACATACACTGGCTTCAAAATGTGGCTCTCATACTCGTACTAGGAGCTTTTCTGAGTGGGTTTAAAAAGCTGGGTGTGCCCAGAGCACCCAGAGTGTTAAAAGTCTGCCACTGCGTTACTCCTGTGCCATCCCCTCTGAAGTACATGACACTGTGTTATGATTCATTGTCTCTATATATCACAGTGTACTTCTGTTAAAATCTGGCACTGCATTTGCTATCAAAAGGCCTTCTGGTATTGCCCTCCCCGTCCTAGGTGAACTGGAATCCAGCTTCCCTAAGCCTTGCATTGCTATGTAGATTATCACAGCTATAATCTCTCTCTTCTCTTTGTGTCTTTAGCAAGACAGTCTGCAAATGCAGAATCTAAACACTGCAGAAAGAAATCTGCCTCTTTTGTTCCCCAGACTCCTGGCTTAAGTCTGCCACTCTGCCAAAGCTAGTTACCAGCGTGGCAGCTGATAAATAAAGAGCAGGCTGCTGTTCTCTCTGCAGGGTAAGTACCCTGTATGTATTAATGTATCCCTTGCTTCTGAGGCCCCTCTCTTTTAACAAGTTCTCTGAAAGAGCTGGCTGCTAATGCGGCTGCTACTGAGCGCCCACGTTTCAAAAGTTCATTCCCACTGCTTGCTTCGAAGTCGCCACTTCCACTGCCAAAACACACAGGGCAGGCTGCTTTAGGGAAAAGAAGGCAAAGGGGAAATTGCCGGTATTTCCACAGTGAATCTCAGCCAGCAGAAAAACTACTCTCCTTGTCAGGAGTTGGAGGGGAAAAACAAACGTCAATGTTGCATCATATGTTGCAAGTAAGGGGCTGGTAACTCACAGGACAGGGGAGTTTGGTGGCTGATGTCTGGTTTGGTTTGCTTTCAGTAGTATTGTCCTCACAATGCACTTACCACCTTTTACTCCAGCTTCCTGTGGAGATGTTTGTCTGAAGACCCCCCCCCCCTTGCCTTCCCTCTCACAAGTACTGATATCCGTACCATGTCTTTGATAATGTTTTGATTAGTTTGGAAGAAGCCCCTTTCTAGAGCCTTACTCAAGCCCAGTGGTCCGGGAAATCTCTACCTAAGTAGCTCAGAACCTGAGATACCCTAAATAAGTATCACATGTTCTGGGAAAGCCTTCTGCAGGTGCTTATAGTTTTGCTGTTGTTCCAGACTAGGAGCACTGCTATCTTCACTGAGAGGAAAGTGTCTACCTCCTACCCATGCTTGTTTGGATTTACAAAAATACAGAATTCTCTGTTCCAATATCCTCTGCCCTGCAAGCCTTGATTCACTAAACCTGCTCAAAACACACCTACCACTCTGCTAGATAGAGCTAACTTCATTCAAGATCACCTTTTGCACAATATCCTAGTGGTTAGAGAATGTGCCCGGGAACTCGGTTTGAGAACAATCCTCTCCTCAGCCTGAGAGTATTTTAATATGCATTTTCCATCTCTCAGGTCACACTCAAGCCATCAGTCAGCTCTACACTGTTCTGTGGCAGAGATCCTCCCCTCCACTCCTTCTGCTGATCCTGGGAAACTTTGAAGTCCAGTAGGAAACAGTTACCTAAAGCGCAAGCAGAAGAACGCATGCTCTGCGAGCAAGTGAGTCAGGCTGTCATATGCGAGAGGGAAGACTTCTGTCTTGGTCCTTGTCCTTTACATCAGAAAGTCATTATATAATTTAGGGAACAGAAAGCTGAATTTCAGCTTCCTGTCTTCTGGCTTGCCTTAGCCCTAGGCTCTGGGCTCAGATTTCCTCTTGCTTGCCCTTTGGTGCCATGGCTAAGTAGGCAATTGTGCAAAATATCTGTGCTACTTCCTCTGCCCCTAAAATGCATGACTTGGGCATTTAAATAGGAAGAGAATTTTTCATAGAGATGTCCAGACTTCAGCTCTGGGATGGATACTTCTGTCTGGGAGAAAAGCAATGCCTTACACATACCTGACAGCTATACTTTTTAACAGCTTTTTCTGTGGATCCCTTTCCTCAGTGCACAATGCATAAGACAGTGTAGGTGTGTAAATTAGTTTTTTTAGGTCCATTCTTGAGCTGGATATATAAAGTCTATATTACATCATGTGTTCCTTTTCAGGTTTAATCCAGAGTTACTACTCCATACTCACTCTGTGCCATAAAGAATATTTGATGAGTGCCAAGGTGAAAAACAGCTGCTCACAGAGGACTGGGGAAACAGCTACAACAACTGCTATTAAAAGGTAGTTCAGCTGAGTGGCTGATGGCAAGGAATAGCAGAGCATCTTTGAACTATGGCTGGAGCCTGAAGGAAACACTGATCTGGAGTGGAAATGAAACCTGCCAGCAGTGAAAGCATCTCTGAAACAAAACCTGCAAGATCTAATTAAGGCTAAGGGGCTGGGAAAAGATTTGGAGGGACAATAGGCATCTGGGGGCAGGGTGGGTAAGAAAGGAGATCAAGAAAATCATCAAATTATCAGGAAGGAGCCTTGGCACGTTAGATCAGTTGCAACCATAGGATTTAATTCCCCCCATCATAAAAACAATGAGGAAAACAGATGAGAGAGCCTACTATTTTGGCAGCACCTACTGTCTTCTGAAGAGGCAGATGCTGCCAGAATGATAGCTTTTTATCCTCTTTCCTCTTCCCTTTTGTTTTTCTGATGAATTGAATTAAATTTCGGGCTTAACACAGGGTGCCTATGCCAGGGCTCTCTGTTGACCGTTTCATGAAGCTTGGCTTTGTGATTGCCTTCTTTACTAAACTCCCTGTTGGATAGGCGGGCAAACATCTTTTTCTTCCACAATTGAGCTAAAGGGCATGTATGAACAAAATTTCTGGAGGTGAAGAGCAAAGCGAGTTGAGGAGCGTGAGCAAAAGAGATGGGCAGAACATAAGTAGCAGTTAACCCTCCTGGATAATATGTATATTTACCACAAACCCACCCAGACACAGGGTTAGTGGGGACTGGATCCGGCAGACTGAATGTGAAGCAAGGAGGCGTTGCTAGCTGTGAAACGGGGAGCGCGCTCCTGGGTGCTGACTGCAGACACGGAGAGTTTGTGAGGTGAAAGAGAGGGGGAAGGAGATGGGGAGAAAAATCTTATTAATTCAGAAGCAGGAAAGGTGGTCCCAATGTGCGAAGGCTGGAGTAGCGCTCCTGTAACCCGTCCCAGCCGGTTGCTGTGAAACCATCCGACAAGCTGTGCAACGCGGGTGCGAAGCTGGGATCTGCTGAGCTGGTCCTAGCTTTGGCTCGGTTTCTCCCCAGTGATCAGATGAAGTCTGCGGAACTGCGCAGATGTGTTGTGAAGATTAATAGCTGTGCCTGTTGAGAGATGCAAAAGCCACATGGCTGTGACACGAGGAAATGCTACAGAAGCACCAGTTTTATCACTGACTGGTGTATTTGGGTAGTGGAGAAAATAATGGCATTCCCTACCTACAGCCGTTTTGCCTGGCAACCTGTCAGCACCCTCCAACTTCGTCCTGTGTATTTTCCTCCCCAGTATTGGTCAAACTTGTTCCTTTCAGGAATGGTTAAAATTAGGTGCTAAAGACACTAGGTCCCCAGTGACACTTAGAAGGCACTGAACTCCTCCTGTCTGTGAGGTGCCTGTATCACCCACTGAAACCAGGACTCAGCTAATTTTCAGTTGAGAGCAACTGCTTACAGTGGTAGCGTCAGTCACCACCTTTTGTGGGTCTGGCTGTATGACGCTGTGAGGGTCGCACAGGGTGCGTGTCCTGGCCTTGTGCTGAACAGAGGCTCCCCAGACTCCTTGGACTGAGCTCATCCTTTTGCTCTTGCTTCCCAGGCTTGAAGTGGATGTCAAAAACATACCAAAAGGCTATTTCTTTAAACTGATGTCCTTGCTGAAAGCTTAAGTGAGAAATTTCTCAAATCTATGTCTAAAAACATTTCGTATCATGTTGCATTTATGTGATATAAAGCACTACAAATACTTCTTGTTTTTCCTCTGAATACTCCCTGCTGGATAGGAGAGAACGCTCAGCTGGACTAGGTGAACAGATGATGATGCGAGACCTAACTGAAAATGCTGTATTCTGCAGAGCTGAGCTAACCGCCAGGAAAACTTTTAATGCAAGGTCAAAATTTTCCTGAACTTGGGATTGGCTTAGGGGAAAAAAAAAAGCAGGAGAAAAAATATGTCATTGTGATTTTGTAGAAGAAATAATTATTTTCTATTGTTCTGCAAAGAATAAGGAATTCCTTGTCCTTTTGGGGTACAAAAGAAATCCCACAGACTTAATCAAAGGCACTGTGAGGATCATTTGAAACGGTGGACTCCAGAGCAGACGTAATATTTGCACCAGGCAGTGAAATAAATAGGCATTTGAAACTGTGTTAGGATGTGAATTTCCATAGTGCCTTGAGGGATGCAATTTTTGGTATTATGCGAGCAGTTTGGATGAGAAGACCAGGCAGTGAAGCTGAACAGCTGTATCCTGCCCACACATTGTGAAGCGAGGGAGAGGCTGGGAGCCCGAGGGAATCCTTATAAGACACTGTGTCCCTGAAGTTTTTCAACAAAGAAGTTGTGCAAAGATGTGCTGTCTAGAAACAGAGTTGGGGAGACTACCCCCCCGCCCCAACCCCACAAAGCAGCATAAACATCAACTTCTGTCTACATCCATCTGTTTATTTATTTTGAAATAAAATACTGCCTGTTGCTTTGAAGTCCTGGGAGCGATGGGTTTCGTGCATCCAGCTCTCGTTTCATTGCTAAGGGTGTAACACCAGGGCAGGAGGCGGATAACAGGTTCGTGCAGCTGCACAGTGGCAGCGGCTCCCTCTCTCCCCTTGGTGTGGGAGCCAAGTGCTGCCGAGGAGGGGTCCGGCTCCCGGAGCCCTGCTCTGCTAAACCGGTGCCTAAATAATTTTCCACTTGGTGGAGCGGGTAGGAAATCTTATGAAAGCAAAGCAAACTATTAGCAGTCCTGGCAGCTCTTAGACCTTGGGATATATTTGTCATTTCGTGCATCTGATAGCTGATTTGGATTTAAGGATCTGAGCAGAACATAATGCGCTCACTGTTAATTTAATTGTTTAATTGAAGGATCATTATTAAACTAGGTAACAGATAAGCTTCCCACCATTTGCAAGGGCCACTTCTCTGTGAAAGAAACCTCCACAACAACAACAACAACAACAAAAAAAGACAAGATTCTCTGAATTATTTAGAGTTGCCAAAGGTGTTGAGATAGCAGCTAATTAAAAAAAGCTATCTGCAATGCAATGCTATAAAAGAATAATAAAATTCAAATCTCATTTGTTCCACTTCAGGTTCCTCGTGTGCATAAAACTCTATAAAAGGCAGCATCTGTGTTCACATTGTATGCTGAAAAGATATCACACAACCACTAATTCAATTGACATTTTTAACTGTTCATTGTACCATATATTTCCATTTACTAGATTTTTTAAGCCCCTTTAAGTGCATCATGTATAGAGCAGGATAAAATAAGATAGAGCCGTTTACTTCCATAATGAGATTGGCAGTGGAAGCTGACAGAGCATTGAGCTGTCAATTTGAGCGCCAGCCATACTTGCAGGATTTTAAATAGTATTGTAAGCTTTTATACCAACCAGCGATTGTATTTATACTGGGCTAGTTATGAGGATTTGTGTTGCAAAGAGAAGCATGATGGAATATTATCTCAGTTGAACTAACAATTTAGAGATCACTCATCTGTTATGATTTGAAACGAGATATATTATAACATCAACAATGCCCACAACCAATTGTGAAATAATAACATTTTTTCAGCTTCAGTGACAAAACTGAGGCTTTGTTTTAATTTTCAGTGGGAGGTATTCAGGCGTGATTTCTAGTGGACCCAGACACTTATATAACACAGAGGAGAGTTCTGGGCTCTTTTTTGATTTTTTTTTTTTTTTGCTTTTGTGTATGTGTGCGCGCTTATAGCTAAAACACAACCTTTTCTTCTGTGACTCTTGTTCCACATGGCAAATTCACAATGAAATCAATAGAAATGATTAGTTTTCAGATCCATGGCAGGACTGGCTTGAAGCATACAAATGAAGCTGAAGAACAAAGTCACCTGAGATCTCTTACACCGGCGAGACACAAACGTACAAGGCTTAGAAGTGGCCTCACTGTCTCCTTTGCTCTTTCTGTGTTGCCCCAAGGCCAAAGGAGGAGCAGCGCGGCAGAGCCTGGCACTACCTGGAGCTCGAGCCTGGCCCTGGGTGCTGGAACTGAACAAAAGATTTTCAAAGAAACCCTTTGTCACTCAGGGAAAAAGGGGGAACTTTATAGCAAATGCAATAATTTTGGTGGAAAAAAATGGCAAAACATGTTTTGCGGTGAGAATAAAAGTGATTCTTTTTGTTTGTATATGTATTCTTACCCCTCATAAATGAGGGCAAATTTCCCGGCCACTTCTTTTTTGAAAGCATTTTTTTCTCTCCAAACCATGACATATTTAGAAAACAAACAAGCAAACCCAAAATTAAATTTGAAAGACATAAACACACCTCTTTTTAAGCCTGAGGTGAGCAGTGTAAGTTTAGTGTAGAAATAAGTACTCGGTGCCCCTCTGCAATCCCGAGGGAGGTGCCGCAGCCCTAGGGAGGGAAGAGCTTGCATCCTATCTACCCATCTCTGCAGTGGGTAGTGGCTGAGGCAGCTTCCTACACAGCAGCCTTTTGAAGCACTTAGCTTGCTCCGCGCTCCCTATGAGGAGCCCGCAGGTCGTAGGCAGACCACCCACTAGAGCTATCTAGCTTGGTTATCAGAAGACTATTTGAAAGAGCCATGAAAGACCCAGCCCAGCTGCTCTCCAGTCAGTCACAGCTGGCCTGTTGGCAAGGTCAACAGGGAGAAGAAATTGTGAAGTCTAAGCAAGACAGTGATAGCAGATGGCCCAGGGCAGCAGAGGACTCTACTCAGGAGTAACTGGTCTAAAAATCACCTTGACCAGAGCTGGGTGTGGGGAGAGCAGAGACTGCTAAATCCTGTGACAGGAGAGCTGAGATTTAACAAGGTACCGTGCGCTCCTAGCAAAGCAGGCTCCCGCCTGCCGGGGAAGGTGAACCCTTGGTCCTCCCCACCCCAAGGCCTGGACAGCACCGCAGAAGAGACCTCACGGTTTCAGGGAAGCTCTTAGACCTGATCATACAATAACATTATATCTCCAGATAAACGTTGTGCGTGTCTTTGGAAAACGGGCTAGGAGGTCAGTGGGTGGCTGGCTCTCTCCAGGGCTTTGGGAACAACCCTTTGCCTTACTGTCATCTGCCTCGCAAAACAGGTCTCTGCATCTATTACTGAACCTGAATTATATTAAAGCTAATCTAGGTGATCCTAATAGCCTTTTCTGGCCTTAGAATCTATGAAATGCATTAACCTCTGCTAGATGAAATAACACTTTCTGGAATAAAATCATAATGATTATTTCCTTAAATATTTTAATACTTAAAACTGGCGGTCTCTGACACTTTTATTTCACTTTATCTTTCCCAGAATAAAAGAATATATATAAAATCTACACAGAAAACCTCTCCTAGGATTTTTCATCTCACCTCCTTTCTCCTCCTCCCTCCTGGGACTCACCAATTTAGCAGGCCATGATTTTTGATAGCTATTTGATATTATTAGCTACCACTGCAGGCCTTCATTTCTTCTTTTTGTGCATAAACTAGCATCTCAGCCAGTTACTTAGCTTCTTATGGTTATTTTGGGAGGAGGTGAATAGTTTCTTTCCAAAGCTGCAGCTGCAGGCCAAAGCATACTGTATTAAATTTACTTAGCACAAAGCCATTACTACTGTACTTGGCAAGGCTCATTCCTTCTACATCAATTTTATTTATCTTGTACAGTGAAACTATGAGGAATGAGCAAGCACATTTACAACTCCCACCACCAGCGAAACCACTGCAAGGTATACCCAAATAAGCATACACAAACACACGCACCCAACTCTTTGCCAAAACAAGGGACGCTGGGCCTAGATTGAATGTAAAATCAGACCTAAAACAATTTTAGCTTCCTTAACTCTCTCCCCTTCCTTATTCTAATTCCCCCATCTCCTTCACCAGGTCCTGACAAACCCAGAAGCAGACATTTTGAAGCCAAAGGAAAGGTGAGCTCATATTTTTTATAGTCCAGCAAGAAGATGGAAATAAGGACAATCTTATATGAGACACTGTTTTTGTTGTGCTTCCAGATCAATTTTAGTAATCTTTAGAGAGAGAGCCAGAAGAGAGACTTTGAATAAACAGCACACATTTTGAGGTGCTTTTCTGACCTTTCCCACTGTTGTAGCCAATGCACTTTGGCATCACAGCTCAAGCTGTGAGGAGAACCAGCAATCTTCAATGTTTCAAAACCTGTTTCCATTTCATGTAAGAACAAAGAAAAGTTACGAAGTGAGTTGGAGGAGGGCTGTGAATGTGATGTTAAAATTACCTGAAGGGATCGTGTGACAGAAGAGAAAGTGGGTGGGAGGGAAGCGCACTTGGAGCCTGGTTCAGGTTCCTGCCCTGCCGGGAGGGGGTGGCCCCAGACCTGGGGCCGGAGGGGAGACCCTCACACTGGGCATGGTGATCACTTGCCTGTTCATGAGTCAGTCTGTCCCCTCTGGAACTGACCATTTTCTGAAGCATGCTTTGGTGAGAAGAGCTTACCAAACACAGTTACAGTTCCTGTAGAGTGTGTGAGGAATGCCACTATACAACTTTGATAGCTTGCTATTCTTTTTTGCCATGTACTCCACCCTTTTACAGTCCTGAGTGATACACTGCCATGCAGAGCTCAGCAGTGTCTTTTTTTTGAAACCGTTGCCATGTCACCCCACTCACCAGAAGGTGACAAGCACTTTCATGTCCATCACACTCTTGTTCTTGGAAACTTTTTTTTGTCTTTAAGTCACTCATAACTTTCTGCAGTGCTGTATTCACTGGAGAAGGATGCCAGATCTTCTCTTCCTTGCTGCTGCTGCTAACAGCTAGCAGATATAGTTATGTCATTTTTTGCATATGTAATGAAAGTTTATGTGTTCCACGGAGAGTGGAATTGCTTCACAGGGGTGATAAAAAATGTACTTCCTGCCATCTCCAAATTTGCCTTAGCCTGATGGCCCACCTATAGCTGGATGCTATAGGTTCTAATACCCTCAGATGGGAGAGAGATTTGAACTCATCTCCTTTATCCTGTGTTTTAGCCAGGGTTTTAGTCCATGAATTGGAGAGCAAGAGGAGGGTAGGACTTCTCCTTCTGAGTTAAAAGAATGACCTAGTCATTGCTGGGAAGACAGGGACCTAATTGCAGGGGCGGGGGAGTTTAGGCTAACTGTGCAATCCTTCCAAACAGCTCCAAGTAAAAATCCCTCAAAATGAGTCTTTACTTTCCTCTCCTGCCTTGAACATCTCCTTCTCACCCCACCAGCATGCTGGCACTTACCCTCGTTGGGAGATGAAACCAAGCAAAATAAGACCAAGAGGGTCGGGCTGGCATGTTGCTAACTGTAACCTGCAAGTAAGGCAGTTGGGTCAACTGATCTCAAATGAGTTCGAGTACAGTTGCATGTCTCCCCAGCAAACCAGGAGACTGAAGAAAATGGCATTAGTTACAACCAGATGCAGCAGCGAGCAGATTATCTTCTGACAAACAATGATTCCATGCTTTGCTGAAGCAATAGAAAAAAAAAAGTGAAACAGGGAGGGAGAAGAAATAAAATATCAACTTAAGACTGAGGAAATGTTGTAAATTAACAAAATATTGATCCAAAACATTAGTTACTGACAGACTTGAGGAAGTTAGTACTGCTTATAGTCTATAAAACTCCATTTCAGTGAGCCGCGTGACAGCTAGGCATTTCCAGGTGTCGGGGAGTTCCCACGCTTGGTGCACACTTGGGGTAGGGCTTGGCCGAAGGTGAGGGATATTCAGGAGTGAACGCAGAGCCACTAGGGTTGGACCCTTTTCTCGCATGGTCTGTTGATGGTAGATAGACCAGTGATGGGTTTACTAGAGGGGGGCCTAGCTGCTCAGTAGCACCAACTGTATGGCACGGGCCTCGTGTCCCAGGAGGGAAGAGCACCCACCTTCACCCCGTCATTGGCCTGTGGTCAGGAGCAAACCAAAAAATGGCAACGTCAGAGTTTGCTGAAATGCCTGCCAGTCTCGGCCTTAGGCCAGCGGGAGTTTGGGTCTAGTTTAGCAGGAGTTTGAGTCTAGTTTTGAGTCTAGTTTTCCTAGTGGAAACGGGAGAGCTGTTTGCTAAGAAAACCTCTCAAAAGCTGAAAGTCAAAACCTGGTAGTGAAACTCTTGTTATTCCTATCTGACTCGCGGGTTATGAGTGACTCTAGGTCCCACCAAGACCTTTTCAGTCCAGCGCAGAATAGCACTGGCAAGTCGGCTCATAGTTTTGATAACAGCACTTTTAAAGCCTCAGTCACAATACAATCTGCTGGCCTGATCCAGAGATAATTGAAGGGTTTCCCTGTATTGAATCAGAGCCTAAAATGGCAGAGCGAGAAAAGGAAAAATAAACTCCACAGAAGCGAATAAAAACATACTTGAAAACGAATTCTGGAGGCAGCTCAGCCCGGCTGTCTTTGCGCTGCCAGTAGCTTTTCACGTCTGTTGACAACGGGGCCGCGTGCACCGAGCGCACCGAGACTGAGCATTGTTGTCAGAAGAGAGGCTTTCGCAAAGCTACATCCTTTGCTTGTCAGAGGTGAGACTCAGCAGCGGCTTTGTGCTCCAGGCGCATTCATGCCACCCTATTGCGGTGACAGGTTGGAGCGAGATGGAGTCTCTGCTCGGAGAGCAGAAATCTGGCTTGTGCCCCTGGTAAAACTGCTGCCCCCTTTTCCTGTCGCCTTGCCTAGGGGCTTTTCTCCTCACCGTCAGCAGCAGGTGCAGCAAGGAACAAGCTTTAGGATTGCTGTATAACGCACATAGATTACCTATTTACTTCTCCCACCAGGATTAGAAAGTTGATTAATTTTAGATGGACTATGGCTGACTCAGGCTGCTGAAATCAGCAATAAATCTAAAAATGAAAATATAACTCCACTTAGAGCAGTGACAAAAGGCCCTTTGACATCTGTAGGTGGGCCAGAATTCCACCTCAAGCACGTGGATGCTGAGACACAGTTCAGAAGGAAACAAATTGTTTAGCAATTACGAAATGCAACAAGGAGGGTGAAAACCCACCACAGAGATTTTGCAAAAACATTAAGCAGATGTCATTCATTTCTACCTTTTATTTCTGCTCCTTTTACAGGACATTTTCTTACTTATTTGGCACAAGAAAGAATCCCAGTGCGTTTTATGGCCTGGAGAGTTAAGTTTGCATATCATCAGCCTGGAAGCACCCGATTTTACCATGCCATAGAAAACATTCAGTGCACTGTTATGTTTCTGCAACCATAAAGTGAGATCTCAAAATATTCTTTGCTTGAACATGAAACGACTCTGCGATATTCAAGATGCACAGTTTGTTAGCAAGCAGGAGTGTGTGTGTATGTGTGTGGGGGGACACCTTTCTCCCATTTATACTCTCATTTATGCAGCAGGTGATGATTCACATTATGTAATTACATAGATAGAAAGTTATTTGATGTTTAATTTTGCCTAGACAAATGTTAGTTGCTTCCTAAGCAGTATTTTCTCCCTATCAGTATCTTCCTAATAGCTGTGGATTTTTAATTACTGATAATTAGTATTTACATAGAGCCTTTAGCAAACAATTCCTGAAGTACTTGTAGTAATTACATATGTAAATTGTTATGAAAGAAAAACGTTCACAGCTTCACAAAAGCAAAGCTGGTAAAGAAGGCAGTAAGCAGAGGTCAAGTTTCAGTGTGTAAAAAACGAGGCAGAGGTAGGAGAAAGTCCCATATTCTTCTACATTGTTAGATGAAACAGAACCAAATAATCAGGAAATTCTGTGTAACTTTTTTTTTAAAGTGCGGCCAGAAGCGAGAACAAGTTCTGTTGTTTTTGGTTTATTGATGCTAACATAATATGCTGAAAAATATTTATGAGGTGCTTTTTCTTACGTGAACTTAGCAGTCATACAGAAGGCTTGGAGGAAAAGTCTTGCTGAGACGTCGGAGTCTGAACGATACTGTCAAAACGCAGAGGGATTTATAAAACAAGACACAGAGGAAGCACAACTGATGACTTTCTGCACAGCTCTCAGTTACAAATCTCTGTGCAATGCTCTTTTGCTGAACTCCCGAATCCTTTCCCAGAATTTGGGCAGGACTGAGCTTCAGAAATACCATCACATTCACAGTTCAGATGGATAAAGGGAGATAAGAGACTTACAACACATGTGGAAAGAGATACAATCCTCTTTATGTACAAACTGCATAATTTCTGCCTATAGAATCAAACTTGTTTCAGCTGCATCTGTGAGATTTGGACCCCCAACAGTGCCTGTGAGCCCCAGCTTCTGCCTGCCTGCTGGAACTGAGATCACTGCTGTTAAAGATCTTTTCTGTGCTTACACAAGAAGGCTATTTTTTTCTGTTAGAAGGGGAAATTAGGATTCATTCCTTATTACAGAGATAAAAGCTTAATTTTTTTCCTTGTGCATGTTTTAGGAACCTGCTGCGCTGATCAGCTCTGCCATCTGATGAGCGTTCTGCGCTGACATGAGGAGCAGATGAATTAAAGGCTTTGTCTGCTGCTTGTTCAATTGTTCTCACTCTCTCTTTTTAACATCCTGCAACTCCACTAGGGACAAGCAAATAAGAGTCCAGCTCAGGTCTCCCCAGCTGCACTCGCCTTGTCAACAATTGCCCGGCAGCAACCCATGTGACCCTCCCTAGATCATATATTCCATTAGTATAAATTATTAAAATGAAATATTTTACAAGTGGCTACAGACCTATTCTAAATTAAGCTTTTTATTCCATTATGAGGCAATAAACCTTTCCATTTCTGAGAGCTCTCAGCAGCCATGCTGCTTCACTCGAGGATAAATATATTCAGAGGTTGGGAGGCTCTTCCTCTGTCCCGCTGCTTTCATATTAATCAGGCTCGCCAGCGTGTGATGAGGCAGATAGCAATCAGATGTGTCTTCCTGGAAAAATTCTGTTTAGAATCACATAGACAGGACAGATCACATTAGGCTCAGACCCTGGACGGAGCCCTGTCTTCTCCTCCAAGGTCTGCAGGCTCTGGCAGTGCAAGCTGGACCGGCAGCTGAATTGCTGCATAACTTCACAGAGAATGATTTACTGTTGTCTGATTGGTGCCTGTTATGTTTGTAGTGGGAGCTGGTTAATGCAAAAGCTATGCCAAACTTTCCAAAGCTGAGATCAGAGACAGGCTAATCTCTCTTTGGTGAAAGAGTGGCAGACAGAGACTGAGGACTGAACTAATTCTGTGCCTCTGGCTTCCCAATGTCACAGATGAGCTGTGGGTTATTTTCTTCCCTTGTAACACTCTGAGGGCCAGTGTTGCTTGCTGCTGTAAAGAACTGGGAAAACTATGAACCAGCACCATTTCATGCTACCATTTTGGATCTTTCCTTTAATAATAATTTTTATCAGTGGAGGATGATCACCTATACCTTTAGGTGAAGTGTTTTTCAAATATTTCATGCAAGCATTCTTATTTGCGTTTGGTAAAGAGCATGGGGGCATTTGCACAAGCAGGATCTTCTTAGTGTTGAAAAGAGGAAAAGATGGATTAACAAATTTTAAGTGAGGGAGTTCTGGACTGAAGCTGTTAGAACATAGGCTTTATGTCTACTTGCATGCTGTAACTGTATGTGTGGGGGTGTGTGTGTGGGTGTGTGCACATGTGCGCATGTGCACGTGTGCATGTGATTGCTCAGAACAGGCTCTGGTGGTCAGGCTTGGATTTATCAGGGACAGAGAACGATGCCATGAAAGCAAAGGTTCCCTCTTTTCCGTTTGGCTTTGCCTGCTGTAGTCAGTGCATCCCTGCTCGCCTTCATCACTGATCTATACCTGATCACTGCTAGCTTGAGGCTTCCTTGCAGCCCTTCTCTTGAAAAACTCTCTCACATTCACTGTGCGCAGCAAGCCTCTGCGCGTCACAAGTGCCTAGATCTCAGATAACAGACGCTCCTTCATTTTGTCCCAGGATGCTCCATTAAGTCATATCAGGGACAGAGGCTTGTTAAAACTCACCACTTCCCCTTTTGAGCTTTCATTGCTCAGGAGAAAATCCAGCCAGCTGCTGGAATGAGATGGGGACCCGGAAGTTTGCTGTGCAAAACTGGGGCTGCCGAGCCAGAGCTGTGCGGGAACAGGGAGCCGCCTGGGCTGACAGAGAGGGCAGTGAATGAGACATGAGACGGGATCTGCACACAAGTCTCCAGAGCAGTTCTTAAGTGCCCTTTCCGGACAAAGCAGTTACCATTTGCTTCTGGGCACTGGCTGGAGGAGGGAAGAGCACAAGCCATGTTTATTGTCTCACCATTTATATCCCCAGGCCTGTTTCTGTCAGCTGGTCATGATAACACACCTATGGGTCTCAGGGGAGGAGAGAAGGAGCTTGGCTGGGATGGACTTCCCGCTTCAACCCTTAGCTTGGCCTCACACTTGGATAAGGCACCTGGACCTGTCCAAGCCACTTTTGGAAAGGCAGCACTTCCCACCTTGCAGTTAATTAGCTCCTGTAATGCAAAAAGGAGCAGCCTGCACTGGAGGCAAAGGGCTCACTGAGAGTACATGACAAAGAAGTGCATAATGGAAGCATGGGAACCATCATGACAATCAGATAAAAACACCCACTTCAAAAGAACAGATTTTAAGTTGCTTGCAAATTCAAGTGAAAATATATCATAAAGTTCTCCTTGCGGCTTTCACCTGGCGCACTTTGTTTACATGAGGCACATTTTCAACAGGAAAATTTGGTTCAGAAGAAAAAATTTTGAGTGAGCGGAAAGCTGACATTTCCTAACATTTGGGCGCTATCTAAATTAAGTTTCTTTAGCACAGTTCTTGGTATATGGCATACATAGTTACATACATATATATAGTTATTCCAGCTACATACATATATATAGTTATTCCAGCTTTTTGTAAGCAATGGGAGACTAGAATCTCTAGTAACAGCGTGAATATAGTCAGCTAATGGACTCAAATGAATTACTCACTGGAAGAGTCCCTCTCCTTCACTAATGACCATAGAGGAAGCACTGGAAGACTGACCAACTTACCTGAGTAGACTGAACCTCTTATCCCTACTCCAGGGGAATTGTAAGGGACCTGCAATCTCCCTTTTTCTCCCCTTATGTCAGGGCTATGGTTAGACATCTCCGTGGAACCGAGATTCAGGACACAATCCAAAACAGCACTTACCCACTTCACATGAAACTTCAGCAGAATTTCTGGTGCTTAAGGCCAATAGGACAATACCTTTCCTCCTCCCAAAATCCTCAGCCAATTTGCTCAGGCACATATGACCTAGTTTTCCGGTAAAAAATTTCAGCATCCTAAAGTTCTGCTGCTGTGCGTGCCTAGATGTGCTACAGCTTGGATGAGATGAAAATCTGAGCACCAATCTCCTACTCCAGGGCATTTTTGGAAGGCGGAATTGACCATTAGATGATACAAGCTGATTACTGTGGACTCGTGAGTTGCAATAAGGCTTAATCCAAGCCATAACCAAGCTGGTATCAAATCACATAATGGGGTTTTAATGCAGAGAACACAGATACAAATCGATTGCACTTGTTTCTGGTGTATATCTACCTGCTTAAAGTTAAGTCTGAAGTGTTCTTCTATTTCCCTCCTATCCACATCATCAGCTGTGTGTGCTGGGTAGGGATGTAGAGGGAAGAGACCTGGAAGTCTTATTTGCATACATAAGGAAATAAAGCGATGCATAAGGCATAACAAATTATCATTTTCCTTCCTCCTTTTTTTCACGACACGTTAATGGCTTTCAGTCAGAAGGCACTGTTCAGCTTCTCAGAGCTCACAAAACTATCTTGTGTTCTCCCACTCTTTTGCTGCTGCCACTACAGACCATAATGTAGTTTTGTCTTTCTGTACCAGGGATCAGTGGAAAGCCTTGAGACAAGATTTCCAAAGTTAAGTATTGATAATGACTGCCTTAATTTTATGTTTGCAAGCCTGGAGAAATTATAAAGAGGAAGTTGTCTCAGATAGCACTGAGAGAAGAGCTGCCCTCAAAAGAAGTGAGGAGCACCATGAATACGTTATCAGCGTGTAACACACCATTCTTGACATATAATAACTGATTTTATTGCTTTAAATGGAACAGATCTATTGATCATTTTCACTGTTGCCCTGACTGAGATATTTACTGCAGCCAGACAGCTGCTAGCAAATAAATGCATTAGATAACATGTAATGCCCAGTATCCCTAGCATGGCTGTTTGCCTTACCTCACTTTACCTTTCTGGACTGGTTAAAAAAAAAAATTCCTTGGAACCTGGCACCTTAAACAAAAAGTATATACAAAGAAGGAGAACAAGTTCTCCTTTCATACTAAGTGTGCCGTGGACTCTTACAGACCTAAATTTTTTAGAGACTATGGCATATTTTTATGTCACAATTGGTGTCAAAAGAGAGAACATGAAAATTTGCTTCATTAACAAACACCTAGTCTTCTTCCCTTTCAGGAATTCCCTGATCTTGATGCCCTCTTCATCACAAATTATCTCCATTTGGCCTAGTCAACTTCCAAGCAGCAACTCTATTTATTTCTTTTCCTCCAATTAAAGTATTGATAATCAAATCAGCATTTAGATAATAAAGCCCTCAAAGTTCTGGGCAATTTTAGACAGCTGAGGCAAATTTCACAGACATGAACTTGAACTTCCATCCCATAGTAAAGAATGCATCTGGGCTTGAATTAAAACGAGACCTGTCTTTAGTCTGGGGACTGAACATTTATGGACCTGGGCAACCAGCTAATTGAAATCTCTTTCTATGGAAGAAAAGCAAAATATTTTTTTCCAAAGAATATCTCTTAAAAAAAGGAGTGAAGAATTCTGTATGAGAGAGTTGGTGATACATTCAATCATTTCCTGTGAATAGTCAGTATCTTCTCATATTTATGAACTCAAATGCATGTCAGCTATTGATGTGTAATCAATTGAGTAGTGCAGCTCCTTTATACTGAGTCTTATAAATTTCACTGTGTGCCATTATTGGTGTAAATGGAACAGACGTATTGATTATTTGCACCTTTGTTCCGACTGGGATATTTACTGCAGTCAGCTGGCTGCTAGCGAAAAAATGTATGTGATAAATTAAATGATTACAGGACCATTTTGTCTAGCAAGTGATTGTTTCTGTGGAAAACAGAAATAGCCATCATAGCTATGAACAGATTATTATGAAAGGTCAAAATTGCATTTAACTCATTTTCACTTGTCTTACAACAAAATAAACTTCTTAGAGAAGAAATATGCCCCATCAGCAGTGTTTTGTTCCTGATAAGACAGGCTTCTCCAGTTAGTATTTACTATGATAGTTTTCCTCCTTAAAAAATAATAAAAGATCTGAAATGATGTGGAACAGAGTTAGGATACATGGCTTGGACAAGGCTTATTAAAGTAAATTTACAGTGATCCATTTAACTAGCTGAGTATTGTGTGTGTATATATATTTGTCTATGTGTCTGTATGTGTAATTATGAATGGAAAATGAGTGTTTAAGTTCTTTACACATATGTATATGCATACCAAGGATCAGGATGATCCTTGCTTGATAGTTGGCATTTATGTGATAAATTGGAAGTAGAATGAATGTCTCAATAACTAAAATCTTTCCAATAGCATAGGAAAAGTTGAATTTGCAACTTTAGGATGGAGCAGGGCCAGGCTGGGATCTTGCCTCTTCTGCCAAGGGAGGAACCAGGAAGATAAAGAGGTGGAGCAGCGATGAAGGGCTGTGGGAAACCTCTGAAAAGGCTTATCTAGGGGTATTACTGCTTTTGTGGCTGCTGAGGGAATAAGGAGAGAAGCAGGCGACTGTTGCCACTTGGCTCCTGAGGCATTTGCTGCCGCACACACTTAGCATGGGCAGGCTGGGCTTGCAGGGCCTGGCTCCTGCTGCACAAGGGCACATCTGTCTCGCCACCTCCAGCTCTGAGATAACCACAACTCGCTTTGCTGCTTCCTGCAACGAGTCCAGGTGCAGGAAACCCATCAGTCTTCTGCCTCTAAGGACTACTTCTGGCATTTCTTGATGCTTAAACAGCTTCATCCAATTAATTTGAAATAAATCTACCGTTCCAAACATTCTTTTTTTCATGCCTCTCTATCCTGAATTTAGTCTAAAATATTCTGAGCGATACCATCACACCTTCCAGGATCAGAAATGAGATTGTAGGTAGGGGAGGTTCCTAATAGTGAAGTCTAATCTGCTTGTACTTCTGGCCTTGGAAGGATACAGATATAGAACTTTATATTCAGGATTTTTCATAGAGGAGATCACCTGTGGTCACAGCCGGAGCAGCTTGTGCTATGTTCAAAGAAAGGCTGACTTTACAGCTGAAGGGTAAGAAAAACTACCAGTTTAACCTGATCAAAAGGATATAAGGAAATCAAAATCGCAGGAGGTTCAGTCATTTATAAATGAAATCATACACTTGTCAAAGGCTGGTACTTAGGAGGGAAGAGGCAGAAGGGACAGATCTCCAACCCCGATTGCTGGAAGAGCTCACATGTGGTATTCCTGCCTGGTACAGGTAGTCCAAATGAACCCGATGGGTGTGGGATGGCACCAGGTGACCAGCAACAGCAACTGTAGTGATGATCTTGAGAGAGAGAATGGAAAATGATCTAGGCAAATCTAATCTGAAAACTTGGTCATAATTTTGAAACAGATTTTGAAGGAAACTAAAAGAAAGAAGGTAGAGGAAAATAGGGTTATATTGCACCACGATTTTATCAAGAGTAGCTCATACCAGGCGACCCAATGGCTTTCTCTAGTTTGACAGTGATATAGTAGAAATGCTGTAGATCTTGTCTGTCTAGAATCGGATAAAGTATCAGATGCACCATTCTGTGGGAAATACAAATAAAATGGGCATGATGGGGTTTCACAGGGAAGAGAACAGATAGATAAGGATCTATCTTCCAGAGAGATGGCAACAAATAATGTTGAAAGGGGAGACATCAGGCTGAAGAGAGGTCATTGGCAGAGTTCCTCAAGGATAAGGTCTGACACTGATTCTCTTCACCATTTTCGTTAATGAGTTGGCATAACTATTAGGGAATTAACAAATATTAGATGCAATCTGCTGATGACAAGGAGCCTGGAGGCACTGCTAACAGAGAGCAGTTGTCTATCTCACAAAAGCCAGGTGGACCTGAGAATTACATTCAAGGGCTTGAAACAAGGTCAGGTGCAAAGAAATAATTCTGCTGTGCATTAGGAGCTCATCATTTGGAAATGACTGTAGGGGGGAAAAATGAGGTAGTTGATTATGGGATCATGGTGAAATATTGCCATAATACAGCTGTGGGTAGGCAAATCCACTACCAGGATGCTCCCAGTACAGAAGTGCTTCCAGCAAAGACAGGGAAGCACAAGCACAGCTATACAAAGCTCTTGTACGTCATCTGAGTACCATGTACAGCGCTGGTCACCTTCAGGAGAGATTGCACAGAGAATGGCAAACAGCAGAGCTGGGCAAACAGGGCCTATGTTATAAAAGGTGACCAGAAAGAGTTTAGTTTGTTTAGCTTAGTGACAAAAAGAGTGGTGATGACTGCTGGGTTTATATGTTTATGGGCTCAGCATTAGAAGGGAAAATATCTTTCCAAGCCTTCTTGGTATAAGCCATAAGGAACACATTTATTTTGAGATCGAAAGGCAGCATCTGATCAGCTCAGTAGCCAGATGCTGGAACAATCTCCTGATAACAGACTGAAGAGAGAGAAAATCTAAGGTAGATCTTGTCATGGCTCTGAAAGGGAGCAAAGGACATAGTTCTGGAATAGCTGTGCCTATGCCTGAGGACCCTTTCTGTCTGGTGTGCCAATGTATCTATGCTCTGCTCAGTCTGCATGCAAAAAGATGTGTTGCTTTCCAGGACTCAGTCCCCAGGAATACTGTATTTAATGACCCTAATCAAGATAACATTAGCCTTGGAAATTATTTTAAACAGAGGACTGGGTGTACTTCCCAGTTAAGCCTTATTCATAGGAAAAAGAGGCTTTAAAGACCAATCTTTTCCAAACACATCTTGGACAGAGCTAGAAGAGAACACCTATGTTGGCTGAACGGTGCTGCTTCTTCAAACTCTTACCATCTCAAGTTGCAAAGAGAAGGGATGAACACAATGTTCCTGAGCTAAACATATTCCCTCTTCTCTGTTTAGACATGGAAGCATGAGGAGCAGACCGTCAGCTAAAGCAGCCTTGAAACTTCTCTAATTCCCCTCAAATCAGGAAGATGCCTTTAAACAGGGGAATTTCCTCCTAGTACTTGATCTTTCCCCACAAAAGGGTATTAAAACGGGGTCCATTGACTCCATGAGCCATTAAAGAGGTTGGGGGTGTTCGTTTGCAATTTTACGTACGCCAGAAGTCAAGCAAACTGAACATCGGCATCTACAGTGGTTCTTCAGCAATAACAACTATGAATATTGCGAGTATCCCTATTTAGACATACATTGATGGGTTAACTTGGCTAAGGAAAAGCTAAAGAGCACATGCCAGAATATATTTCCTTGGTGTACTGTCCAGGAATAAAAACAGAAAAAAGTGCCAGACAAGTAAAGAGTGCCAGGGTGCTGCTAATACCACTCATCCAAAGCAGACCAACTGTTAAGAACTGCGTTAAAACCAGGCAAAAGTAATAGAAATGTTATCTATTCCCTACCAGCCAGAAATCTCAATGTGCATGAGCTAACAATGTGAAAAATGTAAACCACATTATCAGTCACATTTAGAAATTATTATGCTCGTCTTTCTGTCAACTGTTCAGAGAGCCAAGTTCTGACAGCTCTAGCTAGTTAGCAGACTGAATCACTCATCATAATTATACATTACTTATTCAGTAAACACAGAGAGATATTATAGGCGAGGCTGGTAGCACAGCCTATTAAGGTTGCCTGGCACTTCCTCTTGTTAGATCCTGTTTTTGGATACTTACAACTTTGCCAATGTTTAATCATTCCTATTGAAATTTCCCAGGCCTTGAGTTTCAAATACAGACTGAATGAAAAAAAAAAAGAGATCTCTGAACATGGATCTATAGCAGCATTCACAAAGGCACAGCTTTCATACTTACTTGTTCAGAGTTTGAGCTCTGCAGCGGGCAGTGAAGAGAAGTGATGAGGAGAGCTCGGGAAAGGCTCAAGCATGCCCATAGCCTAATGTTCCCTAAAGCACTCCATCTCCCCTCGGCTTTGTGCTATACTGAAGGACTGCCATTAGGATGAACAGTTTAATGTTCAAAAGTGGCTTTGAGATCATAAGATGAAGGGAAATGCAGGGAAGCAGGGAAAATCTTGGGATAAAGGGACAAGGCTGTCTAGCTTTAGCATGCCTAATCACTGCCACATCAGTGTCACGCAGGAATTTAGCCTCAAATGAACGCTATGATTAAAATTATCTGGAAATACTTTGTTACCTTAACTCAGGAAGCCTTTCTGTGGCCTTGTGTTGAAAAGACTGAAGCCTTCCAGTTTGAACTCTAAGCAAAACAAACAAGCAAGTGAAAACTCACTGAGATCTGCAGGCATTTTAAAGCATGCTCTGAATTCAGCTACTCCCTTTTCTTTGAATCCTGAGCATTACCATTTTGCAATAACAGATGTTTGAATAATACTATAAATATTGATCTGGAAGGAAGCTGATAAAAATGAAGCATTGTTATGAGCATGTCACGGGTTTCAGAGTGAATGTATTGACTGATGCGCTTCATAGATTCAAATTACTGATATTCATTGGTTCGTTTTCAGGGATTTGTAATCATATCTTTGAAGCATAACAAATCAATTTGATACATAAAACACTTTTCGAGGGGAAAAATCACAAGGATACATTGGAACCAAGTAAATAAGTCCATGTAAAAATTTTCAGATTCGGATTTACATTTGAGATAAAACAATGATATATGTCTGTTCTTTGGACCATGATATCACTGTGCTGAAAAAATAACTGTATTCTAACTTTTTCTGTCCAATTGCTCAATGAGATAACCCCTGATAACAACAAGGGCAAGAAGTTTCTTAGCTAGAAAGCAAAGAAAAAAGAGAAACAAGAAAGGAAAAACTGAAAGAAAAGAAGAAAAGATAACACAGATATCATGGCGTCGGGAAAGACTGGAAATAACTAAGAATGAGCTAGAGTAAAAGTCACTGAGCTCTTTGAGAAGCATTTCATGGAATCCTTACTGAAAATGGGCAAATAATTCTATAGGGTTGGTCTCCAGTTGTTCTAATCTATCATTTATATCTACAAAGCAAACAAGTATTAATTTGCTCTTTCTATTAGCAATGAATTGCAGGCACAGTGTGTGAAGATGAAAAATCACATCCATAAAAAGGAAGGGAAGACTACGCATAGCTGAAAAATTGAGCCTTTATGACATTGCAATAATGAATGGTTTCTAATATGTCTGTTGCATCTCTGACTTAGAAAATTAAGTATAATGCTCACTTTGGCCTTGTCCTGTGGCTTTCAAAGAGCTGGGTCATACATTTAAAGGCGGAGAGTCCTCATTAAGAAAATTCACTGCTCAGATATCCTTTTGAGTGATCTCTTTGCCTCTGGAAAGATCTGAGTTGCTATCAGTACATATTGTTTTGGGTGGAGTGAATTAGAGCAACAGAACTACCCAGTCCTTTTTAATCTAGAGTACTGTGCAGCAGGTATCTTGACTGGGAGAGACTTCATGACTTCCTTAAAGCAGAGTTTTTATCAGGTTCATTGCTGGTTAAAAGTACTGTTTTGTAATCACTAAAGGCCTTTTGGACTTAATGTTTATAGCAAAATCCTAAAAAAACACAAGCACATTGAAGGGACTGGAATTTTATTTGGGATATGTGATGCTTGTTGCATTTGCTTGTTTTTGTCATTATCTTTTGTTTGTGTGAGAGCAATGTCTAGGGACTCCTGCTTACGTCAACACAAGTATAGTAAATCTATGTATAGTAAATCTATAGTAAAACTATGCAAGGAATGGTCTCTGCTTCAAGTTTAAATAAACAAAACAGGTGATAAGAGAAAGAGGTGCAAAATCAAAACTGCCTGATGAGGATGATGTAAGCAAACATGATTTGGTGGGTTTTTCGGCCTTACTGAGTTGTGATTCCCACTATACTGATAGCTGGCTGCCTTTTTCATGGAATAGTTCTTGTGGTATTTCTGTGCATCAGAATTGTCTAGTCATTCATTTATTCCTGTGAGTCCTCCTAATTTATGTCATCTTAACTGTTCATCTAACTTAAGAGGAAAACGTGTGTTGCTTACTGGAAAAAAGCAACGTGTGCAAAAAAAGCAGTCTCTAAGTGGCTGGTGAATCTTCTAGCACTTCTCACCGTACTTCAAGGAGAAGCCTGGGTAGACGTGTGCCTGTGCAGAGGTACAGGCTGTTGGTTCAGTATATAGCTACCTGGCTCCCAACCTCTTTGTCCCTTTTTACTTTCTATTATGCTCATTATAGGAAGAGCAAAGACTGCCTATCTAGGTCACTTTTAGGGGGAACTCAGGAGTCCTTTTCCAGTACTCTCTACTCTAGTTTACAGGCGGACCCCTTCCCATCCTTTGTCCTGCTTCCCTGGCAGCAAGGCACCAAAACTGCTTCTAATGGTGCTGCGTTAGGCTCATAGATTTTTTTATGTTTATTATTAAACTTTATGATTTTTATTAAATTTCAGCTAAGAGGTGTAAGATTAATCTTCTTGGAACTTAAAGAAAAAGACTAAAAAGGAGATATGCCTGGGAAGATTGAGCCCCTCCTTCTAGCATCTTACCTTAGTCTAATATCTGAAAAGAGGATACCAAATTACCAATACGGACATAAACATAACTTGGACAAAGTGTTGTTAGTATAGGCATAGCCTTACTTTTATCCCTGCGTCTCTGTAACAGGAGAGCGCAGACTGGTTTGTTACAGAAGCGTAGAGAGATTTAAACTAATTAGATCATTCATGCAATTGGTTTTTCTCTCTTGATAAAGCTGCCTCTGAATACGTTAATGGCATTCATTGAGGGCAAAGTTAAAGAAGCTATGAGGTGTGACATATGTTGATGGATATCTCAGAAAACTCCTGGGCACACGCATAAAAGCATGATTTGATCCTACACAATATTTATATACCACAAGCTTATTTTCTGGTTTCTAAAATAATAATAATTTATACTACTTCCAACAAATTTAAAAAGAAAAAATGGTAAAAAAGAGAAGAGTTAGTAGATATAGTTTATGAAAAGAGTAATCAGATTAAATTGGCAACATTAAGAAAGCCTCATTACCTGGGAGTCTTAAAACTAGATTAGACAAAACCGTAAAAACTATTCCTGTTGGAAACAATTCTATCCTAGTGGAGAGATGAACTGGATGACCTAGGAGGTTATGTCGATCTCGACTTTCCACAGATTTATAAAAATAGCTTGTCATTTCATGTATACGTTTTCTGTCTCTGATGAGTGAATCTGCTTTACCTCAGCCACAGGAAGCCTAAATCAGCTGTTTTTCCTAGTTGTTCAACTTACTGTCACGGAACTTGGAGGCAAACCAACACTAGCTGATATGAAGGATAGAAACTGCGGCAAGGAAAAGAGGAAGATTAGCTATTTACATGACAATAGAGAACGACAAAGAAGGATTCTGACAGGACTATGACTTGATTAAGATGGAGCTTTTCATTAATTTTTGTATAGCAACTCTAATCGTTAGAAAAACTACATTCAGCAGTTTTCCATCATTTTAATTCAGTTTCAGGTGAGTTAAATTTAATTTACCCAATGACTAATTTTTGGCCTTGTACAAATTAATAAGTAGTCCAGTTTTTCCAAAGGGAAAAGTATATCCAACCCCCGAGACATGGAATGACATTCATTTGTACATTTGAAAGCCTCTGCACATATGTTCTATGTTTAATTTTATGCTTTTCTGTACATTTGCTTCTACAAGCTCTGGCTACCTGTTCAGCTCAAGACTATTGGAAAGCACTATAATATCAATTTTGTGTCATAGCTTCATATTAGTGTTCATCATTTCCCCAGTCAAGCCTTGCAAAAAAAAAAAAAAAAACAGAAATGACAAAAGTCTCAGCTATGCTTAAGTAAATCTGTCAGACAATGTGACATTCTTAAATTTCTTCATGAAATGCCAATATGAATCTTGTTATGTAAACCAGAACAGCTAAGTTAAATTTATACATATTCAGATCTCTATTTCTAATTTTTCAGAGTTTATCTGAGAATAAAGCAACTTTGTGGGAAAGTCTTTTTGAAGAACTACGGCCATTAGTTTTAGTGTTGAAGACTTCTGGAACTGGTCAGAAGTCCCAGACAAACAGATGGAAGTGGACAGCTTCCGTGGATTGCACCAAGCCTTTGAATTGCTCCATAGGAAGAAACATGCCTTCTTACTGCACTGTCCAAAAATATGAAACAAATTTTTAGAAAAAGATGATTTACACTTTGCAGAAAGCCAACACCGTGGTCGATTGACAAAAGTTGCATGTTTTTCTTCTGACTTCCTTTGCTAACTTGCCCCATCTGTTCATCTTCATTCTAAATAATGATTTAGCCACAGGAAGAGGAGGAGAACCCTGTTCTCCACGCCAGCAGTGCTAGATTTCTGATATTTCTTCCTAGTATGTAGAAAATCTCAGTAGGATTATTCTAGAAATCGGGCTACCCCTCTCTGATTCTTCCTGAGAATTAAGACGGATCAAGGAACTCAAGGTACAGTTTTAGTACATATGAATCATCTCATTTTTACTTGAAGTGAAGAAAGCATCTGCTTTCTGCTTTTCCTAGGTTTCCTAGCTTTCTGCTAGGATAGGCTCCCAGCTAAATGTATTCTTTGTATATTTTAGAGGAAGCTTCCATAAGAAAATTAAAACATGTACAACATTTTAGTATATTGTTTTGAAAGTATTTTTTCAGGGTGCATTGATCTAAAAATTGTTTGCTACAAATGTAGGATAATCAGAGCTGGAGATTTTTATTTTGATGGGTCACATAATACGCATTTTATTGATTCTATTTCTTGATTGGAAGAGCGCATGCAAGGAAAATAACTTTAATGAGCCCAGGCCCCTGAATCTCTGAGGAAGGATAAGAAGTAAAGCAGGGCTTGGGAACAGCAGCTCACTTAATATATTTTCCTTTATGTTTTGTAGAAGAGGAAATGAGAATTAGGTGAGGCAAAGAGTTATTGACTGAGTAGCATTTACACGAAATTTGATTCCATTATATTTATACTTAGAGAAAGTAACTGCTCATGTATATGCAGCTGTAATTTTGCTATGTGTGGGCTTACCTTTGCCTGGACTTTGGTGAAGGATCCTGGGAACTGTATCATCGAGAGATGCTAATCATCCAGGTCCCTTCCCACCTAAAATATCCCGGGATCATTACTACATTCAGTTGGCTGCAATTTTCTCTCATCACAGTTGACACAAATTGCTTGCGTCTGTGCTGGCTTCACCGCATGGGAGCTCGATTGGACTCTTGTCTGGCTCATTTCCTTGCCTCCATTCAGGGCAGGAGAATACGCATCACTTTGCCAGGACCAGATCTGCAATAGGGTTGGAAATTCGGGTGGGTTTTGGCTAAGTCTATTTCGTGAGGGGATGATCAAGCTGGGGAGGGGGTGTAGCCATGGTGAACACCAATAACCAAGCGTTTCCAATCCATAGGCAGTTTGGGGTTCAAAGCATCACAGTGAGTTCAGGATATACTGACTGTGGGCAGAGGTCTCCCACTTCCAAGCCTTCCCAAGCCTCATCCACTCAGGCTCCGTGGAAGAGAAGGTGAAAACGTATTGGGTGTGCTAAGGACACCCGCGCCCTGTGAGCACAGGAGCTGAGGCAGTTTGCTAGCAGAGCTGTGAGTGTTTGCAGCCCCGAGGGAAACGTCCTTGGCATTGAAAGCAGCCTTACCTCTCCCTGACAGTGCTGAGCCTCAGATGACGCCCTGGTCCAAATAATATTTCTCATTTATTTCCCGTGTCGATTCTCTTTGTGAGGGTGGCTGCATGAACAGGGCTTTAACAATGGCATGTCTGCAGAAAGCAACCGCAACCGAGACAAAGAAAATTCCTATTAAAACTCAGACAAATCTCCAAATGAACAAGTATGGACTTGTTTAGGGTGTAATTTCTAGGTGGTTCTTCTCTTTCCTGAGAAATTTTGAAGAGGTCATTTCTGTCAGGCAAAGAGTGAAGAAAACAAACAGGGAACATAATGTAAAATTCTAGTCTGGAAAGAGAATGCGCTACTAGATTTTGGCTGCTCTTTTCCTCGCCCTCTTAAAGCTGCAAATTACACCTCATTTCAGAATCTCTGCTGTGATGTGAAAGAGATATTAGACATTGTTACTCAGAAAAGGCTGGGGTTAAAGTGGCCTCTGCCTGAGCCTCTCTGACTACAGCATTTTAAGGAGTCTCAGGGAAAAGCATGGCAGGTATTATCTAGTCTCATTTTCTCAAGGCCGCTTAAACACTGTTGGGGGGGAGGGGAGGGGAGGACCTAAATCCTATTTTAAGATTTCCATTAGCATCCTGGAATCTGTGGCGGGAGCACCGCCTGGATTCCTCGACACTGCAGGCTTCCCATCCGCGCGAGCACGGCCCGCAGCTCCCCCCGTGCCGGGTAGCGAGCACCCCGAATAATCCTGGAGGTCAGGGTCACGGGGCTACGCTGTTCCCAGCAGACTGACTGCGATGCCACAGCAGGAATAGGCTTCCCAAAAGACAATCCTCACATTAGGATACCTTTTAGAAATTATGGTAAAGGGATGCTCTCAGGCACCAGCTGTTTATGTGGTGCTGACAGGGCACAGAGGGGGGACCTAGGTAAGCATGACAATGACACATGGCAAGCTGCTTGTTTTGAATATTTTCTGCCAGGCTGAAATCACTTTCTTCTGGAAATCTACTTGAATGCATTGATTTACTTGCATGAAACAGAGCATAATTACTTGCAGAGCATAATGTGCACTCAGCTAGATGGAGCAAGCAGTATAACCCAATGGGTGCCTTAATGTGATGGCCAAGTCATGCATTTGGACACGCAAATTGGCACTTAGGTGCATAAAATTGACATTTACATGTCTAAGTGGCAATTTGGAGCATTCAGATTAGGGATTAAGTTTCCCATGTTCGAAAACCGAAACCCTGTCTCTTTATTCTGCACGTTGTTATTTGCTGGCTGCAGAGCTTCAATAGGCAGCTAAAGTACTAGGGGACTAAGTGAAGGAACGCATGCAAGTTGTTCATTATAATGCCAAATGATGCAATTCTGTTTGCAGTCTTGACTAGCCGGATGAGGAGAATACATACATGCTCATTTTAATGCAAGTATTTTAGGCACCTCAAATATAAGCTAAATATAGCTAACTGGGGAATGTCACTACTAAAGGAGAACTGGAAAAATGGTGTTCCCGTGGGTGTGCCTTCCTACACTGCCTATATTTAGCAAGCTGAGATGCCGCTTCTGTATTCAAGTGAAAGCAGTACTGATACAACCCCATTTACAGCACTGAGGAATGTTAGTTTCCGGGAGGAAGCGAGGGAACATAAATGCTGGTTTCCAAGACACCTTCTTTTCATTCGGAGGCTGATAGATATGACCGACATTGTTAAGCCCCTTTATTGTACCCAAACAGTAATTTCTCAGTTTTACGGCTGTCATACGAAGAGCAGGCTCTACATCACAGCACGACTCCCCACCCACCAGTGCCATCAGTGTCAGGCCCAGGGGTTATTTACAGTGTTAGCATGGAAGAGCAGGAGAAAGCATGATTGAGATTAGGAATATGTTTGTTAAGCACAAGGAAGGAAGCGAGTGGCAGGCTGAGACTCACCCACGAATTAACACTCTTAAATTAAATGATAAAATATGCCTGGAATAAAAAGAATTCTCACTGGGAACTTCTCCAAGCTCAAGTCCATATGTTACTGGCTAATCATTTCACACCTTTCTCTGCCAGAGTAATTAGACCAAAGTGAAGCGCTACTCTGCTTATTTTTCTTGCTACTGTTTCATAATACCAGTAAAGAAATGATGGGTTATTTTAAGATCACCCCAAATATAGGGGCCCACTGGGAATAGCTCTTCGGTACTCTGGCAATTGGTTTTACTCACCAGTTACAAACCACACAATACTTTTTGTCGGGATGTTTTGTTTGTTCTTTAACTGGAAAGAAAATTTATGCAAACATATATCTGTAGTTGAATTTAGGTCCTGTTACAAATGAAAGGATTGATTTTTGTTGGGTCACATGGACTCTATGTCAGTGTAATTCCACTGAAGCTAAAGCAGTATAAAATTGGAGCAGAGACTCAAGTCCAAAGTGTTTATTGATAATTGTATAGAAAATGTCAACTGTACTCTTGGCACTGAGCAGTGCTTTTAACCAGTGTTTGTACAGCCATTAAATACAGATATAGATCTAACCAAGTATACTGGCATGCATTTCTCAGCAAAACAAGTGAAGCCTCTAAGCTGAACTGCACAAAACTGTTGTGAAAATTCAGAGATTGGATAAGACTTAGATTTTCACTCCTGATCACACAGCTTCTTTTCACTTTTTTAATCTGAAAGAAAATTGCTCCTCCTTAATATCAAGAGTTAAAATAAAATCCTAGCAAAGTTTGGAAGTCATGTAAAGAATTTACTTTACTCCAGTCAATACTTAATGGAATTAGAAAGAACTTAATGAAATGAAAAAGAGGAAAAATGATTGTCTTGGGACAAGTTACCCCATAGAGACCTAGTGAAAGGTTCTTACCTTCAGCTGATGATTTTGATACCAAGCGCTCCTTAAAACACAATGAACAACTGGTCTGACCTAGAAACTACTGGTTTTATTCTATCCACTGTAGAATTCCAGCCACTGTACCCCACCACTGTCAGTTTTCTTCTACCCACTGTAGAAGCCTAGATGGGCCTAGATATCTGTTATTGCAAGTAAGTTAAAGGGAGCAGTGAGCAGCGCAGACCGGCTCCTGGATGCTGTTTCTTTACACTGTCAGTGGAGAGAAGCAGAGGCTGCGCTCAGTCCGCAGTGACTCCCAAACCGAAGTCCAACACCCCCTTCCTCACTCGCTGTGCCATTCCTGACAGTTTCGGGTTGAATAGGTAGTGTGAGTCCTTTATCTTTGTCTGTGTCTTGAACACAGACATCACAGAAGCGCAGAATAAGTTTTAGATGTTATTTTCTGATCATTTAAGAAACTTGTGTGTCTCTATGTTCTTCTCTCTCTAGTGGCCATTAACTACCAGCTTCTCTCATCAAACAGCAACACCTGAGCAGAAACATGAAGGTACTCAGGATACATAGTGAACCTAAAGGCAAAACACTCTGCAGAACAGCCCACCAGAAGGCCAGGCCTTGCCCTCCTCAGTGTGGAAAGGAAAATAGGCTGATATACCTTCAGCCACAAAACAACACCTTGAAGATAGGATTAAAAGTTGAGTAAGGAGAGGGCTCCATAGATGGCAATGGCATGCTTGGCTTTAGTGTGGATAAAGTTAACACTTTGAGCTGAACGCATAAGTGCAAAAAGCAGTTAGCACAGCTGTACCCTCAAGGGAGCATGAGGGTAGAAAACAAGGAGAAAAGATGAACTGTGAATGAGACATAATGGGGGAGCTCAAGAGTGGGAGATTTGGCAGGCAAGAGCTGACATAGTTCTGCTGTGAGGTCACATGAGGAAGGATTATGGCGTCTGCACATATGAGCCCATCAAACCATTTGTACTTTAATCACATATGGGAGGAAAAAAAAGGTGTAAAATTAGCAATGTGTTACATGCTTAATTTGTATTGTTTGGAAATGTTAAAAGGAAAAAGACACCCTCCCAGCAAAATACTGACCATCTGATTTTTGAAGCAGGGAAGCCCTGATTCGCAGAAGCCCATAGCGTATGTCTGAGTTTAACGTCTTGGTTCTTCTCACAGTAAAGTTGGTGCTTTAGTGTTTCATCTTCTGTTTGGAAGCAAGAGAAATCTGAGCAAGCTGAACATGCATCACTTGTTCTGAACCCAGGAAAGAGTCAGGTAGAAAGCTGAAACTCAGTATCTGGTCATTAACATTCAAGAATAATAATAATGAAAAAATATAATTTACTGAAAAAAATGCCACAATTGCAAAACAATACATTATTTAATTATCTCATTTGCAAACAATAAATGTCAACAGCATCCTAGACCCTTGTCAAAGGCTCCTTAGAGAATGCAAATGTAGCCTTTATCTTCCTCTGCCCTTTATTAAAACAACTGTATAGACATGGCTGATAAACAAGACAATTAAATGTAAATGATGTCATCTCCTGGCATTCACTCACTTTAATGAGACTAGCCAATCACCCAGTGTAAATAGTAATAGCTGGAAAGCAGTAATATTCAAAATCATATTAGCAGACAACAAAGAGAGGACGGTGACCTTTGTTTTTAACTAATGGCTCAGCCCCAGAGCACAATGCATGACAATCCAGTCAACCGCCCTTGTCATATTTTAACTCTGATTAAATTTAAACTTTCAGTGTTTATTGGACAAACTTAACAAGGTGACCGTTTGTGGTGGCAGATGATGGCTTTAGAGGTGAACTTGTTCAGAAAAAAGCAAATCAGGAAGGCAAAACTCTTTCACACTGAATCAGTTCCCCTCATCTCTGTTCCTTTCCCCTGTGATGGATTTGCTCTCTTACAACTGCCATAAAAGGACGTGTTCAATCTTGGGCCATTTTTCTGCTGAATAGTTAGTAACAGTGGAACTCAATACCCCTCCCCTCAGCCCCACGCTCCCTCTCCCCTCCTAGGCATTGTTGTCTTCTTAACACATTTTCTTATGCACTTCCATACTTTTTTGTTTAATATGGAAATAACGTACTGACTTCTCACCTTGCTTTTCCTGCAAATGACTTTACTCCATAGAGCATCTTATTTTCCATATTTGATGGGGGAGACCCCCTATGAAACTTAATAAAGAGTGCTTAGTGTCTAACAGAAATCAGGCAAACTCAGCACTTCCATCTTTGCCGTATACATACAAAATAAAAGTCAAACACCCTTGAGAGACGAGTCATCAAGAGAAATTAAATGTTGCTTTTTTGCAATTTTTCCTCTGTATGCTAAGTCCATGTTACGCAATTCGTCCCACCACTGCGATGTGCAGAGGATATTCAGATGCAAACGACCGCTAGATCTAGATGGAGATGTTCCATCCAGAGGCTGTTACTGTTTTTAAGAAACCAGTTCCTCTGACAAGGGCATCGAAAAAAAAATGCATTTGCAGCAATTGCATTTAACATTGCAGAGACTATTGCAACAGAAATTGTTCGTGAAAAGAAGTGTATGAAGAGAAGAATCATTTACTAAATGCTTAGTTCAAATGGATGCTCAGCATCTTCATCCAGCATAAAAACACAGAACTGAGAAAGTCAGTAAAGTTACACAGATTGCTTGAGCCGAGGACCTGGGATCTCAGCACTCAGTTTGATTGGACCCCACTAAAATTCATTTCAGGATGTGAAGTCAAAGGCTTGTGTTTTGTCCCTTTGGCCATTGAATAGTTTTGATGTAGTTCCATATGCTCTCCCAAATTTTGTCCACAAAATGGTGGCACTGAAAACTATGTGGGAGTTTAATGAAAAGTTATTCTCACAGACATACACGTCAGATGTTTGTCACGTGTTAACTGGTAGCCCATGAAAGTAAAAGCATCTTTGCTTAAGACTGCAAGTAAGGGAAGAATGGGTGAGTGGTGTTTAGGGTGACATACACTGAGTTCTCTGCTGTGCCCCAGACTTTTGGTGTGGTCTTAGACACACTATTCGGCCATATTTGGTCAGCACTTAGGTAAAGGGCTTGGAGGTACCTCAGGTAAGCAAGTACCATGCCAGCTTCCATGCTTTCTTGCTCCCATTGTGGGAAAGAGAGGATTCAGGTTTTGCAGAAAAGAATAGGAACTGCAGGGTGCTTGCCGTGCTGCGGCTTCTCCAGCAGTAGCAAAGTGTCAAGACTTTAGGAGAAATGCAGTCCATCTGAATTTGTCCCTTGGTCATACAAGCGTCAGGGTGAGGATGGGGATACCGAGTTCTCAGACATGTGGATGGATGGCTAAGAAACACTTCCTCCCAGTCAGAGATTTTGCTTTTGCTTTTTTTTTTCTTCCTAACATGTGTGCTGTGTAGATACAGAAAAAGCATGTAATTTATTGCATGCATGAAAGTTGGTTATCCAATTCAAAATCCTTTGCAATTGCTGTTGGGCTGTGCTCAGCCTGCGTATGATAGGTTCCTAACTTAAGTTATCAGTGTTCAAGAGAGAGAAAAGGGAGCAATTCATATCATCGCTGTCCAGGGCTGCCAGAGCTCAGCCTCCTTCACTGTCCTGAGAACAGTGGGGCTACCTGATTTAAATATAGAACATTTATATGCTGCATATATATATATTTATGTGGCTACACACACACACATAGAATGTATATATAAATATGCACACACACACGCACATACATAAATAAAATACACATATATTTGCATATGTATGTATGCATGTGTGTATATACATGTACACACATACACACACATATATATCTATATATATATAAAATTCTGAGATGAGTATATCACTCCTTTTTTACCAATGCTGCACACACTAGTCATTATCAGAGAAAACACAACCTTATCCCAGTTGTGTTATAATGTAGAGCTTTGATTCACGAGCATGTTCACAGCCTTGAGGGGAAGAGACTGACTTTGATGTGCGAGTCCTCTGTTAGGGGTGCTGAGTGTGCAATGAGGATCAGGCCTAAATCTTTTTAAAGGTAAACAGTGGATAAACGTGAAGCCTGGCGCTGACATTACAGTCTTTTCATCCCTCAAATAATCATCTCTCACGAAACCTGGACTCTGGTTCGAGTTTACAATAGTTCCCTTGCAAGCGTTGATCTGTTTCGCTACTTTACAGCAAGTAAATTTTCTTCTCAGTGGGTGAACTGCATGACAAACCATAGGCAAACTTCTGAAAAACTGCAAACACTTAGACTTTACTGCAAATGTAACCATAACAATTCAAAGTACTAATTTTCTACCTCATATAATATGTGTAAGTATGCCTTAGCAACACTCACGGGGACCATAATTTAACAGTGCCTCTATCTTCCTTACCTCGAGATGGGAAATTTCTGTCACACATTTAACAGAAGGCAGGCTGTCTGAGGTCCCCATGTGCTCAGCTGAACTGTTTTTTTAAGGAACGTCTTGAGGGGGTGTTTGTTTTTCTTTAACCCTTCACTAGCCATGAGAGAGCCTTATTCAGCTGATGAAAACATGACATTTTGGCTCCCAGTTTTGCCCTGGACTAAAAAGAAAAAAAAAGAAATGAGAAAATATGAGCTAGGCATCTCACAGGAGGAGATCTGAAACTGGGAGTCTTTATCAGTAGGAGAGAAATAGCTGTCTGCTATATAGTTTATCCCATGACAGGAACTACTCAGCATATTGTGAAGAATTGGCGGCTGGCTGACTACTTCCACATTCTAGTTAGCACTTATATTATTCATATTTGCATTGTATATAATGCTAAGCTTACACATATGGGAATACACAGGCTCTACTCTGAGAAACTAATATTTTAAAACTAAGAGGCATACGAAGCGTGAGACGAAGCATTTCTGTCTGTTTTTACAGATGACTGTGTAAGACAAAGAGACTGGGGACCAGAGCCACAAAGACGTTTGGGACTGACAATGATTTATATCAATAAAATCACTAGGAGATCTTGAACAAGTTATTTCCTAAGTTGATTTGGATATAAAACATACATGAAACTCAGTGGTCTGCTTTTTCTCTCACTTGGCCAGTGAAGTCCTTGTCCTCACAGACAAATTTTCATGTTCCCAGCTCCAAAAGTAGATGTCCTAACCATGCTCAGCTAACAGTGCTCAGGGAAGACAAAATATGCAGGGAGAGTTAAAGTCTTCTTTTTTTAAGCCAAATGAGAGGCATTTCAAAATAGGATCCAGAAGAGCCACATGCCAGGAAGGGAGCAGACCAAAGGTCCACTTAGTCTAATATCCTGTCTCTAGCAGTAAACACTAGCATGTGCTCAGGAAAGTCTTTAAGGATGGGGCAGGCATACAGTGACAAGTTCCTGGTGTAGTCCCCTAGCCCACAGCTAGCCAAAGATCAGGCACTTTGAGGGCCAGAGGCGGTGCCTGAATACCTTCTAATAAATTTAATTTTGTGAATTTGTGTACCTGTGCTTTGGAGCCGTACAAACTTTTGTCAACTACTACACCCTGTGTCAACAAGTTTATCTACTCCCTAGGTGAAGAAGTACCTCCATCTATCTATATTGAGTCTATCCACGGGATAATTTCATTTGATATCTCCTAGTTCTTGCTCTTGTTACCTGCTCACCTTCTCCTTACCTCTCATTATGTTTTAGATGCCTTTATTACGCAGTAGGAAAAAGAAAGGGATGTATCTGAAATCCAGTGTTTCTCCTAGACTTGGATGTCTACATCTAGGCAAGAATTCGGTACCTATGTAAGACTGGGATGTATAATCCAGCCCTCATCTCATTTAGGTACCAAGTTGTCCTTTTGGTTATTTTGGATGAATTTTTGACTTTTCTTTTGAAGGACCTCCAGAAAAAGAGGAAATGGTGTTTAGCTCTTTTATGTTGTAGCCTGCTGCTAAAGGAGTTGCCAGAAAGTAGGATACTCAAATTCTTTGCCTCCTTCAGCCATATGCGATTCAAACCCACATCTCCTGTCTTACTGAGGTGCCCAAAACACCATGCTGTAGGCTTGCTGGGACAGAGATCCAGCCTTTCCCCTTGTTAACCAAGTTGTGAGGAAAAGGAGATGGGGAGCAGCTTTCTCCCCCATCCTGCTGAGACAGTGACTCACTGCATAGCGCAAAGTTAAGGAGTAACTGAGGAAGCAAGAGGGAGCATGTGTGACTGTGGCGTGCAACTGGCAGGTTGGAGCTGCCCCTGCTCCAGTGATGTGTACCTAGCCTGGAATAAACGGCATGTACAGGAATGGACCATTAGGCACTGGGATGTTGCAGGTGAATAGGTCTCTGCATGGGTGATTAGGTAGGAATTTTGAGAGCTGTTCTTCTAGGTATCTAAATCTTACTTATGCTTTGCTTTGAGCACTGAAGTCTGTGGATCAGGGTCTGAACCTTAGGATGACTCAGTGCCTGACCTCTGCTGCATACTTGCCAGTTCAGCCAGTCACGTCGTGGTGGCTCAGAGGTGGTGGGCTGCAAACCCAAGTGTGAGCTTTGGTGGTGCTGCAGTCATACTGAACCTCCCAGCCACCAGCTTTCACAGCTGAGTAGACTTCACACTTGTAATCAGAACTAGAAATCAAGATATAAAACTTCCTAACCCTAATACCTTAGCATGAGAGCTGCCGGAGTAGTATTACAAACTTTGTAAGAGGAAGGGCTTTCATTATACATAAGCTAATGTAGGGAGTTCTGATCCCCATTAATTACAATTGTAACTGCTCCTAACGTTCATCACTGCATTCATTACAGCATTCAGTTTTCCTGATGTACTTTGCTGGCAAAGCTCCACTTTTTATGGGCATGAAAATGTTTGTAATATGAACTGTTTTTATAACATTGATTTGGGCACAAACCCAGTTTTCCCTTCCCTCAGAAATTAGGATTAAAAAAAATCCCAAACCCATGGCAAGGCAAAATGGAAATCTTGCAACTGTACTTAACCCAAAATCATGCTCCAAACACAGATGTAATTCATTGAAACGTTTAACATGAATGATTTTTGAGATATTTCACCTGGATTTCAAACTTCATTCGTTTTGACAGATATTTTTTTCCTTAACAATGAACTTGAATGTGAAAATACAGCCTTTTAAAATGAGAATTTTGAAGAAAGGAACCCATTTGTTTTCAAAATATCTAATAGATAGTTCCTCTTCCTCCGTCCTTATCGGCATGATTCCCTCTGCTCCACTAATTAGAAACAGAAATTTCATCACAACATTCCCATTTTAAAACACTATCCGTCCTGAGTAGTTTCACTGGATGACATTTTGCTGTGTCTAGCACTGCCCTCAAGGAAATGTCCTTGCTCAGACATTTTGTTCAAGCCAAGAACATTTCTGACACCCACAAGGAGTCTGCCAAGTAGCTGTGAGCATGGTGCATTAGAGTGTCATTCCAGCCCTAGGAAAACCTAAATCACATGAGCAGCTCGAACCATGATTTCCTCCTCTCAAAAGGAAAGAAGAGATTCATGCATATATAAAATGGCATTTGAGTTGTAACTGAGCTGCCCACATGATGGCAAAATCCAGGAAGTTCAAGAGAGGAGCTTATTCCTTACTGAGTAATGTTAAAGAAGCATTCACCACGACATCTGACACATGATAGAGCTTTAAACCTCCTGTGCTGTAGTGAACTTGAGGAACCTCTCTTTTGAATGAGACACAACTCAGGCATTAGTCAGACAGGAGATGAGATGCTGTCCTATAAAATAACCGCATTAGTATGAAGAATGAGACATAAAGCAAACTGTCCCCATATGCTGCTATCCATATCTCAGAAGGATTTTTCTTGAAGTTTCAATGTAATGATCGTCAAGGGAGTTTATGCACCCCTGGCCTGGAACTGGTATTTAATTAGAGGGGAGGAAAGGGGGACAAACTCAGACAAAGAGATATCCAGGAAATAGGGACAGATGGAAGATAGCTGAAACAAAAAAAAGTATTGGCAAGGGAGACAGGGAATGCTTTCCACTGAACTGCCTTTGGGTACTGAGCATGGTGTTCTCCTCATAAACACAAGGAAAACTGCTTGGGGTCCTGCCACCAAACCCTACTTACACGTAATGCAGTTGTCTATCCCACTGCATTACTGATTGGTTGTAACAGCTTTTTAATGTAGTTTGGGGGATACAGTGTATGTATCATTTCTTTATTGCAGTCAAGTCTTTCAATCACCATCACCACACAAAGGAAAACCATTGTTTGGAACAGATGCACTCTTTTATTTGCTAATATGTTCTTGGTTGACACTAATTTGCCACAGCAAAATTTAGCATCCGTCTTCAAAATGCTGCTCACTAATGCCATTTCAAAAACCAATGGATATGCAATAAACAGCATCAAACAATCCATAATAAAGCAGTTTTACTACAGATGTTCATTATGCACATGAGTCTCTGTAGCAGCCTGTGTATTTTGGAGAAATGTGTGAAATTAGTATGGAAAAGCAGTAATTAAATTTAAAGTTATTTCTCATATAAAATTCAGTAAAATCAGAACCACAGACATGTTACAGTGCTCAATTCTCATGAGTGATTCCTCCCCCCTTGCTTCAAAGCATGATTATTAATTTTGTTGCAGAGTAGGGTATCATATCCAAAGCTATTCTGATTACAGTAGACATCATGCTTGTGAATAGCAAATATTTGGACTTTAGAGATTTGGTGCTGTTCTCATTAAAACTTCTGAACATATTCCTCATTGCCATTTTCCCTAAGAATCCATTGGGTACACACGGTTAATGCACTGTATGCTGGATTAATTGTCCTATCAGCTCATGGCCTGTCTCTTGTACCCTAGTTGCCATGTGGTGGTATGCAAGGCATTTGTCCTGTGCAGTGGTTCTCTCTCATGGCTGGATATATAAGCACTGTCTGATCACATCAGCGGACATGCTCTCAGAACCTCATCAGGTGAACTGCAAGTTAATCCACTATATGTTTAGGGTGGCCTCATTTTACAGTTTTAAATTAAAATTTTTATATTTACATTTTCATTTATGTGTCTGACTGTATGAATAGAGGAAGATCTCTTGCCTAGAGCGCAAAGGTACCAAGTGCTCTCGTGGAAGGTTGCATGGACTGCCTGAAAGAAACAGGCTCTGTATTACATTGTTCACAGGACCTCTGTCCTGAGGTCATTACTTGTAGCACCCATTAGCAGAAGAGAAAAAGATTTTCATGAAATGACCAAAGTTTTTTTCAGAATGTGAACTTTTCCCAGCCCATGTCTAAGAAAATGGTGTTGTGTTAAAGGAAAAATAATATAATATAATATAATATAATATAATATAGTATAATATAATATAATATAATATGAAATAAATTATATAATTAAATTATAATAAAATAATTTTTTTTCAAGCTTTTCCCTTTGATTTTCACTTTTGGCATAATTTTAGATTGATTCTTATTTTAGCTAAACTGGTTTTTTGTTTGTTTGTTTGTTTTTTCTCCCTATTGCCCTATGTGGTAAAAGTTTTGTGGTTAACTTTTCTCTAGCAGTATGTCTAGAGGTTTAATGTGTGAGGTCCTTTGTTCTTCATATGTTTATATTGAATGATCTTCAGATAGAGCAAGCAGAGCATTAATCACCTCATGTAGTCTGTGGATCCTGACAGACCCTTACGTGCCCTGAGCAGAGGAGAAATGTATCTGAACAAAAGTTTACAAGCAAACACTGCTGAATTTCAGAAAATTTAATATCCCAACTGTCAAATTTTTGTTTCTTAAACACAACTTTGGAGGAGTTTGCAAAGAAAAGCTGGAGTCCATGTCTCTTTGTGAGAGCAGAGTGTCAGGACTACAATCCCTTGCTTCTCAGAGCACAAAGAGATGCAGAAGGATGGAGCGAGAAGATGATATCAATCAGAGCTGAAGGTAACGACAAAATAGATGTGGAATGAGTTCCCAATGCTCCCTGTGAGGCTTACATGCAGATGTGGCATTCATCAGTTCCCAATGACATCAGTCTGTGTGTTGCAATATCAGGGCAAGAGGCATGATTGATTAATTTGTAACTCAGACTCCTTTTCCTGATCCACTAACTCCTCTGCTCTCCAACACCGAATATGAAGGCTCAGACAAAAGAAAAAAACAGGGAAAATGAGGTTCCCTTACTTCATTCTTCTGAATAGGAAGATAGATGAGCTCCCTATTCAATAAGGCAGAGATTTGCTGAAAAGTGCTAACTATATTTAGGAATACCGTGTGAATTTATTTCCATGAAAAAAGATATCTCTCTGAGTCACTCATACATGGCAAGAGGAACATTAGGTGCAATTAAAAATACTGCTAAAAACTGTTTTTGGAGTACCTCCATTTCCTCACGAAGTAGTTTGTTTTTTGAAATGACCTTGTTTCTAAAACCTGTGTCTGCACCCTCAAACCATAAAGGCAACTTAATAAACCTTCCAGACCTGAAATGAACATTTTGATGACACTATGAATACACTATATGCTAAAGATCTTCTATTCCATTTTCTATAACCATAAACAGATATGCTTTAATGGTCTGATGCCTTTACCTTAAAAAATTCCAATTTAGTTCCCTAGAGCTATAATAATAAAAACTGCTGACATTCTGTTTTTATTTTTCAGAGTAAGAACAACCTGCATTATAGGGGCTTTTCTGTATTTGTGGACTGGTGAGATCAAGCTAGGTCTTGGAATCAAGTATCTTTGTTAACAAGAACGACACCTGAGAGGGATGTGACATAGACTTTTAAGCTTGACAGGTGACAGCAAGTCTTTAAACTCATGAAACCTATTCATTTTTGTCTTGAAAATAGCTTTGTAAATGTCAAAGTTTAAAATTCATTTGATTCATCTTTGCTACTTTCAGCAGTTTTTCTATCACTCTTAGTTTGAAGAGAGGACCTATCCATTTCTGTCAGAACACATTGCACAGAAAGGGACTCCCTTTTTACTGGGTCTGCTGTGCCTACTTTTGGCATTGCTGCTAGATTACAGGAGTTAAGGTTCTGGTTTTTGGGAGGCTCTACATTTCAGATAGCAAGAATGAGGCCTTAAAATTTTCTGTTTTCTTTAGTTTTTAGACTTAACTGCACATAAAATGTAGATAGAAGGGTGGTAGCTTTCATTATGTCTAACAGGGAAAATACTCTTTGCTGCAGAAACTATATCCGTCTCCTGTGGCATGTCATAAAATGTCTAACATATTTAACTCAAATCTGAAATGGCAATACCGAATTAGACATGGATGCAGCATTTTGCTGCCTATTACAGTAAGTGTTGACATTGTATTGAAAGCACAGCCACAATATAGAAAAAACATTCCTTATATTGATCTGACAGAATTCAATCTTCAGATATCTCAGAGCAAACAGCATGGGGTTATTCAGTATCTGCACAAACCACATTCTAACAGTTTTCACAAGGAATGATCATAGCAATCTTTTGTAGGCCTGCGTTTTTCTATTTTTACTGATTCTTCATTCTTTTTCTTTTTTTTTCTTGGTATATGCTCAAGAGTTTGTGTACAAACTACATTTTCAAAAAGCTTTGGAGATCTGAATCTCTTTACAAAAGATATAAACCCACTCCTGTTTGTTTGCCTACCAGAAACACTTCTAGCCTATTTGAAGTAGTAAGTTGTTGGGGTTTTTTTCCCCCCGCTTATACATAAGCATAAGAACAACCATTCTGGACAAGCCAGATCCATATCCTGTCTTTCACAGTGGCCCAAAGAAAGGAGACACCTAATGAGGAGTGTAAGACTGAAGTTAGGTACATAGCAACCCTCCTTCAGAACATCCTCCCGGTGGTCTGCAGCTGAGGGACTCCCTGAGGCAGAGGGGATGTGTTCGCAGTTAATAATGTAAAACAGATTTTTTTTTTTTGCAAGGATGTGTCCCATCATTTCTTGAACTTACGCTAATAAAAATGGAATTTAAAAATGCATATTTAGAGTGGAAATGTGTAGTGCTAGTGCTGAGGCTATAGAAAAATCCACTACTGATTTGTGGATTGACTACAAAGTTATCCTGGTCTGATAAGTGGACTGGACAGTGCTAACCTTTGGGTTGTCATGATTGCTAGTGACACGAGAAGTTAGGTCTCAGCATTGGAAGCCATTGCATTGTGGTCATGATCTCCAAGATCAGAGATTTATGTGTCCAAAGGAAAGGAGAAGAAAGCAGAAAGAGAGAAAATATAGGAACTGTAATGAAATGGGTCATGGGAACGCAGGTCTAACATTTGAGAGTCTGGATGGAATCTCCAGCCTAATGCTGAAGGCAGCCAAATCTTGCAGGGCCTACACACTGTGGTAAGACTGCCAAATAACCAGGGCAAGGTCTGTAGGGAGAGGTATTATCTCACTGGAAAAAAAAAACCAAAAACAAGCACTCTTTCGGGCACATGAGCTTTGTGTTATGTCTGAAGAAAATGAAGCAGAGGTTAAGAACAATATATCTTTGGACAATCGTTGTTACAAGATGACTACGATTACAACACTGTCACATAATTAATTTTTGTTGTTAACAGCCCCTGAGAAATATGTCAATTTAAATTACAAAGCATAAGAGAAGCTTCCCAAAAATGACCCTCTCTGGATAAATGTGAATTTCAGGCAATTTTCATTTTTACATCCTATTCCAGGATAAGCTTCAGCTTAGTGTCAGAATGGAAGTTACGGCTAGAAAAGTAGAAAGAAAAGCCAGCTCATAATTTTGAATTCAGTTAGAGTGGAAAAAATTCCTGATCAACAATAGGCTTCTAAATCTAGTGAACATCAGAGCTACCTCAGCATCCAAAACTGAGGCAGCTCTCAAGATCTCTTTGTATACTGTAGACCAGATTCCTGAAGAATTGAGGTCCTAATCTGGTAAAATCTTCCTGGATCTGGACGCCGTTTCATAGTCTTTTATGCGTACTGTCCTCTAAGCAATGAGTCTTCTCCTGAACCAGAACGGACTCTCACAGTTATTGGCAAAACTAGTATTTTTGTGTGGTTCAAAAACCCTTTTCACACTTCCTCCCTTCTCAGCAAAGGTTCTAAATCTTCGGTCTTTGAAGAAAATGTGCCTCAGAGGAGAAACCACCTTCCATTGGATTCAACATAGCTGCCTGGCACACAGGTCTGTGTCTGATTGTAGCAGAGTCAGGCACTTTTGTACCTCACCGAGGTAGTCAGAGGATAAAACATGTTACAGACTTTGGAAGTAAACCATTGTGCAGACAAGGAATTGAGGCTGAGCTGGAATTCAGAGACAAATTTCAAGGAAAACAGGGGCTAAAGCACGGACTGAACCCCAAATCCCAAACTTGTAGATTCAGGGTTGCATCTTGCAGTCCAAGAGGCCATTTTAAGGTGAGTACCACATTTTGCCCATTTAATACACTTACCTCCTGCGAGGGACTGCTTAGTGTAGATACTACCCTACAGTCAGTTGAGCAAACATTATAGATGACTGATAGTTTTATGACAGGGAACATTTACAGTGCTGATTAAGTAAACATTTGCTTTTAAATATTTGCATACTGATACTTAGATTTATGAATGTGAATTCTCAAGATCCCTGCTTTTATAATCCCATTTCAACAAGGGCAATTACTTCTGTTCTGCTAACGAGGAAAGTACATGCCCAATATTAAGAGACCATGAGGAATAGAGCAGATCAAAGGTGCAGATTACCAGCTGAAACATATTTTCTCCTCATTTTTATTACTGGATGCTATTTGCATGCAGAAGCAGTTCTTTGGTTTAAGAAATTTTTCTCTTTTTGCTACTGATTCCCACTTGAAGTCATGCTCTCCCTCTTGTGACATGACAGTTGATTGCTGTGGAAAACATTATCAAGTCATCCTTCAACGGTTATGGGTTCAGGGAAGGGAGTGAACTTAGAGTAGAAGATCCTGTTTTCATGCTCATATCGCATGTATTAAAGTATTAATGCTGAAGGGAAACAATCCCCCACACAGTATTTTTCCATCATATGACAGCAGTTTATGAGGCGTTTGGCATTATAAAGACAGTCACCATGATTTGTCCTTCATGATACTCTTAGGGCAGCACTGCAAGACTCATAAGGAGGGAGTTTATAATTAAACTGAAAATCAAACCTGCTAATACAAAGCTACTGCTGGATTTCCCAGTATATGATGTCTCCCCTGTGGCTCTCTGTTAGACTGCAATCTTTTGGGGTCAGGGAGTGCTTTGATACTAACGTACTGTGTTTTTGGCACTAAATAAATACTAAATGTTTGTGTATAACAATAGCTTTTAAAATGATAGTCAATTACAGGTAACATATCTCCAGGAACATTTTTCACTATCTTGTACTACTGTCATCCACCCAGCACCTGCATGGGAAGCTTAGGAGCAACCCAACATCACAGCACTGATATGATGCAACTAACAAATTCTGTTCCAATACATAGTGGCTAAACGTAAGATTGGTTTATACGCAAAACTGATCATTGGCAAATACGTTGGAGGGACAAAAACCTTTATGTGTTTAGACCTGATAAAAGATTAACCCAAATAAAATTAAGGGGAGATTTCAGACTTGCATGAATTTTCAGATCTGGATTAGGATTCAGTTTTGTAGTTGGTGTCTTCTATTTGTAACACAGTGGGATAAAACAATCTGGAGATGGATATTCAGTTGCTTAGATGCAACCATTTCCATTTTTCTAATTGAAAGAAGGCAGTCCTTGCTAAAAAGAAGGACAATAAAATGACCTCCAAAAAGGTCACTTCCAGCCAGTTCTTTGTTTCATATTTTACCCCAAGTCTGACAGTTCTTTCCCCAACTCGTTTCTTTGGAGTGAAAAGTAGACTTAGATAAGACTTTGGACTGGGTATTTGAGAGGATGCTTACATGTTCATGGCAGTAGACAAGTTCAACAAATTAGTTATTCATTTTCTTTTTGTCCCCTGGGAGTTTTTCACAACAGAACATTTCTTTGCTACCATATGTTACACTTCCATAACACAAATAATCTTCTCAACAATTTATAAAGATCACAAAGAAGCAAGAAGAACACAAGAAATGTAACATCTTCACCATGCACAATCAGCATGAATGAGGAAATAAATCCTCCGTGGATTCACCGTTTTCTGAGGTCCTTGCAGAATTTGCATGCTTCTCTGCGAGGGCAGGTAACATCACTGCTGGGAAAGGGGATTTCTGAGAAATGTGGAAGTGCTCCAGGATATGAGGTTGCTGGGTGTCTGATTCAGGCCCAATTATGGCTCTGGTTCAACAAAGCACTTAAGCCTCGTTGACTTCTTCGGTGAAATATGCCTATGTTTTGCCCAGTCCTTGCTGTTGAACTGCACCTGGGATTGAACACAATGATAGTTTTGATCTTTCAGGGGATGTTGTCAGTTTTAAATATATATTGAAAAACCAAAACAACCCCCAAACACTGAGTTTGCTTGCCAGTGATATAGATAATGAGTTATTCAATTACAACTAAAATGTACTTTCCATTTCCATTACTTTCCATCCTCTCTGCCAGATGACCACAGTTTGGGGTTTCTCTGTTTGGGAAATGAAAATAGATTAGTCTGCTTCACTTCTGTTTACAGCCAGTGCCTAATAAATTTCACTCAGAGGTTCTTGTCTGTCAGCCCAATACCTGAATTCTCCAGCTATAAGTGCTGCAAGGAGACATTAGCAAAGATCATTTCCATTAGAATTAAATAATCGTTAGATTACTTCTTTTGATCAAAAATCTTGGCTGTTAGAGGAAAGAATCACATTTTGGTCATATCTGACTTTTAATTGGTTAAAAAAATCCTGTGCTAACTTTTACAAAGATTGGCCATTGTATGCTCTAAACCTGTTTACTTCAAACCTGCCTCCAGTTCATTCTCCATTTACAAAATCTCTAGCTATCATGCTTTGCTCAAAGCAGCGTGCATGTCTGACATATTATCAGCACCCTGCTGCTGGGCAAACTCCCAACGCGGGATTGTAAAGAAACGAGCGAATACATGAGAGGGCCCCAATCTGATCTGGCGCAATTCCCAGAGCAGAAATAGAAGATGCTCTGTGACTAATTCTGGTTCATTTTCCCCTTCCAAAGAAAGTTTACTTTTTTGCCTACTCCATCAGGAGGTATAAGCCGATTTCTTTTCAGATTTGTGTTACTGTATTTCAATGTATTCATTCATTCCTATATTATGGGCAAATATCTGTGATACAAACTGTGTCTATAACTATAGTGTATAATCCTTCTTATCCACTGCACAGGCCAGATTCTGTTTTGAAAGAGACAACAGTTTCATTGTATTACTAACATTAACATTTCAATAAAGACTATTCGTAAAATGCCTCCAATTCACCTATGCAGAAGTGAGATATTGCTTGATTTGTCAGATGCTAACTATTAGAATTGCTTGATTTTCCCTTTCTCTCGCTTTCCTTCCTTCCTTCCTTCCTTCTTTTTCTTTCTCTCTCTCTCTCTCTCTCCGTCTCTTTCTCTCTCTTCCCTTGCCTTACCTTGCCTTGCCTCCACGAAACAATCTGAAAAAATTGTCTATTTGCCATGAAAAATGTCTGTGTATTCTCAAAAAAATCAAATATTTGGATATTTAGAATTTTTTCCTGTGCTACCCCATGGAATTTATCAGTTAGTTGGTGATCTATTGGTGTCTCTGAGCCGTGGTTCCTAATTAGAGTATACCCCCCACAATGCAAAAGGACTGACTGGGGTATATTACAGACTTTGTGGTCCAAAGGCCAGACAATAGAGGAAAATATCCAAATCAGTTAGGCACCTCAGAGAGGAGCTCCCATGCAAATTACATGTACTTCTGTACAATTTATTGCAACCTCTCTCTAAGAAGGGAGGGCAAGGTTTTGCAGCATAAGAAATATAGGGAAAATCACACTTAAACAAGAAGGTAGGAGTAAAAGGCAGAGGAACTTCATTTCCAGACAGAAATGATCTTCCCTGAAAATGTTTAGTGCTTGAAATAAAGTCCAAGGCTGGAGAGTTGGGTTAGAGGGAAAGATATAGGAATGTTAGTAAAATCCCATTTTTCAACCAGCTTTAGAACCATGTTTGCAAATCTAACCTTAATGTTAGTTATTGACTTTCTTCTCCCACAGGACATTGATCCAGCAGACGCAGCGCTGGAAACTTGCAGAAGTCTTTCATTTACAATTCAATTGCTTGATGGAGTTAGTGGGGGCTGTGTGAATGAGGGAAGACCAGGTGTTTAGGAAAGATGCTCCAGAAACTTAAGTCCTGAGCTTGATTCCACGGAGCTACAGTCAGAAAACCATTGCTTTTAAGTTCTGACGGAAAAATTGATGATATTTGCCCAGAATAGAAACACGCAGCTGGGGCAAGAATTGGAAGATACAGCCAATGTCAAGGCAGGCCATTCAGAGCAGCTGCGCTGTCTTAAAAAGGGGGCAGGAATGTGGTCAAGACACTCCAGTTACCACCTGACCCTCCGTGTCCCCTTTGCCCAAGAAGTCAGAGACACAGTGGAGTCTCATCTAGTTTCCTGTATGCCCAAGCAACAAATGTCAAAACCACTTCAGTAAAACATCTCTCAGGCAGATTTTATTCCGCAGATAGACAAGCAGCAGGAACAGGGCAACTGCTGCACATAGAGCAGGAGACCCTTTTGCAGGTCTTCATGCAAAGCAGCTGCACCCTGCAATGAGGTCCAAAGAAAATTATCCCTGCTTCAGGAAAGAGCTCCTTTAATTCATTCATTCCCCTTAAAACAAAACTGTTCCCCCTTGCCCTGCCTGCTCACTCTGTGCTGAGGCCTTGTTCAGCCTATCAGCAGTAAAACTGGCCTCTGGGCTGATTCTCAGCTCCGTATGCTGCTGTGTGGCAGGGCAGAGCTAGGAGCTTTCCAAGCCCCATAGGGTCTGTAGGCACAGAGGCAAGGTAGCCAGTTGGACTATCGTGGCTCAGGGGCATCAATTTCTGTAATTAAGCCACAATGGACTTTCAAACAGCTCCGACACCCCTGACTGGATGATTGGGGATGTGTGTACAGCTGAGTTCACTAAGGAGCTCTCGGCACTAGTCTGAAAAAAGGCTTGAGTTCAATACTCTGATGGTGGAGACAGCATTTTAACCACTCAGCTTGTAAACTCTAATAGATTGGCTCCAGCACCAGCTACAGGGCTTTCACTGACTTAAAGCTCCATCCAGATCTTGCACAGTGCTCTTTGAAGGGGAACAGAGGTCTGCCACTCTCTTATGCCTCTTCATATTCCTATGCGAGTGTTTTGCAATGCATGTGGTAGACCACGTCTTCGTTTCCCAGTCACCAAGAAATGAGAATTGACATGCAGTTGTCATAGCAATACAGTGCTCGTGAAAGGGCAGCAACACACTATCCAACCCATGTGTCATCATTCTTTGGCCAGTATCACATCATCTTGGTCAAAGCTGCCTTGTCCCAGCAAGTCTCACCGAGCTGGTATCAGCTGCTGGGGGGAAAGCATCACCAGCAAATCAGGGCAGCTCCTGTGGCCCATTAGGGATCCACCACCCATTGAACTCTGCCCAGCAGGCTGCGGTGCTGTGTAATGTTTATGCCCGTGAAGCCTCCTGGCACTGTCTGGTTTTTCCATTTCCTCCACCACCCATTGTTTCCCTTCCATGTCTCTCCCTGCCCACACCCGTAGCAAACACATGTATCAAGCTGTGCTTATTTGGATGATGCAAAGCGTTTCAGCAAAATGTCTTCAACAGTGGAGTTGTACAGGGTCTACAAAAGGAAAGGCCTCTGGATAAGGCACTAGTCAGGAAATCTGCTGTTTGGCTTTTGCACTGACCTGCTGTCTGATTCAAGGCCAGCCACTTTAACATCAATCCTCAGACCTATTTAAACTGTTAACTCCCAGTGAAATCAATGTCAATGACATGCCAGCTAACTCCGGGGAGCTGAGCCTCCGCGTATGTCTACGCGACAGAGAGCAGAGCTGTGCAGAAATAGCAGAGGCACTACTCAGGTGCCAGGAGCAGCCCAACTCTGCTGGTCCAGAGCTCTTCAGATGCTGTGTTGCCCTTCCTCTCTGGACCTGCAGCTACTTCTGGTTCCTCGGGTAGCTCATTTAGAGCTTGCTCGGATGTCTACAGGTTCACAGCAGTGTGCAGTGTAAATAGAAGCTTAATCCAATTACAGGCTTGAGCAAGCCCATAGAGGCCAAGCATCCTGAGCTGGCTAAAATACACAGCAAGGCAAATCTTCAATCAACTCTCTTTTAGCGTGCGTGAGTGAGTTTGGATTTGTCCCTTCTTGAAATTGAAACTGGTAGCATTTTATACCAGTTTACACCAGCTACAACAGGCAGGACCTGCAGGAAGCCATGGAGAGCGGGAAAGGAACAAGCCCAGCATCACCTTTCAGTTTGTCAAATCACTGTGAGGACAGAGCAATTAAGAAGAAAACTCTCATCTGTGTTACTGATGAATAGCACTTGCAGTTACTAAAACAGAGAGGACTTTAAATGGCTGATTTATTTTCCATTGGCTCAGTTACTCTATATTCTTTGCAATTCTCTCAGGCTGGGCTGTAAAAATAAACCAGTCAGGTTCACTTTTATTCAGACCTCATTTCTAGTCAGCTTTCTTTGCTAAGCTCAACTCAGCAGTAACAGGGCTATAAATGATGAAGGCAAAAACAAGCAGGACAGGAAAGGGAAAGCAGGGGACATTGACATTCCCAAACTATTCCTGCTCTTCCTACAATTTCCAAAAAGTTGAAAGCCAGATTGTTGGCAGCCAGATTTTGGGCCAGACTGGCTTCTAGCAGCACACTTTGATGATTTTGTTTCCTCACAAGGCAGAAGAAAATAATTTTAAAATGCCAAACCCAGCACCGGTTGATTCCATACACTCCGAAAGAGCTGCTTCTCCTCAGGCAAACTGTGATACGCAACCAATTATAATCAAGAGCATGTGGTAGAGTTACTTTGCCATGGTATGAAAAAAAGCATGTCACAATTCCCCTTCTCCCCCGCCCTTCCCCTTGCACTTTGCTTCTCCTCCAACCATAGAAAATCTTCAGTCATGAAATCCTAACCTTAATGATACTCTAGCTGACACAAGAATGGTAAATGCACAATTAGAAAGGCCATTTATGCGGTCAGGTATGCTGGGGCTTGTTGTGTATTTTAAGGAAATCATGCATAAGTTTTACACCAGGTTGGCAGTCTCTGTGCTCTTGACTTCTATTTTGGAGTACCTTTCCTTTTGAGGCAAAACAAGGAGGAACGCATTAAAACCTTTTATCACACAGTTATCTGCATTCCTGGACAATGTTACTGTCTGATCTGTGACTCATTCATGGTCTCTGCAAAGCTTTATGCTTCCACTGTAGGCCTCTGCTCATTCTATTTTATTTTAGACAAAATTAGGCTCCAGTGAACCTCAGTTTTGAGTAGGAGGCATTTGATATAAATGGGAGAACGGCATACTGTGGGGCAAATGGGGCCACATCTCCCGTTCAGTTTCTAATTTCATTACAAAGATCTAGATGCCAGGACAATCTAAACCTACCGAAGTACTAATGAAGCCTAAACAGAGAAGAAAATCCTTGTAAATCATTACGAATAGTGAGATTTGCTATGCACTAAAGCTTTTAAATTGTGAGATGCTCAGAATGACCATGAAAACGGAAATATAGCACTTAAATCAAGCAATAACTAGGAGGTAAAGTAAAGATCGAATTTAATCTTTGCTTATCCGTCAAACCAACTCCAATTAGAAGGTCAAATTAGTGGTGTGCCTGTAAAACAATTTATCTGGTGAGGTATCCTGAGGAATGCCAATTTTCATCAGGCTGGTTCTTATGCTAGTGCTCCTTTATGCATTGATTGAGCAGATCAAACAGGTACAACAGCTGAGCATGCTGAAGGAGGATAGATGGGAGATGGGTTGACCCTGCAAGAAAGGATATAGTTAAAGCTGAGTAAGATACACAAGGTAAGGTCTGTGCTTATAGAGGGAAGAATGGAGGATATTTGCTAATAGATGCCTTCATTTTTGACGATGGCATGCTTTCTGGTGTGTCTGAGCTTTTGCTGCTTCACAGAATGATTTCTATGCTTTGATGTATGTAATGAGTAAACCTTTACAGAAAGCTTAGTTTTGTTTCAATTCTGCTAATGATCTCCCAGATGTGACTGCAACCTGGCCTCTACTACGGCTGGCACTTTATTCCAATGAAATCAGACTGCCTTGCAAGAAGCCTGAAACTCCCTCATAATGCCTAGGGAAGTCCCAGGACCAGCCTTGGGAATATTAATTTTCATTTTCACTGAGGAGGTACCAGATGTAAATGATAGCATGGAGAAGTTTTTAGTAAGTGAGATTCAGAAGAAATGTCCGATTCATGCTTGCTTTGTGCTTCTCTGCTGATTGCCATTGGGTAAAGGCAGGGTAAGAGCAGGATTTCTTTGTTTTCATCATTGAATCATGCCAATCTCCAGATAGTGAACAATGGAGAACGTTAAGCAAAAATAAGTCAATAATAACGGGTTTCAGTAACAGTAGTACAGGGGCCAGAAGAGAGTATGGAATATCTAGGAAATACTGCAAAGGAGATATTTGTGAAAAAGGAGTGAACAGGGTCAGGGAAAGGTAATTCAGGGCAAAGATAACCAAAATCTAAGAGACAGTTTTTCACTGCAGGAGGCATTGAGCATATAAAGGAAATGTTCAAACTGCATAGGAGCAAAGACTGATAAGACTTGCATGGCAAAGATTAAGGTATCAGTTTCCAGCCAAAGGGATCCGGGGATTGGATCATTATTGTGCTATTAGCTGTTGGCTGGAGATAAACAAAACAAATGTTTATTCCCAGCAGAAATAGCTCTTAGCATTTAACTGACAGTGCTAATTTGAAATTCCCTTGAGCAAGAAGGTAATCTCTCATTGGAACTGGAGTCATCACAAGATAATTTCAGGATGATAAAAAGAATGAGAGTGTCTCTTCTGCACTACACAATATATGGTGATTACTCCCTTATCCTCTGCAAGATTATTTTCTGTATTACTTACCCTGTATTGCTCAATCTAACAGAAAATAATTAGGGGATTTCTCAATAGTTTGGGGGAGGTTATTAAGCGTGTGCGAACTTCCAGGCACTACATGGTATCGGCACGAGTTCTTATTATCCTGTCTTTTATGTCAGCTAAAAGAATCCCTTACAAGAAGTACTGAACTTTCGGTAGGAGAGCAGAGAAAACCTCACACTACTGCTACTGTTTCATGACTTTGCAGAACTTGGGGTAACCAGAGTTCATCAAGGGCAGATCTCAGCTCTCAGAAGCTGGTGAAATTCCACTACAGCTCTAGCCAGTATTTCTTCCTAGATAGTGATCTGTCACCTTTCAGGAGAATTATCTTTAGAAAGCAACAAGAAGAAAAGAAGAGCCAGTTTAGTAACATGTATCATCTCTCATTCAGTTCAGACCGTAGAATTTGTGTTCAGGAGGGGATTAATAAACTTCAAAGCTTTACATTGGCCTGTTAGGTTGCAGGGCAATAGACAAGGATATTCTGGTGATAAGAAAGCCCATTTTTGCACTAGGAGAATCTTTAAATGGGAGATGCCAGCAGACTGTCTCTGACGATAATCTTTTTATTTCCTGCATACTGTTCTGCCAGCAAAGGAATAAGAGACCCTCTCTCCCACTGTGAGGAATAAGTAGACTGCCCAGTGAGACATATTACAGCAGCATGGCATGATATGACTGAGTAAGCCAGAAAAAGAACCGAGATTGGACAATCACTTCGAGGAAACTAAACATTCATTATAGAAGAAATGATACATTTTTTCTCCTTTCTTTATAATGGCTAATGCCATGATTAACATATCAAATTGTTCGCAGAGTCTCAGCACAAGACATCAAAGGCTTTCCACATAGGTTCTTCTTCTGCTCTATCTTATTAGTGTATATGATGCCCTGAGGATATAACGAGCAGAATTGTAGCATGCCTCATGAGCAGTCTGGATGTGAGGCCGAAGGTTTGCTCTAGCCTCGCTACAAATGAAAAGGCAGTGTTTCAAACAGAAGCGGCTCTCAGGAGCCCTGCAGCCCCCAGGATCCCTTTAAATAATGAAATTCCACCCAAACAACAGCAGCAAAATAATGAAGGGGTAAAAGCAAAACTTTACCTTTTTCCTTTCAAAGTCACGTTCTCACTCAGACACTCCCTGCCACATTCAGGCAGGAAAATGTGACTTCTTAGACTGGACACTGAATGCAGCCTCTGCCCTTCAGCGTCATACCTGCATGAGGTTGTCCCACCAGCAAACGGAGCGAGTTTCCTAGCTGAACATATCAAAACTCTTTGGCAAATCTAATTAGCAGCTTCCCTACAGATTCCACCTATCATATGGAAGGGTTGGTGCATAATGTGTTCTCATTTTCTTTACAATTGTTCTGCTGGTTAGTAAATTTGCTGTTTTTTTGCTTATTAAAGTATCTTTAATGGCCACAGAAGGAAAATCAACCTTACCATGTTTGTGGCTATGGCATTTAGCCTTCTACCTATTACTGTTGTCTGTTTGTCTCCAGCAGCAGTCAGCATGTGGGTGGTTTGGAGAGAGATTTACAGGCTGGTATTGCATTAAGGTTCCTTTTTATTCTGTAATTTCTGTTTTTTATTCTGTAAATACGTTCTGAAACGTACATTGTTTTGTCGGTGGTAAAATAAACCCATTTTAGCTTCTTTCTTTCCCCTCCTTCTGATTGTTTAACAATATTCAGAGTTTATCTTATTTTTTCCCCTCTTCGTTTGGTTTGTAAATGATTCCTTTGCTTGCTCCTTTAAGTTTGTTTGCAACTTTTGTTTAATCTTCTTGGTCACCTTTTTTGTTTGTTTGTTTGCTATTAAAAGTCAAGTTAGCGTTTGAAGTTTATCGCTTTTCGTATTCATTCCTTAAAATGCCTGCTGCTCTCTTTCTCTGCCTGCTGCAGAGACCATGTGAGTGCAGAGACACGGAGCTGCTCCCCTGGCATGTCACAGACTGTGGATTTTGCTCCAGCTTGCTCAGGTGCCACAAGCAAGGGCAGGGAGGACTTTTGCCTTTCACCCCCACAAAGGCTGCCATGAGACACAGGCACCTGAATAAGGAGAAATAGGGCACAGTGTAGCGAGGCCTCCGTCTGGCCAATGGGGTGACACCAGGATGTGCGTTGCTATACAACCCTATGGTAGGGTCTCAGGGCAGCTTTGGATTTGGCCATTTCAACCTTCTGCTTTCAGCTATCCTGCCCTCCACATCTCCCACTGGCACCTCCAGTGGATCTGCACCTTGGCATACCTGCTGATGACCTACTGAAGCGGTTGCTAGCATGTGTGCCGCGTCACCAGGACTAGATACCCAAGCCAGTGAGAGCTGAGGCTGAGTGGCTCCTGCGCTCTCCTCACACATTCTCTTTGCTGCATGTTTGTCTCGTCCTCCAGCCCTTACTGAGCGGCCGTGCAGGCAGCAGTGGGGCACCCAACGGTCAGCCGTCGCTCCTGCCTTCAGTCTGCTGAACCTGTCCTCTTGGGGAAGCAAGCTCTGTCGCTGGGTGAGCTATAAGCAGCAATGGAGGCCAACCCCGATTGAGAACAACCCGTGCCCTCAGAGCGCACTGCAAAAGAGCAATGACTCTCATTCCCTATAAACGGCTCTGTGCTGGTGTCACTGTGCTGCTCCGAACAATTTACCCCAGTTTGAGAGCACTCTCAGGCCAGCACTGAGCTTGCTCATCCTTGGTGTACTACTTCATCGGCACATGTTTAGTTCTATGTGATACGTACTTAATGTAAATTCCATTTGTACTTTTTTTTTTCCCTCCCTGTGTTATATCTTTGCAGTCCTCAGGGCTATTGGCTTTGATTGAGCCTTTTCCTCCTTCATTTCAAGTGGGTTTTGGATTTGGCAAAAGTAAAATTTGCCCCTATGCTAGCAGTGCTCCTCTCCAGATTCCCTAAGCCTGTCCCTGCAGTGTTCACTCTTCGTTAAAGAATGACAGGGAAGATTTCCCTATTCCCCTGGGCCTTGTGTTCCTTTTTCTCTTATTTTCATCTTAACTCCTTTCTCCATTTCATCTTTGTTCTTTGAATTCCCTCTGTTAGCCACCAAAGAGGCAATCTGACTCCTTTTCTCAATTTTCCCTTAAAGCATGCATCATCTGCAAAGCCATCCAGCAACCACATGGCCACAGCAGGCATGACCAGAACACTAGAACACTATCCCAAACATGGTCCGATACAAGAGCAGTTTGGCAATCCACCTGTTGTCACGGTCTGCAGCATAATTTTTCTCTTAGTGGACGATACCAGCCTCATATAGAGAACGGACCATCTTGACAAATTTTTCACCTATGTTTTTGCCCCACTGCAGTGTGGTGCTTAAGCACATATTTAACTCTAGGTATTAATGTGTTATTGGCTTCTGTGCCTTGCTGTCTGTGCCATGCAATGTCATGCGTAGTGAAGGAGCTCCAAAAATAATGTGCAATAAACATGTGATTGACGAGCAGTACATGGTGAAACTGACATTTAAAGGAAAATGGAAAAATTTAACGCAGGAATATTACGTTATTTAGCAATGGAGGAAGTATGAAATCTGAGACGGATAGATACAATTCTTCTGAAATGTCATACGATTTGTAGGGAGCAATGACAATATTGGTATCTTTCAGCAGCATTTGTCTTTGTCAGAGGCAGGTCAGCAGACTAGATGGAGCCAATTGTGATCCATTAGGACAATGACTAAGCCCTTAGGGAACAAAATAGTCTTTGGGTTGGTTTGTATATAGTTAGTGCAGCACTGGCATTTATTGGATATAAGTACAGTACTGGTATATGTAAGATGTAGGTGCCCAAAACTGAAGCAATTTTTTGTATTGCTGATTTGCCTTAATCATATGTGATGCATGTTTTCTTCTTCATTCCCTGGGTTTTGCACATCCAACCTTTGCCTTTCACTTGTATGAAAGGTTTTGCACTTCTCAATGCAGGATCCTAAGTGGGATTAAAATATTTATATATAGGATTTTAATTCTGAAGAAGACCTTGATTATTATAAAGAGCGAGGTCTTTTTTGGAGGGAGTAGGGGAGATAGGGGTCGTTCATGTACTCAAGGCCCAATTCTGCAAGATGGAAGCAGAATATTTTCTTCTGTCCAAAGGGGTGCTCAGAACTTTTAGAGATGTTTATTCCTTTGCTGATTCAAATCTGTAGGCAAGTACCAAAAGAAGATAAGAAAGAGAGCACAATAATGCATCAGATTTCCAAGCTGCAGTCTCTGTTGTTCCTACAGATGATACACCATGTGGATTATTTTGAGGGGCAAGAAAAAGAAGCCTAGGTGAGTAAGAAAACAGAAAGAGTCAACAATTTCTTGTCGATATTGCCTCTGACAAGTATGATTACATTTCTGGAAGCTAAATTTACATGATATGGCCAAGGCATAACCTTATCTAAAGGTGAGATAGGTAAAAAGTTGCTTCCACTTGCTGCCATAGGTTCTGAGTGATCAGAGCTGCTATAGGCAGCTGTAATTGAAGTGTTTAGTGTTTGCTAAATATGGCTATTACCTGAGGGTTCTTGAAATACTGTTTGCATTTTTTATGGTCATCGGATTCTCCTGATTACCAGATGTAATAGACTTTTTATGCTACAATGCAACTGTTGAACATTTTAATTGGAATGTCATGTCAAATTTTAAATTAAAAATCAAATACTCAAAGCACCAGTGCTTTTTTGATTACTAAAATTAAAACTTAATTGAATTCTCCCACCAAAAAATATCCTGTGGAAATTTAATTAGAGAAGTGTAAAAGAGCTGATTTTTAAAACATATTAATTTTTAATTAAGAGAAATCTGAAAGGCAAATTAGTAAGTTTTAAGTTTTCCAAAATATGAATATGGAGATGTCATGTGGCACAATGAAGAGAAGATCCAAGGTCTAACTTCCTGAAAGGCTGTATAGCACTATAGTCTTACCTGAATGAAGCGTAAAGCGATGAATACCCGTTTCTGTTGTGAGATCTCATAAAAATCCTTGATCTTTTGCTTGTCAGCACATTATAGGATTACAATGAAAGTTAAAGTAGCTTTGAATAAACATTTGGAATAGGGTGGAAAGAGGAGTAGTGCTTCAGGGAGTTCAGTTCTTGTAGTTCAGGGAGTTTAGCTGCCTATTCCCAGGTGGGATATAAGCTATCGCCTTGTATTCTGTGTTCACTAGTTGACTGGCAAGACGGCGTCCCTCTCACTCTGTTGGTTGGTCTAGATCCCTTTCCAAGGTCCCAGACTGCTCTAATGTTTTTCAAAGTGTCTAGCTCCAGGCCTCCATTCCAGAAACTAGGCACTTAAGACTGCACGGCTTTGTATTGCCCTGCCTTTGTCTAATTAACCCCTGCAAACCCAGAAAGATTCACATAGCACTAATAAGGACTGAGAAATCATTGACAAACTAGGTGGACTCAATCTAGCCTCCTCAGGACAATGTTTCCTTTGCCCATTGATTTTAGTTGCATGGTTCACGGTTGCGTACAAAGTGTTAGGGTCAGTGAGTTAGAATAGGTGGCAAGGACCCTTGGGAAAGGACAATACTGTCATCAGCCAGGGAGACTGGAAATGATTAGAGCTTTGCTTCTTTCATAATAATTTTTCTTTCTTAAAAATGTGCATCCCACAAGCTAGTTATCTATTTTGTAGTGCTGCATAATTTCATGATACAGCGGTTAGGAAGTAATTTAATTAAAAAATATAAAAGGACTAACTATAGCTCTCTGGAGACTTGCTGCTTAATGATATAGACTTAAAAGTATAAGGCATAACAAAATGAAGAAGAATGGTGCCTGCAGGCTACACTCAAATCTGGGTTATCTCAGGCTCTCACAGCTGAAGCCACGGCAGCACGGATTGGGTGGGGAGGTGTTGATGGCTACCTGAGCAGAGCCTGGAAGGTCTGTGCTGACGTTAGGGTGCTCTGGATTATTTTCCTAGTGCTTCGCTTAGAATATGGCACCAATCCCATTGATCACTCACTTTTACCACTAGCTTGAAAAGCCTTTTTTTGGCTTTGAGAACAAACAAGAGGGAACTTGCTCACAGTTAAGATGCACAACTGGGATGGGGAAATTGAAACATGTACTAGAAATCTGTACTTTCCCTTCACCTAAACCCTGAAGTCCAAATGAAGCTCTTTCTCACCTGCCCTCTCTCTGGTTCTGTGACTTGCAGTCTTGACACTTACCCTAGCAATGAGCCTGAACTGGAGAAATCATACCCTTGCCCATGACTATTCTGGTGCTAATGGCATTTTTGGGGAAGAAGTTGTTATGAGAGGTTTTAAAACCCACATCTCCCACTTCCTGGGTGAGCACTCTAGCTGTTAGGCTGTTATTTAAAAGGCATTATATACTACCTCTGAACATGTCTACCTGAAAGAGAGTGAGGCAGAAGGTGTGCCTCATCTTTCTGAAGACCTTACTACTTGGGTAACCCTGTGGCTTTTAGGGTTACATAGGACTTTTTTCCCCTTGATTTTGAGTTTGGTGTCAGAACCTAAATTGTATGTTAGACATGTTTCAGGTGGTTTTCTAGATCTCAGCTTCAGTCCTTAAACCTTTTAACAGAAGAATTGGAAGTTATATATACTGGAATCTTGTAAAATGCTCATTCTCTAATTTAAGCAGAACGTTCAAAAATGTTGTGAAGGTTCATGGTAACTTCACAATCTTTATCCTTTGCATATTGATTTGATCGTCTCTTATAGATGCTTAAAAGTGAAGGAATGAAGGTATGATTTGATTATCATGTAGACTGATGAACTGTTTCTCTTTTTTGGATGTCATCTCTGAAGTCACTCTTGCAATCATACAATCTTATTGTCTTGAGTATGTTTTCTCATTGCATACTTAGGCAGTCTGCTATCTATAAGCAGCTGATACAATGAACCATGTGTTTTCCACTTATTTAAAATAATACTCATTCTTTATACTCATACTTTACTCATTCCTGAAGGAACCATACTTGTTTTCATTTTTATAACAAACTGAGAAGCACAAAGTCTATTTATAGAAGCAGCTTTTAAAGTAATCTGAAGACTGAGGAGCACTAAAGGTTGGGCAAAACCTTTGGAATTAGAATACTTACATCAGGAGGAGGAAGTGGATAAATATGGTGGATGCTTGCTTCACCATGGTGAAAACACTTTTCACACTGGATACAAAAACAAAAAGTTAAAATAGATTAAAAAAATATTATCCATGTGAATCAGGTTTCTCAGTCTCTGTCAGGAGGATATTAGGATTTGCAGCCCCTCTACCCCACTTTGCGCTGCAAAGACCGAAACATGCACACATGCACTGGGAAAACTCTCCCTTGAGGAAGAAGGTTAAATAACAGCATATGAGGCATGCAGGAAGCCTTGTGAATTTGGAAGCAGGCTGACTGTAAGAGTCCTGTAGCAGTCTTGGCCCAGACATTTAGAGCCCTGCAAAGGCACGTGAAGAGTCTGTCCTGATGCCTAGTATCCCAGCCACCCCCTTCCTGGCAGCACCACACTGGATACATCTGTTCATGTAAGATTAACTCTCATGCCATACTGGTTCCTCCACACATGGTGGGAACTAGCTTGCAGATGACCGCTTTAAAATTAAACATGCAGCTCAATTAGGCTTGGTGAAAGGCTAATCTGTACACATACTGATTATAGTGACTTACGATCTCTGTAACGGTTTAAGAGAAAAGAATTTGAAGCAGAGACAACTAAGCAGAAAGTTATTGATTCGTTTCTTTCACATTAGCTTAATTTGAGGTTCATTCTAACAAAGGCTTACTTGTAGCAAACTAATAGGAAGATGGCACTGTGGCATAAAAATATCCAGCTGAAATAAAGCAAGGCAATTATAGGTTGTCCACTGGGTTGATGCAATAATCCTTCATTTCAGAAGACCTGAGTTCTGGACCCCAAGTGTAACCCTCTAGCAGATGCCTCTGTCAGCGATGAGAAGCCTGTTTCAATCTGTCTTGGGTAGGACTGCTGGGAAAATATAAGTTTTGTGTGGGAAAGAAATTATCTTTTCAGGGAAAATATATATTTAAAAACAAAACAAAACAAGACATCTGAAAATAAGCTCTGGTGAAGCAAGCTGGTTTCCTTTTCTAGTCTGTGGCATCACAGAAATATTTTCAAATGTTAATAGTCCAACTTTTAGCTGAAGTATTTTACTTTCTGTAAAAAATCCAATCAACTTCTTTTTTTTTCTATTTGTCCAATGAAATCAAAATCGCTGTAGAAAGCAGACAGAGTTCGTGTTCCTGAACATATGTTTTTGGCTAAAATCAGACTATCCACAGACATCTATTTTTGATAGAAAATTCTTATTTACTTGTTTCTGGCTATTGCAAATGAACATATAATTCCACCCTCTTCACCTTCTCCACAGTTAGGAACATGAATGTTGGAGTGTCATTTATTCAGAAAAAGAAACCAAAGAAACAAACAGGATTGCTACATACATATTTACATACTGTCAAATCCAAACAATATATTGGGGTACTGCCAACAGCACATTTGCAATATGGTAACTATATGGATTCTTAAAATCTAGAACTCTTAGATCTCGTTTAAAGCTGTCTGGGCACATTGTACAAAAAAAAACTTACTGGGAAAATGTGTCAGTTCATTAAATGTTTCACAAAAATAAAGCAGTTTAAGTAAAATATACACTTGGAGGATTTATAGGATCCAGAAATGCAGTCTAGCATGAAGGAAGAAGGATCACCTGAAATCTCTCTATCTCACTTGTTTATGGTGCAGAGGTTACTGCATCTATGTGGGATATGCAACACCTGAGCTCAAATCCCTTCTCTAACAAACTTGAAATTCTGTGCCTATGTTTCTGGAAATTCCAGCTGCTTAAGATATAGATCTGACTCCTCTGCAAAGGGCTGCTTTTCTTGCATTGTGATGTCATCTAGAGAATACCTCTCCCACCAAAGTCAAAGACTGTCTACGTTCGGCTTTTCTGGAAATGCTTGATGTCAGGGTGATAGCGTCTTGTCAAGTGAAAGATGAGGCATAGCACGTAACATGGGCTTTGCAGATGTAGTGCAAGATTTAGCAGCAGAAACACAAAACCTCTGCTTTTATTCAGGGTTGTCCCAAAGAAACAGAACCTATACTCTTATTCCGTGCAACTTGTTGCCTCCAAGTTACTTTTCCACACAAAATAGAGATTTCCAAATATCAAAATATGAATGGTTTATTTTTTTATTTTGGAATTTTATTCCCCAAATCTGCAAGAATGCAGTTCATCACGCAATAGATACAACCTCCCCGCAGTGACAAAAATCCTAAAATTTCCCCTTTGGGCAAGCATGGGGTACATACTTAACTTTGTGCTGGAGGAAGACTGAGCTCTGCTGAAGTTACCTGGCTCTTTTTGGACACTGCAGTTAAATTCATGATTAACTGCTTTCGTTACCTCCATTGTGTTCTCTGGGTTAACTGATGCGCTGAAAGTTTAGCATTTTCTAGAGTGTCTGACTACATAGAGGATGCTAGAAAATGGGAGAGGCGAGAGATAAGCAGTCCCTGGGCTAGACCTGAAGTCCCAAAGACATCCCCTAAATGTAGCTATTGAATAAAGTATAGAACAGCCTCAGGCCTAGCTTGTTTAATAGGCATTTTATAATAAAATAAATCAAGATGCAAGCACTGATGAACAGTAAACGTTGAGGAGTTAGAAACATAGTCATGAGACTGTGTTTTGCCATCTGACCCTGTTTCTATCAGGTATAATATTTGTTTTACAAATTAAATTGCTCTTTTTCTGTCTCAGCTCTTTCAGGGATTACGTTCTAGTTATTTAGTATTGGTTCATTGGGTACTTTTGTGATTTTAATATTAGAAATGCAAAGTATTTTATTTTAGATAGATGTTAATGAATTTGGTAATTAAAAGATTTTCACTTTTTTATCACAGGAATTGCTTCAATGCTTGATAGCAAGAGTCCCTGACACACATTTAATGTTTATTTATCAAAGTGGCAAATCACTGATAATTTATGCTGGGTCTAGCTCTACAGAATGAGGTTAGTGTCTCAGTAACAAATTTTAATTAAACAGGGCTAAGTTAGGAACCGACTGTGTTCTGGTATCAAACCAGTATTTCATTATGTGCCTGTCAGTTCCCGTGTTGTGTAGCTGCTTATGAAGGAATACAGAAGGGTGGAGGGAGCTGGTGATTAGTCAAAGACTATAAGTCAGGTGTGGTGCCAAGGAGGATGTGTTGCAACTTCGCACACTGTTTCTGCAGAAGAATTTTAAGTGTTTCCCCTTCAGAAATGACAGCGACGTACTCTTCTGGGCTTTGCTCCAGGCTCCAACCCGCAGTGTCGTGTTTGGTAGCCACTCGTGCCTGCACTGAAGTCATCCAAAGGACTGCCTCTTCGGAAAGGATCTGTCTGATGTACGGAGAGTGCAGATTTGGGGCCAGCATCTTCACAGCATCTTCACAGCACAGATCCTGCGGTGTGAAGTGGGGAAGAGGGAATAGTGAAGGAAGGTGATGCATCACTGAAACGACCTCGGCTTTGCATCGGGGTAGTAAGGTCAATTTCCAACTCCTGTGAAATGAAACAACAGCAAAGCACCTTCACGAGTGTAGTTGTAGTGTATGAGAAAAAATGCAGAAAACAGAGTGTGTGGGGGGGTAATACTTCTGAAGCTTTGGAAGACAAAGTGCCTAAATCCAGAAGACATTGCCTTCCAAAGTCACTGGCCCTAAGTCTTGTGGACTTTCTTGAAACACTGGCAAGCAATTGAAAAAGTCATTTCTGAAAAAGGGAGTAAGGCTTACATGGAGTCTTACACAGAGAGTTAGCAAAGATGAGCCCTATCTGCTTGGTGTGCCTGATTCAGCTCTGTTGCTGTATCAGCTTGATCCTGAGTCCAAGCTAACACGGACCACCTGAAATGCTCTGTCTTATTTACTATAAGCTTTCAAACCTGGTCCTGACCCCATGCCATGAGACGATGGTAAGGAGTCTTGTGACCCTACTGGGCTTTGCAGCAGGTCTTCAACACATTGCCTCCATGGAGAACTTGTGGTGGAAAAAAAAGGGCAAATGTCCGCCTTTAACCGTTGGCTGTGCATAGTTATTGGGCAGGTTTCCTTTCCAGCTGCTGAACCTGGCTGTACGTTCAAGGATCAGTTTTGCGTGACCCTGCTCTTCCATTCCTCTGGCACTCTGAACGTACGGAGCAGCTTTCGCTAGGAGCAAAGCTTCAGCTTGCTTCCTCCCTCTCCCTCACATGTGCCAAAAATGTGCCAGTTACAGAACAAAGAAAATATCACAGAGTCAGTTTGGCGGGAGAGCTGGAGAGCCCAGCAATTACCTGCTGTTATCACGGTGGCTGTGCTTTCTGTCATGTTATATTTCACATTTGCATAGCTGTGTGTATTTGCTCTTTCATCGCTGTTGTATGCAAGCTGTAATCAGTTCATTTTATGGCTGTCTTCAGCTAAATTCTTTGTTGATTTTAACATGACAGAAGTTGAAAAGATTACATATTATAAATAGATAATTAATATATCAGCACAGCTTGTTGCACTCCGTCTCTCCATCTCTTTATGAGAATCAGTTTTCATGTTTCCTCTCCCTTTCTCTCCTGCATGTAGACTTCCTGAGAATTAAAATGAAGTCTGACAGCTTGATTAAAATTTCACCTGATAAATTTCTGTTTCAAATGAGGATTCCTCTGTCTTGAATAAACAGGTCATGTGTAAAAAGAAAAATCACAGATCGGTTCCAGGCAGGGTAATTTTTTTGCAATAAAAATTTTTTTGTTTAATTTTGAATATAATTTGAGTATGTGTTTATATTCTAGGATGATCTTTAAACTAATAGATGAGCATTTCACAGCTCTAGTGAAATTAGCTTCAAAACATCATTTTTGGGAAGAGATGTACAATTTTTATTTTCTGAATGGTAAACCGAGGTTTTGCCTCACTTGCAGATGATATTAGAATTAAGCTTATGCATTCTGAGACCTCAGTCCTCTCCTGAACATCCTTTTACTCCCAAACCACAAGCTATATCCGAAGCTAGTGAACTAGAGAACGCCAACTTTACTTTACTTGGTGGAAGTCTTAATAATTTTCCGGTAGATGTAAGAAATTCTGCAAAGTAAACTTAAGCTCCCTTCTTACATTTGCTTTTCACAGTTACCTTCCATAAACCCTTTAAAAGTAGTTTGTGGATCCTGAGAGGTCTGTGGCCCTGCTATGGGAAACCGATATAGCATAAACCGTGTTCTGGGCCCCACAAAGGCCTGTCTGCAGCTTTAAATAAAGACAAAGCATAATGTATAACTTTGGGAAGGGAAGTAGAGAGGAGAACATAGATATCTCTACAGCCTCTTCATAATTCACAAGTCAGGTCACTTTGCGAATCCTGTACTTGTCAAAGTGAAATTTTATTTCTCTTTCATACAGTGATTTCGGAGTGCATATTAGCGTGTGAGAGGAATAATTCCAGGGTGCATTACAGAGTGGGTGGGAAGAGGGATAACAGAGGGAGCATGAACGTTCAGGGTGGAGGACCTCTGAGGGCATGTGCTGGGGCAGATTTGCCAGGGCATCCGAATCCTCCCCCCTCCAAGCCACATTCGGCTTTATTCGGCCGAATGTGGCTTTATTCCAGCCTTTATTCGGCCTGGAGCTCTAAGATAAGTACCCCTTGGCTAAGAGAGTTGAACTGGAGCAGTAGCTGGGGAAGGATGGTAAAAGCTGTAGGAGTGGGGAGCAATGACTCTTGTCCTTGGGATCTCACTACTGTTCTGAGGGTTGTTTTGGGAAGGGTCCCAGCACCACCTGTGGTGCTGGCTTTAGCTTTCCTTGTGGGTTACCTCCTGCAGCCCAGAGTGCCGGAGAGACCTGACACCGGACCATCCTCTGGCAGAGACCCAAAAGCCTGTGCCTGATTTTAACCCTTGCCTAACTTGTCCTTCCAACAGCATCTCACTGAATTCAGCTGAGGTGTAAGTGAAACACAGAAATAGGGGAGTGTTTCTGTCAGTGTGTATTTGCATCTAGAGCACAACATGCCAACACCTAAAGGTAGAACAAAAATGCACAACAAAGACCTAAAATAAAGGGTGCTATACAGGACAAAAGAGAAGGTTTTTAAACATGGGGAACGTTTGGTATCTGAGGAAGAGCAGCAGAGAAGCTGAGCACCATGAATTTTCCCTAACACGTAATGGGATCCCCAGAGTAAAGCTCTCACATCTTAAGCAGAATTTTCAAATGTGAATGTCACTTGAATGGTCAGAATTTAGTTTCAATTGATTACTTTTTTGCGGGGTGAGGAGCCAAATTCTGTTCAGAATTACAGCCTGTCTAAATCTCTTTCATTTCAATGATGCAGTAGCTCAGTAATAGAGGAGATACATTGATCTAACATACTGACACCTCAGCGTATTTTGAATATAATGTCACTAGTATTGACGATCAACTGGACTTCAGCATTTCTAGAAATGTAGTCAGTGCATTCACATTTATAGCACTTGAAACGAGTGCAAATGTAATTTACCTTTGCTGCTCGGTCCCTTATATACTGTCAAAGAAATATGTAACGCTCAGAATGTAAAACTGTGATCAGATTTAGTAGATTTTAATGATAATTTGCAGGCAATTTCTTGTAAGGATTCTTCTTTAATAAGAAATCTTTTAGAGCCCAAATGTAACATTTAGCTAACAATCAAATGTGCTGGATGAAAGCACATTTCATAAATATCTTCTCCATTTCTGGTTTTGAAAAATTCCCAAATACTGCTGCATGAAATCTCTCACAAGATACTTTGGAGATTTTGCTTTTTCTGTAATGAATAAAGCATTTCAAAAAAATCTTCTGAAAGGAGCTAACATTTGTTGTTTACCCTTTTGGCCTCTGTTAACTATTCTGCAAATCTCTCATGTGCTGTAGTTCAATAAATGGACAACCTTCTCTGTTTTGTTTTTGATTCTTTTGCTTTCAATGTGAGATAAAACAGCCTACTTAGCAGGAAGTGAATTTTTGAAGATCCTTGGTAAAACAGAGAAAATGGGAACTCATTGTTTTCGGTAGTCATATTAAAATGTGGGCATAAAGGGCTTTTGGTGGTTCCCAAGTACGTTAAAAATATCATACTGAAAAAAGGATTTGGAAAAAAAAATTTAGCTGGGTGGGTTTCAAAAGTTCAGAACTGTCCTCACTGCACCTTGAGTCACAATGATCATGCAAGCAAAATCTTGCAGTTTTTCTTAAAAGTGCATTTCAAATTATTATTATTATCAGTGCCACTTACCCATTGCGTATTTAAAAGGGAAATGAGGGCTAGTCTAATTTGCAGAGATGGTCAAAATTCAGAATAGCTTTTCTAGGAGAAACTGCAATGTTTTGACATTTCCTTTCATCTTAAATCAAGCAGTGAAAATTGCAAAATTTCACATCAAAATGATATTTCTTAAAAAATTCATTCTGGAAATATCAAAATGCATCATTTAAATACTTTGTTTAGAGAAGGTTGAAACGCTTCCTTTAGACGTCAATGTTTGATTTTGATAAAGCAGTGCAACACAACTGGAATGATGAAGTGCAATAAACATTAAAATAAAGGGCTTTAAATAAAGGGTTACTCAGAAGTGAACACCACATTGATAAACTCTCGCTAAATGTGTTTTCTGAGGAAAATGTTTATTAGTTCTAACAATCTGCAAATACATTTCATAAAAGACCTGTAAACTTTATAGATTATTTATACCTGAGATGACTGAGATATGATAATGACAAAACAAAAACATTGACAATTGTAAGTGAAATGTATGTTTCAGGTGAAGTCTACTTTTGAGCTAGTTATATCATTACAACAGGTGACTTGTTTCTCTTGCTATTAGTTTGCTTTAGAGGTAAAATAAAGAACTAAGATTTAAATGAATTGAGTTCAGTTTCTGAATCTGCCATTGGTTTCCTGTGTGACAGGGGCAAAAACCATAATCTTGTGATATTTCGTTTCCCCTTTCAAAAAAATTAGGAAGAAGTTCCCTGTATCAGTTGAGACTGTGAGCTCTTGACACAAGGACAGTCATGTCCTATGCATTTCTGCAGGGCATCCTAGGAGAGCGCTGTGATGAGTCACAGGCTCTAAATCTTCTTAAACAGCAGGCGCCAGTCCGCAGCTGGGCCATGGATAAGACCTGCCTGGAGCCTTCCAGGCTGCAACATCTCCCGCATTTTGGAGAGAGACCTTGCATGTCCTTGTCTGCTGGGAAGCTGCAGCAGCTCGGGGCTATCCAGGGACATGGAGGTCCCAGTGGCCTTATGGAGCAGGGGCCTGAGCTGAAACACCTCTTCCTGCTGAAAGGACACCTGTGACACTCCTGAGAGATAGTGGTGGATGTCAGTGGAGTTGGATAAAATTGCTCAGCAGCTCTCAGGAAAAAAGCTGATAGTCCTCTACTGTGTAAAATTGCAATGCAAATAAAAAACAATTTCAAAACCGATACATCCTATAGTCTACAGTATTGAAATGAAACTATATTTATTCTCCCCTTCATTACAGAGACAAACCGAACAAAGCAGTGTCATGATAGTGTAATAAGACTAGTAGCTTTCTAATAAAGTAGTAACTGCAAGATAATTAATTATCAGTGGCATAAATGAATAACACCTAGGAAGGATTATGCATCAGAACAGAATGAATTCCAAATTTGCCACGAGTGCAGCATAACCAGGGAGAGTGTTCTATGTTCATTTCTTTATTTTTGGTGAGACAATGGAAAATCTTCTAATTGACAGCATGGTATGTAAAAGATAATTTTGCCTTGTAATTAGGGAAGTATTAACTGTATGATCCCATTTATTCATGTAATTATGTTTGGCAAGTTTGCCCTCTGCAGTTAGGTATCAATTACTAAACATACACATTTACATTTAATAAGCACAATTTCTGACTCGCCTTATTTTGTTATTTGCCAAGTGAACACCTAGAGAGCCCTTTTTAAATGGATTAAGAAGGAATATAAGCTTAATGCATTACAAGAGCATAATTGTACTTTTATTACTCATTAAATTTTGAGTTAATTATGTAGCAACCAGGTTTGTGTTTTATGATATAAAATCTTCACCTATGGGCTCTTAGCTGGAGTCCAGAGGATGGTAAACAGTCTCCAAATGTGCCATATGAGTCCTTTTCAAAAATATTTATTTAAGAAAACCCACAACTCTGCACTTAAGAGAAGCCAAGCATCCAGATCGGAGCAGCAGAGCGCGCGTGCTGGCTCTGGCTGACTGCAGCACACTTTGAATCTGTTGTTAAGGAACCTCCTGGGAAATGCAGGAGTCTCTTTACTGCAGCAGATTGTCCTTTCGTAACGATATTGCCATGCTCTCTTCCCTTTCCATCTAGGCTTTGTTACATTTTGATTCCGTTTTCTTTGAGGAACTAAAATAATACGTTTGCCTTCATGTGGGGAAAAAATTAACTGTTCTGGCCGGCTTATCTTACCTCAGTAGCTACTGGGAAGTCTAGTGGCTGGTCTAAAGAACCTACCAAAGGCCACTGGTTACTTCCAGAGAGATGTTCATCTAGCTGATCTTAAGCATCTCTTTTGAGATAGGACCTCCCCGTCTTTTGACATAGAGGAAACTGCTGTATGGCCAAGTTTGGGTACATGGCTTATGTTAAAACAGTCAAAGTTAAGGGAGAAAAATTCTTCTTTTCGTAGGCTACTAGGCAATGAGATATGAAGCTGGAAGAGAGAGGGAGAGAGAAACTTCTAATCAAAGAGAGACTCTTCTAACTGTGGCTGTCTCTAGATAGAATAAAAACTCAGCATCTACCCAGGAACTCTTTATTTAACAAAGTTTTTCCATTGATTTCATTAGACGTTAGATCAGGCCATTAAGGGTCTATGTTTCACTTTCTCCAATTTTCCTTAAACCGTGTGTCTTGGCTGTGGACACAGACCTTGTAACCATGTCTCACTGTCCAGCCTTCTTGGTTATATAGCACTTGGAAGTACTGTAAGGTGCATGAGAGAATCAAATATTTCTAGAAGTTTACACTAGTAACAGCTGTGATAAAATATAAAGAAGGTGCTCAGTGAAAATGCAGGCTTTTGAATATCCTCACAGAGACAAAAACGGCTTCCTTTGTAGAGCTGAAAAATAAAGCAATATGTGACTAATAAAATAATTATTAAAATGTGCACAATTTATGACATTCCATGGGAATACTTTTCATGGACAAGTATCTGAAATGTTTTATTTCCAGTTTAGAACACTTCACAGGTGGAAGACTAGACTAAATACCATTTTTGAGGGTCTATCAGGTCTTTAATTTCTAAATGTGACCTACCTCCCTTTTGAAACCTCTTCTACTGGTGTTAGACATGCATCTTTTGGGCATCTAATAAACACTAATAAACTTAGGGTTTATTAATCTGACTGTTTCAAAAACCATAAGTTAGATGATATGATAACACATGATAAAACATGGTATACACAAATGCTTTAAATATCTGGAGTTACTGAGGGAGATTTTTAATATAGGAAAGTAAAATTGTAAAATCCCATCTAACAGTAAAATGGCATGTAAGTGCTGAAAAACCTTAATGATGCAATGCACACAGAGTCCCCCACATGTAAGCTTTTGTTGGATGAACCTCCAATCCAGAATTTAATGTTATCTGATTAGGTGTGAACAGAGATGTCAATGAAGCAGAAAACAGGACACAGCTGATAAAACAGTGAAGTTAAATAAAGATAAGGCAACTTTGTTGCAAAGCCAAAAAATTCCATTTGAATGATTCTAGTGCAGTCATTTTAATACTGCTAAACCTAATCTCTTGGAAATGTAAGCAGGACGAATTTTCCTGCCTCCAACAAACCTGGGTTTTGTTTTGTAAACCATGTATGATTTTATTAGGTTCCATGGAAATAATCTCTTTAGTATGACTTATACCTCATATTTATTATTGTTCCTGAGCTTCTAAGACTTTAACATTTCAAAATGATGGTTTAAAATCAATATAGTAAAGACAGTTGGTTTACTCTCCATTCTAGCAAGAACTTCCACAAATACCAGTGCTAGGTTTTGTCTCAGATTCCAGGATCGCGCCTAAGTACTGCTCCACAAATGCATCCCAAAGGATCTTTTTCTATGGAGGAATTTGATGGAGCCGTAGCTTTATTTGCAACCCACGGCATAGCAGAGTATGCTTGTACAATTAAACACATGGGAACTCTGGACCAAGGACATAGTTGGTATAAATGACTGTAATAGCATAAATTTGCACTGACATATACCAGCTGAGAACATGACCATCCTTTTCCTTAGGAAGGCAAGGCTATGCTTCACCATGGGGAAAAGCAATTGCCACCCAACAGTAGGCTTTTTTTCTTAGCTCCATCTTGCAGTTCAGGTACAAGAGTGAAAATGAAACATCACTTACTTGACCATTGACTACCTGAGGAAGTTTCCAGGGTCTCTTGCAAGTCTGTACCATGTCTCATCATGCTTTCACTCATACCAGAGATTACTTCACCGAATAACTTCCCATCTTTTTGACACCCAGAGCCCTGAAAATTTTCTGGCAGAGGTAGCAAAAATGAATGAGTTTTCCTGCGTCATCCTTTGTGGAACCCTCAGAAATATTCCAACAATCGTTATTACTATTAATGCCTTAATCACACCTTCGACTACAATGGAAACATGCCCTCCTTGTGTTAAGAGTCACTGTATTGCAGCCTTTCCATTTCAGCCTAGCTTTTTGTTCAGCAAATTCTGTTTCTTCTGCCAGAAGCTGGGGACTGTGGCCTCTCTGCCTGCCAAGATACACTACCTCTCCTTTTCCTCCCAGCTCCCATAACCTGCCCAGTGTCCACATGAATGGCCTGGCCCTATCGGCAGTGCCCTCCAGGAGTAACCTTGCTGCTTTTTCTGTTTTCCAGGACACAGAACAACAGCAAAAGGGTCTTCCAGGGAAGCTAGTTTTTGAATGGTGTTTCTTTCCCTAAAGGAGCTCTGCTCCTTTATTTTAACTACTTGAAGTAAAATGGAAATAAACAGTGACCGAAGAAGTTATGGTGACCGGAGACTAACAACATACCTGCTAAGAATTAGAGACTGAAAAGATTATCAGATCCCCTTTTCAGTCTCCTTGATGGTACATGGTTGTTCCCTGCAATACCTTATCCATGCCTTGCTTGAATTGTGTTTCATGTATGGGTCCCTTGGCTGTCTGGTGGATGTGCTCTGCTGCCTGTTATTGCACCAAGCCAATGTTATAATAATGACGTTATTGCCTAAATCTTTTTGCTGATTTTATATTCTGAAGGGTCTGGGATTTGGGGATGTTTTTTCAAGCTGCTCCCTACGCATCCTCTTTCAGCTTAGGCCTTAACGGGTATACAAGGCTAAACAGAGGTCAGTTGGCAAATAGAGTAGTGTCAACATTACTATCTCTTGGCAAACTGGTGACTTCTTTGGCCAGCTGAAGTTTGCATGACGTGACTGGGCCATCCTTAAACAAATTATCTGTGGCTGGAAAAATGATAGCCCCTGTAACTCTAGCATTATCTGGTTACAGCTCAAGACATTTTGGGTGAGAAAAGAGATGAATTTATTGAAAAATGATAGGAAAATGAAATTTAAAATTCAAAGCATAAATATTCAGTTTAAATGAAAAGAGACAGTGATCTATTTGGCTGCTGCTGTTGCTAGATCAGGAACATTATTTGCATTCTTTATTTTGCTGATGCGGTTAAGCCGAGAAAGAATGTACTATAATATCATACTGATAAAAATGCTCAGAATAAAAATTGAGAAAAGTTCACAGTGGCTGGTCAGCTGCTGACAAAAAATGCTTAGAGCAGAATATCAAATGCCCTATAATAGCTTGCAGCAGGTGATGGGAACTGTTCTCTACCTCACAATTTATACATAGAGTTGAGAAACTTGTCACTTCCTTCCATCCCATTTTTCCTGCTTTTACCCCATTTGTCCCATTTTCCCCCATTTCCTAGGCAGTTTTCGGACTGTGATGACCACTGATAAAATACAATATTTCTAGGCTACATCATTTTCCTTTGTCAGTTCTTTCCATATCTTTCCTAGTGGTGTGCTGCAAAGTACTCATTCCTCTCTGGGTTTTCTTTTTATATTGCCACCTCTTACTATCAAGCACATGCTTTGTCATGAAAGGAACCAAATCAGAATTTCATCAGGCTGCACTGAACCATAAGCATATGATATATTCAGTTCTAATACATTATCAAAGAAAGGGGTCAAAAACACAATGGATTTCTCAGTCCCTAATCTCCTCAGGTGCAACTATACTAGTAAATTAAACACACAACTGAGCACTGGCTGATGATTATCCACATTTAATCTCTGATATGCTGCCTGCCATGGTTTTAGTCTGTGCCAGCCAGCGCTGTCCAAGACAGTTTTGTGCATGGTCAGGAACAGAGCATGGAGACAGTACTGCCTTTTGGATGCTGTTACTCTTTTTTGGCAGGTGAGCACAGGGGGGAGTTTACTGTATATGAGCTGTTCCATGCTACTCGGCTTCAGCTGTCTGTGCCATGCCTGGACTTTAGGAGGAGGTTGTGTATGTGGAAGGACATGAGAAGATATGAGAGCGGTGAGGATGATGAAGCCAGAGTGGGAGTCCTCTCTGGAGCAAGGCTGGGGTGAAGAGAGCCTGATGGAGGTTGGAGCAAACAGCCGGGCAGTGCAAGGCGGAACATACCCAGCGTATCCCACCTTGTTCTGAAGCAACTGGGCAATTTAACAGCAAGATCTTCATATTGTATGTGATTTCAGGTAGGATCAGAGGTCTAGGAGTTTGGTGGTAAAAAGGCTGCTGCTTGTGTGCGTAAGACTGGTCCACCGTGGCTAAACCCACTGGCTAAATTACCGAAAGCCAAAAACAATGAAGCAGCCAAATCGAATCACTCTTTTCCCAATCTTACTAACATGAGGGTAGAAAGTGAAAATCAGACAGTATTATGAGATGACAATGAATAACTGAAGATTGTTGTGCAAAAGGGAACAAATCCTGTTTATTAGATTTTAAGTCAAGTTGGCCATAAGGTAGGGAAAACAATATCACAAGGGAGTTGGTCTTTTGCTTAGCAGATTAAGAAGGCTTAGCTACCAAAACCAGATATTTTTAAAAATCATGCATCATTCGGACTAGAAGTAATGAAAAAAGAAATAAAGAACTTTGTGCGAAAACGCCAGTTTCACTGACACCCTTACAGAAGGACACAGGTCACGAGAATTCAAAAGGCAGATCGTTGGCTGGTTCTTGCAAGGAAAGTGTTAGAGCTGCAGGTAGATGACCAGCTGCCGACTGATCTGAGGTTTAGCTAACTGAATAGGATGTGGGAACCCACTGGATACGACACAAGAGATCGCTGGCCGTGATAGATTGCAATGTGAAAAGCTGACAATAGTATCGACAGTTCCCTGAGGGATGGCTGAATAGCGAAGGTGGTTAAGGGGAAGTTACGGGAAAAACAGCTTAACTTCATAAATAATTGAAGGGGAGTCAAATCTTGGACGTCCATTCAGTGATAACATATAAGGCTGAGATTGCCTGGGTAAAGATATGAGAAATACCAAATTTGAGTACAGATGTAGCAAAATTATGTCCAATGGGGAATAAGTAGTTAAGAGGGGGTTATTTAATTGAGATGGGCTTGGGGTTGGGAAAGGAAAGTACAAGGATGGTGAAAGGAGGGTCAAGAAACAGGGAAAAGGCTAATAAGGTATACAAATCGTTGGACCGATGTTATCTGGGAGTACCTACTAGGCAGCCTCATGCTTGTTCGATGCAGCTGAAATCAAGATAAAAAATAATCTGTTATTCTGACCACACAAGTCAAACCTGGCTCCAAGGTCAGGAGGACTGGGGTGGGCAGGCAGGATGCTTTGGCTTACAGGAGAACACCTTGCTGGATGGATAGACAGATCCACGTTCCAGACGTCACCCTGTCAATGCCTGTTCCACAAATGCCTGATAATATTGGCATCTACTCACCACTTCCAAACAGAAACCATCACTGAAATTATAAACCGAAAAATCGATAACACACGGCATATATATCACCAGGTTAAAAAGTTAAATTTTCGGATAGCTTCAAGACTGCACCTACTTTCATCTATTCTGCAGCTCATCATGTTTCAGGTATTCCAACACCTCTCATTAGTTGCTGTAAGAAATCGCACACACAAAAGCAACAAAAAGAAAGCTTTAACTTGGGATTTAACATTAACGGTAGGGTGACATCCCAGTATTTAATTGGACTTCACTCTCTGAAAGTAATTTAAAATTTTCCAATATGCTTCAACAACTGAAATACAGGTTGGGTGAGCGCACTGCAACTTTTTTCAAAGCAAAGACTCCTGAAAGGAAAAGGAATGCTGAGGAGAGAACAAAAGGAAGTGTGCAAGGGCAAGATTGTAGAAATGAACTCCATGTGAGGAAATGAGGCCAAGCTGGAGAGATTTTAATTTGGGCATGTGCTTAAATGCCTTGTTTAATTGTTCAGGACAATGTTCAGGAAAATATTCAGACAATTCAGCAACACAAATTCATATTTCATTTATCTCCGAACTGTCTGGCTTCTTGCGTCTTTCAATTTCTTCCTGTTCTCTGTAGGAGAAGGGTTCAACACAAATGTCAGATCTCCCCATCCCAGGGTTTTAATTCTCTAGATGGTGGAGTTGTACTATTGAGACAGTATGTAGCTAAACACCTTTTCAAAATGCAGATTACTAGAGTAAGAGTTATGTTAAAGGACAGGAAGTCAAGTGCTGAAATGATGTCATAGGGTTTTTGGTGAATGTTTTCTTTCTAGGAAACTATAAGAGTTTAATTGCAGAGCCAAAATGTCATAACATAACAAAGCTTTTGATGAAAATGAAAAATGTCTGCATTTATGTGTTCAGGCAGCTCATGAACATATCTAGATAGAATACATATGAAATTCATATTTTTATTAAAAGATATAGTAAATATAGCTGGACATTGTAGATTAATGATTAGATTCCATCTGATTACAAGGAGCAGCTGCCTCACTTGAAGCTGTTATCATGTCACATCTCATAACTAAAAACTCAAGATCCATAATACTTCTACTAAATTGCTCTAAAAAGTAACATAACTAACTCAGTAAGCGCTTGTTTTTTTCCCTCTAAAATGGTATTAAGCATAGTCTCCATCATGAAGATGACAGGTTTGACTTACTAGGATGGCCTTCAGCAAAGATGTAAAACCTAAAGTAACTGGTGTTCACAAAGCATTACGCCGTATTTTTCATGAGCACAAGAGAGTAGAAATAGAAACCCTTTTTGCATTCCATATTGAAAAATTAGTGTCGAGTGTCGATTTGACTGCCTTACACATTCAATTAGATGGGCTAGTCTTCCTCCCTTCTGATCCTAAGCTCTTGGGCAGAGTTGCCATGAGCTGTTAAGTAATCATATTCCTTTAAGTGGAGCATAAAACAATCACTATTCTTGCCTTATTAAGGGCTCTGGATAGGGGGCAGAGGGGGAAGTATTATGCACATTTGATGTATCATTGCAATTAATACCTTCCGTTTTGAGCTCATCTTGCTCATGGACTGTGTTGGTTCTAAACTGGTAATTATATCTGCCAGGTAGCAGAGCTGAGCAGTTCTGCCACTGCTGACTAACAGACGAAGCACGTGAAGCAAAGCTCATTGTCAGTAGAACATCGTGTGTCTGGCATCTCACCACTGACATGCTGACACATCAAAAGCTGTCTGTCTCTGTTCTACCACTATGTGGACTGCACAAGTGAAATATTTTATTTGATCTAACAGGTAATTGTATGAATTGACAGGTAAAACCCATACACCCTCTTAGAAAATCCTCCTGCTTTGCTTTGAGCACTTTCAAGTCACCGTTTATTCAGAAAGTATGATCTTAACCTCTGTCTTTTGTGTATTATCCACAATCACTTAGCTATTTGTATCTGTCATTAAAAAAGCATGTCTGCTTGAACTGATCGTTGCTTTTTCTATTTGCTTTCTATTTGTTTACATATCTGAAGGCACTGGGGTATTTGCACTACAAAAAACAGAGCAGAGATTGGTAAGTTATCAATCAATGTCCTATTAAATAAGTGACATATAAATATCTGAGGCAAGCCCATTTCCCCATGCATACAGACCTTTTGTCTGCTGTATTTCATCACCAAGATCTAATTACGGTGAGAATTTGTCTTATTTATTCTGTGGTGCGGGCGCTGGCTATGGAAATGTCACTTTGGTTATTAAGTTCAGAGGAGCCCAGATTTCAGACTTTCTTATTCCTAACAAAACCTTCTCCAAAACTGCCATATGTAGACAACTGCCTGAAAGCCTGCTTACAGTACTGCGGATAAGGTATTGGCACAAAAAGATAAGTGGGAAAAAATAACGCTACCCTGACACGATTAAACATCCATGACAGGTGACATAACAGTATCTCATTTAGGATGCAATTCCTTTCCATTGTTGTAAGGGTCTGAAAAGCTAATATTTAAGAAGCGGGTCTTGCCATCCATTTTGCCTTTTCCTACTGATTATTGCCTTCATTATTTTATTTTAGATGAACAATTTTTCCCCCCAGGTTCTCTTCCATTCAAAATGTTGGTTCGTCTTCTGGAGCACATTCATTGCAAATAGTTGTGTGTATTCAACTCTTTCAGTACAAGGCTGGGTGATGTAGTGTAAGCTGCAATAGTAACAGTTGCTGTCTTATTCACTTCACTGTTTAATATATTCACTATACTTCTGTATTTTAAACTGAAAGGCACCTTGCCTTGAAAAAAAACCTCTGTACCTTCAGATGAAAACTACAATACACGCAACCAAACATTAAGCCAAAGAGAGACAGCTTCAAAATTTGCAGCTCCAAAAGCTTTTAAATAAAGCACTGGCACACTCATATTGCAGTAAACCACATATTATATACTAATTGCATGCTCCTCTTATTCTTTGGCCTTCCACATATCCATTGAGGAATCTTTCTACATAAAGCCTCATCATATTTGGTCACTCAGTATTTCTTTTCCTTCTTGCTGAAGGACCTTTTGCAGAAACAAGAGATTCATCTGTGATTCTTTCTGTAGAGTTCAGCAAAACAGTGGGCAATAATCAAAGTCCTCCCATGACAAAATTCTTAAGGGACTCTGCCCTACCAGCAGTACAGCTGATGTCAGTCTTTGTCACTAGAAATATTACTATTTTTTTCCTTAAAAAGCAATGGAAAAATAGTGCTTCAGAAAATAGACTGGTTAATCAAATAAGGCTTGTCTAGGTTTCTTCATGAACGTTTACAGACTCTGCATATCCAAGTGATTCAGAAACAAGTTGGAAAAGAAATCCATTTGCATGCTCTTCATTTCTCCCGCGTGAACAATGATTTGCATGTCTATCTCCTTCTCTTTTTTAAGGGAACTTACTGGCAAGGATGGCTGTAAAACCAGCAAGATGCTAAGAGACCCACAACTAATTCTGGGTCCTGAAGGAGCATGGGGTACCAGGCTGCCATATTGGGTACCTTCTCAGCAGACGTTGTGACAGGGGTATGACAAAGCATCTGTACCATCGTGCGGGATGGGACTAGCTGATGGCCAGTAGACCATCCCACAAAAAAAACAGATAGGTGGTATGGGTTCAGTTGTCCAGCAAAGCACTTGCATGGTTGCATCCTAATCATAAAGAAAGCTGAGTGCAGTTATAAAATTTTCTGAACTATTTTCCAAAGTGGAGCTGATGGGGTCAAGTCTGGCACAAGTGTTTTATCGGTGAGATCCTCCTTGCATAGGCGTAGCTTTGGTCAGAGGTCTAAGAAGGCTGCAGCCCTTCCCTGTCACTACCTGTTCTCAGCGCTGCACGGACACTTCAGCTGCCACCAGCCCTGGCACCAGGGAGCCCGCTCATCCCTCACGTCTCAGGCCGCGGCTCCCACTGCAGCAGGATTCGCCCTGATCACTGTGCTCCTGCAGCGTGGCCTCCTCATTTCCTATGGACAAGTCACGCAAGAAAGAGAAGTAGGATTTCGCCCTGTATCTAAAATGATACATCCTATTTCCTGTTTTATAATTCCATTTTGCCCCTCACCACCTGAGATAAACAGTATGCAAACCTACGATGCTCGTTTTAAAATTAAAAATCTCCTGACCATCCTTTAGATTAAACACCTTTTTTTTTTTTTACTTTGCAGGGAGATTTGAAGTAAGGTCATTTCCTTTTGCACTTTGCAATGAATTGAGAGAGAGAGAGAGAGAGAGGGAAAAAAAACCACCACAAAGCAAAGTAAACCAAACCAAACCAAACGAAAAACCTGATTAATATTCCAGGCCATCCATTTTATGGTTAGAAAAAAACCTGTGCTCTCAAATTCATGCTCACCGGGTCCCAGGAAGCATTACTGTTCAGCTCACTAGAGGCCCACATATAGATCATATTTCTCTCCAAGAACATAGTATGATTTTATTTTTCTTAGACATTGTTAAGGTGTATTTATTGTTCTCCTGGAGGAAAGGGGGACATAAAGAGAGGATTCTGGAAAAACCCTCATATCGTTAAACTAATGCTGCTGCGCATTACAATGAAATGCTGTACTTGTGAAAGTATGTGACATTCAATATCCAGCAAATTCATTGTTATTACTGTACATTGAATGTCAAATGAATTCATAATGGTGGTATATTGAAGGTAAAATATTATCTAGGATTCAAACAACTCAATTCTATTGAAAACTCACACCAGCCATTAGGGCAGCGGACGGCACTTCCAGAGCTCCGCTGCCAGGATTTTTTAGCGCTACTGTTAGCTCCCTTATAAAAACAAATGGCCCGGGAATGGAAGCGTGATCCAAAGCCGCATGAGGTCAGTGTGGGTTTTTCCTTTGACATCAATGGGCTGAGGATCGAGTCCTCAGGGTGGAGAGGGGAGGAAGGAAGGAAACAATGTAAGAAGAGAAATCAGTGAAGAAAAATTTCGCCATCACACTTCCCTTGGGTATTTTTTCATAACAGCTTTCTGGCTGGATTTAGCACTCTGCAAAGGAGGGGGAAAAATCAAAACCAAAAAACCTAACAACTTGCTACTGCAGGAAAAGGGCAGAATGATATTAAAAAGAATTCTGTAGCACAACTAGATATATTTAACATCCTCTCTGTTTCCTTGTATTTACTTATACCCATCATGATTAAAAAGGGCTCAGGCAGGCCTCCGGTAAAGACAAAGGGCTTTTTGGTGTGCAACGTAGAGCCCCGTTACACGGGTTACACCTGTGGATGGATTTAATCAGCAACACGTCCACAGCAACGTGGGAGGAATGCAGTATGTGCCGAATGCCTAATCGGGGCTATAAAAGGCATTAGCTCTGGGAATGAAACAGTTTAGAATAAAGTTTGTACCTTTTTACTTAAAAGTGCTATCAGAAGGTTATTCGAGATGATTTAGAGCTTTTTGCTCTTAGTGCACTATATCATCAAGCAGAGAGGGAAATTATCTAGATTGCAGAGGAATGATTTTCTTTTTTACTTAAGAATATGGATTGCGTCATATACTTAGTACTGAAAAAAAATGTTCAGCAGGCAAAATAGGCCCAAACATGATTTTCCCTTCTTCTGATTTTTTTTCATCAATCTATTTTTTTCCTCTTAAGGGTTTTTTCTCTTTCTTTTTCTGTCTCTGTTTTTTCAGTGCTGTTCTCCTTTCTACACTTTGCTAGGTCAAGCATGGGTAGAGATGTTTAAGATGGTTTTATGCCACCCTCCTCCAAAGTTTTAAAATTTTTCTAATTTGTTTGTGTCCCCTACGGATGTCCCTGTGGTATTGTGGCTGCTGTCTCCAGCACCTCTCTGTATTGATAATAAGTCAAGTCACAGGTGGGAGGGACGTTAGCTGTTCTGTAAAGTTTGAACAGATGCCTCTTGATTTGGGAGGCATCTATCAAGTACAAGACATTGATTCACTTCAAATAAATCTCATACAGCTTCTCTCTATTTGCTGTTCCAGGAGGAAGCAAGGCAACTAAAGACCAATAAGTATTAGACTCCAATTTTCCCTTCAGTGATGAACACACCGTCTGCAGTCTCATTTGTCTCAACTATAAAGCTAAAGGACCAGAAGCTGCTCTCACTGGCATCCTGGTAAATCTAAAATTGCTTCATTGTCTTCACTGGAGTTTTGCCAGCTTTATCCTGATGAGACAAAAAACAGAATTTAGCCTGAAAGTGAAGTAGACTATGGAAGATGTAGTGCTCATTCCTAATATTGAAAAGTGAAGTGTACCCTACCAAGAATTAACTTTCCTATTGCTTTAGTACGTCCACCCCATGGGTTAAGGATTTTTTCCTTTAGAGTATAAGACTAACCTGAGCCTAATGACCTGAGACTTGGCCGTTTAAAGGAGAAAGCCCATTCAGCACTTTCAGAGACTTGTGAACTACTTATAAAGCTTCAAGAAATAACCTATGATGAGCAGATTCTTTGTTTCTTTGCCCCAGGTGGAAAAATTTGCAGGCAAGTCTAATGATATCTTCATTTCCATCAAAGCCCAGGCTCCTTTTCCCATGTAAATAGTCGCAAAATCCCGCCCCCTGCCAAATTTTGGCTCTAATGGTGAAATTCCACCAGGACTACCTAGACTGAAGAACCCACACCAACAGGTCTCATCTAAATGAACAAGATATAGATGAACAATATTTCAACACAGTACAGTATTTAGCTTCAGTGTCTGCTGTCCTCCCGCAATACTCATGCGAATTACTGTGATTGGTCAGACCGTGACTCCCTGCACACTGGAAGCTGTCCTCAGCCGTGACATTTATTCAGCTGCTTCAGAACAAGCTCACCATTTTTCTATAACGTGCCTAGTAATATTTTTACTGTAAGGGAGGGCCAAGCAGAATGTTATACTTTAATCAAGTGACTTGGAATTCACAAAAAAATTGGTTGCAAATTGCAGCATTGATGTTTGAAATAATACCTTCAAGGAAATGCATACTAAAGTGAATGTATTGCCTTATATTTACTGTTCAGGGCTATTTGCTCAAGGTAAGCCCCTCTTACATGCTCCTCTAACCCAGATTTAGGAGTGACTGTCATATTCTGGACTGACAAAGTGCCAAATATCCATTCTACTATTGTATTTGCGTGTGATAACCCTTCAGAAAGACCCAGTGACAAAATGTCAGGCGTGAGTTTGGAAAAAATCATTTCTTTGTTCTTCAGAAATATAATAACTTCCAGGATTCCCTTTATACCTGAAAGAAGTTACACACATTTGAAACTGCAAGCTGAAGAGAACTCTTCCATATACTGTAGTCCCCAAATCAAGAGATGCACATGGCCTGAAATGCTGAGCTTATAACAGCATTTCTCAAGACATGACATAGAAACAAACCATCACGAGCAGTATTTTTGCCAGATTGTAAGTAAGGTCAGGATGCACTTGGATAAGAAACCCCCAAGGGAAATGCAGATGCTGTAGGAAACAGTCTTGGCTCTCACACTCTAGTGGAAGAACATACACTATAAATCTTCGTCCAGACAAAGTGAGCAAATATAGGCTTTGAGGTCAGGTCCTAAATAACACTGTAAGCGGCTGCTAAACAGCAACCTAGTGTGTTCTATAAACTCCTGCACGCAGGGATACTGACTTCTTGCCTAAGGTCCCTGTTTTAAGGAGGCACTTCATTAGCTGTTTTCAAGGTTATTCAACGTTATTCAAGGTTATTAAGGCACAGTATAAAAAAAGGAGCCTGGAATGGAGTCCAGATCTTTTGAGTTCCACTTAAATGCCCTCACCACAGGATCAGGCATCTACCCCTCTTCTCTTTGCTTCAATGAGGAAATGGTATTTGTACATTGTTTCAAAACGGTTATAAAACGCTGCTCTGGTGACCCAGTTTACAGTTGTAAGCTATGAGCAGTTGCACCTGTACAGCTTAAGACTGGCAAATGAATGGGTCTCAACTCTTAACTAAGAGCTGTTTCTGAATAACAACAAACACCAGGCTTTTGTATTTTATAAGAAGAATTTAATTCCAAAGCCAATAACTTGCCATACAGACTCACTGGTTTTGGGGCGACTTCATCCAAAAGCATGTAGCAGGCTCCACATCCAACATTTTGAATCCATATGGAGCTGATTTTTAATGAAAAACTGAGTACACCAAGATTTTGAATTCCCCCACAAAGCACATTTAGGTTAGACTGAAAGAGACTCTGTCCCCAGTAGACTTTCCAGAGGGTCTACGATGATGTAATATTAGCTCTTTGGCAAGTAAATTCATGTGAGAATGGCCAACCATCTACTATTATCTCCCCTGCCAGCCTTTGAAAACAAGCTCAAATTCCTAGTTAGATCCGTAAAGTGCTGGTGAATATCTCCAAGGCTGTCACCAGGGACCCAAGATGTTCTCAATCGCTGCAAGAGGAAGCCTAGATTAAGTCTACATATACCTCTCACTGCTGTAACTGGCTTGCACTGGTTGTGATTTATAACCTAAAGTCACTGGTCTCTTTGGTGCCTCTGTCATGTTTCAAAAAGCATGCTGTCGTCTCTAGTTACGTGTACTATATTTGCTGGCAAACAGCAGTGCTGCAGACGGCCCACATATGGGAACCATGTAGAAATGCTAACCGAAGCTGGTGACACCAACCATGCCTCATTCCTTTTAACCATCTTTGGCTTTGTAAAATTTTCTTTTATTTCAATAATAAAAAATATTATTCTGAATGCTGCATATTTTTTCCTTTAATTTTGCATTTTGACTTCTATTTTAGGGTTAACAGCTTTCTTCACTACCCTCCCATCCACATACATGCATACCCCGTTATCCTCTGGAGAGGAGAGAGGGATGACAAGGTCTGAATGTTGAAGAGCAACTGCTGTAGACAGAGTTCCCTAAAGACCTGAAGTATGTTTCAAACCTTCCCTTTGACCTAGGTATTAATGATGCTAGTGGGAAATCAGCCATTCTTAACATACCAGTTTCTCTGATTTGTACATCCCCTCACTTAATAACAAGAATAAAAAAAACGGTTATAGCAGGTCAGACCAAAGCTCCACCTAGCCCCGCGTCTGGGCGGTGTCCATCAGATCCCTGTACACATTCAGGACCGGGGCGGGAGGGGGGTGATATCAGGGTCACTCTGCTATATGTGCCCTTCTAGTTCCCTGTTTTTTGTTTTCAGACCTTTGACCCACGTACTTTTTCCCTTCATTTAATTTTTTGTCTCCTCGCATCATTTGGTTTCTCTGTTTTTCCCCCATAGCTCTCCCTTTTCCAGAGAGGGTTTGAGGTTCCCTTAAGGCCAAGTGTCAGTCTGACAAAACGGACACTGGTAGTAGGAGGTGTTATTTAGGGAGAACATGAGGGGCTGGCTCCTGCCTGCAGGACTTGGTTCCAGACTAGCAGAAGGGAAGGACTGGCTTTGTTCTTTATTTGTATTTAATACCCCTGTTGGATTTTCCCAGCAATGATTACCTGTTGTGTAGCACTTCTTATCCAGTCTCAAAGAGCAGAGCACATTTAGGCAGGTTGTTTGAGAAATTCATAAAACTGCTGAAACACTAGAAACTTGCATATATAAAAGCTCTAGACCTCCTTGTCCATTCACAGCTGGCTTAGATACCTCACAGCATATGCTAAATATCTTCAGATTTGCAGTCAGTCTTGATCTCCTGCCCAGAGTCCAACATGGTGCCGAAGCTTGGAGTAACCGACTGATGAGCAAAAACCTTAAACAGTCCAGCATGGGGCAGCTGCTCTTCAAGCACATCCAGCTAGTGAGCAGGCCTCACCCCTGTACTAAGCCAGTTTCCAGGCTTTTTCCAGATTCTAATGCAAACTGCTGATCTCTTTCTTGGGCTGCAGTGTAAACGTAGTGGATAGTTCCTTTCTTACTACGTTCAGCTGTGATAACTGGGGACACTGGCAATCATTTTCTCCTGGCGCCAACACATGTGCCTTGCAATTTCCTTTAACTAGAGAGCTGGATGATCCTTAACTCCTTTCACTTTTGTGCTTCATAGTGCTGCTCCAAAACTCAGCCCAGTGGAGGAAGTGCTAAACTAAAGTACATGGGATGGTACAGGAACGCAGTAACAGGTTACACCACCTTTGGTGCTAGGGAGAACACAGTAGGAATAAGACCGTAAATCAACAAAAGGAGTTTTGTCTGTGAATATACATAGCGTATTGTCCTGGTTAAAAGCAGTTCCTAATCCCTGCTACATTTCATATTTCAGCTGGGCTTGAAACATGACGCATTTACCAGACATCCCTTCCTTATCAATACTGTTCTGTTTAAAAAGCTGCCCAGCTCGCCATTGGGACAGCAAGATATTACAAATGAGATCACTGCAGTAGGCCAGCCTGTATTACTGGCCAGCAACACTGACATAACACATCCTGATTAGAAGACTGCAGCACATCTGCGGGGACAGAAATGTCATATCTGTTCTGTGATGTAGTGTGCTAAAGGGCACTTAGAATGAAACATTAATTTGAAAAGCAGGCTCTGCCGGGTGCTTTACTATTAACCCATGCCAGCGAAGAAGGTGCAATCCTGCCAGTGCCTGCTGTCTCTGGAAAGGGACTTACATGAGTGCTTTAGGCGTTATCGGATTCTCCCTTTCCAGATAGATCTGGGCATGAGCCATCCTCCTAAGTGGGTTTGGGGGCTTTTAGTGTGGATTTTGAGAGCTGACTTGCACCAACACTCAGAACAATACAAGCATGTGTTTTCCGTGGCAACTGACACCGTAGAGACACTTACTTTCCGTGGTTTTTTTCATGCTTGTAAAATAGGGGTCGTGGTGCTTATCTTTTTCACAGGAGGGACTGCCGAGTTAATAATGCATAATCAGTGAGCAGCAGCAAGCTCAACGTTTTGAAACTCGATCTTAAATTTCCAGCTAAGGCAGCGTTCCCACTGACTCTGATGGAGTTGCAACTGAGTGAAATATGCAGAGTCAGACCCTAAGTGTATACACCTCACATGCTACTTGATAACACAGGCAGGAGAAAAAACAATATAAAGCCCTGCCACCCTGCCATTCAGCTCTTACAGTAAGCTACTGACATAGGTTCTCCGTGTGATATTGTATAGAAACATTTACCCATCATTAACAGTTATCTTCATCATCTTTTTAACCTCCCTAAACATACAACTCCTTTACATTTGAAGAAAAAAGTGGCATTTTGACTTTCTGGTGGAAATGCTGATTGCTTCACAATCCTGAAAAAGTTATTTTCAGCAGATAGATATTTAGAACCCAGCTGCTTTGTCCTTTCTACATCTTGACTGGAGCTTGGTGCCGCAACTATTACAATGATCTTTTAGGGACAGATATATTAGGAATGAATTATCAACTGGCAACAGGTAATTAGCAACGCGTAATTAGTTAAACCTTGATGGACCATGTGTAGGAATCAGATCGCTTTGGTCACTGCCGATTTAGACTGATCAATGACTCCGCACTAGCGGTTTTTATTGCTAGACCATGAAAGCAATTGCACAGAGATAACCTCCTTCCACAGCTAGATCTGACTGACTTACTGTGTACAAACAGAATTGCTCAGAGTTAATCACGCTGGCTGGAACCAGTACCAGTGGGATGACTGTCAGACAGTGCCTTGACCTGCAATTCAACTTCAGTAGGTGCCTGATTTACTCTGACTGGCAGCCTCAGTGCAAAATCAAGTCAAGGCTTTTCAGTGGTGGAGGCTAAACTGAATGTTGCTGCCCTAAGAGGTGCTTTGGCCATGGAAAGGCTGAGGTGGAGCTGGAAGGAGAGCCTGCTTTTTCGTGCAGGAGTGGGACATGAGGTGGCACCCTCTCCCTCCAGTAACAACCTCCACTTCCAGCACACCTCAGGTCCCCCCTCTGCAGCAGCAGGAAGCGGCTGGCCTGGCTTTCTAGCATAGACCAAGCTGATAGCAAGGCCGTGGCCACTTTGCCATGGAGCCCTGGAGCTGGCTCTGCCTCCCTGAGCCACTTTCCTCAGTAGTGGTCAGGCTTTGCATCAGGATAGGAGCCCGCTGGCAGTGTAGAAAGGGGAAGGTTAGACTTCAGAAGATTTAAAACACGCAGGCAGGGGGAAATGTGTGAAAAATTGAAATGACAAGGTTGTTGAGTTAATGCTAGCTTGGCTGCCACCCAGGGGACCCACTCCGCGCTTGCCTGGCTGATGAAAATCCTGGGTACTGCAAATGCACCATAATGAGACCCAAAATTGGCTCTAGTGCCCAAAATGTGAGACATCACCCCTTTTGAACCCTTCTGTGGTATACGGACAGGCATGCCAAGGAGCTGATTTGTTCTGAGCTATCAAAAAGGGAGAATGTAAACCTGTGGTGTAAGATGTATATTTTGTGTGGATGGTTTGGGTGTAGTCTGCATGGTTATTACCCTGAGGCCTGAAAGGCTTGTCACAGAAAAAAATGAGCACAGCCAATGTACATACAATTGCTGAGGTGCCTGCTTCTGCATGCCAAATACATGGCAGAATATTTTTTAATGTACAGTACTGCAAGATACTATACCAGTTGTAAATGGACTCTGTGGAAAGCAGGTTTCCTCAAATGGCTGCAGAAGCATCGAGGGGAAAATTCACCAGAGGTATTTTCACTAGGTCAGACAAAAAGAGAAAAATCATCTCTCTGTGGATCTGCCGTAATTCACAGGTTCATAATCTCTTCTGTCTCCCTTGACAAAGGTGATGATCATGAGGAGTAAATGTAAAGCACCTTTACATGCTCACAACAGGATTGTCGTTAAGTGCAGGGGCTGAGAAAGATGAATTTTGTAAAATTCCTCTTTCCAAACCTGACAAATAATGGCACCTATCATTTTTCATTTCTTTTTTCAAGTCACTGTTATTTGTAAAGGCTAAAATATGAATGTTGGACCAGGGGTTTTGGTATTTCAAGATTCATTTGCTCTGGTCCTAGTCTCTGTCATATATTGAAGGTGCACTATGATTTACTCTGAGCAATGCTTTAACACCTTGAGCCTCTGGTTTTCTCAAAAATGAAAAGGAAAGAAATAAAAAGAAGAGAAAGCCTTCCTTTCCTGCTGCCTTCACACACCAAATTAAAGGTATGTGGTCAAATGAAGAGGTCTTCACTGAAGGACATTTCCAGCTAAATATTTTGAATGGAAAAGAGGGGAATGAAGAGAATATTAAGCAAGCAGGAGGAAAAAGAGTAATCAAGGTGAGAGAAAAACTCCTGACTAGGAGTGTTTTATGGGACAGTCATAAAGAATAAGCTAAATCTTTGGCCAGATGAAATCTTAGGTGAGTGACTCCACCAGGGTCAGTTCGAGTTCATAAACCCTGGTTGTCATAGTTCAAGCCTTGATAGCAGTGGGAATTTGGGCGTAGCTGTAAAATCAGATAAAAGTGACTCTTGCTTTCCACCAGGTAGCAAGCTATTATGTTTGTTTAAAGCACTGTTCCTTACACAGTACTCCTTTGAACTCAAGTTAACATCTATCTTTACATCAGGTGTGACCCTGTTCGTTCTCTTGCCCTGGGATGTTCTTGTATTGAACTACCAATCAGGGCACTGCCTTGTTCTCCTGTGAAAGAGGCACCCCATCCTTCTCATCCATCAAAAATAAGTGATCAGTAATATCCTGAATCCCAGCTAAAGCACAGCTCTCTAGCTTCTTACATTAATCAAACTACATGCTGTATTTGGAAGGTTTAGCTGAATTTATTGAATGAACGGATATTTCTGATAGTAAATCATTTTAGTTCCCGCAAGCATTTCACATACAGTTTTATTTTAAGGCTGGCTGGCTAGCTTTAGCCAATGCTGAATAAACAAGCTGTCTGTCTCTGTAAACAACATCTAGGATTTCCCTCTTCTGCAATAACACAGTACACATACTGCAGGTGGAATTTTCCATGTCCCATGAAAATGATTATTTAATGTGATTTTCCACCAGAAAATGGAAAACATGTTACAAAACAAGGATTTATCTACTATTTCTGCGCATCTAGGAATGTATTAGATTAGTACTGCTAGAACCCTATTATTTGTTCCCCCTCATTCTGAATAGCACAAATTCTTCGACTAACTAATATTGACAAGTACAGTTGCCGAGGATCTCAAATACTTGGGGTTAAGAACTCCAGGACCTTTGTACCTCAGCCTGACCTTCGGAATGCTGCAGAAAAATAAACCTGTATCAGAACCTACCTGAAATTTGGGAAAGTGTATACCCCATGCCATATATGGGAATGGTGAACTGAGATCCCTGAACCCCCAATGAGGGGGAGGAGTCACACATCTTCCCTTCTCCCCTCCTTTGCCAAAAGACGGCAGCGTTCTTCACAGAGACAGATAAAGAACAGCTGTGATGTAGATCATCATCCCATGTCCTGCTCCCTGCTGTAGCTGTAGCAGTAGCTTTAACTTCCCCGTTAGCCCCATCCCCTTTCATTCCTTTGTTGCAGAGGTGACCCTGGCTGTACTGCTGCCACAGCACTAAAACTTCTTGGAGACGTTTGGTAAAAACTGGACAGATAAACTGGGAAGAAGAATGACGCCAACACTGTGACATCTAAAGGAAGGAGAGGAAGAGGTGAAGGGTCCCTTTGTTCCTCCTGATAAAAGGCATGCTTGCTGTCAGTATAATTCTAATTCCTTATTTTAACTGGGCTTTTAGCTGGGTTTGGGGGAGGAGATGGAACTGTTATAACAGGAGAGACATAAATAAATTTTTGACACATTTACTTAAGTCACTGGAGCTATACCAGGCAATACCAGCTGTAAACCTGATCTCTAGTCTAAATGGTTAAATTTCTTAATCTGCAGGGAAAAATAGTGACGGATATTAATTTTTATTTGACATTGAGCAGCTCTAAGCATTTTCACAGATAGGCTTGGTATCATCTGTGTATCATCTGGAACTACTGAATATACCATCTGAAAACCCTGCAGCATCAAGCACTGGTTACTCCTCTTCTGCCAGAAATGTTAGTGGAGCCGCTGATGTAGCCACTGGGATATATTCCAGTGCTTCCTAATAAAAGAGAGAAAACTAAGCTCTCAAGACAACTTGCTGCTGGGCTAACTTGCTGTAGACACATGATTTTCACATTTTCTGTAGCATGAATTAAATGATCCACATCGAACATCAACAATGGGAGTAACTCAATCTACACTTTAAAGAGCTGGTTGAAGCCCACACTTCCTCTAGCTTCAGGCACTGATGACTGATAGCAAGACTTGTAAACAAACTAGAAGAGAGAGCACAGTCCTGTTTGTCTTCAGTCCCCCACTGTCACAACCCCTCCTCCCTGTTTCCTAACCAAGATTATCTTCATTCTAGCCTAGGAACCTCACCTCTTTAATAGCCAGAGAAAAACATCCTCCGTATTTCAGATGAAATGAATTGCTTTAGGCTATTGTTCATATGGATAAATTAGAGATGAGGCAGAGGCCGGGCACTCAATTTAGCTCTAGATGTGAATTGGAAATGCCCACTGGATGGTGGATATTTTGGTTTCTAGTTTCTCTTATAATAGTGCCTTTGTTCAAGAAGCAACAAAACATATTCTCGTGACCATTTTGATTCAGAATGGTGAGTAAACACTGGAAGAAGTGCTGCTATTACAGGGACATTTTTCTCAATTGGGGCCAGAGGTAAGTGGCTGCTCCTTCAACCTCGTCACCAAATTCATGGTTAGAGCGAGTGGAAAGTCAGTGTTTTCTTCATTTATTTTGAATCTGACTGAAGTTTAAAAAAAGTCACATAAAAATCACTCATGAACCCTGAGGCCCGAAAATAAGATTCGCAATGACAGCTTCATAGATTTATTTCAGGGAGCTGATCCAGCTCCCCTAGTCTGACTGTGATCCATCAGCAGACAGCATGGGACAGGTGACCTGGAGCGCACAGCTCTCACTTCTGTGACTGATTCAGAAATGACAGACTGCCAGGATCCTTGCACCAGACTTGACCAAAGCTCATCAAACCCAGAATGTTTTACTATTCCGTGTCCGTTCAAGAAACAAATGTTTTCCAATAAAACTTACATTTTACCTGAAAAGCTTCAGACCTATTTGTAGCTGTCTGTGCTAGGCTCCTGGTGTAGAACAGACTTCAATGTTTGATTTACTTCCAAACCCAGAAATACATCTTCAAAGAAGGCTTGGCAGTTTTTAGCTGCCAACTTGGGTTACAAGCCTTTCAAGGCTATGACCGTCTGCTTTGTAACACTAAGAGGACAAATCATAGTTGTCCTACAGGCACTTCTGTAATATGCATGATTATTATTATCTTCAAAACTAATAACAGATTTATAGGGTTTTGAAGTTTTGCTTCCTTTGCTCGACTGGGAGAACAATAGCGAGCAATGTGGGCCTGGGGGTTTCTTGAATCTCTCTTTAGCAGAGAATCTGTAAACCAAAAGCCAAACTACTGGAGAGACTGACAGCTGTGAAAGAAGCCAGTATACATTCATTTGAATCCAATGATCCTTATCCAGTCGTGTCTTGGTTTTTAACAAAAACTTAAGCCAAGTAACCTTTGGGTAGTCAGAGCTTGAATTTTTCTCTTTAGATCTAAGAGAAAAAAAATCTCTGTAGTGTAGTAATTTAACTCTTGCATTCACATTTGGTAGGAAATTAATACTAAGAACACATTGAATACTATTTGCTTGAAGTCAGTGATTTCCTACAGATGACAAGCAAGCAGAGGAGCCAGTGTATTTGATTTGCTGTGCTTTTCCCCTAGAAATCACAACAGAATGATGCTTCACATTTTGAAAGCATCTATAAAGGCCAAAATATGTTTAATCACTTTAAAAGTTTTGAAGGAACAACAGAATACTATTTTATTTCTAGCAGAAGAAGGATTCCTCTGTTTTAATCTGAGCATGTTAGGAGCCTTTTCATAAAAATACTGAAATGACTGACATGACTAAAGATTCTTTTTGCAGGCACAAGCAAGTTTTTATGAAATTTTCCTTTTGAAGGTGTTTCAGGTGTACGTGGACTTGCTAGTCAAAAAAAAAAAAAAAAGAGATGTGAATGAGAAGGAACAAAGCACCATGCTGGGATCTATTGTCACTCCTTTTTTTCCCACAGAAAACTTCCAAATATCTCAGTTAACAAAGAGGAAAAGTATTAAAAATCTGAAGAAGTTTGCAATTCCTGCCCAGCTCTACTTTTAACAAGAAAGGACCCAGGCTGCACAACATTTAAGCACAGGAAACAGACAAAGCCATAGGGAGAAATTTACCCCGGCATGAACATGCTGTTGCAAGTATTTGTCAAGGACACTGGAGTTAACCATTGCTCCTCCTGGGAATATCTTGGGATATGATGTGAATGTAAATGCCCGTACAAGTCGTCAAGTCCTCTCAGTTATAAATACAGCCTCTAAAACTGTGCCAATAGCAAAATGCTTCTGCTTCTGTGCTCAGTTTGCACACCGAGTCAGTGGCAAGCACTGCAGGAGGAATAACGCTCATCAAGGCTTTTTGTATCTGGCAATAGGCAGCCTGTGAGCTTTGGAAGGCCGCAGTCTAGTGGTGGTGAATGAAGGAATATGTACTCAAGTACACAGAATACCTGCCTGACAGTTCTGCTGGGAATAAACTCTCTAACATGCCAGCTGCTTTTCTTTAACCCCCGAATCTTAAAAGATTGAGCAGTAACTTTTCATTGTTACTTTTGGAAGTGCATGAATCTTGCAAAGCAATGTGTGGAAGTGTCACAAGGGGTGGGACTGCCTACAGTAGCTGACTATTTTTTTTTTTTTAATCAGAGGGTGTAACATAGACCTTGCTTCACAGTTCACTTTTCCATTTGTAAAAGCTTATCTGGTGATTTAGTCATGGAAAAGTCATTTGCAGTAGTTTGTTTCCTCTCAAATTGAGGTCAAAATGTGCTAATGTCTGGTGGGAAGGGCTGCAGAGTCTGCAATATGTTGGACTGCAAGAGCCATTAAAATGCAGGTAAGGTAGAAATAGCCCTGCAGTGTATAGGGCCAGATTTTTGTGTTGAATTGTAATGAATTCCTAAGCTGATCTCATAGGATTTAGCCAATGCTAAGTCACCACAGACTGTTTAAGTAAAGATGAAGGTAAACATAACCAAGTAAACAAGAACATGTGATTGGCACTTGGCCTAATTTCCTAACAGAACGTAATTCTACTTTGAAGGAAAATATTTAAAGGAGTTTAATAACCTCTTTAGAAGTCACTGAGCCAGAGCGATTTATCTAAACAAAGCAAAAAGCTGATTTTTGCCATTCAGAACCTTTTCTACCGCTGGATATAAGTTGTGTAGCGCAATAACTTTAATAGCCTTTGAAGATGTAAATATGCTGAGAAGTCAGTCCCTAACAATTATATATAGGTTCTTTTGTACTGCTACTTCCTACTGCACTATGCCTGTCTTCTCTCCCATAGGGCATGTCAGCATAGAGATTGCAAAGCATTGAAAGGAAAACCAGAACAAAATGATGTGAAAAAGCTGTAGATCATGAGGGCAAATGAAATCCATTTGAGACCTCCCTTGACCCCAAACTTTGTTTTAGTGTTTGCAGTTATTTACAAATTTGCAAACCTTTCTACCCCCATAAAACATTCCGAAAAAGGCTAGGTTACTCAGACATTCACATGTTGGTCCCATAGTCTTTTGCAAAAAGTGAGTAAACTGAAAGAAAAAAGTAATTCAGGACCTCGGTATCTGTTTTGTAGCTGTTTGACAGCTTCCTCGCTGGTCACCATCCAGGATGCACTGCTTAGGGGCACGCAGCACTAGACAGATTCACAGCAATTAGAGGTAGAAGAGTTTCCATCGTTAGCCCATTTCCATGTTGGGGTAAGATTACTCCTTATTTGTACATTGAGCAGACTATTGTCTAGTCTAATTTTAAACATCCCACCAAGGGGGTTCTTAGCACTCTCTCCTGGAGACAGTGCCTCAGACAAAACAGGACCTTCCCACAACCATAAGCAGAAAATTTTACTTGTAAAAATGTCAATCCATTATCAGGGCCGGGCTAATGAGTACAAGGAACAAATCTGGAGTAAGTGCTGAGGGCAGGAAGCAGAGGGGGTCTGATAACATCAGCAGCACCCCTGGAGGAAGAGCATCCTGCACTCATGGGGCTCCTCTTAGGAGCCCAGCAAAGTGCTCCGGGTGGTTGTAGGACTGGTGTCTCAGGAGGGCCACGTCCTGTCTTTGGACGGCCGTGTACAGTCTGAGCCCAATTTTCCTATCAATAATTCGGACTTACAGTGGGAGGAGACAAAGAGAGGGTAGGCAGCTGGGTAGGGGATCAAGCTGGGCTGGGTAGGGGTGGTTGCTGCTGTTGGTTTCGGGAAAAGTTGAGGAGGATTATCCCAGGTAGCTCTACTACGGCCATGTTGGGCTCTGCGGAGTCATTGAGGGAGTCATGAGAAGAGGGCAGTCTATTAATTTAGACTGGCAATTTTCATTGACTAGCATTAACAAATTATGGTAGCAGTTGACACTATCACATCTAAGGTAAGGGAAAACACTGGCTGGTACTGTCTGGGTCAGTCTTTTTTGCCTCTACATTAATACTAAATTTCTTCCCAAGAGCTTCACAAGACACGTTGAACTGAATATGAGAGCTGAAATCTTGAACAATTTGCCTTTAGTTCCTTTTCCTGATTCTGCCTTTCTCCTCGCAAGGGTGTAGCAGCCTCCTGTTTCTCCTTCCTTTCAACTGAGCTCTGAACTGGGCATCCACAACCCCAACCGATTAAGCATGGAGTTGTTTCCTGTTCACTATTAGATTTGGTATCTAGTTTTTGCAGCAGGGCAATATGGCATGAGATTGCAGGGGTGAGTGAAGAATAAAATGCCATTTCAATGCTCAAGGAAACCCAGCCTACTTGTAGCTCTTAGTTCAAACAAATTATCCCTGTTCTAAGACAACTTTTTCCCCATTTGGGAATGCTTCTTTTATAACATAAAGAATAAGATCTGGAGCCCTCTATCAGTCAAGGCTTTTATAATAAACCTGTTGTTCTGGCATCTGAGATCCTTTGAAATCATACCATAAGCCAAAGGAGTCCAGATTTGGGAGGAGAGAGGTTCAATGACATTTTGTCTTCTTTCCTAGCATGATTGTTTCCACTCCCAGCTCATCATATTAGGGTTGTTGTCAGTGGCTACATGAGCAGCTTATTGCTAACATCTTTGCCAAGTACGATAGTTTAAATATGCATTTATGGTACAAGTACATTCACTAATTACATTTTTGAGACATAGGCAATCAATTAGGAACCACATTGGCATGGAGATATATTGACAGTACTAATTGCTCTCTGTTACTGTCACTGCTTATTCTGCTCTATTTTGTCCACTCCCTTATTTTTCCCAGAGAATCCACGTCCGCTCGGGGGACTGTCGGGCAGCTGTGTGAGTTGGATGCCAAGGTCTGGGATATGTTTCCTAGTCCCCTCGGCTCTGGTATCTGAGTGACGGGCTTCCTATTGACAATACCCACTTTTAAGGGCTCAGATATGACTCCACTTTGGCCGGCTGCAGTAGCTTTGGGGCCAAGTATAAACCAGCACGGGATCAGTTTGCAATGAGTCATGGAGTCACTCCGAAGAATGTTTTCCTTCAGTCCATTCTGAACTGTGAAAGTGTCAAGTTCTTTGGGATTCCTTAGGAGATACATAAGTGAAATACATTTTTTTTAGCTCAAAATAATATTCCCCAATGGCAAAATCTAAAAGTATGGAAACTACCCTTTTACAGTTTCATTCATAGGGAGCTGTGAAAGTGCTCAATTTCTAAAGAAGCTAATAAGGAAAGAAGATAGTTGTACTAAGCCTCTTTATAGGGTAATTCCTAGAAGAAAATTTGATGTCACATTTAACCCAATGTTTCCTACCGTTCTTCCTCCCTCTTTTCTCTCTCTCCCTCTTTTTGAAGGGGGGAGGATTTCTGAAAATATTCAGAGGAATACAGTGTACTTCATGAAATTTATTCAATATGCATAATAATTGGCAAGAAATAGGACAGATTTTGGCAATGCAGCCCTAAGTAGCCTCAAAATGGAGACAAAAAACAATCTGCAGGTTTTTTTAAGTTAATATAACATTAAAGAGGAATTACCAGGAGGAGAAACTGGATTAACTGCCAAAAGAAGAGCAAGGCAGGTAAGAGATCTTTCCTGGATTGCCATTAGTATGAAAGGCAGTGATGGCAAAGTATATTTGAAGGAAAAAATGAAAGTTGAAGGCACTTTAGGTCAGATATTAATAGGGTTTGGGAATAAAGGAGGAAGAAGGCTGGTAGAAATTGTAAGAGAAATATGAAGACTGCAAACAAGACTGAAAATATAATAACAGAGACTTCAGAAGAAAGGTAAAGTAAAGCTCTAGAGGGAACAGGTACTCGATAGATGTTCAGTAGTTTACAAACATAATCTATATATGGCAAATTACTAGCTGAATACAAATTCTCAGAGCGTATCTGCACATCATCTCTCCACTCAGGGCACTGTGCTCTCACTGCACTGTGCTGCTACTTTGGTACTGAAAATTAGACTAAGAAGACCGAGACATTGAAACACTTGTACAAATCTGTCATACCACTGGTGTGCTGTTCAGGTGGAAAGACACTTCCCCGGGCTATTCCCATTTCTCTGCCTCGACCCTTACCTTCAAAGTTGTGCTATTTAGCTTTCTATTTTTCCTCATGTATGTCCCAACAGAAAAAAAGAGCCAAACAACTTCTCCCTCTCCCCTGACAAAGAAAAAGCAAAATGAAACCCTCAAACGATTTTGCACTGGTCAAAGTTCTAATGGACATTATTAGTTTACTTCCACATGATCAGTAAAGTCAGTTGAGTTAAAATCTTGGGATTTGAGATGCAGCCCACCCATGAGCAATGCTGAAACTGAGCTGGAAAAATAGCCCTTCCCAGATCTTGGAGCTGTTTTCTGGGCCATAACAACAACTTTTCTCATGCTATATATTTGTATTTTGAAAATATCCTCTGTAAATATTGTAACAGACATGGCAGAAGAGGGATAAAAAGGAATCTAAAAGGAGCATACACTTGATACAAGTTCAACAGTTTGCAAACACAGTTTTTATGTAGGGAATTAGTAATAAAATTCAAAGCTAATACATCTACTGCCTTCTCTTCAGCACAGTGTCTGCATACAAGATGTAAACCCCGTTCTGTCAAGGAGATGAGATACGCCCTCAAGTCCTATTCTCCCAACAGCAGAAATCCAGCTATTGACCTAATTATGAGACTCTCCTTGCTGAAGGCGAGGGAATGACCTTTTCTAAGTAGGAGAAGATTGCATGTCTCTGCATACCCTGTATCAACAGGTTATCCAAGGGTTATCTGTCAGCCTCCCTAACTCCTTATCATAGCATTCTCTGACCTGCACAGTGCAGGATAATTCAGGTGCAAGGTTGTACCAGAATGGGTCCAACAGCTCTTGATGAAGCAGAAAACTAAGCATTTAGGGCGAAACTCTGCCCTCGATTACAGCCTTGAAACTCTAATGAAGGTGAATGGGAGTAAATGAGAATAGAATATGGGTCTTCCATTTCAGAGTGTACTTGGCTCTATCCCAACTCTAAAGCTGGTAATTTCCTCTTTGCCCAACACACTTTCTCACATGAAGCTCATATGTTGCTTTCTCAGCTCTAGCTGATGGTTCCTTCTCATCGCATCATTTATACTCTCATGACCTTTTGTTGTTCAGGTGTCAAGAGCCCTCATTACCATTTTAGGCATGAGTCACGCTTCTAATCAAACCACCTCCCTTATACTATTAACATTTCCAGTGTTTTTAAATTAAGTGCATTGGTCCACAGGCCAGGGAATTTCCTTCCAATTAACATCAGTAGTGAAAGGCGTATATCAAAGTTTATTTGCTCGTATCAGTGCTCTCTTTTGATCTGCTGAAAGGATCTGGTGAACATACAATTAAGAAGTTCCTCCTAGGTATCTTTCCCCAAAGGACCAGCAATACCTGCTGGGATCTATTAGCATTTCAATATTTTTTCCACCTCAGGAAATATCTCCAATTCCTTGCCTGACTGGTTAATATAGCTGCATATTTTGCATGCATGCCATTTAAAGTCACTGCTGCTGCTGAGACTCATTATCCTCCATACTGCACAATTAGGGATTAGACTGTTGCAGTCAGTCTTCTACCACCTCTCACAGGAGGGTCAAATGTGCTTAGCCATTTGGGAAGGGTCAAGCATTCAATCCTGTCAGTGAGCGACCCGCAGCATCCACGCCAGACAAGGTGACAGTGATACTGCTCAGTAGGAAATGCTTGTGTTAGACTAGCAGTGTGCACATTTCCTGATGTCTTCACACACTTATCTCTAAGCAATGTGGGATTATCAGGCCTTGTCCACATAGCTGCTGGGCATGTGGACCTAATGGAAGAGTGCTCAGGAGGCATGCATACTTCCTGATCTCAGCCTCAGATTACATCACTTGGAAGGAGCACAGACTAGCTTGTGGGAAGGATATTCCCCCATGTCATTACTTTTAAAGTATGGAACACAGTGCAAACCAGAACATGTCAGAAACAAACCATTTTAATGAGACTTAGGAACAGGTCAACACTGCCAGAAGTTATTATCAAGGAGCATAATTGTCTCAACATTTGCCTGTAGCAACATTCATCATATATAAGTCCTGACTTGGTTTAAGCACATGTTGTATGGATGCTCGACCCAACAAAATTACAAATCAGTTGCACCAAGCTCCCATTTGAACCCCAAGAAGAACCCTAGCTGGATCTTGCCAATGCCAACCTATGCAAACATAGTCCATAATTGTGAGTGTGATCATAAGCAGAGATAGTCCTAGAGCACTGAAATTCAAGGCCCAGTTCCAACTTCAGGGCAAGGTGGTGTGTGGAAGTTTTCCTTGCTTGAGATCCCATTGCAAATACCTGATATAAGGGCAATGGCTGAGTTCTAGAAACCTTTTGTCCATTTCCCCCCCCCTTTTTCTTGTGTGTCCCTGTGACTGATGGTCACTCCATGACTATACTCCCTCTAATGCTCCACCACCTTAGCATGCAGTGGTGGTTGGACTCCAATATGTTATACACCCTCCTCTGGGCTCAATGCCAGTTTAGTGCCATCCCACTGAAGTCAAGTATCTGGTAAGTACGATCTGTGTCTCCCTGAACAGTTTGATGCTGATGTTTTCTCCTTTCTTGTTGTATTATAATTTAGGTAGCTCTTAATTTGGGGGAGTGAGAGGGTGGAGGGCAATTCATGAATGGCCCTGAGTTTGTTTCTGAGTAGTGGAAAATTGTCTTGTGGTTTGTGGTGGAGAGTGTATGTTCTGCAGATCAATTTGGAATAAGTATCTATTATACGGTTTGCTGAGATTACGAGGAATGAGACTCAATGACCCAGATTGTGCTGTGTAATTCTATAGTTCTGTGTGGAGTTTAGGGAGGGTAGGTTTTTCCAAAGTGCGTTCAAGTGCATTTCAGACTGAGAAATCAGTCTGGGAATTCTTTAAAGGAAAGGACTGTCAGCTATCTTAACAGTTAAAAGAATTTTAAAAAGAGGAAAAAAGCATTTAATGACATATGCAGGAAGAGAAATAAAGAAAGAATACCAGTGGCAATAACAATGAGACCAGGAGGAATCTAATCTAAACCTTTTAGGTGGAGAGTGCTGAGTCCTTTCTTGCATTTATCAGTGAAAATCAGAAGTAACTCTCCCAAAGTCAGTAGATTTATGCCAATGTAGCCCAAAGAAGCAGACTGCCTGGAACCACTGCTAATTTGAACACAGACCAATATAAATCTGTGGGAATAAATCTTACATAGTGGATATTAAAGTGAAGTGTTTGTGTCAGCCTAACCTATTCCAAATGTCAAAGCCTGAAGGATACTACAAACTGGGAGGATCTGTTGGAAGAGAGAGAGAGAGAAAGAGAGATGTGCCTGAAAGTATACCTACTTAAATCAGCAGTGGTTTTGGCACTTTGGCGTAGGATTGCAGCATTCAGTGCGTGGGAGACTCTGATAACAGGCATTTCAGAAAGGAAAAGTTAATAGACATTAATGAAAAGAGGGCACTGATCTGGGTCCCAATCCGCTTCCCCTAAGATCATAAGTTTGATTGGACAAACATTGAATGAGAACATTGACATAGCCAGCAAAGCTTAATCCTCATTTTACACCTAAGGCAGGCGTCCTAGCTTTTGGATTGGTGATGCTCCTCCATGCAAAGAGGGATGGTGGGTTTACAGCATTTTGCAGCACAGGGGGTCAAAGCTAGAGAACTGGAGGGTGCGTGGACACAGACGTTCCTGTCCACATATTGCAGTTTAGGTTTGCACTTGGGAAGTGCAGAGTTACTCCAACCTCAGGGAGGAAATTAACTCTACAGGGCAGCTTTCTAAACTTGGGATCCAATCCATTATCCAGCAAAACCAGTGAAAAACTTTCTATGAGACTGCAGTGGCAGATGAATGAGATTTGTGGAGAGACAGTCTTGTGAACACATACACTGTGTCTGAGTTAAAAACCTGTATGTTGTGTACCTCTGATTAAATCCAGGATCATCCCTCCTTTCAGTACAAAAACCTAAATTTAATTTATTGGGGCACTCAGCAAGGCTGGTAAGTTTGCAACCCCAATAGACCTGGGAAAAACTAATAAGATTTGATTCATTTATCACTGTAGTCTTGGATTTAAATGCCACAGTTACCAGCTTTCTCCCAGGAGAAGTAAAAATCTTCAGACGCTGGTATCAACGTATTGTCTGCATGACTCTTTTTATAAAGAAACCTTGTTGTCACACACTGATCAATAAGAGGCAGGTATGCCTTGAGTTTCTAATCATTATGAATTCATTTAGAATTCAATGCAATAGCAGCAATCACATTGAATTCATGGGGGGTTTTGCAAGGATGGCTTATGTAGTTCCACCGCAATTCCCCTGTAATTCAGCACTAATTAAGCATTATTTCATGCAGGAAATAATGAGCTGTGGAAACCCTGTTAGTGCCAAATAACGGAATAAAGGTGCATTTATGTATTATAAACACACCAGGAATGTTCAAAGAGGTTAGAGCAGGTCTTGACTTTTTTACCCTGGGGAAGAGACAGGGATCCTAAGGGAGTTATCCTACTTAACTCAGCGGAGTATTGCCTAAATAAATATTGAATTAGAGAGGGAGACACTGGAAACTGGAAATTCACTCTGACTTTGCACATTTGAAATGTCAGTGGTTTAACTATTAGATTTCTTCCAAGTCAGTGCCCTTCTTGAGAAGGGTTTACTGGTTAGCCAAGGTTCAGAGTAATTGGATTGGTGTAGCAAACCTCCTTGTTATTTATAGCAGAGAATCAGATTTGGAACTTTTCATTCGGAACTTTTTGTTTGAAGAGAAGTTTTGACATCAGACTTACAAAAGATGGCATTTCCCTGTTTTATTTAGGACCAAATTTCCAGGTGCTGTGAAACTCCTGAAACATCTGAAACTTTCCCAGAGCCCAGTACCCTGGGTACCCAGACTGTCCTGCTCCATGCTCTCATATGCCAGTTGGGGCTTGGATCTAAAATGAGGTGAAAAAAGGTTCACGCTTACCACTTGTACAGAAATGAGTGGACAACAGAGGGAGTTTGGCCTTCACAAGCCTAATATGAGTAATGTCTCCATTTCACAGGGACATTGCCACAACTGCTTCATGTCTGACAGTGCTTGCTGTGTCTGAGGAGCACAGGACTGTGTGTTCAGAGCAGTGTGGATCTGCTTTCTGAAGGTGACACACTGGGGGTGCCTCTGCAGTCCATCGCTGTGGCCGTCCAGGAGAGGCTGGATACTGGAACGCAACACATCCCGCCACAACTTCGTATCCCATTAGTATGATGGGATAGGATTTCAAGGGGAGTTGCAAGTCTTCACATCTGATCAGTTTAGGCTTTGGATCACAGATTAACAGCCTGGTTAGAGACGAGTTCATCAAACATATAGGTCTTTTGGCTAGCACTATGGCATACAAATACCTACTAAAAATATTTTCTCCTTAGCCACAAAAGGCCAGGTCGTTGATAGAGATTGTTGCAAGTAAGGCTTTTTTTTGCTTTGAAAGGTCAGCAAAATGCCCAAAACATAACTATTTTGAAGAATAAGGAGGTTGGCTTGTGCGAAAAAAACTATTCAGTTGAGCAAAAATCGATTTCTGTGAGAAAAAAATCCCACAATATCATTTCCACAAGAGGCATTTAGCTAGCTTGAATAATTATCATTAGATGTAGCTATTTATAATTTTTTAAAAAGTATTCTGTTGCTCTTATTGTAAAGGAAGAAGAGATTGTTCCTGAGGAGAAGAATATTGAGGCATAAAAAGGCTGCAGTGTTATCAATGGCTGGATATTTTTTGAGGCTCAGATATGTGAAAGGATGCGCTGAGGAGATATGCCAGTGTTATGGCATTGTATGAAATCTCAGACACTCTCCTTTATGGCACTGTGATGGAGAGGGTATCTCAAAATGGACACTCTCAACACCATCCGTTAAGAAATGCACAAAAAAGTCATTCTAAGGGATGGTAACTTGTCTCCTGATACTCACCACGGGAGCAGAGGAGGGACAGAAGAACAGAAGGACAGAAGTGACACTTCATACCAGAGCTGGCTAAAAACTTCTCAGCACTGAACTAGACTTTTGTTCTCAAGGATAAAGGGGAAATGAATGCTGTTGAATGAATGTTGGCTGGAGAGAGACGTGGAGCTGGGCAGCACTCCCCATTTCACCCCTGGTCCCCTGTACTTGCCTTAAGGACGGGGACTACGAACGTGGAGGCTACCACAGAAGGAGACCAGCTATGCAAACAGGGAAGCCACAAAACCCATTCAGTCCTAACATGCTTAAGGATGATAACATTGGGAAGAACAGCTTTTTGGGTGCTGTTTTCTGCCTGCTGCCTGCTGCGCTTGTGCCTTATGCCCCTTGATGGCCACACAGACATTCTTCATTTTCAAGATCCAGCAGTCACCACAGGATGCAGAAAGCCAGTCTGAGCAATGCGGAGGCTGAGAAACGTTTCTTCGCCCCTGATACCTCTGAACTTTCTCCATTGCACAGATTTCTGGGACAGATGATGAAATATTGTAGCTCCTGACATTGCTGTGACAGGCAAAGTGGGCAACAAGATCGGGAGGAGGAAGAGCTTGCTGCTTACATTGCTTGTTTTCTATCACTGGTGGCAATCCTCATCTTTACAACGGCAGAGGCAGGCACTGTATCAGTCCTTCAGTCAGGCTGGCGTTTGCCCTAACCTGTATTGACTTGTGAGACCTCTTCATTTCCTTCTCTGACTCTTCTCAGTCTCTCACCTCTGAAATTCAATATACAAGACACAGGAGTATAAGAAAGCTTGGAAGCCTAAACTAATCAGGTGTTGTGAGTCGTGAGCTTTGCAATGCAGCACAAGCAATGGTCTTATTCCTGCTTTTCTTCTGGAAGTGTTGTTCGGATTGAAATCAAAATGCAGATCAAGTTAAAGAGGTAGGACTTGCTACAGCCATCCCTCCAGCAAAATCCCCTTTGCTTTCAAGGAGAACCGGCTGCTCCCCAAATGCTTTGAAGACCAAATTCAAGCTCCTGCTAGTCCAAGCTGCTGATGGCTCTGTGCGAAGCTAATTGCTTATGTGTGGTGTTTTGTTTCTGCTATGGCTGTGATTGCCTCATGTAGATTTTTTCCACCTCCTTCCCTTCAAAGCAGTAACTTTCCTCAACAGATCTGCTTCAAACAAAAGAAGATGCTGCAGCTTTAATGAAAATTTAAAAGTCAATGAGACATACACACAAAAAAGAGACATGACCCAGGATGAGCTCAGTCCAATGAATAAATTCAAACCATTTAGTGAATGTTTGCAAAGATCAGAAGGGCACCTTTGCTTGCAGCATTTTAACAAGCCTCCATGAATTAGCAAGAGGCCTGAAAAATGAGTGGCAGTGGTGGGGAGTAATTCAGTTGTGATCACTTGAGGGTGATGAATGAGGAAGTGACATAGTCTGTGCGGAGACAAGTCATCTTTTCTAAAACAATTGTACTTAGCCCTCACGGCTGGAGATTTATATTGCAGTGGTGGCGACACTGGTAATTAATGAAACAATCCTGGCCTTTTTGGGGAATGTTAGAAACACAAGGCTGAAGAAAGAGCATAGTGAAGACTCAAGGAGATTTTCTCAAAAGGCTGAAATATTCCTAGATGGTGGATGTTGCTGTATGAGGCTGATAAATTTGTCTTTAGCCTGGGAGATTGAGAATGGTTTAAAAAGGCTGGGAGAAAAAATGACTTCAAGGCACGTTTTAAGGTAGATGGAGGATGAATTAAGATTAATGAAAGTCTTACAAGTGGGCTGAAACTAGCAGTCCTGATATGAGAACAGTGATAAAAGCCAGCAAGACCAGCCTCAGAATGCGAATTACTTGCTTTATTCAGTGCCCCTTGTGGTTATGTCTAAGCCATTTGTGTGTGCACATGTGTGAATGCATGTATGCATGACCGACATCCAATTCACGTTAACCATGCACAAAATCTCAGCGACCATCAAGACTAAAGTAGGAAAAAAATATTTAAAACCTAAGGTTGTAAGACATATTTTTCTTCCTCTCCTCCCCTAAATGTAAATCAAAATGCTGATTTACATTCACCCGTTAATAGTTAAGTGTTCTATAAGTTAAATAGACCTAACAAGGCAGTTTTCAAACAGGAAACCTGGTAGGAGTTTAATGACATCTTACAGTACACTCATCCTGGCAATATAATCATTAAAATTTGTCAAGTGTAAAAACGAATGACAAAACATTACCCCAGAGCAACTTACTGTATAAATGCAACAATGAAGCTGCTAAATGGTTTCTTTGGATATTTACTTCCAGATCTGAAGTGATATTGATTTGGCTTCATCTTCTGAAGGGCATGGGTTCATAGTTTTATGGAGAAGGCATGATTAGAAAAATTCACCTTACATGAGAGGCTTCTGAATCTGTACTGTAAGCTGTCGTAGAATTATTAAAAAGAAAGCAGCCAGTCATCACTGAAACTATTTTGGAAACACAGAGGTTTGTGGGTTTTTTTAAAGACACTGCTCATATTACATTAGAAAGAAGCAAATTCCACACTGAGTATTCAGATTCCTTTGTGCCATCCCTAAAACTGCGTGGATCCAGGCAGAACATTTACAGTTTGGAAGAATTTCAGGGAAGAAGAGATCTCATTGCTGGAAGGTCCTTATTGCAAAAGCCATTCGTCTTGAAGATGAAAGTTAAAAAAAAAAAAAAAGTGTGTAAGTATATTCAGATATTTCCGGACACTAAATCTTAAACTCCAAGGGGATGTCAGAGTATGAGACACTGCCATTGTGACCTGCCTGAGGTTGGAAATTGGATAACCCCATGAATCGCAGAGCCAGCAGGGACAGATTACACTAGAACAGGAAATGAAATGCCATTTGTTGAAAGTCTTGATAATGCCCCGTCTGCGTGTTCCCTCTCTGTCATCTTTTAAGACTAAAGACTACTTTGAGGATCCGTGTGCTGCAAATACTTGTGTTCTCATTAAGAGAACTTACATGTAACATCTGTAAAAAAGTTACACAATTGTTGCGTTACTCTTACAGCAACCAGAACTTGATGCTGACTGTAATCCATAACCTCTTGCAAAAAGAGAAGACTGCTTTCTGTGTCCTTGAATGACAACTATTCTACAAAATTTCTGGGCAAGTGAACAGACCTTTGAAGGCACTTTGGTGCGCATCGCTACAGCTAATAGCAGATGGCAGGGCTGGAACTAGGACATGGTTCAAAATGTGGATGACTTCTTTGTGTTATACTAAACTGCCCTTTATGCCTGCTTTGCTGTGTAAAAAGCCACAACTGTAACGTATATTAACTCTGATATTGTGTTGTGCCAGCAGCATAATAGAAAGGGGCCATGATGAAACTGAAAGGAAACTAAAGAAAACTTGCTGAGCGGCAACTGAACGTAAAGAGATTTTCTGATTAATGAAAGAACTGTTCAGTACTGATCATCCTGGGGCGGGTTAAGTGTTGTCATTGTGCTGAATATTTGAACGTGAAGTCCTCAAGAAATAGCAGAGTGATTCTGGACTTCACTTTTTTTAGGCAAAATATTTCTTCAAGAAAAATAATCTTTGTGAAATTTTTCCTTGTCTCTTCAAAGGAGAAAACTGTTCTTAGAAGGGAGAGAGAAGAGGTTTCATACATAAATATAAGCAAATCCTGAATTTAAAAATGGAAAATATCCTTTTTTGGTTTGTTTAGAAAATAACAAGTGACACCTTTCCAAGATTTCAAGGGCTTCCTACAGTTGCCCAAACACGTACATACTTCATAAGCATAGTCTTCCTTGTGCATAGGAGCTTGGTAGAATTTTTTCAGTTGCTGTGCAGTGTTTCAGTAATTTTGCAGTATTGCAATGCAACAATTCCTTATTGATCAAATTTTATAATTCACTATATTGTTTGCATACAACGCGGAAGGAAATCCCAGTTCTCTTCATCCCAACACATTCATTCTGCCAAAAGGGTTAGTGGGTGAGAAAAGCATGAGAAGAAACTTTAGCATTTGGCCCACAGAGATTTACATTTCAAATGAATCTAAAAGCCAGGTAATAATACGCACCAGGCATTAGGCTGTGAAAGTTACTTTACAGTCTATCCTAAGTAAATATCAGATAGTAGCCATTCCCACTCAGGAACAACCCAAAGACTGCATTTTTTTCACAGCATCTTTCTGCTTTTATTAATGTATGAGTTTTATTAGGTGGCTATTTAATAGGTAGATTAAAGCGCCTTGGAGTGGGGCCTAGCAGGCATGGTGATGATCCATTAATTATGAGGCTGCTGAAGCCCATTTCCTCTTCTTTCACGCCCACTGCATCTTTCATTCTGTTACGCAGCACGGACCGGTTTCCTGCCTGCCTTCCTGTATTATCTGTTGACTGTGGGACTGAGGATTTGGAAGGTATGAATTCCCAAATGAAATGCATGAAATGACAGCAACGAGTTATATACTATCTAGATGAGTGCTTTCAGTGAGGCTCCCTTAGAGTGATAAGGGAATAGGACAACTCCTCCTTTGGCTATATCTAAAAGAAGATGACCTTAGTTTATCTTGAAATGGAGGCATTCAGGTACGCACTTTCAGAGGAGAAGTCTAAGGTATGAATCTTGAGGAGAAGAGAGACACCTCCCAGTACAGCCAAGTGAGATGGGTAGAAGTTAGAAAGAGATGAGACATCCCTGAACTCTGCCTTCCCTGTGGGGTAGATCAGGTATTGTTGATGCTCCTGTGTTCAACAGCTGGTATGGGTCCTGTCTCCAGCACTAATGTCTCTGTAGCACATGGAACCCACTCATCTCGCTTGGACCAGGACAACAACACACCTCGGTGGTGGGTAATATGCTTCCTACTCTCTTGGCCTGTAGGTCTCTCTGTAGCTCACTTCACCATGCTCCTGGTCATGGGCCCTTCCTGCTGTGCAGTGAATATCATCATCTCTGCAGGGCCAAGGAAGAGACTAAAAAGTTGGGAAACATTAGCTCCGTTGAGTAAAACCACTGATAATTTAGTACCTGCAATTACCTATTAAGTGATATTTATCTACTGCTGGTTCCAAGGTATAGGCTAACCAGCTGTGTACATCCTCTTGGCGCTTTTCTTCACGCTCAGGATACTAATGCAATAAATGCACTTTGTCCTTCTCTTCCACACATAGAGAGATTGCCCTGCTACTGTAGCTGCGTGACATGCACCAACAGAAATGTCCCTGAGTTTATCAAGTCCAGTCCTCCACAAACACAGTCCACTGTTCAATAGAGGGGTAGTGCAGAAAGCTTCTTAGAACATGTCTTTCACCCACCACCTCACAAATTAGGGCAGCAAAACCTGTGTGTCTCTTCTCTGTATCTTTATCGATATTCCCAGACATGGGAGAGATTTCACCTAGAAGGACTGAGAAACTCTGCTCTGCTGCCGCCTTACAGTCTGTTAGTGTACCGTTCTCACAGATGGGTATCCAAGTTCAGCGATAGGCAGGAGATTAAACATAAACTCTCCAGCTGTTTAGGACACAATTTATCCATGTGGCAATTTGGAAAGACCCTTCTCAATCTTTTAGTTATTCTACTAACAAATTATCCAACTCCTTTTTAAGCTAGCTTCCCTTTAAAAATGAAGACTGAATCTGAGATGTGCTTTTGTTCATTTTCAAACAGATTCTTTCCTAATTTATGATATTATGCCTTTGTATGTAGAGCTCAACTCAATTAGCTCCCTCAAATGGCTATTTTCCACTTGATCTAAGCTACGTTGTGAGGTTACAGCCACAGAGCTCTCTAGCTCAATAATAATAGGCCTATTTTTGCATCATTCCTTTTAGATTTGATTACTTTTCCTTCAGCCGTTAGCACATGCTGTTTCCTAGCTAAATCCTGTTTCATGTTTTCCAGCTTCTCCAAGTCCCTTTGTATTTTTTTTTTGTCCTCTTTGGTGTTTCTAACATCTCCTAGTGAAGTGTCAATTGCAACTTTAATTAACACATATCCTCTCTCTTCCTATTGCAAATGAGTAATGGAAATACTGAATAAACTCAGATCCAATATTAGTCACTTTGGTGCTCCAGTTCTTTCCATTGACCAGGCTTGACTTCGTAGATTATTCTATATGTGACGCATTGTTTAAAGCCTACATCCACTCTTCAGCCCTTCTAACAGAATATTCATCTATATTGACTTTTTTTTTCCAGATAAAATCACTGTAGGCTCTGGCTTTGGGTTTTAGCCCAGGTCTGCCACTCAAGTATGTGGACTGGAATGAACTCCGTCCGCAGACATTGAGCAGAGAATCCCTTGGGTATGAGGAAATTCCCAACTGGCCTAAAACTGGCAGGATCATGTACTCCATCAGACACCTGCACTCTGTGTGGGTCTTGTGAGGGTGAGAGTGGAGAGGAATGCACAAAGCTTAGTGCGTCTCTCTCCTATATTTCCTGAGCTGGCACAGAGTAAGGATAAATGCATTAACCGCTTATTAAACTTAACTATCTGGCCAAAGCAGAGAGTCATTTCCTCTCTTTCAAACTTCTCTTGAAACTGTCTCTTTTCCTATTGCCTCTAATTACCTTGTTCAAGCCTTTTGCACCACTATGGTAAGAATATAGTATATAGTAATGTATTTTATTACATAATAATTATCTATCTACTCAGTTATCCACTTGAACGTACAGCTACTGTGAATTGAATCTGCTTGACTTAATAGCCTACGGCTTCATCATTATGCAGGCAAAACCTGTTTTCTGGAAATTGTTCAGTTATTCTATAAGCCAAATTGACAACTCAAAGTTAACAGCAGTGGAGACTGAGAGGGAGTTGAGTCTTCTTTATGCTCTGTCAAATACACATACTTATGAAATGCATGTGTCAAGGGGCTGCTATTGGATCCTGGGTTCAGGGAGGGACTTGCCTCACCTAGGTTGAGCTACCTCAAGAGGATGATACGTTCAGTCTACCTCAGTAACTTACATTCAGGTGAGAAGAAAGGTCTCTTGTGGTGCCATTCTCCTTCCATTGACCGGAAGTCTAATTCTGAGACAGTTGGTGCTGGGTGAAAGGGATCCTCCCAGCTATGTCGGCATTTGTAGTTGTTTCCGGATGAAAAATTCCACAGGCAACTTCTAGATGACTTAGTTCCCAGGCTGCAAATGTCTAATTGTAGCCCTTTTCTAAGGCTGCTCATTCACCTTGTTTACCAATAAATGTTTAAGAAACTCCAGGCAATAGATTGGAGGTTTAAATTAAATTTCAGGGCCTTTGCCTTACAAATGGCTGTGCCTCAAAGACAAGCAACCAAAAGGTAACATGTATTGCCTTATAGAAGCTCCACGAAATGACTTTAGATACATTGTTTTGCTAGGTTCTTTTACAAATCAACATATGCATAAGAGTGGTTCAAACACAAATCTTAGGTAATCATATGAATTTCAACTTTTGCATGAAAAGCGGATATTATAATCCCACTTTATGCTGCTTTCTCTTCCTAAGTTCTCAGCACACAAAGCTCCCTGCCTCAGAAGCTTGGATAGCAATAGATGAAGCCCTGAATCCCTTGTGATACCTATTTTGAACACTACTGTAGAGCTCCTATATTTCTGTGATTTGCATTCCCCTATGAAGCAGCCGAATGAATAAACATTAGAGATGGAGACTGAGCGCACTGGAGGAACAGTATTCTTGTTAAAGGAGCTCGCTCTTTCAAAAATCAATGAGATAATATCCTTTTAAAGCTATTTCCAACTGTTGTCCCTCCTGATTTGGCTCTCTGGGAGTTGGAAGTATGGGGAGGTTAATAATAGATTTAACAACAAAGAGGTACACCTTATTTCGATCCGGTACAGTTAATGTCCTCTATGCTTTGTCCATGCTGTGAAGTCGGACAAGAGGCCATCGCAGTGCTTTTATTTGTTCAGGTGAAGCACTGGGTAACTGCGACTTTCTGGATTATTACAGGGGCGCGACTACGCAGCTGACAGAAAGTCAATGCCATTATGGAAAAAAGCATACGATCTCCAGCAAACTCGTTACCATTTTTTTGTGACCAGCAGGGAGCAGCCTGAGCTCAGCTCGCCAGTGGGAAAAGGTGAGAGCCAGAGCGTAGTCCTCTGAAGAGGTGCCCACGTCGTGCCCATATCATCTCAGTTGCACAGAGGCACCTCGCTGGCTTCCTAGGGCTCCAGCTTCAGAAACCATTACACGAATAATAGTCCTTACAGGATCATTTCCGAATGAGTTGTGAAAACAGATTAGATACATTCAGTTCAGGCAAAAAAGCATTTTTGATAGGCTTTGGGCAAACAATCTGTTCCTTTGATATATCTTACTACGGGGTTTCAAAGAAACTAAATTGATGAAGCTGTGAAGAAAGTGATTTGTAAAAAATTAAGTCTTTCTCTTTGGAGATTCAAGTTGAAAGAATATCTCTGCGGACTGTGCCTAATCAGAACCTTTGAACACTATCAGGCATACCCCATTAGGGTTGCCAGCCTTCCAAAACAAATTACTTACTGCAATCCCTTGCCTGATGTATGCAGTAAAAGACAATAGCGCAGCTCGATAGCACTGTCATTGCATGAGATTTATAGCACGCAGCTGAGCAAACTTCAATTTTACTTTGTAACACAAAGTGGCCATGAACCTCACTTCAAGACAAAGAATATTAAAACTATCAAAGTTACTTAACATAACTGGCCAGGTTCTCAACTAGTGTAAATTGGTGCAGCTCTGTTGATTAAAGCAGAGTTATACTGATTTACACCTGGTAAGAATCGGGGCTGTAATAAGCACTCCCTTCCCCCTAGATTCTGAAAACTTCTTACACAGCCCTTATCATCATGGTGGTCTGCAAACGGACAAAGCATCAGTGAGAAGAGTGAATCAGTCCTTCCTTCGTTTGCATGCATTGCCATTGGCCACATTTATTAAGTGTCTGGGGTGAGATTCCTCAACAGGTGTAAAACAGCATAATTCTACTGAAAGTAACGTAGTAACTCCACCCACTCACTCCACTTTTTCATCTGCATCACTGTGTGCTTAAGCTCATTCCTTAAACAACTATTTTCTTTACATACTGAGTGTGGTCTTGTTCAATCCTTTCTGTGACCAGTCATTTGGATCGTCACAAAGGCTTCATAATATCATTAAAACATCCAGTTGGATCATAAAATAATTCTGAAGTAAATGAAGCACAGTAACTTAAATTATTCAGTAACTTGCTACTGTGGAAATGTAGTAAGGGGATTGCATATTTGATGGTAATTGGAAAATAGTAAGCAATCATCTAACCAAAAAAAAAATGCAGTTTGGATAATCACATTTCATAATAGATAAAAAGTGTCAGCAGTGTCATATGTCTTACAGAATGAAAAAGTAATGATTCTGGCACTTGGTATGAATTATGACAAGTACAGTTCCAGCCAGGCAACAAGGTCCTGCACCAAAACTTGGCTGAAATAGGTGGAAATAATAGCAGAGAATTCAAAGGAACTAGAAATGCAGTTCTACACAGTGCTAAGACAAAAGTGTTGAGACCTTGCAGAGGTGGCTTGGCAGTTCTGCTGAGGCTAAGGAGAATGGAGGGCCTCAGGAAGCTCCTCAGCCTCTTGGGCAACTGGATGTCAAAATTTTGCTTCCATCAGGATTTTTTATGCAAGTCATTCTATGCACTTGGGTGACATTTCTCCTGTGCTTTCATCGTGGTTTCTTCTTATGGATGGGACCCTTTTCCAGAGTTTAGACCCTGAATTTGAACTGAACACATCTTACCTCTGAGCCAGCATTTTGTTCAGACAGAAGTAAAACTTTCTTTCCCTCTTTGTACTCCTCCATGGCACTCGCAGAAAGAGGATCCTGAAATTATTCAAATTTCATCTTTGCTCTTGAAGAACCCTCAGTTCAACACGGGTGGCTATGCACATAAAGCCAATACCTTAACATTTCTGAGCCTGAGCAACAATGCTCCCTAATATTCTTATCTCAACTGATTCTTCTTTCCCTGTTCCATCCTCCTCCTCCCTCCAAAATAAAGGTCACTTTTGAGGAAGACAAAGTCTTGTCTCTTCATTTGAGGCATCTCGTGACAAAAATATAAACAATCAGTCTACAAAGCATATGACATGTGGCCTCACCTATTTCTTCCCAGGCTTAATTTTGCAGTCAGTTACGGGCACAGAGGTGGATTTGAATGTTAGAAAAGGTGCCATTGAAAGCTTTTTAGAGATATTTGTAAGAATGCTTTTAGGATAGAAAACAGAGAGAACACTTCATCTTCCTGAAAAATATTTCACATGTGTGAAAAAAAGTCCTGTTAGTCTCCAGGGACTTTCTATCTTATTAGGAGCAGCAAAATTTCTCAAACCAGTAGCAGCAGAGAACACAGCTGAGTTTGAAAGACAAGTATTTCAGAGACATCACTTTCCCGTAGAACTTATATCATGTTCATATTTGCTTATATGTCCTTAACCTTCAGTACTTCATTTATTGAAGCCACAGCTACCTGCTCATCTCCGTATCTCGTATGTAGATACTTAAATCACAAACTATCTAGCTTTGTAGATATTGCTCAATATCATGGCAAATAAGTGTTTTATTTGCCTTGAAGTGAGACATCTTCAACATTTCCATACATGTGAAATTTAGCAAACAGAAAAATGCTTCAGGTGACATTTTACAAAGCCCTTGGCTTTGGCCTAATTTGACCACTGTGATAATCAAAGGGGGTTTGCCACCAGTGCCATAGGAGCAAAAGTTAGCCAGTCTTGCAGCTTTTAAAATGATACTCCCTGAGACACTCCTTTTTGCATGATATCTGTCAAAGTAAGCATTCTTAAGTCTCTTTAGGGGAGAAATTCTTCTTTTTCTCTCTCTCCTTACAAGGAATAACATGGTATTTATAATAAAGTTTGCTATCATGATAAGTTAAGGCAATAAGTCTTTGCAATCTTTTCCTTGTGCTGGCCTCTAAAACAATGCCATTTTTCTCTTCCCTTAAAAAATGAAAAATAGAGGTAGGTTGGATATCGAAATCCCAGTTCTGTTCTCTGTGTATGCACATTTGCGTTCTTTCTCTGTGATGTTTGCATGGGGGAGTAGGAAGAAGTGGGTAGATTACAAATATGGCAAATTGTGCTAGAATACTTTCTCCATTCTCTTCTCTTCGCACAGGGAAGTAACTGCCCTTTCAGTAGGAGGCTTTTTGGAATTCAGAGGAAGAACTGGTATAATTAGGCAGACGCTAATGTGGATGATAAGATAATTTAGGGTAAATTCCAAACGAAGGGGTGGCGCCCTGTGCTCCTGCTGAGCAAAGGTGGGAGCCGAACAAATTAGTATGTTGAAGGAAGAACTCAGGACCTTGGAGGTTTGAGCATATATGTTGAGGGCAATCACGGTACATTTCTATCCTTCTGACCTCATCATCGCTCTTGATCTTTGGTATAAAGCTTTTATTCTTTTTGATGCTACCATCTAAATTAAAAATAGGCTCTGATGTCTCAATTTCCCACTCCTGTTGAAGGCCGAGACAAAGTTTAAAGGTTTGCATGCAAAATATTTGGGGTAAGATGCAGACCTTGAGAAACTGAGGTTAAGGTACAGAATGTTTTACCCAAATTTGAGATATCTTAGGTTTCAAGTCTCTTTGACTTTCAGGTGACTATTGGTATAAGTTTGAGGATATAACTCTCACTGGCAACAGAGCAGGAATCTTTTCAACATATGTGACTAGAAGTAAAAAATCTGATGCCATAAACAGATAAATATATTTGACAAATTGTATTCACTTCTCTCATTCATGTGATAATAAATCTCAATGATAAATGGTCCCTCCAAAGAACAGAACAATGGGGTGACTATCAATGTTTATCCGCACACAGTAAACATACAAAACTCTTGCATATTGGAAAAGTCAGTAGCACCTAAATTGATGGCTGCCTATTCAAGACATCTCATTTATTATAGTAGAAGTGATGCAGACAAATAAAAGAATGACCAGAGGAGGCTGCTAGGTAGGAGAAGAATAGGAGGATAATGAGGTCAGATAAAATGTCTGAGTCTCATTAATCCCAAAGAGCTAAGAGAGCTTTCAGTGGCAGTTCAGCAAGGATGGTGAAAGGTGGTGAACAACGAGTCCATACAGAAACTAGTGTTTCCTGGTAACCTGAATCCACATAATTCCCCATCTCTCCTTTGTAAGCAGCCCAGCAAAGCACAAGAGCACTCAGAGCAGGCAGATGCTCTATTTATTGCACAAACATGGGCAGGAGTCAGTGGAGTACTGATTTCTCCCTGCCCGTATGCTTTGCACTCTTACCAATCCATAGCAAGGACTCGAAATCCATGAAAATGCTGTTCTGAAACTGGTGGGGCCAAACCCAACAGTCCAATCCTAATAATAACACGAATATCCATTTGGAACATAAAGGGGCAGAAATAGTTGCTGGAAACTTTCTTATGCCCCCCTTCCAATGACTTTTCCCTTGCTCTTAAAAATTACCAGTTTTGGGGTTCTTTCTGTTGACTGTTGGATTCTTAGCTCTTTCTTACAAAGTTTCTTCCCTAATATCTCCCTTCTTGCAAACTCAGACCCTTTCTTTTCATTCAGCTCCTAGTGAATATGGAGAATAACTGTTTTCCATCCTTTTTTTAGAATAACCTTCTGCATTATGATAGACTATTACACACCTCCTGTTTCCATCAGCTCCCTACATCCCTTATATTTCTCTTTCCTTGATTAAAAATACTTAGGTCTGATTTTTTTTTTTTTCTGCTGCAGAGCACTGCATTTTTATCTACTTGAAATTTTTTGTTGTTCTTCTATGGCATTGTTTACTTATATCTTTCTCACACTGCAGCTGCCCAGAATGCCCTGGTAAGGTAACAACCCTGCTGAGTAAAAACGGATGCCTACTATTCTTCCAAGATCTCCACTTTGTACATCATTTTCAATTTTGTGATCAACTGCTGTACTGTGTGCTAGTCAGATATTCTCTATTTCCTAATTTCCCTTCCTAAATACAGCATCTGTATTGGATTTAATCTTATTGATTTCAGGTCATTTATCCAATTTATTGTGATCATTCTGAAGTCTAATCCTGTCCTCAAAAATTCTCATGAGCTTTCTGGCTAGATGTCATACACAAATTTTATATGTGTATTCTTCTTTCCACGATCCAAGTCATTAATAAAAATATTGAATAACAGTGGGCAGAGGGCAGGCTCCTATGGGGCTCACATGATGTGACCTTCCAGTTTGACAGCACACTATTGATAACTACTCTTTGCATAAGGGTTTTCAAGTGTTTGTGTATCAGCTTTGTAGTGACTTTTGTCTAGACCATAATATTTCATGTCTTGCGCCCCTTCTTTTTTCCCAAAAGCTTTACCTGCTTCACTGCCACAGTTCTCTCTTTGATAAAGTCCTGTGATATGCCCTCTCACATCTATTGAAACTGTCCCTTCTTCTCAATGCCTCTTCCTAAGCAGGTAAATATGACTTTTCTGTATTAACAGTTTTTTTGAATTCTGGTGTTTTCGGAACTGATCACTCTTGGTCATTATTTTTCTTCTACTTAGCATCAGCAGCTAAGTCATCAGGGGAGATCCTGGCTTCCTACTCTGCCTCTGCTTATTGAACTGGAAACCTGCATGTTCTCTGTTTTTTCTTTCCAGTGATAACATCTTCTTGGGTTGCTTCCTCCTTTCCAATGCTAGATATTCACCTCTCATAAAGTAGTGTAGTTCCCAGGTTTAATTAATAAATTGGCAGAACACTAAAGCTTTTGTACTGGCGATAAACCACTGTATGTCAGAACCGAAAAAAATTTACATATCTGTAAAAGTAGATTAAAAAAAGCTCCATTGATTTTCTTGATCTCCATGTTTTCAGTGACCTCCTGTACATGTTCAGGTAGCCCTTGGTCTCATCCTCAGGAGTGTGTTTGGAGGAAGAGATATACAGTTTTCCACAGCAGATTTCTTGGAATCAGATCGTGGACACTGTGCTCATCTGCTTTCACCCAGCAGCCCCAGGAGAAGTTTCACAACCCTGCTCTGAAGAAGTGCAAGATATCCTTCATGAAATGACCACTCAAAGGAATACAGGATCTTGAGTGAGTGTGTGGCTGTGAATTTGCATTTCTTTCACCTTAGGTTTCATTGGAAAGACCTGCCAAAAGCATGTTTCACAGATTTTGTAAAATCCTGGGTCCCCTCAGCCAGGGCGCATTGCTACTGAGCACTCCAAAGAACAAAGCAGAAACAGGCAAGACCCCACCAACCAGCAGTGAATCGCTGAGGTGAAGGCCCAGGACCAAGAGGGGTGACATCCATAAATCCATGGGCCCTGATGGGATGCACCCACGAGTGCTGAGGGAGCTGGCAGACGTCATCGCTAGGCCACTCTCCATCATCTTTGAAAGGTCCTGGAGATCAGGAGAGGTGCCTGAGGACTGGAAGAAAGTCAATGTCATGCCAGTCTTCCGAAAAGGGCAAGAAGGAGGAACCAGGAAACTACAGGCCTGTCAGCCTCACCTCCATCCCTGGAAAGGTGATGGAACAGCTCCTCCTGGAGGTCATCACTAAGCATGTGGAGGACAAGAAGGTGATCAGGAGTAGTCAGCATGGATTCACCAAAGGGAAATCATGCTTGACCAACCTGATAGCCTTCTATGACGGGATGACTGGCTGGTAGATGAGGGGAGAGCAGTGGATGTTGTCTACCTGGACTTCAGCAAGGCTTTGGACACTGTCTCCCATCACATCCTCCTAGGTAAGCTCAGGAAGTGTGGGCTAGACGAGTGGACAGTGAGGTGGATTGAGAACTGGCCGGATGGTCGAGCTCAGAGGGTTGTGGTGAATGGCGCAGAGTCAAGTTGGAGGCCTGCGGCTAGCGGTGTCCCCCAGGGGTCTGTCCTGGGTCCAGTCTTGTTCAATATATTCATCAATGACCTGGAGGAAGGGACAGAGTGCACCCTCAGCAAGTTTGCTGATGATACCAAACTGGGGGGAGAGGCTGGCACACCAGAAGGCTGTGCTGCCATTCAGAGGGACCTGGACAGGCTGGAGAGCTGGGCGGAGAGGAACCTCATGAAGTTCAACAAAGGCAAGTGCAAGGTCCTGCACCTAGGCAGGAATAATCCCATGCACCAGGACAGGCTGGGGACTGACCTGTTGGAAAGTAGCTCTGCAGAGAAGGACCTGGGAGCGCTGGTGGACAACAAGTTAAGCATGAGCCAGCGGTGTGCCCTTGTGGCCAAGAAGGCCAATGGGATCCTGGGGTGCATTAAGCAGAGTGTTGCCAGCAGGTCGAGGGAGGTGATCCTGCCCCTCTACTCAGCCCTGGTGAGGCCTCTCCTGGAGTACTGTGTCCAGTTCTGGGCTCCCCAGTCCAAGAGAGACATGGCACTCCTGGAGAGAGTCCAGCGGAGGGCTACCAAGATGATTAGAGGGCTGGAGCAGCTCTCCTATGAAGAAAGACTGCAAGAGCTGGGCCTCTTCAGCCTGGAGAAGAGAAGATTGAGAGGGGATCTCATCAACGTGTACAAGTATCTGAAGGGGGAGTGTCAAGAGGATGAGGCCAGCCTCTTCTCCGTGGTGCCCAGCAGCAGGACAAGAGGCAACGGGCAGAAACTGAACCACAGGAAGTTCCATCTGAACCTGAGAAAAAACTTCCTCACTGTGAGGGTGACAGAGCATTGCAACAGGTTGCCCAGAGAGGTGGTGGAGTCTCCTTCCCTGGAGATATTCAAAACCCATCTGGATGTGATCCTGGGCAATCTGCTCTAGAGGACCCTCCTCGAGCAGGGAGGTTGGACTAGATGATCTCCAGAGTTCCCTTCCAACCTAAACGATTCTGTGATTCTGTGACCCATAAGAAACATGAGAATTACGGATTCCTAGCAGCTGGGGATCCAGCCTTGAATCCTAAATAAACTTTTTAGCGTTCACTCGAAGTCTGGCTCATGTTTAGTTGTAGCCAGGGGCAACATATGTGCACGACACTGGGATTTGTATTTTCATGGAACTACTGCTCCATCCTCAGGTGCAGATCACGAGTGGGAAGCTGTGCTGTCCCTGTGTGTCCCCGCTCACTGTCCCCCCACCTCTAATTACTGGTATCAGCAACTCACGAAGTGGGACAGGGGTGCAATACGCTAAAATAGATGCCTCAACACATACATACTCGCAAAACACAAACACTTGTAAAATGCAAGTACAATTAATGTGTGCTTGTGCGTGCTTTGAGAGAGCCTGGAAACACTAACTGGTTCTGGTCTGAATCACCTCTCTGGTTCAGAGCACACTTATAAAAGGGATTTCAGCTACACAGTCGGTGCCAAATGTAGCAGATGGTGGTAGGATAGTAAATTACATTACAGAATACTTGTACAGTTTCTTTACCACTTGTGTAGTTGAAAAACAAACAATCGAGTCGCTTAGGGTAATGGCAGATGCAGTTTCGTTATGTCTACCATCCTAATAGTTTTATGGAATTATCTCAGAGAATAAAGAAGCAGGTTTAATAACCATGGAAATGATCTGAATAATCCTGGAGTGATCATCATTTCTAGTTTAGAAGTTTAAGTTCCTCTGTTACTAAGATTTGATTTTATGTTTCCAATTCCAAGTATTTATATGCTCATACTTTGCATTTTTTTGGCCACAGAATTTTTTCTCTTATTTATAAAAGCGTTTCTATAAGTCAAAGTTCTGACCAGCTGTAAGTAGTAAGTTGCACCCCTGGGTATCAGTGCCACCTGGTTGTCATGATGTAATGAATCACTTTCTGTTTAAAACAGCGTTTAGACAATCCTCTACGTAGTTTGCTTTCCAGCTTTGACTCTTTTCTTTAGTAGTTTGCAAACCTTCTTTGAAACACTTTTCTGCTATCTGGTACCATAGGATCTTAGGAATATCGAGGCTGGAAGGGACCTCAGGACATCTCTAGCCCAACTTCCTGCTCAAAGCAGGGTCAGCCATGAGATTAGATCAGGTTGCTCACGCTTATCTGGTTGGTCCTGAAAACTTCCAGGGATGGGGACTGTACAACCTGCTTCACTGTTTGACTGCCCTCATTGTGAAAAAAACCCCTCCTAATATTAAGTTGAACCCTCTGGTTTGAATTTGAGTCTATATTCAATATGATTCTATTCTCTGCTTAACATACTGCAAATGAAAATGCCACAGTACAGTCCATCCACGATTGGATAGAAGTTCAAGAGAAAAGGATAGATTTATCTACAGGAGTAATAAAATTGGAATTTTTCTGTAATTTGTACTGTGCATAATAAAGTGGATGAATGAATAGAATATTATTGAGTATCCCTCAAGTGGTTCTTTATTTGTGACAGAGGAAGCAGACTCACAAGAACACCTACAGCTTTGGGATATACTTTCTGTTCTGCCAGGACAACATATAAATTAGGGTCTCCATTTCTGAGAGGCCTGATAGATGGAGCCACATATCTCATTCCAGTAACCAAAATATTGATGTCTTTGCTGGCAATTTGAGTGAAATAACATGCCAGAGAAGACCCTTGAATATGAAAATGATTGTTATCATTATCACAATACAAAACAAGTACAGTTCTGTACAATGAAGTGGATGAGATAACCACAGAAATAAAAAGATAAATGTGTAAAATCACACATTATTCATACCATATTCTGGCAAAATAATGTTAATACATCTCTTCCTTTTTTTTTTGCTTTGATCTTATTCACAGAAATGAACTGAGAAGGCAAACAGGACAAACATTTTTATTCCATCTTCTACAATGCTGCTATCATTCATGTTACATTTGGGTTTATAAAAAGCAGGACAGCATATGGAAGAAACACTGTCTGTATTTGTATGCCCTTAGATCTTGCGTGTAAGGGATACATATCTATCTTTTGACCTGTAAATATACTATTCAGTTACAGGGAGAGGGCTTGGTCCCTCCTGAGCACCCCATAAATCACCCATGTGTGGCAGAACGATCATGCGTATGATATAGGTGTGCACTGTTGGTGTCCTTGATATAAATGGATCAGCTCCGACCTGGTAGTAATTTATACTAAGCATTTTCAGATTTTTAGTAACTGCTTGTGTGAAAACTCCACATTTTGGATCAGATCATGTCTATTTGGAAGTCTTGCCTTCCTTCAGGATACTGTCTTTGGAAAAAGAGACAAGTTAGGTTTTTAAAGGGTGGGTTTTTGCAAGTTAAGAAACAACATGACTTTAAACAGACTCTTTATTTAACTCCTCATGGATTTCAAAAGGGATGCTGTAGATTTATCGCAGGACCTGAGCCCTCAAAAACAGCTTAGCAGAACTCCTGCTGCCCTGATGGGTAGGAAACTCATACAGCAGCCTAAAAATGATCCTTCCTCAGGCTGGTGAATTGTTAAGAACAATTCAGCAACAGTGCTGGTCTTGTGAAGAACGGAAGGCAGAAGGGAGGAGAGTTTTCCCTCTCAAGCTCTGGTGATGAGGCCTGGAGTTGCAGCCAAACCGAAAAGAAAAAATGCTGTTAAGGAAGTGAGGACACATAGGGCAGCTCAAGTACTGCAAAATACTGAGAACAGTTTTGTTACAGAGCAACAGCAATGTGGTTTAAGCTCATCCCAGCGTAGCCGTAAGCACGTCTAGCTGAATAGGGATCTCTGAGAACAAAGTATGAGAAAGGAAGGGGGTATTCAGCTCTCTTTGAAGGTTTCTTGTGGTTAAAGGAAACTAAAAGATGTCTAAAACTTCTGCTGGCAACCACCTCCTGTGTCCAGAAAAAATAACCAGAAAGAAGTGACATGTTTGTTATAAAGCAAGCTGTAGAAACAAAGGAAGGATATTTTCTCTAGAGACTTCAACCATCTTCATGCTTAGCCTGGAACTGGAGTCTTCTTTGGAGCTGAAACGACTTTTTGTGAGAGGGGCTTTTCCAAAGCAAGCTGTTTCTTCCCTTCCTCTAGCTCCTGCAGGCAAACTTAGTAACAAACAGTACCTAAAGAACATGTTCAGTGCGTTCCTGACTTGCCTAAAGCTACTCTGAAACAGCTCAAAGGAGACATTTCACCACTTATTTTCTAAGTGGTGCGCTGAAATACTTGGTTTCAGAGCAGAGGGCTCTGAGACTGGTTTGGTTGGGAAGGTGGTAACGGCTGGCTGCGGGGAGTGAAGCAGGGCTCGCCTCAGCTGCAGAGCTGCCTTGTAGCAGGTGTTTTTGCCCTACGTGAACTCATCCAGGTGGTCCCCTGAGCCCGGATTGTTGTGGTGCTACTGTGAAACAAAACATTTCTGTCTCAGCAGAAAACCGAAAGGTTTTCTTTTGATTTTCTCTTATGGAAAATGTTGATTCCCTCCCCATCCCAAGAAAATATGCCCTTTCCTAGGACTCGTTCCTGGCATACCTCTGAAAGAGATTGCGCACAGGTGACAAGGTGATGAGGGACCTTGGCCGCACATATTAGAGAAGCCTCAGGGGTGCTGTAAATGATGTCAGATGCAGCTGGACACCAGGGATTACATTGCCGACCCCCAATTTGGTGCTCTGGCACCTCCTCATTCCCTCTTCCCAGAGGGGACAGGTGTGGGGAGAGTGAGGCTGATTTTATCTTTTTATCACCTAATGAGTCCCCCATGCAGCAGGAATCTCCAGGTGTCCTGCAAGCCTGATTGCTTTGCCAAAGCAAAACGAAGGCACGGGGCAATAGCAGGCCTGTCCTGCTAAGTCAAATTCTTCCCAAGAACAATCTTTCCATATAGGTAAGAGTTGCTTGCATAACTTGTTTTTCATTTTCATCTAGGACAAGCTGCTTTGTCCTCAGTATGTTTTATTAAATCTATTCCTTTCCCTGAAAGGAATATTAACCATTTATCTTTGTCCAGGAGGATTCCCACCTATTGCCATTAATAATGAACATTCCTAATTATATTTAATTCTACGTATTCTTTTTCCTTCTTAAAATCCCCACTTGCCCCAATTTCCCTTCCAAGAGTTCTTTTTTTACAGAGTTTGTATATTAGCAAGTAACAACCCCAAAATACCTAACCAGTTAAGCATTTTTTTTTTAATCAATTCCCAGATTTCCTGTGCTGGCCAATGCATCTAATAAATAAAGCTCACAGCCAATGTTCTGCCCATAAGGGGGTTACTGTCAGCTCTGACCTTACAGTAAGTCTGAGAATACTGAGATGCCAATTTCTGGTAAACCAGTCATTTAGTTGCTCAGGAAAAGATAGGGTATTGCTTTCTGCTCAGCTGTTCCTGCACTTAAGGCACCTAGTGGAAAATTGTGAAAATGCATTGAGACTTCACCATACATGAATAATTGCCAAAGCTTTCAGTTGCTAAACCTACACAGAAATAAAAGCATAGGAAGATCTCACAGGCTGTTAATGAGCTGCAGGTTAGACATGGCTGAGTTCAGAACTGAATCAGCGCTTAGTCTTCCTCGAGTTTCCTTCCAAAAAAAAAAAAAAACCCACAGCACAATTTCCTTTTCAGAGATGAAAAGGTAACTATGGTGACTGGTGAGAAAGATCAGATGTTATCATTTTACAGCAGAGCAGTGCATATATCCTGCAAGAATATTTGCAGTGAGGGTGAGGGGGTGCCAAGAGACGTTTCACAGCAGGTCACTGACCATAGGACAGACCATTGACGGTCAAAGTTGCTGTGAGAGGAAAGCACTGGAGTAGTGCCTTGCGGCTGGCACCTCCTGGCAGAAGCCTTCTGAGAGCTCACATACCACTTAGCTGCTGTTCCAGCCCACCCCGTGATTTGGCATCTCCTCTCCTACAACGGTGATGCTTCAGGATTTGGGGCAATCTATAGGTTTTTTGCTTGCTTGCAGTTGCTCAAGGGCGAGGCATGCCCCCTCTCCATGCCAGGAGTTAACGCTTTGTCTGGTCTTCCAATACATATTTTATGGCCTAGCTACTGTGTTTTAATCGGCTGAGCAGCAACTCAAGCACTTGAGCAGGTGGCCTGGTGGCTTTATAAATACAATTATGGTGACTAAAAGCCACATTGCACTTGGCACCGTTCTTCACAGTTTCCCGAGAGATATGGGATTGGCTTGCCCTAGTGACAGAGCCAACCGTTGCAATCTCTCTGTCCACCTTCCACAAGTCTGGCAGCCAGATTTCACCCCTCTCAGTCCCTGCAGATGTGAAATTGTACATATCACATCTTGATATTTGATTTTAAATTAAAAACAGCAAAAACTTAATCAAACCAAGCCTAAAATGTGTTCCAGCTTGGACTGAAAAGAGCCTGATAAGAAGAACATAAAAATGAACTGGAAACAGACTGAAAACTAAGCTCAGGATGGATAATTTTGTGCTAAATGCCATTTTTGGCCTATATGATGTGCATTAAACTGTGAGTCACCCAAGCTATTACTGTCATTGGAATGGAAAAAGAAACACTGTGTCTGGGACTATTGTCTCAGTGATAACACATGCAGGTTTCAGTGGTCACAATGCCTTTACTCCTACTTCCCGTATGTTATTGTTATCACTTTATTTATAGCTTACAGATACCTATCAAGAGTCAATTTGCCCATTCAGCAAAGCCCTTAAATATAGTGCTTAAAATTAAGCACATGCTCACATCCCACTGAGGTGGCATAATTAGCTCCATGATTATGCCAATGTTTTTCTTCTATATAGATCTGTTTCTTCTTCATACCATGATACACAGGTGAGGTCTTCCATATCCATACAGCTAGAACTCTATAAGGGACTAGCCTGTAATTTTGAAATATGCTTCATTCCCAAGTGCTTAAATTTCTCCTCTCTCTGAAAAACAAAATTAAATAGGCCAATTAAGACATTTTTTGAAATATATATAATTTTGAAATGGAAATTAATTTCATTCTGAAAAATCAAAGTGTTCCAAAATATGTCTGAATGGAAAGGTTAAATTTCATCCAAGTGTGTTTTATTATTTTTCTGGAATGAAATGGCAAGGTGTTTCTATAGGAAGACTCCATTTCAGTGAAGTGATGTTTTCTGTCGAGTATCTGTGACAAGCCCTGACTGATCACTGTCAGTGTGACGCTGCCAGAGTTTAGGTGAGAGATATCTAGTCTGTAAACATAGAGGACCAGATTCAGATCTTGTGAAATCTGGTGCTGTATCGATTTCAAGAGAGCCACGACAGTTTATACAGCCGAAGAGCCGAAATCTTCCTTCAGTTCCTTAAGACAATTATGGTGGTAACGTAACAACCGTCACTCCACATCCATCACTGCCATAACACTTTATCTCACTGTAAACTGAAATATGCAGTACGTGCCCAGCTGCACTTAACTGGATCGCTGCGGGAAGTATTCTCCACGACACAAGTTCTAAAGCTGAATATTTAAAACAAACAAACAGGAGAAGGAAGGAACAGCAGGGAAAAAAAAAAAAGAGAGGAAAAGAAATCCGGAGGAATCCCAGCGGATCATATCAGGATGGAACAGGCACGAGACGTCAGCGTTAACGAGATACATGCATCACGCCGAAGACGGAGTCTGAACACCTCATTTGCATCAGAATGCAAACAGCACTTTTTTTTTCTCCTCCTGGCCTGATACATACTGTTACACAGACGTGATTGAGTTATTGGCCACAGGCTGATATGACAGAGGCAATTCATTGCAGACGTCCTCTAGCCACCCACCTTATTTACATGCCCTGGTTTCAGAGGCTCAGGTCTGAGTACAGCAGAAGTGAGGCTGATTGCAGGGTAATAGCAAGCAAGAAGCACAGCAGAGAGATGTCACACTCCCAGGCAGAGTGCATTTGAAACATGCCCAGCCATACAGTTTAAAGTCCAGCACAAGTGGACCATGCTTGTAAGAGCTCTCAGGCTTAAAGTATTCAGAAAAGGCTTTCATAGAGCCCAAGGCTGTTTTTTTTAATTTCAGCCAAAAATGCTTTTCTGCATGAAGAGATGTTCCATGATGCTCTGATCGGTGGTTTAACTGGTGAATCAAGCTTTAATGAAAGAATCAACCTTCTTAAACTAAGTCGATTGAGGGACCCAGGCTAACTATAGGCAAAACTGCTCATCGACATTTGCGGTTTGGCCGCCCTTCAGCAAAAATGCCCAATACAACATAATTGCTCCACAAAGAAGTGATGAAAATAAATAGATTTGCTACCCAAACATCTTCTCAAGCAAACTGTTTCACCTCTGGCTTTTAGGTAGAGATTTGTTTAATCTTTTGTTAATAACATGACAACAAACAAAGCTATTAATATAATAACAACGTGATTACACAGCTAATCAGTCTTTAGACTTATCATCCTCTAACTAACCTTTCCTACCAGGCAAAAGAGAATTCGCAAACGTTAACTTATACTAAGCTTGCTTGTTTTGCACTAATATTTCATTGCTAATTAGCAGCACAGCATTTTCCCCTGCAGTAACCTATTTAATAAAACATTGAATTTTTAATGGCTTTGACTGGGGGAGGTGCAAGCCTTGTGCACTCCTAAAGATTAACGCTCCTCTTTATTTTGCCCTTGCTGAAGCACATTATTGGTGTTATGATCACCCTCGTCCTTTCAGAGAACGCGGAACCCAGTAAAAACACTTCTGTTGCTCTCTTGGACCTTATTTTTACACATAGCACTGCTATTTTACAGCAAAGATGTATAAACTTTCTAAAGATAATATCCTTGGTGATTCATTTATGATAGTAGAGGTGCCAGCTTCTATAAATCTCTCTGAGATAGCTTTTGGAATGATGACTGAATTGTAAAGGTTTCATATACAGGCATAAGTGAAGTTAGAAAGTTCCTTATTTGTACTCTGCAAAAATTTGAAGCCTTTGTGAGTGTGATTTGTGAGCTGAGCTCATAGCTTGGAAGGCCTGTTTGTTGCTTGGCTGGTGACATGGTGATACAAATTATACAGCTCTGACAAGATAAGGCAGAATTAATTTTAATATGGGAGAGGGGTTGCTTCACTCCTCATAAACCTCATTGCTCCTTCCCAAGTTCAAGTCTTGGCCAGACTGGTAGCAACAGAAGATAAAAAATATGACAATTGCACCCCAAAGGCTCCTGCATCCTCTCTGTCCGAAAAGCCTTGCACTTGCGTGTGCAGACAAAACTGAATTCACATGCTGGGCAGGCACATGTACATGCAGTGACCTATTCTGTTCACTCTTGTGGGTTTTTATCCATCAGCCAGTTTTGCCTTCTTAGAAACATCTTACTAAGTGGTTATTGATCAGCAGCCTACCGAAGTTGAAAGCCTCAGGTCATTTGCAGAGAGAACCAGCACAAGCACCTTGATCAAACAGAAAATTTGTTCTTCTACGCGTTGAGATGCCAAGAATAAAGGACTATCAGAGTGGGGCAAGGTTTAGCCAAGAAATAGTTTCCCTTAGAAAGAGTCTTCCTAAAACAATTGCATTCTTCATGACCATACTGACTAGCGAGAACTTCCTAATGAAGAACATGAAATCGGAAGGAGCTACTTGGGTCAACAAGTTCAGTTCCTTGCTCTTAAAAGCAACAATGGCATAAAGGTTTATAGGAGAAAGGACTGCAACCCATCCACAGACTTTGTTACTGTCAACATCTCATAACACATTTTCAAGTAAAACAAAAGCTGAGAAATAAGGCATGCCAGATGAAAGCAAAGGTTAATTTGTTTCCTCTGAATTCTGAATTTCCTAAAGATAGGCTAATGCCTTTCTAGAGCAGAGATCTTGGAAACTTTCAAAATACTAGGTTTCCAAGGCCCAAAAAATATTTTGTAGAATATGTTCATCCCTATTGTGTGGAATAGCATCAAAAATCACTACTGGAAATAATACAAGAATAAAAATTTTAATTAAAAAATGTCCTTGCGGTGACAATCCAGAACAAGTATGTTCGACTGGCAACTTTTTGCCAGGAGTTGTCGGGTATGATGAATCCAGAAGACCTTCTGGCTCTTAAATGATTTGAAGGACTTTTACTAACCTTAAACATATCCACTTAATTTCTCAAGCTGTGCCTCTGGAGAGATCATGATTCAGCCAGATCACAGTCTTGGCACACTGGTCAAGGTCTGAGTTTGAAACATGCGAAATCTGAAGGGGTAAGAGAATCTGTGATTCTCCTTTAAGCTATTGTAGACATGAAACGTTCATGGCAAAATGTTCCAACTCTCTCAAACGTGTTGGATCCACCACGCTGTCTCAGACTTTCTTAAGAAGCGCTGGGAGGTTCGGTGAGAGAGGTGCGAGAGGCAGGCGGTATGAAGATAACAGCATTTCATGTTAAGCTGGCTCATTGCATAGCATAATATAAAGCACTATCAAAATGTGATGATGAAAATGCCTTTCCAAATTTAAAAAGTAAAGAGATAATGGTCTTGCTAGAGACCAGTGAGGTCACTAAGTCACAGTGCATCTCACTCAGTTGAAAGTTGATTCAAACTTGCATACAGAGAGCAACCACAGGTAGCTGCGGTTTTGCAAGCTCACAGGACAAGCTTTTTGGTGCATAAATTACTTTCACTGATGCCTTGGGATGTACACACTACATCTGCAAGAGAAAAGACACTTTCCCCTGTGTGTGTAGGAACGCGGGCAACATAACCTGATTTTTCATTGCCAGGCACCGTTAGGAATAATAGCCCGATCCTTAATTGCTGCAGCCCAGCACATGTTAGCGCTCCTGACGAACTATAAAACTAAGCCAGATGTCCTAATGAGTCTCACTCTGCCCTGTCCTTGCAAGTGCTGTTTGATTTTCAACTGTCTTCAGTAACAAAGAAGAAACAGTGAAGAAAAGAGGAATACAGCTGAGTGCATCTGGAAAGTTACTATCAGGAAAGTGAGGTGCTTTATAAGAAATCAGGCTATTCAACAAGTTTCAAGGTTTGCTTCTTTCCATATGGAACTGTGAAGTACCTGAACTTCAGACCTTTTCCATATTTTCTTCTCTCTCCAGTACTCTTGGCCTTCAAAGAAACTGGTGGTAAAATGCCTGTTGTTGATTCCACCCAAATAAAATACCTCCCTGTTCACCCCCTTGCTCCTTCTTTCCCTGGCCCCCATCCCTCCTCTGACCTGGCTCTGGCTCCTGTGACAACTTAGTGAATTTACCCAGCTCACTAAACTGACAAAAAAAACAGCATAGCAAAAAGATGAAACATTGCAGGGTAGAGGCCAAAGAATAGCCTTGATGTTTCCCAAGGAAATAGTCTGAATCCTTTCTATATTAATGGGTGTGGAGAGTCTACCTTCTAAAAATTACTTGGAGGTGAATCCGGATATAACACTACTGAAGAAGGTTTAGGGACTCAGCCTGCTGACCTTCCTAAAGACTATTTAAAAATAGCTTCAATAATTTTACATAAGAGGGAATGTCTTTCACTATATTATCTAGGGGAGTAAAACCCCTCTGCAGTGTCTGAAGAGATAACTTTCTATCGTGTGCTAGAAGTTTTTTAATAAAGGAGAAAAAGAATGCTGTACAGTTATTTTATTGGCTGAAGTTCATCCTGCAAACACAGAGGAATACGCTTAGGGCTTTGAGAAACAGGCATATGTGAAGCAGTGTGGTACTGAAGCAGCCTCTGCGGTAGCTTGCTACAAACTTTTGTTCATCTTTATTTTACAACATGCCTTGGGAAGAAGAAAAACAAGTTTCTCCTCCTTCTTTCTCTCTATTTCTCATTACACATAAGAGCAGGATCAGATCATTTGGGTGTGCTGCTCTAATGCAATGTGCAGAGTGTTATCTGCATTCAGTCCCGCCCAACCTCTTCCTCCCTTTCTAAGAAGGAATTAAGTAATTACTGTACAATGGTTGCTTCCAAATATTACAGCTAACACTTCCAGATGAAATGTTAATCGGTAGGGTGCATAAGTATAAAAGTTAGCAAGGAAGGAAGGGAAAATAGTACTCTGCCAGTAGAGGCCATGCTCTTAAGTAGTATAAATACCTGCAAATTCACTCTATCTGAAAATATAGCATGTAAGCTATAGGAAAAGCTTGAGGGACATGTCCTTGATGAAACTCCCACTAACTTCAGGAGAATTGAGATTTCCTCTATACTGTTTAGATGTAACTGGCCCTATCCATGGCCTGTGAAAACTATTGTGGTCATGTCCAGCACAGCCTTTAGAAACAGTTAGACTGCCCTTCAGAAGCCTCCTTCCAATACATCTTTGTTTTTCAACTTTTACTTGTTCAATCAGCACTAAGGGGAGATGGCAGTCCCTGTATGTTTATGCCTACTACCAGTAGGCTTGCTTTTCTTAATTACTTTTCCTGCATCCTTAAAACTAGCCCACAGACCACAGACTGAAACCATGGGAGATAGAAAGAGTTTCTGTATCTACAGCCTAGTCCTTTCTGTATTCTGTTTGCACTTGCCTGGAGATAGTAGATTGCTCCTAATGCAAACTTTGGGGAGACAAAGCGTATTTGATGGTCTCTGCTGCTGCCTCCTATTACATAAGAGAATGCTTAGCACTAGTGCTTGGATTGTGTTTTGGCCAGGGCTCTCAGTGCCCCAGGAGATTTCACCACCATAAGCATTGCTAGCCAGCCAGGAACGGGTCCCTGCTCTCGTTTAATCTTGGAGCTGCTCTGGTCTGAAGCCACAAAGGTGATAGAAAGCTTCACCTCTCACTCTCTCTGCTTGCAAATTCCGCCTGGTTTCAAAGCCTTGATTTCAAGTTCATTCCCCTCTTTTCTGGAGAGACAGGCAAGCCTGGCTTTATCGCTAAGAAACAGTTTAGGGGTCCTTGTCCAGTGAGTGTTATCAGCCCAGACACCTGAGGGTATAACATGGCCTACTGACGGGGCAACAGGGTTGGGGGAGCTGGCACCTGGCCTTAATCCCACCACTGTTGGCCACATCAGCAAGGAGAGCCAACTCTGCTGTGTTCGAGCTCTGCTGTTTGATCCGCTAGGGTAGCCATACCGACTAATCCCCAAAGTACGCTGAGGTCATTCATTTACACCCTTGCTGGCGCAGCACAGTAACTAGTCCGCTGTCTGAGGACAAGGCTTTCAGAAAGAACTTAGGCAGAAATTGCTACTGTTTGTTTCTACTGCTATGAAAATGCCTGAATAGCATCTTTAAGCTACACTACAGCTTTGCTCCATGAAGTTCCTTTTTCTGCACTTTTTCCTACCTTTCTCTTCCTCTGTTCAGGATAATTGCGTACAGGAAGCAAGCATAGATTTCCCAAGTGATTTTTTTTTTCAGCATCAGTGTTGCAATTGCCTACACTGTTAACTATACTAAAAGCAATATTATGGAGGTCATTTATTAATTTTTTATGCATGTTAACTGTATAAATAATTATTTGTAAAATAGGGCAGAAGTTACGTTAAATTGAGTAGTGGTTAAATCTTAACACTGTTTATATTTCTTTTCTAAAATAATTAAACCTCTCTTTCATTTAGAAGATCATGTCCAGACAGTTGTAATATGCTTAATATTTTTATTGCAAAGCATTTAACTTGGAATTTCACTAAATTAATTGCAAATTGTAAACTTTATTTAAGATACTCCAAATGAATATATAAGTAATATGGTAGTAAAGAATTAATACCGTATCTTTGGAAGGGCATTACCGTGAAAGTGTCAGCCAATTCCTCATAATATTCAGCCGTGAATCATTATTTAAATGTTAGGTCATCATCCAATACGCTTGTCTGCATGCCAGAAGCTGAAAGACTGTGAATCGCCTTTATGTCAAATAGTCTGTGATGGATTGCTGCCTTTGGTTTTGAGAGCCAGAAAAGCTCAGGGAAGAGAATGAAAGGGACAAAAGGAGAGGGAAAGGGATGAAAGTGGATGCTAGGAAGGGAGATTTTCAGATGTATATGGAACTGGCCTTGAAATCCATTCTGAATCAGGACATAATATAGAACAAGAAGATGAGGTATTTCTAGTGAAATATTGAAGATGTGTAAAAATCTGTGACTCTTGGGAGCTGAAGTGGGATTCAGAGCCGTGTGAAGAATTTGATTTCCAGCGTTTGGCTCAGTGGAAGAGTCAATCTCTTCCCACACACCTTGGGATCAGACAGGTGTGAGCTTCTCCAGCCCAGTGCAGAGCCCAGGCTAAGAAGCTATTTGTTTCACCAGGCCTCAGTTCTTTCATCTCAGCCCTTGCTGATGTGGCTATATGGCTTCAGGAACACAGCAAGGTATCTATGCCAAAAGCTGCTCCTGACTATCAAACACACCCTCAGGCTTCCCAGAATAAATTGCAGGGCTTTGAAATTTAAGAGGAGAAAGGCGGGTAGTAGGGTCAGTGTCCAGAATTCACATGGGGCCCTTGTTATACCTCATGAGCAATGCTGGGCTTACAGGAACATGGTCAGGGAACAGAAGCTGGTGTATGCAAGTGCACTGCAAGTTGGCAGTGTTGGTGACATGAGAAGTGACTTTCTCCTTCATGACCGGAATCCTCAGATCAGCATTCCTAGCATCACATTTTAGACGCTAGATCAAAATATTGTGATCAAATAGACATGACTCGGTCTAAACTCCAATAAAAACTTTAGCCTGACATCCTGCCTTCCTAAAATTACTCAGTCATAGGATCCTTTTAGATTTTCCCTCTCTCACTCTTTCATAGCGCTGTTCTCCCTTGATAAACACGAGCCATCATGTTTTCCCCAGAAGTGGCTGCATAAGCTGGTGACTTGAAATCATCTTTGTTTGTGAGTCTCAGTGCCTAAAAGTTCACTGGACAGAAAAGAGCTCTCAGAAAGAAGGTGTTATTCTGTAGCAGTCCTCTGTGCCTTTGAAGATTTCTTATTGTCCTCATGTTTCCCGGGTCTCTCACATACAACTGAAAGGCTCTGCTGCTCTTCCATGGAAGTCAGGATATGCTCAAAACAGGGAGGGCTTTTATGCTCACACATCTTTAAAAGTGGAGAGCAATAAAAATGCCAAGTTGTCGAAGACAGCCAAGTCCATTTATCAATATATTTCCTGCAGCAAAAGAATGATGACTGAATGACCTGGAGCTGAGACAGAGGAACTCCATGCACTGGGGTGCACCCACTGATTAAAAGCTTTTATGAAAGTTTAATAAGAACACACCCAAATACTTTGAAGGCCAATAACGTTTATGATCTTGTTTAAAATTCAAGCTGACTTTGAACATTTTTAAAGTCATTAGATGCTTCATGTCAAATCAGATGTTATTTGAAAGGCAAATGACTGCCTCGCATACTCCTTTCTTTGTGAGGAGACATAATTTCAGTCTTCAAATCATTTGATCAGAGCGTTTGGCATTTTTTTTATTCACCTTTAATTCTGCAGTGAAATGCTTGGGGGCTGTGCAGAGAGATCTGTTGAATAAAATAGTCAGCACATGAAATGTACCGAAATTCCCTCTTCCTGAGTTTCACCTGCTGCAATTGGTTAATGACAAACTGCAGATGGGGAGTGAACATATCTCCTTCTCCATCTACTGGCGTTAGACACAAGAATGGAAACTCTTTCCTTCTCTCCCCTGAGGTTACTGTGGAGAGAACAACATCATAATTCAAAACAGGTGGAAGCAGCAGTTAAGCAAATTCCTTCCATTTTCAGCTCTCTGCAATTGGCCCAGTATCATATGTGCTTGAACTCTCAAATTGTAGACTTATCAGATACTGATGCTGATTATATTTGTATACCTGAATACTCAAGAACATCTGCTGTACTGAAATTCATCTTTCAAAAGACTTAATTATAATACTGCTGAATTGGAGACTCAGCATGCACTACCATAGTGCATATTTGTTTTGCTACAATCAATTAAGACTGTATTCATGAAAACAACTCCTGCAACAAAATCTGTATGTTTAATCCTTATGCTAATCTCCTCAGAATTTGTTGTACTGTTTCAGAAGCAGTCGATTGAAGACTTTATTTTCTTTAATAAAACTGCATAACATGTTTTCATTAAGTCAACAAGAGGTAAATCAGGATTGATGTCTAGTATAAACATTGAGAGAGAAATCTAGATTGAAGCATCTTAGTATTAAATAGTAACCCATATTTCAGGTTGGCTGACTGTTTCCCCAGTTAAGTTATTACTGAGTATTAAAAAATGCTCTTTAAAAACTAAACATTAAAAGATGCCTTGCCCTCCAAGCACACATTCACTCTGTTATCTAGCATTCTTTCATTGATTTAAGAGATTAAGAAATCTAAGTACAATCAATAACCTACTCACACATAATCTGATTTGTCTCCATCACCAATGGGGTGTCATTTATAATGTTACAGTCTACCACAACTGCTTGTATTACATGCCGTGCTTGAATTAGAATAGCAACTGTTCATTGCATTTAGGAGCTGATTATTACCTTTCTCTTTCTTTAATGAGAAAATGTTGCATATTTGCTTTCTGGAACGAATCTAGCATTTGGAAAACAACCTTTAGAGCTACAGTTGAATGAAAATGTTCTTTCTTGCAAAAGAAATAGTGAGAGGTAGGTTGGGAGGGAGCTGGGAGGTTTTGGGGAAGGTGGGAAGAATCAGTGGGGGGCCAGCTGTATGGAGCAGGGAACTGGAAAGGGATCAGGATTTTTTTTATGAGGAAGAGGTTAGATAGAAGAGGGGGACTGAGAGGGATCAGTAGGAACTGGGGGGATGTGGTTACAGATCTCTCTCCCCTCCCAGGGACCATTTTCAGACCAAGATCTTCTCACCCACTCCAGTGGGACACAGGACCCTGATCATATCCTACCATCCCAAATCCACTACTGAAGTCATCACTCACCTCCCAAGTTGTGCTGCAAATAACTACTGACCCACATAGTAGTACCTGGTCCTCTGAGAGCAACAGCACTAGCAAAAGCTTCTTTTAGCAGCAAGATTGGTTGTTTTGGCTAGTTTGGGTGATTTCCCTTCCGGAGTACAGGCAAAGTCTGCTGCTCAGGGCCTCTGCCTCTTTGGCAGTGATTTTGCTGATGGATAGTATTGCTGAAGATTAAAGCTTCACTTGGGGCAGATGGCAAAGCTGATGTCTAATAATGGTCAACTATGCAGACAGCTCCTCCCTGCCTGCAAGGCATTGCTAAATGGGAATCAACAGAAACAAGCCCTGGAGAATCAAGCCCCAAACCAGGTAAAATTTGTACTACAGTTTATGTTGTCACTACAGACTGTCCTTTCAGAGGGGCCTTTTCTGCTAGGAACACGTCCAGCAGCACTCTAAGTATCCAGCAACATACGCTAAAGCTGACACTCGGCTGACACTCACTGACACTCGGCTCTCTGGGAAGGCGTGGAGTATAGATGGGCTAGGGGTGCATGCATCCAGATGTGAGGATGAGCAGGAAGAAGAGGAGGAAGAGATTCTTGGGAGACAGAAGGAGCAGCAGGTGGGAAGTGCAGCTTGTCAATACAGAAAGCATCTCATTTTAACAACTGTTTTTCCAAAATCTGCCCTGGATGGAGGTCATTTCTGTGGGCTGCATTCACAGCAGTGGAGATCTGCTTCACAGTCTGGAGGGAACGATCCCCCTCAGTGGGAAGTGGCTGAGAAGCACAAGAAAGAGGGCAATGGGAATGATAAAGCTTAACTGCTAACGTTGTAGGGAGGGAGCATTAATGTCTGTCTCCCAGCAGTGGAAATGAATTTAACAAAGAACTCATAAAAGAATGTAGTTCCCAGCTGTCATCCAGGGAACCACAGGCTTCAGGGTTTCCATGGGATGCTTATACCTGTCAGCAAAGTCATTAAGTGAAGGACTAAGAAGAGGGTCATTTACTGGCCTTCACCTTTGAGACTCTAGGGGTCAACAGGATTTGGTTCAAGGACTCTATCACTTAGGGCCTGCCCTCCATAAATCATCCATTCAGCACCAGCAACTTGCAGGAAAAAATTTGCCCTTTGGCAAATAAAATTTAATTTATTTTCATTTCATTTTAATTTATTTTCAAACACTGAGGATAAATGCTTTGCCTGCTTTGACTATTAGAAGCACAGATATGTTGCAGGCCACTTTGAAAGGATTTACTATGTGCAAGAAGGTGAGTACTTGCATCCCTGTGTGCAGTGGATGGCAGTCTCCCCGGAAAGGGAGGAGGAAAGAGCCTGAGTGGGCAGACCAAGGAAGACGAGAGCACTGAATGAAAAGAGGTCTGGTTTTGGCTATACTTCATGTTTTGTAGAATAAGTGAAGGTGACTAGCCAGCAATTACAACCTGTTTGTTTTGTTTAACTTAATTAACTTAAATTGATGTAAATTCCTTCAATTCTGAGGCTCCTAAAAAAGTCTAAAGACTTTATTTTCTAAAGGGAATGTCTAAATAATACTTTCTAATTCTGAGCCAGATACTACTGTCCTGAACGATACAAAACAGACTGTTTATTCACCTACTAATCCTGAAAAATCTCCAAGTACCTCTGAGCTCATGATTCCCACAGGAAAAGCGCCAGCAGAGCCACCTCCAGGAAGACCTTTCCTGGACAGTTCCATCCAGGAAAAATGCACTAAAGAGAGTTCAGGCTTTTCTAGTAGATCTGGCAGGTCTCTGGGCTTGAGCCTGGAAATGTACCAGCCTAGACTAAAGTCACTCTGGACTGTCCTAATGGGATTAAGGTGCTGACAGACAGCAGGTCAGCTGATAGGTCCTAGTTCCAATCCAGAAAGCATGGGAAATAGACCCTTTAGGACACAAAGAAATTTGTCCTGTTAAAATCAAGGATTCTCATTGAGAAGAACTTTCTTACTTGATTTGAATAAAATTTGCAGAATTTGGATCTTTATCGCAAAGAGAAGTTTTACCAAACTCATCTCTGGCCACTTCTGAGACGTTTCTACAAAAGTTCACAGTGAAAATAGAGAGTAGCAGCTGGATTATCGGAATTCTGGCACTGACCTTCAGATCACACTTTGATATGGTCTCCACCTTAATATTTCAGAAATCAGTAAGCATTAAAAAAATAACATTGAGAATTTTTTTTTTTTTAATTTTTGGTAGTGTTGTAAAAATGGCCATATGTGATCCTAACAAAGGCGTCCCTATAGCTTCTCTGTAGCTTTGATTGGGCCCTGGTATTTTGCATACTTTTGACAATGTATGATTCATCTCAACTACAAAAAATAATTTAAGGTATTTTCTATGTGTTCTTCCAGATTCCTTCCCAGATTCCTGTTGTGAGATAAATTTGATTCATGCCTATGATTACTAGGAAATGTACTCCTGTAATTGCAGGTTCATGAATATAGGTAGTTAATATTTGCCAACATCAGACTAGCAATCTACTAACTATTTCCAGTAGCTACCAACAACTAAGAGGAGAATAAAACCCTAAATGTAGCTTAATGCTGAAAACGAGTGAAGTGCAAGGCAGTTATTGCTGAATCTGCATTACAGATACTAGTTCTGTTCTGAAGCTAGACTTTCATTTACCAGAATTGTCATGTGTGTTTGTGGTTATTTACAGTCCAGTTATTCAGTATTTTACCTGAAGCTCTTCAGCATTGAATTCCACAGGCAAAACTGTCCACATGAAATGCTATTTGTATACACTGCAGATTTATGTACCCTTCACTTCCTTGCTCTTCTATGAACAAGAAGGTACAAACACTTAGAAAAAAAAGATGCTGAGAAAAAGATCAATGAAAATAGATCTTATTTCAAACTGGCCATTTTATAATTGCTGTGGCAAGAAAATGGCTGGATAAATGAGAACGTGTTCCAAGCCACTAAAGTGACAAGACATATTATTCCTGGAGACAAGTGTTTACTCTAGTTGATCTGTTACTTTTAACTTCAGTGCTTGATTGGAGTTCCTGATAACTCATGTTCTGCTAAAATAAGTAGCCTGAAGTTAATAATTTTTCTTTCTGTTAATCTTTCTATTTAAAAGAGTACCCGACACTTGGCATTTCCCATCACAACTTGCAATATCAGATCAGAAAAGGATTAAGTCTGTACAATGATACTATGAAAACATGGTAAAGACAATCTGGAGCAGAAATTAAATAAAAATGTCTTGGGAAATATAAAAATAGATTTCAGCAAGATAAACAATAATAGTATTTTGGAGGATGAGTGGTTTCCTGAGTAAAGCATTAACCTTTCACCTTCAGGATATCAATAAACAGTGGGATCCTATGACAAGGATTGATTTAAACAGCTTTGCTTCCTCCCCTTCCAGCCTGAATGGTTGCCACGTTGCAGATCCCTGAAATAAGAGAGCTTCTCAAATGCAGTGTCCTGGAGATGCAATTTCTCCTTCTGGCAGAAAACCACCAGGCATTTCAGAGCAGGGTTGAAGGTGAATCATGTTATTATTGGCTTTAATTAGCACTTCCACAAGCTGCAGCACTCTTTACCTGCAGCTGAATTGCACTTGGAAAGGTGTGAAAGCCCTATTGCCTTTGTAAACATCAAAGAGATTCATTTCTAATCTGATCTTTTTAACCAAATCCTCCTGCTGATCAGTAAAAGTGAGGGCAAACACCTCTGCAGAAAAAAATGAAATGACTTTGGAATATGAGATTTATTATTTATTATTCTAGATTGATACATATTTATTATTTAGTTTGTTAGTTCTCTGGGACTTAGGCCTATCCTCTTGCACCTAGCTCACAGTCAGTGCTATATAAATAAGTCATTATTGTTAATATTTGATAAGGGTAGCTGAAAGATCACCGTGAGCTATGATTAGTGAGACTTCTTGATTCCTGAATCTATGTTAGTTTCCACCATTTTTTGCATCAGTGGAATTCCACCTGTTTCTTTGGGATCACTCCTCTCTCACAGCAGAGTTAGCAAGGTAAAGACCAAGACATTTCTATGGGAATGATCTGGGGAATGATAGTGAACAGAGGTTTTGTAAACTATAGTGTGCCCCCCTATGCGCATGGTACAAAATGAAAATAAAACTGATTAAAGGCTAGATCCGCAGCGGGTGAAAATGAGAGCAATTGCTTTGGTGTCACCAGTGCAAGTACTGGTCTACATCAGCTGAAGATATTTCTAGATGTCACTGATAGATTCAGCTCTATCAAAATTATTTTAAGGGATGCTCCTTTCCTGAGATGCTTTGGGTAGTCTATTGTAGAGCTAGAACAGCATAGAATAGGTCGGCTGTTTAGTGCAAGGGGGGCCAGAAACCTTTGCTGTTCAGGCCCTATCAGACGAATGGTTTTAGGGCCTGAGCCATCCAGCAGCCCACCTGGTGTCTGCAGAGCCTCGAGAGCAGAGAGCATGGACACCCCGAGGCTGTGCGGGCAGTCAGATGCTAGTGCACATGATCAGCAACGTGGTGCTGCGCGGTAGCTGGCACACATCAGCTGACCCCCTCATTTGGGCTGCCAAGGAAGAATTTTAAAGGGGATTTACAGCTCAAGCCTGCCTCTCTGACTGACAGTGTCATCCCGAAGCTAGTCACAGATGAAAGATAGCCAGATAAATCAATATTTTGCCAGCTCGCTCTGACCACATCTCCCTTCCTAGCCTCATCGCTCCAGCATCCTTTCCAGGTAGCAGATCAATTTGCCTAGACAAAAGACACATATTGTCCAGCTTGTCTCCTCTCTCATAGAAGAGTCAGCCTGTACAAAAGGATCAGTTATGTGGGACAAAAAGCCATGAGTCTGCATAAATGTCTCTCTGGCAACATCCTTTACACATGGATGGGAGGGAGGCTTTGGAGTCTCCCATAAGAAGAGAAGGAGGATGCATCTCAGTGACTGTCCTGATCCCAGATGAGGAGGCCATGACAAGTAGTGACTGCTGTGTCCTAACCTTTTTGTGCCTTAGTGCCTTGAGTTTCATCTGCTTTGTATTCCAAACAAAGCCATAGTTCTCATTTGTCCGCTCTATTTCAGTAGACAAGCTCAAGGCCGTTCCGATCTGCAGCTTGGCCAGAGAGACTGGAGAGTTTCCCTGAGGAGAAGGTCCTCTCTGCTTTCTTTTGCTGCCCTTAGTATGGCATGTATTTAATTAGAGCTGGAGCATTAGCAAAAGAATCCGATACAATATGGGCAAAGGCCAAAAACACAGCTAGCAACGTGAGATTTTTCTGACCTGTTCCTCTCAAGACAGATTATGAAAACCAAATACTCTTGGCCTCTGAGGTCCAGCTGGCCCCTTTTAGGACAATTTTTGCAGGCCTTTCACAGAGAATGTTTTAAACACTAAATGTAAGATGACCGGCAAAGCAGAAGCAAACAGAAGGAAAGAATCACAGGTTCCTGTTAGTTCTCTTCCCTCTAGCTCCAGGTCGCCTTCTCACAGCTAGCAAGCAGAAGCATCTTCTTGCTGCACTCCAGGAGAACTGAACAGCTGAGGAAAACCAGCTAGTCCCCACTTCCCTGGGTTACTCAGGCTCCCTGTCACATAAACTCCACTTTGTTATTCACTTTCATTGTCTCTTTTAGGAAGTTGTCTATCTAACACCAATCCATATTGCTCACATTAACTGTTCGGGGTTGTTGTGACCCCCATACAGCCAACGGGAAGAGAGAGTTGTCAATTGTTCAGTAAAGTCCTTTGTAGTCAGAGGAGAAACAATGCTTCTGGAAGATTAATTCTCTGACCTGTTCACCTGGTTTGCCTGAAATAATTCCCCAGCAAAAAAATGATTTTTCCTTCTTTACCCCACTGTCCCCTGTGTTGTGACACCCTGAGCCTGGGAATCATCTGGGGCTTGTTTTCCTGTGCACACACAAAATAAATCAGTCACTAGATACCACTGTCTACTAAGCTAACAAGGATTTAAAATGGAGAAAGAGTCTTCTTTGTCTCTATAGAAAATAGCAGTCATAGTTTTTTTCTTTTTTCTTTTATTTTCTCTTTTCCTTTTTTTCCCCACCAGTTTCTAGTAATCCATGCACTTGATTAAACTCACAGACTGAAATCCTGACCTCACTGAATTCACCAGGAGGAACTTCCACTGTCTTGTTTGACACCAGAGATTTCATACATACTACTAATTACTCAAAGAAAGAACCCAGCAAATACCTTTCAGTGCCTGGCACTGCTCAGGACATACCCTATCATCATTTCTTTGAATGTAATGTCATTGAAAGCAACATGAATTTTTCACAGACATAAGTTACTGTTGAATGGGTAAATACCAGCTATTTGTTCCCAAGCTGTTGGACGGGACAGAGGAAAAGCTAATTTTAGGGGAAAACAATGACATTACACATCCTACTTTTCCTAGCCAGGCCATCTTGTGCATTTTACATGATTAGGAGAGACCCTGTAAACCTGCAGGTCAAGGAAAGATGCCCTCTGTTTCCTCACGGTATAATAATAGCACTCAAAATGAAAAATCAGTGATGGGCGGTTTTGCACTTAAAACTCACTTTCAGAGAGAGCCATTATGCCATAAGAACTGAATGACATTAAACAGAGTGCACAAGCATTAAGCAGGTGTTTGCAGAACGCCTCAACAAGTAATGCGCACCACGAACCTTCGTTTTCTTTGCCGAAGCTGACAGCTATAGCTAAAGGAGTTTTGTGCACTGTGCTGTCCGTAGCTACGCTCTTTGGAGTTACAGAATCAGACAGCATTAGAATGTGAACCCAAGTTGCAGAAGCAGAGGATGCGGTGACTGATAACTCCAAAGAGGGTCCATATGGCAGCATGGCTGTACTTATAAATATTTCAAATGTCAATTCACGAGGCTACAATCATCCCAAGCTGTTTGCGTTATTCTGAATAATTGCTAGCAAACTATAACAAAATATTTGTCATACTAGAATAACACATATAAATTTAACTACTATACCCCTAGCTTTTCTCCAGATAATATATTTTATTATGTTAATAAAAACAACAGAGACAGCATGGTTGCAGGGAATTTGTAAATAATTACCTATGAAAAGGCCTTCATGCATACCTTTTGTGCTAAAGAGACTGCAGAACTTAGAGTCTTTTCCCCAATGAGGACAGGCTAGTGTGACAGCAAGCCACGATCAAGGTAATCAGGGCTTGCTAAGGCATTATTTAGTTTTATTTTCCTCCATTAGCATTTGCATGTGTGCTTATTTGATTTTATTGGCTGTCATCAGTAATTAGTAATGCACAGCCATGCGGATGCAGTGACAGGATGCAGGGAATATGGTACTTTCCACATTGATGGCTTTGAAGCACGTTCAACATTTTGCACAGTTCTAAACCCTAGGATGAGATGAGCTGCCCTAAGAGTGGAACATTTCACAGATAGCAATTTCCACAACAGAAAGGAGGGGATGAAGGATCAGCTGGAGCTCCCCAAAAGGGTTTGCTGCTTTGTTGCTGATAATGGGCTTATTTCATCCTCTCCAGTTATAGTGTGCTCCTGGAAAGGTTAAGCAACTTGTGGCCAATTTGCATAATCGATCCCCCCACTCCACCACTTTGGAAATGAAAATTGAAGAGGATTTTTGGAGTCATACGAGATCCACAGCATTTTGAACCAGACGTTAATCAGTTCTTATCTTTCAGTTGTGTATTATGACTTCTAAACTACTGACACTTTTATAAAAAATTCAGTACCATTCCATGAACAGAGGTGCTGGAATTGCTCATAGAGCCAGCAAAATTAAGACCCTTTCATATGATAATCCTTTTGCACAACACTGCGTATAATCCTAATAGTTCTGGGAAAAGATGAGGATATTTCTATCTTGTTGAACCTCGAAGGCTATTTCCCTGTCTTCTGACAACTAAAGGGTCAAACAGTTGTCAAAACTGACTTACAGTTGTGGGACAACATCTTATGGCAAGACGATCTGATGTTCCTCCCCATGCTGAGGATAGGAAGACCAGCTAAAGGCTAAATTGCCCACAGCCGTGAATACGGTTCAATATTTGTGTGACATCATATTAAGGCTTGCAAAGTTAAGACTCTTTTTGCCCCCACCTCTCAATTCCCTCCAGTTGTTATCCCATGTGCCAGCACAGCTGATTCCTAGATTTGTGAGTGGGCCTGTATCCTAACTCAAGAGAGAAGGGGCTGTGCATTACAATTGCTCTTCCTCATCCTTAATCTTGGTCAGTACATCCTTAATCTTGATCAGCAGACTTATGTCACTTAGCCCACCTCATGTCTTACATGCCAGCACTGCAGGATCACGTGAGTCAAAAAGGTACTCTTGGCAGGAAAGGTTTGTGTAAGAACAAGAAGTAACTGACTGAGCAAGTGCAACCTGATAGCAAGGTAAAATCTGAAGAAAAAGTCATCTGGTGCCAGGCATAGGAGAATGCAGAGGAACCTGATGGGGTATATTTAGCAAAGAGCAGGATGTGAATAGTTCCAGTGTGCTGGATTTTCAGGGCTCATTTGTGAGATGTTTTGAAGGGACCAATGGTTCTGCTAATAAAGTGTGCTGCTGCTCTTCCTGTGACATATGCTAGAGTTCACAGGATCAACAGCATGTGTTTGGCTTCACTGAGGGACAATAGACCCACCACAGCACACAGAATATTTGGGAATGAACATTTTGGATTTGACTTCTCAACCCTGGTCAATATCCTGAATGAAGGATAAAGCCTGGAAGAAACTGCCCCCTGTGAAATGCTTGGCAGGTAATAACATGCTCTGAGTGGCAAAGATAGTGAGGCACAGCAACAGATTGTCTGGCAAGATTGTGCAGTCTCCAGCACTGGATGTCTTTAAGGATAGATGAGACATACAGCTATCAGGAATGACATAGGTGCAATTGCCCTGCCTTGAGGTGTGGGGATGCACTGGATGAGTTTTTCCAGCCCCCTTTTTCTCTCTATCTATGATAGGAATTTGTAGAAGTGGGGTCAAAGTCCAGCCAGTGGAAGCATCATCCAGTGTTGCATAAAATACTACCAGACTATTCTGATCACCCTAATACCATGGCTAAACAGGTCATCCCATCATCACCCTCCCACAACCCAGCTATGAAACTGTGACAACAGGAGAGAGTATTAAATGGCAAATATGTACATGGGTATAGCCACACTATGCAAATGTCACAAATATGTTGCAGCATGAAAGGATTATACTCATGTAGCAACCACTACCCTACAAGAAATGTCTGGACCAGGCAGCATCAACTCTGTTGATGAAAGGTGAACGACTGCCCCCAAGAGCACTATTAAAAATCATGATGCTTCTCTTTCTACTTCCTCTCCTTTTTATAGGGATGAGATTTTGCATCTCCTGGGTTGTTAAAATCTCACATATTCATTTAGAATGAAATACACTTTAATGACCTAAGCTTGCAATGGTGAACTTTTTCTTTGCTGAGTGTGACATAGTCCTTTGTATGATGTATTCATACACCATACAAAGTCCTTTGTCCAGATGTGTTCAACAAACTGCATGATAACACATATCCTCATCTTGTCTGCCAACAGTGCAGAAAAAGAATTATGGTGCTGAATAATTCACTCAGAGCAAACATCATTGCTTCCAGAGTGGTCTCTTCTAGTCAAAAGTCTCTGAAAACATTTACAAGTACAAGGTAAATTTCTTTACTAGCATCCATAAGGGTCTATAGTGTAAGGTCTGGACTGAAAAACTAGGAAAGACCCAGGCAGAGCTGGAAGCACAAGGGTCAGGGAAATGCAGAGATCTCAGAAACATCATGATGAAACAGTGTAGTGTGCTGAGCGACACACATTCTCCTTGTGAGAGCTGGAAACTCCCCTCTGTAACCTCAGAGATGTCAGTGTCTCAGAGACACAGTTTGTGCTGCTTCATAGTTGTAGCCATGGGCCTGCCAAAGCAGAGCTGAGCTCATGTGCCTTGCATCGGTGCAGCCTGAGGGAGAGGGCATGAGAAAGAGGAGAGTGGGAACTGCCCTGCTGTCTGCTTCTTACAGCACAGACTGAAACATCTATTGCTGCACGTGGTGACACTGATGTCTCCCCTGCAACAGCCAGTCTGTCCCTCACATGAAGGTCTGTTAAGGAAGGTCTACCACGTCAGCTAGCTCTTCATGGACTTCACCGACTTCTTTGACTGAGCCACAATTTAAATTTTCGATGTGGAAAGGGTGCAAGGTGAAGATGTGTTTCCCTGAAACTGGGATTGTGGAGACTGTAGAATATTTTGACTACATTAAAAACTGGGTATACTAAAGCAATTCAAGGGTGGAAGCAAGCTTTTCCTATTGGTGGGCTTTCTGACTGACACTGTTTGAGCAGATGCCAGACAATAATAAGTCAAGCATCAGTTTCTCTTTAAATAGGTCAAGCAATTCAAAGCAGCTCCTCCGTAACATATAATTTAAAGGAATTGGAAGGATTCTCCTGATAACAACAAACAGCGGCATGCTTTACTGTACTAAACCACATGTTCTTTCTAATAAGAGTCGATCATTCTTGCTCTCAGATTGAGCAACTTAAAATCAGCCGCCACTTACCTATTAAAGCGCAGTAAATATAACTTCCCAAAGGCTAATGCATTATTAATACCATAAGAGAGACATCTTAGTATATTTATAGAAATATTCTGTACATTTTTGCTAGAACACATGGAAAAGACTTATTTAGCTGAAGGCATACAAATACTGTCCAGACCCTTAGCAATACTGATCATCACTGCAGTCCTATACAACAGACCAATACGTACTACCAACAAATTCCAGCTTTTAATCTGGACTGCTGAAGTATTCATAAATCTGTTTCATCCCTTAAATCCGGTGGAAACGTGAAGTCACAACCGGCAAGACATCTGAGATTTATTCTTTTGTGCTTCCAACGATGAGATCAGAATCATTACAATCTAAGGCAAGGTGGGTGGCTAATAAATCTATTACTGATTTACACACAGGTCATGGTGTTGTATCGTTAATTTGCAAGGAAAACAAGCTGCAATTGTATGCAAAGTGTGTGTTGTGGCTGTAGATGGAATATGATCCTTAATAGGATGTAATGCCAGACAATATGTGTATTGTTAAGGCTAAAGCAAGGTAAACACCGAAGAGCCAATTATTAGGATATTCAGGCCCCTTGTTAGAAAGGAATGTGGGGGGAGCAGTAAACAAGAGAGGGACTTATCTGTAGGGCTGAAGGCCCCAGCTTGCCTAGGAAAAGAAGGTATATCAATAGCGATAAGGCAGTAATTATATGTGAGAAGCACAGGCAGCTCCTAGTTTAGAGAAAGGGAGGGGAAGGGGAAAAGAGTCCTTGTACAAGATAAAGAAGGAATGTGGCAGGTAACCACATGATGTAACAGTTGTATTAAGGAACTAAACAACAAAGGAATGGCAAGTTTTCTGGAGTGACTGATGTCATTGCACTCTTGAGGAAGTAACAGAGTCAGTAAAGTGGGCTTCCTTGCCAATTCCCCTTTCTTTAGCAGCCTCTATTTTGAGTCAACCAGGAGAGAGTCTTCTTGAACCTCTTTAGGGCTGGACAGGTTATAGGTAGGTGATCAGTGTTTGTAGTTGTAAAGCTATGTGCATGTGAAGGCTTACTGCTGATTCTAGTTTTACGGAACATGCCTGGAATGACTATGCCTTCCTTCACAAATACCACTCAGCAGCGCTCTGCCTACACTACAGCGGTGTAAATTCAGTCTGAAAGAAGAACTAGCAACTTGGGAAGTTGGTTCCTTCTCAGGAGGAATATGTAAGATAGCAATAATTTAATGAAGGCAGATTTCCAAGGGTCAAAAAACCCACAAACATGAGACCCTGTGAACATCTCTCAGGTGCATCAGGTTCTGATCGTTAGGAAGGAGTAAGCTACTAAGAAAAAAGATGCTAATTTGCATCTGTCCTGGCAGAATAATCCACAATTATGTGGGTTACAGACTGTCAAATTTGTCAGCAACATTCTGTCATTCATGTCTGCTTGCACCAAAGCATTGCCTCATCCGTACAAACTATGGTCCAGAAACCTCTGTAGGACAGAAAAGGCCAGCTGCATGCGCTCTGGGTCTAATCAGAAACACAGAGCAGCCACTACCAGTGTATAGGAAGATAAGTATTATGACATCCAGAGTCACTGGTGACCATCTTCATGCTCTCACAGAATTTTTATTCCAAGATGGTTATGAACTATCCACTTACAAGATACACTCAATGGAGCTATATGTGCTAAAGACATATTTCCTTGGTTGTATGCTGTGATGCCAGATGTTGATTCAGTTTTTAGATCCACTCTGCACCCCAGATTCCTTGAAACTATGGCTGCAGTAGTTTTAGCTGTGAATTTCCATGGGATTTCAGGTGTAGGATAGGTCTTTACTTTCCAATAGCATAGGCCTTTCTGGCCTTGAATATGCAAAAAGAACATTTGGAGACTGGAAGGAGGGCTGGGGGGAGCTGCAGACAGAGAAGCAGGCTCTCCATGACTTGCCTGTAGGACTCTGCTACAGCTTTGTGTAATGTAAAGTGTTTGTACTCCTTACCTTGAGTTACAATCACTATAGCATTAAGGCCTCACATCTGGGAAAGGCTAGAAGGTTATTGTTAAAACAAAAGTGCTTTGAAAGAATAACTAAATATAAATCTGCACTGAAACCCTCCCTGAGATTGTCCAATTCCAAATGAAGCCAGGACTTTAAGACCTGCTCTCGACTGAACGCATTACAAGACCTGCAACGCTGGCTGGCACCGTTCGGTGGTTTGTCTTCAGGAGAGCACCGACCCCGAAATTCAGTTAGGAGTGGAACCAGTGTATTGCTGTCTTCAGAGACACAAACATCAGAAAGGCATAAATGCTCGATCCATACTGGGCAAGTTCATCCAGTAGAAAGGTCATCTGCTAGTGCAAGTCTCATAAGAAGTACAGTTCTTGGCAATGTGCTACGGAGCTGCTCAGGGAGAGCAGAAGCTTCCTCAGGTAGCTGAGCTCCACACCTTCTTGTACTCTCAAGATCCTTGATCTCCTCAGGCAAGGTCAGGCATTCCACAGAGCTCTGAGTCCTGCATGCTCAGAGCTTGCAGGACGTGCTAACTGGAAATATTAGGCTATACTCACTGTGGAAAAGCAGCGGAGGGAGGATGACCTTGGAATTAATTTTTTAAATAAACAAAAAGCCTTCCTGTTGCCCTGATGCCAGCCTCAAGTATTCACAAGCCATTAGCCATCTCCGTGCCTTCCTCCACACTGTGAAATGGGTCTGACATAGAAATATATTCACTGGTGGATTCTCTTTCATTTGTTCATTTCTTTTTATTTAAGTTGTTACTGAGCTGTTATGATTGTGCATTGAAGCCTCTCCTTGTCTGAAACTCCTCTACTGACCACACACAAATAAAACCACAGTGGCTTTGGGCTCCAACTTAAAAGGAGAAAGAATTTCCAGTACTGCCTAACAGGCAAGGATGTGGTTTGTCACTGAACTTTACCAGGTCATGTTCCCCTTTGTTCTCATCACTGCCAAACTCTCAGCACCCCTCTCTTTGCCCAGAAATGTCCCTCCTCTGACCCTCCTCCTTGCAGGGAAGGGTTTGTACTACAGAAACTCCAGGATATCCCTGTGCACCAGAAATTGTGGAAATCTGGGCGAAGGATCTGTGGTTTTCTGCTAGGCACGTACCAGGGGTGGCAGTTTTCAGGGGTTACAGATGAGTATTCAAACTCATAGAAGAAATTAATGGCACAATTGAGAGCAATGTGTTAGACTCTCAGCCCTATTTCCTATCCTCCCAGTCACGATGCCACTACTTTGCAGTCCCTGCAAACGCCCAGTTGCTGAAGTAACTGTCACTGAAGACTTATTTTGACTCTCACAGCCTGAGTAGATCTCAGCGGTATGGGACTTCCTACAGCGTGCTTATTGCAGTGCACTCGAATGAATCCAGCAGACACAATATCATATTTTGCCTTGTGTTTAAAGTTCATGAGGCAATTTTCTTTAAATAGTCCCTATATTACATGGTGAGGAGAAAGTTGATCAGCTAAGCATTCAATCAACAAGCAGTTTTTAATCAGCTTCTCTGGAAGATAAAACAAATGCAACCAAATAGACAAACCCCATCTCCAGCAAACAGCCAGAGTAGCTGATTTATACTCTGGGAGAGTTCTTAGGAGCATAGGATATATAGAGAAGTATTCTCCTTCCTTTAAGCCACAGAACCACTAAGAAATGAATAGTATGGGACTAAGAAATGAATAGTATGGGCATAGAAGCAGTCAAAACATCTGAAATGTTTGAACCTGTCTGGAGCACCATATGCTTTTCTATAATATTTGAGAACAGGGTATACAGTCCCAGACCGTTTTGCATTTTGCAACATTCACTCCCGACCCTGCATTCAAGAGGCATTGCACTCCAGGCTCAATTCCCTACCCACTGGACTGCACAGAAGATCTCTCCTTGCGGTGCACAAGAGTTTTTGATCCCCAGGAACAGCTGTAGCAGAGCAGGCTGGAACATGGCAGTGCATGAGAAGCACTTGTGTTATGCACTGCTTTCTTCCTTTCAAACCCAGATGCACGAGTTGCATTTAGGATACCTGCCATGTAAAAACCGTGCCAACATTACCAAGAACATTTCCAAGAAGTCCAACTTAAAAAACAAATCTAGAGCAAAGATATATCCTGGTTGTATCTGTACTGCTGATTTTTAAAAAAGGAAAATAATCTCAGAAACCACAACAAAAAGCACTTATGCAAATGTCTATGTAGATGAGGGGCAGCCCTCAGGCTCTTGGCAAATTGCCAAAGCAGCCCTTAGCACACTTAAGTTTGGGTCTTCCTGTTCAAAAGCAATGCAAAACACTCATTCCTCCCCTTCAGGCAGCCCCTCCAGGGAGCAGAGGATTTCTCTTGGCCCCAGCTCTCGTGCCAGCACGGCAGTTCAGCATATCACCTTGACAGTCCCTGGGCGAAGCCAAGTTGCCCCCGTAGCAGACTAACGCAGCTTTTTACAATACTTCTGTATTTTTCAACAGCAGCTTTTCTTTTTTATTTAAGAAATTCATCCCACTGTGCCTTAAAGAACAAGAGCGGTCAGTGGAGAGGCTGGGACCCTGAGAAGGAAAGACGATCTTGTGAAGAAGGCGCTGGCAGGGGATGCAGCCCTGGACTCAGTTCCCAGCTGCACTGCTGGCTCTGAGTCTTCACCCTTTCTGAGTCAGATCCTTTCCTATAACCCTTGGCTCCAACTCAGCAAAGCACTTAAACGTGGGCTTAGCCACTGCTGAGGTCTGTGGGATTAATCATGTGCTTGAAGCGCTGCTCAGCAGGGCTGACATCTGCATTGCTTGTCTGGACTGCACACTCTGTAGCTATTCCTACCTACCTGCCTACCCAGCACCTAGCAAAAAGGAGTCCTGAAACTACGGAAGTAGAAATCAATAACAGCTAGACCTTGCTTGATTTGACTTCTGCGAACTGCAGACAGGAAGGAACAAAAATATTAGGTTTAATATGAAGCGCACACTTTGATCTTGCCTCTAGGACTGATACAAAAAAATCCCATAATTAATACTTGATCATATATCATTTAACAGCTACGTGTCAGACAGCCGTTGTTACTGTCATTTTCTTAGCAGCCTACCTTATTCTAAAAATAGAGGGGTTTTCTATCACCTCCTTTATTTTTTTCTCCCTGCAATAAATATTACTGTAAACAATTAATAATTCCAATTAGCTTGGGTTTTTTGGTAACTCCAGCAGCTGTCTTCTCGCAGGTTTTCCTCGGCTGCTGCAGGGGCCAATCAGATCATATGTATGTGCATATTAACAAAGGTTCATTAAGCAGCTCTGTCTTTCTAAGCCTCTGGAAAAGAAGGAAAGCAGAGATGAGCCTTAGAAGTAAGCACACTGTTCTTTGCTAAGTTTGAGATCATACTGAAATCAGCAGCCTTTTAATAATCTGCATTTAAGATGCAAATGTATCTATTTGATAGGGAAGCTTAATGTCTGAATAAAGATTCCAAATTGTTTTATCATTTCTTGATCGCTGTTGGCAAGGGGGGAATTATCATGCTAACAGCCTCATTGAGGGAAAGCCATATGCCTGAAATGGAGACAGTGCTGAAGTTACAAAGTTTGGTGAGATTAAGTTGTGTGGAGGAAGGTTCATTTAAAGTAGAGGCTAATTAATGACCTCAGAGGTAACCCTACCCGCTACCACACTGGTTAGAAAGGTGAATCCTATTAACAACCTCTTAAGTGCAGTCTCCAATTACTAGTCTTTTCAGCAGCATTATGCTGTAAGAGAAATGACTTCAGGCCCCAGCTCTCAACATAGGGTCATCCGGTTTCACTTTCAGTCTGTGCTACAAAATGATAGCCCTATGGGCAGCCGCTGACAGCCAAGAGGCTATTTTACTGTTGCCAAAGTTCAGCAAGACGTTTACATTTGAAATGCAAGAAATGTGGAGTGGCAGTTTAGCTCTCTTCCTCCAAACGTGTCATTTCTTAAAACTGTAGTATAATTGCTCTTTCCTCCTGGAATAAACAGGCAGTGAACGGCCTCAGACTGTCCTGGCACTGATAGGAAGGAGGCAAGGTTATTAAATTAATTGACATGACCGGGAAAAGGGACAAAATGTTAGGCACCCGAGCCTTTGGGAAGGGTTAAAGAGCCTGAAAGTTTGCTCAGTTTTACCCAGCTGTATTAGCTGGCTAATAAAAGATACTACTTTTCTCCATGAAATTTGACTCTTCAGACCATTGTGGCTGCTGTTGCGCTATTATTTGATTCTGCTATTAAGGAGCGATGATGCAAGGGGACAGATAGGCAGACAGAAATGGGCTATAACCATGTGGCCGCTTGGTTGCTTGGTAATCTGAGACTGTGCCTTGTCTCACTAATTAGTGTGTAATAGCCGTGTATTTTGGCTCACTTTGGGATGTCTTATCAAAGGGGGAGAAAGAGCGGGATTTAATTTAGCTATACAGAGGGACTGCATCTGTTTTCTCAGACGCTGAAGGATTATAATTGTTTCTAGATGACAGCAGGTCACATGCGTATAGGCTGTTTAATTATAAGTGAAATTTCTTTTCAACCTAGGGAAATAATTTAATTTCAACATTATTATTATTTTTTGGCTGCATTCTAGCCCCCTCCAACTATATTTGCTCTCTTACTTGCCACATAAATCTTTCCCCTTTCTAAATAAATGACAGGTTTTCTTTGTTCATACCTATCACCGATTTTTCTTTTGATTCATGGAACAATTACATAGTCAGGTTTAAAGGTTAAGAAAACTACCTTTTGGCAGTATCATCTGGAAAATTTAGTCAAATACTCTTGTTTAGAATTCCCCATATCAAAAAAAAAAAAAATCTCAACATTACCGCATAGATCTTTGTCTATATTTTAACTTTTCTGTCTCTGTGCTTATCTGACCAGGTCTTGCTTTGCTGAGTTTGAAACGCTCAGAAATCATCACAGTCCGGGTGAAACCTGAATTGTCCCGGGTAAAGGAGAACATTCCTTTGAACCCAACAGCAGCTTGAGAGAAACAGGTCAAGGCTCAATAATCCTGGAAAATACTGAGAAGATATATACGTATGCAAAATGCTGTATGTCCTGGAGCTCTGTGGAACCTATAAAGGCAAGTAGGAAACCACTACTAGCCTTTTGCTGGCTGAGTTAGGCTTAAAAGGAAGGCAAGTGGAAATAATTGGTTTGAGACTCTCATATTAGACAAGGAGGCTATCAAGAATGTGGAAGGCATGAAAAGAAAAGGGTTCCGGTATCTTTCCAAAGGATCTCAAGGGATAATCGAGGCTGATTATCCCCGACTGGTCACAAAAAAGGTCCCAGATAGCGCTAAAGAACATTGTCCAGCCAAACCACAGGTCCCGAATAAGTGAGAAACTTTGGCAAGCAGAGGCCAGTCATGACTGGAAGTGTGTTAAGGACACTCACTGTCAGATGGGCTAGCTCTTGCTCAACATGTCAGGGTAAGGCACATGACCCCATGTCCCCCCCCCCCCCCCCCCCATTATTCAGAGAGGCTGCCGGACTGCAAGCGGGAGCCTGAATGGGATGAGTCATATGGCAGGAGGAGAATCACAGTGCTAGCATTTGAAGACTTGATCCTGCCCTGCTAAGTGACTCCTGAGTTGCAATGAGCAAGAACCTCAGCACAGCAGTCTATATGCAGACTCCGTGGTCTGGAAATGCAAGCCAAGAAGCGTTGTGGATTTCACAGCAAGAACTTTTTAACACATTTAATAACTATGAAGCCCGGAAAATAGACACAAAAACCTAAACATGCCTCAGATGAGCCAGAGAATTAGACATATGGATGAATCAGTAGATCAGACTTTGAAACCAGACCTTACTTCTGAGCTAAACTCTTGGCTGGAGAGAATTGCGTGAGCACTTAAAACTACAAAGACAGAATGCATTCCCTGTGCCAAAGGTCACATATGCACCAGACCACCCTCATCTCCTTGGATGACAGCAATTGAAAGGCAGCCAAGGAATAGCACTATCACCCAGTGTCCGTGACAGCCTTTGTATTCAAGAAGAAGGAACACAGGACGAAAAGTAACAGTATTGCCAGCCTTATTCCCTCTCTGGAGGTAAGGCTCCACAAAGGCTTGCTCTACCCGGGGACAAGACGATCCATCAGCTTTCTAATTCCCCCTTCCAGAACACAACACTGGAGGCTGTGGCTGGAAGCAGAGGTAAGAAGAAGGAAACACTATGAGCACTATCCCATCTGAACTCTCACAGTGTCTTGGGTGGAAGCAGATGACAAAGAGGCTCTCAATGAGCAGAAGTCTTTTGTCCTCAAGAGCAGATAATCTGTGCAATTGCTGGAGAAACAAATTCCACCAATGGGTGAAAGATACAGAATCAAGGATGGAGGGAGAGCACTTCAAAAACTACTCAGTCAGCAGTGACTGGATCAAGAAACACCAAGGAATACTTGAGGGACAACTTTTTGTGAAGCTGAAGATATCAGTGACTGCATATCTTCTCCAATGAGTTGCCTGGTTGTAGCCAAGAGGATACAAAGACAAACTGCAAGCATTGCCAGATACTCCAGAGACTGGCTACCACAGCCCGGGCATCCTCCCAACAGTACAGTGCACCTGTATCAGCAGCCAAAGCGGCTGAACAACATCCTTAGGGGAAGACAGAAGAGGCAACTGTGGATGATGAACCTTGAAACCTATTTCAGAGAAGAGAGCAATAAGTCAATTTCTTTAAAGTGGAAGGGTCATGGTGTTTGATATCACAATCTGCTATGAGTGGAAATTATCAGTACTTCTTATAGTGATGAAAGATAAAAGCAAGACTTGACATAACGAATCGAAGATTTAACATTCTCTAAAGCTATTACACTTTCTAGTTTCCCAGCTAAGGCAAGAAGTGAGTGGTACAGAGTACGCAGTCCTACTGACACTTGTTAGCCAGCAGGAAACAGTGAGTGACCCATCTCCAACACCTGATTTGCAAAGGCAAAAGTATTAGATGGAAAAGGCCTCATCATGGCCTAACTTGCTAGGAGAAAGTAATTAATGGGTCAAGGGATTGATTCTTTGCTGTGTTTGCTCGGCATTATTATTGTTTCCTGGGCCTCATGGTGCGTTGGACCTGGAAGAAGTGTGGGAGATGGTGGTGGCACATAAAAGCTAGTTGTTCAGGTAAGACTCTTGAAGTCAGGAGGGGTGAAAGCACTGTTGTCTAGAAGCAGAAAAAGAGAGGCAGGGAGGTATAGGTAGGGTTGTATAGTGGATACAGCGAGAGCATTTCTAAGTCTGTAGCTGGCTGGCTACGTAAGGCAAGCTAAAGGAAAGCTGGATGAGGGCTTTGAAATTTAAAGCAGTGCCCTTTGGATGTACATCTAGCCAGGAACAGCTAGCAAAAATGTAGCCGTATAATCTGGGAAACTGTCTAATTGGATTTTACCAGATAAATTAGTGGAGATGAATTCAGGCAATTGCACACATGTATGTAGACTGAATGGTCAAAATGAGACTTTGGAACCATAGATATGAATCTTAAAACGTCGGCAAAAGCAAAAAAAAAAAAAAATTAGTGTTCCACTGATGTTCCTTTCTGTGATCATACATCTTTTGGATATGAGAATGAAACATGCTGGAATGCGCCTTCCTAGTCTAACCACTGGCAACACATAGTATAAGCTGCTGTTTTAGACATCTATAAAACAAAAAGAAGCAAATGAAAACTAATTCATAAAATGCTTCCTCTAGGGACATCCATAACATTGCCAACAGCAAATGAAAAATATAAATGAGGAAATATAGACAGGTAATGGGGATCAAGTAATGTAAGCAGTAGGTGAGCATGCATGCAGCTGACTGACATATTCATGTCATGTGAAGGAGTGTATGCCCAAAATAACAAAACTCCGCCAACTATTTTATCTCAGAGATTTTGGGTGGGAGGCCCTGCTAATCAGATGATTAGCAGTGTGCATTGGCTCAGACTGGTATTACTTCAAAACAACAGATTTGCACTTTTCCAGCATCAGCCTGCTTTACTCATGAATGAGCTGTCTCTGATCATGTGAAATCACATTTTAAAAAGTACCCTGTACTGACTAAGTAACGAAATGTTTGTTTGTGAACACGGAACTGGAAGAGAAATGACAACATCCATAATGAATTTTGGAGAGCAGAGCGGGTCAAAGAATAGGAAAAAAATGCATTTTTGAAATCATTCTTCTGCAAGACAAAAATGAGCACTTTCCTCAAGTTTTTTTTTCAAGGAAGGCTGTTACAGTACCTTGAGTAAGAGAAAGTGCAGCACTACTTTATCTCTTTATGAGAAGAGCAGACTGTAAGTACCGTCTGGGATTTTAAACAAAAGTAAAAGGGAAAGAAATGGGCCAGGTTCTGCAGACAGAAAGATCGGCAGGCGCTAGTAACATCAGTATGGCCTAGTAAAAACAACCTGATGAAGAGATTCAGGTTGCTCTGGATTTTCCTGTGCTGTTTATTGATCCTGAATAAATCAGAATTTGCCTTTGTACCTCTTGACTCTTAAGGTTTTGGGATCCAGATGACCCTACATCACAGACCTTGAGATTTTACAAGTAATTGTTATTTAAATAAGAAACATGTTTTAAATTAATTGGTGCCCTGTGCTTAAATGGTAAACTATAACAATAAAAATACTGAGGACCTCAGAGTAAGCATCTATTCCATTGGTCCAATGAAATATAAAGAATGTGTTTGCTGAAAGGAACGTTAAATTAGAGGAGGCTACCATTACTATTTGAAATGGTATCCCAGATATTTCTGTAAACAGTTTCTCATAAGCTGCTATTTGTGTGTATTCAGTATTCGGAATTAAACATGTAAAGAGTTTTTTTTAGATATCCTTGGTGATAGGATTTTTGCATTAAAGAAGTGTAACGCTTTGGAGCAGGTTTATAGACAGAGACACAGAACAACATCCAAAGCAGTCAATGGAGCAAGTGTTAATATTGTTAATCAGGTATTTAGATGTAAGGTGCCTTTGTGATCCTCTTTCCTGTTGTGTCATACGTGACCGTGTCAGGAAATGCCATATCAGTTCTACACAGGACCGAAGTCCTGTTCCAGTCACACATCATCTCTTTTCTCAGCTTTTACCCCTCCTTGTTCTCTCCAATACCCCTGCAACCCACCTCTACCTCCCAATCTGCCTCTGAGTCACTTTTTCATTGCTTTCACCATCATTTCCTTCTAATCTCCCTACATTTCTTTCCTTCTTTTTCTGTGCTGCATGGGCATCCTTAGTAGAGAATGCAGAGCTCCTTTCTCTCAGCTTCTGTGCTTTCTCCCACAGCAGTATCTAGCTATAAACTGCAACAAATTGTAGGGAAATTCTGCTCAGCCATTATAGCCCTGATCAAAATGCTCAGTCACTCGCTGGAGCTGCCTGCACTATCTCTCCAGCAGCTAAAAGAGGTGACTATGCTCAGAGCAGATGGACTCTTCAAATACTTCAGCTTCCAAACCCTAAGAAGACTTTGTTGAATACACATTGACTGAATTGTAAAAAATAATAGTTACCAGGTAAATAAAAAGTGTGCTCATGGCACTGGAGGATCCAACCTAATTTTCAAGTCTCTGATCCCACCCATAGTGGTATAGCAGTTTGCCAGGGGAACAGGCGTAACTTTTTTTTCCTCACAGGTAAAAATAAAAGCGTGTTTTTATCTTTCCCTTTGTTCTCAGAGATTTTAAAACTACTTTTAGCTAAAGATTTCATTCCCCCTCCACTGCCAAAAAATCAGCCTGTGGGGGACTTCTGACAAGAGAAATTTCATCCTGAACTTGTTTGCTCTGAAAGCTGAAAGCAAGATATTTTAATGGAATTTTGCAGGCAGCCTTAACTGTAGGCAGTGATAGTCCAAACGCACAGAAATCACTTCATTTACTTCAGTTATCATCCGATATGCACTTAGTATGCACTGTTCAGGAGTCCTATGCCTCAGCAAAGAAATAGCTAAAGTGTTGAAGGATAATTGACGTAGGAATTAAGGTACAGCTCGGTTATAATGGAATGCAAAAATGAGGTATATTGCATCATTATTTCTTTGTGATTGGAAAGTAGTCATGTATTTGTTCAGTAAGGGCACTGTGTTATTAGTATAAACAAGGTAAATGTATTCAGCAGTGGCACCATGTACCCACAGAACTGGAAATATCGTAGGGGAACTGTGCTCTATATGAAGCTATGCAAGGCTTTAATGACCCTCCGTTTATTGAAATACTTCAGATAAGTTATGGTGTAATTGAAAATGATGTGAGCATCTCCAACGTAGCACTCAGGACATCCCAAAGAAAGTTTCTATCCTATCTGTTACTTATTTTCAAGGTACCTTTCACACCAGCGTCAACATGTAGAAAGCAGATAGTGGCTATAAGATGATGGCCACTTAAAGAGATAGATTCAAAAGAAAACCTGGAAGAGCTATTGCTATATGATTAGAGGCCTTCCTTGATGTGGGTCAATTATAAAAAAGCTTGAAATGTAAAACCACTCTTTCAGTGGAAACTTGAAATTGTCCTTTAAGTAGAATTTTATTTAAAATACAGTTGAGTGTTCTAAAGACGTTATTCTTCAAATTTTCTTAATTTTATATAACCTCCTCAAAGGCATAGAATCAGCATAGAAGGGGAAAACCCTTCTCTCCTTCAATTGGCTGTTGCAAGCCTTGCAAGCCAAGGTCCTATTATCTACTGGGACATGTTTTCACTTCAGAATTTGTTAATGCCTTAGTCAAAATCTAAACCAGAATATAAAATCTGAAAAGTTGACATACAGGATTCGTGCACGTCTTTTTTAGATAATTTTTCATCTTCCTGTTTTCTCTTCATAGGATCATCATTTATAGTGCATGATAGCATTCCAATGGAGATTGACCTTCACTTAAGCATTGAATATTCTTGATTTCTTCTGAACTGATTTCACACATGTTTTTCTTACACTTTTTTTTTTCTTATTTTTAGTTGTTTTGCTCACTAACAAGTTTTAGCTAGGGAAGTCAGTCCTACCTAAAAATCAATGTTGGTTTATTTGGAAAGGAAAGTGGTATGTAACTGAAACCAGCAGGAGGAAATCTTTGTATATTATGGTTGGTTGTAGAGGATGCCTGTCCAGCCAAAATGGAAAACCACCAATATTATTACTAGGTAGGGCTGAAAACCCCTTTGTCTGGAGAGTGAGCATTTGACCTCCCCAAAAGAAGCCTACTTTGAAGGCTGAAAATGGCACACGAGGATTCACCTCCTTGATCTACCGCAGTCTTCATGCATGAACGTGAAAAGATTCTGAAGAGGTTTTACTTTTCTTCTGAATGAGCAATAGGTGCTTACGTGCTGTAAAAAACCCAGCTGTCCTGTATCTCTTTTCTGTCTCACTTCTATAAAATGGAGAAAGTACTTCCTCATCTCTCAGTACTTGATTACCTCCCAGGGATATTGTAAGGAGAACTATGCTAAAGAGTTCAAGGTGCAGTATGAATAGAGCTAAATTAGTATATTAAGAGATAGACAGAAGGATGAATATCGTCCCTGAGGAGTAAAAACACCTGCCGTTCTGTGACAGCTACAGAAACTACTGCAATACATTTAGTAGCTTACATAATAGGAAAAGAAAGCTATTAAAGCAGGGGAAGCTGACCAACAGATAAGCCCAAAGAGTGTCTGTTCAAATGCAGGTTTTTATTTGGACTTGTTACTAGTGTGTCATCTTTGCATTATTGCTTTTTTAACTTTATGAAACACAATCATTCCTTTTGTCATATGAATTCTAGACTTTAATGCTGTCTGACTTTCAAAACCTGCTCTTGTATCCACGCAGAGAAACAGTGACTTAAACAGTGGCATTGCATACCACTGGCAGAAAGCACAGCTCAGAGTCATCCAAACGGATTATACAGACACCACTTTGGGTTATACCTGTCGAATGAATTGGGGGGTGGGGGTGGTAAAGCTGGGGGGCAAGCAGGCAGGACGGCTGCTTAGTATCTCCCAGCCAGAAGGCATTTATCCACGGGATGATGAAAGAGGGGACGGAGGCAGTGAACAGCACTGCTCAGCTAAACAGGGAACATACAGAAACTCTGTCAACTGCCAGGAGCCATCACAGCTAAAGCTGAAGGACCTCTAATCGTTTGCAGGTAGAAGATTGATCTCTGTAGATAGGATTTGCAATGGATTCAGTATCTGCCATCAAGTGGAAGCAGCCTGGAACACAGTGTATGTACTGACCGGTGGGTGGCATTTGCGGATGGAAGGCCTTTGGAAAGGCCAGGTAACAGAAAGGCAGCATCTGACCCATGTGCAACACAACGAGGGTGAAAGAGCCAAAACAGTGAACTCCTGACTGAATGAGGATTATTCACAGACATTATTTTGTGTCTAGTGGAATGAAAACATTTGAGAGAATTGCACACTGTTGGTGGCAAATCTATTCATCCCATTTCTAGAAAGGAAATTAGAGCAATCTTTTCCCTGGCTCAGTAGTTCCCTAGTAATAACTGCAGTTTCCTGACATCTGTCCTTACTCTCCTTCTCCCCATCCTCCAGATGAGCAGAGCTAGTGTCAGAGTAATTTACAAGTGTATGCAGGCATATCTTAGCACTGCTCTAAGTTTCATCCTGGAGAGAGACTAGGAAGAAGTGCAGAGCTCAGTGACTCACCAATCCTGTCCCTAGAGTCTGTCACATCTATTCTGAACAGAAATTCTATATAACAGGTGCAGTGTCTGATCATAAAAAGTATGTCTTTTATATCATAGCTTTGATGCATTGTGATATTTTTTATTATAGTGTTTCATGCAGTGGAGATCAGTGACACACAATAAATTCTGACAACAGGAGTACGATTCAAGTTCCAAGCAATATTTAGAGATCATCATTTTAATGAAAAGTAAGTAATTTAGACGAATGACGTTTTATGTTTGCAAACATCACATTGCGAAGAGTAGTGATATTTAATATGTGTTGTGCCATGTCTATCAGGACAACATACAGCCCCGTGTTTGAACATTAAAAACAAATCGACTACATAAAAAAAACATTCCTAAGTTATTACCATTTCTCATCCTACAATATCAAACACCTACCCAGCTATTGACCCAAATCAGCAAATAAAATTGGTAAGACACATTTTACACTAGATCCCAAAAGCTAAGACAGTTGTACTACATGAACGATAGACTTGAATGTCTTTTACATCTTCTTGTTTAGTTTAGAAAACTTAAACAGGACTCTAAAGGCAGACAGATTAGAACATATTGGATGAGCCTCCAAAGCACATTTTCTTCTTCTACATGACGAAAATGTGAACGTGGACATCTGGTGTCAAATAACTATGTCTGAACCTAACAGAATGGGCAGATCCTTCTGCTCCTCTTATTTTATATTCTTGGACTGGAGATACACTTTGAGTGCCTCTACAATAGCATTTCAGTTCTGATCAGGAGACTATTTTGGAGATAAAACTCTCATCATCTGCACTTGTGCTCTGGTTCACACTACAGATCAGTCTTGCAGCGCTCAAACCGAACTCCCTTCAGAGGAAACCAAAGCAGAAGAGCTCGGGGACTTTACCTGATGCATCCCAAATGCTAATGGGTCTTCAGGACTTACTATTAATTTCTTTCACTGTTCAGCCCCTTTGTGTGTCTGTTGGTGTTGTTTGGTATCTATCCCTAGTTTGCTAAGTAGACTCAAGCTGTTATTTTGCAGTTCACATGTAGACCCAGTCAGAGCAGGAGGAAAAATTCCTTGTTTTGTGACTCTGTGCGCTACAGTCAGTCTGGGATGAATGCTTTGTCATGGTCACCTGGCTGTGCTGGCACTTGCGTCGCCAGAACTGTGGGGTGGTGGTCATTCACAAGCCTCTTCCCCTGAGCTGTACTTCTCATGAGACCAGGTCCATGGAGCAAAAGCACTCATTCCCAGTAGACAGTCTCTCTACTGATCACTGAACAGAGAGAGAGGTGTTTGCTCCTGCCTTGTGCTGTCATTCGTATAGCCCATCCGTACATGTGCAAAAAAGCTTTGTAACCAATCTCGAAGGGTAATTTCCCCTTCCGGACCTGCACCTTTCTGCAGGCTATGCTGAGGGGACCTGGAGTGTCCTTTTCAAGGGGAAAGACTGTCAGATATTATACTGAGCACCCTTTTAACTTATACCGTATGAGACAACAAGGACAACTGCATACAATACTTACTTACACGTTGTAGAAACTGGGAGTAGACTATGAGAAGCTCAGTACTCATTGGTCTTTGAGAGTACTGTTAATTACAATATATTAGCAAGTATTGGTAGTTTATAAGCTGATCTACCGCAAGATGGAATCAAGAAATGCTCTCTGGTTTCCTCCTCTTTCATTCCGACTTCAAATCACGGTGGCAATGCTCTTTAGCACATATCTTACTTTAGGTTTACACCAGGTGATTCCATATCCTTAATTAAGCTTATTCTTTTTTCCTGTTTTTTTAATATGCAGGATTAATAAGTATAACAAATTATTAAGAAATTACTATGAGTCCTCAATGAATTATTAATCCAATCTAGTAATGAAAATACAATAGTGATCACAGATAGCAGCAGCTATCATGGCACTGTTGCAAAAGTGTATTCCATTAGCTCCTTGAAGCAAAATATTCAAGAAATAAGAACGTCTCTGCACCCTGTGTAGTCCCATAAACATGTCATAGTACTAGACTAAAGCGATATCATGAGGTAGATAAGTCCTTAGTAACTTCCATTGTAATTCCACCAGTAATGGCCAGGTTGTTTGGCAAACGACTAGCATTGTAGGCTTTTTAACTCGCAACCAAAGCTCTCCTTGCCATAGAATGGTTGCTAGTTAATACTGAGTTTTCACACTCTCTGCAGCCTCTGGAAGAGGAAATATCTTGATTTGTCTGGCCTGAACTGATGCTACCGCTGAGTCACAAAAACAACTAGTTTGGTCCAAGAACGAGAAGACAGAGACATTGCTGCATTGTCAAGGTCAAAGTAACCTGACAGAAAGCGTACTAACTCAGTGTTAGCTCAGTAATTTTTTGTTTGTTTGTTTATTTTTATCTGCACTGCACTAAGACACAGTCTAAGACAAAAAAATTCAGTTTTCCACTTGAATTTCTATCCATTTATCTGTGCACTCTTTGGCACAGGATCCAAGTGCTTCACAATCATTAATGTACTTATTTTCCTAGTGCCCCTGTGATATACTGAATTATTATCTCCACTTGTTGAAAACTGAGGCACAGAGAAATCAAATATACTCAAATCACATGGGAAGTCTGTGCAAAAGACAGGGACTGATCACAGTTTCACTCCTCACACACCATTGACATAGCTGTCATGTCTGCTTATGCTTCCACCTGGAAGGATACTTAGATTTTATTCCCAAAGAGTCGAGTCTATCTATGATTCTATTTTTCTAAAACCCTTTTTCCCCTTCGTCATCTGGCTTATTTCCAACATTTCACATTTGAGATGTTGGCTTCAATTCTGCAACTGTAGATTAGGGGAAAAAAAAAAGCATGCTTGCATTTTTTTAAGCACAGATTGCAGAGAGTTACAACATACTGATTGTTCTGGCTGATGAATCATATTAAGTCTGATGTTTGCTAGGCTGCATTGCACTTATCTGAAGTGACATCAGATGTACCTGGGATGTGGCAATCTGATGTAACACATCACTGCTCACTGACATACCTCCAGAAAGACAGAGACACTTGAGATCATGCAATTATACTTGGAGCCCTCTTTTAAAGGAGTTCTGATTTCTTTTCCATTAGAACTTTGCAGATGGTTCCAAGAGGCTGAACCGCCCGGTGATGGTGTCGACCTACGTTCTTTCCTTTAGAATATGGTCCTGTTGCCAGGCTGAACTTCGTACTCAGCCTTACTATGGTGCTTTAACACCTTACGAGGTGACAAAAATTAGGAACTAGTCCTGCCTATTAGGCACAAGAGAGAAAATGGAGCTCTGCTCTACCATTGGGCAACCCAAAGAAAATGAGTACAAAAGAGCGGCTGAAGAAGATCCAGGATATGAACACACTGTTGCATGTAACTGAATTGCAGATGTATAATGGGTTACCATCCGTCAATTGAGCTGCTGTACTTTCTCATGTATTTCCTTTACATTTCACTGAAAGAGACTCGTGCGACATTTTCTTTTGTGATTGGGGCAGTTAAAAGTATAGACCCTGAGGTGGGCTGAAGATTCATGTTAACTTGCTAAATTTCATAACTAGATCACATTTAGCCGGGTATTTGCAATCCCCATATAGTGTGATTCTGATTCAACTGAAACTCTTTGTATTGACTTTCCAGGGATCTGGATGTGCCCCAAAAAATTAAAGATGAGTTTGAATACACCTCAGACAAGCGTATCAGTGTTCCAGTTGTTTGTTTGCAGCAAACACAGAGAAATAGACAGAAACGTGCCAGGATATCTTCCTTTCCTTTTGTTTTTAGGCTTCCATTTCCCTGTAAAAATATTAACAACATTCTTTTTCCTTCATCATTTTTTCCCAGAACTGCAACGTTACCCTTGCTGCAAACGAACATGCAAAGTTTAGAACTTTTGAAATTAGTTTCTTAGATAACACCTCTGTGAATGGCAACAGATCACCCCCAGGAGGAACTCCGCAATAATAGTGGCAGCGTGAGTGTTGTCATCAAACTTCTTCAGTCCATTAAGTTGTTCAATTTTGCATATAATCTCCAGTATATTTAACAGAGAAGCACCTGGGCAAGGAATGGTAAATATAAATCAACAGATAATGACATTCGTCTTTCAGTTACTCTTATTTCCAAGAGCATCAGAGTCTTTATGCTTATGCATTTAGAATAATATTCACCTGAGCAGATATGGCTGGGAGTAATTACAAGATAGAAATTGACAAATTTGGGGTTGAAGAATTTTTCTTATTTAAAAATGCTAATGTGGTAGAGAGGTAGAAGGATGTTTTATCTTTCTTTGTTTCTAGATATTTTTCTGCTTACTTGCTTCTCTTTTCCTCTGTTTTGGAGAGATGACAGTACTGTACTTCCCTTACTGTCTGGCCTAATGATGCTGTTGACGTCTTCATAGAGGTTGCATAGCACTATTTTTTCCCCTTTCTCTTTAATCTGAGGAGATCTTATCAACATAGTAGAAGGGAATCAGAACTGATATGCCAAGATACAGAGAGTCTCCAAATTTCCACTTGCAGTCTCCAGTAATGTCCTCGTCTGCGGAGGGCAAATGCTCTAAAGGATCACATATGCTACTAAAGGAGTTAGTGTGTTCCTTATGGGAAAGACAGCTGGCTGTTTCTTTCTACAAATGTTTCTAGTCATTACTACTGCTTTCTTTTTGTTTTTTTTTTTTTTTAATATAAAATGCTCACTACTCCCGCCTACAGTAGGAGACCTGAACTAATGAGGCTTTGCAAAGAAGTTCAGTCTTACTGACGTGGGAGTGATCCAAACTTAACAACATGTCAGATTCAAAGTTATCTTTGCTGATATTTCCCAGAATTGCTACTGGCAATGTAATCTGAGATATGGATTCATTTATAACTCTTCAAAATGCTGTTTAAAATCAAGATACTGGGTCAAAAAGGCAATCCAAGGAGAAGATTCTTTCCACTTTTAAGTACCTCTGTAAGTGATGCTAATGGAGTTGCAGCTCTCAAAAGCTGATCTAAATATGGCCCTAAGCATTTTTAACAGCTACATAACCAAGTTAAGGCTTGATCCTATATGCTGTGTGCATCCAGATCTCCCACACAGCTGCCTTTTTCATGAAAGCATATTCGTAAGAGCAGAGGAGAAGCTCAAGCACTCAGTATTACAGCAGTGGGAGGCAGTATAAAGCCCTAAACTAGAAATAAGTTTGGATAGTTATTAAATCCACCATTTTTGTAAATTGCTATCATATATCCATGTTACACTGCTGTCTTATGATATAGGTAAATTACCAAAGGAGTTGGTATGAAGCAGAATTTATTTTCATTTATGATCTAAACCAGATTTGAATCCTGGTCTCTGAAAGTTACAGGCATTAACCACAAAATGCCCTCTAGGCCAAATGGATACACTCTTTCAAAGATTACCTCAGTTTCATTCCTACTTATTGGAAACTGATGCATATAATGCAAGAGATAAGACCGGATATTATATATATGTTGTACAGCAGTTCACTCTCAATACTCAAAACTGGAATTGAGAGACAATGCTAAAGTCTTCACTGAAATTCAGAATGAGGGAAAGAAACAGAAATTACATTTTTCAGAGAATAATGAAGACTTCAGGGCTCATCCTGATGTCACTATGGTCATATACTGCTGTGCTGTGTGTACTGCATACTCCAGCGCCACAGGAGATGTTGGAGAAGCTATGCTGAATATGCACTGTTGTAACTGTTCTCCAGATTAGTTCTTTAATATTAATTGAATAGTATGATAATGTGAAGGGATATGATTATGACAGTATGGGGCTTTGTCATGGCTGTTTCTTAAGCAAAAGGCACGTAAGAGAGTTAATGAGGGAACGGGACTGGATTTTCTAATTCAGGTGTAACTCCGCTGCTTTTTTTTCCCCCTCTTAAGAAAAGGAAACGCTAGAAGATTTCTCCACAGAACAACATAAACTGATGGAACTTCTCAGGAACAGTTCAACATTAGATGTTTATTTTTTAATCTATAAACTTTTCTTCAAGTTTTTTTTTTCTTTACATCCTCTTTCCCCCAATATACGTGACATGTTGGTTTTGGTATTTTCCCAGAGTATCTGGTACTTGTTGCATACCTTTTCCCATGGCATTAAGCTGCATACGTTGGAACAGCTCCTGAAATTTGTTTTACCACAGCATGTTAAGCGTTCTCCACAATGCTAAGAACTGGCATAAGCAGAGTAAGAAGGCACATAGAGAATTGAACTCAGGCACATATGAGCATTGCAGACCTGACCCCACTATCTTTTTTGTACTGGAGGGGTTGAGGTGTGTAAAGCATCGCACTAGCTAGGAGAGGAAAGATGGTGCCCAGCAGGGACAGCCATCACCCCCACTCTGCACATCTGACACGTGGCAGCAAGGCTGCAGGCTTGAACCTCCTGACTCTTCAGCTCTGCACTTTCCCCGTAGTGTTTCTGCAGCTGGAACAAACTGGCACTTCATCTTTGGGTGCAACTCCGTGAGAAGCCTCGGGCTAGCCTTGGTTCCTTTCCACGGCAGCTCAGCTTTGTAGCTTCTGCAGGAAAGCAGCAGGTTCTCTGGGGCTACTCTATCACTGTTGCCAGTATCAGGTATTTTGGATGCAATTCACGTTGTTGAAATTTAGGTCCCTGCAGTGACAGTGTCTGTCCTATGCTAGTCACCCTGAACTCTCATGGCGGGCAATGAAGACTTGGTTAGTATAGTCAGGAGAGTTAAGGTATAAATCCTATAATGAAATATAGGCGTCTTCCTTGGGATGAGATGAATCACTCCCTGTACTCTCTGACTGAACTGACCAGATGGGACCTCAGACAAGCACCTGTGATGTAGATATCTGTATTATAGACACCTAAATCTGGGTGAGCTGAATCTCTCTGCTACCACAATCAGTAGAAAATATGGTAGAACTCGTCATGGGAGTCCCAAATACAGTAGTGCCTTCTATCTCGTTTTCACTTTCATAGCTTTTCGGCTAGGGAACTTTCACCTTTCTTTCACGTTATCTTATGGTAAAAAACAACAAAAGAAGGCATTAAATACAAACCTTCCTCCTTCAGTGCATAATTCATTATAAGTGATTTTTCCTTTTCTTGTTGTTAACTCCCCCTCTTCAACTACCCACCTAGAGAAGAGACCCTATAGATGTCACCCTATGAGTTCTGCCCAGTGGGATTCTCCTCCTTCACTGCACACAATGTCATATGCCCTTCTACACTGAGGAATACTTTGCCCTTACGGAGACACCATGGGGTCTTTTTCTTGCTGAGGGTTCCGCTTGCAGCCAACCTGTGCAATAGCGCAATAATATTTATTTTTTCATTAGAGTGCTAAAAAATTACATTCATTCAACTACAGTAATTTCCTCATCTTCTGCAAAATCCTCACACTGATAGCGATATTTTCTGTTGGATTTAGAAATAAATTAGTTGCCTCTGAATGAAGAATGTCTCTGACTGATCTCCACTAAGGCAAGGTTTACCTGGAGATTTATTGCAGCTTTGCTGTTCTGTTTCCCCATGGGAAAGTTCACAAATGATGCAGCAATCTTGTTGCAGTAATACTGTGCTTAAACACACTTCATGGATTACTTGGTATTCAGGAGGTTCTTCCTGCAAGAAGAGAAAAAAATAGGCAGTTAGTAAAACCAGACTGAGATTTTCAAACAGTTTGACAGTGAATCTTTAACAAATTTTGCTTGCATCTCATTTAGACAATAGCCAAGCTGAAAGTACTGGCACTGAAGCAGATGCTTTACTAGGAGATTGCAAACCAATAGAAAAGGGTGAGTGGCATCTCAGTGCATTCCTCAGTGATTTGCATTTTATAGGTCAGTAATCTGAGGCATGCTAGTTAAGTAAGTTACCACAAGTCATTACCAAGTCATAAATAAGTGCAAGAATCCTAATTACTAATTATTTACTTTAATAGGTGGCTTTTCTGGTTTCTGGCCGCTCTGGGAAAGGGTAGTAGAGGCCATACCTACACCCCATAATGGAGTACAGCAAACTGACCCAGGCTACTGGATACTTGAGGAGGTTTGTCCACACGGTACTGTGGCCCTACATGAGAAGCAAGTGAGCCGTATTAGTGCAATGCCGTCTGTCAGTAAGCAAACTCAGCCTCTGACAGGGCTCATGGACTCGGTACCGCACTGGTACAGACATACTATTGCCAGTTCGCCACCAGTAGTCCCTAATATTGCCCCTGCTACCTCAGATACTTCTGATTTACAGTGTGCCCTTCACTTCAGAGGAGCTTTCAGGTTCCAATGATGTTAACCAGAGTATGAGCATCTCCACATCAACTTCAAGTTTAAAACATATGTGAAGACTTGCCCTTTTCTGGCACTAAGCCGATCATACCAAAGACAGTCCCCAAAGAGGGCCCATGGATTCCAGTCTTTGATGATTGTATTTGCTATAATGTGACTGGGCAGGTGTGTGATTTTAAAAACTGATTGCAACTGAAGCCAGTGGACTTAGTTTTGAATGTTAACCCTTCAAAAGTTGGAATATTTGGCCCAAAGGACCAAGGGAGAAAAGTTTCAAGTGCAATAACTCTTGGGGAGTGATTCAGCAACAAATCCAATACTCCCTTCATTTCTGTCCCCGCCACAGCCAGTGAGGCCAAGCAAATCAAATCTACTGACTTTGATTCCTTGAAGTCTTCCAACTAAAACTAACACGTGCATGGCTTTAATCCTAGCACTTTCCACCTCCTAGTTTCTGTTTCATTTACTAGTCACCTTTCTATTTTTTAAAGTAGCTTTAAGCTGTTTTATTATGCTTGCAGAGAATGAAAAAAAGGTTTAGTCCACACAGAATAATCCTCACGTACAGTTTTTGTTGAGACTGCATGGGGCATTAGGTTTTTTAACACCAAAATGCTCATGCTTTTGGAGAAAGTTGATCTCTGTAAAATATGGAGGGCCCGATCCCGATATCATTCATAATGAGACAAATTAATAGTGACTGACAGGAACACAGGACTTGCTGCACCATTTCAAGCCAGGAATCCAGCTCTGGCAATGCTGTCTATGACCCTGGCAAGCAGCAGTTACATTAGAGGAAGCAACAAGAAAGTCTTCAAGAAACAATTACAGCACAACCTGCCTATGCAGAAGAATCCTTAACCTCCATTTTAGATGCTGGTTAATGCCTTGAAATATGAGCATCTGTGTCCATCTCTAAAAGCTCAGCTGGGTTACTTTTTAGTCATTGCCATTCTAACTTCATTTTCTTACATACAGATTCTTCAGTTTCAGTGAAATCAAGGTATTAGGTCAGCAGAGTGGCCATAAAGTCCCGTATTAATCTCATGAGCCTGACAGAAACTGTGTATGACCTGACATATGAGATCTAAATGGAAAAGCAAACAAAAGGCTTCCAGGAAAGCAAGCATGCCCTTATTCACTAGCTAGGTTAGGCAAGCTTTGTTTTACATGTGCACGGGGACACACTTGTTGTGTACACAGCAAGATTGATCATATAGTGAACATCTGGAATTCATGCAAATCCCTCCTCAATCAAATACTAAAAGCTCTGTTTTATAGCATTCCGCCAGCTGTGTTAAAACACAACTGACATCATATCTGCACTCCAGCTGCCCTTGTACCCAAAGATCTCTTCTTCCTCAGCCAGAATCACCGTCTCTCTCTGCTGAGGCAATCTGGAGGAACAGAAAGGGAGAGGGACCTCCTCCTGCACAAAGGAAAACCAAGCCGGTCATAAAATTTATTCCCTTGTGAGCCGGTGGGAAAAGTCACATACAAATCATCAGGGTTTGCTTTTACAGAGGTTTGTATGAACATTTTCTTGACTGTCAAGCTAAGTGGAGTTAAACCAAGTTTAGGTCTATGACTAGTTTTTAATGAATCCTGACACTGAGAGCAAATACCTCAGCAGAACCTACTTCCTTGCAGGGCATCGTAGCCAGCATGCCAGATCCAAAATGACTCCATCTGAGGAAACTACGAAGAAGAGCTACACAGAGCAGAGCAGTGGTATGGCCGGGAGGAACTCACTGAGGCAGGACAATGAAAAGGAGAAGAGAGTACAGGCCCATAGCTGGGAGCAGGATGGCGCATCCACTTCTGCTTCTCAGTGTTGTCCCGTGCAGCACTGCCTCCCCATCTCCTTCAACCTCGTTGCCCGCTCTGTTCCCAGCAACCCTCTACCAGTGGGCTTTCTGGATGCATTGCCCCAGAGTACTGGGGAAGGGGTAGGAAGGAAAGGGTGGGAAACTGAACTGAACACATCCTGGGCAAGGACCTGAAAAAAAAGGTTTGAGAACCAGCACTTTAAGGTGGGAACTGTGTTTTCCAGAGCATTTGTGCAACTCATAGCACAATGTGGACCCACTACTTAAAATAATGAACAATATGTTAGATGGGAAATAACTATATATATTATTTTTAAGCTGTTCCTACAACAAATGGAAATGTGGAACTTTGGAGAATAGAACAGAAGCTAGAAACTAGGGATTGTAGAAAGCTGGTAAGGATGTATGCATAGCCTGTAGAATTAAGATTAATAATAACAAAATAACAAAAGAAATACTCATGGTGGCATGGTGGCATAGTGGTCCTTCACTAGATAGAAATGACAGAAAATATGTATCTTTCCTTTCTGTATTTGGAAAAAAAAAACCCAGATCATTTGGTAATCTTATCCAATGAAGAGGAAATTTCCTGACAATAGCTAAAAAAGGCATGAAATTAAATTAAAGTTGAACACTGAATCCGGATAACTTGCACGCAAAAGCCTTAAAAGAACTGGCAGAGGAGCTTGTTATATTGTTGGCTGATAAGATCCAGACGGCTGAAAGAAAACTAATGTTAGTCTAATATTTAGAACAGAGTAGGTGATACGAGCCCGGCGTTCCTCCCAAGCAAAATAATGGCTAGCTAGTATTGATTTCAATTAACTTAGAAAGAAAGGAGGCTAAAATAACAAGGCTGAGTTAGCGGCAAATAAGTCTTGTCAAATTGAGTACAAGCTTACGACTCTGTAAACTTAGTTGATAAAGGTCACAGCGTATGATGTAACATACCATGTCTAGATGTTCAAAGGAGCGTAGTTTAGCTGTAGATCCTTTGGTCACACAGCCTAATACGTTACAACACAGTAGTTGCAACGTGACTGCACAGCCTCCCTACCCCTAAGGTGGAAGCATGGCATTCCGTTTGGGACTCATGTTACTCGATTAGTGAAAAGAATGATTAAAACCCACCTGGGACACCTAAGAATGAATAAAAACCTGGCTTTCTAACCATACAATTACGGATGAGAAATCAACAGAAAGCACATGAATTTCTGGTGAGAAGCTGCAGAGCTTCTGTTCATGCTGCTGTTCATGTTCCTAAGCGCTTGAACATTGCTGAAGGTCTGAAAGAAAACTTAAAATTGTGACTGATAGCATTTGCAGACGACATGTAGGCTGGGGACATGAGGAACAGTGAAGAAGACAAATTAGTGATAGGGGAGTGATCTGGGTAACATGGTAAGTGGATTACCGCAAAAACTTTATGTTCTGATACAGATAACAAGGAAACCAGAAATTTAGGAGCAAAGAATGTAGGTTATACTTAAACAGTGGGAAGTAAAGGCTTTAAAAATGACTCCATGATCATGACAAATGACCATCCAAAGAAGACAGGAGAGGCTAAGGACAAAGCGGGAAGCAGTCCTTGTCTGGCTACATAGGGTAACTGGAAATTACTAGAATATTAAATATGTATTTGTGAATCAGGTAGATGCTAGATAAATTCAGACTGGAACTAAGGGATATGATGAGATGGTGAATTATTCACTGGAACAGCTTGCAAAGGATATTCTTGGCTGTTTGTCACTGAAAAAATGTAATCATGTTTTTCTAAAAGACTAGGTCAAAAAAGAAGTCCCTTGGCCAGTATTCTGCTCAAGGCTAGACTACGAGATACTTTTTGATTTATAATCTATGAAGTTTGCCTAGAAGGGTATTAGATGCTTTTTTTCTTCAAATATTAAATAAGACCAGTTCTTGCATGCCCATTTTGCTGCAACAGCCAACACCAGTTCTGAAATTCAATAAAATTGCTGCAACTATTATATAATATTAAAGGTACTATTCAAAGCCCATTGGAATTGAGATGAGTTCTTCCATCAGCTTCCCTGGACTATGGGCCAGCCTTTTAAAGAGGGCTCCCAGGGAGAGTGCTTTCACCAAGCATTCTGTAAAATACCCACACAGCAGTGTGAAGCCCCTGTCAAATGCTGCCCTGTGATACTGAGAAGCAGCAACTGCCTTTACAGTTTATGATGTAAACAAAATCCTCAGCTGAATTACAGGCCAGTACTCTCTTCAGTATTTTCTATGATCTTGCATTTATGATTTTGTACCATTTTCCTACACCACTGAAGTGTAAATTTCATGAATAAATTCTATTATCTTTGGAACTTCCCTGATTAAAAAAGGAGCACGCATATGGTTTCAAAATAGTTAAATTCATTCTTCTCACACATCACAGAAAAGAGTTGCATGAACAATCCATACTGAATAACTTACTCAGTAAATTTATAGTTGTAAGGTGACTTTTAAAAATAACCTGGAAGTTATTTGCCACAGCCAGAGGAATCTTTTGTGCAGGCAGATTTGCACAGATAGTTGATATGAGAACCATTTCCTCTGAGTCATTGTGCAAGCGTTTAATATTGGCACTGTGGGACTGATCATTTATTTGCTGGTTGTCTTTTTTCTCTCATTAGATTCCTACCCCAAAACACCCCTCCCCCTGCAAACAGGGGCAGTCTTAATAGTTTTTGCTGTCTGTGTGGTGATTTAGGAACATAGAAGACACTTGGGTTATTCTGTCCTCTGATCTTTCAGGCCTTGTGTCAATGAATCTTCTTCAGAAATGTTTCGTGTCGAATACTGCTCGTCGGGATTGCCCTCATACATCCTACTACAAGGCTATTCTCGAATCTGCTTTTTTGGGATAGATGAGAAATTCTAAACTATAGTCTAAACATTTTAATTGAGGCTGCTCCTTTTCATTTCATGGTTATATTTCTTGTGCAAACACTGTTCTTCATCTTAAATCACTCCCTTTCTTTCCTAGTATTTACTACTCCAATATTTTTACAGTGAATAAGCTTACTTGCTTCTCAGTCTTTGTTTCAATAGGCTATAGAGGCTGAGCTCTTTAGTTTTCTCTACGACAGACTTCTCCATGTCACCTTAGCAGTTCCTCTCATCGCCTGGTTCAGATTAAATTTCTCTCTCAACCAAAAATCATAGGTTTTACTCCAGGTGAAATTTTAGCATTGCTTTATGAAATCATCCGCTCCCCTGTCTTTAAGCATTCTGCCTGAGATACAATAGGTGCACTGTATTTATTTTTTCGTGGATGCGTTACACTGATGGCCTGTATGCTAATAAATGACTGGCATGTCTAAGAGAGGTAGAAGATGGATGTGGGTCTGTGTTACAACTGATCTGATGGCAGAGCTGGCTTGAGAGATTCGTACCATCTCTCGCTCCCATTCATTTTTCTACAGTTTTGTTTAGTAGTGCTAACACAGATTGCTTACTTTATGCTTACTGCTTCTCTTTCAGTCCAGAAGTATTTGTGTGCCCAACAGTTGCCTATTTTTCACAATTGCCTGATATTTCTTCTTCCTACAAATCCTTCCTTCTATTACATGTTTTGGAAAACCTGCTGTTGATGCATCCAGGTCTATTTCCCACTTCTGCAGTTTCTAGATAAGGAGCTCCCAACGCACAGTAGAAATTCTTCTGGTTTTCAGTACAGGGATTTGCACTTTGTATTTTGGCATTTCATTATATTCCATGATGAATTTGAATATGTCTTGAAGGCCATACAAATCTCCCAGCTGGTATTATGAGACCCCGAACACCAGCAAATAGCAGAAGCAAGGTCAAGCGACATATTTTTGCCAGAATAGCCTCTTTCCACACGGTTTCTGATATTTCCTATTTTCAATTGTTTTAGGTATTTGTACCTGGAATTAGAGCCAATGCATCCTCTTTGTGCTTAGGGTCTGCCTAAAGTTACAAGACGCCTAACAGGAGCAGAGCAGCAACTGCAGTGAAAATGAACTTCCAGCCACAGGAGCAAATTACTAAATTGTAATTAAGAAATTTGGGGAAAATAACACCCTCACGGAAGAGTTTTAAGTGAAAACAGCAGCAATGCCCTTTTCCTAGGGCTTTGAATGCGGTCTTAAGCTTACTTGGTCTTCAATTCCTTTCCCTTTAGGCATACACTTAGCCATGGGTCCTAGAGTTTCCTTCTAAGCTCTTGAATTGACTCTTGGAGTTCACAGCCGCTTATTCACCTATTTTTTAAAGCTTCCATCTTTGATATGTTTTGCAGATGACAGAATGACACATCTGTAGAGTGTATCCTACTTAACAGTATATCCTACTTAACAAACGTGCCTGGAGATAGAGTGAGCATAAAGATATTCGAGCACATTGATATGTGGACAAGTGGATAAACATTTGACTGCATGATTGTCAAAGCTCATTGCATGTTTTATCAGGAAAGGATCTGTCTCAGCAACTGACAGGGACTGTCAAAAACAAGCTGTATTTTGCATACTATAGTTTAATAATGATCACAGTCAGACTGAAGCTCTATCAAAGTGCAGGCCAATCATCAGACATGTAGCTCATAAAGGAAACAGCTCAGGAAAGATAGCACACAGCAAGTTGCAAATTAATGCCTTGTTCTTTTTTTTTTTTTTTTTTGAAACAGATTAGTGAATAGCATTACGCGCTGTCATTTTGTGCAAATGATCAGAATCGGAAAGCCTTTTCCCAGTGTATTAAAGCCTGATCACATTCCAGGAAAAGCATGTAGAAGAAGAAAGCCCACAAACCTTAACAGCAGAGAGTAGTAACTATCTGGCTGTGACTATGCAACTCTGAAAGTGTTATCTCCAGAGTGGCTGGAAGCCTGTTGTGATCTGCCTCCTGCCAAGACAGCTACCTCATGGATGCTCTGTCTGGGCCTGCCTTGCCTGGTACTCTGAAAAACCAACGCTCTGCGCACATAAAGGCTCGTGGGGCCCAGTGTGTTGTGGTGGTGGTGCTTGACCAGGTGTGAGCTTGTATTTGCATGTTTGGCATGTGAAAGGTAGCAAACTTTGATCGTGAAAGGTGGGCTTGCGGCAGCCACCTGTGTGCAACGTGAATTCAGCTCCTGTGCTCTTTGGACTGTTTTTTCAGTGATGCAAGCAAGCCTAGCAAGGTCCACTTCAATGACATGATGCCAATTTACTCTCATTCCAACAAGCTCCGTGCAGGACAGAGTTCAAGTCTTTTCAGTTAGACATCATTAAACACAAAACCACACAACAGTGTTAGGTTACGACTGACCGCAGACATATCCATTTGTTGCCACAGAACAAGGCTGGTATCACCTGAGCATTAAGATGGTTGAAGAAGAGAGGAAGAAGAAGAGATTGCACAGCGGTGTCTACCATCTCCTAAATTAGGTTAATGTCTTTTTTCAACCTTATCCGTTATTATTAAATTATGTGTAGCAAATGCAAGGTATTCCTCACTCTCCTTCAAACTGGCTGAACCTTCAGGACACCTCAGCTAGCCTCGTCCCCAAGCTGCATTGCCGTGGGCTGTCACACCTAGTGCAGTAAATGCCATGGTAATATTTCCGTAGCGTTACATCTGCTGGACAATTCCATTCAGGTGGTAAAATTCACACCTGAGGGAGTAAATTAACGTGGTAAGGTAGAAAAGATCCTTTTTGGACAACTGGGTGGTTGAAAACACAGGCTTCAGACCTACCTGGAAACTGAAACTAACTCCTGGTTTAAGGCAGCCATCAGGTGTTTTTCCTTTTATTATGATCCCTGCCTTTAAAAATCGAGAATTTGAAATAGATGAATGTAGCTTACTTGCTAATGGATTTATAAACATTCAGTCTTCTTCTTTCGCCATGCAACTTTTCACAGCTGAGTTGAAGCAGAGCCTTTATAGTAATCAGGTTTCCATATCTTGTGTGTTTATTTGTTCGTTTGTTTCTTAGGGTAGGTATTTTCTGTATAATAATATCCATTGCTCATACTGAAGTGCAAAAATATGCCTTAGAACTGTTGTTTGATTGCTTGACTTTTGTCTGGCTTCCGGTCCTGCTCAGCTGAACTATGGAAAGGAGAGGCCTGAAGCCTGACCCTTCTCCAAGGGTATTTGGCAACCTCTTTAATAATCCTTTCTTTTCATGACTTTTCAAATCAAAACAAAAGATGAACTCAGCTCAAGTCCTAATCCACATTTTGTTTTATTTTTTCCAGAGAGGGGCATAAGCATAAAGAACACTTAATCAGGCATAACAGACAAAAAGTTGTTTATTCTTCTGAGTGATTTATAGTCCAGTTTCTTTTTTTGTTGTTGCAGAAAAGAGAGAGAAATTAAAGTAGAGGACCATTACTCAAAATGGCAATGGTCCCATTAGGGAGGTACAGCAAAAGAAAAATGTACCCATAATTTTGCATATTTTATGAGAGATAAGCTTTTCCATACTTTTATGGGCAGATGATGGTAAGTTCAATGTACAGAAACACAACACCGGTACAATAAATAAGAAAGAGGAGTATTACTGATATTGTCTCAGGAGCATCACAGAGCAATACATTCACTTTCTGTTGTATTCTGATGTGTTACTCATGTTAGCTGGAGTAACACACCTGCGAGGGCATAAGGTGAAGAGTCTGGGACTGGAAAAGATGTTTCAGCAGGTCTCATTTTTATCACAGGAATTTTTCTGGGTGTGCCTACACTGTGAGGCAAAGGATAGGCTCAGGCATGCTGAGCCCAAGTTTCCCAGCCGTGCTGCTAGCTTTATCACGACAGTAATATTCCTCTAATATGTAGTACCAATCCCAAACATCAGAGAAATGTAAGATCAGCGCAAAGGGTATCCCGTAGTTGCTTTCTGACCTCACAAATATCTATGTCTCTGGAAAATGACTTTTCTGGCCGTGTTGCTCAGAAACACTCGTGTCATGCTGGAACGAACAGGTTAGATTTTCAGGAGAGTACAACACACAGGACACCAACATCTTTTGAAAACCTGCTCAGAAGACACGTAAACAGAGCTGTTAAGCACTTACAGATGTTTGGTCCTTCTTGCAGATACTGAACACTTGAAATATTTACCCAGAGCACCTTTTGAAAATTGGTCCCAGTGCAGAGGTGCCTAATACAGACCTGCAGCCTTGCATGGCCTTCCTCTGTTTGTGGCTACTCACCATTTGCAACGTGAGGTACAGTAGCCAGAGACTGCAGCTCAAGCAATTTCCATGATTTCATTAAGCGCAATGATAATTATGTGAAGTGCTAAAAAATGCTTTGTTTAGCTTATCTGAAGGATGCTGTAATGGGGGAAAGAAAGGCATAAATAAAATGCTTTGTTTCCATTTTCAGTCTGTTTGCTAATTGGAAAGATGCAAAAGGTTCTAAGCCCCCCTTATTTGATGCTGTTATTGTCTGACAATGAGGGAAATGTCCTTGGAATGAACAAATAGTCGGTCTGCGCATAAAGACAAAAGAGAAAAAATTGCAACCCTGATAAATTACTGAAAATAATTATGAAAATTGGAGAATGCAAAACAACATTATTATGGTCCAACCAGAAAGCAATATTTTTCAGGTTTTATCAGCATTGGAGGGACATAATAACAGTATGCAGTCAGCTCTTATACTGACAACTCTGCATGATTCTTTGATGCAATTTGGATGAAGCTAGATAACCTATGATTTACTAAACTCTCTCCAGTTAGCAAATCTGTTCAGGGTTTCCTAGTGTACCAACATGGTCATCCCAGTGTGTGCTGGTTGCAATTATTCAGTCTATTCTGAGCTGCAAGGATATGCCTGTGCACAGCTGTGGATGCAAATCAATCTCTGTCCTGTCAGGTAATGCACACATAAAATCAGCCCCGAATTGCATGAACTGAAATTACAATGACTGATCGAAAGAAACGATAACGTTCTGTTTATTAATACTTCTGTATGACTAGAAACAGGCAGTACCAGCAACACAGAGAGAAAGCAACAGTTTTAGTTGCTTAGTACTGGATGCTGCAGTACTACTAGTGTTGATTAACACAAGTTTTGAGAGTTGTTTTGTTTATTTTGAACCAATTCTGTTGTTTTATTACGGGAAATAATGGTCTGCAGATAAGGGACAAAGCTTGAAATCAGGAGTGCTGGATAAAGGGAACTGAGAAAGAGCAAGGAACTGAGTCTGGATCTCCTGAGATTTAGGCTAGCTCTTCAATCCCAGGTCATCTTTCCCTGAAAAAAGAAGTGGATTAAGAAATTATAGAATATGAAAATAAAATAACTGTTTATTACACTTGTGTGATTCTTGATCACAGCTCTTGACACAGCTGATATTTCTTTAGGAAAGTGGAGGTTAAGGAAATGTCACTTGCTCTTCAGCCTGTGATGAAGAGTTTGTGAGGTCACATACTCATTTCCATGGTGACAAACTGTGATGTTGCCATTGAGAATTATGATTTTATTATATGATCAAGCAACTAAGTGTGTTCATAAAATAGGAATGTAAGAAGATTCTGGTGGTTTGTACGTTGGTTTGGTGTCTATAACTTCTTCTATCAAAAAGTTTGCTTAAGTAAAAATATTTGTCTCTAAATTAACAACAGTCTCGGCCCTTCTGATTGATGGATGCCCTGGATCTTGTGAAACAGGTAACTGATATCTTGTAAGGATCTATGCATGAATTGCTTTGCTAAGCAAATTCATTACAAATCCATCATGTTAGTTGAAGGAGGTTTAATTGTTTTGTGATATGGATATGTTATAAGCAACGGTAAACAACCACCTCCCTCTTCCAATACAGTAATAGGATGCTAGGGAGGGAAGGAAAATTTCTCGTAAGTTTGTTCGTAAAAGATCAACTGTCGTGTCTGGCCCAAAGGATAATAAAATCTATTTACCTTTCAGCCCTCTGTGCCTCTTGTCTGTCCCAAATTGATTGCTATAGGGTAGTTATTTTAAATGATGGGGTCTCTTCTGCTTCTCCATTGCTTCCTCCCGTTTTTTTAAATTAAAAGATCATAATAATTGCTAACACTTTTGTCATCCCTAGAGAAGAAGCCTGGCATGTTCCAGTCCAGAGATAAAGTCTCTTTGGAGCAAATGAACCATGAGAGGGGAAGATGCAGGATACGAAACAGCAATAAGAGGCCTCAGAGAGCCTTTGTCATACTTGTGGCCAGATCCTGCTCTTGTTTGTACCTGTGGGACTTGGCCATCAGCTTCTGCCAGGAGCCTGTGGCCCCAGGGACACGCAACAAGGACTGTCTGCGACACTCAGAGACAGGCTCCACATGACTCCCTGTAGGATCAACCAAGTTTCATTTCAATGGTTTTTTTTCAGTGTACCGGGAAAATCCTGGCAACTAAGTTTGTCTTCAGAAGCAATATCTATGCACATTTCATTTATTTCCCAGTAACTGGTTATTTTCAGCGAAAGTGTCATCTTCGCTATTTATCTGAGTATAAATCTCCTTCTCTGCAAATACTATAAAAATGAGCTTAGATGCCAGGGTGAATTTGTGATGATTTATCTTCCACAGTAGTGGTACTTAATCTGCTCAGATGCTGGCCAAACAGTATACGATAAAAAGTATAAGAGTAAGACTGAGCCATCTTCATTATGGCATATGAGTACTTCATTACTCAAGAGGTCTTTTGACTTCAGTGGAACTTGTGGGATAAAATGCTGTTACTCACTACAAGCAAGGGTATCCAGTTCAGCCCCATCGTTATTAAACACTCATATCCTATAACCGCATAGATTTGTATCTATGCCAAGCCAAATTTAATACGACACAGGGTTCGGTTTTAAGGAAGATAAAAGGAAACAAAACGCTGAAAGATCAAATATGCATCTGAACCTAGTTCATGAACACCAGTGGGACTATAGAATACTGGAAGTTTCTGAGCTTGGACCCAGTATGCATGGTAACACCTAGGCTGGGGTATAAGGTAAATCTTGGTGCCTATTTGGCATTTACGTTCTGTTGGATCTGACTTGCCAAGTGACTAATAGCACTGAATAATAATGCTTTCCTTTGCAAAATGCTGGTAATATTTAAACAGTTCACAAGAACATAGCAATTTCTCAAAAACCTTCATAGAAAGTGTTGCCATATTTTGTTCATTCTAAGTTTTTCATGTTGATGTTGTCAGGTGATACCGTAAGCGATAGACTGAACATCTACACCTTTTAACATTTATTTTTAAATGACATTTTAAAACTTTGACCTCAGTTTGAGATGGAGTTTAATTTCAAAACCTCATTGTATCCTACAGGATGTAAATTCTATTTCGGGCCACATCTAACACCGAAAGAAAACATATTTGTATTGAATTAGTTAACTTACTTCTTTAGTCAGTTCTTAATTTAGCATTTATTGGGATATGTTCATAAGGAAGGACTCCAGACTGGCTGTGACTGTTAGGTCATGCATTAACTGTCTGACGAAGGAAAGCATGGCATGCAGGTAAGAATATTTACTTCTCGCAAAAGCAACAGGTGAGCTCTATCACCAACCAAAACACCAAGTCTCCTCAAATATGTAATGCAATTTTCAGTGCTGGATGCCACATAATCCCAAATGTTCCTGATTAATGACTAATGGTAGCTTATGGTACCATTTATGGAACAATTACTGCCATTCATTTTATACTGAGAAGATTATCAGCTTTTGGATTTAGAATAACAAAAACTAATTTCATGGAAACTGGGGAGGTGTAGAAATGTTATCTCCTCGTCTGTGTTTATTCAGTGATAGCATTGTTTAAAGCCCATGATCCTGTCTGCATCTGCCACTGCAGCTGGCCTAGCCAGCTCACCAGTCTTTATTTAGCTGGATATTACAGCAGTAACATTTCATTATAGTTGTGCTTGGAAGAAGTCATAGTCCATTGGTTTTATTGAAGCTCACTTCTAGTTTACTTCCATTTCAGGGAAAAGGACAGCTGTTTTAATATGTACTTGGTGGAACACCTAAAGGGTTTTAGTGTTAATTGAGTTGGGAGGAACTGTTTTTAACAAGCACCTTTTTGTAAATGTCAGGCAGTTCAATCATGTTTCATTGTTATTATTCAAGTCAGAAATTAGCCAGCGCAAGCGTCAGCAGGCTCAGGCTGCCGTGAAGTAATGTGGTGTGCGACTTCTTTGCACGCTGAAGAGTTGGTTACAACTGCTGCACTCTGGAGAGGAGAAAGCACATTTGTCTGAGGGCGAGTTCCCTTCTCTCTGCTCTCTCTGCTGTGGGGAAAGTAACCTGCAGCTGACTGAGCCTGCGAAAAAGCGTATGTTGTGAGAAAACTGATAATTACTTCCCATTTATAACATTACTTTTAACTGACAAGAGTTCATTCAACCTAAAGTTCGTCAAAAAACAGAATATAACGGGCTAACCCCTGTCCTCTATTATTCGTGCCCTGCCTATAGCAAAGTCAGCGGGCGAACGTAAGAAACCACAAAATGTGCATACTGGCTTTTTAGCATGGCTTCCAGAGGTTCAAACTTCAGCAACACAGATACTTATACAGCAGCCGATTTTTTTTTTACCCAGGCATGCACTGTGCAGTTGCACTATGCTGAGATACACTCTGTTTTAAGCCAAGAAAGGGTGAGAAATGTAAAGGGTCCAAAACTTTATTGTATCTCTTCAGCCAGAGCAGTTTGGTTTATCCCTGCAGGGATCCTGCTAGAAGGCACTGGTTCAGGTGTCAAAATGCCCTATCGCTTCCTCATCTGCTGGGCTGGATCCTCAGGGGTATGGGGGAGTGAAAGGGAGTAGCTACAGTTTTTAAGGAGTCAAATGACTGTGTGAATCATTGCCTTTTTTCCTCCTCCACTTAGCCACCTGATGGTGCTATTTAAGAACATGTGAGGTCAGACAAAATGAATGAAAGAAGCTTGCTGCCTATATTCAATAAAAAATACAGATGTCAATGGGAGTTTTGCCTGAGTGGTAACTGCCGTTTTGACCCTAGGATTTGGTGCATGACCATCCATTTTTATTGCTTCTGCATAAATGCAGAAAAATGACCAGCTTGTCTACTTAATCACATAAGGCACTTAAATATGTCATCTCCTCTTGCATGTTCAGAAAAAAAAATCTCGTTCACTCATGACTGCATGAAATTACTCTGCAAAGCAACTGTATAGGCTTGCTTTGGTGCTCCTCGCATTGTAATATTTCCATTATTTCCTGTTTTACAACTGAAACGTTTGGATCTGTTCTGATCTTACTACTATAAACTACAGTATGTTGTTGTATCAGATAACCAAGAATGACTTTATTTTCCTCCAAATGCTGCTTCCTGTGGTACTTCCTTGACATTAAGTGGTCAAGCTTTGCTGTAGTAAACTGGTGTCGTTATAAAGCTTCATCCTTTTCCAGCTGCTCAGAATTTGGCCCTAGGGACAAAGAGGAAAGACAGTGAAGGAAGAGATAATGCGCTTCTTGTTGACTATTCTTCTAATATTGCAACTTCTATTTGGTGATCCCCTTGTTTAGCAAGTGAAATAATGGTGATTTTTAGTATAGTCTCAATTTAGCGTTACCAAAATGAGGTAACTCAGATCTTAAAAATTATAAAGAACAGGATGTCTTTTGAGGGAATTGGAGATAATTAATTTCCTACTGTAATTTCATCATTTCATCCTCTATGCATTTACAGGCTACATTTCCAAACCCAGCTAGCTACTTTGAGTGAATCACACACATGTGCAAACATCTGTTTATGTTTACGGTCCAATGGCTTCTACTTACTGGGCCAGGAAACCTCAGTTCAGGTCTCAGCTGTGCAATATTCATTTGCCAGGATTGCAGGGTAGAATTAAGTAGATGGGTGAGTATGCGACTCTCTGCTTGAGTGCGTCATGGGTGAGTCGGAATAGGGGCACTGTTAAACCATTCTCTTCTGCTGCCTTAAAGCTGCTGTTGGACACACTCCTCCTTCAACTCAGTTCAGACAAGCCTGTATTACTGCTTTTCATGTTCCAATAGATACTGGCTAGAAATTTTTCATTTAATGAAAAGATGAGTGATATATTCATTTCCAATACCGAGCAGAACAGCTTTTCAATATGATTACTCTTTCCCTTTGACAGAGGATTTCTGAACGTAACAAACCATGCTGTTCTTTTCTCCCTGCAGAATCTGCTTTATTTCTGGAGCTTTCAAAGGATTTCAAAAGATTGAGCAAGACAGATAAATAAGAATATAAATGGTAATATATATAAGTAACTGCAGCATCACGTTGGTTGAACATATATCTAGGACAGATCCTGTACTTTTGAAAATCCCGAATTCATATAGAAACAGAAAACAGTCTTTGCCTGAGTTTGCTAGAACTAAATGTAACCATCTATTCTTAACATATTGTTTATTTTCAGGTAGCAGCTGAACTGCGAATGTTTTAGGAGTTCATATGAAGTACAGAAAGGTTACAGTATGAGTTATAAAGCTGAACAAGCATCCTTTGTCAGTGTATCATGAGCACACTGCGCTATTGCTTATGTGTTATGATATGACCTTGGTCTTAACACCGTAATTTTTTATTATCATATAAAGTGATATAAAGCTTACCCAGCTTTTTGAACACAGTCCATCAAATAGCTGCCTCTGTCTTCTCTTCACATTAAAATCTACAGTGATTAATTTCATTTGTAATGAAGTTTTATAAGAAACTTACAAGCAGAACAGGTTTATCACCTGGGTTATCAAATCTTGGTTAGTACCACTGGAAGAGTGTCAGCATATAAATCTTTGAGAAACAGATGAAACAAACAAATCATAATAATCTAAGATTAGATAAGGATCCACAGTCTAGGACAAATAAAGTCATCTTTCAGATAAATTCAGAAGACCATCATAAATATCACTTAATTTGTTTGAAAATTTAATACCAGGGATTGACAATTCCATTTTAGCTTGAAAAAAGCAGTGATCTAAAACTTCAGGCAGAGCAATCCTAAACTTCACTGATGGCATAACAAACAAGGCAAAATTGAGTTATCAGATCTCCTGACAAAAACAAGTTATCAGACCTCCTACCCTGCTAGCTTCTGAGAAAAAGATGTAAGATAAGACTCCAGTGAAATAAGTCTTGGGTATTGGATTTGAGCAGGAAATAGCTTTTCCGTCCTCTAGAATCCTTTAATTTCACTTTTTAATCTTAAGATTTGTCTACAAGGTCAGTCTGTATCTGGGTCAACCAGTTGCCTTGAAGCAAGGGGACTGCATGACTTGAACAGAGACCCTGGCCTCAAAATAGTTTAGGATTTAATCTCGAATATTAACTCGAACTCCTCAGAATAATTTTGCATTGGACAGGGACTTCACGGAAGTATGAGCATCTTTGCACCCTGCCGTCCCCTTTACTGCATTATGTCTTCCCACCCTCTGCTGGCTTGGAGCTGTGCAAACCACATAATCTTTAGACTGATGAGTGAAGATGGGAGTGCAAACTGAGAAAACTGCCCTATGCTTTCTTTATTCTTATTATCTCCTCCTAAAGCATCAGCATAGCCTCTGTCAGAGACAAGAGAAGAGGCTAGATGAGCATTTGATCCAACCCATCACAAGCGCTTGCCTCCCTTTTGAAATGCTGACCTGCAATCAGTTTCCTTCTTTTTGCACGTAGGTGAAAGACCGCACGTTTACAGTGAGTCTGCAAGTTGTCTCCTGGCAGCTTTTTGTCAGACCTATATGTTGAGCTTGCAATAGGATCCATCCAAAATTCCTAAACCTCAGCAATGTGGAATGAGGTGAAAATTCAGGAAGCCTCCACAGCAGGCAAGGGAACCAGGAGAGTTATAAAGCCCGCATCAAAGGAATCTCTCTTCTATAATTTAGTAATTGCATCAGCTTCTCCAAATAGGGTGAGTTATGGAAGAGAAGGACCCTAGTATGTCCATACAGAGTGGTCAGGTCCTCTCTTCATCCCCAGATAGAAATAGAGATTTATGATGATAAAAGAGAGATTTCTAAAACCTCTATCATAATATAGAGATTTTATGATATGAAAGTAGGCTGGACACAGTTACACTGAAGCAATTACTTGGCAAACTTTTGCTTCAGTTTTCTCACTTTGAGATAGATAGGTTCACAATGACAAATCTTTAGTATCAGTTTTGGAGCCCAAGCTCTGCATCCTAAACACAATTTGTATTTCTAGCAAGATTAAAAAGGCATTTAACCTGTAGATGCTTAAGCCTCAGTCTTTTTTTACAAATATTGTTTTTAGTGGCACATTTAGGTTTCAGCTAGTTTTACATCAGACATCTGAACAGGAAGAAAACTGTCTTGTCCAGGACCATGGAGAATGTGAATATAGACCCAGAAACTAATAAAATGATATCTAAATTTTAGGGCTTAATTATGGCTTTATTACAGGCTCCTCTCTTAAATTTACGGTAAATAATTTATAATAACAGCTGTATACAGATAAAGGAAGAAAAATGGGAAAGTGTGTTATTTATTGTTAGAGACTGGTCAGTGGGAAGTAAATAAATTCTATACTTTCTATATGAGCAGTAGATAGGCTCCTTCTATTTGTTTTCATCTTTGACTATACCATTAGCTGATCTATTTTTTAAATGGAAGCTTTCCCCATCCCCTTTTTGATCAGCTCCCAGCGGGGCTTACTCTGAGCGTGCAACACAGAGAAGGACAGAGAGCATCTGAATACCTGTGCCACCTCCAGCTGCCAGGGGAGGTCTAGGTAAGCTGAATGCAATTTGCACACTGGAAGTTGGCCAGCACATCAGCACTATTATCTCCACTTTTGCAAAAAGGACTATAGGAATGTTAATTAACACAAGTGCCCAAGACCTTGGTTTTATGAGTCTTCTGAAGGAAGGACACAGGGCGGGAGAGAGGCACAGAATGGCTAATGAACACAGAGTGTAGTTAAGTTGTAGGTTTTTGGCTGGGGTGATCATGTTTTGCTCAGAGGCATATGGCATGTTTCAGTGAGGAGCAGGGAAGGGAAAAATTACTGAGAGTCATGACTGCCTCGTTTTATAGCTGATTAGCTAGATGACTTACCTGCAAGTCTGACAACAAGTAGCTTGAGTGTGAGGGATTTAGACAAGTATCTGACACAGGAACATAAACCGTCACTCAAAAATATGGCAGCTGGTGCATACATAGTGTATGCAGCGCAGAGACTGTTTTGCCTGTGTCTCTGTGAAGCTTCACAGTATCTGTCTGGTGCCCAAAGCCCAACAACTATTTTGTTCTCTGAGCTGCTTCCAGTCTTTTAAAGAAAAATATAACATTGAGCTGTCTGCTAGACTTGAATTTTGGCCTCTGTCTCATTGTTTCTATCAACTTAATGCAAGACTAATTTTAGACTGGAAATCCAAAATTTGCTCCTTATGTACGCATGTTTTTCTGTACGCAAAGGCCAGAGTTTGGTTGTGCTGCTGTAGAAAATCCAGACAAACTTTAAATTTGACAGGAACTAAAGACATGGAAGATATCTCAAAAGACAGATATGCTTGTAAGTGATCTCTCTCCCACATGAGCGAGTTACGTTCCTGTCCATGGCAAGAATGTAGAGTTAGTACTAATACATAGAATTATCATTGGAAGAAGGACATGTAGATTAAGCCACTAGAGGGAGATGCAATATGTGTCTGGCTGTTGTTAGAACAAGCAGCGTGCCTTATACCATAAATTTCCTTACAGCAGTTACAGATAGCACACTATCTATGGTCTTTAAGTCAAATGATCTTTTTTGTTTTAAATTTTCTTCCTAACATGTAAGATGCGTATATGTAGCATATAAAAATACGTAACATGTAACATATAAAGCCATAATTGTCTTTAGCCATGTGTTCAGGTCCGTATTCTTAAGGACTTATACACAGGAATAGGTTCAAATATATGCGTGCCAGTTGTTCTACGGCTCTTTCGCTGCAAGCAGCTCATGAGCCCAGCCCACAGCTCCCACTCTGGGTCTTCGTGATTTGTCCAGCAATAGCGTTGTGCTGATATGGAGGTAGCTGAGTAATATGAATTCCTGAATTCTGGCTGAAATGCTGAAAGCCGTGAGCCATGCTGCCACTTCACTCTATGCCCAACCAGAGCCATCTTGTTAATGAGGCATTGGATTCCTTGAGGAGCTCTGTGAACCACATCTGAAGCTGATCTTCCTCTCAAGGCTTTCCAGGATGTCTGACAAGCATCTTACAGCTCTTGGACATAAAAAAACTTTTTAAAATAGCTTATGGGTTAGGAAGATTACCCCACCCCATAATTTGAGGCATGGTAGCAGATCTTCAATAGGCCAAAAATATCAAGCAAGAGGAACTGCAATTATTTTAAGGGACAGGATTAGAATTCAAAATCTTCTTGACAAGTGGGTGAAATGAGCCGAGAAATCCTGGATGCAATTCAATGAAAATAGAGAGAAGTGAATGCTTCTAAGTGGAGATGATGAACTGTACAAACACCGGATGCAAAATGTCTGCCGGGCATCAGCTCTGTGAAACAGGATCTGAGGGTTACCAAGGTTCACAGACTGAACTTAAGTCAACATTGTCACACGACTACAAAAAAATATTGTAGTGGGCTGTATAAACAGGGGAGTTGCACATAAGTCACATGAAGTAATCCTTCCATACAGCTCAGCAAAGACAGTGCTTCTCACCTGATATTCTTGGCATTGTATTTTTAGAGGTGGACTAATGAAAGGGGATTCAATGGAGAGCAACAAAAGTGACCAATCGTTTAGAAAATGGGTCCCTTTAGGAAGAACTGGGTAGCCTCAACTAGAAAAGAGAAGATAACAGATCCCAAGGATGTAAAAAGTCACTGCCAAGAGGGAGTGAATTGTTCTCCTTGTCTACGGCTTGGACAAAGATTAGTGAGTCATTACCTAACTTGCAGGAAAGGAGATGTAGGCTAAACGTTAGGAAAAAACAGCAGGTAGTAAACAGCTCAGCAGTGGAATGGCTGTTCATGAAGGTTGTGAAATTTCCATCATTTGAGATTTTCAGGAACAAGTTAAACAAAAGAAGTAGATGGAGTTGAATGTGTTTTGGGGTAGAGGAACAAACAAGACAACCCCAAGTAGGTCCTTCCAGCCCTGCTTTTCTGGCAGTGTGACATATCTTGAAAGAAAAAACAGACTTTAGCAAATATTTATTTGAACTGGAGCTACCACTAAAGAGAATAGCATAAATTAGAAGTAGAATTATTTTTGCTATATATAATCAAATCCTCCAGATTCTTAGATATATAAAGATAGAAAGTAATCTCCCAGAGAATGTGGTGGAATTTGGAACTGTTCAGATTATTTCACACAGCACAATACTGCAGGTGTACAAGAATCACATGAATTAATAAATCCTTTTTAATCTGACTTCTACAACAAGATGATCCCGGTACATTTCTTTCTTGAGCAGAAGTAAAGGAGTTTTTTTTTTTTTTTTGATGTCTGATTTAAATTTGAAGCACAAACATCCTGGCATTGCTGCACCCTGGATCTGCCATATATTCTCTGAGGATAAAGCTCCATGCCTCTCGTGTTTACATCCCTTGCTGGCAAACTCCCAAATGCCTTGAGTCCAATCCAAAAGCACTTCAAACAGAAACCATACGGCTGTGGGGGGAATATTTTTCTTTAACCAAACATTTCTACAGTACAATTAAATAAACATTTTTTAAGGTTTGCTATTACATTTTATTAGCTTCCTACTGAGTAATACAGCCAGTTGGACTGTCTAAGTGTCAAACAAACAAATAATATATTGAAACAAACAGAAAACCCAACAGGACATATTCCAGGAAATATTGTTCTGAATGAAGCTGCAGGCAGCATTGTCAAGGCTATAACACTCACAGCTGCTAAGTCCTACCATGTTTGTTAAATGTTCTGAGGTCTTTTGTGCTTCCTCTTTTTAAAATTATTATTCACTGTGTTTGTGATTAATGAATCTCTTCATCTGGGAATGTCAGTTTTTGTGGTTCCTTTATATCCTGCACAGAGAGATTTGTTTAATGAATGACAAATACATGTTATTCCATTGTCTCAAGGAATAAAAGGCAGAAGAACATTGTTGGGATTTCTTTTTCTTTAGCATTAGTAATAGAATCCAGAAACGTAGACCCCGACAACTTAACTCTGGTAGAAAGCAGTTTAGTGTTGTTATTTCCATTCAAACCCCTGGAAGGACTGCAGGGTCGTTTGGTTTACGTCACGGCTCTTATAAACCTCTCCCCAGTTCATATATGCCTGATACCTCCGCCAGCTCGAGGGGATGCAGGACGGTCCGGGGCGTGTGGCAGAGTGGGGAGAGCTGCAGCTCCGCAGCGCTCGTTCCCGACGCTGGGTGCCGCCGAGCGGATGCGGCAGCTCAGCGCTGGGGAGCCCGAACCGAACCACCCTGTGAGCCAGTCGAGCGGCTCCGTGGCGGGGAGCGGATGGGCCCCACGAAGCTCTGGAGGACAGCAAGTCTTGGCCGGCCTCCTCCTCCTCTCCTTTCAGCCACAGCAGCAAATTCAATGTCAGAAATCAGCTGCTTTAGGACTGGGGCGTGACCTCCCCCAGCCACGTACGCAGGCACGGCGTAGCAGGACTGCCGCTGCGTTGATGGCTTTTCTTCTGCCTTTTACGTTGGGGCCTCCCTTCAGCAAGGCTGGAATTTCGCCCACATCTGTGGGGTTTTGGCTGCTTCAAATAGATACCGTCCACTTAGAAAGAAGGGACAATTAAAGAAGAAAAATACAGACACATTTTTCCTAAAAGCATCTCCAGTTACTTCAGTGAGATTATTGACTGACTGGCAAAAGAAATGAAAAAAAAAAAATGCACAAGTCAGATTTTAATAAAATCATTCTTTCTGTTAGAGAAAGAAGTTTCCTCCCCTCCTTCTTTTTCTTTTCTTTTTTTTTCTTTTTTTTTTTTTTTTTTTGCCAGAAACACTGCCAGACAGCTGCCAGCCATAGAACTACATTAAGACAAGCCAACTGCTTTTCAGATCTTTGGAAATGAATGTTAGAGGTACTTTGTTATGCTTAGCTGATTTATCTGGGCACAAAAGGAGCACAGCCACTCTGATGTAGATTAAACAGACATTTTGGTGGTTGAGATAATTTCAATAGTGCAGTCAAGGGATTCATTACTTAAGAGTTATCCATCAATTTGACGAGCCCAGAACTATGAAAAACAAACAATCCAGAGACTGAATGAACTTCTAAAAAGAAAATAAAACAGAACCAAGCAAGAAAAAAGAGGAAAGGGAAGGACACAAGCTTCCACATATCAAATAGCGCTTTAAATTCAGTCTAAGGACTGTACTTAAGGTAATGGTTTGAAGCCCAGCATTTCAGAGAGTAATTTTCTCAGACAAGGTACTGACTGGTTTGTGGCAGAACAATCTCGTTGGGTGTGAGAACAGTGAAAATATTCAGTGCTGGGCTTTCTGGAATTACAATTAGGTGTAAAGCGGGAGCCCTGCTGGAAATCACTTTGCCATCTCAGAGACCCGAGCGGGTCACTCTCTCGACCAAAGGGGGATTGCGGCACCCATACCGAATCGAGCTTTTGTATCTGTAACAGTTATCTGCTTCCTGGAGGCCACCTAATTGCCGTTGCTGTCAATCGCCTTGTCACCTGCGATTTCAATCAGTCGCTTAAAGGTTTTCCTACCTGGGCCTTCCCTTTGGTGCTGCTTTACCCTTGCAAAATGAGCCTCGGATATCTGTCACACCAAATGCTTAAGTGATTGTTCCAGGACAGCCAGGGAGCAACAAACTCTTTGATTATAGATGGCCTGTTGTATGTTAGATTAGGTATCTGCTCCACTGTGAAGCTAAACGATACAATGTAGGGTCTGAATAACTCCTTTCAGTCATGGTCTGGGGTTACTGTAATCCTTTTTATTTTTCTTAAACCGTGACTAGCCATGTGTTTTCAGTTACAAGTAAATGCAAATCAATCTGTGTGATGCGGACATTAGGGACTCATGCAATTTTCTTTAATTCATATTATATTAGCTTTCACCCACAGGATAACATGTGCACACGAAACTTGGGCCAAGGAGAAAGGCAGGGGGAGAGGAAGGCAGCAATTATGCATGCTGTAATTGTTCCCACCCAATATTATGGCATGCAATGCATTCGATATGACTGGAGCTCTACAGTAGCATGACATTTTGAGCAATGTCAGTATGCGCTTTGCAACCGGCAGCCGCCACATCCTTCCCTGTTCTGCTCTTCCCTGTATAGAGCACATCTACTTTACAGATGGCATTGCTTAGCAGCAGCTGAAGCAGCTACATAATGAACACACGGTTCTAGGAATGGGGCTACAAGCTCTCAGTCTAAATTTCAGTCGACAGCTTCAACATGAGGAGATTCACAATTACTTCCAAATCCACATCCGCATCCAGCAAGTGCTGGTCTTACTTCCAGAAACACTCACCGTAAAGCCAAAGGCACGAGAAGTATAGTCAACAGCAGCGCTAAGAGAGACAGCGTTTGAACATAGTCTTCTTTAAGGGAACAAATTCTTGGAACAGTTATTATTTTGACATTTAGGCCACCATTTCAATTGTTAACTTTGTAACGAAAGAATAAAAATACAGGCTAGAGACTAACGGGGTAAAATGGTGTGGCTCCAGTGGTCTGCGTGGAGCTGGGCAGATTTATTCTAGCCAAGGATATGCTCTTTGAAATGTTCCATTTTATGCTCTTCTTTCACAAAGCCTAGCACCAGGCCTAATGTGCCAAGTGGTATTTTAAGGCAGTAGTGAGTTCAAATTGCACTTTTAATGCATCTTTCCTCTTAGAAAGTGTGGTGTTCATTTCAGACCCTAAATCAAATAGTTGGAAAAAGAGGGAAAAAATGCATTCTGACTGATAAATAATTATCCAGATCTCAAGCTATCCTAAAGAGCTACGTGAATAATGTAGCAGATTCATACAGATTTAAAGTATTGGAGGGTTTTTTTTGCTGCTGTTTTAACCCCCAAATCTAACGATTTCGTTCAGGGGATTTTGTGACGTGGTTGTGTAAGACGACAGGCACCCAGATATAGGGTATGCAAGTTGCTGAGTTACTGAGACTGACTTCTCTGCACTCTGGTAGTTCGAGGCAAACAGGGGGTTGTGTGAATAGGCCCTCAATGACCCAGGAGGTCTTTTCTAAACCAGAGTTCCTGTGCTTATCCTGTTAACCTCAAAGCATGTAAATATTTTCCCATTATTAGTCTTATTTAGGTGAATAGTGAATTTTATGTGTAAGTTTCTCAATTCAGCACCAATAATATCTCTCAGTCTTCTAAGACACTTGTGATTCAGGGATTCCCTCCTTACTGCTGTCCTGAAGCGGTAAGTCTTTACACGTTGGAATGAAGGTGATTAGTTTCAGGTCTGATTACATGCTGACACAGTCCTGTGTCTTCTCCATCTAAGCCCAGTGGCACTGAACTCCTTTACGGAGACTTGTAGCTCAGATAGCACCAGGGAAGGAATCACTGCACCTCTCTGCTCCTCTCCACTGGCAGTGAGATGCTGAGACAAACCCACAAGAAACATAGTCGGGATTCTCATATGCACGCAATGTATAGAAAGCAACTAAGCCTTATAGAGACCTGAATAAGTAACGCTTTCTTCAGCTTTCAGTATCCACTGAATTTGGTCCAAGGATACTGCAATTTTGCATTGTAAGCAAAAGAAATCACCAGATAAAAATAATCAAAGTACTGAGCTCATATTTATTTAATATAGTAATAGGTCTCAAGAGAGGATTTTCTTTCAAAGAGCAGAATTATAGAAAGATACCAACAGTTTTACTGTAGTAATTGCAAGGATCGGGAGTGTCTTTGGGCTGATAGGAGTATAAAAAGAAAGCTGAGACCTAAAGATTTAAAGATAAAAGGAGGACAACTAGAGCATAACATGACGGAAAGATGATCTATTAAACGGAGCAGTGGTCTTGCATAAAACTGTCACTTCTATGGGAGAAAGATAGTGCACATGGCTGAATGAAACCTACAGCCCTCTGAACAGTGCGTGTACCCAATAAGGTCAACTTTAATGAACAAATAGCATTCCAATGATGCAGGAAATAAATGTCTCATGCTTTCACCCAAGAAGGAAGGCTCACCAAGAAAGGTCCTCACTATTAACTACGTCTTTGGCAGGCTATGCTCTTTTGTTTACGTAGCTCTCTTCTGTGAATCCTAGCACCAAATGGTTCAATATTGCCCTATTGAGTGAGTAATCCAGTGCAAAGTCCATATAAACAGGCTGATTTTTCAGATGGAGCTACACAATAGTTACTTTTTAATTGCATTTGACATTACTGGTAATGTTCTATGCAGCTCCATGCATAACACACATTTAATTGTAGCTGTGTTGTAGTGATAACACTATAGCATGGTAATTTTCTGTATTTGTAGCTTGTGGGAACCGATTCATTTCTGAGTATTTCAGTGCAGTTTATTAACTGGGAAGATTGGGTGGCTGGAACCTCCTTTATTAAAGTTATTGGCTGCCCTGTAGCAACAGAAATAAATTGTGATAATAGCCAGAACAAATTAGCTTGTGTATGAATTAGCCATTAAATGAAAAGGCGGGGGGGGGGGGGGGGGGAATAAACCTTCTCTTGGTATATAAAATGTCTTTATTTGGGTAATACAAATATATTGACAAATAAAAGTAAGATCCTTTAGGAGAGGAAATTCTCTCTTTCTAAGCATCTTAAAACAAGTAACATAAACTTCAGGGCTGAGCTCAGACTTACATCTCACAGATAGGCATGGATTTACTTGCAGGGGACTAGGGGGACTTCCACTTCAGACAGACAGTGCATGCATCCCCTGTGCTGCGCTGGTCAGGGCTGTGCTGTGGTGAAAGCTGACCCAGGAACTGGAAGCGCTGAAGAAAGTCATGCAAAGACAGTTCAGGTTTGGAAATGGTACAACCGCATCATCTATTTACTGCAGCTGAGCAAACTCTCAGCCCTAAGCTGGCCATGCCCCTAAGCAAGGTAAAAGAAACTACCAGTTTAGGTCAGGGGCTCGTAGAAGATCTGTGTTTTATTGTGTGTGAAACTGCACAGAGCACCAGATCGTTCTGTGAATCAAGTTAGCTCATTGACTCATCAGAAAGCAGCCCAGACTTTTTCTGTGTTAGTTTTCCTCCCAACTGAGGCGGCTCAGTGGTGAGGCACGTGCTGAGTGCTGGTGCAGGTGCATGGCTGAGAGCGGGGAGGACGAGGTGCATGTTGCTGCTGCAGCCCCCACCACCAGTTTGTTGGACTCACTGCACCCCCTGAAGCCAAACCCTGGAATGCTCTGAACTGGCCTTTGGAGAAATCTCTCTTTCCACTGACTTTGTAAGGGAATTTAGGGTGTCTAACCTCCTAATACAGACTCAAGTGGACAGTGTGAATACCTTCCCTCCCTCTGCCCCAGCATGGTAATTCTGATAACAGCAGGCTCTGGAGCAGTTCTAAGAAATAGCATGGGTTTTTGTTTGTTCTTGCTTGTTTCAGAGAAATTGGTTGGGATGAGTTCCAGCACAGACTCTCCCATCTCTGCCACAAATTCTTTCTTTTTTTTTTTTTTAATTACATCATGAAACAAATGTCATTGACAGGCCTGAAACTAATTTTCTATGAACAAAGACAATGAAACGCGTTTGCAAAAAGCAAATGCACAAGGAAGGAGGAGATGACACATCAAACCTAAACCAGTGTTGCCCTGTTTTGGCTTACATAGTGGTTTGGTGACCTACGTGATGTGTTTGTTTTTTAGATCACTTTCTAGCTCTGTTCAGCAGGGCTCCCTGTTACCTGCAACGCCTCTCAGCAGCACTCACTTCCTTAAGGCTGGGCCCTATAATGAACACCACCACATGGCCTTTGGATTGGCAATGACTCCCCTTCCATTGCCTCAGGTGGGGCAGACTCTCTTACCTTCCCATGAAATGCCTTTTAGACTTGCTATCAGTCATATTTTTGGAGCGGCTTTTGTAGGAAAGACGTCTGCTTGGCCACGGTGTGTGCCAGTCCTCCTCCTAGTAAGATCTGGCCACCTTCAACCAAATTTGTCAGATGGACAGAGCATCCTACAAGGGTTGCAAAAGCTGGCTTTTGGTTAGAGGTCAGCAACTCAGATTAGCACCATACTGAGGGAAAGGCACTTTCAATTCAGCCCTTTATTCATTCATGCCACGTGGGAGCAGCCTGCTTGCCAGTCAGGGGTGTGTCAGATGGCCAATTAGCAGAAATGCAGTCACTTGCCAGCTCAACAAATAAGGGGATATAGAAAGGGAATGGGGATTTGGAGAGAAGGAAGAAAAAAATAGCATCATTGCTCTGTAGAGGAAGCACTGTGAATTGTATACACCCACCTTAAAATTATTTTTTAATTGCAAATAAAAGTAAAAAAAGATCTATAAATAAAACTAATTTATTTACACACTCCAAGCACTCTAATGGGAGTTTCTGTATTAAATAGTCTGTTGCTGTCATATGCTGGTCTGGAATGCTGAATTTGATAACTTTATATTTTTATTACTGTATTAGCAGAAAAATAACTACTTGAATTAATAGTTTCCTTTCATCCAGAATCTGGATGATTATGCGAAAGGGGAAAGTGAACGGCATAGTAGAGCGAGGCTGAAGGACGATGGGTTCTGTCCCTGTCTCTGACACTAATCTGCTTTGTGATCTCAGATAAGTTATTTTTCCTCCACACTTCACCTCCAAGTTACTCGCCAGTAACAGTTTACCTGTTTATTTTTACAGTTTATCTGAACAGTGTCTTAGCACAAACAGGTCTTTGATTGCAGCTAGAACCACTAGTGCAAATAAATAGTAAATTAAGCAGTAGCTACTTTTCAACTTTTTGGGCAGAAGAAATTCTCTTCAGAAGAAATTGTGAATTTGAAAAGTGAAGGGGGGAGGGAGTGTCAACAACATTGGTTATATATGTGGGAACACAACAGTAGGAGGAATTTTTAGTGTTATTGTTCTTAGTTGGTTTCTTCCATCATTTCTTGTTGAAATCAATTATTTTTGACCCCAAAGAAAAATCAGTACAATTCATAAAGTGTCTATAAGGTTATTTTTTCTTTTAGTCTTCAAGGTAACAGGGGACCAAATTGAAAGTCCATAGCTGGATTTCACAGGTGGGCTCCTACCCAGCTTCTTGAGAGTCATTTTTCCTGAGCTTCTGAAAACATCCTCTGCCAGAAATTGCAGGGCCTGTGATGTTGCTTGTGCTGTTCTAAGGACTTTTGCCAATGACAACAAAAACCAGGCTCCAAAGAATAACCCCCACAAAGATCTAGCTGGGTTGAGTAGGGATGGATCTCCAGAGCAGCTTCCAGTTCTGCAAGCAACATCATTAGACAATGAATGACAATCCAGCCAGAAGATACTAAAATTTAAGGGTGTAGGTGGAAGTTGATGAGACTCCCTTATTGATATTTACAACACTGTAAATATCAAGAGACCACCAGCAGAAATCTGTTTAATACTTCTAGCACCCAGCATGGTATCATCACATAAAACAAGGTATTCCCTAGAGCAAAGAACTTCCTCCTAAACCCCAACAGGCTGAAGCGGCACGTAAGTGATCTGGTGAGGTGATAGCAGGAGCTGGGATCAGACCCTAGCTTTCAGAATTGCAAACCGGTGCACAGTCAATCTGCAAGACTTTGCTGCTTCCCAGTGATGTGGGGAGGGAAGTGAATCCAAGCTCAGTCAGGGAAAAGCTCCATGCACAAAAACACAATATTGGCAAGGCACCTTCATTAGCAGTCTCAGGAGGCCAAAGGGTCAGCCTTACTGATCTGCTTGCTGCTCTTCTCAGAAGACAAAAGAGTGCTTCATCTTTACTCATCATCTCATCCAGCAAAGCTAGTTTCAATTTCATGCATCACCCATTTTTCTTAAAGCAAAGATAAAATCATTTTTTTCCCTTCAAGAACATTTGGGAATAATGCTTAACTGGGACTTCTTTAATTTCAGAAATTGGTTACTTGGAGTGAATTTCAGTTTGCTCAGTCTAGGGGAAAATCCATGAGCAGGAGAAATTAGTTTTCTGAATGGCAAGAACAGAAATGAACTCCTTTATAAAATAATGCAAATACTGCGGTCAGATTTTAATCAGAAGAACAAAATGCAGAGAGAAACTGGTGTCAGAGAGCCTTTTGCCATTCAGGTGGGACAGAGGGACCCTGAGGATGTTCTGAATCATTGCCTACAATTCCTTTCTAATGCATAAATTCTCCTCTAATATAGTGCTACCTTTTTTCATCTACCCACTTTTTAATCCTTTTGCAATGGAGATACTGAGATATTTTAGGATAGGAGAGGGTCTTGTTTAGAAAGTGCCGCTTGTCTGATACAGTACTGGTGGAACAAAGGCATTTGTGGGCGAGAGGTTTATAAACTGTTTGGCTTGCAGCTCTGAGGTCAGAAAGGTATTTTTGCCTCTCAATTCTTTTGAGGAAGTTGTGGTTCTGTGCCACAGCCTTGCCACGGAAATCATCACCTTTTGAGCTTCATTTCAACAAGTAGGTGCAAAAGAAGGTAAAAAGGGGAGAGACCAGAATGGACAAGTTGGATTGCTAAGTTGGAGAAGGAAAATGAGAAACAATAGGAAAAGCAGAAAGTCCAGGATTCCTACTCAACAGAAATTGCACAGTGACTTAAGTGATTACCTTTAAAAATAAATATGTTCAATACAGAGTGAGGGGAGGCAAAGGAAGTCACCCAAAAACAAGAGTAAATCTAAGCAAAAGCAAACCAAACAATATTGTTAACATAAGAATATATAAAGCTCTATGGCTTAGACCTAAAATAGGCAGCTAAACATAACAATATCACCATTGTATTTATTTCTGCTATAAATCATTTTCAACATCAATAAGTGAGAATGCAGCTGACAGAGGAAATATTATTTTTAAACTAGAAATTGCTGCCCAGTAGTGGAGACTGGAGAGTGGCAATGTAGAAAGTCACAGAAAGAAGAAGAAAATAGAAAGAAGAGGAATAAATATAACGTTTAGCCAGTATTAGCATAGTCTATAATTAGAAGCATTTCTTTCTCATCACTTTCCTAGTTCTTTTTTCTATCACATCTACCTCTCTGCCTAGACTATGATGGCAGCTACAGAGTGAACTTGAAAGAGAAACTTACAGATTTCAGGAATAGACCCATGGTGATTGGAGATCACTTACTTTGCTGGGCTCTGTAGTGCTTTAATATGCACTTGTTTGCAGAGCAAACATTCCTCTCTTTTGTTAAAAACTACTAGCAAGTTATTTAAGTATCAGTGTAAGACAAATTAAATTTGAGAAACCAAAAAGATCTCTGCTAGCATCTCTCTCTGTCAACTCTGTCAGGCTGCAGTCAGCTGGAGGGCGGGAAATCCACTTCAGTTCATTCCTGTACGAAATTTCAGTATTTTCTGAGTATGAAGAACTGGTCTGAAGGAGATATTACACTCCTTACCTGGAGGAGGTTCACAAGATGTCATGTAACCCAGAGCCACCCAAGATGGAGTTGCAATCTGCAGTCAAAGGTGGCCGATATTTCACGCTGTCTAGAACATGGGACATGCAGATTTAGCGGAAGGAGAACAGTCAATGAAAAAAAAGGCTGAATGGAAAGAGCTGGTGATAAAGAAAGAAAAGAACAGGGAGGGTAGGGAGGCAATGTGAGAGAGCCTTTAGGTCTGGAAGAAAAAGGATGGCCTGTCTCATTCATCTAGCATCTTCCCTACACTGCTCTGTGTCTCATGGCAGGCTTTCTCCTTGGACTGGGAGACGTGCCCTTGCATAAGAACCAGCGTGGTAGGGCCTGACTCCCCTTCGCCAACCTGGTAAATGGTCCTACATACCAGCGCAATGTGCGTAGGTAAAAATCCCACCTCGGCCAGCTAGCTTGACTGTGTATTTGGCTGGATGCAACCGCAAATCAGACTGTTGCTGAGACGGTAGGGAAGAGCCGTGGTATTTGAAGGGCAGTCTGAGGAATACAACAGCTTTATGGCCTTTCTTTCTTGAAGCTCTGTGCTTGCCTTATGGTCATTTCAGTACACTTCTGTCAAGTTTCTCCACTCTTTGAGCTCAGACCTGTCTTCATTGACGTCAGCCCCTGGGATTTCAAGGTCTGGACCCATTCAAGTCTTTCTGCAGTTCCTCCTCTGCCTTCTCTCCCACTGCCCTTCCTCTCCCTTCCTGCTGCAGTCCCTCACCTCCCTCACTCACTCCCGCCCGACTCATTAGTGATGGAGCAGCTTCCCCACTAACACTCAGCAAGGCCCCCTCCTCTTTATTACTCTCCTGAAACTCCATCTGTTCAGAGATTGATTCCAAAAGCAACAGTGATTGTTTTGTAGAAAGAAGAAATCGTAAAAACAGCAGTGCCTGATAAGTAAAAACACCGGTGTGTGTAAAGAGGCAATCTGGGCCCCATCATAACCGCATGTGGTGGAGGAATTTCTAGCACCTAACAACAGCTTTCCATACCTCTGTAGGGCACACAAGCTTGCTAGAAATTACATTAGGGGAATGGTAAGGCAAACGTAAAGAAGCAGTGGTGTCGTTAGACAGAGGATTCATCAGCAGAGTTAGGAATGTCTCAGTGTTTTCACACTGTGTACATTGAGAGAAGTTTAATAAATTAGATAATTAACAAAAAGAAGACTCCCTTTGCAGGATAGATGGAGGAGACATCTTGGTGCTTTCTTCTTACCCCTGCACTGAAATCTGATCCCATGAGTTAGACTCACTGGAGTCCTCTGGAGCACTTCCACCTCTTCTAGAACAAATTATCTGTGTGGAGTAGGATTTCTATGACCTATTACCAAACTCCTGTGAAAAAATTCCTTTTTCCTTCTACAGTACTGAGTTTAATGAGAGGCAGCAATATACTGCAAATTGCTACTACTTTAAGGGCCAGACAAAGAAAATCCTCATAACATCTTCATCATGACTCAGGGACACTAGTTTTATCTTTGTTTATTGGTACTATAATATCATCTGCCACCCCAAAGCATTGAGAGCACCCCATTGTGCTAATGTTGTGTATGCACCTAAATCAGGGCTCTTGTCGCTGAAGGACTCAGACTCCACAGACCAAGCAGTAATGCTAGATCTTCCGCCTATCCTGGTTGCCACTGGCTCAACATGTGCCTATGCTATGGCTAGCGCATAGGGGCACAGATCCTTGATCCCTGCTTTTATTTAATGACATACAACTCCTGCCACTAATAATAATACTACTGGTCTTGCTATGAAGAACTATGCTATGAGAATTAAGAGCTGCTGCCTTGGTAGGGCCAGAGCTGCTTCCACGGGATATAGACCTGGCATTGCATTCTGCCCATCTCTGGTGGTAGGGTATATGGAAGAAAAAAATCCCCTGGCTATTTTTGAAACAAGGAATGGATATTGTCAATCCTGAGTGGCATTTACTTTCAACAACCTCAGGTTTTGGTAGACTGAAGGTCTTGGGGAAGACCTGATCAAACCTAGGTCACCTGCCAGAGTCCAGCCTAGGTCAGTAAATCGTTATTATCTGATGGTCATCTGTAGTCTGTATGAAATGAGTTGGTTGGATTCAGCCTCCCAGTGGACAAATGTTCACCTCACAAAACTGCCTGCAAAATTGGTGTTAATTGTCAGTGTCAGCAGAGGCTGCTAGGTGCTTGTCAAGGCTGAAGCACACCGGAAAAGAAATGCAGCAAATACTCTGTTTCCTGTATCAAATACCAAATGGAGAAACCCGAGCTGCCAGTCCATGGGGCTGTCAATTTTAGAAAAAATGAGTAAATAAGTAAGATAAAAAATAATTAAAAAAAAATTCGATAATGTCCCAGGCGGCATGTGAGGCAGGCCTATAATAGCTGATGTATTTCGCCAAAGCCATTCCTTTGTAAATGCTCTGGAGATGCTGTGCTGTGAAAAGGCACTAAGGAAATCTGACTATGTCCTGACCAAGGTGGAAGCTTCTGCTAGGATTTTGGAAAAGATAAACGTTTAAACATAAGCTGAGAATGGCTTCCTGTGAGCAGAAGTACTTTTTCTCATTACTTCGTCCCATCAGTTCTAAAATACGGGGTAATGTTTCTGACCTGCTGAGGCTGGAAGGATGTGTGTTATGAGAATTACAGACTAAGTGGAATACAAATAGAAAACTTACTTAACCTGAGGCACAACACTGAGCAAGAACCACCGTAAGTAGGGTGAGCCATCCTGCAGGCCACAACAGTCCCTCTTCTCCCCTGCCAAACAGAGGAAGGGGACAATATCTGTAGCTGTCCCATATTGCTCTGGTGTGGGGTGTTCACCTCCCTTTTGCCCCTGGGCCAACCGCAGCTGCTGTACCAGTGCAGCCCCATCCCCAGCATGAACAGCATGCCAGGGAAGTTAATGATTTTCTTCGCTGATAGAGCCAAGCCTGCCCTGTTGAGGGGATGGTGGAGGGGTTGGTTTGCCTAGCTCTGGTCCCATTCAGTCCCCACTGGGACACCATGGTCTGTTAAGGGTTTCAGTATGTCAAGAAGAGATTTCTTTGAAAATGGTTTATAAAGGTATTAAATTATCATCATTTTAGAAATATATTAAAGTCATTATCAGCTTGCAGATGACTTATCAGCATACAATAGAGGCGTATAATGACATCCTGGGGCAAGATAGAACTGATGTCTCTTCAATAGATGATGCAATTTAATTTTACAGACTCCCCCCACCCCACTTTGGTCATGTGTCTTGCTGTCCTGGGCATTTTGGAGATGCTTTATACAACTGTATGGGAAATGGTTCTTCATTGGTAAAGGCAGTAACACGGCATTTCCACAGCGGATGCTGCCTGGTCATGTTGTACAACTGGGTTAAGAAAAGAACATCCCTGATTTGTAAGTTTGTGCTCTAATCTAGACTTGCTATTTTCCACAATATTTCTAATCCATGAGAGCAGCAGGCAAGTTAGTCCTAAAAGGTTAAGAGACGGAGTCAGAAAACTTCTCTTCACTAGCCTGACAGCAAAATGATCTGGCTTTCATTAACATTTCCTGGGACTCTCTTTTGCTAATAGGAGCAAGTCTGCGTATCTAGTGTAATCCCAATGGTGCACAAATTCTTTCTGTTTGCCATTTCCACAGCCGAAGTGTTCTGCTTTCTGGTCAGAAAGCAAAGCAAGGACAGATGCAGGTTTATCCCTCCTCCCCCTGCGCTCAGCTCCATGCCCTTCACACTTAAGGGTTTGTCTTTGTAGACTAAGCCATAAGAAGCTGCACTGATAAAATATTCAGGAGAATTTTCAGTGACCTCCACTGTAAGACTCTCTTCTAGCAAGGTAGAACAGGCACAGAAAGGAAGGGAGAAGAAAAATCAGTCTTAACGCTCAGCTTTTCTGATCAGCCAAATAAACATAATTAGTTAATGTCACCCCTCCCCCCCTTCCAGTTCATATGGAGAAATGTTCCCATCTGTAGAAACGCAGATTTTAGATGTCATGGCCTCTCTATTTGCAGTCCTACAGTAGTGAGAAAATGCCTAAGGCTTTGCCACTACTTTCTGTTGCAACTGCTGAGGAGTGTTTGGAAGGGAAGTTAAGGACCTAACCCAAAGCACTGGGCTGTAGGGAGAAGCAGAGCTTTGAGGAACTTTGCTGCAAAAACCAGCATGGTTTCCAGTCTGCTGGCATTATAACAACAATTAATTAATTATATGTAATTAATTATAATGAAAGAAAGGATGCTAACTTTGTTGGCTTTTTTTTTTTTTTGATGGGCTTAAATACTTTTTCTTCCTCCTCCTTTACCAAGAGAAGCTTTGCTTCACAGCATACAATTGGAGAACAAGCGAAACTTTGGTTTGAGATGGCTACAGTTTATTACCTTCCTCGAAGGTTTTGCTAGAAAAGCATTTTTGGGTTTTTTTTTCTGTCAATGGCTGCTACAAGACACACAACAGCTTGTACCTGTCAGCAAAACCAGTCCTTTTTCTTAACTGCCCTGCTGCTCAACACTCTTATTTCACAGTGTCAGGCACTGTGAGCACTTTAATCTGTTAAAAGGGCTCTTTTTTCCTTTTAACATTGAACCCATGTTTTATTTATAAGTCTTTGATTTGGAAACACTTGGAAGGCATAACACGTTTTCTAAGATGGATGACTTCTCCGTGGCTTTTGTATGTGTGCGTGTGTATGCGCAGAGGTATTGTCGTTGTTGCTGGAAATCCAAAGGAAAGCATCTTTATAAAGAAATACTCTCTTGCATGTAGTCCAGGAGAACTGCTACTCTCTAATAAAAGCTCTGTGAGCACCGAGGCCCATAAAGCTGTTCTGTAAAGGGCCAGATCCAATACTCAGTGAAGTCAAGAGGAGTCTTCGCCTTGACGTTAGTGGGCTTTTTTCCAGGTCCTCCTGAAAGAGAGAGAAACATTGCTGAATAAAGGGAAACATAAAAACTGTATTCTGTTTCTGGCATGCTTTAAAGTCATATGACAGCATTTAGATTTATCATCTCCAGCTGATAGTATAGAACTCAGACAGGGGTTGCAGAAACTTAACTATCTATTAAGGAAATAAGATCCTCCTCACTGTCCCGCTATGTACAGTGTTTGTTTGGGGCAGCCATATTCCTGGCCCCTGCAAGCTGACCATATCCTCTAGTCTGTTTCTCAAAGCGAATTTCACGTAACCTTCCTACTACACTGTGTAGAGCAGTGTGGCTACATCAAGAGATACCTAGGAAACCCCATTTCCTCATATGCAAACCAGTGAGCTCCACACCGTATGTCAAAAGCAAGAGACCTCACAAGCCGCACAAATTCCTTGATGTATAAGCTGAGGAGAGCCAAATTCAACCATTTTACATGCCAAGAGACTCAGCATGCACTTTGCAACTTGTACATGTTGCTGCTACAGAGAAAGAGCGCTCTTAACACCGCCCGAGCATACGCATGTGCCCGGAGCAGATCTAAGCCCCCTCCATCACCCGCAGCTGCCAGATGCGCATACCATATGTGTGTTTCATTTACTAAAAGATACACACATGTATGTGCATTCACATACATGCTCTCCATACTGTATAAACATGTACTCTGCAACGGCTACTTCCCTAGCTTGACAATAGCTTGACCATTAATCTAGTGTGTAATTAAGGCTGTTTTAGATATGGTCTGGGAAAGGGGAAACTTGCTCATTCAGAGCCCGAGGGGTAGAGGACTTTTGCACCACCTAAGGCTGGCTCCATAGCAGGGGGCCCGGTGTCTACGTCGCCTTTGGGGCCACAAAGGAGAACGGCTTCTCCAGGGAGCAGCTGAGAGCAGGCGACTAATTTTGCTGCTGTCTGACAGAGCCTGGGCTGACTGCAATTAGGCAGTGCTAATACCCTTTAACACCTTCTCCTCTCAGTGTATCCATCCAGGATCCCTCTGCTAACTGAAAGGAAACAGTAACCTGTGCTATGCCCAACCCTTTATTGTTTATTATGTTGCTCCATGCTTTGCTGGATAAAAGCGAGCTCTTGGCTGACCCACACTTAAGCAGAAAGTCTGGGAAGACCTGCACTGCTTTCTGGAGGCCACCTGGGTCCTGACTCACAGTGCTGGGTACAGTGGCACAGGATGAGAGTCAGCTCAGGGGCAGATCTCCCTGGGAGAAGAGCAAGGTCAGGGAGCACCTCCTGTAGGACAGGGAATAATTGGGAGCACTCTGGCCACGTTCCCCATGGGCTCAATCCCTGAAGGTGCTCATCCCCTTTGTTTCAATCTGATGGAGCTCCTTTATTGTGCAGGTAAACCCCGATGATGTGTGAGCAAATCCCAGGAGTTATCTGACCAGTCTCAACAAGCCAAAAAATCTCAAAAATTAAGAGATGTTGTGTAAGCGCTAGGTAAGAAACAGCAACTATAGGAATGAGATCCTTGTTACTGATGAGGTGAAGTGTCTCATGGAAAAGTCAGCCACCCACTTCAAATGCTCTTTAGGGCAAACAAAGCTGGTTTTCATGCCCACCACTGGGCCCCAGTTAATAAGAACAAACTCTTAAATAAACAAGATGGAAATCACTGTGAAATACACAGGCTCCCTATAATGTATTTTATTACAATTATCATTATTTACAACTTTTTCCTTCTGAGACATTTTCAAGAACAAGTTTTTTACGCCTGCATTTAAACTAGAGACACTTCAAGCTAGGGTGCCACCTAGCTAGTTCAGCAGGCACTCTATGCTGCCAGCTTTGCAGTTGCCTCAGGGTCTGTCAGATGGTCATGAGCATGATGAGATGTCTAGACAGCCTTGAGGTCCTGATGGCTATTTGTCTTTCACTCACATTTCACTGGGAAGGAGTTGTTAATATTTGGTTGCTTAAATAGAAGATTCTTTTCCAAACCATCCCTTGATCTGAGCATACTGCATGTTAGTCCCATCTCCAGTAACAAAGCGATGTTTTCCCCCTGGAAATATGGCTCTTGTTCTTCGGAGACAGCTCCATTACGTAATCCTGTCAATCAGATGCCAATCACTATGGTAACAGGGTGCTAAATACAATATTAAGATAAGCATTAAAAAGCTGTCAAATGGGGCCCTGTCTGTTCTCACCGTCTTAAAATCTTCATCTTCCTTTTTTCTCTCTCTTCTCATCTTCTCTGCTTGCTATTGATGTGCATTTTTCACTTTTCTATCAAGGGCTCTGCAAAGAGTCCCTGCGTTCTACAAACTGTTCAGTATCCTACAGCTACTGAGATGTTGCTGAGGTTGGAAAATAAGCCTAATTGAAATATCTAAGTGCTTTTCAAGGAAATACTAGCCAAACAAATACTTTTTTTTTTTTCATTTTGCTTCATTTGGAGTCTTTTGTTTCATTCCTCATTTGTATTAGTCTATCCTGGCGGCTGTCTACGTTATTTGATAAGCTAACAGCACTAGTACAAGGTCAGACTAAGGATCCTATAATCCATTATCCTTTGTCCAAGAGCAGAAGACAATTAAGGAAAAACTATAGGAAGCAGGTGAAGTATAGGAATTTTTCTGGCAATCAGTATTTAGGGACTTCCTGAGCTGGAGGTAACATCTGGAATATCATATTTAATCACCTCTTATAGACTGCCTTCATCAGATTTGTTGATTCCAATCTGAACCCATTTTGACCTTCAAAACATCCTGTGTCACTAAGTGTCCCAATGTAATTAGTGCACTGTGTGAAAAGTACTTTTTTGTGTTTGTACTTCCCCTGCTATCAGAGAAAATTCACTGACTGCCTCCTTAAGTGCAATATGATGAAAAGCAGTGTAATTCCCCATTCCTCTTTCCTAGTTCATGGGTGTGGGTTGTCTGGTACTGGTTGCTTCCGGTAGCAAAAAAGCATGGAAATGTTTTGTTTCCTTGTTTGCTTCCACATACTGCAGGTTGAAAACACTGAAATGTTTCCATATTCAAACGGTCATAAAAAATCCTTTTGGAAAAGTCTCCCTACGATGTTTTGAATCCAGCCAAAGTAGAATAGGAATGAGGTTTACCAATTCATGAGAAATTCTCTTATTTTGACTTCTTTTCCAGTTTGAAACAGAACAGGTATAAATTTTGCAAAAAGGAACAAAGTCGCTTTGAAGAGCAAATGTGTCCAATTTCTCTCTTTTTCCAGCATAATATATTTTTACCTAGAAATTGAACACCAAAACCTGCCTTTCAAGCAGCTAAAAGTGAAAACCAAACCAAAACAAACACACGCAAAAACCTTTACACTGAATACCATGAAATTTGCTGTTTCGACAACACCAAGCACTTTTTTTGCTTTGAAGTGAAATTTCCTCCCTTCCAAAAAAAAACAAGCAACTTTTTCAAAATATTTCTATTTCAAAGGAAATCATGCTGATGAAACCTTTCCTACAAGGTACTTCACTTTCCACAGGTCAATCTTCAGAAGGAGAAAAGTGACCAGGTTTTTATCTATGATTGTCTATGCCATTGAAAAGGATTGGATTTTCACCTGGGTCTCATCTTCATTCCAACCTCTCTGAGCCGTAGTGACCGCTGTGAAGGAGCCAGCTCTAGCTCAGCTGGCTTTATGAGCAATGCCCCAACCAGGGAGGGCTGTTCAGCTAGCACAAGGCTGGCAGAGCAGGCTCCTCTACCAGGGTCTCTCCCTTGCTCAGTGCTGTGGGCATGCCAGGAGAGCACAAGGCTATGCCAGGGACTCAGAGGAGCATTGTACTGACATTGTCAGTTTGAAGCTGTCATTGAGTCCCTCAGGACCCCCCAAGCAGCTGCCTGGGACTGGACTAGTCTGAAAATCAGACGTCTGGTGGTTCCCCACATCCCCCAGCCCCTCAGCAAAGTTCGTGAGTTAGTGCTGGCTCCATGATTTCCTCTCCAGCTTCATTTTCAGCACAGAAATGGTCAGGTGGAGGGAGAGGAGTAGGGAGCCACGTGCACCACGCTGCTGGGAGAAGAGAGAGGCCTTCTGCCGTGAAATGGTGCTTGCAGGACCATGGAGGCTAGTTTCCTCTGCACCCTAGTTAGACCAAATTCATGAGCAGGCATGATGCCATCTTGACAGGTGGACTTAAGTGTAGGTAGCCAAAAGGTCACATATGTGAGTGAAAGACATTTGTTGAAAGCAGCTGCTCTGAGCCAGGAATAAGAAGTAGTCTAGAGCTCCCACACATCATTAATATGGCATCATCCCCACCATTGGGCCAAGGTGGATTAACAACAAAAATAAACATGGGAGTTCTGGGCTGTGGTAGGTAAGATACAGCTTTCTTGACTCTGGGCCAGTTTTTTTTTTTTTTTTTTTTTTGCTCCCTTTTGTCTTTCCTCTCTGGAACGGACAAAAAAAAGACTTCTGAGACTTGGTAACATATTTTAAGAGTTGCGCGTGTCATTCGGGTTGGGAACAGAGAAGGGAGGAACCCAACTCAAATCTGCTTCACAGCTTTGTATGTGGATATGAATACAGATTAATATCATATTAATGCAATGCAATTAAGAAAAAGCTGATGTTATTGTCTGAGACAGACATTATTTCCCCACAGAAGAGTAAATCAATTGCAATTATTGCACTTTCTGTAAGAATTCACACATTTCACTCTAGGTCAAGTCTATTACTGAAACGAGGTACTGCTATACTTAGACTGAACAAAGGGCAGAGGCAGTGACAGGTACAACATGTAACTAATCATGCTGCATGCTTAACTCTTCAAGAGCTAATGAGGGACAAACTAAACCTAAATGCTCCCCTGAGTGTTTAAATTCTTTAAAAATAAAATAAAATGAAAACAAACCAGAAAAAAAAAGGGTCCAACTTCTGCCTGCTTTTCCACTGAAGCAGCAGTAATACAAATCCTCTACTGGAGCTATTTATTGCTACCAATCACATGTCTTTGACACATTCACACAATGACCCCAGCACCTGTAATTCGATACACAAGCGAAACAAAGGCATAAAGGGAAAGGGCTCAGCTTCCTCTCCTTAATTACTTCATGTAAAACAAAAGCCACCCAATGGGTTGTTTGGAAGGGAAAACAATACTGAACAGGGTCCCATTTGCTTTGGACAAATGGTGCTTAAGTAAAATTCCATCCCTGCTTTGCGCAGCAGCCAGGGAGGGTGGCTGGGAGCGCAGGTGTCCCTGAAACCCTCCTCCCCTGCAGCTCCCCTGCTAGAAACTGAGAAATTCCTTTGTCATGTTTGGGCACCAAAGGTCTTAACTTTACGGATGGCTGCTTCCCCTCGGCAAGCTGGGCTTCAGCTGTGAGGGGAGAGCTGGAGAAAGTTTGGGCAGCCAAGGCCACAGGGAGAAGACCCTTGGAAGAGGGGCAGAGGGAGTGACCAAAACGGCTGCAAGCTTTGAGTATGTCTGAGGCAGAACGGACTGAGTTACCTAAAATGTGGATGCAGCTGTCTAGAAACAGGGCTGGCCAAGAGAGGGTATGTCTCAGCTGTGCTCCCTTAACAGCTTTCACAAAAAGGCGTTGTAGGAAGTTATGGCACATGTTGCTACCAGTTTTTGACTGGACAGGCCTTGAGTGCTTGCAGTTTTATGTCAGGACGAATATAAAGAACCGTATCACTGAGCTGAAAGCAGTGGGAATCCCCGGGCTATGTCCTTATTGCATGTTTGCAAGCCTGAACCCAGAGCTGTGGTCCCACCATCATTTGAGGCAGCTAGGAGGCAGCCAGCTTCAATCGCATGGGGACAGCAGTGGCAGCTGCCATTTCCCAGCTCCGATCAGCACCAGGCTATGGAGCTCCTCTTCTAATCCAGTGCAAAGCAAGGGAGCATTAAAGCCTGTTTTGGCTTGATGCTGGCAAAGGGCGAAGGAAAGCGGCTCACAGCATGCCAGTCTCTGCTAAGAAGCAATTTCATTGCAGCGTCTCGATGGTTTACACTGGCATTTCTGCAGCTCTCCAGGCAAAAGGGCTGAAAGGAATATGTGCATATGTGTGTATGTACAAGCTTAATAAAAATACTTGGTGTGCAAGGAAGTTAACTGCCAAAGAACTGTAAAAGGCACTATTTCTTTCCATCTTATGTCTCAAGACTCACTGGTGTATCACTTATACTCTTATAATATATTGAGCACTACTTTTTATCCCTGGGTTTTTTTGTTTTTTAAACAAGCATCAAGCAGTTTGTAGATCATATTTTAAAGCTCTTTCATTCAGTCAGAGAAGGGGAAGCCCAGCTGAAACCTAAATCATCCCTGTTGTGTTTTTCCACATTAAGGAGCAATAACTAAGAACAACAGGAGCTAATCTATTCCATGTTTTCATGTCCCTCTAGTGACATGTTACAGGAATGGCTTTAATTGGCATTCTGTCCTACAAAAGAGGCGGATTTTTAAAAGGTACAAATCCATACAGACGCCTAACTACACAGATTATTTTCTCCAGGACTGATTTTTTTTGTAGGGAAGTCTTCAAAATCACCACAAATGTATTAGTGACATCAAGCGTCTTGCTTCATTGGACAAGAGCTTCATTGGACAAGGAGAGTTTCTCTCCTGAGATTTTGTCTTTAACTCAAATGTGTGAAAACAGCCAGCTAAAGGGAAATCCCTCTAAAATCCCTTGCTGTTTCCCATTGCCTTCAGTGTACTGACAAAAACACCCTAACCATAACCTTTCTCTCTCATCTCCAGCCAATAAAATAAGACAGGACTATGGCGTCTTTTCCTTTTCCATGCAGGCAGAGTTAGCACGAAGGCATCAGGCAGGCACAGGGAGGCGGGCTGCTGCCCTTTCCCAGCCACGCACCACGAGCAAGGCCGAGTCACGTAGCCACCAGCTCTGCCCAGCACTGAGCTTACTGGGGCGGCTCAGGCAGGTGGGAGGGAGGAAGGTGCACAGGTGGGAGGTCATCGGATCTCTGGCACACGGCTCAGAGGATGTGGCACTGTCACCAGGAGAGTTATGGGCCCCCAGTACACCCATGTCTGTGCTCAGCTCCCATCATAGTGTTCCAGGTAGAAAGAGATGCTTACTTGAAATTATATCAGCCTTATCCAAGTTGTTTGTGGGCCAAGTGATCTTTTGGTATCCAAAGTTAGTATGTGGGAGCTACTTTACCTCACCATTGTAGTTCAACAATAGAAAAAAAGAGAGGGGAGAAACACTCCCTCATTCTGCTGGCTCTGACTGTCTCACTGTTTAGGAAAGTACGATTCACTTTATTTCAGAGTGTCCTAGCTGAGAATTCAGACTTAAATACCTTGTTAGATAAGCAATTAGGTTAACGAGCCCTATCTAATGACCATCTCATATTGACTTTTATGAATATTTCATTCATTTTCCCTTCTCCCCACTTCCCCCCCCCCCCCCCACCTATTTGTTTAACAGAACTTATTAAAACTGAAAAAGCAGTTAAGGAATATTTATTTTAAAGATTTACAGGATGATGTAGATAAAAACATATTTTAAAGATTTAGCAGAATCAGACATCAGAGATTAAAGCAAAGAAAGAGCCAGTCAATTACGTTACATAGTAACAGGACAGTCAATAAGTCATAAACCCATCAAGTTGTCTTGAAGGTGAAATGCTTTTAATCAGAACTAGATAAAAGGTATTCAGAAGACATGCGCTATGTACTAAGAAGTACCCTTAATTGCACACATTTTTTATTTTGCCTCTTCAATCTCTTCAGCACTGTTTTTCCTAAGGTACAGAGCTTAAGGTCAGTTTGCAACAGCAGAAAGCTACCTTCATAAGAAATCCATATATATATTCCAATTACATCTCAATGAAATGAAGAAAGGACTTAGCAGTGCTGAAACAGTAAGTACAGGATAGGCAGAATCCACTATACACAATTTTTCTTCTTATTTCAGCCACACAAACCAATCCTAGTCTAATAAAGAGTCCTAGTTTAATAAAGAGGCCTTTTTATTAAATATGCGTTTGAGCATAGCATTTTCTTTTTTAGGATGTGTGACCACGATCAATGAAAAAAATCCATGAAAAAAAATCCATGAAAAAGTCGTGTTGTCAACAAGCTTTGAATCAAACTTTTTTCAGTTCTGCATGCCCATTCCACAGTTGATGGATGACAGAGCCTCCTAATAAGAGTGTAGTTTTTGCTCTCATAGCAACCTGTGGGTCCCACTGTCCTCTTATTTGCACCATTTTTATATTCTTTAAACACTGGTGAAACTAGTCCTGGGTGAAACCTCTACGTGGAAGCGGGGAAGTAACTGTGCATACAGCACAGATGTAAAGTGACCCTTAACCAAGGTTCTTCTTGCCAAAGAAATTCCGGCAACGAAGTGGAAGGGATATAAAATAATATGTTTCACTCATCTCATTGTAAGATGAGCTTTTGAACAATGAACTTCATTTTTCCTTTCACTGCACTAAAATGAAACCCAGCTTCTCCAAAAACATCCATGGAATTATACCAGCACAACATTGATAGCACAGAGTAGAGAATTAGATTTGCTATGCTTAAAGGAATCAATTGAGGAAGATTACAAAGGAAGGGCAAACTCAAAGTCTTGAGCTATCATTAAAACTATTCATTTCCTTAGCTAGGCAGAAAATTGGATAGCTCTCCTTCTGTTCATAATTTAATGGCTTGTGTTCAGTCACAGCCCTACCTACCCGCTTAAAACCAAATCATATATAGCAGTGATACACATTCGTTAACATCCTCTCTCAAGATAATTTGACAGTTCCATGGCATGGTGCCACAGTTGGTCGTTATCTCTATCCCTAAGTATTGCACTCTCTTGCAAGAAGTTGCAGCGGTAAAGATTTGCTGGTGACTCTGTTTGGCTTTCTTCATCTGATCAGCATCCACTCCAAGGGGAAGCGCTCCAGGGATACTGCAGAGGAATGCGGCCATAAAACAATCTCACTGCTTTTGTGTTGTTGGGTTTTTTGGGAGGGGTTGTTTGCTATTAACGATTTAAGTATTCACAGAGAAAGCAGTTAACTAGCAATAATGAAGCAGAAAAAAGAGCCTCTCACTCTTAAATACTGCAAACCGTCTGCACTCTTACCCACCGACTATCTTCTTCTTACCCAGGTATAACTTTCTCAGAAGCTTCAGGGAAGTCAGTACAGAAGATCTAGATGGTCCTTTACTCAGTCTTCCCACTTCCCAGTATAGGTTTACCGTTATCCCAGTATGCTTCACTGTTATGGCCTTTTGTACACCAAGAGGTTAATAGAGTAACAGTCCAACAATAAGTTTAGTACAAAATTAACGTCAAAAAAGCCTCTAAACAACCTCCGACTCCATCATTTTCTGCCTTATTGTCAAACGTCCCTCTGTTTAGACTTGATTTGCATGATTTACTGTGCATATGTTTTTTCTCTGTCTCCAAGCCCAGAATTATCTTCTATTGAGGCTATATCAGCTGCTGGTGCTTGCAGATTGTCTTTGTCCTTTCCAACCTGCAAAATATCATCTGCAGAATCCAAATCACTGTCTGCCTATTCTCTTATCTTCTACTTCTTTTACCCATCAATAGCCAAGCTGTGCAGTTCGGTAGCTACAACATATTGTAGGAAGGAACTGATAAATACATCAAACAGCTTTCACAGACTACACATAAACATGCGCCACTGACATTTTTTATTGCCTGTGACAACTCACCCATTCCTACTTGTTCTTTCCAGATGCATAAAGCAGATTTCAAGCCTGTGTCACTGTAGGTATTTTTTATTATAAAGAACTTATCCATATATAATCACAGCTAGAATTTAAAAAACATAAGTAAAGAAATAGTATATTTGCTTATAATAATAATAAAAAAATAGATCACTATAAAGCTGTAAGAGTGGGAGAGCTAAGTTAAACGTCTAGATAAGGGGTGGTCAGACAATCTTCCGTGACTTAATGGAAGCAATTTAAGATGACACTTCTCAGCTAAGGTGTAGTAACTGGTGATATGTAACTTCCAAGTCCATTGCTCCGCAAAGTAAGATGCACTTTGTATAAAATTCAAACCATTGGTGTGGTTTGTGCACTAGATGACAAAGGTCTTGCACACATGTTGGCTATTGAAGATTAGCGGAGATGGGGTAACTTTAAATTACTTGCTTTCTTCTTGCTCAGTGTCATCTGAATCAATGTCTGGATTTTCTGAACATCTGCAGATTTCCCAGTGACCATCACTTGCTAGTTTAAATGTTTAAAACAACTTTCTTTAGCTAGATAAAAGTTAATGCAGAAAAAGTGGTTGGAGGAACTCTTCTTGTTTACGCTGGGGCTGAATTTTTAACAAAAACCTTAAGTGCTATTCAGTCCAAGCAAGGAAATAAATTATTTGGCTACCTTCTTGGACTGCTCAGGAGAAAAAATAGGTTCATTTTTTTAATTCTCTCACAGGATCCCCGTGGTATTTGGGTAAGTCACTTAACCTCTGGCTGTGAGCTTCCTTCTGTTGAATGGCATTCATTCCTACCCAGGTGCTGTTCTTGGGTTCTACAGAAACCAAACCAAAACTAAACTAACAGTGACCACTCTAATGAGTCATGTACCTAAATCTGATCCAGTCAAATTTAGGTTTTACTGTGATATATCATCTTGATTGTGAATTCTATTGCAATGTATATTACATGTGTGCATTCAGTATTCCCACGGTGGCAAGACTGGAAAAAACATGATATAGGCTTTAATTCTTTAATTCTTTAATTTAATTCAGTCAAGACTGTTGCAGATCAGGTTTCACATATGTTTTGACTGTCGTTGTATTTTTCACTATTATTTTAGACGGTCATATTCCACACGCATTTAAAATGCTAACTAATCTCTTGCAACTGTTAATCTGCAATCATTTCCTCACTGCTGAACCCTAAAAAGGGGCTCCGCAAAGCATGGAATCAGTTATGAAAATGAGGCATGGGCATCTCTTTTTTAGGTTTGGTGTGTGATTGGCAAGTGGTTCTGTTGTTCATAAAGGGAAAACATCTGTAAAGATGTAAGTCATCAGGAATGATAACCTTTGAACCTTCATCCCATGCCGAGCTCCAGTAAATGAGTGAACCTATCTCTCCTGCCAAATGTAATGCAATACAGATGTGAAGTTTGCAGCATAGGCTGTTTGTTTGGCTTTGAACCTGGAAGCTAGATTGGGAGGATTCTTAAAACAGCAAATACAGGATCACAACAAATTAAAATTAATAAAGTGAGAGGAGCAAGTACGTATTTTATGTCAGGTTTAAAAGATTAAAGATTTTTAGATAGTGAGACAAAATACATATCAAATTTTACCAGGGCTTTCAGGAAAGATTCCAACTGGTCCTTGCAGAATAATATAAAGTCACCAGCTCCTACTTAAATTTAAAAAATACAGACCAAAAATCCCATAAACTTGCTTAGGCAGTTTTGTTTTGTATAGGCAATTAATACCTGCTGTAGCTGAACCAAGGTGACACAGCAATGCAAATATTAGCAGAGTGCCATACTGTAGGGTAATGAAATAATTTAGTCCTCGGTCTCACAAGTCACAAGAAGCTCTGTAGTTGTGCTCCAGTCACCACATAACCAACTGACAGCCACAAATCCTCCTCCAGCTTTTTTTCCCCAGGGCTGAGGTTTGACAGGAAACACATTCTACAAACCTTTTAATTTAGCTTGGCCCTTTTTAATGAGAAAGGATGTTTTTAAAAAGACATGTGTCCTGGTTTTCCTTCCCCTTCTAGCATGCATCAGCCAAATAAATATTATCGAAGGATTAAATATCTAGTGCTTCTCTAGGATATTCATCTGAGTATATCCAAGAGCTTTAAAACCTTTAATTAATGCCCTGCTGAGAGAGGCACAGATAGACACATTTTACAGATGAGTAAATTGAGAGGGAAGATGAATACAAGTGCCTCTCGCAGTCACACAATGAGTGAGCAGCGGGGTCAGCGGTGGAGTCCAGCAGTCCCCTGCTTTAAGGTCTTTTCTACTCGGTTCTCTCAGATATTTGCAGTTTGTGTAAGGCAGCATAGAACAATTTCAGGTTTGTATACGCAATGGCACTTCAACTCTCTCCCCCTGTTTGGTGAAGCCCGCAGTGTCCCTCCACCAGCATGACTGTGATGAGGGTCTCAGCACGCTTGAGCTGTGCACTCAGCCGGTTCCCACAGGCTTCAATCTCTCCGTCCACCTTTCCACAGCTCTGACCTTGGATCCCGGGTAGGACAGAGCGGGGCAGTGGACAAACTTGCAGCAAACCGGCATAGCAAAGAGCAGGGTGTCTAAAGTCTGCGTTCTGATGTCTCATTTAAAGCACCTGAATTACATTATTTCTCTAGATGTCAAAAATCATCACCAGAACTCATGTGATCTCTCTGTACCTGAGACTACAAGGGTTTGGGCAGGTTTTTTCTTTTTTTCCCTTCTTTACAAAAAAATGTGTCAAAGACATAATTTATTACAATGAAACCATGAACATACAGAACAAAACTGACATCTCCTCACTTCAAATGCCTTTGCGCCTAGAAGACAAGAGATAAAAAGGCAATTGATATGGGCAAACAGACCCATATTTTACCTCTTTCTCTTGTCTTCCAGGCTGTAAATGGGCTGCGGTCTGAAGCTCGGAGGACTTCTCCTTGATTTATATGCATTTTTTTAAGCAAGCCTCACTGTTTTAGATTTGTAGCAGGACCAGCAGCAAGACCTGTGTTAGGGAGACAGGTCATTAAAGCATATGACTGTGTGCCGTCTTCCCTGGGAGCGTCAGGGTGAACAGCGGCTGGGGTAGGAGTTTTGAAGCGTTCCAATATGGCACTGCTCACTGGGAATTTTTTGTGATTCATTGATAAGCTGATCACTGTGGAAAATAATGCTGCTCACAGCATATTTCTCGTCTTTTTGTTTTGTTTTCTTTTAATAGCAGTATGGACATTTCTCCTGGGCCAGCAACACTGGCTCCCTATAAGGTATAAGCAGCATATGATGCTGTACATACAGCATCAATCTTCAGGCCCAGACACTGTTCCAGCTGGCCTGTGTATCCCTTGGTGCTGTGAGTAGACAGAAGCCAGGCAGGAGCATCCAAGCGTCACATCGGATTTACCAAGGGAGGACTGTGCAATTTAATCCCGTGTCTACTCAAGCTTGTGGGGCTTTTGGAGACTCACAGATCCCAGGCTGGTTGAACAAGGAGACGTATGGTGACAGAATTATGCACAGCACCATTTTGCCAGCTGAACCCTGAATAACCACGGTGGTGAAAACGGATATGCAGTCATAGATTTTTAAGAGTTCAGGATAAAGGATTTTCATCCAAAATATTGGTATTAAACTCGCCGGAGTTTTAAAGCACGGCACAGAGCAGGCTGCAGCTGTACCCTGAAAGCTAGGTCTGGATGTTGGTGATGAGCAAGTAACACTACAGTGACATCATGACTTTAAGTGTACTTAACATCCAGTGATGCTGGTATCTGGGGTATTAGTCTCGTACCCTGTTCTACAGAGTCTGGATCAGCCTTGCTGGATCTGAATCTGTTGCCCTTACTTTTCGATAGCCTTGATATCAATGAAAGGGTCTCTTTACTCCAACATTAGATAAAGGACCAAGGAAAGCCATCCTTTCTCTTTTCTTCCCCTTGCTAGTAATAGTCCTCCCTTTCCCCCAAAATGGTGTTCAAACAGAGCAAAGCTGCTACGGGTGGAGAATCAGTAGAGACGTCGTCAGCCCCGAGGGAGGGGGACAGGTCTGAATCTGATTTCTTCAGAGATTTAGACAAAGCCTTTCACAGGCAAGTCAACCCCCTTGCTCGCAGTGAATTCAGGTAAGCTGCGGAGCAGGCCGCTAGTGAGGTAGGAGAAAGGGAGAAACCCGGTGACTCCTTCCAGCCATGCATGTTACCCAATGGTACTACCATACTGCATCCTGAATCAATATCATTAAATGGTCAGATAGGCTTACCTATAATATAATATATTTTAATATTTAATATAATTTATATATTTAATGTAATTTAATATATTTTAATATTTAACATATAATATAATTTTGTGGGTAACAGGATGGAACATGTGGCATAGGTCTCACACCCTTTTTCAGTCATGGTTGCTATGTGGCTGAGCTAAACCTGTGCATCTTTTTTTGGATGTGAACAATAGCATCATAGTACTGAATACTTGGGGCAGGAAGGAAATGTTCTCTGATATTTCTATGCTGACAAATAGACACAAAGAAAAGCAGGCAGCTTTTTTTCTCCTCTGCAATTGCAACAGGATTGTCCTTGTTGACAAGGTGAGTGACATATTTTTGCCTGTGTAATTCTTGGCAAGCATAGCAGGAAGAAGAAAGAGTGGAGCCAGAATCCACATGCAGCACTGTTCTACACCTTCTCAAGTTTGGCTGGCCAGCAGCATATGCAGGAAATAAAAGCAATTGTCTAGGAAGCAGCAGAATGCACAGTAACAATCATGTCATGCAGATAGAGTGAGAGTTTCAAAGCAGGATATATAAAGATATTTATAAAGGGCAATTATTACTCTTTTGTGTATGTTTAGCAATTTCTTTGCTGAATGGTGTTTAATAACACAAGGAATATAGATATTTTGGGATTCTATCCTAAATTTAAAAACTCAGACCAGATTCACTGAGGACTTCTGACTCTATATTCAATTCTTAAAGAATATTCTTGAATCTTAGATGGAAAACTATAAAGCCTCCCATTGGGATTACATTCTGAGAATTGCAGAATTGCAGCCAAGATGTGATTATGGTCATGATCACATTTCAATCGACCTTTTTACATTCACTGAAATCTGGACAAGTCAAAAATTAAAATAAAATATCTACATCAACCATCCTGAAAGAGTAAGCTTGAAAAATATCTACCATTAAAGCTACAGGACCAGTCTATTCATTCGTGGTTGACTCCTCTCTACTGAGCACTACCAACTCTTAAAACAAGCGACTGTTCCTACAGTCAGAGAAAGGATAAGAAGAATCCCCTAATTAAACATGGAGGCAGGGAAAAGCAGGAGCAGTTCCACACTCTTGTGGTTCCAGGGAAGCTCCGTTGGGCCTAGGCATATCTGCAGTAAGGTTTGAATCCTTCTGACTACAGCAGGTCCCCACCTACTAGCTGGGTCAATAGAAAGGAGACTTTAAACTGCATCTGTGCCCCTGGCCTCGCACTGAGCCGAATTTGGGAGTTTTTGAAATAGACGCTGCCTTTCATTCGAGCTGCAGCACTTTCCAAACTTTCATGAACTGGAGCCAAGGAGGACAGTTGTTGCTTTAATTGCATGCAGGCAGGTGTGTGGGCAAGTCCTTCAGTGTCTCATTCAAATGGCTTGGTGTATATTTTCACCAAAATCTACAGCAGAAACATGAACAGATTCTGGGCAGCAGCACCACAATTCAACTACATGACCCCTTCCTCAGGAGAAAAGAGAAATTTACTGTCCCATCATTTCTCATCCTTTTCTAATCCAACATCTTAATCTTTTGATGTCTCATCAAAACTGTCTCATGCTGTGTTTCCACAATGGCTTTCCTCTGTGGCTAAACATCGATTTTGAAGATAAGCTCACTATTACCCTTTTCCCTCCACTTTGCTCACTGGCACATGGAGCTTTTTGTTTTCAGCAACCTTTTCATAGACTGCTTTCTGATGCCTTATAGTCCACCAGCTCAATAGTTCCCATACTGAGAAACATGCAACACATCGAGCTGCTGAATTTCTGTGAGTCTTCTAATCTTCCTAACTCGTCTTCCTAACCAAGGAAGTCAATGGAAGCAGATGAAGACAAAAGGAAAGAGCCAGATTTTCACACTGACACTGGAACGGTGTTAGGACCGGACAGAACAGTAGTTTGATCTATTTTTTTGCCAGTGGTTGACTCCCAGGAGTGGAAATCTTGTACATTCTTTGCTATTCTTAGAGAAGCTGCTTCTGGCACAAAACTGGAAGTCAGAAAATAAACCCATTCTGATTTTGAATGAAAGTTATGAACAAAACCATGTAAACTAGTTATTTTACTGTAGCCAGACTGGTCACGTAAGCAAGGCGAAATGTATACAATAAGTGATATCCTTTTAGCCAAAAAGGAAAAAATAGACCACATTTTGGGTTAAGAAAACCTTTTTCTTGGTCAAAATAACAAGGAAATTGTAAGAATTCTGTTTGGGTTCTGCTCTACTTCTCAGCTGGAGGAAAGTTGTCTTCAGCTGCAGGTCATTTACTGCTTTTGAAAGTTAGAATTAGTTAAAATACATTTCTCATATTCTAGCAGAAAAAAAAACAACTGAACCTAATTTTTGATGGTTTTCCACCCTTTTCAAGCAGTTCTATTCAAAACATTTGTCAGCTGTAGTTTATAACAAAACATGAAATGATACTGCTGTTAGCTTGTCTATAAAATACGTTGAGTTGCTTTATCTGGTCTCACTGCACAGTATATGCAAAATTCCTAAGCAGGTTCCTAAGTAGGTTTGTTAGCATTCAAGGTTTGTTAGGTCTTTACAGAATGACCTGCTGGAAAGTAACTGAAAAGGAAATAAAGACACTTGTACCTAAAGTAAACACGGGAATAGGCATAAACAGTGGTTAGGTTTTACCCAGAAGATCAGTCCCTCATTGCAGTAAGCACTATAAATGTTTTATCCTGAAGAATTTGCTTATTAAAGTTTGCAATAGACAAAACAGACAAACGACTGGAAGGGGAATGAAGCAAAATCCCTAACCAACATCAGGTCCAGAACCTGGAAACCAACCCAAATGGCTGGATTTTCAGCATAGGGCTGCAGCTGTGCTGAAACAGCCAGGCTGTGTCGCCCCGTCCTTTGGGGATTTCTGATCCATCTCTGTTCAGAAGGGCTGCAGGAGAAAGCTACGGTGTAAAATGGACTTAGGCAGCTGTAACTAGGGACAGAACTGTGCCCATTGTTTAAAACTGCAACGGCAGTGCAGAATTCTTGCTGGATAGCTAGAGTTTGTTTATTCTTGGATCATTGTCAGTGTTACAGAATCAGACATTACCCTTATTTCATTTTGTCTCCATATTTTTTCCAGTACTTAAACAATAGTCATCTCTTCTTATTTTCATAGCTCACTTTTCAGGGGAAGACACAGTAGCCGCAGCATGTGTTTTTTAGTGAGAGTCTCTTTTTTTGTCCTATTTTTCACTAGAGTTGATGGAGGTGTGTGGAGTTTAGATGACGTATACAAGGTCAAACAGTAAGTTGCTTAGGTGATAATAGAATAAGGATTCTCTTGACTTAAAAACAATCAGTTTAACCAATAACTCCTTAACTACTAACTACTTAACTCCTACTAATACCTTTTTTTCCTTCTCTTTGACCAAAATTCTCTTCAGAATTTTCTTACAAACCTTTTTTTACTTTTAATGAAAAATAATTGCTTTTAAAAAGACATAAAAATGCACATTGGAAAAATTCTCTCCATAAATTGCTGCAAAGCTTTATTTGTCATTGCTATTTATTATTGCATTTGTGTTATTTATGCATGGAGATTCTGGCTAAGCCTGGAGACCACTGCTGAATAAGGGACTGAAATTAGCTCTCCTGCCCACCCCTTAACCAATCTGAAGCTCCCTCATTAATTCCTTTGTGACACGGGAAAATTGCTTATTTTCTCTGTACCTCAGCATTATCCCCATTTGACCCGTAGGGAACCATTTCCTCCCCCATTTTGTCCATCTTGCCTTACAGAACTTGTAAGTGAAAGACAAAGTATTTCTTCCTAGCTTCTGTTACAGAACCTAGTATCTTAGCAGAGTCTTTACATGGTGCCATAATACAGCGATAATGAAATCTAAAAAAATGAAAGCAAATCAAAGGCAAGAGGTATGCATCATATGCTAGAGTATTATGAGGCCTAAAAGACTGGTTATTATCCTCTGCACTATTTGTAGCTAATGCTGGGAAAGAGATTATGCTTCTCTATCAAAAGATCATCTATGACTGCATGTTTAATTGCATCAATTTAATCTGCTCTCACTGTAGCTGTTGTTCTTCTAAATAACTCTCAAGCAGCGGCAGGATCGGGAAATGGTGGCAGAACCTTCTCCACCCTCCCAGGGAAAGAAAGCATGCTCTCTTCCACCCCTCTCTCTCCTCGGTCTTACTAAGATGATATCCACCTTCAGGCATGCAAGCCAGTCAAGTGTCTAGCAGTATGATCAGCTGAAGCCAGCATGGGCTTAGAGAATATGTTTTCATTTTAAGCTTCGATGAAGATGTTTCAAGATTGGGGGGTTGAACACAGCACAGGAGCCATGGAGAGCACAATAGCAAGAATGGGATAGGGACTAGCTCTTAGTTGTGTAAGGACCATTTCCGAATCGAAGGCTATACTTCAGGAACACCATCCTTCTACACTGACATTTATTCAATGGAAGGCTGACCTGGGACTGAGCTTAATGTGTAGGACAGGAAAATTAAGGCATGACAGTTCGATCACTCTCCACCCCTTCCCCAGCTGCTGCTTTTTCTCTCTCTTTTACCAGCCATTCCTAGATCTTTTCATTACAGGATCACCAAACGCTTTGCTGCCTTTGTCCCTGAACAGTATTTCCTATACCTTCTGCTCAAAAACCAAACGCAGATATGGCCTGTCATTCTCTTTCTCTCAGTTAATTCTTACTCAGTGCGGCTGCATTTAACCCTTCCTCCAGCCTTTTGCTGTTCTTTCTACCCTCTGCTCTTGTCTGCAGTGACCTATCAAAATTCAGCAGCAGAAGGTTCTCTTCATTTCTATTTCTACTTCTTGTTGAATTCTGAATTCTGAGATAAAGTTCATAAGGACCTGGTGCCTCTCAACTTTCAATACTTCTAATTGCCTGTCTACACTGGTACAATCATAAAGCCTTTTAACATTTCACTTTCCCTCCAGGAAAATGTATCCTAGTCTTAGAAATGTGATCTTCAGCTCCTTTTGTGAACGCTGAAGGAAAGAAATCATTCAGACTGTCAGCAACATTATCAGCTGAGCTGTCACTAACTTCCCAGTTGTGCTCCTTAATGGCTAGACAGCCTCATTACCTTGCTGTTTACTTCAGCTTGCTCGGGACAGGGAAATAAGGGTGTTTATCTTTAATTCCTTTGTTTCATGTGCTCATGTCAGCAATCCTGGTAAACCTTCTTCAAGTCTCCATCTTTTGAGCAGACCTTGGGCCTTGGGGCTGGACTTAGCATTTGTGCTTCCCTCGGCTTCTCTCTCTTCTCAAAGCCAACTCCTGATCAGAATATTTCTGAACTTCAGACAAAATTCAGCTTGTAGCTGAATATCAAAAAGCTTGCCTATTTATAAATGGGTAAAAAAATAAAAACAATCCCTGGAGGAAGAGTTTCAACCACTATAAGAATTTAGAGCCAGATCCACACTTCACCTCTGCTCTGAACGCAGTCTCAAAATTCAGGTACGCATTTGAGATGGATCAGGAGCTTCTGAACAAACAAGTGTGGAAACGAGGATCCCTATCAACCATCCCGTCAAGTAACAGAGGGGAAGCAGGCTGGGCTAGCCTTCAGTCAAAGCATTAATGGCACAAGCTTTCAGCATGCAGAATATTATTGTGTATTATGGCTGCACACAGGTAACAGCCACCTCCAAGGCAGTGTTCGCCCCAGAGAGAGATGGCCAAGGAGGAGAGACTGGGAGAGAAGTGAGCTACTTGTTATGAGAGTGACTCCCTGAGTGTGCCCTCTGGAGGGGCACACAGCAGAGCATGGAGCTGCACCCTTCTCGGTTCCTGCCAGTGTCATTCTGCCTACAAGGTGGTGTCGCTTAGAATATCGATGGGTGGTCACATCAGGAAGCTGTTGGTGAGGAGAAGGCTACAGCAATCTCTTTGACCGAAGGATTTCTGTTCCAGCTAACCTTTCCGTTATGAATCCCCTCCACACTTCCCCAAATAGTAGTGAGATTATTCATAGCCAAGCCTACGTAGCGAAGCCTAGTATAGCTCATGAGTTTTCTATAGTTACTGCTCTGTAGCACCTACTCTGCTAAAATGTGCAGAGAAAGAAAGAGGAGAAGGCAAAGCCTCTTGCAGGAAGAGAAATGAATCATTTGAACCAAGCCCTCAGAACTGAGAGGGGATCTGAAGAGCTCCTCTAAGGACGAGTCTGACTGCAAGCACAGAAGAGGTGGAAGGATGTGACTCTTTGTGGATTTGAGCCAAAGTCCACAAAAATTTGTGGGCTTTTTTTTTTTTTTTTGCCTTCAGTGGTCTGTAGGTTTGTGAGCATGTATGCTGCCAGCATACAGTTTCACTTCGCATTAGAACAAGGAGTTATTTGCTTAGCCTCCAACAAATAAGTGTACAATTAGGTGCAAGATCCGCTATATATCAAGTCTAGCTGTCACCAAGCATTTACTGTTCATTTTAACCCTCTTAGTTTCTACTGTCTTCGTCTTTAGTGCTTTACTGCATTTAATTTGCTTTATATACAGAGCATGCTATTTTGAAGCGAATCGTTGGGGTCTACCCTTATACTGCGCTCTTTAGCTTTGATTGTTATTTTAATTGCCTCTGTAGTGTATTTGTGACCCCAGCTAATATACTGGAGCCCAGATTGTCCTATAACATTATTTCTTCAACCTCCTCTCCAAGTCACATTTGAATCCAGTCTTGTTTTTTTGCCTGTCCAGATTGAATTAGAAAGCACTCTCATTCCAGATCTAGAAATATATTTCCTCTACTTAATGCAATCTTGTCTGTGTCTGGGTAATTAAAATCATCTATTACTACCACTCAGGTTCATTTACATGTTTTATCTTTTTGAATTTATGCAATAATTACATAAAATACTGTGCTCCAATGGGCCAGCTGGATGGAGTACAAATAGTATGGCACATCTTATTATGGAAACATACCTCCAGCTATGAGCACTGACTCTACCATTTCCAGGCTCTCCTATGATCATGATTGAATCAGCCTTCAAAAATAAATCAACATATGCTTGCGTATCTTCTTTCCTCAAGAGCTAACAAAAATGTCTTGTGGAACGTTCCTGAAGATAAGGACCTGAGAAGGTTCAAGAGACCTAATGTTTTATCTACCCAGCTGTTCTACTGCTCAGTTAAATCAATAATTACTCCTCTTTCAAGATATAGGAGGGCACGGCAGAGAACACAGAAATCAGATAGCTGCCACTGTAAACATGACTTAGGCTTTTTCAGGGTAAGGGAGAAAAGAGTTATTTGTCCTTCTTACTATGAGTTTGTCTCGCTCCACAGACTGCGAAATAACTTTTGATGTCTCATTTTCACTTCATTCTCTCAAATTTTCAGCAACAAGCTTGTTTGCACCTTTTTCCCCTTTTCATGTCTTCTCACCTTTTACCATCTTCTCTTTAGTCAAGTTCATCTTACATATCTTTTATCTATGTGCTATTCAGCCATTTCCACACCATTTTGAGCAGTTTTCACAGCCAGCAGAGAGAAGACAGAGAAGCTCATGTATCCTCCCTCCCCTGATCCTAAGGGAGGAGATGAAAACAGAAGCATTGAAAAAAAATTCTCATGAACTGAAGACATACAAATTGAGTAGAGAAAGTGCCCGAAGATGGAAAAGGCCACCTCTGGAAAAAACACCATTTCCTCACAACTCTTGTTCCAGAGGTGTTCCTCTTCAAAGCAGGAATATATTTTCTTCCATTTGCCACAATTAACTGCTATTAATTAACTTCAGTGAATACTTTTTAGACCTTCCTATTAAAGCATATTAGGATGGAAGTCTTTGTGCACTGCTAACAGTAATTGAGGGGCTGGCTCTCCTCTGTGAGGAGCTTCTAGTGAAGCTGCTATATGTCAGTAATCAACAGAAAAAGTAGATACTAGAATAATAATTTTCCAAAAGTTTCAATTTCTTAGTCATTACAGTTTCATTGTGGAATATAATAAATTATTTTATTTTTTAATGGGAGCTCTTTGCTTTCCAGCTCTAAAGTTTAAAAAAATATTTTTTGATGCGTGTAGAAAAATTAATGCTAATTCAGTTTTGACAAGGCACAAAAGGTACGAAAGCTGTCAATGCAATCTTAATTATGGAGTTACTTGTGAGACAATGCACTTTATCTGAGGAACCTGAAAATTTAAGACTTTCCTGGAAAATAAGTCTGCTTAGAAGCTTATGACAGGTACATTCACCCTCCTTTCACAGTCCACCCCACTCCTGTTTATTCAGTTTCACACACTGATGGGAAAACAGGAATATATCTCCTCCGTAGCTTCTTTTTCAAAGCATTAAAAATTCCCATAGCACTACAGCTGTATGAATAACCTTTCAAACCAGGAGAAATATCTGATCTGTGTCCTTAAACTTCCTAAAGGAGAAAAACAGACTGAGTGGAGAAGGGAGTCTACGAGATACAAAAAGTCTGTCCTTTGGAAATGAGGTCAATTTTGTGTCAGAGCCGGATCCAAGTCGATGCAAATCCACCCGCTAGGCCTGATGCATGTAGCATATGGCAGCTGGTCTGTCCATATCTGTTCTATTAATGTGTGTTCATGTATTACCGACGGGTTACTAGTTAAAATATGCATCGTTTTCTTCTTTAGCTCCCCTTCTTCAAAGGCACTGCTATTCATCCTCCATTCTTTTTACAAACATATGATGAATACAGATCCAAATCTGGCTGCTCCTCTCGAAATCTGATATTCCTGACATCAAATCCCAAGGATCAAAGTAAAACATTCATTAAGTCTGTCCAGCATTGCCGTAATGATCTCCTTAAATGGAATATGGTATTTTAAACATCAAAAAACACCTTTCCCATAAAGTGAGGAGACACTCACTTCTCCTATTTACCTAATGGCTTGAGATGTTTCTCAGAAGTTTTACCAGGCTGGGGAAATGCAAATACTGTTTAGATACCTTAAAATATGAAAGGGTAGCATGCTTATTAAGTAGATAGCATTTTATTTCCTTACCAAAGTATGCCATCATGTTCTGGGTCCTCAGGGAGATGTCTCCAAGAACCATAAAAAATGCAGTTCCTAGAACTAAGGATTTCAATCTTTCATCTCTCTAGCATTCAAGAAAACAACCTTTACAAGAAAGTAAGGCTGGGTGTTAAGTAGCAATTGACACTTGAATACAGCTGATATTTTTTATCATTTTGATTAAATCCACCCAGGCCATAAACATATACCTTTATACAACGGAACTGTGGAGCTGAGGTAAAGCCCAGAAACCTAAAATTAATTTTCAAATATACAGATTATTTTATGAGACTAGTAAATTTTTCTCATGGTAGAAATGATGGAAGAGAGGAAAAAAATAAACATTCATGAAGAGAATGAGTATAAGGCTTTGCATATGCAATCTGCAAGGTATGTAGATAGAGGCCAGTTATAAATATGAGCAGTGACATCTTACAGCAGGGTGTGGGGAGAACATCCTGGCTAATCAATTTGAGTTGACGTTCAGTATCACGAGACACCTGATATTAGCTATAGTGGCAGTGTTATCTGTGGGGGAGGAGGGGTAGTTTCCATTCAGAAACTCTGTTTTCCATAGTTTTGGAACTTGGCACAATAATTGTTAAAACGTGGCATTAAATGAAATTTTCCATTTACAAGTGTAATTTCCCCTTGAAGAACTGATGACCAGAACTGAGGTGGCTATTTTAGGACAGCTGAGGACGGAAAGGAGAGGGGAAAACCCCACCCATTATAGTGGTATCAAAGGTCTGTTTGCTTTTCATTAGCAAAGGCAGCTGCAGATTTCTGAAACAACAAATACTTAAAAGCTGTATCAGCCAGTGCCAGCTCATGGTAGAGGCAATGCAGGCAGCTGCCCAGGGTAAGGGAACTGCGTACTTTATGTCAGAAGAGACAAAAACGAGAGCAGAAGAGTGGAAAGAGGGGCTGCTTACCCCACATTTACTCTTTGCCCTCCTGATTTTTCCTCCCTCCCAGCACCTATTCAGCTGTGGGCACAAAAGTGCCCGCACACCTGGCAGGACGAGGCAGCCTGCCCATTGCTCACGCCTCGTCCAGGCACACAGCTCCCAGTGAGCCAGAGCTTCATCTCCAGCGCTCAAAACCAAAAAATTTGGCTCGTCTTTTAAAGCAGGCTGCTTCGACGGCTGTGAAAGGAGGGAACATGAGTACCCTGCAAGAGAGGCAGTTTCTCCCTCAAAGAGTAAAACAAATACTTTCTGCCTCTGAAGCCACTAAGCAGTTAAATGTGACTCAGACTGCCATTGAATGTTATCAGCTGAAGGATTTAAGGTGGTCTTGATTAATGGACAAATCTTAAAAGAGGGGGGTTGTTTGGGAAAAGTGTCTGCAAGTTCAGACAGCGATGCTTATCCAAGGCTCTGAAGCCATGACAATCGGGCTGTAAAACTGACAAAAGCAGGGCCCGCTAATGAGATTTCTGGCAAATCTTCCGCTAATCCTAACCAGAATTTAGAGCAGCTTCTCATCAGCACATCAGCGTTTCTGGTTTTAGTCCTAAGTATATCCTGTACATGTAAAAGGTAGTAAATAAAGAAGTAGATTTTCCCAGACTTACTAACAGCTCCTTAAAGTGCTGAAGTTGCTCTGGCTTCTAAAAATGAGCAGGAGGGTCCAGGACATTTTGTTCCAAGGGGGCTTCGTTGGACTGTTATCCCTGGCTGCTGAGCTGAATCCTGCTCCAGACAGGTATAATTACACTGCCATTGGATACTCCAGACAAAACCCAGCTAACTAGAATTTGGAAATATAATAAGAAAAAAAAAAAAAGAAGTGGTGGAATTGCTGCTCCCTCCCCCACCCAAAATAAAGCTCTGTTCCTCTGAAGATATAAAACAGAGGTATAGTCTGACCTTGGAGGGAGTGTGAAAAACAAACAAATACTTCCACGTCTCTTTTATAATACAGAAACAGAGCTGCGCATGATGAACTGGCTATTAAAAAAGCAATAAATCATAAAGATACAGATGCATGTTGAAAGATTTCTGCTTAGCTTGTCACTTGCCCTCAAGATTCTGGCCAAAATATTGAAATTCATCACCACCTTGGCAATTGGAGGGCTGTTCCGCCTCTCAAGTGGACAGGGGAAGAAGCAGGAAAAAACTGCAGCAAGACCTTACATTTTTGAGATGCCACGGCACTGTAGAGCTGCCTCTCCCAAGTTTCCTTCAAATCTGCAGAGAGCAGGAAAGTTCAGCTGACAGACGGCGTTTTTCCCGGCGTTCAGCCTCCGGCGTGCTGCCTTCTCCGTCTTGGCTCTGAGGGAAGTGCTGTACAGGAGTGCTACCACAGCCTATAATATTCTTTCAATGCCTAGACGTTAAATAGGCAACAGCAAGTCATATTGCCAGGTAATGTAATGTTCTGAAACCAAGCAAACATGCCCCTGGGAGGGGGAGAAGCAGCTGAAGGCAAGAACATTTATAAATACGTTCAGTCATTTTTCACACTATATATTCAGTACGGAGCTGGGCTTGAGTTAATAGTTGCATATAGTGCGGATAGCAGTGCTTGGGAGTGGTTAGAGGAGTTCTGTGAAAGAGGAGAAAGAAGACAACGCTGCAGAAATTTATTATGCTGTTCAATTAACGTTTCTGGACTGGTCCTCATTTGGCTTAAAATCAGCATCACCCCAGAGAACTACATTAGCTGCAGACCTGGCCTGAAAACCCTTTTTCTTCTCTTTGATGCGTCAGTTCAGTTCTTAGTCTCCACAATTACAGTAGTTATTTATTTTGCAAAATCTATTTTAATTTCTCCCTGAAGCTAAGGGTCTCTCAATCTCCCTTACGATCACGGTGTCACATTAACACAGTTTTTAAAATGTAAATTGATCTGTTTTGATTGATTTTGTCTGACCTTTAAAAATAAATACAAGTATTTAAATGGTGTAATAAACCACTTCGGGTAAGTCTAAACACTCTAAAGTAGAACAAATGTGCACAAATGGGCATGGTTTACCTTAATAATAGAGTGGAGCGCTCAGAAGTGGTGCTGCTGGTAGGCCCTCTGTGACGGCAAACAGAAGCTTTGCAAGCTCCTAGATTTCAGAAGGCTGCAACAGCCTTAACGGGGAAGGGCTGGGGGGAAGTAACCTCCCCCCCCCCAACATATACAGGGAAAACGGGAAAGCAGTGAGGGAAAAGAACGTTATTTCTTCACTTCTAGAGTATGTTACCAAACCTATTAAAAGGGCAAATCGTTCCTGAAGCTTAAATCCTGGTTTTGATATTACGGACTGTTATTTTGCCATTGATCTCAGTATTGCCGGAATCTCACCACAATGGCTAACACCCTGCGAAAGCTGAAGGGAGCTGCAGTGTAGCGGACGCAGTCGGAGGGCTGGCAGGCCAGTTGGTAGATCCCCGTCCCATTAAGCCCCAGGCAGAGCCTGGCACTGCCTCTGTGCCTGCAGCCTGCCCTTAGTTTGGCCTTGCAAAGTTACACGCGGTCGTTTTGCAGTTCCTGTGAGGGATAAAGGAAACAGCAGCGTCGCGTGCATGGGGTACACGCTTCTCCACAGATAAGCAGGTCATTCCCATGCACAGTGCATGCTTTTACAAGCACAGGCAGAGCACTGTGTTGGAAAACCTGGCCCGTGTTGTACAATTCTGGCTTCCCTTTGTCCCTTCTATCAAGGCAAGGCCGAGTAAGACCTCACAAAATGGAAGGGAAACAAAGAAGCCATTAAACAAAAATCAAAATATGTTCCAATCACAGAAATGAAAAAGAAAGCAAGAAGCGAGGACACTGGAATGTGAGAGAGTAAAGATAATAAAGAGCTCCAAACCAAATGAGTACTTTGCCTTATCTTCTAATCAAGTGGTAAAATAACATGGGCAGTAAAAAGCACACTGGGTACACAAAACAGTAATAACCAGGGACAGGAGTGCAAAAAGAAGTGGAGCCAGTGCATTCCAGGTCCTTTAGAATAGCCAAAGGGAAGAAAAAACTGTGAATCCTGTGAAGGATTAGGCCAGCCGTCTCCGCTATGATTTTCAGAAAAAATCTGGAACAAACCGTTGCATGGAAGACAACGCCTGGAAGAGAAAAAGTGGATAAGCAACCACTTATAGATTTGTTATAGATTTGTCAGGACCTAGCTGTGTCAAATTCATCTAGTGCTCTTCTTTAACCAGATAAAGGGTTGTGTGACTAAAGGAGAAGCAATAGGCATATTTGACCTTAATAAGGCTTTTGATGCTACTCACATGATGTTCTTATTAGCAAGCCAGGGAAATACTATCTTGATGAAACTGGTGGGTGAAAAAGTGATTGGAAATCTATACTTACCGAGTACTTATCAATGGTTCATTATCCAAATGGAAGGGTATATTGAGTGACATTCTGCAGGAGTCTGTCCTAAGTCCACATTTATTCAATATTTTCATTAACTTGGATGATGGAATAGGAAGTGTGTTTATTAAATTTGCAGAGGATATGGAGCAAGGAGGGACTACAAGTACATTGAAAATTCAAAATGAGCTTGTCTATTGAAGGAACATTCTGAAAATTAGCAGGAAGCTAAATGGAATGAAGTTCATCAGAGAGAAGAGCAAAGCAAAAAATATTTAGGCAGGAAAAATCAACTACCCTTATCTGAGCTGGGGGCAAACTATCTAGGCAGCAGTTTTACAAGGAAAGACCTTAGGGTTACAGCAGATCAAAAGGTGGACATGAGTCAGCGAAGTCATCTATAGTTCATGCAGGAGTGCTGTGAGTAAAGACAGCAATTAATTCTTATATTCTACTTAGCACTAAGAAAGACTCTACAAGATTTTTACTAAATTGGAGCACACTGAGAAAGATATTTTCCCAAGAGGCAGCAATAAGAGTGGTCAGGATCTGAATAAACATAACCAGTTGTGTATGAGCCATAAACCAGGACCTATTTATGTTAAGGAAAAGGACACAGACGGGTACATAGTAGCCTTCAAGCAGACAAAAGGCTGTTAAAGGTCAGGAAGAAATAGTCTGTTCTCCAGGTCCCTGATGGCTGGAGCGGGAACTAATGAATGTGAACTGTAGATAAGGAAAGTTTGTAAACTTTCGTAAAGGACACTTTTCTTAATGGTAAGCGTAGAAAAACTCTAAAGTCTCCAAAACAATATTTTTAGGAAAAGTTAGACAATTAAGTATTAGGAATTGTGAAGGTATAGATCATCTTGCCAGTGGCATTAGACAAAGAACCCTCCCTTCTAACCCTATGACTTTATTAAGGGAGGTATAGACTTGCTAAAGAGACAGTGACTGAGGTGATGGGAGTGACAACACGAGGAGAGGTAGTCTGAATGAGCTGAGTACTCTCCCATGCTGGAACTGAGATAACCTGCATGTGAAATTTCAAGAACAGCCACCAAAACTTAATTAGCCTATCTAATATTGAGCTATATGATTGTGGGTCTCTACATTTAAAAAAGGGGGGAGGGGGAGGGAGGAAAGGGTCCTTCTAGCAACTAGAGGCCAATTATTCTGATAAGTAGGTCCAAGGTTTTAGAACAAATTCTAAAGGAAGGCAAAACAAAATACATGAAGAAAGTTTTATTGCGGGCAGGTTGTAGTGATTCATCAGACTTCTCTTTCAGCAACACAGCTGTTTTTTCTCTAGGAAAAAGTGTCCCCTCAGCTTGGTAAACGGGAAATTACTAGTTAAGCTGGGCAAGCTGGAGATGAAAGCAAAACATTCAATTATTGAGGAATGAACTGAAGGGGAGATGGTAATGGATTAGAGGAAGTTATTAGTGAAGATCCTCAAGGATAGATCTTGGGATGAATTTTCACTTGGTGATCTGGCTCTGAAAGTGGAAGTCTTTGCTGATGACACAGAAATGAGAGGCATTATTAAGACACAGGGAAACAGAGAAAGAACTGGGGTAGTATGAGAAGTGGTAAAAACGCTAGAAATGGATGTGACTTCATAGCCAAAGTGCAATTCATGCGTGTAGAGACTCATGAGAAATCTAAATAGAGAGCTCTTGAGATGGAAACAGTAAGGAATAAAAAGTTGTGGCATTTCTGAAGAAAAATCATGAGACATTTTGTGATGAAGATGGGAAAGTAAAGCAGGTGAAATAGTAGAACATATCTCCTGAGATATTCTCATCATTAAAAAGGAAGTATGAGTGCCATTGTGCAAGGCACAGACAAGAACTCAAGTCAGAAGACCTGATGCGAGGAATAGGTGCACTGAATGGGTCAGGGAAAAGAGGACATATGTCATGAGAGGAGACTGAAAGAGGTAGACTTGATTTTGCAAAGCTAAATAATCCAAAACAGTATAAAGAAGGAGGGTAAGTTCGCTATCCCCAGGTATACTCAAGGAAGTGTGATTATGGTACAAACTCTAGTGGAAAATGTTATTTTAGCTAAAGGACAACACTGTCACAAGAACAAATGACCATGAAACAAGTTTAATCTAACTGTTATAAAGAAGTTTTTATCTCTGGAACAAACTGCTCCTGTTAGCAGTAGTGTGGCCCTACTGTTTAAGTTGTTTGAAGTTTCATCTGTTTCTGATTGGCATTATAGGGTAGGATGGTGAGCTTGGATTAGCACAGAACTGTACCCTCACTTGGTGCTTCCCAGCTGTGTCTTCCCATAAACCTTTCCTTGCCTGGCTGGAATGAGCAAGTGGGATTAACCCTTGGATTTGCGGCTCTGAAAGAATGACTTTGCAATACTGTGATTGAGGACAATACGATTGTTTCATTGCTATTCCAGTCAGCCCACAACTCCTTCCTGCTCTGACAGTCCCTCAAATCTGAATTCCCTAAGAGCTGAGAAGAGGTGACCTGTTTCATATAAGAGCGCGTTCTGGACACTCAGGTCTCTCGCCTGTTGTACTGACAAGAAATGCATCTCCAAACATCACACCCTCACCTTCCTTCCTACTCCAGCATAAGAGGGATTTAGCATGAACAGCCTAGTACAAAAGTAGCTATTCTCAAATTAGGGAGAATGGGATAATGTGTTACTTAAAAGCCAGGTGCCAGCTAAAATGCCAGTCGGAACAGGTCTTGATTTCTGCTAATATATTTGTTGTGCATTGCCATATGCACAAGTACCAGTTTGTTTCCTCTTCAAACCTATCACTTCAACTATTTCCTGTTAATTATTTACAGTATGCAGCTGATTACCTACAAACACTGCTTACTGCTGCCCGATTGGACAGCTCAAACTTTTTAAACATAAGAAAAGCAAACAACACAAAGTAAGCACCCAATGCAATAACCAGCTTCTGCTCTACTTCACTTATTAACATGCCTCCAGAAGTGAAGGCAAACAGTATTATTGCTTAGAGAAAAAGTATTCTGGAGCAATAAGGTCAGGCAAACAGACCTGTGGCACACTTGTTCATCAAATAAGAGCAAATAAGAAGGGATTTGATCATGCTTGAGCCGAGCAGTTGGCCAGAATTCCAGTGGACATTTATCTTGGAAGCATCAAACAGCTCTCCCACTGGGCCCACTTTATGCTAAGTGTCTCTAATATGTGGCAGTGCTGGCCAAACATCAGAAATAATTTCCATGCTCCTTCCAGAAATTCCAACCATCTGGTCAGAGGATAAAAGAATTTCATAGCGATAGGATTTGTATTTTTCTCCTGTCTCTTTTACATAAAAACACTGAAAGGTTTAGTTCTTTTTTCTTAGTACCATAGCAACAACAGATATTTAGATTTTAATGTGAATTATGAACTTTGCATATGGCAACTACTCAATCAGTTTTTTGCCTATTCAGCTTACTATCTTATGTGCCTAAAATAGTTAAAGAGAACAAAGTCATTCTAGTAATAGAGAGTAGGCTTTCAATATATGTCCGTAATTAATGAACGCTGGAATCCTCAATATGTTGGGGGTTTTGGAAACTCCATACTACCTATGTCAATGATATGACAGCATAGGAGCACCCATAATAAGTCAAAACAAAAATTAATCCAGACCAATAAAGTTTTCAGGAATGGCTAGGAGTGGATTCTTAGGGAAGAAAAATAAGAAACAGGACAAGTATGATCTTATTCTTTCCCAGGTATAACCTCTCTGTATCATGATCAGTCAAAATAAACAGATTGGAAACAGAGTGAAAAATAACTGGAAAAAGTAGTATAAAAAGGATCAAATTAAAATAAATCCAAAAAACATGAAAGTCAGGATCGGCATGCAGTCCTTAGATCACACCATGCTGAGAAGCTGAGAAACCTAATGAAATGTATACTGTGTCCAGTGAGCTAACCTTTTCTTTTTTTTTTTTCACCTTATAATTTTCTAGCAAACACCTCAACACCCTGTTAACGACTTACCCAGATTCATTTACAGACAGTGTTCCTGTAACTGAAATCAGCGGTCTCATTGCTCCTGTGCAAGCCAGGATACTTGGATTCAATTAGGATATCGTTTGCTCAGAGAGCTGGGGAAATAGGTTCATTGCTCCTGAACATTGTATAGAAAGGCTATCACACAACTTGTAGAGTCATAGAGCTTAAAACTACGAACAGAGAACTGATCTAACCTCCTGTGCAGATCCCAGATACTTCTCCCACGCCTCTGCTAAATCATACCTTCAAAGGCATCCAGTTTTGACCTGAAATGCAGAAGATGCTATTTTTCACAGCAGTGTTTCATCATGCATTATACCCATCCTTCAATTAATTACCCTGATTTTTCCTACATCCTCTCCAATTTTCCAATATTACCTTTAAATCATGGATACCTGAACCATGCCTAGTCTTTCAGCATTAGCCTGACCAGTGCCAAAGGCAGAGGTAAACTCACCTGCTTACTCCTACCCCTCTCCTCCCATGCGTACAGTCGTGGCTCGTGTTAGCCCTATTTGCCACTGTGCCAGAAGCGTCAATAATTTCCCCCGAGTCGAGGGATTTTTAAAACCTGTCGATCATGAGATTCCAATTTATGACACCGTTCAATGCCAGTTGGCTTCAATGGTCATTGGATTGCACTCTGGAGGATTTCTAAGACACAAACAGCATAATGAATTGGAGTACTGGATCCCCAGAGACCGACTCTAAAACAGTCTTATGTCTTCCCTTGGCTGCAGAGCTGCGCTGTAGCCATCTAATTCGCTCTACAGTGGGAGCACTATTTTCTAGCAAACAGTTTTTCGCCTTAAAAAGAAAACACCACCTTGGATTCAGAAGAGAAAAATTAATTGACAAAATATTTTCGCAGACATAAACTGGCATAACTTGAAAATGTGAACGTAAATAGGCATAACTTGAATGTGAATAGCTGAACTCTGATTTACACCAGAATGAATATCGTATTTCACCCTCAAGAAAGGAAAAAAGAGTCTGCTCTGGAATCTTCCATGTTTTTCCAACCAGCCACTCTGAAATGAAAGATACAGGCACAGAGCCTTTGCAACTGCACGATCATCTTGTAAGTAGTTATTGAAGGAACGCATTTTGCGAGAAAACTAGAAGCTGCTCATTACAGGATAAGTAAAAGCTTCTTCAGCTGTAGCCAACAACAGTTTACTTTACACTGCATTCACGTCGACAAAAAGCACAGTAGCTAAATTGCTTGCGCTAATAATACCCTGCCTGTATATTTTGCTTACAGATGGTCATTAATATCACGACTACCTACGACAGACAGGCTGCAGTGTGTGCAAGTGCTCTGTTTAGTTTAGCCAGGAAGCATTGTGCAGCTACAATTCAGTGCTGAATAAGTGCTGCATTTAAAAATAACAGTAATGTGAGCTACACTGTATTTGAGAAGACAACAGGCAGACTAAGATGACTCTACTGAACAGTAATACAGAACTTCTACATATGCCCTCAAAGGGACGTATCTCACATTATTCACACAGGACGGGACGGTATGTCCCAAATATGAGACAGAGGGAAAATAGAAGAAGCAGAGCTGAACTAGTACTTTGTCCTCAAGTTTATTTTTCCCCTACATCTTTGACAGGCTGGATGCACTTTTTCAGACAGCTGCTGTTACAGAATTACCGTTCCTGGCAGGTGACAAATCCAGTAACACTTTTCTTCTGCATGGGAATTAAGCGCAGAGCCTCTTACAAAACTGCAGCCTCTAGAAGTTTTGACGCTTTTACAAGGGAGGGGAGATGTCCACATTCTTCTGTCCCTATATTTTGCTGGAAAATTGTTCCTATAGACTGCTCTGGCCCTAAAATGAGATAGCAGATTCTGATCCTGTCATAAAGCTGCCCTGTACTGTTAAACATGTGTTGAGCTTTACTGATGGACCTACTACTCATTGTAAGTAAACCTTGTTCTGGACCTCTAAACACAGCAAAGTACCCGTAAAGCTACTACGACTGATGAGTGTCCACTGTGTTTTTATGACTCCTGTTCCTACATGCTGAGTTTTGGGTCTTTTGTTAGATGCACAGCGGAAACCTGAGTGGTTGATCTGGAGGAACTGGATTAATGATCCCAAAGCAAGCAGAAACATCTAATATCTGCATTAAAGTTAATTCAGAAACAGCATCAATCTCTTAAATATCTTTGCATGCCCTACCCCCCGGAGGACTAGAAGGCTTAAAGTGGTTTTCAATGTGGCTAACATGGGCACTGCATGAGAAATTGAGTAAAAATAGCTCTTCTACATCAGACCAAAGGCTGATGTGTAAAGGAGAAAAGAATATAGCAAATGTAGTTAATGTTTCCCCTAATCATTCCTTCTAACCTGCAGCCCTTGCAGCTCAGAGTTTTTCTGACCCAGGGGTAGTTTCTGTATGTCTTGTAACTCTCAAGGAAATTCTGTTTTGGGAACTTGCCCAGTCTCCTTTGAACTTTTCACATAGGTGACAGCCCATGGCAAGAGTTTTTCCTATTAAATGACGTGTTTAATGAAGAACTACCTACTTTTGCTTGTACTTTGAACTTCCTACCTACTGGCTTTGCATCAAACCTCCTGGTTCCCATATTGGAATGTGTATCATCGGCCCTGTTGTACAGACCTTGCCTTTGCTTACAGGTCAGGAGGGCACACATTTTTTTATTTGCCTAATATGGAGGAAATTTATTCTTTTTTTTTTGGACTTGCTGGTATGCAATTGTGTTACTGGTGTATACACAAAAGTTCACCTATTAATAATTATTAACTAACTGCCTTATTTACAATTATCTACCAGTACACTCCCTTTCTGCCTAGTCAGAAAAGCTACAGACAAACATATAATTGAATATTGCACCCAAAAAGAAGAAAAATGCTTTGCTGATTTTTTGTGATGGTATTTAAATTACCAATGAGCTCAACATGTGAGATGAAAATTAATATAAAAACATTGAAGGCAGAAATGTTAAATTTTGTAGTAAATCATTCATTTCTCCCAATATCTTGCAAAATCAAAATCCAGTAAATTTCAAAAAACAGCAACAAAAAAGCCTTTTGCACATGCTTCTAGACTGCAGGATGCTGTGAGGAGGATGTGCACCCAGCATGCACTGGTGGAAGAGGTGTCTGAGAAAAGGAAACTCTGGAGGTTTATCTCAGCAGAATATGACAGCCCAGACAATTTCTCTGTTCTCTCCCTCTAATACTAGGTCAGTTCTACTTATTCTTCCCTTATCAGCTGACATCTACAATGCCCTTTATACTGCCACACATCACTGAGAAGATGGAAGTCCTGAGTGGATGTCGTTGCCTCCCTTATTAACCACTACCGTTCATCTGAAGCAGCAAGCATGTTTTCTGTCTGTTCACAGGTGTTACTCCCCCCTTACTTAACAGCAAGTAATCCACGTGAAGGGTGATAACGAAACTCGAGTCTCATAACATGTCCCTGCTTGCTGCCTGCGAACACACTGACCTGATCGGTCGGGCTCGCTGAAACTTCAAGACACTCACACTCAACCAGTTAAAGCGCTCACACACCATGACAGTGAGCGTAGTCTTAACCTGTAGATTAGATATCAGTTGTGTCTTCCAAAAAGCAAGTTAAATCCCATGTGCAATTCCTGCAAATGATGCATTTCATATATTAAAACAGTTTGAAGTCTAATCTTCCTGGTTCCAAGCTATTAATTCGGCTGCCTATTACAAGGACACGCAGTAGCAGTGAGTGAGCTGCAGGCCCACGTGGTAAAATTACTTTTTTCATTTTGAAGAGGTGCTGAAGCTCCGGGTACTGGATAATGATCATAACTGGTCAAATATTGAAATGCCGATTTGCAAATATTTTCCATTGAGTTTGGTTTCCTTTAAAACACTGCTTCATGAATTATTCATGAATGCCCAAATACCCTTAGGATATCTGCGGAAATATTTGTTAAACCCAAAACTTTCGTGTATTTTAGTATGAATTATTGTTTCCTTGAAAATTCCTACAGAAGTATGTTTGTTTATTCATTATACACCGTGTCCTGTCAGGAAGTAAAATTGATAACACATTGCACAGCAGCCTGTATACATGCAGGGGAGAATATCCAAAGACAGTGTCCTGCAAAGCAGCACAGGTGCAGAAAATTCTCCACCCTATTGTGCCCATACTTCCACATAAAACAGATGCTTCCAATCAGTTTGGATTATCCTGTGGAACAACTTACTGATCCGAAAGAAAGGTCTACATTCTTAAAGAAGTTTTTTTTTAAACAGCAGATTTTTTTGAACAGTAGTAGTTCAACGGGCATCAGGATACAGTATTTCCACCCTAGTGCTTCAACTGGGACTTAATCTGACCTTTTGAGAGGGTCTTCTGCCATCTAATTGAGGCTATTTAAGCGTTAAATATCAGGTCTAAACTGTTTACAGTTAGTGAAAAGAGAGGGGCAGACAGAGCTCTGAGTTTAGAGCCACTGCAAAATGAGCTGGTCAAATCTTCTCAATGTTTTATTGAGAAACTCACTGTTCACAAAAGTACATTGATCCTAATCCCTTGTGGCTACAAGCCACAGGAGCCCTGCTAGACTCAGTGCAGATAGATTTATTCCAATTCAGATTTGAACTATAAACCTTAAATCTAGATTAAGAATTTAAATGCTTCACAGCCTAAGATATTTAGATTTTCAACTCTCTGGATTCACCCACACTCTGTTCGCTAGCACAGTAATTGTGTAGGTTGTCCATATAACAGAAAACTGAAAAAAATGAAGATAGCTGAATTAGTCATTCAGCACTAGATATGGTATCTGCAGGTCAACGAGCAGAAACCACTCCTGTGCTACCCACAGTGAAGCTGTTGTCAAGAAAATGGAAAATTTTCCAGCTACTGTAATGGAAAGTCATCACTTGTAACAACAGGAAGAGACCAATTTTCAAACACAAGCCTGCTCTTTGAATCAACAGGATCCCTTTCAGCTTCCAATAGGAGTGGTGGGGACATTAGATTCCCAGACAACATTTCCACTGCAACGGTATGAGAAAGAGAGGTATATTTGCAACAGGGCAGAGCTTTATATTCACACATAGTTGCTGGTTTCAAGTCACTTTCCATGCTGCATTTTCTCACACTCAGAAATCCTGTGTAGAGCTCATACGTGATGTCCAGTGGAAAGTAACGACTCTGGGTCAGTTCCTCGGGTAATAGATCGATACGGCTGTACTGACTTCAACATTGCCATCAGCTGTAGCTGAAGGCCTGGTTCTGCTAACATTTAATTCCTGTATTTGAAACATGAATACGTGTGCAAATACTGAGGATCTTTAAATTGAATGTTTTTATTCAGGGGGAAAAAAATACTCACTTTAGCAGAAACCAACAGCTCTCCAGCTTTCAGTTCTTGCTAAATAACTCAGAGCAGCAAATCAGTCAACACTTTTTTCCAGGCTTACAACAGAGTACAGTAGATTTACTATAAATGCTAGATATTTTCTGCTGGTATGTGTGTATGTGAGGCAAAAAATAAATAATATGAAAGTTTCAGTTAATATAGCTCTGAGTGGGAATATATTTTTTCCTTCATGTGTGATTTCCATGGCTATACTCAGGCTGTGATGTTATTCATCTCTTTATACTTAGTCCAGCACAGCTGTTTGCAGGTGACACAGGAAGCAAGTGTGCAGTCTGGAGCACGTGCCAAGAAAATCAGGTGAATAAAGCTAAATCCATTTCCATGTTAGTAGAGGATTTTAATCCTGAATTTCTGACATTGTTGGTCCTCCAGTTCACTGCTGTTGTCTCTTCGGTGTCTGGTCTGGGAGATGGTCATCTGTGACACTCTACTCATTTAGTTTTGATAAAGCCAGAGCAAAGACATGGCAAGACATACAGTCAGGAGGCAATAGGACAACCATACCCAGGACCTGCCACCGATCCCATTGATGGGCACATGGTGAGAAGAAGCAGGTAAGCCCCTTTGCCACCTGAGATGAGACAGGCAGGATACAGCCAAGGAGGCAATCCAGAAGGACAGCACTGATGTAGTTGCACTACTCCTCGTCACCTAAACGCATTTTTATGCCTAGGCTTTGGGTGACAATATTAACCAAAGTATCCATACCCATTTCTATATGTGCACACAAGCTTGTGGGACATGAGGCACCTACTCTGGCCCAATGCAAAGTGCCATCCATCCACCCAAAGCCTGCTAGCACTTTGAATTTGCCATCATGTCAAGTCCCCCGGGCTGGACTTTATTCAAATTTCCACTTTTTTCAGCCTTTGAGTGAAAAGCAAACAGCAGAATCCAGGGTCCCTGTCTCCTAGCATAGTGCCACCCTCCTTAGACTACAGTCCTGATCCTAAGGACTTACTGGCTTTCTAGCTCGATAATCTTGGCTTTTCTGACTACAGGAAAGAGGAAAACAGACACTGAACAACATGATGCTGCTGTATCTCAAGAGCACAGGGGTTGAAGCCTTTACTGCCTGAGAAGCGAATTTATTGGCAGGATGAAGAGGGACTGTAATGGATGAAATGCTGATGAGAGATGAAGTTGGTGTCCTTAAGGGTCTGAGCAATTTCTTCATCCCAAGAAATGGAGGGCCTGTAATATCCCACCGTCCACGTTTTCCTTGAGGGGAAAAGAAATGCTAAAAAAACCTAATCTCACTGCAGTAGAGAAGATAAGGCAATTAAAGCTCTCCGTACTATTAAAAAGTTGATAAAGCACCAAGATTAGATGAACTACATCATGGAATTCAGCATGAAAAGAGCAAATAAAATAGAAAAGCCTTTGGTGAAGAATTTTGATTGCTTACTAATGGTGATGTTAGTACCAGAGGATAAGGCAATTTCAGTATGTAAGGAAGGAGCAAGGTTAAAAATGGGCACACTTCACCTGAATTTCAGGACATTAGTCAATAATATGTCTCAAGATTAATTGATTTGAAAGGTCAGGCAGAATGGCGACATTGCTGCAAGTGGGAAAATTAGTGAAACTGGTCAGAAATTGTCCTTTGGCTGGCAGCCAAAGATTCTAAGAAGGTGGTGCGAAGCCTTAAAAGAGAAAGTGGTCTGTATCATCAACATTTGTAAATAGGTCATCCTCTCTGGCCACGTTTTGGGTAAAACCCCAGAAGACATGTACATTAATCTATATTTTCTGTTGTTGTCACACTGGCTGCTTTATGTCATCCGAATCAAGGATGTCACAAAATAGCTTTGAAAGTCGTTTGAAGGGTATAAGGTTTATTAGATACGGTTCTGTCTCCCAGCTGTCCATCATTGTGGCCAGAAAAACTAAGGGATGCTCAGCCCCACTCAGTGATTCAGCATTGTTCCATTTTGTGTTAATATAAATAAAAAGTAAATAAATCCTAGCAATGTCACCTGCCACGGTGGACTGTAACAGTAAGTTTCCCTTTGGGCTTCATTCTTGTGGGGAAAAATAAAATCATTTGGGATCTCACATACGGTGTCTATTTGTCCTCCATTACTTTTAATGTCTAAAGGACTGTTTCAACTGTTGCAGTTATTAGCTTTTCTGCCTTATGCAAAACCATCAAGTCAGCCATCAGATAGGTAAAAGAATTGATTTGGAATGTGCAAAAGAGTTCAAAACACGCAGCTGGCCAAATATGTAAACAAAGCAGAGTTTGCCCTGAAAATTGTTCTTGTTCAAAGTCTTAGCAAAAAAGGGAAAAGAAAAGATTTTATGGGAAAAAGTTGCCTTAGATTTTTTCATGATGAAGACTATTGAAAAGTAATTCACAATACCATTAAGCAAAAGCTGATTTTCAAGTTTGAAAGTGATTATTTCAGTTTCTGAAAATCTGAAAAAAAATGCACTACTGAGAAACAAGTAGAGGAGTATTTGGAGACATACAACAAGTGGATATCTCAGAAGAATTTCCATATTTAGCCACAATTTTTCAATTTTGAGTAGTGCTGAAAAGAAGGGGTATAGTTATTACCTGCGAATATTACATTTCTAGATGTAGAAAGAGCAATTTAGAGATATAATTAAAAGTTGTAGAATAAAGTTTCAAACAGGAAATTTAGATTATCATTAAAAATCACTGATAGCAAGGACTAAATGGGTTCAGCAGAATATCCTCTGAAAAGAAACAGTTGAAGGCTGAAGATATGTTATGTTAAAAATTAAATTCTCCTCTATGTGGGAACCCTTTTGCACTGACAAAGGAATGAATTTGATGACTTAATGAGATTTTCCATCTCTAATGTTTATGATTCAGTATATTAAATATGACCTAATTTCTATGATACATGAAGCATACGAGAGGCATATGAGATCCTGGAAGGAAAAAAAAAAAAACAATTGATTGGTGGCAATATACTACTTAAGGACAGTGAAGATTAATCGAAGGATCATGAAGGTGTCATTGGAAGAAATGCGACTTTCTGAATTCTGACAGCTACCTTTGCCGTATTATAATACGTGATCTTTTCCTGTTCGTCAATGCACCGAAGAGTAAGTGCTTTGTGCGCATTAGCAAACTGAAGTCTTCCACTTTCAGAAAGGCTAGCTAAATTATATGCAAGGCTGCAGAGGTGGACATGGATCTGTAGATTCGACAGCAGTTACCCATGGCCTTTCCTTTCTCATTTATTCCTCCAGCTAGAAGGCAGCTCTGAACTTTCTCTCAAAAGCAGGTTTCATCCTGCAAATTGCTCTTTCATGGAGATGTAGTTGTTTCATGGACAAACATAAAACTCAGAGTTTCTAACATTACTTTCTTTGGTACAGATTTCTCATAAGGCCATGACAGCCATTCTGCATTTCATGCAGCTGTGCCAAATGCCATCATTCAGCTCCAAGCTCAGAGTGCTCAGGGAGATGGGCAGTTTCATGGAGCACGTGGAGGTGGATGTGGCCTCCAGAGAAGACAAGCTGATTTTAGAAGGTAGCGCCACAGCTCTCCTCAGTGCTCTTCTTCCTGAAGGTGACTGATGCATTTACAGAGGTCTCAGAGACAGCAGCCACAAACACCTGAGAAAGGGGCTCCCTCCGAAATTACCAGTCACGGGAACCACCCTGAATCATGTCAAAATCTCCATGGAGGGAGGGAACACATAAACAAGAGGACTCTCACTTTCCCAAAATAAATAGACTTGATGTTTATATCTGGAGCACTGAGTGCTCTGACGGGACCTCAGACCTTTGGAGACCTTATAAGATGATCACTTTTCCTCACAATCTGATCCTGTGAAAGTACCTGTGGAGACCCCAGAAATGGAATTGAGGAAACGCTGACCCATTGCCGATGGCGACATAGGATAATTACACTCTTGCTATCTGGCTGATGAAGCTCGCACAGGACGATGTGAGAACAGTGAAGTGGCCCCCTTGCTCTAGGACACAATCAATACTAAATTAGCCTTTAATTACAAGTCTTTTAATTATTCAGTGTTGACTTATGATGTGAGGCAGCAGCTGTAAATCTTTCTAATGCAAAAGCTTTGATTCCTGGTATTCTCTCATCATTTCATAGAGTATCCTTGTGCAGGAAATATAAGACCTCCATTGACACCATTTCATAATTTTTACAAGACTAATCTGGAGCCATGCTGCTGCTCAGCAAGGGTAATAACAAATTTTAAAGCCTCTGGCTCTCCTCAGGTGGCATTACCAAGTAGAAAGTGATTTCCTTGAAGTTTGATAGATCTTAATCGATTTCACTGTCACGGAGAAATAATTTCTATCTCCAAATCACAAAAAATTCTGAACCAAATTGCTCTGCAAGTGGACATTCAGAACTACAGCATCAGCCCCAATTTAAGTCAGTCCCAGACTTAAATCTTCCTCTGCCTAGATGGGATCTGGAGAAAAAAACAAAAAACAAAAACAAACAAAAAAACCCTCACACCTCCTACAATTTGACTGATGATATAGCTTAAGAGATGGGTTTACATGATAAAAGAACATATAAATATTTTTAATATTTATAGTTAAGTGGAGAGATGTCTATTTTACCTTGGCTGTTTATTGTTCATTAAAGTAATAAAGGCTTTTCCCATTATTCCATGACTTGCAATATTAAGGTAAAACAGCTGAAAAAGTGAACTTTATGTCACCTGTGACAAAATTTAAAAATGAATTTTCAAGAAGTCTTCTGCAAGTTGTGAATGTCATGAAATTCAAAGAGCGGTGATCTTCTGCCCTGAAAATAATTTCTCGAAACTATATTTTTGCAGTGAAGCAGCTGTAGCTGATTTATGATGCTGGCTTCCCTCCCACAGATGGAGAAGGAGATGCACCCTCCTCCCCCTACACTCTCCCAGCCCTTTCTCTCCTAGTGCGGAGTCTGGTACGCATATCCCGCTTCATGCAAAACACTCAAAAGGCCTGGAGACTCAGCACAGACAGAGCACTGGAGCTTATATGCAATATTAAGTACTATCTCAAGAGCTCTTCCATGTTTGGGGTAGTGAGATACCAGCCTGCACCTTTCTGTGGCATAGGATGAAAGGAAGTGCTGTACTTTCTGCTTGCGTTAATATCAAGACCTGCCCCATTTTCTTTCAGTGCTTCTACATTTGCCTGAAGCTGAGAAGTTAAGGCAGACCAAACATACCTGGGAAAAATGTCCATACTTTTGAGACTGAAGACAGGAGCTTGAGCACTGGGTTCTGTTGGATTCTTGCGATACCTAATGTGAAACACAAATCTAAGTTCTTCCAGTGGAACAAGAGCCCAGGCACTCCGCAACGTGTGCAAAAGGCAAAGGTCCACTGAAACATGCTGAAACATTGAAATGCGCCCTCCGAGGTGCTCCTTAGGAAGAGCTTCCGATATAGAGGGCTGTGGCGTTCCACAGCTTATCTAGCTGCCTGCCAAACCTGACCATCTACCTCTGGGATAATGAACCTGGCAAAAGAAGAAGTACCTGAGCAGCAGGATGAGGCAGTTATATCCTCTGTGTAACAGGACGAGTTTTACAATTGCACTGGCCTTTGGTAGAATGATTTCTCTTCTCTACACAGAATATCAGTCTATTAATTCTCGCATTGCACAAATTCATAAAGAAAGAATGATTTAGCCTTTCTTAATCACTTTTTTAATTACAAAAACCAGACAGAGCTTATTATCAACAAATTACTTGCTATAATTTCATTGTTCCTCCTCAAATCAAGATCATATTGAACGTGCTACAAAAAAATGTATAAATAAACCCAAGCACTTTCACATTTTAAAATTATTAAATCCTTGTTTCTTAAAGATGCCACAGTGATTTTAGGTTATTTTTCCATCTCATCTTATCTTATCTTTCCTGCTCCAGCATGGAGTTTCTTCCCAGTGAAGGTGGGGACATAAAATAAAGTGCCAATCCATTGGCACAGTCTTTGTTCTCTCTCTCGCATTAAGACTGACAAGAAATAATTACCTCATACTTGTTCTTATTAATAGCTAAAATTGTCTTCCACTTTCTTATATTAGCAATAATTTACATTTAGTACTAAATCCATTAACTAGAGCCAGGTCCTCAGGTCAGGACTCTCATTTTCCAACTTCGCAACTACTTTCCCCCATTTCGAGAGGGCAGACACTACCTCCGCATGGCAAAGGGTGCGGGGCATCCGCATCTCCACACTCTGTGATCCAGGCATACGTGCTATATGGTATCAGCACGAACAGAGAAGTATAAAACCATCTTTGCCTCCCAACCTAAATCCATATTTCTGTCCTAGGAGGAGGAATTAGGCTTTGCTTTGTTGCTACTGTAACAGGGATAAATGGGCAGTGATTAGAAACGCAGGCAAATGAGGCCAGCTCTCTCCACTTGTGCCAGCTCTACAGAAGGCCATGCTCACCATCTACAGCCTAAGAAATTTAGAGTTATATAGGGAAGCAGATGGGAAAGTAACACTGTTGGTGATGTTTGGCCCTGGAGTGGAGTCCTAAAGGAACTGAAAACTTTTCTAAACACTTGCATGATATAGGAAGAATAAAAACAAACTCCCAAACTTGCTGTTTTTCCCACAGGTTTTGGGGAATTCCAGAGATACTGCTAAACTTCAGATAGACACAGCTCAGGCTCTACAGGTGAGGAAAGGACCCAGAGCAAATAGATCTACCCGTAAAACTCTGAATTAATGCTAAAACAATGGCATAAACTTAAAACAAGCATTTTTAAAAGGCATACTTTGGTGGATGAGGCTGAAAGTTTTATGAAATTGCAAGAAGAGATCCCTCTGAAAAAGAAAATACACTAATAGTTTTGTACTTAAGGCCTCAACCTGGCAACTTTCTACTTTCCTTTGTTATTTTTGTTACTGGGACTTGGCTTAGCTCCAATCACAATCAGAGAGGGCCCAGAAATCTTTGAGAGATTAAAAGAAGAGGAGTGCAAGTTTATTAGATATTTCAGTGCACTGTAATTCTTGTCAGCAGACTCACATCTATTTATCAGGACTGGGAAATTAAGAAGAACCATGACATTTGTTTTTCTGATAGCTTAAAATTATTCAGAAAGCTACCATTTGAGCAGAGAGAGAAGAAAAAGGCTCAGGAAGGAAAGTTTCAGATATTATCTAGATTCAAACTGCACAAAACTAGCTTCAGGCATGAGTACCATTAAGAGCCATAGATTCCCCGATTCATTTCTGCCCTTATGAAACAAGGTAAACTGAAAGTTGAACAATAGCAATACTTAAAACTGTACAAAATATCTTTTCAAAATTCCTGCTCCTCCTGTGCTCCCCTCAAGCAAACAGGAGGGGCTGCTGTGCTGTGCTTTATATAGGCACTTGCCTACACCCTCATTTTGGGGATAGAGAGAGATGGAGGTGGCCCAGTCTGGGGGCACCCAGCAGGTATCTCCAGGTGGAGACTGGAGCTGAACTAATAAGTCTCCATGCCTTCTTCCTCTTTGGGAAAAGTGATTTTACTCAGCTTCAGCCAGGCTGAGCTTGTTACAGCAGAGAGAAGTTCAGACAGCACTGCTGGGAGGAGAAGGCTTCAGAAGGTGATGGGCTCTTTGTGCCAGCTCCTTACCACACTTCAGTGTGTTAGGCGAAGAGTTGTTTGCCCAGTCTGCAGCTCAGCGTTTGAGGGGGAATTGCCTGTGGCTTTCCATGATGCCTCATCAGGTGCGGATGTCTGTGCGAAAGGTTGCAAGCTTCTGCTTTGTGTCTCTTCCTCAGGTCCGCAAGTCCCAGAGACAGGCTTTGAGGGGATGAGAAATCTGGCTTAGATCTGCTCTTTGGGGTTAATGGGTGAGTTTGTAAGCTAACTGTCCCGTGAGGTTAGTGCCAAACACTAAACATAAGAGAAGAGAAGCAGGGCCGTGTGTTGGGTATTTACGTAAGCAGATCCAAAGCCTGTAGCATTTAACTAGCTCGGTTTTAAAGGTGTTGTTTACTGAGATGCCATTGCCAGCGTTGCAGTCGCGCCTGCACAAGCTGCCTTCCCGCGACTCCCCAAACTCTCCTGCCTGCAGCCTGTGCGTTGCAGCCACGTCGGGGTCTAGCTGCATATGTTGACCGGAAAGTTGGCATAGCCAGTCCTCCTTGGAAGTCCTTTATGTCCTCCTGGCTACATTTCAGACAGCCAGGGGAAAATTAGTTTGGGCACCCAAATTCCTGCTAATGGCTGAAATGGTCAGCTGGGGCAATGTGCAGCCAGGTATCGTTAGAGGCATATCGTTATTGCCAGGCAAAATTTGCAAATAATCAGACTTTCCCCAAAACTACTCCATAACATATGCAAATACAGTGAAATAAAAGATAATTGGTTGTTTTTTAAATTAAAGATAATTTCTGACTAGCAAAGTGTAAATATTTATTCTTTCTTTTATTTTTGAAACACTAAAAGTTTTTGTTAATTTGCAGATAAAATTTAGTTTTAAAGTTTGAGGATTTTCATGTGAAATGTGGAAAAAAAGAAAGGAAATATTGTTATTATAACCTCCAAGGTTAAAAAAAAAAGAAAAAGAAAACAAAATGCTGCTGCTGTAAAAGCTTGCAAAAGATTTAAGTGTGACTTTGAGGCATACCATTAAAATTTGCTTTACAGCTGCTCATAGTGTATTTCCATGCACTAATGTGAATGAAGCCAAAATAACTATTTTTAATTTTTCTTGACAAATTTAGCTTCCATTCCCCCATATGAACATATTTTGAATTTTATTTTTCTCCTCATTATGTGTGATTATTTGTCAAACAGTTGATGTAAACATATTTAAGCCTAAGGGGCTGCTCCCAAATTAATTGAAATGATACGGAATAGATTAGAATGGCTCCTGCGCAAGCACGACATGCATGTTTGCAAAGCCAGTTTGAGCTTTCTTATTCAAGGGTCAGGACCGGCCACTTCAATCCCATGGCAATGTCGCTAATCTCAAGTCTTGAAGACAAGAATTTACATGTGAATATGGCTAGCCACGTTGAAAGCTTCTTAATTCTTACTCAGACTTTCCTTTTGGCCTTTTGGAGAGCCAGCGTCAGGGAGGGCGAAATAGCAGAAAATTATAATGCATTTTATACCAGTGGGTGTTCATGCTCCTTTTCTGGATTATGCTCTTCTGGAGTGGTGGTTTGTGCACGTGGACGTTCCCCAGTGAAGGGGTGCCCAGTTACTGGGAAGGACGGAGAGGTTTGCCTGCCTGCAGGAGGACTGCGACGTGTGCCCCCAGCACGGTAGCACCCCTGGGGAGGGAGGCACAGTCACGACACCGGGATAAAGCTCAAAGAAGCCCAGGGAGCTCTTGGTCCCTGGGCCTCAGTCCATAAATCTTTTGTTTCTTGTTTTTAATCTTCCCCACTCCTGAGGCTTACATGCTCTCTTTTGCTGCCCAGTTCGCCCTTTTCCCTCTCAAATTTTGACTGGAAAGAGATGAGTGAGGGAAGAAGTGAACAAATAGGAAGCGGTGAAATTACTACTGAATTGCTATTTTAGGATTGCGTGAACGATTTCAAGCAAGCAGGATTTCATTTTGAAGCTCAAAGAAGAAATGTAGTTTCTAAATTCTTGAATTTTGTGTTGGGAAAACCATTTCTTTGCCTTTCAGTCACAGCCAATTGCAGATAACAGCTGAATATTCCCTGATGCTTCTTTGGCAAATCTCGCACAGATGAATTCCTTTGTCAATCCGTAACTTAAATATCCCTGTACATTAATGATATAGTTAGTTTCTCTTTATTGCACTATAACTGGTGCTGCAGCATAAATAAATGAAATAATATAGAAGAGTCAATCCTGCTAGCCCAGCATCATGTATCAATTTGCACTAATAAGTTAATTTCCATAATTGTTATTCAGGAATAACATAATTTGAGAGAAAAGAGGTCGTAATGGTCATGATGCCCTGAGAGGATTTTGCCTTGCTGAAGTCAACACATTGAAACCTCTGAAGGATTCTGGAGAGAATAATGCCCATAACCCAATCATCCAGTTAATGTTATTATTCATTTTATTTGTTTTCCATCAGTGAGATACCCAGTGACCTCCAAAACAAGACTGCGCCTTTGACACACAGCTACACCATGTTCCTTCTCTCACTGTTCATCCTGAGTCAATGGCAAGACTTCCGATGGCCCTTCAGAAGCACTACATACATTTTTTTTCCTCTATCGATTTAAATAAAATGGAGCATAGGAAGAGAGAGTGTTCTTTACGACTTATAAAACAAATGCCTTCAAATCACTTTTGTTTCTCCTGTTGAGATTCCTTCAGTTTGGTTAACGTTTGGTTAAGTCACAGGACTCAGGTGCAGTGCTGCTGGAATATATGGCCCTGTTGAGCTAACTCAGGCAACACTGACGTTTTTACAAAAAGAGATATATCTCATACGGGATTGCTGGTGAAACTGCTATACATCAGATTAGGATGTCATATGCTACATTTTATTTTGTCACTTAAAATTAAATGCATTTGTAATATGTACAGTAGTAAAATAAAATCAGGATTTAATCCATTTTAGAAACATGTTCTATTACAGGGAGAAATGTGCCTGGCAAACTCAGAATGTTATAGTGCATTTGCAGTAAATATTAATGACATTCCACAGTGGCTTTATTTTTGCCTGTTCGTTATATATGAAACACTGACCTTTCTAAATATTCTGCTCTGATAATCTGATCCTTAGTACAACAGAGAAATATCATTGTAATTATTTGTTTGTACAGCTGTAGTAGATGTTTCAGAGATGGTTTGGCTAAAAAGGAATTAATATAGATCTGTAGACTGGATTACCCTGTTAGTTTCTACAGGGGTGTTTCCAATGATGACAGACAAGCAGAAAAATAAATGCTTTGCCTGAGGTTCAAAAAATAAAAAAGATAAGCTGAAAAGTAAAATTTAAAAAAAATTCCTTTCATTTAAAGTTCATTTCAAGTAGAAAAAAGCACTCAGAAGATTTTGAAATAGGTATTATTTGCAGAACTAGGATCCCTCCCCTAAACAGAACAATTCACCTAAAATGGATGCAGAATGTTTCAGTTAAACTGAATTTACTTTTTCATTGCGAGTTAAAGCTTAATTCTGCATTTCCCATGTACTTCCTTTTAATGCTTAATACTCTAAAATCACTAGAACAGGAAGACTAAAAATAAAATCAATGAGAGCAATGATAATCTTTTGTTTGTTTGTTTAAGACTTTGTTGAGGCTAACAAAAAAATGTTGGACCTTGAAGTTAAGAGTATGTGGAAGAGCAAAGTGAGCAGTCCTTTAGACTGTGTGAAAGCCCTCAGCACCCTTCTTTCCCAGGGGACAGGCCAGTTCCTCTGGGTGGTTCTCACTCGCCAGGCAAGAAATCTCCAGGTCCTCAGCCAGACCTGTACTTGTAGCAATGGCATTTCGAAAAGCATCTTATGCCATGACACGGCAGCAAGACTGAAGAAGATGCCCCACATCATCACCTCATGCTCCGTGGTCTCAAAGATTAATGAGGCTCAGAACTTCATCCACACTTAAGGTTTTTGTGTTGAAGCTGTATCTAGTTACAAGGGAAGCATTGCTCAAGTTGAACAGAAAAGTTATGTTAAAAGAATTGTGGATATACGTGGCTAAAAGGTGCTTTGAGCTAACTGATTTCATGCAGTTTACACAGGCAGCATTGGTGGGTGGGACTGCCTGATTTATAGCCACCCAGAAAATACAGCACCTGCAGCATGATTCCTGCCTCTGTGCCGTAGATCTTGGTGGATATAAGAAAACCCTGTGCAAAAGAAAGTCCCTGGGAAAAGTAAATATGCTGTCAAATAAAATGCAGACTGCGGAAGTTGTGAAACCTTATGGAAAAACAGGGGTAGCTGAAATCTCCTCATTTATCAGTGTTGATAGCCACTAATTTCTTCCTTTCTGCCTAATTTTGCTTCATATTCTGTTGGGCAGCTCTGTGGTTGTTATGAAGTTATACAAATTAAATAAAACAGTCAGGGTACCTTTTGATTTTCTTAGAGATTTCCAGATGCTCTGTGGCCAGCATGGTTTTTCTGGAGCAAAACTCTGTCTTATGTCCCCCAAAAGATGACTGTTACCCAAAGGAGATGGGTGGTCCAGTTCTGATAGTGCTAATCCTGAAGCTGACCTTCACCTTTATAAAGGTTCATCAAAAGAATTTCCCTCCCATAAAATTTTAGTTCTCAGTAATTAATCTTTTCATTATTCTGGTCAGTAAATACATTTCCTAAACAGAGCTGGAAAAAAAGGGCAAGGAGAGGGGTTAACTTTGGCAAAGGCCTTGACCTCACCTTCCCTTTTTCGTAGATACAATTAATAGTTTTCTAACAATGGATTAATTTACTAAAAGCATGGGGTCGCTTTGGCTCAAGGACACAGTTTTTTGTGTTTCTTGCTTCCTTGAGCTAGCTGATTGTCTAAGTCCCAACTCTCCCCCAACTAGAGTTGGAAAGGTCGACCACAGGAAAAAAGGGAACTACTGATGTTAAAAGCATCCAACTTGCCATTCAGAGCCTTTTCCGTTGCTCATACACATACATGGTTCCTGCTAGCGGGTCTGGGGATTGCGTATCTCTGAATTGATGGCAGAATGGACTCATTAAAAAAAACATACAATGAATATGGAATTCTTTCTTTTAGCAGTCTCTTGTCATTAAATATTTCTTTGCTTTCATCTACAACAAGCATAACAAGATAATTCTATTTACCATTCCTCACCAAGAAAAGTAATTAGAATGCAAGGTAATTTCCATAAAATGCATTATGACTTTAATATCAGTAAAAGCCACTTAAATATTAAACGCACAGAAAAAATATTAGCTAAATTATCATAGAATAATATGATCAGGTTTCTTTAGGAGAAAAAAAGTGATAGATGTGTTTTAATAAACTGTGCAAAATTATATGTATCATATTCTTGCTTCCTGTCAATTTTATTTAGAGTTAAATGCCATTGCGATAATTAGTTGGGTTTTACTGTGTTCATTAAAAGCTTTTCTAATGATCACATAGAGGAATAAGTAAAATTAATTTCTGTCTTTAAACGCAAAGAAATTCATCAAATGAATAAACAAAAAGCTTACGCTAAGGCACAGACAAAATATCATGCGATTTCTTCCAAGCAGATAAGCATGGAGTGTGAACACAGTATTGAGTCTACGGAGGCTTTCATTCTGCACTGGTGCTAGCTAGATTAACAAACAGGAGCTCTATGCATGAAGTAGATAGTGGCTTAGATCTGGTAGTTCTCAGTCAAGTAACGGTTCAAAGATATTTCTATGAAATCAGTGAAGCTTCCCCACTGAAAATGAGATCTGACTAACATTTCTAACTTTTGCATGTGTTTTTCAGAATATGCAGATCACGTCTTTCAAAAATTTTCTAAGTCTGGTTTTCGATTATGGTAAAACCTTTTGAGTTGCACTGTGCTAGTGTAGCCTACTTTCATGGCTCTCGAGGACTAGAAACAAGTTCCTAAGGAAATTTCGTATCTTACTAGCTTTAGAAAAAAATTATAAATGCTGAAGATATGACTTCTGGCTGTGAGAAGCTACACTAGAAAAAGCACAATATGAAGAAAAGGGAATGCTTTAAGAAGAAAAACCCACACAAGTATACAAATACAAAATCAGAGCCATGCAAATTGTTTCCTATATGCGCAAAGGCAGTGTTATAAGAAAATAATGTCTTCCAAGTGACCAGTTACATGAAGTCAGTGAACTAGTCCAATGGCTGAGATTGCTGAAATCAATGAGATCTTCCTTACTGGGACAAATGGGCCTAATCCAGATTCTACTCATTTGAAATAGCTTTTGTATTTTGTACTGGGTCAGATCTTTGGTAAATACTAACACACGGTGTAAAAGGGATTATTTATTTTACTTCAGCGAAATTTGACCGTAGGATAAACCTGGGTAAGAGCAGAGCAATTGGATTCTTACAACTTAGTATACTCATCTTCTTCCATTCAAAATGCTGCCAAAGCTTATGGCAAGCACCGCATCTCTGATCTGCCTCGTAATCGCAATGTTGTTTTGTTCTTCACTGCAGACCTTTGTGCTCTGTCTTGTTAGAACTCCAGAGAACAGCCTCAATTATAATATATTTCTGAACAATTTCCCCAAAGAAGATATCAAAGTTGAAACAGGTAGGATTAGAGCTGAAACTCCAATAAAAATGGAGTTAATCATGTGACCTTAATTGAAAAGTCATAATAAAAATAATTGAGTTTAATACATAATTTAGATCATTGGTTGTTAAGTTAATGCATTCTGCCTAGTCTTTGAAAAAATTATTTATTTCATGTACAGTTAAGATTTCATTTGCTTTTATAATGGAAAGCTCTCCAATTGACTTTAATAAGAACAGTTTGTTAAATCGGATTTTGAATTGGTGCACAGATTTGAAGTTCATATGTTAATTTTTGACATGAAATACTTAGCATTTATAGCCTACTTTTAAGGTGACTGAAATTATTTTCATGAGATTTAATAATCATTGTTGTCTTATATTACAGAAATTATATTGGTTTTCTCTGCTGTCCTGATGAGAGGCAATTTGCTTTATGATTATTTTATTTTACTTTAAAAACAATGGATGACTTCTTTCTTTTTGGAATGGCTTTACTCATCAGCTATTGGTCACAGTCCTGTGATAAAATTGATGTTTATATTCAAGATTCTTTCCAGGAAAGCAGAGCAGCTCTGTTGTTATTTAGTTGCATTTTCCCTTAGGGCCCTTTCTGACACAGTGTTCCTGCAAAGCGGATGGAAAAATGATTCAGTGAAATGACAAAGGGTTCAGCTGAAGTTTCAGTAAAACGAAATGGTCATATTCTTCTCAGCTCTTCCTTTAGACATCTACACAGCTCCCAAGCCCTTCTAGTCAGCAAGGCTTTTCAGTAAGGCTTTTGAGGCTGTCTCCCATCACATCCTTGTAGGTAAACTCAGGAAGTGTGGGCTAGATGAGTGGACAGTGAGGTGGATGGAGAACTGGCTGGATGGTCGAGCTCAGAGGGTTGTGGTGAATGGCGCAGAGTCAAGTTGGAGGCCTGCGGCTAGTGGTGTCCCCCAGGGGTCAGTCCTGGGTCCAGTCTTGTTCAATATATTCATCAATGACCTGGAGGAAGGGACAGAGTGCACCCTCAGCAAGTTTGCTGATGATACCAAACTGGGGGGAGAGGCTGGCACACCAGAAGACTGTGCTGCCATTCAGAGGGACCTGGACAGGCTGGAGAGCTGGGCGGAGAGGAACCTCATGAAGTTCAACAAAGGCAAGTGCAAGGTCCTGCACCTAGGCAGGAATAATCCCATGCACCGGTACAGGCTGGGGACTGACCTGTTGGAAAGTAGCTCTGCCGAGAAGGACCTGGGAGTGCTGGTGGACAACAAGTTAAGCATGAGCCAGCAGTGTGCCCTTGGGGCCAAGAAGGCCAATGGTCTCCTGGGGTGCATTAAGCAGAGTGTTGTCAGCAGGTCGAGGGAGGTGATCCTGCCCCTCTACTCAGCCCTGGGGAGGCCTCCCCTGGAGTACTGTGTCCAGTTCTGGGCTCCCCAGTACAAGAGAGACATGGCACTCCTGGAGAGAGTCCAGCGGAGGGCTACCAAGATGATTAGAGGGCTGGAGCAGCTCTCCTATGAAGAAAGACTGCAAGAGCTGGGCCTGTTCAGCCTGGAGAAGAGAAGATTGAGAGGGGATCTGATCAACATGTACAAGTATCTGAAGGGGGAGTGTCAAGAGGATGAGGCCAGCCTCTTCTCCGTGGTGCCCAGCAGTAGGACAAGAGGCAATGGGCAGAAACTGAACCACAGGAAGTTCACAGAATCGTTTAGGTTGGAAGGGACCTCTGGAGATCATCTAGTCCAACCAGCTTCCATCTGAACCTGAGAAAAAACTTCTTCCCTGTGAGGGTGACAGAGCATTGGAACAGGTTGCCCAGAGAGGTGGTGGAGTCTCCTTCGCTGGAGATATTCAAAACCCGTCTGGATGTGATCCTGGGCAATATGCTCTAGGTGACCCTGCTTGAGCAGGGAGGTTGGACTAGATGATCTCCAGAGGTCCCTTCCAACCTCAACCATTCTGTGATTCTGTGATTCTGTAGTCAAGTGCTGAAGGACTCTACTTCAAAAGGTTTTTTTTTCCCTTAAAATAATTATTGAACTGACATTGTGGAATATTTTATGCCATTTTGTGGTTAGACACGCTATTCAAGAAAGCCTTTAGAGCACATGCTTAACTTTAAGCACATTATTATGTCCTACTGATGAATGGAGTTCAAGCGCACATTTCAGCTTAAGGGTTCTTTGTAAACAGGGATGTGTGACTGCGTTTGGGCTTTGAGCAGCAGCCTGGGCACTCAGAAGCAGAAGTTCAGATTCCAGGTCTGATGCTGGCACTTGGCATGGTCATGGTCAAAGTAACGATGCAACCCCTTGTGTGCTGGGTGTTCTCAGCACCTGAAGAAGGTGACATTCCTCTGTCACATCAACATGATGTGGGGCTTAGCCAACTAATGCTTGAAAATTAGTGTGGGAGCCTTGGTGGGCAATTAAGATACACAAGCAAAATGGACATCATTAGTATTACCAAGCATGCATGCACCTTCCTGTAGTGTTTTAAAGGCAGTTGCTAGAAAAGCTTTTAATCTTCCTATAATTGAGCTCCATCCTTCCATTTCCATAATATGGTTCCATGCCTTTTTGTACAGTGATCCCATCTTTAGGTATCTTTTTTCACCTTCTCTTTGCCAGCTGGCCTTTCTAAGCAGCTGAAATCCCCAGCAGCACCAGTTACTTCTGTGCTCCAGCTACTTTAACTGAAAGCTGGGAGATGTGGAGCCCATGAAAAAAGATTGACCTATGAAGGTGTAAGCAGCACCTCTACTTTGCCTGGTGCTAAATTAAAAATGGGGGGGTTCGTATCTCCATCCTGTTGAAGTTTATGAGACCTCTACGTGGTCTAAGCATGGGGAAATGAGCATGTTCTGCTGGAACCACTTGCTTTGTTAGTCACTAGGGGTGGATTTCCATATGATGGAAATATGGAGTGATTGAAAGCAATCTGAAAATAAATCTTGCAAGGACCCAGATGCCTTGCCTTTACGTTGCTCCGGTAGTGCCTGTCCAAGCTTGCTAGCTCCCTTGGGCAAGTCCATTCTATTCACCCATCCCATTCTCATTCCTTGTGCAATTTCTAGTTATTCTGTGTTTCTCCCACCCCTGTGTGCTAGTAGCCATCAGTACTTTTGACCTGCTTGGAAGTGCAGTGCCTTTGTGCTTTTCTCTGCTGGTGTAGTGCTGTCACTCGTGTGTAAGCAGAAGCTATCCTTCACCTCCATTGTCTTTTGTTTTACTTTCTTTAATGCTGCAGGAACCCATGGAAGGGAGAGAGGGAAATGAGCCACCAGGTCAATAGTTCCATCCCTGAGCATCACAGTAATGTGTCTTAAAAACCATTTTCTTGTGGTTTGTCCCCAGTCATTCACCAGGGCTCAAATGATGGGGCTTCTGCAGCTTCCCTTGGGAGATGATCACACAGCAAAACAGAAGGGATTTTATCGATATTCAATAGACCTTTTCCTTTTGTTGATTTAATACCACTACTCCATGTTCCACCACAATCATTTTCTCCTCCTCCATGGTGCTCCCTTCTTCAAAATACTTGCAGACATTTGTGTTCCCTTTTAATCACCTCTTAGTAAAGATTTTGTTTGTTTTTAGGGCTCTTCCCCTCCTTGTATTCTGTCTGAATTCAGCCCCTCAGGGTCATACTCATCTTTTCATCCATAATTGAAAAGACAACCACTCTATACCATAATGGGAGATTTTTTTCCTTTTCCTCCTCAGCTCACACAAGCTATACAGATCTTCACTCATCTCTCCAGGCCCTGAGACATATTATACCACTGAATTTTAAGCAAAACTACCAGACAAGATCAATGAGCTATTCTGCTTTAAAATCTAGGGCATAAATTGGCCATTCCTTTGTACATATCTTTACCTTTCCAGCTCTTCAGCAAGATGTAGACCTATCTAACATCAAAAAGTAAAAATGAGCAGCTAGACCCTTCTTTTATTTATAGCAGGGCTTCCCCTACTAAAACAAAGAATACCATTGGCACAGCAATATCTCGCAGAAGAATTTTAGGCCAGTGACTTTTACAAAGGCACCTTTTTCCTTTTTCACAAAAAAAGTCTTTTCAAATCAGGGATATGCAACCAATGCAAGGGATATGCATCACTTATGCTCCATTTTTATCCCCAAATGCAATGTCCAGGATGCAGAAGTACTGTACAATACACCTAAAGGAAATTTTGCTCACATAGCTCTCTCCTGCTGATGTGGCCTCTCCTGCTAATGTGGCCTCATGACATGCATTCAGCATGGAATGCCCTAGGTGAAATTTTCTGGCCAGTTTTATGAGCATAAATCTGCATATTCACATGGGAGCTTTCAGCCTTCCCCTTGGTGAGCCTCTGAATCTTTGCAAAGATGTTTCACTGGATGCCATGGCCTCGTCCAGGTCTTCCTCTGCAGACTGACACCATGGATGTGGAATACCAATGAATCTCCCATTTGGTAGCAGAGAAAGCTAGTGCAGTAAAGAGAAATTAAAAAAAAAACTATCCTAAAAAGCTTTTTTTCTGAGAAAAGTTGTTCATTTTTTTCTCAATGGGGAAACATCATTTCCTTCAGATACACTATGAAGTTGACATGGTTCAGCAGTGGCTGTCTGTCAGCTAAGGTGCGGTAAGGTGTGGGCACACTCCTAGCTGCTATTCACACTTCTGATGTGGATACGATCTTTCACTGAGAGTCAAACTACATTTGATTTGCTTGCATTTACTGTGGGCTAAAAAAATGCATGGTTACCATGGGTCAGGTATGGATGATAACTGCACTAACTACGGTGACTTGCCTGCCAGGCTGAGCCCTTTGTCTTAGAAGCACATACATTTTGAGACCTTTCATAACATGGATAGATATAGAGCTCATTACACCTGTTTGTGGAGATTATATACTTTTGAATAAGCATAGAATGAATTACAGTAATGTGATTGTCCGTCAGTTGTAAAATCTACACCAACAGTCCAAAAAGTTGGAAATTTGTATGGGGCAAAGCTATCGTGAAATCACATTATCCAAACAAACAAACCAAAAAACCTATTTATTGCTCCTCCAGCCCTTCTTTTTCATGCACTCATTAAAGTTATACTCTATCAAAACTCCATAAATATTCAGTCAGCTCTCTGAGAAGTGCTCTGCCTTGAGAAAAAGAATGAGCAACTCATCAGATTATAGAACACCCACAAGTTCTGACAGGAGAAGAAAGTTAGTTTTTTTATTCTGAAAATAACTTTCCTGCAGATTTGAGAGGGATGCTACTTTTCCATTTTCCCAGTAACACGTAACACCCCAGGCTGGGCCACGTTCTGTACTGTGCTGCCTCACAAGCAATGCAAAGTGGCAGACAAAACTAGCAATGAATCATCAAAGGTGTATTAGCTGGGTGCTGTGGTGGGTGCTACCATTTTCATAAGCAAGTTTCAGCCTGGCTGCTGACTACTTCTTACTCAGGAAAGGAAAAAACAGGTATTTGATTTGCATCTGTGGGCAGAGAGAAGGAACTCATTACAATGTGACAAGTTTCTGGTCTGAATGATACAGCACACGTAATCTCATTATCTCTGCTGGGGAATGGCAGGAGTATGCATGTTAAACAAGATTTTATGTGTGTAGTTCAGTCAGTGAGGACTAATGGATTGATAATGGGCTGTTTGTTGTTCTTAGGATTTTGGCTCACATCCGCAGTGGGGATACATGGGAGCAGATCTGCTGGAGCAAGTTGATTGATACTTGTGCTAGATGTAAGCTGGTGAGCGTTTAAACTTCTATTTTCCATTCAGTGGGTAACTTATTACACTGTTTTCACAAAGTTTATCCATGCACATATTATAAATATAACCAGATGGCCTCCTGTTTGTTTGTATTGCTTTGAGAAATGGATGGAAAAGGTCAAGAGGGAAAAAGGGTGGGAGGGTGGCTGACTGTGTGAGAGCTAAGGAAAAAGGAAACTGGCTTTACATGAAAGGGGAGGAAAGACTCCTTGATTCATAGAAGAAGCCAAGAATTCCAGAAGGACATCCTGGACTCAGGAGGCACTGATTTAAGAACAAGGAATATTTAATAGTAGAGCAAGGAAAAGAAGGCAGGAATGTGAGCTCTGTGTCTTTTATTTAGATGACTGTATTTCTTGCCATGCCAAAAGAGTGATTTGCTTCCGTAATTATATGTCCCTGCAAGCATTCCATAAACACAAAATATCCACCATGTGAGATGTCTGAAGAAAGGACAGAATAAACTCTTATGTCCTCCTGGGACCAGTCAATCCTGAACCTGATTTCTTTTCCAGCTGGGTGACTCAGAACCTTGTCCATGAAATACTGCTAAGAGTCCAGAAAGAAAGACTACAGGGAGTATAACAGTGCACAGGTCTCCTGGTAAGGGACATATCCATTGTGGGCTCATGAACTTCCAGCTGGAGGAGCCTTCTTGGTTGGTGGCTATCACAGATACCAAAATAGTGTGGGAGGTTCTTTGCTATTTATGAAGAAAGAAAAGCTAGATCTGCACAACGCTATTACTTCGAGCTGGAAAATAGATGCATGAGAATCAGAGCAGTTAAGGACATTAAATAGTTCTACTAAATTTAACATGAGCAGCTGCAGTTGTGCCTGTCTGAGAAATGGCCTGTGAGATGCTGGCTCATGACTGGACAGGGGCATAGCTTTAAAAGTGTGCAGAAAATTAAGCCTTTATAGCCTCCATCTCAAGCAGCTGTCGGTGTAAAGCACCCTAAAGGCTCTTTGAAAAGACATCACCCTTCTTTGGGAAATAACGAGAAGTGTTAGTCACCAGGGAGAGCAGGAGGAATCTCCGTAACTCCGGTGGGAATTCAGACTCCACATGCTATTCCCAGGCAGACATGCACGTTGCACTGCTTTGTGAGTGCTCATCGGTCTCGCTGGTGTGCGACGAGGTCTGCTCCCTGCATCACAAGCTACTGACCACACTTTGTGCCCTGGAAAGGGCAAGGTCTACCCTTGAGAGGCACAGAAAAGGGACAGATAGAGAGAGCAGGGAGTTATCAGAGCCTGCTCAGCTCCTTCAGAGCTCATCAGCAGCGAGGTTTGGATAAGGAGTCTGGAGGACAGTGAAACCCTTCATCCAGATTCTTCCTCATACACCCAGAGCAGCTCCAGATACGTTTATTTCTTAATTAAGATGTTGCAAATGATGATCTCAGCCAGGCTGACTGGGCAGTGTCATTGCAGACAACCCCATCAAGGCAAAGTAGGGAGGAGGTGAATCATCTCCAGACTCAGACACCACAGATAATGTCACCATTTCTGTCTGAGAGACAGTCTGCCAGAAAGTCCCATTATAGCCTGAAAATCTGCAGCAATAACATCACTGTTGTTCTGTTCTGCTGCTTTCCCTCCTGTGCCTTTTATATTGCTTTATAGCATTACATGACATAACATAATGCATTCTTAACAACAACAACAACAACAACAACAACAACAACAACAACAACATCTTTTGGATCAATAGCAAGTGTAGTATCCAACTGATATTTTTGGCAGGAGAGCAAATAAGCAAGTGCCTGCAGTCAAAATATGTCAGCTGCTCTGGTGGTGGTGCAGTTCCTCCTGGAGGTGTAAGCTCCTTACTTACTACTTAGAATAGACGTGGATACTAATCTTACTAGGTATTGCCCAAAGACTGAGGCAAAGGATGTACTGGGGGAAGAGGATTGGTGGTTACATTTTGATCTCTTTAAAATACTTGTTGGCAACGAAGGGGACCAAGTCCCCAGCACTGTTGGAGGGAAACGTGAAGTGCCCATCACCCCTTGACTCAGTTTTGTTCATTATGCAGGGAAATACCCATTAGATCTCACCGCCTGTGTGTAAGACTCCCATGGCAACACGCAGCTAAAGCCCCATCCCATCTCCCACAGCATCCTATATACATCTCACAGCTGGTGGGTCTCATCCATGGTCTGTTGGCATTGCATGGGGGTGGTGGAAAACAGGAGGGGGGACCTGAAGATATGGCATCCAACATCCCCCCTTGCTTCTGTCAAAGTCCTATTTGTCCTCACTGTCAGCCCAATGTATAGCCCTTTCTTGATCCCACCGGTCTGGGTAGGTCTGTATCCCACAACATGGAAAAAATCAAAAGGACTTAGGAGCACCCACTTCTATGGGACTACCAGGAAAGGACACAGACCTTTTTGGCCAGTCCTTTAGGTTCTTTTCTGGCTGCAAAATGCTCCCCTCATTTCTGGATAAAAGAGGTAGCCAATGATTCAGATATTGGTTCTTGGTGGTCTTTTTTTCAGAGGGGCTCATCCGCAGGGTTATGCTAATGGAAATCATACTGATACATTAAGTTGTTATTTGTTCATAAACTATCTCTTTTCTTACTGAGTGTGTTACTTCATGCTTGAAATATCCACTGAATAACCAAATTATCAGGACCATGTGGAAAAAAAACGGAATGTATCATATGTAAAAGCTTTAAGAAATTTGATTTCAAAGCAAGGCGATGGATGAGCTGTACTGAAAATAGGTTGAATCATTGTCTTATTGCTCATTATTTTCCACCCAGTCTTGTTTTCCAGGAAATCCTCCATTTCGATTCTTTTACACATCATGGCTCCTCCATGGTTGGCTGTTGACTGTGCTGGTGAAGGTGAGAAAACATTAGCTTCTACTGTTATCAAGCTCTACGGTACGAAACTGCATTTGTACCTGCTGACGCGCGTCAGTTTTATTGTGGTGTAGGTATCATGTTCCCTGACATGGTTGACTAGGAAAAAAAAAAAAAAAGAGAGAGCTCCTCTGCTTAAAATACCTCTTGCAGATCTGGTTTTCCAGATGTAGCTGGAAAGCTTCTGATCCACAAGAAACCCTATCCGAACTGTCTAGCAAGCAAGACTTAAAAATCACCTCCTTGGGGAGGAAAAGCTTGGTGGAGTGGTGACTCGCTGTGCTGCTAAGCAGAGCAGTTGACGGCGTGCTGGAGTGAAGGCAATTGGGGGCCCTCCCACATCTGCATGCACGAGCCTAATTGAATAGCGGCCCTGCAGCATGGAAAAGGGCGAGCGCACGGCACGTGGGAGGGTGAGCATCTCCAAGGAGTGACAGGTTACACAGGGGAAGGTGAGCAATTAGCACAGCAGATAGGGAGCAGGTGAAAGACAGATGGAGGAGGCACGGCCATGGTCTTTTAAACTCAGGGCAATGAGTCAGAGATTAAAAAAAGGTTTATACGACAGGTCTGAAGAAGCAGGCAAGGATTGCAGTGACTTTCGAATGCTGATTGAAATCGGGCTGTGGGGATGGTGGTGATTACAATATTTGTCCTATAAAAGGTTCAGGAACTGAAGTGACAATATCTTTGCTTGTGATGCAAGTTCAAAGCTTTCTTGTTTTGCTAATTTCAATTGATTTTCTAGTGAAAAAGTGTTCTGTTATCATCTCTTGAATAAGAACAAATCCCAGGTTAGCATTTGAGCAAACAAAAGTCATTCTGAATTGAAAATGAGCAAGTAGTTCAGAGCTGTTTGTTTTCAAGTGAAACTTAAAATGATTTTTAATTATTTTTATTATCTATCATGAATGTGAAAGTATAATTCCTTATTAATCGGCTAAAACAGATTGCACAACTCAGAATACTCATTACCTAACACATCATGTAAACCATTTACACTGTTTCTACTCTTTTATTCCCCAAGGCCTCTTCTGCTTTGTGTGACTGTTCATCACAAAGAAAGAAATAGGTGGCCTAGACCACTCAAAGTGCAAAGCAAGCACCGGAACTTAGAAAATGTCTAAAATAATTCTGTCTCCTTAGACTATGTTTGGCCTTCTTGGGCATTTGTTTTAAGAGGCAGGTTTTAGTTACATGATCACGTGTGTTTTTTTTCCATAGGATTTCTACTTCTCTCAGGGCACAGAATGGGCTGTTTTGGGGGATTTGTCAGGGTGAGCAGCGGAAAGACCTGATGCTTAGGCTCTATCCAGATGCCTTCTTTTTTGTGTTGTAGAGGAAACTGTGTAGCAGACAAAAGAAATAATTTGTTATTTCCTTATTTGTTCAGGTTTGTTAAGAGCCACCCTGCAGAATTGGTTCTGCCCCTGCATCTGTAAGAGTTGCTACGTGATCCTGGGCAAAACATTTCAATCAAACATTTTATAGGTGGTCACTCAACAGAGGTTTTTGTTTTCTGCTGTCTAGATTGTTACCCTAGGGTCTGACTTGCAAAAGTACTGAATTTCATTTGTAGATTCAAATGAAATCCGTCAGTCCTGTTCATTGAATGTGGAAAGTGGTATGTGGGAATAACTGCACTGAAGTAGCAGGTATCTAAAATTGGGCACTCCAGATTAGCTGCCACGTAACCTTAATTACTTCATATCTGAAAGATTAGCTGCCATGTAACCTTAATTACTTCATATCTGAATTCTCTATCAGTGAAATAGGGTTAATATTCCTTCAGCTCACAAGGACATTACGGAAGCAAATTAATATTTGTGAAACAGACACCGTGGTGAGGAGCACTCTAGCAAAGACCAAAAGGAAACTGGTAATCCAGTCAGCATAGCTTGGCCCAAGTAGTGTTCAGTAAATAAGGCTGGGGCACAACCCTGAACTGTGATACGAAAAAGGAAATAGTTAATTTATTTTCTTTCTATGACTGCATTCTCTCTTGTACAGAGAATGAGGGAGGTAAAGATAGTGTAAGGTCATTCAGTTAAGGACACCATAATAAAAGGAGCAAGCTAATAATGTGTAAGCAATGTTGCTCTGAATCAGGAAGGCTTGAAATGAGAGTGCCACATGCTGACCAAGTGCTTTCAGCCATCCCACTGAAGAAGGGGAGGTAAGTTTAAGAACCATATCGTGTTTCTGTGGGATGAAGCATATTTCTAGTAACAACTATAGTCGAGCTCTCAGGAAAAATCAATGGGGAGAAATCAGTGGGAAAACATAGAATTCTGAATCCTATCAGGATCTAGGCATGGACCACACATCAGACTATTCAGCAAGATGAGGACTTGCGCAGCTGCTCGTACGCCCAGCCAAAAGACAGAATGCAGAAAGCCTGGAGGCATCTAGAAGATGTTATTCCTCACTGCAGATGCAGGCAGTATTGTGAGAAGTGGTAAACAATTTTTGCAATGATTTTAACTGGTTTTCCTTGAGTTGTAATGCAAAATCGATAAGCTAACTAGGGCACCTTTCATTTTTAGGCTCCCTTTTCCCTTCTGCCCAGGTTAATGTGGATTCTCTGCTGTCTGATGAATCTTTACCTCTGTGGAGACACACACGATACAGATGCTGGTTGTCATGACCCTTGCAAAAATGCAATATCTTTTAGGCTTTTTAAACATCAAGTTTGGATGACATTGGTCACAGGATCCAAAGTAAGCAGACATGAATTGCAAACTGCCTGGCAAACAGAATGACTCTATAACACCTGTTTCTTTAGATATCAGGCTCAAGAAGTATCATGGGAGAATGAGTAAAACGTGGAAAAGGAAGAGAAGAAAACACTGGATATGATGTCGATATTTAATTAGGATGAAGAAGCAGATATTCATCTTAAAGGAAGTCATTTGAAAACCTAAATGAAAATCCGGCACCTTGTAAATTCAATCGTCTTCAACCCATTTCGCTCAGCTCCTCAGAAACATCTTGACGACCCAGACCTCTGTCACTCTTAATAAGGAAGGCTTAACACCCTCAAGAGGGGGAAGAACAGGGAAACCTTTCTCTGCCTCATTACTATCCTACATATAAACCTGTCATCCTGCAGAGCAAAGAACCGAGCTTGCGATTCAAACCCAGACCCCACACTGTGAGAGCATCGTGTTTACCGAGTAAGTGAAGCTGACTGAGATTTTTATTAAACTAAAAAGGAAACTTACAAAAAAAATTGACAGAGAAAAGGGATGCTCATATAAATATGAAGGTCTTGCTTCAAACTGATTGACCTTGGTGATAGTAACCAGTAAGCATCTGTTCGTTTAACTAGCCACAGGTAATACTGGGATTCCCCAATCATTATGAATGGCTTTATAAGTAAGTTTTAAAAGCCAGTTGAAAATATTTTCATAAAACGTTTCTTTCTAGATTTTCGTCAACAAAATTACGCGTTTTACCTTCCATCCCTGCCTTCTATACTCTCTTCCTTGCTACTGACGGAATACGTGCAAATACAGTAAAAAAAGAATGCTCCAATGTCTTCTTCAGCCCCTGTTTGAAAATATAAAAGGAACCATAGTTTGATCTTGTCTGCTTTCTAAACATCAAAACAAGTAATTCCAAGTAATTAGCTCAGCTTTTTAAGGAAATATTTATGGTGCTGGTGATCCTAGCCACTGAGCATGAACTAACTCTATTCATGGAGCAGTGAGAGCTTTAAATAAAAGTGTGAGGAACTCTGCCCTTAAAGGTTCTCTGAGCAGAGCACATCCCACGTGTGCATGAAATTCTTGCCACTGCTGGATCACTGGGGAGATAGATGTCGTTGCACATGCAGTGCAGAACGTTTAGCAATTTGGAGGAGCACTGCTCTTCTTAGCATATGCAACAGTGGTAAGAGCCTGGCGCATCCCTTTGGTTTTGTATCAGCCTCCATTGAGAGCACAAAGAGTGCTGACAGAATAATTTTTAGGCCAGCAGATGAGTGGGATAAAAAGCTGGGGAGAGATGAGGCTGAGCATCAGGATTGAGGATAAAGGCGTGCACAACTACTCTCCCGACGGTGAAAAGCTGAACTCAAATGTCTGGGCTAGGGCACTTCAGTAGTATCTGCTTTACTTTTCTAGTATTTCAAGACTTCCCTGACACTCTCTGTTCTTCCCCATTTCCTTTCCCTGTTCCTTCTGTCTCTGATCACCTCAGTCCAGCCAACTGTTCCATCAGCTGTTGGTGTGGCCATGCTGTGAAGGGCTGAAACATCTGGTAGGAGTTTGGGAACAATAATCTTTAAGAAGAAAGAAAAAAGGTTTTTCCCTGTGTGGTTTTTAGCTGTGCTGACAAGGCAGAGCCAATAACCCTGTGCTGGACCTTGAAGAGAACTGTACTCATCTGGCCATGTGAGCCCATATTGATTTTGAGCCCTCTCAAGCTCTAAACTTGGTGAAAATTCAAAGTAGAAGGGCTAAAACACTTTTCAGCCTTCACTCATGCTCACTCACCATTCCTACCTTTGCCCTTCGGGACAACCTGACTGCGTTTAATGTCTTATTGTGGATGCCAAACCTCAGCACATTTGGTAACAGCAGCTGAGGTGGGGATTCAGTTGCAAACTCTGGCGCTACAAGGATACGACTGCTATTTGAGCAATGCAGGCAAGGCTGTGCAACAAGTCAGTGCCTATAGCAGCTCAGGAGGAGGGTGTAAATAAAGTGCTGCCAGCCTAGAGGGTAACCTAGAAAGATAAGCCTCAGCTGGCAAAGAAGGTAGAAAAGATCATTACCGCCTATCTTCAGTCATCCTTAAATTGTGAGCCTGATGTGAGAGAGCACCTTCACAGGACAGTGCAGAGTTTAGGTGTACTGAGCTTATCTATCCATCTCCATTAACTGCTCAGGGAGTTAGGATGACTGGACTCCAGACTTATGTTTCCCAAGAGGGCAGCATTTATCTACCTACTCCCTCATGCAACTGTCACCAAGAACTGCGAGGAAGACTTGCAGCTGGAGACAGGGCTCCATAGGCCCATTCTGTGATTGGTACGCTTTACGGTTTGCGCACATGCCAGTCAGTGCATTACACCGTAGAAATAGAATATTGAACAATTTCTGGATCAAAGTTTGAAAAGGCCTGTTTTAAAATGCCATTAGATTTCTGTGATAGTTTAGAAGGGCCATGAGGATGTAACCATTTGGGATTTTAAAGCTTCAGATATGCTGCTGTAGCAGGCAGAGAGGCCTATATTTTTCTCAGCTGTCTAGCGAATTTGGGTTATTTTAGGTAGGGATGGCACCAGGGACTAGCTGCAGTGATTCCCATTCCCAGCTGCTTGTCATGCCTGGCTCCATCCTTTTCTTGGAGGTTCCCATCTCATGCTGCAGGGGTGGATGAGTTGCTCATGCAGCAGCTGCTGACCAGCTGCTGCTAACAGCCTGTATTTGCATACTGAATAGTTTGAAGCAGGTACCAGCTTTCCGTCATAGGCTGGGTCAGGAGCTGCTATGCCCACAGGGTTCTTACAGTGGTAGGTAGACCCTCTGAGAAAGCTGCTGTGGGAACAACTGGGATGGCAACTATGTCAGCCATGCCATCCAAAGCCATCCCTGAACGAAGCCCTCAGCTTTTCGTTACCCGCAAGGCATATGATTTTCAGAAGACAGCTGCTCTGGTCTCTCTAAGAAGCCGTTTAAGAACTAGAATTCCCCAGGCTGAGGTACGGCAAACTCAATAAACCCTTTGGGAAGTGTTGGCTGTGTCAGCTAAATGTACAAAACAACTCTGAATATCATTGAACTGTAGATGTTATTGCTGAACATATGAGTCGAATATGCTCAGTGTGTCAAGAATGCATTAGGAAAGTGCTGTAGTTGCTGTTTATGCCAAAGGCTCCTTCAGTTGATGGCTTTAGATATCTTAATGGCATAAACATTTTAGCAGACGACAAGTTGCATTTCTTAAACTAACAGTTTTTCAAAATTATTGGAAAGAAATCCATAAAATGCTTATGTGTGTTTCTTCCCCCTCCCTTCACTGTAAAGCACTTTAGCAAAGTAACTGTCCCCAATTGTGGTAATAAGAAAAGAACTTGTTTACAAACAGTACATTGAAACTTAGGTTACTAGGAGTAGCAACAGGTTTGTAGTGACAGGTCACTTTAGATTGGAGTTTAATTTATGAAGATTGCTTTACCTGAGGCTATGGTAATCTATGCCTTTGGAGTAATTCACCCTCTGCCTCATTTCGAATGCAGTCAAAGACTGTCGTATTTCACTATGACAATGTAATCACAGATCCACATTAAAAAGTCATTATTGTTTAGAATCCAGCTTGGTTTGAAAAACACTTACTATAAAATTCAACAGCCTTTGTAAATTACCCAAAAGTTTACTCAAGAATACAAGGTGCAGTGATTTAAATCTAGAACTTACTACTTTATTGATTATATGGGATTTTTAGGTCACTGCATTTACGGGAAATGATTAGTGAGTAATCAAAGTAATAAACTCCTTGATGTTGATTCATAAATAATTATGAATTGAATTTTATTTATCAAGGATCAGATATAAACTGAGCTAGCCATAAGATATCTTTTATGTAACTTTTTTCCTACAGCATTCTAAAAATCAATAGTGATAACAAACAACCATAAGCATAATTTTCTGATTTCTCTCTCTCTCTTGCTTTTCTAACCAGAAGTAACGTGCTCTCACAGATGTGTCTACTGCGTTCTTCAGCTTAAAGTTTTGGACTGAACTGAAAGCTTTGGTCAGCTTTCTGATGCTACACTGACTTTTCTAGCAGATAGTACACGTCACAAATAGATAGAATCAATTTACTTAGTGAAGTATTAAAACCTAGATTTACATTCCAGCAAGCATTCAGACTTTTACATATTACTGTACATGTGGTGATTATTAAACTCCTACTTATCTCTATATTGTTCAAGACCTTTATTCTTCCTAGTTTTTTTTTTCTGCAAATTGAGTTTTAGCTGTGACTGTTGAGCAAGAGTTTAAAACCATAATAAAAACAAATGATGCAATGAACCAATTAAAGTTTCTGTATATATATTTCTTTAATTAGACAGTTATGAGCTGTGAATTGGATCAGATGATAGTCCCAATGCACATGACATGCTGACATATAATAGCTGCTTTTGGGATGTCAGGTTAGCTTTTTATAAATGCAAATAGAGGTGGATTTTCTTTTCTAATTAACTTTAGGAATAATTTTATTCTCTCTTGTTTACAATACATGTAGACACTTCTGCGTTGCTTACTCAAAAGGCTTGAAAGTGTTACGTTTAGCGGCACTCCTGTTCAGGTTTCAATACATTCACCTTTTGGAAAAAGGGGTTCATAAATGTTTTGGATGCTAGGAAAAGTGAATATTAAAGAGCTTGTTTACCTAGATATAGGTTCATTACCATGCTAGTGTATGAACATGCACAAGAACAAATTCTTGCTGGTAGTTGAGATCGTATGGACAGTGTTGTGCCTCCTGTCTAAAGCAAATACCTCTGTAGCGAAGTGATTTTAGAAACTCCCCACTCTCTACCTTTTTTTAATGCCGTGACTAAAATGGTCTTTGGACAATTTTGCTATCTATCTCAGACCTTCTTGTTCTCAGTGTTGGTCTGTCTACATCCCATCAGCACCAAGAGGTTTCAGTTCAACATGGTGAGTTGATTCAGCTTTCAGCACTTTCCACTTTTGTGGGCCACATACAAACAGAGGATCTCCAGCACTTTACACACTGGTATTAGACATATCCCCATGGAGATCATCAGGAGAACGTTCTCCTGAAGGGTGGATTTTTGTGCACCATATTCACAGCATGCGGTACAAATGCAATATTCACATCTTACAGACCTTACTGCCTTAGATGGCTTCTGGAGACGTTGTTTGTCCTGGTGGACAAAATGCTAGGTTCTGTTGCTACCACCTGTGAGTGCTTTGGGCCATTCAGTCTCTGTCTGCGTTATCTATTTGGAAAAAAGCCCAGACTGTTTAAAGTTTTACATACCTCACAGCTTGCTAAATACTTGGGAAGTTAATATCTAAATAGGAATTAAGCAGCCAACTATTAAGTTGGTCTGTGGCCATCGTATTTAAGGAAGTCGTCGTCTCTTTGTTTATATGCTATAGTCAAAGCATCACTGTAAGCAGAGTAGTAGCCATTTATGAACTAGAAAAAATAAAATGCACAGAGTCACTTTAAAAGTTACTCGTGATTAAAGACATTTAAACTAACAATCACTGTGGGACTCGTGAAGATGGAGAATGAGCAGACACTTCTTGAAGATAATTAATGATTCTCCATGTATAATTCTAAAGAGTTAATTAAAGAGGAATAGTTAGTTACCTTACTCAGTGGGAATAAGCTGTTAAAGAGTTCATCAAAACAACAACAATAATAATGAACAACTAGTTGCAACCTTCTAATATGAACCCACACGTGTGCCAGAGCAAAGCAGCTTAACACTCCCACGCTGAACTCTGGCCTTTTTGAAAATTTTCTCTTGAAAACTGAATGGCTGTTCCTCAGGAGGCAGTGACTGGCTTCAGAGGAGCTATGCTGCTTTCCACAGGCTGGGGCGGCACTCCCTGCGACTGGCGGAGTGCTCTAAGCCTGGACCGTGCAGGATGCTCAGTGCTCTGGGTGCTGGGCTCTGCAGGGAGTCCGACCCACAGCCGGCTCCAAAAGTTCAGCTCCAGGCTCCGGTAGAGAGAGCGCCCTAGTAGACAAGTCCTCATCCTCTGCAGCCAGACTTTGAAGTAGAAAAGTACAATCAAATGAACAAGCATCTGAAATGATCTTTTCTTTTCTGAAGTTGGAAGTAGCTATTTTAATAAGGAAAGGCTTTATTAACTTTCCTGCTCTTCAGGTCGTTTTCAGCGTGCTGGTGTGCTGCTTCTTTTGAGCATAAACCCACTCTAACCACACGTCATATTAAATCTCCATGTATAATACTAAAAGGGTTAATAATGAGGAATATTTATTTTAGTCAATGGTAGCAAATTGTTATAGAGTCCAATAAGACAATAGATTCAAAGCACTTTTTGAAGACTGCTGTCTCCAACAAATAAGAAATCAAACCAGTGAACTACAGCTCTAAATTAATCTTGTATAAATTACATGAAAACGGACTCTTTAACATAAAGAGCAGCATCAGTTCTTCCCAATGAATCTGAAATCGTTCTCTGAAGAAGTGAGATTCTCACTGAATTGGAGACAGTGGAGCTGCCAGTGACTCTAGTAGGCAATTGCTCGGAAAAGCAATTTCTTTCAAGTTTCTCTTAAAACAATTCCAATTAAATAATCTCCTTCACGTTGTGATAAATCTCATCCCTAGTACTGAGCCTGAACCTTCCAAAAGCTAGCAGGATCGGGCCCAGAAAGCAGATTTTGTAAGTAGTTAAATGTTATGTTCCCCTGAGTGCTGTGACAAGAGAGTAAATAATGCTCTTGAATACAGTTTGCAATAAAATAAGGTACCATTGAGAGACATGACACTCAGCCTGCAGTTTGGAGGGATGGTGGCTAATATCTTATTAGCATAATTAGCCAACAGTGCTTTCTTCATGGAAATCAATTTCTAATTGAGGTACAGCTGTTAAACGAAAGTCCTAGCCCGATTAAAACATACCATCTGATTGAGAAGGACTAGGGCTTTCATTCCTACAATAATGGCATCTTGGGTAAACACCTAATTGGCAGGAATAATTAACTAGAAGAGGGAAGATTTCTGTGTATATCTAGCTATTACTGTGACATTGCTGTGATAACAGCTTCTCCCCACCGCAAACCCCATCACAGGGACTAGGTGATAGGACCAGGGAGGTAATGGCAAGGAGTCAAATGTAGTTTCAGACTAATACAACAGCTAATAATGATAGCTATATAGTGCTGAAAAGCGTAAAAGCACTGGACAAATGTTCACTGACTGTTAACACTGCTCTTGTTCTCGATTTTATTTGACACTAAGCCACTGAGGTGATTACAGCCTTCTCTGTTGTCCTCACACATTCCCACCTGCCCGCACAAACTATTCACTGATATGATTCAAAATCACTTGACTGCAATTTGCTTCAACCAAAAAATAGTCAGTTCAAACCAGCAATAATCTACTGTGATTTAGGGGTATGGATATTCAGACTCAATGCTGCTCAGTGAGCAATGGACCACCTCATGCAATAGTACAGCTTTGCACACTGAGCCAGGTACAGATTAAAACATGAAGGAGAGCTGGGTGAGGGGGTTATGCTAGTTTTATGCTAATGTAACAACCTCCTTCCATGGGAGCAACCATGGGCTTGAGCCCAGACCTTCTCCTTGGAAACGTGCTGGTCTCAGGGGGCCTGAACAGATTCCACAATCAGGGGACCAGGCATATTTGTCTCACATTTGTCAGATAAATGGCTACTCATAGTGTGAACATTGGTGGGAGACTAAGAGGTCCCAAGGCATAGGAAAGCTTACTATAGCAGGTAATTATGTTGCAGTACTTCTTCTGCCACTGATTGCTTATTTTCTGTTATTTTTTGTTTATTTTGGTCTCCCCAGAGCTTTCGGTTCCTTCAATAATGTGATGCTTACATCAGTTTCAACGAATGTTAAAGACCATGTACATAGGATGCAATACCTTCATGTGCCTTATGATTGAACTGATTGCTACTATTTCTGATTTTCGCCTTTAAAATAATCCTTAAAAAATAGACTTAAAAGTGCTTTGGCATGTGATGTTGATAACATTTTATGGATGCCTGCCTGGGCATAAAGTTATATGCAATGGGCAGGATTAGTTCCAGTATTTGTTCATCCACATCTCAGGAATGACAGCTTAAAGAGTTAGGTCAACAGTCTAAGTCTGTGCTTTGGCACTAGTTAATGTTCATTTGCGCTTATCTAAAAGGAGCCAGATGTTAGTGTAAATTGACATAATACTGTTTAATCCCACTGATTTAGATAACTTCTTCTCCTTCCTTCTCCATAAAAGGAAAGGATGAATGAATGCAAACTATGAAGATGATGGACTCCCATTTAGAGGCTTTTGGTCAGATTTAGCTAGAACACTTTTGTATTCCACAGGGGACACCTCAATAAGAGCAAGCTCTGATTTACCCTCCATGATTGCTCTGCACTGGAGTCTCACCTCATCTCAAACCCCCTCATCTATTTTGTTACATTCATGGGGATGAAAAAATAAAGAAAATATCCCAGGATGAAAGGTTAGAATAATCATCCCTCTCCTTCACACGTGGGCGATGCAGGAGGAACTACAGTGGCATAGGCAAAAGAGAAGAAAGGCAGGCTAGAGCCTTTCTCTCAGCATCCTCATGTGACAGACTGTTTTCTATGAAGTAACCTCTTTTTTTGTTCCAATTGAAAGCTCAGTGACTCAAAATTTCCTAAAAGAGAGAGTTCAATTCAATCATTGCCTTTCTGGGAGGAACACAGCAGCTCTTTCTGCAGTATATGCAGAATATATAGACCAGAAACAAAGAACTGGTGGATGGGAAACAAAGATTATACAGATAGGAAACAAAAAAGTACACCTAATGCCATTAAAACAGTGATGAGATTTAAATAAACGGAAGACAGAGAAAACACCCCTTTCCTCACAAATAATGCTGTAACATCACTAATGACCCTGATGCCTCTTCTTGATCCACCTTGGCATGGCTGTGGCATACAGTGCGTTAGTTGCTAGGATCTACAGCTCCATCCAAAGCTGCAGTAAAAAGTAGTCTATAGATCAAAGCAGCTGATCCTGAAGCTCTGCATCTACACTGTAGACAATTCAGGACCTTTCTTTCAGATATGGTTTATGGTTTAACCTGGCCTCCTGGGTCATAGTTCTCCACATGGAGATGATTAGATGCGGCCAGTGAGACCCTGGCGCACAGCTTCTTGATTTGCTTCCTCTGCAAGCAATGTGGTTCCCGCACACCAAAACAGAGCTGGTGTGGGGTCAAAGTGATCGAGGGTGCTTCAAATCACACCAAAATGCAGGGCAGACATGGCTTCTTCTACTGCTGGGCTTGGGTCATCTTCCTCTAGTGCTGTGCCCCACTCACACTCTAGCTCTCCTATCAATCATGCTCTTCTACTGCTCACACACTACATCTTTTAATGCTATTTCTTCTATAATGAGCTACAGTCAACAAGACTTCCACTTCCAAAAAAACAGGCCAGAACTGCATAGTCTCCCTTGAAGTCTCAGCCCATGAAATATGTTTTTGTTTGATATCCTAACCTTTGAGACTAAAGCAAAGTTGAACACCCGCAGTAAAAGCAGCAGCAGGTTCAGTGTCATAGTACCGGTCAGACCCAGTCACTGTTGGCTTGTGAGTGAAACAGCTCAAGAAGCAATTGCTGAAATGAGGTGCATCAGAAAGTGAAATACACAGCACTTCTGACTGTCTTCTAGCATCTTGTGATGACAACTTTCTGGACAACGGAAGAGAGAAGGATCACATTTTCCCCTGTTCAATAAATTTTAGCTCAGAATTTATCATTTTTAGTTAGAGATATAGAAATGTAAAAATTAAAAAAAAAATCTATTAGCAACATAGTTCATTGAAAAATAGCCAGGGAAAGTCCCTGAAAGCTATTAATTAAGTTTCTAAATATGTGAACACCCACACATACCTAAAGAGGAGTGGAGAAAGTAGTTTCCTGCCAGCTTTAGCTTCAATTCATTTTCCCATTTTGCGCCTACAAATTTGCCAGCATAAATATTTCCTGGGGTTATTCAGTCAGCAAGAAGTATAAATGACAGCAGTTGGTTGTCAGTCAAATCGCACCCTTGTTTTCTTACTTGCTTTCACAAACATCTCTGGCATTTCCAGCAATTCAGAGACACGTGCTTTGGATTGGTTTGTTGTTGTATGATGAAAATTTACCCAGCATTTAGAGTCTTCTTGGGTCAAATCCTCAACTGACATTTTATGTGCCTCTCCTGAAAGCCAGTTGAAAAAATATTGAAAAATTAGATTGAGCACTGACTGTAACCAGTGCTGCACTTCCTATTGTTTTTCTGTAGATCAGATTAGTGCTGCTAACTCCAAAGGCGTGTTAATAATTTATACAGGCTGCGGCTCTCGGCTTATGCCATCCTGAGAGGGACTGAAATGAAAAGAAGACACCCTAGCTGGACGTTGCTAGTAACGCACAATCATATTCAGGATGGAAGTTAACAGTAGCTTTTCAGTACCAAAACTTGTATTGCACTTCTCAGACTGTAAATAACCACCTCTCTTGCCTCAGAATTTGTTGTCAAGGGGGCTAATTGCATGAGGACTAATTATAGAATTTCAGACACTTTCAATGCATGTTAGCCAATACAGATTGCTGTGAAGTCTTATTAAGGCATAGCTCTCTGACAGAAGGCAAGCACACTCTATCATGTATAAAAGGTGGAAATTTTTATAGCTCTTTCTACATTTGCTTTTCATTTTCATTCAAACTACTGGTTAAGCAGTAATGATCTAAGCATAGGGCATTTTCTGCAGATTGATGGTGGACTGACAGGAGTTTACGGCCAGAGGTGTAGCCAAGGGTGCCATTAGTCCCAGCTGGTCATTAATTGATGAGAATGCCCTGTGCTGAGGTCGCTATTGCTATTATTAGATGAAAATGAGAGCAAACATAGGACTATGGATTTTTTTTCTTAATGGGTGATGCGGTTATCGTTGGAATGTGTAAGGTGCTTCTAGGAATTAATGACTTACACATTAGGTAGTTTGATTGCCTGAATTATCTGCACATTGCATGAAGCAGGTTACTATAATTAAAACATATTTTAAACTTTTTTTTTCACTTCTTCATTAAAAAAGTTTGTGCTAAACTAACATAATTTTTCAAACCTGCAATTCCCAACTAAGCCCTCATGTAACCTACCTTCTAGTTTCACAAGTTGAGAATAAAATAGAAGAAGAATAAAATTAGTTTTAAAATCAGGGTGTAGAAGATGTGAATTCCCTTACTGGATCTGCCACCCATAGAGAAGGGCACTCCGAAAAGGGACTGAGAGCTCCCAAAAGTTTAGACCCTTGACTCCTGAATCAGGGACTAAATAGAGGATCCAGAATTCCTGTACTTCTATTTAAGTTAACTCCCTCCGAGAGTCAGGCAGTCCTAATGGGAGCCAGTTCAGGTAGCACGTTCAGGCCAGCAGGGAACATGCTGCCTCTCTCTAGATATGGGACACCACACACAACAGTGCACAAAGATACCTGGGGCCATTTGGCACCCTCTGCTTTTGAAGGCTCTCCTGAAATCAGCTGTCTAGACCCTTTCCTGCAAGAGCTGGGTGCGACTTACCCTCTTAAACCAGAGTTTGTGATGATACTGAAACCACATTTATTTTATCCCCAAAATAGTTGCTGGCTAAAATATAAAAATGCATCTGACAGCTGTGAGAGAAGCCATGAGCATAATCCAATTGGGTAAATTATGGCTGGATAGCAAATGGAGATTTCTACTTGTCAGAGCTGTGAAGGTCTTGAACAGAGGCAGTGCAAAAAGCAGAGCTAATTTTAAGATACATCTTGGTCATTTCCCCAAAGGTAGTAAATGATTTGATCATCTGTAAAAGCGGGGACCTGAATTCCAGAGCAGAGGACTATAAACAGAGCTGCATTGTTCAGATTAAGGATTTATGTAGCCCTTTGTTCTTGCTCCACCAGGGCCCATAAGCTGACCCCTAGGGAAGAATAAGAACATGGTAAGACTAAGAACTCCCACCCAGTTACCTTCCAGTCTCCAGGTATTTTCAGCTCCTGGGACTTCCTGAGCTTGGTATGCTTTGTTTAGCAGCTCCTCATAAAGCTCTCTACCAAGTACTTTGTTGCATCCATAATGCCCTTCAGCGAGGATTCCCACATATCTATTGCTGGCTTCAGGAAGAACCACCTGCTTTTGTTTGCTTTGATCTGGCTCTCACTAGCTTCATTTGATGGCCCCTAGCCCTTGTACAGGAAAGGGTAATGAACAATCAGTCTCTATCCACCTTTTCCAGCCTATTCAGGCTTTTGTAGACATCTCTAGTATTCCTTAAGTTATCTCTTTTCCAGGCTGAAAAGTCCTAGCCCACCTGAATATTTCTTATCCAAAAGTTGGTCCACAGCTTTGTACGTTCTTGCTTCCTACTCTTTGAGCCTCTTCCAGTTTTAATATATCCTTTTGGAGAGAAGGGCACCAGAGCTGTGCACAGTGTTCAAATCACGGTTTAACTGCATGTTGATACAAATGTACAGTGATACCCTCTTTTTTTCGCTACTCTTTTTCTAATGATTCTTAGCATTACATTTTCCTCTTTCTGATTACTCAATGTTTTCATGGATTATCATAGCTCCGAGGTCTATCCCCTGAACTACAGTTTTATATGAACTCTGCGTTGACCATTACTAGTCAGGAACGAGATCCAGGGAAGGACTTCTCCCTTTTGCATGATGTCTCAGGAAGCATTTTCAACTCATGTGTTCCCAAACCGCTCTGCTGCCTTTCCAGGGAAGTATTTTAACCAGTAGCTCAGTGTTTTATTCTCTCTGCTGTTTAGACCAATTCTTTGCTCCACAGTGACTCATTCAAACAGGAAGGCTACAAAAAGCCCTGCCCTCAGAACCAGCCTAGGCTATAGCGCAGCAGAGGACAAAGCAAAGCCTAATTTCTGGGTCCTGGTCAGCCATAATTATGCACCTCATGACAAGTTGACTAGCCCTATCAAGAAAAGGCAGTTCTGGGCACATCTATGACTAAGTGACCGCAGACGTTTTAAATAACAGAGTGAAGCACTTACAGAGTTTAGGTGTCAGCAAGGTTAAACGGAGGCAGTTTTAGGAATGCAGATTTGGTTTTGGAGCCCGGAGCCTCATGTGCATTGCAGAATAGAGAGTGGTACAGGTATGTCCAACTCACCTCCGCCCTGTAAGTTCACTGAATGCAGCACAGCATGGACTTGCCATCCCGTAACCTCGTGCAGCCCTTCCCATCACTCCACATCTGAGCTAACATCAGCTCCTCTGGAGCGGGATGTGTTAGCGGGCAACCTCAGATATCATCTCTGTCTCCCGCGCTGTCAGAGGTCTCCATGTCATGTTTCCAACAGTTTCAGCTGGCTCAAAGTTTTCTGCCCCCGCCTAGGTGTTTCATTTATGTCTCCCTTAGGGTTACTCAATGTTTTCAGGGTCAGACCTTTGGTCCCTCTGTGCCACAGGAATAGTGATCACGGATAAAAGTAAGGCTTTTCATTCATTTTTTCCTGTTCTTGTCTGTTTGGATCATAAACTCTTCAGGACAAGCATCAACTCTAACCTGTTTATATAGAAAGGCAGCTCTTATTCAGGTAGAAGTACCTATATTTTACCATATAGAGGATGAAAATAGTGAGCAATACACATTTGTGAACACTCCCTATTTTGGGAGTCAGTGTTTCCTTTCAGCATCATCAGGGCCTTTGGATGTATTCTTACTGTACCAGCTTGTGTTGTGTCACTTCCTGTTGTTTGAGCCCTAATTCAGCCAGCGTATAAAAAGTTTTAACAACAGAGGTTTCCCACTGGCTTTAGGACTCATCTCCTTCTGCGTGGCTGGGATACCTTGCTAAAACTTGAGCAGAAAATATAGCTGGTGCCTGAGCAATTCCATCTGAGCACATGATGGAGCGTTTCTAAAAAACCACTCATTCACAGAGACACAGGGATCTGCAAAGATCTCCACGAGTAGTTCTGCACGACAATTTTATCTGACTGCTTTGAAACTTGTCCAGGGTTATCCTGCATGAAGGAAAAAAATCCCAGCCTTCAGAGTCAGATTCTGCCACTGTTCTGTCTGAACCTTAAAAGTGAAATCAGTGGAGCTGCTTGCAAATTAGGAGTGGCAGAAACTTCTGCTTACAAAGCAAGATATATGTTACCAGTCATTTACTCTGCTCTGGTAATGTGACAAACACTACTTTTAAGGTACATCTGAATTTCAATGTTTAGGGCACAATACAAAATCTACTGTTGGCTATAGGCATCCTCCAGGCTAATAGCATCACCACTTTTGATGTTTCCAATTTTAATGGTCAGTTCTGCAAACGCTGATCCTGTAAAATGAGATTTCAAGAGAAAATCACATAGTTCTTTCCACATTTTTTTAAATTTCATTTTTGTATTTTAATCTTTTGAAATGTACCGGTGTATCGGAAATGCATTTGTCTGACTTTGAAATCGGAAGTGCCTTTTTTCTATATTATTTCTAATGTGTGAAACAGAGTGCAAATAGCCTGCAGTTGAATGGTTACTTGTTTTTTTTAGTGTGAATCTCAGCACTGAGTCTGAACTTCAGTTCAGCGCTACATGACTCAGCTCAACTTATTTTACATATATATTAGTACTATATAACAATATATCAAGAATCTATCCACACCCTTTTTGGCATTAATCTTGTCTACAAGCTACTTCATCCTGCAAACAAATCCATTTGCTTGTGCGTAGGACCGTTTGATATAGGAATCTCTTTCATCTCTAATGTGTGTTTTATTCTTTGGAGATTGGAGCCTCAAGAATCAGGCACAAACAAATATCATTTTCTGTAGCTGCCACCTGAAGACTTATTAAAGGGAAGAAGATTGTGTCCGTCTACCCAGCACCACAATGCTGAGAATAATGAAGATACGTACATTGAATATTCTTTCTTTTACATGGGGAATGCTGCTTTCTGTGTGTCAGTGAAAACGGGCCAGGAAATTGTTTTTGCTGATTTCCCAGTGTCCTTGATTTTTGACAGAAAGCAGTGTAATCATGAACAGCACACACAGTTTACTTGGAAGGTGAAAACCCTGCCTTTCAAACCCCTGCTGCACCTCACTGGAAGGGGAGTTGTCAGTGTGTGCAAATTGGGGATTTGGGGCCTTGCGTCTGTGTGAGTGTGCGAGCAAGAGGATGCTGTGGTGTACTTTGCTTAGGTTGCTTTCCCCATACGGGACATAGCCTTATTCCGTAATTTGATAAATTTAATTTTCCCGTGAGCGAGTTGCACTCAGAGGTCTGGTTTACTATGCAAGGCATGCCTCATGGTGACCTGGGGAATCCCATTAGAAAAGGGCAGGCTCGTGGACATTTTTCACGCATGCATCAGTTGGTAGGCTTGCTGGATAATTTAAGATGATGATCTAACGAGAGGTGTGGCAATAGCCCTTAGCACCTGACTTTCAGAAAACAGAAGGAAGATGATGACCTGATCCTGGAGGGTTCTGTGATAAAGACCAGATCAGGTAGAAGCAGCAGCAGCTGGGCACACCTTTTTATTTCGTGCCTATAAATGGGTTTGCGCACATCATAGGAATCTTAATTCAACTATTTGCCATTGCACTCTCTCGACAGTAAAGTAGAGGCTCACCTAAAGCAATTGGCTTGTATTGGTTTACACCCAGCTAGTTGCCTGGCCCATCGCATTCCCTCTCTGTGAAGTCCGTTCCACTATCTTTCAACTTCTTTCTCCTCTGTTGCATCAGTGTTTCGCAGCCGTATGTATTCTTATATTGAATATGATTATTATTTAACTTGAACCGAGGGCATGATGTACCATTCAAATGCTTAATATGAAATGAACTAGGCCTAAAAAGCTCACCATCAAGTTAAAGATGAAGGAGAGGAAAGAGAGAACGACGGGTGAGGTGAGAGTTAAAATCACGTGGGAAGCCTGCTCCCAGAACCAAACAGCATCCCTCTCTCCCGGCTCCCCTTCAAAGGACCTGGAGGTTTGTTACATGACCAACACTGCACACTCTTTCTCCGTTTTGTCACTACTCAGTAAAGTCATAATGCATTATCCGGAGGAAACACAGATAGCCTCTTTTTAAAAAAACAATAAAAGTAAATATTTCCTTTACAAATGCTGCTTTCTTTGGAAGGATATGGCCGTTGGTGTACTGGGGATTACCATCACTGCAATACATTTTTTTCATTTGTGTCCACACAAAAATATACTTTTCAAGCAGAGCATAAAACCAGTGTTTCTCCTTCATGGGCAAAAGCAAAAAAAATAAAAAGAAGTAAAGCAATTCAGATGGCCAGGAAAATAGGCACACTTACATCTTGGGTAGGGATTTGATACAACATTAAGTGACAGGTGAAAACAGTATAAGTACTACAGGAACACTCCTGATTTCTGGCCTAATTCACAAAGATTACTTGCCATAAGGTACCGCTTGAGTAATGTAAAAGAAAAGTGCGTAGATATGATGGGAAATGTAAGCAGCTGACTCCTTTATGTGGCAGTAAACTGAGGTAATCTATCCCTGTCCACTAATGTTTATAAACATATTGTAAACAAGCATAAATGAACAGCTCATCTCTCTGGGGGGACCAGATGCATCCTTAACACTGATTAAGTGTTTTGTTCTGCCTGAGTGTCTGGCAGAGGTTTATGCTCCTAAGCGGAGAGAGGGAGACAGAATAACGACAGTCTCATATTCTCCTGGCTCTTTAACTGCTTTGGGGGATTGAGAAGGCAATACAGCACGTATAATTCTACTGAAGATCATTTTCCACAGCACAACATGACACGGGACGCATTTTGCACGTCAGGTTTTTAAAGCTGTTTCCCAAGTTTCCTGTCTTGCGGAGGAAATCAGAGAGAGATGCGCACAAGCAAGAGTAGCAGCCACGCTCGGGTAGGTCAGCTTGTCCGCTGCCATCCTCTCTTTGATAACGCGCGAACGTAATCGCACCGAAAACATCTGACTGCTGGGTCAGTGTCATGATAAGAATCACAAATACAGCACAGTCTCCTGCTCTTTTATGGTCAGTAAGCTACATCTCATTTTCCAAAAGTCTGAGCATTAAAAATAGCAAAGCTTTTGTGTTACAGCTTTCCACAGAAGTTAGAGATGGGAACAATTTAATAAGTTACCTTATTATACTTCTGCTAGTGCTGTCCCATGATCATGCAGTCAGCTCCTACCGTTTGTGGGGTATGATTTTAAAAGATTGATTTTATGGGCAGTTCCACATACATTAATTACATTAATTAATTCATTAATTACAGCCACAAATGTAATTCACATAGATTCATATGAGCTCTTTCTTGGGTAGCAAGGTGAGGATTTGCTACCTTTGCTACCTTTTGCTGCTTACTTAGCAGAACAGAGATTAGAAATTTTGAGTACAGCTCTTTGTTGGTGCTAAATTCTGAAAACCAGTTCCCGAATCTATCAAGCCAAATCTATCGAGCCAAGGTGCTTCTATTCCCTGGAAGACTGGTCTGCGCTTTCTGAGAGCCTGGCCTCTGCTTTTCTGCAAAATTCCCTACAGGAATGGAGACTCGTAGGAGCGGGTGAAAGTTGGGCCTACTTTTTGAAGAAACAGAGAGACTACTGATTATTTTTTATAATAGTGCAGGGTTAGTGTTTTATTCCTTTATCTTTTCTACCAGATCTGCTTTTTCTCTGCTTACTAGTAAACTAAGGAACTTTGTATTAAGTAAAATGAAACTTGTAATTGACTTATTTACTAATATTGCTTATGGCAGTCACAGGCGGTTGTCACAGCTGACACAGGGTAACTTTTGAGCCTCTGTTACTTTGCTCATAAATCCTTATGCCTTTAAATAAACACTTGAAGGATTTTACAGTCCGTCAGAAGTTGTGGTCCAACGGTAAGTGATGGTATATGAACGCTGGATGTGTACCTATGCCGTTATTACACTAATGATCTCTGCTTGCTCTGGCACTGTGTACATAGTGTAAAGGTATCATGAGCCTATATATCTATTATTAGCTGGGTAAATAAGGTGTGACTTTGTCAGGAACAACCTGCTTCTTTTGCAGGCTGACTGAACAGTGAGGTTGGCTTTGGGCCATTGCTTCAGATCCAGCTTAGGAAGAGCTGTAGATTGCCTGCTCCATGGGGCAAATGTTGGATTTTCCTGTCAGGGTGTAAAGATCCCTTCACAGACAGAGGCATTTGGAAGAGGAGATTTCTGAGCAGAAATACCCTTCTTTTTTAAATGAAGTGACAAGGGAAATGGAAAATTTCATAGCACAAAACAATTTATTTAAAAATGCAAATCATGTTAACAGAAAAAAAGATCAGGAAGATTGATAGGGAACTTAGGAAAGGTTTCTTTCTCCTCACTGACATGGAAGATGGATTATCAGACAAACAACATCAGCTGCTTATAGTGTCCTTTTCCCTTTGCCCAGCACATCAGTGTTAATGAACCTGTTTGTTCCTTATTTATTTCCACAGAAGTTCTACTACACATATTAAAACAAAACAATTTTTTCGTCTCTGTGAATATTATAGGATCTATTAGCATTAACGATTTACCTCTTCACTGAAAGAAAAGCTCTATGAAAAAAAAAAAAGAAACCTTTGGCTCCATATCAGAGAGAAGTAGCTCTTCAGGGTAGCTGAAATGTCAGACAGGCTCTGGCACACCAGATCTGCACCCTCCTCCTTTTGCAGTTTCATAGCCACGTCTTTTTCCCATCAGCCAAGCAAGTGTGGAAGTAAAAAGAGAAAACTCCAAGACAGAGATCTGTGAAGCATCTTTGCAGCGTGCTGCTGGCAAAAGTCTAACTGCACATTCTTCAGAGGTACTGACAGCTCACGTGCAAGCTGACCCATAGCATCTGGGCTCCAGAGGTGACAATGAATTATCCCAGGGTCTATCTGTGGTCCAAAACTCATTATATACTTCAGAATCTGCATTCAGCAGCCGCATTATTTTCAGCCGAAGACTGTAGTCCTCACCTGAAATAACAGGCATCTGTATCCAGACAGAAATAGAACAGGACTGCCGTCCAAGTGGACGTGAAACCACCAGATACTTCCAGGCCAAGATTAAAACAAAGACGTCAAAGAACTTTAGACATCCAATAGCCAGTAAACTCCAGTGGCAGCTCTCTCTCCTAGGCATTACTGAAGATTTTTGCGGAAACCAGCATTTTCTCTGGTAAGAAGGACCCTCCGAGTCTGTGGAGTCAATTTAGACCAAAGCACAGGAGGGGACTGATAAGACAAGGTCGTAATCCACCTCAGTGAAGAAGCAACTCATGTGAACAAGGTGGATGGTTCTGACAGTGACAGGAGGCTAGGAATCTGCACTTGCACACTGTGCTTATTGCATGCTAATGGTGGCCTGCCAACGTGGCAATATTTCCTATATAAAGGAGGAAAGTGTGGAGGTGAGGCTTCTGGGGAAGAACAGACAGAAACTTGAAACTATATGCAGGGAGATGGAAATGAAACCAATGTCTAAGAACTCCACACCTTTCTTATTAAAGCCCACAAAAATCCCTCTCCTGTCCACAGTAGGAGCAAGATTTGATCCTAAACAGGGAGGGAAGAGAAATGGAGAAGTGGAGGAACAGCACATCCCAACCTCACAGAGACTTCCCCTGCTCATCCAGAGTGCCTCTCTGTTCAGACAAAAGGGACCCTGCAAGTTAATAATTGTTCAGTAACTATTATTTTTGTTCGTAATTCAGGTATAACTGGAAGTAGAATTCAGATCTCTGTGCTAGTTAGGGTCATTATTTCTATTACAGGGACAACATGGATATTACTGAAAGCAAAATCTGGGTCTGTGCTTGAACTGGCAAATTAGCATCTAAGCAGAGTCCAGACTTTCATGACGAGAGCTCTTTCTGGAAAGTGAGATGAGCAGCAGGTAGCAGAGAGAAACCCTATATTAGTTGTTGGGGCCAGTTCCCTGGACACCACTCTCATCCTCCCAGCCACAACTCATTTTCATTTCCAGGCAGAGCCTGGTCTGTACCTCATGTCTGGATTGTAGTTGTCAAAGAGGGCATTTTTCCTTCCTCTGGCATGGCCCAGAACGGACATGTAATTTTGTGTGTCTGCTCAGCCTTGACGTGTAGGTGAGGTTGTCACTTGTAATCTAGGGAGGAGGCATTTCACAGTGAAAGCAGATGAAATGGAGCCTTAAATTTCTTGCAGACTTTAATGTATCAGAGCTGAGAGCTGCTGCATGGTGAGTTCTCCTAGAGACTGCTTGGCTCTCACGGAATACTTTGCCTGTTGCACAGCGCTAAAGGAATGTGGCATGTTGTAATGTTGGAAGGGTCATTTTTCCCTTGTGCCTCTAATCAGCAGAGTGTGAGAAAGAGGAGGAGAAAGATACTCAGAAACCAAGCAAATACAGCTCAGATTTCTATGATATACACATCTGGAAGCAATTGCTACATTAATTAGTATATTGATTTTCTCCTCTTCTGGCTACTGTCCCACTTAACTATTTGTTCAGCTTGATTTGTGTTATCTATTGCCATGGAGAGGCTTGGCTTTAAAGCTGTTTCTTGATGGTTTAGAAAATGAGAAATAGATGGAAGGGGTTCTGCCATCACTCACCGGGTTATTATGTGCTCGTAATGAATGACTGTCCCTAGAGGATTCATTCCTATGCAAAAGTAAAGAAATCACACGCATTTTGTTGGCTGAGTTGACTCTTCAGTTTATCTGGAGAAGTTCTGTCCATGGGTAAAAGGCAAATATTACAGAGGAACAAGGGTATATCACACTGCTCAGATAGCAGCGCTTTACAAGCAACAGCTGCTAATGTCCGCCAAGGTGACTGGCTTGCCAGGAGCACTGATTGTGGACTCCCATGGAGCCATGGCTTTTGTGTGACGTACAGACCTGAAAAGCAGTTGAGTCTGTCCTGCTTGGGACAATTAATGCTACCCATTAATTTGATCCTTCCTACAAAACTCTCTTGGAGACTTTAAACAATGTAGTCCGTGCTTTCCCGCCTCACTTCTCCCTTAAAATGTTGTCTACACCCCCTGCCATTTCTTTTTGATCAGTTCTTATTTTGTCCATGCTGTGGTTTCTATGTTTAAGAGATAGTTACTATAAAAGATCTCCCCACGCAACTTTTCATTCATTGTGCAATACCACACATACGACAGGTTGTAGGGCGTCTCACTCATGTTAAACTGTGGATTACCCACTACTGTTACTTAATGCATATGTAATGAAGAAAAAAATCAGGAATGAATAATGGTTATAGCTGATTTGACCTTACTTCATACCATGTGAGGCCATTTCTGGCAATCGTGATCTCATTGTAGCTTTAATGACCTCATCTAATTATTGCTAACTCAAAGACCTTCAGTGCTTTAATATGAGTCAGGGAACGCACACTAGCAAACTAATGAACTCATCACACTGCGCTAGTCTTTAACCAGAAACAGAGATTCATTTGGAAAATTGGAAAAAAAAATACATTAGGGAGAGGAAGCTTGAGATTATTTCGCATTTATTTCCCCGACTTGAAAGAGGAAACGATAATGACATTGCTGGAGAAAAAAAATGTAGATGAAAGTAACATTATTGATTGCTGTAAACTGTTCAGTTGAGTAAAAGGGATAGAGAAGCAACGTGCTGCAATTCTGGAAAGAAGCATGGAAAGGCACGTTGGCTTTATTTATTTTTGACAGGTACAGCTCATCTGGATTAACCTCTGAGCACAGCAAAGTAAATAATAGGAGAATCACCCAACTAAGGAACATAATGACTTTTGAAGCACCCATTCGAACTTTAAAGAAAAGTGATGAGCATGTTAATTTCCTCACGTGGAAGATGTAAAATATTAGGCTATCTATCAAAAGCTTTTTTTTTTAGCATTCTCTCTCATTAAAGCTGGCTCTGTTAATGGACAAGCTTTGCTCCAATCTGTTAAAGAATCAGAGATCTATCTTTCCCGCCTGCAGGTAGAATAGGTTATTATAATCCATTAAACTCCCCAAATCAATGTTTTGCCCCAAAATATAAAAGCAGAACATCGATATCTTAACATGGTGAACTTTAACAGCGTGGCACTCACTGCATATTAATCAGCCTTCAAAGATGGCCTGAAAATGTCATGAGAATGAGGTGCCTTATGAAATTCAATTTCTTTTTGCTTCTATCCAAGCAAGGAATATTTGGAGGGCAGGCATTTGTACAACATGATCCTACTTCTGTTCCCACTTTGTGGGGAGCTGGGAAAGGAGATATCTGGGGAGCAAAGTTTCTTTCACATGGAAAAGAGGATCACTGCATTATCTATGTTTTTTCAGATCTTCTGCCTTTCAGGTAAAAGTAGTTTGTCATTCAGTTAGAAAACCTCCAGTGGAGCAGTTTTAAATGGGAAGTTCTAATTCATCTGCACTTAAGTGTTTTGCAGAGCAGTTCAGTTTAGAAATGCAGCCACATACAGGCAGCCAGGTTTCCTGCCAGTTCTCTTGGCTGACTGCTCAAAACGCACATGCTGGTGTGGGTCTCCCAGCTCAGTGGCTGCTCACCTGGTACTCTCACAAGATGTCGGAAATTGCATCTCTTCTGTGCCAGCATCCATTTTAATAAGGCTCCCAATTTCCTCTTCAGGATTCTCAGATGAGGTTTATGGGGACTAGAGACCCTGGGGACCCTGAGGATGAAAACTCCCAAGCTCTAAGCAGGAGATCCCCACATTTCCGGCATCCACAACCGGAGTCCAGCATGCCCACGGACAGATCACTCTCAGTGGGGAAAAAAAGCAGTTTTCTGCAGATCAAAATCCTTTATGGAATAAAGTCATGGTTTTTCCTGCAAAAGTCCATTTTTTTCCTTGAATACAAAAATTTTCTTAAATATTTAATACTTTCCCTCAGTTGTTGTTACTTTGCAGATCTATTGAGACAGAATAAAAATCACTCATGTTCTTAGTCTTCCAATTCCTAAAGAAGAACAAGAATATAATAAAATGGGACAACATAATACTGTTAAGACCAGAAACTGCTGTAGATAGTTTCTTTGAGAGGCATTTTCAGACTTGATCAGTCTTAACCATACTCATCTCATACTGAAGCCAAAGGTTCAACTCACACCGATTTCAGCTGGAGCAGAGTTATGAAAGTGGGCTTTCAAAATCCCACCAAACTTCTGCCAAGCACTCGATAACAACGAATTCAGCTTCACAGCCCTACCCCCGAGATAAGCACTCTTGCTTCACTAATAAACGTCGCAATATTGTTTTCCATTCCAAAGGAAGTTTTAAGCAGACATTGACATCAGCTTTCTCTTGTTCAGAAACTTAGCATTGAATTTGCGCTGCTTCTTGCTTTTTGAAGAGGTTAACAGTACAGGACAGAGCTCCATCATCAGCCGTTCCCCAGGCGGAGCCCCTCATTGTGATATTCAGGTGCCACCACATCACTTCGCTGAGTGCCACATCCTTCCCTCAAGCGGATTCCTGAAGATTTGGACATGGCAATGCATATACACTTGTCAGGCAAGAAGGCTGAAATATAACAGACAGTGGGCATATAACACACACAGATCACCTTCCTCCCGTCTTTAAATTTTAACCTACATCAGCGAGAGAGGGTGCTCTGGGCCATAATTTGTTCAGGGCTATATATATTCGTGCCTCCAGGTAGGCAGATGAGTGATTCTTCTTCAGTTTTATTAGCATACAAATCTAACTCTGGAATACATGGACCCAGGACTATTTATGTGCAATCCTTGCACTTTTATTGGTATCAGAATGTTAAAGAGTAGCTATTTAAATTTCCTATACTTACAGGTTCAGGGAGAATATGGCTAAGAATGTCTGCGAAATTTGCCATCACATCCTTAAATCCTACAGAAATGCACATTGCTGTAGCTCCACATCAGCCCCAAACACTGTATTGATTTGTATCAATTGAAAACTTGGCCCTTATGCCCAATTATACAGAGAGCTGTATCTCCAGAGTATCAGAAAAAGGGAATATTATTGATCTTTCTACACCAGTGGAGTTTTCATTCCATTTTCCAAAACCTATAGGTTTGTGTTTATGAAATGAAGATAATCACTGGCAACGCTTCTAGTTTAGTAAGAAAATTAAACAAGGAACGAATCAGCTTTGCAACACAATCCCCAAGAAACTTGCAGTTTTAATCATACTGAATTGCCAAAATCTAAAGTTCAGCCTTCGCAAAATACAAAATTCCTTCCCTCCTCCACCAAAATAAAAAGTGGTCCTAGCAATGAGAAGGCCCAGCACATAATTTTTGATGATTGCTTTGGGAAAAAATGTGAATGATGGAGGAGAATTTCTTTAAGGTGAATTGTTCTATTCAAAGTTCAGTGTTTTGTTTATTGAATTCCTGCACATGGTATTAGTAGGGATGTAGGAAAATAACAGCTTGCAGGTTGAATGGGAATCACAGGTTAGTTTCTTTTATTTTGCAGTCTGCAAAAATAGTAAAGCTAGATGTGATCAAATGATCCATATGGGTGACAGTAAATTCCTCAGTGATTCACTTCTGCTTGTGTGCACAGTATATCCTAGCTTGCTCTCTGTTTGATTCAGCACTGATTGCAGTCAATTTAAAGGCTGCCCCTTTGACTCTGTTCAGCAGAATCTGCCCCAGCTGGAGTGACTTTGGTGAAACCAGGCGCAGCGCAACAGACAGTCCCCGTAACAGAGTACCAGCCTGAGTGTGACAGCCTGTGCACCTCTGCTGCTCACCTGCAAAATGGGATAATGATGTTTGCCATCCGTTGGGATATTGTGGGAGATTTAAGGTAGCAAGGTCCACAGACAAAACAGTAGCAGGGAGTCCTTCAAGTACCTGCAAGCTGTTATTTTTAATGCTGGTTTTCTCTGACTTGAGTTCTCCCCTTCTCTGTATCCCATCTCAAAAAGGTTAACAAGTGATGAAAGATCAAAATTCAGCCAGAGTTCTTTCCAGAGTGTTTTGTCTTTAACCGCATACCACCTGCAAAGATGATATGAAGAAGAACATTAGGCCTTCACACTGTAACACCTTGTTGCTTTTCTTACTGTACAACAAATCTCTCCATTTATGGTAGCATGTATGGATGCTGCATTGGTGTAAATTCTGTTTTAAAAGCGAAATAACCACCTTTTAAAAGATGCTGATCCGAATGATTACACTATGTTATAGCAGAAGAACTTTTTATTGTTCAGTTTTGGCTTTGCAAACCTCTTGGACATGTGCTATTTCTATAGCATCTCAGAAAAGAAAAGCATAGGGCAGAGTGGTACTTGGCCTGTGCTGTGATCAAAAGCAGTAATTTACAATACTAAAATCTCTCCACTTTTTAAACATAGTCCAGAAGGATGTGAGTACTCCTGCCCTCCTGCATATGCTAGCTGTAACACTTCTTAAAAGAAGGACCTCAGCATATCCGGTCCTGATGTGTAAATTTTCTTTTAGTTTGAGAGAATGGCTGGAGACGAAGTGTGACTCTTCACTGCACGCTGTGGTTTGAACATCTCTGCAAAGTATTAATTCCTACATCATGTGTACACTCTACCACACTACATTACACAACTTCAGATAATGTTGTGAACTGTGGTACAGAATAGATATCAGACGTTTAGAATATTAATATATAGACAATATTATATTAATATATAGACATAATATATATTAATATATATAAATAGTAGTGTATATATATATAAATATTAATATATAGAAAATATTATATTTTCTACCTGTTAAAAATTAAAAGGGAGCGCAATCAGAAGAGTGTTTAGGGATCGTATGTCCTGCACGAACATCACTGCATGGAAAGCTTCACAGATTAAAAATACAGTGTGTTTTCTTTTTGTTCCTAATAATTTTTATATACTACTCCCATGCAATGCCTTCCAGATGAAAGGAATTTGTGGTATTTGGGCAGACAAAAATGAAGCTGTGTGACTGAGGCACCTATGAAAATGCAGACTTTTCACCATACGCTCACGTATTTATGAGGTGAAACCAGGAAAGAAAGAACAGACTTGAAAACGGAGGGGAGAGAAAACTACATGAATTTTAAAATTAATGATTTGCATCTAGGATGAGCAGTGTATGTACACAAGAATATATTATATTAAAGTTTTATTATGTTTTTTGTGGTTACATGCACATAGCGGTAAATGTCCTACTCTCTATGACTCTCTCTCTGCTGTTACACAGTTTGGGTGTGGAGCAGGCAGTGTGAGCGTATGGTGGGACATTACTAACTGCTGATATTGGCATAGCACTACTGAAGGCGTGTGAATACGGTCTATGGTGCATAAATCCTTTTTCCACTGAGACCTGCCATTCACTCTGAGGACCAAACCATGAATGTGAAGATATACTCACCAGAGATTAATTCTGTCTTGTTACAATAACTCACAGACTAGAGAGATCATATTCTTCGTGCTCACATAGGGCATGTGTTCAGCGCATTTGTGGCAGAGCAGCAGTTAAAATTACTACCGCCCCATCTTTCAGGTTAGTAGCTCTTTAGGGCAGGGTGGAAACATCCCTACCCACCCTTCCTCCCTGCCTTTGCATTTCTATTAACTGCAGCAGATCAAAGTCTACTTTTGTATTCCATTTTGATTGTAACAGGACTCAGGAGCGAATTCAGACAAAGGATGAATATTTTTAGGCAAAATATCAAAGTCTGAAGAACAATGGAAAATGTTAATATAACTCAACAAGAACACTTTATCTAATAAAAACACAAAGGAAAAAACATGAAAGCAAACAGTAAATATATACAAAAACATAAAAGATACAAGAGAAAATGAGGCCATTTAAGGTGGTTCAATCCCTGATATGTAGTATGACTTGACTCTTAGCCCATATTTAGGAAAACATCCTATTCTTTGGAAGTTTTAAGATGGGTGACTGTGAGCCTTGTTCAAATTTGAAACCAGTTTCAGATCTCCATAACAAAAGCGTTGCCTCTGATTGCAACAGGATTGCTTCTGATTCATGTTGCTGTGAACAAATGGAACAATTAACCCCAGACATCTTCACCACCTCCTCTCCTGTGCTTCCCGATCTCGCAGTCGGTTGTGACATAATGCATCTTAAGCATGAACGCCTCGCAAAAGCTATTTTCATAACTGGGGTTTTGCTTTGAACTAACTTTTGTCTTAGGTAAAGGCAGCTTCATTAATTCTGTAAGGCAGGTGACAGCTAAAGCGCAAACATTTCACCATCACTGTTGATGTTTACCTAAGTTACTATTGAAATGCTTGCACTATTTCACTTTCTGCAACATAATAAGGATGGTTATAAGGTAACCATGATGAAACAGTAAAGAGAAAGATGAAAGAGTAAAAAGAACATATTTTAAAACGGCATAATCATAAAATTGTTTTTAAAGAATAATAAAATACCATATCATTACAAAGTAATAAAAAAGTAATAAAATTGAGTTCTTAAGTAGATTTATAAGGTAATTGTGTCTTTTAATGTTGTAATAATTGTATAATTAAAATTACAAAATCACTTATAATAATTAAACACAATCTCCAGCAATGGCTGTATAAGAGATTCTCACTGCTTCAGGTTCCTTAATGAAGTCTCTATATGCAAAAGACTAATATAAACTTAGTACTTCTTAGTTGAATCATGGTGCTTTACTTCGGCCTTATTTAGCTGCTGTGTAAATCAGACCGCTGGCTTCTGACTGACAGAGCTTCCTTTTGGGTTGCTAGCCCGGCAGTGAGCCTCACTCAGCCTTCTCAGCATCCTACACTAGCGGCTTATCCTCTTTTTGCATTAAAAGGCCTGCAGCTGGATTGACAGACAATGTCTCAGCATACATATATGCCCTAAGACAAAATACACCTGAGTTCTGCTAGTAAGCTCTTACGTACTGATGGACACGTGCCCACGGGAGAGTGACGGACCAGCAAGCCTGCTCTCCTCTGCCCTGTCCCAGACTGCTCCCTCTAGCCAGCTCTACTCTTGCCTTCTAAAAATGTCACGGGGCGAACACATTAAAGGGCTGCAGGACGATGATATATACCGGGCTGGAATCACCGAGAAAGTGCTGTCGCAAAAACAGATCCTGTCACTTTCTTCTTGAATTTTAGAGAGTCTGGGTTTTCTGTTAACAGGGGAATTTTAGCCCTGAGTTGGAAAGGGGAATGTATATAAATGCGGCTAACAGGCTCTCCCTATCAACTTCAGCCACTGCCTTTGATAGGCAAAAGTACACGCGCAGGCTGGATAACACATGGCGTAATATCCAACCCTTTAAGGAATCAGGCTAGAAAGAGGCAGCCCACAAACGAAAGGGTCCACTTTTCCGAAACTGAACGGAAAATTTTATAAAATCTACCTGCTCTTGGTGATATCTTGGACCACTGTGAGACTGATTGATTTTACCCTTTCCGTACTCTGCTCGTAAACTCTTAATCAAATATACAATCTCCAATATGTGGCTAAATCACATTTTAACTAGCTTAATGCCTGATAATCCAAATCTTTTGTCAGCGTTACATGTACCAGTTCCAGGCATCCTTATATTTAACCAGATACACCATCGCTATTCCAAATATGTGCCTCCAGAAATACATCAGGCTTAATAAACCCTAACAGGTGCCAAACATACATCTCTAGCTACAGAAATCTAAAGTAATGCAGAATATAGAGGGAACAGAAGCTGTTAAATGTAAGTGACCAATTTTTAAAATGAATCAATTTTACCAAGATAAGTTAAGAAAGCACAGATGAAAGCAGCTTTAGGGTCTATTTAAGGCTGTAAAAACATATTTATTCACACCTTCTTGCAGCTTCTCTCTAATATTTCATCTGTATTCATTTCTATGGCTTTCCAAAGTGTAGGTGTCACCTACTGAAGGGAGAAAAAAAAGTATACTAGAGCAAATGCATTGGGGTGAGTTATACCTACAAAAGCCAAGGATTTCAGAAGTTGAGGACCTGTGATAACATTCTTCCAGATGGGGCCTGACTGTGCTTAGAGATACCAGGTCTGAAGTGGGGTCTGACGAAGACAAGTAAAACAGTTATATGTTAGATGTGGACAGGGACAGGCTGACAGGCAGAAGATGACTCTTTTGACAGTACCTCAAAAATGAAAATCCAATAAATTGGAGGGAAAGATGGGTGAGAATTCACTGTAGTTTCTGCAACCTTTCTTTCTTCAGTGCAATGTTAATTTGTAGAATGGTGTCTCATAAACTGCAGAGGATTATAGACAAGAAGACAAGAAATTATTGCTGTGGAAAGGCAGGCCAAGGAGAAGCAGCCCTGAGAATGCCTAGCAGGTGGAAAAGGATCAGTGTGGAAGCCAGCATGGTTACATGCTGCTGAGAAATTGCCAGCTGTCTGGCCAACCTTAGAAATGAGTGGTGGTGGTGGCAGGGGGCACTGGGTGCTGTGGGAAGCTCCATTGCAGTTTGCAAGAACTACCTCCTTCTACTTGCTCTGTACCTTGCTCCTTCCAGCTTCCTCTGGCACTCCTGAACTATTGTACTGCAACGGACAACGAACAGCTGATCTTTAACCTCTCTCCCCGCTCAAGTAACAGTGGTGTGAACACCTGCTATACCTTTCACAAGTTTTCTGTGTTACAGGCTGAAGAGTCCTGGTCACTTGTGTGAAAGCCATTCACAACTTTGATCACATATACGGACAATTTTTGGCTCACATCTGACTAATACATTAGTATGTATTAGTCAATACATAACGTTCGATTAGTAATTAAGTTGCTAGTGCTGAGGATCTCCTGGGAGGATAAGTAAAAGACATGAGAAATTCCAGGGAAGAAACTTTTCAGTCAAAATGGTATTTGCAGTATGGAGAAGGTTGCCTTGGTTGGCATCGCCGCAAAACGTCCAAATCTACGCGTGGAGCAGGGAAGAGAACACCATCCATGCACAGTTGCACCCTTGTGTTGTGCCTCCTTTACCTACTGCAGAAAACAAAGGGCTGTTGGAACCTCGCATTGTTAAGTCATATTTATTGTCTGTTGTTTTTATTCACCCCTCCAACGTCTCCTAAGTTGAGAGATATGGGAAAGAATTGTCTTAGAAATGGTATTAGATTGAATTCTTGAGCTCAGATGTGTTCTTTCATCTTATCAGGCAGCTTTATTTCAGATAATGCTTTAGGCTACAAAAGATACAGCATCTTACGATTACAGAATCTGCCTCTAATCTCCTAATCAGCCTTTCATTACCTCACATTAAAAATGAGCAGAAATCCCATAGCAGGAAAGAAATCCAGCTGCAGTTCTGTCTTCATTTGTTCTCTTGTTGAACTGTGAAAGTGTGGGAGATAGAGATTCAATCTGGAGATGTGCAAACACGGAGCTTTTCTCCTTGCTATGCTCTCAGTGAGGACTGCACTGATTCTGCATGCAGCTGAGACATATAAAGTAAAACTGGAGGAGAAGGTAGACCAAGTAGTATACTCAAGGGACTACTGCACTGAATGGGGAACTGGCATACCTACGTTCTATTTCCAGCTCTGCTGTGGACGTGCTCTCTGGCTTCAGGCAGGACACCTCGCCTCTACATGCCTGGTTTTCCCTGCTGACTCCAAGCCATATTGTATTCTCACTATATGTTCTGTGCAGTGCTTCTGCCCTTGAACTTCAACCTCAGCCACGGCTTTCAGCTACCATCATACGTAATAGTAAATAATATTAACAGGTAGCGTTTCAGAATCTCAGCTCAGGCTTAACATTTTGTGTGTGTCTGGATGTTTATTAGTGCTTTGAGCCCAGCGTATACCTATTTCATAGGGAAAGAGTATATTCTCTATGGAATGAAGCCTACTGGTGGGATAGGATGAAATACTATTTGGTGCTGTGAAAGCATAGTGCTAAGGTGTAGCTATTTTTTTTCAAAACATCTGACAGGACACATAAAAACTCCAGATATTTTTAGAGAATTAGATTGCTCAGAAACAGCCCAAAAAATACCTGCTGTTTGTACCATGTGGGCCAAATGCCGGAAGGGAAATAAACCTGGCCACGAGTGTTACATAGAGATATTTCATTTCACCTCCACCCCAGTGCAAACCCTCTTGCCTCTGAGCCGCCATGTTTAGCTCTGTTTAGCAGCTGGCAACCATTTTATTCTCTGCAATAACTCACTAGTGAAGTAAAGCTAACAACTCTCGTACACAAGTTTTGGGATCTTGACTCCTAAGGACCTTGGTCGTAAATAGTCCAGCTGACGTAGATGGCAGCTGGGTGCTTGAGTATTCAACGGTCATGGTCATATACCTAATGTTCCTCTGAGGTACAGCAGTGAAGGGATCTTCTCAAGGCAAGGGGGGGGCAGAGACAGGGCTGTGCCTCCTTGCCTCATCTGCCCACCCTCTCTCTGCTCCTGCGCAGGACAACTCCATGTGGCTTGCTATTAAAATTCAGTGTGGTCAGTGTAAGCCAAAATCACCAACCCTCTCTAAATTTCAGAGTCCCTTTACAGCTGAGAATAGTGAAGGATATCAAGGACCAGGGAAGCAGACAGACACTCTGTAGTCCAAGAAACAAAAAAAAAGAGATTGCAGTTGTTCAAACAGGATAGACCAGGCAGAATCTAGAATTATGATTAAATACAGAAGTTTGATTAAAGGAATGAACTCTGAACATAGGCAGAAATTTCTCACAGAAGATTTATTTTTGTTCTTGTGAAATAAATTACATTAATATTAATATAAAGGAGAAAACTAGAGGTTTATACTCTAAAAAAACCTTAAAGTAATACAGTTAAGTTAATTCCTTATGACATCTTTTTTTAACCTCACCCCTGTGTGCTATGAACAACAAGAAGACCCAGATGGAATTAGCTAGGACTTTCTGTTCATTCACAAGAAAAAAGACATAAACAAATGCTCATTTCTCATAAATTGTAATTTTCCAGTTAATATCTTACTGCAAGTCTAATCATTTTGAATACGTACACAGGAGGCATTTCCAGCTCTGCCAATATGATTAAGTAATAATGCCAGGCGTACGAAGTTGTATAGTGCTCCCTAACCACTAAGCATATTGGAATACAATTAATTCTCATTCTTGGGATATATATATTTTTATATACGTACACATATATTTCCCGAGAATGAGAAGCAACATTTTATTATATTCTGGCTACTAGAATCTTTCTCCTTAACTGAGAAAAATGTTAGAAAATAAGCTGATGCTAGCCTGCCCCCATGGCTACCGTTTTATTTAGACGGGGGAGTAGTTTGTTTTAATTTGTAATATTTAATGCACAGTGGGAGGTTAGAAGAGACTACTCCATCCTTCAAAGAAATAAATGGCATGCAACGGAAGAAAATGTTTCTATGACTACTTTAAATCTCTTGGGAAACGATGAATTGAAAGGCAGTATCGTCCAAGCACTGATATAGATTACCAGCAAAGAGCTGGCTCCAGTAGGTCACCAATTACATCAAGGCAACAAAAATGGCTATTTAAGTCCCAGTCACAACTTCACAGCATGAGCCATCTCACTGTTATTTATTTACTCTAATATAGTTCTCAATCAAATACTTTTAACTTGTTATATAGCTATTCATATGACCCTCCTGCATTCCATTCTGCTGACCTAACAAATAACTACAGGTCAATCATGTACTTCTGCCCTGGGGATCGTGATTTAAAAGATCAGTATCACATATTGGTCTTTCTGCATGAACTGTAATTTTAAAAGTAGATGACATAACAATGCATGAAATGAGTTTTTAAAATGGAATGAAAAATCATTTTCCAATGCTCTTTAAACTGCCTTTGTTAACTCGCACACTCGTGAACTTTAATGGCACGGTGCTAAGGGGAATATTCCTAGCTGATGCAAATCATTACATCTTGTATTTGCTTCAACAATGTTTATACCAGCAGAGGATTTGGCTCAGCAATTGCAGCTACAATATTTTTCCCTTAAATATTTCCCCTCATTTCTTCACTCCGTATTAGCACTGAAATGTCATTGATTGAAGCAGATTAAGGATATCAGAAGCCGTCACTTGACACGGTTTAATTCCATGCAAGTTGCAGCCTCCTTGGCAATATTTTTGATCTTCAATGTGCACATCAGCTTTCATGTGAGCTGGATACCATGCACTTGACTCCTGTCACTTCCAGCTCAGGAAATGAAACAAATTAGCATTATTGGATTTTTGTGGCACTTTACATCTCTGCTAGACCAGCTAAAGTCAAAAAGGCAAAGACTCCTCTTGAGTAAGGAGACGTCTCTGCTTGGACCCTAGGCGCATACTAAAATACAGCCCTGCAGATATGCTCTCTCTTGCATGGAAAAACTGTTGAACTGAATAGTCCCTGAGTAAGAAGCTTTCCAAGACTCTTTAGTGGGGATGTAGGGTTTAGTCATATTCATCATGCCAATGAACTCCACAGCTGCATCCCGTTGATTCTATTTACTGCGTTTTCAGTCACCTTGCAAACTGACAGCTGGCCACCAAATAAAACAGGACCTGAGGCACATGCTTCATTCTACATATCAAAATGTACTGCATTGTCTGTATGCCAAAAGGTAAGCAGGCCTATCTGTCCAGGCCTGGAGGTAGCTATTCCAGAAAGACAGCATCAGCCACACAGATGCAGGGCCTTTTCCAGCAGTTCTGCCTAGCTCAGGAAAAATCTAAGGATTTTCAAACATCTGCTGTACAAAGCTATCATTACAGAATAATTATATTATGCAGAAGTTCCAGATAAAAGTACTTAATCCTTCTAGTACTACTGAAGGAGCATCTCTTTATGACTCACTAGGTTTGTTGCAGGGGAAATCTCTATGCTTAGTTAGCACTGATTTTAAATAGCGCTTTCTTTTTCATCAAGATTTACTTAAAGTTGTTTTTATTTGTGTCATGACAAAAGCTTATGATTCATTCCAGTAAGTCCAATGCTTTGCGCTCCCCCAGCCTGCTGCAGGGATAATTCTGTCAGTCAAAGGCTCGCAGTTGGGGTCATTTGACCTCCTGGCAATACTCTTCTTCATCGGAGTGGCACAAAATCAGCCCCTTGACTCTTCCTGGAGCATTGAATGCTCCTCGAGCCTCCGCTTAAGCACTAGAACCCTAACTGAAGCCCCAGAGCATGCTACAATGGTGAAGAATAGTCTATTTTATCACCTTTCTACAGTTTTTAGATGCCTGGCTTGAGGCTATCACAGGTAGCACTAGCCAAAACAGCAAACGCTAGGCTTCAGAAAAAGGCATGAGATGAATGGGATGGACACATTCATTTCATTACCCAGAGAAGCTCAGTTTCCCTTGTAGAAAACCTCTATACCAGCCCGACCCTGTTGTGCTGACACCTGTGTGGATACCCCCCAGCCACCAGTAAACCTAAAGCAGAGGAACCCCAGCATCAGTTGCTTGGGTTGTATCAATGCTGTTAACTAGGGGTATCCTTGAGTCTGCACCACAGGCAGGGCCCGCCTGCCCTCTGTGTTGGGAATGTGCAAGGTTAGCTCTGGGTGTACCGCAGACCTGCTTGCTTTGAACCCCGTCGGTGCTTGCCGTCACTGAGAGCCACCGCCGTCCTGCAGCCACAAGCAGATGTGGCAACATGCTCAGTCACTTCTGTCCGAGCAGCTGAGTGGGAGGTGACTGAATGGTGACAGAGCACTTTTCTAAACTGCATCTTCTACAAACAGTTTTCCCCTGAAGGAAGGGGTGCGCCCAGCCCGCTCTTCTGCAGGACTTTGCTTTCATTAGGGCCAGCACCATGCTTTTACCGAAAATGTAAGTTAAAGAAAGGTTTAGTTTCCACGCTTGCCTTCTGAGAAAAACGGTCAACTTCCAGTTCAAGAAAACTGGATAAAAGGCCTACTTTTCCTAAAAATTTTCTGGGGGGAGGAAAAAAAGGACATGAACAAATTAATGCTTTCTGCAATGTAGCAAAGAAAGCAGCAGCATCCAAGTTTTCCAGACGGGAAATGTTTCCCAGGCACTTTTAGTTTTGTAGCTGTCATCTGGTTGTGAGCCCCTGGCTGTGACCTCGTCAGCTGAGGAGCCCTGGCTCCCTGCCTGGCTGTGGCGGGGAGGGTGTATGGGAGATCACACTTCTCCAAGCCCCCCTGGCACAGGCACTGGAGGGAGGCAGACCGGCCTGAGGCTTCAGCGCAGGGTAAAACCAATGCGGCTCGTGGCCTTGCGGCTCTGGAGCTCTTGGCTCACTGTTCAGCTAGTTCACTGCAGCCATGGATTTTGGTAGACATATGTGCTTTTTGTTTGTTTGTTTTTTTTAATTCTATGCCATTACCCAACGCATGGGCCAGGAAAGTTCCCGGTGCTGCTACCGCTTGTCTCATTAGGGACAATGTACCTTCTCTAAACTTTCTGAGGTTTATAGGAGTCTTTTCACTGACCCCTTATTTTAGTTTAAACTCCTTGCTGGTGTTTTAGAGACTCTGGCAACTCAATTGAAATGTCTCCAAGGTATTGTTTAACAGTCTTTCATCTAATCTGTGCTCTTTCAGGGCTCTCCATTGCTCTTGTTCCATGCAGAGCTCTCCTATGTATGCCACCCTGCAACCTCCAGATTAATGTGCTGGTATACACGTACCTAATGTATGCGCCACATATACTAATGTGGTGGCTAATACTAAATGGTTCTTTTCTCATGTGCGCACATCAACTAATCAACATTAGGGACCTGTGGTCATCAGTCTGCCATGATCACCACTGAGGCCTATTGATCAATAAAAAGCTGATACTGTTTATATAAAACTCAATAAACAAGACCTTTCTGAGGCTTACATATGGTTTCATTCATTCTAATAAAGCAAGTGCATCTCTGATGAGCTTTAGCCCATCAGATTTTGTAAACTGCTTATTCACGTCAACAATCACTGACACAAGTATATTGTTATATCCAAGTCTAGGTCAAGCAAGACTTACTTGATCTCATCCTATTTCCATAATAATCTCTGCCATTTCTCTAAGAATAAGAAGGTAAGGGCACTTTTATTGCTGCAATAAAAACAGTAAAGTGATCTTCTGATGGCACTTAATTAGATTCATTTTATCTTCTTTGACTGAGCATGACATACTGTAACCCTTATTTATGAAGTAAAAATGAATGTCTTATGGTTCCTAACACAATTGAAGAAGAAATTACCATGGTATTCAGCTTAATCTGTGTTTGTATCCGACATAAATGATCTTAAGATAAATTACAGGAAATTATTTTCTACTCCTGGTAACCATAACAACAGATGAGGATTGGTTCTAGTTCAACTTACTGACTGCTCCTGAACTCTCCCATAATACGTAATAAAAATTATAAGACAAAAGCAATTCACAGACTTTCACTTTTGTTTATACAGGAACAATTTCTGAAACACTGAGAAGTACTTTTAGGTTTATCTTAAGCTTCGGTCTTTCAGCTCTTCATCAGGCATAGGGTGGAATGCATTCCTGTTCCAAAGTGCAATGGCTTACAGATCTCATAGGGGGCTCGCTAAGAAAGAGACACATGGCAAGGCTTAAGAAAGACACCTCAAAGAATTGTGGAGAAGTGAGCAAAGTGTGAAGTTTAATTGGGAAGGATTTTAGAAAGTATTGCAGATCTGAGCAATCCCTACAAGTAAGTTTCTTTGATGCGAGACAGTAAGAATGGACAGTAAATACATCACCATAACAAGCAGAAGCTAAGAGAAGATCTGAAAAGCTGGGAGGCTTTAAATAAGTTTATCAGAGCACAGTAGGTCACTGACATGAATGAGTCTGCAAAATTGATAAAAAAGTCCTTGGTGCACAGGGGAGAAAGAGAAGGGCTTTGAAGAAATCTTGAGCTTTTAATTTAACAGGTTATTAGGCATCATAGGATCATAGGATAATTCAGGTTGGTGGAGACCTTAGGAGGTCCCTAGTCTGACTTCCTACTCAAAGCAGGGTCAGCTATGAGGTCAGACCAGCTTGCTCGGGGCTTTATCCAGTTGGGTCTTGAATACCCACAAGAACTAAGACTGCCCAGCCTCTATAGGCAGCTTGCTCCACTGCTTGACTGTGGTCATGCTAAAACAATTTCTTTTTATATGTAGTCTCAAGCTGTCCTGTTTCAATTTACGCCTGTTATTCTCTTGACATACTCCGTTATGAAAAGCCTGGCTCTGTCTTCTCAATGATGTTCTCGTAAGTGGCAGGAGGCTGCTATTAGGTCTCCTGAAACTATCTTTCCTCCAGGATGAACAGCCCAGGTCCTTCAGCCTCTCCTCACAAGGCAAGTGCTGCAGCCCCTGACCATCCTCGTAGCTCTCTGCCGAGCTTGTGGCACATGGTCAACATTTTTCTTATGTTTGGAGCCTCAAAAATGAGCACAATATCTAAGTGTGGTCTAACAAATACTTCCTACTAGCAGGAAGAAGGAACAGGCTTCTGAGCCAGAAAATTTGTATCTTCATGGGTCCACAGGGTATGTTTACACGTTCTAGTGAGAGAAAACAAGAATGACTCCTACCTGCATTCCAGTTCAAAGCTAAAAAACACACTGATGTATTAGCACAATGCTGAGGCTGAGTGGATGCACCTCAGGTATAAACAGAAATGGCATATGTGAACCAGTCCTGTTATAAGTGTGATGGTAGAGTCTATACTTTCTACCAGCTCCGACAAAAATCTTATTGCACATTGGCACTTCCTAAACTGATCCAGCTGGGGGAAATGAAACCTGACAACAACCAAGCAGTATGAGACAGCGCGTAAGTTGAAGCAGGTGCAAGAACTCCTTGGCAATCTCTGCTGTACTGCAAGACAGGACGGGACAGGTAAAGCACAGCAATCAATCAGGCCTATAAGGGATTTTACAAAGCCTGATTTTGACTGGAAAAATGAGTGCCTACTGCATAACCTGGCAGGCAACAGAGCAGTCAGAATAGATCAGAAACACAGCAGCGTGGCAAACATAATTTGGATCTGGGATGCCCTGAGATCATATAATTGGAAGTCAGACTACAAAGAGCACTGTGTACGTTGCACTTTCTCATGCCTTCTGCTCCTATCCTGGAAGTATGCATCTCAGTAATCACGGGTCACTTACATCAGTACAGCCCTTTGGAGTTACTGATTTACACCAGCTAAGGACCTAACTCATAATTACTGGAAGTTAGTAGAACGAGGTCAGTTTACATCAGTTTCTGTTAGGCCATTTGCAATTATTTTTTTCCTTTCTGAAAAACTTTTTACAGATAATAATAACATTCCATAATAATTAAGTAGTGAGTCCTTACACCCCACAGAGGCAAATCAATAGATAGTGAGGCAACATCCATCCTGCACTAGTTAATTATTTGGCTTAAGAAATGAACCCTTTTCCGTGGCAGCATTTGAAGGTCGCTGAATTCAGTCTGAGTACGTCTGAACCTGGCAGATCAACACAGAACAATACAGTCTGTGCGTGCAATCTTCCCTGTAGAAACAAGTACAACGAGAAGGGAAGGAGTTTCAACTAATATCAAGGTAATCAGATTCACTCTCCCTTATGCAGTTCCTCTGAACAATTTCAAAATCTACTAATTTCAGGTTATTTGAACCAGCAAGTCAGGTATATTCCTCATTCCTGTCAACGAGCACAGATTTTAAGGGACTTTGCCTTAAACTGTGGCCTCCTTCCATCCCTGTGTGCTTACAGAAACCTGTTTCTGGCATGTTCAGAGAAAAAAATGTTGGAGTCTTTAACTTTCTAAATGCAAACAGAAGCAACAACAATATCTCACTTAAAAAATTAAGACAGCAGTTCTTGATGATGGGAACGCCATTTTATGATTTATAGGAACAGTTGCATCCTACCCTAATTTCCCAACTGAATAGCAGATGCTCTTCAGTAAAAAGCTGTTATCATTTTATCTGTTTTACAATATGTCACGTATATTTTGCCAATCATATTTTGGCTCCCATCACAGTGTCTGCTGTAATGCAATTGTAAGCTTGTTTAATCAGCTCAGCATAATCTTGTGCTTTCAACACTGTGAGCACACACACACACACACACACACACACACACACACGCGCGCGCGCGCACACACACGCACACATGCATGCAGGCGGATCATACTTTGCCCATGCTATTCCCTTTTGCCTTGTAAAATAGAGATGCATTGCTTCCATCCATTTGTTAGGCAGAACCAGCCTTTGAAGGTCTGTGTGAAGTTCTACTTAAAATGGATGGCACAATGTGGTACATGGTTTTTTACCTGGCTGATCAGCTATTCGTTAAACACATGGCCCTAATTGGTGTTGCCTCACATTTGCTTTAAAGCAGATTATTAAAAGTTACACATATCACGATTTACGCTGCTGTTTTGTAGTTCAAAACCGTGAATCAAAAAAGCTACTTAAACTTTGTACCTGTGCAAATAAAGACTTTCATATTCACAAGCTTAATGATTTATCCTCCCTAAACTCGTCCATCAATCTGTAGACTTATTTCCCTTGAAAAAGCCTGCTATTTGCTCTTTCTATCACAACCTCTTGTTATTTCCAAGGCTGCTGACATCAATTTACATGAAAATTCCTATTGCACAAATCCATTCACAAAGAGGCACATCCAGACCGAGCTGAGTTCATTCAGTGGTACAGAATTGTTATAGAGGATGGTAGCTGTGTTTCGTGCCTTTGCAACTCTTCATTTTCTGCTGTTACTCTATTATTCCAGTGGCAGCTGTCCCTCTTGGTCCTTAGCTGAGCTGACCATGAGTGTCCGTGGTCAGTAGTTTTTACCTCAAGCAGTGGCAGGAAAAAGCAGTCTTCAGCGCTTTTTTATGCTAATATTACACACTACATGCTTTTCACTAAGGGAGAACCAGAAACTTAGCCTTTCATCACATATCACATCATAGCAGTTGTGTGTTGTAACAGCTCCAGCAAAACCGCCTCTGATTAATGGCACAAGGGGCAATGATCTCAGGCTTCTTCAGCTTTGGAGCAGTGGTGAAGAACCAGCACGCTAATGGTGATGTATTAGTCTCCCTAAAAGAAAGGTTTTTGGCCAAATCTTTCAGGATGATAGAAGTCAATGGAGGAGGAAGCTTTCGCTGCTGTAATAAAGGAGTGATGCCCGTGTACCCTGTAGGACACTGTCTGTGCCTGGTCCAGGAAGGGTGGAAATCTGCTACAGTTTCTGCTCAGGTGATATATCACTCAGCTCACCCTAGAAATACGACTTACTTAGTTTTGGGGCTCCCATTGCAATTTCTGATCTACTGAGTGCTGGGCAGCAATTGCACATGGATTAGGAAATGGTCAGGAAACATGACAAATTTTGTCTCAGAACTGGAAATCCATGAGGTGAGTGTTTAGAAAGGAAGTTTTCTGATTGAAACACAACTTATCCAGGGATGTTTCCGTCTGTGGGCTGAGGTGAGCAGGAAAGAATTTTCCTTCAGTTAATGACCATAATTAAAAGGCCTCATGAGAGAGGTCACAAGAAACCTCTTTCTCCCTCTCCATTCCTGAAGAGGCTATATACCTACAGTTTGTGCTTCCTTAGTTCAAGTAGAGATAGAGAGCACCAAACAACCTTGCTCTGAGTGCTAAGGTGCTGAGCACCAGACAACCACTCTGGGACATAGCTCTGAGTGCTGAGGGGGTGTTCACTGCCCTACCATTCTGGGCATGTGGAGCATCAAGGAACTGCTACCTTGGGATGCCAGAACCCCACCTCAAGGATGGAAGGATTTAGAAAGGAAACGTTGCCACCAGCACTCTCCCAGAGCTACCTCATGGAGCAAGAATAGAGATACTTAAGGCAAGTGCCAAGCTCTGAGCCAAGAGGACTTTTAGAAGGTAAAGATGATATATTCAAATCACGTTGACTATATCAACAAGGGAGTGCAGTGCTGAGGTTTCTAGAAATGGGAATGAAGCTAGGGGAATAGTAATAACAATCCCATGCTATGATTTCTTTTGTCTTCCAAGGAATTTGGTAAAAAGCTTACTTGTGTATGTATTCCTGGAAGGCAAATTTTAAAGCGAACTCCATATTGCTCTTGAAGTGTTCATTTGTTCGTGCTGCCAGAGAAGGGAACTCCCCATATGATTTGCTTTGCCCATTATAAATGGCTATTTAGAAGGTAAAAAATGATAATTAAACTAAGGTGATGCTGTCTGCACTGGACAGAAAGGCAAAACTCCCACTGATTTTAGTGGGTCACTAATGAGCCTCGTTTTCCTAACTTAAGGAAATGGGTAGGCCAGATAAAAAATGTCAATCAAGAAAAATAAAATTCCCTACTATCTATGATTTCCCAATTTTTCAAAAATTTCAGTAATTATTACCAAAATTTTACCAAAAAATATCTCTCATATATTACATTAAGCATATATAATATATAGTATATGTTGAGATCAAAACCAATATTAACATTTCTTACTTATTAGAAGTCAAAGTAAGTGAACAAAAAAATGTTGATAATTATTTCTCTGGCTGTTCTAGTGGCATTTTACATAAAATCTTTCCCAAGAAATTCCACTCGGAGGAGGTGTGTTTTCACCTCTGCAAAATAGCAGTAACTTCATGTTTTATTATCTCTAGAAATGATAATTAAAAGATACTAGCCTATACTTTTTTTATTCTTGTGTTTATTCAGACTTGAAATCAATTGAATATCTCAAAGGTACCAGACGCACCCCCAGCTAGCTCTCACAGGTGTGCAGTATTTTGTGCTGTTTGATACCACAAGAGATGTCATTTCTTCTGGGGCACAGAGGAGGAGGAAGCATATTCGAAGGCTGAGAAAGTAGTAACAATTCACCATGCAGAGATGTCAAATGAGCTATCTGCTGGGAGAAGCAGATGGAAGCTCCTTTATCTCAGCAGCGTTTCACCTTTTAAAACAACAAAGAATTTAGCTCAAAGGCAAAAACTCCTTTTCTTGCTTCATGGGTATTTGTTCCCAAACCACCGAAAAATGCTTTTATCTCCCCTGTGCGATAATTATAGTGCATCAAGAGGCCAAGAAGGCACTGAACTGCACCTGACTTGTCGCTGGGTTTTGATATTTTAATGTAATATGTTCCATTGTTGCTTCTTTCTTTGTTTCATCTTTGCCCTTCAAGTGCTGTCATCTTGGGTGAAGCACTGCAAAGCAGCGCTATTTATTTGTATGGTGGAGAGCTCCACTCGGATGATCCCTCTTCCTCACTCTTCAGAAAGAAATCCTGGAGAATAAATAAGTCAAACTAACCCTGTCAGTCTGATCTATCTCCTGTAGCCCCTGGGACTGTTGGGCTCTCCTGTCTGTTCCCAGCCGGCCCTCACCTGTGCAGTGCGAGAAGCACATGTTGCCTCTGCCCCCAGCCTGTGGGACATGCGCCAGCAGTAACGACGTGGTGGCTGAACACATCAGCACAGACCTCAGCCGCGGCTAACACCCTTTGCTTTTCTTCAGGGTTTACCAGCCCAGCCCAGCTATTTACAGCAGCATAATTTTAAGCTGGCAGAGGCTATGGGCTGTTCAAACCCACTTTCACTTGTGAATTGCTATGTGGATCAACTACCTCTTGCACTGGTGATATAGGAAAACAGCGGTGAGATGGAGATGACCACCACGTCTGCCCACAGGGTTTGCAGACCTGAGCGCTGATAATTCTCGGCCCAAATGCTGCTATTTTTAGTATGAGGATTGCTGATCCCTCAGAGACCCCCCTCCAGCTTCATGTGGGCATGACTGCCAGGTTCAGCATCAGCATGGCAAGATCGGGACCCTGCGTATCTGGTGAGAGGCAGTAGGAGAGTACATCAAACAGATAAGGAAGCACGAGGTGCAGTGATATGATTATCGTTTGCATAATAAGCAGAGCACACCAGCTGCTTGGCCACTGTCGAGTGCATTGTAGGAAACGCAACAGAAATGAACTGTAGGGTTTTGCTATAGTGAATCTAAGCTGACCTGAGCCACTCGGCCATAGTGTTTCTTAGCCCAGCAGCAAGAAAAATGCACAGGACTTGTTTGTGCTCCTCTTAGATCTACCCTAAGAATTTCTGATCATTTAATTAATTGTAAAACACTATTAAAGATGAGGAAGTCTGCAGGTCTCTGAGAAAACAATAAAATTGAACATTTTCTCAGTTTATTGGTCTATAGAGTTATCATAAACACTGTGAAGACTAGCTCATGGGTTGCACATATTGATTCCCTGCCAGTGTGTAAAAGTGCAGGTCTAGACATCAGCATAGTAAACCTAGGTACCAGGGTGACACAAATCTATGTTCTTGAGCTATGCAGCAGCTAGTGCAAGTGTTGGCCACAAAAAAAAAAAAAGAACCATGATCAGTAAATATCTTTTAATCAACACATTTAAGGAAAACTTAATCTCTCCAGGAAAGAAAAAAACCAAACCTCATAGAAAACATGATGAAATTTCAGTTGAAAGGACCTATTCCTTCTACGTCTATCTCCATTTTCGTAGACTAGCAGACACATAGCATGTCTTTATGCATAAAAATCATAAAGTATTCCAAAATGGTGAGGCTAAGCCTATAGAAAAAAAGCTGCTTAAGGACATCTTTTGCTACAAGAATCTCCTGGTAAACCCCTCAACTTAGGGAAATACCTGTGTGACAAGGCCTGCTAACTACAATATACAGTTTCTAGTGAGCCAGGTAAAGACTGTCATTTCCAGCATGCAGATGGGAAATGAGGTGTAGGTAGCTGTTGCCCTGAGGAGCAAAGGGACTGTAGGTCCCTTCCTTGAATATGTGCTGTTTTATTTAAAATGTGCCCTGAGGAGGGAGTGAGGGGAAGTGAAAGTGAAAGGCATTGACCCATGATGGGGGAAACGGGTTCAGTTCCCTTCTCTGCTCAGACAGGTGCAAACCCAAACACCGTGTAACTTTATCAGTGCAGAGCACAGACATAGGCATCCTAGGTACTATATGCCAGTCTTCTCTTCCTTACAGAGAGTTTAGAGTGTGCAAGAAATTAGAGAATAAAAATGCTAAACAGGAAAAGAAATACATGCTAGACTCCCTGAGCAAAGGTGAGGCTTATTTAGAGGTCAGAAAGGGAACTAACTTGTGTATTTAGTTATTGCATTACACTTATCAATGGCCTATATCCATAAACCATGTTAACAATCCTAGAGTATAATCAGAGGACTCCTGGTCTCCCAGCTACAGCAAATTTTTTTAGAAAAAAGGATAAGGACATCAAGCTAGGTTTAAACTCACGAGGGAAGAAACACTCTGGCTCTGTTAGTGAGCCAGACGGCTTTGGTTCTCACATCACTGCTCATACTGCTGGCTATTTTCTGAAGCAATCAAAAATGCTGTTGTACCATATTAACTACTCAAGATAGACAGAGTCAGCTGGTTTCTAATTGTAAGATGCAGCTTCTTATTGGAAAAGGGAAATGAATTTCTTCCAAGCAGCAAAACACTGGATCCAATCACTCCAGTTTTCTGTGCAGTTCAGGCAAGCACTTTTACACAGATGAATGTTTTAGGCATATCTTCCATTTACATTGAATTGATGTGGCATAATCCCATCAGACTCAGATTTACTCTCATGGAAGCAAAAGCAGAATTGTGCCCTCCACTGCTCATATTTTACGGGTTACTTATAAACTCATTTTAATCTCCAGGACACGTACCTTCTTTGCAAGTTAATGTGGCATGTTTCAAGGATAAGTGAACAGAATCATGATGTTCACAGATTTCTCCTGAGAGCTGCCATATCAAATAAGAAAATAAAGACTGGTCTCTTGGTCCTGAGGTCAGTGACAGGCAAATCATCAAGTTTAGCACTCCCTGCTCTTGTCCATGCTGTTCACCTTTTGCAGAGCAAACTATTCTTGTAGAAACATCCCAATGTCTCTGAGAGTTGGATCTGATCCATGACTGCTTAAGCTACACCTGTGAATTAAAGCTGCTTTATACACAACCTCTAAAAGACACTAAATTGCAGGAATGCAAATAGATGATGGTGTATGATGACTCTAAATTACAGCAAAGTGATCCATGGAGATGGGAAAAACTGCTATCAAGAGAGTAAGTGAATGCAAAAGAAGACATCGGTAACCTTGATTTATGTGCTTTGCTAATTTACAGCTCTTCTCCATGGATGCAAAATAGAGCGTTGGACTCATGGGATAGAGGCACCTGTACCCTAATATGCGTAAATATGGGAATAACTGTCTTGGATTAGAACAGTGGTGACTCTAGACTAGTTCAGCAGTCCACTCTTTGCAGCTGGCTTAGCTGGCCTCATGCAAATTCTCAAGTTAGAGGGGATCCACATGTTCTCCCCTTCATATGCACGGGAGATGTTCCTACACCCAGCAATCCTTGTAGCACCGTCCTGGAGCAGGCAGAGGACATCGTACTCCTGAGGCTGTTTTGACTTTGCTTCTGGACAGCCTGCAGATGAGGAGACACTCAAGAGAGTCTGTGGAGCCACAGCCAGACTCCCACTTCTGAGCCAGGCTGACTTCAGGATTGAAAAACTCCATTGTCACATGTTCATTAGTAACCACATCTCGGCAAACATTATAACCTATGTACCTTGTTGGCGGCTGACAATATTCAAGCAATAGATTCATTGACTAGGTGTTCCCATTTCAGAGAAAAGATTCTTGTGGCTTTTCATCTCACTACAATGGGCTTCAGCTTGTCCACTGTGTGCGACAGCACGTGGAAAGACTGTGTTAAGAGAATCTCCTCCCCTTTACCAAGCAGCTGAGTTAGGGTCATGGCAGACTGACCTCTAAATGGAATTTATATCATTCTTTTCTCCACATCAGACAATGTAAATGTTCCTCCCTGCCTTGTTTCGCTTTTAGGATAAACCTTGCTGTTCCCTTCAACTTGCGCGTGATGAATGCAGTAATGCGTTTGGAGTCTACTTTATGAATATCATGCCCACCTCGTTTCTTTCTTTCTCCAACAATCAGCCAATTTAAAAGACTTATAGCTAACGTTTGAGACTTTTCAAAAAAGCAGAGTATGCTCCTAATTTCCTCTAATAGTCCATTTTCATTCAATTTATCTAGTTTTCTCCATTCTCTGCAGACGAAAAGATTTCATTTATATTCAGGTTTTCCTCGTACAGAGAAGTTTATTGGGGCAAAGGGGGGAGGGTAATAACGTCTATTAACTTCAGGCAGTTTGTTTTAAAGAATTATTTCCATTAAAAGAACAAGAGCATAAATGTCTTTAAAAATTCTGTCTTATTTGTGCATTATTTAAATGGAGAAATGTCACTCTCCTATTATGTTAATGATTTTTAAAAAGGGGTAAAAAAAAATTGTACCTGTAAAGAGCAATCAAACATCTCTTCTTGCAACAGAAAAGCCATCATTAAAAAAAAGAAAAGAAGAGACACGTACATATTTAAATGAATGATCCAGTGTGAGGATATATGAGAGTGATTTGTGTCTTGAAGCTCTGCTGTCACTTAGATTATTCCTGACGAGTATTTAATGAATGTTCACAGAAAAAAAAAAATCTACTCATATTATTTTATTTGGGGACAGGGAAAGCAACAGCCACTTTTAGGGGACAGAACTTAATGGCTTTTCTTTCGGCTCAGCAAATACATTGATACTTATAAATCCTTTCTAAGTGTACCACTGAAATTATAAATCTTTTAGCTATATTTTTCATTACAGAACATTAAGGTAAATATTCTTTCTAAGAGAAGATATATTTGGCATATAGGTTTTTATCACTGACATTTAAGTACTCACTGCAGTATTGCAGCTGTTCAATAACATTATTCTTATTATTTGTTAATTAGGGTTTATACTCCTGAATGAACTGTTCTTTTGCTTTAGAGCAACAAGAGCCTTGATTTACCAATTATATGTAGTTGTTTATTACCCAGAAGAGAAAGTGGAGCCTGCAGGAAACTGCATCCTGTCATTTTCTGATCTACTCTCTGTAGTCCTACATCCATTTCCCCAGGAGCACAAGTTATATCCCATGACCGTATCCAGGCCTGATGCAAGGGAATAGAAGACTGCTATGCAGAGTCTTCCTTGGTGCTGGGTTTGGTCCAGCTCAGCTCAGCCTCGGGAGGATGGGTGGATAAGAACGCAGCCCTGCCACCTGGCCTATCTCCCTTCTTACCTCCGCTTCCCCTTTTGGAGAGCCCAGATCCCATCTCAGAAAGTGCACTGCTTCCCTTGTGAAAGCAGACCCATACCACCTTTACTGCCTGAGTGACGTGTAAAGCTGTAGAGGTCATTAGGGGTTTGTTGCAGATATCGAGGTTGTATTGTGGTGTTGTACAATATAGAGACTCTGGTGAGAGTAGATTGCCACGTTAAGAGCATTGAAGCTACAAAGAGCTGTGTTGGCTGTCTAAAGACTGAAAGTAAAACAACTTTCTTATTTTTGCCATCTTTATATGTGTTGTGGGTTAGGTGTTTCACAGGAACCTGCCTTAGGAATCCTCAAGAATTAAATTTTGCAGTGCAATAAAACATGCTTAGCTTTAAGCACACACTCATGTGGTGCTGGAACGCCAGGAGTGAAATGACGAACACGTTCGGAGCCCCCACTTATCATGTTCAATGTCAGAAGTTTATCTCCAACATGCTCTGTGTGTTAATAATCAAGGGTATATGTAAATCTAATAGCATGAGCAGAATAGCCTATCCTCAATTAATGTTGGGGTTATACTTCTTACCAGCTTTGATCAAACCACCTTGAGACTGACCAAGGTGAGCTGGAGCATGTGGAGCCTTTGTACCTACCCCTAAATGCAGCTTCAACAAAGCTCATAAGAAAAGAGCAGAGCAGAGAAACTTAATTACCTTGCTTTAATTTTCAGTTGTCATCTCTTTCAATGCTGCAATTTCCATCTGTAGACCTCTGAGTACTTTACGAGTGAAATAGCATAGCACTCACTTGACATGTAAGTAAAGTCAGGGCAAAATCGATCACCAGCACAAAGAAGTGAAGTGATTTACAGAGAGCAGAAGACGGCTCACAGGAGAGCACCCCCTCCCCAGATGTGCAAAGCAAGGCGGACTGGCTCAGTGCTCAGCCATGAGCAAATGAACCTTAAAAAGGAAACAGCAAAATAAAGCTTTTTCAGGCAAATTTCTCTCCAAATTGATTTTCCTAAGCACAGCATGTGAGTTCTTAACATTTCCTTAGGATGGAAAAGTAAGCGAACCAAAAAAAGCCATCAAGACTTCTGGGAGAACAACTGCCCAAAGTGGAACCGTCCTTCCCCCTTCCACAAACTGTCAGGCCGCCTAGGAGAGCAGAGGCAGCAGAGCCTTGTTTTGGAAATTGTTTGTTCTCAGCTGCTAAGAAAACACAGATTTTATTCCAAACATTAAATGCAGCTTTTAAATACAACTTGTTTCTTCGTATTACAACTCGCACAGTCCCAGATGGTACCCTGTACGTTTTCATGTTACTTAAAATGCTAATATATTCCAACTTCTTCAGATGTTGTTTAATACACACACAAGTGTGGCGTACACCTTAAATGCGAGTGTGAGTAGGGAGGAAAATCACAAGCTAGAATCTGGATGATTTCGTTAAATGCTGCCACTAAATCCCCCTCCTACTCCCTCTGCCCCCTCTCCCCCCAGCAAGAGAGAAATGGAAGCATAACATCACATGGTTCAAGGCTCCTCTTTAGCAAGCTATAATTTAACCTCAGGTTATCTTGACATTCACATGCTGAAGGGAACACTTAGCGCATGTCATTGCGTGAGAATAGCTAAATGAGAACAAAAATATAGAGAAAGAGGTCAGAAAGGAAAGAATAATAATATAAGCAATTTACACATCTGAACCGAGTGTGGGAGATTTTGTAACTGACTGTGATGTGTCAATACATTTGCTCAGGACAGCCAATGCTTGGAGAAATGCTAAAATGAGGCACTAGCTACAGGTAAACCTGCAAATATTCAGGGAACTCTGATGATGAAAGGTGTATAAATATCTACACAATATACTAAAGATCTGCTAAGGAATGGAAGGGACCTCATCTTCCTCCCTCTGCAGACCTCATATTTCTGGGAGCTCTCACACCATCTGAGGCTTTTACCCATGTATCCTTCTCACTCACACGTTTGGACCTCTCCCATCAACATCACATCAATATCACAAATGTAAATAACATAGATATTGCATTGGCAGAATATTTCAGCATTGGTCAGTGATTTCACTTTTCTACCCCTAATACCTCACCTCCAGGAGTAAATGACTAAAAATGAATACATACTGAATGGGGTAAACAGTTACAAATGTCATGGGCTAGTTACTAGGTACAGCCTAGGCAAACATGGTATCAAGATAGCCCTTGGCTGAGAGGGAGCACAAAAGTTCCTGGTCATTTATGGACCTCACAGTTTTCATGGAATTAGGTAATAGTGGAGCATCCCTGCAAGCTATCGCCTTGAAATGCCTCCTCCTAGTATACTTCCAATGTATATAAGTCTTTTGGTGTTTGGCTGGGTGAGGGGACCTTAGTGGGATGGCACTGCAGTGGTGTGCAGCAAGACTTCACCAGCAAACCCTGATTCTGTTCCCTGATGCCCTTTCATTAACATTTAATGTGTGAAAATGGACTGGACCTTATCCCTCTGCTCTGCTTAAACTTGTCTGTGGGACTAAATATGTAGGCAACCATCATGTGTAGCCTGATGCTTTCTTCAGTTTCTGTTTGATATGCTGCGGAAGACAATATAAGAGATAGCAGGTGACGATAGGTACCCCATCAGTAAAGAACGGCTGTATTATCAAAAAAAAAAAAGCCAGGTAATTATTTTCTGTGCACTTTATAGTCTCCTAGGAGTAACAGACAGACACTCCCCCTCACACAACACTCTAATATTTCACCTATCAAGGACATAGCCCGGGTTATTTACAGACTATAATGAGAGTGCCCACACGTTGATGTTACCATAAATAAGCAGCTAAAACTGCTGAGTTTCAGGAAACTCAGCCTGATTGCCTGGAAGATGTTATTATTTTAATAAAAAAGAATGGCATGTATAATGATTAAATTTATATCAAGTGCACAACCAGGTTCCACTCAAGGAGAAGTATACAGGTCTTTCTGCACAGATTGTGCCTTAGAAAAACTGGTCCTTGATTTTCTGTAAAAAGTGAATCTTTGTTCAAACGACATAAGGAAATCCTTCCTAGAGACCGCCTGAAAACAAAGGTCTGTCTTGTGATAGATTTCAGAAAACTAGGTGCTTGATACTCCTCATATATGACAACCCATATCAAATACGCCGGATTGTATAAGCCATAGGAACCATAGGCGTTATGTAGCTCTCAACATTAGCTCTTCCTGGTAAAACCATGCCTCAGATCTCTTCTGTACCCTTCACCTTTTTTCCTATGCTAAGCATTGCCTGTTCACACATTTCAAAATATCATTTAGGGTTATGTTATGTACAAGATGCAATTATTTTTCCACTGACTGGATGAATGGAGGCAGATTTGAAGAAAGGATTACCTGAATCTAAACAAATTATCAAAAACAAAACAAAACAAAACAAAACAAACATCCAAACCCACCAACCAAGTCATTTTAGCAATCTTTTTTCCCTGAGTAACTTTTAGAAGTTACTCCTGTTCTAGGAGGGGTAATCTTGTTACAGATTCAGCACAACTTTCAAGCCTTATGAGGCTCAGGAAAAATAGTTGCTTTTTGCAAGACTTAGCTAAGTTTGTGGAATTTTAGAGATTCATGCATTTCTGCTATCAGAAAAGATCAACTTACTTTAAATCTAGTGCTGAGCATCCCAAACTTTAGGCAGGCCTGAATACAAAAACTCTTCTACATTATCAAGTAGTTCAGTCCAGTAGGAACGAGTTTGCAGAATTAAACAGCTGGTGCTAAGCACCCAATGCCCACATTATAGTGAGTTAAGGGGTTTTACTCCTGTCTGGTGTCATGGACTGAGCACCCATTAGCAGTTATATACTGATGCAATTTGAAAAAGAAATCCAGTCTGTGTGCTTCAAGACTGCTCTGTAATGTCAGTCAAAGTATGGTTAAGCAGAAAAAATCAGGATATTTGCTTTAAAAGGACATGTCCGATCCAAACTAAAAAGCTAGTATATACACACTCAAGGAGTCCAACCTTGACTGCACCGTAGGGAAGGGAGTTTCCTCCTGTCATTGGTAGAAAAGAATCTATCCACAAGCAGAGGATTAAGTGAAGAAGGAGCCCCATTCTCTGTACCATGGGGATGCAACGCTCTTGTATACAGTGCTACGTATGCTGGCATGACATCAGCATCTGTGCTACCGTTGTCTTTCCAGCATTCCCAATATAAAGAGAAAGACTCAGAAACTCCAGGTTGGATTTCCGCGTCCTAATTTAAGACAGCTAAAAGCTAGATGCTCAAGTCTGAGCTAGTCACCCTAGGAAGCCCTCATAGTCCACAAAGAGTTATCACACTTACGAGGTGTAATTTGTCTGATGTCTCATTGGCACTTACTTTGGTATGAGGTAAATCCAGAGGGGTCTATTTCTCTCCATGGCTATAAATAGAGATTACTGCAACCTGCTCAGACTCAGGTAGGTAATGTTTAAGCATCCACGTTAAGATGGCTGAGTGCTGTCTTTCCACATATTTCTCTCTGTTTCTTGTAAAAGCTATCATTTTGATGAAGTATACATCTTCATTAATGAATTAATGACGACCTTATAACTTTGTGGGGAGGTTCTATACAAAATCAAGTTCTATACAAGGACAAAAGCACATGGAAAACTGAAAATTGCTTTTTGAGATGGGCGTATTCACAAAAATATTGTTCAGAAACTGATCGCTAGGATGGAAGAGGGCTGCATTTCACATCAGTGCATACCTGCTCAAAACATCTTCTTGTAAACGCTGCCCTCTGAGACAGGAACTGCTAGGAATGATTTGGTGTGCCGGGAGGGCTATTCGATTCATATTGTCATGTCACTCTTCTTAACAAGGTTTAAACCTACTGCTCCTTCTTCAAAGGGGAATTCTTTCACCATGAGCTCAGAGGGGTTTCTGAGGTTTGGGGGAAGCAGAGAGGAAATCTCCATTCTTTAGCTTGAAAGTGGGTCGTTCTGCAGCAAGGAATGTGGGCAAGAAAGACTGTGGGTCCAGCCTAACACTTGTCTTTCTGCCTTCTAGAGATTATATAGGCAGGTTTACTGTTTATTTTTCTTTTGTTTATTTTTCTCCAGAGGCACCAACTAGCAGAGACAAAATGGAGAGCTTTCAAATCTGACTCAGGTCTCCCAACAGCCCTTGTGACCCTCCTGCACGGGGTTCTAGAGGAATAAGCATACTAAAACACATACATTGGCTCTGAAATTCCATCTATCCCTGATAGTGTTTCACAGTTTATCTTCACACCATCCATTAGGTTTAAGTGAGCTCATAACTTTTTTACATTCAAACATAAAGTTGTTTATAGCTCCTACCACTTTCTTCCACACTGGTGTCCTTACTTTTTGCTACTTCAAAGAATTCTTAAAAGCCCTTTTTTCTTCCCTTAATGAAGCCTCCCATGCACAAGTGTTCCTGTAAACAGCTCTACTTCTCACAGAAATTTCTGAGAAGGTGCTTGAAATTAGCTGCCTAATTTTTATGCATGGGCTGACATCCAAAATTTAGCAGCATTCCAGTTAAAAAAATCCTTGGACAGTTTTTACATGTCCCTAATCTTCAGGACAACACAAGATTTGGAGAAATATTTTGATTAAAGAAGGTTTTCTGTTCTGACTCAGTCTTCTTAAGAGGATTTGCTGACAACTACGAACTCTATTTCTCCCTTCCAGGGCATGGTCTTTAATTTCTCCCTAGTACACAGAGAATGAGTTGTTAAACCTCTGTGCCTTGCCATGCCATAAAATTCAGACATCAAAACCAAAGTGTGCCAGGTCTGCAGTCAGGCACTCTGGGGATAGACTACAAAAATTCTCAGGGAAGTCTCTGAGCAGATGTTTTTTTGGTGTGTGTGGGGTTTTTTTTTTTTCAGTAGAAACCATCTGCTTCTCTTTTTTCTTTAACCAGTAAAAAGAAAAATTCTTCTCTCAAAACACTTTGAACAACTCATCAGAAATGCAGAATCTTCAAAAAGCACTCATGGTCTGAGCAGGTTTCTCGTGCCCATCCTGCTAATTATCAACTAGCAGAATTCAGACCTGAGCATCTACTGAAAATGCAGTTCTTGAAAGGCTCAGCTTCAGTTTTGGACACCTGTTTTCCCAGCCCACCACTTTTGTCCTCATAAACTCAGATGTCTTGTGTTGCTGAGAGGTTCTCCAACTCTTATTACCTCTGTAGGTGATATACGCCATGCTGTGAAGTCTCCTTCAGTATGAAAGAATGTATCCCAAAACACTTTTTTTTCCTAAGACATTTTCCTAAGAAGCAGAAAGTGTGCTGTTGGTCCTACACTACAGACAGATTAATTGAAGTACTGAATGTGAGCCAAACACTGTTGGAGAAAGTATGGATGAGCAGCTTCTCCATATCTTCTGTCACATATGATAGACTATATGTGTCACCAGGATAGACCAAAGGGGAGGCACGTATCAGTCTCATGAACTCTACATTTCAACGTAGCACTTCTACTGCTAAAATCTACATTTTAATGTAGCACTTCTGCTGCTAAACCGGAGAGCGCCACCTCTGCCAGTTATAACTTGCTCTGTCTAACATCTAAGGCCTGAGAGTGAGCTCAGGTGCTTCCACACCCGGTGCCTGTCTCAGCCACATCCCAGCTCTACTTCAGGGTGAGATGTTGCATCAGATCCCAACCTTGTTTCCATGGGAAGGAGGTGACCTGAAGGACAGTTCACCTGTAGCCTATATGTCCCCTTGAATGTGTCCATGCTGTCCAAAGGTATGTTATATATGTCACCCTGGCTTGCTGAGCAATTTCTTGAATAATAGCTGTGACACATCTAGCATCGCGGAAGTCACTTGACACATGCACAATGTACATCTATCCAAATCTTCAAGAATAATTCAAATAATAATTCAATACAAATTAATTCTCAAACTGAGGCCAATAGGATAAACGAGGAAAGATAGCTGAACTTTCAGGAGTTACAGATAGAGAAGGCCTTTATTTAGCATTAATTCTGAGCTACATACGTGGGACAATATTGTGAAAGCATATTTATACCACAAAGATGTTTTGACACCATAACTGTCTAGCTCTGCATTTTAACAAGCAAAGAGAGCATAGATTAGTATCAGCAGATCAGTGACTGACTAAAGGCAGTGAGGTAGCTTGGGTGGCAACAGTGGTGAAGATACAAAGGCACAGACAAACTCCCAGGCATCAAGGACCTGAGCTGAGCTGGCACAAAGTTGGAGCAGTCCTTTTTTAGCACCACACTAATGCTAGAGGTAGTATTGTTTCCCTCTACACCCGCCTGCATCCTTCCTTCAGGGTGTGGTAAGCCTCCAATTTCATTGTAATGCTTGGACTTGCGCCTGAAAATGGTGCACATGCAATTCTCAACGAAGAATTTTCTGAGGCACAAAAACCATGTGCTATTTAGAGACTGCTTCAAAGTGGGAGACTACCCCATGTTCAGCACGCTCCCGCTTGCTGATGATGACTATAGGACTACACCCAGAGTACCCAAGAATTTAATTCTGATGGTGTTGCTGCTGCAGTCATATTAGAGTTCTGCAGTTTCTTCTCTGATTTGATGAAGGTTAGAGCTGAACTCCCTCTCTCCTCAGTGTAACACAACAGAGAGTGCTGATGCACGCCTTTTTCCACGGCACAGTTACCTAAACTGGAGAGACTAACACCAGCCCAGAGACGAAGTGTGTTCACACACCTCCCAGCGGTGCTGCTGAGCACACTGATCACATATACTGCTCAGTAGCTCCCTCATGCAGCAGTTATTTGTGATAAACCTCCAGCCTTAGTACCCAGACACATTTTTACTTGAATATACCTTTTTTTTCTCAGCAGGAACATTAACCCAAAATATTACCTTGCCTGTTCCCTCTAATTCCTGCACAGGAAGAGCCATTCAGTAGGGTGGCAACAGAAAAGCAGCAAAGTAGGTATGTTACCTATCCTGCAATGCAAAGGAATATAAGGAGCATCGCAGAGCAACTGAGGGCAAGGATAGAAACGAGACAAGGTCACTTTGTAGCTGTATGGTTCCAGAGACCCAGACTTCCTTCCTTCCAGCAGGGGCTCTAGCTACCACTACTGCTGCGATGCGATTTAACAGAATTAAAAAGTTGCAAAGCCACTCGACATTAACACATGGGACTGCAGGTAGAGATAGGTAGCTATTGCCTCTAGCCCAGTCCTGCAAAGACAGTGTGTGATGGCTTGATGACTGGGTTCAGAGTTTACTTCCCAGCAAGGGCTGGTCCAGGTGGGTGAATAGTTTGAATGAAGCCATAAATATTATCCATTTCTCATCCTCTTCCAAGATTTCCCCATCTGTGATAACTGGAAATGGAAACTGCAGAATCAGAAATTGATTTCCTCTTCCCTTTTGCTGCATATAAAGAAAAGAAATGACTGGCAATGTTTGTGAAAGGCTTCCCAGCCCACCCAGATCCAAGATAACGAGCTTTCCCAGGCACCAGGTAATTCCCTCTCTCGTGCTCTCTCTCTTTCTTTTTCCATAAATGCAGGTCTTGCTGCACATAACAGAAGATTAAAGCCCTCAGTCTGATATGAGCTACACATCACTCTCATAGAAAATACAGTAGAAAAAAAAATTCTTTCTTCTTTTTCTTCCTTATTAAATATCATTACTTAATTTAGAATTCAAATCAATATATTAGTAAGAAAAGTATAATTTTTAATGTCATCTGTGCAGTCACCCTCCTAGACTGATTCTACCTTGAACTCGTTGTATTATTGCTAATGACTGAAAGCTCACATTGTACTTTATCAACCAAAGTCTGTCTCCAAGAACTTTCTAATTAATACTACTAATCACTTATTCCTTCTCTGGGAGACTAGTGCATTACTGCAAGACTTGTGAAATACATCCAACAACATATACATCTTGTTAAAATGACACTCAGGAGATACCATTACCCACATTCATCAATGACACTTAATCCATCACATGGAAATATTGCTTAAATACTGCTACCACAGTCAGCTGGGTGCAGGCATCTTCAGTGAGGCCTGCTAGTCACAATGTCTCTCTGCTTATGGCTTTGGCATGCAGCCAATTCTCTTACATCATGCAGTAATTAATGTACCCTTACTTAGATAGCAAGAAGTTAGAGAGGCAGTGGAAAGTAGCAGCAGAGTGGGGCAACTGATGAAATTAGCTGCAGGAAATCTATTTTGTAATAAAACTCTTCATAAAAGTGGAATGTCATTTAAAGGCACAATTTCCATGGGGAATAAGTTTTTATGTCTGTGTGCATCTTTAAGGCAAGGGATGTTCTTTTTTTTTAATATTTCTTTCATTTAAATGGGTTTATAGAAGCTCTGAATGTACATAGATATCTTTAAAGCAATGAGAAACTTGCTATATCTTGCACATAACTTTTTTTTTCCTTCTTTTTTTTTAAATTCAGGATGGTTCAAGATGCTGAAGTCGTTCAGTTGCAAGAAATATTTAGATTACATGAGTGCAGATAGTTAACAATATGCATAAAAGGATAAACCGAGTTCTTTTTAACTGGAAGAAAATATCCCAAAGATCTGATTTTAAATTGATAGGTTGCTGATGGAACCTGATATTAAAATGAATGTTACTGGTTACTTTTCCCTTGTGTTTGAATATAGAACCAGCAATAAAATCAACTTTACAGATACCTACAAAGGCACACATACTGCAAGATCTCTAAAGTTAATACGATATGTTGCAAAGTTCCTCCTATTGAAGTAATTTAAAAAGAAATGTAGATTCTTATTATATGTCAAACTCATGAAAAATTCTAGCATGCATAAAACATGCTTTGAAACCAGAGTGATTTATGAAGGGAAATAAACAAAACAAACAAATAAACACAAGCTTAGTACTTGGACCAGAGCAAGACCCTTCCTGGGCAGTTCGACGGGGAGCTCTTGCTGGCAGGAACTAGATAGGGTTAGATCACAGCGGAAAGTGAAAATGGAAGATTTTTTTCTCCCCTTAAGGCAGGAGAATAGCCAAAGATCCCTGCTGACCAGAACTTGGCATGTGATCTCTCTGCACGCTTGGGATTTTTTATTTCTATTGCTAGATTGTTTTTTGTGCTAGTTCCTGTATCTTTATAGTATTACCAAACAGCCAGCTAATCTATGAAACAAAAATGTTATAATAAAAAGTCTCTTATTTTTTTTAAATTCCTGCTCTGTGTTCTGAATATGAGAGAAGAGAGTGGTGGGTGGCTTTCCTTCCCAGTGGAAGGAGACAACTTTGTGAATCGTACAAAAAGATGCTGAGTTGGTCTATGTTAATACTAGGAGTGAATGCAACCACCTTAACGATACTTGGATATAAGCAGGACCCTACAAATTAGGAGTCACTACAGTTCACGGATCCTATAAGAATGAAACCCAAAGAGCTCCTTACTAATAAAACTCTTCCACTGTGTGAGTTAAGGGCCTAGAAAAGTCTCATTCCTAATCATAATACCTCAAGAGGCTGAAAAAAGGGCTCTTAGCGAGCAGTGCAGCACTCCAAGGATTACAAAACAACAACAATGAATCTACAAAGAAGTAGGGCTTAAGAATATCAAAGTATGAGTGTTACAAAGAAAGGCTTTGCGGATCTATAGCTGACAATAACTACACCGCTTTCCCAATGGGAAGATTCAGCTACGGCTTGCAGAAACTATGATGAAAGCAGCCATTTACAGGCATTCCGGTTATTTTAATTATTTCCACAGCTGCAGGGATGAACCTGTAGAAATGATGAAAATAAAACAGCAGATACGAGAGGTGTGAAATCAACAGCAGCTACCACAGCTGGAAAAGAGGGTGGTAACTCTGCATTATTGTTCTTTTCCTGTGATGCTGCGACCAGGCAGGACCAAGCTTTGCCCTTGCAAATATCAGGAAGTTGCTTACATTTTGTGGTAACATCTCACAGTTAACAGCAGTTCAACCCCACCAAAATTGCCATAACTTCTCCCATTATGCTCTCTCCTCTCTTTGCCTCTTCCTGCCCACCGTGTCCTCTCCTGTAGAACAGGGACTACATGAAAGAAGATTAAAGATACTTGTTTTGCTCCAGTTCAGGATAGGCTAGGGAAAGCCAGACCTGGCGCCAGGCCACATGGCCGCTTTCCGTGTGTCTTTACAGCAGACACAATTTTTCCCTCTAGCCTCTGCCACTGTGTGCAGACTTTGTGTGCCTTTAAAGTAAACAAAGGGGAACAGATTCACGTATTGATAAGCAGACCTGCTCAGAGCAGACAGGCAAGATTGCAAAGAAAAGAAGTTCTCCCTTCCTAATTAAAGCTGAAACTCACTTCCTATTATGAGCCTAATTGCATTTCAAACAGATGCACTTTCTGTCTGTGCAACTGTTCTGGCATTGTGAAAAGCTGAATGGAGATTGTCTTCAGCTACAGAAAGGCTGGACTCAAGAGTGAGGCATTTTTGGAGGAAATCTCCCTGAGCATCCTCCAGCCTGACAAGGGAAAAACAACAGGGAGCGGCCTTTTTTTTTCAGATACACGTGCATGTGAGATAAATCATAAGCTCTGCAATTCACTTATTTTAATTGCGCTAAGGCTTCAGATTAGGGCAGGAAAGAAAAGGCATAGATAACAATCCTAAGGCGATTGCTCACAGGCACAAATAGCCACACAAGAAATTCCTCCTATGTCCTCTTAGCATATTAGTGACTGAGTTTAATAAACATAAAGAAAAGCCTTGCAAAAAAACACAGAGAGCCAAACATTCAAGGCCCATATGAACTAATTCTAAGCAAAGTATGGATCCAGTTTTTCAATCAATAAGCCTGATGACAAGAAAGACTTGAAAAAGCTGGTGAGTCTTTTGGGGAAAGTAACACAGCTGGAAATACCACATTTTCCGCAGGGCTGATGCTGTCAGACACTGCCAAATGCCATTTGTCTGGTACTCTGCTCTCTCATACTGCTGTAAGCTGGGTTATCACCACTAAAGGCATATCATTTTATGAAAAATTAAAATGAATGGGAAGAATTAGTAAGGGGTCTTAAACTCTCCTGCATGCTGTTGGAAGGGCCTTTGTGCTTCATCTGTTTAGTCACCTCACTTTACTTACTCTAAATGGCAGAGGAGTACAACACAGTCTCTGATGTTCACGACATTGCAAACTGGAAGGGAGTGGCTGTGCGTGGAGGGAATGGACAAACGTCCTTACCATCTCCAAACACTGTAGATGGGGAACTACCATACTGCAAAGGCAGAGGAGTTATTCAAGACAGCTAGAAATCCACGGACACTTTGTTGCAAGGAAATAAGAGGACATATTTTCAAAAGGGGATGTAACAAGTGGATTTAAAACTTGCTGCTAATTCACTTTTGCATCCTCTTTTAAAAATGTGCCCTTTGCACTTTCTTTCATGTGGATGGTCCCTGCTATAAGCCTTTTTTTTTCTCGCTGTGTTAGCCAGGATTAAGGAGTGGACAATATTATGGAGATAGAGGGTTCAACTCACCACATTTCTTGTTAGTATCCTTACACTAATCCCTAGAGTGTGCTTGTGCATTGAAGATATGTGTCTTGAGGAGCTGGTTATCTAATAGGAACAACAACTATGAGTAGCATCTTCAAAGATCCTGATATCAACTCTCAGGCAGAATGCAGTCAGACAATTCAAAGAGGAACGTGTTGTTTTGAGCACTCTGTTCTTCGGGCAGTACAAACTGACCCAATACTGTTCACTTCAATGGAGATATGCAAAATCCTGTCCCGTGCAAGTGCAGAATCAGCTAAATCCGGGGTGGGGAGCTGGAAGACAATGTGATCTGTAATAGAAATCTCAGTAGTTAAAACAAAAACTCTTAGACAAACAAAAGTTTATGGTACAAATTCATCTGATATGACATAACTCTTCTTCTGCTTAGGGAATACAGCTACTTGGGTCATGCCTTTAAGTAGCCCTGGAGGAAGAGGGAGGCTTCTGCATATACTTACAAGTGCAATTATGTCTTCTGTCCATGCAAATATCAAACCGAGCGTATTCATGAAGAGTGTGGTGGGCCACACTTCATTTTGCCGCTGGTCTAATTGTGCCTTCTGAGAATGTAGCTCTTCAAATTTCTTCCGTTGTAGAACACTTACCCGTGTGTTTTTCTCAGTGAGTACAACAATGACCATTATTAGATAGCTATAGATAGATAGATACTGTCTAAATTTACACCTGAAGTTGTATTGCAGCCAACATGAGATCTAGCCACTTTTATAATTCCACCCGTATGTTATAAGGGTTTGCCACATATTTTAACGTAAGTGCTACATATGTCATCAACTTTGTGGTAAATACGTCTATTTTTCCTCCTGGAATTACAGAAGGGAGAGGTTAGTGTCTGGTACATTCCATTATTTATTGTCTCAATTCAGTGCAATTCAATATATTGTGTTAATTTCCTTTTTCTTTTTTAAAAGAAATAATAATCTGTCACTGGGGTTGTAACAGCTCCAATGTTAATGGAATTGTATGAGACAATGTCATTGAAATTGGATCGGTCCAAATGGAATCATTACTGTTCGTCCATTGAGATCTTAATGGCTCCATCAATCGATGTGTATAGGACAGAGCCCAAGGTGTTTTGAGGAAGCTTTGAGGTGCATCTAAGTGTGCTGAGCTTTTGTGTACCTTTGGAAGCACAATAACATGAATTAAAAAGTACAGTTCTGAAATCTCCTAGAGACCCATTATCTGCAGATTGCACACACAGTAAGCCCGTCAAATGAATCTATAGTTTGTGAATCACTGAAATAGTAGGTTACGAGGCTAAAGCTGCACCAGTGTGTATTTAGCGATCATTCATCCACAGATCTAAATCTGCGTGGTGACTTAGGGTGCTTAGAAGTTCCTTAGGAAGTTTTTTAGTAAATTATAGCACGTATCCAGTGGTTTATTGCCTATGTTTAGTATTTCACCCTTTTTAATATTGCTTCAAATTCCTGCAGGCACCGTTCCTCCCGATATATTCATATTTTTGTCTGGAAGGAATGCAGAAAATCACCTGAACACAGGGAATCTTTTCTGCCCTTGCTTTCTGACTGCTGCAAAAGAAATAGCTGCTCCAGAGGAAGGGAACAGGAAACGGGATGAAGGTCACTAACACAAGCCAGGACATTGCTGCAGATGTTTCTGTTTGATACAGCCAATTCCCTAAGCCCCAGGATTAGTACGTGTTGGGCAACATACCTGCCTGAGGAGTAACACTGGGCAGGTTGTGCTGAAGAAACTTGCTTCGGTGCTGCTTTGACAGAGTTCAGCTCCTCCCCGAGGTACTATTCTGGTGTCATCGCCAGCAAACCCATGACTTTCCTAGCACAGCATATGGGAACTGGTTAACACAGACCTTTTGGCAACTTCCAGGAGGTATAAGTTGAATGAAGAGGTGTGTGAGTCCCAAGATGCCTATCTGTGCCATGGGTCGTAGGAAAATGGCCGATCGCTGGGAAGCACAGACTGACTCCTCTAACTCTTTATTGGAGCAAGAGGGAGTGTCTGAGGTTCTCAGTATTGTGTACCTAGAAAGAGCTTTTTGATATAAATTTAATCCTGTGTTCAGTACTGCTTCCACAGACCTGCAAAACCAGTCATTTATTTTGCAGATCATCAGCTTGTCGCGGAGAGTTATGAGCATTTTTTTCCTTAAATAATGCAAGAGATTTCTCCATAAGGAATGAACACGAGCATCCCCATAAGTGTCTGCTGGGGATTTCCTTGGCTGATCGTTCATTGTCTTCCTTAACAATTGTGGTCATAAATTTTTTTCCGTAGCAGTTTTAAAAGCCATGTGAGATCTGTTAAGTGATATATATTGGTTAAAGCTAATCAAAATTTTATACATTGAGACAAATTTTCAATTTCAAGAAAACTAAACTTTTAAAAATTAAACTTAGCTTGAATGTTCTGTCAATACTATCAATCCCCAAAATGTGGAGGATTCCCTTTAGTGTGGGATATTCTCTTCCCTCTTTTCCTTAAAAATCCAACAAATTTCATCCTTCAGATGTAGCTCTGTCACCTTGCAGTCTCAGTGCTCTCGGTGCCTTGTGTTCCTCTTTTGGCCAGAAAAAGAAAACACAGGAATAAAGGCAGGAGAGAGGTGTCAGAGTGAAAATTCTGAAACAGATAAAAAACAAAAGATCCTGTCATCTAAGTTTGTTCTTAGTATTTTTCTCAAATATCTTCACCTAGATGGATTTGCCGTAGGGATGCTATCTCGTATTAATTCATAGGGGTGTGTTTGTTTTCCATTTTCCTAGTCTCAGAAGTAGAAAGAGCTTTGCATGGACATGAGCAAAGTTGCCATACTCAAATATTACTTAGACACACTTAGTCACCAAGGAAAGAAATTGCCTGTAAAAAAGGGAAATCAGGAGTAAAAAAATGGGGAAAATGGAAACAAATGCAAATAAATGATTTTTTTTTTTCCCCCAAGGGAGGATGCGATACAGGACCATACCCTGAGCTGGTTCCATGTGTCCACATGATCCAAATACTTCTGAGCTTGCCTATTGCCACCTACCCAAGTGGGCAAAAGGGTCACGTACTGCAGTGCATCAAAATCCCTGTGGTTTGTTCTGCACATTCCACTATCCAATAATCACTCTGCATTAAATCCCATGTCCTATCTTTTTGCTATCAGATAAGGAAGGGAATGAATTGGGCTTTACATATGACTGTAAATACCTGTGCTGAAAAGGAATACCACTTTATTCTCTAAAGTAGTCTTATCATGTGTATATTTCATCAGTCAGCATTACGGTACATCAAGGATAATGCTTATGTTCTTAAATTGACATCTTAAGAGAACACACGTAAATCTCCTTGTATGGCTGGCCCAGAAAAATGTGGAAGGTAGCCATTAAGTAATCGTTTTGTCTCTCCTATGCAGCTGCTGCTGCTGTTTCCAGTACTCCCTTTCTATTTCGTTGCTTGAGAGTATTTTCGTGAGTCTTTGGCTGACCAAAAAGGACAAGACAAATAACTGGAAAATTAGAAACATATGAACTCCAGCATCTTGGTATGTGGTCTGACACCATGATAGCATCTTTAAACCTACATAGCTAATAAAGCCAACATTATTGTTGGCAAAGCTTCAGAAACAAAGTGTAGGCAATAAAGGGGCTTTATTCTCACTTAACTGACAAGTATAAGAGAAAACTCACCATCTCTGTCATCTAGATTAAAGGGGAGCATTACCTCGTGTGCATGTGTGAGGAAGAATGAGAGAACGTGCAAGACAGACATAAAATCTGAAAGGCTATTTTGGAAACTGAACTTTTCGTCTTAAAAAAATCAATCTGAAAGCAAACTGTTTCAGGCTGGAAATGCTGCTGCCAGGTCTCTTGGGGGGTTGCAGTCCAAGCACTGTGTGTACCCATTTGGCTATAGAAAGATGCTTGTTTTCCCAATCAGCTTCCGCCACCCATGAGCCATCACAGCCTTCTAGTTTGACGACTGAGTACATCATGGGAGTTCAGCTCATATATTCAGTCTAAGGCAGCAAATATGATTTAAAATAATTTAGCTCTCAGCAGAAATTTCTCAGTTCCCTCATAGAGTTCCATGGGATTTTTTGGATGTATAAATTTTACCCACAATTGAGTTGACTATTAAGCAAACAAAAAGGGAAAGGAGGCCCCTTGTTGCTTCTAAGCCAAATTCCCTCAATTCTGCTTCCCCAGTTTCTTCCCAAGTGAGGCATAATTAAGCAGTTTTGTTTCTCACGATATTCAAAGTAAAGATAAAGCTATTTCAGCTATTTCTAGGCATTTTTAGAAGGATTATCAACAGTTCACTGGTAGCAATTGAGAGACTGAGAACAGATGGTATGTGATTCTAGATTCTGCCACATTCCTATAAATGTATTAATTTACTATTGAAACAAAGTAGGTTTTATGTCATTCATAAAAGGAAAAGATGACATGAAAGATTTGATCAGTGATGATAATGTGGTTTCTTTGGTAAATGCAACTTTCCACAAGTTTCACAATGCTACATTCACCAGATCTGCAATAAAGTTAACTACAAATTCTTTTCTGTGGCAATCAAGCTGCTACCTTAGTAACACTGTATATGAAGTCAAAATATTAATCAGTAAGCCTTTCGTTGTTTCAATATGTTCTCCTTCAGAAGTAATCCAAGTGGAGCCTTTTCAACCGCCTTCTAATTTATGAGCCAGCTGGAGCACAATACATTTTTAATAAAAATTAGGTACAAGCAGATACAGGGGATTAATAGTTGTATTATAATTTTATAGTTTTCAATATACGCTGCCATAGAAAAGACAATCAAATATGGGGTCCATCTCAAGGATGTAAAATGCAGTATTTATTTTTAATGGAAAAAGAATTTCATGAATTACTGAGCCATGAAGAGCTGATGAATGCACTCACTGGGCAAAACAAAGGACAACTGGAAAGAATAGGCTTTTAAAACAAAAGATCACTACTGTTTATTTGGGAAGTAGACACCTCTGCGTGTGCTTTGGAATCTCAGCTCTACCAGTTTGCCCAGATTTATATACAGGATCAAAAATAACCTCCTCGGTAGCCTATACAGACTGGGATTTTTTTTTTTTTCATGTGTTTCTGACACACTCTAATTAACAATTTATTACACAGGGGAAAATAGGAGTAAAAGCAGTGTTCGTAAATTGATTAAACCGTTAGAAGAATTATATCTTTCTCAGATCTACTTTAAACTATATTGATAGGACTGAATAGTGGAAGTGGAGCAGCTATAAATTTTGCAATCCATGCAAACTTTTAAAATATGCATTCCAGAAGTTAATATATTATTGTACATTTCTTTATGCAAACAGCTAGTAAATAACAGTTTTGCACAGTTCCTACAGTCCTAGCAACTCCATGTGATAAGAATTTTCCTTTGCTTGCTAAATCTTAGAAATTTTTGCTGTAATATTCCTGCAGGCACCATTACATCCTTCTAAACTTGTAGTTGGTGTCTTCTTGATCCAAGCACCTTGCAATTACATGATGAACTTGCTGAAGAATCACTCATTGTTCATCATTTAATCTGAAAAATTATCTGGTAATTGAACCAAAGCAAATGAAAGCCAAGAAAAACAGATCTTCCAGAAATGGGCATCTCTCTTCCTCAGAGATGCTAATTATTCTACCGCAAACCCCTAAATTTAGTATACACTATTAGTCTCCAGGGCTGGGGTGTGACATGAAATTGCTTTGATGTGCACCCCAACGATACGATTTTTTTATTTTTTTTTCTTTGGAAAATCAAATGAACGGGTAACAGAGGGCAGGAAATCTTCAAATACTGCATGCCAACAATGAAATCTTTGAAGGAGTACATACTGGCAATGTAAAATCTCCACTGGGACCATGCCTTCATCAATTCGAAAGGGAGACTCTCTGAAAGCTTTGAAGAAGCCCCCTCCTTCTGAAGAGGTAGGAAATCTTTGAAGTTATTAAGCATATATTAATCATTTTAGATAGGTAAACTCTAGAATAAAGCTCATCCCAACCTGTAGTATTCTTTCTCAGTGCTTTACCAAGTAAATCACGCAGAAGCTTTCACCGTAGAAGATACTACAATACCAGCCCACTGTGAGGCTTTTTGCAATCCAGGAGCTGACAGTTAGTGCATCGTTTTAGCTAGATTTCTGCAATTGGCTGATAGCACCCTCCTAGGTTAGAAGACATATAGTATGCAGTAAAATATCCCTCTTTTGTATGATCTCTTGTCCATCTACCTTCGTTTCTTAGAGGGGCTGGCAATAAGGTACTGCCCCATGTCAAAGCCTCTGCTCTGCCATCTTGGCTTTGCAGGGGTTAATGATGGGCAAACCCCAGGGAGATCCCATGCACCTCACCACAGGGGTGTTACTGCATTGATCCGGCTGCCAGGGAGGCCTGCTTCAGGAAGCCCAGCAGGATGTCTGCACGGCCTCGTCCTGGCCTTCCGTTCAGGGCTGGATGCTGGAAGATGTGCTTCAGCCAAGTACAAGTCAGCTGGGTCAGTCCAGGGTTAACTGAGTGAAAATGGATATCCTGTGAAACTCCACAAGTCACAGTGGGTGATGAAATGGTTCCTTCTGGCCTTGGAGAGCGTGATACAGTGAATCTTCAGGGGAGGAGAGGCTGGCAAGAAGGGCAAACTAACTATTGATTACTTATTTCTATTATTAACTGAACTGTGATTTCTTTACAGCAGGCATCATGTGTGCTTGCACAGTGCTGACTCTCTCTTCAGCGCCGAACATGCTCAGTTACATACAAGGCCTAAGTTAGAGCAAGACCCTGCAGTCCCATTACCAAGGCTTACCTAGAAAAGAGCAACTTGGAGCTAAACGCATCCGGAACGATTCAGCTGCCCCACATCTCACTCACTCTTGGCTCCCAAGGATGGGTGGAAAAGGGGAATTAAGATCCACCTGCAATCGTGGAAGGGAAAAGCAGTTAACTGCATCACTTAGTGATGCATTAAGACTATTCCTTGCAGACGGATTGGGATATTTGGGTCAACTATCCTCCTCTCACCAGAGATACTGTAATTCTGAGCATGAACTGCTACTCCCTCGACTGTTTTAAGCAAACCTGGCATGGCTTCGCACGGCAGTGGCTTTTTGGTGCCCATATCCTCTCTTCCCTTCTCAGCCCTCACAGCAGGAGGAAGCAGCAAAAAAGAAGTGCTAGAATAGTCATAAATGATCATCAGTCCATAACCTCTGTTTGCTACCTTTCCCTTTTACCTGATGTGAGCCTGAAGCAACGGAGCTTTAAGGGAAGGCTGAGCAAGGGAGATCCTTCCACACAGGACTGGGCTGGAAGCAAGCAGACTCAAAGAGCAATGATGTACTGAGCACAGGATTCAATTTGATATTAGGATATGTAAATGCAGATTTGTACTTAAAAGTATCTAAACATCCGTTAGAGAGATATATGTAGGAGGGGGAGAGAGTTGCATAAATATAAATGCCTAGCACCACTAGGGATATTCCAAGGGACCCAAGACATCTGCAGGGGTGGACAGGAAAATGGACCTGCCTCTCTGTGTAGCAGCGATTGGAGGCCACACAGATATTTTAGGCTGTCTTAGTGACAGCCTAATGACCTGAGTCCTCCTAACTGTTACAGGCATTTAGACACCTAGCTCACAACCTGGCACCTATTTGGACACACCTACATTCGAGAGCCTTAATCTGAAGCTGAATCCTATTCCCAGAGTCCAAAAAGGTAGCTGACCCATGAATGCTTGATAGCTGTCCCATGGCTTCCCATGATATACATATCATGAGTGTCTTTTGGGGATTTTCTAAAGAATCTAGTTCAAGGATTTGTGTTAGAAAAGGAGAATACAAGCAGAAGGAAAAATATCCAGGTTGGAAACATATATATTTGACATTTCCTGATTTCTGTATGGCCATATCTTAATATAAAATGTAACATCGTGAGGCTATGTTTTACATCAATGTCCAGAGAGAATTTGCAAGATAATAATGATGAATTTCATTAATATCTATGGAAGGCAGGTCTGTGGTTTTCAGCAAGATACCCAGGGTATTCAAAGCCTGCATTCGGGGATCTTTCCCAGTGATTAGCTAAGCCAAGCCCCAGGCTGGACCTGGGGATTACTGCGGATTGCTCATATCCCGGTCTAGTCTAAAGTAGCAAGGAGCCAAAGATATTTTTACCTTTTCTCCCTTCTAGTCCTTTTTCGGCAGACAGGGAGTAGGATCAGGACTGGTATCTCTTGCCTTCCTTTTCCACATTGTCCAAGTATAAATTGAAGAGATGTTGCTCTGAGGCAGAAGTCTGACTAGCTCAGCAAGAAATCTGATTGAGAAAACTGTTTCTGAGTTCAGCCTGAGGAGGCCAAAAGGATGAATTCTCAGCATTCGTCTTTAGCTTTCTCAAAATAGCAGGAAATTCTCTTTCTGGCATCATACAGTCAATGTATGATGCCACAGCCCTTGAAAAGGAGAAATTGATGTCAAAGAAACAAAGTCAGTGGTCCTACTAATAGCACCATCATCGTTCTGAGACTTCCTAGGGGAAGCATATTGTCAGCTCTAAGAGAGAAAAAGTACAAGCCAAATTATGCAGCCATTGATTATCCTCTTGTGGCCGGTCTGAAGAGCCTTATCAGCAGTCAAACTCATCATTGGCTTCCGAGAACATCAAACTTGTAGAGACAAGAGAAAGGGAATTAAGGGAAAAATATATTACAGTGGCTGGATGGGAAAGCCTATAGACAATACATACGGGGCATGTTATTCATCCATTAAATTTTACCTATAGTATATTTTGGACCAGTGATGTTTTGTGGCAGAGCCAAAAGACATAGATTCAGTCCCACAGGTTTCCTCTCTGTCCTTGCACAGCTCTCCGTGCCCAGATGCCTGAAGGTTGGGCACCAGGCTTCATTTCCATCAACAGTTTGGTTCTGAGCATTACTGCTGTTTTGAAGTAAATTCCCTATTTGTCCCTACTTACTGCAGGCCGGTTTAGTTTACAGAGCAATTTTGATTCATGCAAATCGGATTCACTCTGGAGAAAAGCTACACTCCATATGTGCTACTAATATACTCCACAAGGGGGACACGTTGACTTGAATCAGTGAGCGGTCCTTTGGGCAGTGTTGAATCACAGGTTCTGTGAGGTTATTCGACCTTTCAGACCAGACTAAATCTAGCCCAAAGTAAAACCTCCAAACCACATATACCACAGGTATAGGGGCGTCAGCACCAGCTGCTTTGACCTACTGACGTATTCTTATGGTACCATATGAGTCAAGGTAGGTAAAGCCAAATCCCTTTCATTTTACTGAAAATTAGGCATTCAAGAAGTAGTTATGTTAATAAATATCTTTGATGAGCTGGTCTTAACGTTTCTCTGGGCTATATTCAGACACGTAATGGGGAAATTTAAGTTCAAGGTAACGGTGAGCAATTCAGAGAAGGAAGTCAGGTGTAACCCTGGTCGCCCCTTGCAGGCAACTGTGATGTGGCTGTTTAGCCCTCTTTGCTGATTCCCTGCACAATCAGGGTACAGCCGCCCTGACAGATGGGCATTTGTGACCTACTGAATTTAGATGCCTGCATCCATCATAATGGATCCAATGGCATCCAATCCTGTGGATGCCATGACATCCCGAACATATCATCTAAATATACCTCTCCGGGCGTCATTCTCCAACTGTGAAGTCAAACTCATGTTTCCTTCCTCCCTCCACTAGTGGTGTTAGCCACTTCAGTGCAGGACCAATACCCAGCACACACAGTTCAGTCTTTAAGTTGTATATCCATTAATAATAAAATGCTAGACTGTTACATAAAACACAGCACTAAGTAAGACATTACTATGTGACAGCGTTCAATGCCCCCCAGCACCTCTGTCTAAACAGAAAATACGTCAGTGGTGAGCAGTGAAGCTAAAAACATCAGGTCCTCAGTTAACAGCAGTCAATAGAGCTTCAATCCAACAGAGCTGTGCCAGCTGAGATTTGCTCTCTGAATACTGTCTTAGGTAAACAAGACCCTAATAACTTCAGTAACTTTTAGAAATATCTTCAGCAAAGCCTGTAAAAAAGCTTTTTTAGATTTGCCTTGTAAATAATTCTGCTGTGTGATCAATGCTCTGAGTGTGCCCGGAACATTTGCCATTTAATTTTTGATCTTATATTAAATTAAAGAGTAGCTGTGGTCACACATCAATTTGTATTTTTGCACTTCTGAAAAGCATGATTTGCAAAGGATCATAAGCACATTTTCTTTCCCCATAGATTTTTAGCATCCAAGCAGAAAATGTGCTCAGATAGCCTTTTGGAAATAATGAAAAGCTTACAGTATATTGTATCTTGTACGTGGCACCATTAATTTTTTCATATTTGTTTTGCATGTCACTTGTTTCACTAACTAATAGATCATTCCTATTACAGGCAAACCTTACCCATTAAGTTATCTAGAGAATGACATAGTTAATAACAACGAGCTTTTCATGGAACATGAAAATATCCTGGGAGAAAATGCAATGCTACGCCTGGCAAGAATATAGTTTTGCTTTTAAAAATGAGACACAGCTTAGGCACAGAGAGCTCTGTCAGATGCTGAATGCACATTTATGTACATTTTTAAACGTCTCCCCCACATCATGTCTCTTTTCCTTCTCAGAGAGGATGAATACAGCACAACATTTTTAAAATCACTCATTTTGTAATGCAAACATAGTCCTGCTCACTGCACATTTCAAACCAGTTTAACAAATTATAAAAATCTGATTTTAGAAGACAAATTATTTGGAATTATCAGCTCTGATGCACTGTTTAATTATGCATGCTTTTGTGCTAAGCATCTTTAAATATTAACGAGATATGTTTTTGCACTTTTGACCTAAACTAGATCTATGGTAAACTCAGATGTCTAGTGGCAATAAGTCATCACAGGACTGCTGTACAGCAACCGTTCTTTTAAAACGAGTTTTTCTTTTTTTTTTTTTTTGCTTTTTTTTTTGCTTTTTTTGTATCATTGCCAGCACTATGGGAAAGGAATCAGGAAAATGACAACCCTGACAGAGAACACTTCACAGATGAATGAGGCTGAGATAATTCTTGCAATCACTTTCTCTCTCCCTCTGAACACAGAAAAGGAGCTTCTGAAAGCTGCTGAGAGCTTAGCCCTGGTGACGGTCCCAACAGGTTGAACGGCAGAGCTGGGCAGGGTGGCATGAGTCACAGCTGGCTGGGAGGAGCGGAGCTGGTCTGCCTGTGGATCTCCATACCCCAAGACAGATGTTATGGTCCTATCCTGGGATTGGTGTGTGCTCAGACAGAACCAGTGCCTTTAGCCAGTTCAGATGCTGACATATAAAGGAGGAGAAGGAGAAATCCTGTAAAAAAGTGGAGAAGAGCAGGAGAGACGATAGTAAGAATATACCATTATTCAAACTAAATTTGGCATCAGAGATATGGCCAACAGTAGGATTCCGGTTAGGATTACCTGCAGCCTGACAGCCTGATCCCTTCAAATCAAGCACAGGTTCCCACTGCTTCAGTGAACTTCTGAACAGATGCTTGGCACATCCAGATGTTTTAAACTTGTTCTAATAGGGTATCAATATGTTATTGATCTCCTGGTCACCTCCAGTTCAGTCAGATCATATTCTGCCATTGTCAGGTCTAAAGGTTTTGCCTAGTTCACCATGAAAGAGAATAAAAGCCCTGGTGAACATGGAGTGATAGTTGGAAAAGCAAGAGGAATACTTAATATCCAAACTTTCAACAGTAAGACGGATGCTGATGTGCTTTAAAGTACATGTGTGAGCACAGAGTCCTGTCCGTATAACTCCTGGACCATAGGACTATGTTTCTACTCCTACTCTCATCACACAGGACAGAAATTAGAACCACCTCAGTGGCTCCAAGAGTGTCACAGGGGCCTGGGAGCTGGCACAGCACAAATTCTCCTGCCAGGGGCCCTGTTATGTGGTGTCTGATTCCCCAGGCCCTATGTGCATGCTCAAGAAACATACACCAAATCGCACGCACCCCAGTACAGCTGCAGGACAAACAGGTTAAACGTATTTCTCAGGGCAGATCTTCACTGGAGAACACTTCAGGGTGCTGCCAGGAAAGAGGAGAGAGGATTTACTGGGCATAAAGTCCTTGGATCGTCTCTAAACGTACAGGCTGCTTCTGGAGCTCACCTTTCCGTGTCACCCCATCATGTCCATGGTTGCATTCAGAGCTGCCCGATCACAAGATAAGATATGCCATACGTTCTTTGACCAAACCTGACAGCAACACATGCCTCGCATATTAAAAACAGCTTCCTTTCCTGGCAGTAGATAGCATCTTTGTTGCTTCACAAACCACTCACAGTAGTTTGAAGGTGCCTTGTACGTACAAATGTTGTTGCCTGATATATTAAGCCAATACGCAAGCTCATTACCTCTGCTTCTTTCATGAAGCTTACTCATATTGAAAAGCTGTCACACAGCAAATCATTAAGCAAATCCACAGGCTGCCTTATTATTACTGTCTGCAGTACAGGAGTGCTTGCAGAGCAAGGCAAGTTGGGGGCCTTGCTGTGCTAGATGCTGTACACGGAAACAGGGTCAGAATCAGTGTGGTGATTTAGAGCTAGCACAGGTAAATGGATTTTACCTTATTGCAATGAAAGTATTTGCTCATTTCTTACTACCCAGACTGGCCGAAGAGGAAATTACCACCTTTCTATATGGCAGTACAGCACTGGAAAATAGTCTTGCCCTTGAAAAACTTCTATTAAATGACCAAGCCAGTGAAGATGTAGCTCAGAAAACATTCTGCCAGACCACAAAGGTCTCAGACCACAGAAGCACAAAAGTCTGAGGCAGGGACAGGAAATAAGTGATTTCTTTCAGGTTCTGCAGGCAGTCTGCAGCACAGAAAGGAACAGACTCTGATCTCCTTATCCCTCAAGTGGATTATCTGACCCTAAAACACATCATCCTCTTCCATGTTAGATAGACACTGGGTATGTACTCAGAGGTTGGAGCCTCCAAACAGTCCTTCTACCACCTAATGATTTCACTGAGAAATAAAAAATATTATCACAATCCACAGCTTTGTTAAATTGATGCCTGATGAAGAGTGGCTTCAGCTTATTCTCTAACGCAACAGAGGAGAGGCTAAAAACCAACACAGTGAGGAAGGAGCTGCCCAAATAACCCAGCTGGCCTGCAGCCCGTTCCCTGTGCATGCCCAAGGGGTCCTGGGGAAGGAGGACAAGCAGAAATGGGTGCATGAACTGATCTGGCAGTAGCAGTCTGGTGAGGTGGTCCCTCACCAGAGGTTTATCTATCAACAGATCTGTGTGGCGTGTGGGCAGCCTGTCTTGATTGGGCTTCCCGGGCACACTCAGCACGCGCAGTCTGAGCAGAATAAGCTGGAAGGTGCCCCTGGCTGGAAGAACAGGCTTAGGTGTCCTGGCTAAGAGGACAGAAAATGGACAGAAGGATGTAGAATGCCCCCAGAGAAAGAAAAGAAGAATCCGCAATTCAAATCCACTCATCTCTGAGAGAACGGTGAAACAACAGCTTGCAGTTGCATTAGTTCATTTTAATATGTTTAGTGGCTCCCAGCTGCTGGTAAAGGCCATGTCAGGTGGAGTGTGATCAACTGGCCATTTCCCTCTACTGCTCTGCAATGAGGAGTCAGACAGGTTCCCTCGCAAGGTTTAAGTAATCACGGTTTAAATCACAAAGCAGCAGCCAAGGAGCATACTCAAGGCCAGTTGCAATTAGCTCAGCTCCAGTGCGGTAACTGGACTGATATGGCCAAGAGGGATTTTTCATAGAGATGTGGTGAAATTCACAGCACTGCTGCTCTTCAGTGCTTTCTCTTAAAAAATTTACTTGCATAATTTACACCAGGTGTCATTGTAGGTAGAAAATATTGGGATGTTAAGGAAGTCGTAACATTGGCAGATGATATTTTACATAGTAATATGCATGGTGAAGACAATAGGAGTATCTCCAGCAAATGACTACCACTCAACATGAATAATGGCTCCAAGGTCAGGCCCCTAATGAACAGTTGTCTATCTGTGAATATATACACTTTTTCACTCTGTTGTAGGGAATGCTCTTTGCTGCCTAATTAGGTTGATCCGTGAATATGATTATTCATTACCTGAAGTCTGAGAGTACAGAATTATGGATCTTTGCAGTATTCCTTAAAGAAAAAGCATGTGGAATTCTAATATCAGATACTGTGAGCGCATGATGAATGAAAAAGATACAGTATTAGTCTCACTACTTTCCATGAAAGTGTGTTGATTTCCACAGAGTTTCACTTGGAAACAAATTAAAAAATGAAAAACTTTTCTGATAAGGTCAAAATTGAAGATACAAACCCTCATTTTAGAAGGATTTGTATGTTATTTTATGATTACAACATAATATATATTTTAAAAGAAGTTTGAAAGAAGGATAAAATTTTTTTGATTTCATAGAAATGCCACTTTTCAATTGTTTTCAAATTAATTATCTGGAAATCCTGAAACACTGCAGTGTCTTATGCTATGAGGACTGTGTAATTATGCTTGAAGGTAAAGTTCACCACACTGAGCTCCTGCAAGGAGAGAGCAGTAGCCTATTCCCACGATTCTCCTGCTATCCCATCTCTCCAGGAACTTCCAGGGCTGCCTCTGATTCCTCAAAAGGGAATTGCCAGGATTTAAGAGACTCCGCCCCCGCAAGAAAATTTCCAAAAACGTTCACCTGCTTTTCCGTTTTCCCAAGCAATAAAGTGCTTTATTGAAACAGAGGCGCTGCTGTGATCAAGACTCTCACCCATCCCACTCAGGAAGTTCACCCTGGCTACGTCCCTTGAAAATCAGTTTGAACAAAACCAGATTTACAGTCGCAGAAGAATTTATAGGCATATTGAGGATTTATAGGCAGGGTGCCCTCATGTGCCCCGCACACTGCTGGCCCGTGCATCTGCCAGCCACTGCCTCCCCTCATGGTACTCCCAGCCTGTGCCCAGCACGCATACCTGATTCCTAGCCAGTGCCTGTCTTCGGACTTTCTTCACGCTTTTGAGAAGTTTCTCAGGAATAAAAGTGGGAAATCTCAAGGCAAAGAAAGTGCTTTCCTCTTCCAGTGAGGGATATACACTCTGCTGCCATTTAACATTAGAGGCACTAAGGTAAAATAAAAATAAGGCATAATGTGATGACAAAAGCTAAAAGAGAAGGGGACGAGGTATAGGAACAGGAGGATGCAGTCTGATGTGAACAGCCCTTTGTGCCCCTTCAGCTCCTGTGCTGGTTTAGGATGGGCTTGTGGCACAGCCTTGGCCAAAAGAAGACATTAACCCTCTGATATTCTTTCATTTCCAGTTTCCTGGTACTGACGTTGGCTCTATTTACGCTTTCAGGCAGCACAGCTTCTCTGAGTCAGTTCTAGGAAGAAGAAAGGGAAAAAAGAGTTAATAGAAAGGCTAAATCCTTGAGCTGGCTTATAGGAAAGGAAAATAAAAAGCCCAGGATGAGACAAACAGGGGGTCCCATGTTCAAACCCTCATTAGCAGAAGAAGAGAGCCTAAGTACACAGACAGGTGAACAGATCTGGGAAAACAGATGCGGATTCTCATTTCTCGGAAGCAGCAATTTTTTGTCTGAGTTTCTGATTCCCATCTAATGCTGGGATACAGTTCCTGCAGACTGGATATGACTCTGACCCAAGTCTCTAGATACCAATTTGGGAAGTAATCTCAGAATAAAATTGATTTGGGCTCACACTGATTGCTGCAGGTCAACATGTCTGTGAAAAGCAGCTCAGTGAATTCTCTGGACATTTCTCTTGTGATGCCCTTTCTCTGCTCTTCCAGCTTCCACATCCCAGCTTTTCTTGCAGGTATCTGGCCGAAGACCGTTTGGCCTTCATCTACACCTAATCCATCCTTATACAAGAAAGGCAATGAGGCAGGGCATGCACCACAGTGATAACCATGTGCAAGAATTGTTAATGATGAAATACAAAAGGCGTTTCCCCATTATATACCCTTTTTCTCGAGCCAAGTTTTCCGTTGTTAATTAGGAGGAGAATTTCACAACTTCTCTGCCGTATAATTAAATCTTGCAATTAACATGTGCACTTAAGCCATCGTTTTGAAAATGAGACTTATGCACTGAAATCTACTTAAGGGAAAGCACCAGTATGCAGGGCGAGACTGAGACACCATGTGCTAATGATCCAGAACACCACTGGATAAATGATAGGTCTTCCTGACAGCACTCCTCTTGTGTGACATGTGCAGGAAAGGGCATACGCTTTTGGATGCTAATACAACACAATACCAATGAAAGCGGAGTGGGAGGGATAGTGACAAAAAGCAGAGGTAAATACATTAAGTCTCAATTAGAGTAGTGACACAGGAGGGAGCCAAGGTTAATATATTTTAGGCAAAAGCCTTTCCCTGAGCTAGAGGTTGATCTCTGAGAGATTATATGACAGAGGTGACAACTGGGGAAAAGGGAAGAGCTTTTCATTTCACTGGACACTGCTTGGAAACGGTAGTGCAATTTAAATGCTTTACAGCCTGCGTTGGCACACCTCTTTGGGTTTCCATCGCCCTCTGGGCACAAACGCTGGATGAATTTAGGAGAGCTGGATTCAACTACAGCTCCGCTGTAGATGCCCTTTGCTTCTATGGTGTCACGATAGCTGGGCACTTCTGATGTGCAGGTTTGCAGCCCAGCTCCTGTCTGGTTCAGCCTCAGCAACTGGTGGGACTACAGAGGTGCCTACATGATTTCACCGCACTGGAAACACGCAAGCGTTGTACCTGCAGTGTGATTTTACAGCATGGCTATTCATGCATATATTAGACACCATGTGGCAAAATTAAGAAACCAACACGTGCTTATCTTGATGGAGGATGGAAGATTTTACTGGGTAGTTACACAGCAGCAGACAAGCAGTCACTGTTCTCAGTTGGTGACCTCACATATACAACAATACAATTAAAGTAATCCTCAAAGAGGGGATTATTACAAACTAATGGTATTCCGCACTGCAAGCTCGAACAGAAAGAAACTCAGCAGCTGACCACCTACCACTCACTTCTGCTATTTATACTAACAAAGAAAATCGTCTCTTTAAGTCAGCTACAGTAATATTTTAATTGCACTGACTGAATCTTATTCAGCTATTACAGCTTTCCTACTTCCAAAGTAATCCCTTTTCAATTAGCAAAGATGCAGACAGTATCACAAAATAGTTGCAGAAGCCCACAGGAGAAGCAAAGCACTATTTTTTTCTGTACTCCCCCCCACACATACGCACAGCAAACCCCACATATATTAGGATGACACTCAGCACTCAGGCATAAAATCTTAAATTACAGAGTGATTGGGGCTGTTCAACCGATCCATAAAAGTATGCACTTAGCAAAATCTAAGGACAGGTAGAAGAGATGGAAAACACCTAATGCATAGCCTTTTCAAGATACCCACTGAGGCATGCAAAAATAAACATGTGCTGAGGTGAATGCACTGCGCTATTTGTACAGTGCAACATGGCAATGACCTGGAGTAATAAAAATATCTGCAGATTTAAACCCAGAGGACTATATTGCATATCAATAGCAATAAAACCGGCAGAAATAGAAATGTATTATTTATAGACCTATTTATAAAACCTAAATACCTCTCTAGCGGACCTACTTCTGCAGAATGAATTGCCTCCTCCCTCCTTTAGCAGTTTGTATGACAAGGTAGCACAGGACTGTACCATTAAGACAGATCTTTGCAAAAGATACAGAACTGGCATCAACTCCCTCTCACGTGATTTTCCCAGTGATATGACCTGCATTTCAGTTGCGTAGCTCAACTTTACCCCTTTGGAAGTGGGACAGTAGGCAGGGCCCAGTCCATAACATAGTCTCACTGGGAAGGCCGATTCTACCTGATAAAAATGAACAGGATCTTTGTCATTAATTTTGACAGTAGCAGAACTGCACTATAACTGTTTTTTTCTTTCTTTTGTTCTATTTTTTTCTCCAATGCAAAGCCTTTTTGATTCACTGGACACACTGAAGTGCCACCAGAGGGAAGGAAGGTATTTTCCCTACCTCCTGTCACTCATATCCCTCCTTAAAACACTCATGTTGTTTCAAGTCTCACATTGCTTTTATCTCACTATCACTTATAAGACCGTTACAAATAATCAATCCTTCCTGTTACGGACTAAAGCAATTCTGTATTCACAGACACAATTTTCCTTCCTGCTGTATCTTCTAGAGCAAAACCGCAGGTGCTGACGTAACTTCACCAATCAAAAAAATTACCAGAGACTTAAAAGATTAGGCTGGAAGAGGTAACGGAGTATACCGATGGACTCAATTACCTACATTTACTTGGAGAGCCTAAGTGTCTGCAGATCTGGCCCTAAGCTGCTGAGCACACCATGTAATTTCTACCCTGTACAAAGGACTCTGAGCAGAGCAGCAGGAGACTAAAGTAGAGCTGCTCTAACTTGCACTCCTGCCTGCTGCCTTTTCTATGGGCCCATGGACGCCTAAGGCATGATATCCCCCAAGAGATGCTGGCAGACCCCGCACGGCCAAACCCCATGAGCAGGCAGTGATGTCATGGAGGGTCAGGGGCCGTTTTCACCCCTTCTGCTCAAGCTGCTCTTCCTGATACTTGCCCTTCCAGAGAGAAACCCAAGCACTCACGTTACTTGGAGTTACTCAGAAATCTCTTTATAACCTTCTCACCAGTACTGTGTAACATGTACCATTGTCTATGTCTTCACTGGATTTGACCCGCAGACTTCAAATGGAGTTTCATCTGCTTTTTCCAGATCTTCGTTTGATGTGTTGTGTTCAGAAGTCTCCGAGTGAGCTGCCAGATCCTATCTTTATTTCCTTCTCTTCCACTCTGGCTGCTTTCAGCTGAATTAATTGTGACTCTGGCCCTTATTATGCTGGTGAGTTAATATGAGCAGTGAGTTAAATAAGTGAAGATGAACTTGATTCTGCTGTAACTTGCGCTCATGCAAATCTAAAAGATTTACTCTATAACTGCTTGGGTTACATGAGTGTAATACAAGGCTAAGCGAGAGTAGAATTAGATCAGTACTTCCAAAATATTTGGATTCTTAGATGCTTTGTTCTAACAAGCAAAGGCTGAATTTTCAAAGCTGGTCATCCCACCACAGTAATTTATTTTGGAATTCTGGCAGTTTAGTTCCAAAATGGGAACAAGACTTGCAAGAAGAGGGGCTGAGGGCTGAATAACCTGGTTTATAACATCTGTACGAAATGCAGTTTAATTCTACCTGTCTACTACAGGGAAGACCAAAAGGATCCTATATGCATTTTTCAAGATGTACACATAGCTGGCCAAAGAACTTTACCAGATGTTTCAAATATATCTTTCCTGATGGAGATGTATCTTTTTACATAGGAATCTCACCCAGCTCTCCCACAGACTTGAAGCCAGTCCAGTTTTCTCCTAACGGGGAAAAGATCACGTTTCAACTGTCTTTCATAAATTTTATGCCTAATTAAGTTCCCATTATTCAGGTTGAAAAGGGCACTTTTATTTCCAACACACTCTTTTGGATTTTTGTTGTGCCTTTTTTTTTTTTTTGAAAGTTTACTTGGACTTCTGCAGCTTCCGAGACGTGTGAAGGGTTTTTTTCTTTTCTCATTTGCAATCCACTTGTTGGGTAGAAATGCCACTGCAAAGCCAGGTGCCATTGCCTGGTATGGTTTGGTTTCTGATCTATTCAAATTTGTTAGCTTTTATCTTAGGAGTGACAGAATTGACAAAAATCTTTCTCACTAGATGAAAATGGGCGATTCTTCAGAGTCAGCCAAGTGGCTGACAACACTGCCACCCTGTGTCCTCTGCAGCTGCGGGACTGAAAACCAGCACGCTCCTCCACGTTGCACGGAAATAGATTTATTAAATCCGTATCAGACACACTAGTCTCCTTCGGTTCTTGTGGCTCACAGGCACTAGCAAAACTCCTTCACTGATGCTTCTTGGCCATTATTTACTTTCTGAATCTCTTCTTTAACTTTCTGTCAGAAGCTGAATTTATGGCTGCCTCGCAGAGAACAGCCTTCTGAGCAGCGAAGATAATCATTTGAATAAGGCACCTTTCCTCAAACAGTTTGGTTCCATAGTTTGGGTAGAAACGGTTTGACGGAGCTGCAAATCGATATTACTCTGTAAATTTTTAATGTTCACACCCTGTGAAACGCTGTAAATAAAATAAGCTAACCACAAAAGGCTATTCTTTGTAGTTCATTTAAAAAAATGTCAGTTCAGCAGTATGGCTAACTACTCGCTGTAGATATGGCTTTAAAACTGTCTAGGCTAATACATCAAGACCAGAATTTGAATAACCTCTAGTGGCAGGCAATTTTTCAGAATTCCCAAATACTACAATAAGTAACACTAGAATTTTTTAAAGTTATGTGCTAATATGGACAGGACTGAAAGTAAGTAAAATGAACATGAGGTTCTCCCACTGCCATGTTTATTAATCCAGCAAAGGCGTTTTAATTATTAGAGATGAGCTTTAGAGAAGAAGCTCCCGCAGTCAGACTCGCATTTCAACCCTGGCCACATGTGATAGTCCTGTGAATTTGGATCTTAGATACCATTATTGTTAGCTTAGGTCCAGACTTTAAAGCTTTTCTTCTTTATTTTCAACCCATCAGTTGTCTTCACAGACACATTTTACATGAGAGAAGCTAGTGCTCATTTGAGGAGAAAAAAAAAAAAAACTATGTATGCATGGCTACAAGACATATTTTGAAAAAAAATTTAAAAACCAGTGTGTGTGTGTGTGTGTGTGTATATATGTATAAATATATATATATATATAATCTACAGCATAAGAAAAACACATTTTGTAACTTTACTTCTTGCCTTTGCCTTACCTACAAGTATCTCCACAGGAGATGTGTCACTATGGAGACAGATTGATGACTTTTCCACCAGTAGTATGTCACTGGCTGATTCGATGGTCTAGTCAGAGATGCTGCTGCGTGGGGGATATCAGTACAGTATTTAATCTTGGCCTGCTAGCAGGGCGAGCCATGCTTGGAAGCAATATGCAAAAGCCTGGTGTAGAAGGAGGTATATGATTTTACACCATCAATCTTGAGTGCTGTTCTCTGACTCAGAAGAGGTCTCCTGTCCAGTTGTCTTGGCCTAACACAGAGCTTAGAGAGGGACAAAGAGAAATATAAAGGCTTTCTTTGGCCTGAAGTTGATAAGGAGGGAAAACAAAGATTAGTTTGTTATACTGAGAAGCTGGTCGGCAGAGGTCAAATCCTGGTTTTCTTACGTGCATCCTAGCCCTGTTATAAAATTGCTGAATAGTTCCTGATGTGTCCTCACTCTCCTAGGGGAAACAACACATTTCCACGTCACAGAATGGCCTCAGGGGTGAGGTGAGTACCTTTTCCATAGGATCATAGGACAAATCAGGCTGGAAGGGGCCTCAGGAGGTCTCTAGCGCAGCCTCCAGCTCCCAGCAGGGTGAGTCATGACATCAGGGTTATCCAGTGGGTAACTGCCCTTGAAAACACCCAAGGATGGAGATAGCTCAATCTCTGTGGGTAACCTGCTTGACTGTCCTCATGGTGAGAAAGTTTCTCCTTATATCCAATCTGAATCTCTGCTCTTTCGGCTTATGACCGTTGTCTCTTGTCCTCCTGCCATGCACTACTGTGAAAAGCCTGTATCTGCCTTCTTGACCACCTCCTCATAGGTATTTTCCTTCAAAATCGCTCACATTTCGTTAGTCTTGTCATTTGCCTCAAAGTCTTTGCATGGCCCCAGCAGCATATTGTTGCTTCAGTCCATTTCACTATTTTTCTGATCATTGTTCCTGACATCCCAGTGTCACTGGTGTTAAATCCTCTGGCAAAAGCCACATCTCAATCAGAAGCATCTACAAATTCAATTCATGTGCCCATTTCACCTTCTTATAGACCACCAATAAAGCTGTTAAAGAAACTTAGGCCTCCTTTGTATTCTCACAGTATCCCATCCCAAGTAGAAAATTTTATCAATTAAGTGTTGCATGTGACGTTTATCTCTGTTCCCAAACCATGAGAGAAACTTTTCTCTGAATGAATTAGGAAGAAAAAGCAGCTCTGTGCTTGGAGTGCCAGCAGGAACCTGGGTTCAGACCGCAGGCTGGTCAATGAGTAGCTGTATGCCCTTACATACACAAATCATTTCACTACTCTGGTCTCACTTCCCCAAGTGTAAAATGAGGATTTTAGTACTTTGGTTTTTTCCCAGGCATGAGCTTCAGAGTTTATGAAGCATTTGTCCATTAATATCAGAAACCCTATACCTGCAAGGTAAGCACTCTAATAATTGTTTTGCTAGCATATTATCTGTAACAGCTGCAGAAATTACACGTTCCAGCAGTTAATGCAGGTTAGAAGTCTGTCCAGTCGATCCTGCCATATCTTTTAAGCTGGCTAGGAAGCGCTGGCCCCACAGAAAACACCATCATGAGAGTGAATTTTGGTGCTGCGTGTTTTTTTCCATAGCTACCTTGACAAAGAAGCTTGCTGCTGGGCAGGAGGTGGATTCCCCAGCCTGCAGAGCTTTGAGGATTACGTACTTCTTCTTCTGTCCCAGCTCTGAAACCAAAGTTTCAAAAATCTTGTTGCACTAATATTCAAAAAACACGGAGAGAGTCTATCAGTAGATTTCACTCATTTTTAAACATTTTACTTTGATTAAACTTTTTAAAAACACTTCAAAAATCAAAACAGGACACTGACAAATAGGAAGCGCTTCTTCTCTTCTCCAAAGAATGATATTAATAACAATCAATGTTTCCTTTGTATCTTTGATAAATTAGCTCTACACAACATCCCCGAATGTTTGCATTCCCATTCTTTACCCAAGTGATTGGAAAAGCCTGATCCTCCCTAAGATCACGTAAAATCAGTTGTTCAGCCAGTGGTAGTTGTTACCTTGAGATTTCCATTTTCTGCCACCGGCTTAGTGATAGGAAGCGCAAAAGAAAAGGATAAAACCTGCCATCCTACCTTACTCCTCTTGCATGATCATTCATTGTTAGGATTATGCACTCAGCCAGACACAGACCTGCAGAGAGTATGGGAAAAAGATAAAGGCTAGAGGATGTTCAGAGTGAGTTCCTCTGAAGTGTAAGGTGCAGCAGGAAAACTGAAACTTCAGAAAGTAGGCAATGAAGGTCAGTGTCTTGGGGCCATCTGGAAGACGGTTAACAGCAGAAAAGGACACTAGAGTGCGAAGAGTTTGTGAAAGATATTGAAAGTGAAGCAGGTCTGCTTGAGAGGACAGACGAGGGGAGGATAAAAAATAGCAGTACAGGAAAAAAAATAATTTTACTGATATTCAGATGGGCCATAATGTGACAACATTGACCAGGGATGGAGAAAAGTAATCTGACAGAAGGAAAGAGCTGGAGGGAGATGGATAAGGTGCGTGGACGAAAAGTCTAGATTAAATGCAAAGAGGGAAAAGTTTGCAAAACCCAGACGGAGCCCAGCTTTGAGGAATGAAGAGGAGAGGAGAAGAGAGCAGGGGAGAGGAGAGGAGGGTTGAATAATGTAAGTCTGCATTTTGTACGATTTTAACTTTTTTTGTTAAAACCAAAACCTCAGCAAGAAAACTCCTAACTTCCCACGAATAAAACATACCAGAATGAGCGATAGGAAAAAAGATCACCTTACTGTCATCACAGGAATAGAGTTAAACTAAACTTAGGAGTGATCCTAACTGTGATATTTTCTTAAAACAGAGCTCAGTGTGAGTTATGCTGCAGTTTTGTAAAAGGCAAAACAGAACCTCATCAGAACAAATTCAGATTCTATCAGAACCCAAACCAGAACTGCACCAAAAAATACTTATTGGGCTCCATTTCGGTTTGTTAGGCACCCTCCTTCCTGGCAGAAGATTACTGTAGAAGAGAAGAGTGGAAAGACAGCCTTCCATCACTCACGCGCACACACAGAAAAAATCTATATTGTTTTTAGAGCAATTTTTCCTGTGTGAAATACTCCTTAATAGAGTTTCCAAAAGGTCTTACTGTCCCTTCTGGGACTGGTTCTGTTTACTTGGCATTCAGGGCCACGTAGTGATTTGTTAATGTATAGGTCTATCACAACCAATAAATCTTTACAGTGTTATGGATGACATTATTATTTTTGATCAAGATTACAGCAGTGGCTGGGTGATGTGGTTGATACCAATGCTAACAGACTATCAGCTACTTCCTGAATATTAGCCCAAAAAACCCCAATGCAATTCAGAGCATACTTCTATTTAAATATTAATGGCACAACGATATTGGTGGTAACAGTACCCCTGCAGAGGCTGAAGACTGTGTCCTCCATACATGCATTCATAGAATTAGGCAGCAGAAAGAGCACTCACGGAGCGGGGTCTACTGCCAATTGAAATGCATAAGCATTCATGTGCAGCTGCTTGGGGGAGGGAGGGGCAGGCAGGAGGGAAGCTGGTTCGCATGTAAGTGTGCACGCAAACACACACATTGAGTTCCTATAGCAGGAGTAAAACAAGTCCTAATCCAACCACTGCAGCACGCTTTGGTGTCAGGTAAGACTTAAAGAAAATAACAGTATCTCCAGAAAAAAAAATAGTGTACAACACAAATAGCATACGTGCCAAATGAATTCTATAATAAAACAGATGTAGCAAATTACATTTAATAATGTTTGACAATTCCCCATGCAGCTAATGGTTTGTTAGAAATTAGTCCCTAATGTTTTAGGGACTGCTGGCATTTACAGTCATTTTCTTTGTCTTAATTTACATGTTTGTGCGCTGTGTGCTGTTTTTCCTGCTCCTTGCAGTTTTATGATCTTTCTTGGCTTGCCAGGATTTAAGATGCTATTTTAACTGACTATCTACTCTAATAATACGATGTCCATGGGAAGAATCTGGTAAAAAAAAAAAAAAAAGGGATCCATTCCCTTTTTCCTTTTCATTATGCAATGAAAGCCCATTCTACACTAACATCCACACCCCTGTGGGACCTACTTGTTGCCAAACATATAACTCTTAGTCCTGAATTTCATGGCATGCGTGAAGAAAAAGAGAATGCTTTGTGCCTGCCACAAAAGGGAATTCAAATTGCACTGAGCATCCTGCACTAGAAGATTCAGGTGACATAGCACAGATAGCATCAAAATCTACCATGAGAAACAGACGGTACGATGTGAAGACTCTAGCTCAAGACATTTGACTTTCATCACTTATACATCTAGTGAGTTTGATCCACAGTCCTGTGTGCCCCTCACAATGCCAAACACACTAGAGAGAACCGAAGACCAAAAGTTCTCTTGTCTTCCAATTCTATCAGCCGTTCTCATTTTAAAAAATATTCTCTTTCTCTCTACAAACTTTAGCTTCACTAAGAAATATCAGAAAAGCAAGTAAATATGGAAAACTCAAGTGTTCAGGAGGTATTCCCTACAGTCAAGAGCAGGGAGGAGGCCATGCTGAATATTTTTGCTGCTGGAGAACTTGGGGAGATGATGAGAAGCCTGGAGGACTTGAACAGACCGTTCCTCTTTTATCCACACTGCACTGTGGTTGTGTCAGCAGCAAGTGAGTTGGGAACACTTGAGATTCAGCCTGCTTCCATTTTCAGGCTGGTAAGCTCCAGCTACAAGTAGTGCTGGACTAGTGGGAAAAAAAATATGGGTATATTATGAAGCGTGGGACTCATGCTAATTCTCAACAAGCCCAGGATGAGAAGAATTCATTTTTCTGCTGCCCCATGGCCACAGTTGCCATAATACATCTATAATAAAGCATAGGAAATACTATTTTTCTGTGGCAGAAATTCAAGATTTGCTGAAAGGAAGTGAAGTATTGACTTCTTCCAGTCCCTTAGTTACTCAGTCCTGTTACTTAGTGCCGCACACAGCTTTTTTACCACGGGTTGCCTTTCCTCCTAAATAATTTTATTTATCTATATATTTTCTCCTACTAGTCCAGCACTACTTGTACCTGGAGCCAACCAGCCTGAAAATGGAAATAGGCTAAGCATCAGTGGTTCCTAACTCACTTGCCACTGGCATAACCACTGTGCCGTGTGGATAAAGGATGAACGATCTGCTCAAGTCCTGCAGGCTCCTCATCATCTCTCCAAGTCTTCCTGCACAAAAATGTGCACCATGGAGGTCAGATCATTGGAGAGTTAAAGATCACAAATAAACTGCTTTAGTGCTGGACATGAATGAATGTAGCTTTTAAGAAGGCAGAGAAATGAGTGTCTCAGTAGAACCAGGCAAATTTGAGAGTAACTACAGTAAATAATGATAATTCACTTGTCGGTGAAACAGAGGCAAGCACAAACACTATTGTGAGTTAGTCCAGTACAGACTAAAATAACTATATACATTGTTAAATACCACTAAAAACAGGGAAGAGATCAGATTTTGGTTTTGGTTGTCTAATTTGATACAAAGCTCTCACTAAAAAAGATGACAGGAGCTGTTTCCTGCTTGAAAAAGAAAAGAAAAGCACACCTCATGCACACCCTCCTCCTTTCTCTTCTGTTTGATGGAGACAATTACAATTTGTCAGGAAGCGGCTGAGTTCCAAATATTTTGAGCGTGAAAGGTAAATGATCTGGATGTATACAGTGAAGTTTCACAGGGGACACATTCCCAGAATATGAGTCAGACTAGCTGCCATCTCAGGCACAGTTTTGATCCACCTGCATATACATTTTAAAAGGGATATGAAACTCATTCACACACTGGGCTGCTTCAACAAAATATATTTAAACTTGGTAAGAGAATGAAAGGTGGGAAGACCTGTCATCTGGAAATGTCCTCCTATAAAAGAAGAGTCATCTCCAAAAGGTAAAATCTAGAAGAGGGTGAAAAAACAGAGTAAAAATGAAAATGCCAGTCTTTCCTTCAGGGTAACTGATGACTGAGGAAAAGCCCTATTTGATGCTACTCCACGGTCTTTTCCTTTCCTTTCAAGAACTGAAATGGGTGTAATTAAACCCTAGTATTAGGCTGGCTGTTCAAGTTAAATACTGTCCAATTACTTACTTCATTAGCTCTACCCCGGCTGAAGCTCCACGTTAGGTCTTACTCGATTGTCCTTCTCAAACAGCTTTCGTACAAAGACACCCCAGTCAAACTTTTTTGCAGGACACATCTGACTAGTTTAGGAGTAACGTGCTTATTGAACAGAGGAAAAGGAAAATGTTACTGGTTCTGACTAGCTTCAAGGAAGCTGTTTGCCAGAGTCCATATCTCCGGGGAACACTGATTCCCCTCAGTTTCTTGCTAACTACAATTGTAATTCAAAGCACTACACATTTATTCTGGTAAGCTGCCCTGCTAAGAGATGACATCAAAATTCAATCCCTGCCAATGTCACCAGGGCACCACAGTTGCTAAGACCATGCCTTGACTTGCACAAAGAAACCTCAGCTGCTTTATGAAGGATACTGCTGATGCTTAGTTTTCAATTTCCAGGGTCCATCATACCATCTTGATGCTCAAAGACCTTAATTCATCTTGCTGTCATATCTAGCCATCATCTACGAGGCACTTTTCGAATGAGGTTCATCCTGCCTGCTAGCATAACACAGTCATCATCTGCCCTGTCATCTGAAAAATATAAATGTTTCATGCTCCACTAATAAATCTGCTACAATATTTGCTGTTGCTTGTGCAGTCCCAGGCCCTGTTCTACGGAATATTTATGAATCGCTTGCCTGATGATAATGATCACTGCTAATTGAGAGTCCCTTCCCTCCCCCCACCCCAGGATGTGGGTTGAGCTAAGTGCACCGCTGCAGGTGCTCAGCCCTTGTTGCTCTCTTCCCATGCCCTTCCATGCCAGCCAGCCAAGCCAGGAAGACAATTCCTCCGAATACAATGGAGTGGAGGAGTGAAAACCCACTGTGCAGAGATAAAGGGAACAGCAAATCTTTTTGCCTGATTTCCCGTTTAATGAAAGGAGCTGCAGGAGGAAGTTGCAAGAAGGAAAATGAGCGCGATTATTATTAACCACTGAAAGTTACAATTCCTCAACCCTCCTCCTCCCTTTCTTTGTTGGCTGCTGCCCTCAAATGGCCCTGAAGAGCCATTTAAGAATCATTTTCCTGTGTAGTGAAGAGAGGACTCACCATGAAAAGTAGCCACCCTGGTTTCAACCATCCCTTGGCTCCCCCTGCTTCTCTTTCCCTATAGAGCTCTGCAAGTGGTGCCTGCCCTCGGCTGTGCTCTTAATTGGCAAAGAGCTGAGCAACGTCCTGCAGCCCCTGCCAAGCCCGGGGATGGCACCAAACTCCAGCCATGGGAGAAAAGTCTGCCTGAGGCTCCGAGCTCCCTCCAATCCCGGCTGCAAGAAAACCAGCTGCTGGCCTGGAAGAGGAGTGTTTTCCTCCCTGTGTCACACCTGGGCCGCCTGCTCCGAGAGGTGGTTCACTCTCTCTGCCAGCTCATGGTTTGATGAGTGGTGGCGTATAAAGACTTTAAGCGAGGTCACTGCTTGCCAAAGGGAGATTGAGTTTCAAATAAGGCAAAGTAATCTACACATTGGAAAGTAAAAATGCTGTGGAATGCTGGGACAGCAGAGAAGGAGACTTAAGGCAAGCTGCTTCATCTTGCATTTCATTTTCCATATCGCTGATTTAGTCTGTTGGCAAAATAAGCATGTGTCAGATCACTTCTGCAAAGAAAGTGCCCACTTCACTGCACGTCCTGAATCAGTCAAGGACACAGAAGTCAGAAAGAATAACACGATCCTTTCAGAAACATCTAAACCAAGTCCTCAACTTTTACCAAAGACTTCACTGGGCTGGAAAGAGAAGGAGGCCCCAGGGGCTGGGCTGTGGAAGTGGCATTGCCTCTCAGCCTAGAGAAGGGCTGCGAGTAAGAGCCTGAAGAGGCAGGCTGGTTTCCAGAGAAGCTCAGTGTCCTGCAGATGGACGCATCAGAAAACGTGCACCATGAGCTTTGGCAAATTCTGCTGGTGGGAGCAGGCGGTGAGCCCACCCTGCATTGCCGCTCTCAGAGGTCTTGTTAAGGCCTCGCTTCCCAACTCCAGAGCCCAGTGTCTTTAAGACCCTGTCACACTACCCAAATTTGGTTGAAATGAAGTAACAGTGTCTTCACCAGGCAGATAGACACGTGTAGTATCATAAAGCTCATTTCTTGTAGAAAGCAGCATAAAAACGGCACCTGTAGCCATCAGACCCTCGTTTCTTTTCGCCAAATCAATGCATCCCTTGGCAGGACTGACTATTGATTTATTTTATAGAAACACCAGAGTTTGGAGTTTTAGATTTACATTTCTTGCCCAAAGACAAGCTCAGCTCTGAAAGAGCACGAATTGGTGAATCTGCTGAAGGGTCTTGCTCAAACTGCTAATTATTCCAGTGCTTAAAGATTTTAAAGTCAGCTTTGACCTATATTATCCTGTCTTGAAAGAGCTGTTATAAGGTATTCACCAATTTGGAGGGGGAAGGGGAAGCCTAATCAAGATTGGTCTCAAACCTCCAAATCTTCTCATTAAGAGCTGCTTCCATTTCCTATTATTCATTGTTTCAGATAAAGACTATTTCTGAGGTATTAAACATTTTATTGGTTTCTCTTCCATTTTGATTTTGCTTGTTGCACACGTGAGTATTAAAAGATTATGAGTTGTTTTTCCAAAAGTTATTTATTAACGCTCATTATGAGGCAGTATGAGGAGGAAATGATGAGAAACTAAATGTCCAAGACTTTTATTTCCAGCAGGGCCAGCACTGGAATCGATTTTTCACTACCACCAGACAGTGAACAACCATCACTTACTTACACAGATGTAAAGAAAACTCAGGCCCAAAAGTGACTACTGAATCCATCATTATTTTTCCACTTCACCTAGCTAACTCGAAAATCACTGACTGCTCACTTCAAAGCAAATACAGCTGCAAAATGACGCAAATACCGTTAGTGACAATATGACATTTCTTTTATTTATTTATTTATTTTTAAAGAGAAAGTTTGTCATACTACAAAATCAGGCTGCAGGTGCAATGAGTTAATTTTGCAGCTCATGAACTCAGGACTGGGAAGACAAAGGTATAGGGGCACTTTAGAGCAAATCACTGCATCATTATGCTACGGTTAAACTGAGTCCTGGCTAACTAGGGATTCAGAGCAACAGCTTGGAGAGGTGGCGGGAAGGAGGAAGGAAGGAACCGACATGAAAAAGTAGTTTGGGTAGGAAAAGATTTGTTGCTGATTATTAAACTCGAGGTGATATTTTTTGGAACCGATGAAGAAAATAGCAGTCAACTGGTACTTGTTCAAGTTAGCTTGAAATTCAGTTTTCTTTCCGAGAAGCAAAAATATATGTTTAAAAATATCTCATACTGAAATGCTATTGGTCTTTCACATAGGAAGGTTTCTTTGATAAGTATGAGCTTTTGTTTTGATGCCTCCAGGGAAATGTTTGCGATCACATGATACAGGGATGTGTATTTGCATCTTTTAAATTATTGGTTTTTACGTTCACCTTGCCATCCTAAAACGTGCATAGTGAAACAGAGACAGGGCAGATAATACAGTCACATCTCAACTAAACCCAGATATACTCAAAGATTGTTTGTCTGTGGATGTTATAAGACCTTTCGTCTAACTATACCTGCGTACATATATTTACATCACTTATTTTGCAGTTACATTTGTAACAGCTTTAGCTGCTGAGGACACGTAGATTAATCCTTCCTAAGGCTATCTCTGTGATTCATGGACACACAACTCTTTATGCTAAACTGGTTCTCACTTTTATTTTAACTAGAATCAAGTCCGAAATAACTGTAAACGCTATCCTGAAATAACGTGTAATTTACAAGCTGCATTTGGCAAATCGCTATCAGAATTTTGCTCAAGCTTTTAAAAATAACAAAGCCTACAGATTTTTCATTTTTCTATCTTGTTAGATCCCCTAACGCAACACAGAGAAATCATGCTTGCTGAGCAGCTTTAATAACATAGAAGCAATTTAAGTTCAGTGAAACAGCTTTGAATTATGAAACAACAGCGTTCCTGAACATACTTTTCTTGAAACAAAAGAAAGTGACATGAAGATTATGGAATCTGGCAGAGGTGCCAGCAGACTCTCTAAGTTTTTTTCCGGGTATTGTTCAGTGCCTGGTAAATTTCTGTGATTTTGCTGTTTTAGACTTCTATTCCTTTAGGTGTAGTAAGTCTCCAATAATTCCCACACAGTGTTCTGCGTGCTGTCTCTGCCTAGAAGTATTGGATTAGCTGAAGGCCTCAAAATAGTCACTCCCAGCAATTAATGGAAGGAAATTTTCAGGAAGTCAGCTCAAGGCAGAACAAATCTTTCTCTATTCTGTCCCCAAATGCAATTCCTCCCTTCATCGCAGAGAACGTTGCTGGAGACAGAGGATCAGTTGTGCTGAGGTTCCCAAAGAACCAACTGCACAATTTCACTGGGAGTAATCAGCCTCTTGTGCCAACGATCCGGGGGAAAAACCAGAAAAATATTAGTAGAATAGATGAACTGCTTGCGTCACGTTTTGAATTTGTTCCTTAGCGCTCCACAAGCCACACACACAACCTAGCTAACAGACTTCTGACCATCTCCGTGATGAAACAACTACTTGCACCCTCTGCAGAAAAGGGGACATGGGGGGGTCAGCTACCGGTACTGACAGACCCTCTAGCATCTTGTAATGTCCATACAGTCCAGAACTGACCTTGGATGTGAAAACACCCTTTCCAATTTTGCAAGGCCAGTGCCAGGGCACATTCCTGCTGTTTGAGCAGCTGCATTGCATATCGTTCTGGAGTGTGCAATGGCAAAATCAAGCAGTCAGATGTCACATCTTGGCACGGCAAAGCCTTTCATCATTATCAGCAAATGCAAATACAGAGGCTTGAAGGGAAAGGCCAGCCTGAAGCCTTTTTCTAAAAATCAAGGCTATTCACTGAAAGACCTCCTCCCCCATAGCAAATTGTACCTTATTCGATATATTGACCTTGGATGGATAGATGAATCTCTTGGAGCTCTCTTAAGCTTCATTTACATTTCAGTAGGCATTAAATAATTAAGCCACTTTGGGATACAACTTTTGCATATTATTTATGTGACTCTCCCAGCGCCTTTCCACAGCAAAGTTCTAGGACTGCAAGGGTGCAAGCAAGACTTGTGAGAGAAGAGAAAAATGCATAGCATTTTTAAAAAACTCCAACTAAGGTATACTGCATATTTTCTGCTCAGCCTGAGTTTAGCCAGGGTTCTGAATGCTGTGGAAATGAGGCGGAGGGAATGATCTTCTCAAGGTATATTTTCAGACTTGATGAAGGAAACGATTGCAATAAAGTATGAAATTTGCAGGTGTTATTCTATAATCCTAAACTGACAGCTTCGACTCACAAAAGAGCTTATTTATAGTGTTATATGTGATTGCAGTGAAGCAAGTGATCAAGTTCCACAGAGATGCACATAATTTAAAACTAGCTGAGGCAGGCAGACGTACATGCAACATTTGTGCATGTGCACCCAGAGGACAGAAGCACGGCCAGAAGATATACGCTGTCTGGGAATTCGGTGCTGAATCTGTCATATGTGTAGTCTGAAACACAAAAATATTTTGATACTCTCTCAATCCAGGTGATACAAAGTACTGCTTTCCCTTGACATTCAGGGGTCAGCTTAGGCACACTAGTAAAAGAAATGGTCCCTGGAATGCATTGCTTGTGTCAGCAACCCTCCTCAGCATTAGGAAAGCGGCCTCGGAGATGATGTGTTGCCTGACTTTTAACCAATAACTCTATTGAATTTGTTGTCTGACCTTTTCTTTCCTTTGGATGGCACCATCCATGGAGTACTATATCATCATCATCATCCTCACTTAAATGATGCATTTCACTAATAGATCATTAGAAGGAAAGCTCACTCTGAAGATATATGAGTACAATTCATCATGACGGAAAAGGGCTTATTGCTGATGTACTACTCAAAAGATGGCAGAGTCCAAAGAGGAGGAGGTCTAAGAGGAAATGTGTTTAATTGAGAAGGGATGACTACATCACAATGAAATGCCTGTAATACTGCCTCACTCTACATTATTAAAATCAGCCACGGTGATTGCTTTCGTTTCTTGCTTCGCTCAACATGAAAGCAGTCACTGACTCCCTCTGTCCTGTGCCATGTTCTGGTTTTTGTTCACTTGCACGTGGGCAACCTGTGACTCTTCAACAGCTCGAACCTTGCTTCCTGGCTCAGCTGTGTCATGCAACAAGCAGGAGGGCACTGCTGGTGTGGGAGCACCACGTAGCACAAGTCCTTAGCGGGGAGAAGAAACCCAGCCAGGGTGGCAAACTTGCCCACACTGTATTGGAGTCCTCCCTGCCCTGTCCGCTATTGGAGTGTTGCAGCCACACGGGAGCTGTTGTCCTCTCGCGTTCGTGAATCACTCCTAAAGTCCTTCCTCTCTTCAGTCCTCTGAGGTACCCAATAAGCACCTCTTGGCTCTTTGTTGTATGAAGATTATGGGACACGGCCTGCAGGGTCAGAAGGGCTGAGACCCTTTCCCTATATTGAGACACTTACATGGCAAACTCCACATAGGAGCATGAATTTTTCTATTCATATTTCTCAGCTCTCTTGCTGCCCCTCAAAAGACTACCTTCAACTTGACTAACATTTACATTTTGCACATGAGTTCCCTCAAAATATTTCTAAAATGATGCTGCTTTGCATGTTCCCAAACAACTGTTTATACTTGGGAAGCGCTGACCTGCTGCAGGAAAATATCCAAAAGACATACCAGCCAATTTGCCCTGCAAAACTAACCCTTTGCACATTAGATCCATCTGCCTATTTCAGCATAATGCAACGGTTTGAAAACAGAGGTGTCTGGCCTAAAAGCCTTCACACTAGATGTGACAGTTTCCCCACTGTCATTAGCTATTTGCTTACTTAATTATCTCCTCCATGCTGGAGAGGGGCACCTGTGGTGCTGTGTGGGGACAGCGCGTAGACAGTATTCTACCTCCCACCCCTGCGCTGTTATCAGTAATTTTGTTCCGCATTGTCAACAAGCGTATCGGAAAAGTAAAACACAATTAACCGTGGTGCCAAATAGTAGCTTAATGCTTAATTGCACAACCCACAATGAGGTCACAATTAGTGGGCAATCAGATAAGCTTTCACAGATGTATTATATAATCCATGAGCTTAATTCCTCTGGAGGTAGCCAGAAAATTGCTGTTCATTAACAAAGTGTCCCATTATCAGAAAACATATTTAAATCAGCATTTCTTCATTCCAGAAATAACGCCATTTCTTTTCCAAAGGATAAATATGCTTTTAAGAAATGGTTCAGCTGAAAACAACAGTCCCAAGTAAATCTAACACCTTTTGTCTTTTTTTTTCTCTTTTAATAAAAAAGAAAGACAAGGAAATATTTTTCCTAACTCGATCGGTTTATATTTGATCAGGGAAAGAAGAGATGTAGAGAACTGCATTGTTGTCCCACTAGTGGACACAAATTACTAAACTCTGCAGCTCTGTTCTGTAACACATCCCACAGAAACCAAGGGAGTGATTGGCTGAGTAAAGCCTTGCTCAACGTAAGTGAGGGGCCAGAATCAAGCACAAAGGGTCAAATGTATTTTTCTTTACTTCCAAACCTTTTTAAAAATGATTTATTGCCTCGATATATAGGACATGAAAGGATAATGCTGTTTTCAACACTCAAACAAATGACATACTGGAACTGACATTTTTTTAACGTACCTTTATGCGTCTTGATGCAGCTGTCTCCCTTACCCTGACAAAACTCCCACAGAAACAAATGGAATTTTTACCTGAAAATGACTGCAGGATTGGCCCCTCTTTTATGACTGTTAAAGTATATCAACTTGCTCTGAAAACCCAGAATTACCTTGCAGAAGTAGAAAAGGCATCCAAATGTTTTACCAATTTTAGAAAGTGCTAAATCACAGAAACTATTTCAGAATACATCTGAAGAGTCACCCTTGATGCTTTCTCATATCTCTCTCAGACTGAAATAATATAAAAATCCATTGAAGAATAATAATTGTCATATTTGATGTAGATTTTTATTAACAGCACCATAAAAATTCAATTATGCAGCAAAAGGGCAACAAAAATCTTTCTTTAAATTATGCAGTAAACAAAGCACTCAAAAAAGAATCATTTCCTCACGTCAAATGTCCGCTCCGTTGGCTAGTTATTTAAATTAAATTTACTCTTTGTGTTTGGAATCAGATTTCCCCTTTCCTCTCCTCTTGCTCTCATCCTTCAATATTATATGAATGCTTTCCTGGGGGAGGTTTATTTAGCCAAAAATCTGTGCCTTCCAGACGTATTATTTCCTCTGTCCACTCTGTAAATTCTCGTATCTGACATTTACCATGGAGGAAGAACCTAGCCGTCCATATGGATTAATAGCAAAATCAGAATGCAATAGCTCCCACAAACTGTTCCCTCAGTGATAAAACCAGAAGTAATTGTTGGCCATAGGGTAGTCTGCTAATTGTGATTAATATCATTACTTAGGATTATACCAAAATGTACCTCTGAACTGTGTTTAAGTGGTTCTGCCTCTATCATATGGAGCTGCAAAGTTATTTTGCCTTGCACAACAGGAGATGATCTGGCATAAAATGACCATTTTTTATGCTTATCATGCAGAACTAGTTTGCTAGCATCTTCATTTGGATGCACAGGAGAACCAAAAGCAGTCCCCTTCCTTGTCTCATCAAACCAGGACTCCATCACAGAGCAAAAGGAGGGTGCTTATCTGAATTCCTCTACATCCCTGTAAGTAAATAAATGCAAAGGGAAAGTTGGAGATAAACTTAGATCTTACCATTGAGAGGGAGGAGGAAATTAGCTACTCTCTCAAAAGATATGCCTTATTTTTTTTAATTCCTCATAATAAGGGAGCAGCAGGAGGAACCGGGAGCTGCCATCCCAGGTCACTGTCTGTCTCGTCCCCAGGGCCACGCAGTACCATGCCACCTCCCCTTCGAAAGAGACTGCAAAGCTACAGTCCAGACCATTCCTCTCTATCTGCAAACTCTATGCAGGAAATCCAGGCCCTGATTGATGACTGTGCCAATTTTAGACCTTGGTGCGAAAAGTCCGCTTTTTACTTCGTGTATCTCTATATAACAAATAAACAAAACTGGTTTCTGCAGGTTTAACAGTAGCCCTTAGATGTGGAGGTAGGGCTATTTTTGTTCCAGCAGCCTGGATCGTGCTTCAGCAGTGACAGGAGCATCACTCTTCAACCTGTGACTGATTTCAACCCACCCACTCTCTTTGGAGGTGACATCCACTGCACATGTCCCCAACACCGCTGTCCCCAGCGCAGCACAGCTGCCTGCACTCCAGGTAGAGCCTCAGCACACCTTGCACCCATCCCTAAAAGTCATGTAAAACATAAATTCCTACAGCATGAATTTTGTTTCTCCTGAAGCCTTGGGCTTGTGCTCCAAGCCAAAATCCTGAGCCGGACCATCTCTTCGCCATGCAATATTGACACTAAAGCTAGCAGCAGCAGCCAGTTTCGTAAGCCACTTTTCCATCAACCTATGTCTGTGTCATAGAGACTCAGAGGAGACCCAGGCCCCCAGGATGCTCTTCATGCCTTTCACTCTGGCCACCCCCACTTTGAGATTTATCATATTCAATTTTCTCTTCCTCTACTTATTCCCGGCAGAGCTTCCTTGGGTGATGCTGCTGGAGACAGAGATGTTCAAGGAGATCCATGCTTCCTCTGTGAGCTCCAAGCATGCCACATAAAAATAATTAATGCATGTAACAAAGAAAGGGAGGGGAGAATAGATTATATGCAAATTTACTCAAGGAACTCCACAGAAGTAATTAAATTGGTTAGGAAAGCTAACAGTACAACAGTCAGAGAGACTTTTTCCCCTTCTGCTCACTAGAAAAAGGATTGATTGGCTGGGCTTAATATAGCCCTTTGCAGAGCAGCTAGCTATAGGTTTGTTGTTCAGACGAACACGTCACACATAATACGTATGTTAAAGGAGTTTATGCAGTGTGGGACATAAGTTTAGCAGTGTTAAAAGCAAAAAGCACACAAAGCACTTGCACATCTGCATCAGCAAAAGTCCATCGTAACAGGCAGCAAGGACAGAAGACAAACGCCAGTGAAAGATTGTCACCGGGGCCACACAGAAGCCTTTGCACATGTATGTAAGGCTGCAAAAACTCAGTGGCAGACCTCGTTGTAAGTAAAAAAGAGAGCATGAGAAATAGCCAATCCTTTTCACGTCCAGAGACACAAAAGAAAATTTCCCCTCTCACAAAGTTTCTGAAGCACATCAGCTAACGCCAGCTTCAAACACAGTGAGGAAGGGACGATGCATACCCCAGACCCTGCTTTCTCCCTCTCCATTGCACTCTGCCTGCCGCACTCCCCCCTGCCACAGCTCCCACTCCTCGTGGGGGGGCAGCAGGGAATTAATGCAGCCCTCGCAGGCCATTCCAGCCCAGCTGCCTTGCAGATCAATGCATGCCAGGCAAGCACCTGTGGTCCTGCCTCCAGTCAGCCGGCTTAACCCCTTCCCCACAGACTCTGAATGGTGTCACCATGTAGAGCATTCATGCTTTAAAATCGCTTGTTGGGGGCTAGAGAACTGAATGGGGCAGCAAGGACACCTGAGTTCCTGCCCTCAGCTCTTGGCACTGTTGAAGCATTTTACAACAAATGATCACTGGATTAAAAATAAAATAAGATTAAATTAAATGAAAATAAAATAAAACAATCAAGAATAATGCTGGGAGCAGGAAAGCAAACACTAGGTTTGAGTTAGGGTCCATCCTGAGTTTTCTTTCCGGCCCCAGGACTTTTGCGTTCTTACCTGCACAGTGGCCCAGCTTCAGTGGGAAAAGGGATCCTGTAGAGAGATGGGAGAGGGTTTTTTTTGGTTAAAGAATAGTGTTTTGGAGCCTTCGCAGAACTGATTTCAGCCTTGGCTCTGAACACTTTGCTAGCTCTCAGCACCTGAGGTGACCTGCACATATTGCCAAAGGTGTGAGGCTTTGATGCGTGCGTGGGACGTGAGCTTCAGCATAAGCTCAGAAGATGTCTGTGGTACTTGAAAGACCTCTGTGAAAGATCATCTTTATTTCTCACCTGGAAAAAAATCAAGGCAGTGGCACTTTCTTATTTCACAGGAATGCTGGGGAGAGGATGTTAATAAAGATTATGAGGTGCTCAGAGTCTGAAGTAGTAAGTACCATAAAGACATCTTTAAAGGACTGAGGAGTGAACTGCCTCTTGCACTGTGATGTGGACCACATGCACTGTGATAAAAAGTCGCTGCTGGGAGCTGAGGTTTCACTGAAGGCCTTGGCTCGTCCTCTGGGAGGACTGAGCAGCATGGGGACAGACGAGTGATCTTGGCTCTCCGGATGTAATGCTGCACGGCAAAAGACAGTCACAGCCATGGAACTGAAACACGAGCATGCTGAGCTGGGCAGGGGCAGGAAAGCTCGCCGACATCTGGGTGGTTTGCACGTTTACAGTGAGTATCGCCTCCGCTGAGGGGAGAGTAGGGTGAAAGATGATACCAGCTATTATATTAAATATCATACAGGAGGAATGTGAAAAATATATTCTTTATAAAGACTGAAAGAAGCAAAGAGTCACTGTAGGGGTTGCTATTTTCACCTTGCCACAGTAATATCTTGGCAAGTCCTGCAAGTCCCTGACTTGAAGACACTCCTCTTTTCGCTGTTCTTAACTTCCCTACCTTTATTTCTGTCATGGAAAGGTTTATCTCTGCAGTCAGGCTCCAGATTTCCTACAATAGCTTTGCAGCCGTGATCTGCTTTAACCCAAGCTGGCCATGCACCCTCTCAACCTGTTTTTCACAGGTGGAATTGCTTTCCCATACTTCTTTATACTTCTTTATATTTTCTTGCCTTCCTCTCTGTCTCTTCTTAGACCTTCTTTTCCCTAGACTTTTCTACCTGTCCTCATGCCTGTTGTTACTGTCTGTGTTCCCCATTCTCACCTCTCTGCAGGTCTTCCAAGATGAGGCACAGTGCGACCCACTACACTGTTCCTCCAGGGAGCAGTGCTTCCATGGCTAGCAGGGCTGATGCCCTGAGCTGGAACGGTGCTTTCCATCATGCAAGGCAGCCGCAGAGTGACTGGAGTGGACATTACACAGGCAGAGAGCTAGGAAGCTTCATGCCATATTAGGAGCTGCAGTAGGAACTGGATTTTCCCACGCCCAGATATGCACACCTCACTGTTTAGCTTGAACACCACCAGTTAGACTTCTTCTGGCTAGTGTGCACTGTATGGAAGAATGTCCTTGCAATTTATGTCTTATGTGACATGAGACATGTCATTGTGCCTTTCTGTGCCTCAGTTTCCCTGTTAGAGGGCTGAAAAAATAACATGAGATCTCCTCTGTGTGGCCAGTGAGTGCTCTCTAAGCTCAGCCTTTCCTTAAGAGAGTGTCTCAGCACCTCTCCAGCGGTAAATAAAAACATTTTCACTCAAACCCAAACACTTCTCACTGAGACAAGACCAGAAAGTCAGTTTGAAATTTTCTATTCTGTTTTAGAAATTCTTGGCATCAAACAGAAATCAAAGAAAGAAAGATAAAGCCCTTCTCAGACTTGTCTCTCTTTTTTCCCATTCCTATCGTCTTCTAATCAAACCAGCGTGAGATATCAAGCAATTACAATGCCATTTGCTCCCTGCTGGATGCAACAATTAGCCTAAGATATCTAATGAAAGGAATTAAATTCTGCATGTTTTACACCAAATAGCTTTAATTTTAATTACAAATCCCGAATATATCATCTTCAATAACGATCAGCTCATCACATCTGCTAGGGCACATGAGGATTTGCCTTTTGCATGGTTTGGACCGAAAACAAAATCAGACTTTCCACACATAAGAGCCTCAGTGAAGTAAATGGAAATTAGGGTACAGCAAGGATCAGAGCCCATAAAATCCATACAGAATTTCCCAGAAATTGAAGCTGTTATCAGAAAGCTCTTCATCTGCAGCTGTGAAACATGTCCTTGTACAACACAGTCCACAAAAGTTGCTCAGGGTTTGGGGATATAATTCACGGCTCACTGTGTATTACATCTCCCCATTTGGGAGTGTCTCCCAGTCTCCACACAGTCCACTACATCTCCAGACAGAGCCATTTTTAGCAATTTGCGTTGTTCCAGGTACCTACCCCTGAGCAGAGCACAAGCCACCCACTGGCCTGGGAACACGAGGCCACTGAGGGAAGGTGGGAGCTTGGAGCAGCCGTCTCCTCCCTTCTGTCTCTGCCTAGTTTAGAGGGAAACAGCTAGTAGCGGTAGGCAAGAAACAGGGAGCCAAACCGTGCCTCCCGTTCCTGCCTGGAACGGCATGGACTGATCAGCCCCTGCCCCAGAAGGTGGTCCCCAGATGGGCTTTGAACCCCTGCTGATGATTTTAGATCTCCTTTAAGAGCAGGCAAGCAAGTCTCCATCTGATGGACCTTCAGGAGTCAGTTTTGTTTCCCGTTCCTAAATCTCTGCAGCAAACTCTACTGTTCAGTGCAGACATGGCAATCGTCAAACAATCTAAGTCTCTTTTGAAGAGAAAAGCGTGTGTTCCTAAGTCAGTTACACACTTCTGAATGTTTCACCCAAGAACTTTTTGGAAAAAAGGATATGCTCTCCCTCTGCACAAAGTTTGGACTTTTTTTCCTTTGACCATAGAAATAATTTGAAAAAAAAAATGTGTATCTATGTGTGCTTGAAATATAGGTTGTATTTTGCAATGTAAATGCTCTGTTACTTTTCTACTTTAAATATTTTTATCTCAAACGACTTCAGGGAAATAACTTCATAACAATAATCTGTGTTTGATCACTGTGATTAAGTCAATATTTTTATTTCTACCCCAGTATGAAAGTAAGCAAATACAGAAATATCTGGATTTTCTTTCCAGGGGCGATTGTTAAGTTCCACCTCTCTCTCCTGTTCTGTTTTTATGAAATCCCAGAAAGCTATGCAACAGTGAAAAAGCACCCAAACAAATCCCTTCAGCCTGCCAGCTAGACTGATTTATACCCCTGAGGGGATTTAGGTCTCCGTCCTGTCCCACAGCCACCTCTGGTTCTCACAGGTGTCAGTGAGCAGCTATCTCATCTGTGATGACTGGAAAAGACCATGTAGTTTTGTTAGTTCCTAAAGACCCTATAATACAGTGGGCAATCACTCCATGTTTGTGGCATTGTAGCTGACCTTCATTTTCATGTTATGATACCTCTGATTCCCACGGGCCTCCTAACCGCTTCCATGGGCCACTATTTATACCTGTCAGTTACTCGCAGCTACCCCAGGGAGTCCCACCGCTGCATAGACCTGCGCTTTCCATTTCACTTGTTGTTGAGAGGCGGCGGAAAAACAGAAATAGGCACCTGAGTGATGAATCGTCGTCTCCGGGTACCCTGGTATGACCATCCACATAACGCCACCAAATCTCCCCTGCCACTCCAGCGTATTATCCCTCTCCATGTGGCTGCCTGACCACACGCAAGTCTCAGATAGTGCTGCAATCCCAGAGAAATGCAATGCTAATCCATCATACCTAATCTTCACACCACACATCCAAATTCCAACCATGCCGATTTGTCTCCTCCAGCACCCCAGCACAACTAATAATGCCTGCATTTATAACAGCAGTATCACACTCTGTACCCCTTCCCACTCCATAATTTATACATAGTGATTTATTTGTGCAGACATGCCTAGAAAATGTATTTGCCTTTTTGCTCTCCTTCCGTATGCAGCGTGGTTTCGGGCACTGAAGCTGTGGTTGCAGTGCAGAGTTGCCCAAATCCATGGGCAGCTGAGCCAGTTAATCCCCACAACATAGCACCAGGCAGGCTCGGCTGGGGGTCTGGAGCAATACCACTGCATAGCATCGCACTGCAGCAAACAGCTTCTGGCTTTGGCAGGACTTAGCATTTTCTGCCTATTTTTTTCCCTCTTTGCATTTTCTTCCCATTTGCCAGAGAAGTGCAGGTCTGGTCTGGAATTTTCTAACACAATGATTTGTTGGCTGGGTTTGGGATCTTCCCAGACTCAAAGCAAGGAACTGACCCTCCATCACCTACCTCCTCTATCCAGTGCAATGAGTGTTCACAGGGCAGAATTCCCTCATCTGTCTTCCCCCCACCCCTACACACACTCATACACATATGCAATTTTTAAGGTCTTGGGTTCAGTCCATTATAGAAAATATTCACTGAGAAATCTTCAACACTTTTTTGTTGTTAAGGTGGAGTTTTCCTTTTAAAAACAATCTGTTTCACAGGAACATCCCACGAACAGCACACACAAATTATTGTGCCTCTGTGTTGTAATTTGCTCCCCAAATTACTCTAGTTTGAGCACTTATAATGCAATCACGGAACAGGTAGCTTTTTAAATATATAAATAAATGCCTTTCTCAGGGAGCTGGGATGTTAAGATTTCTAATGGTATAACCATCTCTAGCAAGCTCCAGAGGTTCACTGGCTCTCAGGCCTTAAGGCTATGACAGTGATTTATAGAAAATCTATCTCTGATGATTTAAATGTTTTTAACATTTATTCTATCATCCAACACATGTAGACAGTGACTAGGTCAAAGTGAGTTTACAGATGGGTAAAGCTGGAAAAAAGAAAGCTCTAGTAGGAAAGATTCTGCAATTCCAAAGGAAAATTTTCCAAAACATAATCTTTAAAAATACTTAGTAGCACATGATATTGCATACGTAGTTTTGATTGTCTTTTTATGAAGGGTTTTTATACTATACCTTTCATGGGGATTCTGAGAAAAACAGCAAAATGTGTATGGTGTATCATTTTTCTACAGGCTACTTTACTACTTCATGTATAACTCTTTTTTCAACAAAGCAGATCATAAAGATGGGGTTCAAAATAGGAATTATTTAAAACACCCATTTTGATCTCTTTTTATTAAAAAATGACAACATCTTTTTTTTTAGTTTGAACGTTTTGATGGGCTTCCTCTGTGAGTAAGCTCTGCTGATATGTGTTCCCGGTAAGCCGCTTCCCCCGTTTCCCAGTCATCCTCTGTTTTCTTTGATTAGACTATAAATTCTTTGAGAAAAAGATTGTCTCTCAGTGTGTGAACTCACAGGAGCAGAGACTTCCTGGATGCTTGTGCAGTGCCCAGCAAAATGATATACTACTCTGATAGAGTCCTGCTATGTACTAAAGGCTACAACATTCACAGGGAGAATAATATAATCCCATTTTATGGATATCAGGGTTAATCATTTAAAATTCAATTGCATTTTGCTTTGGAAAATAACCGCCAAATGGCAAAACTCTCCTTGAAAGGGCAAGGAAAGCATCCAAATAGTTGTCCTGGACCTACTAACCTTGACAAGGTTGCCAGTGGAGAAATGGCCACGTCACCATCCTGCAAAAAAGCCACCTGAAAGACCTGGCTACCAAGCAGCCAAGGATAGACGTGTGCTTGGCAGCTGGCTCCCATGAGATGCAGCCTGCATCCTGCTGGAATTTTACCCAAATTGAAGCTCTGCTGACAGTCACTGTAACAAATGAGCAAATACCAGCAAATGAAGCTTATTCAGGATGTTTCTAACAACATATATAATGTGCAATTCTGTGTTCACAGTACGTCATGGAGATACACTAGGAAGACAGAGAATATTGCCATTATCTGGTGGAGTTTAAATATTCATACAGCCTTGAATTTGTTGTGTTTCAGCTGGTAAGTTTCAAAGTTTCTCCTGTTTTCATCTCTTTTTGTCTCCCTATCTGTAGGCTCATGAAGAAAAGGTGAGCACACTGCTCTCTCTGCCTCTATATAACATGCCCAGGGTACTGCCAACAAACTGGTACATCCCTGCAAAACGGCAGTTGCTCTAGGCATGACACCTGCATGTAACTATTGGCCAGGCACAGTCCTTATATATATTTCTTTTTATGTGACCTTGATAAATGTGGCCAGCTTAATATGGCTAAGATGAATGAGCCAATAATTTCTAGACAAGACACCAGACAGGCAGACTGTTTTGATTTACAAGGCTATGTTAATAAATACCGGTGGCATGTTTTGTTCTTCAGGTTGCCGTATGTATCTCTCAGTTGCTTCTGGGCTGTTGTCAATGAAAGGCTGTGGATTTGGCTGCTGTTCTTGTGTTACAAAAGGAGAGGTACTGGAGAGCTGGAAGGAAAATGCTGTAAGACAGCAGTTAACTGAGCTGTGCTACAGATGTTATTTTTGTCATATGATGTAGGCACTGCATAACCCTGCAACGGCAGTGCTCATGTGTCAGCCAGTTAAGGGGGCTTTCTGGTGTCTACAAGTTGGTTAACATAAAAATACCTAGTGTCTCAGCAGTGCAATACTTCTCCACATTTTCTACACGCTGTTTTTTCTGTTTCCTAAGAGTGAGTTCATGGTGGTGTGGACAAAGCTGAATTTTGTGTGAGTTTTGCTCATCAGGGGTCAAGTTCGCTGGGAATTTCCCTGCTCCCAGCACAGCGGCTCCCCGGAGGCTTGTGACTCATCAGACAGTGCTGGGGCTTGCACAGCTCCCAGGAGTGAGTAGGAGCTGGTCTTACATCCAGACCTGACTGAATCAGGAGCTTAAGGGCTGGCACCTCGGTTTGTACAGCACTGGAGATGCTGGGGGCTCTCTCCATCCCTACTTTGCTCTTCGAGACCCGGTTCCTGCCCTCTTTTCCGCCCTTGCACTACTGTGCAGTTGTTCTGATTTCCCTTACCCCAGACTAACTTCTGCTCAGGTTTCTGCTTTGCCCTCCAGATTACCCAAAAGAGCCTAGCTAGCAGGATTTCGAAAGAAAAAAGAAATGTAATTATTTCATTGGCTTGTATTATCTTATTTATCTGCTGTGTTTTTAAACCACATGCCAGTCATAAACTTTCAGCGCTGAACTTGGGTCTTTCTGAATCTTACTTCAGTGCTCTCTCTGTAGCTGCACTTTGCCCATGACGTGGCATGAGTATTTGGACTCATGAATTATAACCAACAACAGCACTGGATTTTACCTTTTACCTCTTCCTCAGTAATGTTAACTGGGAACAGGAGACTATGAATCTTGCTTTGATCATAAAAAGTAGCTGTTAAAGAGACCTCTGAGCAGTAAAGGAGGCTCTGGCAGGCTGGCATTTGCAGTTTTAAACTCACTCTGCTTCTCTCCTGCGACTGCAGAGAGAAGGATATTGGTTACAGGGCTGACTTTGGCATGGTGAGTGTAGGTTTCTCTTGACAGAAGTTAGCAGTGTATCCAAATGGCTTCTCTCAGCAGTAAATTACACACCTCTGCCATCCTGCCTATGGGTGGCAGCTTGTGCCAAGTGTTTACCTTGCCTCTGCCTTTCGCTGAGGCTCAAAGGAGGAAAATGATGAACTTCCAGTCACTCTGCTACTGGAAACTATCCATCTGTTTTGTCCCTCTGTGACAAAAGCTGTGGCACACTGATGTGAGGAGCTGTGGCTCCTCTGAACACATTACCTTGCACCAGCAGATACACAGCAAATGTCTGTATGCAAGCTCCAAGCAATAGCAAGAACAGAGTAATTCAGCTTAACTGAGCCCACACAGCAGGTCCCACCACTAGGCTGAGAGCATGGATTCACTGATGCATCACAAGTTCTCACAGCAAGGAAAATCATGAGTCTGAGCTATTACTGGCATGAGAAAAGAGACTGAATCACAGAATCACAGAATGGTTGAGGTTGGAAGGGACCTCTGGAGATCATCTAGTCCAACCTCCCTGCTCAGGCAGGCTCCTCGAGAGCATATTTCCCAGGATCACATCCAGACAGGTTTTGAATGTCTCCAGCGAAGGAGACTCCACCACCTCTCTGGGCAACTTGTTCCAATGCTCTGTCACCCTCACGGTCAAGAAGTTTTTTCTCAGGTTCAGATGGAACTTCCTGTGGTTCAGTTTCTGCCCATTGCCTCTTGTCCTGTTGCTGGGCACCACGGAGAAGAGGCTGGCCTCATCCTCTTGACACCCCCCCTTCAGATACTTATACACGTTGATCAGATCGCCTCTCAATCTTCTCTTCTCCAGGCTAAGCAGGCCCAGCTCTTGCAGTCTTTCTTCATAGGAGAGGTGCTCCAGCCCTCTAATCATCTTGGTAGCCCTCCGCTGGACTCTCTCCAGCAGTGCCATGTCTCTGGACACAGCACTGGACACAGTACTCCAGATGTGGCCTCCCCAGGGCTGAGTAGAGGGGCAGCATCACCTCCCTCGACCTGCTGGCAACCCTCTGCCTCATGCAGCCCAGGATCCCATTGGCCCTCCGGGCCACAAGGGCACACTGCTGGCTCATGGTCAACTTGTTGTCCCCCAGGATTCCCAGGTCCTTCTCTGCAGAGCTGCTTTCCAGCAGGTCAACCCCCAGCCTGTACTGGTGCATGGGATTGTTCCTCCCTAGAATAACCCGTAGAATCTGAGGTCCTGTAAACTTTCAGCATCCACAGTATACTGTGAAGAGGAGTTCCTCAGCTTAAACACACCTTGGAGATGAAATATCTCTTTTGATTTGGTTCAAATCTGCTAACCGCACTGCATGTCCCCAGCTCCGCAGCTGGAAGAAACAGAGAGCAGTCGCTCCTTATTCACCCTCTGCATGCCATTCCTGATTTCATAATCTCTAATTATGAAATTTCATAATCTCCTAGCTTGGCCAAATATTTTCCATACGGAAACATCCCAGTCTAGGCCACCATGCCTTCAACGGGAGCCATTGCACATGTCTGAGTGTCTGTGCTGCCCTTTTCCAGCTCTTCTCTGCTTTTTAGGGATGAGCAGAGACAAGCTGCACACAGTACTCAGGATGTGTGTGCAGAGTGTTTTGTTCTGTTTCCTCGCTAATAATTTCTGACTAGAAATTTGCTTATTTGACTCCTGGTGAACTCAGCATTTGCAGAGAGCTTTGCTGTTACGGAAAGATGTACAGACAACACATCCTGGCATCTCTCTCCGGCATGGGAGTCCAGGCACTACTAGGAGCAGGTATTAAAGTATTCTCAGTTACAGTAGGGGAGCTGAACTACTTTTCATCAGAATATAGTTAGCAAAAAAGTTATTTGGCAGGATAACACACTGGCCAGATCTTGACTGGAATATGGGATCAAGCAGCAAAATGAAATTGGTAGGGAGTTGCAAACCTAGTAGAAGAAAGGAAAGAATCCTTCAAAGATAAGAACAAAGCACCGTCTGCCAGGGACACGGGGATGAGCTAATTGAAGCATCTCTCTTCGTTCTTCTCCTTGGCTCCAGGAGCACCTGCTATCACTTAAAGGCAGCTCTCACTGTCACTTTCTCCTTTGGTTTGCGTGCACCTGTTCATCCTTTGCGCTTTAATCTTTTGCTATTGATTTCCACCCTGTTAGCTGAAATATTGTCCTGCTCTTTGAGAAACGCAATCGCCCAGACCACACTATTGCAAATAATATGTACTTTGGAAAACAATGATTGAATTCCCATATTATCCGCTGAAGCAAAAAACTCTGCCCTGCCAAAGAGAAAATGCTTTGCAGAGATAAGATCATAGAAATTCATCAAACTGGCTTCAGGGTTTTGTGTGCATGTGTGTGGTTTTTTTTTTTTCAACTCGCACCACCCCGAGAGCTGCTGAGATTAAAATGTATTGTCCTTAGATATGGGGGCTAAGCAACCCAGTGAGCCCTGTTACTCAGGATTCACACTGTAATTCATACTCTGGAAACTGCAGATCTACCCTGAGATAAATTTCAGCTGGAGTGCAGAAGAGCCAGCTACAGTTTTACATGTGTATGTACTTTGTATCCGTGTATATACAAATCTTCTGATAAACTGCCATAAATCTGCTGCCATATGTTTTAGTGAACCAAAGGAGAACTGTGTGAACATAAGGAGTTTTATTCCTCCCTCAGAACGTCACATGAAAAATAAAATGCATTCATTCCTTGTTTGGGTGATCTGGAGAACTTTTAAGGCCATCAATTCATTTTATTATTATTATTTCACTAAAACATGGCACACTCGAGAGTAGAAGCTACTATTAAATAGGAGTGCCTCAGGTTAGGTATCTAAATTCATATCTAAAGGTACTTTAGGAGACTTAGCCACAGCTTTTTGGATGGCTGTTCCCTTTTCTGGTGCGCCATACTGTCACATCAGTGTTCGCCATGCTGACGCAGCAAGACGCATGAGGCCTCTCAGATACACATCTCCTGCTTTCCTTGGTGAGGAAATCCAAGGGTATCCTTGCATATTACTATTAAATAATAGAAATTCAGTTTGAATGAGCAGATGAAACTCCAGCAAGGAGGAAGAGCCATCCAAAGTGATTCCAAGAGGGGCAAACGCAACCTGACATTAGCAGCACTGAAAGTGAAATGAGTGAATGAGCTCAGTGATTTTCCCAGGTTCCCTTGATCATCACACAAGAGGTAGTCTTTGCCTTCACACATTGAGCTCTGAAGGAACCATCGTGAAGGAATCAGTCTAGGTGGGCATTTTCTGACTGGCAATAGCACATAACAGTTGTTCCATCCTGCTCTTTGGAATTTTATTTGAAGAATTGAGAAAAGTAAAGCATGTTCAAGCCCAGGCTCTGGTGACATGTACCTCTTCTGCCTCCTCTCTGAGATTTTTTTTCCCCTCAGTTCCAGGTCATCAGACTCTTTGGCTATTTGATCTTGCCTGTCTTTATCACTAACAGCTCCCATTTTTGATAATATTTTCTGATTCCTCATGCCATTTCCTGGCTTTTCTTTTGTAATTATGAAGAGGTAATGGCTCTCAAAACTTCCTACAAGGGTATTACATCCATTACAACCGCAGTTCTATTTCAGTAGCAATTCACATGTAATGGAAAGAGATATTAAAATGGAGGTGATGTTACAATAAAAATCATAACATTATAAAAACAATAGAATGTTAAAAACAGTATTACAACAGAAATATTTTAATAAAGACACTAAATAAACCCAACAAAAGAAAACCAGGGATGAAGCAGGGACAGTAAGAGTTTTTTACTACCACACTGATTTGGCCTTGTTTTTAATGCTCTGAAAGAGTATTTCACTGCAACAGCTCCATAATTTTATCATAAACACGTGCCATAAAGCATGTTTCTTGCTGACAGTGTAATTATTGCATTTCCTTCCCAAGGGTAGGAAAGGGTGTGTGTGGCACGTGGAAACGGCAGAATGAATTAAGGGCTGGGTGGCAGAGGAAACGCAGCCCACGTGCAGCAGGGAAGGGTTGCCACTCAGTCCTTAATTCATTCTGCCATTCCCATGTGCTGCACAGGAGGAGGAGCCGGAGCACAGCACTGCCCCGCGAGAAGCCAGCCAGGGGGACAAGGGCAACAGCGCTGACAGGATCCTCCCATCGCCCAATCTACGGCAGGTACCGCAAAAAGAGGTCCAGGCAAAGAAATCCCTGCCTGAAAGAGGGATCGAGGCAAATTCTTGGTAAAACATCTGCTCATCTCTGTTGCTGCCTCACACCTTCAGCAAAGACATAGTAATAAAATACAGTATTGTGGTTAACCATTAAATCTTTAACCTTTTCTTTGGGAATGAAGGTCTTCTCCCCTTGGCACAGAAAAACGAGGAGAAAACTCTCTGATTTGAAATTCACGTTTGTAGTTTCTACCCAGAACCAAGACGTGCTCAGCATGAGAGAGATGGAGGGGATAGTTTTTAAAATCACCTAAACATTTTATTGTGAAATTTTGTAAATGAAATTGAGCCCAAGGGCTCAAATGCCAAGATTTCTACCACGGCTTTTGTTCCCACAGCTGTCCCCTGTTCCTGGGAACCCTCGCTGAGATGGGAGTCCTGGCATTAGAGCTAGAAGAAAGCTTTTGCTGCTCCCAGTTGCCTATACAGTGCTGCGAGGCCACACTCCAACAGCTCCAGCTCTTATTACCCTTATCAGCTTCCTTACCCCTTTTTCACACAACCTCCAGAGACTTAATTACCTCACTGATAAGTTTCGGTGACTGAGGACTGCAGGACAAATAAAAATCATAAAAGTCCTCTAATCACACATAGTGTTTTTCTGCACTGTCTTAGTAATTAATTTTTCTTTACTTATTTAATAAACAATGAAAATATAAGCAAACACCAATAAATTTAACTGTGGGGATGGAAGTCCTTGTGATAAGTTTTATTTTTAATGAACTTCATTCCACCCAGCCCTTAAATTATTTTTTTCAGAGTAGTTTACAGGAAATGCTAGTCCTTTAAAAGCCGGGAAAGCCTAAGATGCCACTGAAATCTGTAATTGAAATGCAAATGGAAAGCCTCTGGCACATCAAATCAATTTTGCTATTAATAAGAAACAGAAATAGAATGTGGCAGGGACAAGTCCTGCCGCTTAACATAAAGGTAGGGCTTTTTAAGTGGTCTGGTGCAAAACAGAAATTCCTGCTTGCTGTACTCACACTTCCAAATCGCTTCATTACCAGGTGATAATGTGATACAATTAACATGCTGCAGTTTGGTTACAGGAGCCATTTTCTTCAAATTTCCCAAAAGACTATAAAACAAGCATTTCCAAAGCACATGTCCACTTTATGTGGGTTCCCGGTACTTACTACTGCTGAAACCAATTTTGCTGCATGAGAAGTTGCAGCTCTGGGTCTCACTGCCCTGGTATTAGGATACCTGGGCCAGAAATAACCTCGCTGTGCCCAGATTCATTATGAATGTCTGACTCTCAAGGATCGTTTTTCAGTGTTTGATCCAAAGATCATTGAATTTAATGGAAAGATTCACCTTGACTTCAGTCCATAATTAGGGTGGAGGAGAGCAGAGAGGATTGACTTTTTAGGAACTGAATGATTCATGTAATCAATAAATAGACAGAGTTAACATGATCAAGCAAGGTATTCTCCTGAAAAGTTTTAAAGGGAGCTTAACTTTCTATACAAAACTTCCCTGGGTAGGAATTGTTTAACCAGAGACAGGTTTTTGTTTGTAGGGTTTTTTTTTTTCAGGAAGCAGTCCACCCAATCTTATTTGAACTAACCCTGCTTAAACTGATCTATAATTTCATCTAGAGCACAGAAGCAAAGCTAGACAGTGATACAGATTTTCCTGATGCTTCCAATCAGATTATAAATGACTCATTTCCAAAAAAAAAAAAAAAGAGAAAGTAATCATTTAACAAAATGTGAAATATTTTTGATGGCAAAAGTGCCTTCTGCCTGGTGGATTTAAGAAGGAAGAGCCCTTTGCTCTGACTATGAGCCTCTGGGCAGTAAGGGCCATGTGTGTCACCCTGTGCCCAGGGCCAGTGTGGCCAGTGGGGCCTTTGCAAGCTGCCATGGGGTCGGCTCAGAGTAGTCCTCCCAATTTCTTGGCCTAATTCTGCTCAGACTTCTTCCCCTTCTGCCTGAGGCATGGAGCGCTTTTCCTCAGCTCTCAATGAATCACATCCTGAGCAGGCATGAGGGAGGCCATGCTGTAGTGTGTTTCAGATATGTGTGCATCTGGAAGAGAGTAAAACCTCCTTACAGTGCCATTTAAGAAGCTGAGAGCTGGTTAGAAGGCTGTGGCATGAAATGCCAGCTTCGCCTTTCCATTTTCCTCCCTTAATAGACAATAATTACATTACTGGGAGATTTTGGTCCAAGAGCAACCTGGTTCACTGTCATGAGCAGAAATATTCAGGTGATTTCAGCAGCTTTTGGATCATAGTAGAGAGTCTAATTTTGCATGGCACTGAGTACCTTCAGCTGTGTTTACCCCAGGTTGTGAATCTCCTTGAGGAGTTCGGGAAGCTCTGCAGCATCTTGGACTTCAGTCTAAGGAAGGGCTGCAAGGGGCTGTTGCAAAGGGAGGTTTGACTACAGCAGGGGTAGCGTGTGCCCAGCTAGCCCACGAAAACACTCTGGCATAGATTTTCACATGAGATGTATTGGTCTACCTAGGACCAGCGATATGTACTCAGATGATCAACATGAGCTGAAATCCTCACTTTTATTCTGAATTCAGCAATTCAGGATAAAGCTGGCATGGCTGCATTTACCCGTGGGTGATTGCCCCTCTCCTTGCTGCCCAGACACATTTTACCTCTCTGTCATTTGCTTCTGGGGCCTTCCCCAAACAGCACAGAGACAATCTTTATTTATTGCTGAAGTGGCCTGCTGAAGTGGTGGCTCAGTCTGACTTGCTGATTATAAGGTTTATCCGGCATATCAAGTTTATTTGTATAAATGGCATAAGAGAAACACGTGGCAGAAAAGGAGACGGAAGGCTCTGAAAATGCTATTGTTTCAATCCTGCCATGTTTTCACGATAATCACCTGGTAAATGGCTGTCTGTTATGAACTGTGCTGCATATATTTGTTCCTTCTTTGTATCTAGTCAACAAACTAAATATCTTGCTGTGTGCTAAATGCAATGTCAAATCCTGCTGTTTCTCAACAGAAATGTATAAATGGGTGGTTATTTCACTGGAAAAATGATGTATGTTCCCAGGCCATTAGGGAGATACCACCAGCAAAAGTTATAATGGTATAAAAAATATAGGACCTGGGTTTTCAAGCCAATGTTCAATCACTGTAGCCTTGAATACCAGGTTAAAGTCAGGGAAGGCAGTAAATCTAGCCTTGGCTCTTTAACCAGTAGAGCCAGAAGCATGGATCTTGTGCCAAGAAATAATTTAAAGGTGAAGAAATTCATTCCCAAAGCTTACTCACAAATAAATAGGAAAAAAAACCTACTCTGTGTAGAGGTTCCGACTCTCACACGCTGACAGCGATGGATGTGGCTCTGAGCGTACTCTGGATCTGTGTATATGAAGACTCCTGCGCTGAGCTGAGCGTGCTGGCCCTCACTCAGCCCAGCCTCCCCATGTAGCTTTGCTTTACAGATCTTCATGATCTTCGGTGGACAGTCCACAGGAGAAGAGGAGATTATTGGAAACGGTAATTCTGTCCCACTCCCAAAGCGTCCCTTAGCTGAAGTATGTGGGAACGTCACGGCTTCTATGAACACAACCTCTAAATTGAGTAAAAGAAGACTACGCTGAAAAGAGGCATGAAGCAGAGTTTGGCCCATTAGAATAACTCATCCGCATTTGTTTCTGAGTTTGCTGCCCTTTGCTGGAGATAAAGGTGTAAGTTAGCTCTTACTCTATGTTTTCAGGGGAGGACTTGGACCTTCCTCTCCTGGACAGGATGTCTCTGCTGAGTTTTGTTAAAAAAGACCATTAATCTTGGCTGAACTTTGCCTCAGAATCCACTCTGTGTCCCACTCACACCTCCCTTGCGCCTACAAACTTAAGATGTAGGTAATGCATAGCCCAGGGATAAATACAGGAGGAGAATATCCAGGCAAAATCTGTTTGCCCATAAAGAGCAGACCCAGAAACAGATGCAGAAGGAAAGGGCGTGGAGACCTGCTTCCCTGTCACTGGCTTGTGCATCCACTTAGGAACACAGGGTTGAAAACTACCTCCTGAATCATCAAATCAGCTTCCAGCATCATAAAACCTGCTTCATCAAGTGGTCCAGCCCCACTTTGGCCTCATACAAATCTGCTTTTATTACCAAGCTTTCCCACACATGACTCTCTTAATGGCAAGAAATCTTGCATTTTCCAAGCTGAATGTTTGAAGAGCCAGTTTATGCCCATTTGTTCTTGTGCCAACATTGCTGCACTTTAGGTAGTTCTTTTTGCTCTCTGGCGCTTAACTCTGAAAGTTTACAGACATTTGTCACGTCTCTCTTCATGTGACATCCCTTGCAGTTTAGGGTGAGCTCCAGGTTGTCCTACATGCCTTGGCATACAGTTCGGTACCTGGTGGCTCTTGATCACAGAAACACAAAATTGCCTTGTCAAGGTCTGCATATGCGAATCTAGACTTGACTTTCTCCTCTCACTCCCTCCAGCCTCTCAGGTGAGAACTATGCAATTCATGCAATTCTTGTTTGCAAACGCTAAGGCCTTTGTACATAATTAAGTCAGCAATTTCACAAATCTATTTTGGTTCAAGTGCTTCTTAAGTTGCTTTCTCTTTATGAAGTACAGTTTTCTTCTGCTCCCAGTAACTACAGCTGTGCTGGAACCACTCAAAACATCCTTTTGCAGTAACTTTGAATCCTGATGCCAGATATGAATCAAGGTCTTTAGGAAGAAAAGATCCATTTATTTAACTAATTTATTTAACTAAAACTCATTTATCAAAAGAAGTGAGCTCAGTTCTAGCTTCATAGGCACGCACACTAAAAGTGTAATCATTTATCTAGCAATATATGGAAAATCCTGCATACCTGAAGCTGAAATACAGTGCTAAGTCTGATGATAGAAACAAAGACAGGGCTGCAATAACCGCCAAACACCAGCAAGGGGAGATGAGGCTACTCCAAAGCACTTTCTTCCCATTTTCCAGCCACTTTCTGACAAGGTCAGATTTTGTTTGCTGGGTTTCCTTTACAAAAACAAAACACCATATGCTTTACAAAGACTCCCTCTTGCATAGGAATTTGAAAACAGTTTAATTGTAGCTAATAGGCAATGAGAATAAGTTTTCTCTCTCATACTCCTGTGGTCCTGGCTATTTCTCTGGGAAGAAAGAAGACCTCTCAGGGCACATGTAGGAGGGTGAGACTTGGACAGTGTACCCCCATATCTCCTTTACACCCCATGCATCTTCAGAGCAGAGCTGTGCTCCCTGCTGTGCCCTGGAAACATACTTAATGCCTGCAGTGGGTCTTAAATCAGCAGTTCCAGTCTGCAGAAAAAGCCTGACCAGGAGTACAGATGATATTTCACAGTTCTGCTGTCCCTCACCTTGCCAGTGCAAACCTCGACCCTCACATGCCAAAGCACATGCATCAGACAAACATAATACGTAAAAGGAAGACCCAACAAACCCTTTGCCACCTGCCACGGGCTCCTCTGGGTCAGGTGCCATCGAAGTTGTGACCTAGTGGTGAGTCAGCCCTAGCCCTCTCATTGCCCACTTGGTGAGTAAACCAGGCATAAGGACACATCATCCACTAGTCAAAATGCATGTTGTCTTTAGCTCTGAATGACACTGATGGAAAGCATGTAGGTCAAAACCACTTGTAGGTTCAGCCCAGCCGCAGTTCACACTGCTTTGCATTGTGCAACTCTGATATAACGAAACAAGCATTAGCAAACCATCTATAGATAGGTTTATGACCCGTTCACGCTGTTTATTCTGCAATAGATAACTAAAACATTCAGTATTTTCGTCCTCACAGACCCCTTTATGAAATCTTACACGCACAGAGAGGCTTGAAAGACTTAATGACAGCCAGACAGGAGGCTAGTCAGGAGGCACAAGGTCTTGAACATGGACCCTCTGTATTTATGTGGTAATCAAAGGATCCAGCTTTGGATCAACCCCTCACATTAGAATATCATTGCAGAGATGTCTAGCTCCATGGCAGGGTCTACAGCCTTCACTGTTTGATCTATACTGACTGTGTATGCTATTGCAAAACAAAAAAAGCAAACTGTAAAGGCCGTATTTTTGCTCTCTTGCTCATGCTAGTGTTACTTCATCTCTCTCTCTTGGCACGTTCATGGCTCTCATAACAATAGCATGTGAACATCTCACATTTTTTAGCGTACACGTCTTACAACACTCCAGTGAGGGGTGACAATATTATTATTCCCACGAGCAGCTGAAGCACAAAGAGACAAGGTCTCGTATTCACCAAAAGTTTTAAAAGCTTAACCCTGTATACCTAATTCCCAGCGACAGAAAATAAAACTCCATCAGTAAGGTGATCTCAGTAGGACTTATTCTCTTAAACAGAAATTTGTAGTTCTAGATTGAAATGACTACTCCAGGCCTCAGCGTGAGATCTCTACCAGGCCCGCACTCAGACCAGTGTCAGGTTCCAGGTCAATGCCTTATCCACCAGAGCATCCCTGAGAAAAAATCAAGGTTAGTAAAGTGCTCCAGTGTGAACGGGAGGAGGGTAGATATGGAAACTTGCTATGCTTCTGGTGACATGCAGAGCAGAGCAGCAGGGATCAGACCAGTGATTTTAGTTAAAGACTGATGATCTCTTTTTGTCTAGCAAGCATTCTCACTTGCGTAAAATCTTCAGGCAACAGAAAACATTTCAGAGTTGTCAATAATTATCACCATTATTTTGAAAGGCCTGTTGCTGTTCTTCCTACAGTCCTACAGTCCTGTGCTGTGCTCTCCAAGGAATCTGTCTACATGGGGAGATAGCAAAGAGCCAGGAAGGTGTAACAGTTGAGCTACACGGCAGGAAGAAAAGTGGAGCAATCCTATAGCAGGAAGAATAACAGTGATGTGCAGATGAAGTCCCGCATGCACTTCTGTGAGCCCTTTGTCACAGCTCTGTTATCGTGAGGGCAATTTCCCTGAGTCTGATGGAGTTCATCAGCCTTTTGAGAGACTGATCTGCCCTGTAGGAGATGAACCCATGGGGCTCATGAGAAGTTCAGTCCTGCGGTGCTCTCAGGCTCCTCTTCTGTCACATCATCAGGCTCAGTAATACAATTGGGGAGCAAATTCTTTTGCCCTTGCAACTTTAAGGAATTTCTCCTGACATCGTTGTCTTCAGTGTCCTCACTCCATTTCTTTACCTCCCTCCTATATTAACTGAACTCTGTGCTGCCGCTTACACACTCTACACGTTGGTAATGGTCAAGATAATATTAAGTGATAAATACATTGCACAGAAGTGACATTGCCTCCTTGCTGCGATGAAGACATTTGGTTTCACTTCTGAGAACATTCAGTTTCAACTGGGAAGCAATTATTCAAACTAGAGCATCAGGGGGAGGGGAGCACAGGGGACAGGGAGTGGGTTCAGCAAGTCAGACCTGAAATAGGAGTACACATCCTCATTCCTATAAATGAAAGGCATCAGGGTACCAGCCTAATGGGACACCAGAGCTACCTTAACCCCCAGCTGAGCACTGTTGTCATGGTTTGCATAAAGCGACATGGCAGAGTAGCCCGGTGTCTGTCTCAATTATTTGTATGGCATCCATGGTAATAGTAACTGAGAAGCCTCCTGATCTTTCATGTATTTGTCCATACAGCAGCCAGATAAAGAGGTTTTATTATGCTCCTTTTGATAGGAAGGAGTATTGAGGACAAAGGAGATGGAGAGTACGTCCCCAGCATACTTTCAAGACATGGATTAGTTTGTACTTTTTAAATCAGACATTTATAACTATAACTTCAGGAGTGTGGGTTTTACTTACTGAAAACTTACCCAATGCTCCAGGTGGAAAATACATTAAGATTTATGCTTGGATGTAATACCTGTAATGTGAGAAGCATGGAAATAACTTAGTTGGATAGATGGAAGAGTCTCCTTTCCAGCAGGCATGTTATTAGTGGAGCCTGTACTGCTGCAGCCACCCAAAACAAATTAAATCTACTTAAACAAGCTCCAGACCACTTCTGGCTGAACAGAGGTAGTAACTTGCCCAGGTCAGAGATGAAATGTGTAGTAAATTGGAAACTTGTTTCCAAACCTTCCAAAAGACCGAGGCACCTACTGCCTCTCAGCAGAACCAGACAACCTCTGATCCATCTCTAATGGAGATACAAAGTTCAAAAGCACAGCATTAGGTGTTTTGAATTCTCTTTGCTGAATGAAGATAGATTCTTAGTTATTAAATACTTACCAGATATCTAGCCCGGGTCACGCATCTGAATGCTTCGCTTGAATCTAGCCTTGAATATCATAAAATTCTTGGTCTCCTTGATTGAACTATTCCATTTAAGACGATAACATGTGAGTAAAAATATAGTTAATGGGTTGGTTAGTTAGATGAATGTTCCTCCCTGAAGTATTATGATGTCATTTTTCTCTTAACGCCTGAGTGACTTTGCTGAAGATGTTGACTACTGTCTTCTGCATTAATTTACTGGACGAGCTTGAGGGGGAAAAAGAAATGTTAAAAAATGAAATCAATTCCCTATTCAGGCCCCAAATGCTTTCTGCAGCAACATTACCTAGTCTCTGAGGGTTTTATAATAAGCTGAGAAAAAGTATTTTGTGAGAGTCTCTGGTTTAAATCCAGGCAGCACCCTGCCGACTTTTTAAAAGATCTTATGAAGTACAAAACATTTTCATAGGTTAAAAAAAGAGTTAGTAAAATTCTGGATGAATAATCCAGGGCTTACAGTTAATCACTTCTGCACTCATAGCACCTCAAAAGCTCACCAAGCTGATGCATGTATAGAATTCAATCCTAATTAACTGTATGTGAGAATTTTGGATTACTGAAAAATATGTGTTTTTCACTTAATAAATCTTCACTGACATTGCAGGTAGGCAGTAACTATCACAAGAATCATTACAAATTGACCCCTTTCAAATCTTCAATATCCTGCACTGAAGAGATATACATAATTGGGCTTATTAAAAGTAAATATTGATTGACTGGACCACTGAGATCCTTAAAAAGGCTGCGCAGCAGAGAAGAATCATTGTATTCCTGATCTCTAGAGCAGCTGCCAGTTTTCTGCTGCTTTTATCATGGTTCAGAAAAGCAAAAGGAAAATGGTCAGGGAAACCCCTAACAGCAAGTAGTGCATAAGGCAACAAGGAAGGTGTGGGGCTAGATGTGCCAGGAAAAGGACTGAAATATGGACTGTTCTAGGAGACAACTTACAATGAAAATGAATTTGCATCCTCTGTGCAACAATGTCTGTCCTGCCAAAAATGCTCCATGCTTGACGGTAATCCTCAGATCCCTCCCAAGAACAGTCAAAGGCAAGGCAAAGTTGGTCAGAAATGAACAGAACTGGAAGAGTTTTATATGGAAATTCTCCGAATAACATTGCACTAATACCATTAACTTCCATGTGGCTGTTGGGCAACTCCACAAATAAATATGAAGACGAGGGTAGTTAAGGACTTTTGGACAGTCACTTTGGGACTGTTTCTCCAAAGTTTCATGTTTTGTGTAGTCATTAGCACCTTTGCAAAATGAGTCTAGGAAAGCATGGGCAAATCAATAGTGCATTACACAGGCATCAGTAATTATATAGCAGTGGAGAATTGGGCTTTGGGGTTTTCAATTATCTTCTGTTGCAAATGACGTTCAGACACCATTCTGGAAGTCACTTTTCAGTCATACATTAGGTATTGTTCTCAGTGAAAATCAGTGATATGCAGGTAATGAAGTAATATGGATCTTTCTGGCCTTAAAAATCTATCAGTCTATAAATCTCCATTTCTGAGTTCAAGCCAAAAAACTTTTTTATTGGTTTGTTAGATAGTTTGAATGTCCCTTGATTAGAATTCCCATGTCATTGTGAATGCTGACGTTGCCTTGGATAGCTAATTCAGTGCTAACTTTTCACTGATAGTTTACCTACTTTTGAAGTCGGAGACTCCAAAATAGTCTTCCATAGAAAACTATGTAAACTTACGTCATCTTTGTTTATTCTAGAACTAGGTAGAGACTCGGACACTTTAATGACATCTAACAAATTACTGCATATCAGGAGAGTTCTGGAAACAGTCTATATAAGTGTTCCTAATGTGCAAAAAATATACAATATAATCTAGTGTAGATCTCTTTCAGAGCAGTGTTGAACTATCTTTCAGTTACCATCATCTGTGAGAGCATGCAAAAGTAGTTACTCCGGACTAGCTAATGCGCAGCAACTTGCTCAGCTGCCATAGTTGGATGGCTCATCTGAGCCCTTTGCTTCATCTCTTGACTTTAGTTTTCCAGCACCAAAAATCTCTTGGGTGACAAAAAGCTACAAGAGCACATCCCAGTTAGTTTCCCCGGTGCTCCTCCAGTTTCTCATGGCTGCATGAAGCTCGGATCCAGAAACATTCCCCCACAGAGACACAGCAGCTCTCATTGTTGCAGTACAGACAGAAAGCATGTCCGCCCAGGCTACTGTAGAGGCCTAGGAGGCACTTCGAATTTATTCGCAGCCTTTATTTGCTGAAGAAACAAGAGTTTCAAGAGTTTCACAAAGAATTAGTGTGTCAGTGTCTAAAATGATAGTGGTGTGAAGAGACCGAGGGCTACCAAAACCAAAATAACAAGACAGTGTCTCTGAAAGCACTCCTGATCCATCGTTTTGACAAATGTACTGCTGCTCCTCAATAGCAGTGAGTTGAGAGAGCAGTCTCCTATGCAGCAACCTCCCCGGGACTGGGAGTAGATTTTGGATGGACTGAGCAGAAATAATCTTGAAAACATCTGTCTTAGTAAAATCAGAGAAGTTGCTGGCCATTTGCCACTGCACCGGTGCAAGTAGAAGCGATGGGACTGAACATGCAAATAGATCCTTTGCAGCAGTAGGCCTTAGCAGGACCCAGGAGTGAATATCAGCTACCCTGCGGCCTTCAGCCTGGGAATCCAGTCTCATCCACTCTTTGAAGGTCTGCACTCTCCCTGGAAAATGTAAAGATGCTTAGTGATTGCGAATGTTTGGAAATTCTTACCAGGAGGTCATAGAGGCTAATGACAGGCACTTGGCTAAAGACACCAATCTTTCTTGCCTGCCTATGCTGTTAGTTCAGGAGAGTTTTCTTCAGAAGACAGATCAGAGCACCAAAGTTAAGCTCACTCGCTGAATGCAGTTCTTTCATCCCACGACTGTGTAAGGAGTAATGGGAGAAGAGATTCCTAACTTGAGAGCTCTAATGTTATAGCATTCCTCTCTTCCCCCTTGCTCCAGTCCACTGTCTTCACAAGGACCACACTCCCAGCCAACATCTGTTCTGGCGCAGTCTTACCTCCCTTTATCACTTAGTCTAAGAGCTGTGTGACTGTGGGCTGTGTTTGAGGGGGCACATCAATCTTCGTGCCGCACCTCTGACAACATGTGGTATACATCACTCTCCTGCTTTACATATCTCCACCTGACCAGCAGGTGGGCTCCAGACTGTTCACCAAGAATGCAATAGCCTTGAATAGCCACTTATACTGCTCAGATAAGTGCTTTATAGGAATGTGGAAAGGAAATAGTGCAAAAAATCACACATAAAAAGGTAAATGCATTTCATTAGCATTGTCACTCGTGTATCTGTCTATTTCTTTGGTTTCATGACATAAGTAGGGTGAAATCACCATACTATATGCGCAGCATAGCTTGCGCAGTGCCTGGACTGCCTGCTGCTTCATATTTATTAATTGAGGAATCCTTAGGCAAATTGAGACTAGAACTATAACATTGTTGATAAACTCAGCAGTTGCTAGTATTCCAACGGCCTGCAAAGAAGCTGAAGTAGACTGATTATGCTGTGCAACTGTATCTGCAGAAGGTTGATTATATGGTTTGCTTCCTAATTAAACATCTAAGCATCCATTTACCGAGTAAAGTGAAATTGAGGGATTTTCAATTACAGCAGTCTGATGTGGAATAAGAGAACCAATGCAAAAATCCCTGGACTACAAATGCTTGTTACTTGCCAAGCCCTCTCCAAAGAGCTGATCGGAACTCACATAGAATTTGACATAATGAACACATCCTAAACCTTATCTCACTTGTTTATGAACAAGGGTAAAATGAAATCAAATGCTAATGAAATCAAATGCTGAAGAAGCAATGAAATCAAGATCTGTCTAAGCTTCTAGTAAGGACCGGGAAGGAGCTCTGATCATGAGCATGAGACGCCTCAGCATTGTGTCTGCTGGCATTGTCACAGGGACTACTCAGAAAGCAGCAGCACGACTTTCTGAAATGACTCAACAATGGAACGAAAATATCTGTTCCAATAACTACGCCAATTGCTCCTGAAGGACTGAGTGCAATAAGCTTGCCACTTAGAGGAGGAAAGGCAAAGGGAGGGAGGGATAATCTCACCTTTGTCTTTCTTCTTGTTCCCTCGCTACCTTCTCTCTCCCTGACAATGAATCAGACATTCACTGGCCTACCCAAACACAGAAATTACCATTTGGGCTCAGCAGGATCTCTGGGAATGATTTTCCCCATCATAGCTACACATTAGGTCTTATCCTGATCTTTAGTATTTAACAGCATTATTTCTGATGTGAGTAATTTCAAATCAAAGTAAAATGACACTGTAGTTTCTTCTGTGGAGGAGCTATGGAAGCTGAAGGATGTTGTCGTAAGCATAAATGCACAGAAGCTGGCCATGAATAAATTTAGACCTATGATTAGAAGAAGAGAGGGTCTGGAAAAGATTTCTAATGGATGATGAGGGGTGGGAACTACTACACTGTTTGAATTAAGGCTAGTGCATTTACAAATGGAATTAAATGATGTGGCAGGGGATGGGCATTTAATGCCTAGTACACCCCTATGCTTCTTGGTCACCATTCAGCAGGTCTTCAAGTTCATTTCTTCATTGTCAGTTTTCATGACTGTTGTTTTGAGGCAAACACAATTTCCATAAATGCTGTAATGTCCTGTCCGGTCATAGGGTTCTAGGAAAAAAAAAAAAAAGTCACTAAAGAGTTTGAAAACAGAGCAAATAACTTTGTGTTGGGTCAAGAGAAACATTTTGCTGGAGCCAAAACAACTTCTTATTCATTTTTACTGCACCTGGGGGTATCCCTGCCCTGATAATTTTTTTATTATTGATTTTTAGTTTCACCTAAGTCACTTGCACAGTCCTGGGACAGTTAGTGGGAATGGGACGAATAAAGGGTTAGTGGAGAAAAAGGCTGAGCAGGGCGGAACATTACTGATAGTGATGCCTGGAGGGTGGGATGATATATCATGGAGGTAGTTTGGGGATCAAAGGTAAGATTGGGTGAAGGAGCTGGATCCTGAAGGTAAAAGTGACAGATAACGTTTCAGGTGAGAAACTTCTCTTCTCGTGTCTTCCATCCTATCGGCTGCTGAATATAACAGAAAAGTCCTGAAACGCCTTTCAAAAAAAAACGATCCATAACACACTATAAAATCTCAGACTTCTTTATAATTCTCTGTTTGGATGATAGCTATTTGTTTCTTCCTTCTGTCCATGTCATGGAAATAGAGAAAGTGCCTGAGCTAGCAGCTCTGGTAGATAGTGATATCCACCCACCAGCCATCAGAGGAAAGAGACTCATAGTGTTCAAGTACACATTTTAGCTGCATATGTAAAAGTCAATTCTCCTCTTAGTCTTTTTGAGATCATATTTATTCCAGTCTAGACTAGAATGGAAGCTTTGCGTCAGCTGCCTTAAGAATAGGTTTGTATCCTCTAACAGACAGTGTCTTGTTTAACTACAAAGAAGGAAAACAAGCTTTTCTGCAGCACTTTTTTTGTTTGTATTGTGTGATTAGTTTGCTGTGTGATAGTTCTCAAGTTCGTATTTGGGCCAGTTGGTCTAAATTAGCACCTATCAGAGCCACATCCATTTGTAGTTGAGGCCACACGAGGATCTGCTGAATTGCATCACAAAAGTCTACTTCTTACTCCCAGCGTGCCATCTCACTTCTATTTTCCAAATGATTTTTTGTTAGAAAAAATGCCACCGCACAAACGCAACCTGTCATTACAGTGTCTGTGGTAGACCAGATGGCATTTGCAAAATTAAGGGGAGGATCTGAGCACCAAACAATTAGTACCAGACACCAGGAAATGCATATCATTTAGTTCCAAATTTAGCAGTAAGGAGAATCAGTAACACACAAGAGCTGAAAAGAAATAATAAAAATAATAAAGAAATGCACAGTATTGGCCTGTTAATAGCAGCCCAAAGTCCGTAGTATTAAGGGTAGACCGTATGTGGCTTTCTATAAATGAAAAGTATAGGGTTTAAAGGAACACATATTCACTTAAAGTTGTCAAGTTTACCTAAATAAAAAAAAAAATAGATATAATTGAGTCTTAAGAACAAGTTTCTCTAAGAATAAAGCAGACCACAAACGGTTCAGCAATTCCCAAGGAGCTGGCTGGGGCTGGTTGTTCTATTTAAGCGATATGTCTCATAGGTTACTAATGTGAGCACAGTAGTCTGCCTGCTGCATTTTAAATTACCAGCCACTGCCAGACCATTGTTTTATGTGATTCCCACTCTGAATAGATGTTACTTATTCATAAACTGCTGGCTTTTCAATGAGTCTTTCTCGGCTTTGTGGAACTCACTGAAGAGTGTATTTCTTTAGTCAACTTATTCCAAATATGCCCTATATAAGCTTCTGTGAGTCCTGAAACGCCTTTCAAAAAAAAACGATCCATAACACACTATAAAATCTCAGACTTCTTTATAATTCTCTGTTTGGATGATAGCTATTTGTTTCTTCCTTCTGTCCATGTCATGGAAATAGAGAAAGTGCATTCAGACATACCAAAAGTAGATCACTGTTGATCTGTGAAGCATGTCAAGAACCTACCAAAAGTAGATCGCTGTTGATCTGTGAAGCGTGTCAAGAATCTGCTGCTAAACGTTGTAGTCAGTCACTGAACCTCAATTAAGAGCTGAAGGGCAACAGGGCTGTTTCAGGAAGCAGGGGGTAACATGCTGTAGCTCTCTTCAGGCTCCTCTCCAGGCTGAGGTCTCTGGTTAAAAGCTACCCTTGGGAACACGGCTCTGTTTACCACAAACTAGTGTCACAGCAATGACACCGGCACGGTCCAAAGCTGACTGCATGTCGGAAAACACCATTATCTGAGGGCATTTCCTACACTGCAGGTCCCCGTGACTTTGCAAAATAAGGACACTTTCAACAAACAAAGCACTCCCAGTGCAGGAACAGACCCACTGCAAACATGAGCCAGTGATGCTCCACAAAAGCTATGGAATTTGTTCGCGTTGAAGTCGGCTAAGAGTGAGCAGAGTGGTGGCTGGGTAGCTCCCTGAGGCACTGCGCTTAGTGTCGCAGGTACTGGCGGCCTTGATGAAGTACAGATGTCGGGACAGGGGCACTGACCAGGGTTTCTCTGTCTATGTGAGAGAACGGTGAAGACCGAACTGAGCGAAGAGACCGGAAGCACCTGAGACAGAAAATCCACCTCGGTGCCGCTGAACCCAAGGAGATTGAAAGGAGGAAGGAGAATCCATCCCTGCCCTGACAACAGTGGCAAGTGCTTAAGTTATTCTGAGGACTGGGGAGTAACCAAACAATCATAAAAGTGACCTAATGTGGTAAGCTAATGTTCATGACTGCGACACTGCATCCAGAGGTGAAAACTGCACGGCACAATATCGTCTGGCGACATCACGCTTAGCCATGGGAACATGCCAGGAGTAAGAGTTCGGTCGAAGAATCTCATAGGCCGTACCAAAAGAGCAGGGATACCAAAGGGCTGGTAAGATAAAGGCTTGATTCCTAATTTTTTCCTCTTTTGCTTGTGTCTTGAGTTTGAAATGAGAGTTGAAAGCCTTTTAAGATGAAGACTTCAGCGTAAGGCAAATTTCTGAGCAGAGTTATTACCTTTGGTGCCTGGAGCAAAAGCACCCCTTGGGATGTTTGACAGGATATGATGTCTGACTTGATGATGGAAGCAAAAGAAGTCCTCTCCATGGCAGGTATAGTCTCTTGAATTTACTGATAATGCACTCTCCTCCAATAAGTCAGAATTCCACTTCACCCACTTAGATGTCTATTCTGTACACTGCTAACATAGATGGAAATGCAAACTCCCATAAAAGTAAAAGAAAATGCACAGTATATTCTGATAAATAAAGAGTAACCTCGGAACTGGGGAAAGAGCCTTGATTTATATTTAAAAAGAAGTCTCTGAGATGCAAGCACAGAGAGGGATGTGAAGTGGTGCCCATGCCCAGCAGGGCATGTGCAGCTCCTCTCAGTAGTTCAGCACGAGAACTTTGACACAGGGGTAAGTTTGCACTCTAGGAAATCCATCTTGTCCTTCCCAATGCAGCTCAACAAATTCACCATAAGGAATTCACATTCAACATAAGGTCACTCTGAAGAAGTCTCGTCCTCTCATGCCTCTTGGCAGCAGGTACTAAAATGACATTCTGATCTTCAGGACAAAAATTCCTCTGCCTGAGGGTACTGTAGGGGTGACTCAATGGCCAAATGGAGGCGTTCCTATCACAGCGAGTCCTCTCGGCTCCCTTCATACCAAGAGGAGAGAAATAGGCACTCATAGCGTGTGTCATCTGCTTCTAAAGTAGACCCCTAAATTAGGGGAGGTGAATTGCGCCCCTAAAAACATTCGTTTCTCTCCTTTGAATGTAACACAGCCTGAGGTGGCTACTGAGAGGAAGATAACTACTCTATAGGCAGCTAATGTCAGAGGAGCTGAATGCCAACTTTGCAGCTAGTGAGAGAAAGCCTGTTCTGGGGGTACAAATCCTGCAAAGGGTTAAAGTGATACTTGCCTTTATTCCATGCAGGTGAGCGTAGATTCACTGCTGACTTTTGCCAGTCAACTGAAATGAAAAGGAGCTGAAATGAAGCTGGAACTTTGGCAGCCTTTCCAATTTAGGCTTGTGACTATGGGAAGGCACAGACCGTGAGGGGTGCTGAATTTACTGCACAGTAGCCTGTGGCTGATGTGGATGGCAAGGAATGAAACAGAAGACCCGGTCCATATCCATTTCCCTGATTTGTGTAGCAGGGCACTTGAACCCCTGCTGCCTGTGGTTTCCAAGGCAATTGAATCCGCTCTGCACTTGGCAGCAAAACCAGGGGCACTCGTTACCCTATGCTAACCCAGCCCCACTCAGCGTGGGATCGACTTCGCTTGACTTGCCAGACACAAAAGTCAGCTGTCTAATCTAAAGTAGCTTTCGTAGCTCCTTGGAGATAGACTGCCTTGGGGCTGTTATCTCATCTGTTTGCGAGCTCTTAGGATGTGACGAACTGCCTACATCTCTCCTTTGGCTGTACAAGGAAGCCTAGCTCAGGCTTTCATATGGTCAGCAAGTCAGGTGAGATGAGTCCCACATGAAGCCACCCCACCTGAAGGTGCTCCGAAACTGCACCAGTAAGAGCATCAAGGGGCTCTGGCTACTCCTTCACACCTCAGTGTGCAAAGCAGAATAAATTCCTCTAAATAACAGTCGTCAGAATACTTAGAACACCTTTGAATCTACCCACCAGTTTAAAGCAGGTTTAGGGTACATTTAGCTTATCATCGCAAAACACGGCAATCCTTGCTTGGCAGAGCAACCCACTGTACCTTCCTCTCTTCCTAGCCCTTGCTAGGAGCCTGGAAGGTAACACAGGCTCTACAATGCTCCATGGGTGGTCCCTGGAGCAGGAAGCACAGGCAAACAACATAAATTAAAGGAAACCAAGCTGTGTTAACTTGTCCTGGGCTCTCCATGAACCAGCAATCTGTATGGTCAGCCATAGCCTGCTTGCATGTTCGTATAAATCAAACCCCAATGAAACGTTGACAGAAGAGCCAAATTTCATATATCCGCTCCAAACCCAGGGTTTGCACGGTGCAGCTGCTTTCACAACCAGACAAGAACCCAGGCCTAGGCTGAGCCCTGCTACTTCAAGGAGCCTAGATGATGGGATGTCAAATCAATTAAAATGCATCCTTTCCCTCACTCCCCATTTCACCCAGCCCCACTGTTCCAGCAGTGAACGGGAGCACAGCCAGCATCCTATAACACAGGTCTAGGTGTGCGGGAACTAGGGTAATACTCGAACACGGGCTGCGTGCCAGACACACACAGCCAAAATGCAAAACTCGTCGTCCGCTCCGTGTGCTTGCATTGCGTGGGTGAGGAGCTGGTGTGCGTGACAGATGAGTATTGCTGCAAAGCAGGCAGGTCAGCTCCATGGTGAGGGTCAGTGCTATTTCGATGGCTGCAAGATGCTCTAATTATAGTGTTGGGAAGGCTGGAAGCTGCCAGATTTGATTCAGGAATAAAGAATCCTCCTGTGGCACAGGAGCTAGAGACTAAAAACACTTGTTTTGTTTTGTTCTTGTTTTCTTAACCAAGTGAGGGACAAAACCTCTGAGGAAGGAAAGCCAGCTTTAAGGTTATAATAGAGCTCCAGGAATCCTGAACACATATATAATTAGACACTCAAAAAAGTCAAGGCAACCTCGTGTTTATTGCACTGGCTCCGTCTCCTGCGCTTTTGGCACTGCAGTTTTTACTTGCGTTTCAGACAATTGACTGGGCCATTAAACATTCTTCACCAGTATAAACAGAGGAGGAAGCCCTGCAGCTCATTCAAGCGCAGTGCCTTTGGTGGGTGTTGCTCTTCCAGAGGGTTCAGGCAAGTACATGACTTTATATATACTGAGATATTCCTCTCTGCTACCTTCTCTGTGCTCTGCTCTGCCTTCCTGCAAAACTGTTGCAGGGTTGCTCGTTGGGTTAGAGGGTTTATAGCAGTATTTCCTTCAGTTTTTATGCTCTGATTAATCTTGATGCACTCTCCCCACATAGCTGTGAGCCATACAGCCCACAGAAGCCTTTGGTCGCAGCAGCGCAGAGCAGTCACCTTCCCAGGAGCGAGCGGGGTATTTGTGAGAGACAGGATGAAGAATCAGACAACCCCAGCTCTCAGCTCTGCTGCTGGCTTGCTAAAGAGCCTTGGCCAAGTCACTTTGCAGCCTGGTGCCTCAGTTTCCCCCCGACCGATGGAAAAAGTAGTGCAAAGCCAGTAGGTTGAAACACTCTGAGAGACTTTGATGAAAACGGCAATCAGATATGGGCAATGGGTTCTGTGTCATCACTAGTGATGCTAGCAACAACTTAATGAACCACCTTCCGGGAACGCTGCCCATTCCTTGCCTGCACTAGCTTTCCTCCTTCCTTACTCCTGCAGGGTCTCTAATTGCTTTAGAAATCCCCGTGCCTCCATGACACGCCTCTGCCTCTCCTGTGCTTCAGCTGCCTCCCCTCCACCTCTCTCCTTCAGGAAGTTCAGTGGGGCACATTACCTTCTTTTCCCCCTTTCCCCCTGAAGATCCCCACTTGCTCTTGTTTCAGGTTTAGGCAGCCTTGCACACTCCCTCCTCCCCTCTTCCATGTCCTCTCCAGTGTTCAGGGTGCTGCTTGGTGGTCCTGGTCAGCGGAAGGCTCCGCTCTATAGAAGAGCTGGCCAGATCACCAGCTCATCAAGTGTCAGGTAAACCAGACAGTGATTTGTGCTAGCTATTCCCGCTGGGGAGAGAGGGTGCTTACTCTCATTTTTTCTGTAGTTGTCCAAGCACTTGCACCACTCATCAAAATGATTTCTTTTTTAAATCTGAGAGATAGATAGAATATAGCTGGGAACCAGTATCTGGTGTAGTGCCAGAGCAATGGGACAGTATCGAGGATGCATTGTGATCTATTTGCTGTATCACTATGCCTCAAGCAGGGATCTGTCACCTAAATTCAGATGCACTGTAAACAATACAGTGTAAAAACGTCTAAATTCAGATACACTGATTCCCTTTAATTTTATGCAGGATTGTATTTAATCAAATCCAAGTCATATTTATCCCAGATAACAGTTACAGCAGTAAACATTGAACCAGAAAGGAACTCAGCCCATTTTCTCTTCCTTACAGACAAACAACTTATGCAAACCGCAAAACTGCTGAGGCAAACACAAGTGCAGGAGAGGATACAAATGCACAGCAACCCCCTCTCAGCAGTGACTGTACTGGCTGTAGTGCTTTATTCCAGTCTATTTACAAATTATTAAACATATTGTCCGCAGCTTCATGTTTTGAAATCAAGAAGACAAAGAATCCATTTTTATTACTTTATTAACCTTTTTTATTTAATCTAGCAATAAAACTATTCAACTGTGTGGTGAAATCTCGATTAAAATTTGCCTTAGCTCCAGAAGCCACACAGATAAATGCTCCAGTAGTTGGTTTCCCAGTAAAAGCTTTCCTCTGCTATCAGATTCTGTTATGCAGCACATAGATCCCTGCTTTACAGCCAGCATCATTTCAGGAGGTAGTTTGAAAGCTTTCGGGCTCTTCCAATGATTGCTTTGCTTTTCTTTCACGGCAATTACAGTCCCTTCATTTAATTTCAATGGAAACTTTAGTGTTTTAGACCTTGCCTATGTAGCTGAATGCTCATCTCTGGATCTTATTTCCAGTCCTCAGGAGGACTGGTTTTGATGACCTAGTCTGATTACAGCATCTTTTGACAGCTTTAAAGGAATTTGCTCGAGGGAAGGAGACAGCTGCTGCTCTGATGAAGGATTTTTCTGAGCAGGCCTCTCAAGCCGGTCATGTCAGTATGAGATGCTGCCTACGCTTTTCATCATGACCAACAGGTATGTCCAAAAATGGTTTTGTGTTCTTGCCCTACATAGGCCGGTGTGGAGAGAGCCTCTATCATAAAACTGCTTAAACTGCTTTTGTCAAAATGCTACAGCTTCTTGGCTTCTTTTCCCTTGTGTAATGCATTCAGTTTCTCCAGAAACTGAGGGCCAGATCTCTAGTCTGCTATAAAGTGGCATTGCTCCTTCAATTTATACGGTCTCGAAGGCAGGAACTGTCTCTTTACCGATAGCTGTAGATGTTATACAGCCCTGATCTTAAACAAGACTAAAGAAAACTAGCATATTATTTATGATCAATAATAATCATTGTTAGGAGCTGATATCATTAGCAGGTGATGCAATAAAACCTACTAACAGGCTTTGGGGGATTGAATCAGTGTAAAAGCAATATAACAACCTGCTCTTTTAGACCTTACTTTACCATTGATGCTAAAAACAAGGTTAATAACATTTCAGATCCCCAGCAATCCATTTTGTGCAGAGAGGAGGTCTAAGCCACTTGCAGCGTGTGGAGCAGGAAAAGTCTATGTCACCATCCCAGTGCAATTCCCAGACCCAAGAACTAATCTCCATTTTGTTCCTAAAAAGCACCTAGAGTGAACGGGCCATTATTCAGATAGGAATGTTTTGTAATAAAAGCTCTTGGCAATTTTCTGAAATTAGAAAGTATTAATCATATATGCATCCTACAGGAGCTGCTTTACTTTTTTGGAGCAAATAAATCAAAGATTTCAGACAGAAGGGGGTTGTCTGCCCTTTTAGGGCAGAACTACTAGGGCCAGAACTACTTCTATATAGACTGTTGGGCAGAGCTAAGTTATGGGGCAATTCATCCCTAAGACATCTCCAGCCTTGTTTTCGTGCAAAGTGACCCCTATGTAAGCAGGTGGCCCAAAGGGCTGAGGACTGGTTGGTACATTGGAGCTTCTTGCCTCCAGGGCCCATCTCCTCTGTTACATGCTGCCACCCAAATCTGACTCCGGATCAGCAAGTAAAGGTGACATAAATCTCCAGTGTCACCTGCTCCAAATTTCCCCTCTTTCTGCTCCTCTGTCACACTTATTTAAGTTGCACGTTCCTAGAAGAAAAAAGAAATGTAGTCATTACATTGTTGTGTGAGTGGTTGACTTCCATTCAGTGAACCCAAAGGAGCTCTGAAGGAGTGCTCTCTGAAAGGGCAGTGGGGCGGGAGGGGGCACAGAAAAGGTCCTGTCTCACAGCTATGCAAACCTACGTGGCTCTGTCGGCCTGGTGCTTACTTGGTCTCCTTCTGCAACACTGATGCTGGTTCACACAAAATCACTGTCTTCCCAGATCCTCCTGAGAGACACGACAGAGTAGTGGCTCAAGGAGTCACCTTCTTCCTATTAATCAGTTGGAGGAAACCCTCTTGTGCTCTAGTCGGACATGTGCTTTGCACCCATGCTTTTGCCAAAGGACACATTTTTGCATCCAAGGAAGACTTGCAGGCTTCAAGGCAGTGTGTCTCTCTCCACATGCCCACCTATCTGAAACAGGAGAGGTACCTCACTCACCCACGACCGTCTGATAGTGGACTGCAGCCAGGTCTGCAGCATTTGCTGCCACCACGGCAAATGCCAGGTAAAAAGTGTCCCAGTATAGCCTGCTGAATCTAGGCCAGTGGAGCAGATGAGGAGTAGGCAGGCTACAGGGCTTAGAAATGGGAACCAGGTGTCTTTGTGAAGGGACTGGTGGATGTGGGAGAAATTCATTTAAAGAGAAGGAAGTGCGAAGCAGATACTTTGCTCATGGGCTGCAAGCAAAGAGTGCATTATTCAGAAGATTATGCTATGTTTAAGGGCCAAAAGGCTGGAAATTCACCAGTCATAATAAACTAGTGATAGCAGACAAGCCAGTGGAAATGGGATAGAGGAAATTACTTGACCATTTGGCAGAAGCCAGTAAAACTATAGCTCAAGGGAGCAGAGTGTTAACCTTGCAGTCAGACTGTGCCGCTCACATTAAAGTGACTTTAACTAGAGGGAAATAAATTATTGCTCTAGTCAGAGAAGAAACACGATATCTGTTTTCATCAACAGCTCTTTGCCCCAGTCACTGTGTTTTGCATGACTTCACTTGACCGAAGAGCAAGTTCTGGTATTACACATGCACTAGCAAATTTCCACTGACTGCCATATTTCTCCATGGAAGAAGAAGATAGCTTGACGCAAAGTGCCCTAACAAATAAGGGGTTTTTTTGTTTATTTCTTCTTTGTTTGTTTTTTAATAAATATCTATTAGTCCCACAGATGCCAAAAGCAGAGGTCAAATACTGCCTAGCTTTTGCATGCAGAACTCTCAGTGGAGAGAACATCCCTGGTTACGCAGTGGGGGCAGGATCAGGCCTCCTTTTATATTCTTTTAGAAATTTTGCAGAGAAAACATTTACAGGGAAATTATATCTCATTCAAACAGACAGCAGCTTTCATGGAAAGCAGTCCTATAGTACTCCATGCTAATAGCTTCTTGTTTTGGACTAGACAGATATGGCTGTCACGGAAGTCGACAACTTCCCAGCTTCAGCATTGTCCATGCAGCAAGTGACAAAGCTTATCAAAAACGGGATTGTCACAGAAAGGTGTTTTAGATCTGCAGCCTGAGGGCTGCTGAGCTGGAATTACAGAAACAAGAGAGGTCTTCTGGAAGGAAGAGTGGTTGCATCGGCTTTCTGTCACCTTTATTTCAGAGGTAGAATGAACCTTTTGGCCCAGTGTGGTACAAAAGGGATCAATTTGTTTCCAGCTCCTCAAAACAGAAGGGCACATGCTAGCCCTAGCTGGAGAGTGTAAGAGTGCTCCAGTCTCACTATTTCACCCTAGAAATGCTTGTTAGAAACCATTATAATGTGCGAGAGAGAATGCAAGACAATGAACCAGCTGTCCATATCCACAGGTTTTGCTTTTGTCTGGTTATAGACATGTAGCCAGAACCATGACAAAATGAGAGCTCAATTCCAATCCTCCTCCCTTCAGACACTATTAATTTACCATCTGCCTCACCTGTGAAGCTTATTCCTTGCTGTTGCATTTGTCTAGCTTTAAAAGAAAAGGTGATGTAATTTCCATTGTTTCACTGAGAAGACTGATTGAAAGGCTCACACAACTGAGACGATGAAAAGTATGCTAATGAAAATTCTCCACATCAGGAAAAGCTGATTTGTTGAAAGAGAAATGATTCCCACAAATATATAATTTAGGCTAAAATGGTTCTTGGTCCTAGACTAAATTTCTGATAAAAATGAAAGAGGGAGAAGGAAAAAAAATGAGAGCGAGCCATAACTATTACAAGGCAGCTAGTAACAACTTGCTAAGGTCACTGGAAGGGGCATCTCATTTTGAAAGATCTGATCTAAACCTATCAGGGCTCAACCTTGGTTTCACATTCTCTGGTAAAAGCCTATTGTATTCTCAGCTCTTCCTCCGTAAGACACAGACCCTTCTTGGAGGGAGCAGGTCCCTCTGATACTCCTGCAGACATGCCAAAGGGTCCGGCAATGCTTTGCTTTGAAATGAAAACAGAGCTCAAACTGTTCATTTTGCTGTGCAAAACAGAACAGCTTTTCTGCCTGACTTACCTCTATATCCTGATGTTCAGAAGTGTCCTTTGATGTGCTGCCTGAATTTTCCCATTCTTAATTTCTTCACCTCTACTAAAATTGGGAGTCAAATGAATATAGGTTGTAGAAGCTCTTGGTCAATTTTGAAAATTGTACCGATTACTCTTTGTTAATACTACTTGTTCTGCTCTGAAAACATCAGCCTCCACGGGTTAGAGAGGTGGAGGAGGGAAACTCACATTCTAATTATAAGAAATTAAATCCAGAACAAATATCCGCTTTAGTGGACTTTAATATAATTAACATTAGTGTAAAGCGGCTACCAATAACAGCAGAATTGCCACTTGCTTTTTATATTCTTCATCCACTCTCATCCTCCAAGCTGTTTCCAATTCATGTGTATTTTACTCGTTTTGGCTTTTCTCAGGCTTCCATCTGTCCTTCTCTCCAATTTTCTGTTCTTCTTTCATGTCATTAATCTAATCTAATCCCCCTCCAAGGTGACATTGCAAATGGAGCTCAAGAGCATTTGCATCAATGCCTTGCAACAATACCTGTGTCTAGGTGGTTTACAGTTCCCTCGGCTTCTTCCTTTGCCATTGCCTTGCAAAGCTTATGTCCCACTTGCTGCTCTTCTCAGAACCAGTCTGGGCATTAACGGCTACCAGTTTTCTCAAATCCATTAAGTGCAGATAGTGGCCCCCCGAAGTCAACAGGAGCTTTTTGATATCTCCAGGATTTAGACAAGACTGCTAATCCCCATTTTAGACTATACCCTGCAGTTATCCTAGGCTGAATTCTCCTCAGGCCAAAACTCACTTGGGGAAATAGGTAATCATTAAAAAAAAAAAAAAAACAGAATACAAAGTGACTGCTGTTAAAATGGAACTCCTAAAGATAATTCTGTTCTTGCTTTTTCTGTTAGTTTTTATTTTCATGCTTTTTTTGCCTCCCCTATTATTTCATGCCAGCTCAGTTATCCACCTGCTGCCAGTTGGTTCAGTCTTCTCATTCATGTCCTGGCTGGTAGCAGCCCTGTCATCGACAACAGCCCAGAATGCTTTAAGGAGAGGTCCCATTACCACTCCTTTTAGTTCTTGAAATATGATCACCATGTGACAAAAGGTCTTTCAGAATCACCATACTCACTACAGCTCTGTCTGTCTCCTAAATTCTGCTCAACAGGACTGACGGATGTGGAAAGACTGAGATAACAGCAGATATTAGCGTTTGGTTACTTGTTTACTTAGTAACTCTTCCTTAATCAATAAATGCTTTGCATTTTAGATCCCAGTGGCAGGATGAACAGAACGGGGGAGAAAACCACAGGTGGAATAAACCTAAAGGTTTATGGGGCATTCCAAAATAAAAATGCATGTTGAATCACAAAGAATATCTTAACTGTAATCTCAGGAGTCTAATTGTGAAATGGATGTGGAATCATTCTGTAACTGTTTAGAAAGTTTGTTTCAGCAGCACAGAAATTCTCTGTATATTTACTATACATCATCGTGAGTACTCCGAGGTTGTATGTAATATCTACCCGGAAAGACGCATGAATAAGAGAGGCAATTTTAAGAAGCGGAGACAGATCCATGCCTCTTATAAGTCAATGGATTCATGCCAGAGATGAGTTGAGACCAGGTTCTTCAATAGAGCTAAATCATTTCTAGCCAGTCCCAACAGAGCAAAAAAACCGTCTGCTCTGCAGTGGGGATGTTCTCACCACAATGCAAATCCTACTACATATTTCACTTGGCGTTTGTGTCTTTGTATTAAAGAACAGTTCATTCAAAACCAGCACAAACCCCTGCATGCTGTGGATTCCAAATTGCTACCACAGAGCCAAGAAGAGAATCCTGACTCAGAAGTGCCTGCTACCTCCAGAAATAAAGCCTGGGCTCTGCCCTCAGAAATAAATCTTGCTGTGTTGAATCAGATGGCTGCATGTGACGCTACCATACCCTACCTAATCTAATATTTGCAAGCAGTGGCAATCTGAGCCTGCAGTGCATGGGTGAATGGCCCCAGGTCTGCGTACCTGCATCGAAGGGGAGCGTATACATCTGTGTGATCGTGAAAACTTCCAGAGCCAGCTAGTAACATGTAAAGGGGAAAGTGGGGGGCTCTCAGGGAGGATAACCTTGTGGAACCTTCACGGAGCACCAAAGCAAGAGTAGATGTTGTGGATTTTTTGCTGAGCACACTGTCCTCCCCTGTAGGCAGACAGACCTGGATACAGCAGGTCTCTAGGCATCACAGGGATTAAGGAAGATATGGAAAGGAAAACTGATTGCTTTCAGTGTAGTTGGCTACACAGAAGTATCAAGTGTTATCAAACTACATGACTATTCACTGCTTTGCCTCCATCATGCTTCGCTGATGACTTTTTTTTTCAGCTCCATAAAAATGCCTCCATTTGGAAGTGACCATCAGAAGACAGATTAACTGTGACCGTTCTGGTCATGGAATACACATGGAAATGCACAATCGAAAGGACAGATTTTTGTCCTAAGGATGGGATTTATACAGTGCTTTCCTTTCTGGTAGGTCTGAGGAGGACAAATGGTGCTGTATGACACCTCATGGGTGTTCCCCATCTTTCAACAGCAAATGCATTTCTCCAGAGGCAAAAAAAGGAAGAAGGCACATGTCTAATTATGCTCTGTGGAGCAATCCTCCTTTTTATTTCCTGATGTATTGCCTGACTGGTGGAAAATCACTCTTGGCAAACACAAAACTTACCTTGCTGCCAAAAGGTGCATCTCTAAATTATTAATCAGGAGTACACAGAACCACGAAAGGTGGAATATTGAACAAAGGCTCAATTGACACTCTGGAAGTTGAGGAAGATATGGAAGACTCCCTTCTAATTTATTTATTCCTTTTCTGTTCCGTTATCCTGATATGCTGCTTCCAGTTACCACTGCACCCCGAACTGCATGGTATTACGTGATTTTGTTTTCAGATTGTTGGAGATAAAGTTACTTCATTATTAATATATATGCATTGTGCATATCCATAAATATTGTATATTTACGTGTGTGTAAACCTACTGGAAGTGTTAATAGTTAAGATAAACTAAGTCCATTATCGCAATGAGTGACTATTTCTATGACCCTATTTGCAATAAAACCAGATTCAATGATATGAGAAAATTGCTAGGTTTCAAAATAATTGAACCAGGCCAGACGAATCCCCACAAAAGCATCATTTACAAAGTACTTTGCTTGTCTAAAATATTTATTCTTGCAGAAGGAAATGGAAAAAGAGTTCATATGGTTACACAGCTATCCTCTGAGCATAAAATTGTTTTATCATGTTATGTTTATTTCCTAGACATCTTCCATTGGGATACTGCAGGAAAATACTGGCTGTGCAGTTAGTGCCTTTGTGTGGACTGCTCATATTTATTCACTGGGAAGTCAATCATGTTTTGTTCGAGCATGTTTTGTTTTTCTGCTGAGCAAACACTTAAGCAACCTTTTTCTTGTACAAATTTATTTGCATATACGATATGAGCCATTCAAAGTCAGTACTGCGCAGATATTTGAGTTATTTTTGCTTTCTCTGCTGTGCAACATAGGAAGTAGCAGTGGAGTTCACCCTCAAAACATTGGCTTTGCTGAATAAGACTGCAGTGTATTGGTCACGCTTAAGGACTCCATCAGTAGTTACAGATATTTTTATTTTGTTTTATATTGAAAGCCTGGGATAGATCTTTCCTATTAAATGCATTCAGCAAAATGCTTCCAAGTAATCTACAGACAAAGAATTATTCCTAGCAATTATCCACTGAATAAATCTGAATAATGAATATGTTCACAGAAGTCACTATCTATTTGTGAGCAATTAGCCAAAAGAAATAGAGGTGACATTCATAAGCTAAATAATTCATTTATGAATGCTTTGTCCGGCTTCGGTTCTGACACATGTTGCATGAAATTAGATCACAGCTTAGATGAAAAATTACTTTACATAGGGGGGCAATATTAAAGAAAATTCTTCCAGCTTCCAAAGCAGATTATTCTAATATTGTAACAATCACTCATTACAAGTGATTTAAAAGACTACTGAAGTTATTTTCCTGGAATCCTTCACTTCATGCATTAAACTATGTTTTATTCCTATCATATATCCAATTTTAGGCTGTTAAACTGCAATCAAAAGCACTTAGTAGGAATGGATCTGTCTCTGTTATGAAGTTTGAACTTCTGACACCTTTATCCACTGGAACTTAAGTGCCCAGGTAACTACTAATTATTCAAGCATTTACAACTGTTACTATCAGTTTAATTAGTATGCAATGGAAAAAATGTGATAATGGCACTATTAAATGATTATTCCTAGCATTTAGATAGCAAGCGTGCATGAAAACATCTATAAGCTGCCATATAATTTTTCAATCAAATGAACAGTAAAAATGTGTACATTTAAGAGGAATCTCTGGAACTGAAAAGAACTTGTTTTCTGGCAACCAAAATGATGAATATTGTCTCCACACTTTCATTTCTTGAAAACTAAAAATAAAAACCTCCATACATTTCTTTGCTTTTTTTTTAAGGAAAAACTCAATAACTTCTGACCAATTGCTTAGAAAAACTATGAGCCTCGCTTTAAATAAAACCAGAGTTAGTGAAAAAGACAACTTAGATTTTTCATTTAAATTTCACAAGATCTGTGCAGCTTTCAGCAGGAAAGACTAATGGAGGCTACAAAAGACATTTTTTATGTGCCTTGATGCATTACACTAGTAAAAATGAATGAGACAATTCACCTAGAGAAAGTGAAGGATAGGTGAACACTAGATTTGACTGCCTTCTTTCCACCTCCATCAGTTTCACCGGCCGGAGTAGACTGGTAAATTCCTTATATTAATTAGTACCAAGTGATTATCAAGGAGGAACCAAGAGCAAAAGCTGAGGACCATGCTTTGGAAGGCTTTATCATCTTTCTGCCTAGGATCTGCTGTGAGCAAAGTATTAAAGAATGACATTTCCCTACCAAAAGCTCAGGTCAGGTATTCCTAAAATAACTGCTGTGAAATGCTTGCAGGATGCACCAGGGAGGGGATTTCCGGAGAGTTTTACAAGGCCTGCAGCTGTGAGCTGGTTGCAGCATGAGGAAAAGCCCTCCATCACCCCAATGCACAGGAAAGAGAAGGTAAGGTGAATCTTCCCCAGATGACTTTTAGATACGGTCCATTCATTAGAGAGTCCCAGGCCAGTAAAACGTGTCCTTCTCCACACTGACACTGCTTTCACCACTGGAAAGGAAAGGCTTGGAGACCGCAGTCCCACGAAGCACTGAAGCCCTGCTGCAAAGGCTGAGCTGCTGGAGGCAGCAAGGCACGAGGACGCTGCTGGTCCTACATCTGCTGCGGGGGCTTCGCCGCTGCCCTGGCCCACTTGTGCTCTTCAGGGCAGGACCCCAACACTTCCGGGGTGCTCCCCAACTCCTGAAGGGAAGATTAAAATAGCGCAGCCCACAGAGTTGTTTTGCCCTCTGGTTCACTGTGCCAATGCAAGCATCTTGCTCCACTGGGTCAGCGTGAAACAAGCGTTCCAGCCTGAATGGTCCAAGATCCTGCACAGGCATAACACAGGAGGATGCTGAAGTCTTTCCTCCCGCTTTGCAGGAAAGTTGCTCCTTGTGAAAGGAGCAATCACAAGGTCCTGCCGTGAGAGATTCCATCCAACCACCTGGAAAATAACACAGACCTGGAGTAGTTTAGACATGTCACAGAGAATAAATAGCTCTAGGAAAAGAAAAACAAAAAAAGCTCAATCTTGTGCTTGTAGAGACAGTAAACCACCATATTTCAGCAGTCGTGGCAGGTATTTTTGAATAGAAATTGTGCATTTAATGATGATCAGCCTTCAGCATTAGACAAGGGGTTGTTAAAGCCTCCTGAACAGTAAATCATCTCTCTTGCCTATCAATAATCTCGTTATAATATCCATAGAAATGTCTAATGTTAAAATCCCACTTTATTACTATAATAATGGATCTAATTTGTAAAACATATAAATTGAAACCATAACTGTACTGGAGGGAGATATATGCAATACCACTGCATCTATATCATTTCCTGATGGCTTTTGCCCACATATTTTCAGCAGGAGGAGGATTAGAAGCAACGCTACTTTTAATATTTTTGAGATCGGGAATAGTTTCTGGAAAGGAAACCAAAATGATCATGGAACTGCAACAACCATTAGAGAAAGAACAGCCTTGACTTTACATTTACGCATGTAAATCTGTAGGTGTTTATCTATGGCTTGCTCCATTCAGCCCCTTTGCAGTTGCCAGAAAAGCCCTGCTTTCCAGCTGCATATCTAGTTTTATCATTATGCGCTATTTTTGGCTACCGAGTACATTTCAAGTAACGTCATCCTTCCCAAGCCAACACTGGTATGAAGGGTGGAAACTCGTCTTTCCACTCCTCTCCGTCATTTGCTGCTGCATCCGCCGGCTCTGTGGCACTGCCTGCTCTCTCCTTGCTGCAGAGGGATCTCCAGATGCTTTTCTCTGGTCTTCCCCGTTTCCTTGAGCAAGTCACTTTCCAACTGAAGCTTCATGTGGGAGGCTTCATGTTGGCATCCAGAGTACATGTCCCAAATATGTCCAGCCCCACCTTCCGATTCTAGCACAGAGGAGCTCTCGGTAAGTAATCTCATGATGGGTGATAGAGTCCTTCTTTCCAACGTTCAGAGCTTTTCACAGGTGTGTTGTTTTTAAGGGCATATAATTTCCTGACTAATACTTTAGTAGATTTCCAGCTCTTGCCACAGTATGCTAACACTGGGCTTCTGTCTGAGGGTAAAATGCATGGTTTTGTTTTGACACTGTGTAGCTTTGATTGTCCTGTTGTTAAGTCTGGTAAATATTGCAAATGCCACTTCATTCTTAAGGGGTTCCCTGGCTACATGCTACCCAACCAGCTAATTTTTTAACATTTTACTGTTAAACGGTAACATTTAACATGTTACTGTTAGATGTTTGATAAAGCTTATATGGACAACAGCAGCTTGCGAAGTTACAAATCCTTTCAGATATAAGGTTTAGTTTCCTTTTCTGTGCCACCGGACCAGCCCTCCCAGCAAAATCTCGAACCATTGCTAGTCTGAGCTGGGCATCTTCCGTTCTGTCTCCCTGAAGCTGTTTCACTTTACACAGAATAATTAAATATTCATTGGGCCAGAAAGTGTTGTATGTGCCTGGCTATAGCAGAGTGCTTAGGGCACTCACCTGGTAGAAGACAGACCCTGTTCCCAGTGCCTGCTCCAATGAATAATTAAGTCTTTCATATTAAGTATTCATTGAAACAAAGACAGGAGCAGACCTCTCCCACCGCCAATGAGCAGGCTGTAAAGTCTTTCTTTCATTCTTTGGCCCAATGAATATTTAATTATTCCATGCCAAACTGGTTTCTGTGGGAGAGACTGGGATTCCTTACTCCTGCTTCTGCCCCATGGCTCCGATGATGAAGCTGTGCTCATAGGAGAGGTGGGTTCACATTCCCTTGGACTCAGAAAGAAGTTAAATCCAGGCCCCCCAAACCTTGGAGGGATCTTCTAATTCCTGAGCTGTGGATGAAAAGCACAGAGCTCCACCGTGCTGCCCCCAGACCACAATACTGAAGTGGTATCAGTGCTTCTCTGATCTGGGTTCAGAAAAGCGTCCTTCTAAGTGATGAGTTAGGCCAAAATTTGTCTTCTGAATCTCTCAGGAGCAGGTATCAAATCTGAAGGCACTCTCCACTCCATAGCAGGTCCTTCTGGCTATGTTATACGGCTTCCTGCTCAGTGGGTCACCTGCTGTGGATGCCATTTTTAAGCATATAATTCTCTCATGAATCGTGTAGGAACCCCAGGCATCCGACTGAAAATCACACTGGCAGGCTGGATCTGCCCAGCAGTGTCCCCACTAAATCCCCTTCTGGATTCAGCTGGTCACGATCTCTCTTCCGCGGTCCATGTGTGGTGAGCCTTGGTTCAGCTGAGGTGCTAATCAGTGAGGGCAGAAGGTGACGCTCAGGGAAACCTGCTTATTGTCTCCGCTCTGGGGTCTGCCACCCCCGAGACTGTAGGCAACGTGACTCAATCCTGCCCCTGTGGCCCAGGGAGCACCTGTGTGAATGGGTGAGCGCAAGGGTACTTACTATCTGAAGAGAAAAGATGTAGGACAAGGACATATGCTCTTTCTACTGAGCAGTAGAAAGATTAAAGCAGGAAGAAAACCATGGAGGAAGGAGTGTGCAATCACTGGCTGGGGAAGAGGCACGTAAGAAGAAAGAGAAACAGGGATGTAGCAGAAGAAGGGAAGGAAGAGGGGAAAGAGGGCTGGAGAAGATGACTTTGATCTTAAAGTAAAAATAAAATGTGGAGAATCTCTGCCACCCACTTAGGCCTTTGAAAAGTAGAGAACTTCCCATCTGCTGCTCCTCTTTCTGATGACAGTGGGTGTCTCTGAATCGAGATGCTATGGATTCACTTTGGGGTGTTGACTCTGGGAGCATTCCTACACAGAAGAGGGATTTATTACTGTTATTACAGCTCTGTTTTTTTGTCATTTGGCAGAATCTGCAGCAATCCAATTTCATAATCAAAGACTGAGTGTTGCTTCTAAGCAAAAATCAAACCAACAACATAATTAGGATATCAAAGTGCAAACGAATTACCTTCTCTCACCCATCATAATAATGTCCAAACACAAGACTGCTGCATAGTTACAGCTGTTGAAATGATAACACCATCGTTCAGGATGGGGCTGCTTAGCTCAGGAGGATATTTGGAAAGTGCTCCCAATAGTATGAATCGTATGTTTCATATCACATTTATGTTCTTCTGTCCCAGTCTGTTGAGTAGCCACCTTCAATGACTGTTCACTCCAATTTAGAGAAATCCCTTCTGAACACCTTTCTGACCTTACTTTAACAAAGCATTTTCCTGAGAAAGCAGCTTTAGAGTACTAAAGAGCTAGGACAATATTGAATTGCTATCAATAATACAGTGATTTGACTATAAATGTCCTAACAGCGTGTTTCATATCACGACTTTTGAGGGACATAGGAAAAATATAGCCACAAAAGTTCAAAACTTTACCTAGATCCATTACCCCAGTTCAAACGGCAACATTTTGTGTTTTAATCAACTCCTTAGACAGATGATAGTAGCTGTCCTCCTTCGATACTGAGGAAAAGGCCACCTGTGGATCAAGCTGTGGGGGAAAAGCGAAAAGCAGAGAGAAGAGTTCGATTTCGGGAGCCAGAAGAAGTCATTGAACATGGTACGTTCAAGCTACCAAGCCTTCTTGCATGACCTTTCTAGTTCCTAACAGTCACCCTGTCTGTCCCCATTAGCCTCCCCCTCCACCAACGTTATTTGTTGCCCTGTGCTTGGCACAGACCAGAACGGCTGGAGGGACAGACACCTTTTGTGCCATGCTTTGCAGAAGTCCTTCTGATCCACTTGCCTGCCTGCCCGGGGAAAATTCAGAGGGTCCTTGAACAAGTTAGAGCAGCCCCAGGTCTATTATTACTGTGACCTCCCGGATTAGCCTCCGCAGGGAGCATTGCAGCACATGGGTTTGACTGAGCTCTCTTGTTATGTCCTTCTCTGCCCCAAATCTACTCCCGAACACTGCTTTCATTCAGACCAAATTTAAATGTGCTCATGCCAATCTGGGTAACTGGGCTGTAATACCAGAGGAGGGAGCCGGCCCTTTCTTATTGCACATTTCTGAGCAGCATGCCAATTAACAAAACACCAAAGGGATGCCTGAGCCTAGACGGCCCACTGGGGTTAAAAACAGCCAAGTTATAACCATTTCTGTCAATGAGAGCACACAAGGAATAAAATAGCTAACCTAACCTCTGGTCTCTAATGCATGAACCATAATAAGCAGTTTGCAGGTAGGTCAACTGGGAGTGACCTTAAGCAGAAGTCTAGCACAAAGGATCTAATTTGCACTTCTGTACATGGCTATACTCAGTCCACAATCTAATAAGGACTATCATATTACTCTGACTTTCACAAACTGGCCCAACTAAGAAAAAATATATTTTTTGCTAGGGAACTAACACTCTGTGTTTTTGATATGCCAGTCAGTAAAAACACAGGTGACAGGATGGCACAATTGCTATGTCAGCCACATGTTTAGACTACAGATTCAGCTTGGCACCCGCCACTATGTCTGTATACAGACCTTGCGTTGGTTTTGCAATATGCTGTTTCTGGTGCCTTCTAATGCAGCAGTGAAACACTCTTCTTGATAAGGGCATGGCCTGGGCTTTCCAGTCAAAACTGAATTCGTGGAAAGGCTCAGAGAGGAGGCCTAAAACTCTTGCAGGCCTGTTTAACCGCTCAAGAGAAGGATTTTGACAAGCTGCTACTCATCCCCCCGCTCACTGCCAGAGTCTGCAGGCACATCAGCATCGGTAACTCTGCAGTCAGTACAGCTCGGGGGGACCTGGTTCGTCTCCCACTGACGTCGACTTCAACACAGTTATGCTCGAGTCACACCGAACTGCAAGGAGGGAGAAGACTCGGACTTTGTTTATTCCATTAAGACATGAAAAATGTCCAAATCTATAATTAATATTTTTATTACAAACACCCTGTGACTTAGAAGACTTGCTGTTTGTCCATACAATACAGCAGTATTAACATAGAGGCTGGTAAGGGGAAGGTTGCTGGCACCACTGAAAATTTTCCATTCCCTGGAGTTTTCATCCTGGATTGCATCTGGGCCCCAGCTGCCAAGCAGAGGCAATTCCAGGACATTGTTGGATGAAGGTTGTATTTTATAGTGGGATTTGTTTTCTAAACTTAATTTTTGTCTCAGCCTGCTGGTCTATCTCATTTCCCTTCTAGAAACGACTCAGAATAAGAAGCTGCTTTTTTTTTTTTTGTGTGTGTGTGAGAGGTAGCCAACTCCCGATCTCCCTGTAGCAAAAGGACTCATACACTCATATAGCAATTGTTCCTCACTTCCCTGAAGTGCACCTACATTCACATGTTTGCATGGAGTGGTGAAATCCTCATCTGGCATAAACCTCTGCATGCATGTGGCATAAAATCTGGTGAGAAGTGGCCCAGTGTCTGTAAGTCAATAGGCAGCTTCAGGGATAGCACACACCACGTCTGCTTGCTTTCCTATTCACCTGCTGCACGGCGGCCTTTCCAGGCATGCAGTAACATTTTCATTCTGTTTTCTAGCCATTTCCTGCTGTGACTATGTAGTGGGTAAGTTGAAGTTTCACTTTACAACTCTGAGCTTTCCATGGCACTAACCTGAGGTTGCTTTGTGGCTGCGGGGGTGCATTGTGCAAATACACCCTCTAAATACGAACCATTTCACGCGGTCATGGGTGGTTGTTTTTTCTTTTTTGGCACATGAAGCACAAGGTGCTGATGAGGTCTGGTAGGGTATTTTAAACACAACATTTAGCAAGACAAATAGTGGAAGCAAAAATTAAATCCCTGAAGCTATTTTTAATTTAAAGACAATTAATATTTTTATGGCAATAAAATAGGTACAGGTTTTTCCGCTAAGATATGCAGGGAAAGCACCCCAAGCGAAACAGGAGTGCTCCCTGCTGATTTTCGCGTGTGGAGAATAGACAATTCATTTGTATGCTGGCAGCAGGGTAGAAATAATAAAAATAATGTTTCTTCTTTTTGTTTGCAAGGATATTTGAGGCCAACTAGCCTCACAGACCCTCAAGGAAATGTGTGTATCTGGATGTCATTACTATGATCATTTCCAGAGGCCCCAGCCAGCCTCCAGGCCCTACTGTATGCAGTGCAGTAAGAGGGAAGGCGGTACATATATATGTCTACACACACACACACACAGAGCCACAGTTAGCTTTACTGCTAACGATTTGCCTCAAATGACAGTGAAAATGCATAGCCAGGGCAGGAACTAAAGAAAAATCTTGTGTATCCCAGTCAAGTGCCTGTCCTACAGATGAGCTGTCGTCTTAGTCTAGGCACTTGCCTAGGGCTGTGTCCTGCTCTAACAACTGTTCTAACAGTTTAACTAGCAAGTTTAATCGATTTTGTATTTTAAATTTAGAAAAGATCATGATTGCATTTGAGATTGACCAGAAATTTCACATGGGTAGTAACATCCGTGAGACGGAAAAAAGTCATAAGCATTTAATAGAAAAGGGCTGATGCTGAAAGCTGTTCAGCGTTCACAGAAGACCTGCTGTATTACAAGATATGCTTATCAGACAGGCCTTGCTTTTTGAAAGGCAGATAGCCACCCAGTTGAGAACCATAAGCCCTATCAGGTGGTCTGTGAGGTTGCAAAGGGGAAACATCTATTTCCAAATCACAAATTTCTGCAAACGTAAAAAGTGGTAAGTGGTTCCCTGGCTAAGTACCTTCACATAAACCATTCATAGAATAATTCCAAAAAAACAAATTTATAAAAATTGAAGTCTGCTCATGGATAATTTGCAAACAGAGAGAAGAGCTTAAATTCAAATGAATAAATTATTTGCTGCGAATAATTCACTCAGCTCTATTATGGGACATTGATTTGGTTTCTGGTTAGCGCTAAAATGACTGCCTATTAGCATTCTACCTTTTCCCCATACACTTTTTGATACATTATTATGTGTTTGTTGCTTGGTTTTATGACTTCTGCCTTCTTCTCTGTACATCTGTATGACAGTTTAATTGACTGCTGTGTATTGCAAGGCTGGTAATAGCAGCTAATTTAAATATGTTACAGCTAATGTTGACCCTTTACCCATAATAATACACGCTGCACTTTTATCTTCTTATTGATTATATGCATATGGGAGGAAAATAGCTGCACGCTACGGGTTTTTATTTGGGCATGAATTTGACTTTATACTGCACATTTAACACACAAAGCGCATTAAAAATAATACTGATCGTGCAACGACCACGCAGTCGAGGAGAGCAGCCGTTACGCTCTCTGGGGCGGCTGGCGGAGAGCACGAGCAACCCAGAGCGGGGAGTCCGTGGCTTGGGGACCAGCCTGCGAGCAGCGCGGGCCCCCAAGAAGGTCCCACCGCTTCGGTGTCAGGGAGAACTGCTGCCCTGGGTGCTGCCGGAGGGAAGCCACCCTCCCGCCTCCCATGCGTCATGCGGTGCTCAGGACACCAGACCTTGTTCTCCGAGACCGAGCAGGGTCGTATCGAGGGCATCAATCTCTTCCCATCACGGAAGCAGTCTGCAGGTAGCCCCAAATTGCTCAGGTTAGCTGAGAGGGGAGGGGAGGCTTTAAAGTGGCCAAATCTCTGTCTGGAGTCGCTTCTCAGAGCTGCATGGGTGTTGGAGAGCTAAACATAGCCCATTGATTTACGCACTTGTACTATGCCTGGCCTAGGGCACTTTAAACATCCTTGAATTATATTTTTACAGGCCAGAAAAAATGTTTACAATGCTCTGCTGCTTAAGAGCAAGTGCTGAGGACGTTCCAGTGTAATTAGCACACCTAGCACTTAGAGAGAGGTTAAACCTGCCAGGGCTTTCTAAATATGCCTCTTGGTTAATAGATTCTCGCCTTGGTTCTTACTATAATTAGCGGGGGCCCCGAACAAGCTGAGTTACGAGGGAAAAGGACAGAAATCTACATCTCTCTTTATGGAACATTTGTGAGCATTAAATAATTAGATGTGGTTGCTTAATATCCTCCTAGTATTTAACCTAACATTTAGCTTAAATGTATAAAAAATAATTGCTGAAAGGAAATTTGAGATTATGCATTAGCTATGGTAATCCTGTTCTTATTGTATATAATTAAACTCTTGTAATGCTCCATTAGATGAGATCTTTTATATTCACCACCCTCCATCGGGAGGTGTGACTCACTATCACTTAACTGATGCCTACAGAAGTTTTCACAAGCAGAACCCTCTGTATCCTGCTGTTCCCAGAAAAGCAGGACAAAGGCATCAGCAGGGGGTCAAATTCAGGAAGTGTTTAAGGTGACACTAAAATAATAGTGCTTTCTTTTTCCTCCCTAACCCCTTTCAGTACATGACAGGTCATCATCTGGATTGCCTGTGTTCCTGTGGCTTTCATTTTGTGTAGTGCTGATCCTGGCTGTGAGTCTCTACTACACCAGCATGAAGCAAGATTTCAAAGTCCTGGAAGAATTTCAATCCCGACTTGTTTTCTTCTTTCTTCAGATAAGACACATTGCTCAGAAATGCTGGACTTGGTTTACGAGGCAATAGTAATGTTCTCTGACTGCAGCGGGCCTGACAAACGTCCGAGATCTGCTAACTGGCGCACAGCCATAAAAAGCTCCCGGTCCACTCCAGCCATATGTCAGGGAACACATGAGCATCCACCTTGAAGAACATAAACCACCCCTGTTGTGCACTTCCCAGAGCCACTTGTTCTCCTTTCTCGTTTGTCATTATATTGTGGCCACATTAGCAACTAGAGGTCCCACCAAACTTGGCCTTCATTGTCCTGGACAGTGAACAAGTATCTTAACTTTGTCCCCCAAACGGGTTACAAACTGTAGATCTGAGGAGTAGAAGCTGATAGAGAAATTCATTTCTCTGTGCAGGAAGCAGCAAGCTCTGAATATAAGTCTCCCAAAGTCTCAAGTCAAGGCATTACCTACCAAACCACCTTTCTCCTCAAGTCTCCTAAGAGCAATTCTGCAAAAGTTAAAGTAAAGCTGAACTATTGCACAGACACTACTCTTGTGGCCAAAGGCTTGGCAAGTTTGCTGTATTTATACACCTATGAAACGATTGTTAGTAAAATCCTGGCAAATGGCTTTCTTGTTTCCTTTCATGCATTTTTGCCTGCATGGGCAAAAACTGTTTCTTGATGTTTCACTTGACTCCCAGGTGTGAAAAAGAGCATGAAAACTCATTTAAATGGTAAATAGTGTATTTGCCTAATATCATGCACAACAGCCTTGAATCCCAGGTTAGTTATCAAATCAGTAGTTTAATTCTCTGTGTTTGATTCAGTTCATAAAGCCCATGAGCTGAGCTTACAAGGTCTCTGACAGCGCTTATACTCAGACAGAGATTATGCATTTACTCCTGTGTGTTCAAGGCCTTATATAATGCTAGTACAGACTGTTTATGAAGAAGTGGGGGATACAGCTCTACTATCCTTCTGTTATCATACCATAGTGTGCACTTCTCCAAAGGGAATCATTTTAATGAAGCTCATGCAATAAATGTGGAACATCACCCTGCACATCTGAGAGGAGAGCAAGCGTGTGCAAGCTTACGAGCACCAGCTTTCCCAGTTTTATTTTCTTCCTTGGCAAAAATAGCATCATCAGCTTTTTAGATCCTAAATTCTTTTCAAGTGACATTAAAGAAATGCATATGATGCCTGCTTAGTTTTATTCACTATGATAAGGACAACATCAAAACTTGTAAAAGCTGAAGAAAATAAAAAAAAAAGAGAGAAAACACTGCAGAGAAGATGGAGGTGATGTTTGCAAGGCTACGTCTTGAACTCTCCTACCATTGCAACCCGTCAAAAAGAAGAAAATCTGGTGCTTTATTTTTAATTGACTTTAAAAAAAGAGGGCAACAGCTCTCTGCCATAGCAGAGCTTGCTGTCCCAAGCAGCCCACAGACTTCAACTAGGCAAAGGACAAAATAGGAGCAAAATACACGGTCTTTGCTCAAGAGGAAGGTGGGCAGGAATCTGATTGCAAATGGATCCAAAAAGCTGCAGTGTCAGAGATGGAAAGGGGTCACTTCAGGGGCTATTCTCACGATCTTTCTGAGATGTCACAGACCCACAGGAATCGCATACGACAAGCTGCCAGTTTGGGAACCAGAGGTTGCTGCAGCAAGTGTGTTTAGCTCAGTGACTCTTTGCACAAACCCATCATGTACCCCGAGCTTCCAGGGTAAGTTCCACCACTGCTTCCCTTCCCTCTCTCCCTCATCTCAGCCCTGCTTTTTAGATAATAAAGAAGAAATATTTTAAACTTGTGTGCTGGTGTCTCTCTGATGGAAAAATGTGGAATGGTATATTTATGGGGCAAGTGGGTCACTAAAACTTTTATTTGAATTGTTTACTGTTTATGATCTTTTTAATGTGTATGCCTTTAACCCTTTGGCAAGTCAGCAGGCTTCCTTTTTTGGATCTGGACTGACACATCTGTAGCTAGCACGTTCAATACAGGAGCCTTTTTTTGAAGGGACAGTGCACTCCCTGAAACTCATTGCATATTATAACAAGTAAGCAAAGCCTGGACTGACAAGAACTCAGCCAATGGGTTCAGATGAAATGAGATCTTCTCTTAGAGCTGTGAAGGAAGATGAGGATACACTTTGAAATCCGTGTGAAGGTTCACCTTCCTGCACTACTCACCAAGAGGTGGACATTGGGACCACCTTTCCTCAGGCCTAGTTTAAACAGAAAATGGCCACATTCACCTTGCCAGGGCCTGGGTTTATCAGCGTGAGTGAGGCACACTGTGAGAAAGGCTATTGCAGCAGGGCTGTCAGGGAAATTAAACAGAGGAACAGCTATTCTTGGCTTCTGCCGAGGCTCTGATTGGGACGGTGTTGGACATTGGCAAAAGCAGCACTTGAGTTGTCTGCTGAGTTTAGGCCACAGCCTTGCAAGGTCTCCTGAGTCAGGACTGTTTGCGGCAGATAGTCAGATAGATGGCAGATTGCAGAAAGCCGAAACAAATTCAATTCAAAGCATGACCAGAATGCTTGAAATAAATAAAAGCTTAACCCTATCCCTGGTATTTTGCAAATGAAGAAATTGAAGCTGAGAAAACCTATGGTGAATGAAGTAAGTCAGTAACAAGGCTGGGAATAGGACTAAAAATCCTGACTCCTGGATGCTCATTTAATTGGTGGAGAACACCTTCACTGCAGACTTTATTTTCTCCTCACATTGAAGCTCCTGCTGGAACCATTCATTCGCCTTCTTACACACACACACACACACACACAAACACACACACACACACACACACACACCCTTTCTCAGCTCCTTTTGCCACTCTGCCTTATCTTTCTATTCTTTTTCCTATACCAGATCTATTTCCATGGCTGTGTGAGCTGGACAAGGTTTCTCCTTAGTCTTGTTCAATGCTGTTTTTCCATGTGTGACGCCTTTAAGAGTCCATGTGGAAGAGCTAAGAGGAGCTCTAAAGCTACATGAAATGGGCCATATTGGGTAATATTTCGCTTCAGTACAACTCCAGAGAATTGCCCATAAAGAGGAACAAAGGGGAGGGAGTATATAATTTGTTAACAGTCAGGATGATCACACGAATTTAATATGGTGCCAGGGTGGTGTATCCCTTTAGAAACCAGGAGACCTGAAGCTAATCAGATCTGAGCAATTATTTAATCTGACTTGGAAATGGTCAGGATTATGCTTTAAAGGATGGAAAGATAAGTGACGGAGGACAGGGACTCCTGCAGCAATTTTTGAAGCAGACAATGGATAGGTAGGCTTCCCAGGAGCAGTATCTGGGGTGGTAACGAGTCAAAGGGCCAGAAGACAGCAGAAAGAGGTCTATGTGTGGAAATGGGCTAGTGAGAGGGCCTAGGGGTGCAAGGGTAGAAGTGCTACCTAATATTCCTTATGTAATGGGTATTAAATTCAGGCACGACAGAAATCAACAGACTACAACAGCACAGGATACTTGCTATTTCGACAGCATGCAGCATATTTCTGCAGCAGGAATGGAGGGCAGCTGCCAACACCCTCTTCAGGAAGGCTCAGCACATCAGTAGCACCTGATTACACCAGCAGGCATACCCATACCCCTACGATAGGAGGGGATAGAAAAGAACGCAGTGAGACGACACTAGATTTTTCTGCATTAACCTTTTAATGCACCCAGCATTAGTGCTGGTAACGAGCAACCCCAAAGACTTCTGCTTCTGGTCCTTCTTCCTCATTTCATTCCTGCTAGCCTGGAAGCAAGCTAATGCTTGCTCCTTGACCAGGAGCAGCCCATAGCAGCAGTTTTAACTGTCGCTCCTGCCTTTTACCACTTGGAAGCAAGTAGAAGAGCTGGCAGCATGTGACTAGAAAAAGCATATCACCAGCTGCCTTCAAGGGAGAACTCAAGAGCATCTAAGATAATACAGGGAGACTTGCTTCTTATTAATTGCCTACTCCAGGATAGGTGGGCCCCCCCTAAAGAGAAAGGTCAGTGCCACAAAAAGAAAATTGGCTATTTGTCATTTGGAAAATGAACTTGCCCATGCAGCCTGCAGCATCCCTCTACACTGGGTAACAAGTTAGTTTGCAGCTGCATGTTGACGTTTTGGCACCTTCTCCTTGTTTGCTACAGTATTAGGACTCACCACTGGAAAATGGTACCCGAAGGACTCAGGCAGGTGAGAGTGGGTGGCGCTATCCTTGGCCATGCAAGCTGTGGCACAGAGAGGCTCCCATTAACCCTGCCCAGCATATATGTGACCTCAGTAGTGCTGCTGAGGGAGGTTTCCCTCCATGACGCGAGTCCTTACAGAGGATCAAGTCATAGTCCACAGGGTCTGTATCGCTAGGAGGAGTCCACAGCGTGTTTGCAGTGCATTGGCTCCACGAGTCATGTTTGTGAAGAGAACGAGAAGTAGACAGCGGTAGATTCAAATGGAGAACAAGTACAACGAACCGAGGTACCACTGACTTTGGGAACTTTTTTTAGCTTACCTTGCAACAATTTCAACTGACCTCCAAAAGACAGGCACAGAAATATTGAATTTTCAAATAATTTATTTGCATATGTCACCAAATCATAGAAAGCCAATGCACTGTCCAGCAAAAAGCATTCAATATATAAAACACATTAATTCATTATCAGTTATACTGGAATATATTACCTATATTGAACTCTTTAAGCTCCTACTAAAGCCAAAGGAAACATTTTCAGTGACTTCATTAGTAGAAGGACTGGACTTGCAACTTTTATTTGCAGGGTGTTTACAAATGGCTATATTAAAAACGCTAATAAAAGACTTCCCTTTTAATACTGTATCAAAACAATAATTAACAGAACTCCAACTCTGTTTCTGCGAAATTCATGAAATTAATGCTCCAAATCAGCAGTCATTACACTGCAAAGGACCATACAAAGCATGAAAGAGAATATTCAAAATATACCAGGCTCTATCCTCAGCTTCTGTAGACTGACATGGCTCCAGCATGACCCACGAAGCTGAACTATATACACCACCTAAGGATCTGCCCCTCTCCTGCTTTCAACACTTAAGCCAATCATGAAAAGCTGTTCTATTTTGCTCCAAAATATCCATTATACAGGGACTTGTTTAGCAGCATAACATAGTGGTTAATCTAGACTTTTCTAAAGTTTTTCTCAAGTGGCTATAAGAGACAACAGTTCACAAACATATAAGTCACGGGACATACATTTTCAGAGAAACTGAGATGCTTTCAGCCTCCGCACTGAATGTAAGCAGTAAAGATCCATTTCAGGTCTTCGCAGGTGGTACCACACAACGGACAAACCTTTTAAAACTACAGCAAGGGCGTTAACGTGCTCCTTTCACTAATGGCAGGTCTACAGCGATTTGGGAACAGTCCTTCTGTCACCACAAAAGTCATGAGCTGCACTTGGCAACGAGCCAGCTGTGGGGGGTTTTGGGAGCTGCCGGCAATGAGAGCAGAGGCTTTCCGAAGCAACTTGCCCAAACCTTGTGCCACTAATGTTCTGCGGTTTATGAAATTGCATGAGTTGGTTGTGACCAAAAGGGCTGAGCTAAACCCAAAATCAATGTCAGGTCTGCCAGCGCGGGTGCTGCCACGCTGGAGCCCTCGTCTTGGAGCCTGAATGTTGAAATCCCTCATAGCAAACGCAGTTTTCCCTCACTGTTCTTATTCTGATTTATGGCACTCTCCCTTCCCCCTTAGCAGTGCTTGTCTGTCTCTGACAGAAAAAGATTTCAGAAATAAGGCTTGATCAGCTTGATGTCAATAAAACCTTCTTGAAAGTTTACTGGAATTTTTTAGAGAAGAAGCGACACAGGGGAAGGAGATGTCAATGGAACTGTATTTTTTTTTCCCTTTATAAACCTGCAAAAACCTTTTAACAGTATACTTTAAATCACAGTATATTGATTTCTCAATCGTGCAGCTTGGACTGAGAAACAGCATTATTTTTATTCAGAGAGTGTTTGAGCAATACCACTCGGATGTCATCGATGTGTGCTGGTCATGGACCCCAGCTCAGTCCTCCCCCTCCCTCCCCCTGAAGGACGCTGCTCAGCAAGGGTGTCCTTGAGATTATTTGGCAAAAAGATTGTTTTCAGCTTTTAAGGACTGGCTTTTACTAAGGAGATTGTTAGCACCTTCTAAAGTCAAATATTGGACAGTATTTTAACAACGAGGGTTAAAATCGCTGCAGCAGCCTTGAAAGTGGAAGTGGTTAATTTGTTAAATCAAGATGCAGCATGTTGGAGAAAGGTGTGCTATATTTTAGACACAAATTATTCAGCTTCTCAGTGTCTACAGGGAAAAATAATTCCCTCTGCTGTAGGAACGAGTGGGTGAAAAGCTCTGGACTGTGTCATGTGGAATACCTGCACAGTTGATTTTCAAACATTTTCCTGTCTTACTTTCGTGATCTATGGTCTAATATTTCACTAGTCTAAAACCACCAGGTTCCTTGAGGGAATGCTGGCACCAGTCGTGTGAACCTGTTAAAACAATGTGTCACCAGAATCGGGCCTGGCTTATGTAAAAGGAAAGATCTGGCGTCAGACTGCAAAGAGCACAAGTGATAAAACAGAAAAATGGGGAGACTTTTCTTTTTTCTTTCTTTTTTTTTTTTTCCAAAAAGTAAGATTTGCCATAGGAACTGCAATTTCGTTCAAATTCATGAATCCTATTCAGAATCTGTTTACAAAGTCCAGTCAAATTTGCCCTAATTTGGGCAAAATAGAGGGAAAAAAACAGGGAGGAGATCAAGCGTAGCTTCCTCATAGGACTATTTACCCATTTATGTGAGAATTGACCTGGGAGGTCAATGATAAAATTGAACCTTCATTCCCACCTCCTGGTAGGTTATCTCAGCCCCGCGCTTTACAATATAATCCAGGGGAAAGGCGAGGCCAAAACTTCTCAAACTGGGTTTCCACATTATACAAATGATTCAAGCTATTTCAAGGAGCATTTCTTGTTGCTAGGTGCTTTATCTCCTTAATAAACATCATAACCACGGGGCTAAAAAGTCATTATTCTGGAATTTTAAACCAAGTGGAAAAAGCTCCACTGGGAGGATTTGAGGAAGATCCAGAATAACACTGCGGTGGGAGTATTTGCCAGGTAGATGGGGTTTATATCTCTTCAGCAGAGGAGGGGATTAAACCAGTGCCTCTCACATTTGGGGTGACTGTCCTGTAGGTATCGGGCGGTGAGGAACACCTCTTTCAGCCATACTAACAAGCTAGCTCATCACATCTGGCCCCCAGTGAAATGTAACATTTCAGGTAACATAAACTTCTATGTCTAATTATGGTTGCTTGCTTTTCTTTTGGTGAGAAAAAACTAAAAGCGTCATCGTTTGACCAACCAGAGGGTTCTTTCCCCCCGCTTTTAATTTGGTTCCAAAACCACCACAGCCCTTCTTGGGTGTCTATGCCCATTTCCTAGGAAACATGGTCTCACAGTAAGTTAATAAGAGTTAGTTCCTAAATCCTTAAGTCATCTATGAAAATAGGATTTAGACTCGTATATGGATCCAGTTCTTTTGACTATTGTATGCAACAACAGTTCAAGCAATTATAGCAGCTATGAGAGGTAGAAAAGTTCAAGCACTCAGGTGAATACATTCACATTAATCTGTGTTTGCAACATCAGTTCAATTACACTCTTTGGCACGGACAAAAGAAATTAAATTTTAAGAGAAAGCATTGCTGTATGAATATTCCTCGCAACAACAGAATGGAAAGATACTATTAATTATATGCCTGTGTTTAAATAAACAATACTGACTATGTATTGAGCAAATTGCAGTCTAACCTATCAGAAGCAACGGTGAAGTATTTAAGTGTTTTGAGAGAGTGCAGTTGTTGTTTTTCCCTTCTATACAAGGAGTATTTCAAAATGCTGTTTTCTGTGCAGTTGTTAGATTCAGAAATTACTGACTGGAATCTTGTCATTTCAAAAAAAAAAAGGTGGAAAAAACCGTTGGGTGTATATCTACTAAAATACAATTCAGGATAGATTTATTCTTTCTAATGGAGGACAAGAATAGAAATATACACTTTATGGGATAAGGGGAAAATTATGAACAGAAATACCTCTAAAACAATTTCGGCACTCGTGAAGCTCTTAGGAGCATTCTCTCGCTATATGCGGGTGTGGAAACTAGCCATGCAAAAACTGACTCTTTTCCCAAACTGCCTAAGCATGAGGAAAGGATATTTGTGGTCTCCAGGGCCATCTTCTGAGGGTAAAAATTCCAATGAGATAAAAATGGGCTATTTTCATCAGCAGAGGAAATAGTCTGAAACACCAATTTAGGATCTGGATACAGACAGGATTCCCATTAGTTCAAGGATGTTCACACCCAAGTGGTTGATTTACAAGCAGAGACAAAAGTTTTGTCAAAGTGCAAGTCAGACTGCAAACTGTAAATCTGACCAGTCTGCATGATGAAAATCCAAAAAGCAGTGAAAACCGATTTTAGATGCATTATGTTCGGGATGTGAGCTTTGGAGAAGGGGGATGATAAAAGCCACATTCACCCAAACGCAAGGTTTTCACGTTCTGTCTTGCACTGAACATTTTGCAAGTGACATCAGTTTTGAATATGCACATTTGATTCTGTATTTTCTAAGATCCATAACATAGACTGAAGTATGTTTAGGGGTTGCATAGGAAACCCATTTCTAGCACAAAGTCTACATGACCACACGTAGCCCTTTTGTCCTCAGGAAATACATACCAGCTTGCTACACTAAATATGCCCTTGAGTTTCTTCTCTGACTAAGAAAATTAAAAAAATTTTGAAATGAATTTTCCCATCTAGACTCTTAGTACTATGTAACTGTTTTCAGTATATCTTTTTTGCCTTTGTCGCTTTATCTTTGCTTCCACAAATAATTGACTGTCCACTGAAAACAGGCTAGCTGTTTTGAATCAGGATATTGCATTGTGTTGCAGAAGAATATGTTTTGGCAACTGAGGGGTTAACATTGTGATCAAACTATGTTCTGTTTGTCTCCTGCATGTCTATGTTTTAAATAAGTGTAAATTCATAACAGGACCTTGTCCATGACAGGGTCTCCTGTTAGGAGACCACAGGGCAGAATTCCTGAATTGGCAATATTGTTCAGAGGCAAAAATACCCTCTGGTCATGCAATAAAACTGTACAGTGCATGTTCCTATTCCCTTCAACTCTGCTTCCGTCCTGGAAACTACCCAGGGCAAATCTCCAATGTTTTGTGTAGGTGAGGGAAGGCCGTGAAGAGAAGTGCAACTCTGTTCCTAGCAGGACTGATACCAGACAACGTCAGAATGGTACCCAGAGACATCTGCAACCCCCCATTCAAAACATACTCCAGTCCTTCGGAGCTGGTGCACTGGCCAGCGCTGACCCACCCCTCTCACATCACAACTCCATCCACCTTTGGATATCATATGCGAAGTGTCACTTCACAGGTCCCAAAGCTAAGAAAAAGGCAGTGTAGAAAGTAAAGGCAACCAAACAACTACTCCGGCCCATGCTGCCCGTTAACAGAAGAGCTTATACCCGTATCACAGTTGAACAAGCGATTTGTCTCTGGCGTATGTTTGTGTATATGCTACATACACATGCATCGCCTCCCTGACACTGAATGCCTTCGTGAATGAAGTCTATGTGTTCAAGCATCCAAAACCGATTATTCCAGTGATCGTTTTTCTAAAGGACCGTAGAAGCATTGGCGCAGCAAGCATGTGTCCTTCAGTTTTTAAAGTAAATCATCAGGCTCTTATCTTTGTGCTTCCTACTGAAAGATGAAAGATGTCTCATGGATTCATGGGACAAGATGCTATGAGCTTTTTTTGCCCTCAGGAGAAAATTCTATTCCAAAAATAGCTTCAACTGTTTCTTTAAAAAAATAAAAAACTAGCATTGATTTAAAAACTCAACCAAAACTTTTTAGCTCATATTTTCCTAACGCATTGCACACTGCTGGCAGGGAATTGAAGGGGAAGTTAAACACGGATGGTGGCCAGGACACATGTAATATATTCATTATAACAGAATACTTGTGTGACAATATTTCAGTGTGCTGGAGAGCAGCATCAGTTTGCATTTGACAAAGTAAGGCGCTATGAAAACTTACTAGTCTTACTAGTAATTTACACAGGCCAAAGTAAAGACCCACTGAGTCAGGGGGAACATCATAGCATTCAAACAACTGCAACCTGCAGTCTGCACTGGTACGGCCCACAGCTTTGCTATGGGCAGCAGCAGAAGAAGCTGCACGGGCAGAGGCCACAAAGCTTTTTCCTTTGTATCATATAACAATAAAAAAATACAAACATAAATATCACCCAATATATATATAAATAATATTGCCTTTCTAACCCATTTTCAGCCTGGCATCACCAGGTTGGCCTGGGTGTCCAAGCTTTAGGGGAAGAGTCTGCAGAAATCTAAATGCAAACAAAAAAGCTCAAGCAGACTCAGACACAGCATCCTTGCACTATACTCATTTCTTCCCTCAAACCAGCCGGAGAGCTGCTCATCGCACACTCTTGCCTCCCACCTGCTCAGGGGCTTCCTTCAAAACTAGCCTTGCTTTTAAACATCACTCATTCTCCCTAGCTGGGTGCCTGCTTCGCTTCACCTGGTCAAGTGTGTGAGGCTGGGGAGGAGAAACCTTTTGCACATGGGATGCAAAGTTCAGCATATTTTATACCTTACAAGCCAACTCCAACAGCCAAGGTATTGTTACACTTGCACACGGCAAAGAGTAGACAAGAGCATCAGCTGTGGATAACTTCATCAAAAGCAGGATCCTCTTCCTCCTCATCCTCCTCATGATTAGTGACTGAGCTCTAGCTCAGATGCCTCAGAGGAGAGATGATGAAGAGACACTTGCTGTCCCCTGCCTCTCGCTTCTCCAGATCATCAGGAAAGGAGCAGAGAACTCTGGTTCCAACCCACAAATTACTTCAGCCTAAGCCTGATTTGGCACCTGCAAAAACACAGAAACATGCTCCCATGAGAGGAATTAGACATACACTGAAGTAATTTGTGGGAGGAGACATCACTGTTGACTCTGAAATTCAAAGCAAGGTTGGAAGGAGAAATAGAGTTTTCTACAGTTGGAGAAAGAGCTGAGGAAATAGGATAACTTTCAGGCCCCAAGTCTTTCTTCATGGCATGAAGGGGAAGGCCCCCTGGCAAAGCACTTGTCTGAAAGAGTCTCTCTCTTGTTAGACCAACTGCATTTTAAAAATACTCCAACAGTCCTAATCTTTGAATTTTAAGTTGGCATTAACTAGCTTGATCTCTTATTTCCTTTCACCGAGGATTTCCTCTCTCTTCCTCTGATATCAGTTCACCACTGCAAAAAAGCCACAGGTCTAAACCTTTCAAAGGAATTATATTCCCTTGTGGGGCGAAATCAATCCTGAAAAACAAGATCCCTCTACTGGCAGCCTTGACCAGCTGAGATTATAAGCAGTGTAGGTTATCAGGACCTGCTTGCTGCTTATACCCCAGGGAGGATTTTCTTCCTCAACCTATGAGAGCAATTTGGCTGTTAAATGTAATCTTGGATTTTATGCTCTAAAATGCTTGGAAATTCAGGGCCTTGTTATGCTTCCAAATTCTGATTCAACTAAACATTTAAGCAGGTACTTAACTTTAAGAGCCAAACAGTTCCCAGAAGACAATAGTAAATTTGCACAGTTGTGCTAGCTACAGGCTGGAGCTCTTGTTGAAAGCCAGAGTGCCTGTTCATCCAGTCTATCTGCATGCTGGCTTGCACAAGACCTCAACTGTGGAGCAGGCAACTGGCTCTCTAGACAGGGAAACTGAAGATGGATGCAGTAGAAGCCTGCTACCTTCTTTCCCTCTGTCCCCATTTACCAGGCAATATAGATGCACATGATTTGCACTCATGATGCAATAAATTCAGTCTCAACTCAAGCAGCCCCAGAAATCTTCTTGCACCTAAACTTGGCTGTTTGCTTACGTTTCCTGCTAAATCACGGACCGTCGAGTATCTTGAACCTGGGGATAACTGACTGTATTCTAGTACAGCATTCATTCTCTGCCATGCAAATCCCATGCTCATCTGAGTGATTCTTATTGGATGCCCTTCTCATCACAGCCATCCACTTTTTTCATTGAACCACTGGTCAAAAAAGCCCAAAAGCGACAACAGTCGCTAGTGAGCTTTGTGAAAATTACAGTTCTCCATTTTCACATCAAAAAACGATTAGCCCCGGTACTCCTGCCCATGAGTGGGGAGAACAGGCCTATTCAGGACGGAATCACCTATGCAAATGCTTACAATAATTTTGCATACCTTCTGTGACATGAATATCACACATAAATTCTAATACTCGAAATTGGATAGTATATAGTAATAGGCACCAAGTTATATAGTATTAATGCTTGCACATTCATATATCTGTTCAACTTAATCTCTTACTATGCAAGCTTCAGCAATTGCTAGCTACACTACATTTTAGGAAGTCATAATAAATGTTGATCATGCAAAAATCTAAGAAACAAAAACACAAATATTCTCCACCATCCCTCCAAATGTTACACAGCTTTTTACAGACACTTTAATAATATAGTGGTTTCATGACATTCACTACAACTATCTAATAGTAAGAATAAAGTCTAAACTCAAAAGTAACTCAAAATTAGAGCAAGAGCAAAAGGTTTGTCAGCACTGTGTCCACACACACAGCAAAAGCAGAGACAGCAAAAGCCCCATCTGTACCTGGACCAGAGCACAGAATCGTTTAGGTTGGAAGGGACCTCTGCAGATCATCTAGTCCAACCTCCCTGCTCAGTTACCTAGAATAACGTGAGAATAGGGTCAGTGTTGCTGGCAAAAGGAGGGAGAGGGAGAGAGAAGGGACTGGACACAGCCCCAGTTACAGTGGGGTTGCAGTATAGTTTGAGAAAATAGTCTAGATGCTGTAGCCTCGTCTTGCTAGCACAGTCCTCAAAAGTGGTGGTCACTTCCCCCAAAGGTCAGCGATAGCAAGGGGGAACTGCTTGCAACAGCTGGCTACAGCTAGTGCTGCTCCCTGCATGTGTAGGACAGAGTTTGCTGCATTAACAGCACATGGGGCAGTTCATTGTCTATGTCCTAACAAAAATATATCTGTCAAGAATTTCTCATTAAGGAACCGAGTAGTTCCCAAATATATATCTTTTCTGGAAAGAAAAGATCTCACTCACTCAATTCTCTAACTCACCTTCAGCTCACACTACTGAAAAACCTAGATCCTGCCCTGTAAATTTGCTTACACTTCAGATCATGCCACTTTTCTCATCTTGCAAAGAGGTTCGTGAAGAGGATCTTCCTAGCAACAGCTCCTTCTCATGGATCAGGCTATCTAGCAGGTCCTCCTGTCTGTAGTTGTGATAAACCTTCAGGAAAGCCAGAATGGTAATTCCCAGCCAAGTCAGCCAGGCAGCCCAGAGACCAAACTGGAGAAGAAAAGAAATGGTAAAGAGGTCAGTACTGTTTTGTAAGTTGAAGTCAACCGTCCAGATGAAGACCAGAATCTCAGCTCAGCTGAAACCCATAGAGTCATCCCAGCTTCCACCCAGTAAGGTCCTGGCCCCACAGTTTCTCAATCCTGTCAAGTTATTCCTAGCTTAAAGGGAAATCCCTTTATTTACTAGAAAAAAATAAAGCAAAAAGTACTAAAGACAATAAGAAAAATTTCTATATAAACCACAGGCAGCTGCTGACCTTCCCATATCTGGCATTCTGGCCATCCCAAAGTTCTTGGGATTGTTTCAGTTTAGTTTAGTTACTTTGGAATAGCAATATAGTTTAAGACACTTTCAAAAGCTTCCTTCCTAGATTCTTTGGGCCTTGCCACTCCCCCTCTGCAAGAGCATAAATTTTAAGGCACTTCTATTCAAAAATATTGTTGAGAAAATCTTATCAATAAACTTGTTGCATTCCAGGGTAACTAGTTCACATTAGGGTGATCCAAGAGCAAGAGAAACCTATTCCAGTGCATCCAAATGCCTGGTGGCTGTTTTATAAGCGGTATGCAAGAGCTTGGCTTAAATCCCCGTATCTCCAAAAACTCCTGTCACCAACTGAGCAATCTCTCTTCTTCAGCTTCATAGAAATAATTATAATTTATTGGTTCAGGTACTTGAATGTGGGCCTCCCATGTCTCAGAGGAGGTTTATTTGTAATAACGTTTTTCTAGCAGAAATTCCACTTTAGTTCTGTTAGGCCTTTAGCAAAGAAACACTAATCGAATCCCTGTATTTCGGTTTGACATACTGCACTTTTTATTAAAAAAATAAAAACAATTTAAACACTGGCAGACAGTAACACAGCTGTTTACTCTAATAGCCAATTTAGATAACCAGCGACACTGTTCTTAAAAGGAGTTTATGTTCCTACACGTCTTATGCACTTTAGCAAGTCTCCTAAGTACTTCTGCCCATGCTTACAGCTATCTTAGTTCACCAGTAAAAGTATTTCTGAGTTATTCTACAAATCCTGTGAATAAAAAGATATTCATTTGGCTTTATACGACACAATATAGAGAACTGGAAGTCTTGCATTCATTTGTTAAGTGCTACTTCATTAATTGTTATCTTAAAAACCTTTGGATATATAATATTGCTGTTCTTCTTGGCGTATTTGGTATGAAATAATTTGAATAGATTTAGTTAAATTTAGTGAAATTTCCAGAGTCATTCTGATGTGTTGGAAACATCTGAATGGAGCAAAGCAGAGAGAGATGGGATCTGTGTGCATGTGTTCGTGTTTGTGTGTGCTTGTACATGCATACATGCACACACCGATGTCTAAAGGTATAATAAACCTGCCTGTTTTTATCCTTCCAGATTTTATCCAGAGCCCATCTCTGTAATTCTTAAATTGTCAGCAATCTTGATATCTCCACTCAGAGCACTGCTAGCAAGTGAAGTCTACTGTAGGAAAGCATTGCACTCACAAGGAAATAAGTTTGCTTTCTCCAGAAAGTCTAGTCTATTTTGGGGTTTGTCATTCTACTCAATTCAGAGAAATGCATTTGCATTCCACAGACAAACCTATCCTCCTGCTGTCATTTAGCTCTGCTTACCACATCCCAGATACTAGAAGACAAAGTTGCAGGATTTGTTCCCTGCTCGGTTCTCTTCTCTAATAATCTCCCTCAGGGTTCCCTTTGCCACCGCCAGGTTCAGCTCCTGCAGCTGAACGGTGTTTCCTTGGAGCTGTTATGCTCCCAGGCTCCTCATATGTGAGTGTTTGCAGAGGTTACAGGAGCACAGGCTGCACCTTGCAGGCTAGCAGCAGCCAGGTCTGGAGGGACATGGATTAGAAGGAGGACCCTGATCCAGCAGCTTGGGCTGACCCTTCTGCACTGTGCTGTGGTTAGCTGTCCTCCAGTGGCAGTACTACATGTGCAGACCTTGACCTTTTAAGCATGGTTCCCTGTTGGAGAAATGCCTTCTCTTGCATATAGATTATCCACAATCCACCCTGATACCGTCGCTGGGATATTTAGTTCCCATGAGCTCAAAGCTATGCCGGGTAAACAGGTTCACTTCTGTTACCCTCACGCTAGCTGGCAGATTAAGAGCAAGATACAGCTCCTGGCAAAATTTACTAAAATATAGCCTAGGCATGGGCTAGCATGATACAAAGGGGTCACTTTTATGACATATCTCTGCCCTACAGATAGATATTTCTGAGCTGGGTCTGCAGATGCCAGCGCTGGCAGTGAAGACACAAAGGTAGCTTTTATCCAAGAGGCACAGTTGCCTTCAAGTAGTGCCCCAGGCAAGCTAATGCACCTTCCCATGAGAAACGACTTGAGAAGCATTTATATGGGTACAGCCCTGCATGAATGAGACTGTTCTGCTTGCAGAACTGTGTCAGTATATGCTCATGTGCTTAAGTCTTAAAAGGACAGTGGGAATGTTCATTGGCTTCGAGCACCGACAGAGCTGACATATTCAATAAAATGGTCTGACAGCCTTAGGAATCTAACTCACAAAGATGCACCAGAAAAAAGCCCTATCTAAATGACAATAATTTTTCATTATTTTCATTGGACCTATATTTATATGGGTTCAAGGGAGCTCAGACAAACTCACGGAAGAGAAAGCTAGATGGACCTATGGTCTGACGAAATTCAGCCATTCTGTTTTTTTTTTCCCCAACAGCAAGGAAGGGCTCCAAGACAGTAGAGTGCTGAGGCCTTTGTAGAGCTTAGCCTTTGCAGAAATAATAACTTTTCCTGGTGAGTAATAAGATCAGTGGTAGAGTCAGGTTTTGACAGGTTCACATTTGAAACTATCTATTTTGAACTTAAAATACAAATGTGTCGATCAGTGTCATCCTGATTCAGTACTTAGAAGTCAGCGTAAACATTCACATTGATTTTAGAGGATTCACATTGATTTTAGAGATGCTCTTACGATCTGAGATCAATGAGCAAATGGTAAATGAACTGGAATAGAACCATGACCTAGTCTGACCTACCTGTGCAATAGCAAACTGGTCATAGAAAGCAGAGTTTTCTAAGTTCAGTTCAAGATCTATATCCTGTAATTCTTCACAGCTACCCAAAGAAGGCATTTGGAGGGAAAAAAAGAAAATTATTTCAGAGATTCCAAACAGACAAATCAAGTGTAAAATGAAGCAAGATCTTAAATGTGTTTTACAGTCATAAGGACATATTCTATCAAAAATATTTAAGTTTTTGCAGTAACTAGGTGGCTCATCAATTTTGTCTAAAAGTAAGCTAAAAGAGGCATACGATTACTTAAAAAAAACACATGTAATTATGTTAGTGATAACACCAATCTTCCATAAAGCGATATTGTTAAAGTTATTATGAAAACAATTTTCCTAAAACCTTCTTCTTCCACTCCCCCAGAGCCTCCCACAAACACATATCCGGCATCACCCCAGCTTGGTCACTTCACCCCTCCATGAAACAAAGTGTATGAGCCTCCATTACCTTTTGACATCATCAGGAAAAGCCTCAGAAGAAGGGGGTATGCGGGTGTGTTTGTTTCGGATGCTCCCGCAAGGAGATGATACTCTGATGATGAGATAGAGGCTGCCTACAGATTTTACAAATAACTTGGACTTTTACTGGTGTTGTGAAAAATATCCCAGGATTTTGAGGTTGACTTTCTGTAGCCTCTTCTCTGTCCTTTTCAGTGCTGTCGGTCATCTTGGATTCTTATCCGAATATTCGATTAGGCGTTTTTTTGTAATTGAGATACAATTTTTAACCGAATATTCGAATAATTCGATTAATCGTTGCAGCCCTAAACAGAACATTTACTATGGCATTTTACAACATATGACAATGTGCAACATAAATGTATGCTTTAAGTAGTACTATTATTCAATATCATATGACATAAAATGTCACCTTTTCCTCTATTTTCATCAGAAAACGATAGAAAAAAATCTATCTCAACCTATCATCTGGTTCCTACACTAAGCATAAACATTGTGGAATACAGTAGACCATTTTAGTACCTGCACGTTTTGTTCACTGTAATAAAGTACCGACCAGATGTACGTTGCACTCAAAGTACTTTCCATTCTGAGGCTCTTGGGGTGTCCACAGCACCGCTATGAGGCCAGCATCTTTGTACCCATTTTTGGACAATGGCACATGGTGGCACAGGGAGGAGGAGTGACTTGCCTAGTGTCACACAGTAGGTCAGTGGCAGAGCCAGAAGAGCAAGCCAGAAGCTTCCCAGTCTTCTGCCTGTTCACAAGCCCACACTCCCTCCCTTGATAGAGCACTTCCAAACTTAGCTCTTCATTGGAAATGAAAAATTTTATGCTAATTTTTTTTTGTGTTTTTGCATATGCTGAGGACTCCTAAAGAGGCCATGAAACACCACAGAAACAATCAGCAGCGCTTTGCTTTTGGGGAAACTAAAAGTAAAAAAGTTTCGCTGTTTTGATTCCAGACAAAAAAAGTCCAGATCTCCACGCTACAGATGCCTTCTTCCCCTTGCTCACCTTGCATGTAATAACCACAGTTTGTAGCAACACTGTTCATTTGTGCATATCTCAAAAAAGAAAGAAAGGAAGGAAGGAAGGAAGGAAGAAAACATTCTTCAATACTAACCTATTTGGCATGCTCCCTTTTTCGGTAATTGCATCACACCACATGTTAAATCCTACACTCACTATAGTGCTAGCAATAAATGTGATAAACACCACAAAGGCGCTGATCAGCAGATTCAGGAAGGCATAAAAGAAAGAGCTGCAATAAAAGGGAAGAAAAATGTAACTCATAAACAGCTGAAACCCAGCATCAGCAATCTTTCTAAGCAGCATACCCTGGGCACAGTCAAAGATACTAGCTTCCATTTGAAACACATCTGCTTTAATTAAAAACACCTAACACCACTGAAAAACTGTGGATTATGATTTTAAGTCACATTATCCTCATTTGTAAGGTCTTTTGCTTTTTATTTTTATTTTTTACCATAAGAGGATGGTGCTTTAAATCACAAATACTAAGCAGTGATTGTTCATACGCGGCATGGCTTTCATTAGATGTAATGATGAAAATCACCATTGTTAAAATAAATGTCATTAGCTCAAATTATATAGTAACTGGAGCTAAAATTATTTCATGAGTAAAGTGATAATTGGGACAAAGATTGCCAGGAGAAGGAAACTAAAAATAAAACAACACAGTACTGATAGCTATAATCATTTTAAGCAATGTAAGTCGTGGCACTGGCATCGTAGGACACGAATTTCAGTTTTATGGGCAATTTGCAGAGCAGGCCAGCTTCTCCTGGGATATCTCTGGCTTCAATGTCAATATGTTATTTTCTGCCAGCTGCATGTCAATTTACATCAACCCAGTTAATCTGTACTCCCAGGGCCAGCCCCAGGCACGTGGTTTGTACAGGGGGTGCAATGCTTATGATGGTCCCATAAGGCCAAGCAATTGTCCACTCATTCTCCAGCCTTGCAAATACCTGAGAGCCTTTAATCCATCCGGAAGGATGAACTGAGGTTCACTGAAAGATGAACTGTTAGCTGCTTAACTCTATCCCATAACTCTTGTAAATTAAAACGTTCCAAACCTTTCTTCATTCATCTGATCAAACTCTTCGCTACTCAAAACTGCTCTAAGTAGCACTTGAAAATTTTCATAGTCTAAAAATCAGACATCTACTCTGTACTGGAGAAAAACTGGCAACCTCAGGAGGTAGATCATCCTATAGTTAGATTGTAAAGGCAAATGCAACAAATTGCCCATCGGTGCCCCTCTCATTATGCTGAGGTTAGGAGGAGTTTCCCCACTCCAGAGATCAAAAACCACAATCATTTCTTTTCCCTGGTGGCTCATTAAACGAAAAGCTTAGAGGCTTTTTGAGTAAAGGACCAAGTCCTGGGAAGGTTCTGGGTTGGACAATCCTAATTTCTACAGTTGCTATACATGGTTCAGACATTTGTGACCTCAGGAGGACATCTATGAAATGAGATAGGAAACATTTGCCACCTGCGTTAGGGTGCTTGCTCTTGGGTCAATGTGTCTGCAGAGGGGAACGTCCAGGTTCCCTCCAAAGGGCTAGTCATCCCATACCAACACTGATATAGAGAAAGTGAAATAAATCACCTTCCGGAAGTGCCTTTACAGATTAACGTGGGAGCTGCATCCAGGGACATCTGGCTTCTAGATGAATGCTGAGATGAATCCTGCTCTTGCCCTTCAGTTTCACTGAACTTTGACTAGATCATCAGCTTGCTACTGCAGAGTGCTAGGGCCACCAATTCCCATACAGCAGAGGGAGCTAGTATGAGTACACCACAGTTTTGCATGTTCACTGACCCTGCACTGATTTCACACCTAACCTAGGTTTCTTTCCAAGTGTTGCTAAAGCCATGTCCACTGTAAGCACCTTATCACAGTATTCTGGCCTAAGAGCTAGAAAACGCTTTAGCTGCCCACTGAATAATAAAAAAAGGTGTTAACATTGGAACTAATAACAGCTCTAGAAAAGGGATGGTTCCCAGGGCTAATTAGTGCACCATCATGAGACCTCCAGGCCTCACTCTAGTTCCTACCCTGGAGCAAAGGACAGGCACTAAAATCTAGAATTTGATCTTCCACTGATGAAGCAGAGCTCAATGTTGCACTTGATCTGTACCAAATGTCGCATTTCGCCTGCACCAAACATAAATAACGGTGGAGCTTCCTTGGGCCAGGCCATGCTGTCAGAAAGCCAGTGGCTGATCTAGCTCTCTGCCTCACCTATTTTTGTATTTATAACAGAATTTACACCTACACATTCACGATTTAGTGGATGCCTTGTAATGATAAATGTGCTCAGCACTTTGCAGTCCTAGTAGTAAAGTGTCAGAGCTGGATCTCTACCTTGCATCTGAGTTGGATGGTCCTAGGCCCAGAGCACACCTGATAGCCCGCACTTGCCATTTCTACTCCTGCAGGCAACACAAGCTCAGTCTGAGTTCAAGCTGCTGATGTATCCCAACTGCCCTTGAGGCAGGTGATGCTGAAACCCTTCTAAGGAGGATCGATGACACTCTTAACTATCTGACAGCAAACCTTCAAAGTCATTGCACCTGAAGACTACCCATGTTGCTAGGATGCATGGGGTGCCCCCCTCTGATTGTCCTGGGCTGGTTCACCCAAAAGCTGGCCCAGTCCTGTGGCCAGGTAATGCAGACACAAAAATTCCCACCCCAGGGGAGTCAATGGCAGAACTTGCTCAATGGGATCAGCAGTGCTATTCTCCTGGTTTGTCTTCACTCGCCTCTGATCAATAATGGCATTTAACATTAGCGATGAGGAACACACATTTGTCTATCCATCCAAACAGATAGCCCTGCTTTCATGCCCTTTTGAAGTGTTAATAGATGATTGCTGAAAATCAGGACAGCATGGCTGCCTTGCTTTTCAAGTACATAGCGGCAGATCTGGGTACAGGGCAGACTGTCCCTCTTGCTAGGAAATTATGGGGTTTTAGTAGATTCTATGTTGTCCTGTTTTCACTCTTCTGTGATTGTCAAGGTTACGAATAGGCCACCAGAGAGCTGAGCGTAGAGAATAACTCTCCTGAGCTGTTACCTGGATCACTAGGCCTCTCAGCTACTCTTACTTGGGTTTTATGCATCTTGGCGTGTCTGAGAAAGGTAACCGACTGTCAGCGCAGCCCTACTCTTGTTGCACAGAGCTTTCAGCTTGGTACTCTTGTCATAACCAAGTAATACTCATCATTCACAGTGGTTGCCATGTCTACCACAAGAGTAGGATAAAAAGAGGGGGAGGACCACCAATTGCTCCTTTCTTCCCCCCCTCCCCCATGCAACTGTGTAGCTTCAAGGTTTTTCATACTGATCAACATCATCCAGCATACAGTTGGGGAAGGTCTGTGTCCTTCTGCAGGGATGTGTTGCGGCATGGGAGCACCATGACCAGGGGACACCTGGGAGTCCTAGCCTTGACATTGCCCCATGGCAGGTAGCACCCACTGTGCCCATCACAACTGGCTGCCTGAGCCGGCCGGATGCTCCTCCCAGGCCAGCCAAGGGCAGCGGGTACACAGCAGTTAATCTGGTCCCCAACCCCAAATGACCACATGGGAGCATCCTCACCTCCCAAGTGGGCTGTGAGTGACAGCTCGGGGGGTGAGTGTATGTGGACAGACACAGGCAAGGCACCACCTCACCCTAAACCCCTCTCTGGGGGGCGGGAGGGTCCGGATAGTGCCAAGCCCAAACAAAATCTGGGGCAGCAGAGGGGGAAAGGCTTCCAGACCCCAGCTCACTTCTACTTCCCCAGGCTGCTCCTCCCTGGCCCCAATCTACAGAGGGAGTGGCCAGCCCCCTGCCTTCCCCGGGGGTACTTACTCCTCGTGCCCTTTGCAGAGGAAGAAGAGGGTCCGCCAGGCCTGCACTGTGGCCAGCAGCAGGGAGAGGAGCCCGGTGAAGATGCTGAAGCGGCAAGCAGCCTCAGGCCCCCACTCCTGCACGGTGAAGCGCTGCCTTTCCACTGTCAGGTTGGCGTTGAGCCACATGCCCTCGGTGAAGAGTAAGCACCGGCCGTGGAAGTCGTTGCCATTCTCGGACAGCGGCACCACCACAATGAAGCTGAAGAGGAAGGCCAGGAAGTAGCAGATGCACTGGGCAAAGAGGAAATTGCTGAGCGCCATGTCCGTGGCTCTGCGCAGGCAGAGGGAGGGAGGGAGGGATGGAGGAGGGGGGGAAGGATGGAGGGATGAAGGGAGGGAGGGAGGCTGCAGCAGTGGGGGGTGGGGAAGGAGGATGCGCAGTGCAATGCAATGCGATGCAATGCAATGTAATGTGATGCACTGAGATGTGACACAATGCGTCCTCTGGGCACAGCTGCTGCCTTTTCCCCAGACAAAGCTGACTCCTCCACCTAAATACTGATGGCTGCCAGGGTTGGGGGTGAAGGGAGAGGAAGGGCTGTTGCAGAGATCTCTTTTCTTTGGTAAAATCTGACTGCTGGTATGCCCCAGCACCCAAGGGGTTAAATAAATCAGTGCAACCGCAGCAGAGCTGAGTACTGCCTCACTGGGGTTTGCTCCTAATTACATAGGGCACTGGTGTCACTTGTGTTGGTGCCTGTGACCACCCCCCCCCCCCCAGAAAAAAAAAAAAACCTCATACAGGCCACTGGATCCCAGCAGGTTTTGGCCCCTTTTTCTAAAAATGTAACTAAAATACTCCTGGGAGACTTTGCAGATGTCAAGTATCCATGACTGTACTCCTGCCCCAAAAGATGTCTGGAACTCCCAGAGCACAGAGTCTGCTGGGGTGCAGTGTCTTGGTGTCCCTTGGGTCCCATGTCTTTTTCCCTCAAAAGCACAGCAGGAGCCGTGAGCTCCATCTCCAACACCAGATCCCAGCATCACCTTTTGGGGCATGGGCCTTCTGCTGCAGCTACCCTTCAAACCAAGCTTGTGGTCACCAACGCAAATAGTGGCAATAAGCGATAGGGTGCATAGGAACCCCAGGGCCTGCAGACCCAGTGATTTTGTACCTAACCCAGCTGGTCCATCCCACTTACAAGATATGTCAAGCGCCAGCAAGGGCTCACCAGGACTGGGGCAACTTGTTGAGCCTCGGTACCAGTGAGGGGCTGCTCAGGACTTGAATCAGCTGCGTTGTCTCCAGGCTGGCAGATGAAGTAAGTGTGAGATGAAGGAAAATAACCTCGAGAAAGATCAGGATCGAGACTGGGTTGACTCCCTTTCGCTGTGTTTGCACCAGCATGCCCAGGGCTCAATGATTTAGACAGTGCAATCAAACAGGTGAGGCACCAAAATATGGTAGGTGACCAATGCACACTTGGGCTAGAAGATGTGATGTGCTGGATGCCAGAGAGGGACCTTCCCTTGCCAACTCCAAACCAGCATCAGGGACAGCCCCAGCTTGGCAGGGCTGCCGGCAGTGCCACCTCCCCAGGAAACTTGAAGCTCACTGACTGACTCCCCTGCCACAGCTCAGGCTGGGCAATGAGCTGAAAAAGGACCAGCTCCAGCTCTGGGAACAGCAACTGGCACACAACAGCAACACAGTGCCCAGTGGGGATAGGCATTGCTTGCTTGATTCCCGGGGTGGGCATCTACTATGCTCTGCAGTGCCACAACCAATTCCCTGCCCCACACCGCTCTTGGAAAGACACTGTGGTCTCCCCTCAGCTTTAGTGCCCAAACCTGCATGGCCAGGATGCAAGAAAGCAAAACACAGACAGAGGGGTGTGAATTGTACTCACCCACTTGTAGTAATTTCTTATGAATTCTCAGCCTGCTCCTTTGGCACAGGAATCCAAACTCAGCTCACCCCACATTAGAGTTTCTTCTCAATCTCGGTTTCATTTTTCTATTTCAACTTGATTCCTCCTTCCAAGACAAAACACCACAATTCATTTCCAGTACCAGGTAAAGTCATTTCCTAATCAGATCCAGTCTGAGCTCCGCTGCAGGTCTCACATCACTTCCTAATCCCAGGTCTGTTTCTGCTCATTTGAGGCAGTGTAACATTTCCCAGGTAGTGTTTAGAGGGACTGGCACCCTGACTATACTGCACATAGGATTTCAGGCTTCTTTTCCATTGGGCATCAAAACAACTATTTCCCTATGCTATTAAGAGGCTACAGATACAATCCTGAGGCAGTTGCTGGGTGGCTTCTCACTGAGGCTATTATTTCAACTTCCTCTTAAATCATTTCCAATCAGTATTATCTTGAAATCTCACTCAATCTGTACAGGGAAAATACTTTTTTTGTGCAGAATCTGCTTCTTGAATAAAAACTTTCTTCAGTACACCTCTGTCTGATGAAATGTGTCAGGACATTTTTTCTGATCCTTACCCAACTCTGATCATCAAAGACTGTATTTCAATTTTGCAGGATGAGTTATAGAGCACTGGCCTGACCCTTTAGAAATAGACACGCATCCTAATAGAAAAGAGTTCACTGATGTTTCAGAGTCTAGTAGTAAGGAGGAAAGATTATTGCTCTTAACTTTACTTCCAAGCAAAGCCAGCTTCCCAAGGGGTTTTGTCCTTCATCTGGAAGGAAATCAGACCTGGACTGAGCTGGAAAATTCTTTTCTTTGAAACCTGACACACCAGATTTGCCAGATAATAGTTTCTGAAGTTAACTTAGGAGGTCAACACAAACATAAAAGCTGAGTTGTTGCTTAAAGCACAGCCCACACAAGGGGCCTGCAGATGCCCAGGGCTCTTTGCCTGGGGCAAGCCCAGTGCTCATATCTTAGCAGCAGCAACTACCGGGCTCTGCTGCAGGAGAGCAACTGCAGAGCTGGAAAGTGAGGGCTACTCGTAGTGTATGTAGAGTTGCCTATCCTCATGAGCAAGCTCAAAGCAGCATTTATCTGAGAGTTTCAGAAAATACAGTTAGGCATTTCTGAATGTTTACAGACATGTAAAACATAGCAGCGCTCAGGTGACTGTCAGTCACTGATGTGCAGTTCTTGGTTGGATGAAGAGACCACGCATGAATGCACAGAAGGACAGGGTCCAAACCTGTCAGCTGTGACCTGTTTCGCAGCTGACCAAATTTCACTTACTCTTCTTTCATGTAAATCCTAATAAACATCATACTAGGTAGGAACTGAGACTGTCTTAAACACTGAGCTGTTTTACTGGAATAGATTGATGATGCTTAAGAAATCTTAAATAGGCTTGGTCTCCTTAAAATGGCACAGCTGGGGTAGAGGAGATATGACAGAGATCTATAAAACCAAGACAAGGTCTTGATAAAGCCAGTTCAAATTAAGACAATTCATTCTTCCTCATACCACAGGGAATAGAGGACATATATAAACAGAACAGGGAGAAATTTTAAAATAAAGAGATTAACATCTTTCACATAGCACATCATTAATCCGTGGCACTCAACACAGGACACTATAGAGCCTCAAAATAAATACCAGTTCAAAAAAAGATGAGACAAATTAATAGGAAAAAAGCCCATCAAGGGCTACAGGACACACAGCTGGGCAAGTAACCCTCAGCTCAGGAAGGCCCTAAACAGCAGATTACTGGGAGCACACGGGCACAGAATTACCACCCTGCATTTGCCAGAGTCCTCCTCCATTTGTCACTAAACCAAGTGACCATTACTGGCTGCCATTGGAGACAGTATCCCAGGCGAGAGAGTCCTGTAATCTGATGCCCCATGGACATTCCACGTTCTCATTACAAGGGCTGACGTTACTAGGTCTCCTTTTCAGCTTTGCCATCCAATGAGAGCGTGCTATCCCTCCAAAGTGTCCCCCTTCTGTGGACGTGTATCACCTGAGGCTTTTGGCCGGGGTTACCCGTGGGGCATCTGTAAGGCCAGCATCCCCACCAGCAAGCAGCAGCACCTTGGACATGATGTCCCAGACCTCCAGCCTGCAGCTTGGAGGGGACATCCCAACTCCAGGGCTTTCTGAAGAGGGCCTGAACTCCATCTCCTGCAGGCAATATGCCCCGAGGGGACCCTGTGCTGATGTGCGATGGGAGACAGGTTGTTTGCTGTTACAGAGAGCAATATCCAAAGACCAAAAATTCTATTTGTGTGAAAAAAAGTCACAAAAACAAAGCAAACTGTGAGACCAGTTGCTATCGCCGCCTCACTGTTAAGCTGAAAAGCAACACAAATATACCAAGATCAGATGTACCAGATTTGCCAATATTCCCCTCTGTCCCATATCTCCATCTCGTCTCCTGTCTAAACCCCTGTGGATCAAGTAACACTATAAGCTAGACTGACATGGGATGACTGATGGGAACTGTGGTTTTGACTGTGCTGCTCCATGCTCCCTCTCAAGCCATTAATTATGCTATGTGACATGAGCAGTGCTCTCAAGTCGATATTTGTGAGGCAAGTGATGAATTTTCTCTCCTCCTGATAGCTCATTAGGACATGTTTTATTATGGGAAAAATTGCTGAGGAGTTAATTATTCAGGTAAAGGCATTTTTGTGAGCAACATTATTTATTTATATATTTATTTTCCCTTGGATATATCATTTCCGTGGTCCGAGAAAAATAATGGCTGCCTGTTTAGAAGATGGCTACCATCTTGGTATCAGTGATGCATTATTTAACCTCTGAGCAGAAAACGAAGTGTCACAGCTATATCTCTGCAGAAAGCTGTCTAGGGAGCAGTATGTCTATGCTCTAGACAAAAAGATCCAATGGAAATGGCTGCCTTGGAGCTAGCCCACCTGCCACTTGGAGCCAACTTCACCCCGCTTTCATTGAGCCAAACGGCTGCTGGAGCCGATTTTATCAAATGGTTTAGCAAATGCAGCTCGTCCATTAAATGTCGCAAGCCAGCTCCAGGATCTGGTCTGTTTTATTATTTTATTAATCTATTATCGTTATTCCACAAGTCTTGACCCATAAAATTTGTCCTCTGAGACTCATAGAAAGGACACAGGCATCCCACATGTCTTCTTATGGCAGTTATCATAGGTTACCGCTTTTGGGGAGAGGTTTCTCATGGTAATCACTGTGTTTAAGAAGGTGGCTGCCATTAGTTCAGAGGGATTATAGAAAAAGTACCTAACTGTCAGCCACCTGTCACATCTACATTTCTTCACAGCTACTACAGCATCATGAATCTCTTAGGGCATCTTATCTGGGAACATCTTGACATTTTGCTTTCTTTTTGTGTAAGTTTTTTTTTTTTTTAAAGTACTTCTATTCTGCAAAGAAAGCTATCTTGTCTACAAGGAGATTACAGGCAGAGAAGGTGCCACATTGATGGACATTAATGGAGCAGTTATCTGGAAGCAACTGAACATCATTAATGCATCCAGATATAATAGCCCCTGTATTTTGAAATCCCAGAAAACCCAAACATACAATTCTGCTCACATTCTCAACCGAATAAGGCTGAGCTGTGGTGAAAATATAAATTAGAACAAAAAAAGAATGCTTACGCTTATCAGAGCATCATTAATCCTAAGCTTTGAGCAATTAATGCATGTCAAACTTCACACAGCACTGTGCAGCCTGTTAGAGCTATAACAGCTAGAAGGGCAATGGTTCCCAAACTGCACATTATTTGCTCACCTTCCTCTCCTGTGCTCTTTGAGAGGTCAGAGGTAATGGCAAGGGTGGCATGAACTCTAGCAAGCCCCTAATTCCAGAATCTGCATTTAACTGCATTGCACAAAGACTGGACCAAAAAACAAGCTTTGCACACTGCTTAACAGAATAAAAGGAATGGAAGGAAGGAAAAAGACAACAGAAAAGAGATCAGTGAATTAGGAATGCACAGAATATGAGCAATCAAAACCCAGCCAGAGTACAACTGTAACTCTGCACCACTTCAGATTAAAAGGGGTCATTGCATATCACATCAGCACCTCACATCTGCAGCTTAACCTGTGACCTGCAAAGTCTGCAGCATCGTGAACCCCCAAGGCCAGGCAGGCAATGAGCTCTGGCTTCTCTGACAGCACTGGATCTGCTCAAAACTCTGCGCTTCAGAGTCTGGACTTTCCCTACTTATAGACATTAAGCCTCCAAAAACCCCTTGCAAGCTTATAAACGTGTTTGTCCCAGTGTTCTGCTCTGTGCCAAATGCATTTTTGTCACCTGCATTCTGTAAACCATACCATGTTTTTACATGAGTTATCATTGTGGTTAAATAGGCTTTAGGTTACAGGGGGAGACATATAACAAAGTATCTCTACTGTTCATTCTAATTAAATGTAAGCTGAATCATATCTTAGAAAAACAAAAAAGTTGAAAACCTTTGTCCAAATAACTTGGTGTTGAAAAATAGCATATCTCAATTGGCTTCAATGCTGCTGTATTAGTTTATGCCAAAGGAAGTTCTGACTCACTTGTCTTCAGTAGTTTCTTTTCCACACACACAGGTATATATATAAAGAGCAGCTAACGGAAAACATGCCAATTAATAGCTTGTACTTGCTTTGTGTGTGACATACTGTACCATGCATTGATTTTTAATCTGCTCAAACTAGTATTTGTCATGCAGGCTGGAAGTCCGATGTGAAAAATAGCCTCTTCATTTTCCCTGACAATTATTAACACCAAGCTAGTCATCAGTGCTCATGCCGGAGGCAACTGCTCCTGCCAAAAATAAATACGAAGACTAAGGAGAGAGCCAATTTGCAAAACTAAACTTTGTCTCAAAAGTGAATAAATCAGGACAGAGAGGCAGATGCTTAGTTTCTGGAGACAGGAGGATCTCCACAGTGACTATTTACCTCAAGATGAGGCAGTGAGCAGAAAAGAACCCATAACATGAAGACACTCTTTGCTAAAACCTGTGGACAGGACAGTGCAAACGTAATGGGGAAAAGTGGCTTTATACTGATTCCGGAGAAAGAAAATAAAAAAAATTAAAAAAAAAAAAAGGAGAGGGCAAAGAAATAGTGGAGTAACCCTGTGGAAGGTTCTAAAACGTTGCTTTAGGGCTGTGATTTTCCTAGTGGGGTACACATACCACGGCGGCCATGCAAGAGACTTCAAAGTGGTGTGCAAAGCTCCCCCGCCCCCAACATCCAGGTGTGCACATCAGGGGAATGGCTGGTTGGGAAGAGAGCCCTGTCTGAGCCACCAAGCTCATCCTCCAACTGTACCCAGGGCGGTTGGCACAGCCTGGCCCCATGGGAGAAGGCGAGGCTGGGGGCACGTGGCACCTACCTGCAGCCCCCATGGTAGCTGGGGTTAATGTTGCCACTGCAGCCCAAGTCTTTGCCTTCAAAAGTGGCACCTAAGCAGACTTCCTTTAGGAATTCCCCTCTTAGGATGCAGGCACCTTCTTTGGAGCGTATGGAGAGTCTCTGTCCTCAGGATCAGTGCTCTGGGCTATGCCCTCACATTCAAAAAGCATGGAGATAGGACTTCACTTTGCCTATAGACTAAGGCTAAAATACAAGACCCTCATAGGTTCTCCTGCCAGGCCCCCACACACTCATGTCATAGCCTCCATTCAGCATCCTAAAGACACACGCTGTGAACCAGAATAAGTCCAGCTAATGAAGTTCCCATTGGACAGGTAGCTGTGAAAGCTCAGCGCCAGCCTGTATAAAACACTAGACATAAGATTTAGAGGGAACCGAGGTGGCTAAGGCCCTCAAATCCCTCCAGAGTACATTGTGGCCTCATTAGTCACATTGCTCGTATATAAGACAGAGCTGAATGTTCCTCATCTCAGCCCCTCAGCTGCAGGCACTGGTGCTAGCCCATTTACAGCCAGCTGGAGGTGTGATCTGGAATATCATCTTTCAAGGCCACTGAGAAAGGAGGAAAAAAGAGCCCCAGGTCATCATATTGCTGTCCTGGTGCAGCGTTCAACACAATGGATGAAGCTACATAACCAGGTTGTTTTGCAAAGCTTTGCTTCCACTTTACAGTCCAAGCCAAAAGCATCCGCCGGTGCTGTTTAGTAACACTAACACACACTGGCTGGCTCCAGTTTATCCCATACATCATTGGCTCTGGATTTTCAGTGTGCCTCACTTGCTGTGACTGAATTTAGTTATTGGTAATCAACAGAACATTGGATAGACCTATTTGGCTTTGCAAACAATAAGTCCATGCACTTTCTGAAGGTCAGAGGACTCCCAAGTGTCTCATGTCATTACTACTTTCCTATCATTAGCCTCTCTTGCAATGTTAAGAGGAGTTTGCAAAATGTAGTTCCTTTGGGACTTCAGAAACATTAAAGGTTTAACTAGTTATTCCTTTTCTCATTAGTGTTATTTGTTTGCTATGTACAGGTGATCAATTATAAAATTATGTGGTGGAGATGGTATTTAAAGCTGTTTAAAAGGAGGAGAGCACGTGAAATGTGTAAACACCTACTGCTCAGATAAATCCTGAGGTCTCCAGAAGTTACTAGGTAGTTGATGTGCAGCACTATCATGCAGCTTTATTGCTAAGGGCTTCAAAGATTCTGTAGGCTGCTACCAAAAAAAGAATAATAATGGGCAAATAAAAATAGAGTAAAATAATGATTGGTAAAATAATGATTGGTAAATCAGATTCACATGTGAGCTCAAAACTAACTACTCTGTAGGTTCAAACATAGAGGCCCACCTTGTGTCTGGGACATACGCATTTTGCATTGATCAAAGCAGAGCTTTGAATACTTGTCATAGAATATGAAATATATATCTGTGATTTACAAAGTAAAAAGGCAACAGTAGCGGTAATGAGACATCAAAACAGATCTGAATGTCACGCTCCTGGGTGCAACCATAGTGATACCTTATCTTGTGGCAGAGATGAAAAGACAGGGAATACAAGCTCATTATTGCAACAATTACTTTAATAAGCATGTGAAAACGGGCTTATGGTTTGCTTTTTTTTTTCCCCCCCTCCTGTTCCTTGTCATGTTTGGTGTTCATTTTCCTTGTAATTGATCAATAATTGACAAATAATTACCTTTTATTAAAACTCACAGTACGGGCAAGATTTTCTAAAATGCCTAGTGATGTTGGAATGTCCCACTAACAGTGTCTATTCTATAGACAGTAACAGACAGACCCATTCACCCTGACCATACTCTGAACTTCCCATAACCAAGCAACATTTAGCTAATAAGTGCACGTGAGAGTCTCCTGATAAGAGATGCAGGGCGCGCTTGCTAGGACACATTGCTGTTGTATGGCTTGCAGAGCAGAAGGGAACTATGTCCACTCTGCTTGGCAGGCGAATTCATAGCTGTCTGCATCCTTCTGTGTTGCTATGTCCTAAAGCATATCCCTCTTAAGAGTAGGGAACTAAGCAATCTCCAAAAATAACCCCTTTTAGGGACCTTAGATTGAGAGTTGAAAAATGTGATACTCCAAAATCAATAATTTTTCCCAAAATATTTCTCTCCACTGTTTCAACAGTTACCGATTACAGTGCAACCCAAGTTCTGCGGGATCTCCTGTCCCTACCAAACTTCCAAATAAACATCTCACAGTAGAAATGATAAAATAGTGAAGGAATAGTGGAAGAAATTCAACAAACAAAACAACCATTAGTGACTGTGCTGAGGAAGGCCTAAAAATTCACTTAATATCAATTTCTTCTGCTGCAAAGGTCAGCTCACCTCATGGATCTTGTCTTCCACAAAGCAGAAAGCCAACCCCACACAGAGATCAACAGTCATTAGCAGTAAATTCAGACAACATACCTCTATCACCTGTTCCAAGATTCAAAAAAATTACACACAATAGCAGAGACAACCAGAAATGTCTGTCAATGTGATGCTAACCAAAAAAAAACCGAGGAGAGCCAAATGCAAGACAAGCACCATGCCTGCACAGTAATTCTTTGGTCTTTGAGGCTGATTTGTGGCTCTGAAACTGTAGCAAGGCATTTTGGTATGAGGTCCACCCTCCATCACCAGGCAGCTTCTAGCTGCTATGCGGTATGGACACAGCTACTACATCCCTGCCTGAGTGCCATGGACACAAACCAGCCAGGGCCGTTTTGTCTCAAGGTCAAAGTTTGCTCCCTGGCCCTCTTTTACCAAGCAATGTACATACAAGTGGGGATTCAAAAACCTCGGTATACAAAACCTCTTCTTGAACTCATCCAGTGCTGAGACCAAGGCCTGGTAGGAAGGGAGAAGGAGAATCCATGAGACAAGTAATTGCTTAAGGGGAACAAGCACTTCCACCCATTTTTCACAATTTCTAAAAAAAGATATTCCAGTCATAACCCCATTTGTGCTTCACAACCACTATTGCAGTGTCTGAGCACTGATCTTGGTGGGTGTCATCTAAGTGAAGCTGGCAAAAAAACTTTCAGCAGGAGCCCCAAATGGGGTCAGCTCACCTAGCAACACCAGCTGAACAGGGATCAGGACTGGCAGGCAGAGATTTTTTTCGCTGAATAGCTACAGGATGCCTACTTTTCACATGTTGCTATTTTCACAGGTGGAGCAGGAATAAGGGAGGGCTGTAGAAGATCCAAAGCACATGGTTTATGATGGAAATTAACTTGATTTTAAAAACCTGTGGTTTTCAGTCTGGGTGAAAAGACTGTGACTGAAACCCCACTGGCTTCCTCCAGCAAAGTCTTCCCTTGGTTTCCCTGTTTATGTTCCCTTAGGGGAATTAAGTGGATGCTGTTTGATTTAAGCTTATAAATTAGTTGAAATGCTGCAAGCTGCCCTCATGGGGCAGGGGACTTCCTTTATCTGTGTGGCTGTTTTTTCCACACAAATTCCTATGTAAATTTATATTGTTTTAACAAATGCTCTGTAACCCCAAGTAATACAAAATTTGGCTCTCATTTAGGAAGTTTCTGCATTCTGAAAAAAAGTCTATCTAAATGTGAAATATTTTTATTAACATTTAAGGGGGAAGTGAGTGCTATATTGACACTAGAAAATGGACTATATTATTTTTATACTGTGATATGCAAATATGCTCTATGTTACTGCAGATTAGGAGACTGAATTTGCTATGTCTTTTAATAATGTTTATTATATTTCTCTGACAAAAATACCCATCAAAATACCACTTAAAGAGCATGAAGACTGCAGACATCTGAAAAGAATTCTAATATTTAAGAAAAAAGAAAGTTTTAAAAACTCAAGTCTGTATTTTTCTATTTTTACAAATAGCCCACCAAATCAATATTTCAGGAGAGTGAATCAATATTTCAGTACATTGTGATATAAAGTAAAAAAAATTGGTCTATTAAAATCTTTTTATTAGCATGTCAATTGCAATGCACCAAATTTGCGCATATGGGTAAAGAAATTGTTTCCTGAAAATGTGCAAATTGCTACTTCACTGAATGTAAATGAAGTGCTAATTGCTCTCTGCAAACAATATTTATGCAAATTATGCCCTACTACTTACATAGCAGTGTGGATTTTACATTTACATTTGTCACATTTTTTCTTCACCCATCCGACAGTGCCTGGACATCAGGACCTGAGCTATTACTCACTTTCTCTTCAAGACATTTTATGGAGATGTGAATGGGTAAAGAATGGGAAAGAACCTGCAGACAGTAATATGTTGTGACCTAGAAGGTCAGAAGATCTAAATCTGTTTTGTTATTCTGGTTCATCATTCACTAAGCAAAGTATTTGCACTAAATGATTTATATCAACATTTGCCTTTTATTTCGTTTACCTTTGACCCCCCAATATGTTGGGGAATTCTCTGGTAAAGCCTTAAAAAAATAGCTTCACAAATACCTTCCATGGGCAGTCCTTCCTCTGCAAGGTGTTCCTAAATGAGCAGTCACAGTTCATGAGATTATCACTGGTTAGTCCTTCATTATGACTCATCCTCTGTGAATAAATATTACTTTAAATAATCAACACGAACTACATGATGTGAAATTTTATAACCAGTGATGCTGTCACAAGTTCCTTCTGGTGCAAGTTAATGCATGAGGATTGAGGGTTCCTGGGCAACCTGCTCCAGGTGACCCTGCTTGAGCTGGGGGATTGAACTAGATGATCTCCTGGGAGCTTTTCCAACTCCAACTATTTTGTGATTCTGTGAAAAGACTTTTTTTCTGATGAGAGATCACTCTTAAAAAGTCTCCTCTCTCCAAAATATACAGAAAGGAGATTCAAGTAACAAACACTATCAGACCAAATGTTGAATTCAAATGAATACATTTGGATTGGATTTTTTGGGCTAATGTTAACTTAGTTTTAATAATTTATTCCATTCTTTTTTTCCTATTAGTGTATCATTAATTCTGCAAAGTCAATATATCTTGTCTAGAATTTCAGTCATAAGTAAGCAGAGCCTTTAATCACTTAAGGAATATCTGTTTTGAAGCATCTATGAGCATTGACTAGAAATTCTCATCCTGAACCCTTGAAAATTCTCTGTATACTTATCACAACAACTGTATTTCCTGAGCTGAAATCCTTGTGCACTTGATTTCTGTAGTTTTGCCACTGACTTCAGTGGATTTTGAATTAGCCTTTCATAATTTAGATTCTTGAAAGTTCTACTCTGATATAAAACATGATTTTTTTTTCTTTTTACAGCGTTTTTTTATTGGCTGCAGGAATTTCAAGATTCCTGCTAGTAGGACCAGATCACTTTATGTTCAAGGATCTGACGTTCATTAATCTCTAGGTTTTTAATCCTAGCAGCTGTGATTTTGAATGAGGCCTTGAAAGACCTTGTTTCAAGCTTCTTTTAAATGCCAGAGACAATCACTGAGTTCAGTTAGGTCCTTTAAAATTCTTGCTACAATAAACTTATGCAGATATAAGTATGCTAAACCAAGGGAGTTACATCACTCAGTTCCAGATGGAGGAGAATAAGCCTCACAAACATGATAGTATATATGTATATATTAATATACATGTATATTTATTTACAATATTTCAAATGATTCCTAGTTGTGCTGGGATTTGGCCTACTTTCCGGGAACCCTGCAGGAGTGCATGTCACAGTGACTTGCACTGTACCAATTCCTTCTATAGAAACAGGGCAGTGAGATCTTCCTGTTGTTGTCCAAATGACGTGAAAAACAGTCTCTGTCTTTATCTTCTCATGTATAACATGTTTCTACAGGAATTTATTCATGCAATTACACTTTTTCAAATGAACATCCCTTTATAGTCCTTAGGGAGCGATGTTCGTGTGAGTTAGGATAAGCAAGTCACAGGACGGAGGACATTCAGATCTGTTCACCACATAAAGTACATTTGAAGAAATACTTCCTCCAGGCTTCAAACTTCTCTAGAACTTTGTTTCCTAAAAATGGAAGGCAAAAATTAAGCAGGATGGGTTGGTTTTATCTCTTTTCAGGTTAAATGGATGCACACCTACATGCCACTGAGAAGCCATATACAATGCAATTTAAGAATAAATACGATTGGGGGAAGAGAACAAATACACCCAGGCAAGCTGGCCAGGTCTCTCTCAAATAATTTAGTTTTGCTTTTATTGCTCTCCCGACGCAGGCAAGCTACCTTCTCCTGGTACTGCCATATGGCCTGGGTTACCCTTTCCAGCTCCACTGCTATTCCTGACTGAGATTGGGCACGTCACCCATGTCAGCAGGATTAAATGTCAAATCCTTCCTCCTTTTGTGGCACTGAAATGTCGCACTCCATCCTGTGGCCATAGGAACCATCCTCAGCCCAGCCAGCCCTCGAAGAGGCACTCTCCCGGCAGTGACAGCAGGTTTTTTTCAGCAAAGTTTCCAAAAAGTTGCCTTTCCATGCTAAGGGCAAAGTTAGAGAATTAGTATGTCCTGAAACCTTGCCTTACAGGAAGGGGGGGGGGGGGGGGGGGAAGAGAAAAGAAAAACAAATGCAAAACCCCAAAGAGCAGCCTTCAGTCTGCTTTTAATCTGGGGAGAGTTCTCTGAAGCAGAGGGAGTCTGTCAGGCAAAATGCATCCAAGTGCAAGCGATGCTGCTGAGTTAGCAAACTGCCTCCTGGTCAGAAGAACACCCTGGCTGAGGAGTTTCTCATTACGTGTTAGTGGGGTCACAACATGTTGACATGCTCCTCCTTTTTGCTGTTGCCGCAGCTGGTTCAGGATCGTCCAGTGACAATTCAGATATGGATGGGAAGAAACATTTTCCAACAGTTGCTCTTTTTGTTTTTCATAGCTAACAGAGTCTCATGATGAACGGAAAGGGAAAAAAAAGTCTTTGAAAGCCGAAATGTCGCCACATAAAAAAACCTACACAAGAATAACCAGTCATCAAAAGCTATAACATTTTTAGTTTCTCAGACAAAAAGAAACTCTAGTTTTTAACAGTTGTATTGTTAATGTCTGATTAATTATTGAAGTTCTAGCTGTTTGTGTCAGAGAATCAAATTTTCCTTCCCTTAAACTGATGAAAATAGAGCAGACATCCTGTCAAAAACGTTCCATGGGGGAAATCCCTTCCTTCCTCACTGAAAGGCAGGCTAACCAAGTGCAAACACTGTGCATGCCCATAAACAAGGACAGTTTCTGCTCTGCTTCCATTTTAATCAAGCCCTTCTTGCGGATGAGCTGAACACACGGTCAGGATAAATAGAAAGACAGTCATTTTAAAAACAAACACATGACTCAGGAAGCCTGTATTTGTTCACAGAAGAAGGAAGACCGAGCAGGGGAGCTCCCACCTGGGATGTTTGCAACTAGTGGTAGAAACTCAGCCATTCTGAAGCCAATTTTCTCCTCCATCTCCCCTCAGCTAGACTTAAACAAGGGTTCAATTAGCGTGATCCCCACCAGGCGTGGAGCTGGGGGCAGAATAGAGGTCCATTCAGTGTCACAGAGCATGGGGGCACAGTTGTGCCATCATCCCAAATTCAGAGACACCTATTTCTAATCCCAAGGGAAGGAGACCTTAAAAATTAGCAAGATGCCTCACCAGCTCTGAAGAAAAGCACGCTCTTGAAGAGAAAGGTACCCCAAAACAAGTCATACTGTTTCACCAAAGCAGGTTGCACTGTTGGGAGCTCTTTATGAATTCTCATTTTGGAGTGTCTCTGAACGTTTCTCACTTTGAAAAGCTCTCCCTCTGTGGGTACTTTCATCCCAGCCAGTTCTTTCTCAACAGAGCCGGGAAAGCTCCTTCCTTTTTTGCAGAGCTTTCCCAGCTGCGATGCTTGAACTTCTCCAAGGAAGTACTGTATCTTTTCTTATAGTGCTGCTGCTAGTAAAGCGAGTCCATGAAGTGCACCTCATGTAAGAGAAGCATTACACATCTTCCTTGGACCTTAGGGATTGCTTTTCTATCTCCAGGGCTGTCCAGTCCTCATATATTTCTGGAGGGAATTCTCGTATGTCCTTCAAATTCAGCTTTAGCTCAGCAACCAGAATTTCCTAGGGCTCGGACATGTAGCTGAGTTCCTCTGGCTCAGTGAGTTTCCTCAGATCACCTGAGCTGCAGCAGCTGTTCCTGTCCAAACATGAAGGCACCTGCAAGCCCAACCCTACAATGTCTTAATTCAAACTTTAATTTCTTCTTCACTGCACGCTCCTTTCTGATGCTACTGCTTTACTACCGTGCAGCTGAACAACAAACTGTTCCCCTTTCTTATGCATTTACCTCTTTAGTACTGGCTGGACTTCAATTTTAGGTAGTTGCCTCCAGCAAAATCAGTCCTGCATGGGTTCTTTGTAATGACAAAGTATAACCGGACTTCCCTGTATCTTATCAAACCTCTCCTGCATGAATATGAAAAAAGGAGTTAAACTGCTGCAGCTTAGCTTATGCTTGGAATGGGGTTCTCCCCTCCCCCCCATCAAGTAGTTTTTCAATTACTGTTCCTTTCACTTCTCCAAAGATCCTGCTCCTGTGGCCCTCATGCTGGAGGTGGGTCCCCACATAACACATTTCACCTGCAACAAGCCAGACTACATTTCTGATCAAATTTTTAATTACTCTAAAGAACATATGTTAAAGCCCATTAATCTTCAGATCAAGGAGCATTGCAAAAGTCTGGAGCCATATGGCTCTCATCCACAGAGAAGGAAAAGGTATGTCAAATTCTTCAGTTCATTAGCTCCCAACAGGGTTATGTTTACACAGCAGGGCTGGGTACAGCTTTGGTGCCAGCAGGTTATGGCTTGGGAGGAAGAGCCAGCACAACACGTATGTCCCTTCAAACATGCGGCATTTTGCCATAGCGGTCTCTGAGTGCGCTCACTCAAGCAGGTGGGAGCCCCAGGGGCCCTGCAAGCCAAGTCTGCAACCCTTTGCGTAGCAAACATAGCCGGGATTGGGGAGCCCTTGGGGGGACTTCAGCTCAGGAGAAAAGGGAAGCCTGTAGAGATGGGGTTTAGCCGCATAGATAAGATGGAGGAGGACAAAGACATCACAACCATGTAGTCCTCCCAGCAGCTGGTGAAGCATCCATCTCCGTTCTACCTCAGTGAGCAGGTGTAGAGTCATTTAAGATCAGTGGCCGCTAGTAGAGGTACCCCAAAAGTACATGTCACAGCATAAAAAAAGTTCCTGCAGCTCAATTTTAGTTACCTGTGGTGAGCCAGACTCATTACACTTCTGGGAGGGGTTTATACAGTGGTATGTGCTATTCCTTTAGTTGGAATCAGAAGTTTTGTTTTCATAAAGGACTCCCCACATTATACAAAGTGCTCTTTCTTTGCAGACACATGGAAACCTTTGAGAGTTGACCACGGCCTCTGAGCTAGAAGAAAATCCTCAGATTTAAAGCCACGACTTTAAAAAACAGAAGCTTTGGACGTAGCTTTTGCTATGTCCCCCCACCTAAAAGTTACTTGACAGAGAGAGTAACAGTAACATCAGACCTTGACATTTGTCAGTCAGGTGCTTTCAAGCACATGTCTTGTCGTTAAAGGATAAAATCAGCATCCTCTCAGTGGATTAGTATCAGTTTAATATTACTACATTGTGTAACATTAATGTAATACTACATGTAATCACAGTCCCACCCCTTCCCTTTTAAATGCAATTGTTTTGCTTTTATTTTTCTTTTGCTGTCCATGGAGACACAATACAAAGACAGCAGTCTGAGTTCAATCCTTCCTCAGGTGCCCAGGACAGAGCTGGCAAGGTTCCTGAAAAGGGCTGATCGCTAACAGATAAAGTGGTTGAAGAGGTGTCACCCAGGGCACACTTTGATCTTCAGGTTTTTATTACTGGTGATGATATTTGAGAAGGCAAGGATGTCGTTTGCTCTCAGACCTGAGATTGAATTTCTAGTCCTGGCAGTTAGGGAGGAAAAACCCCCAACTTATCCTTGGAAACACACAGCATCTCGTATGGCAACCAGTGGAACACAAAGGCGTATTGCTATTTTTAAAGCTGCTGTTCCGAGTAGAACAGCAGTTTAAAATATATGTATAAATAGCAATCCCTAGAGCCTGCTAATGCCAGTCTCCTCCTGACCCAGCAGCTTCCAAAGAGTTTTGGTAGAAGGTGTCAGATTCCCTAATATCTCTCAAATTAGTGTAAACCCAGACTCACACACACCCCGATGTCAAAGAAGCTACATAGGATTTAAGCCGCAGTCACCGAGAGCAAGCTCCCACCCACAGTGCCCAAAGGGCGAGGGAAATACATATTGGTGAAACATATGGATATTTTATTGTCTCCTGACAAGGCCCCTGTTCTCCTCGCCCTGGTGCGGAGGGGAGGCTGCCGGCGCCGCTCACAGAGCTGGCTGCCACTCGTCCAGCAGACACCAGCTTCCAGCAAAGTGCCTTGAGCTGCTGCAAACCTCCAGCACTGTTTGAAACAGGAAAGGTGTCTGAGACAGGGGGAGCTTAAAATATTTCCATCCGAGAAGATATTCGCTGGTGCTTCCCAATTAGGATTACCGGGAGTGTGCTTCACTCTTTCTTTTCTCTCCAAGTGGAGGAGGGTGCTCTCTCCTCCAGGAACTGTCATCTGTTCCATGTTCTCCCCTGCACCAGAAGAGCTCCTTTGAACTGAAGCAGCCTCAAACTCTTTCTTGTTCTGTTGAAGTGACTCAGGCTTTCAGGTGATCAGTATCTTTGAAAAAGAAATCAAGAGAAGTAACTGGTTGTAAATGTTCTCCTAGTGCACTGACACTCAGGCATTGCAAGGAAGGTGTTAGATGTCCAAATAGCAGTGCAATTATCTACTCTAAAGAAGAGGGGATGCTCAGCACCACGCCAGGGCGATAATTAAGCAGGAAGGCATGGGATTCATGAAAGCTGAGGAGGCTGAGTGAGAAGCTGTCTAAATGAATGAAATGAAAATACCCTGGATTTGGGTGCTGTTATGTTAATTGCTGACCGCTAGGAGAAGAATTATCTGGGGTGGTAAAAATCTCTTATCACCCTGATCAGGATTGCGCTTAATGGATAGCCCAAGTGCTGTAGAGACTGTTTGTATTGCCTTCCTTTCCCTGTCAGACTGCAATTGTAACGCTTTGTTTGACTTTGCAATAGAAGTTACTAATAAAAATATGTTACCAGGAGTGTTGTTTTGCTGATGTGACTCAAGGTCTTCAGTCTAATGATAACTTCTCTACTGTGGAATCTAATTTGAAAGTCAAACCTTGTCAAACCTGCAGCATGCTAAATTCCAAGAGATTGCTAAATTAATATAATTTATTCAAAGGACAAATTAGACTGCAGGGTTTTATTTATTTCAGTAAAGTGTGCCTATTTTCTCCATTTTCATTTCTAAGTCATAATCCTGGAGATATTTTAAAACAAATATACAGTCTAGTCATCAGAGACACTCACTGTTCACATTCATCAAAAGCTTAAGTTAGCCTTGGTTTTAGTCTTTCAGCAAACTCACAGATGACCCATTTCCAAATGAAGATGCTAGCTTTAATTAACTTCAAATTCTGATCTGTTACATGTGCTTTTCTAAAAGTTACTCTCTCTCTTGTAATGTTATAATTTTAATTTCCAGCTAATGAACATAGGCTCAATGTTTTGCGTGCATCCATTACCTCTGTCTTTTTGGCAGGGTATTTTTGTGACGCTTGGGCAGCTTGTTCCTTTTCAGAGGAATTCCTTCTTCTCTTCTAAGTGCACGCAGTAGAGGCGAGCCATAGCAGCAAGCAACAGCCAAGAACCTCACCAGAGCATCTCTTCCCTGACAACTTCACTGGCCATCAAGTCAACTCCACAGGTGGACTGACTTCCAACATCCCAGGTGCTGTCTCCTAAACTAATCTTTTCAGAGGTCACTTTTTCTCTTCGTTAGAGAGGAAGAAAGTGGAAAGAAGGCAAAAAAACAAATCCCTTTGTTTACAAATATATAAGCTAAAAGGAATCCCTGTGGCTCATGGCCAACTTGCAGAGATGTGCAGTAGATAATTTGTCTTACAAAATCATATTGGCCACAGACAGAAACATAAAAAAACTTGCTGCTCTACTCTTTCTCTTAGCATCCTGCCTGACTGTGCTTTTTTATTTTCCCCATAACAGTACATAACTGCACTTCACCCCCACATATGGAACATTTAAAACAATGTCAGCAATGATTTCTGTTGGCTGGGCTTTAAGTTGGATAAGTTCTTTAATTTCCGTAGTTAACTGCTTGCAGAAGACAACACATTCATCAGACCACAGTGATCTATTCAATTAAAATATCTCCCAATTGACACATCTAGTTCCTTTATTTTGTTTCATATAAGGAAACTCAAGCAGTTAGAAGTGCAGATAAGGCCGCTCATATTGTCTATGTCTCAGTCAGTCATCTATTTTCCATGTTGAAGACTCCAAGTCTTTTAAATTGTTCCTCTATCGTCCTTTTTTGTATCTTCCTTGATCCATAGGATGCAGGGCACAGATATAAAAAGCTTTATCCTAACGACTGTTCATGCAAAGTAAGACATCATCAAAAGCAGGTTTCCACCCAACAACAAGGCAGTAAAAGCCCCCATCTGGGAGAGAAAGGAGGAGATGAGATGTGACCAGGGGTTTTCATTTCCAGACTCTCTCTTGCCTTCCCCACTTCCAATTTAAACTTCAGAGACACTGGTTACACCCCGCTGCAGAAGAAACTCTTTGAATGAGAGCAAGTACCTTTTCCTAACCTGCTCTAATAGGCAGCTGTGCAGTAGCTACCTTTGCTAGTGGGGGACTGACTTCTTAAGGACTCGTCTTGTACTCTGGAAAAGCAGCAATTTTGTTCTCATTGTTCCTGCAGCAGAGTTCATGAAAAAACGCTCCGTGGGCTGCCTCTGGGTGAGTTTGATTTTGTGCTTTTTATGGTGTTGAGTGTCTTCATTTTAAAGAAAAATCATTTTAGCTGAAAACATGTAACTGTTCTTTATATCTAGAAAACATAACGCTATGGTGCATTCTTTGGCTCTAAATGTGCACCTATAAATATCCTAACCAGGCACACAGCAACATGCTATTGTCCCTCACACAGTAGCAGAAACTGCCTTGTTACCATTCAGATTTGAACCTTGGAAGCAAAGGAAATGTGAAGTGGATTCGGAAAGGGAATGTATTCCATTCCAGCTGACAATTCAAGGTTGTTTTTGAAGTAAACAAAGTGTTGCTAAACAGATTTCTCTCTCTTTTTTGATAATAAAGTTGCTACATGCTGGATTGGACTGCTTTTCATTATATAAGAGCTGAACAGGTCAGAGGGTGAGCAAGTTCAATTTGTTCTTTCCGTGTAAGAGTACCAACCAGCTTTCTGTTATGCTGAGGGAATTAAACTAACCTTCGATCTCCCATAAGTGCAGACCACACTGGCAAGGTTTAATAGCAGGGAGGCAAATTCTCAAGGGTTCTCTTCCTGCAAAATATCTCCTTATTTTCACAGATTTTAGAAGTTGGAGAAAGGAGTGAACATCAAAATATCAAAGCATAAATGAGCCTAGGTATCTGTAGAGGGTGAAGAAATGCACTCAGAGCCAAGGTCAGCAGGACAACTTCAACAGACTGCTCAAGCGTAGCTGAGAGCAGCAGCCTACCCCAGGTCCTGTTGTGAGCAACTGGGCAGAATTTAACTGATTGACATGCATGATTTATTGATGTCCTGATCTACAGATCAGAAGTTTTTCTTCTTGTATCTTACAGACTTTTCCTATAAAAGAGATAGCATATAACCTTTCAGGCTGTGGGGCTGTGACATCCCCTCCAAAGGGGAGGGCACCAGGGAAGAACTAGCGGTGAATATTTATCCACTAGATGATTGTTCAGCAGCTGCAGAGAATGGCAGAGAGCATTGCCTGTGCAGAAGAGCCTCTTGCGAAGGAGTTTGTATTGCGTCTATATGTTGACGGGTAACATGTACCTTATGTTCATTGGGTGAACATGTATTCTTATGTTCATTGGGTGTCACTTTCTGCCACTTCCCTCCGTTCCAGCACAATTCATAACTAGTGGTGAAAGAAGAAATGAAAAATAGCCTGATAATTTGATTTTGCCCTAGGGCACGAGAAGCCTGGAGTTAATTCCTTGCTGCACCACAGACTTCAGCCTGCAACAAAGTCCCTTGGACTTAGACTCTCCAGGATATGCATGTATTGAATTGCTCATTACTGTAACAGCTAACTGCCATGTGCCCTCCCTCCTTCTGACACTCCCAGGCTCACATGAATTTCCCCTGTGCTGTACAGGGATACTTAAATGACTGTTCGAAGGCACAGCTAAGCCAATATAACACTTAAAAAGTGGTGATCCTGCTGATGGTTCACCATTGCTATCCAGCCCCCTTCTCCAAAACCAGGTGAGCAGTGAGGCCCTGTGGTCACTGTGCTGCAGCCCTGCGGATGCCAAAGTTGCCAAGACAGAGTCTGTCCTCTGGGCTTCCCTCTCAGATGACTCCCAGTGCTGAGCTCCAGCGCTGGAGTGGGCTTAGGACTTTCCCATTAATTAAACGTCAAAGCAAGTATGACTATTAAGATTATGGATAGCGGTGGGAAAGCAGGATTACTGCAGGTTAGGGATATGGAATGAGTAATTCCTTGTTGAATTTTTTTAGTGCATTCCTAGGTTGTAAGGAAAAACAATTAAGTGATGTACTTGTAGTATCTAATATTTTAAGTTTGCTTTAATAGTCCTTTACATCATTACGATCAGTGCTGTGAGTGCATAAATATCTCCATCTCTTCAACATTTCTGTCTTGACAGGTTAGTTTTCTACCCACAGCGATATTGATGAGACACTTTTGTACTCCAGATATGTGCATTTTTCTGCATTTTCAAATAGGAACCACCATTATCTTTTTGCAAGCTGAATATTTTTTATACATCATTTACTGGTGACTAATGTGTGCTTCAGCCATGGGCTCCAAGGACCGTCATTTATCTTCCATAATGACCACAAGTTCTTAAACAACCAGCAAAATACTGGCTGCAAAAGATGATCATAGAAGACTCTTAGTTACAGAAAACAGAAACAGAGCAAAATGTATATTGATATATTTCCCTTTGGAAACAAAAAACTCCCCTTTCTCTTGTGTGAGATGCAATATAACAGAAGGCCTTAAATCATATAAAAATATACAGATTATACAGCAACATTTGTAAATATATTTAGGACAATGCCACTGTGGCCACAGGATGCAAAAATTAACGTGAAGCCAATGCTTCTATATAGCGAATTAGATGTAGCTTGCCACAGCAAAACGTGTACCATTTTGAGAAGTCAGATTAGCCCTACACCTTTTCTCCCTAGGTGTTGCATCGTTGAAACTGCCTGCGTTTGTGCCATGGCCTATGCCACAACAAGAAAGGGGTGCCTATGACAAGGTCAGTAACAGAGGCCTGAATACCCACAAGCTACCAGAGCATGTATCCACATTTCCTGGATGAGAGGTAGCACACAGCAAAATCTTCCCTTGGGTTAAACATGAGCAAGTGCTATGTACAGATAGACGTCACTGTTCAGGCCACACAAGCTGAATTTTGGGAAAGCTGTACATGCTATGACAGCTGCTGTGCTCAAGAAATGCATTCCAAGCAGGCCACTCGGCTCCTGTTCCCTGGGTGGTAGGAAGCTATGGGGTCCTTATAAAAGCACTGTATTTCCCACCATTGTCCGAGTCCTCCCCCTAGTGAGAACGTGGGCTCATGCTTTCAGGTGCTCTCAATGATTTCAAGCGCCCTATCTGACCTTGATTTTCACGGGAAGGAAGCTCAGTGCTTGTCTGGGTGTCTTCTTACAAATATTTCCTCTTCTACAATTTTATCGGCAGCTCAGCAAAAGCTTTCCCCAGTGCCAGATACGTTCCACCTATGCAACAATCTTTCCACGTGCTTTCAGATGCTATAAAACAGCTTTATCTCCATTCTGCATGTTAGGGTTGAGTTATTTTTTAGTATCTTTCCTCCTATTAATAAAGTGCAATGGAGTGATAAATGTGTATTTTTGCACAATGTACATCACTATATTTGTATATCATTGCTTACAACAATGCAGCCGCCTCCTGCTGTATATAGGCTGTATACAGCCTCTTCCCTTTAAACAGGCAAACCTGCAGAAAGCACAAGCCCAGACAGCCTTTCTTCAGCACCATCAGCCAGGTGACGAGGCATCATCTACCCTCCTGGAGTAGGGTGTCTGATAAAGATTGCATATTTTCCTACCTACGTAGGCACCCTTCATCCTTTTTGAGTGCAGAATCCACAGTGGTAGATTAAGATGAACATCTTCTATCCTGATTATCAATTTGGGATGCTTCTTTTTTGGGTTATATACCCACAAATATTTTCAAGAGATCAAAGAGATCTGATTTTCAGAGATTGAGTATTTGGAAACCCAAGACCAAATTCAAAATCCCTCAGAGAAATATTTCACACCTATAGAAGTTACTAACTGAAAAATATAATAGCAATAAAGAATATTTTTCTGTTACAACTTGTGAATGTGTTTGCCCAGGTACACATCTTCTGCTCCTCCAAAATAAAGTCATTGATAGAGATGGATGGCTTTTGACAAGGAACATCGGTCATTTTCAGAAATCTGATGCGCTTAAGCAGTTTTCAGAAATCTGTGCGCTTAAGCAGTTTTCCATGAGCCCAACAAATGCTGAATTTGGAGAAGAATATCCTTGTCTGCATGTATGTTTTGTAGCATCAGTAATATGTACCTTGGGAGCATTCAATCTACAGTATCAACACTATTTATGGCGTCTGGAGTTTTACACGGCCAAAGTAATTACTGTGATAAATGCCAGCAATATTTTAAAATTAGCATTGAAGTTTACTTCGATTTAGAAGCAGAAGACACTTAATTGGCAAAGATGGGATTGCAGTAGATTCTTTTGCTACTTACAGCCTGATCCTGCATAGCCGATGCACAGGCGGGTCTGTATTTTCATATTGAAGTCTCTTGACTTTCTTGATTTCTGGAGTGCTGGCATGGCCTTGTGGCCTCAAAACCAGGTCTGATGATTTTTTTCCTTGTTCACCTCCTGCGTGCTCTCAGCTTCAGCCTATTCTGGTGTAGAATCAACAAGTCTCCTGTGCTTCAAAGCGTAACTTGCAGTTTAGCTGCCAGATAGGTAGGCAAGGCCAGCTCCAGCTAGTCCTCCTTCTCTGTGGTAATATCACACAACCAGAATCAGCGGATAGCAGTATAGCAGGTCCCCAGCTTCCTTCAAACCACTCCCAAAGCACCTGAGCACAGATATAACTCTCCTGAAAAAAGGCTCTCACCATGTGGAGGTCGCCAAAGGATCAGGACACTGACCCATAAGTCAAAGGCTCACATCTAAGGAGGGCTGGAAATTGTCATCGCCAAAAAGGAAAAGGGTAATTGAACTACTGTCTTCAAGAGGGGTGGGTTCAGCCTCTTCCGGAGAGTGCTCCAGTATTTCAACAGCTCCATTTGCACACCAGGGCAGTTTCGCCTGAGAAGGGATTACAAAATCACGGTATAATTTTTGTGTGGCACTCCAATAGACGAAAATACAATCCAAGATCATAACACTTTCCTTCAACTGGTGTATTTTAACAGAAAATCCTGACTGTTGTGCTACTAGCGAATTACCTGAGGAGCAATACTTTCTCTAAGACGTTTGGGTAGCACAGCTGAGCCAGAATAATGGTCACCACCAATGAGAGAGGACAGTCCTTGTCCCTCCAGCCTTCCAGCCTCTTTTTCCCCTGCTCCCAGGTGAGTGCCTCTGCTTTTTTCTTTGTGACTCTGGTGGTTTCCCCAGCCCTTACTGAACTGATTGAACTCACAAACCTGGCAGAAAAGTAACCCAGCAAAAAAGCTGGGTCAGCTCACCCAAAGCTCAGACTAGCAAGCCAAGGCTGCTGTTGGAATGAGCATGAGGAGAAAAGCAAGGTGGGGAAAAAGGGAGAGCTCTCTTTTTAGTGGAAATGAAATACTGGGTGAGCTTGACAGTGCTGTGTAATCTTGCCCTCCATTGGTGAAGGGGAACCTGTGTTTCAGAGGGTGACCAAGGAATGAAAGGTGTCCTCCACTTGAGTCATTTCAAATCTACTGCTAAGTCATAGGAGTTGAGAACAATTTCCAGGCTGTAAGTTAGTGCAAAATAAGTTAATCTACTCAGCCATGACCTAGCTGGTCACTGCTTGTCTGTCATAGTGGAGTCAAGGCAGAATGACTATTGTTATTATTCAATATTTCTGCCTGGTCCAGCACTGCATTTTTAGCACTATCTTGTTTTCATCGTTATCTCTGCAGAAGATATTGATATTCACACTGGAAAGGCAGAACAGAGGACTCTCAACTGCTGTTTGTTCATCTCTTTCCACAAACAGTGATGACTGTTAAAGCTCAGAAAAAAAAGCAGTAGTTTCCTTTTTTTTTGCCTAACACCTGATCTGGCTTACTGTAGTACAGCCCTGCCCTGCCCTTATGGAGCACAGCCCATAAGCACCAGCTATGTCTTATGATCAAAGGAGTATTATTAACATGTAAAACACATTATAAACTAAATACTAAATGATACAATTTTCCCTTCCCCCCCCTTTACTGCCAGCAAGTAAAAGTAACCATTTTTCATAGCCATGTCAAAGAGCTATAGTTCATGCCTGTGAGAAAATTACAGGACAGTTTTTATAGCGATTCAGCCAATGGAATCCCACCATGTAAATAAAATACAGAGGGTTGATGCAAGACTTCATAATGCCCTTGCTCAATATTTCATACCGAGGAGGGGCGGTGGGTGGCTTTGGAGCTCCCACAGAGCCAGGCTCTGCCTCTGAGGATGGCCTGCAGATCTCCTGCCTCCGGCAAGGCAGGTTCCATAGATGCATGGGAGAAGGTGGGTGCAAGCCACCGGAGATGAGGCCAGTCGTTTGCCCAGTCTGTGATCTGTGTTCCTGGCCTGGCACAGGGAGGAGCTGGGGACACTGGGCAAGTGTAACTCCACCAAGATTTTTAGGCTATGTGTTATTTAGGTCACAGACCATGCTTTCCGCTCGATCTGTGTACTCTGTCTGCTGAATACTGCTCGCGGCAAGTCCTCGATATTATTGATAAAGACCTGTCCATGTTATTTCACAATGGAAAAAAGTTTCAGGCATTGAGCAGAGCCAGCAAATAACTGGATATACGATTATATCAGATACAAGGTCTTCATTTAACCGGAACACAAACAGCAGAGCCTTTCTCTTTTTTCCTTGGGAATTAATCCTGTTTTACATTCCAGAACACTTGTCACAGTGGTGAATATTAATTAAAGGTTGTAATTAATTAAAATGTCAATTAATTCCTTTATTTTATTCTTCAGGGTAATCTTGTATTCCCTGCAAGAAAGAGCAGCAAGTGGAGCTAACCAGAATGAAATAAAACAAATGTCAGTGTAGGTACTACATTGTGGATGCCAAAAGAAATGATTGCCTGGCCAGCATTTGGTCAAGGGAGGGCTAGGGAACACATCCACAAAAGCAGATAGACAGGTACATTGCGACAATTTGGGGACCACCTTTGTACAATTTATGAATTCCAGCTGTGATTTTATGAGCTGTCTGCATGTTATGAGTTGTGACTATCATTTGTTACAGTTTTCCAGCTTACGCTAAAGAGAGACAGGATTGCACCCCAGCATCCATCTCCAAAATAGGAGGTTGTTCAGGACTATTAACAGCTGACCAGCCTTGTTTTAGCAGAACAACATCTGGTTATGGCCTCAGCAAAACTATTTTTCTAAGTCTAAATTCCACCAGAGTAGAAACCAAGCAGGAGGTCACCAGTCTGGTCTCAGAGGTTGTGAGGAGAGATGGGCGGCTGGAAGCCGACCAGAATACGTATATGCCAAACGGGATCAGAAATGGCAAAAGAACTAGGATATGCCACTATGAATCGACAGGGAAACGTTTGCCAGCAAAACAAAGCACAGGTGAGGAGAAGTGAACACTGGATTGCTTGCGAGTCATATCTTCACCCTCTGCCCATCAGCTGTTGCACTGGGGAGCAAGGAGGCTGCAGAAAGACTAGAACGCCATGTCAGGACAGAGGCCAGGTGGCTAAGGCTCACATACAGCACCAAGGTCTAGCCTGTCTGATTTAAGGTCTCACTGACTATTGAGAAACATGCCACACCAAGAGCTACATGAGCTGTTGAGTGGTTCAGGGCATGAGCAGGGACAGCTGGTGAGGTTACCCTATCTGCTACTGAATTACTGTAACTTACAGTGAGGTATTGTAGAGCAGATTATCACAGCAGCTTTTTCAATGCTCACACACTCCTCGCTGTCTATGCCGAGTGAGTGAAACTCCAGCGAACTTGAACCATTGTGATCAGCAGAGTCTGAGGGTCATGATGGACCATCCATCAAGAGTTACACTCAAATGAGGTGGCGAGTGCACGTAGAATGGATTGCTTATGGGCAGCTTGGCTTCTGGGAAATGTACCAGAAACTGCAGGATAGGTAGCTGGGGAGCAAAGGAATTGAAAGGTTTTTAAATCAATGCAAATCCGAATGTGGAATAAAACCACAGGAGTGGGCCGAAATACAGTAGTTGCCACAAACAGCTTGTGCAAAGCAGTTCACTTTGGGATAGCCACCACCTTGCTCTCTAGTATAGAATTATCCCAGCCATTTCTAAAAGAAAAAAACATATTGATATACTTTCACAGGGAATCCAAAAAGAAGGCAGCTTTCCATCCAAAATGTCACTTCTCCTTGGGAGTAATTTTTTTTTTTTATATATATAATATGAGAATTCTTATCAATCCCTTCCACAGGGATTACAGCTAATCTCTAACCTGTTTTGGAAGGAGAACACTAATTGCAGGATTAGGCCTAGGAGTTTAATAATGTAAGGATGAAAATTCCCATACATGTATAGTCAACATAGTGGCATGTTGTTTATGTGGGATTGTTAATCTACTCTGTTATTGTTTCATTTCCTTACAAAGTTTCTGAGAAACCATAGTTATTGTATTTTGCTTCCTCCTCTTCCTCTCCTGGAAGAGGTTCTCCTCTTCCTCTCCTGGGACTGTTCTTTCTAGATCAAAACAATGAGTTTCTACAGCCATTACGAAATATAACTCTGCTAAGACCCTTCTTGTTAGCTCACACAGATGATTCTACTGAGAAACTTAGGATGCTTTTAAAAATGTGCATTTGCCTCTAATAATAACTGAGTATAGAAGGTTGTGCAATATAAATATATTCCTTCCTTCTCTAATTTGAGTGTTTTCTGCTGTTTTTCTAAACTTGTTACATCATCACCGTAGGCAGGCTTTATTTGACCAAATGGAAAAGTCAGCAATGTGACATCTACATCTGAGCGAGTCACATTGCCTATAGGCAAAGAGACACTTCCAGGGCATCATTCATCTCATTCGAAAATAGACCAGAGGAGCCATGGCCTTAAATAGCTTTTCCTCTCTGTTCACTGTAGCGGTGTCCTTGCACAACCAGCTCAGATATAGACATAGGCATTACAAGCCAGGTGAAATGTAGCCTATTGTGTATGTCATTCTTGGACAGAGAGAATCCAGGCAAAGAGCTTAATTTTTGCTTATAATTTCATGTCTGTAACCTGATGATTGAGCTTCCCATAATGCAGTAACATTAATTTGGGCAAAAATATATATATTTTTTATTCTTCTGCTAGTCTTGGATTTTATTCAAAAATTGCAGAGATCAAAACTAATCCAAGGTTTCTGAGGAGCTTTGCCAGGTTGCACAAAACCTATGACATTTTGAAATTAAGATTGTCCTGTGACGTGGCTACAGGACAGTGCATGAAACAGTGCACAAAAAGCACATGTTGGATTTGTCCTCGTACAAGTTCAGTCTGGAGTTACACTCATTCACCAGAGGAACAAAGGGGTATCATGTCATGGCCCCCCAAATCATCAGCAAGTAAACATTCAAGCCAGAAGTTTCTCTCAGCAAGACCAGCTCTGCATGTTTCCAGATCATAAACAGGGAAGATACTATTTAAAGGGAGGACTTCACACCTTTTAAGTTTCAAAGATTGAGGCCCACACACCTGCCTCCACTGCACCTTGTGTGAAGTAACGAATTTGCTTCCCTCCCTATGCTGTGTTTGCACTGTGTCCCCCGGCAGAAACTCTCCCCAGGGCATTTATGGGATATTTTCTGTTTCTCTCTGTACCCAGACAGGCTGGATGGCAGCAGCAGGTGTGACAGATGGTTTGATATAGTGTTCTGGGGCAGCCAGGGCAGCTGAAACCTCTTGTTTTTACCTCCCGCTCCATAGACATCCCTGGCCTTTGGCCTCTCCACCATCCCCTCATTTGTGCCAGAATCACTCTTTGTGGGACTACAGGATAAAATAGACCCATAGCAAATAAAACACACACCCTTCTTTTTTGCAGGGTTATTTTTAAGCCAGCCAGCTCAGTTCACTGATCCATTTCATGATATGGCCCTTCAGCCACATCTGCAGGAGGAGAACGCGGAGGACCAGGCAGGGACAAACAGCCCCAAGCAGTTGGGATGAGAACTGTTAAAACCAGCACTGAGGTGAGGCATATGAATCTGGACCTCCTCAGATGCCTCTTCTGAGTTTTAGTGACTGAGCCCCTTGTCTAGAAAACACTGCCTCCAAGGCCTCAGCTAGGATATCAAAGAACAGCACAAGAGTTTGGATTTCATTAGGGGCTAGGCCTGTGGATTGGCTGATGGATCCCATCTCATATATCCAAAGGCACACAATATACATCTCACATACAGAGCAAATAGTATTTTCAAGGTATGCTGCGATTTACACCGATCTGCCTACAAGCTGGATCATACCCTTCTCGCAGCCGGGAATTATCCTAATGCAGTTCAGGCAGGGTGTCGCTCTTGCTTTCACCTCCAAACAATCCTTATCCCCTATAGGTTTCTTGCCTGCTCTTTTGAGACAATCCACCCTGACAATGCATGCGGAGCAGGAAGAAAGCTAAGTAAGAAATGATTGTCTTGACAGAACTCTTTAAATAAGGTCAATTGACTGGAAAAGTGAGCACCTGCCTAGGGCTCCTTAGTCTGGGAGGACCTAGATTACTTTGCTACACATTCGTATAAGAATATTCGTCCAAGTTTCCTCCTGTGATAACACAAAATGACTGTCTAATTGGGGAGGGCAGAGCAGCAGATTAGCACAGAGAACACTGAATAACATCCCAACATCTGCTGTCACAGATTTGCTGACAGCTGTTTCTGCAGAGTAGCTGGAAAATCTGATAATCTTGAACATGAAATTTCTTGTTATCTGTGCAAGGCAAGTTCCAGTCTCTAACATAACCTTAAAGGATGCTCTACAGCTTTAAGCAAATGCTGCCAGCTGCACCTGGACATCTCCTTCAGCACCTTCTCCTTCACTACCAGCTCAACTGCACACAGCTGCACCAGTGCTGTCTCCCTTAAGTTAACACACAGGGTGACAGTTTGGTCCCCAGGGGGCACTTTCTGTGCTCCTTGACTTCATTCCATTTGCAACTTTAGAGGGGTCCGTGCCAGACTTCCCTGCAGGAGCCAACCCAGGAAGGACATGTGGCCAGTGCATGCTCCATAAGGACAAAAAGGCCCTAAACACTGGTTGTAGAGTAAGTATAAGAACTTTTCCTTCACTGGGTCTCAGTTAGCCTGGGCAGTAACTGTGAGCCACTGCACTCCAGTGGTCTCTACTTAACCATCTTGTGTCTACCCAGCCCATAAGGGATGGTGGTCTTCAGCACAAATCCACAACTGACACCACAGCTAATTGAAATCCAATACCCTAGAGGTTAGGGCCACTTATTTTGCCATGAATACCCACTACTGCAAGCCTCTGAGAAAAACTAAGGCAGGTGCTCAGAAGGGCAGCATAAGCAGAGATGGAAACCAGTGACAGGACCAGGAGGAAAAGTCTGAATTCTGCTGCTGCCAATCTAGGTTTAGCAGGGATAAGCAGATGGAGCTTACCAGGGCTGTAGTGCTGTCAACCACTCACAAATCAGCCAGGAAGCTACAAAAACTGATTCCTTCTGGATTCTTCTATGAGCCTCCCTTGGTGGCACAAGACTCTCTTTCACTGCCTTATGCCACCTCTCCTAGGTGGAGGCAGGGTCAGAGTTTCCTCTATGCACTAACGATCCTCAGTTCTGAGGAGATCCTAGTAGGACTGTGGTAGCAGCAGAGGTAGCTCAGAGCTTCTTAGTAGCACAGACAGAATTGGAGGACTGGACCAGGATTTGCTCTTACCAGAGGAGGAAAGGAGAGAGGAGAAAAAAGGGAAAACTGGGACAGAGAGCAGGGGGTAGGACTCACCAGGAGATTCCTGGTCACTGTCCCTCCCACTGAGGGGGTCAGACAGGGACAGAAACAACAATTCCCTCATATTTGTGGCAATCATTACCTCCACCCAAGCCTCCCCTCAGCAGGAGCAACAATTATCCTAGTTTTCAAGGGTTATAGTGCAGGCAACACAGCTGTGGCCAATTTGTTACCCACTGCAGGCTACAGTCCCAGGCAATCACTTATGTTGACCATGTTTGACGCAGCTGTAGCATCAAAGCATCTTCAACCTATCCTGAGAACAGAGAAGCCTTCCAGTCAGCCCTGGAGACACCACCAGGACAATGTAAAAACACCCCTGAAACTCCCTTCTTAATGCCTGTCTTCAGTCCCAGGCTGATCATGGCTTGGCCACCTCACGGGCTACTTTACCACATTTGTGAAAAACAGAAGGAAAGATAAATAAAATTTGCTGCCTGGACACTTTCTGATGAGCACAGCCCTATGCTGAGACTAAGGTGCAATATTCAGTGGCAGTAATAATTTATTTTAATTTCAGTGTTTAAGAATGAAAGTAGGCCAAAACTGAGAAACTGTTCCCTTAATTACATTTTAAAACCTGCTTTCTCTGTAAATGGCACACAAACACTGATAATAGCAATAGTCAATCCTAATAACAATTGTGCATTTTTGCAAATCACAGAGTTATCTGCATGGCAGCCCCCAATCAGTGGTGGTGCCAGAAATGTGTGAAATCCCAAGTACATGCATTACTTAATAGGCCCATTAAACACAATTCTCATTCTCGGTTTCACAGGTTAGTGAGTAGCTGCCATGCCTAAATGCTATTTCATGGCCAGATAACACCGATGGAGAAGCAAGAGTTCCTTCTGTGATGGGTGAACTGGGCCCTGTATGACAATAGGGAGTAGGTTTAACCCTTTAAGTCACAAAAATGCTACAGAAAAAAAAAGATTTCAGTGCTGTGGAAAGCAGCATTAAAAATTACCAAGCACTACTGTAGTGGGTCTATCAGATCAATGGACAACAGGAATATTTCTACTTTTGGTGTTTTGCCAGTTAAAAGCCCAGTTCTGTGGTGCTGCCTGTTCTCACACTGCTATGTTTTATCTTTTGGGCTTACCACTGCTACGGCATGGGGATATCACTGCAACTCTACCACATATGTTGATGTTTCTATCCATTTGAAGTTTGCTTTAAAGACAGAGATTGCACGTTACAGATCCAGTTTATGCCTCTTTGTGATGCACTTCTTGCATGGAGACTGGCAGTGCCGCACCGACTGGATTTTCAAAGATCCCAACTGTTTTCATATATTAGACAATGAAAATTGTTGTCCTTGTGTCAGTTAGTATACATCAAATTGATGCAAAAGAGACACCGAATCTCACATTTAGTTGTTCCAATCAGCAAAAATAGGTGTCAATTTGAGAAGCCTAAATGTTAATTTGAGAAGATAGATGCATGTGTCTGCTATCTTTAAGCCTGCACTGCACACTCCAAAAATGCCAGTGAATGAAAACTTTACCTGTTTCGGGTAGGTGGATGTCCATGTTATCGCTCTGCATTCACAGGTGCACTCCCCATACCCTCTTTCTGCCGGCTCTCCAACATGATGGACGTAGCAACTCACATAAGAGGCCCCTTCGAAAAGCAGGGAACTAAACAGTGGAAGGTAATTCCACTTCAGCTTATACACACAGAAATGATCGCTATCTCCAAACATACCTGAATATCTCCTGTTCATGTTAGTGTCATAGCAGCAGCGGCAGCACAGACCAACTTACAAGCTGAGTGTAGATATTACAACAGAAGGTCTTTATTGCAAGGCAGCTGATAGGGTCCTCTGCACAGAGCCCCTCCTGTGGCCTTACAGCAACAGCAACAACTACAGGAGACTTGGGGAACCAGTTGCAAAGAGCACCTCGTGGTGACCAGACTGTAGAGCTCAGCTCCACAGACCTCATCGTACTGCTCATTTTGACAAGATAGCAGAGAAGGATGAATCAGCCCTGAAGGCACTAGAGTGGTGGTACCCATGAAGCAACGGAGTTTGCGTGTAATCTCTGCTCTTTCCTAGGTTCACTGTAAAGTGGGAAAATATCCTAATGTAGTGTGGAAGCCACAGCTATGGGTAACATTTCAGTTTTTCACAATGGCAAATAAATTTCTTTTAAGAGTTAGGCAAACATAAGAACATACTCTACATACAACTAAGATTTCATCTTGGAAATAGAGCACTCCAAAAGAAGTCATCATTACATTCGCATACCTCAGGCCAAAAAATGTCTCTATATACAGGTTGATTTGGGGATTTTTCTTCCTAGACAGAGATTTTTTATTTTCAGTAATACATATTTTATTTCATTAGTTTATTATAGTAATTATTTCTGTTATTTTACATTTTTATAATTTGTAATTAAGCCAGAAGCTGTGACAGAGAGTGAGTTACAGTGCAGCAAGTCACACCTTGTATGTTGTTGAGCAAGAAGCTGAAGGCCGCATGCCACTAAGCGCACTATGTATGAATTTACTAGGCCATAAATGATACCCTTGTGTGCCATGTTGGGAAGATAAATCAGCTCACAAAGCAGACAATTTCAGGACTAAGGATAAAGGTCTGTGCTGATCCCCAAAACTGAATTCAGGTTGTTTAAGGAAGAGCATCCTCTGAGTAGTTCATGAACAAAGTCAGAAGATACTAAAAGCTTGCTACTTTCCTGCTGCCCTAGAAACATTACTGCAAACTCCTGTTTCCTCCTTAAATTCATATACAAGATGCTCCGTGGGTGTAAAGGAATGAAGTTTCAAGACACCAGGTCTTATTTATTGAGCCCTGTGGTGCTCCATCAGCAGAAACCAAGAGTGGTTCTGGGCTGTCCGGTTGGGAGTAATATGATGACTATCTTTCCAGGTGTGAAGTTAGTCTGATTTCCTAATCATGATCTCACAGACCTGAGAGAAACCAAAGAAAAGTTTCTGAGGTACATAGACACTTAAATCCCATTTTAAGCATGGTTAAGTTGTAAGTGCCTGAGCCCCACTGGCCTCACTGACTTTCAGGGGCAGTTCAGGATCAGGATCCTGATAGAGTGACCATCATTTAACAAGTCCTCGTTTATTTGTGTAATGAGACACATGTTTTGCTAGAATAATGGAAGGAATATTTTATCCCGTTGATTGCGGAAGACGGACCCCGGTTTCAGAACCAAATTAGTGGCGGTACTTCAGCTTAATGAATTTGCATATGTCAGGAAGCTGTGCTGTGCTCATGTAAGATACAATGAGACAATTCATACCTCTTTCAGGGATGCTTGTTAGTACATTTTACTGTGCACTTGTCCCTAGTCAAGAACATACACACTCGGCGAGACCTTGGCTTCCCACAACCGAAGCAAATTCTTTATGCCAACAGCCCCTGAGTGCCTAAATCACTGCTTGGAAATGAGGCTTGCCCTCCTAGCTCAGCCAAGCAGCAAACCATTATGTTATTCTAAATAAAAAGAGAATTAACATTGATAAAGGCTTGGTGGGGGGATTAGCATCTTTGGAGATCTGACCACCTGTATAAAAACAAAGCCTAATTTCAGAGCTGTGTAATGATCTGTTAATTATGCCACAAAGCACAATGAGAAAAGAGCCCTTGTCAGTCCTTGTCCATAGGCAGTGAAGCAGGGAAGGATTAGCAGGATCTCATCCAGACAAACAGCCATGCCCATTTGCAGAGCTCCACAGGCAGTCAGGTCTCCTTCCCCACCTTTGGGTCTCTTTAGTCTTGCCTTGAAAAAGACAAGACAAAAACCCCACAAAGCCCAGAGTCTTGTCCCTTCACTGTGTCTCTGTAGGAGGCTGTTAACACTGCTCCTCACCACAGAGCTGTCTTTGTGGCTCTGGGAAACAAACACGTCATTTATGTTCTTATGAAGTATTCCTATTTTATATATGATGCATTCAGACCAATCAATCTTCTATCTTGGTGGCTTGTTTAGAGACCGAGGGAGCTGGCACTGATTAAATGCCTATAATAGAGAGCATTAATTTACCCGTCAGTAGAAAAATCACCATTGTAAATTGTCCCAGCCGGTTTGTATATCACTGAATGATACGCTGCATGTTCTGGATGTATGTACTAAACTGCACTCATACATAACGCACATTCAATTAGCAGTACCAGCTTCACTTCAGCTGGTAGTAGGTAAGAGGTCTGGGTTTGATTCTGCTGCCCTCTTTAGGATTTGTGCCTTTGATTTTCTACAGTCTATTCAGAAATGAAGTATAAGATCATTCATTATCTGAAGTCCCATAGGTAACACACAGAAACTCACGGGACTAGGGATGAAAATAAATAAATAAATAAATAAATAAATAAATAAATTGGCATATTCCTTCCTTTTACTGATCATGCTGGAGTGTTTCTAGCACAGATTTTTAAGAGTCTTCCTCCCTCCTCTCCATCCCACTTCACAGCTGCAGCAGCCTAGGGAACCCAAAGGTATCTTAATCTGTGACAAAATCCCAGTTTCTCAAAGGCTACCAGTGAACTTCTAGCAAGAGAGGTAAAATGAGGCTTGCCTTTCTTCCTCCTCCCTGCTTCTGGCCTCACACAGAGGTAAAGGACCTTCTTCCTCTGAGCGAAATGGGCTGGTCATGCCTCAGGTTTTCATTTGCAAACGCAGTGACTTCAGAGCCACCACAGTTTCTCTTCAGAGCTTGACAGCACCACAAATTTACTAGCTTAACTTCATGTCCGCTCTCCACCCTAGGGCACACAGGAGCTGCAAGAGTTAGAGACAAGCACTTGGGCTTGCTGAAGTAGAGTTGCCATACAGACCATCCAAGGACTCCTTTATTCAGACCTCCTGGTGTGTAAGTCAAGATGTGATCTTTCTAACTGTCAGCCCTGCAAAATTAATCAAAGAGATGAAAATCCCCTCTGCCATTCATCACTGCTGAAAAAGGTTCTGCCATCGGAGCTGAACTCACAATTTTGCTGCTGATGCGTGAGGCGGGAGATGATCCTGTTCATTCTCCCAGTGCAGCCTTGGCTCTATCACGCAGATGCTAAAAAAGCTTGGATGCATCAGAGAACTACACAGGCATGACTTCAAGTTACTTATGTCAGGTAATATTGCCCGAGTTATTCAGGAGGTACCATCTTTTCAAAGATTAAGGTCAAGGTTTTGAAAAAGAATTCATAATTTCAAGCACTGTGAGTGACCTGTCTGAGCTATTTTTAAAGGCTTATATTTTCACAAAGGACTAAAAAGTATTTGTTACCTTCTAGAAACCAAATCTTTTCACAGGCACAGTAGACCATTGGGTGCAAACACTACTAAGCTCTGCCGTGCTCTGAGCAGGAAGGCACAAGTCCAACTCAAGGCGGAAGCGGCAGAGCATCGTCAGCTGCTAGGAGGCAAAGTGGAGGTAAAGCAAATGGTTCAGGCATAGTCCAGCAGTAGCTAGACTGGGGCTGGTTCATCTCGCCAGCTTTGACTGTATCCAGAATTAACTTTCAGTTGCCTGGTCCGAGGTGTGGACAAGTGCCAGGAGGCACCTGAAGCTGAAAATCCAAAGGTCAAACATGCAGCATCGGCAGTCACATTTCTGAAAACCCAGGTCAAAATTTCAGCAGTCTAACACTAAGTGCCCAGCATCTGCTTCACGCTACCTGCAGTCCTTGCACAAAGGGTTAATTTTATGTGCAAACCTCCATACCGTGCACAAGCAAATTTCAGTGCATTTTTACCCCTATGATTTATAAGCCAGGTTTAAAAAAGCTGGTCTCAGAAGTCTGTTGTGAGAGTTAATGGAGCAAGAATATAAACTGCAGCATCTTAGGGTTACAGTTATCTCTTGATAACATCCTTCTGACAGCTTCAGATCCAGAACTCTGCTACAGTTATGCAGGCTGCAGTCACACCTCCAGCATCTACGTCAAAATGCCTTTCCTGATAGCCTGCAATGCCAAGATAAGATAGAGATTTCTTCCTGAACTTCCCATCATGAGGCTGAAACAGTTGCAGCAAGATGCGTTGTACATTCCCCCTTTTGCATCATCCTGCAGAAATCGAGCAAACGAAATTCCTCGATCTGGTACACTGCACATTGCTCTCCAAAATGAAGGAACTGAGAAGACAGGCACAAAGAGGGTAAAGAGTAAGGTATTTTGCGTGGCCATGACTTCTTGTACCCATAGTGGACAGCATGGGAATTGTCAGGCCTGTCAGAATAAGGATGACACGTACCAAGACCAAATGCTATGCCACCAGATGAAGATACTCCTGTTGTATCTGCAGACTCGAAAGTGACTCAGATTGCTTTATAGAAAGCCACTGAGATAAGATTGTTTCATCATCTGACAAATTTCCTGAAAAACAAAAGGATCCTTTGCCTGCTTGATAACAGGTTCCACAATAAAGAAAAAAGAAAACGGGAAGAACTTCTCTCTATAGGAAGAAAAGGCAGGGAAGAACCTAAAAAATGTGTCTAATCCCCAGACTTTGCTCTCTAGCTCCAGGAAGCACAGAGAAGATGTAAGCAGCTGAATAAAATGCAACAACAGCATCAAAAAAGTGTCTGGGCACCAAGAATGAAAAATATAAAAAAGCCAAACCCTGGCTAATAATTAAGTTGTTGATATGTCATTTTATGAATTATATGGGAGCAAAAAGACTCAGAAACGTACCAGCTTACACACTGTGATCTGTGCCCAGAAGCAGGGGCAAGCTCTCCGATATTGTATGCGAGTGCTTTCCCTTCCATGTCAAGATCAAGAAGCTGACCATGTTCTGGGCTTTAAAATCAATTCAACCCCTGATCAAAAGCAGTAATAAAATGAGTACATAATGCCACCTTCTGGCTACAGTCGAGGACACAATAAAAATGTTGGCAGAAAGATAGTGTCCTGTCCCTCCTGCGCTGGGGTGGATGATATATATCACTTGCTTGCGGAAGTCAAATTTCTTTTGCTGACTTAATCCCAGAGCCAAAATTAATCAGACATCCTAGCTAACAGGATCAGGAAATGCCATAAATTATGCTGCCTCCAACCTAACAACAGCATTAACACCACGAAGAAGGTGGAGGTTTTTTTTGATTAATCGCTGTTTAAGTTGCCTAAAGGACCTATGAAACCTCCTGCTGGCTGACACAATGAACAACATTTTATATTAACAGATATAAGGAAATGTCTTTAAAAGTGATGAACTATGCAGATGCAAGCTGGAGATTGTGTGATGTGGTTACCTAACATCCGCGAGCTGCATGACAGCCCCCGCCACTGCTCCCCCCACCCAGAGCTCCCCTCCCCACACCTCTGATTTATCCAGGAGGGAACACTCTTCACCCTGGTATCTGAGCACCCTCAGTAAAAAATGCAGAGCATGGTGGGTTTCGCTGGATTAGCCCTGAGCTGAGCTAAAAAGTTTATGCAAACAAAATCACTCATCGCAGTGGCATGTTTTCTCTGTGCACGAACCAGCAAGCTCAGTATCTAGGGGAAGGATAGCACATGGACATGTCATCTAGCAGGGCTTCTGCAGTACCCTGCAGAACAGTGTCCCTCTTTGTGCACTGAGATGCTGAAAGATCACTGCAGCTCCCTTTGCCCCAGTTAAGTACTGCTGTGCAGGAAGAAGGTAGCCCATCCTGCCCTGTGGCATGGAGAGCGGCCCGTCTGGATGGCAGGCCCTATGCCATCCAGTCCTACTCGCACATCCTGTGTGAATGCACAGGTGTGCTCTAATGACAGCTATAAACGCTACATCCTTCAGCAAACCTGTTGTCTTCTCTCTTTTACAGGAGCATGGAAATAGAGCCACCCCAGGCCTGGTTTCTGCTGCAGAAGCTATGCTGAGGTTCCCAGTTCCTTTGCTTGGGGGTTTCAAATCATTTAGCACCGGCCTAGCTCCCTTCCCACGGAAGTAAGCAGCCTCCCATTCACTTACAAAAGACCCCTTTATTTTCACTCTCCTGCTCAACTGGAGAAATCCGTTTTCTGTGTGATGTGTACACAGAGCATCCTCCACTGTGCTGCCTTGCATACTGTCATGTTAAATCCATACGAAATGGGTGGCTAGCCGCTCTCAAGTGGGAAGGGCTTCATTTTACATTCCTTTTGCCCTAGTCCTATCAAGTGCAACACATACAAAGCAGCTGAGAATTAAGTCCTACAGTCAAGATAGCCAAAACTTCACTATCAGATGTGATCAGGGCTGGAGAAATCCCTATGGGATTTGCACAGTTTCAGGTGCACACTGATCAGTCAAGCCAAGCAATTTTGTCACTGCTGCTCACCAATGAGCATTTCTACACAGGCTGAAAATTTCCACTGCTGTATATCTTTTGATGGTAATTTATCCAAACTAGCAGAGAGACAGTTTCAGAATAGAGGTAGAAATCACTAGAAGACTTGTACTCTGCAAAATGGTTTAGAGGGACCTCTCCTAATAAAACTTCACATCCTCTGATGACCTGAGTAGCTCAGTGTGGATTGTGTCCATCTGCTCATCCTCACTGGACACAAAGCACAACTAGAAACTTGTTCTTGCTCACTGATCTAATACCCTCTTTCCATGTAGTCAGGGGCGCTCTGCGGATATTACCTATTTCCCTTCTCGTCCCACCTCACTAGTACACCTGTCCTGAACCTCATTTACATCTTTAGTCAGGCTCCTCGCTGGCCCCTGCTGCTGTGTCAGTGCCAGGTCTGCCCGACTGCCGGTCTTTCGCACAGCCTGTGCTTTCCTCGGGGCTCTTCCACCCACCCTGACTCCTGCATCAAGTTCCTATTTGGCCTAATTGTCCATTGGGACAATCTCCAAATGCCTGTGCTGCTTTTTGCTTACCAGAGTGAGGAGGATATGATTACCAGTCATTCCCTGGGTGCTCGGCAAATTTACAGGTTTCAACATCTCTACAACAGCAGGCCAGACCTGAGTCCCTACCAGCCCTTCCTACTGCAGCTTAAGGCTACGACTCTGAGGACAATCAGAAGAATTGAGGCAAATCATCCGAAGGAATGACTTCAGTCTGTGAGGTAAATGAAGTGACAAGAAACTAGGTCACTCTAAGTATGGCTGAGAACATCCCCACGGGCATTTAATGAGCCTAAAAAGATGTGTACCTGTTTTGGACCTGATTCATCTTCATTTTCCTGAGTGCAGACACACCTTGGAGTATGTAGTCTCCTTGGAGACTACATACTCCAAGGAGACGCACCTGCTCTCCTTCAGGGCTTGGAAAGCCCCAAGCCCACTGCAGAGACAAAGGAAATAAATTCATCAGTGATACAATAGCTTTGCCTTGCATTAGCATCGCCAGGAAAAGGGAAATGCCTTTTGCTTACAAGGATGACCTTTCCTTTTTGGAGCCTTGATTTCTAAAATACATATTCCACTCTGTGCATATTCACCAGCTTAAAGTGTGACTTTTCCAGCCTCGTGGCCAAAGACTGATGGAGCTCAGCTGTTCTCATTACAGAGAGTTCCTTTAAGTGCAGTAACATATCAGTGCGAAGGCAGCAGGCTGTGTGGCAGCCACTCTCCTGCAACTTCAGAGCTTGCCTTGCCCCATGGGGAGGCTGAGGGTGCCTGTGTCAGATGCCCTCTTCACTAACTGTGCCAATTAAAGTAGACAGCAATGCTTTTGCTTTTACTAATCGATGCAGCAAGTGCATAATCAAGTGACTCCCCATTGCTTTGCAGCCGTATCTGGCTACGTGCCCAGGTGGAGCCCTATCATGTACCCTCCTCTCAGCCTGTTACCTGCTTTTCTATCTGCCAGTCTTCAGATGCCACCCCTCCGCCAGGATTCAGGATGATGAATGCTCTCCTGGCTGCTCTGTATATCAAAAAAGTAGGAGGTCACACCCTTCACTGCCTTCTCCTGGTTTGTCTAATCCAGCAGATGGATCCCTTGTTGCTTTTGTCTGCTCTGACCTGCTTCTCCCTTTCATCATCTGTCAGCTGAATCTCTGGGGTGTTTGACTTGCCACAGCTATGGGGATGCTGTTTCTGTCCATATCTACCTCCTCTCCCTGCTGGGGTTGAATTAACCCTTCATTTTAGAAAAGTGGGTGGCCTGTCCTGCTTTCTCCTACCAAGCTATGATCTCCCAAGCAGATTAAGGTCTTTCCTCACTGAAAACAACAAATACCCAGATCACCTGCCTTTAGACCACCCTAACCTTCCTCTGAGGCTTGGGAAGGACAGCAGCCTAGGCTGTGACACCTGGTTCAGGTATTGCAGCTATCCTACACCTTTGCTCCACATAGGGTTATAGCTCCCCATCTGCAAACCAAAGGGCTCTGCAAAATATGTTAGACTTGGGATGTGCCAAATGAGTGAGCATTTCTGGGTGCAGCAACGCAGACCTGAGATCAGGAGTGTTTCTCTCAATCACTGTTACGGAGAGTCATCTTCAGAAAGCACCTCAGTTCAGGCAGAGATGGATGACCCAGACCACTGACCACACAGGACAGCCAGGCCCTCATTGCCCACACCACTCCTGGAAAAGGGCAGATACTCTTATCTGTGCCCTGCAGCACAATGGTCTGGCCTGAACTTCAGGCAGTCTGCGCCACTTGTCTTTCTCTTACACTTGGATGCTACAGAGGAACCTGAATCCATCTACAGTACCATCATCCCAGCGGGGACATCTGAATTGCCATCAGCCCCCAGCAGGCAGGAGGCAAGGCGTCTGGGGCCTGCACACATCACACTGACACTCATTCAGTAAGGTTGAAGAGACATTAGACTTTGGCTCTCCAGCATACCAGAAATGTCTGTCCCATCCTTCTCTGCAGGATGGGAGTCTCATGGCAAACAGAAACGGGCAAGCAAGTTATCTGGAAACACTACTAGATAAGGAACCCCTGGGGGACTGACATGGACATCTAACCCGCTCGTTCCCCTCTCTGGTTGACAGGAGTGCAGAATTTGAATGGAAACCCTTCTCATGTTTTGTAGGGCAGTCTGGTGTCCTGAAGGCCACAACCAGGTCCAGGGGACACTATGGAGGTAGCTACATTGGCAGGTGCAGGCTGTCCCCAGTGCTTCTGACCACAAGGACCCCAAACAGTCCAAAGCAGAGATCCACAGGCTGAGTCCAGGGCATTGCTGGTGGGGCAGAGCTGGGCTAGCACAGCTGGAAGACATGTGGACTCAAGCCCTGTTCTGCCTGCACCAAGCCACCAGCCCTGGTGCATGAGTGTGAAAAAGTGAGTTAGACACAAGGCTGTGATTTCTCTGAGGTCTGCCAGATGGTTCATCTTTATTCATCTTGCACAGGTCTGTCACGACATCTGAAGAAATCCACTTATGCCCTTTCCTATAGTTAGCAGACAGAGACAGCAACAAGCAACCTGTTGCTATCAACTTATTGGCGCAGCTGTGTCTTAACCAAGAATCAAGCATGCAAAGTATGCACTGAACTGCTTTTAAAATGCCGCTAGCTGGCAATAGGAAGTGCTGGAGGAAGGAAATAATTTTTACCGCATTAAAGGCTGTCTTTGGTTCTTGCCACATCATTATTTTAGGAACTATAAAACTGAAGAGCTGCGTAAGTAACAGTTGTTTTATCTCAACTACTACAAATTCCTATATTCTGCCCTATATGTGTGTATTCTGTCTAACATGGCTTTAGAGGAGACTGTATTATGTGGCCTCAGAGCTGTGTGCATTTTAGGAAATAGGATCCATGGAAATCCTTTTCCCCCTGCAGACTCCCCCACGCTAGGGGCTATTCCCAGTAGCAGATTTCAGCCTAAATTCTCTGTGCAGAGATGTGAAAGTGGAGAGGGGGTGGGAGGAAGAAGGCTGTATTTCCCCGAGGCACTCTTATTAAAAGATTAGAGAGGGCTCTGAAATGCTACATCCTAATACAGAGAGAATCCTTAGAGAAGTACCAGGATACCAGGAGTATCGGAGCCCTTGCACTGAAACCATTAAGGGATGGACACTGGCAGATACGTATTAGCTGCACTACAGGCACCGAGCCAAGTCTCACTGAAGGATTCAGCCCAAGTCTGAGCTTAATTTCTTTTTGCTGAGATGTGCTTGTGTTGAATCTTAGCATAAACACATTTAGCAGGAGAGCAACCAGGCACCCCAAGACTTAATGCAAGAGTACATCGACATGGAAAAGAAGTGCTAAGAATTTTGATTAATTACTATGTATTAATTTGTCACCGCAGCGATGGAATATTTGCTTCAAGCTTTTCAGAGAGACAGCATGAAAATGTTTCACACAGCTGACTGGCTTCGTGGGGACGCCCATTTGCACTGGTTAACTCTCAGCCCAGTGTTATTGAACGTTCGACAGTAACAAGAAAAGGACAAGAAAAACGCCTTTTCACTTCCTAAGGCAGCAAACCTCACTGATCTAACATAAAAAGAAGTATACCACTAGCTAGTTTGGATACAATTGGAGAACATGCAATTCCCCTTTAAAGGCTTGGCTATTTCACAAATCCTCGTTTCATGCTTTTTTGCAAGGATCATTCTCATAATTTACACCCAAACAACCCAACCAGAGATAGCGTCAGCTCTTGAGAAAGAAATGCAGGGAGAAACCCGGAGCTAAGCACGGACAGGTATTTTAAAGGCAAACACTTTCATCTTGTCAGGAGTGTTTTGTTTGCATCTTATCCAGAACTGCAAAGAACCATAACCACAAATACTTCACATGGTACTTTGAATTTAATAGCTCACATGGGCTACTGTCTGAATTACTGCCTTTTATTTTATGACTAAATTAATATTATATACACAAGAGCACATTTAAAATACCCAACAGGGTAAAAGAAATGATTGCTATGTTGAAAAATATAAATTTTTATGCACAGAAGTTATTAGTAAAGCCACATTCCCCAGTCCATTAATGTGCATACATTTAAATTTTCCTTTTTTTTTCCTTTTGACCTTTATTTTCAGATACTACGGCATGTTATCTTAAAGCTTTAATAAAACAGTAATTCACTCATGCTTTTTATGGCCTACTAATTTGTCTGTGTTGCCATATATTGGGTTTCTTAACTTTTATATGCAAATCAATAAAAACTCCTCTGATTTTTCATTTAAATCATTGAATAATTAACACATCCCAGCCCAAAAGTCAGCTACTTTGTAAAATGCAGAGCTACCAGTCACAAAACTTCAAGTAAAAAGGAAAGGGGAGCATAATCCGTTTTAAAATAAAACTTAGGATCTAGAGAAATCTTTTGAAAAGGTAATTAGGAAATTTATGCTCATGAAGAAGGAAAAAAAGGCCTACAGTCACTGTCTAGTTCACATAACCATAGCCACATGCGTCCCAAATGCCACGACTGCGGTCTGCGCCCACAGGGAAACCAGATAGTCCCTGTGAGAGAGAGGCTCTGGCTTAGGCATGACTTGGTGTTTGGGTGATACCAGGTATCAAGCACATCAGCCTTGTATCAGCCTTACTGCAATAACACAAACATCTCTTGGTTCGTAACAGCTCTGCTCCCACCAGTTATGAAGATAATCTGAGAAACGTGAAGCGTCTGTGAGTGAGTCATGCCCAAGTTTGCAGATAGCCTGAAACCATAGCTTTGAACAACAGAAACAACTCCTCTGTCTCACTGGCTGGTGGTGAACCCCATTGAATAATTCTATTTTCAGATGTTTTAATTCTAATGAAATACACCTATTTTAATGAATTCCCAATTGAAACATTTTTCAGCCCAGAACAAAAATTGTTTGGGAATCCGGAGTAAATTATATGTGAAAGACAGGAGTCGGAATAGCCAATACTTGAGTGGAGAGGGTGATTAGGAAATTCACCTGGAACAAAGAAAACAAATTTCATACCTCTACTAGAAACAAGTAAGGATTTGAACCCCCTACTACCGTTTTTTTAACTTCCCCAGTGTCCACTAAGTCTGCCTTTAGCTAGCAAGGGGTCTGTCTCCTTCTCGTACACTGTTCCTTTGCTAATTTAATATTAGGCCAATGTCACACTTCAAAATCTCAGCATTCTTCATGGAACAACTGGTGTCTTCCAGCGAGGCCAGAACTCGTCTTACATTAAAAAGCTGCTGATATCAATTTAAATATCACTTACCTTCTTCACTGTTCTGCTTTTTTTCAAGTAATAGCATCCAACAAGAGTCTTCTTTAGCCATGGACTTCAAAATAAGAAATTTGGAGGACTGGTTTCTTTATTCATTTTTATATTTCATTAATTAAAGGCATTAATAAGGCTAACAGAATGGCTTACTGATTGCATCAGAACTTATGGATTTAGCCACCGAAAACAGATTTGACCACAGGTTAGTCTAGTAAAGATATATCAGTATCAAAAATTAGGAGAAAGTTTCCCATTTTATATCTTTCTGTAACAGTTGAGCCAGCTACAGTGACATTTTCACACTACACACATTTTCTGATAAATCATATCATTATCTTTTGTCATAACTGTATAACAATCGTTGCTAGGCGCAGAGGCTGCCATGAAAGAAATAACGGAGGGACAGGTCTATGCACTAGTAGCAAGCTTAAGGGTGAAATCTTTTCTCATAATCAGGTCTGAAAACCTTTTGTTCTACTTCAGGATATCCAGGGTAATACAAAGCTCCTATTATCATTACAGGGCCTGAAACAGTAACACATCGCATTGCTCTTGCTTCTTACTTTTAGGACTTTCCTTAAAGCCCTGAGTCTTGGAGTCCTGTGAAAAAGCAAACCTGGAATTTCTTCTTTCACAGTATTTTTTACTGAGAGGGAAAAAAAAGAAAACTAATAAGCTATTTTATTCTCTATGATTGCAAGACCCTTGCAGTCTAGACCCTCTCAAAGCACAAAGGGCCAAGAGCTCTGTTGAATCAGGACTTCTCCAAGAAGTACCAACTCCATGGAGCAGCCTGCACACAGCTGAAGAGCACAGAGGAGACCCAACACAGCCCAGCCACAGCCTCCACCCTGGGGTCTGTGCAGTGACCTTGGAAGTGGTTTGCCTGTCACCCACCCTAAGAGGTCTCTTCACTGCTTGCAGTCAGGTCGCACTTGCAGCACTACCTGTTGGAGCATCCCCACCTCTGCCCTTCCCCATCACCAGGGCGCTTCCCCTGCTCAGAGGGTGGAAGGTGAAAAGCTCTGCCACGATCTAATTTTGACATTGCTAGCATAACAGGGCTTGGCTCATTTCCAGAGAAGGCTAATGATGATTTCTAAATGCACAGCATGAAAAGAACAAGGACAAAAATAAGCACGAACTCAAAGAAGAAGCCTCAGCCCATCCTCACTTGCCCTTGCTTGCTCTATCTCCCCGCTGCAGTGATCCTGGGCAAAGTGACCCTCACTGCCTGTGCAAGGGCTGGGAACGTTTTCCCACCCCTACATTCTGCTGTGGTGTGTCAGAAGCACAGCTGAGATGCTGGGAAGAGGACCTGGGCAGCGCATGTTACAACATTCCCCCAAATCGCTGAGGGGCTCTTTAGTACGATGCTTTCTCAAATGTTGTTCTGCTTGCACAGATGCAGAATTAAAAAAAACAGCTCAGCAGTTATGGGACAGGATATAGGTGTATATTTTCATAAGAGAGAAATCTGACAAATGCTATGCCATATTTCTCCCCCTGCCAGCCACAGGCGAATCTTCATGTAGATGAGGAACAAAGCCTCTTTTGCACTGATCACAACAGTCAAAAGTTGGTTTTGCCCTCTCTTCCTTAGGCTGCCTGCATCAGCCAGAGCCAACTGCTCGTTGTTTATGCAGGGGAGGAGACAATACATGCTGACAGTACAGTGGCTCAATTGCTTTGAGTTTTATTGGGAGTCGTGGGGTAAAGAGAGAGCCTTAACCTTACAGTCTGAAGGGCGTAGGGCACTGCAGCTCATGGCTAGCTTTACGCTACGTATCCATCAGCATGGACGTTCACATTTCATTATATTAGCGTACATTCAGATTATTGCATATTTAAAGGAACTTGCTAGTCGATCTGGTGCCAGACTGGGTAAGTAAGTCCCTGCCTACATTATACAGCCTTGCAGTTCATTACAACGCAGAACTCTTTGAAGCTTTGTATACCAGTGTAGTCTCCTATTTTTTAATTGCCATCAGTGCGGAAGGAAGAGTTAAATAAAAAGAAATTAAAGACAGGCTTCAAATTTATGTTTGTTTAAATAATGAGTGTTTGTTTAATTAAGATCTGTGACATCACATTACAAGGAGACCACGGTATCGAAATAATGGTTTGGAACAATGAATGATGGGTGACAACACCAGGGTGTTTTCTATTTGTTTATGCCAACCACTGACAGAGAGAGCCATTCTCTAGAAGGTGGCTTACTCAAGGGATACCGATTTAATTCTCTCTCCTTCCACAGTTTTCCCCATGATTTCAGAAGGAGCAGGGTTAGAGCAAACCTCTTTGGTGTTGGTCTGCCTTTTCATCGCCTAATGGTGAGGCCGTGGATAAGGAAGAAAATAATCGCAAGAGGTCTGACCTACACATTACTGAGTGTTTGTATTGCCTATAGAGAGCCGGAACACAAAGCTAATTGTTAAGCGACATAATTAAGGTTGAGGATGTACTATAAAAGCTATCTGGTTTTACATGGGCATTAGAAAAGTGCTTGGCCACTTTCATAGCTGACTTGAAATCATTTTATGTTAATTCTTTAAATGTCAATTATTCAGATGCTTCCACAATGCACTTCTAACTTCCAAGTTATGTCTTTTAAATTGTTGCATATGCCATTTAACAAGGTTCTGTAGTAAAGGTTCCTTTTTTTTTTAATATTGATTTTCCTTTGTATCTCTGCAGTACAGAATTAGCCAGGGCTCCCGCTTGGTGTCCTCTCCCTGTTTTGTCTTTATTACTTCTGGTACATTTTCAATGTTTTACATTTAAATTTGTGCACTTGGTTTTATTGTGCTTGTAACCACCTTAATTTATTTTCTGTCTCTTTTTCTTCCTTCCAGTTAAATAGGATACATTCAAAGGCCATCTGCTGTTCTTTTGCCAAAGAACAAGCATCATTCAGAGGAGTTCATAGCGGGGATATTTGGGGCTGTTGCATAGAAGCGCAGGTCATATACCTGTCTTTTCAGAACTTACAAATGACTAATCTCTGAATGTTGGGGAAAGTCTGGCTGATTGTGGTCAAATCATGTCTTTCTATGTTCTACCAATCTCAAAATGGGTAAGAAAATTGCTTGTTAAAGTCTTAATCTGGTAGTGTCCCTTTAATTAAACGAAGCTTAAGATAAAAGAGGATATAGTACTACAACAAAGGTTTTATCTGTTCCCCTTCCTAAGAAAGCCCTGATCCTTCAAAAGCTTACGCATGTTCTTCCCCACGAGCCCTATGGCTCACCTCACTGACTCCCAGGATCATGGCAGCAACAGCCATGGGCTCAGAGGGATCACAGTGCGACCCCCAACTCACCCCAAAGACAAAACGGCTTGATGGGCTTTACTCAGTGTTTTTCTCGCTACCTTAATCCCATAATTACTGGCTTAGAAGAAGAAAGCTGCAAAGCACAGATCTAAACCTAAACAACAGTGCAACAGGGACCTCACTGCCTCTGCCGGAGCAAGGATGCACCATAAGCTGCACTGCCAGCGCCCGGCGTGAGATTGCACAGACTACCAGAGCTCTCTTTTGGGCTTGATTCTTTTTGTCTTTTCTTTTCTTTTCAAACTCAGATACCCATAAACAATGTTCTACCACAACCCAAAGGTATGTCCAGTTCTTAGAGCCTCTTAGGTCCCTTTTTCCCTTCAATTTATCTTGCATCACTTGGCAATTTCATGTCATAATTTACCACCAAAGCGCAAAAGTGCTCCTGAAACCATAGCTCAGCAGAACTATCCAGCTGCTTCCTCTCTTCTCTCTCCACCCCTGGGGTAACGTCTTTCCTTCTAGCCACCTTCCACCAAAGGGCATCGCTCTCCACAAGGCAGGGAAGAGCCCCATGGAGGGCCCAAGAGGATGGAACTGATTCATGCAGCCACAGTACATTTGTGGGAGCAGAGGGCACCAAGGGAAGGGGGCAAAAGAGCAAAGAAAGGAGAGCTAAAAGCCATGACGGGGCAGAAGAAAAGATGCTAAATGGATGTGGTGGAGCACTGAGAGAGGGGCTGCCATCTCCTAGGTCAACCGCAGGTACAGCTGCTTTTTTGCAGTTAGCTCTTCCCTAGCCAGGTAATCCAAGCACTCCTGGTCTGTATCTGTCTTTTAGATCCAGGATTTAATGACCAACTTCTTTTTGATGTGAAGCCTGGGTGGCTACTAAGGCAGACAAGGATGAGATCTGTCCTGAATGCACACTCCAGATCCTCGATGAGACCCGACAGACCTCCCAGAGCTCCTGTAATGCTAACGCTCTCTCACTCCCATTGGAGACCCTTTCCTCACTGCACCACTGGCATGCCCTTTTCTGTGTCCCAGACCACTGATGTGGTCATGCATGGTGAGAGCAGCTATACCTGCTCGTCTCTCCAGAAGAGAAGCAAGTGGCAGCTTAACCCAGATCACAGCAAGGCAGCAGGAAGAGCTGCTGGGGGATGACGAGAGCAGCAGCCAGCTAGATCCGCAGTGGACAACACCTGGTTCCACGCCAGCATTTAACTGCAGCATTCAGAAATCCTCACAATAGCCCCAGAGTGGTAGAGGACACTCAGAGAAAAGGGCAAGCAACAGGAGTAGCCTGTGAGAGCTGTGAGATACTGCAGGGAAGACGTAGTAGGTGAGCCACAACTCTTCCAGGACTTGCTGTCTATGCACCCTAACTTTCCTTGTGGAGGAGGAACACCCATCCTTGTAAACCTGCTCCCCAAGTGGGTTTAAAAACAGATACCAAACAGCGATTCAAAGGGACATTATGGACTTACGAACCCAAGCCACATTAATATAAAATGACTTGGGGTAGCCTGCAAAAATTGCAATAGCAGGTAAGCCCTCAGGCTGTCAAAAAGTGAATAAATGTTAAACTGTCGCTACAGGCCAGATAATCAGCTGATCTAAATGAGTACAGCCACTACAGCCAGCAGAGCTGTGCTAACTAGCTGAGAAGCCATCCTATTCTGTCTTTGTATTGGAAATCAGTCAAAAACGTAGCAGTGATGCACAAGTGGGAGTACAGCAATATCCTGGTTTTGCCCAGGGCTCTTTTTAAATTTGTTATCATCTCCTCATGGGGAAAAAAAAAAAGAATGAATTTATCCTCTCTTTGAGCAATTGCAATCAAAGCAAAAAGCAAGATTAACCCAGGCTCTCTCCCACCCTAAAATTGTATTCTTGTCACTGCTTGACCAGAGTCCCAGACAAACGCAATTCTCCAAACAAACAATGATAGCTTTAATATATACATTTAGAAAATATAAACGTTTTTGCTTTTCTATTAAAGTTTAATTAGTAATTAATATTTATGCAGCCATTGGCTGGAATTCTACAAGTTACATAAATAAATATTAACTTGTGGATGATTTAAAAAAAAATCTTGCATCTGAAATTTATTTGTGTAACTCTCTATTACTTATTCATTAATTCAGGTATAATTCCAATTCCTCTTCATTCCAGATGGAGTGGGAGGAAAGGGGGGGACTCCCTTGGGACTGACGTGCCTGGCTTTAATTCTCATTTTAGTCTCCATCGCGAAAAATTAAAAATTTAAAAATTCTAAACAGAGTGTTTAGCAATGCTGACATGTTGTTCGGGTCCACCCGGCCACGAGAATCGGTGCTTCTTTAGACATACAAATGGGAAAGACGTACAAGTGGGAAAGTTGCCATTGCCATCCCTCCACGGTGGCTCAGCAGGGCCGCTGGCCTCCTGGGGATGTCCCGGCTCCGCTGGGCCGTTCCTGCTCGTGCCCCGGACCCACTGCAGCTCTGCCACGGCAGAGGTGGCGGCTCCAGGGCCAGCACAGCGACTTGGTGGGGAAGGACCCTTCCTCACCTCCCTCCAAGCACCATGCGTGCCCCCTTCCCTCTTCTCTCCGGTGCTCCCAGGCCAGATGCGGCCCCATGGACTGGCTGCCCTTGGCGTTGCGGGGGTCCCAGACGGAAAGCAAGACTCCAGAGCTGCTGCGAGCACAGCCGGCGTGGGCTGCAGCACAAAAATGTGAAGCTGGAGCCAGTCATGCAAACCTCAGTGCCTGAGGCTCAACAGACCTGCACGCAAGGGCTGCAAGCCTGGAGCTCACCCCACACCTTAGTGGGATGCAGGCAGGGCCCAGGGAGCAGAGGTCAGAGCAATTCCTTCCTGGAGCCAACATACTGGGTGAAGGAGAAACAGGGGCTGAGGCTGCAGCAAGCCTTGGAATTACCAGCAATGGGTATGCTGAAGGAGCACTTTTAAGGGCATTACTTGGCTAATAATTTTTAGCATAAAAGATTTCCAAGGCTTCACATCCCAAAAACAACTGACTGGGAGATTCAGGCTCGCAAAAGCATCAGTCGCCTTGGCCTTGCACGTGGTCCTCTGAAGCGCGTCATCCTGAATCTTGCAAGGCTTGCAGCCCCAGCTGCTCCCGCCGAACCAAGTAAAGCACTGCTCCTGAATTCAGGGCCTTGGAAAGACCCTCGCTATCATCCCGCAGCCTCTGTGTAGACACGTTTTGCCCAACGACAGTCGTGGTTTGCCTGGCTCTCCTTTTTGGCAAGCAGGATGCTGAGGGGAGGTGCGTGCAGAGCTTCCCTCAGTGCAGGACCACATCGGGAGGAGAGGAGCAGCACCGCAGCATGCAAGGGACATCTGCTCCATGAGGATATCCGGTTAACTGCTAGGCGGAATAAAAGACTAAGACAAGAGACAAGCTTATTAGGAAAAGTTTTAAGAGGATTAGGAGACTATGGAGAACTTACTATGTGACGCTCAGTGGAAGGGCCAAAAGTAGGGAAAGAGAGGGATCAGTGTGGATTGGGAAGGAAAAAGCATGGGAGAATGGAGAAGAAGGGGGTAAAAGGGACCAGTTGATTGTAAGCAAGCTGCCGGTCGGTATGCTGACCATGCCCTGTGCCGGATCACTGCAGGCAGTCCCATCTTCTAAGTAAACTATTTTCCTAACTCCTTTTCTGTGTGTACTGGTATGACCTGCTAGCAAACTTCAGACCAGTTTAGCTGGTGAGTGCTAG